>NC_087275.1:24262683-29327683 GCF_015220805.1 Pogoniulus pusillus
TGGTGCAGCTTGAGACTGTGTCTTTTTGTTCTGTCACTGGGTGTCTGGGAAAAGAGACCAACCCCCACCTGGCTACAACCTCCCTTCATGTAGCTGTAGAGAGCAATAAGGTTCTCCCCTGAACCTCCTCTTCTCCAGACTGAACAACTCCAGCCGCCTCAGCCTCTCCTCTCATCACAGCGCTGTGCTCCAGCCCCCTCACCAGCCTTATTGCCCTTCTCTGGACATGTCCAAGCACCTCAATGTCTTTCTTAAATTGAGGGGCCCAGCACTGGACTCAGTACTCAAGGTGTAGCCTAACCAGTGCTGAGTTACAGGGGCAGAATGACTTCCCTGGTCCTGCTGGTCACACTATTCCTGATCCAGGCCAGGATGCCATTGGCCTTCTTGGACACCTGGACACACTGCTGGCTCATCTTCAGCTGCTGTTGAGCAGTACCCCCAGGTCCCTTTCTGCCTGGCTGCATCTGCATGGAACTCTCCAGATTCCACAGCAGATCCACTAGGCACCACAAGCTTGGTTAGCTTGAGAAAGCTGAGCATGGTAGCTCACAAATTACACAGGTGTACTTTCTACAGGGAGAGCAGTCAGTGAGGGACTGCTAAAAGAAAACATGGAGCTTTGGTTCTTGCAGGAGATGAGAGCAACTTGCTAACAAGGTCTTCCTCCAGCAGGCAATTTAAAAACTAACCTTGGAAAAGAATACAGCAAATTAATTTGTCTCTGATGAGAGGTTTTTGAGAGTCTTCTGCAATTTTATGTGTGTTGGCTGGACAGCCTTGCCCTGGCAAGCACCCTTGCCTGTGCCAGGGATGCTGATAGCTGCTTATTCTTCCATTGGACTTGAGAGGGGCTTTTAAAAAAGAGCTTGCTATTTGTAAGATGGAATAAATGGTGAGGGGATCTGGGAAGGCATCCCTATTACATGTGTAACTCGTAGTTGTAGGAGGAAGGAAAGGAAGGGTTGGCAGGTGGTCAGATGGTCTTTGCTGGGAGGAAATTTGTGATGAGTGGAATAAGACTTGGGGAGAGGCCTTCAGCATGGGAGAGAGAGGATTAGAAGGTGGAGTACTTCCATGCCCAACACAGGTCTAAAGAAATAAGGTAGAAGAAGTGTCTCAAAGACAAAGCTCAGCCAGTTACAAACATGTGTCATGGTGACTTAATCTTCTTGCCAAGGAGATCAAGTAACTTGATCCAGGGCTTATTCTACCAGGCTTCCTCTTAAACATCCTATTTGAGAGGACTGTGTTTAGTATCAGGTATTTCCCTTTATTTGAATGAAAACAAGCTAATCAGCCTTCTAGGAGAGAGATTGGGAGCATTTGCTTCCCCCAGGAAGATAAAATGCCCCACCTTTTATAAGTAACTTTCCAATACAGAGGAGAAACTGAGATACAATGATGTTGAAAGCTCTCAGATCTCCACAGATATCTTAACTAGGAGAGGCAATTACCCTGCAAACACACAACAGTCTCCTAGTGTAGCCTTCCCATGCACCTATCACTTGCTCACTCTTCTTGCCAATAGGGAGTGAGAAGCAGACAGGAACCCAGGGATCTGAGCCTGGAACAAGTAGGAAATATGACTGTTCCTGCAGTCTTGAAAAGAGAATCACAGAAACATCCAGACTGGAAAAGACCCTCGGGATCCAATCCATAACCCTGCTCTAAAAGATGTGCTCTAAACCATATCCCTATCACCACATTCAAATGACCTTTAAACACATCCAGGGTTGTTGACTCAACCACCTCCCTGGGCAGCTCATTCCAATGCCTGACCACTCTTGCTGGGAAATTTTTTTCCTGCTGTCTAGTCTAAACCTACCCAGTCACAGCCTGAGGCCATTTCCTCTTGTTCTACTACTAACTACCTGCAAGAAAAGACCAGCACCAGCCTCTCTAGAGTGTCCTTTTAAGTGGCTGCAGACAGCGATGAGGTCGCCTTAGCCTCCTCTTTTTCACACTGAACAGCCTCAGATCCTTCAGTCGTTCCTCATAAGATCTATTCCCCAGGCCCTTCCTCAGCTTTGTTACCCTCCTCTGCACTCCCCCCCCAGCACCTCCACACCCCTCTTGTAACGAGGTGCCCAAAACTGAACACAGTACTAAAGGTGCAGCCTCACGAAAGCGGAGTACCAGGGGACAATCACCTCCCTGCTCCTGCTGGACACAGCACTTCTAATCCAAGCCAGGATGCCACTGGCTTTCTTTGCCACCTGAGCACACTGCTTGCTCACATTGAGTTGCTTGTATATTTCGGGGTGGGGTGGCAGGGGTAACTCCTACATCCCTTTGTCACTGTGCACTAGCCAATGACTTCAGTTTCTAGTCTGAATCAGGAATGATTAATGAACTACCTGTGCCTGTCCCCAGCTGAGGCATATAGGAAGTGTGCTGGCAAAGGTTTGGAGTAAAGCAAAAATCAAAGACACCATTAAATTGACAGACGTGCTTGCAGTGAAAATCAGCCACTGCTGCTGCTGCTGCTGCTGCTGCTTTTTCTTTTATTTTGGGAGGGGGCATGGGGGTGGGTGGAGGATTCCAACCTCACCGAGTGAAGGAGCTGCTGATTTAATCAAGTGGAGAACAGGATGCCATGCATTGGTGTAGTGCGTTGGTATTTGCGTTTCCGAGTGGGAGTGCTTGTTTTCACTGGGAGAGCAGCAAGCCTGGCTTTGGAAACCTCTAAAGATAATGAAGCTTGTGGAGGAAAAGAAGTGAATGTATTTGGATGGGAAGCTTCAAATCTCCTCAGACCTCCTGGAAGAGCTGCAGGAAGACGGCAGGCATTCCTATGCTAAACTGTGCGGTCTGCTTCAGGAGCTGCAAACAAATACTTGCATTTGCATTTTGCTGTCGCCTGATGTAAGTGTGGTTTCAAGGTAACTGGCAAACAGCAAAGCATCGTTGAGCTAAAAGTATGCGTCCTCCTAAAGCGGGGCAGCTCAGAAGTATCAGAAGAGTAGGAGAGGAAGATGCCTTTCCCACTGACTAGCAGAGCTCTTTGGCATACAGCAAGGGAAGAAAACGCACGCCTGAATGCTTAAGTACCAAATGAATTTTGCATAAAGAGAACAAAGCCCAACTCTTGCCCTTCCCACAGTGAAGCCCTTTGGGACTCCAGTACTAATTGTTGGTGGCTACTACTTTGCACTGGGTCTGCACTTTGTCAGGGAAAGAAGAGAGGATACCTGTCAGGGTTGTGTGGAAGCACGTCTGGTCTCCAGACACAAAATCAACTTGTATCTGTTCCTGGATTTAAAAGCACTACAGAGAAGTGTTACACAGGCACAGCCTAACTGTGCTGGAAGCTAATTGGCACATGAAGGAGAGCTTAATTCTTTAGAAATATGAAGGCAAATACATACACTTCCTTCAAGGAAAATAAAAAAGACATTATCTCATTCCATAAGGGACAGAATCAAAAGCTATCAAAAAGTCCTTCCTACAGCACAGGACAGCAGCACTGCTGGATCGCAGCTCAGCGGTTTAGCTCTCAGCGCTGCCACACAGAGAGAGCAGTGCTCAGCCTGGTGACTCCAAGCCCTTGTCCGCAGTACTGCTGTGGAGTCCTCAGGAATTTTTCATGGCAGCAAACTCTGAACTTCACACATCATGTGTATGTGGGGGCAGAAAGCAAAACCAAACAGGATAGGTAAGAAGATGTTTCATGCTGCCTTACGTTTTAGTAGGGTTTAAAATGGGCTTCTTTACCGCTTGCTAATGACCCAATTTAAGGTCCCTGTGCTTCCACATATCTACCTTCCAACTCCAGACTTACATTACACATTTCAGTCTGGGCAGGGTTTGCAGTCCCACCTCGATATCTATCTTGTTGTGCCCCTATTCCAGAGTTATTCCTGGAAACTGGTGTCACAGCTTTTAAAAGCAATGACAGTGAGTCATCTGTGAGCAGACAAGCAAGAACAGCTCCCGTAAGAGTGGCCTGCTAGTCACTTCATTGCTACTCCAGGCAGGCCATGGCTTATCTGACCACTGCTGCTCAGCAGAATTTTACAGAATTTGCCTTTGTTCTATTCCTTGCCTGCCAACTAGCATTGGTCCTAGCAAAAACAGGAGCCCTAAGGTGGAGGAGCAAGCAGGTGTAGTGATTGTTTTAAATGCTGGGACCAGTGTCCTGCCTGTGCCCTCATTTGCTTGGCAAAGAGCTTAAAGCAACACACAATGCTAGGTGCTCACAGTCATACACTCAACTCCATCTGGCTCTGGATGATAACTGGTCCTGGGTGCAGCTAGTTCTCACCAAGAGACTGGCTGAGGACCTTGGGCATTGCAGCAGGGCTCACAACATTCCCAGGGCTGTGGTTGTGTTAGCAACATCAGGAAGATGGTCAGGAACATTGTCTACAAAACATCATGAATGCAGACAGAGCCTTTGGAGGAAATGTGACTGGGACTGTGTTTCACCAGCTGCCTGGAATGGAGTGGGATATGTTTTCATGTGGAAGACTTTGCCAATCAAACTGGCTGTCCACACCAGTTACAAGGGCCAGTCTCTTCTGGCAGACAGGCCCCTGGTGTAGCTGAGCAAGCTGCTTTTGCTATTGAAGTTTGTCAGTGTTGGCTTTTTGCACCAAACCTGTGGGGTAAATCTGAGGCCTGTCTTGAGCTGGCAAGATGAAAACTACCTTACCATCTTTCTAACAATTTGGAGCGATGTGGCTCAGGTTCTCTTTAACGTGGCTTCTAAAATGGCCTTATGCAAACCATTTCTAAAGAACAGTTGAGACCTACCTCTGGTAGCCTTGTGAAATGCTGTTGCCTCTCAGGCAAGAGAAGTATTTCTAGGCAAAGCTTTTGAAAAGTGTTAACATAATTTTGCAGACTGGTATCACAGTATCACAGTATTATTAGGATTGGAAGAGACCTCATAGATCATCAAGTCCAACCCTTTAACACAGAGCTCAAGGCTAGACCATGGCACCAA
Organism: Pogoniulus pusillus; assembly: GCF_015220805.1. Lineage (NCBI taxonomy): Eukaryota > Metazoa > Chordata > Aves > Piciformes > Lybiidae > Pogoniulus > Pogoniulus pusillus. The sequence goes on from NC_087275.1 coordinate 24,267,635, forward strand.
GTGCCACGTCCAGTCCTGCCTTGAACAGCTCCAGGGACGGCGACTCCACCACCTCCCCGGGCAGCCCATTCCAGTGTCCAATGACTCTCTCAGTGAAGAACTTTCTCCTCACCTCCAGCCTAAATTTCCCCTGGCGCAGCCTGAGGTGTGGACAGTCCTTCAGGGTTGAAGTCAGTTCCAGGCTTTTTAAACAAGAGCAGAAATAGGATGGGTGTTCCAGCTGACTGAATTTTCCACAAGCTTTTAGCTAGCTGGGAATGAATGACAGAGAAATGCCAAACGTTGTGCCGGGCTGGCTCAGTCTGAGGAAGTGATGCAGCTGCATCACTGCAGAGCCCCAAGTCTAGCAGCTCCTGCCTTTGAAGACACCACAACAGCACTTGCAGCCCAGGTACCAGGCCACCCACCCACTATGGTCCTGAGCCATTGCAGCTGATGCTGGCTCCATGTCCTTTACTCCTCACTCTGCAGCCCTGGAGTAGCAGGCCTGCAGCAGGTTGCGATGGTTTGGGTGTTCCCTGTCCCCCCACACTTTAGAAGTCACCCAGACTAGTCTCAGCCGGCTCTGGAAATATGAATGAAGCTATTTATTTACAGCTAGCACAATGTACAAGCAGATATCTACAGTATATACAGTTATATACAGAAATAGACAAGGTAAAAGTAATACAGAAACACAACTCCCCTCCCAGAAACCTGAGTCCCCAGGAAGGGCTCTCAACCACCCCTGCACCTTCCCCCTGCCCCTCTCAACCTTACCCCAGTCCTAAGGAAGAACAGAGGTTCAGCCAAGAGGTTAAGAAGCAAAGGTGAGTGGAAGGTGAGGTTATGGAGCTGCAGCTCAGTCAGAAGCTCAAGGCAGAGTGCGACAAAAATGGTGAGAGAGTTATCTAATGTTTTCCTTTCTTCAGCAAGACTCTGAGGGGAGTAGACATCACCACTGTTTTCCTTTCACAGCCTATGATCTAGTTCTTCTCAACAAAACATTCTACTCTGCTTCAAACTAGCACACAGGTGGTAGCTGCTAGGTGCCAGTACTGTGTTGCTAATTCCTGTGTGCTGTAAAACGGAGTGTAAGAGAAGTGTTTCCTGATTTAACAGCAACTTTTAACTGACAATTCCCTTCCCTGCACTCTTCTTCCTCTCCACTTTTTTAAGGGAAAAAAAAAAACAAGAAAAGAAGCAAGGAAGCCTGCATACTGATGCTGGGTCAGTGGGTATGCGATGATTCAAATTCAGCACCTTCCTCCAAGCTATGCGGTACCCAGGGGACAGTATCTTACTCTGCTCCTTCCCATCACTCTGTGCACTTGCAGGGGCTTATGGTATTACTGCAAAACACTCTAGACATGCACAGCATGAAGATGTGAGTTGAAAGGTACATTTGGATGCTCCAGACTCAAATCAGATAAACTCCCGGGATTCGTGTGGTCTTTGACACCAGGTGATTGCAAAAGGTAATAAATATAATCCAAATTTAGGTTGGCACAACCTGTCCTAGCAAGGGGGGAGGAAGAATAACTGCATTTTAACAGACTAAGTGGTCAGAGAACTTTGTTAATTCAGACATAAACCTGTTAGCATAAAATATCGCCGGAGGTCTGAAATGGCCTCAGACAGTTTACATTTTTCATCAGGATCGCTGTTAGAGACAACTAACCCTTTCTCTCCCTAAGAATAACATTGCTTTTCCACAAGGCAACCCAAAAGCCAGCCTCTTCGTGGGCAAGAGAAATGCCTCTAATCTAGACTTTATTAGACTGATTGTTATATAATGGCTCTGGAAACTCTGGTCAAAACAGAGCCGTGGGTTTAGCTGCCGCTAATGTCAGATTGCTGTCAATAATCCCCAGCAGATGCAAACGTGTGACTCTTTCCCCCCTTAATTGTTGAATATTTATTTTTATCTTATAATGTTAATAAGGTTTATTGTGCTGCAGAGAGAGCTGATATCACATGACCTTCATCTTCCTGACTCACAACAAAACCAGAAACATTACACTGCCTGTCACGTCCTGTTGTTTAATGATAATGTGTAGGTTAGTTGCTTTTCTTCTCCACACAATATTATTTATTCCTTTTGGATTGCCTTTCCTTATTTGGAGTTGTCAAAAAAAAAAGAGCATGACTGAAAGAGGAGGTTCTGAAGAGTCTTTTCAGTATGAGAAGCAGGAACAAAAGAACCCACCCCAAAACTCCTAGTTTTAGACAGCTCTTGATTGGTTTATGAAGGCATTATAAGATATGATTGCCTACAAGAGCAGTGGACTGCATTCAGTGAAGCAGGAGGGAACCCAGCAACTCAGTCTTCCTAAACATGGCCTAGAGAAAAGCCTGAATAACCCTAGTCTAAATAAACAAAACTAGACTATGAGAAGGCTATGGGAGGGAAAAAAGCAGACAATCCTCATTTTCTTTGGAACAACATTAGCTCCACTCATGTATATTTGAGATGGCAGGAACCCAAAGTAAAGGTTTGCATCTGGTCCTCTATTTGTGCTGTGCTCAGCCAGGATCCCCAACCCAGATAACTCATTTTGGATCAGCTATGTTGGCATTACACAGGATGTAAGAGCCAAACTGACACAGACAGAAGAATGCGATAGCCTGGAGAGCTAGGCTGTATCTTAGGCTGCACCTTTTCACAGCCCTGCGAGGAAAGGTGAGGCTTATGTGCAGCTAGATTAACTGGATCTTGAATTCACACCCTCAGGAATGAATGGCTTCAGTTCCCAAGGCACTTGCTGCATCTGGCAACTGCTTCCTACTCCCTGCACAGCAAGAGGAAAACCAAGGTGTGCCTCAGGCCCAGCATCTCCTGCCAGTTGCTGGGGGGGAGAGCAACCAGTGCATCACAACACTCAAATTTTGGCCCCATGCCTAAACTAAGCAGGGATGTGGAAAACCTCATTGATTTGCTTCAGCAAAGCAAGTCCAGGATGGAGAATGTACAATTAAGAAGCAGAGGATAGCTGGGAAGTTCAGTGCCTTAGGCATCTGGCACCAGCCTCTGAACATGGCCTGGTTATGAGTGGTCTCACTGGAAGGAATGGGGCTAGCCATGTTGGAGGTCCTCCAGCTTCTGTGGGCAGGCAGGACCTGGCTCTGGCTTTGCACCAAGAGCTTGGCAAGGGGTGCAGTGGGAAGCCTGGAAGATTCAGCATATCATCTGTGCCAGAAATCTCCAGCTGCACAGTTCTGAACACAAACTTTGTATATCCTGGAACCAGTGAAGATAAATAATTTTTGAGCTAGTTACATGTTTTAAACGGAGCGAAAGCGCTCAGCTACTCCAACACATTCCCTTTTGCAGGTTCATTAATGAGACCTATGGGAATTGGACTTGGGTTCTTTTTCACTCTGTTATTTGGATTGTGAGGAAAAAAAAAGGGCAGAAAGGAAAAGCTATTTTCAAGCCAACACTTCTTTTCCCCCTCCCTATTTCCAAAATGAAATGTTTACCAGGCTTCTGCTCTTAAGTCCAGATATTTGGGGTATTTATTAGAGTTCTGCAGAGACTTCTTTAGATTTTTTCTGCATGGTTAATTTTTCTCATGTCTCTGTGATCAACTATTTATATTGCTCTTTTAAAACATTATTTTGTGGGATGAACAAGATATTTCATAGTGCAATGCTTCAGTTTCATGCGGTAGCAAAGCAATAGAATCATAGAATCAACCAGGTTGGAAGAGACCTCCAAGATCATCCAGTCCAACCTAGCACCCAGCCCTGTCCAGTCAACTAGACCATGGCACTAAGTGCCTCATCCAGTCCTCTCCTGAACACCTCCAGGGACGGTGCCTCCACCACCTCCCTGGGCAGCCCACTCCAATGCCAATCACTCTCTCTGCCAACAACTTCCTCCTAACATCCAGCCTATACTTCCCCCAGCACAGCTTGAGACTGTGTCCCCTTGTTCTATTGCTGGTTGCCTGGGAGAAGAGACCAACCCCCACCTAGCTACAGCCTCCCTTCAGGTAGTTGTAGACATCAATGAGGTCACCCCTGAGCTGCCTCCTCTCCAGGCTAAACAACCCCAGCTCCCTCAGCCTCTCCTATTAGGATTTGTGTTCCAGGCCCTTCACCACCCTGTTGCCCTTGTATTTCGTTCAGAGTGCTTTGTGAACATTAGTGAAATGAATGTTAGGGTGCACTTGTGAATTTAGGTAGCACGTCCCAATCACAGTGACATGAAAATCAGGGCTCCTCCCTGCACCAGTAAAAGTATTTTGACGAGGAATGATCATTTTCACCAGGGTAATAAAAGCTCCACAAGCCTCAAGCCTGGTTGCAGTTATACCAAAAATGAAAGTGCTGTATTTGGGTCTGGCTGTCCCCCAAATACTGGTATCAGCACTCCTCTGCTGAATCTAAACTGGCATAGGCCAGGTCTTGATTTTCAGCCCGTTACATCAATACTGATGTAGATAATGTGTGACAGATGCAGTGGTGAAATCACAGATCCATTGAAGTCACTGGCAAACCTCCCATCCATTTAAATATTCCTAAGGCTTTTCTCAGCACAATTTAGGCTCCCTCTGTAACACCCCAGAACACAAGTCACCCCCAGGTACAGCATGGCTGTTTCCCCAACCCAGGAACAAGGCATCTGAATGTGTTCCTGTAACTGGTGTCCTCAGGTTTTTGCACTGGTGGATAAACCCAGTGGGGCAACTGCCACAGAAATGCTTCTGTCCACCACTTTTGCTGTCCTGTGACATTTGTGTGACCCCTATAGAAGTCAGTGTACAGGGCAAGCAAAGCTTTAGGTAGGTTTGAGGTGATTTAGTATTGAAAGGGAAAGAAGAAGAGCTGGTACTGCATTCTCTTTCAGCTTCCCACTCCCAGATGCTTGGGGACTGGAGACGTGGAAATCTTGTCCACGTTGTGTGTGGATTTCCACCTGTGGCATGTGCCTGGGATTCAGCACACAGCCTCTGGGAGTCACAGGGAAATCACACTGCACTCACATAAGAAAAGGAGCAATAAGACAAGGAGCAATGACTACAGATTATTATATAGAAGGTTTTACCTCAACATGAGAGGAACTTCTTCACAATGAGGGTGACAGAGCACTGGAACAGGCTGCCCAGAGAGGTTATGGAGTCTTCTTCTCTGGAGACTTTCAAAACCTGCCTGGATGCACTCCTATGTAAAATACCCTAGGGGATCCTGCCTTGGCAGGGGTGTTGGACTCAATAATCTCTGGAGGTCCCTTCCAGCCTCTAAAGTTCTGTGATTCTGTAATTCCCTGAGCCAGGAAACAGCCACAGATGCCCATGGGCAGTCTGCACTGTTGTGTTTTTCCATGCTTTGGAGCTGTGTGTCCTGTATGTGGTTATGCAGACAGAAGTGGCCTGTGCTGTGGAGCCAGAGTCCCAGCTCTGTGCTGCATGCAGGCACAAGAAAAGCTGCTCTGTGTCTCTCTTAGAGAAAAAAACAATGGTCTAGATTTGTTGGTTTTTTTGGTGGTCCCCTGGAAGTAGTTTGTGTGCCACAAGCAGCACACTTACCAGTCTGTGGGAATCCACAGGAGATGTTGATTCCTCATTGAGTGTTGTATAGAAGAAATAGCATCCACCTCTGCATGGTTATCTGCTGAGAAACACCATCATAAGATCTCTAGTTAGACTTTGCATTGCAGTGGTGCTTTTGACACCTGCTTTGTTTAAAGCTAGGCAAGGTACCTCTGACATATCCTGTGGTGAAGTTGGAACCTCCTGCACCTCAGAAGATCACTTACCATTAAAATAAACCAGCCAGCATTACGGACTGCAGCAGCAGAGGTTAGGCCTCTGTTTTCAGCAGAAGCAAAAGCTGAGTGCTGTTCTCATGTCACTACCTGTCCCCTGCCTCAGTCCTTCCAAAGTGCTGCAATGGCAAAGTTCAGTAGAGAGAAGGCAGCTTATCCTGCCCACTCTGTATATGAAGAACTCCCTAGTAGCCAGAACACCATCTGAAGAGTGAAACAGATAAACATTCAAGGCAGTATGGTCTAGATCACCTAATGAGATGGATACAACCCCCAAAAGATATGTTTTATGTAGTCAAATACTCGGACTTATACCCAGAAGCAGAACACAGGCTGCAGTCCTGGGACTGCAGGGAACTCTAGATCTAGAGAGGACTGACCTTGAAAAAAGATGAGTCTAACAGTTCAAGAGGATTGTGGATGAGGTGAGGATGAATCCAAGAAGGGCCACAGAACAAAATGCCTAAGTATGGGAAAATGTGGCTTGAAGTGACAGACTGGAGAAGACACTCCATCTGTTTAGCTTAATGAAGACAAAGTTGAGAGGATGACTTGATCACAGCCTCTAAGTACGACATGGGGAACAGAAATGTGATAATAGAAGGCTTTTCAATCTAGCTGACTCAACTCTAATATGATCCAACTGGAAGCTGGAAGTCAGACAAATTTTGACTACAAATAAGGTGCAGATGTTTAACAGTGAGTGTAATTAACCAGTGGAACTAATTACCAAGAACTGCAGGGACTGCCACCAGCAACCTTAGATCGGGATTAGATTTCTTCCCCCACCCCACTCACCAAGATACACTCTAGTTCAGTAGGAAATGAGTTCAGAGATGTCCTTCATTGTACTGCTTAGGAGCTCAGGCTGGGTACTCAGCTTGCTCTGCCTTAGCAGTCCACACTCCTGCCACTCACTGGAGTCACCTAGACACTGTGCAGCAAACATGCAGTGCTTGCCCAAACTGGCTCACACTCTTCAGTTCATACCCCAGGCTGCTAAGTAAGGGGACAAATGGGTAAGAGTAGGAGGAGAAGAAAAGTATGGGAGGTGGGACCATAGATCCCCTTCTTGAAAGCCTGTGCATTATCTTGGTGATTTAGTTACTTCTTAGAAGACATAAAAATAATGAAATTAAGATGGCAAATGTAATTGTCTGCCCTACTAAAAGCGTTGCAGACAAAATAAGCTTTCAGGAGACACTGATGAAGTGTTTTGTGTTCATCTTGTTGTGAGCATGCTGAATTTGGCCAGGGCAAGGAGTACTCCCACTCAGTGGAGGGGGAAGCAGCTCCTGTCTGGAGGGAAGTCATCCTGGGGAGCAGCAACGAACCAACACATGAGTCCTAGCCCACCAATTACAGCCAGTGGAACTGCCACCATCCATTGTCAGGTTCACATGGTCATTTGATCTCAGAAAATAAACAGCCCAGCATAGAATCACAGAATCATAGAATCAGTCAGGGCTGGAAGGGACCACCAGGATTGTCTACTTCCAACTCCCCTGCCATAGACAGGGACACCTCACACTAGATCAGGCCGTCTAGAGCCTCATCCAGCCTGGTTTTAAACACCTCCAGGGATAGGGCTTTGACCACCTCCCTGGGAAACCAATTCCAGTGTCTCATCACCCTCATGGTGAAGAACTTCTTCCTAACATCCAGTCTGAATCTGCTCACTTTGAGCTTTGCTCCATTCCCCCCAGTCCCATCACTACCTGACATCCTAAAAAGTCCTTCCCCAGATTTCTTGTAGGACCCCTTAAGATACTGAGAGGTCACAATAAGGTCACCTGGGAACCTTCTCCTCTCCAGACTGAACAGCCCCAACTCCCTCAGTCTCTCCTCAGCTGCAGTGGCCAAGAGTCAAGCATACTGGTTGGCTTGGCAGCCTGTGGTGGGAAAAACCCTGCCCAGGACTTGCACGGTCTCTGGTGAAACCGGTACTGCACCCCTGCTCTGACCTGCCTGCTGCTGGGAGGCTGTGGCTGAGGGGCTGTGTTAGCCTGCTGGCTGAGCTCTGGGCTGACAGCCCCGGGCCAGCACACGAGACTGGGTATAGACAGTGTCTCCATGAAATGGGCATAGACAGTGTCTCCATGAAATGGGCATAGACAGTCTCTCCATGAAATGGGTGAAATGAAGAAAAGCTCAGAGCTGTTTGTGGTTTTGCTGCAGCACCAATTCTGCTTCCTAACGTGGTGGTGCTGTTGGCCCCACAGCAGGACCCAGGGCCTGGGAAGGGCACAACCATGCCTGAGGGAGAGAGACACTAGAGGAGTTCTCCCAAGGTTGTACTGGACCAGGGTGCCCCTGCTGGCCTTCTGGAGCCTTCTAGCAGCTTCTAGAACCTTCCAGAGCCTTTCAGAACATTGCAGGGCCTTCCAGGACCTTCTCCAGTCCTACTGGTAGCCCTTTAGGAAATGACTGGCTGCTGCAAACACCCAGTTTACCCCACAGCCCTTCCCCGCACCGTGCCCTTTGCCTGTGTCTCCAGCAAGGCTTGGACATGCCCTCTGCTGGGTGCAGGCAGGGCAGGCAGGCCCGGGGGGGAGGGCCCCTCAGCTGCCTGCTCGCACCTGCTGGCGCTTGCAACTGCAATTAGTTGCACCCAGTGGAAGCCAAAGTGAGGCCCCTTTCAAACCACAACTCTGTACGTTTTGTTTCCAAAGGGAAGTTCGTCTTTCATGTGCATGCAAAATGGATAAAACCCAAGGAACCTCTTCCCCCTCCTTTCCTTCACCTTCTCTCACTCAGGCGAGGGTTTGTTTATAAAAAAAACACTGCTGAGGTGGAGAGATGCAGTGGCTTCAGGATTTTAGTCATCCTTCTTTCGTGGCTTGGGCAACATTTAGATCCTCTCCTCTCCCTTGCCCTCTCCTCTCCTCTCCCTTGCCCTCTCCTCTCCCTTGCCCTCTCCTCTCCTCTCCTCTCCTCTCCTCTCCTCTCCTCTCCTCTCCTCTCCTCTCCTCTCCTCTCCTCTCCTCTCCTCTCCTCTCCTCTCCTCTCCTCTCCTCTCCTCTCCTCTCCTCTCCTCTCCTCTCCTCTCCTCTCCTCTCCTCTCCTCTCCTCTCCTCTCCTCTCCTCTCCTCTCCTCTCCTCTCCTCTCCTCTCCTCTCCTCTCCTCTCCTCTCCTCTCCTCTCCTCTCCTCTCCTCTCCTCTCCTCTCCTCTCCTCTCCTCTCCTCTCCTCTCCTCTCCTCTCCTCTCCTCTCCTCTCCTCTCCTCTCCTCTCCTCTCCTCTCCTCTCCTCTCCTCTCCTCTCCTCTCCTCTCCTCTCCTCTCCTCTCCTCTCCTCTCCTCTCCTCTCCTCTCCTCTCCTCTCCTCTCCTCTCCTCTCCTCTCCTCTCCTCTCCTCTCCTCTCCTCTCCTCTCCTCTCCTCTCCTCTCCTCTCCTCTCCTCTCCTCTCCTCTCCTCTCCTCTCCTCTCCTCTCCTCTCCTCTCCTCTCCTCTCCTCTCCTCTCCTCTCCTCTCCTCTCCTCTCCTCTCCTCTCCTCTCCTCTCCTCTCCTCTCCTCTCCTCTCCTCTCCTCTCCTCTCCTCTCCTCTCCTCTCCTCTCCTCTCCTCTCCTCTCCTCTCCTCTCCTCTCCTCTCCTCTCCTCTCCTCTCCTCTCCTCTCCTCTCCTCTCCTCTCCTCTCCTCTCCTCTCCTCTCCTCTCCTCTCCTCTCCTCTCCTCTCCTCTCCTCTCCTCTCCTCTCCTCTCCTCTCCTCTCCTCTCCTCTCCTCTCCTCTCCTCTCCTCTCCTCTCCTCTCCTCTCCTCTCCTCTCCTCTCCTCTCCTCTCCTCTCCTCTCCTCTCCTCTCCTCTCCTCTCCTCTCCTCTCCTCTCCTCTCCTCTCCTCTCCTCTCCTCTCCTCTCCTCTCCTCTCCTCTCCTCTCCTCTCCTCTCCTCTCCTCTCCTCTCCTCTCCTCTCCTCTCCTCTCCTCTCCTCTCCTCTCCTCTCCTCTCCTCTCCCTTGCCCTCTCCTCCCCTCCATCCAAAAGAGCAGACTCATTATGTGGCTGTGCCTGTGGTGAGGCGATCTCCAGTGTACAGGGGTGACCTGCCCCATCTGGGAACCTTGTCCCCTTCACCCTCAGCAAGGAGAGGACAGTGTCAGGGGGATGCACTTCTACATACCGTGGGGAGGATAAGCACCCCAGGCATGCAGCAAGCACCTCTCCAGAACAGCATAGGTGGGCACCAACCCACATTGGGTAACCTTTCCTTTTAGTCTCCAGCTCTTTCCCTCCTCTCTCACTGTCTGCATTGTTCTCCCTGCATCCACATCCCCACTCGACCGTGTGCGAATTCTCCTTCCTGAGGAGGCTGCTGGTGCTGCTGGCGTGGTGGTCCCCAGCCCTGCTGAATCAGTACATCCAAAGACAGAGCCTCCCCGTGGGTGACTGGCAGGAGGTGCTGATTCAGTGGTGCGCAGGGGATCCGCCGGCAGCCGCATTAAGAGGATTTATAAAGGAGATAAGGAGCAGCGCTGAGCTTCCCTCGGTAATCGTGGCGGCACTCAATTCAGGGCTGCGCAGGGAATTCTGGCGGGGCTGACAGGTACACAGCACTGATCCAATTGTCCTTACAGCCATTATTAGCCAAAATAAGGAGCAAGCAGAATTACAAACGATTTCTGGGTAAATACTTGGCTGCAGTTCTGAATGATCTCTCGGCAATAATCCACGCGTAATCCTCAACGGGGAGAGTCTGCTTTAAAGGCAGCTCCATTTTGAACGGGCCTCAATGATGCATGGATGTCCTGATCCACAAAATAAAGGAGGGAGGAGGAAACAGGAAAGCCATGCTTGTTTTACAGCCTTTTTTTCTGGGCTGAAGGAAATTCTGGGAAGTGTGTGATCACATACATACCATTTATTACGAGGAGGTTACCTGATTGGTAATTACATCTTTGGGAAAATAATTTTACACAGCAATGATGGCTTCTGACTGTCTCAGGCAGGTCTGATGCAGCCAGAAAATAAACAAGGGAACAAAAATATCTGCTGCAATGACTTGGTTTGTAGCGTTTATTTCTCAGAATAATGAATCTTTTTTTTTTCAATAGAGAAAGTCAGAAACTGGGGAGTTTCAGGGGCTTAATGTGAGGAAACAAGTGCATCAATACTTAACACTTCTTCTCTTTCCCTCTGCATGTACTGGTGTGAAAGACTATCTTGTCTGGTGGTACTTCATGCACCCTATTAATAAGGTGCATTGCAGGCTTTGGTGCTTTGGTTTGGTCTCATCACAGCCCCACCAAGAGGGTCAGGAAAGTGTGCTGCTCTCAGAGGCAGAAATGCCAGAGCAGGTGCCAATTCCCTACTTCTGTGTCCCTATCCTTGTAATCTTGGTCATAGTCTGACACCCAGCCCTGCATGGCCCTGACCCCAGGGTCTGAGATCTGAAGCTCTGTCTATGGTCAGCACCATCACTCCAGGCTTGTTGTTCCTCTCCCCAACTCATCCCATCGGAGCAAGGCATGGGGAACACCATAAAAGAGGTGGCCCTACAAGAGAAATACATCCCAATGCAATCCTCTTGCTCTGTATGTTCCCTCAGAAAGCTGCTGCCTGTGACAGAAGAGAGGGTTGTAGGCAGGGTAAAGATCTGAAATACCTGCCATTTGTATGCATATGAAACTAGAACCACAGGCTCCCAATTTGTACTGGAGTGAGACCAGAACCAGAACAAGAGAAAGAGGCAGCACCTGTATATCCATCTAGCCACTTTGGGTGCCTTGTGCTGACATGAGATCCAGCACTGGGGTTTCAGGAGGTCTAATTCCTCTTAGCACCCACTTGCACACTCACACCTTGCTATTTATCTCCTCTGAAGAGTGCTCTTCCTACCGCAACTTGATTGCCAGAGTGTGGGCACAGAAGAGTTTCAGCGCAACAATTACTTACCTGAGTAATCCTTGGAAGTCCCAAGAGCTTTTACCTGGCTGACTAAGGACTCTTGGAATATCACCAAACCCTTGAATATATCCTCTAAAAATATCTTTGGCCCATTGCTTCCTCAAGGATCATCGAGAGGATTGGGATAGGGTTTTTAATATCTGGTATACCTTAATTAACATCCCTGAGACATTTTAAACAATAGGCTCAGCGTTTGGCTATGCAACAGAGAGATAATGAAAATTATATCTCCTCATCATGAATTGTATTATTCCAGATACATGCTACAGGGGGGGAAAGGAGACCCTGCCAAATGCCAGGGTGTGTGTGTGTGTGAATCTTTCCCTGCTAGCATATTCTGAAAAAAGAAAACAACATTTCCATAGTTTGTTTACTCATTTGTTCCTCAAAAGAGGCAAAGGGATCTGTGAATCGGCTGAAATTCCATCTTGAAAATTGCTTTGGCAGCCAGTGGCTTGTAATTTAAGACTTAAGTGATTGAATTTCATGCAGCCTTGCTTAAAATTCACTACCCCACACACTGTCACCACACACATAACCCTCCCCACATAAAACAGCCTTCCCCCCAACTCCGCCCAGCATCTATAGCATCTACTATAAGTCAGAACAGAAAAGTCCAATCAGCTGGGAGGTCACAAACTGTACTTAATAAAGACGTTGTCCGCATGACTGCTGGAGTTTCCCCCTCACAGCATTCACAGCCTATCAGACAGCTTCCATTCCAATGCAGTGCCAGTGCCCAGGCTGACTTCAATCAGGCTGCACAAATCAGTGGAGCAGAAATGCCTCCTTCCCTCCATCACCTGAAGCCAACGCTGATTCATCTCTTCCGACCCATTCCTCTCACCCCTCCTCTGAATTTACTGATTGCTGAATCACTTCCACAGCCCCTCCTCCGGAGCGGTGTCCTGCTCTGAATGCAACGAGCTTCGTTTCCAGGTCTGTCTGAAAAGGAATATGGAAATGAATTGGCTCAGGCTGCTCGCAGCCTTCTACACGTGCCTGCACTCCGTGAGAGGTGCCCTGAATCGCCTCCTCATTGCGGCTCCCCACCGGCCACCTGTCTCCTTGCGCACACTGCTGTGGCTGCTCCCCGCCTGGCTACCGGAGATGAATGTCCCCTTCTTCTTCTCCCTGTTGTGCAAGAGGGAGGGCAGCTGGCAGGGCTGGAACTGCCCCCGTTTGACTCCAACCAGGCCAGATTTAGTGAATTCTCCAGCTTGCAGTAAACAGTGTGTGACTGGTGCTTTGGCAAGGGCTGCAGGGGGTGTTGTATGGTGCAGCTACACTTGCGTTGAAACGGTTATTTGTTCTCACTGCTGGAAGCAGTGCCCAGTTGAAAGACAGCAGCCAGAAGACGTCCCTCTGCCGAGGCAGGAGGGTACCAGGACCCTTGCAAGTTGGAATATAATCTGGCTTCCTGGCTACACTGCATCTCAATCATTTTCACACCTTTCTATCTTCCATTGGTTTTCTCATGGGGCTTTCTCCCACCTGAGGCTGTGTCCTCTCATTCTGGCGCTGGCCACCTGAGAGAAGAGAGCAACCTCCTCCTGGCCACAACCACCCCTCAGGTAGTTGTAGACAGCAATAAGGTCACCCCTGAGCCTCCTCTTCTCCAGGCTGAATAATCCCAGCTCCCTCAGCCTCTCCTCGTAGGGCTGTGCTCAAGGTCTCTCACCAGCCTTGTTGCCCTTCTCTGGACACGCTCAAGCATCTCAATGTCCCTCCTAAACTGGGGGGCCCAGAACTGAACACAGTACTCAAGGTGCAGTCTAACCAGTGCAGAGTACAGGGGCAGAATGACCTCCCTGCTCCTGCTGACCACACCATTCCTGATGCAGGCCAGGAAGCCATTGGCTCTCTTGGCCACTTGGGCACAATGCTGACCATGGAACTACTTTGATGTTGCTAGGGTATTTGGCAGGAGATTTGTGGCACAAATGCTACAGAGGCCTGCAGATGCCCCAAACCAGGAATAAGAATGTTTAGGTAGAGGCACCCTCACCTGTGGCATAAGACCTTGTGTTCTCAGCAGGTTGATGATATGAGCCCCACTAAGTTCTTGTGACTCCATTGTGTTTGCAGAAGCTTGGGATGACTCAGACTCTTGCAGTGTTTTAGTTCTGATGATGTTTGTGATGTCTCTGGAATGATGCTTATCTTTTTCTTCCATCTCTGAACTGCCCCTTGCCCAAGGATCCATGGCCTAAAAGAAGGAGTACTTCCCATTATTAGTACAACAGCAAGGAATGAAGGAGCAGGCACATTTGTGATACAGTATGGTTTGTGAAGAAGACATGATCTCAGTCACACTGGATGTCAAAACTAAATGAGAAACTTTTCTTCTACTTTTATCACAGTTTCTCCCAGAGCCACTGCTACTCACATTCTGGAAATTTACAGGATGAAGGATTTTGTCATGATATCTAATTGTAATCTGAAGTGATTTACTGTTAAGCTGAAAATCAAGCCTGTACATATCCCCCTCCAAGTGGTTTCTATGACAGTTTCTATTAACCGTAAAAATGTCACTTGCTGGGAAGCATCAGCCTTCTTATAGGCTTTGCAATCATCACTACCAGATGCACATGCACTGAATGGAATAAATAATAGTCTTGTGCAATTAGCCTAGGATGGGGGGCATGTCCAGCTACCTCTCTCAGCTCCAAAGTGGAGTTTTCAAAAGCAAACCCATATATCAAGAGATGAAGTCTATCTGAATTCTCTGGAGTTTTTCAGCACTTGAAATGCTCCAGTGTTTTATGAATAAAGCATAGTGGTTCTTAAATGCAAGCTTTGGTGCTAATCATTGTGGTTTCAGCATAAGAAACTGAAGTATCTATTTTTCCATTGTTCTAACACTGTAGAAGAGAATAATAAGTGGTGTCTATTCTGTGGTTTATAATGTATTCTAAAATACAGTAATGGCTCTGTGGCATTTTCTGCCCTTCCACAATCACAGTAAACCTGGTACTGTGTGGATGCACCATGTACGCTTTGTCTCCATCATCTCTTCAAGGAAATGACATGGCTTTCTTGAGACCAGAGGTATGGATGAGGGCTGCTGTCCATGGGATGTGTTAACAGTGTTGAGACATGGATTTTAGTTAATCTGGTCCTCAGGTATGAGCTTAAATGAGACTATTGCATCATACTCTGCCAGAGATCCTAGCCATTACACTCAAGGTCTCTGCTGTCAGCAAGGAGCTCAAAAAGCCAGTCTGAATAATGAAAAGGACATCTAATTGGTCTCCATATTTTAAGATATGTTCTGAAGAGAATTAATAAAGACAGTTATAACCTGGACCTTCATCACTGTGTTTGCACCCAAGTATTGAAATCCAGTGGTTTGCAGAGCTCAAGTGGTGGATTTGGACTGTGTGATACACATTTCCCTTGCAGCAGCAGCAGACTCACAGCGAAGAAAGAAAGCAGGAAGAAGCTCGCCTGCCTACAAGGACAAGGTCATATTCTGCTCTTTGCACCAACCTGAATACTCAAGTCTGTACTCTGACTTGTGTGTCAGGGAAAAAAAATCACTGTGATGCAGTCTGCATCTGGCACAATGAATGGGGGATACCAGCCAGTTCTGTATCCCTTGATGAAGCGAGCTGGATAGATAGGAAATGATGAGGAAAGCAAGTAAGCATTTGGTCACATTTCTAGAGTAAGGTAGAAGTAGAAGCTCTGAGGGAGACTTGAAAAAGGGTTGCAGCTATCTACCAATTTGAAGAAAGTTAGTCTGGTGTGAATGTGAGCAAACATCCACTCCTAAGGTGAACACCATCAGTGTAGAGAGTTGTACTTTGTTGTTGAGAGTCATGCAAATTGGGGCTGCTGTGCTGAGCACTGCTCATGGGAGGAGATGAGGTAGACAACAGAAAGGTTTAGTTCCTTTTCCCATCTCTTTCTGCTTTGCAAAGGCTGTTGCGAAAGCATAAAGGGTTTAAAAACACTTTGGAGAATGATTTGCAATCTGTCAAACCTGCTCTGGAAGGAGAAGGTGAAGAAGCTCCTTCTATGAAGCTTAAGAAAAAAGTATCTCAAAGTATGACTTGATGTCAGAGCAGGTAGAGGGGGAGAGTATTTCTGATGCTGGATGGCTCTCCATCTTTGATCTACCAAGCACGTATACATTCCAGAGCAAAAAGCCACTCTGTTCCCTGCCCACAGAATGTATAAAGATTTATACACTGAAGTTGCAATTTACAGAACATTAGGCAATATGTAATTCCAAATACTGCTGCCAGAGGGAAAAGTGCCTGTGCTCTATTTGTGACTGCTGAATACCTAGAATTTTGCTCTCCTGGAAACTCTGTTAATTGTGTGGTTTTGTTTGTTTGTTTGTTTTTATTTTTTTATGTGATGAGACTGGCTTGAAGCAGTTTCACTGTCTTTGAATTCCTGTGAGAACAGAAAGCAGATGATATTAGTATGAGAAAAGATGCCGCTCACCGGTGTCCAAGAACCAAAAGCCACATATATTCTTTAAAGTCCCTGGGATGAGGCTGGGTTTTTTTTTCACTGTAGTGTTAACATGTGCACCTCAGAGACTCTCATCTCAGCCAGTCTGAGCATGATCTTGCATTTCATCTGATGGCTCAGGAGAAAACCCACCAGCTTTTATTCATCAACATGTAGCTCCAAAATCGATGCCAGCTAAGCATTTTCGCTGTTAACAAGCTAAGCATATTCACAGATATTATTTAGACTAAAACTTGATAAGTAGCCCTGAAGGCCTCAGATGAATATAGATTCTCCAACCTCAGAAACCTCTTCTCTGATTGGGACAGATAAAAGACAAAAAGCAGTTTCTGCATGTTTTCATGTCTGCTGTGTATGACATGGCTCTTGAATGGCCAAATGTCACCAGAAAAACAGCGACTTGGTGAGGACTTACTGTGGAATGATCCAAGTGGGATTTGAGGGCCACACTGAAAATATACATTGTGTTTCCTCATTCCTGTTCAATGAAAGCTTGGAAATTGGTTGGGCCAGGTAGGAAGTGAATCCTCCACACTTCAGAGTGATAGTAGGAACACACATATGTGCTGTGTGCAAAGGCATTTGCTGAAAAAGAAAACAAACAAACATTGAGCTGATATCTCTGAAAGGTGTCAGACTGATAAAAATGGAAAGTCAAGATTTTCATCTCCAGAACAGGTATGGCATCCTGAATATCTCCACAGAGTGCAGAACTCAGTGACCAAATTTTGCTCTGGCATTTGTCTCCGTGAGGAAGATTTGGTACCAGCTGAATGATCTCAGCTCACTTCATGGCTGAAGCTTTACCATTACCATGTACTGAGTTTCCCCATGGAAATTAAAGAATTGAAATAAAATACTGAAACTACAGTAGAGGCTATCCATGAATTTTAACTACATCATAAACCACACACTGAATGGCTATAATAAAAATGTTTGAGAGCCAGAGCAGCTGAAGACTTTTTTGTTGTTTGCTTTTGCTTTTTTTTCCCCAATCAAACCAATGCAATCCAAACCAAGCCCAAACAATCCAAGCCCTCTCTCTTTTTGGTGTTAAAATAGATGTGTTCATAGGCCTGTACAAACACACTGAACATTGGCTTTGTCCCTCTGTGTCAGGGAGGTGGTGGAGTCACTGTCCCTGGAGATGTTCAAGAAAAGACTGCATGGGGCACTTAGTGGCATGGTCTAGTTGATTGGATAGGGCTGAGTGATAGGTTGGACTGGATGACCTTAGAGGTCTTTTCCAACCTGGTTGATTCTATGGTTCTCTGTTCAGTTCACAGGGGAGTACACAGAGGCTGTTGGAAGCCAGACTGTAACCTTTGCAATGGTGGTATTAGATCACCCTGCTCATGGAAAGGGGTCCTTGTCTGAAGAGTCCCACTCACATCCCATTGACTTTATGGATAGTCCTTGAGATTTTCTCTGAGGACATCTAGATGTTTGTACAGCACCTGATGTAAAAGGGCTGCTGTCTTGCTTCATTTATCAAATGATAAATAACATAATAATACTGTAACTGAAGTCACTTGTGCAGGCAGCAATCATCTGGTGATTCAGCACAGCACAGACTTGCTAGGTGGAAGACTGCACTAAGCTTGTGCAGAGATTTCTATCTTGCCCATCAGTAGCTGCATGCTAAATGCATTCCAAACTTACAAATGTTAAAGCTTCAAGGTGAGATTTTCTATGCTGGGGCTAAGCTCACAAGTGATTCCCTTTTGTAACGCTAGAACAGAATCGTTCAGCCACTTTTGAATTATGTCAGACAGAAAGACAAGGTATTGATAATGCCACTACTAACAGCCAAATCAGGACTCCCTGGCAGCACACAGAACAATATATACACACATTTATTGAGCAAGGAACAGCAACATGAGGAGAAGTGGAAGAGAGGAAACTTCAGAGAGTTTATATTTGCCAGTGAGCAACACCTGATCCAGAAACTGGGCTCTGGCCATGTGCAGTGCAGGGAAAGCATGCTTGAATTAATGCCCAGGAACTGGCTGATACATACCTCATGGTTAATCTGGTTACGCGGGGTTTATTTCACAGTCGGAAGTTCTCGCGCTGGAAGGGAGTCCTGCTGGGGTTTTCTGAGCACAAGACTGAATTAATGAAAGAACGAATGCAGCTTGCCAGCCCAGACTTAAATTGCTTACTAGATCAAAATCTGCTCATTTTCTCTGTCCTCCCCTCCTCCTCCTCCTCCTCCTCCTCCTCCTCCTCGCCTCTCTGTCTTTTATTTGTTAATTTATTTGAGAGAACAGATAAAGAGCGCAGAAAGTGCCAGCGATGTCATGAAGCCAACAAATGCAGCTAAACGGCTGTTTTTCACGGTGGCCTGAATCCTGGCACTAGGTTTTGAGCCATGATTCTAGGTAGGGGAGTCTGTGGCAGAGGCTGGTGGGCGGTCGGTGCTGGCCGTGAGGCTGGGGATGTGAGGAGCTGAGGCTGCACAGCCTCCAGCCCCTGAGGGCTGGCTGCCCTGAGCAGCGTGTCGGGATCACCAGCAACCCTGTTCTGCAGCCCCTGGGAAGAGGAAGGCATTAAAGCAGTGAAGATTTGCTTCGAAAGGGCAAGAAATAAACCCGAGCTGCTTTGTAGGAGGGGTCACAGTAGTTTCTGTCTTTCAGACCCACACTGCCTTTGGTATAGGCCAGTTGTCAGGCTTTAATGGGCACTTGCAAACAACATCTCTGGAGTAGTTCGATTTATTTGGCCACTGGGCAGACCTCCAGCCTGTTGTCTTGGCTGTGGCGTTCGTATTTTAATAGGAGTTTAAAGAAGGCTTGGTTAGGGGTATTTAAGGTAGTCCCTGAGCTTCTATGCAGACTTTCTCAACCCCGACGGAAAACAGAGCACTGAAGAGCTGCATCAGCAGTATTTTAAGAAGCAGAGACGCTGTAAGTGTGCTGCTACCGATACTACCAATACCCTCTCGAAGCCTCTTCCAGACGAGCAAGCTCCTCTTACACCATCGCGGCTCCTTTCACATCCCAGTTCCTGGACTCCTTAACTCCGTGCCCGACCGTGCTGCGCAAGGCCAGGATGTAGGCAGCCCTCCGCGGCTGGAGCAGGGCGCTGGGGAAGGACGGACGCCCGCTCGCTCCCGTCGCGCTCCCCGGCTCCTGCTTTCCAGGGCCAGACGGAGAGCTCCCTCCACGCCCTGTCACTGGGATGCGCTGCCGGGAGACCGCGTACGGCTGCACGGAGCTCAAGGCAGCGAGATGCTTTCCACGGACTCCGGTCTGCACGCTCAGGAGAGAAGGGAATAGAAGACAAATGTCGATCGTTCAAGCTGAAGAGGAGTGGTAGCGTGAAGGAAAAACAGTCTGGCTCTGTACCGAAGCCTGGAGATCTTCCCGAACATCCACAGCTGTTCAGTTTCTATGCTGATTTAGATACGAATTTTAAGGCTTGTGGAAAGAAGAGGCTGATAAGCAGGAGAGATTCTGCCACTATATCAAGGTACACTTGGGCTGCAGTGCCCCTGTTCTTCCTCACCTTCCTCTCCCCACGCTGCCAACACAGCCTGAGCAGGGACGGAGAGCAGTGCTGCCTGGGGCAGTGCAGGCATGCAGGCTTCTGCTGCTACAAAACTGATAAGATTTGCTTTCCTCAGCTAGAGACTCATCTGCAAATTCGAATCCAAGTCTCTGGAGGTGCCAGCCCAGCGTGAAAGTACTCTGCCTGCTGCTGGCTTAACCCTGCCTGCCTGGACTCCGACCCCTGAGGAGGATGAGGCAGTGTCATCACTGAGATGTGCTTCTACACACTGTCCCACAGCGAGTTGAAGTACTTCACAGATGAAAATTGATCCGAGCTACTCAGCTCTCTGAAAACGAGAAGAGTTGAAGAATTTTGAACTTTCAAGGGGTGACAGTGACTACTCGCTTAATGCACTCTGGGAGTCAGTTTGGACACTGAAAACCAAACTGGGAAGCAATCCAAGGCTCCCCAGCTGCAGCTTGGAAGCAACTAAAAGAAGGAGATCTGTGGTGGATGAATTTAAAAGGTAGCCCAGAGCCCAGCATGTCAGTAAGATACAGGTTTTGTTGAGTCCCTTCTATTGAGTGTGAGATCCTTTGGAGCCAGTGAGCTGCATGTAGCCACCCTCCTTCCTCACCCACCACTCTCTGTGGGGAAGGTGGAGGGGTGCATGCTGAGAAGAAGGGGAGCTCAAGGGTCCATAGCAAGTTTAAGCTGCTCTGCTTGGGTCCTCACACCTACATATGTCTCCAACAGCGACCTGCAGCACCAAGATGAGGAGTGATCTTGGCACATTGCATGGGTCCATGCAGAAGGACGGGAGCACAAGGACAAGTATTAAGGCACCTGAGGAAAGGCTTTTCTGGGCAATGAAATGATCATGAAGTGACACATTAAGTCAGAAGGAAAGATGCAGAAAGCAGCCCATCATCACTTGAAACTTCACCGCCTTGCTGTACCAAGCGTCCCTTGAAATGCTAAGTAAAACGAGCTGAGGGAGAGGAGCCTGCTAACAGGATCACAGCCTCACTTGGACGGAGTAAAAAACACGTAGTGGGCATCCATGGTTCCCTGTATGCATGTTTTACAAGCTGAGCTGGCTGTAAATATTGCGATTATGTGCAACCCACACAGAGTAGGATGCAAACACAAACTAGAAAGCTTTCCTTCTAGAGGCTTGGTCACGAAGCTGGAAGAGAAAAAAAGCCCCAACCAACCAAACCGTGACAGCCTGCCACAAATAAATAAAGAACCGCCTGGAATGAGGGCTAATTAACTTGCAATAAACCACCTTAACCACTTAGGGGCAGCGTTAACACGGAGTTAACATGCAAAACAAACCTGTGTTTTCTCACCTGGTTGACTTAATATGCGTGGTGAATATTCATAAGGTAGGAAAACCTGATACATCAACACACCGAACCATTCAGTCTGTCAGATCCGGGGACGAGCGGCAATAGGAGTCACTCAGTCATTGCTCACATGGTGTTGACTTTGATCAGTTGGTGTTTCTAAACACATCCATAGAGGCAGGGCTTTGCTGCTTTTCCTCCTGTCAGGATCATGGAGTATGTTCTATACAAAGATTAAAACCTAAAAAAAAATAGGAGATTAAACCAAAAGGCTTCACTTAAAATAAACAGAAAGAGGATGAAATAGAAAAGAGCTGACTTTGAGGAATGCTGTTCCAGCAAGCACGAGCTGAAACCCCATTTTATCTCCATGGCCACGCTCAGAGTCACTTTGCTTTCAGGCAGTATCTTTCCTTCTCTCCAGCAAAAACGTCCCAGTTCCCTGAATTCTTCTGAAACATTCCCTTGCATAAAAAGGAGCTCAGAGACGCTTGAGGTATGTTTACACTCCCTGACCAGGACAAGTAAATAATGGAAAGGTGGTGTTTTTTTAAGTGTGGGCCAACAAACTTGGCTTAGCTCCAGCAGGCAAAAGCTGCAGGAAAACCACTGTAACCCAGTTTTATTTTTTTATAGCTACATATATTTAAGGGGACTGGCAGTTTGAATTCAGCCTGGGGTAAAACTCATCTCACTGCTCTTTTCACCTGAAGCATGAAAGGCACAACTTTTGCTTTCCTCTTCCTGCCCCCACCCCAGGCATGTTTAAGGCTTGTGCATAGCTTGTCAGCATCCCAGTGTCATCTTTACGGATGTCCGATGCTCCTGCTGCTCTGGCCAGGTCTAGTGACAGAGGAGGTCTGCTCCTGTGCTGCACCCAGTGGTCCTGGCAGCTGCCAGAGTGTTGTGAGCTGTGGTCCACCTGCAGCAAATGCCAGACTCACGCACCACCAGACCACTCAGCAGGGGAAACACGGCCCAGGTCAGATGCAGGCATGTGCTCCTACATCTGTTGAATTAGCCAGAGTGTGTGGTGGGGAGTGTGTGCCAGCCTTGTGCTCTGTGCTGGCCAAGGGAGCACAGATGATACCTGACCTGGCATAAAGTGAGCTCAGTGTGAAGAGAAGCTATTGAATGTGGCATAAAGTGGGGTAGGTAAACAATATCTGATCTGGCAGAAGAAGTTGCTGGTACAAAGTTGGCCTGTCAGAACCATTAAAATAAATTCAGACCAGTGGAGTGAGTGCCACGTGGCCAATGTATTTTCACTGCAGGACCCGAGAGCACAGAGCCAGCTTCACTGTGCTGTCAAACTGCACTCAGGAAGGGGTAGGGAAATGCGTTCCCTCCCTTGCTGGCATGCCTCTCTGAGGTGCTGGGGCTGATGGGGAGGTGAAGAGCCAGGAATGTTTAAGATTCCACAGATGGACCTTGTCCAGCACTGCCCAGGCCCTGGCAGCTATTGCAGAGTGGATCCTGTCTTGGCAAAGTGCGTCCCTGGGGTGGGAGGTGGTGCTGGGGTTGCTTTGCTAAGGGCCAGGCTGGTGGGAAGGCTGAGATGGAGGAGGAGAGGAATTTGCACCGCTGCTGCTAGCACCACTTCTACGGAGGGAGGTGGGGTCAGGCTCCAGAGCTGTTGCTGTGCCAAAAGCATTAAACTGACTGAAATACAGTCCTGTGAGGAAAGGAAGCAAGCGAGCTGTCAGAAGTGGGGAAGAAACAACCAGCCCGCTGTACAGGATCATCCACAGACCACCCTTCTCCACTGAAGTGTTATTTCTTCTTTCACCTCTCTCAAGTGCATGAAGAAAGATGATGTTTAGGCACTTGCTTCTTTTGCTTATAAAATTGGAGTGTTACCCCTGTCTTTTCATCCAGAATGGCCGGTGCAGCCCAGGGGGATCCAGTCCCACAGCTCCTAGGAACGGGGAGCAGAATGGCAAGGCTGAGTCATCATGCATTATGCTGAATATTTACCCCTCATGCATGCTGTTTTATTTTAAATCTAGCGTGTAATATGCTTTGAATCTAGCGTGTTGCTCTTGTGTGTTTTCCCCCTGCCCTGCCTGTCTCTTGCTGGCAGCTGCCATCGCGAAACAAAAGGCAGCTGCCAGTTTGAGTGAACATCTCTCTCACTCGCTCACTCCTTCCCCTCTTGCTCTTGGAGCTGATGCAACACCACTTCACAGACTGGGTGGTAGGCACTGATGCAAGGCAGGGTTTGCAAGGGTTTGCTGCCCTTGGGATACTCGGGCATGCAGTGCTTCCGAGAGTCGTTGCCAGAGCTTGAAGCTGTGTTTAAGCCCTCTGACCGGGCTCAGCAGTAGCCAAGAGACCGTTAGCTGTCACCGTGCCAGCACACCAGCTCCAACTATCTCTGCTGCAGCAATTGCCCATTCCTCAGGATTTGATGTTGCCGCCTTTGGCAAAGGTGATGGTTGATTAAATACCACTTTGATCTTCTGCCCCAAGATGTGTAAGCAATGCAGGGACCTCCTGCTCCAAACAGCTCTTACATCAGCTGAAAGAAGCAAGACTGGCTTGAAATGGCACTTGAAAGAAAAAAGGTTTCTTGTGTCAAATTAAAGTACCATGGAAGAAAGCAAGGTGAGATGCCAAGACCTCGGCCCTCAGGCCATCCATGAGTCTCAGACACTGCTGCTCTTTGGCCTGTGCAACTGCACAGTGTGAGCTGCTGCACATGCTGAGAGTGAGCAACTGAAACTCACCCAAGATACTTGTCCCTTGGCCCCTTTTAAGACTGGCTAAGTCCATGTTCCAGGAAACTCTGGAGACCATCAGAGGGGCCAGTTCAGCTGTTTTTTTTTCCCAGAGCTGGAAAGTATGGAAGAGATGTTTCTGCTTTTCTTGGGGAGCCTTTACCTTGAGCTATAAAGAGAAGTTGCTGTGGGAAAACAAGTTGAACTCTTGACTGCTGCAAATAGCCATGAGCTGGGTTATGCCTCTGAGAAGGGAATGCTTCCTGCTGGGAGAGGGCAGGAGCTCACTGAGCTGTGGTCACTGGCACATCCTCAGTGTTTCCTTATTTCTCTGGGCTGTGGTGAGAAGATTGGGAAGAGGTGAGGCAAACAGCGCAAGAAGATTGTAAGAAATCAAGCAGGACCCTGAATGATGGTGTCAAAAGAAAAAGCCAAGTAAATGCAAGCCTCAGTTCCAATCAGGAAAAGTTAGGAAATGAGCTCTGAAACACCCTCCTGGGAGTCTGGTGTGTGCTGAGGAAGCGTACAGAAGTAAATTCTCATGCAAGCTGTATCATGCTGATTGTCAGAGGAACTGAGCCCCTCACTCCTTTCCTTTGTGGCAATTTTCTTTCAAACACCTCCTGGGTTTTTTTATTTCTTATTTCATAATAGAAATGGATACCCTCATGCCATGCATTGTAAGCTCTTTCATGGAAATTATGGGAATACAGGCTTGTTCTAAGGGGTGGTTTGGAAAGATCCTAGTTTGACTGATCTGCTTGATAAGAAAGTTCAAAGCAGACAGTGTTTTCCTCAAGCAGGGAGGAAAGTGAGGAAGAGAGGCTGCAGAGGAGAGGTCTGGAGTCCCCGAGGAGCTGTCAGGGCAGGGAAGAAATCACAAATGTAGGTGAGAAGGTTGTGCTTTTTTATAAACAAAGAGCAAATTGTGCTCCCCAAGTGAAGACAATTTCCTTTAGATTAAGGAGGGTTGAAAATAAACACAGAATAAAAGTTTGTTGCCACGAGCAAGTGAGGGAAAATTACATTGCCTCAGAGCCCTGACTTGCCTCTCAGCCAGCCAGGCAGGCAGGCTCCTTGCATTCAAAGGGTGCACTGCAGGAGAACAGGCAGGGAAAGAGAGGCATGAACTCTTCTGTCTGAGCTATCGTAATTCCCCTCACTCAAGCTCCTGGATGGAATCCACGGGTTTTCTCTGCTTCCAAAAGCTAAGCAGCAAATAGTTTATGGAAATATTTCCAGTTTGATTTATCTAAGCCACCTGCTAGTAAGTGGATTGTGAAGAAGCAGCAACGCAAGTGACCGGCTGGATACCTTCAGGCTGTTCTGTGGCTCCCACGACTTTGTGCTTTGTTTTCCCAAACTTGTGCCATGAGACCATCAGCAAGTCCCACTGCAAAGATCTCTGCTGCTGTGGTGGAGCATGTGGTCAGAGCTGCTCTAAACTTTGCACTGGTTGTACAATAGGTGAAGTGTGGTCCTGCTCTGGAAACCTATATATTAATTTCAACTCTGCAACACTGATGAGTTAACATCGCTATGAGAGAGAGGGTGAAGGAGACAGATCCTTTTCCTTTGCCACAATCACTGGACAGATGGCTGGACCAAGTCCTACTGCTTGATGTCTATCATTTGCCATTGCTGTGGCTTCTCCTCTCTGCCACCTAAGGAGAGCTAAATGTTTTCTCAATAGCCTTTCTCTTTAGGGACCCCTGCTGAGCAGCAATCCTCCATGCTTGCTCCATGCTCCTGTACCACAAGGGCAGGCTGCTGCTGCCTGAGCTGGGGGACTCTGTGGGGCCAGCTGCATAGGATTTGGCCTCCATGCTTCTTCCTGCTGCTGCCCATTCTGCAGAAGGGCAGCTTGCAGCAGTCCCTTATAGTGTAGGCAGGGCTTTCCTAGGCAGATCTGACAGCATTTCCAGATCTTCTCTGGTTTGGCTTTAGGTCCACCTGCAGCTCCAGTCCATCTTCACCAGCACAAATTAACTGTTGAAGTGGCCTGCCCCCTTTATTTAAACATTCTAAAACATCTGCATAAATGAGGAGAAAAATAATCCTCTTAATTTTCCACTGAGATTTTCTGGAAGTCTGCCTTGGTCTGTTTTACTATCCTAGGTCTTTGGTCATCCAGTCCCTCCCCACTGATGGCAGGGGAACTTCTCCCACTGATAAGGGAGCAGCAGCAGCAGGGGAATGAGCTGTCCTCTGCTGTGAGTCTCTATATGGGATACCTCAGCTATTGCACTGTCTTTCTGGTTTCCCTTCCAAGACCTCTGTCATTGTTGCTCTACAAAAAAGCCTGCCTGGCCCCTTCTTCTTTCATAATATCTCCTCCCTGCCTGCTGGCATGCTGTCTGTGCCTGCTGGCATGCTGTCTGTGCCTGCCGGCATGCTGCTTGTGCCTCTCTTGCTAGGCTGGGGTTTCTGCCGCCCTGCTCTGATGATGCACATCTTGTCACCTCAGGCACACAGGCGCAGGGGAAGAGCAGCTCCAGGCCCCTAAACCAGGCTGGTTCACCCTCCATAATGATCTTGGGGATGATGTCCAGAGTCAGGGATCAGGACAATCTGAAGGATAATCTCATGCAGGGTCATGGGCCATGGCACCTTGGGATAGATACAGATCTTGGAAGAATTCACATCCCTCATTTCTGGACCTCTGCCCATCCTGGAGAGAGACACTGCTGGAAAACTGAGGATCAGGGCCACATGCTTCCCTCTCCCTGATATTCCTTGCTCAGTGAGAAAGCAGCTTAAGTATGACTGATCCCCCACGTGAAAGGGAATGAAAATCACTCACCATACTCAGAGAGTCAGGAGTGACAAAGAGGATGAATTAGATTTCCACCTCCTAAACCAATTCAGTTGTCTTTCCCTCACTGTGGCATGAACCTGCATCTGGGGAGGAATAACAACAGGCACCAGAACAGGTTGGAGGCTGCCCTGATGGAAAGCAGCTCCTTGAGAAAGACCCTGGAGTCCTGATGGACAGCAAGCTCTGCATGGGCCAGCAATGTGCCCCTGTGGCCAATGCTATCCTGCGATGCATCAGGAAAAGTGTGGCCAGTAGGTCTAGGGAGGTTCTTCTTCCCCCCCTACTCTGCCTTAGTGAGACCACACCTGGAACCCTGTGTCTAGTTGTGGTCACCCCAATTGAAGAAAGAATGGGACCTGCTGGAAAGAGTCCCGTGGAGAGTCACGAAGATAACTGGGGGACTTGAGCATCTCTCCTGTGAAGAGAGACTGAGGGACCTGGGGCTGTTTAGTCTGGAGAAGAGAAGGCTGAGAGGAGATCTTACTGATGTCTATATATATCTGAGGGGTGGGTGTCAAGTGGATGGGACCAATCTCTTTTCATTGGTCAGCAGCAACAAGACAAGGAACAATGGATGCAGACTGGAGCACAGAAAGTTTCACCTCAACATGAGGAGAGACTTCTTTACGTTGAAGGTGACAGAGCCCTGGCACAGGCTGTCCAGAGAAGTTGTGGAGTCTCCTTCTCTGGAGACTTAAAAAACCCACCTGGTTACATTCCTGTGTGAACTACCCTGCTTTTGGCAGGGGCAGTTTGACTTGGTGATCTCTGGAGGTCCCTTCCAACCTCTAATATTCTGTGATTCTATGATTATGTGAACCAAGAAACATACTTTTACATCTACAACCCTTTTACTTGCCACTTCTTCCACTGAAACCAAGATGTGTACCTGACAGTGTAGAAATATTTTCCAGTGAAGTCCATCCTGGAGGATGCTTGCTTGTCAGTGGTAATGTGCCAAGCAAGTACATGGGTGCCACTCTGTATCCCAGATTGCCCTCCTCTCCCCTGTTAAGTTCCCAGGCTGCTGGGAGTGAGACAGACACATTGAAACCTGCTCTTTCCTAACCCTTGGCCCTGGAGGAATCAGCAGATCATGCTGCTTGCATATGGAGATGCTCTCTGACAACCAGCCCCAAACCACCTCTTGCTAGAATCTAAGCCTGGGGCTCAGTGTGAAGGTTTGAGGCCAGATCTTCCCTACCAGTACCCTTGCCAGCAAAATTAAATTCTTGTTCCTTACCCTTCAGTGTTTACTGCTTTTAACTGAGGCAAGCCACAGGCAGACTTTACACTTGTGTTAGGTCTCAGGGAGAAAGGCTGAGGACCCCAAGCACTGGGAGAGACCAACAGAAAATGCCAATTACCTTGATACTGGAGGAGATCTAGACCACCTTCATTCATAGCAGGACTGATTTCAGCCAGCCATGCCAGCAGGGCAATCCCAAGCCTTGCCTCTCTTCCCACAGTAATGTCGCTTCCAGACATGGGCTATGGCCTGAGTTGTCTGAGTAAAGCCCAGGTAAACAACAAGGTGCAAAAACCTTCTTAAGTAAATCACCAATGGCACAGTACAGGGCACTTGGGACCCCTGAGTTATGGAGGTTTGGGTCACATAGTCAGGGCAAGCTTACTTCTAAAAAGTCCCAGCAATTGGCACCTTTCCCTGGGGGTCTTAGAGTTTAGCAACAATGTGATGGTGCTTGGGAATGCTCTGCAGTGAGCTGTAAGGACACAGACACCCTAAAACCAGCAAGTTACTTGCATGCCACCCCTCAAAAAGGAAAGCATAAAATGGGGGAATATGGAAGGCTAAGATACTCCAGCTTCTGCATCTGTGGTGTCAGAAGGTGGTTAATGTGTGGTCAATTCTTGCTTTTCCTGAGCTGGGCTTATGTTCTGCATAGCTTGGCCAGTTCCAGAGCTCTGATTTGCACAGCCTGACCTCTCAGTGCTTTCAGCCTCAGTAAAATCTCAGCATCTGACCCACGGATTTTTCTTTACGAAGACGAGAAGGGAAAAAAAAACCCAACCCACAAAGCCTCCTATTAAAAGGCAAACTTCCCAAGCCACAGCCAATAAAAAACTTCCCAGCTGCTCCCACTCCTCTGAGCCAGGACGAGCTCCGCAGGCAACAAACCCCTTCCAGCAGTTGGGGAGCCTGTGGGTTGCCACTGGCTGCAGGACTGGGACAGAGACTGGAGGCAAGGGGACCCCTGCGGGTGTCCCGTCTGGAAAGCCGGGGCCCCAGGGAAGCCTGAGTTGCCTGACAGAGGGCTGAGTCAGCGGGAGGCAGCCGGTTTGTGTAACCTCCAGCAATCCATTATTACAAAGGGGCTTTCAGGAACTCCTCCGTGCCAGGCACAGCGAGGGTTATTGATTGAGGAGACAGTGTAAATGCACAGAGAGGCTCCATCCATTAGGGCCGCTGCTCTCCGCCAATTAGAAAAAAATCATTACTCAGCAGCCATCAATGGGCTCTGCGCAGCGCCGGGGCGCACGCATTCAATCCATCTTCCCCCACCTCCCCCAAAACTTAATGACAACTATTAGAGCTCCGCTGAATGCCCGGTGTGTACAGCGGCAAAAGATTCATTCGGTAATCTCAGTAATTACGACGCCCTAGGAGGACGCATGGTAAATTCAAACAAGGGGGCGAGGGGGGCCACGGCAGCGGGGGGAAGAGCCTGAATTCCTCTGCCTCGTCTTGCTCAGCCTCCGCTCCCTTCCCACTCTGCTGCGCCGCCTCCTTTTGGGCTTTCCTGCCCTTTGTTTTTTTTCATCTGTTCCCGCCCCCTCCCCCCCAAGGGAAACATCATTTTATGAAAGCAAATTGAAAGAGGGCTGCCTTGGGAAATATCCAGGAGCTCTGGATGAGGCGCAAGCCTGGCAAGGCTGTTTGACAGCACTGCCCTGAGCGATGGAGGAGGCGGATCGGCGCTTGCCAAAGCCCGCAGAATGGTTCCGGAGCCCTTCTGGCATGACACAGGCAGGGGGGCAGTTTCTTTAGGGTGCCACAGCCCTCTCCTCCCCGCTCTGCCACCCAGCCTTTTCATTTACACACGGTAGGACTGAGGCTGAGCGAGGCTCTCATCTCCCTCCTTGCTGATGCACGTCACTCCAGGTTGCGGGGAAAATGAAGTCCCAGGAGGGAACTTTTGGAAGCTCCAGGATGGATGTGACATGTCATTGCAGTTGAAAGGAGCAGTTACTTAGAAGCAACGGCGCTTTTCACAGGTCTCCTCTTCTCCAGTCCAGGAAGAGGTAAGTCATTATTATCCGAGGGATACTGACTGTATTCATCAGCAGTGAGAGCCTGGAGACTGCTGTCAGTCACGCTGGTGTTTAACACCACACCTCCCGACAGAGGAGTGTCTGCAACATCACTGGCGACTGTGCATCGGGAGAATGTCACCAGAATGAGGAACAGCTTAAAGAACAGCATGGATGGCCCTTTTTAGTACTCCCTACAGGAGCTGCTCTGGCCAGGGTCAGCTTACACAGAAGCAGACGTTCTGAAGGAGAGGACTGCTAATGCAAAGAGAAGACATACTGCCAGCCTCCACCTCAGTGCAATGCTGCAGGGTACTCTTGCTGGGAGTGAAGAAGCTGGAGCACCACATCTCTCTAGCTAACCTCACCATGTCTGGGCTTAAGATGTTAGCCATGAGCAATACAGCTACGAGAGGTCTCAAAAGTACTCTGGAGTGAACACTGCTGGAGTTGTTAAGCTTTTGGTTGAACTTCCTCATATGGATGTGCAGTAGGAGGAATGCACAAGTTCCTAAGACAGCCATCAGATGGAAATCATGTCAAAGGGGAAATGGCATGGACAGTAGAAAAAAGAAAGTAAATCCCAAAGACTCAACCCAGATTTATTTTTTGTTTCTCTCAGGGGAGGTCCTTTTAAGTTCAGTGAGATTTAGTAAGCATGGAGTGAAGACCTCAGACTTCAGCAGGTTGCTAAGGAAAATAGAAGCTCCAAAATGTCTCACAAATAAAATCAGGAAAAAAACCAACAACATTAAAGATTATTCAAGGGCAAGAACAGATTTCCTCCTCCATGTATGAAATATGAGAAGGGCACTGAGGGAGAGGTTACCCTGTTCTGCCATGTTACACAGCATAGCACAGGCACAGGGAGTCCTTTCCTTGCTGAAGGCCAAAGAGGTCTTTGAAAACCTCAAATAAGCAGTGTATTAACATCCATCTTCATATTGTTCAGCGACAATGATGAAAAAACACAGGTGGCTGGAAGCCATGTGCAAAATTATCTTGCAGCTTGTGTCTGCCCCTCATGCACCTGAACTTGGCACAGAGGCTAATGGCTCACACGGTGGGGTTGTAGTTCTGTAAGGTCAGCAACCTGAAGTGACTGCTGCACTTGTCTCTGATGACCCTCTTACCTTTCAGTGTTAAAGTTTATTGAAGAATGAATTTTCAGCCAGGCAAAAGGGCACACCTTGGTAAAATGCAATGACAAGAGCAGCATGTGCAAGGCACCAGGAAGAAGAGGGGTTGGCTTCATCGTGAGACCCTCTGAGGGTCCCTCCAAACTGTTGTGCAGCCCATCTCCCTTCCTACATTTTTGGCTGGGTAGAGCCCCTGCAGCAGGGATAATGGAAAAGGGAAGATCACAGGAAAAAAGCTCAAACCCTAGATGCCTCCATGATTTCCATTCAGCCATCTCTGACCTTGATGTGCCCAGTGTGAATCAGAGCCAGGAAGGGCAATGTGTGAAGTCCAACTGATCTGTGCATGAGAAAGGTGCTGGCAGCTGCCATGTGAGTGGTGGATCCAGCCATCTGCTGCAGACATGGGATGGCTGTGTAGAGGTCCAGCTGGCAAGCAGGCTAGTGGCTGGCTGTCTCCTGAAAGAATGAAGAAGGTCCACAGGCTCAGCACAGATGAGACCATGGCATTGCTCAGGCAAGGAGTTTTGTCTGTGCCCTCTGGGATGTGAAGGAAACCAAGCTCAAGTGTGATGCAGGCAAGGTGCTCCACAAATTGGGCAGAATGGTAGATCAAAGGGCTGAGCACTGTCTTGGCCCGTTTTCAATGACCCAAAGCCAAACTGGCTGCTAATGTGAACTACGGAGCACAATGGCTGTGTAAGACATCACAGGATGTTAGGGGTTGGGAGGGACCTCTGGAGATCAAGTCCAACCCCTGGTGCCAGAGCAGGACCATAGAATATTGTGTAGGTCACACAGGAACACATCCATACAGGCCTTGAAAGTCTCCAGAGAAGGAGACTCCACAACCTCACTGGGGAGCCTGTTCCATGGAAATGCTTTCACTGCTTAACTGGAAGTAGGTGGTTCAGGGCTTCATGGTGTATACACATACATTTCTCTACAAAAGTTTGACCACTATCCTCCAGGGTTCCCTGGGAAGACCTCAGCAACATGGAGAGAGGCAGAGAGGAAAAGGGCAGGTACTGAATTGATAGCACTGGCCATTTACCACAAGCTGCAGGCCTTGGAGCACAAAGGAGGATACACTGGGTCTTTGGAGCAGTGGGGCACTGACTGTGTTTCTCTGACACTGGTCCTCAAAGAATGGTGTAGAGGATGATTGCCTAAAAAATACATTTGCTAAGCTATTTGCCTAAACTACAGAGTCACTTGGGCACCATCAGACAGAAGGAAAGCTGTGAGTTCTTTTGCCAAGAGGCCACTGATAACCCCCTTAAAGAGAAATCTTAAATCTCTAGGACCATTTGCTTAGTGTCCTTCTCCACATTAAGTATGATTATTGTATTAAAGGGGTAAGGACAGTAAGATTTAGGGTCATAGCTAAAAAAAAACCTCTATCCTATTAAAGACACAAAGCCAAAGCTTGAGGAGAGGCACAGCTACTAAAATGAATGCTAAGTATATGGACATCTTACACTTTTTTCATGGTTAAGACCAATTTTTTTTGGTTGACTCTCTGAACCAGGAAATTACTCTACTGTACATCACTGGAGTGATGTCTGCTGAGATGTTCTTCAGTGTGTGCCTGGTGATACCAGCAATTTCATCTCCAAGGCTTGGATTCATCCTAATTCACACTTTCTAAATGCCTTTTAATGAGATGACATTTGTGCAGGTTCTCTTTCCGTAATTCTATAGCTGTTCACAGAAGCTGGAACATGAAATCTGCCCAGGGGTTGCCTTACAGATAGACAGAATTTTGAAACTGTGCAGTGCTTTTTGCTGGCTTGCAGGCTGTGTTATTGGTCTGGGTGGGGTACTTTCAGCATCTTTATTTACACTTGGGAAAAAAGTCCTCTCAATGCTCTTGATTTCCCTATTTGGACAGGTCCACTTGATTTCCCCACTTAGAATCACAGAATCACAGTATGGTTTAGGTTGGAAGGGACATCAAAGATCATCTAGTTCCAACCCCTTGCCATAGGCAGGGACACCTCCCACTAGAACAGGTTGCTCAAGGCTTCATCCAACCTGGCCTTGAACATCTCCAAGGAGGGAGCAGCCACAACCTCCCTGGGCAACCTGTGCCAGTGGTTCACCACCTTCACTCTAAAGAACTTCTTCCTAACATCTAGTTTAAGTCTCCCCTCTGCCAGTTTAAACCCATTGCCCCTCATCCTGTCATTACAAGACCTTGTAAATAGTCACTTCCCAGCCTTCCTGTAGTCCCCTTTCAGACACTGGAAGGTCACTACAAGGTCTCCTTGAAGCCTTCTTTTCTCCAGGCTGCAGAGTCCCAACTCTCTCAGCCTGTCCTCACAGCAGAGCTGCTCCAGTCCTCTGATCATCTTCGTGGCCCTCCTCTGGACTTGCTCCAATAGTGCAGTGTCCTTGTGTTGAGGACTTCAGAACTGCACACAGTTTGGAAAAGTCCTCTTGATTTCTCCATTTGGAAACAATTCATTCAGAACCTCCCAGGGCTTCTTTTCAGAGATCTCTTGCTTTTGTTTTTAGACCAAACAATGTTTATGGATCTTTAGATGTTTCTAAGTGATTAAGATGCTCCTTCTGGGTTCTTGAATGCATTTTGTCAGAGAAAGCACTTCTGCTGTGGCAGACCAGACAGCAGCCTTTTTTTGGTGAGATCATTGCTTAGGTGTCTTCTCCTAACCCCTTGCAGTATTTATGAGCTATCTCTTGGCTGCAGTATCTTTTCCTTCCCTCTTAGAACACGTGTCCTCTTTTCTATAATTTCCTTCTGCCACCTACAGAGCTTTTCCCAATCTGTCAGCCCTTTACAACTCCCTCTGTTCTCTCTCATCCCCCTCTGCTGTGCTTTTGTCAGTCATTCCTGGTCTTCCCCAGCTCTGCTCTTCTGTTTCCTTATCTTTTGCTTCCCTCCTTCATCATCACTGCGTCCCACTTAAAGCTGATGTCCCTCTGCCTCCTCTGTTACCTTCTGCATTATGAGCATGGCCTAGTACTAACTGGCTTGGTATGGTGTGTCAAGGCAAATCTTCTTGCCTTCACTTGGCCCGTGTTTGAAATACTGTAAACACCTGTTGTTTGGATCAAAGGCAAAACCCTAGCATCCCCCAATCCTTCCCACCTGTGAGCTGCCCTGGGAAAGAGCTGCAGGCTCAGGAGGAGAATGCAAATCCATCTGTCTTCAGCACAAGGAAGAACCTTCCTGTTTGTGGACTCTGAGGAGAGGAAGAGGAACAAAAGATGAGCTTTCTTCTTTTCAGCTTGTGACCTCTGCCTTCTATTAACCTGTTTCTGATCCTTTTCTTCTTTGCCTCCCTCAGCTTGCCCTGCAAATGCCACCTGTGATCTCTCTCAGGTAGTTCAGCATAAACCCAGTTGCCTTCGCCCTTAATTACCTTGGTGAGATTGTTTCTCCTATTCCAGACCTGCCAAAAGCTGGGTTGTTTGTCACAGATTTGCTATTTTATTTAATGAAAGATGCTCCCTCTGTCTACATCCCTCCCACCCTTTTAAGTGAAGACATACTGAAGTACAACCTCTCTCCCTTCCTCCCTGAGACACATCTGTTTTGTTTCCTCTCATGCATTCAAAGAGACACTTTCTCAGAAAGGACATTTTTTGGGCAGTCTTTCTGGAAATGACATCCCTGTGCTGTCTCTGCCAGTAGTGAAATTCATGCTGCTGGAAGAGTCCCTGCCACAGCAGCAGGTCACCCGTCAGCTCTCTACAAAACCAAGTCAAGAGTCTCCTTCCAGATGAGATATGAGGACTACCTGCTGCCAAAAGTAGGAGGACTACTTCCAGGAGTAGTTAACTGGGATATGTTACTGCCAAACTCAACACACTGCTCCCACAGGGTTTGGAATAAGGATGGCCAATGCAGTTAGATCACAACAGGGTTGCAGTCTGAGAAGTGTGCCCTACCCAGTGCTACCAAAATGACTAGCTGCTGAGGTACACAAGGACCCCTTTGTGCTCTGCTTTGTGCATCTCCACTGTGGACTCTGTTAGGTCTCTGTCTTCAGCAACAGGGAGACCTTACCTGCATGGAGTGTGGCTTAGGCTGTTCCTTTTTAGCTCCACAAGTGTTGGAAGAAGGCACATGTGTCCATGGACACACAGGAGACTGAGAGTGGCTGAGGGAGGGGATTGCTCCAAGGAAGGCAGCTGCCAGTGTCTGAGGGTCAGGGCATGATGGAAGGGAGAGGCTGCACCAAACCCTTCAGTGCCAAATGTTCCACAGGTTTTGCCAGGGGATGCAGTCTTTCAGGGAGGGTTCCACTGCCCCAGTATAACCGGCCCAAGTAAACAGCAGGAACCAGAGAGGGATAAAAAAAGAGAAACTGGCCTTCACCAGGACTCCTGAGTCTTTACAACTCAAACCTTTGTCCCAGAGGCTCAGCAAAAGCATAATACTTGGTGGTGCTGTGGCCCTCCTCTTGGTATTGGTATCACAAAAGATTCAAATGGCATTGTCCACCTCCGAAGCTTTTGCAGAATGAATCAGTTTTCCTATGTGCCTGACTTGACACATATTCCCTGACCACTTGGAGGTCACAAATTTAATTAAACCTCAGTGAATAGTAGCAGACCTCACAGAAATAAAGGCCTTAATCCAATCATGCCACATTTGTACT
Source organism: Pogoniulus pusillus (assembly GCF_015220805.1). NCBI lineage: Eukaryota > Metazoa > Chordata > Aves > Piciformes > Lybiidae > Pogoniulus > Pogoniulus pusillus. Next base: position 24,303,207 of record NC_087275.1, read on the forward strand.
TCTTATACAGCATCAAGCATGGCCAAAGCAGAAGGGACAGAGCGTGGTGAGCAAGAAGCGCCACAAGAAGTTCTTCAGTACACCGCCAGTTGTGGCAGACAATGTGATTGTGACACTTGCAGCAGTTTCTCAACCTGGAGGTCCAAGCCTTGGTATTATGACTCCCAGCTAGCGTAAGAAACACAGCAAAGACCACAGCTAGTTCTTGGAGTAGAATTCAGGACAGCTTTCAGGACAGCTGTCATTTCTCAGGTGGAGACCAACTCCAACAGCAGCTGTTCGAGTGTCTCTCACCAAAGTCACAGGTGTGCTTTCAGTTGGTTCATTTTAGGAGAATCTTGTCCTCTTTTTTTTGTGTTTAAGAAGAAAAAAAAAAAGAAAAAAGGGAGAGGCAGAAGCAGCCTGTTGCCCTAGGAAGTGCTTTTAATCAGCCTGTGTGATACTAATTAATTTTGCATAACGTCTCATGCTGCATTCCACCCTGAAGGAGGCAATGCTTGATGTGTGGGCCAGGTAGTTCCGTGGTGATCAGAGGAGCTGGCTGCACGTTTCCTTCTCTGAAGCTGAGAGAAAAGTTTACTGAAATGTTGAATGGAGGAAGATGTGACAATGTCTTCACAAGCTGCTCATCTTCATGCTATATACCGGTTAACATTTGCAGAGTGTTCAAGTCCTAGCAAGGAATAGGCAAAGGCTTTGCTAAAGAATTCGCAGTGTTCACCCCAAATATAAAATCCCTGCTAACCTGGTCTTGTAAATCTTATCTCAGGGATCAGATTAATGAGGGCACAATCTGTAAGTACAGCTGTATGGGGCTTTGAGGCATTTTCTGTGTGAAACACATGCCACTAACTGTCAAATATTGGTAAATTGTTCCTATATGTTATACAATTGAGTAATTGGAACCCCCCAGAGCTCTGTAACAGGTACACAGAGGTGGGAGGTGGTTCCTAGTGGCAGGGTCTGGTTAGAAGAAAAGGTTCTTGAAGTGTGTATAAAGGTGATGATAAGGGATCTTACTGCTGGAGACCTCAAGGGAAGATGGGAGCAAAAAGCTATGTGCTTCGCTGAAGTCTGCATTCATCCTGCTCAGAACCAGGACCAGAAAATGGAGTGGGAATTGCTATAACTCCTTGTTATTCAGTCTGTGGCAAGATATAGAAAGCACACTGATGATCTCGCTGTTTCGTGCTGCACAGAGACTAAAAGAGAATACCAGCCCCAAAATGTTTGCAATGAAATAGGACTAATGACGTTGAAGGGAAAGCATTTTTCTGCTTCGTGTTTTTTGTAGGTAGAGCAGAAGTTTCACTGTACATTTCCTTGCACAGGTGGAGGAGGGGGAATATATGAAAATTGCTTTCACTGGAATCGCTCAGCTTGAAAAAAAAATGGGGCTTTAAAGAGGAGACAGTGGGAGAAAAAGAAAACTGTAACGTTTTACAAGCCATTTCACCTGCCTGGTGAGCAGCCTAGGATTGGCTGCAACACGTACGAGGCAGCTCCCTGCCCGTTCTTCCCCAGGGGCCGGCTCCGGAGAAGGATCCTGTCATAGGTCAGACTGAGCAGACCACAGCCACGCTCTGCTCTTAGTGCTGCTCTAGGTTTTCTGTTTATGCTGGAGTTCAGTAGGCTTTGCCCTTCTGCTCATTCAGCTGATTAAAAGTAAGGTTTTATTTTTTCTTCAAGCCAGCAGCATGTGAGCCACAAGGATTCGTTCATTATTGCTCAGCCGTGCTGTGAGATGCTGCCTAGAAGTAATTAATCAGGTGATGCTTTGCAAATATGGAGGAAAAAGATTTTCAGGGGGAGAAAATAGTGCAGGAAGGTGGGGAGAAGCTTATGTTTTCCCTCTGAAGTGGAGACCTTTTGCTTAGAGGGAGCAAGGCATAACCAGAGAAAAAGGCTTGCTTGTTATTTTACGGTGTTGTTTTCCATGGTTGTATGGATAAATGTGTAACTTCATTTTTTCCCCTCCTTGTTTTAAAACTAACCATAAGAGTGGGACCTTGTTAACTTTGCAAACCCTCTCTGCTAGCTGGCATGTGCCAGGGATAGCTGGCCCTGGGGGATTCTGTGCCGCTGTACGGCACAGGGCTTTAGGTGTGGTTTGCAGAACATCTGCTCCTTTCCAGCCAGACCTCAAATAATCCTTCAACTTTAACAGGAACCACAAGTTCATGCAAGGGAAAAAGGGTGGAGACCCAGCAGCTGTCAGGCAGGCCTATTTATAACCAGGCTGCCAGCGCTGGCTGACGTAGGTAATTCCCTTGAGAGAGCTCTCGCCTGGCATGACATCGCTGTGCTGTTCTCTCTGGCCGCAGCCGTGGGATTAAATGGCACTAAATCCAAATCAACCTTTTAGACAAAACTACCTTTAAAAGCAATAAGTCTGTCTGGGTGGTAACCCTGATTAGAGCCTGGGGGCAAGGTTTGGTCAGCTTGCCCTGAGAAGGTACCACTCAGCAGGTAGTTGTCCTTTTTCACAGAGGTCCTGCAGGTCAGGGATCCACCAGTCCTGGGATGCTGCAAGCACTCTAAAATGAAGTGATCCTTCATCCCAACAGGACAGGAAATTAAATGCAGAGGGACTTAGACATAAAAGAGAGAGCCCTTGGAGAAGGGAGTGATACAGCAGGAACTGTCAGGAGAGCTAAAGAAAGGGCAGAACCTATTGGGCAGTTCTTTACCGAGGCAGAGACTATGTGTGAGTGTGTGTGTGAAGTCTCCAGGCAAACCAGGCACTGCATATTCAAGTGTACATATAGCAGCATGGTGCCTTTTGCATGCCTGTAGAGGATTTTGGAACTGAGAGGCACACAACCAGTTGCCTTTCTGTTTTGCAGCAGGGAATCCAGGTGGCAAACACAGAGAAGAAACTGAATGTGCCCCTTCTCCCGCAAAAGATCTCCATCTCCTACAAGTTTTGTCACACCTGCCTGCCAGAGATGGCACAGATCCAGAGGTGAGGGCTGCAGAAACTGCTGGGAGAAGGAATTACAGTACATGGAGGCCAGGCTGGATGGGGCTCTGAGCAGCCTGATCTAGTGTGAGGTGTCCCTGCCACAGGTAGAGGGCTTGCAACCAGGTGATCCTTGAGATCCCTTCCAGCCCTGACAATTCTGTGATTCTATAGAAATAGTAATTATTACAAACAATCTACTGACATTCCCAGAGTCAGTACTCCCACTCCAGAACCGCTGAGCCTCTGACATGACCCAGCATCAGCATTTCAGGCAAAACACAAAGAGCCTTGTCATTTGTGTCCGTCAGAGAAAGAGAGAGCAGCGGTCCCTCTGCTTGCTAGTGGTTTGGCCCAGGCACTCCTCAGCAGCTCCCTGTGATGCTGGGCTTCCCACAGGCACTACGACAATAGTAGCTCTGACATGCCAAGAAGCTGGGCAGGGCTTGGAGATGTTTGAATTTGGGGGTAACCTTGAGTACCTTTGTAAAAAAAAGAAATGATTTGGCACTGAAGCAGGAAGCGGAGTTCACAAAAAAGCCGGCGTGTGTTTGTGAGCCTGGGGCTTTAAAGGAGCATTACTGTCCTGATTGAAAGGGCTTGGCTGGGGCCACAAGTTCAGCGTTGTTTCCAGCCTGCTCCTCGGGTTGCATTTAATTGTGCTGTTGTGTGATGTTTCTGTGCTATTTTGGGAACGTGTGTGTTCTCATCAAAATTATCGGAGAGGCACAGAAGCACCCCTCATGCAGAGGAGTGGGCCAGCCTCCTCAGATAGCTGGGGCCGGTGGGCTGATCTGCCTCCCTTTCCCACCACCTCCCCAGCCCTCTGCCCCTCCTTGTGTCCCCCCATCAATAATCTGTCTGCTTTTGCTGGCGGTGATGCTTATCAGAAAGGGCAGCTCAGTGAACTGGCAGGGACATGATTTGAAGGTCATCTGGGGATCCCCGGCTGCAGGCCAGCCTGAGCTGAGCCTCCCAGCCAGCCCAGAGGCACAGGGCTGGGAAGCAGCTCCACCACCACTTGGGGAGCGAGAAGAATAGGGTAAAGAGAGGGCAGAAAGAGAGAGAAAGAGCACAAAAGAGCGCGAGGCATTTAAATAGCACTTGGGTCGGTTGTTGTGATGGGGCCTGGGCCCTTTTGGATGCTGTTGCTGACACTTCTAAATGAGCTGACGGTGCTAGGTCTAGAGGATTATGTTCAGCAGCGACTTGCTGTCCCTGCCAGTAAGCACAAACAAATAGCTTATTACATGGGAGCCAATGTTATCGAAATGGCTTTAAAAAAGCAGTCAGCTTTAGTCTCCCTCTGCTCATTAGAAACTGCGGTTAATCACTTGCTGTGAAAAGGCTCACCACCAAGTTGCTTACTCCTCCAGCCCTCCTTTTCTGCCCTTCTCACAAATAAATCCCTTATTCAGCTGGTCCATCCCCCGCAATCAAGTAATTCCTTATGCCTGCCACCCACTTTGCTTGGATTAACCTCAGGTGGTCACTACATTGCAGGTTTCTTGAAAGGCGCTGCCTCCGAGCAACCTCTTTTTGCTTTTTATTTCTAAGCCTGGGTTTTAAAATCCCTCTGTGTATCTTGAACCAGCAAGGCTCTTTCCCTTCAGGCTCTGCTAGTGGTTTAATAGCCTCTTGTTTCTCTTAAGTCCTGGTGCTAACAGTTCTAAGCCTTACCAGCGCTGGATGTGCCAAGAGCACTGATGAGGAGGCAGCGACTGCTGGCTCCCCAGCCGTGCAGGACACCTTCTCCACTGGCTGCAGGTTCTGACAGCCTGGAAGACCAAGACTGCTTTCTGAAAACCCTATGCTTGATGCTTTTTGCCTGAGTTCACGTGACACAGGAGCCCTGACACTCACTAGCCACCCCACAGCACATCCATCAATGGTCTTGTCCTGATGTAATAATGGAGGTTATCCTGCCCAGAAAAGTAGGTATTTTTTGATCTATTAACCAGACAGTTGCTGTGGACACAGCTACCTTTAAGGAGTTTTTTTGGTTTTAATGGGCTTCCTAATGTCTTATGCTTTAATTTTGTAATGCTTGGTGTCTGATGCTTGGGCTGCTGGAGGAGGCAATGGCTGTGAGTCCAGAGTAGCTCAGCTCCTGCTGACAGTGGGCTGCCTGTGTTGGCTAACTCAGTGCATAGCATTGGTATGGATAATCAGTCCTAGGCTTTTGAAGGGGGGCAGAGGCCAGGAAGACTGGCTTATAGTATGTTAGTGCTGCCTGGTGTCAAGTGATAGTGCCAGCATCTGGTGCAGGGATGTTTAGATCACCTTTCCAGTCTATCCAGCCATTTATTAAAAGCACCAGGACAATGACTAAAGAATGAGGAACACAATACTCTAGCCTTAATATGCTGCTGATGCTTCCACAGCGGGTCAGAGCTCTGGCTGAAATAAAAAGTCTCTCCTTCTGCTGGGTGGTGCAGGCAACTTTGCAAGGAACCACTGCCCCCCAGGCATTGTTTGGTGTAAGTGAGCAGAGTGGGCATCCACACCTCACAGATGCAGACAATGCTCTGACTGGGTTTCCAGAAAGCCCCAGGGTCGCATTCTCACTGCTTACAGGACAGAAAAGTGGATCAGAGTGAGCAATGCCTTGAAAAGGAGAAGCCAGTGACACGTTCACAGCAGCAGCGTTTCTTGAGAGCGTGGGGATACTGCTTTGCACTGCAAAGTCTTAGCTGCTGGGATGGGATTTTATCTGTGTCACTGTGTGCTGTGTGACACCCGGCAGACTCCCTTTGTGCAACAGCACTGCCTGCAAAGGCTTGGCTGCAAATGGCAGCATGGCTTTCATTGAATGGCAGTGACAATGTTAAAAAGGGAAGGTGCTCTGTTTCCCTTCCACTCATCTTCTGGAAGAGTTATGGCATGTGCTGCTGCTTACCTACAAAGCCAGCCAGCGATGCTGCCAGCAAAGTGCACCTGCTCTGTTTCCTGTACCTCTGATTTGCAATGAACATCTGAATTTGCAGAGCCCCTCTGATGTCCTCTGCTGAAGCCTCAGATCTTTTTACAAAGAGTCACATGATAAAGACAAGGGATAATGGGGACATCGGACTGGATGCCAGAAACATTTTTTACCACCATTTGAACCACATTGGAATAAAGTCCCAAGGGAGATGGTGGATTCCTCTACATTAGACAGGTTCAAGGTTCAGCTTGACAGAGTGCTGGGACCTCTCATTTAACTATGTTCTTACCCTGAAAGGTTGGACTGGATGATCCCTGAGGTCCCCTCCAACCTGGTGTTCTATGAATCTATGAATCTCACAGCAGCGACATTCAGCCTCAGGCTAGGCTTCCCTTGCAGGCAGTGCACAACCTGTGGACTCAGTTGTGACTCCAGGGCTTTGGCCAAACCCTGAGGAGGAAAGCAGACGTGAGACCCTGAAGCGGTCTCAGTATGACTACTGTCTCACCTGGTCTGTGGCCCATTGCACGTCATACCAAGCACTGCCCAGCCTGTGCCTGCCCAGGCTGTTAGAGCAGCTGGACTGCAAGCCGTCCTCCAGGATGGGAGGGCTTCAGGGACAGAGACTGCTTTTCTGCTGCATCTTTTGGCCATTTTTGAGATATTGCTCACTGTTAAGGGCTGGCATGGTTGCAGGCAGAGGTCCTGCTCTGTGCCACACAAGGGGTGGTTTGAGCTGGTATGTGAGAAAATTCCCTCACAAGGGGAACGGGGACGACATGTGCCAGAGCTTTCTGGCTCTGCCAAGTGCACCCCAGACAGATGCTGCTCCACAGCTGGACTGACAAGTGCACAGGGTAGTGAGCGAGTTGTCACGGGGCACAGAAGGAGCAGCCAAGTGAGACCTCGGCTCAGCCTTTGCCCAGGTGTCAGAGGATTAGCCTGCATGGCTGCATCTCTAGAGCCCTTTCAGACGTTCATGAAACACATTGCAGCACAGCTGCTCGTGGAGTTTCACAGGACATGCAAAGCTCAACGCTGACTGCTGAGGCTGGAGAACAAAAATTACAGAGCACCTTTTCCATAGCTGCGTGGCCAGTTTGCCTCGCTGCATTCCCACTGAGTGAATCACCATGCCTTGTGGGGAACACCCCTTACACCCTCCATCGGGCTAACTCCTACAGCTTCCTTGAAGCTGTCGGACACCAGCTCCACCGGTCTGTGTTTGCTGCTGTAACCTACGTGGACCTGTTTTGACCAGGCAAGAAGTAAGGCTCATGTGGGACAGGAAGGCCCCTTTGCCCAAGCAGCTTGCACATGGCACCGGGCCAGGCATACAAGGAAGGACAGGCTGCTTTTAGACCTTCCTCTGCCGCTGAGGCAGCTGAGGCTGGACTGATGCCCGAGTATAAACTAAAGCAGCTTCACAACTGCTCTAATTTATGTCCGATTGCCAGCAGCCCTGGGGCATTTCTGTCAGCTGCGGCTCAACCAGCTGTAACAGCATCCTGGTTTCAGCTTCCCCTTCTGGTGCTCGTTGCTTTTGCCGGTGGCTGAGAGGGATCGGGGTGCAAGCAGCCGTGGCATGGGTCCCTCTCAGCAGACAGCTCTTCAAGGACCTCTGCACTGCTCACCCCGGTATTTTCTGACCAGGTTACAGTCTGTGTTTCTACTGCCCTGGATGTAAAGTGCTAGCTGCTCTTAGAGTATGCTTAACAGTGTCTTACTATCTATATCTGCACATATGACGTGAGCAGCAAACTCCTCTGCAAGCCGCCCACAAACCACCCTGAAGTCAAAGAGCCCAATCACAAGGACTACAAAGAAAAATGCAAAGTGGAGTCTGAAAGAGACCGTGTAACAGTAATTTTCCCTGTCTCTCTCTGCTGAAATTAATCAACAACCTCTCCCTGCAGTGGCTGGGAGTAATTTATTTCAAGAAATGCAAAGAAAGAACGTTTAGGATAAATATTTAAATTTCCTCTTCCAGCCCATCCTATTCTCAATCATTGTTTGTGTTCAATTCAGTCAGTTATGCATAAGCTGAAGCTCATTCTCCTTGCTCTGGATGTTTGCTTTTTCTTTTTTTGTTGTTGTTTGTTTTGTTTTTGTTGTTTTTTTAAATTTCTATACTGCACCTCTGATCCCAAAGTCATTCTTGAGTGGGGAAAGACTTATGTAAGGAAAGTTCTCTTGGAAACTGAATTCTGGCTAAAAATACATGGGGTCCTTTAACACATAGAGAAACCCTTACAGACAGGGATGCATGTCCCTGCGTGCCCGTATGCATGTTAATACCTCTTCTTTTTTTTGCTTACTGGCCCTCTCCCTGAGATGGTTAAAGTAGTAGTACCGAGGAGAAGGGAACAGCATGAGCAAAACTATGGAAGAAGCTTGGTGTACATGTGCCAAGTTATATGGTTCACATAAAAGATGGGATTAGAGTTTGTTGTTAAGGAAAAAAAAAAAAACTCATGCAAAACCTTTACTGCTGTGGGAGCTATTAAAAAAATGTTTGGGTTTTGTTTTGGGTTGTTTGCTTTTTTATAGGAAAATTACTTAAATTGAGCTGTGGGAATAATAAAGAAAAGAGAATAGACTTCAAAAGCTTCATATCTTTCAAATGGGGAAGTTTGAAAAGAAGGAGAAGAGGAGAAGGAGAAGAAGAAAGAAGGAAGAGGAGGAGAAGGAGAAGGAGAAGAAGAAGAAGAAGAAGAAGAAGAAGAAGAAGAAGAAGAAAGAAGAAAGAAGGAGAAGAAGAAAGAGAAGGAGGAGGAGAAGAAAAAGAAATGAGTGAAGGATTAATTTTGATCTGTGATTGTTCATGCATGTGTAGGATGTGGGTTTCCCCTGGCTTCCTGTAGCCAAACATCTCTAAACACGATCTGAACAGGCTCTGGCAGACCACCTGCCTAAGCTGTGCCACCCCATCAAGACTGGGCTTGGTCTTTTGGTGAGCTGTAATTATCTGATGCCAACAGAGGTTTGAACCAGAGAAGAGCTGGGAGAAAGTAATACATAAACTTTAAAGACAGCTCATCCACCAGGTGCAATTTGTATTTTACACCTCATGAATTTTAACAGCCGAAGTTTCAGCTTCAGCGGTAAGCCTCTCTGTGTTGATGTGTCTGCCTTGGCGGTCCAAGAGGCGGCTGTGTCAGCATGCTGCCCCAGCTGCAGCTAGCGTGGCTGCAGAGAGCCTTTCCTCTCAGCACTTCCATCCCAGGACAAGCAGGGCTGGGGCAGCGAAGCAGCTTACCCTGCCTTCTTTCCCAGCTCTGGTGCCGCAGCAGCCAGCAGGAACTCCATTTTTTTTTCCTCCTAAAAGAGCTCAGCCACTCTGTCCAGGCTCTTTCTTTTGTGCACATTCAGGCTGAATGCCCTCCAGACGCCTCTAAATGACTGCTTAAAACCAAAACAACAAACATAAACCCGCCGACGACTGCAGCACAGAGTTAAAAGCTGCTGCACCGCTGGCAGGTTTTGTGCGTAGCCCTAGCTGGATAGCTTCATGCTTGATCTGTGGCTGTCGTTGACACCGTCCTTAAAAATCTCTGTCATGGCTCTAGAGCAACACCTTGAAACATTTGATGGAATCAGAGAGAGGTTGGTTTCTTATAACATGAAAACTGCACGGGGAAGTGAGAGCCAAGACCTCTGCTCCCTGGTGGTGTTTCATTATGGGTACTGAGACTATTAAACCAATTTCCTAGCGCTTGGGTGTGAGGTGTTTGTTGGATTTCGCCAGCCAAATGGACCAGCTCGGAAGCCTGCAGTTCATTAAACAAGTTATCAGCCAACAACACCCTCCCCTGCTCTCTCTTTGCCATGCCTGTGATCCCTAACTTGCAGCTTGGGGTTTTTTGCAGTTTTATATCTTAAGAGCTAGATTCAATATCTCTTCATCTGGGGACACGGCGCTTTGGCACCTAAGTTCAGTGCAAATCGCTGCCTGCAATCCTGCAGGTCCAGCCTCTGCTGCCCATTTCATCGTGCCACTGGAGATAGCAAGAAATCACAGAATCATTGAATCCTTCAGGTTGCAAAAGACCTTTAAGATACTGAGTCCAACCAGTAACGTAACACACTAAGTCTGCCACTAAACCATGTCCCTAAGTGCCACATCTACATGTCTTTTAAATACCTCCAGGGATGGTGACTCAACCACTTTCCTGGGCATCTTGTTCCAGTGTTTCACACTTTCTGGTGGAGAAGTTTTCCCCAATATCCAATCTAGACTGTCCCTGGCACAACTTGAGACCATTTCCTCTCATTTGATCATTAATTGTTTGGGGAAATAGACTAACATAACCTACCTACAACTGTTTTCTAAGACAAGCATGAGAAATTCAAACTTGTGCTCAATCTCTTATGCAGTTATTGGTAAACTTTTAATTTTCCCCTCAAATCTTCCACTCTCAACAGTTCTTTAAAGGTCAGTACCCCCCACCATATCAAGAACTGCAAAAACTGGACACTGGACTGTTTCATGGATCATCTCCCAAAGTAACAAGCTCAAATGAATGAAGTCAGGTAGTGATGTAACCATAGCAGCCCAGAGCCCTGCCAGGACTGTGTTGTGTGCTTCACAGTGGGGTTATTGGCCAAGCTGATAGCCAGGAGCAGTGGGGGTCAGCTGAGAGTGAGTTTAGCTATCTGGAGGGCATGGTATTCTGTGATCAGCCAGCCTGATGTGTGCTGTCAGAACTAAGTAAGCTGTCAGCCCCTTAGCTAGCATACTCAGTGCTTTAGGACAACATCTTAAAGTGTCTTAAAGGCAAGACAATGCGTCCCTTAATGCAAGCTAAACTAGCCAAATCTGGCTTAGGTTTGCACATCAACACTCTCTTGCAGAGGGCAGTAGCAAAGATGTGTTCCTGGCAGTCCTCCTCTATGTCCTGGTTGCCACAGAGCCACGGTGGACTGTTTTTTAGTTTTTGGTTGGTACAGATTTTCTGGTGAAGGGGCAGAGCCCTAACCTGCTTCTGAGGACTTGCTGTCCTCTTCTGTGCTGTGAGGGATCCTCAGGAGCTGCTGGTGGGCCAGGAATTCAGAAGTGCTGCCCGTAGGCTGAGGAGGCACTAAGTAGGACCCAGCCTTAAGGTGCTACGGCAAAGCGGTGCACCAGGGCAATTTTTATAATCTCTCATCAAACTCAGAGTCACCTCTGAACCAGACCCCTGCTGCTGTCCTGCAGGCATGACAAGTCCCTTGGTGATTTAGCAGAAGGCTGTGCTAGCTGCTTGTACATCCAGCTGCTCTCTGCTCCTCCTTACCTGAATGAGAAGCAAGGAAAATCAGCCCGTGCTGAGGTCTGCGTGGCTTTGGGTGAGGCTATGGCAGAGATGACAAAGGCCTGCATGGCTTTGGCTGGGGGCATAGCAGGGGATGACAAAGGTCTGCTTGGCTCTGGGTGAGCATACAGCAGGGGCTGACAAAGGTCTGTGTGGCTTTGGGTGAGGGTATGGCAGGGGATGACAAAGGAGCTGCAAGCGCTGGTTGGTGCTGAGCTGCGCCGTGCACTTGCTGGCGCGCGGTAGTGCGGGAGGCTCTTTCTTCCAGAGAGGCCTTTGCATTTGCAATTTGAATTTAATCCCGTGAGCTAAAGATAGCTCTGCCTCGCCTATTGTTCCTCCAGCTGGCAACAGCTTTATTTCTTTGGCGCTTTCAGTTCTCGGCCGTTTCCAAGGAACTGGCAGAGACGCTTTTACTACAGAGCCTGTCCCATCACTGAGTGGCGCTGATCACTGCCTTCACCCTCCTGACCCCTGCTTTAGGCACTCTGCTCCCCACTGGTGAGGTCTGCTGCAGGGAATGCAGGTCTCCTGTTCCCGGCACAAGCTTCATCTGCATCTACCTGTGGCTGGCTTCAGTCTTCCTTGAGAACAGAGCTTTCAGGAAAGGCTTGTTCAGATATTTGTTAATTAGTCTCACTACTGTTAGTCCACCAGGAGAAGTGCTCTGATCCTTTCCTACATGTGTCCTGGGCTGCATCAAGAGAAATGTGGCCAGCAGTTCGAGGGAGGTGATTCTCCCCTCTCTACTCCACTCTGGTGAGATCCCGCCTGGAGTACTGCATCCAGTTCTGTAGCCCCTGTTACAGGAAAGATCTGGATGTGCTGGAATGTGTCCAGAGAAGGGCCATGAGGATGAGGGCTCAAGCTTCTCTGCTATGGAGACAGACTGAGAGAGTTGGGGCTATTCAGACTGGACAAGAGGAGGCTCTGAGGAGACCTTATTGTGGCCTTCCAGCATCTGAAGTGGACCTACAGAAAAGCTAGTGAAGGACTTCTTAGGATGTCAGGTAGTGACAGGACTAGGGGGAATGGAGCAAAACTAGAAGTGGGTTGATCCATATTGGATGTTAGGAAGAAGTTCTTTAGCATGAGGGTGGTGAGACACTGGAACAGGCTGCCCATTCATGGAGGTCTTTAAGGCCAGGCTGGGGGGTTGGAACTAGATCATCCTTGAGGTCCATTCCAGCCCTGACAATTCTGTGATTACATGATTCTATATTCTTGATTCTTCTGGGTATGTCTCTAACCCATCCTTTTTTTTTGCATGGCTACTTGGTAAGCATTTAGTCACCCTTTATTTCAGAGGCTTTCTGTGTTGTGTCAGCTGAGGAACTGCAAGCTGTGCAAGGTCACCGAATGCATGTTTGTCTCTCAAGTAGTTTGAACAATGATTTGGAGTGGATTAACGTCAGTAAGCTCTTATCTCTGATTGCTTAGGTTGGTGCATCACATATGTATCACACACATTGTGCTGTGTGTATGATTTGACATCTTCTCAGGGACAAAAAACTAGGTGGTTTTCCTAGAACTGAACTTGAGGTTGTTCCATGCTAATCCCTGTTGTTAATTAGCTACAGCAGGCAGCCACTAAAGCAACATAAATGATTTTGGACTCCTTAGGAAATGTGCCAATAAGAGCTCAAATACTGATTTAGATGTGGGCTTTTAGCAGCCTGTCTCAGTGAAACTCCAAGTAAAGGTGAGATGGTTGCAGGCTGCTGCCGAACACTTTACAAACCAGAAAAGGGAGAGTGCTGGATCAGTATTCCCTTTCCTGGGCATGTATGCAGCTCTTATCCCACTGTCAGGAAGGGAGGGGAGAGTCATGTCTCGCTGTGGGCAGCTGCCAGCCTCCCAGCCCTGCAAGCCACAGCGGTAATTTCCTGGCTGTGGCGGGAAGCAGTGCTGGTTCGTACTGCTGGCACAGTGCCCAAAGGGTTGCCTGCCATCCTGAGGCATGAGGCTGCAAGAAAATGCACTGGAGATGAATGACAGAGGAAAAAAAAAGGGGGGGGGGAAAAAGTCAGGTTCCTGAAGCATTCAACAGGGATGCTTCCTCCCTCCGAGAGGGAAAAGCTATTCCTGTGAGGAGGCAATGTTGCAAAAATCACAGACAGCAGAAGGGGAAATTCGCCTCTGGGTGCCCAGGTAGACTAAGGGGAATATCTGCAGCCTTTCCCCTGTTTTCTGGAGGTTGTCCTAGCACCACAGAAGACTGCATCTGGGTGCATGATATAAATACTGCTTTTAAAATGCTTTTCTCCCCTCAGCACTGTTCTTGGTTTGGCACAGAATGGGGATCTCAAATGAAAGCAGTTTGCAGCAAAACACTGTTTGGAAAGCTGGTGGTGAAGGAGTGAGGCTGTTAAGGACAAGCTACTTTGGAAGAGTAGAAGCAGGATATGAGAAGTCTTCCAGGAGTAGGTTAGCAGGTAGTCTCAGGGATGGACAAACACCAGCCCCCTAAATTATCTGTTGAGCATGTGTGTTTTGGGCTTTAAATGGCCTGCAACCGTAGCAAGGTGAGTTAGATCTCCCCACGCAGCCTCTGGGATGTCTCCCACAGCATTTTTTGTGTGTTTTGACACAGGTCTGAGGAGTGTCACACTGAGGGGAGCTGCATTTTATCCCTGATGACAAAGAATGCAGACACAGGAAGCTTGGATACAGGGGTCAGTAAGTGGTTGTTCACATCAGACACCATCTTAGTCTCCCCATGGTGCTCCTGGAAATGGGAGTACCTGTGCTTCATAGGTCACTGCTGTTCTGAGTCCATGCTAGTCCTTCTGCAGTGATGATATCCACCTGACACACCTCAAGGGGATGTTGAAGCATTTTTTTCCCATCAGTATTATGTGGGAAAATGTAAAGCCCTCCTGTAAGAGGATTTTGATGCTCTAATTCAAGGGATTCAATTAACTGTTTGTGAAGGCAAAGCTTACCCCTATGTTTTAGACAAAGCTCCACTGATGATTTTAATTGCATGTCCTCTTAAGGGGAAACAATGACAGCAACTCCACTGATCTGGCTTCAGTCTGTGGTCACTAGCAGGTACAAAAACTTAGAGGGAAAGGACATGTCTGACAGAAAGAAAAACAAGGGTCTACTTCCTCTTGGGGAGCCTTCTGGAAAACAGGAATATTTGAGGAGCTAGTGACACTGAGCAAGGCATTTCTGCTATGCTGGGACATGTACTGGGGTGTCTACAGGCCCATGTATGCAGCAGTGTAAGGAAACACGCTGAGATGCCTTGTGCCAGCAATGCTTCTTGTACTGGCAGACACCCTGAAAGAGAGAATGTCCCTACCTGTCAGAGGAAGATAAATAATTTTGCTTGCCACACAAGATTAAAGGCACTATGGTGTCCCTGCTATACGACTCAGTGATGGGATGTGCAGTCTGTGCTGTGGCTATTCATCTGGAGGCTATCTGATGCTGCATGTAAGTGGAGCTCCCAGAATCTGAAAGGACACAGAATTACTCTGTCTCTGTGTTCCTCTCCTTATTTTATCTTATTAATAAAGCAATTTTATTATTATGCTTTCTGCTGTTGCACCTCTCTTACTGACATTCAGTGAGACTCCTGCACCTCCCCCTGCAGAATGTCCTCTGATTCCCTCGGTGGGGCTGATCCACGGGGAGTTGGTCCAGGGTCTTACAACTTAAAGACAGGAGTTTGCTCAGACTCTGGTCAGGAGCTCAGCCATGAGGCAGAAAGGATAGAGTGCAGGCAGCTGTACAGGCAGCTTACTGCTGCTTCGTGTGTTTGTGTGTGTGATGGCAGTGAGGGTGAGAAGCCAGGATGGCATACAGGAAGCTAGACAGCTGGATCCAGGCACGGGGGCCACTAATTCGACCCTCCTGCCTTTAAGGAGTTACAGCTGCTGCTGCCGCTGCAGACAGAGCGCATGGAAAAGCTGTGGCGTTCGCTTCCCAGCCTGGGCGATCCTTCCCCTCCTGGACTGCTGCCTGCCAGGATGAGTCATGCTGCTGGAGCTAGGGCTTGGTCCTGTGCCAGGAATCCACTCCAGAGGGAGACCGCAGAGAAATACAGAATAATTTGCAAATCCATAAAAAAAAAAAAAAAAAAACCCAACCAAAAAACCAAACCAAAAAACAAAACAGAGAAAAGAAAAAAGTTGCTTCTCAGTGGGTGTCTCTCAGCAGGTGCCAGGGTGTATTTGTAGCAGGTGTCACTCACTCACCTGTGCTCCTGAGGGATAGACTCCTCTGCCAGGTGAGCTGGCATGCCTGTGGTGTGCTGGGAACGGGCTGTGAGTGCCAGAGCGTGTTGCTGCCCTTGGCTGCCCGTGCATAGGATAGGGCTGCTCTCGCTGCAAGACCTCACGAGCCGTTAGCCTGGGCGCCTGGTAATGCAGTGCCACAAGCAAAGAGCAACCCTGCTAGCCATAAAATGGCACAGAAGACCCCCAGGAGCCTTGTAGAACAGAATGGTAGAGTGTAATGAATAGTCAGACATATGGTAAAAATGAATTAATGTCGAGTTGCCATCCACTCTGCCATTTTTTGCTTTCAGTTTCCCCACTGTGCCTGTCTCCTGGCATCACTGAATCTTGATTCAGGGAGAGGCAGCCAAGTAGCTTCATGTGAAGCCAACATCACATCTTAAGTTGGCCAACAACTTGGTAGTGCTTTCTCCTGGCTCCATCTGGCTGAGTCTGTCTCTCTCCTGTCCTGGTGGAGAATGACCCAGTCCCATCACACAGGTCTCTTGTTTCCTCCCCTCTGGCACAGAGCCATCTCCCCTCAGGAGATGCCAGCTGAGGGAGAGTACAATAGATTTATAGCAGGAGCTGCTGTGAGCACATCAAAGCAAGTCCTAGGTCTTGGGCCTCACCACCTGTAGGTGCAGTGGCCCGAATCCAGAATTGTGGAAGGTTCACAGGGAACTCCTGAAGTGCTTTGTGGCTGGGGTGGAATGGCTTGTCTGCTGGCTGTAAGGCAGAAAGGTCCAGCCTGGTGGACCAAACTTTCAGGCATGACTTTTGAGAGCCTAATCTACTGCTAAAGGCAGCACCATGTGTATGTGCAAGTGAGTGCTTTGAGTAATGCTAGTTTTGCTGCCAAGGAGAGAGAAAAGGAGCACCATCTAACACAAGTCATTTTATGCACTGTGAGGACATACTAAAGAACCTCATAGAGTTTAGTCCAAGAATTGGACTAGAATAGGGCAAGAATCTTGTACCCATTCTCTGTTTTCCTGCCACACCCTCTCCTTCAACTGCCCTCTCTTCCTGCGCTGCACCCAGCCTGCTGTGACTGGCCAAGGGGCAGTGGTTTTAAACTGAAAGAGAACAAATTTAGACTAGATACAAGGAAGAATTTTTTTACAATGAGGGCAGTGAAACATTGGAATAAGTTGCCCAGAGAGATGGTGGATGCCCCATCCCTGGAAAAACTCAAGGTCAGATTGACCAGGGGCTCTGAGCAACCTGGTTGAGTTAATTACCCTGCTCACCGAAGTGATCTAATTAGATGAACTCTGAAGATCCCTCCCGACCCAAACCATTCTGTTTTTCTATGAGCTAATGAGTGTGCTGCTTCTTTGCCCTTAGCTGAAGCCCTTGCTCTGTAAATTCTGACTTGAACAGGCTTAAGGAGGTAAAACAGGTGCAGGACTGCAGCAGAGCTGTGCAGGCTCTGCTGTGGGTATGGGGGGCGCCTGCCTGCCTGTTGGTGCAGCTGGAGGAGCAGTTTGGTAGCTCTAGAATGATAGAATCATTTAGATTGGAAAAGACCTTCAGAAGTCTGCTTTTCTGGGAGCTCCAGAGAAGGGGAAGAACATCTTTGGACAAAAGTTTTCCAATCCAGTGAGGAGGGCTTTAAACTAGAGCAAAGGAGTGCTCAAACCATCCCACATTAAAACAAATAACACTAAAAGGAGGCTGGGCCTGGACTTGGACCGCAGAGTGTGAAGAGAGCACCTAAAGAGCAGGATAAGGAACCCCAGTCAGTGAATCAGTTTCAATGAGGCCCCATCTTAAATGCCTCTACACTAACACACAGAGCATGGGGAACGAGCAATAAGAGCTGCAGATGTGCACAGACCTGCAGAGCAATGATGTCATTGGCATTACTGAGACGTGGTGGGATGGTTCCCATGACTAGAGTGAGATTAGATGGGTATAAGCTCTTGAGGAAAGTCAGACAGGGGAGAAGAGAAAGGGATATGGCCCTGTCCATCAAAGACCAACTGGAGTCATAGAATCATAGAATGGTTTAGGTTGGAAGGGACCTCAAAGATCATCCAGTTCCAACCTCCTGTCATAGGCACCTCCCACTAGAACAGGTCACTCAAGGCCTCATCCAACCTGGCCTTGAACACTTCCAGGGAGAAAGCATCCACAACCTCCCTGGGCGACCTGTTCCAGTGTTTCATCACCCTCACTGGAAAGAACTTCTTGCTAACATCTAGTTTAAATCTCCCCTCTGCCAGTTTAAACCCATTGCCCCTCATCCTGTCATTACAAGACCTTGTAAATAGTCCCTCCCCAGCCTTCCTGAAGTCTCCCTTCAGACACTGGAAAGCTACTACAAGGTCTCCTTGAAGCTTTCTCTCCTGAAGACCTCCAACTCTAGTAGACTTTCCAGCTCTCTGATCATCTTCACGGCCCTCCTCTGGACTTGCTCCAACAGTCCATGAAGCTTCACCTGGGGATAGTAGCAGAGGTGACAGAGAGCTTACAAATGAGGGTTAAAGGAAAGGCAAACAAAAGTGACGTGGTACTGAGGGTCTCCTACAGGCCACCTGACCAAGAGTGGATGAAGCCCTCTATAAACAGATAGGAGCAGCTTTGCCTTCATAAGCCCTGATCCTTGTGGGAGATTTCAACCACCCCAGTGTCTGTTGGAAGGACAACACAGCAAGGCAACAGTATTCTAAGAGGTTCCTGGGATGCACTGATGACAATTTCTTTCTCTGGGTGGTAGGGAACCCACAAGAAAAGGTAATATGCTGGACCTTGTCCTTACCAGCAAGGAAGGGTTTGTGAGTGATGTAAAACTTAAGGGCAGCCTAGGCTGCAGCAACCATGAAACAATAGATTCTAAAATCCTAAAGGTGTTAAAGAAGGTGTGAAGCAAACTCACGTCTCTGGATTTCACGAGAGAAGACTTCATGCTCTTCAGAGACCTGATAGGCAGAGGGCAATGAATTCAAGTCCAGAATGGCCCAAGAAAGCTGGTCAATATTCAAGAACCATCTCCTCCAAGCCCAGGAGCAATGCATCTGAAGAAGAAAAGGCAGGCAAGAATTTCAGGAGGCTGGTGTGGACGAACAAGGTGCTCCTGGACTGACTTGGGCATAAAAAGGAGAGTCTATAAGCAACGGTGGTGAGGGAGGACTATAAAGGAATTGTCCAAGCAGCCAGGGATCAGGTTAGGAAAGAAAAAGAACACATAGAGTTAAACTTGACTAGGGACCTAAACTGGAATACGAAGAATTTCTTCAGGTGAATCAGTGACAAGAAGGCGGCTAGGGAAGATGTTGGGACTCTCAAAAAGGAAAATGGAGAGGTCACAAAGGATACAGAGAAGGCTGAGGTGCTTAATGACTACTTTGCCTCAGTGTTCACCAGCACTCTCTACCTGCACCATCCAGACTCCAGGAAACAAAGGTGGGGAGTGGCAAAAGGAAGATCTGCCCATTACAAGCAAAGATCAGCACATGTGAATGCATGCATGTGTGCATGCACCAAAGTGTGGAACTGTTTGTGTTTAAAGAATGAAGGGGGAGCTACAGTCCGAGCACACATATTTGGCTGGAGCTACTCTAAAGCTTCTTCGTGCTTCTGGACAGCTCCATCCTGGAGCAGGGAGCATTGCACCTGCTTCCCCCGCCACAACACCTGCAGCCACTCGCAGTGCCTGAGAGGCCATGCAGCTTTAATAAAGACTCCTTGCTGGAAGCAAGCCTCCTCTTCCTGCAGTCAGCAGTCTCTGTGGACTTCAAAACAGCTGCCGTGGTACAGCTCCTATTCTTGGATTTTTGGGAAAAAAGGAGTGCTCACAGGGGCCAAAGGGCAGGAGATGGAGGCTGAGGATGCACTCCGCTGCTGGCTCAGTCGCTGACTTCTCGCAGGTCACTTATTTTTTGTACTAAATAGGAGGTAAGGAGAGAGAGAGGAAGGGGACAGAGTTATTAAGCAATCTTTGTGAAGCAATTTAAAATCCACAGTGGAAAAAGCTGTAAATGTCACACCACCTTCATTACCCAGCAGCAGTGGCTGCAGCCCTGGCTTGCAGACAGCTGCTGTGACAGAGCCAGCCCTGGCAGGCTGCTTCCCTGCCACCAGGACTCTCCCATCACCACCTCCCAAAGTAATTTTTATTACTCATCAGTCACTTGTGATCCTGAGATATGTTTAATGCCTGCATTTTTACTGCTGCTGTTCCGTGGGCGTGAGGCCGTTGAGCTGGGCAGCCTGACCCTCCCCCGTGGCCTTCTCCTCCCTAGGTGCCTGCTCCTTCCCTGGTGCAGGCAGCCTGCTTTTGATGCCCACAGCGCAGATCAGATGCAGCGGCAGATGGGGAAACAATTGGGTGCCAAATTAGAGCTGCTCTTCAAGTAATTGACTGATGGAACAGTGCTCCTACTTAAAAAAAAAAGTACAAAATTAACCTCCCTCCAGTTTCACAGTGTGAGTCACTGGGGGGGGGCTGTGCTCCCAGCTGTTTAAAACTCAGCCCACGGTGCAGGTCAGGGGACGACGGAGCTGTTTTGCTCGTGCTGCTGAGGCTGCCCCCTCCCCTGGGAAAGGCCCAGGGTTTACCAGGCCATGCTGGGGCAGAGCTGTAAGATGCTCCAGTGGTGTAACCTGGCCCCGTGAAATTCAGCTCCCCTCCACCCAGGTGCTCAGCCTCTGGCTTCCATGAGCTAGGGGTGAGACCCCTGGCAGCTGCTGCAGACACTCCACAGCCTCTGACACACCAGCAGCTGTGAGAGAGCTCCCAAAGAGATGCTTTTAGTCAGGAAGTCAGGAGGGAGAGTTTCCTTCAGACCTGAACTAACCTCACATCCTCTCCTGCTTCTTGCTGTAGATGTGGGTCCTGCCACAGGTCTGAACAAGGGGCAGTGATGAGCACCTCCAGACATAGAGACAGGAAATCTGTCCTGAATTGATCATAAAAGATCATATAGATGAGTTTTCCCCACTGCTTTCCTCCATCATTAACATTTTAACAGTTTTCTTGCAGGAAGTAAGGCTAAAGAAGATGAGAGAGCAGCGGGGGTCTCACAGTGTCACAGGACTCTGGAATCTGGGGATGAAACAAAAGCACCTTGGCATCCAAAGACTCAGAATAAATAGGAATGATTCCTGAAGTTCATGTAGCACTGTGTGGGCAGTCAAACCCAGCAGTAAGATACTCTCACTCGTCTTCTTTCCCACACTTTCCAGTGGAAAAGGGAAAGAAGATTTCTGCATGTTGCAAGTATCATCATTAGTGTGTTACCCTGGCATTTCACTGAAAAATGTAAGCAAACAAATCTACTTGTGGGAACTAGCCAAAGGCTTCCCTGACTGTCAGAGAGGTGCCTCTGAGTACGGTGACTTGTTCAAGGGGTAAGGATTTTCTTCTTCCTTGTGTTGTCCATTAACTTCCAGCTCTACTGCCAAAGGGGTGAGAGGAGCTACGTTCAGAACATGCTGGCCCTTCTTCACTTGCTGACCCCAACCTTCTCCTCTGGAGCAAAATACAAAGCAAAAAATCATCCTGTATTTCCCATCCAAAACTTTAGCTCTAGCGTCTGAAGCCAGGCTGCAAACAAACTGGAGTGTAAGACTGTCACTGTAGCCAACATCCAACTGTGGACTGTTCCCAGACATAACCTGGCCTTTGTTTTCCAGGGACTTCTGCCTCACCCTGTGCTGTCAAATGAGCGTGTCCTCACCCCACTGCTCCCCACAAGCCTGGTTTACAGGATGCTCCCAAAGCCCTTTGGAGTTTGAAGTGTTTTGGGTTTGCCTTTTCTTTTTGTTTTATTCTCCTGCCAGAGCAACACAGATAATGTGGGCTGCAAAGCCAGGCAGCTGAGCACAGTTTTTTGTACTCTCTTGTTTCCTCATTGCTGATGTCTAGCCCTTATATATTTTTCATGGAAGACTGTGTGGATGGTGCAAATGTGCCTCCTTGCCTTCCCCTGGGCCTGATTGTTTGCTCTGGTTTTGTGTACATGGAGGTTAATTAGAAGTCAGCATTGCCTGACACCCCACACCCCCACACTCCCCCAGCTAATATGGAAACCTGATCAGGACTCAACAGGAAGAGTGAGGTAAGGAAGGATTTATCTCTTTGCAGGAGGCAAAGCTAGGAGAGCACAGCTCCCTAGCCCCAGCCTCAGCACCCATGAGGGTTTGGGGTCTTTCCCTCCCTAGATCCAGTGCAGCCACCCCAGCAGAAGAATTTGTATCCCTGGCTGTGCAAAAAGAGATTAATGAAAATCCTCAGGGCTCCTCCACATCAGTTTGGCTGATGAGAAGAATGTATAGCCTCCTGGGGCTGGGTTGTGGGGTGGGGGTGGCTGATAATGCCCCTATGGCAGCTCCACCAGATCGTTGCCCTTTCTCTGCTCCTGTGTGCATGGGAAGAGTGTCTGCGGGGTGTGTGTGTGTGTGTGTGAGCCAGCGCTGGCTCATGCTATTTCCTCCCTTCCCTTGGGGCTTGACTGGATCTCTTTTTTTTTTTCCCTGCTGCTGCTCTAATAAAAAAAAGTGGCTCAGCCAATTCTTTGAACCTGAACACAGAAGGAATGAGACAGGGAGTGAAAAACATGAAATCGAACAGGGATTTTTTTCTTTTCTCCCCACCAGACACAATTGCCAGGGAATGAGTGGGGCTAAGAGCATCGTGGCCATCCAGTGGCAGCAGGTTGGGGGGCAATAGTTATTCATGCTGGAACTAGGAGCAGGAAAGCTGCTCTCCCCGTCTGAGAGAGCTCGTTACCGCCTCGAGTTTGCTTAAAATACAGCTCTAATTACCTGTTTAAACAATAGCTCTGTCCCTTCCTTGGTCTATGAAGATGGCACACATTTTAATTATCGAGAAGACCTTGGCCATTCACCTTTCTGAGGTATTTAATGCTTCCAGTCAAATGCCTGCCCTGATGTACTCTGTTACTATGCCACCTCTCGAACTCTCTCTGGCAGAGAACTGCAGGATATTGCTGGTGAAATGACATTCTCCAGCGGATAGGGTTTTTTTTCTCTGCATAATCATGGTATTTGGGTTAATTCTGCTTTGCTGGGCACATTACTCTCTGGCTCCTATTCTAAACAATATGCAAGCCCTCCTCTGCCTTGCCATTTCCCCTGTGCACACACGAAAAATAGAGCTTAGCTTGTGTCTTAATGTGTGATAATATTGTAATCCTATAAATGGATGCCACGGCTGTTCCTAGAGTAGGTGCCTCTGTCTTACAGACATAAGTGGCACAGCAAGGTGGCTGCTTTGCCCTTGCCCAGACATCGAACCATTCAAACCAGCATCATATCCTCTTCCCACAAAACCTCTGATTTCGGGGCATTCCTCTTTTCCTAGCAAGTAGTGGGCTAGAAAATGCTTCCAGTTGCAGAGTGGTGGCAGTGAAAGAGCCTGCTGAGCTGAACGCCTGGAGGCGATTGAAGCTCTGCCATCCCTGGACGGGCAAACCGAGCCTGCTGTGGTCTCGGCTGCACAGCCATGGGAGCTTGGCCAGCAGGAGAGATGTTGCAGATAACAAGCATCCTTCCTCAAGGGGCCTTTTCCTTGCTGATGCCGAGCAAACACAAGCTGAGATGTCCTGGAAGCCAAACAGGCGGCAGCTGCCCGAGCTGCTGGCAGTGGCACAGGGCAAGGGTGGGGCTATGCCCAGCAGGCACCAGCTTGCTCTGTATCCTTGTCAGTGTGCGTAAGAGAGCATCCCTCTGCCACACTGGGCCCAGGCAGTGAAAGGGTGGCAAGAAAGCTTTGCCTCAACAGAGTGCCTGAGAAGGGGGCTGGATGCTCAGGAGAGGGAAAGTCACATATTTGCAGTCAGAGAGAAGATGGAAGCCGAACACTGCCCGGCCCCTCTGAAACCTTGTCTGTGGAGCTTGGGGCAGCCAGCTGGGAGAAACACAGCATCAACTCAGCAAGCTGCCCGGAGGGTCTGGAGCTCTAAATTTCAACAGCCTGGATTTAAAGAGCTGCCAGAACTTTTCATGAGGTTAGAAAAGTGCTGGGGAGGTGGCAGAGGAACACCTGGCCGTTTCATCCTCCTTAGCCACGGTACTGCCGCTTGGGGTTTTTGACTTCCCTTTAGGAGTTGGTGAAGCATAATGGAGCCTTTTGGGACTGGCAGATACTGCTCTGGTTTAGGGTAATTGCCTGTGTGCCATGATTCAGCGCATCAGTTGAGCACTCGTCCACCTCTGGACGTGATTAACTGGACATGATTAACTGTAAAGACCGCAGGGATTTTCCATGGGACTTGTGCATGTGTTTCTCTGCTGTGCTGAACTCAGGTCCCTGTTACCGCTACCGACTTCGGTAGGAGGATGTGTGTTTGTGTGGGGGGGTGTTGCCGGAGAGCGAATGGAAGAATTCAGCCCTTTTGTATCAGATCCCCCTTTGTTTTATCCAACTGCTGAAACGGCAGAGCTGGAATATTTCAAAATATTTGCTCAGCTGGCCACGAAATGTGAGGGTTTCTTTGGGGAGAACGGTTCATTTCTTCTCCAGCCAGATCAAGCACTTCCAGCTAATGATGAAGCATCACAGCACACTGAAGCCCTGCTAATGGCAGTGTCCTGAGGAGTGAAGATAAACAGTGCCTGCCGCAGCATGGGGGGACACTGATCCCTCCCCTCCACTGATGACAAAGGATGAGCAAAGGAAAAGAGGAGGGGGGGACACGGACGTGCTGCTCTGGATGCCCCAGTTTTCTTGTGCTTTAATTTTGTTTTTTATTAATACCTAGTAGCTTTACCAAAGCTAAGCAAAAAAAAATCCCTTTCATCCACTGGTCCGTTTTTTTACCTTTGATGGCCAGCCTTTCACTTTACTTTGAGGTATCCCCTCTCAGAAAGCTCCTTGCTGCCTAGCTAGCACATTTGTTCCTCTCTGGCCGGATGCAGATGTGACCAATTTGCTTCCCCGACACAATGCAAGTGGAAGCAGGGGCGGAGAGGGGAGGAAGGTCTGTGAAGCCGAGCCGCTCAGCAGAAGGCAGCGAGAGGATCGCAGCACTATTTATTCTCCTGCTTCCACCGGGCTCTTCGGTGTCCTGGCAATGGTAAATTTTAACTTTCATGCTATAGTGCACCAGGATGCAATTTACTTCAAAGACAGCATAAATCCCTGGCTGCCGCTTATATCACTGGGCTGTTACATAAAAAGAGCTTATGTGCTTCAGTCCTGGGAACAGGTTTGCACTGTTCGACATGGATCTCAACTGACCCGTTTGCAGTTGGCCAAAAAAATAGCCTGTCCCTGCCCTTCTGAGCTATCCAAGCACTGAGCTCTGCCATGCTGACCCTGAGAGCATCCACTTGGTGTCCAGCCCCACTATCGCACGTCCCTGACTCCCTCCTGCTTCAGGCTGGATGGAGAGGGAGGGGAGGCATGTGGCAAGCTCTGGGATTATTTTATTTTTACCCTTAGGAAAAAAATGTTAGTGCTGGAGAGAGAGGGGAGGAAGGAAGCAAATTCCTCCCTGTTTACTATCATAGCCACCTTGCCAAAGGAGAAACTGAGAAATCACTTTGGCCGGGAAATGCCACGCGTGAGCTGGGTCCTTCGATAGCAGAGGTGGGGCGGGGGAAGTGTGCAAACATCTGCCTTTCCTCCACTAGCCTTCAGGTCACCTCTCCTGGTCTCCAGGAACTTCACAAAGTTGGACCACTCACGCTGACCCCGGGAGCTTTTCGTTGCTGTAGCAAATGTCATCGTTGTAAAGAAAGAAGTGCTAATCACCTGCTTCGGCACATGAAGAGGGCACATTTCGAGAGGCACAGAGAACTGCATTGCTCTGATCTTAGCCTCCCGAGTGAAGTAGGCAAGCAGATCCCCAAATAATTTCCACAAGTGGGACCTGGGCTCTGTTTACATACTCTTTATCAACCCCTTGACCGAGGGGGTGGTTTCTACAGCCCGATTCCAGGCAACTGCCTTGCTTAGGAAGCCTAGTCTTGTGTGCTAGCAACCAATTATCAGTGACCTAGATGAGGACATTGAGTGTACCCTCAGCAAGTAAGCTGATGATACAGAACTGGGGGTGGAGGGGTGAGGGGGTGGCTGGCTGACAGCCTGTCAGGTTGTGCTGCTGTCCATCAAGATCTGGACAGGCTGGAGAGCTGGGTGAAGGCAAACAACATGAAATTTAGTAAGGAGAAGTGCAGGGTCTTCCGTCTGGGGAGGAATAACAACAGGCACCAGTACAGGCTGGGGGCTGCCCTACTGGAAAGCAGCTTCATGGAGAAAGACCTGGGAGTCCTGGTGGCCAGCAAAGTGTGCTTGTGGCCAAGAGAGCCAATGGCATCCAGGGGTGCATCAGGAAAAGTGTGGCAAGCAGGTCTAGGGAGGTTCTTCTCCCCCTCTACTCTGCCCTGGTGAGACCACACCTAGAATACTGTCTCCAGCTTTGGGGTCCTCAGTTCAAGAGAGACAGGGATCTGCTGGAGAGAGTCCAGCAGAGAGCCACGAGGATGACTGGAGCACTTGAGCATCTCCCCTATGGAGAGAGATGGAGAGATCTGGGACTGTTTAGCCTGGAGAAGACAAGGCTGAGAGGGAATCTGATCGAATGTGCACAAATATCTGAGGGGTGGGTGTTAAGTGGATGAGGCCAATCTCTTTTTGGTGGTCAACAACAATAAGAAAAGGAGCAATGGTTATGATCTGGAACATACGGTTTCACCTTAACATGAGGAGAAACTCTTTACAGTGAGGGTGACAGAGCCCTGGGACAGGCTGCCCAGAGAGGTTATGGAGTCTCCTTCTCTGGAGACTTTCAAAACCTGCTTGGATGCATTCCTGTGTGAACTACCCTAGAGGATCCTGCCTTGGCAGGGAGGTTGGACTTGATGATCTCTGGAGGTCTCTTCCAACCTCCATAGTTCTGTGATTCTGTGAAATATCAGGCTAGAAAACAGTTAAATATCTAAGAATTTAACTTCTTGGCTAAACATTGGAAGCTAGATGATTTCTGGATATTGCTTTTGGAGTGAAAGAGGAGAAAAGAAATCCCTTCAACCCTCTGTAGTTCCAACATATTAATAATGTCTTATTTGCAAAGCTGTTTACGTCTCACTTCCCTTCTGCTGGGATGCTGATGTGTATCTGCCCTCATCAGGGCGCCTCCATGAGCTAGCTTCATCATCCAGCAATGCTTCATCGTTAGCCAAAGTTGCTTTATCTTTGTGAGGGAGAAATAAGCTGTTCCTCTCAGAACCACCCATATTTCACGGCCAACTAAGCAATATTGCAAAAATGTTGAGGTCCTTCAATTTCTTTGATCACATGTAGCAGATGCTGATTTAATGCTAGGAAAACTGATTAACAAACCCCTTCCTGACTAGTCCGTCATGGTGCTGACAGCCCCAATGCAGTCAGCTTGTCCAGCAATAGAAAGACTATCACTAAGTGCATTTTTCATGCAGCGAGAAAGAACATTTCTAGCTGCTTCTGTGCATGGAAAACAAATTTCCAAAAGCTTGAGTAGCAAAGCAAAGCAAAGCAAAGTGGGGTTATAATCCACTCCTGTGCAATAGTACCTCCAAAAGTACCTTCAGTAGTACCTCCAGTGTGTTGTCACTGGAAAGCAAAGCAAAGCAAAGTGGGGTTATAATCCACTCCTGTGCAATAGTACCTCCAAAAGTACCTTCAGTAGTACCTTCAGTGTGTTATCACTGGAAGTGCAAAATCTCAGCTCGCCTCCCGCTGGAGCCCCATTGTCATTAATGGAAGGCTTGCTCGGGCTGGGGGCCTGTCTGACTTGCAGGGCTGGCTGTGAAACTGAGGGCATTACTGGATGATGCTGTCATGCACAACCGTGCAGGTCCCTTTTAAGGGACTGATGGAGCCGTTGTAGCGAGGGAGCTGAAATATGGTGTGCATAATTTCAAGGAAATGTATAGGCGTGCCGAGGCTAAAAAATCAAGATCCAAAGTTCAGGGTTGAACTTCAGCTGTTGGGTCTAGATAAGCTTATCTCCAAAAAAAGTGGCTTATGAGAGATCTGCTCGGGGCTGAAATGCTTAACCGGTGACCTGCAGGACTCCTTCCCACCAGGGCTTACCTCCAGATCTGCATGTCTCCTGTGTTTCAGATGCTAAAGCCGTATGGAGGAGGCAGGGGGGATGTGTGGGGTGGATAACATGTCAGGACAGCTGCGCTTTGGCCAGGGGCCTCCCGCAGATTTACGCGCTTTCGCTTAGCCTGGGTGTCCCAAAGAGAGCAGCGAGCGGCGATCACCCTGGGTTTGTTATTACACAGAGGCCTGAGCTGGCGAAAAGGGAAAATTAGAGAGTTTTTTCCAAGTGTTCTTTTCCACTATCTGGGAAAAAAAAATAATAAAAAGAGGCATGACTGTAATCAGCTGCAGGAGTGGAACAGCCCTCTTAATTTATTTTAAAGTGTCCTTCAGGACTGTCTGCTTAATAACCATGCTCTGCAGTGCTGCTCTCCCCTGCCTGGGAAACTCATGTTTCTTTTTGCTTGAATTGGATGCCCTCTGCTTCATCCCGCTGGGAAGGCTGGGGAAGGGAAGCATACACCTGAAGGAAGCGGGATGGCAGAAGGAGGATGGGGTGGCAGCAAGGAACAGCAGCTCTGCATTCAGGATGCTGAAAAGGGTTGCTAGCACTCAAGAGGCTCCCACAGCTGCAAAATACGGTGGTGACAGCATGTGTGTAATTCCAGCCCCTTGCTCAGGGGAGCTGCCTAAAGGCATCACAAATTTGAGGTGGGCAGCATTTGCTCTGTTTGCACGACATGGCTATTTGATCCCACTGGAGGTGTCTGCAGTGCATGGATACCACAGGTTTCTGGGAAGGACAGTAAATGGGAAAAAAAAAGGTTATTTCATCCATCGTCTTGCAGTCTAGTGATGTGGTGGCCTTTGTAGGGAAAAATAAATCAATCTCTTTAACCTGTCCCTATTTTTAAAACCTATCTAGAAGTTTCTGGGGTGCAGCATGCAGATGAGACCCCTTGTTAAACAGTGAGCTGCCTACTCACCCAAGTGGCCTACTGCCATGAGAAATTAAGACTGAAGCAATAAAACAAGCCTGGAAAGCTGCCAACAGCAAGACACCACTGCAGGAGCACAGGATGAGGTTTTTGTTTGGTTAGACGTTTGAGGTACCTGGGCATGGCCCAGGGAGAGTCAGCGCCCACTCCTGCCTAGTGCCATCCCCAAGCAGGGTTGTCCTTCAAAGGGAGGGCTGAGCTGCCCTATGTCTCCCAGGGACATGTCTCCCCAGAGCTGATGGATTCTTTCAGAGCAATACTGTGTGTGGTGAGGCTAGACAGGGCACCCTACGACAATGAAAGGGTGCTTCTGGCACCTGGTGCCATCCCTTGCCATGGCTCCTTTGACTGCCTGTAGCATCAGCAGCTCTCTCTGGCCTCCAACACATCATGTCAGAACCACCAGCTCCAAGAGAATCCCACATCCATTTTTTTCCCCTTGCAGCATATGATTTCCATGCAGGGATACAGATGCATATGTGCACATGAGTGTCTCTGAGAAAGTCATAGTTCAGCCAAAAAGTCTTATATTAGACATGACAAAAGGATGCATTAAAACACAGTAATGTGAATCATTGCCACAGTCTTCTTCCTACCTTAAAATGATACAGAAATATTCAAGAGATGGAAAATGAGATGTTTGACCCCTGAAAAAGAAAAACAGAAAATTAAAACAAAAATGAAAATGAAAAAGGAAGAGAAAAAGGAGAAAAAACTGAACAAAAAAAGGGAAAAAGACAAAAAGGAAGAAGAAAAAGAAGAAGAAAAAGAAAAAGAAAAAGAAAAAGAAAAAGAAAAAGAAAAAGAAAAAAGAAAAAGAAAAAGGAAAAGAAAAAGGAAAAGAAAAAAGAAAAGAAAAAGAAAAAGAAAAAGAAAAAGAAAAAGAAAAAGAAAAAGAAAAAGAAAAAGAAAAAGAAAAAGAAAAGAAAAAAGGGAAAGGAAAAGGAAAAGAAGGAAAAAAGAAAGGAAAAGAAAAAGAGAAAGAAGAAAAAAGAATAAGGAGGAAAAAAAATAAAGAAAAGGAAAAAAAATGAGAAAAAGAAAAGAGGAAAAGGAAAAGAAGAAAAAAGAAAGGAAAAGAAGAAAAAAAGAAAGGAAAATTAAAAAAGAGAGAAAAAAGAATAAGGAAAAAGAAAAGAAGAAAAAAGAAAGGAAAAGAAGAAAAAAAAAGAAAGGAAAATTAAAAAAAGAGAGAAAAAAGAATAAGGAAAAAGAAAAAAAGAATAAAGAAAAAGAAAAAGAGAAAAAGAAAAAGAGAAAGATAAAGACAAAAAGAAACAGAGCTGTTTTAAGGATCTAGGAATACCAATTTAAACTTTTAACATCCCCTACCTTCCTCCTTTCTTACTTAAAGAAAGATAAAGACAAAAAGAAACAGAGCTGTTTTAAGGATCTAGGAATACCAATTTAAACTTTTAACATCCCCTACCTTCCTCCTTTCTTACTTAAAGACAGGCAATGATCTTTTGGCAGAGTTTAGTTTATTTTGAAAAACAAGCCCTTGTAATATTTAAGAACAATAAGAAAATCCTCCAAGGCTTACAAGCTCGATGGGCCATCACTGATCGTTTTACTTAAAGAAAGCCAGACACTGTAGCAGGGAGGTCCTGAGGCAGAGGGGCCACCAGCTCGACTGGCCAGCCCCAGCCACACGTGAGCCTTCAGCTGAGAAATTAACAAAGGAGGTTCGTGGAACAACGTAGTATTTTCTCTCTCCAAACCGTGTAGCTCTTCAAATATCGCTGTATTTAAAGCTGATGGAGACCTTTCTGTGAGCTAGCCACTGATTTACCCCACAGAAAAACCCTAGGGCAGGGTTTCAATGAAGACAGCTTTACTCTGGCATTGTTTTCTTTGCATTTTGAGGGCCAAATGTTTTATTTTTAAGTTTTCTTTCTGGAAGGGAAAAGATGGTTTATTATGCAGTCAGAGAAATCCGAGACGTGGGGCCCTGGGAACAAAATGCCACCATACATCACAAAACTTGGGCGAAAACCACAGGCAAGGCTGATCTACTGCACTGAGTTTCCACTCTGCATTCTCCTGAGCAGGATCCAGCGTGCGAAGGTCTGATGAGACAGCAGAGCAGCAGTGTTGTTCTCCTGCTTGGGGTGTGGGGAGTTTGACTCCAGCTTTACCTGGTTAATCCGTGCTTAGATTATCTCAGTTGTGCCTTGGATTAAGAAAGGCTTTAGGAGGGACTAATCTCACCCAGTGGACAGCATGTCTGTCTGACTGTTTTAATCCCAGGACTTGGCTTCCAAGGCACACAGGCCTCAAGCATCCCTGCAGCCAGCTCCAGATGCATGGGGCTCTGCCTCTCTGTGGGGCTGTGGTGGGGATCCCAGATGCAGCTTCAGGTCTTTTCCACAGCATCGCTCTGCTTTTGGTCTTTCTTGCTTCTCTTTCTCTGCCTCCTCCTACACAAACCAGAAACCAGGCAGAAGACTCTCAGCAGTGGTGAGCACAATGCAAAGTGTTAGGCAGGACAAGACAGAGCTCCGTTAATTACCCTGATTTTTGGAAGAGGTGCTGCAGAGGATGAAAGGGAAGACAGCTGATGTGTGTCTATTTTTTCCTTTCTGCTGAGTGATGCTTTGAGAAGGTCTCCAGTGATACTGCTGCAAGAGCGTAACAAAGTTGAGAGTGCTGATCCTCAGAGAACCCTCTGGGGAGGTAACTCCATCCCAGTCTGTGCCCCCTGAAGAGAAAGTCACAGGACAGCTGCAGTGAAAATCCCCGATTTTGGGGGAAACAAGAAAAAAACAACCAACAACCCAAACCTCCAGAAGGATGTTTTCTGCTTCCTGCAGGAGAAATGAAACAATCTTTGCACTTTTTGATGGTTGAAAATTGAAAAAGCCAGGGCATTTTTCCAGTAATAAACCACACACACAAAGCCCTCCCCAGTCATTTGTCTGCAAAATTGGCAGAATTTTGAGTGTCTGAATTTGGGAAGCAAGATAGAGCTTTGCAAGTATGAAACACTTGCATGGCTGGCATCCAGCAGCTCTCCTGCCAGGGAGATAACCTAACACAGATTATCCAACAGTTTATGCAGCTGAGCCTCAGAGGGCAGATCTTTATGACAGCAAACCTCCCAACAGTCCTGGTTACGAAACCCCAGAGCTCATCCCTGTGGTGCTGTGGCTCCCTCCCTGCAATACTGCCCTGTGGCATCCCTGAATGCAGGCTTCCCCCTTCCCCAGGGTTGTCGATTCCCAAACTCAGACAATGCCCAAAAGCACCACTGAGCCATAATTGATGCCTGAGGTGACAATTACAGAGGCCCTTGAGAGGAAGGCACAAACAAAACCAAAACCCCTGCTGCAAACAAATAAGCAAAGCAGCAGCAACAGCAAATAACCTCCTGCACAATGCAAAAACCTTAAAAGAGACGATAAATAAGGCAAATTAGCCCACAGATTTAGCACTGGCTTATGTGGAGTGAACTCAGCAGAAGGCAGGGCAAACCCAAGAGCTGCTAGCCAGGAAAACATCACTTCTTTCTACTCAAAAATACAGTTAGAATTCCCACATGAGCAGGGGTGGTTGAGATGGAGGAGGAAGGAAGGGCAAGCAGAAGGTCCTGGCAGGAAGTGAGCTGATGGAGCCTTGCTGCCTTTGAAAGACCTTCCATCCTGCCCAGGATGGGCTTCCCACCTGTAGAGGTGGCTTTGGAGGCTCTTTGAGCACCTCTGAGAACTCTTGCTTGGTGTAAAGGTAGCACTGGGGCTAAAAGACATTTCCAAGGGATGAGCACCTGCTTTGTCAGGTCCCATGGGCAGCTGCAGCCTGTGTCCCACCCTGGTCCTACTCAGCACCCAGCAGGAAGGTCACAGCTGTCAAAAGGGGACATGGCAGGGAGAGCCACTCATGCGAGCATTTAAAGCCAAGGCTAGAAAAGGATTAACACAGCCTTTCCAAGACCTTGAACTCTCCTCCTAATCTGGATTTACAACTGT
This sequence comes from Pogoniulus pusillus, assembly GCF_015220805.1. Classification (NCBI taxonomy): domain Eukaryota; kingdom Metazoa; phylum Chordata; class Aves; order Piciformes; family Lybiidae; genus Pogoniulus; species Pogoniulus pusillus. The sequence goes on from NC_087275.1 coordinate 24,335,585, forward strand.
GAATTCTCTGCTGAGGTGTTGAAGAAAAGACTGGATGAGGCACTTAGTGCCATGGTCTAGTTGATTGGATAGGACTGGATGATCTTGGAGGTCTCTTCCAGCCTGGTTGATTCTATGATTTTATGATTCCAGGCATCAACATATATGTCACACTCAAGCCCAGGGCAGCGCTTACCCAGCCCTGCAGCTGCAAGTCTGACACCTATCTCAGTTGCTTGACACCCATTCCTGCACTTTTCCTTTCTGGGAGCCTTCCAGCAGCTTAGCACAGAACAGGTCTCAAAACAGAGTTTTGCTCTGACCAAAAAAAAAAAACAAAACCAAAAAAACAAAAACAAACAAAAATTCCAGTCTAAGGAAGACGGAGGCAGGTGGGTTCTGGTATTAGTAGCAGTGTGGCATTAGTTGGCAGCTGCTGCCCCTTTTGCCTTTGATGCTTGGTGAGCTGCTGCAACCTTGCTATTGCAAGCAAGGTGCCGAGTGAGGGATCAGATATGTGTCCCTAGGCTAGTGCTTGTATGTGCTGTGTTGTCGTCTGATGCCATTCCTGGGCCATCATGGTGGTTTGAGATACACATTGTGGCCATTGCTAATTAAAAGCCCTCCCGTGGTGACCCTAGTGAGTCACAGAATCATAGATTCAACCAGGTTGGAAGGGACCTCCAAGATCATCCAGTCCAACCCATCACACAGCCCTGTCCAATCAACTAGACCATGGCACTAAGTGCTTCATTCAGTCTTTTTCTGAACATCTCCAGGCATGGTGCCTCCACCACCTCCCTGGGCAGCCCATTCCAATGCCAATCACTCTCTCTGTTAAGAACTTCCTCCTAACATCCAGCCTAGACCTCCCCTGGCACAGCTTGAGACTTGAGTCAGGTAAGTGTGCTGGGAACGAGGGATGCTGCAGAGGGGCAGTACGGAGAGGTGGGCGAGCACCACACCCAGCATAGACACAGGAGGGAGGCATAGGACTGTGGGGTGGCTCCCTGGAGGCGGTGGGGTGTGTGTGTGGCATTCCCTCAGAATAGGAATGCAGGAAGGGAGAGCAGGCCGGTGGGAGCAGAAGAATGTTGGAGTGGCAGACGGAGCATCGGAATATCAGTTGGCATCAAAGCCAGCACTTGGGGAAAAAGCCCAAAACAGAGGCAGGGAGGAAGGAGGCCAGGGGAGCCGTGCAGGTGTGACAAATTAAAGATTAGCACTGCTGCGCACGGGGATGCTCCGCACAGGCTTCTCTGCCGCTGGGGGTTTGTCTCGCTGCCGGCTGCTGCCGCCGCCGTCACGACATGTGGCACATTTCCGACACATCCTCCGGCTTTGCTGGAGCAGCGCAGCCAGTGCCCTTGCCACGGCACACGGCCGGCTGCTGCCCCGCAGGCCCCGAGTCTCCCCGGCCGGCTCCCGCCAGCCCCTCCAGCTACAGCCGCTCATTAGCGGTTCGCGACTCGCAGCCTCCTCCTCTCCGCCGAAACGCAGCAATTACTCGGCGCGCTGGCTCGGAGCCGGCTGCCGCTCGGCAGCGAAACAAAGGCGAGTGGGAGCAGGCAGCCCAGCTGCTGCTCGCCCTGCAGCCATCCCGGGGCGGGCAGGTCGGCAGTGGGGGAACAGGTACGGGTCATGTTTCAAGCCGAAATCGAAGCGGGAAGGAACCGGACCTTTCCTAAGCTGTAAAATACCAGCAGGGTTATTTTTGTTTGTTTGTTTGTTTTATTTAGCATGAGGCCATTTTGGCCAGCGTGAAATACCTATCAAAATGGAGACAGAAAACAGCTCTGCCTGAAAACACCGGGGCCAAATTGGCTTTGAGACTTGGGTAGTCCTGAGCCAATTAAAATGCCATAATAATACAAGCTCAAAAGGGGAGGGGGGGAAGTGCCTGCTAGTTATGAAAGATATTCAGGCAAAGAAATAATTTCATAGCAATAAATGTTTATCCAAATGGTGCTCTGTGTGAAATTCAGTTAGTGAAAGGGGACAAGGAAAACCTCCCACAGCAACGTAGTTTAGGTGCAAGCCTGCACTCTGCTTCGTGTTTGTAGCACCTGTGATGGTGTCTTTGGAGCTCTCCTGGGATTCAAGTGGGACTTTGAAGGTCCTGCCTGTGCTACAGGTCTGGGGCTTTGGGGTAGCTTTATTGCAAACGACAGTTTTAGCCTCTTTGTTGAATTTCCCAGCCTTGATGAGTCTTTGGGAGACGTGTCCCCCAGGTATATCAACAGTAATGGAAAGTGCCACTGTCACTACAGGCACTAACTCATCATCTTGACGACCCATCGATCCCTGGAAGAGTCGAGTGGAGGGTAAAATAAATATGGTTTGCTGGGATAGGAGGAGAGGAGTAGAATACTGAAAACATTTTGCTTCACTGGCCACTGGAATCGATGGAGAACCACCCACCCACTTCAGTGGGCACAGGGCTGGACTTAGGCCCATGCTCACCAAAATCTGGAAGAGATGTCGCCAAAGGCAGCTCTCAAACACTGTCATTCCCTGGCAGAGGGGACCCTGCCTGTGTCAGTCGGGAGCTGTCTGGAGATACTGAGGCTTGTGCTTGGTACTGTCTCACTCTGAGAAGCATCCCAGATCTGCCTGATGCGAGATAAGAATTTTAGCATGTCCCGAGGCCAGGGAGCAAGACTGAATCTCCCCCACCCCTGGGCCAGCAATGCCATTTGGTGGGTGCTCAGGAGCAGGAGTTTCCCGAAGGGAGCTGGAGCCTGCCGATGCTGTAAGCTGCGGCCAGCCCTCAAGGCCAGCCCGTTGCCTTTGGGGGCCGGCTGGCTGCCAGAGCCAAGGCTCTGCTGGAGCTCATTAGCCCTGCTGTGAGGGAAGTTAATTAGCTCGGGGAAAGTGCTGTGCTAATTTGCCTAACTGGCTTTCGGGACCAAGGTTAACCTCGCCAAGCAGACTTGGACACACTCCTTCTGGCTGGAGCTCTGCCTCCTGCATCCATGCATGTGGAGGGAGGGGGGCTGCCCATCGACTCCGGAGATGCTTTGGACATGTCACCCCCGCTCTCCTGAAGCCATAAAATCGCAGGTCTCCTGGCAGGGAAGACTGTCATCCTGGGGCAGTACTGGGACTGCTGTGATGCCTGCTGGTCAGATGGAACAGCTTCTGTTTTTTTCCGTGGCTGCTGGCATGTCAGGATGAGCACAATGGGCAGCTCTGCCAAGCAGCAGAGCCACGGTGTACCTTGTGTGGCTACTGTGCTGCTCAGTGCAGGGTTTACAATGTGTGTGGCCGTCCCTGCTCACCTCTCTCCTCTGTCCAGCTACCTCATGCTTGCCTGTAATGCACTGACCACCTCACACTCCAGCACTTTGAGAAGCTCTCTGCTTCCCCCCCACACCTTTTTCCCCACTTTTTTATCTTCTACCTTTTTACTGCTTTCCCTTTTCCCTCCTTTTTTCTTTTTTCCCCCCTTTTTTCCCCTTAAAAAAAAAAAGGTTTGTTTCTTGATTTTCTTTTTTCTTTTAAATTTTAAATTTGTTTTTCCCATTCCCCTCCCTTTTCTTTTCTTTCTTTATTTCCCTTGTTCTCTCTTCCCCGCCCCCTTTCCCTCTGTCCTTTATATTCCCCCTGTTCTCGGAAGAACGTGGAATTGGACAGGACGATTTTAAGAGCGTGTTGAGCAGATAGAAGCAGGTCCCTGGCTGTGGCCGGGTGGAGGGAGCAGTCAGCAGGCAGAGGCTAGGCATGGCAAGCTGAGAAGCCAGCTCCTGGATCCACAAACTGCTGCTCGCTCTCCTTCCAGTGTTAAAGCAATTGCTCTCAACGGCTTTAGAATCCCTGGTTTTGGCACGCAAACATGTGGCTGTCCTCTGCTCGCAGACCTCATGGGAAGCCGAGTTTGGTTCAAGCGTGACTCGCGGCAAGGGAGAGAAAGCAAGAGAAACGTGCCCGCAGCAGAGGCAGGGAGAGAAACAGGAGCAGGGTAATCTCCAATGCAAGCTTGCAAGCTTTGTCTAAAAATAGCAGGTGAACTGTTCCCTGGTAATTAGTCGGGAGACAGTTTTGCTTGCAACAAGGCGATTTCAGCAGCAGTGCTTTTGGCAGGACGAGATGGGAAGGTCCCGGCGGCTCTAGTCTTGCAGGGCAGGAGGAGACTTGCCTCCCCCTGCCGAGGGACGTTTCCCACAGGTAGCAGGTGAAATTGGGCTCAGGGGTGAGCACATGCATAACCCCCTCTGCCTGCCTGCACAGACGAGCGAGAGGCCAGCAGAGTGGTGTCCTCTCTGACAAAGTCTGCTCCTCAGACTTTGCATTGGAATAAATGAAGTCCTTTTGTGAGGGAAGGGAGCAATTTCCTAGCAAAAAAGATTGATCCCTAAATGGATTCAAGTAAGGACAAGTCTCGACGGACAGCATTGGGACCTAAGCATGGATTACAGCAAGAAGCCAACCTGAGGCACTTTGTCACCTGCAGGTGCCTGCTGGCCTTTGCAGCTAAGGGAGTGTCAAAGGGCTATGCTCCTCAGCACATGGAGTCAGGGCCCTTCTTAAATGGTGAGTGGTACATATCAGGCTGCACTTTCTCTCCTGGGAGAGAAGCTTCTCCTGGGAAATGCCATCAGGCTGGAAGAGTGCAATGAAACCAGAAATGATGTTAAAAATGCAGGAACTCAGCATTTGCATCCTGTTTCTGCTTACGGTGGGAGCAGGACTAGGACAGAACTTGAATCTGGGCCATTTCATGCATTTTATGGGTTTAGATAATGCATCCTGGCTGCAACAGAAAACAAACGCAAAGAGTCACTTCAGCACCACGCTGGCCCTCTTCTCTTGGTCAAGTGCTGCACATTCCAAACCCACCCACACCCTAACAGAGGCAGAGAGGCTATGGGAACATTTTGAACAAGGAGGAACAAATTGCCTGCAGGAAGCTTGGTGCTGCAGTCTGATAGCACAGCCCTGTGCCATGCACCTCAGCGACCTATCAGCAGGGGATGGTCACCAGGGGATGCTCTGCAGGGGTACTGTCACCTGCATCCTGGAAGGGGACAGTATCCCAGGTCAGTTGCTTTCCAGGCCCAAGAGATGGGTTATCATTCCTTTAAAAAGCATCTGTCTGGTCTGATTTTGGCAGAGTGAAAGCCCAGTGATGAGAAGGCACTGTGCTTGTGTGACCCACAGCCAGCAGCTATCCCTGACCTGGGAATGAATCCATTGCCAAATGAAAGAAGGCAAGCTTTACATCCCTTTTCAGTCAATACCCAGCCCCTGCTGTTGCACTGTTGATTGTGTGGCTCTGCAACCAGGTTTAACTTCCCATCTTTCTGTCTCCACATTGCTGTCTGTGAGGCCTGTGCAAACAGCGGGGCAAGCAGGCTAATTGTCTCTGGAAGATGAGTGGTGATAACAGCTACTCTGGAAGATCCATCATAAGCCCACTGTTAGCAGCCTGAGAACACAGGGGAAAACAACTCCCCTCTGCCCTGGCTTCTCTTCAGAGCAATTACTTGTGCCCATTGGAAGGAGTGCTGCCCTGAAGCACCAGGCACTGCTGATTTGTGAGTGTCCCCTGTAGTGGGATAGCATTGACTGGGAAATTTACTGGTTGAGAGGTCCCTCCAGGAATCGGTTGAAGGCTGACAGTTCCTCTGGCTTGCTTGTGTGGCACAGCAGCAGTTGACATTAGATAAAAGTTGAAAGGTGTGCTGTGAGCAGATGGAGTGTGCTTCCATACTGGTGGTGGAGATGGCAGTGTGGCCATGGCAGGGTGGCTACCTTGCAGAATGGCCTCCAGGCCACACCTATGCTGCCTTTGGAGCCAACACCCTCAGAGAACTTGCTGTGAGCCCCTAGGTTTGGGAAATTATTTGGAGTCTCACTGTCCCACTCTGCCCACAACCAAGGACTACCACGGGCTCCATTTCCACACCAGCCCTTCTGGAAACTCTGTTGGTGCAAGCACTCTAACCCACAGGCAGGACAGAGGTGTGCAAGAGATTTGCCTTTATTTTCCTCAACAGCAGAATGGGATAGCTGGTGGGGTTAGGTGTGCCCTCGTCTGGGCTATGGAGAGGTGATGCAGCCCATGTGGGACATGGAAAAGTGGCCTGAGCTATTTCTCTTTACCTGTGTTTTTCCCCTCCTCCATTTCCCTGTCCTCTGCTTCTGCCATAGTAGCCCTGCAGCAGCCAGGGCCATGAATGCCACTGATGTTCCCCTATGCCTCCCCTCTCCTGCCTTCTTCTCTTCAGGGATCCTCCTGCAGGCAGAGGAGTCTTGCTGGGAGGGAAGTGGCTGCACGTATGTTTGCACAGTGATGCATGAATGCAGTCAGCCTGGCCTTAACAGGAGCATGTGGCAAGGGAATGCAGCCTTCCTGGGAATATTATACCTGAGATGCATTAGAAATGGTTGAGAGGATCAAGAGCCAGCTTGGAAACAAAATCAGTGATGGGCAAAGAGGACAGAGGCAGGCAGGGGTTGATGCCTCTGCTCCACAGTTGTTTGATTTGCTGTACCCTTAGCAGAGAGACAAAAGTCATGCTGGAGGGAAGTGAGTAACTTGGTCCAGAGTAACAATGGCTCTAAGATTCCCCAGCTGCGAAGGACTGGGCTCCTCTGAGCTGCTGGGTGGCAAAGCATTCATTTCTCAGTTTCCTTAAAAAGCAAGAAAAAAAAAACCCCTTCTCAACAACAACAAAACTCACAAAAAGCCAAACCAAACCAACAAAAAAAACCCCACCAATGGCAGAGAAGACCAAGATGGGTGTGGGATGCAGGTCAACAAATGTGGCATGTCCCATCTCAGTGAAAACTTGCCCTGAGCTTGGATGGGTGTTGAGCCCTGGGATTTAGTAAGGTGGCTTCTAACCATGCTCTGGCTCCCAGACCAAAGCTCGTCTGCTTTTCCCAAATGCACACAGAAAGGGATGGGAAGTATCATGTAAACTGGGGCTGCTGATCCAGGCTCCCCTTGCTGGGAAGAGGGGTGTGGGAATGCGTGGGGAGAGAAGAGGCTGACCACGATGCTGCTGAATTAGCAGAGTTTTACACGACAAGTACGGGGAAAGCCTGCAATCTCATCCTGTGCCACACAGCATTCTAGGAGTGGCTGTTACAAACAGCTCCGTCTGACACACGGCCCGTCCCTGCGTGTGCCTCCCTCGCCTTCCCTCTGCGGCTTTGCTCAGCTGCAGGAAGCTCTGGTGCAGCATCCTGCACTGCTCTGCACTGGGAGGACCTGACCTTAGTGTCTTTTCCTGGTGCTGCTTTGCATTTTGGATGACAATCAAGTCCTGGAGCAGAATCTGCTCGCAGTGCTGCCACATAGCTGGGGCGATGCCAGTGGCGAATTTGGCTGGGATTGTCTGCTGGTTTTCAATAAACTGAAAGTTAAATACCCCTCAGCCTGGCAGGGCACAGCAGAGCTGTGTCCCCTTGGCAATGCCAGCTGCATGCTGCCTGGTGCAGGCCAGCTAGAGCACTGGACAGATGGTTACTGCCCATGCTAGCATGTTGCTATTTTGAGAAGGAACGCATGTTTTTCCCCCATCCACTTGTGCATTCCAGATATCAATCCTCCATCTACTTCTGCATATTCAGCCTGCTAGGAAGACTGACATCAAATTGGAGACATCTCTCTCTCCAAAGGCCCTGGTTGCCATGCAGTACATATCCACCCTTGATTAGGGCTGTGCTGGGGCATGAGCGTCAGAGCAGGGACAGGATATCAGGAGGAGTAGCACCCAGCTGTGTTGTTGAAGGGTTATAGCCATATGCCTTTTCCACTCACTCCACTGAAAACACAGTGGTGAATGCCATGGCTCCCCAGGCTGGACTGAACTATGATCATGAAGTTCCCTTCTGCAGAACATGACCATTGAGGCCCAGGCTCCACTTCTGGGCTCACGGTGAGCAGTGGTACACACCAGGTTTAGGAAAGCATACAGGAGGGAGGAGTCCTACGTCACCTTTGCTTCTCCTTCTCTGGGAGAGCATCCATGGCAGGATGTTGAATGCCTTTCACAGTGACACAGAAATGCTTCCTAGGATCCTTCAGTGAGAGACAGGACCCCTGGCACCCACACTGCAAAGCTAGAGCTGCCTGCAGTGCTGTGAAGCTGTGGAAGACAATGGAAAGTCCAGGGCTCTTTCCCTTCCCTCCCTGTTTCCCTCCCCACCCCAAGTGCTCATACATGCACACTCAAGCACTTGGATGCTCTGCAGGGCAGGAGCAGTGGCTTGGCAGTAGCGTGGCAGCTGGAGAGAGCATACGAGGCAGCATGCAGGCAGGGGGCTGCCAGGCAGAGCAGTGGCAAAATGGGATGGGTGTGGGGGAAGGAAAGGAATAAATAACCTTTGTGGTGAGCTTCAGATCTTTCCCTGACATATGCTGAATTAAATAGGAACAGCCTTACTACCTGCTTTCTGAATCATCGTAGCACAGACAGGGCAAGGGCTGTAGGAGGCTGGGTGTCTTCTGCCCTGTGCATCCTTTGCAGGCCCTCTGATGTCTGTGTGGGAGACCCAAGTAGAGGAAGGGGGCTGCTCCTGCTCCATTGTATCTGAATAGGGGAACAGGGGTGGAGATGGGACTGCACCTCCTGTCCTTATTCCTGGACCTCTGGCATTGGGATGTTGGCTGCTAACCTGGGGCTCATGTGAACAGCTGCCCCATACCTCGCTCTCCACTGCCCCACAGTGGAAAAGTCTCTTTCTCCCATTTCTCACGCTATTCAAACTCTTCTGCTGCAAATACTACATGTGAACCTTGCAGGAGAGTTTGGGACCTCTTTTCTGGGACCCTGTCTCATGGTGTGCAAAGCCAGCGCCTGCAAAGCACAAGTGAAAGCCCTGAGCAGGAGACGAAAACCTGCTCAGCAATGCTGCAAGGGGTTGAGGGCCTTGGCTGGCAGCAAGCTGTGTCATTATTTAGGTGCTGTAGGGAGCATCAAGTGCAGTGGCACCAGAGCAGGAGGCCAGATGGAATTCCCCTGCCATTCCTGGGAACATAAAGCCTGGACCTGACCTGAGGGCTGCCTGCCTCATGCATCGCTCAGATGACAGCAGAGTTAATTTTTTCCTGACAAGACCCAGAAACCAGGTCACTCCACATGAAAACCTGATCTGCCTGGGATTAGGCAGGCCACTAAGAGGTGGCAGCAGACGGTATTCATCAGTGTGCCCGTAGTGAACAGCTCTGCACCACACACAGGGAAGGGAGATGGAGGACATTCTTTCATGAGCAAGGTGGTTGCTATGCCAGGAGCTGCCATCCTGGGTTGGACAATCTGGTCCATGGTGGCCTCACAAGAAACAAATGCTGCAGTCCAGGGATTAGACTTGTGACCAATTAAAAAATAATACCATGATAGTAATAAGCAGAGCAGTCAATCCCTCCACAAACTGAGGGACTCTGGGGGGAAAGCTGGGCTTTTCCCAGACCAGACTGGGACCTGATCTTCTCAATCCCAGATGAGGTAACAAACCTCAGATCTCTGGCCAGATTTTGGTGAATGATACTCTTGCAGGATGGAGGATGCATATGTGCTTTATGTACATGGCTTTAACTTGCCTGTGTAGCAGACACTGTCCCAGACTGGAGGCAAGGGGAGCTAGCTACAGTGTGGCTGCAGCAGACAGGGGGTGGTGATCTGCTTCCCACTCCCCCTTCCCTCTCTAAGAGGTGAGCACAGGCGCATTGGGATGATTATAAACCAAATCGCATCTGTCCGGCATCATGCTTCCCTAATCCAAACTAATCAGCTGAGTCTTCATGGGTTAAGGAATAGCAGCACTTGTCTCCACGGGCATCACTGGACCTATTTAAAAACCTCGACCCCTTTGGCTCAGTTGCCGAGGGAATTTTGCAGCTGAAAATGCCAGGGCTCTGGGAACTATTAAACCCTGCAAACCCTAGATTGCTTTTATGCCTGCCCCAGGCTGCAACGTCGGATCTTTTCTTTTCCCCTCTGCAGACTGCTGGGTAATGATCCCTTGTGGTATGCCAGCATACCTCCCCTTCTCCCAGCTGGCAGCCCAGTTCGACAGCAATGCCCTTTTGTTCCGCTGGTGCCGAGATCTGCAAACTCATTGCTAATCACTGCATCTGGGGCTTCCAGCTCCAGTGACAATGCCAGGACTTGTGGCGGGCTCCTGATGGCCAAAGTTCACTCCCCTGCTTATTTCCTTACCAAAGACCATTTTCTCTCATTTACATCTAAACTAGTTTTTCATACCAGTTTAAATGCGGCCCCTCCCCCTGTAATCTCAATGCAAATGAATTAAAAGTTCATTCTTCCGATGCTCAAATCTTGTGCACTTTCTTTTTCAGTTCTTATTTAAATCACACACTGTTTTCAACTAAACCTTTTATTTCCTCCCAATTATTATTTCTAGTGTGTTTTCCAGAGCCTACAACACGGCATCTGATTATACACAAAGCTTCGGAATAAAGCCCTGTTTTTTCCCTTCATTAAGGACACAAAGGATTCCTGTGTGAGCCAAGCAGCACTTTGGACATTAATGCAGCTTTACACCCCAAATCACATCTTGGCTCTCTGCAGAACAGATTGGGGAGTGGATCTGTGCCTTTTTCTGCTGCCAGCACCCTTTGCAGGCTCCAGACAGCTCCTTCCTTCTCTGGAATTAACATCCGATTAAGCAGTGCCAGCATGTTCACCCGCAAACTCCTGGCAGATCGCTCTGCCCCCTTCACCACTGGGTGTGTTTCCCGGCTGATCCTGCATGCTTGCGTCCCCTCTACTTACCTCCGAGTTAGGGATCTAGGGAGCTTGGTGGGCTCACCTAGGATTTTGCGGTAGTTGACCGTTTTCCATGGAAGGAAGTTACAGGGAGCTGCCCGTAAAGCCCCATCTGTAAGCCCCACAGCCCTTTCTGAAAGCCTGAAAGTTATGAACTTGAGACTACTTCAGGCTGAGTGGTTAAGTCCAAGGACATACAGGCAGGCAGGCAGGCAGTGGCAGAGCTGCATTCAACCGGCATGAGCAGCCACTCTATCCTTCCCGGATCTGATATCTTGCCTGGAAGCTGCCTGAATCAAACCAGAAGCACAGGAAACCACCCCATCTGCAGCACGTTTCCCTTACTTAACATAATCATGCAGAAAGGAATAATGTATGCTGTGTTTACTAAATGAAGAAGGGAGAGCTTTCTATCAAAACGAGGCATCACTGAGCTGATTAGCTGCACGAGAAACCTAAGAAAATGTATTTTATCTTATTGAATGTAACAGCATTAAAAAAAACCCAACAACAAACCAAAACCCAAACAAACCAAACTAATTGTTATTCTAGCTTAAAAAAAAGTATTTCTGATTGTAAAGAAGAGGTTTGGAGGTCACCTGGAGCAGACAAGAGACATTTAGAGCTGGGGAAGGGGGGTCAGGACAGGTTTCAAAAAGGAAGTAATCTGCAGGAAGGAATCTGTCAAGTGGACACAGGATGGAAGCTGGATCCCTGATTTCCCCAAAGAGAGGCTTCTTTTAATACAGAAGGGTTTGTTTAACAGGCTTTGCATGGGTCTGCAAGGTAAGGATACCAGACTTGCAGCTCTGATATGGTACCATGCTTCTCCTCTGGGACCTCAGGCAACTCAGGTTATCCCTGTCTCTCTTAAAATCCCTAGCTGTAGAACAGAGATATTGCTGCCTGCAGTAAACGTCTGCAAAGTGCTTGAATGTGAGGGTTATTGCTTTTAAATATCTGTGCAGTCTGCTGCACTGAGAAGCAAGACAGTACCAGTGGTCGCTGCAACCCACTGTTCAGCACAGTGGGAATCTCACAGTGCAGGAGTGAGCATGGACTGAGAAACACAAGGAAAACTGGAGCTGCTTCATACCAGGGATTTTTTTTTCCCTTAACTGTTCAAAACCTGATGCAATTAGCTACTCTGGCCAGTACAGGCTTGCTTTCATTTCGCCAACAGCTGAGCCAGGCCACGTGCTTCCTTGAGAGCCAAGCCACTTTTCCTACCTGCTGTGGAGCAACACGTACATCACACACGCCAGGCTGGCCACTTCTACTTCAATCACACCGGAAAAAAATTAACATCTGAATCCCAGCCATCCAGGTCAGACCAACCTTTGGAGAATACGCACAACCAGGGAGGTCATGAAACGCCGCAAAAGCCACAGCAAAACCACTAATTGGCTTCTTTTCAGCCATATCCCTGTGCCGCCAGTCTTGCCCTTCTCAAACCTCTGTGTGTGCTGCCTTCAGACTCCTGAGCCACAGTCTCATTTTGCAGAGGCAGGACAGTGAACCATACTTTATGTTACTAATTCTGTAATTCATATTGTTTGTGCTGGCAGGGAATTCCCAGCAACATTTTATCTCAGCCAGTCTTCTCTGGCTGTTTAAAACATTTGGAGCTATTATTTCTGGCCTGTGGGTCCACCCTAGGCCTTGGCAGAATTATTCCCAGGTTATCCTCAAGCTTATGGCCACCCTCCCCAGTGCTGGTGGTCTGGAATAGATAGGACATAGAGGACTTATAGGACATATCAGGAGAAGTGAGAGCTTTTTAGTTGATTTGGGACAGATAAAATTAAGTCAAGTCGACTTTAAGATGTTGTCCTGGTGACAAAATTAAGGCAAACAGACTTTAGGATGTTGTACTGGCAGTTCCCAGTGCCACAAACAGAAGTACTGAGCTGGAAGACTGGGGAGGCCTGCGGGGTTAGGTAGGGAACCTCATGGGTGGGCAATCGGTGAGCAAGAGAAAGAGCAGAGTGGTGCCAGGGTGGTGGTCTGGGATCTAAGTGTCATCTGTAGAGGAAAGCTGGGAAGAAAGGGGGGGAGAGTCTGCCAGATGGGTGGCAGGTAGGGGGTGTTGCCTGGGGACTTCCATGCTTTCACAAGGGACACAGTGGGTCCGAAGGGCCATCCTCTGCTTAGATGCATGGGCTGCAACACTTCTGCTGGCAGGCTGTGTCCCCGAACTGGTTGCTGTGCACGCCAGTCCCCGGAGCTGGAAGGCATATCACAAAAGGCACATTTTTAACACTTCTTTTAATCCCACGATCCTGTGCATTTAAGCCTGAGCTGCCTTGCATCTGAGCCTCCACAAATGCCTTTCGCAGCCCACCCAAACCGCAGCTTGCTCTAGAGAGAAACTAATTAAAGCTGCCCGACAGGCTGCTAAATATTAAGAGCCCAATAACGGTGCAGACACAGGGACATCATCATCTGAATGACAAAAGCCGGTAGCCAGCGGTTACTGACAGAAGGACCAGCAGGCTTGTGCCTGCCTTGCTCGGGGGGTGACGTTCCTGCTGGCTGCTGGAGTCAGGGGCACTGCCCTGGGAACGCCGTGCATCTGGGGGGATCGCTCCAGCGCTTCGCCCTCCTTATCCTATGCAATTCACGGCCAGGGTTAAGCTGGGGCTGGCTGCCGATTCACATCACGTAAAGCCGGCAGGGACGGCTGGTCGGTGCGGCGGCAGCAGGCGTAGGCTGCAGGGTCCTGACCTTCATTTCTGCCCTTCCTCCAAATATTCTGCAATTACACCGTCGATTGCTTGGGAGGGCGAAAAGCAAACAGGCTGCGGACGCTGGCGCGCTGCGCTTGTTTGCTCTCGGCCGTGCTGTGCAGCATAGTGGCCGCTGCTAATGAAGAGGATGGGTGCCAAGCAGAGCCTGTATTTCAGGGTTGCTCACGTCATGGAAAACCCAACAGACCCTCCGGGATGGCTGGCCGTAGGCACGAGTTCCAGCTAGCGCTAAAAAGCAAACAGGAGAAAGGGATTTTGAAATTCAGCTAAATCACACTTCCCTCTGAAAAGAATTCCACTCCTGCAGTTGTTCCCAGTAAGACCTACGGTTACTCTAACTGAAAGCAAGCATAAAGAGCACTTCGTCTTCTCAGCTCCTTTATTTTCTACATCTGCACTGTTTTGTGTGCAGCCGGTTTCCCCCCTTTCCTGAGCTAAAGTGCTTGGATATGGAAGCTGAGGAATAACAGTGCAGGATGGTTTTCCTTTTCCTTTTTTAAATTTTTCTGTCTACTTTTATTTTTCTTTTTAATTTTTCTATTTCCTTTTCATTTCCCCCTTTTTATTTTTTCCCTTCCCCCCCCTTTTTTTTTTGTTTTCTTTCTCCTTTTCTTTTCCTTTCTCTTTTTCTACATTTTTCTTTTTCTTTCCTTTTTCCTTTTAATCTTTTTCTTTTCCTTTTTCTTTTTCTTGTTCTCCTTTCCTTTTCCTTTTTATTTTTCTTTTTTCTTTTTATTTCCCCCTTCCTTTACCTTTTTCTTTTTCCTTTTATTTTTTCTTTTTCCTTTTCCTTTTCTTTTTCAAACACTTCTGCTTCTAACAACCAACAGACAAGCTAAAGCCCTTGGCAAAAATTATATGACAATAAATAACACAGCACTTTTCAGTGTTATTATAATGGCAAGAAAAACCTCCACACTTCTTATTTAATATCCAGATACTACTTTGCAGTACAGTAGAGGAAAATGTTCTGGCAGTACCTCTCCCAAAACTAAACTGCCATGAGACTTATTACTGTCCTCAACCGTGCTGTCATGAAGTGGCTGGAAGGAAGATGTATTTTCCTTGGGCACTTCCATGGGGCTTGCCATCTGGCCTATGGACCACTCTGACTCCTCAAACCTTGACACCCTCCAGGGAAAGGGATACTAAAATGATCCAGGGAGCAGTGCATTCTTCTGTTTTGAGTAGATGATGGGAAGACTCTCTGTGCTTTAGGGTCCTGATGATGTGGCCTTTAGCGAGCTGGGTGCTCTGAAAGGACACAAGACCCAGGGCATGGCATGCTTGCATATGAGGTGTGCCAGGATGCAAGTATTTGCAGAGTGGATGCTGCTGTGCGAGGACAATGTGGCTCTGGGTGATGTGCTGGTCCAGCACCAGGGAAGGTTTGCAGGGCTCTGCTGTTGTCTCAAACAACAGGGGAACAGGCAGGATGAAGATGAGCAGAGTGAAGCCATGCAGTGGGGGGCGGGGGCGATGTGCTGCAAAAGTGGAGAATACAGTCATCCCAGAAACCACTCTTCCTCCTCTTTCTCTTCCTCCTCCTATTCCTCTCCTTGGCAGGTCTATGGCAAACAGAGGTAGAAAGGGCAATGCAGTTTGATACAGTTTCAGGGTAATTAAGGGGGAATTAATGTGAAACTGGTGTGTTACAAAATCCTGTTGGGGAAAATTCAGATGATGCTTATTTGCCCTTTAATGTGCAGGTATGAAAGATCACAGCTCCACTATGAACTACATGATACACTCTTCTTCTTCAACATACACGAAAGCAGAGTCCCATCCCCTGTCAAGGTTGTCAGTTTCTTTGGTGCAGCCGAGATGCTGACAGAAGCAGGATGAAACTGCTCAACCACCACTTCCCATGTGCACTCCCTGCATACTCCACACATTTTCATCAGTGTCCCTAAACCCACATTAGTGTCTCTGAGCGCTCAGCACACACATATTGGCTTAATCTGCCCTGGCTAAGCGACCATGATGATCCCCACATATTCTTCAGACACCACTTACAAACACCTTTCCCTCTCTGCATCCCACTGGATGGGAAGGCAGGGGAGAGGACTGATCCCAGGCACAGGACTTCTGCTCTCCAGTTGCCCCCAGGTCATTGGGTTTGGCAGCTCAGGTGGTCCCCAGTGCCTGCAGATCAAATGTCATTCAGAGCACAGGGACAAAGCTCGATGTGCTGGCTATGGATTGCTTAGAAATGTTATGAATAAAATGGCTTTTCCATGAGACAATACAAGCTCATCAGAGCTGATTTGTTCCCCAGGAGCACAGCAGCTGCTATAAACTTGCACAGAGAAAAGGATGGAATTTCTCCTTATAGCCAGAGTTTGGAAGAGGATATGATACCAGGCCTGTCTGTCTAGTAGGCAAATGCTTAGAATAAGGGAAGATTGAGTCCAAACCCTTTAGCTGGGCAAAGCCTGCACTTGAATATGGCTCTCCAATACACTCACTTTGTGCCTTGGGCCAGCTCAACACTGCAAAGCTGTCCTGAAACATGTAATCCTCGAAGACATGGGATGTGAGATGGGAAAGGCAAAAGAAAACAAAGGATGGTGGAAAAAAAAACAACAAAACCAACCAAAACAACAAACAACCACTACCAACAAAAAACCCAACAGCAACACATAAAGCCAACAAAATAACAGCAAAACAAAACAAAACAGCACAATACAATAAACCACACCCCCAAAACCCACAAGAGAGAGAAACTGGAAGCTGTCATTGGTCAGGGAAAACTTCCAGCTACAGACCTACTCTCAGCTATCCTTAGGCTGAACTGTTTGGCTAAAGTCCCAGGGGCATCACCAGAGTCTCCTTTTCTCTTCCAACTCCTTTCAATACATACATCATATCCAAATGCCATACATAAGCTGTGATACAGAGACCATATCAAAAAGTATTTTATATACAAATAAACTTCCCATTAAACCTTCTGGACTTTGTGTTTTACATCCATGTAAACCTTCTGGACTTCGTGTGGTGCACGCAAAAGCATCCACACCAAAGTGGAGCTTTTGCAAAGGCCTCTTTGTATTGAAGTCTGAGTCAAGGAATCAAATTGTGTTCTGCACAGAGGTGCAAAAATGGTACAAAAATTAAGATTTTAATTTTAATGTGATCTTAAACGTTGGTCCCAATTAGGCATATGCCCAAGTCCCATTGGAGTTAAGCACATAATTTCTCTGCTGAACAGGGAAGGCTGCTGAATCAGGACTCTAGACTGTAAAATTGCTCAATTGCCTTCAAATTTCTTGGGAAAAAAATAGTGTGCTCTGAAAGCAATTGCAAAATACATTTGGTATTCAAAGAGTATAAGTGAGTGCAGGGCTTATAATTAAATCCTTATCTACGAAGCTGCTACTGAGCGACTGTATATTCTGGGTAATTTTTAATGGCCTGAAACTCAAAAAAACAGCATAACCAATTTTTTTTCTCAGTTTTTTTTTTCCAGAAGACATAGCTAGTTAGCTGTAATTCTGCAACAAACCCATTACTGCAAAACAAACCCCTGATCCTGCAAGCATGAATGTGCTTACTTTTAACGATGCAAGCGTACCCGGCAGAAGCTGCTGGCGTTAATACAGAGCAGCAACTCAGGAGTGGAGCCCAAATGAAAACAAGGATGGGGGCAAGCCCTGAAGTGTGCAGTGGAGCTCTGTACCTCCTCTTCAGTCCCGTGGCTGCTCCTGCCCAGAGTCTAGGAAAAAGGCTGAAGTGAGGTGACATGTGTGACACCATTCACAGAATCACAGAATTAACCAGTTTGGAAAAGGCCTTCAAGATCATCAAGTCCAACCTATCACCTAACACCTTCTAATTAACTAAACCATGGCACTAAGTGCCTCATCCAGTATTCTTTTAAACACCTCCAGGGATGGTGACTCCAGCATGTACCCGGGCAGCCCATTCCAAAGCCAATCACTCTTGCTGCGAAGAATTATTTCCTAACATCCAGCCTAACCCTGCCCTGGCACAGCTTGAGACTGTGCCCTCTTGTTCCGTCACTGGGTGCCTGGGAGAAGAGACCAACCCTCACTTGGCCACAATCTCCCTTCAGATAGTTGCAGACAGCAATAAGGTCTCCTCTGAGCCTCCTCTTCTCCAGGCTGAACAATCCCAGCTCCCTCAACCTCTCCTCGCAGGGCTGTGCTCCAGCCCCTCACCAGCCTTGTTGCCCTTCTCTGGACATGTTTAAGCAACTCAACATCTTTCTTAAATTGAGGGGCCCAGAACTGGACACAGTACTCAAGGTTTGTCCTAACCAGTGCTGACTACAGGGGCAGAATGACTTCCCTGGTCCTACTGGTCACACAATTCCTGGTCCAGGCCAGGATGCCACTGACATTCTTGGCCACCTGGACACAAGACATCAGCTATGACCAGACATGGAAAAACTTCTTTTACCCTCCTTCCCCTTCAGCTCCTTAATTATGCCATATTTGTTTAGAAATAACTTGTGGATGTTTTTCACCTGGGTAGAAAACCAGAGAAGTAGTAACAGCAGTTTAGTACATAAAATCCCACCTCAAAGAAAGGATCCACGAGGCAAATTTTAAAACCTGGGGTGATTTTTTTTTTTGTAAAGTCTGTCAATTTAAAAGTCACTTTGTACAATTTTGGGCAAGTTCTCCAGAGTTTGAAGCCAAACAAATTTTGCAGTGTTTGTGTATTGGTGAAAGGACATTGTCTTCCTTAGAATCATATAGAATCATAGAATCATAGAATCAACCAGGTTGGAAGAGACCTCCAAAATCATCCAGTCCAACCTATCACCCAGCCCTATCCAGTCAACTAGACCATGGCACTAAGTGCCTCATCCAGTCTTTTCTTGAAGACCCCCAGGGACGGCGCCTCCACCACCTCCCTGGGCAGCCCATTCCAATGGGAAATCACTCTGTCTGTGAAGAACTTCTTCCTAATATCCAGCCTATACCTAGGCTATTCCTTGAGACATAAGGAGACGAAGCATGAGCTCTTCTTGGGTGTCATTTTCCAAATAAATCATGTGGCAATTATGGGACCAAATGTGAGGTCTTGCATGAAAGATGAAATTGCATAGCTTTAACTGCAAGTAAGTTTCATTAAAAGCTCTTAGGCAGGTCAAAGCACAGTGAGGACACTCTTTGCAGACCAGTTTTCCCCCTCCCTTATCCTCCTTGGGTGAGGTTTTGGAGATGCTAAGCAGGCTTCTTGGGTGAGGTTTTGGAGATGCTAACCAGGCTGCTTCCGGGAGCAGGGGGATGTTGCTGGGGATTACAGAGAGCAGCAAAAATAGCTCTGCCACTTACATACAGGCTCCTCTGAGTTCCCAGGTCTCACTCTTGCTGCCTTGCATGAGGATGTGTACTTCACGCCTTCTCCACTTGCCTGCCAACATCACCTTGGCTATAGACCCAGCTAAGCCCTCACCCAGGTGTTAGTGAAGTGTCACCCAGGCATTACTGAAATGTTAGCCAGGGCTTGGAAGCAACAAAGCCATGGCATAAGGGCACAGTGATAGAGAGATGAAGGCAAGTGGGAATTTGTCCCAGGACCCTAGGATCAGTGTCACATCCTCCCACTCATTGTACAGCCATTAGTTCTCTTGCCTATGCCACTGTAAGACTTTGGGGATGCAATATATGAGATTTTCTTTTATGGTCCTGGGCTGTATTTGTTTTTTTCCCCTGGCTTTTGCCTATCTGTGCATTTTATTGGCTCCCATGCATTGGTTGCTAGGTAGCTTCCACTCCTACTCCCTTCTGCTCGCCTTTAACTTACCGCTGCTCTCTCCTGCATCCTTTAATTACATTAATATCTGTTAGAGTCAAAGGAAAAAAGGACAAAAAAAAAAAGGCATAACAAGGGAAGACTGAGGGAGAGGAAAAAAAAAAGCTCCAGCAAGAAGCAAAGGCCAGTCAGCACAGCAGGCCTCCATATTCTGGCTTTATCTTAATCCCTCCTTCCTGCTTTTTCAAGCAGACCCCCTCAAGTCCTTTTCCTTCTCCTGAGAAAAGCCCAGGCATCTCTTGAACTCATTTCTGCACTTTGCCTCAGCCGTCTCCCCTGTAACTTATTCCGTATGTTTGCTTGGCTTTGCCTTCTGCCGTGGTTCCCTGTTTACTCCCAGCTCCTGAACCCTTAGATGATATCACTGGGGCTCTTTGTTGACTTAATTGGATCATCAGCCTAGCTGTAAAGCTTCCCCAGCCAGCCTTGTTCCCCTCTCCTGAGCTGCTACCCTGGCCCCAAGTCTAGCAACCCCCTCTAATTTTGGCACTGGATGTGAAAATGCAGGTTAAATTTAAATGGCTGATAACCACAGGTGCAGAGGCTGCAGTTCAGCTGCTGGAAATAAACGTTGCTTTCTGGAGGGGTGCAAGAGAAAGGAGTGTGTGGGGCGAGGGCATTGAGCAGCTCCTTTGCTCCCCTCCTGCTCTCCCCCTGCCTCTCTCCCGCCCCACTCACAGACCGTGCAGACTGCTTTGAAAAAGGCTGCTTGTGCTGGGAGTGGAACAGTTTCAAAGGCCCTGCAGAGGAGGTCTTGGCTCTCCTCCAGGCTGCAGGATCAGCCAAAGGGCAGCGTGCAGGCTGTGCAGGGCGCCTGGGCAGCGCAGGTGTAGGGTCGAGCCAGGTACACTCTCCCCCGCAAGCTGCTCCTTCCTGCAGCTCCCTCCTGCCCTAGCACCAAACAGCAGTTGGGGCATGTATGTCAGTCTGAACTTGCTTATCACAGTATCACAGTATCATCAGGGTTGGAAGAGACCTCACAGTTTGACACTAACATTGTGATTGACCTGGATCTTGGCACATCTGACCCACACTAGGATGTCCCTGCATACCTTGAGGTGCTCTCCTTGCTTGCTGCATCCTGCTGCACTATGGTGGCTGGGATAGGTACCCATTGCCCCTTCCCCTAAGTGTGGGCACCTCAGCCTCCCACCTGAGAGAAGCTTGAAATGATGGTAAAACAGGGACCTCTCCCAGACCACTTGCCATGAAAGCAAAGGGGAGAGCAGCAGACAGCACATCCCCAAACAAGGGGCTTCAAGCCCACCCCAAAACGCCTCCTTCCAGTGAAAATGAATGACAGGTGTTCTCACTGAACTGTGATAGCTACAGAGGGATTACATAGCCACAATGCTAACAAGGGCCAGACGCTGGTGGGGAGGGGAAGGAGAAGAAGAGAAACTTAAAACTCTCTTGTGTTGTTCAATCCATGGAACGGGTAGCTTCAGAAGAAAGTACTGCAGCTAAGAGTAATTTTTCTTTCTGTAGAAATTATTAAGAGCCCTGCCTATGTTTATCAACAGTTGAAATCTCAGTTGCAGCATCATACTATTAAAAAAACCCTTGCTTTCTATCATGTTTTGCTTTATGACACAGAAAATTCGGGGGTGGTGTGGAACTATATCTGGAGAGCCCTGCTGAGAGCTGGAGCCCAGGAGCAGACATTCCTGTCACCTTAACCATTAAGACCTCTGAGACTCCGGAGAAGAAAACACTCATCCTCCCCTCTGCTTAGGCAAAACATTCCTTATACATATACATATACACTTATGTATTCTCAAGCCTTGAGTGAGGACCTGCCACATGCAAGAGCTGCTCCGATCACACTGCTGCTTTGTCTGAGCAGTTGCTGTGCTGTGCTGCAGAGCAGATCTCTGCTGGGCAGTCCCATAGCTTGCTCGGCTTGTTTGAAACGGTTTTGCTGCTTTCTGCTCCCAAGTCTCATACAAAATGCTGCCTAGTGGATGAAGGAAGAGCTGTGGCCATTGTCTACCTGGACTTTAGTAAAGCCTTTAACACACACCTCCCACAGCATTTTCCTTCAGAAACTCATGGCACAAGGCTTGGATAAGTGCACTCTGCACTGGATAAAAAACTGGCTGCATGTCTGGGCCCAGAGAGTGGTGGTGAATGGAGCTAAATCTAGCTGGCACCCAGTCACTAGTGGTGTCCTCCAGGGTTCAGTACTGAGGCCTGTCCTCTTTAATATCTTTATTAGAAATCTGGATGAGGAGATTGAGTGCACCCTCAATGAGTTTGCAGATGACACCAAGCTGAGTGGCTGTGTCGATCTGCTAGAGGGTAGGAAAGCTTTACAACAGCATCTGGACAGGTCAGCTCAATGGCCTAAGGCTAGTTGTATGAAGTTAAACAGGGTCCAGGTCCTCCATCTGACTCACAACAGCCCCATGGCAAACTACAGACTCAGGGATGTGTGATTGGAAAGCTGCAACTTGGAGAGGGACCTGGGGGTGCTGGTTGACAGTCGACTAAATATGAGTCAGCAGTGTGCCCAGGTGGCCAAGAAGGCCAATGGCATTCTGGCTTGGATTAGAAACACTGTGGCCAACAGGAGCAGGGATGTGATAGTCCATCTGTATTCAGCACTGGTGGGGCTTTGGATCACTTCTTACAAGGCTGCACCTCAAGTATTGTATTCAGTTCTGGGCCTCTCACTAAAACAGGGACATTGAGGTGCTGGAGCATGTCCAGGGAAGGGCAACAATGTTTGTGAAGGGCCTGGAGCACATGGTCTGAGAGGAGCTGTTCTTGATCAGTCTGGAAAAGAGGAGGCTGAGGGGAGACCTCATCACTCTCTACAATTCCCTAGAGGATTTAGTGAGGAGGTGGCAACCTCCTCTCCTTGATGACAAGTGACAGGACTAGAAGAAATGGTAACAAGCTGCTCCAGGGGAGGTACAGGCTGGATATTAGGAAGTATTTCTTCACTGAAAGGGTTCTCAAACATTGGAATGATCTGCCCAGGGCAGTGGTGGTGTCAACGTGCCTGGAGGTGTTCAAGTGCAATGGACCTGGGGCTTAGGAGCATGGTTTAGTGTTGACCCTTCAGTGCTGGGTTGTACTGAATGATCTTTGAGGTCTCTTCCAACAGGATCTATCCTGTGATTCTGTGACTCTGTCATTTCCACAGAGTTAGCTGGGAAGTGATGGCACCACAACACCAAGAAGTCATCAGTCAACAGGCAATTTTTCTCTGGCTAGGCATTCACGGATCTCCCTTTGTAGACACATTATCACAGTGACAAACACCATCACATTACAGTTCATGCTTCCTGCCACACGATAGCTTGAGGTTGCAAAGATCTTAGGTACAAATGCATTTGACTGGACACATGATTTTTCTGTGCTCTTATCTGCCTGCCAGCTGCAGAAACAATGGGGCTAAAATCTTGTCCTTGTGCCTCACATACCTTGTTCCTCACTAACAGCATCTTCACACAAATACAGGCCAGTCCTTATTGCTTGTCACCTATGTGCCAAGATGTACACTAGAACTCTGGGTGCAACTTTGGGGTAGCGGGAGAAGGAAAAATACGGCACAGTTACATAATCAAGACAGAAATAATGAGGTAGTTGAAGTCCTAGGAGAAGTAATCCATCTTTTGAAAGGAACTGGCAGCTTGAAAAACATAGAAATCTTCACCACACTGTTAGAAACCTACAGTGTGTGTGTGTATGTGTGTATGTGTGTGTGTGTGTGTGCTTTGGTTTATGGATTCTTAAGGCATACAGGACATGCAAGTGTAATTAAGGGTTTGCAGCCCACCTTCTGTGCAGGTGGCCTACAAAAAGCTGGGGAGGGACTTTTTAGGATATCAGGGAGTGACAGGACTAGGGGGAATGGAGCAAAGCTGGAGGTGGGGAGATTCAGATTGGATGTGAAAAGGAAGTTGTTCAACATGAGAGTGGTGAGAGCCTGGAATGGGTTGCCCAGAGAGGCGGTTGAGGCCCCATCCCTGGAGATGTTTAAGGCCAGGCTGGATGAGGCTCTGGCCAGCCTGATCTAGGGTAGGGTGTCCTTGCCCATGACAGTGGGGTTGGAACTAGATGATCCTTGTGGTCCCTTCCAACCCTGACAATTCTATGATTCTGTGACTCTTGATAGTGGAGCTGGACACTGGACACCACGATAAGCAATCTGTAAATGATCCTTCAAAACCAAATAGTGTCTCAATTGAAAACAAAACCAGAGCAAAAAAAACCCAACCCAAACAAAAAAGCCCCAAACTCTTTGCATATAATTCACTTATCTGCCTGTTGTCCCTTTCTGATGATGGAGGTCTAGCTTAAAAATGGAAAATAGAGAGTATAAATATGCCTTCTGTAATAATATCCAGGGCAACTTTTATTACTTCCATGAACAATAGAAAAATAACAGGGCTAGCAAATGATTTCACCTGGCCAAAGGCTAGAAGGATGGAAAAGGTTTCCTTCCACTTAGAAAAGAGTGGTACAAAAGTGTTAATTGTCACAGTTCAGCAGGTGTGCATGAGGAAAATACTTGCCCATATCTCTGGCCTGACCATGACTTGCTGCTCATACTGGGTATGAACACAGATGTTTCCCCATGCAGGTTTCCTCAGTTCACCCTCCCATATGCAGCTGCTTGGCTTTTTACTTCATTTTTAAACAATTACTAGCTAAGACCCACCCTCACTCTGTTAGCAAAGCAGTGCTCAATGAAGTGCTATCTTCTCCCACCTTGGGGAAGAGAGGGAAAGTGTTTCCCCATGTTTTTAAGCTTGTGGTTTGTTGAGCATACCTCTGACTTGTTCTGTAATACTCGCTAGCCACGCTGGAATGATGCAAACCGAGTGCTGGTGCCAGCAGCTCCAGCCCAGCCAGCTCCAGCCTGCAGAGCTTCACGTGGCTTGGGCTGTCAGAGCCATGCTCCCACTGCTCAGCTGGAAGATAACCTCTCTGGTGGCACGTGCAGATCACTGTTCCCTGTCTGGGGCAGCCTGCTCCTTAGGGAGCACTCAGCAGCAGGTTCCTCTGATAAGAGGGGCGAGATGGAGAGAAAGACAAATGTACTGGAAGCTGCATGCTGCAGGATGCACGAAGCCCAGAGCGACCAGCCCCACTATTTCTCTTCGTGCCTTGCCCATAGGAGTTGACTCCTGTCTAAAACTCCCTCACTGACCTTAGCTGACACACTGTTGGTGATCCAGTGTGTTGAAAGGCAGGTCTGCTCCAGGGTCACAAATCCCTGGTCTGATAGTGCAACTTCCCCCTGCCACCATCAGCTCCTTGCTAAGCAGGGCTCCCCACACTGTCAGTAATTCACAGCATCTGAAGGAGCCCCAGTTTAGGACCTGCTTGCATGCTTGCATGGGACATGGTGACAATCATCCAAGCGCAAATGTCCTCAGGAACTCCAGCAACCCATGGCCTACAGTCTCTCCAGTCCTCCTCAAAGGCCCAAAGTTGTGTGCACTCTTACCTGCTTGCCCAATATGTCCAGCCCCACTCACCCTTCTGCTTTGCAAGCCTGCCATGGCCCCAGCTTCCAGCCAGCAGCTGAGGAGCTTCCTCACTTTAATAGTAGAGAGAGGTTTCCTCACTCTAATAGGAGTCTAGATAGATCATCTAGACTCCTGCCTGCCCAAACAGCTGCAGTAGGCACACAGACACAGTTTACAAAGTCCTGGGCTGCCTGGGAAAACCTTGATTCTCAAAGTTCTCTACACCCATTCCTGGGAATACTGCAGGCAGTGGTTCTCCACACCATGCTGCATTCCTTGCTGCAGCAGACACGAGGTTAGGTTGGGTGAAATTTCCAGGGATTTCCTTTTCTTTATTTTTTCTTTAACAGCTGGCTGCAGCCCAGGAAACATCTGTCCAGCTGGAAAGGACCATGAAGCTCGCAAGACTCATTTTTAAATTAGCTGGCCTCCAGTACCAGCACCAAGCCCCACCTCAAAAGGCCAAGTCATCCCCATCTGCAGTCATCTCCCTTCTCCTGTGTCTTGCTCAGGCACTCATCCATCTTGTCTGCTTTTTGTGATTTTTGGGAGAACTCTGCCACCATGGCAACAGCTGTGTCAGGCAGACTGACACACACCCATAACACTGGAGCAAATGCCTCAGTTTTTGCCATTATAAAATCCTTCCACGTCTCTCACTTGTTAACTCTTTCAGTGCTGACATTCCCATATTTCCAGTCAAGCCTCTGGTGTGAAGACCACTTCGCTTTGTTTTCAGTGGGAGAAGTACTGGGAGAGTTTCCAGGTTTTTATTGCATTTGTGAAGGTGAAGTTTCAGGGTTAAACTTGAAGGGGGCTGGAACGTGGGTTTTGAAGCTCAACACCATTTAATGGGCAGGAGTCCATGCATCTGCTAGCTATGTCTCAAGAGTGTGTTAGCTAGTCCTTGTGGGACTGTTGAGCCACTGCATCCTAATGTTTGGGTTTGTTATAAATAGCTAATCCTTTTTTAATTTATACCACTCAAGAGGAAGTTAATGTGGATGTACGGTGGGCTTAGGAGCTGTCTGTTAGTAGCCATTGCAGCCTTTTATCCATCTCTCTTCACAGTGATGCCAGTGACTGGCTGGAGGTTACAGCCAATTGGTTTCCAGATCCATTTGGAAAAAGCATAACAAGTGGCTGCAGATCTCCCTCTTGGCATGGGGAAAGCCAAGGATAAGGAAGCAGCTGCTCTCCCCATATTTGTTCTCCTCCTCCAACACACCTAGGAGGAGAGGTTTTTGCTGGGGATGCTAGCTGCACCCTTCACAGTGTACAGGCAATCACACTGCTGGAGATGCTAGCTGCACCCTTCACAGTGTACAGGCAATCACACTGCTGGAGATGCTAGCTGCACCCTTCACAGTGTACAGGCAATCACACTGCTGGAGATGCTAGCTGCGCCCTTCACAGTGTACAGGCAATCACACTGCTGGAGATGTCTCCAGCCTTCCAGTAGCCAAACACCTGGGAAAACTGTGCTGCCTATGACTTCTCACTCCTCCCTTAGAAAGTGGCCTTGGTCCTAGCTTCAGAGACTTAGGGATCATGATGGCTGAAGGTAGACTTAACATGGAGTGCGGTGGCAATTGCAGGGCTCATCTAGAGATGCTGAGAAGTGCTATAAGCTGGGGACTGAGTGGCTGGAGAGCAGCCAGGAGGAAAGGGACCTGGGGGTACTGATAGACAGTAAGCTGAAGATGAGCCAACAATGTGCCCAGGTGGCCAAGAGAGCCAATGGCATCCTGGCCTGCATCAGGAACAGTGTGGCCAGTAGGACAAGGGAGGTTATTCTTCCCCTGTACTCAGCACTGGTCAGGCCACACCTTGAGTGCTGTGTCCAGTTCTGGGCCACTCAATTCAAGAAAGATGTTGAAGTGCTGGAATGTGTCCAGAGAAGGGCAACAAAGCTGGTGAAGGGCCTGGAACACAAATCCTATGAGGAGAGGCTGAGGGAGCTGGGCCTGTTTAGCCTGGAGAAGAGGAAGCTCAGGGGTGATCTTATTACTGTCTACAACTACCTGAAGGGACATTGTAGCCAGGTGGGGAGTGGCCTCTTCTCCCAGGTAACCAGCAATAGAACAAAGGGACACAGTCTCAAGTTGTGCCAGGGGAGGTATAGGCTGGATGCTAGGAAGAAGTTCTTCACAGAGAGAGTGATTGGCATTGGAATGGGCTGCCCAGGGAGGTGGTGGAGGCACCGTCCTTGGAGGTCTTCAAGAGAAGACTGGATGGGGCACTTAGTGCCATGGTCTAGTTGACTGGCTAGGGCTGGGTGCTAGGTTGGACTGGATGATCTTGGAGGTCTCTTCCAACCTGGTTGATTCTATGATTCTATGAGAAAACAAACTGATGCTGGGGGCTGTGGCGTTGTGGATGTGTCTGGAATGTATGGGTGAGAGCGAACACAACACAGACAACGACACGGACCCTAAAAATGCAAATCTTGGGGCTGTAAATTTACTGCTCTACCCAAGGCAGTTGTTAGTTTTCCATATTTATTTATGATTCATTACAATCTGTTTTTTTTTTTTTTTTTTTAAATAGATCTTCTACTTCAAGTTTTATATTTAATTGAATGAGCGTCCTGGTGTCTTCCCGCGTGTGTTTATGTGGTTTTCATTAACTACTGTGCAATCTAAGAAAGATCTTTGTTAACCAAAAATAAGGGAACGTTTGTTAATGTTTAATGGAAACAATAACAATAAAATTACACAACGATAATTAAAACCACCCCAACCGTAAAAGCTCCTTCTTAATGAATCATATTAAGAGAGGGCTCAAGCATGTATTTATGATCTGGGTTGTGATTTATGGGCTAAATCCTGCCCTCGTATGCCTGCATGAGGTTTTTGCTGATTTCCATGGGGGCAGCACGTGCAGTGGAAAAAAAAGGCAGATTTTGGATGCGTGCTGGCTCAGTGCTGCCAGGAAAGAACATTATTTTACCCTGACACAGTATATGCAGAACTAAAATGTAAACCCTCCTCCCTCCACCATTAAAAAATAGAGAGAATATGAAGCATGATGTTGCTGTGTGCCCTGGTGCTCTCTTGGTAACTGGGTATTGGGAGCTTTTCCGATGGATGGCCCAAACCCCCAGCAGTGATTTATCACTAATTGTCACAATGGACCTGGAGCTGCAAGCAGTTTACAGGCAGAACAATAACTGACTACGGCAGAAACACTTTCCCGGGCAGTTTGCAGGACCCAGCCTATTGCACAGCACTGAATGTTCAAGAATTGGATTCTCTTTCATGCTGAAATTTCTCTATGCCATGCTGGGAGCAGAAGATGCTTGCAGTGGATGCAGCCCTCAACTGCTGGTTGACTTTGTCCTGCCTGAAGTAAATGGGCCTTAGGTCAAGCGAGAATCAGACCCAAAACGTTTCTGTTTTGCATGGAAGAGCCAAGAGAGATGAGGCAGCAGGTCAAATGAGAATCAGACCCAAAACGTTTCTGATTTGCGTGGAAGAGTCAAGAGGGACGAGGCAGCACAAGACATTAAAATGTTAATGATTTTTAATTACTCAGATACAGATTTTTATGATATGTGGATACTTCCAGGGCACAAGCGGATAGATGTGCAAATAACATCAGCAGGTACAGCAGTCTGGAGGTAATAGGGTAAAGAAAAAAGATTCTCTCTTTAGAAAGATGACCAATGTCCACCTATTCCACGGTGAGCAGAACCGCAGTCTTACTTGAACCTCCCGAGTGCCTGCGCGGTAGACCAGGAAACTTCCACTGTGAGCTGAACTGAATTTTCAAAGTCTGCAAGCAGCGGTCAGCATGTCGCAGAGGGCAGGCTCGACGTCTCTCTACCATCCCATGTGCCTCTGCCCTGCCGCATAGTCCCCTCTCCCGCCCTCTTTTCCTTCCCCGGAGTCGCTGGCTGCCGTCTGTCCCTGCCGTCGCAGCCAGCGGCACCTCCCCTGGCTGAAGTATTTCGCAGCGCAAGCGCTGGACCCGACAGCGAGCGCGGAGGGTGGGGGCGGCTGCGGGCTGTGCCGCTGGCGCTTGTTTGCATGGGCTGCCAGCGCGGCTCGCAGGCTCATTTTTTAAATAATGGAGCCCCCTAATGTCTATTTAAACCAGTGGAAACACACAGCCCCGCCAGCCTTCCAGCCCCAGCCCTGGCTCCTCAGAAAGCCGCTCTCGGCTTCTTCAATTAATAAATAGGAAGCAAGCGCCCTCCTTTCCCAGCACAATGCAGGCTGCCGCTATTATCCCTGGCCTCCCAATTATCGCCGAGAATCTTTCACTTAATGAAGTTTCTCTCCCTCCCCCTCCCGGCTCCCCAGACTCAGGGAAGCTTGCCGAACCAATTTAGCGAAATGTTGGGAAGAATAAAATGTGGCTGCGTCTTTCTGTCTTTCTTTTGCCGTTTAGTCGGCAGCTCCCTGCTCTGTTCTCTGCTGTGTCCTTCAGAGCGGCGCAGATCAGAGCACGGAAATGCATATCTTGTGGGTGCCGGGAGATGTGAATCATGAAAATGGAGACAATTCCTTCCCCTTGATCACAGTTTGCCCACTTTTTTTTTTTTATGAAAAGAGAGCCTTAAATAAAACTCTCACATCCAAACACCTCCAAAGTTGGGAATCGGATCTAGATTTTGATTGCAATTCTGCCACTGCCTATGACAGTAATGGGTCAAGCCAGGCTTCAAAGGCAAGCTATTAACTGGTGGTGCCCTGTCAAAAGCCCAGCGTAAATCAGGCTGCGACTGCAGTGTCTTCAGACCAGCTTCCAGCCTACCAACATTGCCTGGTCTTCTGTTTTATTTATTTATTTATTTAGTGTCCCCCTCTGTGCTATTCCTCTTTTCTGCCTTTTCCTCCCTTCTCTAGTCATTGCTCTATTTTGTCTTCTTTTTCAACTCTAACAAGGTATCTAACACTTTCTCCACTGCTTTGCCTAAAAATTATTCCTTTCCAGGTCACCCCTCTCTGCAATAGCTTCTACCACTGCTTTTAACAACATTTCTATAATTAAAGGCAAAGAAGAAGCAGAAAAAAAAGTCTGCTTAGATTAAAAAAAAAAAAAAGGAAGAAAAAAAGCCACATGTCTGCCATCGATCTTTCATGTTGGCAACACAGTGTGTGTCTTACTTAACACCCTATCTTTCAAGAAGTGAGGCAAAGGACTCCTTCCTCTTAACATCCCTTCCATGTTGATAATCCTGGCAAGGATTTGAGCCCCCAAGAGCACCTATTGCAATGCAGATTTCCCTGGTTTAAAACAAAGGCTTAGCCACTCCCAGGGATGCAGTGTTTGTGTGTTCTTCATGAGCTAGCTCTATGGAAGGATGCATGCATCAAGGCCTGAGAAGAGCTTAGTGTAGCTTGAGCTGCCAGGGCAATGTGACATAGCAGAACTGGATTGTGAAATTCCTGAAAACTCACTGAAAAAAAATCCAACACTGACTCAGGACTGATGGGAATCACTCAGCAGACATGGGCATCAGTGGACAGTTGGGTTTCTAGATGAAGATTTATACTAGAAAAGTCTTCTTCCCTGTGAAAACACTGAGTTCTCCCTAAGAAACCAGATGTGTCACCCCACTGATTCCCATTTGTGCACCCCACCCCCATGTCTTTGTCTCTGTGGTCCATAGGTTCTGGGCAAAGAGCTTGTCACCATCCCATGACCATGCAGCTACCACTGCTGCAGCAATGACACCCCACCCACTGCTACAGGACACTGATTTGGCCTGGAGTCCAGCTGGAAAGCATAAAGCATGGGGATGAGAGCTCTTATTAACTCCCCTGCCAGGAGTACTGAGTTTAAGCCCCTTGGGGTTATTCTGGCAGATAGAAAATCTCTTTCAGGAGGCAAAGAATAGAAAACTGCACTACAAAAGTATAGGTGGTTAGCAGCTCCTCCCCTCCTGTCCTTGAGGACATGCTGATATATATGCAGGGATTTATCCGAGGGCACAATCTGACTTTACCTGAGCATCAGGGTGGGCTGCAGGAGAGTGGAATAAAGAGGTCAAGTTCCCAGCTCACCTTTTCATAGCCTGAATGCATTTCTATTGCAGATTATTCCCAATTCAGACCATGTGCAGATGCTGCCTGTTGGCACCTTGGACAAGGAGGTGCCTTTGGAAAGCAGTGTTTGGAAGCTGGCAAGCAAAGCCAACAAACAACCCAGCTCCTCAGATGCCTGCAATGGGGTCCTGCTTCTATTCCCAAGCTGAGGGCATGAATGCCAAGCTGCTAAACCAAGGCAATGCTTGATTTTTGTCCCTCCTGGCTCTGACTCTGGGGACACAGGAGTGAAAATGGCTTCGGGAGCTGTAAGTCAAATAATGAGAAGGGAGCTGCCAGCTACCAACTGAGCCCCCCAAAAAGTGCTGGTACCCAGAGGCAGCTGGCACCCTGGGAAGATCCTGTCTGCCCCTGACAGGAGAAGTGAGGTCCTGCAGGGGTAATCTGGGCTGCCAAAACCTGTGAGGAACTCTATCTTAGGGGAAAGGCATGCTGGAAGAGGAGGGAGGAGAAAGCACCAGGAAAAGCAATCCATAACTAGCACACTTTCACTTCAAGCAGCTCAGGAGCTCAGTGCTATGTTGGCACTTGGTGGAGAGGAGGCAGGGAAATCGATTTGGCTGGAGCCATCAGTGAACATGAACCTGTCCCAGCCAGGCACTGAGATCACTTCCATCTACTGCCAGTGGTATTTTCCTCCTTTTCCTGCCACGTTGTCAAGTGGGTCTCTGATGTCAGTACTCCTTGCTTCCCGGTTTGATTCCCTATCATGCATCTTTCCATGATGTGGAGGTGCATGTGTTTAATAGATGCTGCCACCTCTGCCACTGGATATGGCCATGGGGTGGTCACTTGGTGGGCAACTGCCCAGTGTCTCTCTTTATCCCTGCTAAATGCCAGGCTGCTCACCACGTTAGCTCCCAAACATTTTAAAACGGCCAGAGGCTGAGCCCCACAGGTATTATGACCTCTTTTTGGAAGGAACTGAGTACAGTGGAGAGAGGGGAGACAAAGCTATGGCACATTTTGTCTCTAACTTCAAGTGACCAATTTGAACACTTGCTTTTCTATTTCACACTTCTAATGTCCAGCTTTTGGCTCCCTTGCTTCCTGCCACAGCATGGAGTGCAAATCTAATGTTTCATTT
This sequence comes from Pogoniulus pusillus, assembly GCF_015220805.1. Classification (NCBI taxonomy): domain Eukaryota; kingdom Metazoa; phylum Chordata; class Aves; order Piciformes; family Lybiidae; genus Pogoniulus; species Pogoniulus pusillus. The sequence continues at coordinate 24,367,472 of NC_087275.1, forward strand.
TGCAAACTGGATACTCCACAAACGGAGATTTCATCACTCACATTTTAGCAATCTCTACAAATTTTGGGTTAAGACACTCTCCTAGCAGTAGTCTGTGGCAGTGAGGGATAAAAATCAGTGTCATTTTCCTTAATCTCTTGACTGTGACAGCTCCTTCTGTCATCCTCACTACCAGTGGTCATTTTGGGCACTGAAGGATGCAATAGTCCCGATTCTCACAGCCTAAGTTGCTGCACAAACTTTCCTGCCTCTCACACTACTGTCCTCTAGGTACCAAGGGATGGTATCTGTTTGCCAGCAGCTTTTAAGGCTTTTTATCTCCATTGTGGAAGGATAACTGTTTTTTTTTCCAGTGCAGAAATGGACACAGGTCCAGTTCTGGACCAAAGCTTGAGCATTTGCTCTTTGGAAATGCCAGTGATCTGACTGCTGGCCCAGTAAAGAAGGTTCAGATAGCACTGTCCAACCTTCCTTAGTTTTCCTGCCTGCTGCCTCTCTGCATGCTGCAGAGGAAGGACATGAATTTGGTCCAGCTGCTAGTCCAGGCTGGGGATGCTGTGCCTGTTCAGAGGGACTGAGGAGGTCTGGCTGCGTTTTCTGCTTTCCCAGTGTTGTGACCCAGAAATGCAGCCTACATTAATACTGCTAAGTAAAAGACTGCAGAGATCAATTTGTGTCCTCAAGACAGAGGACACTACATAGCTTTTATGTTGCTGTTTCCTGTGAAGCAGAGTGGCTGGGGTCTTCTCTTGTCCCAGAGGAACCAGCCCCTGTGGTCCTAAAATGTGACTATAACCCCCTGTACATTTTTCCCCAGTTTAAAGCAACTGAAATAATAGGAGGACTGTGTTGCAGCCCACCAGAGGTGACTTTTATGGCATGAAAATTTACAGCATAGCATGAAGTACAGCTTAAAGGCTTAAGGGGTGGCTGAAGGTGCAAGGTTTGCTAGGGTAGCAATGGAGACAGATAGTGGGGATAGCAGAGAGATCCCAGGCTGGTTTGTCATCTGCTCTGGATAAAAGTCAAAGGGCAGAGGTAAAATTCATCAGTGAATGTGATTCCATGCCCCACACTCCACCTCACTCCCTGGCTGTTTGTTTAGTGATGTGCTTGTATCCATCTGCACAGGTCATTTGATGGCAGCATTCCCTCTTTGCATCCTCAGTATGGTCCAAGTACCTTCTCTTTCCAGTTGTACAGTCAGCAGCTTTTCATAAGCAAATGGGAGAAACCCTTCTGCAAGCAAAGATAGAACCAGAAGGAAGGCTGCCAACCTTTAAATGATGCTTTGGCCCAGAAAGGCTTTTGGCAGTGATCTCCACCAGCTGAGCTAATGGCATGGCTGGTAGCTGTGGCAAACTATTCTTCACCATGAATCCAGAGGAATAGGAGGTATGCACATTGCCAGGGGCTGAAGATGACCATGGCTTCTTAACAGGTCGTAGTTAACCTCTCCTCTGGAGTAACTTGTGTGGCTTCCATCTTCATCTACTCCTGTTCTCTGCATTATGCCCTTTGTCCACCTCAGCTCAAGGCTCCCTTTTTTTTTTGTGTGCTACTGCTGGTTACTTCCCATTCCTATCCAGTCAGTGCCAGGAGAAGTATTGAAAGCATCAGTGCTTATATCTCCAACATTCATGTCATTTGCTGCCTTTGAGAGCTCAGAGGAGCAAGTGCAGGGAAAATCTGACTCTGCTGCCACTACTGCCCTGGCACCAGCCCTGGAAATGCAGCCTTGAACCTGCAGTAACTGCTGCCACTTGCTCTGGGACATGCTGAGGCAGAAATGAAGGCTGACTTTCAGAAGGTTAGAACAGACCCACACTGGGGTAAATTCGCACAGGGTCAGCAAAAAATTGATTCATTTTTCCCTGGCACACACTGAAATCCCCGATCCAAGCCCTGAAAAGACTCATGAGAGGTACTGGTGGAATGGTATTAGCATGGACAAAACCCAAGTATTTTCTTTCAGCTCCATTTGGAAAGTCAGATGAATCATTTTTTGAAACACTTCCCTAAATATTCAGCCGGAGATGTAGAAAACTTCTGTACAAATACGTTAAGGAGAAGTAAGCCAGGACTCTGATGTGTAAGGCAGTGTACTAGAGAAGATTAGGTGCAGCTCTCCCCACCTCCTCTCGCTCTACCACTCAAAGCCCAACCTCTGCTTTGGAATAATCTGGGTGTCCTTGACCAGCGCAGTCAACCTCTGGATGAATATCATTATCTCTGCCACAGAGCAAACACTTCACAGGCTCGCTATGACGTGGGGTCATTTGTGTGGTGCTGAAGGATGGAAAGTGTTACACATGTGTTATGTATTACTATTAACTAAGAGAGTTTCTGATTTCTAGTACCAGAACAATAATCGCAGATGTGCAAGGGTCTGCATAGTTTATAGCAGAGGTAGGTTAAAATAAGGGTAGTCTTGAACTTTCTTTCTGCTATTTTTGTTTCAAAACCAGATCTGGAACTGACATCCAGCCTTTGCTCTTTAGTTATCCAAATAATAAAATTAAGACCAAAGCCAGATGAATTTACAGAAAGTTAAGGTTCAGATCATATCAAAGGCTGTACCTCAGGCTGAATTCTAACATGATGATGCTTTTTCTTCTTGTTTTTAATTTATGTGAGGGACTTCCTCCTCTTCTTTACAGAAACCAGGTGTGTATTCTTTTTGGTTTCACAACAATGTGTATCCTGGTTTGTGTGCCTGATCTGCATTCCACAAGAAGGGAAAAAAAATAAAAAGAAAAAAGAAATAGAAGATGGAGAAGAAGAGGAAGGGAAAAGAAAAAAGAAGAAGGAGAAGAAGAAGAAAGAAAAAGAAAGAGAAAAAGAAGAAGAAAAAGAAGAAAGAAAGAACAAGAAGAAGAAAGAAAAAGAAGAAAGAAAAATAAGAAGAGAAAAGAAAAAGAAAAATAAGAAGAAAAAAGAAAGAAAAATAAAGAAAAAGAAGGAAAAAAAGTAAAGAAAAAGAAGAAAGGGAAAAAGAAGAAGAAAGAAAAAGAAGATGAAGAAAAAAGAAAAAGAAAAAAGAAAAAAGAAAAAAGAAGAAGAAGGAAGAAGAAGAAAAAAGAAAAAAAAGAAGAAGAAGAAGGAGGAAGAAGGAGGAAGAAGGAGAAGAAGGAGAAGAAGGAGAAGAAGGAGGAGGAGAAGAAGAAGAAGAAGAAGAAGAAGAAGAAGAAGAAGAAGAAGAAGAAGAAGAAGAAGGAGAAAGCTAGCATTGCTTGCAAGTTTTAAAATGGCAACAGTTGATGGGAGCAAGATTCAGTGCAATAGAAAGCAGATTAGATTAAGCAAACTGTTGAAAATGTATTAGTCTGGTTAATTTTATCTGTAAAATTGTCCTAAAGACTAATATTGTCAATTCTCATTTGGCTCTGTGGGACCCTGCATGAATCCAAATCCATCCTTTTTTTGGCAGGCCTTTTTATCACCAGTACCACAGTGACATCTAAGTGTCAAGAAGATGGGCCAGTCGGAGCATAGAAAATTGATTTGAGCAGCACCATCCCCCCTTGGCTGGCTGCAGATAAACAGTTCAGCTAATATGCTGCTCCTGACCTCTTTGGGGCTGCATTTGAATATGATCTAATACGGCAGCTGCCTCGTTGGAAGTGCTGAAAGTAAAGTAGTCCCTGAGAAGTTTTGTTTTTCTCTTCTGATCTTAAAAAGTGGGGTAGTAGAGTTAATAAATAAACAAATAAACACATAGAAAAGACCAGCAAGAGTGAGGGCCTTACAGACAAATGTCTGTGTGCCATTTGCTGCTCAGTGATTTATTTTATTTAATACCAAGGTAGTCTGCATTAGCCACGGAGGTACAAAAGCACAGTTAAGCCACCCTGTCTCTTTTTCTTTCCCAAAGCTTGCTTTCCAAAGCACCTGGGTAATTGATATGCTTGAGATACTGTTTTAGAAACAATTTGCACGGGTGCTGATAGCAACGGTGCTCAATCCATCCCTCCCTTCGAGCTGCTACCTTCCGGGCTGCAATCGCTCTCATTTCCATGATTGGAACGGAGCTGAAGGCACAGCATGAACCAAACCCTGCCCGTGAGTACTCCTCCATCAGCCAGCTCTTTAAGCAAGGACTGCAAATGGGATTGGGAACTGAACGCCCTCCCTGGAAGGCAGACGCTGCAGAGCCACTGAGTCTGTGCCCTGGTATGGCTGCAACTGTCCAGGGCATACATCTGAGGTATGGGAGCACAGTGGTGCCCCACAGCACCTGTGGGGATTGCATGCCTGTGCTGGGTGTCTCTGTGGCTGAGGTCAGAGGACAACCTTCTTTAGCCCCACTTCCAGGCAAACCCTGGTCATGGGGCACATTGGTGTTGTAGCAGGCATGCTAAAGGCCCTGATCCTTGCAGGAGAAGTGTGAGGCCTTCACCTGGTTTTGGCTGATCGAGCACAGAAGGAAGCAGGAATATGTGAAAGGCAGAGCCTGCTGCTCATCTCTCTCTCCTTTCTGTTCTGAGATCAGGGGACTGAGCGCTCCTGCCATTCATCTTCCCTCCTGCTTGCTCCCAGGGATGCTGTGCTCCACATACTTTCTTCAAGTGCTGTCATCCCTGTAGCATCCAAGTGCCTTCCAGTAGGGCATTACATGAAGTGACTAACATCTGTCACATGTGGCTCATTCTTTCCCTCAATCAGCCTCAATCAGCTTTTCTGCAGGCAGCACTTCCTATCTACAGGTAACAGCCATTGCAAGGGCTGGATGCTCTCTCCTCTGCCTCTCCTTTCCTTGCTTTACTCTGATTTTCCCCCCATTGCTTTTCATTCCTTATTGTTTTCTTACTGCTCATCATGACCACCACCATTATTTGCCTTTGTCTTCTGCGTCCCAGACAAATACCTCTTCTCTTGCACTCGGTTCTGGTGAAGCCACACCTCAAGTATTGTGGCTCAGTTTTGGGCACTTCAATACAAGAAAGATGTGGAGGTGCTGGGGTGTGTGCAGAGGAGGGCAACAGAACTAGGGAAGGACCTGGAGAACAGATCTTACAAAGAGCAACTGAAGGAGCTGAGGCTGTTTAGTGTGAAGAAGAGGAGGCTGAGAGGAGACCTCATTGCTGTCTACAGCTACCTGAAAGGAGGTTGTGGAGAGGTTGGTGCTGGCCTCTTCTCACAGGTAATTAGTGACAGAATGAGAGGGAATGGCCTCAAGCTATGACTGGGTAAGTTTAGACTAGATAGTAGGAAAAAAATTCCCAGCAGGAGTGGTCAGGCATTGGAATGGGCTGCCCAGGGAAGTGGTTGAGTCACCAGCCCTAGGTGTGTTTAAAGGTCATTTGGATGTGGTGCTTGGGGATATGGTTTAGGGTGAATCTTGTAGAGAAGAGTTAATGGTTGAACTTGGTGATCCTGAGAGACTTTTCCAACCTGAGTGATTCTGTGATTCCCTTCCTCTTCTGTGATCCTCTTTCTCTTCCCATCCCAGGTTGTGTTGTACTGATGGAAGAAACCTCACAGCTGGCTAGATCCCATCAGAACTTGGGACTCCTTCCTTCACTTAGTGCCCTTTGTATGTTGGCTCAAACTAAAGGCATATGGAAGTAAAGACAGTCAGGTGTGGTCACACACAGAATCACATAATCACAGAACTGTAGAGGTTGGGAGGGACCTGCAGAGGTCATTGAATCCAACCTCCCTGCCAGGGCAGAATCCCCTAGCGTAGTTTGCACAGGAATGCATCCATGCAGGTTTGGAAAGTCTCCAGAGAAGGAGACTCCACAATCTCTCTGGGCAGCCTGTTCCAGGGCTCTGTCATCCTCACTGTAAAGAAGTTTCTCCCCATGTTGAGGTGAAACCTTCTGTGTTTCAGTTTGTAGCCATTGCTCCTTGTTATATTGCTGCCAACTACCTAAAAGAGTTGACACTCACCCCTCAGATATTTGTATACATTGATCAGATCTCCTCTCAGACTAAACATCCCCAGGTCTCTCAGTCTCTCTTCGTAGGGAGGTTCTGCTCACTATCTTGGAAAAACATGATTAGGAAACAGAAGGTTGTTTGCACCAATGTCCTGCTCCTACCATGTTGCTGGCTTTTGACAAGGATTCTTGTCACCAGCACCTTGTTCCTGCCTTCTGTAAAATGGGGACAGTGCTACTGACTGCTCAGGCTCAGTGTTTGAGGATGGGGAGAAACTCTAAGGGCAGAGCACAGATCCCAAGATCTTCTCTAGCGGTGACTGGGGAATCACAGTGAGTGGCTGAGGAGAGCTAACTCAAATCTAAACTCAGCCTCCTGTTCCAGCTGCAGCAAACATTTCACTCGCTTCCTTTACCCCTTCTTCCCATGCAGAAGGAAACATGAGAGCAGAGGTGCCCTCCTTGGTCACCACATTCAGTCCTTTGTTACTGGTGGATGAAGTGCCATATAATCCATAAGCTGGATGTTAAAAACAGAGGGTTATTATCCCTCCCCCACAGAACAGCTGATGCTTCAGAATTTAGATGTGTGAGGAAGGAGTGCAAGATGCTTTTCCCCCATCTCTCATCTGAGATTTCAGCAATAAGTGAGAAAAATCTATCAGAAAACTCCAACATTCTGCTCTTACTGAGCAATCAAAAAACAGTCTGCGTTGGAGATACAGGTAATTTATTGGAATAACAATAATAAGAAGAAGGGTATATAGACATACAGAGAGTTACTTATTGCAGGGCAACGTGTACACATTTTCCACAGTATTATCTTAGATGGACAAATGGCAAGCAAGAGCCTATTTACTGGCAGATGGTTTAACAAAAGCATTACCTGCCTGGCCCCCTCATTTAGCAGAGACATACCTGCCCAGCTCTAGTCCATGACAGCATCTTAGCCCTGGCTGCATTTGTTGCAGACTGAGGTTTACCCACTCTGTGCTGACTTTAACCAGTGGTCAGCCAAGGGGAGACAGTTTTAACAAATTAAAACATTTTCTGATGGCAAACAGTTTCCTTCTTCATTTTAAGTATTGTCTTGCTTCCACATTTGCTTATATCTCCTCCTCCATGAAGGAGTTGAGTAAAAAGCCCTGCTTGTTGGGCTGAGCCTGAAGGATGTACCTCTTCCCTTACCTTCAGTTTTTCTTTGTGGGTGGCGAATGGGAGAAAAAGGAAATGTTCCTATGGCTCTTGTCTCTGTTTCCAAGTGATATGCACTGAAATGAAGATGCCAGACCTGTGCTATAGCTCCAGACCGTGCTTCCACAATCAATGTGAGTGGTGACATGTTGTTTCCCAACCCGTCTCCTGTCTGCAGTGGGTATAACCATCATTGGTCTGCACTTGATGTGCCTTGGGACGCTGGCACCAGGACCAGATGACAGATTTGAGAGTGCCTATTTCTGACCTACCCAACATTTCCAATGAGTTCACTCCCAGGGGAGCCACATCTCTGTCATTCAGAGCTGATAAAGATATGACACAGATCATCCCCCACTCGGATGCAACAGCATCCTCAAGCCAGCTGGAGATGGTGGAAAGCAGCCCCCAGTCAGACAGCTGAGAGTTGTAGCCCTGAGCTGCAGCACATGGTGTTTCTGCTCTCTGGCACGAGGGATGCCTGCCTGTGGGGGCTGCCCAGAGGCACTAAAGGGGTTGGAAGTGCCTCCCTTCAGCAGCCAACACCTTCCCCTTCATTCCTGTTCAGCTCTGGGCAGCTGGCCTTCCTCCCAGGACTGATTTCTTGCAAGCCTCAGGCCAGCTGGTGGTGAACAGGGATCAGTAGAAAAGCAGTGCACTGACTCTGTGGTTTGGCACCAGATTCCTGGCATCTTGTCAGCTCAGCCACTAGCAAGCACACAGGCAGCAGTGATGAGTAGAGCATCCTTTGGGAGCTAAAGCTCCTTTTGGGCAGGTACCACTCCTGGCACTGCCACAAGCCAGGCTGGCTTGGGGCAATGCCAAAAGGCAGTGGGAAAAGTGTCACTGCTTTGTGCTCTTCCCTTTCTCCATGAGGCTACACTGCTGCTGAATGCAGGATGTTTCCTTGCTTAGTGCAGATACCAGCTCGTTGGGGAGTCTCCTTCCTGCTGTGCAGGGAACTTGCCTTATTAGACAGACAAGATTTGTATTTATGGTTGCTTCATGGTCTCGACAGTGGTGTGGGGTGACAGGAGTCAGCTTCATTGCTGTTGAGGTGGTGGCACTGCTCTGATAGGCATTTAGCCTACATCTGAAAAGGTGCATGCGAGATGCTGTCCCATACGCCCTCCCTGCACCCGCATCCTAGGAAATCCTTATTGATACAAACAACTCGAGGGTTCAAGGAGACCTGGAAGGCAGCCAGGAAGCTGGCAGTTGGGACTGTCACAGCCTGATCCTGCTCATGCTGCTTGCATAAGACGGTGTAAATCCTCCTCCTGTATAGAACTAGACCACCTCAGAGAGAGGACCAGGGAGGGGAGAACCAGGCTTAGCACGCTGAATTATGATGCCAGCACCACGTTCTCAGCGTGACAGGCAAACGGACTTGCTCTTATGCCTGGTTTCCCTCCTCAGCAGAAGAAAGGAGTGTCAGGAAAGGAAATCAGGGTTAATCCAGGCAGCCGGCTCAATGGCTGGCACGGGTAAGCGTCTGTCCTTTGTACTGTCAGCTTGCAGCAGTATCACACTTGTGCAGAGGGTGTTGCTCTGGGGCATCGGTGTAGAAAGAGCCAATCAAACCCTATTTATCAGCTTTTCCTTCTCAAAGGCCGAGCTGACGCAGCACTGGATTTTTATTTTACCGATTTAACACCAGGATTTATGGGATGTATCCAACTGCACATTGCAGGGCACCATCTAAATAAGTATTTATCAGGTTGGATAGGGCCCAGAAGGCAAGTGGTGTTTTTAGCATCACATACCCCCTTGTCCTTAAGTCAGCTGCACGCAGGCAGCCTGACTGTCACAAGAAGAGCTCACCCCTCAATTTTACATTGCCACGGATGGGCTGGTCTTTGCCAGGGACACATATCCACCAATGTAGCAGCTGGTGGGCTGCTCTCCTTGTAAATACCATGCCTCGAGGTACCCGAGGCTCTGCTGAGAACCTGAAACCATCTGCAGTCGTGCTTCTAGCACAGCACGAGGCACCTCGCATTTGCGGTGGTGCCGACATAAACTGTCCGCCGAGGAAAAGCTGGTTGATGCTGCTCAGAAATGCATGGCATCTCCTAAGCTGCACAGGGGCTGTGGCTTGTGCATGAGGTGCTGCTTCCCCCTGACTGTGCTCCAAGGAAGCGCTTAATCACCTCCAGTCTGCCAGGCAGGGGAGCCGCTCTCGGAGGAGAACGGGAGCCAGGCAAAAAAGGCTTGGGGAACGCCAATACAACTGGTGGTGGTGGTGAGTGGTATTTCGGTGCCTGACACATATGCTGCTGCTGCTTTTTTTTCAGTCACTTGGCATTATCTGCTGTGCATCCCATCCTTCTCGCTGCCAGCTGATGATACCTCACTTGGCCATCGGGCAGGCAAAAAAATGAAAATGGTCTTATTGCTTTTGATATATCCCTGTAATAGGATTCAGCAGGCCCTTTGCTGGGGAAGAACTGGCTGCTTACATTTCTGCTCTCTTCTTTGTTTGCTCTGTTTAGCATTAGGAGAGGAGCTAGATTTCTCTCCCTCACCCTGCACACCTTGTACAACTTGGAGGTGCTTCCTTTTACCCACGTGCAGTATACAGTGGAAAGCAGAAGTGAAAACCCCTGTGTGAATCTTACAGTGAAGAAGAGCACAAGAAATCCCTGCTTTAAAGTGAAAATACCCTTTCAGCCCAATCCTTTCAACAGACTGCCATTCCAGCTTTCCATGCTTACGTCTTCCTTAGTGGTCTATTGTTTACTGGCCTAGATCACCATGGGAGGAAGAAGTACCTTATATATTGAAGCTGATGAATATGCACAAATAAGTGTATATTTCCTTTATTCAACATTCACTGCTTTTATACCCCTAAAGCTCTCTGTCGTCCCACTAATTAAGAAATCCCACACCAGACTTTTGCCTTTCAGCCTTTGGTTAAACCTTGCATCGTCTCCAACTTCAGCAACATGGCTCAAACATAACACGAGATGGATTTGGTCCAAACCAGAGGAAACCAGGTGCGATATCAAGGTGCGTTCCCCAGCAACTCGATCTGCGGCCCTGGTGACAATCAACATGCTCCAGACGTTGCTCTTGCCTGCACCCCTGAGTCAGAGCCCTGGGAAAGGGCAGGAGCGATTCATTAAAACCCACCGCCATGCGCTGGTGTGCAAGCCTGAATGAATGTCACCGTTTTCATTACGGGAAAAGAGAGACCAAAGAGAAAACGTGACAAAGTACATCTCTCCTGGCTGTTGATCTTTAAGCAACAGTGTGATTAGCAGCGTCTTCCCTTTACATTTCAAAGCACCCGAGCACAATGGCAGGGAGATAAACATCCAGAGGTGCTGCCTGCTGAAAGACATCTTTCTGACAGCGCATTACGTCTCCTGCCTCCCTCACCGGAAAGAACATGAGGTTTTAGTCAACGATGAAAGAGAAAAAGCCACACTTTATCTACGGTAAACAGTTGCCTATTTGTTTTTCCCCTAGTGAGTTCCATCTTTGAAATGGTGCTTCCCTGCCATCCCTGTGCAGCCGGGAAACTGGAGCCGCTTTTCCCACGGACTTACGCGACTCCTTCTCCGGGGGTACTATAGCTGCTGGGAAAAAGAAAACATCTCGGCCTCCTCTCTTCCCCTGTGCTGAGGACTTTGCCTTCCTCCCCTCTGCCTCTCAGGATGAGGGCGAGCCTTCTCCCACGAGGCAGCCAAAAAGCCAGAAACGAAGTCTATATACCCTTTGTGCTTCTCAATCAAGAAAACGTAGCCCCGCTCCCTTACTCAAGAGTTATTGGCTATGACAGCTGCATCAGCTTAGGCGGGATTGAAAAAAAGAGAGAGAGAAAGAAATTTTAAAAAGAGAAAGAAAAAAGGAAAATCCCTCCCCGAAAAAATCACCTCCCTTTCTGAAATTACTCGCAAAGTCACCTTTTTAATGCTAACACACACAAAATGCACTCAGCCGCCGATTTCAGGCGGACCATATGCTGCCACTGCTGCTGGCCAGGTCCTAAGGGATGAATTTTTTTCCCCTTCAGCAAGCCTCCAGAAATGTCATAGAAATTTATATGCTTATTCACAGAGCCGATAAAGCAGAAAACCAGTGTTTCAGCTATTTTTGTTTTGCTTTGCAGATGGACAGTAAAAGACATAAATCTTTCTCCCGCTGTTTTAAACACCCTGCTTGCCTCCGTCCTTTGTGCCCACCCACCGGCCCTAGAGGACTTGCTTGTGGTCCGTAAGGCAGCCATCCGCCTCCGGTTACAGCAGCAAGGCGAAGCAGCAGGAATCTCTCCTGACGTTTGCTGGTGCCTCCACTGCTGGGCACAGTTTTCCGCGCAGCCACCAAGGCGGGACAGGCTTTTTTTATCCTCATCCTATTTATTTCTTTATTTAAACCATCATTGATGGAGAAAGAAAAGCAAGCTGCACGCCCTAGGGCTGTCCCTGTTGCTACCCTCTGCATGTTAGTGTCCCAGCTCTGACAAAACGCATGACGTTATCTGATGTATGCCCCGATTTACGATGCTGTGCCGCGCACCTCCATAAATCAAGGCAGAGCCCTGGGTAGGGGGTGGTGGTGGTGGTGGGAACCTGGCTGGTCGCCTCCTGAAGCGTGTATGGGTTGCAGACCCAGGTGATATTTTAGAGGCGTTTGACGTTTAACCTCAGGAAAAGCAATATGTGGAGGGGAGGGAGGAACCGTGGCTAAATCTCCCTCCTGGCTATATTTACAGCCACAGCATGGGATGAAACTTGCTGCCCGTTGGAGAAGCTGCCACACACGGCACGTCGCTAGGGAAATCTAGGATTAGCAACTGAGGCCTATTGACTCGGTGACTAAAAGAGGTGGCAGGAGGGCTCCAGGATGAGGGCAGGAGGTGCTTTGATTTTGGTGAATGACCCTGCAGCTCCTAGGGGATTTGTCCTGGGAATCATTCCCTCCCTGGCCTGGCATTTCCCGTGCTGTTGCTGGAAGCATGGTGAGCAGCTTTTCCTTCTGCAAACAGGGCAAGCTTGGGTGCTGGTACAAACCCATCAGCATCAGCCTCGGTGTTGCTCTGTTGGTGCCATAGGGAATCATTGCTCTCTACCTCGGGAGCCCTCCTCCTGCACTGCTTGAGACAGAGAGCAGGGAAATGGTGGCAGGAACACTGTTCAGCAGCAGCACAGCTTTGACCTCCACTCCCATTGCAAACCTCCAGTTATTGTGGTACAGTCGTGGAGAGCAGTGAAGGGGAAAAAGACTTGGGGGTCCTAGTGGATGGAAGGTTGACCATGAGCTAGCAATGTGCTCTTGTGGCCAAGGATGCCAATGCCATTCTGGGGTGTATTTGAAGGGCTGTGGTTAGTAGGCCAAGAGAGGTTCTCCTCCTCCTCTACTCTGCCCCGGTGAGGTCACATATGGAATATTGTGTCCAGTTCTGGGCCACTCAGTTCAAGAAGGAGAGGGAATTGCTTGAAAGAGTTCAGTGCAGAGCCACAAAAATGATCAAGAGTGTGGAACATCCTCCTTATGAGGAGAGATTGAGGGAGCTGGGGCTCTTCAGTTTGGAGGAAACTGAGGGGTTACTTCATTTATATTTACACATATGTAAAGGGTGAGCACCAGGAGGATGGAGCCAGGCTCTGCTTGGTGATGCCCAATGACAGGACAAGGGGCAATGAGTGGAAGTTGAAGCACAGAAAGTTCCATGAAAACATGAGGAAATTTTTTTTCCCTGTGAGGGTGACACAACACTGGAACAGGCTGCCCAGGGGGGCTGCAGAGTCTCCCTCTTGGGAGATATTCAAAACCTGTCTGGATGCATTCCTGTGTGATCTGGTATAGATGATCCTCCTCTGGCAGGGGGCTTCGACTTGATGATCTTTGGAGGTCCCTTGCAACCCCTAACATTCTGTGATTCTTCTTCTGTGTAACACTCCCAAGGCACAGCTGCTGGGACCACCTGCTTACACAGTCACAGCAAAAAGGGGCTGCCTTCAACAGACATGATGTGCTGGGGAGCAGAGAAATCAGGGACAAAGCCAAATGCAGTGGGGACTGTGCTTCTGTGCCTCACACAAGGAGCCTGGCAGTTTAGGCAGACTGTCAGCTTGGCTAATAACGGCAGGCCAAATATTTAACTAAGATTTGATGATAGTGAGGAGCTCAGCAGGAGGGCTGAAGAAAGCAGACACTTTCTCTCCAAAGTCTGTTTTCTCCTTATGCAAAGAGGAGGAAATAGGTCAGCTGTCGTATCCACCAAGGTCAGAAGCTCAATTTGTATTTTGGAGCCCAGGAAAGGTGAATGCACCAGAACTACATCCCTGATGGAAACAATCACTCATTCTAATAAGGCTGGCAGAGGCTGGAGCCTGCCTTGTTCGGATACAATTATTACAGCTCGGGTGTCAGATTACTGAATCTATTAGCTGGGAATCAGCTGTTATTTCAGAGCAAGACAGATATCCTACAAGCAGTTGTGATGTATATCATGTGTGACGCCTGCGTCTGGCGTACCCCACCGGCATGGAGAGACAGGAGGGGGGCAGGACCACCTACGCTGCTAAGGAAAAAGCCCGTGGCAGTGACCTCTGGACACAGCTACATCTATCAGATGGTGACACCTGCATTGCAATGATTGGGGAATGTTGTTAACCAAACAACTCAATTTTCTGGGAGAAAGGAGACCCTGAACTTGTTGTAAATGCAGAGCACTGGATGCGGTGAGGGTCGTGTGCCTCCTACCTGCATCTAGAGCAAGCAAGGGGTAAGGACCCAGTGCCAGTGCTTATTTCCTGCCCGGGAGGTGTTTGGGGAAACCTGACTAGAGGAAGGCAGGAGCGCTGCTCAAGTTAGTGGGAAGATCTTTGTGTGGGAGCTAAAATTAGATCTGCCTGTATCCAAGAAGAAGTACAAATTGCTGGTTATCAGAGCGTTGTCACCCCAAAGCATGGCTTAAATAACTATCTGTGCTACTGTAGCCAGAGTAAGAGGCATGCCTGCAGCGTTCTGGCAGAGCAGAGCCTGCCGTGCAGCGAGCCCAGCCAGCCTCAGACCCAGCACTGAGCAGGCAGCTCCCTAGGGCCACTGCTGCTTTGTAGCTCTTCCTGGTAGCAGACAGTTTTGCTAGGGATGCTCTCCCGATGCTTTTTTAGTCTGTCCCCTGCTGCAGAGAGGATCACCTTCTACTCTGCAGTGCCAGAAAGGAGCTGCTACAGACCACTTTAGCTCCATTCTTCATACTGCTCATTCAGTGGGACATATCCAAGCTCTCCAACTCAGTTCCACCTATGTGCAGAGGCTAGAAGTTGCTTAAGTTGCTGTTTTATGCTTCCTGGCCCTCATCTTAATTTTAAGCACTCTCTCCCTGTACTGGGGGGACATGGTATTTTCCATGTAACACAAACTCTTGCTCTGTGAACCTCAGTGTCCCCCTGTGGAGGCACAGGGAGCAGGAATGTGACAAGAGGGAGAAGTCAAAGTCTTGCATGTGTTAATTGTTGTTTGTGTGGTCTTGCCCTGTTCTCAGCGTTTGCACTGCTGATTTTTGGTTCTATTAACGTAAGACTATCAGGTAGAGATAGCCTTTGGGACAGGTTTCCTGTGAAGTGGGGACAACATCAGCAGGAATCATTCAGTGCTGTAGTCACCCGTGAAGAGCTGCCACAGTAAGGGGAAGGCTGTGGGGCAAAATCTATTCAGTTTTGAAACGTTGCTGTGAGCAGGGGCAATAAGATCTCAGGTTGGGTTAGTGGTGAGGAGGATAAAGAAAATTGCTCCACATGCTGATAGAGTGGTTAAGGGCTATCATAATACCTCCCCTCCCTCCCATTGACTAGTACCAGCACATCAGGCCCATCTTTGGAGGTCATTTTGTTGACTGCATGAACAACTACTTCTTGGAAAATACTTCTTTTGACATTGGCACAAGAGAAGACAACTTTCAGTTTATGGAGATGTGACCAGTAGGTGCTTCTGGAAAGACTACAGCATGTCCTACAATTCCCAAGGGAGAATTGTGTGTAGATTGGTGAGCACCACAGAGGCAACATTATTTGGAAATGGACTTGAGTAGAGTTCACCATCATAAGGAAATTTGTCAGCAGCAGGCTGAGAATCCAGGATGAGATGAACCCATCAGCTTTGGTAACTTCCACAATATTCTGGCATCCTTAAAAGGTCAGAGAGGCCACAGTAGCATCTTCTAGGTTAGAGTTACTACCTTAACATGTATTGCTCAGGACACAAATTCTCCACACCTCCAAGCCTTGCTAGACACCAGCATTGGCTGGTGGATGCAGAGTGGGACGTGAGTCTGGTCATGAGGATATCCTGCCCATAAGGCCTATGCAGTCCTGAATCACCTAACAGGCAACTCACAAAGGCTCCACCACAGCTGAAGGTAATTTTTCTCTTAGTGTTTCCCTTAGCAGACAAATGTAGGCAAAGCAGCAGAAGGTGCAGAGGACGAAAGCTTAGGATTTGGGATCTAACTGCAGACATGGAGTGATGAGACAGGAAAGACCCCAGATCCATAGCAGGTTCTTCTGCCATAAGCCCCAACAAACTATGCAGCTGACTGAAATAGCCTTTCCTGCTGGTGACTGGCAGGCATTCATTTAATCACATGGAAAGAGGGCAACACAGGAGGCCCTGACCCCACAAATGTCACAGGACCCACTACAGAAGTGCAACAGGAACCTGACCAAGCAAGTTCAGTTTATTTTTCCTGGTGCATTTGCACACAGGAAGGTAAACATCTGAATCCATGAGATCATGAGTCAGGAGAGCTTTACTTTATTACAGCAAGATTTCACCAGGTGAAAAGACTTTCGGATGGTCCACAGAGAGTGCCATGCTGTGCACCCTTTGTCCATCTAGCCAAAGAGTTGGGATTATTCAGTCTGGAGAGGAGAAGGCTCCAAGGAGACATTATAGTGGCCTTCTAGTATCTGAAAGGGGCCTACAGGAAAGCTGGGAGGGACTTCTTAGGATGTCAGGTAGTGTCAGGACTAGGGGGAATGGAGCAAAACTAGAAGTGGGTAAATTCAGACTGGGTGTTAAAAAGAAGTTCTTCTCCATGAGGGTGGCGAGACACTGGAACAGGTTGCCCAGGGAGGTGGTGAAAGCTCCATCCCTGGCAGCTCTTAAGGCCAGGTTGGATGCAGCTCTGAGCAACCTGATCTGCTGCGAGGTATCCCTGCCTGTGGCAGAGGGTTGGAATTAGATGATCCAGCCCTGACAATTCTATGAGTCTATGATTCCAGCTCCCTGTTTTGGCTGGGTGGGTGGCTGGCTTGGGGAAAATTCACCATTCTGCATCCCTGTGCCCATCAGGGAACATTTTCTCCCCAGCCCAAGCAGTGTTGGCTTGTGTCCTGAAGCATGAGGAGGGCTAATACCCCTTGTGCATTTTACCACAGTTATGAAACTGAGAGGGTAATTTTTGATTCAGTAGGAAACAAGTGAATAACAATTCTGTGAAGCTATGTAGTGGAAAGAGAAGCTTTGAGCGCAACAAGAATCAGGACTTTAAAATTTCGTCTGCACAGCAGAAGGTCCTGCCAATTGAACCATTTCCAGTAAACAATCTGCTAAGTCTGACAGTTTGAAGGAATACCAGACTGCCAGGAGTGAATAGGCTGGGATTTTTAAGAGGTTTATTTTTCATCTGAGCACTTTTGTTTGTGAGCAACAGCTTTAAACCCCAAAATGAATGTGCAAAGGCATTAGCAGGCAGGCAGAGGGTTTCCCTGCCAGACGAGGCTCCAGTGAGGGTGGAGGAGAAGGGCTGTGCTGGTGACACTGTATTCAGGGTATGCAAGGCTGCAGCATTGTGCTATTTGGTCTGCACCAGGCCATTTCATATGCTACCACAGACTGCTGTGCACTGGGGTAGCCCATCTGGTGCCCCTGCGCTCCTGCAGAGAGGTTTGGGTTGAGCCCAGTTCCTGTTCCCACTTTCTGCTGCCTTCCAGGCAGGAGCACCAGCTGCAGTCCCCAGAGGGATGCCAACAGCCACAAGCTGGGATTTGGGGGCAGAATCACAGAATCAATATATCTGGTTGAAAGAGACCTCAATGATCATCCAGTCCAGCCCTCAGCCCGGCACTGAAGGTTTACACTAAAGTGTGTCCACTGGAATGGGCTGCCCGGGGAGGTGGTGGAGTCGCTGTCCCTGGAGCTGTTCAAGGCAGGATTGGACGTGGCACTTGGTGCCATGGTCTAGCCTTGAGCTCTGTGGTAAAGGGTTGGACTTGATGATCTATGAGGTCTCTTCCAACCTTGGTGATACTGTGATGCTGTGTGATACTGTGATCTCCAGGGATGCTGACTCTACCACTGACAAGCAGTAGCATCTGGAAACAGTGAGATAGAGACTGAGAGGGGCTGTTTCCACAGCTTCCTGTGAAACAGGGATATTCACAGCTCTGAAGTCCAAGATTGGCCCTTCTTTAATCATGGCAGCTCCATCCCCCTCCATGGATGAGGTGGCAACCCAGTGATGTGCCACCTAACTCTTTACCAGGTGCTCTGCCTGGGGAAATGAGAGCTTGAGTGTTTCAAAAGAAGACCTCAGCAGTGTCATGTCTCTCCTGACCTCTGGATGTAAGGTGAGTGTGGGAGATGAGATCTGGGTTAGAAGTTCCACACCTTCACTTTAACACACCTGAAGTTGCCCTTTCAAGGCTTGTCATGTCTGCTCTATGGTGTATGTTGCTCTGCCTTATCTGCTCTTTTGGGCTTGATTTTTGTATGCTGCTGCCCTTTGTTTTTCATTTCAAGCATTGAAGACTAAGCCTGAAAAAATACTTTTGGCTGTGGTGCACTGTAGTAGAAGATGGGTTCGAATTTGACATCCACAACTCAATTTTTGAAGTATAGGATGTGAGATATCTTTGTTATGCCTCATCCCAGGTATTGAGTTAGTGACCAGCTTGCAAAACATGCCACAAAGTAACTGGAAAGATTTAGAGAGAATTCCCCAAAATGAAAGGAACTGAAACTATTTGACATTGTTTGGCAACAGTCTTAGGACTGACTCAAGATGTGGTTGCATGCCCTCTACACAAAGGTGGGCCAAAGCCAAATGGCTTCTCTTGATCCCTGTTGATGTTTTAATCAATGGAGAAAAGAGAGTTGAACCATGACAAGATGCTGTTGGGGGCCAAGACGTCTGGCACTGTCATCAGTGTTGACCCACCACAAGGAAGAAGATGGACCCTGGGAGCAGGTCAGAAGTAGCCTCAACCACTCTCCTCAGATGTGCCAGGTCATGCAGGCTGCTTCAGGTCCTAGAGGAGGTTGCTTTAAATTGAACTTCCCCTCCCCACCATGCACCAGGCTAGCAATAACCCTTGAAGGACTACTGAAGAAGATAAGGGTGAGGGGGTGGAGTGGGAAGGGGAATTAGGGGGGTGGGGAAGAGAGAAAGGACCGAAAAGTGAACAAAGTTGAATTCAAGGCAGGAGCAGGGGCAGATGCTGAAACCAGTTGCTGTAGAAGTAACTCAGAGGAAAAGCTCCTTGTGTGCCTTGTCACACTGGCACCAACACAGGCTTAGTGGTCACACTTAGGAGCCTTTTGCCTATCTGTGAGGCCAGTAAGTACCTCTGTTTCCCAGAGCTAATGAAAATCAAGATCACCTTTGTCCAATTTACTTCCAGACTCCTTTTTTTGTGTTTCAATGTGAATAAACCTGCCTTCCAAATGTGTTATCATGTATATTCTTTCGATGTCATCAGTCCACTACACAGCCTAAATGTATGAATCAGTGTCCCAAACTGTCAAAACAGTTGACACACCACAAGACTTTTCAGAAAGGTGTTTTCTGTGTGTTTGCCAGTCCTCTGGCAGCCTTAAATTTATGGCCTAGGAAAATTCACAGAATCACAAAAGGTTAAGGGCTGGAAGGGATCTCCAAAGATCATCCAGTCCAACCCCCTGCCAGAGTAGGATCACACAGGAACACATCCAAGCAGGTCTTGAGTATCTCCAAAGAGAGAGAGGCTCCACAACTGTCCTTGGCAGCCTGTTCCAGTCTTCTGTCAGCCTTACAGGGAAAAAAAAATTCCTCATGTTTCCATGGAATTTCCTATGCATCAACTTCCACCCATTGCCCCTTGCCCTGTCATTGGGCACCACTGAGCAGAGCCTGGCTCCATCCTCCTGGTGCTCACCCTTTACGTATTTATCAACATCAATGAGGTCATCTCTCAGTCTCCTCCTCTCCACGCTAAAGAGCCCCAGCTCCCTCAGTCTCTCCTCATAAGAGAGATATTCCACTCCCTTAATATTTTTTATGACTCTGCAGTGGACTCTCTCTAACAGTTCTATGTCCCTCTTGAGCTTGGGGGGGGGCAGAACTGGGCACAGTACTCCAGATGTGGCCTCACCAGGGCAGAGCAGAGGTGGAGGAGAACCTCTCTTGACCTACTAACCACAGCCCTTCTAATACACCCCAGAATGACATTGACCCTCCTGGCCACAAGAGCTCCTTGGGGGCTTTTCTTTGTAGCAGGGAAGGCAAGAGAGAGTTCTCTTCCAGCAAAAGCAAGCTGAGATTCTTGCTGCAAGAAGTGGCAGTGAAGAGTACTGCTGGTGATTAAATCCCAAGAACTGGCAACTGGGAGTCGCAAGTGGCGCTCGGTGCTCTGCAGGGATGCTCTGAAGCGCCCTCTTGAAGGGGATGCCAGGGTTGCAGCTCTGTCTGGGCCAAAGCAGGGGAAGCAGCCGGTCGGGAGACTAGGGGTGAATTTTCAAGTGAGGGCCACCTCTTTGGTTTCCCTGCATCACTTAACCAGGACCCTGGCCCTGCAAATACTTGATCACACAAAGCATTTTACGTACTTGATTAGTTCCCCTGAACTCCGGGGGAAGCCGATGTGCCGAAGTACACAGAGGGCTGGAGACAGACAAGAGCAAACAAAGGAGTGAAAAAGCTAATGGGTTGCCTTCTCCCTCCTGCTGCTCTGTGGAAAGCTTTTATCTGTTGGACTCTCCCCTCTCCTTCCTTCACAAACAAGCCTTAGGCCAGAGAGCACCTCTACAGAAGGAAAAGCACTTCAGCAGCATAGGTATAGCTGCAGTGCTATGACTGCAAAGTGCTTTGACACAGATATACCAGTTAAACCCTGCTGGTAGGAGCCCTGCTTCCCTAGCATAACTTCTCCTGCTCTAAAGCCTTTGTCTGGCACAGGCATACTGTGCTCCAGTGGTAGTAGTGGTATTTATCCACACAGGCTTCCAGAGCATCAAGGCTTCCTGTGGAGAAGAGGAAGGAGTTTATTTCTGCCTCCCTTATGAAAACAACATGCAAAACTTCTGTGAGTCCCTAGCGGCTTTTCCAGTTCCCGTTACCTGTCTGGATTTCCCTTGCGCTCCAGAGACGGTGTCAGTGTGATGCTGAGGCACATAGCTCACCACAATTTATGTCTGGATCCAGTCAGCACAGAGCCTCAGCCCTCTCCACCTCGCTCATTATTTACTGCATTCTGCTTGCTGACTTAATAGTGTTTTGTCCTGTCCTTGAATCCTGCGTGGATGGATTCAGGAAGAAAGAAAGAAAAAAAATCAATGTTCTCTGACCAGCAAACCTTCTTCCCACAGCACAGGGGAATTTCCAAAGTGCCACACTTTGCAGTGTTTATCTGTTTCCTTGAAGTTATTAGCATGCCGAGGCTAATGGTGATGTTCCACATGCATTAAATCTTGCCTTCCGCACTCTTAAAGAAGGGCGGGGAAGAAAAGAGCAGGAGTTATAAAAGCAGAGCAGAAATAAACAGAAGCCTCCAAGATGCAAAAAATAATGACAGCACAAATAAAAGGAGAGCAATCTGCACGCACTTTGCTTATTTACAAAGCCCTGCTATTGTGCTAACAAGGTACTAATGCAAAGTGAAGGAGCAGGAGCAGAGTGGCTGAAGAGTTCTCCACTGCGGCTTAATTAGGCAGGCAGCGGTGGCTTTCCTGTCAACATCACCATAATTAGCAGGCATTGGTGGAGAGCGAGCATGAGTGTGGTAAGACCTCAGGCCAGCCAGGGCTGCATACTGGTCTGTGCAGGGGCAAGGATAGGATGGTTGATGGGTTGATCATGGATGGGAGATCGACTGTAAGACAGCAGTGTGCTTTTGTGGCCAAAAAGAACGATGCCATTTGAGGTGTATTAGAAGGGCTGTGGTTAGTAGGTTGAGAGAGGTTCTCCTCCCCTTCTACTCTGCCCTGGTGAGGCTGCATCTGGAGTACTGTGTCCAGTTCTGGGCCTCCCAGTTCAAGAGGGACATAGAACAGTTTGAGAGAGTCCAGCGTAGAGCCATAAAGATGATTAAGGGAATGAAATGTCTCTCTTATGAGGAGAGACTGAGGGAACTGGGGCTCTTTAGCTTGGAGAAGAGGAGGCTGAGAAGTGACCTGGCTGGTGCCAGGCTCTGCTGAGTGATGCCCAGTGACAGGACAAGAAGCAATGGGTGGAAGTTGAGACATAGGAAATTTCAAGTAAACACGAGGAGGATTTTTTTTCCCTGTGAGCGTGACAGAACACTGGAACAAAGACTGCTCAGGGTGGGTGTGGAGTCTCCCTCTGTGGAGATATTCAAGACCTACTCGAATGTGGAATCACAGAATCATAGAATCAGTTAGGGTTGGAAGGGACCACAAGGATCATCTAGTTCCAACGCCCCTGCCGTGAGGGGGATCCAGTGTAGGTGATCCTGCTCTGGCAGGGCAGTTGGACTGGATGATGTTTCAAGGTCCTTTCCAGCCCCTAAAATTCTGTGATTCTTTGAAGATTTGGTCAGTCAGAAGGATGTGGAACTGTGCATGGGACTGTGCTGGCATGGTGTTAGGCCAAGGAAGTGGTTTCTTTACAGTCGCATGTGACATGGCTGTGCTGGCAGAACTTTAAAGCACAACCACCTCACACTGTGGCCTCCTTGTCCTGCCTGTGCACTACTGTCTGCCTACTGACAGCGAGAGTGCTCTGTGTTGTGGGGGCTGTGTGCTCTCACCTGCTGGTGCAGCACCTGGGACACCGAGTGTTAAAACATTTAAATGTGACATTTAACAATGAATGGGCTCATCTAGTATTCACAACTCTTTTATTCAAAGCACAATATTTATAGTCTCTACATTGCCTTAAATCTAGGGCATAAAGGCTGTCCTCTGACAAGGTTTACAGATTCAGAGGATATAAAGAAGCAGCAGTGCATTTCCAGAGGATGGAGCGGGCAGGCTTAGCAGCCCTGCTTTGGTGCCAGTGCTTTGCCAATGGGGAAGGTCTGGAGAATGGTTTTACAGACAGCTCTCCATAGTGGGTGCAGGAGGCCTTGGGCATCAGGGCTTGGTGTCCTGCAGAGATGCCTGCAGCTGATCTGAGGCTAGGGGCTGCCCTCAGCACTCAGTCTCAGTCCACCTCTGGGTCTTCCCCTTGGCTCTTCAAGCCCTCGAGTCCAGGCTCCTACTGCAGAAAGCATTTGCAAACTGCATGCAGGGTACTGAGCTGCTCTGCTGGTTTACTCTCCCATCAAAATAAGAAGTATCTGCCAGTCACTTCCTCACCTCAGTGCTCCAAAACTTGTCATCCTATTCTTCAGCCAATAGCCCACCCAGATTCACTCAGAGAAGAGAAAGCCACATCACTGCCACAGGGGAGGATAGCAAAAGGGTTTTAAAGAGGTAACAGATGCAGTGCTGGGTCCCCTGCCAAAGCAATTGTCCCTGTCAGAGTCCCAGAACTGACTGCAAACAGAGAATGTGTGGTTTTCACTCCATTCAGCAGCTAAAGATCCCTTCAGTTCCGGCAAATGTAGGGTGTCCAAGATCAGGTTGCACCTGTACCAAGGATTTATAGTCTGCTGTAAAACTGGTGAATCCCTCCCAGAAAAAAAAAAAAGGGATGGGGAGGGTGTGGGGGGCGGGGGGAAGGAAGAAAAAAAAATCTCTTTCGGATGCTCGTATGCCTCTCAGGAACACAGCATGTAGAAAGCAAGGCAAGACAGGGCAATATTCCATAGCCAGCTGTGTGCAAGGGCCCTGCCTGAGCACACGGAAGCAGGTGCAAGATGTGAAGGGTTCACGGGTGATGGTATCAAGGCAGAGTCCTCATCAGCCACTCCAACAGTGGGCTTAGGAGCCACACTACCTCCTACACGGGTCTTTGTCATCCCCCACAGCACAGGCTGCTAAGCTCCTCTTCACCAGGAGGCCAGCCGCATTCACAGCAGAAGGAGGCTGTGCTTTGTTGCAGTCAGCGGACTAAAATCTCTCCTGCTTTCCTCCAGCAACACTGAGCTGCCTGCGTTGCAATGCAGGCACGATGCGGTCTCAGGCTGGGATAGCTCAGACAAGCAGCCACGGGGAGAGGATTTTCCTGTCCCCTGCTTGCAGCCAAGCAGTGGTACAAACAATTAGCTGGTATAAAAACGAATTTAATCAGCTGGTATAAAAATTAACTCCCCATCCCCAGACCTGGATAAGAAACACGGGGTTTTTCGTACTTGGCAGGGTCTTGCTTCAGCAGAGAGGTTTTTGGCTGCTGGAATGCAGAGCAGATGAAGAGGCTGAGATCCACGCTGGAGCGGCCTCCGTGCCGTGCCGAGCTAATCCATCTCCATTAGAGTTCACAGCTTCTTTGATCAATCTCACCTTTAAAAACACCAATGCCTCCGGAAGGCTCAGGAACTGCTTAATGTTCCTTCATGATTTTTTTTTTCTGAGCCATTAAAACCAGAGCTATTAGCTGCTAAATATTTTTTGTCTTGTTTTGAAGTAAAGCAGAGCAGAAACAGAATGCTAAATAATAAAAACAGGGGGGAAAAAAAGGCAGATTAAAATGATTAAAAATAACAGAGCAATGAAAGTCAAACTGTTGGCTCTAAAAATGTTGATGTGTTGCATTGCTGTGGGCGATGCAAGCCATTACATTCATATGAATGAGAGTGAAGGGCCCTGCTACCTGCCTCTGTGATGAACTGTGTGTGTCATTACACATGGCTGTTGCATTAAATCTGGGAGGATTGCCATCTGTTTGTGCAGCAGCCAGGGATGCTTCTGTGGTGATACGATGCAAGGCAATTCCTGCATGAGGCAGACTTGTCTGGGATCGGTTTTGGGTTTATTATTTTTGGCACTGATCTATTTTCCTTGCCAAAGGGTTCTGCAAATTGCTGGTCTGGACTGATTGTTAGGTCTCAGACCTCACCCAGGTCTGCAGAGGTGCCCCACACCACCTTGCACATGCTCACAGTTGGGCTGGATGATGTGGATGTGGCTCATGTTTGTTGTTTCTGAAGTGGCCAGGGCTATGCTGATACATGCACATTTCCACGCTGTTCAGCACTGATGGAGGCTCAGCCAGAGCTGCAGAAACCCATTGTTGGAGTCCCTCTTTATTTTTCCCCTGCTGAGGTCTTTACCCTGGCAGTAGATTGTATGTCAGTGGTAGGGTTATGGGTAACCAGCCTGAAGCCTAATGTCCATTTGAGCCACAAGAAAGAGTGCTCATACATATCTAGCAAGGCTTAAAAGACCATCTGAAAGCTGTGGTGCCTCTTGTGAAAGGACTATGTGGTTTTAGGGTACTTCTTGATGAATAGTTTTCACTTGCAAGCCAGTCATTATGGGTAGGCTTGGTAGGTACTGAACAGACATGCAGGCTGAGTGCTTATTCTACATGCCAGATGAATCCACATCCAGAAGTGGCCAAAGGCAGTTTGGTCCTGGCCTTTCCTCTTTGGTTCGTGGTGGCCAGGTTGGTGCACTCCTTGATTTGCCTGAGTGCTTTGGCTCAATCCTATCCTTGCACTGGGATATGAAGCAACTATTTATTATCTCCCTCCTTTTCCACGCTGTAGCATCTAACTAGAAGAAGCCAAGGCCATCGAGTCAAGGGAACATAGGTAGTTGCAGGATCAGGCTGTCACTGAAAGTGGCAGGACCAGCTTACACACCAGCTGAGAAGGTCGTCCACCCCCCATTCCAGTAGGCTTAATTCTTGCTTAAAGCTTAAACAAAACCTTTTTAATTTTGAGAGAAAGCCTGAGTGGAAGTTTGTGCTGATTAACACAGCTCTGTTGCGATCATCTTTCTAGGGAGGATTTGTGAGCATGGATATTTGTTCCAGAATGGAGCCTAAGGCTGGGGCAAAAACCATTTCAGCATGTGCAAAGGTGTAAGCTTTCTTTTCACCAGGTACTCTCATGCCTTCTTTTCCATTCCCTCTGCTTTGTCTCTTACCAGGATGGTGCTGACCCAAAAGCTGGGAAAGGATGAAATGAAAAGAGAATTTGAATGCTTTGTCAAAGCTTATCTGAACTCTGTTAGTTTACAGAATGGGGACATGGTGCCAGCCCTCATGAAGCTTCTTATGCAGTGCTGGCTATTTCTGGCTGCTTTTTTTTCCAGCCTTCCCAGATGTGAGCAGAGCTCCCCACATGCTCCTGGCACCTCTCCAGCTGGACACAGGTTCTGCCATGCTGCCTGAAAATGGATCAGCATTGTCATATGAAGCACAGGACGAGAGGATCTGGCCTGCTGATTGGGTTGGATTTAAATGCCTGGGATGCCTTTACTCCAGCATGGGAGTTACAAAGATGGTTGTATGCAGACCAGGCTGCATCTCGCTTGACAGAGCACTGTAAAGGGCAAAGGTGATTGCTGCAGCCTTGCATACAGCCTGTGCATGCTCCCTTGAACCTACTGGAAATGGAACAACCTCCCCTGTGGCTTCCTCTAGGAGTGTGGGCATTGTTTGTTAGGCCATGCAGTAGTGCTCATCACTAGCAGCCTCAGTTGCTCTCAGTTTTGTGAGCAGTCCCCTCCTATGGTTCATGCTCCAAAGGCTACAGCCCTGTCCCCTCCTGCTGGACCAGCTTCGACAAGCACAGCATGCTCAGCTTGTTGGCCAGTCACAACTGAAGCTGTGTGACCACAGAGCACAGGATGCTCACAACACAGCAAGCAAACTGCAGCATGGGGCTCAAAAAGCACTTTGCCGTGATTTGGCTGACATCAGCACGTGAGATTTGAAAAATGGAGCCCTGGGAGATCTTGGAACCAAACACTTCTGAATTTCAGGGTAGCCTAGCCCTGCTCCAGGTCCATGAGTATATGGCAGCTGCTATAAAAATGCTTAGGATGTATGAATTACCTTATGAATGTTAATGCAGCTCCTTTCTTCCAAGTAGAGAAACTCTTGGCTATTGCAGAGCCATAGGATATTAAAATGGATTGGAATATTATATATTGGACATAGCAGCAGCTGAGGTGTATGACAGGGCAGGCAAATATTCCTATCTGAAAGTGTGCCTTCTGTCTGTTCACCAGCAAGAGCATACTTCTGACATTCCTTCTTAAACTGCTTCATAGCAATACCCAGCCCTTTCCATGGAAGCCCAGGTGTACAGCAGCAGCTCCCAGAATGGCAAATCTGCTTTGTTCTTCCTTAAATTGCCTCACTGCTTAAGTAAAAAAAAGAAAAAGACACACTTTTCTTGCAAGTGGAGACTGAGCAGAAATTCAGCTCCAGCTCTAAACTGTGTAGCTTTCAGCTCTGTTTTTAAACAAACAGCTGAAGAAATGCCCAATGTGTACAGCCAACAAGCTCATACCATGTGGAGGTTGCCCATGTCACCAGCCTGATTTCCCAAGCTGATGAACTGCAGAAGGCTCTCTGCCTCTGATATCAATTAGCTGTAATGGGAAAAAAAGTAAAAGAAAAAGTAGTGTTGAGACAGGATCCTAAGCCTTGGCTTCTGTTTGGGCTTCTGCTTTCGTCCGGTGACAAGTTTGGTGAATCTCAGTGACCAGCACTTTGGGTCAGTATTGCATCTGCATGAGACTGCAGAGACTTGTTGGGCAGGGTCTCAGAGCTGGCTGAGACATAGAATCATAGAACCAACCAGGTTGGAAGAGACCTCCAAAATCATCCAGTCCAACCTATCGCCCAGCCCTGTCTAATCAACCAGACCATGGCACTAAGTGCCTCATCCAGGCTTTTCTTGAACACCTCCAGGGACAGTGACTCCACCACCTCCCTGGGCAGCCCATTCCAATGGCAAATCACTCTCTCTGTGAAGAACTTCCTCCTAACATCCAGCCTATACCTCCCCCAGCACAAATTGAGACACTGGCATAGGAGCCAGATCCCCATGATCCTGGAGCTAGATACAAGCTTACCCATGATTATCTGACTCCCTGGCTGGAAATGGCTTGTATCTAGCTGGCCTGAAGCATAGGTGGAGCAAGCATGGGTCTATCTATGTCTGTTCTCCTGGCTGTGCCATGGAATGCTTCAACCAGACCAAAGGATTTACCCTGCAGGAGTACATCTATTTCAAATCTCACCCCAGTTAGCTGTGGTTTTCAGGTTTATATGGAGACCAAGAAAAAAAAGCATCCTGCTCCTCAGATAAGGGATCCAGAACAGAGTTCATGAGGGACTAAAGATATGTCTCTGTTGCTATCACCAAGAATGCTGCAAAGACACCCCAAAATACTTCAGGAGCTGAAAATGGTGGATTAAGATTCACAGCTAAAATATTAAAGAGTGGAGTTTAATTCTGTCTCTGGTGCAGAAGGAGACTGAAACACAGCATTTCATCCTGCTGGACAGTGCTTGTGGCACATCCCAGAGGGATGGAGGTTATTGTCTCCTCAGAAAGTGAGGGACAGAGCAGGAGGGACACTACAGACTTGAAGGAAGAACATCCATTTGGCAAGGTGGAGTTGTCACATCAATAAATAGTTAATAGGCCTGTATTGTTTAATCACTGATTTATATTTAACCATTTTAGGAGGACTATATCTATATATATATATTTATACATAAGTACATAAGCATGTGTATATATATATATATATATATGTATATATGTATATATGCATTTGTGCTCATCCCCTTGGAGAATGGTCCTCAAGTCCTCTAGTGAATGATACTTGAATTTCTCTTCCACACAGAAGTATTTCCTTCTGGAAGTGATGATACGAAACAGATATTAATGACTTTCTAGAGACAATTTCCTCATATTTTTTTGTGCCAAAGCTGTTTTCTAGTTTAAACTTCAGCTGAACTGAATAATCTTGGCTTCATACAAGCTGCATTTCTCAGTGAATAAATAATTTTCCAGTTCTCCCTCCTTCAGATCTTATGTCCCATGATATGCTTGGAATATCTCTGCTTAGATGCACAACATTATTTTCCATATGGATCTACACTCAGTTCCTTTACAGTTTGGCATAAATGATTGCACCAAATTAGTGCTCGAGTGTAGGGAGCGCAAAAGTTCCTCAGCATCCTCCCTGGGACTCTGTAGCACCCTGATATGGGCCACCAGCTTCTAGTGATGAAGACAGTCACTGGCTCTCGGTGTATAACGATGCTTGCTGCTATGGGCAGTGCTCTCAGCGTAAGCAAAGGCCACCTCCGTTGTCCACTCTGTCACACTGCCCTCCTCCTCCTCTTGATTACAGATGTCACCTGTACTGCCCTGCCAGTCTCCTGACAGTGTGGGAAGCCTGAACACAGATGTTCCTCTTGATCCCAGGCTCACACTTGGCAGCACAGCATGCTGCTTTCCCTCCCAGACGTGCTGCTGGGCCAAAACACACACACAGAGCTTTATTTTTAATTCAGCGCAGTTCATAGCAGTCTCGGTTCTGTCATTCCTGCCCTTTGCTTTCCCCTTCTCTCTTTTTTCATTCGATGGCAGTGCACGCTCGGGTTACATCCAGCCCGGTCATGCCCTGCTATGCGACCGTGGCTCTATTTTTACACCTCCTCCCAGCCCAGCTGCTAGCTCCGTGGTTTCGACGCCGCAGGCAAACTGGAAAAAGCAGCCCCCGCTGTGCTGCGCAGCCACACACTGCCGGCGGCTCCCGAAGCCCTGCCCGAGGCTGCTGCCGCGGCTCACCTCTGCTCGGAAGGGCTTCCCCCGTACGCAGAGCTGCTGCCCTCCGTCTGGGGCAGGTTTTTCTCAGCACCTTTTGCCACTCGACTTCTAAGATTGGATGGGACTTCGAGGCTCTCACCTACCAAAATGCCACTTGCTCTTGCCCAGAAACAAATCTCCCTCCTTGTGACACGTGGTAAGGTTGTGCTCACCTTCCCTCTGGATGCTTTATTGTTGATGCTGCTGTAGCAGCAAAGACACAGGAGGCAGGTCTAGGGCACTCCCTCCATGGCTGATGCCCAGAAGGGTAAGCCAGGATGACAGAAATATCAGAGGAGGTTTTATCACTTCTATCTGCTCTCCCCATACTTGTTGCATTACGCTTGCTTCCTGGCGGCCACCTTCACTAAGCTATCCCTCCTCCACACCCCAGGCTACTTATGCATCCGCCACCTCTTGGGATGCCCGAGATCGATACCGTCTCCTGACTGGCGCTCTTTCTGCACGTCTGGCTGCTTCTCCGAAGCCGATCTGCCAGCGCCGAGCTGCAGTGGCTGGCTGCACACGTCGGAGGCAGCCTGCTCTCGTCTGCCAGCACCGGCCGGGCTAGGGCACGGCTACCCCCAGCCAGCGGCACCAGGATGTCGCTCCTGGAGGGACGAGACTCGAGTCCTCCCCGTGGCTGGCTGGGCAAAGACCCTTTTGCGCGACACCAGCT
Source organism: Pogoniulus pusillus (assembly GCF_015220805.1). Lineage (NCBI taxonomy): Eukaryota > Metazoa > Chordata > Aves > Piciformes > Lybiidae > Pogoniulus > Pogoniulus pusillus. Next base: position 24,397,126 of record NC_087275.1, read on the forward strand.
ACAGCTGTCGCTGAGCTGATGAGTCGAAAAGTGCTCGGTGCGGGATGGGGAAAAAAATAAAAAGGCAACTGCAATGTAATTAATGCTGTAACAACTTGTTTCCCCCTTGGAGAATTATACCATTAGCTGCTTCAATTGTGCATGAAATATAAATTACATTACTCAGAGGCATCACGTCTAAGCAGCCACAATCCTAAGTGACACGGCTTGCCACAGTGTATCATGCTCCCTGGTCAAAATTAACAGAAGCCCGGTTGCCTGAGGCTAGCAGATACTCGTTCTGATATCAAAGGTAGAACCAGGGTAGCTCCACCGCCCTCCTGCCTCAGGGAATTTCCCAGGGGAAGGCAACGTAGCCTGGCCCTGTCGTCCGATGAGAGCGACTCGTCGGCTTGAAATGTGCTGGTGCACCCCTGGCGGATTTATATTTGGGAGCCTGGTGCTTCAACAATGAAAGGGATGCTGTGGGATGGCCACCCTAAACTAGGTGATCTTTTGAGGTTGCTTCCTGCCCCTAAGCCCTCTGTGATTCCTCATGCTCACCTCCTATTTGAGTGCACCTTATTTCTGTTTTGCCAGGAGACAAAACCTGACCAGGTTTGTGGTGATAAACATTACAGGTGGTGCTAGTGAGAACTTGGCAGGAGAGCTGCTGAGCTGCGAAAGGGGCCTGGAGGGCAGGGATCTTCCCTTCTCACTGAACCAGAACCCTTTTTAAAGACAGACAGCTTCAGTTCTTGCACTTCCCTGGCTCCTCTAATTTTGGAATTAGCAGCAGGCTGGAAGACACATTTTATTCTCCTCTGATGCCCATCTATAATGAATGATTGCAACCCTGCAGCCCTGATTAGCTGTGTTTGTGAAGAACAATTTCCTCTGCTGTTGGAAAAGCATCCTAGGGTTTGGGTTTTTTTTTTTTTTTGGTTGATTTTTTTTTCCTAGTCACTTAAGATGGACCCTCAGAGCTGCAAAAACACAGACAGAAAGGGAAATGCAGTTTCACTTCTCTGTCTTCAGAAAAAATAGCATTTGCCTTAGTTTCTCTTCTCAAAGTTGAAATCATCAGCAAATCTCTTCCTTGGGAAAAAAAAAACAAACAACAAACCAAAAAGATATGGAAAAAAAGGCAGTCTTGACAGCCAGTCAGAGAAGATCAGCCAGTATCTGCTGACACAAGGCCAGATCCTGAAAGGTGCTGTGCACCTCCAGCTTCCACTTAAATCAAAGGGAAATGAGGAGGCTCAGCACTTTTAAGGCTGTTTTTTTTGGCATTTCAGCATTTTACTAGTGACACTGCCTGAGAACCTCCAACTCAGCTCTTGATGCTGGTCTCCCATAGTGTGAAGACCTGATGCTATGCAAAAGATGGCTCAAGCTGGGTCCCACCCACAGGGTACTCTCTGAGTCACAAAACCTGCAACGTTTTCTTTGCAGTTGGCATGTATGTGTGGGCTTTGCCAGTAACATTTACGTGCAGGCTAGTGGCTCAGCATCAGAGTAAATTGTAGGTGTTGACAAGTCTTATCCAGTGCAGTTTTGGTCTTTTGATTTCCTTTGACCTCTGCTCTTCAGTAAAGCAGGAAGAATGTATGCCAACTACCTTGCTCGATGCTAGAAAACCTATTTGTCAGCAAAAGGAAAATGACCTTAGTCCAAACTGACTTTGGACAGGAAAGTTGCTTTCTTGGTCTCTTGCCTGGCTCAAAATTCAGGCAGCCAGAATTTATTCACTCCAGAGGAACTGTTACCAAGTTCAGCCAATGAGTAAAACTGGGGTGATTTCAAAAGGAAGACTCTCAGCCTCTTTTCTATTTTTGGTCCTTGAAGGGTTCAGAGGGCAAGATGCCTGGTTTGAATAGCATGGAGGAAGTGTACAACACTGCAGCAAAATCATCCCCAAGCACTTTTGTCTTCAGAAACACAAATCCCATCCTTGTTCAGGGAAAAATGCACCCTGCTGCTGGTGTACACCCTGTATCCAGTGCATGAGGGTGGTTATCCTGGTCTTGGCTGGAAGTTGTGTGTGTGCAGTCACAGGGGTTTTAGCTGACACAGGGCAATCTCAGGAGTACAAATGTAATGCAACAGGAGCACCCTGTGCAGGGGTAGACCTGGGATATGGATGATTCTCTGACAGACAAGAGGCCTTTCCAAGTGTTGAAATACCTTGGCACCTCTTCCTTCTTATCCTCACTGACTTTTCTGTATCAGCCAAGAGAGCAGCAAAAGTTTTTAAAGAAAGGGCAGGGAAGATGGGAGGAAACAGGGATTTTCAGCAGTGTTCATCTATTGAAAACCAGGCACTTGACTTGCTGCATGCATCTAGAGACATCTCCCCCCACCCCACTACAGCTAATGCACCTAACCACGTCAATATTCACAACACAGCACTTACAAAAAAAGAGGAGGAAATCAAACATGTTGCTTCCTGGGAAGACCAGGGAGTAGACATTCCCAAGTGCTGAGCAGGATCATCCATTATACATGTCTATCTATTCCACTGACTGCCTATGCAGGACAGAGAGCCTGTTTCTGTATCCAGTGCTGCATCCACCAGAGCGACACCCCTGTGGCCATGGGTTTGCTCTCCTGAAACGCTGAGATGCTGGCACTCTTTCAGGGACAATTTTCTTGGCAAGGGAAGATCCTGACTGTCAATTGCACTTTGGCAGCAGCCAATATAGGAAGTAGCAGTATAAATTCTCATTCTCATTAAATGTGTCTGTCTGACTGATGGATGCCGGTGGAATTACACAGTGGATCCAGATTTGTGGGTCTGACAGTAATAAACCAAATTTTCATATAGAATACATGTCTCAGAGGGGTGTTGGGCGTGCTTTGTTTCTGTGAGTTATAGGCAGTGTGACACAGCAATGATGTCGGCCACCGCTGAGGGGAGTGGTCACTGAAACCAGCCCAACCCTGACAAGTGGAGCAGTGACCTTGCTGACATACACTGCATTCGCAGAACCACAGGATCGTAGAGAACATCCCTTTGGAAGAGACCTCAAAGATCATCCAGCCCAACCTTCAACTCAGCACTGAAGGGTCAACACTAAACCATGTCCCTGAGTGCCAGGTCCACAGGCTCTTTGAACAGCTCCAGGGCTGGTGACTCCACTGCCCTGGGGAGACCATTCCAATATTTGATAACCCTCTCTGTGAAGGTGTATTTCCTAGCATTCAGCCTGAACCTCCCCTGCTGCAGCTTGAAACAATTTCCCCTAGTCCTGTTGCTTGCCACCAAGGAGAAGAGGCTTCCCCCTCCTTATTCCACTCTTCCTTCAGATAAGCTCACTTAACCACTTCTGTTCATCCAAAAAACCTTTTACTTCACATAGCTGCCCTGTGTGCAAAGAGCTGCTCCTGCACTCTGCTGCAGCACTGTTGCTGGGAACAGGCAAAGAAGGAAAGCCTGGGCACAGAAGCATTTGAGATTCTCTCCCAAACCCACCATCACCACTCTTGTCCCTGGTAACCTCTCCAGAGAGCCACTGGAGTGACTGGGCATGCAGCAGGGAGAGTACTGCAAAGGCCACACCACTGGCCCTTTTTTGTTTAAAAGCAAGAGCAAGCTAAAGGTGTAGGGGCCAGGTCCAGGATGCAGTGGGTCACTGCCCCAGTGCAAGGCAGTCAGGGCTCCTGCAATGTTGTGTTCTGGACTGTTACAGCGATGGCCAGGATTAGATACTGGAGCTGTATGGTTGCCAGCAGTGGCATAGTGCCAGAAGGAAGGATTTGCAAATCTTCCCAGTATGGTTATCTCTCAATCCTGCTCTCTGTCCTGCTGTTTCAGGTGGGTTAATAAAGGCCATAAAATGCTTCCTTGTCTTACTTTTGCACTTTGAGCTTCTGTTCTGCATACATGACTCCTTTCTCCTCTCCTGTTTCACCTTCTTCCCAGTAATGTCTTACTCCATCCCCACACAACCACTATGCTGAACTTTTAAGCCCTCAGTGCAAGGTGCTATCCCCCCTTGCTGCCAGCCTGGGGGGTGTTTTGGACTGTCCTCTCTTCAGTCTCCCTCCCAGGAAGACTGATAATGCTCAGGAAATCTCAACTCAGCTCCAGCTCACAAATGTTTCTTGCCATGGTCTAATTTCAGGCCCTCAGCCCTGGCTGCCAAGCTCCGTTCTGTGTGTGGCTCCTGCACCCACTACTTGTGCCACGGGAGTATTTGCTGCCCTGGTTGGGAACTCTTCTGCTTACCTGGATTGCTGCAAGTGAATCAGTCAGCAGCAGCTGTGCTTTTAAAGCCCTCTTGACAGTGCTTGCTCCCTCATTGGCAGCGGCAAAAGAAATTCCTCATGACGAAGTTGCCAGCTGTGGAAAGTCATCTGGGAGAGCACAGAGCAGAGGGCTCTGGCAGGGCTCTGGCAGGTTTTACGTTGAGGGAGCTGCGTCCCTGGTGGAGGAAGATCCTTGGGATGATGTCTGAGCAGGCTGGGCTGCTGTGCTTCTGCAGTCCCTGAAAGAGGATTAAGGCAGCCCGCTGAAGAAATGGAGAGTGAGTGAGAAGCTCAGTCACTTGGGGATTGCTCATCCCAGCCACAGATATAAAGGTGAAAAGAGAGACTTGAAAGTCAGACTTTAGGAGAGTAACCAGCTGGCAGATGGGGTTGTAGCACCCTCCCATCTGTGCCTGAGCTAGCCTGACTGTGTCCATGGATAAGGCTGGGTACATGCTGCTGGCCACAGGGTTTGCAGTGTGAAGGATGGGCAGGCTGAATCCTGAGCTCAGCTGAGGAGTGTGCTCATCTGCACCTCTCTGCTGGGGGCAGCATGGGTGTCACACTTTTCACCCTACCTTTCACCTTGGGGTGCATGAGGAAGCCTAGGGCAAAGCCATTTCACTCTCTGTGCTCACAAAAGATCGGGGGAGCAGCAGGCATCTCCAGGGCATGTGCTGATGGGATTCAGAGATTCATAGAAGACCAGGTTGGAAGGGACCTCAGGAATCATCCAGTCCAACCTTTTAGGGAAAGAATATAGTTTAAATGGGGTGGCCCAGCACCTTGTCAAGCTGGGTCTTGAAACTGGCTCATGCAGGGGAATCTGTCATCTTCCTTGGGAGTTTCTTCCAATGTCTAATAGTTCAAATGGTGAAGTTATTTTTTTCCTGGTATTCAGTCTGAACCTCCTCAGCAGCAACTTATGCCTATTACCTCTTGTCTTTACCATGTGGCTCTTTGTAAAAAGAGAGGCTCTCTCCTCATGATAGCTGCCCTTCATGTATGTGTACACAGTTATCAGGTCTCCCCTAACCCTTCTCTTCTCAAGGCTGAACGAACCCAGTGTCTCAGCCTTTCTTCAGGTCTTCCAGTCCTCTGATCATTCTCATAGCCCTTCTCTGGGCCCTTTCCAGCTTGTCCACATCCTTCTTGTATAGCAGGATGCAAAAATTGTACACAGTACTTAAGGTGTGGTCTGTATAGAGTGGGAGAACCACATCTTTATCCCTGCTTGTTAGTGCAGCTCACGTCCTGCTGGCTTTCTTTGTCACTGCAGCACACTCTTCACTCACGGTAAGCCTTTTGTCCACCAAGACCTCTAGGTCCCTCTTCGCAGTGCTGCTCTCAAGCCAGACGGCTCTTAAACTGAGCTGCACTCCTGGGTTATCCATTCCCAGGTGCAAGACCCTACACTTGGCCCCAGGTTCTTTCTTGCCTACTCAACCAGTCTGTCAAGATCTTCCTGGAGATTGTGGTTAGGGAGATTATACCAAGATAGGGCCTCATGTTTGCTATTTGGATCTATTTTTTCCATCAAGGGGTGCAAGTAGTTTATATGTTGACTCTAGTCCCACTTTCATGTTTGTTTAGGCTAACACTTACCATGTAGCTCCTCCCTAGTCTTAGACTTTCACCCCAGAAGTGCCTTTTGGGTTGTCACACTGACAAGGCATGATGCAGGGAACAAGACACTGTAGAGGACGCAGTAAGTGCTTACTTGCATGCTCAGGCTCTACCTTGCCCCACTTCCTTGGAAGACTTTGCTGCTCCTGAAGTGGTGACCTTTCTCATTTTTGGGGCTGCACAGAGTTTTATATTGTGTTTTAGGATTTGCATGTTTATTTACTGTGTATGTCATTGAACAGCTATTCTCTATCACAGGCTGGTAGTGCCACTCAGATTTCCTCAATCTCCCCTCTCCTCTATGTCCTTTAAAAGTAATATTTGATAAAACTAAGCTGATGTTTGTGCTTTTCCCATTTGTCTCCCAGACTGATTGTATGAGTTCTAATGCCTTTTTCCACTGGCCCAAGTCTTAGAATCGTACAATCATAGATTCATAGAATTGGTTTTGGTTGGAAAAGGCCTCTAAAACCATCTGGACCAGTGATCAAAGTCCTGGATTATTCCTACATGCCCTAAAGACTGCTGCTCATGTGCAGTGTGATAGTAGATATCTGTAAAGAGAGGAACCAAGAGAGAAAAGACAAAACTGTGAAAACCAAAAGTGTGAGCCCTTCCCCATGCTTTAAGCAACTAAGCAGTAGTGATTTGCCAGATAAAACCTGTATGTGACAATGCTTCCCAGAGGTGCCTGTAATGATGATTTGGAAAATCACCCTGATCTACAGCTCATTTAAAGTCTCACTCAGCAATTTCAGATTTGGCATTGAAGAAGAGGTCTTGATTCCTACATGCCAACAAAACCCATTTGTGAGCATTTCACAAATATTCAAGGAGGCTGAAGTCCAGCCTTGAAGATTTTCCCTCTGCTGTTCAGCAGACTGAACCAACCTTAACCCTCACGGTGGCAGAGTGGCTGTGCCCCATCTCCAAGCAAAGAAGCAGTGCCATGCAGATTGCCTCCACAAAGTTCAGGCACCCATGTGCACAGCAGTGATGAATGAAGCTTTCTCCTTTCACTCGTCTTTGGAGACAAGGAAACAGCCACAAATACCTCATGTCAATTCCACCTAGTGGCTTCTCCAGCACAGAGAATTGTCACCCCAAGCTCTTGCCCAGGTAGGCACTGTTTTTTTTACCCCCACAATGCTCCCTCTTTGCTTTCTCATCACAGGTTGGTCACTTTCCAGTGCTGCAGGGCTCAGTCATCCCTGAGTGCATTCCTTTATTCCTATCAGCTCAGAATGAAAAAATTGAGATGTTTTGAGAGCTAAGTGTTCAAGATACGAGGTAGACCTGGCAAAGTGGAAAAGGTTGCTCCAATGAAGCTGAGAAGATGGAAGCTCTACCACCAGTGGATACAGGAGCCTTGCCACTCAAGGTGGGCAGGTTCTAAATCACTTCCAAAAATCAGATAGGAGAGGCTTTTCTTGAAGTAAAATATTCCAATAAGAACAAAGTAAGCAAACAGCCTTTTCTCCATCCATCAGAGGAGAAGCACACGTCATGAATTTACCCTTGAGGCAGACGGTATGGTGGTCTGAAACACACAAAGTGGTTTTACTGACATTTGCTTTTCCTTCCCACATTTTGCAGGAGTCAGATGACAGCGATTGGAGCTGCAGGATATGAAAGGACTTGGCAAAGTTATCATAGATTGTGACATGCTTATCAGGAGCTTGAGCTTGTTTGGAAACTCTGGCTGCACTGGCCGTATCTGTTACTTGATTGAAAATACTCACAATAATTCATACCCTCCCACAGTCTTTGCAGGGTTTTTTGGGGGGCTAAGTGCTGAGCTGTTCTGTGAGAGTTCTCCTTGACCAGTATATTTCACACTGCTGGGTGTGATGAATAAATACTGTTGTTACGTCAAACACTGCTTTCATTTCTGATAAGCTGGGCATAATTCCACCACACCGTCGCAAAGGTGTTACAAAGTCCAAACAGGCTTCGTTTGTTACCTCTGGTAGCAACAGGCTGCACATCAGCACTTAATTTGAGAGTGCAAATTGTACCTTCTTTTGAGCAGTCCTTCCCTGAGCCAGATGGTTTTGCCCCACAGTCATTGGGCAGTGGTGCTTAAAGGCTTTGCAATATCACAGCTTAAACAGAGATGCATTTCTTATTGCATGGTTGTTCCTGCTGCCTGGGAAGCAGGGGATTGGGTTTCTTGATGAGCTTCCTGCACTTAGTGGGTGAAAGAAGGATGCCACCACAGAGCAAACTAGAGCAAACTGCTGTTGCATGAGCTGTCCCTAGTGAGAAGTGAGAAGGAGACAGCAGCCTGCACCAATCGAGTCAAGCAGAAGTCTCTGACAACTGACATGGGCCACGAGTACTTCAGGTATTTCTGATGTGATGCTGCACTTCCCTGTTGATGTTTCTGTCCAGCAAGGTCTTCACAGGGTAGATAAGGGAGGGTTTGGGCACACTTTTTGAGAGGGGCAGAAAAATACTGCAGTGCTGTTAATGCCTCTGTTGCCTACTGTGGAATGGGCAGGGGTTGATGGTGCGGCATATGAGTGGGCTGCAGGAGTATAGTGGGAGTAAGCACAAGGATGTAGGGAGGAGAAGGTGTACCAAGCAGCTGAAGGAGTTGGAAAGGACCAGAATGACTTTAGCTTCAAGAGCTAGAGGAAGGTGAGAGGAAAAGGGCTTAGCTCTGGAAGCTACACAGCATCTGGTGGAAGAGGAAGAGCTTTTTTTTTTGCCTAGGAGCAAAAGGCACCCTTCTCTGCTTAGTGTCTTTTTTGGACTGAGTGGAAACTGAGCACTTTGCAAATCAGACTCACCTAGACAGTGCTAGGTAAGCTTGTGTAAAGTTAGAAACAAAGTCCACAGTGCTGAAAATCAGATGGCTTATGCAGGTGGCTAAATAGAGCTGTGAGTATCCAACTTCAGGGCACCTTGCTGAGGATCTCATGCCTTGCATGCCAGTGGCAGCATTCACTCTGCTCAACATGGCCTGGCTTGCACAGTGTACCAAAGGTATTTTGGGAACATGAAAGGCTGTGGGAAGGAATATGGGAAGGGGCAAGAACATCAGAAGATGTATATTGGATGAAGAATCACTGTGCTGATGTCCCAGGCTGACCACCTGCTCCCAGCTGACCCAACTACCTCTGGAAAGGCTACGGTCAGCCTCTATGAGCATCCTCAGGCAAGCTGGGCTTCTCCACAGCTGAGGTCCCTAGAAGGAGGTGGCAGGCACCCAATACTCCTGCAGAACTGGACAGGTGGCTGGACTGGATGCCTTGGTATCCTCAGCTCCCAGCTCTGCTGCTCACTCAGTGGCAGCACTTTCCACTTTTGCTCCCCACACTCACGATGGAGAATTTGTGATCCTAACCTTCTTACTGTCAGATCATCTGATAAAAAAGTACTATCTAGGAATGGATTAAGGACTGATCCAAATCACAACTATAAGTCTAAATGCCCCAGTCGGGAACTGCAATATAAAGTTGGACTTTAACATCTATGGTAAGACAAATCTGGATTCTCACTCCCCTCCAGAACAGATTAACTAAACTTTCCTGAGTCTAGCTCCTAAACACGTTAGTAGCAGTGTGATGATTTGGGTGTTCCCTGCTCTCCCCCCACTTTGGAAATCACCCAGACTAGACTCAGCCAGCTCTGGAAATAGAATGAAGCTTATTATTTACAGCTTAGCAGAATATACAAGCAGATATCTACAGTATACACAGTTATATGCAGAAACATACAAGGTAAAAGGCAATACAGAAGCAGAATTTACAAGCAGATATCTACAGTATACACAGTTATATGCAGAAACATACAAGGTAAAAGGCAATACAGAAACACAACAGCCCTCCCAGAAACCTGAGTCCCCAGGAGGGGCTCCCAACTGCCCCTTCACCTTTCCCCTACCCCTCTCAACCTTACCTCAGTCCCAAGGAAGAAAGGAGGTTTGGCTAGGGGGTTAGGAAGCAAAGTGGATTAGTCAGAGAAATGGAGGGTGAGGTTAGAGAGAGATACAGCTCGGAGCTTCCCAGCAGGAGAAGTAGAGTGCATTATCGATGTTTAGATTCTTATTCTTATGTCTCAGCAAGCCTATGAGTGAAGTAGACATCACCCTTGTTTTCCTTCCACTGCTTGCAATCTAGTTCTTCTCACCAAAAACATTCTAGCTAGCTTCAAACTAGCACAAGGAGCGATCGAATTAGTGATCTCCAGCACTTCTGGAGTTAATCAGAAGTAAATTGGCAGCCTCGAACAGATTCGGTAGGTCTGGCCATAAATCGTTTGTACATCTGTATGATAAAAAGCAAAGACAAATTTTCCCAAAAAACTGTAACCTTGCATGGTGTGTAAAGAGAATACATAATACTCTTGAGCATAAATACATCTCAAATCAAACCCTTTGTGTATACACAGAATGCATAATGCCTCTGCTTGAGACATTTACCTCAGCTGAGGCCAAACTGGCAATCCTTTTATGGCCAGTGCAGGTCTCTACAACATCAACTCCCTCTGCACTTGTGTATATGTAATTTTGCAGGGCTGATACAGGCAGTCCTCACATACATGTAGGAGTGCAGAGGGTATATAACACCTCTCTAATATTATAAGGCTTAGAATCATAGAATCATAGAATCAACCAGGTTGGAAGAGACCTCCAAGATCATCCAGTCCAACCTAGCACCCAGCCCTGTCCAATCAACTGGACCATGGCACTAAGTGCCTCATCCAGGCTTTTCTTGAACATCTCCAGGGACAGCGACTCCACCACCTCCCTGGGCAGCCCATTCCAATGTCAATCACTCTCTCTGGGAAGAACTTCCTCCTAACATCCAGCCTATACTTTTCCCAGCACATCTTGAGACTGTGTCCCCTTGTTCTGTTGCTGGTTGCCTGGGAGAAGAGGCCAACCCCCACCTGGCTACAATAAGCTCTGTAGTCAGCTGTGAAGGCTGGCTTACATAAGCCTAGAGGACAGAGCCCACAGGCTGAAAGCAGGGTAGTAAAAGGCAGAGTCTGTCCTGGGTTCAAGCCCACACCTCCGCCAGCTGGGCAGCCAGCCTCTGGGGTATTGCAGTGATGCCCTGGGTCAGAGTCTTCTGGGAAGTTCAGCGTGACCCATAGCTACAGGCTTTTCTCTACAGGATAAAACAGCCTCAAGCCTGCTTACAGGCTACATAAAGGCAAAAACATATAAAATAAATCAATCACACAAAAGGTTAAACAGAAACATATCTGATCCCCAAGGCACAAAGAGAGAGACACTGTCCTGGAACTGACAGTGGCAATCACCCATGTTGTCACTTGCCTTTTCAGAGATGTGGTCCATTCTGGGTAGGTTTAAATTAGATATTAGGAAAAAATTTATCATGGAGAGAGTGGTCAGGTACTGGAATGAGCTGCCCAGGGAGGTGGTGGAGTCACCGACCCTGGATGTGTTTAAGGGTCGTTTGGATGTGGCGCTTAGGGATATGGTTTAAGGTGAATCTTGTAGAGTAGGGTATAGGTTGGACTTGGCGATCCTGAGGGTCTTTTCCAACCTGGATGTTTCTGTGATTCTGTGATTCTGAGATGGAGAAGGCTGTGCCTTGGCCAAAGGCTGCAGGGAGCAGCAGTGGAGCTGGCCAAAGAGGCGGAGAGCATGCTCACGCCTGTGCACTTGTTCCTGCACACGCACGCACCCACTCACGCCGCATGCTTTCAGCTGTGCTGTTTCCTGGCCTGCTCTATGTCACATCTGCAGGTCAGGAGTTCAGGTCGGATAATCAGACTGTTATTCTGTTTGAATTATTGGCTGTGTCCACGTGGCAGGGCTCTGGTATCAGGACAAGCAGACGACTGCACGTCTGGAGGAGAAGCAGTGGCACTCCATCCTTCTGTCTATCTTGCTCGAAACAAAACATGGGTAGCAGAGAGGAAAGGGGCAGAAATCATACCCAGCACCTCCTCCTGCTAGGACCCTCAGAGGTCTGGGACTGAATGTCACACTGCAGCACCTGCCTGTCTAAGTGAGAACAGGGCCATTGAGGGTGTGTGAGTTCTGTGTGGTCATTACTCACCAGGTATTTCCAAGCCAAACCCTTCTTGAAGCACGAGGGAAGTCAATTCCTTGATGCTGGTCTCTTGCTTTAGCTTTGCTGCTTCGTGAATGCTAGGGAAATCCATCCCACCTCTGTACTAACACCTCATAAACTGCAATTCACAGGAAACCAGCGTGTGCCAGAACAACTGTGCTGCATGCAGGAGACCTCCTACAATTCCCTGGTTCCAGTCACAGGCCAGAGAGCAGGTTTGTGAAAGGTTAATACCCCCTTATATGGCTGCTGTCAGTTCTCACTTCTTCCAGTGGCTATGTTTTAGTCTTTCTTTCTCCACCCCCTCCTTCCCTTCCAACTAAGAACTGCAGCTCCAGAAACACCAGCAGGCAAGAGTGAGGAAATGATGCCAGTAGCCCCTGTTGATCCAGGCAGACAATGTATGGTAACACCATTGGTACTAGAAATGCCTAGGACTGCTTTCACCAAGCTGTGGTTTCTGGCTCATGGTTTGATCAGGTTTTCTTCTCCATCCAGTCCTGGCAGTGGCAGCCCTCAACTGCACAGGAATACATCCAGACAGGTTTTGAAAGTCACCAGAGAAGGAGACTCCACAACCTCTCTGGGCAACCTGTTCCAGTGCTCTGTCATCCACAGTGTAAAGAAATTTCTTCTCATGTTGGGGTGAAACCTTCTATGTTTGAGTCTGTACCCGTTGCTCCCTGTTCTATTGCTGTGCACCAGTGAAAAGAGATTGGCCCCATCCACTTGACACCCACCACTCAGGTATTTATAGACATTGAGCAGACCCTCTTTTCTCTAGACTAGACATCCCCAGGTCTCTCAGTCTCTCTCCATAGGGGAGATGCTCAAGTCCTCCAATTGTCCTTGTGGTTCTCTCCAGCAGATCCCTGTCTTTCCTGAACTGGGGAGCCCAAAACTGGACACAGTATTCCAGGTATGCTCCTTGTTTTCCCCAGATTTTGAGGGATGTCCACAGGGAGCCCATCCAGCCACTTACTTTCTCAGGTGGTGTGGAGCCATCCAAGCAATTTCACACCCTGCTCCTTGGGGCCACACTTGTGTATGTGCAGGGAGTACAGGGGGAGGGAATGAAGTTTTCTACAAACTTCCTCCCTTAACCCTTACCTTCCTTACCTGTCTCTCTTGGGTGACATTAATGGAATCTGACATGGTGCCATAACCCGTTAGTCATTCTGCCAGGGCAGTAATTTGGTCAAATGACAAACTTTCAATCATCTGAACAAATGGCTGTTTCACGAGGGCATTTGATCAAATGATTAAAACTAAAAGGCATTCAGCCCCATGACTGAAGATGTGATCATGGCTCTGGACAGGTGCTGGAACAGATTTTTATAAAACAATCAGACTGGAGTGCAATTCTTCATGTGCTGGAGCTTCAGGATGAAGGGCTCCTGCCTCCTGCTGCTGAGATGGAGGAATGTGGGTTTCCCTGCCTTCTCCCCTCTGAGTGACCTCTCTCACAACCAGAGTGCCTGGGTTTGACTCCTGTGCTGTTTTGAGCCTAACTGGGATATTTTGGTGAGAAGAATGAGATTATAGGCTGTGAAAAGGGAACAATGGTGATGGCCACTTAACTCACAGGCTTGCTGAGATGTATAAGAACACAAACATAGAGTCTCCCTCTGGCTTTTGAGGTTGCACTTCTCTCTCTCTACTTGCTGCCTAACTAATCCACCTTCTTCCTAACCCCCCCTGGACAATCCTCCAAACTCACCTTGAACATAAGACAAAGTCTGGGATAAGGTAGAGGGGTGGGAAGAAGGCAGAAGGGTGGTTGAGTCCTCCTGGGGACTCAGGTTTCTGGGAGGGCTGTTGTGTTTCTGTATTACTTTTTTAACTTGTATATTTCTGTCTATAGCTGTAGATACTGTAAATATCTGCTTGTATATTGTGCTAAGCAGTAAATATAAAGCTTCATTCATTTTCCAGCTCGTCTGAGTCTAGTCTGGGTGATTTACTTAAGTGTGTGTGTGTGGGTAACACCCAAACCATCGCAACCCCAAAGGCACAGAACTTCCCAGCCCCTTTGGCCATGAAAGATGTGCTGGGAAAGGGGTGGTCAGTGATGAGGAGAGGTGAAGCAAATGGGAGGATGGCAGAGCAAGCAGCAGGGGGCTGTCCAGTGGTGTAGGTAATTAGTGATAGAACAAGAAGGAATGGCCTCAAGCTGTGACTGGGTGGACTTAGACTGGATATTAAGGAAAAAGAATTCAAGCAAGAGTGGTCAGGCACTGGAATGGACTGCTCAGGGAGGTGCCTGGGTCACCAACCCTGGATGTGTTTAAAGGTCATTTGGATGTGGTGCTTGGAGATGTGGTTTAGGGTGCACTTTGTAGAGCAGGTTTATGGGTTATGGGTTGGATCCTGAGGGTCTTTCCCAACCTGAATGTTTCTGTGATTCTGTGAGTGCCTTGTGAAGTGACTGTTTGGCCACACCACACAGCCTCTCTTCAAAGCATCGTTTTTCTCCAGGAAAGGCCTTTGTCAGCAGCCCTGCCTTCCCAGCTTGAGCTCAAGGAAGAGTAGGGAAGGGCATTTCCTCCTGACTTGTCTTTGTTTTTACTGGGCATGAAGATCTCTGCAAAGCCATACCTCTGGTGCCAGTGAAGCAGAAACAGAGAAGCAAGATTGCTGCTGCTGCTTCTTACGTGGAACAGGTCAGTGCAGGACAAGTTTTGCTGTGCTATAATGGTTGAGGGCATGCAAATTCCCTGTCACCATGCTTTCACCTTTGCCTTCACATGCAACTGCATCAGAGGTGCCTGGAGGGGAGGGCATCACAGCAACCCAGAGCAAGGGCTGGAGTCCTGAGCAAGTGTGGAATGAGCTCAAGTGTGGTTCTCCCTCTCATGTGCAAGGCAAAGGCTCCAGGGACATTGATATTCAGAGACAAGTCTGGGGTTTGATCTCTCTTCCAGAGATCCACCTGGGTACCTTATCCATTCCCAGTCTGTCCCATTTATTTATGGCAGTAGGATAAATGGTTTCCAGACAGAGGTGACCACAATCTCTCTTCTGTGGAGCTGACAAGCTATGACTGGAGAGAGAGATCATGTTTATGGTGAAGAGCTTCCTGCAGTTGCAGAGAGGTCAACAGGATGCTTACCAAAAATAAGGTTCAGTTCATTGAATTAATGAAGTTCAGGCAGGGAGCACAGACTATGCAAGCGAAGCAAGGAATAAAGCTTCTAAGCAACAATGGCTGTGATGCACTTAGGCAGCATTCCCAAATCACAATACTTGATGTTTTTATCAAAATTACCAAAGTATTTTTACCAACACTTGATGGTTTTGTTTTGACCAACCCCCACCCCCCCTACCCCCCAAAAAATCCAAACCAAGCCAAACACAAGCAAACAAGGAAACAAGAAAGCAGGGGAAAAAGGCTCAGGTGGGAGTTGAACACCTCTTTTTGACTCTTGCCTTAAAGGTTTTCTCTCCTTTCACTCCATCCCATGCCTCTGATGGAAGAAATAGGGGACAAGATTACTATATGGGACTTCTTTGGTAGGGGAGGGGGTGTCACAGACAAATGCTGCTTTGCAGCTGCATTAATTTAAAACATTGTTTGGGTTCTCAGCCAGCTGAGAAGATACCTGAAGATACCTGATTGTAAGAAAAGGAGAGACCTCATCCTGAAGACATCTTACTTTCTTTTATGTCCAGTAGGTTGCATTTTAAATCAGCCATTCAAAACATGCAGAGAGGGCAGGGGCAAGGTCCACAACTGCTGCAGGCTGAACACTGCCTTCACCTGGTGTCTGCACCATACAACCTAATGGAGATCCCAGCCTGCATCTCTCAGTAACTCTCAGGAATGTGGAGACACAAAGAGAACTACATTGCTCCCTATCTCCACCTGTGCTTGTGTCTGCCTCCTTTGGAAAAGCCAAGCCTCTCCCATCTCTCCTCTTGCCTCTTCCCTCTCTCCTCTTGCCTCTTCCCTCTCTCCTCTCCTCTCCTCTCCTCTCCTCTCCTCTCCTCTCCTCTCCTCTCCTCTCCTCTCCTCTCCTCTCCTCTCCTCTCCTCTCCTCTCCTCTCCTCTCCTCTCCTCTCCTCTCCTCTCCTCTCCTCTCCTCTCCTCTCCTCTCCTCTCCTCTCCTCTCCTCTCCTCTCCTCTCCATTCCCCTCCTCTTCCCCCCTCCCTTATTCCTTCCTCTGGGACAAGGAACAACAACAGTCCTTCTCCTGGGACAGGACAAGAGGCTGTGAACTAAATGCTTGGAAGTTTCTGCTTCACCAGGGGACTGCGAGATTTTCATTTGGGTAAATGAGTGAAACTTTTTGCTGCTTGACTGACAGAGTGCTTGGGGAGAAGGAGAGCCTTAACTGCTGGAATGATTTGATGAATTTACCATCAGAATGACTAAGATGTAGATCTGCACATATGGGAACTCCTTTCTGCCTAATAAATGATGCTCACTCACTTGCCCCACCAGGGCATAGAGATGACTCACTGATTTCTGACTCTGCACAGCCTGGAAGTCAGAAGGCACTGTGCAAATGCTGACTGTTCTTATCGTGGGAAGCAAAGGGCTGACTGTGGGGTTGAAGTTTCTGCTTTGGGGAAGGCACAAGCAGCAGTCTGTTCTGCAGTGAGGGTATGCACACAGCTACTTTGAGTGTGGTGGGTTAGGGACTCTCCCCCCCTCACTGCTTGAAATTCCCCAGACTAATTCAGATGGCTTGGAAGTAAGATGAAGCTGTATTTACAGCATGGCAACATTTACAAGTGTATGTACACAATATATCCAAGTATTTACAGTTATAGACAAGTTATACATAACATAGAAATCCAAGCTCCCTTATGGACAAATAAAGCTGCCCAGAAGTGCTCAGAGCTACCCACTTCTCTGTTCCCTCCCCCATCTATCTCAGACCATGTAGGGGTTTGGGAATTACCTATCCCCAACCACAGTTAGGAATTCACCCATACTAGACTCAGTTGGCTGGAAGTTAAGGAATGAAGCTTTATATTTACAATATACAAGCAGATATATACACAATATACACAGATATTTGTAGTTATATATGATTTAAAAGTAATACAGAAATAGAAAACTCCCTCCTGAAACAGTCAGACTGCCCAGAAGGCTCTCAAACCAACCCATCCCCTTCTCCCTCCCTTCTTTCCCCCCCCCATCCCGAGATAATCAGATTAATCTCCATATAGCTCACATGATAAATCTGCAGAGATCTGAGGTGAGATGTCAAAAAGACAATGAGAAAGGTTAGAGGAAAAGGCTTATATGGATCTCCTGCATAATAGCCAAGGTAGGTGCAACCAGACATACAGACTGACAGACCAGAAGAACTGAGACCTAAGAAAGAAGTGTGTGAGGAGTATCTTATCTATATTTTGACTACTTGTGTCTCTCAGCAGAATGAATGATATAGCTGTCACTGTTACTCTCTTCTCACAGCCAAGGATTTAATTTCTCTCACTAAAATATTTCAATTAGCCTCAAACCAGCACAAACAGACAAACATAAAGCAGAAGCCAGCAGCAGCCAGCAAAGGTTATGTGTAATTGTAGAGATTTAGAGGTGAGATATTAGAGTAGATCAGGGTTAAAAGGAACGACACAGACTAGACAGAGAAACTCACAGGACAATGTCCCAGGACAAAGTGAGAGGACATTGTTTATGTTTTGACTTTTTAATCCCTCTCAGCAAACCAATGAATGATGCAGACAACATCATCATTATTTTATTTTCTCAACCAATAACCTAATTTCTGACTAAAACATTCCAACTAGCCTCAAACCAGCAGGTATAAATCATGCTGACTGCTTGCAGAGCTGGGGAAATCTGCTCCGTGCAAAAGTGATGCAGGTAGCAAAGGTGAAGTGCACAGTCTTAGGGGGAAGCTGTGTGCCTGCCCACCTGGTAAATTTATGTTTTTCACCTCTAGAACTTCAATTGGTGCACAGTGTGAGGTTGTAAGTGAAATGAATTTATTGGTGTCAGTTCATTCCCTAATGGGTAGGAGTTCATGTCACAAAATCGGCACGGATAATTTGTCATGATTGCAAGCCTCTTCTAAAGAGAGCCTCCAGCCTGCAAGGGTGTGGAGGAATTAGTTGCTGGCCCCTGGGAGAGACAGCAGAGCTTGGCAGAGAAGCCCATGCTCCAGCAGAGGAAACAAGAGGCAATAACTAATCCTTTCTCTCACCTCTTCACCAGCTCATGAGCTGCAGCAGAGAAAGTTCCTGTGCTGCAGATTGAACACTAATGTGATTCAGGCCTTGCTCTGGTTATATCTTTCAGAATGGGAATAAGATATAATGGGTATGTTAGAGCAACACTAAGGTCAGTGGGAAAACAGCACCAACAAAACAAACAGGCAATGGATCATATCGGCAGCTGTGGCAAGAGGGAAACACCACTGAATGATCCCTAATGGTTTACTGAAGGAGAGATCCCACTGACATCTGCAGGAGGTCTTGACACTGGTCCAGGATGCTCTCTCTCCTAGTTTAGCCTCAGAAAGATGCCCTTTCATTCCCCTCTTTACCCTCTCTTTTCATCCCTCAGGGCAAAGCAGCCGGGAGATCCTGACACGTACTTCAGACCCTGGAGTCATGTGTACATCTGTGGCAGTGTCTCAGAGCTGCCTTCAAATATTTCCCTTTGATCTAAAATCCTCAAACCCCACTGACTGATACGGAACAAATAGTCTGCAAAGCACCTGTGAGTAGCAGGTACTGAGCTTTTGTAGCACTGACTGCAAGAAGCTCCTTGTTCTGGCCACACAAGGGTAACCTTGCCCCAAGCAATGTCAGCCTGGGGGGGTGTCTGCCGTGCTGAGTGAGAAGGAACAAGGACTTCAGGTCCTTGGAGAGGCTGAGCTGGGAAAGCCCATCTCCTGCTGCAGGTTTGCCCAGGCCTCTTCTCAACCAGCACAGAGCTGTACTGTTGTAGCCACTTGCATCTTTGAGCCAGGGTGTCAGGGTGCTCCTGTATGGCACTGCCTGGCAGAGGCATGGCAGGGCTCGGTGGCACTGGGACGTTACTGTCTCACTGTTCACTTCTGTTTGGTTCTCACCTGCCATCAAGTGAGTGAGTGCCCTTTTGAGGCTAAGTGATTTTCATGATAGCTGAAAGGAAGAAGGAGAGAAAGAAGGAGAGAAAGAAGGAGAGAAAGAAAAAAGGGAAGGGAAGGGAAGGGAAGGGAAGGGAAGGGAAGGGAAGGGAAGGGAAGGGAAGGGAAGGGAAGGGAAGGGAAGGGAAGGGAAGGGAAGGGAAGGGAAGGGGAAAGGGAAGGGGAAAGGGAAGGGGAGGAGAGGAGAGGAGAGGAGAGGAGAGGAGAGGAGAGGAGAGGAGAGGAGAGGAGAGGAGAGGAGAGGAGAGGAGAGGAGAGGAGAGGAGAGGAGAGGAGAGGAGAGGAGAGGAGAGGAGAGGAGAGGAGAGGAGAGGAGAGGAGAGGAGAGGAGAGGAGAGGAGAGGAGAGGAGAGGAGGCCAAAGGATTGTTTGGTGTCTTACCAAACTGAAGACTACTTGGGAAAGAAAGTGCAAAATACATGTTCCACCTTACATCTTTAGTTACAGTCCTTTCTTCTGCTTGGCCTGAGGAAAAGCAAGGAAGCAAGCAAGCAAAAAGCCCAGCCAAGGAAACAAGCCTCAGTTAAATTTTAATTCCAAAAGAGAAGGGAAATGTATAAAGAGAGGAAACCTCATCTCTCCTGCGTGGCTGAATCGTAGAATGGTTTAGGTTGGAAAGGACCTCCAAGATCATCCAGTTCCAACCCCCTGCCATAGGCAGGGACACCTCCCACTAGAGTAGGTTGCTCAAGGCCTCATCCAACCTGGCCTTGAACACCTCCAGGGAGGGAGCATCCACAACCTGCCTGGGCAACCTGTGCCAGTGATTCACCACCCTCACTGTAAAGAACTTCTTCCTAACATCTAGCTTGAATCTCCCCTCTGCCACTTTAAACCCATTACTCTTCATCCTGTCATTACAAGACCTTGTAAACAGTCCCTCCCCAGCCTTCCTGTAGGCCCCCTTCAGATACTGAAAGGCTACTACAAGATCTCCTTGAAGCCTTCTCTTCTCCAGGCTGAAGAGCCCCAGCTCTTGTAGCCTGTCCTCATAGCAGAGCTGCTCCAGCCCTCTGAGCATCTTCGTGGCCCTCCTCTGAACTCACTCCAACAGTTCCATGTCCTTCTTGTGTTGGGGGCTCCAGAACTGCACACAGTTCTCCAGGTGGGGTCTGATGAGAGCAGAGCAAAAGGGGCAGCATCCCCTCCCTTGCCCTGCTGGCCACGCTGCTCTTGCTGCAGCCCAGCACACAGTTGCTGTCTGGCATGTGTGTGCACACTGCTGGCTCATGTTGAGCTTTTCATCAACCCAGACCCCCAGGGCCTTTTCCTCAGGGCTGCTCTCAGCCATTCGCCACCCAGCCTGGATTTCTGCTTGAGTTTGCACAGACCCAGGTTGGTTTGCCTTGTTGAATGTCATGAATTTGGCCTGGGCCCACCTCTCCAGCCTGTCCAGGTCCCTCTGGATGGATTCCTGCCCTCTAGCAAGTCAATTGTGCCACACAGCTTGGTGTCATTTGCATCCTTGCTGAGGGTGCACTCGATTCCTCTGTCCATGTCACTGATTCCTGAGGGATGCCACTTGTCACTGGTCTCCAGGTGGACATTGTGCCCTTGATCACCACTCTCTGCATGTTACCATCCAGCCATCTCCTTATCCAGCAGTGCTAGAGTCTTTGTTTTTCCAGTTTGGTGGCCAGAATGTCATGTGGGACAGAGTCAAATGCCTTACTCAGGTCCAGGTAGATGACATCAGTTGCCCTTCCCTTGTCCACTGTTGCTGTGACTTCATCATAAAAGCCACCACATTTGTCAGGCACGATTTGCCCTTGGTGAAGCCATTGCTGGTTGCCACCAATCACCTCTGCTTTGTTTTCTATTTGCCTTAGCAGAGCCTTCAGGAGGATCTGCTCCACGATCTTGCCAGGCACAGAGGTGAGACTGACTGCTCTGTAGTTCCTGGGGTCATCCTGTTTTCCCTTCTTGAAGATGTGCCTTATGTTTGCCCTTTTCCAGTCAGCAGGAGCTTCACCAGTCTGCCAGGACCTATCAAACAGGATGGACAATACTTTAGCAACTTCATCTGCCAACTCCCTCAGGACCTGTGGGTGGATCTCGTCAGGCCCCATGGACTTGTGCACATTCAGATTCTTTAGGTGCTCACGAACATGATCTTCAATTATAGTGGGCAGATCTTCCTTGTCCCAGTTCTTTTGCCCTCTGGGACTTGGACATTGTGGTTGGAGCCCTTGCCATTGAAGACTGAGGAAAAGAAGTCACTGAGCACTTCAGCCTTATCCATATCCTTTGTCACCAGCTCTCCCTTTCCCTTCTGGAAGGGTCCTGCATTCTCTCTAGTCCTCCTTTTCTCACTAATATACCTGAAGAAGTTCTTCTTGTTCCTCTTAATGTCCCCAGACAGATCTAATTCCAGCTGTCCTTTAGCTTTCCTAACCTGAGCTCTGGTTGCACAAACTATTTCTTTGTATTCACCTCAGGTTCCCTGTCCTTGCTTCCACTCTCTGTAGGCTTTTTTTCTTGCATCTAAGTGTGCCCAGGAGCTCTCTATTCATCCATGCAGGCCTCCTGGCATTCTTACCTGCCTTCCTCTTTTTTGGGATGCATTGCTCCTGGGCCTGGAGGAGGTGATCCTTGAACATTGACCAGCTTTCCTGGCCCCCCTTCCTTCCAGAGCTTTTTCCCATGGTAACCTGCCAAGGAGGTCCCTGAAGAGGTTAAAATCTGCTCTTCTGAAGTCCAGAGCAGTGAGTTTGCTATGCACTCTCCTTGATGCCTTGAGAATCATAGAATCATAGAATCAACCAGGTTGGAAGAGACCTCCAAGATCATCCAGTCCAACCTAGCACCCAGCCCTAGCCAGTCAACTAGAGCATGACACTGAGTGCCTCATCCAGGCTTTTCTTGAAGACCTCCAGGGACAGTGCCTCCACCACCTCCCTGGGCAGCCCATTCCAATGCCAATCACTCTCTCTGAGAAGAACTTCCTCCCAACATCCAGCCTAGACTTTCCCCTGGCACAACTTGAGACTGTGTCCCCTTGTTCTATTGCTGGTTGAGGATCTTAAACTACCATTTTATGGTCCCTGCAGCCAGGACAACCCTTCAGCTTCACTTCACTCACCAGCCCCTCCTTGTTAGTGAGGACCAGGTTCAGTATAGCACCTTTTCTTGTGGGTTCCTCTGCCACTTGGAGGAGGAAGTTATTGTCAATGCATTCCAGGAACCTCTTAGATTGCTGGTGCTCTGCTGTCTTGTCCTTCCAACATATGTTAGGGTGGTTGAAGTCCCCCATGAGGACCAGGGCTCTGTGATTGTGAAGCTTCTCCTCTTGTTTGTAAAGTTGGAAGTCTTCTTCACAGAGTAGGCTTGCTCTCTGCAGCACACAGCTGCAAGGGGTCAAGGGTCTGCCAGGAAGCCCAGCAGCCTGAAACTCCTGGGAAGTCTCACTGTCAAGGAGCCAGGAGACAGGGGCTGGTCAGCCTTCATCCCCTGCCTCCTGTCTCCCCACCAGCCTGCCAGGGGAGAAAGTAGGGGAGCTTTCAAAACTTGCTTAGCAGCAAAGATGTCATCCTGCACCTGCCTGATTTGTAGGAGGATCTCATCCAGTATCCACTGTGTTTCAGAGTGTACTGAAACTACACAAACACACATGTATGGATAGTTTCAGTATACACACACAGAGTATCCAGTGTGGTTCAGTGCCAGTGTATGAGATTTTGCTACATTAGACAGGCACACCAGAAAATTTGTGGCCAGCTCTACTGTGAACACCAAGTGCTGGAAACTACCAGTTTTAGCCCAGTCCATCTTTCCAAGGAGCAGCCAAGTTAAACCTGGGGAGCAAATTCACCCACCTTGATAGCAACTTCCCTACAACACTCATCACTGAGTTCTTCAGACACAGGCAGCACAAGCACTGGTGCACATGGGAAGTTGGTTGTGGTGCCAGAGGCTGAACTCCAGGCCAAAGTACACAGAGGATGGACATGGTCTGCTCTGCTAGATCAGTCTGGACTTGGCTGTTGACCTGAGTTCATTTCCAAGCCCTCCCCTATCAGTCAGATATGCACACATGCTGTTCAGCAATGAATCCAGCTGGCTTGTTCTTGACCTCAATCAGTCAAGCCTGTGTACCACACAAGCTTTGGTCTGGGTTGGAAAGAACTGGTGAAAAGAGCCCCAAGCACAGCCTGTAAAGAGTAATCCCCCATTGCAGCAGCTCTACAGAGGGCAGAAACCTTTCCATGTACACAACAACAATTAAAGATGGCAAGAAAAAAAAAGATGCAACATGAAATGTTTTCCATTAAAAAAGTGTGGAGGGAGAGATGTAATACTATTGGCACAGGAACCACACACTGAAATTCCACACTGCTGTCAAAAAGCAGCAATTCTTGTGCTCTGCTTTTAAACCTTCTGGAGACAAAAAACCCCAACCTGTTTGAGTTAATTTGGGCCACCTTGGAGCCTGTAGCCAGCAATGGGCTGCACAGCCAACCTATGTAACTGAAGGGCTCTGCTAAGGTCTAAGAAAGATTTTGGGATAGTCTTGGATTCAGAAGAGAGGCATTTGCTGGCCCTGGAATGTGTCAGGTTGATGAGCCATTGTGTGGCCTCCCCTGTACTCAACACTGGTCAGGCCACACCTTGAGTACTGTGCTCAGTTCTGGGCTCCTCAATTCAAGAGAGATGTTGAGATACTGGAATGTGTCCAGAGAAGGGTGACAAAGCTGGTGAGAGGTCTGGAACACAAACCCTATGAGGAGAGGCTGAGGGAGCTGGGGGTGTGCAGCCTGGAGAAGAGGAGGCTCAGGGCAGACCTCATTGCTGTCTACAACTACCTGAAGGGAGGCTGTAGCCAGGTGGGGGTTGGTCTCTTCTCCCAGGCAACCAGCAACAGAACAAGGGGACACACCATCAAGTTGTGCTGGGGGAGGTCTAGGCTGGATGATAGGAGGAAGTTCTTCCCAGAAAGAGTGATTGGCACTGGAATTAGCTGCCCAGGGAGGTGGTGGAGTTGCTGTCCCTGGAGGTGTTGAAGCAAAGCCTGGATGAGGCACTTAGTGGCATGGTCTAGTTGATTGGACAGGGCTGGGTGCTAGGTTGGACTGGATGATCTTGGAGGTCTCTTCCAACCCAGCTGATTCTATGATTCTATGACAAAGCTTGATCTACAAGACACTGCAGAAAATCCTTATTAGGCACCAGCCTGCTTTTCAAGCAACTCAACAAGCTCTCCTGAACCACTTACCCCAAAATGTATCTTGGTGAACAATGTCTTTCTCTCCCAGCTGCGCTGTTGTGACCACTTAGGACTAAAGCTGCACCAAATGCATGTCTCCTACCCAACCAAACTCATGTTTATCAGCTCCTTCCAGATGTTCCTGCAGCTGCTATCACCTCACCATCACCATTTGATGTGCTACCTAAGCAGATTGAGAGCTATGTTTTCACAGGCCTTGCCGATGCTCTGAGCTGTGTGTGCTCCAGCTTGCTTCCCAGCCTAATTTTTTACACACTAGTGTCCTCAATTACTTTTCCAAATGAAAGGGAGTCATGCTACTTTAATTAAACATTTAATTGAAGGGAAGGAAAAAGTGGAGGGAAAAAAAAAAAAGCAGCACTGAGGGAGCTGATGTTTGCCAACAAGGAAAGGATAACGGTGAGAGATTGCTGCTTCTAAATGAAACCTCACAAGGCTGCTTTCTGCAGTGAGTGGCACCCTGGGCTGGGGCTCATGTATCAAAGCACAGCTCAGCTCCTATTCAATTAATGTGTCTGTTTCAATGGGAAGGTTTTGTAGAGCATTGTTGGAAATGGTTTCTAATTTTCCCTTCAGTTTTTGGCTGGCTTAATTAAACTTAACACCCACCAAATCCTTGTGTCTCTCCGAAGGCAGACTGGTTATTGACTGAAAGGATTGTTAAGAAATCATTTCTGTGTTTCCCTGGCCACTTTCAGTGAATTAGCAAATCCACTTTTCTTTCTTTTTTTTTTTTTTTTTTTTGAGTTTGATCCAGCACTGAGGTGTTTCTGCTCCCTTCTTCTCCAAAAGCTGGCAGAAATGTGTATCTTCTTTCCTGTTCTGTGAAAGCCTGAGAACTTAATCAGCTACAACTCTCCAGGATGAGACCTCCCCTAATAAAGAAGCAATGCAAGCCAATGCAGAACCCAGTGCTCCTTGCCCCGGGGTAGGACTACCTGTGAGAACAAAATCACTTGCAACACAAGTTCATGGGGTAGAGTCTTCGTGGACATAGGGCACAAGTTTGTTTTGTGAGTGAGCTGACAAGGTCTGGTTTGCTATCAGCCTGGCTCTCAAGGCCAAGCAAAGACTCACAGAATCATCGAATCATAGAATCAACCAGGTTGGAAGAGACCTCCAAGATCATCCAGTCCAACCTAGCACCCAGCCCTATCCAGTCAACTAGACCATGGCACTAAGTGCCTTATCCAGTCTTTTCTTGAAGACCTCCAGGGACGGTGCCTCCACCACCTCCCTGGGCAGCCCATTCCAATGCCAATCACTCTCTCTGTGAAGAACTTCCTTGTGGTTTTGCTAGACAGATTGGAGAATTAGTAAAGTATCTTTTCAGTTTCCTGGTCCAAAAAGACTTGGGTGTTGTCTTATACTTGGGACAGCTCTGGTCCAAGAATACTTGGGGGTCTTACTATACTTTGGACAGCTCTCTCTCTCATTCAGCAGAAATTCACTAATGGGCTCAAAAGTTTTAGAAAGACAGAATGAAGAAGTGCATGTGTGTGGAAATGTCTTCTTCCTTGGAAAGCAGGCTAAAGCCAAGACTGAAACCTGGGCTGTGCATCATGCTGAGTGACTCATGCTGTCCCAACACTATTTGCTTCTGAGTTTGACTGTATAAAACTCAGTACCCATGCTCCAGATGACGTCTCTGCAGGCAGTGAGCACCTTTGAAATTGAGGCTCTGCCTGCTTGTGAAAGGAGGAGAGCCCTCACAAATGTGGAAACACAAAAGAAGGCTCACACAAAGGGAACATCCTGCGTGCCGCAAGTGCTGCCATTGCACAGCCATTCGCCGTCACTGACAGAGCAGGGGGTGAGGGAGGGTAAACTGGGCCACCCTGACAGGTGTGAGCCATGATGGGAAGAATAAATATCTGAGATCAGAACACCCAGAGCAGGTTTGCCTACCTTGTTCTCTCCCAAATGTTCTGAGAAGGCAGCAAGATAAAAAGTGATTCTTGGGGTACAGCTGACTAAAAGGAATTGAGAAGAAACTCTTCCCACAAAAGGCTATGTAGGCTTGCCCACATCTCAGGCACAAAATTGGTCTCATTCAAACCTGAAACCTTGTTGACACCTAGTGTGTAGTGGAAAAGTGGTGGCAATGCATCAACTGGCTGGATTCCCTGCTCCCAGCAAGCAGGATAGCTGCTCACAGCAGGGAGCCAAACATGGTTTCTGCTTAGCACCATGACAGTGCTATGGATTAGACATAGATTAACCCAGCGACCTACCATCTGCTCTCATCCATGTCTAAGAATATAAGCAAAGGGAATCTGATGATTAGGGAAAAGAATAGGTCAAGTTCAGCTCAAAGTTCAATGTCATTGAAAAAAAAAAGAACATTAGAAGCAGAATGTGTCTGTTTTTTTCTCTCCATAAGCCTATACTGAGCCCTTGAGGGTTGGGTCATTCTGCTGAGGATTCAGAAAGGCACCTGGGGGTACTGGTAGATAGTAGACTGAAGATGAGCCAGCAGTATGCTCAGGTGGCCAAGAGAGCCAATGGCATCCTAGCCTGCATCAGGAACAGTGTGGCCAGTAGGACAAGGGAGGTTATTCTTCCCCTGTACTCAGCACTGGTCAGACAACACCTTGAGTACTGTGTCCAGTTCTGGGCTACTTAATTCAAGAGAGATGTTGAGATACTGGAACATGTCCAGAGAAGGGAGACAAAGCTGGTGAGAGGTCTGGAACACAAACCCTAGGAGGAGAGGCTGAGGGAGCTGGGGGTGTTTAGGCTGGAGAAGAGGAGGCTCAGGGGTGACCTCATTGCTGTCTACAACTACCTGAAGGGAGGCTGTAGCCAGGTGGGGGTTGGTCTCTTCTCCCAGGCAACCAGCAACAGAACAAGGGGACACACCATCAAGTTGTGCTGGGGGAGGTCTAGGCTGGATGTTAGGAGGAAGTTGTTGCCAGAGAGTGATTGGCATTGGAATGGGCTGCCCAGGGAGGTGGTGGAGGCACTGTCCCTGGAGGTGTTGAAGCAAAGCCTGGATGAGGCACTTAGTGCCATGGTCTAGTTGACTGGCTAGGTCTGGGTGCTAGGTTGGCCTGGATGATCTTGGAGGTCTCTTCCAACCTGGTTGATTCTATGATTCTATGAAAGCCCAGCCTAGGTCTAGCCTAGTCCAAGGCTCCTGGCATGGAGACTGCTATGCTCTGCTCTTGGTTCTGTCAACAGTTGTCTCAGGGACAAGCCACACCACTTCTTACCATCTTTCAACCAATTCTGAATTGAAGATAATAAAGCATCCTCACCCCCCAGCGATCTTCTCGGCATTGCTCTGGGTGCTTCATATTTCCAAATTCAAGTTGTGGCAGGGTTGTAAAGTGAATTAGGAACAAGCATCAATCAAACTCTCTAGCACAGCCACTCCTGAGCTTTGTGTAGGAAGAGAAAGAGAGGGATCAGAGTCAGGCTTGGTTTTATCCACATAGGAATACACTTCATTTCTAGGATTGTTTCTAATAAAATAAAGGCAGTTCTCTGGCTTACCACTAATCACTGTAGCTGTGATAACAGAACAAGTCTGTGCTCCTTGTTTTTTTAACTCAGGAAAAGCAATTCTAGTCAAGCAACCCTTGGAAAAGAAACCCTTGCTATTTGGTGTTGTGGTTTTGAGTAACTAAAATTGTACTACCTTGAAAGTTTACTCTTTGCATGTTGTTTACTCATACCTGAGGAAGACCAAAACCCAAAGCAGATGAAGAAAGCATGGTGAAGCAAAACTTTTCTGCATGATGTAAGGCAAAGGGACTGTCCAGCTCACTGCTTTCTGCATGGATGCTTTTTATCTGGGCACTGCTGTTATTATTAGTGTTCAGACAAGCCCCTGTGTGGGTAGGAGTATAGGAGCCTGAGTCTGCCAGGGCTCTGTATCCTCCCTTTGAAAGGGTAGCAGCCAGGTTGTATACTTAGAACAGTCTGTGTGCTTATTTCACCTTTCTGTTAGGATATGTGCAGAACATGGCACCTTAAAATAGAGGTCATGATATGTTCTTTCACTTACTTTAAGACACTGGTCAAGTATCAAGCAGTTCTGACACTGAGAGAAGAGAAATGGATGGATTTGTGTTTCATGCATGGATGGCTTTTGGCCTGGAGAGATAAGGAGTGCTCCTCCTATGTTTTAGCTCTCTGTTCCTCCTATGTTTTAGCTCTGTGGTTTGGGGGTCTCCAGTGTCTAATAGTGGCTGAGCTCATTCAGCACCATAGCATCCTGTCCAGTGGCAACTCTGTTCACAGCTGCCTGTTTCCACACACCTTACAGGAGCTGAACTACCTCTACCACCCTTGTGCATTTGTTGCTTTGGCCAGAGGGTTAAAAAAGTTATTAGAGGGAGAGTCACAAACACACACATGGTGTGCTCACATAAGCCTTTAAAAATCCTGCTCCTGCTGTGCTGGTTAGCATGGATACTCCTCTTAGCTAAGAAATGAGTCATGGTTGTAGAAAACAGTGCAGGACTTGAACCGAAGTTGTTAATGCTGATGTAATACATGGTGAGAAAATACTGGTAATGCTTGGGCAGAGGAGTTACAGTGCTCTGACTACCACACATTTGCACTCTGCTTCTTCTGCCTGATTACAGCCTCAGCTCTGAACTTGTCTTGCCACACACATGGCACATGGCTGTGTGCATGCGTAGAGCCAGGGTCAGTTTACTAGCATTAGTAATACTGATTGCACAACGATTCCTGCAGCACTTCTAGAGAGAGGAGAGATGATCCTAAGAGAGCGAATTTCATCCATTTTCAAGCTGAACTTCTGGAGATTCACAGTGGAAACTGAACTGAACTTTAATGGCTCTTTAAAGGCCCAAGTCCAAGCTAGTTGTCCAGGCTTCCAAGTCCATTGAGTGGAGAGAGAGAAAAGCACCTCTAGAGGGCAATTCGTTCCACGTATTGTAGCTGCTTCTGGTGCAGGGAGCTCAAGTGCCTGCCTCTCTCCTTTCAGGTGCCTGGAGCTGGCTGGAGCCAAGGTTCCCCAAGGTGACTGTTCTTACCTGCAGGTGCTCAGACTGCGTAGAGGATGCTGCATTGCCATTCAGTCAGCCAGCAAAAGGGTTTCTGCTGACTCATTTGTCAGTGTTCTCCTCCTGCTTTTTCCTGTGAAGACTTTTCTTGTGCCTTTTCTGGTCAGTCCAAGCAAGAGGAGGATTTCCTTGATCTCCCTTGGTCCTGCCATGCTGCATGCTTTCTCTGAGACACAGATAAAGAAAGTCTTGTTCTTGGCTTTCTGTGTCTGAGCAGATACTGTGTCAGAAGGCAGAAAGACAGATTTACTTACCAAAGTGACTGTGATGCTTCTGGTGCTCCTTGTGTGACACAAATGTATGAAGAGATCAGATGGGCAAGGATGAGGACAGAGGTTTATTTTGGATGTGAAAGATTTGGCAACCTCAGTACTATTAGCAAGACCATACTCTGGGATCTATCAGCAAAGAATAAGCTGTGAAACCTCTGCATAACTTGAGGGTTCCAACACCTGAAGGGGGCCTACAAGAGAGCTGTGGAGGAACTTGTGCTTGTAGCGATAGGATGAGGGGGAATGGCTTTAAGGTGGAAGAGCATAGATTTAGACTGGATATTAAGAAGCAAATGTATACAGTGAGGGTTGTGAAATACTGGAACAGGCTACCCAGGGAAGTTGCTAATGCCTCCTTCCTGGAAATATTCAAGGTTAGATGAGGCCTTGAGCAACCTGGTCTAACAGAAGGTGCTCCTATCCATGGCACAGGGGGTGGAACTAGGTGATCTTTAAGGTCCCTTTCAACCCAACCCATTCTATGATTCCGTGAGTCCCTAGCACAGAACTTTGATGGAGCATACCTATTTCCTACCTCCTGCAAGTTTTCCCTGTGTTCTTGCAAATTGCCAGTCTGTCACAGGACAAGGAGCAATGGGTGTAAGCTGTAGCACAGGAGGCTCTACCTCAACACAAGGGGGAACTTCTTTACTGTAAGGGCCACAGAGCACTGGAACAGGCTCCTCAGAGAGGTTGTGAAGTCTCCTTCTCTGGAGACTTTTAAGACCTGTCTGGATCCATTCCTCTGTGACCTGAGCTAGATTGTGTGGTCCTGCTCTGGCAGGGGGGTTGGACTTGATGGTGTCTTTGGGTCCCTTCCAACCCCTAACATCCTGTGATCCTGTGAAGAGTCAAGTTCTGCTCCCTCTTACATGGTAAATAATTTCTTCAGGAGTTCATGTCACCCCAGTGCAAGTGGAAAGACTAGCTGACCAAAAACCCCTCAGGCTGTATCCTTGCCTGCAGGATATGGGCAGGGTAGCTTTAATTGCCATATTGGGGCTGCAAGGTGGGGCCCTGCTCACTCCTAGTTTCAGAGGGAAATATAAACATATGTTTGGTCCTCACAAAGCCCATAAAACAGTGTGGGTGGTTTAAATCTGCTTTATGCTGACACTGCAAATGTCTCTGTAGTCCTCATGGAGGGAGAGCAGCTGCTGGGATTACTCAGCACATCCTTCTCTGGACCTCAAGAAAGGTACTAGGAGATGTGTGTTCAGACTCAAACCAAAGTCAGTGTACTCTGTCTTTGCAGGGAAGGAACCTTTCTAATGGTGCAAAGTCTGTGGGTGCCAGACCTCACCCAGGGAAAGCTGAAAGTAGTACCACAATGCTGGGCTGCCCCAGCCTTGGACCTGGCCAGGAGAAAATGTTATACTGGTTAGTATATGGAAGTGTGTGTGTGTGTGTGTGTGAGGGGAGGGGGAAGGTGCTGATTCCATAGCCAGTATCTATATTGGAGTTTTAAATTAATGGCAAGTTGTCTTAATCTTGGGGCAGGTGTTCTTTTTTATTCTTGTCCCTGTAGCAGAATAAATGAATGAAATAAAAAACGAGTAAGAACTTGAGCCTTCACATAATGAATATTGTGCATACAACCTCCTATAAATTACACTTGAGGCTCCCAATGGGTAACATCTCTTCTATATTACTGGGATAGTTGCATTTTTTTTCTCAAGAGAGTCTCTTACAGCAACCTCCTGCAAAGTTAGCACAGCTCCTGCAGGTTAGAGAGTCTGATGGAGGAGGAAGATCAGTAGGGTCATTAGGAAGCATCATTAGAGGCTTAAGAGCTAATGATCCAAAGCACATTGACATTAGCGTGACTCTTTTTTTTGGACTTGAGGCACCTGGGCACTGAGTTCTTCCTTGTGATATTGAACATGTCTGCTTTTCATGCACAATTTTCTCATTTGGGTTGGGAAAAGGTTGTTCCTTCTCTGTAGAGTGAAAAACAAATGACCAAACCCCTTGTGCTGGAGCTGCAGTACTGGAGACAAGATTTCCTAGACCCCTTGTGCTGGAGCTGCAGTACTGGAGACAAGATTTCCTAGACCCCTTGTGCTGGAGCTGCAGTACTGGAGACAAGATTTCCTAGACCCCTTGTGCTGGAGCTGCAGTACTGGAGACAAGATTACCTAGAAATTTTCCTATCATTAAATCTGCTGGTTTAGATTTTTCTTCCCCCCTCTGTTTATAATGTCAGTGAGTAGTTATAATGAAAGGGCTTAGATTTTTAACGACATTAAAACTCAGAAATCAACAGTTACTAAACCCCTTCCTACTTGGCTGTTGCAGCTGTACCACTCACTGTACTGTTCCCACTCACTGCACTGTTCCCACTCACTGCACTGTTCCCACTCACTGCAGTCAATCCACAGGGACAAAACTAAGTCGTAGGTGTAGGAAATGTAGATGAGCTTTTCTAGCAGCCAGAGCACCCCAAGCTGCTCTCCCTAAGTTGCAGGCAGAAGGGAGGTGGTTGCAGGGAAACAGCACTCAGGCAATTGCTTGGGCCCCTGCAGCAGCAGGAGTGTGCTCACTACGCTTGAGTGTTGTGGTACCTGTGAAACCTGCCTACTGTGTGGGTGGGAGGTCAGAGAGCTGGAAATCTCTGTGGAGAGCTTTTCTCTCTTATTTTTTCTTCTGCCCTGTAAGCATCCTCCTTTCTCCTTCCCTGGTCCTTCTGGCAAGGACTGAGTGCCCTCTCCCTTCCAAAATATCTACCCCATGCTAGCAGCTGGAGGTGATATCTGTCACTGACCGTGGACACCGATGTTCCACAGGTCTCTGTGCCAAAAATCACAGACACACAATTAAACCTTCTTGGACAGTGGGAGAAAAAACCAAGGCCAAGGGCATTAGACTGCTTTTCCTTCAGCTGTAACAAAGCCAGAAAAAAACTTTTGTGGAAGCCTAGCTGGAAAATCAAAGTGTTCTCCTTGGGGAACTCTGCTTCACTCCTCAGCAAGGGGACGGTTCAGGCAACAGCTGGGCACTCACCAAACGGGGCTGTGCAGGGGCTTCTGTGAGGGGCTCTCTGCCTTCCACTGCTCTCCATGAAGATTTACTTTCTGCTTGAAGCAACAGTTCCTGTGCATGCATTCTGACCTCATAACAGCTATGTAATAATCCAGGATCCTACTTATTTACATTACTCCCCAACGGTTTAAAAATTCATTAACGGCTCAGTAATAAATTCTCAGCAGACTTCCCTGAAGAGATGAAAAATGGGGGGACATCAGCTAATGAATTATCCCAGAAACACTCTGGAAGGAGGGCCTGCTCTCCTATTCCACACCATTCCTGTTGCTGAATGGAAAGAATCTGAGGTTTTATGTTTATTTTTTGTATTGTTTGTGCTTCTCTGCAGCCTGTGGGAGTAACGGAGACGACCTCTCCATCTGCCACACGTGGTCCATATGGCAGCCATATGATCTCCTCCCCTCCATTTCAGCCACCTCTGAACTGGAAGGGCAGCCTTGTCTGGGACCCAGCATGAGCACTGAGTCACTTCCAATTCCCATCCTGTTCTCCCTCCCACTAGAGCAACTTATTTAACAGCAACAATTTACATATGGTGGTTTTACAATGTGGAGTAGGATACCCCAGGGACTGATCTGAGACTCATGCATCCGTTTCAGAGTGTTTGTGCTGAGGAGGCAGTGGGGCAGAGTCAGTGTGTAGCTATGCTCATCTAAATTCAGAGGTGCTTCAGGGAAGCAGAATCACAAAATCACAGAACTTCAGAAGTTGGAAGGGACCTCCAGAGATCATCAAGTCCAACTCCTCTGCCAAAGCAGGATCCCCTAGGGTAGTTCACACAGGAATGCATCCAGGCAGGTTTTGAAAGTCTCCAGAGAAGGAGAATCCGAAACCTCTCTGGGCAGCCTGTTCCAGTGCTCTGTCACCCTCACTGTAAAGAAGTTTCTCCTCATGTTGAGGTGAAACCTTCTATGCTCCAATTTGTAGCCATTGCTCCTTGTCTTATTGCAGCTGACCAGCAAAAAGAGATTGGCCCCATCCACTTGACACCCACCCCTCAGATATTTGTACACATTGATCAGTTCTCCCCTCAGCCTTCTCTTTTCCAGACTAAACAGCCCCAGGTTTCTCAGCCTCTCTCTGTAGGAGAGATGCTCAAGTCCCCCAATCATCCTCGTGGCTCTCCCTTTCAGATTTACCTTGGCATGAGAGTGAAATATAGGCACCTCCTGGACTCGTGGCCAGTGTACATTGGTGAAATATATCCAGTATACAAAATTCACAGGACTTTCAAGCTCAAGACAAGCACGCTTCTATGCATGACAGTACTGCACAATGCAAGAGGTCAGACAACAGTGCATAATGCAGGAGATCAAACAATAGGTGGATTTCAATTTTGTTACTGCTTTCTTACCTTTCTCTTCCTTCTCAAAAACAGGAGAGACTGAAAAAGAACTGAAAGCCAAATTAAATTTTATCCCTGTCTTTTCTGTGATGAAGTTATACTCAAAGTCTCTTCCTAAATAATTGTGATGGTTTGGGTGTGCCCTGCCCCCCCTACACTTTTAGAAATAGCCAGCTAGTCTCAGCACAATACTAGCTAGCACACACTACTAGCACAGTAATTCTTTGCTATGGATTGCACAGGTAACTGACCCTCATGTAAGGCATATTTATTCCTATATTTACTGGGAGTGAAGGGGAAACCCAGCTCAGAAATCACTGACAATGTGAAATGAAGACTCTGACTGAAGGAAAAAGCATTTTGTTAAAGTTGTGGAATGTTCTTTAGCCTTGGTTAGGTGGAGGTAGTGAGAATGTGTACTGGAGAAGGGAATACCTTTCCCAGAAGTATTTTGCCAGGGAAGATTTTAAGCACCATGCCATTCGAGGCTGAAACAGCAGAGAGAGGGGAAGAATGAGAAACAGAATTCCTTGGTCTCTGCCACCTTCTAACAGGCAATGAATTTTATATCAATCCTAACAATTTTATTTAAACTCTGCTCTCTTCCTACTGCATAGCATTTTCCAAGAGTGTCATGAAATGACTATTAAATGTGGAAAAACAAAAAGAAGTTGAAATAATCATGGTGACTCCATTTGTTTTCCTGCACATAACTGGTTCAATTCCAGCCTCAACAAAAGGAAACTGAGAAGAAATCCAGCTGTACATAGCTGTGTGTAAACCCCAGCTATTTCTCTTAGGACAGTCATCCAGCTGCACCATGCCATAGGCTAGAAGAGCATGAGGAGCCATCCATTTTCATGTCAGCAGCTTGTTTTCCAGCAGGAGGATGGGAGCCCACAGAGAAAGTGGAGAGAGACTATTCCTCCTCCAATCACATGTTCCCATTAGTTCCTTGTGTAAACAAATGCTGGGCACTTTGCCACCCCACGTGAAGCACAGCCAACCAAGCCACTTAACTGGTTGCCAGCAAGCCTGTGGACTGCTGGCGTTGCAGCTATCGCCTTCTGTGCCAGCAGGTACCTACGTGGTGCATCATGGAGACCAGCAGTACCTCAAAGGGGACACAGTGATGCCCTGCCTGGCTCTCTCCCATGGACACAGGTGCACACCCCATGAATGAATGAGTATTTTTCTCCAGCCCTACTCTCCCATGTACACTGGTGCAGCTGGGACTGCAGTGCATCTTTCATGGGCACTCCACACAAGGGAGCGTGTCCACATTTTGCAGAAGCAGCAACATGGGAAATTTTGGGAAGTATTCATCATGGCAAAAAAAGCCCCCAGAATTGGAACTGAGGTGCTTCCAACTTTCAATATGTATAGCAAAACTACTTCCAGCTGCTAAAAGACCCAATAAAGCCTCAGGAGATGCCACTACTGGTGACGGTATCTATCTCTCCTGCTGCTGGCGCTACTGGGGTAAAAAATGTCACTGACACCCTATAGGCTAAGTCAAACAGTTTTGCCAGTAGTTCTGTGTGCAGGTGAATAAAGCACCAGCTGGATGAAAGGGTCCAAAGAGTGGTGGTCAATGGAGCTAAATCCAGCTGGCAGCTGGTCACAAGTGGTGCCCTTCAGGGCTCAGTGTGGGGACCACTTCTGGTTAACATCATTGTTGATGACCTTGATGAAGACATAGAGTGTGTTGTCAGTAAGCTTGCAGATGACACCAAGTTGGATGGCAGTGTTGATCTGCACAAGGGTAGGGAGGTTCTGCATAGGGACTTGGTTTGATTGGATGGGTGGGCCAAAGTTAATTGCATGAGTTTTAACTAGGCCAAATGCAATTGGACCACAATAACCCCAAGCAATGCTATAGGCTTGGGGCAGTGTGACTAGAAAGCTGTCTGGCAGAAAGGAACCTGGGGGTAGTAATAAACAAACAACTCAATACGAGCAAACAGTGAGCCCAGGTGGCAAAGAAAGCCAATGGCATCCTGGCTTGGATTAGAAATGCTGTGTCCAGCAGGAGTAGGGAGGTGATTGTCCTCTTGTATTCAGCTATGGTGAAGCCACACCTCAAGTATTGTGTTCAGCTTTGGGCACCGCATTACAAGAAGGATGTGGAGGTGCTGGAGTGAGTGCAGAGGAGGCCAATGAAGCTAGGGGAGGATCTGGAGAATAAATCTTATAAAGAGCAACTGAGGGAGCTGCAGGTGTTTAGTTTGAAAAAAAAGAAGGCTGAAGGGAGACCTCATCCCTGTCTACAGCTACCTGAAAGGACGTTGTGGAGAGGTTGCTGCTGGTCTCTTCTCACAGGTAATTAGTGATAGAACAAGAGGGAATGGCCTCAAGCTGTAACTGGGTAGGTATAGACTGGACACTGGGGAAGAATTTTTCCCAGCAAGAGTGGTCAGACATTGGAATAGGCTGCCCAGGGAGGTGCAGAAGTCACCAACCCTGGGTGTTCTTAAAGGTCCTTTGGATGTATCACAGGGGATATGGTTTTAGGGGTGAACCTTGTAGAGAAGGGTTAATGGTTGGATTTGGTGATCCTGAAAGGTTCTGTGATTCTGTGACAAAACCCCATGCTTCTGGCTCCTCTCACTCAGTCTTTTGAACTCTGGCCTTGCCACACATTGTTCAAGAAGCCAGTCTGGGCAAGGACGAATTGCCTAGCTATGAAAAAGCCTCAGTGGGTAGGCTGTGGGAAAAAGTTCACTCCATAGGTGTGAGAGTGATGGGTTGCACCCCTTTTTACTGGGCAGTTACTTCCAGCCAGGTGTAGGGCAAGGTGTTTTCCAAGGGGGCTAGTTAGTGGTTAATCAGTGAACATGAATGACTCCTTCTGGATGGATGGCAAGAAAGCTATGTCTGTACATGTTTGTGTGGGTCTCTCTGTGTGGATGTGCTTTGTTGTCCGGGTTTTTTACAGCAAAAATCACATTAAAATGATAAAGGAATGAAATTCTTATCTGTGAGACTCTGCCCTGAAGCAGGAGGGCTTGAGGCAGCTTCCCATGTAGAAAATTATACTGGCTTTTCTCCAGTGTTCCCTGTACTCAGAAAACCCGCAATTCTGCCAATGAACTTCCAGTTTCAGAGCTGCTCCGTTCTCAGGTTTGGTTCTCTCTATCAAGTTGCAACCTGGAACAGTCTTGAGATTACAAACTTCCCAGCAAATGCTTCTGCAGCCCTAAGCTCAATATCCAGACTTCAGTGGGACCACTTCAAGACTCTGAGCTGGGTTTCTCAGAAAAGTTTCCTGATTAAATAGGAAAATATTTTTAAATTATCTCTAGGTCAGCTACAGAAGACTCATGAACAGTAAATGCTCTCAGCAGATGTTTTCTAACAAACCTGCACATTCTGTTGTTTTCATTCTGCAGAGACCCATCAGGTGCTGTACACCTGTTGGACTGTTCCTGTGATTTCAGCCCTCTGTCTGAGATTAGCCTAGCTTTACAAAACCACGACCCTAACTCCCCTAGAATGGGGCAGCACAGTGTACTCAGTGTGACCAGGATGCAGCAGAGAGAGAGGAAGGCAGCTGCTCGAGCAGTCCAAACTCAATTAGGTTGCATTAGTTCTTCCATCGCTGCTACGCGATCGTCCAATTTAACAAACACAAAACCTCTGAGTCAGTGGAAAGGCAAAATAAAAAGCCATTTTCCATAGCTCTGTCGTGTACTTAACAAGGTTATGTAACCAGCCATTAGTTTGACCTTAAACCAACCATTAATTATGGTTTTTTTTTCCTAAAAAGAAGTAGAGAGAGGGAGAGATGAATCATCTGCCAACACCAAACAGTCTTCTTCCAAATCGTTGTGCCAGTCAAAATCACACAGAAGCCAAGCTGCCATCAGAAATTTAGTTCTACTGGTGACTGCCCACAGCCAGTCAGGGGAAATTTAGGCTGGAGGTGAGGAGAAAGTTCTTCACTGAGAGAGTCATTGGACACTGGAATGGGCTGCCCGGGGAGGTGGTGGAGTCGCCGTCCCTGGGGCTGTTCAAGGCAAGATTGGACGTGGCACTTGGTGCCATGATCTAGCCTTGAGCTCTGTGGTAAAGGGTTGGACTTGATGATCTGTGAGGTCTCTTCCAACCTTGGTGATACTGTGATACTGTGATACTGTGAATTCCTTCCTGTCTTGCAAAAACATGTTCAGATCACTCAGTTCAGGACTACTCCTGGTGAGCAGGAGGTGTACAGGTTTGGAAAGAAGGATGTTTGGCTTTTTGTCCCTATGAATGTGCTTTTACACTGTCTTCTGTGAGAGGACACACACACGACTCGCTACCCTTCAAAAGCCTGGAAACACATAACCCCCTCCTTAAAACAACAACAACAACCACCACCACCCCCCAAACCAAACAAAAAACCCCAAAACCCAACCAAACAAAAAAACCCAACAAACCAACCAAAACAAAAAACACCCAAAAAACCCCAAAAAACAGAACCTTAAAAGCGAAACCCAACCAGCCTAGCAAAAAAAACCCAAAACAAGCACAGAAACAAAACCTGAACAAAACATTCCCCAGCCTTACACAAAGCTCATTTGTCTTGTAAGCTTCTCAGAGCAACACTTGAGAATTCTTGTACAGTGCCTAGCAAAAGGCATCCTACCTGCCTTCTTTTGATTATTAGAGAAACAAAAATATGTTTAATAACAGCCTCTCTGAAGCCATCCAAATGAGAAATCTACCTTATCCACAAATCCCTGCTCACTGCCTGGGGATTGGACAAGATGACCTTTGAAGGTCCCTTCCAACCCAATGCAACCTGTGAATCTGAAATCTGTGAATAAAGCACCGTAAGAGGAGCCAGGAGCTCTGCTCTCTACTGTTGATCCAGGAGAGACAAAGTCCCAGTGGTGGGAACCCAAGATGGGCATGGTGCATGGCCTCTCAGCCACAGTATAACAGAATCACAGAATCAACTAGGTTGGAAAAGACCTCTAGGATCATCAAGTCCAGCCTATCACCTAACCCTTCTAACTAACTAAGCCATCACACCAAGTGCCTCATCCAGCCTCCTTTTAAACACCTCCAGGGGTGTTGATTTCACCACCTCCCCAGGCAGCCCATTCCAATGCCAATCACTCTTACTGCGGAGAACTTCCTAACATTCAGCCTAAACCTGCCCTGGCACAGCTTGAGACTGTGTCTTCTTGTTCTGTCACTGGGTGGCTGGGAGAAGAGACCAACCCCCACCTGGCTACTACCTCCTTTCAGGTAGTTCTAGACAGCAATAAGGTCTCCCTTGAGCCTCCTCTTCTTCAGGCTGAACACCCCTAGCTCCCCTAGCTGCTCCACACAGGGCTGTGCTCCAGCCCCCTCACCAGCCTTGGTGCCCTTCTCTGCACATGTTCAAGCATCTCAACATCTTTCTTAAGTGGAGTGGCCCAGAACTGGACACAGTGCTCAAGGTGTGGCCTAACCAGTGCTGACTACAGGGGCAGAATGGCTTCCCTGGTCCCACAGTAATGTGGCCCTTGGGCATTCATCACCAAAGCATCCTCTGAACAACAGAGGGCTTCTCCTCTCACCTTTATCTTCAAGTGGTTGTCTGAGAGAGGCAGGAGTAGAAAAAATGCCAAATGCTGTCCATCACCTTATTACAGAAAAATATAGCTAGAGGCTTGTCCTTCTGCAGAGACTCTAGCATGGATGACTTATGTCCATCACAACCCACATGTGTCATTCACACAAGCTACCAGGAGGCTCAGATCTTTGTAAGAAGGCTGGAGCTGACTTAGAATCTGCTTTTGGTCTATCTGAATGCCTTGTGGAAATGGTAAACAAGGATAAACACAGTGAGGCTCTGTCTTTGGGGGAAAAAAAAAGCAACCCTAGACTGAAAAAAAACCCACAACTCTTCAAAGAAGTTGATTGTGTTTTGCTTTGCTTTTGTTATGGAAATTTGGAAGGAATTTATATCTCTCCCCTGTTTCTTTGGTGTTTTGATACAGCAGTTCTCAGTCCAAATGCTTGCTGTACCAATCCAAACTTCAACCTACTGGTATTTGGAAGGCTGAAGTTATTCTGATTTGCTGCTCTGCCATGAAGTTAGTAACAACACCAGCAATAAAAGACAGAGAGAAGGGTACCCAGAAGTCTGCTGTGCCATTGCTCACACGCAGTGCTGGAGGTCTGCAGGGGTTGCTCCCTCAGGCTGCATCACAGGCAGGGAGCTGTGGCTGAAGAGACTCCTGCTAAATTGCAGAGAATTCCTGGTGGTGCCTGAATAATTGTCTGGTCAGAGAGGTTGTGAGGAAGGGAAGGAAGGAGGTATTTCTTTGCAGATCAGAAAGTAGACATGCCCAGCATTACTGAAGTTCCCTATTGGGCTGAGAAGTCCAACACTGATGAGGTGAAATTGCTGGGGGCTTTGTGCATAGAGCCAATCTCTTGGGCTTCCCCCTCAACACCTCCTCTTGGAACAGCAAGATTGTGAATCAGCTTTGAATTTAAGAGGGTCATTAGTAGGAATTTGTCTTACTGTGAATAGTGAGCTTTCTGTCTTCTTCCTGTCCAGTTTCCCTAGGAATGGCACAGTTCAGCAGGATTTGACAGAGCCCTTCACCAACACTGCACAGCTTGAGAGGACAAGAAGGTTGAAGGCTGAGGTCTGTTAAGATCCATTTCCTTCTCTCCAAGAGATTTCAAACAATCTTTGGGGGCTTTCTGCTAGCTACATCCCTTCTGTGGCAAAAACTGGGAGGGGATGATCTGGCTTGGAGCACTTTTAAAAAAGCTTGAGAACTAAGAGCATTAGCTTCTCCACGCTGGCTAAAAAAGGCTTGCTAAACCCGTTGAAACCAATTGAGGAGCAGAGCAGAGTTAATCCTGGAAAATGCTCACAGTAGCTCAGTGACAAACAACTGTGCAAAGGCAGAGCCACTAGTGAGCTGCTCAGAAAGGACTAGGAGAAGTTACAGTCAAGTTTTGGGGTGGGGGTCAGTCTTCAGGGTTGCCCGAGTGAAAATGAAGGCTGCTGCTGCTGCGAAGCTTCTCATG
Source organism: Pogoniulus pusillus (assembly GCF_015220805.1). Classification (NCBI taxonomy): domain Eukaryota; kingdom Metazoa; phylum Chordata; class Aves; order Piciformes; family Lybiidae; genus Pogoniulus; species Pogoniulus pusillus. The sequence continues at coordinate 24,438,096 of NC_087275.1, forward strand.
CTGCATCTTTATCACTTTGCTCTTCTTCATGTAAGACTTTCTACATTGGGCATTTCTGACAGTTCCCCATCTGAATTCCACCTCAACATGAGGGAGAACTTCTCTACTGTAAGGATCATGGAGCACTGGAACAGGCTGCCCAGAGAGGTTATGGAGTCTCCTTCTCTGGGGACAGTCAAGACCTGCCTGGATGTGTTCCTGTACGACCTGAGTTAGATTCCATGGTCCTGCTCTGGCAGAGGGGCTGGACTCAGTGATCTCTGGAGGTCCCAGAGGATGGCTGGGGGACTTGAACATCTGCCCTGTGAAGAGTGACTGAGAAACCTGGGGCTGTTTAGTCTGGAGAAGACTGAGAGGAGATCTGATCAATGTACACAGATACCTGAGGGGTGGGTGTCAAGTGGATGGGGCCAATCTTTGTTGGTCAGCAGCAATAAGACAAGGAGGAACAGCTACAAACTGGAACCTAGAAGGTTCTCCTCAACACGAGGAGAAACTTCTTTACAGTGAGGGTGACAGAGCACTGGAACAGGCTGCCCAGAGAGGTTGTGGAGTCTCCTTCTCTGGAGGCTTTCAAACCCTCCTGTGCAGGCTATCCTAGGGGATCCTGCTTTGGCAGGTGAGGGGCGTTAGACTCGATGGTCTCTGGAGGTCACTTTCAGCCTCTAAAGTTCTGTGATTTTGTGATCTCTGGAGGTCCCTTCCAACCCCTAAAATCCTATGGTTCTGTGAATTCATGCTCATGGAGGACAGGCATGAAGTCCAGACACTCCTTTATAAGGGCTGTGAGCCCTTCTTGGAAAAAAAACACCCCATTTTATACTGTATTATCACTATTCATTATTGCACAGTGGTACAAATAGCACCTGCATATATGAAATGGGACTAAGGTCCCTCTAACCCAGACACTTACTTCCAAGCAATGAAAGGTAATCTCCATTTTCCAATGTAGTTTAAGCATCAGAAAAGATATTTAAACTTGCAGTGGCATTCTGATTGGATTAAACATCTACCCTTTGTTTAAGGTGGGAGAAGTCACAAGCTCTTTTATTAAGTTAGCTTGCTGAGGCAATAGCACCTTCCAGCCAGAACACAGGGTCATATAAAGGCCTGAGTGAAAAAGTGTGAAGCTTCTAAGGAATCTGAATTGTATGGAATGATGAGGTTTGCTAGGCATAGTTTTAAGAGAGGGCTTTGTGTCTCTATGTACATAAACACATAAGAAAAAGGTAAAATGCAAATGCAGGGAAAAAAGAAGGAAGCAGAAAGAAAAACCTCAGAGAATGATACAGACTTGCTGATGGCAGGACCCTGAGAAATGTATGAGAGAATGGATGTTTGGAGCTTGAAAAGGGGTTGGAAATCTGGCAAAGAGGGCTACTCACTGCTCTGTGACTCCCTTGGGAACAAGGTCTTTGGGCAGTGCCTCTCAATGAAAGAAACTGCATCCAAGAAGAAACTGTCATAAATTCCTTTAACTGAACCACCCCAAAGCTTTGCTAGTGGCTTGAGTTAAAAAGAAATTACAAATCTTAGAATAAAACCCTGCTACTTTTGCTCATTAATAGCATTTTTAGTTCCAACGGTGATTCCTCAACAGGCACACTAGAGTGTCTGCAATGGAAATGATCTTCTAAAATCATAGTGCTCCAATAACAAAGAGAAATCTCCTGTGTGGCCTGTGCTAGTTTGAAGCTAGATAGAATGTTTTGGTGAGAAGAATTAGATTACAGGCTGCAAGAAGGAAACAATGGTGATGTCTACTTCACTCATAGGCTTGCTGAGATGTATAAGAACAAGAACACAAACACAGATAACAGAGTCTCTCTCTGGCTTTTGAGCTGCACTTCTCTCTCTCTAACCTAATTTGCTGTCTGACTAATCTGTCTGCTTCCTAACCCCCTGGCCAACCTTCCAAACTCAACTTGAACATAAAGCAAAGTCTGGGGTAAGGTAAAGTGGTGGGAAGAAGGTGGAAGGGTGGTTGGGAGCCCCTCCTGGGGACTCAGGTTTCTGGGAGGGCTGTTGTGTTTCTGTATTACTTTTTAACTTGCGTATTCCTGTATTTAGCACTATATATATATATATAGTAAATATCTGCTTGTATATTATGCTGAGCTGTGAATATAAAGCTTCATTCTTCAATTTCCAGCTCGTCTGAGTCTAGTCTGGGTGATTTTCTTAAGTGGGAGTGGGGCAGGTAACACTCAAACCATCACAGCATCATCCACCCTGACTTTTAAATTCCAAATAACTTAGCAATTACAAAGAGAAGCCTTCCATGTGGCATGATGCATCTGATCAAAACTGTACCCTACAACTCCAACTCAAAATTCCAAATAACTCAGCACACCTTTATTTGGCTTTGGTTACTCTCAGTTAGTTACTGTTGCTCTGCTGGAGAAAGATGGCAGCCAGTTAAAGCCCACAAGGATCAAGCAAACATCATCCTCCCTATACAAACATTGCTGAAATCCTCTGCTGCTGTTTGTTCGTTGACATGGTTTCCATAGGGGCCACTCCCTCAAGTCTTTGTTTAATTTTCAAATTTGCCCTGGAACCAAACTATTCAATTATGTTTTGGCCACATGAGATTCTGCAGAGGCAGAATTCCCAGGCTCCAACATGGTAAGACACAAGGTGTCCTTTACAGAGTGTCAGCTACCCACCTCAGCCCTCCATAGGTAATAGGAGGATGATGACTCTGCTGCTTAGCTAATGGAGCTCTTAAGGATCTCAGCTATCTTACTGCTACAGTCAGAGATGTCAGGCATTGCTTCATATGTCACTTTGCCATAAATAAGATACCTTGAGTAATCACAAAATAGCTCTAACTCCCCACCAGGCTGACAGCTATAAAAAGCTGGAGTTCTGGCCAATGTCTTGCAAAATCCTTCTCTTTTGCTGCTATTCCCTCTATAGGGATCCGCTGGATGTGATCCACTGTGATCTGCTCTAAGTGGTCCTGCTCTGGCAGGGTGGTTGGACCAGATGATCTTTGGAGGTCCCTTCCAGCCTCTAATATTTTGTGATTCTGTGATTCTCTTTGGGCACAAGAGATGAGAAAACAAGATAGTCCTGACTCTTTCCACCTGCAGCACAGGCTTTGTGTGGCATGGGCCCAGGAGAAATCATCTGGCTGTTCATGACACGGTCTTTTCAGGTGGTCAGGCAGTTTCTTTTGGCTCATTTCCAGGAAAGATCACAAAGAGAAGAAGGAAACTATAGTGGTGAAATGAGTATCTGATCAACGTCTGTACTTACTAGTCAGATGGTGTCTGAACACCACGGCTTGGACTCTTCTCTTCCTTTCTCTCCTGTAAAACACTTTGGTAAAGAGTAAATGATTGATCCCTGTCATAGCTGACTCAGTTCTGAAGGCAGCAGAAGGTCCCATATGCAAACTGGACTCATTTCTCAGGGAAGTCTGCTGCCTGCCTGGGACCTGGCTTAATGATGTGAGGAGCAAGCTTCCTTCCCTAGTGTGGCCTTTCCTCTTCTTCCCAGCGGAGGAAGTATTGATGAGCAGCCTTTGTAGGGCTAACACTGCAGCAGCAGCACATCACACGTGTTGCACAATGCCTCTCATGACTGGAGAGCTTGTATACAGCCCTGCCCGTTCCTAAAGAGCTGACTTTGTACTTTATGGTGTGGGCTGAGTTAGGCTGCAACCTGCCCTTCTTGACCAGCAAAATAAAGCCCAGACCTCAGCCCTAGCTAAGCTTTCCCTCTGTGCTGAAGCTGCTGGCCTCTGTGGTGAGTGATTTTTCATCCACCATGAGAAGCCTGGAATGGCACAGATCCTACACCAGTGTAGGCAGTCAGAGGCTGTTGTTAATCACTTGTACATGTTCTCTTGGAAAAGCTGCAGCGTGCTGGCAAGGTAGCTATCAAATTCCCAGGCTAGCCAGAGGCTAGCCAGAACACACAAGCCCAGAAATCTGACCAGCATATTTAAAATGTGTAAATTCACTCCAGATCCTTCATAGTAATGAGAACTTACTTATTAGTAAAGTCACCATTTAGTTCACTGCTAGTAAAGCTACTACCTAGGAATAGGATTGGCAGCAGCCCTCTCACTGGATCAGTTAGCTGTCATCCAGGCACCAAAACAAAGAAGCAGATGGTCACAAGCACTCTTTGAAAAGTGGCAATGAGTTCATTTACAGATGTGACCCCGGTTTAATCATCTAACCAGGAGGAAACTCCTTTGGGAAGTCCAGTTTATCAAAGAAGCCAGTAATCACTGCATGGGCTAGCTTTAGCACTGCATCAAAAGGTAAAATATATGCACACCTGATCCGTTCCCTGTCTGTCTGTCTGTCTGTCTCTCCTTATCTCTCTCATTTCACAAATAGCAGAGAATATGCATCAGGACAAGATCTTAAGGCACTTGTTAGAACATAACACTTCATCATTGCTGAGGATGCAGTGCACTTTTAAAAGGGCATAAACTATTTAACACAAATGAAAAATAAATCTGCCCTGTCTTAATAGAGACCTCACAAACACATTGATGAATTGCAATGAGATATATAGAGAAGGAGGACAGATATCACAGTATCACAGTATCATCAGGGTTGGAAGAGACCTCACAGATCATCAAGTCCAACCCGTTACCACAGAGCTCAAGGCTAGACCATGGCACCAAGTGCCACGTCCAATCTTGCCTTGAACAGCTCCAGGGACGGCGACTCCACCACCTCCCCGGGCAGCCCATTCCAGTGTCCAATGACTCTCTCAGTGAAGAACTTTCTCCTCACCTCCAGCCTAAATCTCCCCTGGCACAGCCTGAGGCTGTGTCCTCTTGTTCTGGTGCTGGCCACCTGAGAGAAGAGAGCAACCTCATCCTGGCCACAACCACCCCTCAGGTAGTTGTAGACAGCAATAAGGTCACCCCTGAGCCTCCTCTTCTCCAGGCTAACCAATCCCAGCCTCTCCTCATAGGGCTGTGCTCAAGGCCTCTCCCCAGCCTCGTCGCCCTTCTCTGGACACGCTCAAGCATCTCAATGTCCCTCCTAAACTGGGGGGCCCAGAACTGAACACAGTACTTGAGGTGTGGTCTAAGCAGTGCAGAGTACAGGGGCAGAATGACCTCCCTGCTCCTGCTGGCCACACCATTCCTGATGTAGGCCAGGATGCCACTGGCTCTCTTGGCCACCTGGGCACACTGCTGGCTCATGTTCAGGCGGGACATCCTCCTAATGAGAGTGAGAAGCCCTGTGGAGAAGGACCTGGGAGTTCTGTTCTGTCAGGGGATGTTGGACTGGGTGATCTTTTGGGGTCCCTTCCAGCCCCTAACATGCAGTGATTCTGTAGTTACCACGATGTCCATAGAAACACACAATCCTGGTGTATCACTTCTTCATGGAGCAGAACCAACAGCGTAGTAGTTCTGGGGAAATAACCACATTTTTAGCTAAGGATGAGAAAGAGAAAGAAAGTGAGGGAAAAAGAGCAGGAGAGAGTTCTTTTCCAAAGGGAAATAAGAAACTAATTGTTTTTCCCCTTAAGACCACACATTGTCAATAACAGTGCTTCATGAGGAGTATTCTCACATAAATATATATTGTGAATCAAAAACCTCCCACCTCAAACCAACTGCCACGATTGAATTTCACAAATAAATTTTGCCTTAGAGACTTTTGAAGTCGAGAAACAAATCCAAGACTTAAAACAGTGAAAGAAACCAGTGCTAATTCACCACTTCTGAACTAAATTTCTTTCACTTGTACAAGCATCATTAGGTTTGCTTGGTTTTGATGCCTCCTAGACAGCAAACGATGTGCTGTAAGAAGCTTTTATTTCTACCAGACCTGTAAGTTAACCTACCTTAAGATCAGCAGGAGCCAACTGTATATCAAAGTAAATAATAAGGGCCCTAGCAACGGAGAAAAGAAGAACCAGTTTAATGAAAGGCAGAGAAGAGACAAACATCCCTCTTATTCCTCACTAATGTGCAAAATGAACAAACTACTTGGATAGATTTTCATCAAATGAGTGGACTGGAAAAAATGATTTAAGGGAGGCCAGGAACCTCCATGGATTTTTATTTAGAGAAGATAAATTTAAAGACAAACTACCCACACTGCCTGATGAAATTCTCCCTAGTTTTTGAGAATGTGATGTATCATACATTGGTTTAGACTGGGAGACACCTTAGAGATCATCTATTCCAACCTCCCCACCATGGGCAGGGAAGCTGACTTGGCTGCTCAAGGCCTCATCCAACCTGGCCTTGAACACCCCCAGGGAGGAGGCATCCACAACCCTCCTGGGCAGCGTATTCCAGAGTCTTACAGAATCATCAGGGTTGGAAGTGCCCTCAAAGATCATCCAGTTCCAAACCCCCTGCCATGGGCAGGGACACCTCACACTAGATCACCACCCTTGTACTGAAGCACTTCTTCCTAAAATCCAGTCTGACTCTACTCCCATGTCAGCTTAAAATCATTCCCCCTTGTCCTACTGCTTGGCATCCTTATCACAGTATCACTGTATCACCAAGGTTGGAAGAGACCTCATAGTGCCATGTCCAATCCTGCCTTGAACAGCCCCAGGGACGGTGACTCCACCACCTCCCCGGGCAGCCCATTCCAGTGTCCAATGACTCTCTCAGTGAAGAACTTTCTCCTCACCTCCAGCCTAAATTTCCCCTGGCGTAGCTCGAGGCTGTGTCCTCTTGTTCTGGTGCTGGCCACCTGAGAGAAGAGAGCAACCTCCTCCTGGCCACAACCACCCCTCATGTAGTTGTAGACAGCAATGAGGTCACCCCTGAGCCTCCTCTTCTCCAGGCTAACCAATCCCAGCTCCCTCAGCCTCTCCTTGTAGGGCTGTGCTCAAGGCCTCTCACCAGCCTTGTTGCCCTTCTCTGGACACGAGGGACTTATGAAAGTCCCTCTCCAGCCTTCCTGAAAGATCCTTTCAGGTATCAGAAGGCAGCTATAAGGTCCCACAGGAGTCTTCTCTTCTCTAGGCTGAACAACCTCCAACATTTCTATAACATACCTGTTTCTTGAAAATGAAAGAAATCAGCAAATTTGTGTGTGATGGGATTGTTGGCAGGCATCTGAAGCACTGCTGGAGGGAGCACCAGGCAGGACTAAAAAGTCCTGTACTGAGTAACAGTAGAATCTAATTTTATCTTTACAAAACTTGCAGGTGAAATATAGAGGATAAACTTCTTTAGAGAAGCCCATCAAGCAGATAGCCTGAACTCGCTCACACACTGCACCTCTCAGGGTGCCTAGTTCAAATTAAATCATTAGCTGAGAAGGAATAATCTTGGTAGGTTCAGAAAACCAGTTTTAAATTTGACCTGCTAGCAAAATTCTGAATGTATTTACTCTGGATTCCATTTCTCAACCCATATTAAAGCTCCATAGCATAATCAATTATGGGCTTATTGCAAAGTACAGTAGGATTCAATCTCCAGGAATGCCTCCGGGCATGTCTTAGAAGGATGATAAAACTAACAGTAATGGGTCTACAGCTTCTAAGGCTAATTTCCACAGTTACAAATTTTATAAATAAATAGAAGGAATGTCAACTCTCACTCACTCAGCTTGAGGTCTCTCCTGCTGATAACTCCTCTCTCCTCAAATCCTCTCCTGTTTCTCAGATATAGTCCTTTTTCTGTCCCAAAGCCTCTGGGACTTGTTCAAAGCACCTTCATTCCTACCTTTCACAGGGCTAAATGGAGCAAAGAACTAATGCAGCTGGGAATATGAACCAAGTACAGGAGGAGTAAGTGCCCTCCCTGCTCTTGAAGTTGCATCTCAAGGAACAATCACACTGCCTGCAACTGTGATTCCATCAGATCTCACAAGAAGTAGCATGAGGCATGGGCCAGATGGAGGAGAGACTGCCTTGGAAAATTCAAGGGCTGTGGGTAGTGTGTGCTGGTTTGAGGCTAGTTGGAATATTTTAATGAGAGAAATTAAATCACTGGCTGTGAAAAGAAAAGAATGATGAAGTCTGCATCATTCACTGGTTTGCTGAGAGGGATAAAAAGCCAAAATGTCAATAGTTTGTTGGAGTCTGGTCTGTGACACTGCATGTATTTGCTTCCTCCTCACTCTGCTCTCATATAGAGCAGTGGATGTGGTTTTGCTTGATTTCAGTAAAACATTTGACACTCTCCCACAGCATCCTTCTGGCTAAACTGAGGCAGTGTGGTCTGGGTGATCAGGTAGTGAGGTGGATTTGGAACTGGTTGAAGGAAAGAAGCCAGAGAGTTGTGGTCAATGGGATTGTGTCTGGTTGGAGGCCTGTGACTCGTGGGGTCCCACAGAGGTCAGTACTGGGACCAGTTCTGTTCAGTAAATTCATCAGTGACCTGGATGAGGGCACAGAGTGCACTGTCAGCAAGTTTGGTGATGACACCAGTCTGGGTGGAGTGACTGCCACACCAGAAGGCTGTGCTGCCATTCAGCAAGACTTGTTGGGCTGGAGGGTTGGGCAGGGAGAAATTGAATGAAATTCAACAGAGGCAGATGTAGAGTCTTGCACCTGGGAAAGAACCTCAGGTATCAGTACAGGTTGGGGACTGACCTGGTGGAAGGCAGGGAAGGAGAAAAGAATTTGGGGGTCCTAGCTGATGGGAGGTTGACCATGAGTCAGCAATGTGTATCCGTGGCCAGGAAGGCCAATGCCATTCTGGGGTGTATTAGAAGGGCTGTGGCTAGTAGGTTGAGAGATGTTTTCCCCCTCTATTCTTCCCTGTTGAGGTCACATTTGGAATACTGTATCCAGTTCTGGTCCCCTCCGTTCAAGAAGGACATAGAACTGCTTGAGAGTGTCCAGCGCAGAGCCATAAAGATGATTAAGGGAATGGAACATCTCTCTTAGAAGGAAAGACTGAGGGAGCTGGGGCTCTGCTGCTTGGACAAGAGGAGACTGAGAGGTGACCTCATCAATGTTTACAAATATGTAAAGTGTTTAGCCAGGAAAACCTTGAAACATATTAAACTTGGGTTTCTTTTCAATCCTGCCAGTGAGTGGAAAGTGTTGAGGAGAAATGGATAGATTCTGTGTGTCAACACCTGACCAGGCAGATAAGATCAACAATAGAGATTCAGGTTTTATGATCACAGAGACCCTCTTTGAGAATCAAGGACTAAGAGGAAGAGATGAGGTCCACCTGATCAAGTGGTTGGACTGGATGATCTTGGAGGTCTCTTCCAGCTTGGTTTGTTCTATGATTCTATGCTAAGCTGGACAAAGTGTCTTTGTCAACAGGCTGGACAACTTGTTGACAAGCACTTTATACAAGGACTGGCAAGGGAAAGAGATGATTACCTTCAATCAAGTGAGGAAGTTGTGGAACAGGACAGCAAGCAAGAGATGCAAAGTAGTGCAGACAAGAGAGAAACTCCATTTAAACACAAGAAAAAAGCTTTTACTGGAAGGGTGGTTGCACACTGAAGCAGGTTGTCCAGAGAGTTTGTAGAGTCTTCATCCCCAGACATATTCCAAACCTGACTGGACATTCTCTGAGCAACCTGCTGTAGGTGATTCTGCCTCCAATAAGGGTACTGGGACTGGACAATCTCTAGAAATACCTCCTTGCTTCAACCATTGGTGATTCTGCCTTTCCCTCCACTCCCTTCTGCATCCCTTTCAAAGACACTCTTCTGAAGTATCTTTAAGATAATTTAAAGAGCTGTGTATCTCTTCTCAGAGATGCCAGCACAGCAAAAGCTGTATAGCACCACTGTCTGACAGTGTGCTTAAAATCCCAACAGCTTTTGCCTGTTAATATTTCCAGTGTCTTTATCTTGGATAAGACTGCACTGGAAGCAATGAGTCTAATGACAGCAGAAGGAAAAAAAAACCACCTCATTATTTTGGAATCCTCCATTAAAATGTAATATGTTGTATGTTGTTATAATCTTTGACAACAAATGTTTGCCTTAAAGGATAACATTAAAAACCATGGGGAAATAACATGCAGTTGAGATGGCAAATAGAAGAATGCCAATATCCATTGCAGCCTTCAGGATCTAATATGACCTAATAAACAGAAGATCAACCTGGAATCTGAGATTAAATCCTCACCTTTGCTGCTCCCTTGGTTGTCTAACCTTACACAAATCATTTGACCTTTCTTTTCATAATATCACTTACACACTCAGCCCTACTTGCTCCTACACCTAGCTATGAAATGGGGTTTAAGACAATTAACCGCCCACACTTCTTTTTTGATGCTGGAATTAACTGGTTCCTTTGTATATAAGGAACTGTAATGCACTGTTGCCTTCTGAGTATTCCTTCTAGACACTGCCTGCATTTTCTAAGAATACTGTTTCCTTACAGTTACACAATGGATGTCTCACCACTTCCAAACAGTATCATGCTACATGATGGATCTTCACTTAGGAGAAGAGGAATCCTTTTGGGGGGCATTCTGAAACTCTTCCTCCCCAAGAAACCTTTAGGGAAAGCCATATTTGCTGCCAAATTCTTAAGTGAATCCCATCCAGGTTTCTATTCACTCATACTTCTCTCCCTGACAAAGCCAGGCAAAACCTACGCCTCTGCATTTTGAGGCATCTCTACTACTACACACACCTTCCACTTGTAGGTACATAATAGTTGTGCATGGTGAAATACAGAACTGCCTGTTCACTACTTACAGCCTGTTTAAGCCACGTTTTCGAAAGGAAGAAAGATCATTTTTGCTTTCCCCTTCCTTTTTGAGATTAAAATAGTGAGAGAGCATTCTAGGCTGTTTCACAGCCTCATGGTGTCATGTTACCAAGGTCTGTGGGGTTGCAAGTCACCGAGGCTGATGAAGGAGTATTTTATGTGTCAGTCTATCAGCCTACTGGATAGCCTTTTGGCTTCATTTTTAGCAAAACCCCACAGTCTGGGAACTGCTTAGATAAAGACTGATACCTGCTTCCCAGCCAAGCAACCCAGCTGCCTGCTAGTCCTGGCAGGCCAACAGCTACATAAAAGGCTCTCATTTGCTTCTTTCTCAGCTTAATCCCCACTAAACTGCCCATGGGGAAATCTGCAGTGAGGATGCAAAAGGTAGCAGGTTTTCTTCGTGCTACTAATGCTGCCCTCAGTTCTGGACCCTGGAGTTCCACTACTGCTGCAGAAAGACTGTCATTGTTCTAGGAACAAAGTACTACTCAGAGTAACTCTCTTTCAAAGGCTGTAACTACCCTGACAGACACAAAGGTCAAATCACCAAACTGCCCAGCATTATCAGTTATATACACCTTTATGGAGTCACTATGAGAGTGAGATGCACCACAGGACAACAAGGTGCTCCCTTGGGTCTATAATACATCCATCATGTGGAGTGTGGTAGAACTGAACAACAGAGACCTTTTAATTAGAGGTGGAGACGGATACCTCATGCATCCATGCCAGAAATATTCAAGCTGCCTACTTTAAATAGCTTTTCATCCATGGGCGAGCTCTTTAAACTTTCTGCTTTTATTAAAACAGCTCAACTGAGACCATTTTAATGTGCCCCCATCTAGTTATTTTATTGGAAAATATTAAAAAGTGGGGGGCAGGTGAAATTAAATGCTTTGAAAGTAGAAATCAAGCAGTACTTTCAGTTTTTAAAGGCAGCTTCCCTTCCTTGTGCTGATGCACTTAATATTATCTTCTTATTTAAGAGGTATTGTTTGAGCTGAACTTGTGAATAACACCGTAATGGGCATGAACAAAGGAAAGGGTAAGTAAGAAAAATATAGCTCATTAAAGAGAGTGTGATTAAAAGGATAAATGGACTTCCAAAGGCTTGGGACATTTTTCTCTGGTTATTAACCAAACCTCTTAGCATTCCTTCCACAATGTACTAAGGGTAGATGGGAATAAAGGCAGGAGAAGCCAAAGCTGGTATGCCCTCCCCTATCTGCTGAGGGCAGCAGGTCACCTCCAGAGGAAGGCAGAAAGGGGGGCCCAGAGCAGACCTCTTCTATCCTGGCAAAGTTGTGTCTCTTTTGTGGAAAAATACCATGCTGCTACAGATGCCACTTTCCAGGCTGGCATGTCCTAGCTGAAAGCTTAGCCTGGATGGTTAAGACTCATGTATGTGGTGAGATCATGAGTCAGTTGATGTTATCAAAAGCATGTGGGCAGCCTAAAGTCCGTAAGCAGTACCAACATGCCTCTTGCCAAGCCAGGTTGGCAGCTAGCCTTCGAAGTGCTTGCAATTTCAGGTGAGAAGGGTTAAGAGAAGGTTTTAGAACAGTAGTTGGCAAAAAACTAACTGAAATGCTGAAAAACTGTGTTCATCCATGATTCAGATCTCTCCTCCTGGTTCTCACTGAAGTACTGCTTGTGTTTGAGGTCCCATCTGACACTAACACCATTTAAAAGGAAATAAACCACAGCTGTCATCAGGCACAGGATTGTCACAATGGCTGGCCCCAGCTCTGTGCCAGGTTGTGTTAAAACTCAGGATGGGATCCCAGCTACCACCCCAGTGAACCCTGCCCCAGACTGGGCTGTGTCTTCTTGTATAAGCAAGCACTGCAAGAGCTGTCTGGATACTCAGACAGTTCTCCTACCCCAAACAAGCATTCTCTTTGGCACGGTTTTGAAGTACCTTGTGTATCAGTCACTGCCTGCCATGCCTGATGTAGAACATCCCTTTCTTTGTAACTGGAGGTGCGATACGGTGGCTGCTGTGGGATCCCCAGCACATTTTTGTGGTTCATGTTATCCAAAGGCTGAGAAACATTCCTCTAGGCAAAAGCACATTTCAAGAGTTGGAGCTGAAGCTGCAAGAGGAGAAGGTAGAAAGTCAGTGAGGCAAAAGGGCACGTTCTGGTGTAATCAAACCGTAAAACCTGTGTGTTAAAACACGCCTATCCCATCTACCCTGGCAGAGCACTAGTTTAAGCTGCATTGGTTCAGCTGGGAGGCGGGTGAGGACTTCCTCAGAAGCAGCATGACAAAGATATGACACCAAAGCTGGCCTTTCATGAACCTGATGCAAGATGCAGCAAATCCGTTTTGCACAGGTCTCGCTGAAAGGACAGCTGTACGTGTTCACATCACAGCACCTCCACAGGAAAAAGGGAAGGGGATGCTACGGGAACAGTGCTTCTCTTTAACCAACAGCACAATAAAGACACAGCAATACAAATAAAAAAATGTAAAATGTGACTTTGATTTGACCTAAAGAGGATATGGACAATAAATAAACCCGCTCTGAAACCCAAGAATAAATCTGGCTTTGGGAATTCTCAGGGAGGGGGGAAAAAGCATTCATAAAAATTCACTCCTCCCTGAGCTGCAGCCCTGAACCTCCCATGCACTAGATGGGAGACACTTGATAAATCTAGGAGGCCATACGTGCCAACCAGCTCATATGTTTTCAGTGAGCAATGACAGGGAGCCAAATTGCTTTATTCCGATTAGTGAAGGTCCTCTGACTGCAAAATACACTGCGAGAAAAAAAATAGTGAGTTTTAGTTCGCTGACACATCAATTTAAGAGAATTATTGCTCCCCCAAAGAGGCCAATGCATGTATCTCTCTTCATGTATGTGCAGTAAAAACTAATTGTCAACTTTTATGTAGGGGTGAAAGGGAAAGGAGGGACACGAACCATACCTCTCCAGCCTGCAGCGGCATGTTCTGGCTCTCACCTGTTATCTCAGCAGTAAACTACTGGCGTTTTGTTTTATTCCTAAGGATAAAACAAGCTCTCTGTTAAACAGTGTAAGCATGACTCACATTTTTTTAAGCTGTCTTCTTTGCAAAGAAGTTTCTAGAAAGCTGTTTCATCCAGCTTCTTAGCCATAAAGTCTCACAGATGGCAAAAGAGACCCCTAATGAAAGCAACAACTAGACCGTCTCCTGCTTGTCTTCTACGAGGAGAGGCTGAGGGAGCTGGGATTGGTTAGCCTGGAGAAGAGGAGGCTCAGGGGTGACCTTATTGCTGTCTACAACTACCTGAGGGGTGGTTGTGGCCGGGAGGAGGTTGCTCTCTTCTCTCAGGTGGCCAGCACCAGAACGAGAGGACACAGCCTCAGGCTGTGCCAGGGGAGATTTAGGCTGGAGGTGAGGAGAAAGTTCTTCACTGAGAGAGTCATTGGACACTGGAATGGGCTGCCCGGGGAGGTGGTGGAGTCGCCGTCCCTGGAGCTGTTCAAGGCAAGGTTGGACGTGGCACTTGGTGCCATGGTCTAGCCTTGAGCTCTGTGGTAAAGGGTTGGACTTGATGATCTGTGAGGTCTCTTCCAACCCTGATAATACTGTGATACTGTGATACTGTGAATCTTGCTTGCTTTACTCACAGAAGTAATTTAAGTTGGGGGGTGGGAGTAAAGAGGTGTGTGGGGGTAATGAGGTGGTGGGAGGGGTGTGAGGAGGAGAGAGGAGGAGGAGAGCAAGAGAGATGCCAAGGTGCTTGGGATATGTGGTCATTTCAGAACCTTATCCAGGCAGGTTTTCAGCCCTGCCATGTGCCGGAGCTGATTCAATTATGCTGCCTCCTGATTTGCCATGATGCTCCCCTCACTCAGCCTGCGAGTCCCAGGCAGCCTAATACCACTCAGACAACAGGCATGCGGAATTGATGTTCGTGCAATATCTCTAAGTCTCCAGAGATCTGTATTTTAGCTATTGTAGGGAAAGCTTCCCTTTCATTGCCTCTCTCCTTCACCTTTGTTTCTCAGCTCACCATCTCATCTTCCACCTTGGCTGGGGCTCCTGGCTGCCGAGGCTTTCTTCATTGCATATTCAGGAGATCTAGCAGCGCAAAGCAGCTCATTTTCACCACCTGAAATTCACACCGTGGAGGCAGAAAATAATCAAATATTTTGCAGGGGAGAAAAATAAATAAATAAATAGAAGCCCACAACCCAAAAACCTGCTGAAGCGAAACACTGCACATTAATTATTGTGATAGTTAGAGGATAATAACTAATTATTAATTATGCTTTCCAGCAATTCCTGTCTAGTATTTTGCTGAAATCTTCAGCTTGGCATTAAAATTTTTAAATTAGTTCTTCTAATGTGGCTTTTTACAATCAAAATATGCAGGCTGCTCCCATTTTTTTTTTTTACTCTATTTTTTTTCCCCCCTGGAATGTTTTTCTCTGTGAGAAAACAGGAACTGGCTTTGCCTAGGATGAGAAAAGAATATACACAGCTGACTACTCCTGCACGACCTCTGCCAAAACCAGAAAAAGAAAGAGAGCAAAAATGGGGTTTTCTAATTCCTCTTTCCTCCTACCTCAGAATCACAGAATGTTATGGGCTGGGAGATCCTCTAGCTCCTCCACCTAGGGGCTCAAAAGACCATCTAGCCCAAGATTATCCAGATCATCAAGTCCAGTCATTTCACCACTTTTCCACTTTCTCACAACAGAGAAGCTCTTGATTTGCTTTCAAAATGAAGGCCTAGATGACAAACTATAAGAACAAAGAGGCCCAAACAGGAGAGGGGGCTTTGGAGAGGTGCTGGGTTTGGGGGAGGAGAGGGTGGCTAGGGTTCCACTAGGGAGACGAGAGGGTTGAGGCAGCTGAGGGAAGGCCAAGCATTGTGCACTGGCATCATCACAGAACCACAGAAACGTTCAGGTTGGAAAAGAGCCTCAGGATCATCAAGTCCAACCATTAACCCTACTCTGCAAGATGCATCCCTAAACCATATCCCCAAGCACCACATCCAAATGACTTTTAAACACATTCAGGGTTGGTGACTCCACCATCTCCCCGGGCAGCACATTCCAATGCAAATCACTCTTTCTGTGAAGAACTTCTTCCTAACATCCAGCCTAAACTTGCCCCGGTGCAAGTGTCCCCTTGTTCTGTCACCCTGGCAGAAGAGACCAACCCCCACTTGGCTACACCCTCCCTTCAGGTAGCTGTAGACAGCAATAAGGTCTCTCCTGAGCCTCCTCCAGGATGAAAGTTGCAGGATCAAAGGCCACAGCTGGGGTGGAGGTGTACCCTCCATGTGAGGGGTGGCTCATTCTCCTCATCTGCTGAGCTAAGCAGGGACAGAAACAAATCTATCGAATGCATGTCTATGTTTCCTTTCCTCTGGGGAAAGCCCAGCCCTGCTGCCTAGGACTGGGGTGAGAAGGACCAAGTACCCAGGCCACCCCATGCAGAAGAACTGTGGAAGTATGTCAGTGTGACAGGGCCCTGGAGAGGACGAGCAGGCAGTGAGGTACAGACAGGGTGCAAAACTCTGCCACTGGGGAGATTGTGGGGCAGCTCTGGATCAGAACAGGTCTGACTGCTGGACTTTGATGTTTCTTCTCCTGCTGGAATTGCACTGATGAGTCCACACCTCAAACCCTGGGTTCATTTTTGAGCCACTCCCTCCAAGGAGTACATCGAGTGGCTGGAGCAGGTCAAGAGAAGGGCAACAAAGCTGGTGAACGGGTCTGATGAAGAGCAGCTGGGGGAACTGGGGTTGTTCAGCCTGGAGAGAAGGAGGCTTGAGAGGGGAGAGCTTCTCAGCGTGCTTGGCAGTGCTGGGTTAATGGTTGGACTTCTCATGACGATCTCAGAGATCTTTTCCAACCAAAATGATTATGAATTCTGTGAATTAATTTTAGGATGCAGCAATACTTTTGCTGGGCATTAGACAAGATGAGTTGTTCTATCTAGGGGAAACTGGAAGGAGCTGAAGCAGCCAGGCAAGTGTTTGGGGTAGACTAAAGTACATGAAAAATGGGTGCATGGGAGGAAGCCAAAGTACTGCAGGACTTAAAAGAAAAAAAAAAAGAGTATAAAAATTAGAACAGTTTTAGAGCAACTCCTTGACATTGCTAAACAGCACAGCAGCGTTCAGACATTAATGGCACTTACAGAAAGGGAAATTTCTTAATGATAGCATTTCCTACACAGTCTTTTAACCATATCAGAGATGCATAACAGGAGCTGGGCAATCTAATGGAGATTAACTGCTCGAAAGAAATTAAAAACATAACACTTCCACGCAGCACTGGCTGCTGCCTCAGCTCCCCAGCCCCTGGCAGCTTCCCAAACGTACAAGTTCACACCGTGAATGTTGAATTGGAAAAGCCGGAGGGCAGAGCTCTTGTAGAAGCCATAGGAGAGAGCATACAGGGAGAAAAAGCTGTCTGCAGGATGTAAACTGGGAGGTCCTTCTCTTGAGGAAATATCCCCACGTACCATGAGTGAGTCAAGTAAAAAATCACCTCGCTAGAGCACTCTTGATAAATCCTACTGTGATCCAAAGAAGCGACGATTTGCAACTTCATTGTAGCCAGCCACAAAAAGGAAAGAAAAAGGAAAAAAGGAAACAGTAGGAGAGCATTTCCTCACTACACCTAGCTCAGCTTTTTCAGATTTTTGTTTGTGGTGACTTATTCCTCATGCAGAGTGTGGCTGTTTATTTAAATAATAGATGGATACCCACCTCCTGGTACAGAATTGGGCACACTCCAAAGTATGTAAACAAATTAAAGCTGGGCTCAGTGCCCAGGTAATAAAGCTCAACAAAAACAAACAAGCCAACCCCAAAAGCTCAGGTCTCAGCAAAAGAAAAGAGTCACAAGGTAATGTATAAGGTATGAAAGCAAAAAGCTGTAATGCACCTGACTGGAAATGTCTGATTAGTATCATAGAATCAGTCAGGATTGGAAGGGACCACAAGGATCATTTAGGTCCAACCCCCCTGCCATGGGCAGGGACACCCTACCCTAGATCAGGCTGGCCAGAGCCTCATCCAGCCTGGACTTAAACATCTCCAGGGACGGGGCCTCAACCACCTCTCTGGGCAACCCATTCCAGGCTCTCACCATTCTCATGGTGAAGAATTTCCTCCTCATGTCCAGCCTGAACCTACCCATCTCCAGCTTCACTCCATTCCCTGTAGTTCTGTCACTCCATGATATCCTGAAAAGTCCTTTCCCAGCTTTTTTGTAGGCCCCCTTTACAATAAGGTCACCTCACAGCCTCCTTTTCTCCAGACTGAACAGCCACAACTCTTCCAGTCTGTCCTCATAGGAGAGTAGTAGCAGTATTACACCAGTCTGTATAGCAAGACTTCCTTATGATAAGCCCAGTACAACTATATAGTGAGAGATGGTCCTTGCTGCATGCAAAGGTGAGGCAATCAAACGATGAAGCAGGAGTCTGAGATTTAAAGAAGATGTGGGATTTGGCCCAAGTTTCATGCAGAGCTAGGATCAACCACAGACTGCTTTCCTTCCCAATTCCAAACTCAGAGATCGCAGCACTGCTGAGATTCATGGCTTGTCTCCTGAAATCCAGCCTGGTACATTAAATGTAAGCCTGACCTTCTTTCTTTGACCTCATACTGTGCCTTCAGAGTCAGGGAAAGGAAATTCAGGGCTGAAGTCTGAAGCTGTTAAGGACAGAGTTGCGAGGAGATGAGAAAAAACCAAGAACCCAAACCTGTAGAAGCGATGTCTAGTTTGAGAAAAATCATCTTGGACAGAAAGCAAGGACAATTCAGTATCTATCTCATTTCCCTTGGAAGGACACAACAAAGCAGCAGTCACTCAACAGCCTCGGGCCTGGATAATTAAAACCTTTTTATAACATCAGGTAAAAGAGTAAACAGTCTTTCCATGGCATATTGAATTCAAAGCCCCCCTTTCCACTTCCAGCTCCAGGTTGTAGGGGTTTTTTTTTTGTATTTTTTTTTTTCCCAGAGCATCTTGAACAGATAATCAGAGCGTGCTGACATTCAGCAGTAATCAATTAGCACCTACTTTAGATTAAATTGAGAATATGTAAATTGGACTCCTCATCAGGCACCACAGTCAACATTTCAGAGACACTCACCGTGCTCTGAACATATCAAACAGATGAAATGCAGAAGCTGTTCCAAATTCTACTCCAAAATGGAAGACCAGGTGGGCTATACCAACCATTTAACATTGTTTTTAGCTGGTTTGGTGGTGGTTTTTTTAACCTTATTACCTTATGTTAAGTTAGCCTCGAAAATGATTTTTTTCCAACCTTGGCCAGTCTTGATTTTTTTTTTTTTAGATAGAGTTACTTACATATGTAATATCATAAAAACACCACTTACAAATTGGCACAAGGAATCTGATCCCCCCAGAAAGGTGCATTACAGCACTCCCCTTAGTTGTAGTCCTTGCAGTGAGAACAGTCCTGACCAGCAGTGAGCCAGCAGTGTGCCCAGGTGGCCAAGAGAGCCAATGGCATCCTGGCCTGCATCAGGAATGGTGTGGTCAGCAGGAGCAGGGAGGTCATTCTGCCCCTGTACTCTGCACTGGTTAGACCACGCCTTGAGTCCTGTGTTCCGTTCTGGGCCCCCCAGTTTAGGAGGGACATTGAGATGCTTGAGCGTGTCCAGAGAAGGGCGACGAGGCTGGGGAGAGGCCTTGAGCACAGCCCTACGAGGAGAGGCTGAGGGAGCTGGGATTGGTTAGCCTGGAGAAGAGGAGGCTCAGGGGGGACCTCATTGCTGTCTACAACTACCTGAGGGGTGGTTGTGGCCAGGAGGAGATTGCTCTCTTCTCTCAGGTGGCCAGCACCAGAACAAGAGGACACAGCCTCAGGCTGCACCAGGGGAAATTTAGGCTGGAGGTGAGGAGAAAGTTCTTCACTGAGAGAGTCATTGGACACTGCAATGGGCTGCCCGGGGAGGTGGTGGAGTCGCTGTCCCTGGAGCTGTTCCAGGCAAGGTTGGACGTGGCACTTGGTGCCATGGTCTAGCCTTGAGCTCTGTGGTAAAGGGTTGGACTTGATGATCTGTGAGGTCTCTTCCAACCCTGATGATACTGTGATACTGTGACCAAGTGTCAAGAGCTCATGCTGGTCCTGGCAATGTTTGGGATAATTCCACTTGGCTCACAAAAAAGATAAGGTTGATAATTCTCGGTGTCACTCCATTCCTAGCACCACAGCATCCACACCTACCGATTTGCTAAATTCCTCCTAGCCCCAGCCCAGAAGCCCCACACTGGTAGATGTTCAACAGAAAAGGCTTGCAGGAGCCACTTCTCTCTTTAAACAGTGAGCAAAGAGCTGCACTAGGGTGGTATAATTATTGCTATAACAGTGGGTTTTTTCCTGTCTTCACAGCAAACTTTCTGCCAGGCCCTGTCTGCCTGACTTCTTACTGTAAATTAGAAATGCTGATTCTTCACCCCCTCACTGGCACAGCATCCATCCCTGGCTAATCACATTTGGAGAAAGAGACAGTGACTGGACCCCCACCTGAAGTGGTTATTGTGGTTGGTGCGCATTAAAAAGTGCGTCTGGCCTGTGTGAGGACGAAGGGAAGCACGGCTCTGTTAAAAACACCTATGTTTGAGCGAGCCTTTTCATATCCTTTTTGTCTCTAGAGACCATCAGCTTACGCAGAAGGGCTTTTCTTCTGGCCTCTGAATGCGTGCGTTTGCCACGACTAGAGCGGGTTTGCATTTCATTCTGACTCAACAAAAGCCATATGCTTCAGCCTCCTCTCCCCCCTCCCCCACTATAGGTGAGACTGTTTCTCCAGAGAGCGGTTTGTCGGTTTTCCTCAAACACACTCTATTTACATAACTCATACGGCGTTAGCAAAAATGCACCCCTCGAATCCAGCCCCGCACACACGCGTCCCTGCCAAGCTGTCGTATTGCACCTACAATGGCACAACAACCCACAGCAGACAGATTATCCCTGGCCCACAGTTTGTTTTTGCGATTAGCAGGCACGATGCAGCCCCAGCAGACATTAGCATGTCCGGGAAGCACTCACAATAAGCTGCAGAGCTACTAATAATTTAGATATTTTTATGACTGTTCAGCGGTGGCTAATTTCGTCTAATAAAATCCCATTAAGTTGCTGCCTGGTCTTTTTCCTTCCTCCGAGTCCCCGAACGGGACTTCTATGCTAATTGCAACCAGTATATGCTAATTAGACCTCATTTCCATTTCTTAAAGAGATAAGCACCGTCTTGTGCCAACCAATCATTAAAACGTCCCACCTTTGCCGCAACCTTTCAGTCTGTCTCACACAGAAGCGCGATAAAGCGGGGCGGGGGGGTCCCTGGGAAAGAAGGGGCAGGGACGAGTCGCCTCACCAGGCAGCGCGGGAGGGCGGGCAGGGATGCCTAGGGCAGGCAGTTCGGTGGTGCAGACAACACGGGAGGGAGACGGTGCTGCCCGGGATAGGCAGCTCAGTGGTGTAGGCAGCACGGGGAGGGCGGGCGGTGATGCCCGAGGCAGGCAGCACCGCGGGGGGGGGTGTGTGTAGGTGGGCACAGGGAAGGATGTTGGCGCTGCTTCCGTGGGGCAGGCAGCCTCGGTGGTACAGGCAGCACGGGGGGCGGGCGGTGCTGCCCGGGGCAGGCAGCACGGGGGTGCGGGCAGAGCTGCCCTTTTCGCGTTTTGTGTGTCGTCGCTGGGGCACTGGCAAGGGACTAGGTATGCGTGTGAGAAAGACAGCGGGCCCAGGCTGACAGCGGGTTTCGAGCCCGCTGCTCCTCTTGCTTCGGAGGAGGAGCAGCCCCCTCTCCACCGCACGCCTTGGCTGCTGGCCGCCTCGGTAGCTCTCCATCACGGCCACCCCCGGAGGGCTTAGAGCTTGGGGAAGCAATCAAGAGTTTATTACGCTTGAAGGGGCGGCGAGCCTCCTTGCGCTGCCAAATGCGACTCCGCGGTGCTGCAGCGCAGTCAGGATGGGATCCGTACGAATGATGCGCTAGCGGGGAGAGAGCGCGCAGGAGCCAAAGACGCCAGCACCGCTCGGCCTTGACAGCGCAAGGTGCCTTTTCAGCTGCCGGCTGCGGTACGGTGCGCTTTGCTCTAGGGAGGGTGACCTTCAACTCCCCGGGACGACACGCGTCAAGATTTGGAGGCCGAGTACGGAAGAGTTCACGCAAATGCCAGGCTGTGTTAAGCCGGCAGCATGGCTTCGCCGTCTCGGGAGCAAAGCCTGGTCTCGTCGGCGCCGGGGAAAAAGCTCACCGGGGAGGAAACCACTCGATGAAAGCTGGGAGGTCGGCTCCCAAGTTCCCGGGGTTTCAATTCAGAGCAGTGCTACGAGCACGGTGCAGCTCAATAGGGAGTTTAGGCGAGCAGTTTATCGGCACGTAGTTCTCCCTGTAAAAGGCGTTTCTTGAAATTACTTAGCAATGACATTTCCCTCCCCTTGCCCTCCCCAGAAAGCTAATTGTAACATTTTACCGTTTGAAAAAGACAATTGCAAAGTCAAAGGAGCTGGGAGCATTAGCGATGCCATTGTTTGAAAAAGAAGCAGCCTTGAAACATCATTTGCAAATCCATTCATTATTCTGAAACGCTAAGCGCAGGAAGAGCGGGTTTAGCATCTGTCTGCTAACAAACTCCCTCATTATTACCCAGTGGAAGAACAACAACACAGACAGGCGGAGCGTTACTTCAGGACACCCGAAAGCTGCAGATGTGAAGGGTTCCCCCAACAGGCAGAGCCCCCCGCCCCCACCCTAGACAGGGCTCTGCACGTCTTTTGTTTTGTGCTGCGCTTGACAAACGAGGGTAGATCGGCTCCTTATTTTCCGTGGGTAAAATGAATCCCCGATATTGTCTCTGGGAGATCAGCGATGTTACGCCGGGGATGAATTTACCCACGAATGCCTCACAGTAATGCAATTCTCCCCCATAACCAAAATCATTATCCACCCGATTTCCCCTCCACCTCTCTTATCTCTCCCCTCAGTGCACACACACTCACTCTCTCTCACACACACGCATTCTCTTTCACTGGCACGTCAGTCACAGCTATCTGTACAAGAGCACTGAACTTCATTCCTCAGTGTCTCCGGAGAGGTCACAAACGGCAGATGCAAATATCCAGCAGGTTGCTGGAATTCTCTGTCTGGGGCAACAGGACAACAGGGCAGCAGCCCCTTTGCTAGTGGTACCAGGGCAACAACCTTTCGCCGAAGGTAACATTTAATCCCAAGGTGGGAGAGCAGAGCCAGAGCCGAGAAGTGGCAGCCATCCGTGGTGTGATAGCCTGTGGCGGTATCAGCTGCACGCTGGTGCCACCAAGGAGTGTCAGCAGCGGCAGAGAGATGCTCCTGTGAGATGGAAGCAGAGGGAAAGGGCATGCCGGGCGAAAATCCACCAGTATGTAAAAAAATATGGCAAAGGCTACTTTCTTTCAGTAAAATTAAATGGATTGGAGGGGGGGAGGGGGATCCTGAAGAGCTGATCTTTTTATTGCTTGCACATCTTTCTTTACACCTCTCCCTTCTGCTATTACTGATTATTTAACTTTGTAGCTGTGTTTTAACTTTAGGAAGAGCTCCAGGATAGAGTCTATTTGAAGGAGACCATACAAAATAAAATGTTGTATTTTATTGCATTGTATTGTTCAGCATTTTAAAGAGGTAAATTAATCACTAAACTGCTGTTCTGTGCTCTAAACTACCAGCTGTTCAGTGCTCTGAATTACAACATTTATCCTTCAGGATTTCGTTTTTTTTTTTTTTAATAATTTCCTCCCCCCCATCTTTTGTATAAAGACTTTATAGGGAAATAAGAACATGCTGAGGAGTGGAGGAGGGGATTAAGAGACAAAGAATCACACCACGCTTTGGTCTTCATCCCACATCAGATGACTTGGTGACAGCCCTTCCCCTGTGGGCTTTACAGCTTAATTACCTGGATCATGGGCTTTCCCATTTCCCCTCCTTCCAGTCACCCTTAGACTTTAGTAGCATTTAGACCATCTTGCTTAGTCTGTTTTCCTTTCACCTAGGCAGTTGTAGTGTTAAACACACACAAAAGGCCTTTGGTACACCGTCATTGCTCTGAGCTGCGCTGAAACCAAACAACACAAAGTCTGACCACAGCGGGGACCTTTTTCCATTACAGGTGGAAGTGAGGCAATAAAAAGAAAGGTGGGGGAGGGCTGCCATGTCTGGTGTGTGTGTTTGCAAACGTCCTCCAAGATGTCCACAAGCCTCTTCCCTTTAAAAGAGCGTGGAGGGCTGATAACTGGGGGGAAGGGAGGATGGCAGAGTAGTGATTCTGTACCTCCAAATCCTCATCTTTTCCTTTATCTCCTCCAAATCACTTCACTGCACTTTTTGCTGAAGCACGACTTTGAGCCACCGGTTAAGTGACCCAAGCCATTTGACTTCTCACCTTTCTGTACACCTGGCTGGTGGTAGCTCACCTGCTGTGTGCACTCAAAGCATCTGCACCATACTTAGGAAGTGCCAAGTTCAAGGTTTCTGCTGGGAAATGATGCCAGTATGCTGAGCTAAATTCCCAACCCATACAAATAGGATGTCAAGGCCTGAGCTACAGCACCGAGTGTGACTGGGCTCTCCACAGAGGACCAGAAAGACAAACTCTGAATCCTTTTTGTAATTCCACCGTGGCTTTATCAGCCATTCTGCCTCAACCAGTTTCTCTCCCATTTGCTTCTTCCCTGTTATACTGGAGAAGAATTCTGCAGATGGTGGGATGTGAGAGGGAGGAGACCCAGGTCTCTGTGTCTGCATTGCTGCCCTGTTGTGCATTGTCAGCCTGTTCTTGTGAAGTGCCAAGTCTGAAAGTCCTCCTACAAGTTTGAGGACTGGGCTGAATATTTTGCTATATAACGAGTGACAGCTCCAGACACAAACACAACCTGCATCTTATATGACAGGTGAGAACAGAAGTGAATGCTTACAGCATGTCTGGTAGCCAGAGCAAACACACAAAATGGGAGTGTGTTGGTAGGGCCACAGGACATCACACAGGCTTTCTCAGCATGAATTTGGCAGTAAGTCTAGGTTTATCACTGTCACACTGCCTTCAGGTACCAGTGAAAAGTCCCAACTCTCAGCCACTGCCTTTTGAATCTCTTCTTACTCAGACCTACTGTCTTCCTCCTCCTCTAGGCAGAGAGAGCTGTCAACTGAGTCCAGAGCTTGAGTGACCATTGCTGTGAAGACCTCCTGAGGGCAACACTACCTCCTCCATCATCCCTGTAAGCATCTTGTAGCCAACAGCTAAGAATGTTCCCTGTTTCTGAAGTATCTGCCCAAACATCTTTCCTCACACACATCCTCAGAAAGCTTTGAGGTTCTTCATGCCTGCATGGAGTATCCTTCCAGCCATCAGCTTTTCGTGTAGTTAGATCCAAAGATTTTAGTTTCTCCTTTCTGTGCTCTGAAAGGGTTCACAGATTTCACTTTTGAATGGCACTTACCATGCAGCTTTGTCAGTGCTGGGTCAAGCAGACAGGCAGGGACACTGGCCACGACAAGATACCTACTAATCAAGCCAGAGGAATGCCAAAGGGAATACACCTTTCCTCAAAATAACAGCTCTCCTTGTCCTCAGCATTACAGACCCAACCTTTTTCAGGGGAAGAAAATGAGCATTTCAGTGCAATGCAGATCATTATTTCACATCTACCTGAAAAAAAGAAACCTGAAAGAAAAAAAAAACATTTTCAGTTCTTTCATGAGCCAGACATTTATACTAAACAGCATCTACTATGTTTAGTTAACATAGTTAAATGTGGTGGTTTGGCTTCTATCCCGCCCCCCCCCCCCCCCCCCCCCCCCCCCCCTTTTTAAAATGCCCCAGCTAACTCAGATGGACTCTGGGAATATAAATGAAAGCTATTTATTTACAGCAGCACAATATACAAGCAGCTATTTACAATATATACAGTTATATACAGAAATATACAAAGGATGAACAATACAGAAGCACAACTCCCCTCCCAGAAACCTGAGTCCCCAGGAGGGGTTCTCAACCACCCCAGCACCTCCCCCTGCCCCTCTCAACCTTACCCCAATCTTGAGAAAGAATAGAGGTGCAGCCAAGAGGTTAAGGAGCAAGGTTAGTGGCAGTGAGGTTAAGGAGATGTGGCTTGGTCTGAAGGCAAAAGCAGAGTGAGACAAAATGGAGAATGTTATCTAATGTTTACTTCTTGTTCCCATACTTCTCAGTGGGACTGTGAGAGAAGAGACACAACCATGTTTTCCTTTCATAGCCCATTATCTACTTTCTCTCACCAAAACATTCTAGCCTGCTTCAAACTAGCACATTAAATATAATCTGTCCAGGAGAATCTTGATTTCCTTTAGGCTGGGTAACCACACTGCCCAGTTTGGTCTGGGACAACCTGCACCATCCTAAAGCAAAACTTGGGTATGTTAATTTGCCTTGGATATTCATCAAGGAAAAAAAAAAGGTACTACAGATATGGGCATGGACTCTTACCTCTATGATAGCTCATTGATTAAGAACTAAGCTAAAATGGGTGTTGAGAAGCAGGAGAAAGTATTTCAACGACCCCTGCTTCTCCAGTCCTCTGTCATGTGGGAATTTCATCCAGCACCTGTGTTTGTTACATTCCCTAAGACACCTCCAAACACCTAGCTACATCCTCTAAAATACCCTTAAACACCATGCCACTCACTATCACAAACACCACTAAGATCACAGCCTCACCCTGGTAGACTCCAGATAAACACACAGCAAGAGCCCCTCTTCTTCCCTCAAAATCTTACGCTTCAAAGAGAAGTGCACAAAACACTAACAAACAATGACAGCAAAAGGAGGAAGGCAGTGTTGGCATAGCAAATGATGAGCCCAGCATACTCTGCTCTTATCCCACTGTCAGAAGGCTCTTGGGATTCCTGCTGTCTCAAAGAGTGTGTGTGAGCTTAGATGAGAGAAAGCACCACTCCTCAAATGCTGGAAAAGCATTCATTAGATGGTGTCTTGTGAGAATCGAGGCTATAAAAGCAGCCCTTGGTAAGAGGTATAGAAAGAGGTGTGAGGATAGGCAGGAGGAGAGCCTTGAGCATGACTGGAAGGAGCAATTTCAGTGATTCATGAGGACAGTATGTCGTGAACTGTGTACTGTAATGTGTGGCAGTAGGTTACTTGGTCACTTCGAAAGCACTGCAGAAAAGCTAGCCTTCATCATGGCATACTCTGAATTCTAAGTAATTCTCCTCCCCTCCCCCCAAAACACTATTTGAAAGCTTTCTAAAATGTTTAGATGCAGAAGGCTTGGTGAGCTTAAGTAGGGAAATAACACAGAAAGTTTTAAGATAACTTATTAATCTTGAAAATGTCTATGCAGCTGAGAGTGTTATCACTATCACAGGATCACAGGGTATTAGGGGTTGGAAGGGACCCAGGGAGATCAAGATCATCACCCCCCCCCTCCCTGCCAGAGCAGGACCACACAATCTAGCACAGATCACAGAAGAATGCATCCAGACAGGCCTCAAAATTCCTCAGGGGACTCTGCAAACTCTCTGGGGAGCCTGTTCCAGTGCTCTGTGACCTTTACAGTAAAGAAATTCCCCTTGTGTTGAGGTGGAACCTCCTTTGCTGCAACTTACACCCATTGCTCCTTGTCCTATCACAGGGAGCAAGTGAGCAGAGCCTGTCCCCTCCTGCCTGATCCCCAGCCCTCAGGTGTTTCTAAACATTTATTAAATCCCCTCTCAGTCTTCTCTTCTCCAGACTAAAAAGTCCCTGGTCCCTTAGGCTCTCCGCATAAGCTATGCCCTCCAGTCCCCTAATCATCCTCGTAGCCCTCCACTGGACCCTCTCCAGCAGACCTCTGTCCCTCTTAAACTGAGGAGCCCAAAACTGAATGCAATATTCCAGATGAGGTCTCACCTGGGCAGAGTAGAGGGGAAGGAGAACCTCCCTTGATCTGCTGGACACACTCTTCTTAATGCACCCCAGGATCCCATTGGCCTTCTTGGCCACAAGGGCACATTGCTGTGCCATGGATGTTATCCACCAGGACCCCCAGGACCCTCTCCACAGGGCTGCTGTCCAGCAGATCACCTCCCAGCCTGTACTGGTGCAGTTTATTATTCCTTCCCAGGTGCAGGACTCTGCACTTGTCCTTGTTGAACCTCATCTGGTTCTTCTGTGTCCAGCTCTCCAGTCTGCTTTTTAAAGCTTTGATAAGACAAATGAAAATATATCAGATCAAAAAGAGCTTGCCACACTGATAAAATGAAAGAAAAACATGCCATGACATTTCAGTTTCCAAATCTTTAACATTCTCTGTGTCATGATCAAGTTTGGATTGGTTTCACAGCCCTTTGGAAAAATTATCTACAATTATTACCTTCAGTCAAAGGATGGAAGACAACCAAACTGTAAAGAAAATGTGTACCAAGCTCTCTCACATTTGGAAAAGTCACTCAAAGGTATGCATTCCAGCTCACAAAAAGATATGCATCCCAGCACCCTCTGGATCCTGCTGAAGTTTTACCTTGGAGAAAGCAGATTTAAAAGAGCAGTAAACAGTTTCATGCACTACAACCACATGTGCAGTATAAAGTTGATTGTGGCAGTAAGTCTGGACTCAACAAGGCATTACACGAAACATAAAGAGCCCAATTCTCCATTGTTTGCATCTTGTGCAGCCAGTTATGATGCTGCAAGCTGCACTATATCATTCTCTGCATTCTTTATAGCTGCTTTGCATAAGAATAAATCAGTCTCTCTAAAATTTCCCTCTGTGTGTGAGTGTTGTGCATTGTGCAGCAGCAGAGCTGTGCATCCCGTGCAGGCTGATGGAGCAGGTTGATGGGCTAAGAAAGTGCTGTGCTGCACTGCAATCACAATCATAGAATCATAGGATCACTGAATCTCAGAATCAAAGAATCATTGAGTCATAGAATCATTGAATCATAGAATCATAGAATGGTCTGGGTTGGAATAGATCTCCAAAGATGAACTAGTCTAACCCTTTGTGCAGTCAGCACAGGTAGTTGTAGGCAGCAATGAGGTCACCCCTGAGCCTCCTCTTCTCCAGGCTAAACAACCCCAGCTCCTTCAGCCTCTGCTCACAGGGTTTGTGTTCCAGGCCTTTCACCTGCTTCATCGCCCTTCTGTGGATACGGTCTAGCATCTCAACATCTCTCTTGGTTAAGAACTTGTTCCTAACATCAAATCTAAATTTATATTTAATTTGAAGCTGTTGTCCCTCAGGACAGTTACCACTTTATGGAGCCTTTCATAGAATCATAGAATCACCCAGGTTGGAAGAGACCTCCAAGATCACCTAGTCCAACCTATCACTTCCAAAGCTTAATATAATCCCCACATTACATAGTTTGGCTTTCCTAACCATAATAGGCAGAATCTGAAGGCTACCAATAACCAAATATCTCCAGGAACAAAGGAGTGGGGATTTTCCAGATGACATCCCAGCAGCGAAACAGTGAAGCCACCAATGGACATCAAGACATACTGGTAGACTCAGTCTGGAGCATCTTCTGGCTGTTGTGTAGCTCATGTGGAGAAATTACACGCAGCCAAAGGCTGGCACCATCTTCCCATTGGACACATGTATTTTTAAAAGTGAAGAAACAAAACACCATCTAAAAAAGTCTTCACAAAGAACCCTACCCATGGTGATATTGATATGGAGAGGTGAGGAGCTATGCAGAAAAGCAAGCAAGTCACTGGACTGATTCAAAAGAAACCTGGAGAAGAAATCTTCAGGTGAGCTGTGCTAGTGAACAAGAAAAGACTGAAGTTCACCAGCAGTGAAAACTTGCTGCTTTTTCTCATCCTAACCGAGAGAAAGATCTGGAAATAAAGCACTGGATGTCCGTGCTATGATCAGGTTGCCTGGGGGTGGGCTGAGAAGATTTCTTCCTTAGGTGGTGGACCTGACTACCTCAAGGTGTGATGTGGAGAACATATTGCACGCACGCATAGGAGAGATTTACCATACCCATTCACAGACTGTTCTTCCCTGCACAGATGGTGTTTATCACCTGAATGTGATTCAGACCTTTTTTTTTTTTTTCTGAGGAATTACTGAATAACCAACTTTTCTCTCACATAATCCCTCCCTTATTATCCAAGGTAAAACCCACTAGATCTAAGAGAAGACCTGCACACCAAGGGCACATAATGTTCCATCACAGTGGAACAGAAGTAATTATTGAAATCTCAGATGCTACACTCCACTGTGACATTCCTCTTTAAAATCTGTTGCCACATTGAAATGTTACTGGATAAAGAGAAGTGGAGCTGGCCCAATATTGTAGTTTGTAGAATTAAGAAACCACAGCTCCCCTGATCAAATGGATTTCACAAGAAAGAAACCCCACCAGATCTGCCTACCCTAAACCTCCAAATGAAAAGCTGAACACAATGCATATTCATAATAGAGGAGGCAATAAGATGGCCTCATCGAGCACGCTCTAGGAACAGGTGTAGAGGAGGAAAACAAGAAAACCATGCAAAATCTGGATTATAATTAGTTGAAGATTTGGGTGCAATTGCAAGTCAGGGTGGATAGCTTTGTGAATGAGATGTGCCAACACGATAGCATCATTACCTGCTGCATGGGATATTTTGCTGCAGAGTTTTCTCAAGCCATGAGCAGTGAGGGAGTGAAGGGAAGCTCAGCACAGCTTATCCAGATCAACATCTCTCTTCGAGGCTGACAATGAGATTTTTAACAAAACCATTAGTCGTTTGATTGAAGGCAATTTGACCAAAATTGATTCCCCCTGATCCAAAGGAATTAATTTCAAACACTGCAGGGTGTTTTCATGTAACATGAAAGGGCTCCTTTTGTGCTGCATGAGATTCAGACCCCACAGATCTGCTTTTCTGCAGCTCCATCTGTGCATTGAAAAAGCTTGACAGTTAGTAGTGTGGATATTTAATGTTACAGAGAAATAATTTATTACAGGACTCTGGCACCGTTTCTATAACAATGCAGCAACAAACACATGCCACCCATGCTACTAATTACTTCACTTGCAGGAAAACCTAAGAAAAGGGCTGCAGAAGGGATAAAAAAAGAGAAAGTTCTTCACTGAGAGAGTCATTGGACACTGGAATGGGCTGCCCGGGGAGGTGGTGGAGTCGCCGTCCCTGGGGCAGTTCAAGGCAGGACTGGACGTGGCACTTGGTGCCATGGTCTAGCCTTGAGCTCTGTGGTAAAGGGTTGGACTTGATGATCTATGAGGTCTCTTCCAACCTTGGTGATACTGTGAAAAAAACCCATTAGGGTCATCTGTATGCTTTAATTCTGATGGTACACTGCTTTCTTATTTGGTTGGAACATCCTAAAGACAGACTGGACTAGGATTCCCTCAGATTTGATTTGTTCTGAGCTGATGTTGATCTGAAGAAAGAATCAAACTCCATGTCAGGGATCCCAGGCTGTTGGATGCACTTAGAATCATAGAATTGTCAGGGTTGGAAGAGACCTCAAGAATCGTCTAGGTCCAAGCACCCTGCCACAGGCAGGGACACCTCACACTAGATCAGGTTGATCAGAGCCACATCCATTCTGGCCTGAAAGACCTCCATGGATGGGGCTTCCACCACCTTTTTGGGAAACCTGCTTTCTGTGTAACTAACCCTTCTGCTTTCTAACTCCCCTGGCCAACCCTCCAAACTCACCTGGAACATAAGGCAAACTCTGGGATAAGGTAGAGGGGTGGAAAGAAGGTGGAAGGGTGAGTCCCTCCTGGGGACTCTGGTTTCTGGGAGGGCTTTAACTTATATATTTTACATATATCTGTATATATTGTAAATATCTGCTTGAATATTGTGCTAAACTGTAAATAGAAAGCTTCATTTCTTAATTTCCAGTTGGCTGAGTCTAGTCTGGGTGATTTCATAAGGAGGGGGGGGGCAGGTAACTCCCAAACCATCACATTTCCTTGTACTCTGTCCCTCTAGGAAGGGGAGTGATAGAGTGGTTTTGTTGGGCATCTGGCTCCCAGCCAGGGCCAAACCATCACAACCTGTCAAGCAGGTAAGATGCTTGTTGGGTACCATAAAAGGAGTTTGTATTCTACCCTGGATTAAAATATGCTCTTAATTGAAACATAGAGGCCTAATCCTTCCCTTGGACATGTATCTGTGAGTAATTCCTATCAGCTCAGTAAGGGAAGAGTTATCTTGACTCCAAGGTAATTAAAGCCCCAACTTTTACAGCCTCTGATTAATAGAATTGTGACCTTCCAGCAAGCCTAAAGGAACCACAGGCTTATCAGGAAATGCCAGATCTTATGTCATCATTAACTAATGGCCAACTAACTATTCATACCCACCTAGAGATGCAAGTAAAAAGCTGCACATGTAATATCTGCTGCTTCTTATGTTTCTCTAACATGTTTAGAAAACAAAAAATTGTAGCAGGGTCTGATTCTGCAGTCGTTGTTAAGTTCCTGTGGATGCCATGAGGGTGTTTAAAGAATTCACAACGAGAGGGCTGAGAGCCTGGAATGGATTGCCCAGGGAGGTGGTTGAGACCCCGTCCCTGGAGGTGTTTAAGGCCAGGCTGGATGGGGCCAGCCTGATGTAGGGTAGGGTGTCCCTGCCCATGGCAGGGGAGTTGGAACTAGATGATCCTTGTGGTGCCTTCCAACCCTGGCTGATTCTGTGATTCTATGAATACAAAGCTGGGAGCCTGGCACGTTAAGAATTTCACGCTTTGGGTTCTAAAGTAAAAAAGTGCATTAAAGTATTAGTGTGTTGTAAGTGCAGATGGTCCTGAGGGCTTTTAGAAGTATGAAAACACTCAGTCTTCAATCCCATGGTAATCCCATTGTTAGTTGATTGTATCTGTGGATGTGTTTAACCTCTTAATACACAACTTTCCATGTAATTTTTACTCTCTTCTCTTTCTTTCTTTTTGTTCCCCTGCCCACCCCCCCCTTTTTTTTTTTTTTTTTTTTTTTTTACTTCTTTACTTGTTTTTCTTTCTTTGGGACGCATGAAAAGCCTCTGAATAGATATGAGATCTCTTCTGACTCCTACCATTCTGTGATTCTGTGTTATCTAATTAATTTTTGGAGAAAATCTATGTTGTGAATGTTGTGCAAATAGCCATGCAGACAAGATGGATAAAAAAAGGATGCAGGTGAAGACATTCATCACCTCCAGGACTGTGTAAATCACTACTGCTTGACTTCTGTGCAGGAGACAGGCAAGGTTTATATAAGCATTTATAAATCTGGGCACAAGCTTAAAAGCTTTACAAAGCAATAACCAATGACTATGAGATTCACCACCTAGGATTACACATGTGTATGTAAATTCTGCTGTGGTACTGCTGTTTCATGCTTTGAACAATACTCAATACAGACTGAAAGAGAAGGTGATAGAAAGCAGCCCTGTGGAAAAAGACTTGGGAGTGCTGATGGACAAGAAGCTGGACACGAGCAGACAGTGTGAGCTTGCAGCCCAGAAGGCAAATTGCATCCTGGGCTGCGTCAAAAGATGCATTGCCAGCAGATCCAGGGAGCTGATTCTGCCACTTTATCTGGTGAGGCGTCACCTGGAGTGCTGTCTCCATCTCTGGAACCCTCAGTGTAGGAAAGACACAGAGCTGATGGAGTGGGTCCAGAGGAGGGCCATGAAAATGATCAGGAGGTTGGAGCACCTCTGCTGCATGGACAGGCTGAGGTTGGAGCACCTCTGCCGCATGGACAGGCTGAGGGAGCCTCCTGGAGAAGAGGAGACTCTGGGGAGAGCTTACAGTGGCCTTCTAGTACCTGAATGGGGGTCTCCAAAAGGGCTGGAGAGAGACTGTTTACAAAGGCCTGTGGTGATAGGATGAGGGGCAATGGCTACAAACTGGAGAGGAGCAGATTTACATGGATGTTAAGAACAAGTTCTTTACTATGAGGGTGCTGGAAAACTAGAACAGGTTGCCCAGGGAGGTGGTTGGGGGCCCTGCCCCTGGAGATAGTCAAGGTGAGGCTCTGGGCAACCTGATTTAGCTGAGGATGTTGTTCAGTGGCCCTTTGCTCTGAGAAAGTGTGGTTTAACTATGCAGGTTTTGTTATGTGGGTAATGAATTAGACAGTCTGTTTGCTGTACATGTGCATTAAGTGGGATTATTTGGAAAAGCACTGCTGATTTATTTAAGAAGGAATTTTAAGGTAGTTTTCTCCTGCGGGGAGATGTTTGCCCTGAATGGTTTATCTTCCTCTCCCTTGCCAAATGCTGCTCTCCAGCTACTTCCCCACTTGAACACTCCTAAATTCACTGGATAGCTTTTATTTTTTTCCCCCCCAAGATCAACTGGGAGACAAAAAAAAACCCCAACCCCCTCTCTCCCAGGCTTACTCATTTCTGAATCTGTTCTGCTCTTCTTCCCTGGTAAAAGTGCTAAACATGAAGCTATGCTCATTTATGCTGTGGCAAAAGTCTGTCTCTTGAATTGTGAGCCCTTCAGGGTGGGGATGTTTTTTGTTTGTCCTATCCAGCACTGAACTCCTTGGAAGAACATTGAGCAGAAGAATTAAACAACATTATCACCTGCAAAGGGACAGTCATATGGTACATCCAAAGAGAGGATATTTATCTTCTATGCTGCTTTTGAGAATCACTTCCATTTAAGGAACGTGTGGGATCAGGCTCTTGGATGGATTTCAGTACAATAGCACTCTGGTGGCCTGCACCAGCTGAGAATCTACCTGCTGGTGGGGATTTAGGGATGGATCACAGGTCTCCCTTTTACCCTTTCAATGTCAAGAAAGCAACTAAAGAAGAATCTCCTAGAGTGATACACTGTACAGCATGCAGCCCAGGTACATGACATCTGTCCCACCTCTGCAGACTCACATAGATCAGCCCCAGTGACTGCAGCACTCTCCAAGAATCAGAAGCACCAATGAATTCCAGGTCAGAGATAACCAAGGCAGGCCTGGATGGAGTCAGTCATGCCTGGGGAAGGTGGTGGCAGCTCCAGGCCAGGGAGGAGCAGTAATGAGAACTGGCCCAACTTGCTTGGAGTTATGGGTTCCAGTTTCACCACTGGTTCCCAGCCAGTGAGAGTGAGAAAAGCAGAGGCTTTCTTCACAGGACTTTGGGAAACCTTTTGTGGAGAAATAGTGGCAATTTCTTTGATCCTTCAGCATGAGCTAAGATTTGGGATGTGCCACCAACACTCAGAATTACAGGAGAATTTTGACAGCCACACAGATTGTCCAGTGGGATTTCAGGAGATAGGCTGAGAAAGAAAAACATTCCTATTCACCACATTCCCTTGGGCAATTCCACACCTTCAGAGACAGGAGCAGATGGTTTTTCCCTCTGCAAATCTTGCTGAGGTTGTGGACAAGGTTTGAGTGCAGCTGAACATTCTCCAGTTCAGGTGAAAGTAGGGTGGGGACTTTAAGGGCTCCCTTAATGCTTTACCATAGAAACTGAAGGAAACAGGCTGAGAGAAAAGAAAAAAAAAACAGGACTATTTTCAGGGCTACATCTCAGAGCCTCATGTTGGTCAGTGAGCTTCCCCTAAGGGCTGCCTATGTGCAACACCTGCAGGCTCTAGAGGGATACACCTCTAGAGTGGGGGTATACCCACTGGATATACTTGTGGATACCCCCTGTGAGTGGTACAGGGGGAGAGGAGGTAAGTAGGATCAGATTATGGTGCAGTACTGCTAGAACTGTCTTTCTGCAGTGATGACTGTAACAAATAACCCTACAAAGGGTGGGGGCAGCCATGTAAGGTGAAAAACCATGCTCAGTTGAATTTTGGCCTGATTCTTCTCTCCATTTGCTTGGTTTACTCTAAGGCAATAACAGTAACACTAAAGGAGTCTCTTGATAAACACTCGTGTCAGCGAAAGAGGAGTCGGTCTCCTCATCCTTTGCATGCTCTTCCTCTTGTGATCACACCAGCCTTTTCAGTCTGTGACTGACAGCTGCTCTGCATGCATTTGGGTGCAGTTCACATGATCACAGGATGTTAGGGGTCGGAAGGGACCCAAAGGGACCATCGAGTACAGCCCCCATGACAGAGCAGGACCACAGAACCTAGTGCAGGTCACACAGGAATGCATCCAGACAGGTCTTGAAAATCTCCAGAGAAGGAGACTCCACAATTTCTGTGGGAAGCCTTTTCCAGTGCTTTGTGACCATTACAGTAAAGAAGTTCTTCCTCATGTCAAAGTAGAAGTTCCTGTGCTGCAGTTTACATCCATTGCCCCTTGTCCTAATATAGGGCACAAGGGGGCAGAGGCTGTCCCTTCCCTCTTGACACCCAGCCCTCAGATATTTATAAGCATTTATTATGTCCCCTCTCAGTCTTCTCTCCAGACTAAACAGCTCCAAGCCTCTCAGCCTTTCCTCATAGGGCAGTGCTCCAGTCCCTTGGACTCTCTTAAGTAGATCCCTGTCCCTCCTGAACTGGGGAGCCCAGAACTGGGGTGTAATATTCCAGGTGAGGTCTCACTCAGGCAGAATAGAGGGAGAGGAGAACCTTCCTTGATCTGCTGGACACACTCTTCTTAATGCACCCCAGGATCCCATTGGCCTTCTTGGCCACAAATCACATTGCAGTCCCATGGATAGCTTGCTGTGCACCAGGACTCCCAGGTGCTTCTCCACAGGGCTGCTCTCTAGCAGATCATCTCTTAACCTGTACTGGTTAGATGTCTTCCTTTAACGTCTCTCTAAGCCAGGAGGTCACACGTGGGGAGCTCCATGATACAGATTTCAGTTTCTTCAGAAAAGCACAGGCAAACGAGCTGCTGTAGCTCAATTCTGCTCCCATTCCAGCCAGAGTAAACTCCAGGAATTGCAACAGATTCAGAGTGAAACAGGGCAACAGTGGCCTGGCTGGATAAACTGAAACAAAAGAATATCTGCTTTCTTTCACATGTAACTGAAACACATTCGTTTCTCAAAGCTTAGCTCCCAGTCTCGGCTCCTGTCTCCTCTCACCCTGTGGAAAGGCAGCATTGATGGATGAGCTCTCCACAGCTGCAACTGGCAGTGCTGGATTAGTAGGCTCAAGTAGCCTTCTCTGTCTTCACTACTGGCTCCCTTCTCACACCACCCATCTGTGGAGCTGGGACAAATGTTTGCTCTGTTGTATAGGAAGTGGGTCAAGGAACTGATGTGCCTGAAAAACAACATAGCTTCCCCCATGCTCCCAAGGTTACTCTTAGGAGAATCAGTTCCTCAAGATGCTGTGAAGGTGAAAAGGGCAGGACCCATCTTAACAAAGACTGGAGGGTGACCTGCCTGTATTAAACCTGGTGCATACACTCCCATTTCCAGCTTTCTGCTGTCAAAACAGATGTGCCAGCTTCTGCGGGGCTGCAGATGCCCATCTGGAATCTCTTAAATCCAAACTACCACTTCAAATGAACTTTTAGGCTTGGGTAACTTTCTTGTCTTGCATGTTCACCTCTAGCTCAGTTGAGTTACCATTTCCAGTTGCCTCTGCTGCCTGGCATGAAAGGTACAGCAGCAGGCAGCAGGTTTGTCACCAGGAAAGGTCAAACAAACAGCACAGATTAAAACAGGTCCTTTCAAGTCAAAGTTTCCTCCCTTTTCTTTAGATTATTCATGTGGATTGGCACATCCTTGGCTCCTGGGGCTCTTAATAGCTTCTCTCTATTCTGAAAATGCAACTTCTGGGGAGCTGAAGGACCAAAAAGGGAAAAAAACCCCCACCTTATCTCTTCTCCTGAGCCACAGACAAAACACAGCCTGTGCTTGACGCATATACAGGTGCCCACTGGGTTGTGCAGCCCTGGCACTAGTGTAGTCTGAGGACTGGAGATGCTCACTTTGCCTTCTCAGGGCTACCCTGGATGTGTTGGCTGTGAACTCAATGTGACCAGCAGTGTCTTGGTGCAACTGCACAAGCCATTGTTGCGGAGGGCAGTAGTAATTCGTGGCCGAGAAGAAAATTTATCAAAAATAGATATTTTTTTATTTTTACAAAACCCGCCCCCACAACTATATATACAAAGATTAATTTCGTTTGATAAACAGGTTAAGTTGCATGAGAATTCTACGAGGATACCATTAATAATCTGACTATATATATTTGGAAGTCAGTTTTTGGAAAAGGATTCTGCTATTAATTAATAGCGGTTTCTTACTAAATTAAGCTAAGCCAAATAACTCACTCAGGCTGGCTCGTGCAGTCGGTCTTCCTCCTCCAGCGGCTGCAGGAGTCGTTAAGGGTCGTTAAGGGTCGTTAGGCAGACAAAGGTGTGCCTAACACCAAGGCAAGTCCTGTGGTCTCTCTGCAGTCCAGGCACAGGAGAGTGAGCGAACTCGTCCAGGCACACGCAAAATCCAAAGCGGGAACCCCAAAGGCGGGAAGACCCCCAATATTTATACCCTTCGCTAGACAAAGGGCAGAGTTACCACACTTTAGGCGCGAAAGCGCACGGCCAATCCCAGCCTGGCTCCAGCGCGGGAACTCACGGGGCAGTCGCCGCCCCCTTCTCGGCTGCAGGGCAGGCGAGGGGGGGGGAAACCAGGCGGCTTTTCCCCTTTCCCCCCGAAGTCCGGGCAGGAGAGGAATTTAGGGGTACAGGACTCCAGGACATCCCACCCCGGTGGTAATGAGCATCTTTGTCTAGAACTTGAGTGAGAGGTGATCCCCCTTCAATTTAGGAACCTATTAATATATATATATGGCTTAGCCTTTTCCAACATTAACAATACATTAATCGCCCCAACAATATTTAACAATACTTAACAAGGCTTAACAATAGCCCAAACAGTATTAAATAAAGCTACACAGTCAATTTGAAGATTGCTCTGTTCCTGGTAGAGCAACCAAGTTCATGGCAGAGCCTTAGATGCTCTGAGTCCATGGCTGGAGGTCACAGTCCGTGGGTCCGGATGCCATCATCCACTGGCCACCCCGGTGATATGACTCCGTCTCTCGTGTAGCTGGTTCTCCTTTTCCCAGGTGCTGGTCAGGTGGTCAGGAACTGGTCCTCTGCCTCGACCTTAACCTGTAAGGAGACAAAATCTGCCTCGGCCTATAAAGGCCAGGCTTGACAATTAATAATTGGGGACGATCCACCGTGCACTGATCCGGTGGCCTTTTCCATTTGCATCTAGGGCTTCCCAGGCATATAAGCCTCTGGGTTTACCCCATGCCATTGGCACTACCCCTATAGGTTGGCCTTTTGTACTAGGGCAGGTGGTCAGTGACCACGTGGCTCACCTAGGCAGCAGGTCTTTATTCTGGGGGCTTCTGTAGCTCTCCCCGTGACTGCTGACCATTAAAAGCTGCCGAGCCACTATTACAGTAATTCAGTGTTTAGCCTCCCGTGTGGGAGACGAGAAAGGGTTAACCTTTCTGTCTGGGGACGAGCTGCAGTTCCCAGCGGGGGGGCTGCCGCGTCTGGGCGTGCCGCTCCCGGAGCCACCGCTGGGCGAGCCGCTGTCGCTGGCCCTGGGTTTCTCACGGCTGCCTCTGGATTTTGCAGCCGATTTCTGAAGGCACCGCACTAGATCCTTCAGCTGCCAGTCTGCCAGCTGCCTTAAAACAGTCTTTGGTACCCCTAAAGTCAGGGCTTGTCTATACCAACTGTTCTTTTCTCTGGGTCTCCAGTCACTCTGTTGGTCTCTGCCCCTTCCCCTCGGGGAGAAGCCTGAAGGACCGGTCCCCCTGGGGGGGCAGTCCTGCACTGGCCGGACCTGCCTGCGCAGAGTCCTGGGATTTTCTGGGGGAGAAGCACGAGACTGTCTCTCCCCAGCCCCTTTTCCTTCAGGAGACCCAAACCCAAACTGCAGCCCGTGGGCATTCAAGTCAGTTAACAGTTCAGCCCAAGTCATTACGTGCTCTTTAGCACCATCGTTCTCTGCATTTTCTCCAAGCACACGTTGAATTTTCTCAACATTCTTCATTAGTTTATAGCAGCAAAGAATGGGCCTCTGAGAGCCATTATACTAGGCAAGGGTAATTGGAGAGCTAACACCCTTTAGCTAGATGTCCTTCTCTGGGCATTTTTTGTGTGGGAACTGCCAAGAAGAAGTCAGATGGGTAAATTCCCTATTGGGCAGGTCCTCTGCCCCTCATCCATGGTGGCATTACTTCTCTGTAGCTAAAAAGTGCAATGCCACATGCAGTTGGCAGCCAGTCCCTAGTGGTGTTCCCCAAGGATCAGTGCTGGGCCCAGTCTTTACTGATGACCTGGACGAGGGGATTGAGTCCAGCATCAGTAAGTTTGCAGATGACACCAAGCTAGGAGCAGGTGTTGATCTGTTGGAAGGTAGGAGAGCCCTGCAGAGGGACCTGGAC
Organism: Pogoniulus pusillus; assembly: GCF_015220805.1. NCBI lineage: Eukaryota > Metazoa > Chordata > Aves > Piciformes > Lybiidae > Pogoniulus > Pogoniulus pusillus. The sequence continues at coordinate 24,478,067 of NC_087275.1, forward strand.
AGGCTGGATGGGTGGGCAGAGGCCAATGGGATGAGATTTAAGAAGGCCAAGTGCAGGATTCTGCACTTTGGCCACAATAACCCCAAGCAGTGCTATAGGCTGGGGACTGAGTGGCTGAGAGCAGCCAGGAGGAAAGGGACCTGGGGGTACTGATAGATAGTAGCTGAACATGAGCCAGCAGTGTGCCCAGGTGGCCAAGAGAGCCAGTGGCATCCTGGCCTGCATCAGGAACAGTGTGGCCAGTAGGACAAGGGAGGTTATTCTTCCCCTGTACTCAGCACTGGTCAGGCCACACCTTGAGTATTGTGTCCAGTTCTGGGCTCCTCAATTCAAGAGAGATGTTGAGGTGCTGGAACATGTCCAGAGAAGGGCAACAAAGCTGGTGAGGGGCCTGGAACACAAACCCTATGAGGAGAGGCTGAGGGAGCTGGGCCTGTTTAGCCTGGAGAAGAGGAGGCTCAGGGGTGATCTTATTACTGTCTACAACTACCTGAAGGGACATTGTAGCCAGGTGGGGGTTGGTCTCTTCTCCCAGGCAACCAGCAACAGAACAAGGGGACACAGTCTCAAGTTGTGCTGGGGAGGTCTAGGCTGGATGTTAGGAGGAAGTTCTTCCCAGAGAGAGTGATTTGCCATTGGAATGGGCTGCCCAGGGAGGTGGTGGAGGCACTGTCCCTGGAGGTGTTCAAGAAAAGCCTGGATGAGGCACTTAGTGCCATGGTCTAGTTGACTGGATAGGGCTGGGTGCTAGGTTCGCCTGGATGATCTTGGAGGTCTTTTCCAACCTGGTTGATTCTATGATTCTATGATTCTATGATTCCCACTGCCACTCCTGCTCCCTGTGTTTACAGCTGCTGACTTGGGCTCCTGTGTTTGGTCTCAAGCACCTCCAACATTGCTTCACAGTGATCTCAGCCCCAAAGAAGATTGACCAGGGCATATCACCCCATCTATCCACTCTGTTCACAGATTACATTGGCAGGAAAAGAGCATGGAAGGGATTATCTAACACACAAAGAGCATTTTCAGGACACAGAGGTGGGAGCTGACCACTGTTTGAGTGGTAATTACTTCCTAACTTATCCACACCTTTGCTTCAGGTAATATAGAATCATAAAATCAGCCAGGTTGGAAGAGACCTCCAAGATCATCCAGCCCAACCTAGCACCCAGCCCTATCCAGTCAACTAGACCATGGCACTAAGTGCCTCATCCAGTGTTTTCTTGGGCACCTTCAGGGACGGTGCCTCCACCACCTCCCTGGGCAGCCCATTCCAATGCCAATCACTCTCTCTGTGAGGAACTTCTTCCTAATATCAGGCCTACTTCCCTTGGCATGGCTTTTGATCAGTTAGTTGTTTTGCCTCTCTGTCAACCTGATGGCTGGCTCAGTATGGGCCAGTAGCTCTTTTGTTAACTATAGCTAGCTGAATGGCCAGTCATTTGAATGTCTGATGGTCAAAACTGTGTAGCAGAAGACAGTACAGCATACAGAAGTAGATGCTGTAATATGAAATCAGCTGGCCTGGATATTTTTTTTCCAACTGTAGGCATTTCCTTGCATCTGTTTTAAGAACCACAAGCCCCACGTTATGCTACAGATATGGTAGCTTAAATCTAAAGTAAATTTCACTGGAATTGATTTCCACTGATACCAGATGGAAGGAGATAAGAATGAGGCTCTTATTCCAGATTTACACCAGAAGAACTAACAGCAGAATGTACAATTTTCTTCCAGTAATATCTAATGATTAAATAAAGCAAAAATGAAATTTGACAAGCAGCTGGTTTGATGAAATTTATAGGCACAGAATCAGATTCTCTGCCTCTTGTAATTTACATAGTCATTTAGACCAACACTAAGCGACTTCAGCTCTCTACTATTCTAAGCCAAGGGTGTCTTCCACCCAGCACAGTAAAAGCAGCTATGATTGTACAGTGAATAAACCTGAATAGAATCACATGCACCTTTCCTTCTGAAAATTTCCATCCATGAAGGTGTTGCAGTCATGACAGTGTGTAAAAAGGAGTGTGCTTGCAATCGTTCTGGAGAAATGGAGCATTAAAAAGGGGTGCTTTGGAAAATCATTTTACTCTTATTTTTTTTTTTCTGGGTCTAAGGGTTGCATCTTCAGCTTCTGACAACCCAAAGAATGCTCAACAACGATAAAGTGTGTCAGGGAACAGGGCTAATAACTCACTGCTTTGTCTACCTCAGTGTATTTTTAATGCGGCTAAAATAAAGAGAGATTTGGCTTCTAGTACTTGTGATAAGAACCTTGGAGGGAGATTGTGAGAAGGTGTGTGATTGTGCCACTGCAAAACCCTGGCATAGGAAGAGGAGCTGAGCATGATTCCTGGGATCAGCAGAGCTCTGTGTTCTCCTTTCTGGAAAGTGTGCCAGGGGAAGCAAAATAAGTTGAGTGCACTGGCTACTTAGAATCATAGAATCAACCAGGTTGGAAGAGACCCCCAAGATCATCCAGGCCAACCTAGCACCCAGCCCTATCCAGTCAACTAGACCATGGCACTAAGTGCCTCATTCAGGCTTTTTTTGAACACCTCCAGGGATGGCAACTCCACCACCTCCCTGGGCAGTCTATTCCAATGCCAATCACTCTCTCTGGGAAGAACTTCCTCCTAACATCCAGCCTTTACCTCTCCCAGCACAGCTTGAGACTGTGTCTCCTTGTTCTGTTGCTGGTTGCCTGGGAGAAGAGACCAACCCCCACCTGGCTACAACCTCCCTTCAGGTAGTTGTAGATAGCAATGAGGTCACCCCTGAGCCTCCTCTTCTCCAGGCTAAACACCCCCAGCTCCCTCAGCCTCTCCTCATAGGGTTTGTGTTCCAGGCCTCTCACCAGCTTTGTCTCCCTTCTCTGGACACGTTCCAGCACCTCAACATCTCTCTTGAATTGAGAAGACCAGAACTGGACACAATACTCAAGCTGTGGCCTGACCAGTGCTGAGTACAGGGGCAGAATAACCTCCCTTGTCCTACTGGCCACACTGTTCCTGATGCAGGCCAGGATGCCATTGGCTCTCTTGGCCACCTGGGCACACTGCTGCCTCATCTTCAGCCTACTATCTACCAGTACCCCCAGGTCCCTTTTTTCCTGGCTGCTCTCCAGACCAAGTGATGCTTAATAGCATGAAGAATCAGGAAGCTGGCTCAGGCACCGTAGCCAGGTGTATATCTGGCACAGAGGCTTCAGTGAGCCTAGAGATTTTTCTAATCAGTGTTTAATTTGATTAGGTAGGACAGCTAAATTGTCAGGAAGGGGAGAGGATAAGCACGGCAGACACAGCACACACCTGCTGTCCTCTGCTCAGAGGCATTATGATTCTCCTGGCACTTAGGTGAAGTACTAAACAGGACCTAAACCAACACTGGAAACAAGACCTAAGAGGCCTCGTGAAGGCATCCATGCTGCTTACTTGGGAGCTATACTGAAGGGAAAGGCACAGGGCAGGATGAGTGATACTGCTAGGTGATAACTGCTGATACTGGCAGGTGGTTTGGACTCAGTGATCTTCGAGGTCCCTTCTAACCCCTAATGTTCTGTGATTCTGTGATTCTGCAGCAGACCAGACATTAACACTGGAACTGCCACAGTATGCCAGCTCTGCAAGCTGAGGCTAAATCTATCACTGAGTCTGGATTGTTTTAAAAAAGCTATTAACAAGCTTGCCTTGGGGAAAAAGATTTGGCCACAGCTTGAAGAACTGACCATTTAGCCCTGCTGCTGGTGAGGTGTCCATCAGCTCACACATCCCACTCTCACTGTCACAGAGCACATAAATCCATGCTCACATGTCAGAAGCCTTGTAACACACCTTGAGATGTCCCAGCCAGCAGCAACACAGGCTGATATCTCAGGACACATTCTGGACGCTCTAGTCAGACACCTTCTTGTCTGAATTTTGGCAGCAACAGAATCATGAATATGACACAAAGATCAGCAACAGGGAAAAAAACCAAAGAAAGAACCACAAGCATCAGACAAAGGCTGGGGGAGGTTTTGTTGGAGTTTATTTAATAAAAGCAGACGTTGCTTATCACAAGGAATAAAATATCATGTGAATAAAAAGAACTCATTTCAGCTGTCTGTTCAAACTTTTCTACGCACCTTCTCCTCTGTAAAAACCTTGAAATGTGCTTTCCTCCACTTCCAGTGCATCGATATTGCAGTTTACATCCAGTCCTCTGAGGCACTTGGATGTTACTGAGTATTGCCAGGCAACTGGAGCTCTCAGTGACATAAAAGAAATGGGGGATCTTCTGCAGAAGATAATTAGTATCTAGCTGAATGCTCTGAAAACCTGATTCAAAGGGAGATGTGTGACTCTCTGCTTACACACCTGTATACCTCGGAAGAGTGACGTGCAACTGCCTACTAACTTCCTTGGTAAAAGCATTAACATTTTTTTTTGTTGGTGGGGCCCCTTCTGACACGAGCTGCAAGTCAGACAGAGAATTTCAAGACTGAAAGCAGAGCATCCGTACAAAGCTCTGTCTGCAGCCTGAAACAGCAATGAGCTCGTGTCCTGATAAAAGGCTAAACACTGAGCGGAGCTAGCAAGATCAGAGGCTTTCCTCACCACTCAGTCTCAGCCAGCTTCGACATTTTGCTTCATTTCACAAGAATAAAAACATCCACAAAGCAGGAATGGAACAACCTCTTTCAGTGGCAGCCCACCCTTCCTTCAGCTGGCAGGAAAACTTGTGAAGCAGCCAGGGACCTGCTGCACTTGCACGTTAAGATAGGCCACCAGCTCCCTGGAAGGGTAGAAGGTAAAGTCAAGCAGCACTCATCAGGTAGCTAGCCTGGCACTGCTGTCACTCACACATACAGAGATGATTTGAGTCCCCACCCACTCAAGGCAAACCAGCCAAAAAACCCCAACCGAAACCCAAAGAAAGCAACAAACCACCAAAGCCAGTCAGCCTCACCTCCATCCCTGGAAAAATGATGGAGTGGCTTGTACTGGAGGGCATCTCTAGGGACTTGAGGAGAAGAAGATTATCAGGAATAGACAGCATGGGTTTACTAACTTGACTAACCTGATAGCATTCTATAATACCATAACTGAATGGGTAGATTCAGGGAGACTAGTGGATGTAGTCTACCTTGACCTTAGCAAGGCTTTTGACACTGTATCCCGCAAGATCCTAGTGAGCAAGCTCAGGAAGTGTGGGATGGAAGAGCAGGCAGTGAGGTGGATTAGAGACTGGCTACAAGATACAAAGAGTGGTGATCACTGGTGCCAAGTCCAGCTGGAGAGCTGTAACTAGTGGAGTCATCCAGCGATTAGTGCTGAGTCCAACACTGTTCAATATCTTAATCAATGACATAGATGAGGGGACAGACAGACAGACAGTGTCTGCTCAGCAGGTTTGCTGATGACACCAAACTGGGAGGCTTGGCTGATACAGCTGAAGGCTGTGTGGCCATCCAGTGAGACCTGGACAGGCTGTAGAGCTGGGCATGGAGGAACCTAATGAGGTTCAACAAGGACAAATGCAGAGTCTTGCAATTCAGAAGGAATAATAAACTGCACCAGTACAGGCTGGGAGGTGATCTGCTGGAGAGCAGCCCTGTGGAGAGGGTCCTGGGAGTCCTGGTGGATAACATCCATGGCACAGCAATGTGCCCTTGTGGCCAAGAAGGCCAATGGGATCCTGGGGTGCATTAAGAAGAGTGTGTCCAGCAGATCAAGGGAGGTTCTACTCCACCTCTACTCTGCCCTAGTGAGACCCCATCTTCAGTACTGCATTCAGTTTTGGGCTCCCTAGTTTAAGAGGGGCAGGGATCTGCTGGAGGGAGTCCAGTGGAGGGCTATGAGGATAATAAAGGGCCTGGAGCCCTGCCTTATGAGGAGAGGCTGAGAGACCTGGGACATTTTAGTCTGGAGAAGACTGAGAGAGAATTTAATAAATATAAATCTCTGAGGGCTGGAGGTCAGGAGTGGGGGTGCAGGCTCTGCTCACTTGTTTCCTGTGATAGGACAAGGAGCAATGGATGTAAGTTGCAGCAAAAGAGGTTCTGCCTCAACACAACAGGGAATTTCTTTACTGTAAAGGTCACAGAGCACTGGAACAGGCTGCCCGGAGAGGTTGTGGAGTCTCCTTCTCTGGAGACTTTCAAGACCTGTCTGGATGCATTCCTCTGTGACCTGAGCCAGATTGTATGGTCCTGCTCTGGCAGGAGAGTTGGACTTGATGATGTCTTTGGGTTCCTTCCAACCCCTAACATCCTGTGATCCTGTGAAAACCAGGCAGGGATGTGCATCAAGTGTTAGCTTGTTTCCTTATGCAAGCAAGCCAGAACAGGTCTGGCATGAGTGGGCTGGCCACACCTAGCTCACAGAAACTTGTGTTGGAGCCAGCTGTGGCAAGTGCCACTAAAACCTGCAATCAGTAGCATTTTTCATACTAAATGTGTCCAGGATGACTTTCTGTTCAACATAATAGGGGATGAGACAGCAAAGTATGCAAGCAGATTACTTTTCTACGTGGCATTTTAAAGCACAGGCCTGCCTTTTGTTGCAGTGGATGAAATGCTAGACAGTCTTGCATAGGGAGGAATTCTCTGATGGACATTGTACAGCCCAGGGGACCAAGGAGGTGTGATGAGCAAACATCCCATCCCTGCCAAAGAGCAGTGTTTGTAAGAAGGGGTGAGGGTGCACACCCTTTGTTTAGTGCCTTCATCTCTTTTACCTGCTGAAACTAGTGACAGACTCACATCCCTGATACAATCTCAGCACTCTGCTTTGCATTGGAAGCGGCTGTTGCAACAGAGCCGGGTGAAACACTGTGGTTGTGTTGTTTATTCATGAGAAGCTGCAAGTTTCAAGTTGGTCACCAAAATGAGATCTATTATTTACACCCAGCTTCAGAGAAATTAAACATCTGTCAAAGCAACCATAACCAAACAATTTAAAACACAATCCTAACCTGAAAGTCCTCCAAAGCCTGCATTATGAAAGCATGCAAGAGCAACAGCAACATCACCAGAGAAGTGAAACTACATAGTCAAAAGAAGAATTTAGCCACACTCTGTTTTTTCACAGTCCTGTCAATATTTATTTGTTGTGCCTTGCACTCTTTTGACTTTAAGTACAGTAGAAAGTGTTCATTGAACATGTCCAAGATCAATTGACCTTGACTCCAACCCTGGGTAAGAATTAGGCGAGCTACATATTTTTAACTGTGTGAGACTAATGAGTCACAGAATCCATTGGGTTGGAAGGGACCCTCAAAGATCATCTTGTCCACCCTCCTGCAGAGAGCAGGGACACCTCCAACTAGATCAGGCTGCCCAGGGCCACACTGAGTCTGATATGGAATGTCTTCAGGGTTGAGGCTTCTACTATAGCCCTGTGCAGCTTGTTCCAGTATTTTACTTCTCATTGTAAAGAACTTCCTCCTTATATCCAACCTAAACCTACCCTGCTCCAGTTTAAAACCATTGCCCCTCATCCTATTGCTACAAGTCCTTCTAAACAGTCCCTCCCTAGCCTTCCTGTAGGTCCCCTTCAGATACTGAAATGTAGTTATAAGGTCTCTTTGGAGCCTTTTCCTCTCCAGGCTGAACAGCTCCAATTCTTTTGGCCTGTCTTCACAGGAGAGGTGCTCTAGCCCTCTGATCACCTTGATGGACCTCCTCTGGACATGTTCCATGGGGCCCCTGTCTCTCTTGTGTTAAGGACCCCAGAGCTGGACACAGTACTTCAGATGAGGTCTCACCACAGCAGAGTGGAGTGGCACAAACACCTCTCTTGACCTGCTGGTCACATTTCTTTTGATGCAATCCAGGATGCTATTGGCCTTCTGGGCTGTAAGTGCACAGTGCTGGCTCATGTCCAGCTTCTCATCTACTGGTAATTCTGAGTCCTTTTCTGCAGAGATGCTCTCAACTTCATCATCCCCCAGCCTGCATTGATATTGAGGGTTGCCTGGACCTAGGTGCAGAACTTTGCCTTATTGAACCCCTTCAGATTTTCCTTGGCCCACCTCTCCAGCCTGTCCAGGGCCCTCTGGATGGAACCCACCACAGAATCACAGAATGTCAGAGGCTGGAAGGGACCTGGAATGAACATCCAGTCCATCCCCCTGCTAGAGCAGGATCACCTGTACCAGATCACACAAGAATGCATCCAGGTAGGCTTTGAATATCTCCAGAGAGGGAGAGTCCACAACCCCCCTGGGCAGCCTGTTCCAGTGTTCTGTCCCCCTCACAGTGAAGAAATTCCTCCACATGTTCACATGAAACTTCCCATGTCTCATCTTTCAATCTTATCAAGCACACTACTCATCTTGGTATCATCTGCATCTACTGAGGGTGTGCTCTGTCTTGCTGTCTGTACCACTGATGAAGACACTGAACAGCACCGGTCCCAGTAACCAGTTGTCACCTATCTCCATGTGGACATTGAGCTACTGACCATTACCCTTTGTATGTGAACATTCAACCAATTCCTCATCCACTGGACAGTCCACTCACCAAATCAGCTTAGAGAGGAGAGTGTTGTGGGGGACTGTATGAAAGGCTTTACAAAAGGTCAGATAGATGACAGTTATTGGTCTTCTCTTGTCCACCAATGTAGTTAATGACATTGATTCTTATTGATTCTACCTGAAAACGATCTCCTGTAACCCCAGTTAACAGCAAACAATCTTGAGCTTTCCTATGGGCTGCATTCAGAACCAAATACCTTGTTTGTGATTCTTCTCCATGTTTCCCCTTTGCCATTTCTTCACTCATTTCTAACACTGCAGCAGCTTCTGCTTATGCAGCAGTATGGTGGTTTTACACTACTCAGAGTTTGGGATTTATAGACTCCCCCACCAAGGGTAAATTACTACACTACTCAGAATTTGGAAGTAAAATTAAATACTTATTTACAAAAATAGACTAAATGTGAAAGGTAATAAACTTACACAAATACATATATATATATATATACACACACATACATATACATACAACTAAACAATAGCCCAGATATCCCCCTTGGACAAAGCCCAGGGGCTGCTACCAGCTAACACAATATTACCTCTTCCCTGCTTCCTGTCAGTGTTCTTACCATAGTCTACACAATCATCAGTACACAGAAACAGGCAAGGTCAGAGGGGGAGACAGTGGGAAAAGCAAGCAAACAAGAGAGCAAGAAGACTCTGTACTCCTGACTACGTAGGAAGATCATAAACCAATTAAATGAGATAAATATATCTCTTATGTTCTGTTCACAAAATCACAGAAACATTCAGGCTGGAAAAGACCCTCAGGATCACCAAGCCCAGCCAATAACCCTGCTCTATAGGGCTCTCCCTAAACCGTATCCCTAAGCACCATACCCAAATGACTTTTAAACACACTCGGGGTTGGCGACTCAACCACCTATCATATCATAGAATGCTATCATAGAATCAACCAGGTTGGAAGAGACCTCCAAGATCATCCAGTCCAACCTAGCACCCAGCCCTATCCAGTCAACTAGACCATGGCACTGAGTGCCTCATCCACTCTCTTCTTGAAGACTTCAAGGGATGGTGCCTCCACCACCTCCCTGGGCAGCCCATTCCAATGCCTGACCACTCTTGCTGGGAAAGTTTTTTTCCTAAGATCCAGTCCAAATCTACCCAGTCACAGCTTGAGGCCATTCCCTCTTGTTCTGTCACTAGTTACCTGTGAGAAGAGGCCAGCACCAACCTCTCCACAACCTCCTTTCAGGTACCTACAGACAGCAATGACGTCTCCCTTCAGCCTCCTCCTTTTCAAACTAAACACTCCCAGCTCGTTCAGTTGCTCCTTCATAAGATTTCTTCTCCAGGCCTTTCCCCAGCTTCATTGCCCTCCTCCTTTGCACCCACTCCAGGGCCTCCATATCCCTCTTGTATTGAGGTGCCCAAAGCTGAGCACAATACTCAAGGTGTGGCCTTACCGGAGCTGAGCATCCAGGGGACAATCACCTCCCTACTCCTGCTGGAGCTGAAGTTGACCCCCTTTTGGCATGTACTCTCAAATTCTCTGGAGAACAACTTACAAATAAGACACCAGTCTTAAACTGTAACAAGCAGCCACAAAGCAAGATCCCTTCACTGCGCTCAGCAAAGACTCAGAGGCTGTCAAGGAACTGCCACTGAAGGCTTTAGAGGAGCTCTATGAGCAAAAGCACAGGATGCATTTCCTGAACCATATCTGACAGGACAAGTTAGCCTGCAAAGACCCCCACAGGCTCTCCTTGGTCAAAGCACTGCTGCTCCTACATTTCTATGTTGTACCACTTTGCTGAGCAACAGCATTTTGCAAACACAACCTATCAGGGAGGCGAAGGCTGAGGCTTAACGCTCAGGGTGAGCTGAGAGCCCTGCTCCTCTCTGGGCCCTGGGAGGGCTGGAGGAGCTGACAGCAGGTGTAGTGTGCTGCCACTGACCCACTCTGCCTGGATGCTGAACTGCTGCACCACAGAGAGAACTCTAATTTGTTCTAACGGGATGGGCGTACGCTGGGCTGCGTCCCCAGCTGGTGTAAATCACAGCAGCCCTCCTGAAATCAATGCAATTAAGCCAATTTTCATAGATTCATAGATTTTCAAGTCAGAAGGGAGCATTGTGATTTACATGTTGGTTATAGCTGTGATCTATGTTGCAAATGAGGATTTATACCAGCCGTGAGGATCTAGCCCTTCGACGCATTTCAGGGAGCCTAATCTTTTAGTCAGATAAATTCTACAGAGCAGCTGCTTTGTTGCAGACAATTTTTAGCCCTGCAGGAGAATAGCAGAGCCCTGCAGATCCAGATGGAGTGGGAAGCGTTATTTACACCTTGATAAAATGCTAGAAGCAAGAAAAAGAAACAACACAAAGTACTGCCTGGAGCGGAGGTTTGGGCCAGGGAACATCAGAGGTGGTTGAGCAAGGATGGAATGACAGCTATATGGAAAGCACCAGCTCAAGCTGCCTTCTTCAACATTCTCTGGCAGCCTTGAGGCCTCTCCTTTCACTCTCATAGAATCATAGCAACAGTCAGGGTTGGAAGGGACCACAAGGATCATCTAGTTCCAACCCTCCTACCATGGGCAGGGACACCCTACCCTAGAGCAGGCTGCCCACACCTCCAGGGATGGGTCCTCAACCACCTCCTGGGCAACCCATTCCAGACTCTCACCACTCTCATGCTGAACGACTTCCTCCTCTTGTCTAGTCTAAATCTCCCCACCTCCAGCTTTGCTCCATTCCCCCTAGTCCTGTTACTCCCTGAGAGTCTAAAAAGTCCTTCCCCAGCTTTTTTGTAGCCCCCTTCAGATACTGGAAGGCCTCATAAGGTCACATTGAAGCCTCCTCTTCTGCAGACTGAACAGCCCCAACTCTTTCAGTCTGTCCTCAAAGGAGAGGTTAGGAAAAGCTGGTGAGGGACTTTTTAGAGTGTTGGGAATTGACAGGACTAGGGGGAATGGAGTGGATCCAAGCTAGAGGAGGGAAGATTTAGCTTAGAAGCTAGGAAGAAGTTCTTCACCATGAGGGCGGTGAGACACTGCACAGGTTGCCCATGGAGGTGGTAGAAGCCCCATCCCTGGAGATCTTTAAGGCCAGGCTGCATGTGGCTCTGGGCAACCTGATCTAGTAGAGGGTGTTCCTGTCCATGGCATGGGGTTGGAACTAGATGGTCCTTGAGGTCCCTTCCAACTCTTACAATTCTGTGGTTCTGTGGTTCCTAGAAGCTGAGCTAAATCAGCCCTTTCCCTTTCTACATGGCAAATATGGAAGTCTAAAATTTCTCTAGTTTTGCAAACTGTATTGAACTGCCTTTGAATCTTGCCAACAAACATAGTAGTTGGAGAACAAGGCCTGATTTCTTCTGTATCTTAGAATCATAGAATGGCTTGGGTTGGAAGGGACCTTAAACATCATCTAGTTGCAACCTCCCCTCCTCCCCCTGCCGTATTTCCTAATCCAGCCTGTACTCCATTTTGGAGCACACAAACCAAGCCTGGTACTGCATGCAACACACGAGCAGAGAGCTCTCTTTCCATGAGTAATTCAATTCACAATGCTTGAGGAAGAGTATGCAAACACACACACACACACACACACACACACACACGTGTGTGTAGCAGCAGTCTACCAAATTGTGCAAAGCATTTACTTCATGTTCAGTTTTGCAATCAGCCCTCAATTTGATTAGTGCCACACTGGCATGCACCTGGGGGATTTAAAAAGCTGCCTTGCTGCTGTGAATACACATTTCAGGCACCCTCCACCAGTGCACCAGCAGCCTCACAAGGCCCACCCGCTCCTGCAGGGTGGGAGGGAAAACATAAGAGTGTAGCCGAGAAAGGCAATGCTCCTCTTGGCTTTCTGGTTTACATCTGCACTAAATCCCACTTGATTTCTTTGCCAAGTTGGCTCGGACACAAGGAGCAGAGCAGGGACAATTAGCACTCACTCTCTGCACATACAAACCCTCTTGGGATAAAAATGCATCCCTGTCTCAGGAAGCTCTTTTTTTCTTTCTCTGACTGCAGACTGGTATTGAAGGAGTTTGAAGCGAGGCTCAGGAATTGACATTACCCAGCAGTTACTCCCTAAAACCCGTTGATTTCTGATAGTTGTTTAATTCCTCCCAATGTTGCTGGTAAGAAATAGATTTTAAATGCCAACTTGAAATATAAGTCAGTGGTGCAGGGAATCCAGGGAAAAGCATTGCAAGCTTGGAAGGCACACTGGGCTAGCTCAGAAGAAGGAAACAGTGATGGGATGGCAAGGAAGGTAACTGGGGACTTTCTGGACAGCTGGGTTTTTTTTCTGTGGTGTGCATTTCCACAGGGACTGTGACTTGGCAGCATGGTGGAACTGAGAGTGGCACCATCAGGATGAGAGGAGAGATTCCTAAAGAAATCACAAAGTCACAGAACTGTAGAGGTTGGAAGGGACCTCCAGAGATCATCAAGTCCAACCTCCCTGCCTAGGCAGGAGCCCCTAGGGTAGTTCACACAGGACCACATCCAGGTGGGTTTTGAAAGTCACCAGAGCAGGAGACTCCACAACCTCTCTGAGCAGTGTGTTCCAGTGCTCTGTCACCCTCACTGTAAAGAAGTTTCTCCTCATGATGAGGTGAAACTTCCTATGCTCCAATTTGTATCCATTGCTCCTTGACCGGTTGCTACTGACCAGCAAAAAGAGATTGGCCCCATCCACTTGACACCCACCCCCTAGAGATTTGTATACATCAATCAGATCTCCTCTCAGTCTTCTTTTCTCCATACTAAAGAAAGCATGGAAAATAGCTGAAAGTGACCCAAATTGCCCAAGAAAGCACTAAGGTGACATATATTATTCAGGAAATGATTACAACTACTCAGTCACCGTAAGTTCTCTGAACTAAAACTGAGCTTGGTGCAGAGACAGATGCAAAACACAACCACCCCCTTGGCCTCAGAAGGTTTTGCTGTGTGTGTGAAATAGAGTGCAAAATTAGTTCTTCACATTTAGAAGCAGAGGTGCCACAAAAATCTGCATGTCTGTTCTGGGGTGAAAGATCACATGGTGAATGTGGGGAAGTCTACCTGGACTTCAGCAAAGCCTTTGATGCTGTCTGCCACAAGAAGATCCACAACAAGGTTGTTTAGTCTAGAGAGAAGGAGGCTCAAGGGGGACCTCATTGCTGTCTACAACTACCTGAAAGGAGGCTGTAGCCAGGTGGAGTTGGTCTCTTCTCACAGGCAACCAGCAACAGAACAAGGGGACACAGTCTCAAGTTGTGCTGGGGGAAGTATAGGCTGGATGTTAGGAGGAAGTTCTTGCCAGAGAGAGTGATTGGCATTGGAATGGGCTGCCCAGGGAGGTGGTGGAGGCACCGTCCCTGGAGGTGTTGAAGCAAAGCCTGGATGAGGCACTTAGTGCTATGGTCTAGTTGATTGGCTAGGGCTGGGTGCTAGGTTGGCCTGGGTGATCTTGGAGGTCTCTTCCAACCTGGTTGATTCTACGATTCTATGATTCTATCACTATGAAAAAAACAAACCCAAACACCTAATTTTTCAAGTCAGAAGCAGAATGGGGAAATGCTTCTGCAGAAGCAGAAATTCTGTACTCCTGCAACACCAAGGCAATATGAATGTGAAATATATAGATAGGAATATGTAAGCACAATAGCAAATGTTGCAATAGGAAAGTCCAGATGGAAACAAAGAAATTGGAAGGAGGTGTTTTCAGTGGCACGAATGAAACAATTTGACATTATCACAGCAAAATGGGAAAGTCAAAAGATAATTGTTTCTCATTTGCCTCTTGTAAATGTTGACACATTTCCACAAAAGAATTGCATTTTGACTAAAACACTTCTACCGAGGGAAGACCACTCCATATATATTTGGGTTTCAATCTGTTGCACTAAAAAGCTTCCCACAACAATGCTGCATGAGGCAAATCTTTGTCGCCTTCTCCTGCACTTAAACATAGAATAGATCTGGTTGGAAGAGACCTCAAGAATCATCCAGTTCAACCCTTGACCCAGCACTGAAGGGTCAACACTAAACTGTGTCCCTAAGCACCTTGCACTTTCCCTGCTAGACAGGGACCTGCTAGAAAGAGTCCAGCAGAGAACTACAAGGATCACTATGGGACTTGAGCATCTCCCCTGTGAAGCAATACTGAGAAACGTGAGGCTGTTTCATCTGGATAAGGAATTGGCTGCATAGTTGCATGCAGAGAGTGGCTTCAAGGGCACAATGTCCACCTGGAGATCAGTGCCAAGGGGCGTCCCTCAGGGGTCAGTGCTGGGACCAGTGCTGTTTAACATCTTTGTCAGTGATATGGACAGAGGAATCGAGTGCACCCTCAGCAAGGATGCAGATGACACCAAGCTGTGTGGCACAGTTGACTTGCTAGAGGGCAAGGATCCATCTGGAGGGACCTGGACAGGCTGGAGAGGTGGGCCCAGGCCAACCTCATGACATTCAACAAGGCCAAGAGTAAGGTCCTGCACCTGGGTCGGTGCAATCCCAAGCACAAATCCAGGCTGGGTGGTGAATGGCTGAGAGCAGCCCTGAGGAAAAGGCCCTGGGGGTCTGGGTTGATGAAAAGCTCAACATGAGCCAGCAGTGTGCACATGCAGCCCAGACAGCAACTGTGTGCTGGGCTGCAGCAAGAGCAGTGTGGCCAGCAGGGCAAGGGAGGGGATTCTCCCCCTTTACTCTGCTCTCATCAGTGTGTGTAGTTCTGGAGCCCCCAGCACAACTTGTGTTGGAACTGTTGGAGCAAGTTCAGAGGAGGGCCACAAGATGTTCATAGGGCTGGAGCAGCTCTGCTGTGAGGACAGGCTACAAAAGTTGGGGCTCTTGTTTTCACCCCTCGGGTATTTATAAGATCCCCTCTCACCCTTCTCTGCATTCTTAAACTGAACCATGCTAAAGAGCAAGTGGAGCTTAACTACTCTAAGTGCATTTCTGCTTCTTCCACCCAATATCATAAAGCTCCTCTGGCTTGAAACATTCTGACTTTGCTGGCCTACAGAGTCCAAAATATAAAGTGCCACGAGGCAGTTTTAAATAACCTGGAAGGAAAATTCCATCTTCAATGGCAACAGATAGAACACCAATGGGGAAAGCCCACGGGAAATATTGAGGGACAACTGAGCACCATAACAACTGCCTGTATCTTCTCCGTACACCTGGCTGTGCTGCAACAGTAGAGAACATTAAGTAGGCACTACAGTTGTGCAGCTTCACTGATTGCTGGCACTGACATAGCTTCTGTCCTTGAAAGTCAGCCAGTCCCTCCTGCAATTCTCCTTTCAGCATGAGGATAACCCTTAAAAAACTTCAAAGTTCTCTAAGATGGGGAAGGACTAAAAGAAAAATAAATAAAAGGAGAAAAAGAATGGATTGTGAGGGTCAGCTGTGAAATCAAGGGATGGATGTGAGTATCACGTGATCAGACATGCATTGAGAGAGAACTGGAGAGAGGGGACATCAAGCAGAGCACCTCCAGCACTGCACATCATTCCATGATGGCATCTAAGAAGCTGGTGAATGTGACCAGTTTGTTAGATGGTTGCCTTCACTCATCCTCTGTCCAGCAATATGAGAGGGTGGTAGCACAGGCAGAGCTCTCCCAGTTCCCGGGATTTACTGTAGCACACCCACACTGGGGAGGTAACAAGGAGGTCCACCAACTTTTTGAGTTCATTAGTAGCTTAAGTTGCATATTCAGACAGTACTCTGAAAGTCTTTTGCCTTAAAGCTGAAGGAAGCATGTGAATCCAGAAGCCTGAGCTGTAAGAAGCACAGCACCTATTGCAAAGCTTGTAATAGAAAATGCACCTGGCAATGCCAGCAATCTTCCTTTGGGATGCTTGGCACACAAGGTGTGGGGGCCCCACTGGGCAGGGAAGGCTTGCAAGCTGTAACAGGCCTGAGGAGCAGGACTGCTTCAATAGTAGCTGCCTTGTTTTCTCATGATGGCTGTCAAAAGAAATGCATGTATCACACAACCTAAAAATGTAAATTGAAAGAGCTCTGCGCCTCTCTTCTCATCTTCCTCTTCCTTTCCAGGCGTACAATACCTGCCAGGGGTACAATACCTGCAGCACTCAATTTTGCCTTAATATATATTGTGTGAGATTTCTTATCTGAATGTTAGGGGTTGGAAGGAACCTGTAGAAATCATTGAGTCCAACCTCCCTGCCAGAGCAGGATCACCTAGGGCAGGCCACACAGGAATGTGTTCAGGTGGGTTTTGAAAGTCTCCAGATACACCCAGGCACACACAAACAGCAGAGCACACCTCAGATGAATAAACTGAGTCAATACAATTTATCCTAATTTTGACCAAACTCCAAATATATGGCTTCAGATCCCAAACACAGGATGTTCCTCATAATACTGAAGGAGATCCTGCATTTCATGGGAGGGATATTGCAGAGCAGCTGTCGCCATTGCCATACAAATAGCAACACCGTAGCTGGCTGATTTAGCAGATCTGGAGCTGCAGTGGAGCAAGTGCAGATTCCTGCTGAAGTGACCTGCACAAAATTACCTCATAAGCCTGGCAAAAGCTAATGGACCTCGGTGGCATTTTTCACTAGACCTTAGCTAAAGGTCTGGAGGTCCCAAGATCTGGGCTGGCCTCCAATATTATGAGGACTATACTTGGCATTTTTTCTGCTTGTGTAGGGCTCTTCTATAAGCATCTCTCTTTTTCCTCTTCCAAGCAAACCATGTCCTGCTTTACCCACTACAAAAGAAATAAAAGAAACTAGAGGAAAACATGCTAGATTTTGCATAATGTGTCTAAGAAACGAGTGTATATTGCTGTATGAATACCTAATTAGACCAAACATGCTGCTCAGTATCAAAATAGCAAAACTGTGGGTTAAAACACACAGCATTCCATGGCTAGCACTGCAAAGATACACACAAGAATGTCTAACAAAAGCCCTGTGAAGTAAGAATTACTACACAGAGAAGTAAATAATTCCTGCAGAGATGAAGGCATGCCTTAGTTGGCTATCTTGTTCTTCACCCATTCCCAGTTGTGCATTTATTCCCTGTCCTTGTAGGAATGTAGACCTCCAACCTGAAAAGACATCTGCCTGTCTCTTAATTGAAGTGAGCATGTGGAATAAGATATAGTTGAAGCAGACCTCTTGTGATAAATGGTGACTTAGTGTTTTAACTCAGACCTGCTATCCTTGATGTAATTACACTGCTTCCAGCCCTGGCTGGCTTGTGCTGGTTAGTGTGGCGTTCAAGAGGAGAGGCAGTACTCATCCATACACCTAGGAGGACACATCATTCTGTGAAGAGACTGTCTGTGAAGCAGAGCTCTGATTGGTTTTGGATAGAATTTAGAGGGACACATGGAAAAACTCTCACAAAACCTGCTGCTCTCACTGACCATGGGGCAGTATCTTATGTGTCTTGTAATTTATTCTCCCAAACAATAAGACCCTCTGTCCAAGTCCAAACATGAGTTTAGCCTTAAAAGCAACACTAAGGAGCATGGGGGTAACATTCATGGTGTAGTAAAGAGTGCCACTGTGTAAGATGTGTGCAAGCTTAATTCATCACGTGCTTTGTGTGGAAAGTTTCAGCTAGCAAAAAACATTGAAAAATGTCTGTCTCCTGGAGGTCCTGTTCCTCCTAATGGTTTCTATTCTGGCACTACATCTTTTTTAACACTCCACTAAGAGATAAAAAACGGTGAGGAAGATTTCAGAAGCGGTCCTATCATCCCTGCCCTCTTTTCCTCAGAAAGCCTTCTTCCCTTCATCCCTGCTGTGAATCTCAGGTGTCCATTTCTCCCCTCCTACACAGGAAAAATGGCAGACTATTACCCCAGTATCTTCCTGCAATATAGTTCATTTCTTTCTTGCAAAGACTCTGTCTTTCTTTCACATCCTACTTTCTGCTATTCACTTCCAAACTCAACTGGTCCGTTCTCCGAGCTTCTGACATATCCCTCATCCCATATGCCACTGCAGTTCACTCTTCTATCGTACTGCCTGGGGATCTGACTCATCGTTTTTATGGTTGTTCCTTTGCATCAAAGACTCATCTAATGCTTGGCCTCTCTGCATGAAAATTGTGGCTAGATGAGATATGACTATCTAGCAGGCCCTGGCAGTAACAAAAAGGGAGATGGGTTAATGCCATCCACCTACTGCATTCACATTTTTCTTGGAGTGACCTCAGATGGTCTGTCCTGAGCAAGAATAGCAGCTCAGAACAGAACTTGCCTCACATTAAGAGATGCTGCAGCCTGCTCCAGGCTTTTCCACTGGTGAGGTGCATGCCATACATTCTCTAATGCGTCTTCAGCAGTAACAGGGACACATGCTTTTTCTTTGCCTTGCACTATTTTGCAGCTGGCCCCACTGCAAAGTCTGAAATCACTCCTGAGCGGTACCCACCTGGACTGTCCCATCACTGGGACTGCTCAAACAAAGGAAAGAAAAACAAGTGTGAAAAAGGCTGGTGCAAGCCAAGCGATCCAGACTGGATTCTCAGCTCTTGCGCTGATTCACTGGTGATTGCTCTGCATGCATGGCAGTAGCAGATTAGCTGCCTTATTCCACTACCCATTTTCGTGCTTCTAAGGGATGTGTATTCTTACATTCCCTTCTTTTAAAGACCAAACTGGGCGCATGCTAGACGTGAGTGCCTCCCCTCCCCACCTCGTTTAATTCTGCTTTCCGAACTGTGCATTTCGAATGCTTCTACTGTTCACCGTGTGCAATTAGAGACAGTCCCACAGGGCAGAGGTGCAGGCTGCATTCTGAGATATTCCTCTGCTGTAGAAAATAAACAACAGCCTCTGAGACTATTTCCCTGCCAAAACAATTTCAGCATTTCCCGGTCACGCAGCAGGCGAGCTGGGTGGGCAGGGAAGCCGCTGAGAGGTGCCGCTGCGCCAGCCTCGGGAGGCTGCTGCTTTTCAAATGCACCAGACAATTAATTAATTTCCTTTAAAAAATGTTGCAAAAATGGAGTTCGAGGTATTACACTTTCGTAACAAAGTCTCTATTATAAACGAGCCTCTCTTTCCCAGACAGGGCTGTAATTAGATTGCCTGCGGTGATGATGAATGGCCGAGGTGAATTCGCTTCTGGGGAAGCGGGCTGCAAAAGGCCGTGTCCGAAAGGCAGGGCTACCTGCGGTCGAGACCTCGGGCACCCCGCCGCGGCGGCAGGGGGGCCGCAGGGCACCCGCGGGCAGAGGGGCTCGGCACGGGCTGCCAGCGGTGTCTCAGCACAGCCTCCAGCACGGGAGAGCCGCGGCCGCCCGCCCCCCACTCCGCTCCCGCACCAGCCGTTGAGCAGCGCGGAGCTCACCGCGGCGCCGCGGCGCGGGCACTGCCGGCGGGCAAGAGCCGCAGAGGGGCACGGAACAAGTCGAGGAGCCACAGGGCTGAACCGCAGAGTCCCTCCCTACCCCGCAAAGTCCGCTTGCGGACGCCTGCCCCAGTCACCTAACGGCCTGCGCCGGGCGACCGCGGGGAGCGTAGCCACCGCCTGCTCCCCTGGCCGGCTCTGCCGCGTCGCCGTCTCCCCGGCAGCACCGGGGACCAGGAGGGCTCCGGAGCCGCCTTCAGTGCCGCGGAGCCAGCGCCTGCCGGGAGACGCCGGCAAGGGACCAAAGGCCGCAGTGCAGCCGGCCTGCAGCCCTCCATGCCTTCGTAACGAGCTCAGCCTGCGGCGCCTCTGTTCGGCTTTATTACTGTGATTAATGACAGCACGATGAATCCCGTCCCCGCTCCCGGCTTGCTTTGCCTGCTGCACGGTTAATGTCGCTTCAGAGGAAGGGCAGCGGGGGAGCACCATGCACGGTGATGACCAGGGACTGCTCCTTTTATGGTCTGGTTTTAAACCCACTTGCTGTCAGGGAGAAGCTTGCTGGCGTGTTGCAGTGCTCATGGCTGCGCTTTGAAGGCAACCTTCTGCAAGTTGCAGCAGGTATCTGAAGAGATGTAGGGTCACACTGGGCTTAATCCTGGCTTACTCCTGTTTACAGACGTTTATTGTTCATAAAGACCGTCAGCATCTGACCCACAGACACTTGCAGCTTAAGTTTTTTAGTGTTTCAGAAATGTCTGCTTTCTCTACATGACGACTTAGTGTTTTCTCTCTCTCAACTTTACTGTTGGTCGTAATGCAACGGACCATGCCTGGAAATGAAGAGCTCCATCCAGAAGTAAAAAGCTGCTGTAAAAAGAAGAAATTGTCCTCAGGACAGATCTGTTGCAATAAACGGTGAGGCTGATGTGAAATATAAGTTGTGCTGAAATCATTAGCGCTGAGAACACTGAAAGGGCTGAAGAGGTCTAATCTGTAGTGTAAGAATTACAAGCAACAGTGTCATTTACAGTTACAAAACCTCTTGCCTGGACAAAACCATTGGCAGAATGAGGCAGGTGATGGCTGTCGCAACAGCATCATCACCTTTCTGCTCTGTGAATTTTTTCCTAGTGTTTACTAAAAGTCATCTAATTGGAGAATGAAACAGCCACTTGCCTCTGACTCCCCCCACAGCACACACAGGTTGGTGTGGAGAGAATGCTAAACCTTAGAAAGGAACACTGGATTTGGAAATGATGGACCTCAATAATGCACTCTCTGATCCACTTGAACTTCATGTTTTCATGGGCCTCCCCTGCCTTCTTTGACCCTGAGCACTTTCTGAACAACTCTAAAACTCTCACCATCAATTAATGTAAATGTGACAGGCTTCTCTGCTACTTAGGGTAAGGAGTCTTTCAGCCTCATTAGAGAAGGGGAGGGCTTTCCATTCACCTCCCAGTTTTGATGGAAACAGTATACAACATATTTTGTCCTTGTGAAACAATAAGAGTGAAGGGGTTGTGAGCCAGGGCCGCCAGCTAAGAGCTGAGGATGAAATTTAATTGGTTAGTAACAAAATTTTAGTGCTGAGACAGCTTGTTTACATCTATTTAATGTCATTGCTTCCTGAATTTGTCTATCACAGAGTGCTGCTTGACTGCTTCAGCCAGATAACAGATAAAACAGTTCATGCTGCTTCCAGATTTCTTTTCTGGCCACCAACATCTTTCTTCCAGTCTTTCAGTCTCTATCTGAGACTTCCACTGAGGTGTACTGTGCTGTGGCCTTTCATCTTCTGGTACTGCTCTTTTCCATCAAATCCTGTATCTCCCTTCTGTCTCTGTGCTGTCGTTTGCCATCTCATAGACCTTTGGCAATTTGCACTTCAGTGTTTCCCAAACCTGGTCCGTTCCTTGCTTACAAACTCTGAAAGGGCTTTTTATTTACGTGAGGCATTTCAACTCTAATGCTAAATTGTGCAGGGACTTGGGAGCTGGATCTCAGGAACACAAAATTACTGACCATGCTCATTACATTTGCAGGACTGGACCCGTAAAGCACTCCTATTTTCCTAGGTTTGCTTTTCATTGAGCTGTATCCAGGAGCTCCCTAGCATGCCTTTAAAAAACAAATGGGATAGGAAAGTGCATTTGTTCAGCT
This sequence comes from Pogoniulus pusillus, assembly GCF_015220805.1. Lineage (NCBI taxonomy): Eukaryota > Metazoa > Chordata > Aves > Piciformes > Lybiidae > Pogoniulus > Pogoniulus pusillus. The sequence goes on from NC_087275.1 coordinate 24,500,073, forward strand.
TGCACAGTGCTGCATGCTGTAAGTAGGGTCAGAACCCACATGCAACAGTCTCTGACTGAGTGCTCTTGGCACTGGCAAGTGACAAGTGGCAATACTTGCAAACCTGAGAGTTCAAGCATCAGAGGAGACAGAATGCAAGTCAAACCAGGGCATAGCTGGCTGAGAGCTTAAGACATGTATCTGTGTGTGGGTGTGCCCAAAAGTGCTGATGAATTGTGAAGTACCATAATTGTGCCCATTGACATTCAGGTGCTGCACGAAACAAAGAGCAACCTGCACATCCAAGAGAGCAGGCAGAGATTGGCTCCACAGTCCAAGGGGAAATAATATCAGCCAAGTTGAGTAAAGTGCTCCTGTAGGAAAGCTGAAGACCATGGTCTGCTACTCTGTCTTTGCTGCTCCATGGCAGAGAAGGTTTTGAAGCCTTTGAAGGACTGTGACAGTGTTGTTTACAAATGTCTCTCTGTTAACTCTTGCAAAAGCAGACAGGCAGCAGTAAAGTGGGAGGCCGCTGTTTAAAGGGAAAAATGCTAAAGCAACATTCAGCTGTACCTGAAACAAACAAACAGTCAAACAAACCAACTAGCAGAGCATGAATGGCAGATTTTCAAAGCTCAGCACAAAGGGATGGGGTGATTCTTTAATTAGCTTTGTATCTGGGTGACTTCCAAATTGCAATATTTGGATCTTGGTGGGAGGATTAGTTGGCCAGTGCAAGCAGTTTCGAGCATTTCCAAATTCTGCAGAGAATCACTGAGAAAATTAGATCAGCACTAATAAAAGGTCTTGTTACAGAAATAAGTGCTGGCGTGGAAAGGGGATTCCAGCCCTCCAACGACTGACGTGTGCATGTTCATCATGTTCAGAGTGTCTGTCTCACTTAGACTGAGTCAGTTATTGTGCAAGATTTAACTACTGCTTACATCAACTTCTAATGGTAATCTGCTGCCTCGTTACAACACAACCCAGCCTTGCAGAGACCCTGAGGCTCAGCTACTTCTTTGTGATGTCCTCACAGCCAAGTTACAAGAGGAGCAGTGTTTTGGACTAAAATGTGTGACAGAAATGATAACAGAAGGCTACAATGTGTGACAGAAATGGTAACAGGAGGCTGTTGCCCAGAGATATTAGTATTCTAAAAGAAATTAAGAAAAACTGTTCCTAGAGTCCATAGAGAAAGAGCATCTCATTCAAATGGATCCCCTTGAAAGGAAGCTGTTGGTAAAACGACACAACTTTTCAGAAGCCACAAGGCTGCTTAGGAGAGCCAGGCACCTTCCCTGGCTATCACTGGGCAGTATTTGGGGTTTTGAAATGGTGCAGGTGCACCTCTCAGGGCCTTTCATAGTGACAACCTTAGACAGCAACACTGGAGAGGACCTTGTCTTGTGTAGAGAAGGCTAATAGCAGGGGTGACATCAGATAACAATTTCTGTGAGTGACAACTAACTGATGCACATCTCTGCCACAGAAAATGCTTGATACTCTTCCTCTGGCACCACATTTTGTTAGGCAGAAGCATAGACTAAAACTGCTATGTGTCAGGTCGCATGCTGCTCTGGGACTCGGGAAAGAAACTGCAGCTACCTACCTGTGACAGAACTTTTAAAGATGGCCAGTTGGTTTTGGTTCTAAGTGAATTACAAGATGTTCTTCTCCATCCCCTGGGGCTCTCACACCTGTGTGCTGCCTTTACAAAATGAGGCCTTTTTCTCCTTAGGGGAGTAGAAGAGAGAATACCCTTCATACAATTTTGCTTTGCCCATAAGGGTGTCAACCAGGCATGGCATATTCATGGCAGCTAACAAGGTTTGTAAATACACAATGTCTAGGAAGTCACTGGTGGCAGATGTTTTTTCTCCCTCACTGCACACAAGCCTTGTAAGCATGAGCACCCTTTCAGCATAGAAGCTGAGCTAAAAACGCACGGATGTTTTGGCACGGAGAGAGAAAAGACATTGTCTAAAGTTGAGTGCTCAGAGAGGGTATGTGGGCTCATTTAGAAAATTAACCACGACCTTTTAAGCAGAAAATGAATGGGTGTGGAGGAGTCATCCCATCAGCTGTGCAAGACAAAAAAATGTTACAATCTGGCTAAAAGCACCCTGTGTTTTGTGGACAGCTAATTTTGTCTGGTTCAGTATTGATATAGACAACTATTCTTAGCCAAGAGAAGAAGTAATATCTAATAATAATCACAGTGCATTCTCAGCACTTAAGGGAGCAAATTTAGCCTTGATGCAGTCAATACAGTTTGCACAAGAGTCTGACTTCCTTGCTGCCTCCATCCTGCAGGTCCCTGCATGCCCTCATGTTTCAGTGGTTACAGCTTAGCCAGCTCTGGGCTGCCTCTGCAGAGCCTCGGCAGTCTCATCCCTCAGACAAAGAGCTGAGGCACCGACTGCAGTGCACACTTCATCCTTGGCTGCCTGCAAGCCTTACCTTCTCATGCTCAGCCTGGTGTGTCACAAGAGCAGGGTCTGGATGTGCTTCCTCATACAGGAGCTGATGCAGCTGTGAAAGATGAGAATGTGCTTGGAGTCTCTTAAGAAGAGATTCTTTTAGGAGATCTACAACAAGACCTATGGCTAAAGGGACCTGCAGAATGCAAAAGCTGCAAAGCTGTTGATGAATCCACTGAAGTACTTAAGTTGAAGACTAAACTTCATATTGCACAAGTCATATGTGTCCTCTCCAAGGTCCCCATACCACATCACAACCTTTACTGACCCCTTCTCGGATGTGATATGACCTTCCCTCCTGAGGACAGGGGAAATTGTGAACCAAAGCTGCCAGCCACTCTGTGACTTTGGGCTTGTCTACTACTCATTAAGCCTGCTGCTGTCTCTGGTCCTTTCAGCTGTTGTGTCTTGTCACAGTTCCAGGCACCTGGCTCTGTGAGTAAGAAGTTGCCTGGAAATGTCAAAAAACTCTAAACCTGCCTGTCCTCTTGCCTCTGCTTCACATCCCAGACAGCCTGTGAAAGAACACAACCTCGTGGTTATGCCTCCAGCACGGTGAGACCAGGGGTTATGACATGCTTCTGTGACTTCTGTCACAGCAAGCCACAGCAAGCCTTTCATTCCAAGCTGCCCTCCTCTTTTTAATAGCATGTTTCATTCATTCAGAGTTGCATGGCTGGAGGAGCCCATGCCCATAGTGGTACTGGTTTGGAGACTTTGTCTGTATGTTGGGTTTTGGTTTCATTGCCACTCAGAGTCTACTTTAAAGTGAAGACATTCAAGGAATGCACAGGCTTGTTGCTTTCCTCTGTCCAACCTGTGTAACACTGGCTGCCAGGAAGAAAGTGTGGTGGGGACGAAGGGCAGGGATGCATCAGAGTCAACCTTTTCATTACTGTGTTCACATAATTATGGGAAAAAAAAAGGTAAAAGAATGTTTAAAACTCTCTTGAAAGTAGCAGGCATGCTCTTTCTGCTGACCTTGCACAAAAATGATAGTCTTTTTAGTTTAGAGCTCCAACAGAATCATAAGGAAAGGAAATATGTGTTGGTCCAGTGAGTGATGGGGGAAGAAGTTTTACTAACAGGCTTCCAATGATGACATCCCAAGGGAAAAAATGCAGGAAAAGAACCAGCTGAAAATTAAATACACTATCAGAAACATGTATTTTCATATTAAAATGTTGATAAATGAAGACATTTAGAGCCATAGTGATGCTTGATGTAAGTCAGCATTAGCTCTGCTGGCATCAAGAGTGCTGTGCTAGTTCACGCTATCCAAAGAACTTTTCCTTTAACTATGTTCTGCTTTGAGCCAATGGATTCCTGAGTATAACTGCCAGCCTCCAACTGTGGACCAAGTGTGCAGGTTCATAGCAGTGATAAACCAACGGGCTGAGTGCATGGCCAAGACCCACTGGCTTAACGTTTTGTCCTCCTGTTTGAGGAGGCTGTGATCAACCATGTCTGCCTAGTCTGGGTTTCCAGAGAATAGTAAAAACATTTAGAGTGGGTTGCAAGTAAAATCCTTTGGCATTTCAAGCAGTAATATATTAGCTGTGAGGTGAGTGCACAAACATTATCCATTTTTCTGGCAAAGGGGAAAATTGCACCCCCTCAGCAGCAGGTAATGGGTCTGCAGCGACTATAGCTACACCTTTGGTCCAAGACCCAGGCCTATGACTCCTGCTCACAGTGCTGTCACAACATGACTGTAAAGAACAATCACTTTACCTTGAAACAGAGCAGGTTGTACCAGACACAAGATATTTTTAAAAAAGAAAAGAAAGAAAAAGAAAAAAAAAACCAAATCAAGAGGCAGAATGCACTCAGTGCCTCTGAAAGGTCTCCCTGCAAACCATTTCAAATCAGCCAAGTTAGACACTGGCTTGCACTATCCCCACACTTGGTACACTTCCCAAGGACACAGTATAAATGCTTCCATCAAGGCACAATTTAATTTATTTGTTTGCTTCTCTCCTTGCTCACGAGAAGGAGTTTTGTTTAAATGGGGAGAATAAATAGTCTCCTGGCCCTTCTCTCTGCAGCACACGCTCCAGCACTGGCCTGTGTTTATGAGGCTAATGGGGGAGAATGCTGTGGGAGGCCCTTGTTAAAACACTGCCAGTGCCTTCCCTTTCATAACGCCTTTATTTGGGGCTGCATTATATTTAGAAGCAGGAGGGAGAGGACACTAATCATAAAAAAATCCATTATTGGAACATTCTGTGCAGAAAGACAGACAGTCAAAAGGCAGAGAAGACAGCAAATACCTTGGAATAGAGAACCCATGATGGAGATAAATAGTTGTGGGGCTCATTCAACAAGAGCTTGTTGTTCAGAAATCCACTGGAACAGCTGCAGCTTGCACCTTATTATGCTTTTGATCAGTGAGCATTAGGAAACTTTTTGTGAGTCCCTTGTTTGTTATATTAATTATTGCAAAAGCAGACTCTAGACACCTAAAACCACGCAGGAAATGTGAGGACTTCTTCTCACCCCAACTTTGCCATTCAATCTCCATTTTTTTTTTTTATTCCATCCTTTAGGGATTTTTTTCTTCCCTTCAGTGGTCTGCCCAGTGAAATGCACATCTTCCCTTTCAGACCTGCATGGCTTCTTGCATTTTAAATCATCTGTTAGTACAGTTTGTTTTGATGTCAACCCTTCTGACTTGGAAGACACTCATGGCAATCTGGAGCCATGAAGGTAGCCTCAAGTCTTACATACCAAGCTTACTTCTGGCCTTAGCAATATCCTGGTATTGTATCAATGTGCTGTGGAGAAAAAGATGTTTTCTCCTCCTCTGATTCTTGTGGGAATTCACTGAGTGAGAATGGCATATCCATGAGGACTGAGAGGAAAGAAGGCACTTGGCTTTGACTCGGAGCAGAAAAGTGTGTCTCTCTTTTGCAAACAAGTGAAGGAAATTACAGAATTACAGAATGTTAGGGTTGGAAGGAGCCTCAAAAGGTCACCTAGTCCAACCCTCCTGCCAGGGCAAAATCACCAAGAGTGATCCAGGAGGGTTCTGAATGTCTCCAGAAAAGGAGACTCCACAATCTCTCTGGGCAGCCTGCTCCGCTGCTTTGCCACCCTCACAGTGAAAAAGTTTTTCCTTATGTTCACATGGAACTTCCAATGCTCCATCTTGCACCCATTACCCCTTGTCCTACCATTGGACATCACTGAGAAGATCCTGGCTTCATCCTCCTGACACTGCCCTTCACATATTTATAAGCATTAATGAGGCCACCTCTCTGTCTCCTCCTCTCCAAGTGAAGGAGACCCAGCTCCCTCAGCCTTTCCTCATAAGGGCATAAAAGATATGTTTCACTCCCTTCAACACCTTTGTGGCTCTGTGCTGGACTCTTTCAAGAAGTTCCCTGGGGTCCTTCTTGAGCTGAGGGGCCCAGAACTGGACACAATATCCCAGATGTGGCCTCATCAGGGCAGAGCAGAATGAATAAAAAGGAGCTGTGACTCCTGCTGCTCTCTTCTTGTTACAAATATCTAATTCAGGCTTTGGATCCAGGGCTGTGTGGAGATCAGAATGCTCTTAGGAAGATCTAAGAGGTGTTTTCTCCTGCTTACCTTGTGATGGTAGCCCCAGAGAACGATCAGTGATCTGCAGGTCACTCAGTGGAGGGAGCAGTAAACAATCCTTCCCCAGCAGATATTTTGTTGGACAGGAGAGGGCAATAAAACTATGCCCACTGCTTTCTTCCTGCCCAACCACTAAAGTTTGTTAGTGTCACTGTGGTTCCTCTGCAGCCACGGATCTTGTACTGAATATGTCTCAGAGATGTGTGGGGTCTTCTGTAGGCACAGGTGGTTGTGATGCAGTGGGTTGTGTTCAGTCTTTTCTATAGGGCTTTCTGTGGATCCTCCCTGGCTTGATCTTTTCCATACAAGCAGATAACTGATGTAGTTGCAACAAACTACGACTAAATGTTTCTAAATGGTGTCTGTGTTACCAAATTGGTTGGCAGTTGACAGTTGCTAAATCCAGATTAGGTCCACCACATTCTGACCCCACACGTCCCTGTTCTCTCTCCACAGTCCCATTTTCTGAATACAAGGGAAACAGTATCACAGTATCACAGTATCACAGTATCACCAAGGTTGGAAGAGACCTCACAGATCATCAAGTCCAACCCTTTACCACAGTGCCCAAGGCTAGACCATGGCACCAAGTGCCACATCCAACCTTGCCTTGAACTGATGGGGAGAAGCGACATGGTCTGGGCAGACACCTAGTTGAAACCATTGCAGAAGCAGGAGCTTGGGGTGTGCTGTGCTATTCCATAGCATGTTTGTGTGGATACAGCCATCATGGGTTAATTATATCACTCCACAACAGAATCCTAAGTGCACGATTCAGCTCTCAGTATCTTCTTTAGGATCTATTACTTTGTTTCGCACAATCTCTCATTGCACATAGCCTGCTTTGATAAGGCTATATCCTGAGATAGGTCTCCATCCTGCCAGGGCAACTACTATCTAAACATATGCCTTCTGTTTCTGAGAGAGAACATCCCCCAGAGGTGCCTAAACTATTGCCCAGGGGTGCATATTAATGGGAAAAGGCACCTGAACAACAGGAGGGCTTCAGGTATACTGGACTGAAAAGTGCTTATCACAGTGAGGACTGTATCAAGGTGCACAGCCTGGATAATCCATCTTGTAAAACAGCAGGCAAGTTCCAGCACAGGCATAGCCAGGAGGAAAGATTTCCCTTCTTGCAGCTTTCTTGAGACTACTGCAGCTGCAGTGCGGCACCATGAGGGATATCAAACACCCAAGCCAACTTGGGTTGCTTGACTGATCAGTGAGAGGATGATCTCTCTACTTTTTGTGTTTGACAGCTCTTCCACCTTCTCAGGAACATGTGAGAAAAAACAGTTTCCAGCACAATCAGAGTGGCTTTTGTGCACCACTCACAGATGGCACCTGACCATTCTCCACCTCTGCCTGGTCTGCATTCCTTCCATTTCCTAGGGAGGGAACATCTCTGTGGTGACAGAACTTACCTGAGCTGTCAGTAGATGCAGCTCTTTGTGCTGACTGCTCCCCTGCTCAGGGAGATGGTGGAGTCGCTGTCCTTGGAGGTGTTCAAGCAAAGACTGGATGAGGCACCTGGTGCCATGGTCTAGTTGATTGGAAAGGGCTGGGTGCTAGGTTGGACTGGATGAGCTTGGAGGTCTCTTCCAACCTGGTTGATTCTGTGATTCTATGATTCATCTTGCTGCATGCATGCTGAGACAGAGAGGTTCTCTGACACCTCCAACTGTGGGATCCTTTGGATACTGAACTCATTCTGCAGGTCTTCTCCAATTCCCTATCTCTTCTATACTATTACCTTTCCAGCAGCATAAAGGTGACAACACAGCCTTTCTAAACAGGAACATAAACACTAGGTAAGTGGTTAACCACAGCTGAGCAGACAATCCTCATGCAAAAAGATAACACGTCTCTGAGATGTTTATTTAAGGTCTTTTGAGAGAGAAAATAATATTCTTCTGGAAAATGATGCAATATAATTAAGAAGGTCTCCTGCACCCCCTCTGCCTGCTACTGGTTGTTCCCTGCTGTCTTTGGAGCTCCTTGGCAACATATGAGCAAATAAGCAGCATCAATCATATACATTCAGTTTGGTTCTCTTTTATTTTTTTTCACCCTTGTTGTTTAATTTAAAGATGCCCCAAAGTTGTGTTGTTGTGCTTCCCTAATAGACAAGAGAAAAAACCCAACATAATAAAGAAAGCAAGCCAGTAATTAGTCCTGATTTCCTTGTGACCTGCCTGACTAAATACCACAAGCATCAATGTTCCAGTCGTTGCATCTTCAGTCCCTGATACCCAAATTCTTCTCAACAGCAGCACCTGAACAACTTCATCAGGGTGGGTAGCCTCTCTTGAAATCACTCATTAAAATGATTTATTATTTAGGAGGGTGAATGAGGCCACTAGGATTTGCCATTTTCTGCTCATAAAGACATGCTGGATGCTGTCTGTTAGCTGTCAAGGATACAGTTGTCTATATACTCACCACTACCAATGGTTCATAATTAGACTTCATGCACCCCAGTAAGAAACTACCTCTGTGGTTTTTCTAGAGGTGTTTTTTTCTCATTGGATTTTGCCCTAGCCAAATGCAAAAAAAAAAACCCCAACAAACCCCAAACCAAACCAAAACACACAACAAAACAGAACACCCCAAAGAAAAGGTCAAGCAAATGCAGACTTCTTGAAGAAGAAAAAAGAATTCCCAGGCCAGGAATACTTCCAAGCATGACTAGGAATAATGAGCTATATTTATGCAAAAGGAGTTGCACTCTGGGCAGTGATGGAATAATTAAGAACCATTAATTCTGTAGAAAAAAACCCCACAGACCTCTTCTGTGCTAGAGAGCTAATGTTCAGTCTCACTTTCCAAAGGAACTGTAATGTGGGGTAACAAGACTCGTTCAATATGCCCATGGAAGTTCCTCCACAAAATTTCTCCCTTTGAGTTGCTTTATGCATCATGAGTCCTGAGACAGGAGGAGACAGACATTGGGAAGCATTCTCCCATGTCTTCCTGTAAATCTCTGTAGCTTTGCCAGAGCTAATGAGAGAGGCTACTGGTGAGAGTGGCACACAGAATCATAGAATCAGTCAGGGTTGGAAGGGACCACAAGGATCATCTAGTTCCAATCCCCTGGCCATGGGCAGGGACACCCTACCCTAGACCAGGCTGGCCAGAGCCCCATCCATGTGCTTAGCTGCCCATTCTCACTGCTGAGATGTATACATTTAAGGAGACTGAAAGGGTCTGATCCAGGGGTGACCCAAATCAACAGATTGATGGCTTCAAGTAAATTTGGACAGGGCCTAAAGTAGTAGTGCTGGTGTCATGGCTTAATCCCAGTGGGCAGCTAAGCACCACACAGCTGCTCAGTCACTCCCTCTGAGTGGGATTCAGGGAGAACCAGTAGGGTAGCAGTGAGGAAACCCACGGGCTGAGATAAAATCCAATTTAATAGGTAAAGCAAAAGCTGAAGACACAAGGCAAGCAAACCAATGACTTAAGCTCACTCCTTCTCATTGGCAGGCAGATACTCATCTATCTCCAGGCAAGCAGGGCTCCAGTATGCATAGCATCTACCTGGAAAGACAAATGCCATAATTCTGAACCTCCCTCCCTTCCTTCTTCCCCAGCTTCTATTATTGACCATAAGGTCATGCAGTGCGGGATATCCCTTTGGTCACTTGGGTTCAGCTGTCCCAGCAGTGTCCCCTCATGACTTCTTACATGTCACCATCCTCCTTGCTGGTGGGGCAGCCTGAGCAGCAGAGAAGGCCTTGATGATGTGCAAGTGCTGCTCAGCAATAGCTGAATCAACACTTTTCAGCACAAACCCAAAACACAACCCCAAGCAAGCTACTGTGAAGAAATGTAAGCCATGTCCCTAAGCGCCAGATCCACAGGCTGTTTAAACACTTCCAGGGGCAGTGACTCCACCACTGCCCTGGGCAGACCATTCCAATGTTTGAGAAGCCTCTCTGTGAAGAAATATTTCCTAACATCCAGCCCAAACCTCCCCTGGCACAGCTTGAAACCTTTCCTCTAGTCCTGTTGCTTGCCACTGAGGAAAAGAGGCTGCCCCCTCCTCACTACAACCTCCCTTCAGAGAGTTGTGGAGAGTGCTGAGGTCTCCCCTCAGCCTCCTCTTCCCCAGACTGAACAACCCCAGCTCCCTTCGATGCTGTTCATGAGGCCATGTGCTCCAGGCCGTTCACACACCTTATGCTGTTAAATTCCACCTCTGCCAACTGGTTACAGCAGCTAGTTAGGAGCAGTGGTGAGGGGAGGGAGGTAATTATCCTGCTTAGTTTACACGACAGAAGGCTTTCTATTCCTTACATATGAAGATGAAGGAGAGGAAGAAGAAGGGAAATGTTGATGTAGAATATAAAACTGCTGGCAGTCATAGGTTACACTGTATATTCAAGTCAACTTGTTTTGTACTAACTATCTTTCACAAACAATCCAGGGCTGTTTAGGTTGAGGTCAGCCTGGGATCCCAACAGCCCTAGCACAGTGTCAGAAGGAGAGAGCTACTGCCACTGCTTCCTTTGAACTGTTTTCCTGACTTGAGCTGCTGCAAAGCAGCTAGATGGTGCAGAGACCCAGCCCTGCTGGGTAGCTCCTGGTCTTGCTCGCAGTCTTTTCACCAGAGAGTGAGAAAATACCAAGTCCATTAAGGCATCTTCACTCCTCATGACAAGCTAGCCTCTGCAGCAAGGGCTGGCTCCTCTTAGCCTGTGCAATCACACACAGAGGCTGCACTGGGTGCTCTGCCAGCTGCTCCTGCCTGGTACCTGTGTCGTTAATCAATGCTCTTGAGCCCTTCTGCTGGTGTCGGCCATGTGGCTGCAAGGATGGGACACAAGGTTGCCATGGAGACACACAAAGCCATGCACCCTGCCAGCTCCCGTCTTGTGAGACAGAATGTGTCCCTGTCACATGGCTTACACCTGGGAATGTCTCTCAAAGGACTTCCCTGAACGTGTATGTGTCTGTGCCCCCTCCCCAGTCCCTGTCACCCACTTTCAGTGCATCTTTGGAGGGGCCGGGTGGCAGGGGGAGGCTGCCCCTAGAACAGCTCTTCTGGCACCAGCAGCCACTTCCCCGGCTCACAAGAACATTTATTGCAGACGTTTCAAATCGCAGTCACAAAGCAGGCATCTGTTTTGCTTTGATTTCAGAAGAAGTGCAGCCCCTTTCCCGAATTGTTCGGCTCTGGAATTTCAAAGGCAGGGAGGAGACCGCGCCTGCAACAATCCTGCTTTGTTCGCTCCCTGTAATTTGTGGTGTGGCTTCTGCTCCTGGTGTCAGCGAGTAACTCTTCAAAGGGAATTAAAGAACAGCCAGCACTGAGCGCCTCTGGGTGAACAAGCTGTTTTCTTTACACCTGAAGACATTACAAGAGAATCCCAGCCTCTATTAGCACGACTGCTGAGCTTTCATGGTGGCAGAGGAAAGCTTTCGAGTATGAACTCTTAACTGCTCGGAAAGCAGAAGTCAAATGAGAAACATGGAGAATGTATCAGTCACTGGAAGCCCATTAGTGTAGGCATGAAGGGATGAAAATATGATTGAACCCAGCAGCAGTTTATTTGTAAGTGTTCATAAATACTGTTTAATGGCACTTGGGTGTTGCAAATCCTCTACGTTTTTGCTTTCCTGGAATTCCTACTCTCCCCTTAAAACTCCCATTGGCTTCAAGCTGGGATCTCTCAAGGTCACACCAGTCTCCTACTCCCCAGTAAATCCACCTCCCACAGAAGAAGCCATTAAGCCATTCATGAGCAAGTTTGCAGATGACACTAAGCTGGGGGCAGATGTGATTGAGTTGGAAGGCAGAAGGGCTCTGCAGCAGGACCTTGACCGCCTGGACAGATGGGCAGAGTCCAATGGGATGGGGTTCAATAGCTCCAAGTGCAGGGTGCTGCACTTTGGCCACAACAACCCCATGCAGAGATACAGGCTGGGGTCGGAGTGGCTGGAGAGCAGCCAGACAGAGAGGGATCTGGGGGTGCTGATTGATACCCACCTGAACATGAGCCAGCAGTGTGCCCAGGTGGCCAAGAGAGCCAGTGGCATCCTGGCCTGCATCAGGAATGGTGTGGTCAGCAGGAGCAGGGAGGTCATTCTGCCCCTGTACTCTGCACTGGTTAGACCACACCTTGAGTCCTGTGTTCAGTTCTGGGCCCCCCAGTTTAGGAGGGACATTAAGATGCTTGAGCGTGTCCAGAGAAGGGTGATGAGGCTGGGGAGAGGCCTTGAGCACAGCCCTATGAGGAGAGGCTGAGGGAGCTGGGATTGGTTAGCCTGGAGAAGAGGAGGCTCAGGGGGGACCTTATTGCTGTCTACAACTACCTGAGGGGTGGTTGTGGCCAGGAGGAGGTTGCTCTCTTCTCTCAGGTGGCCAGCACCAGAACAAGAGGACACAGCCTCAGGCTGCGCCAGGGGAGATTTAGGCTGGAGGTGAGGAGAAAGTTCTTCACCTAGAGAGTCATTGGACACTGGAATGGGCTGCCCGGGGAGGTGGTGGAGTCGCCGTCCCTGGAGCTGTTCAAGGCAGGATTGGACGTGGCACTTGGTGCCATGGTCTAGCCTTGAGCTCTGTGGTAAAGGGTTGGACTTGATGATCTGTGAGGTCTCTTCCAACCCTGATGATACTGTGATACTGTGAAAAACATTGGGCATCAGATCGTGATCCATTCGCTGCAGAGTGTGTTCTCTGCTGTGTTTGCTGTGCTCTCAGCGAGCACAAAGGAGTCCCCATCCTGAACCGGGTGTGACTCTCAATGTTAAACAGGAATTGGTTTTGCTTACTTTCGTTTTCAACACAACGCATGAAAATCAGAGCTGGTAGAATTCCCCAGACAAAAGGCAGCTTGGGCCACCATAAACTGCCCAGGTCTTTGGCAGGTCGTTTGCATTACCTTCCTCTGGCACACTCTGGCTCTTAAGGGGGTCAAACTTGCCTTGGCCTTGCCTAGAAAAAAATGCTGTAGTGCTTTGTATGACACTTGTTTTAAAAGTAATTAAAAAAATAAATATGACTGTCTCTCTGCACAGTTTATTTTTATGAGCCTCAGAGAATTGTATTAATTGCTTAATTTATATTTCCATCAGGGTCCATCAATTAAGAGGAATCGGTGGTATTATTATCCCTGTAAAACACCACATCAGTCAAAAATGAAGCAGAGTCAGAGGTCTAACTGTTAATCAGGTCACATTTCACTTCCTGTTGACATTTTTATTTCCCTTGCAGAAAATATTTGACATTAAGTTTCAGATTATGAGCACCATTCGCCCACTGCAAGCACTGCAGGACCAGTCCTGCTGGTGCAGCTGGGAAGTCTGCACCAAGGCACTTGCAAGGCACCTCTTTAAGCGCTGCTGGGTGGATCGACAGCTATTCATCTTGGTGATGTATGGGAAATCACTCCAAGGTGAAGGTCAAATTTCCAGCTGCACCTTAGAAAGGGAGAAACAGGACCAGCAGTGGCAGCAAAGGTTGTTCTGTTGTGGCTTTACAGCAAGCTGAGCGATTTGAAGAGTTTGGCCAAGGAGGCAAAAGCATCATAATGTGATAAATGTGATCAAGTGCTTACTGGCAGCAGGGAAACAGTGAGCTGGCTTGGCTGGTGACATGGCAGAGGACAGTACAACTGTGGTCAAGGATTTGATTTCAAACAAGGCATCAAAGAGGAAGGAAATTGGCTAAGAGATAGAGAGGCTTTCAGTTATTCAGAACAAGATATTCATATCCTTCTTGAGCAACCTGGAGTGGGTCATTTAGTTCTGCTGGGGTAAACAGAGCCTAGGAGAGGCGTGAAAACATGCCACGGTGTCACGTGGATGTTGCACCCTGAGCAGTACCAGAAAACCCGTACCCCTCTATCTGCCTCACAACTTTCTTCATCATTTACACCCCCATTACATCAAAGATACATCCCATGATAATCTTTGGACCTTGAATGTTGATTCACTATTACCCAGAACACTAGCTGTTCACAGCCTGCAATAAGGATCTGAGAGTGTTTTCCCCTTGTTCGCCATATCACCAGGAACTTCCTGGAGAAGTCCTCAGTACTACTTGTGGAATTTGAGTAATGTGCTCTACTCTTTGGCTTACATTTTGAGAACAACATGTGGTCTCTTCCAACAAGAGTACCAAATAGAGTTGCTTTAATCCCTTTCTTTCCTGCTTCCTCTCTTAAAACATTCGGTCAATGTATGGAAAGGAATTATTCCTTTCTGCTATGTCACAGACTCACAGAAAACATCCAGTTGGAAGAAACCTCAAAGATCATCCAGTCCAACCCTCAACCCAGCACTGAAAGGTCAACACTAGTCCATGTCCCTAAGCACCAGGACCACACACCACAGAATCACAGAATATTAGAGGTTGGAAAGGACCTCCAGAGATCATCGAATCCAACCCCCCCACCAAAGCAGGATCCCCTAGGGCAGTTTGCACAGGAATGCATCCAGGCAGGTTTTGAATGTCTCCAAAGGAGACTACCCAACCTCTCTGGGCAGCCTGTTCCAGTGCTCTGTCACCCTCACTGTAAAGAAGTTTCTCCTCATGTTAAGGTGAAACCTTCTGTGTTCCAGTTTGCATCCATTGCTCCTTGTCTTCTTGCTGCTGACCACTGAAAAGAGGTTGGCCCCATCCACTTGACACCCACCCCTCAAATATTTGTATACATTGATCAGATCTTCTCTCAGTCTTCTCCAAACTAAACAGCCCCAGGGCTCTCAGGTTTCACCGCTTGAACACCCCCATGGATGGTGACTCTACTATTGCCCTGGGCAGACCATTCCAGTGTTTGAGAAGCTTCTCTGTGAAGAAGTATTTCCTAACATCCATCCAAAACCTCCCCTGGCACAACTTGAAAGTCCTGTCACTTGACACCAGGGAACAGATTGTCCCCTCCTTGCTCCAGCCTCCCTCCAGGTAGTTGCAGAGAGCAAGGAGGTCTCCCCTTAGCCTCCCCTTATCCTGATTGATAACCCCAGCTCCTTCTGACACTTTTTGCATAGGTCATGTATGCTGCTCCTCACCTGCCTCCCCACCCTGCAGTTACAGTGTTTTCTCAAGAAGTGATGCTGCATATTAGTTAGAGTTGTTAATTAACAGAAAGAGCACTATACTAAAAAAGAATAAATTTGTTTATTAAAATGTTTTCTCTTACACTGAGGACTGCAGGAGAGAATCCACTGTTAGCACAGTAAGAGCTCATCCAAAACCTAAAGCCAAAACTATGTTTGCATTTTAGCATTTTAGTCAGAGTTTTCCAGCTAGGAATAACCACACAATAATAGATCTCTTTTTTTTTTGGGGGGGTGGGGGCAGAAAAAATCTCTAAGAACATTGAATCTAACCCTTGACCTAACACAACAATGGCCATTAAACCATGTCCTGAAATGCCATGTCTACATGTTTTTAACACCTGCAGGAGTAGTGACCCCACCATCTCCCTGGGCAGCCTTTTCCAATGCTTGGCTGCTCTCACAGTAAAGAATTTTTTCCTAATATCCAATATAAACCTCCCCTGGTGCAGCTTAAGGACATTTCCTCTTGTTCTATCACTTGATACTAGGGAGAAGGGAGAAGAGACCAACCCCTGCCTCACTACAACATCATTTGAGGTAGGTATAGATAGTGATGAGGTCTTCCCTCAGCTTCCTTTTCTTCAGATTAAACAACCCTCATCTGTTCCTCGTAAGATCTGTTCTTGAGACCCTTTATCAGCTTTGTTGCCCTTCTCTGGACATGCTCCAGCACCTCAGTGTCCTTCTTGTAGTGTGGGGCCCAAAACCAAACACTGTATTCATGGTGCAGCTTCACCAGTGCCAAGTACAGAGGCATGATCACTTCCCAACTCCTGGCCACACTATTCCTGATACAGGCCAGGAAGCTGTTGGCCTTTTTTGTCCACCTCAGCACACTGCTGGCTCATGCTCAGGTGGCTGTCAACCAGCACCCCCAGGTTCTTTTGTGCCAGGCAGCTTTGCAGGCACTCAGCCCCAGATCTGTAACATTGCTTGGGGTTGTTATGACCCAAGTGCAAGTCATGGCATTTGGCCTTGTTAAACCTCATACAACTGATCTCTGCTCATTGGTCCAGGTCACTCTGCAGAGCCTTTGAGCAGGTAACACTCCCACCCAATTTAATGTAATCTAAGTACCTCCTCTACCCTCTGAGATGCTGAAATTAATAAAGGGAAAAAAGCTACATGTGTCCTTTTCCTCAGCCAAACCTTGTGAAAGTTTCATCTCTCCTTGGGAAGCTGATTTTTCCACCTGTAAGGTCTGTAGAGAGCTGGGAAGATCAATTCCAGAGAGAACCAAAAACCTCTGTTAGTGTGAGCTGGGATGGAATTAGATCCATGCTGTGGTGCAAAGTCCGTTCTATGGAGCGTAACACACCTGCTTGAGGTATTCTGTTAGCAACTCTATCTGCAGACCTCACCTCTCTTTCCTGCCTGCAAAAGGCATGTTTGTGTAGTACAAATTCCCAGATAAGCAGATATTCCCTTTTACACATGTTTGCTTTCTGTGGGGTGTGTGGCACTATGTTTGCTCTAAAGCAGCAGTCTCAGAACTCCCAGTTTGGCAGCGCTGCTAAAGAGACCACTTCATCTCAGAATAAGGTGGCCGGTTGGTTTATTTGTTTCAGGTTCTGCACTATTTCACTGAATAGCTTGCATATTTGAAGTCACAGTGTGAGAAGGGGAAAGGAAAGACAGCTCTCACTTCTAGGTGAGGGATGCATATGGAAATGAGTGGCCTTGCTGAGGCCAGTGAGAGTGCTTTGAGTCACTTTTCAGTCTCACAACACTAAGAAGTTTCCTGAGCTTTCTGGCTGACTCTCAGCCCCTCAACAGTTATCAGATAGGCTTCTCCTCTTCTTCTCTTCTCTTCTCTTCTCTTCTCTTCTCTTCTCTTCTCTTCTCTTCTCTTCTCTTCTCTTCTCTTCTCTTCTCTTCTCTTCTCTTCTCTTCTCTTCTCTTCTCTTCTCTTCTCTTCTCTTCTCTTCTCTTCTCTTCTCTTCTCTTCTCTTCTCTTCTCTTCTCTTCTCTTCTCTTCTCTTCTCTTCATTTAGAGCAAGTGCCACGAGTTTGTGTCCCAGGGGTCAACCTTTTGGCACTGAGTGTGCTAGTTTGAAGCTAGCTAGAATATTTTGGTGAGAAGAATTAGATTATAGGCTGTGAAAAGAAAACAGTGGTGATGTCTACTTCACTCATAGGCTTGCTGAGTTGCATAAAAACAAGAACACAAACACAGATAACAGAGTTGCTCTCTCTAGCTCTGGCTGCCTTTCTTCTCTCCCTAACCTGCCATCTGTATAACTACTCAGTCTGCTTCCTAACCCCCCTGGCCATTTCTCCAAACTCAACATAAGGCAAAGTCTGGGGTAAGGTAGAGGGGTGGAAAGGAGGTGGGAGGGTGGTTGAGAGCCCCTCCTGGGGACTCAGGTTTCTGGGAGGGCTGTTGTGTTTCTGTATTAATTTTTTTAGCTTATATATTTCTGTCTATGGCTGTGGATATTGTAAATATCTGCTTGTATATTGTGCTGAGCTGTAAATATAAAGCTCCATTCTAATTTCCAGCTTGGCTGAGTCTAGTCTGGGTGATCTTCTTAAGCGTAGCGGGGCAGGTGTCCTAGTTTGAAGCTAGCTAAAATGTTTTGGTGAGAAAAACTAGATTACAGGATGTGAAAGGAAAACAGTGGTGATGTCCACTTCCCTCAGAAGTCTTGCTGAGGAGTTTGGGAAGAAGAAATGAAAACATTAGATAGCACTCTTGCCATTTTTCTCTCACTCTCGCTTGGGCTGCTGACTGAGCTGCATCTCTCTAACACACCCTCCACTCACCTTTGCTTCTTAACCTCTTGGCTGAACCTCTATTCTTCCTTGGGACTGGGGTAAGGTTGAGAGGGGCAGGGGGAAGGTGCAGGGGTGGTTGAGAGCCCCTCCTGGGGACTCAGGTTTCTGGGAGGGGAGTTGTGTTTCTGTATTACTTTTACCTTGTCTATTTCTGTCTATAACTGTATATACTGTAAATATCTGCTTGTATATTGTGCTAGCTGTAAATAAATAGCTTCATTTATATTCCCAGAGCCAGCTGAGTCTAGTCTGGGTGATTTCTAAAGTGTGGGAGGGCAGGGAACACCCAAACCATCAAAGCAGGTGACACTCAAACCATCACACTGAGATAAAATATAAGCCCAGTCCCAATGCCCTTGATGTATATAGTCCATCTCCTGGATATAAAATCAAAGGTAGAAAATTAAGAGCTCTAAAGTGAATAAGTTTTTTTTTTTTTTTTTTTTTTGTTGTTGTTGTTGTTTTTTTTTTTACTTCCCCAGAGCTGAGCCAGTATTGAGCAATCAGTTGCTCTTCATTTCACATCAAGCCTCTGCTGGCTCCCAGCACTGCCATAGCTCTCCACGGTTATTTTGGGTTGTCTCTCCTTGAGCCCCCCCTTGTCCCAAGTTAAGCATTCAAAAGCTGCCAGCTTGAAGTCTCCTCCTGAAACCGATGAACCTTTGGGTAAATATTGGCATCTCCCACCACAAAGTTCTGTACAGAAAAAAGGATGGTTTAGTTCTGCAATCTAATTATGAAAGAGCTTGTTCTTTTCCCTGCCTAATATTGCATAACTGCAGCTGAGTGTGAAGGGAGGACAAGTGTGTGTGTGTCTATATTTTTCCTCATGTGCTACCTTCAGAGTAAGGACTCGGTTTCTATTACACCTCTGACTGGAACAGATGGAGTAAGATTTTTTTTTCACCCTGTGTATGACTATAACTTCTTAAATGCTGCCTTCCCAAGTTGATCAAGCAAGCCATGAAAAATGGACTGTTTATAGAAATGATGATTCTGATTGAGTTAAAGCACTGTAAGGCTGGCAGTACTGTCCCTAAAGAGAGAAAAAGAAAGCCTTTATGGAGAAATATCTTGTTTTCCTAATAGCCTGGTTTGGAAACAAGTTTATAAAACACATTAAAATCCCTCAGGGGATCCAGGACTGCAGTGCTTCTAAACAGTCACATTTACCTTGAACTTCCAGTTGTGGGGTAAGGAAAGATTGCCTTCTTTTTAGCCCCAGGAATGCAATACCTGGCATTTATGTAGCACTTGGAATTTTCATAGCTCTGGAACCATGAACTGAGAATCCCCAAGGCCCAAACAGAGCAGTGGGTTCAGGCACCTTTGCAATCCCCTTTCCTTGCATACCTGTCCAGATACCTGTGGGACTTTTGGCTGCCAGGGTCAGAAACTGTCTGCAAGAGTCCAGCAGGCTACTATGAGATACAGGTCAGTTGAACAAAACCCAGCTTGTTTCATGTAAGTGCAATGAACAACTTTGATTTTTACGATATTCAAAGTACTCTTAAGGGCTGCTGAGCAGAGAGCCAGGATTTTAAATTGTCTGGTCTTTTTTGAGATGTGACAATCCTATTTTGTAATCTTGTTATCTGCTTTTAAACCTTAGGAAGATCTTGGTTCCCACCTCTCACCAGCTTACGCTGCCAAGTAATTGGAGAAAGCCTATGGAACCAAGAGTCAGGGACCCGTGAGTGAGCAAGCCAAAGGCACCAATCCCTATCAGATTCTGCCATGGATCAGCTTCTCCCCTGTCTCTTACTGTTCTCACTGATGTCCTAGGATTTTTATTTCATCATTTTGATTCAGCAAAGAAATGGAAAAGTGGCTGAATGCTAAGACTAGCAAAGGAGATTTCTTAATGTTAGTTCTGTAAAGTGGCAGGGCTTTTGCTTGACCACAGCACCAAGGCAGAGGGTAGTGATAAGATCAAGGGGAATGGATCCAAGCTAGAGGAGGGAAGATTTAGATTAGATATTAAGAAGTTCTTCACCACAAGGGTGGTGAAACACTGAAACAGGTTGCCCAGGGAGGTGGTGGAAGCCCCATCCCTGGGTGTTTTTAAGGCCAGTCTGGATGTAGCTCTGAGCAATCTGATCTAGTGTGAGGTGTCCCTGCCCATTGCAGGGGGGCTGGAACTAGGTGATCCTTGAGGTCCCTTCCAATCCTGACAGTTCTGTGATTCATGACCACTAAATAAAAGCTCTACAAGTGATGATTGCATTTTGTTTTCCAAGGAGTCTATCAATGTCCATCCAGCATTCTCATGGTCACCCAGTACATAAAGTTCTCATCCAGTAGGGTCAAATGTTGACATTGGCATGTTCCTGAAGCTCTCATCGCTTTCTCTATCAGATCTATATTAAAGGAAGAGTTCACTTGGTGAGCTGGTGGTGGTTGTCTGCCTAGTGCATGCCTCAAAGCTGAGAGAGCCCACTGTCTATTGAGGGGGCTTTAGAAAGCTTCCTGGGGTATTGCCTGCTGCCCAAGTTGCCTGTAGATAAAGACCAGCAGAGGGGAATAAAATCTAAGGCAACTGTATTTTAAGGATTTGGGAAGCCAAAGTGGGAAATAATAATAATAGTGATATTAATAATAATAACAGTAGTAGTGGTAGTAGCCTTTTAGCATAGCCAGGAAACATCTGTCTAAACAAACAAGTCCACAGCAGTATAAGCTCTCATTCCACAGCCCTAGTGGCTAGGATCTTGCCCCTCATTTTCACCCCTAAGCATGTATTTTAATTGTGTACATTTGACCCCAATTTATAGCAACTTAGACACTAGGATCTCAAATCACCCTGGGAACCCCATAGAAATTAACTCAATATGGATGTTAACCTTCGATTATAATGTGCTATTTCACCCAACTGGACTGGACTTCTTTAAGGCAAAAATTACTGCTGGGAAAAAAAAAAGGGGGGGGGTGAGGGGGGGGAAGAGAGAAGGGAAAAAAAAAGGAGGAATAAAAAGAAGCAATTTTTTGGTCATGTTAACTCCGTTTTCCAGATGTAAGGAACCATTTTGCAAAAGCAATAAGAATAAAAATAAAAAATTGCTAGGTCATCTTATGCATTATATAGTACTTAAGTGAGAGGAATAAGCATCAACTATAGATTTAAAACCTCAGTAGATCCCCAGGAGCTGCTATGTAGTCTTATGAATGCGGTTATGATTCAGAGCAGATTTAAAAATCAATGTCTTTACGACTCATCATCAGCAATGCATCCCTCAGAAGAGAAGGCTGATGATGAAGCTAACTGCTGGATGCCTTTCCTGTAATGCTGCTCAGGGCAAATAATTGTACAGCACATTCCGAAGTGCTGAATGGCCCAGAGAGAGGGCAGATTCCTTTGTGATTCCCCTGGGAACCAACCCAGAGGAAGGTGGAACTCACCAGTAAAAAAAAATTGACTTGCTGCATAAGTTGTTACATTTTTTTTTCTCAGCTGGATCCTCCATGTGCACCAAAATGAGGATGCTGCAGCAACCTTTCCAGATGAAATCAAATGGCAAAAAGAGCTGTGCCATGGAACAGGAACTGCAAATTCTCCTGCTGCAACCTTTCCAGATGAAATCAAATGGCAAAAAGAGCTGTGCCATGGAACAGGAACTGCAACTTGTCCTGCAGCAACCTTTCCAGATGAAATCAAATGGCAAAAAGAGCTGTGCCATGGAACAGGAACTGCAAATTCTCCTGCTGCAACCTTTCCAGATGAAATCAAATGGCAAAAAAAGCTGTGCCATGGAACAGGAACTGCAAGTTGTCCTGCAGCAACCTTTCCAGATGAAATCAAATGGCAAAAAGAGCTGTGCCATGGAACAGAACTGCAAGTTGTCCTGCAGCAACCTTTCCAGATGAAATCAAATGGCAAAAAGAGCTGTGCCATGGAACAGGAACTGCAAATTCTCCTGCTGCAACCTTTCCAGATGAAATCAAATGGCAAAAAGAGCTGTGCCATGGAACAGAACTGCAAGTTGTCCTGCAGCAACCTTTCCAGATGAAATCAAATGGCAAAAGGAGCTGTGCCATGGAACAGGAACTGCAACTTGTCCTGCAGCAACCTTTCCAGATGAAATCAAATGGCAAAAGGAGCTGTGCCATGGAACAGGAACTGCAAATTCTCCTGCTGCAACCTTTCCAGATGAAATCAAATGGCAAAAAGAGCTGTGCCATGGAACAGGAACTGCAACTTGTCCTGCAGCAACCTTTCCAGATGAAATCAAATGGCAAAAAGAGCTGTGCCATGGAACAGAACTGCAAGTTGTCCTGCAGCAACCTTTCCAGATGAAATCAAATGGCAAAAAGAGCTGTGCCATGGAACAGGAACTGCAAATTCTCCTGCTGCAACCTTTCCAGATGAAATCAAATGGCAAAAGGAGCTGTGCCATGGAACAGAAAGTGCAAGTTCTCCATGTTTTACCAACTGGCAGAGGCTATACTGTGAAAACCTCTGGACTGCATCTGTAAACCTAATGGTGGACAGTAGTATAACTTAATCCTTCAAAGAGGTTCTCCTACCCCTCTACTCTGCCCTGGTGAGGCTGCATCTGGAATGTTGTGTCCAGTTCTGGGCCCCTCAGTTCAAGGAGGACCTCAGGGAACTGTTTGAAGCAGTTCAGCACAGAGCCACAAAAATGATGAAGGGACTGGAACATCTTCCTTACAAGGAGAGGCTGAGGGAGCTGGGGCTCTTTAGCTTGGAGAAGAGGAAACTGAGAGGTGGCCTGACTCATGTTTGTAAATATGGTAAGGGTGAGTGCCAAGAAGATGGAGCCAGGCTCTGCTCTGTGATCCCTGATGACAGGACAAGGGGCAATGGGTGGGAGTTGAGGCATAGGAAGGTTCCTGGAAACATGAGGAGGAAGTTTTTCATTGTGAATATTTTTTCACTGAGCTTTGGAAGTCCCTTTCAGCCCCTGACACTCTGTGATTCTGTGACCAGTAATCACTGTTCCTTCTTCAGCCCAGCTCCCTGCAAGTGGCACAGCTCCCTGGACTTGACCACAGATTCATCCAGACATCCTGCCAGTGGCAAAGGGAGACCCAGCCGGCCTGCACAAGGTATCTCTGAAAGAAGTACCCCCTGCCAGCCTTTTCATGGTTCCTTGGCCCTGCCCCTGGAGCATGGAGAGGTGCCTTCTGCTGTGCACAGACTCCTGAGGGAGAGGGAAGGAGAGGGCCTGGCACCCTTGGGACCACTGCACTGGTACACTGAGAGGAGCCTGTATGGTCCCTGTGGTCTGAAGGTGGTGGAGTTTCTCTTCAGTCTGAGCTTCACCCTTACTCTACTCTTTAATTTTAAGGACACACCTTCTCAATGTTTGTTTTTGCTTCTTTTATTTATATATTTAAATTTAACAATTAGGGGGAGACATATGTCCTGGGAAGGACCTTAATGGCATCTATATCCTGAAACTCTTGGCTGGGGAGTTGTTATGAATCTCTAAGCAGATACAGCTGTTGCCTCTCATTGCTACCAGAGTACAGACTGTGGGTCATAATGATGATGATAGAGGTCTTTTTTCCAACCATGGTGATCCTGGATAATTACTCTTAACAAAATTTGCTCTGAAATAGGCTTGCAGTGATGCTTTCAAGAGCAGTGTGGTGCCTGTGTGCCTTGCATCATCTGCACTGGGCGGTTGGTGAATGTCTGAGAGAGCCTTGAGATGGTTTCCTGCAGCACATGGGAGGAGGTTAACAAACCTTCACAGTCTTCTAGGGAGTGTTCCTTGGAGACCTGAGATGGAAACCTACCTGCAGCAGGTAACTCAGCATCGCTATAGGCTTCTTTACAAATAAGTAGTGAATGCAATAAAGACTACTGGGAACTGCACTTCAGAGCCCACACAGATGCCTGGGAGCATATAGCAGGCTTGGAAAGACCCCAGCAGTAAGGAGCGGATGCAGCTGAGTGGATGGAGCTGGCTCTGCCAACCTACAGAGCTCACCTGGGGTGTCCTCAGTGTGGTAACTACTGTAATCAGAGGCAAATTCTCTGTTGTGATGATTGGTGCTGCCTGTGAAG
The DNA here is from genome assembly GCF_015220805.1 of Pogoniulus pusillus. Classification (NCBI taxonomy): domain Eukaryota; kingdom Metazoa; phylum Chordata; class Aves; order Piciformes; family Lybiidae; genus Pogoniulus; species Pogoniulus pusillus. The sequence goes on from NC_087275.1 coordinate 24,524,025, forward strand.
AGGGGTGGCTGTGAGGATTTCTTGACAAGACCATAGCTGGGTTTATTTTTACCTACAGTGACCTTCACTGCCTTTCTGGCAAACGTGTGATGGCAATGTGTAAGAGGGTGAGTGCCTCTCAATTCAAGAAGGATGTTGAGGTGCTGGAACATGTCCAGAGAAGGGCAACAAAGCTGGTGAGGGGCCTGGAGCACAAATCCTATGAGGAGAGGCTGAGGGAGCTGGGCCTGTTTAGCCTGGAGAAGAGGAGGCTCAGGGGTGATCTTATTACTGTCTACAACTACCTGAAGGGAGGCTGTAGCCAGGTGGGGGGTGGCCTCTTCTCCCAGGCAACCAGCAATAGAACAAGGGGACACAGTCTCAAGTTGTGCCAGGGGAGGTCTAGGCTGGATGTTAGGAGGAAGTTCTTCACAGAGAGAGTGATTGCCATTGGAATGGGCTGCCCAGGGAGGTGGTGGAGGCACCGTCCCTGGGGGTCTTCAAGCAAAGCCTGGATGAGGCACTTAGTGCCATGGTCTAGATGACTGGCTAGGGCTGGGTGCTAGGTTGGACTGGATGATCTTGGAGGTCTCTTCCAACCTGGTTGATTCTATGACCTTCTATGACTGAGCAAGCTGAACTTCCAAAAGTAGATCTTTAACATACAAGTGGGGGTGTGGGAACCTTGTTTGGTGGTGGAACCATCTGAGGAACACAGTGCTGCATTTCTGGTTCACTCACAGCATACTTTCTGCTGAGGCCTCCTGCTGATCTCCACTTCTTGTCAGCTCTTCAGCAGCTCACCAGGCCCCAGCTGGCAATGCCTAATTGCAGTCAGTAGGTGATAAATGCAGCATCTCAGCAACAGATTTTGCTCCAGTTCTGGGACACGTTCTGGGAAACAGGGAGTGCCCAGGGAGAAAAAAAAAGGGGGGGGGGGGGGGGGGGGGGGGGGGGGGGGAGAGGAGGAGTGGGAAGAGGGAGATGCCTAAAGCCTGAACTTCTGTGAAGAGCATTACTTGAGAAAGGCATCAATACACAGGACAAGTCACATTTGCTTTTACTGGAAGTTGTAGTGGAACAATTTAGTGTGATGAAATGGCAACCTTTCAGCACCCACCTCTGGTGGTTTCTAGTTTCAGTCTAATATCCCTTGATGCCTCTGCAACATGGCTATTTTTTGCAAGGCTGTAAGCAGCCTTCTGAGGCTTAAAGGACAGTAAAGGTATAATGAGTGTCTTGCACTTGGGCCAGCAGTTCAAATAAAACCTAATGTCTGAAAGATGGCCTACTGACATTGATAGTCAGCCTCAAGCTGGGCTCAGGTGGTGGGGTAGTTTTCCCCTTCACTGTTGGCATTGGTCAGGAGCCTGGGATGCCAAAGCCAACTTATAGCACAAGTACATGGTCAGTGCCTTGTAGCAGCGACTGCTCTCGGCTGTTTTTGTCTGAGCTAAAGATATCTCTACCATCTTGTCAGTCAGAGCACTCAGCATAGGAAACAGTGATTAAATCTGCAAGGAGAATTTGCTGCTTTCTCACCCTGGGAAGCAAATCCTTAGAGGTCAAGGTTGAATCACAGAAGCTGAGGAACTTGCCAGACAACAACCTAAGCTTCTCTGTTGATAAATTTGAGAGGACTTCCATTTCCATGGCCAGCAATATAGTATCTTGACAGGTGCTCAGTTATCACAGCAGTGGCTATGTTACAGGACACAGAAAGCTACGGATGACAGGTACATGTTTGAGCAGCTTTGTATTTTAACAGGGTATTGTGAACCTAGGATTCCTCTGAAGAGGATGAGTGGCCCATTCTAAGGTGGTTTAATCAGTGAGAATGAAGATTTCAGTCCTGAAGAAAAAAAAGATGCCATATTCCTCCAAAAGAAAGCCTACATTACCTCCTGTGTAGGGCCGACCAGCATAACAGATACGTAATATTAGCATATGTGCTGAGCATTTCCACATCAGTGATGCTGCATGCAGCAGCCAAGATGAAAAAGCAGCCTGGGAACAATGGGAGAGGTATCTGGATTCTTCTAAAGCGAGCAGCATGCCTGCCTTTATTTGTTTGCAGTTGTGCCAATGTTATAGGATCATCAAGGGCAAATTCTGCTAGATATAGATCAGTGCATGGGCAGAAAAAGCAATTAACATTTTATTATCATCTTGCTCATAGGCAATTAAAACAGAGTCGATTCCCCTTCAGATAAAGATACATAAATAAGTAGAGACCAGATGTGGGTCCTGAAGCAGACAAAGGTATGCTGAAAGTCATAAGATCACCTGTGAGTTCAGGCTCTCAGGCTGAGATGCTGCAGGAAGAGGTGACTGAGACATGCAGAACACATGGGAAATAGCAAGCCAAATAGTAAGATATGACACAGACAGAATTTGTTGTCGTTTTAAACCCCAATTTTAATTGCTGGGGGTTTACAGATTAATGAAACAACAAATTTCTTCCAAATAAACATCTGTTTGGTGAATGAGTTTCACCACAACCCGGTGATAACCTCCCATGGGAATTCATGGAACATTGGAACAGGCTGCCCAGAGTGGAGTCTCCTTCTCTGGAGACTTTCAAAACCCACCTGGATGCATTCCTGTGTGAACTACCCTAGGGGATCCTGCCTGGGCAGGAGGTTGGACTTGGTCTCTGGAGGTCCCTTCCATCCTCCAAAGCTCTATGTGATTCTGTGTGATTCGTTTGAGCTGCCAAGTAACTTTGGTCATGAGGCTGGAGCTAGAGAGCTGAACAAGTGGAAACAATTGTGTAAATTGCAGTGTGACTCTATCCCTCGCATGCTCGTCTCTGAGTAGAGAAAGAGGCTTGAGAACACAGATCACTTTGTCACAAGAATAGAGCCAGTACCAGTGCACACAGAGTCCCTGTAGCTCATCATCAGCTGGTGCAAAATGGCACAGCACAGTGGATGTCAATTGATTGCACCCCAGCGTGCCACCCATTAAGCAGTTTACTGAAACACTCTGTTTGGATATGCTGCTTTGAGGCAGCCTGCACTGCTGAAATTGCTGTCAAATAGCTGGAATCAGGCACTTCTTGGCTTAGGCTAGATTTTGGTCACTTAGCCTGCTATTAATTGTGCCAGCAACCACACACTGCAAAAACAGGGTAAACAGTGCTAGAGGTGCTCCCTGAAAACCAGACAACCTGTCTGGTGAAAGCTTTTAGAGCCTTTCACAAGCTGCAGCAGTGATGGAAGGAGGTAGGGTGGGTGTGTTACTGTTCTCATTAGAGCATCATCTACCAATTTATTGCAGCAAGAAAACAGCAAATGCAAAGCCTTCTCTCTGAAAAAAAAACAACCAACCTTCCCTGCTCTTTAAGCAACATTTAAGATATTCAAGAGTTGGGCACAGGGGTGCTGGGAATATGTCCCTCGTGAAACCTGACTTTCCATTGCAAGAGCAGGCAGACAGAGATGAGGGCAGTGAGGTGGTTGTAACAAAAATCCCAGCACAAGGCAGCAGTGAGAGCTCCTGAGTGCAGCTCAAGAGCTGGACTCTGGTAATGTACATGGGCTCCCAGGATTTCCTTCCAATGAAAAAGTGCAGATTCTCACCAGAGTGTTAATTTTTAAGCACAGAACCAAATATGTCACTGTCTTAAACAGGTGCTTCCAGCCACACACTTGTGGGACAAGGTGGATTGATTTTACTCTGTCTTCACTTATGGCATAGACACTGTTGCCTTTGAAGTATGTGATTTCTGTAGTACAGGATTAAACATCTTAAAAGCTCTTGAATTGGAGGAATCCTACACTGCTCTTCTAACAACTCTCCATCCATGAACTGGCATCTGTCCTCTGCCTTTCTAATGGACAGGCTAATAGTGGAGTGAGGTATGTTGGTGGAAGAAATTGCAGACTCACAGAATGGTTTGGGTTAGAAGGGACTGTAAGGATCATCTTGTTCCACCTCCCCTAACACAGGCAGGGACACTTTCTAGTAGATTAGGTTGCTCAAAATGTGACACTTTCAGGGAGGGGCCATCCACAGTTTCTGTGAGCAACCTGTTCCAGTGGCTCACCACCCTTATAGTGAAGAATTTCTTCCTAATACCTAATCTAAATCTGCCCTCTCTCAGTTGAAACCATCACCCCTCATCCAATCACTACACTTCCTGGTAAAGTGTCCTGATGGAGCCAGTCTAGAAGAGAGCCAACCAGGAGATTGTGACACCTCTACTATGAGGACAGGCTGAGGGAGCTGGGGTTGTTCATCTTGGAGAAGAGGAGGCTCTGGAGACACTTAATTGTTACGTTCCAGTACCGGAAGGGGGCCTGAAAGAAGGATGGAGAGAGACTGTGGGGTGATTGGAACAGGAACAATGGCTTCAAAGCAGAGAAAAGCAGATTTATATTGGATGTTAGGAAGAAGTTCTTTACCATGAGGGCAGTGGAACGTTGTAACAGGTTGCTCAGGGACATGGTTGAGGCCCCATCCTTGGGGATCTTCAAGGTGAGGGCTCTGGGTAACCTGATCTAGTTGAGGATGTCCCTACCAACTGCAGAGTGGGTTGGAGTAGATGACCTTTGGGGATCCCTTCCAACCCAAACCAATCTATGATTCTATAATCCTATGGGTCTATGTTCACCTAATGATAGCTATAGCCAGACTGTAAAGCTCATGGGGGACCAAGTGAAATGCTGTATTATTTCAGTAGAGCAGACATCACTAATTACCTTCTTACCTTGTAGAATGTCAAATTAGTTGAAAAAAAGAAAGATCAAGCTACTCTTAAGTGCAGTGATTAAAGTGATCAAAAGCTCATAACAGCACAGAGTGTAGCAAAGTTGTGGCTGTGCTCTAAAAGCTGCATTTCATGATGGAAGGTAACAACCAGAGGCAAGGGGAAATGTAAACACAAGCATTTTGCAAATGCTCACTCTAAATTCCACAAATCATCCCAAATGTGGACTTTTGGATTTAATCTCAGACTTCAATCTCGAGATGTGTTTTTTCAAAGCAAGGCAAGGCTCGTGGGAAGAGGTAATATTCTCTCTTCTGACCTTCAATCATCTTGGCTACAAAACACTGTTATGCCATTGTTCCAGAGGCTCATTGATATTCTGAAACATAAGGAGATCCTGTGCAGGTTGAAAAGACACAGGTCAACTTCTGTGTCAGCATTCAAACCAACCTTCAGGTTTTCTTCCAAAGTCTACCCAGCCACCCACCTCTCTATCTGGAAGAGAAGAATAGATCTCATCACTTAACTATATTTAATATTGATCTTCACAATGCTGCTGTGTGAGCTAAATGCTTGCTGTCTCTTTACACATGTGCAACAAGCCCAGGTAAAGGTCAAAGCCTAGCTTTTTCACAGGGCTTTTTAGGCACCTAGCTACTCTAAGCTAGCAGACTGAGTTTTCTGCATAGTCTGTGGAGAAACATGAGCAACAGAGGAAGATCATTTAGAATCATAGACTCATAGAATTGTCAGGGCTGGAAGTGACCTCAAGGATCAAATGCCCCTGCCGTGGGCAGGGACACCTCACACTAGATCACGTTGCTTAGAGCCACATCCAGACTGGCTTTAAAAATATCCAAGGATGGGGCTTCCACCACCTCCCTGGACAAACTGTTCCACTGTCTCACCACCCTCATACTGAAGAACTTCTTCCTAACATGCAATCTGAATCTACCCACTTCTAGGTTTGCTCCATTCCTCCCAGCACTATCACTACCTGATACCCTAAAAAGTTCCTCCCTGCTTTTCCATAGGCCCCTTCAGATGCTGGAAGGCCAGAATAAGGTCTCCTTGGAGCCTTCTCTCAAGTTTGAACAGCCCCAACTATTTCAGTCTGTCTCCATAGGAGAGAAGCTCCAGCCCTCTGATCACCCTTGTGGCCCTTCTCTGGACGCACTCCAGCACGGCCAGACCTTTCCTGTAATAGTGGCTCCAGAACTGGATGCAGTACTCCAGGTGGAGTCTCCACAGAGCAGAACAGAGGGAGAGGATCACCTCCCTCAACCTGCTGTATATGCTTCTCTTGCTGCAGCCCAGAATACAGTTGGGTCTCCGGGCTGCAAGTGATTTATTCAAGCTTCCAGCTCCTTTCACTGGCCCTCAAGGCAATACAACTTCCTAATTAAGATGGTGCTCCCATCACACGGACTTCAGTCATAAAGCAAGAATTAGATGCAACAAACTCAGACCTAAATGACTTAAGCAATGGAAGCCTGTGGCAGGTCAAAATTTAAACCCATGTTTCCCTGGTTCTTAAACTCTTCTGTTACAATCATATTGGTTTTGCATTGAATCTTGCCTTATCAAGGTGGCAGAGGAGCTTCTCTTGGAAATTTACGTTTGTCCCAGTTAAAACTCTGCAAGAGAGAGGCAGCTGACAGTCACAGCATCCACTAGGATCCTGCTGTATAGCCCATGGAAATAAGAGAACCTGTGTTAAATTCAACAGCCTTAGAATTAAACCTGTGAACCCCATATGAAAGACAATTGGTTGGTTTTATAAGGAAATCCCCCAAATGAATCTCATTTTGCCTGATATCATTTATGTGAGCAAAGAGAGCCAAACAGTTACTCAATGGGCGGAAGCCAGACTCCTTTCAAACACTTGCATTAGTTTACAGCAGGTCTAAATTTGAGCCAGCATATCTAAAGGAATGTTTGATAATCAGGATGTCTTTAAAGGATCTGGAATGATTACTTCTGCTCTTAGCCTTGCATTTCTTCAGCAGACAAAGATGGGCAATTCTACAAAGTTTTCACAGAGATGAGTGGAAATTCAAGGGAAGATAAGATTAAGACTGATGAAATACATACATGTATTGTCTTTGGCATCCTCATAAAGTGTTGCAAGATAGAAACTCCTTTCCCCCTTTGAGCAAAATTGAATCTCAAGGCGCAGTAACATTATGATTTGCAAAGAAAGGGAGACTGCAAACAAGTGAGGAACGAGAGATTTAAAAAACACTTTGGCAACCTAAAGAACTGGTTCTGCTCATTTGCATTTTCTGTTCAGGAAAATGCCAACTGGGAAGAAGGAACCCTCTTACCTAAAAATGATTTTTAATATAAGGTAGGCAACATTCCCAGCATAGCTCTGCTCATTAGTAAATCGTATGGAATCACTCCTGTCACTCCTAAACATCTCCGTGTTTAGGAAGCAGGCAGCAGTGCCGATGGAGCGCTGCTGGTTGTTTGCTGTGCAGTGCCCTGGGAGCGTCAGGCTCTCCCTGAGCCACAAAGGCAGCGAATGGAGCTGCCTGCAGGCTGCTGAGACTGTTAATATTTTGGGTGCAGAGAAGAGGATGGGGAAGGGAAGCCTGATTAACAGTTTGTTCTCTATCTATTACCCAGCTTGGCAAATAATTCAGGATTCAGAGAATTCAGCCTTTTCCGTGGCCAGTGTTGGACACTGGTGGGTGTCTGACTGAAGACATGCATGTTTGCAGTGTTTAGAGCAAAGCATCCTCATTGCTGCTTGTTCTGCTAGTGAGAAAGGGAGGGCAATCTTATTTTTCCTGTGTGTGCAGCTAACAATTCCAGGAACCCCAGCTCTCCTCCCACTTCCCTTTCTCCCTTTCCTGGCTCCTATCCTCTGGGATTTGACACCGCCGAGCCTGAGGCTCTGTGTAACCCTGAAGATCACTTCCCCTGTCTTCCTAATGTTGTGAAACAATTAAAAAGGCAAAGATGTGGGTCTATTTTGCAGAGGAAAACCACGAGGAAAACGGAGATAACAGCTCTCTGGGAGTTTCAGTCTTGGGTGCATCTGTGCCTGCTTGATGTGGTGCTGGGCAATGGTGTGCAGCAAGCCTTCAGCGTCCATGCTAGCCCAGAGTACCCACTGTGCTGCTTGCATACAGACACAGATTTCTGCCACTTTCCTTAAGGTGTGGCCACGATAATCAATATTTGGAGCTAATTCTCGCCCTAGTTTAATCCCTGCAGCAGTCATCCCGCTGGCACAGCCTTATGCCAGCAGCAAAAGGATGAGCCTGATCTCACAGGAGATCCAGGAGATACCTGCAGGGATATGGCTGTACTTAAGAGGCTCATCCCTCAATACATCTTCTAGGCATTAAAATGTCAGCATGCACCGAGAGGCTCTGAGAAAGATAAACACAAAATCTGGATACACTTAGAAGTGGGGAAGCTGGGAACAGGAGGTGCCACAAGGTTTTTTGCTGCCTCTGCGTGTACAGCTAGATTAAACGCCAGGCATGCTTTTGTGCTACGGCACTACATCTCTTCTGGTGGGCAGAAAGAGGCAGCACAGCAGTGAGAACAGCAGGATGTCTGGGAAGGAGCTGGTTTTGCTTGGTACTTTCTACAGCCCTACTCTATGTTAGGGTGAACTTTCCTTCTGTATGACTGTGATGCAAGGAGATGTCTGTTTCCCTTGTCACACAGGCAGTTTCTGGCTGATCACTAAAGTGAACTGATTCCTCTTATTTCTAGTCTCATGCTCTGCCCCTGAGCCTGGCCTTCTTGCACAGACCCCACTTGCATGCTGTAAGCAGGGCTGGGAGTGCAGCCTGGTATGGGACTGTAATAACCCAGACCAGCAGTGCTCAGGTCACCATAGCCAGGGGGAAGCTAAGTCCCTGCACTGCACCATCTGCAAAGGCTGCTGTGGCTAAAGGTCCTGATGTGGCGTGACGCCTAGCTGGAGATCATGAGTCTTGGCCTCACAGGTCACTAGTGGCTGACACAGCCAACAGCAGATCAGTAGACCCTGCACTGTGAGCCTGCCTGGGAAGTGATTCTTTCATAGCTTGCTTTCACAAAGATCAGCTTGCATGCTCTGCTGGCATGGAAGCTCATGAGGTGGTATTTCTTAAAACAGAGAAGGTTTTGAAGTTGTGTGTGAAACATTTCATTGTATTAAAGTAACAGTGTGGTGTCTTTCTCTGCCTAAGCCAGCAAAACCTCATTTCAATGTTTTAAATGTGATGTCATCTGTTTAATGACATAATATTGTCCAGTGGAAATCTCTACAAAGGCAAAAGACTTTATTCTGTGCTACCAGGACAGTTTTGGCTGATGAAGGCAACAGTAAAAGTAGTACAGCCACAACAGCTGTTTCACCAGACATGGACTTAGTTGAGTGCTCAGCAGGGGACTATTTTACTGTATTCATGTTTGTAATGCTGTCCTCTACACCTAGAACTCTTGGTCAATATTAAGTACAGGCAGCTGCAGCCACACTGATTCTTAGATTACTCCTTGCCCCTGTACAAGGCTTTTCTTCCACAATAGACCCTTGTACACACAAGCCACAGCAGCAGCAACAAGTATACTTGTTATGGTCCCAGTGAAGTTGCACAGGATTCCCTCATTCAGGATATGGCCTTCAATCCAGAAAAGAGGGAAAAGAAGGTAGGACAGCAGGAGTTTTGTAGCTGTCTTTGCTTGATTGCATTTTTCCAGTTTCACTCTCTATCTCAGAGGACTTGTTGCCCAGCTTGCTAGACAGGGTGTTCCAGGTCCATGGGGCACAGCTATGGCACACAGCGACAGCAGCTGTTTGCTTGGCCCCCCAGTGCTCAGGGCCAGAGTAGGGTAAGTGGTGCCCTCACATTCCTGCGGATCCCTGCTTGAACACCACCAGCCCTGCATGGCCTTACAAGTTGGCTTCACTTTTCTTCTTATATAAACCTACAAACCAGCAGCCAGGAAGATACCTCGATGTCATTCTCTGGCAGTCCTCAATTTCTCAGCAAGGAGCAATGGAAAAATGAGAAAACAGAGGAAAATGCTAGGAAAAATAAATAAAAGGCAACCAACCCCCCCAAAATATCATATAAGATGGGTCCTAGCTCCATTCCCACTCACACTGTAAGACTGTTTAGGTCTCCATAACTTCTAAGTCCTGTAGGTATGACAAGATGTATGTCAGTGTTATTATCTGTCCATAGGTTGTACACACAGTTTCTGAGTGATGCTCAGGACTGCAGTGCATGCAATGTAAGAAAGGAAGTGCAATACTCATCTAAGATGGTGGTAATGATGGCTGTAGGAAATACAGTTGAGATTTCAGGGCACAGTGCAGGTCAGGTAGCCAGTACCACCAAAAAACCCCAAAATTCACATAGGTGTCATGGAGCAAATTCACTGAGCAGGGAATAGAAGCCAGGTGGTACTCAGGAGTACAAATACTTACAGAATAACTCAGCATTATGGAAGCTTCTGCAAGAGGGTTTTGTTGAAGCCAGTATTTAATCTGTATCTCCTACACACCTCCCCAGTGCTTGAACTGCAAGAACATACTTGTTCCCTAATTGCAAAAGGGAACCAAGGATCTGTAAATGTTGTTGCCAGTGGGATTGCTGACTGTTGGCATCATCAGACAGACACTTGACTGCAGGCTTTCAAGTGTCTGGATAGCTCTGGAGTTTGGAGAGCAAGAACACATGAGGACAAAAAGGACTGGTGAAATAAGTGGTAGGTCAGAGTGCTTGTTGCCATGCTGAGGTATTGTTCTCTTCTCTGCACAAACCAGGGAACGTAGAGAAGGTGGTTCAGATCCATGAATTCCTGAATGTCTTTCACCAGTTTTTAACAAAGTGAAATTCCCATTGCCCTCTAGAAAGGTCTTAGTTAAGTAAGGGCCAAGTATCACTTTGGAATGTATCCTGATTGGGTTATGCAACCTTTGCTTATGCTGCTGCCCTCGGTTCAAGTAGCCTCTTTGCTAATGCCAGTTACTGTACTCCCTGAGCCAGCTCTGTGTGTATTTGTACCTTTCATATAGATGTCCCTTTTTGTAGTACCTCCTAGCCAGGGTTATACAAAACCCATACAAATATTAGTTATGAAACAATAATGCAAGCCTGTGAAGTGGTTTAGCATTTCTCCTTGTCACATGAAGAGGAGTGAGCACAGGTGCCAAGATGGTAAATGCTTTGCCCAAGATTAGAGTTGTTGGAACACAACTGGAGGAATAAGGTATTGATGGGAATATGGGGCCCTGCTTTCAGATCCCTGCCTTTCACTGGCACAGCTGCAGTTTTAGACTGCACTGTCTTTAAGACCCCACTAGAGTTCATTTGGCCTTCATCAAGCCTCCCAACTCCCTGCCATTTCATTCATTTGCCTTTGAATCTGTGTGACTAAAAGAAACATGATTTTGCTTCCAGAATGACTCTGTGCTGCTGATGTCTCAGGACACAGCCACAACAGGAGGAGATTTACTGCAGCAGTGTGCAGTGGAGGGGGAGAAGGATGAGTGAGGACCACCTGGCGGATGTGATGATGGATGGCTACCAGTACTCATCCCCTGTACCACGCAGGCAAAGACTGTGTCCATCCTTGGGATCCATCCATGTGAGTGTGATGACATTAGAGCTCTTCAAAGTCTAGCTGCTGGCACATGCCACTGGCCCTGCTGCTTTGCTGTGGATGTTATCTACCTAGGTGACACTATCTCCTGTAATTCCTGTGTGGCAGCATGCAAATCCAGAAAGGCAAGAGGCCAGGACAAAGGAGAAGGAGCTAAAGAAGAGTCCTCGTGCACAGCATGATCGGGAACACTGACTGCAGTTACCTATGGGCACATCATCTGAGACTGCTTTATCTCTCACCCCTTCTGATTGTCACCTTGACAGCCTGGTTCCCCTGCACCCATGTGGGAAACAAGGGCTGAAGGTGTCCCCCAGCAGGCAGCTTGCCAGTTATCAGATGATCTCCCTCAGCAGCTGCCTCTGTATCACCTTCACCTGCTGTCTGCCTGGCTCCCCTGTCACCGCCGATAGCATCACCACCATGACCTTGAAATCCTTCTCACAAGTGCCACCCTGTCTCTTAGCAGTGGGAAATCAGATTTCCCTTCCCTCAGCACCACTCCCTGCATTTTCATTTCTGAAGAGAGAGCCAGGGAGGGGGTGAAGTTTTTCCCTCTACAGCAGTGACTATTTTCAGCTGTAGCCCAACAGATTGCTTCGCTCTTCAGCCTTATCATCCCACACCACCTTAATGCATGCAGCTAAGCAAGGTTACTATTAGTGACTGATATCACTAGCACTGCTGGCTGGAGGTTTTAACCCTCTGTGAACCAAAATCCTTTCCCTAGCACATCCTTACTACTCCTTGGGCTTTCAGATTATATAAATTACCAGGCTTTTTAGGGTGATTTTTGTAAGCCAGGAGATACACTTAGGTTTGTTATGGCAGAGGAAGACAAAGAGAAAAGTCAGCCGTTCCCTAGGACCAAATCAATCAATGGCTTGCCATGCACAGAGTGACTGACAGCTCTGGCCCTCTGGCACTGTAATGTATTCTCCAGTCTCATCTCTTGGTGAGTATTGCATGTCATGTTTTAAAAGCTGTATAGATAGAAACAGCTAGGTGGTTATATTTAGTGCAACCACAGGTAGGGGAGCGTTTCTTTATTTAGCTTCTCTTGGTACAAATATAGAGATAGGAAAGAATTGAATGGCCCCTCCTCACCTCTCTTCTGTGCTCCTCTGAAAACATCCCCTCTGTTTGGTAGTGTGCCAAGAGGAGTCTGCAGAGCTGCTTCTGAGGAAGGTCTCTGGAAAGAACTTGTTGAGGAACGGTGAGTTTGCAGGGTGCCCCCTAATTTCAGCAGTAGCCCCTCAAAATGTCATTCCAGTGTGGAACAAAAATGTGGTACAAAGCAGAAGCTACAATTGCCACCCCACTGAAGTCCAACCAATTTATCCTGACCTTTTCAAATCTATTTTGAGGCTGTAAAGGTCACTGGGCGTGCATCGGTTGGTAAGTGGGAAACTCCAAAGGTCTGTATGGCCCTGGATTGAGCACCTGCTGCAAGATCCTCCAACTCAGGAGGCCTTAAATGCACCCTCCTTAGCAGATTGGCCTGGATCCAAGAAAGGAAAGTGCTTCCAACTTTGTCACATCCTTAAGGCTACTGATCCTTCTAAACCACTTCCATCCTGACAAACTGGGCAAGCTGGTCAGCTTCAGAGTGCAGACATGAGCACAGAGAGGAAACCGGAGACTGAAGAGTCTGCTGGAGACTGTTGATGTCCCAGCTACATCCCTCACAGAGCATGTCCAAACACACAAATCTGCATTTCCCATGGAAATGTTATTCCAGGCAGCCCTGGTTTGAGACTGGGCATCAAAGAGACCCTTGGCAGGGAGATGCTGGCTGCAGGAATTAGTGTCATGGCAAGGGAGCAGGAGGCACAGCACGCAGACATCCCCAGAGATGTGAGGACCCTCACTGTGTCCCAGCTGTTCCTGACAAGCTGCTCCCATGGCCTGAGAGCGACTTTAACCACTGAAAGTCATAAAAGGCAGGCAAGTTTAGTAGGTACATGGACTTTTTGTCAGATCTGAACAGAAACCTCTGCTCTGGCCTGGGAAAGAGTTTGTGTCCCCCGATGCACAAGTATTTTTCAGGCTGTTACCAGCCCATCTGGCAAAAGGTGTTAGCTCTGAGGTCTCTCCCAACCTGATTGATTTTATGATTCTCTCCCTGCAGTTCTCACTTTGCTTTTGCAGTAACCTGTTAGAAATGCACCATAAGCACAAATGCTTGCATTTTCAAAACGCTGCTGTCCACTTCTATTGCAGCATTCCAGTTCTTGTCTGTTTGGTATCTGCTGGTCTGCCCACACACCAGCATGCTCATCTGTACTTGCACAAATCAATCAGCATCTACCTTTCCCTGTGAAAATATGCTTGCACCTCAGGCAGTTGTGTATCGCAGATCGCTGACACCTCCACAGTTTATTTTAGGAGCTGGTGGTAGGTTTCTCACATGTTGACCTCAAACCTGATACACACACACACACACACACACACAAAACTGTCTTTGCTTTTAAGCTCTCAGGCCTTGCTTTTCACACTTCCCAGCAAGAGAATCACAGAATTAACCAGGTTGGAAAAGACCTCTAGGATCATTGAGTCTAACCTACTACCTAACCCTTCTAATTAACTAACACATGGCACTAAGTGCCTCATCCACTCTCCTCTCAAACACCTCCAGGGATGGTGACTCCACCACCTCCCTGGGCAGCCCATTCCAATGCCAGTCACTCTCTCTGTGAAGAATACATGCTTTGCTCTTTTCCCACCCCACGTTTCCCCCTTTATCCCCCAAACCCACAGCACCTGGGTGCTGTTGCAGTCTCCTCCCACCCCAGGTGTGACCACTTTGCCCTCCCTGCTCACCCCCCTTTATAATCGGCCCCAGAAGAGGCAGTAGCCCTAAGCTTGCCCAACTGGGCAGAGGATCCTCCTCCAGTCGCCACTGGTGAGTCTCCTACCTTGGTGTGTGCACACTGGGTGAGTGGTGGAGGTGATCAAAGGCCGGGGGGCCTAGTTGGCCCCCCGGCTATGTAGGGATAGGCTTGATGATTGCTCTAGCATCACTCACGGGTGCTGGCTGAGCTCCTCTGTGTTTAGCTGCTGCTTCCTGCTCACTTGTGAAACTGTAAAAAGGGCAGGAGTGAATCTGTGGAGCATTTTGCCAAGCATTGAATGAGCATGGAGGGAATGTCTGAGAGTCCCAGACAAGGTAAGTGGAACAAAACTCCAGTCTCATTGGCACTCCTTTATGTCAGAGTAGCTAAAATTCTGTTTTGTTTTGTTTTGTATTGAAGCTAGAACTGGCTTTATTCAGTACCAGGTGAGATCCTGACTCTGGGAAGCCAGGCCAGGGCAGCAGATGACTGTGATGCAGCAAAGGATTTTACTTTATTAAGCTGCCTGACAGAGAGGCTTTTACAAATTGTTATCTCAAACCATGAGTGCTTCTGCTTCAACCTGTCCTCATTTTCACTTGAACTAAGCAAGCCCATTTCACACCACCGTGGCTGCAAGCTGCAGTTCTTCAGATGCTCTATGGGTTTGTTGGAAAAGAGATTGATTTGTTTTCAGGTGGATAAAAGTCATAGTCCACAGCCTGTGAGTCTGTTTTCCAGCACTCTTATGCACCCCATAAGATTCAGAGGTTTATGACTTGACTTTCCAAAGGAGTAACAACAACAAATGTTAGGTGCTGAGTCAGAGAATCACAGAACTGTCAGAGATGGAAGGGACCACAAGGATCATCCAGTCAACTAGACTATGTCACCAAGTGCCTCATCCAGTCTTCTCTTGAACACCTCCAGGGATGGTGGCTCCACTACCTCCCTGGGCAGCCCATTCCAATGCCAATCACTCTCTCTGGGAAGAGCATCCTCCTTACATCCAGCCTAGAGCTCCTCCAGCACAACTTGAAACTCTGTCCCCTTGTTCTGCTGCTGGTCGTCTGGGAGAAGAGACCAAGAGTGAAGGATACAGCACACACAGACCTTAGAATGTGTGTTATAGCCATCAAGCAAGTAATAAAATCATCTGCTTCAAGTCAGAGATGCATAATCCATGTATCCCTGCCCAGAGCTGGTCTGAGCAGAGCTCCCACAAGGCTCTGGATGGACAGTGTCACAGGCTGTTTGGAGGTGGCAGGCATTTGTATCCTTGGTGTTGGTAAGGGCTTGAAAATCGTTACATCCCTTGCTCGAGGAGTAAGAGAGATAAGGAGCATTTTCAGCTGGATCTAAACACATGGGGCAGTGGTGAATGCAAATCCCTTGTGCTCTGTACAATGGCAGGTAATGGGTCTTCAGAAGCTTCTCTCTGGTAGGAGGCAGGCACAGACTGGTTGACTTTGTCCAGGAAGACAATAGACAAAATGATGAGAACCTGTAGGAAGAAAAATCTGCAACAGAGAAGAAAAGCATCATTTTGGAGTTCAGAATTCTGGAGGTGTGGGACTACCCTGGCCACAGTCTCTGGAGGTGGGAGACAGGCCACATTTATCTTAGTTGACATCAAGCTTCTGGACGGTGCTAGGGGAGTTCAGTTGAAGTTAACCAAGCATCATCACTCACACTCACTACTGTGAACACCTCCAAAGCAGAAGTGAGCCCTG
Source organism: Pogoniulus pusillus (assembly GCF_015220805.1). NCBI lineage: Eukaryota > Metazoa > Chordata > Aves > Piciformes > Lybiidae > Pogoniulus > Pogoniulus pusillus. The sequence goes on from NC_087275.1 coordinate 24,539,903, forward strand.
GGATGATAAACCACATGCAGGCAAGGGCAGCTGTAACAGCAGTCTCTCACTGGGGTACAGAAAGGAGGAGCTGCCCTGGCTTGCTCCCGGGGCTGCAATTAACCGCAGAATCACAGCACCTTAGAAGTTGGAAGAGACCTTCAGAGATTGAGTCCAACTCTCCTGCCAAGGCAGGATCCCCTGGGGTAGTTCACACAGGAATGCATCCAGGCAGGTTTTGAAAGTCTCCAGAGGAGACACAACCTCTCTGGGCAGCCTGTGCCAGTGGTCCATCACCCTGACCATAAAGTTTCTCCTCATGTTGAGGTGAAACCTTCTGTGTTCCAGTTTGTAACTTGCTAGTTGCAGTTTGTAACGGCTGAAGGCAAAGCATCAGAAGTGCAGAAGTCACCAAGTCCGAGGAGAAATGCCCTTGGGACGCAATGAGACAATCACAGACAACGACAGTTCAGGAACTGACAGCCCTGGGTCTAACCCTGTCGGGATCCCTCTTTGCAGAAGTCCGAATGCCTGCAGTGTGCTGGTTAAAGAAATGTATCTCTCCCTGCCAATTTTCAACCTCGAAGGAACACATCCTCACTGCTGTTTGACGAAGAGGTTTGTTAATTGTGCTTACCAAAAGGCATTTCCCCCTGCGCCTTCCTGAGCCACCGATGCTGTCCCACGACACACAGCACAGCACTGAACTGTGCAGCATGTTAAGGCAAAAATATCCCCTTTTCCAAGGTGTTAAATGACTGGCACGGACTTGCATGCTTAGTGTAGTAGATGCTGTTCCCCTCTCTGCCACAATCAATACCGCTCTGATTTCTCCATCGTGGCTGATGGGGGATGGAGATGAGCGATCCTGTTCATACCTCAGCTCTGGCATTTTGATTCCCAAACAGCCCATTCAGTAGCAGCATAAAAATAATGTAAAAACAAATACATCAAATAAATGTAGCCTGAAGACATCTCTATTACAGCCCTGCTCTGTATTCTGTAAGCAAAATATGTACTGTGCATACAAACAGTGGGGAAATGAAGGGGTGCAGGTATTAACACTGACATACCAAGCGGTTCCTTCATGGGATTATATTATCTATGCAATCACCTACAATTATTTACATTGCAGGAACAATGTTTTCCAATCAGCACCTTCAGCTCTACCAGCTCATGCGTGGGTTTGGATGAAGTTCAAGTGAAGAGCAAGATGAAATCAACGCTTATAGAGGGTGGTTTAAAAAACAACAACCCAGCTGCAGGGTGAGGTGGAACAAGGCTTGGATAAGTGCAGTCTTCATTGGATTGAAAACTGGCTGCATGGCCAAAGGCTGGGGGTGAATGGAGTTAAATCTGGCTGGTGCCCAGTCACTAGTGGTGTCCCCCAGAGTTCAGTATTGGGGCCTGTCCACTTTCATATCTCTATCTGTAGTCTGGGTGAGGAGATTGAGTGCACCCCCAGTAAGCTTGCAGATGACCCCAAGCTGGGTGGCTGTGTCGATCTGCTAGAGGGTAGGGAAGCTTTACAACAGTATCTGGACAGGTCAGATCGATGGCCTGAGGCTAATTGTATGAAGTTAAACAAGGCTAGGTGCCAGGTCCTCCACTTGGGGCACAACAACCCCATGGCAAAATATAGACCTGGGGATGTGTAGTTGGAAAGCTGCAGCTTGAACTGAGACCTGGGGATGCTGGTTGATAGTTCACTAAATATAAGTCAGCAGTGTGCCCAGGTGGCCAAGAAAGCCAAAGGCATCCTGGCTTGGATTAGAAATACAGGACACATTTTGAGTACTGTGTTCAGTTTTGGGCCCCTCACTACAACAGGGACATTTTGGTGCTGGAGGGTGTCCAGAGAAAGGTAACAAGGCTTGTGAAGGGTCTGGGGCATAATGTCTGAGGGAGCTGTGGTTGTTCAATCTGGAGAAGAGGAGGCTGAGGGGAAACCTCATCACTCTCTACAAATACCTGAAGGGAGATTGGAGAGGGCAGCCTCCTCTCCTTGGTGACAAGTGACAGGACTAGAAGAGGTGATTACAAGCTACTCCAGGGCAGGTTCAGGTTGGATGTTAGGAATTATTTCTTCACAGAGAGTGTTATCAAATGCTGGAACGATCTGTCCAGTGCAGTGGTGGAGTAGTCACCCCTGGGAGTGTTCAAGCAGCTTGTGGACCTGATACTTAGGAATATGGTTTTGTGTTGACCCTTCAGTGCTGTGTTGAGGGTTGGACTGGGTGACCTTTGTGGTCTTTTCCAACCAGATGTTTTCTGTGATTTTGTGGTGGGTGCTGGTGAGCTTGAGTTGGGATGACTCTGGCAATGAGAGCTTCATGCTGCTGGAGATCACAGTATCACAGTATCATCAGGGTTGGAAGAGACCTCACAGATCATCAAGTCCAACCCTTTACCACAGAGCTCAAGGCTAGACCATGGCACCAAGTGCCACATCCAGTCCTGCCTTGAACTGCCCCAGGGACGGAGACTCCACCACCTCCCCGGGCAGCCCATTCCAGTGTCCAATGACTCTCAGTGAAGAACTTTCTCCTCACCTCCAGCCTAAATCTCCCCTGGCACAGCCTGAGGCTGTGTCCTCTTGTTCTGGTGCTGGCCACCTGAGAGAAGAGAGCAACCTCCTCCTGGCCACAACCACCCCTCAGGTAGTTGTAGACAGCAATGAGGTCACCCCTGAGCCTCCTCTTCTCCAGGCTAAACAATCCCAGCTCCCTCAGCCTCTCATGAGGACATTGTTGGAGACTTGAGACTGGCAAGTCTCCAGAAGGAAGACTGGTGGCCATATCAGCACCCAGGTTCAGCCTCGTTCTTTGCCCAAAGGATTCGGTGAGTTCCATTTTCACGTTTTGGTGTTGCTTCATTTGAGCACACTTTAGTGGAGGCAGAACTTGTAAACTTTTGCTAGAGCTCTTCTTTGGAGAAGTTGTATCACAGATGCCACTCAGGAGCTGCAGTTGGCAGCTGAGCTTACACGGTGCTTTTTTTTCTTCACCAAGAGAAAAATGTGTTAATGAGGAAGGTCTTAAAAAGCCACCCCTTCTGCAAACAGCCTCCTCCTGCAGATATGCTGACTGAACACAACAGCACTGGCAGCTTGGGAAGTCTGAAAAACACCATAATCAATCAATGGATTTTTTTCAATATTGACCTGCTCCTAAATCCTGACTGCTAGTTCAGGTAGGGCACTTTATGACACTAATAAAACAAACAGTGGTGTAAATTGTCCCAGCCTCAGTTCAGCGAGCTGACTCCAAGCACCAGACTGACTCCAGGTCTTCTCCACATCCAGGCTCCACCACAGGTTATCTATTTAACTTTACAGGGTATCTATTTTACTTTGCCCTTTGCAGGTTCAATGAGAGATGTTACCTCTCAACTTCTCCTAAGGCATTGTGTTTATGCTTGCTTTTGAAACTTACCTGCTTCTTTGGACATGCTTCAGAGGGTAAGCCAAGACAAAATCCCCACCATCCCCTTTTAAGAGAAACATGTGGGACTGAAAGTTGCTAATACTGTCAAGATTACTGACCTAGGCCCCTCCTACTCAAAGCAGGAATCCACATTATGGGCAAGAGTGTGGGAAGGGGTCTGAACAGAAATTAAACCTGATGTCTTGGGTGCCACTGCAAACAGGCAAGGTTAGCACATTCCCACCTGACACTCTTGGAATGCAGGCACCTGTACAGAAAATGGATGCCTCAAGTGCCTAGCAATGTCTGTCCACAGGAGTTAAGGAAAGCTGATACCTACAAGCATTTATGGGATTGCATGGACAGGGAAAAATGTATGAGTGATATATTGCTGCTCAGGCAGCTCCCATGTGGGATCCAGGCAGTCAACCTCCTGCATCATGTTAATAGTATTTTGTTAGTATCATCTCTGCTTCTGCAAGTGTTCATCTATGGATTGACCCTTGGTGAACCACAGGGTCATTTTCAGCCCTTAGCAGCATGCTCACTGCCTTAAAATGAAAACCGAGAGTAAACAAGTTCCCTGTAAGGAGGGAATTGGGGCTAGCCAACACCCCTAGGGCTTTCCTCAGGGAGAGATGGAAGGTAACTGTTTCCTGAGCCTGGGAGTAGGTGGATTAGGAAAACGAGGAGAGAACACTGATTGTGCTGGGCCTACTGAAGATGGAGGGATGAGCTCTGACCTGGCACCTTTGGTAGTGATGTTAATGAAAGCATTATGCACCAAGAGCCATATGTTGAACATGAGACAGAACTGGGCAGGCTCTTTACATCTTACCTGTTATATGGGGAGCTAAAAAGTAACACAATTACCTCCTCAACCAAAAATTTGCTGTCAGGGTGCATTCATGTCAGTTGAAGGCAGATCACAACCTCCCAAAGAGCTTCTAAGATAAGATAACAAGCACACACAAAAAATGTGGTCTGCCTTGAATTCCTCTGGAGGGCCACTAAGGTAATGCTAAGACAGCTCTGGATTGAATGCACTGCCTGTAGCCCTCCCAGTAAAATATCATTTTCTGTCTGCAAACCTCATCTTTAGAAAAGGAGAGATGTGTGGAGTAGTCTTGTCTCCAGAGCAGGGGTGCAAACAGCATCTCAAGACCGACACACTTTTATGCATGTGATCTGTTTGGCTTGATTTGCACTATATTGCAATGCAGAACCTGAATGCAGTAGGAAGGGTCAGACCAAAGCTCCTGGATCAGCCTGATATTACATTCCTGAAAGCATCTAGGGGTGGATGGAGAGGAAGAGAGTGAGAGAAACATAGCCAGCAGAACATGAAGCATTTCATTGTGACCTTTCAGCTTCACAGAACGTTAGGGGTTGGAAGTGACCTCAAAAGATCAGCTAGTCCAAACCCCTGCCAGGGCAGGATCACCTAAAGTAGCTCACACAGCAATGCATCCAGGTGGGTTTTGAATGTTTCCAGAGAAGGAGACTCCATAACCTCTCTGGGCAGCCTGTTCCAGTGTTTTGTCACCCTCACAGTGAAATAGTTCTTCCCTATGTTCACATGGAATATTCTATGCTCCAGCTTGCACCCATCGCCCCTCACCCTATCACTGGACATCACTGAGCATATTCTGGCTTCATCCTCCTGACATGTGCCCTTCATGTATTTGTAAAGATTAATGAGGTCAGCCTCCTCCTTTCCAAGCTAGGGAGACCCAGCCCCCTCAGCCTTTCCTCATAAGGGAGTTGTTCCACTCTCTCAGTCATCTCTGTGGCTCTGCTTTGGACTCTTTGAAGCAGTTCCCTGGCAGATGTGAAATCTGAAGGACTGTCTCAACTGAATGTTGCAGCTAAATCTCTGTGTCTTGCAGCACCAGTTAGCCCCAGCTCTGGTTAAATGCTGTTGAGACCTGAACTTTTATGCTGGGAGGGTCCACGTTTTCTGGTGGCAGCGAGCTCCCCGGTTCAATTATGTGCAGCACGGAGAAGTGTTCCTTTGCATTTATTTCCAATCACCTGCCTGGTAATTTCAAAGGAGTTCCCATTCTGTCCTATCTAATTTGGAGGATGTGTGCCCAGTGGCTAGACCACAGGACTGGATCTCTGAATTAATTCTATTTTCATCTCTGTCATTCTTCTAAAAGAGCAGGTATTATTATTCACCGGAGTGAGTTTCACCTTCAGCCAGCTCAATTAAAGTTACCCCGAGCAAATAGCGATCTGCAAGGCGGACTGAAAGGACATAGCTGAGCCTAATGTTGCCTGTATACCTGCAGAGGACAGGTAGAAACCAAACTGGGTGATAAAGGTAAAAATCCTCTTCTAAATTTCCAATACCTGGATCGATTGTGCAATTGAAACTGCTGCCAAGGTGCTACGAAATTACTTGTCATATAGGAGTGGGCCCTTTTATGTAGCAGAGTGCCTGCTGTTACAGAAAGATCAGATGAGATCCCCAGATGAAAGGGGAAAATGTGCTCTTTCTGAAAACAGCAATTTACATACTGACCTAAGAACCATCTACCTATTGAGCTGCTGTAATCGTGCAGTTTGCTATTTCTATTGACAGGTCCCCATGTCACCTGCCAGCTACCACTGAAAACACCTTGAAATAGTACAGCTGGACCAAAGAGCCCTTAGCAACCTCCCTTAGCAGCTGAGAGAGGTTCACAGATGTAAAGGTGCTGCTCAAAAGGAGAAGTCGTAAGTGTCCATGCTGATGATAGTCATGGGCACATGCTAGTACTGTGTTCACAGCTGTGCCAGTTTGAAGCAGGGTAGAATGTTTTGGTGCAAAGAACTAGATCATAGGCTGTAAAAGGAAAAGAGTGGTGATGTCTCCTTCCCTCAGTCTTGCTGAAGAAGGAAGGAAAACATTAGCTAACACTCTCACCATTTTGATTCGCTCTGCCTTGGGCTGCTGGCTGAGCAACATCTTACTCCCTAACCTCACCTTCCACCCTTCCACTCACCTTTGCTTCTTAACCTCTTGGCTGAACCTCTATTCTTCTTTAGGACTGGGGTGTGATGGTTTGGGGGTTACCCCGCCCCCCCACACTTTTGAATTTGCCCCAGCTAACTCAGACGGACCCTGGGAATATAGATGAAGCAATTTATTTACAGCTAGCAGAATTTACAAGCAGCTATTTACAATATATACAGTTATATACAATTATATACAGACATATACAAAGGATAAACAATACAAAAGCACAACTCCCCTCCCAGAAACCTGAGTCCCCAGGAGGGGCTCTCAAACCACCCCAACGCCTCCCCCCGGCCCTCTCAACCTTAACCCAGTTCTCAGGAAGAAGAGAGGTGCAGCCAAGAGGTTAGGGAGCAGGGTTAGTAGGAGCAGGGTTAATGAGATGTGACCAGGTCCAAGGCAAAAGCAAGAGAGAAAAACAAAATGGAGAAAAAGTCTTTCTTCTTCCCAGAGTTCTCAGCATGACTTTGAGAGAAGTTGACATCAATTGTTTTCATTTCACTGCCTGTTATCTAGTTCTGTTACCAAAACATTCCAGCTTGCTTCAAACTAGCACATGGGGTAAGGTTGAGAGGGGCAGAGGGAAGGTGCAGGGGTGGTTGGGAGCCCCTCCTGGGGACTCAGGTTTCTGGGAGGGGGAGTTGTGTTTCTGTATTACCTTTTACCTTGTGTATTTCTGTCTGTAACTGTATGTACTGTAGATATCTGCTTGTATATTGTGCCAGCTGTAAATAAATAGCTTCATTTATATTCCCAGAGCTGGCTGAGACTTGTCTGGGTGATTTCTAAAGTGAGTGTGTGTGTGGAGGGGGGGGGGGGGGGCGAGGAACACCCAAACCATCACACCAGTCCAGTGTTAATGGGAGTTTTCCCCCTCCCCTTTCCTTCAGAGGCAAAAAGCCACGAGGAAAGTCTGGCAGCCTTTCTTAACTGGGTTGTTCCCATCCAAGATGTGTACAAATCTCTTCACATTTATTTAGTAACTAAGGCACTTAAAACACCCCAGGCTCCTCCTGTTAGCTCAGAAACATCATTATGAAGATGCTTATGCCACAGTGGCTTTACTACGCTCAGTTTACTGGAAAACTGCATTTTCAGCCATTCCACCAACAAGTTCCTGAGGTTGCTAATGACTTGCAAAAATCTGCCCAACAGTAACAACCTCAGGGAGGCTCCTTTGTCTCCTATTTGTTTTCAGAATGAGAAATTTAATTAAGAGAGTGAGTTTTTTGGCTTCTTTTTGGCAGAGGAGTTCATGCCTTGTGCACTCAACAAGCAAGCCCTGTATGACTGCTCACAGCCTCCTGGGAGCCTGAGCCTTGGCAGAGCCAAGGACCAACCCAGGCAAAGGAAATTAATCCAATTCTTAACTGGTTCCTGCTGTGTTTTCCACCTTGTTTCGTGAGTTCACAGAATGACAGAATTGTCAGGGTTGGAAGGGACCTCAAAGATCATCCAGTTCCAGCCTCCTTGTCATAGGCAGGGACACCTCACACTAGATCAGGTGTGACCCAGAGCCACATTCATCTCGGCCTTAAAAACGTTCAGGGATGGGGCTTCTACCAGCTCCCTGGGCAGCCTGCTTCAGTGTCTCACTACCCTCATGGTGAAGAACTTTTCCCTGGCATCCAATCTGAATCTACCCACTTCTAGTTTTGCTCTGTTCCTCCAAGTCATATCACTACCTGATATCCTAAAAAGTCCCTCTCCATCTGTCTTGTAGGCCTTCTTCAGATACTGAAAGGCCACAATAAGGTCTCTTAAGCAACTGAGTTCACCCCTCCACCTTTTGGAGTTTATCCCTGTGCCCACGCATAGACTTGTACATAGGTTTCATGACTGGAGGAGGGCTGGAGGTGAGGTGGGAGCCACAGAAGGAGATCCAGCACATGATTAACCAGGGGCTGGCCAGCACCACCATGGCTGGCTAGGATTGCCCCAACATGAAGCCATGTGGCATTCCCCTGGCAGGGCAGCCAGGCCATCCATTGCAAGGAAGGCTGTGCACAAACAAACCCATCTGGGCAGGCGCAGAGATAAGTATCCAGGTGCCACCAACATTCCTGAGGGATTTCTCAACTTCCACTGTCCTAAAAAAAACACCACACACATGAGGCACACTTGGGAATCCCCAAAGATTCTTCATGGAGTCACTAATTGCAGCTAATTATTGTGGGGATGATTTGTGAGTGCTGTGTGCTCACCCCCTCAGATTTGAGACTGAAGAGCAGTGCCAATTCCTAGCTGGTGGCACTGGCAAATCATAGAGATGCAAACACTAGAAGAAATAGCTCTGGCAGTACACAGTGGTCCCATGTCAGAGCCATTTCAAGTGGGATTTGATGATCTTAAAGGTCTTTTCCAACCAAAATGATTCTATGATTGTAAGGAGAGGGGAGCTTAAAAATACTCAGTGGGAATCAGCATGTTCTGGTGTGAGTGCCCTCCAATAACATTTGCAAATCTCCAGCAGAGCCTTGCTCATCAGACAGCAAAGGAAAACCAACGGAGGGAAGCCTAAGGTTTAACTATGTATTTTTTTAACTGACAGTTCAAACCCAAAGTTGGGGGGTGGGGGGAAGGCTAATAACAAGCAGCACTTAAAACTGGCTTTGTTAAGCTGGGGGAGGAATTCCTCACCGCTCTAGAAAACATGGTTTCGAACCACACCACAAGATGTTTCCCTGCATCAGGCCTTCCCAAGGAAGCTCTGTGTTGGGCTCAATCTCCTCTACAAAAAGAAATGCAAAGCAGAGGCAGGCATTTCCTACTCAGCTCAGACAGCCATCAGCGACTGATTTGCAAAAGGGAAACTGGCTAAGGTTCTTTTTAGCTTAGCAGCATCTCCTGGAAGTTGATAACTCCACAGGCACATTGATCTACAACGAGCGTGCACTGGAGCAAAGTTTGATACACTTCTAGAAGTGATGTAAATGTACATGGGAGTTGGAAGCTTGGCCTCCAGCCTGCTGCCTCTCTGTCAGTGCAGCCCTCTGTGCTGTATGGATTGGTCATTCCCTGTCGGAAGCCATGCTGAAGGAAAGCTATGCCTTGCTAGACAACCCCTCATTTTCATCTCTGTTATCTGGGCATCACAGCAATAGCCAGAGTGAGATTAGGCAGATACATACATGGATACTTTACATTGCATTCTGATGACAAGAAGAGGCTCTGGAGAGAATGCCTCACTTGCCCCAAGCGAGGACACGAAGGGTGACACATCCATTGTAAGGAAGTAGCTCATGCTCCAAGAGTAACTCAGCTGGTAGCTTCTGCTTGCCCACTTTGAGCCCACACTTGCAGAAACTTTGCTCTAAAGAGCAAAATATTACAAGCCATGAGACTAGAATCATAGAATGGTTTGGGTTGGAAGGGACCTCAAAGATATCTAGTTCCATCCTCCTGCCATAGGCAGGGACATTTCCCACTAGAACAGGTCACTCGAGGCCTCATCCAACCTGGCCTTGAACACCTCCAGGGAGGAAGCATCCACAACCTCCCTGGGCAACCTGTGCCAGTGTCTCACCACCCTCACTGTAAAGAACTTCTTCCTAACCTCTAGTTTAAATCTCCCCTCTGCCAGTTTAAACCCATTACCCCTCATCCTGTCATTACAAGATCTTGTAAATTGTCCCTCCCCAGCCTTCCTGTAGGCCCCCTTCAGATACTAGAAGGCTACTAAAAGATCTCTTCAAAGTAGCTGGGCAAAATGTCCTTTTTATACACCACAGTTCTCACTGAACTGTTGTAGTAACTCAGACAGGTGCTGTGAAGCAGCTTGTTGAGGTATCTCCTAAGCTTGCTCTTGAATGACCATCAGACACCCCATGGATGCAAAAATGAGGGACTGCAAATGACTTCTTGGAGTTTTTCCCTAGCTTTGCCTACTGTGAGGGTTGGTGCTGCGACAAAGGGACGGGGAGGCAGCTTGCTGCAAGCTAAGTTCCGACTTTATTAGGCAACATACAGGACTTATATACTTTGTCAGAAGGTATCAGAAGGCTTAACATTTTTACATATTGAATAGTCATTTTATCACATGCAAAACCGTCTCTTCTTCCAATCTGAATTCTTGTCTGCCACATCTGCTTCCCGTGGAGCAACAGTTAGCATATTCATCCGATAAGAAGGACAGCCTTGGCCTATTCATCAGGTAGCAAAGGACCTGTCTCCTTGCTTCTTCTGATATGCAAATTCTCATTCTTTCCTCTTGCACAATGTTCAGGTCCACTCTCACTCAGATAGTTTGGCCAAGGGCTTGTGTTGCAGCTGGTCCACTGATTGACCACTGTTACATTAATCCCACAGGTTGGCTCTGCCTTTTCTCATCTGCAATGAGCTGTTCCCGAGGGAAACAGAGAAGCTTTGCCTAGAGCCTTGCAGGACAATTCGATGCTTGAAACAATTCACCAAGATACAAGAAGCTTTGTTTAGAATCAGATATATCCAGTCAGGAGCCCTCAGAGACAATAAAGCATCTGTTTGACTTCCTTAACGGGTAAGCTGCGTGTACATCATTTACCCCTGCTCCTGCTCTCCCTCTTCAGCTCTCACTATTTGTGGTTGGGTTTTTTTTTTGTTGGGTTTTGTTTTGGTTTGTTTTTATTGTTTTGTTAAAAGACGTTGCCTGCCTTTCCGTAGGGACACACTGCCTGGAGTCTGACCTCCGAGTAGGGTGGCATTTGAATCTGAAACCCACTCAGTTTGATCTCTCCAGACCTGCCGTGCTGCACAGCTTGTACATCTTTAGCAAAAAGGCATGCCTTCGAAATCTGTCCTTTTCACAGGCCTGGTGCTGCTGTCAGCTGCCATCTTTCGGGAGAAAAGACCTAAAATTAGAGAAAAGCTGCCCTCCACTGCTGGAGAATACTGCTGCTGTGACATATGAAAGCAGCAAAAAGCTTCACATACAGCTCTTCTGCTTAGACTCGTGTAACAGGCAAGGAAGGGTTCAAGTCTCTCCCGCCTGGAGTAGCGATTGTGGGGAACTGGTTTAAATAGGCAGCCACAGCACCAGAGCTTATCTTTGTCTGCCTAACTGTTTATACCTTGCCTGTTAGTATGATGGAAACCTGCAGATCTGAGGGGTTTTCTTTTAGATACCTTTCCTAGACATCCTGAAGGTTGCCAGGAGAGATCCTACTCTTTCCAGTAAATCAGTGAAGGGGAAGGAAACCCTCTGTGCAGAAACAGTGGCTCAAGACTTTTTACGTGGTGTCGTGATGAGGTGTGGACACCACACAGGGACCGAGTTGTGGCTGCAGATCTGGAGACCTTGAGTTAAAATCTGTGGCCTTCAGATAGGCCCAGGGTGTCCTCAGGAGCCTCCAGAAACCTATCAGCAATGGTAATTATGGGTCCAAGGCACCGCTGGTGAATCCCAACATGTCCCTACTGACCCTATTGCTCTTCTTGCCACCGTGGCATTGGCACACAGCTGCATCCCTCCCATTAAGTAGTGTTTTCCCATCCCATGGGGGTTAGTGGGGCTGGCAGGGTTAGAGCTGCTCTGATGTACTGTGGCACAGCAGCCAACGTGCAGTGCCTAGAGGCAGGAAGCACTGGGGTCACCCTCTCCTGGTGCCAGAGTGGAAAGGAGGTGGCAGCACATGAGGGCAGGTAAACTAAGATGAGAAATTACAGAATCACAGAACTGTCAGGGCTGGAAGTGACCTCAAAGATCATCCAGTTCCAACCTTCCTGCCATGGGCAGGGAGCCTTCACACTAGATCAGGTGCAAACCTCCTGCTACATGGAGACAATGAAGATGCTACAAGAGAGCAGGATTTGGCTAAAAGCAAGGCAGTGTGATGGGTTACCTTTTAATCTGTGTGTTTCACTGTATGCTAAAAACACAAACCCTGTTCTGACTCAGCAAGGACACACTGCAGGGAATGACTGTAGTAGTTTAAGGCTTATTGGAATATTCTAAGAAGAGAATTTGGTACAGAATCTGAATGAGCCTGGCATTGGTTGTAAAGGGAAAATAATGATCAAGTCTGTATTCATTGCTTTGCTACGAGGTAGAAAAAGCCAAAGCATAAACAATTTGTTCTTCTTGTCTTTTCAGTACTGGGTCTGTTCGCTGCTCCTTTGCTCTGCTCTAATCTCCTCCACTAACCTTGACTGCCAGATAACAGGGGGGCTTTGCTGGTTCTGTTCTATCTGAGGAGAAAGAGAGTGGCATTGGCCCCTTCTGGGCTTTCTGTGTCTTGGGGAGGTGAAGATTGGATTTCTCTATTATTTCTAAATTGTATATCATTTTAACTATATGTAAATATATTTTTTACACGTGGTTGTAAATGTAGTTTTACTGTAAAATGCACTTTTATGTTGCTTCCAAGGCATCTGAGCTGGTCTGGTGCATTGTAACTGGGGGAGGGAGCGAAGTTCCCAGTGAAGAACACAGACGATAAACCCTCTTCTACCTTTTCTCTCCTCCCTTTAGTTTCGGCTTCCTAACAGCTCACTTCCCTGCTGTGTCACGGCTCCTGCCTGCGCCGTGCTGCTGATGTCAGGCTGCAAACCGCTGGCCTGCGGGCAGCTGCCTCCGGCAAGAAGCGCAGGGCGCTCCCGCAGCCCCAGCGCTCCGGCGGCGCTGACCTGCTGCATCTCGCCGCAGCACACCGGGAACACCCTGCCGGCTGCGCAGGGCTTTTGGGGAGGAAAAACCAAGGGGTGGCTTAGTAAGACCTGCTGCCTCAGCAGTCACACAGCTGAACAAGAAGTTGTTTGGTAGCTGACTTTAAAAATCACCAGCCAAAGGTCAGCACACAGAAGTAAACCTCTCACCTACAGTATATGGAAGTCCAAAGCGTACACTTGGAATTTACCAGACCACCTCAGATGGCTTGGAAGTAAGATGAAGCTCTTTTTACAGCAAAGCTAAATTTACAGGCATATATACACAACACATTTACCAATATTGACAGTTATATACCAATCAGAAACAATACAGAAACCCAAACTCCCTCCCAGACAAATAAAGCTGCCCAGAAGGGCTCAAAGCTACCCCTTTCTGTCTCCCTCTACTTTCCCAGACAGACAACCAAAACTCCCAGCAAAGCTATGTCGTTATGTGTTAGCCTGGTTTAGTGGAAAAGAGCCTTCAGGGCACTGCCAATGGATTACCACCAGCAACCGAGGTGCCAGCAAGCTTTCCAGAACCTTTCAGATCCCTGCATCTCATAAGACACTGCAGTGACAGAGGAAACACCAAAATTAGTAGATAGGCTGCAACTGCAGATAATGGAGGCTAACTCACAGGAATCACTAAAATATTCCAGCTGGAAAAGACCCTCAGGATCACCAAATCTAACTATTATCCCTACTCTACAAAGTTCATTCTTAGACCATATCCTCAAGCACCACATCCAAATGACTTTTAAACACATCCAGGGTTGGTGACTCAACCACCTCCCTGGGTAGCCCATTCCAATGCCTGACCACTCTTGCTGGGAAAAAAATGTTTCCTAATGTCCAGTCCAAACCTACCCACAGCTTGAGGCCATTCTCTCTTGTTCTATCACTAAATGCTTGTGAGAAGAGACCAGCAGCAGCCTCTCCACAATCTCCTTTCAGGTAGCTGTAGACAACAGTGAGGATTTTCCATTGAAATGGGCTGCCCAGGGAGGTGGTGGAGGCACCACCTCTGGAGGTGTTCAAGAAAAGACTGGATAAGGCACTTAGTGCCATGGTCTAGTTGACTGGCTAGGGCTGGGTGCTAGGTTGGACTGGCTGATCTTGGAGGTCTCTTCCAACCTGGTTGATTCTATGATTCTATGATTCTTTCAGCCTCCTCTTCTTCAAACCAAACAGGCCCATCTCCTTCAGTTGCTCCTCACAAGATTTATTCTCCAGGCCCTTCACTCAGTGTCCCACAGAACACAGACCATGGAAAGCAGAATCCTGTGAAAGAAAGCAACTGGCAGCTTTAAGGGAAGTGGGATTTAGTTGCTGAAGTGAAAATGGATCTGGTTTTCTTAGGCAGGAGTGGTAGGAGTTTGTCTTCTTGAAGCATTAAAGTGACTTGATGTCACCCCAGTCCTGATATTACTTTTGCTTCTGCACAGGATCAGATCAAGTTATTAAAGGGCATGGCAGCCAAAAGTGCATATGCTTTTAGCATCAGTGTTTTAGGCCTGATTCAAAAGCCAATGAAACCACTGGGGGACAAAAAAAATCCATTTACTCCCTTCAATTTTTCTCCTTCTGGTCTGACTTTATGAAACAGTCTCACAGGAGCCCATGCTGCCAGTGGAACATGGCTACTTGCCTGGAAAACCAGGACACACTGCTTCAGCTGAGAAACAGGAGTGTTAGTGAGCCCATATCACTCAGTACAGTAGTTCTGCTGACATAACCGTGGAGGGCTTGCTCCAGAGCCTTGCCCCATCCCTGCCCTACTTGTCTCCTATGTTCGTGCAGCTCTGCCTGTCACAAGTAAAACCTGATTCCAAACTGGGTTATGTATTTTAAGCCAAGCCATTTGGATCAAGTTCTTAGGATGTCCACTGACTAAAATACCTGATCCCTAATCTCTGCTTAGCCTCTGACTTTGGACTTGACTTAGAAGGGAGCTGTGCTGCAGGGATGACTGTGGATGCAGCCCTAGGTCTGGAGGCCATGAGCCAGCAGGTCAGCAGAGTAGCAACAAAGAGGGAAATGGGCAGCCTGAAACTCTTGGGGCTGAGGTATGATGTCCACCTGCAGGCAAGACCCAGCTGCTGAGAGCAAGGTGCTTCTGTGAAGGCAGTGAGTATTGGCATTGCTTGCCAGGCAGCTTACTGCACTGGGGTACCAGGGTTACATCACCGTTTCCAGACCCTCCTCCAGTTTATGAGTAGAGAAATGGGTGCTTCAGTGGAGCTCTTTGGACAGATTTGGGCTACCTTCAAAGGGCTGAGGAAGGCTCACTTCCAAGACACCTGCCTTCAGGTCATATCCTTTGCAGTGGTTGAGTTTCAGCAGTTGCCTTGGGTGAAGGACATGCTGTGTACAGGGAGATGCTAGGTTATGGTTGGACTTGATAAGCTTAAGATATTCTGTGATTCTATGATTCTATGATGTGGGTGAACCATCAGGGATTTCCCTTCTGCCCCAGAGGCACAGTTGAGCTGAAGCCATACTGAAGTCCACCCTTCTCAGGCACTGATGGGAAAAAGGGCAGCAGAGCTGACAGTACCCTAAGAACTTGCTTCTGCTGCTCCACAGCCCTACTTGGAGGGCAGCTCCCTGCCTAGATCTTTGTGCCCAGCTGCCTATCTATCACTGAGCTGCTCAGCTCAGGGACAGCTGAGACAGGCTCTGCACCCTAAGGGGTGGAGAAAGTGTTGTTGCATCCAGCCTCTTGGTTCTCCCAGCAGCCTTGCACCTTGAAAAGCCCCCTTTCCATGTGGCTTCTTGGGGGATAGCAGGGAAGCCATCAGTCCAGACCTAAGCATGTTACTGTTTTGCTAAAACGCTCCTTTTCTACTTAACATGAGAGTAAAAGGAAATAGGAAAGTCAAACTCCTCTACACCTGGGGACAGTGGGGTTCTTGGTGCCCATGAATACCAGAGCCAGCAGAAATGAGCTGCCTTTGCTGCAAGGCTGCTGCACAGGAGCCATGCTGTGAAGGGGTGGGAAGCTCTGGGCATTCAAACAAAAGAAGAAGTGGACACAGTTAAAAGGTTTTTCTGATATTTGTTTAGCTTGGCTGCTACACTTTACTGATGAAAAGGAAGGGGTTTGCTAAAGATGAAACAAACAGTAGATCAGAACATTAAATAAAGCTTTAGCAAACCTGCCAGTTGTGCTATGTCAGGTATGCTGATGAGGTCAAAATTTAATTCCACATTGAAATTAGAAATTTCAAGTACCAATGTTCACAGCAAGCCAAATTATATTACCTACCAAACCTCCAGGTGCTCTGAACAGTCTCTGTCATTTGTCTGATCAGTATTTGCAATACTAAAATCTACCATGGAAAGAGAGAGAAAAGAACAACTTTTTAATCTGTCCAGGGCAGACACAGTGGAGAAAGCTGGAAACTGTCCAGCCAGCCTGCTGCAGGACCTGTTGTAGGCTGACAATGTCTGCAGTACCATCTAAGCATCTCCCTCTGATCTTCCCCCAGATCCCATCTACCTCCTCATCTCCTCCATCAAATTATATGAAGTATAGGAATAATTAAAAGGTGCTAGTTCAGTGGGGTCAGAACGAGCAGAGGGTTGGGAGGAATAAGGGAGTAGACCTAGGGGAATTCTGGCTCATGGATGTTCAGCAGGTAGTTGAGTGAGGCACTGGCAGGGAGATGCATGAAGCTCCCAGCAAGTACTCTGGAGTCCAGCCTCTGCCAGGCCAAAAAAAAAATCAGCTATGTAACAAATCATAGAATGGTTTGAGTTGGAAGTGACCTCTGAAGGTCATCTAGTCCAACCCCTCCTGGCAGTCAGCAGGGACATTCACAACTAGATCAAGTTGCCCAGACCCTTGTAGAGCCTTATCTTTACTATCTCCAGGGGTGAGCACTTCCCTAGGCAATGTGTTCCACTGTGTCCACTACCCTCATGGTAAAGAACTTGTTCCTAACATCCAATCTAAATCTGCTCTTCTCTAGTTTTAAGCCATTGCTCCTCATCCTATCACTCCAGGCCTTTGCAAACAGTCTCTCCCCAGCCTTCTCATAGGCCCCTTCAGGTACTAGAAGGTCATTATTAGGTCTCCCCAGAGCTTCTCTTCTCCAGGCAGAACAATTCCAGCTCCCTTAGCCTGTCCTTGTAGCAGAGGTGTTCAAACCTCTTGATCATTTTCATTGCCCTTCTCTGGACCTGCTCCATCAGGTCTATGTCCTTCCTCCAGATCTGGACACAGTACTCCAGGTGAGGTCTCACCAGAGAAGAGCAAAGTAACAGAATCCTCCAGAAACCTCTCTGGATGTGCTGGCCACCCTGCTTCTGATGCAGCCCAGGATTCAATTTGCCTCCTGGGTTGCAAGCACACACTGTCTGCTCATGTCCAGCTTCTAATTCATCAGCATCTCCCAGTCCTTTTCTGTAGGGCTGCTTTCTATCACCTCATCACCGGTCTGTATTGATAGTGAGGGTTGCTCCAGCCCAACTGCAGGACCCTGCACTTGCTCTTGTTGAACCTCATATGAGGCTCACCTGGGCCCACCTCTCCAGCTTGCCCAGGTCCCTCTGGGTGACATCCCACCCCCCTAGGGTGATGTGGCTTCTGCTGCCACAGTACCCCTCCTGTGGAGGAGCTCCTGGTGAGAGTATTTGGTAAGAACAGGAGCGTTCATCTACTCCTTACTGCAGTGGCAAAAGGAGCAGCATGAGTAACTCCTCACAGGGATGAGTAAGAGATTCACAGCTCGAGTTGCATGCTTCTTGCTCAACCTTGCACTGCCCATCTGCAGCAAAGTCAGGAACAGATATGGTAATGCACAACATCCGAGTTTGTGACTTATGAGTAGTAATTACTGTAATTAAGCAGTGGTCCCCAAATAATTTATGGGTTACCAATGCTTCTTTACTCAGGTAGACTCCCATTTACCACTGCCTGAGTAAGGCCACAGCAATTTTGCCTCAGAAGAGTTTTGTATTACATGCTGAAGCTGTATTCTCAAGCTGCACATCTAGTTAAAACACCTTGATAAATAATTTTCCTGTTTGCAGCTTGTATAAACTTATTACCAAGTTAAAAATAAATGAACAATTAGCATATAATATACTATAATATAGTATAAAGTTCAATCCTTAGAATGCAATCTAAAATTCACCCAGTAATGCTAGGGAACTTAGCAAACAGGATAGGTGTGAAATTAAACAGGATATAGATTCATTGTGTGAGAGAGAATTGATGGTGGAAATGAGTCACCTCCTCATCCAAACCATCACTACCAACTGTGGTGTGCTGTGTAGAGGGAAAGTAAGACATCCAGAACAGCAGTGGCTGTGCAAAACTAACACCCAACCTGCACTTAGTCTGTAACAGTGAGAAATGCTACAAATGAAGCCCAGAAACTCCATGCTGGAGAGCTGTGCAGGATGATGGTCCCCATCCTGGCTCCATCCACTAGTAGAACTCCTGCCCATTGCCATGGGAGGTGCCTCCACCTGTCTGCAGAGATGGCACCTTATTATTTGAAGTATATATCACAGAATCACAGAAGGTTAGGGGCTGGAAAGGACTTCAAAAGATCACCTAGTCCAACCCCCCTGCCAGAACTGGATCGCCTATACCAGATCACCCAGGAATGCTTCCAGGCTGGAAGCTGATGGGCAATACTGACTCCATCGAGCACCTCTGATAAATAAAGGCTGATAGTGTCATGTTGGAGCTGTTCTAGTGCCTGGCTCAATTTGCACCCACAGTGAATAAATGAGCTCTCTGACAACCTTGTTTCAGCGTGCCTGAGGAGGGAGTGGTACCCTGAAACCTCAAGGCAGCAGAGCAGTGTCCCATGCAGCCAGGCTCAGGCTTTCCTCTCGGTGCAGTCCTGCTTTCAGGTGCACTAGCACAAATCCAAGACTGGGTCATGGGCACAAATTCATTCCAAAGATGCCTTAGTTCTGGCCACTCTGGCTAGTGGCCTCACAGAGAGGGGAGGCTGCCATGTGTTAGTGGTGTCGTTTTCTGACAGACAGCACCACTGAATGTTATGGACCAGCAGATCAGGCTGTCTAACTCCACCCAGACATCACACACGCCACAGCTTCTTTTATGTGCAGTTCCACACCAGGCTGCCATGAAGACATCTCGCTCCCTAGGGCCCTCTGATTTAAGTAGTAGAAGAGCTGACTTTGCTTCACCCTGGTTTTGGACATTAATTGTTAGATGAACGCATTCAAATACTTGTGAGGTTGACTGAAAGCGTTGCTAAATCAGGCTGCTCAGATTTAACCACCAGAAATTCAATCAGATGATAAACAGTCAGCCTTGCATCCCTGCAGAAGGATGATCATTCTGTAGGACGTTGGGTTTGCATTGTCTGTGCACCTGCGTGTGGAATGCTGGCGATGAAGTGAGAGAGCTGAGAGCAAATTAGGCTGGCAGAGAGTTTTTGAAACATAATCACTCAAAACCAGAACCCCACCTGGAGTCAGTTTGATCACAGCACAACTGATTTTTGTCATTTCCAATGGTACAAAAAAGGTGTCATTCAGGTTGGCTTTGGTGTGTAATCCTGGGATGTCTGTGTTGTAGCTGAGCTAACTAAACAAATGCTAAGTGTTTCTCACTTTGTAATATAGAAGAAAAACAACAACAACAACAAGTTAATGGTGTCTCCTAATCAGCAAAAGGAACAGTTCAGGACAGACAGGAGAGACCTGGTGGAAAGAGTCTAGTGGAGAGCCACAGGGATGACTGGGGAACTTGAGCATCTTCCCTACAAAGAGGGACTGAGAGAACTGGGGCTTATTTAGTCTGGAGAAGAGAGGGCTGAGAGGAGATCTGATCAATGCATACAAACATCTGAGGGATGGGTGTCAAGTGGATGGGGCCAATCTCTTTTTGGTGGTTCACAGCAATAAGACAAAGAGCAATGGATCTGAACTGGAACATAGAAGGTTTCACCTCGACATGAGGAGAAACTTCT
The DNA here is from genome assembly GCF_015220805.1 of Pogoniulus pusillus. Taxonomy (NCBI): domain Eukaryota; kingdom Metazoa; phylum Chordata; class Aves; order Piciformes; family Lybiidae; genus Pogoniulus; species Pogoniulus pusillus. Next base: position 24,559,900 of record NC_087275.1, read on the forward strand.
TTACAGCAAGGGTGACAGAGCACTGGCACAGGCTGCACAGGGAGATTGTGGAGTGTCTTTCTCCAGAGCCTTTCAAAACCCACCTGGATGCATTCCTGTAGAGACTCCTGCTTTGGCAGGGGGATTGGACTCGATGACCTCTGGAGGTCTCTTCCCACCTCTAAGGCTCTGTGGTTCTGTGAAAGTTAGTGGCTTGGCAGCCCACTGAAGCTGCATTTATACCCAGCCTGTACTTGTTTAGCAGTTGTGGTGGTCTGGGACTATTATCAGCAATTTGTATTGATGGTCTCTGGACAATTGGCAGTTGAGCTAACAGACAGCTGAGGCATAAAGCCTAGCCACCAGAAAGGAAGCATGGCTTGCAAAATACTGTCTGAAATTTGACGTGGGATGCTGATCCTGTGGAAAAAGGTAGTGCCCCAACAAAGAGGGGGATATTCAGGGCCTGCCCTCTCAGTTATTGTGTTTTGGACATGGCCAAGTGATGTGCAGCCATTAAGAGAGGTGCCACAGAAGAAATGCCAGGGCCCCTTCTGGCTCCCCTGCTTGTGGAGGTACTCGGCGTGGGCACAGAGAGGAAGCAGCTGCTTACAGCTGCCCATGCATCAGAGGGGAAGGCAGCTGCTAGGGCACGTGGTGAGTGGAGAACGAGCCTGAAAAACACATGGTGGGTATTAGGCAGAACAAAACAAACTGCCCCGTGGCAACTTGGTCCTGAGGGAAAGGGCTGACACAATTACGCTAATTTCATCTGGGATGGGAAGCTGTCCCCAACCTGCCTTTATTCTCTAAGTGATCCTTTTTAACCAATTTTGGTGTTTGTTCTGGATGTCATTCTCTTAGCTGGAAGCTACAGAGGCGCAATGATCTTAAAGCTCTGTATCCTCCTGAGACAGAGATCTGAGATGAGGCAAAACTGGATTCTTGCCTTTTTATCCTGCTTTTGATGTAGGGAGGGAGGAATTAGATCCTACATTCACATAGAGGGAAACATGAAAAATATTCTTTTCCTCTGAGCCTGTAGTGCATCTTGAACAAAAGAATCTAGATCCCCATCTGGCTGAGGGTGCATCCTCTGAGAAGTGAGTTGCTTCCCCTCCCATCTGTGACTGCAGCATCCCTCTCCACTAGCAACCTGCCTGGCGGCAGGAGTGGGTATTTCTGAGGAAGCAGACAAAAAGCAAAAGATGCCTTTCTGCTGCCTTTGTGAGGGCTGTGGGAGGGCAGACAATACCTGAGCTGATAGGATGCCTGGCAGCCCACAGCCTTCAAACGGCTCCTGGCAGTGCTGAACTGTCAGAGAGAGTTCCCAGCGAATCAGCTTTGCAGGACACAGTGCTGCTGAGGTCCGGTACCATGTAACACTGTGGGCTTTTGGTTCGAGGCTCACAGTCAGAAGAGCATCACTGAACCACAGACCTCCTCCTGTGCACTCAGTCATCAGAGAGGGGTAGAGAAGCCTGTGGTGAGCACTAGGGGATCCAACCTAAAAGCAGATGCCTGCTGAAAACCCAGGATGCTGAGGGAGATTGCAGGGTAGGTGTAAGCTCCTGAGGACTGTCTGCCCAAGTGAAGGGAACGCAGGAATACTCTGGGAACTGGTAAATCAAACTGCATCAGCTCCCAAGTCCCCCTTTCTCATCACAATGGTGTATCTATTGGTGAGGAGCTTTTTAGGGTGTCAGGTAGTGATAGGACTAGGAGGAATGGACCCAAGCTAGGGGAGGGGAGATTTAGATTAGAAGTTAGGAAGAAGTTCTCCACCATGAGAGTGGTGAGATGCTGGAACAGGTTACCCAGGGAGGTGTTAGAAGCCCCATCCTTGGAAGATTTTAAAGGCCAGGCTGGATGGAGCTCTGGGAAACCTAATCTAGTGGAAAATGTCCCTGTCCATGGCCAGGGGTTTGGAACTTCCAACCCTGACACATCTATGATTCAATGATTTGGGATTATATGTTGTCATTTGGTTGCCTATGCGATGCCTCTCAGCATTGCTGGAAGAAGTGGCTGTGGTGGAGGGGTAGCATTTAGGCCAGTAAGCTTGACCCCTGCTTCAGACATACAGGCACCAAAACATGGGTGTTTATACAAGGCCCATAGCAGTGCAATGCCTTGCTCAGCCTTCAGGCTTTAGGCAAAACCAGCCTGTTCCACTATATATGTATTCAAGATTGACAATTCCTGCTGCAAGAAGGATGAGGGAGCTGGGGTTGTTTAGCCTGGAAAATAAGAGGCTAAAGGGTGACCTCATTGCTGTCTACAACTACCTGAAGGGAGGCTGTAGCCAGGTGGGGGTTGGTCTCTTCTCCCAGGCCACTAGCAACAGAACAAAGAGAGACAGTCTCAAGTTGTGCCAGGGGAGGTCTAGGCTCGATGTTCACAGTATCACAGTATCACAGTATCACCAAGGTTGGAAGAGACCTCACAGATCATCAAGTCCAACCCTTTACCACAGTGCCCAAGGCTAGACCATGGCACCAAGTGCCACATCCAACCTTGTTGGCATTGGAATGGGCTGCCCAGGGAGGTGGTGGAGTCGCCATCCCTGGAGGTGTTCAAGCAAAGCCTGGATGAGGCACTTAGTGCCATGGTCTAGTTGACTGGCTAGGGCTGGGTGCTAGGTTGGCCTGGATGATCTTGGAGGTCTCTTCCAATCTGATTGATTCTATGATTCTATGAAGGTGAAATCCCTGCTTTATTATTTATCCTGGTCAGAGCTTCCACAGAATCACAGAATCAAGCAGGTTGGAAGAGTCTTCTTGTGCATCTGAAAAGTTTCATATTTACCTTGACCTATTCCACAGTGTTCTTCCATCCTTTATTTTTGCCTTTGTCCATTTATCTCTGTGATCATGTTACTTCTTGCATGTGCCTCTCTTTACTCTAAGCAACACCTCCCTCCCTTCTCTAGGTCAACATTTTACACTTCATATATGTCTCTCTTATCCTTCATTATTTCCTGTGCATCCTTACCCATCCACAGTGCCCTCTTTGAACTCTTGTGGTGTTTGTTAATGTTTGGTGCATAAAACCACCGCATGCACAGTGATTTATGTGTCAGTGCTTTTCATCTCATATCAGCCCACCTCGTGTCTTTTCTCTTCTTTGCCTCATCAATACTTCATTTTTTCCCCCCCAAGCAGCTGCACGAGGAGCAGGCAGCTCTGTTTCTCCCCAGTTGGAAACTGCTGCAACCCCATCATAAAAAGCTGCTGTGCTGGTTTGGGGCTAAGTGGAATATTTTAATGAGAGAAATTAGATTGCTGGCTGTAAAAAGAAAATAATGATGAAGTCTGTATGATTCATTGGTTTGCTGAGAGGGATAAAAAGCCAAGATGCCAACAATTTGTCCCACTCTGGTCTGTGACACTGGATCTATTTGCTTCCTCCTCATTCTGCTCTAATGTCTTTTCTACTGATCTTGGCTACAGAAAACAACGTAGCTTTGACAGAAAACAGCACAGCTTTGCTGGTTGCTTTGTTTGTCTGTCCAGAAAAGTAGAGGGAGAAAAAGAGGGGTAGCTTTGAGCCCTTCTGGGCAGCTTTATTTGTTTGGGAGGGGTTTGGGATTTTTGTATTCTTTCTAATTTGTAGTGTATTGTGTCTATATGCCTGTAAACGTTGCTTTGCTGTAAATAGAGCTTCATCTTACTTCTAAGCTGTCTGAGCTGGTCTGGTAAATTCCAATAGTGGAGGAGGGGCAGGGGGCAACTTCCTATCTCATCACAGCTGCCAAATTTTGTCATGCATTGTCTGCTCTTGCTGAAGCCATATTGGCTACCACCAATAACCTCCTTATCCTCCATGTGCTGGCTGGAGGGCTGGCTCAACACCATCGGCAATGGAGAGGCATACAAATGAGTGTGGCTGACCGGACCTGCTGCAGAGCGCTCCCCGGTGCTCCCAGAAAGGTCACAGTTAAATTGCAAGGAGTACCAGAGGAGCTGTAAAAGCTGACAACTCCAGGAAAGGGCAAAGAAGCAACTCTGCTCTGTCCTCTGGAGATCAGGCGGGTCCAGGTTTATCTCAGTCATCCCAGGCAGGAGCTTGTTGAAGCCATTCTTTACTCTGTCGCAAGAGCTAGGGTCAGCCTGTGATTTGAAACATCAGGAGCCAGTCCCATATACCACTGTCCTAGTGCCTCTTATCTCAGTTATTTCTAAACATTCCTCAGCAGCAATTGCACCTTTTCTCTCCAATCTCCCCCAAAGTGTCCTTTACTATTTACACACGTCGATGGTTTTTTTGCATCCCATTTTATTTATGTCTATTCTGCCTTGGATTGTAAAGTGAAGAGCAAAGTTTCAGACTTTGACGTGCTCCTGATTGCCTTTGTGTGTCTGTTCTTGGTCCTTGAAGAGGAAGCACAGAGTCAAAGAATTGCAGAATGTTAGGGGCTGGAAGTGACCTCAAAAGTCCAGTCCATGCTACTTGCTAGAGCAGATCATCTATACCAGATCACACAGGAACACATTCAGGCAGGTCTTGAATATCTCCAGAGAGGGAGACTTCACTACCCCCCTGGGCAGCCTGTTCCAGTCTTCTGCCACCCTCACAGGGAAAAAAGTTCCTCCTTGTTTCCATGAAACTTTCCATGCCTTAGCTCCCACCCATTGCCCCTTGTCCTGTCATCAGGGATCACCAAGCAGAGCCTACCCTGACCCACAAGAGGCTGCAGAAACCAGCCCTGGGGTCCTTGAGTGCCTTGATGCTAACTTTTTGAGACAAAAAATGGACAGACATGCAGCACAAAAGGAAGCTGCCTCCTTAGGGAGCTGGGCAGGTTTGTGTTGCATTGGTAAATGCTTTCACCAGTGAGCTGCTGGTGACTGGGACAGGGAGGTGTGAGTATAGGCTCACAGGGCTGGGGCTTCACACACAAAGTGCTGGGGAATCAGGTCCTTCTGCCAGCTTCCAAGGGGATGGCCTCCTGGGACAGCTTGTGTATGTAAGAGCAGGTGGTGGGCTAAAACCAGCCTGCAGACTGGTACCAGTGTGTAAAGTTTATCACTGATTGCTTGGTGCATTCAGTAAAGCCTTAATAGATACAAATCTGCTTGTGGCCATTAAAGAGCACCTCCTAAGACCACAGCTGTAACACGAAATGTAACCTGATCTTTGCAATGGACATCTTCTGACCAGAGCTAAGGTAATGAGTTAGGGACAGCCCGAAGGGAGAAATCAGACCTGCAGTGGGAAATAGCAGGCTTGAATGACCAAAAAATGCAAACACACTTGAAGGAAAGCCTCAAACATTCACTACTTTAGTTTGCTTGCTTAAACAGGTAGCTTGAAGTCTGTTTTGTTAGACACACTGTGTTCCTTTCCTGACAACGATTCTGCCTCTCCTTTTTTCCCCTGGCTGCCATTGCCAAACATTGCTGCTAACTGACACTGGAAAAGCCAGAGCAGAGAGGAAAGCAGAGAACAAAGAAACTACTGTCAGGGGGGGGAGAAAGGCATAAATAAATAGAGTTTTCCTGTGGTCCTTCTAAAAAAATTAGACAAAACCTTCTTTCTCTTCCAAAAGAAGCCATTTTATGATGAATCATTCATTCCACAGGATTTATTGTTCAGCTGACAAAGAAGATGCCTAATGCTCATCTACATTGGTGCAGGTGCATAGAGGAGGGTATAGCACAGCACACAGACAACGTGTCAGTTCCAGCACGTTGCACAGATTGCAGCACCTACCCTTTCATGGCATTACTTGCAACTGTAGTTTCAGTTTATTTGCATTATGATGCAGGGTTTAATGCATCAACAAGCATCTTTCCACTAACTTTCATAGCTCTGAATCAATCCCTGAGTGTACCAGGCACAGGTGAAGAATAACAAGGGTGCTTCCTCTCTACAGACTTGAAAATGTTCCTTTTGAGGAGGGAAGGTATGTTGCTTAATGGAGGTTTGTGAGTCTCTGATGAGATCAAGTCCTGCCTGCTCATAAATCAGGTGGGAGTTTGATATTTGGGCTGTAAGGCTTCAGTGATAAGCAAGTGCTAGCCTACAGGCTTTTCCAGCAGGAGTCTCATCAAAGCCCTTTGGAGGTGGAGGAGAAGCCGTAACTAGGCTGGAGGTGAGGAGAAAGTTCTTCACTGAGAGAGTCATTGGACACTGGAATGGGCTGCCCGGGGAGGTGGTGGAGTCGCCGTCCCTGGAGCTGTTCAAGGCAAGATTGGACGTGGCACTTGGTGCCATGGTCTAGCCTTGAGCTCTGTGGTAAAGGGTTGGACTTGATGATCTGTGAGGTCTCTTCCAACCTTGGTGATACTGTGATACTGTGATAACTTCGAGGACAACCTCTTGTGGGCATGAGTACCTCCAGCTTGCTGAGCGCTGCACTGGCAATCAGCCCCTGTGGGAAATCAGAAGCCAGCTGAAGTTGATCACTAGTGGGTGACGTGGGGATTCCTCCTGAGGGAGGAGGACTGCAGGACAGCCAGCCATCTGAGGTACCACTGGCTTCAGTGATGAGATAGTTGCTCCCCACGTTGCTGAAGCAGCTCTCCAGCCTCTCTGCAAGCTGAGAGCAAAAAAACACAATGAGCATCACCCCAGCTGTCCAAGGCATCACTCTGCACAGGAGCAGAGGCATCCAGACTGAAGTAACACTGCAGGCACTGGTAACTCATCAAGACTTTCCTAAAATCACCCTGGATGAAGCTTTCCCAGCTTCCACCCACAGCCAGTTATGAATTTTTTTACTCTGGGTTGCACCATGTTTCTGACATGAACATCTGCTCCAGCAGCTGGCTCCAAGAAAGAGCCTGTGGTACCAAAACATCTTCCTGCACATACCCATCCATATGATCAGCTCCCAGTGATGCTTGGATGAATGCAGGTATGGGACTACCAGTGAGGGTAACCAGAGCAGGGAGTCAACCCTGCTCATGAGGAGGTAGAGCCACCATCATGTGTCTCACCTGTTGGTCTTTTCTGGCACAGAAGACTCCACTTTCTGCAAGCATTTTCCCCCTCTGGTGTGCCTTCCTCAGCGATCTTGCAGTATCATTTACAGGCAGGTTGTAGGACCATGGTTTGAAATCAATCTCTGCTCCCCTGCTTGCTCAGAGGAAGAAACTTTCTCCAGGCCATAGAATAATAGAACAGAATCACAAGCCAGTTATAGTTGGAAGGGACCTGTGGAGGTCATCTAGTCCAAGCCCACTGAGGCAAGCATGTATATCCTATAGGGAAAGTCTGCAAGTCTGGAGGCTACTGGGGGAAACACCCAGCTGAAGTATTTAGGGAAATCTGCACAAATAAACCCCAACATGATACTCAGCCAGTGGCATTCCTTAGGGAAAGGGAACATTTTCTCTGTTTTAGAACATTGCTCCTAGAGAAAATGGAACCAGAACAAACATTTTCCATATGATGCAGTTCCAGATCTCCAGGAGCTTCAGAACAATTATTTCTGTGGCTTAAGTTATAACCCTGATCCCATGAGTCAGTTTTGGAGGTATGTTCTGTCCCTTTCTCTATTTTCTCAGCACCCTTTCAAGCATGGTACAGCAAGTTCCATCACTGCCCGTGGTTCCTGTGCTGCAGGCACAGAGCCCACCCTCCCCTCATTGCGCTGCACCACACAGCATCCCATTAGCCACGTTCACAGCAGCACTCTACTGAGAGTTCATCTTGAGCCATTTGCTTTGCAGCCATTGGATTTATAACAAGCTTGACCAAACCCCAATCTAATTTGAAACTGTGCTGAAGTACTTTTATATTTACTTTAGTAATGAAATAAAATTTCAGTTCTGTTTTTAGAGTGATTTATTTCAGCTTTGCTACTGGTACAATACCTCATTTGTGTTTCAGAAATTGCCACAGGCAGGAAAGAAATACAAAAGAGCTGTTTTCAGCAAATTACTTCTAAAGAGGATGTTTTCCCCTGCACACTGGCACACACAGGCTTACCTTTTCCAAAGCTAAGCAGTGCTCCATCTGATGTTTATAGAAAGTGCCTCACCGTTGGAAAAGGGTGAATAGTCATTTGAGCCCCTCATGACAAAAAGGACATTGAGGTGCTGGAGTGTGTCCAAACAAGGGCAATGAGATTTGTGAAGGATTTGGAGCAGATGGCCTACCAGGACCATCTGAGGGAGCTGGGGTTGCTCAGTCTGGAGAAGAGGAGGCTGAGGGAAGATGTCATTGCTCTCTACAGCTACCTGAAGGGAGGTTGGAGTGAGGAGGCAGCAGCCTCTTCTTCTTGGTGGCAAGCAACAGGACTAGAGGAAATGGTTTCATGCTGCACCAGAGGAGGTTCAGGCTGGATGTTAGGAACTATTTCTCCACAGAGAGGGTTCTCAAATATTGGAATGGTCTGCCCAGCACAGTGGTGGGGTCAGCATCCCTAGAGGTGTTCTAGGTGGGTGGACCTGGCACTTAGGGACATGGTTTAGTGTTGACCCTTCAGTGCTGGGTTGAGGGTTGTACTGGATGACCTTTGAGGTCTTTTCCAACTGGATGTATTCTGTGATTTTATGATCTTCTGGCTATCCATCTCTCTCTAATATGTCTTAGACAGGATACCTAAATATAGTGCTAAATTGATTCACTTTTGAAGCTGTGGACAACAGTTATTTAAAAACAAGATATTTGTGTGATCAGAATGTGGCCAGCTGGTTTGCAGCACAGTTGCAGTATGAGACAGCCTTGACAGTCCATGTTTCTTGCCAGAAACTGGCCAGCAGAATCTGATCTGTTGAAGGCCAGGATAGGTGAAGAGTTCAGGGCAAGACAGCTCTATGAAGGAAACAGAGAGGAGGCACCTCAATTTTGAAACTCATTTTCCCCTTTGGTCCATCAGCACCCAGATTTATTAACCTTCCCACCAGGCTGTAAAGCCCATCTATTTCCCTGTTCCAAGCTAAGGCTATTGCAGAGGGTGTGAATCAAGGAGAAGTTATTTATGTGTGGTCCTTTGTCAAAGTTTATGCTGTTATTTTTAATTTATGTAGTAGGTGCTCAGTGTGCTGCTAAGATGCCTAGAGATGCATTTTTAAAATTTGAATGCATAAATAAATAAAATACTCTGTACTCAACCAGACCTGAATTATGTAGTGTGGAGAAAGAAATGATGCAGTAGACATTATGGTAAGGACCAAAGGAGCATAGCAGATCGATGCTATTTGGAGACCCAAGAATCCCTCTGCTTGAGCAAACAATACAGAGGAGATATGTCTGGCAACACAAATACTAGGTGGTGTTGCAGCCCCTCATCCAGCCTTTCACTTGAGACATGAGTTCGTGTCTACAGCAACACTGAACCCACCAAAGCACAGAGCTCTTGCTAAATAAGCTGAATTGGGTAGATGTGTAACACCGGTTGTGGGAAGGGGAAGGGGAAAGAGAGGAGAAGAGAGGAGAAGAAGAGAGGAGAGGAGAGGAGAGGAGAGGAGAGGAGAGGAGAGGAGAGGAGAGGAGAGGAGAGGAGAGGAGAGGAGAGGAGAGGAGAGGAGAGGAGAGGAGAGGAGAGGAGAGGAGAGGAGAGGAGAGGAGAGGAGAGGAGAGGAGAGGAGAGGAGAGGAGAGGAGAGGAGAGGAGAGGAGAGGAGAGGAGAGGAGAGGAGAGGAGAGGAGAAGAAGAGAAGAGAAGAGAAGAGAAGAGAAGAGAAGAGAAGAGAAGAGAAGAGAAGAGAAGAGAAGAGAAGAGAAGAGAAGAGAAGAGAAGAGAAGAGAAGAGAAGAGAAGAGAAGAGAAGAGAAGAGAAGAGAAGAGAAGAGAAGAGAAGAGAAGAGAAATCTCATCAATATCTACAAATACCTGAGGGGTATCAAGTGGATGGGGCCAATCTCTTTTTGCTAGTCAGCAGCAACAAGATAAGACCAATGGCTACAAACAGGAACACAGAAGGTTTCACCTTAACATGAGGAGAAACTTCTTTACAGTGAGGGTGACAGAGCACTGGAACAGGCTGCACAGAGAGGTTGTGGAGTCTTCCTTCTCTGAAGACTTTCAACACCCACCTGGATGCATTCCTGTGCAAACTACCCTAGGGGATCCTGCTTGGCAGGGGAGTTGGATTTGATGATCTCTGGAGGTCCCTTCCAGCCTCTAAGATTCTGTGATTCTGTGAAACCCTGGTCCCTGTGAAATGGCCAGGCACTTGGCCAGCAGCTCACAGGGAAATGGGATTTCATCGAATGAGTTAATCGGATGTGTAAGCCAGGTCTAACTACTGGGATGAATCCGTTGTAAGGCACCCACCACTTAAAAGACAGATGTTTAAAGAGTCAAAAGACATTAAGCAAATAAACATCAGCTGGCCTATCAACAGGATGACTCTGATTGATGATGCAAATACTATAGTGTGCAGTAAATATGGCATCCAGCTATAAATGTGCATAATTAGAGGCAGCATATCATTTGTGAATGTGATGCAACGAGCAACACATCACAGATGTAACCAAGAACCACACTGCTCTGTGATGGGGTATCTATAAACATCTGTAATTATACATAATAGTGCTATAGTATGCTGATAATAGACCCTACTGACTGGATATCCAATCCCAGATAACATCTCACAAACAGTGTTATGATATGGTTGGCTAAAGTAGATGAGTGATAAGTAAGGAATATTAAATGTTATCCATTTTATATCCTTTCATTTGGGTATGCCCTTAACTCCAATTGTTAAGGACATGCAGGCCCAGAGGCAGAATGTGTCAGCACCTCTGCACACATCTTGCTGTGGCCCAGGATCACCTGGAGCAGAGGCAGTTGAATGGAGAAGGGGCTCAAGGGCTTTTGCTAGACAATATGCAAAGTCCACATCATTGAAAGCTTCACAACAGTGAAAGCGCTGATGGATAAACTTCTGGCCTGTGTTTCCCTGGGGCAGCTTTGCACTGCATACACATTACTGAGCTATCACTTAAGCAAACTGGCTTGGGTGATTTTACCTGTTCAGTGAGTGTGGCATGGGCTTCGGTGACTACAGGCTTTTGCTCAGACCACTGAGAAGCCCCCTGCAGCCATCACTGCTGTAGATGCTGTGTTCAGGGTCAGTAATTCAAAGGACAGCAGTCCAGGCAGCCCACCAGAGCTGTGTTGGCATCTCCAGGTTGTGCCAGGGGCTCGACTTCAGGAAGCAAAGCCAGCAGCTTCATCTTTAAAACATTTTCTTTGAGGATTCCTGTCTGCACTTTGCATTCCACCCAGCCCAGCATTCTGGCTGGCATGGACTTTGACAAGGGCACCCCTCCTTGAGCATATTGTCTGTGAGCATCAGAGTATTTCCCCAAAGTGTGCCAGGCTGTGGCAGGAGCCAGCCTGTGAGCGAAGGAGACACTGCCAATGCTCCTGGTCTTAAGCATAAGCAGAGCAAAAGGCATGAAATAGGAAAGGTTCCCACTCCTCACCTACAACTTGAGCTCACATGGGTCACTCAGAAGCACCTAGCTCCAGCAGCAGAGCCAGAGAACAGGGACATAGCACAGAGGGCAATTCACACCAGCACAGATTATTGCTGGCACCACAGCTGGGATGGGTAGCACAGCCCACATCACACTGCCAAGCCTTCTCCTGTCAGACTTTCCCCCTTCCTGCAATGCCCTGTGATTCTGTGATTCATGCTACCATGCCCCTACCACCCCACTGGAAACAAACACTCGCTGTGGCAAGAGACACTGTCCTCTACTTTCCACCTTCTGGTTTCCGGTGATGCCTGATGCCAGCTTGAGCAAGCAGGAGGATGTGCTTGCCACTAAGTGCATGATCAGAAATGCCTGAAAGGTGTGCATGGAAGCTGTAATTGATAGAGGCATTGATCTGATTTTCTGATGTGAAGCAACGAGCATCTTCTGTCTAACAGAGGATGTCAGAATGCATTGCACAATTCAGAAGTCTTATTCCATTTGTTTTGAAAGAAGTCATTAGGAACCAAATGGCTCAGGGATTTGGTAATAGAATATGAAGCCTCTCACCTCTCCATCGACCATTCAAATATGACCTGTGGCATCAGTCACAGAAAATCATCAGACTGCTTGCTGGTGTCTTATGCAAAATGGGATAGCCTCTGTCTTCTGCAGCCCAGATCCAGATGACCATATTTGCCAGTTGGAATGGCAGGGTTTTGTTCCAGCAGTTTGGCTTTCAGCTTTTAAATAGTTGGTCTTTCTGGACTGTGGGCTGCACTTAGTTCCTTGTTGGGACAGGGCTGAACAGTCAGTGTGCTGTGTCCAGTTCTGGGCCTCTCAGTTTAAGAAAGATGTTGAGGTGCTTGAATGTGTCCAGAGAAGGGCACCAAAGCTGGTGAGGGGGCTGGAGCACAGCTCTGTGAGGAGAGGTTGAGGGAGCTGGGGTTGTTCAGCCTGGAGAAGAGGAGGCTCAGGGGAGACCTCATTGCTGTCTACAACTACCTGAAAGGAGGCTGTAGCCAGGTGGGGATTGGTCTCTTCTCCCAGGAAACCAGTGGCAGAATGAGGGGACACAGTCTCCAGCTGTGCCAGGGGAGGTTTAGGCTGGAAGTTAGGAGGAAGTTCTTCACAGAGAGAGTGATTGGCATTGGAATGGGCTGCCCAGGAAGGAATCACCATCCCTGGAGGTGTTTAAAAGGAGACTGGATGAGGCCCTTAGTGCCATGACTTGTTTAATTAGAAGGTGTTAGGTGATAGGTTGGACTCAATGATCTCAAAAGTCTTTTCCAACCTGGTTAATTCTGTGATCCTGTGACTGTTGCCTTATCCTTGACGTAATGTCTGTCAGTGACGTGAGCAAGGGACAGCTCAGAAACATGTCTTTATATGTACATAGTTTACCAGTGAAAGTACCTTGTGCAAGACACTTGGCCAATACTCCTCAAACAGAAGAGCATGTCAGAACAGATCTGTGGCTTTACCGTGACAACTCAGAGACAAAACTACTGAAAGTAAGAGAAGCGGCGACACTGCAGAGCAAAGATGTGCTTTGAGGGTAAATTTTGAGGACAGCCCTCAAATACATAAACTGTGTGAGCAGTTTGGGACAGGTTTTCACCACAGATGGTACTACCTAGCACAGAGGAGTATTAGCTGACAGGAGGCAGTGAAGCAATCCTTCAGTGCACAGCACAGCAAGTGTGGGAGTTGCTGTTCCACCCGGACTGCAGCAAGTCACCACATTTCAGTTGATCTGGGATAAGAAGTTGTGCTAGTTTGAAGCAGGCTAGAATGTTTTGGTGCAAAGAACTAGATCATAGGCTGTGAAAGGAAAACAATGGTGATGGCTACTGCCCTCAGAGTCTTGCTGAAGAAGAAAGTAAACATTAGATAACACTCTTACCATTTTGTGGCACTCTTGTTCTGGCTGCTGACTGAGTTGCATCTCCCTAACCTCACCTTCCACTCACCTTTGCTTCTTAACTTCTTGACTGAACCTCTATTCTTCCTTGAGACTGGGGTAAGGTTGAGAGGAGCAGGGGGAAGGTGCAGGGGTGGTTGAGAGCCCCTCCTGGGGACTCAGGTTTCTGGGAGGGGAGTTGTGTTTCTGCATTGACTTTTACCTTGTACATTTCTGTATATAACTGTATGTACTGTAGATAGCTGGTTGTATATTGTGCTAGCTGTAAATAAATAGCTTCATTCATATTCCCAGAGCTGGCTGAGTCTAGTCTGGGTGATTTCTAAAGTGTGGGGGGGCAGGGAACACCCAAACCATCACAGAAGTCCTGCATCATGGTAAATGTGAGAGAACCAGAGGTAGCACCCAATGACAAAGTGCTTTCATCATTCTTTCTGCTTAGTGGAGGTGCTCTGTGATTTTCAATTGCTGTGCTGCCAGCTGGAGCATGAGGGAGGGGACTGGTAAGAGAATATCCTCAGCTGAGGCCTTGGTTGGGTCCACAACCCACACAGAGGCTGAACAAAATGACAGACCAAACAGAAGCTCTGCTACAGGGCAGGAAATGGCAATAACACAGAACAATAGAGGCTCATAAGGAAATAGCTGTAAATGTGCTTCAGAAACACAGAAAAGAGGAATGAGACAGGACAGAAAAGCAGAGAGGAACATGTTTTCAGCCTGTTCAACTTTTCCCACTCATGACAAATCTCTGCTGTGTACGCTGTGGCTCTCATCCTGGGCATCTGAAGTAATTAAGCCTTTAGGGAATGCACACGCAGGACCAGACTCCTGAGCAGTCATTCAGTACTTGGTGGAAGACAGAGAACTCTGACACTGGAGCATTTTGTGTCTAATCTTCTCAGGTACAAATGTCAGGAAACCTGTAAAATTGCTTGCAAGCCTTTGCAAAAGCCATGAGCAGTCCCATCCACAGCTGCATTATGTGCTTGGGTGTGCCTGGCTTCCTATCAGCCATTATTCTTTGTATGGAGCTTCGAGCAAGGCAAGGTCAGTCCATGCTCTAGCAGTGCTCTTGAAAGAGATGGAGTGGGCAAATAACTAATACTAGCAGCTCAAAGATGTGGTAACAACCAGTAGCTAAGAATAACAAGGCAAGAATAGCTATCTGAAAATCGTGGTACGTGAGGAAGAATGAAGGGGCTATGCTGCTCCCTAGGGAAAGGAAATGAGCTTAAGTTGTGCTAGGGAAGTTTAGATTGGATAGTAGGAAAAAAATATTTACTGGGAGAGTGGTGAGGTGTTGAAACAGGCTGCCCAGGGAGGTGGTGGAGTCACCATCCCTGGAGGTGTTCAAGAAGAGTGTAGAGGTGGCACTTCAGGACATGGTTTAGTGGTCATAGTAGTTGGGTTACAGTTGGACTTGATAATCTTAAAGATCTTTACCAACCTTAATGATTCTATGATTTACAGCTGCTGGAGCAAAAGAGAAGCTGCACTAGCTTGGGCTCTGCAGCTGTAACTGCAGGAAACAGCCAGATCCACTCTCCCGGATGAATACCAATATCTATTACAAAGCAGAAGCAGCCTGTAATGTTTTTTAATAGAGACAATATTCACTGGCCTGCCTCCCTGTAAGCCTCAATAAAGTAATGTGAAAAAGGGGGGGAAAAAAAAAAGAGGTATGATCTCATACTTGATGCTTTATCTAAAGTGAGTTGCTGATTTCAGTCCAGCTCTTAGTGGGCAGATCTCGACTTGGTAAGTATCTGCATAGCCCTGATTTGCTGCTGTTTCAGGGAGAAAAAGTGTGGCACTGAAGGCCCAGACCTTCCCTGGGGAAGTCACTGGGCTTGTGCAACAGGGGCAACAGATCTGAAGAAAGAGAGACTGGAGTGTTTTATTAATTTATAGAGGTAGTCCTTCCCAAGTGAGAGATTAGATTTACTGTTGGAGTAGTCTTGCTGTGTGGTTATGTGCCAGTGAGTACCAGGGAAAAACCCTGCTTGTAGAGGCAATGTATTCCACAACTGCAAATTCCACTTAAAAATGCAAGAAGCAAAGGTAAGAGGAAGGAATTAATAGGAAAGCCAGCTAAAGAACAGTTGAAAACACATTTAAACCCACCTTGTAAAGGATTGTACCCTTAGGACTAGTGGTTCTGTTTCAAGAGGTTTTGCTCATGTTGATGTGACTGCTACTGTTTCATCCTTTTTGTCTGCTTAGGACAATGGAGTTGGTGAAGGAAGGGTCTTGAGAAAAAGTCTTATCAGGAGTGGCTGTAGGAGTTGGGGTTGTTTAGTCTGGAAAAAAGGAGGCTGAGAGGAGACCTTACCTTACTCTCTACGACTACCCAAAAGAGGTCATAGAGAGGTAAGTGTTGGTCTCCCCTCCTAAGTCACAATTGATAGGACAAGAGGAAATGGCATCGATGGAAATGGCCAGGGAAGGTTTAGATTAGATGTTAGGAAGAACTTGCATACCAAAAGGGTTATCAAAGACCCTTTGTCTTTGAACAGGCTGCCCAGGGAAGGGGTTGAATTGTCATCCCTGGATGTATTTAAAAGCCATTTAGATATGTTGCTCAAGGATTTGGTATAGTAGTGGTCCTAGTAGAGTTAGCTAATGGTTAGACTCAATCATCTGATTCTATCTTAAAGGTCTTGTGCAACCAGAGTGACTCTGAGAACTGCTTTCCTTCCCCAAAGTCCTTTACCAGGCAGGGGAGGGGAGGCAGCCACCTTGATCAGTAGTAAGGCAGAGGGCTGAAGCAAGGGGAATGCAGGACTGAGAGCACATGTGGTTTTGCCACCCACAGATGGATGCTCTGTGAGCTGTCACTGTGGGACAGAGACCAAAGTCTACCTGGAGAGGCAGACAGTTTTTCTTTCCCTAGCTGTGGGAAAGCACATCAATATGGCAAATATCCCTCTACAGTCCTGGCTGTTATCAATCCTGCGTATCTATTGTATTAAAGAGCTGGAGCTCTTTAGCTTGGAGAAGAGGAGCCTGAGGGGTGACCTCATCAATGTTTATAGATATGTAAAGAGTGAGTGCCAGGAGGCTGGAGCCAGGCTCTGCTCAGTGATGCCCAATGACAGGACAAGGCACAATGAATGGAAGTTGAGGCATAGGAAGTTTCATGGAAACATGAGGAGGAATTTTTTCACTATGAGGGTGACAGAAGACTGGAGCAGGCTGCCCAGGGTGGGTTGTGGAGTCTCCCTCTTTGAAGATATTCAAGACCTGTCTGGACACTTTCCTGTGTGATCTGCTCTGGCAGGGGGGTTGAACTGGATGATCTTTTGAGGTCCCTTCCAGCTCCTGACAATCTGTGATTCTGTGATCCTCTTTATATTTTCTTTACTTTAATCTCCCCCATTTGCAATACTCAGGTCCAAATGATAACAATTGCCATGAAGCAATTGTGTTGTCACCCTACTAATAAAAACTGTTCTGTTGATCAGGAGACCTACAGAGGCACCGCACTTGAAAGACCTCATTTTAAACTAGCAGGCTGAACAGGGCAGCAGATAAATTAGCCCATATATGACTGCATGCTGAAATACATTGATTTATGATTTTTCCCATTTGGCCTGATGACTTCTCTAAATAGGCTCCTGTCTGAAGAAGACAGCTTGCAGGCACGATGCAGATGACAGGGCAGTGCAAACACAAGGCAGCACCGCAGAGAGCAAGGGATAGAAAACACCGCGGAAGGGATTAGCAGGATAAAAGAGAGGGTTAAAAATAAACAGCAGCTCGGACTCCAAACAGCACAGCTCTCAAATTTCATCCCGATTCTCCTCTTCCAGTTCTAACTGCTAAGTCACTACAGGGAAAAAGCAATGACTGAGCTGCTCTCGTTCCCCATACCATCTTTAGGTCCTCATTAACAATTCCATTGTCAGTCTTTGCATCCTGTGCTTCTGAGTGTCCTAATCACACTGTGTGGCTCGGTGTGCCCGAGAAGCACAGACCATATCTTCTTCCTCTGTGTCTGGAAAAACACACTGCCTTAGGCGTGGATCATCAGAAGTGGGTGATAGAAACAGGTTCCAAGCCACTGCCAGTGTTGCAGGCTCTACCCATGCTGTTCCCATACATGTTGTCAGTCCTGGACAACAACAGAAAGACTTGAGAAGGATTATTTTTCTTTAAAGAAAGCATCCCATGAAGGGTCCTGTAAATCAGTCCTCTGCCAGAAAGGCTTTAGCTGTGTAAAACAAAGCCCAGCACTTTTCCTCACCAGCAGCACACAATGCCAGAAAGATGACACTGGAAGAGCTGTCACTACTTAGAATCAAAGAATCATAGAATCAACCAGGTTGGAAGAGACCTCCAAGATCATCCAGGCCAACCTAGCACCCAGCCCTCTCCAATCAACTAGACCATGGCACTAAGAGCCTCATCCAGTCTTCTCTTGAACACCTCCAGGGACAGTGACTCCACCACCTCCCTGGGCAGCCCATTCCAATGCCAGTCACCCTCTCTGGCAACAACTTCCTCCTAACATCCATCCTAGACCTGCCCTGGCACAACTTGAGACTGTGTCCCCTTGTTCTGTTGCTGATTGTCTGGGAGAAGAGACCAACCCCCACCTGGCTGCATCCTCCTTTCAGGTAGTTGTAGACAGCAATGAGGTCTGCCCTGAGCCTCCTCTTCTCCAGGCTGCGCACCCCCAGCTCCCTCAGCCTCTCCTCATAGGGATGTGCTCCAGGCCCCTCAGCAGCTTTATTGCCCTTCTCTGGACACATTCCAATAGCTCAGCATCTCTCTTGAATTGAGGCACCCAGAACTGGACACAAGGACATTTAAGTGCTGGAATGTGTCCAGAGAAAGGCAACAAGGCTTGTGAAGGGCCTGGTTGTCTCTTGCCTTAGATCTTATGAAAGCATTTCAGGCACGGTGCAGTTTTCTCTAGTGGACCAATAAATTAAGTATCCATGTGTTTTCAGTGCAAGCATTTTAGCAAACAGTCTGGCAAAAAGAGACTCCCTGGGAAGCTAGCACTGAGCAAACAGTGTTTATGTTCTGATCATTGGAAACTGCTTGGGCCAGGCAAGTGGGAACAGCTCAGCTGCCTGAAAGACAAAGAGGGAAGGGCAGGACTTGGAGGCACAGAGTGCTGCTGTGAAGGTAGAGCCATAGAATTGTTTCCTAGTTCCCTCAGATGTTCCTCAGAAGACTTGTACTTGGTATTCAATGTTTGCGGGGGGGGGGGGGGGGAAGGACTTTCGCTGTGAGAGCAGCAGTGGGCTGCTCAGAGCTGATCTTCTCTTTTGTTTGAGGGCAGACTGAGAGCACAGAGATGCTGCTCAGGCATCCAGAGGGATGATCATCTTCCTGAAGCTGGAGCTGAGGGTTTGACATGCAGCAGCAGAAGGACGTTACCCTGCGGTTCAGAAAATACTCAGAGCCAAGGACTGTGCTTTATGTTCTCAACCTCTGATGGTCAGCACTGTGCGCCTCAAGGCCTTGCAACGCCCTGCTACATGAGCATTCCCACCTCTTCCCGGGATTCACAGCATCCATGTCCCCTGGAGGACATCCTTCCAACCCTGCCTGCTGCTCTGGCCCAGCACAAACCCATCCTTTTGATTAGACCAGAAGCGTGCCAGCGTTGTAGCTCAAATAGCATTTCTGTCTGCAGTTGCTAGAAGTCAGAGCTTTTCACCTGCAGCAGTCCTGCCTGGCATTCACAGATACTGCTTTCAGTTGGCTGGTTCAGTCCTGCTGGCCTGCACTGCTTTTGTTTCTCTGTAGCAGCTGCATGAGATAGAAGCATTGTTCTCTTTCCCCCTGTCCAAGCTAGGTGCTTGACTCTTGTGAATTCTTCTGCACAGCAATGCAATGCATTTTACTTCTGCACAGCCTTTACCTGCTGGGGGTTTGTTCCTGCTGTCACAGGCTGAGCCTCTTTACAGCCATTTTCCCCTAGTCTTTGAACTTCACATGACCCCCTACACCAAGCCTTTACCTGCAGTATCTTGATTTTTCACTCTGTCCTTCTGTCAAGACACTGTCCTCCCTTCATGATTTACCTCTCTTTTTTGACAAGCTTTTATTCTTTCTCATGCATTAATTCTGTGCCTTGCTTTAGTCTCTCCCAGAAGGTCTCAGCCCAAACTCTTGTTGTAACACTATTACATTACAGGCTTTGCTCCTAAAACCATAAAGGTATTTCTGCAGCTTGAGATCACTTACCAACCATTTCTCCCTTGCCCACACAGGCAGAAAAAAAAATGTATGGATAACTTCCTTTCCTGTTGACATAGCACACTCCATGCTGAAGCTTCTACCATGCATTTTCACAGCTAATCTGAGTTCACTGAAAATGTCATCCAGCTCTCTGGATGACAACTGAAGGCTGTGCAGCCATCCAGAGAGACCTGGACAGACTGGAGAGCTGGACACAGAGGAACCAAATGAGGTTCAACAAGGACAAGTGCAGAGTCCTGCATCTAGACAGGAATAATGAACTCCACCAGCACAGGCTGGGAGGTGATCTGCTGGAAAGCAGCCCTGTGGAGAGGGACCTGAGGGTCCTGGTGGATAACAAGTTAACCATGGCACAGCAATGTGCCCTTGTGGCCAAGAAGGCCAATGGGATCCTGGGGTGCATTAAGAAGAGTGTGTCCAGCAGATCAAGAGAGGTTCTCCTCCCCCTCTACTCTGCCCTGGTGAGACCTCATCTTGAATACTGTGTTCAGTTTTGGGCTCTCCAGTTCAAGAGGGACAGGGATCTGCTGGAGAGAGTGCAGTGGAGGGTTACAAGGATGATTAGGGGACAGGAGGGCATGGCTTATGAGGAGAGGCCAAGAGACTTGGGACTTCTTAATCTGGCAAAGAGAAGACAGAGAGGGGATTTGATAAATGTTTATAAGTATCTGAAGGCTGGCCAGGAAGGGGGGGACAGGCTCTTTTCTCTCACTCCCTGTGATAGGACAAGGAGCAATGTGTGTAAGTTGCAGCAAAAGAGGTCCCACCTCAACACAAGGGGGAACTTCTTTACTGTAAGGGTCACAGAGCACTGGAACAGGCTCCCCAGAGAAGTTGTGGAGTCTCCTTCTCTGGAGACTTTCCAGGCCTGTCTGGATGTGTTTCTCTGTGATCTGTGTTAGACAGTATTGTCCTGCTCTGGCAGGGGGGGTTGGACTCAATGATCTCCTTGAGTCCCTTCCAACCTTTAACATCCTGTGATCCTGTGATCCTGTGATTAAGGATGTCCTGCTTACCACAAGGAGTGGAAGAGCTCTTTTTCTGCCACCAATTGCTTGTGTGTGGTGCTTGGCTGTAGCTGAGCCTCCTCCACCAGCTCTCATTGTTTGCAGCATTTAGGGTCCTCCTGTCTGGCTGCATAAATGGGATCCTCTCATCCCTTCCCAGTTTAAAGCTCTCTCTTGACATTGAGCTGAGTGCAGATTCCAATTCATGGTCCAAGAGCCAGCAGCTGCCCCTCACAAGGTCCAGGCCAGGGACATGTCCATATCTGGTGGCTGCCTCACTGCAAGAATGTCCCTTTGGGGATTACTCTTCCTGCTGCTTCTAAAGCAAGGTGGTGCACTGGCCACCTGAGTGCTCTGGTGCACACTGGGTCCATCTCCTCTGCATAGTCATTAACAGCAATATAAAGAACAGATGGCATCTTCTCCCTTTACTGCACTGAACTGAACTCTGATATTATTCTCTGTTCTTTGCAACCAGCAGGCTTAAACTGCATTAGAGGCTTCAAGATCCACAGGACGTAGCACCCCTTATTGTGCAGGGCAGGCAAAATAAACATGGCTGAGCTCTCAGCCAAGTGACTCATTGTTGGAGAAGCTTTATGCTGAGGGATTGGCTCTTGGTCAGGGTATATGCAAAAGCTAGAGCACTGCTTCTCTTGCAGAGGCAAATGGAACAGCTGAGATAAGGCTGCCAGGGAATGCCAAGGTGTTTAGCTAATATCTGGATCTAAACTATAGCAACTGCTCTATCACTCAGTGCCTCCCCAGCAGTGAAATCAGGAAAATGGAGAGTCAGAGGTTGAGATGAAAATGAGTTTAATGAAATAGCCAAACAGATACCAATGTCAATACGAAGCACATACATTCTTACTCTGCCAAGCAAAGGTGCAGCAGTCATACTAAACAAGAGTGAGTCCAGAGGAGGGCCACGAAGCTGATCAGAGGGCTGAAGCACTTCTCCTATGAGGACAGGCTACAAGAGTTGGGCTCTTCAGCCTGGAGAAGGCTTTGAGGAGACCTTGTAGTGGCCTTCCAGTATCTGAAGGGGGCCTACAAGAAGGCTGGTAAGAGACTATTTACAAGGTCTTGTAATGACAGGATGAGGAGTAATGGGTTTAAACTGGCAGAGGGGAGATTCAAACTAGATGTTATGAAGAAGCTCTTTACAGTGACGGTGATGAGACACTGGCACAGGTTGCCCAGAGAGGCTGTGTCTGCTCCCTCCCTGGAGGTGTTCAAGGCCAGGTTGGATGACGCCTTGAATGACCTGATCTAGTGAGAGATGTCCCTGCCTATGGCAGGGGGTTGGAACTAGATAATCTTTGAGGTCCCTTCCAGCCTAAATCATTCTATGATTCTTATCCTCAAGAGCAGCAGAAGAAAAGACACCAGCATAAGGCAAAGCCTTTTCTTCCCACCAAACTTCCCCCTTTATACTGAGTGTGATGTTGTGGTATGAGATAAATCTATGAGCCAACTGAAGTCAAATGACTTCAAACTGCTAATGACCTGCAGCCCATGGCTAGCCTGTCATTCTGTCCCAGCAAAAGCAGGACACAAGATGCCAGAGTTTTGCTTTAGGGAAAAAAAAGTCCTCAGAGTAGCTGGGGGTGGAGGGAAAGAGAATCAGACTTCGTGGATATAATTTGTTATTAAAGTATTTGCATTTTCACATTCAATCACACAGGCAGGGGATTAAGTGGACATTAATCACTGAAAAAATTCAGAATAAATATTCAGCTGCATGGAAATAACCTCCAGAATTCTAATCCAAAGCAAACTGCTGAAGAAGATGTTGAGAAATAGTCAGTACTGTGAACAGTTGCCGAGAAACGAGTACAAGCTAGAGTTCAATTTTACAACAGGATCTGGGCTGTTAGCCCCATAATTCCTCTGAATAACCTCTGGCTTCAGTGGATTTACAGCCTGACCTAAATAGTACTCAAGTTTCTTCTTGCCTTCTGCACAGGAGCACAGCTCATCCTTCATATTCAACACAGGTATGGAAATTTGTTTTGGGTTTAGTTTGTTTGTTTGCTTTCACCTGGAAATTCTGCTTCATGGTAAAGTCATTTACTTCTACTGAGAATATCTGGAAACACCCACAGTCTGACTCCCAGAAGCATCACATCTACCCTCTCAATGGTAATAAAGTGAGGTTTGCTGCTTTTTGGCCCTCCATATGGCTGTCATTAATTTTGTCACCATTTCTTATTGCTCCAGGCACTCAGTCTCCCCAGCCATTTTTATTTTCTTAGGGGGAAAAAGAAGGAGCACTTCACACACAGAGATAAACATATTTCAGCTAGCTTGTCCAGCTACTTTCAGTATCAAAACACTCCATGGATTCAAGCCAAGTGAAGAAAGAAGTTTCTTGACATGATCCAGGAGTAAGGAACATGTTAAACAGAGAAGTGGGAATAAAAGCCACTTGTTCTGAGCTCTAACCCAGGGCCTTCATCCAGGGCACACAGCACCCTGTCTGCTATAATCCACTAGGAGATACTGAGGAAGCAGGGAACATCAACTGCAATTGGGTAGGCTTAGACTAGATAGTAGTGGGAGATCCTGAGGGAGCAGGGAACATCAACTGCAACTGGGTAGGTTTAGACTAGATAGTAGTGGGAGATCCTGAGGGAGCAGGGAACATCAACTGCAACTGGGTAGGTTTAGACTAGATAGTAGTGGGAGATCCTGAGGGAGCAGGGAACATCAACTGCAAATGGGTAGGTTTAGACTAGATAGTAGTGGGAGATCCTGAGGGAGCAGGGAACATCAACTGCAAATGGGTAGGTTTAGACTAGATAGTAGTGGGAGATATTGAGGGAGCAGGGAACATCAACTGCAACTGGGTAAGTTTAGACTAGATAGTAGTGGGAGATCCTGAGGGAGCAGGGAACATCAACTGCAACTGGGTAGGTTTAGAATAAATAGTAGTGGGAGATCCTGAGGGAGCAGGGAACATCAACTGCAACTGGGTAGGCTTAGACTAGATAGTAGGAAAAATAAAATCCCAGTAAGAGTAGTCAGGCATTGGAATGGGCTGTGCAGGGAGGTGATTGAGTCACCAACCCTGGATGTGTTTAAAAGTCATTTAGATGTGGTGCTCAGGGATATGGTTTAGTGTGCACCTTGCAGAGTAGGGATATTAGTTGGACTTGGTGATCCTGAGGGTCTTTTCCAACCTGAATGTTTCTGTGTTTCTGTGAACTGTCACACTCATGTGCTTCACTGGTAGGGTTTGTCCAAAATCTTCAAGCATTTCATATTTAGATTTCACTATTTGTAACACCACTGCTATCAACCCATTAGTTTCACTTAATTTTAGATGAGCAGCAATTATTTTGTCATTTAATCAGTATAGGCCCTTTTGTTTGGTTGGAGGGGGGTGCTGTTAGTTTTGTTAGTTCATTTTGTGCATGGGGTTTGTTTGCTTTTGTTGTTTTTTGTTATTGTTGGGTTTTTCTTCCCCCTGTGTCTTTTTCACTGGATTTGAAGTCTGTTCTCCTGCTTACAGTTGATTAAAAATAGAGCTGCTGAATAAAATTCAGGAACCTGTCAGCAGTGCATGCAACCTTGCTGGAAAACTCCTGCAGTGTTTCCTCTGAGATCCAGTCTGCCCTCATGCATTACTGGCAACTTATCACCTGTATTGTTGTTCAACCATAAAGCTACCTCTTCAGTGGGTAGCAGTTTAAACTCTTCCTTCCCACAGTGTGTAACTCCAGCAAGCAGGTGACAATCCTCTGTGGTTTTTCAGCCACATACAGAGCACTCAGGATGCCCATGTGAAGCATGTCTGTCCCACCGGCTCCCTGAGTCCAGCTGGCCTCCCCAGGGCAAGGCTGGACTTGGAAGGGGAGAGAAAGCATAGCACCAGATGGCTTTCATTAAATTGAGTGTTTTAAGTCTTTCCAGGGCAAAAATACCTTCAAAAGAGATTTATCTACCACTCCAAATTTTGGGCTAGCTAGTTAGTTGACTCACCCAGGGCATGTCCTGCAACTAAGACAGCAGATGTGTCAGGAGGGTTTTTCTAGGCACAGGGACATGGTCCACCACCACGGCATCCTTTGCAAGGATTTCCCTCTCCATCCCTGCATCAGGAGAAAAGCGACTCTAAGCCATGAAGGGAGTATGTGGTACTTTCCTCAATCACCTGTCCAATGTCTTGCACTCTGGAAAGTTGTTCTAAGTCTCTAAGTGGGTAACACATTCAGCCTCCTCTCTCACCCTACTCCAGCATATGGAGTTAGGACCTTCGGATATATCCTAGGTCTGGTAGTACAGATGAACTACACATGGGCACAAGAGATGCTCGGCTCATTTTCTCTGGAGCTTTTCTTCCTTCTTCCCATTACTCATTCAGTCCCAGGAGGTGAAACTATTTCCAGAAAGGACAAATATATGTCAGGAGGATGCATCTAAATTGTAACAATTAACCATGAGCAGAACAGCAACATCAAGATGTAAATAGAGCTGTCTCCAGGTGGGCTGGGAGCTAGCAGCATTAACATCCATCCCTATTACCTTCTGACAGCCATCAGCCAGGGGCATGTGCTGGATGACAGGCAGGTAGGGATCCTTCCCCACAACAGGCACCTCGGGTGCCAGGCACAGGAGAGGAGCCTGACAGCTCTGAAGCCAGTCTGGTTAAGCTGGCTTAAGTAAGAAATGCATCCTGCAGAGGCAGAGGAGGATTCCCAGGTGAGCTCACTGCAGCCAAGAAACCTACCTCCTCAGCCTCGGAGAAACTCCTCACAGCCATGCAAAGGCCAGCAGAAATTAGGCAGGTGCAAGCTCTGGTGCAGGACCTTGACATGTCTGCAATGAACAATGCAACCAAGAGAGTCAGACTGAGCCTAATGTTGTCTGCAGGGACACTTTATAGGCAAACAGGCACTTGCATGCAGGGCATGGCTGAATTCCTCATCTACCTTTGGTCCCAGTTTGCTGTACTTATTCCTCTGCCCTGGGCATTTGGAGGAGAGTGATGATGCTGGCTTGTTCCCAGCTGCTGGCAGTGTACCTGGCTGCACCCCACACGACAATGTGTCATAGCTTTGGGAACCATGGAGTCAAAAGTCCTCTAGGGACTAGAGGGGTCCAGGAGGTGGACCCAGGAAAGTGTAAGGTTGTTATCCAATCCCATAAGTCTGCTATCTCTTTATGAGCTGGCAGCAAAGCCAACTCGCTCTCCTCTCCCTGCTGCTTGCTGTCTCTGGCAGGAGCTACTTACTGGAGGGGGAGGATTGGAGCATTGGGGACTGTAGATTAGTTTGAGTTGAGGGCAGGTTTGAGGGAGTTGCTATGTATCCTCTACATGCTCTGCAATTTTTCTGTGCCTTTCTTTTCAATTGTAATTCTGTCTTTTCTTTCCAATTCATTTGAGAGTGTCTCATTCTGTCTGCTCTTTAAAATACCAGGGCACCATGATGCCCTGCAGCACACTGGCAGCCCACACACACTCCACACACTGGTGGAAGACAAGCTGAGGTGGAAAGAGTCCAGTGGAGAGCACAGGATGAGTGGGAGGCTTGAGCATCTCCCCTATGAAGAGAGACTGAGAGCCCTGGGGATGCTGAGTCTGGAGAAGACTGAGAGGAGATCTGATCAATGTGTACAAGTATCTGAGGGGTGGGTGCCAAGTGGATGGGGCCAATCTCTTTTTGCTGGTCAACAGCAATAAGACAAGGAGCAATGCCTTGAGCTCTGTGGTAAAGGGTTGGACTTGATGATCTCTGAGATCTCTTCCAACCTTAATGATACTGTGATACTGTAATGGCTACAAACTGGAACATAGAAGGTTTCACATCAACATGAGGAGAAACTTCTTTACAGTGAGGGTGACAGAGCCCTGGAACAGGCTGCCCAGAGAGGTTGTGGAGCCTCCTTCTGGATTTGCTCCTGTGCAAACTACCCTAGGGTATCCTGCTTGGCAGGGAGATTGGACTGGATGAACTCTGGAGGTCTTTTCCAACCTCTAAGGTTCTGTGATTCTGTGAGGGAGCTGGGGTTGTTCAGCCTGCAGAAGAGAAGGCTCTGGAGAGACCTAATAGCAGCCTTCCAGTACCTGAGAGGGGCCTATGAGAAGGATGGAAGGAGACTGTTTACAAAGGCCTGCAGTGACAGCACGAGAAGCAATGGCTTCAAACTAGAGAAAAGCAGATTTAGGTTGGGTGTTAGGAACAGGTTCTTTACTATGAGGGTGGTGGAACCCCGGAACAAGTTGCTCAGAGAGGTAGTGGAGGCCTCATCCCTGGAGGTATTCAAGATGAGGCTCAGCAGGGCTCTGGGCAACCTGATCTAGTTGAGGATGTCCCTGCTGACTGCAGAGGGGCTTGGACTAGATGACCTTCAGAGGTCCCTTCCAAACCAGACCATTCTATGATGAAGGGTCTTGGAACTCACTGAGTTTGCACCTCTTTGTGGAGCACTTGGGTCCTGGCCCTCATGCATGCACATCACACCCTGTGCTATTAAAAAGCCCCTTTGTAGTGACTGCATGTTGCATGCATGCAGCCTAAAGGTGCTTCCATTTTAACACCATACAGTGTGAGGGAAGACCAAACTGAAATTGCTTGTACCAAAACAATTGTTCAATGCATCAGCAGGCTTTGCTTGTTCTGAGGTGGGCAGCACTCACTCAACAAATGCAGCCCAGCATAGAATACTGAAATATTTGATACACTGCCATGATACTTAACTAAAAGTTGGAGCTGCCACTTAGAAAAAACAGGAAGACAAAAGCACACTGAGGGGAAAATGTTAACAAGAGCCAAGCAGAGGCAATTTTCCTCTCTCCCCAGCACCCTGGGAGAGATAGTGCTGCCCCTCCCCTGCTCTCCAGATGTGGCCCGACAGAAATAGAGGAAAGAGTTTGCCAGTTAGCAGAAGGAGGTGCAGCAGTAATCATGGCAGGGACCTTTGGACACTCTGGAAAACTTTCTGTAGAGGACTTGCAGGGAGGAGGATTGACCTCCTTTTGGCACCGTCCCACGCTTGGCATTTCTGTTCCCTTGTCCCTGTTCTGTCCTCTGCCCTCCTCAGGCCTTTCACCTATATGCTGAGACACAGACTTGCTTTATTTGTGCAATGGTCTGAGAGAGGAGGAATAATTGAATCATACCTGAATCAACCACACACTCCCCAAACATCAGCTGGTTTTCTACTGTATCCTGGGCCCACCAGCAATGCTGTGTCTGTCACTGGAAACACAGAGACCAAAGGGATGCCTCTGGTTGTCCAAACCAGTTACACACTGTCAAGGAAAGCCATAACTGCATCAGAAGCTTGACAAGCTGTTTCTCTAAACTGAGGACCTTTCCTTCCCTTCCCTTCCCTTCCCTTCCCTTCCCTTCCCTTCCCTTCCCTTCCCTTCCCTTCCCTTCCCTTCCCTTCCCTTCCCTTCCCTTCCCTTCCCTTCATTCCTTCAGATATAGGCTGAAATGTGTGATAGATGCAGATTGACCTCAGTGCTACCAATCCTTCTGGATGCTTATGCTGCAAACCCACTGGCATGCCCCAAAGATCCAAATATGATCAGCACAGGCACGTTAGGAGAAAAGAAAATAATCCAACACCAGGAGTTTTTATTTTCATCTACTCAACCATGAGAGAAAGGAAAAGTCAGGTAGGTATGAAAGAACTTACAAGGACTGCTAAGTTTGTGTCTGGAGCACTCAAGGCTGTAGGACTAAGGGGGAAGTGCCTCAAGCCACCACTTCCCTCCTTGCTCCATGCTGAAAATTTTGTTTCCAACCAAGCAGAACTCCTGGAGACAAAGAAAACTTCAAGGGATTGGTGGGAATAGGCTCAGTACCAAGGGAGCTCCCCAGGTTACATTCTGCTGCCCATGTAGGGGCTGTCTCCATATGCAGCCACACTGTAGGTGCACCAGGTCCATCTCTCCCAGGTCACGAGTGCTTAGCTGTCTGGGAAGGAAATTTGGAGCCCATGTTTAAGAGACCAGATTTGGGATTTCTTGCCCACAGAGGTAAGTTTTTTTTCCAAGAGTTATCATAAGCAAGGTACACTCAGCAACACCAGTGCTAGAAGGTGCAAGATCTCAGACAAGTCTGCTCAGTTTATTTTTAATTAGGGTTTTTTTTTCCCTCTATTAGTGTACATTTCAGAACTGGGGAGGGCAGACCAGCTAGCAGGCAGGAAAGGAAGGTTTTCTGCCATGAGCCATGCAGAGGCAGGCTGAGGGCAGTCGGTCCAGGGGCCGACACAACTTTACAACTAAGGAGGCAGAGCGTGAGCGATGTTGCCTGCCTGCTCTTGCCTCTCACCTCGCTGCCTCACCGTCCAGGCAGAGTCACTCCCCAACACGTGCATGGTCCTCATCCAGATGGGCTTTTTCTTCTTTCTATTTCCTAATGCAATGTTTGCAAAGCTTTGTGAAACGAGTGTTTGTGGAGGAAGCAGGGGTTTGGTGCAGATACCAAGAGCAAGCACTGACCCGGGCTAGGTGTTTCGTTGCTCTGCTGGCTCGCGTGCCCCAGCTGTTTGCATGCCCCGCTCCTGAAGGACAGAAATCTGTCGCAATTGCTGCCGAGCAGTCCCAATTCTTTAGATCAAAAGGACAGAGAATAATTAGCTTCCTTTTGAAATTGCCTGGCCCAGCTTTAGGGGAGCTGGATCCCACTTAGCCAAGTTTCAGGGAGACAAGTTCTTAAGCCTCCCGAGATGTGCAGATGGTGCCAATGTTTGGTTCTCTTTCCCCATGGGAAATCAGCGGTAGGAAATTATATGGCTGCTACACCCCCCCCCCCCCCCCCCCCACACCCCACAGAATCCACCCATCCATGGAAATGCCAGAGAGATTTAAAGAGCTTGCATAATTTCAAGAGGAAGTAGCAAGAGCAGAAATAAATATGTATTGTAGTTGTGTAACATGCCCAGTTTGCTGTGTTCACAAAGATATCCAGAGCTGCTGGCAGCTCTTGGAGCCAGACAGGACTGGATCTAGAGAGAAGTCCTACGAGGAGAGGCTGAGGGAGCTGGGATTGGTTAGCCTGGAGAAGAGGAGGCTCAGGGGGGACCTTATTGCTGTCTACAGCTACCTGAGGGGTGGTTGTGGCCAGGAGGAGGTTGCTCTCTTCTCTCAGGTGGCCAGCACCAGAACAAGAGGACGCAGCCTCAACCTACACCAGGGGAAATTTAGGCTGGAGGTGAGGAGAAAGTTCTTCACTGAGAGAGTCATTGGACACTGGAATGGGCTGCCCGGGGAGGTGGTGGAGTCGCCGTCCCTGGGGCTGTTCAAGGCAAGGTTGGACGTGGCACTTGGTGCCATGGTCTAGCCTTGAGCTCTGTGGTAAAGGGTTGGACTTGATGATCTGTGAGGTCTCTTCCAACCCTGATGATACTGTGATACTGTGATACTGTGAAGTGTAGCAGGCTAAGTGCCTGCAATGAGAAGGGAGTGGTGCCACAATGCTGCTCCGAGTCTAACACTGTTGGGAGTGGTAATGGCTCCTTCTCCACTGTTACCCATTGCTCCAGGTGGCTGCTGGCACTCCAGTGGTTTAACAGAAGCTGCAATGTTGCACAGACAGAAAAACCTCCAAAAGTGGCTGCTTTGAGATCTTCCTGAAGCAGTTCTGTGTTCTGAGCTTGTGGGGGTCTGCTCGACTTGTGTTTTAAACTGTCAAATGGAAATTTTGCTTAATCATTTATATAACTAACACAATAAAAATCTTGTCCAGACAGTTCCAGGGTGAAATAAAGAGTTTTTGTTTCCTGCTTGGCAGGCTTCATCTTTGGTTACCAAGGGACACATGGAAACCCAGCGCATCAATAACTCAGAGACCCTCTCGCCGTGAGTTTGCCCAATTAAGAAGCAGCACTCGAAGGGAGAGTTCTCACCCAAAATAAAGCACTGGGCATGTTGTAGGATGGAGAAAGTACAAGGTCTCTGAGGCTGAAGAGAAGAAAGACTACAATGAAGTCAGGCAGCTGGAGTCCCTGTAGTGTTCCCCTCATCTTGGCAGAGGTGAGCCCCATTTCCCTTGCAAACAAAAAGGAACATCAAACCCAGGATCTTACGTGCTGTGATGACATTCATCCCAGCAGGACTCTGCTCTCCCAAGGAGAGCAGGCACCAGGAAATTATGTGCAATACATTTAAGTGATTTAGAGCTCTGTGTGTGCACAAGTCTGCTCTCAGCTCTGGTTACCTTACAGTTAGCAGCAGCTTCAGCCCATTCAAAGATTTCTTTTTGCAGCTCGCAAAAAGCACACAAAGACAAAATGAAGTCTACAGAAACCATCCGTCTGGATTAAGAGGAAAATGTATTTTTGAGGAAGGTGATGCATATCACCACAAAAGACAGAAGAGTCTTAATATGGCCCAGGAAGGAAATTCTCCACCCTGACACAGGCATTGAGGAACTGAGACAAGGGCTCAAGGGGGCATGGGGCACTGGGCACTGATAGTCCCCTTGAGCCCACAGGAGACATCAGCTAGAGGGGACACGGGTGAAATAGACACCATTGGCATACAGGCAGTTCTGTCCAGGAGGGAGAGAATCTGCCTGCTGTTTCCCTCCCATTTAGTGTGTGGGTAGCTAAAGGAGAGCCACCATAAAAAATTAATGCTAATTTATCTGGAGGCAGACAGCAATTGTCAGAAAACCAGCAGCCAGCATGGATGAGACAGCCATAAATCCAGGGACAAATACTCAGCCAGGAGTCTCAGATTCACATATTTTGAGACAAATGGGAAACCATTAAATATATTCCTGTGTCTTATTATGTTGCATTGCAGGGCACTATAACACCCTCCCTAACGTGCAAAAATCTTAGTTAAAGTTAAAAATTAACTTCCCTTCTTTATCTACACTGAAGCTGAGCTCAGACTATCACAATGGGCACCTCTCCAATTTCTGTTAATACTTCTGAATCACCCTTCAGATGTCTCTTTTGCTCTTGCAGCAAAGACTAACTCTGAACTTTGTACATTACCAAGTTCTCTTCACCAGGAACTATTTCTCTTTTTAAAACACCAAGCAAATTGAGGCCACTTTGCTTTCAATGCATTTAAATTTTAGCTCCCCTTAAGCCTGGTGACTGCCTCCCTGAACTCCAGTTTGGGCTCTTTCAAACCCAGGGGAGCAAATGGGATTTTTTTCTGTCTATTTCTATCACCTTTATTTGAGGTCCTTGTACACATGAACGAAGCACTAAGAAGTGTCTGAGTTTATTGCAACTCCCAGATATGTTGGAGCAGAGAACATCTTTCACATCTTCTACATTTAGAGACATTCAAACATTAGTGTCTATGTCTCTATCTCATCTTCACAGTATCACAGTAACACCAAGGTTGGAAGAGACCTCATAGATCATCAAGTCCAACCCTCTACCACAGAGCTCAAGGCTAGACCATGGCACCAAGTGCCACGTCCAATCCTGCCTTGAACAGCTCCAGGGACGGCGACTCCACCACCTCCCCGGGCAGCCCATTCCAGTGTCCAATGACTCTCTCAGTGAAGAACTTTCTCCTCACCTCCAGCCTAAATTTCCCCTGGTGCAGCCTGAGGCTGTGTCCTCTTGTTCTGGTGCTGGCCACCTGAGAGAAGAGAGCAACCTCCTCCTGGCCACAACCACCCCTCAGGTAGTTGTAGACAGCAATGAGGTCACCCCTGAGCCTCCTCTTCTCCAGGCTAAACACCCCCAGCTCCCTCAGCCTCTCCTCATAGGGTTTGTGTTCCAGGCCCTTCACCAGCTTTGTTGCCCTTCTCTGGACTTAGGTTCATAGGTAAATCATAATTTACTAGTCCAGCACTAACAGTCTGCACTAGACTCCATACCTAGACTTTTCAGAGGTTTCCTGTTCTCTGTCTGGCTTTGCAACACTCTGCAGGGAGCAAATGCTCCAAATAATACTTTTGGCTTTCAGTTTAATTTCTTAAGCTTTTGTTTTTCTTTTTTCTTTAGGGTAGAATAAGGAACATATTCACCACCAGGGCATCCAAAAGCTCCACTTAGAGCCAGGCCCATCTAAACTAACTGCTATACAAGCACATAGGAAGAGACAATTTCTACCTCACAGCATGTACAACTGGGGCTTCTTTCCTAAGCCATCGACATGCATACACACAGAGAAATAATTAAGCCCATCTGAATCCAAACCCATGTTCTGGGTCAGTTGCAGAATAGCCAGTGATATCTCCAAGATCACACTCTTCTGTTAGTAAACTAATCAACCCTTAGAGCTGCAGAAATGTGGTCTATCTACAGCGAAGAGAAAGTCTCAGCAAAGATCATGTGGTGCCCAGTCTTGCCTAAAGCCCTCTGGTGAGTTTGCTTCTGTGAATCCCTATCAATGCACATGGGAGACATCCACATCCCAAGCTCAAAGACCTGCATGGTTTCAATAACCTGCTCCACAAAGCACAAACCCCACCTGGACTACTGTGTTCAGCTCTGGAGCCCTCAAGATAGGAAGGACATGGACCTGATGGAGCAAGTTCAGAGGAGTGCCACGAAAATGGTCAGGGGGTTGGAGCACCTCTGCTAAGAGGACAGGCTGAGGGAGCTGGAGGTGTTCAGCCTGCAGAAGAGAAGGCTTCAGGGAGACCTAATAGCAGCCTTCCAGTACCTGAAAGGGCCTATGAGAAGGATGGAGAGAGACTGTTTACAAAGGCCTGCAGTGACAGCACATGGGGCAATGGCTTCAAACTAGAGAAGATTTAGATTGTATATTAGGAAGGGGTTCTTTGCTATGAAGATGGTGGAACACTGAAACAAGCTGCCCAGGGAGGTAGTTGAGGCCTCATCCCTGGTGATATACAAGGTGAGGCTCAGCAGGACTCTGGGCAACCTGATCTAGTTGAGGATGTCCCTGCTGACCGCAGAGAGGGTTGGACTAGATGACTTTTGGAGGTCCATCCCAACCCAGACCATTCTATAACTCTATGATTTTGCTTTCTTGTCACTTCACACTGAAACCAGAGTGAGCAAATCTGGTTCCTTCACACCTCTTCACCTTCACATGCTTCTCCTGGCCCCTGACCCTCTTTCTCTTAGCAGGGAGCTGGCAATTCAGAAGGCATCATGTGCTACAGAAAAGATCAGATGTTCAGCATGAAATGAGATTGAAACAGCATAAAAAAGATCACACTTAAGTGAGTCCTGCATACAATTCTTATCTCCTGCAACATGTTTCTTTTTTTCTCTTGGAGATACAGATGAATGTTAGTATTACCTACACCTTTAAGACAGGCTTAGTAGCACAGAAAATGCACTCCTTGCTGTGCACATAATTGCTCTTGTATACTGAATGTGGAATATTAATGAATAAAACTTAGCACCTATGTTGTGGCTGTGTGTTGAACTGCTTTTCAATTTAATTCCATTCTCACCAGCTCGTGTGAGGCAGAAAGCCATTATTAGCCTAATTTCTGCACATTGAGGAAGAGAGCTTTCTCCAGCCTGTAGGCTCCTTGTGCAACATCACCTAGCTCCTTAAACAGCACTTTTAAGTCCTGGAACTCAGATTACTTCAGGAAGGAAATTGATTTCTTTTCCTTGAGATGAAAGGACCCAGGAGGAGAAGAAAACTGTCAATTTAGAGGTCTAGACCTGGTTCATTTAAAGCTGTAGGGCTTCAGGGGTGCTTGCTGCTAGCAGCCACTAGGAATGTGGGGAGGGTCTCTCTCAGCACTTATAAGCCTGGAACAAGTTGGGCTCAGAGGAGCTGCTCCAGGCTCTGTCCAGAGTCACCTGAATCTGCCCAGCAGCAGTTACATCAACAAGCAGGATCCTGAGCTATCAAATAGCCTTCCAGATGCAACCTGCAGTTTCAGCAGAAATGGCTGCACCAGGTTTTCTAGGGTTATTATCTGGTTCCTCTTGGCCAAGATCCCAAAACTGATGATCTCAGTCAAGGTGCAGCTCTCAGGCCCTGGAGAAACAGATCTGAGCTGTAACTTGGGATTGGGCAAGTCACAAAGCCCCTTCCCAGGGCCAGACAGTACAGGAGAGGAGATGAGACAAGTATCCCAGACAGCCATGCAGTTCCTTCCCAAGAGGCTGGTTTCTTTTAGCACTGAATGTTTTAGGGGCTCCTCTAACTGCTGCACAGCAGCAGGGCAGGGGTGGCCATTATCCTAACCCTTGCCCTTGCAGCCTCACTCCAGACAAGCTGCTCTGTATGCAGACAGCACGCAGCTGATGATGCACACAAAGAATGGACTTGTGCAGGGACAGGGTTTAAGATTAAAGTGTTCACAGACCTCTCCATGGCTTACTATGGAGCAGCATACACTGGGGCACATGTGCAGGAACAGATGTGAGCTATCTTTGTGGAGACTCGTAGGAAAGGGGCCAGTTCCCTGGGCCAAATCTGGAGCAAAAGGCAAAGTTGTTTTGGTTCACTTCTGTTTGCTTAAAGTAATTCAACAGAAGAAGTAAAATAAAAAGGGCATGTAGAATTGCTGCTGCCAAGTGGCAAAGGCCATTCTAAGTAAGGCACTGACACAGCTTGGCCTCACCTCACCTCACCTTCCTGCCAGGCCTTCCCCTCACCTCTCCCCCTCTCACACCAGCCATACCTCCAGCCATTTCTCCTGTTTTCTGCCATACCACTTTCACAGAATCACAGAATCGTTCAGGTTGAAAAAGACCCTTGGGGTCCTCAAGCCCAACCGATATCCCTACTTTAAAATCCACCCCCCCCAACCATATCCCCAAGCACCACATCTAAATGATCTTTAAACAGATCCAGAGTTGGTGACTCAACCACATCCCTGGGCAGCCCATTCCAATGCATGACTGCTTCTGCTGTGATTTTTTTTTCCCTAAAGTCCACTCTAAACCTGCCCTGTTGCAGTTTGAAGCTTCTCCCTCTTGTTCTATTGCTAATCACCTGTGAGAAGAAACCAGCATCAACCTCTCCACAACATCCTTTCAGGTAACTGTAGACAGTGATGAGGTCTCCCCTCAGCCTCCTCTTTTCAAACTAAACAGCCCCAGCTCCTTCAGTCTCTCTTCCTAAGATTTATTCTCCAAGCCCTTCCCTAGCTTTGTTGCCCTCCTCTGCACTCACTCTAACACCTCCGTACCTCTCTTGTACTGAGATGCCCAAAACTGGACCCAGTACCTGAGGCCTCACCAGTGCCAAGTACAAGGGGACAGTCACCTCCCTACTCCTGCTGAGCATAGGATTTTTAATATCCCCCACTCCTGATCCCATTCCAGTATCTGCTGCACTCAGATCATCTGACAAACCCCATGCAATCAGCTATCAGACTAACCAGTCCTCATTGGTGTTGGTAGCAAGCAAAACAGAACGAGAAGAGGAGGCTCAGGAGAGACCTCATTGCTCTCTACAACTAACTGAAGGGAGGTTGTAGCCAGCTGGGTGTTGGTCTGTTCTCCCAGGCAATCAGTGACAGAACAAGGAAACACAGTCTCAAGCTGTGCCAGGGCAGGTTCAGGCTGGATGTTAGGAAGAAGCTCTTCACAGAAAGAGTGATTGCAATTGGAATGGGCTTCCTGGGGAGGTGGTGGAGTCACCATCCCTGGAGGTGTTTAAAAGGAGACTGGATGAGGCTCTTAGTGCCATGGTTTAGTTAATCAGAAGGTGTTAAGTGATAGTTTGGACTCAAATGATCTTGAAGGTCCTTTCCAACCTGGTTAATTCTGAGATTCTGAGTCAGTTTCCACAGCAATATCAGACTGAGTAAATAGCACAGAGCACTCTACAGGACCACAAGTTTGATTTAACTTCGGAGTCAGTCTTGTGGGGAAGGCCACCAAAGTTAGAAGTACCACTTCTGCAGAAGCATGCTGTTATACCACCAGGACACAAACACAGCTGTCACCTTCCTGGCCACTGTAGGAGTGCAAGCAGCAGTCAGATGTTCAGTGTTTGTTAAAATCTGGCAGCCACGTGTGACCAGTGCAAGCCAAAAGAGGCAGAGCAAGCCTTTCAGTGTCAGGACTGAGGGATTCCCACAGCAGCAGTCCAGCTGCAATAAGGGATGCAGAGCCCACCCTGCACACTCTCTGTCCCTGACCCTCTACCCTCTGCTGCCCAACCTCCCTACCTATCCCTAGTGCAGAAAGCCACTCTGGGGATGAGTGGGAGCAGCATGGAGCCTCTGCCTGAGAGTTTGGCTGCTGCCCGAGGGGCTTCCTCCTGTTCTCACTATTCTCATCAGCAATAGGTGATATCTCTGCAGCTGGCACATGGGGAGGCATCACCTGCTTGCATCTCAGCTGGGTAAAGGCAAGAGGACAGGAGGATTTCAGGTGTATTTTGCAAGAAGAAGAAAAAAAACACAACCAAACAACAACAACAACAACTAAACAAACAAACAAAACCCCAACAAAACAAACAAGCAACCAAACCAAAGCAAAAGGGAAAAAAGGAGAGCACAAGCACATTTAAAGAAAAAGCCCAGGAGACTTTTGGTGGTCCCAGCACCTCCAGTGGCTGTTGGCTTCTGGCTAGCCTCTGCAAGCAGATCCATGTCCCACAGCCTCACGATGCTTGCATACCAAGCATCTCAACCAACTGGGTCTTAATTTGTGAAACAACAACAACAACAAAACCCAAAACTAAACCTCACCCAACAGAGGTCCTGTAAGAGAAAAGGCCAGATGAGCTCAGGAGCCTGTTAAGCAGTTCAAGCACCATGTGAAACCATGGCCAGACCTAGGGCTTCCTCTCTTCTGGTCTCTTCTTCACTTAGGCAGCAGGTTTGCTCAGTTTTAAAAGCAACAGCCTGTAATAGAGTAGTAGCTGCTCCCTTCTTCCAAATTATCACTTAGCTTGGGTTTGCCAAGCCATTCATTTCATGCTTATTAACCTTTGGAGTATTGTTTTGGCCAGACTGCCAGACAAATTAGCTTTTAAGAGGGGTCTGTGTGGATGTCTGCAAACTCCCTTAGACACAAAGCAGATCTTAAGGAATATTTAATGAAATATGTAACAGCCAGTTTATCTGTCTATAAACTAACACATCATTCTGGACAACAGCACATTGGAAGTGCAATTCTCAGGGAGAAAAAAAGTGAATCATCTAAAGAGGCAAGTGGAGAGGAGAGTAGGACGGTCAGAAAACTCCAGAAGGTTCATGTACAGAAGTGCCTGTTTCTGTGCAGAAAAGATTTACCTTGCTGTGGAACGAGCTGCAGCTTACCAGGATCCTCACACATCCATCAGCTGTGCTCATGGTGATGAACATTTTTAGGAGACTCAGTACCTCTACCTAACCCTCTGGCAAACTTTGCCGAAAGGACAACAATAAGGAATTTGGATCAATATTGTAAGGAGTAAAATCAAAGTCCACTCTGATCTCTGCTATCACTTTAGAATGGTACCTAGGCCAAAAGGCAGCATTCCCCTTCTGTGCTCTGCCCTCTGCCCCATGCACAAATACTCCTTGAGGATGCAGTGTCTCAGTTCTGAGATGCTCACAAGGCAAACTCAGCATGTCTTCAGGAGATCCCAGAAGTACAACCTTCCACGCCGCTGACACAAGTGTGATTGTTTGCTTGTTTTATAGTCTCTAAAAGCCAAATCCCTGTGCAGTGCAACAAAACCCAAGCATCAGACAGCAGCAAGAGGTGGTAGGGAGGTGGCAGTTTCGCAGGACTTGGATGGCAGTTCAGGAGAAGCCCCACAGAAAACAAACTCCCTGAAAGCTGCCTGGAGCCAGAGATTCTCTCTCACAACATATTTGCATGCAGGCTGGGGCTCCTTCTTAACATACTTTGCCTTTTGTCTTGTTTTTCTGGCTTCTGACAACAACCCAAATGAAACGCTGGAAACAAAGAAAGCATTAAAAGCAAATGTCATGCCTATCAATATATGCCTTTGTGGCTGTGGGAGTGGAGAAGGCATGATGTCACTGGTGGGAACAGCTTCAAATTGTCCATTGAGAAAAGGGACCTGCCTTTAGCAGAAGCAGCACATCTCGAAGTATGTGCTGTGCCACCCAGGCATGCAGGAGAGGGTCGAGCTGTGATGCAGCACGGGCCAGGAAGCCAATCTAACACAGAAACTACAGAAGCAACTTGCACTTGTTTGCCACAGGGGTGTTCACAGAATGTCAGGGGCTGGAAGGGACCTCAAAAGATCATCCAGTCCAACTCTTCTGACAGAGCAGACCACCTCTTCCTGCTCACACATCCAGGCAGGTTTTGAATACCTCCAGAGAAGGAGACACCACAGCCCCCCTGGGCAGCCTGTTCCAGTGCTCTGTCACCCTCACAGGAAAAAAATTCCTCCTCATGCTTCCATGGAACTTCCTATGCCTCAACTTCCATTCATTGTGCCTTGTCCTGTCATTGGGCATCACTGAGCAGAGCCTGGCTCCATGCTCCTGGCACTCACCTTTACATATTTATGAATATTGATGAGGTCACCTCTCAGTCTCCTCCTCTCCAAGCTAAAGAGCCTCAGTCTCTCCTCATAAGAGAGATATTCCACTCCTTTAACCATCTCTGTGGCTCTGCACTGGACTCTCTCAAGCAGTTCTATGTCCTTCTTGAATTGAGGGGCCCAGAACTGGACACAGTACTCCAGATATGGCCTCACCAGCGCAGAGTAGAGGGGCAGGAGAACCTCTCTGGACCTGCTAACCACAGCCCAGAATGGCATTGGCCCTCCTGGCCACAGGAGCACAATGCTCGTTCATGGTCAACCTCCCATCCACTAAGACTGCCAGATCCTTTTCCCCTTTACTGCCTTCCATCAGGTCAGTCCCACCCTATACTGATACTTGGGGTTGCTCTTTCTCAGGTGCCAGACTCTACACTTGCCCTTGTTGAATTTCATTGAATTTCTTCCTGCTCAACCCTCCAGCCTGTCCAAGTCTTCCTCAATGGCAGCACAGCCTTCTGGTGTGGCAGTCACTCCACCCAGATTGGTGTCATCACCAAACTGGCTGACAGTGCACTCTGTGCCCTCATCCAGGTCACTGATGAATTTATTGAACAGAACTGGTCCCAGTACTGACTCCTGTGGGACTCCACTAGCTACAGGCCTCCAACTAGACTGTCTCATTGACCACAACTCTCTGACTTCTTCCCTTCAACCAGTTCCCAATCTACCTCACTACCTGATCATCCAGACCACACTGTCTCAGCTTAGCCAGAAGGATGCTGTTGGGAGACAGCATCAAATGCTTGCTGAGATCAAGCTAAACCACATCCACTGCTCCTCCACCATCTATCCACCTGGTTATGTCTTCATAAAAGGCTATAAGGTTGGTCAAACATGGCTCCCCTTTGGTAAAACCACATCCTAATGATCCCCTTGTCTTGATATACCTAAGGACAGTGCCAAGGATAAGCTGCTCCATTATGTTTCTCAGGATGGAGGTGAGGCTGCATGTGGGGGCTAACCCTGTGAGCAAATACATTGAAGGCAGCATCCTCCATATACTGAGAAAGGGAAACAATCTACCTAGCAAGTTGTATGTGTAAGGTGTGGAGTACATCATAGCTCTGCAGCTGACCTCTTCACTGGGCTGTTGTGCTCATCTGAGTTTCCAACAAGCCAAATATAAGTAATCACAGAAGTTTGCTCCCTCTCACCTGAGACCAAGCAATTGGCTGTCTGATGGACTCCAGTTGGTTTCAGGGGCATGCCAAAAGGATGTCTGCTCTCACAGTGACAGAGATGTTAATTTCCCAGGTTGACTTTGTTCTGAAGTGGACTGGAAACAGCAGCCCTTACAGCTGGATGGTGGTTCAGAAAGCCACCTCTCATTACCTCCCTGCTCCCACTCCTTGGGTTCTCAGCTCTTTCCAGTGCATCACTTAACAGCTTTCTGGCTGGTGGCTATCTGACATGACACAGAGATCAGATAAAAAATCTTTTTAATTTGAGAAAGACCAATGCTGTGATGGTTCACACTCCTCAAATGCCTGGGCCTGTGGGACCTGAAATTCTGGTTTTAGTAGCTACAGAGGTCTGAAGGTGAGGTAGAATCTTCAGTTCTGGGCTAGGTAAAACACTGTAAAACACTTCACCACTCTTTGGCTCACTGAAGCCCTGAGATTTTGCCCACCTGGGGATAAAAGGGAAAAAGCAGGGTCTCAGACAGTAAAGTCCTGATGAGCTTTCTGGTTTTGCTCTCTACAGGCAGCATTTCTGCTCTATTAAGGAACAAGTCTGGAGGAAAATTGGAACAATTTACAGTGTTACAGCAAACTATTTAATGACAAAATACAGTCTCCTAGCAATCTGTACTGGCATATATAAAAATATATGGACTGTCATGCAAACACACAATCCACTGTGCTTTCATTGTTGCCATTGATGAAAGGCAGGTATGAAACTAGTTGAGCAATGAAGGCTGCCTGCCTGCCTGTCTTTGAGAGTGTCCTCTTTCATCTGTGGCAGTGCAATTGCCTGCTGCCAGGGACACCCCCAGGTTAGAAAGAGAGGAAGACAGCACTGGCTGAAGCATCAGCAAGGGCTAAGGTACCACTTTGTTCTGGGAGAAACAAGGTCTGGAAATGCCAGTGCAGGGCTCAAAACATCTGTTTGTGCTGCAGCAGCGAGTAGCACTGCCCAGATTCAAATGCACCAGCCCTGAATGAGCTCCCCAGCATGGGTAGGACATGACCACCTTTGGTGAAACTGTCTGACATTAAATCTAGCTGACAGAGACTTTTGTCTGTCTGGATTGCTTGCATAGACAGCTGCACCTGTACATAACCCCTAGGGCAGGTTTGCTCTCTGTTTACCACGGTCTCACTCCCTAGGGTGGG
Source organism: Pogoniulus pusillus (assembly GCF_015220805.1). Classification (NCBI taxonomy): domain Eukaryota; kingdom Metazoa; phylum Chordata; class Aves; order Piciformes; family Lybiidae; genus Pogoniulus; species Pogoniulus pusillus. Next base: position 24,601,148 of record NC_087275.1, read on the forward strand.
CTGGCACACCTTGCAGTGCCTTGTTTGCCAGCATACAGAGATTTCCTTGTAATGTAATCAAGGACACTGGAGAGACTTCTGTGAACCTGCATCTCCTTGCAGCATGCAGAATGTACTCAGTTCCCATTGCCTAGATCCTGCAAATCCTACTGGCCCTGCAAACTGACCATTTCATCAGGATGGATGATTTCAGTCTCACCTATGCTGAAAGTCAGGTGGCTACAGCTAGAATCCATGGAATGGTCCTGTTTACAAAGCCAAGTTTGGCACAGAGCTCACATTTCCAGAGCATAGCTGGATCTGCCTTAGAGCAAGAGCAACAAAGTCATAACAACTTACTCTATCATTTAATTCAACTGGCCTACTTTGGACACACTCAGGAAGGAAAACAATTGAGGCTGAAGTTAACCAGATCCTTTTCAGAGTGGATTTGCACTGTAAAATGCTACAATTCTGAGTTGCTAGAATTCACAGGACTGCAGGGTGTTAGGGATTGGAAGAGACCTCTGGAGATTATCGAGTCCAACTGTCCTGCCAGAGCAGGACAACAGAATCTAGTGCAGGCTGCACAGGAGTGCATCCAGGTTTTGAAAGCCTCCAGAGAAAGAGACTCCACAATCTTTTGGGGGAGCCTGTTTCAGTGCTCTGACCCTTACAGTAAAGAAGTTCTTCCTCATATTGAGGTGGAACTTCCTGTGCTGCAGTTTATACCCACTGCCCCTTGTCCTATCACAGGGCACAAGTGAGCAGAAGCATTTATCAGATCCACTCTCAGTCTTCTCCTCTCCAGGCTAAACAGCCCCAGGTCTCTCAGCCTCTCCTCATAAGGCAGTGCTCCAGTCCATTCATCATCCTTGCAGCCCTCTGTTGGACTCTCTCAAGTATATCCAGACCCCTCTTGAATTGGGGAGCCCACAAGTGGACACAGCATTCCAAGTGAGATCTCACTAGGGCAGAGTAGAGGGGGAGGAGAACCTCCCTCAATCTGCCAGACACACTCTTCTTAATGCACCTCAGGACACCTTCAAGGGTCACCCCAAATGTCTACTGTACTCTGCACAGGCAGAGTTTCCTCTCAAGATTTTCACTATACTGCAGTTTTTTTCCCCTTTAAGATTTAGTTCCATTGGCAGCTGTCAGAGGTAGGTGCAGCTGTAGTGATGGAAGGAATTCCACCTATTCAGATCAAGTTTTATCATAGCTGGGTATTTTTATATTTCCAAGCTATGATAGTCATGCTTCTCCTGTCCTTGCATATACCCAAAATATCCATGGTTGTGCTGCACAGGGCTAAGGCAACACACGAACTGTCTGCTTACTTAACAGTGGCATGTAAATAAATGTCACTACCACCTCTAATGCCACAGAAAAGTAAACACAGAAAGATTATATTCCATCAAAAGTCTTGATCTGCAGGTCATCACCCCCCCTGACAGCCTCCTCCAGCTATTCCAGGAATGTCAACAGACCCAGACAGGTCACCTCTCCTAGGTGGGTCAACAAACGACACTTCTGAGTTCAGACTCTTTTTAAAGCCCACTTTTTCAAAGTGGGAAAATATACACTGAGCAAAGTTCATCCTAGCTTAGACACACTTAGCCAAATCACAGCACAGAAGTTTCTGTTGTGTTTCTCCATAAAACTACTGAAGGAAAAAAAAAAGACCAAGCCACCTTGTGAAGTGTACCAAGCTGATAAGAAAATGCATCAGCCAATTCTGTATTTATGTTTCTAGTTCTGAGTTTCTACACACGCTGCAGAAAGAGTAGCTGCCACAGTTTGTGGACCACTATCAAAACCTGTAGCTTTTAAACACTTCTTATGCAGCTCCTGAGTTTTAGGCAAGTCTAGAGAATCGTAGAATTCAACCACAGAATCATAGAATTGTCAGGGCTGGAAGGGACATCAAGGATCATCTAGTTCAAGTGCCCTTGCCATGGGCAGGGACACCTCACACTAGGTTAGGTTGCTTAGAGCCACATCCAGACTGGTCTTAAAGACCTCCAGGGATGAGGCTTCCACCACCTCCCTGGGCAACCTGTTCCAGTGTGTTACCACCCTCATTCTGACCAACTTCTTCCCAACATCCAATCTGAATCTACTCACTTCTAGTTTTGCTCCATTCTCCCTACTCCTATTGCTACCTGACATCCTAAAAAGTCACTCACCAGCTTTCCTGTAAGGCCCCTTCAGATACTGTATGGCCACAATAAGGTCTCCTTGGAGCTTTCTCCTCTCCAGACTGAACAGCCCAAACTCTCTCAGTTTGTCTCCATAGGAGAGGAGCTCCAGCCCTCTGATCATCCTCATGGTCCTTCTCTGAGCACACTTCAGCACATCCAGATCTTCCCTGTAATAGAAGCTCCAGAACTGGATGCAGTACTCCAGGTGGAGTCTCACCAGAGTGGAGTAGAGAGGGAGAATCACCTCCCTTGACCTGCTGGCCACACTTCTCCTGGTGCAGCCCAGGATACAGTTGGCTCTCTGGGCTGCCAGTGCACACTGGCGTCTCATGTTGAACTTCTCATCCACCAGCACCCTTAAGTCCCTCTTCCCAGGGCTGCTCTCAAACCAGTTTTTGCCCAACCCATATCAGAATTTGCCCCAACCCTCCAGCCTGTCAAGGTCCCTCTGGATGGATCTCTTCCCTCCAGTGTGTCAGCCATACCACATTAGAGATCTCAGTGAGGCTGAGGATCATATTTAACAGCCAAATTAATGCAAACAAAAGGCAGAGGGTCAGGTAACTTACAAAACAAATACCTGAGAGCCCACTTACATTGCACTTTACATAGATTACCTATCTTGTAAGGATCCCCTCTGAACAGTTCCAAACCACATTACTTCTATTATTGTAAAGGGGCCAGAGTTGGGCTCAGAGACATTCAGGCTGAGGAGAACAAGAAGACAAGTTTTTACAGTAATGCATTCTAGCTAAACCTGTCCTTAGGTCTTACTAAAGACACAGAGAAAGTGTTATAAACTCTCATTCGGTGTGTAATAAAAAGGTTTGGTCCTACATTTAGTTAAGAGTTTTCTATTGCTGCTCACAGCCATGGTAACTTTGTCTATCTGTTTTAAGATAGTTCTGTAGCCATTGGAAAAAATGGAAATTTTAATATTCCACTTGGGTGTAATAGAAACATGAATACCAGAAGCTCTTGAAGCAGAACTCATCCTTCAAATTATAGTTAGAAGTAATATCTTCTTTGACTTCAAAGCATTCATAGAATCATAGAATCAAGCAGGTTGGAAGAGACCTCCAAGATCATCCAGGCCAACCTCACACCCAGCCCTAGCCAGTCAACTAGACCATGGCACTAAGTGCCTCAGCCAGTCCTGTTTTGAACACCTCCAGGGATGGCAACTCCTCCACCTCCCTGGGCAGCCTATTCCAATAAAACTACCATCTTGGCCTCCACATAACTCAAGAGAAGGATGCCAAAATGTATGACACTTTAATTTCCCTAAATGTTCATGTTTTTAGGACATGTACTACAGAGCTTGAGAACCACAGCTTCAACTAGACACTTGGATGTCACATTTAGTGAGCACTATCCCAGCACTCACTAGGTTAAAAGGATGAAGAAACCATCAAGGAGACTGAGAGGTATACAGCCATTCCCCAGTCAATCATTACACACTTACTGTTCTTAAGACTACTGACCACACTGAAAGTAGCTCTAAAATGCTGAAGAGATTCAGTTCTGGGCCCCATGTTCAGTTCTGAGCCACTCACTACAGGAAGGATATTGAAGTGCTGGAGAGTGTCCAGAGAAGGGCAACAAGGCTGGAGAAGGGCAAGTGGTGACAAGGAGTGTCTGAAGGAGCTGAGTTTGTTCAGTCTGAGGAAGAGGAGGCTGAGGCTCTCTACAACTACCTAAATGAAGGTTGGAGTGAGGAGAGGGAAGTCTCTTCTTGGTGTCAAGTGACAGGACCAGAGGAAATGGCTTCAAGCTGTGCCAGGAGAGTTCCAGGCTGGATGTTGGGAAATATTTCTTCACAGAGAGGCTTCTCAAACATTGGAATGGTCTGCCCAGGGCAGTGGTGGAGTCACCATCCCTGGGGGTGTGCAAGCAGCCTGTGGACCTGGCACTTAGGGATATGGTTTAGTGCTGACCCTTCAGTGCTGTATTGAAAGTTGGACTGGATGATCTTCAAGGTCTCCTCCAAGCAGATAGATTCTGTGACTCTGTGACTCTGTGATTCTGTGATTCAGGACTTCCCTCAGTCCTTGAGAAATGTTCAGATTTCTTTTTCCATCATTCTAATTACAAGATGTGAGCTGATGCACAAAGACTCTGTCTTTGTCTGCAGCCACCTTATCCTTATCTGGCCTTGTTTATTTAATGGTGTCTTAATCCAAGATAATTATTTCCCTAGCAGTAAATTATGTTCTAAATGACAGTGAATTATGTTAGCAGAAGGATAATCAGGGGAGGGCATTTCTACTTTTTTCAGCATCTTAATCAAAACCAGCAATGAAGCAGATATATTGCAGAGCACTGTATGAGAGGAGTTCAATATTGCAGAACATATCTAGACCTGCATAAGCAAGCTGAAGGCAGTGTAGGTTCTTCCCACCAGAGCTGTACCTTCAGGTTTGCACTGACTTCAGGACAAGCAACAGAACAAGGGGACACAGTCTCAAGTTGTGCCAGGGGAAGTATAAGCTGGATGTTAGGAGGAAGTTCTTCCCAGAGAGAGTGATTGCCATTGGAATGGGCTGCCAGGGAGGTGGTGGAGTCACTGTCCCTGGAGGTGTTCAAGAAGAGACTGGATTAGGCTCTTAGTGCCATGGTCTAGGTGACTGGATAGGGCTGGGGGATAGCTTGGACTGGATGATCTTGGAGGCCTCTTTCAACCTGGCTGATTCTATGATTCTAAGTAACACACAGCTTGTAGGAAATATGATCAGGGAAGGGTGAGGAAGGGGGTTGAAGTAGGCTGGCTGAAAAGCAGGATTTGAAAGCACATTTAGGTTCATAGGTAAATCATAATTTACTAGCCCAGCACTAATGGTCTGCACTAGACTCCAGAAAAGTCCTTGCTAGGTCAGTGTCCTATTGAGAACGGCTGGGACTGTGCAGTGTTTCCTTTGATGATCTAAAGAGTGGAAAGAAAGAGGGTTCAGAGGCAGGAAAGGGATTGGTGTGCTAAGACTTGCAGTATCTCATTGGATGCTGAGTACAAAGACACAGGCAAAGTTGCAGAGCTGCACAAGCCCTTCTGTCCCTCAAGCTGTTAGTCTTCCAGGAGGCACACTATGCTGGATACTGGGCATTTGTTATCCTTTTGAATACCCCAACAGACAGCCCACATGTCAAACACACTATTTACTAGTAAGCTTTCATTGATTTTCTTTTGATGAGAGAGTAAAATATTGGCAAAGGTTTATCTTCCTCCTTATCACGAGCATCAACACAGAGCAAAACTCGTGTATGAGTGACATACTTTTCCCACAATAACGGAGAAAGCTTAAATAAATTCATTCCTCTCACAGCAACGTTGCTTTGTAGCAGTTATTCAAGTGCTGGGAAGTGACAGATCAGCAGCCAAGCAGCACAGCCAGTCCTGGCACTCAGAAGGGGATTATCTGGGGCTAGAGAGCTGCCCCGTGCAGAAGCAGGCACTAGCAACAATTTGCTAAACTGTTTTGCCCTGCCTCAGACTTTAAAGGTACCCAGACACTGGGTACCCTTCCTACATCCACCTCCACACAGCTCACATTTGCTCCAGCCTGAAGGACTCAAAACTGGGCTGCTGGAAAAGAGTACGTTTTGTCTCCAACAGTTTCACATCTGCCACAACGGCAGAAAGAAACAGGACAAAGCCTTCTCTTCAGTGGGAAAAAAAAACCCCTGAACCCTTAATGGACAACTCTTTTCAGCAAGCCCTAGGGGAAAATATACATGCTCCTAAAGAGGCAGCACGTAAATTGAGACTTGGCCTGAAAGAACACAGGCTGGGATGTTTTGGGGGAGAAGAGGAGGAGGGGGGAAAAAAAAGAGAGGAGTACAAAGTAAGAGGCACTTAAAGCTGTGAAAAAAAAACTGAGAATCGATAAATAGGCAGGGGAAGAGCAAACAAAATGCAGCACAATTGAAAAACTGAACAAAAACCCCTCCAGCCTTGGGGAATTTGTGCCGTGTATGCAGCTGCAATGGCCCATGAAAGGGAAAATATCAAGGGATCTAAACCCATGGATGTCTGTGGCCATCTTTATTTCTCAATTAAAAACATAGATATATTTGAACGCTTATTTCCCATATCCTACCTTACGGTAAGCTCTCTAGGACTGGGATCAAACCTGAAGAGTTGGAGTAGTTGTTTTCTGTTGTTTTCAGGGGCAAGGGAAGGATTTTTTCTGGGGAGGGAGTTCACCATTGTGATTTGGATACACCAAATGCTCTCAGCACCCCACCATGTTTTGAAGTGTATGTAATGGAATATATTTATCTGCTTGCATTTCCTTCTGGTATAGATTGAAGTCTATGTCCTAATCACAGAAGTGATTCCTCCACAGTATCAGAGAGTACAGGGAGCTCAACTCTCTCTGCTTTAGAGAGTCCAAGAAAGGGCTGCGAGGATGATTATGGTACTGGAGCACTGCCTTATGAAGAGAGGCTGAGGAAGCTGGGGCTCTTTAGTCTGGAGAAGAGAAGGCTGAGAGGAGATTTAATATATGTTTATAAATATCTGAGGGATGGGGATCAGGAGCAGGGGGACAGGCTCTGCTCACTTGCTCCCTGACTTCAGGACAAGCAACAGAACAAGGGGACACAGTCTCAAGTTGTGCCAGGGGAAGTACAGGCTGGATGTTAGGAGGAAGTTCTTCACAGAGAGAGTGATTGGCATTGGAATGGGCTGCCCAGGGAGATGGTGGAGTCACTGTCCCTGGAGGTGTTCAAGCAAAGCCTGGATGAGGCACTTAGTGCCATGGTCTAGTTGACTGGATAGGGCTGGGTGCTAGGTTGGCCTGGATGATCCTGGAGGTCTCTTCCAACCTGGTTGATTCTATGATTCTATGATCTCAGCTGGGACCTCACTCAGCTCACACCAGGTGGGTCCTTGTGCTTGCCTTAGAGGCATTCACACAGGCAACTCTAGTGCACTACGAACCCCTCAAACGTTTGGGACCTGCTTTCTCCCAGGTATAGGCATAGGACCAGCATCTTTCATGACCCATGCAGCTCCTTCTCCCTTGACAGGAAGCCCATTGCTGTGATCTCTCTCCAGAAAGGTTGCTTGACAAAGAGCTTTAAGCCTGGTTTCCAGGAAGAAAAGAGTCCAAATGATTTTGCTTCGTGCCTGCATTAATGCCTGCATCTCCCTTAGCAATGTTTTAATCCATCAGCCCACTTCAGCCCAGCCCATCAGATTCCACAAAGGAGTTTGTCAAAGGAAGTATTTTCAACTGCACTTACCTGCTAGGCTAAGTCACCTTGGAGGCAGCACATGCCATGGTACTCAGTGAAGTGTGCTGCATGTCTCACCTGCACATTTCCTTCATCCAGATCTTGGGACTGGAGGGTACAAGGGCACCAATATCTGGCTGGTTTGCCCCTGCAAGGGATGAGAGTAAGGCTGTGGGATCCAGGACTGCAGATGGGGTTTGACAGAGCAGATGCAGCCTCAGACACTCAGCTTCTGCAGGTTTTGTGGGAACAGGCAGAGATGGGTATTTGTGCTCTCCCCAGGGTGAAGACTAAAGCACAGGGTCATGCTTCATCAGCAACGAGCCCACATGCCAGAGAAAACATGATAGAACAGATTTCATAATGCTGCAGCTTAATGAAGAACTTTAGCTGAAGCTTTAATTTCCTTAGATGTCAATCAACATCAAGACACTGATCTTCAGCAAACCATCCTGTTGTTAGCCCTTTTACTCGCTGCTCCTCATCTTCCCTACCCAGTCCCCCCTGACATGCTCCACTTCTGGGGTATGAAGCTTAAGAGGAAAGTGAGGCCATGCCTGATCTGTGTAAAAGAATACATTTTATAGTTTGCAATTATTTTTTCCCCTGCACATTTCCATGGGTGACACAGGCTTCCCTCAAGACCTCAACTCAACAGGCAGGACTCCTGTATTTCCTAAAGTGGAAATTTGAAATCACAAAATGATCTCATGCATTTTTCTTTGTCCTAGTTTAAATCTCCCTTCTCTTTTCCAGCATATTTCCAATACATGAAACGTGCTTCCAAGCATTTATTTTAAACTCTCTTTCTTTATTTTCATTTGAGCATATTCCTTCTCCTTGTCCTTTCTTTTTGTCTGTCTTTTGTCTACCAACCCTCTTTTCTCCTTCTGTCCTCTTTCAAAATCTCCCTTTGAGCCAGGCCTACTATCTCTAAAGAGTAATGCTGTGAACTTTAATAGTAGCTGGATTAACTCTGAAGGTTTTCATCTTCCCATCTATTTTTTTCCTGCATCCTCTGTCTGTCCTCTTCATCCCAGTCTCTGACTCCATCTTTTCTGTAGCTTGCTAGAATTTTTTTTTTATTACTCACTTCCCAGCCCTCTGCCCCAACCCCTGCCCACATTTTTCCTGCTCTTTTTCATCTATCCATCTCAAGGCAAACAATTTGCCTTATCTACATCTAGCCAGTTACTGAGCTCTCCAGTCCACACCCACCACTGTTGTGCGTGAGCAACTAGTAGTATATGTTAAGATTAGGATCTCTCTTGTTCCCTCCCTCTTCCTTTCCTAACTAAACTGAAAGGCTAGTCCCTGGGTTCTTTTCAGTACTTCTGCCTCCTCCCTTGATGATCCTCCCTACCTCTCCTGCAGAAACAGAGAACCAGAGATGTGGGTTACAAAAAAATGCAGTTTGGGCCTCTGGCTAGAAGAACATTGAGTAGCTGGAGTGTGTCCAGAGAAGAACAGTGAAGCAGGTGAAGGGCCTGGAGAAGAAATCTTATTACTTGGGAACAGGGATTGTTTAGAACGAGAGGAGACCTCATTGTTCTCTACAGCTACCTGAAAGGAGGTCGTAGTGAGGTGGGCATCAGTCTCTTCTCCCCAGTATCAAGTGATAGAACAAGAACAAATGGCCTCAAATTGCACCAGGGGAGGTTTAGATTGGATATTAGGAAAATTTTCTTTACCAAAAGGGTGGTCAAGAATTGGAACAGGCTGCCCAGGGAGGGAGTGGAGTCACTGTCCCTGGAGGTGTTAAAAAACATGTCGACATGCACTCTGGGACATGGTTTGATGGCCACAGTGGAGTTAGGTCAATGGTAGGACTCAATGATGTTAGAGGTCTATTCCAACTGAAACAGTTCTATGATTCTATGACTTAAGCTCTCTCAAATACAAGAGAGCTTTACTGTCTTTCTCTCCTCCCCCAAAAGAGGACATGAGAACTGATGTAATGTCATCCAAGTCAATGGAAAGCCTGAGATTAAACTCTCCAAGAGCAGCAGCAGACTCTTGGGAGAAAAAAAAAAATGAGTGAAAGAAAAAGCTGAGTGCAAGAGAAGACTGTAAGAAGAGAGGGGGATAAAAGGAGACCTTAGAGGAAGCCCATGTTACCTGAAATATGATCTTCTCCATTGTAATCAGGATCTCCCTGGAAATCTGTATTTCACTAAACCAAATTACCACTCCCTAGGGTGGTAATTCTAGGAGGCTGACCTAGACAGAAGGGTAAATGAGGATCCACCCATCATGATGCCAGCTATTTCTTTTTCATAGTTCAAAAAAAAGTCATCTTCCCACAGTCACTGCTTCTCCTAAGCATCTGTGCTATTCTGGGAAACAAAGCTGAAATGGACAACTTTGTGCTTCACCCAAACAGGCGAGATACAAGCAGGTCTGGAAGGGATTCAGTAGCCCTGACAATAGCAAATAGGAGTGGATGCTGCTCCAGTCTGTCTCCAAAAGACCCTCATGAGAGTTCCCAGACTTTTCACTGGGGCAGGAGGGAAAGAAACAACAGAAATCAGAAGGAAAAGTAGAGTGATATGAATAACTTCAGTGATATGAATAACTTCTACCCTCTTTCTAGATGTGAGGAAGAAGGGAAGATGAGAAGTGAGGATGAAAACCTCTTCTAGGTCTCCCTGTGGGCTGTGAAGCATCTGCCTGGAGAAGCAGTAGCATTTAGGGTAGGGTGCTGGGGGCTACAGAGGGAGCCAAGGACTGAACATAGCCCCACGGCCCAGAGACCTCTTCAGTTCCACCATGGAAGAGGGACAAAAGTGGAGGAAAGTATGGTCCCAGCCACGAAAGTCTGCTTAGGCTGCTGCAGGCAAGCACTTCTCCAAAATACAGAGGCTAACTGTGAAAAATGCAGATAGGAAACCCACCCCGAGTTAACAACCAGATTGTTTAAGGAGGAAAAGGAAAGAAAGAGTGTCCTGTTTTGGCTGGAGAGAGTTAATTTTCTTCCTAGGATCTGGTACAGTGCTGTGTTTTGGATTCAGTGTGAGGATAATGTTGATAATACCCTGATGTTTTCAGTTGTTGCTAAGTAGCACTTGTCCTCAGATAAGGATTTTTCAGCTTCTCATGCCTCGTCAGCTGGAAGGCTGGAGGACACAGGACGTTGAGAGAGGGGACACAGCCAGCACAGCTGACCCAAACTGGCCAAAGGAATATTCCATACTGTATGAGGTTGTGTCTAGTACATAAACTGAGAGCAGTTGGCCAGGAGGGGCCAATCACTGCTCAATATCTGCCTCAGAGTTGGGGAGCAGGTGGTGGGCAATTACATGGTGCATCACTTGTCTGTCTTGGAGTTTATTTCAATTATTACAACGTCCTTAGCTCATGAATGTTTGTTTTCTTTGTTCTGATTCCCTTGCTCATCTCACCTGGAGTAGGGGGAAGAGGAGCAAATGAGCAGCTGCACGGTCTTTAGTCTCTGGCTGGAGTTAAACCATGACAGTGAGAAAGAATGAGAGTGTGCAAGAGGGGAAAGGAAGAAAAATAGGGCTACAGAAAATGTAATTAAAAATCCCTTAATTCACCAAAATTGAAATCAGCTATCTTCTGTTAAAGAAATTGGGCTAGTAAGTTAGAACTGCCTGGCCTTATCTAGCCACCAGCCTGCCTTATGTGCATCAGCAGTAAATTATTGCCATGATGCTCTTGCAATCAGAATTAAATTTCTGCAGGAAACAAGATGGAAATAATAAACAACCATACTCATACACTGCTCACTGTTTCCCCTCTCTTGGTTACTCAGGCTTTCTGCTCTACGCAGCTCTTTCTACCGAGGCTTTGTAGCAGGTACAAGACACCAGCTGAATGGCCTAAAGCTGAATCACTAAGTTGTGTTTTTCCACAGATCTCTATACATTCAGAGAAAGATATGGAGGAAGGGAGAGATAATAATGCTGTGTTCATTCAGATGAGTTACAACCCCAAAATAATAGCTGGAGATTTGCCTGCACAAGTCAGGAGACTTCAGAAGCAACAGAGTGTAGTTTGAGAAGAAAGGTAGTTATGCTCATGTGCAGAACCACAGAACCTTAGAGGTTGGAAGGGACCTCCAGAGACCATGAAGTCCAACCTCCCTGCCAAAGCAGGATCCCCTAGGGTAGTTTGCACAGGAATGCATCCAGGAGGGTTTGAAAGTCTCCAGAGAAGGAGACACCACAACCTCTCTGGGCAGCCTGTTCCAGTGCTCTGTCACCCTCACTGTAAAGAAGTTTCTCCTCATGTCGATGTGAAATCTCCTATGTTCCAGTTTGTATCCATTGCTCCTTGTCTCATTGTTGCTGAACAGAGAAAAGAGATTTGCCCCATCCACTTGACACTCACCCATCAGATATTTGTACCCATTGATCAGATCCCCTCTCAGTCTTTTCCAGACTAAACAGCCCCAGGGCTCTCAGTCTCACAGGGGAGATGCTCAAGTCCCAGTCATCCCTGTGGCTCTCTGCAGGACTCTCTCCAGCAGGTCTCTGTCTCTCTTGAACTGGGGAGCCCAAAATTGGATACAGTATTCCAGGTGTGGTCTCACTAGGGCAGAGCAGAGGGGGAGAAGAACCTCCCTGGACCAGCTGGACACAGGTAAAGGAAGAAGGATTGCAGTAGCAATAATGTAAGAGAGAAGGAAGGAGGGACAGACAAAAAGAATATATTATAGGTAAAAATAAATAACAGTCATGAGTTTTACGAGAGGTGAATGCATAGGAGAGTACCTCAGTAGCCTAAAGATCAGGATGCTAAAGAGAAGTGAAGCAGACCATGTTTTTACCACTCATCAAACAACTCAGCATATTTCTGAGTAACTAGGGCTGGCAAAGTAGCACTGTATAATACTGTCTGTCATCTGTATATTGTGGGAAGACAACTCAGAGCAAGTGTGGCTTCCTAGAAACGAATAATTTCAGCTGATTAGTAATGAAAGGGCTTCTTTCTCTCTTTCTTGGAAAAAAAAAGTCTTCTCTTTCTGGGTCAGGTTCTTGGGGATCTCCTCCAAACAAAGTTCAGCCTGAAGAGCTTGTGTCTAACAGCTCTGGAGGCTGCTCATGTCAGAGAGCACAGTTTAGGAGGCATCCTCAGAGAAGCCCTTAGCTGGTAAGTGCCTTAAGTGGCACAGGGTATAGCTTTTCCCCAGTGCCCACAAATAACCTTTTCCTGCTGCAGTGTGCTGAACAGATGCCAGCAAAAGTGGCAGATGATGCACAGTGTTCATAGTGCATCTCGGGGTGCTTCTCTTTTAAAGATCATCTTGACTTCCTAGTGGAAGCTGAAGGATAGTTGTGTATCTTCATACACCCTTTGTGCTGGTTTGAGGCTAATTGGAATAGGTCAGTGAGAGAAAGTAGATAATTGGTAGTGAAAAGAAAATAATGATGATGTCTGTATCATTATTATTATTATTGTTGTTTTTAATTATTACTTATTTTAATATTCCTTATTATTCATTAAGGCTCAGAGGTGGCCTTATTGTGACCTTTCAGTATCTTAAGGCGGCCTACAAAAAAGCTGGGGAGGAACTTTTTAGGATGTCAGGTAGTGATAGGACTAGGGGGAATGGAACACAGCTAGAAATGGGTAGAATCAGACTGCATGTTAGGAAGAAGTTCTTCACCATGAGGATTGGTGAAACCCTGGAATGAGTTGCCCAGGGAGGTGGTCGAAGCCTCATCCCTGGAGGTGTTTAAGGCCAGGCTGGATGAGGCTCTGGCCAGCCTGATCTAGTGTGAGGTGTCCCTGCCCCTGCCCCTGGCAAAGGGGTTGAAATTACATGATCCTTGTGGTTCCCTCCAAACCTGACTGAATTTATGATTCTATAATTCATTGGTTTGCTGAGAGGGATAAAAAATCAAAACATAAACAATGTCCTCTGAGTTGTGTCCTGGGACATTGCCCTGTTCTTTTCTCTGTGTTGCTAGATTTAGTCAATTCCTTTTAACCCTGATATCATTTGATACCTCACCTCTAATTTTGGCAATTAACATGTAACCTGCTCTTTGTTTATGTGTGTCTGTCTGAGATAAGAGGGGGAGTAAGAAGTAGAGAGGGGGTACTTTTCACAGTATCACAGCATCACAGTAACACCAAGGTTGGAAGAGACCTCATAGATCATCAAGTCCAACCCTTTACCACAGAGCTCAAGGCCAGACCATGGCACCAAGTGCCACGTCCAACCTTGCCTTGAACGGCTCCAGGGACGGCGACTCCACCACCTCCCCAGGCAGCCCATTCCAGTGTCCAATGACTCTCTCAGTGAAGAACTTTCTCCTCACCTCCAGCCTATCTGGGCAATTTGCTGTGTCCAGGAGGGAATTAGGATTTCTGTTTGATTTCTAACTTGTATATAATTGTAAACACTTGTATATATTGTGTATATATGCTTGTAATTTTTGCAGTGCTGTCAAAACAGCTTCATCTTAGTTCCAAAACATGTGAGTTAGTCTGGGTAATTTCAAATAGTGTGTGGGGGAATCATTCCTAACCCATCACAACCCTTGCTACTCACAAATAATGAAGATTATCTTTGAAACACATTTGTGCTTCCTCTGTGAGAAAGCTGAGGTCAAAGACAACTCCCTGTCTCCCCAACATTAGCTGACATGTGGCAGCTCCACTTAACTTTGCTCCATGTCCTTTTGTATTCTCACTCATAACCATGTAATGTTTGCTGCCTCGAGGCTGGAGCAAAGTTGGCAGTTGGCCTGCCCTTCTCCTTCCTTTAAAAACAACTTAGAAAAGGGAACCAAAGTAAAGTTTAGACATGGCTTTACAACAGAAAGGATGACTTGGGAGGATTTGCTCAGACAGCATGAGTCATGCTGCTTTGCTAGGAAGGAGCTCTTGCCACGACCTGAAGATGCACACTGCTTTTTTTTTTTGTTTCCACTTGAAATAGTGCCGCGTAAATCACGTATTGACCTAGCATGTGACACTCAGGGGAACTGAATGGAAAGCAGACAGCATATAGCTTAGCCAACAGACACTGAATGATCAAGCATTAAAGGTACTCGCCTTGTGTTTCCCACAATATGCTCTAACAGTCCCCAGACAGCTGGTTGGTCATATGGTGCCAGTCTCTCTTCTCTGCTTCTAGCTGCTACACGGTATTAAAAGGAGCAGGAAGGAAAGGAAAGCCCTTCTTAAAAGCATGTATACAAACAATAGTCACATCAATGCAGATGGAAGGGATTTCTGCCCAAAACACATAGTCAAAAGAAGCAAGTGCTTCAGAGCCTGACAGCCAGTCTCTAGTCAGTCTACACTTCTTGGAGAAAAGTCATTGCACTCAGATGTGTTCCATGGTTACCAAGCCAGGGAAAGAGGAGGAGCCAGCTTGTAGCCCCTGAAGCCCAGCCCTTGCTGCAGAGGGCAGGTTCCCACTGCCATCAATATCATCAACATCAGCAACCTCACTCTGTGTGACAGCTTGGTTCAGCTCACAAGGTCAAGGCACTTAGCCATGTTTCTGATGGGAACTGTTTCCCAGGATTTTCTGGGACCAAAAGGGCATTGTGGACGTCAAGGCTTCATCCCTTCCTTGCATGCTGACTCCATATCAGATGAGGGCCTGGGTGAACAATATCCTCCCCTGCCTTCCATTTGCCCTATGAAGGAAAGCTAGGCAAGAAGGGTGGCCAGGGTCACTTAGCCCTCCACAGCAGCTCCCTAGCCTGTGCACAGCTTCTGGCCAATGCCAGGCACATCATGGCATCCATATAGGCACTGCTCTGGGTCTTAGATCTGGTAAAGGAAGCAAAGGCAAAAAAGAACCCCAACCAAACAACATTATATTTCAAAATATAAGGCTTGTTGTGCCGTTCTCTTCACACACCAAGCCACAACAGTGCAAGGAACACAGTTACCTGTGCTTTCACACCAAAGCTCCCAGGTCTCTAATGCTGTTTACAGCCTGACAAAAGCAGCTTATTCTTGTGAGTGCTGAACTGCTTGGCATCTCTTTCACAACGAGTTCACCTACTTTGGGACCTAGAGGAGTGAAATCAAACTGGAAGAGCACTGTGGATTAGCAGCCTTATTCCCACTACAGTGACTGTCTTTCTGCAACTCCTTGCCATGAATCCAAGAGGTGGTCCCTTCCTTCCTGATAGTCCAGGCTCCTGCCTGCACCCTCCTATGTATTCCTGATGAATGCTCTAAGACTAGGGAAGGAAAAGGAGGAGAGGTGGATTGGGGTACGACAAGACTCCAGTGCTACTGGGTGGGGATAAGAGGGAGGCTGGCTGGGAAAGCCATTGCCATGCCATGCTCCCTACCCAGCAGAAAGCCTTGGGCAAAACTTGCTAGGGGAGGCTGCTTCCCTCAGCTCTCCACTCACACTGGCTGCAGCAATAGCAACAGAAAACTTCATCTTGCGCAGCAATGTGGAAGCAAGAGATGAAGCCTGGTTGTTCCTTGTAGTAGAGCCAGATCCTACCTCCTTGTGGTAGTTTGGGAGATTCCCCCCCCCCCCAAATTCACCAGACTAACTCAGCCATCTGGAAATTAAGGAATGAAGCTATTTACAGCATGGCACAATTTACAAGCATATATACACAATGCATACAGATATTTACAACTAGATACAATTATATACAAGTAAAAAGTAACACAGGAATACAAACCCCCTCCCAAACAGCAGAACTACCTAGGAGGGCTTTCAAACCGACTCCACATTTTCTTTCCACTCCTCCTCCCCTATCTCAGAATCTTTTACATGCAAGGGGCGAGATGCATGAGGCCAGATAAGAAGTCAGAAGATTGATTAGACTGAGTTATGCAGGTCCAGGCAGAGGAATTAGTGATGCAGGCAGCAGCCAGACAGAGACTGACTGACTCTTGTTTATGTTTCTTGGTTTTCATATCTCCCTGCAGAACAAATGGGTGATACACAAATCAGTATTATTTTATTTTCACAGCCAATGATCTAATTTCTCTCATTAAAATATTCCAATTAGACTCAAACCAGCACACTCCTGCAGAGGTGAGTGGAGCTAAAAGAAAGGACTTTGCTGAAATGCCACCTCCTCTAAAGCACAACCGTAAGAGAAACGGTTTTTGCCTTGTCAGTGGTCTCTGACCATGTCTGCTTAGAAAGGCTCCCTACAGAATACTCTGCCTTTTTATCCAGTAGCAGTTCTGAGGGCTAGCAGGGACCTTACTTTCAGTCTTCTGAGTAGCTTGGAGTTTTGGAGGTTCCTTGGAGAGTGGTTTCACTCCCCTCAGGAGCAACCTGCTCTTCTGGCTCTCAGCCCTCTGGTCACGGTGTTATTTGGTGTGGCAGCCTTTAATTAGAGAGCAAGAGAGACCGTGTGCTCAGAGCGTTCTCAGACGTGCAAGTCCTGGGCTCCCATCCCTGCATCAAGTCAGTGTTTGCACACAAGATGAACCCAGCTTGCTGCTCTTTCCCTCCCACACACTCCATAAATATTAAAGCCCTTCCTTTCAAGTGAAATTGCTACCATGGTGTTACAGGAAAGCGATGCCATTCACACCTTCTAGGCACTCTCCAGGAAGCTGGGACACATTTCACACTGGCCTCCTCTCACTGGGAAGCCATCCACCAGCTGGAGCAGGGTAGTGGCATCACTGTTGGCTGTGCTGCAAAGAAGCCAAGTACCTGACTTTTAAAGATCGTGTTGAAGCATCTTCTCTTGGCTGTGGCCACCACAAGAGGGTAGAAGCATCAAATGCCAGAAGGCCGAGGCGTAAAAAGCTGTGTCCTCAGTGCTTACACCAAGAGATTTTTCTCTCGTTGCTGATTCCTGGTCCCAGCTGCACAGGAGGACTGCATGGGGAGTCCATGCTGCCTTCTCAGAGACTGCAGGCTCTGGAGTGAGCAGTGAGGTGGCACATCAGTGCATGCTGCCATGCCCAAGCCCTGCTCAGTGTCTCAGCCTGAGTAGCCACTGGTTTCAGTGATACTCAAACTCTTCAGCATACAAGCCTCTTTGGAAGATGGGACTCAGATGACACTTTCACAACCCACTTAATCTGATCTATGTGAAAGTGTTTGCCAAGAGGGGAGGTCCCACTCTGCCTTCTGGCTGCACGTTCTCAACCCTTCCTCCACACACTGGCCCCACAGCTAATGCAGCTACACCTTCTGCTGAATGAAGGAATTGCTATAGCTGAAAGCTTTTTTCCTCTGCTAATTTTCAGCTGGATCACTTCCCTGGTCTGGTAATTCCATCACTGCATGAGTGCTGGTGCCAGCACAAGGCAAACAGAGAGTTCACAGAGCCAGGGGTGTGGGATGGAGCACAAGAGGCCAAGGGATCAGGCCCAGCCAGCATGGGTTTAGGAAGGGCAGGTCCTGCCTCACCAACCTGATCTCCTTTTATGATCAGGTTACCTGCCTGGTGAGTGAGGGGCAGGCTGTGGACGTAGTCTACCTGGACTTCAGCAAAGCCTTTGACACTGTCTGCCACAAGAAGCTCCTAGCCAAGCTGGCAGCTCATGGCTTGGACAGATTCACTCTGTGCTGGATCAAGAACTGGCTGCATGGCTGGGCCCAGAGAGTGGTGGTGAATGGTGCCACATCCAGTTGGCAGCTGTCACTAGTGGTGTTCCCCAAGGATCAGTGCTGGGCCCAGTCCTGTTCAATATCTTTATTGATGATCTGGACGAGGGGATTGAGTCCAGCATCAGTAAGTTTGCAGATGACACCAAGCTGGGAGCAGCTGTTGATCTGCTGGAAGGTAGGAGAGCCCTGCAGAGGGACCTGGACAGGCTGGATGGGTGGGCAGAGGCCAATGGGATGAGATTTAACAAGGCCAAGTGCAGGGTTCTGCACTTTGGCCACAACAACCCCAAGCAGCGCTATAGGCTGGGGACTGAGTGGCTGGAGAGCAGCCAGGAGGAAAGGGACCTGGGGGTACTGATAGATAGTAGCTGAACATGAGCCAGCAGTGTGCCCAGGTGGCCAAGAGAGCCAATGGCATCCTGGCCTACATCAGGAACAGTGTGGCCAGTAGGACAAGGGAGGTTATTCTTCCCCTGTACTCAGCACTGGTCAGGCCACACCTTGAGTACTGTGTCCAGTTCTGGGCCCCTCAATTCAAGAGAGATGTTGAGGTGCTGGAACATGTCCAGAGAAGGGCAACAAAGCTGGTGAGAGGCCTGGAACACAAACCCTATGAGGAGAGGCTGAGGGAGCTGCCAGAGTTGTTTAGCCTGGAGAAAAGAAGGCTCAGGGCAGACCTCATTGCTGTCTACAACTACCTGAAGGGAGGCTGTAGCCAGGTGGGGGGTGGTCTCTTCTCCCAGGCAACCAGCAATAGAACAAGGGGACACAGTCTCAAGTTGTGCCAGGGGAGGTCTAGGCTGGATGTTAGGAGGAAGTTGTTGCCAGAGAGAGTGATTGGCATTGGAATGGGCTGCCCAGGGAGGTGGTGGAGTCACTATCCCTGGAGGTGTTCAAGAGAAGACTGGATGAGGCACTTGGTGCCATGGTCTAGTTGACTGAATAGGGTTGGCCTGGCTGATCTTGGGCGTCTCTTCCAACCTGGTTGATTCTATGATTCTAAGAGAGAGCCAGCTCTCTTGGTGCTGCACAGCTTTAGGTCAATCAAGAAACAGCCTCCTCTGGGGCTTAGAATACTTTGTCCTTTGAAAACATTGCACGTGCTCTCCTAGTTTGGCTTTAAAAATGAGACCTACAGGATTACATCCACCTAGATGAAGAACAATTTCAGTCTTTGCTAAGTATTGCACTAACAACACGAGTGGAAGCTCAAAGAAATGCACTGTTTGTTTCATTAAAACCAGACTTCCCAGCTTCTTTAAACGAGTTATTTTTTGCATGATGGTGGACTTGACTAGAGAAGCCAGCATCAGAAAGCTAAGGGCCATGATCTGCCATCTCCCTTACTTCTCCTTGCTGCTGTATGGGCTCGCTACAGAGTGTATTTTCCTCTCAGTGTGAGTGTTATGCTGCAAATAATACTAATGGCAATTAGTATCAGGGCACATCAAAGGATGAGCACAGCCAACATCAGCAACAGAAATCAGCTTTCTGCACTGATGGGCTTTGCCTTCAGCATAGCTATTTAGGTATCTGGATATTTCTCAAAGTATGGAGCTGGACCTGTTTAGCCTGGAGAAGAGGAGGCTCAGGGGTGATCTTATTACTGTCTACAACTACCTGAAAGGGCATTGTAGCCAGGTGCAGGGTGGCCTCTTCTCCCAAGTAACCAGCAATAGAACAAGGGGACACAGTCTCAAGTTGTGCCAGGGTAGGTATAGGCTGGATGTTAGGAAGAAGTTCTTCACAGAGAGAGTGATTTGCATTGGAATGGGCTGCCCAGGGAGGTGGTGGAGGCACCGTCCCTGGGGGTCTTCAAGAAAAGCCTGGATGAGGCACTTAGTGCCATGGTCTAGTTGATTGGATAGGGCAGGGTGATAGGTTGGAGTGGATGATGTTGGAGGTCCTTTCCAACCTGGTTGATTCTATGATTCTATGATTCTATGGATTGGTGATCAGCCACCACCAGTAAAACATTTTCAATAACACAGTGCCTGCACACACAGAGAAAAAAAACAACCAACCAACCCAAACCACCAACCCACAGGTTAATAAAAGAAGTGGTCTTCAATTACATGATTCAGAGAAGGAAATATCATTATGTCACCTCATATGCTGTTATTGCCAATTAGAGCTCAGTTTGAAAACGAGACCTGGGTGATAAATTGAGCTTGGTTGATTATGAATTTCAGGGAGGAAACATCTCAGAGAGGAGGTAAAGGGAACTGGAAATGACCCAGGCACAAGTTCATAGGAGAAATAGCCTTTAAGGCCTTTAAGGGATGGAGAAAGGGGATAGATAGCATACATGGGAAGGCAATAAGCAAGGCAGATGGTTTGAGCCAAGTTGAGTATTAACCACTACTACGTACTTGGACAAAAAAAACCAAACAACAAGAAACCCCAAAACCCCACCTCCAGACAAACAAATCAAAAAGAATCTGTGTGAATTTGAGAGATATTTGGGTCAAAGCAAGGCTATGACACTTTCTTTGTGTGGGCTGTTCGTAGCTGCACAGTCAGGCTCCTCTGTGGTTAGCATGCTTGGTAACTGTATTGAGTTGGTGCCTTTGTTGGCTTCTGTCTTCAGCACTCTAAATGGGCAGGTCTGTAACTAGCCCTGCAAAAGAGCCAAATATCTCTGTAGCCATCAACATACTCTAACTAGTGCTCATCTGCTTAATTCCTCAGTTAGTGGCATACAATCAGTCTCTAGAAGTATGCACCACAAGAAGTCTGTTCATTCCCACTTCCAAATGGTCTGATAATAAGGATGAAATGCAAACTAACGTAGGGCAAAGTGTAGGAAGTTCTGTAGGTTGCTTGTTCCACAGAAGAGAGAGAGATTCAGTCCCAGACACCCAGGGGAGGATGTTTATTCCCTTCCTTGTGACAATAACTCTCAGGAAGCCATTCCAAATGTGAGTAAGGTGAAACAGAATATATCAGAAGCACAAATATTAAAACTTGGTAAAATGGTTTTCATACAATTATAGAATGGTTTAGGTTGGAGGGAAGCTTAGAGATCACTTAATCCAACCTCCCTGACACAGGCAGGGACACCTCTCCTCTCAACTAGATATGGCTGTTCAGGCACTCATACAACTTGGCATTGAACACCCCCAGGGAAAAGGCATCCACAGCATTCCTGGGCAACCTATTCCAGAGTCTCACCACCCTCTTACTGAAGAACTTCTTCCTAAGATCCAGTCTAAACCTGCTCTTCCTGAGCTTAAAACCATTTTTTTTTGAGGATTGTCTGAGACCTTGTGTCTCCTTGGACCTGCACTCAAACTGTTTCCCTGAAAAAGAGGCAAGGGCCCAGAATGTTACACTGAAATACTTGGGAACAAAAAAGTATTTCTCTGCATAGAAAAAAACCAAATCACTCTTGGATTCCAGTAAAGTCTCCTCAGAGTGTGGTATAAGTGAAACCAGCTGACTGGTCAGGCTCCCTATAGACCCATAAAAAAACATGGCAAGGGTGTAGTCTATCAAACACATCTAATCTCTGCATTGAAACAGGTTCCATGCATGCAATGTCTGCCTGTTGGCAGACACGTTCTGACTTGACAGATCTTTAACCTGTCCACTCCCAGGTGCTTTGATAAACCACAAAAGCTGTCAGCTTGGCCCTCAGTGTGGTGGAAAGCCTTTGTGTATGGGCAAGAACCCATCCTGTTCAGGAGGAGTGAAAGGATGCTCCATCGTTTCTCCCAAGGAAAAAACATCTTGGTTATGGAGTGAGAAACCTTCCTAGTGCCCTTCTCTCCCCATCTCCAGTCTGAAGGAAATCCCTGAATGAAAGCTTCAGCTTGCATCCCTCTTCCTGCTCCAGCACACATGCCAATGACCAAACAACAATTCCACAACACGGGTGGTTGTCATGCTACTGAGGCATGTTCTGAAACAGTTTTAGGTACCCTGCTTATCTTCTCAATTCAAATACAGATGGAAAGGGACATGCCCTTAAAAGCTCAGCTAGTCTGATGTGGTACATCTGTGCCTGTGCGACACCACCCCTCTTGTTTGCAGCCCAAAGCTGCTAAGGCAAAACAGGCCAGAGCAAAAAGGAAGAAGTGCATTAATATCAGATATAGGTAAACAGGATAAAAAGAGACAATGTTTTAATTCATAGTGTGGCACAGCTAACAAACATCACAAGGCAAGATCGTTTATTGTTGTGTGGTTCAACAGAGGCACCTGTTTTCTCCCTAAGCTCTCCAAGCTCTGTGCCACCTCTTACAGAACAGAACTCAAAAGCACAAAACCTAGAGGGTGTTTTCCTCATTCATTCACTCTGGGACAAATAAATACGAGTGTCTTTAAGCAAGGAAGAAACACTACTTTTTACAAAGAGTGTTGATGCCAGCAGTTGGCTACCAACAAAAAGACAATTATTGTGCTGTTTGCAAATTCCTTTTTGGAATGGAGCTTAGATTTTCATTCCTTAAAACTAATTTTGACCCAAACATGACATGCAAGTTGTGGTCTGGAAGGAAAATGATTTTGCAATATTAGAGCTAAAGGATTCAGGTATTTCTGCTTGTTTAGAGGTGACAGTAACCAATAAAAGAAAAACATATGCAAGGCTGGAACTGCTTTTGCAATGCTCACCCTGCCTTCCCTCCCCTGAGGTTTTATGGCAGGTTACAGCCCATCAGGCTCTTCTTTTTTTTTTTTTTCCTTTGTGTATTATCAGCTAACATCTTTGAGATTCTCTCTTTGGAATAGAGTAGTTAGCACACTGTTAGCCAAATACAGATAATGAAAAGATAGAATGCAGAACTTCCGGACAATCTCCTCTCAAACTCAGTGCTTCAGTGAAGTCTGTAAGAATATCACTGCAGACTTATCCACCAAAGAAATAAACCATGTACCAAACCTACAGGCATGAAAAGGAGAAGCTACTTATCCTTTTCTTTATTAATTTCCCTGGTAGAATAGGGTGTAAAGCTTAAGTTTATAATAATAACAACTTAATACAATCTTCCATCTGGCCACCAACAGTAGTGCATCTTTCAGCGAGGCTGAGCTGCTGATGACTCATGTCTTGGTGCAAGAGCCTTGTGGTGGATGGAGGGGACAGGACACACACCACAAAATGTAGGTATCTTGATCTAATAAAAAGCTACTGAAAGAAAAAGCTTTCAGGGAGAAATTAGGAAGATGACAGCCTAGGCTGACTCAGCCTCACCTGCTCCCTTCCACCAAACACTGACCAGAGTGTGCCCTTGGCAGCAGCAGAAGGGGCTTGCACACCGGGGAGGATGCAGAGGAGAAACAGCCCACCCAGCATCCACTGCAGCAAGTCAGAGTTGTCCAAGTAGGTGTTGAGATACCAATTCTAGACTTCTAATCTGCTCCTGGACAGAAAAGGATTTGCCAGCCCACTTCTGGAGAGGAATGCAGAAAATTTTATGGTGCCAGAGATATGACTTCCAAAACGTACACATAACCCAGCACAGATCTGCCATCCACCCAGGACAGCAGTGAGCCATCAAAGCAGCCTTTGAAAGGGTGTCCTTCCCATGGAACTCTTACCCATTCCAAATGCTCTTATTTTCAAACATAGACATATGTGTGTATATATATGCCTGAAGACAAAAGTTTAGCTTTCTTCCTATCTGCTCTCTTTTCTAAGCAAAAAGAGTTGACTCATGAATTTTAACATGTACTGGGCACTTTCATATATTAACAGATGCATCCCCATGCACAAAGTCTTTGAGGCTCCTTGGCTGTAACACACCTTCTGCTGTAATCAATTTGTAAGTGCAGATTGTTCTGAAGCACATCATATATTACTCTTCCAACGTCCGCCTTGCTGTATGCTCAGTCTGTTTCATTTCAGTGAGCTGAAGGTGACAAGTGCTGCTCACTGCACGTGTCTATTCCCCTGGTTTCTTCACAGTCGTGGTAGTTTGGCAAGTTGTCTTTTTGTTCAGTCTGGCTAGGGGATAAAGCCACTTATCAAAGTATTTGACATCATAAAGATATGTTTACATTAGCCCAATCTCATTGTCATTATCCTATCACAGTGATCACTTAACCACAGTAGACTAAAAGCTGGCTGGACTTTGTATCTAATCAGGAGCACTTAAAATGATCGAGTCCTTCAAAAACAAACATAACCCCTAATAATAAACCTAATTGTATTGCATAGTGCCACTCATGGAAATCTTCCCCAGTTCGGCATCCAACATACAAAATCTGTGTGTTAAAACTGTAATCACTTGCTGCAATGTCAGGAGATAGCATTACTTAATTGCCTGGCCACTCCACTTTTTAGGCCAGGTTGTTTTCCAGAGCAGACAACAGCTAAGTCCCATGCATTATCCATTGCATGAGAAGCACATCTTTCATTTTGTCTGCTGGGGTTTTTCCCCTCCTGCATCATGGTATCACTTTTTTGATCTCCTCTCATGACCTTGTAAAAGGGGAATTCTAAAGCAGCTCCCAAGTAGAAGGTGGTTGTGTCTCTTCAGTCGGTGTGAGTCTTGGCAGCTTTTGCTGTGTCTGCACTGGGATCACCATGTGGCTGCCAGCCGTGTGGCCAGGTCCCCACATGGGATCCTTGTGCACTTCAGTAACTGTGGCTTAGTCATCCAGGCAAGGCAAACCCATGAGTCACAGTATCGTCCTACCTCCTCTGTTACCCAAAGCTTTATTTGGTAAGGAAATGCCACCTCTGCTGCCAAACTAGTTCTTAGCTACTCTTTCACCAAACTTCTCACCTTTCTTTAGGTTGAAAAATGAATGGATGTGATTCATGCTGCTACTGCACTAATGTAGCACTACTTTTCTAATGTTGCTTGTAGTTTCAATCAGCACCATGCAGTCTCTTGTGCAATACTCAAAACAATATTGCCCAAATCCATACCAGAAGTGCTGGAGTTCAATAGTACTGCTGAAGCTATGTTACCTGCTTTCATCTTGAGGCTTTACCAGTGCTCCCCAAGCAAAGTTTGTAATGTGGTTTTCAGCCAGCTGAGCACAAGGCAGGAAGGGACCAGGCAGCAGAACAGGTTCTCTCACCCTTGCCTGCAGGAGAACAAAACTTTACTACCCAGTGTAAGGCATCACATCTTTTGCATTCCACTAGACTATGGCAAGGCAGGCAAGCCGACATGTGAGGAAACCAGGGTAATCCCTCTCCTTGCTCCTGACTTTTTTCCTGGCATCCTCCCAAAGGGGGAGGGGAAGAGGAATTAAAAACATTACAAAAGGAACAAGCACTGCCAAGTTAAAAGTCAGCCAGCCTTACAAAAGTTGTTTTTCACCCTAGATGGGAAAAAAATCTTCTAAAATATGTGGTTTTAAACATACATGCAGGCTGATTGTTTTAACTACACAAACATCTGCCAACTAGTACCGTGCTCTAACATGGGCTGAAGAAACACATTTCTAGGGAGTATCTGAATTTAAGCAAAAATATCCTTAAAGCTAAGAGAACAATTCTTCAACTTTTAAAGGGAAAAAATCTCCAAACCATGTAAAACCAAACAGAACCAACAAATAAGAAGCCCCCATCAAACAAGCCAAAAATTTGACAGTAATAATACAAAGTGAATTTTCAATATAAGGAGAGGTCTGTAACTTGGCATTTCAGTGCTGAGGAGGAAACTTATAGAAGGACATACATATTTATTAAATGCTTATCCTCTATCCTATGCTGTAATCAGTAACTACAATATTAGAACACAATACAGACACTCAATTCTGAAGCACATTACTTCAGCAAAGGAAAAAAAAAGAAATGCAAAGAAATCAATACAATTTGGGTAACATAAACTAAATTAGTTCCTAGTACTCAAGAAAGATTAAAGAGGAAATAAATATTAGAGAGGAATGAAGGTAATGCAAGAGATGTTGGAGGCAAGTATCCCAGACCTATTTGCAGTGAGAGAAAGGAGTTCTTCACAGTACATTAAGATACTTCCTGAAAAAAACAAGTCATTCCTAGGCTTTGCTCCAACCTCCATGAATTGGTGCCTGCAAAGTAACCATGACTCGATTTTCTCCTGTTTTGTTAACAGGGCACTGACCTTCACGCCAGCATTCAGAGCAACTGGACTGCCCCGTTGAGCAAACCAAATCTCAGGCCATGTATGGTGCAGTTAATGTGGTACTTCATCCATTTTAGATCTGCCCAGTTACCATCACAAGCCAATTGCTCCTTTTGAGACAAAACCCCAAAAACAGAGGCACAAAACGCCCTCTCCTGCATGTAATTTCTGCACCTAACTAAGGCAGCTCTGGAAATAATCTCAAAGAACAACAAAATTCAGAATTCCAGATGTTAAAAATATCATTTAATTAAAGCAACATAAATCATACCAAAAAGTTTAAGTCACTTTTAGTCAGTACATTTGCATTTATTTTAGAATATACTCTACATCCGAGTAAAAAAGTTTTAAATAAACTCCAGCACATGTACAACCATGGGACCTGCCATCCATCCCACAACAAAGGGATGCTCGTTAGCCCACTGGGTTTCCTCCCGGGGTAAGAGAAGCGTTTATATGCCAGTTTTGTTACGTTCATTGGCTTGCGTTGAGCCTCCTATCTGCCAGCTACGCCACCACCTCGTACACGCCCGGGCTCGGCCTCCCCGCCCGGGGAGGCACAGCAACCGCTTGCCCCAAACCGTGCAGTAAAAAAACCAGGAAGGGGGGGAAATAATTAATAAACTAGTATTGATTAATTTACATCTCTCTTGCTTGTGCGTTGGTAGAAAACTGGCTGCTGTCCCGGAGGGCGCAGGGAAACTTCAGCCCTGGGCGCAGCCCTTGCGCCGCCGCCGCAGCAGCGCCGGGCGGGGACATGCTGCTCCCGCTGGGACGGACTCCCCCTTCCCTCGCTCCCCCGGCCCTGGCGTTCACTGCCCCCAGCTGCTGAAGCCGATCTCCTGCTTATATCTGTTGGTAAGGACGTTAGCCTTGCGGGTGAGCTTAGAAAGGACCGAGTGGAGTCCGCTGAGGTGGTAATGGAACTGCTTCTCCAGGTCCTCCTCCCCCTCGCCCTCCTCGGCGGGCCCGCCACCCAGCTTGTCCTTCTTGCGGGCCGCCTCCTCGCCCGCCGGCGGCTGCACCACGCCCCACTCGATGTCGTTGCGGATGGACTTGAGCAGCATGTAGTGGCTGTACATGTCCCTGCGGGAAAAGTAGGCACCGGGGTCGTCGGGCGGTAGAGCGGCGTCGCGCTGCGGACACACGGCGCCCGCCGCGTCCAGCTCCTCCAGCAGCAGCGGCACGTCCCGCAGCAGGCTGGGCACCATCACCGTCTGGTCCATGTTGTTCACGGCGCCGATGAAACGGTTCATGGCGTTGAAGAGGGAGTACTTCTGGCTGTACGAATCGCAGATCTGCATCATGCCGGGATATCGGGCGAGCTCAGCCAGGCTGCTCGGACCGCGGGGCTCCACCGGCGGCGACCTCCTCCTCGTTAGCGGCACCGGCGGCCCTCCGCCGCGGGCTGCGCTGGGTTCGGCAGCTGCTCGAAAGCAGAGTCCTGCTGGGAGGCGATGGTGGCAGGCGCCAGGGTTAGGAGCTGCTGTCTCCTCCTTCCCTCCCTTTCTGCAGCCCGCCTTCCCGTCCCGTCCCCTCCCGCCGCCTTTATCTTCGGCCTCGTCTCCTTTTTTAGGCTTCCCCCTCCCATTCCTCCCTTTTCTTTGCCCTTATGTCCCCATTCCCGTCCATGTACCCCTCTCCACTGTCCCAGGAAGGCACCTCGGGGCGCCGGTACAGCTGCTGGGGCTCGCTGCTGCCACTCTTCTCCGTGGGAAAAAAACAAACCCAAAACCCCGACCAAAGACGGCAAAATGCGTACTCCCGCCCCATCCCCCAGCTCCTCCCGGAACTCCTGCCCGCCGTGGGGCTGGGGGCGCCCGAAGGAGAGATGAATTAAAATGCAAGCAGCGTTCAAGCCGGCGTGACCCGGCCGAGGCACCGAAGGGAAGCACCCACCGTGATCCCAAGCAGCTCACCGCCAACCCGTCAGCCCGCCGCTGCCCGTGGCTGCGCTCCCATCCCAGGAACTGTATTTATAGCGCGTATCTTAAAACAAGGTGTTCCCCAGTGCCACCCCCTGCGCCTGCACGACAGATAAAGGCGGCAGGCGGTGGCCGCGCCAGCTCCGCCTCTCGCACCGCTCCGTGGGAGGGCATCACGACAGAGAGGGCGCTGGGAACGGCCGAGCCGGGGGTACTAGCGTACATCGCCGCGGTTGTCACCCGACTAAGACCCAGCGGTACGAGTCTGGCGTTCGCGGTGCAGAACTGCGAGACTGGGTGTCTGGGAGGACCGAACTTCCACTAGCCCATTCCCGTCCCGCGGCCGTAGCCCTGCGTCCTATTGCCCCTTGAGAAAAGGTATAGGCAGCTGCAGAACCAAACAACCCCCTCGGGTGCCGGTAACGTCCTCCCTGCCGCCCCTAGACGTGGATGGCAGCGAGTGGCGAGGCGCCACGACCGAGATTTGCATCACTGCCCCCAAACACACTCTGTTTCACACCGACAGGGCAGACAACCCTGAGGCGGCCCGCGCCAACGCCGCCGCTACCCGCCGGGCGGGGGAGCGGGAGGCGCGCCCACGCCGGGGCTCGGGCAGAGCAGTGATTGACAGGGCAGGCGGCGGGGACACGCGGGCTCCGCGTGCTGCCCGCGTTCGCCCCGGCCGCTCATTGGCTCCCGGGCGTGCAGCGAGCGTGGGAGCCCTCCCTTGCCCCGCTCCGCTTCCCCTCCCGCTCCGCGTGCCCCAGCGGCAATCAGGGATGGTTAGGCAGGGAGAGCACTGCGCCCGCGCAAAGCCTGTCGGCAGTCGGCGAAGCTCGCTTGTCCCCGCCACGTCCCAGCACTCGGCCAAGAAAACGCGACTCCCTGCTGCTTCTGCTTGCCGTGCCATCCCGGGGAAGCGGGCGTGCCCCTCCCCGGGCGGCCTTTGTCTGAGAGGCAGAGCAACGAAGGGGACGTTTGGCAGCCATCGCGGGGCGACCAGCATCACCCCACGGCTTCACCTCCGGGCCCAGCCAATGGGCGGGCCGCCCAGCTGCCCGGCGCCGCTGCCCCCCGCCAATCAGCGAGCCGCGGCAGCAGCCAATCGGAAGCAACGACCCCCTCCCGCTCGTGCCCGGCCACGGCTCGCGCGGCCGTGGTAACAGGCAGGCTGTCCGCGAGCGGCCGTGGGTCACGTGGGGCACAGGGGCTCGCGGTCAGGCGGGAGGGGCCGCGGGGGTGGGGGCTGTGTTGAGCGCGTTGCCGTGGCAACGAATCAACCAACGGCCAGGGGCGGAGCTGCGCCGCCGCGCCCGCCAGCCCGCGCCGCCGGCGTTGCTAGGGCGCTGCGCTGCGCCTGGCAGAGCCCGCGGTCCGGAAGGTCGAGGCCAGGCAGCTGGGCTGTCGGCGGCTGCGGGCGGAGGGGCTGCGAAAATCTTGGAGCTCGGCCTTACCGCGGAGACGGGAGCTAGGCGGATGGGAGAAATCCAACCTGCGGGCAGCGGCGAGGCTTCCGCGCTCCGCACACCGCGCTCCGCAGCGCCCGCCTGCAGCGGTGGCCCGGATTCCTGTCCTTGCCGTGCTGGCCGCCTCTGTGCTTCCCACAGTCTTGTTTGGCCCCAGGCTCCTTCAGGCATCCATCCCAGGCACCAGCCCGAAGGGAGAAGGCCTACTCCCTGGGCACCGGGTGGCAAACCGGCCGTGTGGGAGAGGGGATCGCTATCGGGTACTCACCGCGAGCAGCACTGGCGCTGCAAATGCTTGTGGTTAAGCAGTAGCAAGAGATACAGACCGGTATAAAATTGTGGTCTGTTCGCAGATAATTCACTACAAGGAAAAAAAAAAGTAAAAAAATACGTCAGCGGGGGAGAAAATTTGCCGCAACATGTATTTGTGCCTTAGTAGAGACGCAGTATGCAATTAATAAACTATCACCAGATTTGCATCCTTTAATTAGGATACAGTCTGTGCTGTACCTTCAGTGAGTTAGGTGAACCTCTAGGAACAAGAGAAAGCGGCTTATTGTCCGCCCTTCCTCTCCAAATAAAAACATCTGAACAAATTAAAACTGAAGACTTTTCCCGTGTTTAAAAGTGACTGACTAGGGAGAAGATAGCGTTGACAAAAATAACCCAGCTTGAAGCTGCAACCAGGGGAAGTTAGATGATTGTAGCAAAAGCCTATCTTCCATGTGATGACAGATTATGACCTGAGCATAAAATTATTTTGACCTTCCCCCCCCTCCATCTCCTCTCTTTGCCTCCCAAAACATACAGCCACACATTCTGCTTCTACCTTTAACTATTAGTGTTATCTCCTTTTAGCATAGCACTACCATAGTGCTGTAGCCTGTGCAGGAATGTTGCCTAACCCATTAGACTGAGATAGATCATACTCAAGTCAAATTTTGCAGCATAAGGCAATTGGCTTTTTTTTTTTCCTTTTTTTTTTTTCTGCCTTTTTTTTTTTTTACTTCCTTATGTTCTGATCGATTTTGATATGCAGTGTAAATGTCTCTGGTACGCATAATGTATGTCATTAACACAAGCCTGAGTAGGTTTGATTGCTCTTTGGTTAGAATGAAATAGAGGAGCACGTATTTCTAACTCCGGTGCTGTGTAATTGCCATGGCTGTGTACGTGAGAGAAAAGGAAACAGCACTTTGCTTTTTTTCCCCTTCTGTTTAAAAAAAAAAAAATGATCCCATTTGTGGCATAAATTTTTATAAGCAAGCAGCATTTGTTTGAAATATTTCTTCCTCGAACTGATCTGATTGTTGTGGCAGTGTGGTGGGGACAGGAATTAGCTAGAAAACCCTTATCTCGTGGTCTGAGCAATGAGGAAGCCTGCACTGTCTCTATCTTGCTGTCCAGGAAGGTGTAAACACCTTTGCCTGGCACAGAGTCTTGGGAAAGGAAGCCAAAACGACAACATGCAGCAGTAGCTTTATCCGGCACCTCAACTGGACGGAGCACTCCTGCTGCATACACCCAGCAGTTTTGGGAAGAAACTGCTTTTTTGCTTGGATGGATTTGTTACTGCTATTAAGAAGAAAAAAAAAACCCAAACACATATAAGTTACTACATTAGGATATAACTATATAAAAGTTACCACATTATCTAAATGCCTAAGAGCTGGTGGTCATTACCCCTTTCTGCACGAGGGCCTTCTTTCTGTGGCTGACTCCTGTAAAAAGAGCAGAGCTGAGCTATCACTTTTACTATTTAGCTATTACTGCTTTACCAAGCTATTAACAGATTAATTTAGCTGCACATCAGTGTTTAGCCACAGCAGCACTATAGTAAGTGCTACAAAGGCTAGCTGCAGGAACAATGCCGCCGATGGCCCGTCTCCTCTGGCAACATTAGCAGCTGCACATTATTTTTCAAGATTAGACAGATGATTCTGTCGATTTGCGTGGGTTTTCATACTGTTTGCAAGGCCTATCTAAATTCTCTCTTCAGTGGCAACAGGATAACAAACTGTCTTTGTTAGCAGTTTTCCTGGTGTGCATGCTGGCATGAGAGAGGTGCCAGCGGAGTGTTGCAGGCCAGCGATGGCTACACTGTGATGGTTAGGAAATTGTTCTGCTGCGCAGTGTTTGCAAAATAAGATGGGATCTTGTGTGGGCGAAAAGTGATAAATATGTGCAAATATTTAGTGTTGCGTTCTGCCGCTTGGGAACGCCATTTGGACTGGCCTTACTGGAGCAGTGTCTCTTGGGAATTTCGCTTCCTCTTGCAATTTGTTGTCAGTGTGACATGGAAGATTAGAGTTCAGCCTTGGAAACTGCAAGTCTTTTCCTTCTATTCCTATTCGACATGTATTTTCGCTCAAACTTGTGAACTGCTTCCATCATTTCGAGTGGCAGTACAGATGCACACATTTAACACTTCTCTCTCCTTTCTCTTTCTGAAACCGAGTCCAGTTGCACCAAACTCTGTACCAAGGAAACCAGTCATTCCAGAAGGAATGTATGTAAATTTATCATCTTTATTATGGCCTTTCTATGAGTTTCATATAACCAGCCTTTGTAGCTTAACGTGATAATGAGGAGGATAAGTAGAAATCTAATATGTTACAGGAATGCAGACTAATTTGTCTGAGTCCTGCTGAGACCTGTGATATAACTTGCAAAGATTTGCTCATCTCTCTTCAGTCTTCCACTGAGCTGCTTTCTGCTTCTGTTTCTGTTCGTCCTCTGCAAGCAGAATGATTCTCCAAAGTGGCCAGAAACCTCTGAGAAGGCATGCACAGGGGTCAGGAAGAGGACATTTGGAGAAGGGAGTAGCGATTGTAAATCTTCTTTCCCTCTGGCATGTATGCAAATCTGAGCAAGACCTCACAGTGCCAGAAGCAGCACAACAAGGGCCCCATGGCGTCGTGTCTCTGCTCAGATGAGCAGTGTTTTGTGTTCGTGGTGTAAAGCATGAGAGCCCAGCAGGAACTCTGCTGGGAGCAGGGGCAGGGAGCGATGCTGGGCAGGAGAACAGCTGTCTTGGTAAGCTGCTGTGACACCCTTCTAGGTTGCTTGGCTGTGTGTGTTGCACCCGTATCTCTCTAGGCTCACTAAGTCCTTTCTTCCTCAGAAACATGTCTGGAAATCGTTGCGAGTTCAACTTTAATCTATTCACCACTCATTGTATTTTCCATGCCCAGGATCCTTCCCAAGCAGTGCTCAGCTAGCACCGGGAGGTCGAAATAGGCTGGAAACCCCCCATAAATGAACTGATGGGATAAATGCTGCTACGGCATTGTTCACACAGTGGGTGCATAGCATCCCTCTCCTCAACCTTTTGCCAGCCTCATCAGTTTCCCCTGGAAGCTGGTTGGAGCAGGCACTGTGGCGTGCAGTGCCCAGAACAACCGCGGCCCTTTTCAAATGGCTCCTTAGCGCTGCCATAATAAGCCTGATAAATAAAACATGGCTTGCAGACACAGATTTACTGGAGAAGGCTAAGGGGGCTGTAGCTCCCTCATTAGTATCTCCTGGTGCAGTGTGTGTGCTCCTCATTATGTGGCACAGTGGCGGTTGTCTAGTCATCCACAATGAGACTGCAGCCACTCCAAGGATGCGCCAGAGATTTCAGGGACTTTTTTTTCCCCTCCTGTGTTAATAATAGGAATTTATTAAAAAAAAAAAGGACCTTGAATGTGAAGATGATAAAGGAGCAAAGATTGCAGCACTGAGTTAGATTTTCTCTCCCTCACGTCTCTGTAAGTCATCAGCAAATGCAGAGAAATCCATATAGCCATGCTGATATTGAATCAGTGTCAGTAGGACTGAGACCTCTAGACAACTCAAACTGGTTTTTTTGGGGGGAGCATTATTTCCCTTCAGTCTGAAATGCTGCTTGTAAATCCTTGTCTGAAGTACAAACTTCATCCTCTCCCTCTTGTTTATCTTCTGTTTAAGGGAAAAGTATTGGTTTGGCAAATTTCAAGTCCCTCAAAGCTGGAGACTCGGGAGTCTGAGTTAATCTGAACAGAGTCTGTGGAGGTTTGATCCAGCTTTTCTTTTTGACCATCATTTAAATCCCTCCTACCTCCTGCATACAGGCTGCAACTGCATCATCGTAGTAGCCCTGTGGCTGAGAAGCATGAGTCTCCTCTGAGACTGTAATCTCACTGTAAACAGCTCTCTGGCGGGTGCTCATGAGTGGCAATACATCATGCAATTTTCTCCTTTAGAGGATTGCGGTGTCATCTGCACCATGATCCCTGCCCTACCTGGGCAGTACTGGCAAGCTAGAGCCTGGGACTGGACTGGGAGCAGGTTGCTGATGCAGCACTGCTTGGCTGGAGCACATGCAGGGTCATGAACAGCATTAGCAAAATCTGCCCTTTGCCACCCTGCTCACGCTCTGGCGGAAAAGATTCCTGTTTAGGATGGCAGGAGCCTTTACCGGCATAGCAGAACAGTACTCCGTAAACTTGTGACTTTCTGTAATGGCATTTAATATGCAGATAGCCAAAAGAATGCCACCATGATATATTTTTATGGACAAATATTATATATTAAGCCCTGATTTATGTATTTGAGCGTAATACCTGGGGCTCAGAGGAGAGCCTTTAATCTCTGTCAGCGAGGCAGCTCGCATGCTAAAACGCCGAGTAAATCTGCACGGGAGCGGCGAACCGAGTGCAGCATATATCAGAGTTCTTCCGCCTGATAAAATTAAACACACAAGACCACCTCTCTGTGACATTAACGGTTTGATACTCAGGGGCCTGACAGCAGGAAATACCCAGCTGCGCTTCCCACTCTGAGCAGGACGTTCCTGATGCTTCTGCCATCCCCATCCTAACGCGCAGAAAGGGTCCCACCTCGAGCCTGGGTGGAGGAAGGGCTCTGCCTGCGACTTGTCCCCTCTCTTCCCATCGCTTTGCTGCACCTTGCCTTCTGCCTGACTGCCTGGGCGCAGTTGGCGGGGGTGCCAGCGCCCTCTCTTTCCCTTTGTCAGCACGTGTGGTAGGGTGAGCATTGTCTCAGCGTGGGATTGTGCATTTAATAACCTCACCAGCTGAACTGTTTTTACCTGAATTTCCCTTCTGAACCGATAAATCTAAATTGCGCGTTTCCTAAAGCGCTTATCTTAGGGGTAGATCTTGCAGGTATCCTCAGATGACTAGCTGCTGTCTTCTGCACCTGTCTAGCACCATCTACTGTAACTTTTTTATACTATTTTCCTTTCCCTAACGATCGCTGCAGGAGCTGTCTTCATCCCGAGGAGCCTGTGGAAGCACAGGAGCTCTGGCTTTGTTTGAAAGGCCCAGGGGTGGCGTGATGGCGAAATAAATACTAGACACAGCCATCCTAGAAATGACCTTTCTTCATCTTAAACCAGTGACCTGACTTTCAGTGCCTAACTTGCTGTTGATAGATTTTACAGTTGTCTCAGTGCTCAGAAAGAACAAAGGTTTGAAGCTGAAGCTTTCCGTGCTAGTTGGTGGAGCAAGATCTAGGGACATGGCAGGATGAGCAGCTGGAGCACAGCTTTGTGCGTGGAGGAGAGGGCCTGCATCAGAGCAGATCTTCCAGTTGCTGCCCGAAGATGCAAAGGGGGAGCCATCAGCCTGGATTTCTACCATCTGATGGGGATTTACAGAGTGGGACTAGAAGCAGCAGAATTTTCCTGAGAAAGTCCTATCTCTGCTCGATACATTCAGTATTAAAAAGGAAGATGCTCTGCAAGAGTATCCTAATTTCCCTAACTCTGCAATTCATAGCTGACATGGAGGCATTATGTGTCCTTATTATAGGCACTCCTATTACAATGTGGTTTTGGTTGGAGGATGTTGTATGGTTAAAGACAACTATTATCACCAAAAATAGACCCAGAGCTTTCTGACTGCTAGGGCTATTATGGATTTGTACCATTAATATTTAGTTGCTTTACAAAAAAAGGACCAAAAGCTGGAAGTCGAAATCAGAACAAAGTTGTGCTAAGGACTGCATATGGCTTTCAAAATTACTACTACTACTACTATTATTATTATGTTTTTAAAAATTAATCTGTTGCTAATGAGCAGTTCTCTAGGTGACAGATTAACCTGAAAATACTGCCAAGCCATTCCAGGCTTGTAAAACACAACCCAAGGTACGTCATACGTTTTTGTTGTTGTTGTTGACACCAACTTGCTTCGATGACAAGTGATGTATTTTCCACCACCCTCATGAAAACTGGAAATGAGGTAGATTTGGCAGCTTAGCCTATGAAGTTCTGTGGCAAATCTGCAAACCGAAAGACCACAGGGTTTTGTCGTGGCTTTGTTTCTTGATGGAGTCCTGAAAAGAAGCAAATTAAATCCATGCTCTAGCCATATGTGTAATTTTGTTCTACTGGAACGGCTTATAGATGTCAGTGAATTTCTTCATACTCCCAGCATTGTGTAAGAGGTGATACAGGAGCCTAAAGATTACTATCTCCAGTAGCACCACACATTTGTGAGCTTAAAATTATTACAACATCATTTTTTGTTTTGCTGTTGTTTGTATGACTGTAGAGATTCTGTTTTTGCAGTAGATTTGTATTTCTAAGTAGATTTCTGTGTCGATCATTGTTTGGTGGTTTAGAAGATTTCTCTTCCCACCCCTCTACCCATTTGGAGGATGTGAGAGCAAATGAAATAAACCCATCATAAAATATAATTTTGTCCAGGTGGAACATAAATCAGCCAAAAAAATATTATTCTACATGGCAAATAAAAAGCATATGTTGTATTATTTAAAGCACAGCCTCCATATTCACATACAAAATTAATGCTACAGTGGGAGGTAAAACTGGCGGAGGCAGACAATGAAAATATTGGAAGTAAAACATGATGCCAGGAACGATTCAAGCAGAGCCACTTGCAGGGTCATGGCCATATTCCATTTCAAATGGGCATGGAAATACACTGTGGGTTATTCTTCTCCAGAGATGCACAGATAATAAGCACCTGCTCCCCATGTCCGCTCTTCCCCTTTAGCTGCTGATTTATTGGATGTTTCTGAAAGCTGTGGTCAGGCTCGTGAGGGATATATACTGTGGTGCCTGCAGGAAGAGATGGGAACGGGCAGGCGGGTTGCCACGCTCCCTGTCAGTACTGCTGGGTGAAGGGCTGAACAAGGTTCAGAACAAAAGCTGGCTCCTCTTGAGCTTCCAAGCGAAAGGACGCTACTGAAAAGTTAATCAGCAGTCTCCCTGTACTCATTGTGCCTGGGTCACATCCAGGAGTCAGTTAAAAAAAACCCTGAAACTGCATTCCTCACCTCACATGAGAGTAAATGCTGGGTTCAGAGGAGGCACATACAGCATTCAGCAGTCTAAGGCACCAAAAGGGATATTTCCCGTCACTAGGTATTTGATTTCCACTGCATCAAGGAAGCTACCAGAATATATACCTATCTCTAAAAATATATTATTATCTATGTTTTAAGGTCATTTTTCAGAACAGCATTAGGAATCCAACCTATATACCACATACTCCTACTTCATACTATCCTGGAGACAGTATCACCAGAAATTCTTTTCATATTCATCCTCGTTCTTTCAGGGTCAAGGGAGGGAAGTTCCATTCTCTCCCTAAAATGACAAACAGCCTCACTAAATAAGGGCTGAACTAATATTCAGACAATGTTGAAGCTGGGTTACTGCAAAGATACTTTGAATTGATAAGAAGTTTCCCCATGTCATTTATTTTTTCAAATGCTTGCTGTTAAGTTATAGTCTTTGACTGTTTTTCCATGTTTCCTTCTCTGTAGCAAGAGCAGAGCTTTGCAGCCCTGGGATCTTGAGAGAAGTTCTAGTCATGGAGGTCTGTGGTATTTAAACAACATATATGCCCATTTAGAAATGGAGCAAAAAAAAGTGCTATGTAACTAAAAATGTGAATCTGGAAATGTAGGGTGATTGAGAGTCATTCTGAATTGCACACTTTACTTACATGGCAAAGAAAAAGGCCCACTGTAGCAACCAGAGTGGTGCATGGTTCAGCTCCCCTGTGGTGGCAAACAGTTTATTAACCTGGAATTACAAAATCATCAAAAATGACATCTGGTGATTGTGTCTGAACTTCTGACACAAATCACTCAATGTGAGGAAACCAGGAGGGCAGCCACACGGACTTTCAGTGAGCCCTGCTGTGTCTTTAAATGGCATCAGGAGAAGTACACCAGGAGCTGGAATTGGAAAGGTAAAGGAGGAGTGTGGGAGCAGGAAACTATTGCATTTTAGCTCTGTCTCTGACTCCTGATATGGTGCTCAGCTGGTCACCTTGGGCCAGACATTCAGGTGTCACACTGTCAGTGAAGGACAGGCTTTAAATAAAACTCTCTGTGCTCATTCTTGAGCCCCTTGGACCTCACTTATGCACCCAAAAGAGCATTGAAATGTTTGAGAGCTGTGTTCTGCTGGTGCACACTGGGGTCTTTTGAGTTGTGAGCACATCTTGTTTACAGCTCTACTTAGGCTGTCTTTCAGGCAAGCCGAGGACCTGTTCCTTGTTTAATCTTGAATGCATGGGAACACAGTCTTGGCCACCACTTTTGCTTCAAGGATTTGTTGGGGGCTTACTGCAGGAGCAGGGCCCACGGGATCCAGCTCTTTGTCTGGACTCAATATGTTTCTGTAATGGGGAACCGCAGGGCTGCATGGGTGCAAAGCTTTGCCCTGGGTATGATGATGCAAGCTGCTGGGATAGCAGAGCTCAACTGCTTTAGGGATGTGAGCTCATGTCTCTGTGGAGTGCTGCACTACATTACTCAGCAGTGCCAGCTTGCCTGGGACTGGATCAGGGACCTCTGCATCATGTTCCACCCATGCTATTGATGTGTCCTCTGTCTGTTTGACACCTTGT
Source organism: Pogoniulus pusillus (assembly GCF_015220805.1). Classification (NCBI taxonomy): domain Eukaryota; kingdom Metazoa; phylum Chordata; class Aves; order Piciformes; family Lybiidae; genus Pogoniulus; species Pogoniulus pusillus. The sequence continues at coordinate 24,639,439 of NC_087275.1, forward strand.
GGTTTTTCAAACCAAAGTTACAACGAGTTTCAGGGTGTTCACCTGACTGTGAGGCCTCCTGGTAAACTTCACAGCTCAGCAGTTGTATTTAGTTTTGCATAAAGCTCCATCTTCTCTCTCTCTCAGTGCCTCATGCAATCAATTCTTGACCATCCTGAACCAAATGCCAGGTTTTCTACTTCTGCACATAGTAGACCTTAACCGGAGGTTATACAAAGTTACTCATGTGGACAGTGAGGCAGGAAAAGATCATCTCTTCCCACATATGCTTCCCAAAGTGGATCTGGATTCATTAGCATTCACATTTTAAATCCCCCAGAGATGAACCTGCACCATGTAATGTGGCTGGAGGGCAATGCTGTCCTGCTTCAGCATCACCCTTCACTGCAGGCTGCCGGCAGAGTCTCCTCAGCAGATTTCCAGGTGGCTGCTGACCAGATGACTGCATGGGCAGAAAGGAAAATCAAGCAGACATCAGCACTTGTCTGGCAGGTTGGTTTCTGATGATCAGAAGATTTTTGACTCCATGTGAGTCTTTTCCTTTGACAGATCAGTCTCAGGGAAAGCATGTTTCCCAACCTGATGCGTGTGCATCATGTCTGCTCTACTATGCAGCTGGAAAGGAGATTCAGGGCACAGGTCCGGCAGAAAGTGCTGCCAAAATAGAGGGTGGTAAATTTACTCTCTGATGCCTTTCAGCTCTAGTAATCTCAACTGTTCCAGTAATTTCAGTGGTTATAAATAACACTGCAGATGTTCTCCAGCAGAAGCACTATCTTTCAGCTGATGGCATCCCTTTAAGCACTAAGACACTGTTGTGCTGAGTTTTTGCTGTAGCCAAACAGGTCTAGATTGAAATCAATAGCCCCATTTCACCTGCCACTCTACTTAAGCTTGATTTGAACCCATGTTTGTAAAGCCAAAAGGCTTTTCTGGCCCGTTGTTATTGTGCCTCCCCCAGCCTGTGAGAATTTCACAATCCTACGTTTTCAAAACAGAAATCTGATGGGCAATGAAAATAAATGCTTGTTTTCTTTTAATGTGCTTAACATGACTCTTTTTCTCTGATTAAAGCATGGCCTAAAAGGAGTCTTCTTGGAAAGGAGGCATGTCTGCTCAGAGTAGAGACTTTCATAACTCATTTGGAGTTATTTGCCTCACCCGCAATATTAGTGCTAAAAATTGATTATCCATTCCCACTTGCTTCACGATCCATAGCTATTTTTTTTCCATTCATATTATAAGTTGTTTTATACACAGCTAGAGAGTGTTACTTAAATAGCCAGGAATAAGCATAATACATCTCACTTGTTAAAAGCCCACGTAACAGAAGGCAAGGGGTTCTGGTTTTTTTTTCGTGTTAGTCCTGCCCTGTCTTGAAAGTTAGAAATAATCCAGACTTGGCAACTGTTTGTGGCTTCTTTCAACTGTGAAAACAGCCTTGGGTTAGCATCTGTGCACTTTCTGCTTGGGTTTGCTACTGCCTTTTGATCCCCGAGTACAGATTTATACAGCCCAATCATTTGATGAAGAGTTATGCTGAGCTTCCTAGGCGAAGGTCATTTTGGGGCTACCAGCAGCGCCTCACTGAAGGCAGAAGAGAGGGGAATACCCTGAATACTGCAAGAACAGAGAGAAAAATAGAAGGGATGAACGCAGCCAGAAGCTTTGGCAAAAGTTTCTGAGGGAAAGCTCTGCTTTGGAAGTCACACTTCAGCAATATGGGCTTACCTCCTCCCAAGGAGGGTGACCACAGATAAGACATCTCCAGGGAGGTCACATCATGACCATTAGCATCCAGAGCATTACACAGATGTTATATCACTGCCGTAGGGGAGAGGACCAGTGTTCTTGGCATCAGCTTTCTGAGTTCTGAGCTATTACTAGGACAGAGCACTTTGTATATTGCTTTCAGGTGGAGCTGTGCAAGTTGCAATCTCCAGGTTGAATGATTCTTTGAGTTCAACAGTTAACTATGGTGTGAGAATAGAGGTTATCCCTAAAATGGGGTAGTATTGCACTTGTGAGGAATTTATTGACATGACCATATCCTTAAGTTCCTTAAAAATAAGAAGGTAACTTAGTGGCCTACCCAGAGATCAGTGTTTTCTGTGACTTAGACCTAGAAGATTCTGGTTGTTTGATCCAAAACAAGATCTTTGAGATTCCTTCCACCTTTTCCTCTGTAATGCCTTTTAACATAAACAGGTATTACAGAATCACAGAATTAATCAGGTTGGAAAAGACCTTTGAGATCATCAAGTCCAACCTATTACCCAGCACCATCTAATCAACTAAACCATGGCACCATCCTGTCTCTTTTTAAACACCTCTAGGGACAGCGACTCCACCACCTCCCCGGGGAGCCCATTCCAATGTTAATCACTCTTTCTGTGAAGAACTTCTTCCTAACATCCAGCTTAAACCTGCCCTGGCACAGCTTGAGACTGTGTCCCCTTGCTCTGTCACTGGGTGCCTGGGAGAGGAGACCAACCCTCACCTGGCTACAGCCTCCCTTCAGCTAGTTGTAGACTGCAATGAGGTCTGCCCTGAGCCTCCTCCTCTGCAGGCTGAACACCCCCAGCTGCCTCAGCCTCTCCTCACAGAGCTGTGTTCCAGCCCTCTCACCAGTCTTGCTGCCCTTCTCTGGACACATTTGAGCATCTCAACGTCTTTCTTAAATGGAGTGGCCCAGAACTGGACACATTGTCTGCACATGAGGAAGAGAAGAGACTCCTGATAAAAATGCCTTGTAGCTAAGCTGCATATGTGGTAGCTTCCCTTACATAGTAGAAGAGCCAAAGCAGAGACTGACATAAATTTGAAAGGAGAAGTATTTCCCCGTGGGACTATTAAATGCAAACCTCTTCTTGTTCAATAAGGAGATGAGACAAGTCTGTCCACCCACTTGCTGGGTGATCTCTTTGGACTGAGGAGTGCTTGGCTTGCACGGGATCTGGAGCTGCTGAAGGCAGCTCCAGAGCAAACGACTGATGCCAGCAGCAGCAGCAGTAAGAAAAGCAGCCACCTCTGTGTGCATGCCGGCCTCCACGGGATCTTCACGGTGCCATCCCAGCGCCCGCAGGTTACCCCTGTGGCTTGAGGGCGAGAGGGCTGCACACCTCACCCTCAGCGGGATGCCCACGGCCAGGCTGTAGCCGCAGCCAGCTGCTGTCGGGGGAGCGACGGGAACCGAGAGCAACAGCCCAGGCTGCGCTGCCAAAATTGACACAGTTTTGCCATCTAGTGCCGCGGGCCCAGATTGCAAGAGCCCATTGCCACCAGCGTGGCACGGCTCCGAGACACACGCATTTGCGGCCCGACTAGAACTGCAGGAGGTTCTTCTCTCTTTGCTTCTTCTCTCTCTGCTGCTTGTTTTCTTTCTTTCTCCTTTCTTCTTTCTTCTTTCTTCTCCTTCTTTCTCCCTTTTTCATCTTCTTTCTTCTTTCTCCTTTCTTCTTTTTTTCCTACTTCTTTCTTCTTTCTTCTCCTTCTTTCTCTTTTTTCTTCTTCTTTCTCCTTTCTCCTTTTCCCTACTTCTTTATTCTTTCTTCTCCTTCTTTCTCTTTTTTCTTCTTCTTTCTCCTTTCTCCTTTTTTCTACTTCTTTCTTCTTTCTTCTCCTTTTTTCTTCTTACTTCTTTCCTCTTTCTTTGCTTTCTTTGCTGCTTTTCCTTCTTCTTCTTCTTCTTCTTCTTCTTCTTCTTCTTCTTCTTCTTCTTCTTCTTCTTCTTCTTCTTCTTCTTCTTCTTCTTCTCCTCCTTCTTCTCCTCCTTCTTCTTCTTCTTCTTCTTCTTCTTCTTCTTCTTCTTCTTCTTCTTCTTCTTCTTCTTCTTCTTCTTCTTCTTCTTCTTCTTCTTCTTCTTCTTCTTCTTCTTCTTCTTCTTCTTCTTCTTCTTCTTCTTCTTCTTCTTCTTCTTCTTCTTCTTCTTCTTCTTCTTCTTCTTCTTCTTCTTCTTCTTCTTCTTCTTCTTCTTCTTCTTCTTCTTCTTCTTCTTCTTCTTCTTCTTCTTCTTCTTCTTCTTCTTCTTCTTCTTCTTCTTCTTCTTCTTCCTCTTCTTCTTCTTCTTCTTCTTCTTCTTCTTCTTCTTCTTCTTCTCCTCCTCCTCCTCCTCCTCCTCCTCCTCCTCCTCCTCCTCCTCCTCCTCCTCCTCCTCCTCCTCCTCCTCCTCCTCCTCCTCCTCCTCCTCCTCCTCCTCCTCCCTCTCCTCCTCCTTCTCTCCTTCTTCTCCTCCTCCTTCTCTTCCTCCTCCTTCTCTCCTTCTCCTCCTCCTCTCCTACTTCTCCTCCTCCTTCTCCTCCTCTTCTTCTCCTCCTTCTTCTCCTTCTTCTTCTTTCTTCATTATTCTTCATCATCAACTCACAGCAATATTTTATGTGCCTTAACAGCTGGATAACGCCAGCTCAAAGAGTTGCTATTTTGTGTTGTTGATAGCAATAGGAAGGGGCTAAATCACCGGTGGACACAAGAGCTACCTGTGGCTCACTGGGAAACCCTTCCCACGCCAATTAGCTGTTGCCTGAAAGTAGATCTTTAGTGTCATCTGAATCTCTTGATTTAGGGCTGAAACAGCGACGGAGCTGAAGCCATTAGCTGAGCGCCGCTGCCGCCGCTCACCTTGTTTGGCAAATGAGGCTCCTTTGGGTTGCAAGGGGAGGTGATTTACACAGCAAGGCTTGGGAGCACAGCCAGGTGAATCGCTTTCAGTGACAGTGAGTAATGAATCTCATCAATTTCGTGGGCCCTACTCCTCCTCTGGTAATCATCCATCTACCCCGGCAGGGAGAGCACATCTACCCCGGAGGGACAGCGTGTCTCATCCGTGAGTGGCTCGCTATTTTCTCACATTTCTTCATTCTTCTACATTATTTGGTGAATAATTCCTGTGAAGGTAGATGTCCTTAAAGGACATGTGAGCATCCTTCATTGGGGAACCCCTGGAGCCAAAGGGATTTTCCCTGGTTGACTGGAAGCACAGAAACACTGTACTGAGCCTTTTGGTCCAGACACACAGGGGTTACTCATGTGTGTGAATTTATGATTTACTTTCAGAAGTCATTATCCTCTGTTCATTTATTGTGCTGTGTCTACAAACATTGCAGCTGTGACATTTTAAAGACTATAACTGGATATGAAAATATGCCTGCAATGCAGTCCAACTTAATTTTCTGTAGAATACAAATTAGTATTTGCTGAACCTTATAGTTTTAGGTTTAATTTCAGCAAATTCTAGTCACCTTTGAAATGGACAGGGTGGAGATAAGTGAGTTTGACTGCCCTACAATCAGTTCCCAGCATGTAGAAATAAAAAAGTCTCATGCTTCATGAACTGAAGTCAATAGGGACAGATTTGGGCTTTGAATACCAGTCCCTTAGAGAAAAAAAGAAAAACAAAACCAAAACATCTCTTTGTTGGTAACCAATTTCCAAAGGAGAAATAATTTCTACTTCTGTTATGTGAAACTTCCTTCCACAACTGGATCTGCAGATACCTCTTCAGAAACACAAGAACTTGTCATAGAGGGGAGCTAGCATTGCTCAGGTAAAGAACAAGAGCATAAACTATGTGCCAAGCACATTAAAAAGTAGATGATGATGATGATGATGATGATGATGATGATGATGATGGGGCAAAGCAAAAAGAAACTGAGTTGAGCTGGGGACTGAAAGGTAGTAAAGAGGGAAGACAATGGTAGTAACATTTCTGTATGTGGAACACTCTACCAGTGGTGCAGGAAAACAGGGCAACAGCTGTTATGGCCACAAAAAAAAACAACCCTGGCAGCTTTTAAGTGAAGCCATACCACACCCTGTAGGCTTGGTGAGCTATGAGCAATCCCAAGGTTTAATTTTGCATGCCAGCACAGGCTACATTGTCATCTACAATTCAAATCTTTACTTGAGAGGTTATTTGGTTTGATATCAAGAGAATAACAAAGAGGTGTTTGAAGACAAGATCCAGTGAGAGCTGGATTTTTACAGATTCATGGCTTAAGGCTGAGCACCTAAGAGCACTCTGTATCATAATAGCAGTTATGCTCACACTGTACTCTTTCCCTCAGATGGGAATGTCAGTAGGGTCTTTTCCATCCACCTTCCTGCTTTCATGCAGCCCCCAGGAAGTTTTTTGTCTCGGACATCTTTGGCCCTCTGTCACAGAGAGGATCAGATCAATGTCTCCAAATATCTGAGGGGTGGGTGTCAATTGGATGGGGCCAGTCTCTTTTCAGTGGTGCACAGTAATAAACCAAAGAACAATAGATAGAAAATTGAGCATAGAAGATTTCACCTCAACATGAAGAGAAACTTCTTCACAGTGAGGGCACTGGAACAGGCTGCCCAGAGAGGTTGTGGCGTCTCCTTCTCTGGAGACTTTCCAAACCCACCTGGATGCATTCCTGTGCAGACTACCCTAGGGGATCCTGCTTTGGCAGGGAGGTTGGAGCCCCTTCCAACCCCTAACATTCTGTGATTTTGTGACTTGGTTAAACTGGCTGCTGAATTTAAAACCTGTCAAGGCTACCCAGACTGAATATCAACCAATGGATTGAGCTAGTCTTGCTTCCTTTGCAAACTCAGTTAATCAACACAGAATTGGAGGGATGGAGACTTCAGCCTTCAAAATGGGATCGAATTGCAGCAGTGAGGAGGACCTTTTTGAAGCCAGGCAAGCATTTTCATAGTTATCAACAATAATGACTAATAAAGTAATAACAGTAACAACCAACCTTTTACATAAGAGCTTACATCTCTAAGTGCTTTTCAAGCATCTTTTTTCCCCCTGCTTTTAGAGTAATTTTCTCCAAATGTATTCCATTTTTACCACACTGCTGAAGTCCAGTCCCTCCTTGGATGGGAGAATCACAGAGATTGCAACACTCTGCACATCAGTGGAAGGAGGGGAAATTTTAGACAAAGACATTCAGATAGACTCCTACTCCAACATAAAATGTCAGAGTTCCTTTCGTGTTAAAGCAAGGAAGCCAGGGCTTAAATGGTAGACATCTCACTCAGTGTTTTCTTGGCTAGACGAGACAAGCTGCGAGCATTATTGCAAGACACCCCAGAGTCAATCTCCTGTCAATGCAAGGAGCTGAGTTCAGAGCAGGGTTGTGCTGCGAATGCATAAGCACAGCTGAGCTGACTTTATGAGGTGTGCAGTGATATGTGATCACATAGGTCCACACACCAGATAATGTCTGGAGAAGAGGAGGCTCAGGGGTGACCTCATTGCTGTATACAACTACCTGAAGGGAGGCTGTAGCCAGGTGGGGGGTGGGCTCTTCTCCCAGGCAACCAGCAACAGAACAAGGGGACACAGTCTCAAGTTGTGCCAGGGCAGGTCTAGGAAGGATGTTAGGAGGAAGTTGTTGGCAGAGAGACTGATTGGCATTGGAATGGGCTGCCCAGGGAGGTGGTGGAGTCACTGTCCCTGGAGGTGTTCAAGCAAAGCCTGGATGAGGCACTTAGTGCCATGGTCTAGTTGACTGGCTAGGGCTGGGTGCTAGGTTGGACTGGATGATCTTTGAGGTCTCTTCCAACCTTGTTGATTCTATGATTCTATGATTCTATAATTCTTGTTCACAGAATTACAGAATATTAGAGGTTGGAAGGGACCTCCAGAGATCATCGAGTCCAACTCCCATGCCAAGGCAGGATCCCCTTGGGTAATTCACATAGGAATGCATCCAGGAAGGTTTTGAAAGTCACAAGTGAAGGAGACTCTGCAACCTCTCTGAGCAGCCTGTTCCAGTGCTCTGTCACCCTCACTGTAAGGAATTTTCTCCTTATGTTGAGGTGAAACCTTTTATATGTAAGTTTGTAGCCATTGTTCCTTGTGTTATTTCTGTGGACCACGGAAAAGAGATTGGCCCCAATTCACTTGATACCCACCCCTCAGATATTTGTATATGTTGTTCAGATCTCCTCTCAGTCTTCTCCAGACCCAACAGCCCCAGGGCTCTCAGTCTCTCAGTTCCAAAGGCTTGAGTGCTGAAGTTGTGTTCCAAGGCAGCTCAGCAGCCACAAAACCATTTGAAGACAGTACTGCCAAGTTTAACTTTTGGGGCAGGATGGGTTATATTTGTTTGTGTTCTTACAGAAATATTAGCTATGGAAACTCTGCATGTATGAAATTACATATACAAAGAGACAGGGGGAAAATATACTGAATGCTTTATATTTTACAGATTCTAAAGTAGGCCTAAGCTGGATGGTCAGATAGGGATGCTTAATTATTTTCTGCCTGTCTCCTCCACAAGAAAAGACTGGATGAGGCACTTAGTGCCATGGTCTAGTTGACTGGATAGGGCTGGGGGATAGGTTGGACTGGATGATCTTGGAGGTCTCTTCCAACCTGGTTGATTCTATGATTCTATGATTCTGCAAACCACAGGATTTTAGAGGACAGGTTGAGGGAGCTGGGATTGTTCAGCCTGGAGAAGAGAAGACTTGACCTAAGAGCAGCTTTCCAGTTCCTGAAGAGGGGCTACAAATAGGCTGGAGAGGGACTGTTTACAAAGGTCTGTAGTGATAGGGCAAAGGGCAATGGTTATAAATCAGCAAAGAGTAGATTTAGGTTGAACATTAGGAGGAAGTTCTTTATCCTGAGAGTGAACACTGGAACAGGTTGTCCAGGGAGGTAGACGAGGCCCCATCCCTGGAGATACTCAAGCTTGACAGGGCTCTGGACAACCTGATCTAGTGGAGAATGTTCCTGCTCACTGCAGGAGGGTTGGACTAGGTGAGCTTTGGTGGTCCCTTCTGACCCAAACTGTTTAAGATTCTATGGTATGTTGAGAGGAGGCTGAGCTCTCATTAGTCACCTGCCATTAGCACAGACATGAGTGCTTCCTCTGCAGTGTAGCGAACACACTGAGAAGGAACTATAACACTTACTAATTTGTTCCCCTTTACACTATTTCATTAAGACATTATTGCTATTATTGTTGTTGTTGTTACTGTTTTTCTCCCAGTGAGTGTGCACAAAGAATGACTAAATAATTTGGACTGACACAGCATGATTGGGAAAGAAAAGGGTTTCTAAGCACTTCATTTCCCCCCATCCCATTCCCTCCAGTAACAAGAATAAAATCCTGCGTTTTTCATGCAGAACCTTGTGCAGGAGACAGACAGCAAATAATTAAGCATCCCTTTCTGACAGCACAGCTTAGGCCTTGTCTGCAAACACACAGATAATACTGCTGCAGAAGCAAGGCATTAGCAGCTGCAGTAGTGTACTGGTATGGCAGCAAGTACAGACAGGGGCTGCACACCATCAGCACTTGCATGCTGACCTGAGCTGTGTCAGAGGGCCAGTGCCAAGCATGGGTGAAATTTGATGGATGGGTACAAACAGCAAAGCCTGGTGGGCTTATGAGTAGGGGTCAACACCTGGATGAACTCCACAAGTATTAGAGAAAGAAAGTAGTGACATAATCCATGTCTGTCTCCGTGAGTTAGACACACAGACAGCTAGGACGTGCTGGAACAACCTCAGACAGAGTAAGCCCACATCTGCTGATGGCGTTATGCCAGCTGTGATGTGCTGAGCATGAATGAAGCTGATGGGGCAACATGCAAGGGATTCCAACTAGCCACAACTCCATCTAAATATTACTCTCTGATACAGGAAACCTAGATGGCTTGTTTAACACAGAATCAGAGAATTGTCAGTGCTGAAAGGGACCTCAAGGACCACCTAGTTCCAACCCCCCTTGACATGGGCAGGGACACCTCATACTAGATCAGATTGCTCAGAGCCACATCCAGACTGGCCTTAAAAACTTCCAGGGATGGAGCTTCCACCACCTCCCTGGGCGATCTCTTCGTGTCTCACCACCATGATGGTGAAGAACTGCTTCCTAACATCCAATTTGAATCTACCCACTTCTAGTTTTGCTCCTTTCTCCCTACTCCGATCATTACCTGACATCCTAAAAGCTCTCACACCAGCTTCCCTGTAGGCCCCCTTCAGATACTGGAAGGCCACAATAAGGTCTGCCTGTAGCCTTCTCTCCAGACTGAACAGCCCCAACCTCTCAGTTTGTCTCCAAAGGAGAGGAGCTGCAGCCCTCTGATCATCCTTGTGGCCCTTCTCTGGACACACATCCAAATCTTTCCTGTAATAGTGGCTCCAGAACTGGATGCAGTACTCCAGATGGGGTCTCACCAGAGTGGAGTAGAGGGGGAGAATCACCTCCTTCGACCTGCTGGCCTCACTTCTGATGTAGCCCAGGATACAGTTGGCTCTCTGGGCTGTGAGTGCACACTGGTGGCTTATGTTGAGCTTCTTGTCCAGCAGCACCCGCGAGTCCCTTTTCTCAGGGCTGCTCTCAAGCCAGTCACTGCCCAGCATTTATTGGTACTTGGGATTTAAATCCTTACTGCTGCAGAAACTCAGCTATTTTTCAGAAGACCCTGAAGTAAAATAATGGATATGGCTGGGGGTGGATTTAAGATGAAAGAAGGATGAACTAGATTGAGATTTCCTTCTGTGCTTCATTGATGTAAACAGTACAGGTAGCTAAACTGAGGTGTAGGACTTCAGAGGGATAAAGAAAGGGATAAAAGACTTTTCCATGTCATCAGTGTTGTCTCAGGAATGTCCTTCTATGTTATTTTAAATGTGTTTTTACCCCAAAATAACAGTATATGAAGTTGTATGAAGGATGTTTGATAGGAAACCCAAATTTTGTGTAAAGCTACTTCTGAAAGGTCTATAAATGAGCTTTCCAATCCACTCACGGGGGTGAGAGGTCGATTTTCTTTGAATTTCAACGGGATTTGTGCATCTACTGTTTCATAGTCTTGAACAAAAAGTCTGCAACTGTTGGTTTTCACAGCAGCACCACTCAAAACAGCTTTCTTCATGCTGCGGCAGAAACCATCAAAGTCCTTCAACTACAAATCAATACAATGGACAGAAATTACCATTTGAAAATTGCAGGCTGCTATATTCACTTAAAGAAAACATTCTTAATCTTGCTAATCTCTATCCAAATAAATCCTGCTTTAAGAGACACATAATGATCTAGTGGACTGAAACAGCTCTGCGAGTCCTTGAACAACTTAAGGAAAGAAAACAACACAGAACTCCAGCCGATTGCCAGATGGGCATATGGCACAACTTGGTAGGTGAAAGTGGGAGGTGGGTGGAAGCCCTTTCAGAAGTCACATTTTGGTAGTTAGAAAGGACAGTGATAGGCAGGCTGTGATAAAATCCCAGCTACAGATCACCCAGGGCAGATTTGACCTCACGCTGTGGATATCCAGGAGTCACAGCCTTCCACCAGAACTCTGTAAATAGTTAACTTTGCAGCTCTTCTCTGCTCAAGGTGTGAGTTAGTTACTTGGGAGCATTGCTGGGGGTGCCATGAGGAGTAACAGGAATTTAACACTGCTGATCTGAGTCCCTCAGTTAGCTGCCCTGGAGTGACCAGCCCCAACTGCCTGCCTTTCAGAGTGAACACAAAGGTCCTTCTGACTGTCCCTCCCTAGACTTCAGACTGTTTTCTCTCCGTTTCAGCATCAGTCTGTGGAGTCATTCCAAAGCACTTTCCCACACTCCCTCTTGCATGCTTTCTGTTTCAGCTTCATGGGAAATACCATGTCCACACTTTCCATGCATAGTCCCTAAATGACTGAATGTTCATGCTGGGAGCACATAGGGGGATTGATTACTCCATCCTTTACTTTGGAATTTTGCTGCTGGTTATGGAATTTCCTCTTTGGCCATGTTTCTTCCCCTGCCCTCCCTCTTTTTAATTTTTTTTTGCCCTGAAGATACATTGCACAAAGCTTGATGGACATCAAATAGGAGCCTTCTGCTTTTTCCAAATCATATGGCTGTATCTCATATATGAACAGCGGACTTGAGCACTTCCCCTGCAAAGAGAGACTGGGAAACCTGGGACTGTTTAGCCTGGAGAAGATTGAGAGGAGATCTGATCGTGTCTATAAATGTCTGAGGGGTAGGTGACAAGTGGATGAGGCCAATCTCTTTTTGCTGGTCAGCAGCAATAAGACAGGGAGCAATGGATACAAACTGGAACACAGAAGGTTTAACCTCAACATGAAGAGAAACTTCTTTATAGTGAGTGTGACAGAGCACTGGAGCAGGCTGCCCAGACAGGTTGTGGTGTCTCCTTCTCTGGAGACTTTCAAAACTCACTTGGATGCGTTCCTGTGTGCCAGCTACCCAAGGGGATCCCGCTTTGGCAGGGAGGTTGGACTTGATGATATCTGGAGGTCCCTTCCAACCTCTAACATTCTGTGATTATGTGATTCTGTGATCTCATCAGGCTGAACACATTAGCACTTACCAGGCAGCACTCTGGCTGACATTTCAGACTGGACGTGAGGAGGAAGTTTTTCAGCATGAGAGTGGCCAGAGCCTGGAATGGGTTGACCAGGGAGGTGGTTGAGGCCCCATCCCTGGAGGTGTTTAAGTCCAGTCTTCTCTTCTTTTCTTTTCTTTTCTTTTCTTTTCTTTTCTTTTCTTTTCTTTTCTTTTCTTTTCTTTTCTTTTCTTTTCTTTTCTTTTCTTTTCTTTTCTTTTCTTTTCTTTTCTTTTCTTTTCTTTTCTTTTCTTTTCTTTTCTTTTCTTTTCTTTTCTTTTCTTTTCTTTTCTTTTCTTTTCTTTTCTTTTCTTTTCTTTTCTTCTCTTTTCTTTTCTTCTCTTTTCTTTTCTTCTCTTTTCTTTTCTTCTCTTTTCTTTTCTTCTCTTTTCTTTTCTTCTCTTTTCTTTTCTTCTCTTTTCTTTTCTTCTCTTTTCTTTTCTTCTCTTTTCTTTTCTTCTCTTTTCTTTTCTTCTCTTCTCTTTTCTTCTCTTCTCTTCTCTTCTCTTCTCTTCTCTTCTCTTCTCTTCTCTTCTCTTCTCTTCTCTTCTCTTTTCTTCTCTCTTCTCTTCTCTTCTCTTCTCTTCTCTTCTCTTCTCTTCTCTTCTCTTCTCTTCTCTTCTCTTCTCTTCTCTTCTCTTCTCTTCTCTTCTCTTCTCTTCCTTTCCTTTCCTTTCCTTTCCTTTCCTTCCTTCCTTTCCTTTCCTTTCCTTTCCTTTCCCTTTCCTTTCCTTTCCTTTCCTTTCCTTTCCTTTCCTTTCCTTTCCTTTCCTTTCCTTTCCTTTCCTTTCCTTTCCTTTCCTTTCCTTTCCTTTCCTTTCCTTTCCTTTCCTTTCCTTTCCTTTCCTTTCCTTTCCTTTCCTTTCCTTTCCTTTCCTTTCCTTTCCTTTATTTTCTCCTTTTCATTTTCCTTTTCAGTTTAGCAGCTTTCCGAAAGCAGAGACACTTGATCATCATCTCAGCTTCACTGAGTATGTTAAGTCTGTGCTGCACATCAACAAATGTCACACTGTTTGATGGATTATAGTTTAGGAATGAAAAATATGGCCCTCTAATGAAATGGACACTTGTGAAGGTGAGAACCAGAGGCCATGGAGCATTTTACACTCATTGCCAGAGCTTGGCCAGGTCCTGTTATTTATTTACAACTGCATTTCTGCTTGTAGCATGAGCCTGATTGTAATGTTGGAAAAGGATAGAGGGGGAAATATTGAGTGGTGATGCTGGTAAATGCTCCATATCCTTGCTCTTGCCCTTTCTCTGTGTCCAGTGCTCTAGCTGTCGTATTTGATCTGTATCTTAGCAATGCATTTTTGTTAGTAAGTGGTTTGAGTTGCATCACTGAATGTGAGCACACTGACCTACTTCAGCCTCCCTTGGAATTTCTGAGTTTCCTTGTTTACCCTTTGCATTCTCAGCTTCTTCACTGTTGCTTATAATCAGCAGGATTTACTGCCTTTGTGGTTGGTTTCTCTAGACATAATTAAATTGTCTGGGATTGACATCTGGCTCTGCTGAGGTTTAGACTGTATCTCCTTGCCTGTCTCAATGTTCTCCTTGATTTGGGATTCTGATCAGCCTGCCCGAGCATGGCACATCATCAATGGGCACTTTCATTACTGCAGGACTCTCTTGTGTCTGTAATAGTGCTGTGAAGTATGTTCAGCTCTCAAAGCTCTCCGGAAGGTTGTTTCAAGACTCAGTCTCAGCTGTGGTGCCTGTTGTGCACACTGGAGCCTCCAGCAGACCTGCATCAAACTGTCACAATTTATAGGGGTTGCCATCCCTCTGCAGGAGGGCCATGAGCATTCCAGAGCTGATGGCTTTCCCTTCCCACCCAACTGCAGCTCTGGTTTGGAGCAACCCTGGATACTTTGGCAGCTGAGAAAACTCTGCCAAAGCAGCTTATTTGTGTCAGGTCTCTTCCTTCTGCCAGTGATCTTGCACAGGGTCACAGAACGACCTAGTCTGGGTGTACTATGGAGCTGCTTTCCAGCTCTCTGTCCAAAGCACTGCAAAACTCAGATAGAAACTTGGTGCCATGCAATAGCCAACTAGGAAACAGAGTCTCTTCAGATTTGCTGCTGAGCTTAGCACTTCCCTGGACACCACCTCTGTGTGCAGAGACTGAACCTTCCACTATGCAGGGTCTTCCAACTTGCTCTGAGAATGTCCTTTATGTGTGTCAAAGTGGGAGACTGAATTATTAACAAGATTAGTTGCTATGATTGCTATGATTCTATGATTCTTTGATTTCCAGCAGAATGGCAACATATTAATTGTACCCTTCCTCAGTTAGGCAGTCTTCTCCCAGCCAGCTGAGCTGCATGGAAGTTCAGGTCCTGTAGTGAGAGCCCTTAACAAGCCCTAGATGCATGATGTGATGGGCAGAGCCTTTCCTGAGAGAGGCTGGAGCTGCTCTGGGCTTCAAACACTGGCAAACAAGCTTGTTTAACAGGAGGAATATGTAAAATACTGACCTTGTGCCTGTGGTCATGACTCTATAATGAGAAATATTTTTATATATGTGTGTATTTAGGCCTATGGGTTTGATGCTGAAATCTTTGGGTCGAGTCCCTCTGATGAGCAGACAGTCTAACCTTGTGCTTCAGCAGTACCTCTTCTACACCTGGCCTCATTAGTAGGACTGAGATTTACAGAAACAACCCCTTTAAAAAGAGTGGGCTCCTCTCTTTCTGCATTTTTCTCCCTGTCTGCTAACTAGAAGTGCTCCTGGGATGAAGGGAGCAGACCCACAAGTATTTGATATCCAGCACAACTTGTTTTCCCCCGGTGGAGCCGGAAGATCAATCAGCAGAAACCAAATTGGGACCCGTTTCAGATGACTGCGTTTTGTTTCCCATCAGTTTCAGAGCTGCCTCCGTGACAGGCTAATGAGGGCTGCCGGGTGCCAGGCTCTGCTGGGGAGTGCCACCGCCTGTCCTTCCCCGTGATTGAAGCGCCACCGTACCACAAAGCAGCGAGAACAACTTTGATACGCTCAGGAGGTGAAATGGCAAGTGCAGCGCTGAAGCTTGAAAGGGAAGTGCCAGAAACCAGAGTGCAAGCTAGTGCTTGTCACTTAGCAGAGACAAACGAGAGTGCAACCAGAACAGCAGCATTATCCCATCAGCCAGCACCTGCAACCCGACAGGAGCAGATCTGCCAAGGCAGGGAATCTGTCGGCTGTCATTGCGACACCCCTGCCGGTGCCACAACACAATCAGTGGGAAGAAAGAGCCGTGGTGTAACAGGTGTCACTGCAATAGTACTGAAAGGGCCACTGCCAGAGCTTGCAACCTCCAATTAGAGCTCCTGACGTCTGGCGTGGGTGTGTGGGATGTGCAACTTAATGTTGCGCCGAGGCTTTGCCTGATGGCTTCACTGCGGCACCTAAGGATGCAGTAATCCTGCGCTCGGGCACGGAGCTTGTGAAACTCAGCAGCCCCTTTGTTCACCGTCCAGTGTGCACAGGCTGCCTCTGCTGCTGGGGATGTCTCAAAGAAAGCACCTGTGGCATCCAGGCTGGGGACCGCTCTGCTGAGCTACCAAATACATCTCTGCTGCCCCGAAAGGCTACCTCTGGGAAAGATGTGTCAGCTGTAAAAGCATTGTGATTTTCCACTCATCCTTCCCTTACCACATACTCTCCTTTCTCATAAGGCACTCAGTGTATTCACTTTCAGTCAGTGTAAGGTGTGCAGGTGTATTATGCAATGATGATAATGATACGTGGCACAACAGCTGTCTTTTACACACATGCACCACCACCACACACTTCATACTTTACAGAGAATACTCAGTGTATGAAATGTCACCTAAGTGTGATTTATGTGCAGCTTATAAATTTGCTGCTGGCCTCCTTAATTAGATCTCGTTACTTCTTGTCTTTCCCTGCAGACCAAGCACCTCAGAATCATCCTGGACCACTTCTTCCTAATTTGTCAGCTCATGTTGGAGAGTAGGACTGAGTTCTTCACTCAGATCCTCAGGTTTGTAAATGTAAGGGGGAAGCTTTTAAAGACTTGCTGCAGGAAGCTATGTCAGCAGAATCCAGGACCAACAGCAGGAGCCTGGGTCCCCACAGACTCAGGCTGAGCAAGGGCCAGGTGGGAAGTGCAAGTCAGAGGGGAGTGTTACCCCAGGGAGTAGCAAGGATGCTCTCAGGGCAGGGGAAGGGAAGTCGTTGTTCATGTGCTCGCTCTTTTAGGGCTTTTCTTGGCCATGGAGCACCTGGCTGTGCCATGGAGAAGCAGGTGGCTCTGATGACTGCAGATGGACTGTCAAACAGGACAGTCACTGACCTGAGCAGTCAATGAGATTGCTGAACCTGCAGCGAGGCTGAAAATGCCACCAAGTCGTTAGGAGCAATGGGGAAGGAATGATGTAACCTTGTGCTCACTCCTAGTGGCTACAGTGCATTAAACAGTGAAAGGGAGACAGCAGGGACACGCAGCCCTCTGCCACTGGGCTGCAGAACACCTTTCAGGCAGTAAAATTGCTACATCCAGACAACCAAAGAGCTCGGTCATGTTCCACTCTGTCAGGCTCCATGGACATAGGTTGCCCAGGGAGCTAGTGGATGCTCCCTCCCTGGAGGTGTTCAAGGCCAGGTTGGATGAGGCCTTGAGCAACCTGTCCTAGTGGGAGGTGTCCCTGCCTATGGCAGGAGGTTGGAACTGGATGATCTTTGAGGTCCCTTCCAACCTAAACCATTCTGTGATTTTATGACACATTGAGCAAAAGGCAGTAGCCACCTCTAGTGAATCTCCACTGGCTTCCTAAGCCTTGCACCTAGGGACAAATCACAGAATCATGGAATGGTTTGGGTTGGAAGCAACCTTAAAGATTACCTAGTTTCGACCCCCCCCCTGCCATGTGCAGGGACACTTCCCACTATTTCTGGTCTTTGTGTATGCTCTGCTTCATGGGATTGTTTAGCCTGGAGAAGAGGAGGCTCAGGGGTGACCTTATTGCTGTCTACAACTACCTGAGGGGTGGTTATGGCCAGGAGGAGGTTGCTCTCTTCTCTCAGGTGGCCAGCACCAGAACAAGAGGACACAGCCTCAGGCTGCACCGAGGGAAATTTAGGCTGGAGGTGAGGAGAAAGTTCTTCACAGAGAGAGTCATTGGACACTGGAATGGGCTGCCTGGGGAGGTGGTGGAGTCGCCGTCCCTGGAGCTGTTCAAGGCAAGGTTGGACGTGGCACTTGGTGCCATGGTCTAGCCTTGAGCTCTGTGGTAAAGGGTTGGACTTGATGATCTGTGAGGTCTCTTCCAATCCTGATGATACTGTGATACTGTGTGATACTGTGATTTGTTTCACCAGTGAGGCACTCGGTCTGTTTGTGTGCTTTGCTTCATCTCCTTAATGAGTAAGAAATCAAGTCTATTGCACAGACCCCAGCAAATTATTAATGGCCTTTCATTTCGAGGCAACCAGCTCCAGGACTCACCGGAGCAGGGCTGCATCCTGTCTGCAGCCATCCTGTCTCCTGCGTTGTCAAACGGTGTCGTTTTAGAACATCCATCTGAGGAGGATTATTATTGGATTGACTACCCCTTGGGGTGTAATGAAAGCCATTCATTAATTCTCAGGGCAGGAGGGCTAATTACTTTTTATTGAAAAAAAAAACAAAACCCTATGCTAATTGCCAATAACTTTTTTTTTATGGAATGGGTCTCAGAGAGATGATTTTTGATTGGCTTTTTTTTTTTTCCCTCTTTAAACTTCCTTTTCACACCGTGGCATGTAAAATGCATAGGCCAAACAAGCAGGGAGCAGCATCTTGGTTAGCCAGAGAAGCACTGGGACTAAACACCACCACTGCAAAGACTGGTAGCAGTCTGTGATCAGTTCAGTGCCTGAGCTTGCTGTGCTGCCAGCCAGGCTTTGCCTGAGTCTTGTGATATTATAGAATCATAGAATGGTTTAGGTTGGAAAGGACCTCCAAGATCATCCAGTTCCAACCCCATGCCATAGGCAGGGACACCTCACACTAGAACAGGTCACTCAAGGACTCATCCAACCTGGCCTGGAACACCTCCAGGGAGGGAGCAGCCACAACCTCAAGGGGCAACCTGTGCCAGTGTTTCATCACCCTCACTGTAAAGAACTTCTTCCTAACAGCTAGTCTAAATCTCCCCTCTGCCAGTTTAAACCCATTACTCTTCATCCTGCCATTACAAGACCTTGTCAATAGTCCCTCCCCAGCCTTCCTGTAGGCCCCCTTCAGATATTGGAAGGATACTACAAGGTCTCCTCAAAGCCTTCTCTTCTCTAAGCTGAAGAGCCCAGCTCTTGTAGCCTGTCCTCATAGCAGAGCTGCTCCAGCCCTCTGATCATCTTTGTGGCCCTCCTTTGGACTGCCTCCAACAGTTCCATGTCCTTCTTGTGTTGGAGGCTCCAGAACTGCACACAGCACTCCAGGTGGGGTCTGATGAGAGCAGAACAAAGGGGGAGAATCCCCTCCCTTGCCCTGCTGGCCACACTGCTCGTGCTGCAGCCCACCACACAGTTGCTGTCTGGGATGTGTGTGCACACTGCTGGCTCATGTTGAGCTTTTCATC
This sequence comes from Pogoniulus pusillus, assembly GCF_015220805.1. Classification (NCBI taxonomy): domain Eukaryota; kingdom Metazoa; phylum Chordata; class Aves; order Piciformes; family Lybiidae; genus Pogoniulus; species Pogoniulus pusillus. The sequence continues at coordinate 24,658,347 of NC_087275.1, forward strand.
AACCCAGACCCCCAGGGCCTTTTCCTCAGGGCTGCTTTCAGCCATTCACCACCCAGCCTGGATCTGTGCTTGGGGTTGCGCCAACCCAGGTGCAGGACCTTACACGTGGCCTTGTTAGATTTCATGAGGTTTGACCTCTCCAGGCCCCTCTGGATGGATACCTGCCCTCTAGAGGAACCTTGCCTCATGCTTCTGAAGAGCAAGAGAAGATGTCTCTTCCTATAAGGCACAGCATTGAACTTGTCAGGCCGTAGGTGTGAGTGCAACAGAGGGAGCACAGAGGGCTTGGGCTGGTCCCTGAGAAGAATCAGTCTCCACTCCTGCCAGCACCAGATCTGCATGAAGGTAAATGGAGTAGCACACAGCAATAAAGCAGAGGCTCAACATACCAGTTCCCATACCTGGGGGAAGGAATCATTTGTATGGCATTTGGGTCACACTGAACTCCAGGCTGAAGGAAATTCTCTGCAGTTTTTGGTTTGCATTTAATTGCAGGGCAGAGGATAACAAATGCTCAACATAAGCACTAACCAGTTCTTCTGGACAAGCAGTAACTTACAAACATGAAAGTAAGGGTAAATGCCACAGAAGCACAGTGAGCCCATGGCGACCAGAGGACAAAACTGCCAGTGTCAAACTGCTCCTGCAAAGCCTCTGGTGGAGCCATGGCCAAAAAATTCATTGCATATGCACTGTGGTAGCTTCTAGCAGTCTGACACCTGCAGACTCCCACTAAAGGCTGCTGTCACCATCAGGAGGACATAAGTGGTGTCCTGACAGGCAGCAGCTCCCTCCAGCCCTAGCACAAGTGCCCCTGATGCAGGCTTGAGCTACTGAACCTGCTCGGCTTGGAGCTAGAGGGTGCTGCACTGCTGTGTTGGACACATGATCTGGTTTAGAATCATAGAATAGAATCATAGAATCAGGCAGGGTTGGAAGGCACCACAAGGATCACCTAGTTCCAAGCTCCCTGCCATGGGCAGGGACACCCTACTCTAGATCAGGCTGGCCAGAACCTCATCCAGCCTGGCCTTAAACACCTCCAGGGAGTTTAAATACTTCCCTTTTCAAATCGTTTTGACTGAAAACAATTTGGGGTTGTTTTGGTTGCTTGGTTGTTTTTTCTCTTCTCCCCTTGCCCCCATCTCATCAGATCTCCTAGGCATCAGCCTTCTCTCACATCCCATGTTCTGATTTTCTGCTCAAGAAGACAGAGCACAGGCTGCATAGCTTCCAAGCAAGCCAGAAAGCTGACCTTGCTTCTCCTCTGGAAACAATTCCAATTAAAAATATATTAGTTTCTACTTTAAGAACATAGAGAGCTTTCAAAAATGACTTTCCACTTCTGAGAGTGCTCTGAGAGGTCTGAAAGGGCTGGGTTCCCCAGAGGTAGGTCACTTGGCACTTTCTGAAAGCCAGAGCATTTTGGAAATACTCCCAGGGGGGGTTGTGTGAAGTCTGCTCCTGAAAGTGTTGTCCAAGGCACTGTGTTGTGTGAGGAAGGTGAACAAAAAGTAGTGTTCTTGTGACGTAGTAGTGGCATTAGGGGTGTGTCACATTAGGAGTTCCACTTTTATATTGCACCAGTGCTGGTGTGTGTGTATACATCCCCCGGGTACTGACTGCAAGGAAGGACAGCAGTCTAAAAACGTACTTGCTGTTACCCATAGATAGTTCCAGCCTGACCAAAAATAGCCACACTGCAGTTACCACAGAGCAGAGCAGACTTCAGAGCTTGAGGAGCCGCTGCCTCCCTCAGCACAGCTTGCTTTTGAATGAGCACCGACTTTGTTTCCATTCCACTGCCCTGCCTCTTCCTCCAGGAGTGAGGCATGGAAGTGAGGGATGCTGTGCTTAGGGCAGGTGATGCCAGGCTGGCAGCCAGTGTGACCCTCCCCACTGGAGCAGCTGTGTGGCCCCAGCCCAAGCTCCTCTCCATGGAAGCTGTCAAGAGCCCAATTAATGCACCTACCCCACACGAGCCGGAGTGCTGCTGGGCTGCAGGAAACAACTAAGCACACACTTGAAGAGCTTTGCTGAACGGACTTAATTCACTGCTTGTGCCTTCAAGCTGAGCATATGCTTTACAGAACGGGGACAGGCGAGCTGGAGCAGTTTGGGGGCCTGCTGACCTGTCACCCAACATCAGCATCTTCAAAGGAAACAGCTCCTGGCACAAACAACTCTTTCTTTCAGGGAAGGGGGGGAAAAAAAAGGCAGAGGGGATGGGAGATGGAAACAGGAAAGAACCCCGAGGGCAGGCTGGCGCTTTGCCGCTCCGCAAGACAGCCAGCGGCTCCTGAGGCAGGAGGCAGCAGCCTCGCCCCCACTTGCCTCCCCTCTGCGGGGCAGGGGAGACCTGCGGAGGCTGAGCAGCAGAGGGAGGCAGGGCAGCCGGCGAGCCAGCTCTCCGGGGGTGTGCAAACATCCCGCTGCAAGCTTCCCGTGCCGCCGCACCAGCGCAGCCTCCAGCGCGGCGGAGCCCCAGCGACGCGGCCAGCCGCTGCGCCTGCAGCTGAGCCTTCGGAAGGGGCTGGCAGTGAGTGCTGTGACCTGTGCCGAGTGGCTTTGTCCCCAGGAATCACAGAATACTGTGGGGCTGAACGGGACCTCGAAGGATCGTCTACTCCAACGTCTCCGACAGAGCAAGACCACTTTTTTTTTAAAAAAATACAGTCCAGTTTTCATTTTTGTTACATTCTTTATCCCTTTCCTCCCTCATCTCCCTCCTTTCCTCTCCATCTTCCTCCATTTCTTTCCTTCTCCTTCCTTTCCATCTTCCTCCTTCCCCCATCTCCTTTCTTTCCTTTTCATCTCCCATTTCCCCCATCTTCCTGCTCATCTTTCCTTCTCCATCTTCCTCTTTCTTCCCCTCTTCCTCTTTTCCTCTCCATCTCCTTCCTTTTCCCCCATCTTCCTCTTTTCCGCCCTTTTCCTCTCCACCTCCCTCTTTTCATCACCACCTCCCCTTTTCCACACCACCTGCCTCATTTCCTCCTTTTCCCCCCAAACCCACAGCACCTGGGTTCTGTTGCAGTCTCCTCCCACCCCAGGTGTGACCACTTTGCCCTTCCTACTCACTCCCCTTTATAATCTGCCCCAGGAAAGGTAGGAGCCCCAAGCTGAGCCCAACTGGGCAGAGGATCCTCCTCCCATCATCACTGGTGAGTCCTCATGGTGCGCACTGGGTGGATGGTGAGGGGGACAAAGGCCGGGGGGCCTGGTGGCCCCCCGGTTAGACAGGATAGAGGCTTGATTGTCACTCTAACATCACTTGTGGGTGCTGGCTGGGCCTCCTCACTTAGGCTGAGCTCCTCTCTGTTCAGCTGCTTCTTTCTGCTCACTTGTAAAACTGTAAACACGACAGGAATAAATCTGTGAAGCCTTTTGAGAAGCATCATTTTTCCAGGGGTGGAGGTGAGGCTGACTGGTCTGTAGTTACCTGGAACCTCTTCCATTCCTTTGTTGAAGACTGGAGTGACATTGGCTCTCCTCCAGTCCTCAGGCACCTCCCCTGTCTGCCACTCTTTGGCATAAAAAGCTGGAGAGTGGCAGAATGCCCTCAGGCAGTTCTCTTAACACTCTTGGGTGCATCTCCTTGGGCTCCATGGACTTGTGACTGTTCAATCTTTGTAACTGATCCCTAACCCAGTCTCCATTGACTAGTGGAGAGCCATCCCTCCTCCAGGTTTCCTCTCCTTCATCATGGACCATTGCTCCTAGGGGAGCTCAGTCTTGGGAGTAAAGATGGAAGCAAAGAAGATATTTAGCAGCTCTGCCTTTTCTGCATCCTCAGTTCTCAGGCTGCCTTCTCACTCAGCAGTGGGCCCACACCTGCCCTACTCTTCCTTTTACTACTGGTGTATTTGAAGAAGCCTTTCTTGTTCACTGATGGAGTTGTACAGCTATTGGAACTTGAAATAGTGGGATATAAGCCATGGGCAGGTGAGAGTGCAGGAGCTCAGAAGTACTGAGTTAAGATAAAACAGAAGGTTGGAATGTCCTTAGAGAATGGTGTAACAAATGTAAGGCTGGAGCCTGTGGTTTTTGCCTGTCTCTGCTGACTTAGATTGCTTAGGCACAGTGTATTTGTTGTTGAGAGAATATGATGGATGTCTACACCAATTAGTATGTAATTTCTAGTGCAAGTACCTGTAACCAACTGCAGTTTAATACAATTTGTAGCCTTCTGATGAAAGGTATAGAAACACAGGTTTGGAATGCAATAAACGGATTGGCTTGCATCAAGTGTCTCCCTATCTCTTCTGGTGCCTGTGGCAGTTCACTTTTGCTTCCTTTGCCAGTTTTAGTTCCAAGAGGGTTTTGGCCTTCCTTGTTGCTGTCCTACATGCCCTGACAGCTTCTCTATAGCTCTCCCAAGTGGCAAGCCCCTTCCTCTATGAATTGTGAGCTGCTTTCTTCAGAAGCTCCTTGCTCATCCATGCAGGTCTCTTAGCATGTCTACCTGACTTTTTACTCAAGGGAACACATTTATCATGGGCTTGGAAGAAGTGGCACTTAAAAACTGACCAAGTTTCTTGGGCTCCTTTACCCTCTGGAGCCTTAGCCCATGGGATTCCTGCCTGTGTATCTCTGAGGAGTCCAAAGTCAGCCCTGTAGAAGTCCAGGGTTGTAATCCTACTTATTGCCCTGTTTCTACCCTGTAGAATGTTAAGCTCCACCATGTCATGATCACTGTTGCTAAGGCTGTTTTCAACCTTAATGTCCCAAACCACTCCTCCTTTGTTAGTTAATACAAGGTCCATTAGTGCACCTCTCCTTGTTGGTTCTTCCAAAGTACACACAAACTGCCCAGCATTTGTGCAGGACCTGCACTGGCATTCTCCACATCCAAAGATGTCCCATTCCCTTATGGCCAATGCTTTACTGAAGACAGATACAAATTTGTGGAGCAGCTTCCTCTTTTATTTACAAATCCGTTTGCCTTCTCTGGTCAGGAAGTACTCTCTGAATGAATCCAAAGATGCCACTGGGAATTTTTAGACATCTCAACATATGCTGAGGAGTTTTCCCCTGTGTGGCTCTGAGCCTGTTTACAGTTGTGGGTGAGAGCGCACGACTCAAAGGTTCACTGGGAACTGACGTGGGAGGCACCAGGCAGGGCAGCCCTCCCCAGGTTGAGGGTTGTAGTAAACAAGTGGGTGGCACTGGTAGATGGAGAGATGAATGGAGGAGAGGTTGGGATTCTGGCAGCCATATGGGCTATGATGATACAAGTGTTGCCCAGCTCCTCCACAACTGGAAAGCTACAGGGCTTCCCTCCTCAAGACCCTCTCCATCCACACTGCCAGTGTAAGGGCTTGGTCCAAAACTCCCAGATTTAAGCTTTCAGGGATTTTTCTTCAGAGCTTAAATGCTTCATGGAGGGCCACAAAAAACGATCAGAGGGTTGGAGCACCTCTGTTACAGAGACAGTCTAAGGGAGTTGGAGTTGTTCAGCCTGGAGAAGAGAAGGCTCCAGGGAGACCTAATAGCAGCCTTCCAGGAGCTTACAAGAAGGATGGAGGGAGACTGTTTACAAAGGCCTGTGGTGATAGGACAAGGAGCAATGGCTTCAAACTAAAGAAGAGTAGATTTAGATTAGATGTTAGGAAGAGGTTCTTTACTATGAAAGTGGTGGAACACTGGAACAGGTTGCCTAGGGAGGTGGTTGGAGCCCAATCCATGGAGATAGTCAAGGTGAGGCTCAACAGGGTTCTGGGCAACCTGATCTAGTGGAGGATGTCCCTGCTGACTGCAGAGGGGGTTGGACTAGGTTACCTTCAGAAGTTCCTTCCAACCCAGGCCATTCTATGTATTCAAATGAAAAAGAATCCAGTGTTTGCCTTCCCATGAACAGAGGAAAGCTGGCTGCTACCTGTCCCACTCAGCCCCAAAGCTGTCATCTCCCTACCCTCAACAGTATCAGAGAGAAATGCTTAATCACAAAATTATGTGCAGGGCTAAAGATGGGATAATTAAACACTGCTGACAGTTATTGGTCACAAGATGAAAAGCTGCAAAGCAGAAGGCAGGTATTTGTTATGGAAACCAGCTGTGGAAAGGTTTTCTAGTTTTGAAACAATTCTCCTTTTGTCTCCAGTCTGTACCTGTTACTCCTTGTCTTAGTGCTGCTGACCAGTGAAAAGAAACTGGCCTCATCCACTTGACACCCACCTCTCAGATATTTGTCCACACTGATCAGATCTTCTCTCAGTCTTCTCTTCTCCAGATTGAACACAGAATCACAGAATCAGTCAGGGTTGGAAGGGATCAAAAGGATTATCTAGTTCCAAACCCCCTGCAATGGGCAGGGACACCCTACCCTAGAGCAGGCTGGCCACAGCCTCAGCCAGCCTGGACTTAAACACCTCCACAGATGGGGCCTCAACCATTCCAGGCCCTCACCACTCTCATGCTGAACAACTTCCTAGTCACGTCCAGTCTGAACCTCCCCACCTCCACCTTTGCTCCATTCCCCCTAGCCCTGGCACTCCCTGAGAGCCTAAATAGTCCCTCCCTCTGTAGGCCCCCTTCAGATACTGGAAGGCTACAATAAGGTCACCTGGGAGCCTCCTCTTCTCCAGACTGAACAGCCCCAACTCTTTCAGTCTGTCCTCATAGGAGAGGAGCTCCAGCCCTCTGAGCATCCTTGTGGCCCTTCTCTGGACGTGCTCCAGCATCTCCACATCCCTCTTGTAATGGGGGCTCCAGAACAGGATGCAGTACTCCAGGTGTGGTCTCAACAGAGCAGAGTAGAGGGGGAGAATCACCTTCCTCAACCTGCTGGCCACACTTTTCCAGGTCTCACAGTTTCTCTCCATGGGGCACATGCTCAATTCCCCCCCAGTCATCACGTTTTGTGTTCACTTCTCCCTCACCCTGGGGTGGGTTTTGTTACAGCTGAAGAAGGACAAGGAAGCAGCTGGAAATCTGTAATGGTTCCATTTATTAATACGTATATCACAAATACAATATCAATGCATTCTCATTGGCATGCTAGACAGAGGCATTATTAAAAAAGTCCCTATTTCCTCTTTTTTTTTTTTCATTCTAAAAAGATTTTAAACTTTGCTTTCCCCCCCCCCAAAAAAAAATATTTCATATGCCTGGGTGGGGTTGTTTGTTTTTTTTTTAATGGTGATTTTTTTTTTTCCCTTGGGGGGTGTGTGTGTTTTTGCTGTTCTTTAATTTCAATTTGATTCAAGAATGGATTTGGTGGCTGCAAACCTCAATGCAAAAAGAGAAAAGAAATTAAAGAAAAAGAAAGAAGAGGGGAGAGAAAAAAAAAAGGTATAAAGGTATGAAGGCCGCAGTACAGCACAGTTCAATTAGTTCCTAACTAGCTAATAAAAATAAAGGAAGCAAAATTCCTGCCTTCACAGTAAGCAACAACACAGCTTAGTTAACAGCGTTACACAGGATCAGGTTCAGAGGCGAAATGCACTAGACAAAGCCTACTGGGATACGCACTGGGCATACAACACTGAGAAAGAATCAAGGATGTAGAAGAACATCAGGAATAACAGTTCCCTTCAAGCACAACATTTCAACATCATTTTTCAAGTATCTTTATGTTATGTTACTGATTCCTTTGTTTCTGGGGACAAAAGCTGAGGTGGGAGGGAGGGACGGAGGGGCAGGCGTAGGGAATGGGGGTAGGGGGGAAAGGATGAAAAACTTAGTAGTAAAGCAATAAACAAACCAAGAAATTGAGATAACCTCCCCCCAAAAGAATATATATATATATATTTCATATACCGTTTTCTATGAACGTGTGCAACACTTATTAACCATGGTGAGAGGCTAAATCATGCCCTCCAGTCACTACATGCACAGCCTGATCGACGCCGTTAATGAATTACCTTTGTTAACTTACGATGCGACTACTGTGTGACCAAGAACATAGAGACGGTGCCGTCCTACTCCGAGCCCTGGGGATGGAGGGGGGGTCTGGAGGCTGAGGAGGAGTTGAGGGGGGGTGTGGGACGCTCGGCTGCTCTCAGTGGCACCTTCACAGGATGGTACACTACGCATGGGGAAGAGAGTTGAGGAGGCGGTGGGGGGGCGTGGGGGTGTGGGTGCGCGCGCGCACGTGCTCGCTCGTGGGGTGTGGGTGTGCGTGCGTGCGAGAGACAGTGTGTGCTATAACATTCATGTCAGTCTTCCTCCGGGTCTGCAGCTCCTCATCTTCGGACAGGCTCTGGGCTTGGCGCTTCTGAAAGACTAGAGAGCAGAAGGGGGATCAAGAAAAAACAACCAACAACAAGAAACACCCCCAAAAGCAGGTCGCTCTAATGGTTTAAACCCAAAAAAAAACAATTAGAGAGCAGAGGGGGAGAGAAGAAACCCAAAAGAGAAGTAGGCTATGGTAGTGGTTTATAGCCAAACAAACAACTAGCGAGCAAAGGGGCAGGGGTGAAAGAAAAACCCTAAAAGAAGTAGGTGGTTGCAGTGGTTCATAGCCAAACAAATAACTAGAGAGCAGAGTGGGATAAAAGAAAAACCCTAAAAGAAGTAGGTGGTTGCAGTGGTTCATAGCCAAACAACTAGCGAGCAAAGAAGTTGTAGTGGTTTAAATCCTAACAAGTAACTAGAGAGCAGAGTGGGATAAAAGAAAAAACCCTAAAAGAAGTAGGTGGTTGCAGTGGTTCATAGCCAAACAAACAACTAGTGAGCAAAGAAGTTGTAGTGTTTTAAATCCTAACAAGTAACTAGAGAGCAGAGTGGGATAAAAGAAAAACCCTGAAAGAAGTAGGTGGTTGCAGTGGTTTAAATCCTAACAAGTAACTAGAGAGCAGAGTGGGATAAAACAAAAACCCTAAAAGAAGTAGGTGGTTGCAGTGGTTCATAGCCAAACAACTAGCGAGCAAAGAAGTTGTAGTGGTTTAAATCCTAACAAGTAACTAGAGAGCAGAGTGGGATAAAAGAAAAACCCTGAAAGAAGTAGGTGGTTGCAGTGGTTTAAATCCAAACAAATAACTAGAGAGCAGAGTGGGATAAAACAAAAACCCTAAAAGAAGTAGGTGGTTGGAGTGGTTTAAATCCAAACAAATAACTAGAGAGCAGAGTGGGATAAAAGAAAAACCCTGAAGAAGTAGGTGGTTGCAGTGGTTTAAATCCTAACAAGTAACTAGAGAGCAGAGTGTCCTGGAGTCCTGTACCCCTAAATTCCTCTCCTGCCCGGACTTCGGGGGGGAAGGGGAAAAGCCGCCTGGTTTCCCCCCCCCCTCGCCTGCCCTGCAGCCGAGAAGGGGGCGGCGACTGCCCCATGAGTTCCCGCGCTGGAGCCAGGCTGGGATTGGCCGTGCGCTTTCGCGCCTAAAGTGTGGTAACTCTGCCCTTTGTCTAGCGAAGGGTATAAATATTGGGGGTCTTCCCGCCTTTGGGGTTCCCGCTTTGGATTTTGCCTGTGCCTGGACGAGTTCGCTCACTCTCCTGTGCCTGCACTGCAGAGAGACCAAAGGACTTGCCTTGGTGTTAGGCACACCTTTGTCTGCCTAACGACCCTTAACGACCCTTAACGACTCCTGTAGCCGCTGGAGGAGGAAGACCGACTGCACGAGCCAGCCTGAGTGAGTTATTTGGCTTAGCTTAATTTAGTAAGAAACCGCTATTAATTAATAGCTAAAGCCTTTTCCAAAAACTGACTTCCAAATATATATAGTCAGATTATTAATGGTATCCTCGTAGAATTCTCATGCAACTTAACCTGTTTATCAAACGAAATTAATCTTTGTATATATAGTTGTGGGGGCGGGTTTTGTAAAAATAAAAAAATATCTATTTTTGATAAATTTTCTTCTCGGCCACGTATTTCTGCCCTCCGCAACATTATGGCGCAGTGTATGCAGGGTAGTTCAATCATAGAATTTCTACAAGAAAAGGGATGCCTAATCACAGGTCTTGATTTAATTTGGGCTCAGAAAAATTGTAAAAATCCGGAGAAAATCCTGGAGAAATTAGCTGAGCGCTCAGACCCTGTGATTTCTGAGTCTCCAACGGAGCATTTCTCTGTTGTTCTGGGGTCAGTCGTGACCCAGACTCTGGCCGAATTTGAAAATTATGAAAAAAGAATTCAGGCCTTGGAAAAGGATTTATTAGCCGAAAAAGCTAAATGCCAAAGTATCTGGGAAAGCATGCTGGCGCAGACAAAGAGCCTGACCGCGGCACTGACTGCCCGGATGAAAGAAAGGCTTGTAACGCCTGCAGACACCACCTCTTCGGTCTCCGTGTCTGAATTTGAATGGAGTGATTCGCGGAAATCGGGGAGAAAGGCAGAGAATGCCCCGAGGGGCTCTTCGGGGGAGAGGAGTTCTCCGAAACCAGGCACAAAAGACTCTGCCAGAGACGCAGAGAATTCCTCTGCACATGCCTCTGCGCGGCAGAAAGCCTCAAAGCCACGCAGAAAGCGCAGGTCCCGACCGGACTCTCCCGTAGCTAGCGGAGAAGAGAGCTCCGGTGAGGAGGGCGCCGCGGTGCAGAGGCACGTGTTGCCTGTGATAAGAATTGAGTCCGTGAAGGGCAGGAAAGGCGCTGCAGGGACCACCGTGATCAAAAAACAGTTTACAGATGCACAGCTCAGTGACTTACAAGTCAAATACGCGAGAGATCCTGGGGACTCAGTCGCTGACTATGTGTATCGAGTGTCCCGAGCCGGTGGGGACCGGGTCCTTCTAGACTCGCAGGAAGCTGCTGGAGACTGGGGGGACGATGTGTTCCTGACACGGGAACCCGAGGGGACACACAGCCTCACCGCTCGGATAGCCTACTGGGCAAGCAGTGTCCGTCCAGCCTACCGGGGGGAGCCGACGGAACTAAAGGTCACCAGCTCCTCTGAGCTCATCACTGCTCTCCGCAGACTTGCCTGTGTCCAGGCTATCTATGATAAGGGACATTATGATTGCCCGTTTTATGCCCCTGTGGACCCGGAGAGACTGCACCCTATTATGAAGGGTTTGCCAGCAACTCTGCAAATCCAACTAATGAAGAACGTTGAGAAAATTGAACGTGTGCTTGGAGAAAATGCAGAGAACGATGGGGCTAAAGAGCACGTAATGACTTGGGCTGAACTGTTAACTGACTTGAATGCCCACGGGCTGCAGTTTGGGTTTGGGTCTCCTGAAGGAAAAGGGGCTGGGGAGAGAGAGTCTCGTGCTTCTCCCCCAGAAAATCCCAGGACTCTGCGCAGGCAGGTCCGGCCAGTGCAGGACTGCCCCCCCAGGGGGACCGGTCCTTCAGGCTTCTCCCCGAGGGGAAGGGGCAGAGACCCACAGAGTGACTGGAGACCCAGAGAAAAGAACAGTTGGTATAGACAAGCCCTGACTTTAGGGGTACCAAAAACTGTTTTAAGGCAGCTGGCAGACTGGCAGCTGAAGGATCTAGTGCGGTGCCTTCAGAAATCGGCTGCAAAATCCAGAGGCAGCCGCGCCAGGGCCAGCGGCAGCGGCTCGCCCAGCGGTGGTTCCCAGAGCAGCTCGCCCAGAAGCGGCAGCCCCCCCGCTGGGAACTGCAGCTCGTCCCCAGACAGAAAGGTTAACCCTTTCTCGTCTCCCACACGGGAGGCAAAACACTGAATTACCGTAATAGTGGCTCGGCAGCTTTTAATGGTCAGCAGTCACGGGGAGAGCTACAGAAGCCCCCAGAATAAAGACCTGCTGCCTAGGTGAGCCACGTGGTCACTGACCACCTGCCCCAGTACAAAAGGCCAACCTATAGGGGTAGTGCCAATGGCATGGGGTAAACCCAGAGGCTTATATGCCTGGGAAGCCCTAGATGCAAATGGAAAAGGCCACCGGATCAGTGCACGGTGGATCGTCCCCAATTATTAATTGTCAAGCCTGGCCCTTATAGGCCGAGGCAGGTTTTGTCTCCTTACAGGTTAAGGTCGAGGCAGAGGACCAGTTCCTGACTACCTGACCAGCACCTGGGAAAAGGAGAACCAGCTACACGAGAGATGGAGTCATATCACCGGGGTGGCCAGTGGATGATGGCATCCGGACCCACGGACTGTGACCTCCAGCCATGGACTCAGAGCATCTAAGGCTCTGCCATGAACTTGGTTGCTCTACCAGGAACAGAGCAATCTTCAAATTGACTGTGTAGCTTTATTAATACTGTTTGGGCTATTGTTAAGCCATGTTAAGTATTGTTAAATATTGTTGGGGCGATTAATGTGTTACCTATTGTTAATGTTGGAAAAGGCTAAGCCATATATATATATTAATAGGTTCCTAAATTGAAGGGGGATCACCTCTCACTCAGGTTCTAGACAAAGATGCTCATTACCACCGGGGTGGGATGTCCTGGAGTCCTGTACCCCTAAATTCCTCTCCTGCCCGGACTTCGGGGGGGAAGGGGAAAAGCCGCCTGGTTTCCCCCCCCCTCGCCTGCCCTGCAGCCGAGAAGGGGGCGGCGACTGCCCCATGAGTTCCCGCGCTGGAGCCAGGCTGGGATTGGCCGTGCGCTTTCGCGCCTAAAGTGTGGTAACTCTGCCCTTTGTCTAGCGAAGGGTATAAATATTGGGGGTCTTCCCGCCTTTGGGGTTCCCGCTTTTGGATTTTGCCTGTGCCTGGACGAGTTCGCTCACTCTCCTGTGCCTGCACTGCAGAGAGACCAAAGGACTTGCCTTGGTGTTAGGCACACCTTTGTCTGCCTAACGACCCTTAACGACCCTTAACGACTCCTGTAGCCGCTGGAGGAGGAAGACCGACTGCACGAGCCAGCCTGAGTGAGTTATTTGGCTTAGCTTAATTTAGTAAGAAACCGCTATTAATTAATAGCTAAAGCCTTTTCCAAAAACTGACTTCCAAATATATATAGTCAGATTATTAATGGTATCCTCGTAGAATTCTCATGCAACTTAACCTGTTTATCAAACGAAATTAATCTTTGTATATATAGTTGTGGGGGCGGGTTTTGTAAAAATAAAAAAATATCTATTTTTGATAAATTTTCTTCTCGGCCACGTATTTCTGCCCTCCGCAACACAGAGTGGGATTGAAAACAAAACAAACCCTCAAAAAGTAGAGTGTTGTAATGGTTTAAATCCAGACAAATAACTAGAAATCCTGGGGGGAAAGAAACCCAAGAAGAAGTAGTGTGTTCACAGTGGTTTAAATCCAAACAAATGACTAGGGAGCAACTAGATCAGGTTGCCCAGAGCCCTGTTGAGCTTCACCTTGAATATTTCCAGGGATGGGACCCCAGTCACCTCCTGGACAACCTGTTCCAGTGGTCCACCATCCTCATAGGAGAGAACTTGTTGCTAACATCCAATTTAAATCTACTCTAGTTTGAAGCCATTGCTCCTTGTCCTGTCACCACAGGCCTTCTTGTAGACCCCCTTCAGGTACTGGAAGGCTGCTATTAGGTCTCTCTGGAGCCACCTCTTTACCAGGTTGAATAACCCCAGATCCCTCAGCCTGTCTTTGTAGCAGAGGTGCTCCAACCCCCTGATCATTTTTGTGGCCCTCCTCTGGACCCACTCCATCAGGTCCATGTTCTTCCTCTATTGAGGGCTCCAGAGGTGGATGCAGTGCTGCAGGTGAGGTGTTACCAGAGCACAGTAAAGTAATAATAAAGTCTGAGGCGGGGGTGTGTAAGCTGTAGTGCATGGAAAGCAGGGAAAGCTCACCTTGTTACACCATCTCGTACTGGTTAGCAGTGATAAACCGGGAGAGGCAGCATGCCAGCAGCATCCCGATCAACTGTGATGGGCGAGAACAGAAACAGAGCAGAGTCTGAGTGAAGTGAATGCAGAGCAGAGGAGAGGCCACGCTAAGAAAAGATTTCATGTCCACAACTGATGACCCTGCCCTGGCAGGGGAGCTGGACTAGATGAGCTTTCAAGGTTCCTTCCAACCTTAATGTTCTGTGATTCTGTGACATTTATGCCCTATTGTAAGGACTGCTCTGATCAGAAGAGCTGTATTAAAAGATCTCCTGTCTTTCTATCTTGGATCTCCCCCTTTGTTTTTATCAGAGACTATTTATTCAATAGGCCACATGCTTTTCCCCCCTACTTTTCCATCCTGTTGTCCTTGCCTGGCCATGTCAGTCATGGATAGGTAGGCTGGTGGGGTATCAGCACACTGCCACTGTGTTTCCCTTGCAAGTTCTGCCTGGGTCCCTCATCACCATCCACCACGAGCTGGTGGCTCCCCCTTAGCTGCACTAAATCAGCACCCAGCAGCACCACAAGCTGGCAACCCCCTTAGCTTTGTTAAATTGGCACCCACCATCACCACAAGCTGGTGGCTCCCCGTTAGCTTTGTTAAATCAGCACCCACCACCACCAGGACCTGGTGTCTCCCCTTTTAGCTTTGTTAAATCAGCACCCACCACTACCAGGACCTGGTGTTCCCCCTTTAGCTTTGTTAAATCAGCACTCACCACCACCAGACCTGGTGTCCCCCATTTAGCTTTGATAAATCAGCACTCACCACCACCAGGACCTGGTGTGCCCACTTTAGCTTTGTTAAAATAGCACCCACCAACATCAGGACCTGGTGCCCCCCTCCTTTAGCTTGTTAATGCTGTGGTAAGGAAAAAACTTCTTAATGCCCCAGAGTGGTCCTGCTTTCTTTACAAATGATGCAGCACTGGAGGAATGAGCATTACAAGCCTGGAAATAAATAAATTAAAAAGCCTTTCCCTGTTGCCTAGGCTGTCACTCAGATTATTGGAAACAGATCCCTGGCTTCCACTCGTCAATAAGCACTCAGTCACTCCAACGTTTTGCCTATCGCAGTCCCCTAGCGTTTCCTGCATATGCCAGCAGTGTTTCTGCACTATAAATAATTCAGCCTCGCTGTTCTCATTTGGATTGGTCAATTAATTAACTCATGAGCATGTCTGGATTGTTACAGCCCATCCCTGGCTAGGGGGGTGAGGTGAGAGGGCCGCCTCTGCAGACAGACCAGCCTGCCCTAGACCTGGTTCTAAGCAAGGGCTGTCCCCGCTGCTCCAGCTGGCTTGTGTATGCTCATGGGGCACCACCTCTACCCATCTCCTTCTGCTGTGGGCAGAGAGCACTGCAGAGGAGCAGTGTTTGAAGAAGGGGGTCACAACCTTTCAGCAGCAGCAAAGCTCCCTCAGACCCTGTGGATGCCTGGCTGGCTGCTTGTCCAAGCTGGCTCCTACTTCACACTTGAGGTTGCGTGTCCTTTCCCCATCACCATCAGATCTCCCTGTTAACACCATCATCATCACCAAAATGCACAGTCAATTGCTTGATTTGGGCTGGCATCAGCCCAGAGTAAAACCAAGCCAGGGTACCTCAAACCCGGACAAAATGTATTCTGTCTCTAAGATTCATGGTCAGGCCGTGTTTCCTTTTCCAGAATTTTGTTCCTTCTGTTTCAGTGCCCACCAGAGCTGTTTTGAGCACCTCAAAAGAGCACAAAGTCAGCTCTAAAAGCAGGCTGAAATCTGTTCTCTGCACTCACCTCCTGATTTTGGCACCAGATACCACGGATGACACCGCCTTTGCTATAACTAGACATGGGGCACAGAAAACAACTCCTGATCAACATCCAACATAAACCCAAGTTACCAGGGTTTAGAGACAGTCTTTGCAGTTGCCAACAAAACATGTGCATGCTGAAAACCTTCCACAGCTCTGAAAATCTCACTTGATCCCAAGAAGACATTTAGCCACCATGTTGCCTTTTCTGCTGAACTTTCCTATGTGCATGTCTGTAGCTGTTTAAAGACTTATTGGAAAACTCCAACCGAGAAATCAGGACTGGAAACAAACTGGAACACAGAAGGAAGGTTTCACCTGCTAACAAACTGGAACACAGAATGTTTCACCTGCTAACAAACTGGAACACAGAAAGTTTCACCTGCTAACAAACTGGAACACAGAATGTTTCACCTGCTAACAAACTGGAACACAGAATGTTTCACCTGCTAACAAACTGGAACACAGAAGGAAGGTTTCACCTGCTAACAGACTGGAACACAGAAGGTTTCATCTGCTAACAAACTGGAACCCAGAAGGTTTCACCTCAACATGAGCAGAAACTTCTCTACAGTGAGGGTGAGATAGCACTAGAACAGGCTGCCCAGAGAGGTTGTGGAGTCTCCTTCTCTGGAGACTTTCAACACCCACCTAGATGCATTCCTGTGCAAACTACCCTAGGGGATGCTTCTTGGCAGGGGAGTTGGATTTGATGATCTCTGGAGGTCCCTTCTAACCTCTGAGATTGATTCTGTGAATTTCCCAAAATCTCAGTGCAGAATGTAAATAAATCAGAGGATTGGTTGCAAAAAGAATAATAATGATAAAGATTATATTGTTTGTTGGTTTGGTAATTGGGATAAGAAGTCAGTGCATAAACAATTATCTCTTCTTTCTGTCCTTGCCTTTGGTCTCCTTGCAGCTCTCTGCTTCACACTGCGCCTCTTATCTCTGTCCTAACCTTCTCACTGGTAGAAACAGGACAAGAGGCAATGGGTGGAAGCTGAGGCATAGGAAGTTTCATGGAAACATGAGGAGGAAGTTTTTCACTGTGAGGGTGACAGAAGACTGGAGCAGGCTGCCCAGGAGGGTTGTGGAGTCTCCCTTTCTGGAGATATTCAAAACTCACCTGGATGTGTTCTTGTGTGATCTGCTCTAGGTGATCCTGCTCTGGCAGGGGGGTTGGACTGGATGATCTTTTGAGATCCCTTCCAGCCCCTAGCATTCTGTGACTCTGTAAAACCGACTGGGAGGCAATGGGAGAAGGGAGGGAGAGTGAGAAGGAGTGGGTCTAGCTGCTGGAAACCCTTCTGGGTTTGTCCAGGTAGGAGATTTTTGGTTTATTTCTCAATTGTAAATAATTGTAGCATATATGCATTGTATTATATGCTTGTCAATTTCAGCTTGCTGTAAAGATGTAGCTTCATTTCCTTCCAACCCTTCTGAGCTGGTCTGGTGATTTTACCTGGGGATAATTTTCAACCCACCACAATGTTCAAGTAGGAAAATTTGGTAGCTGGAGTGCTCATGGACTCAACCAGGAGTCCAGAGACTACTGCTGCTGCTGAGGATGCCAGCAGTGTCTGTCTTGCTTTCCATGTTTATATACTTCAGTTACCAGGCAGGATGGTCTTATTGATGTGGCAGCTTGGAAAACATTGCTGAATACCCATCACATTCTGTGGGTTTACTGGAGAGGCTTTGACACTCCCTCTGCTGACTCGTGTGATGCTTCTTTAGCTCAGCTTTGTTTTGGAGAGTGAGATTGTCTGCTTTGGAGAATGGCATGTATTTCTCCATGCTCCCACAAGCAGAACTGAGTAAGTTCCTCTGGGTGGCCCTGTCCTGCTCTCTTTGCTGTTGCTTTTCTGTGTTTGTGGTAACTTTCAGTCTTTTCTCACCTTCCTCAACTAGTCTCAAAAGTAACTTCCATGTCTTACTGCCTTTTTAATTTTCACAGTATCACAGTATCATCAGGGTTGGAAGAGACCTCACAGATCATCAAGTCCAACCCTTTACCACAGAGCTCAAGGCTAGACCATGGCACCAAGTGCCACGTCCAACCTTGCCTTGAACAGCCCCAGGGACGGCGACTCCACCACCTCCTCGGGCAGCCCATTCCAGTGTCCAATGACTCTCTCAGTGAAGAATTTTTTAATTAGTTCCACACCATACTTCATCCTATTCTGAGCAAATTCCAGCCCAGACCCAAAGCAGGTCCTCCCTCATCTTGCATGAGGCCACAAGGTATCTATTATTTCCCATGACAACCATCCAAACTGTGACTGTTGTTCCCAACCACAATCTGTTGCTTGTGTCAGTTTTACAAGGGGAAAGATGCTGCAGCCCATACAAATAGGAAGCCATGGACTTTACTTTCCCCCTTCAGCTCATCAGAGCTCCCCAGCTAGCTTTAAGTAAGGATTCTTCTGTTTCACTCAGGCTGTAACTCTAACAGCCAGGGTGTCTAAGCCTTGCAGCATCTGTAAGCGTGTGATGATGTTTTGATTTACTCAAGTCACTTAGTAAGATGGCAGGTTGCACACAAATGTGTCTTTCTGATCTTTGGCCTACTTATTAGTTCTTGGCTCTGGCCATATGCTGATTTATGCATTTAAGTGGTTGTAGAAGTATAATGTTAAGCTCCTGTATTTCAGAAATAAGGGCACGCACACTGCACTGCTGCATACACAACTCTATGCAGCATTTGTAGCTACTGCCAGGACACAGCAGGGCTACAGTAAATATCTTAGGACTACTCTGAGTGTTTTCCAAGGTATGTACACTTCCACATTGAGCCACAAGAGCACTGGTCCCTCCTGAAACCAGGAAGAGATGATGCTGTATTAAGTTGCTGAATGTTCCTCATGGTGCTCTTTCACTACAGTCCTAACTACAGCCCTCTGCATTTCAATCAGGTTAGAGGCCCCCAATTTGCAGACCACAAATGCACACTTTCCACTATGCCTTGCTCTCTGCATTTGCTTGATCACACAGAATCACAGAATGTCAGGGGCTGGAAGGGACTTCCAAATATTATCCAGCCCAACCTTCCTGCCAGAGCAGGATTACCTAGACCAGATCACACAGGAACACATCCAGGCAGGTTTTGAGTATCTCCAGAGAGGGAGACTCCACACCCCCCCAGGGCAGCCTATTCCAGTGTTATGGCACCCTCACAGTGAAAAAAATCCTCCTCATGTTTCCATGAAACTTCCTGTGCCTCAGCTTCCACTCATTACCCTTTGTCCTGTCATTGGGCATCACTGAGCAGATCCTGGCTCCATCCTTGCACTCACCCTTTATGTATTTATAAACATGAATGAGATCACTTGCAACTTCTGCTCTTCAGATGGGAGGAAGCCCTTTACCCTATCATGCAGCAGGCCTTGAGAGTTTGCCAGGAAACCTCTGATCTTGCCACAGGAGACTTGAAAATGTTGGCCAATTCTGTGGTTCAGAGCACTGGAAAATGAGCATCCCTTAGGTGTGTTTCCTGTTGGCCAAAGGCCACTCCAGAGAGCACAGTGCAGTGCATGGAGTTCTTCTCTCCATGGCTTTTAGGAGTCATGTCAGGCACATCTCAATTCTGACCACTGAAATACATTCACAGCAACTTGCTAGCACTCTTATCTCCTACCATATGCATGATAACTGGCCCTTTAATGTAGTTATTATGCAGGAGTTAACACTGACTGGAAGCTATCCTGCAAGACATATTTACTACATTACTATACTGAAGTAAAACTGAAGTGCAGTTCAAGTTTCCATTTTATTTTGTGTCTTTGTATCTTCACCCTTTCTAATTCTTTGAGAGAGTTTCTGTACATAGAAATGTCTTGAACTATCAGGTAAGCTAAAATTGAGGGGGGGATATCCATCAGAAATGTCTTTTAGTTTAGGGATTTACCTTTCCATATCTCACATTTCCCCATGTGCTAGTTTGAGCCTAGCTAGAATGTTTTGGTGAGAAAGACTAGATTACAGGCTGTGGAAGGAAAACAAGGCTGATGTCTACCTCACTCTTAGGCTTGCTGAGATATACAAGAACAAGAATCCAAACATAGATAGGGCACTTCTGCTGAGGAGCTCCAAGCTGCATTTCTCTCTCTCTCTTAGCAAACTAGTGGATGATACAGAGTTTATCATTGTCATTCTTTTTCAGCCAATGCCCTGCTCATTCAGATTCTGTACCAATTTATCTTACTAGAACATTCCAATAAGCCCTAAGCTAGCACCGCTGCCTATACCCAGACAGGAGTTGCAGCAGACAAGGTGGATGATGCCTGCACCAGAACTATGTCCACAGTCAGGCAGAGCTACTGATGTTAATCATAAAATCACAGAATCAACCAGGTTGGAAGAGACCTCCAATATCATCCAATGCAACCTATCACCCAGCCCTGTTCAGTCATCTAGACCATGGCACTAAGTGCCTTATCCTTTTCTTGAACACCTCCAGGGACAGCAACTCCACCACCTCCCTGGACAGCCCATTCCAATGCCAATCACTCTCTCTGACAACAACTTCCTCCTAACATCCAGCCTAGACCTCCCCTGGCACAACTTCAGACTGTGTCCCCTTGTTCTGTTGCTGGTTGCCTGGGAGAAGAGACCAACCCCCACCTGGCTACAACCTCCCTTCAGGTAGTTGTAGACAGCAATGAGTTCTGCCCTGAGCCTCCTCTTCTGCAGGCTGCACACCCCCAGCTCTCTCAGCCTCCCCTCACAGGGCTGTGCTCCAGGCCTCTCACCAGCTTTGTCGCCCTCCTGTGGACACACTCCAGCATCTCAACATCTCTCTTGAATGTTGACTGTAAAGAAGGCAGATCGATGTTGCCCTGCATAGAGGGACTGCAATCACGTGAGAACATAGCTTTGATTGATGGGAACCATGCATGCTCAACAACTGGTTCTGAGCACATGGAGAGTGCCTGAATTCATGTCCTAGAGTACAAAGGGAATAACCTGGCCTTAACTCTGCACTGAGACTCCCCACTCAGGCATTCTGCTGTAACCACAATCTATAAGCTACTCCAGACTCTGCCTCTTGCATCCCTAAGCTAGTGCTGCATGCATGTAGTTTTATCCAGGCAAAACCCTTCACCACCTATGCTGCTCACATCATTTTATTCTCTGTTGCACACCACACAGTGATGGTTTTGCTGCTCTGAAGCGCACCTGCTATACTTACATTATTCCAGCTGGAAGTCAGCACTGGTGTCTGTGTGCAAAACCAATCAAAGTGGGTTTTATTGTTATTATTTCAAACCTGAGGAGCAGTGCAGACAGCAGCAACAGCACAGCAGGGTTTTTTTTTGGAGGGGGGGAGGTCTGTGCCAGACCTGTAAGATATGCAATGCCATTACATCAACTTCCCTATTTCTGGGAATCAGCACATTCCCCATGCTAGCCAACACCTAACAAATCATGTGAAGGCAAGGCCCTTGAGCATGCCTGATTGTAGAAGAGCAACATGATCTAATTTGTCTTTTATTTAGATTAAACCTATTCTCAGTAGGAACAGCAAAACCTCGCCTGCAGCTGGAGCACTGCCTGGCATTACTGCCAGCCACTCTTAACCTGAAATCAATTTGTAAACACCACCCTTAATTGGGTCCAACAAAACAGATTAGGCTGTAAATTATAACTGGCTGCCTTCTATCCATCCTTCAAGCCCCAAGAGAGTTGTGTTTTTCTCGCCTGCATTCCCTCTGTTTTCCTCTTTGCACATTTGCAAACACCCCAAGCAGCTGCATGGCTACTCTGAGTGCCAGAGCCTTGGGCTTAGGCAGGGGAGCAACATCCCCAGCTGGCAGAAGGCTGCACACTGCCATTGGGCAGCTCCAAGCCACAGCCAAACAGGCTTTGGTTTTGCAGCAGCAAAGTGCCTTCCTCCCCGTACTGCTGCCGCCTCCAACTGGGATCCCACCTTGTGCCAAAGGGTTCCTGCTACAGGGGCCACACTCTGCCTGCACTGCCCACCCACCTTCCTCACAAACAGCTGATGATCCAAAGCAAGCATGACAATTCCAGCTGCACTCTTCCTGCAGTCTCCCTCCCAGCTGCAAACAACTTTTAGGCAAGAGAAGATCACAGGGTCACAGGATGTTAGGGGTTGGAAAGGACCTCCAGAGATTGCTGAGTCCAACCCCCCTGCCAGAGAAGGACCATAGAAACTAATACATATCACACAGGAATGCATCCAGACAGGTCTTGAAAGTCTCCAGAGAAGACACAGAAGACCAATTGAAGGCTTTCAGGTAGCACTGGTCCTGCCTGAGGCATCTGCCCCAGCAGCATACTAACTGTGGAATTCTGCTCATTCCATTTTTCTTTTAGATAGCTTTACACTTAAAAAAAAGATGCTTTACAGCTTTCTGGCTGTCTAGAAATCAAACTGAAACAAGACCTCAGAGTCCTACAGCAGTAACCAAGCCATAATCAAGGTTGGAGGTGAGTATCAAGACAACTGTGACCATTCAACAAGAACCAGAATGGCCTATTAAAAAGCCCAGTAAACTCCACCTGTGCTGTGCACCCACAGCTCCAGACTGGTGGTTTCACTGCTCCTAGATCTCTCTGTGAAGCCCTGATACCCATGCACGTGTTCTGAGTGGCTGGTGGCTATAATGAACCAATGTTTGTGCCCGCATGAAACAGGCTGAGATACCAAATCAAGTGCTACTCATGTCTAACACCTAGGCTTCAAGGCATCAGGGTTACAGGTATGCCCATGGCATGGTAGTCAGCTGGGCTTAGACCAAGCAGTTTAGGGCTTCCTCAGCTTGTGGGCAATGTTTGTGTCCACGTGAAACAGGCTGAGATGCCAAATCAAGGGCTACTCATGTCTAACACCTAGGCTTCAAGGCATCAGGGTTACAGGTATGCCCATGGCATGGCAGTCAGCTGGGCTTAGACCAAACAGTTCAAGGGCTTCCTCAGCTTGTGGGTAGATAGAGAGGATGCAGAGGCCATTTTCCATAGGGCTTGTGGCAAGTTGTTCTGATGGGCCCAGAGGCATTGCAACTGCTAAGCAAATTAAACCTCAGGTGTAACCAAAACAACTTGCAGACAAGCACAGGGTGACTGCACAGGGCAGCAGGGGCAAGAGGGCAACCACAAACCTCCCATTAATTTACTTGCACATCACCAGCAACAGCACTGGTAAATCACTTCTTGCCAGAGCAGCACAGTTAATTACCAATGGAATTAATGAGTTTTAAGAAGCCAAATATTTTTTTCCTAGCACCTCACTTTTGCCAACCACTGGATAAACATAAGTCATTCAACAGATACACTTGCTTCAGTGTTACCTCAGGACCCAGATTTTTTCATATTCATAGATTCAACCAGGTTGGAAGAGACCTCCAAGATCATCCAGTCCAACCTAGCACCTGGCCCTAGCCAGTCAACTAGACCATGGCACTAAGTGCCTCATCCAGAATGGAAGTTGCATGAGAGTTTTTGAATAGGGCACCTGCAGTTGTGCTGTGCACTCTCTGCAGAGAAAAGGCAGATTGCCTCTCAGGTGGCAGTGGTTTGGGCATCACACCTAATGTTGCTGTGCATTTCACTGAACCATTCTGCAAGCACTCTTTGCATCACCCACATTTCTCTCTCATTTTCTTGCATTTCCAAGAGAGTCCTTGTAATCACACATGAAGTGACTGGTATAAAGGAGCACCTTGTTGAAAGATGCAGGTGTTTTCCTGCCCCTTCTCAATCAGAATATTCTGACCAGACTTTTAGTTTCCCTAAGTCCTATCCAGGTGGAGGTCAGTCTCTTCTCCCAGGCAACCAGAAACAGAACAAGGGGACACAGTCTCAAGTTGTGCCAGGGGAAGTATGGACTGGATGTTAGGAGGAAGTTGTTGCTAGAGAGAGTGATTGGCATTGGAATGGGCTGCCCAGGGAGGTGGTGGAGTCACCGTCCCTGGAGGTGTTCAAGAAAAGCCTGGATGAGGCACTTAGTGCCATGGTCTAGTTGACTGGATAGGGCTGGGTGCTAGGTTGGCCTGGATGATCTTGGAGGTCTCTTCCAACCTGGTTGATTCTATGATTCTATCCAGGTAAAGACAGACTGAATATCAGGGAGCAGCAAACATCTTTTTAGCTCTCCTTTTGTCCCTCCCATGCCAAATTCCTTTTGGTGCAGGCAGTAAGTTTAATAGTTTGATTTTGGCAGATCTCTGTTTGGTGTTCAGTGTTAAAAGAAAGAACAGAAAAAAATAAAACCCAAAAGCAAATTGGTGACCAAAACCAGGTGCCTCCTGCAGGCTCTAGGTACCTGGAGGTACACTCTAGATTCCTTTAAGAAACAATAAGGCTGCTTAGAAGATAGAAGCCTCTCCACACGAAGGACAAGCTATTTGTCTTCTTAGCTGTTTATGCTCCATTTAAGCCAATGTTTTATTGGGTTAACCTCTATTTGACCCAGTAGAGGGACAAGTTGTTTTCCTTGAGCTAGTCATTAGCTCAACCGTAACTGATATTCCCAAGGAGAAACTTCATTTAAGTTGAAAAAAAGAAAATCAATGAACAGATGACCTCAGGACTAATGAGTGTGCTGAGTTCAGTCCCTTTCCACCATCCTTCCTTCCTTGAAATCTGGGTAGAGAAGAAGAGAGAGAAGGGAGAAAAAGCAGGAGGGAGAAGGAGAAGGGAAGTGTTTATGCACTTACCTGTGAGAACGCAATCCCAAAAGCCACTCCAGCTATGATTCCCATATTTGTCTCCATAAAACTGGTCACCAAGTCGTAACAGCCCTAGAGAACAAACATAATCATTCCTTGTATTGACCTTCCCTGCCACAAATGCATACACAGGAATTTCTCATTCAAAGTGGACTTGGGCTAGACAGTATTTGTGCTGTAATTTCCAACAGTGACCTTATCTTGCTATTTAATAGCAATTCCGAGTGAAGGATGGAAAAGTGGTGGCAAACCCACTTCTTTTTAGTAGCAAACGTGGGTCAGTAGTTTTAAAAGCTAAATGGGATGTTGCACTCAGTTTTTAGAGGTCTTATGAAAGCAAGCCAACTTGCAGTGTTTAAAACCACATGAATACAACTTTGACCTGAACCCACCCCAGTAACGACGTGAAGGTTTAACACAATACAGATGTCAATGGAAAACTGATGCTGACTTCCTATTACTCCAGATATTTAACACAAGCATGCTTCAGGTGTCCAGTGAGGCATTCTGGTTGCCTTCTCCTGTCAAAGGATTCCAGGCAAGCTACTGAACAATACACAACTTTAAAACATATAACAAAGTTGTTGAGGGGTTTGTATGAAGCTTCTTGGTTCGTTTGCTCTTAGACATTAAATTCCCAGTCCTGCTCCCCAAACTTGATTTTCCTTTTCTAGCTCAGACTCTGACTCCACCATCTGACTACATTCATTGTGCCTCAATTTACATTGGAGCCAGAAGATTCATACACATTTCTGCCCTCCTCTTGGGCAGTCTTTTTTGAGATGCTCCCCTCAGTATAGGAATTTTCACCAAGATGCTCCCCTCTCTTAACTACCCCCCAAAAAAGCATCTGAAATTAGCTTTTCTTGTTAGTAGTGCCTAAATGAATCTAAGCAAGAGATACAAAACTAGAAAGAAGGAAGGAAGGAAGGAAGGAAGGAAGGAAGGAAGGAAGGAAGGAAGGAAGGAAGGAAAGAAAGAAAGAAAGAAAGAAAGAAAGAAAGAAAGAAAGAAAGAAAGAAAGAAAGAAAGAAAGAAAGAAAGAAAGAAAGAAAGAAAGAAAGAAAGATAAAGAAAGTGAGCTAGCATCTATTTTTTCTTTCATTATTCAGCCATCTGCATACACAACCCAGAGCCACCTCTCAACCCCCTTTGCCATGCTTCCTCAAATGACCAACACCCCTCTCAGTTTAAGGTCAATCCCAGGGCATTTTATTTGAAGTTAGAACTTCATTCACTTTATCAGAAGTTAGGAAAAACAGTGAGATCCCTTTCTTGGTTTGGCCTCCCATCCTGTAACAGAGGAGTGTCTCCACATTCCCCGTCCATCCACTCCCCACTCACTTCTGCAAATGCTGCAGGAAGACTTTACATGACCTGGGAGCATTAGGTGCTTGAAAAAAGAGCAGGCAGAAGGGAAGGGACAGTGTCCCTTGTTAGAGACAGGCCATTTGTGAACTACACTGTACCAATTCTTGAACCTCTTTTACAATAACTAAAGACATTTTATTTAATCCTGAGAGTAATGAAGAGGTACATCTAATAGTAGCTGAGGACCAGCACAGCTGTAATTAATTTCTGATTTTTTTAAGTGTACATATTAATTACATCTTGTACATCTTGCTGGAGCACCTCTGCTACAAGGACAGGCTGAAAGAGTTGGGGCTGTTCAGTCTGGAGAAGAGGAGGCTGCGAGGTGATCTTATTGTGGCCCTTCAATACCTGAAGGGGGCTACAATAAAGCTGGGGAGAGACTTTTCAGGCTCTCAGGGAGTGACAGGAATAGGGGGAATGGAGCAAAGCTGGAGGTGGGGAGATTCAGACTGGACGTGAGGAGGAAGTTGTTCAGCATGAGAGTGGTGAGAGCCTGCAGTGGGTTGCCCAAGGAGGTGGTTGAGGTCCCATCTGTGGAGGTGTTTAAGTCCAGGCTGGCTGAGGCTGTGGCCAGCCTGCTCTAGGGTAGGGTGTCCCTGCCTATGGCAGGGGAGTTGGAACTAGATGATCCTTGTGGTCCCTTTCAGTCCTGACTGATTCTATGATTCTACAGCATGTCAGATTCAAGCTTGTTTATTTAACACATCAAGCATCTACAGTTGTGTGTCTTACATGTTATGAAATGAGATTAGATTTCTCAAGCAGTGCTTTTACTCTGTCTGACATGGCTCAATGTCTTCCTAGCTCTTCTGAAATCTCTGCTGCTCCACAGCCTTCAAGAGATGCAACATCTAACAGCAATGGTAATGTGAGACAGAAGAGCTTGTTAAAAAAAAGTGCAAGTTTTGATCACTCTCCTCATCTGAAGACTGTGTTTTCCCAAATCACAATAATCTGTTTCCCAGAGAACACTCCATAAATGTGGCTTCATTGCTCAGTCCTTTCTTTGCATGGAATGAGAGTACAAGAAGCACCCAAGAGTTGGATATACAGCACACAAGTACAGAAAGCACTGTCTATGCACATCCAGGTGTTGATGTCCACTTCAGAGGACAGAAGTGACAATTTATGGAGTATCTGACCATTTGACTTCAAGCACCTGCTCCTTTACTAGGATTTTAGAGAGGAGTACTTCTTGAGGTTTGTTGGTAATGAACTCTGAAGATTAAAACCACTGGATGAACATCAATTAGATAATCCTAATGAGAGCTCTTAAAGATAGGTGTTAGTCCTGTCTGAGATGAAGAAACAGATCAAACGATTTACCCAAGGTCACTGAGCAAGTTTGTGGCAGAATTGGCAAAGAAAATGCATGAATGTTTTCTCTTAGTCCTGTAATTAGATCATTAGTTTAATCCTCTTCAGATAACTCACCATTAGTCTGCACA
Source organism: Pogoniulus pusillus (assembly GCF_015220805.1). Lineage (NCBI taxonomy): Eukaryota > Metazoa > Chordata > Aves > Piciformes > Lybiidae > Pogoniulus > Pogoniulus pusillus. Next base: position 24,685,331 of record NC_087275.1, read on the forward strand.
AACTGCTAGTGATTTGATTAGCTCATAGAGAACTTGTCCTACTCAAGAGTTTTGCAAGATCCACCAAAAAGATGTATCCCCACTATACTTATCCACAGGTAGGGTAACAAGGGTCTTCCACAACACAGACAATATGTATTTGCCTTTTGTCTCTAACACACAGACAGGCTGTGAGTGCTGGGGCTGTTCAGTCTGGAGAAGAGAAGGCTCTGGGGAGAGCTTAACAGTGGCCTTCCAGTACCTGCAAGGGGCCTACAAGAAAGCTGGGAAGGGACTTTTTACAAGGGCTTGTAGTGTAGAATGAGAGGGAATGGAATGAAGCTTGAGGAGGGCAAATGTATACTGGAGATTAGTAAGAAATTCTGTACAGTGAGGGTGATGAGACACTGGAACTGGTTGCCTAGGGAGGTAGTGGATACCCCCTCTCTAGAGGTCTTCAAAACCATGTGGGATCAGGCTCTGAGCAACCTGATCTAGTGGAAGGTGTCCCTGCCCATGGCAGGGGAGTTGGAACTGGATGATCTTAAAGGTCCCCAGTCCCTTCCAGCCTAAACCATTATCTGAATCTCTGAATTAATCTACCACAGAATCACAGAATGTCAAGGGCTGGAAAGGACCTCAAAAGATCAACCAGTCCTACTCCCCTGTGAGTGGTGCTCCTGCCCATGGCAGGAGGGTTGGAACTAGATGATCTTTGTGGTCCCTTCCATCCCTGACTGATTCTCTGATTCTATGAAACCTAGAAGGAAGTGCTGATCAACCTAATCCTCAATGGCAGTTGAGCAGGTGGCATTCAGACGATCCTGTGCCCAGCCAGCATTGCCTCTGTGTGCAGTGCTGTGCCTCGACCTCTGCTGTGAGGAAGAGGAGCAAATCCTCTCCTCATCAGAAATGTTGCTACAGCTGGCCATTTCAGAGAGGCCAGCTTATAGAACCTGAAATCAAGTGGGGGTCAAAGCCCATGCTTACCATCACTCCATCTCAACACAAGTTATCAGTGAACCATCTGAAATGAAATGCAATTGTTAAGTGGCTAACTGCTCCACTGGTGTGATGGTTTCACAACAACTGCCTCTGGCACAACGTCACCGGTACCTTCTGGTTTACTTTAGTGGCAGCCACGGTCATGTTGCGCAGATCCTGAGTATTACAATCACTGGAGTTCATGCAACAGCTTGTAGGGATGCCATGCTTGAAGAAGTAAGGGCTGGTGCTCCAGTTGGTGTAGCTCTGAATGCCGCAGCAGCTCAGCTACAAGGAACAGAAGACAGATTTAAAACAAACGAGCAAATGAACAAATAAGGCAGAATTAAAAGGGGTACAGAATCACTGCTGCCCACCTAGCAAGACCTCCAGTTCTAAGAAGTAGATACCAACCCCTGCCCCATTTATCACAACAGTATCACCTATGTCATTTACAGAAGACAAGCTTCTAAAAAAACAAATAAAGAAGTGCTTTATGAGCACAGGATCACAGAATGTCAGGGGTTGGAAGGGACCTCCAAAGATCATCCAAGTCCAAGCTCCCTGCCAAAGCAGGATCACCTATACCAGATCACACAGGAATGTGTTGAGGTGGTGTGCTCGTTTGAAGCTAGCTAGAATGTTTTGGTGAGAAGAACTAGATTACAGGCTGTGAAAGGGAAACAAGGGTGATGTCTACTTCACTCATAGGCTTGCTGAGAGGTATAAGAACAAGAATCCAAACATAGATAAGGCACTTCTGCTTGGGGCATTGCCTGAGCTGCATTTCTCTCTCTAGCCTCTCTGCCATCTCTCTGATTAATCCACTTTGCTTTCTAAACCCCTGGCTGAACCTCCATTCTTCCTTGGGACTGGGGTAAGGTTGAGATGGGTGGGAGAAGGTGGAAGGGCAGCTGGGAGCCCCCCCCCGGGGACTGAGTTTTCAGGGAGGGCTGTTGTGTTTCTGTATTACCTTTTACCTTGTGTATTTCTGTATGTAACTGTGTATACTGTAAATATCTGCTTGTATATTCTGCTAAGCTGTAAATATAAGCTTCATTCAAATTTCCAGAGCCAGCTGAGTCTAGCCTGGGTGATTTCCAAAGTGTGGGGGGATGAGGAACACCCAAACCACTACAGGCAGGTCTTGGATATCTCCAGAGAGGGCAGTGGTGGAGTCATTGTCCCCGGAGGTGTTCAATCAGCCTGTGGAGCTGGTGCATAGGAACATGGTTCAGTGTTGACCCTGAGTGCTGTGTTGAGGGTTGGACTGGATGATCTTTGAGGTTTCTTTCAACCAGATACATTCTGTGACTCTGTCTCCTTTGCCAGCCTCTTATTGTATTTGTGTGGACATTGTAGCCAGGTGGGGGTTGGCCTCTTCTCCCAGGCAACCAGCAATAGAACAAGGGGACACAGTCTCAAGTTGTGCCAGGGGAGGTCTAGGCTGGATGTTAGGAGGAAGTTGTTGGCAGAGAGAGTGATTGGCTTTGGAATGGGCTGCCCAGGGAGGTGGTGGAGGCACCGTCCCTGGATGTCTTCAAGAAAAGACTGAATGAGGCCATGGTCTAGCTGACTGGCTAGGGCTGGGTGCTAGGTGGGACTGGATGATCTTGGAGGTCTCTTCCAACTTGGTTGATTCTATGATTCTATGTGAAGAGAAGTGCTGTAGTTTATCAGTGATACAGGATGCTACATTATAAAATCCTGTCTCAGCTCAGATATACAAAATCTCATAATCCTATTGACACCCCTAACCTAATTCAAGATCTGGGACCAACAACAAGCTATTGGGACAGGCTCTGTCCTTATTAGGTTGCTTGTTCATTAAAACTCAAGCATCATGGACAGGCAGATCAGTTGAAATATTTTTATGTTAGATCACTTTTGCCAGCCTCTAATTTTGCTTGCAATTTCTACAGGAAATGGCCTCAAGTTGTGACAGGGGAGGTTTGGATTGGATATTAGGAAAAAATTCTTTACTGGAAGAGTGGACAGGCTTTGAAATAGTTTTTCCAGGGAGGTGGTGGACTCACCAGTTCTGGAGGTGTTCAAAAACCATGTAAGCATGGCACTTTGGGAGGTGATTTAATGGCCAAGATGGTGTTAGGTAGACCACCAAGTTGGATTCGATGATCCTAGAGGTCTTTTCCAACCTGGTTAATTCTGTGATTCTGTGTGATTCTGTGATCAGGCCCATATCCTGGGCTGCATCAAGAGAAGTGTGTCCAGCAGGTCGAGGGAGGTGAATTTCACCATCTACTCCACTATGGTGAGACTCCACCTGGAGTACTGCATCCAGTTCTGGAGCCCCTGTTACAGGAAAGATCTGGACATGGTGGAATGTGTCCTGAGTAGGGCCATGAGGATGAATAGAGGGCTGCAGCCCCTCTCCTTTTGAGACAGAGTGAGTTGGGGTAGTTCAGTCTGGAGGGGAGAAGGTTCTGAGGAGAGCTTATTGTGCCATTTCACTATTTGAAGGGGGCCTACAGGAAAGCTGGTGAGCAACTTTTTAAGGTGTCAGGTAGCGATAGAACTGGGGGAATGGAGCAAAACTAAAAGTGGGAAAATTCAGATTGGATGTTAGGAAGAAGTCCTTCACCACAACAGTGCTGAGATACTGGAACAGGTTGCCCAGGGAGGTGGTGGAAACCCCATCCCTGCAGGTCTTTAAGGCCAGGCTGGATGTGGGTCTGAGCAACCTGATCCAGTGTGAAGTGTCCCTGCCCAAGGCAGGGGGGTTGAAGCTAGATGACCCTTGCCAACCCTGACAATTGTATGATTCTGTGATCTTAGAGGTCTTTTCTAAACTGAAACAACTCTATGACTCTGTGAGTGTCATACACAGCTTGCAGACTGAGCCATCCACACTTCCTGTTCTGTGACCAAATCCAAACACAGCCTTTAACACCCAGTTCTAGACTTACACTTTCCTGTACGTTATCCACTGCATGGCTCCGCTCATCGTTCTTGTTGTAATTCTGGATTGCTTCAGTGTACGTCCTAAGGAAAGTGTCCTTGATCTGTGAGGGAGAGACAAAGCACAGCCCGTGAGAGGAACAAAAACTGGCACACCTGAAACTGCTTCTGCAGGAAGCAAAGGTATTCCCAAACCTAGAAAGGCACCCAAACTAGTCCTTCCCTCTCCTTTTCAAGTGTGTTTTCAGAGCTGGCAGAGTTCCCCTGTAACTGTCCTGCTGTTCCTCAAGTGGGGTCTATCGGACACAGAAAACTACCCCAGCAAAGTGCTACATTTTTCAGATCAGAAAATGACTTAATCTGTAAGAGAGACATCCTGTGAAGCATTTGCCCAAGCACTTTGTTCCAGCACTAAGTCTGAAGGGTACTGTGTGCTTCTCTTTGCTCACAGTTGCCCAATGGGAGCTGAAACTTGTGCAGATGCCTTGGTGACAGAGGCCAGTGGCATCAGAAGACATGAGTCACCCGACCAGGCAGCACCAAAGGTGTCTGGATAAACAACAAGAGGTCTTTCAGCTGGAGAAGGTCAGGCACATCACTGGGAATGGCACTTTAGCTGGGTTGGCAGAGGATTTGGGCAACCCACATGGCTGTGACCTTCATGAGATTGCCTTTCTCAAAAGGGAGCAGTAGCCTGACACTGAGGCTGCTGCAGGTTGGGTCAATGCTCAGCAGATGGACAAGTATTTCAGGATCAAATTAAAAACCACCCAGCACTTGCCAGGGCAGACAAGCCTATAGCAAGGGTGTCAGAAGAGGAGACTAGAAAACAAGTTCACATGAAGAGACAAGAAGGGTCTCTGGGTAGGCTTGTCCTGGTTCAGCACTAATGGCACATTGCTCCATGGACTTAAAGGCAGAGCCAGGCTTGATTACAGTGGATAAAGCAGAAGTGCTACTACAAATCTAAACTATCATGCTTTTTAAAAGCTTCTTCGTGTCCCAGTTTCCTGTCTCACTGTATTTCTAATCTTTCCTTATTCTCAGGATAGAAACAAAATCCCATCCCACTCACTCACCCCAAAGAAGGAAAGCAGAATGTACCAAACATGGAGCACTAGTGCAGCAGTGCTCTCTGCCTTGAATAAGCCCTTGCCTGGCTGAAGGGCTGTTTAACAGAAGCATCTAACCTATTTTGCAGCCTTCAGCATACATAAAAGATCTTACATGATGTGATGCACAAAAAACAGTAGCTCCAGAGTATATTACCAGGCAGCTGAGGCCAGGAAGCTCTGGCTAAATCTCTTCATTTGGAATTGCATCAGTTTTTCAGAGCTGTTTTTGTTGCCCATCAGCCACATCCCTGGAGATGTGTATGGAGCTGCCGAGCTCAGTGACTTGCACATCCTCCACACTCCAGAGGACTTCTCAGCAGCTCCTGCCCAGGGAGGCACTGCCATATGCAGACTCAGCACATTTCCACCTACCTCGTGGCGAAACACAAACCCTGAAATGCCAGCCACTAGCTCAGCCAGGAACACCAGGGACAAGAACATGGCATACTGAAAAGGAAGGAGGCAAGAGAAATCAGAATGTGACAGGCTTTTGTCTCAGCACAGCTACTGCTCAGTTATCACAGTTAACTTTCTGCTCTGGATACCCTCCAGAGATGCTAAGCAACCAAAGGCCTTTTGGAGGTGATATGCAGGTTCTTGCCTGAATGAACATATGTGTTGATACAACTCACAAATTACATGTATGGTGTAATGACTGAGTTCTCTGGCCTTTCTGTTCCCACATTTCTTGGTGTCCTCAGAGAAATTAAAACACACTCACATGCCACAGGGGGACCCAACTGGCTCAGGTTTTGAGCTCGCAGTAAGGAATACAAACAGACCCCTCATGCATGGCACTCTGCTAAAGCAAACAGGCTTCTCCAGGTGTTTTAGGTGGAAATTATCTATCTCCTTTCTAGACTGGGATTTGCTGATTCCTGAAGTTTGTCCAGTGAATGAACTGAACCACTGATGTCACTGGCAATACTAACATGTCATACTAGACAGATGTCTCAAACACTTGGCTAAGCCAAGACCTGTGCTTGGCTGTAGAAGCATTTGCGTCCAGTGCTAAGCAAGCCTTGGATATGCTTTCAGTGTAAACTGTTTGTAGTGGGTTTCTCTGGCAAGGAAGACTTTTTTCCTTTGGTGACAGAACACTGGAACAGGCTGCCCAGGGGGCTGTGGAGTCTCTCCCTCTAGACATATTCAAGACCTGCCTGGATGTGTTTCTGTGTGATTTGGTACAGGTGATCCTGCTCTGGCAGGGGCGTTGGACTGGATGAGATTTGGAGGTCCCTTCCAGCCCCTAACATTCTGTGTTTCTGTGGTAGTGGTGGAGCTACAGGGGTGGCTCCTAGAAGCTTTCCCCATGTCTGATAGAGTCAATGCCAGCCAGCTCCAAGACAGACCTGTCACTGGCCAAGGCCAAGCTCTTCAGCAACAGTGATAGCACCTTTGTCTTAACATATTTAAAAGGAGGGGAAAAAACTGCTGAGAAACAGCTGCTGGGATAGAGACTGTGTGAGAAAAACAGCCACGTGAACACCAGTCAGTGAAGAAGGAGGGGGAGAGGCGCTCCAGGCACTGGAGCAGATATTCCCCTACAGCCTCTGGTGAAGACCACAGTGGCTGTCCCCCTGCAGCTCATGGAGGTTAACAGTGGTGCAGACATCTCCCTGCAGCCCATGGAAGACTCCACATCAGAGCAGGTGGACATGCCCGAAGGAGGCTGTAATCCCATGGGAAGGCTATGCTGGAGCAGGCTGTTTGCAGGACCTGCAGAGGAGAGTCCACACTGGAGAAGGTTTGCTGGCAGGACCTGTGGCCCTCTGGGGAACCCACACTGGTGCAGTCTGTTCCTGAAGGCCTTCATGCCATGGAAGAGACCCATGCTGGAGCAGTGTGTGAAGAACTCCAGCCTGTGGGAAGGACTCACATCAGAGAAGTTCATGGAGAACTGTCACCCGTGGGAGGGACCCCATGCTGGAACAGGGGAAGAGTGTGAGGAGTCCTCCTCCTGAGGAGGAAGGAGCAGCAGCGTTAACATGTGATGAACTGACCACAGCATCCACTCCCCATCCCCCTGTGCTGGTGGAGCAGAGGAGGTAGAGAATTCAGGAGCAAAGTCAAGCCCAGGAAGAAGGGAGGGGTGGTGGAGTAAGTGTGCTTTAAGGTTTAGTTTTATATTTCTCATCACCTGACTCTGATGGGTAATAAATTACATTCATTTTTCCACAAGTTGAGTCTATTTTGCCCAGAAGAATTGGAGACTGATCCCTCCTTGTCCTTACCTCGACACAAAAGGCTTTTGCTGTGTTTTCTCTCCCTTGCCCAGTTGAGGAGGGAAGTCATAAAGTCACTTTGTTGGACACCTGACATCCAGCCAGGGTCAACTACTGAAAATAAACCCAATCAGAGATAAAAGAAGGCAAAGAAAGAAACAGATCCCAGCAAAATGAGATGGCAGGCTTAATTGGTTGGTGTGAACATCACCTTTTTTCTCCACGTGCTAAATAACAGCTAATTGAAAAGGAAGCATTAAGTTCAGTCCTATCAAAATTTAGTGGGGGGGAAAAAAAAGGACAAATTACTTTGTAATGCATAGTTGTGGAAGAAGAAAGGACAACAGCAAAGGCAGGACTAGAAAAACCATTCTCTCCAATTAATGTAGCTGTCAATCCACTGCTTGTTCTGTTCAGGAGAGGCAGTTGTTGCAGTGTTTCTTACAAGTGCAATGAGAATAAAGCCATTTGCCTGGAACAGGAGGTGCCACCATCAGTGGCACACCTTTAAAACAGTGACATGACTTGTGGAGCAACTACTAGAGCCTGATTTCCTGTGGATTTATATTGTCACTCACCTTTATCCCTTTCTCATCTGGGCTGCAGTAACCCCAACACCACCAGCAAGAGACAGCAGCGGTGCACCTACGACAGCTGACAATGAGCACATAACCTGCTGCTGGATTTGCAGCTGCTACCTCGCCCTTACTGTGCCACCAGCTGCAGAAATGAACTCTCTTTAATCACAGAATCACAGAATGTCAGGGGCTGGAAGGCATCTCCAAAAATCATCCAGCCCAACTGCCCTGCCAGAGCAGGATCACCTAGAGCAGATCACACAGGAATGCATCCAGGCAGGTTTTGAATATCTCCAGAGAGGGAGACTCCACAACCCTGCTGAGCAGCCTGTTCCAGTCTTCTGTCACCCTCACAGGGAAAAACATTTCCCTTCATGTTTCCATGGCACTTCCTATGCCTGAACTTCCACCCATTATCCTGTCATCGGGCATCCCAAATGTCCTTCTTGAAAATGTGGCTCAGACTGGGCAAGAATCATCCCATCTCCTTTGAAATCATCCCCCAAAATCTTGTAGCAGGAGATGCATTGTCCTGTCAAGCACCACCTCTGTGCTTCACGAGGGCTGTTTCCACCCTTCAAATCATTTTGCTCCTGAATATGTCTGGAAATACATTTGCCATGCAGGCTTGCTTCAGCTATAGTTACTTTGCACTTTAAGGTGGGATGGAAAACTCAGAACAGACATAGAAGGGCAGGAGCAAAACTGGACTGAAGGACAGAGGCTGTACCTCTGCTTAGTGCACCTTGAGTCCATGATGCTTTTGGGATGAGGACAAACATACCATACAGAGCTGTGTTTTCTGGGGCTGTCTTGTTTTTATTCTAGTGAAAGCAGAAAAAGAAAGGCTGATGTGCTCTTATAGAATCACAGAATGGTTTGGGTTGGAAGTGACTTCTAAAGGTCCAACTCCTCTGCAGTGATCAGGGACATCTGCAACTAAATCAGGTTACTCAAAGCTTTGTTCAGCCTGACCTTGACTATGACCAGGGATGGGGCCTCAACTACCTCCCTGACAAACTTGTTCTAGCGTTCCACCACCTTCACAGCAAAGAGCTTGTTCCTAACATCCAATCTAAATCTACTCTTCTCTAATTTGAAGCCATTGCACTGATTCTATCACCACAGGCCCTTGTACACAGTCTCCATTCTTGCTGTAGGCCCTCTTCAAGTACTGGAAGGCTGCTATTAGGTTTCCCTGGAGCCTTCTCTTTTCCAGGCTGAACAACCCCAGCTCCTTCAGCCTGTGTTTGTAGCAGAGGTGGTCTAACTCCCTGATCATTTTTGTGGTCCTCCTCTGGACTCACTCCATCAGATCCATGTCCTCCCTGTATTTTCTGAAGATACTAACTAATTTTCCCAGAGGTTTCAAGTCAGAGTACTAAAATGACCCTTTAAAAATCCATCCTCCCAATGAACATCACATTTATGATGATTAGGGTATGTTTTAAGACTGGAAATATACCTGTTGTCTGGTTCACAGAAAAGCAGCATGATAACAGAACTACTCATGGAGTAATTCATCAGCAGTATTTCACCCTGCTCCAAACCATACATGGGCTTGTACACCATGTGGTAGCAAAATTCATTCATACTCAACTGGCTTTGGCAAAGAATTTTTTTCTCCTTCTTCATCCAAAAGATGCCCATGCTGAACATTAAGATAATAAAATCTGGCTCATGTGCCTGAAGAAACATGTTAACATCTGGTGAAGCTTGGCAGGGGCTGGGGGGAATCCCAGTGCATCAACAAAACCCCTTCCCCTCTGGCTTAAGGCACTCTGGCACGCTTACCAGTTTCAGCATCCATGGGCTGCCGCGACAAGTGGCGAAGCAGCCGAAAAGCCCAAAGACGATGATTGTGGTACCCGTCCCGATGAGCACATAGGGGGCATTGGTGGAGTTCTCAGCGATGAGAGAGATGTATGTGCCAAGGGTAAGCTTGCCCCAGACGCCGACTGCAAGGAGGATAACGCCTGTGATCTGCAAAGCAAGAGGAGAGAGCTGTCAGGAGCTACCAGGGAAGGCATCCAAATTCAGCACACAGCAATCCTTGAAGAGATTCATTGCTGCTGGTGTGCTGGCAGAAGAAAGCCTCAAGACTTTCACTAACTCCGGAGGGATGGACAGGGAAAATTAATTTCAAGCATCTGGAGATGTTGCATTAAGACTGCCACTGGAGGACAAAAGTCTAGGACTAATCATTGCAAAGCTGATGACTTCCAAGGGAGGATGCAGCATGCCATCTGCCGGAACAGGCTCTCTGCTCCTGCAGTGCCCTGAGAGAAGTGGCCAACTCCATCACTCTTACTGAAAGCCAGCAGTAACTGCTGTCATGTCACACCCCCTGAGTTTTGTCACAAACAATACCTGAACCACGAAAATTTGCTGCTTGATGTCCTGTCCTTCTTAAAGGCAAAGTGCCAGGAGTACAGACATCCCATGCAGTACATTACTTGAGCAAGTGACTCCCCCTGGCTGTGCAGAAGCTTGCCCCCTTTAACAAAGGGCAGGAGGACACTGGTGGGTCCTGGGAGCACTCAGCCTCTCGACCAAAGCTCCCAAGCAGAGATTGCCATGCTGCAGAGCAGCCAGGAAATGCAAGCTCCCAGCAGCAGCAGGGACACAGAGGAAACCCATGATGTGCTGCATGCTGACATCAAGCAGTGACCACAACAGATCATCATCTGCTGATCGTCACCTGATGCTGTCATGTCTGCTACAGGACTGTGCACAGAGTCACAGGATTAAACAGGTTGGAAAATACCTCTAACACACACACACACACACACACACACACACACACGTGCGCACACACACACACACACATCAAGACCAAAGGTGGGACACAAAGGGTCAGATCTGCAAATGCTTCCTGAATTCCTCCCAAAACTTCTAACTAGCTGCTCCAGGCCAGGGTTGAGGGGCAGGAGCCAAATAAATGCCTTGGCAGCATTCTTCTGTTTGCTTTACAGGTTTTCTCTCCTGAGCATCTTTACACTGCTAGGAAGTCTTGAAATTCAGAACTATTATGTCAGGGTTACTCTGAAGCTGTTCTTTGAGGGCATCCTTGTTCCCAGTTATGTTGCACTCAAAAATCCCAGCTGAGCTATGCTGCAAGCTCTTTCAGCTACTTTTTGTCCACTGAAAGCCTTCCTGAAAGAAAAAACAGCTTTGGGACTTTTTCACCTAAGTTGCCTCATAAAGGACTACACAGGGTGCAGCCCCATCATTGTCTTCCAACTGTGCCTTTCCACCATCCTGCTGCTTCATGCTGGCAGGCAAAGGAGCTTGTCCTCTGCTCGACTTGTTCCTGCGGCAGTGGCAGCAAGTGGGGCTCTGATGCAGCGTCTCTCTCTGTCCAGAAAGGGAACTGTGCTCAGCAGACCTGGTGAACAAACAGAACCACTGAAGGAAAACGCTAGGAGGAGGGAAGACACAAAATAGATGTTCCAAAGAAAGATACAAGGGGAAGTGATGCAGGGAAAAAGAAGAACCAAAAAAAGAATAGAAGAGAAACAGAAAGATACCAGGTAGATAGAAGCAAACTAACGTGCCTTGAGAGAGAGAACATCCTTTCCACACCAGAAAGAAAATATCACCGGGCAGCTTTGGCACTTTACTGCTCACCTGCTCATTCCTTTCCTTCCCCCACACTTCCCAGATCTGTAAGGAAGACGTGTCCCCACCTGGTTCCCACTCAGAGGACACCAGAGTGCAGCACTGCTAGGGAAACACATCACATCCCTCTGTCTCTCAAAGCCTCCTCTGCTCTCCTCGATCAGCCACAGCAGGCTGATCACACTTTCAGGACAGGATTAGCAGAGCTTTCTGCTCTCCTGCCCAAGGCTGGTGTAGGAATAATCTAACTCGTGCCCATCTTTCAGAGCAGTTGCATGAAAAGTGCTGATTCTCTGCTCTTGCACCAGCTAACAGCAGAGCACCATAACAAATCACCAAGTCCTTTACCTACCCACAGACATCAAACACCTCTGGTCCCAGCCACACAAAAAACTATTCTCACCTCTCTCCCTCTCCTTCTTAGTAAAAGCTTTTTCAGAGGGTGCAGGCTAATCAGCAAAGACCAAAAGAGATCTGCGAGGGCCTTGGAAATCACAGAATAACTTCTAGTTTCTTGCCTCCAGTTCGACAAAGGGCTGGTTTCCGTGCCTGAGCTGCTGAAAGCTTTACCACTGTCCCCTGGGAGATGTAAAAGAAGCATTCACTGCCCAAATGAACAGGACGCTTCACATTTGAAAGAGAAGTCATGCCTTGTAACACAAAGCATTTTTGTCAGCTGTTTGACACCATTGCTAACCCTTCACTATGCATTTTAAGAGTTTCATTTCCCCCCATCCAAATTTACAGCACACACACAGACTGTGGAAAAAGGAGAAAAGACTCTCTGTGGTTTATTTCCCTTCTTCTTCTTAACAGACCTCTGATTTACACGGATTTAAACCAATCCCTCAGTTCACAGGGAGGTCTAACCTCCCAGCCAGCTTGACTGTGCAGAACGTTTGCACAAAGACATCCTGCAGATGCATCCTGGAGCACAGCAGAGCTGACTGGAATTTTGCTCATGGAAAGGAACAAGCAGAAGACTTTCTGCAAGCCTTTTCATGACCTTTTCGTAGCATAGGATCATAGGATGTTACGGGTTGGAAGGGACCCAAAGAGATCATCATGTCCAACCCCCTGCCGGAGCAGGTCAATGCTGTGATGAAGAGACGGGGAGCAGCTTAATGCAAGCTAAGTTCTGTTTGTTGTACTTTCAGCACTTGGTTATATACCTTAACATACAAGCTAAAAGGTCATGCCAAATCCTAATTGGTCATTAAGACAGACTTCAGTACAGACCTCAATACAGACATCAAGACAAACCTTGTACCTTAGCAACTAGATAGGCAAGGACTAACAAAAACCGCAGATTCACGCTTTACATTGTTTCATCCGTTGCAACATCCTCTAAGGTCATTTTGACCCTCTATTTTACATAACTCAGTACTTTTCCACTTATATATTCTGAGCCCATGGCTTATGCTCCAGTGTGTCAAGATCAAGCAGCTGTACAGCACTAAAAGTCCTAGCGTTGCCAACACAGGATCATAGGATCGTAGGATGTTAGGGGTTGGAAGGCACCCAAAGAGATCATCGAGTCCAACCCCCCTACCAGAGCAGGACTGTACTGTCTAACACAGATCACAGAGGAACACATCCAGACAGGCTTTGAAAGTCTCCAGAAAAGGAGACTCCACAACCTCTCTGGGAAGCCTGCTCCAGTGCTCTGTGACCCTTACTTACTAGTAAAGAAGTTCCCCCTTGTGTTGAGGCAGAACCTGACACCCACTTCTACCCAAAGGCAAACCTTGTTTCCCTAGTTTCAAGACATGCCTTTTATCCCTACCTCTCTGCTCCATCACACAATCAACGTACTGGCTTCTGGTTTGGTTTGAGGTTTAAGTTTATTTTCTTTAAAAGTAGGAAGATACAAAGGCAGGTGGAAGACCAGGACAGCACTGGCCTGAAAACAAGGCAGCAGGAACACACATTGCTCCTTCCAGTCACCATCACTACACACATCTGCTCTCAACTCTATCTCTTGTCTCAACAGGCTGTGGAAATTACTTCTATACAGTTGTACTTGAATGAAGCAATTCCACTTTTGACCTGCAACCACCATACCAAATTGATTCTGTGACCAGTGTGACCCGTGGGTCAGTCCCAATAGGTGAGATGGGTCCATTTACATCTGAAAGGTCTAACAGCAAACTCAGAGCACTTCCTGCAATGTCTCAGCAGACTTCCTCACTCCCATCACAATTTAATGTGTCCATTCAGACCATGATCACATAATTAAGTGGCAAATTGGGAAGTGATTAGGAAACCATCAAGATAAGCAGATAGATATATGGATATGCTCATCTTCTGGAGTTACACAGAACATTTCAGATATCCTGGCTGCCAGAGGAGAGTGACCAGAAGCCTTCTGACATTTAAAGCCCCTCTGAGCCCAGATTCACCATTCAGGGCAGCTTTAGTTATAAACAGCTGCAGCAATGGGCACATGTAGAACAAGAAAGCAGCAGTCCTACTACACTGGTAGAATTCGACAGCAGAACCTGGCCTCTGGGTGGCCTTTTACAGAACTAAAATTTGTCCTAGCAATGACATGACAATGACAGCCTGTGCTAAAAGGGAAGCACAAGCCCAGTCCAGCTCCTCAGCAGACACAGGGAAAAAAAAACTGGCAGCTGTGGAGCCTGCAATGCCCTAGATGAGATGAGACATATGAAGTGGAACAGAAAAAGATGGATTATCAAAGCCAAAACAAAACCCCTGTTTGCCTCTAAAAGATAACTAGAGGTAGAGATCCTTCCCAAGTATAAGGAGGTGGATCTGTCAGTTGCTGCTCTTTGGAAGGCTGGGGTCCTGCTCCCTCCCCAGCCTGTGGAGAGCAGAAACTGTTAACAGTTTGTCCCATTCAGCTCTGGGACACTGGATCTATTCACTTCCTCCTCACTCTGCTCTAATATCTTTCCACTAATCCTGGCTAACAGAAAAAAATGTAGCTCTACTGGTTGTTTTATTTGTATGGCTAGGAAAGTAGAGGGAGAAAGAGGTGGGGGTAGCTTTGAGCCCCTTCTGGGGAGTTTTATTTGTCCAGGATTTCTGTATTCTTTCTAATTTGTACAGAATTGCAAATACTTGTAAATATCTTGTGTGTATATGCTTGTAAGCTTTGCTTTGCTGTAAATAGAGCTTCATCTTACTTCCAAGCCATCTGAGCAGGTCTGGTAAATTCTAGTAGTGGTGGGAGGGACAGTTCCTAGCCCACCACACCGATCTGGTGGTGCTCTGTGCTGGCAGTGCACAGGAGCAGCCCCAGGGGTCTCAGCCTGTGACCTCCGTGTTGAGAAGGGCAAACCTTGTGCTGGAGCAGCATTACGGCAATGCTGGTAATGGGACAGCCACCAAAGCAAAGTAAGAACTGCCCTGGTGGTGGCTGCTAGTAGGTGGTGGCACTTTAAACAGGACATGAGATTGTCACAGCACATTTCACTTGCCTGGCTCTGCTTGTGTACAGTGTAGGTGGCTCTGGGCTTCCATATGGGGCATTTAAAGGTCATCATTTTCAGAGGTGAACATCAATGTGCAGCAGTAGTTGCAAAGTTTTTTTGTCTACATAAATAATGTCCTCCTATTCCCTACAGATGTCATCTATTTTGACTCCTAAGCTCTAGCAAAGCAAAACTCAGAAAGCAACGTGATCTATCCAGAGTACAAAGCAATCCCTACTGTGCCCAAAAGCAGCAGGAAGAGCTCAGCAATTCCCTGAACCAGTTCTTTGTCCACAGCACTGAGATGCAGGAGGGCACCTTCAGTATCAGGATTTCATCATAGGTATATTTTTTTTCTGTTCCATTTCATATTTGCAGCCTTGCTAAGTGAATATAAAATGTGTGCACCTTAGAAAAGAGATCCAAAGCAGCAGCAAAGAGTCAGATGTAAGGAAAATGCCCATCTGGATGCTATTTTCAGCTCTTCAGGTCCAATACTTCCTTTTCCAGACACCAGTCTCCTTGCATTTTGGTAGAGTTATTCTGTCTCTGAACAGCTCAACTTCAGTCTTCCCCTCAAGTAGGCTAATGTCTGTACATAAAATGGATGAAGCCAGGGGAAAGCAGACAAGAACTAATTCAATCCATCTCGGCTGAAGCTGAAAGGTCTAGCAATAGGTTTAGCAGGCTGTGAGGAAACGAGACAGGACCAAGGCACACCAAGGCACACAGCTAATTAGATCTACCAGACATTTCCCCAAAGGCAGGGAACTTTTCTCACAAAGAAAATGGTTGACCTTGACAGCATCCAGAACAAATCTTGCTTTAAAAGCATGTCCAGAGAGACTTAAAAATAACTGGCCTACCTCTGAAAATTTTATAGCTTTCCCAAAATAGGCAAGAGATCACATTCAAAATGTTCCTGCCTTACAGCCTGCCAGGCAACAGGAGTGGCTGGCTTTGAATCTTCTCCTGCCTCAGCTTCTGGACTCCCAACAGGCAGGCAGGGGACTAAAACAATCATAAATCTTCCTTGGAGCTTCCACGCATGAGTAAAGCAATAAGGAAATACATGATGCAAGATGGAGATGGTTGTAAGTCAGCAACACAGCTGTCCTCACATCTGGTGATTTTGACTACATCTACAGAACCTAGAGTTACCTTTTGCACAGGACAGACCTCTGCTGGAGCTAGTAAGCAATGAAGATGGCATGAGCTGTATCTTTGGAAGAAGGCAGCTCCTTCATGTACTCACCTCCTCTTGGAAAGCAAAAAGATAATAAAATGATGCCCATTGACAGAAAAAAGGCAAGCACAAAACCATCACCAAAGCTGTAGTCACCAAAGGTGCTGCTAAGCCACTCGATATGAAGATGCCTTACAAAAAGAAAGAAAGAAAGAAAGAAAGAAAGAAAGAAAGAAAGAAAGAAAGAAAGAAAGAAAGAAAGAAAGAAAGAAAGAAAGAAAGAAAGAAAGAAAGAAAGAAAGAAAGAAAGAAAGAAAGAAAGAAAGAAAGAAAGAAAGAAAGAAAGAAAGAAAGAAAGAAAGAAAGAAAGAAAGAAAGAAAGAAAGAAAGAAAGAAAGAAAGACGGAAAGGAAGGAAGGGAGGGAGGAAAGAGAGGGAAGGAAAGAAAGGAAGGGAGGGAGGAAAGAGAGGGAAGGAAAGAAAGGAAGGGAGGAATGCTTGCCCATGGCAGAGGGGTTAGAACTAGATGATCCTTGTGGTCCCCTCCAACCCTGACTGATTCTATGATTCCATCTCCCTCAGCCTTCCCTCATAAAAGAGACATCATTTTATTTGCTGCAGGATGACGATCTGGATACAACCCAAGAAGTCCACACAAGAGCCTGAAAACATTCCTGTAGCATGGCTCAAAGTTAATAATGTCTTTCTAATACAGTAGAGCAAATATCTATTCTTGAAAGGAAATCATTAATTACATACCACTTGTAGGAAGAATAATGAGATGTGGTACCTGATCTCCATCCTAAGACCACACAGACAATGAATAGTTATAATAAACACTCATATTCTTGTGGGGAAAACTCACCTCTATTACACCTTGCACTAACAGAAAACTACTTGGAAATCTTAACAAAATGAAGTCCTTCATCATGAGGCTTATGCTTGCTTTTATGTAAGATACTTCATTAAATGAGAGAAAATACTCTGGTTTGCAGTTTAGTTGCCAGTGGCTCTATTAATTGATGTGGCATCTTTTAAAGTCTGCTGCAGCCAGAAGTATGGTCATCTCTGGATTAAAATGAAATGCAAAAATACATTTCTGATGGGAATTTTCAGACCTGATTTTTTGAGATGCAGCTTTAAATATGCATGGCTGAGCATCTAAGGAAAAAGAACTTACAGTTTGGAGACATCAAAAGCAGCATCCCATTCTACGAGCTGAAGTGCATAATTAGAGAGAGGAGGTGCCTTTAGAACCCACCCTCAGCTGAGCCATGAGCATGAATGGGGGACTTGAGCATCTCCCTATGAGGAGGGAATAAGAAACCTGGGGCTGTTTAGTCTGGAGAAGAGAAGACTGAGAGGGGATCTGATCAACGTCTATAAATATCTGAGGGGTGGGTGTCAAGTGGATGGGGCCAATCTCTTTTTGGTGGTCAGCAGCAATATGACAAGGAGCAATAGGTACAGACTGGAACATAGAAGATTTCACCTCAACATGGGGAGAAACTTCTTTACAGTGAGGGTGACAGAGCACTGGAACAGGCTGAGCAGAGAGGTTGTAGAGTTTCCTTCTTTGGGGACTTTCAAAACCTACCTGGATGTGTTCCTGAGTGAACTTCCCTAAGTGATCCTGCCTTGGCAGGGAGGTTGGACTCGATGATCTCTGGAGGTTCCTTCCAACCTCTAAGGTTCTGTGATTCTGTTACTCTGTGATGCAGCAGGGCTTTGAGCCCTGCAGTCATTTGTGCTTGCTGAATACTGATTCCTTGTGTGTGACACAGCTCCTAGGCATGACACTTGTGAAGAAGATGCATGGTGGTCGATGGCCACCAGAACAAAAAAGCAGACTGACTCGGGAGAAGCCTGCTTTTAACTGAGCTCATGGGGACACATCTGCATCTAGAGAGGAAGAAAATATGTGCAGCAGTGAGCTTTCAGTGAGCCTGTGATGCAGCTCATCTGCATCTAGAGAGGAAGAAAATATGTGCAGCAGTGAGCTTACAGTGATCTTGTGGTGCAGCTCATCTGCATCCAGAGAGGAAGAAAATATGGGCAGCAGTGAGCTTACAGTGATCTTGTGGTGCAGCTCATCTGCATCTAGAGAGGAGTAAGATATGTGCAGCAGTGAGCTTACAGCGACCACAAGGTGCAGTGCATCTGCATCTAGAGAGGAAGAAAATATGTGTGCATCCTGAGTCAAATGTACAGAAAAAAAAAGGCAGTCCTTTGCACTAGCACATGTGATGGATGCCAGCCAGCAGATACCTTAGAAGCTGTCAGAACAGATACTGACAAGAAAGACTCTGCAAAACAACTCTGAAGGGGAGTTACTGCAATGTGGCTTAGGAGAGAAGGATCTTCCAGAGACTTACTGGATCCATCTAGTACATGTGCATAGTCAGCACGTGTAAAAAAGATTCTCCGTTGCACCATCACCAGCAGCAGGCCCAGAGGGCAAACAGAGCAACCAGGTCTATTTGGCACATGAAAACTCTTGGGCAGATGCAGAGCAGTACCAATCCAATTCCATCCTTAACTAGGCACTAGTCTGCCACTGTCCATATGCCTATTGTATTTCTGCAGTTATGACTTGGCTGATCTTACACAGCTTCCTTCTGAATATAATGAGAGGCAGTAATAACATCCACAGCAGCGTGAGCCCCAAAGCAATTTGTCACTTTGCTGGCTATGGGAAGCGAAGAAAAAGCAGATCTATCAGGATTGTTTATCTGCTGGGTCTTACAAAGTTAAGCTATAGCAGAGAGAACACTTGAAAAGAATTTTACAAGTTATTTAGAAGCTCGTTAGTCCCTGCACACAACAGCAGTGATGTGAAACTTCCACAATCACTTTGCATTCAGGCATCTATACTCCTAATAACCTTCAGAAATAACAGAGCAAGGCACTGAAATGTGTGGTAATGGATATGCAATGAACTTAAATACTACCAAATTCAAGGTCGTGCTGCTGGGACCAACACCAGAAGTCTCAAGCTCCTAAATTTGCAATTAATAATGAGGAATAGGATTCCTGAGTGCTAGTTGACCCATGGTGTTTAGGAGGAACCACTCATGGCACACACACACACGGAAAAACACACCTGCAACCCAGTGGTGCGTTTCCAAAGGCAACTGTGCACAGGCTGCCACTGCATGAGGTACTGGTGGGTCACATCTGCAATGCTATTGTGCAATCTTTCCCAGGAGGTCTTGGGCTTTGCAGGAGCCCCTCTACCTCTAAGAGTCAGGCTTGCTTTTCCTCAAAAGGTTCACAGGATGTTAGGGCTTGGAAGGCACCCAAAGAGATCGTTAAGTCCACCCTCACTGCCAGAGCAGGACCATACAATCTAGCTCATGTCACAGAGGAATGCATCCAGACAGGCCTTGAAAGGCTCCAGAGGAGGAGACTCTCTGGGGAGCCTGTTCCAGTGCTCTGTGACCAGCAACTGCAGAATGCACAGTGCTCAAAATTAGACAGACACACTCCTGAAACAACTATCTAGATGTCAGGGGTGTTCTGTGTGAAACCAGCTACTACCAAGAATGACCATAAACTCCCTTCTTTACAGGTTTAGCAGGGATACAATGTCTTTACATGGAAAGAGGTGATGCTCAGCTGTGCAAGTGAAGCTATGCCATCAGAACAGTCCTATCTTCAGCAGAAAAAAAGATGATTGCTTCACAAGCTGGACTGGTAGAAAGCGGCACATGACAAAAAGGCAGCTTTGAAGGACTGCAGAAGTGAAGCTGCACTTCCATAGAATGCTCTTTGCATTTAGCTCAAGGCTGCCACAAACTGGCCCGGTAGTACACCACCTCAGTGAAAAAAAAAGTATCTCCAAGAATCAGATTTCAAAATGATCAGAGAATCATAGAATCAACCAGGTTGGAAGAGACCTACAAGATCATCCGGTTCCACCTATCACCGAGCCCTGTCCAATCAACTAGACCATGGCACTAAGTGCCTCATCCAGTCTTTTCTTGAACATCTTCAGGGACAGTGACTCCACCACCTCCCTGGGCAGCCCATTCCAATGGCAAATCACTCTCTCTGTGAAGAACTTCCTCCTACTAACCAGCCTAAACCTGCCCTGGCACTGCTGTGTCCTCTTATTCTGTCACTGGGTGCCTGGGAGAAGAGACCGACCCTCACCTGGCTACATCCTCCTTCCACGTGAGATCAGTTCCCCACAGTAAGAGACAGAGATGAGGTTTGTTCTGTGGGTCATAGAATCACAGAATCATAGAATCAACCAGGTTGGAAGAGACCTCCAAGATCATTCAGTCCAACCTATCAGCCAGCCCTATCCAGTCAACTAGACCATGGCACTAAGTGCCTCATCCAGTCTTTTCTTGAACAGCTCTGGTAGCTAAGCTTTAGTAACTCAGACAACTGGAGAATGCCTCCCTGTGCACTTTGAGATTCACTGGAAACAGGGCTGATTTAGAAAAGGCCATGTTTACACACAGCACAGAAGAAATACGTTGAGGAAGCAATTTCATTTTCAAGCTTGAATGGAAGCACTGCAATTATTGGAAAGTAGAAAAGATAAATAGAAAAAGTAGGCATTAAACACCCCCACCCCCCCATATGCTTTTGAACAGCAATTAAAGCAAATGATTCAGTGCAGAGTGCCTGTTGAAAAGATTAAGGAAAATCATCACCTCTTTCTCAAGAAGAATTAGAGTTTGAAGGGAGGGTCCATGCTTGTATAACAATGGTTTATTTACAGATATTCAATATTTATCCTACCAGCACTCATATTAGTAGCAAGGCAAGCTAATGTTGCCATCATTACACACATCATTCTGCTTTATTTCATTTGGCTTGTTGCTGTAAAATTTACGTTTGCACTGTTGCCAGTCAGCCTTGTTCAAGCCTCATCTACAATCCTTAAAGGCTCCAATTCAGGGAGCCACCTACTAACAAGAGAAAATAGAAGGCATTAAAAGGCTGAGCATGAGCCATAGAAATTCCTAGCTGATTACTCTCTTACATGCATTTACCAATCTTCCCTATTTTACTTTGCCAGCTCTTACTACACATTGCCAGCAGCTGTCATGAAGACTGTAGTGTGACTGGCTCCAGTCAGGAAGGTTGCTCCCAAATTTGCCATCCTATCTGGCTGCAGCTGATGCTCGCTCTTAATCCAGGATGACACACTAGCAACACTGTGATTTAACAAGGGGACTACACTAGGCTTAAGGTACCAAGGCCAGGAAGCCCAGGAAGAACAGCAGCAGCAGTATCAATGGAAGGCAAAAGCAACTACATTTGATACTTACTCATGTATAATGAAAACCAAAATGAATAACAGTCTTAGCTCAGAACTCCACGGTGAAAGACCAGGCATTATGCTTTCCATTTCATGTTGACATCCTCATTGTTAACACACAGAGCAGTGCTTTCACTTCCAAGGTACACATCACAGGATCACAGGATTTTAGGGGTTGGAAGGGACCCAAATTGATCATCAAGTCCAACCCCTCTGTGCCAGAGCAGGGCCATACAATCTATCTTAGGTCACAGAGGAATGCATCCTTGAAAGTCTCCAGAGAAGGAGACTCCATAGCTTCTCTTAGGAGCCTGTTCCAGTGCTCTGTGACCCTCACAGTAAAGAAGTTCCCCCTTGTGTTGAGCTGGAACCTCCTGTGCTGCAGCTTCCATCCATTGCTCCTTGTCCTATCACAGGGAGCAAGTGAACAGAGCCTGTCTTCCCCTCCTGACCCCCAGCCCTCAGAGATTTATAGACATTTATCAAATCCCCTCTCAAGTCTTCTCCAGACTAAACAGCCCCAGGTCCCTTAGCCTCTCCTCATCAGGCAGTGCTCCAGTCCCCTAAGCATCCTCATAGCCCTTCATTGGACTCTCTCAAGCAGATCCCTGTCCCTCTTAAACATCCTCCTACTTTATTAACATATAAAAATATAAAGGCTGGCATTTTAATATGGATTATATTAACAGATGGGCTTGTGGCTTCCAAGTACAGCAGGCTGCTGGGGAGCCCTCCTGCCTGAACGCTGCTGAGGCCAAAGTTAGGAAATCATGTACCATAGGTATATCCTAGGCAAGGCTGAAAACAAACCTGAAGGAAGCCTGGTAAGGTAGGAACAGTTATGTTTGGTCTGCTTTTGCTACCTCCTCACTGGGTACACCATACACACAAAAAAAGGATGTAGAGCTTTCAGAAGTTGGTTCTCCTTTCACTAAAACTCCCCATGCACACTGGGAATGTTCTAGGTATGTTGTTCCCATTATACATTAATTCAAGTCTTGGCTCTAAAATATTTAACACATGGGAGAAGTTTCTCCTTAACTATTTTGTGCTACAGTTGAGAGAGCACAGCAGAACACCCTGTTACTGAAGATAAATAAAGGAATATAGGAAAACATAAATAGGGAAAAATGCATAAATAAGTGCAAGCAAAGCAAATCTTCAAAAGCAAATGTGTTCTCCCAAAGAAAATTAGCTGAAGTTTGTTATCTGGCAGGAGCAGTTGTGCTATATATCTTCACTTGCTAATGAAAAATGTTGAAGTAACTGTTTTAAGGAGGCTCTGCCATTTTTGTCACATGCTTTTTCATCTTTGCCTTCTGTTGCTCCATCACCATGGTTGACATTCTTCACAGATGCCTGGTTTGAGACATGCCTGCCAGGTACTTGATCTCTACAGCCCAGAGGTAGGTTTGCTCTCTTCTAAATGCCAGCCCAATTCAAAGGGAAGCCAAGAAAAACTAAGGGGAAGCTGCCAAACGTTTGAGTGTTTCCAGATCTCACCCCTCCATGGGGGGGCATTCAAAAGCCACTATTTAACTGCTGGGTACAGAAAGGCAGAACAGAATGGCTCTTTTCCACTATGCTCTATTACTTAATTTGTTGGGTTGTATACAGAATACTTTGAAGCAATGCAATGCCTAAATGATGATGAAAAGTAGTCCTTTCTACATACCTCTCTCTCTCCCAACAGGCCTCTTCAAATACAGCCAAATTCTCCTTTGTGCTAACCTAACAATGCAAACTGAACTTACTTTGATCAAAGTAGTTGGTAAACTCAGATCGTTGAGTGCCTCAGAAACACATTTGCACACGTATTGAAGACGTGTTAAAGAAAGCACTTTGGTGTTCAAATGAGTATTTTAATATCAACACAAATAAATACAGCTCTGCTGCATCACTGTAGGAACTGGGCCGTGTAAGAAAGTAAATATGAGAAGAAATTAAAGCTATCAGAAAACAGGCATATTATTTTCGCTCTCCAAGCTCCTGAAGTGCCAACAGAAAATGAAAACCAAGCCCAAGCTGTTAGAAAAAAAAAATCTTTCAGCATCTCTGATCAGGTTATGAGCCATCACCTCCTCCTTTTGGACTGCCTGCCAGGTGGCAGGTCTTACCTGCACTTCTACTTCTTAACTCCTTCTTATGAGGAGAGACTGAGGGAGCTGGGGCTCTTTAGCCTGGAGAAGAGGACACTGAGAGGTGACCTCCTTCATGTTTACAAATATGTAAAGGGTGAATGGCAAGAGGATGGAGCCAGGCTCTTCTTGGCGATGCCCAATGACAGGGCAAGGGTCAATGGGTGGAAGTTGAGGCATAGGAAGTTCCTTGCAAACACGAGAAAGAGTTTTTTTCCCTGTGAGGGTGACAGAACACTGCCCAGGGGGGTTGTGGAGTCTCCCTCTCTGGAAATATTCAAGATCTGCCTGGACGCATTCCTGTGTGATCAGGTACAGGAGATCCTGCTCTGGCAGGGGGGTTGGACTGGATGAGATTTGGAGGTCCTTTCCAGCCCCTAACCTTCTGTGATTCTGTGATAATGTCCCATTAAAATGCAACAATATTATGAAAATATTCCTTTCAAAACTAAACCCCAGCAGTAATATTCAAATCAGGATCACCAGTGTATATCTTCAGTGACACTGCCTGCACTACTCCTGCTAAATGAAGCAAGGAAAATTGTTATATTAATTTAAACAGATCATAGACTCACAGAATGTGATCTTGCAAATGTGCCCTGTTTTCTTAGAATGGCTTAGGTTGGAAGGGACCTTAGAGATCATCTACTCCAACCTCTGTCTTTTAACTAGACTTGGCTGATCAAGGCCTCATCTGACCTGGCTGTGAACATCCCCAGGGAGGAGGCATCCACAGCCTCTCTGGGCAACCTATTCCAGAGTCTCACCAGCCTCATACTGAAGAACTTCTTCCTAAGAGCCAGTCTAAACCTACTCTCCCTCAGCTTAAAACCATTCCCTCTTGTCCTGTCTCTAGACACCCTTATGAAAAGTCTCCAGCCTTCCTGTAGGATCCCTTCAGGTATTAGAAGGCAGTTATAAAGTCCCTTCTTTAACACAAAAGTGGTGTGGGGTTTTTTCTTGCTTGCCTCACTTACTCTTATCAAATTAAGGCACAGAATGAAGCAGGAAGCGGGACAAAACCATGCGACATGGCATATCAAAGCTTAGCTAATGCAAATTAACCCAAATCACTCTTTTCTGAAAAGCTGACTCACTTCTTTACACAACAGATACACTGCTGGAACCATCCCTTCAGTAAACCTGCTGACAGAGCACCACACAGAAAACAGACCAAAAGAGCTGCAAAAGAAACAGGTAAAGTTGCTGGCAGCACAGGGGAAGCTGCAACAGCCTTTGCTGATTGGAGTTATTAGAGGACTTCTGAGAGCATTGGAGCTGACTTATTTTTATGAGCATCACAAAAATTACCCATGGGACTGTCCCAAGGGAAGCTTACTGGTGCTAGAACTGGCCAACACTGTCACACAGAGGAATACTATCAATAGAGGACACTGGAGGAAACAGAAGGGTTTCACAGCAAAATAATAACCACACAATTAACTGAAGTAATGTCCATAGGAATACAGATAGCTGCCAAAAACAGGTCTCAGTCATCAGTAATCAGTGATGAAAGGAAAGACCTTTTCCAGCTACTCCACTCCAGTGAGTATTAGCTACCAGTGCAATGTAGGTGAGGAGAATGCTTGTGCAAATGAGGTGCTACCACAAGGCAGATGGAAAACATGGGTGCCACACAGCAAAGCACTCACTGATCAGATCTCCTCGGGAGCAGAGTATGACTCAGGTGCTCCATGTTCAACTATGACACAGAGGAAGATTTAGAGAAGAAATGCTCAGGTTTTCCACCTCTGATCAGCCTACTGTATCAGGAAAGAACAGAGAATGTGGCTTGCTCTGCTGAACACAGCAATACCTGACAACAAATCCAATTGTGTTTGAGCTCAGCTGGCTTCCCTTGTATACTCTCAGGGAACTGCATGGGTATAAAATCACAACTGTATTGTCTTGGGATGAAATTAGGTGCTTAACCCCTCACAAAAATGAGTTTTGGAAGAGCCTTTCAACAGGATTTCTGGAGGTATCAGCTCTGAGACAGAGTTTGGTCAACATGCAAAAGCATCACACAGTGTAGCTATCAGTGGTAGCAGTCAGATTCTTTCCTCTGAGAAGTGCTTTACGCCTTGTATTTCTACATACCACAAAATCTATACTCAGGTTAAGTCTTTTTCAGAGACCTAATCAAGTCTTTAACCTGACTGGCTACCTGCAAATCCTGACTCCTTCCAAGAGACCTCTGCTCTGCCTGACTTGCACTCAGCACAGAGAAGCTTGAAGTGGTCCACACTGGCAACTCCCCACCCTTAGCTTTCCAATGTAGACATGGCACATTTACAGTACATCTTTCATATAGATGTGTAAGTAGAAACACCCCCAGAGACAGTAAAAGGTCACACTGAACACACTCAGCAAAGAACATAGTATCAGTGACATTTTGACCATCAGTCCTTGAGGAATGATCTGTACTTGCTGTTCACAGCATGCTGGCTGGTGCTGGACTGATGCTGAGCAGATGGCTGCAGAGCATTTTTTGCTGGCACTGCTCCATCACATTGCATTTTATTTCCTGTGAAGGTGCAGTTATTTATTTATTATGTGGCCTCAGACATTTCTGATCAGGGGCATGATGGAAATTTAAACACACGAAGAGTAAGGTGATTCTGCAGTTGTCAGGGGCTATTCATGATCAAACTTTGATTTTCTGCTTGCTAATTTTCCATTCACCACCTCTCACCCAATAATGCCCTCCCCATTGTCTCTCCATCTCACAACTGCTAATGAAATGCTTGAGTGTTTCTATGGGAGCTGATATTAATGTGTTTTTCCTAGTAGTTTTCTTTCTTTACAAATAGTGCCTGGGATGTTAGCAGAGCCCCTGCCACCATTGGTGTTACTCATAAAAGGTTAGGATCTCAAAGTAGATGGCATAAAGACAAAAGAGTCTTTAATTAAACCCCCCTAACATTGAAAGGGATTAAAGGAAGATGCAGTGTTATTAGATGCTAATTTTCATACAATTGTTCAGATGTAACTAAGAAGAAGCCCATTTTTCCTTCCTAAATCAGCTCCATTAAAAAAATGGTCACTTTTTCATCTTAAACTCTCTTTTATCACTAAGCCTCTCATACATGGTCTTGCTTTGACGTTACTTTTGAGAAGCAAAATACCCCAAACGAATCCAAACCAAGCCAAGAATCAAAATATACACAAACCGAAGCAGAAGCAAAATCCATTCGACTCCAAACTAAGAGCTACACAAATTATGCTGCACAGAATCAACAACCATTCTGCCTTTTATTTTTCTGTTGCATACATATTTAAGCAGCCCTAATCCCACACATAAAGGCAGCAGGTTTAACAATTGCCAGATAATCATCAGAAGAGACTTCAGATCAGCCAGATGTCCAGAAATATACCCTTAATCTCAGCTCTGGCTTTCCCTCCAAAATTACACTTGTATTCTATCTGCTGCCCCCCATGCCTCGTTTTTTTAAACCCTTCCATTATTCACTCCATAGCTTTTTATTATCTTCCCTTTAACTCAGTGTGATCAGTTAAGGTCCAGTAGATGAACACATTCTTCGCGAGGATAGGAAATCCAGGATAGCCACACCACTGCCTGGTATTTACATGTAAAGTGGGAAATCTTAAAAGAAGAAAATTAAAATGACATCAATTTATACTTTGCATTAAGTGGATCAGACATCTCCCCTCTCTCTTCCCCCCACTCCCTCCCACCCCCTCAGCTTAACTGACGGCAGCAGCGCTTAATCTTTCTTTGCCAAAGGATGTTAACAGCACTGGGCTATGACTACTGTTCCCTTAAGTTTCTCAGTTATTAAATACTTTTTCTGCTCAGTTGCTTTCAGGCTCAGAGTCAAAAATAAACGAATAAAATGCAGTAATTGACAGTCAGTTTGGATGGTTGGACTTTATGATCTCAGAGGTCTTTTTTCCAACAGAAAGCGTTTCAGAGGTAGTGAGAGAGTGCGGTAAACGTTTGAGCAGACGTTCTGCTTAAATTTATTTCCTTTATTTTGATTTAGAGGTGAAAGACAACAAAAATGCAACATTTATAATGGCTGGCACCACATAGCAGGGCACTGAAAACTCAGGAATACCCTGTGTAAGTGATCTGCTTTTAAAAATACTTCAATTGTAACTAATGGTGAAGCCACTTCCTTCACCCCATAAAAACTTCTAACTAAACCTCATGCATTTTGCTCAAATGGTTTTCTCCTGCAGCACCTCAGATGAGTATGTTTAAATGGCTTAAGCTCCTGCTGCAGTTCTGGACCCTGGTCTGATAAACAAGAGCATGTTTTCCATTCTGTGTTCCCAGGTCAGCTCCCAGAGCCTTTTTCCCACAAGTACCTCTGGGTGGCACACGGGAAGCAGGAGAAAATATTCCCACTGTCCATCCTGCTGGCAGAGCCGTGGGTAGCCCATCAGTCTGCTTTCTCCACTGTCTGCCTCTTCCCCCTCCTCTCCCTCCTGCCTCCTGAGAAGAAGCAAGCAGGATAAACCAAAGACATTTTCTAATGCACAAGCCTAGTTTCATGATAGTCCACATCTTGTTTGACAGCAAGGAGGCAAGCAGAAATGAGGCAGCAGAAGAAAGATTGCAACTATACCAGGCAACAACCTGCACAGGAGTATGCCTACTGCTCCAGCACATCTTACCGTGTCCAGTAGTGTTGGCCACCAAGACAGTAAAACAAAGCACAGATTTGCCCAGGTCAGCAGAGTTTTGAGACCTAGGAGAGGGTCTGAATGACTGGGGAGCTGCAGTTTGGGCTGCTCATGCTGAAAAGAGTTGCCTTCTGCAGGTCATGAATGGTTCCCAAACAGAAATGATCAAGGCTGGGGATTTAAATCAGGCTTTGACAGGTCAAGCAAACACACAATAGATGCCAGAGATACAGAGCTATGTGACTGGAGGTAAGAAGCTGAGGTTGCGGTCTTGCTGGGTCCCAGGAGGCACTGTGTAACATGGCAATGCTTCAGTGACACCACTGCTTGGCTGAGAGTTGCTTGTGCAGCTCCTGTGCCACCAGATGCATGGGCAGATGAAGCCAAAGAAGGCCAGAAAAAGTAGCACATCATAAAGCTGGGGAAAAGGTAACCTGTTGGCTACAGAGGATTACTCCTTCCACCCTTTGCTCCACCATAAAAACCCAAACTAAGTTCAGAGCAGAGAGAGATGAGCCAACAGTCAAAGCTGTGTAGGCATTTCTGCTCAAATCCAAGATGTTAAGGGTCACAGAGCACTGGAACAGGATGCCCAGAGAGGTTGTGGAGTCTCCTCCTCTGGCGACTTTCGAGACCCATCTGGATGCATTCTTGTGCAACTTGAGCTAGATTCCATAGTCTTGCTCTGGCAGGGGAGTTGGACTTGATGATGTCTGGAGATCCCTTCCAACCTCTAACATCCTGTGATCCTGTGAACTCTTCCTCCATGTCCCAGAAGCCCCAGCTACCTGTACATGTCGACTTAACCGTAGAACCATAGAACAATTTGAGTTGGAAGAGACCTCCAAAGTTCATCTAGTCCAACTCCCCTGCAGTCAGTTCATCTAGTCCAACTCCCCTGCACTAACTCAGTTTTCCCAGGGCCCTGATGAGCCTGAACTTGACTATCTCCAACGATGGGGCCTCAACTGTCTCCTTGGGCAACTTGTTCCAGTGCTCCACTACCTCCACAGTAAAGATCTTTCTCCTAACATCCAACCTAAATCTCTTCCCTAGTTTAAAAGCACTGCCCTTCATCCTGCCACTTCAGGCCTTTGTAAACAGTCCCTCTTCAGCCTTCTTGTTGGCCACCTCTAGGTACTGGAAGGTTACTATTAGGTCTCTGTGGAGTCTTCTCTTCTCCAAGCTGAAATCAGAGCATGTTTCTGGCTTCCTGGTAGACGTCTCTGCATAATTTGCAAACTGTTCTTCATGATGAAGTGTTACAAAATCTTACTGCTGACTTCTATTCAGTAATGATTTGTATATAATTTTGTTACATACTTCAACTTGATCTCCAAAAACACCAAGCAAAAATATTTCTCTTTATCCAGTCTGTAAAAAAAATAAGCTAAGCTGACAAATGTTAGAAAGGCAAAGAAATACAAGGAAAACAGGACTGCCCAGATTCACAGATCACTTGCTGTGCAATTTAACATTCAAGATGACTGCAAATAGACCATTCCATCTTCCTGTTCTCATCTCCATCCTTTTCCTCTTCATTTCCCTCCCTTCTCCACCATATCCACCTCTTTCTCTCCTGCACAATGCATTTTCCCCATTTTTCCCCCCAAACTCATAACACCTGGCTTAAAGCTGATGATTCTGCCCACTCTCTGAAATAAACCCACTTCACCTGGGTTCTGTTGGAGTCTCCTCCCACCCCAGGTGTCACCACTTTGCCCTCCCTGCCCACTCCCCTTTTCAATCTGGATTCTATTGGGAGTCTCCTCCCACCCCAGGTGTCACCACTTTGCCCTCCCTACCCACTCCCCTTTATAAGTGGCCCCAGGAAAGGCAAGCCCCAAGCTTGCCCATTTGGGCAGAAGGATCCTCCTCGGATCATCACCGGTGAGTCCTCTGTGGTGCTTCACTGGGTGGATGGTGGAGGGGATTCAAAGGCCGGGGGGCCTGGTGGGCCCCCCGGCTAGGTAGGGCTAGGCTCGGCTCATGATTGCTCTGACATTGCTCACGGGTGCTGGGTAGGCTTCCTTAGGCTGAGTTTCTCCATGTTGAGTTGCTTCTTTCAGCTCACTGAGGGTGACCTGGAGTACTCACCTGAACCTATACCAGCTCAAGCAGGAACACATCCAAGCAAGTCTTGAATATCTGCAGAGAAGACTCCACAGCCCCCCAGGACAGCCTCTTCCAGTGTTCTGTCACCCTCACAGTAAAAAAATTCTCCTTTGTGTTTACTGAAACTTCCTATGCCTCTGCTTCCAGCCACTGCCCCTCGTCCTGTCATCAGGCATCACCAAGAAGAGCCTGGCTCCAGCCTCCTGGCGCTCATTTATCCTTCTGTGTAAGTAAATAGCTCTAAAATGTAAGTAGAACAAATAGTACTCCAGATGAATCTCAGCTACCAAGTGAAGTGGCAGTGCTCACCTTTGCAGGCTGAGTCTCCCCCAGAGCAAAAACCCTGCAGCCTGTGAGGACAGCAAAGCCACACTTTCTGCACAGGAACTGAAGGGCTCTGGTGGTGTCTGGTGTTATAGGATGGACTTAACAGCCACGTGGAGAAACTGTTCAGAACAAACTGCAAATCATCCTTCAAAAAAGAAGAGGCCTTTGGAGGGAGCAAATTGGGGCTATTTCCCTTCCTGGCTGAGGCAGCAGTGAGGAAAAGGAGCGGCTAAGACACTTTGGGATTGGGTTGGGGTTTTTTTTTTTTGTGGTTTTTTGTTTTGTTTTGGTGTATGTGGTATTTTTTTTTCCCCCCAATTAAAATTCTGTGAGGATTTGTAGCTCTCGTGGCACATGTTCAAGTGCTTGCTTGATGTTCCCACGTCTGTCACTTCTAGAGTGCACTGCTGCAACTCTCCTGCCCACCACCCAGCTTCTGCTCAATGTCCCATCCCAAAAGCCCTCCATCCCCTTCCCTCAGACAGAGGTGGCAGAAACTGAGTGCAGGGCTCAACCTCTCACTACCCAGAGCATAACACCCTAAACACCCCAGGAAAATAGGGATGTGCCACCCAGGCTGAGCAGAGACAGTGGAAAGGAGCCCTGGTCTCCTGTTGTACTGAGCAGGAAGGGGAGAAGACAGGCCCAGAAAGAGGAGTATTAAGGCTGTTTTTCTATTGACCAGGGAGCAAGAGACAACAGATCCTATCCTCTCACTTCTAGGGTGAAGAGTGAGATAGCAGCAAGTACTGAATGATGAAGGTACAGCAGGAATCACAATGTCGTCTCCCACACCATGCAATTCTCCACCTCACTCTAACCACTGGTACCTGCTTGCCTGCTGGCAGAGAAAGCAACATGATTTGTACTCTGCTGAATGAATTCCTCATTTCCCTTTTCAGCTATCTCAAGTGACAGTCATTCCTCTTATCAGAGCAAAGCACATTAGCAAAATGAACATTACCCAAGGCACCTGTGTTGATTTTTCTTTGGAGGAGGAGCTTGCATCAGAGTAGCTAGCAAGTCAGGAAGGTATAAAATAGCTCTAAGGATGGCCAAGAGGAACTTGATGACTAAGGGAGTGCCCTCAAGAAGGCTCTGAGTTGTTCTGTGAAATGTAGACCATAGCAGGAGAAGTGCAAAGGGCATGCAGTTTAGATGAAGAAAGGCAGGTCAGTGCACGTTGAAGTGTTACATACACTGGCAGTCAGCTGTGCTACTAATCAGTCATTATCCTTCACCCTCTCACACTTGCTGCTTTGTATCAAATGCCACCTATAAGCTCTTCACATTGTATGCATGCAGACAGATGGAGAAAGAAGATGACAGTAACCCATACCTCGGAACACAGTGGTATGACTCCGATGTGAGATTTGGGCTGAACCTGTCAGCTCCAAGCGCTGATTTTCCAGCAAACATGCAGGTCTCACACCACAGTTCCAATAAATCTTCCATTTTCTAGGAATGCTTAATGCAGTGTAGACTTGACATGATAAACATGGGTGAAATGCAGTTCTTGCAGGATCAAAATGCATTTTTTTTTCAGAGGCTGTTTAGTAAGCTCATGGCCAGACTGAAATTTGCACCAGAAATATGCCAATGCAATGTGGTGGTCCTGGATAGATTTGAGTAGACACAGTCAAGTTTTGTTTTCTTCATTGGAGAAGTGGAGTAATTCAAGATTTCCACATAGCTCCTCTCTCACACCTGGGCTGTTTTCTGAAAGCAGCACCTATGCAGTGGTTCTTCAGCTTAGGTGACTTAGGAACGGTGTCTTTTTCATCCTCCTCCTCCTCTTAGAATGGGAAAGCGCACACCACTGCTCCAGCAGGACACCACTGCTCCAGCAGGGCACCACAGTGCTGTCCACACAGCACTGCCATCCTAAATTTGTTCCCTTACAGATGATTAGTAAGTGAAATGTTTTTTCTGGAGGCCTTTTCCTCCCCATGTTCTCTAATAGTCCACTGCTTTCCACTAACATTCAAGTGTCCTGGATATATCACTGGAAAAGGATCCACTAACAGCAAGTTAAATTCTGCCTTTTATGTTACCATCCCTTGTCCATTTGTGGACTGCATTTCCTGCAGCTCCCATATAGCCAGCTTCACCAAGACTTTGGACCCCTGGCAGGTAGGGGGACCTACTGCATGAGCATCACTGTGGTGACAGCCAGTTCCACTTGGAATTAACTTTGTCAAGATGGGACAGAGGAAATTCAGAGTGAGAAGACGGAAAACGAAGACTGATTCAGACAGCAAATGAAGATAAGGAAGGAAATGAACAGCAACCACCACCATGTTTTGGTGATATTTTATAGACCATCTGTGAAGCCCTATGTGCTTTACTAAAGCATCTCTTTTGTACAAGGAGCTGTGGAGAAACTTGATCACTGATATGCAAATACTTATTGCTCTAACTACAGCTGGTTTATATCCTTGTCACATCTTTAACCCTACCCTGCTCTACTGCAGACCAAACCTTCCCCTCCAAACCAGTATGGTCAGCTATTTAGCAAAGAAAATCCGAGCAGGTGAGACCTCAAGCATGTAAGACAGCCTTCTGCTAAAAAATATAGAAGCCCTGCTCCCCTCTAAAGACAGCAGCACCAGTGATCTGGTTTATGGCCTTAAATCTTTAGAAGATTAGAGATGAGGTTGTTAATCCACCTTTAAGATGGCTGAGTGACCATTTTGTCCTTAGACATTTACATATGATGTAGGAATTCATCCTGGCATGGTTTGACATCTAAGCAAAGGTCAAATCCCCTCTTATGTTCCAAACACCAACAGATGACACAACCATTTGGTCCAAATTTCTAGCAGTCAGTGATAGATGCACAGAAATCTGCAAGACAGTCTTGCTAAAGGAAACTTTCCCACAGCAGCTTCATCACCACTGCGGGCAGCTTCTCCACCACAGGATGCTCCAGCCATGGGGCACAGAAAGCAGCTAAGACATCTGCACAAGTCCTGGAAAGCCTGTGCTCTACCCACAGACAGCATGTATCCCACAGCAGAAGCAGTGTCCCCCTCCTTTTGGGCTGGCTAGGAGGTGCAGCAGGCAGATCTCAGAAGGCAGCATGCTGGGTGGCTCCAGCTGTGTGTTTGGTAACGGCCTCCCTCTGCCCATCCACTTGGCTCTCAAAACCCAGTGTCATGGGAGACTGCACAGAGCCCCAAGGCCATTAAAGTAACAGCATTTTGCTTGAGTATATTCAAAGTGCTGTGCAAATAGAGGGATTTATTAAACCCCACTCCAGCTGTGCAAGGTAAGCACCACTCTCCATATAGAGAAAAAAACAACAGCATAGAAGAGCCAAGAATAAGATGCAGGTCTGTGCACCTTGTCAGACTTGACTTCCATCCCTTAGGCCACATAGGAAAACATTTGCCTTTACAGAGGAAGTGATTTATGATGATCTGGATCTCAGCCTTGACCTATTTTAAGAATTATAGCAGGACAGCCAAAAAAAAAAAAACAAAGAACAAACATTCTCCCAAATGTTAAATCAAGGTTTGAAATCAAAATCTTCTATTTCAGCACAGAGGCATTTTCTGTACAGAAGGAAGTAACTGCAATTCCCTCCTGGGTCAGTGGTGGCAGGGTCCTGAGCTCGTTTTCCCCAGAGCAATGCTAAAATAAAGCAGTGCTGGGATGTTCTTCCACATAGGCTGTGCTCTCAAGTCATATGCCAATGCACAACAGCAAGCAGAAAGCTGTCCTCTCCCTCTGTAGACCCAACTGTTAAATTGCAGATGTATCTAAAATAGATGGAATCACCACTTTTATAAACAAGTGACTGGAGTAACTACCCCACGGGTGCTACATAAGCCTGAAGTTCCAAGTGAGACCTCATCTTGAATACTGTGTTCAGTTTAAGAGGGACAGGGATCTGCTGGAGAGGTCCAGCAGAGGGCTACAAGGATGATTAGGGGACTGGAACACTGTCTTATGAGGAAAGGCTGAGGGACCTGGGGCTTTTTAGTCTGGAAAAGAGAAGATAGAGAGGGGATTTAATAAATGTTTATAAATCTCTGAGGGCTGGGGATCAGGAGAGGGGGAACAGGCTCTGCTCACTTGCTCCCTGTGATAGGACAAGGAGCAATGGGTGTAAGTTGCAGCAAAAGAGGTCCCGCCTCAACACAAGGGGGAACTTCTTTACCATAGGCTCACAGAGCACTGGAACAGGCTGCCCAGAGATGCTGTGGAGTCTCCTTCTCTGGAGACTTTCAAGGCCTGTCTGGATGTGTTCCTCTGTGACTTGAGCTAGATTGTGTGGCCCTGCTCTGGCAGGAGGATTGGACTCAAAGATATCCTTGGGTCCCTTCCAACCCCTAACATGCTGTGATCCATGAAGCAATCCCTCTACTAAGGTGTGGGTTACTCTGCAGAGCACACTTGGGAGCCATTGCACTACATGAAGCCAAACATTTCAGCACTTCAAGTTCATTTCACATTCACACAAAAGCTAGGTGACAAGAAGGAGAGATCAAATTTGGGTCCACTTTTGGGCTCCCCAGTTCAGTACAGGCAGGGACCTGCTGAAAAGAGTCTAGTAGAGAGCCACAAGGATGATTGGGGGACTTCAGCATCTCCCCTATGAAGAGAGACTGAGAGATCTGGGGCTGCTTAGTTTGGAGAAGACTGAGATCAATGTATACAAATATCTGAGGGGTGAGTGTCAAGTGGATGAGGCCACTCTCTTTTCGGTGGTCAGCAGCAATATAACAAGGAGCAATGGCTACAAACTGAAACACAGAAGGTTTCACCTCAACATGAACAGAAACTTCTTTACAGTGAGGGTGACAGAGCCCTGGAACAGTCTGTCCAGGGGGTTGTGGAGTCTCCTTCTTTGGAGACTTTCAGAACTTGCCTGGATGCAGTCCTGTATCAACTACCCCAGGGGATCCTGCCTTGGCAGGGAGGTTAGACTTGATGCTCTCAGGAAGTCCCTTCCAACCTCTAAGGTTCTGTAATTCAGTGATTTTGTGAAACTGCACTTTACTACAGGGAGAAGACAGTAGTTGATATGAAGGGGACACTGCTCTCCAAGACAGGAGGTAGACAAAGAGACAATCAGATTGAGCAGACTTTCCTATCATCATTTATTCACTGGTGAGCAGGAAATTATTGCTATGTATGTTAAGATTAAATAATCTTGAGCACAAAAGATTGCAGAGTGCAATTTTATAGCTTAGGAGATCTTGAGGCATTTCACAGGCTCATATCGTCCTTCCTACTGCCTCTGCCATCAGCTAAGAGTTTTCTCTCAATTCCTCATCCAAAACATCTGAGCATTTAAACATCTCATCAAGTCTAGCTGTCTTTCACAGTGGGAAAACACATATGGTAAATATTTTACTCAATAAGCTGTAATGGACTTGGATATAA
The DNA here is from genome assembly GCF_015220805.1 of Pogoniulus pusillus. Lineage (NCBI taxonomy): Eukaryota > Metazoa > Chordata > Aves > Piciformes > Lybiidae > Pogoniulus > Pogoniulus pusillus. The sequence continues at coordinate 24,721,283 of NC_087275.1, forward strand.
TTCAGACTAATAAAAATCCTTGTAACATGCAGGGTTTAATTTTTAGGGCCTTTTTTCCTTCAACAACATGGGATGGCACATTGACACTAGGAACGTTGTGGGGATTATGCTTCCCAGCATTAGCTGTCTGGTTTCTCATCTTGGGACTGGAGAACAAGGAAGAAAAGAAAGCTGGATTTTCAAGCCCTGTGCCTAAAATTGGAATGGGGGTGCAATCTGCACTATGCCTCACAACATTAATCACTATCGCTTTACATCTCCACCGAGGCCTCACTACGCTCACCTGGCAAGAAGGCAGAAACACGTATTACAAGGGGAACCTGTGAGTAGAAAACAATCCATTACAGAGCAAGCTGCCCTTTCTAATTAGTAACACTTCATCCATCTGTTCCTGCTACTGGTGTTCATGGAGAAATCATGTTATTTGTTAGAGAGACAGCACCTGAGTAGCAGGCAGAGGTTCACTGACACGTTCTCAGCAGCCACACAAACCTGGAACTGCAGTGAGCTTATATACTGCTGCACCTGCCACAGACATATGTGCATCTGCTGCCCACTTTGCTTGGTTTATCCTCTTTTCTGCCTCTACTGAGCAATGAAGAAGGGGAAGAAAGGAACAGAAAAAAATTAAGTTGTTCTTAGCAAAAGCAGAAATTGAAATCTGTTTCCAGACCTGACCATTTTCTCACAATTAACCAGCAAACTTATCTGGAGAATTAACTGTTAGAGCAAGAAAATATCAGAGCCAGCCAATGGCCTTTACCTCTTTTGCAGCATCTCTATACACTTTATGCTCTCTAAGCATCAAAGCAATTCTGAGGGGAATTTTACTGGCAACATTTTAAGTCAAGATGCACCACCTTAATACCAGCTTAGCATTTCATTTCTAATATTTCATATATAAAGCCACAACTCACTGAAGTGTCTAACCTGGTTGACAGTCAATTAAATACCAGTCAGAGTCAGCAGTGTGCCCAAGTGGACAAGAAAGCCAAAGGCATCCAAGCCAAGGAACAGGGAGGTGATCACTCCTCTCTACTCAGCCTTGGTGAGGCCACATCTCAAATACTGTGTTCAGTTCTGGGCTCCTCACTACAAGAGGTACACTGAAGTGCTGGAGCATATCCAGACAAGGGCAAGGATGCTTGCAAAGGGCCTGGGGCATGTGGCCTACAAGGAGTGTCTGAGGGAGGTGGGGTTGTTCAGTCTGGAGAAGAGGAGGCTGAGACGAGACCTCATTGCTCTCTATAACTGAAGGGAGGTTGGAGTGAGCAGGGGGACAGACTCTTTGGTGGCAAGCAACAGGACTAGAGGAAATGGTTTCAGGCTGCACCAGGGGAGGTTCAGGCTGGATGCTAGGAAATATTTATTCACAAAAAACATCACCAAACATTGGAATGATCAGCACATGGCAAAGATGAAGTCACCATCCCTGGAGATGTTCAAGCAGCCTGTGGACCTGGTGCTTAGGGATATGGTTTAGTGTTGACCCTTCAGTGCTGGGTGGAGGGTTGGACTCGATTACCTTTGAGGTCTCTTCCAACCGGATGACCCTATCCCTGTAGAAGTGTTCCAAACCAGGGTGGGGGAAATCCCTCCAAAATACAGTACCAAAGTAGCTTATTTTTCAGCAAATCTAATATCTGAGCTACACTCCTGGTCAAGATTTTTAAGCCAATGAGCTGCAGTATCTGATGCTGCCACCAGATGTCAGAGAGCCATAGAGGAAAATGCGGTTGTAGCTGTCCGAAGGCAAAAATCTGGCATAAAGGCGAGGTAACAAAGCCAGCTCAGTGACAGTGATGTCCACACATTTCTACCTTTATTTACTGCAGCATCTCTTACCGTACCATAATATCTTATATGCAGTGAGTCTCCTTTCAAATAAACACCCTCAGGCATTCAGAGTGCTGTCAGGGGAAGGAAGAAAGGAAGGAGGAAAAAAAAGCAAACTTGGTTTTCTGAAGCTGGAAAATCAAAAGAGAAAACCCTAAGGTAATGCAACAGCATCATGATTATATAGGTCTTAAAGGCAAATGGCTCAGAAACACTCAGCTTCTAACACTAAGATCAGCCCTGCTTTGTGCACATGTAACAATATTATTACATATACTGTTAGCTTCTCTCTTTTAATTATCGTGCTGTTGACAGCAAACTTTGCATGTTTTATTCACATCCACACCCTCTCCAAATCCCTTATGAGCAATGAATAAAGTACAGAAGGATGCATTAGAGACTCTGTAGCATTAACATTCTTGCTGTGAAATTTAAAAGAGTCCCTTTAAGTCACTCTATAGCAAGGTCTGGGAGTATGAATTAGAATGTGTGATGGGAAAGAAGGGCATGCAAGGTGATTGCAGCATAAGCCTGAAACCATGAATTGTACACAGGTGATAAAGCCACCGCTTAGTTTAGACAGCAAGACAGAAATGTTAGAGAAAAGCTACCCTTACACTCCGCTACCCTGCATCCTCCACATGTCATCTTTCTGGAAACACATCAGACAGCTTTTCAAATCCTACTACAACTACTTTTTGTGTCCTTTCAGTATGATGGATACAAGACTTGGAGAATGCTGAAGCTTCTCACATGATGTAAAGCACACTTTTTTTTTTGTAAGGAGAGTAAGAACGCAAAAATTGGTATCTTGGGTCCTTTCCAAGGTAAGATGAAGTGCTACAAGTCCCAAGGGAAAGGAGAAAATTCCCACTTCTCTTGCAGGCAAATATTCTTTAGGAGTAGTCAAAGAATATGATTAAAGCTATGGTTGTTTAAATCACGCCTTTGAATGATTCAAGCAGAGAAATTTGGAGGTCCGGAGGAGAAATATATTTCTACAGCAGGTTGACTGAAAAACAAGTCTAACATTTGAAGATCTTCAAGGACTGAAACAGGGCCAAGGGTGCACGTTAGTTGAGGAGACAGAAGCCTGCCAAAGGAGCCAATAGCCTATGGTAAATCAATCATGTTTCTAGAAATTCAACACATGGAGGATTTTAGAGATTGCATTAGATTAATATGGAAAGGTTTTTTCACTGTGTGGGTGACAGAACACCACAATGGAATGTCCGGAGAGGTTGTGGAGTCTCACTCTCTCTGGAGACATTCAAAACCCACCTGGACACGTTCCTGTGTCACCTACTCTAGAGGATGAGCAGAGTGCTGGAGAACCTCTGCTGTGAGGAGAGACTGAGGGAGTTGGGGCTATTTAGTCTAGAGAGGAGAAGGCTCCAAGGTGACCTTACTGTGACCTTTCAGTATCTTAAGGGGGCCTACAAGAAAGCTGGGAAGGGACTTTTTAGGATGTTAGGTAGTGATAGGGCTAGAGGGAATGGAACACAGCTAGAAATGGGTAGGTTCAGACTGGATGTTAGGAAGTTCTTCACCATAAGAGTGGTAAGACACTGGAATGATCTGCCCAGGGAGGTGATGGAGGCCCCATCTCTGAAGGTGTTTAAGGCCAGGCTGGATGAGGCTCTAGACAGCCTGATCTAGTGTGAGGTGTCCCTGTCTATGGCAGGGGGGTTGGAACTAGACAATCCTGGTGGTCCCTTCCAACCCTGACTGATTCTATGATTCTGTGATCTACATCTACAGCCAGATAAAAAAAATCTAAGGAGCCACGTTCTGAAGGCCAGCCCTTAGGACGGAGTTGGTAGGCAACAGCTCACGAAGCCCATTCCAGCAGCTGCACGATACACGAGAGGACCGGCAGCTGGGAACGCAGCTGATGCCCTGGAAACCTGCGAACAGATGGAAGTGGAGCGATGGATGTCAGCAGGGGAACAGAGCGGGTAGCACTTTGTTCCGGATGCTTCGTGCTGAACATAGGAGATTATCGGTTATGTGAGCAGCAGATAGATGAGCAACGGCTCCAGCTTCAGTGGACGCTCTGCTTCCCATCCTAATCCCTCTGACAGGCAGCGAGGGCAGCAGACGCAAAGCTTTCCGTTGCTATCCGCAACACAGCATGTACGGAGTACAAGGTAAACAGATCATCAGCAAATTGGGTTGCGCCAGCCTTGCTATAAAACACTCTGTACAGGAGGCACGTACTATAGTCTAATGAAAATTGCTCTGGAGAGTTTGAGTACCAAATGTCTCAGCGAGAAGATGGCTCCATCCTTCTGTTTAGCCATAACACTTGGGAATTCCCCTGACACTGAAGAGCAGTTCTGCTTATTGTGGTGTATCTGGCTGTGGCACGCTATAAATACAGCCACTAAGGCTGTACACTAGTTCCACTGTCTATCAGACAGAAGGCACTTTTAGTATCATACTTTGCAAGCAGTGCTTCTTCCTAAAAATTCCTGATCTGTCTCTTGGTCCTCTGAGTTAAGGCACCCTGGGTGCAAAGCAGGTACTTAGGATGGCAGCATTGTTGTCTGGTGCCAGATGCTTTATAGAGCTATCTTTTTTACTGAACAAAGTTACTCTATCAACAGCATTTGCAGAAACTCCCCAAATGGCCTTACATCCTTACTCATTTATGAACCAGTGAATAATTCATGGAAGAGGGTGGGCAAAGGGAAGAGATGGGAATAAATAAGGTGCTCAGAATTATAACTTCTGTACAAACTTGAAGAAAACACATTTGACTCTCAAGGATAAGATTGCAAAGTTATCTGACAGTGTAGGGTTTATGTCTTATGTCATTTCATTCTTCCAAATACACATTGGTAACCATGGGAGAGGTTAATTATCCGTAACCACACCAGAGAGATCCAGGCACAGACCCACAGAGCTCTCTGTATGCTTTTCATACAAATGGCCTTATCCTTGCATAAGAGATTGGGAGGCTGTACAAAATGCACAGGTATTAGATGAGACTCCATGCAGATCAGTAACCCAAATTGAAGGCAAAACCTGGAGAGCTGTGCTTTGAGGCCTGATCGCAGCTGCAAAGGAGGACCATCAGAGCACAACCCAAATCCTGCAGCAAGCAAACCTGAACACTTTATTTGACAGACTGGGAAAAAAAAACCTCCAAACTCTGGGAAAAAAATACAAAGCCCCCAAAACTCATTAGTACCCTGTATACTTCTAGATGCTCTTTGTCCATCTCTTTAACCAAATACGCAGCAGGCTGATCACGCTCTGTGACTGCAGACACCAAAAGTACGTGTTTTGAGCCCGTAGCCATGGCATTTGAGTTTGATAGAACTGGGTCAAAATCAGTCTTGCTCTGTCTGGTATGATGTAGGCTTCTGGATTCTACCCTCCTCACCCAGATGATGAGAGACTTCATTCTCCTTTCCCAGACTCATCTTGTTAAATACTGCCAGAGAAGTGCCAGTGCTGTAAAATGACATGCCAGCAACAACCCCCCCCCCCCCCCCCCCCATCCTTAAGTAAGGTGAACATTCTCAGAGAGAAGAAGCACATTTCCAACCACCACAGAACAAAGTAATGGAAATGGATAATGTGCCAGATGAGACTGGTATCAAACCATCTACCTACAGCCTCCAAAATCTATTAAAAGTCAGTACAAAGCCTGATGTACTGACCTGTCATGTAAATAAAAACAGAGTGAGCAGGATGTGGTATCCTCCTCACCTAACTTTAGCTCCTGCAATAACATTTGGTGATGTACACTGTCAGGATCTCTTTATGGGAGGGTCAGAGAGTCTGAGGATACATAATTTTGCCCATCCACCAGAGCTGAAAGCAATCTTAGTTAAAAATGACCCAGGATCTTATGACATAACATAAAGAAAATGCCTCCAGTGAAAAACCAGCTTCGGATCTCTTAAGAATTCCTCCAGCAGAACAGACTAACAGGATAAGCACAGTGGTTAAATGGATGTGCTGAGAACATCTCCAGAAAGGGATCTGTACCTACTTGTAGAATTATAGAATCAACCAGGTTGGAAGAGACCTCCAAGATCACCCAGGCCAACCTAGCACCCAGCCCAATCCAATCAACTAGACCATGGCACTAAGTACCTCATCCAGGCTTTTCTGGGACACCTCCACGGACAGTGACTCCACCACCTCCCTGGGCAGCCCATTCCAATGCCAATCACTCTCTCTGTGAAGAACTTCTTCCTAACATCCAGCCTATACCTTTCCCGGCACAACTTGAGACTGTGTCCCTTTATTCTGTTGCTGGTTGTCTGGGAGAAGAGACTGACCCCCACCTGGCTACAGCCTCCCTTCAGGTTGTTGTAGAGAGCAATGAGGTCCCCTCTGAGCCTCCTCTTCTCCAGGCTAAACACCCCCAGCTCCCTCAGCCTCTCCTCATAGGGTTTGTGTTCCAGGCCCTTCACCAGCTTCGCTGTCCTTCTCTAGACATGTTCCAGTACTACTCCAATCAGTAAGGTCTCTTAATTAGATGAAAGTTTACTATAAATTGAAAGGGTTGCACAGAAGCGTCAATAAGGCCTCAATGCTTAACACACCTCCTACAATCCACTGAGGGAAAAGCAAGCCCAGTTTGCTGCAGAGCTACAGAAATTTAGGAGGGACATTGAGATGCTTGAGCGTGTCCAGAGAAGGGCAACGAGGCTGGTGAGAGGCCTTGAGCACAGCCCTACGAGGAGAGGCTGAGGGAGCTGGGATTGGTTAGCCTGGAGAAGAGGAGGCTCAGGGGTGACCTTATTGCTGTCTACAACTACCTGAGGGGTGGTTGTGGCCGGGAGGAGGTTGCTCTCTTCTCTCAGGTGGCCAGCACCAGAACGAGAGGACACAGCCTCAGGCTGCGCCAGGGGAAATTTAGGCTGGAGGTGAGGAGAAAGTTCTTCACTGAGAGAGTCATTGGACACTGGAATGGGCTGCCCGGGGAGGTGGTGGAGTCGCCGTCCCTGGGGCTGTTCAAGGCAGGATTAGACGTGGCACTTGGTGCCATGGTCTAGCCTTGAGCTCTGTGGTAAAGGGTTGGACTTGATGATCTCTTCCAACCTTGGTGGTACTGTGATACTGTGAAATGCAGCCCCCAAATCTATCTGAGAGCCAGGTGAAGAAAGGCAGTTGAGTTTGGCACCGGGAAGATAGCGCCACCGAAGCAAAAAGCTCATAGCTCTGTTTGTTTACCGCTTCAGACAGCCTGAACCCCAGCGACAGGAGCAAGCGGCTGCCGAGTGCCTGCAGCTAATTATAGCGGCGGGCTCGCCACAGGGCCGCCGCTGCCGGGGCGGTGTGAAGGCAGGCAGCTCCGCGACACATTCACCAGCAGCTCTCCAAAAATGACTCGCTCCCACCCGCCTCCATTTCACAGCCACCCTTTAACTGCTGACTGGCATGCAAGGAGGGACGCTGGAGGAGCGATCAGCCCGGCCCGAGCAGCGTCCCAGTTCTGTCCGCCAGCCTCACGCCCTGGTAGGTGCGCCTGGCTGACAGCAAGCAGCACAGGTGATGGTTCCCCTTGTAAGAATCATAGATCATAGAATCAGCCTGAGTCGGAAGGGACCGCAAGGACCATCTTGTTCCAATCCCCCTGCCACGGCAGAGACACCTCACACTAGATCGGGTTGCTCAGAGCCTCATCCAGCCTGGCCTTAAACACCTCCAGAGATCAGGCTTCGATCACCTCCTGGGCAACCCGTTCCAGGGTCTCACCACCCTCACGGCGAAGAACTTCTTCCTAGCACCCAGTCTAAATCTACCCATTTCTAGCTTTGCTCCATTCCTCCTAGCCCTATCACTACCTGACATCCTGAAAAGTCCCTCCCCAGCTTTCTTGTAGGCCCCCATAAGATATTGGAAGCTCACAAGTAAGGTCACCTCAGAGCCTTCTCCTCTCCAAACTGAACAGCCCCAACTCCCTCACTCTCTCCTCATAGAAAAGGTTCTCCAACCCTTTTATCATCCTTGTGGCCCTTCTCTGGACAGGTTCCAGCACATCCATGTCCCTTCTCTCTTGTAATAGGGGCTCCAGAACTGGATGCAGGTGGGGTCTCACCAATGTGGAGTAGAGGGGAAGGATCACTTCCCTCAACCGGCTGGCCACACTTCTCTCAGGGCAAGATCTTACAGCGTGGGGAAAGGGATATTTATATTACAGCTCACTACAGATCTGGGAGATCTCTCAGAGACAAGTGGAGCCAACCAGCAGGGCACCTGCTGCCTGCAGTGGTCCCTGCCTGTCCGTTCCATAGGAAGGCTGGTGACTGACAAGCAGCACAGCCACCAGCTTGCACCCACTTCCCTGGGGTGCCGTCTGTCAAACACGAACTGCTGCTCACTTGTTCTTCAACCCCCAGCGTTTCGTAAGAATGAAAAGCAAAATAAAGCAGAGGGAGATTACTCCTAAAATGCTTTCCTTGACCTGGTGAAAGCAACAGCTTGCTGCAGAACTGCTGCTGGCAGTACCCTCAGTCAAAACAAGTGAAGGGGCTGCTGCACGTTATTTCCATCTCAGAGTTGTTTACAGAGCTTTGTCCTTCCCTCAGGCACTTTCCTTCCCATGATTAGCAGCGATGTGTGAAGATACTTTGGTATCAGTACCCTTTTCCCTGGAAGTGTTCCAGTCCACCAGGCCCAAACGACTTCTGTGAAGGGCAGCGTTAGCTCCAGTCATGGCATTTCTTATCCAGGTCAGAAGCAGGTGACAAGACACACACAGTTTGCAGCAATAGGAGGGTAGATTCTCAGTTCGATTCCACCAAACCATCACTCTAAGACTTGGATATAGCAAGAAGACTCTTTTCCCTGTACTTCTGACAATCATGCAGCCAAAATGATGCCACACAACCTTAGAGACTGCAGAACAACTCAATTCTAAGAAGGTACTTAACATAAAATCAGTGCTAAGTAAATGGGAAAACAGAGATGGAGAAAGAATGAGAAATAAGAGCCAGTGAGATATTGCATACAGCCATACTTTAGTACTTACTTTTCAGTCCACGCAGGCTGCCTTTCTGGGAATCAATTCCAGTTGCACCTAAACTAAATCTGATCAAAGTTGCTGTAATTACTTGTATCCTTAAAATATCAACTCATCAGTAAGAATGAAACGGAGTCAGCTCATCAAATGCTTCTCATCATTACAGTCCTTCTCAGCAGGAGCCTGCATCTTCCATCATTGCAGACATCTGCTATTATCATCAGACACCCAAAGACAAAATGGCACAAAGATCCTCTTTTTCAGGATTATTTCAGTCTGAGAATTTGTAAGTGCCATGCACACTACTTCCATTCTCTCCAGCTGTCACATCTAAGATGCACATGAAGTGCAAAAGTACTATGAAAAGTATCTACTGTAAACCCCACACGTTGGCAAAAGATTTTGGGACATACAGAATACTTAAATCTACATTTGCCCCCAGTCTATGAAATGTATTAGTTTTCAAGTCTATGGGGCCATTTAACATGGGCTTTCAGTGCCAAATGTTCCCAAATACTGGCAGCACTTGAACCAGGAATGTGGCCATACCAATAATTGCTACTTTCCAGCTTCCAAAATTCTTACATTTATGGCTGACTTACATTTCCCTGCATGATTTTAACCTGAAATTAAGACTTTTGAGTGAGGTACCTGCACCTACACCACGATGACTTTGACCAATCGTTTACTTCAGCATCTCATGAGTTTTCACTTCTGCAGGAAAGATTCAGCTCCCTCTGTACAATTTTTTGCATGCACCTCTTTGGATGTTCCATCCAGAGATGTTCCCACAAGCAATCAAGGAAGCACAGTCTTGATGAAACCAGCAATGAATGAAGGACCCATATAAGTGGGTCATTAGTGGGTCACTCTAAAAGTAAAGAGATATTAAGTAGGTTTATCCTTTTTTTTTTTCATTACTATCCTTGGTTCTGTTCCACACTGACATTAGTGAAGGGGAGGAGGAAGTAGAGGATCTCTTTATTAAAATTTGCAGCACACAAGTCTGGAGGGAACGCAGTGACACTGGAGGACAAGATTATATGAGATTATTTCATCATCTGAAGACATGCTTTGAAATTCAACACGGCTAGGAGCACAGTTGCTGCACAGAGCCAGAAACAACCAACTGTACAAATGGGGCTTGGGGAAAACTGTTCAGACAACAGCTCTTCTGAGGAAGGTTTGGAGTGGAGCAGTCTGCAAGGTGACTGAGATTCAGTGAAGTCCAACTGCTATGAAAATTGAACACGATGGGATGCATGAACAGGAGCACACATCATCTGCAATATAGGTCATCCTTTGCTCTGCTCAGCTTCCTGAGGCCCCAGATGAAGTACTGTCTCCTGTACCAGTATTCAAAAGAATAAATGCAGGTATGAAAAGAAGATAGGTCAAAGAACAAGTACGGTATCTAGAAAGTGTGAGGAGAGATTAAAACTAATGGTATTGTTTTCATCTAGAGAGGAGAATGCTGTGGGCAGGGTTATAATGGACTTCTGCATACACAGAAACACGCTACAAAAGTCAATAGAACGATCTGTCCTCCACAACTACAGCAGACAAGGAGTAATGGGCTGAAATTGGGGCAAGAATGACTCACAGCAAACATCATAAAAACTACACATAGTGATAACCAAGCACACAAATAGATTTTATGTAGAAGTCTTCAAACACAAGGTAAATTAGTAGCAGTGATCAATGACTGAAGCATTGACGATCATACCTAGGAACAGGGAGAAGCTGATAACCTCCTGGCATTCCCCCTTCAACCTATTTGTAACTAATTTTCCATCAGTCTCATCTTTACAACTGTAAGCACTAAGAGCTTCAACATTATAACCGTAAAAGCTACAGTAAAAGCCCAGTGAAATTTAGATGTACCAATTACCTCATTAGTACTGAAAATTGAGTCACAAATCACAGAATTAACAAGGTTGGAAAAGACCTTCAAGATCATTGAGTCCAACCTATAACCTAACCATTCTAATTAACTAAACCATAGCACTAAGTGCCTCATCTAGCCTCCTTTTAAACACCTCCAGAGATGGTGACTCCACCACCTCCCGGGGCAGCCCATTCCAATGGCAAATCACTCTCTCTGTGAAGAGCTTCTTCCTAACATCCAGCCTAAACCTGCCATGGTGCAGTTTGAGACTGTGTCCTCTTGTTCTGTCACTGGGTGCCTGGGAGAAGAGACCAACCACCACCTGGCTACAACCTCCTTTCTGGTAGTTGTAGAGAGCAGTAAGGTCTCTCCTGAGCCTCCTCTTTGCTGGGTTGAACAACTCCAGCTCCCTCAGCCTCTCCTTGCAGGGCTGTGCTCCAGCCCCTTACCAGCCTTGTTGCTCTGCTCTGGACCCAAGCACCTCAATATCTTTCTTAAATTGAGGGGCCCTGAACTAGACATGGTACTCAATGATGTGGCTACCATGATGGCAAGGAAGCCCTTTTTACTAAGGGACAGGATTCAACTGACATAAACCTAGCAGAACATGAGACATTTCAGCCACATATCATCCTTGTCCCCCAGCATAGAGAACTGCCCATGGTTGATGCTTGCTCTGGGACAAAGCAGGCTGTCAGGGATGCCTTTGCCACCTGGGCAGGCAGCCCCAAGGCTAGGTCCATGCTTGACTGAAACGGCGAGAGTCACTGTACAGATAATATAGTAGAATTGGTATGTATGCACTGCAACGTTTGCCTGTGTACAGTGTACCTTGTCCAAAGAGCCATGCTTACACTTCCAGCTAAACCACCACTTGCCTGGGCATCCTGTTCCAGGGCTTGATAACCATTTCAGTGATTTTCTTCCTAGTGTCCAATTGAAATCCCCCCCTGGAACGACTCAAGTTTGTTTCCTCTTGTTACTTGGGATAAGAGACTGACATCCACCTTGCTACAACCTCCTTTCAGGTAGCTGTAGAGAAAGTTAAGGCATAATTTTTTGCATGTAAAAAACCCATAACCCTTGGAGGAACTCCAGCATCTCCTCTACGAAAACACACTGAGACCCCTGGGGCTGCTTAGTCTGGAGAAGAGAAGACTATGACTATGACTATCTGAGGGCTGGGTGTCAAACGGATGGGGCCGATCTCTTTTCAGCGGTGCACAGCTATACGACAAGGAGCAATGCCTACAGACTGGAACACAGACGGTTTCACCTCAACATGAGGAGAAACTTCTTTACAGTGAGGGTGACAGAGCCTTGGAACAGGCTGCCCAGAGAGGTTTGGTGTCTCCTTCTCTGGAGACTTTCAAAACTCACCTGGATGCATTTCTGTGTGAATTACCCTAGGGGATCCTGCTTTGGCAGGACTTGATGATCTCTGGAGATCCCTTCCAACTTCTAAGGTTCTGTGGTTCTGTGATTCTGTGATTTTGATTACATTCCATGTCTAAGGTCTGCTCATTTTCATTGGATTTCCTGCTGGTGGGGGCATGACTTCTCTGGAAAACATGACGAAGCTGGGGCAGTGCTGTCCCACAGCTCATGGAACGTTAGTGTGGTACAGGAGATCAGCAATTGCATTCTTACCCTGCAGCGTTCATTCCAGCCCTCTTGGGGCCAGCAGGGCAAGGAAGACACACATACTGTGTGTGCTCCTGTGGAGCAAAGAGGTAATTTTTTCTATTTAGAGAACTCTAAATATTTGGATGTCAGCATCCATTATTATTCTGGAAACTTCAAAACACTCTAGAAAATGGGTTGATCCTGGCAAAATTGATTCATAACAAAAGAGCATTATCAGGCAAGCACAGAGGCACTTTCCTGTTTTTCAGTGTGGTAACAACAGATACATCATAGGAGGATTTTTACAGCCAGGCAGACAGCTCAGATAGTTCACAGGATGTTAGGTGTTGGAAGGGACCTCCAGAAATTATTAAGTCCAACCCCCTCTGCCAGAGCAGGACCACAGAATCTAGCTCAGGTCACACAGGATTGCATTCAGACAGGTCTTGAAAGTCTCCAGAGAAGGAGACTACACAACTTCCAGTACTCCGTGACCCTTACAGTAAAGAAGTTGAGGTGGAACTTCCTCTGCTGTAGTTTATATTCACTGCCCCTTGTCCTATGTTCTAAAGGGGAAGAAAGGCAAACTTTCAAGCATGAACATCCCAAATAAAGTGCATTCAGATATTCCTTCTCCTCCCACAGATGAGCCTGTGGAAAAAAAATTCTGCCAAAAATGGCACAGAACAACTGAAGAATAACTCTGAATTCATACTCAGCTGCATCTTCCAGATGTCAGTGAAAGTTATGTGACTTCTCTTTCCTAAAATGGCTTTGGGACAAAGAAATAGGAGAAGATGGAGAAAGGAAAAATAATTGTAGAGGAACTGGCTTTGGGAACAAAAGCTATGTTAGCTGGAGGAAACCCATACTGGGGTTAAAATAGCACTTTGCTCTATTCAGCTGTAGAGATTTGTCTGACTGGAGTAGGCTGTACTCAAGGACATTGCCATAATAATTTGGAACACGCTGACATCTGCATCAGAGGCCCAGACTAGATAGAAGTTGAAGCATTAGAAAAAGATGGTGAGATCACACTTAAGGGTCTTGCAAACTTGCAGTCAGGAGAGCATTTGGAGGAAGATTGCCTATTTAGTTCCAAAATGTCTTCCCAAGCCTCCTGAAAATGTTGCAGAACAGGGAGTTAATCTTGTACTCAAACACTTGTCTCACAACAACACCAAGCTACACTTCACTCGATTAAAATGCAGTTAATTCACAGACCTCAGCCAGTACCACAGACTGCATCTGTTGGCCTGTTGCTGGGACTCATAAAACCAGGGTGATTACTTGTTTATCAGTTTTGCACATGCCTGGTTGTGATTGAAAGATTAGCTTTCAAATATCAGGGAAAAAAACCCCACCACAATTTGAGTCATGCTCTCTTCTTGACATTAATTTGCATGGCACAGGGAAAAGCAGGAAAAGAAGATGCCTAACAGAGATGCTGCAAGAAATTGCTCATCAACCCAAACCCTGATATGCAGAGGCCAAAAGGAATTTAATTTCAAATGAAAATTTCAAATGAAAACCGCCCAGTCACCAGCACATAACATTACTCCACCAGCAGTGACATTTCCAGCTTCAGACTGCTCTGCTTAGACACACAAAATCCATAGTGTTCCTCTTCCCTTCATTATGCAGTGCACACACAAATGTGAATTGCTGCTGAGGAAGTTCATCTGCTCTCAGAGTTGAAGGTGATCATGTTCTTCCTAATTATGCAAGCAAATTCCACTGACTCAGTGTCACAACAAGAACAAATACATAATGCACAGAAGCAGCAGTGGTTTGGGACCACTACACATCACCCTGTCCTGTCCAGAGGTTGCTGTGGCCTGATACTTGATTCCAAATAAAATCAGGAACCTAAAAGGTGCATGTCCTATTTCTTCCCTGCTTCACTTGCTGAGATGTGGCCTCCTTTAAGTTTGCTTGCCTTCATCCATCACTGATGAAGAAAAAGGGCAACAGATTTCACTTTCTGTTAGTCTATGACAACATAAAGGAGCAATGAAAGTTATTGGGTAGGAAATAGTGAGAATATGATACTGTTGTTCTAGCTCTCCATATAGGATCCATGTCCCTCCTAGGATACGACAAATCACAGATCACAGATTCCTTTCAGTTGGAAGAGACCTTTAAGATCATTGAGTCCAACCATACATAGCCTTCCAACTGTAAGAGCACCTCTGCTTTGAAGTTAGGAACCACTTTTATTCATTCACAGCCCAAGAAGATAAGGACTTCATCCAAGATACATGAATTGGTGAATTTATTTGAACTGCCTTTAGGTTATCAGGCTCTTAGAAGAAATTTCCTAATAGCAGCAGCAGTATAATCAGGATCCTCAGGCACCCACCATATCACACAAGCTGGTGAAACTCAGAAAGCAAGCAAGATCTTTGCTCAGTACACATCAAGAGGAGAAAGGATGTGGGACCATGAAAATAAGTTCCTTTAGAAATACATCCAGGAGTTTTTACTGACCTTGACTAGACCTGTGGTTGTCTAAATCTAGAATTAGATCTTCAACTTCCAGGACAGGCAGGCAGATAATGAGAGTCTCAGAGGAAATTAACAGTACAGTACAAGAAATGGGCATCTTCATTTCTTGTCATGGCACAACCTGGGATACCAAGGTGGGAACAGCTTCATCCTTTTCTTAATACAGCTCACAAAAATGGTCAGGTGTTTGCCCTGGCCAACAGCTAGCAACCTCCTCCTGATCTTAATTTTCCACACTTGAATTAGTTCAGCACCATATGAGTTTAAGTGCAGAGAGGATTTGTAGGTAGCCATGCAGATGACCCTGAAGTGATTGAAACCAGCCACAGACCTTGCCTCAGCAAACTGCATTCGCTCTTTCGAAGTTACATTTTCTTTGCTCTCTCCATCAGGGGTTGATTTAACCTGATGTATGACCTGCAATCCTCACCAAAATTGCCTTTCCTCTGTTCTATGTTTTCCTTCCAGGGTGACTGTTTGATCTGGCCTTTACACAGGAGTCTTCAAGGGCAGAGGGCAAAAGGGAGGTGCAGAAAGGACGGAGGAGAGAAAAATCACACCGTCATGTGGATGGCAGCACAGACTGGAGCCAACACTGAAACAATCAGAGCTTTCTCTCACTGGTGTGGACTGCTTGCGTGGCAGAAGATGAAAGTTGTTGCTGTTGAAGTTTACATTAATCACAGGCTGCTGGAAGACAAACAGCAGTCGCCTGGCCCCTGTCAGTGTGGTATACAAGGGTATCACTCAAGGGCGGCTGGTCTCTTCTGCTGCATCAGCAGTCCTGAAAACGGGACCATTGCATAACAGACTTGGAAACTGCTACAGCCAAAGCTAGGAAGGACAACAGCATATTAACCCAGCCCCAGAAAACCACAGAACAAAACCAGAAGCTATTTAATGACAGGCTACTCAATATTCAGGAGCAGAATTGCTTCATATCGTTACATCAGTTTTCTTTCTTCCTGAAGGCTGCCACTATCTCAAGCAGCAGAGCAGGTGAGGACATTGCACTTTGTCTACACATTACCTCAACACTGAGGAGGCATCTCTGCATCATTTTAGGAAAACCATGCCACATTAGCACATTAAGTCTGAAACATGCAGCCTTTTAGATTAAGAGCAAAACCAGTGCTTTAAAAACAATAGCAGTTTGGGAGCTTCTCATTCCCAAGTTTCTGAGAGCATGTACCATTCCCTAAAAAGCTGATCCAGCTACTGCAGGAGAAGCAGCTCTGCAGAGTCCACACTCCCACAATATACTTCACATTTCTCTGCCCACATGAATCCTCCTGTGCAGCCGGCAAGAGGGCAGGCACCAGATGCTCTCAATGCAGCCTTCTGTTTTCTAATGCTGCACTTCACAGCCAAAAATAAAACCAGCCCAAAACAACCCACTGGTTTATAGGTACTGCACATCCTATCTGTTTCATCATCTAAAGCCAACCTCCATGCTGCAGAAACAGCTACACCTTGAAAAAGAAAGGTTCTCTAAGGTAAAGTAGTGCAGGGGAAAATTAAAGAGGGCAGAGGCTCTGGTAAGGAAAGCATTCTGGCACGTCTCTGCCTCAGTGGCTTGGTCCCCTGAACAGAATACAAATGAAGAGCATCACTGACAAGCCACTATAACATCTCAGTCCCCTTTACAAGTCATCCAATCGGCTGATGGCATAGAGACAGTGCAGGCATTGTCAGAAATACACTGGTCACAAACAGAATAAAAGGGAGGCCCACAGACAGGCATCATCCTAGTGGGACTGAGCACAGCCTTAGAAATGCACTAACAGATACAGCTATTAACATGCCTGCACAAAACGGAATGCAGGCAGAGCACTCAGAAGTGCTTGTTCATTCCTACCCTCCATTTCAAGCTGCGACGTCAGCCTGTAATTAGCTGAAATAGCCTCTATTCTCTTCAACTTCTCGACTGATGAGAAGTTCACAAGAAGCATGAGTCGTCAGAAAAGGTTTAAAAATACACCCCATTCTCACAGCAACAGCAGGAGAAATAAAGCACTTACTTTCCCTGTGTGCTTATTTAAAAACCTTTGCAAGTGCTGCTCCAGCAAGGATGTCATAAGTTTGGCGATGGTAAGCTAGTGTGGAAGAATTAAGTGAGAACAGGCTTTTCCTCTGAGTGAGAAGAGACTCTGTCAAAGCTTTACTTCTAAGACAGCACTGGGAAAGACTTGGACATCAAACAAGAGGACACAGTCTCAAACTGCGCCAGGGCAGGGTTAGGCTGGATGTTAGGAAGAAGTTCTTCACAGCAAGAGTGATTGGCATTGGAATGGGCTGCCCGGGGAGGTGGTGGAGTCACTATCCCTGGAGGTGTTTAAGAGGAGGCTGGATGAGGCACTTAAGTGTCATGGTTTAGTTAATCAGAAGGGTTAGGTGACAGGTGGGACACGATGATTGTGAAGGTCTTTTGCAACCCAGTTAATTCTGTGATTCTGTGATTTCATTTTCCAACAAAGGTACATTGTAGACTTGAGAAATCATACAATCATGGAAGTGTTTTGGTTGGAAAAGACCTTTCAGATCATCAAGTCCAGCCATTAACCCAACATTGCCAAGTCACCTGTAAACCATATTCATCAGCACCACATTAATATGACTTTTAAATACCTCTGGGGATGGAGACATAGCACTTCCCTGGGCAGCCTGCTGTACTGCTTTGACAAGCTTTTCATAGAATCATATAATGATAGAATCAGCCAGGTTGGAAGAGACCTCCAAGATCATCCAGGCCAACCTAGCATCCAGCCCTATCCAATCGACTAGACCATGGCACTAAGTGCCTCATCCAGTCTTTTCTTGGACACCTCCACGGACAGTGACTCCACCACCTCCCTGGGCAGCCCATTCCAATGGCAAATCACTCTCTCTGTGAAGAACTTCTTCCTAACATCCAGCCTCCAGGGATTGTGACTTTAGACTGTGTCGCTGGCTGCCTGGCAGAAGAAACCAACTCCCATCTGGCTACAGCCTCCCTTCAGGTAGTTGTAGACAGCAATGAGGTCACCCCTGAGCCTCCTCTTCTCCAGGCTAAGCACCTCCAGCTCCCTCAGCCCTTCCTCACAGGGCTTTGTTCCAGGCCTCTCATCAGCTTCATCACCCTTCTTTGGACATGTTCCTGTATCTCAACATCTCTCTTGAATTGAGGGGCTCAGAACTGGACACAGTACTCAAGGTGTGGACTGACCAACTAAGAAGTTTTCCCAAATATCCATCTAAACCTCCCCTGGCACTTAAGGCCATTTCCTCTTATTACAGCACTTGGTTTTAGAAGAAGAAACCAACCTACACCTGACCCAAACCTCCTTTCAGGTACTTGCAAAAAAATGATAAGGTCTCCCCTCAGACTTCTCTTCTCCAGGCTAAACAACCCCAGTTCCCTCAGATGATCCTCATAAGCTCTAAAGTAGATTGTAGGGCAAAAAAACAATGCTAGGTTGGATGAGGCTGTTTAAGGGTTAGGTTGTTCAAGGCCAGGTTGGATGAGGCCTTGAGTGATCTGTTCTAGTGGGAGGTGTCCCTGCCTATATCAGGGTTCTGGTACTAAATGATCTTTGAGGTCCCTTCCAATCCAACCATTCTATGATTCTGTGATTCTAAGTCTACCATCAAGGCAAAAGAATTAACAGGGCAGAATTCCCATAAGAAATATAAAGTGGAGGATGTTGCTTCTGGTCATCCTTGCAGAAAGACACAGATGGAACTAACTGTGGGCAAATAAGGGGGTCTGCATTTCAAACAGCATATTACTCACAAAGCTTTTTTTCCCCTCCACCTCCATTCCTCTATGAACATCTGATTCACTGGGCCTTTGGTGCTTTCTTTTTTTTCCTCTTTAATTAAACATTTCAAGCCATTCACCACATCTGACTAATGAACCTTGCTTATTTCATTCTCAGTTGATGTGCAGATGGGTTGTGCACACAACTGTGAACACTGCAGCTATGAAGCATTAAAAAATAAAAACCCAAACCCAAATTTAGATTTTAAAAGTAAGGAAAACCCCTTGACTCCAGTGCAATTTTTAGAAGGTTGGGAGAAAAATACAGTCTGAATGGTGGGGAAGCTTAGGCTGTAAAAATGCCAGGAAAAGTCACATATGAAGTTGCAGAAGATTTTTATATTGGGATAACCAAATAATTGCATGAAGAAATTACTGTTATAAGGAAAATTATGGGCTCCACAGAAACAGTAAACTACTCAAGTTCAATTCATATTCTTTAGGTGCCACATTTATGCAGACTGTAATGAGAAAACTATGCTTAATTAAGCTTTTTATTTAAAGAAAGCACTGATAAAAGCCTGAAAAAGAGCACCCCACATCTCTGGTATGCATTTCCCCCCTTCTGTTAGCTTTGCTTGCTCAAAAATTAAACACAGAGATGATTAATTTATTGCTTGGAACATAGATCCAATTAAATAAATAAACAAGTTGTCATTCCAGTTACAAAATGAATCTAGTGGAATATTTTTTTTTCCCTAGGAAACCTATTTTGGGAAAGTAATAAACCACCAGGAAGGTCAAAGGCTAGAGAAAAGGCTAGAGAAAATGCTAGAGGCATTAAAAAAGACAGAAAAACACCTCGTGATACTGTGCTATTTCTGATATTATTGAGCATTTTCGTTTGGTTGCTTCACCATTGCAGGCGTCAAATAGCAACACTGACTCACCAAGACAGTGCCTTTCATGCAGAGTAGCCAAACCTGGATCATTTGTTGCAGAGAAACTGCAGTGGAGGTGAAAGGAATTACCCTAACCAGCTGTGTGCCAGTGGTGGAGTAAGGAACACCACCCGTGTGTGCGACGGTCCAGTGCAAGGGCCTGGCTCACTGCCGGCTGCTGGTGGCCAGTGGCTTGTTGCCAGTGCTTGCTCAGTGCAGCGCTGCTGGAAAGAGTAGAGGGAGCCTCACATCCCTCTTTAAGTAGCCTGGGGAACTAGCGGGAAGTCTCTTCTTCTCCTCCTGCCCACTGAAAGGTGGCTGACAAGGGTAGGGAAGTGAGGCTAAAATACGGGTGTCTGCAGGTTCCCTGGATCAAGAGAGACAGGGACCTGCTGGAGAGAGTCCAGCAGAGAGCCACAAGGATGACTGAGGGACTTGAGCATCTCCTCTATAGAGAGAGACTGAGACCCCTGGGGCTTTTTAGTCTGGAGAAGAGAAGACTGAGAGGAGATCTGATCAATGTCTATAAATATCTGAGGGGTAGGTGTCAAGTGGATGAGGCCAATCTCTTTTCAGTGGGGTGCAGCAACAAGACAAGGAACAACAGCCACTTACATCCAACAGCGGTGGTGGGAACTGGGGATCCCTGGGAAAGGAACCTGCAGGAGCTGTGTGCTACAGCCCCTGGCTACAAGAGCTGCTCAGAGATTGCAAGTGCCAGTGCATCTCACTCCACCTTCAAGCACCCACACTTCTGTTCCCATCCAGCTATCCACTGTCTTTGGTGTTCTTCTTCAAAAAGAACTTTTTTCTCTATGCTATTTCACGCCTGATCTATACAACTACAGAAATATAGTGGGTTCCTCTACAAAGATATGGACCAACTGAGTTGTGTTTGGGCCTGAAGGAAGCAAACTACTCACAGAGAGTCCCCCTATGCCTCACTTCAGTGCAAACTGAACCGTTACAAATCACCCCTGTTAAAAGGTGAGAAGGAGCTGTCTTCTGCTGCCACCTGAGACACCCAAGTGAAGAAATGTTTCTTTTGGCAGCAGTTAAGAAAATTCTATCAATCCTGTACACAGCCTGCATGCTCCTGCATAATAAAGAGAGTGATTGAACACTCTTTTAGGAAGTTTACTGGGTTATATTTCCCCTGGACTAAGGCCAGTGCTCCCATTCTTCACCAGTGCCGGGTGTACATTGCACAGACCCTTTACTGGTCTCAGTCCTTACCTCTTACTGATATTGGCAGTGCCTGAAAACGGAAATATGAACCCTGACATTAATTATAATGTCAAATGTGCTTTCAGAAGTCGTTTAGGGCAAATTAATAAACCTGTTGTCCTTGCTTCTTAGGCGGCTGAACGCCATGGGAAGTGGAGCCTGCGCACGTCAGTGTCAACCAGCACGAGTCTGATCTCAGTCGAAACAGCACACACTGTTCCTCAGAGGCTTGGATGAGGAGAGGAAAAGTAAAATACAGCAAGGGGTAGGATAATGTCAGAATTTGATTATGCAAGCCACTGCACTTAATGACACTAGTCATATGAGGACAACTTATGGCAGGGGGTGAGGTTTTGCAGAAAAGTGCACTGAGGATAAGCTGTACTTTCCCAGCTAGACATTCGTGCAACTTTCTGAGGCAGCCAGTCCACCCCTCACCACAACCAAGGAGCCATGTTCTCTAAAAAGCATGTGATGGAAGATGCTGTGGGCAAGGGCCTGTGCAGAGGCACTGGCATCCTCTTGACAGATGAGCTCGATCCCTTGTGACAATCATCTATGGCATTTATTGGTTCTTTGGAGCAAGCCAGTACCACACAGATCCATCATCAGTCACACAATCAGTGTCTCAGGCTCCCTCAGTCAGCAGGAATTGCTAGCAAGCAATGCATCTTTTGCAAAAGGAAGTGATTTCCTACAGCAGAAGGTGAGAGAAAACGTCCCCTAGCAAACAATAACCAAAAGAAAAACAAGGAAAAAAAATTAAAAATCAGGACCATGAAGTGGAGGGAGATAGAGAGGAAGCTGGAGACACTTACCAAGGTATACCCAGGTTTTGGAGTCCCCTTTAAAGAACACTGCTGCCCTGGCTGTGATCAGCAGTGATGCAGCTCTGCTCCTGCCACAGCAACCAGCGCTGGACCTTGCTGCAGAGCCAGCCCCATCCTATGCCACCACCACCTGACATTACCTGCCACAGCCTCCTGCCCCACATCCATGGAGGAAAGTGGAAGTATAGGAAAGATGTTGGATATCCAAAGAGGCTGGTCCCTCAGCCTCTCCTCATAAGGCAGTGCTCCAGTCCCCTAATCATCCTCCTAGCCCTCCATTGGACTTGCTTGAGCTGATCCCTGTCCCTCTTAAACTGGAGAGCCCAAAACTAAACTCAGCACTCAAGATGGAGTCTCACCAGGGCAGAGTAGAGTGGAAGGAGAACCTCCCTCAATCTGCTGGCTTATGGCAAACCATCTTACAGGATATTTGGTTTAGTGACTGTGCCAGGCAAATTGGATTCCCCAGCCCAAATCTGAGCACGAGACCCCAGCTTGGCCAGGTCAGTGAGCTGCATCTCCACGAGGAGAAGGCACACATGGAGGAGGAAGAACCTACAGGACACAAAATAAGCAGATACAGAGGTATATTTGCTAAGTCTGGCCAAAGGTTTCACTTTTAATCCCCACTAGACTGACAGGCACAAGAAGGTATTCTTTATGCTGCTCTAATTTAGGTAGCTTTAGATAATTCTGCCCTAAAGTCCATCTGGGGCAATTTAAAATCATTTTAGATCTAAAAAGAAGAAGGGGAAAATGAGGCAGGAAAAAGCAGAAAAGGGGGAAAGAGCCTTTGAATCTGTCCTATGAATAATGTTAAAGAGCCCAAATAGCTTAGTATCCAGCCCAAGACCTAATTTACAATGTAATAACAGCACTGTCGCTGTACTCAGCAAAAAGGGCCATTTTGTGTTGTACTGGCAAAATCTGTCCTTTAAGGCATTACAGAAGAGCCTGCAGGAAAGCCTCACTTCTTGTTTGGAAGAAACTTTCATCAGCTGACCCCTTGATTGAGGTAACTGCGCACATGCTTAGCAAAATTCCACACTCTCTTTTGCTGATGCTCTTGTAAGCACTGTGAAACAGCAGTGCAGGTGGTTGCCTAACATCTCCCCCACCACTGAAATTATGCAAATGGGCAGGGCTTTGCTTCTGCAAGAGGATGTGAGCCAGCAAGAGCAGCAGGACAACGTCTTGCCTACAGCAGTGGTGATGGCTCTAGATGGCACTGAAACCCCCAGCTCTCACCAGGACATCAGTGAAAGTAGAAGATCTCCTCAGCATCCTCCTGCAAAAGCCTCTTGGCTTGAGCAGCTTCAGAAACACTTTCTTGTCCTCTGCAGGAACAAGGAGCAATGGCAGGACTTTGATTCAGAGCTTCCTCCTGAAAGTATTCTGATGATCACACACAGAGAAACATCCAGGTTGGAAAAGGTGCTCTGGATCACCAAATCCAACCTATAACCCTACTCTACAAGATTCACCTTAAGCCATACCCCTAAGTACCACATCCAGATGACCTTCTGGATCACCAAGTCTAACCTATAACCCTACCCTACAAGATTCACCTTAAACCACATCCCTAAGTACCACATCCAGATGACCTTCTGGATCACCAAGTCCAACCTATAACCCTACTCTACAAGATTTACCTTAAACCATATCCCTAAGTACCACACCCTTAAACACAGATAGGAGAGCTCTGCTCCAAACTGGCAACCTTCTGAAAAGATCTAAAACTAGACATTTGTCCAGGCAAGAGGTGGCCCAATAGGTACTTTGTGGATTTTCTCACTGCTCTGAGCCACACTTTTGAGTCTCCCATAAGCCTCCTCTGCTAGGACCACCAAAAACTTGGCAATGAAGAGGTTATAGCTGCATGGAACTGCACTGATGTCTGGCAAAACCTCCAACCCCAGAGCAAGGATGCAAAATCAGAAGGAAACGTAGACACTGCACTGCAGACACTTCAATGTTCCACCTCTCTGCTTCACACAGGAGCCGTTCAGATCTCCAGTGTTCCCACAGACATGCCAAACCAATTGCCTGCAGTACCCTTTGTCTGTCTCCTGGTACAATCCAAGAGAATTTCTGCAGTACCACCAGCAGCACAGTGGCTGTTCCCAGAAGAAAACACAAGCCAGCTCAAGAATTCTGATATGTTTCCCACAAAAGAGGTAATTTTAACCGTGCTGGGCATGCTACAGGCAACATTTATATCTGCACATGTTTAAATGTGCAGAGTTCAGATTCCAGCACATGTAGATCAATCTGTGGTAAAAATTTAAGCTTGTGACACTTGTAGGAAGGAAGGCTGGGCTGGTAAGTGATGACTCAGACAAACTGGCACTGAGGAGCAAGCTGACAGAACATTTAATAAACAAATTAACTTTCTACTCTCTTAAATAAGCATTACACCCTTGCAAACATCCAAGAATACAGCACTCAGCTTCAACCTAGGAGGCTATGCCTGACATTTTTCTCAGCCTCACTTCCCACTTCCCATTAAAAACAAATTTATCTCCTGCATCATCAGATGTTCTGCTGACAGCAACATTTTGCTCTGTACACTTCTTTGTAGCCATGGGGCAGATCGGCCAATTCTTCTGAGTCACTCTCAGAGTAAGTGTCTCACTCCATCAGTAGCACCAATTTGTACAAGTGCCTGTTTGCTTGGCTGTCCTCCAGCCAAACCAGCTTTTCTGACTAAATGTCCTGGTCCCTTTCTCAGCATATAAGAGTTAGGAGGTTTGCAGAAAGTCTTGTTCCCACTGGGAGAGGAAAGACTCATCCATAAGATCTTGGAGATCTTTTTCAGGACTGACTTGGAAGAAGGAAAGATTAAGTAGACAGGAATAAGCCAGAACTTTGTATCTATCCAGAAAAGTCTTAACACCTTTGTTCACAGAATCAGAGAAAGTTAGGGGATGGAAGGAACCTCCAAAGATCATCCAGTCCAACCCTCATGCCAGAGCAGGATCACTTATGCCAGATCATACAGGAACACATCCAAGTGGGTCTTGAATATCTCCATAGAGGGAGACTCCACATCCCCCCTGGCAGCCTGTTCCAGTGTTCTGCCACCCTCACAGTGAAGAAATTCTTCCTCATGTCTCCATGGAATTTCCTATGCCTCAGCTTCCACCCATTGCCCTTGTCCTGTCATCAGGCATCATTGAGCAGAGCCTGGCTCCATCCTCCTGACACTCATCCTTTATGTATTTCTGAACATGAAAAGGTCACCTCTCAGTCTCCTCTTCTCCAAGCTAAAGAGCCACAGCTCCCTCAGTTTCTCCTCATAAGGAAGATGTTCCATTCCCTTCATCAGTTTTGTGGCTCTGCACTGGACTCTTTCAGGCAGTTCCCTCAGGTCCTTCTTGAAATGAGGGGCCCAGAACTGTTCCTTTATAAAAAACTCAACCTTCTAAATTTGTGCTTGTGTGTGCAGAGTTGAGCAGTGTCAATAGTGACTGTTGAAGGACATTTCCAGAAGACACACCATAAGGCATCTTCATGTGCTAACCTGATCCACTAAAACACTGGACCAAACATCTGTTCACATCTGAACTCCTGTTCTGCTTTTGGACCACTTTCTTTGCTTCTCTCCAGCACGCAGTCCTTGCTTCCTCTATGGGCAAAAAGATTTACCACTAGCACATTTTACAAGCTTTTAGAACAAATCTGGCTCTCATTTCACAAGCTAGGCCATTTTCAAGTTCAGGTGGGCCTGAGTACCCATCTTTTTTCCTGAGCATCTGCTCCTGCACCAGACACAATGCCCCCAATTTTTCCAGCAGCCATCATTCAGGTAGAATAATGAGTGTCAACTGCTTAACCAGCAGATGGGACCAACGGCTCCAAACACCATTCAGATAAGTCCCTCGGGTCAGAATGCTTCTGTAACCCTTCAAAAAGCAATCTCCCTATTATACACTTGAAGCAGGAACAGATATTTAATTGTAATTAGCAGTTTGCTGAAGGAAAGGCAGAGGTAGCAGGGCCAGAACACAAAGGAAAGAGACTTCCCCTCTGTCCTCCTGAGACAGGGAACAAGAAGCAGAAATCTCCAGTGATTTGAAAAAGCAAGCAGTGGCCAGATGAAGTGTCTCAGGGAACTCCAACAGGGAAAGGATTTGTTGGCCAGGAAAAGCAACCTGAGAAGGAGGAACTCCCACCAGACAACATTAATCCCCCAAAACCGGATGGACACACAGACAGAATAGAGAAAGCAGGAAGCAATCTCGTGTCCATTTCCCCAGAACACTCTTCCCATCCTCCACATCTCAGTGTTTTATGAGTGCTTCATCCCTGGAGCTATGAGTTTGCTTACTGCATTACCATCAGCAGGAAAATCTGGGTTGCTCATTGTGCCTCTCAGGGAGGGTGATCCTGTATTAGGAAGATTAAGGTCAGCCTATGTGCATGTGACAGCATAATCTCCTGCAGGCACCCAAGGGGCTGTGACAGAGCCATGGCACATATCCTTCCCTGCATCTGCACCCACAAATAGCAACCATGTCAACCTGCCTCTGCCCAGCTCCTGCACACTCAGGTTCCTCCTCGGGTGCTGCCAGCCAGGGCATGCCCTGCTAGTCACCTGCCATTAACTTCCACCTACAGCCCTGCAGTTCAGCTGCTTGATCACGCAGCACATGCTCATGGGATCTGCAATGACCTCCACAGGCTGCTGGACTTTGCTGCCTAAACTCCTACACCTTCCCCACCAAGACACACCATTTTGGTCAGTGCATAGACCAGTGCTGCTTTGCCATCCCCTCTGTCTTCCCAGTATCATGCAATATGCTCTCCTGAACAGTTTCTGAATAGCTTGTAAGCTAAGCTCCTTTTTTTTAGTGTTAAAGAAGTCACACTAGGAAAGTCATGAATGATTCCAGTGAAATAAGGGGGGAGGAAAAAATCTCCATTTTCTGAGAACAGCAGCTGTTATTTCCCACTCAAAGGAGTAAACAACTCCTCTGTACATTTTGGGAGAGCAGGATCAGGACTTCTAACTGCTATTAACCTCATGAACCAAAAGCTGTGATTTCATTTCACCCTGAATAAGACATCTAAACTTGGACTGTAGTTTAAAGCACTGCAGCATCAACAGGAAAAAAACCACCACCACCAAAGTCCCCAAAATTTATTTCTTGCCCAGAATAGCACTTTCCTGCTGACTTAGAGAAATATTTTTAACAAGCCTGGTCAGAATAATTTTCCTTAAACAACAAACCAGATTCAAGTTTCTGGATGTTCAATCACTCCAGCTCACAGCATTCCCAGTATCCCACAAGCAAAGCCATAGACTTCTACTTGGATGCTGTCCTCATGAGTGGGCCTTACTGTGCAACAGCTGCCCAGTGTGCACATAGGTGACATGGAGTTCAGTTACCAACAGTCTGAACCCTACCAAGGCTTGGGGTTGCTTTATTTCTTTACTAGCCAGTGGTCTCCACCCTACTTAGATCAACCTCTTCACCATCGCTTCCCCTGATGCCTTCATTTGCAGGGAGACATCAGATTGTAGATCTTGTGCAGGGCACTCAGGGGACTGCAGCAGTGATTTTTAGCCAGCATTATCACTCTTGCTGTCATTTCATGGGTGAGCAGCAGCTCTGAACGCCTGTTTTCCCTTCGAACGCTTAATTGTTTGATGTATTGAGAAACTACCTTTCAAAATGATTATGCAGCTCTGTATCACTGCACCTCCTCCACCTCCCAGTATCAAGACCTGTCATGCACAATCAAGCCAAAGGAATCTTCAGTGGTGGCATCACAACCAAAGGAGTAAGATCCCTGTGGGTTAAGAAAAGTGCTCTTACATAGCAGATTCAGAATATTTGGTACCTTTAGTCTCAAACTTTTCTCTTGAGAGCCCAAAGCATTTTTTTTCCCAGATCTGCCTGGCACTGATTTTCTGCTGCACCTCAGGTGAGAAGACCATAGAATCACAGAATCAACCAGGTTGGAAGAGACCTCCAAGATCATCCAGTCCAACCTAGCACCCAGCCCTAGCCAATCAACTAGACCATGGCACCAAGTGCCTCATCCTGTCTTTTCCTGAACACCTCCAGGGATGGTGACTCCACCACCTCCCTGGGCAGCCCATTCCAATGGCAAATCACTCTCTCTGGGAAGAACTTCCTCCTAATATCAAGTCTATACCTCCCCCAAATGACAGCATTACCATAGATTTTGTACATAACATAGAGAAAGAAGAAAATAGCCCTCGGTGTAGTCTGGAAATCAGTGCAAATGCAGTTAAGAGTTAAAGAAAATCTCAAGCAAATCTTTATATTACAGAAATCCAACCTGTTCTGATACTCTTTTTCCAGTCCCCTTTCCTATTTCCTTTCCAAGCTAGCTGAGCCATCTAGAAAGACCACTTTGTACGATGGACAACACAGTTGGTGTTAAGTGTACACAAGCAGCCCCTCCACCTCCAAATCTCTGTTCTGAGGGCTGCAGTGAGATGCTGCGTGTGCCAGGTATCTTCTTGACCAATCTCAGGGTCAGATTTTCTTTCAAGATTCACTTCCTCCAGAAGATGATGGATTTGCTTTACTAAAGGTAACTCGAAATCTGACCATCTCTGCCACATGCAGAAAATACAAGGGTGTGAAGTGTGAAAAGGAGCAGACTCCCCTTGCAAAGAATCACAGTGACTGCTGAAATATTAATGAGGCTCTTTATTTGAGGGAGCCTAAAAAGGACTTTGAATAATGCATTGCAAGCAACAGTACATCAGCAGTGGCTTTTTTTCATGTGAGAGGCAGCTGGCATTTTAAAAATAGACAACTTTCAACTCGATGGGGGCAGCTTACCAGCAGAGGAAATTATCCACAAACACACCAGCATTTAAGGGGACAAAGCAGATAAACAAGCAGAGCACAACGAAAGTTTATTAGGACAAATGTTCTAAAGCACATCTCTGCTGTCATAGAATCATGGAATCAACCAGGTTGGAAGAGACCTCCAAGATCATCCAGTCCAACCTAGCACCCAGCCCTAGCCAGTCAACTAGACCATGGCACTACAAGCTTGCCTATCATAAGTGCAGCTTCATCGTTATTGGGCATCTCAACATATTCCGTCCCTTACTGCCACCAGAAGAACCTCCTTGACCTACTCTGCAGTGGGCAGTCTGGCAAAGACATAATGATCTGCTCTTGTAAATGAAAGAGATGTTCTGTCCCCATTCCAGGCAGCTCATGAATTTCTGAAACCTCATGAATTTCTGAAACTTACTTTTAAAAACAGAATCTCTAGTGGTATTGGCTGATTCAACAGAAGTAAAAGAAGTGGGGGGAAAATGGCACTGGGACAGGAATGAGATGGAAACTAAGACCACATGGAGGAACCTGCTCAGCTGTACAGCAAACTGCACTTGTGAGGCCCTTTGGCTTGAGGATTACACTAATGGTGGCAAGAACACCTTTAGCAGCAGCAAATTAAATAGCCACAGGCAATGCAGCTCCTGAGCTGCCTGGCACATTTTGGGGTTTAGTGTTTACACTTAGTAACAGCAACAGGACTCACGGACAAAGACGTTGCTGTAGTTGGCTCTGTGACAAGTCCCCGAGAAAGCAACACAAGTCCTTGCAGCCAGAGGTGTTTTCTAAGTATCTTTGATACATGCTCCCTCTGCCTACCCAGCCAGGATATAAAATGTAGCTGCCCAGGGGGGTTGTGGAGTCTGTCTGCAGATATTCAAGACCTGCCTGTATGCATTCCTGTGTGATCTGGTATAGGTGATCCTGCTCTGGCAGGGGGGCTGTGCTGGATGATCTTTTGAGGTCCTTTCCAGCCCCTAACACTCTGTGATTCTGTGGAAATACACTCATGCAGGCATATCTGAAGGCAAGAGGCTCGATTCAGCATGCAGGTGGCTTCATAGTTGGCTCTGCCTGCACACATAGGGGTATTGGTAGATAGTAGCTGAACATGAGCCAGCAGTGTGCCCAGGTGGCCAAGAGAGCCAATGGCATCCTGGCCTGCATCAGGAACAGTGCGGCCAGTTGGACAAGGGAGGTTATTCTGCCCCTGTACTCAACACTGGTCAGGCCACACCTTGAGTGCTGTGTCCAGTTCTGGGCCCCTCAATTCAAGAGAGATGTTGAGGTGCTGGAATGTGTCCAGAGAAGGGAGACAAAGCTGGTGAGAGGTCTGGAGCAGAGCCCTGTGAGGAGAGGCTGAGGGAGCTGGGGTTGTTTAGCCTGGAGAAGAGGAGGCTCAGGGGTGAGCTCATTGCTCTCTACAACTACCTGAAGGGAGGTTGTAGCCAGGTGGGGTTGGTCTTTTCTCCCAGACAACCAGCAACAGAACAATGAGACACAGTCTCAAGTTGTGCTGGGGGAGGTCTAGGCTGGATGTTAGGAGGAAGTTCTTTCCAAAGAGAGTGATTTGCATTGGAATGGGCTGCTCAGGGAGGTGGTGGAGGCACCGTCCCTGGAGGTGTTAAAAAAAAAAGACTGGATGAGGCACTTAGTTTAGATGACTGGGCAGAGCTGGGTGATAAGTTGGACTGGGTGATATGTTGGAGTGGATCTGGGGGGTGGAGCAGCTCTGCTATGAGGACAGGCTACGAGAGTTGGGGCTCTTCAGCCTGGAGAAGAAAAGTCTTCAAGGAGACTTTGTAGTGGCCTTCCAATATCTGAAGGGGACTTACAGAAGGGCTGGGGAGGGACCATTTACAAAGTCTGGTAATGACAGGACAAGGAGTATTGGGTTCAAACTGGCAGAGGGGAGATTTAAACTCAATGTTAGGAAGAAGTTCTTTACAGTGAGGGTGGTGAAACACTGGCATAGGTTGCCCATGGAGGCTGTGGATGCTCCCTCCCTAGAAGTGTTCAAGCCCAGGTTGGATGAGGACTTGAACAACCTGTTCCAGTGGGAGGTGTCCCTGCCTACAGTGGGAGGCTGGAACTAGATGATCTTTGAGGTCACTTCCAGCCTAAACTATTCTATGATTCTATGATCACATTTCCCCCTTTCCACCATTCCCAAAAAAAAGAGTGGGGTCAGTGGAGCAGCAGCTCCCCAGTCACTGAGGATGGGGCACTGAGGGCAGACTAGAGAGGGGACGCATCAACCCCACAGTGAAGGCTACGTACCAAGTGCTGTGGCGTTTCAGAGTTAGCTGCTCTGGTGCACATGCAGAACAGCAGTATGCCCACAGTGTTTGCTCATCATGGCACACCCAGGCAGGCTGCTGCTAGCAGGCAACCTCAGGAAAAGCAAAACGTCCCAGAAAGTGAGTGCACAGGCCAACAAAACAGCATCCCCTGCCAGCCCCATCTCCTTTTCCACCTATCCTGTTTATCCTGTCTAGCTACTTACCCGTTTTACTGGCCATCAAATGACTGGTTGGTTGCCTTAAGCAGCAACATCCCTTTGCCCTGCTCTTCTCCATTAACTTTATCTTCCTCCTCTACACAGCCTCCTCCTTTCTAACAATTAACCCTCCCTTTCTGCTTTTACATCTTTCCCTGCACAACCAAATTCTGTTAGTTGTTGGTATCCATATTTCACATAGCTATAAACAGGCAACCATCAGCACTGACACCCACACTCAATCCTGGTGGAGGCAGCCATCTGAAGGAAGAAAAGCCTAAAGGAAAGAAAGGACAACCCCCTACCCCAAAGGCATTATATGTTATCATGGCCTTCAAGAATGGCCCAGAATGGCATTAGATGAGGGTCAACCAGTCTTACTTGTTCCAACTCCACAATGGTAAGCAAAGGGCTGCTGCCCCACAGGAGCCACCTGGCACCCCGAGACACACAGCGTCACTGCCTACCACTACAGATGATGTATCAGCACAACATGATGCAACTCTGGCCTGGACTTGTTTGTTTTCATAACAAGCTTCATCTTGCCTGGGCAAGAGAAGAAGTATTTGGTCAGTGCCAACACTTGCAGCCAGCCTGCCCACACCACCTCTGGGGAATACCTGGGCAACGCTGATGATATTCACACAGCGAGTGACAGCTCATCTGTGCACAGAGGGACCATACTGCCTGTGGGGGTTAGGTGTGAATGAGATGACAAGGAAGATTTTTTAGAGCTTGCAGCCCAGTTTGCACTCCTGCCATCTCTGTGCATGCCAGTGCCTCATCCAATGCCATTCTCTCCTGCATCAACGTGCACTGCCTTGTTGCCATTCTCTGGACACTCCAGCACCTCAGTGTCCCTCCTGCTGTGAGAGGCCCAGAGCTGAACAAAATGCTCAATACTAGAGTTTTTCTTCCTTCAAATATCTTTCTATGTCATCAGAGATCATTACCTAAATGATTCTCATTTTTCTAGGCAATTCATCTTTCACTATTGTTTGCTGGAATACAAAGCACAGGAAAATCTTCTGTCTTCACAGGCACCCTCACTTCCTCTGCCCAATTTGAAATATAGAATCATAGAATCAGTCAGGGTTGGAAGGGACCACAAGGATCACCTAGCTCCAACCCCTCTGCCACGGGCAGGGACACCCTACCCTAGAGCAGGCTGCCCACAGCCTTATCCAGCCTGGTCTTAAACACCTTCGGGGATGGGGCCTCAACCACCTCCTGGGCAACCCATTCCAGGCTCTCACCACTCTCTTGTTGAACAACTTCCTCCTCACATCCAGTCTGAACCTACTCATCTCCAGCTTTGCTCCATTCCCCCTAATCCTGTCACTCCCTGTTATCCTAAAAAGTCCCTCCCCAGCTTTTTTGTAGCCCCCTTCAGATACTGGAAGGCCTCAACAAGGCCACCTGGGAGCCTCCTCTTCTGCAGACTGAACAGCCCTAACTCTTTCAGTCTGTCCTCATAGGAGAGGTCAGTCTGTCCTCAGATATACATCATATGCATTACCCATTTAAAAATCTACAACCGTTTTTTACAACAGGAACCAAGTAGAAATCTTTACACTTCTGCAGTCATCCTGTGATTTTCCAAAGTCAGATAAAAACTTCACGGTTCATTTTAAAAGAGCTCATCAGTGAGCGAGAGGAAAGGCCAGCAATGGGTAGTGTTATGACACCAATATTCTCCTTCCTGAGCAGGTAGTGAACTGTCTTTTCCTTTAGCAGTGCTTGCCAAGCCCATGCAAAAGGAACCTGCCGACTTCTATCTGTCTTCAGTGCTGACTTATGAGGTCAAAGTATTATTCTAAAGGTCTTTTTGCCAGTCAGCTTGCAATATACACACTGATCTTTGAGAAGGAAAGAAAGGTACCACATTTAAATGCTGGTGTGAAATTCTGGCAGCAAGATGGCTGTATAAATTTGGAATCTGTGTAAGCTTTACAGTTCTTAGGTACCTTCTCACATCCTTCAAAGAGAAATTTTATGTATAACCACCAGTGCATGGGCAGCAGCAGCTGAACAGCGTAACAGCAAGGCACCTTCCTTGCCATCCAGCTCCTGATATCTCTGTTGGAACAAAGAGGGAGAGAGCATGTTCCTGATTGCTATGGGAAGACCTGACCTGGACCAAATTAATTTGTTAGTGGCTTTCCACTCTTTCCCTCCTCACCAGGCTGCTAACAACTTAATGAGCTGTTTCTCAAGAGCAGAGCTTAAGGAAGGAAACACAACAGAGACTTAGCATTAAATACCTTGATTGCTTCAGCAGCTTAGGTAGAAAACCAGGTGCTCCCTCCTTTGCTCTTCTCTGTAAGGTGTGTTATAGCACTGCACTGCAGAGCCAACAGAGAAGAGTAGAGCCACAAAAGATTCAGCTGTCACCTCCGTCAAGGGTAAGTGCATTTTGCACAGCAATGTATTCTGTGGCTCCTGGGGCAAGTGGGGATAAAGTCTTTCTTGTTTTCTTCCTCTGAAGGACCAACAGTGTATTTCTAGTCCTGTCTCCACACACAAGACCATTGGTGAAAAAACAGGGCATGGGATTGGGGTAACCACTTAAGTTCACTGCTCTGAAAATATCTTGCAGCAGTTGTAGCTCCCACAGGAGAGGCAAACTCATCTGAGTTCTTAATCTGGTCAACTCATAAGGGAAAACAAATTCCCAGTAAGAACTCTGCAGTAATTCATCTATACTGTGTCAACACTTGTTGAGGAATTCAAAACAAATAAAAGAAAGAAAAAAAGAACAACAAAATGAAACAACCCCCCTGTTTTTTTTGGCACTTTCTCTGATTTATTAGATAAATTATAGAGTAATTTTCTCCTAAGGAGAATGAATAACTTATCTCCTTGAACAGCCAAGTGTCACTTCACCACACTACGAAAGCACTCCAAAGTGTCTATGAGGTACCATCACAGACACTGTAAGTTCAAACACTGTGAAGAGTTTAGATGAGGGACACCAAGGGCACATCTGCAGGGCGCAGTGCAGCACTGCTGCTCACCTATACAACCAAAACCAACAGAGCCAAATCCATGCATCCTTCATCTGCAGCCAGCGACTTCTCCTTAGAAGCTGGGAAGAGCCCACCTTTAATCATGACCACATTACTTCCATCATCCAGGTGCCTCTGAGCAATACCACACAGTGGTGGGTTGAGAAATTACCCCCCAAATAAAACTGAAATAACCAGACAAGCTCAGGAGGTTTGGAAGTAAGATAAAGCTGTATTTTACAGTGAGCTAAATTTACAAGCATATAGCCAAAATCTATTTACATGTATATACATTTATTTCCAATACAGAAACCCAATTCTCCCTCGCTGGACAAAGAAAGCCAGAAGGGCAAACACCACCTTCTTCTCTCCCCCCAGACAGAAAACCAAGCCAGCTCTCACATTTTACCTGCTCAGTCAAGGTTAGTATTCAGCCACACACAGAGGAGCAGTAGAGGAGCTGGAAGACAAAAGGCAAAGGAAACAAAGAGTAGTAGGCTGAACGTGAGCCAGCAGTGTGCCCAGCAGGCCAGGAGAGCCAGTGACATCCTGGCCTGCATCAGGAACAGTGTGGCCAGTTGGACAAGGGAGGTTATTCTTCCCCTGTACTCAACACTGGCCAGGCCACACCTTGAGTACTGTGTCCAGTTCTGGGCCCTTCAATTCAAGAGAGATGTTGAGGTGCTGGAAGGTGTCCAGAGAAGGGCAACAAAGCTGGTGAGGGGCCTGGAGTGCAGCCCTGTGAGGAGAGGCTGAGAGAGCTGGGGGTGTGCAGCCTGGAGAAGAGGAGGCTCAGGGGGGACCTCATTGCTGTCTACAACTACCTGAAGGGAGGTTGTAGCCAGGTGGGGTTGGTCTCTTCTCCCAGGCAACCAGCAACAGAACAAGGGGACACAGTCTCAGGTTGTGTCAGGGGAGGTATAGGCTGGATGTTAGGAGGAAGTTCTTCACAGAGAGAGTGATTGGCATTGGAATGGGCTGCCCAGGGAGGTGGTGGAGGCACCGTCCGTGGAGGTGTTCAAGAAAAGCCTGGATGAGGCACTTAGTGCCATGGTCTAGTTGACTGGACAGGGCTGGGTGCTAGGTTGGACTG
Organism: Pogoniulus pusillus; assembly: GCF_015220805.1. Classification (NCBI taxonomy): domain Eukaryota; kingdom Metazoa; phylum Chordata; class Aves; order Piciformes; family Lybiidae; genus Pogoniulus; species Pogoniulus pusillus. The sequence continues at coordinate 24,756,300 of NC_087275.1, forward strand.
GATGATCTTGGAGGTCTCTTCCAACCTGGTTGATTGTATGATTCTATGAAATTGTTTATATGTTGGCCTTTTATACCAATTAGCAAACCAGTGAATGATGCAGACTTTATTACTCTTTTACATCCAATGCTCTATTTTGTGTACATTCTGCACTGAACTTTTGGGAAGTCTCAGTTTCTCTTATTGGAGTTTTACAATAAGCCTTAAACTACTACACACACTGTGCTAGGAAGACAGCTGTAGCAGAGACTTATCTCCACTGCCTTTCCAAACAAATGAGTTTGGTAGTCTTGGTTCTTTTCAGTTTGTATCTTCCTTATATTTGAGCTGGTTTCTGCCAAATAAGAGCCCAGCACAGAATTACTCTCCAAAGGCTGCACCTAGAAACAGAGTTTTGCAACGCTGTTGTCTTGCACATGCCCAAGATGGAAATGCTCCTAAGGCAGATGACAACTTTTCTTCAGATAGAACAAGCCTTGAGACGCCCTTCCAGCTTCAAGCCAGAGGTGAAAGTGAAAGGATATGGAAAAGGCTTTTGTTGCCTTTGAGTCTGCTTTAGCATCAAATGAGTCAAATATGCTTTAAATGGAGGAAAGGCTGTTTCCAAAACAAGAAGCCTCACATTAATTTCACAACAGGCTTCAGATAGACCACTTTTATCTCTCAATTTCTTGAATGATCAGAAAAAGTTCTAAGCACATCCATGCAGAAATTGGCTTCTCCCTACACTCAAGCAAGTGTGTGTACATGGGGCAGAGGTAGAGGAGGAGTTTTCACTGCTCTACCTGGCTTCCCCTTCTCAGAGGCAGTCTTGATGGATCTTTTCATAACACATTGCCAACCTCTTTTGCTTATGCCCAAAAGACAGACATCAAGACAGCAGGAACCACTGTCATCACAGTGATGCAGCACTAAGGCAACTTTTTCTAGCCAAGTTATAAGACAAATGCTTCCAGGCTGTGCTGAGAAGTATCTTCCCCTTGATCAGCTGCCCAAGCATAAGGTCTCAGTCTCACAGGATCACCCTAGGTCATCTTCTACATCATTCTATGGGCACTTCTAATAACTATGGGTTATTATCCTGCTGTTGAGAAAATAAGTCAGCACACTACATCCTCCCACGGCTGACATCAGCTCTAGTTACCTTACATGATGCAAGGACTGCTTAGCTTTTGTCTATCCAAAAAGAAGGAAAAGAATTGAAGTTCAGCACTGTGGGCAGGAAGAAAACTGAATGATAGAATCATTCAGGCTGGAAAAGACCCTTGAGATCATATGGTTGAAATGTTATCTTCTAAATTGGATTTGCATGGGAAGCTCTTAGGACAACAACAATGAAATAAGAGAAAAATTCAGAAAGTGAGGATTTTACTATGCCTGACAGGGGAAATTTTCATTAAGAAGTTTCTCCCATCTTTTTTTTTTCCAGTTTACTGACCCCCACATACATGGCAAGAGGAGACAGAAACCAATATATACTGCAAGAGCCCTCTGAAAGCCTGATCTAACAACTCACAATCACATGGCCAGGTCCAAGATCTCTTACCCTTTGCCTGCTGGCATCTTGACAGAACATCCAACATAATACAATGCACAAACCAAGCTGTAATTTCAGTGATTGTGGTTAAGCCTTAGCCACCTTAGCGGAATCAAAGATTTAGCTCCACAGATTGTGTTTAAAACTGTGGCATTCTTCACCCATGCTTCTTCCCTGTTGTCTTAAGAGCTACTCATAGCGAAAACCAGGGCATGGAAGAGAGCATGGAAGATGCTAACAACTCAGCATTAAGAGGCAGCCCCAGAACAGGAACTCTGCAAGGTAGCTGCTATGGCATCTAAACATCTTAGTGTAGAAACAAAGCTAATGGAGGAGACACTGGTATGGAATGTCTACAACTAATTGTGGGTTTCCTCCTTCAGTTTTGCTTTAGTTGCTACATTTTAAGGCCATCCTGTGGTAGAGCATACATGGAAGCAAGATTACCTAATGGAACTGGCTATTCTCCTCTATATACTTTCTCACACAGTACTTTTGATTACAGGATAAGTCAATAAGAGAGAAAACCAGCAACACAGCAATTTTATTCAAGCAGGAGTATAATTTCAGTGTTATTGATACAGCCCAACATGAACCACATATGTTCATTTTCAAGTATGCCAAGACTTGGAAAAAAATCATAGAATCATAGAATCAACCAGGCTGGAAGAGACCTCCAAGATCATCCACTCCAACCTAGCATCCAGCCCTGTTCAATAAATAAGACCATGGCATTAAGTGCCTCATCCAGTCTTTGCTTGAACACCTTCAGGGATGGCGACTCCACCACCTCCCTGGGCAGCCCATTCCAATGCCAATCACTCTCTCTGGGAAGAACTTCCTTCTAACACCCAACCTATAATCCCCCCTGGCACAACTTGAGACTGTGTCCCCTTGTTCTGTTGCCGGCTGCCTGGGAGAAGAGACCAACCTCACCTGGCTACAGCCTCCCTTCAGGTAGTTGTAGACAGCAATGAGGTCACCCCTGAGCCTCCTATTCTCCAGGCTAAACATCCCCAGCTCTCTCAGCCTCTCCTCACAGGACTGTGCTCCAGGCCTCTCACCAGCTTTGTTGCTTTTCTCTGGACACATTCCAGTATCTCAACCTGATTCCCTCAATTCCAGTGCCAACCATGCTCCCTCCTGGCAAGCATTCATGATGCAAACCAAAACACATATGTAGGTAACACTGCCTCCAACCTCTGTGATCCTTCCTGTCCAAGACAGCAGGGTCCATCTGTTAGCCTGCAGCCCCACCAGATACTAGCTTTGTACTAGTTAAATTACAAGTATGAAATAATAAACTGCCAGTAAAAATGGTATTAAGAAGTCTTCCCTGAGCAGCTCATAATTTACCATTTCAAAGGCGTAGTTTAAAATGTGCCAAGTAAAGTGATAAAAAATACTAAAGCACAAACTAAGCCACAGGTCAGTCTGCCTCTGCATGATACCACTTATGGGGAAGAGGAAGTAGGAAACAGAAAACATGCCATAGCCTACCTGAATATTCTCTTTTTTAGGTAGGGAAGTCCAGGAATGCCAGGGCAACTGCCTCTTGCTGCCTTCCTCCTGAGCCCTTTCCTCTCTTTTTCATAGGTGATACAAGAGGGTAAGAACAGAACGGTGACTGCTCTAAACCATTCTGCTCTGCTCTTAGCCTGTCCAGCTGAGCAGTAGCCATTGCAAAAGACATTAGGGTAAAACTGCAAAGCAGATACCAGAAGAAAACCAGCCTGCCCTTCACCCAAACCCACTCAGCTTCACAACACATACCAGGATGAAGCATAGAATGGGTTGGGTTGGAAGGGACCTCCAAAAGGCATCTAGTGCCCTGCAGTAAAGCAGAGGCATCCTCAATTAGATCAGGTTGCTCAGAGCTCTGTTGAGCCTCACATTGAAGGTCTGCAGGGATGAGGCCTCAACCTGGGCGACCTGCTCCAGTGTTCCACTACCCTTACGGTAAAGAGCTTGTTCCTAATATCCAATCTGAATCTACTCTTCTCTAGGATGCCCCTCATCTTGTCACTACAGGTCTCTCTCTATCCTTATCATAGGCCCCGTTCAGGTATTGGAAGGTTGTTATTAGGTCTGCCCAGAGCCTTCTCTTCTCCAGGATGAACAGCTCCAGCTCCCTCAGCCTGTCTTCATAACAGAGATGTTCCAAACCCCTGACCATTTCCATGGCCCTTCTCTGGATCCACTCCATCAGGTCCATTCCACACCCTTTTCCATGATCACTTCTTTCCTGTCCCTGTCCTGTCCTGTCCCAGCCTACACCCACTAAACACTATACACCTTAATTGGCAGCTATGAAAAACCTGGAGTTACCTCTGACACAAAACCGAGGGCAGGCAGCATTAACTCTTTCCAGAATGGCCTCACTGGGCTGTGGGAGAAAGCACAAACCTACAGTTCAGCCTACATAGTAGGCTCTCAACAGACACGAACAAACTCCCTTCTTTAAAGCAATTTCCTGCACTGAAGCAGACTTCTGACAGCTGCCAGCCCCACATGGACTGTGCTTTGTATCTGACCAATTAAAATCTAGCACAGAAAACTGCTAATAAGCCTTTGCAGCTGTCATATCATCCACTGCACGAGTAAATTAGAGAGAAATCCTTCTTCAGCTAAGAAGTCAGTCCAATTCCAGGAGCACTTAACAATCTCACTCAGAAAATATGGCAGAACCCATACAATTCTGCATGCTGGTCTTCAACCAGAGCTCCATGTTAGCAAAATCCTTCTCCATATCTGCAGGTCCACAGCAGAGTAAAAGCAAGCAAACTAGCTTGTTCTGGATGTCAACATCTCAACTTGATCCTGCTGGCCACACTTGGTGCATGCCATGGAGATGACAGATTACTGACATTAGCACGAAGAGGATGAGGATGTTCTTAAGCAGGCACACAAAGTTTCCTTCCTTCAGGACAGGCATTGTCACCATGCTTGCTTCCCAGCCAGATGATCTTTCACAACAGAGGTAAATGATCATCTACAGATATGGGCACTTTTATCCTTGAAGGAAAACTTGCCTCCTTGTGCCCTGCATGAGGAGAATTCTTTATTTCCTTTGCCCACAGAATGGCTTGCCTCATCTATGAAATCTGGAAAAGTTGCCTGGATCAGTCCCAACGGTGGAAGCCCACTCACAGAATCACAGAATGTCAGGAGCTGGAAGGCACCTCCAAAGATCATCCAGTCCAACCCTCCTGACAGAGCAGTATCACCCAGGAGCACATCCAGGTGGGTTTTGAGTGTCTCCAGAGAAGGAGACTCCACAACGCCCCTGGGCAGCCTGTTCCGGTCTTCTGTCACCCTCACAGTGAAAAAATTCCACCTCATATTTACACTAAACTTCTTATGCCTCAACTTCTACCCATTGCCCCTTGTCCTGTCATTGGGCATCACCAAGCAGAGCCTGGTTCCAGCCTCCTGGCACTCACCCTTTACATATTTATAAACATGAATGAGGTCACCTCTCAGTCTCCTCCAAGCTAAGAGCCTCAGCTCCCTCAGCCTCTCCACCTAACAGAGAAAGTTCAAGGCAAGGTTGGACATGGCACTTGGTGCCATGGTCTAGCCTTGAGCTCTGTGGTAAAGGGTTGGACTTGATGATCTGTGAGGTCTCTTCCAACCTTGGTGATACTGTGATACTGTGTGAGATGTTCCACTCCCTTAACCATCTCTGTTGCTCTGCATTGGACTCTCTCAAGCAGTTCTATGTTCCTCTTGAACTGGGAGGCCCAGAACTGACCACAGTACTCCAGATGCAGTCTCACCAGGGTAGAGCAGAAGGCTCACTTGAAGGCCTGCTGTCATACACCAGCAGCTCCACTCTATCTCCCAAGATACTGGGCAACCTGAAATGCTCTTTCCCAGTGCATTATGTATGCAACTTCAGAATAAAAAAGCATCACAGCCTGCCAATTTCATAGTTCAGCTACAGCCAGCTGCTACATCCAATAATCTCCTTCCACTAGCAGTATTCATTAGACTGCTCAGAAATACCCCATACTCTACAAGCCACCTCAAGAGCAGGTAAAAATGCATTTCTTATTTCAGCTTGCTATTCCTGCAATTGAAAGATGATGTCAGGGGGAGTGCTACAACATAGTAATTATTACAATCAGGGACTCAAAATAACCAATCCACAGCTGTGACAAATTTGACCAAACTTTTCTTCACACAGTCACAGAATCTTAGAGGTTGGAAGGGACCTCCAGGGATCATTGAGTGCAACTCCTCTGCCAAGGCAGGATCTCCTAGGGTAGTTCACACAGGAATACATCCAGGTGGATTCTGAAAGTCTCCAGAGAAGGAGACCCCACAACCTCTCTGGACAGTGCTCTGTCACCCTCGCTGTACAGAAGTTTCTCCTCATGATGAGGTGAAACCTTCTGTGTTCCAGTTTGTAGCCATTGCTCCTTGTCTTACTGCTGTGGACCACAAAAAAGAGATTGGCATATTGCTTAGACATACTGCTTGGCCTGCACCAGTATCTCTGTCTCTCTTCCAGCATCTCTGGTCTCTCAGTCTCTCTTTGCAGGGGGCACACTCAAGTCCCCCAGTCACCCTTGTGGCTCTCTGTTGGACTCTTCCCAGCAGGTTCCTACCTCTATCGAAGTGGGAAGCCCTAAACTGGACAAATCTCAGTCCACCCAAATGCACTTACCCACCTCAGTAGATTTAATTCTACTTAAAATATCTTTTTATATCATATCCTTTTCCTTGCCAGAACTACACTAACATGGAATGTAGCAAATAGGCTTTCAGGAGGCAAACTGTTCTGCTCTGGCAGGGAGGGTTGATGATCTCTGGAGGCCCTTTCCAACCCCTAACATCCTGTGACCCTGTGAAATGTTGCTGCCACACACGCTTGGCCTTGGGTACACAACTGATCAGCTGGTGAACTGTACCAGAAGAAAAATGGCCAACCACCTTTTTTGTTTTCACTGATGAAGTGGTTCTCATTTTCACATTGTTACTCATTTCAAGCACTTAGCATCGAATTCTCAATATCCTTCAGATTTTGAAGTCTGCCATCCTACATATTTTACATATTTGCTGGAGCTGGGAAAAGCAGGAAGTCATTTTTGGTCTAACACCTGGCATGAAATGGCAAAGTCCAGCATTTCGTGGAATGAAAAGAATAAATCAACAGAGTTGTTGTGGCTCAGTTATATCATTGATTATTTGGGCATTGCACTACTGTAGGAAACAGCCCAGCTCCTTGCTTTAATACTGGATGTTCTTCAGGGTACAGGGATTAATCTGTCTGGCCCCCTGGCAATGCGAGGTCAGTGAGTCAGGAGGGAGGGAACAGTTTAAATCTGATACTTCTGTTAAAAAATAGCTATGGTGCAGCATGCTCAGGTTTCTGTGGGACAGGGACTGGGTTTGTTTTGTGTTAAAGAGCACCCATTTCTCTGCCTAAGTACCCCATGAATATCATGCTAGCTAACTGAAACCCAGGCAACTTCTCCATATCATTTGGAACCATTTCACTGGCTGAAAATTCTCCCTCCCACAGCTGTACCTATTTTAAGTACAATCATCTCTCATGTCAGAAGGCAACTAGCCGTTGCTTACAAATCACAAAACTCCTGGAAATGGGGAGGTTTTGTTGTAGTTGCTGTTTTCAGCTGAAAACAATACTATTGCTGGATGGAATACTCAGTTTAGTACCACACTGGCTGGTCCAGCACATCTCATGCAGCTTGTAATTTCATAGGCCAGTGAGCACAGCAGGACAGGCCATCCCGTGCCTGCTTGCCTCAGGGCAGAACCCATCAGTGCTGTGACCCCTGCAAGGCAGCTGTTGCCTGACCCCTGGCTGCAGCAGAAACCACCTCAGATGAGGTGAGGACCAATGGTCCTGTCTTGCATGCTTCTTTGTTGAGCATGTCAGGAAAGACGGCTGTGGGAGGGTGTGCACAGCTATACAGGGGTACAGAGGACACTGAGCTGTCCCTCCCATGCTGGGAGAAGCAGAAGCATCCCTGTGAAGCAGGGAGACCAAAGGGGAAAGCTATAAAAAGGAGTGTTTTTCTGTAAGAAAGTATTTGCCCACAAGGCCACAGGCAAAGACAACAGATGCCTCATCCTGCCAGGAAGAGTTTTGCACAAGCACCCTGAAAGCTGCACAAAGGTTATGCACATACTCAGTAAATACAACAAAGTCCTGCTGCCTCCTGGAATGGTTGCATGTGTCCTTAGTCTTTCCTGCAATGACAGAAATAAACCCAAAATGCCACCCCCACAAACTGTGGCTTTTATCTTTTTGAAGGTGTAACCTTCTGTTAGCAAATCCTGTTCCAATCCCTTCATATCCCACGTCATGAGAACAGGCTGCAAGAAATACACTTGGACTTGTTTTGTATGTCCCAGGAAATAATACTGAAATACTCCTGGCAGCTAGCTCCCTCAGCATCCTCAGGTCTTCATTCTTTCTTCAGGAGGTTTTAAACTGTACTTGATGCATAGATAGCCTGTAGATTGTTATGGGACAAAAGAGATCAATTTAAGGTCATTTGATTTCCATAATTTAACTCATCAGATTTTCCTGAAGTATACTGGGGAGATAAATTCCGTCCCAAATAATATGTAAGCTGATTTTAACATTAGCTACCCTCTAGGACATTTGACTTGCATAATTTAACTCCTCAGTTTTCCCTGAAGTATCCTGGAAAGAGAAAATCAGTCCCGGATAATATGCAAGCTGATCTTAACATTAGCTAGCAACTGCAAACTGCTTCAGCTGACTCAAAAATGGAGCTACACAAAAAAGGCAGCCCTAACTTGGGATCAGTGACCTGTAAACCAAGGGGAAGTTAAAAACTTCTCTGAACACGCAGTAGTATCAGTGGCTTATTTCCTAGAAGACATTATTTTACAGGTAAATTGAATCACGCTCTGCCTGCCAACAGTGCATGCACGCCGCAGAGCAGTGTCCTACTTCCAGCACAGGGCAGATGCACCAGTAAAAATGAGCCCAGTGATGACATGCAGCCATCAGGGAAAGCACTCAGGCACTGAGGGTAACCTCTGTGTATTTCCTCTTTGTTTTCAAAGAGAAACAGAAGTGACATGACTTAATTATGTTATCATCCCAAGCCTAATTACAGCCAGTTAGATGCTAAATACTATTGAAGTGAACGACATACAGGAGGACTGAGTTTCCATCTTCTGTTAATACATATCTGGAAAGTGTCCTCTCCTTTATCTTAACACCTTTTTTGCAAGAATAAAACCCACCACTTTCATGACAGACTTCTGATGTTTTGATTGTCTAGATGCAGTTGTGGCAATGAAAGTGTCTTGGCCGGGAGACTACTACAGAACATAAAAGAAAACATGGGATCTATCTCCCCCCCCCCGCCTTCACCACGGGAAATCTGCAGCAATCCTTCACCTCAAATAGCTTTTGTGAGTGATCTGCAGCAATTCTCCATCTCAAATAGCTTTTGTGAGTGATCTGCAGCAATCCTCCATCTCACATAGCTTTTGTGAGTGATCTGCAGCAATTCTCCATCTCAATTTTTGTGAGTGATCTGTGGCAATCCTCCATCTCAAGCAGTTTTTTGTGAGTGATCTGAACATGTTTCTGTAAACTGTATCAAATATTCTTCACATTTTCTGTGGTGAGGTCAGAGTAGAGCAGTTGGACAGCCTCAGGCAAGCTGTACACTGTCAAGCACCTTTGTGTTACCTTCTGACATGAACAAAAATCCCAAGCCAGGTGTACATCCTTGTAGACTGCATGGGCCCGCAGACCCCAGGTTCTCTATCTCCACTACAGACTTCCAAGTCTGGTTGAGCTCCAAGCCCCAGGCATAATTTTGAAGCTTTGGGTGTTACCTGCAGCCCCACAGTTAAGGAAAATCACCCAGACTAGACTCAGGAGAGCTGGAAATTGAAGAATGAAGCTGTATTTACAGCTTAGCACAATAAACAAGCAGATATTTACAATATATAGGGCTACAGACAGAAATATACAAGTTAAAAAGTAATACAGAAACACAACAGCCCTCCCAGAAACCTGAGTCCCCAGGAGGGGCTCTCAACCACCCTTCCACCTTCTCCCCACCCATCTACCTTACTTCAGACTTTGCCTCATGTTCAAGGTGAGTCTAGAGGATTGGCCAGGGGGGTTAGGAAGTAGTTTAATTAGTCAGGCAGCAAGTTAGAGAGAGAAGTTCATACAGCCCCAGAGACAGAGAGCAAACTCTCTTAATTATGCTTGTGTTCTTGTTCTTATACATCTCAGCAAACCTATGAGTGAAGCAGACATCACCATTGTTTCCTTTCCACAGCCTATAATCTAATTCTTCTCACCAAAACATTCTAGCTAGCTTCAAACTAGCACAACACTTGATCTAGCTCTTCCAAAAAAGTAAGCCCTGCTTCTGCCTACTGGGACTGATTCAACACGTGCCATGACAAAACCCATGATGCCATGAACTGCCCTAAGTTTCAAGCCTGACTACAAAAAAGAGCATCAGCATTACCTGGCATACTCAGGAAATTCTTGCTCCTCTGAAAATTTCAATCTCTTTTTTTTTAGGATTTCCCAAATCACTGACAGCTTCCAGCCCTGAGGAGGCTACCTCCATCAGAAATGTCAGGTTTTGGTATAGCTCCCATTTCTTCTTAGAAACACAGAAAATGAGCACTTCTTCATATTCTGCTGCCAAAAATGCTGAAGGGAATATTCTAAACACTTCAAAGTTGTTGCCAGATGGAAGCCCAACCCACCAAACACTCTGCTCAAATTATAAATGTTTTTAAAGCTTGACAAAGCATTAAATCAGCATGGTCTAGCTGAAACTTCAGGTGCAGGCAATGTACTTTGGTCCTTGCAATAAGAATGATTTCTCACGTCCTAGGGATGAGCTATAACGATACTTTGCTGCTGATATTGAGTGCAATTTTCTGTTTCCATGTACTATGCTCTCTGAAGCAGTGCCTGTAATCTGGTCAGGAAAAAAAAAGTCCTGAAGAATCTGTTAGCTTTACTCACAACTTCAGTGCTGTGGCATCAGCAAGTTTCAGCTGCTCATTTCTATTCTAAGGCAGTAAGGCACTGAGTGGTTACTACAGTCACACAGCAGCAGATTCCTTTACTTCAGGGTTTTAGGGCAATAGAAGGAAGTTTAGGCTTGAGGTGAGGAGAAAGTTCTTCCCTGAGAGAGTCATTGGACACTGGAATGGGCTGCCTGGGGAGGTGGTGGAGTTGCCATCCCTGAAGCTGTTCAAGGCAGGATTGGACGTGGTACTTGGTGCCATGGTCTAGCCTTGAGCTCTGTGGTAAAGGGTTGGACTTGCTGATCTATGAGGTCTCTTCCAACCTTGGTGATACTGTGAAGTGCTGCTCTTCCTATGATGTTTACAAGGTCTCACCCACTTCTCTCCTCTCCTTACCTGCTGCACCATATAAGCATGCCATCCTCTTCCTTAGACCTGCTCCCAAGACCCTCTGACATTTGCAGGTTAAGTCCATCACTTCATTATTCACTCCATCACATTCTCCTAGCAAATCAACTCTTAAAAAACCCAAACCTCCTTCAATACAAGAAAATCTGCATGCAGTCCAAACCTAATCCAACCTTTTTCCGAAAGCTCACAGCAAATAACTCCCAGAATGAAATGATGACAAGAAACATTTCAGCTTTCTGAGCATCCTGAGCCATTCCACAGAGTTCTCCTGCCCTGAGATGCATCCAGCCTGGCCTCCAGGACTGCCAGCACCAGGCTGTGACCAGACACTACCTGAAATCAGCACAGCAAATTCAGAGAGATAGGGAAAGAAAGAAACAGAGAGAGAAGGGAAGCTATTTGCTTCTTCTAAGGATTATAGCATTGTCCCCAGAACCTTAAAGATGAAAAGAGAACATCTGGAAAACACTTTGCAAAATGCCACATGGAAATTGCAGCAAAATTAATATGAGAGGCATCGCTTCCATCCTTTTATTACAGTTCCTACAAACCATGTGGCCTACTCCCAGAGCTAAAAAAAACAGCTCAGCTATGAAATAATGATAACCCAATAAGACACAAGCATGCCATGATTCAGAGTCCCTTTAGCACAGGAGAAATTTAAATGCTTCTCTTTCCTAACCCAGAGCTGTTATGAAGATAGACCATCTAAGCCATCTGCCTACCACGGTGAAAGAGAGCTAAGATGGAAAGAGGTCTGCTCTGCTGATGTGAAAGATCTATTCTCTGAGATGATTAAATGCTAATTAATAGTGATGAGCTTAAAGAAATAACATTATGAAAATAAAAATGGCCTTGCAGTTAACTGTCATCTGCTCCCAATAGTCACTTCTGGAGTCCTGGGATTTGATTCCAAACATTCAGTCACCTAGGTTTGCCAGACACTAAGGTCAACAGGAATTTTACTGGCAGATTAAGATGATTAAGGAAATGGAACATCTCTCTTATGAGGAGAGACTGAGGGAGCTGGGGCTCTTTAGCTTGGAGAAGAGGAGACTGAGAGGTGACATCATCCATGTTTATAAATATGTAAAGGGTGAGTGCCAGGAGGATGGAGCCAGGCTCAGCTTGGTGATGCCCAATGACAGGACAAGGGGCCATGGGTGGAAGATGAGGATAGGAAGTTTCATTTAAACATGAGGAGGATTTTTTTCCCTGTGAGGGCGACAGAAGACTGGAACAGGCTGCCCTGAGGGGTTGTAGAGTCTCCTTCTCTGGAGATATTCAAAACCTGCCTGGATGCATTCCTGTGTGATCTGCTCTAGGTGATCCTGCTCTGGCAGGGGGGTTGGACTGGATGATCTTTGGAGGTCCCTTCCAGCTCCTGACATTCTGTAATTCTGTGATTTGGTAGAGGTAGAAAACAGACCTGGTACTGCAGTACATCTGGCACCTCTGTAATGAGTATGACTGGACTCTAACAGGATAGGACAGATTGAAGGAGATGTTTCTGCAAGCTCGCCCGCACAAAGAGGCTTTCTAGATATTCATCTGTTAATTCATTGGCACATACATTTGCAGGACAGCTGCAACAACTAAAGAAACAATGATAAAAATCCAGAGATGGGAACAACTACCAGCACCAGGCAACCTAATTTACCTCCCTGCCAGCACAGGGAACTGATAAATAGTCACAGAACCAGAGATAAAATCAGATTGTTGGATCCATTTTAAATTCCCTTGGTTTACCTATGATAATTGCCTCTGTTTCCTTGACAAACAAGGCTGGTAGGAACCAGCATCCAAGAAAAAGGACTTTACTGCCTTCTCAACAGAAAAGTGCTAGCAAGGCCTCCCCAGCACCATTCTCTAGAGTTTGTATTTACATTGCTGGGCAGGTTGCTTAGAGCAGGACTCAACACTTAACAGCCCAAGTGTTTACTATACATGCAGCAGTACTCCACCACACCCCTGTCCCACCACCTATAAAAGAGTAAAGACTTCTGCCTCTGCTTGCTTTTGAACCCATCCTATCTCTTCCCAAACATAACTGAAACACTCCAAGTCACCTACTGTCCCTCTTCACCAGCCCAAATTGATCTGTTCATGTAAAAGAGTTACCAGTCCCAAAACAGAAAACTGTCCAGATACAAACTCCAAGGTCAAAGTGTAGCAGGTACCTCGTAAAGATGTAAGCACAGTTAAACAAGCAGCAAGAAGGAGCATTTAACCAATAGTAAAGTCAATTACTCTCTTAAATGAGATATACAGTGCTCATTTGTACCACACATACCCACCTATGGGACAGGCTGGCACTGCCCCTACACCTCCTTTCACGACCTGCAACAGAGCGCCAAGTGGAAGTCATGACTTTGTCTCCTTCATTTACTCCCACTGGAGCTGTCACACTGGCATGGCTCACATTGATCTGGACTTTTATGAAGAGGGTTTTATACTGCAAAGGAAAAAAACCCACCAAGAAAATCCCACAGAAATAAGCCCATTTTCTAAGTACCCCAACAAGGAATTGAGAAAGTTGACTCTGGAGATGTGTGTTTTAAATACCATCTAGCTTGTTGTTTGGGGGGTGGGGTGGTTGTGTTTGTTTTTTCCTTCCTTCCTTCCTTCCTTCCTTCCTTCCTTCCTTCCTTCCTTCCTTCCTTCCTTCCTTCCTTCCTTCCTTCCTTCCTTCCTTCCTTCCTTCCTTCCTTCCTTCCTTCCTTCCTTCCTTTCCTTCCTTCCTTCCTTCCTTCCTTCCTTCCTTCCTTCCTTCCTTCCTTCCTTCCTTCCTTCCTTCCTTCCTTCCTTCCTTCCTTCCTTCCTTCCTTCCTTCCTTCCTTCCTTTTTCTCTCCTTTCTTTCTTTCTTTCTTTCTTTCTTTCTTTCTTTCTTTCTTTCTTTCTTTCTTTCTTTCTTTCTTTCTTTCTTTCTTTCTTTCTTTCTTTCTTTCTTTCTTTCTTTCTTTCTTTCTTTCTTTCTTTCATCCAGTTATTTATTTAGCCAACAGAATTCACCTTGGGCTACATCCACAGGAGAACAGCATTATCTTTAATCTTTCCTGTATATCATTACACACAGAGAACAAGAAACAACTGACTTAAAGAGGCAACTGCATGAGGCTTATGCCTAAGCAATGCAGCACTTCAGGCCCATCCTGATGGGAATATTTTGCATTTTTGAGAGCACAATCTTTCTGCATTTCAGCTAACTGAGTACAAAAAACCAACATTCACCTCTAAAAACGTAACAGTGATTACTTTGCAGTCAGTGGAACCACCAAAAGATCGAGCGATCTAAGCCACATGGGAAACCTAAAATATAGAATAATAGAATCAACCAGGTTGGAAGAGACCTCCAAGATCATCCAGGCCAACCTAGCACCCAGCCCTATCCAGTCATCTAGACCATGGCACCGAGTGCCTCATCCAGGCTTTGCTTGAACACCTCCAGGGACAGTGGCTCCACCACCTCCCTGGGCAGCCCATTCCAATGCCAATCACTCTCTCTGGGAAGAATTTCCTCCTAACATCCAGCCTAGACCTTCCCCAGCACAACTTCAGACTGTGTCCCCTTGTTCTATTGCTGGTTGCCTGGGAGAAGAGGCCACCCCCCTACCTGGCTACAATGTCCCATCAGGTAGTTGTAGACAGCAATGAGGTCCCCCCTGAGCCTCCTCTTCTCCAGGCTAAACAACCCCAGCTCCCTCAGCCTCTCCTCATAGGGTCATAGGGTCTCCCAAAATACTTCCTTTAAAACCATCTCCTAACAGATATCTCAAAAAAAAAATAAAGAGAAAGAAAATAAGCATGGTAAGAAGTATTAAAAAGACTAGACACATGCAGAAACCAATGCAGAAGCAATGGAAAGGCGTTCTGGAGAGAAAAACTGTAATTTCAGCAACCCTCTGTCACGGTTTGGGTGTTACCAGCCCCCCACACTTTGGAAATCACCCAGACTAGACTCAGCCGGCTCTGGAAATTTGATTGAAGCTTATATTTACAGCTTAGCTCAATATACAAGCAGTGATTTACAGTATATACAGTTATACACAGAGCTACACAAGGTAAAAGGTGATACAGAAACACAACTCCCCTCCCAGATACCAGAGTCCCCAGGAGGGGCTCCCAACTGCCCTTCCACCTTCTCCCACCCCTCTCAACCTTACCCCAGTCCCAAGGAAGAATGGAGTTTGGGCCAGGGGGTTAGGAAGCAAAGTGGATTAACCAGGGAGACAGCAGAGAGGCTAGAGAGAAATGCAGATCAGGCAATGCCCCAAGAAGAAGTGCCTTATCTATGTTTGGATTCTTGTTCTTATACATCTCAGCAAGCCTATGAGTGAAGTAGACATCATCACTGTTTCCCTTTCACAGCCTGTAATCTAATTCTTCTCACCAAAACGTTCTAGCTAGCTTCAAACGAGCACACCCTCCGCAGCGAGGATGACTAATGCCACCAGCACCTCCGAGGGACACACAAATTGAATCCTGTATGATAATGCACAGCTCCAAGGGCTGCATTTGCAGATGGGTCAGCAGTTCAGCCATAAATCTGTGTTACAGAGCAGGTCATCACGCTTGCCCTTTCCCTCGGGCATTCCCTGGGAAATGGCTCTGTGAGGCTCCTGAAATGGTGGGCGAATGCCACCTCTGCCAAACTGCTGCAGCGTGAGCTCCAAGAGCTGCCCGCCCTGATGCTGTAGCCAGTCCCAGCTCTTCTCCCATCTTGTTTTCAGGAAGGCCTGGGAGAAGAGAGATAGGAGAGCCGCTTCTGTGAAACAGCTGCTGGGTCTCCCCAAGCTCCCCATACAACCAGAGGCCTGAGCACATCATCTTTCACAAGGCCATCTTTTGGCCACCTGAGTCCTACAGCCCCCAGAGAACCTGGGTAAAAGAAGACCAACAACATGTAAACAGGCAATTTCAATCTGTTTTTAAAGCAGTGGCCAAATGAAACTTACCTGGCTAAGCCTTTTATACTCCAGTCCATGATTTCTCCTGCCACCTGCTAACCTCCAGTGTGTGCCATACCAGTATGAAGAGGTCCATTTTCCAAACAACAAAAACTTGGAAAACCAAGCTACTACTGGTGCACAGAGGGACTTTAGTTCTGATTTTGTCACATAGCAAAAGAAAGCCAAGTCCTAAGAACCTAACTGAGCATTTAAAATGTCAGTCTTGTTAGAAGATGCTCTTCAGATCAGTGACCTACCTTGGAGAAACATCTGAACAGAAACTCTATTGATAGGTTTTTATTACATTAATTAGCAGCAAGAAACTCCCACATACATGCAAGACAGCACACACAAAGAACTTTATTTTTTGAGTGCCAAATGATTCAGAGGGCCTAAAACTGGAAGCTAATCATTGTGCCATGGCACCTGCTCAGGGAAATGAAAGGTTTTTCATGGAAGATGAAACCAACTTCCTTTAGTCCTATAACTTGAGGCGGCAGTCCCGTAACTTAAGGTGGCCATCCCATAACTTAAGGTTGCCAGGCACCCTTAAAGCTCTCTACTGAAAAGAGCTGTTAACTTGATAACAAAATGTATTTCAAAGCCCACAATCAAATATTAATTATACATATAATTTAAGACATAAACCACTTAAGAACTAGATAAATATAAGGTACTGAGGAGTGCTTAAAGGTTTCACTCCCCAATAAAAAAAAACAAACCACTTTGAATTCTAATTGAAAATTCACCTTCCCTTTAAAAGAAAAAATGAAACAGGTTATGTCTTGGATTTTTATGCATGTAATTTATGATACCTAAAGGAAAGGGGGGGGGGGGGGGGGGGGGGAGGGAAGCTAACAGCCAAGCAATGCTTTTATTGCCCTTTTCTTTTTTTAATCTACTAGTTCCAAACCAGATGCAGTCAGCGCAGAATTCTGATTAGGAGAAAAACGGCTGTTGAATTTTTATTGCTGGGTCCCTCAAGGACCAAAAGTGGTAACCCTAGGCATTTAATGTGTACTATGAATAACAATAGATAGGAGCACATAAAAAGCTTGTTATCTCTGTTTATGGAATTCTTTTTGCCATGTTGATAAATTGACTGAAAGAAGTTGGGAAGAAGTATGGGAGGAGGGGGGGAGGCGTGGGGAAAGGAAGCTATCAAAATAACCAATACCATTATATAAAACCTGTTTGGAAGGAAACGAGCTACGCAGTATGGAATTTGAATGAACCACATCTCTTCATTACCACCCTGCAGCTCTCATGGAGTCAATGGAGCCTCGTGCAATGCTTACACTCACAGCCTTCATCTACATACATCTCACCCATTGATACAAACGCAATTCATATTTAAGGCTGGCAAATAGTCACTCATGATAGAAGTATTCTGCACACACAGGTTTTCCTCTTCCATAACCGCCGTAAGCACAGAGAAGTCCTTCTGGATGTTTCAGAACAGCTCGCTGGACTCAAAGATGCATCTTCTCCCCCCGACCCATCACATCACAATCCATAAGCACATGGCCAAATATCCAAAGGGTTTCCACAACATACCTCCCTCTCATAGGACCACTTTCCTCCCCGCAGCTCCACCCTCATGGCAAAAAAATAAACCCATGCAAGCCGCAGCTAAGCAACACAGGGCTTCCTCTGTCAGAAATAAGCTTACAACCTCTCCAATAAACGTGGGGAAGCCACCACAACAAAATTCTACAAGCCAGTCATTTGTGGAACTGGTATGGTTTCCTTCTGGTATTCAGATAAGTCCAAGAAATACATCTCTAAAATACGACGATTCCCGTATTTTCAGCTCTGAGAATTCACAGGGACCAAATCTGAGTTGCACTGACTCTGAAGCCAGCAGCTTGCGAGACTACACAAAGAGCAACACAGAAAATAATAGAGAGAGGATTGAGACAACTCCACACATCTCTCAGCTCTCAAACTTGCTGCTGAAAAGAAGGGGATACAGCTAGAGCACAACATGTTTCTGGTCTCCTCATGGCAATAGGTGCAGCCTGCTACAATTCATACTGAATGGGTGGATTAAAAGCCCAGAAAGCAGCCAGAAATGTGAAATGGTTTTTGTTCTTCTGTGCTCAAAGGAAGAACAGCTGATGAAGACTTGGGATCTGCTGTCAACTACTCTGGAACTTTACCAACCCCTTTGTTGTTTTCCCCCATTTAGGTCTGCCTAAGGTTTCCCTAGCTTGCTGCCTTCAGAAACCAGATGAAGCAGCAAGCATGATGGAAAAGAGATCTGTTTTCTTTTCTCATGGATGCAAGACTTTGTCTCAAATCATTTATTTTCTTCCTCCTCTTCCAGGCTCAAGGAAGAAGACAAACAGACAAGCAACCTAACAGCTAGCAAGTAATTGGAAGAGCCCCAGTAGTGAGACATGCCCTTGGAGAGGGACACAGGGAGCCTGACAGTTCAGGGGAAGAGAACTGGCACTAGAGCATCCCACCAGGACACAAGCAACGCTGTAGCCCGAGTCAGAGCTCAGCTGTGTTATTTACCTTATGAGGTCCCAGCTGTCAACCTGGCCTGGCATCACAACAGCCTACAGTGCAAATGCCCTTAGCCAGCTGCTTGGCTCAATGTACAATTCTCTCTTTTTTAATGAGATTAGCGCTCATGAAATGTGCTATCTTGACGGGCGTGCTGACTTAAGTCCTCTGTTTATTCAGGCTACAGCAGATACAGCAGTCACTTTTAAAACGATGTCATTTGAAAAGAGACCATGAATTCACCAAAGCTCCTGCAGTTTCTCACTAATCACAGAAAAACAAGGAGTTTCTTGCAGATCCATTGTGAACACAGCACTGGAAAGGCTGAATCCTGAAATCCTGGCAAGTGCATAAACTTAGCAACCTACCTCCTTGAGACTGGCGTGAAGGATCTACTTGCCAAGAAAAAAAAACCCAACAGATGACTCTGGCTTCCTATCCCTTTCAGTCACCAGACACGTTTGCTGCTGTTACCACCGAATTGTTTAAAAAGAAGGGAGAGGGGACTCCCCACTGCTGGGGAGCGGGGGAGGTCAATAATGCAGAGGCGCTGCCGTAAGCACGGATTAACAAAAAATGACTTTTGATTATGCTTTTTTAGCATAAAAAAAAGGGGAAAAAACAAACAAACAAACAAACAAACAGAAACCAACAAAGAAAACAAACAAACAAAAGCTCAAACAGGAAAAGTCTCTGAAGTTAAAGCCAAAACTGTTCAAGTCATATGTTGATGATGAAGATGTAAAACGTTATTGCCATGAATAAACAATACTCTGCTTAGAACACAGTTGTGAACAGAACGATCAAAATCTGAGTAAAGTCCCGTTCCAGAGGCACTTTTCGCAGCATAAAGCTATTAAAACGATAAAGCACAACGAGCTTCCCTGGCCAGGAAGTGACAAATTCGCTTCAGTGTACTGTATCAATGATGTGCTGATTACGGTCTCTAACAGCACACAGCGGGGCCATTATCATACGTTGTCACCATGTACCATCAAAAGGTCTTTGATCTGCAGATTGCTCCACAATACGCCGATCATGCCAGGGATCTGCTGAGTAACTGCCCAGGACACAGCGAAAACCTCCGGCCTCCCCCCCGGGGGTCGCCTGAAAAACTCAGCTCCCCGTCAGTCAATCACTGCAACTCAATTAATGTATCTGGGTCATAAAAATGGTTTACGGGAGCCTGAGCCGGGTTACGAAACGCAGCGCAGCGGATATACCGGTGGAGGTCAGCCCCCGCTGCGACCAGGTGAGAGCCGGGGACTCGCACCGAGGCGGATGGGGGGTCGGATAGGGGGGGCACGGAGGCGGAACGGCACCGGGCCCCGCGGCGGGATGGGGATGCAGCAAGCAGCGGGGAGACAGGCGGTGGGGGCCGCCCCGCTGCTCCCCACCCCGGTCCAGCCGGCCAGGGGCGGGTGGGGGAGGCGGCCATAGCGACAGCCGGGGAGAGAGACCCCTGCAACTTTCCCATGTGGGGGCTCGGGGAGTGGCTGCTCGCCGCAAGAGCCAAAAATGGTATTTTTTTATGTATATGTATATCTATATATATGTGTGTGTATATGTACATGTGTGTGTGTGTATGTGTGCTCTCATATATATATAGATATATATATATATGCGTATGTATATATGTCCGTTTACGCAAATGTGTGTGTATATATGCACACACGTATATATTCGGCATCGTCAGAGCTACGTCCCCGCACGGTACACCGGTGACATCCCGGAGAAGCCCCCGCCGCCCACCCCGGGCAGGTGGGGGCCGCAGGCACCCTGAGGGTGCCTGGCCCTGCCCAGTGGTCGGTGGGTGCCCGCGCCGAGCCGCTCTGCACTCACCCAGAAGACGAAGGAGTAGATGATGAGCAGGGTTTTCAGACACGTTATCACGGGTTTGGTCTCCATTCTCCTCGATGCCATAATACTGAGATCCCGGCTGCAGGCTGGGCGCGGGAGGAGGAGGGAGGGAGGGGGGAGGGAGGGGAGGCGGGCCGGTGGAGGGGGTGGGGGTGGCGGGAGGAGGTGAGCTCAGCGCTGGTCTCGTCTCGCCGCGCCGCTCGCCTAGGTCCCGCCGCACCGCATCGCGCCGCTCGCCGCCGCCCCTGGCTTCCTTCAGCCCCACAACGGCGCCCACCCCGCCGCGAGGGGGCGCTGCCCTGGAGGAGCGGCCGAAGGGAGGGGACTGCTGTGCAATGGGGCGGGGGGCGTTCGCTGCTGGCCCCGCCGCTGCCGGCCCGGCCCCGGCCCCGGCTGTTGATAGGCGCCGCCTAACGCGCTGGAATGTCGTCTGCCCGGGCCTGACCGTCAGGGCTCTGCTCACGGGGTGAAACTGGCTGGGGTGTCGCAAGGTGTGTGCGGGAGAGCTTAAGGTATTGAGGGGCAACGAGAAAGGCATACGCAGATGCCCCCGGCATCCCCCGTTTAGTGTGCAGATGCTCGCAGGAGTTACTGCCTGCTCAGGGATTTGGGGCAGCAAAGCTTGAGGGGGTCAGAGGCGGACAGGAAAAGTCGTGCATACGGGAGAAAATGTCTTCTCAGCGACACGATGAAAAGTTATGTTCATATTCAGGCCACAAGCATCTGGAGATTACGGCAAGTGCAAGTACCACAGAGTTGCTTACAGCTGTACAGCAATGTGGGTAAGCCAGGCTGTATCTAAGAGCAAGAGCTCACAGCAGATGCATTTGAAGTGTCAGGGCTCCTCCAGCTCTGCACCTCTGACGTGCCTCTCTTTGGCAGCTGGAGTGCAAGGGATTGGGTTGAGACAGTAGGATTTGTGAGTGTTGCTTTACAAGAGCAGGTCATGAAGCTGGGATGCTGCTGAAGCCTGATCCCTAACCTTGGCTTCACGTCAGCCTCGAGTCTGAACTCTGTCCTAAAGCTAATCTGTACACTGAACCCCAGCCTAAACTGATCATAAACCTTGCGATTCTGTATGTGTCTGAGACCCTGAGCTTCAGCTGGAACAAACCTGGGTCGTTTCTGCCATGCCAGGAGGAACCCTGTGTGACAACACGCCCTGGAGAGAGAGCAGCGCTCTGGAGAGAGGCAGCTTCTTGTTACTGTCACTGCAGCTACCAGCCCATCACAAAATCCAGCGAGGGATGAACAGCAGAAAAATAACCATATTAGTCTAGGAACGGAAAGGGAGCTGATCGTGCTGCAAAGCAATGGTGTGGGTCTCTCCAGCCTTCCCTGGGTAGGGATGAAAGAGCCTTGTAGCTGCCTTCAGTAAAAGCATGGCCAGGATGAGAGCACACACTGTGCCTCGGTAGCCTGAACTGCTACACCAAGACAGCAGGCAGGCATGGAGGGAATGATTCCAGGTTTTCTTTTCTTGGAGGGAATGATTCCAGGTTTTCTTCTTATGGAGGAGAGGATGTGTGCATGGGAGTGAATGCTGGAGCACGCTATGTCTCTCCTAGATGATATGCCTTCACGGCCCCCAAAATAATGCTCCAACCATACCTTTAACTGCATTCAAATCTAAGCATGGTCAAGGCTAAGCAGCGTTTCTCCTCAGGCTGCAAAACCAGTGCGGTTTGTGCAGCCCAGACATATCAAGGTGATAAAACAGCCTTTGCCATTCAAGGGACAGCATTTTAAAACAGAGGTGGGGGGGAAACAGTCCCTGAACGAATGCTTTTATAATAGGCAGAAGTTTTGCCATGAGGGGTTGCTGCACGATTTGGCTAGATTTGACTTATGACTTTAAGAGTTAGTTGTTTTAATCGATAGCTTACTGCTTTCTGGCAAAAATGAAAGCATGTAAAGGATCCTTGGAGGGAGAGCGTTCTCCAGGAGATACTGTGGGTTTTGGAAGCATTCACCACTTTGGTGGAAAATTTAGATGACAGGTGCATAAATCTTTATTGACTTGGCCATTAAAATGTAAATAAGTGCAGTAACTGCAAAAAATTTATAGTGGCACTAACAACAGCTATAAATATTCACTGTACAAAAATTACAGTGAGATTTTTTGACAGAAAATAGCTAAGCAAGAGCCAGAGAGGCTTTTCTTCCTGCCCCTCACATGTGGGCTGTAGAAAAGATAAATGCTGCTGTCACAGGCCAGGGGACAGTAACCATTTCTTTCCATAGCTGTGGTTGTAATTCCCCTCCCCTTCAGATGTTTTTAGGGAAGTGTGAAGCAAAAACTAATACCAACCAGCAATTTAAATACCCAGCCAATAGAAAGCATGTTCTGTTAGATGCTGGCTTTGACTAAAAGTCGTGGGGTTTGGCAATAATATGTGATGTCTCTCCTCGTAGTGCCTAATTTAAGGTACAGCCTCTGAGTCTTCTCACAAGGATGTGTTGAGAATTTAAACTGCGTGAATGTCTACAGAACCTCCCTTTACAGTGTTGTTAAAACTCAGAAGGTTTTGCACCAGGGAGCTGGAGAGAAAGCAGAGGTGCAAAAAGAGAAGTCCACATCAGGTAATACAGTTACTTCCTTTACACATGTCAGTTCTTCTAGAGAAAGATGTTCTGAGAACCAAGAAACAAGACTCCATGGAATCTCCACTTGAACCTACAGTGTTCTACCAAGACTGTCTTTGGTGGAAGACTGAGTTACTTTTTGACATTGGATGTGGTTGCAGATCTTGGATTAAAAATTAGAATGTCTGAATGCAACTGGACATAAATTTGCCTGCTTACAGCAAATACCATTCAAATGTGGCAAAAGCACTAAGCTGCTGTAATACTTTTTAGGTTTAAATGGAATTACCAAACAATTGTTAGTCTTCATGTGTGCATTGGAAACACATTTCACAGAATCACAGAAGATTAGGGCTTGGGAGGGACCTTGAAAGATCATCAAGTCCAGCTCCCCTGCCAAAGCAGGATCACCAAGAGTAGGTCACATAGGAATGCATCCAGATGGGTTTTGAATGCTTTGAGGGAGGGAGATTCCACAACCTCTCTGGACAGCCTGTTCTGGTGTTTTGTCACCTTCACAGTGAAAGTTTTTCCTTATGTTCACATGGAACCTCCTGTGCTCCAGCTTGCACCCATTACCTGTTGTCCTTCACATACATGAATGAGGTCACCCCTCAGTCTCCTGTCTAAGCTAAAGAGCCCCGGCTCCCTCAGGCTCTCCTCATAAGGAAGATGCTTCACTCCATCATTTTTATGGCTCTGTGCTGGATTCTTTCAGCAGTCTCATGTCCTTCCTGAACTGAGGGGCCCAGAACTCAACACAATATTCCAGATGCAGCAGAGAGGGAGGAGAACATCTTTTGACCTACTAATCACAGTGCTTCTAATACACCCCAGAATGGCACTGGCCTTCTTGGCCACAAGGGCACATTGCTGGCTCATTGTCATTCTGTCCACCGGGACCCCCGGGTCCCTCTCTTCTGTGCTGCTCTGCGACAGATCAGTCCCTAACCTGTACTGGTCCCTGGGGTTGTTCTTTCTCAGGTGCAAGGCTCTACACTTGGCCTTGTTGCATTTCACTACATTTCCCCACCCAGTTCTCCAGCCTGTCCAGGACTCGCTGAATGACAGCACAGCTAACAGTGCACTCTGTTCCCTCATCCAGGTCACTGATGGATAGTTACAACTGAACATTATGTTATCATGTTTTTTGCAGAACTGGAAGTGCTGATCCTCAAGTATGTCTTGAACAAAATCCAAGCAAGGCTTTCTAAAGCAAAATACATTGTTGGTTCTGAAATCCAGTTGAGAACATGTTTGCTCTTCACATCTCCCCGCAGAGGAAATGCTCTTGCAGTTATCCAAAACAGGACATTTTTGCCTAGCTGTGTCATTCAGTAAAATATTTCATTAAAACACTATCACTTTGCAGAGAGTTCTTCTCACAGTTGGTGCCCATGAGCTCTTTTTCTCTCTGTAATGCACAAGGAATATCATCTTTCTTAATAAGTCTGTCTACAGAGGTCCAGAAGGAGCTCCTTCATCTCACAACAGGAGAACATGGTGTGGTAGAAAGTGAAAAAGAGGGCTTCCATCCTTACCTGAAGCTGGCATTTGTTATTTGATGGTTAAATGTAAGCTTATTGGAGAAGGTGGTGGAATGATGTAAACAGCCCTTGAGTATCAAGTGTGGTAAGGCCTCACACCCTTCTGCATTTATAACAGGTGTAATCAGTGTGGAGCTTTCTTCTCTTCGTGCCTGCTCTGGCCTTCTCTCTGATGCCATTGAAGGTAAAGGCAGCAACCTCTGCTGTCCTTTTTTGAGCACTGAGTCTTACAATGCACACTCACTTCAGCTGCTGTGGAGAGCAGAAGTTTGAGGGTTTGTTCTCCTTCCCTTGTTCCTTCTCTCTCCATGTTGCCTGCCAGTGGCCGTCCTCAGCTGGCAGCACCTCCAGCCTGCCTGAGTCCATTGCAAAGTGAAGACAATCTTTTTGGAGAAATACAGAAAGCAAAGGGGAAAAGAAATGTCCAATAATTTTGATGGATACAACACAAAAGGTTTCACCTCAATGTGAGGAGAAGCTTCCTTACAGTGAGGATGACAGAGCACTGGAGCAGGCTGCCCAGAGAGGTTGTGGAGCCTCCTCTAGAAACTTTCCAAACCTGCCTGGATGTGTTCCTGTGTGGACTACTCTAGGTGATCCTGGTTTTTACTTTCAAAGCCAACCTGGATGTGTTCCTCTGTGGCCTGCTCTGTCAGGGAGGTTGGACCAAACAAGCTGTGGAGGTCCCTTCCAACCCCAACATTCTATGATTCTATGATAGCAGGCTGAAAACGAGAAGTCAGGTGAATAGGGGTAAGAAGTAGTTTTAGGAGAGAAAAGTGATAAAAAGAGAAACATTTATGCCTCTAACAGCACAAACTAACCAGTTAAAAGATCAAAGGTAGTGCAGAGATTAACAAAACTGAGGTAAAGGTTACACTCAATCCTTCCAGAACCCAGATGGCAACTAGATATGTCCACTTGGCCACATCTGGTTTAGTGCTGGCCTACAGTATGATAAAGGAAGAACTCTGACATGCTTCAATCTTCCTTTGCCTCTGGGTTGTTCCTTTGTAACGTTACTTCCTGGCTTGAGCAGCTTTGTCCTGACAGTGTGCGGAGGCAGGGGGAATTGTGTGGTGTCTTTTATCTCATTTCCCTTCAGAGCAGGCATGCAGTAGCTGGCTTTTATCAGCAACGTGGGTTTGAATGTTTATGACAACTTTTCCCATTTCTCAGGAAATAAGCATGATTTAAAAGGGAAGCACCTAGCTGTTTGGTAGGCAGGCACTCCTGATGGCTGTTGATGACTTTCCTGATTACTCCAAAGCTATGCAAAGTGTCCTTTCTGGAGTGGAACAAGAGTATATTTGTGACTAGGTGTAACTACCATAATGGGATCCATTCAGATCACTGGCATTTACAGAGAAAGAATGAAGGACTTGGAAGAGATAAGAGGTCAGAAAGCAGAAAAATACACAAAGAGCATATCTATATTATTTCAGGAGAGGCATTATTACATCTTCAGGTGATAGGAGCTTGGACACATAACAAAGAAAAATGGAACCATGTAAGTTTATAATCTCCATCTTCAGCAATAAAAGTGACAATTAACCCTGCACATTTGCCAAGTCACTCAGGCTTGTCAAACGCTGTGGAACCCTCTTTTGTAAATTGTTTTCTTTCTTTGTAGTTCTGAATATCAGCACCAGTTTCTGTCCTGGTGTCCCTGGAATACCTGGACATGTTCTTAAGGTCAGTAGATAATCTCCAACAACCTTAGGAGGAATGAAGTAATTTCTTCTGCTGGGAAGGTCAGTGTGAGGGGTTAAGAAACATCTGTGAGGCCTCTCTTGTCTGTGGTTTTCTGTTGTCTAACATCTGTCAAGAAGAGTGGCAGAGCTGCACCTTGAAAATCAGCCACAGCATTTGAGACTGTTTGGATTTTCCTCCTTTTGCTTTCTTGACTGTGTCATGATTTATTTCCATTAGATTTCTCCTAAGTCTGCCCTGAAGCAAGTGCAGGCAGAACAGTAGATCTTGGCCTATTCTCCAGCACTGGTTGAAGTTACCTTTTGTCATCACAAGTTTGTAAGCATTTGCATAAGCAGTAGAGGCAACCAAATTCCAGCTTTTCTGTGACACAGGTGCAGCTATCCCCTTATGTGGCAGATGCAGATTCCTGTCTGACATGTAAATGTCTGCATATTGTGCAGTATTTCATGCCCAGCAAAACAGCAGAGTAAGAGCTTGGTTGTCCTGGCCACCTGCAAGGATCTGCCTGGCCCCATACCTTGTCTCTGACAGCAGCCACTGGTAAGTACATGGAGGATGACCCTGAGAGATCTCCAGCCTGGGGTGGTCCTAGTCTGTTGCCCCAGCTGCAGACACTGGATTATTTGGGTCAACCATAAGAGCTCTCCAGCAACAGTGTTTGCGTTCTTTTAGCAGAGATCACTTGAGAACAGCTACAACTCCTTGGGTTTGCACTGGTTTTCCACTGAGGCTTATTTTTTCCTTATGCACATCTCAGGTCTAGTTCCAGAGGAAGGGAAACCTTGAGTCAAGATTTGCACAGCTGTTTAAGCAGAAAGAGATATCTAAATGTCCTTGGCTTATGGACAGAGAGATGGGGAAATCTCAAATGTGAAACACCTGGTGGACTATGGCCAACATGGATGCTTCTAAGGAAAGTCAAGGTGTGGAGTTTTGACTGCAGTGGAAAGCAATATTATGTTAGTATGCCTCAACAGCAGAGGACAGGGCAAAGCACCATAGGAAGAGAGTCACATCAAGGACCTTCTAATTCTGTCACTAACTTCATGGTACAACTGCCCAAAACATGGTTCTCAGTGGAAGGATTAAAGAAGATACTCTGGGACATCCTGAGCAATCCTTGCCTTATACAGTGCAGAAGAGGACAAGGGACAATGTGAAGAGCATCACAGAGGCCGTGGTCATCCCAAGAGCTCTTTGATAAATAGCCATGCTCAAGGTAGCAAAATGAGACCATACACATAGTGAAAGGAACTTTGAGGTACAGTACATGAATTCTGAGTCAGTGTGTTTTCTCTTGATGTGGTGCCTAGATTTCCTTATCCTCCTCTAAACAATAACTCTTCTAAACAATGATGAGAGCTAATGAGTTTAAACTGGAAGAGGGGAGATTTGAACTAGATATTAGGAAGAAGTTCTCTACAGTGAGGGTAGTGAAAGACTGGCACAGGTTGCCCAGGGAGGTTGTGGATGTTCCCTCCCTGAAGGTGTTCAAGTCTAGGCTGGATGAGGCCTTGAGTGACCTGTTCTAGTGGAAGGTGTCTCTGCCTATGGCAGGGGGTTGGAACTAGATTATCTTTGAGGTCACTTCCAACCTAAGCCATTCTATGGTTCTCCATTTCTTCAGAAAGCAAGAAGATTTCTTTTTAAAGCAGCCATGTATTTTACAACAGCATGCTAGTGGTAGTAAAAGAAAAAAACTGCAAGAATTTAATAGCCAGCATGTTTTGGTGGGTAGAATTTAGCTGCATAAAGCAATAACATTGAAAAATCAATTAATCAGAGATAAAACATAATGACAGCAAATCTTAAAGCAGGCAAAGAAACAAGACTGGTACTTAGAGCATATCTTGTGCCCATGTCCATGCTAGTCTAGCAGAGGTTTTGATTTTTAAGGGCAGCCTGTTATGTGTTGCATACAGATATCTGTTACATGAGCATGCAAAAGATCTAAGCTCTATCTTAGAAGCCAAATTTTTGTTTCTGGATCTGGTTCCTTCCTTGTGATGCTGGAGAATGGACTGGATCTGACTCCTTGTGTCTTGGATGAGCTGGGATGTGGATGAGACCAGCTCTTCTTCCCTCATGGAGATGTTTTGCCTTGTGTCCACATTCTTTCCTTCTGGAAGAGAAATCTCAGCACTGCTTCCTTAAGACACCTTTGGTTTATCATTTTCAGGTTTCTTCAGTGAGCAACCTCATTTCCTCCACAACCATATGGTGGTTTCCCAAGCCACTGCATGAGGCACTCTGCTCCTTTGAACAGAGGAGCAAGGAAGAGTCAGGGTCTCAATCTGTGTCAGTCTTGCCAGCCATAACAAGCACTGCCTGGCAGGCCCCTGGCACACACTCCTGTCCTTAGGGCCAGCTTAGGAAATGGACACAGGCATCAGATCTTGGTCAGAAATGTTTGAGCAAGTAGTATGAAGACCTTTGGTGGGAATGGCTGCCCTTCTCTCAGGAGGTGTTTTTAAGCTGGGCTCTCTGCCTAAGATACACCACAGTGACGTTGCAGTCATGCCCGTGCCCATGCCTGTGCTCCAAGCTGGCCACCCACCCTAGACAGACTCAGGTTAAAGAATGCAAGAAGCATATGAAGCTTGTTCACAAAGTCTCCCTGGCACCGGGAGCAAAGCACCATATGCTTGAGCAGCAGGAGCAAGAGGATGAGCTCAAGGCAAAGGGAGATGAGAGCAGAAGGGCAAATGAGGTGTGCAGGGAAGGCACCAGGACATCTTGCTTCATGCTCCCTCCTTCCTTCTTATGGAGCACTGGTGGATAATGCACAGATACCTCCTCTCCCTGAAGCTCCAGTGGGTTGCCTCTTCCACTTTCTGATATCCTGCCTCCAAGGTGGCTACCCCTCATAGGCATCTTCCCCTCTCATAGGCATCTTCCCCTTTCTCTTACCACTGATGGCCACTGTCACCTCTACTCATCCTTGCCTTACGTTCTGCCCTAGGCCTTTGCTCTGTTAGCTGTCTGCCTAGCCCACTCTGCAGGTGGTTTCATCAATGGGAGTAGCATCAACAAGCATCAGGACAAGCAGACCAGGTCCTCTGTGTGCCATTGTCCTCAGCACAGAGGACAGCAGGCAAGCCTTGGTTCCACTGGCACTGGCATATAAGGCACAAAGATTACCTAGCTTGTTGGCCCATCACACTGGGGCTGCTGGAACAAGACTTAGGCTGTAGGTATGCAGATCTGTAACTAACACAGGATCAATTAGAGCTTTCCTTTTTAAACATGTATAGTCCACCCTGATCACGTTTTGTAGCAATTATTTGCCTTTGAAATGGACGATTTCCACATTTGCCCTGGATTGTTTGTGTTTGTTAATGGTTCTTCTTTTCTTGGTAAGCAACAGAAATATGCCTGTGTTAGAAGTGAGATAAGTGCCTTAGTGACTCATTTGAGAGCAGTTTTAATGATGTAAGAGCCATTTATAGTCAATGGTCATGATCCTATGGGGGAAGGAAGCATAGGAAAGGGGGTGCATAAACATCAGCACTACGGCACACTGAAGAAACCATCTCTGAAGACATCTCTATGCTGTCCAGCTCTTCCTGTGCCTTCTGACCTGCTGCTCAGGAGTTGTAGATCATCACCAGAACATTTCATGTCTTCCTGCTATCATGCTGGGATGACCAGGTCCATTCCATGGAACTCTCTGCCTCTTTCTGGAGGACTGGACGTGAGGAGGAAGTTGTTCAGCATGAGAGTGGTGAGAGCCTGGAATGGATTGCCCAGGGAGGTGGTTGAGGCCCCATTACTGGAGGTGCTGTAGCCAGCCTGCTCTAGGGGGTTGGAACTATATGATCCTTGTGGTCCATTCCAATCATGCCTGATTCTATGATTCTATGATTGTGCCTCTGTGGTATTCTTAAAGGCACCTGGACCAAACTACCACACTGGGAGATGAAAGTCACAGCAGGCATCCCAGTGTCACTCCTGTGCATGTCCTGCATGGGGAAGAAGAACAACCCAGCAAGTCTTTTATCGCTTTGGTGCCTGAGAACCTACAGGCTGTAAAAAATGAAGTCTCTCCCTCTCCTCTCTTTTTCCATTTTGTGGAAACAATTTTCTTGTTTCCCTTCCTCCTTGCCTTTTACAGACTTACTGAATTCCAGCCCAGCCTGCAGCGTCTTTTATCCCACAGGCCACCTTTGGGGGAGGTTGTCATGTGGCAGCTGCACAGGGTACGTATGTGAAAGAGCCAAATGGACTGCACGAGTCATGTGAAGCCAAACTAAATCTTATACTGGCTTTTAATTGCGTTCTGGTGGCTTCAAAAGCACAGCAAGGGACTCCAGAATACTTATGAATTATTGACAGGGTATTGTTCCTGTGTAGGAGCAGAACAAAAAACAAGGATGGGTTTCAATGCAGAGGTGGTACCATAGGGAAGGAACTTTACCACTTTCATGCAGGAATAAGAGAACCAGGTGCATTTTTCAGGCACATGGATTTGTTTTTTAGCAGCTTGATACCACCAGTGACATTCAGGGCATTGATGTAGTTGATAAAGTAGTAACAAATCAAATACAGAGTTCCACATTTTACTTTCTCCTGAAGGTTTGTTGCTTTCTTCTGTCAAATTGGGTCGACTTCTAAGTAACGGTGGAGAGTATTTTAATCTGTCAACACTGCAAAACCTAGCCTGGGATTTGAAAATTACTTCTGTGCTTAGAAATGTTGTGGAGTCTGATTTTGGCAAGCAGCATTGCTGGTGCACGAGGTATAAAGGTCTACAATTCAAACCCTGACCCATTCTGCTTTGCCTAGGGTCCCATTGTTATAGCAAACGTTTGCTTTGCTGGGTTTTAGGGGGGGTAACATGGAAGAATAAAAAGCTCCATAAAGATATTTTTTTGCCAACATTGAAAATAAAAAATAAACCAACATCCCTCTGTTTTTCTTTTATTCAAGCAGCACCATTTGTCACCTTCATGAAACTGCTCTCTATTACGGACGTGAAAGCAGATCGTAAAACTGCTCTGCCCAGATCTGCAGGGGAATCAAACAGATGGCAGAGCCCACTGCAGTTTGGATGAAGGTTTCATAGCTAGATATGCAAGAGAAGAGAAAACTGGTTCCAAGGTCAGTAGTGAGGTGAAAACTGTGGCCAGATTTTCTTCAGCTAGGAACGTGTGCAGCTTTGCTCACACTCTGAAAGGAAATGCACCAAACCCAGAAATTCTTTCGCTACCAGGAGAAAACTTCTTTGTTACAAGATGATATTTCAACACAGGGGGGAATTTGTATGCTTAACTGGTGCTTTTAAATCTAGACCATGGCACTAAGTGCCTCATCCAGGCTTTGCTTGAACACCTCCAGGGACGGTGCCTCCACCACCTCCCTGGGCAGCCCATTCCAATGCCAATCACTCTCTCTGGGAAGAACTTCCTCCTAACATCCAGCCTAGACCTCCCCTGGCACAGCTTGAGACTGTGTCCCCTTGTTCTGTTGCTGGTTGTCTGGGAGAAGAGGCCAACCCCCACCTGGCTACAATGTCCCTTCAGGTCATTGCAGACAGCAATGAGGTCCCCCCTGAGCCTCCTCTTCTCTAGGCTAAACACCCCCAGCTCCCTCAGCCTCTCCTCATAGGGTTTGTGTTCCAGGCCTCTCAGCAGCTTTGTTGCCCTTCTCTGGACACATTCCAGCACCTCAACATCCCTCTTGAATTGAGGGGCCCAGAACTGGACACAGGACTCAAGCTGTGGTCTGACCAGTGCTGAGTACAGGGGAAGAATAACCTCCCTTGTCCTACTGGCCACACTGTTCCTGATGCAGGCCAGGATGCCATTGGCTCTCTTGGCCACCTGGGCACACTGCTGCCTCATCTTCAGCTACTATCTACCAGTACCCCCAGGTCCCTTTTTGCGTGGCTGCTCTCCAGACACTGTCTCCAACCTGTAGAACTGCTTGGGGTTGTTGTGGGCAAAGTGCAGAACCCTGCACTTGGCCTTGTTAAATCTCATCCCATTGGCCCCAGCCCACCCATCCAGCCTGTCCAGGTCCCTCTGCAGGGCTCTCCTACCCTCACACAGATCAAGACCTGCTTGTGCATATTCTTCACCAATGCATATTCTTCACTAATTCTATTAAACCCAGTTGTTTATGGCTGTTTGTGTGTGCATGTGTGAATATGTATCTTTTTAATTCAGTTACACCTGCAGGTGGTTGCACAGCAAACTGTAAATAATGTGAGCTGTAAATTTTGGCAGCAAAAATGATTCTCAAAGTAATGGTTATTGCTGTCCAATTACTTCTGGGCACAGCACACATCTAGGGCCATTGGCAGTTCGTTTTTGTCTTTGTGCTTGTGTCTTTTATGGCCCACACAAATCTCTGCATTGAGTAGTTATGGCTTTAACTGGAAAATCTCCTCCCTGATTCTTTTGTTTTTTTTGGTGTTGTTTTAAAAATAATTGAATAAAACCAGCCTAGCAATCCAGCTTGTGATATCCACCAGGCTCAGCTACACAGATCTGGAGGCTGTATTTCTCTCTTGTTTATATCATTAGTCTGGTTTTAGTTAATATTCCCTTCCAGATGTCTCTTGTGCATGTTTGATCTCTTGGCTTTTGGGGTTTTTGTTGTGTGATATAAATTACCTTGATAGGCCAGAGCTCTTTGCTCTATTTTACTTGTTTAATTTCTGGATATGTTTTCCAGAGTCTGATCCCTTCATCATCACAAAATAGCTTTTACTGGCATACAACACAGATTTCACTATAGTTATTTCAGTGGCATAAAATGCTCACAACTGACTGAAAAATCAGGCTTGTAGGCGAGTGCTTGTCTCTTCTTGAAGTCTGGTTCTGGGGAGAGTTGGATTCAGCTCCCCAGAGCATGAGAAATATGAGAACTCTGCTTAGCCTGGCTGAAAGGTGTGGGGTTTTACTATAAAGGATGACTCAAGCTTGCTAGGTTAAGATGTAGCTTTCAGAAAACAGTGCTAAACTGCATCATGTTTAGCATCTGCCTTGTGAGAGAGGAAAGGGGTTTGTCTTTACTGATGATCAGTTAAAGAGGTGGTGTGCAGCAGTGTTAGTAGACCTGCTGACAAGCAGTTTAATTCTGCTGAATCACTTCTGCTCCCAAGGTTTCCCTCTGAGGGAATTACAGAATTGTTGGAGCTGGAAGGGACCTCAAGGATCATCTGGTTCCAGCTCCCCTACCATGGGCAGAGACACCTCACACCAGATCAGGTTGCTCAGAGCTACATCCATCCTGGCTTTTAAGACCTCCAGGGGTGAGGCTTCCACCACTTCCCTGGGTGACCTGTTCCAGTGTCTCACTGGTGAAGAACTTCTTCCTAACATCCAATCTGAATCTACCCACTTCTAGTTTTGCTCCATTCTCTCTAGTCCTATCACTACTTGACATCCT
Source organism: Pogoniulus pusillus (assembly GCF_015220805.1). NCBI lineage: Eukaryota > Metazoa > Chordata > Aves > Piciformes > Lybiidae > Pogoniulus > Pogoniulus pusillus. The sequence goes on from NC_087275.1 coordinate 24,789,840, forward strand.
AAAAAGGCCCTCACCAGCTTTCCTGTAGGCCCCCTTCAGATACTGGAAGGCCACAACAAGACCTCCTCGGAGCCTTCTCCTCTCCAGAATGAATCGCCCCAACTCTTTCAGTCTGTCTCCACAGGAGAGGAGCTCCAGCCCTCTGATCATCCTCATGGCCCTTCTCTGGATATGTTCCAGCATGTCCAGCAGCATGTCTAGATCTTTCTTGTAATAGGGGCTCCAGAAACCAATGGTGGAGTCCCACCAGAGTGAAGTAGAGCAGGAGAATCACCTCACTCAACCTGCTGGCCACACTTCTCTTGATGCAGCCCAGGATACAGTTGGCTGTCTGCTGATTAAGGATCACAAAGGAGGCTATGCAGCAAGTCAGTGAGATTTGTATGCTGAAAGTCAGTTGTGCTTTGAGAGCCTGCCAAAAACAATGTTTCAGAGGGCATGTATAATGCTGCCAAAATCAAGCTGATGAATGGCTGTATCATTGAATTTGGATGCAGAGTGAGGGTCAAGTTCAGAACAGCCTCACAGTAGGCTATTCACACAGTCCAAGCAGAATGGGACCAGCACATTTTGTAACCAACACTCATTAAAGAGAAGTTATTTAGCCCTGTTTTACTCTAAAGTGCGCTACAGAGAGGACAGAGAGAAATTAAATCTGGGTGGTGGATGACAATGCAAGTTTAGGGACATCTTTATCTGAGCAATTGGAAGTTTCCTCTAGTTAGGCACAGTAAAACAAGGAAAGGAGCTGCAGATGGTCTCTTCTGGAACCTCTGCACGTCAAGGAGCTGGTTCTGCACCACTGCTGCTCACTCTTTTCTTCCCAAAGTATAGTTGCTCATGGTTAATATGAATTCAAAACACGGAAAGGAGAAGTTTGTAGATTAAATACTGCATGCTATTTTCCCTGAAGATGAGAGGAGTTTGAATTTGAATTAGGAAGCTTAGTTCTGAAAGCATAAACCCTTGCATCTCATTTTTTTATTGAATAATTTTATCTCCTTGGGTAACAGGCAGGTGGTACAGCAAGAAGGGTATCACTTTTTCCTGTCTGGAGAAAGGAAGCAGAGAAAAGCACAGATCAGATACAGAAAGTGTCAGGTATTGGCTGAATTCCCTCCCCTCTTAGCTTTTGCTTTTTACTTTAGTTTCTATTCTCCTCTTGAATCAGTGGGTGCTTTCCCATTTTGACTGAAAGAGCTTTTCTATGGCAAATTGCTTTGGACTGAAGCCAGTTTTAAGCAGCTTTGTAGTCAAGGGCCATGTGACCAAAAGATATCACAGTAATTCAGCCTCCACCTTGATGACTGTGTGGAAGAAAAATAAAGAGCTCACCTATGATACCACGCTCTTGCTAATTGCTGTTAACTTAGGGAAAGTGCAATACCATTCCTATCACAGTCAGAGGACAGTGCATGGAGGTATGGTGGGGTAGTGGCTTAAGCAGCTTCCCCCACACACACACAGTTGAAATTTACCAGACCAGCTTGGAAGTAAGATGAAGCTCTATTTGCAGCAGAGCAAAATTTGCCAGCATATGTGCACAATGGAGTTACAATTATACGCAAATTAGAAATAATACAGAAATCTAAATTACCTCCCAGGCAAAGAAACTGCCCAGAAGGGGCTCAAAGCTACCCTCTCTCTCCCCACTCTTTCCCAGGAAGAAAACAAAACAACCAGCAGAGCTTAATGTGTTAGCATCTGGAAGTGTTAGCCGTAGTGGAAGAGATGACAGCGTCACAGAATCACAGAGCTTTAGAGGAAGGACCCTCCAGAGATCATCAAGTCCAATTCCCCTGCCAAAGCAGGATCCCCTAGGGTGGTTTGCACAGGAATGCATCCAGGCAGGTTTTGAAAGTCTCCAGAGGAGACTCCACAACCTCTCTGGGCAGCCTGTTCCAGTAGTCTGTTACTTTCACTGTAAAGAAGTTTCTCCTCATGCTGAGGTGAAACCTTGTGTGTTCCAATTTGTAGCCCTTGCTCCTTGGTTTATTGCTTCTGACCAGTGCAAAAAGATTGCCCCCATCCACTTGACACCCACACCTCAGATATTTATTGACATTAATCAGATCTCCTCTCAGTCTTCTCCAGACTAAACAGCCCCAGGGTTCTCAGTATCTCTCCATAGGGGCGATGCTCAAAGTCCCCCAGTCATCCTCGTGGCTCTCCACTGGACTCTCTCCAGCAGGTCCCTGTCTCTCTTGAAGCGGGGAGCCTGAAGCTGGACCCAGTATATTCCAGGTGTGGTCTGAGCAGGGCAGAGTGCAGGGGGAGAAGAACCTCCTTAGACCTTCTGGCCACACTTTTCCTGATGCCTCCCAGGATGCCATCGCTCTCTTGGCCACAAGGGCACATTGCAGGCCCAATGAGAGAGCAGTGAACAGATCCAATGCTCAGGAATGAAGAAGGCAAAAGAGAGCAAATTGCTTACATTTTGGCTTTTTATCCCTTTTAAGAAACCAAAGAATTATATAGCCCTTATCATTATTTTCTTCTTACAATCAATAATCCAATTTCTCTCATATTCCAATGAGCCTCAAACCAGTACAGTTGGGAATGTCATGGGCAATTTAATTAAATAACAGAATATAGAGTTAACTGTGGCTACATCCTGCTGTCATTTTTGTAACCCCCGTGGTATCCTTTCTTCTACATCATTCATAAACTCTCACAGTGATGACTAATCAGTCCAAACCCATGGAAAGAGGGCCAGTCCAAATTTGTCCAAACATAGATGACTAAGAAAACCACTAATGGAAATTAGTTGTTTGTACCAGGAAACTCAGGTGAGAGCTCATGATGTACATGGCTCAATGGACAACAAATAGAATAAGAGAACAGCAAACATGTAATTAAATGGAGTTTAGACCTGAGGCTATCTATCCAAAATCATCTGTATCGTGTTGCCATAATATCTAGTGATGGACAAGATCCACCTCATTAGATCTGGGCATACTGGTTTAATAGATATTAGGCAGTTCTACATCTGTGCTTAGATTTCTAAATGGCTTGTCTAAGGTAAATTAAATCTCCTGGCAGAACAGTGCATTAGAACATCAGCTAAGCTTTTCAGACTCAGATGACTGCAGAGCTGTTCCATTTCACAAGTCATGATTTATACCAATCTTTTTGTCAATTCATTGCCTGACTCTAAATTGGAGAGTTGCTCTTCAGGAAAAAAAATATCTGCTAAAAGAAGAGCTGAACTCCAGGAAGACAGAGGAACTTGATTTAACATGGCAAAGAGGGCAATAAGACTCAAAGAGTTTGTGAGTGGTGTATTAGTTTGCAGTTTGAATTCAGCTCCAGCAGAAATCTTGCCAAGATACTCAGTTCTCTTTCCACACTTCTCTCTGGACAGCAAAGCTGATAGCTGTCCGTTTCATTTCATGAACTAAATCGTTATCAGCATCTCCTCCTTCCACCAAAACGAGTCCATTACAGTTATCTTTTAAGTCAGAGCCAGAGGGGAGCTGTGCACATATGAAATTTGTCTTTAGCAGCAATGTTCTGCCCAGCTCCCGTTCAGATACCTCATTCTGTGCTCTTGGGATGGATCACAAACACTTCATCTGTCGTCAAGAACTTCAGAACATCTCAGAGATTCCTCCTCTGCCACTTCCTCACCACTGCCAACCATCAGTTGCATGGGTCTGGACTAAAAGCGTTGCCTGCTGTTGTGGTAGGCCTGATAGGCCCAAATCAGGCACACATGTCCTGCCTTGCCTAGGCATGCTTTTCTGCTCCACCAGAGAGGCAAGCATGGGAAACAGACAGAAAAGAACCTGGAGCCACTGAGTCTGGCCTGCCCAGGGTCCTGTGGTGTAAGGGACACACACTTAGCTTGTGCCTGCCTACTGCCAGGCCTGTGCTGTTCCCAAACTAGGGAAAAGTGAGCCTGTGGCTTTGCCTAATGTGGTATGGTTTGGCTAACTGCCATCCTGATTGGCTATGCTTGTGTCCAAAGGGCAATAAATCTCAGCCCACATTGATAAAAGGAGATGTGCAGGTGAACAATCTGCTTTTGCTTCGCTGCTTTGCTTCCTTGCTCTTTGCTTGCTCTCTCTGCTGTGCCCAGCCCTGCTGCTGTTGCACACTGCCTTACTGCCTGCTTGCTAAACACCACTGCTGCCAGTTACCAGGAGCAGACCCTGGATGCCTGCATGCGATCAGCCTGTGTGGCCAGCGTGACATGGTGCTGAGACTGCACCACATCTGTCTTCTGCACCTGAAGGTCCTGCCTAGAATCCCTGGACATACACACAGATGGTCCAGAAGAAGCCAGGAGACAAGGTCAGAGATTGTCTGCATCCTGTCCCCAGAAGCAGGGAAGATTCAATTCTCAACGTCCAACAAGACAGAGTCCCCTGAAAGCATTTGGGCACTGTCTGGACTGTGGCTAAGCCCCCACGAGTGGGTAATAATAATCTGTGAGTAAATGCTTAAATGCCTCTTTGTAATTCTCTCCTGCCTTCTGCCATAAGCAGAAAGAGCTTGAGCCATCTGCTGGGCACTGACTGCAGGAGCCTTCTCTTCCAGTTCAGTTAATGTTTCTATATGTTGCTGGTTATTACTAGATCTAGATATTACCCACAGAATGTTTCCATGACCCTGTAAGAACCCAAATGTTATTAAAATCAGTGGTCAGGGGTGGCCAGAGTTCTGAGTAGCAAAATTGATAAACAATATTAATTTTGGAAAATATCATCTTGCGTCAATGAATTTCCCCTCCCCAACACCTGCTTCGTTCCCTGGTCTCTCTGTGCTCCCTCATGGTTGGCTGCTTCATGCTCTGGTCTCCCTGTGCTCCCTCACATTGGATGCTTCGTTCCCTGGTCTCCCTGTGCTCCCTCACATTGGCTGCTTCGTTCCTGGTCTCCCTGTGCTCCCTCACGTTGGCTGCTTCATGCTCTGGTCTCCCTGTGCTCCCTCACATTGGATGCTTCGTTCCCTGGTCTCCCTGTGCTCCCTCACATTGGCTGCTTCGTTCCTGGTCTCCCTGTGCTCGCTCACGTTGGCTGCTTCATGCTCTGGTCTCCCTGTGCTCCCTCACGTTGGCTGCTTCATGCTCTGGTCTCCCTGTGCTCCCTCACATTGGCTGCTTCGTTCCCTGGTCTCCCTGTGCTCCCTCACATTGGCTGCTTCATTCCCTGGTCTCCCTGTGCTCCCTCACATTGGCTGCTTTGTTCCTGGTCTCCCTGTGCTCCCTCACATTCTCCCAAACACCTCCTGCCCACACAGTGAGGGTTAAACCCTGCTGGCAGCAGTTCCTGCAGCATGTGTTTAGCTGTGTACCAGCACCAGTGAACTGTAGTCCCTCTCTAAATATCCTTGCAAACAAAACAGTGGCAGTTCAAATGTTTGCTGAAAAACAAAGGAAATGGATACAAGCCTGGCTGGGCAGGATCATCTGTTTGCCAAGGCACAAATATTTGAGAGGACCTTTCTCCATCATTTTCTCAGCTAATTTCCAGCTCTGTGCTTATCTGCTTACCTAATTGGTGACTCACTGTCAGTGCCTGCAACCAACAAATACCACTGGTCTCCAGAGAGATGGTCCACTCTTCATCACCTGAGAGTGATGAGATTGCAAAGTTTGGAGGGTGAAGGTCAGTCTTCATAGATGGGAGGAAGAAGAGGGGGCTACACTTGTATTAGACAAAGAGGTCACATTTTTAAAGGTCAGGTCTTTCATCTTTTATTTCCTGGGTACTGCCCATGCTGTGAGATGCACTGCTGCTCTAGCTGTAAATAGATAAAGAAATTTGCACAGTGCCATCAAAGGCACCCTCAGCAAGTTTGCTGATGACACCAACCTGTGTGGTGTGGTGAACTCACTTGAGGGGAGGGATGCTATCCAGAAGGACCTTCACCGTCCCTGGAGGTGTTCAAGACAAGATTGGATGAGGCACTTGGTGCCATGGTCTAGTTGACTGGATAGGGCTGGGTGCTAGGTTGGACTGGATGAGCTTGGAGGTCTCTTCCAGCCTGGTTGACTCTATGATTCTATGATTCTATAAACCTTGACAGCACTGAGAAGAGGATCAGTGACAACTGCAGGAGGTTCATCAAGTCAAAGTGCAAAGTTCTGTGTCTGGGTCGAGCCAAGCTCAGGCACAGATACAGGGTGGGTGTAGCCCTGGAAAAAAAGACCCGGGTGTGTTGGTGGGTGAGTTAGCTGGCAGTGTGCTCATGCAGCCCAAAACACAAATCATATCCTGGGCTGAATCAAGAGGAGTGGGGCCAGCAGGTCAAAAGAGGTGATTCTGCCCTTTCACTCTGCTCTTGTGAGACAGCACCTCAAATACTGACTCCAGTTCTGGTGTTCCCAGCATAAGAAGGACACAGAGCTGTTGGAACAAGTCCAGAGGAGGGCAACAAAGATAATCCAAGGACTGGAACATCTCTGCTATGAGGATAGGGTGAGGGACCTGGGGCTATACAGGCTAGAGAAGACTCCAAGGGGACCATAGAGCTGCTTTCCAGTACCTGGGGGGATCTCACAGGAAGGCTGGAGATGGACTTTTCATAAGAGAGTCTAGCAATAGGACAAGAAGGAGAAGTTTTAAGCTGAGGGATAGTAGATTTAGTCTGGATCTTAGAAGGAAGTTCTTCAGTATGAGGGTGGAAGGACTCTGAAATAGGCTGCCCAGGCAGGTTGTGGATGCCTGCTCCCTTGCAGCACTCAAGGCCAGGTTGGATGAAGCCTTGAGCAGCCAAGCCTAGCTGAGAGGCTTCCCTGCCCATAGCAGGGAGGTTGGAGTAGGTGATCTCTAAGGTGCCTTTCAACCTAGGCCACTTTACTGTTCTGTGGTCGATTCAATGAAATTTAGGCTAGTTTATGAAGCAGCACTCCACATTATATGTTTAATGTCCTCTTTTGAGACTCATAAACCCCCAATTTTATACTAGGAGGTGTGGCCTTACAGCTGGTGTCAGATTCTTTTAGAACCAGAGACCAGAAATTAACATCTTGGCAATGGTGAAAACTGCTTTGTGTTTGGAGAGCACAAAGTAAAATGGCTGCATCAATTTTCCCCTGCTTCAGCTGCAGAGCAGTGCTAAAACCAGACAAAAACACCAACAGCTTGCCTGCTTTTATGGATTCAGGTTGCCCTAGTTTACATGTGGATATATATGTGTGTGTGCCTATGCATGCGTAATTACTCTGGGTGAATGGAAAAAGAGCTCCACCCAAGAAAACTGTTATGTATTTTGGGACTGTTAGAGGCTTGGAGGGACACTGGCAAAGGTTGGTTAATGCAGCTGGGGGGAAAAAAATGGCTGATTCATCAGCAGAAAGACTGGAATACATTTGAAACAGCCAGTTGTGCTTAGGATATCCCAGGGGACCGAGCAGTGCTGCCGCCCACAGAGCGTGGCTGCACATCCTGTGTCATCACAGAATTGTCAGGGCTGAAAGGGACCTCAAAGATCATCCAGTTCCATCTTCTCCCCCCCCCCCCTCCCCCTCCATAGGCAAGGACACCTCACACTAGATCAGGTTGCTCAGAGACCCCATCCAGAGATGAGGCTTCCACCACCCCCCTGGGCAACCTGTTCTCACCACCCTGATGGTGAAGAACTTCTCCCTAACATCCAATCTGAATCCACCCACTTCTGGTTTTGCTCCATTCCCTCCAATCCTATCACTTCCTGATAGGAAGTCCCTCAACATATATATATATATATATATATATATATAATGTATGAATATATGTGTGTACACAGATAGTGCAGAAGACCTGCATGGCTAGGCTCACCTTTGCCACATTGAGCAGGTGGCCTTTGGTGTGATCCAAATAAGTAAACCAGGTCAGTGGGCTTTTAAGATAGAATCTATCAAAACTAATACCTCTTCTCCCAGGTAACCAGCAATAGAACAAGGGGACACAGTCTCAAGTTGTGCCAGGGTAGGTATAGGCTGGATATTAGGAAGAAGTTCTTCACAGAGAGAGTGATTTCCCATTGGAATGGGCTGCCCAGGGAGGTGGTGGAGGCACCGTCCCTGGGGTTCTTCAAGAAAAGCCTGGATGAGGCACTTAGTGCCATGGTCTAGTTGATTGGATAGGGCTGGGTGATAGGTTGGCCTGGATGATCTTGGATGTCTCTTCCAACCTGGTTGATTCTATTCTATTCTATTCTATTCTATTCTATTCTAATAACAGAGTGAACTGAAACTGAAGCAAGCACACTGCTTAATTTATTTTAAAAAGAAATAAAAGTGACAAAATGCAATAATCAAATTAAGCTCTCAAGTGGGAATGAATATGTTAATAATAGCTTCAAAGTGCTTCCCTATCAAATTAACACAATAAGCAATCAAACCAAATGATGAGGCTGTCACTTTCAGTCCTTGTCACTAATGAAGTTGTGCTGAATGAGCCAGAGGAAGAGTTGTTTGCTTTCAGACCAAAAGTGTCTGGCATCCTACCCAAAACATCTCCTTCACTTGGCTGTGGAGGAGCACAGGTCCCACAACCTGTTTGATTTGGACTCCAACCCGTGCAGCACAAGAGCATCAGAACTGAGTGATATTCCCCTTTGAACCTAAGTTGTGTGCAGCTAACCAGGTACAAACACCAATTCTTCCCATAACATTTCCTACAGTCCTGTGGCTCTTTCAAGGAGATGAGTTTTCACTACCAATTCCCCCGGCTGGGCAGGCAGTTTGGAGGGTAGCAGATCTGCCTGTTTCACACAGGCAGCATCACTAAATAATGCATAATGGCAGCTTTTGAACAGCTTTCGACCTCATCACAACTTCCTCACTACCTCAGCACCAGGCTGACATTTCTTTTCATGAACCTGTGAAAGGTGCTTCTGCCTGAGTTGTACACGAACACTCATTTGTAGCTGGGGAGCAGGGTGGGTAGAGGAAGAGAGAAAATAATTGGTCTGAAGTCAGCCTGGCAGGAAAGTGATTCAGTGAGGAGCCTGCAGCTGTGCTTGGGAGTCAGGTGAGTGCCTGACATCCTGAGCTGAACCATGCCCAGGAGCCAGGCAAATGTCTGCTGGTCCAGGCTGGACAATGCTGAGTCCCTGGAGCAGAGCTGCTCAGCAATCATTTGATTCACTGCTGGTGACACACATTAATGCAAGGCAATCTGGGTAAAACCAGGGAGGAATGGGGAATGTACTGCTGATCGATCCCCAGGAAAATAGATGCTACGAGAGGCTGTGCTTTCTGATGACTTCCCTTCTGGAGACAAAGCTGAACCCCAGTGAGAAGGGCTGGCTTTATCCTGCATGGAGATATCACAGAATCACAGAAGGTAGGGGCTGGAAGGGACCTCTAAAGATCATCCAGTCCAACCCCCCTGCCAGAGCAGGATTGCCTATATCAGATCACATAGGAACACATCCAGGCAGATCTTGAATATCTTCAAGTTGTGCCGGGCGAAGTCTAGGCTGGATGTTAGGAGGAAGTTCTTCCCAGAGAGAGTGATTTGCCATTGGAATGGGCTGCCCAGGGAGGTGGTGGAGTCACCATCCCTGGAGGCGTTCAAGAAAAGACTGGATGAGGCACTTAGTGCCATGGTCTAGTTGACTGGATAGGGCTGGAGGATAGGTTGGACTGGATGATGTTGGAAATCTCTTCCAACCTGGTTAATTCTATGATTCTATGAAAGAGGGAGACCCCACAACCTCCCTGGGCAGCCTGTTCCAGTGTTCTGTCACCCCCACAGTGAAGAAATTCTTCCTTGTGTTTACACAGAACTTCCTATGTTTCAACTTCCACCCATTGCCCCTTGACCTGCCCTTGGGCATCACCAAGCCGAGCCTGGATCCATCCTCTTGGCACTCACCCTTTTACATCTTTATAAACATTAGTGAGGTCACTTCACAGTCTCCTCCAAGCTAAAGAGACCCAGCTCCCTCAGTCTCTCTGTGTAAGGAAGATCTTCAGCTTCCTTTGTGGCTCTGTGCTGAACTCTGTCAAGCAGTCCCCTGAAGTCCTCCTTGAAATGAGGGGCCCAGAACTGGACATGATATTCCAAATACAGCCTCACCAGGGCAGAGTAGAGAAAAAAAAATCTCTGGATATTTCTCTCAATAAAATATTCTCACTAGGAGAGTTCAAAGGCAGATCCTAGTGGGCTCTATCAAAAGAAAAAGCTTTCAACCCATCAGACAGCAACGATGTGCTGCCCAAGGAATACGGAGATAAGCTCCTGTAATTTCATGCTGTGTTATTTTATTCCATAAGACAAACTATTACTTGCTTCCACAAATTAATAACAGTGACTGTAGAATTCATGGTTGGATGTCACAGGCAGCCTCATGTAGGGGAGAGGAAAAGGTAATTGCAAAGGGTACAGTCGCGGTGAAAGAGCAGAGCTAGGTGATTATGTTAGCAATTATTCCTGGTGTGTGAGTGTTTCCTTTTCAAGACGAAATTTTCTTTTAAAGAAACAATCCACCCCAGAATTCGAGTCAGGGACAGGGGAAATGGATGGTGAACCTCATGGTGAGTTGGGTGAACAGCATGAAGGAGAGGCAGCAGGGAAGTCTGCTGAGGTGCTGATTGCTGACAGCTTCTGGGAGAGGATGCTGGCTGAGTGACTCTGAAGTGAGCAGGCATCAGCCTTGGTGTCACTGCTGGCCAAGGAGCTGCTGTGTTGCAGCATTTGGATAGGCAGTACACAGACGATGCAAGAAAGCAGTTCAACATCACTTCTCTGAGCAGATCACCACAAACAGCAACCAGAAATGGCTAACAGGTGGTGAGAGTAAACACCCCCCCCCCCCCCCCCCCCAGCAAGTCTGAGTGGGTGGCTAGCAGGAGTACAATGATCTGTTCCTTTTCTGATATTGTGCTTAAAAGAACTGAGAGGATACTGAAGACAACCTTTGTAGGACAACAGTGTTGACTTTAGCAACTCTTTTAAGTGAGGGTAGCCAAAAAAAATGGGTTGTGAGGCAGACTAAAAAGCTCTAGAGTGTTCTGACTATTGCAGCAGGTGCTTGTTCCACATGGCTGGGAATACTGATATTAAAATAAATATTTGTTGCTAAGATACACTCAGTTCAATAGCCTTGAAACCCAGTTTGTGTCATTAGACAGAAGGTGCAGGTATTTTCTAGATGGGCCATGCCAGGCATCGCAGGCAGAGCTAGGAGGCAGGGAGGGAACTCCTCAAACACCCATAAGAAATAAGGCAGTGACTAGCAGCGTCTCTGAGCTGAAGGGCAAAGCTGTCCTTGGAAGACAAGCAGGAAAACAGTGTTTGGGCCACTCCATTTAAGAAAGATGTTGAGATGCTGGAATGTGTCCAGAGAAGGGCATGAAGGCTGATGAGGGGGCTGGAGCACAGAGAAAGCTCAGGGGAGAGGTTGTAGCCAGGTGGGGGTTGGTCTCTTCTGCCAGGCAACCAGTGACAGAACAAGATGACAGTCTCAAACTGTGCCAGGGCAGGTTTAGACTGGATGTTAGGAAGAAGTTCTTCATGGAAAGAGTGATTGGCATTGGAATGGGCTGCCCGGGGAGGTAGTGGGGTCACCTTTCCTGGAGGTGTTTAAAAGGAGACTGGATGAGGCACTTAGTGCCATGGCTTAGTTAATTAGGTGGTATTGGGTAATAAGTTGGAGTTGATGATCTGAAGGGTCTTTTCCAACCTGGTTAATTCTGTGGTTCTGTGAAAAGAGGAGGGAGAAAAGCAGCAGGATGAGCTACAAGAGAAGGGAGTGTGCTGCCTGTTTGGTGTCACCATAACTGCAACACTCTTAGGCTGTCCCCACATCAGCCAGAGAGGCAGCAGGGGCAGACCTTGGAGGCCAAGGGATGGTTTTGTGACACCAGGAATCTGTCATACTCACTACACAAACTTAAGGGCTTTTCATAGAGCGTGGCTCTGGAGTTGTTTTGTGAGATGAGGTCCAGTGGTACAGCAATGGCTGGAGCACCATAGGTGTATTCCTACTTCTGTGTCTCCCAAGTTAGTGTTATCCAAGCACAAACACACACCCACAAATAGCTAATTTAGGTCACTACAAACCCAAATTTTAAACCTCTGGCCAATGGTGTAGAAATGCTTATTCCCCCCTTCCTAAAGCACATCCTCTGTACCATTAAGAGAGGGAAAGAGGTCTCCCCTGAAACTTCCAGATAGGAATTCAGTGCCTTTCATTGAGCATCTTTCTTTCTCTCTCCATTGATAATTTAAGAAATGAGTAGGAAATGATGGGTGACTCATTCCACCAGAGGTACTGCTTCTCTCAAGAAGATCATCAGCTCTTTAAAGAAAAGGCAGCAGCAGCAATAGCTCATCTTTTTCTTCATCTGCCTCTCCCCACCATCTCACCATGTACTAAGACTAGGGGGTGGGGGATGTGCCTTGAATGTGAGCTGCTTTTTTCAGCCTAAGAAGATCTAGTTTTGTCTGATATGCTAACCTCAGTGTGGAGAGGAAACACAGAGGGAGAGTGAGGAACCTTTTGACTTGCATCGTGACAAAAGACCCCTCTGCAATAATAGGGCTTAGCTCCCAAATTTCATGGGACCAAAGGTAGCAAGAGGGAGCCTGAGTCTTACCTGGGAAGCAGCAGGAGGCTCTGTTCTCTGTGATGTGTCAGTAATAACACAAGTGGTGACCTAGTAGAATTTAGGGTTTTTTTGTGGTAGGACACTGATTGCCCCCTCTTAAAAGTGAACTGGAGCTATTTTTCTCTTTCCTTTCCTGCTTCTGGCTCCACCACCCTCACCTCCCAGCCAGAGAGGGGTCAAGGTAAGCAGCAAGGATCTCTGCCTGTTTCGATGTCTACTGGAAAAGATCCCAGGGGTGTACTGTACCCACATGTGGACACCAGAAAGGTCCCATTCCACAGATCTTCTTACCAACAAGCACATGAAAGCTTGAGAAAAAAAATCACCTCTCTCTTGTTAGAGACTTGAGCCGAAGGGCAAAGAACCAGGGTTGGGTTCTGGCTTCAGACACAGAAATCCTGGAGCAGTGCTGGCAGACAAAGGAAATTTTGCACATATTACTCCGTTTTTTGGGGTCTTTAGTAGCCAATACTTCATTAACATTCATATTTCTTAATTCAGTTTATACCACTTCATTATTAAGGTCTCTGCAGGCTAAGTCTTGCTTTAGCAGTTTAAGATATTATTACCTCTAGCTGCTGATTCTGTCCCTTTCTTCCAAGTTATAGAAGTGTAGAATCTTGGTCAGAAAGAACCTCTAAAGGTCATCTAGTCCAGCTCCCCTGGAGCTGGTGCATAGGAACATCCTCTGCTAGATCAAGTTGCTTAAAGCCTTTTCCAGTCTGACCTTGGTATCTCCAGGGATGGGGCCTCAACTACCTCACTGAGAAACCTGTTCCAGTGTTCCACCACCCTCATGGTTAAGAACTCATTCCTGACATCCAATGTGAATCTGCTCTTTTCTAGTTTGAAGCCATTGCTCCTTGTCCCATCACCACAGGCCTTTGCAAACAGTCTCTCTTCAGCCTTTTGCAGGTCCCCTTCAGGTGCTGCAAGGTTGCTATTAGGTCTCCCATGGACACTCCTGTTCCCCAGGCTGAACAACCTCAGCTTCCTCAGCCTGTACTTGTAACAGAGGTGCTCCAATCCCCTGATCATCTCCATGGCCCTTCTCTGGACCCACTCCATCAGGTCCATGTCCTTCCTGTGTTGAAGGCTCCACAGCTGGACACAGCAATCCAGGTGAGGTCTCACCAGAGCAGAGTGGCAGAAGCACCTCTCTGGATTTTCTGGCAATGCATCTTTGATGCAGCCCAGGAAGCAAAATTTGCTGCAAGCTTACACTGTCTGCCCATGTCCAGCATCACCCCCAAGTCCTTTTCTGCAAGGCTGCTCTCAATTTCATCATCCCCTAGCCTGTACTGATAATGAGAGTTGCCCTGATCTCAGTGCAGGACCTTACACTTATGACCTTGTGGGAATCTGCAGAAGGGGATGCACACCCAACTTCATCTGCTACCGGTCATGATCCCACCCACTGAGGCCTTCAGCTAATGCTGTGGACTGTAGTTTGAAGCAAGCAAGGAACAGGCAACATTTCCTTCTCCTCACATTGCTAAGGGAGCAATAACCTTTGCAACTGGGAGTGAGTGACAGTTGGAGCTGGTCACATATTAAAGCAATAGCTCAAGTTTCTCAAAGCTTGTATGTGGCAGTCATAAGTGGTGCTGGTCCCAGAAGGACTTTGCTTATATATTAATACAGGTACATTGATTTCAACAGAACAATTCATGCTTGGGTGTGTAGCTCTATCACCATTTCTTTGTACTCCCAAGGAAAGAAAAGCTGTGCTTTATGAGCAAGCCAAACTATCCCAGCAAACACAAACTCTTGCCAGGATAGCTGGATCTGTGCCAGAGGCTTCTGCTGACACAGCTGAGGGAGTCAAAGATTCTTCTTCTTCTCCCCTCCTACCAACACATCGGGATGGAAAATATCTGTTATAAAGACTGGAATAAAAGCAATCAGAGTAGTTTGTCTTTTCTGCAGTGCTCCAATTTGAACAGGGTCATACAGGCAGCATCCGTGGGTGCAGTTTTACTGCTGAGATCAATTTCAGTGCCCTGCAGAATTAGACCAGTGATAATGTAGTGCGGCTGTAAAATTAGAAAGCCCAATTATGGCCAGGCTCTGTCTGTACAGCTCTCAGCTTTGCTTGCTGGAGCCACCAGCACATTCACATGAAAGCAGAAACCTGCCAGAGATGCCCTGCAGCCAGCCTCTGCAAGCAAAGTGCTGGGAGTGTGCATGAAGAGGAGTAGCTCATAGCTGCATCTAGCTGCTGCACCGTCTGCTTGGAGGAGCACTTTTACTCGTAGAGAAGTGATTCAGGTGGAGCATAAATATTGCCATAATGGTTCTGAGAGTGGTGTTGAAGGAGAAGCCTGTGAATTAGCAGAGAAGGCTAGCAAAGCACTCATGTCACCTCTTTGCAGGGTGATGGAAATATTTCATTATTGCTAATCTGTTCTAGAAAATGGAACTCCTTCATCCTTTTTGCTTTTCCCTGGTGTTTGATAAGTGGCCAACTAGATGGTGTCCTCTACAGCCCCAAGAACCTGCAGACAAATTACAAAAGTCCTTGAAACCAAGCAGGTAAAGCCTTGATCCTACTGACTTCAGTGGGATCATGAGTTTTACTTTATGTACATAAACCTGCCCATGTGTATAAAGTCCTTTCATGCTCTGTTCTGCTGTTGTACAGTAGTTAAATCATTTCCTGGTATTAATGTTTAACACAGATTTCCACACACACCCCCAGTTACAATGTAGAGTTAATTGATTCCAGTTCTGCCCTGAGTCTCTGGTAAATGAACCACACTTCCTTTGCAGAAGGTTGATGTACAGGGACTTTATTATCTGAACCTGGAACTGGAAGACAAAGAACCTTCAGTGTTGTTGCCTACCACTCCTGCAGCCATTTAAAGCAGTCAGTAGTATACGCAATGCTCCCCCAGTCTTTATCCCCCAGTGATAACCTGTACTCCCCTTTCAGTGGTGTGAAGAGCAACCCATTTTGCTGGCCCGTGGATGGTGAGGCTTACAGATACCTGCTTCCTCATGTTGCTTGCCCTTATAACTCCACAGGAGTCATAGAATCATAGAATGGTCTGAGTTGAAAGGGACCTCCAAAGGTCACCTAGTCCAGTCCTCTCTGTGGTCAGCAGGGACATCCTCCACTAGATCAGGTTGCCCAGAGCCCTGTTGAGCCTCACCTTGAATACCTCCAGGGATGTGGCCCCAGCCACCTCCCTGGGCAACCTCTTTCACTGTTCTACCACCCTCATGGTAAAGAACTTGTTCATAACATCCAATCTAAATCTGTTCTGCTCTAGTTTGAAGCCATTGCCCCTTGTCCCATCACCACAGGCCTTTGTAAAGAGTCTCTCTGGCCTTTTGCAGGTCCTCTTCAGGTACTGCAAGGCTGCTATTAAGTCTCCCTGGACACTCCTCCAGGCTGACCAACCACAGCTCCCTCAGCCTGTGCTTGTAGCAGAGGTGTGCCAGATCCCTGAGCATTCTTGTGGCCCTCCTCTGGGCTGGCTCCATCAGGTCCATATCCTTCCTCTGTTGAGGGCTCCAGACCTGGATACAGTACTCCAGGTGAGGTCTTACCAGATCAAAGTGGCAGAATCACTTCTCTGTATCTGCTGGCCACTCTGCTTGATTCAGCCCAAGATGCCATTAGGCTGCAAATCTTGGGCATTTCACTTATTTCCCTTCCTTTTTTCCCTCATATTTATGAACCAGGGATAATATTTATACAGTGTTTCAGCTGCTATGATGACTATTAATTACTGTTCATGCACTACTCTGGAAATTAATATATTGTGCAAGTACTGAGTGTAATTTAATTATTGACTATTCAGAATCATTTGGCTCCCCTGGCTATTTTTAGCTCTTGCTTCTTAGTCTGTACTGGAAGCACACTTAGATATCTGTTTCTATCAGTCTGCTGCTGCAGAAATACACAAGTCTAGGTGCCTAGAAACCAAAGAAATATTTGCACCATCTTCTATACCTACTGGAAGAACTTCTTTATTCCCTGTCCCCTCTCTTCCTTTCTTGACATGGTTTTCCCATCAGATGCTATATCAAACCTACCTGGGGATTCCACCCACGTGGAAACAGTTTGGTTTTAAGATTAACCCATCCCAGATCTTATATTCAAGGCTCATTTAATTTTCTCCTTCTGATCTCATTCTAATTTCATTATAGCTTTTCAAGCTTTAGATTAAGGGAAATAAATTCTGGGGTATCAACAATTTATGCCTGCAAATCATTGAGGGTTTGCCTGAGCTCTATGTGCATGGCTCAGATAAAGAATTCCCCTGTCATCAGATGTAGGTCAGTTGTGGGTTGGCTGAATGGATGTTGCTTGGTCTCTGGCTGTCTTCACCAACTCATGACATGGATTGTGTGTGTGTGCACTGGTGGAAACAGGTGGAGAACTGCACTTCACCTGATCTGACCCCTCAAGAACACTGAGAAAACAGCTGTGCCTGTCTTGTGGGGACTGTGGGGGCCTTGGGGACCACCACTAAGGAAACTGTATTTCCTCATTGAGTAGGCTACTGGCACCATTATGCCTTCTCTGTCTGTTGGAGGCTGGGTTGTTTTCGTGTTCTAAAGAAGAGCAGCTCTTGCTCTGTGGATAACTCAGAAAGACCTCTTTCCCCATGTTTGCAGCAGCCAGGGAGAACAGGGTCCTAATGTTTGTAGGCAGCTAAAAGAAAATAAAAGTCATGCTCTGCAAGCTGTGGGGAAATGAATGAGAGCTGTGTGCTCAGCCGCTTGTCTTTATGAGCAGATAGGATCGATGGCTGGACAGCAAAAGGTTATAATAAGTTTCTCCACTGGATATTTGTTTCTGCAGACATAGGGAATCTACAGAGACAACCTCAAGAAATGCCTATCATTTCTCTAATTCTCAGAGCTGTGCACTTCCAGTCACTCTGTTCAGGGAGTACTGGATGAAATCTGCAGGACTCAGTGATTGCTACAGAAAGAGCAACACTGCTGCAGATGAACCTAGGGAAAAAGAGACCAGCATCTTTATATTGGAGTGCAGAGAGGAAAAGGAGACTTTTCAGACTGCCTCCTAACCTTACTGTTGCCCTTGAGATCACCCTGCCTCATGCAAGGCATGATTCAGGATGCTATAAAGCCTTTGTTGCTTCCTGCAGCACCTTTTCCCAGAGGAGCAGCAGGAAGAAAACACAAATGTGGTTAAGTTATGAAGCAATAGAAAGCCATCAACTGGTTCTCCTGGCCCAGTCCCTGAGAAGGAGGCTGGAGAGGCAGACCAAGATAAATAGCTGTGGTTCCAACCTGGTCTCAATCCACGCACAAAGCTAAAAGCTACAGAATCACAGAATAGTTTGGGTCAGAAGGGACCTTTAAAAGCCATCTAGTCCAATCTTTCTTGCATTGAGTGGAGACATAGAATCACAGAATCAACCAGGTTGGAAGAGACCTCCAAGATCATCCAGCCCATCCTAGCCCCCATCCCTATTCAGTCAACTAGACCATGGCACTAAGTGCCTCATCTAGTCTTTGCTTGAACACCTCCAGGGATGGTGACTCCACCACCTCCCTGGGCAGCCCATTCCAATGGCAAATCACTCTCTCTGGGAAGAACTTCCTCCTAACACCCAGCCTAGACCTCCCCTGATACAACATGAGACTGTGTCCCCTTGTTCTATTGCTGGTTGTCTGGCAGAAGAGACCAACCCCACCTGGCTACAACCTCCCTTCTTGCAGTTTAAGACCATTACCTCTCGTCCTGTTGCAACAGGCCCTGTTGCAAAGTTTGTCTTTCTTATAAGCCCCCTTTGAATATTAAAAAGCTGCAGCAAGGTCTCACAAAGCCTACTTTACTCCAGGCTGGACAACATCACAGAGTCAAACAGGTGGTCACTTACTTCTCTGAGAGGAATACAAAAAAAGGTGGGGGCTGTACAGTATTGTCTGACCCAAATAAGTCAGAATACCTGGAAAGGAATTTCTTCTCTCCATTGATGGATGGTTCTGAGCAGGCTGAGAAGGATGAGGCTGGGGAGAGGAAAAGTCTGTAACAGAGAGGTGATACTAGTTTGAAATTCTCCCCAGGCAGCTTTCTCTGGGCAACCTTAGTGGATTCACTGAGGCTCTCCTGGGTACAAAGAGACTTCAATGTGGAGGTCTGTCCTGGAGTGGGTTGGACTCAGCAGTGACAGCAACACCAACTGTACTGCTGGTGGAGTTGGATGTGTGTTCATAGGCAGAACCATATCATTTTAAAGGGTTTGAATTGGAAGGAACCTTAAAGGTCATCTAGTCTGACCTCCCCTGCAATGAGCAGGGGCACCCTCGACTAGGTCAGGTCGCTCAGCACCTTGAATGTCTCCAGGGATGGGTCCTGCACCACCACCCTGGGCAATTTGTTACAGTGTTCCACCACCCTCATAGTAGAAAATGTCTTCCTGATGTCCAACCTACAAGCCCTTGCAAACAGTCTCTCCCCAGCTTTCTTGCAGGCCCCCAGGTACTGGAAGGCCACTATAAGGTCCCACCAGAACTTCTGTTCTCCAGGCTGAACAACCCCAACTCTCTCAGCCTTTCTTCACAGGAGAGGTGCTCCAGCCCTTTGATCATTTTTGTTGTCCTCCTCTCCACGAGGTCCATGTCCTTCTTGTGTTGGGTGCCCCAGAGCTGGATATGGTACTCCAGGTGAAGTTTCCACCAGAGCAGAGTGGCAGAATCACCCCTCTTGACCTGCTGGCCACATCTGGTTTGATGCAGCCCAGGATGACATTTGCCTTCTGGCCTGCAAGTGCACATCATTGGCTTCTGTCCAGCATTTCATCCAGCAGCGCCCCCAAGTAATTTTCTGTAGGGCTGCTCTCTATCACATCACCCCCCAGCCTGCATTGATAAAGAGGATTGTTTCAACCCAGAGCAGAGACCTTGCACTTAAACCACATGAGGTTCAGCTGGGCTCACTCCTCCAGCCTGCCCAGGTCCTTGTAGATGGCATCCCATTTCTCTGGCATATCAGCTGCACCTAAAATACAGAAACCAAAGAAGATACAGAATTATATACTGTGTACTGTACCCAATAGCTACAGAAGGGGGGGGGAAAGCCACATTGTTTTGGAAAGGCAAAGCTTGCATCTTTCTGGGAGGATAAGACTGAGCAGGAGGGTTTTTTACTGGAAAAGGAAGAGACAACCTGTTCAGGAGAGACTGTCTTCAGTGACATCTTGTTTTTATCTTGGTGTGACAGTCCCTGTTGTTGAGTCTTGGGGCATGAATTGTGCTACAGTAAAACAAATAATTAAATGTGTCTGAATAATTAAGCACATCAGAACAGAAGGGAAGGAGTAAATGGAAGGAAAAAAAAAGGGGGGGAGAGGGGGAGGGAAATTGTCATTCCTCAGAAGAAAGGGCTTGAGACAGAGGCAGAGCAACTCCTTGTATATTCCTGGCATGTCCATGCAGCAGCTACAGCAGCAGTTTAGTAATCAGTTAGAGTCAGGGTGCACTTGAGATGCTACAAAACACATGATTTGATCTGGTTCCATACCACAGCTCTTCTGCTATCACACTGATGGTTTTCCATTAGTACATCATATTCTGCCTTAAGTGTGTTTGAAGAGCACACTATGGACAGTTTTGTACTCTGCTCCAAGCACAATATTTAAACAAAGAGCTTTGGATTTTTAGGCCACTCATGGTTTATGACTAAGATTATTGAATTTCTTATAGCACGCCAATAATTTCCTTCAGAGGTCACAGTGGCCTTTTGCTAACAGGCCATAGGACAAGTTGCTCCATTATAATGTGGCCTCATCTTCCTTCCAGAGCTTGGATCTTGGCAGCTGAGGAGTAGAAATGGGTTTTTCCCAGAGACTTCCTGAAAAGTCAGACATGGGATAAATAAACCCCAGGCAGCAATGTGTACTGGCTGTCGCTCAGGATGTAAGCCAGGAAAAAGCATCCATCAGGGGAGATGATGTGATCTCAATGACAATATATATGTGTGTGTATTTATATCATCACCAGCAGTAAGTCTGCAGGTGACACCAAGTTGGGAGCAAGTGTTGATCTGTTAGAGGACAGGAGGGCTCTGCAGAGGGACCTGGACAGGCTGAGCAGATGAGCACAGTCCAACACCATGAGTTTTAACATGACCAAGTGCTGTGTTCACCGCAACAATCCCATGCAGTGCTACAGGCTGGGAACAGAGTGGCTGGAGAGCAGCCAGGCAGAGAGAGACATGGGGGTACTGGTCAACAGCAACTGAACATGAGCCAGCAGTGTGCCCAGCTGGCCAAGAAAGCCAATGGCATCCTGGCCTGGACCAGGACTAGTGTGGCTAGCAGGACCAGGGTAGTCCTTCTGTCCCTGTACTCAACACTGCTTAGGCCACGCCTTGGGTACTGTGTCCAATTCTGGGCCCCTCAGTTTAAGAAAGATGTTGAAATGCTGGAATGTGTCCAGAGAAGGGCACCAAGGCTGGTGAGGGGCTGGAGCGGCTGAGGAAGCTGAGATTGTTCAGCCTGGAGACAAGGAGGTTCAGTGGAGACCTTATTGCTGTCTACAACTACCTGAAAGGAGGTTGTAGCCAGATGGGGGTTGGGCTCTTCTCCCAGGCAACCAGTGACACAACGAGGGGACACAGTCTCAAACTGCACCAGGGCAGGTCTAGGCTGGATGTTAGGAGAAGTTCTTCACAGAGAGAGTGATTGGCATTGGAATGGGCTGCCCAGGGAGGTGGTGGAGTCACCATCCCTGGAGGTGTTCAAGAAAAGACTGGATGAGTCACTTAGTGCCATGGTCTAGATGACTGGATAGGGCTGAGTGCTAGGTTGGACTGGATGATGTTGGAGGTCTCTTCCAACCTGGTTGATTCTATGATTCTATGATTCTAAGAAATTGAAACCTGTGTACTAAGATCCCTGCTCTGAACAAGGGCAGAGTCTTTCAGCTGCTGTGAGGATGTCTTTAATAGAGAGGGCATGACAGGTCTCTAAAGTCCTATCTGTGCACTGAACATAACTGGGTAAGCATGTCATCTACAGTAAAACAGGATAGAAGCATGAGTGTGTAACAGGATCTGTTTCTGGGTGACACAGCCATGGAAATGACCACCTGTCAGCTGTGCACATTTTGGGAACATGGCACAGGTCCTCATCAGCCAGGAGGACACGGGGTGGAGTATCAGCCTATGCAGCCTCACAGCCAGCCTGTCTGTAGTGTGGCTCAGAAGGGCTACCCAGACACAGCACCAGCACGCATTTAGCACAGTATCAGGTTTGGCTCAAGACAGGTGATGTCACATTTAATTTTTTTTAAAACTCTTTGAAGGACATGTGTCATGGAGAGTAGCAGAAGCCCCTAGCAGGCCTCCATATTGTGAAAGTTACAGTGCCTCCCATTATAACGCCAAAAGCATCGTAAACCCAAAACGATCTTCCAGTCCCAGGAGAAATGCCTCCCTAGGGAAGGTAAAAGCTAAACATTGGCCACTGTTTCCCAACTGTCAGCCTTGGTTCTCATGCACGCTCAACACCTGGTGTGGGCTGAACTCGGGGTGGTCTTAGAAATTGTTTTGGTAAAAAATTGTCCAATTATGCAGGTTGATTATAACTTTGTACCAATCTGTAAGAATAACGTAAAATTAGCCTGAACTGGTGGGTTGCACCTCTTTTGAACGTTATAAAGTGGTGTGCTGGCCTGGATCGGGGAACCTGCTTGCTCGCTAGCCTGCCTGCCTGCCTGCCTGAGGCTGAGGGAGCTGGGATTGGTTAGCCTGGGGAAGAGGAGGCTCAGGGGGGACCTTATTGCTGTCTACAACTACCTGAGGGGTGGTTGTGGCCAGGAGGAGGTTGCTCTCTTCTCTCAGGTGGCCAGCACCAGAACAAGAGGACACAGCCTCAGGCTGCGCCAGGGGAGATTTAGGCTGGAGGTGAGGAGAAAGTTCTTCACTGAGAGAGTCATTGGACACTGGAATGGGCTGCCCGGGGAGGTGGTGGAGTCGCCGTCCCTGGAGCTGTTCAAGGCAAGATTGGACGTGGCACTTGGTGCCATGGTCTGGCCTTGAGCTCTGTGGTAAAGGGTTGGACTTGATGATCTGTGAGGTCTCTTCCAACCCTGATGATACTGTGGTACTGTGATACTGTGATACTGTGACACTGTGACACTGTGATACTGTGACACTGTGACACTGTGACACTGATACTGTGACACTGTGATACTGTGATACTGTGACACTGTGACACTGTGATACTGTGACACTGTGATACTGTGACACTGTGATACTGTGACACTGTGACACTGTGCTCCAGATCGCCCTGCCCGAACGCAAAGGCCGCAGCAGACGAACCGCCCGCTCGGGCCCGATCCTCACGAAGGAAGGGACACTGCCCAAAGCTTCGAATCCAGCTGAACTGAACTGCCTAACAGTGAGTAAAGCAGAAGATTCTCTTTTACCTAAAGACTGAACAACTTCGAAGACTCAAAAAACTCTAAAAAAACCACAGACTCTCTTTTATTTGCCATTTACTGAAACGTTACTCTGCAACCTCATATCAAAAGAACTCACCTGGGTAATTTAGTTTCGGGAGAGGGATCTCCGTGTCTGGGCCATAAATCACTTGATCTTTACAAGTTAGCCTCGCATGTTTTCCCCACAATTTTCCCGAGAACTACTTTCCACGACAACATGGAACTGTTGGAGTGAGTCCAGAGGAGGGCCACAAAGATGCTCAGAGGGCTGGAGCAGCTCTGCTATGAGCACAGGCTACAAGAGTTGGGGCTCTTCAGCCTGGAGAGCAGAAGGCCTCAAGGAGACCTTGTAGTAGTCTTCCCGTATCTGAAGTGGACCTACAGGAGGGCTGGGGAGGGACTACTGACAAGGTCTTGTAAGGACAGGAGAAGGAGTAATGGGTTTAAACTGGCAGAGGAGATTTAAAGGAGATGTTAGGAAGAAGTTCTTTACAGTGAGGGTGGTGAAACACTGGCACAGGTTGCCCAGGGAGGCTGTGGCTGTTCCCTCCCTGAAGGTGCTCCAGGCCAGGTTGGATGAGACCTTAAGCGACCTGTTCTAGTGGGATTTGTCCCTGCCTATGGCAGGAGATTGGAACTGGATGATCTTTGAGGTCACTTCCAACCTAAACCATTCTATGATACTGTATTTCTATGATTCTATTTCTCTAGTTCTTGGTGAACCTCAACCTCTGTTCTATGCAGATGGAGTTACATTTCTGCTAGAAAGTAGTTATCCCTTCTGTCCTCCCTGGTCTTTCCATTTTGTACTGATAATCCCAAAGCAAAATCTCATTCTTGCCTTCTGAAAATAGCTCATGAAGTTGCCATTTCCATCAGAGCAGCTGATTTTGCATTCCAGACTTGGTGAGCACCACAAAAGCCGATGCAGGGGCTTGGCACAGCAGTACTCACAAGTTCCAAGATGATTTGCCTGTCAGGCACATATTTAAATGGTGTGGTTTCTGTGATAAGCAACTCTCTCCTCATTATCCTCTCTTAAAAGCCTATGCCACTTAATCATTACTTCAAGAGGAGCAGATAAGGGCCCCATCATTTCACATTGCTCATTGCTTTCCATTACGAAAGACCATGGTGAGGTTTCACAAGAAGCTTTCACATATTCAGTCTGAGGGGTTTTTTTTTTGTCTATGTGAATTTTCAGCAGCAGTGAAGCTGGAAAAATAGAATTCTTATTAGGTTTTGGATGAGTAACTGTAAAGAAGCATATTTAAAAAAATAATACTCACCCTTATTTTTCATCTGTGGGGAAAGCTTACTGCCTTGCCAGCACCAGCTTTCTGAGGGTGGGCTGTGGTTGTACTTAAACTGCTCATCTCACCTTCTCAGGATGTTGCAGTAGCTCTGCTGAAACCACCAGTAATGAAAAACAGAAAAGAGGTTTTCCCTCTTCCAGTGCAATCATACAGCAGGTCAAGGGAGGTGATTCTCCCTCTCTAATCCACTCTGGTGAGACCCCACCTGGTGCACTGCACCCAGTTCTGGAGCCACGATTACAAGAAAGGTGTGGACATGCTGGAGTGTGTCCAGAGACAGGTCACGAGGACGATCAGAGGGCTGAAGCTCCTCTCCTATGGAGGCAGACTGGGAGAGTTGGGGTGATTCAGTGTGGAGAGGAGAAGGCTCCAAGGAAACCTTATTGTGGCCTTCCAGTATGTGAAGGGGGCCCACAGGAAAGCTGGGGAGGGACTTTTTAGGATGTCAGGTAGTGATAGGACTAGGGGGAATGAAGCTATACTGGGAGTGGGTAGATTCAGATTGGCTGCTAGGAAGGAGTTCTTCCCCATGAGCGGTGAGACACTGGAACAGGTTGCTCAGGGAGGCAGTGGAAGCCTCATCTCTGGAAGTTGTTAAGGCCAGTCTGAATGTGGCTCTGAGCAACCTGATCTAGCATGAGATGGCCCTGCCCATGGCATGGAACTAGATGTCCCTTCCAGCCCTGACAATTCTGTGATTCTGTGTTTTTTTGTGAGCCCAGTACACAGCAGAAGAGGAGTTTCACTTCTGGGGCACCACTTTACCACTGCCCCACTCTGGGACACCACTTCATGCTTCACCCCCTTACTCCCCATGCACGCTGTGGAGAATCCCTATCTCCAGAAAGCAAGAAAGAAGCAGGCTGAGCATCTCAGTCCTGCATATGTCTGATCCTCAGCCTGGAGGGGGACACACAAGGCTCAGTCCAGCTGCTCAAACGTAACTGTTTTGTGCTATTTCAGATGTCCTCTCTCCTGCAAATTTCTGTGGGGCTGAAGGAAAAACAAGAGAGCCACAATCTTCTGGAGAGATGGCTGGAGAGTAAAATGGGTTCCCCAGAGTATTTAATACAGCACATCACAGTCTGCAATCAGAGAACAGATTCAAGCCCTCCTATTCATCTCCACTTTCAGACACTTAAATAAAACTGCCTGCAGCATGGGTATCTGCAGGAGGGGGAGGTGTCTCAGCTCCTTTTACTGGCACTGGCAAAGCCAGTTAGTATCATTCAGTAGAACCCAGAGTGCCTGCTTGAGGGAAGCCCTGTAGGAACCATCAACAGCAGCTGAACATGAGCCAGCAGTGTGCCCAGGTAGCCAAGAAAGCAAATGGCATCCTGGCCTGGATCAGGGACAGTGTGGCCAGCAGGACCCAGGGAAGTCCTTCTGCCCCTGTACTCAACACTGCTTAGACCACACCTTGAGTGCTGTGTCCAGTTCTGGGCCCCTCAGTTTAAGAAAGATGCTGAGATGCTGGAACATGTCCAGAGCAGGGTACCAAGGCTGGTGAGGGGGCTGGAGCACAGCCCTGTGAGGAGAGGCTGAGGGAGCTGGGGATGTTCTGCCTGGAGAAGAGGAGACTCAGGGAAGACCTCATTGCTGTCTACAACTAGCTGAAAGGAAGTTGCAGTCAGGGAGAGGGGGGTGGGATGGTATTGGTCTCTTCTCCCAGGCAGCCAGTGATAGAATGAGGGGACAGGGTCTCAAGCTGTGCCAGGGCAGGTTTAAGCTGGATGTTAGGAAGAAGTTCTTCACAGCAAGAGTGATTAGCACTGGAATGGGCTGCTCAGGGAGGTAGTGGAGTCCCCATCCCTGGGAGTGTTTAAAAAGAGACTGGATGAGACTTAGTGCCATGGTTTAGTTGTTTAGATAATGTTGGGTGATAGGTTGGACTTGATCTTGAAAGTCTTTTCCAGCCTGATTGATTCTGTGATTATAGTGGCAGGGTAAGTGACTCACATGGAGATAGCTTTTCTGCCAACACCTAACTTAGGTATCTGGATCTGGAGCCAAGTCCCATCCTCTGCATCTGGGGTTCAAGTCATTCTCACAGTGGCAGCAGGTTGCCATAGCTATATGTAATTAATTCCTTCTAGTTCTCCACTACATGGAAAATACCCTTGGGTGTATCACTACAAACCAAACCAAAACGTGCAAAATATTTATATTAAGAAATGAGATTCAAGTCAAACACTTGAAAAATAAAACTGCTGTGTGTCCTTTGCCCCTGCAACACATCATCAAAGTCATCTTCTGGCTGTGCTGCAGTTTTCTAGGGTTTTAAGCACAATTTTTGTTTCATATTTTGTTTCACCTCAGTTTCACGTTTCAAATTGCCTTCTCTCAATGATTAGTGATACAAACACATTACAAATATCACTATGCCAAAGTTATTTCTTTAGGTTGCACAGCCAAGCACTCCAAAGTTAGGAAATGTCAGATGTGTGCACTGCAAGTGCAGGAAGATATATCCTCTATCCCAGAAAATCTTATGAAATAAATTAACACAAAATGAATCATCTGCTGCAGGAGTAGGAACACAAGAATAATAGTGACCAGGAAAAGTGACATAAACTAGGTATGAGCATGGAAAGAAAATCACAGACTCACAGAAGGCTTGGGGCTGGAAAGGACCTCCAAATCTCATCCAGTCCAACCCCCCTGCCAGATCAGGATCACCTATACCAGATCACACAGGAATGCATCCAGGCAGGTCTTGAATATCTCCAGAGAGGGAGACTCCTCGCTGCCTCTGGGCAGCCTGTTCCAGTCTTCTGTCACCTCTGCAGTGAAAAAATTCCACTTCATGTTTACATAAAACTTTCTGTGCCTCAACTTCTGCCCATTGCTCCTTGCCCTGGCATTGAGTATCACCAAGCAGAGCCTGGCTCCATCCTCCTGGCACTCACCTTTTCATATTTATAAACATGGATGATGTCACCTCTCAGCCTCCTCCTCTCCAAGTTAAAGAGCCCCAGCTCCCTCAGTCTCTCCTCACAAGGAAGATGTTTTTCTCCCTTGATTATTTTTTTGTGGCTCTTCACTGAACTCTCTCAAGCAGTTAGGTCCCTGAGGTCCTTCTTGAACTCAGGGGGTCCAGAATTGGACACAATGTTCCAGATGCAGCCTCACCAGGGCAGATGAGGGGGAGGAGAACCTCTCTTGACCTACTAACCACAGCCCTTCTAATGTACCCCAGAATATCATTGGCCTTCTTGGCAACCAGTAATAGAACAAGGGGACACAGTCTCAAGTTGTGCTGGGGAAAG
Source organism: Pogoniulus pusillus (assembly GCF_015220805.1). NCBI lineage: Eukaryota > Metazoa > Chordata > Aves > Piciformes > Lybiidae > Pogoniulus > Pogoniulus pusillus. The sequence continues at coordinate 24,817,406 of NC_087275.1, forward strand.
TCTAGGCTGGATGTTAGGAGGAAGTTCTTCCCAGAGAGAGTGATTGGCATTGGAATGGGCTGCCCAGGGAGGTGGTGGAGTCACCGTCCCTGGAGGTGTTCAAGAAAAGCCTGGATGAGGCACTTGGTGCCATGGTCGAGTTGACTGGATAGGGCTGGGTGCTAGGTTGGACTGGATGATCTTGGAGGTCTCTTCCAACCTGGTTGATTCTATGATTCTATGATTGCTGACTTGTGGTCAGCCTTCCATCCACTGGGATGATTGCCTTTGTTTTCTTCTGGTGTTTTCAGGAGACCTCTTGGCCCTGGTGCTGTTGGCATTCCTGGAATAATATTCTATATATTATCTATATCCTTGAATCTTCTGCAACTGCATCATCAGAAACAGTGTGCCTGGGCTACTCAGATAGCTGTTGACAGACACATCCCTGGTGTTAGGAATTTATGTAATTGTTCATTGGGAGTTCCTTTAGTGAAAGTGCTGCAGGTTAAAACATAGCATTCCACGTTAGAGAACACAACTCTAGGCTGCAGTGTCAGGGTAGCCACCCTGAGCCCACTGCCCCAACAGACCATTGGCTTGCAGTGAGGATCTTGATGTAAGTGGCCTCACGTGGCTGTGGGTTGGCACATACTCAGAGTCATCATCTCCACAAGGACTTCATTTTGATAAGGAGTTTTGAGGGAGGAACCCATTTTCAGGGGCAGACTTCTAGCCTGGGTGTGTGCTGCTGCTGCTGAACATCGTATGCAAAGTTGTGATCCTGGTCCCTGGGTCTTTGTGTACCTCCTGCTGTCTCTGGAGAGATGGAGGATGACACTGACACTACTTAGGACTCCATATGGGATATTTTAGACATCGAGGACAGCGAAAAGAGGATATAAAATGTGATTAGGTTCTCAATTGTTTCTTCTTACCAGTTGTTCTACCAGAGCATTGCCTCTGACACAACTCCCAGTCTCTTTGAGATGTTTGTGGTTTTGTGCTCACACACAGGGCTGTAAAATACAACAGCAGTGTAAAACCAGACAGTAATGTGATTTCCTCTCCCTTTTGCTAGCTGGATGAATGCTTTTGCCCAAACACATCTTTCTTCAGTAGGCTCTGTAAATCATCCCAAGCTCTTTTGTATTACAGGTTTCTGAGGAAGGTACTGGTGGAACAGCAGACTGCTGGCAAGGCTGGGGCAGTCATTCAAAACCCTGTCTGGCTTAGTGCTTTATCTATCCATCTACCAAGATCAGTTTCAGACCTGTGTCTTTACCGTGGGAGGCAGGGGTATTTCCCAGCTTCTGTATCTGTCTGTGCCTTCTTCCCACTTCCAGACCCAAGGCTGAGTCAAAACTTGGATATGCACCAGCCTCCTGCCCCCACACCCCAAATTCCAGAAGCCTGTCTGAGCTAGACAGACAGGATCAGTGGCATCCTTCGTGGGCTCTTCTAACTGAAACAAGAGGAGAGCAGATTTGCAGGGCTCGCCAAAATACCAGCATGGCCTGTGCTGCTGTAGCAGTATCTGGTACAGTCATGAGCACTCCATACTCCCCTGCAGCCTGTTCTCAGATGCTGGTGCATGGGGTGATTCATAGCACAGGGGAGAAGAATAACTAGATATAAACAGCAACTCTCACCATGCTCCTCTTAATCATCTCAGAGTATTATTGTCCCACCACATTCCTCCCACTAGCTGATGCCCCTCCAGATTGTTCAAGTGCAGCAAAGGATGGCTAGACAGGCACGAAGCATGCCCACGTGCATTTGCACTTCTCCCAATAACCAGTGCCTGTCCCTTTGTGCCTCCTGGAATCTCAACCATCCGCTCCACACCCATGTGCCCACCATCTGCTTCAGGCTTTTTGGTGCCATTGCAGTACCCCTGTGCGAACAGCTGCACAGAGCTCATCCTCGCAGACGTGTCAAGTGCTGCCTTCTCTCCAGCCTAGAAGGAGGAAGGGTGGGAAGGATATGGAGGCTTCCCCTTCCCTGCCTTCTGAGAGTTCTGAAGGAATGTCTTTTCTGCAGTGATCACAACAGAGAAATGATCTGGCTTGTAAAACGCTCTTCTTCTCTCCTAGACCTGCTTCAAAACATACTCCTTGCCCTGAGCTTTCTTTGGAGCATTGTTCTATTGTTAGTAATTTTTGCTGTTGCTAGCACTCTTTGCTGTTGTTAGCATGGCTTGTTAAAGTGTTTCCTAAGTGCTCCCGTTCCAGTAGGTGGCAAAAGTACAGCACTGCTGTGGCCTTTTGGACTGCTTCCCCTCCTTAGCTATCAACATAAGTCACTGTGCAACACGTAAAGAGGAGGGCAGAACATGCATGTGTGTTGGTATGTGAAAGTGGAGTCAAGTGGATGAGAAAAATAAATTATATGGATGTAGGATGGATGTACTTATTTTCTTTAGGCTGCACCACTCTGTTTCTTGGCCTCCACAAGAGCAGACAGGTCCACACTTAGACTGTGCAGTGCCACTAGCACTAGAAGGTTCTCTGGAAGCTTTAACTATGCTGAGGACTTCAGCCCAAGCTACCAAAAAGAGAGCTCATTTTGGTAACTAGGTGACTTTTCTCTAACTTCATCCACATTGCTTTTAAAACCATCCTTAATGTAAATCTTGTCTGGTCTACAGGATACTGTTTGTTCTCAAAATGTATTTCGTTTCATGTGAGGACTTTCTGCTTCTAGCACAGAAGTGGAGAAAGACTTGTTCTTCTTGCAGGTGTGAGGGCAGGCTGAGAAAGTTGGGATTGTTCAGTTTGGAGAAGAGAAGGCTCCAAGGAGACCTTATTGTGCCCTTCCAATATCTGAAGGGGGCCTATAGAAAGATGGGGAGGGACTTTTTAGGATGTCAGGTAGTGATAGGACTGGGGGGAATGGATCCAAGCTAGAGGGAAGTAGATTTAGATTAGATGTTAGAATGTTCTTCCCCTGTACTCAGCACTGGTCAGACCACACCTTGAGTATTGTGTCCAGTTCTGGGCCCCTCAATTCAAGAAGGATGTTGAGGTGCTGGAACATGTCCAGAGAAGGGCAACAAAGCTGGTGAGGGGCCTGGAGCACAAATCCTATGAGGAGAGGCTGAGGGAGCCGGGGCTGTTTAGCCTGGAGAAGAGGAGGCTCAGGGGTGATCTTATTACTGTCTACAACTACCTGAAGGGGCATTGTAGCCAGGTGGGGGGTGGCCTCTTGTCCCAGGTAACCAGCAACAGAACAAGGGGACACAGTCTCAAGTTGTGCTGGGGGAGGTATAGGCTGGATATTAGGAAGAAGTTCTTCCCAGAGAGAGTGATTTCCCATTGGAATGGGCTGCCCAGGGAGGTGGTGGAGGCACCGTCCCTGGGGGTCTTCAAGAAAAGCCTGGATGAGGCACTTAGTTCCATGGTCTGGTTGACTGGATAGGGCTGGGTGATAGGTTGGACTGGATGATCTTGGTGGTCTCTTCCAACCTGGTTGATTCTATGATTCTATGATTCTATGAGGGTGGTGAGACACTGGAACAGGTTGCCCAGGGAAGTGATGGAAGCCCCTTCCCTGGAGGTCTTTAAGGCCAGGCTGGATGGGACTCTGTGCAGCCTGTTCTAGTATGAGGTGTCCCTGTCCATGACAGGGAGATTTAAGCTAGATGATCCTTGATGTCCCTTCCAGCCCTGCTAATTCTGTGATCCTCACCTGTGGTACTTCCCATCACATCAATCACTAGGAAACAGCACATTTCCAAGTAGCAAAAGACTACGTAGTTATCACAGCTGAAACAGAAGGAGGGGACGAGGGAGAAGGAAGAAATAGCTTTCTGTTTAAACATGGGTAATAGTTCCACTGATGAAAATGGCTTTTGAAAATATTTCATAACAAATCCCTTCCTCCTGAGGCTAAGTTAGAGGAATTAGTCTGAAAGTTCAGAACTGAAATCACAAATTGAATAAAGATGTTCTGGAGACTTCACAATGGAAATATTGTCCCCATGGGTGTTACTAGCATATCTGCTGTTGCTTTCTATCCAGGACAAAGGAAAGGAGGTAAAGAAAGAAGGAGAATAGGAGGGTAAATGCTTTTGTATAGCACAATGTTGTGATTTCTCTCCTAGCTGCCAGCCATAGCAACATTTCGAATTTTGGCTGGTAATTCAGCTGGGAGACTTTCAAAGCAGTGTACAGATTATCAGAAGAACTGCTGAAACATGACCAGTAACAGAGACTGAGGAAAACAACAGAAGGGGAAGCGCAGGATCTCCATCAGAGAACACTGCACATCTCACTGGCAATCCCTTAAGCCCCTTAAGCACAGCAGTCAGCCTCTTACCTTTGCAGCCACTGTGCCCAAGAAACACAAGCTTCAGGACAGTGCAGCAAGCTGTTGTGATGGATTTGGAACTTCCCCCCTCACACCAGGCTAACACAGATGGCTTGGAAGTAAAGATGAAGCTATACTCAACACTGGTCAGACCACACCTTGAGTACTGTGTCCAGTTCTGGGCTCTTCAATTCAAGAGAGATGTTGAGCTGCTGGAACATGTCCAGAGAAGGGCAATGAAGCTGGTGAGAGGCCTGGAACACAAACACTATGAGAGGCTGAGGGAGCTGGGGGTGTTTAGCCTGGAGAAGAGGAGGCTCAGGGGTGACCTCATTGCTGTCTACAACTACCTGAAGGGAGGCTGTAGCCAGGTGGGGGTTGGTCTCTTCTCCCAGGTAACCAGCAATAGAACAAGGGGACACAGTCTCAAGTTGTGCCAGGGTAGGTCTAGGCTGGATGTTAGGAGGAAGTTCTTCCCAGAGAGAGTGATTTCCCATTGGAATGGGCTGCCCAGGGAGGTGGTGGAGGCACCATCCCTGGAGGTCTTCAAGAAAAGCCTGGCTGAGGCACTTAGTGCCATGGTCTAGTTGATTGGATAGGGCTGGGTGCTAGGTTGGCCTGGATGATCTTGGAGGTCTCTTCCAACCTGGCTGATTGTATGATTCTATGAAAAGCTCAGTGATGTTCCCTTTACTTTCTAGAGGTAAAAAAGGCAGTAGACGATGGAGGCTGTTTTCACCTCATGCCTAATATGGGAAAAATCAGAAGACTCCAGAGCTTTAACCAGAGCAATTTTCCCTCAGTTCTAATCATAAGAACGAGGAAAGAAGCCATGACTTTGCCACAGCCTGCTGGGTCCATTGTTGTTCTTTGTTAGCAAACTACAGTGCCTGTGTTCACAGCACAAGCATGCAGCTAGCAAACCCTAGACGTGCCATATATTTCCTGGCTTTAGCAACCCATAAAAGTTGAGACTAGCATCTGATTTATCTCAGCAAATGGCTCCAGCTGTTCTCAGGGCCATTTTTGGTTTTTAATCACAGGAGGGAGGTGTTCCCTAAATTAAGCCTCATTTTGAAACCCCTTGCCCAGGGATGTATTTACAGAACTGTCTGTGGAATGCTATCTCGCCCTTAAAAACGCTTTGAACGCTTTGTTACTGCAGGGTGCTGTGACTCTCCCATAATCATTGTTTCCTCCCAAAGGAAGCTAACATGGTGATTAGTAATTGCTGGATTATTAAGCAGTGCACAAGCTCATTTTCTGACCTGAGTTATTAGTGTTTCATAAATGCTCAGCCACACACATGGTTTTTTTTCTGCTATGCTAATCTATTACTGAAGAGGCCACTGAGGAGAGGGCAAATGACCTATAGAGGGACAGAGGAATATTTACTTTCCTGAATGGTTTGGGGTTTTACTTGCTTGCTGCCTAGAGTGTTGTTTCTTTCAAGTGTGAATACAGTGGATACCTGGTCCCTATACCCCATGAGATATTGACCACAGAATCACAGAATGATTTGGGGTTGTTTAAAGGTTATTTACTTCCAGCGAGCAGGAACAGATAGGTTGTGGAGTCTCTCCCCAGAGAGGTTGTGGAGTCTCTCCCCAGAGAGGTTGTGGAGTCTCCTTCTCTGGAGACTTTCAAGGCCTGGCTGGATGTGTTCCTCTGTGACCTGTGCTACATTGTGTGGTCCAACCCCCTTGTGTGGCAGGGGGGTTGGACTCGATGATCTCCTTGGTCCCTTCCAACCCCTAACATCCTGTTAAACTGTGAACCTGTAAACATCTTTTAACTAGAGCAAGTAGCTTAGAGCTCCATCCAGCCTGACCTTGGACAAGTGCAGGGATGGGGCATCTACCACCTCTCTGGTCAGCCTGTTTCAGTGCTCTGTCACTCTTACTGTGAAGAAGTTTCTCCACATATTGAGGTGAAACCTTCTAGGTTCCATTTTTCATCCATTGTTCCTTGCACCACCAAAGAGAGATTGGCCCCATCCACTTGACACCCACCCCTCAGATATTTATAGACATTGGTGAGATCTCCTCTCAGTCTTCTCCAGACTAAACAGCCCCAGGTCCTTCAGTCTCTCTTCATAGGGAAGATGCTCTCTCCAGCGGGTCCATGTCTCTCTTGAACTGGGGAGCCCAAAACTGGACAAAGTATTCCAGGTGTGATCTCACCAGGGCAGAGTAGAGGGGGAGAAGAACCTCCCTAGATCTGCTGAGCACACTTTTCCTGGTGCACCCCAGGATGCCATTGGCTCTCTTGGCCACAAGGGCACATTGCTGGCCCATGCAAAACTTGCTGTCCACCAGGACTCCAAGATCTTTCTCCATCGAGCTGCTTTCCAGCAGGGCAGTCCCATCTTTTACTGGTGCCATCTTTTACTGGTGCAGTCCCATCTTTTACTGGTGCAGTCCCATCTTTTACTGTTATTCCTCCCCAGATGCAGGACCCTGCACTTGTCCTTATTGAAATTCATGAGGTTTGCTTTCACCCAGATCTCCAGCCTGTCCAAATCTTGTTGGATGGAAACACAGCCTAATGGCTTAACGTTCAGCTTGGGCTTATTTTCAACAGTGAGGTCAGTCTTTACTTATCTGTAACCATCCAGCACGGCTGCTTTATGGTCCCTCCCTGCTCAGTCTTCTACCAACTTTCCTATTTGTCCCTGAAGCCTAAATCCTGATGTGACACTGAGATGAAAAATCACCAGGCTGGTCCACACTGGAGAAAAAAAATAGTCTCTTTGTCTCCATAAATCACTGGATGGCCTTCTTTCTTCCAGAAAGGAAATCGAAAGAGGAGTATGACAGATACATATTTTTGATTGGTTAATACCTAATTTTAACTTGTAGGTGAATGTATTGGGAAGAAAAAGCAGAGAGAGGGTTTTGAGAAGGATATTTTTTTCCCTATTTTGACAAAACTGGACTTTTTTTACTGAAACATATGGCTTTCATTATAGTAGTTGAAGAAGGTGTTGAAATATTCTGTTCTTATCTCTTTTTGTTTGTTTGTTTTCTTTTTCTAGAGCTTGTATTTCCAACTGCTATTTCACAACAATGCAAAGGGAAGTCTAATTAATAAGTCCAAGGGAAAGAATTTCATAGAAGCATAGAATGTCAGGGGCTGGAAGGGATCTTGAAAGATCATCTGGTCCAACCTCCCTGCCAGAGCAGGATCACCTAGAGCAGGTCACACTGGAATGCATCCAGATGGTTCTTGAATATCTCCAGAGAGGGAGACCCCCACAACCTCCCTGAGCAGCCTGTTCCAGTGCTCTGTCACCCTCACAGCGAAAAAATTCTTCCTCAGGTTTACATGGAACCTTCTATGCTTCAAATTTGTCCCTAGTATTTGAACATTTCTTCCCTGGAAAAAAAAAATCCATGACAGTCACTTTCATTTATGATTCAAAATGAAAACTGATTTAAAAGCCCTGCAGCTTTCCTGAGGATGGGATCAGAGAATCAACTAGGTTGGTAGAGACCTCCAAGATCATCCACTCCAACCTATCACCCAGCCCTATCCAGGCAACTAGACCACCTTGAACACCTCCAGGGCCGGTGACTCCACCACCTCCCTGGGCAGATGTCTGGTGTCTGTCTGCCCCTTCTCTTAGTGTAGTCCTGAGACAGTGATGCTGATCACGTCACAGTGCGCTGCTTTGGGGCTAACTGGAATATTTGAACAAGAGAAATTAGATCATTGGTTGTGAAAAGAAAATAGTGATGAAGTCTGTATTGTTCATTGGTTTGCTGAGAGGGATAGAGAGCCAAAATATAGAGTTTTCCCTCACTCTGTTCTGGGATATTGCCCTATTGATTTCTCCTTTGATCTGAGCTTTTATCTCTCCTCTAACCTCCACTAACAACTAACATGTAAGCTTTGCTGCATTCTGGGTTTTGTTTGCCTGTCTGAGATAGCGGGGTAGAAAGAGAGGAGGGTAGCTTTGAGCCCCTCTGGGCAGTTTCTTTGTCCAGGAGGGAGTTTGGATTCCTGCATTATTTCTAATTTGTATATAATTGTAAATCTATTGTGTATGTATGCCTGTAAATGTTGCTTTGCTGTAAATAGAGCTTCATCCTACTTCCAAGCTGTCTGAGCTGGTCTGGTAAATTCCAAGTAGTGGCAGGTGGGGGGGAAGTTCCTAACCCATGCTACCCAGAAACGAGAGCAGCAGGATGCAGCACACGACATAGCCTGAAGTCTCTGCTCTGTACCGCAGGATTTCATCTCCACCAAAGCTCCATTTGGCAGCATCCTTGGAAATCTCCCTTTTTACCCACTTGGAATGGGCTGCCCAGGGAGGTGGTGGAGGCACCATCCCCGGAGGGTCTTCAAGAAACGCCTGGATGAGGCACTTAGTGCCATGGTCTAGTTGATTGGATAGGGCTGTGTGCTAGGTTGGCCTGGATGATCTTGGAGGTCTCTTCCAACCTGGTTGATTCTATGGTTCTATGATTCTAGCTGCTTTTTCTTTTCTGATTGATCCTGCTATAGGTGATCCTGCTCTGCAGGGGCATTGGGCTTTCGAGGTCCCTTGCAGCCTCTGACATTCTGTGATTGTGTGATTGTTAGGTTCAGGTTTAGTTTTTTCTCTTCCAGGGACTCTTTTCACAGTCTTGGCTTTTTTACAATGTGTTCAATGTGTTGTTGTGCTAGTTTGAGCCTAGCTAGAATGCTTTGGTGAGAAGAACTAGATCACAGGCTGTGAAATGCTCTCTGTGTGTAGGTTAGAGAACACAGAGGAATGCCCTTGACTAGAGGTGGGTAAACTGCTGATAATTTCTCCCCGAGAGGCATACTGAGATCCCTGCAAGAAGGTGGCAACATGGATGGTATACAATTAGTCTATTTCATGGTTTATGTCTTTTATCAGTATGTAAATGAAGGACAGTGAGTGGCTCCTTTTAGCATTGACAGGGAAAGTGTTCATTTGGCCACATTATCAGAAAATGAGAGATGGAGACATGGCAGAGAGTGTCAGAGACAAGGATGTGACCAGCATACGAAATGAGTTGCCTTAACCCTTACTCGGGGCTGAATTGCAGACATTTTCTGACCTGGAGAAAGTAATTCACACACATTTTCAAAGCAGCCATTAGCTTTAGGAGCCCAAATTGGAACACCAGGCAAGGAACTCCTCCCACTGGAAATGTCCATATGTGGGGTGGTCACATAGATCCTATTTATGACCAGGAGAAAGCAACAGCTGGGTCTAAGACATGTTACCTCTGAACTGCTTAGGTTATCCACATCAGGATAAAAATCCTGTCTCTCATAGATTCATAGAATCATTCAATCATAGATTCATAGAATCATTCAATCATAGATTCATAGAATGGTTTAGTTGGAAGGGACCATAAAGACCATGTAGCTTCAACCTTCCTGCCACAGGCAGGGACACCTTCCACTGGGAATGTCTCTTTCTACCCCCAGCCTAAAGAAGCAGCCCACATAACTAACTCATGCCCAAGTATCAGCAGTGTAGATGTCTGATGCTAGGTGAGAGGCATCTGCCCTGCAGTATCTTGTTTGATGCAGCTGCTGAGCAGTCACAAATCCCCTAACCTCATATGACACCAGCACAATGGAAGCAAAATCATTTTCTTCTGATGCAGTACATGGATTTTGCAGAAAGTGTAAATCTGAGAGCCTGCCATTCTTTTTATTCCTGAGGGAAAATATTCTCTCTGGATTATGCTGTTTCTGCTTGATTCTTGGGGCCAAAGGAAAAAGGCAAAGTGAGAAAGATGCTATTAGAAAAGCAGAGACACTGTTAAGAGCCTAAACTACTGGGCTGTTCTTTTCAAAGTACAATTGCCTTAGCAAAAATTGCCTGCTTTTTGAATTACAGCAGAGGCTGAGGAAGATCAACATCTTGTGCATCTTACTAACAGAGATGTCCAGCCTGGAAGTTTCAGTGCCTCACAAGTTGTGTCATGGAAGGCCAATAGACCCAAAACATGTCCTGATTTACCTCACCCTTCTGCCCATGGGGGAAGCAAGGGTTGGAGGAAAACAAAGGCTCAGGCCATTATGTCCCCTCCCAAAGTGATAAACAGGTACCCACAGGTGTTTATGCTCTTGTTGGTGTCTTGCCCAAAGAAGGGTAAGTGAGCACTGGTTTCAACTAATACAATCAGTCTGGCAAAGTGCCTTTCTGCTGGGTGAATCTCTGTGGCCAAAGGAGTCACTACACTTGGGCAAATAACATATAAAAGGAGCTAAGTTGCAGTCTGCTCTCTGCTCTGACAATGTGTTCATGCTTCAGACCAGCAAAGCTTTGATGTACAAGCTTTGACTACCTGGAAACTTGTGTCTCAAGTGTAGCAGGAGAAGGCATTAAGCACCTCACAACGTGGCAAGAAGTGCCACTGACATTGTGTTCTCTGATCCTGCCTGCACCTCTGCAAACTTCAGTGCCAAGTCTGGAGTCCAAGAGGAACCAAGATCAGGTCAGAGAGCATCTGCCTCTTTCCCAGCACCCTGTTAGAGCCTGGGAAGGTGTAGGAACCTCAATGGCCATTAAGACACTGACAGAAGTCTCTTCAAGTGTTTGGGTGCTGTTTGGAAACTGTAGTTAGCCCCAGGGATCCAGAGATAATATTTTGTGAGTAAATATTCAAAAGCTTCTCTACAACTGAATTCTATTGTGCCTTCTGCCTTAGCAGAGAGGAGCCTTTCAGGTCTCTCTCTCGAGGGCAAGCAGCACACTGGCTGTGAGATTCTCTTTCCAAACCAGTTTAATGTTTGTTATATTATTGCTAGTTACTTCTGAAGTGCTCTAGATTCCCTGGTTTTCCCTCTGTGTAGTACTTCTCATGACTGTGCAAAGAACCTGTTGTTAAAACTCATGGTCTGTAGTGAGAGTTCTGAATATCAAACTGAGTAAACAATATTAATTTTGGAATAGATCCTGCCCATACCATTACAAGTTGCTAATTCTTGCATTAGTGAGTAGCTGTGAAACTGCTACAGGTCTCAAACAGAGAACAAGCATCCCTTAAAATTGGTAAGGTGTCAGAACAGAGAAAAGAGAATGCAGCAAACTCAGATGACACTCCCTACCCATTCCATCTTTCCTGTGAGTTACTGGAGAAGGATATGAGCCTTGACGAGATGAAGCAGAAACTTCTTTGCTTTCTAATAGCAATCTAGTGTAGTAATCTGCATCCCAGGCCAAATGCAGCCCTCCTGTGAGTGACTGGAACTCTCATGAACTTGGGAAATCCACAGGGTCAGGCTTATGCCTAAATTTGGCCATATCTTATATGAGGAAGCTCTCTTTTTTTCCTCCCCCCCAACCTTGAAGTGAAAATACAGTTTTCAACCAGAATGTGATGCATCCTTTCAAATATAATCTATGAATTCCCTGTGATAGAAGCTCAACTACAGCAAACAAAGCTTTGTGCAGCACTCAAAAGTAAGAGAATAAAGAGCTGACACAAGCTGGGATGAACATGATGTGTATTTAACTTCTGGTTTGAATTCAGCAGGCGTCTCTATTCTAAAAGAACAAATGGATCTTGCTTCCCCAAGCATATGGCAGCAACACATGCAATTTACATCCCATATGGGGTCTCTTTCAGGCAACCATCAGACTATAAAATGTCAGGAGAAATTGCTTTAGGTCCCCATTATAGGTTGCAGACAGTTAGCATTCCTCTCTGTAGCACTGCCCATGGCTCCAGGAGAGGTGCTTTTAATGTAATTGTTGTTTGTGCTGCCTCAGTACCTGAAAGTTAGGGAGCACTGCAACCCCTCTGCCACCATACTGTGAAAAATGCAGAGGATTCCTTCAGATGCCCACAGCCTAATTTAGCAGAAGATGAAACCAGCTGGTGTGACACAGAACGAGAAAGAACGGGGCAGGAAACCCAATGCTGTGTGGTTATTACACAGCTTATTTTATCACCTGGTAAACAAGGTAAGCAAAATGATTCCTGTCTCATGGAAGGGGCCAACAAAGGCACAAGCAGGTGGCTTTTCAGAGCTGGCATGAAAACCTGAGACACAGTCCAGCTCTTTACACACTTGCACTGCCTCCTCCTCCTCCTCCTCAGATACTTTGGTCCTGCTCAAATAGATCATGCAATGCCTGTGAATAGTTCAGTCACATGCATGTAGATGTGTAGGAAAAAATCCCACACAGAGAAGGCCTCTTTATTTCCCTGGCTGCCTGCACAGTTGTGCTTAATTGGCACTGTTGTGTAGGCAGCACAATAAAACTGCCTAGCAAAATGATCAGAGATGGATTTTAAAGCCTGGGATCAGAAGAGCCTTCTTTCTGTGATGAAGGAAGCATGTGTGTGCTCAGGGGGAAAGCAGAGAGCCAGGCACATGAATCTGGAATTTCTGGCATAGCAGAGGATGCAAATCAACAAGGCATTAAAGTAAATAAACAGATAACAGCCTGGAAAGAGAGGGCAGAATATTTGTGCTTGACATAATTATAAGGAAGACAGCACAGAAAGGGATAAACCAGGGAAGGGAATTGCTCTATCCATGCTGATGCATTAAGATTAAGTGGGTTTGGAATTAGGGGGGGGCCAAGAGGAGGAAGGATTCATAAATTTCCACTACAGTGGACTACTGTGAGCACCACCTTGGACACAGCAAGTAACTCAGGCTGTGAAAATTCACTTTACAGTTGACAGGACAAGGAGAGAGGTTAATGAGAGACCACTGAGGACAAGGAGAATGGTGATGACTAAGGGAAGGGCACTAAGATGTGAAGGATACTGAAGTTTTAGCCTAATAGTGTCACTTAGAGGTTAATGACTTGCTCTTACAAGCACACAAGAGTACATAGTGAGGATGTAGAGAAGATGACCAACATATTATGGGATTCTCTCTTCAAAGGAAGAAAAGGGAAAAAACAGAGGAACCCACTGATGTGAAGCATTAAAGAAATAACCAGAGAGAAAGGGAAAAGTCTGCCAAAGCTAAAGAAAGAAAAGGTTCCAGCAAGGGTGTAAATCTATTTACACCAAAGCAGTGGGCACTAGGACACAGTTCAGACCATTTCCCTTACCCTTGCTCAGGAGCCTATGAGAGAATTTTAGTTGTGCAGCCAGTTCCTTATATCTGCACATTATTTCTTCTCAGAAGCCAAGCTTGTATCACATCCTCCAACCATCCTAACAGTGACACCATTGTTAACACAGCTGACTTGACATGGCAGTGCCACAAACCCCAGGTAATTACACTGTGAAGACCCAAACCTTTCACAGCACATCACAGTAGATGATCTGCAGGCAGTAATTTGCCTGCAATGCTGGCCCCTTAAAAAAGAATTTGCAAAATCTGAGGAGATTAGGTTGGACAAGAATGTCATCAATGTGAGCCTCTAAAGTTCTTGCAGTCATTAATCTGATGCTTTTCTTTTACCTCTTCTAGCTCTCCTCACTCTGTGTTTTAAGTCACTCTAGGCTTTACCTTTGTTTGCACACAGCAAGTTTTTTATATATGTTTTTTAGCACATTTTCTTTTGTCTGCTCACAGGATCACAGCATGCTAGGGGTTGGAAGGAACCCAAAGAGATCACTGAGTCCAACCCCCCTGCCAGAGGAGGACCATACAATCTAGCTCAGGTCACAGAGGAACACATCTAGAGAGGCACAGAAAGGCTCCAAAGAAGGAGACTCCACAGCCTCTCTGGGAAACCTGTTCCAGTGCTCTGTGACCCTTACAGTAAAGAAGTTCCCCCCTGTGTTGAGGTGGCACCTCCTGTGCTGCAGCTTACACCCATTGCTCCTTGTCCTATCACAGGGAGTGAGCAGAGCCTGTCCCCCCCTCCTGACCCCCAGCCCTCAGAGATTTATAAACATTTATTAGATCTCCTCTCAGTTTTCTCTTCTCCAGATTAAAAAGCCCCTGGTCCCTCAGCCTCTCATCATCAGACAGTGCTCCAGTCCCCTAACCATCCTTGTAGCCTTCCTCTGGATGCTCAGTCAACCTTGTAGCCTTCCACTGAACCCTCTCCAGCAGATCCCTGTCCCTCTTAAACTGGGGAGCCCAAAACTTAATGCAGTACTGAATATGAGGTCTCACCAGGACAAAGTAGAAGGGGAGGAGAACTTCCCTTGATCTGCTGGATGCGCTCTTGTTAACGCACCCCAGGATCTCAGGCACCGACTCAGCCAGTGCCAAACACCCACACCCAACTCGATGTCGGCAGGAGGCTTTGCATTTCCTCCAGTGCTCCAGGTCAAGGCACAGACAAAGCCTCATTCCTGGAAGCCTCACACTGGGCTACAAAATTGAAAATGACAGGAGGACAGCAAGCCTAGAGCTCAGAGCCAGTAATTGCTCAGCAGTCCATGAGATAAATATTCATGGCATATAGTAAACAGTCAGCATGGGAGACCAGATTGTCCAGAAAGGCAAACATACTGGTCTCCAACAGAGACCTCTAGATGACTTCTTTCTGTCCCTGTCTAGACTGGAATTAACCTCATGAATTCAGGTAATTATTCTCGGTCCTGACTCTTGTGCTAGTGGCTTCAGAGAGCCTTCTCCCCTCTGTCTCCAACAACAACAGTCTGCAAGGACGTTTCGGATCTTAATTGAAAGGGAAATGTTTGTGAAAGGTCAGTTCAAGTGGAAGAAAAGCCTCATTCATTGTGGCTGGGGGAAGAGCAGAGCAAATAAGTATCTCAAGGGAGGCAGGGGGAGCCTTTGTAATTTGTTTGGTAGGAGGTGGGTAGAAACCAGTTCATTCCCTGCCCCCTCTCTTGCTTATTTTTGCCTGGTCTTTACAAACTCAACACATTTCTAGCAAGGACATACATCACCTCAGCACAGTTCTCAAGGGTGTCCTGTTTGGTTTTTTAAGCAAATGGTTGGAGTGGCTCATGTCAGTTGCTGATGACCACCAAACTCTTTGCGAAATGGGCATTCAGAGACCAGAAGGGCATTGCTGTGGATATCACCTGAGACCACAATGCTAGTGCTGGCACAGAGGCTCAAGTTTAGGAAGAGAAAGACTGGAAAATTCAAAGGATATCCTAAAGGCCTCATGGCAGTTCAAAGTGGATGCAGAAAATACATCACCAATTGTTTTAGCCAGGTCTTCTGCCAAACTGGGCATCTCCCTCTTTGCTGTGCAGGCATTTCTGTATGGACCCAGACATAGAATCATAGAATCAACCAGGTTGGAGGAGACCTCCAACATCATCCAGGCCAACCTAGCACCCAGCCCTGTCCAGTCATCTAGACCATGGCACTAAGTGCCTCATCCAGGCTTTTCTTGAACACCTCCAGGGACGGTGACTCCAGCACCTCCCTGGGCAGTCCATTCCAATGCAAATCACTCTCTCTGGGAAGAACTTCCTCCTAACATCCAGCCTATCCCTCTCCTGGCACAACTTGAGAGTATGTCCCCTTGTTCTATTGCTATGGCAATTCTCAATCTCTTCCAAATGTTTCTGTCTCAGGCAAATGTAGGCTCACATCCCTGTTAATTCAGTAGTTACAGACACTATGTGCAGCAGCATGTATTCACTATTTAAGAGTGGGGGTGTTTTGCCTTAGGAAAGTTCTCCTTTGTGGTCTTGTGTTACAGAAGCTGAAAGATGCATTGGGATTCTGGGACTGAGAGGTGGAATGGGCAGAGGAGAAACAGCTGATTTCACAGATTACTTTGATAATTCTGGCAGTTCTGATAGCCTCTGAAGAACAGGAAGATCCTAGCTACAAAGCAGTCCCCTTGATGAGCTTCTTGGTACCAAACTCTGGAGGTGGCTCTAGGATGGTCAGAAAAGGAGCCCAAGGTGTCAGGCAGCCACAGACTTCAGTGCTTAGAAAGGCTGATCTCCAAAGTCTGTAGGCTCTCAGTCACTTCACCACCTGGGATAAAGGGCCCCTGTTTTCTTCAGCAAATTGCTGAGAAAAACACGAAGACTAAAACAATTCCTAAAGAAAGACTGAAAAGCTGACCTAACACTGAATGTGCCAGGTAGCCAAGAAAGCCAGTGGCATCCTGGCCTGGATCAGCAATACTGTGGCCAGCAGAACCAGAGAAGTCATTCTGCCCCTGTACTCAGCACTGGTTAGGACACACCTTGAGTCCTGTGTCCAGTTCTGGGCCCCTCAATTTAAGAAAGATGCTGAGATGCTGGAATGTGTCCAGAGAAGGGCACCAAGGCTTGTGAGGGGGCTGGAGCACAAACCCTATGAGGAGAGGCTGAGGGAGCCTGGAGGAGAGGAGGCTCAGGGAAGACCTCATTGCTGTCTACAACGACCTGAAGGGAGGTTGTAGCCAGGTGGGGTTGGTCTCTCCTCCCAGGCACCCAGTGATAGAATGAGGGAACACAGTCTTAAGTTGTGCTGGGGCAGTTTTAGGCTGGATGTTAGGAAGAAGTTCTTCACAGCAAGAGTGTTTGCATTGGAATGGGCTGCCCAGGGAGGTGGTGGAGTTACCATCCCTTTTTAAAAGGAGCCTGGATGAGGCACTTAGTGCCATGGTTTAGTTGATTAGATAATGTTGGGTGATAGGTTGGACTCGATGACCTCAAAGGTCTTTTCCAACTCGGTTAGTTCTATGATTCTGTGAACTGCAGCTGAAGAAATTGCCACTGTGTTTTGCAGAGGTTTCAGTTAAGCATGTTCCTTCTGCTTAAGCATGTGATTAAGCACATCTCACTTTTGCTTCTGCAGCCACTGTAATACACATTCTCTGTCTTCCTCATGATATTAGGCAACCAGGCATCTCTGTGAACAACACCTCTCCATCAACTGGCTGAAAAAGAGAACTGCTTCAGGAAAAGGGTCTTCCCACTCCTTCTGGAGACAGTCCTTTCATTTAGGATGTAAAGGCTAATCCAGTTAAGCCATGTAAGGCCAATACTCTGCAGATTACCTTTTTTAGCTGCATAGATTTTGGCCTAACAGCTCTGACATGCTGCCAGCTACAAGGCTTTCCTTTATTTTATAGGTTAGCCTTTGACATAAGTTTTACATGGGCAGTTTTACCTGGAGACAAGCTGTATGTGCTACTGTTCAGAAAAACTGAATGCCTAAGGTCTATGCAATTTCTGTGAGTTTATTTCTCCTGAAGATCAGGTCCCATGCCTATAAATTAGTCTGGCAACTCAGCAGGGCCCTGATTACTGTCACTTGCAATGTACAGTGTTCAGAATAAATGTGCTTGGTCTCATCCTACACTTTGGCCACAACAACCCCAAGCAGTGCTACAGCCTGGGGACAGAGTGGCTGAGAGCAGCCAGGAAGAAAGGGACCTGGGGGTACTGATAGATAGTAGCTGAACATGAGCCAGCAGTGTGCCCAGGTGGCCAAGAGAGCCAATGGCATCCTGGCCTGCATCAGGAACAGTGTGGCCAGAAGGACAAGGGAGGTTATTCTTCCCCTGTACTCAGCACTGGTCAGACCACACCTTGAGTGCTGTGTCCAGTTCTGGGCTCCTCAATGTAAGAGAGATGTTGAGGTACTGAAACATGTCCAGAGAAGGGCGATGAAGCTGGTGAGGGGCCTGGAGCACAGCCCTGTGAGGAGAGGTTGAGGGAGCTGGGGGTGTTTAGCCTGGAAAGAGGAGGCTCAGGGGTGACCTCATAGCTGTCTACAACTACCTGAAGGGAGGCTGTAGCCAGGTGGGGGTGGCCTCTTCTCCCAGGCACCCAGCAACAGAACAAGGGGACACAGTCTCAAGTTGTGCCGGTGGAGGTCTAGGCTGGATATTAGGAGGAAGTTCTTGCCAGAGAGTGATTGGCATTGGAATGGGCTGCCCAGGGAGGTGGTGGAGTCACCATCCCTGGAGGTGTTCAAGCAAAGCCTGGATGAGGCACTTAGTGCCGTGGTCTAGTTGACTGGCTAGGGCTGGGTGCTGGTTGGACTGGATGAGCTTGGAAGTCTCTTCCAACTTGGTTGATTCTGTGATCTTTCTGTCCACCATAACAATATGGAAGAGTGAGAAAACCCATCGTGGTCCTAAGCACTGGCAGCTGGGAAACAGCTTTACCCTATTGCAAAATGGGGCCAGTCCTAAAGGTTACAGGTGAAGCAGCTACAGGTGAAGCAGTTGCAGCTAACCAGTGACAGTCTCACAGGACCACATTTGTAGGAGAGAAGCTCCCACAGCCATCTACATTGAAACTGTGGTGTTACATCCAGCTGCAGAGACAGGAACAAGGCATGTGTCAGAAGTAAAACCTTCAAGCTGGTGATAGCTGACCACCCCCACAACTCAGAATCCATTCTGCCTTTATAAGCCTGTGATAGAGGTTGATCTCACTGCCCTCTCAGAAAAGCTGTTCCTTGGCAGAACCAGTCATTACCCTGCTATATGAGAGGAATTTATTTGACATGCTTTCCTGAGCTCTTAATTGCAGTCTTGTGAGTCCTAGTTACTACTCTGACCAAATCAACAGTATTGCTGGAAGAATAACTGTAATCTCCTGGTTTGCTTTTCCCAGGAAGGCAACTAGTAAAATAGATAGTTCTGCTAAGAACAGCTTCCCACAGCTGTTCCTTGATTGCTTTTTTCTTCCCTAGTGCTACAATAAGAATTTAACTCCTGTCTCTGGAGCGGTTTTCAGATGCTCTCCTGCTGTGAAGTGATGCTCTGAAATGCCCAGTGATTCACAGCTCTGATATCTCATGTCTAATGGAATTATTTCTGGATGGGATTGTTACCTTTCCTGAGAGAGGGTGAGACGCTCATAAAGCTGGTAGGAGACAAATTATCTGCGTCTACACTGGTCTCTTCCCCAGCACTCCTCAAAATTAAATTACTTGGCTGCACTTTCACCAATTCCCCCTCTTGCAAAAACAGGTGAGCAATTCAAAGAGAAACATGGAGCGCTGTGATTACGCAGAGCACAGGAAACTCAGGGCTGCAAATGGGCTTAAGAACGGCCCCAGTTGCGTCACAGCAGAGAGGAGTGAGGGAGGGGGATCTGAAAGGTCACATTTTTCCTCTGTAGATTGTGCTATCAGGAGCTCTGCATGGGCATATGCCCATGAGGCATATGTATAGATCACCACACGAGATAGGTTCTGTCATTGCTGGATCAAGATTGAGATGTTTTAGTGCTTGAAGTCAGTCTGGGTTTAAAGTGCTTTGAAAACCCTGTGTGGTTCATAGAATCAACCAGGTTGGAAGAGAACTCCAAAATCATCCAGTCCAACTTATCACCCAGCCCTATCCAATCAACTAGACCATGGCACTAAGTGCCTCATCCAGTCTTTTCTTGAACACCTCCCTGCTGCTGCTTGCTGCTGCTGCTGCCATCAGAGGTGGCTGTGCCCCAGAGGAGCCTGCAGGGCTGCCCTGCTGCAGGGGAAACCCCCAGAGAACTGCATGTGGCATTCACCCACTGGAGCCCAGTCCTCTGAAATCCCCTGAAACCACTCTGGGGCTTAAGTCACAAATCTGAGCTGCAGAGTGGGTCTTGAAAGCCTGCTGGTGACTCGTGTCGAGATGCTGTAGTGCTGGAAGATATTTCTTTCCAGTTAGTTAAGCACCTGAAGTAAGCAAATGCCCTTCAAATGATGTCAGTTACAGAGTGTACCAGTCCGGCCACAGCACATCCTCCACGGGCTGCCCTGACTGGAGTGCCCCACACTGGCAGGTTTGCAGGGCAGGGGCAAACCTCCCCTTGCTAAGGCTGCAGCGGGGTAGAGGCAGAGCCCCACAGCACCAGGCAGGGGGTCCCAGGGCAACCCAGGCCTCCAGCAGTGTGGCAGGGTGCCATGCGTGGGTCAGCCCACCAGTGGGACAGCCTCAGCTGCTGCTGAGGAGAGCAGATCACAGAAAGCTGCAGGGGCTTTGCTGTAGCTGAGGCAAAGCACACACACACCCCCACCCCAGAGAGAGGATGTCCAGACACTGAAGAAAGCCTCCAAGATGAATAGAGGGGTGGAGATCCCATCATTATAGAATCATAGAATCATAGAGTGGTGTGCTTTGGAAGGGACCTCCAAAGGTCATCTGGTTCAACACCCCCCTGCAGTCAGCAGGGGCATCCTCAGCTAGATCAGGCTGCCCAGAGCCCTGTTGAACCTCACCTTGAATATATCCAGGGATGTGGCCCCAACCGCCTCCCTGGGCAACCTGTTCCAGTGTTCCACCACCCTCACTTGTTTCTAGAATCTATCTAAACCTGCTTTTCTCTATTTTGAAGCCAGTGTCCCTTGTCCTGTCACTTCAGGCCTCTGTTAATAGTCACTCTCCAGCCCCCTTCAGGTACTGGAAGGCTGCTATTAGGTCTCCTTGGTGCTTCCATTTCCCCAGGCTGAACAATCCCTGTCATTGTAGCAAAGATGAGGTGCACCTGGGCCCACCTCTTCAGCCTGTCCAGGTCCCTCTGGATGACCTCCTGTGCCTGTGGTGTATCGACAGCACCACTCAGCTTGGTAACATCTGCAAACTCAGTGATGGTGCACTCAATCCCACTCTCTATACCACTGATAAAAATATTAAGCAGCACTGGTCCCTGGGGAGCACCACTGAACTTGCAGGCTATGAGCTGCTGAGGGACCTGTGAAGTCCTGTCACCTGTGTAAGTAGTTTAGCTTTCTCCCTCCAATGGACAGCATTTTGTGCTGAAAGCACTAAGTGTGACCTGCATCTGCCATGGCCACTATTCAGTCCTCTTCTCCAGCTGCTGTTCTTCACAACTGGGCTTAACTCTTGGCTAAAATAAGTCACTCTGATCAGCCAAGTTTGCCATTTGGATGCTTGTCCCTCTTTCTAGACATATTATGCTTATGTTGGAGCCTACTTTGCATGGCTGCCAAACCCCTTCAACCAGGCCCATTAGAGAGCAGCAGAAATCCATAGCCCTGTAATGTACAGTGCAGACCACAGAGCTCTTTCCAAGGAGTTTGGCAGAGTCAGGCAAGGCTTTGACTGTGGTTGCGAAAGATCTGCTCTCTGAATGGAGTCACCTCAGTATACATGCCCCTGGAGAAAACTCCTCTACACTCATGCACACAGTGGCAGGGATCATCAGCATTTACAGAGGCCACAAACGTTCCAGGTTTCTTCAAAGAGTTGGTATCAAGAGCACGTAAGACTTAAATAGCCTCAAAAAAAGCTGCATTCCATTGGTCTTGACAGCAAACACTGGGCTGAGTGAAATGTTTATTGTGGCACATGGAGTGTCTCTGTACACATAACCCTGGGCAAGACCCAGAAATTCTGGGCTCTGTGTTTGAAAGGCAGCTGCCTAAATAGCCGTGGCTAAATAATCTAGAAGGCACTGCTTGTTTGCTCAATACATTAACCGAGTGATTAAATCAGTAACGGGAGACCCAGGAGAAAGAGGAAACCTTTCCCCTTGGGGGAAGTCTGTTTCTCAGACTTTCCACCATATTACACATTCCTGGAACATGAAACTAAGCTCAGCCCTGAAAGCTCTCCCCAGACTGAATGATCAGCTCGGTGCAATGCTCAGACCCTCACGCAGCAACTCCTCCCTCACTCAAAAAACTTGACAGGTGGTCACTAACTTACTGGGCTGTCTTCCTGAATCATAGAATCAACCAGGTTGGAAGAGACCTCCAAGCTCATCCTGTCCAATCTAGCACCCAGCCCTGTCCAGTCAACTAGACCATGGCTCTAAGTGCCTCATCCAGGCTTCCCTTGAACACCTTCAGGGATGGTGTCTCCACCGAGGGAGGTTTTCTCCCCCTCTACTCTGCCCTAGGGAGACCTCACCTGGAATATTGCATCCAGATCTGGGCTCTTCAGTTCCAGAGGGACAGGGGTTGGGCTCTTCTCCCAATCAACCAGCAATAGAACAAGGAGAGACAGTCTCAAGTTGTGCCAGGGGAAGTATAGGCTGGATGTTAGGAGGAAGTTCTTGACAGAGAAAGTGATTGGCATTGGAATGGGTGGCCCAGGGAGGTGGTGGAGTCACCATCCCTGGAGGTGCTCAAGAAAAGCCTGGCTGAGGCACTTAGTGCCATGGTCTAGTTGAGTGGCTAGGGCTGGGTGCTAGGTTGGCCTGGATGATCTTGGAGGTCTCTTCCAACCTGGTTGATTCTGTGATTCTATGATTCAGGAAGACAGCCTAGTAAGTTAGTGACCACCTGTCACAGTCCAGGACTGTTCTCTAGGTCAAACAGAAGAGTGAGACTTTTGTGGAAGGAAGGCCTAAGCTATCAGGATCCAGGCAGGAGCCTCTCTGTAAAAAGCTGGAGAAGACAACACCTTATCTTTCAAGTGCACTCAGCAATGAAAACATCACTTCTGCTGATGAAAGCACAATGAATGTGATGAAAAACACTGTAAGCCATTAGCAACTGCCACCTGTTATGCATTTGTTTTAAGCCCTTTGAATGCTGATAACTTCTTTTTCCCCCTAGAGAATCTTTCTACGTTACTGCTGTTTCCTCTGCTCACTACATTTGCAGTCATCACTTGCAATGTATTCAAGTAACGAATTCATGAGGAGCCTGGATGGCATAGTAATACTGTCTTGTGTGCTACCACTGCTACCAGAGCTACCACTCAGCAATCCCAGGGTGCTTAAGCCGTGTAAGTACATCACACTGCTGTTCTGCTGCATGGGGAGGCAGTGAAGGTCCCTCCATGCAGAAGAGAAACCCTTCAGGGCACAGTATTTCTATGTCCCTGGGGCAGAATCATAAATGTCTTTGGTACCAACTCAACACCTCTAGGAAGTGTCAGATCTGCTCTGCACGCACTCTGCAGACAGGCTACACATGTGTTCAGCAAATCTGCCCCGCTGGGTCGCGCTTGGCTCCCAAGCTGGCTATTGCACATGCAGAAAGGTGTAGGGCGTTCAGTGCTTCCACACCGCAGTCATTCTCTCAGCATGTGTGCATTTATTCCATCCAGTGCTTCCAAAAGGCATCAGGAACACCTGATGGTGTCAGCAGTTTGTGCAAGACAGGGCAAGGATTGTGTGGTCAGCAGGAGCAGGGAGGTCATTCTGCCCCTGTACTCTGCACTGGTTAGAGCACACCTTGAGTACTGTGTCCAGTTCTGGGCCCCCCAGTTTAGGAGGGATGTTGAGATGCTTGAGCATGTCCAGAGAAGGGCGACGAGGCTGGTGAGAGGCCTTCAGCACAGCCCTACGAGGAGAGGCTGAGGGAGCTGGGATTGGTTAGCCTGGAGAAGAGAAGGCTCAGGGGTGACCTTATTGCTGTCTACAACTACCTGAGGGGTGGTTGTGGCCAGGAGGAGGTTGCTCTCTTCTCTCAGGTGGCCAGCACCAGAACAAGAGGACACAGCCTCAGGCTGTGCCAGGGGAGATTTAGGCTGGAGGTGAGGAGAAAGTTCTTCACTGAGAGAGTCATTGGACACTGGAATGGGCTGCCCGGGGAGGTGGTGGAGTCGCCGTCCCTGGGGCACTTCAAGGCAAGGTTGGACGTGGCACTTGGTGCCATGGTCTAGCCTTGAGCTCTGTGGTAAAGGGTTGGACTTGATGATCTGTGAGGTCTCTTCCAACCCTGATGATACTGTGATACTGTGATACTGTGACCTTTGCTGTGTATGCTGACAAAAGAACGGAACCACATGGGATTGCCCCGCTGGGAATGTTGGACTCCATTGCTCACATGCTGTGCAGCAGAGCTGTGCATCTGTTTTATAAGATGCCCAGGGGATTCAGATGTCCAGCACCCTGCTCTGGTCTGCAACAATCTAGACGTGCACTAGTTCTCATCAGAGCAGAGAATATGTAATAAAGCTTCATCATCCACCTGCCTGGCTTTATTGATAGTGCATTAGTTACAGAATAGAATCATAAACCACTGAGGACCTTTAAGATCATCCAGGCCAACCATTAACCTAGCACTGACAAGTCCACCATTAAGCCACGTTCTTCAGCACCACATCTACATGTCTCTTGAATGTATCCAGGGATGGTGCTTCAATCACTCCTCTGGGAAGCCTCTTCTAGTGCTTTTCAACCCTTTCAGTGAAGAATTTTTTCCCTAATGTCCAATCTAAACCTCCCCAGGAAAACTTAAGGCCATTTATTCTTGTTCCTTGGGAGAGCAAACTGACTCTCCTTTCAAGTAATTGTAGAGAATGATAAAGTCTCTCCTCAACCTCATCTCCAAGCTAAACAATCCCAGTTCCCTCAGCTACTCCTCAAAAGACTTGTGTTCTAGACCCTTCACCAGCTTTGTTGCCTTTCTTTGTGCATGTTCCAGCAACTCAATGTCTTTCCTGTAGCGGAAGGCCCAAAAGTGAACACAGTGTTCAAGGTGCAGCCTCACCAGGGCCATACTGAGGCACGATCAGTTCTCTACTGCCTGCTGCCCACACTATTCCTGATACAGGTCTGGATGTTGTTGGCCTCCTTGGCCATCTGGGCACACTGCTGGCTCATATCTAGCTGACTGTTGACCAACCTCCCCCACACTTCTTTTCTGCTGGGCTGTTTTCTAGACAGTCTGCTCCAAGCCTGCAGCGTTGGCATGAGGTTACTGTGACCCAAGAGCAGGACAGAGCACTCAGTCTTTCTGACCCTCTTACACCTGGCTTTGGCCCATCCATCCAGTCTGTCCATCCTGTAGATGGGCATCACAATCACTGAATTCAAGCCAGCTGGGACATCTCTGCATAGACAGGACTGCTGGAAACATTACTCAATGTGCAATTCCGCCAACTCCATCAGTACCCTTGTGTGGATCTCATCAGCCCCACAGACTTGTGTGTATCCAAGTGATGTAGCACAACACTAACCATTTCCACTCACACTAAGGGGGGCTTCATAGAATCACAGAATGATAGGGGTTGGGAAGGATCTCTGGGGATCATCTCATCCACCCACCCCTGCCAGAGCAGGTTCACTCATTCTGCTCCTCGTCCCTGTTTTCCAGATCAGAGTGCTGGGGAGCTGGAGAATGACAGACATTAGGTATCTCAGTGTTTTCTCCATCTTTTATCACTATGTTTCCCCTCACATCCAATAAAGGATGGAGATTGTCAGCAGTCCTCATTTTGTTGCTGATGTATTTATAGAAATCCTTTTAATTGTGGGGGGTTTTTTTTGCATCAGTAACCACACTAAGTTCTATCTGGGTTTTGGTTCTCCTAATTTTCTTGCTTCATAACATCCCTGTAGTCCTTCTGAGTTGCCTGCTCCTCCTTCCAAAGCACATAAGCTCTCTTTTTTTCCTGAGCTCCAGCCAAAGCTCTCTGTTCAGCTAGGCCAGTCTTCTTTCTTGCCAGCTCCTCTTTCAGACAATGGGGATGGCCTGCTCTGGCTCCTTAAAGATTCCCATCTTGAAGAAATCAACACAGCAGAACTGATATTAATGCAGTCTTTATGAAAAGACTAGAAAAAATGAGTTGTCTCACTCTTAGATAGCACTAAAATCAGGTTAGCAAGGACAGCTACAATTCTAAATATTTGAACAACTCCCTGGCTCCAAGAGGCCCAACAATGCTTTTAAGGATCTTGCTGGAGCAGAACTTTGTTCATGAAGCAGAATGCAAGCAGAAATACACTGTACGGTCATGCATTTTCCTTCACATGCTCCTTTGCAGATTCAGAGATTCACAGACTGCATTGGGTTGGAAGGGACTCCCAAAGGCCATCTTGTCCAACCCCACTGCAGCAAGCAGAGACACCCCCAGCTAGATCAGGCTGCCCAGGGCCACATGGAATCTGATCTTGATTGTCTCCAGGGATGGGGCTTCAACAACATTTCTGGGCAGCCTGTTCTGGTATTTTACCACTCTTGTTGTAAAGTACTTCCTCTGTATGTCCAACCTAAATCTACCCTGCTCCAGTTTCAAACCATTACCCCTCATCCTATCATCACAAGTCCTTCTAAACAGTCCCTCCTCAGTCTTCTTGTAGGTCCCCTTCAGATATTGCAGTGTAGCTATAAGGTCCCGCAGAGCCTTCTCTTCTCCAGGCTGAACAGCCTCAATTCTTTCAACCTGTCTTTATCAGGGAGCTGTGGCAGCCCTCTGATCATCTTTGTGTCCCTCCTCTGGACCTGCTCCATGAGAGCCATGTCTCTCTTGTGTTGAGGACCCCAGAGCTGGTCACTGTACTCCAGATGAGGTCTCACCAGTGCAGAGCAGGGTGGCAAATATCACCTCTCTCAATCTGCTGGCCACACTTCCTTTGAGGCAGCCCAGGATGTGATTGGCCTTTTTGGCTGCAAGCTCACATTGTTGGCTCACGTCCAGATTCTCATCCACCAGAACTCCCACGACCTTTTCTACAGGGCTGCTCTCAATTTCATCCTGCATTGATATCAATATTCTAATGATATCGATATTCTGTTGGCATTGATATTCTATTGCTCTGCCATGGCCACAGCTAGACCTCTGCTGAAGTGTAGTTTCTCACTGAACTACAGAAACCCTGGTGATGGCAAATGTTAATTTTAACCAAAGACATACAAATGCCTGCAGAAATGATGGATCAGTCTGAAGTGGGTAGATAAACAACTGTATTTTTACTTTCATTTCAGTGACCTGTGTGAGCTCGCAGTGAACTCTACATTTGAAAGGAATGAAACAATGTTTTGCAGCAGAAAATAGAAACTCATTTGCAGATTTCTTTTTGTTGCTGTTGTTTTTGTTGTTTGTTTGTTTGTTTTTAATCACAGACATTGCTTCACTATTACAGCAGGGTGAAAAAAAATCAACAGATTCTTGGAACTGATTAGGAGCAACAGCGAAGATGTCTGTTAACAGTACTCAAAGCTTTACCTGAAATACTAATGAGAGCCGTGCAGCCATCACCAAAACTACAAGTGCCACTAATCTGCTTACTGCTGAGAAAGGTCTGATGAAAGCCAGTGCCAGGGGAAATGTGGTGTGGTGAACTCTTTCCACAAAGCAGCTGTACACAGTTCCATCTTATGGAGCCCCACGTGTTTGCTTAGGGAAAAATAGACAAAAAGAAACAGAAAATTTGCTGCTTTAGCCAAAATTCTGTTTAGGGAGTTAAGGTCTAGGGGAGATGGGCAAAGAATGGACTGGTTCCTTCCAGTCAACTCTCTCTGCTGCATCCTGCTCCTTGCAAGCTGAGCTATCCCAGTTCCACTGCAATATCATCGTGCGCCAGCCCGAAGGAATGGCATGGAGGATGACAATGCTCCAATGGTCTCTATATTTTTGGGGTCAAACAGGAACAGGATATGGAGGCTGGCATGGGGACAGAAGAAGGAGCTTGGGTGCCCAGGTAGTGCAGGCAACCAAGACAAATAAAGGCACTGCTTCTACCTGAAGTTGGAGTGAGGAGGGGGGAGCTTCTTCTCCTTGGTGGCAAGCAACAGGACTAGAGGAAAACAGTTTCAAACTGCACCAGGGGAGGTTCAGGCTGGATGCTAGGAAATATTTCTTCACAGAGAGGGTTTTCAAACACTGAAATGGTCTGCCCAGGGCAGCAGTGGAATCACTAGCCCAGGGGGTGTTCCAGCAGTGTGTGGAGCTGGTGCTTAGGGATGTGTTTTAGTCTTGACCCATCAGTCACAGTATCACAGTATCATCAGGGTTGGAAGAGACCTCACAGATCATCAAGTCCAACCCTTTACCACAGTCCTGGGTGGAAGGTTGGACTGGATGATCTTTGAGCTCTCTTCCAACCAGATGCATTCTGTGCATGCTTCCTGAGATCAGCAATTCAGTGGGCAGGTTTAGGGAGGAGGTCATGTCTGTCATATTACACAAGTTCCAAAACAGCTATGCATAGGCTGTGCTATGGCTGTGATGCTGGTAGAGCCAATCATTAAAGCACCACGTTGGAACATTTTCCATGCTGCTGATCACTAGGAAGGACAGCCAGCTTGGAGCATGGAGATGAAAAGCAGCTTCTGTGGCAGCGTTTATCATCTTGAACATTTTCAGGCATGCAGTGCAGTATTACACAGCTAACTCTATGGTTTCATTAAAGAGCAGTTCGTTGCCTTGATCCTTTCTGCAGAAGATCTATGGATTTGCAGGCCAGAGTATTCTGCTGATGAGGAACATTTTTCACTTGGCAAGAATCCAAGCATCAAAATGTAGGCTTTTGTAGCTGTGGTGAGTAATCTGTCAGCAGGGAAACCATGACAGCCTAGAGGAGGAAGGAAAGAAAAAATTCCAGTCACGTTGGAAACAGATACTCCATAAAAATAAATAAGGGGGGAAATATTTCCCAGCCCTAAAGTCTTGTGCTGAAAATTGCTGTCCTGACACAAATTTATTTATTTGCTAAAATTTCTGGTGATGAATCAGGCAAAAGCTGAAAAAGCAGTTAGGATCTTCGGTATGGTAGCAGGTAGGCTACCTCAGTGTGGACAAAATGCCAGCACAGGAGAAATTCACAGCATTTAGATCAAATGCTGAGGCCTTCTTCTGGCATGTTAGAGCATTTCCTCAGCTACTTCTGGGAGACACTGTAGGAACCCAAACAGCATGTGGGCTTGCCTGTGGATCTCAGTGAAACTTCCATCAGCATCAGTGAGAGCTGTACTGAAATAAGGACTTGTTAATTTGTCTTGGTTTAGCTATACCTTCTGTGGAAAAACATGGAAAATCCTCACTCAGGTTAAGAGAGTGTCATAGAATCATGGAATGGTCTGGCTGGGAAGGGACCTCCAAAGGTTATCTAGTCCAACCCCTCCCACCCTGCAGTCAGCAGGGACATCCTCATCTAGATCAGGTTGCCCAGAGTCCTGTTGACCCTCACCTTGAAGACCCTGAAGGTCTCCAGGGATGGGGCCTCAATCATCTCCCTGGGCAACCCATTCCAGGCTCTCACCACTCTCATGCTCAACAACTTCCTCCTCACGTCCAGTCTGAAACTACCCATCTCCAGCTTTGCTCCATTCCCCCTAGTCCTGTCACTCTCTGAGAGCCTAAAATGTCCCTCCCCAGCTGTTTTGTAGTCCCCCTTCAGATACTGGAAGGCCACAATAAGGTCACCCTGGAGCCTCCTCTTCTGCAGACTGAACAGCCCTAACTCTTTCAGTCTGTCCTCATAGCAGAGCTGCTCCAGCCCTCTGAGCACCCCAGTGGCCCTTCTCTGGACACACTCCAGTACATCCACATCCTTCTTGTAAAGAGGGCTCCAGAACTGGATGCAGTACTCCAGGTGAGGTCTCACCAGAGCACAGCAGAGGGGGAGAATCACCTCCCTCGCCCTGCTGGCCACACTTCTCCTGATGCAGCCCAGGCTCTGCTTGGCCCTCTGGGCTGCAAGTGCACACTGCTGGCTCATGTTGAGCTTCTTGTCTACCAGCACCCTCAAGCCCCTCTCCTCAGGGCTGCTCTCCAGCCACTCACTGCCCAGCCTATATTTGTGCTTGGGATTGCCTCAACTCAGATGCAGGACCTTGTGCTTGGCCTTGTTGAACCTCATGAGGTTGGCTTGTGCCCACCTCTCCAGCCTGTCCAGGTCCCTCTGGCTGGCATCCCTTCCCTCCAGTGTGTCTGCTGCACCTCACAGCTTGGTGTCATCAGCAAACTTGCTGAGAGTGCACTCAGTGCCTCTGTCCATGGCACCAACACTGCAGTATAAAGCAGAGGAGAACCTAAGCCCAGCCTCTAACTGCTGTTATCTTATTTTCTTTCTTTTTTTTTTTTTTCTTTTACCATAAATGTCCATTTTCTGTTTTCAGCCTCCTGGAAAACCAGTGATTGTGGAGAGTAAAATACTTCATCATCAACTTCCTCAGGTTTTCTGGGTAAGCAATGTAAAAAAGTCCAATTGGAAGCAGCAGATTTTGCAGTCTGTAGATGAAAAAAAAACACATAAAGAAATGTATGAGGAAATGAATAAAATCTTTAACTAGCCATAAAGTTAACAAATTTTATACCATTTCCCACTCCAGTTACTTGGATGCTGAACTCAGGAGGATTCCACTGACTACAAAAGAATTCCTCATCTGTGAATAGAATGGGAATATTCCATTTAAGAGAGCAGTGCTGCCTTCACAGAAGTCAAATATTTGCTTCTATTTCTCTGGCTTTAGTAGGGGAATAAAACCTGCAGTGGCTTAGTGGATCAATAAAATGCAATCTAGTTTTGAATGCTATACAGTAATATAATATGAATGATAATCACAACAAGAGCATAGTAAGCCATGACTTCAAAGGTTATATTTTTCTTCTTTTGATATTGTCACTCATAATATATTGATGTAATACCAATGAACAGTGAATGGAAGCATTTTGGGCCACTTCAGAGGCATACCCATCAAGAGTATTTTATGAACATGTTAATATACAGTCAAATGAACAAGCAATTCTACCAGCAAGGAGAATATCCTTTATATCTTGGTCAATTAACAGTTTATGACTTTACTTTTTCCTCTAACTGATTTTGTGCTAATAAGCAGCTCCACGGAGAAAGACTTTGGAGTGCTGGTGGACAGCAAGTTCTGCATGGGCCAGCAATGTGCCCTCATGGCCAAGAGAGCCAATGGCATCCTGGAGTGCATCAGGAAAAATGTGTCCAGCAGTCTGGAGAGGTTCTTCTCCCCCTCTACCCTACCCTGCGAGACCACACCTGAAGTACTGCGTCCAGGTTTGGGCTCTCCATTACAAGAGAGACAGGGACCTGCTGGAGAGAGTCCAACAGAGAGCCACAGGGATGACTAGGGAACTTGAACATCTATCCTGTGAAGGGAGATTGAGAGACCTGGGGCTATTTAGTCTAGAGATGACTGAGAGGAGATGTGATCAATATGTATAAACATCTGAGGGGTGCGTGTCAAGTGGATGGAGCCAATCTTGTTTCAGTGGTCTGCAGCAATAAGACAAGGAATGGCTACAAATTGGAACATAGAAGGTTTCACCTCAATGTTAGGGTTACAGAGCACTGGAACAGGCTGCCCAGAGGCATTGTAGAGTCTCCTCTGGAGACTTTCCAAGCGTGCACTGGATGCAGCCTGCCCTGGGTGATCCTGGTTTTGGCAGGGGGGTTGGACTTGATGATCTCAGGAGGTCCCTTCCAACCTCTAACATCCTATGATTCTCTGAGTTCTACTAGATGATTTTAAAGACACCTATTTAATGCTTTATTCATTGACTGGTGCTGCCCAGGCATTTAAGAGTTCATCTGTGAGTTGCTCATTCTAAACAAAACTGAGGGGCAGCAAAGAGGAAATTCACTGTTAGAAATAGTTTTTAGGTTGCAAAGAAGTAAAGATTTAGCTCTCATACACACATTTTTGAGTTAGATCTGATTGGGAAGCTCTGACAGAGGCCAAGCCATGTGAAGAGTAAGATAACCCAATCTTTGTTATCTTTGTGGGTATTTCAAGCTGGAAGGAGCTTTGCATGTGACTGTTCCATGGCTCCACTCAAAAAAACAAACCACCAACAAAAAAAACCAAACTCAGGCTTTGATCTTGTTGATTCTTCACAGTGCAAACTGTGAAAGCATCAACAAAACCCCAAATCTCAATTACCTGCATTGTAATCTGATAACCTTCAAAAGCTTTTAGTCTTTCTTTCTTTTCCTCTTCTTGTCCCATACTTATCCACGTGTCTGTAACTAGGACGTTGGCACTGTCTGCAGCTTCTAAGGGATCTGTTGTGAGAAGTAGCTTGGTGCCATACTAATGTGAATAAAATAAGGAAGATCAGGAAGAAAAGGAACTTCAACTTCATTTAGATAAAAACCCAAACTCTATTCAGTTTACTCTACTGGACTGTTTCTTGATCTCCTACCTCTTTGGAATGCTGTTCAGTTATCTGAGTTATTCTGAGGTCTGGTTCAAAGCCCTGCCAAAAGAGATGATAGGTAACAACACATCACAGAACATATGTAAGATCTTTACTGTTTATTACCAGTGATGAGGAGAATACTGGCTGAACCACTTGCCACAGGAAGAAGAGTGTCTTTCAGAACTGTAAACTCTGAAGCAATCATGCTGATTTTGTTGAGAGTTTATTTTGGAGAGAAACAGGGAGAAGATGTTCTTGTTAGGACAAGAAACATGATTTTCAGCGGTTACAGAATGAAATACCAACACATCATCTAATTTCTTTTCTGTTTGTTTTAAACTGATTCCTTGTTTCATGTTTTATATTGTACTGCAATATAGCGTTCAAAAAAGTCAAATGGCTATGCTGAACCAACCAAAATGCAATAACTCCTTTTTGAGAAGAGGGCAGTGGATGATTTTGCAACACTTTCTCAAATGGAATTATCATCCTCTGTGTTTTATACTGCAGGTCATGAATTCTCTCAGCTATTCTGAAGCTGAACTCAGTAGAACTACTCCTGCTTTCCATCAAAATTACTAAGTGGGGGTTCTGAACGTGGGGTCTGGCAGATGGCATTCAAGATACATGCAAACACCACTAGCTGAGTCTCTTGGTAAGTATCCAAGTGTCTGAGACAAGAATGGGCTAAGCTTGGCTTCCTTAGTCCATAGCTTTCTTACCTTGGGAGTTGCAATCCGCAGGTGCATTCCCAGCTTTGCAGCACTTGTCATGATGGAGTGCAGGACGTTGTTTCCATCTCCGATCCAGGTGAGAGTGAGACCATTCAGCCCACCATAATGCTCCTGAAAAATGAATCAAACAACCCTGGGGCTACATTCCAGGGGAGCAGGGCAAGCTGATGCCCTAGGTAGCAGTGATTAATCAGCCAGGTCTGGTGCAAAGAAGGTTGGTGACTTTTAAATGCCTGGAACCACACCTTTCATTGAATTTACTGCAGCTACAAGGTAAATCAGTGAGGGGAAAGTTCCCTGTGTCTTACACCAGGATGCAAATGCTGCAGCTTTCTCCAGTGAAGGACACATTGCCACATATGCCATATGCTGAGGCTCAGGCTGAGAGACACAGCACCAGACACAGCGTAACTTTAGCAGCAAAGCTGTAGAGCCGCAGTTGGTGCTCATAAATATCAGTGAATGGCAGATACTCTCAATTTAGAGGCAGCCCTTAGGCCTAGGACAGTCCTAAGGTCTAGGACAGCTTTCCCCTAAGTTGTGAGAATACCCTGTCCAGGTTTGCTCTGGTTTGATTCTCTCTACACAACATGGCCACAGCAGGGGTCATGCCCTTGGAGTGCATTTTAACCACCACAGGTATGCACAGCAGAGGAGAGCAAAGAGCAACACTTTGAAAGCAACTGTGCCACTCCTGACCTACACTTCACTGCACAGCCAAAGAGTGCAGTGTTTCCTGAAAAGTGAGGATTGCCCCCACTTTAGAAGGCACTACAGAGTCAGCTTTAGCTTTGCCTGATGGCACTTGGAGCCTGCAGATGTGCAGCTACTCTGGCCCTCAGCCACCTATAGATAAAGCCTAAGAAGCAGCAAGAGTAACAGAAGATACCTCCAAAGCAGGACAATCTGAGGCTCTTTGGAAAGCCTTGTTTTAAACGTGCATGTTTATTAGGTACTTGAGGAGCAGAGAGCTTGTAAAGACATAACTAAATACATTTATATGCCTGGTCTTTACGTGTCCACCCTGTGACACAAAAGAGGGGGAGCCTGTAATTCTTAGTTCAAAACTGGGCCATGCTACAATTGCATTGTAGTAGCTGGAAGCCAGACAGTCTTTCAACACATTGTGTGACATGATTCAATGCTTGTCAGAGAAGATAAGCATTCCCACTGTAGAGCTGTGCTAGCTGGCAACCTTGCAGGCAGCCATCTCAAAGATGCCAAAAGACTGAGCTGGAAAAGGGCTGGGGCTACCTCCTCCTCTCCTGGTCGCAGCTTCTCCTAACCTAATAGTTGTGAAGTTGTTCCAGAACAAAGTTATTGGCATTTGTGCCAGTGACCACAACTGAAATACTGGATGACATTAAAATGCTGTAGAAATACTAACCCTAGTAAAGGTTCTAGGCTGCCTACAATTTAAGGGCTAAAACTACAGCATGATAAAACTACCACTTTTCCAGTTAAAACTTGCTGGCAGCAAGCCCACTGGCAGAGATTTGGTGCAAGGGCATTTACAGGAGAGCAAATCAGGACTTTCTGGACATGGAAGTTATTTCAGTATAACAGCTTTGAGGTCTCTAAGGATCTTTCACAATGCCCTTCCACATCTCCTAGCAATGGTTCTCCTAGGAGAAGGCCAAACTAAAGCATTTATTTCAGGGGTTGTTTCCAGCTAGGGCTTAGTGATAGCTGAGACAGGAACAAATGAGAGCCAGGAGCAAACGAGACAGCCCTGAGTTCTTTTGATCTTACTGCTTAAAAATAGACATTGCAGCCTGTAATGCTCAAAGCACCGACTAGCGAGTCACAAATACACTGCTGTGTTAAATAACTTCCACCTTATTACCAGCTACTACTCTGCATTAAAAGAAGTGCAGTGCATACTAAATATTTTCCTCTGTTTTCCCAAGGTCCTAGCTGCCTCAGATAAAATATGAAGTACTAGAGATGCCTGTATAATGACCCTCAGTACGCACTGCAAATCACAAAGCTGCATCTGCAGTGACTATTGTAGAGAGTGGACATAGTTGAGCTAATCTTAATGATGGCATTTGACAAATGGAAGAAGTAGCAGATGAGGCAGAATCAAGCTTTGTGTGTACTTGTGGATCCTATTTTATACCCTGTGCTAAGCTTTATGCTACCCCTGCTCTGCTACTGCTGTATCTCAAATCACATGTAGCCAGCTTGCTATGATGGTGACTGTACTGCTTATACACATAGATCTTCAGCTTCCAAGAAAGGTGATTGTGGTGGTCAGAACCAGTGGGCTTTGAGGCAATACAAAAGCTACTCTGAGACATATGCAGATGCTTATACAACCGCACAGAAAAAATCCTGCTACAAGTATTTTGCCATGTGTTGCAGTTTTAAGGCTATGCCTGATTCTTTTTTGGTTTCAGAGAATTGGAATATAGGAGATAAGCAATTTTAGAGATTGGATACAGAATAATGCCAGGCTGAGGGAGCTGGGGTTGTTTAGCCTAGAGAAGAGGAGGCTCAGGGGTGACCTCATTGCTGTCTACAACTACCTGAAGGGAGGCTGTAGCCAGGTGGGGGTTGGTCTCTTCTCCCAGGCACCCAGCAACAGAACAAGGGGACACAGTCTCAAGTTGTGCTGGGGAAAGTATAGGCTGGATGTTAGGAGGAAGTTCTTCCCAGAGAGAGTGATTGGCATTGGAATGGGCTGCCCAGGGAGGTGGTGGAGTCACCGTCCCTGGAGGTGTTCAAGCAAAGCCTGGATGAGGCACTTAGTGCCATGGTCTGGTTGACTGGATAGGGCTGGGTGCTAGGTTGGCCTGGATGATCTTGGAGGTCTCTTCCAACCTGGTTGATTCTATGATTCTAAGTTTATCTAATTCCATTGGACTGCTGAATATCACAGTATCACAGGAACATTCAGGTTGGAAAAGACCCTCAGGATCACCAAGTTCAACTGACAACCCTACCCTACAAGATTCACTCTAAACCATATCCCCAAGCACCACATCCAAATGACTTTTAAAAATATCCAGGGTTGGTGACTCAATCACTTCCCTGGGCAGCCCATTCCAATGCCTGACCAGAGGGACAGGAGGTTATCCAGAGGGACCTGGAAGAGCTGGAGAGGTGGGCCCAGGTGCACCTCACGAGGTTTGACAAAATCCAGTGCAGGGTTTTGCACCTGGGCTGGAACAATCCTCACTATCAATACAGCCTGGGGATGAGGTGAGAGCAGCCCTGTGGAAAAGGACTTGGGAGTGCTGACGGACGAGAAGTTGGACATGAGCAGTGTGAGCTTGCAGCTGAGAAGGCAAATCACATCCTGGGCTGCATCAAGAGCTGATTCTGCCACTTTGCTCTGGTGGGACCTCACCTGGAGTACTGTGTCCAGCTTTGGAGCCCTCAATACAGGAAGGACATGGAGCTGATGGAGTGGATCCAGAGGAGGGCCACAAAAATGATGAGGGGTATAGAGCACCTCTGCTATGAAGACAGGCTGAGGGAGTTGGGGTTGTTCAGCCTGGAGAAGAGGAGGCTCTGGGGAGACCTAATAGCAGCCTTCCAGTACCTGAAGGGGCCCTACAAGAAGGCTGAAGAGGGACTGTTCACAAAGGCCTGCAGTGATCACTCTTTTTGTGTATTTTTTTTCCTAATATCCACTCCAAGCCCACCCAGTTGCAGCTTGAGGTCATTCCCTTTTATTCTATCACTAATTATCTGTGAGAAGAGACCAGGTAGCTGTAGACAGTGATGAGGTCTCCCCTGAGCCTCTTCTTTTTCAAACTAAACAACCTCAGCTCCCTCAATCACTCAGACCCTCCTAAGATTTATTCTCCAGACCCTTCCCCATCTTCATCGCCCTCCTCTGCATTCCCTCTATCTCATATTTTGCAGCACAAGCCTGTTTTCTCTCTCTCTGGCTGCCCCCTGCTTGGTTTCTGGCTGCTCTATCTCTGCTCCTGACCTTGAATGATGCCTGCCTGATGTTCTTGTTTGGGTTTGCAAATGGTACAGGGCGGGGAGGTAGAGACAGTGTGCTGGCTGTACAGGGAGGGAAGAAGCAGCTGAAATATTGTACAAGGGGGTCTTGTGCTGTTGTTGATCTGCAAATGTATGTCAATATACCTCCTATATGCTTCTTGCCTTTTATACTTAGTCTATTTTTCTCAATATAATTTCATTTAACTTCCAAAATTCTGAGCAAGTATGGTGAACTTATTCCAGAGGGTAAATCTGTTGGGGTGCAAATCCAATGCACAACACCACGATGGTAACATCTGAGGTTAAATCAGAACCTCTGGTGTCACCTGAGGCTTTGAAGATATTTTTTCCCTTTTACATCTCTCCCCAGTTTTTCCAAACTCTCTTATATTAATGTAGCCTTTTAACCTACTTGGGTGTTCTTCAGTTTCTTACTAAATTTGTAACCAGACTTCAAAAATATGTATACTGTTAGTAAACTCATACAAAAAAAAAACCCTAATGTATTTAGAAAGTCTAGAGCCATACTCCCTTATGAAAACCTCTTTGTCAGACTTGTGATTGCTGATGCAGCTCCACAAAACTTGGCTTTGCTATTCTCATGGAAAATCCCTGCTGAGTAATTAGTGTCAATTGTACAGTCAGCTTCCTCATCCTCATGTTGCTTTTGCAACACTTCATTCTCTTCATGTCTTTGGTTATGCATGGCAGTGTATCAAACCCTGGGAAAAAAAGTAAGCATGCTCAGTTATTTAGCACTGCTGTATGTTTAGAGAAGACTGGTTTAACTAATTAGGGGCATTTCTGTCTGCCTCTGCTTGGACTTGCTTCCAGCTAGGCTGAAACTCTGATGCCATTATAGATTACTTCTGAAGTGCTTGACCACAACAGTAACAGCAGCCATCAATTACAAAAAGCTTTTGAATAATGAATCAATAATCTGTCAAAATTTAAAATGGAAAGCAGGGGACCAGATGAATCTTTAGCCCTTTGGGAGACAGTGCAACCCAGTAATTGAGAAAGTAGGCAAGCCCAGATCTACCAGCTCTCAAACCAGGTTGAAGGCAGATGGTGAGTTATCTTCCTTACTCCTACAGTGGTTTGTGCCACTGTGATTGAAACAGTCAGTATATTCTACTCCACCACTCCAGATTTTAGCTGGGATTTCTAGTTCTTAGAATAACCACACAGGATCACACAGAAAACATCTGTTTGGAAGAGACCTCAAAAATCATCCTGTCCAATCCTCAACCTAGCACAGAAGGGTCAATGATAATCCATGGCCCTAAGTGCCAGGTCCACAGGCTGCTTGAACACCTCTAGGGATGATGACTCCACCACTGCCCTGGGCAGACCACTCCAATATTTGCTAATCCTCTCTGTGACAAAATCCTTCCTAATGATGAGGATGATGATGATGAATTTGAAGACTATGATAATTTGAGATCTTTGGGTGATACATTGAGGAGAAGTTGGGAATAAATGGCAGCCCTCTTCAGGCTGGGCAACACTGTAGTTTGTTACACTGCTTAAAAAAATAATGACTGATGTATTTTTTATGTTGACCATTTCCTTCTGAAATAGAAATTTCCCTCCAGAGCAGTGACACAAAAAGCTAGTGGCATATGGATCTGCTCTAATTACCAGTCTGGCTGTTCTGCAGGCAGCTACAAGTTAACGGATTTGTCCAGTGACATTAATATCAATTGAATCAATGTCACTATCTGGGTTGCCCCTGAAATACAAATTATGCATTTCAGCCAAGCAGAAGCTGTGAGCCACAGCTTCTGGCCTGAGGACTAAGAGGCACCAGGTGGACTCAGCAAGTGGCTGTTACGTGTCTTCAGCAAAGACAGAGAAGTGGCTCCTCAAGTGGCTATACCAAAAAACCAAAACCAACATGGACAAGCTGGGCAGAGTCTGGAGAAGGGTCACAAATATGAGCAAAGGAGTCAGAAGCCTGACATAGAAGGAAAGGTTGAAAGAACTGTATTTGTTCAGGCTGCAGAAAAGAAGGCAGGGAGGAAGCATGCACAATGTCTCTGGGCAGCCTGTTCCAGAGTCCCAACATCCTCATTCCAAAGAACATGTTCCCAAGGTCTGGTCTAACTCTACTCTCCTTTAGCTTAAAAAAACATTCCCCCTTGTCCTATTGCTAGACATCCTTACGAAAAGTCCCTCTCCAGCCTTCCTGTAGGATCTCTTCAGATATTGGAAGGCAGTTCTAAGGTCCACCCAGAGTCTTCTCTAGGCTGAACATGCCCAGCTCCCTCAGTCTGTCCTCGCAGTAAGGGTGTTTCAGCCCTTGGATCATCTTTGTGGCCCTCCTCTGGACTCACTCCAGAGATACTGTTGTAAAGCACTCCAAATCCCTTCCTTCTCCCCCACTCTATCTCTAGGGGTTTGAATGGGAAGGAGAAAGTGGCACAAAAACTGCTTT
Source organism: Pogoniulus pusillus (assembly GCF_015220805.1). Classification (NCBI taxonomy): domain Eukaryota; kingdom Metazoa; phylum Chordata; class Aves; order Piciformes; family Lybiidae; genus Pogoniulus; species Pogoniulus pusillus. Next base: position 24,856,464 of record NC_087275.1, read on the forward strand.
CCTCCCTCCATTGTGGGCTTCAAGGGGCAAAAGCAAAGGTGTCTTTCTCCACACATGTAGTGACCCATGTGGAAGCCCATGCTGGGAACTGGGCTGATGGTTGGCTGGGATCTTCACACTCAGTATAAAATGGCAAATGGATATTTTGACTAGAAAAGCATAAATAAAGCAAGGGGAAAAGGCATAAAGTTCCCTTGAAAAATTTCCTTCCTTGACAGAGCTCCTGACAGGACAGGTTCCTGCCTTGAAAGAGTTCCTGTTGTGACAGAGTTCCCGTTTTGGACCATCCTTGCTTTTGGACAGCTCCTACCTTTTACACAGCTCTCATTTTTTGCACTGTCCATGCTTTTGGATGCTTCTTCCCACTTTTTCACCAATCTGTGCAAACTTGCAAGCTTGGCAAGTCCTGGGGTCCATTTGAGAGAGCTGCCGGTGGCACCCGGACCTGGCTGCTCTCAGACCATACCGCAGCTGGCTTCCTGGCTGTTATTCTGAGCTGGGAAGATGCTAATAGTTTGGCTCTCCCCTGCCACTGCTGAGGCAGCATTGTTCCACAATCATCCCACTTGTGGAAGAAGTGCTTGAGACACTTCTGAGTCTGGTAACTTTTCCACCCACCTTGGACTTTTGCCATTTGGATCCACGATTGGATATTGCCTGCAGCGTCAGAAGGTAGCTGAGCCGCAGAGAAATCCAGCAAGGGATCATCTCCAATTCCCTATCTCATCTCTGTGAGTGAAGCCTCTGCTCACCTGATTGATAGTGGGGTAAAGCTGTGTTTATAGCTTAGCCTTTTCCATTTCCTGACTTCCTATATCTCTAAATTTGCCCATAACACCCTTTGAAGAATTCCCAACTGAATTAGTGCCTGTAAGTAAACCTCAACTAATTCTGTATATAGTTTGGGGGTGAGCTTTTCAGGAAATTAAAACAATCCTATTTTTTTGTAATTCCTGACTTGGCTACATTAATTCCCTGCCTCCAGAACAGATACACGAAGCACTTTAATACAGATTTAGAATAGAATAGAATAGAATAGAATAGAATAGAATAGAATAGAATAGAATAGAATAGAATAGAATAGAATAGAATAGAATAAAATCAACCAGGTTGGAAGAGACCTCCAAGATCATCCAGTCCAACCTAGCACCCAGCCCTATCCAGTCAACTAGACCATGGCACTAAGTGCCTCATCCAGGCTTTGCTTGAAGACCCCCAGGGACGGTGCCTCCACCACCTCCCTGGGCAGCCCATTCCAATGGGAAATCACTCTCTCTGTGAAGAACTTCTTCCTAACATCCAGCCTATACCTACCCTGGCACAACTTGAGACTGTGTCCCCTTGTTCTATTGCTGGTTGCCTGGGAGAAGAGGCCACACCCCACCTGGCTACAATGCCCCTTCAGGTAGTTGTAGACAGTAATAAGATCACCTCTGAGCCTCCTCTTCTCCAGGCTAAACAGGCCTCAACTTCTCCAATTTTTGCTGATCTCTTCACTTTAAGAATTGAAACTTTTGTGAAAAATCCTAATCAAAGCAAGGAAAAAAAAATAATTTCCCTTAAAGATGAGAGGTTTTCACTATTTGAAGTTTAAGGCATGAATAATTTAATATTGCTCTCACTAGATCTTTTGCACATACTGAATGTGCCGTAGCAAAGTCTTTGACAGCTGAGAAACACGACTGAAGGAATCAGGAAATTATTCTGTCCTCCCTTTTTCGAGCAGTCTGATTTGTATTCATTCAGAAAGTAAACAAGGTCAGAGGAGTTCATCATAGTTGTCAACCAGCACTTGCAATGTAGTAATCTTTTTTATAAGTCAGTTCCTCAGTTGTTTGTAAAACAGAGCAGTCCTTCTGTTCACAGATAAACATCTGCTATTCCATGTGTAAAACATTATCCTGCTGCGAAATCAACTATCTCACTCGATTAAACCACAAAATATGATCTCTTTGAAAGCATTTTTTCATGTGAGCAAAGTTTAAATCAATTTAAGTGCCTGAACACTTGGGGCTTGCACTGGTAACACCACAACTGGCTTTTCAAAACAGGTTTTTTAGGTCTACCAATTTACTAATATATGGATGGTGATTCTTTTTAAACTGTTCATTGGTTAGGAAGGCATCAAGAGTGAACTACTGAGGTTTTTAAACTCAGTGGAAAATCTCAAACTGGCTTTGATTCAGCCAATATCTTACCTTTATCTCATTATGTAAAGCCCCTCTGGATATTTTTTGAATTTCAATTTAATTCCTCCAACGAAGCACTTGATTTTGTGCTTAACTTCAGTCCCTCTACAGCTGGTAGAACTACTTGTTTTAAATGAAGCAGGTCCTTAAATGTATTCCTGGATGAAGATCTCTTTAAATAACAAATGCCATGTAGTTGCCACTTAGAAAAGAGTAAGAATAAACCATTTTGAACCTGACTTCTTCAAACACTTACCAGCAAAAGAAAATGCTGTTATTAATCAGGGGGTTATATCATTACCTGAAGAGTGAGGTAGTCAGCTAAACTCTGCAGAGGATGGAATAAATCAGACAATCCGTTGATGACTGGGACCGTGGCTTCTTTTGTCATTAAATGCAGAGCACTGTGGTTATAAACTCGAGCCAAGATTGCATTTGTCATGCTGGACAGCACCCTAGAGGACGGCAGAAAATACCCACATCAAACATCCTAAGTAGATCCCTGTTGCACTCACCAGGGTGCGACAGAGAAATATTAATGAGAAGAGGGAAGGAATCAATTTTTTTCCCAGCTATCTGAATAATTTATCATGCCTGCACAGCACACTTAAATGCAGACATTTAACAAGCTGTTAATAAGTAAGCAGATTTGCTTATTAACAGGCTATGCTAAGTAAATGAATCCTGGTGCTGTATTTTATGCTGTTGGGTTTTTTCCCCTTTTTTCCTCTTTAGTGCTTCACTCTAGCTACAGGTGTAACATCAATAAACATTAAGGCATCTGAACTAAGACAAGAGGTTGTGTGACACTAATATTTGAATTTGGTAACTTCAGAAGAGATAAGATAGAAGGTTTCTGGAGTCTTTTAGCATAGAACAAATGTAGCATTGACTGAATATTACAGTGTCTCTGCATGGCAGCCTGACCTTTGCAAGGATTAGGCATACAGATGGGTCTTATATGACCACAACTGCTTGCTGATCTTAACAAACACAAGAGCAGGAGGCCATCAACATCAGCCTGTTCTTTCTTCTACCTACACACCTGGCACACACGTTGTCTGTGGGTAGGGACATGCAGGAGCCACTGTACCACTCTGCCCTTAGCCTCACTTGCCAAGGTGTGAAAGGCTCAGCAACTAGGAGACTGGATTAGCATAGTGTACTTAATATGTCCTGAATTCTTTAGATAAATGAAATCTGGGCTGGAAATCTGCATTGCTCTGCATTTCTGCTTTTTAATCAGGCCCTGAAGCCTGGCTTTGAAGTAATACTTTTGTATGTTTTCTTGTTATCTCTAATAGGACCTCAAAACAAAACAAAGAGGGGAGTACAAAAAATCCTTGTAGTATCTATCTATCTATCTTCCTGATTAGCCATGAAGAATTCTGCTATCTCCTCCTGTGGAAATATGGACCTTAATGCCATGGCTTTTACACAGACAAATCTGATGAAGTCGGTAACAAATATTGGATGTCCAGTGACAGGACAAGGGGCAATGGGTGGAAGCTGAGGCATAGGAGGCTCCATGTGAACCTGAGGAAGAATTTTTTCACTGTGAGGGTGACAGAGCAGTGGAATAGGCTGCTCAGGGGGCTTGTGGAGTCTCCCTCTCTGGACATATTCAAGAACTGTCTGGATGTGTTCCAGTGTGATCTGCTCTGGGTGATCCTGCTCTGGCAGGGGGGCTGGACCAGATGATAATTCAAGGTCCCCTCCATCCCCTGACATTCTATGATTTCCTACTGACATCAGACATCACTCACTCTAATAAAATCTTAAAAGATTCCCTGTGGCTCTCCCTATGAAGAAAATCGAGGCAATAGTAGCTACAAGTGAAAAGAAGGAAGATTATGAGGTATTTGAACAGGTGCTGTTTGTACCATTATTTCTTCTTTACTCGTGACTTTCTTTTTCCTCTGTGTCTGTGTTAATTCCAGCTTGCATTCTGTGACTGTGGAAAACTTGTTCTGAACATGGATCATAGAATGGTTTGGGTTGGAGGGGACCTTGAAGATCATCTAGTTCCAACCCCCCTGATGCAGGCAGGGACACCTTCCACTAGACCAGGTTGGCCTTGAACACCTCCAGTGAGGGGGCATCCACAACCTTCCTGGGTGACCTATTCCCATGTCTCACCACTCTTATTGTAAATAATTTCTTCCTAATATCCAGTCTAAATCTGCCCTCTTTAAGCTTCAATCCATTTCCCCTCATCCTGTCATTACAAACCCCTATTAGAAGTCAATTTCTGGGTTTCTTATAGGCTCCTTTCAGGTACCAGAAAGCCATTGTAAGGTCACTCCAGAGTCTTTTCTTCTCCAAGCTGAGCAGCCCCAACTCTCTAAACTTGTGCCCAGAGCAGAGGTGCTCCAGCCCTCTGATCATCTTTGTGGCCCTCCTCTGGATCCACCCCAGCAGTTTGATGGGGGGGAACAAACTGGACACAGTACTCAAGGTGAGGTCTCATGAGAAGAAAGTAGAGGAGGAGAATCACTTCCCTTGTCACAATTCTTTTGATGCAGCCCAAGACATGGTTTGGCCTTCTGGGCTGCAAGTGCACATTGCCAGCTCAGACACAGGACTTATATTTCATTACAAGCAATGTATCAGACATGCTAAGCAGCACTGGAAGGCTTAAAGCTCCTTAATGGCTGGTAGCTTTGTCTACTGTGTCAATTTAAGTGGCAATGTCTTGTGAAGCATGGAAGAACTGCATTATGATGAAGTAATAAGTCACTAAACATATGTTCACAGCAGGAATGCTTTCAACCCTCACCTGCAGCAATTCTAATAAAAACTGAGACTTTAAGAGATCTGTGCCCCTTTTGCTTTAAGTCTCAAATTCAAGTACTTCTAAGGCCTCCTGAGCCCTAGATGTATGGCTGTAAATATTTGAAATCCCCTTTGGGTCTACTATAGAGGTATTCTTTCTTTCTTCTTACATTAAGTGCATGAAGTTGGTAGGTTATATTGCATTCACAAGAAATGCTAAGCAACTAATATTCAGGTTGTTCTTTTGGGTAAACTGCTCAGCCTGGATTCTGCAAAGTCAAAAATAATTTGGATGATGAAAGCAGGAGTAAAGCAGAGCATGGAAGGCTCTGTAAGGACTTGGAAAGTCCTCATTCCACTATAGCAGGTGAGTTCTGTGACTTGCCAGAAGAGGAATATCCTCGGGTCAGAGTCATAAATGGGAACATGAGGAGGATTGTTTTCCCCTGTGTGGGTGACAGAGCACTGGAACAGGCTGTGCAAGGGGGCTGTGGAGTCTCCCTCTCTGGAGATATTCAAACCCCGCCTGGACACTTTCCTGTGTGATCTGGCATAGGTGATCCTGCTCTGGCAGGGGGTTGGACTGGGTGATCTCTGAGGTCCTTTCCAACCCCTGACATGCTGTGATTCTGTGAATTCCCTGGAGAAAAGCCTTGGGTTCAATTCTTCCTTGCTTTGGCAATGGCCACAAGTTACCCATCCCTGTATACACATTGGGCTGTGCACGATTAAGATCTTCCAAGGGTGCCAGTAAGGGAATAATCATAGAATCATAGAATCAACCAGGTTGGAAGATAATGCCACAGCCCAGCCTCCACAGCAGTCCTGGCAGTGGCTACAGCTGTGGATAAGGGCACATGGACTTGATGATCTATGAGGTCTCTTCCAACCTTGTTGATACTGTGATACTGTGATACTGTGAAATCAGAAACTGGCCACACAGTGCTGGGCAAGTTTGGTGCTGCTGATGTTGGAGGATCAGAGTGACCTTCAGTAACATTCTGTCACTACAGGCAACTGGCCTAACTAGGGCAAATAAAAACATTTGCCTTTTGATTTGTCAGTCAGTTGTATTTCTAGCTCCACGAGGAGCAACAGAACCAGAAGTTTCTAATCTTGTTGGAATATATTTGCTGTCATCAGTGGAGCTATACTACTGAAGTTCCCAAAGTGTTTGTCTGTGTGGCTGTCACTCTCATTAATACTCTGGATGTCAAATTTGATACAAATATGTCTTCTTGTGAGACATTTTGGGGAGCTGAACTACAGATCCTGTGAGCTGATCTATAAATATTTAAGAAATTTGGAATCTCTTCTGACATTTCCAGGAAAAAAAAAGTTCCAAAATGCTGTAAAACAGGTTTGAGCTGATCAACCACTAACCACAAAGTGATCAATCAAGTGACATTTTACCAACCTTGCTGTGTCTGTGAGACTCTCATTAGTGCCCAAATGTATATCTTGTGTTGTAAGGAAAGAAGGGTGTCCTCCAAGGAGAGCAAATCCTACAGTGAGAATAAATTAGGGGGAAAAAAAATTAAACACCAGCACCTCATTTACAGCCAAGATTCAAAATCTTCTTCTTGTAAAGGAGGTTTACAGCAATAAAAGTAAAACTCAGCAGGGCATCCAAATATTTCAAACACTTCAAGCCTGACACACAAGACACAAATAAATGTATTTTGGAATAAACCCACTCAGTGATGCTTTGCTGAATTTCTTAGGCATGAATTCTCATCTGTGTTCATAGGAACAGCCACTCAAGCTGCAAGGCTATATTCTGCCAGAAGCATCACTATGGCTCCCTGTTAAGAGCTAGGTAATCCATGCATCAGGCTGAATTTCCACTTCAAGGGGCTTAGCACCATAGAAGGACCATGTGAGGCACTAAGGGTAATTCCACATACCTGCAAGTATAGTCACCCTCATGCATCATAACAAACTGAAGGTTGGTCACAAATGACTAAGTGTCTTGAAAAGTGTAATGTGACACAGAGAAAAGGAAAGACCTCAGGTACTGCCAGCATCTCTCTACCCAGCAACAGTTAGGAATTTACAAGGAACTGGATAGATTAGGCATGAAGAATGAAATCTACTCCTGAACAGAAAACCATGAAAAGACTTTGGCATCATTGAAGAGTATAAAATACCATCCATTCCAACAAAATCCAGACTCTGCACTCCTGCCATGTAGTACCATCCCCACTACCTCAGAATGTATGAAGCAGTGCAGTTGTTTCTTGGACTGTATGCAGTAGAATTCAGGCAGAGACATCATATTCCTCTCACTCCACAAGGTACAAAGAGTGAGCTGGGAGTAATTCCACTAAAGCCAGCAGCAGTGAACCTCTGTAAAGCTGTTAAGACCTTGTATGTTCCAGTGTACAATAAAAGAAGGTACACAAAGCTTCTGTGCCTGTATTTCTTCCTCTCCAGTTCTACCATTTGACATGTTGTCTGCATTCAGTATCTAGCATGGTTGGATTTATTTATGACTTGTTCACTAAAACATAACTGCAGCTGTATATTTTAAGAGCAACAGTGACAATCAGAATATTTTATACCAAAGCTATAACAAAACCAGGGCATTCACCTTTATATCATGCTTGAGAGTATACATTTTACAAGGGATATATGACCATGTGGAATTGTTTTCCAAAAGTCTGCAAGATTTTATGCAGGATGGGATTCTGACTGCAAACAGATGATGTTTTCCAGTGTAACAGCAGACATGTCCCATTTTCCCCATAGCCAATGACACTAATAAATCCAGTGGGCTCCAAAAATCTGGGTTTGTTTATTTTGCCAATACCCTGTGTGGTGGAGGGGCAGTAGCCCCAAAATTGAGGCTTTTCTATGCCTCTACATGCCCAGACATGTTCTTTTGCCGGGACCCACGAGGCAGCAAACAAATTGTGTAACACACACACGCCCAGTCCGTGTGCCCCTGGGGTCGGGGCAGGTAATCCTCTATTGGGAGGGTCCAGGCATGGCTCTATTGGGGCAAGGTTTGGCTTACTGCCAGCCTAATTGGTCATTTTAGATGTCCAACGAGCCACGAATCTCGGCCCCAGAGCCTATAAAGAGGGGTGCACAGCAGCACCACGTGGTCAGACGTTCAGTCCTGTTCAGTCCGATCAGACGATCCAGACTGTTTACCAGTTCAGAAGCTTAGAGCATTTTAGACTCAGCTCTGATCCACAGCAGCATCCTGCTGCCCTGACCTGCTTGCATTGGCCTAGACACAGGATCAGGCCTCGCTCACTTGCAAGCATTACAGAGGCTTAGACCTCATGCATTGATCTCAAGGTGCAGCCAAGCTATCTGCAAACCCTCTGAGAAGCAGAGCACATTCATGCCTGCACCATACATATATGGGCAGCCAAGAACCCCCTGCCTAAAGCCTAGAGCTATCTTGATTCATCTGCGGAGTTAAATCTCCCTGCAGCACGGCATAAATACTACTTGCCAGCTATCCTGTAACTCTGGAAAGACCCAGAGCTCAGCAGACCCTCAGACAGTCTGCAAACCTGCAAACGCAGCCTGTTAGCTGCCAAACTGTGTCAGAGGCAACATGGGCAAATCCTTCTCCTGCATCTGGAATCCTGCCAGCTGATCATCCCTGGACACAGCATCCAGAAGAAGCAACAGCTCCGAGGCAGAGGTCACCCCAGGAGAAAAGGTTAGAGAAAACTCTATTTACCCCAGAGACTGGGAAGACTGGGAAACTTTATCATCCCTTGCAAGCCGGGACAGACTCCAGCTCACCAAGACCCCAATACTGGGCACACGCTGAGACAGATTCCTGGGAGGGTGATTTAATGATTAATACTTAAGAACAGCACACATAAGTAAGCTTCAATTCTTTTGTAATAGAGGTTACCTCTATCTGAGGAGCACACATAGTTTCAGCCCTCGCTGGGCAAACACTAGAGCTGTTAAGAGGCATTAAGCCTAAGAATCTTTCTCTCTGTCAATAATTGTTAATAATTTGGTATTTCCATTTAATAATCAATCCCTGTAAATATATCCCAGAGCTATTTTCATAAGCTTGCAAACGAACTTGAATTTCATAGTGGTTAGGGGAGGTGTAAATTTGTAAATATTAATTTTAATAAATAATTTTATAAAAAATCAAAACTGCCTCAAATCAATTTCTCACCTCCCCCTAACAGGGGAGGAATAGAGAAATCCCCTCCACGACACCCTGTGAAAGTTACTTGGAGTCTTTGTTAAACTTACACCACCTCTAATATCAGAAAGAGTAAAATAATATGGGTTTGAGAAACATGCATTAAGACAAGGTTATATTTGTCCAGGACAGTAAAGGGGCAACAAGCAAGTGCAGAGGAAGGCAATGAAGCTGGTGAAGTGCCTGGAGAATAAATCTTATGAGGAACAACTGAAGGAGCTGGGGCTGGTTAGTTTGAGGAAGAGAAGGCTGAGAGAAGACCTCATCACTCTCTACAGCTACCTGAAAGAACGTTGTGGAGAGGCTGCTGCTGGTCTCTTCTCACAGGAAATTAAGTGACAGAACAAGAGAGAATGGCCTCAAGCTGTGACTGGGTAGGTTAAGACTGGACATGAGGAGACATTTTTTCCCAGCAAGAGTGGTCAGGCATTGGAATGGGCTGCCCAGGGAGGTGTTTGAGTCACCAACCCTGGATGTGTTCAAAAGTCGTTGGGAGCCAGGCACAACTAGTCGTGCAGTGGGCACAAACTGAAACATGGGAAGCTCCCTCTGAACACCAGGAAATACTCTTTTACTGAAAGGGTGATGAGAAAGTTGTACTGTCTCCATCCTTGAAGCTGTTCAAAAGCCAACAACACAGTCCTGGGCAACTGGCTCTAGATGACCCTGCTTCAGCAGGGGCTCCAGATGGACCAGGTGACCCTCAGAGGTCCCTTCCAACCTCACCTCTTGTGTTATTCTATTTACTTTTCAGTAATTGGATATTAGGAAGAAGTTCTTCACAAAGAGAGTGATTTCCCATTGGAATGGGCTGCCCAGGGAGGTGGTGGAGGCACCGTCCCTGGGGGTCTTCAAGACAAGACTGGATGAGGCACTTAGTGCCATGGTCTAGTTGATTGGTTAGGGCTGGGTGCTAGGTTGGACTGGATGATCTTGGAGGTCTCTTCCAACCTGGTTGATTCTATGATTCTATGATTCTAAGTAATGGTGTTCTTTATAGGCATAGGCAGTTCTTTGTGGTCATAGGGATGGCAGGACTTCTGAAAAGACTTCCAAGGTGTTAATATATGGCAACAGTCTCCTAGCCATTGCACAGAGCAGACTTGAGTCTCTGATCTTTTATAACAAATCCCACTGAGACTTTCGTCTCATTGTTCCTGAGAGCTGCAGACTGTTTAGATTAATCTTATCACCAGAACTTTGTCCAACAAATGACCTCTTTCAAAGTATTGGAGATGCAACTCGTGGGAAATACTGTTTCAGACAGCTCAGGTATTTTACTAAGATTCACTTCAATGCCTGATTCACTTCAATGTCTAATTTTTTTTTGTCATTAGAAAATTGTATTAAATTAGCTAATTTAGCTAAAAGGAACACATGTGACCCCATGTTTACTTTGAGAGAGAAATTACAAGGGAGGAATCACATATGTTAAAAAGCAGCTGAAATGTATAGAGTTTTCCTGGACAGAAAAAGCTTTAGCCTGCCTTTGAAACAAAGTCCTAGGCTTAGGGGACTTAAGACCAATTAACTGAAGGTGTGAAGTTAATGCACAGAAGTTAAACTGCAGTAAATTCCCTTGAGGAAGCTCTCACTCAGAAATAAATTGGTTTTATTTCACTGGAGCTTAATTCCTCTTGGATGAATTTAAGTGCATTAATTCATATCCTTACATTAATTCAGTTGAACTTTCCTGAGCCTTCAAAAGGCAAGGACTAAACAGTGCTTCCCTCTGAATACAGAAAAATGAAGGATAAACTAGTTCAGATAATTCATCTTTACCTGCCTATGTACCAGTGTAGCAGGCAAGTAGACATTGGACGAACCACTCCAGAATTAAAAAGGAAGTGGTTTTCAGATAGAGGGAATGCACAAGAGAAACCCATTCAGAAGTCCTATTATCTGGAGAAAACAGCAACGACAGAATAAGCAAGTCAGTGGCTGCACCAGTGCATAGAAAAGCAAATTCAGAAATGCTTGCAGTTAACAGATCTGCTTCTCCCTTCCATTATTTTTACCTTCTCTCTTACACCTGGAAAAGAAATGCAAATACTCAGCTAGTTTCCTATCACTTCACCAGGGAGAAATCAGCCTGAGAGATACTGGGTCAATGCAAAGGTGAGAAGGACGAGGTTCTTGTTTGTTGATGCACCACCTATTCATAGTTAATCCTTACTGACACACAAGCACATGAATGATTCATTTCAGTGGTCCCACTGACTTCAGAACAACTAGTATGTAAATAAAGATATGTATTTCAGTGTTTGCAGGACTGTATCCTAAAAGAATAATGTTCCAGTGCCTGATCTTATTAAGCTAATACCCTGGAGTCTACATTAAGTTATATTCCTTTGTAGGTAATTATGTTAAATTACACCAGCCCCCCAATTTATAGCAAGGCATTACTATGATTCCCAGCCTAAACACATACTCTGAAATGTAACAGCAGCAATACATAATGCATTAGAAAAATACCTATGAGAGCTTGCACTGAATTAAATTTGTGATGCTTACTAAAAGAGATAAGAAATGTACATCTTGCCAAGCTCACACCAGAAATCACCACTTCTTCCCACTACTTTACTTTTGGTCTATCATACTTTTGAACCTTCTGGTGAAATTTCAGGTATTTGTGAGAACAAGGGGCAAGGTGAAACACAGTTAGCTACCATTCCTTCCTGGCTCAGCTTTCTCTTGAGTATGAATTCCTAAATGCAAAATTATGCAGTGTTTTTACACAGTATACAATTTCATATGAAATCTAACTGTGTCATTGCTCAGACCTACCTGTTTCTGCAGACAATCTTGTTCTTGTGCTCCTCTTCTCAAAAATCATGGCCAGAGACTTTCCTTGCATCAAAGGCAAATACTGGAACGTGACAATTGAAAGCATTTCAATTACTTTACAGTGTGAAGTACTTTCACATTTTAATTCAGCACCAGAAAAATAATGCAGGTGTTTTTTTTACCTCCAGCTTTGCTTTTCTGCCCTCCAAGGAATTTATTAGCAGTGGAAAGGCTAAAGGAAGAGAAAGTAAGACTAGGGGCAAAAAGCAACTGCATTTTGGAACTCAATTTGAGCTAGCATTAAGGAGAACTCTGAGACTAATTTAATCCCATGCAGGGAAGTGTCTTCAATTTCCTACATTTAGTGCTGTGTCGATGAATGGAGTTAGCCAACAACAGAGAGTTGGCTGAGTTTAACCTTTTCACTCGTGAAGCTTCACTCGTGAAGCCCTCTGAAGTATTTAAAAGCATATCTCTGACCATTTTACAGGAAGGCTTTTTGATATACAGCACATGATTTACAGCATTTAAGAGCTCAGGTGATACCTTTAGGAGGAGACAGATGAATGATTCACTCCCAATACTCTTCAGAACAATATTTATTTCCACATCTGAATGGACTAAATGACAGTTAAAGCATTTTACCTCTCCTTTATGCTTTATCCTTTGTTTCAGATCTAAAGCCATCCACAGCAAATACTTCAGCTCATCTGCTGTGTAATTCTGTAGAGTAAGGAGGTCACGACCTCTCAGATGAACATTCATTTGAGCTGGTGGCCCATAGCTGTGTCAAAAGAGCAAAAAGTAATTGCCTGCTGTCATTCAACACCACATTGTACTCACGCTGAAGCCAATGAGCCAGCAGTTGAACTCTCTCTCAGTCCCCTCATTTGACCCAGTTGGATCAGCTTGATGGACTGTGTTAATTAGTTTAAATAACTTTGATTGTCAAACACAACATGACACTATGCTGTCTATCAGACATCACAGTAACAGTGTCTCAAACCATACTCTAAAATGTTCATTCAATGTAGGGGGTTTTGCCTTCTGATAAGTGTATGTATTGATTGCATTCTGCCTAATAAACTTAAGTGCATAAAGCCAAGGGAAAAAAAACAGCTCAAACAAAATAGTTACATGCTTGGGAACTTCACCTACCACTCAAGAAACATTCTGGGAACAGGTTTCCCATCCTACTGTCTCATCTTCATAGATGATCTGGTTGAGGGCATGGAGTCAGTCATCAGCAAGTTTGCAGATGACACCAAGCTGGGGGCAGATGTGACTGAGTTGGAAGGCAGAAGGGCTCTGCAGCGGGACCTTGACCGCCTGGACAGATGGGCAGAGGCCAATGGGATGGGGTTCAATAGCTCCAAGTGCAGGGTGCTGCACTTTGGCTACAACAACCCCATGCAGAGATACAGGCTGGGGTCGGAGTGGCTGGAGAGCAGCCAGACAGAGAGGGATCTGGGGGTGCTGATTGATACCCGCCTGAACATGAGCCAGCAGTGTGCCCAGGTGGCCAAGAGAGCCAGTGGCATCCTGGCCTGCATCAGGAATGGTGTGGCCAGCAGGATCAGGGAGGTCATTCTGCCCCTGTACTCTGCACTGGTTAGACCACACCTTGAGTACTGTGTTCAGTTCTGGGCCCCCCAGTTTAGGAGGGACATTGAGATGCTTGAGCGTGTCCAGAGAAGGGTGATGAGGCTGGGGAGAGGCCTTGAGCACAGCCCTACGAGGAGAGGCTGAGGGAGCTGGGATTGGTTAGCCTGGAGAAGAGGAGGCTCAGGGGTGACCTTATTGCTGTCTACAACTACCTGAGGGGTGGTTGTGGCCAGGAGGAGGTTGCTCTCTTCTCTCAGGTGGCCAGCACCAGAACGAGAGGACACAGCCTCAGGCTGCACCAGGGGAAATTTAGGCTGGAGGTGAGGAGAAAGTTCTTCACTGAGAGAGTCATTGGACACTGGAATGGGCTGCCCAGGGAGGTGGTGGAGTCGCCGTCCCTGGGGCTGTTCAAGGCAAGGTTGGACGTGGCACTTGGTGCCATGGTCTAGCCTTGAGCTCTGTGGTAAAGAGTTGGACTTGATGATCTGTGAGGTCTCTTCCAACCCTGATGATACTGTGATACTGTGATATTGTGTGTCCACCTTGTCTGAAGCTGAAGAATAAACCCCAGAGAAAGAATGAAACAACATTCCAGAGTTAAAATGTAACAAGCAGTATCGCAAGGTCAAGCAGTTGGCTTACTCCTTGCTGAGCAGCAACAGCAATTACTTTGGACTGTTAGCACAGACTGTTAAATATTAGGCTAAATTGCAGCATGAACTGCAGAGTGCTTAACCTGTAATGTTCAAAGACAGCGGTGCCAACATTATGATGCTAAAAAAAACCCCAAACTTGTTATTAAAAAATAACAAGGAAACTTGGCATCTTAATAAATTGGATTACTTCATTGGAAAACCACCTTTACTGCAGTTGCTTTCCAAGCTTGCTTGCCTACCACCTCTGCTAACCAGAGAAAGTTCTCACCAATGGCCTGCAGTCAGAATCCAAAATCCATAAACAAATCACCACCACTTCAGAACTGCAGCAAATAAATCACAGCGCTAGGAAAACATTTGCTTTTTTATTGGATGCAGTGGAGAAACAATAAATAAAACTGACTTATTGCAGCTAGGATTTCTGTGAATGTGAACTTTCTGTTAATGCTGTTGATGCCAACATGAAAACATAGGAAGATGTGGAATTCAATTCCGAGTCTTTAATTTCAGACTGACTCTGGAGATGTGACAAGCATGAGAAGCAGCTTATTGAAACACTGTCACACAGGTAACTTTCTGATGGCACTGGAGAGAGACAAATCATAGAGTCAGGCTTACTTGATTACCTGCCTTAGAATCATAGAATCATGGAATCAACCAGGTTGGAAGAGACCTCCAAGATCATCCAGTCCAACCTAGCACCCAGCCCTAGCCAATCAACTAGACCATGGCACTAAGTGCCTCATCCACTCTTTTCTTGAAGACCCCCAGGGACGGTGCCTCCACCACCTCCCTGGGCAGCCCATTCCAATGCCAATCACTCTCTCTGTGAAGAACTTCTTCCTAACATCCAGCCTATACCTACCCTGGCACAACTTGAGACTGTGCCCCTTTGTTCTATTGCTGGTTACCTGGGACAAGAGGCCACCCCCCACCTGGCTACAATGCCCCTTCAGGTAGTTGTAGACAGTAATAAGATCACCCCTGAGCCTCCTCTTCTCCAGGCTAAACAGGCCCAGCTCCCTCAGCCTCTCCTCATAGGATTTGTGTTCCAGGCCCCTCACCAGCGTTGTTGCCCTTCTCTGGACATGTTCCAGCACCTCAACATCTTTCTTGAATTGAGGGGCCCAGAACTGGACACAGTACTCAAGGTGTGGCCTGACCAGTGCTGAGTACAGGGGCAGAATGACCTCCCTTGTCCTACTGGCCACACTGTTCCTGATGCAGGCCAGGATGCCATTGACTCTCTTGGCCACCTGGGCACACTGCTGGCTCATCTTCAGCTTACTATCTATCAGTACCCCCAGGTCCCTTTCCTCCTGGCTGCTCTCCAGCCACTCAGTCCCCAGCCTATAGTGCTGCTTGGGGTTGTTGTGGCCAAAGTGCAGAATCCTGCACTTGGCCTTGTTAAATCTCATCCCTTCTAACTATGAATTCCAGATCACCTTTTCCTGTGCATTTCCAGTGTACATTGAAACACAAGAAAACAAAAAAATACTCAAGCAGAGATTCACACAGCAGCTTCAAGGAGAAAATTCCCAATCCCCCCCCAGTACTGACCATGATAATTGTCTAAAATAGATAAGAATTTTCTATACTTTGTTCTGATAGTTCTGTATAGATTACAGTATCTGCAGCATATCTTGACCTCCAGAAGAAAGAATCCTTCCTGACTTTGCTGCTACATCTCACAGAAAGAATGAACAGCACTTCACAAAGATTAAAAGGGAAAATCCTCCAGTCTCTCACAGACACAGAGCTTGCTGCCTTGGGAGGCAAAAAGGCACTGACATTGTGGAGGATAAAAGCACCTTTCCCTGAAACACTTACTCCTTCACAGGATTTAGCTTTGTCTCAGGATTACTAATAACCATAGAATCACAGAATCGACCAGGTTGGAAGAGACCTCCAAGATCATCCAGTCCAACCTAGCACCCAGCCCTAGCCACTCAACTAGACCATGGCTCTAAGTGCCTCATTCAGTCTTTGCTTGAACACCTCCAGGGACGGTGCCTCCACCACCTCCCTGGGCAGCCCATTCCAATGCCAATCACTCTCTCTGTGAAGAACTTCCTCCTAACACCCAGCCTAGACTTCCCCCTGCACAACTTGAGGCTGTGTCCCCTTGTTCTGTTGCTGGTTGCCTGGGAGAAGAGGCCACATGCAAAAATAGGCTAAGCTTACCAAAACTGTCGCAGCAGCTGCTTGCTGGTCCCTGTTAGTTTTGCAATACTGACGAAGCTTCTCGCATTAAACAGCATCTTCTGCTCGCGTTGGGCTTCTCTCTGTCCCGCAACCAAAGGCTTGTGTGTCAGAGAGTGAGCTGTACTGCTGTGTAGAGCCAAAGCCTTTGCTTTGGTCATCCCAGCCAGGGCTGGGCTTGGCAGGGGCTGACACCGAAGCTTTTCCTTGGTCAAACCCTACAGAAAGAGATTTCTCAGAGGGCACATTGCACCACGCACAGTTTGCGCTCTTCCCTCTGGGCCCACAGGTGTGAACCTGTGTCAACATCATTTATAGCAATTTCCTGGCTGTTAAATATTTGTACAGGAGCATGTGCTAGCAGAAAAACCTAAAAGAAGATTTGCCAGGGCAGCATGAGGGGGGCAGCTCCCTTGGGGATGGGACCAGGACCATGGGGACTTGGCTCTAGCACAGAGTCCCTGACAGCCTGGTGCTGAGCCAAAATGAGGGTCCTAGACCCACCGGTGTGGGGCTGGGTAGGGCCATTAAGGCTTATAAATACTCTCGAGGCCCCAGCAAGGATGGAGAAAGACTACATTAAATTATTTTTCTTTCCTGGGATTTTTTTGGAACAAATTTTCAACTGTGCTATGGTAACAGCTCTCACTGAGGCTCAGAAACTTAAGTATTTCAATCTGCAAACCCTCTCACAAGTTAAGTTGCTTACCATATAATCTGCTGTTGGTCAACTGCTAAGTACTAAAGTGTTTTTGTTCAAATACCTACCTTCAAATATAATCATCAGGTAAGATTTTATGCCACCTACACTGCAGGTGGTTTTGAAATATGACCATTACTTTCTCATTTCCTCCTCTGCGGAAAAGGAGAAGTGTATTTGTGTAAATCAAGGTGATGGCATACCTGTCAGAGAGGTGATATGCTGAAATTACAATGTGAGTATCATATAAATTAAAACACAGAGGAAAAAAAAGTTTGACTTTCTCAAACTGTGAAAAAGTCATGCAGAGTGATAGCTCTTGGTGGGTTTTGTCCAGGACTCCTTATGCCAGTTCAGCCCTGAGATGTCTTGGAAAATGCATCCTCTGCCATTTGTCAGGCAGAACAGAAAGCAAAGCCCAGCAGAAATGAATGGGAAGAGAATGAAAGAGCCAGAAGAACTGCTCACAGAGAAGAAGAACAGGCCCCCTCGTTTTCCATTCTCTGACAAATGTCTCCCATAGCCTTCAAGACCAGATCATGGGAACTGTGGTATCCAGAACAAAAATGGTGAGGGTGCCAAAGCCCCCAGTCTCATCCTGCAGACCCACAGAGAGGTGACAGTGCAGTACCCCTTTGTCAGCTCACCCGACCCTAATTCTCACCTGGACCAATTCCCTCATAAGCTCCTGTGAGCAAACAGCAGTGTCAAGCACAGGAGGAGATTTGGACATTCCTGTTGGTGCATTCCACTTATCTCATATTGGAGGTGACAGCAGCATCTATCAGCATGGAACCCCAGAGCCACTCCTTGTTCCTGTTAGTTGCTCCAGGCAGCCAGGGCTCAATGTGTGACCATGCCAAAAGCTGACTTACTTGTCTCAAGACCATAAAACCATGCAGTGTTGAAATCAGGACTGAATTGAATTGGTGTTTGGCTGTATTCCGGGGTACTGAAAATGGAGTAGCAGCAGTACATGAACCGAGACACACTAGTGAAGGGAAAATAAGGCAATGTAAGAGGAAAGTAGACAGGATAAAGGAACAAGAGTGATAGTCATTTAATATGAACATGAAGTTCTCTGCCTTCTGAGCTGGCAGCTTTGTTGCCCTTCTCTGGACACATTCCAGCACCTCAACATCTCTCTTGAAGTGAGTGGCCCAGAACTGGACACAGCACTCAAGCTGTGGCCTGACCAGTACTGAGTACAGGGAAAGAATTACTTTCCTGGTCCTGCTGGCCACACTATTCCTGATTCAGGCCAGGATGCCATTGGCTTTCTAGGCCACCTGGGCACACTGCTGGCTCATCTTCAGCTACTATCTACCAATACCCCAGGTCCCTTTCTTCCTGGCTGCTCTCCAGCCACTCTGTCCCCAGCCTTTCGCTTTGTCCATTGAACTATCTCAAGCCACAAGTTTTCTCACTTTCACCCTTCCAATCCTCTCCCCAGCCCCATCAGACGAGAGTGAGTGAGCAGCTGTGTGGTGCTTAGTTGCCTGCTGGGGTTAAACTACAACAGGCAGAAAGTGAGGGTACAAGCATCTAAAGAAATCAAACCCTTGCCTTCTGTAGGGGCAACAATTACAAACACTTTCTGTTCTCTTTTGAAGCCGTGCTCACCCTTGTGTGTACTTACACAGCTACCTCATCTTATGCACCAACAATTACATTGATTAAACTCTGCATAAAACAAGGCTGCCAGCTTGTACATCATCCTGAAAGGAAGACCTTTTTCTTTCATCGAGGGTTTACCTGGCACAGCTGAGATACACTAGAATGCCAAAATGGGAATTCAAAAACTGTTTATTTCTGGGGGGGGGGGGGGGGAAGGAAAAGCTCCATTGGATGTTTGGGACTGTACATTAAACATGATTAAAAGGCTACACATCCCCGGACTTATTCCAGTGAGATCTGTACAACGGCCACCACCTAAGGGTCCCCGGCTGGCTGACTGCATGTCTTCTCATGACCTTGGTCAGAGGACTTCACACAGATGTTTGCACGAGAGACCATCGTGCACGGGAAATTGAGATTTTTGGGGCAGCAGCATCCCACTGATGATAAAATAGTTATTACGTTTCTGTTCACCCAGCTGAGGCAAGGCTGCCCCTCCAATCACCCAGCAAGGCAAGAGGACGTATCGCGGTCCCGGCTTGTCTAAGCGGCGAGCTCAGCGGCGACCCCGCTGCGAGGCAACTGCTCGCTGGAGCTGGAGGCTGCGCCAGGCTGCAGAAGAACGCGGTAGGAGTGATGCCGCCGAGGGAGGGAGGGACGGCAGAAGGAAATCAAGGCTCTGCTGTTTGCAAGACTCGTAAGCGGTTTCAAGGGAGATGATTCTTCTTCAAGGGAGGTGATTCTTCTCAGCACGCTGAGCCGTAGCCGGCCTGCGCTCCGCGTACGTGGGGAAGCAGCGACAAGCGCTGCCGGCTCGGAGCAGCTCCGAGATGGCGCGGGTGGAAGCAGCAAGCGCCTGCTGGCCTCCCCTACCGCCGGACGCCAGGGGGCGCTCCGCCTCTGCCTGACCTCCGGGCCGGACTCCTGCCGCGGGCGGCGCGTTTGGCGGCGCTGCGCCGCTCTCTATGGCCGTTGCCGTAGCAGGTCCTGTGTTTACTTCCGGCAGCCCGCCGCCGCCGTGCATGGGGCGCGGGGGCGGCCGCCCGCCGCCAGCTGCCATGGCCGAGCGCGCCGGGGAGGACGAGCTGCCGGTACCCGGTGAGTGATGCCAGCTAGTCACACGGCCCGGGTTGGGGGGAGGGACGACCCTCGTCCGCTTTTCCCGGTCCGTGCACACTTCCTCCACCGCGGCGGCGGCGCTGGGCATTATCACCGGCGCCTCCTGCTCACCCCGCTCTGCGCTTTGGGGCCGCCCTGGCTTACTCCGGCCTGGACTGCGGGTGGCCCGCGGCGCCGGACTGCGGGCCGCCGGCTCGGAGCAGAGCCTTCCGGCGTCTGGCGGGAAATACTCGGCTGGCGTCAGAGATGAGAGCAGGAGAGCCTTGCTGTCGTCACCAGCGGGTGTAGAGCTGCCGTGTGGCAGCAGCCAGGTTTTTCCAGTTAATAAGTGACCTTTGGTCCGTGTTGTGGCCGAAGCTAAGGGCTCTCTACAACGGGACAGTCTCAAGTTGTCCCGAGAAAAGTCTAGGCTGGATGTTAGGAGGAAGTTCAGGAGGAAGTTCTTCCCAGAGAGAGTGATTGGCATCGGAATGGGCTGCCCAGGGAGGTGGTGGAGGCACCGTCCCTGGAGGTGTTCAAGAAAAGCCTGGCTGAGGCACTTGGTGCCATGGTCTAGTTGACTGGCTAGGGCTGGGTGCTAGGTTGGACTGGATGATCTTGGAGGTCTCTTCCAACCTGTCTGATTCTATGATTCTACCTGAAGAGAGGTTGGAGCGAGCAGAAGGCAGCCTCTTCTCCTTGGTGTCAAGTGATGGGACTAGAGGAAACAGTTTCAAGCTGCACCAGGCTGTATGCTAGGGAATATTTTTCACTGAAAGGATTTTCAAACATTGGAATGGTCTGCCCAGGGCAGTGGTGGAGTCACCATCCCTTGAGATGTTTAAGCAGCCTATAGACCTGGTGCTTAGGGACGTAGTTTCAGGATGAGCTTTCTGGTTTGCTTTCTGACAGCAGTTACTCAGAACTCATTATTTCTTTTACTCATCTAGTAGTTTTTCTTAGAGGGTAGTGATGATGCACATTAGTGTACTATAAATTTTTGTGCCCTGAGAACACAGTATTTTAGCAACAATGCCTACTCTGTTAGAAATTCATAGATCCTAAGAAGAATCAGGACTGTAAAGGGACAAAAATGAAGTAGTCTTGGTGAAACAACAGAAGAAAATGCTTCAGCCTATTTTTTTTTATTAAGAAGAAAAGAGATTAAAATGGACAACTGAATTATGACTTTCACAAGATATGAGACAATATGTATTTTCAGTCAAATTGACATTATCCTGTTCTGTGTTTTAGAATCAGGTGCTGTATTCACTTTTGGGAAAAGTAAATTTGCAGAAGATGTTCCCAGTAAGTTCTGGTTCAAGAATGACAAGCCTGTGCTTATATCATGTGGAGATGAACATACTGCTATTGTCACAGGTCAGTATTGGAAGTGAGGTACATGCTGATAGGTTATACATTTGGATCTTGAGAAGTTATGATTCTTGTTTGAATCCTGAGATAATATATCATAGGAGGTTGTGGAGAAGAGTGAGAACTGTTCTGTGGGAAGTGTTGGATGTATTTGAAGCTAGTGTGAAGTCACTGAGGGTTTTTCACAGCACACCCCCAAAAAAATGTCATGAGGGAATCTGCACTAACAATGCATCACACAGGATTTAAAGCATGACTTGCTGCAGCTTGAATATTTCTTGTGAGTCTGACAGTGTTTAGTACACAATCTTAAATATTGAAGTTTGTGTCATGGAAGTAAGCAGTGTCTCTTGAACACAGAGGCCACTTAAATGTATCAAAGGTTTTGAAGAAGTCAACTTCCATAGGCTTGCATGCAGCACTGTTTCTCTACTGTCTCCTGCCTATTTCAATATGTGCAGCATGTTTTATAAACATCTCTAGCTCACCTTTACTGTTACAGAGTGCAGATGTGTCATCAAGGAAACTTCTAGATAATCAGATCCTTTTTTTTTCAAAGCTTTTGAAGAGAAGGAACTGTAGAAGCATGAGTACAAAATTTCTTTGGCGCCAAAAGTTTTTCTGGGGACGTTGTAAAATAGAGGCAAAAGAGAGGGTAAAACTCTCATCAAGAAGGAAAAAAGGCAGAGAAACTGCAAGAGTCATTTAAAAAATAAATTAAAAAGGGAGACAAAACCTTTGTCCATCTTCTGTTCTTTGCATCCATGTGTGCCTGCGTGCACCTCACATTTCTGCTGTTAGATGGATTTGGATGATACAGTGGGATTACAGCCCTTGGTGAACGACATTGATCTACTGTAACATCTGGAATAAAAGCTCCAGAAGTGCATGCCAGTAGTGACTTTACTGAGAAGGGTACAGACCTTATGATAAATCAGGAGCTTTTTGAAATCCAGATGAGTTAGCCTGGAAGAGATAAAAGACAAACATCACAGAGGAAAGAAAGGTATCTCAAGCAGGTGTGTGGATGCATGCTTCATTTTAGTGTCTTTTATTTTCAGGTCGTAGAATCCCTACCTCCTTTTTTTTTCCCCCCCACTCTCTGGAAGAGGTAATGGGACCTATGTATGTAGGGAGCAGTGTGAATATGAGTTAAATTCAAACCTATACATGGGTTTTACACTAATGTCTCAACAACTGTAACTAAAACTATCACCCAAACTGATACAAAACACTGCTTAAAGCTGGTTTGGAGCAGAAGACAGCCACATACAGCACTGAATCTTCATTGAATGCAAATGAAGAAAATAACATTTAGCACTGAAAGAAAATAGTCAGAAATTTTCAAATACTTTCATCTAATCCAGCATCAATATTCCTATGTGACTTTCAGGAAGAAAAGTGTAAAGTGAATCTAAACCACCCTGTCTTTCTAGGTCAGGAGTCGGAGTCCAATGTGTTACTTGCATACTGTGGCTATATGTTGCCACGGAAAGGACCAGTGATAGTTACTGGCTCTGACTGCTGAGCTAGTCAGAGAAAGGTTTCTTTCTCCAGCTTTGGAGTTTGGGATTGAAATTTGTGTTTCTTTTATTCATTTGTTCTCTACCTTTAGTAACATCTTCATTAGAATGAATTTTTCTTAAGCAGCTGACTTAGTTGTTTAGCACATTTGTGAGCAGTGTAGCTTCAAGCATCACTTATAATATGGTTAATAATATTTCTTGCCCCATTTCTATATTTTTTGGGCTAAAAAATTACAGTCCACTCCCTGCATCACCTACAGCTGCAGGCTTTGGAAAGCAGTTTGTTAATCCTGTTGGGTAAATGATTCAAGATATTTTAAAGAATCATCTCCCAGTATCTTCCTATTAAGTTTTTGTTCTACAAAATCTTAAGGGTAGCGGCTGTCTTCTTTATGTGCTTTGATTAGAGTATCCTAGGCAACATGGCCACATTGGTTAAAGAGACTGATCCTGCTCACAAGGGGGAAAATGGTGATGACAGAAGACATAGCTTCTGACCTCAGAGCTCTAGAGTGAATTGAGGCCCCCAGTGCAAAAGGCTAGAAGGAGAGAAAGAAATATCAAGTGTAAAAGTCGAAGTGAAAAGAGGTGCACATGGAACAGCAACAAGACAGTATGCTTATGATTCTGAGTTTTGCAAGACATTAAACATTCAACAATTTATACCAAAGAGATATTGGAATCTCTGCAGGTATTTTGTCACTAGGTTCCATCTATTCTTTCTACCTAGCAGCAGGCCATCAGAACATGCTGCACTATCTTTTGCATCAACTACAAGGGGAAAATGAGAAAGATTAGTACACATTTGTGTTTATCTTTGATGTGTGTAGGAGTGAGCAACCTGCTGTGGTGTTCTTGTTTGTGTGATGCTAAATGTCCTGAGCGTGACTGCTCTCATTGCTCCATAAAGCCTTTTTTTTCTGAGAAGACAGTGACTTGCCTTAACAAAACTGATGTCTTTCCTGTTTTCCTGAGATGTATTTCAGTTGCATATGAATTTTAAATGAACTGTTAACATAGTTTATTCATAAACCAATGCAAAGAAGCAAAAAGCAATCATGGTGCCTGGCATGTGATAGTCTGTCCAAAATACTGCCTTTTTTGTTTTCCTCAAATATAGCTTCTCAATAGAAGCTTGTAACAATTGTGCCAAGTTTGTGCATTGTCTCCCCATTTTATTTCCCTCCTGCACTCATATAATTTAGAAAGCAAGAGGGGGAAGCTGGGGAATATATAAGACAGAATCTTAAACACAGGTGAGAGAACTGCTGGGCTGCTGCTATTATGAAGTGTATCGAGGATTTCAGCTAGTATTTCCCAGCTGCTGAATGAATGCCTTAAGCAGTACTTCATGAGCCACGGGAGCCCATGACCGATGGGGTTCCTGGGAATCACAGTTATGATAGCAGCTACTCATGAGAGATACAGAGCTTAGGAGACACTCTTCCCTACCTCTCTCACAAAACCTTTTTTCCTCAAGATAAAAAGCATCCTGTGGCTTCCCTAGAAGCCCTGAATTAATAGTGAAACATCTGCTGGTGAGAAGGCAGTGCATGTGTACTTTGGAGAAGTACTCCAGACTTGTGTAAGGATGAAGGTGGAGACTGCTGTTGGAAGTATATTTTAATTACTGAAGCACTCTGAGCTGTCCCTTTATATTTTGTTGTTGCCTGCTGGTGCCTGGAGTCAGTCTTACTCCACTCCACTTGTCTTCTTCCAGCCTTCCAGATGGTAGATGGCCACAATCCCTCTCTATCAACACCAAAATGGAAGCAAAAACCAAGAGCAGCCTGAGTTTGCAAAGTTTTAAAGTGTGACCCTTGCTTTTTTGTCTGCTATTGAATTAGTTCTCACCTCGGTGACTTGCAGTGTTGACTGGAGATATTTCATTGTGCGATTATGAATATTCATAATATTGAATACAAAATTCTGTTATGTTTCCTGGTCAGATTAGATTATGTCATGCCTGTTCCAAAACCTAATTTGCTATACAGGCCCAGAAATATTGTTTCACTACAGGCATTTTCTTAGGTTCTTTTATAGTACCTGTTAGTTTCATTCACTGTTTGAATTACCTACTTCCCAGTTTTCTTATTTTCTGCTACACTGCTAAGTATTGGAAACCTGAAATTGTACAAGGCTGTCACTCAGAAAAGGATGTAAAAAATTCCTCTCATCTATTCAGCTATTCATCTTAGAAAGCAATGCCTGAGAGTTTAAAGACTGGTATAATAAAAGGCAGATTATAGAATGAAAACTGTGACCTGTTGGAATCCTGAAAGGATAACCAAGAATGTGCTTAAATTGAATTACAGCAGCTTGACTTTATACTCCCACAGGAGTACTACTGTCTTAAAAAGTCAGTTAAAAATAAAAATGAAGGATAGAAGGAAACATACACCATCAGATCATGCCATTTGCTAGTAAAAATTATTTCTGTTAAGGTATGTTTTGCTTTCAGTCAAAGATAGCTCTGCATGTGCTTTGATGTGGTGGCATTATCAAAATACAATGGTGGTATAAATGGTGCTAGTAAAATCATGAGTGTAGACTTGACTTCAGACTATCACAGAATCACAGAATGTTAGGGTTGGAGTGGACCTGAAAAGATCGAGTCCAACCCCCCTGCCAGACCAGGATCTTCTAGAGCAGCTCACACAGGAATGCATCCAGGCAGGTTTTGAATGTTTCCGGAGAAGGAGATTCCACAACCTCTCTGGGCAGCCTGTTCCAGTGCTCTGTCATCTTCACAAGGGAAAAACTTCTGTATTGAAAAAGCAACAAGGATATTAATTATTGTTCACCTTTAGGTATTGAATTACCTAATCTCAGATCTTAAGAAGGAAGTAATAAATAGCATAGGGAGTGAATGACCCATCTACTGGGGATGGGAAATTAGTTGATGCGAGATGATATTTTCCAAAATTAATATTGTTTATTAATGTTGCTACTCAGAACTCTGTCCACCCCCAACCACTAATTTTGATAATATTTGGGTTCTTACAGGGTCATGGAAACATTCTATGGATCTAGTAATAACCAGCAACATATAGAAACATTAATTGAACTGGAAGAGAAGGTTTCCGTGGTCAAATGCCTCTTGCAGTCAATATGCTGCTTGCCCAGCAGATGGCTCAAGCTCTTTCTGTTCTGTGGCAGAAGGCAGGAGAGAATTACAAAGAGGCATTTAAGCATTTACTCACAAATTACTATTACCCACTCGTGGGGGCTTAGCCACAGTCCAGACAGTGCCCAAATGCTTTCAGGGGACTCTGTCTTGTTGGACGTTGAGAATTGAATCTTCCCTGCTTCTGGGGAAAGGATGCAGACAATCTTTGACCTTGTCTCCTGGCTTCTTCTGGACCATCTGTGTATATGTCCAGGAATTCTAGGCAGGACCTTCAGGTGCAGAAGGCAGATGTGGTGCAGTCTCAGCACCATGTCACACTGGCCACACATGCCAATTGTGTGCAGGCATCCAGGGTCTGCTCCTGGTAACTGGCGGCAGTGGAGTTTAGCAGGCAGGCAGTAAGGCAGTGTGCAATAGCAGCAGGGCTGGGCACAGCAGAGAGAGCAAGCAAAGAGCAAGGAAGCAAAGCAGGGAAGCAAAAGCAGGTTGTTCACCTGCACATCTCCTTTTATCAATGTGGGCTGAGATTTATTGCCCTTTGGACACAAGCATAGCCAATCAGGATGGCAGTTAGCCAAACCATACCACATTAGGCAAAGCCACAGGCTCACTTTTCCCTAGTTTGGGAAAAGCACAGGCCTGGCACTAGGCAGGCACAAGCTAAGTGTGTGTCCCTTACACCACAGGACCCTGGGCAGGCCAGACTCAGTAGCTCCAGGTTCTTTCGTGTCCATTTCCTGCACTTGCCTCTCTGGTGGAGCAGAAAAACATGCCTAGGCAAGGCAGGACATGTGTAGCCTGTTTTGGGCCTATCAGGCCGACCATAACAGCATTTCATCTTGAAGGAGCTGTTGAGACTCCTTTATGGATTCTGACTGTGCTTTGTTCTTTTCCAGGCAATGGTAAGCTATACATGTTTGGCAGTAACAACTGGGGCCAATTGGGCCTAGGATCAAAGACCACTGTCAGCAAACCAACATGCATTAAAGGTTTGTTTATTCCTTTTTTTCCCTTGTCTTTTTGAAATGAGACCCTTGTGAGAAGGTATTTTATAGGACATAGTTCCAGGCTAACTGATTCTGCCTTCTTTACTCATCCTGTGTAACGTAATACTGCACACACTCATAAAGGGAGCCGAAAAGGATTCCTGATTGCTTTCCTACCAGTTCCAGATTTGGAGTCTTTTTGTGTCTGACATTACTTCAGATACCCAGAATTCCTTGTCTGATAAACATTTCATTTTTAGGGTTCTGATTTTATGCAGTATTTGCCTTTTTCAGACAAACTGCATCTTCATTGTGACTGCAAAGCTGGTTAGCGTCTGCGTTGTTGTCTGTGTGTTAGAAATCAGTTGCAGCAGGCTTATATAACCTTTTTATTGCTTTTGTCTTGCCACTTTTATAAAGGAAAAAATGTATCAGGAGCTTTCTACTACTGCTATTTTTTTAGCAAGCATAAGAATTGCCTGAGGGGCGCATGGGTGTTGATATAGTTGTATGAAGCAGTCAAACAAATGCCCATATTCTTGCACGTGTTGTAAAATGTTCACGACACTTATCGTCTTCATCTTTCCTAGCTGTTTTTATCTTGTCCAACAAAACTAAGTCAATACATTTTCCATGTACTCTTACTTAATTCCAGTCAGATCTGTCCCATTAACATGTTTCTTTTCACCATTAAATGTTTATCCTCATCCTTTCAGCCAGCAGATCGATATGTTAACTTATTGTTAAAAACAAGTTATCCTGGTTGTTCAAACTCTTTCTTTCTGACTTTAGTATGTTCTGCTGCCCTTTATCTGCTCCTTTATTTCCCTTCAGAGGAAGAGTGCAGATACTCTCAGATTTACATCCTCTGTCAACTAGATGAGAGATTGATTCTTACCTTAGCTTAAATGGATTTGGTGTCAAATTTTGGTTTTACTGTCAAATTGCAATGAAGAATAAAGATGAAGAGAACATGACAACAATTCAAAGTAGACCTGACATCCAGTGAGAAAGTCACAAGGGAGTGTCTTTTCTTGGCAGCAGGCAGAAGGAGAAGGTCCGGGAGCTTTTGTCACTAGTTTTCTGTCTTCACTTGACTTTGGAAGTGGAGTTTCAAGGACATAATTTCTGCATAGGACCAAGTGGTTGTGGCTGCATGTTTTCTAAGCACATACAATCTGAGACTTGACTACAGACTAATTAAATTGGTTATGAAAAATTGCCAGCAACATGGTAAATATAACATGGCTCACTGAATAAAATTGATTAGCTTGTTGGGCTAAAGGTTAAGTAGCACAGGCTTCTAAAGAGTTGATTAAGATCATCTGTGAAGTCTGAGGCAGAGTTTTGATGTATAAAGCAGCAAACTAACATTGTAAGAAAAAGCCAACATTGGAAATACTGTGGTTCTAGGCTGGTGGTTGTGGTAGATGTCTGATAGAGTGGGCAGGAACCTGAATTTAGGCAATTTATGTTTATGTATGTGTCACAGACCACAGACAGATCATGCTTAAGTAATTTTATTCAGTGACATGGTAAAATGTATAAGATACTTAAATCTGAATGTCATGAAGCTGTTGAAAGTTGATTTGGAGAGACTGAAAAAGAGTCTCTCCAAAGAGATGATGGTTTATGGTTTTGTCATGGACTAGTGCAGTGGAAATGCAATTAAATGTATGTTATGTAAAAACAATGCTGTTTTAAGAACATTGTATAGGGATAGGGCACATGGACATAGCTAAGAGGAGGTAAGTTGTTGGCAGTGATCAGTAAGTAGAGAGAGGATAGAAAAGTCAGTGAGATGTTCTTCCTCTATTTCTAAAATGAAGTGCACTTGCCATGGAAGAAAAGGCCACCTTACACTTTCTTTTTCCCACCCTTGACTCCCCTCACATACATTCCCAGTCTTTGTTCATACCCAGACTGCAGGAAGTACATGCAACGGGTGAGTGGTAACTGAGCTGAAATTCAAACAAGATGTTGTATGCAAACATTGTAGGCACTGTCCAGATAGGACTGTCCTTAACAGCTGAGTTTAGTGATCAGTGTGAGGGCAGTGCAGAATTAAGGTCTAGCAAGAAAAAAAGATATTTGCATCATGGGGGAGGATGGGGATGATAAGAGCAGTATGGTTTTGGAGGTTTAAGATAATGCAAAAACCCTAAGAGGGAGTTAAGAGTAGTACTCTGATGAAAACTGAAAATTAAGCATGCATTTTGTCCTGCATATACCATAAATGGGATAATTTCTGTGTAATGTAGCACTAGGATGAAGTAGCCATCATGAAGTTTGCTTGAGTATCAGCTGTAGGTTTTTAAGGCCTGTATCAGTTTTCTTGCCTGGGGGAATCCTGATTGAATAAGTTACGTGTTGGGTTCAGATGAGCAACGCATCTTTTAATCATTCTGTTGGAAAAAAACAGGAAAAACATCAGAGCTCCCTCTAGAGCATCACACATTTTGTTGTTGAACCAGCTCTCAGATTGTTTATAACTCTTCCCTCCTTCTTGGCTTTTATTCATAGCTTTAAAACCAGAAAAAACAAAACTTGCTGTTTGTGGAAGGAACCACACTTTAGTTTACACAGGTATGTAACCTACATTGCATAAATATTAAAGATTCATTTCTTCCTTTCCTTTCATGCAAAATTACATTGGGAACCCCAAGAGTGCTGAGGAAGGAAAAATAAATGCAAATAGAATTGTTAAAGTTTTTAGATCTTGTTCTTTGAATGCATGCCTCCATGATTTATTCTGAGCCAGTGCATTTGTCAAATAGTATTACACAAGAGTTTACTAGCAAGAGACAGATAGGAGAAAAAATTCCTGCTGCCATTTGAGGTGTGGTTAGCAATTATCAATATTTCATTTAAGCCCTGTAAAGGTTTATTATTAATTTCCATGTATCTGTACCTAAATTTACCTTTGACAAGTAATTTATCTTTATTAATGTGAAGTTATATATATGAGTACAAATGTAGTAGAACCGAAAGACTTCAAATTCTGTCACATTTTGGTTAGACAAAACCATCTGCTGTTTCAGTGACAAGCTGCTTTATTAAGCTATAAATTAATAAGCTGTAAACTTAAACTAAAATAATAAATTTTTAGAGAGAGGCAGTATGCAGAGAATTGATGAAAATTCCTGTCATGCTTCTAAAATTTATGTAGTGGAATAGCCATCTTTGTGGTTGCAATTCTTTAGCTTGCAGTAATGTTACAAAGAGGATTATTTGATTATTAGGAGGTTTATATATGTGGAGGCCCTGAGCACTGTAAATAAGACTATTAGAATAAACCAGAACATTTTCATAACAGTTGAGTATGCAAGACTGCACAGGGTAAATATTAGTCAATTTTAGTGTACATGCTGGCAGGATAATTTGTGGCCATTTGTACAGAAGGGACCATTTATAAATTGCATGTCAGTTGCTTATCACATTTTTGTTACTAATGGGCCTTATCTTTTTCATCATATATGGATACTTTAGATGTGAAACATACTAAAATTAAAAATATCAATCTTTAAAGTTCTCTTAAGCTGAAGATACCAATCATCATCTTCAACATCAATGTGAAGATTCTAAACCCCAATTTAAATTGAAAGTTATTGAAACATTAAAACGAGTAAAATGTCCCTAATAAAAACTTAAGTGAAAATAGATTTCATTTACAGTGCTCAAAACTATCAAGTTATTAATCTCTTTAATTTGCATACTAATGCACCTTCCGTTTTCTTGCTTGTAACATCATTCACTGCTTTCCTCCTGCTTTATCTTAAGATATACATTCCTTGGCAAAGGAGCTTCATCTGTCTGATAGGGCTACTAGTAAGTATTTTCTCAGAACTCTTGCAGAGCTTGAAATTACATTTCCTTTTTAGATCAGACTCCAGAATGGTGGCAAATACAGTCTGTCTGAATACATGTAAAGCCTTTAGAACGTCCTAATCCAAGTGTCTGCTGGAAAGCCTCCTTGCTAGCTACAACAGAAATGGCTAAGTCACCTTGAGGATATTTCAGAGCAGTAGGCCCCAAGTTTTCTGCAGTGTTTTGCCATCAAAAATTAAATGACTTGCTTCAGTTTCTCTTACTTTTTACCACTGCTAAGAATGTCTTTGTTCTGTGTGTTGTGACATGTGCTTTTCTGCATGCAGAAAAAGGAAACGTGTATGCTGCTGGAGGTAACAGTGAAGGACAGTTGGGATTAGGTGACACAGAGGAAAGGACCACCTTTCATTTAATCAGTTTTTTTACCAACCAGCACAAGATCAAACAGCTAGCAGCTGGATCATACACTTCAGCAGCAGTAACCGGTAAGAGCAGCAGCTAATAAAATCTATTTATGTGTGTCCAGTCTGGTGTTCAAGTGAACCATTTATCCAGCACTCTGCCTGCATGTGAGTGTACTTTGTGCCTCTCTGTCTTCTGTAACCAGAGTCATTTTTTCATAGCAAATTGCTGACAGTCTTGCCAGCACAGTGAGGAGTGACAGTCTCATTAACCTTCCTACAAGTCTTGTGAGTAGTAGACTTTTTCCATGAGTGGTGACCTACCACAGGAGCTCAAACTGTACTAGTTGAGCAGGATCCCTTACAAAGGAGAGATGATATGAACGCCCTCAAAACAGCAAAAATGTTCAGCTGATTTCCAGAGAAGCCAGACACAAAACATGGATCTTAAGAAAACTTCATTTCTCTAATTTCACTTCTTACTGCAACTGTTTTGGTCTGCTGGTACAGGCTACACAGTGGTGTCCTTACCATTCCAGAGAGAGGCATAACCTATGACCTATTTCTCTGATCACAAAATCATACAGTTGTGACATGTGCTGGAGTGTGTCCAGAGAAGGGCCACATGGATGATCAGGGGGTTGGAGCTCCTGTTCTATGGAGACAGGCTGTGAGAGATTTGGGGCTGTTGAGTTTGGAGAGAAGGCTCCAAGGAGACCTTCTTGTAGCCTTCCAGTATCAGAAGGCGGCCTACAGAGCAGCTGATGAGGAACTTTTCAGGGTGTTTGGTAGTGATAGGACTAAGGGGAATGAAGCAAAACTAGAAATGGGTAGATTCAGATTGGATGTTAGGAAGAAGTTCTTCAGCATGAGCATGTTGAGACAATGGAACGGGTTACCCAGGGAAGTGTTGGAAGCCCCATCCCTGGAAGTTTCTCAGGCCAGTCTGGATGGGGCTCTGAACAACCTGATCTAGTGTGAGGTGTCCCTGTCCGTGGCAGGGGGTTGGAGCTAGATGATCCTTGAGGTCCCTACCAGCCCTGACATGATTCTACATCAAAGTCCACACAGTTAAATGCTTTCAGTCAGTGGATGGATGGTCTTACATAATATAATTTCTTAATTTTTTACTATAAATCAGCAGTTTCAATACCTGTTTAGGAGAAGTTAACGAGACTGCCATTCGAAATGTAGCAGGGAGCATGAGAGTGTATGAGAGAGATGCTGGCCTGCTTGTTTGGTTTGTAATTTTTTGTGGCAATTGCTAACATTCTCCTGAGATTTGGGTGATTTCAGTTCCCAGGAGCATCTCTGTAGCAGTGTAGGTGGCATGTTTTTTTGTTCACAACTTATTCCCCACTAGTAAGAAATTTGCAGAGAGAAGATGTCATCTCTTCTAGAAAAATCTAGAGATTTTTCATGTTATTTGCTACCTTGGTTTTTTTTTTTCCTTTCTTTTTTTCACTGCTGCCATTATTCTTTGTACACTTCTGTCATTGGACAACAAAGGCTGAACTTAATAAACCTGGAACAGCTATTGTGATAATTCAAGGAAATCAAAATGAAACTGAGGAATATAATCACCTATGAAAAAAAACTGAAAAATAAGACAAAAATACCAAGGTTAGAGCAGAGAATAAGTTTGGAAGAGAAAGGAGTGACCTCCTAGTAGAAATAAACATAAATTCACTGTAATATTTTCATACTGAGCCATGGCAGCTGAATTGTCTTACACAGTCCTCCTTTTATTGAAAAATTATTTTCATTTTGCTATTTATGGTCAAGCATCAGCTACTGATTAAGTGTCCGTGTCATTTTTGCTAAGCTTAAGTGATGCTCCCTTTATTTCAGGCTGTTTTGTTGCCTTGTGCTAGATATACACAAATCACACAGCAACATTCAGGTTAGAAAAGACCCCCAGGATCATCCAGTCCAACTACTAACTATGCTCTACAAAGTTCACCCTTAAACCATATCCTCATGTACCACATCCAAACGACTTTAAAACACATCCAGGGTGGGTGACTCAACCACCTCCCTGGGCAGTCCATTCCAATGCCTGACCACTCTTGCTGGGAAAAAAATGTTTCCTAATGTCCAGTCTAAACCTACCCAGTTGCAGCCTGAGGCCATTCCCTGTTGTTCTGTCAGTAATTACCTGTGAGAAGAGACTAGCAGCTGCCTCTCCACAATGTCCTTTCGGGTAGCCACTTATTTATTATTATCTCTGAGATTGTGACATTTAGTGTCATACACAGAGTGCATGAAATGCTCTTAAATAGATAGATTTATTAACTCTGATTTTTAAATCTGTTAACTGTCTGTGTCTTCATTTTAGAGGATGGGCAGCTTTTTGTATGGGGTGACAATTCAGAAGGTCAGCTTGGCTTGGCTGATGAAGCCTGTGTCTGTGTCCCTTGTCAAGTAGATGTTGGAAAACCTGTTTCCTCTATATCCTGTGGATATTATCACTCTGCCTTGATAACAGGTG
Source organism: Pogoniulus pusillus (assembly GCF_015220805.1). Classification (NCBI taxonomy): domain Eukaryota; kingdom Metazoa; phylum Chordata; class Aves; order Piciformes; family Lybiidae; genus Pogoniulus; species Pogoniulus pusillus. The sequence continues at coordinate 24,890,021 of NC_087275.1, forward strand.
AGAGAATGGAAATAGCCATTAGTGGAGACAACTCAGATTGTTGTTTTTGTAAAGGTATCTGATGAGGCATTCATTACTTTTGAAACTAGATATGCCATAGCTGTTAAAAACTGCCATGTGGCAGAGACTCATCTGTGTACTTTTGTAGCACATTGGAAAATGTTCCAGAGACAGGCTCTCTAAAATGATCTCCTAAGTGATTAGTTTGGGAAACTGGCATGTAATCTATTGTGGGCTTTATTTGTTATTGATAAATTAACAGAACTGTAATACAAATCTGAAGTTAATCTCCTGCATTTGCAGATTGTTGTGTAAAAGTATATTAGAAAGAGTAGCTACCATATCACACTTTAATTTCTTGATGTTGTGGATTAATACATGCTGTGGTTTCAATAAATCTTGATTTTTCTTGAGATTAGTATTTTTTTTTGTAATGATAAATCATTATCTTCATCATTTCTAGAAGTATAAATATTTAACAGACTTACTGTGTTTACTGTGTTTTGAGGGAGAATAAATCCCATATGTTAGCAGGAAAGATGCTGTCAGAGCTTGATGTTAATGTACGAAATGTTAAGTTTTGAAGTCAGTTAAACAGGCAGTATACAACGTGAAGAGAAGCATATGCTACAGTGAGCCCATGTCTGCTCTTCAAACCAACTCACCTCTCTCTGCTTTCCACCTCTCTCTGCTGGATTCTCAAGTGATGATGCCACTCATTTTTTTAATTATGCTAGTATGGGTGAATTTATCAGTCAGTATTGATGGTACTATGTATTAGCATCCATGAATTCCTCTCAGCCATATAGATTCACATCATTAAACTTTACAGGTTAGTCCCCACAGAGTAATTAAAGATTTTGAAGGATCAATAGTTTTGATTGTAAAGCTTTTAGTGGGTACCTATCAGACACTTTTCTCAGGTTACTTGATAAATGCTGCTTTTCCACATACAATGTCTGTATAGCTTTCTGAGAGCATGCTGTTAGTGGAATGAGAACTTCCTGTGGTGGACAAATATTAATTAGGTGTTACACTGGTAGTGTGCAACTTTTATTACAGATGATTTATTACAGTAAATTGATTCAATTCCTCTGACTGATGAAGACTTCAGAACTTGTTAGGAAATCTATAGCTTCCTGAACTCAAAATATATGGGGGGAAAATGCAGTAAGAAAGCATGTGCCTTCTGCCTTTAGAGTCAAGAGATGAAGCTCTGATGAGACTGTAGTGAGATGTGACCTTAGTTTTGATTAGAAGAAAGGCTGAGGACAAGCACTGAAGGGCAAGAGAGAGTAGTGTGTGTGACAAGTGCTGTAAGGTAGTGGCAACTTTTAATGGAGGAGGATGCTGTCTACCACTACCTGAAGGGAGGTTGTAGCCAGGTGGGGGTTGATCTCTACTGTCAGGCAGCCTGCAGCAGAATGGGGGGACACAGTCTTGGGTTGTGCCATGGGAGGTCTGGTCTGGATGTTTGGAAAGTGATTGCCAGAGAGAGTGATTGGCATTGGAATGGGCTGCCCAAGGAGGTGGTGGAGTTGCCATCCCTGGAGGTGTTCAAGAGAAGCCTGGATGAGGAACTTGGTGCCATGGTCTGGTTGACTGGATAGGGCTGAGTGCTAGGTTGGACTGGATGATCTTGGAGGCCTCTTCCAACCTAGTTTGTTCTATGATTCTATGAAAAGGATTAAGGTGGCAGCTGGGTAAGAAAAATGGAGCCTGTTAAAATATTAATTGGCCGATGCAATGACTATTGCCTGTGAAAACAGGGAGTTGTTGAGTGCTTATTGTTTAAACAGGCATAAATGTGAAATGGAAAAATCTGAATTTTCAGCCTTAGTATTTTGAAGTCCTACCTGCACAAACTGATCTTCAGTCTGTCCTGTGGAAACTCCTGACACACAGGTGGCCTCTTCTGTGGTGAAATCGTTTTATTATTATCCTTGCCAACAGTCTTATTTGGCTGATACTTTAACCACTGTAGTAATTTAGTGTTGGACATCCAGGTACTTATACTGAATTAATCTTCTGATGTATCCAGAGCGTGTGAAAACAAAGGCTGTGCGTTTAAGACTACTGTAATCTCACTGTGAAGTTAGCCATCAAATTACTAACCTCTGGTAGGTTCTGCAAGCTGAGTCTGTTTAAGTACAAATGTAGTTATCTTTTCTTACAACCTTTTTAAGAAGCAAGTCAGGGTGCTATACTTTAGAAGATTTTGCTTGTAAAGGAATGAAAGGTGATTCTTTTAGTGTTATGACAGGATTTTTTCATTTGTGGAAAATCCTTGCCTGTAGAACTGGCTAGACTAGCTCAGAACGTTTGTTCACACCCTCAGTTATTCTGCCTCTGAGAAATAGTAGAAGATCTGACCACTATCAGAGAAGACTGAGACCACCTAATGAACCCAAAGGTACATGGGACCTGATGAGGTCCATCTGTAGGTCCTGAGGCATCTAGCAGATGAAATTGCAAAGCCACTTTCATCATATTTAAAAAGTCATGGCAGTTGGGTTAAGTTCTCACTGACTGGAGAAGGGCAAACATAACCCCTATTATCACAAAGGAAGATAAAGAACACCCAGGGAAGAACAGGCCTGACAGTCACTCAGTGCCCAGCAAAATAATGGAGCTGATTCTCCTGAAGACTCTCCCAGGGCACATGGAAAACAAGGAGGTGATTGGTGACAGCCAGCATGGCTTCACTAATGCCAAATCCTGTGTGACGAATTTGGTGGCATTTTATAGTGGAGTTACTGCATCAGTGGATAAGGGAAAAACAAGTGGCATTATCTTCCTGGGCTTGTGCAAAGCTGTTCTGCATGACATCCTGGTCTCTAAATTCAAAGGACATGGATTTGATGGGTGAACTACTTGGTCAGTAAGGAACTGCACATAAAAAAAGCATCAGATAATATTCTGTCTTTAATAACAGAATGTGATTGTAGGATATAGAACTTGATATATGTTGTGAGATTGAACTGATGAGCAGGCATCATATGATTCCCTTTCTTGATATGTTTATCTCTGGTGTAAGATGTATGCTGGCTAAGCAAACTGCTAGGATCACAGACATGTCTGGGTTAAAACTAAAGGGTGGTTAAAGGAAGATGCTAGAATACATAGTGTGGTCACAGAGTGCCCTCTCCAGGGCAGGATGTTCATTAGTAAAAGACTGTTGTGAAAAAACAATGATGCAAGTATGGATGCCAGCTTGTTCCCTTAGAAAAACTGCTTTATAAAGATGTTTTTGGTAGGCATTTGTCTTTAAGTTGTTGAACTTAATCCAGGTGCAGTGACAATGAAAAGTAGAGTGGAATCCTGCCACAAAACTTCAGTAGATAAAAGCATGTTTTATGGCAGTGGCACAGAATTCAATCACCTGAATTTGTACTTCACTTCTACAGCCCACTTCCAACCTTGAAGCTTCTCTTTTTCAGTAGCTCCAAGAAGATCATTTATCACCTTTCCTACCTTTGCTTTTTAGAAAGTCTTCTTTGCAGAAGACTTCTTCTACTGAACATGCCAGTCTACCATGCACACCTGGCACCAAAAGTGGTTGTAGGAGAGCAGAATATATCCTGAGTTATTTGTAATAAAAGACACTTCTTAAATTTAGATTAGGCACAAACACAGACAATGGCTACGTTATTTCCATGCACAGTTTGGGAAGCTGACCTGGTTAGTATACTTCATCTTTAAAAGATGATTATCTGCTCTCATTTTGCATTCTTCAAAGAGTTCCAGCAAAAAGAAGGTTTTATTATGTAGTTTGTGGTACTCTTTAGGACTTTTTTCCTCGTATATTTATTTAACTTTCTTTTTGCAGAATTAAGATGTTAGGTCTCCATCTCAAACACAGCAACAGATAAAGTAATTAAAAAGTGTAGCAGTGATTTTAAGTCCATATACAGATGTATGAAGCATGGCAAGCATATGTAGCTCATTTGTCCAAGAGAGGAGAATGAGAGCAGAAAAAGACAGAATATCTGATCACTAGGCTGGTGTCTACAGCAGAATTACATTTGTGGACCCAGGAAGGAATTGAATATATTAGACCTCTTCTGCTGTTTCCCTAGCCTGAGCTGTTATCATAAGCAAGGTCTAGATAGATTCTCACTGAGATGTCTTTTCAAAGTTTGCCAAGTTCCTTGATATTTTTTAGTGTGCTTTATCATTATTTTTAAGGAACAATTTTAAAGATCATCCATTTTGCAAACACTTCCATGCTCAGTCTGTCAACATTTGAAGTGGTTTCAACCAATTTGATCTTGAATAAATATTTCTTTTTTTTTCTTTTTTCCCCCACTTTCTTTATTTGTTTTGTTTTGTGTTTTTGTCTTAATATTTTTCATTGTTTTAATTTTCTTTCTCAAGGGATGATAAAATGATGAAATTATTTTGTCTGCTGCCCTCATTTGCCACTAGCCAGCTCTTAGAACTTTTATAATCTGCTGTGTATGCATTTGTCTTAGAGAAGCAAAGGTTGTTCTCCGTTGACTTGCTCATTTCCTTGAATGCTGCTTTGTCACACTGATACAGAAAATGTGCCAGGGAAGGGCTAGCAGGTGGAGTACCTCAAGGATCTGTACTGGGACCAGTCTTGTGTAACACCTTCATGGGTGACATGGACAGTGGCATTGAGTGCACCCTCAGCAAGTTCTCTGACGGCACCGAGCTGTGTGGTGTGGCTGACATGCTGGAGGGAAGGGATCCATCCAGAGGAACCTGGACTGGAGAGGTGGGTCCATGCCACCCTCATGAGCTTCAGCAAGACCAAGTGCAGGGCCCTGTATGTGAGTTGGGGCAATGCCAACCACAAATTGTGTTTAGTTTGAGGCTAACTGGAATATTTTAGTGAGAGAAATTAGATTATAGGCTGTGAAAAGGAAACAATGGTGATGTCTACTTCATTCATAGGCTTGATGAGATATATAGAAACAAGAACATAAACACAGATAAGACAGTGCGTGTGGGTCTCTGAGAGCCTCTGCTTTTTTCCCCTTGGGCTGCTTCTGTGTAACTAATCCTTCTGCTTTCTAACCCCCCCTGGCCAATCCTCTAAACTCACCTTGCACGCAAGGCAAATCTGGGATAAGGTAGAGGGGCGGAAAGAAGGTGGGGAGCCCTTCCTGGGGACTCAAGTTTCTGGGAGAGCATTTGTGTATTACTTTTTAACTTGCATATTTCTGCATATAACTATAAATACTTGTGTCTTGTGCTAAGCTGTAAATATAGCTTCATTCTTTAATTCCCAGCTTGGCCGATTCTAGTCTGGGTGATTTCATAAGAGTAGGGGGTGGCAGGTAACTCCCAAACCATCACAACAATATAGGCTGGGCAGTGATTGGCATGAGAGCAGCCCTGAGGAAAGGGACTTGGGGGTACTGGTGGATAAGAATCTCAACATGAGCTTCCAGTGTGCATTTGCAGCTAAGAGAGCCTACTGTATCCTGAGCTGCATCAAGAGAAGTGTGACCAGCAAGTCGAGGGAATTAATTCTCCCCCTCTACTCCGTTCTGGTGAGATTCCACCTGGACTACTGCATCCAATTCTAGAGCCTCTATTACAGGAAAGATCTGGACATGCATATGAGAGGATAAAGTTAAATAACCAGGTTGCATTGTGCAGAGAGTGTTTTTACACTGCAGATGTACTGTGCACATGCTGTACTCAAAATCTCTCTGTGTTTGACTAGGTTGTTTTTATGCTTGATAGCTACACTGCATAGTTTTTAGGCTACTATTTGCCTTAAAGGGATGTGTAATGTGTTTTTTAAATATGCTTTAATAAATGAGTTTATCTCTGTTAGCTGGAATATTAAGTTGAAAAAAATGTAATAAACTCGATTAGTTTGGGAAGTCAATGGAAGCTTGGCCATTTGAATCTCTAATCCTAATTAATTAGATTGTGAGTGGATTAATATTTGCAGTGTAGTAGTGTTTAAGAAATGCTGGTCTCTTCAAAGAGAACTGCACGAGTAGCTAAGCCCAAAGTTCTTTTGGGGATTTATCAGCTCGTTTCTAGAAATATATTACAGTTCCAAGAGTATTAAAACAAGACTGAACTTTTTTTTAAAGTTTTTTTTTTTGTTGTTCTTTTGAGTTTTGTTTTTTTTTGGGTTGCTTCCTTGCTTCTTTCCTTGCTTCTTTCCTTGCTTCTTTCCTTGCTTCTTTCCTTGCTTCTTTCCTTGCTTCTTTCCTTGCTTCTTTCCTTGCTTCTTTCCTTGCTTCTTTCCTTGCTTCTTTCCTTGCTTCTTTCCTTGCTTCTTTCCTTGCTTCTTTCCTTGCTTCTTTCCTTGCTTCTTTCCTTGCTTCTTTCCTTGCTTCTTTCCTTGCTTCTTTCCTTGCTTCTTTCCTTGCTTCTTTCCTTGCTTCTTTCCTTGCTTCTTTCCTTGCTTCTTTCCTTGCTTCTTTCCTTGCTTCTTTCCTTGCTTTCTTTTTTCCTTTTTTCATTTTCTTTTATCCACCCCCCTTTCTTTCCCCAACCTTTTCCCCCCTTTTCTTTTTTCCCCCTTTCCCCCCTTTTCTTTTTTCCCCCTTTCCCCCCTTTTCTTTTTTCCCCCTTTCCCCCCTTTTCTTTTTTCCCCCTTTCCCCCCTTTTCTTTTTTCCCCCTTCCCCCCCCTTTTCTTTTTTTCCCCCTTCCCCCCGCTTTTCTTTTTTTCCCCTTTCCCCCCCTTTTATTTTTCCCCCTTCCCCCCCTTTTCTTTTTTCCCCTTTCCCTCCCTTTTCTTTTTTCCCCTTTCCCTCCCTTTTCTTTTTTCCCCTTTCCCTCCCTTTTCTTTTTTCCCCCTTTCCTCCCCTTTTCTTTTTTCCCCCTTCCCCCCATTTTATTCTTTTCCCCTTCCCCCCCCCTTTATTTTTTTCCCCTTCCCCCCTTTTCTTTTTTCCCCTTTTCCCCCTTTTCTTTTTTCCCCCTTTCCCCTTTTCTTTTTTCCCCCTTTCCCTTTTTCTTTTTTCCCCCTTTCCCCTTTTCTTTTTTCCCCCTTTCCCCTTTTCTTTTTTCCCCCTTTCCCCTTTTCTTTTTTCCCCCTTTCCCCTTTTCTTTTTTCCCCCTTTCCCCTTTTCTTTTTTCCCCCTTTCCCCTTTTCTTTTTTCCCCCTTTCCCCTTTTCTTTTTTCCCCCTTTCCCCTTTTCTTTTTTCCCCCTTTCCCCTTTTCTTTTTTCCCCCTTTCCCCTTTTCTTTTTTCCCCCTTTCCCCTTTTCTTTTTTCCCCCTTTCCCCTTTTCTTTTTTCCCCCCTTTCCCCTTTTCTTTTTTCCCCCTTTCCCCTTTTCTTTTTTCCCCCTTTCCCCTTTTCTTTTTTCCCCCTTTCCCCTTTTCTTTTTTCCCCCTTTCCCCTTTTCTTTTTTCCCCCTTTCCCCTTTTCTCTTCTTCCCCTTTCCCCCCCCTTTTCTTTTTTCCCCCTTTCCCCCTCCTTTTCTTTTCCTCCCCTTTCTCCCCCCTTTTCTTATTTTCCCCTTCCCCCCCTTTTTTTTTTTCCCCCTTCTTTCCTGCCTTTACCTTTTTACTTAGAATCCTTAATAAAAGCTTTTCTTTTGTCCAAGGAGTGTCTTGGTTGCAGAAAATCTGACACTGCAGTTAATTTTTTTTGTTGTTAATTAGGTTAGTGCTTTAAAATAGAAAATGAATGCTGCTGCAAATAACAGCAAATATCAGCCTGTTGTAAGCATTTCTCCACATAGGTGTAGGAATAAAGCTCAACATTAAAACAAAGCCAAGCAGAACTGACAATCAAACTGAACAGGAAAACGTACACATAGTCAATAGTTTAGAGATGAAATGAATTGAAATGCAGTTTGCTGCAGCTGAGGTAATTTGCTGTTTCTTAAGAAACACAGAGAGCTTGAAGTGACTGCAAAGCAGCTCTTAGAAAAGAAGTCCAGAAGAATGCAACAGAAGTATTTCTGAACAGATGGATGCAGCTGAATGGAGAGCTGTAAAATTGGGGTAGTTTGTGTGTGCAGGAGAGACTGTGACAATGGGCAGAGAAAATAAGGAGAGCTGGGAGGATGAGGTTACACCTCTGGTGATGATAGCTGAGAAATGCAGCCGCTATCCTATTTCACCAGCGTGCTAAAGAGAAGGTAGCTCTGTGAATAGGTTGTGGGTGGCTACTCTTAATAGCCTGAGCCCTGTGAAACCCTGCAGGAAGTTTGACGTTGTGTAAGATTGCACTGTTGCCGTTCCCTGATTGTCTCTCTCTGCAGTTAGACCATTCAGTAAAGATAATAAGTCTAGTTGCTAGCAGTAGTGGGTCAGGAGTATGGTACTTGAAGAGTCTCTGCTGTTGTGAGAGGCAGAAATGAGCTTGGAAAATACAAAAAACTCTGCAAAATAGTCTAGGGTTTCTTTGACTAAGTTTCTTAGGTCTTTTAAGCTTTGTAAATAAACTTTGTGCTACCAAAATTAGGTTCTAAATCTTTGGTAGAAGTGTCAGGTTGCAACCTGACATTGAGGCTTGGGACCTATTTTCCATTTAAAGCAGAAATTTGGCTTTTTTAGGGAATAAACAAAAGCCCTTTTGTTTTTGCTCTGTGATGTATGTCATAACTTCCCCCCCCCCCCCCCCCAAAAAAAAAAAATTAATTGCTAGATTGATGTATTTAGAGTAATATCAGGAAGAGTGTGGCTAGTAGGATGAGGAAGGTTGTTCTTCCCCTGTACTCAGCACTGGTCAGGCCACACCTTGAGTGCTGTGTCCAGTTCTAGGCCCCCTCAGTTCAAGAGAGATGTTGAGGTGCTGGAATGTGTCCAGAGAAGGGTGATGAAGCTGGTGAGGGGCCTGGAACACAGCCCTGTGAGGAGAGGCTGAGGGAGCTGGGGTTGTTTAGCCTGGAGAAGAGGAGACTCAGGAGTGACCTCATTGATGTCTGCAACTACTTAAAGGGAAGTTGTATCCAGGTGGGGGTTAACCAGCAACAGAAGAAGGGTCCCTTTCAACTCTTAACATTTTGTGATACAAGAAGACATCTGTAAAGACCTCTCTCTCTCTCTTTTTATGAGCTTAACTTTGGTGAAGTTATTGCTGTGGAACCACTGCTGCATTCCTGTTGTTGGGTACATTAAGTCTTTTCTTACTATTCAGACCACACAGTTTAACATTATTTGCTCTACATTTTTGTTCTTTGTTTTTCTTCTTATCCTTATGTTACAAAAAGAAAGTATGAATTTTCTGTTAAAATTCCATGCAAAATGTTTTTCTGTTTTAATTGAGGTTCTTAGAAACAATTTCTTTTGGCATAAATACTGACTACAGGTGGAATTAAAACCTCTCAGAAGCAGGATTTTTTTATGGTTTTGGTTTTCTCTTGGCTATTCCTTGAAGTCTAAATATTCTGGTTCTCATCTTGGAGAGGGTTAAAATTTAGCCCCTTCTTGTCCCATTAAAGCAGAATGCTTGGCAGAGCTGCTTGGACATTATAAAAGATGTTTAGGACTCCCTTCATGTTCATACAATTTTCTATCTTACTGATTTATGTCTGCAGCATTCTTGACAACTCATCCTTGCTTCTGAGTGCCTGCTGCAAATCCTGCTCTCTTCTGTATTTTCATAGGAGATGGTGAGCTCTATACTTTTGGAGAACCTGAGAATGGGAAACTGGGATTATTGCCTGAACAGCTGAAAAACAATAGAATTCCACAACCTGTACTGGGAATTATGGAGAAGGTCAATAAGGTTGCTTGTGGTGGAGAACACACAGTGGTGCTGACAGGTAAGTAATTTAACTCAATTTTATTTTTCAGCTCTATAACTTAGTCAGTAAACTCAATTTGCTTTATTTACTTGCCACTGAAATGTTAGATGCTGCAGTAAGCCTAACTGGAAGACTGTTGTACATCAAGGAGGTAGAAACCATGTGCTGGGCTGCATCAAGAGCAGTGTGGCAGCAGGGCAAAGGAGGGGATTCTCCCCCTTTACTCTGCTCTCATCAGAACCCACCTAGAGTACTGTGTGGTGCAGCTCTGAAGCCTCCAACGCGAGAAGGACATGGAACTGTTGTAGCAGGTCCAGGGGAGGGCCATGAAGATGATCTGCTAGGCTGGAGCACCTCTCCTCTGAGGACAGGCTACAAGAGTTTGGGCTCTTCAGCCTGGAGAAGCCTTTGAGGAGACCTTATAGTGGCCTTCCAGTATCTGAAGGAGGCCTACAGGAGGGCTGGGGAGGGACTACTGACAAGGTCTTGTAATGACAGGATAAGGGGTAATGGGTATAAACTGGCAGAGGGGAGATTTAGACTAGATGTTAGGAAGAAGTTCTTTACAGTGAGGGTGGTGAAACACTGGCACAGGTTGCCCATGGAGGCTGTGGATGCTCCCTCCCTGGAGGTGTTCAAGGCCAGGTTGGATGAGGCTTTGAGCAACCTATTCTAGTGGCCTATGGCAGAAGGTTGGAACTACATGATCCTTGAGGTCCCTTCCAACCTAAACCATTCTATAATTCTATGAAACCCAAATAACAGTTTACCTACAGTCAGGCCTTTGCTGTGCTGCAGGTATCTCTGCTGCAGGATAAACTTAACCAGCTAATTGCAATAGAAGAGCTTACAGACAGTTTATGCTTGGTGTACTGATGGTCACATCACTTGTGTGTCCTTGCCTTTATCTGAAGCTTCAGCAGCAAGTTTCCATGTGAATGACCTTTTTATTTGACAGTATAAATGATAAATAGGGTTGTTTTGCAGTAAGAGGGTCAAAAGACCAAAATGAAGTAACCTGCAGATGAGATCTGCATTACATGCTGCGGCTGGTTTGAGACCTGTTCAGTTCTGTAAAGCTCAGGATTCCCAGCATCTGAAGGGATTTAAGATTATTGATAGAAGCTGGAACACAGGATGTTCCACCTCAACATGAGGAGACAATTCTTTACAGTGAGAGTGATGGAGCAGGATCAGACTGTCCAAAGAGATTGTGGAAAGATTTGCCACTGGAATGGGCTGCCCAGGGAGGTGGTGGAGTCACCATCCCTGGAGGTCTTCAAGAAAAGACTGGATGAGGCATTTAGTGCCATGGTCTAGATGACTGGATAGGGCTGGGTGATAGTTTGGCCTGGATGATCTTGGAGGTCTCTTCCAACATGGCTGATTCTATGATTCCTGTGCAGCCTGCCCTAGGTGATCCTGCTTTGGCAGGGGGGCTGGACTCGATGATCTCTGGAAGTCCCTTCCAACTCCTAACATTCTGTGGTTTAAAAGTTACCAGCTTTGGCTTGGAATGAATTCCACAGCTGTGTGATGTGCCCTGTGATTGATCTCCTACCAAACCTGCAAAAGCTACAGAAACAAGCTGGCTATCTAGGTATTAGTCCTTACATATGTAATTTGAAAATGCTTAAATGGTCATCTCTTGCCAACCTGATGGTTTGCCTTCAAGGTTATGTAGCCAACATATCTAATATATAGACTGAGAAATCTAACTGAGGGAGATTGTAATTAAATATGATGTGGTATTGTATTACAAGCCCCTGAGGAAGGGGAAGGTGGAAGCGATGCGCTGCAAAACCTTGTGAGTAATGATGAGTCAAGCTGCAAGATTCTAGTAGGTTAAAACTCCTTTGGGAGGCTTGTGAAGAGGAAATAGCAGCAGCAAACCCAGGGCATAATGCAAGCATTTGTCTGCATTTCAATGACTTTGTCTTTCTTCTTCCACCAACATACAGTCTTACCCTGGCAGTATTCTATGTCGTAACATAAATTTCTTTACATAAAATCAGATTATCATTATTAAGGGGAAAAAAACAACCCATAAATTTGGGAACAGCAAATGTATAAATCATAGCATTAGTTTATGGGATACAAAGTGAAGGTCTGCAGAAAGAATTTGATTATCATTATTGATTATGTTTTTAACCATAAATCTGAAGCCAGCCAATAGATATTTTGTTTTAATGGTGTTTCGTGTGATAAAATTTCATTGGAACAAATGACTGTTAGAAAGATTTATTAGGAAGATGTAGGCCTGGGTGACATCATCATTATAATGAAATCTGTACAAGAGTGAGGAAAAAAAGAGGCAAAATAAAAATGCCTAAAAGCAAATAGAATGAATTAAAACCCACCAGAGTAAGTCAGTGTCTCAGTATGTAAGATTTACTTGTCTTTGGAAGCAGATTTTGCAGTGGAATGCAAGTAAATTCAGGGCTGGCTTAGCTGACAGTTGGTGATCAGAGTATTGAATGCCAGAAGGTCCAGTTGAGTCAAGAGAAGAGGAAAACAGTATCCTCCAACAAAATGCATTTTCCTAAAGATTAATAATCCTTGTGATGAGAGTAAAAGATCACATAGATGATTTTTAATGTGATTCAGCTACTGTTAAATAGGCTACAGCTGTGAACTTCTGCCTAAGACACCCAGAACAAAAGAGTGAAAGATAATGAAAATGTTGTCCCAAGTTACAGATAGTTTGTCTGGAGTGTATTAACATACAGAAATTTGTCTGAGTCAGGACAAAACTTGGGTGAAAACAATTGAGAAAAGAGATTCAGATATTGTAATTATGTAGAAAGTGAGTGTGGCATACATGCTTTAGAGGCTTTGCACCAGAAACTTGAAATGAGTGCTGGAGTGCAGCTTGAGATTAGGTGACATGAACACAAATTGAGAACTCTAATGAGGCAGTATATCTTTAAAGAGGAGCAGAAACATTTATACTCCATTTAATTAAATTTTCCTACATTAAGAGGGTAGTACAATTTGGAAGAAACCCTGAATTTCCTGTGTCATCATCTGTGAAAATGGGTGCTGCTTGCCTCACGTAACACTATAGGTACTGAGGTGGTTTTCACCTTATCATAGTCTTGCCAGCTTTTTAGGGTTTATCATTTCAGTCTTAAAAGAGTGTCTAACTATTGTATATTGTCATGTTTCATTTAGCATAGAACAGGATATAGGAGAAAATGCCCTATGGAGAAACCACTGAACATCTCAGCTCGTTTCTTGTCATCAGTTCTACTTAGGGTTTATTGAATTAGAAGAAAGTATAATCCAGTTATCTGACTGAGTATGGAGCAAGTTTCTTCCTGACCCTCATACATAATTAGGCTATTCCTAAGCACTTTGCTGATCTCTCTTTTTTTTTTTTTTCCTGACTGTCTTATCTGTTCTGTTGGCAAATTTTGTATGGTAAGAACTATTGTTAGACAGGTTATTAAACCAAAGTGCTGTTTGCAATCTCTCCAGCAAGTACCAGAGTAAATGGTAAAAAGTATATATTAAAGAATTCATTTTTTGGCTCTGAAACTCCAAAATGGAAAATTATTTTTTTCCCCAGAAAACAAAAAAGAAAAAACTTGGAAAAAAACTTTTTTTTTTTTTTTTTTTTTTTTTTTTTTTTAAGTTAGGACATTATAGAAATGTTGAATGTTATAGAAATGTGGAATTGTGGAATTGAACTATCATCAACACTGGTCAGGCCACACCTTGAGTACTGTGTCCAGTTCTGGGCCACTCAATTCAAGAGAGATGTTGAGGTGCTGGAATGTGTCCAGAGAAGGGCGACAAAGCTGGTGAAAGGCCTGGAACACAAACCCTATGAGGAGAGGGTGAAGGAGCTGAGGTTGTTTAGCCTGGAGAAGAGGATGTGGTGCTTGGGGATATGGTTTAGAGTGCACCTTGTAGAGTAGGGTTAATGGTTGGACTTGGTGATCCCGAGGGTCTTTTCCAACCTGAATGTTTCTGTGATTCTGTAATTTGTGAATCTAGGAGTTGGAGAAGAAAAAAAACTATGATTGGGAGTGGCCTTACTATCTCCCATATTTTTTTCAGGATGATTGCCAATCCTCTAGGAACAATCCTGTCTATAAAAGGGTATATTACCCTCCTTTTTTTTCTCTGAAAGGAGGGAAAGCAAAGATATCCCTTCAAAGGAAAAAGCGAAGTAGTCCTTCAAGAGCAGATAATTTTCATCTTCTGTCTCAAAGTACATTAAAACAAATAGAAATTCAAGATACCCTTTTGAAAGAGAGATGAGAAAGATGAAAAAGCTCAACTTTTTCATGACTGGACTGACTGTTCAAACCACATAAGATTATCTAGATTTTTCACATCATTCTTAAGTCTGTATGCTATTTATACTGAATCCCCCAAATCCAATCACTAGGTCTGGCAAAATTCAGTATGATGTCAACAGCTGATTTTTACAGCAGCACTTTTCAGCATAACCTGTTTAAAAGAAAAACATCTTGAGAGTATGTAGAGTGTTGGCATAATAGTAGTAATAATAATAATAATGGCTTCAAACTAGAGAAGAGGAGATTTAGATTGGATATTAGAAACGGGTTCTTTACTATGAGGGTGGTGGAACACTGGAACAGGTTGCCCAGGGAGGTGGTTGAGGCCCCATCCCTGAAGATCTTCAAGGTGAGGCTCAGCAGGGCTCTGGACAAGCTGAACCGGTTGAGGGTGTCCCTGCTGACTGCAGAGGAGGTTGGAATAGATGAATGGAATATGCCCTGGCACAGCTTGAGACTGTGTCCTCTTGTTCTGTCACAGAGTGCCTGGCAGAAGAGAGCAACTCCCACCTGGCTAGAACCTCCTTTCAAGTAGTTGTAGAGAGCAATAAGGTCTCTCCTGAGCCTCCTCTTCTCCAGGCTGAACAATCCCAGCTCTCTCAGCCTCTCCTCATAGGGCTGTGCTCCAGTCCCCTTCCATGTATACTGTTGCAGTATTTCATTGTATTTCCTTTGAAATCAGAAAGTTCAGTGTAAATTAGGAAGTGTACTATGGTAATATTATGGAATCTGATCTGTTCTTTGCTTTCTCTTTCCCTGACAGTAGCAAAGATTGATTTGAGGGGATAGTAGCGTAATTTGGTTTTAATATTTCTCCAGTTCGTGGCTGCTCTGAGAATTTGGTTGCACAGCATGAAGTACTTCTGTGGCACTGAAACTCTCTTTGCTGTTCCAGTGGCCTTGTTTCCTTGACATGAAGTAGTCTTCAAAAAGCAAAGATTCTCTGTGGATTGTCATTCCACACATTCCTCTCTTGCTTTAGAATGTGGTGAAATGTTTGATTTGATGGCATCTGTGCGGTGGGAGCAGTCCTGCTGTGCTCCTATGTTCATAACAATGATGTAATGGTATATTGCTCCCAAATATCACTTCTCTTTGCTTGATGGAGAATATTTTTTGTCCTTCCCAGATTTTCATAACAATTTCCAAGTACTTTAAGTATCATTTCCCCAGCTTTCCCTTTGCTGCTTACACGCAGAACTAAAAGAGGCAGGCTATAAAATTCTAGGAAAGCTACTCCCTTTTCCCAAAAACCTTAGTCTTTGAATTTCTCTTTTCAAACATGACCTCACCAAGTTTTCCAGGCTTTACACTCTTCCCCTTTTGTGATGGAGTGTGTCTTGGGACACACCAAGAATCTTTATTGCTTTGGAGAAGCTCCTGTTCTTTTTCCTGGCACAGGCAGTCCATTAGATGAACAAAATAGAGATGTGGAAAGATGATTATTCTGTCAGAAGATAACACAGTCGTAGTGTTTTCAGTATTTAATGCAGGGCTGATCTGGTAGCTGAACAGAATACTGAAATCTTTGCTGTTACTGCTCCAGTCTCTTCTGACACACAAATTAGTATTGGTTTAAAGAGGTCTAGGTCTATTACTGAGAGTCATACAGTGTGCATGCAGGAAACCAGGAATTAAGATGTACTTGGAAGTGTATATGTGTGTAAACATTGTGGTCCTAAATTAATTGCAGCATGTAAACTCCCATAAATACTTTTGCCAGCTGATAATTTGTGTACATGTGAGCAGTGGAATTATTTTTGCATTTGTGTTAGAAAAATGTGTTACATATTGAACATTGGAACTTAATTTCTGTGCTTATTTTAGTGCTTCATTTCCTGGTTTGTTTTTGTTCCTCTGTTTGTTGATTGGGTGGGGTTTTGTTTGGTGGTGGTTGTTGCATTCTGTTATTAGTTGATAAATGTAATTGATAAGTTGTAAATGTGGTAATTGAAAAAAAATGGGGTAGTTTGAGGAGGGTTTTTTTTGATGGTAATGTCATTTGAAAGGCAGTTACTACATATAGAGCCTCCTTGTTGTTAACTTTGCTTGTACACTTTCAGAGACAGATGTCTATACTTTTGGACTTGGACAGCATGGGCAGCTGGGACATGGTACTTTTATTTTTGAAACTCCAGTACCAAAGTCTGTGAAGCACTTGAGGAGGCATAAAATATGTAACATCACATGTGGAGAAAATCATACTGCTGTAGTAGCAGGTATGTATGTGAAGAATTCTGAAATGCACTTCCAGTGATTCTCTGTTAGACTGTAAAAGCTTTCTCTGTAAAATGAGCAGTAAGAGAAGACATTGCAGAGTTACTAGTTGTAAAGGTTAAGTAAGCTAGTGAGAAAGCCAGGTTCAGGGAGGTGGTAGAAGCCTCATCCCTGGAGGTTTTAAACACCAGGCTGGATGGGGCTCTGAGCAGCCTGATCTAGTGTGAAGTGTCCTTGACCATGGCAGAGGGTTGGAGCTAGATAATGCTTCAGGTATCTTCCAGCTCTGACAACTCTGATTCTATGACAATGTGATGGGTTAAAAACTTTCCCCCCAGCACTATTGAAATTTACCAGACTAGCTCAGATGGCTATTTACAGGAAAGCTAAATTTACAAGCATATATAGAGAGAATCATAGAGTCAACCAGGTTGGAAGACACCTCCAAGGTCATCCAGTCCAGCCTAGCACCCAGCCCTATCCAGTTAACTAGACCATGGCACTAAATGCCTCATCCAGTCTTTTCTTGAACACCTCCAGGGACGGTGACTCCACCACCTCCCTGGGCAGCCCATTCCAATGCCAATCACTCTCTCTGGGAAGAACTTCCTCCTAACACACAATATTTACAAGTATTTACAATTATATATAAATTAGAAATTATACAGAAATCCAGACTCCCTCCTGGACAGATAAAGCTGCCCAGAAGGGCTCAGAGTTACCCTCTCTTTCTCCCTCTGCCTTCCCAGTCAGACAGACAAAACAACCAGCAAAGCTACATTTTTTTTTATTAGCCGAGATTAGTGGAGAGATATTAGAGTGGAGTGAAAAGGAAGGAAATTGATCCAACATCACAGACTAGAGTGGGACAAATTGTTGACATTCTGGCTTTTTATCCCTCTTGGCAAGTCAATGAATGATACAGACTTCATCAATATTTTCTTTTTACAACCAATTATCTAATTTTTCTCAGTAAAATATTACAATTAGCCTCAAACCAGCACAGGCAGTGTTAGGAATTTCTCATTCACAGCTCTGCACTCGGTGTCCCTTGGTAACCTCATAATCTCGATAACAAGAATTCTTATTTAGAAGCATTGATTTTCTATACAACTTAAATCTTACTATTTTATACTTGAGTTATTATTTTTTCACAGGTTGTCTAGAGTGATATCTTGGGCAGTACTTTGCATGCAGATGCATGTATTGATCATATTAATATGTTGAAAACGTGAAAACAGTTGTGCAGGTGTTGGCTTTTGGAAGAGAAATATTCCTTACTTGCATGGCCTGTTACTTTGTAATGGTTTTGCTCTGGTTTTGTGTTGAGTCTTTGTTGTTAATGCCATCTCATTTGTTTTTCCCCAGAGAATGGCCTCATGTTTACTTTTGGAGATGGGCGACACGGCAAGTTAGGCCTTGGAGAGGAGAATTTTACCAATCAGTTTGACCCCACTCTGTGTTATAACTTCCTGAGGTTCACAGTCCTTTTGGTAAAACTTTGGTTCACACTTCTCAGACACCATAATGTTTCTCTTTTCATGATACATGTTGTTAATAAGAGCTGAAATCTCCTTATTGAATTATCTCGTTCTGTAACATTTAATTAAAGGACCTACATTGAGAGAAAAAGGACATTTTATTTACTTACCACACTGTTAATTTGGCTTAGAATCTATTTGGCTTGGACCACACACATAGGCTGCTTTTCTAGGGTTTTATTTAGTTGTGTTGTGCTATAGTCTTTTGGTCTATAGATATGTGGCAGCCTAGAAAAATAAATGTTTGTTGGTGTCATCATTTGAGGCAAACCCAAGACTAGATGACAGGAGTGACTCTTAGAATCATAGAATCGGTCAGGATTGGAAGGGGCCACAAGGATCATCTAGTTCCAATCCCCCTGCCGTGGGCAGAGACACCTCACACTAGATCGTGCTGTCTTGAACACCTCCAAGGATGGAGCTTCCACCAGCTCTTCTCAATTGCACCCTGTGATAGGACAATGGTAATGGGTGTAAGCTACAGCACAGGAAGTCCCACCTCAACATGAGGAAGAACTTTACTGTAAGGGTCACAGAGCACTGGAGCAGACTGCCCAGAGAGGTTGTAGAGTCTCCTTCTCTGGAGGCCTGTCTGGATGCATTCCTGTGTGACCTACACTAGATTCTATGGAGACTCAATGATCTATGGAGGTCGCTTCCAAACCCTAACATCCTGTGATCCTGTGTTCAATACAAATACATTGTACTTAAGAAGCGAACACAGATCACTAATCATTAATAAACAGAATTAAGTACTTCTATCTTGTTAAAGTCATTAGGAGCTAAATTTGCATCAATTTAATATCTCTTACTTGATTTTTGTTTTTCGTGTAATCTAAGGCTCTAGAGATGATTGTAAGGAAATGAGATCCTTGTCATGATATTTAGAAATCAAATAATTGGACCTTTTTTCTGCTGCTGTAGGTTGCTTGTGGTGGTTGTCACATGCTAGTTTTTGCTGCTCCAAGACCTAAAGGATCTGAAGAAGTAATCTTAGATGATTTATATGAGAGACATTTGACTGCTACACTCTCTAAAACCAGTGGAGAGTTGCTGCTAGCAAACACCTTACAGCTAACATCAGCACGACTGCGGCGTCGAGAGAGGGTAAGTTAAGAGCTCTTTAAAGCTGATGTATTTCTTTTAGGAAACAAAATCACTTTCAAAGCTAAAATCACAGCATATGTCCAGCAGATAAATGTCCCTCCTTAATATACATGTTCAATTTTAGTGTATAGGAAGACTCAGAGAATCACAGAATGTATCTGGTTAGGAGAGACTTCAAAGAGCATCCAGTCCAGCCTTTGGCCCAGCAGTGAAAGGTCATCACTAAACCATGTCCCCAGGGATGGTGACTCCACCACTGCCCTAGGCAGACCATTCCAATGTTTGAGAACCCTCTCCATGAAGAAATATCTCCTAATATCCAGCCTGAATCTCCACTAGTGCTGCTTGAAACCATTTCCACTAGTCCTGTTGCTTGTCACCAGCTATAGGCTGGATGTTAGGAGGAAGTTCTTCACAGAGAGAGTGATTGGCATTGGAATGGGCTGCCCAGGGAGGTGGTGGAGTCACTGTCCCTAGAGGTGTTCAAGAAAAGACTGGATGAGGCATTTAGTGCCGTGGTCTAGTTGCCTGGATAGTGCTGGGTGCTAGGTTGGACTGGATGATCTTGGAGGTCTCTTCCAACCTGGTTGATTCTACGATTCTATTCTCAATATCCTTTTGTTTCAATCCTCTAAAGGAAAAATCACCTGAACAGTTTACTCGAATGGTACAAACGCTGCCTCCACTAGGAGGAAGGTTCTTAAAGTCCTCACTGCCTGTGACTAGCAACACCAGCCCTTTCACTTTTTCTGCAACAAGTCTTTCTAAAGCTGAAGCCATGAAAGACAGAGACCACGAAAAAGGTGAAGTATCTCTATGTCTTACTGCTGTTCTCTGATAATTCTGTAGTTTGGTTCTTATTTGTAAACAGGTGCTCAGCTTGAACATGGAAGAAAGTTTGAGTTCAGTCTTACCTGAAGAGGGTCTGGCAGCATAGAATTGTAGAGTTGTTTTGGTTGGAAAAGGCCTCTAAGCTCACCAGGTCCAACCATTGACCTAGCACCAGCATGGCCATAAAATCACATCCCCAGGTGCCATGTCCACAAGTTTATTGAACACCTCCAGGGACGGTGACTCCACCACCTCCCTGGGCAGCCTGTTCCAATGCCTGACCACTCTTGCAGCAGAGCAATTTTTTCTAATAGTCATTCTAAACCTTCCCTGGCATTTAAGGCCATTTTCTCTCATCACAGAATCACAGAAACATCCAGGTTGGAAAAGACCCTCAGGGTCACCAAGTCCAACCTCTAACCTTACTTAACAAGATTCACCTTAAACCATATCCCTATGCACCACATCCAAATGACCCTCAAACATATCCAGGGTGGGTGACTCACCTGATACTAGGGAGAAGAAACTAACCCCCACTTCACTCCAACCTCTTTTCAGGGAGTTATAGAGAGTGATGAGGTCTTACCTCAGCCTCCAGACCTGAAGGCTGAGAAATCCATACAAGAAATTGCTCCACACTGTTCATGTTTGAAAAACTTGCTTAAGGATTTAAAGGTGGCTTGAGTGAAACAAAAAACTTGTGAACTGTACTTGTGGTTCATCAAGCCTGTAGAAATAGGACTTCACAAAAATAGTGTAATATTCATAGCTGGTTTGAAATGGAGATTTTCACACACACACCCCCCAAAAAAAAAAAAGGAATTGCAGAAAAACAATGATTAAGAGCAATCTTAAAGACACAAGAAGGCTTACAAGAGACCTTGGATAAGGAAAGAGGTCTACTAATTCTTACAGGATCTTCTTTTCTTGACCTGGAAATGCAGAAGTAGTATTTACTCTCTGTTACCTAAGATATAAAGGATTTGCAATACTCAAGCTAATGCAGAAGCCTAGATAACAATGACACAGATAAAACACTGGACTTCTGCACAGCTTCCCTTGAGCAGTTTTGACTTTCACCTGGGTTCCTGGGCATGTGTGATTTCTTGGGGAGTGCAGTGCTGGAGCATGCAGACAGCAGGCTTCTGTGTAAGAACTTAGCTCAGATTTATTGGACAGTCAAATACAATTTGGAAGTAATTAATTCAGTTAGCAATAAGGTAATTATTTGCAAGCCTGCCAGCATGTCCATTAGCATTTCCAGTTCCAGGAAAGCCATGCATTGGCATTTGAATTGCCTGTAGAGTCTTCTGAGGCCTAAGCCTTCAGGTTTTGTGCCATATGAAACTGGTACCATACTTGATGAACTTGAGGTCCACATGAAAATTCTATGGGAACATTTTTATGATGCTGCGTGGAAGTTAAGCTCATTGTCTCCCCATCCATTACACAGATAATTTGCAATGTAGATAACAGGTCTGCACCTCATTTATTATAATCAGTACACTATTATTGAAGAGATTATGCAAAAGAAGTTTTGTGCTATGTAATATTTATACTTAGAAAAGCTGAAGAAATGGTCAGAGACCTGGCCGCTGAGCCACCTCTAACATTAATACTGACAAAAAAGGAAGTGGGAGGGTTTCTGCTGTGTCTTAGGCTTGGGAAACAAGTGATTGCAATCTAGGGGCTTCAGTCTTAGTTCAGTAAAACAGACATCATCTCTGGTTTACAAGAGTGGGGGGTTCTGGTTACTGTATATTACTTATGGTATTTGCTTGCTTTCCCCCATTTTTCCTTGAAGAAAGGAATCGTCACAAAGATAAACCTGGCAGAGGCTCTGCAGAAGAAGATTCAGATAATGAAAATAAAAACAGGCACCTTGGAGATACATCTGACATCCTAAATATGGTAATGCATTCCACTAATGAATCTGGGGTTCCATTATTTTTTTATGCAGAGGCAGAACAAAGCAGCTAAATCACATTTCAGGTTCTAGTGCAGAACTCCTGGCTAGCTCAGAACATCATATGTGGCACCAAGAAGTACTGGTATGCTGTCAAAATGGGCATGCATTTCATATCAGCATTAGACAGTGCTTAAGTTTGTTACCTTTTCCAAGGGACAAACACTTGTAAGTAACAAAGATTGAAGCAGTCCAAGTAGTGCAGCTCCTCCC
The DNA here is from genome assembly GCF_015220805.1 of Pogoniulus pusillus. Classification (NCBI taxonomy): domain Eukaryota; kingdom Metazoa; phylum Chordata; class Aves; order Piciformes; family Lybiidae; genus Pogoniulus; species Pogoniulus pusillus. The sequence goes on from NC_087275.1 coordinate 24,911,903, forward strand.
CATGCTTTAGCTGTGGATATCAGTAAGAAAAAGAGTTGGTCACCAGATACCACAGGGTCATCTCTGAACTTCTTCCTTGTGACTTCAGAGAGAGACAATTGCAGGAAATGAAGCAGAAAGTTGTCTTGTCCTATTCCTAGAAGAGCTTTTTCAGTACAGGTGGATCGTATTAAAGGGAAGACCAAACTGCAGCCATTTTGACTATTTGGTGATACCCCAGCATGTTGCTATGTGTTTCTTTTACTTGAAAGGTGTTCACTTTATCAGTTGTGCACCTTTCCAAACCATTTTGTGCTCTTGGCAGATAGGGCATGTCATGGCCTTAGTGCAGTACACTGGAAAGTCAGGGAGTTTGTTTCTTTTTAACTTCAGTGGAATGGAAACAAATGAGCAACTCACTGTGGGCCTGGGTCAGAATATGTCGTTGGTTCTGCTGGAGGGATTGCACATTTTACAGGAATTACTTCTTCACAAAGTCATAGAATCATTCAGGTTGGAAAAGACCCTCGGGATCACCAAGTCCAACCATTAACCCTACTCTACAAGGTTCACCCTAAACCTTATCCCCAAGCAGCACATCCAGATGCCTTCTAAACACATCCAGGGTTGGTGACTCAACCACTTCCCTGGGCAACCCATTCCAATGCTGACCACTCTTGCTGGGAGAAAATGTTTCCCAATGTCCAGTCTAAACCTACCCAGTCTCAGCTTGAGGCCATTCCCTCTTGTTCTATCACTAATTACCTGAGAGAAGAGACCAGCAGCAGCCTTCTTATTTATACTTAACAGTAATTTATCAATTTCTGCATTCCATTTGTTTAACAGTTACAAAAATTCATGTTCCTTTACAAAAATGAAAAAAAAGAGTTCCCAGGTATGATATAGTGTTGCCTTCATTTATTTATTGAGGCTTTATATATAACTTATTGCACACTTTCTGTGCTAGACTTACTTCTCATTGGTTTTGTACCCAGCGTGAGGGCATGTGGCTTTCAGTTTCTGTAAACAGAGTTTAGATATTAACATCTAAGCTTGTTACCACTCTCTCTCTTTCTAATCAGTAAATGAAGGAGTGAAAGGGGAAACACAGAACATTGAGGACCTCAAAAGATCATCTAGTCCACTCCCCCTGCCAGAGCAGGATCACCTAGAGTGAGTCACACAGGAAGGTGTCCAGGCCGGTTTTGGATGTCTCCAGAGGAGATTCCACCACCTCTCTGGGCAGGCTGTTGGAGTGTTCTGTTTCCTCACAGTGAAAAGGTTTTTCTTTATGTTCATCTGGAGCCTCCTGTGCTCCAGCTTGCACCCATTGCCCTTGCCCTGTCTTTGGACATCACTGAGCAGAGCCTGGCTCCATCCTCCTGACACTTGCCCTTCACATCTTTAGCAATACGAATGAGGTCATCCTTCAGTCTCCTCTTCTCCAAGCCATAGAACCCAGCGCCCTTGGCTGGAGATGTTCCACTCCCTTAATCATCTTTGTGGTTTTGTGCTAGGTTCTTTGAAGTGGTTCCCTGTCCTTGAACTGAGTGGCCCAGAACTGGTCACAAGCATATCAGTTGAGTTATCATACATCTCATACAGATTTGTCTCAGCCTAACTGTGCAATAATATTCAAATCATAGAGTTGTAGCATGCCTTAGGTTGGAAGGAATCTTAGAGAGCCTCTGCTTCAAACTCCCCACCATGGGCAGGGACACCTCTCAACTACACTTGGCTACTCAAGGCCTCATCCAGCCTGGCCTGGAACACCTCCAGAGAGGAGGCATCCACAACCATCCTGAGCATCCTGTTCTAGAGACTATTCATATACCAGTGCTCTGTAGTAGAACTGGGCTTTGATGCTGCTTTCCCTCTTAGACAGGATGCATTTTTAACATAAAGGTCTTATTTTTTGCAGACACATGCAATGAAACTGAATCCCCATGACCAGTCCTTAGAATTATCACCACTCCAAAAACAAAAGGTACTGTAACTAATCATACACCTATCTGTATATTACTTAAACTGGTCTTTAAAAGTTCTATGATTCCTATAGTATCCTTGTGCTTTGTTGTTTTGCTTTGAGTTTTAAGAAAGCCTGGTAAATTTTCTAGGCCTCCTTTTGCTAATTTCCTGAATATCCACATGGTAAAACTCTAAGAAGCTGACTGAAGTCAGAGAGAATTTATGCAGGCATATAGAACTCCTCATATTCAGTGTAGTTTGAGAAGAGAGTATATAAGACTTCACCAGTGTAAGAAACAAGGTTCTATCAGATACACTTTGCAAGTTAAGCTGCTATTACACAACATCTCTACTGATTTGCTGCTATTAAAACATTTTAATTGACTTTTGGGACACAATGTAAGCAAAGGGTTAATTTACAGCTAATACCTTTGGGAATATTGAAAGGAGCAGTAACACTGGGTTTAATTCTGAAACTAAAATGCTTTTGTGCTACCTGTTTCACTCCTAAAGTGATTCCTAATATTTCAGCAGTTTGATATGGTTCATTAAGATTTGCTTTTAGATGTTTTTTTAGATATTCTGGGAAATCTGTTAAATGTCTGTAAAAATCAAAGCAGAAAGACAGCAGGCTTTCAAACTTCTGATGCAGTGAATGGATTTTCAGAATTCTGCATCAGAAGCTTCTCCAAGAGGAAAGGTGGAGGAAGGTGTAAGAGAACTGTTCACACAGCCCCATGCATTGCATGTGCTGTAGCTTATGGGACATGATTCTGGCTGCACAGTTCTTCCTGAATTCACTTTTGAGTGCTTGGATAGTGAAAAAGGTGTAGTAGTACATTTACAATCAACAGACTCTTACATTCTTCTAATACGTGCACTTGGATGTTAGTTTCTTGTGAAACACTCTACCTTTTAGACTGCCTTTTTAGTCCCCTTGCACAAATAGTTTCTCCTCTTATTCATATGTTTTTGTAAGCTTATTAATTTATTTTGCTGTCATTTGTCTTTAATGCTTTCCTTCTTTCTTTTTAATTTTCTGCTTCTCATGTGGAATAGAAGAACAATAAAAATGTGAAACTGAAAAGAGATGGTAAGGGTGGGCTGAAAACCAAGGATTCATATTTATTGAAGGAGGGCTCAAAATTAGACTCTGCCTCTTTACAAAAGCAGCCTTCACGTTCAGAATCACTGGGACAAGGTTTAGAAAACAGTAGTGCCTTTGTAGGGAAGCCTGAGGCCAAAAAAAACACAGGGAAAGGGACATCTGAGCATGCTCAAAGGGTTAGTAGGTTGAAAAATGGTGTTCAACAAATGACTAGGGAGAAACACAGATTAATGAAAAGGGAAACAGAATATGTGGAAAATCCTGAATTTGTCAGAGAGGCTGCAACTTATAATCCTCCCACTGAAAACCAAATTTTGACTGCGAACCCAAATTCTTCCAGTAAAAAGTCAAAAGTTGTTAATTCTAAGCAATCCCTTAAAATAAATGTACTCCCTTCTGAATCGAGGGATCAGCCCCAGACTGATTCATTAATAGCACAAAAAAACAATCTTGTTAAGAAGCAAGAACAAGAAGCAGTAGAAAGTCGACATGAAAAAGAGGATCTTGTTGAAAAGTCTGATAAATGTGTCGGAGGAGAAGGAAGTGAAGGGCAGAAAGCATTGAAAAAAAAGGATCACGTTTTGAAGCAAATAGCTGTAACTATGTCATCATTTTCCAGTGAGGAAAGTAGCAATGATCTTGCAAAATACATACTTAAGAGTAGAGTAAAAGAAGAGGACTACTATGAAGGCAGAGAGGTGCACAAGGCAATGAAAACAGTAGAAAAAGTGAAAGATCTGGACTTAGAGAAAGAAGACAGTGAGATTGAGGAGATTCCAGCTGCAAACACTGAGAAAGAATTTGTAGAAAAGGCTGATGTAAAGAGCTTGAATGAGGAAGAAACAAATTCTGAAGCTAAATATGACAACGATGGGCACTTAGAAATTAAGAATGAGGAGGAATCTAATCAAGAGCAGGAGAGTGAAAGCAGTGAAAAGAGTGAAAAAGAAAAATCAGGTGAAACAGTTGACAGTGAACATGAACTAGGGGAGGAAGAAGAAAAGACTGGGGTTACCAGTGATAGAGATGAAGTTTCAGTGGAAAGAGATGAAGAGGAAGAGGGAAAAGATAGTGAGGAAGATAATGAAAGAGAGGAATCACAGGCTGAAAGAGAGAGTGAGAATGAGGATGCAGAAGAGACTGAGAAGATTAATCAGGAAGATGGCAAAGAGCAAGGAGATGAGGAAAGCAGGTTGATGGAGGAAGAAAAAGAGAATATGGAGGAAGAGGAAGAGTATGCCAAAGAGGAAGACACTGAAAAAGAAAAAGAGGACCAAGTTAAAAGTGAAGGAAGAGATGAGAGTGAGGAAGGTGAAGATAGAGTGGGTGAGGAAGAAAAAGAGGAGGAAGAAGAAAAAGAGAGGGAGGCAGAGGAGGAAGGAGAAGATGAAAATGAAGAAAGCAAAGTAAGGGACAATAAAAAAGATAAAGAGGATGAGTTTGAAGAATCATTGGCAGGGAAGGAAGAAGAGGTATCTGAAGAAGAACAGGGAGAGCAAGATGCATGTGGGAAGACTAAGGAAGTGGGGAAGAATGAAGCGGAAAAAGAAGGAAAGGAGGATGCTGAAGTGGAAGAGGAAGGAGAAGATGAGGAAAGTGAAGAGTCAGAGGCAGAAGCAGAAGAGGGAGTAAAAGATGAAAGAAAGGAAGAGGAGGACTGGGGAAAAGAAAACAAAGTGGAACAAGATGGGAAAGAGGGAGAAAGGGTTGAAGAACATGAGGAAGTGGGGAAGGAAGGAGAAGAGGGTTTTGAAAAGGATGAAGAGGGAGAAGAAGATGGAGGAGAAGAAGAGGAAGAGGGAGGAGAAGAAGTGGAAGAGGGAGAAGAAAAAGGGGAAGAAGAGGAACATGAAGGGGAAGAGGTAGAGGGAGAAGAAGAAGAGGAGGAAGGGCATGTGAGAGAAGAAGAGGAAGGGGATGTGGGAGAAGAAGAAGGGGATGTGAGAGAAGAGGAGGAGGAAGGGGATGTGGGAGAAGAGGAGGAGGAAGGGGATGTGGGAGAAGAGGAGGAGGAAGGGGATGTGGGAGAAGAGGAGGAGGAAGGGGATGTGGGAGAAGAGGAGGAGGAAGGGGATGTGGGAGAAGAGGAGGAGGAAGGGGATGTGGGAGAAGAAGAGAAGGAAGGGGATGTGGGAGAAGAAGAGGAGGAAGGGGATGTGGGAGAAGAAGAGGAGGAAGGGGATGTGGGAGAAGAAGAGGAGGAAGGGGATGTGGGAGAAGAAGAGGAAGAAGGGGATGTGGGAGAAGAAGAGGAAGAAGGGGATGTGGGAGAAGAGGAAGAAGGAGATGTGGGAGAAGAGGAGGAAGGGGGTGTGGGAGAAGAGGAGGAGGAAGGGGATGTGGGAGAAGAGGAGGAAGGGGATGTAGTAGAAGAAGAGGAAGAGGCGGAAGAAGGAGAGGAAGAAGAGGAACAAGGAGGGGAGAAGGAAGAAGAAGAAGAGGAGGAGGAAGAAGGAGGAGAGGGAAAGGAAGAAGGAGGAGAGGAAGAGGAGGAAGAAGGAAGGGAGGATGAGGCTGGGGGAGAGGAGAAAGAAGAGGATGAGACAGAAGAGGAAGAAGAAAAGGCAAAAGATAAAAGAAAAAGGTATAATAATAAGCTTCAAGAAAAGAAAAGCAAAAGCAGGAAGCCGGAGAAGCCAGGGAGTCCTGCTTTCCCAAACAGTTCTAAACAAAAACTGCAGTCCAAACAGCATGTAGCAAATGGCTTACATAATTCAGAGCAATTTTGGAACAATGTGCTGCCTCATTATTTAACACTGAAGTAGCATAGACTACTGGAGATGCATTTGAAGCCTATTCAGGAAACTTTGGAACTATGACAAATTGATTTTTATTACATAAAAAACTTCACATAGTCAAAGTGTGCTATGATGCATATACTTAAAGTGCCAATTGCTTGAAGAAGAGTGAAGAAAATCCTGGAATCACTAAGGCTGGAGAAGACCTTTAAGACCTTTATAGGTTGGACTGGATGATCTTGGTCTCTTCCAACCTGCTTGATTCTATGATCGTTGAGTTGAACTGTAACCCAGCTACCATGACCACTAAACCATATACTGAAGCACCACGTCTGCAGCTTCTTGAACACCTCCAGGGATGGAGACTCCACGTCCTCCCTGGGCAGCCTGTTCCAAAGCCTCAGCAGTCTCTCAGTAAAGAATCTTTTCCTAATGACCATTTTAAACCTCCCCTGGCACAACTTAAACCCATTTCCTCTCATCCTATTGCTAGTTGCTTGGAAGAAGAAACCAACACCAGACTCATTACAACCTCCTTTCAGGTAGTTGTAGAGAGCAATAAGATCTCCCTGTAGCCTTCTCTTCTCCAGACTAAACAACCCCAACTCCCTCAGCCACTCCTTGCACAACATGCCCTCCAAACCCTTCACCAGCCTCACTTCTCTTCTCTGGACACACTCCACAAGCTCTATGTCTTTCCTATACTATTTTTCTTAGATTTGGGAAGCTTTTATAAGAGGAATAATATCAATTATATGATCGATACAGTCATTTACACAATCATCTTTATCACATATGACATATTTTTAAACCACTGAGGAGGCAAAACACATCTCCCTCAATCAAGTTCTATTGTCATGCTGACAACAGGAACTATACATGGTAAGAGTGTAACCTTCTTTGCCTTTGAGTCAAGTTCCTTAAGGTAATATATCCACTTGAGTTGCAGGGCAACTTGTTAATGTGCCTTATGTGATGGGACTGTCAATACATTATCAATGAGACATATTTATAAACCTGGGTATCAGTTCATATTCACTCCTCCTGCTTTTGCTCTGTTCACACACTGCTCAAATGTTGGAATACTCAATGTAAAGAAAGGACAAGCTGCCAAATTCAAGTGGGATCAATAGATGGATGTGTAGACCTGGGTAAATGTTGGCCTGGGCTTTTTCAGAGGCCTTATGGTTTACTTCTTATTTTGGTGACAGCACACAGTTATGTGCAACATGACAAACACAAGACTAATTATCTGCCCTAGATTACATCAGACACAGAGGTAATTTTTTACTATGACATTTGGTGGTTAGATAGAATTAAAAGTTTGAAAATAGACACCTGTAAACCATTCTTTACTTGTTTATACTGTACAATACGCAGAAGATTCCATGCCTGCCTACAGAAGACTACATCAGTCATCTAACTCTAAGGTTCTTGTGATGGTTTGGGTGTTACCTGCCCCCACACACACTTTGGAAATCACCCAGACAAGACTCAGCTGGCTCTGGAAGAAAATGGATTAATTAGAGAGACGAAGGGTGATGTTAGAGAGAAAATTCAGCCCACAGCTCAGGCTAAGAGCGATTCCCTTATCTATGATTGGATTCTTGTTCTTATACATCTCAGCAAACCTATGAGTGAAGTAGACATCACCCTTGTTTCCCTTTCACAGCCTGTGATGCAGTTCTTCTCACCAAAACATTCTAGCTAGCTTCAAACTAGCACAGTTCTCAAGAAGAAGAATATGTGCACTTTGTTGCAGTGTGAAATGTGTATATGTTTTCAGGACATTGGACATTTCCTCATTGGAGGAGATTGATGTTTTATCCTCCTAAAAATCACCAAAAGGAGGGCAGTGTAACAAACCAAGAAGCCAGATGGAAGAGTAGAGAAAGTGGCACAAAAGTCTGAATTCTTTTTGGAAAAGATGAAGGATGTTATTATTTCTGGAGTTTCCTTAAAATACACTGGGCACTGTTGAAAAGAGACCATCACCTTCATCTTGACACTCACCCCTCAGATATTTATAGACATTGATCAGATCCCCTCTCAGCCTTCTTTTCTCCAGACTGAACTGCCCAGGTCCCTCAGTCATTTTTTATAGGACAGATGCTCAAGTGCCCAAGTCTTCCTCATGGCTCTCTGCTGGACCTTCCCCAGCAGATCCCTGTTCTTTTGAACTGGGCAACCCAAAACTGGACAGAGCATTCCAGGTGTAGTTTCACCAAGGCAGAGCAGAGAGGGAGGAGAACTTCCCTTGACCTGCTGGACGTGCTTTTCTTAATGCATCCCAGGATGCCGTTGGCCCCCTTGGCCACAAGGGCATTTGTTGTTCCTCTCTTACTATGTGGTCTGAGAAAGTTTTGTAAACAGATCTCAGCATTGACATTGTCTGGAAAAAAACATTTATTTAAATCCTATTTGAAAATGAGGCGAGGAGAAGAAAGGAATCAAAATGAGTGAATATCAGTCAACAAAAGTGTTAATGGAGTCGGTACTCAGGTTGAGGTAATGAAATGTTGTTTTGTAAGATGCTGGCATTAAACTCTCTTTGACTCAATGTCTCCAGAATTTATTTTCTAAGAAGGCTGGGATAGATGAATAGTTTTCCAGTAGATTCTAGTCCAGTTCTGTCCTTCCTACCTTAGTCCCCCCTCCTATATTTGACATTTGAAGGTAAGTCACATGCCGTGTCTGAATCAGTTACTACCCTCACTGCATTTTGTCACTGTGAAGTTTGTTTCAAGCTTTGGAAATTCCTGGAATACATTGTCTTGGCATCAGCATGTGTAAAAACCTTTGGAAGACAGGAAGTATCTTCCAATTCCAGTGGAATGGGTTATATTTTAGCATTTCCTTTCTGAAGACAAACAGCTCTCTCTAACAATGTAGTCCTCAGGTATTTTGCAGCAGTGCAGTATCATCACTGAACTGCTGTGAAAAGACTTAGGTTTGAAACTAAGTGGAACTAAGCTTTGTTATTTTATCTTTTTTAGAGAAGATTAAGGTGTTGCTGTGTTTAAACTTAATGTTGAAGAGTGTTTCTATAAGCTTAAAACTGTATCTGTGGGATATGACATCTACTTATTCATGATTCTAAAATTCAGCTTTGGAAGAAAACCACTGCGAAAAAGAATACTTCAGGGAGTGAGGGGGGGAAGTGAGAGCACTTTGAAGCAATTCCACATATAAATCACAGAATCATAGAATGGTTTAGGTTGGAAAGGACCTCAAAGATCATCCAGTTCCAACCCCCCACCATAGGCAGGGACACCTCACACTAGAACAGGTCGCTCAAGGCCTCATCCAACTTAGCCTTTGAACATCTCCAGGGAGGGAGCATCTACAGTCTCCCTGGGCAACCTGTGCCATTGTTTCACCACCCTCACTGTAAGAACATCTTCCTAACATCTAGTTTAAATCTCCCCTCTGCCAGTTTAAATCCATTATTCCTCATCCTGTCACTACAAGACCTTGTAATTAGTCCCTCCCCAGCCCTCCCGTAGGCCCCCTTCAGATACTGGAAGGCCACTACAAGGTCTCCTCAAATCCTTCTCTTCTTTAGACTGAAGACCCCCAAGTCTCATAGCCTGTTCTCATAGCAGAGCTGCTCCAGCCCTCTGATCATCTTCGTGGCCCTTCTCTAGACTCGCTCCAACAGTTAGGGCTTGGAAGGGATTTGTAGAGATTGAGTCCAGCCCCCTTGGCAAAGCAGGATCCTCTAAGGTAGGCCACACAGGAGCACATCCAGGTGGGTTTGGAAAGTCTTCAAAGAAGGAAACTTCATAACCTCTCTGGGCAGCCTCTTCCAGTGCTCCATCACCCTCACCGTAAAAAAGGTGTCTCTCCACATTGAGATGGAACCTCCTGTGTTCTAGCTTGTACCCATTGTGACTAGTCCCATCACTGGACACTGTTGAAAAGAGACCATCACCTTCATCTTGACACTCACCCCTCAGATATTTACAGACATTGATCAGATCCCCTCTCAGCCTTCTCTTCTCCAGACTGAACTGCCCAGGTCCCTCAGTCATTTTTTACAGGACAGATGCCCAGTCTTCCTCATGGCTCTCTACTGGACCTTCCCTAGCAGATCCCTGTTCTTTTGAACTGGGCAACCCAAAACTGGACAGAGCATTCCAGGTGTAGTTTCACCAGGGCAGAGCAGAGAGGGAGGAGAACTTCCCTTGACCTGCTGGACGTGCTTTTCGTAATGCATCCCAGGATGCCGTTGGCCCCCTTGGCCACAAGGGCATTTGTTGTTCCTCTCTTACTATGTGCTGATAGCATGAAACTTCCAAGGAGAATAAAGGAAACCAAATTATGGACATCTCCTGCCCTTTGTTTTGTCTGGATGAAAATCCATTGGATGTAGAACTGATCTTGTTTTGTGGATCATTCCTGTGGTAAGGGAAAAGCGGAGTATTGCTCCAGCACTTCTAAGGGCTTTCCACAGAGTTGTTACATAAATTGCACACTGGTCCAATCTTTTTTGGGCTTTGAGGAGACTTTGGGATTCCATTAGCATAACAAGTTGAATTTTATGTAGTTTAACTCATACTAGTTTATAAAGTTTGGAATTTTTTGGAAATTCAGCATTTGTTGTGAGACACAAAAAGGTTTCTGTGCAGTCCTTAAGCCACATGGCATGAGTACTCCTGAACTACTAAAAATCCTGCAATAAAGAGAGAGGAAAAAAAAAAACCCAACAACAGCTGCTCAGACCAAAAGTCTTGTCTAGTCTAGCATCTTTTTTGTCTACCATAGACTATAGACAACTGCTCAGACCAAAGGTCTTCTCTAGTCTAGCATCTTTTTTGTCTAACATAGACTATAGACAACTGCTCAAACCAAAGGTCTTGTCTAGTCTAGCATCTGTTTTGTCTACCATAGTCTATAGACAGCTGCTCAGACCAAAGGTTTTGTCTAGTCTAGCATCTTTTCTTTTCTACCATAGACTACAGCCAACTGCTCAGACCAAAGGTCTTGTTTTGTCTAGCATCTTTTTTTCCTACCATAGACTACAGCCAACTGCTCAGACTAAAGGTCTTGTCTAGTCTAGCATCTTTTCTTTTCTACCATAGACTACAGCCAACTGCTCAGACCAAAGGTCTTGTTTTGTCTAGCATCTTTTTTTCCTACCATAGACTACAGCCAACTGCTCAGACTAAAGGTCTTGTCTAGTCTATCATCTTTTTTGTCTACCATAGACTACAGCCAACTGCTCAGACCAAAGGTCTTGTCTCATCTAGCATCTTTTTTTTCTACCACAGACTACTGGTGAATGCCTGGCAAGAAACAGAAGAATAGAGCAAGCATGTAGTGTTCTCATGTGCAGTCATCCAGTATACAAAATGTATTCAGTGTATTCAATAATTCAGCAGATGTATCTGTTATATTTAGCAGCCATTGTTCTTTCTTTCTTTCATTTCTTTGAACCATGTAGCATCTAGTATGTGTTTTTGCAAAGAACTTTTAGATTACATTATGCAGTTGTGCTGCCATTCAGAGAGACTGAGACAGGCTGGAGAGCTGGGCAGGGAGAAATGGAATGAAGTTCAACAAAGGGCAAGTGCAAAGTCTTGCACTTGGGAAACAGCAATGCCATGAGTCCCTGTCTCTCTTGAACTAGGGAGCTCAAAACTGGACATAATATTGCAGGTGTGGTCTTAGTGGGTCAGAGCATAGGGGGAGAAGAACCTCCCTAGCCCTGCTGGACTCACTTTTCCTGATGCCCCCCGGGATGCCATTGGCCCTCTTGGCCACAAGGACACATTGCTGGCCCATGCAGAACTTGCTGTCCACCAGGACTCCAAGGTCTTTCTGCACAGAGCTGCTTTCCAGCAGGGCAGCTCCTAACCTGTACTAGTGCCTGTTTTTATTCCTCCCCAGATGCAGCCCCCTGCATTTGTCCATATTGAACTTCATGTGGTTTGCCTTTACCCAGCTCTCCAGCCTGTGCAGATCTTGCTGGATGGCAGCACAGCCTGACAGGCTGTTGGCCACCCCCCTCAAGTTTTGCAATCTTGTATCTCAACACAGCAAAGAACATTCTCTTTCCATTAATGGTATTTGTGGTGTGAATTTAGTCATTTAACAAAGGTATTATTAAATACTCTAAAACAAAGGAGAATGATTAAAGGCAGAGCAGCTTTTTAATTGCAGTCTGAGGTTTTTCTTACCACTTACAGACTGGATTGATGAACCTGTGAACTCAACCTGTGCTTCTCTGCATTGCCTGTAATTTTATCACGAGTATTACTGGAAGCAGAACCAAGCTCAGAAATAACAGGATCTGCAGGCAAAATAATATTGTTAGATCTGTAAAAAGGCAAAGGAAAAAAAAGGCAAAGTAAATGTGAAAGGGCAAACTCTCAGCTGATTTCTGAGTGTGCCATTCAGATAAGAAATGGTGTTTAGCACCATGGCACTTTGCAAGAAACCAAACGAATCTTTTGCTTGTGCAAATGGCAAACCTAGAGTTAAGTCCTCAGAGAAGTTCTGAGGAGGTCTTAGCCACTCACTAAGTTGTAGTATTTCTGCACACTTTGTCAGATATTTTAGTGGTGAGAGGAGAGATTAGCTTTTGCATGTTGAAAGGATTTGGGAGAGATAGCTGTGGCCTTCAGAAAATCCGCTCTGCTGAATGCCACAGAGGCTTTGTTTCCTCACTGCCGAAAGAAAAAGCAAGTATGCTTTATCACTGTACTTATTAAGGGTTTGCTTGGCAACCTCGTGCTATAGAAATTGTAAACAAATAATGTCTCAGCAACAAATGTTATCTCAAACCCCCGTGCATCGTTAGGAAATAATTTATTATCAGGGGCCTGAAATGTCAAGTGGAAAGATATTTCCCGTTCTAGCCTTCACAAATGTTCCAGCACTGAAAAATCAGGCATGGTTCTTTTTCCAGGCAGACTTGAAGTACCTGAAGGAGGCTTACAAGAAGGATGGAGAAAGGCTGTTAACAAAGGCCTGCAGTGATAGGACAAGGGGTAATGGCTTCAAACTGAAGGGAGGTTGTAGCCAGGTGAGGAGTGGCCTCTTCTCCCAGACAACCAGCAATAGAACAAGGGGACACAGTCTCAAGTTGCGCAAGGGGAAGTATAGGCTGGATGTTAGGAGGAAGTTCTTCCCAGAGAGAGTGATTGGCATTGGAATGGGCTGCCCAGGGAGGTGGTGGAGGCACCATCCCTGGAGGTGTTCAAGAAAAGCCTGGATTGGGCACTTAGTGCCATGGTCGAGTTGATTGGATAGGGCTGGGTGCTAGGTTGGGCTAGATGATCATAGAATCATACAATCAACCAGGTTGGAAGATACCTTCAAGATCATCCAGAAATGTCTTTATTCCATAGTAATCTATACACAGAGAAAGGCAGCAGTAGCAGTTAAACTCACTAAATTACCCACTGAGGCACTATTTTGGCCAAAACTGAGTAAGGTCATGAAGCTCAGATGCACAAAATTCATCACAGAATCATGGAATAGTTTTGGTTGGAACAGACTTCCAAATATCATCTAATCCAACTCTCCTACAGTCAGCAAGGACATCCTCAGCTAGAACAGGTTGCCCTGTTGAGCCTCACTTTGACTATCTCCAGGGGTGGGGCCTCAACTACCTCCCTGGGCAACCTGTTTAGTGTTCCACCACTCTCTTGGTAAAGAATTTGTTCCTAACATCCAATCTAAATCTACTATTAATTTCAAACCATTGCCCCTCATCCTATCACTGCAGGCCTTTCTAAGCAGTCCCTCTCCATCCTTCTTCTAGGCCCCCTTCAGGTCCTGGAAGGTCACTATTAGGTCTCCCTGAAGTCTCCTCTGGTCTGATCAACCCCAGCTCCCTCAGCCTGTCCTCATAGCAGAGGTGTTCTAGCAGAGATGTACCAGAAGATGTGTGCCAGCTTCCTCAGCCTGTGCCTCATAGCAGAGCCCCTTGATCATTTTTGTGGCCCTCCTCTGGACCTGCTTCATCAGGTCTGTGTCCTTGTGTTGAGGTGAGGTCTCACCAGAGCAAAGTGCCAGAATCACCTCTCTCATTCTGCTGGGCATGTTTCTTTTTATCCTGAAGAATCTCCTGTTTCCAGGAAAACCATCCCGAATGCATGGAAAAACTAAAGCAAACTTCTAGAAGAGTTATACTAAGCCTGTGCAGTCTGTTTAGTCTGCAAGGTCATCTTTTGAAGACCAATGTTCTGCTGCTTTGATTTATTATACTGGAGGTACAAAATTTGTAAGGTGGTTTTGTAGTGCTGAGCACTTCTTTGTCCTTGAAGAAAAATGGAATCTCAGGCTTAAATGAAAGTGGTTTCAAATATCTGTACTTGTGTGTTCTTCACTACTTTTCACTTTCTGTGTGTGACCTTGGCCAAGTCAGGTTCTCTGCATCTCAGCCTTTGTGGTGACACTGTTTCAGTTATTCTTACAGCATTATCTTCCTGTGAATCAGGAATTTAGAGTGGAATAAGAAAATAAGCTGCCTAAAGCTTGGTGAATAATGCAGGGATTATACATACCTATATAATGTAAGCATGTGACATAGTATATGCAGATAATACAGATATAATACATAAATAAAGATATATATTTGCTTTAATTAGTAGCATCAAATTCTCCAGAGATTAGTGGCCACAGGATTCATCTATTAAAATACAAAGGGTATCTCTAGTAGGACAGAACTGGGGATGTGTGATTGGAAACCTGCAGCTTGGAGAGGCACTTGGGGGTCAGCAGTGCGCCCAGGTAGCCAAGAAAGCCAGTGGCATCCTGGCTTGTATTTGAAACACTGTGGCCAACAGGAACAGGGAGGGAGGTGATCATCCCTCTGTGCTCAGTACTGGTGAGGCCAGGAATTAATATTTGGCTTAGTTTAGGCCATTGTACTTTTGCAATGAGAGGAGGAATGTTTCTGCTCAAAAAATACTGTTTCCTGCTGTTATAACACATGAATAGCATAATAATGGCAATCTGACCAAGCAGGGTAACAAAGGTATAATGGGTTCTTTTTCCTTTTCCTCCCCTCTACTCTGCCCTGGGGAGGCTGTATTTGGAACATTGTGTCCAGTTCTGGGTCACTCAGTTCAAGAAGGACCTCAGGGAACTGCTTGAAAGAGTCCAGTGCAGAGCCACAAAAATTATTAAGGGAGTGGAACATCTGCCTTACGAGGAGAGACTGAGGGAGCTGGGTCTCTTTAGCTTGGAGAGGAGGACACTGAGAGGTGACCTCAGTCATGTTTATAAATTTGTAAAGGGTGAATGCCAAGAGGATGGAGCCAGGCTCTGCTTGGTGATGCCCAATGGCAGGACAAGGGGCAGTGGATGAAATTTAAGGCATAGGAAGTTCCATGTAAACATGAGAAAGAGTTTTTTCACAGTGGCAGAACACTGGAACAGACTGCCCAGGGGGGTTGTGGAGTCTCCTTCTCTGGGGATGAATTCAAGACCTGCCTGGATGCATTCCAGTGTGATCTAGGGCATCCTGCTCTGGCAGGGGGGTTGGACTGGATGATCTTTCAAAGTCCCTTTCAGCCCCTAACTTTCCGTGATCCTATAAGTTCTTTACAAAAAGAACACTTGCAGTCTTTACAACTTATTTTAAAATGCTCCAGGCCATTTAATTTTGGTAGATTGAAGTTTTATCCTAAGCTGAAACCAATTTAAATTCTAATTACAGTGTCTGTATTAAATCAAATTAATCCCAACACTGTATCTCGTGTTGTTGAATTCATTATCTCGGGAAACAGATTTTAATTAATTTTTTTTCAGTGTTGGAATTATTGCTTGTGTTAATTACACATATTTCAAACATGTTAAATGAGTATTTTGTTTAGAAAATAGAAGTTTGTTTAGAATCATAGAATCAACCAGGTTGGAAGAGACCTCCAAGATCATCCAGGCCAACCTAGCATCCAGCCCTATCCAATCAACTAGACCATGGCACTAAGAGCCTCATCCAGTCTTTTCTTGAACACCTCCAGGGGTGGTGACTCCTCCACCTCCTGGGCAACCCATTCCAATGGCAAATCACTTTTGCTTTCCTATTAAGGAGACACAAGTTAGCCAAACATAAAAGTCAGCCACACTCCAAGTGTTCACTGCAGCTCTGTTTGTCAAATTTCGTTACAATTAGCAAGCCTCAGACGAAGGCTTCTTTGCCCTTGCTCTATCCTTGCCATATCTACAACTACCTGAAGGGAGGTTGTAGCAAGCTGGGGGTTGGTCTCTTCTCACAGGCAACCAGCAATAGAACAAGGGGACACAGTCTCAAGTTGTGCCAGGGGAAGTATAGGCTGGATGTTAGGAGGAAGTTCTTCCCAGAGAGAGTGATTGGCATTGGAATGGGCTGCCCAGGGAGGTGGTGGAGTCACCATCCCTGGAGGTGTTCAAGAAAAGACTGGATGAGGCACTTAGTGCCATGGTCAAGTTGATAGGCTAGGGCTGGGTGCTAGGTTGGCCTGGATGATCTTGGAGGTCTCTTCCAACCTGGTTGATTCTATGATTCTATGATATCTTCTTAGTCCAATTATGATGTATAGCTAACTGGTATAGGATGAGGACCATGATACCACTGTGCAGCATGAGTTTCAAAACTGTGTTTTGGCCATTTTGTCAAAGGAACAAAACTTGTCTGGGGATGAAGAGACAGATGATTATGATGATGATGATTATGAAGAAGTAGAAGAAGAAATGGAAGAAGAAGCAGAAGAAGAAACAGAAGAAGAAGCAGAAGAAAAAGAAGAAGCAGAAGAAGTAAGAGAAGTAGAAACAGAAGAAGAAGCAGAAGTAGAAGAAGTAAGAGAAGTAGAAACAGAAGAAGAAGAAGAAGAAGAAAAAGAAGGTAAAGCAGAAGAAGTGGGAGGAGGAGAAGGAACAGAGAAAGAAGGAGAAACAGATGTGAAATGTCAAAAAGAGAAACGTTGTAAAACACCAGAGGGAGAGAAAAACAGTAATAACACTGTGGAAACCATAGAGGTAAAATCATTTATTCCTATTTATTACTGGAGTCTGAAAGAGTTGAGTTCTATAAATCACATTAGTCTGAATGTATGCTTTTGAAATGCAAAGTTGTTGTTGTTTGGGGTGGCTATGGTAGAAGGAGGAACACAGAATAGTTGCTTGTGGTTGAGCATTTTTGAACATGTTTGAAAGCAGAGGTTTCATTGTTTTGTCTCTATATAGCCAGAAGAGACTACTCAGAAAGAGACCATCATTCAACAGGGTAAGGATACAATTCCTAACAACTGGACCGTTACGGACATTCTGTTAAACAAATAAAACCTTTGCAAAAGATGAAGCTTCTCTAAACAATCTCTTCTTATAAACATGCTGAAAAAATACAGTTATTGGTAAAGCAGTTCTTGAGAGGTGATGAAATTTAGAGGCAAAAAAATATTACTAATTATTCATAATTTGAAAGAGAAAATACTTGTACTATGTATTGGAAGAAATCCACAAGAAGGACTTTGTCTTAGCAGGACTGTGTCATACTTGCCAAGAGCAGCTCTAGACATGCAGTGGCACACAATTGTAATGTCTCTCTCAAGCAACTTCTTTAGGTGCTGTGTTTCTTCACTTCAGCATAGTGGCTTGTCAGAGGTCTTTCTGATCTCTGTCAAGTGGCACTTCCTCATTACCTTCACAAACAGATTATTTTAGGTGAAATAAGTTCATGGCCGAGCACTCTTCAGATATACTGAAGAAGTCTAGATGTGGCCTGCAGTGTGAATTGCATATGCCTTCAGAAAAGCTGAGGAGCATGAAGCTGGCTGTCCTGTGTGCAAGATGAGTGAAAAAAAAACCACTTAGGAATTCTGGAAAGATCTAGAATTGTTCTTTTGAAAGAAAAAAACCCCAAATGTGGCATTAAACAAAATGACTACTGCCTTAATATTGAAGAAGCTACACCACTAACTTGCAATACTTTAATGGAAATAGTTTGTCAAGAATGGATGCTTAAATGTTTTTCCATTATCCACTGATCTGGAAGTTCTAAATTTATGGCATCCTAAAGGGGATACAGGAAAATTTAAACACATGAACATCGACTCAAATGGAAAAGTTCTTCCTTTCCCAGAATTGTTTCTGTGGAATAAAATTCATGCTGAACCATAACTCCTGCCTTTGGAAGTCAGCTTTTCCAAATTGGAGTCTACTTTCAAAGTCATTGTGCAAAACACTGTCATCTGTCAGCAAGAAGGAACTATGAGTGTGAAGCCAGAACGTTTTATATGTCACTGCCATAAAAGCTTTGTTGTATGATCCACATTTTTAGGGACTCTTATTAGAAGAAGATGTTATTTTGGGGTTTTTTTTCTGCTGTAATTTGCAAGATCCAGAGGGAAGCTAATGTAAGGGTTTCTGTTATTGTAGACAAAGAAAGCACTGATAATCACACTGTGAATAATTCTTCAGAGAAAGCTGATGACCAAACAATTGGAGGAATTGTTGGGAGGAAGAAGGTAGGTGACCTGATTTGTCCTTCTGATTTTACCAGTGACCAAGCAAGCAGTTACCCACCTGAAGTGAATACCTCAATTTACCTCATCTGCATGAATAATTAAAACTGTTGAGCAGCCTGTTCCTTCTGTTTAAAATTTGGGTTTATTTTGTGATAAAATAACTTGGAATTGTCCAAAGAATTGCTCTATTAAAATAAACCATAGTACTTCAGTCAGAAGAAATGAGCTAAAGCCTGTTATCACCTGTTTGTGTACAGCATGCCCACAGAAATAACAGGTTGTTGCTCACATCAGACTTTGGTGAGCTGAAAACTTAGGACTTGATTCCTGTAGGAATCTGAAAGCAGCAGCTGCATCAGTTGACTTTGTATCTATTTCCAGCTTGCACTGATTTAGTGTGTGCTGTCAGCATAGGCTGAGGGAGCTGAGGATGTTCAGCCTAGAGAAGAGAGAGAAGACTGTGTGAGGACCTTAGAGCTGCTTTCCAATACCTCAATAGAACCTACAAGAAGGCTGGAGAGGGATTTTTCATCAGGGTGTCTAGCAATAGGACAAGGGGGAATGATTTTATACTGAGGAAGAGTAGGTTTAGACTGGATCTTAGGAAGAAGTTCTGCAGTATGAGGATGGTAAAACTCTGGAATAGGATGCCTAGGGAGGCTGTGGATGCCTCTTGCCTGGGGGTGTTCAAGGCCAGGTTGGACGATGCCTTGAGCAGCAGAGTCTAGTTGAGAGGCATCCTACCCAGGGTGGAGAGGTTGGAGTAGATGATCTCTAAGGTCCCTTCCAACCTAGACCACTCTATGATTCTATGAGATACATCTATATATCTATATCTACCTATATATCCATATCCATATGGATATATAGCTATAGAGATAGGTATCCATCTATCTATCTCTATCTATTTAACTATATAGATAGAGATAGATATATAGATATAGATAGAGACAGATCTCTCTCTCTCTCTCTATATATATATATATAGAGAGAGAGAGATACCTATCTATATAAATCTATATCTCTCTGTATATCTGTCTCAGAGATTGATCGATCAATCTAGATACTTATATGCATGTTAGGGAGCAGCTTACATGGAATTTCTTACAGGCTTAGTATCCAAAGGCTTCTGCAGAGACTGGCTGCTGTGTTTCCTGTTGAACAAAGCCCTTAAGTACCAATTAAATTGGAGCACCTCTGCAATCTCACCGACATGAAAACAGTGCCATGAACTTCAGTGGAACTACACGTGTGGATATAGTGAAGCGCATTAAGCATTTACTGCTCTGGGGCTCTGCAGAGCTGAGCCTAAATTTTTGCCTCAGAGTCTCATTTGAAAGAAATAACTTTGCACCACTTGCAGTACTTTGTGCACCTTGTAAAAAGCGTGTAATTTGACAAAACACAGTAACTTCAACTCCTCTGGTTCATTTGTGCTGTGTTGATGCATATCAAACACTGGAGCAGAGGGTTTGCCATTCAGATTTTTTTTTCAGTAGTCATTTTGGTTTTGAGAAATCAGTTATTTTACCAAGGAAGAAGTTGCATTGGTGTGTACAAAGGGCTTTGTGAGGTTTTTAAACCTTGATTTTCACAGCTAAGTGTTTTGGGGCGTGTTATTTACTTGTTTTTTTACTTCAGTTCTCCCTGTTTAAGCGGAAGCCACTGACAAGCCAGAAGAATGAGTGTGGCAGACAGGAAGATAAATCTGGAAAGCCATTGCAGAGTGAAGAAGAAAGAGAAAAGGAAGATGGCTCTGGCGAAGACAGTAAAGATGAAAACCAGAATCATACACTGGAGAATTCCAGGGAAACTGTGACTAACCAGGACAGAAGGATGAAATCTTCTACTTGTATATTACTGTAACACTGCTATAGTATGTAAGAATGTGACACTTTTAAAGCACACAGTGCAATTTTTACTTGAAACCAGTTATGACTCTCTGGAAGTGTTGATGGTTGCACTTTTGATTTAGCTGATTGCTGTGATTTCAAACATGCTGACCATTTTCTTGCTATTTATTGGTAATTTTAATAGTTGCAGCTGATAAGGCTTATCAGCATCTGGCTGGAGTTCTGTGGCCTTAACTGCTGGTCTTGTAAAACAAAATATATTTTTTTATGTGAAAAGTTGAACACAGGCATTTTGTGTGGGTTTTATTTGCTAAATAATTTTACTCTGTTCCAGCTTACAGAATACCACTTGACATTTATACTGAGTACAGCATGATGCTCTTGCAAAATTGGAGTATTTGATGTAAGATATACTGTTTGATTTGACAAACTAAGGGGAAATGTTAACATTCACATTTTAAAGAGGGCACTCGGCTACTTAGACATGCATGTGCCTCTTCTGGTCACAAAAACAGCAATGAAACATTCAAGTTAACATAAAATCATAGAATCAGAAAATCAACCAGGTTGGAAGAGACCTCCAAGATCATCCAGTCCAACCTAGCAGACAGCCCTATCCAGTCAACTAGACCATGGCACTAAGTGCCTCATCCAGGCTTTTCTTGAACACCTCCAGGGATGGTGACTCCACCACCTCCCTGGGTAGTCCACGCAGGCCATTAGTGAGGCAGTTACTTAAGGAAGTGCCTGGTTTCATATCTGGCAGCAGACCCACTACAATCCCTAAAAGTAGTCTAAGTATGTACGTGAGTATTCTGCCAAACTGGGACTTGGAAAACCTTTCTGACCTGTTGGAAGGGCACAAAGGAGAAAAAGGATCTGGGAGTCCTATTTGACAGCAGGTTGACCATGAGCCAGCAGTGTGCTCTCGTGGCCAGGAGGGCCAATGCCATTCTGGGGTTTCTTAGAATGGCTGTGTCTAGTAGGACAAGAAAGGTTCTCCTGCCCTTCTACTCTGCCTTGGTGAGACTCCATGTGGAGTAGTGTCCAGTTCTGGGTCCCCCAGTTCAAGAGAGACATAGAACTGCTTGAAAGAGTCCAGTGCAGGGCCACAAACATGATTAAGGGAATGGAACATCTCTTTTAAAAGGAGAGCCTGTGGGAGCGGGGGCTCTGCTGCTTGGAGAAGAGGAGACTCATAAATGTTTATAAGGATGTAAAGGGAGAGTGCCAAGAGGATGGAGCCAGGCTCTGCTCAGTGATGCCCAATGACAAGACAAGGGGCAATGGGTGGAAGCTGAGGCATAGGAAGTTTCATCTGAACATGAGGAAGATTTTTTTTCCCTATGAGGGTGACAGAACACTGGAACAGGGTGACCAGGAGGGTTGTGGTGTCTCCCTCTGTGGAGATATTCAAAACATGCCAGGGCACGTTCCTGTGTGACCTGCTCTAGGTGATCCTGCTCTGGCAGGGGGGTTGGACTGGATGATCTTTGGAGGTCCCTTCCAGCCCCTGACATTCTGTGATCCTGTGATTCATTTCTGAGAGATACTGAACACCTTCATTCCTGCTGAGAGCAAGCTGATGAGGCTTTTTCCCCTCACAGAATCAGGCCAAATAAAAACTGGACATCCTCACTGTGGTTACATTGGGGTTCTCATCTTACATTCTTTGAACATCCATACCTTAATGAGTCTCTAGTGAAGTTTTTCTTACAGGAAAATAATGTAACCTGGAGTACATTGGTATGCTAAACATCACTATGGGCTAAATAGTAATGTTTTTCTCATGCAGCATGGAGACTGAACAGCAGGAGAAATGAATCCCATTACTCTTACAGATAATCAGAATGTTTGTTTTCTGAATTAGTCCAAGGAGTAGAAGTGACAAACCCACTCTTCTAATTAAACCCCACTATTCTAATTACCATCATTCCCTCTAAATAACATTAGATTACTGAAAATGTAGTCCAAGGGAATAAGAAACATAACGCTTAGCATGATGAATGTGATCCAGGGTCTGTTTTCCCCCTAAACTGAAAACTAAGCATGCTAAAATGGGCTTAGTTTTTAAGGATGTGCACAAGCTCTAGCTCACCTATAAAATAATGAATTACTTCTAAACTGAGTACTTTTCAGAATGCAAGGAACAGAAACTCTGAAAAATGCGATTCAATTTCACTGACATGCAAGCACATTTTAGTATGCCTTTGGGCATATTTTGCCTTCAGATTATTAGTTTCCCTCGTTTCAGAGTTGGTTAAGTTTTATGTAACATACATAGTTGTTAATCAGTCTGGAAGCTGATTCACCTGAATGCTTTATCCCTGTAAGGCAGTGCCTAGATCCCTTCCCGGGACCTCTTCTGCACTACATTAAGCATCATCCTAAAAACTTGAATGCTTGGGTCTTCCTTTGCCAAAGTTAATTAAGATTGTTTTGTTTCTGTTGTTTTTATTTGGGTGGTTGTTCTGAGTTCTGCAATGACCCTTCCATAAGCTGTTTTTCAAAGTGCATTATATTTACATATTTTCTTGTTTTCCTGAGTGCACATCTGGTTTGTGTTCCACTCGGATGCTGTTGTGAATAGCAAAGAAGTGGAAAGGAAGACATGAAGTAAATAGTGTCCTCATTAGTTGAAGTAACTATTTGAAAGTGGAGATTCACCACAGAAATTACTGTAAGGAAAGATTCTCTTTAAAAATAATGGATTAATTTCATTTAAAAAAATACTACTTTAAAGCAGGAATTTCTCTTAAACCTAATGCCACAGAAGTTTATTTAAATGTTTCTAGTCTGATACACACTAAAGGCATCTGGGGCACTTGCACGTTCATCTACCTGATCCATAAGCTTTGTTTCAGAAGGAGCAGGAGCAAATGAATCCATTCAGATGTCTTTTTTTTTTAACATGTCTTCTTCAGCAATAAAAAAGATCCAGCAAATAAAAGAAGTTACAATTACATATATATTAATTTAAACCTTAAAAAAGCAACAACAAATTAACAATCCTTATGAAAAATGTAGGGAGTTTGTTACTGAAAGGCTTTCTTCAACTGATGAGTTGCAGAAGTTGTAGGACCAGCCCTTATTGTGGCCATTCAGTGTCTGAAGGGGGCCAACAAAAAGCTGGGGAGGGACTTTTTAGGCTCTCAGGGAGTGACAGGACTAGGGGGAATGGAGCAAAGCTGGAGATAGGTAGGTTCAGACTGGATGTGAGGAGGAAGTTGTTGAGCCTGAGAGTGGTGAGAGCCTGGAATGGGTTGCCCAAGGAGGTGGTTGAGGCCCCATTGCTGGAGGTGTTTCAGGCCAGGCTGGATGAGGCTGTGGGCAGCCTGCTCTAGGGTAGGGTGTCCCTGCCCATGGCAGAGGGGTTGGAACTAGATGATCCTTGTGGTCCCTTCCAACCCTGGCTGATTCTATGATGTATAGGTCATTTTTCTCTGTTGTTTGTTTTTGTTTGTCTTTGGAGTTTTGGTTTTTGTTTTGTTTGATTGATTGTTTGTGGGGACTTGTTTGTTGTTGGTTTTTTTTTTACTCTCCCAAGACATCAACTTAGATCTTTATTTCTAGATGTCACAGCTCGGTCATACAACAGCATAGCGGTTCAGGACAGGTTTCCTACTATTCCATCATCGAACCTACCACTAGATGGAGGTTGTGCTCCTCGGAAGTTGTCGCTGTCTAATTCCCACCGTCTCTAGAGCCAGAAATTTTCCTTCCCCTGGCCCCTGGAAAGCAGTGAAACATACTCGCTCGGGGTCGAATTTACTGATTCAACATTCCCTGAAAGCTTTAATTCTTCTGGCACGTCGCTTGTGGCGTTAGAAAGCTCTGCTAGCTTGGCACGTTCATACTGTGCAGTTAAAAAGTTTCAGACTAGACGTGCGTGTGAAAACGCAAAGGCAAGAAAATGAAGCACTCGTGCATGTCTCAGTTCTGCATGGATGTGCAGTGGTCAGGTTCTGATACACAGACTAAGGCTAGGTGCACATGTCTGCAGCAAGAGCAGCGTGGCAAGCAGGGCAAGGGAGGGGATTCTCCCCCTTTGCTCTGCTCTCCTCAGACCCCACCTGGAGTGCTGTGTGCAGTTCTGGAGCCCCCAGCACAGAGACATGGAACTGTTGGAGCCAGTCCAGAGAAGGGCCACGAAGATGACCAGAGGGCTGGAGCAGCTCTGCTATGAGGACAGGCTATGAGAGTTTGGGCTCTTTAGCCTGGAGAAGAGGAGGATTTAAGGAGACCTTGTAGTGGCCTTCCAGCATCTGAAGGGGGCCTACAGGAGGACTGGGGAGCGACTATTGACAAGGTCTTGTAACGACAAGACAAGGGGTAATGGGTTTAAACTGGCAGAGGGGAGATTTAAACTAGATGTCAGGAAGAAGTTCTTTACAGTGAGGATGGTGAGACACTGGCACAGGTTGCTCAGGGAGGCTGTGGCTGCTCCCTCCCTGGAGGTGTTCAGGGCCAGGTTGGATGAGGCTTTGAGTGACCTGCTCTAGTGGGAGGTGTCCCTGCCTCTGGTGGGGGATTTGAGCTGGATTATCCTTGAGGTCCCCTCCAACCTAGACCATTCTATGATTCTATGATCTGAACAGAAGTGGTATTAAGTGCAACTTGCATACATATATATGGATAACTTAGAATCATAGAACTGTCAGGGTTGGAGGTGACATCAAGGATAATCTAGCTCCAACCCCCCCTGCCATGGGCAGGGTCACTTCACACTAGATCAGGCTGCTCAGAGCCATGGCCTTAAAAACTTCCAGGGATGGGGCTTTCACCACCTCCCTGGGCAACCTGTTCCAGTGTCTCACCATCCTCGTGCTGAAGAACTTCTTCCTAACAGCCAGTCTGAGTCTACCCACTTCTAGTTTTGCTCCATCCACCCTAGTCCTATCACTACCTGACATCCTAAAAAATCCTTCATCAGCTTTCCTGTAGATCCCCTTCAGATACTGGAAGGCCATGATTAGGTCTGCTTGGAGTTTTCTCCTGTCCACACTGCACAGCCCCAGCTCTCTCTCTGTCTCCATAGGAGAGGAGCTTCAGCCCTCTGATCAACCTCATGGCCCTTCTCTGGCCGCACTCCAGCATGTTCAGCTCTTTCCTGTAATAGGGCTCCAGAACTGGATGCAGTACTCCAGGTGGGGTCTCACCAGAGTGCAGTAGAGAGGGAGAATCACCTCCCTCAACCTGCTGGCCACACTTCTCTTGATGCAGCCCAGGATCTGGTTGACTTTCTGGGGTGCAATTCCATCTCTGTGTGTGTATATATGTAAATGTAAACATGTGTATATATGAGTATATATATATATATATATATATATATATATGAATGTTCAAACAGGTACCTGATGTGAAATCCCTATTTACATCCATGTATTTTCATATGAATGATGAGAGACTTCTGGGAAGCACAGGATTCATTTATGTAGCTACCATTCCTGTGCAAGTGTGTGGTGATTCAAGCAGAAAAGGAGAGCACGAGCTGTTTAGACAGCATTCTGTACAAGCAAAGATAATCATTTATCCCATGAACTTTGTGCAACCTCTCCCTTTTTATTCCAGGAAATAGCTGTATGATATCCAAACTGCACCAAATCCTTGTCCGTAGGGAAGATTTTAAGTCACACTGTTGACATTAGGGTAGTTGAAGTAAAGTGAATTAATATCATGCTGGGAAACCACTGTGTGTACCCTGATAATCAGGGTACACAAGCTTATCTTACGTGACTGTTCACAAACTAGGTAGAGATTCACTGAGAAGGTATTCACAGGCTCACAGAGTCTTAGGGGCTGACCCTCTAGAAATCATTGAGTGCAACCCTCCTGCCGAAGCAAGATGACCTAGGGCAGGCTGCACAGGAATACATCCAGGCAGGATTGGAAAGTCTCCAGAGAAGATGACTCCACAACCTCTCTGGACAGTCTGTGCCAGTGCTCTGTCACCCTCACCATAATGAAGTGTCTTCTCCTGTGTTCTAGCTTGCACCCATTGTTCCTTCTATCACTAGGCACCACCAAAAAGAGACCATAACCTTCATCTTGACACCCCTCAGATATTTGTAGACACTGATAAGATCTCCTCTCAGCCTTCTCCAGACTAAACAGCTTCCAGTCGCTTAGTCTTTGTATGCAAGATGTTGAAGTCCTACTATCATCCTCCTAGGTTTTGATCATAGAATCAGTCAGATTTGGAAAGGACCACAAGGATCATCTAGTTCCAAGCTCCTTGCCATGGGCAGGGACACCCTACCCTAGACCAGGCTGGCCAGAACCTCATCCAGCCTGGCCTTAAGCACCTCCAGGGATGGGTCCTCAACCACTTCCCTGGGCAACCCATTCCAGGCTCTCACCACTCTCATGGTGAAGAACTTCCTCCTCATGTCCAGATCTTCAATATATTTATTAAACCATGTATCTGCTGCTATACCAAGTACTTATGTGTCAGTCAGTATCTAACTGGGAATGCAATACTGTCTTCCCCCCAATAATTTCTGGGTTTCTGGCTGGCCAAGACACTTGGTGAGTAGGACACGTACCCCTCACCAGATGGAAAGGGAAAAAGGCAGCTGGTGTTCTGAACGACTTGTGATGTATATATACTCTGTATATGCTATGTATGTGCCTGACCCAGACTTTCACGTGGAAATTTTCCATAGTAAGGGTTTCAGTCATGGAGAAATAGAAAGTTAGCCTAACCCTCTCTTCTGTGCCACTGCTGGAAGGGACGGCATGAAATCACCACTAACCAGGAGAAGCCTAAGAGATGTCTTCAGATCACAAGTGTAGGGACAGAACACAGAGAGAGCTCTGCCCTGAAGAGCATTTCCTTTCCCTAAAATACGTTATTTCTACTGCCAGTGCATTATGCAACTTTGTATTTTTGTCAAGGACTGCAACATGTAAGTTTAGGTGTGACCTAAGGGAGAAGACTATCAGGATATAATTAAAGATTATTGTTTCACACAAGAAACTACTTGATTAATATCTCTCTTATTTAGACTTACAGAACAAAAATTTCCATTAGCATTTTTGCCTTCTTGTAGGGTGGCCTCTGGTGTTTCTTTCCTGTCCATCACAGAATCACAGAACCTTACAGGTTGGAAGTAATCTCTAGAGATCGAGTCCAACCCCTCTGCCAAGGCAGGATCACTTAGAGTAGTTTGCACAGGAACACATCCAGAGAAGGAGACTCCACAACCTCTCTGAGCAGCCTCTTCCAGTGCTCTGTCACCCTCACTGTAAAGAAGTTTCCCCTTATGTTGTGGTTGAAACCTTCTATGTTGAAGTCTGTACCTGCTGCTCCTTGTCTTACTGCTGTGGACCACCAAAAAGAGATTGGCCACATCCACTTGACACCCACCCCTCAGATGTTTGTATACGTTGATCAGATCTCTCAGTCTTCTCCAGACTGTCATCTTAGGGAAACCAGTTTTCTATTAGAAAACGTGGATGTATCACTTAAAACTGCAAAATGAGCAAAGTCTCTTTGCCAGGCCTTTTGAAACTGGCACTGAGCGAAGCGTCTGCTCTGCATGAACTGAAGCACATGTGCTGGCAGTGGGGATTGACAGCTATCTGCTGACTGCAGCAGACTGGTGAGACTGAGGGGGTTTGTCTGTCATTCCCCAGACAGCACTTCAAGTGACACACAGCTGGTAAGGGGACTGGAACACAAACCCTCTGAGGAGAGGCTGAGGGAGCTGGGGTTGTTTAGCCTGCAGAAGAGGAGGCTCAGGGGTGACTTCATTGCTGTCTACAACTATCTGAAGGGAGGCTGTAGCCAGGTGGGGGTTGGCCTCTTCTCCCAGACAACCAGCAACAGAACAAAGGGACACAGTCTCAAGCTGTGCCAGGGGAAGTATAGGCTGAATATTAGGAGGAATTTCTTCCCAGAGAGAGTGATTGGCATTGGAATGGGCTGCCCAGGGAGGTGGTGGAGGCACCATCCCTGGAGGTGTTGAAGAAAAGACTGGATGAGGCACTTAGTGCCATGGTTGAGTTGACTGGCTAGGGCTGGGTGCTAGGTTGGAGATCTTGGAGGTCTCTTCCAACCTGGTTGATTCTGTGATTCTGTGATTCAAGTGACACACATCTGCCTCTTTTTAACTATGTCTTCCCCCAGCTCTTTGGTTTTGCCTCTTTTCCTCTCAGGACCTCCAGCTCCTCACCCCAGCAGTACATACAGCAGAGCTTCTTTTCTTGCCTGTTATCTTCACAGGTCAATCCAAATCTTTGTCTCTGTTTCAGTCTCACTCTCCTAGACTCTTTGTCAGAGCTTCAGAAACTTTTAGAGCATCCTCATTCAGTAAGGCTGTTCACCAGGCGAAAAACAGTGTGGAGAGTTTGGATGGAGTCCCAAAGTTTGTGATCCTCTTATCATGACCAATGAAACCATAGCTGGGGCTGCCAAAACTTACATTACACACAGCTGGGTTGTTCAGTTATTTGGGTTTTTGTTCTTATCACTCTTTTACTGTTTGGAGGAAAAAAAAACCAAACTATTAGATGGTTAAATGCTATTAAAAATTACACTTTAATGAATTTCTTCCTTCCATCAAAAGCTGTATTTTCATGATCACTGTAGCTATGTTACAGCTATTCTGGTAGAAAGTAATAAAATTCTAGTTCTGAATTGCTATTGAAAGAAGCATGAAAAGGAAATGAGGTGCTTAAATTAACTTGTGGGTATAATTGGAAGTCTCTTCAATTGGAAGTTTCTTCAAGTCTCCAAGAGCAATGGACCTTGCTTTGGGTCTTCAGTTAAGACATTCTCAAACCCTTTCACCCTGTACTTGCTTCATTTCAGGTTTGAAAGTTTTCATTTACATCTCAACAGCCAAATAAAAGAATCTCCAATGAAAAACATGCTGGTTCATTACAATACCTGCATTACAGAATGTAATGCAGGTATTCCCTGGAACTTTACAGGATCACAAGCTCAAATATGTGGATTTTTTTTTTCTATGAAAACTGAAAGCTGAAATGAGGAAAAAATTACTTGCACTGTGCTTTCAAATGTGAGTTTAATTTAGTATGTTCCTAGTTCCAAATGTTTTCTTGCACTAAAAGGTCCCTTAAGAAAATTAGAAGAATCTGACATGTCTTACAAATTCAGGTTTTTTTTTTTAATAAAGACTCCTTGAACTTCTCTTTCAAGTCCCAGCCCCGTGGGTGATTTCACCTAGCTGTCAATTCTTACAAAGAGCTGGGCACAGAGGAACCAGATGAGGTTCAAAAAGGACAAGTGCAGAGTCCTGCACCTGGGGAGCAATAATAAACTGCACCAGCACAGGCTGGGAGGTGATCTGCTGGAAAGCAGCCCTGTGGAGAGGGACTTGGGGGTCCTGGTGGATAACATCCATGGCACAGCAATGTGCCCTTGTGGCCAAGAAGGCCAATGGGGTGCATTAGGAGGAGGGTGTCCAGCAGATGAAGGGAGGCTCTCCTCCCCCTCTGCTCTGCCCTGGTGAGACCCCATCTTAAATACTGTGTTCAGTTTTGGGCTCCCCAGTTGAAGAGGGACAGGGATCTGCGGGAGAGAGTCCAGCGGAGGGCTACGAGGATGATTAAGTCGCACGTTGAGGGAGCAGGGACCGGAGCGAACACGGCTCTTCCTGCCCGTCATGCCTAGCTCCGGCAGATCCCAACACCGATAACTGCGAGAGAGTGCGCCCACGGCTGGCTCCCTCGCAGCGTCAGAGGGTAGCCTTTAGGAGGGGTAACCGCGGCGCACGCAGACGCCAGAGCGCCGGGGCCGAGGACCCGCGCGTCCTGCCCCCGTGCCCGAGCACCGTCCCGCCCCCTGCCGCCGGCGGTCCCGGCGGGAGAGACGCGAGGCGGGGCGGCGGTGGCGGCACCAGGAGGAGGAGTCTCCGGCGGCGTTCGGGAGCCCGCTCGAAGAATGTCTCCGTCCCACTCCTCCTCCTCCTCCGCCTGCCCCTTTGCCGCGCAGCGCTCAGCTGGGAAGGGCCGCCGCGCAGCATGGGGAGCTGCTGCCTGCGCTTCGCCGTGCTGCTCGCCCTGGGCGCCTGCCCCAGCCTGGCGTACGAGGGTAGGGAAGGGGAGCAGGGGGCGGCGGGGTTCGGGGGGCCCCCAGCGGCGGGGCAGCAGCTGGGGGCGCGGTGGGAGCAGGGAGGGCGGCGGCGGAGCCGTGTGCTCCGGCTAGGCTGGCAGGGGGCCGCTGCCCGCCCGCGGTCGCGCCTCGGCCCAGGAGGCCGTTGAGGTCGTGGTGTCCTGGCAGCCCGGAGAGGTGTCCGGCTGGGAAGCCCTCTTGCTGCTCGCTTCCCGCCCGAAGCGCTTTGTCTCCTCTCAGTCTTGTCCCTCCCTTGGCTTGTCCCGGGACGGCCCGGCGGCTCAGAGGAGGTTTAGCGTCCCGGGTCGTCGGGTTTGGTTAGAACTTCTGCCAGATTTGGGTTGAAACGTGAGGAGTTCGGGTTGGTGGAAGCACATGGCGTTTTCACATTAGGCATCACTTCTGCATCTCTGCGTGCCGTTATCCTGGCAGACTTGCGGAGAGGACGGAGAAGGGAGCAGACACCCACTCAAAGTTGCTGAAGTAGGAGAGTCTGTTGTGCTTAACTGTAAACTGGGGAGAGGAAGAGTATGTGTCTGACCTACCAGCCCTGGCCTCAGGACTTCGGCATTCGCAAGTCTGCAACCAGTTTCTGTTGCCCAGGTGTGGCAGTGCATGCAGAAGGGTAGACTCAGTTTTCAATGTGAAAAACCGAAAGGGTGATTCTGGTCGGGATCTTGCACTTCTACTAATAGCAGTGAAATGGCATGCACGTTTGTTTTCTTTATTTGCATTCGCTGTAGCAAAGTTTGAGACAAGCTCAAGTTTATGTCGTTTTCCACGGCCTGTCTGTGCTTTTAAAGCAGCTGTGTCTTGTCAGACTAAGCGTCGCTGACTTGGCAGACGTTGCAAGCAAAGCTGCTGTAAATTGACACGTGCTGGTGGCTTCACAGGTGTAGCCAGTGAAAATCTGTGGTCAGAACAGAGCCTTCAGAGCGTTGCTTCAAAGGTGGGCTGCCTTACTGTGGATTGAAAGTGGCAATGAGCAGGTGAGAGAGGTGTCTGTTAGAACTCACAGCTGTGCGTTTGTTGGCGTAGCCTGCTTTTTGTATCCAGGAGCAGGCCTGTGGCTCTTCCCATGGAGAGGCATAAAATGGCATAATGATGGTACTGGTGAGTTGAAGTTAGCTTTTCTCGGGTTTGTTGGCATGCTTCAGCTGGCTTCTTTCCAACACGAAGGATGCTGGAACACTGGTTTACACTCTTTCTTTACAAAACACCAAGGTATTGGATGTATTAGTTACTAAATCAACAAAGGCAACAGAAGTTTCTGTCCTGGCATTTATCTGAGGACTATTGTACTGCCAAACTCTGTTTTCTTAGGAAGATGACTGAATGCTTTACTTTGTGATTCATGTGACTGTGAGACTTCAGTTAGTTTGCAGAGGATGCTAATATTCTGTCTTTCTCTTTTCTCCTAGAAGGCCAAATGTAACTTTTGCAGTCTCAAAAATCCAATTTTTGCCTTTAACCATCAAGTTGCCTGCACAATAGCCTGGTTGTTTCAGTTTTCACTCATTTAAAAGTCCAATTTTCCTCTTATGCTTACTGTTAAAAGCTCCAAAGAGCTTAAAACGCCAGCAGCTGTGTTTGTAAACCCTAATATGAAGTTAAGGTTTCATGTTCTGTTTACTTTGTTTGTTTGTGGTTTTATAATAGAGGAAATGTGATATTATTTCGAATCTTTGTTCTCAGTATGAAATCTAGTGAAACTCTAGGTATTTTCTTCAACAGTGCTGTGCTGGTAGGTAACTGCACAGCAGATACAGAATGCCATTAAGTAAACCAGAACGGACCTCTTCAAAAAGACCTCTTCAAAAAGATCTCTGTGGGTAATGTCTGTATGTGGCCCTCTTGATTAGATTATACATGCACATACTTTAGCAAACTGTTAGTAAGTTGACCCTTGGGTATTTTGTAGGCAAAGCCAAACAACCTATTTTGGATTTGTGCAAAATGCTTATTTTCAGTAATAGATTGGTATTTAAACGTCAGAAATATCTAATCAGCTTCTTGAATTGATCGTTTGGTAACTGAAAGTTTTAGTGCAGGATATTAGTACTTCATAATCCAGAGTCTATGGTGAACACCACACTAGAAAGAAATAGTTCTGTAAGCAGTTCTGCAGTCCTTGTTTGATGGTTATGGAGCAAAATCAATACAGTATTCCTTGGGAAAATATAATTGAATTAACTGTCGCCTTGGCAGAAGGAAGGTAAGTGAAAAATACCTGAATACTTAAAAGGCATTTGAAGAAGCTGCTGAATTACCTGCAGCTGCAGTTTCAAATCTTCAAGGGGGTCCCATGTTTGGTTTTGTTTTTCACATTGTTCCATTTAAAGCCTTCAGTGCACTGAAAGAATCCTAATGGCACTGCTCAGAGAAAAGCTGGTTTGATCTTCACAAGTGTTTGAAAGATGTACCTTCTGGAAGTTAAAATAAGCTTTAAACCTTTTCCCTAAGGCTTAAGGAGGGGTGTGTGATCTTTGAGCTTTTCCATGACTCTTTCTTACCAGCTTCTGTTCTTCCCTGGAGCTCCTTCCATCTGCTCTGGCTTTCCAAGATGTGAAAAGCCAGTGTAGATCATTAACCCCACTGGGTTTTGGCAGGGCACTGCTGACCATCCTGTAGTGCCTGGTGATGGTACAGCTATAAATACATATATGTATATGTCAATCACTTTGGTGGTGTGGGTACGTGGAGATGAAATCAAGAGTCACTGCAGTGTGTAAGACTGCTGTACTTGTGTACACGCCAGTAAAATCACCTGAACACCAAGTAATATTACAGAGCTATTCTCAAGATGTGTGTGAGCTTTAATGTGATGACAAACAACATCTTTGTGTGGTGTGCTTTTAACATGTATATATTTGAATTGAATATGAGTGAATGGAAGTCTGTTGTCCTAAGGGTAGCTCTGCTAGAAAGTTGCATTGCAGAGCAAAGGGGTCCATCTGTGAGTAAGACTTCTGAGTGCTGCAGCCATTCAGAGTTTACACTGTAAACAGACGCAGGGTAGGATGACAAAAGCAAAGGAAGTAAATATTTAAGATGGCTTAGAGTCATATGGCAGGCTTTAAAAAAATCTGGCATTGCAGTTCCTAACTTCATTGCCACTTGTAGCTCCTATCCATCAAGACAAACTGCAGAATGGTCAAGAATCAGTCTCCAGGCCCCAAAGCAGCTGGTGTTCTGTGTTGTCAAGGGTGGAGCCCATTGTGTCAGCCGAGATTTTATGGTTTTCAAATACAGCTTGCTTTCTGCCTGTTAATTTTAGGTGACAGTTTGTGTAGAAGGACATACAAGAAAGTGTGTACCAAGTTGTGTGTGCACTGATCCTTTGACGCTGAAGGTGTTGACTGTGAGCTTGTGGTGGGTACAGACCCAGGTGCTGTGCATGCTGTCTAGGCACAGAACAGAAAGGTGGTGGCTGCCCTCAAATTGCTTTCAGTCCAAGACAAACACCAGAGTGTGAATATAAGCAGCTAAGTACGTCCTGTGGCACAGCTTTTTCCAGAGTTGTGCTTTGGATGAGTTGGCTCCCTCTAAGCTCCAGTTAGCTGGTTTGTTGCATATGAATCAGTGAGGCTTCCAGCACCAGAGAAGCCTAACAAATTACATTCTCAAGTGACTGAAATGCAACACATATGTTTATAGCAGTCACTAATGTTAACTCATCCCTTGATGCTGCTTTCATGTTTTCTTGTGTGATGTGGGGCATCTTCATGAGCTGTAGTAATTCCCTTCTCAAAACTCCTCACAGCTTAATTTAAGCATTATCATAGTACTACAGGTCTCTCTGAGTGCTCCTTAAGTAATCAGCTCATGGCATCCTCCATACCAAGCCTGCTCAAGCTGCTCGCTTTAAAGCAACACCTGTGGGCTTTGGTGCAGCTGAAATCTTCAGGGTGAGATCACATAAGCCAGGAGTGACATTAAGGTTTCCTGAGAGAAGCCTTTGGTGAGTTGCTCAGCTGTCTTCTTCCTCACAAAGTTGCATTGTAGAGCAAGTGAAATACAGCTGGCATAGGCAAGCTAACTGTGTGCACTGGTGTGGGTAGTGAAATTTGGAAGTGTTGGAGATGGTACAGGAAGTGCAGTAACAATCAACAGCAGTTACTCCTCACGCCTGAAAGCTGCTCTATTATCCCTTTTGTTCTTGCTGTACTGCAGTAGTAAGTGCTAGCAAACATGTAAGGGCTTCCTGACTGTGTGGAGTATGTAAACACAGTGCTTATAAAAACTGGCACTTGAAGTTGCCATCATCAGTACAGGTGAGGCTCTTGCCTGTGAAAAGCATGAATGAGTTTACAACTTGGAATATCAACATCAGTTTTAAAAACTGCTTGGTAATGCTGAGATTTTATTTACCATAGTTGCTTCATCTCTCTATTGAGACCAATAGTTGTAAATAAATAGGAACATGACTGAATTTGTTTTTTGCTTGTTGTTTTTCTCCCGTTGTGATAGGAACAGGATGGGTATCAGTGGGTGAAGTTTATGGCTGATGAAGGTGCAGGGAGCAAGCGTTATCGTGCTGTTATATCAGCATTCAGCTGAATAAGCCACTGGGCTGAAAATTCAGACTGCCTAAGTGGACTTGGGGGAGTTGCACAGACTGTAGTGGTTCTGGGCATCACCAGCCCCCTCCCACCCCCCACCCCCCCCCCCCCCCAAGTATTCACTCAAACTAAAGTCAGCCAGATGGAAGTTAAAGAATGAAGCTTCATATTCACAGCTTAGCACCATATACAAGCATATATATACAATCTATTACAAACATTTGCAGCTATATACAGTTAGAATTAGAATCATAGAGTCAACCAGGTTAGAAGAGACCTCCAAGATCACCCAGCCCTAGCCAGTCAACTAGACCATGGCACTAAGTGCCTCATCCAGGCTTTGCTTGAACACCTCCAGAGAGGGCCACTCCACCACCTCCCTGGGCAGCCCATTCCAATGGCAAATCGCTGTCTCTGGGGAGAGCTTCCTCCTGGCATCCAGCCTATCCCTCCCCTGCACAACTGGAGACTGTGTCCCCTTGTTCTGTTGCTGGTTGCCTGGGAGAAGAGACCAACCCCACCTGGCTACAACCTCCCTTCAGGTAGTTGTAGACACGAATGAGGTCCCCCCTGAGCCTCCTCTTCTCCAGGCTAAACAAGAGGGGACTTTATTGCGCTCTGCAACTACCTAAAAGGAAGTTGTAGTCAGGTGGGGGTCAGGCTCTTCTTCTAGGCAACTGGTGACAGGCCTGGAGCTGTGCCAGGGGAAGTTAAGGTTGGATATTAGGAAGCAATTCCTCACAGAAAGGGTGATTAGGCACTGGAATGGACTGCTCAGAGAGGTGGTGGATTCACCATCCCTGGAGGTCTTTAAGAAAAGATTGGATATGGCACCTGGCTTTATGGTTTAGCTGATGTGGTGATGGTGAGTCACAGGCTGGACTTGATAATCTCAGAGGTCTTTTCTAGCCTCAGTGATTCTGTGATTCTATGTTAATTTGTCTAGCTCACTAAATCTAATTTCAGCCTGTGGGTCTTTCTCCTTTTTCTGCTTCCCTTTCTCTTCTAGAGAGGAGTCATCAGATGGTAGAGTAACTGCTATCAGTTAGCTCCAGATATGGGCTAAATGTAGATACTTTTCTTCTTGTTGTTTTAATTTGCTGTTTTGAGTTATGTGGGGTGTCATCCATTTTACAAGGCATTCACTTAGTTTTTTGGCACTTTATTTTTTCCCCTGATCCCTGTTTGTTTAGGTGCTAATGCAGTAGAGCCCAGATATGGATACTGGCCAGGGCTCCTGGACGTGTCTATAGTACAGGTTTCCAAAGTGACTTTCTCCCATACCTACTCTGATTCCTCACTTGCATGGCTCTCAGTAGGGCAGCAGTTTTCAGTTCTTTTCTCCTCTGCTGCTCGTGTGTTTTAACTTAGCTTGTGACTGAGAGGCAGGCTGCCCAGCTTTGTTGCCTGCTTCCAGTTATGGGTGACATGGTGGCTTCACGTGTGATCTCACAGCAAGCTGTTGCAAGCCTCCTGGGAGAGGAAAGCTCACTGGTGAGGATAAATGGGGATGTGGCTCACATAAATCTTTCAAACTGTTTGGTGTGAAATAAGTAATTGAGGTTGGGACTTCTTTTATTGCTTTGGGTGGTGCTGTGCTCTTCAGCTGGCCGCCTTTAGGTCTTCACTGCACTGGTTTCAGCTGTCAAACGTTAGCTCAATAGTTGAGAGAGCTGCTGTCCCTTCCTGGAAGCATGCAGGGCAAATTACAGGCTGGGAGAAGGAAACACCCCCAGACCTTGCTGAAGCACTGAGCTTCTGCCAGCCTGCACAATTCAAACCAGTGCTGGTTGGACATTTTTGGCAAAGATTTTTGCTGTTTGAGCAGATAAAATTTATGGAACTTTATGCTTTTTGCTTACTTGATGACACCGTGTGTCTTCCTTCACCTGAGAACAGATGGCACCAGTGGGAGTTTAGGTTAGCTGCTCTGAGAGACCCAAGTTTTGCTCTGTTCATGGGACATAGAAAGAAATGAGAGTGCTCGGATTGATGCATGTCCTGTGCTGCTCTTGTGAGATGGGTCATTGCGAGCTGTTTTCAGTGGGAGAGAAGATAACCCCACAACCCAAATGTGCAAGGTGCTTATCACAATCAAAGAATGTCAGAGGCTGTAAGGGACCTCTAAAGGTCATCCAGTCCAAACCCCCCTGCCAGAGCAGGATCACCTATACCAGATCACACAGGAACACATCCAGGCAGATGTTGAGAGGGAGACTCCACAAACCCCTGGGCAGCCTGTTTCAGTGTTCTCTCACCCTCACAGGGGAAAAAAAAAATCCTCATGTTTCCATGGAGCTTCCTATGCCTCAACTTCCATCCATTGCCCCTTGCCCTGTCATTGTGCATCACGGAGCAAAGCCTGGCTCCATCCTCCTGGCACTCAGCTTTTATATCTTTATAGACATGAAAGAGGTCACCTCTCAGTCTCCTCTTCTCCAAGCTAAAGAGCCCCAGCTCCCTCAGGCTCTCCTCATAAGAGAGATGTTCTATTCCCTTAATCATCTTTGTGGCTTGATTATATTCCACCTATGTGTAGATATGTCTTTGGTCTACATAGTCTTTGAATTGGACAAGCAGCTGTCTCCTCAGGGAGGCAAAGAAGAAACCTCTGCAGCTTGCTAGGAAATTAGATAACAATACATTTTATGTTATTGCTATCTTTTGCTCCAGATCTTGCAGTGGGTAAAAATATACATATATCAGACTACTCACACTTGCAATTTGCATGATTTAGGAGCTTGTATTACAAGGAAAGCTTATTTTGAAGATTCTGAAATTACAGTGGTGGTGTTACAGGAGGACAACCTCTTTGTAATTTTTTTTTTGGTGCTTTTTTTCCCTAGTTGTGTAAAATGTAACATTTATCACAACTCTGGACAGGTTTTCTTACAAACTGAGCAGTGTGATTGAAGACCTCTGATTTTATTCTTCCTTTCTTCTTTTCAGGAAATGCCATTGCCCATGGTGGTACCAGATTTAGGCATGTCATAGCCATATCCACTAAGAATAGCATTGCAGTTTGAAAGCAGTTACATATTCAGCCTCGTCATGCTGCATGGTTTACCCAAAGCCTACACTTAACCATTGTGGGCTGGCAACATGAGTCATTTAGCAAAGTCTTTCTTCTTTTAGGCTGTACTGTGACAGTTTTAACCTGGTAGGGTCTGTGGTCCATCTTGGTGTTCCTCAGAGGTCTTCTGCCAGACTTGCTGACACTGGCCAGATGAGGGAAGAGTCTGCTTCCAAGTCCTGCCTCAGAGTTAAGTTACGAGCCTATACTAATTACATTTTTCCTTGGAGCTGTCAATTTTAGGGCAATGCACTTAATTGCTTGATTTGAATCTGCCTGTCTTCATCCATTGCAGCTCTCTGCTTCTGCTGTATCACTCACAAATAAAGCAGGCCAAAATTACCATGCATCTGTCCAGCTGCTCTTGAAGATTAAATCCACGTTGACTCACAGACATTCACTGTTCGAAGCTGCCTAGAGGCAGATACCAGAAACAATACTCCTGGCTCTGAGTTAAGAGTGGCAGTGGAATATAAAAAGGAAAAAAAAACCCAAATAATAAAAAGATCACTCCCATACTTTTATTTTTATAGGATAGGAATGGATGTGGATGCTGAAAGATGGTAATATCTTTCATGTTACTGTAGTAAGGAAAGAAGTATTGACAGCTGAATCAGGCCGATCCCAGGCAAAAATACAGTCTGGGTGCAGAGTGGGTTGAGAGGAGCTTTGAATAAAGATATTTGGATGTATTGATTGTTGAGAAGCTCAACATGGGCAGTGCACTCATGCAGCCCAAAATGCAAATCATATCCTGGGCTGCATCAAGCTCAAATACTAAAACCATAAAGAGAAAGGTATGCTGGAAACTACAATGCTTATAGCTCAAATACTAAAACCAAGGAGAGAAAGGTGTATGACAGGGAATGCTGAGTAACTCTATTGATCAAAGAGCAGGTTACTCTCACCCTACCCAACTGACCAGCAAAACTCCTGAGATGTGTAGATTTGCAGGGCTGGCAGGAACTTACCTTCTCAAGATGGGCATCCCCAGCAGGAACCACTCCACCATGGTGGTAAGACTGGTGCTGCTCCAACCCAGCTACCTAGGCTCTCTGTGTAGATGGGTTCAGAATTCCGTGACATATGGTCAGGATATCCCAGAGGGCCAAACAAAGGAGAACAGAGCTCCTCCTTTATTTTGGAATCTCTTACATACCATCTTTCCCTACTGCTCATGTGCATATTTGCAAGCCTTGTTTCCCCTGGATCTTAGGTCTAATAACCTACTGATTATTGGCCTGTTGTAACTTCTGAGCAAACACATACCAACTCTTCCCTCTTACATGCCTGTGATAGGACAGGGAGCGATGGATATAAGCTGCAGCACAGGAGGTTCTACCTCAACACGAGGGGGAACTTTACTGTAAGGGTCACAGAGCACTGGAATGGGCTCCCCAGAGAGGTTGTGGAGTCTCCTTCTCTGGAGACTTTCAAGGCCTGTCTGCATGTGTTCCTCTGTGACCTGAGATAGATTGTATGGTTCTGCTCTGGCAGGGGGGCTGGACTCTATGATCTCTGGAGATCCCTTCCAACCTGTGACATCCTGTGATATTTTAGTATATGACACATGGGAATAAGGCCATGTGTTTGTTAATGGGGTTTGTGCTGTGGAGCCTGTTGGTTCTCAGTTCCAGCTGGTGGGAAGCCATGCCCTCCACGTTATTCTGTCTTTCTTGGGTGAAGCTACTGTGCTAGGTGGGACTGACAGATGGCAAGAGAAGTGTGCAAAGACATGAATAAGACCCTCGTGGGTGCAGAGGTTTGTTTCAGTTGTGCAATGACTGACTGCCTCTGAAAAGCCCTTTGCGCCGGTGCTGTTCAACAAACTACAGGCTATTCTGCTCCTCGCCCTCCTACCAAGCTGTTCTCAAAGCTGGTGCTGCAAGTTATGTTTCAGGTTAGATTTACTCTGGCAGTTCTTAAGACCATCCTATTTAACTCCAAATCACTTTCAGGTTCTGCTCTGGAAGAAGCTGTGAGGAGTCTCTGCCACTGCAGCAAAATACTCTGTGTGTGAGCAGGGGAGGAGGAAGACTTTGTCAGGCTCCATGGTATACAGCAGCTTACAAGTCTGTACACGATTGCATCTCTTTCAGGCTTTTAGTTGTCAGCCACCTGTGATGTGAGTGCTCCAGCCTTGTAACAAGCTCCTGAAAATATCTGAAAGCTGGAGCACACTTTACACTGGGGAGCTGGCTGATGGACTCATCCTGGCAACAGCTTCTTGCTGAATGGTTTCAATTCTTGGAGCAAGCTAGGCAGTGGAGCTGGACCCAGGGAGCTTATTGTCAGATATTGTTGGAGGTTGCCTTTGGCTTGATGTCTTAGTGGCAAGTGTTGGCTTGTCTCAGGCTGCTGTTGAACTTTGCAGATAAGATGCCTAAGAGCCTGCCTGCTGCAGAGGGGCAGAGCAGTGAGAGGCAGGTGATGGGAAAGCTGCTGTGTGCAACTTGTGAAACCCCTTATCTTCTGCTAGGAGTCTGTGCTAAATGTAACATCTCATTTTCCTTAATGCAACAAGACTGGTACAGGGCTATAGATAAAGGGGGAATAGGGGATTGTTTTTTGCACATGAGAGACACCACAGTGTGGAACTGACTGTGCATCAGGTTTCAAATTTTGCATATCACAGTAAAATTCTGTAAGAGAGAAGGGAAAATGTAAACCGTTACAATAAATCAACAAAGCTCAAAAGCACTTCTGTAGATAGGCAAGCATGTAGGTCTTTTGGTTATTGGGCCTGTCTGCAGTGTAAATCCATGTCAAATCTTGCACCATTTTTCAGTGATACAAACAGATTTGGAAATGGAAGGTGAGAAGACTAAATCAAGGAACCTGAGCGCTTGATTTTATGTTTGTATCTATGTGGGTGATCCAAGTCATTAAGGCTTGTTCCAAAAGTGCTGTTGCTGGTATTAGCAGTGGATTTTCACCACCCTTTCCCCTCTTCATAAGGAAAAGGATCTAATTCTGGTATCATGGTTTAGATCCAACTGGCAATTGAACCCCACACAGCTGCTCATGCACTGCCTCCACCCCAACGCTTTCCAGGGACGGGAAGGAAAGTAGGGAGCAAAATGCAAAACTCCATGGGCTGAGATAGGGAGACTTTAACAGAGGAACACAGAGAGAGAAGAAACAATAGGAATAACAATAACAGTAATGAAGTATTATGTGGAGTGAGCGATATAAAATACAATGCTCTTGCCTGGCTGTCCTGTGTCTGCCTGCACCAACAGGCTGACTGCTGTACAATGTTCTAAGTTTTGCCTTCATCTCTTCCTCCCTACCGTAGTACCTGCTTCTTCTCCTTCATGCTACCTGTGCAAAGCACTAGTGAAGCATGAGTAGTCCTTGAATCATAGAATCAGCCAGGTTGGAAGAGACTTACAAGATCATCCAGTCCAACCTATCACCCAGCCCTATCCAGTCATGGCACTAAGT
This sequence comes from Pogoniulus pusillus, assembly GCF_015220805.1. Classification (NCBI taxonomy): domain Eukaryota; kingdom Metazoa; phylum Chordata; class Aves; order Piciformes; family Lybiidae; genus Pogoniulus; species Pogoniulus pusillus. The sequence goes on from NC_087275.1 coordinate 24,953,170, forward strand.
GTCTCATCCAGTCTTTTCTTGTTCTGGAGTCCTTAGAAGTCTCTCTTTTTCTTCAGAGAGTGGCCTCTAATATTAGCACCAGCAGCCTGTCATTCTGCTGTCTGTTGGCTGGTGTCATGGCTGAAATAAACTTTCTAGAACAGAGACTTTGTAAACCAATGTTTATGCTCCTAGTTTGAAAGGAAGGTGCTCACATGGAAGTAAGGTGTAAAGCATGCTGTGACAGACTTCTTCTGGGTTGCAGTTGAAGCTACTCATAGGAAAACTAGTGAGAAAATACAGGTTGACAAGTTGAAACTAGCTCGAGAAGTCCTACTTGAGTCAGTTGAGAATGATCCACAAGAAGGTAGAGAGAGATTTTTGTTGTTGTTGTTGTTTTTCCCAATTGGTGACTTAAGCAGAGAAGGTAAAATTTGTGCAGGGTAGAAGCCCTCAGTGGGAAGGGCCTCTCAAGGGAGCTTGGTGCCAGCAAAAGGTTTACAGTAGTTCTCTGTTGCTTCTTACACTGTGTGACTTCACTAACTAAAGAGCAGGCAGAAATCACAGTGAGTTACTTCATGTGTTTCTGCTCCCCTTCTGTTTTCTAGGAACTTGTTGGAGAGTTTCCTGTGGATGACAGGCAGCTCCTGATTCTAGTTTTCAGGTGTTGGTGTAGTGCCTGGTACTTAAGGATGAGATTCTTCTTTTCCTGGAGAGCCTGCCTTTTGGTCTTCTCATAAAATCTGAGAAATACTTCTGAAAAATGGCAGAGCTTCAGAAGTCACACGTGACTCAAGGACAAGGAGAGGAAAGCAGTGTATCTGGTGCTACAGTATTAAATGTTAGATACTGACTTGTGCCAGTTTCCAGGGTTAGCATTTAAAAAAAAATCTTCCATGTGTCACCAATTCCAAATAGATCAGGATTAGTTTTCAGTCTCTTCCTTTGGAAAGTTATCCCAGAGTCCCCTGGAACTTGTCATTAAGGAGGCTTTCAGCTTAAATATTCTTTATTTAATGAACCAGTTACTAGTATCCTAGAATCAGGCAGCTGCAAGGTCATCCAGTCAAACCTATCCCCCAGCCCTATCAAATCAACCAGACCATGGGACTAAGTGCCTCATCCAGTCTTTTATTGAGCACCTCCAGGGATGGCCACTCCAGCACCTCCTTGGGCAGCCCATTCCAATGCCAATCACTCTCTCTGGGAAGAACTTCCTCCTAACATCCAGCCTAGACCTCCCCTGGCACAACTTGAGACTTCGTCCCCTTGTTCTGTTGCTGGTTGCCTGGGAGAAGAGGCCAACCCCCACCTGGCTACAGCCTCCCTTCAGGTAGTTGTAGACAGCAATGAGCTCACCCCTGAGCCTCCTCTTCCCCAGGCTAAACAACCCCAGCTCCCTCAGCCTCTCCTCATAGGGTTTGTGTTCCAGGCCTCTCACCAGCTTCATTGCCTTTCTCTGAACACATTCCAGTATCTCAACATCTCTCTTGAATTGAGGAGCCCAGAACTGGACACAGTACTCAAGGTGTGTTGAGCACAAGAAAATAATAACCTCTCTTGTCCTACTGGCCACACTGTTCCTGATACAGGCCAGGATGCCACTTAGTAGTTCCACCTCCTTTTAGTTGCTAGTAGTGATGCCTCTTTTCAGTCCCTTATTAATCTTCTATAGGTGGCCGCCTGGTTTTCAGTCTTTTCAATCGGTTCTTAAAATGTAGTAGGCCTACATTAAAGCCTTTTTAGGGGGAAAAAATCATACTGCAGTCTGTTCACAGAAATATTTCTCTGAAGCTTAAAATATAATAATCTTATAAGTGGTAGCATTTGTTTACTTCTTTGGAGTCCAAATTTGCTTTTCTGTCTTGCAGCCTTCCAGTGTATCCAATGGTGCAGCTTCCCACAACGTACTCTGTCCTCTCTTTTCCCTGTTGAGGAAGCTTCTGGAGCCTCTTGTTTCTGTAGGGCTTTGTGTAATTCAGGCTTGACTTGTTACAAACTCAGTTTCCTAAATGTAATGAGAAAAGTGCTTAAAAAAAAACACAAAGCAGCAAGAAAATCCCAAACCAGAAAGCCAAGCCTGCAGGTACTTAACACAGAAGGTGGCAATGGCCTGGGGGAGTGCTTTCTGCCAGAAAAGTTTGTGCCATGCATAGCGGCTGGTCCTTGGCGTCTGCTGTCCTGATGGACCTGATGCTCTGCCATCAGGGATGAAAACCACTGTGTCATCAAAGCTTGTTCAACTGAACAAGGTTTCATACCAAAACTCAAGGTAGTTTTCCATAGTTTGAGCTAGCCTTGGGGCAGACTCATCCATGCGGCTGTTCCTGAGGTTGGCTGTGGTCTACACAAACAGCTTATCTGGGTTCCTGGAGAGCTCCAGCCATCCCAGCTCTTAGGAGACTGTTGAGACCTTGGGCCTTTTCTTGCCAGCTTAAAAGGTCACAGAAGCCAACTTCTTCATCCTTCTCTGCACCTCGTGTTTTAAATGTCCAATCCCTCAGTGGTTATGGTGAAAATGGGTGTTTCATGAAAGCATTGGTCATGTACATAGGGTCCAGATTTGTTTCCTTCTGAGCTAAGCTTCCAGCTTGCCCCCCACAGCACATTTCCTTGATGAATCATTGTGGTACCTTGTGGGTTGTAGTGTTCTGCAATTGTGGGAGCATGGCCTGTGTGGGAAGGCAGGAACAACACAGGGCATGACCGATACTTCTGTTAAAGATGTACCATTGTCAGGTCCCAAGTGTCTCGTTGTTAGCCTGGTAAGTTGCTTTTTTATCCACAGAAATCATCACTTTATTTCAGCAGCTGAGGCCTTTCATCTGTATCTTTCACCTATTTGTCTAGATTTTATTTATGTTGAAAATCAACTAGGTATATATATATTGCATTTTAAGAAAATCTGTTTAAATCTTCACTTTTGATTGAATCACTTAGAATGTCTCATCACAAGTAAGAGCAAGGCAGAATTTCCAGAATTAAGATTCTGAACATGTCGTATTTGTTTTCATGAAGAGTCCAGCAAAGAGCCACAGGGGGGCTCTTTGCTGGGGATTGGGGGACTTGAGCATCTCCCCTATGGAGAGAGACTGAGAGACCTGGAGCTGTTTAGTCTGGAGGAGACTGAGAGGAGATCTGATCAATGTATACAAATATCTGAAGGGTGGGTGTCAAGTGGATGTGGCCAATCTCTTTTTGGTGGTCCACAGTAATAAGACAAGGAGCAACAGGTACAAACTTCAACATAGAAGGTTTCATCTCAACATGAGGAGAAACTTCTTTACAGTGAGGGTGACAGAGCACTGGAAGAGGCTGCTCAGAGAGGTTGTGGAGTCTCCTTCTCTGGAGACTTTCCAAACTTACCTGGATGCATTCCTGTGCAAAGTACCCTAGGGGATCCTGACTTGGCAGGGCAGTTGGACTCAATGATCTCCGGAGGTCTCTTCCGACCTATTACATTCTGTGATAAGGACACAATCTTCATGATGGACTTTATTTATTTACATATTTATATTACAGTTCCCAAGTGGATGGTATTAAAAGACCCAAACCAACCAAACAAAACCCCAAAGCAAACAAACTCCCAAAAAACCCAAACAACCCATGGCCTTTGGTTGTGTGTATCACAAACAGAAGTTGAATATAATGCACATCTTAACTCTAAAAACACGATTTAGAGTAAAATTGCAGTAGAGCAAGATACTGAGAGCAGCCTATGACTTCACTTAAGGTTCTTGGACTGTAAATGTGTGTTGGCAAAAGTGTTTGTTAGCTTTTTGTTGTCTGCCAGGTTTTCCTTTGACTGCTGCTGTGTTACAGGACTTCTGCCTGGGTTGAGTCAGAGCCACTTGGATATCTTCCACTTTTGTTGCCAATCTGGAGAGTGAAAAATAAACCAAAATCGGTGGTGGAAAGTGTTTTGGTTTGAGTTTGATGTATCTATTTGTGAACATAAAAGTAAGCTGAACTGAAATGTACTTCACACAGTTGTTCTGGACTGGTTTCTGGGTCCACACAGTTTCCATCTTGCCACTGATTTTTCTGAGAGTAAACTGCACAGACATGACTGCTGGATGTGTGACTTCAGTGAATTAAACTGGACACCTTGTGCCAGTAGTGCTTTCTTTGTCACACAGTATTTGTCAGCACATGAAATGAGTTGTGTTGTGGGACTTCTATATAAAGTCATGATTCCCTTAACATGGGTAATTAGTCTGTTTAGAAACACCTTTATAGAATCATTATGATTGGAAAAGACCTTTAAGGTCATTGATGTCAACCATACCCCAGTTACCATGACCACTGAACTGTATCGTGCAGCACCACATCCACAGGCTTCTTGAACATGTCCAAGAATGGCAACTCCTCCAGCTCCCTGGGAAGCCTGTTCCAATGCTTGACCACTGTCCCAGTAAAGAAGTTCTTCCTGATATCCAGTCTAAACCTTCCCTGTCAGAAGTCCATTTCTTCATGGCCTGTGTCTAGTTACTTGGGAGAAAGAGCCCTTCAGGTACTTGTACAGAGCAATAAGAATTTCCCTGAGCCTTCTCTTCTCCAGCCTAAACAACCCCAGCTGCCTCAGCCACTTCTCATACAACATACCCTCCAAACCCCACATCAGCCTCGTTGCTCTTCTCTGGAGACACTGCAGGACCTCAGTGTCTGTCCTCTATTGTGGTGCCTAGAACTGACCACAGTAAACAAGCTGTGGCCTCACCAGGGCCAAGTGCAGGGACGCAGTCTCTTCTCTTCTCCTGGACGCACTGTTCTTCGTACGTGCCAGGAGGCAGTTGGCCTTCTTGGCCACCTGGGACTGCTGCTGGCTCATGTTCAGCTGGCCATCCACCAGCAGCCCCAGATCCTTTTCCACCAGTCTGCTTTCCAAATATGCTTTCCAAGTACATTTCCCTAAGCCTGCAGTGTTGCTTGGGGTTGTTGTGACCAAAGTGCGGGACCTGGCACTTGGTCTTGTTAAACCTCCTCGCACTGGCCTCAGCCCATCAATTTAACCTGACCAGATCTCTCTGCAGTGCTTTCCCACCCTTGAGCAGATCACTGCTCCCACTCAATTTAGTGTCATCTGCTGATGGTGCCCTTGATCTCCTCATCCAAATCATTGATAAAGATAATAAACAGAACTGGCCCCAGTACTGACTCCTGGTGCATACTGCTGGTGACTGGCTGCCAGCTGGATTTAACTCTGTTTATCACACCTCTCTGAGCCTGGCTGTCCAGACAGTTTTCAGTCCAACAAAGACTCCACCTGGCTATGCCACGGGCCACAGGTTTCTTGAGGAGACTGCTGTGAGGGACAGTGTCAGAGGCTTTGCTGAAGTCCAGGTAGACCATGTCCACAGTCTTTCAGTCGGTCATCTGGTCATAGGAAGAAATGAGGTTGGTCACATAGGACCTACCTTTTGTCAACCCCTGCCAGCTGAGCCTGATTTCACCCTTACCCTGCACTTGCCATGTGAGCACACCCAAGATGAACTGCTCCATAACCTTCCCTGGTACCAAGGTCAGGCTGACAGGCGTGGAGTTCTCCAGATCCCACTGAGCTCACCTCTGTGCTTGGTGGCTGGTTGCTGCCTTTCCTGAGGCTTCTTATGGGGTGTGGTTGTTTACTCCTCATTTAGCTGTGCCACCAGGGGTGCTGGCTCTGCCCATGCCACCTGAACAGCCTGCCCAGAAGCTGCCAGCCCTTAGCACAGGTGCACCACTTTCCCAGCTTCAGGAGCTCCCAAAAGAGCTTCTTCTTGACCCTTTTCACCATGATTCCCTCTCCCAGTACAGAATTATCTACACAGGAACTGGTCCCCTCGGTGAGTGGCTTGTCAGCTCATTGGGTAGTTTCATGTCATAAAGCAGAAAGTAATGCTGGCATGCAAAATTAAGACATCTCTGACCTCTTTTGAACTTGCTGCTTCTCCAGCTTTCTGTTGTGCTTTAGAATGACTTTGAAAGAACTGTTGTTTTGACTCTTGTCTGAGGCGTCTCTCTAGAAACAAGTTAGAACCTGTGCTTTCAAACATGTCATCTGCATCTTAATACTGAGATGCAGTGAATTAAATTGTGCATGGCTCTGAGGTCTCTTCCAGCCTGGTTGATTCTATGATTCTTGCTGTGGGATTACTTCCTGTGCCTAAGAGACCTTATACTTGTAAAGAGAAGTGCAACAGTTGTGTGGAGCTTGGTCTTGTGTATGTGTGGAAGATCAAATCTGTGCTCTTCACATTTTTATTTCCATAACTATAAGCAGGGAAATTTCTAAACAGCTCTAGAAGTTAATCATCTGGGCTACTGCAGGTGGGATTACTAACTTGGTCTGTATGAGCAGTGTTTGGATTCAGGAACATGCTGTGACTGTCACGATAGCCTCTGTTCCTCATTTCAGCACAGCTCTTGCTGAATGGAAGTTTGTCAGGTTTCTGTGCTTTAATTTGTTCCCTTGTGTGTTTCCAAGACGATTTGGACTACCGAATGAGTCAAGCAGGAGCCTCAAGCGTGGTTGTTGTGGAGGAGTTTGTCTGGGTTTTGGGCGAATGAAATATGAGGCCAAATTTTAAATGGGTTTAAACAATTTAATATTATATACACCAGGAATCCCCCTCCCCACACTTATTTACAACTGCCCCACACAAGTTCTTTGTATGCGGTTCCGAGATTATATTACACAATGTCTATGTACAGCAAATTGGGAATTTAGCAAAAGTCTGAAAGGATTTAGGAAGAGAGTCTGTGGCATGAAAGTGCCACTGGTAGGCTATTGGGAGATTATTCTGACTTAGATCGCGTTTCTCAGTTACTCACTGGCTGGAGTCAGTTTGAAAGGTCCCAAATATCGTGGATTGGAACAATTCAGGGGTTATTGGGGCACGCTGTCTGAGCTTCCGCGGGTACGAGCCAAGCTGGGTGCTGAGGTCCAGAGGCTCACAGATTGGGGCACTGATGAGTTGACTCTATAGCTTCTGTGCATCAGTGCGATGCGATTTTATTAGGGTAGTGCAGTGTCTTATACAGTTCTTAGAGGAGGTGTACCCAGCCATACTGGGGCTGGCACAGATAGACAATACAGATTGGCTCAAAGTTATGTGTAAGGCACAGATAGGTTATTCTTTATCAAAACAACCTGTGGTTCCACCCCAGGGGCTGGCAGGGTCAGCCCTCAGCAGATGTGCGTAGGTTGCTCACAGTGCCTTCCAGCTCAAGGACCTTTTCCCATGACAAGGTCTCATGTTTACAGCTCATGCCCCACTGCGGGAGAAATTCTCCCACAGCTGTGAACGGCGGCTGGGACGGTGGCTGGCACCGTGGGCTTCTGACCCCGTGATTGATGGTCCTTGGGCCAGCGCCAGAACAAGAGGACACAGCCTCAGGCTGCGCCAGGGGAAATTTAGGCTGGAGGTGAGGAGAAAGTTCTTCACTGAGAGAGTCATTGGACACTGGAATGGGCTGCCCGGGGAGGTGGTGGAGTCGCCGTCCCTGGAGCTGTTCAAGGCAGGATTGGACGTGGCACTTGGTGCCATGGTCTAGCCTTGAGCTCTGTGGTAAAGGGTTGGACTTGATGATCTGTGAGGTCTCTTCCCACCTTGGTGATACTGTGATACAATTCTGTCTAATGAGGGCTTGGCAACCCTCCACCACAGTGGTGCAGCTGTTTGAGTGAGATTTATAGCTCGGATATAAGAATTAGGAACAGAGGAACTTAGATAAGATGGAAAAGTACTGAAGCTTCTGAGCGAAGAGGTGAACATGCCAGGAGTAGGCCACAAAATGGCAACCATGGATAAGTTAATGTAATGTCATTGGACCATCAAAAACTTTCCATCTGGAAGCACAGCTTCTGTTTCCCCCTTGCTGTCTTCTGCATTCGCTGCTATCTCCCCCCCCACCGCTGTTTTGGCAGCTGCTTCACTGTGCTGCTTTACTCCATCCCCACCTCCTCAAAGGTTGCTGTATTATGTAATAGCTCATTTTGTCTGTACTGTTAAGTTTAGTTTAACTGTAACAGCAAGCTTTGACTTGTGCCCCAGGTGAATTGTGAGGTTTTGCTCCTTTTATGGTTCATGTGAGCACAACTCTTGATTTTTCTCACATGCAGGAGCCTAGATGGTTTGCATGACTGCAGTATTGGTTTAAGAGTTTGGTCTGACAAAGTGCATGCACCTGCTGCTTCCCTCTGGTTCCCAGAAAAGAGCTGCTGAGTGCTGCAGGCTGCTCTCACATCCTGGGTGACCAATGCACCCAGTGTGTCAGTAATGTGGCAAGATGGATTGGGAAGGGGATACAAAGAGTCTCATCTTCAGATAGTCCAAACCCCTGTGAGCAGTGCTGGGACTGATGCTGTGGAGGGCACTGCTCCCCTGTAGACTGACCTGATGCACTAAAGCTACTCCTGTGGAGCAGCTGCAGATCTGTGGGCTGGGTTTCTTTCCTGGGTTTCTCTGAGGCTGGTAGATTAATAGGTAAAGTTTTGCTGGTTTCTGGACAGATTAGTTTGTTTGTTATAAGATATGTGATCTATTGGCAGATGCTGATAGTTTGGGGGAGACCGAGGTTGTTTTGGTAGCTCTTTTATCCTCGTGATAACATCTCTTGAGTTTGATTTCTACAGAAAGCTTGTGTGCTTTGAAGATGAAATTAGTAGATTATTGAGGTGCCTGAATTATTTAATGGAACCTAATTTTAAACAGCATCTTGTATGGACCTTGATCTCAGACCTCCACAGATACTGTAATTTTGAGATACCATGTGTGAAACGTAGTGTTGAGCCTCCTTAGTACCTATTCATTGCATGCAAGGCTTTAAGAAGGATTTCTCAGAAGGGAAATCTGTGTGAGACCTACATGGGGGAGATTTATCTGGCATTTAGATTAGACTTCATGATCTGAAGCTGCTGTCCTTAGATGTCACTGTAGGATATTTTTAAGGGTTTTTCTTGCTAACTGCTGTGTTTTATTGATTATTTACTTGTGTAATTATTATTTACACAATGTAATTGTGTAAATATTATTTACTTGTGGTGCTCCAAATGGTTTCTGGGTTTTATAAAGTAGTTTCTACCTTCATTTAAAGCTTTTAAGTGTTGCATAGGTTTTTAGGAGTGCAGAACAGGTTTTTAGAAGTACAGAACTGTTTATCTGAAACTGCCTCAGAAGATACCAAACTGTGATTGTGATTTGCTTGACACCAAACTGTGATTTTTTGATTTCTAATGTAAGTTGTGTTTGCAGGTAATGTAACTCAGTGTTTTGGTCTTGGTATGAAGGTCACACAGGTTGTAAAAGAAGGATTGTTCTTGAGTTATGCACATTTTACTTATGCTATTTGGCCTGATGGCTGTTAACAGCCACTGACACTTATGGAACCACTTTATAGTGAAATCTTCCATGTGCCCCTTCATTTGTACTTTCTTTGCTTGAGCAACTTCATGGTAGATCTGTGACTTGCCATGTTCAACATGATAATGGACAACATTGCTCAAGGAACAGTGAGAGAGATTTACTGTTGATTGTCCAATCAATTTGCCCCTTCCAAATTCACTATAAACTGGGTCTGCTACATATCTGAGCTTCAGAAAAGCCTGTGCTGATGGCGTTGAGTAGATCGTTGCATCCTAATCCTGCATGTCTTTTTGCAAAGCTTCCTTTTGTTCTTCCTTTATATTTCCTCTCTTGCTGCAGTTTGTTTTTTCTCTATTTTGTGTTGTAGGATCGGGACATTCACCCCTTGAGGATGATGAAGATGCCTATGCACGCAATAGATACAAAGGTGAAGATGAGTATGCATGCAATAGATACAAAGGTGAAGGTGTGTATGTGCGCAATAGATACAGAGGTGAACGCTTTGCTTATGTGCTAAAACAGGATCAGCTGGTTGCTGAGAGAAAGCTTCATTCCTTTCATTTTCCTGGATTATAAAATCTTGGTGATCCAGCTCCATGTTTTTTTCACATGGATTTTTAGATGGAGTTTTAATTCCTACTGGTTTTAACCATGGAAATTAGACCACATCTTGATCACCGCTCTTGTGCACCTGAGTAAGTAACTTTTGCACTGCCTTTTGCTCTTGAATTATTAGGCTGTAAAATCATGAAAATCTAAGCAAGAGCTTCTCTTTCTTCTTCATACATCCTAACAAAACCATCAATGATAAACTGACCCAAATCTCAGGCCTGCTGATGGTAATGTATGGAAATACATGCAAGAGAAGTGGGTTTTCATGACTGTGGTATTCACATTTCAGGCTAACCTGCTACCTGAAATGCCAAGCAAAGTGTGCTTAACAAATCAACAAGTGCAATTCAAAACCAAATTGCACAGCCAGATGGATGAATGAGTGAATGGATTGCCATATGTATAAAGCAAATCAAAGTTTTCTTCCCTATTCTAGAAGATTTTGCTGTTCATCAATGCTGAGAATTTTTTTGCTGCTACCAGTAAATCTTCCATTTGCTTTGTCCATTTTCTTAAAGACTACTTCTGTCTCAGTACCCCTCTCCTGTGCCAAGATCCCTCAGGAGCCTAGACAGTAAAATAAATGCTGCATTTAATTGATCACTTTAAATGATAACTGTTTAGTAAACTGTGGACATGCTAGAACTGTGCTGTAATGATTGTGATTACTTAAATACTGGATATTGCTGTCTTGTACATTATTGATTCTCCACAAAGAATCAGTGGGCCTTATGAGAGGTAAGTCATAAACTGATTCAGAGACTTATCAACAACAAAGAGGAAAGCACAGATGCTATGGTTGTATCACTGTCTTCATAAAGGTCTTACATTCCTTCCACTTAGGTATAAAATTTTGCTTTCAAACACATGCAGAGGTATTTCTCTAAAAGCTTTAAACTTTAAACATGTTACCCTTCTTCAGACAAATAAAGAGTTTTAGCGATCACAAAGATGAATCAATGCTAATTCCTGCCAGGGAAGACAAGTAGCTAAAATGGAGATTCTGTGTACATTTCTTTCACACAGTGATCCACAGTGGATTATACTTGTGTCAGCTAAAATGTCACCAGGCTAGGTGAAACATAAGGACTCCTTCATGCAGATATTAAAACCTACCCTGAGTTTGGAAGCACTACTGCCAGATGTCGACAAACAGACAATGTGAATCTAAGAGTATAAAGTGTTGGAGAGCAAAAGGCTGGCTCTTCATTAGCAGATTTGGGTAGATATTGGAGGGAAGAGGTTGGAGAAAGACACAGCAAGAGCAAATGGGCTGATTAGCTGTGTGTGGAGCTTCTCCTTATGTGCAGTCCAGCATTTTGAGTAAGGCTCATCACTCAGCAAATAAAACTTCCCAGCAACAAGTAACTAAGTGGATTTTCTTGACTGATTTTAGCACCTGAGCTCCTTTGTCTTTGCACACATGCTCACTAAACAAGGCATGTGAGCACACAAATTTGTGCTCTTTGGCATCAGTAAACAGAACATTGCCATTTACTGGGAGGAGGAGGGGGAATCTATCTACCGAACTCTACTGTATTCATATGGATGTTTTTCGACTTGCTCAGCTTCCCAGAGAAACATCACTGAGACTTTGTGCCCACAGCATTTTTAAAAGGTTTTTCCCATCCTCCCTGGTGAACCTTTGGCTCTGTTGTCTGGTGTACCAGTAAGCAACAGTACAGCTGCTCCTTTTGTGTGCTGCTTGTGGAGGTGCTCAGCTGAGGCTGGTGTTTAAACAGGACTGAGAGGATGGGGACAAAAACTATGCTCTAGAAAATGTTTTCCTTCCTGCTGTTTGCCATAGTTGTCTCATCATATTTGATGAGGAAGGGCTTCCCAAATAGAGCAGTCCCTGTGTTTATCACAGAATATTAGGGGTTGGAAGGGACCTCCAAAGATTATCTAGTCCAGCTCCCCTGCAAGAGCAGCATCATCTATACCAGATCAGACAGGAACACATCCAGGAGGGTCTTGACTATCTCCAGAGAGCAGTAGTGCCACTCTGATCGTCTGCATTCCTAATGTTTTCTCAAATAACTGCAGTGATCAGGCAGTGGCTTCAACAATTCCTGACTGCTGCCTGTTTTCCATCAGTTTCAAATGCAGAGTTGGGTCTCTGCAATGTTTTAATACTAAGTGATAGATACTGCAGGCTACTGCATCACTGAGGAATGGTGCACAGCTTTTATTAAACCAAAAAAAATCCCACATAGCCCCTGATACCTAAACCCTCAAATTTCAGTTAGGTGAACAGGGCCCAGTATAGATGGTGAAGCTCCACAACAGGTGCCTGGGAAACATGTTCTCAAAGGCTTCAGAAACACAGCCTGTACTGTCTTGAGGCAGGGAACAGTTTGTGTGACCCCTCAGAGCTCCCATCCAACCCTTACAATTCATAAATACTCCATGTAGCTGCTTAGCCGTTGAAAAACATTTTGTGCCTTCACTTAAAAGTAAACTTTGATCGAAGCCTTTGTTCTGTTGTTTGATGTGCTTTCAAGCACATAAGAAGTGAAAACACCCCAGCTATCTTTAAGTATTATCCATTGGGCTACACTCAGGTATTTGCCCCTTTTATAAACACTGCCTCACCCACTTTCACCTAATCTCACTCAGGTCTGAAGTAAGCATCATAATGATTTAGATCAAGCAGAAGTTCTTCCTAAGATCTTCAAGCATTTAGAAGCATGTCTGGTTTTGTTCTCCTTTGTCAGCATCATTTAGTTCAGTAAAACCTGCGTTACCCCTCCCCTAGCAGCCTTGCTTTGTTTCCCTCTGTAGAGCTCTGTAGCTGCGATCAGACTGCAGGAAGGGCTTTTTCAGAATTCTCTTTGTGCATTAAACTGCATTTGTTAGCTGTTAGACACTTACAAAGTGGAGCTGTTTACCCAAGACAAGCATGTTCGTACAGCCGCAAACATTTGCAGCAAAACTGGGGTGATTTGCAATTCCCAAAACAACTGCTTTGTCTTTTTAGCTTTGTTTCCTTAGCCTCTCGATCACGTCGTAAAGTGTGTTTATCTTCACACACTTCACAAAGACAGTCACCCCTCTGAGTTTGCACCTTACAGATGTGGAAACCCTGAGACATAAATCACAGGATGTTAGGGATTAGAAGGGACCTGGAAAAGTCATCTCGTTCAACCCTCTGCCAGAGCAGGATCACCTAGAGTAGGTCACACAGGAATGCATCCAGGCAGGTTTTGAAAGCCTCCAGAGAAGGAGACTCTACAACCTCTCTGGGCAGCCTGTGCCAGCGCTCTGCCATCCTCACAGGGAAAAAAAATTGCTTATGTTCATGTGGAACCTCCTATGGTGCATCTTGCACCCATTACCCCTTCTCCTGTCATTGGACATCACTGAGCAGAGCCTGGCTCTGTCCTCCTGATGCTTGCTCTTCACATATTTATAAACATTAATGAAGTCCCCCCTCAGACTCTTCTCCAAGCTAGAGCCCCAGCTCCCGCAGCCTTTCCTCCTGAGGCAGATGTTCCACTCCCTTAATCATCTTTGTGGCTTTGTGATGGACTCTTTCAAGCAGTTCCTTGAGGTCCTTCCTGAACTGAAGAACCCAGAAGTGGACACAACATTCCAGTTGAGGCCTCACAAGGGCAGAGTAGAGCCATTCTTGACCTACTCACCACACCCCTTCTAATACACCCTAGGATGCTGTTGGCCTTTGTGGCCACAGGCACACATTACTCAGGACCCACAGGTCCCTTTCCCTAGTGCTCCTCTCCAACAGATCAGTCCCCAGTCTATATCTTGAACTGAGTTACTGTAGGATTCCCTACCTGTCTGGGGTGAAATCTCAGGCTAAGTCTTCATCCTGCTCTGATGTGCTCCTTCAGTGATCTAGTATTCTCAGGCAGAACACAGAAGCCTCCTCCTTAGCTAAGGAGAACCTACAGCAGGTGGGAAAAGCTTACTTTCACTTTTTTAATTGAAGTCTAGGTTCTGGGGCATGAGGAGAACAAGTGGGACAGAAAAGTTGGAAAGTTTGAGGATGAGGCTACTGAGATTATGGAAAAGCTTTTGTTAGCTCAGAACTTCTCCAGGAGGTGAAAGAGATGAAGGCTGCCTCTGGAAAACCACACGTGTGACCTAGGGGTACTGATCAATAACTGGCTGAACATGGTGTGTCCAGGTAGCCAAGAAGGCCAATGGCATCCTGGCCTGGATCAGGAATAGTGTGGCCAGCAGGATGAGGGAAGTTGTTCTGCCCCTGTACTCAATACTGGTTAGGCCACACCTTGAGTACTGTGTCCAGTTCTGGGCACCTCAACTTCAGAAAGATGCTCAGACATGTCCAGAGAAGGGCACCAAGGCTGCTGAGGGGGCTGGAGCACAGCTCTACGAGGAGTGGCTGAGAGAGCTGGGGTTGTTCAGCGTGGAAAAGAGGAGACTCAGGGGGGATTTTATCACTGTCTGTAACTACCTGAAGGGAGGCTGTAGCCAGGTGGGGAGTTGGTCTCAATTCCCAGGCAACCAGCTATAGAACAAGGGGACACAGTATTAAGCTGTGCCAGGGCAGGTTTAAGCTGAATGTTAGGAGGAAGTTTGTGATAGCTTAGGAACTTTTCCACACACACACTTGGTATTTACCAGACCAACTCAGGCAGCTTGGAAGTAAGATGAAGCTATATTTACAGCATGCACAATTTACGAGTGTTTGTACACAATAAATTTGCAGGTATTTACAAGTATATACAAGTTAGAAATAATACAGAAATCCAGACTCCCTCACAGACAAAAGGAAACTGCCCTGAAGGGCTCAAAGCTGGGCCCCCCCCCCCTTTTTTTTTTCCTACCTCCCTATCTCAGACAAACAAAAACAACAGAAGCCAGCAAATCTTACATGTTAATTGCTGAAATTAGGTGAAGGATATCAGACCAAAGGAGATGTGAAAGGGAGCAGAATTGCAGGCCAGAGCAATTAGATCCAGTAACAGAGACCAGACCAGACTCAGACTAAGACTGAAAGAGGCTATTTATAGTTTGACTTTTCATCCCTCTCAGCAAACCAATGAATGATACAGACAGCATCATTATTTTCACAACCAATGATCTAATTTCATTAAAATATTCTAATTAGCTTCAAACCAATGCAAAGGTCTTCCTAGAAAGAGTGGTTGGCCATTGGAATGGGCTGCCTGGGGGGATGGTGGAGTCACTTTCCCTGGAAGTGCTTAAAATGAGACTGGATGAGGCACTTAGTACCATGGTTTAGTTGATTAGATGGTGTTAGGTAGTAGGTTGGACTTTGATGATCTCAAAGGTCTTTTCCAACCTGGTTAATTCTGCGATTCTGTTTTCAAAGCTCCACAAAGATTTTGAAGCTTTGGCTGCAGAGAAGTGTCTACTTGATCCTGTGACTATCAATATCACAGTATGATGTTAAATCCTCACAAGAAGATGGTACCCATGTCCTATTTTATAGCATAGCCCTGACCAGTGATTAAAGGTTCAGTTTTGTGTAAATGTGTTTCTCCTCTTTTTGCTGAGTTCAGTAGGAGCATTAGCCAGGAATTCCCATCCGAGTTACAGCTTTTCTTTGACCTGGCAGATCCATCCAGGAGCAACTCACAACATGCAGACCTCTGAATCACAGAATCCTAGAATCAACCAGGTTGGAAGAGACCTCCAAGATCATCCAGTCCAACCTAGCACCCAGCCCTATCCAGTCATCTAGACCATGGCACTAAATGCCTCATCCAGTCTTTTCTTGAACACCTCCAGGGATGGTGCCTCCACCACCTCCCTGGGCAGCCCATTCCAATGCCAATCACTCTCTCTGGGAAGAACTTTAAATGTACAGCTTGGGTTCCCATTTCTGGATATGTGCTCAGTACCTTGTGAATGAATGTTGACACCCTCTGAAAGACTGGGCAGTAGTAAATGTAATGGTTTGTGCTGTCAACTGTATGCATTAAACCTGAATGCATGTTACCCTTGGAAGCTACAAATTGCTACCAACAAGAGAGGAATAAGGTCAGGAAGTGCTTCACTTGCTCTGTTGGAGTGGCCTTCAGGTTTAATCATGGCAGTGGTGTTGTGGCTATTTGCTGGTGGAAGGCTATTTTGTTGGCGATATGAAGAGCGTCCAAATGTCTCGGTGTGGCACTGCACAGAACAGCTAAGAACAGTGCAGGAGCTGTTGTCCTTGCATACTTCACTAGAACAGCTAAGAACAGTGCAGGAGCTGTTGTCCTTGCATACTTCACTAGAACAGCTAAGAACAGTGCAGGAGCTGTTGTCCTTGCATACTTCACTAGAACAGCTAAGAACAGTGCATGAGCTGTTGTCCTTGCATACTTCACTAGAACAGCTACGAACAGTGCAGGAGCTGTTGTCCTTGCATACTTCACTAGAACAGCTACGAACAGTGCAGGAGCTGTTGTCCTTGCATACTTCACTAGAACAGCTAAGAACAGTGCAGGAGCTGTTGTCCTTGCATGCTTCACTAGAACAGCTAAGAACAGTGCAGGAGCTGTTGTCCTTGCATACTTCACTAGAACAGCTAAGAACAGTGCAGGAGCTGTTGTCCTTGCATACTTCACTAGAACAGCTAAGAACAGTGCAGGAGCTGTTGTCCTTGCATACTTCACTAGAACAGCTACGAACAGTGCAGGAGCTGTTGTCCTTACATACTTCACTAGAACAGCTAAGAACAGTGCAGGAGCTGTTGTCCTTGCATACTTCACTAGAACAGCTAAGAACAGTGCAGGAGCTGTTGTCCTTGCATGCTTCACTAGAACAGCTAAGAACAGTGCAGGAGCTGTTGTCCTTGCATGCTTCACTAGAACAGCTAAGAACAGTGCAGGAGCTGTTGTCCTTGCATGCTTCACTAGAACAGCTAAGAACAGTGCAGGAGCTGTTGTCCTTGCGTACTTCACTAGAACAGCTAAGAACAGTGCAGGAGCTGTTGTCCTTGCATACTTCACTAGAACAGCTAAGAACAGTGCAGGAGCTGTTGTCCTTGCATGCTTCACTAGAACAGCTAAGAACAGTGCAGGAGCTGTTGTCCTTGCATGCTTCACTAGAACAGCTAAGAACAGTGCAGGAGCTGTTGTCCTTGCATACTTCACTAGAACAGCTAAGAACAGTGCAGGAGCTGTTGTCCTTGCATACTTCACTAGAACAGCTACAAACAGTGCAGGAGCTGTTGTCCTTGCATGCTTCACTAGAACAGCTAAGAACAGTGCAGGAGCTGTTGTCCTTGCGTACTTCACTAGTGCCAGTTCAGCCTTAATCCTGGGTGCTACTTTGGAAAGTAACTGCAGCTGCACTTAAACCCTGAATGGTTGTTTGGACACGTGGAAGATGTGTACAGGCAGGCTTGGCATACTGGCAACGTGATACTAAAGAAAGTCACAGCCTTGCTAAGTTGAGGAGAGCTCAGGTTAATAAGAACTAGCAGAGGGTTCAGCTGTTACTGCACTTAGAGAAGACTTTTCTAGCTTTATTTTAAATGAGAGAGACAAGTGTGAAGATTGCAACTGCCGCTAGACTGGA
The DNA here is from genome assembly GCF_015220805.1 of Pogoniulus pusillus. Taxonomy (NCBI): domain Eukaryota; kingdom Metazoa; phylum Chordata; class Aves; order Piciformes; family Lybiidae; genus Pogoniulus; species Pogoniulus pusillus. The sequence continues at coordinate 24,970,626 of NC_087275.1, forward strand.
GGCATTCCTGATGCAAATGTCTGTTGCCAAAACGAAGTTAGATGTATCCATTATGAAAAGCAAAAATAGGGGAAAAAACAGTCCAGTTGCCACCAAACTGTCCACATGGTGGCACACTTATTCCGTGGACCAAAAACCCACCAGGAACAAAGCCAATGCCCTGCTCCAGTGGCTACAGTCCTATGTTTGTGGTAAAAAAGGCTGACCTCCTGGCGTGTAAGACTGAGTGCACCTTTATGTGCTGTAACTTCCCTACTTTCAGGCTTGGCGTCTTTTAAAAATAAGCCTTCTTTTCCCAGTTCTTCTGGGTGACTTTGAAGCAAGTAAGTGACTTTTATGTGCATGGCTAGCCTTTGACATTCTGCCAGTTGCAGTGATTGGGTTGTTTCGTTCTTTGTGCCAGAGACGCGGTGGTGCTCCTCCGTTGTGGTGAGACATGGCTATGCGCACTGTAGGACACCTCAAGGGGACTTCTACACGAATGCCTTGGGGACAAGATGTGATATTTACTGTCACAAAGGCTATGAACTGCATGGCCCTCAGCAGCTAATTTGTCAGTCAAGCAAGCGCTGGTCTGGGAAAGTGCTGTGCAAACGTAAGTAGCTATGAAATCTGTGTGGCTTGCACCTCAGATTCAGCAGACAAAGAACTTTACTTGCCCTTGAGCATTTGATATTGGGGTTATTCATTGCATTTTAAAGGTTTAGAGTGCACATGGATGTGTATACAGACTTTTCTTACAGTGGTACATGGCATGGTAAGTGTCACAAATAGCATGACTACTCTCAGCCTGAGGACATAGATAGGAAACAATTTCCTAGTGTGGAATTTTGATTTGTGGGAATACTTTTACAATAAAGCTACTTTAAGCTGTTGTCCATCTTGGATTTTGTAAGTTGACACAATTTATGTCAGGTGCCTAAGTGGGCTCTTGCAGTAAGATATTTTCTGAGAAGAGATGGCTCACCTTGAATACTGTGTCCAGTTCTGGTGCTCCCATCATAAGAAGGACACAGAGCTATTGGAGTGAGACAGAGGAAGGCCACAAAGATGAGCCAAGGACTGGAGCACCTCTGCTGTGAGGATAGGCTGAGGGAGCTGGAGGGGGTTGTTCAGCCTAGAGAAGGCTCTGGGGGGACATCCAGCTGCTTTGCAATACCTGAAGGGATCCTACAGGAAGACTGGCGAAGGATCTTTTATAAGAGTGTCTAGTAGTAAGCCTAGAGGGAAGAGTTTTAAGGTGAGGCAGAGTAGGTTTAGACTGGCTGTTAGGAAGAGGTTCTGCAGTGGGACTCTGGTATAGGTTGCCCAAGGAGGTTGTAGATGCCTCCTCCCTGGGAGTGTTTAAGTGTTTAAGGCCAGGTTGGATGAGGCCTGGACAGCAGAAGTGAGTTGCCTGTGGCAGGGAGGTTGGAGTAGATGATCTCTAAGGTCCCTTCCAAAGTAGGCTGTTCTGTGATTTGGCAGTTAGGCACTTGTCATCTTTCTCTTACAAATATCACACGAGGCTACTGTGCAAATGAAGTTAAATGTGCAACACAGCTAATAAGAACTGTGTGAAAAGCCTCATGTGGAACATGGCTTTCTCCCACTCATCATATGTTAGCTGCATCCTTATTTGTGTTGTACCCTTACATTCACTAACTCCAAAGAGGGATAACAGGTTCCTAAGAATCTCTGCTTTCTCTTCCAGACAAGCGGTGCCCACCCCTGTCCATGCCAGCCAATGGGGGCTTCAAGTGTTTGGATGGTGCCTACTTTGGCTCAACGTGTGAGTACTACTGTTCACCAGGATACCAGCTGAAGGGTAACCGCGTTGTAGCGTGCCTGGACAGCAAAGCTTGGAGCGGCCCTCCAGCGACCTGTGTTGGTAAGTAGCACGGTAGGTCTGCATCCTGCAAAGTCTACACCTTGAGGTACCTGCTGGTGTCCGTGGCCTTCTGATGAAACACAAAAGGTTGGGGTTTTTTTATCCAGTTCATAGGAGAAAGAAGCAACTCTCCTTTTTGAGGAGCAGAGAACAGTTTTCCAAGTACTGTTTGTTGCTTGGTACTTTCAGTCCCAGCTGACTGCTTTCCTTTCCCAGCCCTAGCAGTGGTTATCACTTTGGTAAAGGTGAGGCTGGTGTGCATGGGCAATGCTTTACAATGCTTAGAATGGCCTTTGTTGATCTCCTGGGTGACTCCTTGGGAGTCTGTAATTACTCTGCTGCTCTTCTAGTGTGTTCTCTGTCTTGCAGTATCTCTTGTTGTCTGCAGCTTAATTACAAAACAGGTTTGAAAGTAAACCCTTTGTCTGACCTCCTCTGTTGTTTTTCTTTCTTGGGATTGTGGTTTCCAACTGTGCCCAGGGAATATGTATGGACTGTAGTTACCAGCGTGGTTGCAATGAGCTAAACTAAATTTGAGCCATGTTAGGTTTGAATTAGAATGGAATTTCAGTTCACATTGGTTATGCCAGCAATTCTCCTGACATAATGATCTCCTGGGAGATGGAATAATTGTTTTATATAAATAAATCAAAAGAGAGAGAAATACTGAGATGTAACTTTCCTTTCTTCTAACAAGATTTCAGCAGATGGTGAAGGCTCAGCTGCTCTTCTTGTTTCTGGGAAGTCTCTGATAAGAGGTTCAGCAGCCACTGAGAAAGGAAGGTATTTTTTGGCCATCTGAATTGACTTGCCACTAGTTTAAGCTTGTGGGTGGTAGAGTATTTTTACTCAGTGTTTTCTGTGTATAATGACTTGGTTCTCTTCAGAGTGCCTGTGGCTCAGCGTAGGTTGACAAATGGCTTTGGAGTCTCTCCACTGTGGCCTGATGCTGGTATTATTTTGTTCAGGTTTCCTGTTGCTTGGTGTTGTACAAATGTAGAAATGAGCCTGCTGCTCAGGTCCAGACTGTTAGTGGTATCTCTTGGTTTTATTTACAGAAACAGGCCTTGTCCTCCGTGGCGTGGGCAGAGGAAGGAAAACAAAACCTTTTAAGTTTGGCAATGATAAAATGCACTCCTGGCACTTCTCAGAACCTTGTGTTTGCAGTGACTGGATGCTTATTACAGAAAATGCTGTCTTGCAGAGTAAGCAAGTATGTCTTAAGCAAAAATGAGGCTAAATTAGCCCTTACACGACTTTTTAATAGCCAGAATGATAGAATGGTCTGGGTTGGAAGGGATCTCTGAAGGTCATCTAGTCCAGTCTTCTCTGCAGTCAGCAGGGGCATCCTCCAGTAGATCAGGTTGTTCAGAGCCCTGGCGAGCCTCACCCTGAGTATCTCCAGGGATAGGGCCCCAACCATCTCCCTGGGCAACCTGTTCCAGTGTTCTGCTACTCTCATGGTTTTGGCACATCCCAAGGCTGTGTTATTAGGCAGTTAACTAACAGGTTCCTACTAGAAGGTCTGAAACGAGCCCTGCACTTTGAGTCATTAATTATACAGACTCTGATAATGGGTGATTTACAGTACATTGCATTGGTTGGGGAGAATAGGACAATGTTTTTCATTCTGCCTTTTATGATTTCCATTCTCTTGCTGCTTTTGACATGGACCAGTATTTCCAACTGACTTCCAGCTGTCATTTAATGATATCAGCAATCAGCAGTAAGAGCATGTTCATGTAGCAGCAGACCATTTACCTAGTCTGTAATGGACTCTTGAATAAGCAAGTGGTAGGCATTCAGTACCACAGAATCATAGAATCAACCAGGTTGGAAGAGACCTCCAGGATCATCCAGTCCAACCTATCACCCAGCCCTGTCCAGTCAACTAGACCATGGCACTAAGTGCCTCATCCAGTCTTTTCTTCTGTTCCTTTCCACTTGTCATCTCAGATACGCAAGCAAATGACTGTAAAGCTTTAACAAACCACGAGAAAGGCAAATAACAAGCTCTGGAAATTTTGATGGAATTCTGTGTTAACAAAAACCCAAGCAAACAGCAAAAAACCTATTTGTAAACCTAGCAATTTTCCCCACAAAGTTCAAAAGACTGCTTTAAAATTTGGTATTCCACTGCTGTTGATATGCCAGAGGGACAGGATGTCATCCAGAAGGACTTGGACAAGCTGGAGAGGTGGGCCCAGGTGAACCTCATGAGGTTCAACAAGACAAAGTGCAGAGTCCTGCACCTAGGTCAGAACAATGCTCATTATCAGTCATTATCAATACAGCCTGGGAGGTTAGGTGATAGAAAGCAGCTGTGCAAAAAAGGACTTTGGGAGTTCTGGTGGATGAGAAGATGGACACAAGCCAACAATGTGCACTCACAGCCCAGAAGGCTAATTGCATCCTGGGCTGCATCACAAGAAATGTGGCCAGCAGATGGAGAGAGGTGATTCTGCCACTTTGCTCTGCTTTGGTGAGACCTCACCTGTGGTGCTGTGTCTGGTTCTGGAGCTCTAAACACAGGAAGGACATGGACCTGATGGAGTGGGTCCAGAGCAGGGCCACAAAGACGATCAGGAGGATGGAACACCTCTGCTATGAGGACAGGCTGAGCAAGCTGGGGTTGTTCAGCCTGGAGAAAAGAAGGCTCTCAGAGACTTAAGAGCAGTCTTCCAGTACAAGAAGAATGGAAAGGCTTGTTACAAAAGCCTGCAGTGATAGGACAGGGCCAATGGTTATAAATTAGAGAAGAGCAGATTTAGATTGGATGTTAGGAACAAGTTTTTTACCATGAGGGTGTTGGAACACTGAACAGTGTGCTGGTTTGAGGCTAATTGGAGTATTTTAATGAGAGAAATTAGATTGTTGGCTGTGAAAAGAAAACACTGGTGATGTCTATTTCACTCACAGGTTTTGCTTAGACATATAAAAGCAAGAACACAAAGATAAGGCAAGTCCATGCCCTGCCTGCTTTGCCATACTAACTCCTCTGCCTGGATCTGTGTAACTCAACTAATCATTTCCTTCTTAACCCCTCTTGCTGACCTCTTCCAGCTCACCTTGCACATAAGAGAAATTCTGAGATAAGAGAAAGGGTGAAAAGAAGGTGGAGGGGTGGTTGGGAGCCCCTCCTAGGCACTCTGGCTGCTGGGAGGGGCATTGCTTTTCTGTATTACTTTTAATTTGTATATAACTGTATACAGTTGTAAATATTTATTATATATTGAATCTATATGCTTGTAAAATTGTGCTAAGCTGTAAATATAGAAAGCTTCATTCCTTAACTTCCAGCCAGTGTAGTCTGGGTGAATCCTTGGAGGGGGGAGTAGGTGATGTCCAGAACCACTATAATCAGGTTGCCGAGGGAGGTAGTTGGGGCCCTGTCCCTGGGCACATCCAAACTGAGTCTTGACAAGGCTCTGAGCAACCTGATTTAGTGGAGGATGTCCCTGCTCACTTCAGGGAGGTTGGACTAGATGTCCTTTGTAGGTCCCTTCCAACTGAAACCAGGCGATGATTCTCTGTGACCTCCTGATGCCACAGCCTGCAGTTGTGCTTCCCTTCATGGACCCAGAGTACCAGCTGCTGCTGCCAAGTAGCCAAGAGATGCCACAACTTACAAGAATGTGGCTGAAGAGTGCCAGTTTTTTTTAATGAAGATTCAGTTTCTCTGGCCAGGATTTAAGCCTTGCAAGCGAGATTCAGCAGTTTAATACTGTGTATTTAGCCCTGCTAAATAGCTTGAATACATCTGCTTGGCTTTTCATCAGTCTTCCCACAGTGACACTGTGGTAAGACCAGCCAGTCAGGCACTCTGCAGCATGGCAGTCAAGCCTCTCCAGCTCTGCCTAGGAACACATCCTAAGAAGAGAATCTGACAGTCTGGTGCTTTCAGGATGAATAGAATAGAATAGAATAGAATAGAATAGAATAGAATAGAATAGAATAGAATAGAATAGAATAGAATAGAATAGAATCAACCAGGTTGGAAGAGATCTCCAAGATCATCCAGTCCAACCTCTCACCCAGCAATGAATTTTCCCTCTAATAAATCCTCCCCAGCAATCAGCAGTCTTGGGGGTTCCTCTGCTAGGATTTGTTTTGGAACTACTTGGTTTTTTGACCTAGATGTGGGAACCTTGCATCATATATTTTGCTGAAGGCTTTCTGGGGGGGTTGTGTTTCAGTTTTGTCACTTGTGTGTTTGCCTGCATGTTCTCTGTTCACCTTCTCTGCATTTGAATGATTTAAATGGGTTGTATTTGTTTACACTTCTCTTTTTCACTACCATGCTGTGGCCAAGGTGCTGTCACACCTTCCTCTGCTCTTCATGGGGCATCATGCTGTGAGCCAGGAAAAACACTTACTGCTTCACTTCCCTCCTAAGATCCCTCCAAGGAACCACAGCTCCAGCCACCCTGGGTCCCCTTGCAGCCCTGGCAATGCTCAAGATGCTACACCAGTGCAGGCTAAAGAGTACTGCAAGCAGCATCATGGACAAGATGCTTGTGAGAGCAGAATCACTTTTGCTTGTCCATTATTATGTTGTAGCTTGGCTGCAGCTTTGCACAAAGGGTACAATGAAAAACACCTGAGCACTCTTGGGTTTTAACACATCTCATGGCCACTGCAGTTGAAGAGCTTCTTCAGTAGACAGCTGCTTTCTCTTGGTCCATTTCAAAACAGATTTTTCTGTTAGGGTTCATTTAGTGTCTGTTGAATGCTAAGAGACATCTGAACTGACCAAAGGAAATATTCTTTCCAGGAACTTTTAAGTCCAGCTAAAAAGGCTGTGTGGCTGCTGGGTGGGTTAGTTGTTACAGTAACAGCACTGTTTGTCTTTATGATGTGGAAGTCCAAGCCAGTTTGTACCAACCAGTCTTCCCTGTGCTAAATAGCATAATGAGCTTTCTGATCAGTTAAGTGTTTAAAACACCAGGCTCTTAAATGCAGTTCTGTCTTTTGTTCCAGCCTTAATGTTTATTTAAGGTATACAGCCCATAGCACATTGGTGAGCTGGTGCCACAGTAAACTAATCAAAGCCAGAAGCAGCCTTGGTGAGACTGGGTTATTTCCTACCCAAACTCAGCTACACTGAGCTGTGTAGAGGAAAGCAGAGAGCTACAGCAGGCTTCCACACATAACAGGAAGGTACTCTAAAAATAAGAAGGTGAATAAGGAACATGAGGGTGGGAAAAGAAGTGCTTTTGACAAGTTAAAGAGGCTTCCAAAATGTGCCTAGTCTAGTGAGGTTCTCATTACCTGTAAAGAATTGCTTGGAAAAAAATGAAATGCAAAAGGATTGTGTCAGTCTTCTGCTGTCTCTCCTTCTGCCATTGCTGCAGGAAAAACATGTTAACAGTAACATGCAAAGTTATCAGGCAGAGAAAAGTTTGGTGTGCTTTACAGCTGGTTTTAATCACAGTGCCTACTGCACAGATGAATAGAGAGAGGAAGAGCAGGTGAGCAGGACATCTAGGCTCCTCCAGTACAATCTTGAGCTTCCCTTCCTTAGAGTTCAAAGATAAATGATGTCCATTTGTTGCTGCTGCTTTTTAACTAGGAGCTATGCAAAGACATTTACAATACCTACTGAGAATTAGTCTTTTGTGTGGCATGGTGTTGATCATTATCATCTCTTTATGAAGAGGTGAGAAGTGTACAGGCTCTGTGTGCCTTGGCTGGGATAGCTTCAGTGTTGAGGGAGGCCGTCTGAAGGTGGTCCTAGATTATGGTAACAGCAGGGCAAGAGCTGTGAAGAAAATGCACAGCTGTAACAGATGCACTGATGCTCATTCTTGTGACATTTACTCCAACAGATGCTGAACCTCCAAGGATCAAGTGCCCAAGTGTGAAGGAGAAAATTGCAGAGCCCAACAAGCTGACAGCCAAAGTATTCTGGGACACTCCTGAGGGACGGGACACTGCTGATGGGATCCTTACAGAGTAGGTGCAAATTTGCAGATGTCTGCATTTTCTTCCTTTTGTTCCTGGGATGCTTGGGTGGTAATTCAGCTGATGAGGCTGTCCAGGCACTCTCTCCTCTTAATTCATCCAAGATGCTTATTTGTAGCTGTTGCATGTCACTGGGATCCTTACAGAGTAGGTGCAAATTTGCAGATGTCTGCATTTTCTTCCCTTTTATTCCTGGGATGCTTGGGTGGTAATTCAGCTGATGAGGCAGTCCAGGTACTCTCTCCCCTTAATTCATCCAAGGTGCTTATTTGTAGCTGTTGCACGTCACTGGCCTGTAAAGAATTACAAGTTTAACTGAAAAAGCTGACAACTCAGAGGTAAATCATTCCTAAAACGTGAAGGGTAGCAGGTGGTTGTGGTTATGGAAGAAACAATACATATAAAAATTAAACAGCAATATAAAAAAAGAAACATTTTGGACTGTATCTGTGAAATTTTGCAGAGTTTCTTTGTGGGTCTCATAGTCAACAGGTTTTCTTGGAGCAAGGTGGCTTTTATATGTGACAGTGAAGAGAGAATAGTTCATTGGAGGTAGCAGCAGAGGCAATTGTGGCTGTCTTAAAGAAAAAACAACCAAAGTGAATATCTGAAATCATCTTTAGGCTCCTTCTTGTAGCAGTGATGGCTGCTGCTGTCCCAGCATTCCAGAAGTGACACTTCTCATCTGATGAAGATTTGGGAGCTCTAGACCTTGAATTTGAGTTTAACACTTCTGTCAAAATCTCTTGGTTAATTTTTCTGGTTCCACAGTCACATTTTTAACATCTGGTTAACATCATTATTGATGACCTTGATGAACACATAGAGTCTGTCATCAGTAAGTTTGCAGATGACACCAAGTTGGGTGGCAGAGTTGATCTGCACGAGGGTAGGGAGGCTCTACAGATAGATTGAGTGGGTGGGCCAGTGTTAATGGCATGAGCTTCAATAAGGCCAAATGTCAGGGTCCTGTACTTGGGCCACAACAACAGCACTACTGGCTTGAAGACGTGTGGCTGGAGAGCTGCCTGGCAGAAAGGGACATGGGAGTTACAATAGACAAACAACTGAATATGAGCAAGCAGTGTGCCCAGGTGGCAAAGATATCCAATGGCAGCCTGGCTTGGATTAGAAATGCCGTGTCCAGCAGGAGTAGGGAGGTCATTTTCCACATGTACTCAAGCTCTGGTGAGACCACACCTTGAGTATCATGTTCAGTTTTGGGCACCTCATTGCAAGAAGGATACTAACTGTGATGGGTTTCAGAGTGTGCAGTGCTTTTCTGAAATGCACTGCATCTTGCCAGTCCTCTGAGTAGCTCAACTTGCCCAACGCTGCTCCACCTCACTGCTTCAGTACTGAGGATACTTCTAACACATCTGAATTCTGGTGACAGATTTACAGGACAGGAACAAATTACAGGTGAAAACGCTGCTGTGGATCACCACACTGCTGCTGTGACAATATATTTCATTTTAGTACATGAGTATAATCACAGGAGCAGTGCAGAGCAGTCATATGGGATACGTTCCCATTGTAAAAGGCTGCTGGATCTGGATCTACATTGCAGTCCTGACAGTGGATTGCTCAGGATACAAAACGAGGGAAGATCAATCTTCACTTCTTGAAAGGAAAAGGAGGCACAAGGAAGCCTTTGGACATGGCATAATGCTTGGTGTGGTGGCGTGGCCCTGACTGGGCCAGATGCCCACCAAAGCTGCCCTATTACTCCCTTTCTTAGATGGAGGACAGATACTGTGGATGAATATCCCAACTTCCTTCTTTCACTTGGTTCTTACATCTAAGCTGACATCATATGGCATGGACTATCTCTTGGGCCAGTTTGGGTCAGCTGGCTTGGCTGTGTCCACTCCCAAGATCTTGCTCACCTCCCCCAGACTCTCGGCATGGGGAAGTGTTGGAAAAACACAGCCTATTTTTCTACTGTTCAGCAGTAGCCAAAACACAGCTGTGTTACCAGCTGCTGCCGCAAAACACAAGAAGGATGCTTTGAGGAGAATTAACTCCAGCTCAGCCAAACCCTACACTACAGACTACTATACAGGAAGCAGGCAGTCTGTGTCCACTCTGCCTCCCTTGTCTCAGCAGTGCGGGATCCTTTTGTATGACTCCAGGGTGGACTGTTAGTAGCAAGATAAATTGTCTGGTTGCTGCTGTCCAGCTTCTTCCTTCGCTTACTTTATATCTCCAGTCATGCACTGCAGCCAGACAATCTTAGCATGCCACAAACATCATTCTTCAGGCTTTTACAGCATTACCAGTAGAAAAATACTGAATGTCTGCCCTGTTTTATCTCCTGCTTCAGTGTTATTTTGAAGGGCTTGCCACCAGGGTCCCATTTTCCAGAAGGTGACCACAAAATCCAGTATACTGTGTATGACAGAGCTGAAAACAAAGGCACCTGCAAATTTCTAGTTAAAGTCAGAGGTAAGAATGGTTTTACCCTACAAATAGTCACTGATCTGCACCTGATTTAGCAGGCAATTTGAGAAATGTTCTCATTTCTTCATATGTCTGCCACGTTCATGTGTACATAAACTGTGTGTTGGTGAAGTAAAGGGAGACCCTGGGAGTCAAGGCCTGTAGCAGGGTGAGTGTCTGGCACTCTGCAAGTCAGGGGAGAGTTTGGTTGATTAGTCGTGTCTCCTGCTCCACACCGCTTCCCTCCTGCATCCCTTCTCCCTCATACTTAGCTCTTGAGCTGCTGAAACTAGTACATGAGGGAGGGGTTTTAGCTGTGAATCAAACCTGCCAAGCAGTGCTGCCCTTTCAGAAGTCCAGATCTTGGAATCTGGAGTTGAATAGAGAGATGAAACCTTTAGGTTTCAGCTTCATCTGTCTTTGTGCTTCATGACCTTTTGTCACTGTAATACCACAATCACATGGATACACCTATGTAGAGGTTTAGATTAGATACAAGGAAGAAGCTCTCCACTGTGAGGGTACTGAGACACTGAAATAGGTTGCCCAAAGATGTGGATGCCTTGTCCCTGACTTCTTGAGTAGCCTTATGTACCTTGTGTAAGGTGTCCTAGCCCATGGCAGGGGGCTTGGAACTATAAGATCTTTTAAGGCTCTTTCCAACTAAAATCAATCTGTGATTCTGTACCTCTGTATCAGTTTATGTAGGAGTTAAGAGGGGCTTGTTTAGTCGATGGGGAGTTTTATATACATGACTTTAGAAACAAAACAAACATGGCTTCTGTATTGGTGTTCCACTGGCCACGCTTCCCTGGTAATGCACAGGGTGATTCATGCCTTGTCTGTTACTGATTTGGTTTCTTTTTGCCTCCTGCTTAAAGTCAAGCGCTGTGTGAAGCTAAACGCCCCAGACAATGGCTACATCAAGTGTTCAGGTGATGGAAATAACTATGGTGCTACATGTGAGTTCTCCTGCATCGGTGGCTACGAGCTGCAAGGAAGCCCCGCTAGAGTGTGCCAGTACAATTCGGGCTGGTCAGGAGTGGAGCCAAGCTGTGCACGTAAGTGAGCATTTCACCACTTCACCAGAAGGGCTGCCAGAGCAATGCTTCCTGTGGCACTGACAATTTGGAAAAGGGCTGTGTGGTGGAATACAGCCACAAGCTTTAATGCCCTATAGGTAAGAACTATCTTTGTCTCCTCTGCCAGTTTGCAATTACAGATGAAGACTCTGCCACCTTTGGCTGCTGTTTCCTAGAATGATGATGGTACCTCACAATTGGTAGAGTGTTTTAGCTCAGAGCTTTCTACAGCACTTCAGATTCTGGAGTCAATTCATCTTGTAAGCCAGAACAGCCTAAGATAAAATTATTTGCTTCACTGAGGACAATATTTCACCCATATCTTCTTCTTCTTCTTTGTTTATTATTATGATTCTGGCAAGAGCTTGTGGTTTTATAAATAGATCTGTTTTCAGTAGGCTCTCTAACTTTTGTTTTAAACTTAATTCTAGCCATGAATATTAATGTGAATGTGAGGACTGCAGCTGCACTTCTGGACCAGTTTTATGAGAAGAGGAGACTGCTAATTATTTCAACTCCTACTGCAGCCAACTTCTTCTACAGGATGCAGTTGGGAATGCTGCAGGTAAAATACATTTTGGGGTTGGTGGTCATTGCCACCATACGTTTATTTGTTGTCTTTAATGAAAGACACAAGAGGACAAGCTCCACTGTTTGATATAAATCCACAAATTTCAGCTGTTAATGTTGCAGCTACTGGAGGATCTGGATGAAACAGTGGTTGTTCTGAATTAAACCTTTTTTACATGGGTTTGAATTGGAACATCTCCTCAGTCTTTAATTCAGCTCCATTCTGGATGGTGCTGCTTCTGGCTGACCAGTCGCTGAAGCCCAGAAAGTTCTGGCCCTTTTCCATCCTCCCCAGATTAATTTCATATTAACTGGTGCTCAGTAATCATCCCCTAAGACAGCTCCTAAAGAAGCTGAGGAAACCCTGAAGCATCCAGCTCTTTAGTGGTGGCAGTTCACGCAAGCCAGACCTACAGATTTTGTAACTACAATGCAGTGAAGTGAGAACAGTTTCAGAAATAACAACCAAAGCACCAGCAAACACAGGACTGGAGACCCAGCACAGGAATTACCTGAAGTGCTGGAGATTGCACTGGGGTGTTTTGTTCCAAGCCCAAAACTTAAGGTAATTGTTCTTATGTGTTGTAAATCATATAATGTTATGGGTTGGAAGTGACCTCAAAAGGTCATCTAGTCCGAGGTCCCCTGCTAAAGCAAGATCACCTGGAGTGGGTCACACAGAAACGAGTCCAGGAAGTGTCTGAATGTCTCCAGAGAAGGAGACTCCACAACCTCTCTGGGCAGCCTGTTCTAGGGCTGTTGCACTCACAGGGAAAATGTTTCTCCTTATGTTCATGTGGAACCTCCAATGCTCCAGATTGCACCCATTGCCCCTTGTCCTATCATTAGACATCTCTGAGAAGATCCTGGCTCCATCCTGCGGACATTGTCCTTCACAGATTCATAAACATTAATGAGGTCACCCTTCAGTCTCTTCTTCTCCAAGCTGAAGAGCCCCAGCTGCCTCAGCCTTTCTTCATAAGGCAGATATTCCACTCCCTTAACCATTTTTGTAGCTCTGTGCTGGACTCTTTCAAGCAGTTAAGTGTGATGCTCTTTTTTGGGTTCTTGCTGGACCTGAGGATGTATCTCAGAAAGGTATCTGTGTCCTCAGAGAAAGGAGCCAGTCCTTCTATCTTGCTTCTTTTCTCACAGCTGTAACAAAATTCACTGGAATAGGTACATGATGGTCTTTTAAACTGCTGGCTTAATTAACTTAGTTATACTAAAATAAAGTTTTTCTTCATTAACTTGGTAAGAAAACTCAATATATTGATAAAAATGAAGTAGTTTATTAAATTTAACTGCTGCAGTATTTTTCCCACTGCTTGAAAATACTCAAACAAGTTGGCATGAGAGAAAGCTTTCTACAGTTGACTTCCATTTCACATACCTCACTTTGACTGCCAAATTTTACTATTGGCACAATGCTTAATACCCTGGCATCTTGTCATTACAAGGACAAGTTTCTGTTTTTCCTCAGTGATCCCTGTGTGTTGTTTTTCTTAGAGCAGCTCAGCAACCATCACTTAACATCCCCTGGAGTCATGAGGCTGTAGTTCTTCAAAGTGAGACGTTCCAAAGTCTACCCTCATCTCAGTTTAAACCACCTCACTAACATAAGAAGATTGGACCCACGATGAACACGTACTGCATGCTCAGCACAATTCCCTTTGCTCTCACTGGTAACTACCACACCTTTCTTTTTCTTACCCTTCCAGCCAGCTCAGTGTGGTTTGGACCTCCGACATGTTACTGTTGTTGAACTGGTTGGTGTCTTCCCAGCACAGATAGGAAGAATTGGTGTAAAGCTGCTGCCCCCATCACTTGCCCTGCAACTCAGGTAATGTAAGCTCTTGCTGCTGTTGTTTGCACCTTAGTGTATCTGATGTATTGCTTTTGATTCCCACATATTCTACTGTAGATGCCGAGTGATAGATGGTGAGTCAATGTAAGGAGTACTTTTCTCCATAGCTAGATGCTGTAAGGTAGATGATGAGTCAATGTAAGGAGTAGATTTCTCTGTAGCTGTTCAATAGCTGCTGCAAATTTATGAGTGTTTGGTACTTAAGAAATTAAGAGCACAGACTTCAGCTTGTTTCACATTTAAATGGACCACAACTCATTTAAATGTGGAACAAGCTCAAGTCAGTGCCACTCATTCAGCTGCTGTGTCTTCCTTGACCCTTTGCTCAAACAGTGAATTTCTGAAGTCATGTGAATTCCCTGTGTATCACTTTGATCATATCATAGCTCTATCTATGGGTAGTCATCTGCTACTGAAAACACTTCAAGTATGTCAGTATCTGTGCGGGAGTTGGTCTGTTGTAGTCATGACAGGCTCCAGTCACTTCTCAAGGACGGCCTTACAGCAGCTGCCAGCAAAGGCCCAGATGGCAGTAACAGCTTATCCTCTTTTCTGCTGCACTGCTGCTGGTTGTGGCCAGGCCAGAAAGGGAAGCTGCTCTTTGAAATCCCACATGTGGAAACAATACAGACAGTATTTCAAAGGAGAAATTATCTCAGCTTCCCTAGCCTGACTACAACATTCAGCAGGTTTTCTGAGGTGGATAACTGTTCTGACTTGATTTTGGACTGGCAGGAGGTTGATTTTCACTTGAAAGAGACAGTGCTAGCATTTCCTAGGGACAGGAGGGCTACAAGAGCCAGGAATAAAGGCCTCATTGGCAGACAAATCAGTGGTTATTGAGGAAAAAGAGTCCAGGAGCATTTTAGGCAACATCCTCTGTGATATGCCTGAGGAAATTGAGTTGTAAATGGGGACAATAAAAAAACTACCACATTGATGAGTCACTGAAGTTTTTTGCTGCATTGCAAAATACAATAATATTTGTCCTCTACCAAAGGAAGAAGCAAAAGAGCTTCTCTCTCATTCAGAAAAGTAAAAGTACTTGTTCTAAAGCTGAAATGATTTTCTTGTGTCTCTGTAGAGAACAAATATGTTCTGTAGCATCTCACTCAATGCCCATCTCCAACCTTTAATGGAGCTACATTTTGGAAATTGGTATGGTGTGACCTGCCCTGCACTCAGTGAAAGTTAACTCTCCACTTTTGACTTGTGTTTGGGTTTCTCTGTTACTGAATTGTGTGAATTATACCATTCCAGATCTGGAAGGCACTTAAATCCAAATGAAATGCACCCTTAAGCATCCTGAATAAAGGAGCTCTCCAGAATTGGCATGCAGTAAGCTAATGAGCACAGAACCCCTAATTAGTGAAAACTTTAAAAACCTCAGAAAGTTAGAATTTGGATTTGTAGAGTATAAGCATTTTTCTTAGGTGAGGTAAGGCATAAGAGGCACTAAGTTTCCTATCACCATAGCTTAGCTTTGAACTTGATTTTAGTTCTGATTTAACACCCAAGCTCCCTAACTGTAACCAGACAATATCCAGAGCACTCAAAGTTCTCACAAGGCTGAGGAAGGTCAGTTTTGATGCCTCACATCAAAACATCTCTCCCATACTCTCTTCAGGGCAGCTTCTCTGTCCTTCCCCCTGTTCAGTTCATGGCTTCCTGAATTTATTTTCCCCACACCATTGATATTGATTGACTGCATGTCTAAAGATGTCTTAGTTCATTACTCCTTCAAGTAACAGGTTGAAAGAGCACCAAGGATGTAATTTGGTTACTGTTGCACCTCTAGAGTAGCTCAAGTGACCTCTTTTACCATGTGGAAAGAAAAGACTCTGACAAGACTAACAGCAGTGTTTGCTGTGCTAAACTGGAGTTATCACAGGTTAGAGGGTTGTTATTAGTAGGAAGTGATGAGGACTCCAGTAGTGTTACCCTGCTTTTCTCGGTGTGTTTTTACACCATTTGGCAGCCAAGAAAGGGAACAGTCTACTTGTAGCTCTATTTCTTTCACAATGGTAATTTTTAGGCAATGTATAGGACTTTTCTTTTTCTTATGGGTTCTTTTCTCTTGTAATAGCTCATCCTACAGTAACAAGCAGAGGTCTGACTGCAGTTACCTTCACTCTTCCCTAAGGCAGGTACAGCCTGCAGCACATGCAGACACCCACTCTTTTTAACTCCCTGTTCTTAACAACATGCACCTTGTATGGCCTCCTCTGACCATCTCTGCTTTCCTCTGCTTTAGACCCGACAGGCTGTTCCTGCCGTTTCATGGAATCACAGAATTGTTAGGCTTGGAAAGTGATACTGTGATACTGTGACCTCAAGGATCACCTAGTTCCAGCTCCCCAGACATGGCCAGGGACACCTCACACTAGATCAGGTTGCTCAGAGCCACATCCAGACTGGCCTTAAAAACTTCCAGACGTGGGACTTCCACTGTCTCCCTGGGCAACCTGTTCCAGTGTCTGCCCACCCTCATGGTGAAGAACTTCTTCCCAACATCCAATCTGAATCTACCCACTTCTAGTTTTGCTCCATTCCCTCCAGTCCTATCACTACCTGACATCTTAAAAAGTTGCTCACTAGCTTTCCTATAGGCCCCTTTCAGATACTGGAAGGCCACAATAAGGTCTCCTCAGTGCCTTCTCCTCTCCAGACTGACCAGCCCCAACTCTCTCAGTCTGTCCCCATAGGAGAGGTGCTGCAGCCATCTGATCATCCTCATGGCCCTTCTCTGGGCACACTCCAGCACATCCAGATCTTTCCTGTAATAGTGGCTCCAGAACTGGATGCAGTACTCCAGGTGGGGTCTCACCAGGGTGGAGTAGAGGGGGAGAATTATCTCCCTCGACCTGCTGGCCATGCTTCTCTTGATGCTGCTCAGGATACAGTTGGCTCTCTGGGCTGGAAGTGCACACTGGAGGCTCATTTTATTAGCTTGAAGAGCCCAAGAGACAGGCAATTGAGCTTTAACAAAAGGATTTTCTCATTTTGCAGGCTGCTGCTGAGGATCCCCCATTACAATTTCAACATCGTGGTGATGGACAAGCACGGAATGGACAAGGAACGCTATCCTTTCCCAGCAACACCAGCTGAGCTCTTTGCACTTATTGACAATTTTCCCTTGAGAAAAGAGGAGATGAAACTGCAAGCAGAAATCGGTCAGTCATGCCCCTAAGTCAGGTTTGGAGAGCTTGCCAGTTGCCAGTGAATTTTTTGTGTGTTTGTTTTAATCCACATAACGATCCCCTTGGTGCTCCACAAAGCATGGCTTTTTTAATCACTGTTGTACAGATTTTTTTGTGTGTGCATTGTTAAGTCTGCCCAGCTGTGTAGCTGCTCTGTGTAGAGGGTATGCATGATGCTTTTTTTTCCCTCCACTTTCAGCCATCATTAGATAAATACATACAAAGGATTACCACCCAATGGAATTTCTTGTACAGAGAGTGAAGGACTGAGGCATGGTTCTGGGAGTTTGGTTGGGGGTTTTCATTCCGTGTAAAATTGGGGTTTCTTTCTTACTGTTTGTAAGTCTTTTTTTTTTTTTTACTAGTAAAATATTGGTTTTGCAAACAGATAGTTGTCTAAAATTCCTCTTGGAGATAAAAGCTGATGGATTAATTCAGAAGCTGGATCAAAATACCTCACTACAAACCGTCATGACAGGGACATTAGCTTCAGATTGAAAGTGCGCAAACAACCCAGCAGTGTCTTTCAGTTCCACTAATAATGTGGTTGATCACAGGCAGGAGGAGTAAGCCAAAGGCAATGCAAGTGCCTGTCTTCAGCAGCGGTGAGGAGAAAATAGCTGATAGTGGGAGTGTGGAAGTCATTGCCAGAATGACTGTGATGAAGAAACAGTGAGCAGTGTGGAAGATGGACACTAAATTACTGAAGGCTGCCGTGCTTGGTGGAAAAATATTCTCTTACCTGGTGTGCTTCTGGGTTTTTCATTTCCAAAATGGACTTGGAGTTGCAGATTTATTTCCCCCCTTCACCTTGGAGACAGGATTAGGCTGTTGATCTGATGTCAGGGAAACACTATCCCCAAGGAGGCTTCATCAAGGATTTGTCGTTGCCAGATCTGTGAAAATAGTTTATTGGGAAATAATCACTTAAAAATTAACCACAACGACAACAAAAAAACTCAAACAAACAAACAAAAGAATTCCCTGCTTAATAAAAAGTATTAGGAGGCAAGCAGAAAGACTTTTCTGTCCTTTTATTATGGTGCACAGTCTTGCTAATCTCCTGCAAAGAACTTAACATCATGCATGATGAATAAAAGGACTGAAATTTGAGAGTTACAGCTTTGGATACCTGTTTACAGGACATGATGCATGATTTGACACACCTGAAAAGCAGCACTGCAGTGTCTGTGTTGTTTGTTTTGCCACTCATGATTGCACCCCTGTTTATTCAGCCAAGTGCTTGTTTGTCTCAAAACAATCTGCCTTGTAGTCAATTTCACACTCTGGTGTCAGAGAAGAAGAGTTTATCACCATCTTCAATGCAAGCCTTACCAGAAGCTGGTTGTTCACGGGCTCTGAAACGAGAGAAATCTCTTTTAAAAGTGTTGCTCCTACAAGTGACTGAATGAGGGGATTCATGTAAAGAGAAGTCAGCCCTGACAATAGCTAGCAAAAGCAAACGTGTGGACTGAAGTGCAACAGCACCAAAGAGAAGGGAGGTGGTGGTAGGCCAAGTCTTCTAAACAAGGTAGTCTGCTTCCAAGGCTGTTACTAAACAATCAAGAGCAGGTGTAGAATCATGATGCAGCCCCAGTGAGGGATCTCTTCAATGCTGAGGCAAAGATCTAGACACACCCTGAAGTCTGCAGGTGATAGTGCCAGGTTTGCCAGGATAAGCAACCAGAAAGCGAGGAATCCCTGACACCTGAGTGCTGCTGTTAGGAATAAGAGACAAGGGCAGGATCAGTGACAACAACAAAAATAACAGAAATAGCATTTATGTTCCAGACCTGACCAAACCAAAAAGAAAATCCTGAACCTGCTATAGCATAGCAAGGAGGAGTAGAACCAACATGCTGATGGACACAGCTGTACTCCAGGTTACCTTTCCTCTGCTTGCCTAACACTGGTGCTGAAGAAACCTACACATGGACAGGAACACCAAATCTCCTCATGTCTCAAGTGTCACATGTGGAACAGAGACAGCCTGAGGACACATCCATATGCATACTGCTGTGGCCACAGTTGTCTAGCCTTCTTCAGTAAGAGTATGCTTATAGCATGGCTGCACAAGTGGTACAGGGTTTTATTTTTCCCCCTCACTTTGCTCACTGAAAAAAGCACAAACAACAAAATCACATCAACTGATCTCCAGTGATTTAGTCAAAAAAAAAAAACCCAACCGAAAAAAACATCTCTAATGGATCACTGCCCTGTAGTCAGCACTGGTGAGGCCACACTTTGAGTATTGAGTTCAGTTCTGGGCTACTCACTACAGGAAGGACATTGAAGTGCTGGGGCATGTCTAGAGAAGAGCAATGAGGGTCATGAGGGGCCTGGAGCACATGGCCAATGAGGACAGTCTGAGGGAGCTGTGGTTGTTCAATCTGGAGAAGAGCCTGAGGGGAGACCTGTAGGGTCGATTGGAGTGAGGAAGGTGCCAGCACCCTGTCCTTAATGAGAAGCAACAACACTAGAGGAAATAGTTACAAGCTGCACCAGGGAAGATTCAGGCTGGATAGGAGGAAATATTTCTTCACTGAAAGGGTTCTCAAATACTGAAATGGTCTGCCCAAGGCAGTGGTGGAGTCACTGTCCCTGGGGGTGTTCAAGCAGTGTGTGGACTTGGTGCTTAGGGACATGGTTTAGGGTTGACCCTTCAGTGCTGGGTCAAGGGTTGGACTGGATGATCTTTGAGGTCTCTTCCAACCAGATTTATTCTGTGATTTTTCTGCTGTTCCCCTGCAGCTTCCTTTTCTTTTAGGTACAAAATCAGTGCATGCACTCGTCTTTCATGACTGGATGAGCACAAGTGGGGCTTTACAACTGCCATAATCAGGAAAGTGATTGCAATCACTGGGCTGTTACAGGAAATTCAATTAAGTGGAGGAGAGGGCATGAGTGATTGGATTACTAGTTATAGTTCTACACAGAACATCTATTAAAGTCTTGTGATTAAGAAAAGCTGTTCCTGATTAGTAATTCCAGGTCCCTGGCAATTTCTGTTGGACATTTTTGTGGGGGCCCAGTGAAAATCATCATGTGCCATGATCTGTTTGGGAGTCAAATCAGCCTGCATGTGTGCTATACAGGGATGTGGCAGGCCAGCCTTGGGGAAGGAGGAGTGTGGAACAAGGGTCTAAGTATTTCTGCCTTTAGCACAGATTTATATATTCAAATAAACTCCAAATATTCCAATAATTCATCTTGTGGACTGTTGGTCCCAGAAAAATAAGACTGCTTAACCAAGATGCAGTATCTACATTAGTGCATTTCTCTCTTTTTAACATTTAAGAGAACATTCAGCTCCCTCAAAACAATGCAGGCTGGAGTCTTAGTTGTACAGCCCATTACGGCTCTTCCTGCCATAGCTCTGAGCCTACCACTGCTTGTCAAAATGAAAATCCTGTTTGAAACATGAATTTTAGTTGGGAGGATTAAAGGCTGCTTTGAAAAAAACACCTGCCATGAGTCCTGTCCTTCCCATGTGCACCTCCAGGCTGTAGATTGCAGATATGACGGATCACAGCACGTGGATACAGCCACACGCTGGACGGAGATCCTTGCATCATTGGAGAGAGTTTTCAGTCTTGACTACAAACCAAAAGACTTCAGTCAGTTTAGACCAGAGAAGAATTCGTGTTTCTGTCATGCAACATCTTCTGCAAACAAAACTACTGGGAGAAATTGTGGGAGGCAGCAATTTCTCATGAAGACAAAGCAATTTAGTAAATGGCCTGATTTTCCCCCAGCTCCTACCCAAGAATCCACCTAATTTGATGAAAACAAACCCTTCTTGTCACATACCTCCTCGAGACCTGCAGAGGAGAGATAAAATTTAAAGTTGCACATCCCTGTTCCTGAAGTTCAAACCATTCCCCTCTGGGACAGAAAGTGATGTGCTTTAATAAAAACACCAATGAGCCCTACAGCTCTGCACTAAATAAATGACTGCAGCATGCAGCTTCGTTACAGTTCACTACTTACATAAGAGCATGAGTCAGACTGCCAAACATAACTAATGAAAACACAGAGGCTAAAAAGTAACTTCAAGTGCATTTAAACACTCTCACAGCCCACTTCTTCAATTGAGGTGGTGAAACAATGGAGCTTAGGTTGTGCCAGCTCAGCACTAGATCACTTTTAGCCACTCACCTCAGTCTCTGCACATCCACAGCAGAGGAAAAGGGAGCAAATGCTTCACACTGTCAGATGTCCCAGCTCCTCTCAGCTGCTGCCTGTTTTCCCATCTGTGGCTGAAGAATGTTTTTATGACAGCTCGGTGAAGGGAAGAGTGGGAAAGTGTTAGTAGAGACTGGAAGGCAAAGGGCAGCAACAGAAGCCAGTGAGGACACTGGCAGTTGTGGCTAGCACACACATTTCTCTGGGCTCTTCTGAGGGGTGAGCCAGCTGCTGCATGCTCTGTAAAACACAAGGGAAGCAGATGAGATAGCAATGCATTGTCTATGCAGAAGGTGCTAGTGTGTATCTAGCTACCACCACACTTCCCATCGCCACTCATGCACCCAGAAAGCAATCAGGACCTGAATGTCAGTAATTAGGTTGGTCCCTGCTTCAAATTCACAAGTAGAACTTAGCATCTATCACCTCAGAGAGGAGAAGAGACTGCAGCTCAGTTGTACAGAACTTAACAGAATTGTCTTCTAGACCCTCAAGCAGATCCTTGTACTTTGTCCCAAGCAAAAGTACAAGGAGCAGAGGAATGGAGGAAGGCTCTTCCACACTTGCATTCATGGGTGACCCCATAAAGGTCAGAATCAGCATATGGACAAGCTGGTGTGAGACTGAAAGAGCCGTCTGCCTGTGCTCACATCACACCTAGAGACCAGTAAATCCTGCTAAGGACCCCTTAACTCGTGTGCTTAATACACCAAAGCCAGGCTTGCAAACTAGTGCACAGTGAGCAGAGGCATTCACACACCAGGAGCATTATTTGCCTCCTAGTTTGTCTCCAGAGAGCACTCGGCTCTGAAGTAACTTGAAGTAAGCATGACTCAGCTGGAAGTATAAATGTAGTGCCCAAATCCCTTTTGATTTTTCTTTAAAACCAAAGATAATCAGGAGCAGTCATTATAGAAAAGCTGCACTTTGAACATACCTGGATTTTCCAGCGAGTACGACCTCAAACTGAAGAAGAGGTAGAAGATCTGGAGGACCTACTGAACATTCAGGCTTAAGGCACTGTGTAATAATTCTTTAGCAAGGAGAAGAGTGCACTGCATTTCCCTTATTCTTAGAATTGCATGTTAAAAGTAAAACAGATTTAATGCTCATACATTACAAAGTAGCTTAAAAACACTTTCAGTGTAGAAACAGAAAAAGCAGAGAGAAAGAAAAAGAGACTGAGTCCCACCTGTGAAGACATGCCCAGCCTACTGCATTATTCATCCCATAAAAGTTATGTCTTTACCTCAGTGAGATAATACAGGATATTCCTGGGAGACAAGCTTGCAGTTTGCTGAAATGCATTTTAGGAGAGACAAGGACACAGCAAGGTTTAGGCATTTTAATTTAAAAGATAGCACAGTAATCTTGACAAACAGGTGCAAATGTGTTATCAGCCACCTTTGTCCACAAAACAGTGCACAGTACAAAGTTTCTGGGCAGGCAGCGTTTTGTTGCATCTAAATTTGGGCAGGACTTAACACAGTGCAATGCCATTTACTGCTACTACTGTTCATATCCAGCAGAATAATTAAGCAGATAGTTAGCAACAGATTTTAAGCAGGCAGAGGAGAACGAGGCATACATCACATCGTCTAACTGCTGCAACAAATGGGCTGTGCTTGGCTTTAGACAACCCTCAGCAATTAGAGCCACCCTTAAAAATATACAGGGAGCTGTCTGGAGCAGCAGCACACAGCCATACAGATGTTATTGCCACCAAGTAGAACTTGAAAATAGATATCTAACCTAAGTAAAAAGCCAAGATGCAGCAGCAAGGCTGGGTTTGAAAAGCAACCTGAGAAGCACCTAAAAAAAAAAAGTCAAGTTGAGATTGCCCTTGCAGTGTCAGTGTCAGTATACACAGTATAATTAACAGTGCAGCATTTACCACTTCTCAAACAGCATTTGCAAACATGAAATCACCAGGCAGAAAGTCTGTGTGACAGAGTGGTAAAGGTTCTGCTAGCCTGCTTCCCAGCCTCTCTTGCTGAGTTATGGTACAAGGCATCACTGCCAATGAAAGGCTGCATCCTATTGTGGAAATCATCAGATGTTCTATCACCATTTCTCTAGAGTTAACATTGCTGTCTGTCCTAATAAATAAATAAATAATGTTGTAAAGCCCCAAAAGCTTACAAAGTGCATGGATCAGCTCTCAGGAGCTCATGGTTTCTGTCCTTGTTGCAAAGTGCTTAAAATCAATACTGTGTCTTAGGGAAGTGCAGTTTCAGGTTTTTACCTGGTATGGATGAAACCAAACCAGGCTATCACTTCACTGCTGCCTCCTTCCAGATACTGGAGATTGATTTCAAGTACAACATACTGGTGAGGGTTGCTGAACCAAAGGGAGGAATGAAAGACAGAGAGACCCTTGCAAATATTCAGTGTGGCCCTGGGCAGCCTGATCTAGTTGGAGGTGTCCCTGACGACTGCAGAGGTGTTGGATGAGATGGCCTTTGAGAATCCCTTCCAACCCAATGCAATCTGTGAATCTGTAAATCTTTGAACTACACAGCTCTGGAAACAGGACTCTGAGCACTTCACCAAAGGTGTAGGAGATCCAAGCAGCTTTTCTCTTCATTGACTCTACAGAGTAAACTGCACATTTTCCATATCTGAAGGTGAGGAGTGCATATATCCCTCAAGAAGCCAAAATGATGCCAGCCTAAATGCAATCCTCTGGTTACCTCTCATCAGTTAGCACCAGAGGATGCTCAATGGCTGCTCTGCTGTTACAGTTTAACTGGCATTTTGCAGAATACTAATTGGAATAATTGCACTTTGCAGGGCCTAACCAGGCAAGAAAGAACACCTTAATATATAAAAGTATATCTAGCACATTTTGTGCTACCTTAACATAATGTGCATTGGAAGGGACACAGAAGATTAAGCTTCCAGCCAGGTGCACCACAATCAAAGCATACTCACCATCCCAGTGCCGTCTCCCTTCAGCCATCTGCTAAAGCATGCAGCTGGGACAGGTCAAAATAGAAGGCATTCAGGGAAGGCAACAGCTTTTGGATTAGCACAGGAAGATGGCAAGGTTGCCTCTCAGATTCTTTGCAATTTCCCATCTGCCTTTGCTCAAATGTAAGATGATGGAGGTGGAGAAGATGGAGAGGTCAATTTAAATCTATTTTAGCCTGGTTCTGGCATCTAAGCAAGAGCATCAACATTTAAAAGCCTGAAGTTACTGTATAGCTGATAAACTGATCAGGGAAACTTTCAGAGAAGGGGGCTGGATACCAAAGTCTGATGGCAGGGCTTGGAGATCCCTCAACATCAGCTCTTTTGGATGGATACTGGTAACAACCACACTGTCTAAAGATGTCTTTTACTGGCCCCACTTGATGTTTTACAGTGGAAGTTCATTTCTTTTTTAACAGTTCAGATCCCCAGATCTAATCACAAGGGGGGAATAAACAGTGATGAAAGCCCTCTAGTTGCTGCAGTAGAAAAAGGTATTAGTGTAAAATGCACTGTGCAACCTACTTTCAAAAATCACTGTAGAGAAGTCTTCTTCTCCACTGATGAATCTTCACTTATTCGGGTCTGTGTGGAAAAACACTTTAGAAACATCAGCTCTGCTGTTTCTACTTAACTCAGGGCAGCAGTTTCTAAACCAGTATTAAAACTGTGGCTGTTTGCTCCTAAAAATTAGCCTTGAATAAGCCATTTATGCACTTCCAGTATCATAAACACCCATACCAAGAGAAGGCTTTAGCCTGATGCCTGGCTTTTCCATCTTTATGCTCAGCCTGGTAACACACAGTACATGATGATGCACAATTATAGGCAATTAATTCGATGTGAGAAATCACATCTGCAGTTAATCATCTTCTGCTTTTTCCAAGCACTAAATCTCTTTTTTTTCCATTTTGGTAAAGGAAGAGAACAAAGATATAATTAAATGTGACATTTCCCACAAATCAAACGCTTCCTCCAAATGTGCTGATAACATCATGGAACAGCAGAGCTCTCTGAATTGCTTGGGTGTTTATATGATGCTCATCATCTCTATGAAACTCAAAAGAGGCAGGCTGTAATATCTATTATGTGCTGCCACGGCACAGAGCTGTCACTGATAAATTAAGAGGTAATTTCACTGTACTAGTCCAAAGCCCAGCAACGGCAAACACCATCACCTTGGCCAAAATTACTTCCCAGGTGAAATTGTTCCTTTCATCTGCTGAACTACATTTGACACCTACAGTCTGTTCAAAGCCTGGTCTATAATTTCAAGTGCAGGCTCAGGTTGCAAATTTTGGCCCTTTGGAAGGAAAAGGCCAAAATTAAAATCTCTGTGATGCCTGCTGGATGAGTCCACTCACCATAAAACCTACCACAGCACCAAAATGGGCAGAAGCTCTAGTAATAAAGCACAGAATTTTTTTTCCTTTTAAGACCTGTTTTAGCTAAAATGTTCATGCTTAGGAAGGCAGAAAATGCCATTCAAAGATTAGCCAAACTCTTGTACTCCTTGTAAAAAAGTTTAGTTCAGCTCAAAGTTATTTTAAGGTTTTCAATTTGGCAAGAGGAGAAAAATGTCCATTTGGAGTCCAGCTTGGAAGATTATTTTTGTTTGTTTGTGAGGTTGGTGATGTTGTTATTTTCCCTCCTTTTCACCAACAAAATGAAACCAAATCAAACCATTTGAATGCCCAGAGCTCCTCCACAACTGTAGCTAGAACTTAACTCCAAGGAACCATTTTCTTTAGCATCTTTTTGAATCAGCTTCTAGAAAGTAAAAAAATTAACCTTCTGCCTCCATGTCAATATAACATTGTTATTCTAGAAAATAAATTCATCAGGCTTGCAGTACAGACAGCCAAGACAGCTGAGACCAGTTCTGCTGGAGAGAAAGAGGTAGTTTATGTGCCAAAAGTTAGGTTTGATTTCACTGTGGGGAATGCTGACACACACACAAAGACAAATTAAAAACCCTAATACTTAAAGAATGACAATGATAAGAAAAAGATTACTCTGTCCAGTGACATCAGAAGATCTTGGCTGGAGCTGTCAACTAAATGAAACAAGCAGTAATACCAGGTAGCTTTGGGAACTGTTTGGGGACTTGTTAAGATTTATTTTCACTAGAGCCTCTTAGATTGTGTTGAACCAAGTCTGCCTTTTATACAGTGCACTGAAATCACCAAGGGAATGCCAGAGCACCAGCGCTCTACACAAGCTCACCTGATGCCTATTTCTAGCAGGCAACACAATTTAACAGCCTTCCTTGGTGGGCTGCTTGCTCCATCCTGGACCAAGCCTGCCAACTCCCACACTGCACAGCCCAATCAGAAAACAGGATGAAAAAAAATGCTGTTTGTTATCCTTCATAACATTATGGCTTCTTTTCTTTCACATATCAAAGCATGGACTCACTCTGAATCTCTTTGTACTCGTTCACTGACATCTTCTAGGGCACCTTTGACCCAGAAGGAGATACGTGAACCAGGCATTACTTGCTAAATGACTAACTAGAGAATTCAGTCAGTTCATGGTCCCCTGCCTCCAGGCAGAGGTTTTCATAAGCTGTGCAGCAGTCACCAGAAGGGACAGAGAAAGCCAGTCTGATCTCTCTATAAGGGCAAATTCTCAGTGACTTCAGGAGAAATGTAACCCATACAACACAACCTGGGTTAAAAATGTATGCATGAAAGTGCAGAATGCATTAAGATCTCACTTGGAGCCTTACTGTCCAAGGCAAAGAGCACAACCCTTCTCCACTTCCAAATAGGCAAAATGACAAGAGGCTGAATAGCACTAAAGCCAGGAGTACTTGTGGCACCCCTCAGCAGTTAAAAGTCTTTCAGAGTCTGCGTTTTCCCATGCTGGATCTCAGCATTAATATCCCCTCCACAGGAGCTCCCGGATTGTCAATCATCTTCTGCCAGACATTCTGCTCTTCCCCTTGAGAGTCCATCCAATCCACCTCCTTGCCATTACTTACACCTGGCAAATGTAAAAATAGGAGGCATTTTGCCATATTAGCAAGCAGTTTCTCAATGTCCTTGCTCCTTAACTCCAAAACTTTGCAAGAGACATGACAAGCGCTTTATGCTACCACCTGTGCAGGGACTTGCACTGAAAACAGAGCACCAGTTTACCATCAAACTCCACCTGGTACACGGACAGAGGCACATAAACCTCCCCACGCTGCACCACAAACAATTTTCTCCTGGCAGAAGGGGAGTGGATTCATGCTTCTTCCTGATCACAGCATTGTCAGCAGAAAGGTGGTTGCTGCTGTCCCTCCTTCTCAGAGGGACACTAAGAAACACTTCCAAGCTATTCCTGGTTCTTCAAGAAGGAGCAGAAGTCCAGCTGTGCACTAATTGTGTCTCACTGGAGGACAGACTGAAACCACCTATACATTGCATGATGCCACCTCTCTCTTTCCAGTTTCCCCAAGCTCCCACATACTTTGCCGTACACTCAGCAAACATTTCTGTCCTTCATATACATAAATCACCTGAGGTGAGCAAGCAGAAGAGCAGAACAAGAAAAGGAATCATGAGTCAGGTGGGACCTTACCATTTCCCGTGCTCAGGCGGACACCTCCCAGGAAAATATTACTGGAGAGAGATTCCTTGTCCCACACAGTCAGTTCTAGGCAGACATTGTGTATGTCCCTTGAAGTCAAGCCACTGAAAGCAAAGGTGTGATTCCATTGAGGGTTCACACTCTTCCTTATTATGGGAGTCTTGTGTTTGGTGGCTTTGCTGTTGTCTGGGAGTAGGTATCTGGGAGAGATAGAAAAGGAAACACTAATATGTAGATGGGTTGTCACATAATAGTCACAAAGATTTATAGTCATGAAGAGGCTGAAATGAGATCAGACGTTACAGTGTTCAAAATTAGACATCTCCAGAGTTAAACCTGAGAGTCATCAGAGCAGAAATTTTAGACATCTTTTGTCAAACACCCAACGTTAACAATGAGACACCATTAGTGTTAAGATGCTGTGCTGGAAGTCAGATGGAAACCCTGAGTGTTTCAATGTGCACCTTACAACATGCTAAAGAACCTTCCCAATTAAGCACTAGGGAAAAGAAAGGGGGAGGGATCAAACTATTTATAGTATAAAAGAGAAATTAATCTTTTCTCATTTGGTGTATTTACTTGACTCAAAATAGAACTGCCATACACAATGAATTTCCTCTTCCTGCATGTTTCAGGTGACATCCATTAGGAAGAAGCTTAGATTGGAGGAGCATGCCAGCTTTTGTAATTGCTGTTTGCAGTTTTACAAGGGGATTCAAAGAGATTTGTCCCTTCCTGAAAACAAGTTTCTTATTCAGGATGGAGTCTGGATATTCCTCTTAGGGAATATCTTAGGGAAAAAGCTTGATTTCCTGAAAATGTAAATGACATCATCAGACCAGGTATCATCTCCAACATGAGAGCCCTAATTTACAGCCTCTTGCCTCCAGGAACGATGAATCATAGAATGGTTTAGGTTGGAAGGGACCTCAGAGGTCACCCAGTTCCACCCCCCCCCCCCCCCATAGGCAGGGACACCTCCCACTAGAACAGGTCACTCAAGGCCTCATCCAGCCTGGCCTTGAACACCTCCAGGAAGGGAGCATTCACAACCTCCCTGGGCAACCTGTGCCAGTGTCTCACCATCCTCACTGTAAAGAACTTCTTCCAAATCTCCTCTTTGCCAGTTTAAACCCATTACCTCTTGTCCTGTCATTACAAGACCTTGTAAATAGTGCCTCCTCAGCCTTCCTGTAGACCCCCATCAGATGCTGGAAGGCCACTACAAGGTCTCCTCAAAGCCTTCTCTTCTCCAGGCAGAAGAGCCCCAACTCTCGTAGCCTGTCCTCATAACAGAGCTGCTCCAGCCCTCTGAGCATCTTCGTGGCACTCCTCTGGACTCACTCCAGCAGTTCAATGTCCCTCTTGTGTTGGGAGCTCCAGAACTGTACACAGTACTCCAGGTGAGGTCTGACAAGAGCAGATTAAAGGGGCAGAATCCCCTCCCTTGCCCTGCTGGCCACACAGCTCTTGCTGCAGCCCAGCACACAGTTGCTGTCTGGGCTGCATGCACACTGCCGGCACATGTTGAGCTTTTCATCAACCCAGACCCCCAGGGCCTTTTCTTCAGGGCTGCTCTCAGCCATTCGCCACCCAGCCTGGATCTGTGCTTGGGATTGCACCAACCCCATCTCTGCCAGCTCAGAGGGAGCATTTTCTTTCACCAAACATCACATTCTGTAGCAGCATGCACAGTAGCACACTGGATACTTCTTCACGAATGGTTCTGTCTCTGGACTGAGTGGCATTTAAACACAACTGTGTGTAACCACTGGGACAACTCACACCTCTCTGCCCTTATTTCACAGCATCCTTCAGGATACTACTTCAAGGTCTCACCTGCTTTTCGTGACTGATACTCCACACATACATCTACACATGCTCTCTAAAAACCACGTGGTCAGTCAAAATATGATGCAGCACAGCCACTAAAGGAATGGAGATAAGGAACACAGACCCTTTCACAAAAGTGTCAGACGTGCCTCCTGATTTCACTGCTGTTAAATTCTTTGCTTCTTTGATGAGGACTTCTAAGATCCCTCCAGATGGCATATGAGAGTCTCCTTTTCTTCCTTTTTTAAAGCTCTTCTTCCCTATACATAGAAGATAGTTGTAAAATCATTGCCAAAAATTATGTAGGCACTGCAAGATAGATTTGGAAATGTAAATTGTCTTGGCTAGAGTCATACATTTTTAATCTGGCTGCAGTGAAAAATTAAAGTAATACTTATGAGGGGATTCTCATTCTCTATGGGCAGGGACAGAAAAATCACTCCATATTTAATAAAAAATGTGACCACATAATGAGCTACACCTTGCTGGGCACAACAAAGTGCCCAAAGTCATATCCAAATACAGCTATTCATGGATTACTAAGATGGGCAATCATAGAATGGCTTGGGTTGGAAGTGGCTTCTAAAGGTCATTTAGTCCAACCACTCTGCAGTCAGCAGGGACATCCTCAACTAGATCAGGTTGCCCAGAGCCCTTTCATAGAATCAGTCATGTTGGAAGGGACCACAAGGATCATCTAATTCCAACTCCCCTGCCATGGGCAGGGAGACCCCACCCTACATCAGCCTGGCCTTAAACACCTCCAGGGATGGAGCCTCAACTGCCTCCCTGGGCAACCCATTCCAGGCTCTCACCACTCTCACGTGAAGAACTTCCTCCTCATGTCCAGCCTAGTTGACTGGATAGGGCTGGGTGCTAGGTTGGACTGGATGATCTTGGAGGTCTCTTCCAACCTGCTTGATTCTATGATAACGAAGCAAAAAGAACTAAGTGAAGTCTGTTACTTTGACCACCTAAACAAAGAAGCCACAGACTGTGATGTTTGCAATATATGTCTATGTGGCTCTCCTTGACCATGCTACCTAATGCCATGCATCAACACTTCACTGCTCAATCCTTTTCCCTTCTGTCTCTTCTAATTCAGCCTAAGAGAAGAGGATGCAGCAGGAGACACCTGCGGTCCAAAATGTCCAGATAAAGACAACTAATGTATTTAAGTGTGATTTCAGCCTTCAGTAATACCATGACTTCACCCTGGGTTAGGGCTTTTAACACTCAGAGGAGTGCTAGCAGGTTGCCATTAATGTTTGCTGTACCTTGAAACTGCCCTAGAGGAAGCATTAGGTTTCTTTCTGCAGGGATGTAACGTAAAACAACTGTGAGTTCCCCTTTATATTGAAGCCCAATGTCTGTTGCAACCTCCACCTGAAAAGAAACAACAACAGACACACAAGTAAGCAAACAAACCAGAAATCCAGCTGGGGCTTATCATTCACCTTCTCCTTTTGATTCTAATTTTGTTATATCAATACAGTGTTTAAAACATTTCTTAGATGCTTTCAGATCATCAGACAGTCCAGGTTGAATATAATCCTACTTTAGGAAGTTTTCTGAGCCAGGAAATGGAAGTTTTCAGGAGAATAAAGCCATGTGACATTAGAGACTGTGGAATAATTTGCACATCATCTAAATCTTACTAGTCAGTCAAATCACTCAACTATGCAAGTTTTGGATCAAGTTTCCCACAAAGGCAGTGAAGGTTATTTTTGCTGTTCCAGTGGTGGACAAGAGATGCTTTGAGTTCTAACGTCAGGACCAACTTACCAACCCTCCCACTAAGCCCACATATAACATGTCTCTAGACTCTGCCCCCCCTCTTCAGCCACAGAACTGTTTTCTTTTTCTGATAGAACCACAGTCCTCTTGACAACAGACATTCAATATTTCTAGAGGGAACAGATCTTAAAGCCTCCAACCTTTACACTAAACCAGCTTGATGATTCACGTTAGAACAAATAAAGCCCTGCCATAAAAGCTGGGAAATGTTTCACTACCATTCCTATCAGGCAGACCATACAGGAGAACAGGATGTAATTTGGATGTCTATTAACCTCTGTCTCCTTTGAAATTCAAAAGGCAGTAATTGATATTTTAAAAATAACATTATCTTGACTGATCAAAAAATCCCAGCAGCATTTTATCAGATAACACCAATCCTCTATTTGCTCTATATGGGGAAAAAAATAACTAAATTAAAAGAATTTTAATGGCTTTGGAAATAACCAGACAATGCCTTCCAACTGGAATGGCTGAAAGGCTTCATGTCTCATTACATTTATGACTGCCCCAGGCCTTTTTTTTCCACTTTTAGGATAGGAAGCAGCCACCCACACACACAGAGATCCCAAGAGACTGGAACTGAATGGCAGAGAGACTACAGCTTGGTTTTGGATCAACATTGCATGCAAACTGCAAGCAAACCAAACACTAGGTGTGTATCTGTGCTTGTTTGAAGCAGGCTAGAATGTTTTGGTGAGAAGAACTTGATTACAGGCTGTGGCAAGAAAACAGTGCTGATGTCTACTTTGCTCATAGGCTTGCTGAGATGTATAGGAACAAGAAATGAAAACATAGATAACCACTTGAGCTGCTGGCTGAGCTGCATCTCTCTAACCTCACCCTCCATTTTGGACTAATCCACTTTGCTTCCTAACCCCCTGGCCAAACCTTTCTTCCCTGGGACTGGGGTAAGGTTGAGAGGGGCAGGGGGAAGGTGAAGAGGTGGTTGGGAGCCCCTCCTGGGGACTCAGGTTTCTGGGAGGGGAGTTGTGTTTCCGTATTACCTTTTACCTTGTCTATTTCTGTCTATAACTGTATATACTGTAACTATCTGCTTGTATATTGAGCTAAGCTGTAAATATAAGCTTCATTCATATTTCCAGAGCCAGCTGAGTCTAGTCTGGGTGATTTTCTGAAGTGGGGGGGAGGGAGGGTAGGTAACCCCCAAACCATCACACTATCATATTGTTTTAAACCAGTGAGGATTGAAAGAAAAGTGGCATCTGACACCAGCCAGAGCTAGGACAGACGTGTAAGTAGATTTTTCTTCTACTTCAAGAGCAGACCCTACAAAAATAACCTCACATAGCAAGCTGGTAAGGACATAGTGATGACTGAAACATGCTTTCCACCACTAGCTGCTCTCTCCTGCTGGTCTCACCTTGTCTGGGTCGTGAAGGAAGATCTGGTGTTCACCCTTAACAACAAAACTGAACTACTACACTGGGTGTGTAAATGTTCAAAGGGGGGGAAAAAAAAGCAAACCCACAACACATTTCCTGATTTATCTTTTGGCAAATCATCACTATCTGTGACAGTTCAGATGTAAGCCTCCCAAAGGGCTACGCTAAGAATATCGATTAGACAGCAACTGCATTCACCTCTCATCCAAAAGGCACCAACCAAACACTGCCAAACAGGAACACTATTATCTTAGAAATAATGAACACAGAGCAAAGAAGTTATCTGAGTCTATTTCCACATCACTTGCAGTAAGCCTTGGGTTTTTTCCTGCAGCAAGACAAGCACACTTTCTGAAATGGCAATCTAAACCACTGGAATTACTGGGGATTCAGCTGCTGCAGGAGCAAGCAAGGCAGAA
This sequence comes from Pogoniulus pusillus, assembly GCF_015220805.1. Lineage (NCBI taxonomy): Eukaryota > Metazoa > Chordata > Aves > Piciformes > Lybiidae > Pogoniulus > Pogoniulus pusillus. Next base: position 25,003,813 of record NC_087275.1, read on the forward strand.
GCCTTTAATCCTGTATCTTACTGCAGCTCTTTGAATCTCTTCAAAAAATAAACACCTTTGCCAAAGCAAGGGGTGCCCTAGAGACAGAAGTTGTCTTATCCTTAGCTAAGCACAATGTAAGTTCTGTTCCACACACCAACAAATCTGCCTACTGAGAAGCCTTATCTTGTACCTTCCTAGTTAAAGAGAGATTAGCAAGTCATTTTGTAACAGCTGCAAAGTGTGAAGCACTTTGAACCAAACAAGAAAATACAAGAGATGTGTTTCTTTAATGAACTCTTAAGTCTGCTGGTCTCTTCTCACAGGTAATTAGTGATAGAACAAGAGGGAATGGCCTCAAGCTGTGGGTAGGTTTAGATTGGACATGAGGAAACATTTTTTCCCAGCAAGGGTGGTCAAGCATTGGAACGGGCTGCCCAGAGAGGTGGTTGAGTCACCAACTCTGGATGTGTTTAAAAGTCACTTGGATGTGGTGCTTGAGGATATGGTTTAGGGGTGAACTTTGTAGAGCGGGGACAACGGTTGGACTTGGTGATCCTGTGGGTCTTTTACAACTGGAATGTCTCTGTGATTCTGTGACTTTATTAACTTTAATGGATAGGGGGGATGGTGCAAAAGTCCTTTGCTTCATGTGCTATTAAAAACAAACCAAAGATCATCAATTTCTTTACTAGGTCATTTCTTCACTGCAGTTTGTTACAGGATGTATTCATAGTTTCTTTGAATTGGCCTTCCACTATCTAAAGAGGGCCTATAAAAAAGCTGGGGAGGGACTTGTCAGGATATCAGGGAGTGACAGGACTAGGGGGAATGGAGCAAAGCTGGAGATGGGTAGGTTCAGACTGGGTGTGAGGAGGAAGTTCTTCACATGAGAGTGGTTGAGAGCCTGGAATGGGTTGCCCAGGGAGGCAGCTGAGGCCCCATCCCTGGAGGTGTTTAAGGCCAGGCTGATGTAGGGTAGGGTCTCCCTGCCCATGGCAGGGGAGTTGGAATTAGATGATCCTTGTGGTCCCTTCCAACCCTGACTGATTCTATGATTCTAAGTGCATGGGGGTTTGTTTGTTTGTTTTTAAGTAGCCAGGTATGTGTAAAGTTCTCATTGCAGACATTAAAACCAGCCCATTTTGATTGGATAAAGAACCAAGATATTCTTTTTCTTCCCACATTAGACACTCATAAAGCCACCATTTTCCAAGGGAAAAACAGCTAAGCCTTGCTAAATTTGCTTCAGAGCACTTTTGCCAGCCTCTGGAAACTGTTACCTTGGGCTGCAGCACAAACCACTCATCGCCCTGGTTTTCGAAGTTCCAGGAGTCCAGTGGAATTTCCACCTCCCCAAGGAAGCTGTTGTGTCCAAATCTGTCATAGTGCCAGACAGAAAGCTGGAGGGTCCTGGTTTCTAGCTGAGTGTGACTGATGACATACTACCAACAGAAACAGAGAAAAGGCAAAAAACCACCAACCAGTTCTTAGAATAGGCATAAACAACAGTTTCCATGGAGTCTTTTACAAGCTCTAGCTCAATTTCACAAAGCCCACAGCAGTTAACAAATGAAGCATGAAAAGTGAGTTATTTTCTTTGCAAACAATATCTATCTAGATAGAAAACTCATAGTGTTAAGCCTCAATTTTTTTTCCCCCCAGTATTCAGTCAATGGTAATTTATGTCACTATCATGATTAGAGTTTTTAACACTATTCTTCAGGAGAGACAGGGACCTGCTCTAAGGAGTCCAATGGAAAGCCACAAGGATGCCTGGGGGACTTGAGCTCATTTCCCCTGTGAAGAGAGACTGAAAGACCTGGGGCTATTCAGTCTGGAGAAGAGAAGACTGAGAGAAGATCTGATCAATGTGTACAAATATCTGAGGGGTGGGTGTCAAGTGGATGGGGCCAATCTCTTTTTAGTGGTCAGCAGCAATAAGACAAGGAGCAATGGATACAAACTGGAACACAGAAGGTTTCATCTCAACATGGGGACAAACTTCTTTACAGTGAGGGTAGGAGAGCACTGGAACAGGCTGCCCAGAGTGGTTGTGGAGTCTCCTTCTCTAGAGACTTTCAAAACCCACCTGGATGCATTCCTGTGTGAACTACCCCAGGGGGTCCTGCCTGGGCAGGGAGGTTGGACTCAATGATCTCTGAAGGTCCCTTCCAACCTCTAAGGTTCTGTGATTCTTTACTGGGTATATATGTTTATAAAGGAAATTACAATGTTTAAAGTGATGATCCTGCTAATTCCTTGTAAGTCTGTGGAACAGAAGCAGATCAACACTGAAAATTACCTTGTAAGGAGAAATTTCAACTTTTTCATCCCTGAAGAAAACCTGTGTACATTATTGTCTAGAAATTCTGTCCTCTTTTCCTTTTTTAACAGCATCTTTGCAAATTTTGATCAATTGGTGGGAAAGCAAGGAAAAATGCATCTGCAAAGCACTCACCAAGTATCTCAGTCTGCATAACACTGTTGGGTTTGAAAGCTATTAAAAAACTCCTCAGAAGCAGCATCACATTCTATCAAATACCCAGAAAATTACAAACATCTGGAATTCTAGTTCTGCAGACTGCTTTTAGGGGAAAGCTCATTAATTCCCTGAAATTCAGCCTTCTCCTAGTGCTAGCTGAGGAAACCCAGAAGTTTTCCCTTTTTTTCATTAAGAACAATGTCTGGACACAGACATATTCTCCAAAAGCTGAAACAGACCAGTCAGTTGGCAAACCACACCAGCAGGCTATTCGTGTACAGATATGTCTACAGTGCTTAATCCCAGATGCCAGCAGTTCCACTCTGAGAGATGTCCTATTTAGCAACAGTGAAAGAAAAGTCAGGGAGGGGACCAGAGAATGTTAGGGCTTGGAAGTGATCTCCAATGATCACCTAGTCCAAACCCCTTGACAGAGCAGGATTACCTAAAGTAGGTCACAATTGAGTCTTGAGCTTCTTCAGAGGAGATTCCACAACCTCTCTGGACAGCCTGTTCCAGTGTTTTGTCACCCTCACAGAGAAAATGTTTTTCCTCGTGTCCATGTGGAACCTCCTCTGCTCCAGCTTGCACCCACTGCCCCTTGTCCTGTCATTGAGCATCACTGAGAAGAGCCTGGCTCTGTCTTCCTGACACTGCCCTTCACATATTTATGAGCACGAATGAGGTCACCTCTCAGTCTCCTCTTCTCCAAGCTAAAGAGCCCAAGCTCCTTCAGCCTTTCCTCATAAGGAAGATGTTCCACTCTCTTAATCATCTTTGTGGCTCCGTGATGGATTTTTCAAGCATTCCCCTGAGGTCCCTTTGAATTGTGTGGCCCAGAACTGGGCACAGTATTCCAGATGTGGCCTCACCAGGGCAGAGCAGAGGGAGAGGAGAATCTCTCTCAACCTACTAACCACAGCCCTTCTTATACACCCCAGGGAAGGTGCAGACAGATTTCATTACTGTTCATTTCCAACAGTAAGAACAGTTCAGAGGGATGCAGCTCTTGTTTACCTACTCACAATTCAAGCAAGCCCCCTTAGTTACAATTCACATTTTAGCAAGCTGCCAGGTCCTATCCTCACTGAGTTCCAACATGTTTAGTGCTATGTGCTAAAGAGAGTCCAACACTTCTTTTTTTCCAGTTGAGCCAAGAGTTACTTTTACTATAAGACATTAAAATATGAGGCTATACAAGACACTCTCTCTTGGCAAGCAATCTGGTCAGACCAAGTGTGCTTAAGTCTGCAAAACAGTTTTGTAGCCAGGTTAAGCCAAGCATAGTGTCCAGGGAACATCTATGAGCCTCTATTATAAGAAAATTTAAATGTCACTGAGAAGCTAAAGAGTTTCTGGACTCCTGACAGCCAGCAGGGATAAGTCTCATCAATTGATAAGGAAGGGGAATCACTAGGAGCTATGTTGTCAGGGTGCCAGCCTGGCAGTGAACTAGGCAGAAACTCTGCCATTCCTACCTGCACCACAGAGTTGAGGAAGAGAACAAGCAGCTCACAAGGAGCTCAAAATAGTTCAGCCTCTACAGTGAACATGGGTAAAAGGCAAGAAAGGAAAAAGCCTGGGTGCTCTGCTGCAACAGTCCCCAAGAAGTAATCTGTCATCTTTTGCAACAGAAAAGGAAGATCACCACAGCTTTCTAGGAAGGTGGGCTGGGGAGCTGTTGTTGGCACTTTTCCTGTCCAAGTCAGTTCTGCTTCACAGGTGAAGTAAAGCCTTCAGAGAAATCCAAAGTTTACTGAATAAGGTTGTCTTCTCTTCAAAATTACTCAGATGGGAGTTTTACTCTAGCTGTATTTCAGCATCAGCTGCTACCTTGAGGGCTTACAGAGTCTTTAAGATACTTCTAACATCTCTGACTTCAGGCTAGACAGGAACATCAGCAGCTTTGAAAGAGAACCCGTTTGAAGTTTTACCTCTAAAGAGGAGAACCAAACAAAAATACTCCCTCAATACTGGAAGTCAGAAATTGCAACTCCTAGGATTAGCACGCAGCTTTGCTTAAACACATTCCTTTTGAGGCATCCCTTCCAACTTCTAATCTCCATACTGGAAGATTTACAGAAACCCCCTATGAGCACAAGCACAACATTCATCACAGCCTGAGAGAGAGAGAGCGTTCTCACCTTGAGTGTTTCATTAAATTCTGGATTGGTGCTGTTACTTTTGATTTTGGTCTTGCGCTTGCTTTGGCGAGACTTGTCCGGCAGAAGGTATGCTTTGACATATCTGCAGATCAAGTAGGAGATTACGAGCAAGGAATCAAAATGACCAGCCTGAGCAAGGGCCTGGCACTGCTGCATCAGCTGCACACAGGAGAGAACTGCTGCTTGCAGTGGAAGCAATGCACACAGCTAACAGAATATGGAAAGGCATGGCCTTTATCCACAGGCAGAGCGTTGTTATTCAGGGAGGATCAGAATAAGAAAAGGCAAAGCTAATTTAATTTAGTCATCCTCAGAAATGCAGAAAGCTTTCCTGACATTTTTCCCCTTCATAATATGTGATCACTGACTGGCTACATATGAAAACACATACACTGAAAATGCAGGAGAAATAAAAGTTTCACACCTTGCATAGGATAGGATTTCATATGATTAGAGATGCTATTACTGACTGATGAGAGTTTGCCTGTTATGCTGAAAACTAGAATGAGCTCAGAAAACATGCAAAGGGAATGCATGGGTGCACAGAACTAAAGTTATCTCTATCCCTACCTCCAAAAAAAAAGAAAAGAAAAGAAAAGAAAATCACCCTCTTCATGTACTTATTTAAGATTCTAGAAGTAAGGAATCAATTCAGCCTCTCTACTCCTTTGTAAACTTTGCCCTTTTGCAGAAATTGCTATCAAGAAGGTTGATAATTTAAGTAATCATATTGCTTCTCCAGAAAAGGTACAGGTTTCTCTAAGAAATACACTGAAAATGCATTGTCCACAGGGAATCCAAACCCAACCATCATCGAAAGCAAAAACAAATGAATCCTGTGAGTTCTCGGGCTCACCACCTTAGGCTACACCACTGTGCCTGACGTGGTTGATGAGACCCAAGCAGAACCTGGACAGAAATTCTTCTCTGTGCTTACGGATCAGTCCTTTGCTTCTTCTCATCTGCAACAGCCAGGTTTCTGCAGCTTCTCACCAGGATGCTGAGGGCACCTGTTTTGTAGCTGTAATTGATATTGAGAAGGATTTCGCCGCTGACCTTCACGTTGCCATAGTCACCAGTCTCACTATATACACTCAGCATGCTGTTAATGCTGGTCTGGAGGGAGACAGAGAAAGGCTTAAAGAAACTACACATTTCCACAGTCTGCTTTTTTTTTCCTAGTCACAGCCTTGCAGTATTGTCACACTTGTTAGGACTTGATATGAAAACAGAGATACTACAGAACACAAATACCACTTCTATTTGATGTAGAAGGGAACAAGAACTATAATTAGTTACAGTTTAAATGTCCAGACCAGTGACATTTTTGCATGCAGGATTAAAAACTTGTTTTATAAGCATGATCAAAATCTAAGTTACCATTGTTGAGATCATGCATGAATTGAAGAGCAGACAGGCTACATAAACTGTCAGCTCGCCTAAGTTCCAAACAGAAAAAAAGAGATCACAGTTATAGCTCAGTTGTCCACCTGATTTTTACTGAGTCTCATGAGACAACCATCCATAAAAACACTGGAAAAAGTTGTAAGGATGCTTCCCATAATGGTGGTAGAATCATAGAATTATTTAGGTTTGAAGGGACTTTCTAAGGTCACCTGGTCCAACCCCCTCACAGTCATCAGGGACATGCTCCACTAGATCAGGTTGCTCAGAGCCTTGTCAAGCCTCATCTTGAATATCTCCAGGGATGGGGCCTCAACTACCTCCTTGGGCAACCTGTTCCAGTGCTCCACCATCCTCATGGTAAAGAAAAGCATGTTTGTTTAAAGTGAGAGAATGACTGGCATTGGAATGGGCTGCCCAGGGAGGTGGTTGAGTCACTGTCCCTGGAGGTGTTCAAGAAAAGACTGGATGGGGCACTTAGTGCCATGGTCTAGTTGACTGGCTAGGGCTGGGGGATGGGTTGGCCTGGATGATCTTGGAGGTCTCTTCCAACCTGGTTGATCCTATGATTCTATGACACCTACTTTTCACTATTAAGTCTAAAAGAATGAGCAAAAGTTTTATAACTGTCATGTCAACATTTTTTTTCCAGATCCAAAAAGGTCTAGCAACAATCCCAAATCTTTTCCACTGCAGCATAACATCAGCCCCAAAACAATTCTTTCCCCCACTCCTATCACACATGAAGATGTCCTCTTCCAGAAGGTTACAACTAGGAAACAATCGAATATTTGAAAGAAAATCAAAGCCATGTGCACACTGCCAGAACATCAGAGAAATCTGGTGGATATTTTCTTTTTAGTCATTGAGCCAAGACTCCTCAAAAACATACATAACCATCTAAGTCCTTGCAAGACACCCAGGTATGATCTTCAACACAAAGGGAGGAAAGAAACAGAGACACTAGAAGTCAGTGAGGTAGAGGATGCAGGAGAACTCACAGTATCACCATCTGTTTCAGGCACATTGAGATATGTCCATTTTCTGTCAGAGCCTTCTGGGGAGTTCTTTAAAGAAGGCAGTGTAAAAGATCAAGAGAAAAAAGCATTAGGTAGCTGCAATAAGCAAGAATAACAGCAGTGATAAACCTTTACCTGTGTATGGATAGGTAAAGGAAGTTTGCATTGCAAAGCCAGAGAAAGCAAGCAAGAAAGACTTATCACCACATCAGAAAAAACAACACCTCTTCTCCATATGCTTCAAGTATTGAGGGACTCATGGCTCAAGGCAGTATTGAAATAAACAAATTATATTTAAGAACATCAGCTCAGCAGGTTTGGGTTTGTGTTGGATTGTAGCTGGATTTGTTCTCACCTCAGCTCATCAAAAAGCTGAACTTGCACGCATTGGCAAGATCAGTGCCTTTGCAAGAAGTGCAGGTTCCTGGTGGAATTTGTAGGAGCAGGTGGAGAAGCACACAAATGTTTAAACTACTCACAGCACTTCCCCACCTCTCTTTGCTAGAGCAGTTTCTGAACATCTCACTACTAAGTGCAAGGAAAACTACATCTTGATTATCCTGGGCTGCATCAAGAGAAGTGTGGCCATCAAGTCAAGGGAGGTGATTCTCCCCCTCTGCTCCACGCTGGTGAGACTCCACCTGGAGTACTGCATCCAGTTCTGGAGCCACTCTTACAGGAAAGATCTGGATGTGCTGGAGTGTGTCCAGAGAAGGGCCATGAGGATGATCAGAGCTGGAGTTCCTCTCCTATGGGGACAGACTGAGAGAGTTGGGGCTGGTCAGTCTGGAGAGGAGAAGGCACTGAGGAGACCTTATTGTGGCCTTCCAGTATCTGAAGGGGGCCTGCAGGAAAGCTGGTGAGAGACTTTTTAGGGTGTCAGGTAGTGATAGGACTGGGGGGAATGGAGCAAAACTAGAAGTGGGTGGATTTAGATTGGATGTTAGGAAGAAGTTCTTCAGCACGAGGATGGTGAGACACTGGGACAGGCTGCCCAGGGAGGTGGTGGAAGCCCCATCCCTGGAAGTTTTTAAGGCCAGGCTGGATGGGGCTCTGAGCAACCTGATCTGGTGTGAAGTATCTCTATCCATGGCTGGGGGGCTGGAACTAGATGATCCTTGTGGTTCCTTTCAATCCTGACGATTCTGTGATGTAGCTCCTTCTTTATTGGCTGCAGGAAGGAAGGAAGAGCACACTCAAAGGAAAGAGCCCCACAGAGCTAAGGAAGTGGTCTGTGGCAAAACTCAATGCTCTATACTCCTTGCCTAAGGAGCCTGAGATGCAGAAAGCTGGAAGGACAAGCAGACCTGTGTCAGTATGGTAAAAATAGAAGTCAATTTAATAAACCATGTAGGAAGAGTAAGTGGCAAAATTGGGGAGGATGGGTTGTAGTTCTGATGGTCTTCTTTACCCCTCAATTAAGTTAAAAACAGGCAAAGAAATGCAAAAACAAAAAAATCCCCTAGTTCAAATTGCCTTGCTACAGGCAGGGACACTGTGGCCATTCCAGCTGATTTTCTAGCTCAGACATAGGGGAGAGGCCACATAATGGCAAGAGTGGATAAGTTAATATAATTTCATTGGAGCATCAAGAGCTTTATGTCTAGAAGCACAGCTTGTTCTTGCCCCTTGCTAGCTTCTGCTGCTTGAGCTGCACCTGCCTGCTATCTTGCCCCGCTGCTGTTTTGGCTGCTGCTTGACCCCTTCCCCATCTTCCTTAAGGTTATTATATTTTTTTCTCTAGTAGTTTATTTTTCTTTATACTGTTAAACTATAAGAGATGCAATTTCATCTTTCTCTGACTTTCCAAAAAACTCTGTGTTGTGGTGAGCTTATTCTACAGAGGGAGGGATCCACCCTAACCCAGGACAGACGCTTTCCACTAGAGCAGGTTGCTCGAGCGCTCATCTAATCTGGTCTTGAACACCTCCAGGAAGAGGTCATGCATGACCTCCCTAGGCACCACTGTAACTGGAAAGAATTTCTTCCTAATATCCAGTCCAAATCTACTCTCCTCAAGCTGTAGTCCATCCTCTCTCATTCGATCACTATAAGCCCTTGTAAAAAGTCTCTTCTCAGCTTGCTGGTAAGTTCCTTTCAGGTACTGGAAGGCTACTCTTAAGTCCCCCTGAAGCCTTCTCTTCTCCAGACTGAACAGCCCCAACTCTTTCAGCCCCATAGGAGAGGTGCTTCAGCCCTCAGATCATCTTCACAGCCTTCCTCTGGATCCACTCCAGCAGTTCAATGTCCCTCTTATGCTGGGGGCCTCAGAACTGGACACAGTGCTCCAGGTGGGGTCTCACAAGAGCAGAGGGGCGAGAATCACCTCCCTCATCCTGCTGGTGACACTTCTGACACATTCCTAGCATGCCTCGAGCTAAATTCCAGCCTTTACCATTTACATATTTTCCCTTCTGGCACACATGAAAATGGGTACCTTTGGACACTGCCAGTGAACATGTACTAAGTCTTGTACAAATAGATGACCTCTGACCCTAGAATTCAAGCCAACAATTTCTGAATTGCTCACAAACTGCAAACAAAACAACACAAATTCAGTAGAAGCATTTGATAGACTTTTTTTTTTCTCTCCATATATAAGAGAGAAATATATGCAAAGTGCAATTCCCTTAAGAAATGAACTGATTTTCCAGGAGGAACGTGGAGCCTCATTTTTGTACCTCACTAATCATTATATTTGTTTTCATTACATGCTATCCCTGGGGTAAGGCAGTGAAACAATTCAGTCCTACTGATGTGACAGGTCCTGACAACACATTAAGACTTTCAGGGGAGGAATCAGTGAAGCATGCAGGGAAAACTAAATACACACTTCATGTATTAGCTTTCAGAGAACACAAAGGAAACCATTTCAGTGCTGTCCACTGTCACTTTGCATTTTTGCTCCCTTATGTTACCAGTTGATTTCAAGAATCTTTATCCTTTAAGACAATTCTTCCTTTAGCTCGTGTTCATTGTCAGAGTACTGCACTTTAAATTCTCATATTAACAGAGAAAAAAAACAACAACATAAAAATCTCCCCCATATAATTAGGGTCTTCTGTCCATTAATACATTATTGCAGTGTGAGTTAACAATGCAGATGTTCAACATGAAAAGATGTAAGACTCAAAGGCTTTACAACAAGCAGAATAAAGGCAAAAATAAGAGGAGGGGAATGTTACTAACTAGAAACACACTCAAGGGGAATAAAAAAACCAACAACCAAACCAAACCCAAAACTCTCTGAAATTGCCCTGCTGTTGCAGGGAGAGGCAGCTTGCCTTTCATAGCTTTGCCATTAACGTAGCATGCAGTGACATTAAAAATCATGTCACGGTGCGTACCGAGAAACAAAAGCATTGAGATGGGAGATTATCTCAGACCTGCAGCGCTGGAAAAGCTGTGTTCTGCTTAGGAAAAAGGTCAAAGGGAAACCTACAGCAAAGGCCAAACCCCAGAGCAGAGGCAGAGTGCTGCCTGCAACGCACAGAGGAAAGGCTCTCTAAATGCAGTTAGCACTTAGGTGTCTGTAAACCTCCTGGAAGCAAAACTAATTCTGTCTATAAAATCCAGGGGACCAGCAAGCATTGGAGACAATGAGTCTTAGTCAGCTTTGGGTAAGTGGGTCTGATTAGATCAGCCTTCTCATTTGCTGGAGTCTGATTTGGTGTGAAGTGCTACACATCTCTGTTGTGTCTGTTTCAGTGAACTACACAATTCAGAAAGGAGAAGAGTCTGGATGTGGCCAGATCCAAGACACCAAAATGCTCTATGACAGCAATTTTCACAGCCCTTTCTCCTCTGTAAGTAAGCTAAACTTGGATTCAGCCAATTCCATCTCTTTAGGATCAAGAACCTATGTGGGTATTCCTTGGGCTCTTCTTACATGGGGACTAATGGGGATGCAGTCTAAAAAGGGTTTGTGATGGAACAAATTTTCTCTTCACTTATAGAATAGACTCCTCTTCCCTCTTCAACCTTTTCAACTTTTTCACCTTCTACCTGGAGTTTGTTGCAGTTTTCTGGTACCCTCAGGCACCAGTCATGAAGAAGAGCAGCTAGAGCCAGGACTCCACAGCTCTGCTGAAGATGCTATTGGTTGCCCACATCCTAAACGTCAGATCCCAAAAATGAGGCACACAAAACTAAGCATAAACCAGATCAGCTAAAGGCTACTTCTGCCTTCTGTTTTCTTACCCAGTGAGTATCAAACTGCATAATGAACTGCATAAGGCAGTTTTGTTGCCTCTCAAGCACCTGTTACAACCTGAAAACGCAGACAGCTTTTTAAAATCAACATTAAGTTGCAACAGATACACAACTGTAATCCTCAAACGTCTGATTTACAGCATGTAGTTAGTGAGTATGACAAGAAACAAAAGAATAGGACAGAAAAAACGACTATAACTACTGCAGGAGGTAGAAAAGCTGTCACCAAACTCCCCAAGTATCTCCCCCTCCTTAATACTTTGCACATTAGCACAGTGATAATGACATGAAAAATGAGAGAAGCTGGACTGGGGGATGGACAATGATGTCACAGAAGTGGTGCATATATATGCAAAAACAGAGATGAGAAGTTGTGTCCCAAGAACTTGGACAATCAGAAAGTGGTTTGAGATGGAAGATCTCATCATAGCCTCCCTCTTCATTTCAGGTAAATAAAGTGCTCCTCTGCAAAGCAGCCAAGTACTGCAAACATCTCAGGTTTGCCTTTTCTACATGCCAGCTTGGCAGCAACCTGAATAAGTGAGGAAATCTACTGATGAGTATGCAAAATGGTTTTCTCTTTCCACATGATGTAGAGAACAGCACTAAATATATAACAGAAAAATGATCTGAACAGTAGAGGAGGATTCTCAAACGTAGGATGAAAGATGATCTCCTGCTAAGTGGTAGGGATTGAAGCTTCTGTTTTGAGAATGAATGGTTGGTTGTGGAAGGGAAAAAAACATGTTTTCTATTCAGGATCTTACTGTTGATAATCCACTTGTCAAACATCCATGTTTACTGGCATAACGAGAGGCCACTACATCCTCAATATCTTCTTCTGTTTCACCCAGATAATCCTAAATGACAAACAGGCATTTTAGTTGTCATTCACTGCTGGTTGTGGGCAGCCTCTGTCCCTTCATTTTGTCTTGTTTATTTTCCACTTTAGGAAGGCAGTGAAGGATACATTCAAAATTCTAATCTCTAGATGAATTTTTATTTACCTTTTCCACACCTTTGCATAGGCACACAGCATAAGAGATTAAAAACACTCTTACCATTTCAGGTTTCTATTGACTAAGAACTGAAAACCTTGGCACATACTTCCTATCTTACCGTGGAGGCCTCTGCATTGCAAACAACTCTGCACATAAACAAAATCCAGCTCCGTGCCTGCTCACAACCCCACCTGAATTACCTTCATCTGCTTGCTACTATTTGCATTCAGGAACACAGTTTGGGAAATCTCAGAGGGACATGGTGAAAACTTTCCTAGTCTTAACAAAAGAAATCAGTGAGTTAAGGTCTGATACCAAGGCCCAGGGAAGAGTTGATCCTGGTTTACCTGAAGATATTTGGAGCCAGAGGCTGTTAGCTGGCAGATTTCCTGGTTACAGCCCAAGTGCCATGCTTTTCACAGGAGATACATTTGACAATCCAGCAATCCATTTTTCCCATCATTACCCATATTTCTATCACTCAAACTCAAGCAAATGGATAAGCACTCAGTTTGCATTACACTTGCACCCTTTCATGATGGTCTTTAGCGACAGGCAACAATTTCATCAACCAGATCATTAGCACAAGTCCAGTCTCTAAGAGGCATGTTGTGGGGCACTCCAAATCCCTTCTGCCTGCTCCATCTCCAGAATCACAGAATCACAGAATTAATCAGGTTGGAAAGGACATTCAAGCTCATGGAGTCCTACTTATCACCTAATACCTTCTAATGAACTAAACCATGGCACCAAGTGCCTCATCCAATCTCCTTTTAAACACCTCCAGGGATGGTGACTCCACCACCTCCCCAGGAAGCCCATTCCAGTGCCAATCACTCTTGCTGTGAAGAACTTCTTCCTAACATCCAGCCTAAACCTGCCCTGCTGCAGCTTGAGGCTGTGTCCTCTTGTTCTGTCACTGATTGCCTGGCAGAAGAGACCAACCCCCACCTGGCTACAACCTCCTTTCAGGTAGTTGTGGAGAGCAATAAGGTCTGCCCTGCGCCTTCTCTTCTCCAGGCTGAACAACCCCAGCATTCTCAGTCAGTCCTTGTAGGGCTGTGCTCCAGCCCCTCACCAGCCTTGTTGCCCTGCTCTGGACACGTTGAAGCACTTCAACATCTTTCTTAAACCGAGGGGCCCAGAACTGGACACAATAAAGAAGGTGTGAAACTGCTTCCTCCCTGCCCCATTGTGGGCTTGAAGGGGGAAGAGCAAGAGGTGCCCTTTCCACACCTGTACTGACTCATGGGAAAGCCCACGCTGGAATCAGCTGGTGTTTGGCTGGATTCTTCATGCCCAGTATATATGTGGTGACAGACACAATGCCTAGCAAGATTATATATGGTGACAGACACAATGCCTAGCAGAGGGACCTGGACAGGCAGGATGGGTGGGCAGAGGCCAGTGGGATGAGATTTAACAAGGCCAAGTGCAGGGTTCTGCACTTTGGCCACAACAACCCCAAGCAGCGCTACAGGCTGGGGACTGAGTGGCTGGAGAGCAGCCAGGAGGAAAGGCACCTGGGGGTACTGATAGACAGTAGGCAGAAGATGAGCCATCAGTGTGCCCAGGTGGCTAAGAGAGCCAATGGCATCCTGGCCTGCATCAGGAACAGTGTGGCCAGTAGGACAAGGGAGGTTATTCTTCCCCTGTACTCAGCACTGGTCAGGCCACACCTTGAGTACTGTGTCCAGTTCTGGGCCCCTCAATTCAAGAGAGATGTTGAGGTGCTGGAACATGTCCAGAGAAGGGCAACAAAGATTATATATGGTGACAGACACAATGCCTAGCAAGATTATATATGGTGACAGACACAATGCCTAGCAAGACCATAAACAGAGTGAGGAAAGAAGAGTGAGGTTCCTGCTCTTGCCCCATTCCTGCTTTTGCACTGGTCTGTGCAGTTCTGCTCTAGCCCTGCTCTTGCACACTTGGTGCTGCTCCCCCATGAGTCTGCAGGTTCGACAAGTCCTTAGGTCCATTTGAGAGAAGCTGCCAGCATCACCCGGACCTGGCCTCACTTGGACCACCCATATCCTGATTACCTGCTCACTGCCCTGAGCTGGGCAACACAGCATCAGTTTGGCTTGTTTCCCTGTGCTGCTGAGACAACATCTCTCCATGATCTTTGCCTTGTGGAAGCTATGTCTACAGACACTTTGACTTTGGTGGGGCTTATTGACATTGGACTTTGCTGTGTGGATCCACGACTGGATATAGCTTGCAGTTTTAGAGGCTGTCTCAGAGAAATTCAGTGGGGAACATCTCTGAAGCTCCACTTCACCTCTGTGAGTAAAATCTGCCATTCCTTAGGTTCTCTGCTCAGCCTGATTTGTAAGTGGGGTAAAGCTGTCTTGTAGCTTAGCCTTTGCCATTTCCTGACTTGCCTAAATCGCTAAACTTGCCCACAAGCATCCTTGTGAAGATTTCCCCACCAAATTAGAACCTGTAAACAAACCTTAACTAGTTCTGTATATAGTGTGGGGATGGGCTTTTTGGGAAAATAAAAATAATTGTACTCTTATAACTCCTGCCTCAGCCAATTAACTCCCAACCAAATGAAGGCACTGCTAAAAGCCCTGGGTTACTGCAAAACCATGTGGGAGGAAACTCGTCCTGCTACACCATGTGTATCTGAGGGGTAAATGAAAACCCCAGTTGATGTGCATGCTTTAAAAAAAAATACATCAGAAGTATCCCTTTTTATTTAAGGATTTAAATGGAGTGAAAATCAGTAATTGCACAGCTTCATATATATATATATATATATATGCTTGAGCTTTAATAAACAAGACTGATCTCTAACATCTTCAGTTTATATAGAGGGGAAAAAATATTTAATTTGTTAACACAGCAATAAAATAAAATCTGAAAAAAAAAATCCATCCCTAAAATCTGGCTGATTGTCTTAATAGAAATGTTAAGTGAAAGTCATAGGAAACAAATCCCAGCACATAGCTAACATTTTATTAAGTGTAGCTTGGAATTTTCAGCTGTTTCCTTGAGCCCTTTTATGAAAGACTCTGCTTTTAGTTCTAATGGAAGTCAAATGTCAGCTTCCTTGTATCTGCTCTGCAGCTATAAAAACCTCACATGGTGACCTACCTCATGCTATTGCTTAGTCACTCTTTCTCTCAAACTACACAGACAAAGGCTGCATTCAAACTTGGGAACCTCCAAGGCTACTGTGCTAATCAGGTAAAACAGAGCAAAGAAGAAATGCTGCTGGAGAGCTGAACTGTCACAGTTTATGTAAAGATCTGCAGAGCTTATGTCATTAGTATGCATGAAAGTAGCTGTTACATCTCCTCCTCTTTGCTCCAGTGACTTAAGAATGCAAAGGGATGCAAAATTGTATGTAACTCCTGTCCCATTGTAATTGTATATTCAGTACTGAGCAAATGGAAGCCAGGATGATGCATCATGCTCTCTGGGATAAAGATTTACATACTGAGGTAAACATTCCTCTTAGCTTCATGTTGTTTAAATGAGCTTCTTCTCTTTCTAAGGGAACTGTTATCACCCAGACAACATTTAGGGCACTGTTATCACCCAGAGCAAAAACAAGTCATAGATATTTTACACTCTAAGGAAAAAGATGATGGACATCCAGGCCAGGTATTAACAGTGCTTCACAGAGTCCTTAATGACAGTTATCTGGCTACCAATTTTTGTCTGCAGGCAGATTTCTAAACCAAACAATGGAAATGGTCAACAATTAACCTATGCTCTTAATTAATTTTGCACTAGAGTGATGATGTTTCTCAGGAGGCACTACAGAACTGGTTTGTGCTGTTAGCTTATTACAGTTGGAGCCAGTAGGGTCCTCATGGTCTCCAGGCAGGGTTATAAAATGCACATTATCCAATTGTAGTGAAACAGCTGAGCATGTAATGAACACTGCTTGGTCAGGAACTCAGCAGACAGCTCTCTAGATAACAAGACTAGATTTTACTGGTTCCCCATACTCTTTGGGCTTCTGAAGGTTGTCCCTTTTCACTATCAAGGGCAACTTTAAGGTAGAGCAGAAAAACACTCATTCAATTTTCCAGTTGATGTCTCTGCATGTGGAATGGGTTGTCCTGATAAAGGCAGGAGCAGGATGACTAAAAGCCTTTCCCCACCCTTTTTGGCTGATAGATTCCAGTAATCTGCATACCTGATTGGCAAGTGGTATCTTCCACACCACTGCTCCATCACCCAGGCTGAGACTGAAAGGACTGTCAGCCAGCTCCACCAGCCAGCCAGCAGAAAAAGGAGGTGTAAAACTTTTCTCAGGCTGTAGGAACTGTTGTTGTCTTCATTAGATATTTTTCTTTATGCCTCTCACACTGAGCACCAAATAAACTAAACTCCAGCAGGAATACAGCTTTTATCTCAAAGAACTGCATCCATAATGAATATAGGGCAGGACTCCTGTGAGTCAAACTACTCCCAAAAAACCTATGGTAACACTAAAGCTGATGGATGCAATCAATTGATTTAATAAGACACAACAAGCGAGGACACAGGGAGAATCAGAGATTTAGAAACTCAGTTGCAAATCAAGTTTAAAGGTGAATTAGCACTCCCTCAGACCCCAGAGCAACTAAATCTAGGTTATGCCACAAGAGAGATCTCTTGTCTCAGCAAAGAAGCCAGAGAGTTGCTAAGATGCAGTCTGAAATTTCAGAGTCAGCAAGAAAGAAAACAGACCAAAAAAAACCCCAAAACCAAACCACAACATCCTCTGAATCAAAAGAAAAAGACAAAAATCAAAGAAAATCAAAAGACTCTGGAGTCAGCATTTCTGGCACTCGCCCCAGAGAAAGTGCTAACTACTGCACCTTGCACAATTAGAGCAGAAAACTGATACAAAGATATTCCAAGTTTCTATTTTCTTACTTCTATGCTTTTCCTCTGTAGCATCATCCAGATCCTTAGTCAAGAGCAAATAAATTTTCCTCACTATATTTAAAACCAAACCACTTCTCTTTGAAGTTTTTCTTCCCACAGAAAGCTGACACATGGGAAGGGCTTTTTTGTTTCCTTAAAGATGAACCCAAACAAAGTGCGGTGAGGCAGATCTCGCGGAGAAGGGCTAATCTCAACTATGCAAGGACACCGCACAATCCAATGTGGATCAAAAGCGAGTGACAACTTTATTTAGTAGCCGCGTGCTTATATGTGTTACAGATAATATATGCATACATGTAGAGAGCTAAATGGCTGAATCTCTAAATACCCCATTTGCATGGTGCACCTACTTGCTACGTGCAGCTGCAAGCAGCAAACTACTTCTTATCTTATTCAGAGTTAGCTGTATCCTGCTCTGCTTGAGCTGTCCGCCGACTCATCAAGGACAGCGCCTCCCTAGCTAGCTATATTAAATGCTGCCTTTGTTTATTCAATATGTCTTTGTTTCTTCAATGTGGCCTTTGTTTCAGTGTGGCCTAGCACAGCCTTAATTTAGTTCCATATACTCATCCTGCTTGCCCACCTCTAAGTCATGTCCATTTTCCTTTAGCCATTCTGCAACAATTCCCCTCTTCTCTTTTTGGGCAAGCAGGGCTGTACCCCCAGTAACTCGATCCATGCCCCTCGGAATGCATCCATACCCTATGCGTAGTAATATAAGCGTAAGCAGTACTATTCCCAGCAGGCGGAGGCCCTCCTTGATAAGCTGTAGTATCCAGGGAGACAAACCTCCAAAAGTTGATCTCAGCCACTGGTCAAAGGGATTGTCATTAACAATAATGCGGTTAGTATGATTTTTCAGCCAAGCAAGCTGTTTATGGATAGACTCCCCATGGTCCGAGAGGTTAAAGCAACACATTCCCTCAAAATCGCTACAACCATGGTGCTAAAATCAGAAAGAGAATAAACCTGTTAGAGCTTTTACTAGTAGCATTAGTTTGGCAAGCTAACAACCCAAGCTTAGCTAACAATCCCAAAAGCTTTTTCTGCAATCAGTAAGTCATTTGTTCAAAAGACCAAAAGTCCAGACAAATGTCACAGTCACAGGAGAGTGCAGGTGTGCCACATCTTCATTGGTTCTGTGTGGCAATTGATGTTGTAGAGTTGCAGATGCATCTGCTGTCCAATATTCTTCCTCAGACTCCCATAGTTCTGTATTCACTCCACAGTTCTCAGAAACCTTGATGCTTTCATCACACTCCTAAGCTATGAGCTGTGTCTGTCTATTGTGCTTAAAAACTACTAATTTCTAAATACAATACAAAGATATGCACTAGATGTTGCTTTCAGGCTACTCTATTAGGCCTTTTTCCCACAGTTCTTCATCTGCTTTTAGAATTTAAGGCAGTGTTTGTCATCCTTCTGCAGGGCCCTTGCAAAAATATGACAAGCACATTGCCATCTGTGCCAATTAAGTGGGTTTTGGCCCTTACAAAAGGAACTAAACTGAATCTATTCCATTAAACCACAGTCACTGAAAACTCATGAAAATATCCAAATTCGTTAACCATGATCAAAACCTTATGATCCATACACACACAATCATCCTGTTAGTACTCCTTTCAAGTCCTTTCCACAATTCTGCCATCTGAGCAAGACTTCTGCTCACTTTAGGAAAAAACAGGCTAATCATACTCAAGCTGGTCTCCATCTTAAGGCCTGTGAGGATAAGTGATCAAACACAAGCAAATACAAGAACAAATGCAGACATATTCATTGCCCAGGCTAACAGATCCACTGGCCTAGTCTGTACGACACAACCACAGAAGTTTCAGCATTCTCTTTTCCTTCTCCTACTTTCCTTTCCTTCCTTCCTCTATTCTCTATTCTCCCCCCTCTTTTTTTTTTTTTTTTTTTTTTTTTTTTTGAGTTATACATAATCCCAGTGCTATCTAAATATACAGAAAAATCTTTTAAAATATTCTACAATATCCTTATATCCTAAAATTCTACAATTATATTTACAAACTCTTATCCTTAATTATATTATCTGTCAACTTAAAACATACATCAACTAAAGGAAATGAAACCATTAACTCAGTACTGAGAAAAAACCAAAGAAAATCAGGAAGATATTACATTCATGGAGCTCCTTTGAAAATACTCTGGTACCAGAAAGGGAAAAGAATCTTAAATTAGAAGTTACACACTTACAAACAACTCTTACTATAATATTCTATTATATTAACTGTTAAACATGTGCAGCTATCAAGTACTTAATATACTCTATTTGAATTGCTTAAGTCTCATCACAATTACCCTTCTAAAATGATTCTAAAACTTATCTTATTAAAATAAACATCTCATCAAGTCACGAAATAGCTATCACTAATTCAGCCTGTTTCTTTAAGAAACGAAATAGTTTTGTTAGCAGCAACTGCAAGGGAAAGAAAAACACAGGAGAGAGGGAGGGAAGTGGGGGAAGATGATAACGCCGGGGGATTGGGGGGGGAGGGAGGCTCGCATCACTCGTCTGAGCCGTCCAGTCTCTCAGCCCCCATCCCATACTGTCTCCGTTGCTTCTACTTCATTTTCTTCTCTGTTGATCGTCCCTCTGTCTCTCTGGGTTTTTTTTCTCTTTTTCCTGTGTTACTGTCGGTAGAGACGCGGGGGGGTCTGCGTTGTCAGGTGCTTAGCAGAGTCCCGTGGGCAGGTCACCAGCGGCACTCAGCAAAGTTGGTACACACGGCTGCAGGAGTGCTGAGAAACCTTTTAAACTGAGAAATCTTTGATGCTGTTGCCGGAGATGAGGAGAACTTGGGAAACTTTATAGACCAGGAACGTCCCGTACTGGTCTTTTCCAAGCGCCGCTGTGCATCAGTGGCTGTGGGACTGACTACGACGGGAAGACCGAGCCCTGGCGGTCCAGGTGCGAGAGCATTAAACACAGAGGATGCCTCTTGTCCCCCATCTTGCTTCTCGCCGGAGAGTTTAGTGGTAGCCACCGCCGCCACATCCTTCTCCAGTTTATACTTTTTTATAGCATTAACAGTCTCTCGCCAAGGCACTTGAAGCTTCTTAGCTGCTGGATCCCCGTCTATTACTGCATCCCACAGTTCACTGCCGAACGCCCTCCATTCTGCTTCATCAAAATATGACTCGGGGGTTTTAAAGAAACCCTTAGCATAGCCATATGCACAAAGTCCTGGCAAATACTTGGTATTAAAATTCACTTTGCGCTTTTCTAAGAAGCAAGATAGCAAGGAAAGGGCTACCTCTTTATCCATGCCGCGGCGTCCCGCTTGCCCTCCTTGCAGCGACGAAGGCTGGCTCTCTTGTCGTCAGCCTCAGGCCCACCTAATTGGTCCGCCACCCCGTCCTAGCTTTGTCCTGTTAGCGGGCGTCGCTCTCCTCCGACGGCCCGCTCCGCCGGCCTGTCCTCCTCCGTGTTTCCTAGGGTCCCCCCAAATCGGGGTCCCTGTTCCGGGCGCCAATCTGCGGTGAGGCAGATCTCGCGGAGAAGGGCTAATCTCAACTATGCAAGGACACCGCACAATCCAATGTGGATCAAAAGCGAGTGACAACTTTATTTAGTAGCCGCGTGCTTATATGTGTTACAGATAATATATGCATACATGTAGAGAGCTAAATGGCTGAATCTCTAAATACCCCATTTGCATGGTGCACCTACTTGCTACGTGCAGCTGCAAGCAGCAAACTACTTCTTATCTTATTCAGAGTTAGCTGTATCCTGCTCTGCTTGAGCTGTCCGCCGACTCATCAAGGACAGCGCCTCCCTAGCTAGCTATATTAAATGCTGCCTTTGTTTATTCAATATGTCTTTGTTTCTTCAATGTGGCCTTTGTTTCAGTGTGGCCTAGCACAGCCTTAATTTAGTTCCATATACTCATCCTGCTTGCCCACCTCTAAGTCATGTCCATTTTCCTTTAGCCATTCTGCAACAACAAAGCAATGTTGCAGGCAAATTTTCTGAATGCTTAGAACCTAAGAAACAGATGGGAATCCTATCCCATAGTTTTCCACCACACCACAAGTATCAAATGCTGCCAGAAAAGGAGACATCTCCTATGGCCAATGCTACTCTGAAAAGAGCAGATGGTAAGGAAGGACTATAACAATAGACAAAATGCATAAACCATAGCACAGAGCTTTTTGTTAAGCTACAAACACACATTTGGAAACTTCAGAATAAACTATGATTAGATAAAAACCTAATTTAAATTAGTCTTCCTTTTTTTTTCCCCCTCATGCATATTTAACAAGCTTGAAAATTATTTTATAGCACTGATGCACATCTGCAACTTGTGTATCTTGGATATGGGCATAAAAAGAAGGAAGTTATGAGTGAGGCAAGAAAAGCCACAGAGTGCATAGAAAAAGCAATAGAATAATGGAATCATCCAGGCCAGAAAGGACCTGGAGCCTGCAGCTACAGGGCTCCCAGAAATGATGGGACCTGGGGAGATTGACTTCGTTGTGACAAGTTGGTCTCTTCTTCAGAGAAACAAAGGATGAGGAGGAATGGCCTCAAGTTGCTCAAAGGGAGGTTTAGGTTGGACATTAGAGAAAACTTCTTCACTGAAAGGGTTCTCAAAGACTGGCACAGGCTGCCCAGGGAGGTGGTTGAATTCCCATCCCTACAGGTGTTGAAAAGGGACAGAGATGTGGTGCTGAGGGCTATGGTTGAGCACCAAACTTGGTAGAGTTGGATAATGGTTGGACTTGATGACCTTAAAGTTCCCTTCCAGCCAAAATGATTCATTGAGTCTGAGACCTCCAAGATCATCAAGTCCAGCCCTTTTGCCCACACCACCAAGCCTGTCACTACACCATGTCCCCAAGACCCAGATCTATCTGGCTTTTAAACCTGTCCAGGGGTAGTGACTCAAGCACCTCCCTGAGCAGCCCATTCCAGAGCCTGACAACTCTTTCCATGAAAAAAACATTTCCTAATGTCCAGTCTAAACCTCCCCTGGTGCAACTTGAGGCCAATGCCTCTCATTCTCTCATTAATGAGTTACTTGTGAGAAAAGACCAGTGCCTACATCTCTACAACCTCCTTTCAGGTAGTTGTAGAGAGTAACAAGGTCTGCCTTCAGAGTCCTTTCTTATAGACTAAACAGATCCAGTTCCCTCAGCCCCTCCTCAAAGGACTTGTTCTCCAGGCAACTTTACCAGCTTACTGGCCCTTCTCTGTACCCACTCCAGTGCCTTCATGTCCTTTCTGTATTGCAGTGTCCAAAACTGAACACATCACTCGAGGTGCAGGCTCACCAATGCTGAGCAACAGCAGGCACCAGTACAGACTGGGGCTGCCCTGCTGGAAAGCAGCTCTGTGCAGAAAGATTTTGGAGTGCTGGTGGACAGCAAGTTCTGCATGGGCCAGCAATGTGCCCTTGTGGCCAAGAGAGCCAATGGCATCCTGGGGTGCATCAGGAAAAGTGTGCTCAGCAGGGCTAAGGAGGTTCTTCTCCCCCCCTCTGCCCTAGTGTCAGGAGAGACAGGAACCTGCTGGAAAGAGTCTAACAGAGAGCCACAAGGATGACTGAGGGACTTGAGCATCTCCCCTTTAGGGACAGACAGAGAGACCTGGGGCTGTTTAGGCTAGAGAAGAAAAGACTGAGAGAAGATCTGATCAATGTCTATAAATAACTGAGGGGTGAGAGTCAAATGGATGTGGCAAATCTCTTTTCAGTGGTCCTCAGCAATGAGACAAGGAACAACAGCTACAAGCTGGAGCACAGAAGGTTTCATCTCAACGTGAGGAGAAACTTCTTTACTGTGAGGGTAACAGAGCACTGGAGCAGGCTGCCCAAAGAGGTTGTGGAGTCTCCTCCACAGACTTTCAAAGCCTGCCTGGATGCATTCCTGTGCAAACTGCCCTAGGGGATCCTGCTTTGGCAGGGGTTGGACTCAGTGATCCTTCCAACCTCTAAGGTTCTGTGATTCTGTGAGCACAGAGGGAAAATCCTCTCCCTCTGGTTACACTATTTCTAATACAGGCCAGGAGGTTGTCAGCCACCTGGACACACTGCTGGATCATATTCATCTACTTGTCAATCAGTACCCCCAGGTTGTTTTCTGCCACACAGCTCTCCAGCCATTCTTCCCTAACCTTGCAGTGCTGCATGGGGTCGTGGCACAGGTGCAGGACCAGGCACTTAGCCTTGTTGAAGCTGACAGAGTTGACCTCAGCATGGAGATGTGTGGGAGAAAACAGTGAACAGGAAGAGGAGGCAAATAAGAGTACCTGGATAGAAAGTTGGAGCTTCATTTGCTAAATATATATATACACACGTGGGAAAAATCCAAACCAGAGCAGTAAAACCTTTAAAGCATAGTATGAATTAACAGAACCTGGGAACACATAAAATACAGGGCCTGAAATTTGTTTTCAGGCCAGATTTCTCTCATCTGTAAGCTCAAAACCCAGCAAATCAATAACAAACTGTCACCAGGACTGTTCATTGGAATCATTCTACAGCCAATATGCTGTAGATGAAGCTGTTTAAAAAGCCATTAACTGCTCCTTAAATAACGCTCTGCATTACAGGTATTTTGCATACAAATGCATTCAGTGATGATTTCAGAAGCAAGAACAAATGAGGTTTCCACCCAATAAGCACTGACATATTTCTAACTCACCAGATCCTGATCTAAGGCACTAGGTACAGATCTGCTTCTTATGCTCAGAGTATCCTCATTTCCTTCAGAGAAAGATTCACTCAAATCTATCTCGGATCGGCTACGATCTGGAAAACAAAAACAATCAAAGTGTTTGGTGTGGCTTGTACAGAAATATTCCATTGCATCCACACTTTAATAAGTGCTGTCTCAAACAACTGCTTTACAAGAAAGAAACATCAAAACAGGATTTTAGGTGTCTGTCACAAACTCTATGATAACTGAACATCAATATGACAAATGGAAAAATAGGCTCTTTGATGCTGTTCAGCCTTCCGGACAAAACTTCTTCCCCCTGCACCATTTATCTGCTGTAATCGTCTCCTGCAGGACTTTCTTTGGTGGGCCTATCAATCTACACCCTGCAAAACTTGCAGTCCAAGTATTCACAGTGGTTATCACATCTACCACCATCACCAAGCTGTCCCGAGGACCTGCTTCAGGGCTAAGTAACTAAGGATACAGATGGACACTGAAATTACTTCTGCCATTTCTGGTGCTCTCTGCACAGAAAGGTGAAGGAGGCAAACAAGTCTTGTGACCCTCACAGATTTCTCTCAGTCCACTTAATAGACATATGGCATGCTAGATGTCTTGGAGAAAATTTTTCTTACTCCTCACCACATAAATCTTTTATGTGACTGTTCAATATATTGGGAAAGAAAGTGGGGGAGGAGAACATTTTCTTTAGACCCTGCTACCAAAGTTTTCAGTTGTTCATCCTGTGCTACAGCTGATGTGGCAGGAAAGGTCATTCTCCTGAGCTTAATGTCCTGTGAGATTGTCCACTAAGGAGACAATGAAGAGTTTGAGTCTTCTCCCCAGGTTTCCTGCAAATTTGCTTGGCTTCCATCTGCTTTGGTAACATAAGGCCAGCTCTCTTCTACTAGGACAGAGCAGAAACAAGAGGTGAAGAATGCTATCTCCATTGAGTAGCTCTGTGGGATAAACCACTAGGTTTCTGCTCTGGGCTAAACTCAGCCAAAATAACATGAGCCCTGCTGTGTTTCAGAAAGAAAATTGAAAATCCAAACCCACTGTGTTAGCCCTGGAAGAAGCCAGCTGAGTGCCTGGGATGAGCAGAAGAATGCACGCTGTTGCCAACTCCCATTTCAGACAGATAAAGGAGGATCTTCCTCCACTGCTGCAAAGTGACTCTGACAGCACCTTTCTGTGCAAGCTTAATTTACCTAACAGCTTCCAAAGACATGAGGTAAATCACAGATGACTCTACTGGTTCAGTGCATCACGTATGAAAATGAAATGACATGAAGTCTGTAAGGGACAGCTTATTGTTTCCCAAACTTGCTTCTGAGGAAGGCATGTATGAAATGTAACAGAAGCAGCTTTGCAGTATTTTACACTCTAGATAGGTAGCCTTTTATACAGCTCATAGAATCAACCAGGTTGGAAGAGACCTCCAACATCATCCAGTCCAACCTAGCACCCAACCCCAGCCAGTCAACTAGATCATGGCACTAAGTGCCTCATCCAGTCTCCTCTTGAACACCTCCAAGGATGGTGACTCCACCACCTCCCTGGGCAGCCCATTCCAATGGCAAATGACTCTCTCTGGGAAGAACTTCCTCCTAACATCCAGCCTAGACCACATGCAATTCTGAATGAAATCCTGTAGCAATCCTAAGAGGATGTGGTTTACCTAACACTAACATGGTACTGATGCCATTAGGTCCAGGATTATATTTTCTTCAAATGTGGAACCTGTAAAGTGGTCTAAGGGAAGAATTTTCAGAATAAATATGTGTAGGTCAATGACACTTAAATCTGATCTTTGAATGGGCTTTAAAAATGAAGGGAGCAGAATCACAAGAATAAGAATAATAATCTGATAATAAAGGCTGGCAAAAAGAAGGAAAAGACTTCATACTTGCCTGATGACAAAGATACTCTAGAAACTGCAATGGAAGGTGTTCCAGAGGCTTTCCTACAGTGCTTCTTTACTAAAGCTTCAGGTACACTTTCACTTGCTGGAATAATCATGCCATTTTTTAAGCCAGTGTCCTGCCCAGGAAGAAAAATGTACATCACATAAATACAAAAAGCAAGCTTATTAATCAATAATCTACAAAAGTATCACAGTATCAACAAGGTTGGAAGAGACCTCACAGATCATCAAGTCCAACCCTTTACCACAGAGCTCAAGGCTAGACCATGGCACCAAGTGCCACGTCCAATCCTGCCTTGAACAGCCCCAGGGACGGCGACTCCACCACCTCCTCGGGCAGCCCATTCCAGTGTCCAATGACTCTCTCAGTGAAGAACTTTCTCCTCACCTCCAGCCTAAATTTCCCCTGGCACACCCTGAGGCTGTGTCCTCTCGTTCTGGAGCTGGCCACCTGAGAGAAGAGAGCAACCTCCCCCTGGCCACAACCACCCCTCAGGTAGTTGTAGACAGCGATAAGATCACCCCTGAGCCTCCTCTTCTCCAGGCTAAACAATCCCAGCTCCCTCAGCTCCTTTATCACCTGCTTTACTATTGCAATCTAAATGTATGGGTCTAATCTGCTGTTTTGCACTGATCCTGAATAACATCTGCACAGAGATGCAGTTCTGAGTTTGAAGTTGAAAAATAGAGTAGTGCACCAGGGCTGAGAAGAGGGAAATCTATTAAAGGTTAATTTAGCTTGAAAACAGAAAGACAGACAGACAGAAAGATAGCCAGACAGAGAGCAAGCAATACAGACAGACAGACCGACCAGGAAGGCAGACCAAAAGGCAGACAGAAAGGCAGACAGGCAGAAAGATCCTATTTTCTTTATGGCAGTATAATGACTTAAATCCAAATGAGCTTCAACTAATTAAATGCTGCCAGTATAACCCCTTAAACAAAGCCAACATGCTTGATATCATTATGGCTTTTTGTCTGCTTGTAAAGAAATATTCAAAACCATTAAGTCCATCTAAATTAAAGGGATTGGCCTTTTTGAGCCAAATCTAATGCAACTGGAATTGTCAGTCCTTGAGCAAACAAGAATGTAAATAAAGCAACTATTAATTTATTTACAGCTCCCCAAATTGCCCTTCAGACAATCTGAATTCTTATTAGAAAAGACTACATGTTAGACTAAGTATTTGGAAGCTAGAAAAACCCAAATTTCTTCAGTAGAATCATAGAATCAACCAGGTTGGAAGAGACCTCCAACATCATCCAGTCCAACCTAGCACCCAGCCCTAGCCAGTCAACTAGACCATGGCACTAAGTGCCTCATCCAGGCTTTTCTTGAACACCTCCAGGGACGGTGCCTCCACCACCTCCCTGGGCAGCCCATTCCAATGCCAATCACTCTCTCTGGGAAGAGCTTCCTCCTAACATCCAGTGCTCTGATCTCAAACACTCATCTACTTATCTTCCAAAGTAAGAGGTAAAAGGTGCTACATCTGATTATGAATTTTATTCTCCTTGCACACTTGAGTCATAGCAACTTAGCATAACTCACTAATATGACCCTGATTTCTTCAGTAGAGTGAATTTAATTCAGGATGAGTGCCTGAGTGCACAGCCAGGAGGAGGCACAAACAGGGAGGTTGTTTAGGAGCAAAGAACATCTGCTTCTGGCTAGATGAGTCTTATTCTTATTACATAACAGCAAAGGCAGCTAGCTCAGATGTGGCCACCTACATACTAAGAGGCCTAACATCAGGTAAGAGGAATCCCATCTTCAATTTTGATAAAGCATCTAGTACACATTTTGTGTTATAACTTATGCAGAGCCCAAAGTCTGAACCCAGAAAACAATGAAATCAATGTGGTTTCATCTTCTGCAAGTGCTGAACTTGCCAAGTTTCCCTTCGTGCTGGTTTAAGGCTCATTGGAACAATCTAGTGAGAGAAATTAGATCATTGCTTGAGAGAAGAAAGTCATGATAAAGGCTGTATCATTCATTGGCTTGTTAAAAAGGACAAAAAGCCAAAGTATAAACAATTTGTCTCTCTTTGCTTCTGACTGCTTATTCCTTTTGGATGTCTTCTCTCTCTAATGTCTTCCATTAACCTTGGCTAACAGATAACAGGTAAGCCTTGCTGGTTGCTTTCTGTCTGGGAGAGAGAGAGAGAGGGTGGCATTGAGCCCCTTCTGGGCTTCTTTGTCTGGGAGGGAATGTGGATTTCTGTGTTATTTCTCAGCTGTATGTAACTGTAAATACATGTAAATATATGATGTATATATGCTTGTAAACTTAGCTTTGCTGTCAATAGAGCTTCATCTTACTTCCAATCCATCTGAGATAGTCTGGTAAGTTTCTAGTTGAGGGGGGAACTTTCCTTAACCCATTACACTCTTAGAAGTGGAAGCATGCTGGACCTTGGTGTGCTTTAAAGTCCCTTACTCAAGGCCCTGAGATGCCAGAAAACCTTAGTGCCAGCCCTTGTGCTTTCTAGTTCAAAATCTGCAATTCATGAAGTAATGCTGGAATTTTTAGACAGAAGAAAAACGCCTGCCAAATCGAACCCACATCACTGACAGAATGCAAACATTTGTATGATAGTAGAGATCTTCACTGCTCCCAGCAGAATTAGGGAAGAAACAAAATCTTCTCTGCCAGTCTTGGTTCTTTTCTGGGCTACACATAGGTCTAACAGGGCAGATACCAGCCAAATCACAGAATGTCAGGGGCTGGACCTCGAAAGATCATCCAGTCCAACCCCCCTGCCAGAGCAGAGCAGATCAGATCACACAGCAATGTGTCCAGGTGGGTTTTGAATCTCTCCAGAGAGGGAGACTCCACAACCCCCCTGGGCAGCCTGTTCCAGTCTTCTGTCACGCTCACAGTGAAAAGAAATCCTCTTCATGTTTCCATGAAACTTCCTATGCCTCAGCTTCCACCCATTGCCCCTTGTCCTGTTGTGTTTGGTGTCAGCTCTGCATCACTGTGCTTACCCTGCTATAATCCACAGTCATGCTGCGTGTGCTGAGCGCTGGAGACCTCTGGAAGGAAGGTATGGAAATGTTGCCCCTGCTCACAGGACCCAGAGCCCCTTTCAGATGGCTTGCAGTGGCCTCTGTGTCCCCACTGTTCAGTGAAAGAGTGCTCCCTCTGGGATGGAGAGAACAGTATTAAAGTGTTATTGCTTTGAGCAAACTCATTTAGCAAACCACTGCAAGGAAGCAGCCACAGGAACAGTTTACTAGAACAACATTGCCCTGGAGGAACTGCCTGATTCACTGCAAGGAAATGGTCACCTGGAAAGAAAAACAGAGGCAAAGGTGAATTACAATCACTTTACACACACAAGTAACAAATATTTTTGGCACTTCTATCAGGATTGTGAATAGCCCAAATGGGGAGCTCTTGTCCAGGCTGCAGGGGCTGAATTCATCCGTGTTCATTTCACACTGCACTTGCATCCCAACAGTAGATTCTGTCAAGCTGCTCCTTGGTTTAAAGGAAACTATAGTGACAAGATAGTTTCATCCACTTCTGCAGCCCGTCTTAATGCCAGCACTGTCTTGAGGAAACTAAAATCCTTGGTTACCTGCTTCCTGTCCTGTTCAGAAAACAGCTTGCTCACTGTCCTCTTTATATTGTAGCAATGACTTTTGACTCAAAACTGATCAACTCTTTCAACTCTCTTGGAAAGCTAGACAAGCTGGACAAGTCTTTTTGCCAGTTTTCATGTTATTAGAATCCATGAAAAAGCCTCTGTGACCAGCATACCAGAGCCCAACTGCTGTCTAATACAACAACAGGCAGAAGTTTGCCCCTGGGACATTACTTGGCAGTCCACATGAGCACTGAGAGTTAGAAAAGGTAACTCACTGCACTTCTTGTAGCTCTTCAAACAGCAAGGATTATTCTTAAATGTAGTTCAACACACTTCCAATTAATGCTTGATTTCCATTGGAAATCTGATTTGCAATAGAAGTACAAGTACTTGGCTGATCTACTCTTCTTTTTTTCCACAAACATCAAAGCTTTTCATTTTTCTTCACAACTGAGACAAATTTCTGAACAGTTCCACATATATTCCTGCTTACTGCTTTAAAAACAGACAAACAACCAAGCCCACCACACAACCAAACCCACAGAACTGATGAAGGAATTGCATCCTGTTCGCATGGAAAATACTGTCAGAGGAGAACAGCAGTGCAAATTTACTGGAGAAAAGGTTGGGAACTTCCAATGTATTTTCAGCTGTGGCAGTTTAAGGCTTATTGGAATATTCTAGTGAGAGAAGCTGGTACTTTGCTGGAAGTTCAGTGCAGAACCTGAACAAGCAGGACATTGGATGTGGAAGAATAACATTGATAAGAGGGATAAGAAGACAATGTATAAATAATTTTCTTCTCTTGCCTCTTGAGCACTGGATCTGTTCACTGTTCCTTCATTTCTCTCTCTGATCTCTTCCACTACCCTTGACTGCCCAGATAACCAGTGAGCTTTGCTGGTTGTTTTCTGTCTGGGGGGGGAAGCCCCTTCTGGGCTTTGTCTAGGGGGGGAAGATTTGATTTCTGTGTTATTTCTAAACTGTTTATAATTGTAAATACATGTAAATATATTGTGTATGTATGCTTGTAAATTTAGCTTTGCTGTAAATAGAGCTTCATCTTACTTCCAAGCTGTCTGAGCTGGTCTGGTAAATCTTAACCAGACCAGAGGGGGAAGTTCCCGACCCACAACATCAGCCAAAGGAGGCTTGTTTAATAAATACTTCAGGTTTGCAGGCATCTTCATTGTGCTAGACAAGAGCTGAATTTCACCTTGACTTGGTTTAGATTGTCTAGAATAACTACAGTAAAAATATTCTCTATCATAATGGACATTTTTACTAGAACTGCTATTGAACTGCATAAAAAGTGCTCATGGGACACAACAGCTCCTGCCTTATCGCTACATGAAACAGTGAGCACTGGCTCTGAATCCACATTGGTGGACTTAGCAAAACCAAGAAATACAAAGGAAAACCTCCAACACCAGAACTATCAGCAAACGTTGTGCAGCCACATTTTTGTCTCTAGTGAGCATATGGTGACCTTTTAAACAATTGCTATCCAATTTCATACACTGACACCAGTAGATAATGCAGATTACACATGCCCTTTTGCATGTGCACTTCACATTCACTGCTACTTTGGGATATACTGATACTGTGATACTTTTTAATTTGATGAGCTAGTGATCAGCAAATCCTGCTAAATGTGGTTTGGTTGAATTTTAGTCCCACTTGTTTACAAACAGATACGTCTTTGGTGCTGCAAAAGTCAGAAAACAACCAAGGTTAGTATCACAGTATCACACAGTATCATCAGGGTTGGAAGAGACCTCACAGATCATCAAGTCCATCCCTTTACCACAGAACTCAAGGCCAGACCATGGCACCAAGTGCCACGTCCAACCTTGCCTTGAACTGCCCCAGGGACGGCGACTCCACCACCTCCCCAGGCAGCCCATTCCAGTGCCCAATGACTCTCTCAGTGAAGAACTTTCTCCTCACCTCCAGCCTAAATCTCCCCTGGTGCAGCCTGAGGCTGTGTCCTCTCGTTCTGGTGCTGGCCACCTGAGAGAAGAGAGCAACCTCCTCCTGGCCACAACCACCCCTCAGGTAGTTGTAGACAGCAATGAGGTCACCCCTGAGCCTCCTCTTCTCCAGGCTAACCAATCCCAGCTCCCTCAGCCTCTCCTCGTAGGGCTGTGCTCAAGGCCTCTCCCCAGCCTCATCGCCCTTCTCTGGACACGCTCAAGCATCTCAATGTCCCTTCTAAACTGGGGGGCCCAGAACTGAACACAGTACTCAAGGTGAGGTCTAACCAGTGCAGAGTACAGGGGCAGAATGACCTCCCTGCTCCTGCTGACCACACCATTCCTGATGCAGGCCAGGATGCCACTGGCTCTCTTGGCCACCTGGGCACACTGCTGGCTCATGTTCAGGCAGGTATCAATCAGCACCCCCAGATCCCTCTCTGTCTGGCTGCTCTCCAGCCACTCTGACTCCAGCCTGTATCTCTGCATGGGGTTGTTGTGGCCAACACAACATGTAGCTCTCATCTTTATTTTATTGAAGCTGTTGGACTTTTCAGCATGGATTTATGAGGGGCAGGTTCTGCCTGACTAACATGACCTCCTTCTATGATAAGATCACCTGGCTATCGGATGAGGGAAAGGCTGCCAATGTTGTATTCCTAGACTTTCAAAAAGCCTTTGATACTGTTCCCCTCAAAATTCTTGTTGACAAATTGGCTACTCATGGCTTGGCTGAGCACACTATCTCCTGGATAAAGCACTGGCTGGACAGCAGGGCCCCGAGGGTGGTGGTCAATGGAGTTAAATCCAGTTGGCAGCCAGTCAATAGTAGTGTTCCTTAGGGATCTGTGTTGGGACCACTCCTTTTGAACATCTTTATTGATGACCTTGATTCAGGCACAGAGTGTCATCAGTAAGTTTGCAGATGACACCAAGTTAGGTGGTAGTGTTGATCTGAATGAGGGTAGAGAGGCTCTTCAGAGGGACATGGATAGGCTAGTTCAACGGGCCAACATTAATGAGATGAGCTTCAACAAGGGCAAATGCCAGGTCCTGCACTTGGGTCACAACAACCCCAAGCAACGCTAAAGGCTTGGAGCAGTGTGGCTGGAGAGTTGCCTGGCAGAAAGGGCTCTGGGGGTTGTAATAGACAGGCAGGTGGATATGAGCCAGCAGTGTGCCCAGGCAGCCAAGAAAGCCAATGGCACCCTGGCTTGTATTAGAAATGCTGTGTCCAGCATGAGCAGGGAGGTGATTGTCCCCTTGTACTTGGCTTTGGTGAGGCCACAACTTGAGTACTGTGCTCAGTTTTGGGCACTGCAGTACAAGAGAGATGTGGAGGTGCTGGAGTGGGTCCAGAGGAAGACAACACTCTAGTGAAGGACCTGGAGAAGAAATCTTATGCTGCTGGTCTCTTCTCCCAGGTAACTGGAGACAGAACAAAGGGGAATGGCCTCAAGTTGAGACTGGGTAAGTTTAGATATTAGGAAAAAGTTTTTCCATGGACAGAGTGGTCAGGCACTGGCATCAGCTGCCCAGGGAGGCGTTGGAATCACTAACCATAGATGTGGTTAAGGCTCATTTGGATATGGTGCTTAGGGATATGGTTTAAGGTGGATCTTGTAGAGTAGGGTTATAGGCTGGATTTGGTGATCCTGAGGGTCATTTCCAACCTGGATGTTTCTGTGATTCTGTGACTTCAGTGCACACATCTTAATTTCCAAACCTACCAGTGCACAGAAAGTACCAAAAAACATTGAAACCCTGAGTTTTATTGTCTGTGACACCACTTTTGATGGATTGTTGTGACTTTCTGCTACAGAGGTTGTTGCTGCATATTCCTTACCTCAACCCAGATTTTTCTGGTGCTGCTTTCCCTCCTGTCTGTGGGTGGCAAGCGGGCTTGTGAGAGCAGGCTGTGTTAAGCCAGGACATTGCTTTGACACAGCATTCAAGGACACAATGCAAGGCTGGCAGAGGACTGGCAGAGACCCTTGTGTCAATCCTGGCACGAGCTGTACCAGATCCCTTTTGCTCACCTCTCAGAAGGCAGCGTTAACTTGCCACTGCGCAGACTTTGGATTTCAGCTTCTGAGCCTGTGCTCCTTTCACCTTCATCTTTACCATTTATAATTTCTCCTTTGGTAATTGCCCTAAATACTTTCCTGATGAAAACAGGAAACAAAAGATTTCAAAAATCATAAGAAACAGCAGCCTGAAATGTGTGTATTCTCTTAATTTCATGACTGACCTACAAACAGCTCTGGCCAGCAGAGCACCAAATGTGGTGATTGGACTGATGCCTATGAACAGAAAAACATCATCACCTTGGCTATGAACAGCTTATTTTATAGGAAAGCATTTAAACATCTTTCCTACTCAACAGGGCCACTTCAAGCTTTGATCCACAAATGCCTTTCATGAAAATTCCCTCCTCCTACAGAAGCATAGAATTGTCAGGGCTGGAAGGCACCTCAAGGATCATTTAGTTCCAACCCCTCTGCCACAGGCAGGGACACGTCATGCAAGATCAGGTTGCTCAGAGCCCCACCCAGCCTGGAGTTAAAGACCTCCAAGGATGGAGCTTCCACCACCTCCCTGGGCAACCTGTTCCAGTGTCTCAGCACGCTCATGACGATGTCATTCAACATGACAACTTCAAGCTTTGATCCATGAGTGCCTTTTATGAACATTCCTAATTCAATTTGGTGCTTTTTTTACAGTTTATACCCAGCAGAAGTATTTTTGACTACGTATCTGCATTTTCCCCTAGTGCATTACACTACATGTACTGTCTCTTAAAGATTTCTTTGTGGTTTCTACAACTACATGCACCAGTGCTGCAAACTGCTGTTTTCCAAAAACATCTCAGCATCCCTTCACCCTGTAAAACGTGGCCAGTGAGTCAGAAAGGAAAGAAATCAAATAACGTTTTGAAGAGTAATAGGATTCTTCGTAGGCATCCTGGCCTGCATCAGGAGCAGTGTGGCCAGTAGGACAAGGGAGGTTATTCTGCCCCTGTGCTCAGCACTGGTCAGGCCACACCTTGAGTACTGTGTCCAGTTCTGGGCTCTTCAATTCAAGAGAGATGTTGAGGTGCTGGAACATGTCCAGAGAAGGGCAACAAAGCTGGTGAGGGGCCTGGAACACAAATCTATCAAGAGAGGCTGAGGGAGCTGGGGTGTGCAGCCTGGAGAAGAGGAGGCTCAGAGGGGACCTCATTGCTGTCTACAACTACCTGAAGGGGCATTGTAGCCAGGTGGGGAGTGGCCTCTTCTCCCAGGCAAGCAGCAACAGAACAAGGGGACACAGTCTCAAGTTGTGCCAGGGTAGGTATACGCTGGATGTTAGGAGGAAGTTGTTGCCAGAGAGAGTGATTGGCATTGGAATGGGCTGCCCAGGGAGGTGGTGGAGTCACCATCCCTGGAGGTGTTCAAGAAAAGCCTGGCTGAGGCACTTAGTGCCATGGTCTAGTTGACTGGCTAGGGCTGGGTGCTAGGTTGGCCTGGATGATCTTGGAGGTCTCTTCCAACCTGGTTGTTTCTATGGCTTACAAACCATAATAGACTGTTAAGTCATCCCACCACACCAAGTGTCAGTAGGAGTGGGTGCCAGAATGGCTTTGTTAAAACAAATCCACTAATGAGACTTATGGATGTGGAACCTAAGGCAAGAAGGAGCAAGGAAGGAAGAGGAGAAATAATTAAATACTTCTAAGAGATACCACAAAATACACTAGGAAAATCAAGCCCAATTCTTGCAGGATTAAATGTCCTTTATGGGATGTGTCACCACCAAAAAAAATACTTCAGGCCACAAACTGGAAAAGGCTAAACACTGCCAAAATAACAAGAAGAATTTATATATATATATATATATATATAAATATTCCTGATATGGGAATATGACTAACATATCTTCACCACAAATTAAAAGAGGATTAGAAAAATAAACTTTAATGCACTCTCACTATAGCCACTAATTGGGATGATTTAGAGCAACATCATGGTCCTATTATAGTGGGTTCCCCAAGATGGTTCTTTCCTCACCTTAATTTGGAAGGCAGAGGTGTTCTGATGTTCTTTTTCATGATGTCAAAGGGAGATAACTCCCTGATGTTAATTTCTGGAGTCACTGGAACAAGTGATTCCATAACTCCTCTTTCTACAGGTTTGTGCTTTGGGTTTTTTTGTACTTCTGAGGAGAGACATCTACCTACCCTGCATTTAGGGTCCATAATAAAATGCCTTTTTTTTTGCCTCCAACAGAAACTAAGTTTTCCAACTATCAGCCCATGGAGCTCCAACAACATTATGAACATCCATCTGATTTTATTTCCTGTTCACCCAACAGCCTCGAGTTCCAGGCACCATTCACACAGCCATGTATTCAATGCATTTGTCCATGTTCCCTGACAGTAAGTGTGACAGACTACATTTTGACTCTCTTGTACATATAAATGGACAAAGACAAAAACCACCTTTGCTCAGGTGGTTTGTCTGAATGCCCAGGGATGTGTATTGTAATGAGAGGCAGAGGGGCGAGGGCAGAAAGCCCACTGCTGACACCAGACCCCTGCAAATGCATGAGAATACAAAGGAAGATTTCCTGGGAGGTTACACCTGGACACATACCTAAGACTGTGACTAAAAAGTGTATAAGAAGACCTGAGCAAAGCCTGCTCGACAGAAGAACTCCCAAGAAAAACTCCACTGAAGACATCACTCACTGGAAACAATCCTGTGCAACACATACTGAGAAGGACTTGGACTTTGGAAATCCTTTCTCTCCCCTCCTCTGGCCAATGGTAATACAATCCCTTTCTTGCTCTTCTCTTTTGTTCTGTTCTGCCTTCTCTCTCTCCTCCCTTCTCTCTCTGTCTGTTCCACTCAATTTATCCTTTAATAACTAGTCTTGGTTTCGATATTCAGTCCCACTTGTACCTTAATTCCACAACATAGAATCAACATAAGAACAAATCTCCTCCAGCCCGAGACAGTAAGTGAGCGTTCCTCTGAAGGACACAGCCAAAACAGGGTTACATACATCCTCAGACCTCAAGGTAACCTGCAGCACAGCTGTTTACTCACTGTCTGTGCTAGTTTGAGCCTAGCTGGGATGGTTTGGTGAGAAGAATTAGATTGTAGGTTGTGAAAAGAAAACAGTGGTGATGTCTACTTCACTCATAGGCTTGCTGAGATGTATAAAAACAAGAACATAAACATAGGTAACCGTTTGCTCTCTGACCTTGGGGCTGCACTCTTCTCTCTAACTTGCTGCCTAACTAATCTGTCTGCTTCCTAATCCCCCTGGCTGATTCTCCAAAGTCACCTTGAGCGTAAGGCATACTCTGGGATAAGGTGGAGGGGTG
Source organism: Pogoniulus pusillus (assembly GCF_015220805.1). NCBI lineage: Eukaryota > Metazoa > Chordata > Aves > Piciformes > Lybiidae > Pogoniulus > Pogoniulus pusillus. The sequence continues at coordinate 25,040,531 of NC_087275.1, forward strand.
GGAAGAAAGTGGAAGGGTGGTTGGGAGCCCCTCCTGAAGACTCAGGTTTCTGGGAGGACTGTTGTGTTTCTGTATTACTTTTTAACTTGTCTATTTCTGTCTATATTGTAACTAACTGCTTGTATATTCTGCTAAGTTGTAAATATAAAGCTTCATTCAATTTCCAGAGTGGCTGAGTCTAGTCTGGGTGATTTTCTGAAGAGTGGAGGGGTGGGTAACACCCAAACCATCACACCTTTCCTGATCTTCTCTCTTGTTCTGTTTTTCCCTCTCTCTCTATCTCCTTCTCTCTTTTCGTCTGTTCCACTCAATTTATCCATTAATGAATAGTCTCAGTTTTGATATTTGGCTTCACTCATACCTTAATTCCACAACATGGAATTAACATAAGAACAGATCTCATTCCTCCAGACCAAGACACTTTTAGTCTTTCTCCTCCAGACTGAGACAGTGAGGGGGCATTCCTCTGAAGGACACAGCCAAAGTGGGGTTACACACACCCCTGAGACCTCAATGTGACCTGCAACGCAGCTGTTTGCTCACAGTCACACAGACACAAGAAAGGGGCACTGCTTAACTGTTAAGACTGCATTAGCACAGCAGGAAGCTAAAGGCAAACTTGACTTATGAGAAGAACATAAAGGGAGCTGGGCCTGTTTAGCCTGGAGAAGAGGAGGCTCAGAGGTGATCTTATTACTGTCTACAACTACCTGAAGGGGCATTGTAGCCAGGTGGGGGGGTGGCCTCTTCTCCCAGGCAACCAGCAATAGAACAAGGGGACAGAGTCTCTAGTTGTGCCAGGGTAGGTATAGGCTGGATGTTAGGAAGAAGCTCTTCACAGAGAGAGTGATTGGCATTGGAATGGGCTGCCCAGGGAGGTGGTGGAGTCACCGTCCCTGGGGGTCTTCAAGAAAAGCCTGGATGAGGCACTTAGTGCCATGGTCTAGTTGATTGGATAGGACTGGGTGCTAGGTTGGACTGGATGATCTTGGAGGTCTCTTCCAACCTGGTTGATTCTATGATTCTAAGTTCTCCAAACCCTTTTTTTTTTTCCAGTTTGCTTCTTTGACAAACTTGCCCTCTAGGGACACTCTGTAACCTCTGGGTATAAGCAAGAAAAATCCAGGAGTAAAACTGCCCTGTTTTTTGCTGCTACATTTATAGCTGAAGAGTAATTACAGCTGCATTTGCTAGGAAATAGCAGTCTAATTATAGCTGGTATGCTTATAAAAGAAAGCTGTTTCTAACCCTGGAAAGTTTGAGGCAGAAATGCTGGAGAAACTCAAAATACAGATCCAACCATATAGAGCTGTTATCTGATTTATCAGGTTCCAAAAGAAAAGGCTTTACCCTATCTTTTTAGGTCCACTGAAGACTGATTTAAGCCCATTTGTGGAGGAGACTGATACATCTGGCCTTTTTTCTTCATTTTCTTGGGGTTGATCATTAAATGCTCTTCCATCATCCAGACTGGGAACTGTATCTTCTGTCGTAGAAGGGGGAAGGAAAGAGGAAAAAAAAAGAGAGAATGGTGAATGTTTCCCAAAAAGGGCAGCATATGCCAAACAAGCTACAAAACCAGATCTGTTATTTTTCAGTATTATATAGAGCCACATGACAAAATAGCAGGAAAAAAAATACCCCAACCCAAAGACTTAAGAGAGTTCTTTGTCTTTTCCTTTTAGTAACAGCAAATAAAGCTTGAAGTGTTTCTCATTATCAGCTCTCATCTTGAGCTATGCCTCTGGATTTCTCACTGACAGCATTTAATAACCAGAGGACCTAAAATACAATTTTGTGGTGTAGGATATTTTCTGTGTTAAATGAAAGAATGTATTTCTAATTAAATGTTTGTTCATCTAGGAGAAAGGGATGGGGGGAAATGGCTTAAATATCTGTTTTGAATACAGCTATCAAATAGCAAAACAAAGAGTCACAAAACAGCTCATTTGACAGGCTGCATAATATCAAACCCCCAAAAAACATTATAGATATTTGCCCATTTGGCAGCTTTTGAAGCACAGTGAAGGTGGCAAGGCCAGCATTTTGCCAAGCAGTGGATTTCCACTAGGCATTCTTCCAATGGCACTAATCCAGGTCCTCTCCCTACCCTACAAACTGCCCATACCAATCACCTTCCTACTGAAAGTGCTAAATGCTGCATCTGGAAACAGGCTACCTAAATAGCAGCTTCTGTGTCCAGAGTGAAGTCATTAAGGGTAAGACAGAAGCAGCAGCATTCAGGAAAAATTCCTGTTTCTTGAACTCCTGGTCCTGTTGTCCTGGTCTGAGCTACCACAGCAGCTCACAGACATTCATTGTGCTTGGCCAAAACAGCCAGAATGTTTATTGCACCTAAAAATGCAAGTACCATTTATCAGAGAGATTTGGGCAAAAGAAAACTCCAGTGAGAACTGTTAAGTGCCAAGTGGCCTGGATAGAGCCCATACTCCAGTATTCAGCTCAGGAGTTAACATTTATCTTTCTTATTCACCACCATCACAAAGGAGAGAGTCAAAGTGGAAAAGAAAAAAGGTAGCTGGATTTAGATCTCTGCATGCAGCCAAGCTTCCTGGAAGGAATCCAGAATGAGTTTTTAAAGCTTCTGCTGCTGGCTTTGCAGCTGAATAATACTGTGCACTTGTTTGGACAGTGAGATTTTCAGCAGCTCTCTACCTCCAATGAAATATTTCATTGCTCACCTTTCCCATATAGTAGGCATTCGCAAGTCACTGCATAGCAGCACCCAAACACAAAATCAAGATGAAAATACTTCTTACACTTACACCTTTGGCAGTGAAGAATAGAACACCACACACGTCAAACACTCTGGAAACAAGGTTTCAACACCATAGGTGAAAGCAAATCCCTCTCTTGTAGTCCTCACCTGTGAATTTGTGTAGGATAGATTGTCTGACAACGTCGGTTCCTAGAAGATTTGATTGCTTGAAACGCTTTGCTCTCTCTTCAAAAAACCATTCTCCTGTCACTATCCGCAGCTGGCTGCATGGGAAAACCAACACAGAAACCAGAGGCACCACACACATTAACAGACCTGGCCAAGGACAGCTATTGCTGAAACCATGAAGTTGAACACACTCTGGGTAACATTTGCGCAATTCAAAATAAAGAGCAAAAAGGGTTAATTCCTTGGGTTAGTGGCATGTGGCAGGAAAAGAATGTTCTCTTTCTTTGTGAATGAAAAGCAATTTTCAGCACATGGAAACTCAGTTGGCAAGTAAATGGTTCAGCCACTTCAATCAAATTTCTGCATTCCATCTCCTTAAGTCCTTTGGATAGTAACCTACTTGAGCTTACAGATTTCAGGATCTCCAAAATAGCAAGAGATGGAGAAAGAGCAGTGGCCACAGTGAGAAAAACCCTCACCAAAGCTCCTGCCAGTGAAGTCAGCAGCTCATGGACCCAGTCCATATACAGGTTGCTGCAACCCTTTATAGGTTTTTCATCTCTTAGAGATGTTGAGATACTGGAATGTGTCCAGAGAAGGGTGATGAAGCTGGTGAGAGGCCTGGAACACAGCCCTGTGAGGAGAGGCTGAGGGAGCTGGGGTTATTTAGCCTGGAGAAGAGGAGGCTCAGGGACCTCATTACTGTCTATAACTATCTGAAGGGAGGCTGTAGCCAGGTGGGGATTGGTCTCTTCTCCCAGGCAACCAGCAACACAACAAGGGGACACAGTCTCAAGTTGTGCCAGGGGAGGTCTAGGATGGATGTTAGGAGGAAGTTCTTCACAGAGAGAGTGATTGGCATTGGAATGGGCTGCCCAGGGAGGTGGTGGAGGCACCATCCCTGGAGGTCTTCAAGCAAAGCCTGGATGAGGCACTTAGTGCCATGGTCTAGTTGACTGGATAGGGCTGGGGGATAGGTTGGACTGGATGATCTTGGAGGTCTCTTCCAACCTGGTTGATTCTATGATATACTGCCATTATATGTAGTTTCCTTACCTGGCAGTGCTGTTATGAATAAGCTAAGCTGCTTCCTCTGCTTTCAAATTCTCTTACCTATATCAGGAAGAGACAAGTTCTGAAGTGGCAGTTTTCTATACATATATACTTAATGATGATTATCAGCTTTTTCCTAAACTAGTTTCATTAAGGTAAAGTGTCACCAATTTTACTGCCTAACTACATACAGTTGATGGCAAAAATAGAGAACCAAAAAAACCCAACTAATGAATACTCAAGTAAAAAGCAAGCACAAGTCAGGAAGGGATTTTTTTCCAAGCACTGGTAGTGATAGGATAAGAGAGAATGGATTTAAGCTCGAGGAGGACAGATTTAGACCAGATCTTTGGGAGAAATTCTTTCCAGTGAGGACACTGGAACAGGTTGCCCAAGTAAATTGTGGATGCCCCCTCCCTGGAGATATTCAAGGCTAGGCTGGATGAGTGCTTGAGCAACCTGGTCTAGTGGAAGGTATGCCTGCTAATGGAATGTTTTGGAACTGGATGATCTTTAAGTTCCCTTCCAGCCCAAAGCATTCTATGAATCTATCAACAACAAGACCAGCAACCAACCAGCCCAAAAAACCTAAACCAACACACACATCCCCCGCATCCCCCCAAAAGTCCCCAACTGATTTAGCTCCAATCATGTTCCTGATGACCTTATGCTTAACAAAAAAAACCAAACAAAACAGACAAAAACTTATTTTCAGACCTAGTCTCTTGGGTGTGAAAAATCACCACAGATGAGTTTAGATCACTGATCAACATCCTCACTACAAAATAATTTTTGAGTCATGGTTGAATGGAGAGTCTTGGGAAAATATTAAATATTGTAGAATAAGATCCTGCTATTGGTGCAAAAAAAAACCCTAACATTATCAGCTCTTCCTAACCTATTAATGAATAAAACAACTTTGCATGAGTCATTAAAAAAAATAATTATAAACCTAAACCATGTGTCCACAAGCAAAGAAACAGAACATTATTGCCTTATCTTGTTGCTGCAGACTCCTAGTGACAAAACACCCCCCCCCTATAATTCTTCATCCTCATCAGTCAGTCATTATTCAAGGCATTAAATGCCTGGATTTGTATTCAGAACTTTTTAATTACTTTTGTTAGTCACCAACACTGGAAAGGATTCATTGCATTAAAAAAAATTGCACACAGTCTGGCTAGAATTAAAACCAGGTTTTGCCTCTGTTTATTTCTACAGTACATTTGCAACATTCACTTCTCTGTGCACTTATTTTTATGCAGAGGCCCATAAAGCAAGTTTAATGCTTTATATCAAACCATAAACCTTTCAGACCTTTAACTATGCCATCATATTCCATTGCAATATAAATGACATATTACACTGCAGTGTGTAGTATTTCATTCATTTTTTAACTCAATTACTCCCAACTGTGTACTGTTTTCCCCATGGAATGTTATTCATAGAATCAACCAGGTTGGAAGAGACCTCCAACATCATCCAGTCCAATCTAGCACCCAGCCCTATCCAGTCAACTAGACCATGGCACTAAGTGCCTCATCCAGGCTTTTCTTGAACACCTCCAGGGACAGTAACTCCACCACCTCTCTGGTGTATAGGGTTAACCCTCCAGGGGGAGTAACCCTGAACCTTTCCTTTCATTGTGGTTTGAGGGGTTCCAGGTTATCCCAGACTCCCTGAAAAACTACACAGAACAAGATCCATCCCAGGGGACAAACTGGATGCCACCAGATGTTGTAATTTTATTATTCAGTCCCATAAATCCTGCATGTACTTTAAAAGTAAGCAGCAAGGTCAATTTGTTCTCTTTTCTCCCTGCCTTTTCAGCTCTCCAGAGGGATTTTGGTGGTTTGGCTTGGGGGGAAGGTTTTGGGGGAATTCTTATGTACCCTTGGTCTGTATTGGGTGTTAAGGATTCATGTGCACCGCTTAGTGCCATGGTTGACTGGCCAGGGCTGGGTGCTAGGTTGGACTGGATGAGCTTGGAGGTCTCTTCCAACCTGGTTGATTCTGTGATTCTCCTGCACATTTTAAAAGACAACCTTTCTGTATTTTCTTCTCCAATTCAGCGAGAGCATTATTATTTTACTGCCCTTTTCCCCTTAAAAAGAGTACAGTGAAGTAATCTCAGTCTGTTGTGCTCTCTGACAAAAAACTACAACACCTTTCTCAGCTAGCATGCAGCATGCAATAAAAAACATGTATGTGTTCCACCAAAACAGTGTTTAGATTGGTCTTGCAAAGTGTGCAACTGATGCTGGCTTCAGCAGTTACAGAAAGAGGGGAAACAGAATTAGGGAATCACAGAGTGCAACTGGTTAGAAGAGCTCTTGAAGACCATCCAGTTCAGCCTTTAACCCAGTACTCAAGGGTCAACACTAAACCATGTACCCTGAGCACCAGCTTCACACATCACCTGAACACCCCCAAGGATAGTCATTCCACCACTGTCCTGGGCAGATCATTCCAATGTTTGAGAGCCCTTTCTGTGAAGAAATATTTCCTAGTATCCAGCCTGAATCTCTCCTGACACTGCTTGTAATGATTTCTTCTTGCCCCATCACTAAGTATAGGCTGGACGTTAAGAGGAAGCTCTTCCCAGAGAGAGTGATTGGCATAGGAATGGGCTGCCCAGGGAGGTGGTGGAGTCACCATCCCTGGAGGTGTTCAAGAAAAGCCTGGCTGAGGCACTTAGTGCCATGGTCTAGTTGACTGGATAAGGCTGGGTGCTAGACTGGATGATCCTGGAGGTCTCTTCCAACCTGGTTGATTCTATGATTAACACTAAGGAGAAGAGGCTGCCCCCTCTTCACCTCAACCTCCCTTCAGGTAGTTGTAGGAAGTGATAAAGTCTCCCCTCAGCCTCCTCTTCTCTTGTAACAGTGTTATAAATTGTCATAGAAGCAATTTTCACGTGAGTGCTCTTTCCTATACTCAAAATGGCTACAAAAAAAAAAAACAAGTTAAAAGAAAAAAAAAAAATCACATTCAAGTAGCTGGGTTTAGTATTAAATACTTCAAGCAACTACTAAAGTCCTTAATTACTGATCCACCTACTCCCATCATCATGTGAGAGAGTACATTATGGTTTCATGCTTCCTCCCCCTCTATGATCTCCTCCTAAATTGATTACCTTCACTAACGTGCTGCTCAGTTCAAAAACTAAATACAATCTGTGGCCTACCCCTGCCAAAAATTCAGCTTGTTTTTGCATGCTGAAATGCCCAGCTAGAGAGTTGGCATTTCAGATGGAAAACCCCAGTTGTTAGGTTTTAATTTACAAAAGAATAAACAAACACAAGTTGTGCCAGGGGAGGTCTAGGCTGGATGCTAGGAGGAAGTTCTTTAGTATGAGTGATTGGCATTGGAATGGACTGCCCAGGGAGGTGGAGGAGATGCTGTCCCTGGAGGTGTTCAAGCAAAGCCTGGACGAGGCACTTGGTGCCATGGTCGAGTTGATTGGCTAGGGCTGGGTGCTAGGTAGAACTGGATGAGCTTGGAGGTCTCTTCCCACCTGGTTGATTCAATCATTCAAACAAACACACATACCCCAAAAAACTCCATGCTGGTTAAAAAAAGGAGGAGAAATAAAAGGATTCATCATCTAATCCATTTTACAGCCTAACCCACATGCACAGCAAAGGGGAGAGATTTAATTATGTTTTCTTTACCCTCTTCCTCAAGCTGTTTTACTTGCTCTTTGAGAGAAAATTTGGGATGGAAAAAGGCCAAGATCAAAGGCCTATCCATGCAGCCTGCCCATGAGCATACAAACACATACACAGGCATCTTCCTGCGTATTCAAGTCCACAGAGTATTTTGCATAACATGAATTAATGCCAGAGTGGTGTTTAATAAGCTGTGAGGCTATCAAATAGAACTGTTTTGACCTCATGGAAAAAGAAGGGAAATTTGCTTGGGAGTTACTAATCTAAAAAGAAATTATAAGAAATCTGAAAAGCATTTGCATACTAAAACATTTCAGATGTCTCTGTTTTCAGGCTTCTAATGGGTACACATGTTACTAAGATAGTGATGAATTTTCATGGCACTTTAAGACAACAAAATTATTTCAGAGAGGGAGGTAAATTTCCCATTACTGCTTTGTACTAACTTGGGTGTCCGAGGCATTTTATCTTGCTGAAGAACACAGTCAAAATAAAGTCATTGGTAGCAGATAGCTAGATATGTTATGAGATACAGGCAGCATCAAGATGCAAAATCAGCTGTTCACAGAATCACAGAACCTTAGAGGCTGGAGGGGATCTCCAGCAATCATCGAGTCCAACTCCCCTGCTAAAGCAGGATCCCCTAGGGTACTTTGCACAGGAATGCATGCAGGCAGGTTTTGAAAGTCTCCAGAGAAGGAGACTCCACAGCCTCCCTGGGCAGCCTGTTCCAGTGCTCTGTGAAGGATGAGATTAAAAAAACCAAACCCACTTTCTAACACTTTTTGCAAAGCCACTAGCATGGACAGCCACTGCCATCCAGTCCGACAGACACAAACCCTCCACACAGATCAACGCTACACAGAACTTAGAGCGTTTTCCCTTCACCCTCTCTTTGCCACTCACACAGCATAGGTGTCTATTAACACTCAATTCCTATTTTTGTCTCATTGCTGTCTGCCTATTAACTTTGCCCAAGGCCCTATCTGCATTAACTTAATCGCCATCAATCACAATTCAATAAGCCTAACACTTCTGCATATCTCACTGAAGGGAGAGAAAGGGAAGGAGAACCTAAGGACATTAAACTGGAACTAGGCACAATGATTTCACCCAAATACCCATCTCAAACTTTCATCTCTAAACAGGCTGCATGGCCTTTTTACAGATCATTAACTGTCAATATAGTCTTGTAAAAGCACTGCAGGAAGGGAAAGAAAGGACAGAATATTTCAATATTGGATGAGGCCATGAGCAAGCTGCTCTAGTGGGAGGTGTCCCTGCCTACAGCAGGGGGTTGGGGATGGATGATCCTTGAGGTCCCTTCCAACCTAGACCATTCTATGATAATAAAGATTCCCAACACCAAAACAACAACATTTTATCCCTTTCACACTTTAGCACTTTGCAAGCAAATTACACCACGGTTTGTAATCACTTAAAGCCAAACTCCGACCAGAATTCATTTTCAAGTTGTTTTCTAAGATCACTGCTGGCCATACAGCATTGCAGCACAATCACAAGAAGTAGAGATGGCATGTACCTCATTCACCTTTCAGTCCCAAGATATGACCATCTGTAATGACATTATCATTCCTGAGATTTATGCAACTTGTCTTCAAATTCAGATTCTGCAGCCTCTCCAAGTTATATCAATATTCATACCACCTAATCTAAATTCTTTCCTTGCAATGTAAGCATCACATCTACTTCCCTCTGGATATAATGTGTGTGCCAGGGTCTCTATGATCTCTGTGCTCTGCTGAACTTTCTCTAGTTGGCTATTTAGAAGCATAGTACATAAAGCTCTATATAGAACATAAAACATGGTTACATCATTGCTCTGGAGCCCTCAACACAGGAAGGACATGGACCAAAGAAGTGATCAGGGGTTTGGAGCACTTCTACTACAAAGATAGGCTGAGGAGGCTAGGGTTGTTCAGCCTGAAGAAGAGAAGGCTCCAGGGAGACCTAATAATGACCTTCTAGTACCTGAAGGGGACCAAGGAGAAGGCTGGGGAGGGACCGTTTATGAAGGCCTGTGGTGATAGGACAAGGGGCAATGGTTTTAAATTAGGAAAGAGCAGACTTAGATTGGACGTTAGGAACAAGTTTTTCACCCTGAGAGTGGTGGAACACTGGAACAGGCTGCCCAGAGAGGTGGTTGTGGCCCCATCCCTGGAGATATGCAAGGTGAGTCTCGACAGTGCTCTGGGCAACCTAACCTAGAGTTGAGGGTGTCCCTGCTGGCTGCAGACAACGTTGGACTGGATGACTTTTGGAGATCTCTTCCAACCCAAACCATTCCATGATTCTATGCATTTTACAGGCCATAACTCTGCTGGCACAATTTCCTGTGTGATGATGGACTTTTCTGTAGTGGCAAATACTGTTGAGTCATGTTCAGCTTTTCATTCAGTACAATAAAGAACAGCTGCATAAGCTGCTTTTATCCTCATTTTATGTTTCTACAGCTGTGTTTTTGCCCAGAGACATGTGCCCATAGGGAGCCATCACTTGCTTTATCTTCAAATCACTTCTCTAAATTGTAAGCATCACTTTGAATCCTAATCCTATTCTTCAGCATCCCTGCAGCATCTTTCAGTTTTATGTTACCTGCAGGTGTAACTGGCAAACTCATCTGCTGCATCTTCAAAGTTCTTAACTGAAATACTCACCAGCCAGGAAATATTCTGCTCTGTACCACTGCTTTGCTTTTTCTTGACAGTGAGACATCCATAACTACTCTGAGAAGGGAGCGTTACAGTTTTCCAGGCAGGTCTGTGGTTACACTGACAGAATTTTATTCCAGGGCATATGTTCCTTTGTTTATCAGCTTATTAGATTGGCACAAGAGAAAGTATCAAAAGGTTCACTTAAGTCAAGCCAGAAGACATCAACAGATCCTCCTCTATTCACAAGGTCTGTTACCTTATCAAAAAAGGCAACTATATTGGTTTTGACATTATTTGTACTTCAGCCAGCTCTTACTCATCATCCTGTCATTTTCTCTAGGCTTCCAAACAGCAGAGGAATCATTTGTTTCAATGTTTTTAGGGAAAACTAAAGGTAACTTGACAGGGTCATCAAATGCCTTCTCCTTCCTCTCTTCATCATTGAAGAGTAATACTGCATTTCCCATTCTCCATTCTGTCATCTCACCTGCACCCCATCATTTCTCAAAGGCACAGCACTGAGATCATCTCAGGAACCAGCTGAAGCAAAGCACAAAGGACTCAGCCAGACCTCTACCAATGTAAAATCATTTCACATAATCAGGCACTTACATGTTTCATCGCAAGAGGTGAGACATTGTCCTCTGGATGTGCCCCATTTGCTGCAGAGGTTAAGGCACCTAACTAAAACCAGATACTAACTCCCTAAAGTTAGAAGTCACAAACTCCATGTCCTGCAATGTTAATTTTTCACTCACTGCCTAGATAGCCAAAGTCTGATGTAACTAACAATTTGGGTTCACACTCAGACACAGTTCACAAAAAGCCAGGTCTTTTTGATACAGAGCTGAGTTTTCTTGCCCAATACAACTCCTCCTTTACTTTGTGGGTTTCTTACTGAGTCAAGCTATAAAATCCATTTTTTACCTTATGGACCACGTGAATTATTCTTGGAAGTATACACCAAGTAAACATCCTTGAATATGTAACACCTGGTTTTGTATATTCACTTTAAATCCTGTGTTAGAATGCTGATCCCCTGGTTTTCAGCACTGAGATCTGCTATCCTCGTTCTGCATTCTCCATGCTCAGTATTCCCCTTGTGACTGACACCTGCGTACCCCTGGCAGCTCAGCCAACTGGGACAACACCAGCTGATGCACAGGCCAGGTCCTGCTCCTACACTACCTGTGACACAGGCTCCTGAGAGACCATGAAACGTTGCAGAAAGTGAGCTCACCACTACCCTACCTCAGACCCAGGCACCTGCGACTTCACAAGAGGCTGCACTCATGCTCCTTTTGTATCAGCTCAGGCAGAGAGATCATGGATGTTAGAAGCAGAGGCAAAGCTCAGCTTCATACTCCTGGCCTCTTCACTAATAAGCAAGCTGGGACAATACCAAAAGCTGCACAGGCCATGGCTTGCTATTGCCCTACTTCCAGATCAGGTCCCTGCAACACCCTTAAACACCACACATAGAGGGTGTTTGACCCAAAGCTGTCACTGACAGGGCCACCTGCAACAAAAGGCTGCAGAGCCCAGACACAGGCTCTTGCCAGACCAGATCACTCAGAACCACCTGAGATGTCAAAAGAAGGAGCAAAGGTAACTGCATACCTCTGGCATCTCAACTTCCAGTCCAGCTGGGATGACACCAGAGAATCACAGACCAGAGCCTGCTTCTGCCCTCCCTCCAACTCAGGCTCCTAACCTGGCACCCTAACCTGTGACAGAAGCAGCCACCTGGTTCTCCAGCTGTGGGAAATGCAATATTCCCTTCTGCTTTGCCTCCCACTACAGCACAATTCCTTCTGAACAATCACTAATAGACATTATAAATACATCTCTCTTTTCATGCAGAGATGTTCACATTAAAAAGCGAGGATAGAAGCATGAATTAAAGTGCTTGGGCTCACAACTTTTACACCTCCTCCCTTACAAGTCTACTTACCATATCCATCAGAACATGCAGACCTCATTGGTTCTTAATTTTGTTTTGTTATTTTTGATAGCTTACATTTACGTACTTTTAATTCAAACTAGAGAAGAGTAGGTTTAGACTGGATGTTAGGAACAAGTTCTTTACCATGAGGGTGGTGGAACGCTGCAACAAGTTTCCCAGGGAGGTGTTTGAGGCTCCAGCCCTGGAGATATTCAAGGCGAGGCTTGACAGGGCTCTGGGCAACTTGATCTAGTGGAGGATGTTCCTGCTTACTGCAGAGGGGCTGTACTAGATGATATTTGATGTCACTTTCATTCTATGATTGTATGTGAATAGACTGTCACCGGCTGATTTTCTGTCATTTTCAGAGTACTGTTCACCAGCAGCTTACTATCTGTCATGCCTGCAGCTTTCTTTAGAAAGCAACCTAGAGGAAACTGGCTTGGAACTTAAAAACCAACCAAACTGCAAACTAGTGCAACAAATAGAACAACCACATCACAGAACTGCAGAAACAGCCAGGGAAAGACCCTCAGGATCACAAAAGCTAACCTATAACCCTACTCAACAAGACTCACCTTAAACCATAGCCCTAAGCGCTCCATCCAAACGACCCTTAAACACCTGGGCGTGGTGGTGACTCCATCACCTCCCTGGGCAGCTCATGCCAGTGCCTGACCACAATCTCCATGAAAAACTTTTTCCTTATGTCCAATCTAAACCTACCCAGTCTCAGCTTGAGGCCATTCTCCTTTGTTCTATCTCCAATTACCTGTGAGAAGAGACCAGCAGCAGCCTCTCCACAATGTCCTTTCAGGTAGTTCATAGAATCATAGAATGAACCAGGTTGGAAGAGACCTCCAAGATCATCCAGGCCAACCTAGCACCCAGCCCTATCCAGTCAACCAGACCATGGCACTAAGTGTCTCATCCAGGCTTTTCTTGAACACCTCCATTGTAGGCAACAATGAGGTCTCACAGTATCACAGTATTATTAGGATTGGAAGAGACCTCATCAAGTCCAACCCTTTACCACAGAGCTCAAGGCTAGATCATGGCACCAAGTGCCACGTCCAACCTTGCCTTGAACAGCCCCAGGGACGGCGACTCCACCACCTCCCCGGGCAGCCCATTCCAGTGTCCAATGACTCTCTCAGTGAAGAACTTTCTCCTCACCTCCAGCCTAAATCTCCCCTGGCGCAGCCTGAGGCTGTGTCCTCTCGTTCTGGTGCTGGCCACCTGAGAGAAGAGAGCAACCTCCTCCTGGCCACAACCACCCCTCAGGTAGTTGTAGACAGCAATAAGGTCACCCCTGAGCCTCCTCTTCTCCAGGCTAACCAATCCCAGCTCCCTCAGCCTCTCCTCGTAGGGCTGTGCTCAAGGCCTCTCCCCAGCCTCGTCGCCCTTCTCTGGACACGCTCAAGCATCTCAATGTCCCTCCTAAACTGGGGGGCCCAGAACTGAACACAGCACTCAAGGTGTGGTCTAACCAGTGCAGAGTATAGGGGCAGAATGACCTCCCTGCTCCTGCTGACCACACCATTCCTGATGCAGGCCAGGATGCCACTGGCTCTCTTGGCCAGATGGGCACACTGTTGGCTCATGTTCAGGCGGGTATCAATCAGCACCCCCAGATCCCTCTCTGTCTGGCTGCTCTTCAGCCACTCCAACCCCAGCTTGTATCTCTGGGGTCTCCCCTCAGCCTCCCCCTTCCTCTAACTAAACAGCCCCAGAGCTGGCACAGGTAAGCCCCTTGTGTAGCTGCTGTGCACAGGCTTTTGTGCTAAGGGGATGTGAAACGTTAACAGCATCACAAAAGCACTGTGCCAGCAGCAATCTTGCTAAACGTCCTAAAGAAAGCTGAGCAACTTACGCAATCTTGGCACACACTGAGCACTTCCACTGCCCATCAGCTCCCACCTCACGACACCTGCTGCACACTCGCAGCCTGCAGGTTTGGCACAGCTCTCCTCTGTCGAAGATGAAGCCCAGGCTTTTCTGGCAGCGCACACAGACCCTGCTGTTGTCCTGCTGACAATGACGGCTTCCCCCTCTCCTTCTCACTTCCAGAAGCTCGTTTTTCAATTTCCTGGAAATAACAAAACAAACCCTTTTAAACCAGAGACACAAATCCATCTGCCTCTTAGAACTTTGTCACAGATTAAGATTCGGTGTTAAAAACCACAAGACACAAACAAGTACAACACAAATTTTTGTAATGTATATTCAGAATATTTTCCCACACACAAATGACAAAGAAAAAATAATATATATATCCTCCACTTCTTGGACCTGCAGTCAAGAGAAAAAAGAATGGTGGTTGATCAGTACAAGCAACTGCAGATGGCTGAGCAGTTCTGGACAATTGGTAAAACGTCTTTGCTTGTCCATCAGCAATAATTCAAGTCATAGAATGCCTTAGGATGGAAGGGACCTCAAAGATCATCCCTCTGCCATAGGCAGGGACACCTCCCACTAGAAAAGGTCACTCAAGGACTCATCCAACCTGGCCTTGAACACCCCCAGGGAGGAAGCATCCACAACCTCCCTGGGCAACCTGTGCCAGTGTCTCACCACCCTCACTGTAAAGAACTTCTTCCTAACATCTAGTTTGAATCTCCCCTCTGCCAGTTTAAACCCATTGCCCCTCATCCTGTCATTACAAGACCTTGTAAATAGTCCCTACCAAGCCTTCCTATAGGCCCCCTTCAGATACTGGAAGGCCACTATGAGGTCTCCATGAAACCTTTTCTTCTCCAAGGTGAAGAGCCCAAACTCTGGCAGCTTGCCCTCAAATGAGAGGTGTTCCAGGCCTCTGATCATCTTCGTGGCCCTCCTCTGGGCTCACTCTAACAGTCATCCTGAGCACAGGTTGATAGCAGCTCAAAACTAGGATTATCCTGTAGTTCTGTAGGTTGCCAGCTTCAAACTGAAAAGTGCTAACTGGTGCAAAGTGTTACAGGGCTTGAAGTTCATATTGCACCATCAGAGGCTTCCTGTTCCAGTTGCTGCTTCTGGGTTCTGGGTGCTGGCTTCTTTCTGCAGGCATGGTGGTGAGACTGGTGGGAGTCAGGCAGCCCTCTGGGTTTGGTTTTTCTTTTATGATGCTTTTCCCCTGTATTTCTTGGTGCTGCTTCTGCACATATGCTAAGCTAAGGTAACCATGCATTGTATTTTTAGATTAATTAGATTATTAGCTAAGGTAATTATGCATTGTGATTATGATATCTTGTGTTGTATTAAGCTCTTATTTCTTTATCTCAGCCCTGAGTTTTGTGTGTTACTTTCCCCTCACTTTTGTGCTGGAGGAGCAGGCAAGTTAGTCCTTGAGCTAAACCATTACAGCTTTGCATCCATGAAAAGAACAACATCTTTCCAGTTATCAATGTGCATTTAAGGCTATGCCAGTGTAGTCAGGAATGCATATGCAATCCTACACTGGCTATTCAAAGCCTAAAAAAACCCCAAAAATGCCTCATGCCAAACCAAACCATCTAAACAGAAGTGTCATGAAAAAGAGAGAACATCAATTTAAATAATGCCACTTGCAGCTTACCAGTTCTGCTAATGACTCTGCAGGATAAAACTGTTTGCATTTAAGACCTGACAATTCCTGCACTCCACTCTACCCTGTATTCAGCATGTATTCATCATCCCCAAGGCCCCAGTTTAGCAGCTGCTAAGTTCTTCCAGTTTTTCATGCCTAGATGTTGCTGCATTCCCATTTCATGACCCTTCCCTACCCTCCCTTCCATGCATGGTCATTAGGCAAGAGTCCCTCTTTCACAAAGCACTCTAACTCACTGAAATCACAATCTCTGCATACACATAGCTGCTTTAAGGAGGACTGAAAAAGAAAAAGGCTACTGGCCTCACCTGAAGATCAGTAAAAAGGTGTCAGGGAGAAAAACACTTGGGGAAAATAAAAACAATAAAAGAGTACAGGTTGCAGCCCAGTGAAGGAGGTCAGGAACACTGCTTAGAGCACCAGGGACCAAGCTCTGACAAAAATAGGTTATTTGTGGATGCACTGGCTTACTAAAAGGTTGGCTAGCATTTTGCTTCCCACTGGGACCCCATGAACAACAGCTGCTCTGCAGACACCCGGCCTGTGGATGCTCAACCTCTGACAGCTCTTGAAAAAGAGGGCGTCCAATCCTTCCACACAGCAACCACAAATCCTGCCAAGTATTTCCCTCTGCTGATCCCCAGCCAAATGCAATTTCTTCAGTCTGCTTCCGATCCTTCTCCCACATTCTAGCCAAACAGCCTTTCTATCATGCCATGCCAAACACTGCCCAAGATCCATGAGCTTTCTTGGTACATTTCTAATTGTTCTTGCAGTCATCAACTTCCTCTTACACCTACCACCTCCTGCAGAGATCCACTTAGTTACATGTCCATAGCCACTTTCTTCCTCTGTCAATCAGCCAATTCCAGATGCAGATGAGTGGTCTGCACTGCACATTGTCAACATGCACAGGGAAGGCAGGTGATCACTGCTTTGGCCACCCTCTCCTTGGACCTACCCCCTAAACAAGCCTGCCTTCAAACAGCTGACGTCAATTTGTCTGCTTCTCCTGGACTGAGAACTGAAGGCAGACCCCCAACATGCAGACTCAGTTGCCAGAACACTCTCAAACACACCTTTTTGAAAGACATAGAGTAGCTGTTGACTCACATAACAGAAGCACCTTTCAGTGCTGGTGGAGGCGTCTAATCACCACTGAGACTGTGCTCACTTACATTACACTGAGTGCCAGAAAACTCTGGCAAATTCCTGGTGATGTACCCTCCCCTCTCAGCACTGGAAATGTGTCAAAGGACTGTGCTACATGACCCTTTTAGTGTAGTACAGCCACTTTCAGTTGTTAAGATCACAGGTTTACACATGGAAAGGTACTGCAGCACTTTTCAGGTTGACCCCCAGAGTGTGCTCCTTGAGAGTCCTTCACCAGGAACTCCTCATCTCACTTAATGTGGTGCTTCTGTCCCTCTCATCTATTTTTTGCCTTCCTAGAGGTTGCTGAAGTCGATCACTTGCCTTTGCACTGGGTCTGCACAATGAGCGGCGCTCAGAGCTGCAACGTGGAACGCTGCTGTCAGAAGATCTTCAAGAGCAGGAACAGCAGACCAAAGGAAAAGAAGAGGTAGGGCAGATCAAGTCTGCAGCTGCCACATGGATCACTACCTTCAGCTGCACACACAATTCTCAGTTCTAACTCTCTGCTGCGAGCTGACAACACAACGAGGACACACTGTCCAACCAGACCCTATGACTGGCTCTTGATCCTGTATCACAGTATCATCAGGGTTGGAAGAGACCTCACAGATCATCAAGTCCAACCCTTTACCACAGAGCTCAAGGCTAGACCATGGCACCAAGTGCCACGTCCAGTCCTGCCTTGAACTGCCCCAGGGACGGCGACTCCACCACCTCCCCGGGCAGCCCATTCCAGTGCCCAATGACTCTCTCAGTGAAGAACTTTCTCCTCACCTCCAGCCTAAATCTCCCCTGGCGCAGCCTGAGGCTGTGTCCTCTCGTTCTGGTGCTGGCCACCTGAGAGAAGAGAGCAACCTCCTCCTGGCCACAACCACCCCTCAGGTAATTGTAGACAGCAATAAGGTCACCCCTGAGCCTCCTCTTCTCCAGGCTGTGTGACGACTTTGGCTTTATCAACCACTCCACTCCTCCTACTCGCTTCTCACAGGGCAATTCTTGGTTAAACTTACTGATGCGGAGGTGACAGCTATGGTTCACCCCTAAGCACAACTAGCAAACACTAATAGGTTCAGCTTTATATACCTTCCTCACACAAAACTCTCTCTGTATCTGTACTGGGTTTGCATGGCAAGGTTTTGGCAGTTGGAGGTGTTCAGAGGTACCTCCTTGCAACCCACGGAGTACCATGGCAAGCTTCAGCCTAGGCAGAGCTCCTGCTGAAGCAGGCGCCTCACAAGAGCTGTATCCCACAAACACAGGAGCAGTTTGATCCTGAAAGACTACACCCTGTTCTGTGTCGGTGGAAAAGGTGAGAAGGAAGCAGTGCCAAAGGATAAAGTGTTTTGAACTGAGCACACTGATCTAGGGTAGGGTGTCCCTGCCTATGGCAGGGGGGGTGGAACTAGATGATCTTTGTGGTCCCTTCCAACCCTGACTGATTCTATGATTCATTCCCCATCCTCCTGGCTCCACTTCAAGCAGGGGAAGAGACAGAAGAGTCAGGAATGAATGACTGAAGTTAGGCCAGGGAAGAAGCAGGGGTTAAGGGGAATATGTTTGTAGTTTTGTCCTTGTTTCAAAATGATTGTTTGTTGGTGTTCTGGGTTGTTTTGGTGTTTTTTAATTGGCAAAACCCCTAATTTTCCCTAAGTCAAGTCTGATTTTCTTGTGGTAAGCATCATCTCAATCCATATGTTTTTTTATCTTATTTTCTCCTCCTGTTCTGGTCAGGGAGGGAGGGACCAAGAGAGTGGCTTGGTGGGAGTCTGGTAATCAATCAAGGCCAATCCATCACTGGCTCCTTTTTCCCTTCCTGCCTCCTTGTTTGTGCTGAGTCTCCTTCACCAGCAAAACCAGCTTACTGGAAAGTCTCTGGAGAAGAAGAGGGCAAAGCAGTTTTAAACCCTGCACATAAAACGTTCTCACACCAGAGTTTCACCTGGTCAGCCATCCACAACGGCAGCAGCTTGGACATGTGCAAACCTTGGCATTTTTGAATCCATTCCAAATTCTCTCCCCTCAGAGTCATGTGTTTGGCTCAAATGACCCTCAAAATTTAAATATCATACTTGGTTCCCTGGGTGTGTGCAAGCTTCTCTTTGCAACCACAGGGGAGAGGCTTTCCTCTTCCCTCCATTCACTCACAATGAAACCTAAGGAAACTCCTGATGCTGTGAGCTAAGAAAACACAACAAAGTCTGAGGGGTGCGATACAAGCCCCTCTGCTACACTGAGACATTCACTTAAATGAATGTCATCACGTAAGCATGGTCCACTTAGAGTCATGTTGGGTTTGTTTGTTTATATTTTTAATGCTCAACTGATTTTATGATTATTTTTTTCCTGTAGGATATTGGAAAACTTTCTGCTTTGAAACAAGTTTTCTACCTCATCTCTCTCCCTTTTTGGATGAACTACTACTGAATGCAATGGCATACATGATGCCTCAGCTTGCTTTTCAAATCCTGCATCTTCTTTCTCCCTGTTTAATCTTAAAATACAAAGCAGCAGAATCTGAATATTCCTGGTTTTACTTTGCCATCCTGAATGTCCACAGTTCAGAGAGTCATGAAACACTACAGTAAAAAGAATGCAGATAAGCAGCCATAAAGACTTCAGGAAAAAAAAGATGTGAAATTGCTCCAGCCTTACATCTGCCCTTAACCAAATTCTGTTTCCTGTACAGATAGATCCTCCTGATGCTGTACAGCTGTAAACTTGGATGCCAGAGAATGTGTGTAGAAATTGGTATTCACATCCTTCTGGAGGCTGAGGAAGGAAGGAAATTCCCCCTCCAACCTGATTCCCAGTGTCTCCTCCAAATTCAACCACTGTCTTGAGACAAATCATAGAACGGTTTCAGTTGGAAGGGACCTCCAAAGATCATCCAGTCCAACACCCCTGAAGTCAGCAGGGACATTCACTACTAAATCAGATTGCTCAGAGCCTTGACAAGTCTCACCTTGAATCAGTGATGAAGCCACAACTACCTCCCTGGTCAACCTGTTGCAGCAGTGATGAAGCCTCCACTACCTCCCTGGTCAACCTGTTGCAGTGTTCCACCACCCTCACACTGCAGAATTTGTCCCTACAATCCAGTCTAAATCTACTCTTCTCCAATTTAAAACTATTGCACCTCATCTTATCACTACAGACCCTCTCCATCCTTCTTGTAGGCCCCCATCAGGTCTCCCAAGAGTCTTCTCTACACCAAGCTGAACAACCCCAGCTCCCTCAACCTGTCCTCACAGCAGAAGTGTTCCAGCCCCTGGATCATTTTTGTGGCTCTTCTCTGGACATGCTCCATCAAGTCCATGTCCTTCTTGTATTGAGGGCACCAGATCAGGACACAGTACTCCAAAAGAGGACTTAGCAGAACAAAGTGGCAGAACCATGTCTCTCAACCTACTGACCACTCCACTTTTGATGCAGCCTAGGGTGCAATTTGCCTTCTGGGCAATATGTGGAAAGTGACAGTAAATATTACCAAAAATTGCCAAATGGATGGGCTATTACCAACTTCCATTGAGACAGCTGTGCACTGTAAAATCTATAGTCATTTGAGTACCTGAAGTACCACCAATGAATGAGCTTCATTCTCAAAGAACACTGGAGAGCATCTCTACGCCCAGAGTACTGGAAATACCAACTACTTTTGATGGAAACATCTCTACATCAAAGATTAACAATGTATTAAATTAACTTCACAAATGAGCTAGTTGCTAGACAGGCAACCTCCTAACTTCTCATTCATGTATGGATGGATGAGGCACTTAGTGCCATGGTCTAGTTGACTGGCTAGGGCTGGGTGCTAGGTTGGACTGGATGATCTTGGAGGTCTCTTCCAACCTGGTTGATTCCTTCAAACACATAGAGGCAGCTTTGCAAAACTGCCACACACCACACATCTTTCTTCTGTGCTTAGAAACAAGTCCAAATTTATACTCAGCAGATAAATACATTCCCACTCTAATTACTCTTTTTTCCTGAAGTACTTGCCTGTAGTTGCCACACGGTGGTATCCATGCTAACAGTTTCTTCCCTCTTGTAATCACGTTAATAGTCTAAATTGCTTCTGTGGATCTTTTTGGACTGATATGAAGATGCCATTTCAGTTAACTCCACAGACAGGAATGCCTACTTACCCTGTCAATATGGAGCTGGGGCTGGTGCAACTCTTAGACAACTTCTGGCAATATAGATGCTGAGGGAATATCATAGAATCAACCAGGTTGGAGGAGACCTTCAAGATCATCCAGTCCAACCTATCACCCAGCCCTATCCAATCAACTAGACCATGGCACTAAGTGCCCCATCCAGGCTTTCCTTGAGCACCTCCAGGGCCAGTGACTCCACCACCTCCCTGGGCAGCCCATTCCAATGCCAATCACTCTCTCTGTGAAGAACTTCCTCCTAACATCCAGCCTATACTTTCCCTAGCACAACTTGAGACTGTGTCCCCTTGTTCTATTGGTGGTTGCCTGGGAGAAGAGACCAACCCCCACCTGGCTACAATGTCCCTTCAGGTAGTTGTAGACAGCAATGAGGTCAGCCCTGAGCCTCCCCTTCTCCAGGCTGCACACCCCCAGCTCCCTCAGTCTCTCCTCATAGGGTTTGTGTTCCAGGCCCCTCTCCAGCCTTGTTGCCCTTCTCTGGACATGTTCCAGCACCTCAGCATCTCTCTTGAATAGAGGGGCCCAAAACTAGAGACCAGTTGACCATTCAAGGTCCCTTTCAGTCCCTGACATTCTGTGATTCTATGCAGAAAGAGTGGAGAGGACCAATTAAAATTCTTCAGCACCATGTAAAAGTAAGCATCCTGCAAGAATGAAAAATGCCTAGAAAATAAATGCAAAGGGACTTGTTTTTATGCAAAGTACTTCAATAAAACATATAACAGATTGCACCAAATGAATCCCAAAGACAGCAAATGTTTCTCTGTAGTATACTTACAAACCATAATTAAAGATATCCTTGCCAGGCTGTATGCAGAATGAAAAATTATGGAGTCTCCTAGGAAGCAGTTATGCACCCAGCTTTTATAGTTTGTATGTTTTGGAAGTCTTTTATAGACCACGTTCCACAATTACCAGGCACAGCATGGTCTAATGGCAGTTTTCCAAATACACTGAATCTGCCTCACCAACCTGATCTCCTTTTATGATCAGGTTACCTGCCTGGTGAGTGAGGGGCAGGCTGTGGATGTAGTCTACCTGGACTTCAGCAAAGCCTTTGACACTGTCTGCCACAAGAAGCTCCTGGCAAAGCTGGCAGCTCATGGCTTGGACAGATTCACTCTGTGCTGGGTCAAGAACTGGCTGGATGGCAGAGCCCAGAGAGTGGTGGTGAATGGTGCCACATCCAGTTGGCAGCTGTCACTAGTGGTGTTCCCCAAGGATCAGTGCTGGGCCCAGTCCTGTTCAACATCTTTATTGATGATCTGGACGAGGGGATTGAGTCCAGCATCAGTAAGTTTGCAGATGACACCAAGCTAGGAGCAGGTGTTGATCTGTTGGAAGGTAGGAGAGCCCTGCAGAGGGACCTGGACAGGCTGGATGGGTGGGCAGAGGCCAATGGGATGAGATTGAACAAGGCCAAGTGCAGGGTTCTGCACTTTGGCCACAACAACCCCAAGCAGTGCTACAGGCTGGGGACTGAGTGGCTGAGAGCAGCCAGGAAGAAAGGGACCTGGGGGTACTGATAGATAGTAGCTGAAGATGAGGCAGCAGTGTGCCCAGGTGGCCAAGAGAGCCAATGGCATCCTGGCCTGCATCAGGAACAGTGTGGCCAGTAGGACAAGGGAGGTTATTCTTCCCCTGTACTCAGCACTGGTCAGGCCACACCTTGAGTGCTGTGTCCAGTTCTGGGCTCCTCAATTCAAGAGAGATGTTGAGGTGCTGGAACGTGTCCAGAGAAGGGCAACAAAGCTGGTGAGGGGCCTGGAGCACAAACCCTCTGAGGAGAGGCTGAGGGAGCTGGGGGTGTTTAGCCTGGAGAAGAGGAGGCTCAGGGGTGATCTTATTGCTGTCTACAACTACCTGAAGGGGCACTGTAGCCAGGTGGGGGGTGGCCTCTTCTCCCAGGTAACCACCAATAGAACAAGGGGACACAGTCTCAAGTTGTGCTAGGGAAAGTATAGGCTGGATGTTAGGAGGAAGTTCTTCCCGGATAGAGTGATTGGCATTGGAATGGGCTGCCCAGGGAGGTGGTGGAGTCACCGTCCCTGGATGTGTTCAAGAAAAGCCTGGATGAGGCACTTAGTGCCATGGTCTAGTTGACTGGCTAGGGCTGGGGGATAGGTTGGACTGGATGATCTTGAAGGTCTCTTCCAACCTGGTTGATTCTATGATGCCAACTAGTTCGTATACAGGTACTAGAGGCACAATGCATTGCTAATTATCCTAATTGGGATTATAACTCATAGAATCATAGACTATTCATGGTTGGAAGGGTCCTCAAGGATCATCTAGGTCCAGTCCCTCTGCCATAGGCAGGGACACCTCATATTAGATCAGGTTGTGTGGGAATGCAATGTAAAGAAGGATGTGGGAATGGAGTGAAGAAGGATAACGACAGGTGGATGCTGACCTTGGTTCCCACCAGCTGCTGGCTACCTTATCTCAGAAAGGATAGATAACAGACACCTCATTAATGAGGAAAACAAGGCATGGTTTATGCTGATGGAGTGGGTTGTCCTTGACTAATTATGCTCATGTGTAGGCATGTGCCTTATGCCCTGAGGGATATATGGAGAGACAAAATGATCAATAAAGGTCTCTGGCATAATTCACGTTGAATCATCTGGAGTCCATGTGGCATTGCCTTTGATCACATTGTTTTGTGTGGGCCTTGACCACATTTCCCACAGCAAGCTAATCAGGGTTCTGCAACACCTGAGCTAAATCAGGTGTTTTGCAACAAGGTTGCAATCCAGATTGGCCTTAAAGACCTGCAGGGATGGGGTCTCCACCACCTTCCTGGGCAACCTACTCCAGTGTCTCACCACCCTTATGGTGAAGATTTTCCTTCTAATGTCTAGTCTAAATTTACCCTCCTCTAGCTTGGATCCATTCCCCCTGATCCTATCATTACCTGACATCCTAAAAAGTCTCTCATCAGCTTTCCTGTAGGCTCCCTCTTCGGACTGGAAGGTCACAATAAGATCTCCTTGGAGCCTTCTCTTCTCCAGACTGAACAGCCCCAACTCTCTCAAGTCTGTCTTTGTAGGAGAGGAGCTCCAGCCCTCTGATCATCCTCATGGCCCTCCTCTGAGCACGTTCCAGCATGTCCAGATCTTTCTTCTAATAGGGGCTCTATTTCCAGTCTTCTCTTAGGGTGTTCTTACCACTTGTATCAAATCACAGATAAGCCAATTCCTCCTGCTGCTTTACTGAAACTTATCCTTCAGGGGTGCCTTGAATTCTCAAACTCACTTCATTTGGCAGAATGACTTCCAGTAGTGCCAAAAAGGCAGACATTTTGGGGCCACAAGATACTGTATTAAAACCAAACCAAGTCAGCCAACAAATAAAACAAGCAAACAAAGGCTAACACAAAATCTCAGGAGTCTGAACTTTCCACTAGGGAATGGTAGTAGAAATGAAATCTTTCTAGTGGGTTGGGGAGCCAGATCTGATACACCACTGCACTTCACATGATGCCTTTGATAGATGGCTACTGGCATGTCACACATTTGCAAGGCCACCACCTTAGAAAACTGAAATGCTTTGAAATGCTTATCCTATTACAAAACAGTGAACAATGCCTGGAACAAACAGTGCTCCATCTGTTTTCTTGTGTTGTTTTCTTCTGATAATGAGGGAGATGAAATGATTCATTTGCCTACATCACCACAAGGAAAGACTATACCTTGCAGCCTTGCAGCAGAAGCAGCAACCAGCTTTAGCCCACTGCATTTAGATAAGCCACCACATTTCTCCAGTTAAATGGGCTGCACACCAACTGAGGCATTGCATTCAGACTTGGTTTTCTTAAGGTAGAAAGACTTCCAAACCCAGTGAAAAACTCTGCATGGATTTCCAAGTAAAAGCTCTATACAAAAGACACCTCAGTAGGTATAGAACCATAGAATTAACCAGGTTGGAAGAGACCTCGAAGATTATCCAGTCCAACCTATCCCCCAGCTCTGTTCAATCTACTAGGCCATGGCACTAAGAGCCTCATCCAGTCTTTTCTTGAACACCTCAGTAAGTACTGGACATACACCTTTGCAATGCACAATGCCTATAATGCTTTTAGCAGATCAAAGGGGAAAACAGCACAGCCTGCTCTTGTTAATGCAGGGATAGAAAGCAGCAAAGGCAGGAAATCTTCCCTGTGTCACCCACTGCAGTCAGCAGCCTTTTCAGCTGCCTACACCTATGCTAAGCCTGTTTCTCAGACCCAGCACAGTGCAAAAGGTCAAAAGAGCACCAGGTGAAGCAAGAGGTAGTGACAACTACATAGTGGAAATGCAACCAAACCTTTGCAAAACAGCTTACCTGAAGTAAAGCAACTGAAGGTATCCAGTGTAGCTGGCTCATCCTGCCTCCACACAACATTCTCTGAACTTTCATTTTTACCTTTTTTTGTCTTTATTAACTCAGAACAGAACGCATGGACTCTATTGATACCTTCAGTCTCTAGTTCTCCCACCAGCAACTTTTGAGACCTATATCTGAGATGTTCAGGTTTGTTTGCTTATTTATTGGTAAATCTAAATAATTTGAAAAGTGAAGTCTCCCCTCCTCTCTATTCTGCAAGTACTGCAACAGAAAGAAGAAGGTCACTGTCTTGCATTTGTCCTGTGTTGTATGGACTCCTGCACAGAGGCAGACACCTGCTTTCCCTTCCTGTGACACTTCCCCAACTTCTTTCCTGCTGTCCTCTCTGAAGGCACAAAGCATACAGCACCTTTCAGAGGAATAAAGCCCAAAAGTCTTACTAAAGCCTTTCATTCACAGTGGGGAAATTCAGCCAAAGTGGGCAAAATCAACAGGATCTGAAATATAAAAACCACTGCTGTGTATTTTTGCATTTTGTTGTCTTCCTTTTTTACCTTGAAGCAATGGATGCAATCTTCTGTTTACAGAGGGTCAGACTATGGGCTAGCAATGTGCCCTCGTGCCCAAGACAGCCAATGGTATCCCGGGGTGCATCAGGAAAAGTGTGGCCAGCAGGTCTAGGAAGGTTCTTCTCCCCCTCTATTCTGGCCTGGTGAGACCACACCTGGAATACGGTGTCAAATTTTGGGCTCTCCAGCTCAAGAAACACAGGGACCTGCTGGAGAGAGTCCAGCCACGGGGATGACTGGGGGACTTGAGCATCTCTCCTATGGAGAGAGACTGCGAGACCTTGGGGCTGTTTAGTCTGGAGAAGACTGAGAGGAAATCTGGTGGTGTGCAGCAGTATGACAAGGAACAATAGCTACCAACTGGAACGTAAAAACTTTCGCCTCAACATGAGGAGAAACTTCTTTACAGTGAGAGTGACAGAGCACTGGAACAGGCTGCCCAGAGAGGTTGTGGAGTCTCCTTCTCTGGAGACTCTCAGAACCTACCTGGCTGCATTCCTGTGCAAACTACCCTAGGGGATCCTGCTTTGGCAGGAGGGGTTGGATTCAATGAACCCTGGAGGCCACTTCCAACCTCTAAGGTTCTGTGATTCTATGACTACTAAGCAATCCCCGTTTTTCAACACACTTTACTTTGATTTATAATTAATTGTGCCACCTCCCAAGCTTCGTTGTTCTCCCGAGGCAGCTAGAAAATCTTTCCTGGGTACCACAAAAAACATCTATACCACAGACCACACTTTAAAAAACTACAATAAAAAAAAAGTTACCTTATCCTTTTATCTTCCACTTTTTTCAGATACTCATCTCTCTTCAACACTCCCAATATCATTTCCCTTTCATGGTCCAACAAGAACGACAAATTGATGACCTCCAAGTGCTTTGTCATGGTGCTTCAGCTGCTGTTTGCTCCAACCGGTTCTCCTAAGGTTTTATTTGGGCAGTCCCAAAGGCACGTTCCTGGCAGAAATACAGGATCAGGCAGTCAAGAGCTATTTTGAAGGGTGCTTCTGTAAGTTAGCCAGGTGTCAAGCTTGTATTGCTTTGCCTTCAAACTACACAAGAGAGAAAAGTTTCTTCTCTGCTTGTTCCTGAAGAAAGGCAGTCATTGTCTTGGGGACACCTCGTTGGCACGCTGCAGGTCTTCAGACTGCACTCACAAGCAGCTGTAGAATCAGCTTCATGGCATAATTGTGGTTTGGAGCCACAAAATAGCTGGGCCTGTTTATTTCAAACTACCTGAAAGTCAAAGCAAACAAATGTGGGCGATTTTGACATTACTGCTGCAGAAAGGCTTCATCTAGTAATGATTTAAAAATGGCTTGCAGACTATTAGGTTATCTCAGGGGCTACTTACAAGTTATGTTTTCTGTTGTTATTTACTCACTGGTTTTTTGATTATGCTCTCATGAGTGCTCTGCAATTATCTTCCCCCTGGAAAGTGTTTAAATTACTATATTCACCCTGTAATTCTTTTGTTTTGATAGTAATAAGCATGGGAGCAGAAGGAATGATTCTGCTCATTTCCCTGAGATGACCTTAGAAAAGAACAAGTGGAAAGGCTTCAGAGGCTAGCACTAAAAGGTAAGAGTCACCCAAAACCAAGTATACACCTCCAGCTCAGCAAGTCATCCACTATACTCACTTCAAAGTCAGTTGCAAGCAATAGAAACTTTCAATGAGTGATTTACCAACTTACTGCAGATGCTTAATTTAGGATGACCTGTTCTAGACAAGTCCATTCTCTTCCATTAAATGCAGGGAGAGCTTAAGAGAGAGACATTAAAATGTAGCCACCCAGAAGAAAGGTACATTTCACTACTTCTTTTGCTAGGGTTGTTTTTTTTTTGGTGGTTTTTTTTGTCATTTCTAAACAACTGTCAAAGAAAAGCTAATTCATGGTTGGACATGGAAAGAGTCATGAGGAAGATATTTTGCAAAGTATCTAAACCTTCTAGCCAACTGGTTGGAACACTCAGTCTTTACAGTTTCAGAAGAAAACACTGAATCATAGAATCAACCAGGTTGGAAGAGACCTCCAAGATCATCCAGTCCAACCTAGCACCCAGCCCTATCCAGTCAACTAGACCATGGCACTAAGTGCCTCATCCAGGCTTTCCTTGAACACCTCCAGGGACAGCAACTCCATCACCTCCCTGAACAGCCCATTCCAATGCCAATCACTCTCTCTGGCAACACCTTCCTCCATGTTAAAAGTGCTCTCTGCCACCACCATTATTGTCTTGATGAGGCACTGCAAGTAACTAAGCTACTTGCAGAAGATGCAGCAAGGTACAACACACAAGCTGACAAGAACACTCTGACTTGTAAGAAGTATTCTGATATTGGAAATTCGAGGAAGAGGAAAAGATGCTTCAAAAGATTACCCTGACATCTGGCCACATTTAAAAGCAAAAAGCTCAGAAATTCTGAACAAGTTCTTTCTTAGCTTATGGCTAAGCATATCACCTCCCTTTGAATGTCCTGGGAAATTTTCCTCTCTCACTTTTTTGCTTGCTCTCTCTCTAAATAGTCTGGAATAAATCAGCTGGCAAAAAAAAACTGAATTATGAACCAACTGGTGGCTTAGAAACAAACTAAGCCAGCCAGCTTTTAGAAAGTGATAAAGATCTTAACAGACTTTGATTTGGTTTTGTTTGTTTGTTTGTTTGTTTTTTAATTAAGCAGCCCTGTGGATCCTTAGAAAATTTAGGGGCTTTGATCCTAAATTGAGTGAACACAACAGAGCATTTGGGGAACGTTAAAATGCAGATTAGGATACAGGGGAGAAAAATGCAAACACCTCAATAAGATGAGGCTAGTTCTAATCTACATTCAATTTGTAGATAGAGCATTAATTTCTTAAGTGAGAGCTATGCAATGCTCTAACATGGGACTTGTAAAGGAGATAGTAAAGGAAAAGGAATAAAGTGGCAGAATAGCAAGACAATATGTAAATAAGCCTCTCAAGTATGCTGTTATTTCTCCTTACCTCATGAAAAAGGGGTAGAAAACCTGCTCTTTGGGACTACCTTTCATGCTTTCCCCAGTTTTCTTAGCCCTCTGGAAAGCAGTTGTGAGAATGGAGTCATCCTCTCTAAAGTATTAAGGGAAGATACATTAGAACTAACAAATTATTTAACACTAAACAGCTCTCACAAAATTGTAACTAAGGAGCAGTTTATCCTGCAGTCTACCTCTGTCCACTCTATGCAGGTACCACATCTATCCAGAGTGCATTTGCTCACCCTCTTAAAATAAAACAATTACTTAAGACTCACTAAAATAAAGGGGGAGAAAAATACTACAGTGAAAAATACTACAGTGGAGGAGAACATTGGGATTTGAGTTATTTGGGGTTTTTTGGTAACTGGTAGGACAGCTGCCTGTGCCAGCTGGAAATACAGCCCCCCCAAAACCAAACCTTCCCAAGGGAGCTATATGAAGTACAGTGACTCCACTTTAGTCAGCTACACTTATAGACAGCACAGGTGACACTGCTGTGTGCATCCTCATGAACCCAGCAAACCCACAGCTTCATCTGCACTCCAAAACACTTTTCTTTCACATCTCCTTCATCTCCTCAGGAAGGAGGAGAGACATCCTGCACCCAAGAGACAGACTGAAAGGAAGAGAGAGAGGAATTAACCTTTTTTCTTCAATGATGCTATTATCAAACTGCTTGATGCAAGAAATTACTCCCACTGCCAAGCCATTATGTTTACTTAGCCAGAAGCTGGAACATGAACCATTTTGTGTCAGCAGCAGAGGCTGAGTTTTCCACTTGCGCTGACTGCAGTGATACAGGAACCACAGCATCATCTCATGTTGCTTGAGTGAGAGAGCCTTCACCTACTGCCAGTGGGAAATTTTTGCCAGCAGAGAAACATGGTGTGCAGTGCACATATTTACTAGCACAGGTGTTTCTGGGACAGACACAAATAGTATTCCCACGCTGGTGAAGAAATTCTCACCAACAGTAGCTGGGTACAGTGTGGCATGGTAGATGATAACTGATTTTTGTCACAGAAGCAGCTGAGGTATGTTGTTTCTTGAAAAGGCACCAAGTGCTGCCTGAATCAAAGCTGCACAACACACAACAGCCAAGGTGGAAACTCAGCAGGATCAGGATTAGTGGCACTGCTACCTCTCTTAGGTGTGCTTCAAGAGGCCACAGCTTCTACTTCCCAGACCCATATCCACAACTATGTTTCACAGTGTCCTGAATCTGGATCTAACGTGCCCAGCTTTGACACCAAAATGTAAAGAGGCACATTTCACACACATGCTGCTGAAGACACAAATCCTGTGTATCCTGAATTCATTCACTACTTAAGCATACTGACTGCAGGAGCAAGAACAACCAGCTTCACTTCTCAATGCTGTGTTTGCAGAGTGCACACACCCAGGTAAGCAAACTAGGCTCCACTGGGTACTGAAGCACCAGGAAACACTTTCTGCACAAAATCAATACATTTGCAAGGCAAAGAAAAGTGACTCAAGACACTGAACCCGTGTGGAAAGAAAACCAAACCAAATGTGGCAAAGGTGATCTCAGTTAATTGGATGGAGCGAGAACTCTAGTCAGTGTTACACTGCAAACAGTAAGTGTATTCTCTGACTAAGAGCAAATATCAAAGATCTGTGCATATAAGAGCTGGAAGAGTGATGAACTGACAAGTCATAGCACTAAAGAAGGGGTAACGGCAGCAAGATGGTTTGAATGATCTGTGAGGTCTCTTCCAACCCTGATGATACTGTGATACTGTGTGAAGAGATGTTAAAAGTACAGAATACCACCATAAACTTGGTATCAGTGCACTGGAATGAATACAAGCTGAGAGGAAAGGCTGGAGCTATTTCTTTTTAAGGCCAACCCTCTGTAAGATTGCTGGTGAAGTGCAGCCAGGCTGCAGAGTCATAGAGAGGAAACTAGCAATTAGAAGAGCAACCATTCGGAAAAGTATGCAGCAACCCAGTGAAATGCACTCTGTGTCTGGGGAAGACAGAACCCAGCCCTTTTGTATGGAGACCTTGAACGAGGCAATCTGAGGGGCACATGTAGAAGGTGAGAAATGCAGTTCTCCGTTACTTCATCCTGTAAGATGCTAAGTGTCCTTTTGCCTTTCTGCAAACAGAACGATACACTAGCACTCAGTATCCAATACACACCACAATAATTTCCTACTTTATTTAGCAAAGCAACTCGATTCCAATTTTAATGAATAGAATCATAGAATGCTTTAGGCTGGAAGGGACCTCCAAAGTTCATCTAGTCCAATCCCCCTGCAATAAGCAGGGACATCCTCCATTAGACCAGGCTGCCCAAAGTCCTGTTGAGCCTGACCTTGAGTATCTCCAAGGATGAGACCTCAAACACCTCCATGGGTAACTTGCTCCAGTGTTCCACTACCCTCATGGTAAAGAACTTCCTCCTAACATCCAACTTAAATATATTCTTCTCTAACCTAAAACCATTGGCCTTCATCATATTGCTACAGACCTTTGTAAACAGTCACTTTCCAGCCTTCTTGCAGGCCCCCTTCAGGTACTGGAAGGACACTGTTAGGTCTTCCCAGAGTCTTCTCCAGGCTGAACAACTCCAGCTCCCTCAGCCTGTCCTCATAAGAGAGGTTTATCATAGAAAAAGTTTGGTATTGTGCATGACAAAGGTATGCAATCAGACATATGACTCATCTCTACAGAGGTGAGAAAAGGATCTTTAAAGATTCATCCAAGGCAGAGGGGATGGACCTGTGACTAGACGATCTTTAAAGGTTCTTTCCAACTTAAACTATCCTCTGATTCTATTCTCTAGGTGGTGGAGTCACTGTCCCTGGAGGTGTTGAAGAAAAGACTGGATGAGGCACTTAGTGCCATGGTCTGGTTGACTGGATAGGGCTGGGGGATAGGTTGGACTGGATGGTCTTGGAGGTCTCTTCCAACCTGGTTGATTCTATGATTCTATCATTTCTTTTGACCTGGTCATCCCAGCCTCACCCTATGATCAGCAGGGACAAATAGGACATGACTCATAAGATCATTTAAAGGTCAGAGGAATCCTTATGTATTACAATCCATTCCTCTCCACTCACTGTGAAGGGGATGTGGCATGACTACCTCAAATGCAGGCATACACATAACAGCATCCTTCCTCTCATTCTCAAGAGGATCTGTTCACTTGTCCAGAATCCTGCCATAGGATATAAACAGCTTAATCAGAAAGTGGGCAGAGCATTGCCTTGCTTTGTTTTTCATTAAATACAATGCCATGATGCTTTTCTCTACAAGCAGCAAATGAAGCCAACAGGCTGGTTAAATCTTGCCTTGAAATGCATCATTACAATGCCCCAGTGTGCTTACCTCAAAATGAGCATAGCTGGGAATTCTGCACTTGTAAGCATATCCTTTTCCTAAATTCTTGTGGCAGGGAAAAAAAAACACCCACCCAAAAAAAAAAAACCAAACCAACCAAAACAAACAAATAAAAAACCACTCCCACAACCAAAAACAAACCCCATAAATATCTACTTTTAAAATGTAATCTCCCTTTCACAGGTTAGGCTGCTGTCAGTCTGAAGACTAGGTTGCAAACCAGCTCTCAGAGTCCTGAGGATCCTTTTCAGTGGGGCAGAAGAGGTAGTGGAATCATAGAATCAACCAGGTAGGAAGAGACCTCCAAGATCATCCAGTCCAACCTAGCACCCAGCCCTATCCAGTCAACTAGACCATTGCACTAAGTGCCTCATCCAGGCTTTTCTTTAACACCTTCAGGGACGGTGCCTCCACCACCTCCCTGGGCAGCCCATTCCAATGGGAAATCACTCTCTCTGGCAACAACTTCCTCCTAACATCCAGCCTAGACCTTCCCTGGCACAACTTGAGACTGTGTCCCCTTGTTCTATTGCTGGTTGCCTGGCAGAAGAGACCAACCCCCACCTGGCTACAGCCTCCCATCAGGTAGTTGTAGACAGCAATGAGGTCACCCCTGAGCCTCCTCTTCTCCAGGGTAAACATGTAGATGCTTCCCAAGGTAACGTAAACGTGTATCCAAGACAACTCAAAGGAGTAGCACAAGGCCTGTGGGGAGCAGCCATGCATATCATCTATAACTGAGGACCAGGACAAAAACCATGAGGTAAGAACCACATGCTGCTGTGTGATCTTTTAGGACCCAAATGAATCCAGTGGACAACTTCAGCAAAAGCCTATAAGCACTGCCTGACAGCAGCATACACAGGATCAGCATTGGATTTTCTCCAGTGTGCAGCAAGCTGAAGTGACAGCATCCTCCAAAAACACTGCTCAGCAAAGAGAACATCTGAGATGGTTTTGCCATTTCAAAACCCTCTGCCCTCTCGGCACAGCCCATCCAGTGACTCAGACATGTCTCTCCCCAAGAAAAGGGCATGCAGCTGACGTTGCCAGAGCTGAACCAGGCTGTCTGGCTGTGGGAATCAAAAAAAGGAGGCAGCTAAATGTGGAAAACGATGTCTCTTTGGGGCGCATCCCAGCGTAGCCTTGACGCAGTGAGGCTGAGGATAAGAAGCACAGAAAACTGTATTCTCACCTCATGTAACATGTGCCTGGAAGTGACACAACTTAGAACAAAGAACTGAAAGTAGTCACTGCCAAGATAGCCAACATCTCACTGTTCACAGAATCATAGAATCAACCAAGTTGGAAGAGACCTCTAAGATCATTCAGTCCAATCTATCACCCAGCCCTGTCCAATCAACTAGACCATGGCACTAAGTGCCTCATCCGTTCCTCTCTTGAGCACCTCCAGGGATGGCAATTCCACCACCTCCCTGGGCAGCCCATTCCAATGGCAAATCTCTCACTACCTCACTGCTATCCAATATGAATGTTAAAAACAACATTTTACCCAATCACTGTATTCCATGACTTGTAGAATTACCACAACTTGTAGCATGACATACAAAAAGACTGCTGGTATGGTAATAAATGGCTACAGCTTCAGCTACTGTGTTTACTTATTCTTATGTCACTCTTATTCTGTCTGTCACTAATTCATATATACAGCAGCATCTGTCTTCAGTTTGGCTGTGAAAAAAAAAATCAACAGCAGAGGCTTGGCAGCAGAGTTTTCAACAGTAGCTAGCAAGCAGCAGCTAGGCACAGGGCTGGGGGAGTGACGTTCAATGCTGCACAGTGTATCATTTGTGTAGGAAGTGCTTCAAACTAGGAAGAAGCAGATGTAACTGCCAAAGATGAGCATACAGGATGTGACAGAAGATACAGAAGTACATTGAAGAAACACCTTATGAGACCTGAGGCTATGGCCAGTCTTTGTTGGCAACCTGAACTTTCCTAATGTAAAGGCTACATAGACCACAACACTTTGTGCTAGCTTTAAGAAAAGGATCACCAACATTTTCTTCTATCCTTCAGGCCATGATCAGTAAAGGCAATTCCATAACATAAACCTAGCAAGTGCTGTTACAAACAGCAGGAAGATGCAGAAGCCCTTAAGAAGTAGCTCCTGCTTGGATACAGACAAATCCCCAATCCTTTCTCTCCACTTCAGATTCCCTTTTCTCTCATACTTTACACTTCTCTCCTACTTTATACTTCCCTCCTCCTTTCCAGCTAGATGAATTAATTCCAGCAGCAGTATAAGCAGACATGTTTAAGAACCTGGAGGTGAGCTTCCAGAGTTGCTATCTGTCCTACAGCTACTCTTCCAAGGTTTGAGAAGACAAGGTGGTGGGCATGGGCACCATGTTACTGGTACTCCAGCTTTGTGGTGAAATGGCAAAAGAGTAATTATTCATGAGAAAGACAATGCAGAGCTGCGCTCACAGGGTATTAATCACAGGTTGACCTTTCTGTAGCAGCTTTCTGTCTCTTTTTGGCCAAGATTTACTCCAGCAATCTGCATAGTGATTGTTTTGTCCTTTGTGCACAGCCTTTTGACGCCAATTGCAGTACAGACAGTTTATGCCACTTGATATAGCAACAACATGTTGATACGTGTGAGGTCAAGCTACCTACTCACTCATCTGGGTTCGAGATGGCAGGTTGATGCTTTCCTGAATGCAGTTCCAGAACCCAGCTCCTGAACTCAGCTCACATCTGAGTCCAGTCTGGGACTTTCCTGGTGTCTGGTAAAGCTTCAGTGATGACAGTGATGTAATCACCAGCAGTGGGGCTGGGTTCAATATTAGGGGTTTATAGTTTTATATACATTTCTTCCATTTTATTACCATATCCATTAAAGCTGTTTTAGTTTTCTTTACCAATCCAAAAGACTCCTTCCCTTATTCCCTTGCTCTTCCCTTTGGGAAGAGTTTGTCATTCATCTAGTAGCCAGCCCCAGCCTTAACCCTTGACAGCAACAGAGTTTAATAAACTAGAAAAGTAGTTCTAAGCCACATGATTACATTTCTATGTTTAAACTCAACAGAGCACCTAAAATCAACTGGAAATCTGACATTGTTCTCTGCAACATCTGTTTAAAAGCAGCAGCACTATTGTAAAACTAATAATTTCCAACAAAACAATAGCAAGAGACAACAACAACAAAAAATAATCACTTAACATGAGCAGCTGTGAGATGACATAATCTTGGAAGACATTAAAGAATTCATTTTCCATAACTTTTTTGTTATAGAAGGTTTTTTTAATGTATAAAATACTTAGGGTTTTAAGTTAAAGTGGATGTTATTAGTCTTCTTCAATGCACAAGATGAAGCCATAAAATCCAGCTAATAACATACAGAATAGTTTCAAAGTGTCGTTTGCAAGTAGAAAATCTAACCAGAAGCTGACAGCAGAACAACATAGCTTTGTCTTTGCAGAGCCTCCTGATGAACACACCTCAGGCTATTAAAGGCATATCAAGAGAATATTCTCCTCCAGTCTGTGGGGATCATACTTAGTAACAGATTATTGAACTTTTTTTACTCCTTTCAGCTGTTTCAAAATTAACCCAACAATCTACAGACCAACCCCAGCAACAACAGAATAGAACCATAGAATCAACCAGGTTGGAAGAGACCTCCAAGATCATCCAGGCCAACCTAGCACCCAGCCCTGTCCAATCAACTGAACCATGGCACTAAGTGCCTCATCCAGGCTTTTCTTGAACACCTCCAGGGATGGTGACTCCACCACCTCCCTGAGCAGCCCATTCCAATGGCAAATCACTCTCTCTGGGAAGAACTTCCTCCTAACATCCATCTGGCCTGATCCCTTTCATCAGTTGGAATTTTCTTTGAAGGGGTAATTCAGTGTTAAATATTAGCTAAAAACAATATCTGAGACAACACCATCCTCAGTTCACCACTAAGTAAACTTCAAGATTTTACTGAAATAATAATTAGTTGACTCTTAGAGCAGTTCTTTCTCCTCCTGAGTCATAGAAATTCCAAGTTACCTTTTAGCAAATTGGTTTAGATTCACAGCCTTCCTCCTTCCATTCATTCACCTCTTAAACTTAGAAATAAACTACCTATAGCAGTACTGAGTAGGTTCTTAAAAATGGAAGCACATTTTGGAACAACACAGAACAGCAGATGGAAGAACTTTTAATTGAATCCAGTATCACAGCAGCCCATTTGATCATGCAAACTTGCAGGGCAGTTTTTCCAGCCCATAGGTCAAACAGTATGAGCTCAAACATTTGCAGAGACCACAGGATGCAGAGCTGTTTGCATATAACATCCTCAGTGAGGCTTCCTGCCATAAGGAAGTAAGTGGTGTTCAAGCAGGGAACACCACTCCATTAAACAGCAACGACAGAAGTTGGAGCTTTCCTTGAATTGAACTAGAGCTGGGGCACTTTCTTTGGTGCATAGCAAGGAGAAAAGGTGTAAAGGTTGAAATGTAGATGCCTGTGAAAAGGGTACATCTTTAGATCATTGAATTTTAGGACCAAGACATGATTAATTTTGATCTATTGTGGCTCTGTTAAACAGTAGATTTGGTAAACTAGTAAATAATTAAACTACAGTAATGAACACTGGTTTGTGGAAAATCAGTGGATGCTCTCCCTCTACTGTATAGTTCACAAGATCACAGGATGTAAGGGTTGGAAGGGACCTCCAGAGATCATCAAGTCCAACCCCCCTGCCAGAGCAGGACCATAGAATCTAGTGCAGGTCACAGAGGAACACATCCAGACAGGTCTTGAAAGTCTCCAGAGAAGCAGGCTTCACAAGCTCCCTGGGGAGCCTGTTCCAGTGCTCAATGGCCCCTAGAGTAAAGAAGTTCTTCCTCATGTTGAGGTGGAGCTTCCTGTGCTGCAGTTTACAACCATTGCCCCTTGTCCTACTACAGGGCACAAGTGAGAAGAGTTTGTTCCCTCCCTCTTGACCCCCAGCCCTCACTTATCTATAAACATTGATCAGATCCCCTTTAAGTCTTCTCTTCACCTGACCAAAAAGCCCCAGGTCCCTCCAGCCTCTCTTCATAGGGCAGTGCTCCAGCCCTCTGTTGGACTTTCTCAAGTAGATCCCTGTCCCTCCTGAACTGGGGAGCCCAGAGCTGGACTCAATAGTTCTGCATTGCTAGCAGCATGGCAAGAAGACTGAGCGCAGAAAGATGCTGGAGTTCAACCAGCTGCATTGGACTGATGTGCACAGAGACTAGCGGTGACATATTTTCACTCTGGTGATGCTGCAACAGGATTCACTGCTATGGGCTCTGAGCATTACAGAAAACCTCAGGGAACAAGAGGGTTTTTTTAGTTTTACATGCCTGGGTACAAAACATGATCCCAAGATGTTCATGAAAACACAACCCACAGTTAAGCCTCTTTTGCAAGGCTTCTAACAATTCTTCCCATGTCACCTGAAAAATAAAGCACATTTTCTGCCCAGAGCTTCAAAGCAGATGCAACATGAATTCCTACAAGAAGGAATTACTTCTCTGTAGCAATGACATTATCCAACCTTTTTTGAGATGTTAGCCTGTTAAATCTCATCTGCAAGATTCATTCAACTCCCGCCTTAGGCCTCCTTATTGTTAAGTCTCCTTCACAGCAACTCAAGTGTTGTCCCTTGGTTTGTGAGCTTGCATGAACAAATGCAGCAAATGGAGTCACCACAGAGTCAACGAGGCAGGAAAAGACCTCTGAAGTAAAGTCCAGCCTGTAAGCTAATGCCACCATATCAGCTAAACCATGTCACCAAGTACCACATCCAATCTTTCCTTAAAGACCTCCAGGAATTGTGACTCCAGCACCTCCCTGAACAGTTCATTCCAGTGCCTAATCACCCTTTCTGTGAAGTACTTCCCAATATCCAATCTAAACCTCCCTTGGCACAGCTTCAGGCCATGCCCTCTTGTCCTGTCACTAGTTGCCTGGAAGAAGAGCCTGACCCCAACCGGGCAGCTCATCAGAACAAGGGGACACAGTCTCAAGTTGTGCCAGGAGAGGAATAGGCTGGATGTTAGAAGGAAGTTCTTCCCAGAGGGAGTGATTTGCCATTGGAGTGGGCTGCCCAGGGAGGTGGTGGAGTCACCATCCCTGGAGGTGTTCAAGAAAAGCCTGGATGAGGCACTTAGTGCCATGGTCGAGTTGATTGGACAAGGCTGGGTGCTAGGTTGGCCTGGATGATCTTGGAGGTCTCTTCCAACCTGGTTGATTCTATGATCATAAGAATAGAAAGCAGCTGTTTGGGATGGCCTGGGCCAAGGACACACTACCCACACGTGAGCAAAACCCAATTTGTTTCCCTGAGCCAGACTAGCATCTCCCTGGGAGTGCAGGCAGATCGAGGAGCAGCAGTCTCTGGCTAATCATTGAGAAGCTGGAAGAGAGATGATCTCACCCGTGGGATGTTCTCCTCACTGTTTGTAAAGGGAGTAAGCCAAGATACTGAAAAATATTGTGTTTAAATAAAAGTTGTTTAGAAGCTTTGTTATTTACACACAATCCTAGTGTTTGGAAACAGGGAAGTCCTGTCCATGGGGAAGTCCTACCCACAGAGGCAAAAGGAGAGGCACAATTACATTTCCAGTCTCCAGGTGTGGACTAAAATTGGTTTAATAAATGGATCCACTGATCTCAGGTGTATTGAGTGCTTACTGCTGCTACAAACTGCCTGGCAAAAAGATTACTCATGACATTCTACGGAGACAAAGGGAGTATCATAGAATCAACCAGGTTGGAAGAGACCTTCAAGATCATCCAGTCCAACCTAGCACCCAACCCTATCCAGTCAACTTGACCATGGCACTAAGTGCCTCATCCAGTCTAATAGAAGTATCTGAATGCTTTGACACTGGGACATCCCAGAGAAGTGGGCAAGAAATCAGGCTCAAGTGACCATGGAACTGGTAGACACTGATTAGTCAGACAACTCTTTCCCATGCTGCTTCAGGGTTGGCCAAGTAGGACTTGGCCAAATTCACCAGAACATTGAAGAATACATAATACCAACCTTGTGTGTATTTATGTATGTAATCCATCCATTTATCTACTCTGGCATCCTGCTGGTACTGAGCTCCCTGATGTTTTCATCAGCTTTCCAAACCCTCCCTTCTCCTTCTGTAGCAGGCAATGCTTCCTACAAGTCATCTGAAGGCATTTAAAGATAAGATAGGTTTCATACAGTTTGGCTCTCTGTAACTCTTCAATCAGATTGTGTCTCCTCAGTAATTTATTATAGAAACTTCTAAAATAGAAGTTCCATTTATGCAAGTAATTTCCATGTAAATTATGTCAAAATCCCCAACTTCTTGGGAAGGTTCTGAAACACTGTTGTTCTGTGATGCATTGTCATGCCAATCATCAGCTCACCATTCCTCAGGAGAGACTCTGTCTCCATGTAAAAACAGGAAAAATGACAATCCAAGAGGAACAGAAGACTGCTACTGGGAACAACTCTTGCATCAGGGGTGAAATATTCACTCTCAAGGTGAAATATTTTGAGCTGTGAAAAATGATCTGGTTTTGCTAGAGCTTGAGGCATTTTTTTTCCCCATCCTCTTTCAGCAATCACTCTGTTCAAACTCATTCCAGAGTGAAACCTACTCAAAGCCATTCAGGATAGATTCTGTCCCCCATCAGAACTAGCACAAACCTTGTAAAGCCTACCTTTTTAAGGTTGTCATGAAAATCTGCCCACATGAATATAACTCAGCTTCACATGATTTGAGTTCTCACAGAAGATTAGGAACCACCAGCCCCCCCAGATGTGCAGGGATATACATATGAGTAAGTTTCCACATATGTGAGGGAATTAACCATTTAAACTTGGGCCTGGAAGACACTAGAAGAACTCTCCCCATCCACTATGTCAGATAGAGTTATTCATGAGAACAAAGAGTCCAGTCTAAACTGCTTTAAAAACAAGGATCCTGCTGCTCTGGTAATATAAACTGATATGGCTCTCTTTAAGGAGAAAGACTTGTCATTATATTGCTCAGTTTGGTTCATCTCCATTCTTAGTTTCCCTCCAGGGAGTTGCAATAAACCAGACCAAGTCCCTGAGCACAATAAAAGCAAGGTCTTGTAATGACAGGATGAGGACTAAGGGGAGATTTAAACTAGATGTTAGGAAAATGTTCTTTACAGTGAGTGTGGTGAAACACTGGCACAGGTTGCCCAGGGAGGTTGTGGAGCACAGAAGCACCCAATGTGATCTTTGATCACATTGGGTGCTTCTGTGCTCCACAACCTCCCTGGAGGTGTTCAAGGCCAGGTTGGATGAGGCCTTGAGCAACCTATTCTAGTGGGAGGTGTCCCTGCCTTGTGGTGGGACATTGGAACTGGATGATCTTTGAGGTCCCTTCCAACCTAAACCATTCTATGATGATGTGGGTGCATTTTTTTGTGTGTATAGACAGGCTTACATTTGTATACTATGTAAGTGTGTATACTTTGAAGTACAAACTCCATCTGCTCACATAGCTTCTTTTTAGTACAGAAAAGTATCTTGGAAGTCATCCTGGTTCTATGATTCTATAGTTTTCATCTGCTAGAAACACTGGATGTCTTTTCAGCCAGGCCCACCAAAAAGCATAACTGGTAACATTTCTGGGTGTTTCTAGAGACCATTCAAGTCTCACCCAGTATCTCACTCAGACACTGTCATGACCATTAATTACTGCATGCTACTCTTTTGGATGCCTTTTCAGCCAAGCCCACCAAAAAGCATAACTGGTAACATTTCTGGGTGTTTCTAGAGACCACTCAAGTCCCACCCAGTATCTCACTAGGACACTGTCATGACCATTACTGCATGCTACTCTTTTGCCTAAAACCTGCTTTCTGAGTATGCATGATAGTGTGACAGCAAGTGAAAACACCTTTCAATTCCATAGAAGTCTGCCAGAATTATTTATCCTCAGGAACCCAAATATAAGACACCTCAATAAGTGTCTTATATAATTCTATAACCAAACCAAACCCTGCCTAAAGACATTCAGGAAAGACAAGGAATCCAAGGTAATATTATTTCTAACATGAAATGCTGACAGCCCAAAGCCTGAGAGGATGTGCATTGAAATTCACTTGCAGGTTCTACACTAGAAAAGCCAAACGTAGACCTAGCACAGGGTTTACAGACACACCACCAGCAC
This sequence comes from Pogoniulus pusillus, assembly GCF_015220805.1. Taxonomy (NCBI): domain Eukaryota; kingdom Metazoa; phylum Chordata; class Aves; order Piciformes; family Lybiidae; genus Pogoniulus; species Pogoniulus pusillus. The sequence continues at coordinate 25,082,134 of NC_087275.1, forward strand.
CACAGCACGCAGAATTCTTCACACCCTAGTCTTTCAGGGCACTGCTTGCTCACCAGCCAGCTGGCACTTATGTTTGCACAGGTTACTCATACTTCTCCACCTTTCTCTGCCGCCATAACCATTTCACAGCAGAAACAAAATACCTTCTCTCTCTTACTTTCCCCAGTGCATTCATAATTTTTCTTCTCCTGACTGCACTTTACATGTCCATATTGTTCTGACAGCAAGCGTTGCAAACTAGATATGGTTAACACCAACAGTTCTGTTGAGCATTTAGCTGTGGCTCCATTATTTCTTCTGATTTAAAACTTAACATCGATAATAATAATGGAGAGATCTTTAACCTAGATACAGATGTAAATAGTTAACAGAACTGTAGTTCTGTCACAGAACTATAAGGATGACTGAGAGAACCCAAACATCTCTCCTATGAAGAAAGACTGAGAGAACCCAAACATCTCTCCTATGAAGAAAGACTGAGAGAACCCAAACATCTCTCCTATGGAGAAAGACTGAGAGAACCCAAACATCTCTCCTATGGAGAAAGACTGAGAGAACTCAAACATCTCTCCTATGGAGAAAGACTGAGAGAACTCAAACATCTCTCCTATGGAGAAAGACTGAGAGAACTCAAACATCTCTCCTATGGAGAAAGACTGAGAGAACTCAAACATCTCTCCTATGGAGAAAGACTGAGAGAACTCAAACATCTCTCCTATGGAGAAAGACTGAGAGAACTCAAACATCTCTCCTATGGAGAAAGACTGAGAGAACTCAAACATCTCTCCTATGGAGAAAGACTGAGAGAACCCAAACATCTCTCCTATGGAGAAAGACTGAGAGAACTCAAACATCTCTCCTATGGAGAAAGACTGAGAGAACCCAAACATCTCTCCTATGGAGAAAGACTGAGAGAACCCAAACATCTCTCCTATGAAGACTGAGAGAACCCAAACATCTCTCCTATGGAGAAAGACTGAGAGAACTCAGGCTGTTTAGTCTTGAGAAGGATGAGAGCCTATAAATATCTGAAGGACGAGTGTCAATATGAAGGTAATGGTCTCTTTTTGGTGGTGCCCAGTGACAGGACAAGGAACAAGATAGAACACAGGATGTTCTACCTCAACAGTAGACACTTGTTTATGGTGAGGGAGATGGAGCACTGGAACAGGCTGCCCAGAGAGGTTATGTAGCCTCCTTCTCTGGAGACTCTCACAACCTGCTTGGACATATTCCTATGCAGCCTACCCTAGGTGATCCTGCTTTGGTAATGGTGTTGGACTCAATCTCTGGAGGTCTCTCCCAAATCCTAACATTTTGTGATCTTAGTCTACCTAAAATACATCTATAGACCAAAGGGATAGAAATCTCCAATGTATAATCCAAAAAACACATTTCAAACCTATGGGTTTCAAGACTACTCACCATCATATTCCAGTCTTCTGGATTACTTCACATTCCAATTAATTCCCCATTCCAATATAAATCACACACTCACCTGTCCACGTTAACACGCTCCAGAGTGCAGTTACCACCACTGCTGCACTAATGCTCTCAGTGAATGGATTTTAATTCCTGCACCAGATCTTTAACTGAATGTGTGACTTAACACTTCTCTTAGCCTTCTAAAGTCACAAGTGTGTGTAAGCACCTGGCATCTTCAACATCCCTTTTTACAAAGACTCATATGGTACAGAGAAGGAGTAAAGAGCACAAGTTGCTGCCAGGGAAATTCAGACTGGATGCTAGAAAATAAACTTTCACCATTGGAACTATGAAACATTGGCATAATCTCTCAAGGGAAATTATGGACTCCCCTAAATTAGATAGGCTACATCTCTTGATGTAGCCCAGCTTGACAGGGTCCTGAGCCACCTCATTTTAACTATATTCACAGAATTGTCAGGACTGGAAGAGACCTCAAGGATGATCTAGCTTCAAACCCCCTGCCATGGGTAGGGACACCTCACACTAGATCAGGTTGCATAGAGCAACTAGCCTAACCATAAAGACCTCCAGGGATGGGGCTTCTGCCACCTTCCTGGGCAACTTGTTCTGGTGTCTGACCACCCTCATGGTGAAGAGCTTCCTCCTCACGGCCAGTCTGAACCTACCCATCTCCAGCTTTACTCCATTTCTCCCTAGTCCTGTCACTACCTGACATCCTAAAAAGTCCCTCCCCATCTTTCCTGCAGGCCCCTTCAGATACTGAAAGGCCACAATTAGGTCTCCTCAGAGCCTTTTCCCTCTGCAGACTGGACAGCCCCAACTCTCTCAGTCTGTCTCCACAGGAGAGGAGCTCCAGCCCTCTGATCATCCTCATGGCCCTTCTCTGGACACACTGCAGCATGTCCAGATCTTTCTTGTAATAGTGGCTCCAGAACTGGATGCAGTACTCCAGGTGGGGTCTTGCCAGAGTGGACTAGAGGGAGAGGATCACCTCCCTCGACCTGCTGGCCACACTTCTCTTGATGTAGCCCAGAATACAATTGGCTCTGTGGGCTGCAAGTGCACACTGGTGGCTCATGTTGAGCTTCCTTACCCTCAAAGGTTGGACTGGACGATCCTTGAGTTCCCTTTCAACCTGGTATTCAATTCTATGAATGATTAGTCTATTTATTATGTTAAGCAGGTCTAATATTGCAAAGAACAGGAATTCAGTTCATGATTTCCTCCATTATAATCTTCCCTCACCCATCAGGCTGTAGGGATTTTGTACAAAGACTCAGGAGAAGAAACAAGGTTTTAGAAGCAATATTGAGTACATCACTTCCAAGTCTGACCTTTTCTACAGTTCTGCAATGCCCCCAAAAGGAGGCAAGCTCAGATCCAATCATATTGGACTGCTCAAAAAGCTATCAATTGTGCCATGCAGTAACTGCAAATGAAAAATACCATTTCCAAATGACAACAGCTTGCATTCAAACAGTGCTTCCTCCCAGAGAGCTGTCTAATAGCAGAATCCTTGGAAACAATGTTCCCATGGTCATGGACAGTTGCATCCACAGCATTCAGATAATGCCCTGCAATTTCTGTACCTTACATATTAAAAAACCCCAAACATTTCCTTCAAGCACCACTCTCCTCTTTAACCCCTGGAAACACACTGGTCCCATGCACAATTCCTGCATTGTCCTCATCCTTGTAATGCATGACATAAAAACTTTTGAGACATCCATGCTGCAAACACATTTTCCTCCCACCTGCTACTTCCAGGGGCTCTCCTTGCAAGGCTGCACAGGTCAAAGCTATTAATCTAATCAAAAAGTTACCTGAGTCACAATGGAGAGACACTAATGAGTTCAGCTGCATTCAGATCACAAGTTGCTCCAAGGCATAATGCAATCACTCTTAAAAATCACCATCTTCCTTACACAAAATGGCTGTGGTGAAAGGTGATTTCCCACAAATGAAAAACCCAAACCAAAAAGGGCCATAAATCCATCTGGAACCAAGACAGAGAGCAACTGAGAAGAGAACTTCTGTGGCACCAGTGAGGGATGCCTCAGAGAATTTAAATATTCAGAGAGGAATTGAAGTGAATATGCAGAGCAACTCTCATAACTAAAATGCTCCTTTAAGGACATTCTGTTAATGCCCATTGGTGGGATATGATACAAACCATCATGGAATTTTGTTTCATCTTGGATATTCCTTTAAAGTTGCTAAGCAATACAAAAATAATACACCTAGGGGAAAGTTGCAGTGAAAACAAAAGGGTACAGATGAGAGTAATTGAATTATTAAGACATTTTGGTGAGGCAAAGATTAAAAAAACAAACTACCAAACACCACCTCAATCAATAGACTGATTCCACCCCTAAGAAACGGATTCTGTTGTGCCTCAGCATACAGAATGAGGCCACTCCATCACACCCAAGACAGGCCAAGATACAATGGTTCAGGAACCCTACACAGGGGAGGCTGGAACTGGATGATCCTTCAGGTCCCCTTGAAGCCCTGGCAATTCTGTGCTTCTACAAGCTTAAAAAGACTTTTTTTTCTTTAACAGTGGAGACAGCCTGCTTGGAACATAAAGACTGCAGAAGGCTTCACTGGTATATCTTGTATGTATCTGTTACGTTCATTGGTAGGCACTGGATGTGTATGTTTAATGGTCCTTCTACATAAATAGAGGGGGAGAAATCTACTCTAGAGAGCCATAAGGAAATACATACCATCCCAGCTTCATGTGCCTGCCACAAATGTACCTCCTACCTACCATCCATGGACTCAAACCTGTGCTGAGCTTCAAAATCTGCTCTTCCAGCTGTTCTTACCTATTCTACTTCCCTAAGTTTTCAGGCTCTGGGAAAACATATCAGCATACTCATTATTGGTATGAAGGAAGTTTAATTACAAGGCAGAGCAAATGTAGGCAATGCAATAGCAATAAAGAACTGGGAAACAAAATGTTCAGTCACAGAGCATGCCTGCACTGCAGCCATCACTTTATCAAATGGCTTCCCTCCTTCTCCATTCTGCAGGACCAAATGTCTTACTAAGAGAAAACAATTAAGCATCAGATATGAAATTCATCTCTCCTGATCAGGAGATTTAGAGGAGACAACATAATGTGTTTGGCAGACAGAAAAACAACTAGATGACTGCAGCATCATACTGACAGTTGCTTAATAAGATCATCCATACTTACTGGTTTTCCACTCTAAAAAACACAGCTACAATCTGAAATTCACACAGACTTTTGTTAAATAGGCATTTCTCCAACCCAAAAGAATTTAAGATTTCAGCTACTGCAAAATCTTTACAAGTTAAGAAAGTGCTGCCAAGGGTAAATGCAGTGTTGAAGAAAGCTTGGGAATATTATTGTGATAAATTATCTCAAACGTTTAAACACACTGATATTTTCTGGAAACCACATTCATGCCTCCAGCCTTACAAGCTACATTCCTCAGACCCTTCTCAGAGCTATGAACAGCAACTCTCATCACAACTACCACCTTCTAGAGCTTAACTCTAGCAGTTTAGGTGTAAAACACAGAGATGTCAGGATCTAACTGCATTTGGGGAATAATTTATACTAGAGATAGACAGAAAAGCACTTAGCCAAAGGCTAGCTATCAATATTATAGAGCCCTTTTATCTCAAGAAGTTTGGGGGAGCAAAGGGAAGGAAAGAATATACAGAACATGGGTTCTGAGCTGACATAGCTTCTTCTGATCGTCTGCCTAACAAAGAAAAATGCTCACAATCACCTCTCCCAGCCTCCCCTATTTCTCCACACTAAGTCCTATTTAAACCAGACTTGCTGATGAAAATTAGAACAAAGGGGTTTTCCCCCCTAAATTCTTTTTATTTATATCATTAAGTAGTCTAATGAGCACTGTTAGTCTAAAAAACTGCACCCCCTATCTACTCTCAGAATGTCCAACTTCAGGTTTCTAGTACCAGGTGTTGTTAATCCTTTCGTTAAGAGCCCATTATTCCTCACTTTGGCATTTCCAGGCAAGGATCCAATCACCTCTTTCATTCTTTTGGATCCACTCACAGCAACATGTGCTCTGAAAGGCTGTAAAACAAGGAGCTTTTAAATGTTTTATGCACTGTAGCAGGCTGCACCTTGCACACAAATCTCTCACCTGAAGTGCATAAAGCAAAACAGCAGCACCTGCGCTCCTCAGAACCTCACAGGTGGTTTTCCCACCTCCATCTCTTCCTGGCTGATTGCCTCGAGGCCTTCTCAAGGCTTGCTGAAAACAATTAACTCCGGGGCGCTGAATCCCCTAACTCACTATTCCTTGCAGCTGGGTATGTTGAAATGCATCTTGGCTAGCTGCTCTCAGTGACTGCCAAGTAACCCAAACTACTTTACCTAAGTGCTTCTCAGTCTCCTCCATTTACTCATTTCTCTGCACAGCCACATAACAAAACGCAAATATGGTAAGCACACATATTTCTCAGAGCAAAAACCTGAAAGCAAACTTTGGCTAGCACACAGCCGAGAGCTGATTTCCAGCTGAGCACCGCAAAGCCGCTAACCCGGGTCGGTGATGAAAAGGACAATCAAAGGTCCGTTCCTTATCCCTTCCACCGAACAGTAACTACAAATAGCATCACTGACGGCCATTAACTTCCAATTGTTGGAGTAGAAAGCACTGAAAAACAAATCCCAACCAAACATGCAAGCACCTCCCGTCAGGTTATTCAGGCCGGAGGAGTGTGGAGGAGGAATGGAACTAATAGAGCCTTGCGCCGGGAGAACAGCAGCTCCGCGGCCGGACGAGCCCAGAGCGACCCGGCCCCGATCGCGGCACTCGCCCTCCGGCGGGACAGCTCGGCAGGCTCTCTCGAGTTCTCCTCACGGTGGGGGAGAAATACCCGACGCAGTTGCTCTTAAGAAAGAGAGACTTACCAGGTACCCTTGCAGGAGAAGAAAATGACATACAGGCAGCAACATCCCTGCCGCCGGAGCAGCTGAGGGCTGCTGATGTCAACTCCGCAGCTCGATGGAGCCGGGAGGTGACACCCTGCTGCCGCCGCGCTGCGGCTCAGCTGCCGGCTCGGGCGCGGAGCGCGCACACCACGCCGCGGGCGCACGGAACCCTCTCCTCTCCCAGCGCTCCACAGGCAGAGGGCATGGGCAGACTCATCCTGCCGCCCGCAGGTGCAGCCCTGCAGCAATCAGCCTCGCCTCTTCTCCGCCCTTAGCGCCGCTCTCCCCGCAGCTGAGGGCTCCCCCTGCGCTCGGGGAGGGCTGGAGCTGCCTGGGGCGAGGGAGGTGGTTTTCACCCCCGCCGGGAGGGGAGTCGTCCCCACCGCCGCCCTGCGGGGGTGTGTGTGTGTCCCGTTCCCTTACCTCTGAGGCTGCTTCTAAGCAAACCTTATCGCTGCACCCCAGCGGCCGCTCGCCTGCCTCCTTGCAGCAGGTCCTGCCACGCCGGCAGCAAGCGGCCGGCTGTGGCCGTTCCGAGGCCGGTGTCCCGCGCGGTGGGTAGCGGAGCGGAGTAGCCAGGGAGCGGCACCGGGGTAGGGGCACTCAAGCAACGCTCCGCTTTCGCGCTGGGAGGCGCGGGGCACCCTCCGCCAGCGGCACCCTCCGCCAGCCCTGCGACGGGGCTGAGGAAGGGTGCGCAGCCCGCGGGCGAGAGCGCAGCCCTCTCGGCTGCAGTGGCTGCCTTCGCGGCACTGTCCGCTCCTCGGTTTTAGATGTGTCTTAGTTGCGTGGAGCTAGCAGCACAGGACGCGAGTCATTCTCTGATGGCTTTGGAAGGAGTAATAGAGGGTATTTGCAGTTCTACCTTTTTTCAAGCGTGAGGAAACAGTAGCTGTAGTTGTGTCTGTCCTGCGCTCTTGGGGAGAGAAGCGCCTGAAAGGTAGAACGGTATTTAAATGCATAATAAAAGGCTCTTGTAGCTGTCCTGCCTACAGCAGCATCTTGATTCATCCAGATGAACTGAATGATTCATTCGTCCTCATAGACAGCCTCAGGCACCCGAAGAGCTCACACAGCAGGCATCTGAAAAGAGATAAGGAAACTAATTTACCACTTCTGTGTACTTCCTAGCATTCTAAATATGTTTTTGGAACAAATGCAGTAAACAGAGAGGTAGACCCCATGAAAATACTTAAGAGCCTTTCTTTTTCACAGCTGTAACTGACTTGAAAAGTGATCTAATTTTATCACTTCCCAAAAATTTTGATGCATACAATTTTAGCATAAAAATTGCAGCTAGTGGACAACAGCAAAGTCTCCTCATTTGTCAAACTCTCTGTGTTGCAGTGTTAAGAAGCCACTATGTTTATTTACTTCCAAGTGATGCACATATTGGGAAGCTGATACTTAGGAGGTACAGGTTTATTTAGTGTATAAATACAATGTATTTGGAGGTTGAGTTTGCTCCATGTTACACTCACAACATCACTCTTTAGTTTCACAGAGTCAGAATCACAGAACCTTAGAAGTTGGAAGGGACTTTCAGAGATCATTGAGTCCAACCCCCCTGCCAAAGCAGGATTACCTAAGGTAGTCTGCACAGGAATGCAGCCAGGAGGGGTTTGAAAGCCTCCAGAGAAGGAGAGTCCACAACCTCTCTGGGCAGCCTGTTCCAGTGCTCTGTCACCCTCACTGTAACGAAGTTTCTCCTCATGTTGAATTGAAACCTTCTACATTCAAGTCTGTATCCATTGCTCCTTGCCTTATTGCTGTGGACTGCTGAAAAGAGATTGGCCTCATCCACTGGACACCCACCTCTCAAATATTTGTACACGTTGATGAGATGTCCTCTCAATCTTCTCTTCTCCAAACAGCCCCAGGTCTCTCAGTCTCTCTCCATAGAGGAGATGCTCAAGTCCCCCCGCCACCCTCATGGCTCTTTGTTGGACTCTCTCCAGCAGGTTCCTGTCACTCTTTAACAGGGGAGCCCACAATTGGACACAGCATTGAAGGTGTGGGTTCACTAGGGCATAGTGGAGAGGGAGAAGAACCTCCTTCAACCTGCTGGACACACTTTCTTTGATGCACCCCAGGATGCCATTGGCCCTCACGGCAGGAAAAGCTTCCACAGGGATGTTCTCTAACCTAAAAGCCCAGGTACACTGTTTGGCTGTAATTACCAGAATAACACACTGGGCACTGTCTCTGCAAGTCATGATCAAAAAGGATACACAGGTGAATAGATTCTGAAATGCATGATTCAAAGTGTTAAAACAACAGCTTCAGACTTATGTCATGTCTTACAGCTTCATCAGTCTTAAAGTCTTCTTTTTGGGGGTGTGTGGAAGATGCCTGGTGAGATGAAGAATCATAGAATGCCTTAGGTTGCAGGGGGCCTGAGAGATCATCTACTCTGGCCTCCCCACCATGGGCAGAGCTACCTCTCCACTAGACCCTGCTGCCCAAGGCCTCGTGCAACCTGGCCTTGAATACCTCCAGGGAGAGGCCACCCACAACCACTGTGGGTAACCTATTCCCAAATCTCACCACTGGAGAAGTTCTTCAACCCAAGTACAAGCAATCTGCAATCTCTGAGGAACATCACAGACCTTTTGTGTTTCTGTTGGGATAGAAAGCAGCCTCTCTCAGGGACTGCAGGCCCTATATTATTTTGGTAGCACTGCTCTGTACAAACCCATACTTTCTAAGTGCCCTTTGTAATCCGCAACAGAAGACATGAACCAAGGCCTTTATAGGGGAGGATTGCAGAAATCAATCACCTTTGTTTAGAACAAAGGTGAAGTATTCTTGTTAGTATTTCTCTGGTGACTTCAATCTCCAGCAGTGACACTTGCATCACTGTAAAGAATTACCCCACTACAGGCTGCAGCTTTGTCAGGAATGACTCGCAGTGCTCATGGCTCTTTTCCAGAGTGCTATGGCAACTCTCTTGTCCTCTGGGACAGTGGTTTTCTTCTCTAGATACGTAACCACTAACTTCATTCACCAGAAATCAAGGAACTTAGACATTTATTGATATCCTGGTCCAGGCTGTCACAGCATCTTCCAAACATGAAAACCTTGCACAAACAACACAGGGTTCAGCTCAACAACATTAATGAACAAACCCCAGTTTGCTTCCATTTCAGGTAGCATTGCAGAGTGCTCTGCAAGCTTTTGTTTCTCCTCACCTTAATCGAATCTGTCAGTAAACAGAGAAAACTAGACCATCAAATGCAGTTTGCTAAACCAAAAGGCTTGGAGTAAGAAATCATGAAGCATGAAATAAAAAAGAGGTTTGGGGGTTTTTGTAATAAACATCCATAGCTGTTGATGGTGTGAGCTGCTGTGGGGCAGCTGTTTACATTTCACCTCTAAGTAAGACAGATTCCAAGAGCAGAATTTGAGAAGAACACTTTAAAAGATAACTTTGTTGAGGAAGCTGTGATATGCAAGTTCTTGTCGTCCAGCTGAGCACTCCCTGGGCTATTTCCCAAATTATAATGGCAGGCATAATGATGAGAGGAAGATGCCTTTTACTGCCTCTCATGGCTGAAGGATTTGAGCTGTCACTTGGTGGAGGTCTTCATGAAAAAAGCACCACCACCACCAACAACAAAAACCAAACCACCCCAAAATGCAGAGACTCTCATAGATTCTTTGAATGGTTTGGTTTGGAAGGAACCTTAAAGATCATCTAGTTCCAAACCCCCTGCCACATGCAGGGACGCCCTCCACCAGAGCAGGTTGCTCACGACCTCTTCTAACCTGGCCTTGAACACCTCCAGGGATGGGACATCCACAGCCATAAGTCAGAAAGTTATGGAAGCTACTTCAATAGAAGTGTCCTATTTCTATGTTGTTTGCTTTTTTTCCCCAGTGGTTTGATTTTTTTTTTTATGTTTTGCTTTCTAAATGAAGAACTTTTTGGTATTTCTGTAAAAAGCCTCTCTGTTCAAATTTTAATGTGGCTTGTGGTGCTGCTGTGCTCCTCTCCACTGCCAGTTGAAAGGGGAAAAAAGTCAAATTTATGTTGTGGAAAAAAAATGCCTGGTTTGGTGCAGTCATGAATAATAAGACATTCTGAGAAGAAATGCTGCTGCAGTAGTACCACTGTGTTTCTTTAAACCACTCACAAGTTTGCTCAGCATTTCTTTTTGAAAGAAGACTGTGATGGTTTGGGTATTTCCCACCCCCCTACTCTTATGAAATCACCCAGACTAAACTCAGCTGAGCTGGAAATTAAGGAATGAAGCTCTATTTACAGCTTAGCACAATATACAAGCATATATAGACAAATATATACAGTTACATAAGAATTAAAAGTAACACAGAAACACAATACCCCTCCCAGAAACAATCAAAGGCCCCAGAAGGGCTCCCGACCCAAATCCCCTTCCCTCTCCCTCTTTCCCCCCTTTCAGAAATAACCAGATCAACCCATGCACATCTCACATGATAAATCTGGAGAGCTGAGGTGAGATGTTTAAAAAAGACAAGGAGGAAAAAGGGGTTAGGAGGATTAGAGAGTTAAAGGCAAAGTCAGCCACAGAGAGCAGACTGCCAGAAAGAAGGTGCAGCCAGAGTGAGAGCTAAGAAGTGTGTGAGCAGTGACTTATCTATATTTTGACTAGTTGCATTTCTCAGCAGAAAACTGAGGAACAGACATTACTGTTGTTTTCTTCTCACAGCTAAGGATTTGATTTCTCTCAGGAAATATTAGCCTCCAACCAGCACAAAGACAGATTTAGTCAATGCTACCATGCCTGCTGTTTTATTGTTATGAAAACATATTTAATTTCACTTGAGATTGCTTCTTTACTATTCCTGCTTGATGAGCGTGTGGCAGATGGGAGTTGTTGGAATTTGACATAACCCTGCCAACCATGTTCTTCTCAGTGTGCATCACAAATGCTTGTGAGATCAGTGCAACCAAGTAACCATGGGATCCACACCCACCTGCTCTTCTCAAGGCTTGGATTTTCTAACAATGGTATTGGGCTGCAAGTCAGAGGCTCTTGCACCTGAGCTTACTTGCCCCATCATTTGTACATATGAGACAAAGAGGTTTCCTCCTTACAAAGCCTCTGAAGGAAAAGCAATATTTTTCAAGCCTCACTCCAGTTACTCACTGTCATCTTAGCCTTTTCTTCCTCTCCATACTGAACAAGCACTGTCAAAAGCAAAACGAGGATGAAGAAAGAGTTGTACATGAAAAATACAGCCTTTTCATGTACAAGAGGGCAACACTTCCAAAAGGCAATTACTTAAGGTTTTTCTTAATGTTAGATACTACATGAACAGGAAAATTACCTGTGTTAGGCTTAGAAATGAAAAATGGGGGACCACTGTCATTAGCTGCTCTGAGACAAAGTCATTTCTGGTTTCAGCCAAGTGAAAAGATTCAGAAGAGCAGGTAACTACAGAAAGCTTTCTAAGGTAATTACAGCGTCTCCTGCTCTTTTTAAAAGAGAAGTTAAAGGTGGGCTTAGCAATATATCAAATGCAGCAACTCATTTGTAATCCTTTCTCACATCATAAACTGAGACATTTATTTCCTTGCTCCCTCTTTCCTTCAGTGCATTTTAAGAAAACCTGATGCCTCACTGTGCTCTGTTAAGCCAATATTTTAATTGCTGCCTGGAACAGCCTCATGTAAGTGAAGGAAATACTCTTCCAGCCCCCAACACTGTAAGTACTCTTCACTGAAGTGATTATTCTGGTGTCAGCAATGGCATTCTTTGTGCATGTAGAACTATACAAAACAAGCAAGAGCTGCAGAGTGAAATGCTGCATGAACAAACATTCAGTTAACATAACGGTGCCCTGTGTTAATAGGTGTTGGGTGATAGTTTGGACTCGATGATCTTGAAGGTCTTTTCCAACCTGGTTAATTCTGTGATTCTATGTTCCAAAGCAAGACATCAAGAAGCACTCCTAGACCAACACAACCATTAAAAGAACTTGAACCTGTATGGCACACCTGTAAGGCTTAAAATGGGAGCACAGCATATAATTTTATCCTAAACATACCAAGGTACATTTTAGAGTTACCATTTTACTTCAAAATAGCTAGCTAGAGCTCTATCAATTAGCAAATCCACCAGTAAAATACCTGCATTTTGCACAAGTGTTTTATTGCTAAGAATTTTAATGGCCTCTACAAAATACAGAAATATTTCAGTACACTGGTTCATTTCCCATGTATAAAACTTGTGAGGTTCATCAGGTCACCTAAAGGTTAGCGATCATCTAACTAATTGTCAGTTGACAAGATTTAGGACTTTTTAGATGTAGAAGGGAAAACCCCCAAACCACTCCTAAAATCCCACACAACAGAGAATGAACAGGAAAAGTCTTCTAGATCATTGATTATTTTTTGTCACACTTAACCTCAACCTGTTTTGCTGGAGCTGTGAAGAGTTAGGTTATTCTCCTATCAAAACCTCCCTAAAACTCTGCAAGAGTTACTTTCACTGCAAATGCATACACAGGCCCCTTAGAGCTAGTCAATATTATGTGGCCTGCTAGAATTTCTAGGGCTTCAGGCAAAACTCTTCCTTCTTCTCTGTTTGCTGCCATGACTGAACTATTCTTGCATCAAGATATTTCATCACTGAACAATTCTAGCATCAAGATATTTCATCAGTATCTCTGCATCATTTTGACTTACTCTATGACTTCAGTATATAGAATCATAGAGTAATAGAATCACTGAGGCTGGAAAAGATCTTTAAGATCATTGAGCCCAACCATAATCCAACTGCTATGAGCACTAAACCATATCCCAAAGTGCCATATCTACAGCTCCTTGAACACCTCCAGGGATGGTGACTTCATCACCTTCCTGGGAAAGGCTTCACCACCGTCTCAATAAAGAAGCTTTTCCTAATATCCAATCTGAACCTCCCCTGGCCCCTGGCACAACTTCATCCTATTTCCTCTCATCCTGTTGCTAGTTACCTGGGACAAAAGACCTACACCAGCCTCACTACAAGCTCCTTTAAGGTAGTTGTGGAGAGCAGTAAGAACTCCCTTAGCCTAACCATTCTGAAACCAAAAGAACCTTTTAGCTCAATTAAATTGGTTCAACTTACCCTTGATAGGAAAATGCGCTCAGGAAGCCAGAATCTGTATTCTGCATTTGAAACAGGGTTTGGAAGAAACAACTAAGGTGGCAAACTTCTATCTTCACAGTGAAAAGCACTCCCATTTATTACATAAAAGAATTCTTTGCCCTCTGGAAAACTCAGTGGCTTGGCAAGAGTCACTAATCTGTCTTTCTTTCATTTGCATTATGTTTTGCTCACAGCACTTGTTCACAGTTGTAGCCTTATGAGGTAATTTTTGCTAAGAGAAAAGCTGTCAACTTGAATGAAGTGTTTCTTCAACATGGTTTAAGTGACTTATAAACACAGCCCAACTGTGTTAACTTGAACACTATAAAAAGATAATACTTTCAATAGGCATTTTCCTTCCCAGACATTATGTTTTGTTTTCGTCAAAAGGGTGTTTTCCAGAGCAGGCTGAGCTTTTTAGGGCACAATCATGTAGCTTTGCTGGCTGTCCTTTCCTTATCATAGAATCATAGAATCAACCAGGTTGGATGAGACCTCCAAGATCATCCAATCCAACCTAGCACCCAGCCCTAGCCAGTCAACTAGACCATGGCACTAAGTGCCTCATCCAGTCTTCTCTTGAAGACCTCCAGGGACGGTGCCTCCACCACCTCCCTGGCAGCCCATTCCAATGCCAATCACTCTCTCTGGCAACAACTTCCTCCTAACATCCAGCCTATACTTCCCTCGGCACAGCTTGAGACTGTGTCCCCTTGTTCTATTGCTGGTTGCCTGGCAGAAGAGGCCATCTGGCTACCTGGCTACAAAGACAACTGCCTAGTTCCTGTATTCCAAATTTGACAAAGCTCTTTTACTGTTCATGCTTTTCTGTGGTCCTTTAAACAGTACTCTGGACAGTGGTGACTCTTCCCTTTCAGCTTTAATAAATGTTCATTAAACCAGGACTATGACAGAGAAGATTAACTAAGATTTCTTGGTGTCTAGGAGTAACTCCTTGTACAGGTATAGATAGAATATTACTATAAGAAAATATTTTTTATCATTATTCTTTTGGTACCTAGGGAAAATGAGCTCAAGTTTGGTTAAAATTCTGTGTTTCATAGTGCAATCAACAGAAGGTGAAAGCTTTTCAGTGTTGTTCTCCCTTGCTCTGCTGTCTGTTTGACCTCTTAGCAAGCCAGTGCAGGAAAACTAGCAGACAGTTACTCAATTTTTGTTGCTGACATCTCCAGGGTGAGGAGTCGGTGCAGGACTGGAGCCTCTGCCAGGGAAGGCAGGGTTGTGCTGCTGAGGAGGGAAATTGAGGGGCTGGGGCTGGATCACTTAATGTGCTGGTACTGAGCCTTCACATCATCTCAGCTGCCTCCTGCTGTTTGTTTGCTCCACCTTAAAAGCAATGTGTGTCTGTTTGGTTCTTTTTTCCAAACAACAAGAAAGAAAGAAAAAAAGAAAGTTAAGTACAACCATGTAACCTTCTTGCTACTTTGGCATTTTACATCAGCTGTGTTAACAGCAAAGTCAGGAATTCATCTCAGTCCTATAATGGTTATTTTCACCTCAGTATGGCAAATCATAATTTTAAAGATAGAAGTGCTCTACTGGTCATGGTAAAGAACCCCATCTTTTATTTAACTCTCATGACATTGAGGTCTTGCATTTAAGAAAAGGGTAGCAAAGTGCCTGCGTTTAGCAGCTGACACTGCAGCATTTCTAAATTATAGAAGACTGAGTTTAAGATGTTTTTATGCATAGTACATAACACAACTCATAGTCTACATGTTTTTAAACAAATGCTTTGTAAACCAGTTTTATTTTTACATCATGAAACATTGTCTTGAAACATGCATGTAATAGGAGTTTTTGGACTCAAGCTCTCATTTGTCATCTTACAGCAGCATTATGTTAATTGCTTGAATAGCATTTAAAACTACATCATATTCCATGCACATTAAGATATTACTTAATAGGATTTAACAGGAACAAATGAAGAATTAGAAAAATGAGATCAAGCAGCCTTGGTACAGCCCCTGATATTCTGTGATTCTGTGTAATATTTAGCTAGCAAGCTCAATGGAGGTTGTTTTCTTTACCACATATTACCACTTTCAGACAGGGTGCCATAACTGCCAGGCTCTGTGGGTGGTAGGTGTGCTGGATTGACCTTGTCAGGTTGCCAGACACACACCTAGCAGCTCCATTGCTCCCCCTCTTCTCAGCAGGGAGAAAAAGTAATATGGAAAAGCTTCTTGGGTCAGGATCAAGAGAGGGCAATCACTACCTACTGTCACTACCATACTAGTTGACAGCAAGTGAGCATGAGCCAGCAGTGTGCCCAGGTAGCCAAGAAGGCCAATGGCATTCTGGCCTGGATCAGGAATAGTGTGGCAAGCAGGACTAGGGAAGTCATTCTGCTCCTGTACTGTGCTTAGTACTGGTTAGGACACACCTTGAGTACTGTGTCCAGTTCTGGGCCACTCAATTTAAGAAAGATGTTGAGGCACTTGAACATGTCCAAAGAAGAGCAGCAAGCCTAGTAAGGGGGCTGGAACAGAAGCCCTAAGAGGAGAGGTTGAGGGAGCTGGGGTTGTTTAGCCTGGAAAAGAGGAGGCTCAGGGGAGACCTTATTGCTGTCTACAACTACCTGAAAGGAGGTTGTAGCCAGGGGGCGGTTGATCTCCTCTCCCAGGCACCCAGTGACAGAACAAGAGGACACAGTCTGAAGCCTCACCAGGGCAGGCATAGGCTGAATGTTAGGAAGAAGTTCTTCACAGAAAGAGTGATTGGCATTGGAATGGGCTGCGTGGGGAGGTGGTGGAGGTGCCATCCCTGGAAGTGTTTAAAAGGCTGGATGAGGTACTTAGTGCCATGGTTTAACTGATTAGAAAGCATTAGGTGATAGGTTGGACTTAATGATCTCAAAGGTCTTTTCCAGCCTAGTTAATTTTGTGATTCTGTAACAAGCAAACAAGACTCTTTTACAGCTGCTGCAGAGTGGGGTTTTTTTTTAACCCTTTTTAAACCAAATTGTCACAGAGGCACAGCTGTCTTTGGGCAACACTGGGTCTATTTTGCAGCAAGGGGCATGAGGACAGCTCCTGGTGTCTTTCACAGAGGCCACCCACACAGCCCCTCAAGCACTGCCAGAACCTTGCCACATAAACCCAGTACAAAATGTTTACACCATTATTTGGGACCTTTGTGCCATCACAAGAGGAAACAAAATGAGAAGTCAGCTGTGTTAAGCTGTGAGCATATTGTTCTCTCCCTAGGTAAAAGTTTTACTATTTCCTAAAAGCATCAAGGAACAAACTGTTCTCAAGGACTTCCTACTGATTTCATCAACAAGCCTGAAACTCTTTGTCTTGTCCTGAGTCTAACATTTATATTTAAAATCTACAAAGATCACCTAGATGTGTCACAAACTTTGACAAAGTTTGGACCCAAGGAGTTTGTCATGGGACAGCTCTTCTTCATAACCTCCTGCACTCCCTAATTTTCAATTCTCAGATGTAATTTTGGAGAGGTTAGAAAGTTTTACAGACATAAAAGTATTGTAAGCATCCCTCAGGGCTGCTTACACCTTCTGCCAAAGTAGTTCAATGAACTGAAGAATTACTGCCATGCATCACTGATTTCTTCAGACAATCTAATAATGCACTTTGTTAGTGCCTCATCTCACATCCATCAAGCAATTTTTCTTCTTTATAGCCAGCTAAGCTTAGTGGTAGTAGTCATTTTCCAGCTGCAGCATGGGTGTGAAGCATTGAAGTTTGACATAAAGACAGTAGATCTAGACTCCTGCGGGTTGGTTTGACCGTGGATTGTTTTGTCCTGTCATGAAAGCAGCTGCCTTCAGTGCACAGGTGTCCAGTTTCCATAAATTACATTGCACTTTGAGATCTGAGGTTCTGCCAAATCTGTGAAGGATGAAATGGCATCATTCCTCATTGAACAGAAAGGCAAAACGTCCACCAGCTTTTATCCCAAGCAAAATACGTTTGTATAGTTGCCTGGGCACAAGCACGTGACATTGTTCTGTCTGCTTGGTGCTTGAGTAATTTCCAAAGCTTAGGAGGAAAGGGAGGGAAATGCTCTGCTCCCCTTCCAGCTCAGCACTTCCCATGCTGTGTAGGAACAGTGCTTCTGTCTTGCCATATTACAATGGCCGCGGCATAGAATCATAGAATCATTAAGGTTGGAAAAGACCTCTAAGATCATCAAGTCAAACAATACCACCATGCCCACTAAACTGTGTCCCAAAGTACACGTCTACACGTTTTTTAAACACCTTTCCTGGGCAGCCTGTGCTACTGCCTGACCACTCTTTCAGCAAAGAAGCACAAACGAAAGCAATACGCAATGATCCTTCCTCCAGCATTTTGACACGTGTGAGGAACTAAGCCCCAGGAATTAAATGCCAGGATTCTGCTGACTTTGTATTCAACAGTTGAAGGTAGATGTGAAGGTTTAAAATGTTTACAGCAGTTAAAAGTAAAACGTGAGAGAGGAGGCGTGCTATTTTAGCTGCATTGCTATTCACATCTTTTACTGCCTCTGCTCACGCAGCGGAGGATCTGCCCAGCCTGCACAGACTGCCACCTCTCCAATATGCTTTTTAATGAACAAACTATTTGAGCTGAGATATTTATTCTCCATCTTTTTAAGAGCACCTGTTCTGCATTTGAATGATGAAAGCCTACAGCTCTTTCAAATCTATGGTTGTGTTTCTGAGCCAACTCTTCGAGCACTTTTCACATTTCCTATTATAATTCACAGATTATACTGCAAATCCATTTACATTTTCCAGTTTGCAATTCACAGTAGTGCAATATAGAATTAAGCAATGTTATCTGGTAATCCCCCTTGAAAAGGACTGTACTGGTCCTTGCTATGATTTAGCCTTGCTCTTGTGAAATCAGTAATAGCATTAGTCATTCTCAGGAAAAAAGCACAATGATTTTGGCTACTGAAATCAGATAAAAAGTGATTCTGTTAGGAAAAAAAAAAAGGAAAATAACCACTCAGTATTTGTGAAAGTTGAATAAAACTATCTCAAAAGGTTATTTAATACCTCCTCTTATCTAAAGGCTATCTGGATGCCTCGCTGATAATGTGTTATTGATCCATCAAAGGTGAGCCTAAACCAGGTCTGCTTCCGTGCTTTATTACTCTTATGCTTGGAATTTCTTTTCCTAATACATGACATAAATCTCCCTGAGTTCAAAGTGAAGCCATCATTTCTTGCCCTACCTTTCATCATACACAGGCCTGTTAATCTCCTTTTTCAGCAAACTGCTATACAGTCAGAGACATCTACAAGGAAGACTGGACAAGAAATATAAAACTATGCAGTTCCTCCAGAAATCACATTTTCTAAGCCTTTTGGTCTTTCTGCCTTCAAGAAGAATTACTCTTCTGTCCCTTCTGCCATCATCCTGGGGTGAGAGTTATATTTCATGCCTGAAAACAGTAAGAAGAACATCACTGCCTTCTGTGCCCTTCATGGTATTGTTTGATGTATTTAGTTATTTATAACATCATAATGGATTCCTATTTATTACTTCACTTTTTTCTTTCTCTGCCTAGACAATAACTCCCCAATTTGTATTTGTGCATTTGATATCTTGGTTCTACAGGTAGTACTTTATATTTTTGTGATATTTCTTCTTGTTGATTTCTCCAACCTGTTCAATACTTTGAGTTTTGATCTTGTCATTCAAGGTGCTTGTAACTTCTTTCAACACGCTGTCATTAAAAGGCTTTAATGCAGCATTTTTATTCCACTATTTCAGTTATTGTGACTAATACTGATTAGCTCTGAGGGCAAAAAACAAACCATCTTCTTGCATTTATTCCTCCTACTCCGATAACCCTTTATTAGGAATGATTGGTTACTTATTCCCTAGATTACATTTTCTTATGTGGGAGTGCATAAAAAGATGTATTTTGCTACAAAACAACACACCTACTATTTATTTCCTCTTCATCCATTAAACCAGCTGCCCAATAAAAAATAAAATCAGATTTTTTGGATGTGTACCCTTGACAAATTTTTGTTGGCTGTCTGTGGTTGATGACAAGTAAACGCTTCCTGAATTGATATCATTTTGCCATCTTGTCATTTTTCTTACAGCTCTCTGGATGTTGATCTGAGATTGATGTACTCAGAATTTCCTCAGAGCTCCTGCTTTCTCTTATCTGTAAAGGATAGTGAGGGAGGAAGGATAGGTAATTTTTTTTACATTAGGACCTATGCACAGAGCTCATCTATCATTCAGCAACCCTCTCTATTTTCCACGCAATTGACTAGTACGTGTATTTTATATATATTTCTGAGTAAAACTGAAAAACAGTCTAGAAACTAATTGTTTGGTAGCATACTGTGTCGGAAAACACGTTCCATGGAGCGCTATGGGAAGATGACTCTTTGTTCACCAATATGGTCAGATGGTCAAAATCCACTTTATTTCCATGATACAATGACTTATATGCACTTCTAGCAATAGACGGGGTCCACCAAGATTGGTTACAGTCAGAGGGTCCAGAGTTACTTGTAAGGCATCAATAGGTCAGCATACCATAACAACCTGAGGGTCAGCCTCTGGGGCTGGCTAAACTCTGCCTACCTGCAGCTGCACTCCACCCCCTGCAGCTGCATGTGGGGGGAAGCTACCCTGTGCCTGCTATCTAAACTCCCAAGATGGATTCAAGGACATTCCCAGCACGGGTTGCTCATTGTTTATCAATTCTTGTGTGTTCTGCTAACAAGAATTTCTCCAACAATACTGCATCCAAAGATACAGATCTAAAGATGCATGACCTCTGAAAAAAACCCAAAGATTGAAAAATGCACAGGATCATAGAATCCAAAGCTAAGATATTTTAGTACTTTCAGCTTTGTCCTACAGAATGTCAAATGCATGTACAGCACATGCTTCCTAGAAGCATAGAGTGATAAGGTTGGAAGGGACCTCTGGAGTTCACCTCCCAGCCAAAGCAGGTTCACCTAGAGCATCAAGGCAGATTCTGAATGACTGCAGAGAAGACTCTGGGCAGCCTGGTGCAGTGCTCCACCCCTCTCAATGTAAGGAAGTTCCTCCTCACCTTTAGTTGGAACTTGTGTTTCTTTTAAAATAAACATTCCTTTTCCTCTCTAGCTCAGCCTGTAAAAATACCGTGAAGTCACAACACAAAAAACTTTATATTGAAGGAGGTTTTGTTTCCTGTGTTTCCCTGTGACGTTCATCTGTGCTCACTTACAAAGATCTGCCTTTAAACAAGGGTCGTCTTCACGTTCATCCTTCTCAGGCTAAGGCCATTATAAGTATGACACATTGGGAGAGCACAGCAATATAAAACCCAACCACCATTCAAAAAAATCTGCATTGCTTTCTACTAGATGTCTTCTTTTTGTTTCCCAGGCAACTGCAGAGAGAAAAGATATGATGCGCACATATATTCGTATCAAACTAAGGATTAATTCTTTAGGGAAAAGCGGAATGGAAAGGACCTGACATTGCAATCTGCAATTATTAAATGCTAACGGCATGTTTGTGTCAGATAATGGACACGGGCTCATTCGAGGGACAGAGGGGGAAACATCCGAGGATGCAGAGGTGTTCCTGCTCCTCTGGAGGCACCGCTCCTGTGTCCAGCGAAGGGCAGACACACACCAATAAAGTTACAAAGAAGCGCTTCACCGCTTTCATGCGGCTCTGCAAACAGCGGAGGTCTCAGCGCCTGGGGCAGGCCCCGCCGAAAGCCGGCCAGCGCCACCGAAAAGCGGCACTGCTCACCGCCGCTGCACCGCTCACCTCCGCGGTACCCACCACGCCAGGAGGCGGAGGTGCGCTCCCAGGCTTGCTGGCCCGAGTGCCTCGAGGAGGACAGTGCCAGCTCAAGTGGGCTTCGAGGGCCGGCAGTCAACTCCCTTTCGGCTCGGCACGGCTGGCACCAGCTAACCGCTGGCCAGCGGAGCTCTGCCTGCCCTACCGCTGCCCCGCAGCCGGCGCCCCCCGCTGCGCGCCGGCCGCTGCCGCAGCAGGCTCCTCCCGGCCCGGCGGAGGCGGAGCTGCGCAGGGCTCGCAGCCGCCACCGCCTCCGCTGCCGGAACAGCCGCCGCCCGGGCCGGGGCCATGGACGAGTTTCACCCCCATAACGATGAGGTAGGACCTGCCGCCCTCCGATGGGGCGGGGGACTGCGGCATATGCCCGGGCCGGGTGCGAGGTCCTCTGCCACCCAGCCCTCGGGCCCCGCGCTGCCTCCACCGCTCCGGAGGAGCCCGGCCGAGAGCCCGGCGCGGGGCGGGCAGCGCTGCCAGGGCCTTTTCCCCGGGCGGGACGGGCAGATTGAGGACTGTAGCTGTACAGGTGAGCTGTGCGTAGGTACCTCTCATTCCCCGCCCCTTGAGTGCCTCCGGGGCTGGTGCAACACCTGGCGGTCCCCTCGAGGCGCAGTGGGGTCGGCTGGTGCATTCGGGGGACTTGGCACAGCCCTCCGCTCGCTAGAGGCTTCGAGTGTTACCGGCCTGTGCGGGGTCTGGGAGCTGAAAGTTCCTGCAAAGCGAAGCGGAAGCAATGTTGCAGTGTTGAGGGGTGCCGCCGCCCGCTGTGCAGCCGTCAGTCTGCGGCCATCTTCCTTAAATCGCCCCTGGAAAAAAAGCCAAGAAGCACGGGGCCTGATCTGCGTTACAGGCTGATCCCTACCAGCTAAAAGCGAGGAGCCTTTCCTTTCCCCTGCAAAACTTACTTCGGGTCTTTAGGGCCAGTTCTCGTTTAAAACGCCCCACAGACCACTAGAAACATTATCGTCCATGTGCCCAAGAAACTGAAATTGATGGCTGCAAAGAGGCAGATGGCACAGTGGCACATCTCATGTTGACTTTAGAAGCCAAGCTAAATGCTGGTTAGTATGAATGAGCAGAAAGTATGAGGCACTAAAACTTGTGGAGAAAGTTACTTGGGTAAGTTAATGACTGTGATATCCAGTCTTGTTGATGCTAAAGTTCTGAAACCTGGTGTAATTATGGGTTAGTAAGTTCAGTGACTTCAATACAAATTGGATTGAGACCCAGTGCAAAATATTTGCCATTTAACTTTTTGTCTTGGAGAATATGCCCATAACAATCAGATAGTGGTGGGAATTTAACCTTTAAAGAAAGCATAAATTGAGCCTGTTTCCACGCTCACTGGGGCCTGAAATTTTTGGGTACACTCAAATATGACTAGCAAAGCACTACTAAATAAAGTGTGTATGGTGCTGGGGAAAAAAAAAAGTAAGATTTTAGAATTACATTAACAGGCTGTGTGATGCAAGTAACCAGACATGAGGTCTGATCATTGCATGTTACTTAGAACTGCATAATGGGTTTACTTTTCTATCAGAAATAGTAATAATTTGTTTCTATTACAGATGATCTTCAATGCTGATGAGGCTCACAACATAGTTAAGGAGGTAGGTTTTAGCTAGGAGCTGTATTTCAAAGACATTCTTTACCTTACCTTGCCTTCTGGTGAGAGTAATTATTTTCATTGACCATCCCATATAAATTCAATCTTACATGAAAGTGTGATTTATATGACATAAAGACAGATTTTTGTTTGCAGCAGCTTTAAGCTTAATCTAATTGCTGTCCTCAGCTACCTAAAGAGGAGAACATACATGAGAGAAAAGAGAGCCAGAACTCACTTCACGAACATGGGAGAAGATGAGGTGCAGCAGTCACAAACAGCAAGGGAAATTCACTCAATTCCCCTCTCCACCCCCTTATCCAGATAACAAATAGTTAATCCATAGGGAGGTTGCAGGGGGAGCTGCTCCAGTCTCCATCCATAGGGACTTTTAAAACTTGACTGGACAAGGCCTTTTGAGCAATGTGATCAAAGTTGGAAGTTACCTAGGCTTGAGCAGGAGATTGTACTACATGAGCTCATTATTCTGGCAATGCTTCTGAAAAACAATTTTTATACAAAAAGAGCAAACTGGCACTAGCCTGATGTTCTAAACTGAATACCTAGTAGCTAGACAGTGCTTAATGAAGAGCCTGTGGCATACACATTTACAGGGAAATACCATTTTGAGAAAGGAGTTCCTGTAGAGGGGCAGGCTCTTTCCCACCTGCACTTCACAACTGCCCCAATACGCAACAGCAAGCTCTTAGATGTTAGATAAACAAGGATTCAACCCTTTATATAACTGTCCCTGCCTGGAAAGGCCAAATACGGCATGACAGTGTCTCCAAACACTGGGAGTAAAGCCAAGCGGTGCTGCCTCTGATTGCAAGCTTAACCAGTGCTGAGGAGCCCTAGCACTGAGTACTTTTCTGCAAGGACCAAAATCCCTGGGGGATCTTCTTGTCCCTCTTTGGCCTTTTCCTCTGTTTTGTGAATGTTTTTTTTCAATTGAAGCCTTTGTTCAGGTTTATACACTGATCAGAATTAATTGGACTCTTTAAGATCTGGGGTACAGGTCTCTTACACAGCCTATGAGCAGACAGTGTATGGGATTCATCTTGCTGAATCAGAGGAGACTACAGTTTTGTTTTACTTTCCTTTTTCAGGTCTGTATTTCTTAACAGAATTTCTTAAGAAGTAACCATCAGCACATAATTCTGAATTTCTTAGGAGTAGAGAATGCAGTGTAGAAGTTACAATCATCTTGAGTTTAAGCCACCATTGACTATGGGAGAACATGCAATTTTCAAACAGTTCAGATACTTTTTCTATTGCAAGATGTGGCCCTTGTGTATCTGTCACACTTGTATTTTTCTCATCTTTTGAGCTGGGGTATGCAGCTCTAACTGAAGATTTTAATGTTTTGCTCTCTGGCTCTGAAACGTTGGCCAACCCAAGCTGACATAGTTGATCTGAGTAGTGCTATTCCTATGACAGTAGCTTCTGAAAGCCATGCTGGAATAGGCAGTCATTAGCAACAGTGGGATGTGCAAGTATCTTCACTGGTAAATAGATCTTTTTGCTTAACTTGAGATTTAAAGCATATGGCTAAGGTCTTTCTACAGGAAATGTTCATCCAGAGTATCTTTTTTTTTTTTCCATATAATAATATGGTAAATATATTAAAAATAAGTTTTCAAGAGAGCTCATTTTACTTCCCATTCAGCAACTGATAACCTGATCAGCTCAAGTGGTTTAAAGTAATCCAATTGCCAGATAAAATTCCTCAGATTATGCAAGATGTTTTAAACCTCTACACTTTGATGTTTATTGCAAGTTTTCTCTTGTTTTCTTTTAGTGCATAGAAAGCATTTTAGGCAAGGCAGATTATAATCACAACAAAGTCAACCAGTGGACTGCTGCTATAGTAGAACAGTCACTGACACATCTGGTAAAGCTTGGGAAAACGTACAAGTACATTGGTAAGTAGAAGCAGTCATATTTTTGCCACATACAATAAGTAGTAGCTGAAATGGTTGGAATGCAATGCCATATTCAGTAGGAAGCTCTGAACTGTAAACAAAGCAGAGCAGATGCCTGAACCCAGAGCAGATACCTGAACCCTTCCCTTGTGAAGATTTTTAGTAACGCTTAGGGGAAAGCCGTGGCAGTTTTACCTGGGCTAAGTCGTGTTGGCAGCACATAACACAGAAGATGACACGTTACACAGTCTGTTAAGCAACTCCAAAACAATTCTATCAACTTTTTGGCATCAGTTCAGGAAATAATTGCTAATATTAAATCAAATTTCCAATAGGCTTAAGCTTCCTATAAATGCAGACACTTGAAAGACTCTAGTCCTGGACCCCAGGTCGTGTCCCATTGCATACACATGCATATTTTGTAAGGGAAATGGAAATAAGTGGAAGTTTTATCCACTTCTGTTCTTTTGTGGAGTATTTGCACTCTGTTCTATTTTTGAAGTCCAGGATTCAGATTGTCACTGGGTTTATGACCATGGCAAGTAGTCTAGAAATGCCACATATTGCTGGAGTGTGGTTTCAGAGAGCAGTCAGTCACTTCTTTTGGAAGACAACTCCCATCAAATGCAACTTCTGCTGAACCTGTGAGGACAGCACCTGTAGTCCCTTTCTGAGGTGCACATGACACAAGCCATATCTAAGTAGTTTAAAGGATAAGACTCACAATCCTATTATCAAGTATTTTTTTAGAGATGTTGCCTTTATGTGAGTAAAAATAATCTTGAAATTAATACCAAGGTCTTGAGGAAAACACTGGGGGCAAGGAGGTTGTCAAAAAAGGTTTTGACTTAGTTGAATGCCACCTGCCAGCCATTTTAAAACATAATGCAGGCTTGAATTCAGAAGTACTGAATAATTCACCTCCCCTGCTCTAATAATGAATGCCTTGACTGTACCTTGCAGTAACCTGTGCAGTGATGCAGAGAAGTGGAGCCGGTCTTCACACAGCAAGCTCATGCTTCTGGGATACCACAACTGATGGTAAGTTTCCTCACTGAAAAATATGTGGTGAAAGAAATGCTACTGCTCAGCCACAATAGTTAGGTTGAACATTTTCAAAAGTGACTGTGGAAGCAGCAGCTTCCAAGATTAGACACTTGTTTACAATCCCAACAGAAATACTCTGTTAGCAGTCCCTGCCTGTATTAAGAGTGATTGCTTTGTAAATGATATGAAGCAGGAGTGAAAATGCCTTCATTCTGAGGTGAGTCAAAGCATTTAATCCTCGTTGTCCTAACCACAGATCAGTTGAAGAGTGAAACATTGCTCACCACAAGTGTAAGTGGGAAGTCTTAAACGTATCTGCCTATGTGCTCTAAAGGAGCAGTGCTACTTTGGGGGAGAGCAGAACTTGATACAAACTAGAAACAGTTTGAATATCAGTCTGTTTTGTTTGTCTAACCATCAGTCAGATTCCTTTTTCTGCTTCCAAACTAGTTCTAAATGCAGGATTTTTTTCCCGAGGTTAAATAATCTTTTTAGAAGAGGACACTAAGATTTAACTTTAAAATAAAGATGACATTAGAATGTCAAGCAAGGTTTTAAAAAAAATCATAAAATGATACTGAGTAAACAAGTATAGTTTAATCTTTGTGTTTTCTTTGCTAGTGAAGCATTGATACAATAGGAGAGGAAAAACTGCAGAAAGTAATACACTAGAAGGCATTTGATCCCATCCTTTTTCTGATGTCTTGTCTGATACAGTCTTGCCAGTTTCAAAATGAGATCTTTTAAGGATTTTGCAAGTTTTCTGGAAACCATCTTAAGCAGACAAAGCTCATGTCAGGTAGAAAACAATGTGCAAGTTAATGAAAATGTTTTGAAGAGTGTGGTCTATTTATAGGCAAGATAACATAATACTACTCACCTTAAATCACAGCTGAATTATTAAGTTGACACCATTTACACTGTGATAAAGTGAATGTAGCAAAGATGCTGGCATTCTATTTTTATATTGTAACCATCTCTTCTAGGAACCTGCACAGTGAGATGGGAAAACCGAACAATGAACTGCATTGTCAACGTCTTTGCTGTTGCTATTATCCTGTAGCTGACTGGAAGATAAATATGAGCAACACCGAAGCCTTTAAAAAAAAATCATCCAAACACATGGCTAAATATTTCAAACCATTATTTGTTTTCATTGGAGGAGCATACAGAAGTTATATACAGAGAGCATACAGTCTAAGCCAGTTCTCATAGATTAATTATCTGAAAGCTAGCAAAAAAAATAATTATATATATATATATATGTATCTATCTAAAGAGAAAGTTTAAGTAATTTAAGTATTAAGAATTATGTTAATGAGGAGATACCACAAAGGTCAATACAATTTATATGAAAGAGGAAGGAGACACATCAAATCAAAGAAACGGGCAAAGGGCAAGAAAAACCTCTCAGGATTATAGTGCATTTGGGAACAGATCTGAATGCAATTCAAAGTGGATATACTTTAAACAATACTGGTGCTTCATGGTTGATTAAACAGAGCTAACTGTCACATTGAATGCTGGTGCTTCTAAAATTGCATGAGCATCACATTTTAGTCAAGCATGAACATTGACAATGAAATTAAATCCAGTTAAGCTTTCCTCTGGAGGCAGAGAATGATTTCACTGGGACAAAGGTGAAACACACCTAGTCCTAGCAGAATTCTAATTTATCTTCAGAATTAAGAACATATTTGTCACCCCAGGGAAATATGCTGAGGATCAGACATCATAGTTCATAAATACAAAAACATTCTGAAGGTACTTCAATTAGATTTTATTCCTTCAGTGCCGAATTTGTGATGAGCACTCTACTAATTTGTCATGCAGCAGCCAGGGGCTAGGGCAGGAAGACTGGGCCCACGTTACTCCAAGTAGTGTTTAGAGAGAGGGCACACACATTTGTAGAGGCTCTTGCTAGCTTTGAAAGTGTTTGTCTTAAAGCAACATCTGTTCTTTTTAGGAGTGTCTCCCATGTCCTGTAAGTCTAGAATTGGATCTTGGTCCTATCAAATAATACAGTTCAGGTTTAAGCACTAAGAATTCCCCTCCTGTAAATACTTAAGCACTAAGAATTCCCCTCCTGTAAGGATTTACTTCACTTTGCTCATCTTATGAGTCAAAACTTGAAATATTCCACGTGGAAGAAAATTATTTGCACACATGAAAGTATCTGCTGAATTGGGGCCTACATTTTTGTTGATTAATGCACAAATTCTATGATGAAGAGATGTATCAATACCAAAAATGCCTAAGTGATGGCTGCCACTAAGTGGCAGCTAAATTAAGTTGCTTTCTCAGATGCTGCTTAAGGATAGATATTATTTTATTCTTTATTACTGCATATCTTTGGAAGAGACTGGTTACTACCTAACAGCTACTGTAAGGCTGGTTTGGATTTTAAGAAATTAGTCTTAAAAGCACTATTATGCAGTTTTTTGTTTGTTTTCTTTTCAGATAACTGACTATTGGGACATGTAGCATTTGTCCTGTACGAAGAACAAGCTAAAAACCATTTCATTGCTTAAACTGTATAGACATATAGCTGGTTTCAGACTGCAGAAGGAATGTGTGTACATGTAATTCACAATACCATTCAAAATCTCTTGCTTTGCAGAAAAGTAGAGTTCTGCTTTTACCTAAGTGCAAGTAAAATTAATACTGCATTTGCCTGAGAGGCAAGTGTAGCGTGAAGATGTATATGTTGTACTGCCCTTCAGATGTGTAATAATTTATTGTGATTTGGATTAGGACAGCAATTTCTAGACAAGGTGCCAGCATCCAAGAGCTGAGTTGTGGAACTGACAAGAATGTAGTAGTTTCACTGATATTCGGGATTGTGCAGAGTGAATAAACAAGTAGGGTAGCAACAGGGAAAAGGGTTGGTATGACCAATACAGTTTAAGAAATGAGTGAAAATAGCAGTGGCTGTTACTCCTCTTTGATGGAGATTTGAGTGCCATGGTCAGCAGAAGTATTCCAAATAGGCACTTGTAATCTCATTTGGTATTTTGACTTTACTTGAAAACAAAATGCACTGAATAAGGCTGTCGGTTTAATGAGGGTTGTTGAAGGTTCTGCTGCAGAAGAAACCTAGAAAATGCTGCTTAATTATAAGACTGCTTCATTTTACTTTCTACCAAAAATAAATAAAAGTTTTGCCTTAGTTGATTTTTGCCTCTTGATCAATATAAGTAGAAACTGAGAAAAAAATACTCCTTTTACTGTCCTTCATTTGTGTACAAGTTGAGAACTTGGGAAATGTATTGAAGTGATGAGTACATTTTAAAGACAAGACCTCATCAGATACTAGTTCCCACCTCTTGTCTACTCAGACCTCTTACTGCTTATCTTGGTGATACAAGTTTTAATTCTTCAGAAGTATTACTGCAAAACTCTGGGAATTTTCATTCTGTGTCATATCCTAGTTATTTTAACTTCTTTCCCAGAAGAGTTTGCATTAAGGTCTGCTTGCTATGATTCTAAGGTATATCATTTTCTGGGAAGCTATGAATATATGAACACAACCAGAAATAGAACAAGGGGACACAGTCTCAAGTTGTACCGGGGGAAGTCTAGGCTGGATGTTAGGAGGAAGTTCTTCCCAGAGAGAGTGATTGGCATTGGAATGGGCTGCCCAGGGAGGTGGTGGAGGCACCGTCCCTGGAGGTGTTCAAGAAAAGCCTGGATGAGGCACTTAGTGCCATGGTCTAGTTGACTGGCTAGGGCTGGGTGCTAGGTTGGACTGGATGATCTTGGAGGTCTCTTCCAGCCTGGTTGATTCTATGATTCTATGATTCTATATGCTCCTATATATGATGGCATGACAAAAAAACTTTCACGTGTACATTTTGTTGATTTAAACAGATGAGCATAAAAAGGAAAATAAGGGAGCAGATTCCTTATTTTCCTTTCATTACCTGTCAGATGTCTGTCAGTAACTTCTTGATTGCCTTCCCATTGTAGCAGAATCACAGAATGGTAGGGTTTGGAAGGGACCTTTGGGAATTGTTTAGTCCAACCTCTCCTGCTAAAGCAGGTTTACTTGGAGCTGTTTGCACAGGAATGCATCAGTGTGGGTTATTCAACAAGTACAAATCTTGGTATGTTCAGTTTAGATTCATGCAATCTGTAGCACTTCAGAGAAGCCTCTCAAATCCCAGCCTGTAGCTATCGTATTGAGAACTAGGCATGAATGTCAGAGCCCTGACATTTTGTTACATCATAGAAGAGAGATCATTTAATTATATATGCATTAGTGCAATAGCTGCCATACAGAGAAAATAGGAATTTTCCCTAATGAAGGCAGCAGCAGATCCTGTAATGAGCAGTTATCACCTGGCTGTTGAGATGAGTCTTGTGGCAAGTTGTTCTATTCCCATTTAATTTGGAGGGGGATTTTTTAGCACAATCACAGCATGATACAAGCGTGGAGCCAGACTGCACCTCCCATCAGAATATGCGTCTGCAGGACGTTCTCAGCTCAAAGCTGGCACAGGTTTGTCTCTTGGGGAGTATCTGAACTCAGATGTGCTACTCTGCAGCAATAAACCCAGTTGCAAAGTGGCTCCAAAGCTGTGCAGTCATGCTTATGTTGTCTGGCATGTAAACTGTTCTAGCCTGTTGAGTCTATGCCAGGTAACGAATCTGTGTCCAGTATCTTGGAGGTGAAATGATTTCTCTCTTCACCCCACATTGGAAGGAAGTCTGCAGCCCAACGCCATGTACCCATTGTGAGGTTTTTCTACTCCAATGAGTATAAATCTCTACTGAGGAACTGGAAGTTATAGCTCACACCTTCCATCAATCATCCATTTTGAGACACAAGAAATATGCTCTGACAACAGCTTTGTTGCTTAAGAGTTTTCTAAAAAGGAGCAGAGTAGTGCCCAAGTCAGAACTACAAACACCCCTCTAACTCCCATCCTACTTTCTGACCTAAAATGATTGAAAAGGAGGTCCAAGTTATGGGAACACACCTCACTGATCATTGTGGTTTGCCAGGCCTCACTCTGGTGTAAAAAAGCTATTGAGGTCTGTGATGGATGCACTTGACTCCAAAGGAGGTAAAGGCATGAGCCATAGCTGGGCCAAGAACTCCTCCAGGAAACCCACAAAGGAGCAGAGTGAAAAAAACAAACCCACAAAGGAGCAGAGTGAAAAAAACAAACCCACAAAGCTGTGGGTACAAAGAGTCTCAAGCATACCTTTCCCACTGTATGCAGTTTGCCTATGAACCAGCCGCTTTATCCCATAAGTATGATATGATAGCATAAGTGAGCCTTCTTGGAGATCTCTCTGCTAGGCAGCATGGCTGCAGGAGGTGCTCTCCAGCAATCAGATCTCTTATCAACGGCAAATTGGTGCATGAGCCAGTTGCTCCCCGGGCAGCAACTGGAGCACACACTAAGAATCTCTCCTCTTGAGCAGGGGTGTCTCTCAGTGTTGACAGATATTAGGTGTTCAGCTTAAATAAGTAGGTTTTATGCAGACTGAATTGCTTAGTTACAATGTTGTGTGATTTAATGTACTGTTCGCTTAGCTTTACTTACTTAGGGTGAGTAGCTACATCTGCTGAAGCCTTAGGCCACAAGCTGGAAATTTCCACTGAGATTTACTGAACGTGTAGCTACACTTAATCAAAACAGGGCCTCCAGAACCTGCATAAATCAGAAGATAAGGAGGCTTCAAGGCTAAAGCCACAAACATCAGGTGCGACTAGACAAGATAACAGCCTGGGTGGTGACAGTGAAAGAATTCAAGAAGAGGTCAGATACCAGACAATAAGAGCTTTTCAGACCCAATGAGGAACAAGAAGACCCCAGACCCAAGCTGGACCAAACTGTTGCATGAGAGGCGAGTGAGTAGTGTATAAGGGTGTAATTATCCAGGGTTATGATTATTTGGGTCTTTCCTTTGCTCTTTCCTTCTTATTTCTTTGTTTTGTTTTTGTGAGACCCTTTCTGAAGAGTCCTTGTGCAAGGTGACCCTGCTGTTGTACCACTCTATTCAAACATTTGTTTTATAAAGACTGATGCCTGAAAATCGGATTTGGGAAAACTAGGATTTGAAATTCAGAGCAAAGTACCATGAGATGCTCAGACTGATGAGTTTGAATTTCCGAGCGTATTACCACTGGACACCTGAACAGAAGTGAATTGGGAACAAACACAGTGAACCTCTGGGATCCTAGATAAATGACAGAAAGGATTGAATTAACACATATACTGTTTTGACCGTAAATACATACAGTCCTTTAGCCCTAAGCATATACAGTCCCTTAACCACAAACACATATAATTCTTTAGACATAAACTGCTGACCAAAACTGGGACTAGGAGTGGATGTAGCCTCTTTTCACAGTATCACAATATCATCAGG
Source organism: Pogoniulus pusillus (assembly GCF_015220805.1). NCBI lineage: Eukaryota > Metazoa > Chordata > Aves > Piciformes > Lybiidae > Pogoniulus > Pogoniulus pusillus. The sequence goes on from NC_087275.1 coordinate 25,114,413, forward strand.
GTTGGAAGAGACCTCACAGATCATCAAGTCCAACCCTTTACCACAGAGCTCAAGGCTAGACCATGGCACCAAGTGCCACGTCCAACCTTGCCTTGAACAGCCCCAGGGATGGCGACTCCACCACCTCCCCGGGCAGCCCCCCCAGGCTGTGTCCTCTTGTTCTGGCGCTGGCCACCTGAGAGAAGAGAGCAACCTCCTCCTGGCCACAACCTCCCCTCAGGTAGTTGTAGACAGCAATAAGCTCACCCCTGAGCCTCCTCTTCTCCAGGCTAACCAATCCCAGCTCCCTCAGCCTCTCCTCATAGGGCTTGTGCTCAAGGTCTCTCACCAGCCTCGTCGCCCTTCTCTGGACACACTCAAGCATCTCAATGTCCCTCCTAAACTGGGGGGCCCAGAACTGAACACAGGACTCAAGGTGTGGTCTAACCAGTGCAGAGTACAGGGGCAGAATGACCTCCCTGCTCCTGCTGACCACACCATTCCTGATGCAGGCCAGGATGCCACTGGCTCTCTTGGCCACCTGGGCACACTGCTGGCTCATGTTCAGGCGGGTATCAATCAGCACCCCCAGATCCCTCTCTGGCTGCTCTCCAGCCACTCCGACCCCAGCCTGTATCTCTCCATGGGGTTGTTGTGGCCAAAGTGCAGCACCCTGCACTTGGAGCTATTGAACCCCATCCCATTGGACTCTGCCCATCTGTCCAGGCGGTCAAGGTCCCGCTGCAGAGCCCTTCTGCCTTCCAACTCAGTCACATCTGCCCCCAGCTTAGTGTCATCTGCAAACTTGCTGATGACTGACTCGATGCCCTCATCCAGATCACCTATGAAGATGTTAAAGAGGATGGGGCCCAGCACAGATCCCTGAGGGACACCACTAGTGACAGCCACCAGCTGGATGTGGCACCATTCACCACCACTCTCTGGGTCCGGCCCTCCAGCCAGTTCCTAACCCAGCGTAGAGTGTTGCCATCCAAGCCATGGGCTGACAGCTTAGCCAGCAGTTTGCTGTGGGGGACAGTGTCAAAGGCCTTGCTGAAGTCCAGATAGACCACATCCACAGGCCTCCCCACATCCACCAAGCGGGATGTGTTTAGGAAGCAAGTGGGTCCATTCTGAACCTCACAACTGCGCGGGAGTGTTTCCCTTACCTTTTCACGCACCTTCGATCTCTGTGCAAATCATTCCAAATCGGTTTTAACTCAGCTTCCCCCTTGTGTTTTTTCCCGAAGGAATGACTGGAATTCACACTTCATGAATTGCTCCATAGGAAGCAAACACAAACGTCTCTGAACGTGCAGTTCTGCTGCAGGGGCTAGGCAGGAATACAGCATACACCTCTCCTGCCTTTCACTTATCTGCGCAATACAGTCTTGTCTCACTTTAGCTCTGGACTGTGGGTGCTTGCTCTTAAGCTGCCGCTCCACGCCGATTTCGCAGTTAGAGCGGCTCGATGACAGCAAATCCTGAGCTGGCTGTGTTAGTACACACGCCGGCCTCCAAGGCAGGCACGGCCTCCCCAGCCGCCCGCGGTCAGGATGTGGTTGCACGGCAGCCGGCGCGTCACGGCCCCCTCACGCCGAGGGCCGCGGGCGCAAGCCGGCGGCAGGTGGCGCCGCGGCAGGCGCGGCCGAGCTCCGCTGAGCTCCATCTCCGGCGGGGGCGCAGACTGTCCTTCCAAATCCTGCTGGCCCGTGGAGACGCGCAGCTGCTCGGCCCGGCTGGCGGCTGCCGTGTGTGAGGGGCTGGAGCGCTCCTGCGGATGGCAGAGGGCAGCGTGCCCACAGCCGGCGGCAAGGCCCGCAGAGGCCGGGGCCTGGCGCGGCGCTGCTCTACGGAGCCCTTATCGGGAGCGCGGCAGGGCTCGGGACAGAGCGGCCGAAGCTCCTCCAGCTCTCCCGACCGACCCGTTACGGCTTGGGCCGCACCGCCGCCTCCGTCGCCAAGCAAAGTGCGGCCTGGCCAGGCTGGGCTGTGGGTGGGCGAGGGCCGCCGTACGGGGCACCCGCAGGTCCCGGGATGAGCGCTCGCCTGCGTTTCAGAGCTATCGGTACCATAGCCCGGTGCTTCCCTGCCTGGGGCATCGCCGGTTGGCAGCCGCTGCCAAGGGGGCTTGCCTGACGGAGCCCCTGAATCCCGGCACCGTGCCGTTCCGGACAGAGAGGACCCGTGAAAAGAAGGGGGCGAGGAAGCAGCCAAACACAGCCGCTGGCATGGGGAACAGGGAAGGTGGAAAGCGCCGAACTGCAGCCTGAGAAGTAACAGCAATCACATGTAACAGTAACTTTCTTTCTTGCAAAACGAAGTGGAGCAGTTAGGGTTATGCCATTCCTCTTCTAACATGTTTTCTGATAGCTTGTTATAGCCTCCAGGAAGCATAAGACTGCAAACCGTGGTTGCTAGACCACAGATACCCCACAGATGCTCTTCCTAGCTTCCTAAGTGCCTCATCCAGTCTTTTCTTTAGCACCTCTAGGGACAGTGACTCCACCACCTCCCTGGGCAGCCCATTCCAATGCCAATCACTCTCTCTGACAACAACTTCCTCCTAACATCCAGCCTATACTTCCCCCGGCACAACTTGAGACTGTGTCCCCTTGTTCTGTTGCTGGTTGCCTGAGAGAAGAGGCCAACCCCCACCTGGCTACAGCCTCCCTTCAGCTAGTTGTAGACAGCAATGAGCTCACCCCTGAGCCTCCTTCTCTCCAGGCTAAACAACTCCAGCTCCCTCAGCCTCTCCCCATAGGGTTTGTGTTCCAAGCCTTTCACCAGCTTCGTCGCCCTTCTCAGCACCTCAACATCTGTCTAGAATTGAGGAGCCCAGAACTGGGCTGCATCACCTAGAAACACTGAGTTGGCAACAATGCCTTGCTGTGCTAGATGTTATTCAAAGAAAAGCCCAGCTGCTGGCTGAAAGCTGTTCAGCTTGACTTCAAAGAGAAAATGACAACAATGGACACAGGTAGTCCTAGGAACACAAGCAGTGTCAGCCACCCCAAAAGCAGTACTCCCAGAGTCTTCATCTCCAAGGAAGATCATGGCTGAGCATGTTGGTGCTGACTGGTATGTAGAGAGCAACAACAAACAAAGGGCTAGGGATCTGCCTAGCTAGAAACTTCAGTCACAGTATTTGAGAGCTGCCCTCTGTATAAAATCCTCTTTCAGTTATAGATGGAGGAGAAGAAGGGGTGGAAGTGGTAGTTATGTTAGCCAGAAACTTATTTGAGAGTACTCTTGAGCTGGGTGGAGAACAAGACAAACAAGATGAGAGGTTCCCTTTTCAGTTTGTGTGGCATTTACAAGCTATGCAAAGGCCAGTCCTGGTCAATGTTTCCCACTGATGCTTTCCTTGACAGGAGTAAACACCTGCTCCGCATGCACGGCAGGGGTTTGCTGGCTTGCTCCAGCAGTGTTTTAGCTTCTGATACAGCTTCCTTGTGCAGTTACAAATTGGGAAAGCTGTCCCCATTAGCTGATAACGAACAGCTGCTTTGTTCACTGGCAGGGAGAGAAGAGAAAGTTCCAGCATCTTGAAACAAATTTGCTGGCTGTGGTCATTAGCTGGAGGGAACACCTGTTACTGCTCAAGGGGAAGTGGCCGTCTAAATGGGTTACAGCTTTGCAAACCACTTGAAAGTAACATGAAGATTTTCGTAATCTTGGTTTTGGGGCTAGTTTCTGTTGCTTACGTAAGTGCAAGTGCATCTGTTCAATGTTCCTGTCACTAAGTTACTTGTATCTATCACCTCCTGACCAAGTCTGAGAACTGCAGATTTCTTTGAAGCATGACAATTGAGGTGACCTGGTTTTAATATTCAGGCTTAGAAGCCAAGACTCATATAGTGGCTCTCATGATCCCCCTTCCTGATTACCACTTTAGTGACATGGTCTAGTTGACTGGACAGGGCTGGGTGGTAGGTTGGACTGGATGATCTTGGAGGTCTCTTCCAACCTGGCTGATTTTATGAGGCACTGTTCCCTTTCTGCCAGCCTCAAAGGCACCCTCTCCAAATGCTGCTACAGCAGTCTTTAATCTGTTGCTAACATCTGTGTCTTGTTAACTTGTGGTCAGCCACTCTGCCACCATGGACCTATAAGTTCCCACAGAGAGAGTCAATGCAAAAATTGCTTAAATAGGAGGAATTTGTCTTCAAGACTGTCAACAAGGTACACTGGCAAGCACTCTAAATATACTAATGTAGTGGCCTTGTAGTGCAACACTCAGGCCAGCACTCATATCACTACAGTTATCCTGGAGGAGAGCTGTTATTCAGAGTTCTTGTGGAAAGGCTGCTGGTACAGCAGAGAGTATTACAGGAAGGGACCAAAGTAGTCTGGGCAATGCAGACATGGCTACAGCCCTATTTGTGGTGACAGGGGAAGTTGCATCTGAATCATGTTGTGTGAGACGTGTGTCCCACTGGTGGGAGCTGGATGCAAAGCCCTCGTTCCTTTCCCTGCACTTGCAGTGGGTGCAAGCACTTGTAATATGGGGGGAAAAAAGGAATGTGGAAGCTGGAGATTTTGGGGAAATCCAGCTGGGGATACATACAGAGCTGGGGAGGAGGAGGGAGGGATGGAATGAAGGGATGGCAGCAGCAATCAATAAGAGGATAGAGTGAAATCTAGCTGAGTGGGCAGCAGAGATACATAACCAATTAGCCAGGCAGGAGACTACCAGCAGAAAGGGATGGAATGAGATTAGTGTAGTAGTGAAGGTGAAGAATGGGGCTGGAAAGCATTTGTAAGCTTTCAGCAAGTCTCTCAACACTTTTCCACTCTACTGTAATTAATTTTGCTGCTAGTCTGGGCTGGTTTGTGTGTGGTGAATGTAAATGAGATCAACAGGTTGCTAAGGTCTGCATGAAATGCAAAAGTGAATATGTGGTTTATGACAAGCAGTTACTTTGGCTTCTGTCTGTGGAACTAGCACTGTTGTATACAGTCAAACAAGAGAATCTTGACCCTGCCAATGATTATAACCTTTAGCATCTTAATGTATGCTCAAAGGAAGTTTTATATCATTATCTATATTGATATATAGATATAGATATGTATAGATACACACTTCTGTGTTTGACATGTAAGGGCTTACACTTGACACGAATTCTACAAAGAAGTCATTGAGAAATAAAAAAGTAAAACCAGTCAACAACATTCATCTGCAATGCATACCCCAAACCAGAGGAGGGTCATGAGAAAAAGTGTTGTAATGGGACCCTGACATGATTTCTTGCTTGTTCAAAAGCACCTTGTGTTTCACAGACATTTTTTGGTTTGTTTTTCTCTTTCTAATTTGGTTTAACTCACCATTTGAGGAATGGAAGGCAGAAAGTCCCCACCCAGCAGAGAAAGTCTTACGGGACTCAAAAGAGGAAGACCTATTTTGCAACCAGGGTGGTTTCCCCTGGGACATGCATGATGGTGAGTAGCATTTTTGTTGTAGGTTAAAGCTTAGGAAATCTTAGATTCCATTTGCCCATGTGTACATTTTGCAAGTGTGTACCAGGGAAAGAAGGATGACTAGATGAGACCCAGTACATACTGAGTATGGCCAGATGCTGTGACCCCTCCAAAGCCCCCTTCCAGTTTCCAAGCCCAAAGTGAGGCCAATGGAAACCATAGCTGCCTAGCACCCCACTCAGTCTTTAAATTCAAGACTAACCACAGCGACCCAAAGGACCCAGTGACCATAAAAGGTAGTGACAAATTAGTTAACTGCTTATAGAATCTTAGAATCAGTCAGGGTTGGAAGGGATCACAAGGATCATCTAGTTCCAACCCCCCTGCCATGGCTGGCCAGAGATTGTTTCAGATAATTATGTATGGGCAGACAGAAAATACAAGAAGGGAAGGACAACATGCTGAGCTGAGGTCATGAGATGAACTTTTCAGTTGCTTTGAACTGAACTCCTGATTGCCAGAACAGTTATTTTGCTAACCCAACAACTGCTTTTCTTGCCATCAGCACAGCATTTTTCATTTGAATGGGGAGTTTGTGAAAGTGAATGGAAGGACAGATCAGACATCAGTGGGATTTGTAAACTCTGGTGCAGCATGAGTTAAGAGTACAAGCCAAACAGGCTGTGCTCTTGTCTCTGCTGGTGGTGTCAGGAGTAGCTAAGAGGTTTATAATTCTTTGAGTCATCTATGCAGATAAGGCAGAGTTGGGACCAAAGGTTGCTGTTAAAGAATAGCCTTAATGGGAGATGTGCTTTTATTGTTCAGTGGAAGTGGGGACAATTCTGGAAGAGGCTGAGAGATCCTGGCAAGTGTGGGCAGTGGCAAAGTGTGCCAAAGCAAGCACAGTAGCTCGGTTACTTTGGTGCCCTGCAAATAAGGAGCTTTGTAAAGTTCTGTGGTGGCACTTGACCATTGTCAATGAGACATGGATCTTCCTCAGTCCTGCCTTTAGCCATTCACTGCCACCCACCTCACCCTCCCTCCCTATACTGTCTGTAGAAGCAAGCTTGAGATATCCCTATCATTCAGAAAACCTTGTTGGTGCCACTGCAGCAGGGCCATGATGGCAGATAGCATTAATAGGTGAATTAAAATCTATCCTTCCAAGACTTTTCACATGATGTGGTCATTACACAAATATCCTGTCTTTCTTTGACCCATTGCAATTCCTCTTTGCCCACTTTAGAACTGCATAGAAGCTTTTAAAATCCATTAAAACCAAAGACAAATATTTCAGTGCTATCTGCACAGGATGAGAGCTGTACTGTATTTTAATAGCAATCTTTTCTATTCCACAGAATTATAGAATCAACCAGGTTGGAAGAGACCTCCAAGATCATCCAGGCCAACCTAGCACCCAGCCCTAGCCAGTCAACTAGACCATGGCACCAAGTGCCTCATCCAGGCTTTTCTTGAACATCTCCAGGGACAGTGACTCCACAACCTCCCTGGGCAGCCATTCCAATGGGAAATCACTCTCTGGGAAGAACTTCCTCCTAACATTCAGCCTATACTTCCCCCACCACAACTTGAGACTGTGTCCCCTTGTTCTATTGCTGGTTGCCTGGGAGAAGAGGCCACCCTCCACCTGGCTACAATGTCCCTTCTAGTAGTTGTAGACAGCACGGAAGAAGTTTCTATACTTCTGCTTATATCCCATTCTAGTGTAACAGGTGTGCTTTGATCAGAATTATGTGGCTTTAAATATGGGGTTTTCCCCTTTTTTGAGGGAAAGAAGTGAAAAATTCTCCACCAGCACTTGCCAGAACCTGATATTAATAAATCAGAAACTGTCCTGAAGTAGCGTGGAGTGACATTTTAAATGCTGTAAAGAGAGAACACATCCTGTCTGGCAAGTAGAGGTTTAAAATACGCTATGTGCAACCAGATGGCTACACAAGCTTGTCTGAAATTGCCAGAGACCACCATTTTCTTCTGTAAGAACCTGTCAGCAAGGGTTTGTGCTGTGTAAGAGCTGTCCCAGGGCCGGGCTGTGGAGCTTAGATGTCGCTAAAACTGGACTGAACAGTTGTAGCAGTTTAAGAGATAAGGCTCTATTTTGGTTCTAAATTATAAACAAGAGAGAGGAAATTTCTGGACATGCTTTTGAATACAGAGTGACTGAGTAGGACACTGGTTGTAGAAAATAATGATAAAGTCTGTATCATTAATTGAGTTACTAACTGGTAAAAAAAGCCAATACAGAAACAATTTCTCACTTTGCTTCCATCGCCTTCTGTCTTCCACCTCTTCTACTGCTCCTCTGTGCACGGCTGAACACTAACCTTGGCTGAACTGATAACACATGAGCCTTGCTGGTTTTCTATCTGGGGAGAGAGAAGAAAGTGGTGTTGGCCCCTTGTGGGCTTTCTTTGTCTGGGGAGAGGGGAGGATTTGATTTCTGTGTTATTTCTAAATTGTAAATAATTGTATAACTGTATACTTTTATACATGCTTGTAAATTTAGCTTGCTGTAAAATATAGCTTTATCTTACTTCCAAACCTTCTGAGATAGTCTGGTGATAGCAGTTTTATCTGGGGGGTAATTTTTTAACCTACTGCAACAGTTTAGCAGACTGAACTGTGTGGCTTTTTCAAGGCTTTTTGCATTTGTTTGGTTTGTTTTGTTTTTCTCTATGCTGCAGATTTTAATGCTTTGCTTTGCTCTTGGTATTAGAAGTTCTGCATTTTTTTTTCTTTAAGAAGCTATTTTCTGTAGTTTACATATTGATAGATGTATAGAAGTACTATGTATACATGGAAATAATATATATGTATAGAAGTACTATGCTGTGTATGAGTGTTTTGTACACACCAGAAATTTTATTCATAGCTATTCCATCTACTGCCCACATGATCATTGCTTTCTCAAACCTGTTTCACTGTCAAAGAGGAAGAGCTGAGCAATAGGGTCAAAAGCACTTTAGAATGCTTCAAAAATTACCAGTATTTAGCAACAAGTTTCAGCAGCTTTCAGAATCAGAAATGGCAGTCTTGAAAACATGAAACCTCTTCTTGTTTGGCTTGCTGTACTGTGAATTTGAAGATGAGAAACTTGAAAGTGTTAGAAGCAGTCAAGAGATGGCTCACAACTCATGGGACTTGGTTTGACTCCATCCTCATCAGCACACCACAGCTGGAGTAGGGGTGGGATGGCACTAAGAAATCCAGGTGGTTCCTTTCCATTTTTCTGCTTTCCTAAAGAGGAACAGCTGCCTGTATTATCTCTTGGACAAGACATTTAGGTTCCTATTTGGAAGCCTGAAAGATGCTCATGCAAAGGATATTTCCTAATAGCAAGCATTATGCTTTATTCTTTAAAAGCATTAAGCTTTATGGGTGTAAATTGACTGACAAATGCATATGGCTGCCTAGGCTCTTCAGCAGTCAGTATGAGTAGTAGGAAATAATCGACAGTTAATTGAGAGGAAATCCCAACACACAAATAAAACAGATTTCTACCAAACTGACAGCACCAGGAGGGCAGTGCAGACTTCCCCAAGGTAAAACTTGACTCTTTTACATTACCACAATGCCAAAATAATTCCCAAGAAGCAAAGGGATTTGGATTAGTGTAGCTGAGATTAGAAGTTGGGCTGCACTTCCTGGAGTCCAAATAGAAAAAAGAGATCCAGTCTTTAGACTTTGTATTAAATGGCTTCCACATGTTTGGGAGTTAGAAATTTTCCTTGTTAAAAATGAAATGTACTCCTCGTGGGTCAGCTTCTGAGTGGCTGATGCTCTGCTTGTTGAGTGTCTCAGCTAGGCCCTCAGGTCCACAGAGAAAAACACCTATTCTGGAGCTGTTAAGAGAATGAAAACATGGTCAGGAACTGATGTTTTTCATGGAAATCAATCTTATGTTCTCCAGGTTCTCCAGGAGCTAAAGTTCCAGCAGCTGGATGTTTTTCATGGAAATCAGTCTTATGTTCTATAGGTTCTCCAGGAACTAAAGTAGACCTGGGTGTCTATCCCTTAAAACTTACAACCCCTTAAAACTTGTAAGGCATTTACTGCTGCTCCTAAAACAAACAGTGAGTTAAATCTCAGCTCAGCAAAAGTCACTGAGGACAGGTTTATTGACCTCAGTGGAATCAAGGAAATAGAGCTTCAAAGAGCTTACAGCATAAATTCTTGAAAGGAACTGCTCTGCTTTTTTTCCCTGCTAATTTCAGATGCCCAGCAAAAGGTCATTCATATTCATGGTTTGTTTTTTGAGGTAGAAAGTGGTTTTAGAGTTATTTAGACGTTCCTCTCCTTTCTGCTAGTAGTTTGACTCTGTGCTAGTTTGAAGCTAGCTAGAATGTTTTGGTGAGAAGAACTAGATTACAGGCTGGAAAACAGTGGTGATGTCTACTTCACTCATAGGCTTGCTGAGATGTATAGGAACAAGAAATAAGAACATAGATAATCACTTGTCTTGCTTCTGCTGGGGAACTGGCTGAGCTGCATCTTACTCTAACCTCACTCTCCATTTTGGACTAATCCACTTTGCTTCCTAACCCCCTGGCCGAATCTCCTTTCTTCCTTGGGACTGGGGTAAAGTTTAGAGAGGTAGGGGGAAGGTGAAGGGGCGGCTCGGAGCCCCTCCTGGGGACTCAGGTTTCTGGGAGGGGAGTTGTGTTTCTGTATTACCTTTTACCCTGTCTATGTCTGTCTATAACTGTATATACTGTAGATATCTGCTTGTATATTGTGCTAGCTGAAAATAATAAGCTTCATTCATATTTCCAGAGCTGGCTGAGTCTTGTCTGGGTGATTTCCAAAGTGTGGGAGGGGGTGGGGAACACCCAAACCATCACATCCTCTCCATGAAGTACCTCACAAAAAAAGGGATTTTTTTTTTCAATTGTAGGTTAAAATAATTTGGTCAAGACCATCAACCATGTCTCTGCTGAACCAAAAACAGAAAATACCTGGAGATTGTTAGGAAAATAATGCTCCTCAAACTTTAACAGCCAAAGGGACAAGACTGTGCTGTTATGGCATTTACATAGAGGAAGCCCACAGATACTATCAGTTTGTACAGGTTTACCCAGGATGCTGTCCTGCAATAGTTCTGAACTCATTTTCCCAGTTAGGTCTTCCATATAAGGTTTTCTGCTTAAGGCCTGTGATCACATCTTTCTCTTCATCATGATGCACTACAAAGTGAGTGGCCTGTGGGAAACGGAATACAAAGGGCAACGTAAAGACAGAGTTAGATATGGCAGCATTATGTTCTGCTAACAAAAAACAATGATGTCAATACAGACCGAATTATTTCCTGAATGAGAGTATGGAGTTAATGGTAATGGAATCAATGGTAATTAGAAAGGAAAACTTAACACTGGTGAATGTTAGCTTTTCATTCTAATGACCATTAATGCCATATTCTCATTCAGGAAATAATTTGGTCTGTCTTGACATTGTTGGTTTTGTTAAGAGAACATACATTCTGTTAACAATCAGTGGCTAGTTCCTCCTTTTCCCCAGATTGGGTGATCTCAAGAGTTAAAACCATGCACCATTGGGCAAGGCAATTAATTATGTGTCACAAAACCATAGATTCACTAAGGCTGGAAAAGACCTTTAAGATCAAGTTCAACTGTAACCCAGCTACCAGAACCACTGAACCATATCCTGAAGCACCACATCTATAGACTTCTTGAACACCTCCAGGCATGATGACTCCATCACCTCCCTGGGCAGCCTGTTTCACAGCCTCACTACTTTCTCAGTAGTTTTTCCCAATGTCCAGCCTAAGTCTCCTTTGGCACAACTTAAACCCACTCCTTTTGTCATGAACCACTTTAGTCTAATATTTGCAAAATAAAGCTGTAAGAATTCACCAAAACTTCCCCTTCAGCTACAATAATACAGAACCCTTGACCTTGGTGATGTCCTGACAGTTTGATCTCTGGAAAGTTCGATCCATATGAGGAGGTCTTCTCCACCCTCCCTGTGTAACTTTCACACAGACCAGATAAGCTAAGTAAAGCTGGGAAGAGAAGATGTGGTGGAAGTTCTGCATCTCAAGCAAAGCTTGCATGACTTCTCTTATTCCAGTTCCCATTTGCATGTGTGATAACTTCTTACCTTGCTTCCACCTTCCCTGTCCATCTAGCTGAGTTACAGCACTTTAGACATACAATGAGATTTGCAACAGTGAGATCCAAATACATGGAAACATCACTAAAAGTAACAGATTAAGCACCTTTCCTGACTCAATCACACATTCTCAAGTGGTTCGTGGAAGAGCTGCTTCTTTTTATCCCCAAGTCACCAACATGCATGGGACCAGATAGGGAACCTAAGAGTCCTGAAACAAACAGGTCTGGCATTGCTCAAACTTTGTGTGTTAGTTTCCCAGTCCCAGGTGCAATTAATTCTGCTTTAAGCAGCATTAGCTGTTTTAGAGATATTCGTGTGGCCAGCTAAAGCTGCTGCTGTGAGGAAAGCCTTCTTCCCAGAGAGCACAGCCAGAGTAAACCAGAAAGGAGGTCAGAATGCATGCTAGCAGCTGATCCCATGTAACTTCTGATGGATAATACACGTCTGCATTTAAGCTTCCAAGACTCAGATGGAGGCCCAGGATAAAGACCATTTGGACATTTTCCAAAGCAAAACAGATTTGCTGACATCAACTTCATTGCATATGTAAGTGGTTATCTTCCACCCTGTTGTTACCTGAGTCTCATCCCAGCCTGTAAGGTAGATGTTGTAGCTGAGAAAGTCTGCATTATTTCTTTCCTGCATCTGAGCCTCCAGAGACTGCAAGAGGTCAGCAAACCATTCAAAGGCATGAGTGTCCCTGCAAAGCCAGTAGAAATAAATCTGGAAGAGACAAGAGTGAGCTGTCACAGGACATAAGCACTTGTGGTTTTCTGGTTATACATCTGCTGCCAGACTGAGGATTGTAGAGTTCTTGTAGAAAGTGGCCTGACCAGTAGATAGGCAGGCTGGTATTGAAGCTGTGCAGGAGTTTTGATGCGATCAGGGTTGCAAAGTAGAATGAGTGACTGCAAGAACAAGGAAACATTTTTGTATTTCTCATCCACCAGCAGGTTATGTTATTTAATTATTGATGTTTCCCCACTTACATCCTTATAAAAACATTTATTAGGATATAAATTAATGATTTAGAGGTAGAGTCTATCTTCCTGCCTCCTCACAGGCAAGAGAAACTAAAGCAGGTAACAAAACCTGTTCTGTCCTCTGCACAGGGGCTTTCCAGAGGCAGGATAGGGGAACAGGTTGGTAGCAGTGCTCTTCCATTGGCATGAAGTTGCTCTCTGTGCTTAGGGAAGGAATGCAATATTTACATGGGCTGTATTAGTGCCTTGGACTTTGTGCTTCTCAGGCAGATTGAACAGCATCTTCACTGCAGGAAAAAAATCTCTGGGGCCACAATCAGGATCTGCATGTGTGACTTCACTCATACACTATTTTTCCTTTCATTCTCTTTTAGCTTTTGACCATCATCCTGCTTCCCTGTCTGCTACCTTTGTGAGGCAATAGGACTTTTCTCTTAGGACTCACATGTGTCTGGAGCCAGGTCACCTCTTCTGAGGCTATTCTGAGTTGAGCTGTCAGCCCTTGAACAAGTACAGAATCACCGAATTAACCAGGTCGGAAAAGACCTTTGAGATCATTGAGTCCAACCTGTCACCTAATACCTTCTAATTAACTAAACCATGGCACTAAGTGCCTCATCCAGTCTCCTTTTAAACATTTCCAGGGATGGTGACTGCACCACCTCCTTGGGCAGCCCATCCCAATGGCCAATGACTCTTTCTGTGACGAACTTCTTCCTAACATCCAGACTAATCCCACCCTGTTGCAGCTTGACTGTGTTCTGTCACTGTTTGCCTGGCAGAAGAGACCAACCCCCACCTGGCTACAACCTCCCTTCAGATAGTTGTAGACAGCAATGTGGTCTCTGTGAGCCTCCTCTTCTTGAGGCTGAACAACTCCAGCTCCCTCAGCTGCTCCTTGTAGGGCTGTGCTCCATCCCCCTCATCAGCCTTGTTGCCCTTCTCTGGACATGTTGAAGCACTTCAACATCTTTCTTAACTGAGGGGCCCAGAACTGGACACAGTACTCAAGGTGTGGCCTAACCAGTGCTGAATACATGCGGTTGAAAGAGACTTCAAAGATCATCCAGTCCAACCCTTGACTGAGCCATGTCCCTATGCCCTAGCATTGGGTACAGGATCTTTGCACAGTAGATTCCTGAATGCTTCTTCTCACCACAAAAAGGGAAAAAAACCCTGCTATTTTCTTTCTTAAGATTAAAAAAAGAAGAGTTATTACATCCCCCCCTATTTTAAATTAAAATCAGTTGCTAACATCTATGTCAGCCAATACAATAGTTGATGAATCTTAAAAGCATGCTGCAATTTGTGGCTCCATAATTAGCATTTGCCTTATGGCTGAGCTCTCCACTCCATGGAATTTAATTACATGACCCTTTTGTAAGTGGAGGACATTGGTTCTGGGAAAGTGGACATGTACCTTCTTCAGTTTGAGGTTAGTTGCATCGTGGCAGTATTTGTACCAGACAGACTTGAGTACAGATGCAAAGGGAGTGACCCCTATTCCAGCTCCAACAAGCATAACAGTTTCATATCTGAATACATCCTCGCTTGCTGTTCCAAAGGGGCCATCCACAGCTATCCTGAAATTGAAAGTACACTTAATAAATCAATAGCAAATATTTATGAGTGCCATTTAAAAGAATAATAAATGAAATGTTAAGATATTTGTCTGCTACAATGAATATTTGGGCTGAATATTAATCATCAAAATATGGGGTGAAGTAGATAGGAAGAAACTGTAAAGGGCCATCTAAGGCCCACATCTGTGATGGAAGTAGTTAAGGATTGTATCACAGGTGCCACCAAAGCAGTTGTGCAAAAATTAAACTGTCATAGGTGTTGGTTGACTTTACCATGGAAACTCTTTGTACCTACTTGGGCAGCTTCCATGCTTCCTGGAACTCTTGCTTATCACACCCACAGGCATTGAACAAGCCCTCTGTCCAGTCTCCTACAATACGGATGTGAATGCTGAAGTAATCCTCTTCTGGAGCAGAGGTTAATGTAAATGGATGCCATTCCAGTTTAGACACTGCTGGACACTTGACAAAAATGTATTGCCCAACCTCCATCTTGAAGCCCTTCTTCATCATCTGGAGCTCAATTGTCTTGAAAGGATGAATGACCACCTACAGAGGGACAAAGGAAAAACAAAGGGAAAACAACAAGGCTGGCTTCACTTTTCACTGGATGTGTCTGCATCCTCCATTTTCAACATCATCCTCTGCTAGCAGAGTAAGGTGAAGTTTCCAGACAGAACCGTGAGGAACAGCACCTGACAACCAGATGAAAAACTGAAGATGCTGAATTTTTGGTTGAAGTATTTTTTCACACCATGCTTGCACTCAGTCCAAAAGGGACAGGTCAGATTGGCTGATCTTGTAATACATCACCAAATCTACGTGTATGTATGTTGTTAATTCCAGAGGCACCTTACACAGTGGCACACATCATGAGGGTAGTGAAACACTGGAACAGGTTGCCTTGGGAGGTGGTTGAGGCCCCATCCCTGGAGATGTTCAAGGTGAGGCTCAACAGGGCTCTGGGCAACCTGATCCCCCTGTCAGTAAGGGAAATGCTTTCTTTGATGAGAATTGCAGTTGGCATTTTAGTGGTTACTAGAGTTACAGCAAGATATTTTCCCATGAGTGATTTTGATCTAGTTGGGGATGTCTCTGCTGACTGCAGAGGGGATTGGACTAGATGACCTTTACAGGTCTCTTCCAACCCAAACTATTCTATGATTCTATGATTCTGTGATAGTGTTAATAGACTGGGCTGTATAAATAGAGGCAAAACCATAAGGCTATCATGCAGATAGGGAATTGGATAGGTAGCACAACTGGAAACTCATGGTTTTGTGTTATAGCTGTGTGAGAACTACAACATGAGCATTTGCATTCTGCTTGTCTTTAGCCAAGGATAAATAGAAGCAATATCTTAGAAGCAAGGCTAGTATTTCCATCACTGGATTTTTAATCCTAAACTTACCTGCCAGGGTGGGTTTCATTTTTCAGAAGAGATATTTTTTAATGCAAGTATCAGTAATAGTGCTTAAGACTGTGGAAGAAATGATCTGCCAAGAGAGAACTAAGCAGATGCCATAGACACATGGTGTAGAAATGGCTCAGAGGTATTTTGGTAAAATTACCAAGAAGCACCTTAGTATATAGGAGCCTTCTGACATGTCAGCATTGTTTCAGGGCACAGTAGAGTCACCCCCAAACACTGCTGTGATCTGAATAGGGCATGCCATAGAATCATAGAATCAACCAGGTTGGAAGAGACCTCCAAGATCATCCAGCCCAACCTATCCCCCAGCTCTATCCAGTCAACTAGACCATGGCACTAAGTGCCTCATCCAGTCTTTTCTTGAAGACCCCCAGGGATGGTGACTCCACCACCTCCCTGGGCAGCCCATTCCAATGCCAATCACTCTCTCTGGCAACAACTTCCTCCTAACATCCAGCCTATACTTCCCCCAGCACAACTTGAGACTGTGTCCCCTTGTTCTGTTGCTGGTTGCCTGGGAGAAGAGACCAACCCCCACCTGGCTACAGCCTCCCTTCAGGTAGTTATAGGAAGTTTCATGGAAACACAAGGAGGGTTTTTTTTGTCCACAGGATGCAGCACAGTGCCACGAGACAAAATTCCACTGGCAAGGCCAAGGTACTTTCTATTTGTTTGAGTTTAGTGCCATGCTAATTTGGCTGCCAGACTTTTAGGATCAGTATTAACATCTCTGCAACACGGCATGGGGAATGGAAGCTCAGCATTAACTTTCCTCACACAAAACATGCATCTCATAACTCTCAGGAGTAATTTGTTCTGTTGAAAAAGAAGAGCTAATATTTGAATAGTTCTGGAAACAAAGATTTGCTATCTTATATTACTCTTAAGCCCATGGGAGTTCTACATAGGTGATTTTTTCACTCAATAGAAAGAAAATTAATTTCTCTTTCCTGTGTCTTAGCTAACATCCTCCTCTTGCGCTCTTTATGGGCAGGGTACAGTTAGAGGTTAGCATCAAGAGAGAGGTTAACATCACAATAGAAGCCAGAACAATCTTCTCCCTGTCTGCTGTGTAGGAGCTGCTGACTTTACTGCTCCTTTTGGAAAGCTTGGTAATGCTTTGCCTGGTGTAAACCATAGCATCAACACATACCTTTGTGATAACAACCTTCTGTTGTGACCTCCACAACCGTACCAACCTCTCACACAGGTACAAACACATGGGACCTATTACCCATTTCCATGTCTGTAAGCAGAATAAAACAGGAAGTCAAATTATGATGAGGTAAACTTAGATTAGATCAAGTCCTGGAAACATTATAAGCAGAAATGGAAATGAAGTTGTCTAGGCTCTTTATCAACCAGAGTAGGAAACTTTTAAGAGCTATGACACCCTCCACATTACTTCTTGCCAGAAAGGCAAATGCTTTCTTTGTTGAGAGTTGCAGTCAGCATTTTAGTGGTTACTAGAGTTACAGCAAGATATTTTCCCCTGAGTGATTCTGCATTTGTCTGAAAAATAAGGTAACTCAGTGAAACGTGGAATAAAGCTCTGAACATATTATTGACCCAGGACCATATTACTGCAGGAAAAGATGTTGATTCTGTTAACAGAGCAGTCTAAAATGTGGACAAACAGCCAGCCTGGTTAGTCAATAAAAGCTGAAGTTTCAAGCTGCATTTCCAGAGGCATTAATTTTCTGTTAATGACCATTAGTCCGTTAATTAGGCAAAGCTTTTCATGCTGTGGATTATAGCACTTCCTAGAAATCCCCACAAGCCACAAAATAACATTCTGTGTGAACAGTTCTCAGATACCATTTGCTCTTTGGCTTTGCCTGTTCATGGTGGCCATTTTACAGTACAGTGGAAGCGAGCTGCCTCTCTGTCTGTAGTCCGTGTCTGTTTATAATCCATTGTGGTGAAATCTCTTCTGTATTTCAAGAGAGCTGCCGCTGAGGAGCAGTGGGGGTTACAGAGCTGCTTTTCTACAGCAAGTGCAGGAGTCGCTTAACAAAAAGAGGAAACCATAAACATGTTCAATTGGATTTACACTCAAGGCAACTCTTCTTACCATAGGAGGATTCCCTGAAAACTTGGGGATTGGGCATGCCCCCTCCTTCCCCCAGCGAGAGAAGTTCTTGTAGCAGATCTCTGGATTATGTTCATCCAGGCTCTCATCTGTCTGCCCCCGTACAATGCGCCTGGAAACAAACGCAAATCAGTGAGGCAATGAAAAGAAAACTAAGGTATCCAGGTCTCTTATTTCCATTCCATTTATCTACTACAGTGTTTATGTGGAGTTGTGGACCTCTGTCTGCAATGCTACAGCTTTGTTACAGATATACTACTTTAACCAACCCACAGAATTGCTATGTAAGTGATAAAAATAGGAAGGAAATTTTGTTGGGCAAAATAATGACTACAAAGTCAGGTAAGGAACTGAGATGTGTGTTCATGACTATTTGCAGGACGTGGTCACAATAGGAAAGCTTCATTCTTTCCATGGCTATCTGAACCAATACAAATATACTCTCTTGTCTTCAATAAAACCAAACCTGGCATGAGAAAGGTAATCGATTTCCTAGTGACCAGGAGAGAAATTACTTCTATCGTTTATCTCAGAGATCACAGAATGCCAGGGGCTGAAGGGACCTCAAAAGATCATCCTGTCCAACCCCTCTGCCAGAGCATGATCACCTATACCAGATCACACAGGAATGCACCCAGGCAGGTCTGGAATATCTCTGGGGAAGGAGACTCCACAAGCCCCTGGGCAGCCTGTTCATTTTCTGTCACTCTCACAGGGAAAAAAAATCCTCCTTGTGTTTCCATGAAACTCCCTATGCCTCAGCTTCTACCCATTGCCCCTTGTCCTGTCATCAGGCACCATCAAGCAGAGCCTGGCTCCATCCTCTTGGCATTCACTCTTTACATATTTATAAACTTGAACAAACTCATCCCTCAATCTCCTCCTCTCCATGCTAAAGACCCCCAGGTCCCTCAGTCTCTCCTCCTAAGGAGGATGTTCCGCTCCCTTAATATTTTTTGTGGCTGCACTGAACTCTTTCAAGCAGTTCCCTGAGGTCCTTCTTGAGCTGAGGGGCCCAGAGCTGAACACAATGTTCCAGGGCAGAGAAGGCTAGGAGAACCTCTCTCAATCTACTAACCACAGCCCTTCTCATACACCCCAGGATGCCATTGGCCTTCTTGACCACAAGAGCACATTGCTGGTTAGTGGTCATCTGTCAATCGACTAGGACCCTCAGGCCCTTTTCCCCTTCACTGCTCTCCAGAAGGTCAGTCCCAAACCTATCCTGATCCACGGAGGACTTCTTCCTACTTACATTCTTCCTTCAACCCTTCCTCTCCCTCTAAAGCTGTGGAGCAGCCTCTCAGTTGGTTGTGAATGAACACAAATGCTTCTGACACAAAGCATCTATGCCAGCTACACCAGCTTGTGCCAGCTGATGATCTGGCCTCTATAATTTTGCATGGTTAAGATTTTCTGTGTGGTTTATTGTTGCTGTTGCTTGTTTTATTTTGGGGAAGCCTGACAGCATCAGTTCAGCTGCATTTCAGGGGCAGAGCTAGTGCTGAATGATAGTTTTTAAGGGTCACGATATATTCCTATCTCGTTCACTGCTTCCTGCCTCTGTTCTGCTAACCTCAGAGGTGCGTGAGAATCCCCCAAATGATGTCAGTTAGATGAGGGTCATAGTAGAGAGGTTCAGATTAAGATATCCTGGCTTTTCCTAGGAACTGTCTGATTTGGATTGGGTTGTTCAGTTTTATGCCAATATGATGTAGTTGATACCTTCTTCCCAGGACTTCTCTTTCTGGTTTTCTAGCTCAGTTTCCATTAACTGGACTAGGTTTCTGATCTTTCAAAAAATCCAGGGTACCTAAGTTCTATGTATCCTAGCTTTAAGTACCAAATATGTCAGAGGATTAGAATCATAGAATCATAGAATCATAGAATGAACCAGGTTGGAAGAGACCTCCAAGATCATCCAGGCCAACCTAGCACCCAGCCCTATCCAATCAACTAGACCATGGCACTAAGTGCCTCATCCAGTCTTCTCTTGAAGACCCCCAGGGACGGTGCCTCCACCACCTCCCTGGGCAGCCCATTCCAATGGGAAATCACTCTCTCTGTGAAGAACTTCTTCCTAATATCCAGCCTATACCTACCCTGTGTCCCCTTGTTCTATTGCTGGTTACCTGGGAGAAGAGGCCACCCTCCACCTGGCTACAATGCCCTTTCAGGTAGTTGTAGACAGTAATAAGATCACCCCTGAGGAGAAAGCCTGTGTACAGTCTTGAAAGTTAAAACACTGCACTGGTCATAAATATTGCTAATGAACCTCTTCCTCATTAAAAAGCTTGATTAACATCTTACCAGACAAATAACGGGAAAGAATGACAATGTCCCAGGAGCATCACGAGTTGCAATATGTGGGGATATTACCAGTCACAGTTTACTTCCCCCTGGGTTCAGCTGCCCTCCAGGATGAGTTACGGGAACAGGAGGAGCCCATTTCCTGCCACTCCTCACCCCATTGCTTAAGGGAAAGTGGGCCTGAAGGCTTTAGCCTTGCCCTGTGCTCCATGCAAGGATTGACAATCTCAGTACACTGTATAAGAGAAAGAAAACACTTTGCTTCCCTTACAACTCAGTGTGGATGCTCTTCCAGTACTATAATTAAGCTTTCAGTAGTATAGCCTTATAATTTACTTCTTTTGCTGTCAGAAGTTTCACTTTAGCTTCCTAGGCAGAGTGATCTGAATCTCTCCTCTTTACACCTACTCTGATGGGAAGTTTGGGATATTTGTTTGCGAAAGAGAGCTCATGAACAAAAAGCATGAGTGCTCTGAAAGTACTGTATCAGCTCCTAATGGACAAGGATCTACCCCTTCAATTATCTTCTCTTTGGTTTGGTGTCTGTGTATACATATATGTGGGAATATATACATGTGTACAGCACAGTCTTTTGTCTTCTGAGGAAAACTGACATCTACCCCTCTATCCAACATGTCACTTTGAGACTCTCAGATCATATTTGTTCCATAACATCCATCTTTGCACAGCCATGATGCTTTCCTTGAGTGTAACAAGCCTTTGGGGTTTGTTTTTTTTTTCTATACTAGTAGTTTTTCTGAACTCAAAATGTCCTTCTTGCCTTTAAGGTGAGGGAGCTGAGGTTGTTTAGCCTGGAGAAGAGGAGGCTCAGGGGTGACCTCATTGCTGTCTATAACCTCATTGCTGTCTACAACTACCTGAAGGGACATTGTAGCCAGGTGGGGGGTGATCTCTTCTCCCAGGCAACCAGCAATAATAGAACAAGGGGACACAGCCTCAAGTTGTGCTGGGGAAAGTATAGGCTGGATGTTAGGAGGAAGTTGTTGGCAGAGAGAGTGATTTGCATTGGAATGGGCTGCCCAGGGAGGTGGTGGAGGCACCATCCCTGGAGGTGTTGAAGCAAAGCCTGGATGAGGCACTTAGTGCCATGGTCTAGTTGACTGGCTAGGGCTGGGTGCTAGGTTGGCCTGGATGATCTTGGAGGTCTCTTCCAACCTGGTTGATTCTATGATTCTATAAGTGAGAGCACCAAGTTCACAGACAGAAAGCATCCTTCCCTTTACAGATAATAATATTTCTGTGTTTATATCTGTCCAAAATACAGCTGAACTTCTCTGACAGCCACATTCGTCTCCAATGCTGCCCAAACTCTTGCCTTCTTTAGTATGGTGTAATAAAATGGTGGAAGCACACTAAATGTGAAAGTAAATAAAAGGTCAACTTGTATGAAATGCCTGCTCCTAAATGGCCTCTAGGAAGAGCAATTCTTGCTTTCTGACAGCATTGTGTAGTAATTACTGGGGCAGCTTTGGACATTTTGCCAGTAATTGTGCAGTATTTGCTGCAGGACCCAGCCACTAGTTTTCCTTCAATGGGTTTTGCTCAAACCTTCTTGTTTTGGAAGTTGGAATGGATAAATCTGCTGGTGGTGACTCTCATCTGCCTTCTATTTTTGTCCTTCCTGTTGTAGTTTCATATTTGTCTTCTCTCTATCACTACTGGACTGAGAGGAAGTGTTTTTGAATAGTCATGTGTGCTAGGCATTTTTAAAGCACACTTTCTAGTGATCCTGGAATTTCCTTCAAAATGGACAATATAGCATAATTATGAACTATGAAACCTGGCTTGGATGCTTGAACTGTTTCCCCCCACCTCTACCCAGCACTTACATGGTTTTACAAAATGGAATTAAAGCCAAATTTTCTAAAACTGCCATTTAATCCCTTCTGAAATGCTACAGATATTGAAGTTCATCCAAGTCTGAAAGATAAATCTTTGTCATTATAGTTTTCATTTACCCAACAGAATTCTAGACTGTGTATCATTTTCATCCTAATGTGTGTGATGCAATTCTTTTTATGAGAGAAAGACAAATTAACCATTAGAAACAGGAGCTGAATATCAGTGAGCTTAAGTATGAATAACCACAAAGATGATTAAGGGAATGGAACATCTCTTACGAGGAGAGACTGAGGGAGCTGGGGCTCTTTAGCTTGGAGAGGAGGAGATCAAAAGGTGACATATGTAAAGGGTGAGTGCCAAGAGGATGGAGCCAGGCTCTGCTTGGTGATACCTGATGACAGGACAAGGGACAATAGGAAGTTTCATGGAAACATGAGGAGTATTTTTCTCCCTGTAAAGGTGACAGAAGACTGGAACAGGCTGCCCAGGGGCATTGTGGAGTCTCCCTCTCTGGAGATATTCAAAACCTGCCGGGGTGCATTCCTGTGTGATCTGGTACAGGTGATCCTGCTCTGGCAGGGCAATTGGACTGGATGATCTTTTAAGGTCCCTTCCAACCCTTGACATTCTGTGATTCTTTGAATATCAGTGAGTTTAAGTCTTGTATGAGGCGCATTAATAGGTTGTTGCATGTGTCAGTGTAGGCTCTCAGACTCTCTGTTGGACCATTACCACCCTCAAACCACCCTGCTGCCTAAAGTCTCTATACTTGTGTGTGTTGAGAGCAGTACATTAAGAGACAGCAGTTATCATGCATTCATTGTGTGACAAGCGTGGATACTCACCCAGCACCATGGATGACAAGGCCAATAAAGAAGATGACAAAGAGATGGTGAGTGTACCAAAACACTTCGAAATACGACCTGCGGATGGTTTTGGTGGATGATGTGATGATGAGTATGAGGACCAGCGTGATGACAACACCAGTGAGACCAGCCAAGTATGTGAAAGCCACATAGAGGCCTCCCACGGGATTCTGTGAAAGAATTGCACACATTGGGCTGAGGAAAGGGCTACACCAAAGCAGAGCCTCTGTCTTAATGCCAAATGCTTTGTCTTGTTGCAAGGCTAAGTTATGCTCTGTGAGTTTGTCTGTGAACAATGTCAAAATCCCTCTCCAATTTCGCTGCAGTGCAGATTTACTTTTACTAAAGTAAGAGGAAGTAGAGAGAAAAAGATTTCCACTGGTTCACACCCTGAATATTTTAGCACTTCTCAGCAGTTCGAGCGTGGAGAAGGTGAACACATTTGCAGAGTCCTCTACTAAAACCTGGAATTCTACATCCATGTTTAGGGAGCGAAATGAAAACTCTCTTTTTCAGTGGCATTGTGGGGCTGTGGGTCTTGCAACTTGTACCCAGACAGGGTTTTCAGTGCTTCTGAGGATAGGGGAAGGTCCTTAGTTTTGTTTTTTATAACCTGACCTTAAGCAGACCAAAACTTTTAGGTAAAAACTTTTGCCTTAATTTCTGTATTCCTTTCTATGTGCCATGTCTACCCTAGTCAGAAGACCGCTTTACATGGTATTTGTGTTGGCATCTACTTTCAAATTCTCTGGTGAAAAAATGTTGAGTATTTAAATTCTCCTCGAACACTCCATCCAGTTCTGGTGTTCTCATCATAAAAAGGACACAGAACTGCTGTAGTGAGTCCAGAGGAAGGCCGCAAAGATGATCCAAGGGCTGGAACACTTTGGCTATGAGGGTAGGCTGAGGCAGCTGAGGTTGCTCAGCCTAGAGAAGTCTGGGGGGGCCTTAGAGCTGCCTTCCAATACCCTAGAGGAAGGCTGGAGAAGGACTTTTCATAAGGGAGTCTAGCAATAGGACAAGGGGGAATAGTTTTAAGCCTAGGGAGAGTAGGTCTAGACTGCATTTTAGGAAGAAGTTCTTTAATACAAGGGTGGTGGCACTCTGGAATAGGATGCCCAGGGAGGTTGTGGATGCTTCCTGCCCAGGGGTGTTCAAGGTTAGGATGGATGATGCTTTGAGCAACCAAGTCTAGTTGAGAGGCATCCTTGCCCCTGTAGGGCAAGTTGGAGCAGATGATCTCTAAGGCCTCTTCCAACCTAAGCCATTCTATGATTTTGTGATAATATAGATATTTCCTGGTAATATGTAAGATTTCCTGATAAATATAGAAGAAAAAATCATACAAAGTTTCACTGCAGGATGGCCCTAGACCCAGACTGTGCACAGCAGGAATAGTCCTTCTGATCAAATACTCTTGTATGAATCCCCAGCCAAGTGTCATAATGACTTCTCACAGCTCAGTGCCACTTACCCCAATAGTTTGTCTAAAGAAGTTGATGTAGCTTTCACCTGGCTTGTCACCAAGGCTAGAAAGTGCAGCTGCCAGAGTTCCTTCCTCCTCAACACGGGCTTGCACGCTCCACTCTACGTTGAATAAATGTGCAATGGTGTGGATGGCTGGGAGTGACACAAAGACATAACCAGGATTAAGCACAAGATACTCAGTGGGTAATCACTCAGTGGTTCAGGATGGCATTTGAAACTTTGCAACATTTGTCAGCTGCAGTTAAAACCTCTGCCACTCATCATCACAATTTCAGATGACTGATGTGGTTTACTGTTAAAGATTTACCATCTGGAGCTAATGTTTTTGTGGGTTTTTTTTCCTTGTTTGTTTGGGTTTTCTTGAGAAAAAGGAAAGAAGTAAGAGAAGTTTCCAGGATGCCTTTGTTCAACCAAGACTTTCAACAACTCAAGTAGTAGTACAATGATACCTGGAAACTGAGGAATAGGATGACTTAAATTATTTGTTAGGCTCATCCATGGTTTCTGTATAAGAGCCAAGCAGCAAACTGGGATCTCTTTGGTATCACATTTGCTGTTGGTGTTTTGTTCTGCTGTATTGCTAATAATCTCTCATAATGTTCTTGCTGAGCTGGATGTATCCATAAACCTCGTAGAACTGAGGTGTTACCCAGTACTTCCACCACACATTGCTGCAGGGCTAAGCTCCACAATACTTTCCTACGTGTTTTCCCTTTTGTATTCCCTGATACTTATTCGCCTTCAAAAGAGGGCCTGCTGGGTGCGGGTCTAACACCCTACCACAATCCACCTCTGCTGCAGAGCTCTGTGGCATTGCCTTAAGTGCATTGTCCTGCTCCTTTTATATGAAGTGGTGACGAGATTTCAGCCACAGATCAGAAATGAAATCTACTCAGCTCAAGTAATCTACTGATACAAAGACTGTTCTAGGATAGTGATTTGTAAGGTACCTGCATTGAGAAGTGACAAATTCAATGGCAGGAGAACACCCCAGAAAATTCTTCATTTACAAAATGAGAGATAAAATATGCAAACATTTCTATAGCTTGTCTGAGTTTTTTGTACCTTTTTCTTTCATAATTTCTACTCTTAGTAGCAGATAAGAGATAAGTCTAAAGAAGAATTAAAGTCAGGTTATCTGGTTTTCAGGGCATTGCTAAGCACCCTTTACTAATCAGTGTCATAAGTGCTGCTGACAGATCATGAGAAAGAATAATCTTTCTTATTTGTTTTTTTGCTCTCTGCCAGCTGCAGAAGAATGTTTGGAAACTGGTTTAAGTCTTAGAATCATAGAAAGCACTGGGTTGTAAGGGACTTTTAAAGGTCGTCTAGTCCAACCCACCCCTGCAGTCAGCTGGGACACCCCCAACTAGATCAGGCTGCTCAGGACCCCATCAAGTCTCGCCTTGATTCTCTTCAGGGATGGGACCTCCACAACATCCCTGGGCAACCTGGTCCTTTTTTTCTTTAATCATTAAAAAAACAAAATTCACAGCCAGGATCTTGCCCTGCTGCAGCACTTCTGCAGCCTCCCAGAGGACTAGAGTTCAGCTTAGCAACTTTTCCTTGCTGCCAGCCAAAGACAAGGAGTAAGGAGCTTAATGGTCTAAGGAGCTTAACTGGGTATCACTTGTAGTGCTCTAAGGACAAGCTTTGAGGCTCTGACAGCAGGAGCTGGTGTTACATAGACAGCCAAAGCAACTGCCTACCACATGGAGAAACTCAGAGGTCAGAGGCATCAAATCCCAACCCAAAAGTAACCAATCATGTAGAACCCAGACCTTGCTCCAGGACCCAGCACCCAAACACAACCATGGCTGAGCCCCACTTTCCAAACCCACAGCCTGAGATGGATCTCTGTGCTCCTCCTTGGAGACACACTGAATTGTGCTGGCTTCCATGTGTGTTCAAAGAGGTTTGGGGGCATCTCATGACTCTATCTTATCAGACTTCTGCTGGAGTCAGGCTGGCAGCACCATCGGGTGGGATTGGCCCCACTCCCCACTGTCCTCCATCGCATCAGTGGCTGCAGATGGTGAGACCTTGGCATTTGGGCTGCTAGGTGTGGGGGTTCGCTTTAGAACTCTGCCCTCTCCCCTAGGCAGAGCTGTCAGGGATCACGCACACTCCTTTAGGTCAAGGAAATCAGGTCACCTATCCATATCCTTATGAAATTGGTTCCTGCCCAGAGTGCATGTAAAATGCAGGGGAAAGCACTAAACAAAGAAGCAAGCAAGTACCAACCAGTATGAAGGGCAATCATCCATGCCACCATTTTGTGAAAGGTGAGGTTCCTGTCCAGCTGTCGTCTGATACGGGTAGAGCAGCACTTTGGGTGTGAAAAAGAGAAGAGGTGTTTGAAGACTATTTGTGAATCTCTGTATACTGATTTAAATGCAAGGATGAAAACTGAGGCCCTGAGCATGATAACCAATCGTGTAGCTAGCAAAAAACCTAAAAATCATAAATATAGATACAAATATTTCTCTCTCATACTTCAGAATATGGGAATGTGAGAGAATGTTTTAACATGTCCCATTGGAGCAAAGTATTTGATAATGAGAAATAACCTAGCATCTACTATGAAAAAGTATCTATCTTATCTGTTATATGTTACAAACAGAAGGAGGGATCACAGTCTGCCATGTCTGGGTGACTGCTTTGGTAGAGTTTCAAGTTGCCACCTAACATAGGAGCTTGGTGTGGTTCACTGTATAAAAGGATTGTAAAGTCTGAGTCTCAGGGAGCTTCCACCCCAAATATCCTGGTCGTTTCTGGTTGGAAGTATTAAGTGATTCCTTCCCCAGAATACTGGATGTACTTGCTGGACATTAATTTACAACTTGTTGCTGCAATTACCAAAAGAGTAACAAAAATTAAGTAAACAAACAAACAAGAAAACAAAACATAATACCCCCCCCAAAAAAAAAAACAAAACACACCACCCTGTGTAGTACAGAAATGAAGAAGCTGGTTCTTAAGAGACACAGAATGACAATTGCATTAACAATGATGCCAGGTTTCTAACAGGCTCCATGTGAATTTTACGGTAGTGAATGGGAGGTTTCCTGTAACTCCAAGTTCCTGTGTAGCTAGCATTTGCTGTCTCCACACGGTAGAAAGCTTGATTGTCCTGTTATTGTATCTTTATATTGCCTTTGCTCACTGCCCAGAGGAAGAAAGCTCTATGCAAACTGATGGAAACATTTCCTCAGAGGAGCTATGTGTGTGCTTCATAAAACAAATGAAGAGAGCCCAAATATTCTCCCAGATGTTTGCTCAATATTAACTTTCTGGATGGTGGAGTGAAGTAAAGTATCTTCCCATCCAAAAGGGTCAGGCTGATCATCCCAGCCACCAAGGACTGAAGCAGAAGAAGGGATGACACAACACCAGAACAGTTTAATTTCTGATTTGTTCTTAGTGGAAGTGTACCAGGAGTGGCCTTACTCTTCCATCTCAGTTCATTTCTAAATATCTTGTAAGTACCAATTGCACAGATAAATAGATGGGCAGGAAACAGTCCCCTCCTTCAGTTATTCCCCAGCATTGATTAAAGGGCAAACTCCAATGCCCTGGGGCTATGGCCATGACTTCAGTACACTGTTAACAAAAGCCAGGAAAAATTTGGTTTTCTCAGTGCCATGTATCTTGAGATATAATTAAAAGATTGTAGAGTAAACTGCAGCACAGAGGGGAAGAGGAGAAGTGCCAACTCTGCTTGACTAACTTGCACCTCATCTTTCTGTTTAAGAAGTTGAAGGCCAAGCAATGGCAAAATGCTGTAGCTGCATCCAGTGGTGAGGCTCTTGGACAGCAGTGATGAATACAGCAAGAAAGGGCATGAAAAGGCAACACAGCTGTTGTTTCAGTCAATAGCAAACAACTTTGTAGTGTTTGATTTCTGGGTGGTAGGATGTGAAGGGCAGGACTTTCTAGCACATCCTTACTGAACAGTGGGTTTGAGCAATTCTCTGCTCTCCTCAAACCCAATGACATTTCCATCGGAAAGGTCACTGCCCTTTCAGTAAGTTATGTGACATTTTAAGATCCTTATTTGTCTTAAGAGATACTCACAGGTGTTACTTGCAGAACATAGCTAATCTGAGACAACAACAGAACAGGCACAAGCTGTTAGATCCCTGTGCTAAAGCCACCACAGTCCTGACACTGCCACTGATACACTGGCTGTGCACCTTTTGCTTAAGATATAAATTTACCTCCTTGCTGAGGTAATTCCTGCTTTACTGAGAACAGCAACTGAAGTTAAGCAAAAATCCTACTTTATGCCTCTCCCTCATCTTCTTGCTTATCCTCCAAGTTCTTCACTTCTTCATACGACTTTGCACTATCAACAAGACAGCAAACTGCAGACAAGCAGCAGAAATGGAGATGTAGCTCTCTGCAGGCTTCTCACTTGCAAATTCGGTGTAGCCTGTGTGAGATTATATCACAGTGCCCAAGGCAGAAGGACTTACTCTGTAGCTTGAATACTAAGATAATAGGAACAGCTTTATCAAGATTCTGATTAGAAAAGTCAAGCTATAGATGACAGCAGATGAGCAGTTCAGGATGAGTAGCATAAAGTTCTGGCTAGAATGCATTTCTCTGATTCCTTGGAATCCATTTCAAGCCTTTCAGTACTGCTTCCAGAAATGTATCCAGCTCTTTCTTTGCTTTCACCTCAGGCGACCTCTGCCCAACCTGCTTTCAGGTTGACCCCCATGGAATCTATTTCAGCCTCCATGAGACCTCGTGTGGTTAAGAGTTCAATAACTTCCAGTTGCATTCATCCAACAGCAACATTGTTGCTTACTAAATTGATATTCACTATTGACTTCCACAACCTGGAGAGTCAACTCTGAATTTTGGCAGATACTTAGGGCAGAGGGAGAGCAACTTTAACCCTAAACTTTTACTTACTATTCTTTTCCCTTTTACATATGTTGAGGGTATGACTTTGCTTTTGTAGCATCCCAGAATCCAAAAGGGTATAGCACAAGACCGATAGCCTGGTCTGTGTAGTTTCAACCTTGTACTCCTAAGCATTATGCCTCAAAAAAAGAACAGGGCTCTGCTTTTACTCTCAAATGTAATTCAGGAGTTTAATGTGGCAAACATATCTCATTTATTGAGCCACACTAATTGTCAGGCTATATGGACTAGATGAATGTACAGCCTGGGTTGTCTCTGATTATTTCCTTATTACTTTGTATCTCACTCTCTTCACTTACAAAGAACTCTTAAAGCACTGCATCGTTTTTATTGTTTCCTCTTTTACTCTGCTTTGTCAGCCCCCACAGGCTCTCTCATTTACATGAAAGAATTTATACCATATTTACAGATGAGAACCAACTTCTTTAAACTAGTTTTGTTGACCATGTATATATTAAAGAGGGTAGAAAGAAAGGAAAAAAGCATTACCTATTTGGAAAGACAGTCAATGAGCCTGGGGAGAATATTGCTTTTTCATTGCAGCCTGGCATGCAGTCTGCATTACTTTTCTGTTGTAACAGCCAGAGGTCTGGATTTCAAGAGAATGGTACAGTCAGTGCACCCTCTCCACAGAATCATACAATGGTCTGGGTTGGAAATGACCTGCAAAGGTCGTCTGGTCCAACACCCCCTGCAGTCAGGGGCATTCTCAACTAGATCAGGCTGCCCAGAGCCCTGTTGAGCCTCACTTTGAATATCTCCAGGGATGAGGCCCCAACCGCCTCCCTGAGCACCTCTCCATCTGTCACTTAAAATCAGTTGTCCTTTTCTTAGCAGAGGGTTCCTCAGTGCTGCATATAACACTTGGGAACTAGAAATGGTCAAAAGTCCTGGGAACTATTTCATCTTGAGATGGAAATGCAGCTCAGACAAGTAGGAATATAATTTATGAAGCAGATGGAAAAAAAAAATCTCATCTCAAAAGCCTGCAGAAGACTACATTTACCTTAAGAACTGAACATGCAAAGACAGAAGACGTAAGGCAGGATGTCCAGCTATAAATGGGTCAACATCCGTGTTGTCCACGCAATGACAAACAAGGCAAACGTGTAAGTACAACCTATGGCTCTGCCAGCTGGAAGAGGGACTTGCACCTGGGGCAGCGTGCTGCCCAGCAGACAAGCAAAAAGGGAAGATGGGAAGAAGGCTAATTCAAAGCGACATCTTTTGACAGAATTTTAGACACTCCCTTGGCATATAGATCTCAGCCTTGCCCATATTGAAACTCCAGGCTTATCTACTTCTTAAAAAAGGACATCCCCCAAGGAGTTTTGGGGAACTTGGATGAAGTTGTTTGGTATAT
The DNA here is from genome assembly GCF_015220805.1 of Pogoniulus pusillus. Taxonomy (NCBI): domain Eukaryota; kingdom Metazoa; phylum Chordata; class Aves; order Piciformes; family Lybiidae; genus Pogoniulus; species Pogoniulus pusillus. The sequence goes on from NC_087275.1 coordinate 25,144,881, forward strand.
TTGCAAGGCTGCTTGGGCTGCCTTTCATAAATGTTGAAATTCTTTCTTCATCTTACCGCACTTGATCCTCTGAGGAAGGAGAGCAAGTTTCGACACACTGGCAGCAGAATCAGCATGCAGTTGAAATTCAGACATGCTGCAGGGGCCCTTGCCAGAGCCAAAGCACGCTGTAATTGGAGAGATGCTGTTATTAAACACTTTACTTGAGACATTATCCAGGCACAGATTTTATTCATGTATTATATGAATATTATATTAGCCTGGAGAAGAGGAGGCTCAGGGGTGACCTTATTGCTGTCTACAACTACCTGAGGGGTGGTTGTGGCCAGGAGGAGGTTGCTCTCTTCTCTCAGGTGGCCAGCACCAGAACAAGAGGACACAGCCTCAGGCTATGCCAGGGGAGATTTAGGCTCGAGGTGAGGAGAAAGTTCTTCACTGAGAGAGTCATTGGACACTGGAATGGGCTGCCCGGAGAGGTGGTGGAGTCGGCGTCCCTGGAGCTGTTCAAGGCAGGATTGGATGTGACACTTGGTGCCATGGTCTAGCCTTGAGCTCTGTGGTAAAGGGTTGGACTTGATGATCTGTGAGGTCTTTTCCAACCCTGATGATACTGTGATACTGTGATATCACAACTTTTCATCAGTGTGAGATCTAAAGATCATAGAATCATAGAATGGTCTGGGCTGGAAGGGACCTCCAAAGGTCCAACCCCTCCTGCAGGCAGCAGGGACATCCTCAACTAGATCATGTTGCCCAGAGCCCTGTTGAGCTTCACCTTGAATGTCTCCAGGGATGGGATCTCAACCACCTCCCTGGGCAACCTGGGATACTCAATAATGTTCCCATTTCAGAGTAGTCATGATTTGGCCAAGTCAGAGGCACAAATGCAGGCAGAACACATTCCTTCAGATAGGCACCAGCACTGATGTAACATGGTTGTACAAAGTGCTCATCGTCATATCTGACAATCAATTGCCAATCACAGATACAAGGCTAAGCCATTAGTAGAGTTATCTGCCCCAGGGCTCTAAATAAAGTGTCACTGTTGTGGCTTGATTTGGCTTGGAGATTATGGTAGACAGAAGGGCAGCCCATGAAAAAAGCATTTTTATGTTCTCTGTCGTAAGTGAAGGGAGTGTAGGGAAATTTATCCCCTCATCTTCTATGATTATGTTCCCTTAATCTTGCTCTTCACATCTTGAGTGATTTCAGAGCTTTGAACGAGGACTGTTTTAAAGAAGGGGATAACAACCACATTACTCCAAACACAATGAAGGTAAGGCAAAAATAGTATTGGTGTTTGCTCTCCTGGCATTGGTTGGGATCCCTTCAGGTTTCAAATCACAGTTACTGACTGTCATATGTTAGGCTGAACTCTAGTTGTGCAAGCATAGGTCTCTGTGACCTCTAAGGCATCTGCACTATGACTGCAAAGGGCAGAATTTGATCCATAGATGGGAAGCTCTATGCAAAATGGGGTTTCATGTCTTGTTGAATTAAACCATGTCTTTGCAAACATTTTGCAAAGTGCTGTGTTCTGATATTTGAAGCTTAGACTAATTTTCATATCTGAGTAGCCTTTGAAAATATATGGACATTAATCTTCTCTGTCTTTGCTTTGGAAGCAAGTTTGTAGTGGGACGCTAAATGTTGCATTAAGCAGTTGGATTATGTTGAATAGTCCAGGGTTCAGAATCACTTTACTGCTTGACTACAGTTCACACACTTGATGAGTATGTGGATGATGGTTGCTTTACAGCATCAACAGCTTTGTAAACTGTTTATGCCATGAAAAACAATTTCAAGGGGAAATGATTGCACAGTGGTTCAATGACAATATACTATTCATCTTTTGCTTAATTAAGCAGCCACCTTTCACACTTACTTTAATTAATAGGAGCATAATAGTTACCTGAAAACATCTTTAGAATAGGATCTCTCTGTTTTGCAAGCAGCTTTCTATTCAGAAGCACTGAACATCTGTCAGCACTCAGTTACCTGCTTGCATGTGACTTTTAACTCTTGTACAAACCTGCTGCTTCAGCCACTTAATGCACTAGGAAAAAAAAGTGCTATATACTCTGTCTATGCCATGATAACCAAGATAACACAAGGGTCTTACTCACACCAAGAAGTGCTCTGGTGTAGAAGAATTTTGGTGGGATATCATAGGCAAGGTAATACCACCAAAAGAGGAAGACGTTTAAGCCCAGCCACACGAGCTGAAAGAAATGGAACAGGAAACTTGACAGTTTGTTTGCAGAGATCACACAGCAGAATTCACACACGGTTCAGATAAAGGCCAACCAGCTCATTGTGCTCTTGTTTTCACAGAGAGGTGTACTGTAGGGTATGAAGGGTTCAGCAGGGGCAACAGAATTTTTTCTGGTGGCAGTGGTGTCTGGCATGCACACAGGAGTGCTAATAAACCAAAACAGAGCAATGAATAAATGAAACTTTTTCACAGCTCAAGGCATATGGACATGATTGTATAGGAAACATCATATTATGGGTGTTTAGCTAACTCTGAGTCAAGCTGAATCTCCAGACATCACTAAAGGAAAAGGCCTCTTCCAAATGGCAGTTTCTCAAACATATTAACCTATGTAAAAGGAAGACTTAGGAGCTGTGGCAAAGGACAAAGAAACTTGAGATCTAAATATGGATGGTGTAAGTTACACATATAGCCTAAATGAGTAGGAAGTGCTAAAGAGCTGAAATCAGCCAGAAGGAAATACTGAGCAGAGGCACTTTGACAGTGTCTAAGCTATCCAAAACAGGGCTTCTTCATAGCTGTACTGTGGTAACCTCTCACAACTGCACATCCTATGATGCAGGTTTCTTTAGGGAAAGAGATGTTATTAGCCCTTCTCAAAGCTACTTCTCAAAGCCCATCAGGCCAAATTGTTCATAGTGAATCTGGGCATCTGCCCTCCTTATGCTGATTGACTGATTTCACATCCCATAGTGAAACCAATCTGTATCAGTGTGCTCTCAGTCCAAGTAGAGTTACTAAGTGTTGCTTGAAAACAGAGAGAAAGTCTTAGAACTGGGAGGAAACCCAGTCTCTGTTTATAAGCTAAGTATACCAAAACCTGTGACATTGTAGTGCCTCATCCTTCCTAATCCATATGTTTTGCTGGTCCTTTGGGCCAGCTGACAACCTAAAAAAAATTGGGTTAGATTAAGTCTTGAAAATGTCTTACTGTTGTGGCATAAATGCAGGGAAATGAAGGGATTTCCATCATGGTAAGGCAGTGTATGGGAAATCCCCAAATCCTTGTTAAAAACAAAGCTCATCTCAGGATTAAACACATATTTAAAGTGAGAGTGTGCCACTCCCAGGTACAGCAGCCTGACAGCATGCCCAGAAAAAACAAGAAGTTAGGCATAATCCTTGATGGTCTCTCTTCAGTTATTCTTGGTGCTGACCCATAGGGAACACAGATGCTTTGAAAAACAACTACGGTGCTCTCTGGCTTCTTGGGCTGAGTGGAAGAGTTAGCAGCCACCCATGCTGTTAGCTAGGGCCAATGGAGGTGACGCAGGCTGTGGTTAAGGCTGTCACGTTTCTGTCTTGTCGAGGTACATTGACAGAAATTGTGTCTGTCCCATTTCTTTCAAGTGCTGGAACAACCTAGTCAATGTGCAATAAAGCTGGAGAGGGCAATGCAGAACACTTTGGTAAGACTCCAAGTGAACTGTCATTTTAACTGGTTTCTTTATCAGTGACTTCATTAATATTTTTCCCCTATTAATTGACCTTGCTATAGCTTTGAGGCTTTAAAAAAATATTCCTTATTCCTCTTTCAAAATTCTTTTTAATATTTCAGTTCTGGTGGAAGAGAAAAAGGAGCCAGAATTCACCTCTCGGCAGTTTCAACTTCCTCAGGTCACTGAAGGTGCAGCTTTTTGAAGCACTCAAGTGCCAGGTTATGCTCCTAAACTAGTGGTACACATTGACAATGTAATATCCATTAATTGTTCATACCAGTAGAAATACTTTTGGAGTAAATACTCACACTTCAGTGAGCACAAATATATAAATCCTGTGTCTTATTTTCCTTCATTTCAAGTATTTACATCTTCTAAGCACACTTGGCAATGATACCTTAACTGATAGTATATTTAAGTATTACATGTATTGTGTTATATATATATATATGTATGCCTACATATAATGGTACACCTACAGCTCTTGTATCACATTGTGAAATGGGGAAAAAAAAGAAAAGGAAAATACTGAAATATTAACTTCTGTCTAAGTTTCCTTCAATGAAGACTGCACTGCTTTACTCCTTAGCACTTTTAATATGATTGGGATTTTTGGTACTTTTAAATCTTGCTCAGCATAATTTTGATGTACTTTCCCAGCCACTCTGTGCAAGCTGTGTACAAACTCAGTGCAAATACTAGTTGTTTTAATGAAGGATTCACAAACCTCTGCTCTGCATTCTGGAATATGGCTCTTAATACAGATTTTATACCCACCAAAACACTGCTTTCAGTTACACCCACTTTTGTTTATAGAAGTGCAAGAAAGAGGGGTTGTAGTAATTGCTCTCTCCGATGAAGCACACATAGTTAAGTGAGATGAAGTCACTGCTACATCCAAAAGCCTCAGCTACTCAAATATTTGTAAGAAAGCAAATCAGGCTTAACATACAATCATTTCTCAGTCAACAAGGAAGCCTACAGCAAGCAAGATACTGGACAAAACTCCTTAAAAACATGATTATCTTGAAGCATTTTGCTGCACTTGCTGCCCTAGTTTCAGCATGATCGGAAGAATCATTCACTTTGCACAGCCAGAACTGCTTTGTAGAGCTTTCTGAGGAGCTTTTTGCTGGACACAAAGCACAATAAAGATTGTACTTACAACAACGAAGATGGACAGTCCTTCATTCTCCACCCAGTTACCCATGACTGCCTGAGACGAGCGTGCACAAGGGCCTGCTTCTTTCTGGGGCAGCGTCTATGTCTTCTCTCATAAGGAAGTGAGAGCAGAAGCTTGCAGCAACCTGTTTCCTTTCTCATTCATTTAGGAAATCAGTTAACCATTGAATCATGCCCATGGTTCTGTTTTAGACATGTTTCTATCACCTTTGCATAGAACTTTAGTTCAAATGCATATAAACTGTTGAGTATTTTTTTCCCCCTTGCCATACAGAGAATAAAATAAATAACATAACTGGACAGCTTTTCTGCTAAAAATATGTCACTTTTACCTAGTTTTCAATGCTGAAATGTAATAAAAAATGCACAGCAGAGTTATCTCTTCCAATTTATTTCCTTTTTTATCACCCTAGGTCTGAGTCACTATTTCTGCTGATCCTCTTTCATAAATAATCACTAGAATTCTCTATCTTAATTCAACGTCCACAGAAGCTCCCAAAAGTAATCTAATGCTCCTCTTGTGTGGTACATGTAAGCCTTGCTACTTCCTCTCTGTTTGGGTCAAAACTGATAACAGGTCTCACTAGATAGGCTATTTTTCCTATTTTGCACTCTCAGAGTCCCCAGGCCTAGGAACCATGTTATTTTATATGGGGGAGGGGGAAAGGGGAGGGGAAGGCATTTTGCATTTGTGATTAGAGAGAAAGATATGGAAAATCACCCAAACTAGTGAACCACTAATAAGAGCAAGAGCTGAGGAGGTGAGATAAAACCAGTGTGACTCACATCCACCATAAACGTGACACAGTTTACCTTACTTTGCACTCATTCTGAAACTTGCTTTCTTAGGGCCTGATTCTGGCAGTGGTGAGACATTTGGTCACAATGTAAATGGGGAAAACGCCTATGTGCTGGTGAGCAGCTCTCTTCCTATCTCTGTTTCCAGCATACTACAGCCCTCATTAAATTTCTCCTGCAATATAGCCTCCATAAGATCACAAAATTACAAAAAAACCCCTTCATCTATTTCTGCATTTCTCTAAAACACACAGCCAAACATAGCTCTCTGAATGACAGAGGTGATTTCTGCATTAGTATTCCCTCTAGTGATGTATAGATGTAAGGGCCAAAACATAGCCCAAGGATGAAGAGCAGCCCTTCACTTCCTCACTTAAGCAGGACTGGTGGTGTTTTAATCATCTTCCTTCACAGAAGCCTCCAAAGCTTCAGGAACTGAAAACTTAAATGAAGTCTTCAAAGCTGCTTAAGTGGAGTTTGCAGCAGCTTCATTTGGCAGGCTCTGTGATGCCCCAGACTGCCATGTGCTATCAGTCACATTCATCACCATCCCAAATGAATGTCAGCAGAGGGCCTGGTCCCATTAGCCTTTGGGAGCTAAACAGTGGCTGGGGAAGGAAAGGAGCAGGGCAGTTTTAATTTCTGGATGGCCATTCTTGCTGTGAAGACTGGCCTGCTCTCCCTGCTCAGAAACACAAGTGCTCTCACTGCCTTTTTCTTCCCTCTAATTCAGGTTAAGTTACCTATAGCTTCTCTGGAGTGAGCAAGTGTTGGCAACCAGGATATTCTGAGCTTTGGCAGCCCTGCTTTGCTTGGGACCTCCCCAGGCACCAGAGCCAGCGAAAAACAGGTTTACTGGCTCGGAAGGTTTCTGGCAGGCCACAAAGCCAGAAGTCATAGCAGTCACAAAGTCTGGCATCCTGTTAACAGCCTGAATACAGGCCATGAAACAGAGTATATTTCAGCTGCTTCCAACCCAGCAGTTATCACATGCACGTAGCTTAGCTCAGTGCCAGTATTCTAAAGGGAGGCCAGAGCTGCTGGACTCTTCCACAACTGGTATGCTCTGGTGCTACCTGCTGTTTGTAAGCTTTTCCATTCACTTCAAAAGTGATGGAAGAGTGCACAGCAAGCTTTAACTGGTGCTGCAAGTGACAGGTGTGGGTAGAACTGGTACCAAGAGCACCCACGCTTCACTCTTGATTCAATTCTGGTGCTTGCACCTTCAGAATTAGTGAAACATCTTTGCTATCCCATTACAAAGACTTGCATGGTCTGCACTTCGGTCTAATTTGAGAAATGCATCCTGTACACAAAGAGGCAACATTGGCAGATGTGTGTTAATTACATAGGAGCATGCAAAACTGGAATGTGGAAAAAATTAAACACTATCCCATTCTGTTTCTAAGATTTCTTTCTAACTGGATGATTATGCACATTTTTTATCTCTCTTTGCTCCAAAAAGTTCAATGAACAGTGATCCTATTGCAGCATGACAGTTTTGCAATAGCATTCAGGTCTCAGGGTTCTTCTATTTCCTTGCAGCAACTTTACTTACTTGCTTAAGAATTAGTCTAGCTCCTCCCCTGCTCAGCACGATGGTGTTCTCTGTGTTCCTGCACAAATTACAGACAGTTAGAATCATAGAACTGTTTTGGTTGGAAGAGACCTTTCAAATCATCTAATCCAAATTAACCCTGCATTACCAGGTCACCACTAACCCATGCCCATCAGCACCACATCTATACACCTGTTAAATACTTACAGAGATGGTGCTTCCACTACTTACTTCCCTGGGAGGTGCAATGGGCCTAGGTGTTTAATGCCTGCCTCCTAAAAGGGACAAAGTGACATTCTGCATGTATAAACCCCAAAGAGAGAGTGATATGAATTAAAAAAACAGCTCCTAAATTGCTGAGGATGTTGCTGAATTGAAGCTGTTGAGCTCTTTTGTGTATAGCAGGAGAAAAGCAGAGGAGAGATCTCAATTAGCCTTTTCTTCTTCTTCTTCTTCTTTTTTCTGGTAGATCTAAATCATTATTTTGAATGCTGTGCAATTCTTATTTACCAACCTTCCCTTGATTCTACACCAAAGAGGAAGAAGCAGACAAGGGACTTGTCAAGCTGTCTTTCCTGAAGGGAGTGCTTTCATACACAGCCTGAAGCTATCACTGTGTGTAGCTCAAGGGAATGACTTAGTGTGAAACTTCTGCTGTTCCTGCTCTGTATACAAAATAAAAGATTCCATATTAAGACAAGAGAAGAAAAACTGAGAGATGTAAGAAAGAAAAAACCTATCAGTGAGACTCCAGTATTGAGTAGCAGATCCTTCTATGTCTTTGTTTTACACTATACTTCCCTATTCCAGCACTTCCTCACATTGCCTTTTGCAATGATCATGGGAGAGCCACATGCTGTATTAATAAAATTCATGTCTGATCCACATCAGTCCTTGCTTGAAGTCAATCAGCCCCATCACAAAACAGGCCAGAATGGTTGCATGTTGATGTGCTACTGGAAGGAAAAGCCACCACCAGTGGCATACCCCCAGTACAGACAGAAAATTTATTCCATTAAGCTGGCAGTTGTTTTCAGGTAGAGCTGGAGTAAAGTTGGGATAGCATAAGGTCCCATGCAAAATAACCTGCCTTCATGTGGGACTGAGGGAGAGGGAGCCTAGCTTGCAGCCTTTTGGCAGGGTACCAGGCTTTGTGATCCACTATCCTGGCTCAGAGACTGGAACACAATGCCCACCAACTTGCTTCTCCCTGTATAGCTGGATTTCTCCTCCCATGATTTCAGATACACTATCTTTTCACATGCCTCTAGTAGCTTAGCCTAGGGTAACACCTCTCTGCCAGGAGAGTGAGATTTCACCAGAAGCTGCTGACCAGCAGTTTACCACTCATAAAAACATTACAGGATCACAGGATGTTAGGGGTTGGAAGAGACCCAAAGAGATCATCGAGTCCAATCCCCCTGCCAGAGCAGGACCATACAATCTAGCTCAGGTCACAGAGGAATGAATCCAGACAGGCCCTGAAAGTCTCCAGAGAAGGAGATTCTACAGCCTCCTGACACCCAGCCTTCAGATACTTACAAACATTTATTAAATCCCCTCTCAGTCTTTTCTTCTCCAGACTAAAATGCCCCAGGTCCCTCAGCCTGTCCTCGTCAGGCAGTGTTCCAGTCCCCCAACCATCCTCATAGCCCTCTGTTGGACTCTCTCGAGCAGATCCCTGTCTCTCTTAAACATCTCAAAAGACATAAGAGGGAGGGCAGTTTTCTCCTATGGTCTTATTGTGCATGGCCTAGAATACTTTCAGCCCAACAAACTGCAATTCTGGTTGATGAGCTGCAGCTCAAAAGAAGCTGGTGGGTCACCAGATGCGACTGCCTGGAGGCCTTAGGCACCAGGGCAGGTGGCAAGGTGGCTCAGCAATGCCACCCACTGGGCAGCACCGACAGGCTCGGGCACAGTATCCAGAGCTGGGATCCCAGCATCATTCAAGGGATACAGTTCAGCCCTGTCCCCGTGTCCCTTTTTCTGTTGCATCCCTGTTAAATATCTCTTTGCTACTGTTCTCTCTCACTTCTAGTGCTGTGCTATCAAATTCAATTGGCAACTCACAATCACCTTCTGGAATAGGACCTCCAGAGATCCATTATCTCATCTCCATGATTCCAATTAGGATCAACTAAACTTATATTACTCCTGACAGTCATTTGCATCACCATTTTCAGAATGAGAGGTGCCTCACAGCCTGCTACACTTGTGCTTCAGTAGATCATGATGAAGAGTGCTCTGTGCGAAGAGTTCATTTAACTACACGAGAGGACACATCTGTACAGAGGGTGTTGGTGATCCAGGCCAGGCATTATGGGGAGCAGCTGAGGGAGCTGGGATTGTTTAGTCTGGATCCAAAGGGATCCAAAATATCATCTAGTTCCAACCTCCTGCCATAGGTCTCCCACTAGAACAGGTTGATCAAGGCCTCATCCAACTGGCAATGTTGGGTTGACAGTTGGGATTGATGATCCTAAGAGTTCTTTCCCAACTTTAATGATTCCATGATCTCTATGGGTCTGCATATATTGCTGTTGTGCAGCAGTCCCTGGACTGACAGTGAATCTCCTGTGCTTTTGTACAGGGAAAGAACTGCTCATTCCGCTCCTCCAGTGTGCTGATTTGAGGCTAGTTGGAATATTTTAATGAGAGAAATTAGATCATTGGTTGAGAAAAGAAAATAATGATGAAGTCTCTATCATTTATTGGTTTGCTGAGAGGGATAAAAAGCCAAAATATGAACAATTTTGCTCAGTCTGGTCTGCGTCACTGGATCTAATCGCTTGCTCTTAACACTGCTCTAATATCTCTCCTCTAATCTCGGCTAACAACTAACAATGTAAGCTTTAATGGCTTTTGGGTTTTGTTTGTCTCTCTGAGAAAGTAGAGGAAGAAAGAGTGGGGTAGCTGTGAGCCCCTTCAGGGAAGTTTGCTTTATCTGGGAGGGAGTTTGGATTTCTGTATTATTTCTACTTTGCATATAATTGTAAATATATTGCCTGCATATGCTTGTGAATTTTGCTTGCTTGTAAATATGGCTTCATCTTACTTCCAAGCTGTCTGAGCTAGTCTGGAAAATTTCAAGAGCATGTGTGGGAAAAGTTCCTGACCCACATCATCCACACATCCGGCAGGGTGGTAGGCGCTGGGAAGCCATGGGGCAGATTTTCCTTCAATGTCTATCAGGGCACATTGTTATAGGATCACAGGATGTTAGGGGTTGGAAGGGACCCAAGGTGATCATCGAGTCCAACTCCCCTGCCAGAGCAGGACAATACTATCTAACACAGATCACAGAGGAACACATCCAGACAGGCCTGGAAAGTCTCCAGAGAAGGAGACTCCACGACCTCCCTGGGGGGAGCCTGTTCCAGTGCTCTGTGACCCTTACAGTAAAGAAGTTCCCCCTTGTGTTGAGGCAGAACCTCTTTTGCTGCAACTTACACCCCTTGCTCCTTGTCCTGTCACAGGGAGCAAGTGAGCAGAGCCTGGCCCCCACCTTCTGGCCAGCCTTCAGATACTTAGAATCATAGAATCAACAAGGTTGGAAGAGACTTCCAAGATCATCCAGTCCAACCTAGCACCCAGCCCTAACCAATCAACTAGACCATGGCACCAAGTGCCTCATCCAGGCTTTTCTTGAAGACCCCCAGGGATGGTGCCTCCACCACCTCCCTGGGCAGCCCATTCCAATGCCAATCACTCTCTCTGGGAAGAAATTCCTCCTAACATCCAGCCTATACTTCCCCTGGCACAACTTGAGACTGTGTCCCCTTGTTCTGTTGCTGGTTGTCTGGGAGAAGAGGCCACCCCCACCTGGCTACAACCTCCCTTCAGGTAGTTGTAGACAGCAATGAGGTCACCCCTGAGCCTCCTCTTCTCCAGGCTGCACACCCCCAGCTCCCTCAGCCTCTCCTCATAGGGTTTGTGTTCCAGGCCTTTCACCAGCTTTGTTGCCCTTCTCTGGACAGGTTCCAGCACCTCAACATCTCTTTCTCCAGACTACAAAGCCCCACTGTCATTCATTAGGCTCCATGCAGGACTTCTAAAGACACCAGGAAATCTCTGGAACTGTTCTAACAGACCTGTAAAAGCTGAGAAAGAAAACAAGCCAACTGTCCCTAAATGTTAAGTTTACATTTGATGTTAAATGCTAATTTATCATTCAGAAACCAGCCCTTTCGTGGGGAAATGCTTCAGGTGATAACAAATCAGAAACGAAAGTGGAAGTCAGTGGTGTGAAACTTAGGTGAACACCAGCAGCCTCAGCTCAGTGGTGGCCATGGCCTCCAGGCTGCAGGCTCTCTTTCCTAAGAACTCCACTTCCTCACTCTTCCCCTGGGGCTCCCACTCACATGACCCACTGCTGACTTTTGCAGCTGTGTGCTCCGTGGCAAGTCTGAAAACCTAACACACTTGACTCATCACAAGCCTTCTACGGTTAAAGCGAGGCAAACCAAGATCTCACTACTGCTCCCCATCTATCACCTGTCTCTTCTCTTTGATTCAGAAAAAAGATCAGTTTTTGAAAGTGAGTGTCTTTGTATTGCATTTACACAGAGGCTAGATTTGGATCTGTGACTTGACTGTCAGCATGCTATGATATTGTAGAGGGAAGCAGCCTGGGAGCAAGCACACACGCTCAAAAGCCATCGCTTCAGAGAGGAGCCTGTGACCCCAGGTCTAAGCTAAATCCACAGTATGCTCTATCTGTTGGCTGCTGGGTTTTCTAGGGTCTAGTGTACAGCAGCAAAAGAAATGGCTTCAATATAACTACACAGCTGTAGATATATTCCAGTATCTCACTTCACGCACCAGGAAGAGCTATCCGGAGTGAACACCCTCGTGCCTACACTCTAATTACAGAGGTCTGTATTACTTTATATTGCTGCAGTTTGTCTTATAAAATACAAAGGAGTGTAGTTTTTTGCTGATATTTTTTCTCTCTCCCACTCAGCATAAGGGTGACAAGGTCATTCAGCATGAGGTGATAAGGTGACCCAGTCCAATTAGACATCTGACAGACGAAACCTCTGGCTCAGTCCTGGCTTTACTGAGGACTTCAAGTTTTCATTACTATCAATAGGGGGGGGGGGAAAGAGAGGAATGTCAGAGACATCCATCCATTTCTTTGGAAAACAAAGGCACATATAACACACTGCCTAAGCTTTGAACTGGGATGACTTTGTTCCCGGCTTAATTACTGTTGGATTAACAGCTACTGAAGCCTGTTTACAGCACTTCATACCTACATATCTACTTCCCTTCTGTAAAACACTGTTAGTGCTTCCACAGAAACTACTGCTAAAAATGAAATTAAAATGAATTAGATTGTGGAATACAAGTTCCACAATATTATTTAATCATTCTCTTTCTTGCTTTTATGATCCTTTAACATGAAGTTTGATGGCTTAATATTACTCTGCTGTTTCCATTGCTTATAATTTCACAGGAGCAGCAATAGGCAGGAGATAACCTCAGTTCTTTCTCACCTGGATTTAGAAATCTTTCTCCCACATAGTTTTCTGCCAGAGCTTAGAAAGCTGTGTCCACCTGAAATCAAATCCAGAACTTTCAACTGCTAATTACAGCAACCTACAATATGTTACTTTTTGCATTCTGGGACATAAATCCACTTCACTGAGACCTTTGCTGCCTGGCAGGGAGGGTCTGCCAAATCATACACAGATCTTTTGCCAATTTTTCCTTTCCTCTTACATGTGCTAAAATTGCATTTAGTTTTCTAGTACACTGGAATTTATTGTGAATGAGTGATGAGAGCACAGAAAATGTGTGGGTTTTTTTAGTTTTAGATCTCCCAGTAGTAAATTTTCTTTCATTTGCCAATTTTTTCTTTGTTTTCTGGCCTGAAGAGGTACCTGTTCATTTGCTGTTGTACTCTGGAAAGAACAGTGGTGCATGGTCTATTAAGACAGCAGCTCAAGCACAGAAGCCCTTGATTGCTAAAGGGCAAGTGATTTATAGGCGTTCACTAATGGCTACCTGCCTGGGGCCCTTGGAGCCTTCCATTTCATTTCGTACCAATGGCAATTTGTGCTGAAGGGTCAAGGATAATTGCAGTTGAGTCACTTGGTAAGTGAGTGGTACAGCACTCTTTAGTCTTTCCTGAGTTTGCCTCACTATCAATCTTCACAGCACAACATCAACATCATTACTGGGGTCCATATTCCATGGCAAGGCAGATGTCATTTGTCATGTCATATATTCCTTGCCTGTTTCCACCTGATAACCTGTTTCCCCTGCAAAGTTTTCACTTTCCTCTTACTCTGAAGGATTTTTGTTCATTTATGAGGTATGCAGCCAAATCACTATGAATAACACTCAGAATGGGCAATGTCTTATGTTTCTCTAATCAATTGTATTTTATCTTTCTGAGGAGAACAGACATTGATGCTTTTAGGGCATCGTTTTTTATCATCTGGCAAAGAAAGCATGATCCAAGTAGGAACTAGCCAGCTAGTGTTAAAAGTTCTCTGATATATTGCACAGAACATTGGGCTTTTGTACACACATATGAAAGCTAGAATCAGCCAAGCAAACTGCACACATTACATCTGTGTTAAGATTTCTGTTCTGACCATTCGCATCGAAATTGCCTATTTGCGCTGAGACGCAAAATCAAAGCAAGTGGCTACACAGGCCTTAGTGGCTGGCTGGGGTTAAACCACAACAGCTCTGAATCCATCCCTAATCACTTTCCTGGAAGTATCTGTGTCTGACTAAACCTGTGCACAGACAGGACACATTAAGCAGATGAAAAGACCGGCTGATGAAAGAGGTTTAAGAAGTTTAATGAGTAAATGTTTATTCCCTGACACTTTGTTTGCTCTGTCAAAGTAGGAACTTAAGAAATTATGAACATGAGAGCACAGAACGTGTTTAAGACAAACTGTTTCTAGTTCATTAGATCTCACCTTCAGGGCCAAAAACTTATAGCTTAGGACACTAGCAGGTGTTTGTTGGGTCACAAATTGCTTGTTTCTACTAGCAGCCACAATGTGTAATATTCAAAAGAAACACAACGTGCTAAGCAAAGAAAGTGCAAAAAGCTTTCATTTAATTTTTGCAAATACAATTGGGTTTGTGTATTTCCACTAAATCCTTGAGTGTTCACCTTCTAAATCTTTCTCAGCAACAGAAACCCTTATTTGTGATGATACAGTGCATAGAAGAAAAAAGACAACCACTTCCATTTCCTCTTCCAGATTTCAAGCCTGTGATACTTCTGAGGTAAAGAAATCATAGGGTTTTAAACTGCTTCTATAAAACTAACCATAACATATCACAGCCTCAAAAAGGACTCAGTGTCTTCTATCCCCACACAAGAAGTCACTAAGTTGCCTGCTTGGTATGGCATCAGCTCCCTGACAGTCAGGGGAGTGTTCATCTCTTCAACCATCTAAAAGAGAGACAGATAGTGAAAACTAATTGTCAAGGTTTCTAGTTAACACTGAGTAATAGGCCTCCAGAGAATGATTCTTATTGTGTGCCTTAGAGAGCATTTAAAGATGGGTTGAATTATCCCTGGAGATACCCTCTGGAGAGCACCTACATGACTAGTTGACACTATCTGCCTAACTTCTAGATATTTGAAGTTACATAAAGGGAACACCATCCTAACACCAGAACACCACAGATTATCAGATAAATGATGTCAGGAAAACCAGCTATTCCAGAACATCACAATTCATGTGTTAAATTTAATTCCCTTACTAACAAGCAGCAAACGTGAAGGATAAAACAGTGCAAAGCCAATAACCAACCCCTCCATCCTCAGTAACAGTCACAGTTCACTATTAACAGTGGCTAATTGGCTGTTTCTTGGCAACCTCGGCTACAGTGCATTGTAGAAGTCCAATTCTTATACCACAGAGAGAAGTATTATTTTATTACACTGATTAGAGTGGGGGAAAAGTCTGCAGTTTGATCAAAGCAGACCACAGCTACAGCCTCTATGCAGTGAAGTTATATGGTCTGTTTCCATGCTAAGGTGGCATGCCACAAGGACATCCTATCTAAAATAAAACACATTTCCTTCCATCCTCAGACTTCCTGAGTAAGATGAGCATCAGGCTAGTTTTTGAAGGACGATTTCAAGATGAGCCCATGATAATAAACTCTGAAACAGAAGTCTACACACAAAAAACATGATTGCTCTCCCTATACAAACACACACAGATACATGCACCCTTACACAAAGTTTTCCACAAAGGTATGCTTGTCAGTTGCCATGCAGTGCTACACCTGCAAGAAGGGAAAAAAATCCATCCATAAGACACAAAGGTCCAAGATACACAATGCTTCCAGGACAGGTGATCTGCCACCTTCCAAAGGCACCTACTCACTTCCAGTTGTACTAGGCATTGGAAGAAACACTTTGATGAGGATTCCCCTTTTGAGAATCTATTGTCTTGCTACTGCCCCATGATTCATCAGTACATTCAGGAGGCTTCACCACCTCTGCCTTGTCTGGCAGTATAGTGGATTTGTGAGGCTTGCAAACAAAGCAGAGAAATTTGAAGCAGGACAGCAAACCTTCAGATATACTGGATGAGAAAAGCTTTTTGCAGGGATGGCAGAACTGGTAGAACACCAACATGAAGAGGATAGCCATGCAGTAACTTATCAGGAGCTGCAAGACTAACAAGGGGGCGCAGACATACAAGTAGATATCTGTTTTATAGATGTACCACATCAGCAGGAGGAAGGCGTTCTCGATGAAGCGCAGCATGTAATACACAGTCAGTCGGTACCAGTTTTGGGACTTGTTAATTAAGTCAGGATCATTGAGCTTTACCTGCACTGCAGACCAGCAGAACATGTTAATGCCAGCGTACAGGAAGGTGAGAAGGCACAAGACGATGGTAGTGCCAACCCTGCTCAATGCCTTCTCTATGTTCTCTGGAAACGGGGACTTGCTTTGCCAGAAGAGAATCCATGGGTAGAAGAAAAATCCAAAGAAATTCAATAGCACAACAGGGAGAATCCAGATTTGGAGCACAGAACTGAAAAGGACCAACACTGTAACCCGTGTAGCAATCTCAAAGCTTCTCCACATGAATATGCAGAGGTAGGCGACCGGTTTCACGCTGACATCATAATCGTCATACTTAATCTTAATAGCCAGGATGTTGCAGCGTAAGGCACCATATACAATTGACAGGAGAGAAAGGACCATAAAAATACCTACAAAGAGAAGAGACAAATCAGGACCTTCAGCTTAACAGCAGTTAAACACATCGCATCAGAGTAGTGCAGATGTAGTTGTCTTCACGAGACTCCCAGGGATCCCCAGCAGGGTATAATGCCAAAAGAGTAGCACTCTGGCATACTTCAGGGTTCTCACTCTAACACTATCTCTTATTTTGGTCTGTATTTGTTGCTTTCCCAAGTATTTAAAAAGAATGAAAAAGGCATTTAACAGTCACAGTGTCTCTCCCTCCTCCCCCTGACGAGGGCCGTTTGTACATACACTGTCCTTGGTAATTATACAGTTCTGTCATAGAATCACAGAGACTGGAAAACACTTCTGAGATCATCAAGCCTATAACCTAACGTCATGACATCAGCTAAACCATGCCATCAAGTGCTACATTCAACCTCTTCTTAAAGACCTCCAGGGATGGTGGTGTCTCCACCACCTCCACAGGCAGTCCATTCCAGTGCCTAGGAGCGTCCAAGTTGCTCTCAAACTCTCACAGTACTCCACAACACAAGGGTGCTACTTCCTCTCTCTACAAATGAAAACCAAAACAGAAGCTGAGATGTTTGAGTAACTTGGGCAAGCAGATAACTCAGTGCTTGTGAAGTTCTATGTCACAGCAAATTGTCTTGGGGAAGAAGTTCAGAATTGAAAGCCAAAGCAATTTAAACCCTGAACCATCTGCACTTTCTCTGCCTGTGTAAACAGTGATTTGTTTATGTGTGTTTTCCTGTATTTCCATTTTCTTTGTACACCTCTCTGTGTCATACATTTGAAAACAAGACTCCTTTCAGAAATGTCTTTAAAGTCAGGTCAATCTCCAGCCTCTCTCACCTACCCAGAATCCCCCAGTTGAAAGTTTTATGGCATTTAAATTCTGCAGAAAGCAAAGGCAAAGGCCAGGTGTTACCTGGCTTCCCCTCAAGATGAAGTCACTATCCCTGGGGGAGTTCAGCACTGTGTGGACCTGATGCTTAGTGACATGGTTTAGCACCGACCCCTCAGTACCAGGTTGAGGGTTGGGCTGGATGATTTTCGAGGTCTCTCCCAATCCAATACATTCTGTGATTCCATGATCTCCAGGGGTTTCACTTATTTCTAGACATGAGGAGGTAGGTGGAGATTCAAAATGTCCCTGCTTTGGTTTGGTCTCTGACGGGTCTTGGGTAAGCTGGCAGCAGAAGCTGTGTTTTTACTCCATCTACTTGTGACCCACTGCAACTACATCATTAGCCTGGAACAGAGTCATCCTTGGGGTGACACCAACCCCAAGGCTTTAACCTACAGAGCATGGGTCCCAGAGATCCACAGTCTGCTTTCATGAGATTCTGAAAGAGCTCAGAGGAAGGACAGCCTGGACAGGTGCCAAACACCTCCATCTAGAGGTACAGCTACTTGGAGATAATTCAGAAGGTTGAAAGAAAAAGATTGAAAGGTGTACACCATTTGATTTGTTATGAATGGAGTGTTTTGTATCTCTTCTTCAGGCTGCATTGCTTTTTTAACCTCCCCCAGTCTCATTCCTTCTTCTATCTACCAGATTTAGTACAGCTAGATGATGGTTGGACTTGATGATCTTGAAGATTTTTTCCAACCAAAGCAATTCTGATGCAACAGTTGCCTGACACTGCAGGAGGGACCCTTGCCTTGTCACACTAAGTAGTTACAAATGCACAAGAACCTTGGATGCACAGAATAAACATTCACTGCTGTTCAGAAGCCTGTGGTTTTCTTAACATTTGCATACCTGCTTGACAAGTTTTACAGCTGATTTACAGGACTAATTTCATTTAGATGAAGTAATCTACTACATATATTCTAGTTTTCTGAACTAATAATCAGAACTCTTGAGAAATAAAGGCACTTGGTTTTGTTACTTAGGGCAAGACACTTAGTGACGAGGTTTTGTGCCTTAAGATACAATCTCAACACTGGGTTGTATTAGTTGAACTATTAATACTCAAAGTATGTTGTCAATACTGGAAGTATGTTGTGCAAACAATGAGAAAAGCATTCTGTGGCCAGAACTTAATGACTTGAGGAGAAGCACCTGTAGAAATATCTAAGGTGCCTACAAGATGACCTACAAAGCCCAGTCATGAACATTTAGGAAGGTGACACTGTGAACATTAGTAAGTTAAAAAAAAAAAAAAACACCAAAACTTCTGTCACTGTTATAATTTTTATTTTAGAAGTACCTTTTTCATCAGAATTGTTTTATTTTTAAATAGTAGGAAATCTGCCTTTCAAGATTATTTTATCCCTGCAAGCAACACTCAAAAAAAGATATACTGTATCAGTACAAAACCTTTCAACTTACAAAAAGGTCACACTAAAGGGAAACAGATCTTCCACATTCAATATTGCATGCTGAGAACTGGCCCTTTTCAAGGGTAAGAGGCCAAATCACACATCCCCCACCTCTGTGTGGCTGTTTGTTGTTTGTTTTTTTAAAGTAACACTAACCTGGGTCTTTTTAGGGCCTCTCCACCTTGCACTTCTCCAGGTGGCATGGCCAAAGTGAAAAAGATCCTGATAGCTGCTCTACTGTGTGTAAGCTGACCTGAGCTTGATGTCAGCCACCTCTTTGAAGCAAGGTTATAGCTGGCTTTAAGTCAATGCACGACACTGACAGATGCTGAAGCATTTAGTTCACAGTGAAGCCTTAATGCACAGGTGAGATCTTGGCATCTGCTCTGTGAGTGTCAATTACAAAGCCAGGCTTTGCATTTCGTACAGTAACAAGTTAGGAATTGCTTCACAGGCTGTAACCAAAGAATGACCTGAGTGCCTAGAACGAAGACTTCCATCAGGCTACTGCATGTGGATTTCCAATGCTGCATGTCATACAAGAATATTCTATACATTGCATGCTAAACAGTCACCAAAGCTTCATGTCTTTCATTTTACAACTCTCTCTTTCTCTTCACCTTACATTCTTGGTAGACAGTGGAATGATAATTTTGGAGAATGCCAGGCACTGGCAAGAGTCTGATCTTCCAGAAGAAAACATCTAGAGAAATCACTGAATGCTATAAAATCCACAAGAAAGAAGTAGCATGGCTCTAGTTGACAAAGAACTAGGCAAGGAAGAATGCTCTTCTCAGAGCTGTTCAATTCAATACTGGAAGCAATAATGAATTCCAAGGAGATACATGAGTGCCAAACCATGCTATACAGCATGACAGTAAACAGATTTAGGCTCACAAATGATACTGATCTCATTACCACTGACTAAGCATGACTTATACAGAATGACAGACAGAGTAGTATAGGAATCCAGAACAATAAGAGACTGATGACAAGACAAAAAAACATAGTAATCAAAATACAGGAAGAAGAGACTAACTATTATAGCAAAGAGTGTGCACTTTGGAGGACCAGTGTCAAGGAAGAGAGAAGTTGAAGACATCCAAAACATGGAAGAAGAGCTAGACTGGCTGTTAAATCACTTTGATGATGCTGCAAGATCAAGAGGTTGAAGTCAGGTCCCAATACCTCAGAATCTCTGTGTACACACGACAAACAAAAAGAAAAGAAAAATAACTTTGCTGCATAACATTATCATTTACCCTGGAGGCTGAAGAATACTGGTGGACAAGAAAAAGGCTGCAGAAATAAGCTGGCTAAAGAGATTGCAGGAAATGGCAATACTTCAGAACAAAAAATACAGACAAGAGGAATAGGGTTAGGTTATTTCTTGTGAATGAGCTCTAATAGACATTGCCATTGTTCCTAAATCACTGGTTAAGAATGAAAAAAGGGGAAAAAGGACTGGATGAGGCACTTAGTGCCATGGTCTAGTTGACTGGATAGGGCTGGGGGATAGGTTGGACTGGATGATCTTGGAGGTCTCTTACAACCTGGTTGATTCTATTCTATTCTATGCTATTCTAAAACACCAAAACAGAAGAAAATAAAACAAAACAAACAAACAAACAAAATTTCTCATTTATTTTAAAATTATACCTGCTATGGAGATAGCTTCTGTGAGACATTAGATAACTACTGCATTTGCTGGTAGGTCCACTGAACTCCCTAAAGAGTCAGCTCATCTCTCCTTTATTTAACTTTACACAGAAGGTCACTTGCTAGTCTGTGATTCAGAATTTATCTCAGCAGTGACTGATGAAAGTCAGAAGTAACAGAGCATTACAGATCATTATTAAGTGTGCAATTACCTACTCGCATGGACCACGGTGTTTCTCCTTGGCAATCATGACCAACACTGTCAACACTAGCACCAGAAGAAATGAAATAAAAAGGTGGACTTTCCCAAGCAAATGTCATTTGCAGTGAAGTGATTGGAACTTTTGTTAATTGCGCTGCTCATGAAAGGATTCAGCTGCTGGTTTTTCTCATCTCATGCCACATATGTCATGTTTATGTAAAAAAGCCTACCTTAGCTGTGAAGTACGCAGAACGTGTCAGCAGAAACTGTCTTTCAAGTAACTGCTGCTGTGACCATAAACAAGAACTTCAGTGTAGTCTCTAATCTGTTATGATATCCTTATGTGCTGACTCACCTTTTGGTATGCTAAATTATTCCATTCTCTGAGTTGAGGGCAGAACCCTGTCATTATTATAAAGGCTTTTCAGAAAAAATCTTAGTTCCTTACCTTGGTACACTGCCAACCAAAATACACCAAAGAAAGCTATGAGATTTGCAATGTGTCACCCTAGCCCCAGCCTCCCTAGCTATGAAGCTGGTAAAGACCCCTGGCCTCTCAGGGCATCGCAGACAAAAGAGCTATTTTAGAATCATAGAACTGTCAGGGCTGGAAGAGACCTCAAGGTCTCCAACCCCTCTGTCATGGGCAGGGACACCTCATACTAGACCAGGTCGCTCAGCAGAAACACCTCTAAGTTCACATAGGTGCCATAGTCCTTTCTTACACCAAAAGGCTGGTTGTTCTACTGCCAGGTGAAGTTCTTCATTTAGCAGCCAGACAGCAAATCAAGACTTTTTTTTAGTTTTCCTTGAATCATAGAATTTCATAGAATCAACAAGGGTGAGAGAGAGCTCCAAGATCATCCAGTCCAACCTAGCACCCAGCCCTAGCCAGTCAACTAGACCATGGCACTAAGTGCCTCATCCAGGCTTTGCTTGAACACCTCCAGGGATGGTGACTCCACCACCTCCCTGGGCAGCCCATTCCAATGCCAATCACTCATATATTCAGAACTGCACCCCTGAAAGTACAGCTTTCTTTATGCAGCATGGCAAAACATGCTCTGCCCTAGACCCCGAGGACTGTTCCAGAAAGTGTGCTTGAAAAACCACAACAGAACAGAGGTTACTTTCTCTCTGCTCTTCCTGAAGACAGCTTGGTCTCTCCAGCTGCCTCCCACTCATGCCAAAATTGCCACTTTATCAAATTAATGCTTTTATAGCAACCCAAGTGTGCTTCAGGAAGTGTCACAGCCTGAACCATGATGATATAAACTTGAGAGCTGAGCGATATCACCTTCATAAGGCATCAGGGAGATGAAACCCACCACAACATAGAATCATAGAATCAATCAGGTTGGAAGAGACCTCCAAGATCATCCAGTCCAACCTAGCACCCAGTCCTATCCAGTCAACCAGACCATGGCACTAAGTGCCTCATCCAGGCTTTTCTTGAACACCTCCAGGGACGGTGACTCCACCACCTCCCTGGGCAGCCCATTCCAATGCCAATCACTCTCTCTGACAATAACTTCCTCCTAACATCCAGCCTGTACCTGCCCCAGCACAACTTGAGACTGTGTCCCCTTGTTCTGTTGCTGGTTGCCTGGGAGAAGAGGCCACCCCCCACCTGGCTACAATGTCCCTTCAGGTAGTTGTAGACAGCAATGTGGTCTCTCTGAGTCTCCTCTTCTTGAGGCTGAACAACTCCAGTTCCCTTAGCCTCTCCTCAGAGGGTTTGTGTTCTAGACCTCTCACCAGCTTTGTTGCCTTTCTCTGGACATGCTCCAGCACCTCAACATCTTTCTTGAATTGAGGGGCCCAGAACTGGACACAGTACTCAAGCTGTGGCCTGAGCAGTGCTGAGTACAGGGGCAGAATAACCTCCCTTGTCCTACTGGCCACACTGGTCCTGATGCAGGCCAGGATGCCATTGGCTCTCCTGGCCAACTGGGCACACTGCTGGCTCATCTTCAGTTACTATCTACCTGTACCCCCAGGTCCCTTTCCTCCTGTCTGCTCTCCAGCCACTCAGTCCCCAGCCTGTAGTGCTGCTTGGGGTTGTTGTGGCCAAAGTGCAGAACCCTGCACTTGGCCTTGTTAAATCTCATCCCATTGGCCTCTGCCCACCTATCCAGCCATGTTTAGTTCTTGCTCAGGGCAGCTACACCTGACTGCTGACCTTTCTCCTCTCCCTGCCCCCACCAAAACATGGAGGTGAAAACAGTAGATCTACCTACTTCTG
This sequence comes from Pogoniulus pusillus, assembly GCF_015220805.1. NCBI lineage: Eukaryota > Metazoa > Chordata > Aves > Piciformes > Lybiidae > Pogoniulus > Pogoniulus pusillus. The sequence continues at coordinate 25,167,781 of NC_087275.1, forward strand.
GCAGCTGTGATCTCCTGCTGCAGGACGCAGATGTAGAGCTGGAGCGTGAGCTGGGGCGCCGAGCCCAGGAACGCCTGAATCACGGAGGCCCTGCTGAAGGCAGACCTGTGGGTGCAGAGCTTGCCTTCGGCCTGCCCCACCTCCTTCTCGATTTCCTCCGAGTATCCATCCTTGGGCATCTGCCTCTTCTTTGTAATGCTGACGTAGGGCTCCTCCACTCTGCCGGCGTGGAAGTAAATGTAAAAGACTTCCACACACCTGCAAGCAAATCAGGAAACTGAGTAACAGGCAAACAAAGCTAAAAGAGAAACAAGAGTCTTGCCACTCCTTAGTGTTTTAAGCCATCACAATACCTGGTCACTCGTAGGTAGGGCAAAGTCTGTGCGTTTTCTCCTGCCAGCAGCTTTGAAATGGGACAGAGGTCACTCTTTAAAACATGGACTTTAGAATCATAGAATCAACCAGGTTGGAAGAGACCTCCAAGATCATCCAGTCCATCCTAGCACCCAGCCCTATCCAATCAACTAGACCATGGCACTAAGTGCCTCATCCAGGCTTTGCTTGAAGACCCCCAGGGACGGTGCCTCCACCACCTCCCTGGGCAGCCCATTCCAATGGGAAATCACTCTCTCTGGGAAGAACTTCCTCCTAATATCCAGCCTATACCTACCCTGGCACAACTTGAGACTGTGTCCCCTTGTTCTATTGCTGGTTACCTGGGAGAAGAGGCCACCCCCCACCTGGCTACAATGCCCCTTCAGGTAGTTGTAGACTTTGTGACTAGAGTGCTGGCAGGGCCCTTTGGGCTGCTTGTAGTGCTTGCACATGGGAGGATGTTCAGTTCTTTCCTCTAAGCTGCCCTTGTCCTTTGCTGTCCGAGGTGAGGAGAAAGTTCTTCACTGAGAGAGTCATTGGACACTGGAATGGGCTGCCTGGGGAGGTGGTGGAGTCGCCGTCCCTGGGGCTGTTCAAGGCAGGATTGGACGTGGCACTTGGTGCCATGGTCTAGCCTTGAGCTCTGTGGTAAAGGGTTGGACTTGATGATCTGTGAGGTCTCTTCCAACCCTGATACTGTGATACTGTGAAGTCCTTAAACTGCCCATCCACTGCAGCGTTTATATGCCCCATACCCAGGACTCAACTTGGAGGTGATTCCTCAGATCCTCACGTCTTTGCCCACACAACTGTGACACGCCAATGGGACATGGCAGCAAAACTACTTTGCATATTTTTGCCTTAAAACACCTTGAGCATTGGAGAGAAGCTCCCAGGTCTGAGCGGGTACCTATACCTCATTGTCGCAGCAGGCCTGATAGGCCAAAATAGGCCCACGCATGTCCTGGCTTGCCCAGACATGTTTTTCCTGCTCTCCTTCCTTCTGTTTTGAGGAGAAGCAACTGTGGGAAAGAGGACAAAGAACCTGGAGCTGCTTAGCCTAAGGACTCTGGCCTGCCCAGACCTGTTTTGCTCCTGTGGTAAGCAAGGCACACACGCTTGGCTTGTGCCTGCCTTGTGCAAGGCCTGTGCTTTTCCCAAATTTGGGTGAAGTGAGCCTGTGTCTTCACCTGGTATGGCCAAGCTTGGATAACTGTGCCTCTGCTTGGCTATTCTGTGTGCAAAGGCCCATTAGTCTGGGTCTGTACTGATAAAAGAGTGGAGCAGGTAACGCAGTGTGCTCTGCCCTTGTATTCATGCCTGCCGTTGCCTGCTGCCATTGCTTACTGCCTCTGTGCACCCTGAGTCGGCTGGGAACTGCCTGCCTTGAGTACAGCAGGAGCAGGCTCTATCTGCCTGCACGTGATGGGCCTGCAGCGCCAGCGTGACAGCATGGACTGCACATGGCACTGGCCCTGGGAGTCAGGAGGTCATTTGGTAAATACTTAACACCTCTTGTAATTTGCCAACTGCCTTCTGCCACACACAGTGAGGATCTCCTTTCTGCAGCTGAGGGCAAGTGGTGTATTCACTGCAAGCAGTACTTGGTCGCAAGAACCTTAAAATCATGGGATCAATCAGGTTGGAAGAGACCTCCAAGAGCATCCAGGCCAACCTAGCACCCAGCCCTGTCCAATCAACTAGACCATGGCACTGTGTCTCATCCACTCTGTTCTTGAACACCCCCAGGGACGGTGACTCCACCACCTCCCTGGGCAGCCCATTCCAATGCCAATCACTCTCTCTGGGAAGAACTTCCTCTGAACATCCAGCCCAGACCTCCCCTGGCACAACTTGAGGCTGTGTCCCCTTCTTCTGTTGCTGCTTGCCTGGGAGAAGAGACCAAGCCCCACCTGGCTACAATGTCCCTTCAGGTAGTTGTAGACAGCAATGAGCTCACCCCTGAGCCTCCTCTTCTCCAGGCTAAACAACCCCAGCTCCCTCAGCCTCTCCTCACAGGGCTGTGTTCCAAGCATGGGACCAGCAGAGCCCACCTGGCACCAGTGGCTTCCAAATGTTTCAGCATCTCAGACAATCACTGCTGCCTAACACCCATCTGTTGGTCACTGGCTTCAGGCAAGACACATAGGACTACTGAGCACAGCAAACATTGTAATCAACAACATGCTGGGTTTGGAGCAAGTACTTGATCTGTTTTTATAAGCTAGGTGTTGAGTAGCAGTAAGTTGTTTGTGATGGGAAGCAGCGTCCATAGAGAAAAGCAAACACGATGTGAAATGGTCTTGTGAACAAACCTTAGAGAAAAGGGGACTTTTGCTTGTACAACAGTGTGGCATCACACAGCAGAGTGCTGAAAATGGTATGTACAAGCACTCAGATTACACTATTAATGATGTTTATCTTCTGCCAAGCCCTGCCTGCCCATCTCATGCAAGAGTGTCTATGGAGGCCATCCATGCTTTCACTAATGTGCTCAAGGCTCTAGATGGTGCCACTGCCCAAGCAACTTCTTCAGACTGAAGCAGACTGGCAGTTGATACACTAGAATGAAAGAACAGCAATCTAAATGTTTAAGTAATAGATCTGAAGAGTGGCATGGGTAGTTGAAGAACATGAAAAGGGTTCAGAACAGTGGTGAAAAATCAATTCAGATCACATACCTGTGCCAGGCAACTACTTTGCCAGTGAAGAGCATTACAAAGGGTTGGGCATCTCGTCTTTAAATGAACTAGCCTGTATTTTTTAGCATGAAACACAACTAGAAGTCAGTGCTAGAAGGTGACTGCTTCAAGGATCCAGAGCTACAAACCCTGCTGCAGAACTGGCAATTCCCCAGAGACCTCAGGTGATTACTGAATATTGCTGCTCTGCTCTGGAGGTACAGAATGAGAGATTCCAACTTTGTACAATCCATCTTCTGCAATGCAGTGATATTAGGGCTCTTCCAAGAGATCCTCACATGGCATCAACCAAAGGCATGCAGTTGGCTAGTTTCTCTGCATGTTAAGCAATAAGAGTTGAAGCACAGGCTGCAACTAAAGTTACTCTGAAGAAAAAGAATGTGAGATCTACGCTGTAGAGTTAGAAGTTCAAAGGTTTAAAAAAAAAGATGGTGCTGCTTTCTCCTGTGCTGACAAATCCTGGCAGAGAGAGAAGCTGTGCCTTTTCAAGGATCCTGATGGTGCCTGCAAAGAGTGATTCAGAAGCAACACATTCATCTTCTACACAGCCAGTAGGAGGAATAATCCTATCCTTATATGCCTGCAGAGAGCCAAGCACCTCATTCCCTCTTTTAATCACAGATGTGTGGGATTTAAATACTGGCAAAACAACAGTGGTGTGAAGAGGGAGGAAGCAATGGAAACAAGGAGCTCTGAAAAGCCAACACATGTTTCAAGAGCTATCCACACATGCTTACTGCAAATGCATAAGCAGATTTCTCTAATGACTCATTTTTCAGTAATTCTTTTCCTTCAGAGAAGTGTGCAAAAGTTCTGCAGATTTACTTACCTCTGTCATACAAAGATTTGTTCCTCACTCATTGTTTTACCTTCCATCTGCCCTTACTTTTCTGGGAGAGAGGGAAGGAGGGAGAGAAGGAAGGAGGGAAGGAGGGACACCTGAGGAGGGTCTAGGCATATTTTCTCTGGAAAAGAGGGAGATGCATCAACAGTTGTAAAGTCTAGAGCTAGCAGAATCTCCTACAGTAAGATGTGCCAACAGAAGTCCTGGAAGGACATAATTTTAAACCTGCACTACTTTGAACTATAAAGCAGGTCACTAGGAAAGAGAGACTACCCATGAGACACAATGCTTCTGCAGGTGACTGAAGCATTATTTGCACTGTTATAGCTTATTAGATTTCAAAGAACAGAATTAGATGCCCAAAACATTAATAATTTATTCATTCCAGCCTATGGGTGTTTTGATTGAGGTTTTCTTCTGGTTTGTTGTTTGGGAGTGGTTTTGTTGTTGTTTTTTTAACGCTTCCTGTAGTCAAAGAGTCTAACTTTGGCTGTAACTGCAGCTCCTTTGGCAGTTTGATGCAAACTTCCTACTGCATCTGCTTTGCTGTTGTACTACACAGTACATAGACAAATGTAATTGTTTCTCCTTATGACTTGAGAAACAAAGCCTGAACCCATTACAAAAAAATCCATTGTTTACATCCTTGTCCCATTAAAATCTGAGGAAAACAGTCATTAGTGTTTTATACAGAGGCCTGGTATATTGGCTTTCAATCTTTTTCCCAAGAGAAGTTCATCACCCTGCAGACAGAGCAAACTCTTCCTCACATGTTCTGTGTAAGGAAGAATGTCTAGGACCACATTCAGCTAACAGCACTAGGAATGGCAGCTGCAAAAGCTTAGCTTTGGTCTCCATGAAGTTGGCATCTGAAGAAAGCACTGCTAAGTTCTTGACAGTCTGTTCTGGATAGGTGCCCTCAGTATTGTCTTCAAATAATAAGGAACCACCACACTCAGTTCACAGAATCATAGAATCATTCAGGTTGGAAAAGACCCCTAAAATCATCAAGTTCAACCATTGACCCTACTTTACAAAGTTCACCCTTAAACCATATCCCCAAGCACCACAGCTAAACAACCTTTAAACACATCCAGGGATGGGAACTCAACCACTTCCCTGGGCAGTCTATCCAATGTCTGAATACTCTTTCTCTGAAAAAAAAAAACCAAAAACCAAAATCTAACTTCCTAATGTCCAGTCTAAACATATGTAAACATATGGTATCACCAACTCCTGCAAGCCCTGACTCCTCAAGTCAGTTTGCTGGAAATCCGCACTCCTCACTTCAGCTCCTGACTTATTCATTGCTTGCAGAACAGCAGAGGGTAAGCAAGTTAACAGGAGTCTCTCTGGAACCTTTTAGTAAGAGCTGTTTGCATTTTGAACAAATTCCTAAGTGCAGAGTGCCACACTACAAAAATACATCCAGTTATTATTTAATGGAATTGTAGCAGCACCTAAATCCTCAAGACAATGTCTATGTCTCAAGTGCAGTCCAAAGAACAGGGAACAAAGAGATAGACTTGGCTCAGGAGCACTTGGTAGTCAGCCAAAAACCTCATCATGGGCTTATCTAAAGAAAAGAAAAAGGTATCAAACCTCTCATTGACATTGGTTATCATCTCAAGTCAATGTGTTTGTTGTGTAATAAACTCATTTCCATGGTAAAAGAATTTCTTAAACCAAAAAAAAAAAAAAAAAAAAGAAAAAGAAAAGAAAAATAAACAGAAGAAAATATCCAAATAGAATCATAGAATGAACCAGATTGGAAGAGACCTCCAAGACCATCCAGTCCAACCTAGCACCCAGCCCTATCCAGTCAACCAGACCGTGGCATTAAATGCCTCATCCAGTCTTCTCTCGAACACATTTTCTAAGCATCCAGACAAATTGGTGTACTCACAAGGAGTGGTGCTGACCTGAAATCCTGCAGGAAGACACCTCAGTGCCCAGAAACCTGCAGTTACTTTGTTCAGCTCCCTCTCCTCATATTCCCTGGCATGCCTAAACCCTGTGGGGATGAGAGCCAGGCCACTGAGGCAGGTAGAAATTTTACTCTACAAATTGGTCTTAATTTACAGGAAGCTCTTTGGGAATGGGAAAATGAATTTAAAAAGAGTGCATCATGAGTACTCTCCCAGTGCAGCAGAAGTCCTCTCTTGGAAGAGGGAAGATTCCTAATTTTAGCACTTGCAGTGGCTGCAGCAGGACAGCAAGTGCCTCCTGAACAGGTGGAGAGTGGGTGTTTGGAGAAGGTGGTGGTATGCAAGAAGGTTTTATAAGAGAACATGCTTCTTTTTTACCCCTCAGTCACACAGAGGATCTGGAATAGGCTTGCAAAGCTAAATATCCTCCTTCCTTGCCAAGATATTTCCATACCATTTCCCAAAATTTAAACTTAACTTTTTAAGGAAAAAAAAAGGCTACCTTTAAAGATGACAAAGAAAACCCACAGAGCATACATGGACTGTCTGTAAAGCCATACACTAATATTTGAGTATCTGAATTTGAACAGAGAGATACTAACCATGTCACAAACCCAACTGAGATGATTTAAAAGTTTACTTTCTTCAGGCTAGCTGAAGCAGGCTGCCCTCTGCTGAAACACATCCACTCAGTTTAAAGGCTATAACCTTTCTCCCTGATGCTGCCAACGGACAGAGCCTGGGGCTGCTTTACTGTCTGTGTATCTTATTTGACCTAATTTGACCAGCTTCCTCTGAAAGGCCCTGGCCTGTGTCAGTGAGGTGCAAGGGATGGAGTGAGGCTTCACACCAGGGAAGCAGATGACTAACAGCAGCATGACTCTGATGCAGAAGATGAGACCAAATCATTCCAGGGACGATGGTCCTTTTCAGCTCACAATGGTTAAAGCCACAGTGAAGTGCTGATGAGGGCAAAACAATTTTTGACTTCTAGCTCTCACCTCACACATGTCTGTATTCCAAGGAACACAGGATAGAAAGGCTCCTGTGCAAAGCAGGGAAGGGCAAGGTATTTCATGTGCTGAAAGTACTTCTGCTCCTACAGTGCAGATCTGCTCCTCATGGGAAGCGATTGGTTTTCTCTTCTGAAAAATGCAACAATGTTTAATGGCAGTGGATAGGAAGGCAAGGAAGAGGGGAAAAACAGACCTTTAATGTCCATCTCAGATCGAGGACTTCACCTTCCCACATTTCTATGCTGTACCCTATAAAAAGACACATGTTCTTGACTCTAAAAGAGCAATTGTTTTCTATGAAACTTTCTCTCTGTAGTTCGTAGAGTCCTTCGAGCCTTTTGCAAGAAGTAAGTTTTTCAGGTGGCATGAACATATTACCCTCTTTTTAACTAGTAATTACAATTTCAGTTGTCTTGGGTCCAGAGAGAAGTTAATATGCATGGCTTCATACTGCCTATATGATGCCACAGGGACTGTGGCACCCACGTACTCATACAACTACCTGAAGGGACATTGTAGCCAGGTAGGGGGTGGCCTCTTCTCCTAGGAAACCAGCAATAGAACAAGGGGACACAGTCTCAAGTTGTGCCAGGGGAAGTATAGGCTGGATGTTAGGAGGAAGTTCTTCCCAGAGAGAGCGATTTGCCATTGGAATGGGCTGCCCAGGAAGGTGGTGGAGGCACCGTCCCTGGAGGTGTTCAAGAAAAGAGTGGATGAGGCACTTAGTGCCATGGTCTAGTTGACTGGATAGGGCTGGGGGATAGGTTGGCCTGGATGATCTTGGAGGTCTCTTCCAACTTGGTTGATTCTATGATTCTATGATCATGGAGAGGAGTGGGCTTCTGTATGCCCACTGGTTCTACAGCAACTGCAGCTGCAAGACTGCCAACAGAGCAGAAAGCCTGTTCTGCACAAGATGAGCCTTGTGTTGTAAGCAGATAAACTAAATGTCGAGAAGAAAGAGAAAGTGAAATCATGCTCTGTGGTTAAGGTCAAAGCAGATGTCTGTCTCTTCCAGATAACCGGAAAGAAAATCCTCTTAGTTTGTTGTTGCTTATGTTGTGTGTTTGCTTCTTCCCATCTTGCAGCTTCATACGAGCATTCTTCCCTTGCCTGACATCAAGGAATTGATTCGGAATGACAAAAGTAACAAACATAGTTTTTCTTCCGACGGTTGCATTCTCTTTGGTTCCAGTCCTTACGTTCCAAAGAATGTGGAAATATTTTCTTCTTAGCCTTTAGAAAATCAGAGCTCTTCAAGAACTTAAAATGTTAAGCCAGAAATTCAATCTCTTTAAAACACTGTTCTGGTTTTAAACAAGTATTAACTAAACAAACACAAAAAAATCCACTTGTAGCTGTTGATGAATTCGATGTTTGCTGTTTTGTTTTTTAAAGAATAAAACGTTTTATAATATCCAAACAGTTCACTAGTGTGAATGCATCTTCCATTTCCAAACTCTCCAGGAATGTCAAAAAGTTGAGGGCGTTTCTTCATAGCCTCTACTACAAAAATACTTCTAAAATAAAATATTTGAACATAAATTTCAAATGAATGCTGCCAGCAAACGTTTTGTTGCGAGGCTGCAACACCTCTGTAACTTTTCATGTCTCTTTTCCCTAAGGGCGTTTTGTTGAACCGAAATCGAAAAATCTCCCAAGCAATTTGGGGCAAGAAGGTCACTCCCGGCAAAAAGAGACAAACTAAAGCGTTAGAGGATTTCCAAGGCGCAGAAGGATGGGATGGATACTATCATTGCATTAAAGTAGCAGGCGAGTGAGTCTGTCTCGCTTGGAAGTAAGCTCCGAGTGATGCGGTACAGGTAAGCCAGCAGCGGTCAGACAAGACCATTTGCAGCAGAGAGAAAATGAGCGCAGGCAATGCCTCCAGCAGGAGAGAACGATCTCTGCCGGGCTCCCCGCGGGAGCGCAGCCTGTCCGCCACCTGCCTCTCGGGAGGCGCTTAGCCCATTTCTCCCGAGCCAGGAGCCCGCTGAAGGTCAGGGAGCACCACGCCCCCGGCTGTACTCCTGCCTCAAGGCATTTATAAAGGAAATTACTCCTCCCGCAGCTTCAGAAAGAAAACTAGCAGGACCCGATAGCGGCTAAACGCCGGTGCCGAGCAGCTGTCCCCCGGGAGCGGTCGAGCCCGCACGGCACAAAGGCCGGGACGCTCCAGGTTCCCGTGCTGGCCCCGCGGCCACCCTCCGCGCTCGCCCCCAGCCGGTTTGTTGAGGAGGGCAAGGGTGGTGGGGCGGGACTCACCGACCTGACGAGGGGCCCCAGCTGCAGGAGGTGCAGCAGCAGCACCAGCGGGCGGTCACGGCTGACGTCGCGGTGGATGAAGACCAAGCTGAGCTGCACCAGCGCGCAGGGCAGGAGGGCGAAAAGCAGCGTCAGCCACTGCCACATGCGGTCCCCCGCAGAGCGGTACGTCCCGCTCAGACACAACGCGGCCACCGTCTCGGCCACGAAGAGGACGAGGGAGACAAGGACAGAGCCCGGGAATTTCATCTCCACCTGCCCCGCACCGCCACCGCCACCCGCGGGGCGCGTTTTCGCCGCGCCGCAGCCACCCCCCGCCCGCCGCGCCCCAGCCCGGCCCGCCCAACAGGCGCTGAGGCGCGGCGCCCGCTAGGGGGAGCCACCGGCACAGCCATCGCGCTCGCCGCGCCGCTGCTTTAGCCCGTAAGCAGCCCTGGGAGGCCGCCCGGGGTCGGCGGGGCCCCGCCGGCGGCGGCCCTGCTGCGGCCGTTCTGGCTTGCTGCTGGCAGCAGGGAGACCGGACCGTACCTGGAGGAACACCACCGGAGCCGCTCCCCTAACCGCGCCTCCTTTGGCCATGATAAGAGCTGAGCTAAGGCGGGGAGATTTTTCTTTGGAAGGGTGGGGGTTGTTCTTCCAAGGCAACAGCCTGAGAGGTGGCAAGGACAACGTCCTGCACCTGAAGAAAATAACCCTGTGCAGCAATGAAGGCTGAGGGACAGCTCATAAATGAAGCGAACAAACCCAAACCAACAAAACAAGCAAAAAGGCAGAGGCAGAGCCTTGGTGCATCTCCCCTGATGTGCCTAGTTCCATGACCTGAGCTTGTAGCACAGGTGCCCTTTTACCACTCTGTCATGTGGATCTTACCCTTGCTTGTCATGCCTGTTCCTTCAAAGGTTCCCAGGATTACGAAGCCCTGCTGTGACACCAGGTTTCAGACAGTAGCGTTTGCCTATGGTCCTGGGGCAAAGCTTTCCCCTTCACCTACCAGAGCAAGAAGACCACTCCATGCTTATCTCCTTTGCCACCAGAGCTCTAGAATCATTCTGGGTGACCATGGCAGTATCACCAATACCCGTGCCAAGCAGCAAAATGTTGCACGAGGGCAACACGAGGCTTTGCAGTCTCTCCATAACATCATTAACCTGAGCACCTAGCAAGACACAAAGCTCCTGAGGTACCAAGTCAGCTTGGCAAACAATCCCTGTATCCTGCACCAGAGTTGTTTCAAATCACCACCACTTGTTTCCTCTTCATGGTGCAGATACAGACCAGAGACCTACCAGGGCCTCAAGAGGAAAGCAAGACAGAGCTGAGGTGCTGTTAGCTTGTTAATGGTAACACAGGCTGCTCCCGCACATCTGCAGCTGTTCTTTAATGCAACTTAGGTTGTCACCAGATTTATTAAAAAAAGGCCAATAAGATTTTTGGGAGCCATACCTGAACTGCTGCACTGGCAAATCTGAAGTCTCATTGCTCACCATCTGGGCTCGGCTCAAGATGGAAACTTTGTTATGGGTGGGCCCAGGTGAACTGATATTCTTATGTACCCTTCACTGGAAATGGAATGTCTTTCTAGAGAGAGGACAGTGTGTGCAGAGACTTAGGCTGAAAATAAACACCTGAGTGGGAGACTTTAAAGGCCAAAAGCAACCTGTCTTATCTCATGGAAAACTACCATGAAGTAGTTTTTCCTATGTGCTATGTGCAGCCTGAAAGGCTGCCAGCAACAGAACAAGGGGACACAGTCATAGGTTGTGCCGGGGGAGGTCTGGGCTGGATTCTTCCCAGAGAGAGTGATTGGCATTGGAATGGGCTGCCCAGGGAGGTGGTGGAGTCACCGTCCCTGGAGGTGTTCAAGAAAAGCCTGGATGAGGCACTTAGTGCCATGGTCTAGTTGACTGGCTAGGGCTGGGTGCTAGGTTGGACTGGATGATCTTGGAGCTCTCTTCCAACCTGGCTGATTCTATGATTCTATGAAAGTTTTATCTAATTCTAAAATGAATGATAACACAATACCACAGAAAAACCTTTTGGAGCCCCTAAGTCATGAGTGCTCCAGAAGGAAAAGTTGCCAGCACTGAGAAAGACAAACATAAGCAATGCAAAATCACATTGTTCAAGGTCAGGCTTTTATTTAAGGCAAAATATAATCACAGCTTTAATATTCATAATATGGATATACACAGTTTGTTCTGCCACTATGAAGCTTAGTATTATCACTGCTTTTAAAAAGCTATAAAATCTAGTGTCTATTATAATCTACAATACAAAACTAATACGATAAACACATTCTGAAAGATCACAGTGTTGAAAACATCAGAAGAGCAGGGGCCCTGCTTTGAAACAATAAGGTGCATTTCTAAAGAATCAAATCAATCTTGATTCTAAGGGCCTGTACCATGTTATGGCTGTGAATAGCTATTACACTGAGAAAACAATGTAGGGTGCAGCACGTACTCAAGAAATAAATGCCCTGCGTTGGAATATATTGAATCATCAAGTGTCACCAACACAAACTAGACATGAAACAGATCCATTTAAGTTCCCTATACTTTTTACTGGTACTGGGATTCATGTATATTGCAGACAAGTTGAAGGAAAAGGAGTATAAAACTGCTATCAAATAGAGCCCTGCATATGCAAACACCTCTTGCTCTACACACAAACCTGTGCTGGTTTGAGGCTAGTTGGAATATTTTAATGAGAGAAATTAGATCACTGGTTGTGAGAAGAAAATAATGATAAAGTCTGTATCATTCATTGGTTTGCTGAGAGGGATAAAAAGCCAAAATGTAAATAAACAGTCCCACTCTGCTCTGGGACACTTCCCTATTAGCTTCCTTTTCACTCTGCTCTAATCTCTCCACTAACAAATAACAACGTAAGCCTTTCTGGTTGCTTTTGTTTGCCTGTCTGGGTAAGTAGAGGGAGAAGAGAGGGTAGCTTTGAGCCCCTTATAGGCAGCTTTATTTGCCTGGGAGGGAGTTTGGATTTCTGTGTTATTTATTTGTATGTAATGGCAAATCCTTATATTGTGCATATATGCCTGTAAATGTTGTTTTGCTTCATCTTACTTTGAAGCCATCTGAGCTAGTCTGCTAAATTTCAGTAGTGGTGGTGGGGAAAGCTCTTAACCCAGAACACAAGCCTTTCTAGTTCTGTGAGACTAGGAAAAGGGAAGATTGTAGATTTGGATTCTGGAATGATGGAGTTTTGCCCCTGCTTCACATGTGAGGAATAACCTAACCTTGCATGCCTGACATCAAATGGAGATTCACCACTGACATCAGCAGGTGGCAGACCAGGTCCTTAAAATGAGCAGAAGAGGCCAATCAGTGCCAAAACCAGACATTATTAGAGGAAATCTTTCTTCTTTCCTGTGGTCATGGTAATGAAGGCAGAAGCACAATTCAGTTTCTGGTCAGACAGTCTTTCTCTTCATATGAAGTAGAACTAAATCACAGAATGGTTTAGGTTGGAAGGGACCTCAAAGATCATCTAGTTCCAAGCCCCCACCATAGGCAGGGACACCTCCCACTAGAACAAGTTTAAATAAGGTTTGTTTTCTATTCACTATGGGATACTTGACTTCAGGACTTCTATGCAAAATTTTCTGGGGAGTATGCACGTGTAGTCATGCAGTGATGCTGCTGAACAGAGCATTCTTTAATCCAAATATTATACCACTAGGCAAAACAAGTTCTTAATTAATCTTCTGCCACTGCAGTTGGTATTGCTGTACTTGACCTAAGTGCCTCCACCTTCTCTTTGAGTCATGCAACCAACAAAGTCAAGGGACTCCCTCTTAAGTGCTTAAAATAAATAGAGCCATATGTATTTTCAAGCAGATTGGCTTTATCCAAAGCATGATGTGAAATTTTAAATATACAGAGTACAGGAGCAACAGTGACATCAGTGACAGTAACAAATTACTCAGGAGGTTTAATCACTCAAAGGCAGATCAAAAGATTGGTGCATGTTGGCTTTTTGGATCTGGGTTTTTTTAAGTGCCTACGCATAGATAGTGTATATCACTTCTATTCCATTAAATGGTAGGAGTAGGCTGCAGCTTCATCTACAGGCAACTCCTTCACTGACAGACTTTTTTTTTCAGGGTACGATGACATTGCTGTAATGGCAACGAAGTGATGTTCAAGGCAGCTAAAACCTGTACAATGCACCTTGTACCACTATCTGTGCAAAGAAGCAGACTGCAGTAGTCTCTTGGGAAATGCCTATTCAGATCACTAAATGGCTGTATTGTTCTGTGGGCCCTGAGCAAATTGTGGCTTATGGCTTTGAAGTACATTGTTCCCTCAGTAAGGTAAATTTTGGTCACTTTCTTATTTCTTTCCAATTTAGCTTTTTGCTGCTTACTACCTACTCCAGAACATGTTTATCTAAACTGAAATGTCTTCTCAAAGCAACCTAGACTGTGCTGGTAGGCAGTAATTGCTTATCAATGTCATTCTTCACGGGAAGATTACTCCTTAAAACCTACAGGGCAGTTTTCATTCCTGATCTGCTAATCTCCCTACAGAACAGAATATGCACTCATGCCAGTGAATATTCCAAGTATGCAGAAGATAACTGCACCTGAGATTTACTTGGCAGGCCTCAGAGATACACTCTATCCATGGATCTTACAGGTCTGGGTCATGAGGATATATTCTCAGAATGTATGCATATGCTAAAATAGGTCATTTTTTTTTGCATAAACCACATAGTATTTTGGCAGATGCTATATATAATATGCAGATAATGATATAAATCCAAAAGTTTCATTGATGTTTGCACATCAGATACATAAAATTTGGTGGTTTTTTCCACAGTGCTTAAGAAATCAGTTACTCTTAGCATATTCTCTACATGTCTGTGTAATTACTGTTAGAACATCTAAGTGGCATTAGTTAATTTCAGAGAGCAGTAAACAGGGTGGCTCTTTTACTTGCATTCATTTGTACACATCTCCCAGAATTATTTAAGTGGGTATTTTTGGGGTGTTTAGCCATTTCACTTTGTTTTGATTGTCTTCCTAGAACTGAGGTACTAGAGAAGTCAACAAGCTCCCTAGAAAGTCTATTTTATTTAATGATGTAAAACCATCAGTGGCAGCTGTATAATGATTTTTCCTTAGGAGGTGGGAAATGGCTGAGCCTTTTAGAAGAGGCCACCTGGGAGTGTAAAATAATGTAATGCAAATAAATGGAACACCTCTCTTAAGCAAAATTAATCAATCTTATTTTTAAGAACAAAAGACCTGGGCTGTTGCTTCAGTCTTCTGAAGTTATTCCTAACTTGGGAAAGGCAGGGAAACTAAAGGAGACAATGATGCAGACAAGGCTACTGAAAACAGTGGCATAAAATGATGTAATCAGGCTCAGAAGTTGTGAGCAGCAGAAAAAAAATAAAGATATATTCGTTAGAACTTTACTGTTGACTTATTGCATCTGGCTCCATGAATCCTGAGATCACTAAATCTGGACATTACAGATCTAGTTTCCCCCCAGATTATTCCATGACAAAAAATCTATAGATGACCTACCAAAAAAACCTCATGAATAGAAGCTCTTTAAATTGATTTGTAATCTACAGATTTACTCACAAGCAGCACCACACAAACACAACTACATTACAAATAAGCACCAATACTCACACAATGCATCTTCTTTTCTTCAACAGCAGAATCAGAAATACTATTACATCACTTAAATTCCTATTGCCTACACTTTACAAACTAAACACACTCAAGGAACTAATGTGCAAACATGCCATAGTAACTCATGTTTTACACTTTGAGAGAGGCTTCTCAAGTTTGTGGTCACAGTCTTTTGTCACAGCACCATGGCAGAATCTGCTCAGGAATACTTTTCTCCCTCCCCCCAGTCTATTAGGGCCTGATTTGGGATCAGGAAGGACAGCACCCTGCTGACAACGTCCAGTGAAGGTTGCATGATTGATTTCTCAAAGCAGTAAGAAGGGAACACAAAGGATCTTATTTTTTATTACTCAGAAAAGTGCTGACGGCTCTGCTCAGGTTGCTTTCCTGTCCATGTCTTAAAAGCCACAAATAAAGGTTGCAACAGTGTGTATGTAACACAGGACAAAAAGGAGGGGGGGGAGAATGGCAGATAGAGAATTGGTGAAAAAAACCCAAAACCCTGCTTGTTTAATGACTGACATTTTCACAAGAGCCTTGGAGTGTATTTACAGTGTGCTCAGAAGCTGTGACTACAGCATGTCTAGCAGTCACCTTCACCCAGCCAGGCAAGGTAAGAATCACAGAATCCACAAAGCTCTTAAGAATGAGCTCAAACTGCCACATCTGATGAGACAGATGGATAATTATGTTGCAAGACTTTCCAAGATGCATGTATGTGCCTATATGTTACACCATAAGCATTCATGACTCAGTCAGGTTTTAAGTTACTGTACCAATTTATTGTGCTCTACGTTTATTTGAGGCTTTGGGAAAGATTATCTGCTTCAAGCATCTCCTGAAAAATACCAAATTGGAAACAAATTAAATGTTGTGGCCCACTGGTAATTAAAAAGTAGGCACTGGGGACAAGATCAGAAGGGCATGGTTACTATTCTGGTATGTATAAATTCTGTTCAGGCTTCAATGTGGAGTTGTGGGGAGGGGGTTTGAGGGTGTGGTTAAAACACAGTGCTTTTGTTTTATGTTTGCATCTCTAAATGAAAAGAATTGGCAATAAAAAAGAATTGGCCTGAGTCTGGATTATGGCAGAATCTATTTCTCTGTAAAACAGAATACAGGTACAGTAGCTATCTAGATGCTATGGCACAACTGTTGTAACTTAGATGTTTCATCTGAGTGGCACCACACTACAGTAAAAGCTGAGACTGAAAAGCTGTTGACCACGGGGAAAAAGCGGACAGGACAAGTTTTACCTTCCTTAAATGTTTAGAAAGGTTCCAGATATGAAATATGAACCACCTGCATTACAGGAAGCAGGTAGAAAAAAAGTCATAATGGACTTCAAATCTTCACTACTGACAGCTGCCATAGCTCTGATCTCACAGGAGCATTTCAGCATGGTCAGGGCAGAGCATGTACACATCTCCACTGACTTTTTGGTGAAGTTTCACATGTATACCTTCCTGTGACATACAACCTCCTATGTGTACACATCTCACTGTTCAGAGTAACTAAGTGGCATCAATGGATTTCTTAGAAGAACTTTTATCCCACAGTTAATAAACACACAATGACTGTAAATTGAATTTTAACATTTCTATTCACCAAAGAATTCCTGAATTCTTAACAAACTGATACAGAACTGCATTGCTTTATCCACCAATGAAATATGGTTACTTTTATGAGTAAGTAATTAATTAGAACTGAGCAGTGCAAGGCAAAATAGCAGAAATCCTAATCTGCAGCTCATAATAATGCAAGCCATCTCATTAAAATAACAGTGATAAGAGTAGGAATGGGATTACTGTACTAAAATGTGGAAGGATTGCAAGACCTGGCTTCAATTTATAGCCTGATCAAGGCCCACTGAAATGAAATGAGCTTTTTAATGCATTAGGCATTAAAAATAAAGAAATTGTAATCTTCTTCAGCTGAGAATACAGGAAGAGAGACTGCATTGTTTGGCAGTGCATGGAGGTCAGGGTTATTTTCCCTTCCCTAACTTCAGTTTTTGAAGTAATGGTCTTCCCAATCTGTCTTTAAAAATAATTGCATTATATTATTCCCATATAAATAACAATAAATAATAAATACATTTTAAATACAGATATTGATCTTTATAGTTGTTTTGGTACAAATCGACTTTAGCATTTTCTTTAGCTTTCAAGTACCATGTTGCATATATAATACATATAAATCAGCATATAATGGCAACCTTAAGTGCTAGTGCAACTAGTGCTGAGCAACCCATTTGTTTCTACAGCTACAAATCATCAGGGCACATCCATTAGTTAACTGGGAAAAGAAGCAATTTGGAAGTTTGTTATCAGGGTTTTTCTTAAGATCAGTGTGCCATCCAAGGTCTGAATTCAGTTTACAGGGGTTTGCAGTCAACAGTTCACCAAGGAAAATGGATTTTCCACTCTCTGAAAGATGAATGTCCTTGTTCAGAAATGCTGCTGTAAGTAATTAATTTGTAAAGGAAGCTTTTGTATTACTGAACAATACTTATCTAGTAACGTTGTGCTGTGAAGAAAGCATCTGCCTACTGTATCCTTGCTATAGAACTTTTCAATCCAAGGCTTCTCCATGGCTTCACTCATCTTCCCTGTGATAGGGGAAGTACTGACAAGAAGTGATGTGGTTACAGCAAATCTGTAAGGAGACCAGCTCCTCACCGCAGACTGAGCTCTGAAAGGAAGCATCAGGTTCACTCCTCACCTACATATATGAAACCCCACTAGCTGAAATGAACCCATGAAACTGCTGGCTCAGTATATAACTATCTACATAACTTTATGTGTATATGAAGATTAAAGAGCTCCAAGATACTGGCACTTCTAATACATGTTACTAGAATTAGCAGGTGTGGTTTAGGTTTAAAAATCCCAGATTGTGCCTTTGTGCAGTGCAGTGACATGTCTAGGACAACCTCCCCAATAAGAGCATCGCTGCATGAAGACTTGCTTTTACAGGTGTCATTTAAAATCTACTGAACACATCAGTGTTTCTTCTTGACATGTTCCCATAATTATAGCTTTACCCCCTTCAGCCCCCCCTTTTTTTTTCAGTCCTGTGTAACCACCAAATGAAAGGTTTGATAATGCCCCTTTATCTGTCACTTGAATAATTAAGTTTTGCTTATTACAGCTAAATATTTACCCCACTGGATTCAAGCATTCCCCCCCCCCCTTTGTATTTTTTTCACTGTCCCTTTTGTTTTTTGACCACACACTTCCTTCCCAAAGCCCTAATGTGTTTTCTTTTTCAGCTGATTCCCAGCTATGTTAAGGCTAGCATTAGTGGTACCACTGGCTTGTTTTGTAAATAGCCTCTCTTGACAAATAAGTGAAACCGCAGTGCCCTCTCCCATCGCCACTAAGATGTGGCCCTGCAGGATGTTCTCTCTAGACAAAGACACTGAAGAGAGGAAACTCAGCTTGATTGGGTTGCAGCAAATCAGTCAGGAAACACACGGTTCCTGAGAAGCCTTCATACAGACTATATACACTTTCTAATGCCCGGGAACCAGCTTTAAATTCTTCTGTAAATAAGAACTCTGCAAACCTAAGAAACAATGGGGAAAAAAAGAAAAGAGTTTGTTATTATTTGGGGTCTCTGTACATCTGTTTGTTTGAAAGCATCGTTTTAGTAATATTCAAAGATTCATTTATTTAACTTTATGTGGAAGTTTTACACTCTCCAATATCCACAATAGAGGTCCCATGCTGAACCTTTGCAAACTGCACGTGTTTTATGCTTCTTTGGGAGATATAAACCCTTTTTTTCTGACTTCTGTGAGACATATTAAACACTTTCAAGTAGCTTTTATCTTGGTTGTTATTTCCACAGGATGCAAGCAATGTTTTGCATCAATGCAAAAAAAATGTGTAATGCTGAAGTAACTAAACAAAATGTTTTCAGTTCAAAGCAAATGCCTGAAAATGAGTTGCCCTAATTACCTCCTCATGATTCTGTGCTGTAAGGAAAACAGTAAAAAACATTGAATATTATCTTTTCAAACATGCATAGGAAATGAGGGAAATAAAATTAAACATTGTTGCAGGACAGAATTTTCAATGAGATGTACTTGTTTGTATCAGGACAAAATGGAATCAACCCCACTGGCTATGCTGAATATGACAATGTTACAGGGGCTAAATCAGTAAAATAAGAGCAAATCAGGTCCCACACTTATTTCCCATATTTAGTAATAAGGGATAGTGTTAAATGCTCTGAAAATCAGAAGTACTCAATGTAATGAATCATCACATTTAACTCTACTCCTGGACTTGGGTATACAATTTGACTGTTCTAATCTTAAATTAAGGTGAACCTGGGTACATACTGTTCCACCCCACAGGCTTATTGGGCAGGGATGGAGGGATGCTGGAAGAACCCACTGCTTCTCATGGAATCACAGAATGCCAGGTTGGAAGGGACCCCCAGGGATCATCTGGTCCAACCTTTCCAGGTAGCAGTAGTATAGTTTAAGTGAGATTGGCCCAACAGGCAGCCTGGAAGCAGAACTGCAGGCTCCTGCTCCACAACTCAGAGCTAGAATTGCACCTGAGGCTTAGCCACTTAGGGTGCACCCAAAGGCGGTGATTATAGATTCTGAGGTGCTTCACAAATGTTCCTGAGACTTTCCAGTATTACCCTGAACCCAGAAAGGCAGGAATGCTAACCTCTGTGCCCTGTATATGTATTTTGAGTTTCCAGTGAGCCTGTACAGCAGCAGGAACACATAAGCACTACCAGCCACTCCATGGCAGATTCCAGGTCCCTTCTTCAGCAGGCCTTTCTGCCAAGTTAGCTCTCCACAGCGGATACAAGTGTCCAGATATTGAGGCTTCTTGGAAACCAGGTAGGCTTTGGCAAACAGATATGCAATGCCTAGGGAAATAACAAGTGAAATTGTCTTCTGTAAAAATCAGGCCAAGGGTCTCATAGAACACCTAAGAAAATAAAGATTAGTATGCTAAACCCCTGCAGTCTCATGTTCTACATGTCAACGTTGCATATATATACACATATACATATATACACATACTATGTATGGAGGAGAGAGTAGTATCTGGTGTGCTAAAAAGAACATGGTTAAGATGTACTTCTCCACTCCCTGTGACAATATCACTTTCAGTCTTTTCAATATGTGACTGAATTCCAGGGTTTACACAAACATTCCCAGTCTCTTATCAACTTTAAACAGTAGTCACATTTTTCTGCCTTTAAAACTCTTAGCACTGGCTTCTACTGGTTTCGAATCCCCTTTCATCTCACCTATTTACACTGGCAGAAGCATGAAGATGTGCAAGACAACTTCTTACACTGGCAACAGATATAATTTCTTACTGAATAAGAAAAAGAAATTGCTTTTTTTCCCCCAGCATTTTCATGCTGGTTTACTCTAGTTTTAAACAGTTGTGCATAATAACTTCTGTTTTAAAAAAATGCCTCTTTTTCACCATCATTTTCATGCTGATTTACTCTAATTTAAAATAGTTGTGCATAATAACTTCTGTTTTAAAAAAATGCTTCTTTTTCACCATCATTTTCATGCTGGTTTGCTCTAGTTTTAAATAGTTGTGCATAATAACTTCTGTTTTAAAAAATGCTCCTTTTTCATCATCATTTTCATGCTGGTTTGCTCTAGTTTTAAATAGTTGTGCATAATAACTTCTGTTTTAAAAAATGCTGCTTTTTCATCATCATTTTCAAGCTGGTTTGCTCTAGTTTTAAATAGTTGTGCATAATAACTTCTGTTTTAAAAAATGCTGCTTTTTCATCATCATTTTCATGCTGGTTTACTCTAATTTTGAATAGTTGTGCATAATAACTTCTGATTAAAAAACCCAGCCGAACAACAAAAAAAGAACACCCTCCCCCCCCCAACAAAGGAAAATAAAACTGTTTGGCTTATCTTTAGAGGAGAGTCAAATAAATTAATCATAATCTTCAACAGCCCACTGCACATCTCAGTTCATGGTAACCTTCAAAGACTGCCTGTGCTACGTCATCAACTCAAGTGCCTAAGGAAATGTTTACTTGTGGTCTGAATACAATATACACTGAAATATCTGAACAGTGTCCTTGTAAACTACATGGGCATTATTGCCCAAGAACAGTGAAGGGATATGGGACAACAGCAACTAATGAATTTACATCTCTTTAAAGTAACATCTTTATGCCTTTGGGGATTGTGTCACTTTGTTTCGCTGCCTATGGCTCCACCAACAGTTAAACTCAAGACAAAGAGGGCATCTTCCTTGCAGGTCTCACCATTATCCCAGCCATGCTATAGAAATAATTTTTTTCCTCTTGAAAATAAAAAAGACTGGAATACAAAAGCTGTTTTCACTTCACTTCACTGGAGTGCAAGAGACAGGAGCTTGTTCCTTAATCATGCCAACAAAAAGATAAGTAGAAAGCACATTTAAGGGGTGTTAATTACAATGTACTCATTGTGATTTCAAAAGAACACCTTTTAAAGCAAGGCACCAATGCTCATGGACGTATTTTAACAAAAGGAAGCTTTTCAGTAAGCACCTAGGTTCATGTTACCAAGCCAATGTGATAGCTAACCATTAAATTCTGCCTGGGTGTCAAAAAAGCAATTTCTATACTCATCATTACTTGTCAAAGTTGCTAAGGTTAAGATTAGATTCTGAACTGACAGATATCAGCCTTACCTCACGAGCCCAAACTAACCCAAACTAAGGATTGATTCTCTTTCTTGTAGAAAAGCCATTTTGTATGTCTGAATTTCAGAAAAAAAAATGTCTCTTGGTAGTACAAACTCCCCTTCACAGGAATACATTTTGATCAGATTTACACATTATCCATATAATAAGGGCAGCTAAACTTGGATTCTGATGGGGGGGGGGGAAAGCTATTCCGAAGGCCTCCCCAAAACTCACCGATGTGTCTGCATCAGTGCTCTTAGAATCATAGAATCAACCAGGTTGGAAGAGACTTCCAAGATCATCCAGTCCAACCTATCCCCCAGCCCTATCCAGTCAACTAGATCATGGCACTAAGTGCCCCATCGAGTCTTTTCTTGAAGACCTCCAGGGATGGCGCCTCCACCACCTCCCTGGGCAATACTGCATACTATTTCTCTGTCCAGCATACACTGCCTTTGGACTCAGCTGTACAACTCTTTGAGGTCTTGTCATGAAAGGGAGCAAGAGTGGAAAATATACAGTTCAGGGTGACCAGAATTCTTTCAGCTGTGATCAGCTCTGCTTGTAAGGCAGAAAATAAACCTATCCTTCCAGCTTCTTCAGCACTACATAAAACTCTCTTAAGTGGAAGAAAAAGCCTAAATAGTTTGCCTGCCTCTCATAAAATGTCAAAATTGTTCCAACTTAACCTGAGATTGTCTTCTATCTGGGATCACCTAACATGGCCAGGCAATGAGATCAGCACCTGGCTGTTCATAGCATTAAGGGGAAACAAACCTGGAGCGCCATGACACCAGTGTACAAGCTCATTCTCCCGCTCAATTGTCTCTCCCAGCTCAGGAGGCCAGTTGCTGTTCTGTTCTTGGTCCATAAGGAAATCAACACTCTGCCACACAAGCTCCTGATCTGCTGGCTGCAGGTACTCGTAGTAAGAAAGCAACATCTGAAGGATCGATGAAAGTCCATGTGCTGCACCTGCAAAGAACAACAACAGTCAAGAGAAGAGGGTGGATTTAGGACCAATCACCATCTCACAGCAGCTTTCTCTTCAGACTTATTTCCTTTTCAAGGCCATGGTTCTTTTGTCTTCTTTAAGCATTTTACAAGAGTGCTTGGAACAAAGTTTCCTAGGTGCATGACATTATGATTTGTTGCTAACTACTTCTGTCTTCACCAGTTCCTCAAGCTAAGCAGAAATAGGTATGAATTTTGTCTGTTCTCACTCTGATGTGACTGAAACTCAGTGTGTGAAGTTACACCCAATCTGACCTGAATACTGTTTCAAGACAAGACTCTTATTGATACACTACTGAATGTGGACCATTATTCTGCAGTCTTTGTTGAACTCAAATTGTAACTGAAGCATAAATGACATTCCCTATTAATAACTGACATTCCCTATCAATGACTGATGGTGTCAGTCAGCTAAAACCTGTAGTTCAGTGCAAGAATTCTCTGTACCTGCAGGGTCTGCGAAGCAGCACTACTAATGACTTCACTCTTTACTCCCCTGCCAGGGAACTCTTAACATCTGAAAATCAACCTCATGTTTTCTGCAGTGGGATATTGTGCCTTGAGGATCTCTCTAGGGACCTGCTCAATGACTTACCTACTGCTTCAGATGAGCTCCATGACAAGTAGAAGCTCATGATGGATAGAAGCTGACCACACGCTTGAATTGCGCTGCTGAAGCCAAAACCACTCTGCAAGCCCCTGCGCAGCAACAGCAGCTTAAAAATAACATCCCCTGTGGGGACAGTTCTGTCTGGTAAACTTCTCCACACTGACATGAACACCACACCTCTCACTGCCTCCATCTTGCAAGGACAGATTTACCAGGGCAGAAGGGAGAAGAGGGAATGAAGCTACTGCCTGCTGCAACCTTGGTGCAGCACAAGCACCTCTTGCGTTCTCCCAGCACTAGACAGCATCAACCCCTCCCCCTAGCTCCTCAGTCCCACTTGGGACTTTTAGGAGGCTGGATTAGCCCAGCTCAGTGAACTGTAGGTTTTACATATTTGATTTCTGGTGTCACTTTCTTAAACTTATTTTAAGGGTCTACTGGTTCAGCATCTACACATAGCATCACTTTCAAAGTAGTTGGACATGTTTTACTCACCAAGATACTCTGTTCCATAGTAGGAATACATGAGAGGGAATGGTTTCCTCTTCTTCACTGCATACTGCTTTCCTGATTCTAGTATGGCCAGGCAAATTGATTTTATTTGTGCTGAGGTCAGCACCTAAAAGCATCAAAACAAGCATCAAATCTATGACAATAACTTTAATTTTTAGACATTTTGCAAGACTTTGCTTTTCTGCTGGTGAATAAGACAAAGTAATGCCTTTAATCTTATGAGCATGCCATGAGGTGCAACATTAGTAACACTTCCTTACGTAAACCATTAAATTTAAACAATGATTCTCAAAAACAGAGTTTCATCCCATCTCAGGACAGTGATTGCTAAATCTTCAGGTGCACAGAAGAGGTGAAGAGACCCACTAAGAGCTTCTGCTCTTCTTTTCCAAAGATGAATCAGTTTGATGGACACTGGGAAAAAAGCACCTGGCAAACTGCAGAATGACAGCCTCTGGACTGGAGGAAGAGAAACAGCTTGCCCAGAGAGGTGGTGGAAGCCCCATCCCTGGGGGTCTTTAAGGCCAGGCTGGATGTGGCTCACAGCAACCTGATCTAGTGTGAGGTGTCCTTGCCCAAGGCAGAAGGGCTGGAACTAGATGATCCTTGAGATGCCTTCCAGCCCTGACAATTCTATGATTCCATGATTCTAAGAGACACCAGGACAGGACACAGGAAAAGACCTATGGAAGCAGTAAATTTTACAGACTTTACTGTGACATACTGAGTTAAACAGATTTTTCTCAGTGAATAGAAGAGTAAGCAAAGAAGAAGGTACTAAATTTTATTGAAAATCAATAGGACCTGTGGGTTCAGAAACATCTTAGTAGAAGAATCAGACCTTCTTACTTCAAGAAAACGCTAAGAAAAATGCAATGCAAGACAGATTTCTATGAAGAGAGGCTAGCTGTGTTTAATCACAGAACCTTAGGGGTTGGAAGGGACCTCCAGAGATTGAGTCCAACCTCCCTGCCCAGGCAGGATCTCCTAGGGTAATCTGCACTGGAATGCATCCAGGTGGGTTTTGAGAGTCTCCACAGAAGCAGAGTCCACAACCTCTCTGGGCAGCCTGTTCACTCTCACTGCAAAGAAGTTTGTCCTCATGTTGAGGTGAAACCTTCTGTGTTCCAGTTTGTATTCATTGCTCCTTGTCTTACTGCTGCTGACCACTGAAAAGAGATTGACCCCATCCATTTGACACCCATTCCTCAGATATTTGTACACATTGAGCAGATCTCCTCTCAGTCTTCTCCAGACTAAACAGTCCCAGGGCTCTCAGTCTCTCTTCATAGGTGAGATGCTCAAATCCCCCTCATCCTCGTGGCTCTCTGCTGGACTCTCTCCAGCAGGTCCCTGTCTCTCCTGAACTGGGGAGCCCAAAATTGAACACAGTATTGCAGTTGTGGTCTCAATAGGGCAGAGTAGAGAGAGAGAAGAACCTCCCTAGACCTGCTGGACACACTTTTCTTATGGGACTTTTTAATTACCAACAGGTCAACATGGCCCTGAGAAGCAACTAATGTCTTACTCTCAGAGGTGCAAAAAGTGAGATTGACAAATCATACACTTCACCAGATGTAAGCTTTTTCCCAATCAACGACCTAAAGCATTCAATAAGGAATTGATTTTACAGGTTTTAACTACAGCTCTAATTATATGCAGTTCACTGCAGTTTCCTCTGTCAGCCACATCTGTACATTATTGACCAACATCTAAGTCATTTAAATCACGTAGTGGAAACAGTGTTCTGGCTTTAAGGGAAAACCTTTATGGCAGCTGTACTTTGCAAAAAAAAAACATTTAAAAATCTATTTGGACTTATGAGAAGAGAATTGATAAAGAAAAAAAAAAGACAAAAATGAAGCAGAAACATTGTCAAGATAAGCAGTAATCCTAAAACTACCTGGAATATCAAGATCATGTATTGATATTAAACCAATACATTTGGGTTTGTTATGATTTGTATTATCCTAGGATTTACAGTTCTCCAGTTTTAAAAAGCACAGTTAGCATTAAGTATGGAAGCAGAATCTGTAATAAACCATATCCTCTCATCTGGCATGTAAGATATGCCTTGGATAATTAATGTCACTTAGAATTAAACTGGAAACTAATAGCTGAAAATTTCTGTTTGTTCATCTTACCTTGCTCCCTGCTAACGAGGCATTTTATGACAGCCACTCCAAATGGCTATGATATTTGCACAACCTGGAGAATGACCTACTTCTGATCTTGATTAGTGTTTTTTTAGTGTTACTGCAGTAGAAGTAAATTAGCCATTAACATCTGGAGACTTCACTCACTTCCAGTCATTTTTAAATGAATTGATTTAGCCTTGCTGAGTTTAAAGAAACAGTTTAAATCCTAAGCAAACGAGGAGATCAGAGACATGGCCAGACAGTCTGTGTTCTCTCCACAGCTCTCATTTTACTCTCTTGCATTTTGGGGCCCAGTCCTCCAAACTGTACATTTTGTTAATGTTTAGTAAGGTAACCCTTTAAAAACTGAATGTGAAGGATAAGATTCTCTAGCTGTAATTCTAGAAGGCAAAGGCAGGCTGATTAGAAAATTCACAATCATTTTATGTATGCAGTTGCTCCTTTACTTAATATATCAACTGCCTTTCAACACCAACCCTGTTTTGCTAAGCTTATTTTCATGTTTGGGGGCATTTAACTTTTAAATGGAATTAACAACTGTTTTTAAATGCTGGTTGTGTATTTTAAGTGGATTTGAACTTCTCCCCAAATCCAGCCTTGCACAATGCTGCAGTGTCAGCTAGCAAAAAATGCATTGTTCACCATTTTTTACTAAATCCAAACACTTCAGCACTATGATTACTTAATTGTATAGCATGGCATTGCATTTTGGCTGGTGCAATGAAATAGGTTAACAAATAGAATCTCTTTTTCAGAATGCAGAACCCAAAAATCTCACATGCAAAGCCAGATTTGCATTTATTTAAGATGCAATTATTTGCAATTATTTTAAATAGCATTTTGAGTGGATGATAGAAATCCACCTGTCCTGAGCCACTTTCACCTTACCAAATGGAGCAGAAAAGAAAATAACATGTATGTCTTGAAAACAGCTTTCTTTCTGGTCACTCAGCCTGATCTGGACACTCAAGGCAGGTAGAAGGTATGTCCCAACAGCTAAATAAGAACATTTTTGTGCTGACTCCAAATATCTTACACCAAGTGCCTCAGTCATGGCCATTGTAGGGGTGTTGCCTCTTTTCCAAAACACTTATGTATGAAGGATTTGTATTTGATCCTTGTAGGAAATGGTTGGCTGGAACACAGTTGTATCCTAGGCTGCATGAGAAGTGTGGCCAGCAGGTCAAGGGAGGTGAATCTGCCACTTTACTCTGCTCTGGTAAGATCTCACCTGGAATACTGCATCCAGCTCTGGAGCCCTCAGTACAGGAAGGACATGGACCAGATGGAGTTGTTCCAGAAGAGTGCTAGAAAAATGATCAGGGGGACTGAAGCACCTCTGCTATGAGGACAGATTGAGGGAGCTGGGGTTGTTCAGCCTGCAGAAGAGAAGACTCTGGGGAGACCTAACAGCAGCCTTCCAGTACTTGAAGGGGGCCTACAAGAAGGCTAGAGAGAGATGGTTTACAAAAGTCTGTAGTGACTAGGATGAGGGGCAATGGTTTAAAATTAGAGAAGTGTAGATTTAGATTCAGTGTTAGGAACAAGTTCTTTACCATAAGGGTGGTGGAACACAGGAACAGGTTGCCCAGGGAAAGTAGAGGCAGCCCCATCCTTGGAGGCAGACAAGGGCAAGCTTGACAAGGCTCTCAGCAACCTGATCTAATGGAGCATGTCCCTGCTTACTTCAGAGGGGCTGGTCTAGACGATCCTTGGAGGTCTCTTCCAGTCCAAACCATTTTATGACTCTATGATGAGTGGCCTTTCAAAGGCTGAATGATGAAAGATTGCACTGAAGAGCCCCAGTGTCTTGCTGAACTTTATTTCAATCAAACCTTTGTAAAATCTCTATAGCCTCTCTCATAATATCTTTAATAAAAACAGCTAAAAACTTAGGACCAAAATAACCATCACAGACTACATTAATCATAATCACAGATGGTAGTGTGGTTCTAGAAAGTCCATTCTCAATTCACTGTAGTTGCAATGCCTCCTTGCCCCTGAGAATTACTGAAGCAATATGTTTAATAAGGGATGGCGAAGAAATAGACTGATCATCCCAAAGGCTTTGAAGGGATAAATTGCATATTGATATCACGTCCTCCTGGTGAAAGCTGTCTGATGTTCTGATGGAGAATGAAGCCAATATCAGAATATGCTGCCCAGAAAAAAAACCAACCAGAAGTCATGCCTGAGATAGCACATTTTTTTGAGAAACTTCTTCAATGTCACTTAGCATAAGCAGGACACAGAGGAGGCAAAAATATTCTTTATCATGTCAGTACTTAGTCAAAACACTACTGACACAAAGACATTTAACAAGGCCAAGTGCAGGGTTCTGCACTTTGACCACAACAACCCCAAGCAGGGCTACAGGCTGGGGACAGAGTTGCTGGAAAGCAGCCAGGAGGAAAGGGACCTGGGGGTGCTGGTAGATAGTAGCTGAACATGAGGCAGCAGTGTGCCCAGGTGGCCAAGACAGCCAATGGCATCCTGGCCTGCATCAGGAACAGTGTGGCTAGTAGGACAAGGGAGGTTATTCTGCCCCTGTACTCAGCACTGGTCAGGCCACACCTTGAGTGCTGTGTCCAGTTCTAGGCTCCTCAATTCAAGAGAGATGTTGAGGTGCTGGAGCATGTCCAGAGAAGGGCAACAAAGCTGGTGAAGGGCCTGGAACACAAACCCTAAGAGGAGAGGCTGAGGGAGCTGGGGTTGTTTAGCCTGGAAAGAGGAGGCTCAGGGGTGAGCTCATTGCTGTCTGCAACTACCTGAAGGGACATTATAGTCAGGTGGGGGTTGGCCTCTTCTTCCAGGCAACCAGCAACAGAACGAGGGGACACAGTCTCAAGTTGTGCCAGGGCAGGTCTAGGCTGGATGTTCAGAGGAAGTTGTTTCCAGAGAGAGTGATTGGCATTGGAATGGGCTGCCCAGGGAGGTGGTGGAGTCACCGTCCCTGGAGGTGTTCAAGAAAAGCCTGGCTGAGGCACTTGGTGCCATGGTCTAGTTGACTGGATAGGGCTGGGTGCTAGGTTGGACTGGATGATCTTGGAGGTCTCTTCCAACCTGGTTGATTCTATGATTCTATGATTCTATGATTCTGAATTCTTGTTACAAGTCCCTTGCTTGTGCTTTGTCTTCTGCAGAGCTACTGCTACGTAAAACTGCATACCGTGTTGAGTAGCTCTGAGAACTTCAGCCTTTAATTGTAAAAAGAAACATTCTGTATTTGTTTTCTTAGAGCTCCTTCCCCTGTGCAAGTAACAGAAGGCATTTCTGAATACCAAGTATGACCTTTTTAAAGATGAATCAGTACTTCTATTAGGCAACAGCTACACTAATACTATTATGAGAAAAAAAGTCTTCTTTTATGCATGTAAACAAATTTAATATGCATCTAATGCATCAAACCTTCCTCTGCTACACTTTAAAAAAGCCACTTACATTAATTTGATCATATACGTTTTCTGATGCTGTAGAGTGTCAAAAATAAGCTGGGAAAAAATAGGTCAGTCTACAAGTAACTCAAGAGGAGCTTTGTCATTAGTCTCCTATGCTAGAAGCCCAGCAGAGGGAGCTTGTGAATTAGTAATACTCAAAACTGCTGTTAAAGATACACTGATCAGCACAGCTCAGTCAGAAAGATACTGCAGTCAACTTGGTAATTGAATGATAGCTTACTGCACTGTGTGATCTTTCAGTTCACTCCTTATGTGTGATCTCTTCCTACTAAAGACAGGGGCTGGCATTGTTCAGGGACCTTTCCATGCAATGCTATGACCAGATTTTTGCTTCTTTCAGGTGATGCTTACACCTGGACACACAAAAAGCATAGCAGATAGAAAACCAAAGAGATCTGCCTCCAGCTAGCACAGAATGACCGAATTGCAGAGGTCGAAAGGGACCTCTGGAGACCACCCAGTCCAATACAGTTTCTAACACAAGTATGCCTTGAACAGATTGCACAGGAGTTAAGTCCAGGTGAGCTTTGAAAGTCTCCAGAGAAAGAGCCTAGTTACAGAATTCTATCCCAACTGTTTTCAACAAGCAACATCCTTATTTTTTTTCTTTCTTCTTCTTCTTCTTCTTCTTCTTCTTCTTCTTCTTCTTCTTCTTCTTCTTCTTCTTCTTCTTCTTCTTCTTCTTCTTCTTCTTCTTCTTCTTCTTCTTCTTCTTCTTCTTCTTCTTCTTCTTCTTCTTCTTAATTATTCACTAGCCTTGTAACACGTGGTTGAGCCACTCTGGGGGCACACTCTGGGAACTGGCCAAAATGGATGTACCAGATCACCTGTGATCCAAATCTCTGCTTGGGGCTCATATGGGTCAACCGCTCCTCCACCAGAGAACAGAGCAGTTTATGACAAGCACAGATGAATTAGAGACTAATGCTGCACCAGTAGTCATCTATGCTCCCCAGATAGACAGAAGGAAAATTATTTTACCATGTAAAATCTTCTTCAGTGGGAAATCCTCTGACTGTTTATCACAGACAGAAAGTACACGAGTCCTGATGGCTTATGCCAAAAGTGCAGCATGGAGCTGCCACTTCCTGATGAGAGATGTAGCCTTCTGCACTCTAGATGTGCATCCCTGATGATTCTGCATTATGATGATAATCTCCCAAGCTGGGCATCTGATAGTCTTGTCTGGGCAACAGGCAGCCCAGTGTGTTATAGCTGTGCTACCCCAGGATCCCAGTCCATTTTTCACATTAGTAAGCAAGGAACATCTGTTCTGCCAGTGTATTTTGGATTGTTTTACTTAATCTTGACAGTGGGACTGCTGGTTCATTGGGAGGGAATCCTTGCCCTCACCTCTTAGGCCGATCTTTGTTGTAACCAGCCTGGCTGAGTGCTTGAACTGGCTGATGCACGCAGTGGCATACAAAGAACTCCAGAGAAGCAGGAAAACAGGATTCATGAAACAACCTTTGCAAAAGATAAATCATTGCAGCACAGATGAGAAATACTTTGCAAACATTGCAATAACCTTGACAGTGTCTTCAATTTGAACTCTGGGATCTACTGGGACTTTAGAAAGACAGCTCATTGGAAAGATGAATTTATTGGTGTACATATCTGCAGGTAAACATGAGATGGGCAGGACTTGATCTTGAGTTGGTTAGTAAAGACTAGTATTTTTTGCAAAGAAGCTGGCCTGAGCTTAAAGTTCTACAAATTAACATAGTAATTGTATCTAGAAACTGAAGAAAGTTAATGATCTATATTTTAAGATGTATAGAAGAAGTGGACTTAATGTAATGTATTTGTGTCTGAGGAGTATAAAAGTGCAAAGAGAGATGTTCATGCTAGAGTCTCTTAAGATTATGACTTGTACTGCTGCCAAGTTCATGAAGACATAATTTTGAAGTTGCCACTAAATATAGAAGTGGTATCAGGCACTGGAAAGTACTGTTGCAAAGGGTAAGAGGGAGTGAGGACATCTCTGGTTTATCTCAGAAGTGTAAGCTCAGAACAAAGTTGGTCCATCTCTCTGTGGGAACCAAAGGTGCTTCAGCCTGGTGTCTGGCTAAGAAAGACAAAGAAAGAAGAGCACTGTGTATTACATCATACACCTGCCTTGACAAGAGCCTTCTGCTGTACTCTCTTCCACGAGAGACTATGTGCTCAGTGCATGGATAACGTTCATATCCTTGTCTGGCCTGGGAAGGTCTAGCTGGGTGCTACGCTGCAAAAGGTGCCACAAACCAGAGACAAGTAGGTATTATTGGCCCTGGGATTAAGGGAAGGGGTAAAGAGAGTGAGATAGTGCTAAAAGACTGAAAGAGCTCCTGGGCCCACAGACTAGGTTAAGTAGCTCTATCTAAAGAGAATGGTCTACATCCAAATTTAGTGATGTACTCGTCTGGAGAAAACAGTCAGCAGTTTGTATTATAGCATGTGGATGACTAAAGGTTCTTCTAATGCCTCCTTTGCTCAGACATCTCTCTGATCAAACTACTACACAGAACCTGTACGGTTGCACACCCTTTCATCTATTTCCAGCTTATCTGAAGCATTGTTTGCATGCTGCAATTGTATATATAACATTAAAGTTTCACTTGTTTCAGCAACAGCAATTATGCTGCTGATGTGAGATCACCCAAAAAGACAAAACTAAAAGATCAGACTGACAGCAACTATGCAATATAATAAAGTACAGGATGGATACAGAGAAAGATCGATTGCTAATTCCTTGACAATATCTCTAAGGATGCTCATAGCTCAATTCATCTTACGTGACACCATCATCTTAATCACTCAGAACAATGGAAAAGTGCCTTTTCAGTCTCATGCAGTATTTATGTTTTTCAATTTTTCAAAGTAATTTCACCTACTAGATCAGTCAAAGGCCTGCAGTGATAGGATAAGGGGCAATGGCTTCAAGCTACAGAAGAGCAGATTTAGATTGAATGTTAAGAACAAGTTCTTTATCATGAGAGAAGCGGAACACTGGAACAGGTTACCCAGGGAGATGGTTGAGGCTCCATCCCTGGAGATATTCAAGGTAAGGCTCAACAGGACTCTGGGCAACCTGATCTAGTGGACCATGTCCTTGCTCACTTCAGGGTGTTTGGACTAAACAGTCCTTGAGGGTCTCTTCCAACCCCAACCGTTCCATGATCCTCCTAAAAAACTATGTTAAAAAGATTGTAATATTCACTTTCTGGACAGAAGGTATTTCAATGGAATCAAGAACAACAAAAGTTACTTTATCTTGTAAGAATAAAAGAAAAAGCAGCAAGCTTAAAGGCAAAATATCTTGCTGCTCAGCTAAGACTCAAGTAAGCTAGGGAATTTATTTCTGATGAACTCATTTGCATTGTGGAATTGTAACTGAACTGTATTTTGGAAAATACCTTTGGCTGAACTGCCAGAAGTGTCTCACCACTCCAACGGAATTAAATTAGGATGCTTCAGAGCCTGTGTTGTTTAAATAAATATTTTATCACCTTTCAACTCATCAAATATTACAAAGTGAATACCGCATTACAAGAACTTTCATTCCTGACAGATGTTGCAAAGCCAAATAGTGCAGTTAACTCCCAGAACTCAGCCTACAAATCCTGGAGGGAAGGTTAATCCTTGTGTTTCAGAGTGCAAAGCCAGTCCTTAGAAACAAAGGTTAGAGGCACATTTCAAAATTATCTTCCTCAGACGTTCCTGCAGCTACTCTGAGTCATTCAGTACTGGTACAAGATATTAAACCAGATGGAGCACTGGAAACAAATCCTGAAGAATTGAGATTTGTTTGTACACAACTGTGCTCCTCACTGCAAGCAAGTGGAAACATCCAACTGTTTGGACAACTTCCACACTGTGCTGTATATAACACAGTTTGATAATTGTTACTCAGAGCTTTTCTGCAGTCAGTGATCTCTGCTGTGCAGGAACAGTTTCTTCCCATGCTTACTTTGGAGGAAGGAGAGATATGAAGGTGAGACAGAGCGCAAATTGCTGTTGCTGTAGGAAGGCAACTGGAAGGTGCTGTATAAACACCATGGAGAAAAGGCAGCACTATAAATCTGTTCCAAAGCTCCAGAGATGATGAGTGGTGGAGCTGCTGTCCTATGAATTCTGACATGGCTTATGTGCCCCACAACACAGCACTGCCAGGATCTGCATGCCTACCAAAAGATGTCCATAAGACTTCAAGGGCATGTCTAACCTTACTCACCAGCATGGTAAAGTTTTGACTACAAGACTTTTAACCCTTGGCATCCAGAGTACGTTTTATGCAGTGGAAAGGCCAAAAGAATCCTAAGAGAGTGAATCCACAGTATCTCTGCTGGGTGGAGTAGCTGTGTGGTCAGTCCAAAACTTCACTGAGCTTCTGGATGTTGTGCTGTGCTAACCACTGTAAGAACTGGTTCTACCTTTTCATTTGTATTTGCTGTTCAGTCTCATGCAGAATAAATGTAATGAAGCCTAGCATCACTTTACACTAAAGAAAGCACATCACTTTACACTAAAGTAAGCACAGAACTCTGATGTGCTACCACGTTCCATCCAGATGGACAAGGAATGGTGCAGCACATGTGCAGACAACATGCTAACACCTGAACTGAGTACACACAAAACTCAGGCCCTGCACCACGTTCAGCTTACTTGAATCTTGGTTTCTTCCCAGCACAGAGAGTAAGAATTGTAGATAATTCTCCCCAGATACAAGTCCTTGTACTGCTCAAAATAAATCTTGGTTTAGCTTATTTTTTAATCTCTTGAGCTTTTTGGCACTTGTCTCAGTTCAAAACCCAAAGCAATTCTTAGCCAATGGGCTGCCTCTTCTAGACAATTAATGAAGATAATAAATAAGACTGGTTCCTACAGAAGTCCTTTATTAGCAGTCATGATTAGCTTTGCTTGTGGTCTTTCAGCCAATGCCAATGTCCCCATACAAGGCAGCATGAATTAAGTTTGCAAAGTAGATTAATCTTTGACACTGCAGCAAAAGCCCTATTCAAATGTAAACAGGATATTGGCTACCTTGCTCTCACCAGCCACTAACTTTAGAATGCTGTTATTTACAACAAATGATCTTGTTTCTCGAGACTTCTTTGCTTTTCTAAGTCACACTGCTTTATATGCATAGCTCCATTATGCAGATATTTATGAGGCATGTGACATCCAGAAGTTAAGCCTCAATATTTGCTGCTGAGGAACAATGTGGCTACCTGCAAAATTAGTCGGATGAGGTAAATCACACAACGGTGTCATTCACAGAAGGATAAATTAGTCACTTCAAAGCAGCATCAGCATTGCTTTCAAGCAAAGGTAATTCTAGAGAACTCTATGGTGGCATCATGCCACTTTTACTTTGCATGATGATTTGCAATTTGTGCCATGCTAATAAGCCAATGAATAGGAATATCAACTTGAGCTACAAGATGAATGCTGACAACATAATGCAGGAAAACCAGACTGAAGGTGATTGAGTCCTCTGAGTCATCTGAATTTTACCCTACTCTGAATGTGGTAGGAGTCTGATGTAGTAAAAGTTCTGATGATCTGTATGTGGCTCCCAGATTCTCTGAGGCACACTGGCAAAGACAGCTCTCAAGTGAAAGTAACAAAAGAGCTTCCAGTGGCATACAATACCATTAGCACTGCCTGGAATTATGCCCACAACTCCAAATACAATTCATGTCATACTTTAGATACAGACAGTCACTTCAAATTCAATACTGCCACATTTCAAGGGCAGAGTCAGAGCCATGGGATTAATGTGAGCAAGTGTGGGATACTGTGCTTTTTAAAATGCAGCTTACTTGGTAAGTGACAGGATCACCATTCATACTTTCATCCTGCTTAAGAGAAGATTGCCATTTTGTAGTGTAATAAAATTTGGGAAGTGTTACCAGTGTTCCTTTTGTGCTGAATATTCTCTGTTGTGACTGTGTACAAATTAAGCACGTTTGGGAAAAGAGGCTGCTGTGCCAGAAGGTGCAGTTCAGATTACTCTAGAAGAGTACAAACCTCACACAGAAACAAGGAAGAGGAGGAAAAGCCACGAGACAAATAATACTGCCACCAATGAACAAATATTCATTGCACTTAGCCATCAGCTTGCATTTAAAGATCTCAGAGTGCCATAGAATTAACTGACAAGAATTACTGTCAGAGCTTACACTGTGTTGCCCCTGCACTGGGAGCACTCAGTGCCATGCTTCCCTTCTGCTGGATTTGTAATTTCACACGGCTCTTCCTTGCAGCCCTACAGAAGGAAATCTGCAGAGTCAGACAGGAGGGTCCAGACAACTATTCCTGGACCTATGACTGACAAGAGGTGTTTTCCAAGGGAAAAGTCTAACTACAGACATATAAAATTCCTTGCCAGGTGCCTTTCCTGCTTATTCTGTGTGCTTAATATTCTGATGACCTTGCAATAAAGCAGCTTCAAATCAAGGGCTCAGAAGCACACAGAAATCCTCTCATGTCTACTTTGCAAAATTTGAAAAGTATCTCATAAAAAAAACCCCAAACCAAACAACAAAACAAAAAACCCCAAACAAACAGAAAAGCAAAACAAAACACCAAACCAACACACCAAACACACAAACCAAAACCAAAAACCCAAACAAAATACCCTCTTTCGTAGTCCCTGTGCTTGAAGGTCATCCTGGCTCTCTGCAGACAGCAGGAAGAATGTTTTATCACCCCTGGCTTGTAACTTGGCTTTCAGAAAAAGGTTTCACCTTCTTCCCCTGATGCATCCTTAGCTCCCCACATATAACGTGTGACAGGGAGCCCCCTCCCTCACTGGCAAACAGCAAGCTGATATTGTTGATTATTATAGGTGCTTAGGAAATAATCTTCTCATAGCTCAGGGGTACAGGTACTTTCAGGGTATTTCTTGTCTTCCTTTAACTATGGGGCAGGATCCACCTCTTAACGATTGTCCAGACGTTTCAACTAACAGATGCTCAGTGCTGCAGGGGTGCAAGGCACTGAGGAGCCCTTGGGCTGCAGCATGCTCTAATGCTGCTTTGGTTTTGTAAAATAAGCTTTGCACTAAAGCTCTTCAAACCCTGAATTTTCCCAATTACCTAAAAGAGCCAGGAACAATTTTGTTAATCTTAATGCTTAGCTGCTGGGTGAAGATCTTGCTGTTCCTCGACACAGCAAAGATGGACAAGGAGGGATACAACCAATGTTTAAGGCACCAAATGGCTCTTCTCAACCTTTCCAAAATGCAGGGTCTTCCCTGCTTGCATCTGTAAGAGAAAATACTGCAATACTTTGCCCCTCCAAGGTACTGGAGGTAGTCTGAACTTGAATAGCACTGAATAGCACTGGTTTGGGTAAAGAGGCACATGGAGCAGGAATGACTGCAATTTATGTGAGCCACATTTCACAGAATGTCAGGGGCTGAAAGGGACCTCAAAAGATCATTCAGTTCAACCCTCCTGCCGGAACAGCATCACCTATACCAGGTCACAGAGAAACATGTCCAGGAAGAATTTACTATCTTCAGAGGGAGACTCCACAACCCCCCTGGGGCAGCCTGTCACAGTGTTCTGTCACCCTCACAGTGAAAAAACTTCCTCCTCATGTTTACATGAAACTTTCTAGGTCTCAGCTTCCACCCACTGCTCCTCGTCCTGTCAATGGGCATCACTGACAATTCACTTTTATGGCCCTACTTGGGTGCTTAAGGATGGAGAGAGACTGTTTGCAAAGGCCTGTGGCAATAGAACATGGGGCAATGGCTTCAAACTAGAGAGCAGTAGATTTAGATGGATGGTAGGAACAGGTTCCTTACTATGAGGGTGGTGAAACACTGGAATGAGTTGCCCAGGGAGGGCCCACACCTGGAGATCTTCAAGGTGAGGCTTGACAGGGCTCTGGGCAACCTGATCTAGTGGAGGATGTCCCCGCTGACAGCAGTGGGAGTTGGACTAGATGACCTTTGGGGGTCCCTTCCATCCCAGACAATTCTATGATCCTGTGCTTTCCATGTACTAACTCAGGGATTGTTCTGCATAGAGAAGACTCAGGGGAGGTTTTATGAATGTGTATAGAGTAGAGATGATGGAGCCAGTGCTCAGTTAGAGAACATTCTACTTAAACAGGAAAAAGAAACATTTTTTTTACTGTGAGTGAGGGTGGCCAAACAGGAATAGGTTGTCCAGGGAGGTCACAGAGTGGAGACACTCAAAAGCAAGCAGGCAGCATGCTTGTGGAGCCTGCTCTGAGCAAGATGCTGGACCAAAGATCTCCTGGGATGCCTTCCAGCCTTGGCCATGCTTTGACCCTAAGGCTATGCTAAATCCCAGTGTAAGTGAATATGTTGATACACTGTTCAGGCAGATGCTATAGATTTTACTCCTCTAGAGATCTTGAGATTCAATTCTGATTTTGACTTGGCTTACCTATGTTTTTTAAATGTACCTGACAATATCTGTTTCAACAAAATAAGCTACCAGTCCCACAGAATCACATAATGGTAGGGGTTGAAATGGACCCCTGGAGACCATCTACTCCAACCTCCCTGATAAAGCATCTTCTCCTAGAGCAAGT
This sequence comes from Pogoniulus pusillus, assembly GCF_015220805.1. Taxonomy (NCBI): domain Eukaryota; kingdom Metazoa; phylum Chordata; class Aves; order Piciformes; family Lybiidae; genus Pogoniulus; species Pogoniulus pusillus. Next base: position 25,205,578 of record NC_087275.1, read on the forward strand.
CCCACGGTGCTCAGAGAATAAAATCAAACCAGGAAAATGCATTAATTGTAGAACTCTGTCTACATTTTGCCTTCTGGATGTGTAGAAGTTACATAAGCATTATTCTCAGGTATTTCTGATGGCATAATAAAAACTGTGTATGTACAAAACCAGCAGCCTGGAGGAAGAAAGCTTATAATTGATTCATCTCTACAAGACCAAGAACAAACAAATCAATATTTATTTAAAGAGCTTGAAGAAGTTTGTTCTGCTGTTCTGCTCCTAAGAATTTTTCCTGACTTCATATTTGACCAATTTATGTCTGCTCAGATGTAAACAGTTACATGTGGAATGGATCTTGGGATCCATTGCTATTTTACCTGTACACTTGTCAAATTAATCACTGGCTTAGCCTTAGAAAACCAAATCAATTAAGTACAACATTAGCCATTTCACAGATGGCTAGCAGAAATATCTAGAGACTGAGAGGTGCTTTACAAAGAGGCAAAGAGGAGAAGAACCTTAGTGTGAACACCATGCTTGCAGTCCTATGAACATCTATGGCAAGGCTTCCAATCCCTGACTGTACTAACCCTTCACTGCAAGACAATCTGTGCTTTTATTAGGACACTTCCAGTAAGCCAAACCCCAACACTCTGTAATTTTGGACCAAGCACTAAGAAACATCTATAAAAGGACAGACTTAACACTGACTCATGCTGCTGGTGAATCAAAACAATATATAAAGTGGCCCCTTACTAAAGATGACAGATATAGGGAGAGAGTTAATACTGAGCTTTATATTAGCAACAGAAGTAAATCACAAGAACAGACTGAACTTAACCTCTAGATATTTCTTGAGATTTCACTTATGCCTTCATTTCCAATGTGGACAGAACAATTAACTTAAAATGGAGCTCTCAAATCTATTGGTCCAACTATACCTCCACAATGGAACTCCTATCACTTCACAAATGTCCCTTGAATGTACAATGGCACATCTGGTGCTACAACATAAAACATGTCCCTGGTTTTATTCACAGAACAGAGCAAAGGAGATTCTCTAGTTGCAGATAACGAAGTTGAAGATTTTAATTTTGTGTATCACAGCACAGCTTCTGCAGTACAATGATTCTCTGTCTTTACATGACACCTACCTACTTCACTTGTTCAGAGGCTTTTCCTAGTGAATGTAGCAGTGGCCCATTAAAAGACTGCTGGATAATAGCAGGTCATGAGCTGGATGTGAGTCAGTGTCACACTGGTGTGAGATGCGAACACCTTACTGAGCTGTATAAATAGAAACAAGACCTGGAAGAAACACAAAGTTATCTCTCTGCTCAATTAGAAAGGCCTGTGCCAGAACCATGTGTCCAACTTCTGGCACTCTTCAGGAAAAGGCTAGAAAGAGTCTGGTGCAGCACAACAGGAACGACTAGAGGTGTAGAAAACAGGACACACGTGGGAAGGGTTAGGGTTGTTTGTGTAGAGAAAGAAGGATGAAGGGTAGTAATTTCTGCAGTCTTGAAATATGTGTAGAGCTTCTGTAAAGAGGAATAGAATTTCTCACTGTTTCTCAATGGACAGGACAAGGAATATCAGACTTAAACTGCAGCAAGATTCGGATTAGTCATTAGGCTAGGCCTTCTAATGAAGCAGTGTCTCTGACAGCCAAGGCAAACTCCAGATCCTTCATCACTGGGGGAAACAAAGAGCAGGTTAAAGAGGCTGCCAGGGATGACACAGGCACATGCCTGGGGGATAGATGGAACCCTAAATTATCTCTCAAGGTCCCAGTCAGTTCTCTGATTCAACAGGGATATCATTTGGTTGTCAGAACTGAGCACACAGACTGGAGAATACTGCCAGTATGGAATATGCAACACCCAGAATTTTCCAAACTGGCACTGACCCACCAATAGAGAGCTGCTTTGTCCTGGGCTGCTTCTAGTCCCAGGCCTTACACTCCTGAAAACAGCTTCCATTTCCTTGACACTGAAATCAAAATCTGACCAGTGCATCCTAACATTTACAAAGCTCAACCACCTTAACATTGTAGCAATGAGGGAATGGAATTAATCTTTTGAAGAGAAAGATTAGCCACACAATAATTAAATGCATTGGACAGCTATAAGGTGCATTTATCTGCCACATGTTTACCCCCCAGCTCATCCAGTGCTATCTGACATCATTCCATCTCACTCATGATCCACCGTTCCTCAACAAGAGATATTAAGCCATTAAAATCAGGTATTCAGGAATGCTGAAGAAACAGATTGACAGTTCTGCTCTCAGAGATCAAAATATATCAAGCTGAGAAACACCAAATGACTCAGCAACACCTTGGACTGCCATTAAGATACTCCTTGATCATATTTTTATATTAAAATGAAACAGCTATTTCAATTATTTTGCCTTGCTACTCTTAGGGAAAAAATTAATCATTTCTCTAACCATCACTTGAAAATAATCCTACAACATAGATAAGAAATAATTGTTTTTGACAGTGTGTTTTCATTGAGCTCTGTTGTAATGGAGCAGACAGAAGGTTACGCAACATCACTCGGCGCTTAATCTCATGCTTGTCAATGGCCAAAGAGCTTCACGACAGACAGAGAGAAGCATTTTGACAGACTGTCTTATGGTGACCTGATTGCATATATTGAATTCTGATTTTTTTAAAGGAGGTGGAATAGAGAAGCTGGCTGACAAACAGAGCTCCCATTTATAGCAAAAGCCTTACGCCACGCTGTGACAGCAAGCTGCAGCAACAGCAGAGCAGGACCATGAGACTTACCCCTTTTAACTGCCTCCCTGGTCCTCTCTACAGTTTGTCTACTGCTTGAAGGCAAGGCTGAAGGCAGCAGTTTACTGGCTGAGTAAACTGCTCTGCAGTCTTTATATAGCCTGTCAGTAGGGTGGTAGGTTGCTTTTAAGACTGTCCAGCTGAATTAACAGAAGAAGTAGGGTCTATTGATTTAATGGAAGAGAGAGGAAAGAAGAGGATGGTTTCTATATTGGGGCCCTGATAGCTGTGGCCATTAGCTGTGCTATGATCTATGTACATGTCTAATGTTTTTCCAATGTGCATTAAATGACAACAAAGAAGCTTAAGATTTAATTTAATCCCTTCGTTTCAGTGTTGCAAAGTGCTAAGGATGTTACCCTTTCATTGGTAATTGTTGTTAGCATCGTGCTCTTTTGTTCCTCTCAGGAGCAGCTCAGTCTTTTACATTTCTGTTTCTTTAGCCTGGCGTCAAAGTAAGGCTTACGAACTGCACTAACATTTAGGTCCCATACTAATTTATAGTATTGCGTACATGTAACAGGGAAATGTTGTTGGAAGAAATCTGGTGACATTCATGAAAACGCCTGTATGTTCTTCCAGACACCAAGCTGTTATCTCAGTTATTCCTCAGAGAAAGAAAATATGGGATATAAGGCAAAATGTTGTGCTCTGAATGTGCAAGTACCAAATATGATGACAGCTATTTTCATATGAGTCTATGCAAAGAGAACACAGTGACAGAAGACTGACAAAACCCAAGCAGATAGAAATAGTCATTTTCCTCAACAATATGTAGCTTACTCCCCTGCCTGCGCCTGCAAACATTTCTCTCCCTGTCTCTTCCACATTTCTCCCTGTCTCTTCTCTTCTGTTGAACTTCTGTCTTCTAAATTGAATATATTAGCCATCAGATCAACAACAGGATGCCAGAGAACCTGATTTTAGGTTTAAATCTCTCCTGCTCCAGGATCTGCATTATTTCTTGCCTTTTTCCCTTCATCTTTGATTTCTGCCACCCCTTTTATTTTTGCCAGTAATTTACTCTTTTCCTTTTTTATGCTTTTTTTTATTGACTCTTCCTTTCTCCTCTCTCTCTCCTCTCTGCTCAGCCTCTGTCAAGCACTGTTTTCCCCCATGCCTGCCTGTTTCTCTGCCTTCACGTAATCCACACTATATGCACTCTTTCTTTCTGCTATGTCATGCATTGTGAGCTTTGAGTTAACAGAGTTAACTGTGGCTTTTGGTCCTTTATGAGAACCGTGCTGAAAACTCACTATTAGCCTCTATCATAAATACCAAGTATAGCTACCAGTTTCATAGTAAAGTTCTTTGACATATGCCTAAAATACAAGATACAAAAATCTGAACACCTAAGACAATGAATTTAAGAAACTTCCTCTAAACTATGCCACTAAATTGACCCCAGGTAAGGACAAATTCTTTTAGGAACAAGTTCTTTATCATGAGGGTGGTGGAACATTGGAATGGGCTGCCTAGGGAGGTGGTTGAGACTCCACCACTGGAGATACTTAAAGTGATTCTGTTATTCGTGAGGTTCGACAGGGCTCTGGGCAATCTGATCTAGACGGGGATGTCCCTGTTTACTGCAGAGGAGGGTGGACTAAATGACCTTTGGAGGTCCCTTACAAACCAGACCATTCTACGATTCTAAAATGCCATGAAGAAAAGCAGCATCTGCTTAAGCCCAGCACCTCTCTGCTGGAGAGATCCCCTGCCTCTCTGCCTCAAACACTCTGATGTCCCTGGATACTTCCAGAGATTCAGTCACCAGATACTCTATAGAGGCCCAAAGAACTGCTCAGCACCTTTTCCACAAAAAACCCTTGTACTGATTCCTGCATTTTGTTCGTCAATTCTCATCTTCAAGGCAGAGGCAGAAAGCTCTGCTCTGCAGGGGACAAAGACGCTGAATTCAACACCTCTGCTTCTATCAGGCTAAGAAGCAGTACCAACAAACTCTAAAGGACAACCTGAAAGTACTCCATGCTGAAGATGATGAAGATGAATGAATTGACAAAGCTTAAGATTTAATTTTTGGGATGTGAAATTTGAACGAGTTAGAAGAATGATGGGAAAACAGAGATCTATTTTGGATTAAAGAGATGCCTTGGGATAAATGCACTTATTTTTATGTGTGTCTGTGTGTGTGCTAAAAACTGATCTTACAACATCAGTATTACTACTTGGGCTGCTTTTTTAGCAAAACCATGATGCTGCACAGGCAAACATTCTTCCAACAGCACAATGCAGCACAGCTTTTGTACAGAACTATCTTTTCAGAAGATGGATGCAGATTAATACCACTCTTCACCTATAAGCAGCTGAAATCTGTACTGCTGCAACAGAATATATAACATATGTAGCTAAACATGTCAACCAAACCTCCAATCCTAGCAGGATCCACACCAAAACTTCTGTACTAGAGTGCTTTTTTTTACTGGCTGTTAAACAATAAACTTGAAATTTGGCATTTTCAACCCCAAATTTTCTGCTTTAACTCTACAAATGGCTATTCAGTGTCCCCCACGTTGAACTGAATTCAAGTGGCCGTTTTTATGATGTCCTTATCTCTGAATTTCAAGGCTGTTTAAAACAAAAATTCTCTTCTCCTGCTGGAAGCAAAGAAATTCTAAAAAGTTGACCCAAACTACTTCAGCATATTTTGATTAAAAATCTAGATGCAAATAATTCCATCTGCTTTGCTGTTTACTTCAGAAAGTTCCTATTTTCAACTCCCCATTTAAATTCATCAGTTTAAGGAAATTAATGCAAAATTTAGCCATCTGCATGTGGTTTGGGAAACTGTGGCTAGAAGATGTAGATTTAAAGGAGGCAAGCTAGGATCAGGGGCTTTTTATCTTTACTGTTTTCTCATTTTAATCCTCTGTGGCAAAAAAATGACATCTTGGCTGTGTAGTGGCCTGTGTAAAATGAAATAATGAAATTAGTACAGCTCCAGCTAGCACCACAATATTTGACATTTTGAACACCACAATGTTTCAGATAAACTTGCAAATTCTTCTATAGAGAGAAAGGACATCAATGGGCACAGAGATGGGACTAAATCTAACCTCAAAGGAGAACCTTCCCTTTCAGGAGGAGGTGAGATACAAAGCCCAACACAGGGACTTTGTGCAACGGCACTTGGAAGTGGGTATTTCTTCTGTGGGTATTCTGTAAGTCTCCCTTTCTAAGATGAGTCCCTTGAGTGTCTTTCCTAAACATTACGTTCAGCAGTAATACATTTACATTCCACTTAAAAAAGCTGAAAAGGAATATATTCTAGGTAGGATTCAGGAAGCACCTTCCACATACACGTTCCAAATATTTTTCTAAGAGACTGAAAAAAAAATGCAGAGTGAAGTAACCTACAACAGTCTTTAAACACTAGCTGGATGGAAGACTCTAAGGAACAGGTAATATCATCTAGAGCTGTCTGAGGAGTTGAAAGAAAATAATTTTCAATCAGGAGGAAGTTCTTCACAGAGAGAGTGATTTCCCATTGGAATGGGCTGCCCAGGGAGGTGGTGGAGGCACCATCCCTGGAGGTCATCAAGAAAAGACTGGATGAGGCACTTGGTGCCATGGTCTAGTTGACTGGCTAGGGCTGGGGATAGGTTGGACTGGATGATCTTGGAGGTCTCTTCCAACCTGGTTGATTCTATGATTCTATATCTTCTTACCCAGAATATCAGTAGAAATATTGGCTGGACCTGTCAGGCCCTGTGCACTGCACATCAGTCGGTTCTACTGCCTTTTAAAGCCAGTCCTGACACACATTTCCCTTGCTGTGACACCCAGAACCCAGACAAGGCACAGCAGTGCTATTTGTTTTCTGTGTACGGGGTGAAGTTGGTCAACTCGATTTGCAGTCTTGCCAGGTTCAAGAGAAAAGAGGCTCTGGTGATACACAGCAGCCAGGGTATTTATGGTTTTTAGCAGGGCCCTACACTCAATGGAGTCCTACTATAAAGACCATTGTCCTTTCTGGGCATCCCATGACAGAGTAATATCAGAACTGTGCCCTCCCTTGTGAAGGGAGAACAACCTTGGAAACATACACCAAATCATGCTGTACATTTATTGGAAAAGGAATCTGAGATGTCTCTGGTTTACAGAGACACAAAGCTTAACCATAGAGGCATGAAAGACCTCTCAAGACTCAGTCTAGGGGCTCAGCCCCCAAGGGAACTGGCTTGGCTGTGTTGCAGGCATAGTGTCCTGCTTCAGTTTGTCACCACTGCAACTGCAGGCAAGGGTCTCTTACGGTGTCCCAAACGTCCTTCAAAACTATGGTCTCTAATGAAACCACAGCATCACACAGTCACATAAAACACTGCCCAGCCTCCTACAGGGTACACTGCTACCTGTCACTGTTTTTTCTGCTTGCAATCCAGACCTAGTGGGAGTCAGTCAAGTCCATTGGTTCTTTCAGTTATTAAAAGAAAACCTGAGCTGTGCTAAGCGGCGGTTAACATCTTAGCAGATGGTGATGCAAGGAGCCACTTGAACTTCTGTACCTTTTCCTCTGCCATCTGACAGTTACATTGCCAGAAGGAACCGCAACTACTGAGACACACCATGCTCCATCAACCACGAAATGGGACAGAAACATCACTGAGAAAAAAATGAAGAAAGGGTAAAATACCATCTGAATGGGGCAGGGGGACACACCACCGTTTTAATGGTGCCTTCCTGCTGTTTTCATAAGCAAATTGATACTGAGTCAAGAGAATCAGAAGCAGGACTGACACATTTCCCCAAGAGTATATAATGAGTGAACACTATAAGCATCAGAGAAAGAGGTACACAAAGACAGAACATAAACAAAATTTCCTCTGAACAGTGAAAACACAGGAGTTAGGGACAGTTACAGTACATGCACCCTTACTTATATGTACCTTATACAAATGAAACATTGTTTCTACCAAAACAGTATTTTATCCATCTCTGCCTGGGAAGCACTGACTGCAGTGTAATGGAAATTAAAGAAAGGATAAAAAGAAGCATCTTTCCTAATGCATAGTGCATGAAGAAAGTCAGATCCCGTTAAGCTTTGCCTGTTGAAGTAATCCTTATTCATGCAAAAACTCTCAATTAATTCATCAGGGGAAAATGCTGCATTAGTCTAAAACTCTGAAAACCAGCTGAATGCAAATTCCTTCTTCATATGAGGTCAACCTTATTCAACAGACTGGATCCTTCAGTACAGTCTATTAACTATCTGAAGAACATGTGAAGCTTTAAAACAGAGACTCTTTAGAGAGAAATTGAAGCACCAAGGCACAGCAACTGAGCTAAATTGGTGAAACAGAGCAGCCTCGTTCCTTCCCTTCCCAGAAAACACAAAAGCCAAGCTCACAACATAAACGGCAAAATTTGCTCAAAAAACCTTTCTTCAAGGGCAAGCAATTTCTTGTATATAGGTCACCATTTGACTTCTTCAGAGGGAAAACCAACTATACAGGCAGCAGCAGCAGCTGTATTTCAATGTAAGGAATGGATTTTACTTTGTGCTGGAAATGTTTGCACCGTGTCCTCAAAAAAAAAAAACCCAGAATGTGGGAAACAAGAAAACATGCTGCAGTGAGCCATGTGAGACTGTGCACAATCAAATTACAGGAGGTAGCATTTTCCAGTAGTTCCAATCACAAGACCTTGCTTCTATTCTGGGATGCACCTGGCTTACCGTTTGACCTTGGGTGATAAACGACATGCACTCTCTCTGGGCATCCCTTTCTTCATTGGTAAAAAGATGCAAGGTATGGTCTGGTAATGTACTAATTAAAATAATTATATATTAGGATAGGAACATTTATTAAAGGACTGCAATTTTGCTCAAGAGTAAGTACACATAGACTAGAAATCACTATCATTTCCCTCATTAAGGAGCAAGATATTTTTAATTGAAGTTTTCTCTTTTGTTAAAATTAAAGTTGGTTTTATTAGCACTTAACAGTTTAGATTATTCTGCTTAATTTGTTGCAGGATACATTTAAAATTACAATGTAGAGCCAATACATACACTGTCGTGGAAGGATGGTAGCTTATGGACTAAAACATCAGCAAGGGGACGCATAATAATGTGGTTTACTGGCAAAATAAACCCCTCTAGGATTGCACTTAACCCACTTGCTAAATGGATTCCACAACAAGTGCATACCTATGTTCATCTGTAGGGATGTTAAACTCTTTACAGCTGCATAAAGCACAATTTTGCAACAAACAAGCAGGGGGGAGAGCATTTCCCTTCCTCAGGCTTCCTGTCAGAGGTGACTGCACCTACCCTCACCTGTTCAGCAATTCCTCTCAATGTCATAAGCCAAATGGACTAAAATAAGCATTAGAATCCAGTGTGCCACTTCACTCAGCTGGTATGCCATGGCATCATGATAAGTACTGACATAGGTTTTTAACACACTCCCTCAATGCAAAGTGAACTAAAAACGAAGATTTACTCCTCACAGGAATTAATCACTTTCTTCTGTGAGGAATTCCCCTCAGTCTGGCACTGATGGACACTGAATGTAGGATTGTGATGAGTCTGCAAAACTTTTCTCCCATAGAAAATGCTGTCAGAAAGAAAAGTTTGGTTATGTTACGGTTGCAAACAACATAACCATGATTATGGTTATGATTGTCAGACAATTCTGTACAAAGAAACAGTTGGCATGTATAGCATGCTTCTTTAAATGCTTAATGCTGTAAACTTTTTTTGTTAAAAGCAATCAAAACATTTAACTAACTTAACATTCTTCTTGCCTTCTCTCGTTACCCCGGGATATCCCAAGTCCTCCATTAAATGAACTTCCTTGGACACTGACTGCAGTGACTGGTATCAAACGGGGCAGAGCCACTTGTTTTTACATAATTTATTTACTTGTAACAGTTCCTTCCTCTCCCAGGAGGAAAGAAAGCCAGAAGCAGATGAACTTGCAAATCAGTGATTAACAGAGAAAACACAGATTGGACCTGACAAGATGACAGGAATCAAAAATCAGGAACAAATTCCTGCTCAGATACTGCACTGACCGCTTAGTAACAAACACCACAGCAAACAGAATCAGTTGCACTAATTATGATGCCATGGTCAGGGGAAGCTCTGAATTATCAGCACTGACAATGACAATATCCTGGGGTAAAGTCCCGGCTACTGAAATAAACACCACACGGAAATAAACACCACACTGAACAGCAATCACATCTCACACTTACAGAAAAATCAGCTCTCATTCATGAAAAGCGCCAAAACACATGGCCAGATTTCAAAGAGACTGCCAGCTTCTGTGTGCTGAGGTTAGTTAAGATCAAGTGCTTATGAAAATATGGTTCCCTGCTTCCAAATTATAGCACGGCATCACTTACTACTACAAGGTTCCTTACTCTGCATTACCCAATACTATATATATTTTTTTATCCACTTCATTTTACATAAATACTCTTGGAAAAGCCCGGGGATGCTCCAGCCAAACAATTCGCCACCTGGCAACCAACAGCTGATGCTCTCGGCGTGCCCGAGAAGCTACTTGCAGTGGGATGCTGCCCTCGCCGGTGCCCTGCCCTTGGTTCGGGGTCGCACCCTACGTGCTCTGTGCCCTCCACTCCCTCTAGCAGAAGATACATCTTTAACTTTGGGGAAAGAGTGCTGCGGAGAATCAACTACTCGACATGATCCCCCGGGATTCTTCCTTGAATTTCCCCCCAGAGTGCAAGCTGGAAAAGGCGCTTCACCCCCCCGCCCCTTTTTTTCCCTTTTACGGTAAGAGCCTCGGCACCGGTGCATCCCCACATGCGAGGGCACTGCTCTGTCTCGGCAGCACCGCAGGGCAAGCCGCCAGGGTGCCAGCCCGAGGCACTGCCGCCAGCTCCCGGGGGTCCCGCCAACAGCCCCGACAGCGGGATCGGTCTCCCCGTGTGTGACCCGCCGCCCCTGCTCTTACCTCCATGCCCAGCCGCTGCTTCAGCACCAGGGCGGCGCACAGGTAGCCGGCGCGGCCGACGAAGAGCTCGTCGGAGCCGCACTCGAGGAAGGAGAGCGGGGCGCAGACCTCGCTCAGCTCTCGGAACTTGTCCAGCGGCCGGGCGAAGTCGGGCAGCCCTAGGGCGCGGTAGACCAGAGCCGCCACCGCGTACACCCCGGCGCCGCCCAGCAAGAAGGCGGCGCGGGTGTCGGCGTCGACCTCGCCGCTGCCCTCCTGGTAACGCAGGCAGGCGTCCACGACGCGGCGGGCCGCCCGCAGATAGGCCTCCCGCGACGGCGCGAAGAGCGGGCACTGCGCGACGTGGTAGAGCATGTAGGCCACGCCGGCCACGCCGCCGTATAGCCCGCCCTGGCAGCCGCGGGGGCCGCCCAGGGGCGGCAGCTCCCGCAGGATGCGCTCGATGGTGGCCGTCACCAACGGCACCGCCGCCTCCCTGTCCGGCGCTGCCGCCGGGCTGCCCGGGTAGTCATCGAAGCGGTTGGCGAAGCAGCGCTGGCTCTCCATACCCCCGCCGGCGCGGCGCTCTGCGCAGCGGGGAGCAGCGGGAGGGAGCGAGCGGGGAGCTGCCGGGGGAGGGGGCGGGGGAGCGGGGAGGAGGGAGCGCGGCGGAGGCGGGAGGGAGCGGGAGAGGCGGGAAAGAGGCGCCCCCGCGGTCGCCTGTCGGGGAAGGTGCGCTGCCGTGCTCGAGAGCGGTGGCGGGCGAAGCGTCTGCTGCCGAACCGGCGGCAGCGGAGGTGAAGGCGAGATGAGCGCTCAGTGCCTGGGTCGGGTCTGTACGGGGTGGCCGCCGCCTCCCCGACCCCGGGCCAGAGCGACCGCCGCTGTCGCCCCTCAGTGCCGCGCGGAGCCGTAGGCCGCCGCCTCACCTGATCTCAGCGGTCGCTTCCCAAGCGGCCAGTGGACTGTGAAGGAGGTGTGTGTGACTGACCCGGATTTCCAGAGCGCCGGGCCGAGCCATGGTGTCCAGCTCGTCCTGCCGGTGGCTTTCCACATCGAAGGCTCTGCTGTGCTTCTGCAGATCTCGGAGAGGGTTTTTTTCATCCTTTTCTGCCCCATTGCTGCCGGGAGATGCGGCTCAGGGATGAGTGCCCGGCCCGCAGGAGAGATCATGGTGAGGGACGGGTGGCCCGAGCGCTCCTGAGTTACTCCTGGAAGTGGAACAGCCCCTCGGGGGCTTCTGCAACCAAAGGTGAAAGATGTAGCTAAATCCAAACGAGGGCAGCCCAGGGGCAATTTACATGGAAAGCTAAGCAAGCCCTCAGCAGACCAGCAATGGCACAAGGCCATCTTTGGTCCCTTTCTTTCATGTGTAAGCCAAGAAGAGCTTGTGAGGAAGAGGAAATTTAGACCACTGAATAGATTCCTAGCTAAAAAGAAGGGGAGAAAAAAAAAAAGAAGGAAAACCTTGAAGCCACTCTAAGGTAAGGGAAATGTAGAATCTAAGCACAACTGTTACATGCTACAAATACACAGTTGTCATATCTTCCTGTGATGCTGTGAACATAAGCAGCATAAGTGAATTTATACCATCAAAAATCCATGACTTAGGGTCACCTGGTAGTCTCTGGTACTGATAGTAATTGAGGGCCTCCCCAAAAGAAGTTGGAAGAGGCAGCTTGCTGGAGGCACCAGCCAGTAGCCAGCAGCTAGTGCAGCAGTAGCTACAGCTAAAACATAGCTTTGGACCTTTCTAGTGTTGTGGCTGGTTTCTCTTCACAGAATCACAGAAACATTCAAGTTGAAAAGACCCTCAGAATCACCAAGTCCAATCAGTAACCTTGCTCTACAAGGTGCACCCTAAACCATATCCCCAAGCACCACATCCAAAGGACTTTAAAACACATCCAGGGTTGGTGACTCAACCACCTCCCTGGGCAGCCCATTCCAAAGCATGACCACTCTCTGTGAAAAAAAAATCATAATGTCTAGTTTAAACCTCCCCAGTTTGAAACCATTCCCTCTTGTTCTATCACTATTTACCCATGTGAAGAGATCAGCACCAACCTCTTCACAACATCCTTTAAGGTAGCTGTAGACAGCAATGAGGTCTCCCCTCAGCCTCCTTTTTTTCAAACTAAACAGCCCCAGCTCCTATCTCTTCCTATCTCCCCCTCAAAGTAACTTCAACTCTGTGCAACTCCTAACATGCACTTTCACACCTACATTTCATTTCGACTCACCTCTCCTTATTCTTTCCTTCCTTTTTTCCCCCAGGGTTTATGATCATGTGACAGACATTTGCTTCCACACTCTGATTTTCATTTCTACACTTTCCTTCAGTGCATTTTTGCCATGCTTAAGTACATTCAAGTCTATGTTTGTACAGTCTTCCTTAAAGCTCTATTTTCCTGGCTGATTCGTGGTTGCATCATATATGGATTCTACCACACTGATTTTGGTGAAAATGTCCTACCAATGGATAAGACATCTCACTGATATATTATTTTCTGTCATAAACACTCTTCTGTTGGTCCACTGATGGAGTACAGGCTGTAGCTAAGTGTTTTCCAACGTGGTTTGTGCTGGTTGTAGAGAAGTGTATTTCCTAAGTGCTCTCTTAAGTTAAAATTTGGGAGTTTTAGTTTTGAGGCCATTCTGCATTTTGGAGATGCTTGCTTCATTTTTTTTTTTTTTTTTACTTAAAAGGGCTGATGCTTTCTTGCAGTCATCTGGGGTGGGAGGTGTCTTGGACATGATATTGCCATTGGACATGAAGGAATCCTTGCACTGTAGGTGATCGCCTGCACTCAGTAACAGGACGAATAACCTCAGTGCAGACACTACTTTTTGAGAACCTCAGCATGGGGGACTGGATCTCTGCCAGTTTCAGCAGCAAAGGGTTAAAGGAAAATGCAGACCTCATAAGACAACCAGTTGAGCTAGAAACACTTTTTCTGTACTCAACACTGGTCAGGCCGCACCTTGAGTGCTGTGTCCAGTTCTGGGCCCCTCAATTCAAGAGAGCTGTTGAGGTGCTGGAAGGTGTCCAGAGAAGGGCAACAAAGCTGGTGAAAGGTCTGGAACACAAACCCTCTGAGGAGAGGCTGAGGGAGCTGGGGGTGTGCAGCCTGGAGAAGAGGAGGCTCAGGGGGGACCTCATTGCTGTCTACAACTACCTGAAGGGACATTGTAGCCAGGTGGGGGTGGCCTCTTCTGCCAGGCAACCAGCAACAGAACAAGGGGACACAGTCTCAAGTTGTGCCGGGGAAAGTATAGGCTGGATGTTGGGAGGAAGTTGTTGGCAGAGAGAGTGATTGGCATTGGAATGGGCTGCCCAGGGAGGTGGTGGAGGCACCGTCCCTGGAGGTGTTCAAGAAAAGAGTGGATGAGGCACTTAGTGCCATGGTCTAGTTGACTGGCTAGGGCTGGGTGCTAGGTTGGCCTGGATGATCTTGGAGGTCTCTTCCAACCTGGTTGATTCTATGATTCTGTATGAGGGTCAGCTAAAAGTACAATATTTTCCAAAAAGGAGTCAGTAATAATATGCCAAAAAGGAACAACTTCCATGCTTTGGAGAGTTGTTAGACAAAATAAAGAGTGCTTAGCCACTGCAGGGTTAGTAGCTACCATACAGCAATCAATCAAGAAATGAGGATGACTATTTCTGCTGTACTCCTTTTGCATAAGAGCATTAAACCACCAAAGCCAAATGGAGAGCTACATTAAAATGACACATATGCTTCTTATAGTGGTAAAAAATATCAGGTCTTAAAACTTCTCCTGTTTTTATGTACAAAAATATGCTTTCAGACAGGATATGTTCTGTATTTTTTCTCTCAAACAGGCACAGATGCAGTCCTGATAGAAATGCAAGAGAAACGGGGGTGAGTATCAGATATAGATCATGCATTTCTCATCAGATCATCCTTTGAGGTTTGCCCTCCTCTTGGCTTGAAGGGTAAACGTGGGCCTGTAATGTTTGGCTTCAGCTCGAGAAAAATGTGAATTCCCCCCTTTTAACGCTCTGCACTACTACATCCCTCTGGTTTTTGCTCCCTTTGTATGCCATGCCTCCTCTTTAGCTCTGTAGATGTAATGCAGCAATCCGAGGAGAGAAAAAACAACTACAGATTATACAAGGAAGAATATTTTACTGGTGTGGGTGGAGGAAGAAGCAGAAGCCTCAAAACTGTTTCTTCTTTTCTAGTATGTTTGTTGCATATTGATAAAATATGGAATTGTGGAATAATTCAAATTGGGAGTGACCTTAAGAGGCCATCTTGTCCAATCCTTGCTCAAAGTAGGGCTAACTACTTATTGGTGCACTTATATCTGTGTACTTGTTTACTTCTACTTGTTTATATATGCTTTTAGGGAACCCATGCTGTCAGGTATTTCCAACAGACCACAGCAGTCTGTCCTCATTTGTAGTGTAGGGACTGGAGTCATCTCCTAACAAATGACTTACAGATTAGTCTATCGTTTGTCGTGCTAACTTTTCAGTGATGTAACAATTTAGTGTGTCTTCAGGGTTTTTGGGTACTCACATAGCTGCTGCTTTTGTTCTTACCCACTGTTCCACGCCTCTCCTCAGCTGATGGTGAAACGCTGGGCTCCCACGCACAGTCTGGGCTTCAGTAACAGAGGTGTACTTAGCGGTGTGAACACGCTAGCAGTGCTGTGCCAGAGGTCTTTCAGGCTGGTTCGAGCACACTGTCTGTTAAATTCAAACTTTGTTCCCACCCTACCTATTCAAATCAGCCATCATACTCCTCACTCTCCAGTGTTGCTTTTCCCTACCCAGAGAGTTTGCCACTGCGGGTCAGCTTTGTAACTAGCTCCTCTCCCTGCTTATTTGGGTGGGGTTGTGTCACCTCTGTCCCTGCCTTCTAATCAGCTCATATTTGATAGCAGCTTCCCCCTGGGCATTTGACAGAAGACAGTGAATTAGAGCTATTTCATGTCCTCATTAGAAAGAAGTGGTTGTATCCCCTGTATGCCCTTCTTCTGCCTTCCCTTCTGCGGGTTGTTGAAGAGGAAATTGTCACTGTGTGCTGCAAAGACCACGCTAGTAGCCAAAACAGAGAGCAGCTTGACCCAGAGTCATGCAGCAGAGACAGACCCAAGGGTCTCATAGCATTTGCATTCAGGAGCCACATTGCTCCAGCAGTCCCTAGTTGCTCAGTCTGTTCTGGTTGCTTACCATATGTGTGTTTTTTACTTCTCAGGTTGAGTTATCCTACTCTATGTGGACTCCACCTACAAAGCTACACAAAAGTTTTCGTGTCTTTTGTGCTGTGACTATCAATTGTGAGTGGTAGTTTAAAACCAGTGCTCTAGCCTAGTTCTAATTTATAAGCAAGAAATAAGAACTTTCTGGACACACTTTGAGTAAAAGGTAAATAAAGCAAGGGATTGGATACAAAAGAATAATAATGAATAGGTCTATATCATTCCATTGGATTGCTGGGTTAGGATAAAGTGTGCTGCACAAAGTGTTCTTTTCCTCTTCTTCACTCTGGGCTGCTGCTGGCTGGTACTTTTACATGGCTTTTGCTGACCTTGGCTGAGACTCTTGTTATGGTTAAGTAGATTTTAGATTTCCCTTTGTCCAGGGGGAACCTTTTGTTATTTCTGAATTGTAAACAATTATAAATATATGTAAATATGTTTTATACACATACATTTAATTTTATGCTTCTAGATTTTAGCTTGCTTGCACATATTGCTTCATTTTGCTTCTGAACCTTCTGAGCTAGCCTGGTGATTTATTATGGGGTTAATTTCAACCCATCCCATTGTAATACCAAAGTGATATGAGGACCTGTTTTCCAAATGAGGGTCTTCTTGGCATTGCACCATGAAATCTCATTTCCTAAGGCAACTTTTCATTCTTACTTGTATATAGTTGATAATATAAACACCATTTCTGCATGACAGTGGATGTATTGCCATTTCATCACAAGGAAAACTACACATTAGAAGAGAAAGTGTGTTGTTTCACAGAGATTATATTAAATATCATCACAGATATTTAAATTACCCTATCTTGTTTGAATTCCAATAGGTATACAGTGACTGCTCCTGTACTTTTATGTGACACACCTACACTCTGAGATTTGCATGTGTGTCGTTAGCTGGTCCATGAGCTATTAAGTTGTGGTGTCTTACAGATTTGCTTTGTTCTGTTCATTATCACCACCTCATTCCCAGACCTGTCCGTGTTGGCATTGCTCACCTTGGTCACTGCATCGCATCCACGCTCTTCCTATTTGGTGGCAAGCATGTGCTGTGGATGGCTTGGGGAGCTTGACAGGTGTCTGCAGCTGGGAAGTGGAGTTCAGTTACAGTTGGCCTATGGCAAGGGACTGCACTGAATTACTTTTTGCTTCAAGAGCATGCTAAATTTCTGTCCACTGCTCTGTTTCATGAAACTTAAGAATTGAACAAAGGGTTAATTTCTTTGAGACTCTGTCTTTATGGCCAAATTGGTTTGAAACTGGACAACAGATGAAAAGTTATGGGGATCATGGAAAGTGCTGAGTAGGTATTTGGACAATTATGCATCTCATGCAATTCTTGCTTCCTTGAAAAGACTGGTAAGTTTTTTTGTGGAGTTTTTGGAGGGAGGGGTTGGTTTGGTTTTTGGTTGTTTTTTGTAAGACCATGCAATGACCAAGTTAAAGGTCTGTCAGAAAATACTGAAAGTGTGTGTAGAGGTACTCATTGTAGTTTCTTTGTCTGTCAGATTATGTCCATTTCTTGATGTGTAAGTTGGTTTCCAGTAAACCACAAGTACTCTTATATGCTTGGAGAGCAGTAGTTGGTCTGCTGTTAGAGAACTGCATGGTGCTGACGTTGTCTAATGGAATAAGGAAGCGAAACATCCCACTAATTAGCCTGTCAGTACAACATATATTGTAAATTCTAAATTTCCTTAATTGCATCTTTTCTACAATTGATGTCAGTGTGATATCCAAGATTTTAACTGTAACTTTTTGTGTCAGAGCCAGAATTTGGAGGCATTTCAGAGTCTAGGAAAAATAATGTCTGAAATCAAGCAGAGTTTTTAACCAGAAAGCAGCTAACATATTTATCCATGGTGTTTTACTTGAATGTTCTTTCCTGTACATTTTCCTGTTGCCTTTTTGCTAACTCTTCTCAGTAATTTCTGTGATAAAACTGTTAGACATGTATTAATTAATCATGCTTCTATTCACTGGGGCAGGGACCTCACCCAGTGGGCCTCATCCTGCAGGCAGTGAAGAAAACTGGGGGACAGTGATTGGGCCCATTGCGGCTCTAGGGGGAAGCACAGCTGCAGGGACAGAGTTATAACACATTTTGTTGGTATTTCAGGCTGTAAGTCTGGTAAGAAAATGTCCTGAGGTCTTAAATACAAGTAATGATGATGGGTTTATGCCCTTGAGGAAAGATAGCACCTCAATAAACAAGTTACCTTTTAATGCCATGCTAGGAAGTTAGGTACATGCTAATGTGTGTGGAAGGTTTCCAAGTTCTGAGTCATCAGAACTATTGCTGCATTTGACTATTTTTTTAATTTCTATCATGGCTATGCATGTTGACCAGATCTAAATCTTGACATATTTGACATACATCCCAGATGATCTGCTGTGTGTTACAAGACATCTACACATGCACAGTGGCACACACAGAAATACCATAGAATCATAGAATCAACCAGGTTGGAAGAGACCTTCAAGATCATCCAGTCCAACCTAGCACCCAGCCCTATCCAGTCAACTAGAACATGGCACTAAGTGCCTCATCCAGGCTTTTCTTGAACACCTCCAGGGGTGGTGACTCCACCACCTCCCTGGGCAGCCCATTCCAATGGCAAATTGTGCCATTCCTATGGCACATTGTGGCAAATTCCAATGGCGTAACATCCATAAGCAAAACCTCTTCCAGGTGGTTTGCTGGGTGGGGTTATTTTGTTTTGTTTTGTCCTTTGGTAAGTTTGTTTAGGTCAAGTTAGCAAAACCACAAGACAAAGCTGGGTTTGCCAAAATGGAAATTGACGTGAGGCTTTTTTTCTGAGACCTTTCTATCCCAGCTATTTTGAGCATAACAAGGAGCAAAGTAGCCTAGATTAGGGAACACTGGGTCATGCAAAATTGCACAAGTCCAGCTTTGCTCAAGTAAGAGCAGCCTGGTCTAGGTGCTTTTATGAATTTGCCAAATTGCTTCTCTCTGTGGGATGCTGATGAATTATCCCTTACAACTGGAGACCTAGGAAAACATAAAATAACCTGACTTTGCATTTATAGTTATTGTCCACTCAACAAATGAAACAGATGGCTTAATTGAAAATTAGTGAGGTTGGTACTCAAGAAAACTGCAGTCTCCTCAGCATTTTACTTTTTATTGACACATTTAAAAGCACAATTTGTGATCTATTCACAAGATGACAGAATGGCAGAAGCTGGAAGAGACTGTCTGGAGGTCATCTGGTCCAACTCCCCTGCTCAGGCAGGATCACCTAGAACTAATTGGCCAGGACCATGTGCAGGTGGCTTTTGAATATGGAAATTCCACAGCCTCCCTTGTCAGCCTGTGCCAGTGCTTGGTCACTCAGTAAAAAGTATATTTCCTGACATTCAGATAAAACCTCTTGTGTTTTTGTTTGCATCATTTGCCTCTTGTCCTGCCCCTGGGCACTACTAGGAAGATCCTGGCTCTATCTTCTTTGCACCCTCCACTGAGGTATTTCTATACACCAATGAGATCCTTTCCTGATTCTTCTCCAGGCTGTGCAATCCCAGCTCACTCAACCTGCCCTCACATGAGAGATGCTCCACTCCATTTATAATCTTTGTCATCCTTTGTTGGACTCTCTCTAGGAGCTCCATATCTGTCTTGGATTGGGTAGCCTGGAACTAGACTGGTTTACTAAATTTCACAAGTTTGGTGGGGTTTTTTTGATGTAGATGTTGCAATTGAACTGAAAACAGATCTCACGAGAGAAAATGCCTTAGGAGTTTTTAATTTTTAGGAATTCTGAATGAATGCATGGAACACCTTTTTTTTTTTTTTAATACAGTGATAATGTTTTCTTGGGAAAGTGCCAAGAACATTTCAAAATCAAATTCTGTTAACATTCGTTTACAGCTCTTGCACTTAGTGCACCATCTGTCTTCATTCCATTGCTATATGTTAGTCTGATGGGATGCATAGAAACTGTGCTAGACTAAGATTCATCTGTAGCAGTTGAGACTGTTTTGGTTTTTGGCATCCAAAGAGGAGGTAACAGAAATGTGAAGTATATTACACTCTGATGTTGTTTTTTTTTTAGTAGGAACCAGCTTTATTAGTGGTTTAAAGTGATACATTAAAATAATGTGAAGTATTGTTAGTTGGACTTTGAACAAAAATACCTTGCTTTATTTTTTGCACTTTCAAATGTCTGAGCTATGATGCAAGAAATGCTTACACTTGGGATTTATATTCCATGTATGCACTGTTCTCAGTAAATGTTGTTTGCAATATTGTGGTCTAAAATTGTTTCAGAATGCTGTTGAGCATTTTTGGGTTTGAAAATGCCTCTAAAAAAAAGATAGAGGATATATAAAAATAATCCACACCTTCCTGAATTATGCAGGAAGACATTCTAGTTCCTTGTTGATAAGGCAAAATATTCAGGTACTAAGATATACATTTGCATGGTGTATTACAAAATTAGGCTATGACTCAGTAAGCCATACGGACCAGAAGTACTGCCTACATCCTTGTTAAAAAGCACATGCTCAAGTGGATCGGAGCTGTACTGCTCTGACACAGGATTTGCTCCTTACAGCTTTTTGTAAGTTAGGATTTCTCTGAAATGAACAGAATTAGGGCTGTTTGATGGGCATTTAAGACTATTAAGACTTCACAAAGTGACATTAGTGAATGACGGAATAGAAACCCACTCACTGCCTTTCTACACAAATGTGGTTATTATGAGTTCTTTATGTAAGCCAGGTGATTCAGGTTCTTTAATGAAAAAGGCAATGTAGGGAAGGGAAATAAGGAAATTATATATGTGTCATATAGTTAGACACAAATTCACATCATGTAGGTAAGCTCATGCCTCAAATTTGAAAATAGAACTTGTTCTGGTGAGTCTGAAAATAATTTGTAAAGGAACCATTTCTTTCTCTGATTTATTACCTCTATCACTGCAGTCTGGAGACTGACCTGCTGGAGAGCAGTGAAGGGTCCTGCTGGATGGAAGGTTGACCATGAACCAGCAATGTGCTCTGGTGCCCAAGAAGGCCAGTGCCATTCTGGGGTCTATTAGAAGAGCTGTGGTTACTAGGTCAAGACAGGTTCTCCTACCCCTCTGCTCTGCCCGGATGAGGCCACATCTGAAGTACTGTGTCCAGTTCTGGGACCCCCAGTTCAAGAGGGACATAGAACTGCTTGAGAGAGTCCTGTGCAGAGCCACAAAAATGATGAAGGGAGTGGAACATCTGCCTTACAAGGAGAGACTGAGGGAGCTAGGGGTCTTTAGTTTGGAGATGAGGGGTGACCTCATTTATGTTTATAAATATGTAAAGGGTGAGTGCCAGGAGGATGAAGTCAGGCTCTGCTCAGTGATGCCCAATGACAGCACAAAGGGCAATGGGTGGAAGTTGAGGCATAGGAAGTTCCATGGAAACAGGGGGAGATTTTTTTTTCCCTGTGAGGGTAATGGAACACTGGAACAGGCTACCCGAACAGACTGCCTCTGGGGGTTGTGGAGTCTCCCTCGCTGGAGATATTCTAAACTGCCTGGATGTGTTCCTGTGTGATCTGCTCTAAATGATCCTGCAGGGGAGCTGGACTGGACGACCTTTTGAGGTTCCTTCCAACCCCTAACATTCTGTGGTTCTGTGATTGCACCTGGTTAAAAGCCAACAAATCCAATTTTACCTACTCATTTGCTGCTTGGTTTGTTTTCTGGTTTCCACACTGCAGTTGCTAAAGCCAACACTTTTTTTGTGTCAATTCGTTGCTTCCAGTGCCTGTGCAAAAAAGAACCTTGACAGAATCATGACTAGTTTAGAAAAATTGCCTGCATTTCCCACCTTCTTTTGTTGCCTCTCCTCTGTTCCTTTGTGTCAAATTACAAAAGAAAGTCATCAGCTCTTTGGAATGGGGCATACACAGTTTGAGGAGAAGGCTCTCCTTTGAAAAGGATGCTGGGCTCAATCATCCAAAGTCACTGCAATAAGTGGCTTTGTCTTTGTGCCTGGAATGGCAGCTGCTGATGCTGGCAGAGCTAGACTGACTGGCTTTCTGGATGCCCCACATTTGGATGCTTGTTCTTCAATGCACAGTGACTTTTACAGATGTAAGTGCCTGTTACATGCTGTGGAGAAAATACACCTCTGCATGTTAACCGACGTACAATGTGTTCCGTCTTTTTCACCTTCTGGCATAGGAAAGCTCAGAAGCACACGCTGTGGTACTCAGCTACATATTCCCCTATTTGCCTTTAGATTGAGATATTGTGTTCAGGATGTGAAGATAAGTTTCAAATATTTCTTCTGATTACAACAGCCCTATCTTAGCAGGAGATCAAGTTGATGTTTTCAATGGGTTTCACTCCCATTTGCATTAAGGTCTTGGACTCCCATTGAGGTCGAGATCCTATTCTTGCATAATGCTTCCTGGGGCTGTATCTGGATCAGCCTTGGCTGTCACTCCAGTTCCTTTTCACTGCTTGGGCAGTTAAAAAAGACAGAAAAACAGTATATTTGACCTTGCTATGCATAGGAATTTTCCACTGGCGTCCTTCCCACCATTGCCACAGAGGGAGTTTCTCGGGGAGAGAGGACATGTTCCAAGCATTTTATGGCCCAGTGATGACCTCTTCCTAAAACAGCACCCAAAGACCATTAATTTCTGTAAAAGGTAGTGAACCTTCTACTCTTGGACCCACATATTCCTGACACACAAGTCCTGAAGAGTGTCAGCACTCTGCTCACTGGCAGGCAGCAAGTGGACTGTGAAAGGAGCTCTGCAGCACTTGGGCAATGATTTGCTGTCAATGTGCTATGTCCTGTTATCTCTTTGGACCCCTATCCTGTTATCTCCTTGGATTCCCTACTCTCCACCTTATGACCCTCAGATGTGACTGTTAAATGTATGAGGTTAGGAAGAGAGGTTTATGTCTGTTGTCTGTGAAATTTTTAATTGTAGGTCCCACTGTAATCTTTGGCTGTAAATGAATGTCATAGTTCAGGGACTGAGACAGATGCTCTTTAACCCCTCTCAAAGCAGTTAAAGAAAAATGCTCCACACCAGATTGGAAAGAATTGGAAATTTAAATGGAGGTACTATTCATAACTACATTCAACAGTACAAAAGCATACAAAATACACAAATTCATAGTCAGCTTTGGCCGCAGTTCCCCAAAAAGCTCCTTAGGCCAAAGCTTTCCACAATCTCCCTCCAAACCAGGCCAAAAACCCAAGCCTCAGATGCCTCCCCCAACCCCCATAGCAAGCCTGAGTGATGCAGCTGAAAATTCAGCTTGCCAGCTCCAGGCCACAAGAAGGCTGAAAGCCTCAACTCCTCCACAACCCAAAGATAAGGGAGCCTACACCGCCGGGAAGGGATCAGGGAGAGGAAAGGGACAGAATTGCTGATGCAGTCAGTTTATATAGAGGGGATGCAGGCACTATGGGATGAAATAACAAAAGATTACACTTTCAGGTGTCTACAGCTGGACCTATCTGCCCCTTTTTGGAGGACCTTAAGGAAGTCTGTGGCTCTTAAAGAAATCTAGTCTTAAACCCATGATAGTGAAGATTTCTGAAAAGCCATCTCTGCCTCTAGCATGCCGCAGAGAGAAGACAAGTTTTGTAGAACCTGAGATGACAGGCTTCCACCACCAGAACTTCTTCCTGCCTTGCTTTGTTTTGGGTGGAAGTTGAGGCATAGGAAAATCCATGTAAAAGTGAGGGTTTTTTTCACTGTGAGGGTGGCAGAACACTGGAACAGGCTGCCCAGGGGGCCTGTGGAGTCTCTCTCTCTGGAGATACTCAGAATCTGTCTGGACGTGTTCCTGTGTGATCTGCTACAGGTGATCCTGCTCTGGCAGGGGGATTGGACTGGATGATCTTTTGAGGTCCCTTCCAGCCCCTGATATTCTGTGATTCTGTGTTCAACATATACCCTCTTTTGTGCTTGCCTTGCCAGTCAAGAAAGCTCAATGAATTATTTTCCCAAAGACTAAGTTCCTATGCCCAGGATGGAGAGACACTGATCACAAGGCGGAGGAGGTGGCGCAGGAGCCAGGAAAGTGTGCAGTGATGTGACATTCCCTCGCTTAGTCCTTTTTCTCTCTTGTCCTGTAGGCCAGAGGAATAAGGGATGGCAGCTGGAGCAGCTTGCTGCTTCTGTGAGGTGGGTTTCATCTAGTAAGACATGGAAAAGCATGGCAAACACGTGAGTCATAGCCATAGCCAGAGAAAGTGTGCCACGAGCCAAGTATACTAACTCTCAGGATGTGCCATGTGTGTCAGAGACATGCCAGCCATGTCTCACCTGTCTCTCAGGGCAGCACAAACAGGATTAAACACTTGACATTAAGTCTGTTTTGTTGAAATCAGTTCAAAAGGCTCTCCCTTCTTCGATCACTTTCCCCTCTGTGTAGGCTGGGTTGTTACGATTCTAGGAGTTCATATGAGTAATATCACTTCCAGCATGCAGCATAACTGAGATGAGCGAAGAATTCATAGCTGCATTTGGAGCAAACTCCATGTTACTGAAAATAAGATCAGTTATGTGATTAAAATGAATGCAATCAAATTTGAAGCTCTAGGCATTGCAGCTAAACAAACTGATCTCCCTAATCAGCAAACGATATTCTTTTAACCAACATTGTAATTTAAAATGGAGAAACCCACTTTAAAACTCTCTTCTCTACTGAGCAAACGACTCTGCAGCGATATTTACGAAGTCACACAGAACGTCTTTAGAACGGAGTTCTTGGAAGCTTTTCTCATCGCAACCTCGACAAAAACTTTGCGCCTAAGAATTTGATGCAAGGGAGACATCTGGTGAGGCATCTCTGTAACGCCAGGGCTCCGCGCCGCCGGGCTCACGGCCAGCCGGGCTGCGCTCGGCGCGGCGCTGAGTTCCTCCGTGGGCCTCTGACCCCCCTCTGTGGGAGACTGTGCTGGTAGGCATGGTGGGCTTAGCCATGCCTAGATATGTTCTTCTGCCCCACTATGTTCCCCTGCCCTCCTTACCCCCCCCCCCCCCCCCCCCCCCCCCTCCAATCTTCTGTGCTCGGGAAGCAACCGTGGGAGGGGAGGGCAAAAGCAACCTTGGGAGGGGAGGGCGAAAGCCCTGGCTTTGCCTAACGTGGTGAGGCTTGGCAAATTGGCTAATTGATCTCCAATGCCCCACTAGTCGCGGGTGGGTATTGATAAAAGGGGCTGCTGCTGCTGCCTCATTTTGCATCCTGCATTTGCCTGGAGAGCTTACCAGCAGCAGGCTCCAAATGCCTGCACGCAGTCGCCTTGCATAGCCCCCAGCGTGACACTGTGTGGAGACCGCGCTCATCACAAGACATCCTGCCTGCAAGTCGGGCAATAATGCTTTTGTGAGTAAACACTTAAAATCCTCTTCCAGTATAATATTTACATTTGCCACTTTAAGAAATAAATGGTCTAGTTTTGCCTGTGCCCTGCCTGGATAGATTTCCAACCTGAGCGTTGTTTTGAACCTCTGAATAAGTTTCTGGTGAGTTTTAATGTTAATAAACAGTTTTCATAGTGATTAACAATCATCACCTGGATATCAAAATTGATACAGATTATTAATTTTGCATAATCCTTCACAGAGACCTTGAAAACTCTTATGTCCCAGCAAAAACTCTGCTTCTCTCTTCCAAAGTGCCAGCTGGAGGGTTTAGAACATTGGGTGTGCAGAACTGGGGAGGGAAAGAGGAGAGAAGAGAAGGGGAAGAGAGAGCAACAGACAAACCAAGTTATATTTTATTCTTCTCTTTGACATCTGCACACAAAAGCAATTTCTTGTAATTTTTGCAAGTTACCTGATATTCTTCCCTTTGAGGCACTATTAGAATGCAATGATGCTATAGGGTGGTGACACTTCCCCAGAAACATACATAGTGTATTTAGTTTAAAAGCTGGCATGTCAAGCGCTCTCAATTCCATGTGCAGACTCTGCATGTCTTGAAATTTGCTGTCTCTAATGGAGACAGAAATGAAAATGCATTCAATTTATTCTACACTGATGCTTTTTTGCTGTAAGTTAATGCTCATGGAATGAGGTGAAACATCCAGATAACTGGGCCAAGAAGAGCCAGGAATATAGATTGTCTCTCAGGTCTGTCCTTTGGTGCACCCTGCTTTTGGAAAGAGAGGTTCTGCTGGTGAAATCACTGTGACTCCTAAGCTGCGCTGCTTGCAGTGGCTTTTTGGCTTTTCAGAGCTGGGAGCATTCACAAGGTGCAGGGACATGCATTACCAAAAGTCCCTGCAATGCTTATCATGTCATACCCTAAGAATAACTTCAACTCAGTTTGCACAATGAAAGGTGCTGGTCCTGGCAGATAAGGGTGTCCATGACGTTAATACTCTCTTATCTATCACAAACACAAATTTATCAGACATGCATGCACTCTTCTCACTTGAAGAGTTTGGTGGCCCCTGCTGAACAGAGCCCACAGAGGGCTGCTGGCTAATACTTCCTCAGTCTTGTAAGTCTTGTTTGAGACCATTCTCTTTAAATATGACATCAGAGCAAGACTTTAGTCTTCTACTCTAGTTGAATTATGCTTACGTTTTTAACCATTATTGATTTTGTTGAGATAAATGTGAAATCAGCACTCATGGTTCTGCTGCACATTGAGTATAGGGCCTTACATGAGAGCTGGTGAGGGACTTTTTAGGGGGTTGGGTAGTGATAGGACTAGGGGGAATGGAGCAAAACTAGAAGTGAGTAGATTCAGATTGGATGTTAGGAAAAATCTCTTCACCATGAGGGTGGTGAGACACTGAAACAGAGTGCCCAGGGAGATGTTTGCGGCCCCATCCCTGGAGGTTTTTAAGGCCAAGTTGGACGGGTCTCTGGGCAGCCTGGTCTAATGCAGGGTGTCCCTGCCCAAGGCTGGGGGTTTGGAACTGGATGACATTTGAGGGCCCTTCCAACCCTGACAATTCTGTACTGAATAGTGGCTTCTGCATGGCTGTTGTTTCCTTCAGAAGTCATATTTCATTATCAGTTGTCCAAAGAACAGAAAGAAGACTTTAAGAATGTCAAATTGATCTTAAGGCTATAATATTGATGGATTATGTAGAAAAATGCCCTCAGAAAAAAGCACACTGCTCTATGCTGCTCTTTCATGTCCTACTTTTCCCTGCTACACTGTATTTTTGGTTTGTGTTTTCAGAGTATCTGAAAGAGTCTGTTTCAGTCCCCTGCCTGTAGCTTCCTAGATTGTACTGCAGTGCACATAATGAAGATTGAATGTTTGCTATGTAGAAGTTGCCTAATCAGGTAACGAGGACAGGGACTCACAAATCAAAGAAACTCATCTTGGTTCTTGCCTTAGCTAATGATCCATCTGTGTGTCTTCGGTATCTTTGGCTATTTCTCAGCAGCACAGAGTAGGCAGAGTAGGAAGTGTTTGTCATCATACAGAGCTGATCAGGTGAAAAACATTCTGAACCCTTACTGTAATTTTATTATATTTTAATTTCCTATAATAAATAACAATGATATATTTAAATCAATAATAAAATACTAGGGAGACATATAGAAGTGGAATTTTATTTTCACAAGTTGAACTAGGACTTGCTGGAATGCCTCTGGACTTCAGTTTTGAGCTTTTTCAAATAAAGTGTATGGAGAGAGACTGAGAGCCCTGGGCCTGTTTAGTCTGCAGAAGAGACGACTAAGAGGGGATTTGATCAGTGTCTATAAATATCTGAGGGGTGGGTGTCAAGTGGATGGGGCCAATCTCTTTTCAGTGGTGCACAGTAATAAAACAATACAAACTTGAACACAGAAGGTTTCATCTCAACATGAGGAGAAACTTCTTTACAGTGAGGGTGACAGAGCACTGGAACAGGCTGCCCAGAGAGGTTGTGGAGTCTCCTTCTCTAGAGACTTTCAAAACCTGGCTGGGTGCATTCCTGTGTGAACTACCCTAGGGGATCCTGCCTTGGCAGGGAGGTTGGACTCAATCTCTGGAGGTCCTTTCCAACCTATACCATTCTATGATTCTATGATCTGTTGTCCTGTAAATCTCCCCTCTTCCAGCTTAAACCTCTTGCTCCTCGTCCTGTTATTACAAGACCTTGTAAATAGTCCCTCCCCAGCCCTCCTGCAGGCCCCCTTCAGATACTGAAAGGCCACTCCAAGGTCTCCTCAAAGCCTTCTCTTCTCCAGGCTGTAGAGCCCCAACTCTCGTAGCCTGTCCTCATAGGAGAGGTGCTCCAGCTCTCCAATCATGTTTGTGGCCCTCCCCTGGACTCACTCCAACAGTTCAATGTCCTTCTTGTGTTGAGGGCTTCAGAACTGTACACAGGACTCCAGGTGGGGTCTCATGAGAGCAGATGGGAGTCACCTCTCCCAACTGGGGAAAAGGATCCTAGCACAGGAACTTATCAGGACTCATGGAGAGAGCTTTTAACTAGATTTGAAGCAAGGCTCAAATAACATACACACACAGTTTCAAACAGCAGCTTCTGAGGGCCAGGCTGCCCAAGCAGAAACTTTGCCTAATTAATAGTAATTTAAATATTAAAGTTGGCACCCTTTTTTAATATTAAAATTGTGTATTAAAGAGTGTTTGTCTCATCTCCCTAGTACCAAGTGATAGAACAAGAGGAAATGGTCTCAAGTTGTGCCAGGGGAGGTTTAGATTGGATATTAGGAAAAGTTTCTTTACTGAAAGAAGGGCCAGGCATTGGAACAGGCTGCCCAGGGAGGTGGTGGAGTCACTGTCCCTGGAGATGTTAAAAAACCCATGTACACATGGCACTTCAGGACATGGTTTAATGGCCATGGTGCTGTTAGGTTGATGGTTTCACGCAATGATCTCAGAAGTCTTTTTCAACCCAAAGAATTCTGATTCAATAAGAACCAAGATAAAATCTTAATTAGCACATCCTTTATAATTATAATTATAATTATTCAAGCGTTCCAGAATCATTCCTTTAGACATTGTTCTCTTCACATCCTCAGTGCACAGGTTTTCCTGCTCACAGGCATAAACCCAACCATTGTATTTCTTTTCATTCTTTATAAGGGAAATGATTTAACATTTCTTCCAGATGGAGAATTCTACATCATATGCAGAAAGTTGTCAGGAATGATCAAATCAAACAGCAGTATGAAATATACAACACAACTCACCTGGAAAATGGAAAGTTTGTGCTGTATTCCTGTTCTCTTTTGATTGAAAACTAGCTGAGACTTTCTAACCACTCAGGTTTTTCAAATGATTGATTTCTCACTGAAGTGGCTGAAGAATGAAAATATAGAAAATCAACCTAACCTCCCCATTATTTTATGCCACTTTACAACGACGTGTAGCTTGCTTTCAGACACTTTTCATGACTTGATTAATAGGGCTGATTCAGATTTGGATCAATAGTTGCTTGTTCTCAAATGACTGTCTACTCCCCATGTTTGATTGTATGACCTGATGAAGCAAGGACAAGCATTGTCATTGCTGCCTGTTCCTGGTGAAGTAAATCTGTTCAGCTTTGTGGTGGGTTAGGAACTTCTCCCCCATGCTATTGCAATTTACCAGAGCAGCTCAGATAGCTTGGAATTAAGATGAAGCTCCATTTACAGCAAAGCTAAATTTACAAGCATACATACACAACATATTTACAAGTGTTTACAATTACATAACAATTAGAAATGATGGGGAAATCCAAACTACTTCCTAGATAGGTTGGACTGGATGATCTTGGAGGTCTCTTCCAACCTGGTTGATTCTATGATTCTATGATTGTATGACAAAGAAGCTACACAGAAGGAGCTCAAAGCCTCAATCTCTCTCTCTCTCTCTCTCTCTCTCTCTCTCTCTCTCTCTCTCTCTCTCTCTCTCAGACAGACAAAACAATCAGCAAAGCTTACTTGTTATCTGTTAGTGGAAGATATTAGAGCAGACTGAAGAGGAGGTGAAAGGGAGAAGTGTCCAAGAGCAAAGAGGGAGAAATTACTTGTATTTTGGCTTTATATCCCTTTCAGCAAAACAACAAATGATACAGACTTCATAATTATTTTCTTTTTATAACCAATGATTTACTTTATCTCATTAAAATATTCCAATTTGCCTCAAACCAGAATATGCTTTTGCACTGGCCAAAACCAGCCACTATGCACAGACCCATAGAAACATTCAGGTTGGAAAAGACCTTCGGGATCACCAAGTCCAGCCAATAACCCTACTCTATAAAGTCTCAATGAATGGCAGCACAACCTTCTGGTGTGTCAGCCACTCCATCCAGTTTGATGTCATCAGCAAACTTGCTGACAGTGCACTCCATGCCCTCATTCAGGTTACTGATGAATATATTGAACAGAACTGGTCCAGTACTGACCCCTGTGCGATCCCACTAGTCACAGGCCTCCAACTAGACCCCAACCCATTGACCACAACTCACTGGCTTCTTTCCTTCAACCAGTTCCCAATCCACTTCACTATCTGATCATCATTTTGTGAGTGTGTTGTCTTGCACTGTTTGGACTGTCTGTAAGAATGGTAGTGTGCCCCAAAATATGAATGGTAGAGTGGTAGGCTGCAGAAAACTGGACTGAGACATCACAGCACAGATACAGAGATTTGCTGTGTCTCAACAAAGGGAAAATCCCTGATACTTCTGGCTTGTAAAATTATCATTGGCCATCATTGCCTCAGTATGAAAGGAAGAGCTGGCACAGTGTTCAGACAGCCACATAGACAGCACTGGTACATAAACAAGCACTTCAGTGGACAGGAAACCCAATTTTTGAAGAGAGAACAAATCCCTGCACTACATTCTAGCCTTGAGGCATCTGTTACAGATTGCCTCAGTCAGGGTTTTGTTTTGAAGCATACTTCCTCCAGCTACTTAAAAGTTCATGCTACTACAAGAAGGAATACAGTCAGGCAGGGGACTGTCAAAGCAGCTGACAGTGAAGAGTCAGCTGGTAGGTAGTCCAAAGGAAACTGTTTTCTGAGGGAAAACAGTCATTGATTTGAATTTTCTTCCTTCTGAGATGAAGAGGACTGGTTGTCTGGGCTCTGTGTTAGAAGTGGTTGCTGCAGAAGTTGAAACTGGTGAGAAGAGTGCCCAGAAAAGCGATGAGGAAGGTGAATAAGTAGCACCAAAGAAAGCAGTCTGCAATCAGTCTCCACGAGTTTCATTGTACCACAGTTCAGCCTCCAAAATGGTTGATTCCCGTACAGACAGGTACCTGGATAATGAGTTGTTGAAAGAGATTGATAAAGAAGAGGCAAAGCATTGAACTGCACTGACTGTGGCATCAAGTTTGGCTTGTCAAACGCTGGTGAAAATGACAGCTTGAATAACAAAAGGATCAAGAGTTTTACCTTGAGACAGATCATCAGCAACTGCTGTCTTTTAGACAAAGAAGGGATGTGTTTGAAAGCTGAAAAGAACTCCATGATTGATGATTATAAACAAAAGTATTTGCTATGTTGTTAGAGCCCAATGACTCCATTGTCTCAACACAGTCTGTGCCATATCTGGTCTGAACGTGCAGGGTGATGGCTTTGATGGACCTTAATAGCTGTGGAGGAGAGCTGCTGGCCTGGCAGAATGGCTTAACAATGATGATTTCTGTTGTGGTGGGAATTCCCTCTTCCCTTATTTTAAAGCCACTGCAACAGTGCCGTGGAAAGGCCAATGGCATTGCACTGGAAGGAATTGGTGCACCCCTCGCTGTGATTTGGAAATACAACACACACATCCTTCCCCCCACCCCATCAGAAATTGTTCTGAAATGCAAAAGCTGAGAATAAAACTGATAGTTTTGGGAGAAAAGACAAAAACAAACCAAACTTTACAAAATAATAATACAAATTCATAGAATCAAAGAATCATAGAATCAGAATCAACCAAGTTGGAAGAGACCTCCAAGATCATCCAGTCCAACCTAGCACCCAGCCCTAGCCAGTCAACTAGACCATGGCACTAAGTGCCTCATCCAGGCTTTTCTTGAACACCTCCAGGCATGGTGCCTCCACCACCTCCCTGGGCAGCCCATTCCAATGCCAATCACTCTCTCTGTGAAGAACTTCCTCCTAACATCCAGCCTATACTTCCCCTGCACAGCTTGAGACTGTGTCCCCTTGTTCTGTTGCTGATTGCCTGGCAGAAGAGGCCAACCCCCAACTGGCTACAACCTCCCTTCGAGTAGATGAAAGAGGTGTAAAATTCTCATTCAGTGCTTGCTGCTAAGACTAAGAGGAGGAGGAAATGTCTGAGAAGTGCCCTGAAACCCAGAAAAGGAGGTGCTTTAGTGACTGAGAGCAAAATCATGTGTTTTCTCTTCTGATTCATTTTTATCACGTGACAGAGACCACCCGTGCCAGTTTGGAGGCACTGACAAGGAAAGGGAGATGACTCAAACCTCGTTATATGTTTCAACAATAAAGAGATCTCATGAAAGTGTCAATAGTGATGGAGAATCACTTTCCTGGGATGATTTTCAGGTGATTGATGTCTCCTTTCTAACTCTGGAGTTATGGTTGGTAGAAAGTGTATAGTGTTGATCCTCTCTTGTTTCTCTGTAAGCCAGCACTGAAGTTAAAGGAAATCATGTTCTTCCCAGGAACATAGAATCATAGAATGACCTGGGTTGGAAGAGACCTCCAAAAGTCATCTAGTCCAATCTCCTCTACAGTAACCAGGGACATCCTCCACTAGATCAGGTTGCCCAGAGCCTTGCTGAGCCTTACCTTGAGTTATCTCCAGGGATGGGACCCCAACTACCTCCCTGGGCAACCTGTTCCAGTGTTCCACTGCCCTCATGGTAAAGAACTTGTTCCTACACATCCAATCAAATCTGCTTTTCTCTAAATTTGAAGCCATTGCCCCTTATCCTATCACTACAGGCCTTTGTAAACAGTGCCTCTGCATTGTTCTCTAAGGTTCCCTTCAGGTACTTGAAGGTTGTTATTAGGTGCCCCCAGAATCTTCTCTTCTTCAGGCTGAACAACTTCAGTTACCTCATCCTGTCCTCATAGCAGAGGTGTTCCTGGCTCTCCTCTGCATTTGCTCCATCACGTCCATGTCCTTCCTGTATTGAGTGCTCCAGACCTGGATGCAGTACTCCAGGTGAAGTCTCACCAGAGCAGAGTTAAGGTAATACAGGAGTATATAGCATATCTGTCAGACAGGGAACTCTCTTGGCTGTAATCTGTACGCTACTGCATGTCTCCAAGAAGCAAAGGGACAAGGAAGAAAGCCAAATCATTAAAAGAAAGCAAATAAGATGAAAACAAGTTCAAAAAAGACTAAAATCTGTGTGAGGGCAGGACAAAAGGCAAAAAAAAAAAAAGAAGAGAGAAAAGCAAAAAGCCTGGTTTGGCTGGTAGATAGACAGTGATGAGTGTGCTCACCTCTTAGAGTTATTATGCAGCTAAGCAGGAGGAACATCAGTAAGGATGTTGCTAGGGCTAAAAATCTTGTCTTGTGTGTTTGGTTATATGCACACCACAGTTTGCATGCTCATATGGACAATCACTTGAAGAGAAAACACAATCTGCTATCATGCCTATCTGCTAGACAAAATGTGCATGATTAGTTCCATATGGCTTTTTACTTTTTAAAAAGGTTTTGTGAAACAGTAGAGCTCCAAAGTCAGGAGAGATTTCTAACAGAGGTGATGATGTATTTCAAAATCCCAATTCAATGATGCACTTAGGGGGGAAATTGGCCCTCGGTGGGATTTAAGCATGCATTTATGTGCTTTGCTGATTAGAGATGTCCTTAAACACCTGCATAACAACCTGTATGTACTAAGGCAACGTCATCTCTGGGTGGGCTTTGAATCAACTCCCAAGTGATTTGCTGAACGAGGCTTCAAAGGAACATGTCTGCAGACTACAGAGAAAATAGTGTCTGTTTTCTAATGTAACATGTTCCTTTACTGCTGAGCTGCACTGTCAAGTAGAAAAGTATTAATGGCATTCCTCATGACAGTCACATTTAAGAGACAGATAGACTTCTTAATGGAGGGAAGTGCCTACCCCTATATGTGCCTCTGCAGTTGCAGAGAGTCCTTCAGGGGATGAATTGGGAAATCCAGATGTTGCACTGCATTTTAACATAACCCACCACTGGTGACTTTGAAACAGCCTCTGACATTCAGATCCAGCTTTGAAAATTTTCTTTATCCTCACACCATAGAAGGGAAATGAAGCAGGCTCATCTCCCAGTTTAGATATCTAAATTAGTTGCCTAAATGTAAGTGCTGTTAATAAGCAACGTGAATAATCTCCTTCAGACAGAATATTTTAGGGGAGGTGGGCTCTAAAATCACTATTTGTCATAAATGCAAGAAAAAACCCAAATCAGTCTGTCCAGCATGGCTGTTTGTTTTCAGAAGTCAAGAGCACTTCAGCAGATATTCTGCATCAGGCTGCAGGAATTATGATGTACAGGAGGTGGCGTCTCTGTTGCCAGCATCCACCTTGACATGCCATCTGCAGGGGTGACTTGATGGGGTGACAGCCACTGTCTACCAGGGACAGGAAAATTAGGCATGCAACTGAGGCTGCCCAAAAGGCAAACTTCTGAGCACAGGGGACTTTAAAATTAGTCAGTCAGAAACACCATGAAAGACAAAACCTTTTCTTTGATGTTTCCCCAGAAAAACAGGGACTCAGAGCTCTGACAGCACTGTCTGTGGCATTTTGCCTGTTCTCTTCCATAACCACGGATTACAAAACATGCCCAGGAGGTGAGGGCTAAATCCTAAATCAGCATCACCCCGACTGATGTTTGAACAATGGCTCTGCATTACAGAAATATATGTTAGCTGCCAGCTTATGAGACATGTTATATAGAGGCAATTTCCATCTTTCACACTGAATTCAGATTGCTCTATCATCAAAAGGGCTGACTTTGTGAGAGAAAAAGGCAAGGGTCCCTACAGGGAACTGGATTGGTAGCTGTGGTGGTAGGCTTGCTGGCCCAGGGAACACACAGCCCACTGAGCTTCAGGTTATGGCTGCTCTCACTGGTGCTGCAGTCCTCTCTTTCTCAGGTGCTCAAGGGTAACGGGACCATTCTTACCCCATATGTGCAGTGCCTGATCTTTAAGGCATTTTTCTAAGCCTAGGGAGATGGAGGCTCAAACTGCCAAGGGATTAGAAGACCCTAGGATGCAGGTTTTATGCTTCCTGGAGTAGCACTTCAGTTTATTGGACAGAAGTAGAGCATCATGTTTTCATAGAATCATAGAATCAACCAGGTTGGAAGAGATCTCCAAGATCATCCAGTCTAACCTATCCCCCAGCCCTATCCAGTCAACTAGACCATGGCACTAAGTGCCTCATCCAGGCTTTTCTTGAAGACCTCCAGGGACGGTGCCTCCACCACCTCCCTGGGCAGCCCATTCCAATGCCAATCACTCTCCCTGTGAAGAACTTCCACCTAACATCCAGCCTATATTTCCCCTAGCACAACTTGAGACTGTGTCCCCTTGTTCTATTGCTGGTTGCCTGGGAGAAGAGGCCAACCCCCACCTGGCTACAATGCCCCTTCAGGTAGTTGTAGACAGTAATAAGATCACCCCTGAGCCTCCTCTTCTCCAGGCTAAACAACCCCAGCTCCCTCAGCCTCTCCTCATAGGATTTGTGCTCCAGGCCCCTCACCAGCTTTGTTGCCCTTCTCTGGACATGCTCCAGCACCTCAACATCTCTCTTGAATTGAGGGGCCCAGAACTGGACACAGTACTCAAGGTGTGGCCTGACCAGTGCTGAGTACAGGGGCAGAATAACCTCCCTTGTCCAACTGGCCACACTGTTCCTGATGCAGGCCAGGATGCCATTGGCTCTCTTGGCCACCTGGGCACACTGCTGGCTCATCTTCAGCCTACTATCTACCAGCACCCCCAGGTCCGGTTCCTCCTGGCTGCTCTCCAGCCACTCTGTCCCCAGCCTGTAGCGCTGCTTGGGGTTGTTGTGTCCAAAGTGCAGAATCCTGCACTTGGCCTTGTTAAATCTCATCCCATTGGCCACTGCCCACCCATCCAGCCTGTCCAGGTCCCTCTGCAGGGCTCTCTCTTTTTGTGATAAAGTAATTTTAACTAAACTCCAGGAGAGTTCAGGCTTGTGAAATGAATCCTGAACAGGATGTCAGGACCGAAACAGCCCCAGAAACTGAGCAGAAACCGAGCAGAAACCTAGCTGGTGGGCTCAGTGAAGCCAAGGCTGTGTACAGCATGCCTGTTGACACCGCAGAAGGCTCTCAGAGAAGATTTTTTCCCTGGGGATGCAGGTCTCAAGTGCATGAAACAAAAGAGAGGCAGCTGGTCACAGCAGGGTAGGACAAGATCTTACCTTGATTCCTTCTCCTCTGTGAGCTTTGCAGGCTGTGCCTCCTCCTCCACCCTAGTTTGATTGCTAATAGTACAAGCTGCATGTGAAGTCCTGGCTGAATGCACTTTTATTTAGGAAATTCTACTTGGTATACAGAAATAAATTACTCATAACAAGGAGTCAAATTGCTGTCACTTTTCCTCCAGCCCTTGAAACAGGGCATTTCACACTGTACATTTTGGATATGGACTCTTAAATTCCACCTAAGCACCACTTTGCATGCATAAATCTCTTTTTGGAGCTGAGAATTAATCCACGCACCTCACTTTGTCATCTGCAAAATGAAGAATTTCCTTACCTGACAAGAAAAGTGAGAGGATAAATATTTCAGAGACTATAAAGCACTCAGACAACTCTCTGAGTGTGGGTGACTAAAGTACCCTGGCTAGACAGGAAAATGCTCCTTTAAAATTCCCAGAAGAACAATGTAGAATAGAGATGAAACAGAGCAATGTGGGAGGCAGTTGCAGCAATCTGTGTGATAGATGGCATCATTCACACACAGGAAGGCAAAACGGATCAGTCTGTAGGCTGTCATCCCTAGCATTCCCTCTTCACTTCTGGCATAAGTTTCATAGAGTCAGAGAGAATAGGGTGGATTGGTAGGGGCCTCCAAAAGTCATCTAGTCCAACTCCCTCTGCAGTAAGAGGGGGCATCCTCAACTAGATCAGGCTGCCCAGAGCCCTGTCCAGCCTCACCTTGAATATCTCTGGGCCTGGTGCCCCAGCTAACTCCCCTGGCAACTTGTAGTGCAAAATCTGTTCCTAGCATCCAATCTAAATCTGCTCTTCTCTACTTTGAAGCCATTGCCCCTCGTCCTATTACTTTGCAAACACTTCCTCTCCATCCTTCCTTTAGACCCTCTTCAGGTACTGGCAGGCTGCAATTAGGTCTCCCTGGAGCCTCCCCTTTTCCAGGCTGAACAATCCCAGCTCCCTCAGCCTGTCGGCATAGAGAGCTGCTCCAACCTCCTGATCATTTTCATGGCCCTCATCCACGCACTGTGCCATGAAATAATGTTGCCCATTCTCCTGCTTTTTAATGTCTGTTTGTTACACCAAGACCCACAGAAAGAGAAGTGGGAAGAGCAGTTGTAAGGTGTTTGAACTGCTTATTGATTTGGAGTTGTGGGACAATCTCTGCAATTCCAGTTGGGACATAGCCTTGGACCTACAGAAGGTTTAAGGGAAAATGGACTTATGAGACTAAATTTTTACCACATGCAAGTCTCTCACCAGGCAGGACATCACCTGGCCGTCAGCTCAGGCCAATGAAAATCCGTGAGTGACACTGAGGGAGGAAGAATTGGCAGCTCTGGCACCTTCAGCTGCTGCTTCCAGGCTGGCCCCACCAGAGGGCAATATAGCAACACACAAAAAGGATCAGGCTCTGGAAGTGAGGATTTGATTCTCCAACCCATGCACAGCATTTATACAAAACAGGGCATTTACTCTTCTAAAGGCTTCGTATTTTGCTTATAACAGTAACATCTAATCAGCACACATTAAATCATTTCGTCTCCCAAAAGCCAATATGACCCTCTGCTGCTGTCCAATCTAGGACAGCTAAATACCAGAAGAAAACTTTGGAGGTTTTATTATTTCAGCTACTCTGTAAGACAACTAAACTGGAGAATCAGTGCTACAACTCATCCTCAGGGATTTATCAGCCGTTTTAATAGGGCTAAGAGTATGAATAAAATTCGATAGGCCCATGTCCTTACTTTCATTGATCCTCATGGAATTAAATACCTTATTTCGCATCTTGCCCTCAGGTCTGTAACCTCCCTTATTTAGCTAACTAATATCTGTATCACCTCCTAACCTGGTTGATCTGAATGAGCTTTTTGAAAGTGCCACTGACAGCAAATCACTGCTCCTACTGCAGTCTATAAAAGGTTTATTTTCCACTTGACTGGAAAATGCTAACCATACGCCAAACCTTTTTGATAATGCCATCCAGAACTGTTTGGGTTCTCCCCCCCCATATTTCATTTTCTGTCTCATATTCCAAAAGGCTGTGCATATTTTGCAGCTGTCTTATCAGATGCAGCTGAAATATTTTTCTTGTGAGCAGTTCAGTTCTAGACGAGTGATTTGTCTTCCCTTTGTGTTACACAGAAGTTACTTGCCAGCTCCAGGGCTCTGGCAGTGATTTGCAGTGTCACTAGCCATTTGAAAGGAGAACACAGAGTCGTTACCCAGATCTTGACAGGTAAATGAGAGGACCATACAAGCTATGACTGTGCTATTTCCAGCAGGATGAGCAGCAGACAGATGATCAGGACAAGAAGGCAGGGAGGATGCTGCAGGAATGCAGCAGAAACTTCTTCCTAACGTTCTTCACAGAAAGAGTGATTGGCCATTGGAATGGGCTGCCCAAGGAGATAGTGGAGTCACCGTCCCTGGAGGTGTTTAAAAGGAGACTGGATGAGGCACTTAGTGCCATGCTTTAGTTAATTAGAAGATGTTAAGTGATAGGTTGGACTCGATGATCTTGAAGGTCTTTTCCAACCTGGCTAATTCTGTGATTCTGTAAACTTTTTCCTAACATCCAACCTAAACCTCCTAAACCTCCCTGGGGGCAGCTTGAGACCTTGTCCTCTTGTTCTGTCACTGTTTGCCTGGGCAAAGAGACCAATCCCCACCTGACTACAACCTCTTTTCAGGCAGTTATAGACAGCAATAACCCCCCCCCCCTGAGCCTCCTCTTCAGGCTTAAAGTTCTTGAGGCAACACTCTCAACTCCTCCAGAGCAAACCAGTCAGTCAGCCTGCAGGCTGAGTGCACCGCTGTGGGCAGAGGCAGCAGCAACCAGCAGGAACCAGGTTGTATCAAATCCACAGCCGTAAAAGGGTCAGCATTTTTTGCATGGCACAGACATTACTACGTGTGCTGCTCCCACATATCACACCCCTTAATTGCTGCAAACCATTGGGCAGCTCCGTGGAATGGAGGAAGTAGCTCGTGTGATGAGTCAGTGTTTGTGCAGTCCCTGCTCAGGTGTGCGGTCCCCTGCACACACCGCGTTAGGCACAGGCACTGGGCTGTCACCACTGCGGCTGGGCTGTCACCACTGCGGCTGGGCTGCCACCCTCGGAGGGTGGAAGTGGAACACAGAGTCACAGAAGGTTAGGGGCTGGAAGGGACCTCGAAGATCATCTAGTCCAACCTCCCTGCCCCAGCAGGGGGTAACTAACGATGAGCAGGTTGAGTGCCTATGGGTAAAGATCAGAGGGCAGACCAGTAAGACTGATATACTGGTTGGAGTCTGTTATGGGCCACCCAGCCAGAAAGAGGAGGTGGAGGTGGTATTCTATAAACTGCTGCAATATGTTCCCAGACTCCCAGCCCTTG
The DNA here is from genome assembly GCF_015220805.1 of Pogoniulus pusillus. Taxonomy (NCBI): domain Eukaryota; kingdom Metazoa; phylum Chordata; class Aves; order Piciformes; family Lybiidae; genus Pogoniulus; species Pogoniulus pusillus. Next base: position 25,245,242 of record NC_087275.1, read on the forward strand.
TTCTTTAACCTGCCAGATATCTGCTGGAACTCAACACAGCAGGGAGGTGGCAGTGTAGAATGTTTTTAGAGAGTATAGAGGGTCGTTTTTAGACACAGCTGATGTGCCAGCCTACCCAGGGTGAGGCTCTGCTCGACCTGTTCTTTACCAATAGAGAAGGGCTGATGGGAGATGTGGCAGTCAGAGGCTCTCTGGGGTGCAGTGTGCCCAGGTGGTCAAGAGAGCCAATGGCATCCTGGCCTGCATCAGGAACAGTGTGGCCAGTAGGGCAAGGGAGGTTATTCTTCCCCTGTACTCAACACTGGTCAGGCCACACCTTGAGTGCTGTGTCCAGTTCTGGGCCCCTCAATTCAAGAGAGATGTTGAGGTACTGGAACGTGTCCAGAGAAGGGCAATGAAGCTGGTGAGAGGCCTGGAACACAAACCCTCTGAGGAGAGGCTGAGGGAGCTGGGGGTGTGCAGCCTGCAGAAGAGGAGGCTCAGGAGGTGATCTTATTACTGTCTACAACTACCTGAAGGGAGGTTGTAGCCAGGTGGGGGTTGTTCTCTTCTGCCAGGCAACCAGCGACAGAACAAGGGGACACAGTCTCAAGTTGTGCTGGGGCGGGTACAGGCTGGATGTTAGGAGGGAGTTGGTGGCAGAGAGAGTGATTGGCATTGGAATGGGCTGCCCAGGGAGGTGCTGGAGTCACTGTCCCTGGAGGTGTTGAAGAAAAGAGTGGATGGAGCACTTAGTACCATGGTCTAGTTGACTGGCTAGGGCTGGGTGATAGGTTGGTGACAGGTGAAACACTGGCACGGGTTGTCCAGGGAGGCTGTGGATGCTCCCTCCCTGGAGGTGTCCAAGGCCAGGCTGGATGAGGCCTTGAGCAACCTCTTCTAGTGGGAGGTGTCCCTGCCTATGGTGAGGAGTTGGAACTAGATATCTTTGAGGTCCCTTCCAACTAAACCATTCTATGATGCTATGATCTGGGGCTCCTGAAGCTATGCAACCTCTGCCCAGAGTCAGCTCTGGTGGGGAAAGTCAGTAAGAAAGATCAGGGAGCCTTTGCCCTGAGCTAGGAGCAGACCTTGCTGCCTTAGCTTCACCTGTTGGGGCTCCAGCTTGGTCATAAAGCTACCCCACGTTCCCAGCCCTGCCTGTAGTGGTCCCAAACCACCATCCCCATTCTGGCTTTGCCCTGGGGTTGCCCCACTGCCAGGACAGCCTGGAAATTGGCACAGCACTTCCTAGGTTCATTGTTTTCCATGAAAGCAGTGGCCTTCCTCTGATTACTTTCACCAACTTTTCGCTGTACTTCAGCAAAAGCAAATTGCCAGCTGGAAAATTTCCTTTACATCAAAAAGATTTGCCTAATGGAAAAGGACATTACTACTGGGGAAAACAGTTTTTCCAGCCCATGGAACCAAATGCCAGGCAGCATCAAAAAAGAGAAAATGAGGGGGGAAGAAAGAGAAAGTATGAAGAGCTCTGTGACTTTTTTGTTTAAAGTGAGGATTTCCTTGTGTTATATACCTGACCATAAATTGCAATCAGCTTTTCTGCAAATAGAAATCTGAGTAGACTTTAAAGAAGTTTTATCTGTGAGACACAAACGTAAATAGAGCTATACAAAGCATCATAAAGAAGAAAATACAGATTTAGTGTGACGTGCAGTATGATTCATAGAATGATTTGGCTTGGAAGGGACCTTAAAAGATCATCCAGTTCCAAACACCTTGCCATGGGCAGGGACACCACCAACTAGACCCAGTTGCTCCAGGTCCTGTCCAGCCTGGCTTTGAGCACTTCCACAACCTCCCTGGACAATCTGTTCCAATGTGTTACCACTCTCAGTGTAAAGAATTTCTTCCTAATACTCAGTTAATAATCTCCAGTTAAAGTTGAACAGGGTGAGGGATGTGCATGTGCAGAGGTTGGACTCTGGATAATGCGTACTATTGCACTGGAGTGAAAAACAAGGGCTTTGTCAGCTCAGCCACTTCTCAAGTCACACCCTACCCACGTACAGTCCCATTCCCACTGGACAAGCTCTTATGCAATGCCACACAAACATGGTGTTCACAAAGCCTAACAGGCTGCCCAGAGAGGTTGTGGAGTCTTCTTCTCTGGAGACATTCAAAACCCTCCTGGACACATTCCTGTGTGACCTACTCTAGGTGATCCTGCTCTGGTGGGGGTGGGGGGGTTGGACTAGATGATCTTTTGAGGTCCCTTCCAACTTCTAATGTTCTGTGATTCTGTAACAAGATCAGCTTCTGATTTAAGCAGATAAGATTAAAATGAAGCCAACCTGAAATTTCAGACTGAATGAACAACTTCAGAGGACAGGGCTGGTCCTGCCTTTGTGGCATGGAGCAGGAGCAGACAACTTCTCCATCCTCTTCTTGAATTATGCTCACAGCAGCAATCTGTGTGGATGGTGCTATCCAAAGCTTGTAGCTTTTCTGCTTTTAGCTTAATTGTTTTATGATAAATGTAGGATAAATATACTAAATATATATTAAAATACACTTCTTTAATTCAGCTAGCTTTCAAAGTGCCTCTTCCTCCTACCCACATTAAGTAAATCCCTGTCTTTAATGCAGCTTATTTAGAGCTCTTGCAGTCAAGTTCTTGGCAATTTCCTTTCCCCACCACCAGAATTGTTTCCCTGAGCACCTGTGTACTTATTTCTTGCTTGGGTTGTTTACCTATTACACAAGGCAGGTCAGTAATTTCAGCTGAGACAGATCGGCAGAGTTAAGCTCAACGGGAGCCTGACCCCAGGTTCTATAACCAATAGATTAGATAATAGAAGTTTATTCTTTTCCAGAAGAAATGACAAAACTGAACATTAACAGACAGATTGACTTTCCTGTGGGGTCACTGTTCATTAAATTTCCCACTGTTTTTACAGTCTGAACCACTACAGTCATTTAGCTTTCAGCTCAAGTCCTTAAAGCAAGAAGATTGTTTCTTTATTACCTTGAGACCATTCTTCATTTTAATGGCATTTTTCAAGCTCTCATCTTAGAACTGGTGAACACTATAAAGAAGGGGAAAAAAAAAGAGACAGAAAACTGTGCCTTGTGCAGCTTCAACACAAACAAACCCAGTTGCTTTCATCCTTCTCATTTAAAGTCTGTCAGGCACCAATTTTCAACAGGCAGGTAACTAGGTGGCTAATAGAGACAGCTGGCTAAGGATGAAAACCTCCTTCACGGAAGCTGATGGTGGACTCACAGCAATTACTTATGATGGCCTGGCTCTGTAAAGCAGCAGGCTGTCAGGGAGGCTGTAGGGAAGAGAGATGTTGAGATACTGGAACATGTCCAGAGAAGGGCAACAAAGCTGGTGAGGGGCCTGGAACACAAACCCTCTGAGGAGAGGCTGAGGGAGCTGGGGTTGTTTAGCCTGGAGAAGAGGAGGCTTGGGGGTGTCCTCATTGCTGTCTACAACTACCTGAAGGGAGGTTGTAGCCAGGTGGGGTTGGTCTCTTCTGCCAGGCAACCAGCAACAGAAGAAGGGGACACAATCTCAAGTTGTGCCAGGGGAGGTATAGGCTGGATGTTGGGAGGAAGTTCTTCCCAGAGAGAGTGATTGGCATTGGAATAGACTCTCCAGGGAGGTGGTGAAGTCGCCGTCACTGGAGGTCTTCAAGAGAAGACTGGATGGAGCACTTAGTGCCATGGTCTGGATGACTGGCTAGGGCTGGGGGATAGGTTGGACTGGATGATCTTGGAGGTCTCTTCCAACCTGATTGATTCTGTGATTCTATGATTGTAAGTGTGTACTTGCCGTGTTTTGGCATGCTGAGGAAGCAGGACTAGGAGCTAGGGATAGGTTGTTGAGCTAAGGAAGGCATACTGGAGAGGGGATTTTCCGTACAGATGCCCTGAGGCAAACACAGTACTGTAGCCAGACTGGAAACCAGTGGCTTCAACAACCCTGACATCTTTTGCCTTCTCTGTTCATTCTCCAAAAGTCAGTATTTGGACTTTGAACAGGAACCATTATGGAAAGTCATCCAAATACATTAGAGAGTATTGTTGTGGGAAAAGAAGCATAAAGAAAATAGTGAGAAACTGGAGCAACTCCCTACAAGACATCCCAGCTACCAAAGAAAGATGATTTTTATTTCTTACTAGGTAGATCTGCCATAACATTTGTATCTTTATGACAAGAGAGTTTTTAAAAAGGACTTACTACTCATCCTGGTCACCTTCCCTATACACAGATTTTAAAGGCCTTATTTTAAAACAGAAGAGCCACGACAACACCAAGCATCTGAAGAGTGGCCAGAATAACAGAGCCCTCTTAGTCTCCATCACAGATTTCCCAAGGAGAACATCTTTTCTGCACATACTACACAAGTTACAGTAATCTAGGTCCTTTGATTTCTGATAACACAGGGCTCAGGTCATAGATTTTACATTGTTTTGATGGAAGATTGATCAAAACTGTTTCCTTCTTGCCGGCGGCTAATAGATTGTGACCTTTGTTTCACATCGCTGACTGATCATGGAACAATGCAACCTGACCACCTTCCTTCCTACTCAGTCCACAACCAAAAAGGTGATAAAAACAATAGACAAGATAGGAAGAGGCAAACATCTGTTGAATCAGTGTTTTATGACTTAAAGACATTTTTTGAGCCCTTAACCCTGCAGACCACAACAGCTAAGGATGCCTAATACAAGAAACACTTGGGAGAGCTTAGCAGCTGAGCAACAGCAGGGGAAGGAAGATACAAAACACCTTTGGCTGTTCTTACCATTACAGGCTCCTATTGTTTTTCTTTTCTAAATCCAGATTTATTGTTTGGGGCCATCACCAAAATATTCTTTGCTTTTCCATTTTGAAACAGATGGCATAAATGTGCCCTGCAATTTTATTGCCGTGTTACGGTTTCATCGTGCGATGCTCAAGCCAACAGGTTCATTCTGCCTACAATAAAACTTTCCTTCTGCTGTGCTGTGGGTGGATGGGTTGAATAAAATGGCAGTTTTCAAGTGGCTAAGTCACTATTTCATGATTTATCACAGAATCACAAAATATCAGGGGCTGGAAGTGAGCTTGAAAGATCATCCAGGCCAACCCCCCCTGCCAGAGCAGGATCACCTAGAGCAGATCACACAGCAATGCATCCAGACAGGATTTGAATATCTCTGGAGGAAGAAATAGATATTAGTTTTATAAGGGATAGAAAAGAAGCTCAACAACAGACAAAAGATGGAAATGGTTAATTGGAAAGATATAATGAGAACAGACTTGTCCACAGTCACTGTGTTTTTAATCTCTCCACTTCTAAATACAAAGCTTAATATGTCTTCTCCAACATGTGATCAGATCAAACTGCTCAACTCTGTTCTTTGTAAGGTTGCTCAAACAACCAGCCAAAAGAATCTCTCTGATTGTTATGCACAAGCACAAGAAAGCTTCTGTTATAAATTTACCTAGGCTAGAATGTCTCTTTATCAGGTGACAGAACAAGAGGAGATGCCCTGAAATTGTGCCAGGGGAGGTTTAGATTGGATATTAGGAAAAATCCCAGGCTGTACCTGACTGTGAAGAGCTGTGCCTGATAGCAAAATGGTCTTTTCCCTGGTATGGAAGTGCTGCCAGGAAAAGGCAGGCCAGGGGGAAGTGAATGTTTTGGTGATGTGGGTTAGTGCTGCTCAGCTGCCTGGCAGGGCATTTTGCGTGTGTCTTGTCTCCTACAGGAGCCTGAGAGGAGCTTATGCCTCTGATGTCACTCTTGGGGAAGCATTTTCAGGAGCATGGCACAAAATTTGATGTAGGACTTATGGGTGAAGTGAGATGGTTTAGTTAGCCCCCTAAACTCAGCAGTCTGGAAATCCCTGGACAAATGAACAATGTTGGATGATCTTTTCTTCATCCTGTCTGCTAGGAGCCATCACTGCAGTCATTCATATAACCATCAACTATTGCTGCTCATGAGTTCTTTTAAAATAAGCTTTTCTATGCTGAACAGCAATTCTCAGTGAAGCTAAAATTGCTCATGGGACTGTGCTGGGTTTGACAAAAACAAGAAACAAAACCTGCACTGTCAAAGATTTTTCAGGTTCCAAATGGAATTTGTGATCTAAAAAGTATAATGGGAAGGTTGATGTCACCAGCATATAGAGATGACAAGAGAGTGGCTCAAAAGTACACCCTGTGGTGTCTCTTAACAAAAAAATACTGATGTGCTTTCCAGAAACCCATAAGAAGCTAATTAAGTAAATTAAGTCTATGGTAAATAATTTAAGTTCTCTATAGACAGAAACCTGCATGTACTAGAAGACATCCCAAGGGATTTTCAGGTTTGAAGAAGTTGAATACTGCTAGCCTAATACTATATGCAAAGCAGCCTAATACCCTGCAATGAAGGAAACACAAGTTCAGATCCTTGCTCCAGGGCCATGGGTGAGCAGCAAGGTCAGGGCCAGAACCAGCCTTCCCCAGGGGTTTGCCAACAGCCCCAAGCCACTGTCTATTTTGGCACTGGTGTTATGATTTCGTCAACAGGTTTGAGGCTGTCAAGCATTGTGACAATGCAGAACAGTAAATGCTGAAATCTGAAAGCATTATGCAGGACAGAAAACTCTTTTTTAAACACTTCTGCTGCCAGTGGAGGAGATGGTAGCATTTTCAAAGAGCCAAGCTCCCTGTCCAGAAAGGCTGAAGGGTAAGGAAGGCAGCAGCAGCAATCGATAAGAAAAGGGAGAGTGAACTATAAATAACACTTCACACTACTGAAAAAAAATATCAAAAAGAGACTGCAGGTCACAAGCAGAGCTCCTTAGGGCTCAGTATTTGGGGCAGGTCTATTTAATATCTTCATTGATGGTTTGGATCAAGGGCACCCTCAGCAAGTTTGCAGATGACGCAAAATTGCTCAAGGGTAGGAAGGCACTGCAGAGAGATTTGATCAGGTTAAATTGATAGGCTGAGACTAATGGGATGAAGTTTAACAAGGCCAAGTGCCAGGTCCTGCATTTGATGTTAGGAGGAAGTTCTTCACAGAGAGAATGATTTCCCATTGGAATGGGCTGCCCAGGGAGGTGGTGGAGTCGCCATCCCTGGAGGTGTTCAGGAAAAGACTGGATGAGGCACTTAGTGCCATAGTCTAGTTAACTGGCTAGAGCTGGGTGCTAGGTTGGACTGGATGAGCTTGGAGGTCTCTTCCAACCTGGTTGATTCTATTCTATTCTGTTCTATTTGGGTCACAACAACCTCAAGCACCACTATGGAGTGGCTGTAAAGCAGCCCGGTGGAAAGGGATCTAGGGGTGCTGGTGGATGGCTGGCTGAGCGTGAGCCAGCGGTGTGCCCAGGTGGCCAAGGACAATAGCATCCTGGCCTGCAGCAAAAACTGTGTCCAGCAGTAGGGAAGTGATTGTGCTGCTGCACTCAGCACTGGTGAGTCCACAGCTTGAGTGCTGTGTTTAGTTCTAAGTGCCACAGTAAAGGAAAGACATTGAGATGCTGGACCAGACAAGAGCAACAAGAATGCTGAGGGGTTTGGAGAGTGTGTTGTATGAGAAGTGGCTGGGGGAGCTGGGGTTGTTTAGCCTAGAGAAGAGAAGGCTAAGAGAGATTTTATTGCTCTCTACAACTGCCTGTTAGTCTCTTCTCCCAGGTAACTAATGAGAAGATGAAAGGAAATGGGTTTAAGTTGTGCCAGAGGAGGTTTAGATTTGTCATTAGGAAAATTAGTGGCATAGTTAGATATGCCATTACCAACTGGACATATCTAACTAAACATCTGAGGCATCCTTCCATTTTGCAGGAGTTTCTGAGCTGTTGAAAAGTGCTGGAGATGAGACCTGAAGTAAAAAAGTTACAGGAAGGATGAGAACAATCCCTATAGCCAGTAAAGGTGCTACTCTCTGCACGGCTTTGGTGGCTTTGCCCAGCACAGGCTGTTCTGAGGGCATGGGGATGTTACACTAGGCACAGCTAGCAGAATCAGGCAGTGCCAACACGGTGTGGACGTGGAACAGAGCCATTCCCTGGGGACCATTAGGGTCATGCAGATGTTAAAAGCAACATTTTGTTCTCAAGCTTCCAATTTTGGTGAGCAGCCACATGCAGAGAACAGAACCTAAACCACTACAATGTGCTTATTGTGGGCAAAGGCCACAGAAGCCCAGCTGGACAACTGGCTGGGCTGTGCTAACTGCCAGGGTGCTGGGCCTGCTCCCAGCCCGTGACTCTTGCTGTGCTGGCAGTCAGTCAGCTGCCCACATTGCACAAGCAACTGTGCCACAGATCACTGGTGCTGTGCCAAGCTCTGTCTGCTGTGGCAGGACTCCCCAGGGCAGCACTCAGGCTTAGTGGTGGGGTCAGCCTGGATTTACTTTTTCATGGAAAGCAGCTGTTTTCATCTTCAAGTTGATAGTTGCCTTCAACTCTTCCCACTTGTTGGGTGCTTTCCCAGAGGAATTTGCTTATGCTGCTAGCAAATGAACATGCAAGGGGGCTCAGCCTTTTATTGCACTTTTACTAGCAGTGGTAGGCGAGCTGGAAATGATCTGAAACAGTTTCACAGGGTGGGTGGATGGAAGTGCACTTGGAGACACCAACCTAATGTTCAGAAATGCAAGCCTGCAAGCAAGAAGGGGATGCTGAGGTCTAAGTGTGACTACTGGGAGACACAGCAGCCACCAGCATGGAAGTCTTTGGTTTTATTTAAAACTCTTTTGAGGTGAGTACATAGAAAAAAATACCCTTTGTCCAACTCTCAGACCTGGGGTTTTCTTTCAGAGGGCAAAAATATTTTACCTTCATCTACCAATAAACAAAATCCTACAGTTACAATAGAACCATGGATGCAAGAGCAGACTATACAAGAATGAAGAAATAAAAGGAAGTATCAGTTCTACTGGCAAAGTGAAATGAATGACTTGTCATAAGACAGTTCAGGGGTAGCAGACAGGAACTTTTTTTGAGCTGGTCACTTTGTCGAGGGTTTTCTTTGACAGTAACACTTTTCACTGGTAAGAAAGGCTGTCTTCAGTGGGTTTAATCTTGGAAATGATCCACAAGTGGTGGCTCTGTTAAGACCAAAAGCAGTGCCAGCCTGTGCCTCTTTCTAGAATCATAGAATCAATCAGGTTGGAAGAGACCTCTAAGATCATCCAGTCCAACCTAGCACCCAGCCCTATCCAGTCATCTAGACCATGGCACCAAGTGCCTCACTGCATCCTAGCTGCCTTATGTCTGCACATGGCCCCACAGTTGTTTTTCACAGAAATCACTAATGCTGGAAAAGGCCTTTAAGATCTTTTGAGTCCAACTGTAGCTCAACTATGGTACCCTGAAGCCTCACATCTACACACTTTTCAAACACCTTCAGGGATGGTGACTCCACCATCTCCCCAGGCAGCCTGTTCCAATGCCTCACCACTCCCTTAGTAAAGAAGTCCAATCTAAACCTGCCCTGGCACAACTGAAACTCATTTTCTCTCATCTTATTACTAGTGACTTTGGAGAGGAGACCAACACCAGCCTCACTACAACCTCTTTTCAGGCAGTTGTAGAGAGCAGCCTTCTCTTCTCCAGGCTAAACAAGCCAACCTCCCTCATATGATCTGCCCTCCCAACCCCTCACCGTCCTCATTGCTCTTCTCTGGACATGCTCCATGTCCTCAATGTCTTTCCCACACTGTGGTGCTCAGACCTGAACACAGTACTCAGGCTGTGGCCTCACCAGTGCTGAGTACAGCAGCACAATCACTTCCCTGCTCCATCTGGACACAGAATTTTTGATACAGGCCAGGAGGCCATTGGCCTTCTTGGCCACCTGAGTCTGTCTGGCACTGAAATAGTGCATGGGGTATGAGCAAGGTAAGGGGACAATGAAACAAAGCAGGCAAGCTTGGATCCCAGATACTTATATATATATATATATATGGAAGATATTCATATATATATGAACCTTGCAGTACTGTCATTGAAGAATGTCCTGTTGTCATTAGAACCAAATGCCTCCTGACAGCACCAGCCACATAGCCAGAAGCTGACATTATTTCTGTTTGTGGCTGTCCCCATTCCTCTAACTGGAAAAATGGAGGAAAAGATAACTTGGGACACTAATGCTTTTCATGTGTAGTCACTGAGTAAACACTTTAAATCCTTGTGCACAGCAAAAAGCAGTTGCTGTAACACTGCCAGCAGTGACTGTTGAGTAAGAAAGTAAAGGAAAAATTGTAACCCTCTGACCCATGGAATAGGTCCAGGGCCTGTTCTGTGTGAGAACACATCCTACACCATGGCAAAGACCAGGGTAACACTCTGGTGCAGATTACTCCTTGCGCAGAGATTTCACTGCTGAGTATCAAAGCTCATTTTCTGACTACTTATTTCTTTCATGCTTTAAACCCAACCAACCCTGGCAGACACACAGGTATGTACCAAGTCTCTCCCTTGGAAAAGGGCACACTGAAAGGTTTGCTTTTGATTCTTAAGAATTTGTGGTTTCTAACAGAGAGGAAAACAGCACAGCAGTGTTTTTACTGCATGGTAACACTGACACAGGACAGGACACAGGGCTTAGTATTACATCAAGTGTTGCTGAGAGCTAAATGGAAATAAATGCTCCATTGTAGAGTTAAGAGAACATAGGTAAGGGCTTTCCTGTACTGACTTGTTACTTAGCATTCAGTAACTTGCTGCCAAATCAAAAACACAATTACTGAGATCCCGCTGCAAGAGAAAAGCATAGTTTCAACTTTTCTGGCAAAGACCAAAGTTCAATTACCCTGTAGCAAATCAATCAAATATGTGTGCAGCAAGCAGTGAAAGTGTACAGATGTCAACTTACTGCTTTCAGCTGAACATGGCTTTTCTTTTTAAAAATGAGCAAGCAGCACCAGGAAATATTTACCAAGCTCACATTACGAAGCAGATAGAAAGGAATCTATCAGTGTGATGTGAAGCGACACGGAACAGTGTTCAGGGCTCAGAAAACAATAGATAATTAACATTCATCACTAGCAAGCTGGCATGATGATTTGATTTTTATAGACACCAAGATTCATGATACCAGTTTATCATTATCTCTTGCCACGTTTCAATAGCTGGAAGCCAGGCATGCCGAGGCAATCATGCATTGAAACATGTGCAAACACATTAGTCAGTGCTGAAGGATGCATGGTCAGGACACTGAACGTGTACATGCACAGCAAATGCCACTTACCCCAACAGAGAATGTTCTCTTTGGATGGTGTTGGTCTTAGCTACACAAATAAGAGGTTACTAAGTGGAGCAAAGTGTTACAATGTGCACACGATGACTTGGAGCCTCCTTGCTCCAGATGACTCTCTTTACACTTTTGTAATGACCAGTACAGGATGGCACTTGTGTTTAGGAAACTGAGATATGTACCTCCTACTGGGCTTCACTGACATCTCCAGTCCTGTGGTAAGCTAGTGAAAAACACCAGGGACATATTAACTTATTTACCAGTGAAGTCTTCACTGGAATGGAGATCTTTAATTTCCAACGGGTTCATTGCACAAGGCTGAGTTGGTTTTCTCTCTGCTATTAATACATCAGTCCCAGAGCTCATAAAAGGTGTTGCAATCACTTTATTTCAAATGTCTGAAGCCAACTTTGAGATTAAGTCCTCTGACTTCAACATTTTTTGCTACAGAGTGCTGTTTCAGTTTGTTGTGGGAGAGAATAATTCCTGCTTTCCCTCAGCCAGTGACTATTATGTAGCTGTGGCTACAATGAGTGCTTCTAAAAAAATAAAGGAAATTTAAGATAAGCAGATTCAGAAATGATTAAAAATAAGCCTGAGTTTTGAAGGATTATCAAGTCTAAAATAGTAAATATATGTTAAGTTATCCAAACAAACTGGTTCCCTGCAACTAAGTACATGTAACAATGGAAATTAAAGGAACACCACTTAGATAATTCTCACTGTCACTGTATAGAATTGATACTTAGAAACATTGGAGGCATCTTAAAAAGGTTTATTTAGCATATTGAAAAACAAACATTACAAAAGTTTAAATAGGATAATTTAATGTAAACCAAACCCCCTTGAAATATGCAATACTGTAATCAAAAGTTATTTACAGCCAGTGAAGATAGAGCAACCTTCACTAAGTATCATTTAAGCAAATCATAGAATCAACCACGTTGGAAGTGACCTCCAAGATCATCCAGTCCAACCTATCACCCAGCCCTATCCAGTCAACTAGACCATGGCACTAAGTGCCCCATCCAGTCTTTTCTTGAAGACCTCCAGGTGACAGGTGTTGAAGTTAGTTTTAGTAGATAAATCATCTCAGTCCTAAGATAAGATGAAAGGTAATGTTAGGTTCCAAAGTGGGAAAAGGCAGTATCCTGCCTATTCAGGTCAATCAGGATAGCACAGCATTCAGTCTCACAAAACCTTTAGAGAGGTACAACTATAACTGTACAGTATTTATTGCATGACAATTCAACGATAGGATAGAGAAAACAATGCAGTGACCTGGGTTTAAAAAAAAAGAAGCAGCTGTATAAAAACCCAATGGAAATGACTTTTTATTTCTCAGTCAGATTAGAAAAGCCAGCCACAAGGCTAAGCTATTTGCCCATACTTTTCATAAACTAGAACTAAATACCTGACATTATTCCAACATGGAGAAAGCTGCTCAAGTCTCTTAGGAAATACATTTGGATAACTGTCCCAAAGCAAGCTTTGTTTAGTTAGGAAATTTATTCACCAAGACATAGGTTTAGAGTCCAAAATGGCTTTCATCTTATGGACATGGAAAAGGCATCACCCAAAAAATTCAACTTCTACATCATTTTAGGGATTTGGTTGTGGGTTGTCTTTTTTTTAAAGCAAAGTATCATTTTTGCATTGCACATGAAAAGTATCTAAAAGATATGGCAATGTATTCAACTTGAGAGCCACAAACATAAAAGCTGTTAGACGTGGTAGTGGAATATAGAGAAAGAAAAGGGAGGAGGAGGGAGAGGGGATAGAAAAAGAGCCAGCTGATCTCTGTAAGACTGCCCATGTTTAGGGAAGGATGACTGCTGCTGAATGACTTAATGAGAAATGAGTGATCTCCATGCATTTCCTACAGGAAAGTCTTACATCCAAACAAAAAGAAAGTTACTGCTAAAAACTATCAGCTGTGCTGGCAGGCACAGGAGATGCCAATATGGCACAGACATTTAAATACCAGCTCTTTTTGAGGTGATTCCTGCATGTTGAGATGAGGCACTTGATAATGTCTGCCTAAAGCAGTATATGAACTGTTGCTCAGTAGAAAAGGAGCTTCAACTTCTACAAGTGGTAATTCAGGACACACAAGAGCTATCAGACAGCCCAAAAACATGATCAAGGCAATTCTTACTATGAGTGTTCAAAATCTACTGTATTTATCTGCTCAATATCTATTATATAGAATAAACAGAAATAAGAATTCTCTTCTGACAACAGATTGGCCTGGAGTTCATCTATCAATTCTAATACAAATTGCCTATGCAGCTGAAGGCTTTCAGCAGACAACTGAGGCCACCCATTCTGTCAGAAATGAGAACATAAAATTAACCATAAGACCTTTCCTTAATTTGTCAGTACAGTATATCAAATTCTACAGAAGTGTGCAGATACATTTCTTTTCAGCAGCCTTCTGTAGCACTCCTTAGGGAAAAGATGGGCCAAGCCCCCATGAGGCAGTAGACACCATCACACATCTCAGAATTAACACTCATTTCAAATGGATGGAATTGTCACTTCATTTAGAGTGTTTAGAACAAGATGCAGTTTGGGTTTCTGTTGTAAGAAAGCAAATATACCACAGCAGTCCTCCAGGGCTAATTACATTTCAATTTATGCTAAGTGATTAGAACAATACTAAAGCTAATGCCAGGCTACCTTAGTGTGAGAAGACAGAGAACTGAAATGAGTATTCAGAAGCTAAACCAAGCAACGAACTTGGAAATCAAACTGGGAAAGAAAGAATTGGCACACTACAGCCGGCACCACCATAACTATCACCAGCATCTAAACCAGGTGGTTAGAATTCTGTACAAGCCTCTATTCTATCAAAAAGTCACTCCAGACTAATGCTTGGGGCTACAGCTCTGTTGTATTCTAGGAAATACAACACAGTGAGTCTTCACAGTCTTGCCCTATGCCAAGTGGGCCCTGCAGCTCACAGCTGGAGGGCAGAGCCAGGCTGACCACACAACTTCTGGATCCACCCTGGACTCATGTGCTTCCCAGCACCTCTTAGATGAGTACCTGCAACCTAAGAGCTGTGAAAAAGAAGAAAAAACAGAAGAGTTGTGCACTTCAAGAATTCATGCCATGGATAAAAACACTACACTGCTCTGAGAGAGAATGAAAACTCCAAGCAGTGTTAATTCATTGTTAACTTTGGCAACACAAGCACCTTGTTGGAATGGACAGGTAATAAATATATTTGCTTGGAAAAAAGGAATCTGTGTTCTCTGCAGGGGATTTCCACAGCCTGCACATGTGGTACATGGAAGTACTTACTCAAGAGGCAAAAGAGCATCAGGAATTGAGGAAGGAGTTTTTATTTCAAAGTTGGGGGAGAAAAAAAAAGGCACACACACTGAATGCTTTCCCTTTTTCTTCCCTTTTGAAAAGGAGAGGAATACCTTTGGACTTACACGTTTATGGATAATATCCTAAGGTCCCAGTGAAGACTGTGGTAGGAAGACTATGATCAGGATTTTATCCACTCTTGAGTATGTCAATATTTCATTATATACTGCTGCACGAATTTTCAAGTCTGAAGTTAACATATGCACACTTCTCACCTCTAGAATACAAAGTTACCAACAGAGAGGAGAAGGGAGAGGAAAGGCAGAGCACAGACAAAAATGTACACTAATAAATTCATGAATTACCACCTCGAATTGTTAGATTTTAAATGTCTGCAGAATTTTGGCTTGTAACAGCAAAAGCTTTAGGATACACCTCTTCTGCCAGGACTCTGAAATTATTGCTACTACACCAGCACACTCTGGTGTGAACGCAAGGGCAAACTGCTCTCAGCCTTCCAAGGGCCCAGGATAAGCTGCAGCACATAACAAAAATCCAAGCAAGGAAAAAACCCCAAGATGACAAGAGGTGATACTGCAAAATCAGTCTCTTTTAGTGTAAATAGCTATCTAAAAATGCCACTTAAGAATTCCCAATTTCAGGCAATTCTGACAGTCTGCAGCAGGAAATGGGAAGGGATTCCATGAATCTTGTGGGGAATGTGGACAACATTTGGTATCAAACAAGTGACACCCCTCAGATCAGAGGTACTTCTGAGAAGTATGACAGAGCACCACATTGTACTTGCACTACACTCTCAATACAGATTCCTTATCTTTTAAGACCTGCCAAAAAATCCCAAACCCAAAGAACAAGTGAATCTAACCAAAAGTGAAGTTCATTGTACAAGTCCATTAAATTATAGAAATGCATAATAAGACAAGATAAAGTGCTACAAAAGTGATTAGTAATTTCTTTAAAGTCTGTAGCATTCGTCCTGCTTTACTTAGTACTGCTGACAATAGGAGACAGTGCAACTGCACTGGCTGAAGCAGAATTCACAATGTCTTCATATTGTGGAGGTGGATCTAAATGTTGTTCAGTTTCACTTCTCATGCTGATTTCACCAGTGGCTTCCTCGTATGAAGGAGGAGGATCACAGTTGGAGAGCCTTGTGGATATTGAGTCTGATCGTCCATCTGCATAGCTCAGGCCTCCTGGAGAGAGCCCACCGACTTCATACATTTCCTCCTGTGGGGAATGAACAACGCTGAGAGGCGGTGGAAGAGGACCTCTTCTGTCAGGCACAGCACCATCACTCATCGCTTCGTGGGCTCCCCTATGCACGTACACTGACTGTCTACGCATTTTCTTTTTGAACAGGCATCTCCATATGACAAAAATGACAATGAGGATGACAAAAAGGCCAATGATTAATGGAAACGCAAGGTAAAATGAATACCAGGAATGTCCTGTGTTACTTTCTCCCTGCAGTCCGTTTTTGTAGACTTTCCAGAACTCCTTCTAGAAGAGTAAGACAGGATAAGTCAGAACTATTCAACAGTTTTTAGAAAGGAAGTAAATCACTGTAGTCAAATTGTTTTAAATGAATGAGGGGAAAAAAAAAAGGCATTTTAAATACTGATGATTAAAATAAGAAGAGAAATGGATAAGCACACACAATAAACTTGCCAATTGCCTTCCAATGTGACTAGTGATACAAAAGAGATTGGCTTTTTTAAACCAAAAAACCCTCACTGCTTTCAGGATTCCTGTGCCTGCATTTATGATTTACAAATGTGCAGCACAGACAGGACTAGATGACAAAAAAAAACCCCCACAACCCAGGAAATTTAATCAGCATGCACAGCAGCCAACTGGATCCCAATTTTTCTGCGCCGCTCAAGGTAAAAGTTAGAGGTTGGTTTGTTTCTTTTAAAATTGGAATACTAATGCAATCTGACAGGGAAATACAGTTTTGGGACAACAGACCATTTTGGCACAGCATAGCTATGTTGCATTGACTCCCCTCACCCTCTGGCTCACAAAGCAATTGCTGCCAGCTTATTATGAGTTGATTCGGATCCTCTGTTTATAGTTAAAAATAGCTCCAAGCACACAGCTTATTATATTCTAGAAATTTTGACAACACAGCTGCAGATAAATGGAACAGAAAGTGAAAAGTGAAAGTATGAACAAGTGAAAATAAAGATGAGGGAGGCCACCAGTACTTGAAAACATTCATTTCTGTATTCATATGCACAAGCACCGGCACCAAGGATCATGCCACTACCCAACTTCCTCCGCAGGGAATGCTACGAACACAAAAAACACAGTATAAAGAAAAGCATAACCTGCCCCTAACAAAATAGCCACCCTCACCTGAAATAAGATACCTCAGAATCATAGAATCGACCAGGTTGGAAGAGAACTCCAAGGTCATCCAGTCCAACCTAGCACCCAGACCTGTCCAATCAACTAGACCATGGCACCAAGTGCCTCATCCAGGCTTTTTATTTAACACCTCCAGGGATGGTGACTCCACCACCTCCCTGGGCAGCCCATTCCAATGCCAATCACTCTCTCTGGCAACAACTTCCTCCTAACATCCAGCCTATCTCTCCCCTGGCACAACTTGAGACTGTGTCCCCTTTTTCTGTTGCTGGTTGCCTGGCAGAAGAGACCAACCCCCACCTGGCTACAGAAGAAAAGCCTCCTCTTCTCCAGAGTGAACAACCTCAGCTCCCTCAGAAGAATATCAGAAGCATGCTCTAAATAGGTTAGATGTGGTCTTTGTGCCTGCCTGAGGAGCATCAGAAATATATTCCCAATAGGTTAGATGTGGTCTTTGTGCCTGCCTGAGGAGCATCAGAAATATACTCCCAATAGGTTAGATGTGGTCTTTGTACTCTTCCACTGTTTCGTAGTCATGTGTAACTTCAGAAAAAAGCCCACAGTGAACCACCCCCCTGCCTAAATCCATACCAGGAGCTCTGAACTCCCTGCTTTTCTTTCAAAAGGCAGAGACCAGCATCTATTTTAAATGACAGCACACACCTCACATTTACTATCAGTCACGAGGTGAACGTGATGTTGCCACTGTTCTTGGTAAAGGATATATTCAGGTTGTAGACTGACTGACTCAGTGCACAAACAAGTCAGCTCCATCACTTTTTCGAGTTCAGGACTGCTGCTGCATGAGCAGCACTAAACAGAGAATACCACAAAACTGAGCTCAGAGGCAGCTTAGGTCGAGAAGCAGCATGGTCTTTCTACCATAGTGGCTAAGCTTGCTCTGTGCAAAGCCAGGAGCAGGACACCCTGGGCAAAATACATTCTCATGCTGATGCTCCTAGATGAGAATTTACTAGGGTTAGAAGCAATGCCATGTGCACAGAAGTACTGCCTATCCCGTAGATTTAAAGAAGGTAAATTCAGTCCTTCTTAATCCTACATTCAGAACAAATACAAATCAATAATCATTTTCAAAATCCTTAATTGCCACGGTAATACAGGATCAGGAGGTTATCCTCAATGCCAAGCCCCAATAGCACAGGCAGTGTGCTCCTCTGATGTGAGCCCAGGCCATGTTAAGTCAAGTAGAACCGACTTCAGACAAAACAAGCAAGTCATGGAGGATGGACTAACTTCTCTGAATACTTCTCTACTACAAGGGTCTTCCTTGATGCATTATTATACAGTGAGCCCTGTATCAACTATGATGACTTCAGAACAACATATTTGAAGATGGCAAACTAACATTAAAAAATTACCTTAGTTGTACAATTGAGGACTTTTGGGATCTCTGCATGATAAGAACCAACAAAACCAAACACTTCAGAGAGTCATAGAATGGTCTGGGTAGGAAGAGACTTTTGAAGGTCATCCAGTCTGACTACCCCCTGCAGTCAGCAGGGGCATCCTCAACTAGACCAGGTTTCCCAGAGCAACTTCACCTCTCCCCATCAGATCACCAGGTGATTAAGATCTGTTACCTTTCCATATGGTTTGAATACAACCAACTAGATTCTTTAGTGGAACAAATCATAAATATATCGAGGACTACAAAAATAGCAAAGGATTTATTAGGATTATTAAATGCTACTGTCTGTGTTGGAGCCAAACTTTGCACCTCACTCTTTTGCTGCCTCAGCAGCAGCAAAGGAATAATATGGTACAATGTTTGCAAAGACCTACCAGAAGTCATCAAACATACTTGTGCAAATGTGTGTAATTTAAAAAGATTCTGTGGAGGAGTAAGGTAGTGTTGATGAGAAGGAAGAAATCACACTTCTTCCTCAGCAATATATTTTGTGTTGCAGACTGCAGAGGAAATGCACCTACTTCAGTGGAAGGATAGTAGGTTGTGACTAGTATTTTCGTACTGTTTCCTTGTTACTTCTAGCTGAGAACATGTCTCTGTACCTTCTTCAGAAAGCTAAAATACCAGTTACTGTGCAACGTGGCAAAGCAGCAGAACAGATGTTTTCCCAGTGGCAGGCAATTAGTTCAGAATAGGATATGTGGCTGTGGGGGATGCTCAACTTGATGGTGTGACTAGACAGGTGCATAAAGAGCTTAAGGTAAGAGCTTAAGGATGAAAATAGCATCCACTTTCACTTCCATGCAAGACAAAGGAAGAGAGTTTCGACATACACACCCTCATCAAAAGTTACAGTGTTTTAGGTGTACAGCTGCCTTGCAGAGATAGAGGGATACTGCCTTGCACACGGTAAGAAACACTAAGAAGGAAACACCTATTAAGTAACTTGGAAAAACAACCAAAACCCAACAGAACTCTCAATTTCCTTCTCTGAAGGAAAAGAAAAAAAAAAAGCAAAAAACAACTTCACAACCCCTCACCAACCTGTCATGGAAGGCTAATAGGCCTAAAACATGCCTTGGCTTGCCCTGCCCTTCTGCTGATAGGGGAGTCAAGGGCAGGAGGAAGCGAAGGCTTGGGCCATTATGTCCCCTCCCAAAGTGATAAACAGGTGTCCACAGGTGTTTAGGTACTTATTAGTGTCTTACCCAAATAAGGGTAAGCAAGCCCCAGTTTCACCTAATATGGTCAGTTTGGTAAATGCCATTCTTATTGGTGAATCTCTGTGGTCAAGAGCCATTACACTCACTTAATGAACTGCCCATAAGCAGCCTTGTGAAGACTTTCCTGACTGAACTGTGATCTGTGTGAGATAGTATTGTCCTGCTCTGGCAGGGGGGTTGGACTGGATGATCTCCTTGGGTCCCTTCCAACCCCTAATACCTTGTGATCCTGTGAATTAGAACCCCAAATTAACTAGTCTGTATATAGTTTGTGGGCAGGGCTTTATGGACATAAAATAACTACATATTTTATAATTCCTGCCTTGTTAATTGGCCCAACTAAATCACAACCAAAAACTAGCATAGTAGATCCTTGCATTCTTGCAAGCCCAATTTCAAAGAGGAACACAAAGACTTAGATCCATACTGGCAGAATTGACAGGAACAGCAGGAAATTAGGTCTGAGTTGTGCAGCTGCCAAGCAACAGCCCCTCTGCCCTGCCATCCCACTGCTATGCTGAACTGTAAAGTGAAGGCACAAAACAAGGACAAGTTGCCCGGTCAAAGTCAAATCGTGCCCAAAAAACCCACAGAGAACTTGGATTAATTTTACACACTGTGAGGTTTGTATAAACTGCTATGAAAACAACAACAAGAGGGGGAAATACTGAAAACCTGTAAAGTAGCTGTAGAACTCAAACAGAAAGTTAAACAGTAATTTCCAAGTTGGAAAACTCGCAGCACAACAAACATCCCCTCCACAGTGGCAGGTCTCTTAAATCACCACCAAGAAGGACTTTACTTCTACCAGACAAGATTGTTAACTTGTGATTTATGAAAAAGACACTCCAGTAATTATTTATGCTTGAGTGCTGTACAGCTACAGCTGGGAACACCAGGCATAGATGCCTTAAAAGGATGAAAAACTAAGTTAAGCACGCCATGGAATCAGATAACCACAGTGGAAAAGCCTTAGAAAACATCTAAGAGAAATTCTCACCAAGAACTACTTTTCTGAATGTCCCTTATTGCTTTAGCAAATAGAATTTTAAATCATCAAAAGGAATTCTCAAGGACATCCTACACAGTTACGGCCAATTTGCCAGAATTTTGTTTCCCTTTTATTTCTAATGCCTCTTAGAATGCAGTCAGCATCAGCCAACTCGATCTGAATGCTGAATCAAGTAAGAGTTCCACATGAAGGTTAAGAGACTCACATCCTGCTGAAAATTTTTGCTGAGGTCTTTACTACATTTGGCAGCATTGTCAGTTTCACATCACTCTTGGTCAATTGTCTGACTTGCTTTAAAGTTGGCCTAATAATACGGCAGCCAGAAGACTGCTTGGTAGTCAGTAGGCAGAGGATGTAGACAAAGCAATAATGGGAAGTGAGCATACCTGCTACACTGTTTTTTTCTCATCTGCCCTCAATTTCAGGTGGCAGGGAGAGATTCACCTCTTCCCTTCTGGGTTTTTATCCAGCATCTGTAATTACACACAGACTGATGGCAGGAGTTTTACCTGAAAACACTGTTTTAGGTCTGATGCTGTCAAGTTGCGTGTTAAGCTTTTTAGTGCTAAGTTTTGCTAGAGAATTGAGCTTTACAGAGAACCTTGAAACTTCTGTAGGAAATCTGAAGCAAAGGAAGATCTATGACTTCTGTCTTGTCAAATCTTAATGCAATGTAATTTGGAAAAATGAGTTAAGGGAAATAAAATTAGTATCAGTGCTCCAATCACAGATTGGCACACTAACCTTTGAACAAATCTTTTCAGGCTCCCAACAACCTTAGACAATGAACCAGTGACCCCATGCAGTGCTGCCTGCAGGCTATTGGTACTACAAATAAACAGCTTTACTAGATCAGATCTAGGGTTCACCTAATCCGTTACCTTCTGTCTGACAGCAATCATCAGAGACTGATGAAAGCAGAGTTCAAACATAAGGAGGCAGCGATAACTCTCACAGCTTCCACATGTTTGTGCTTCAGAAATGTCCATCACCCAAAACTGACCCCTTTTGTTCAGTGGTTCCAGACTGATTTATCTTCTGATCACTTAAATCATTGTTCTCTGAGCCTATTCAAGCTCTTACATCTGAGACATCACATGACAAACCAGTCCACAGCTCTATTACCCATGGTGAGAAGAGATACTTGGACTTGCTTTGAACCCACTCTTTCTAGTTTCCTTGGAGGGCCTCTTAGCTCTGCTGTCAGAAAGGTGGCAAGTGATTGACATCAGCTCAATCTTCATGCTACTCACAGACATCACCCATATTCCCTGGACTAAGTCTTTCCCAATCTTGTTACAGAAGTCTTTTCCTATCTTTGGTCAACTGTCACACTTCTCTGGTCCTCCCTCAGCTACAAGTTCACTTTTTATAGGAGGTAAGAGCTGTACAAGGCACATTCAAGATGTGGTTCTGCAATGATATGGCTACATTCTGCATTTTGTTCCCTATTCCTTTCTTCAAAGTTTTAGCATTCAGGTTTTTATTTTCTACTGTTTGACTGCTGAGCATTAAATTCAAGGCTCCATAGATTCAAATTCAGATCTTGTTAATGAGTTGAGATATATCTCATATATATATATACACATAAAATGTATGTTTCCTTTCCCCTGCATGTGTTACATTTTTCAACACTGAATTTCATATGCTAATTCATCCACAAAGTCCTGTAAATTATCCCGTGTGTAAATTATCCCCTGTCTCTAATCACACTGACTTAATAGTATTGTCCTAAAAATTAACTTCAGAATTGTAAATAATAATTCTGAACTTAACAAAATCCTCAAGCTCAGACAACATTAAAGGCATTCAGTATTTTCATGACAGCTGTGCATGTACTCTTGACTCACACAATCCTAACTTCCAAGAAAAGCCTCACACATCAAAAAGAGCTTGAGGGAACTGCTAGATATTATTGTAATGTTACAAATCTGGAAGTTGCACACCTTCTCCAGACTCAAAAACAAGGAACCAAATTGCATGAAACAAAATTACCGTAAGATAAATAAGCTATAGACTCTTTGAATTCCAGTCTAACTCATACTATGAAATCATTGTGTCTTTGTTACTCTGAACATAGTGTATCATGAACACAGAATGTCAAGGGCTGAAAGGGACCTTGAAAGATCATCCAGTCCAACCCTGCTGCCAGAGCAGGAGTGCCTGTACCAGATCACACAGGAATGCATCCAGGCAGGTCTTGACTATCTCCAGAGAGGGAGATTCCACAACCCCCCTGGGCAGCCTGTTCCAGTCTTCTGTCACCCTCACAGTGAAAAGTTTTCCCCATGTTTACATGGAAGTTCCCATGCCTCAACGTCCACCCATTGCCCCTGTCACAGGCATCGCCAAGCAGAGCCTGGCTCCATCTTCCTGGAACTCTCCCTTTGCTTATTTATAAATATTAATAAGGTCCCCTCCCAGTCTCCTTCTTCCCAAGCTAAAGACCCCCAGCTCCACAGTCTCTTCTCATAAGGAAGATGTTCCACTCCCCTCATCATTTTTGTGGCTCTGTGGTGGACTCTTTCAAGCAGTTCCCTGAGATCCTTCTTAAACTGAGGGGCCCAAAGCTGGATGGAATATTCCAGATGAGGCCTCACCACATCCAAGTAGAAGGGTAGGAGAACCTCTTTCAACCTACTAACCACAGCCCTTCTTATACACCCTAGAATGGCATTGGCCTTCTTGGCCACAAGAGCACATTGCTGACCCATAGTCAAAGGGTAGGAGAACCTCTTTCAACCTTACTAACCGCAGCCTTTCTTATACACCCTAGAATGGCATTGGCCTTCTTGGCCACAAGAGCACATTGCTGGCCCATGGTCAACCCCCAACCTATACTGCTACACGGGATTGTTCTTTTGTGATCCTAGTCTACTGCATCCATTTCCTTCTCCTGGGACACAAACATTAAGTCTTACTAAGGATGGATACTGCCTGGGAGAAACAATGAACTAAGTAAAGCCCTTAGAAGCAAAAGAAGCTACTCAGGCAGGATTGCACATTCTAAGAGCCTGGTCTATTAGTAAGCTACTGACTGAATAAAGCAGCTAGGCAAAAAGGATACAGCAGTAGAAATGAATAAAAGGTCAGGATCTGCTTCTCCACTGTGACACAAAGGTTGTGGCAAGAGTGAAAATGTTTCTATTTTCCCATTTCTCAAATAGCTCTGCAAGGGAAATGCTATCTACTAAAATAGAAAACGTTCCTAGCTGGGGGAAAAGAACATGAATTGTGAGGCATTGTTTAGTCAGGCTCTCCCTAGTGTCTTGAACTGCTGTGTTATGACTTCACACAAGTTGTATCATTGTATGCACCATTCTTAATTATGCAATGAGCTATCATTAGCAATGGCCACGCCAAGCCAGCTTGGTGAGGTAAAAAGCATGTGTGTGTGTGCACTTTAAAACCTCAAAGCAGCAGCTTTGAAGAGATGCTCCATGTCCTACTCTTTCATTTTAGTGAGTTCCAAAGTTCTCATTTCAGCCATATCCATCTACCCAGGTATGACCTCCAACAAAAAGACACCAAGAACTTCAAATGTTCAATGTGTCTGCACACATTGTTATTTTTTGATGTAGAGCTAAGCCACTGAAGACTGGGATGCCTCATCTGTCTGAACTCTAGAAGAAACCAGCAGTGCTCCCTGTCCTGCTTTGTTCACTATCCCATTGGCCTTGCAAATACAATTTCTTTGTGCAAAACCACACAGAGAGGACATAAGACATTTTGATTGATAATTTTTCTGAATTACATTTTCTAGCACTTGTTTTCCATTTTAGATTTATCCACAAGTCCAGCCCTAATTTCATCCACATCTGTCTTGTATTAAATAAAAAAAAAAATATATTCTTGACTTCATTGCATTAAATAGGTCAGAAGCCACCATCAGAACCCCATGTGCTGTTTTCATTTGTTGGGAAACAAAACAAGATATGTTTGGTATGATGTGCAGCTACTGCTTGTAGAGTTATTAGTCCACAAACTCCTTTTAATTGGAGAAGCCAACGGACTTACGCAACAATTAACTGCGTGGGCAGTATCTGCTTCATTCCCACCGAGTTAATGTCTCACTGTCCTTGCACAACACAGGTTAGCACTGAAATTTATGTTCTTTCCATGGTTTAGAGCACTGCTGCTTAATGATAGTCTCCGTGGGGCTTGCAGATTTTAGACTGAAGAAGGCTCCTACTCTTCCTTATTTTTAGACTACTAATAGTCTTGGCACCGAACGCTTTGGCCAGCTGCAACAGCACCTGGGTTTATTTTAAGGTGTAATTTTTAGATGGAAATCTTTTTGAGCTGCTCACTCATTTCATGTGAACATAATCAATAAGTGAGTTATTCCAGAGTGAAGAAAGCAAAGGCTTGTGCCCTCTCATTTTGTGTATTTCCCACAACAGTCCCAGTCCCATTATTTCTTCCAAGCAAAACTGCATTCATGATATCCAGGTTAGACTCAGGTGTGTGACGACAGGAGAACCAGGACCTAGGTCATCTGGGTAAACAGTGTTGCCAAATGGATGACACCTTTACCCACCTTTCCTCAAGTGGGGGGCATTAATTAATTCATGTTCCTTTTCCTCCCAGTTGCAAGTTCTCACAACATTTATGAGCATAATTCTCTTTGAGACTTCTACTCCCTTCAAATTCAGTTCAATTGGGACAAAGGATTCAAAATTTACTGCTGTGCAGTCTGTCCTTCTCCACCTTATTTACTTAAAGTAAAAGGCTCAAAAGAAAAGCAAATCTAATATGATGTCAGAAAACACAAAAGAACTCAAGCACACCCCAAAACTTAGTATCAAAGCACTGCATGCATCTTTAAACACACACCAAACCTACCGTTCTTTCCTCATTTTCAAATGCTTCTCTTGCTTCTTCATAGCTACAGATTTCTTCTCTGCACTCATGTTCTATGTCACCTGGCTTTAATTCTTCCAGAAAGGTGTTGGCTCTTGGGTATCTTTTTAACAAAGAATTGGCTTTGTCCTCTGTTAAGAACACTGATTAAGAAAAGAGATAACAAAGGTCACTTCTAAAATAGATCTCCAAAACCGCATGCTAAAATTGCCCAAAGAAAACATGCTCTGGGCAGCAGTTTTTTTTCAAAGTCTGCCCCTTTATTTATTATGATAAAAGGCCTTTCCTAATTTTCTTCACTATTATAAGTACCTGGGCCTACAATTTCAGCAGTTATTGCTACACCATCATAAATGCAATGGACCTCAACTTGGCATCACAGTCATTTATGCCTAACCAAGATTGAAGCCAGTGCCTGAGTAGAGCACTCGGGAGAGGCATGTGCTCATGCAGCTTCTTAAACTAAGATGACACAGAACAAAGAACTCCTGCTTGTGAACATTCAAACAGATATTTGCAACTGCCTGAGGGCATCACAGCCAGAATGCTCTGAAGTTCTGCATATAAATGTTTATGAGTATTACCCAGACACACACACCAAAACAGGCTGCATTTATCAAAGTTTTCAGTCCCTCAGTTTTCCCAGGCCACTTTGAAACAGACCTGCTCCATTCACTCAACCACAAAACAGTTCCTCTTTTGGGGTGTGGGGGGAAGTAGCCTTTATTTTCTGGAATTGTACAGAAAACCTGACTTTAGTTGATGAATCAAATAAAATAACCCCAAAAGGCAACCAATGTTTTCTGACACAGGCATTCTTTTTATGAATTGCTTAGTTTTCTGTTCAAGGAAAAAAGCTGGAAGCAATCTCATCTCTTCTAATGTTCCAACTTACCCTCAAACACCTTGACCCAATGATTTTCACAGTAATATATAGTAACTGGAACATTCCAAAATCTAGCAAGATGAATTACTCAGAATTGTAATGTGCAGTGAATGATGTAGAGATTCTCCACGTACTTCAGATCAAGAAGCAAGAACACCAGGTTAGTGCAACGCTGCTCCTGGTCTCTCTCTGCCAGCTAACGACTGCACTGCCATACCGACTTTCATAGAATCCATACCACTTTCATAGAGTCCTTGAATGGTTTGGGGTTGAAAGGGACCTTAAAGATCATCTATCTACCAATCCCCTCTGCTGTGAGCAGGGCCATTTTCCACTAGATCAGGCTGCTCAAAGTCCCATCCAGTCCCCCCAATTTTACAGAGGGGATGCATCCACAACCTCTCTGGCCAACATGTTCCAGTGTCTCACCAACCTCACTCTCAAGAATTTCTTCCTAGTACCTAATCTTATTCCAGTTTGAAACCGTTAGCCCTCATCCTATAACTACACTCCCTGGTAAAAAAAGTTCCTTTCCATCTTTGCTGTAGGTTCCATTTGGGTGCAGGAAGGCTGCTATAACATCTCCCCAAAGCTTTCTCTCCTCCAGGCTGAAGAACCCCAACCCTCCCAGCCTGTCTTCATAGGGGAGGTACTCAAGTCCCCTGATCATCTTTGTGGCTCTGCTCAGGACTTGCTCGACCAGGCCCTTGTCCTTATGTTGGGGCCCCCAGGTGGATGACCACTCCAGGAGGGTCTCATGAGAGCATAGTAATTAGAGGGGGAGAATCACCTCCCTTGACCTTATGGCCACACTTCTCCTGACACAGTCCAGGTTGTGTTCCCACACAATTTCTTGACCTATGCAATCATTTCTGCATCAGTTCATTTACAGCTAGTCTAGGACTGCTGATATGTTATGAAGTCAAGCCCTCAGTGTCTGCTGAAGGACAGAGACAGCCTGGTCTAAGCACTGATTTATCTATAATTTTATATGAATCAGTTCACTAGGTTTTTTTTCCCCTTAATATCTGATTTAGTATTTTAAACCAGGATGCCAGCAAGTCTACAAAGACAATGTTTTTGCTTTAGATAGAAGTGGTGGCTTTTCAGTAGTGAGGCACATCTAATTTCATTTAGTCTCTGTGATATACTTAGTCACAAATCATCAGACAATTCTCTTCATTTTGCAAAGGATTAAATGAAGATTTGAAGATTAAACTCCAAACCTCCCATACTTTCAGCTGAATACACGTGGTATGTACACACACCACACAAAGTATGCTATTCATGACATTGCCAGGGCTTGAGAGATACAACTCTGCAACGGCACCCACTGCAATTTTGATTTTCTAAAGCAATACAGGTGAGCACACAGGCATCTCCTACTGTGTAAATCTACTGACCAAATAACATAGAAATTAACCTCCAAAATCTCTTCAAAAAGGAAAGAAAATGTGATGGCTTTTTTCCATTTCACAATTGCTCTGACTGCCCTCCAAGCCTGAAGAACTTGGTCTCTTTCAACATGCCTCACTGATCATGTCAATGTGATGAGCTGAAGGACTTGTTCATATCATGCAGTCAGTCACCATGCAGCCTTGAGTGGGGATGGACTGTCAGTGCTGTACCCACTTCTCACAAACTCCTCCTCTGTGCATTCATGCAAGCTACAGCCCAGAGTCTCTTAAGAGTGCCCATATGTGGAGTCACCCAAGAGTAGATAACGCACTATAAATCAAACTTCTCTTCATTCAGCAGATACAACCTAAGGAATTTCACTTCATAGCTGGCATCCATCCCTTTTTTGTTAGCAATCTGAATTGAGAAAATGTCCTTATTCTTTCACAATAGTTTGGAAAATAGAGGAAAAAAAATGTAGAGGAGAATCAGCCACACTCCATACTAGTTCTCAGTGTATCTGAGAAATAATGATCCATTAGTTCAGACAAGAAATGGCTTTTGGCCCTGCAAGGCTAGGAAAAAAAATGAAGCATGTTAATTTGTTTTGATTTGGCATTTTAAAAGCTCTGCCACTCCCAGGGACTTTAAATCCTATTGGGAAATCAATAGACAGGTAGCAAGGAAACATAAAAATCTACACTGATCAGAGCAATCTTGACAGACGCTGACTGCAATACAGAATCAGTCATTGCCTGAAGAATCCTATAAAAAGGGATAATGGAACTATCTTGCTGAAACCACTTTGACTTCTTAGTATTCCAAGACCATCAGCCTGTAGACATTCAGTTATAATTGTAGAGGAGCATGCAAAAAAGGGCTTTGGGTTGGATGCCTACCTAACCAAGCTACAGCATGGCTAAATTCATAACAGCTGTTACTACAGAGCTGAGAAGAATCAGAGAAGAATTGCAGGTGACAACACTGAAGTAACAAAGCAAGATAAAACTTACTTTTCCACTTCAAGGGGTTTAACTAGCAAATGTAAGGTAAAGGAAAAATAAAAGTTATGATTTTGGCATTATGTAAGATAGACACAGAAACAAATCACCTAAAGTGCCTTCCTCTCCTCCAGTTATTGTCGAATATAGATGTACAATTACCAAATTTAATGTTTTTAAAACATATTTATTTCTTCAGACATGCTTGTGCTCTGTAACTGTAAGATCTTTGGCTTTTAGGAAGTTTTAATGCATTGGAAAACCATAAAGAAAATAATTCTGAAATCCTAGTTTCACTTACAGTTATTGAAGTGAGCAGTAATACAATCAGATCAATCTGTCACAAGTTCTCTTGAAAACCTGTGTGCTATTGTAATAGCAAACAGATACTCTAGCAAGGTGAAATTCAATCAGAATCAGAAAGAGACAGGCAAGGGCAAAGGAGGATAAATACATCTCAGCCTGCCAGCTGAAGCTGTCACAAGAAAAGAAAGCAGGCTTCAGGTCTTTGTGACAGAAGGAACAAGGAGAAGCAATATGGGAAAAGTATTCTGACATATAGAAATGTTGTGAAGCAAATCCCAGGGCATCCTGGACATCAAAAACATCTCTACGGAGATCATTTTTGAGGCTTCCCTTCTGGTTCCTTACCAACACCAAAGCAGATTTAAATGATCATTAGTTACTAGAAATAAATATTTGATTTTAAAGATGAAGCTGCAGCTACTGATAAATATCAGCCTCTCTGTAGGTGCTCTTAATTTTGTTTTGCACAGGGTAAAAGGAAGAAAAAACTATTTGAGCACTTATTTATAAAGCTTAAAATGTTACTCCTAAGATCTAGAGTTACTGGGACAAGTTTAAGAACATTTAAAACTTAAGTACTTGAGGGTGGGAATTAATTTATGAGGTTTTCATTTTGCAGACAGCTTTCAATGGTCCACAAATGAGTCTGTGATTATTATGGCCTGCACATAATACTTCTGTTGGAAAAGCAGTATAAGTCCAGTTCAGTTTAATGTGGGCAAAGATCTGCCATCATACAATCAACCAGGTTGGAAGAGACCTCCAAGATCATCCAGGCCAACCTAGCACCCAGCCCTAGCCAGTCAACTAGACCATGGCACTACGTGACTCATCCAGGCTTTTCTTGAACACCTCCAGGGACAGTGACTCCACCACCTCCCTGGGCAGCCCATTCCAATGCCAATCACTCTCTCTGCCAACAACTTCCTCCTAACATCCAGCCTAGACCTCCCCTGGCACAACTTGAGATTGTGTCCCCTTCTTCTGTTGCTGGTTGCCTGGGAGAAGAGACCAACCCCCACCTGGCTACAGCCTCTCTTCAGGTAGTTGTAGATAGCAATGAGGTCACCTCTGAGCCTCCTCTTCTCCAGGCTAAACACCCCCAGCTCCCTTAGCCTCTCCTCATAGGCTTTGTGTTCCAGGGCCCTCACCAGCTTCATTGCCCTTCTCTGGACATGTTCTAGCACCTCAACATCTCTCTTGAATTGAGGAGCCCAGAACTGGACACAGTACTCAAGGTGTGGCCTGACCAGTGCTGAGTACAGGGGAAGAATAACCTCCCTTGTCCTGCTGGCCACACTGTTCCTGATGCAGGCCACAATACCATTGGCTCTCTTGGCCACCTGGGCACACTGCTGCCTCATCTTCAGCTACTATCTACCAGCATCCCCAGGTCCCTTTCTGCCTGGCTGCTCTGCAGCCACTCTGTCCCCAGCCTGTAGAGCTGCTTGGGGTTGTTGTGGCCAAACTGCAGAACCCTGCACTTGGCCTTGTTAAACCTCATCCCATTGGCCTCTGCCCACCCATCCAGTCTGGCAAGGTCCCTCTGCAGGGCTCTCCTACCCTCCAACAGATCAACACCTGCTCCTAGCTTGGTGTCATCTGCAAACGTACTGATGCTGGACTCAATCCCCTCATCCAGATCATCAATAAAGATATTGAACAGGACTGGGCCCAGCACTAATCCTTGGGGAACACCACTAGTGACTGGCTGCCAACTGGATGTGGCAATCATACACAACACCAAACTGTATTCAATAGCAGAGGACATTTTTGGTGTGAATTACTGGGGACTTGAAGTAGAGGACAGTTTTGGGGAGTGATAATGCTCACTTCTTAGGGAATAATAAAGAAAGTGCACTCAGCCCTAAGTTAGCAAACTTACCACTATCCATGATGATTACTGTCCGGGCAGGGACCTTGCAAATATCAAGTCTGTAAAAAGAGGAAACATCTTGTTGAGTTTGTGAATTATGATGAACTTGTGAAGGTTCTCTTGATTCCCAAATACTGTTACATTATATCAGTTGTTGCAAACCTCAAGAACAAGATTAACTCCTTTTGAATTGTACTCCTACTGCATGCAGACTAATTCCAGTACTATAGTACCATCTGGAAAAGAAAGGTAACTCTTGTGACATGATGAATGCTTTAACCTTTTCAAAGCTTTTCACATATAGAATATGTACAAAAATGCTGATATAAAGTAGAGGGTATGTTTAATTTTAAACAAATATGCAGACTCTCTTTTACCTAATTGAACTTGAAAGGCATTGCATTCTCCACTGCAATTGCTTATATTTTATCTAAGCCTTAAATTCACTCTGCAGAGATCAAGCCAACTCATTATCTTTAGTTTATGGATCAGATTTTTTCACATAAGAATGAACACCTACCAATTCACTCAAGAGTCTGCTACTGATCAAATACAGGATGCCTGCATAAAATTCAAGGGCAGAACAAGACTTGCAGTTTGGCAAAGGAACTTGCAACACATGAGAGGTTCCCAATCTGCCCTGCAAGAACGTACATGTAGTTTATACCTTATCTTGGAAAGAGAAAACACAAGAGATGCTCTCAGTCAAGAAAGTGCCTGAAGCTTACTGCACCCACCCAGCAGAAAGCCAACCAGAACTGTAGCTGAGGGCTGCAAGAGTAGTTAGAAAGATGGTTTTCAGTTTCTTGGGGTCTTTGTTAACATGGGAAAAGTTCAGAAAATAAAAGCTTTCAGCAAAGTAAGAGAAAGGTGCAACTGTCTAACCAAGGTGATAGAACTAATAAATTACTTACTCCTAAAGATCAGCACTAATTCTACTTCAGAGGCCATTGACACACTGACATACCATACCACTCTAATGCACTCACTCTCCAGAAACCCAAAACCCCATACACAAACTTCTCTGTATAAAAAAAGTGGTGTGTGTGCTCAAAGGCTGGTCATAACAACTGTAATAAACAAAGAAGGAAAGTTACCAATTAAAGCATGGACTCTCCTACACTACTTTGTCATGCAAGGGCAGGACTGCAGGACTCGCAAAGACTGCTGCCAAAATGAGTGGGGCTTTACAAAGTTATCCTAGTTTGCCAAGAGAATTGTAAGGCTGAGACTATTAGACATGTAGACATAGAGGAGAAAACTGATTTTAAAGCAGGTTGACCAAATCTCTGTAAAGACAAATAAATGTGAATAAATTGCAGACATTTTAACACTCTTAAATCTCACCATGACAGTGTTTAGCTTTTTGTTCCTAAGTATTGTAGGGTAACAGAATCAGAAGGCTTAAAAAAATTCTTCAGTATATATCTACCTCTTTCAATAGGCTGAATTTCTACAACATCCCCTCAAATAAAATTCACAACAACAGAAGAGCAAAACCCATGAATGCTCACTTGCTCTGTTGAGCGGCACTAATACAGTGCATGAAATGCACCTTGCCTGGTTCCCTCTTTGTGATGGAAATGCTTTTCTGCATTAAATTTCAATTAGTCTTTAATATTTCACTCTTTTAACGTGTAACTTGGGTGTGGATTTCAAGAGCATGACAAAAAACCCGCTGCAGAATGCACACATCCACACTCAGAGTCAGAACTAGATGACTGCCCACTGGGAACTGTGGCAGAAACAGGAGGGCTAATGTGCCCTTCCCCTGCTATGGGATGTTTGTCACCAGAAGTAAGAGTGTGACATGGCCTTGGCATGCAATTCTACCTTGGCACCTGGCTCTAGGTGCTTGGCACATCATGGTCTTTAGGAAGGAATATAAGAACATTGACATACACAGATTGGGAAATTGGGGAAAAGATGAAGAAGAGAAGAAGAGTGTAAATTGAGGCAACTGTACCATGAGATAGTGTCCAAAGTTTACTGAATCATCAGCAAACACAAATTACATTTCTCTTCACCCTTCCTTCATTTCAGTAATGTACCCTGTTCTAGGAAATACCAAATACAGCTTTACAGCAAGTGTGCTGCAGAGATTT
Organism: Pogoniulus pusillus; assembly: GCF_015220805.1. NCBI lineage: Eukaryota > Metazoa > Chordata > Aves > Piciformes > Lybiidae > Pogoniulus > Pogoniulus pusillus. The sequence goes on from NC_087275.1 coordinate 25,278,250, forward strand.
CCTTCAACAAGTTACGTTAGATTCTTATAGCAGTTACAAGATTCAGAGCTCCCTGGAGTTAAGTCTCTTTACCAACAAATGTGTGTCTTTATGTTCCTCTGCCTTCTCTCTCTTCATCTTCCCAAACTTCTTCATTTCCAAGCCCACACAAAACACAACTTCCTGCTATGACACTGAAATAACCACCAGGTCAAGAGGTTGATCGAGGGCACTGCCAATGTTTGCCCTGTCACCACGTGGACATTACATTCACAGAAGAGATTCTGCCACTGCAGAAGAACCACTTGGGTCTTCATTCTCTATTTAATTACCCCTTTCCCTAAAGGGAAGAAGCTCAATTATATTCTGGTCCTCTACTCTCTGACAGTCTTGGTTCAAACTGACTAAAGTTCAGAGGATGCTTAGAAGAAGGGTTCAAACACAGACAAGTACATAAGTCTTCCTTATTTTCATAAGCCAGCTAATAAAACTCAAGAGGGCTGGCAACATGACAGGAACATCTAGACTTGCTACTGACTCATTTATTCCTCCACTCAGCTCCTTATTTAGTTTGCTGCTTATAAGTCTTCCTGAACGTTACTGAAAGCTATGATGGTTCTGTGGTGTCAGAGCAGTGTTCACATCTAGGCACAAACACAAGACCAAAAAACCCCATACATAGTATTTTAATAATTACTGGTGTTATGAGTGTTTCAGGAATCCCTCTTCCAACTATCTTCTATATATTATTCCTTCCACACCTTCCAAGAGGTTATAAATTGTCTTAGATTTGCTTGCTGAAAAAGTGACAATACAGTGGATAGCATAGATAGCATTATGGACAAGCTGACTGTCAGATTCTGAGTTCAGCTGCAGGCTGACATACCTGACAAAGAAATTATCTTTTCTGCCTGCCTACTTGTCTGTCAACCTAATGGTAATAAACAAAACAAATCTGAAACAATCAACCATCCACTTCTAGGAGATAATATGGGAAATGGAATGAGTTCTAAGGCACAACAGACCGCAAAGGAGACATCCCAACAAAGCCCACGCTATGTACCAGCAACACTGCTCACTACCAAAGGGCTGTAGCATCTTACTAGAGAGAAACATTTTGCACTCAAGTTTAAGGAATCAATCTTGAAGTAACAAAACAAGCTGTACACTCCTTTTCACAACTAACCCAAAGATCTTTTCCTCAATCCTCAAAGTGCCCAACCCTTGTGTCCACTATGTATAAACAGAAAGCACAAAGTATTTTTATACACATTTCCAAAGGAGGTAATCATATTCTAGCAGTACAGTGTATCTCTTAAACTGGGAGGCTGACTCATTTCAGCATTAAAAGCTGTTGGCTCAAGATAATATTCCTGCAAGATTTTGTTGCATTTCTTAAGATAACCACACTTGGTTGGCAGGTACATCTCTTCTGGGTACATATCCTGTCTGCAAGTTTAATGGGAAACTCTGTGCAGCATGGACCCTTAAAAGACAGAGAAGGATCTGATGGAGGGCACACAAGTCCAAACTGTCTTCACTCTTCTCACTCAGTGACTGTCCTGTATTCTAGACAGACTGAACATCAATAACAAAGCAAGTCATTAAGGGATTACAAAAAAAGTAGGAGTATAAAGTAGCTCTAATGTTTTCCCTCACTGTTTTTCACTTGCTGCATTAACTTAAGACACTGCAAGGCCACCGTGCTCCTGTCACAGCTGTGGAGAGATGTGCATTACAGGATACAGGTAGAGAAGAAGGAACTGACTTTTTTCACTCTGCAATATACAGCTGTTAATTTTACTCTTACTGTAATCTGTAAAATTAATGAGACCACTGGGATGCTGTTTACATCCAGATGCCACAGAGAGCTACACAATTTTTTGAAGTTATAAATATTTCAGTTCTTCTGGAGCTTTTTTATGAAAGCAGGTACAGTCAAGGGACAGTGCTAACTAAAACATTAATAGATGTTCAGTCTAAAAATAAACACCCTTTTTTTAGTCTAGAGCCCCTAGCCAGGTGCAGTACAACAACTGAAATACTCCTGTGGGAGGCCTGCTCAGAGGAAAAACGAAACCAGGAAGTAATTATACAGACAGATGACAGTTTTTGACTGCCATTAATTCAAAATTTGTTATCTGCCTACATATCAATCCCCAGTTCCACCACATGAGTCTTGCATCTGTGGAAAAGACATTACAGAAGACTACAATTTTACTTAATACAACTTGTTTCAAAAGAATGTTTCCTAAGGAAAAGTGTACAAAAGAATTTCCATGGATTCAAATGAAGAAATAACACTGATTTTTCTCTGTCCAGGAAGTCCATAGCTTAAGGATGTGGGAGAAATCTGTATTTACTAAGTTGGGTTTCCTTGTAACAGTAAGATTTTCCAGGGAATTCAAGTGGTAATAGAGAGACAGAACACTTTGAAAACTATCAGACAAAAGATTCATCCCACCTGAAACTGTGAAGGATAATGCAAAATTAATAATCTGTATTAATTTTGCTATCCAGGCAATGATTGTTAATAACCATGAAAACTCTTTCTTAACATTAAAACTCACCAGAAACTTATTCACAGGTTCAAAACAATGCACAGGTTGGAAATGCACAGGCAGGGCACAGGCAAAACTAGAGCACTTATCTCTTACAGTGGCAACTGCAAATATTATACTGGAAGAGGCTTTTAAGTGTTTACTCACAAAACTATAAATCAGACAGTACTCAAAGCAGGTGGAACTCTGTACGATTGGAAGCTGAGACTTGATTTCTCCCAAGCTTCTGTTGAAAGGAGGCAGACAACCTCTGACCTTGTCCTTGGCTCCTCTGGAGGATCTGTGTATCTCCAGGACTCGCAGTCTTAGCAGGAAGACTCCCAGGGGCAGGCAGGATGTCTTGAGGTGAGCGCGGTCCCAGCACAGTGTCACGCTGGGGGCTATGCAAAGCATCCACATGCAGGCATTTGGAGCCTGTGCCTGGTCAGCGCTCCGGGCAAATTCGGGATGCAAAATGAGGCGGCAGCAGCCTCTTGCTACCTGCTCATCCCTTTTACCAAGACTAGTGGGGCATTGGACATGCATTAGTGCATTGGAATGGCCCTTTGCCAGGCCTCACCATATTAGGCAAAGTTAGGGCTTTCGCCCTCCCCTCCCAAGGTTGCTTCCCCAGCACAGAAGGAGGGGGGTAGGCAAACATGTCTGGGCATGGATAAGCCCATGCTTGCCCCATCAAGCCTACCACCACAGAGACTACATGGGACAAGAAGAAGTGTAATCCTCTGCCTTGTGGATGCTATTCAATCACAGTGTTATAAAACATGATCATTAATTCTGACAACACATGGACCTGAAACAACAGATGAGATCACTAAGGGGGGCTTGTACTTGGTGGGCTGCCATTACATCCTAAACCAAATGAAATATAACATTAGTTACAAAACTAGCATGCTGACAGCAACTTTTGAACACAGCCCTGCTCGCAAGCAGGTGGCTCTTCCTGACTTGAAGAAGAGCAGATTTAGGTTGGACATATAAAATCATAGAATCAACCAGGTTGGAAGAGACCTCCAAGATCATCCAGTCCAACCTATCACCCAGCCCTATCCAATCAACTAGACCATGGCACTAAGTGCCTCATCCAGGCTTTTCTTGAAGACCCCCAGGGACGGTGCCTCCACCACCTCCCTGGGCAGCCCATTCCAATGGGAAATCACTCTCTCTGGGAAGAACTTCTTCCTAACATCCAGCCTAGACCTACCCTGGCACAACTTGAGACTGTGTCCCCTTGTTCTATTGCTGGTTGCCTGGGAGAAGAGGCCACCCCCCACCTGGCTACAATGCCCCTTCAGGTAGTTGTAGACAGTAATAAGATCACCCCTGAGCCTCCTCTTCTCCAGGCTAAAAAGGCCCAGCTCCCTCAACCTCTCCTCATAGGATTTGTGCTCCAGGCCCCTCACCAGCTTTGTTGCCCTTCTCTGGACATGTTCCAGCACCTCAACATCTTTCTTGAATTGAGGGGCCCAGAACTGGACACAGCACTCAAGGTGTGGTCTGACCAGTGCTGAGTACAGGGAAGATCTTTGCAATGAAAGTGGTAAAACACTGGAACTGGGTGCCCAGGGATGTGGTTTGAGGCTCTGCCCCTGGAGGCATTCAAGATCAGAACTGATGTGGCCTTGGACAATCTGATCTAGTTGGAGTTGTCCCCAGTGCCTGCAGAGAGGTTGGACAAGATGACCTTGGAGGGTCCCTTCCAATCTGATGCATTCTGTGAATCTGTTAGTCTGTGACTGCAGCTGTAGAAGACTTCAGCTGCCTGACACTGAAATCTAAGTTTCTGTCTCAGCTTCACCACACCACCTTTACTCAGTGTGTTTTGTTGTTTTAAACCTCTGGCAATATTTGGGCTGTTTATTCCCTGTTTATTTCCCAGGCAAGTTGCTATAAACTATCTCTTCCCTGCAACTCCTCCCTCCAAAACCAAACAAACCCAATCTTCTGATACACACATTTTGTGGGACACATCTGGGAGAAGAACTAACAACACTATCCCTTGGTGAAGGAGAATTGTAGTGGGTTTCATTGTTTTAAAGTACACGGGGACCATCTGGGGCCAGTTCCTGGGAGGCATAACTGAACACTTATGTAACTATCTGTATTGAAACCAGAACTGCACAAATCCCCAGGAGACCACACTTTTTTGAACAGCCTACATTGCAGCCTTTCAGACACCTCAGTCTTCTGCAAGCTACTGTTAAAAGACACTGCTTTAGGTTACGTAGTATCAGACTATGCTTTTGAGAATTTGAATTGGGAATATTAAACTCGATAGTGCATTTCAATATTGATAGAGTAATAACTATTTCCTCTCTTCCTTTTACAAGTGGGAATGATGAAAACTTAAAGCTCTCATGGTAAAAACTGTTTTTATCCTGATTTTGTCTGAACAGAAAATTAATGATACTGTGTATCCAGAATACTTTTTGTTCCACTCACCTCACCCCCAACATCTTTTAACTAAATCTCACATTAAGATGTCTTTGTCTGTGCTGCCTTAAGTTTTCCACAAAAATACATGACCAAGAACAACACATCAAAACCATTCACATTCTCAGTGGCTTTTACCAATTGCAGCAGTACCTCAGGGAGAAGGATGCTTTGGGCAGCTGCAAATTGTTGGGTAGCCAGAAAGCATACACCATGATTAGGAACAGCCACAGTCTGAACAAACTTCTGCAAGCTGGTAAGTCAAAACAAGCTGAAGAGATGAGAAAAGGGAAAGAGTGCAGCCAATACATAAGGTGTCAGACCACCGTGGTGATTTGGGTTAGTGATTGGGTCACAAGAATAATAACGTTAGAGAATGGAGGAGAACTCAGATTAGTAAAGTAGGAAAGGGCAAAAGGTAACCAGACAGGAAAACAGCTTCATTATAGCTCTGGTGCTCACTGACCTAATTACTGTTTAAGTGTCAGCTTCCAAATCAATCTCAAACTGCCAGCTACTTCGGTATATTCTAACCTGGACTTCAATAGTTGTACTCTATCTGAAGCAAGTCGAGTGGTCATGAATAACAACCTCTAAGTGCTTTATGTTTATCTCTATCCATACTGTATTCACATTAGTCAGGAATGCACAGCAGCAGAAGGGAATAAAAAGAACAAAACAGTTGTCATCGAGGTATCAACATTAACACAACAAAGAGATTGAGAATTTTACTTTGGGGTAACTCTGATTTGATTCCTGGAGCTAAACACTCTGTGGCAGTAGGATTGCAACAGTTGTGTTCAAGAGTATCTTCTGGTTTACTTTCATTCAAAAGCTGTTCGATCTGAGTGCTCTGAAATGATTCTGCGATAGAAACCGAAGTACACGAAGTGGTTACAACTGGTTTTGCTTCCAAAGCGTACTCCTAATCTGAACCAGAATGCTATTGTGGATACACCCCAACGTGTACTGGATGCCTACACTCAAAGCAGTTTGAAGCTGTGAGGAAGGAAGCTCTAGATAAACGATTCCTCCGCAAAGAATCAAAGGCTGTTATGGGGTGACAGTGAATATCTGGCAAAGCTTCTGTGAAGCTACAAAATTACTTTGACAAAAACAAAGGTCAGGTGAGGTTCTTCCTTGAGTGAAAAACAAGCAAACAAACAAACAACTCCAACAAACCAAACACCCCCAAACCAATCAAACGAAAAACGAACTCCAGGAAAAAAATCCTAACCGTTGTGAAAGACATTTTTGAAGCAGTCAATGTGCTTGGCTCTTGAAGTTAAACGCTGCTGGGAATTAAATTCACAGAATACCACAGGGCTCAATCTAAGAGTTAAAAAACAGACACACCAAAGTGATTGATCACAATTACCTGGGGGAGGGGGAAAGTGACTGCTTCATTACATTTATTTTGCTCTTCTGTGATCAGACAAAGGTGAAACAAATGTTCTGCTCCGTACAGAAATTGCATTTAGCACTTGTAGGCCAATGGCTTGCACCTCACTCAATTTAGAAAAATTAGTCAGGAAACAATAAAAAGTACTTTCTTGGTGAAGTGCTACACTTAAGTTAGAGAAATGTGCAAACAAAGCCTCCTTTTCCAAATACTTATGTAACATCAGCATGTTTTAATACAAGTTTCCACTCTGCCTCTCTTCCCCTGAAGCAAGGCACATATGACAGCATTTCAGAGCATGCTTTAATGGGATTTTCCAGTCAACCAAAAACCAAATTGCCTAGAAGTGATGGAAGAGTCATGAATACATATTTCATCTTATTGAATTACATGGTAACTAGCAAAAAGATAGAGGCACAACTCCTTTACAGATTTTTATGAAGTTTTCTGTCACACTGGGAAATTGCATAAAGAGAGTGCACAGAAAGGTGTACACCACCAGAATACTGCTATTTGCCTCTCTCACAGCACCCATGCCCATGTCCCCTCACACCATATGAATTTCCACATACATTAAGATGTGTGACATTATGACTGTCTTTTTTAGTGCATTGCACTTAATGCTTTCTAAGCAGGATTTGAATGAACCTACATACAAAGCTACACCAGCTGATTTTCTTATTTGTAGCAAAATATGATGATTTGGCTGTATCTCTGAAATGGAGTCAAGGAATTTCTCCTTCCTTCCTACCACTGCTACCCAATCTTCAATGAAGTTCAGAGCCTCCAACACGGACTGATGCTCTGCAACAAAGCTTTGTACCTCTCCCTCCTCCTCTACTCCTTTGCTCTGAAAGATGGCCATAGGGAGGAAGTATGAACTCCCCAGACTGCATCTGCCACTAAAATCAATCTATTTGGCAAGTAGTTTTGCATCCCTCCTTAGTTACATTGTGGTCTCAGTAACATAGATTACAACTAGTTTAATAAGAGTGAAATAAACTATCACTTTTTATTTCAAATGGGTATCATTCTGTAAGAGTTACTAGGAATGCAAAAATGGAAACATCTGAATGTTAAGCTACTGCTTTTCATACAATTTAGACATTTAGAAATCTAGTTATCCCAAAATGGAGACCACTGTCTGAGACACTCTTGTGTCCCCATCATAAGAAGGACACAGAACTGTTGGATCGAGCGCAGAGGAGGGCCACAAAGATGATCCAAGGGCTGGAGCACCTCTGCTATGAGGATAGGCTGAGGAAGCTGGGCTTGTTTGCCCTAGAGAAGACTCCAGGGGAACCTTAGAGATGCCTTCTAATACTTGAAGGAATCCTACAGAAAGACTGTAGAGGGAGTTTTCACAAGGATGTCCAGCAATAGGACAAGGGAGAGTAGGTTTAGACTGGATCTCTGGAAAAGGCTCATCAGTATGAAGGTCATGGGACTCCAGAATAAGCTGCCCAGGGAGGTTGTGGATGTCTCCTCCCTAAGGGTGTTCGAGACCAGGGTGAATGAGGCCTTGAGCAGCCAAGTCTAGCTGAGAGATGTCCCTGCTCATGGCAGGGAGATTGGAGAAGACGATCTCTAAGGTCCCTTCCAACCTAAGCCATTCTAAGATTTCTTTGAAAAGGATGTTAACAGTTTTCCTGTGTTGAGATCATTTCACTTCAATAAAAGAGCTTTGTGTCTAACTCTGACTTCCTCAGGTCTCCTATTTCAACTCATCTGTCCTTTCCAATCAAGGTAGTTTGCCTAAAAAAAGCATAATACCATAAAGGATGGAGGCATTCTGAACATAGACAGATTCTGAACATAGCTAATTTGAATTTGTCATTTATGAACAAATAAATACCACAGTAAAGCTTTAAGCCAGTCACATCTTATAACTGATCAACTCAACAGTGTCAATGCATAGGAAAAGAAGCTACCACTACCAAGGCATACTTACAAAGTGTTTTCTACACTTCCAGCAGCTTAAAAACACTAGAGCAGCTCTCAAAACTGAAACAAGAATTCTGATGTCCTCCTACTCCTTATGAAGCAGCTCAGTATTTACTCTTTCTGCCAAAATAGGATGCACAAATATTTAACAAAAACAATGCAGCAGGATTTTAGCTTTAGAAACAACTTTGTAAAGGTTTAAGGCAAGAAAAATTGAAGTTCCTAACACTGATATGCCAAATCAGTGTTGCATTTGTGAGCAATCAGCCACGTTTGAAAATACCATTTATCTTAGTTGTGACAAAAGCATACACAGAATTGAAGTGAAGTTAATTCTTGAAAACCTCATTCACAACTGAAAGATCCTCTACAGAATCTAACACTTCTTCTTTCAAAATTTAAAGGGTGTTCCCCTCCCACCCCCAAGAAGCTGTACTTCTACTCTACCACCCACAAAGTGTGAAGCCTGAGTCTTCTAATGCAAACAGAACCAGTACTGCTACTTTTAAGACTCAGTAATTCTCTTGTATTTATTTACACATGTCATACATTGCAGAAGTCATTGTAGAACCTTCCTAGACATGCTGCCCACCAGCAGGTGCATCTCCACCTTTTGTATTTCTGGTGTAAATCATCTCCACAAAACAAATTCAAAGAACTATAAAGCAGTCTAGGTTGGAAGAAGCCTCAAAAGATCATCTGGTCCAAGCTTTCACAGAATCAGAGTCTAGATGAGGCTATCTGCCACTCTGTCCAACTGCATCTTGAACACCTCCACTGATAAGCACCTCACATTATCTCTGGGAAGGTTGTTCCTGTGAATGATTGTTCTCACTGTAAAAATTATCTTCCTTATATTGAGACAAAAACTTTGGTCAAACCTTTGCCAAGAGTTTCTAAGGAAAGGCTGGGGATTCAGACGCAGCTCATCATAATCAGCCTTCCCATAAAAGATGAGTTTGTTCAACTTTCTTCTCACTTCCTATGTTTGACCCCAAGAGTTGTTCATCACATTCTTGGCCCTCTTAAAGGACTTCCTTGTGTCTTCCCCCTTGAACAGTTTGCTGCTGTTCTTCAAGGATGCCAGCAGAGAAAGATACTGATACACTATTGCTTTACTTACAGTGTGAGTTAGCACTTAAATCAATCCCAGCTAAAGCTGCTGAGTAGGTAGCCCATGTGCCCCCACAGCCCACAGTCCCATTTCCTCCCTTGAGTCAATACAAGGTCCAGCTAGTAGCCCAGTGGAAAGCCTTTTGTGTATGAGTATATGTTTGTTTTAGTTTGACTGGTTTAATTTTAAAACAAATCAACTCCTAGGTTTAGCTGACTGCACAGCGTTAAGACTGCTGTGCCAGCACAAGGGGAGCAGTCAAAATGCAAAACCTAGCAAAGATTGAGGGGAAAAGCAAGAACTCTTGTTTTCAGGCAGCAGGACAAGTTTGGATCAATTAAGCTGCTTACAAAGCCAGATACTCAGCTCACCAGACTAAGCTATGCCTTTACTTCCTTGCTGCCCACAGCTCTGATACCTAGCAGCACCAGAGAATTGTACAGTGAGACTGTTTTGTATCTGATACTCAGAATTGCTCAGCAGTACTGAAATAAAATGCCATGGACTGTGCTAATTTCAGCTGCCACAGGGAAAAATCTATAGGAAGACAGGCAAGAGTGTTAGCTAATATTCTGGTTTTGAGACCTCATTTGACCCTTACCCATAGCCACAACAATTAACACAGAAAGATGAACAGAAAGTTGCTTCTCCTCCCAGCTTTTTTTAACAAGTAGTTTGAAGAGTAATAGTCTGAAAAAAAGAAGCCCTGAAGAATACACACAAGTTCAGTAACAGCGTGTTAATAATTCTGGAGGTACAGGCAGGTGTAAAGGTTCATGTCTGATGAAAGCACTATTTCTGAATTTTCCTGCATTCCCATAAACTGCCTTGCATCAGCAACCTACCAAATTCACACTTGCTGAGCCAAAAAGGAATTGTTCTTCAACATCAAGTAGTAAACATTTAGAAATACAGCTAAATGCAATAAATATTACACAGTTCAGACAGTCATATTGAATAGTTAATTTAACGCTAGGGACTCAGTGAGGAATTGCTGTGAAGTGAATGTTGAAACCAGTCCACAGCATTCATTCTCATATCACAGGAAAAGAAAGAGCTCAGTGAAATGAGAGCATCCAGAATTACAACAGTAAACTATAACTTGGTGTAAAGAAATGTACTCTAGAGTTCTGGCAAGCATAGAAATCCTGCAGTTTCAGGCAAGAAAATGAATACCTCACTATGCTTAGGTTTAACTACTCAATCTATTCTAATACTGCCTTTCACTATTCTCTCTAGATTTTACTTGTCACTTTATCTGACCACGGCTGGAGTAATAATACTGAGGCAGCCTCACCATCATGCTGAAATACTGGAAGTATGTTGAACAGACATCTTAAAACATGATATGCCAATGCCAACTCCAACTTCCAAAAGTCTTTACAGAAGTGACATATGAAGATCCATTCAAATGCTTTAAAAAGAACACTCCACTGAGCAGGTCTACAGCATAAAATGCAAGTGATCTCAAACTTCCAAGATGCAATTGCAGGACAGTTTGTGTCTTCATATGTAAAGTCATCTACTCAAAAAAAAAAGGACCCAAATGAACCCAACACAGAACAGCATTCTCAGCCTGAACACAGGCTTCTACTACTATACTGTCCATGAGTCTTAACCCTGGATTCTAACTCCAGGATACCGGCACTGTGCAAAAGTTTCTTGTTTGATTTTACAAGTCTATTTTGGAAGAGAACAACAGATTAACTTCTACCCAAAGTGAAATATATTTAACAGTTATCTATTATTAAATAGCCTGAGATAGGCATAAAATATCTTTCATCAAATGCCAAAACAAATGGTGTGATTTTGGACGATTATGCAATTTCTTTAACTTTCAGTCTGAAGATAGGCTTTGCTTTTGAAATGTGGCTATTTTAATGATGTTACTCAGCTACTCTGATTAAAACACAGACCATCTGATAAATCAGTGCCATCAAAACTGTCAGCAACAAGAAAACGGGTTAGGAGTATTTCAAGCCTCATAAATGTGTATCAAATTGCACTTAACAAGAACCAGTAAATAAAGTAAAGGTAAATAAGGAAAGGGCTGAGTATTGTCAGATTAGATTTCAAAAGGTCAAACAGTTACCAACATCTGAACTCAAACAAAAATAGCTGGCAGGAGCACAGATATCAGACATTAGGTCATTTAATCTGCTCCCTTGCCAGTACTGTATTGTTCTCTAGTGCACGCTGTAAGTGCTTGTATTTACAATGTGGGAGAGGAAGCAAGTGGTGGGGGGCAGAGGGGGGACACGTGTGAAAAAAAAGAACCAAACCACAAAACATCAAAGAAACACAAGCCAGAGAATAGCAGCATCCTGGAAACAGATCTGACAGGAATTCATGAAAGAGCAAGATGAAAAGCAGGAGAAAAGTTGAAAATTAAGTTGAGAGATTAAGCTGAGAAACTGAAAGCAAAAGGTCTTAAAAGGATGGTGTAAGAAAATAAACTTCTTGCCTATAGAGACATGGTGACATTTGTTGAGTAAATGGGAAGAAATGAAAGTTTATGTGATTATGAAAAAAAGGAAGTAGAGAGACAGAATGGCTTAGTTCTTTCCCTGCACATACACTGGGGTTAAACAGTACAGACCACATCTCTTGTTCCCCACTCACAAGAGTGTAAGAGCCAGGTAAGAGTCAAAAGCCAGATATATCTTTTTTCAACATGATTATTTCTGTGATCCACCTCACCACACCAGCTAGACATGGAAACCGTTACCCTACCACAGGTAAGGGAGGTGACACAGGTAGGTAGGACAAAATGATGAGAAAGAGGATTACAGGAGGATGGAGTTGATACAGCAAAAACTGTCCACAATACTGCGGTCTAAAATACATTAGCACTGCCCTGACAATTTTATCCCTGCTTTTGCCACATAATTCATTCATAACTTCATGTAAATTACCTTAAAATGATGCTTTAATGTGGACACTAACCACGTGGATTTTATTTTACAGGTGTCTCTCCCAAATCCTGAGTGGTTTGCAGAGATACACAATTTATTTGCACCTGTGCAGAATTCAACACACTGACCCAGACAGCATTCATGTCCAGACAGTAAGTTTTGACATCACATAACCAAAGTAAGACCAAAATACTTCATCTCTTGTATCTTGAGTATAACCAGAATTTGTATGCAACAAACTATTATTTAATACAAAACTGATTGAATCTAAAAGTATGAAGAGGTTGAAGTAAAGCTATCTAAAAAATCTTCCATTCTCTTCTTCATTTGTGAGTGCCTCTGGAAATAACAGTATTAGTATAGTCACTCCAACTGCATACAACTCTAAACCTCTAATAATAGAATCACAGAATGGTTTGGAATGGACTTCCAAAGGTTATCTAGTCAAACCTCCCTGCAGTAAGCAGGGGCATCCTTCATTAGATGAGGTTGCTCAGAGCCTTGTCGAGCCTGACCTTGGGTGTTACCAAGAATGGAGCCTCAATTACCTCCCTGGGCAACCTGTTCCAGGTGACACCATGTTATCTCAATACTTACACGTGCTATAACCAGACACAATACTTTGTCATTGCAGCTAATACATTATCTTGCAGTATTAGTTGGATGCAAATTTCTGGATGAACTTCTGTGTGAAAGGGCTAATCTGTATTTTGGCTGGGGATTTCCCAGTATTTCCTAATTCCAGGAAAATGGAGATATTCAGGAATTCTAGGATTTATGCTAGCTGTTCCCAAACCCCAGAAATTTTCCTGTCTGAAAGAGGTTGAAGGTTGATACCTATTTCCACGTAGCCCTCACGCACAATTGCCTATGTTGATTGGACAGGGATGGGTAATAGGTTGGACTGGGTGATCTTGGAGGTCTCTTCCAAGCTGCTTGATTCTATGATCCTCTATGTTCTTATCTCACAGTCCTGGTCCATCAAGAAATACTCTTGCAAACTCACTCTTACTGGTTCTGTCAACTCAGACTCCCAGTCACCTCTTGCACTTGTAAAACCTCCCCCACAACCACTTATCAATGGCACTCCCTCAGTTCAACACAACTCAGAATGCACAGCATTGCAGTTACACAACCCCTTTACACAGGTGTATGTGTTCCTACGTGTATACATACACATACATACATAAAAAACCCTCAGCACTTTTATATGCAGACCTACTAATTTATATATATAAAAAAACCCCTCTCTCACCATGACACATCTTTTCCTGAGCTTAAACACCCCCATGGCAGTGCAAAGAACCAGACCTGCACGCTAACTAGGTTCATCAGAAAAAAAATGATTAAGAGGTTAATGTAAATTGGTGAGTAATCATGCCCCTTCACCCCACTGCTGGACAAACAATGGTGCCAGTATAGGGAGAAGATGGTATAGAAGGCAGCAATGAGTAGCAAGGAGGCAGAAAAAACACACTCAGTGTCTCGTTCAGTGACAGCATCAGCCTACAGTAAGTTTAAGGGGTTGATTTTTAATCTAGAACACTGACATCTGCATAAGTGTTCCTCTTGTCTCATCAAACTTATCTTTCAAGCATCTTCATACGTTTATATTTGTTTTTCCCCTTTAGTCAATGGCTCCCTTCTTCTCTTTTCATCCCAACGAACCTAGCTTACTTTTTCACCCCTCGACCAACGCAACGTTCAATCCCATTTTCAACTGTGATTACACTGAGCCTCCCTGCCCGCCTCGCCTTTCCCGTGGCTATGAACGAACTGGTCCTTTACCAAGGTTAGGCCTAGCAGAGGTGTGTCGACCCCCTGGAGAACCAGGCTCATAGCCTCAAAGCATGTACCCAGGTCAGCATCTTAAAGGCTTCAGATGGAGTGACTGCCCTGGCTACTGCGGATCTAATACTGCCAGGCTCTTTAGCTGACCCTGCCAAAAGCACAAAAAGTTTTAACAGCAGCACGAAAACTTTAGACGGTTGTGATTTTATTTGATGGTTTTGTGGTGGTGGTTTTTAAAACTTAAGGGAGAAGTGTATTAGCTGCTTGAAAGAAGGATCATTAACCTCTTTACAAAAAAAAAGCAAAGTCAGCAGAATTTTTTCCTTTGTTAAATACAATCAAAACATTTTTCTTCCCTGGCTTAACTGGAAATGGCACAAACCCCTTGAGAGGAGTTTTTCTGGGCGGCTCCGCCAGCATCCGCCAGCCCGGGCGCCAAAGCCCGGCGAGAGGAGGAGGGCGGCCGGGTACGTTCCTCTCTCCCCTCGGAGGGCCTCCCCGTCGCCCCGCCGGAACCTGCCGGGCGTGCTCCCCATGGGACCTCCGCCTCACGTACACCGCCGGGCAGCGTTATGCGCGCCCTGACCCGCCCCTTCACCCCAGGGTCCCCGACGAGCCCCTTCGCAGGCGGCCTCACACCGGGGAGCGCCTTTTCCCTTAGGGTAGCCAGCGCCTGTGTCCGCCCGCACAGGTAAGCGACGGAGCGCCGCCTGACCGCCAGTCCCAACCCTCCCCCACACCGTGGCTGACTGCTTCGCTCCCGGGACGGCATGGACCGGAGCCCGCCACCAGCCGCGCTGCGCCCCTCCGCCGGCCCATCCCGAGAGACAAGGCAGGAGCCCCCTGAGGGGCGAGGCGCCGGCCGCGCTATTCCGCACTCACCGCTACAAACCAAAGTGAGGACCCGCCGGTAGACGCTGTGCGGGCAGCGGAGGTGGCCGAGCTGTGCCACCACCCCGCTGCTACTGCTACCCCCGAACTGTCCGACGTGCGCTCGGCGGAGCAGGCACCGCCACCGCGCATGCGCCGCGGGCGGCATCCCGTGCTGGCTGCCAGGGGCCGCGGGCGGAGGAGGCCATGAGGCGGGACGAGAGCGGGGGTCGCTACTGGGCATCAGAGGTTCGCGGCAGTTTCCTCTCTCCATCGGCCGAGGCCTCCGTCCGATCTGCCCTGGAGGCCAACGGGCTGGGCTCTTCCCTATCGCAGGGTGATCTTTTCCTTGGAGACCTCACGGCAGTCCCCAAGGTTGACTGTATGGCTACACGACAGTTGTTCTTGTGGTAGGGAAAGTCACATTCCTCGTCAGCTGTGCCCTTTGATGGAGAGCTAAGACTGATACCAGAAGTTAACGATTCTTCCCTGCGTGGTGTTTGCAAGGAGGGCCTCATGGAGCCTTGTTTCCCAAAGGCATGGGCCTTTGAGTGAGCTGGGCTCTCACACACCTACACCCCCCAGCTAGATACATTTCGAGAAGCCTGAAGCTCCACTTTAAAAACCTTAAAGATGGGTTGGGTTTCGTTTCGGCATCTTTTTTTTCTCTGCCTAGCATTGGTGCTACCCAACTTTGTGATCGTTCCCGTGAAACCGATGCGTTTCTTAGCTTCGTTTTCACTTCGGATTTGTGACTGCTGCTTCCACTTTTCCCTCTGTGATTTTTAATGGATGCATTATGGAAAGAGAGTAAAGCTGCTGAGGAAATTCACAGTGAATTAATAACCCCTACTTGATTTCAAAGGTGGTGGTGTCAGTGGTTCAGTGGCCTGGTTATAAATGACTTTGGAATGATTCACAGAAAGAAGAGCTTGGCTTGCTTAGAAGAGAGATTGAGGTCTAAATGGCGTGGAGCATAAGATGCCATTTACTCTGTGAAAGTGGAAGTGAAGCTTTCCATATGCAGTATTTTCTGAAGTTTACATTGCTTCTGCCTTCATATTCAATGCTCTGTGACTTCGGGATTTAGTGGATTACAATGAGGTATGCCACTACTTTTTGCCTTTATGTTAACAGACAACTGGCAGTCAAGAGAACAGGCATGAGGTAATAGTATGGTCACAGAGACGTTAGGGAACAGAAAGATGAGCCACAGTTTGCAATAGTTCAGACGTGTCTTGGTTGCTTTAGTGGATCCTGACCTATAATTAAGTTAAAGCTTTCACATATGTTAACTTAGACCTGAAGTTAAGACCATCAGGTTTTAAACAACAAGAATTACATTGCTGTCTACAACTACCTGAAGGGAGGCTGTAGCCAGGTGGAGGTTGGTCTCTTCTCCCAGGCAACCAGCAACAGAACAAGGGGACACAGTCTCAAGTTGTGCCGGGGGAGGTCTAGGCTGGATGTTAGGAGGAAGTTCTTGCCAGAGAGAGTGATTGGCATTGGAATGGGCTGCCCAGGGAGGTGCTGGAGTCGCCATCTCTGGAGGTGTTAAAGAAAAGACTGGATAGAGTGCTTAGTGCCATGGTCTGGTTGATTGGGTCGGGCTGGGTGCTGGGTTGGACTGGCTGATCTTGGAGGGTCTCTTCCAACCTGGTTGATTCTATGATTCTATGATTAGTATGTCTGACAGTAATTTAACAACATTAGCAAGAAATTCAAATTCTTTGAATCAATGGCAGACAAAATACTTCTACTCTTCGAAAGTTTGCTGAGACCCTCACAACAGTCATCAGTAAGTCCTGTATACATTTCATATCTAGCTGAATCCACTGGGGTTGCAATCAAGCTTAGGGAGTGAGAAAAAGATAAGGTAGTAAATAATCATTAATACTTGTGTCATATGTGATGTACCTTTCCTAGTTCACAGTTTTCTCTGTTTCTGAGTCTTTTAAATACTCCCCACTGGAGTTTTGTGTGGACTCTTCTAAACAAAAATAGAAATTACAGAGGATAGTCTTTCCAGTATTGTTGAACTGATAGTCAAAATTACTCTGCAGAATTAATTCCAGTTGGATATTAAAAAGAATTTCAATAAAGCTCTCAATCTTACCCATTCATTCATGTCTGCGAAGGACAAAATTAATATCATGAAAAAGAATGGTTCAACTAAATAGAAAATTTAATACCTACATAATTAGATTTTTATTTGCTGGATGCATTGACTTTTATAAGCTCTATAGGTCAAATGTCAAAGATAAGAGGAGGAAAAAGGCTTTGAAAAGTATATAATTGCATTATGTCCTCCATAATGCACTGTTAGCAGTGTAATGCTCTTACACTGAGGCTGACAAGGCACAGATACACTGTACTAGCAAAGGCTGTGCAGAGAGAAGACAAGAAGAATGTTCCCAAGTAATTTTAATGTTTCTTCTTGTATTACATTTGTCATGGTAAGATTTATATTTAGAGACTATGGATTCCTCTATATGTAATGATAGTTTTTTACACTTTTTTCCAGATGGAAATGTTGTAAACCTATTTGATTTCTTGAGAATTATCACCTTTGTAAGTGAGATATACTTTCAACCATCTGCAGAGACAAAAGAGATTGTTCCTGAGTCATTTGGTTGCAAAAATTACCTTGGGGTATGAGCAATTTTTATAAATTACAAAAATCACCAGGCATTTTAGTTTGTGCTGAACACTAACCTATGCTGAGATGGTTTCATTACTGGAAGAACATAAAATTATTTTAGAATTACTCTAAATTGTCTCAGTTGCCCTTTGTCTGCAACCATAGCAAAATATTTGCTGAAGGAGCAGCGACCTGTTAAGGGACTGCCCAAATTGCATGACAAAATTTTCCAGTGCTGAGAGTTTGATGTTTCAGAGAATGTTTCAAGATTTGCTGATATCAATGCAAAATTGAGGATCAAAATAGGAAATTGTAAAGGCAGTTGACAGACTTTTAGCTCAATTTCTCTTTTCCAGAAGAAAAGTTGTTTGTTTTTTTTCTTCACATCCAGTAACAGTTGCATCAGTGAGAAAAACATGATTACTGCTTATATTGATAGTAGGTTTTAGGACTAGAAAAAGCATCTGAAGAAAGAATTCAGAGAAGACTCAGATACATTTAGAACAAAAGGGGCATTTGAAATTATGCTATTGTAATTGTTTTTGCAATACATAGAATCATAAAATTGTTTGGGTTAGAAGGGACCCTTAAAGTCATCTACTCCAACCCCCCTGCAGTGAACAGTGATATCCTCTGTTAGATCAGGATGCTCAGAGCCTTGTCAAGCCTAATTTTGGATGTCTCCAGGGATGAGGCCTCAACTATGTCCCTTGGCAGCCTGTTCCACTACCCATTGTTCCACTACCCTCATGGTAAAGAAATTGTCCCTAACATCCAATCTAAATATGCTCTTCTCTAATTTTGAACCATTGCCTCATGTCCTGTCACTACAGGCTTTTGTAAACAGTCCCTCTGTAGCCTTCTTGTAGTCCCCTTTCAGATACTGGAAGGCATCTATTAGGTCTCTCCAGAGCTGTCTTCTCCAGGCTGAGCAACCTCAGCTCCCTCATAGGAGAGGTGTTCCAGCCCCATGATCATTTTCGTGGCCCTCCATATAGCTTTATAATCTGTTTACAGTTTGGTATGAATTGTCAGAATGTCTTTTTTTTTCAATTGTACACACATAAATCACTAATCTAATGATTTCTTTTCCAAAATGAAACTTCTTTTGTAATTCAACATACAAATGCCAATTAGATTTAAATAAAAGATTGAGCCTTTTATGACTCATCTGCAACTTTAAAAATATTTTACTAAAGAAATTATGGGAAAGGCACAAAGTTTAAAAAGTCCTTGACTAGAATATTCTTCAGAATAACAGCCTTGAGTCTGTTATTAAAATAATACCACTTGAAATTTCCATGGCATGAATAAAAATCAGTGGTGCTGGCCCATTAGGTTGCTTGAGAGAATAAGATGTCTTCCTTAGGATGATTTTCTTGTAGGTGATTTGGACGAGGTTTCATGTGAAAGGTTGAATTTATCTTCCTGCCTGACACAGCCTAGTGCAGGTACTGCTAGTGCTATTGTTCCTGCTGGTACGTGAGCGTGGCTCATCCTGGCTGTCTCCTAAGACCCAAGCAGAGACAGCCCTCTCCTCATTTTGACTTCTACTTCCTGAAGCGGCAAGAGCTCTTCTGGGTCCTTCTTCCTGTCCTTGCCCCATAGTTGGTTGTAACCTGGGTATTGTTTAGCAAATTGCTGTTGTTAGAGGTAATGAAAGGGGAAAGGCACTTGCTCAAGCAGAGGGTTGGCCAGAGGCTGCTGCAGCACATGAAATATGTTGAGAATGTGTGTGGCTGATTTGGATTTGACTTGTGATCCCAACAATGCCAAGGCTGTCCCGTTTTGAATCTAGAGTTTAACATTGTCTTAGAATCATAGAATCAACCAGGTTGGAAGCGACCTCCAAGATCATCCAGGCCAACCCAGCCCTATCCAGTCAACTAGACCATGGCACTAAGTGCCTCATCCAGGCTTTGCTTGAACACCTCCAGGGATGGCGACTCCACCACCTCCCTGGGCAGCCCATTCCAATGGCAAATCACTCTCTCTGAGAAGAACTTCCTCCTAACATCCAGCCTATACTTCCCCCGGCATAACTTGATACTGTGTCCCCTTGTTCTATTGCTGGCTGCCTGGGAGAAGAGACCAACCCCATCTTGCTACAGCCTCCCTTCAGGTAGTTGTAGACAGCAATGAGTTGTAGACAGGTCTTTATCAAAGACAGCTAATCAGGATAGGCAAAAAGAGACACCAAATCTCACACACAAACTTGTAGAAAAGAAAAAGAAGTTCTGAAAATTGATAAATTAATCTTTAAGGAATGAAGGAAACCCTCAGACAGGTACAAGCTACATGGATGCCTGGAATTCAACAATCTCCCTGCAGTTTAGCTGGACAATGCAGCTAAGCACACACCATTGTAGGTTAGGTCTCCAAGAATCCTATTTTGCATCTGTCTTTCTTCAGAAGGCAGAGAGTTTTTCTATATGAATTGATGAATGCTTGCCACATATTGTTTGAATATGTAGTATTTGACCATATTTGTTTAACGTAATAGCGTGTGGTTGGGAATTAACTGGGAAAAGCAATAGATGAAAAATTGCTTTATAAGAGCTAGGAGACAATATTTAACTTAGTAATTTTGCAGTACTTTCTTCCTTGATTCCAGACACATTACACTGTTTGTTTGTGAGGGCTCAGAGCCAAAAGCTCAAAAGGGCAATGAAAAAGTTAAAAAGGAGTTGGTGAACAGAAGACAAGAAATGTCACAACCACATTGGAAGAAGGCAAACTGTCACTGAGCATAGCTGAAAGAAGTAGAGGCATAAAAGCAGACCAATCCTTAAGTAGCACTTGTTGGGAATGTTGCAGTTGTACAGACTTCATCCTCAGTAATTAATCCAATTTTTAACTTGATAACATTTGAGAGAGGTATCTTTGTTCCAGGGTGGAATATCTAGATAGAAAGAGGCCCTTTAGTATGGCTAATAGATTTGCCATATAGGATTTTTGAAAAGAACATCCCTGCTCTTCTGCCTCCCATACATGAGATGGGAAAACATTTGGGTCCCACTTCTTGGAGATGCCTTGCATTATAGGAATATTTAAGTATTCACCAGAAAATCTGTAGTAAACCCACCTCAGGATCTTAACTTCCTTTTGAGTTTCATGACTCCGTTTTCATGAGAGTCTTAACCCTGAGTTTCTTCCCATTCATCTTCCATTTTGGTATAGAAATATTTTTTGACTTTTTATGTTTTATCTGCTTTCATACCTTAAGAGTAAGTAGTCACGTTAAAAAGATTGACATAGAACCATGGAATCGTCCTAGGCAACTACACAATTACTTCTAACTCCAGGGTACCTTCAGGACTTCCACTTCTTCCTGAAAAGAGATATAAAAGTGAGAACACAGCCAGATCTTTCTGGGGTGAAATTGTTATTATTATTATTGTTATTATTACTATTATGTGGCCAAGGAGCAGGACAAGAACAAGAATGCCGGATAAAGGGATGTGAAAGTCTCAATAGAAGAACTGACAAGACTTAGGAGAAAATGGAAGGAAGCAGAGTTGTGGCTATTATAGTAACTATGGTACTATGTGACTTTCTGTAGAATGTAGTACATACCCTAAATTTAGCACAGCATACACATATAAAGAAAATGTGTCTTACAAAGTATTTTTTTAGTGTGCATAATAAGGTACAAGTAAAGATACTTTTAAATAAGAACTTCCTTGAAACAAGTGAAGAGGAAATACATAAAGTATCATTTACTGCTAAAAATAGTGCAGGTTTATTATGAATGCTGTCTTTCAAGCTCACATGTTACATTTTCCTGTTTATGGTCTGATTTGTGTTTGCACAGCTAAATTGTACCTTGCAGTAGAGCATTTCTCTGTATGTCACACTTTCACATAAATGAAACTGCTTTGTTCTCTCTCTATCATCAAACAAAGCAAACAAAGGTAAACCCCAGAGGTTTCTAAAGTGCTATGTCAGACACATCAAATGTCCTCATTGCTCACCACTTCCTGCTCCACGACTTACTCTCCTTTCCTGACAAATGACAACTGTCAACGTGATGGTGCTAGTCTGATAGTCATAGAACAACACAGACTTTCCCTTCTCCTTTTATCCTTAGTCTTATTTCCCTGTTTAGTTTTGGAACTTCTGGTGGCACAAAGAAGCACTAAGTGCTGTGGGAAACGGGTACAACAATTTCCAGCATATCCAGCCATTTCTCCCCTGCCTTCTCTCTGTCTTGAGCTCATGGACTGGAGCAGCATCCCTCTCAGCCACGTAGAGCTAGATTAGCGTCTCTTTAGGGCCCATTAAAGTTGCCTCTTAGGCAGGCAGGGGAGTCAGTCTGTAATAGCAGCATGGATTGATGAGTGACATTCCCAAAGAGCTGAGCATGTTGCCTCATAACAACCCCTAACTCTGCCTTTGCACTGGAACACTGCCTTGCAAAATCTTCACATCATCAGACAGGCTTCACTACACAGTTGCTTGCTGCATTGTTTGAATTTACATCATGTAAATATCACTGTGTAATACATTAACTCCATTCAAATATTTGAGATTGTTTTTTATAATCCTTTATTATTCCAGCACAGTGACACTGGAATGTTTTGTGTTCTGAATGACTGACCACTCACATCTAAATGGCTCTGTGCTTTCAGAAATTCGTTTATGATTTGCTACACTCGCTTCCCAAACACTGTCAGGATTTGATGTCTGTTCTCGTTGTGTTGTGAATTGTTTAGAAAGCACCATTTTGCATCTGTGAAGGTATTCACCTGAATGGCTGTAGATCACACAAGTGTGCTATTGATCAAAGGCAAATATTACAGAGTAATTGCAAGTGTATTTCTGCTCTATACCTTGCAGTAAGGAGAGCAGGCTGCATGCAAGTACTATACCATTGTTTTTCTAGTTTATTTCAGTTGCTTGGTGACTTTCATGTGACTTATGAAAGTGTGAGAATTAGATGCTAAGCATTTGTATCTCTCAGAATTTCTTCCATGATGGTGAAGCATAAAAGGAAATATTTACAATCAAACTGTGTGCTTTAGCTGTGCAAGTCTTCTCTGCACAACAGCAACTACAAAACCCCCAGCACTGTATGACATGGGTCTGCAAGTTCCCTAGAACTGATGATCATGTGCTCAGATCGCTACTGGGACAGCAAAATAAACAACTTCCTAATCAGAGCTTCTGCTTCTTGCTGGATAAGGATGTGAGAATATTCAGACTAACATCCTGGAAACAAAACAAGTAGCTGATGAAATAATAGCCATTCTTAAAAGAGAGTCTGACAACTGGACGTGAGGAGGAAGTTCTTCAGCATGAGAGTGGTGAGAGCCTGGAATGGGTTGCCCGGGGAGGTGGTTGAGGCCCCATCCCTGGAGGTGTTTAAGGCCAGGCTGGATGAGGCTCTGGCCAGCCTGCTCTAGGGTAGGGTGTCCCTGGGCATGGCAGGGGAATTTGAACTAGATGATCCTTGTGGTCCCTTCCAACCCTGACTGATTCTATGATTCTATGAACTGTTAGAAAAATTCCAGTCCCCATGGTATTTATGTAAATAAGTGATTTTGGGTTCACATTGTAGAGTCAGAATCTACCCTGTGAGCCTGAAATAGTTTTCTGCACCTTTAAGAAGACAAGAAGAATCGGAAATAGATGAATGGCTTTTTATTTTATAACACCATGCAAAGCTTTTAGAAGTCCATTTGATATAAAAAATAAATAAGGAGCTACGTTTAAGAGGGCTGCTCTATCAATCTCAGCATCCCTGTAGCGTCACAAGCAACTCACATTTCTTTTCTGTGGTTTGTAGTGGCTCTCCAGAACATCTAGACAAAATTGCATCCTTGCAATGCTTTTTTTCCCCGTTGTTTTACTCTCTGTGATACATATTGGATACACACATTTAGTGACAAGATGACCATACAAAAAGAGCAAATACCCCAAGCACAAAGTCTTACATAAATGACTGGAAAGAGACCTATTTAACACTTCATGCTGTCAGAATTCTACTGATGTGATCTTATAAGATACAGTACTACTTGCCTTCTGGTGGTTAACAAAAGTCTAACGACAAATAGAGTCATAGAATCATAGAATCAACCAGGTTGGAAGAGACCTCCAAGATCATCCAGTCCAACCTAGCACCCAGCCCTAGCCAATCAACTAGACCATGGCACTAAGTGCCTCATCCAGGCTTCTCTTGAACACCTCCAGGGCTGGTGACTCCACCACCTCCCTGGGCAGCCCATTCCAATGCCAATCACTCTCTCTGGGAAGAACTTCCTCCTAACATCCAGCCTAGACTTTCCCCGGCACAACTTGAGACTGTGTCCCCTTGTTCTATTGCTGGTTGCCTGGCAGAAGAGACCAACCCCCACCTGGCTACAATGTCCTTTCAGGTAGTTCTGCACTGTCTTGCCAAGCACGTAAGTCTTGAAGTCACCCACAAAACAGTGGTGACAAAATCCTCTGTTGTGCTATAATTCTGCTAAATGAGAGACCTTATTTAGAAAACTTCACTTTATTTCTGGGCAGAATAATAGATCTTTTGACATCACTGACTGGTATATCAGATGGGAGTCTTGCCCTTCAGAGGGACCTTGGTAGGCTAGAGGGGTGGGCCAATGTCCAACACAAGTCTCATGAGCTTGAACAAAAGGAAATAACAAAGCCTGCCTCTGAGGAGGAAAATCACTGCACAACCGAACTCCTGTAAAGCATCTTGTAAGAAGAGGGCCCTTGTGAGGGTCCTGATGAATGCCAAACTGATGAGTGCCACCATGCTACCAGTGGGTGGTATGAGGGATAGAAAACTCTCCCAGAGGTCACCTGGCCTAGAGCAGAAACCACTGCTGAAGCTTCTTGAAGTGCTTCCTTGCCTCCCTGTGGCTTTCTTTACCAGCATCATCTCTGAACTGCTCTTGGTGAAGCGCTGCAGGCACTCTTGGCCCTGACATCTAAATTTTGCCCACACTGGACTTGCTCTCCAGTTTAGCAATTTTTTTTCACAGCTATCCATAGCTAACCAAACTGATTTGCTGAAAAGGAGCAATGTTAGTGTTGGAAAAGGCAAGCAGAGGACACCCTGGTGAAGTGCTAACTCCTGTCAAGGAGCAAGTGTGTAGTGAATGAGAGGCTTTCAGCCGACAGCACCCAAGCCGGCATAAAATCACAACATTTGACCTTTTGTATCAGCATGAGTGATGTAATCATCTGCCTTTGGCTCTGAGGCTTATTCTTAGCATTGCAAAGAGCAAGTGACTTGCATGTGTTCCTTCACAGTTCGTTGTGAAATGTCTGAACTATAGTTTCTGGATATCTGAGGAAATTGTAGGATGACACTGGAGGATTACTGCTGTAATGCCAGCTTGTTTCTACATAGCTAACAGCTGTAGTAGTAAATAATTGATTTGTGAGCAGGAGAAAAAGTAGATTAAAACTTCAAGCTAATTACCTACTTTTTGGTAAAGATGCACACCCTTCTCATGGTTTTTTTCTAACTCTGTGATATCCAGCAACTCTGGGGAAGGTTCTATTCTGTTTTAGTAAGTCATAAGCATGCTGAAACTGGGTCCAGTGGTGAGAGCTACAAGCCATGTTGATAAGCATTCCACAGTTTGCATCTCCCTCATTGATAGAAAAGTGCTAGGAAACCATCTTAACAATATCACGAGCTCTTAAAGAGGAGAAAAAGGAAAAGAAAAATAAGAAGCGGTGTCAGATGAGCAAAGATGAGTATGAAAAAATGGTGTGAGTGTTACAGAACACCAAAATGCACACAGAATGAAAACAACAAGGGTAATAAGAAGTCATTCTATATCCACGTTAACATCTGGGAAAGAACAACCCCATGTATCAGTACAGGTTTAGGGGCTGACCTGCTTGTGGGCAGCTCTGGGGAAAAGTATCTGAGAGTCCTGGTGGACAACAGGCTGACCATGAGCCAACAATGTGGCCTTATGGCCAAAAAGTCCAATATCGTCCTGGTATGTTCCTGGTCAGTTAATTTCTCCTTCAATGACTGAAGGTTTTCATTTTTCTATGAAAAGAAGGACTGTGATACTCCAACCCTTTATTGTTTCAAAACAATGCATGTGGCAGGACTGGGCTAATAGTCCTTAATGACTCTATTGTCAAGGTGTGACCTACCTAGTCTGAATAGGCAGGGGAATGGTTTTGATGGCCTTTAATAGCTCTCAGGGAGAGCTGCTAGGTCTGG
Organism: Pogoniulus pusillus; assembly: GCF_015220805.1. Taxonomy (NCBI): domain Eukaryota; kingdom Metazoa; phylum Chordata; class Aves; order Piciformes; family Lybiidae; genus Pogoniulus; species Pogoniulus pusillus. The sequence goes on from NC_087275.1 coordinate 25,304,094, forward strand.
CAGCTGTTTTCAGCAGTGAAAAGAGATCATTTCTGGGGAGGCAGGAATTCCTTCTTTCCTTATTTTAAAACCACTGCAACAGTGCCACGTGGCAGACATTGCCCTGCAGGGGCCTGCTGCATGCCTCTCTTGGTGATGTGGACAGACTCCACTGCCCTCTTCCCACTGAAAGGGTATAAGAGGACCACATCTTCTGCATCTACCACAAAAGATCCTGCTGGAATGTACACACTCAACCCCAAGAACTTGGACTAATCCTGTGAAAACTTTACTGGATACAAGCCATGGTGGTATCTGTATCTTTCGCTGACTTCTTGACTCGCTCTCATTTCTCTCATTTTCTTTCCCATTTTCCCTTTGCTCTGGTCCAACCAAGCGTCCTAAGGCACAAGTGACCAAGAGTTTTCATTGGCTCTAATACACCAAACTCATCAGCTGTTTGGTGTTGGTTCACCTTAATTTAGTGCAAAGGAAATTTGAGACTCTTAGCATGACCACTGCCTAGGGCTGGCTGGAGACACCAGGTGGTGACATTTTCATTGCTGTAGCTGGCTGGATGCTCTTGCCAGAGTAAAATGGCTGTTGAGACAAGGCCTCTAAGCTTTTCCCCAGGGAAAAGGAATAGTGGAGGAGAAAGAAAAGAGCCCACTGAGGACTAATGAGGGACCTGACCACATTCTGTCTTGTATGTCCAGAGTAACCTTTGGACATCGGGTAATGACATTCAGAATACCACAAAGAGAAAAGAGTAGAATCATAGAATCATAGAGTAAGTCAGGGTTGGAAGGGACCACAAGGATTATCTAGTTCCAGCCACCTTGCCATGGGCAGGAACACCCTTACCCTAGATCAGGCTGGCCAGAGCCTCATCCAGCCTGGCCTTGGAGTCGCCGTCCCTGGGGCACTTCAAGGCAAGGTTGGACGTGGCACTTGGTGCCATGGTCTAGCCTTGAGCTCTGTGGTAAAGGGTTGGACTTGATGATCTGTGAGGTCTCTTCCAACCCTGATGATACTGTGATACGTCCAGGGATGAGGCCTCAACTGCCTCCCTGGGCAGCCCATTCCAGGCTCTCACCACTCTCATGCTGAACAACTTCCTCCTCGTGTCCAGTCTGAATTACCTCATACTTGAATATGTCGTTTCTCAAAGGTTTCCTGTCTTCTGCTAAGATAAAATAAAAGCTGGTACTTCATATGGAAATAATTATCACCCAGATTTCCCTTATTTTGTTCTCAGCAAACAACGGAATTCCACCTACTTATGGCAGCAGATGCATTTCAATATTGGGAGAGCCTGGAGAATCCTTAGTGTTTTATCTTTCCCTCCCCCTACCCCCCCCTTTTTTTGTTGTTGTTGTTTGCTGTAAGAATCACTCAATTTAAATCTTTTTTTTCCTGTGTGATCTGGTATAGGTGATCCTGCTCTGGCAGGGGAGTTGATCTAGATGATCTTTTGAGGTCCCTTCCAGCCCCTGACAGTCTGTGCTTGTGTGATTATTTCATCTCTGTTATTAAAAGGAATGCTGACCTACATCTGACTGGCAAATTGAAATTCCTGGTGTCTTGCCTCTGAAGAGCCTGGCTACATGAACAATGCCTTAGAAAGATGACAGGTATGCCTGTTAGAAGAGAGGGCTTTCAAGCCAATTGAAGACAGCCTCATCACTCTAAGGCCACTGCGTGTTGTAGTGAGGTATTAAGGACAAGGGAAAAGCAGAGGTGTGTGATAAAACATATATTATGTCTTTAGCCATTGTTGTGCACAGCCCTGATGAATTAGCCAGTTAACTTTATGAATGCTTCTGTGAGCAGCACACTGTATTCTGCAGTGGAGGCTTTCTGTCTCTTGGCTCTGAGCTTCCCTGAACAGTTTCCTGCCAAGAAATGCCAGCATCTAGAGCATTCCCACCGGCAGCCTTCAAAAGAGCAGTGGCGTTTTCCCAGCTCTCTGCTGTTCCATATCATTCCCTCAGTGCAACTTTGGTGGTTTACTGTTGCACTTTTCTTAGCTGTTGCAATGCCAACTACAACTCATTTACATAAACACTCGGTGGCAGTTTTGTACCAGCACATTTTGTTTTGCTTCCAGCACTCTAGCACTATGTACATCGTCAGCTTTTACATTCCAGCTGTGGAGTGGCCCTTTCAAAGCTTGGGGCTAGAAAAATATGGAACTGTGATGAGAAAAAGCGAGGTATTATCATGCTTTGCAAATGTGTTCATTATAGCAGCCCTGTGGAGAAGTATCTGGGAGTCCTGGTGGGCAAGAAGCTATCCTTGGGCCAGCAATGTGCCCCTGTGACCAAGAAGGCCAATGGGATCGTAGGGTGCATTAAGAAGAGTTTGGCCAGCAGATCGACAGAGGTTTTCCTGCCCCTCTGCTCTCCCCTGGTGGGACCTCACCTGGAACACTGCATTCAGTTTTGGGCTCTCCAGTTCAGGAAGGACAGGGATCTACTCGAAAGAGTGCAACAGAGGGCTAGGAAGGTGATTAAGGGGCTGGAGCATTGCCCTGTGAGGAGAAACTGAGGGACCTGGGGCTTCTTGGTCTGGTGAAGAGAAAGCTTAGAGGAGATCTGATCAATGTTTATAGATATCTGAGGGCTGGGGATCAAGAGGGAGGGGACAAACTCTTCTCACTTGCACTCTGTAATAGGACAAGGGGCAATGGATGTAAACTACAGCACAGGAAGTTCCACCTCAATATGAGGAAGAACTTTACTGTAAGAGTCGTGGAGCACTGGAATAGGCTCCCCAGAGAGGTTATGGAGTCTCCTTCTCTGGAGACTTTCAAGACCCATCTCGATGCATTGCTGTGTGACCTACACTAGATTCTCTGGTCCTGCTCTGGCAGGAGGGTTGGACTGGATGATCTCCAGAGGTCCTTTCCAACTCCTAATATCCTGTGATCCTGTGAATTGTTGTTTTCCCAAGGAAGAATGCCATGAAATGTGTACTGTCAAACCATCAGTCACAGTGTCCACACTTAATAGCTAAGGAGACAGAAGGAAGGCTTTTAAGAGGAAAATAATTTAAACAAGTGTGTCAGGGAGAACAAAATTGTATTTTTTCATCTTGATACTTGTGATTTTGCCAAATTCATGATATCAATGTGGAGATTACATTTTTATTCAACAGTGTAGTTTTTGCTAACCCAATACTTTGCATGCCCTTGAAATCCAGTTTTAAATGGTGAATGATCAATAAAATGTGTAGCAGCTTTCATTTATAGAATTTGTTTAAGAACTCAGAATCAGGCCAAAAAAGCAGACATTCTATAATTGCTTTTATACTATACTATGCTCAATTTTCCAGCAATAATGTGACATCTGGGGACAAATTCAGATTTGGCTGGAAAATAAGCATTTTTGTTTAGTGGTCTGAAATCATGATTTTTTTTGGATCTCTATTAAGCATAAGATATTGTAAAAATATCTGATTTAGTGCTTAAATTTCATGTTAAAGTAACTCTTATTCCTGTTGTGTTGTATTGCTTTCCAGCTTATACTGTGTCCAGTTCTGGGCTCCTCAATTCAAGAGAGATGTTGAGGTGCTGGAATATGACCAGAGAAGGGCAACAAAGCTGGTGAGGGGCCTGGAACACAAATCTGCTGAGGAGAGGCTGAGGGAGCTGGGGTTGTTTAGCCTGGAGGAGGCTCAGGGGTGACCTCATTGCTGTCTACACCTACCTGAAGGGAGGTTGTAGCCAGGTGGGGGTTGGTCTCCTGTCCCAGACAATCAGCAACAGAACAAGGGGACACAGTCTCAAGTTGTGCCAGGGGAAGTATAGGCTGGATGTTGGGAGGAAGTTCTTGCCAGAGTGTTTTGCAATTGGAATGGGCTGCCCAGGGAGATGGTGGAGTCACCGTCCCTGGAGGTGTTCAAGAGAAGCCTGGATGAGGCACTTAGTGCCATGGTCTAGTTGACTGGCTAGGGCTGGGTGCTAGGTTGGACTGGATGATGTTGGAGGTCTCTTCCAACCTGATTGATTCTATGATTATGAAGTAAAGGATTTAAAACACACGGATAGAAAGTAATTTGTTTTGCAGCTGAAGAGTGATTTGAAGACAGTGAATTTGTTCTTAGGTTTGATTCTTGCCAAATACGAGACATTTATGAGGACATTTGTGTTAGCTGTTTGAGATAATACAAAAGAACTTTGATTTCTTCTAGGAACTCTGTATAAGTGTATACTATAGTTTAATTTGGCTAACAATTTCAGTTCAAGTCATGTAGCTAATTAGTTCTTAAAACTATCAGGTTAAAATTCATATTGCTTAAGAAAAAATGGCTTTGTTAAAGATGCTTCTAGAGTTATTGCCATGCAATATGTTAATAGTTTTCTTCCATTACTTATCCTTATGTTCACTTTATGCCATGCAAGAATATAAAGCAAACAATTGGTTTTGTCTCAACTTAAACTTTATGCATATAACTTCCATCCAAAAAAACTCCCAACCCCCAAACCCAAAACCACACACACAAAAAAAACCCACCCCCTAAAAAAAAAATACAAACCAGGAAGTTGTTGGTTTTAATTGAATTAATATATACATCATGGAAATCTTTTCTGTTGGTCTCAGGATGTACAAATGTTTGTTCTTAAAATGTATAGAACTTAAATGTTGGCTTCAAACTGATCTCACAGTGCTCTTCAAAATCTGTATATCAAAGAGACATTGGAAATCTGTCTAAAATCATACCAGAATGTTCTGCAACCTTAAGACTGAAGCTAAAGGTTCTGTTCCACAGACATCTAAACTAATTACTTGCTGTGATCAGAAGGAGGAGAGCTTCTTTCACCTTTTTATCTTCCAGTTGCCTCTCTCTCCAGTTCTCTCTTCTCTCTTACCTCAGTCTCCTTTTTCCATCTTCCCTCCTCCAACCCTTCCCCACTTCTGACCATCTGATCCATCCTTCCCACTCTCTTCCCTTACTCCATTTCTGATGCTCCTGAAAAACCTCACCCACAGTGGGAATAATGAGCTATTGCTGACTCAGATAGTGGAAATGAAGTCTGAGGTGCATCAGCGTTGATAGGGGAAACACAAGCAACAAAAGTTTCTGGAGTATTGTGTCACAAATAGTCTTCCATAAAAATTACTTTACCCTGGAGGTTGGGTATCCTACTGACAGAGAGTCTCTGAATGTTTCTGAGTTCTTCAAACACAGACTTGTGTTTTTCTGCACTTGATAGCATAGAGAAAATCAAACCCAACAGTCTGCCTGCATTTCTTTTTTTGCCACTTACAGCTTGGCACTTTCAAACAAATAATGCTAAACTATGTCCAGCACTGACTAATGAAATTATTTTCAGCATGAACATTTTTACACTCCATTGGGCCTTTATGGATGGTTTCCTGCAAAACAAAGATGGTGCATTCAGTACAAGAATTAATAAATGGGAAATAACAGTTACGAGGATTTGTTCTATTATAATGTGCTTAGTAGGTGCAGAGAGGACAAGTTTGATTGCAACAAGAAACTCTTAATGAGTTTTCCAAGTGCTGTCACCAGCATGTTTCCCTAATGAGTCTGAGAGACTATGATTGGGCATGACATTGTATTTATTCTATACAGGCAGAAACATTAGCAACCCTTCAAAAAAGATTAAGCTCCCTCTTGCAGTATTGAAGGATGAAAAATGAAGATTTTATTTTCATACACAAAGCAAAATAAGAAACAAATGCAGGAACATTTGGTTTGAATCAAGACCAGCAATGTTCATCCATCCAAGAGGATTTTTTGCTTACTCTCCTGTAATTTAAAAAACAGACCAATTATTTTTTTTCCCTTTAAAACATGCCCTGAGAAGCCACCTTACTTAGCCCACTTAGTTTTTCAGAAGTGACAAATATCTCCAGGTTAATGAAAGAGTTATCTCTTCCCTCTACCAAAAGGAGCCTAAACATACCAAAATACCTATTATTCAACCACACCTGTAACTCCTTTTAGTTAATGCAATTCAGAAGTTAATATATTATGTTCTAAAATATCCTAAGAGGCTTGTTTGCCTTATGGCTAACATTTAGACATTCAATAGTTGAATTCAATTTAGACATTCAATAGTTGAAGCTTCTGTGAGAATCACAATCTGGCTTCTCATCCTTTGCTTAATTGGAAGCCATACTTCTCAGAAAATGAATGCAATCCATGAGAGTCTAAGGAAGCAACAAATGCTCTTAATAATATTCTTAACAAAATCACAGTAATTTATAATAATTGCAGAATAGCGATAAGGAAGTCATTCTTTCAAAGTCATTGGCTGACTTAGACATGAATATGATGGTGTCTGAAACTTGTCAATGTCAGGCCACTGGAAGGTGCTGTAAGGGTCAGATTCTCCCCGGGGACAGGCACTCAGGAGCTGAGGTCAGCTTAAACATATTTTGTGACTGGTCATATGTAGCAGTTATTGCAAGGTAATGTGCTCAGCAGTGGGAGCTACATTACCTACACAAGAACACTTTGAAGAACACTGCTGAGATCAGTGTCAAGTTCCTAGAAGTCAGGAATGGCAGAAGTCTTTATAATCTCAGTTGATGGCCTCTTGTGCTTGTGTTGTAAGATAGTCTTCAGCTACTATCTTACTGCCCCATTTGATTTGCAAAATAACCAAAGCTCACCTCAAGTGTGATTCATCCTGCTTTTCTGTGGCTATTCACAAATTAGGCATCTAGTCTAAGCTAGTTCTCTTTCTAGTTGCTGGAGGAACACAGTAATCTCCAGAGGGTCATATATGTCCCATCTGAAGATGGCTATCTGGGATTTTCATAAAGGAAAACTTCTCAGTAATGCCTTCATAGCGTGAATTTTGATATATTTTGTAGATGAGAAACCTAAGCTTTAAATTACTAAACTTAATGAGGTCAATTCCCTCCTGAATAGAGAGAGATTCCTTTATGTTCCAGCCTCTGGCTTCACACCTAAGCAAAGGAGCAGAAGATACAAAGTCTTTCTGAAGTCCAGTTTCCCATAGGTGGCACACGTGAAGTTTGTCAGTCTGGGAGGTGCAAGTGGTTTGTCTCTTCAGTGACATTAGATGTTTTATACCTGTTAGCTAATTTTCTAGTGGGGCTATACCAGTGTGTGCAATCTGAAACTGGTTTGGTTTGTTTTTTTCTACCTGGCCAGTCGTCAGATTTTCAGCAGGTTGCAGAACACTCTTCCCTGACCAAAAATAAATTAACCTCTAAATAATAAAGGTCAAGATTCTGCACTAAAACCTGGAGGAGAAAACAGAAAGTTCAGTGAGAATGCTGACAGGACTGTATTTTCACATGAGTATGGCAGTGTGATTCCATGGCTTTATTCTCAGATGTGTCTGAAGTGTTAGGGCTGCAACTTTCCAATGGAACAGCATTGTGCAAACACCAGATAGGGGAAAATTTCCTTGCAGTCAATTAAAGTTTGCATAATCTGAAGCCCTCAAATCCGAGATTTTTAAATAGCACGCAGGGTCCCATCTGTAATAGAATTTATTCCAGCTGCTTGTATTGAGATGAATCCCCAAATAAGCAAAGGATTACCCAGTTGTCTGGTAGACCTCCCCTGATTTTCATGGTGGTCCTGAACATTTAAAGTATTTTGGGGAAGTTTCAGCAAGCATCCAGTTCTCCATAGGTTTAAGCAACCCCACAGTCTTTTACAGGCAGGTATGAACTCAGTCTCATCACGTTTTAAGTCAACTGGGAGCCACAGTGATGTTTTAGCACGCTGTTGAGCTCAAGCTGATACATTCTCAAAGGGTTTATTAGCTCTGCCCCTTGACAACAGCTTTACATAGTTTCTAGATTGAAGATGGCTTGTATGTAGTCTCTCTGGACTGTGTCTGCCTGCAGAATCCTGGTAGCAGTTTAAGAAATGCTGCTTGTCTTGTACACAGGGAGGGCTGCTGAGACAGTGCTTATAATGTGAATAGTAAACTCGCTTACAGCTGTGAGATTTCTCTTTGGCAGCTTAGAGGGAACTGACTGCAATCAAAAATGTGCACTGTACAAATGGTGCTGTATGAACTCGTTATAATGGTTTCTGTTTTGTTATTATCTGGTGCCATTATGCACACTGCACAGAAACTGGGTTATCAGGAAGAGTGAAAACCTGTCATGGGCCAGCTATGTCCTGTTAAATCTGACAAGTTAAATAACTTGCCATGACTTTCAGAGCATCTATTATTTATTATCAGTCATGCAGTCTCCCTCAGCTGTTTTTCAGATTTGACCTGCACTGCAGAGTTTTGCCAGCAGAGATATTTCAGCTGCAAGTGTGGAAACGATTGTGCTCTCTTGTTGATGGAGCCGTGCTGCAGACAAGACCTTCTATTGGCTTGATTAGTGGTGCAGGGGAAAAAAACCTAATCAAGAAAACCCCTCCTCAATGAGTGCACACTGTATTTTCACTAGGCTGCTGTGCTCAAACTGGGGTGTCAACAGAGGCTCTGTGGGAGAGAGGAGCTCTCGGAGAGAAACAGTCTTTAAAAAGCAGCCAAAACAGAACCTATATCTAAAAGGAGAAATAATAATTTTGCTCATTATGCATTACAGGGAGGGCTACACATTATGTGAAATCCTGGATGTGTGAAATTCAATAGCAAAGGCCCTGTTCTTGTAGGCACAGAACTAAATTCAGGATTCAGGCTGTAATTTATTCTTTGGCTCAGGCAGTCTCAGTAGAACTAACCTGTTTATCTCTTCGCATGACATTTTTCTGTTTTCCTAGTATTTCCTTCTTTAATATGTTGAACTATAATATTTACTCTTCCATTCTGCTTATTAGAATGCCAATATGCTCTTTTTCCCTTATTGTTGCTTTATTAATGCATTGTTTTACCAAGGTAATGGAAATCGTTAGAACAAAAAAAATATCCATGGAGAATGGTGAGCTTGTAGGCATTAATCATCTTTCCTGTACTTGGAGAGTTTGCTTTTAACTCAGGGAAATCTCTTAGGCTGAATGGACTGGGAGAATGGACTGAGGGTCAGATGAAGGCAGAAAATAAAATAATCACTCAAAGGGCATTGCTCTGTGCAGTGAACACAAAGATTATAGCCTAAACAGAGCAGAGGTGTGGAATATGCTTTGCAGATAACTATTCACTGGTTATTGCAATGCACTGCAGTGCTCCCTTCATTAAAGTCACTTGCTTTCCTAAGATGTGCAAGTTGTGATTGCCTTCACTCTGGCACAACACTTGAGTTTTGCTTCCTCAGTGGTGTTAGTCTTTTGTACATAAGTCAAGTTGATGTTTGATGCCTTCAGGCAGTCCCAGGGTACTCTTTGTGTTGCTTGAAGGCCTCAGAGCTAAACATAAAAGTGATTTAAAAAATCAAGAGCAAGCTATATTAAAGGTTGGATTTCAGCCTACGAACTATAAAGGCAGTTGATCTCATGGGATGATGCAGCTTACAAATCAGAAGAGACTGGACAATCTCAGCATCACATGCACACTTGATTCCACAAGAGGCCTCTTCACAAGCCTGTCTCCTAGCTGAGCCAGTCCTTAGTTTTGTAGCCAAAATAATAATAGTAACCTCCTGAGGAAGGACAGGTATTTCATGAAACACACTAAAGTCATCATTGCTGGAAATCTGGGTTAGAATTTGTTTAGCTATGACAGTGATGGGTAGGATTTTAAACTCCCATATAACCTGACACGAGTTAGGAACAATGATGATAGTATTTTATGGCTTAGATTGTATTTATTTCAAATAGGAATGGTGCAGTGTTAGTTGCTTGTGGTTTTGTCTGTTAGATTTATAATGGTATCATACAGGTAATTGCACATAGCTAACTGGGCGAGTAACATTTTATATCTCAGGGTGGTAAAGGATGAGTAGGACTGAATACAGAAGTTCCAATTTTGAACACTAGTCATCAGAAACCGTTGAAGCCAATTTAACTGCCTCACTCTGCTTCATCTGTCATCTGAATAGTATCCTTGACATGTTTGCATGCCTGTTGCTGAGGATTACTGGCAAAGAAGAAGAGTAATCTTTTAAATGTCACCTTGGTACAATAGTTCATTAAAGGAAATAAATAAAAATCCAGTTAATTATATTTTTTTTCTTAGAGCTGTTAGCTATTATTTGAATTTCAGCTGAGGCTTGAGAAAAAGAAGCAAGTGTGGTATATAAATTCAGAGGTTGGTCAAATGCAAAGGTAGGTGGATGTCATCTAATATACTGAATCAATTAAGTAATAAAAATTAAACATAATAACAACAACAACCATAACTACTTTCCATACTAAAAATGTCCTCCAGGAATTACAGAGGCATAATTAAGCTTACAGGACTGTACTGATGTAACTGTCTATATAGGTGCATGTTCCAGTATGAGAGTGGCTTTTTCTGGTCTAGCTGAAATCACTTCTAAAGGAACTAATGCAAAAGCTGGAAAAAAGCCCTCTTATAATTACATGAAAGTGTCCACATATGAATTTGTATAAATGCCATTGTAGCACTTTAGAATCACAGCTTACCTTTTATTACCATAATTTTCCATGTGAACAATTTGTAATCTTTTGTCAAATGCCAGTAGCATTAATGCAATCTGAGTTCAGTCTTGCATGAGGGTCCTATTCTAAACCAAATTTAGCTGTGTTTCAGGCTGTTCTCTGCATTTCTATTATTTTTTTCCCCCTGGTTCTGGGAAGCTATGCTAAAAGCTGAGTAGTCACATCTTTTGACTTGAACTGCTGACATGTAAGTTCTTTTGGAACTTACTGTATTATAGCATTCCATTCTTCAAGTGAAAACATGGTTTTGCACATAGTGTGTCTAAAATGGTCTTGCCAATTGAATAAATAGTGCTGTATATCTAGAAGAATATTAGGTTGCTTAAACAAACATATAGAAGTATCTTTGTTGATCTAGGAGGAAAGCATTTGTGATCCTAATGTCCTGTTGGTTTCTCTGGGTTGATAAGGACACATACTGTTTAAAGTAAGAGAATCTGCAAGTGCATTTTAGTAGTAACATGATTCTGTAATAATGCTGGTTGACTTTTGTGTATACCTAGTAGATGTGTGTTTCAGGTGTGACTGCAGGGTAAATGTTATCTGATAGTTGCATACACCTGCAGTATTTGCCAACAGAGCTGTCCGTGCACAGACCATATTCTTTACATCACCAGAGTATCAAGCAGAAGGCAGAGATGGTGCCTCCTGAGAAACACATACACATTCCTCTCTTGTCAACATATGATGCTTCAGAAACTCTGTCAGGACACCAGTAACAGGAGGATTGGCATAATAAAAGAGGCTTCTCTGTACCTTTTCTGTTCCAGCTCTACCGGAATCACTGTGTGTGGATCAGATTATTGACCTCTGCTATGTTGGGATGCTGGAACAATGATTTTCATAGCGGCTCTGTAGAATCCCAGGGGCCAAGTCCCTGAGAGGTCTTGAGAATTCTTTCAGACTCGGGACTATGTCTCCTAAAAATAGCTGGAAGTTGACTTTTCCTTTATTTTCACTCCAGTTGCTTTTCCAGATTCTTGGCACTCTTAGCAGTTGATACAGGAATGTGTAGCTGCTCTGCCAGGGTCTGCACATGTGCAGAGTAAGCCTGCACTAATTCACTCGATGTGGCAGCAATGTGCTCATCGTGTGTGCACATCAGCTACGTGAAACTCACAGAGGCCCTAAGCCAGCATTGCTTAGGGTCTCCCAACTCCCTCTGGCAGCCTCCAGCAGGATCTCTTAGCCATGCTTTTTCTAACCAAAGGCAAACTGCCTTTGGACCCATTAGTTCAGCATGCCTTTTCATCCACTTCAGGCACTCCTGTCCTTGTACAAGTAGTTTTGCTGTAACTGTGGTGCTGTGATGTATAGTCTCAAGAGGAATGTGAGCAATTTCTGGCTGAGACAGGATATTGTATAGTGGCCATCTGGTTTACTCAGCCCCACCAAATGTTGCCACCCTGTTGCAATGCTGGCAGAAGTAAGCACTCTTTAGTTCCTTCCCTTAGGAGCCTGGTATTGTAGCTTAAGCTCATCTTTGCTGCTAGCGTAAGGATTTGCTCTGAAGAGTTGAAGTATGTGCGCATACTGCAACCTGCCAACTCCTCTTGGGGGAAAATAGCCTCTGGCAGAAGGGAAGAGACAGTTTTGAGACAGAGAATATAGTAAAGTGCTTTGGCAGGACTCCCCGCAGCTCTTCTGTTAAAGACCTCTGTGGTACTGATGTAGAGGAGCCATAGAGACTTCTGTAGGAGAAAGAATAAAGTATCATTTTATGTACAATGACAATACATCTTCTGATGCAAACCTCACATTCTTAGATGTACTGGGAAAACAGTCATTGTGGACACCTGGGTTTCAGTGATGAAGGTTACAGCTGAGTCATCATTTCATTATTTATTTCATTCTGTGAAATGAAAGCCACTCTAGCAAAAAAAAAAAAAAAAAAAAAAAGGAATAACTTGGCTTATTTGAAAGTCACAGAATGTTTCTGTAGTCCCTCAGACAGAGGAACAGCTTTGGTGCTTTCACAGGTTCAAATACTGCATTCTTCCTTAATTACATTGTTTGCCAAAACTTTTAATGAAGTGATAAAGCTGTTTTAGGTTTTTTACTGATAGCACGGCAGAGGTGAAGGTAATTTCCAGTTACTGCAGCAAAGCACTGGGATCTATTTTGAGAAATAAATTGATTTAGATGCCATAAAAAGTGGCAGCACAAAGTTGAAACATTACTCATACTGTTAAATAATTTAGCTAGCAATTTCTGTCTCATTTGAGTATGCCTCACTTGCTGAACTTCAGGATTTATATTTGTAGGCCTTTGATCTCTGAGCTGACTACCTTTTTACATCCCTCCCACAAAACTCTAAAGGAATATCTTTGAAATGAAGACTGTGCTCCAAAATGCTTCTGTTTCTTTTTCTTATTCACTTCAGATCCAAAGGGACGAGGCCTTCAGATGTGTGAAGCATTTTTTCACTAACCATAGTATTATTCTGGGCAGCTCTCTTGCTCCTGCAGGAAAGGCTGTTGTTTCTCCAAGTGAGATTGCTGAGAGTTCAGTAGATGTCTCACAGCAGTTGTGGTATCTTGCACTTAGCTTTTGTGAGAAAGCTTCACTTGACTGGTGAAAGAAAAGAGCTGATCCCCTACCTACCTGCTGTCTGTTTGCAGGCAGTAGCTAATTTTAACTGTGAAATCCAGGGCCTGATCCAATATAGTCAGGGTGAGTTACCTAATTTCTTAATCACATGTCTATTTTGAACTCCAGTGTGGCAGTTCAAGGTACGTGAATAGTCTGGGCTTGATGGTTATCTTGGGACCAGTAATGTTATTATACTCCTCATGAAGGAATCATGAGTTGTTCCATTCAGTGTTATGTATTCATTGTACATATATGTGTGTGTATAACACACACGCACACACATATATATGTTTGCTTTGAATAGCAAAGTGATTTCTGAAGGTGGAAAAAATATATGAGATAAACTAGGTTAAGACAAAAACCAATCCTTAAAGTAGTGAAATAAGTTCCTTGCCAGATCGAATTCTGAATCAAGTAAGAAGTTGTGTAAGTGCTGTTTGCCAGTTTTTGTTCAGTGATAAGAGAAGGAAGGTATGAAAGGAAAAAAACAAGAGAAAAGAAAAGGAAAAACCCACAAAGTACCAATGTTAATGAGTCTGTATGATGAATTAAAAAGAAGGCAGTGTTAATAAGGAGAGATAAAGATATCCAAACAAATAAGACTGGAAGTTGTGAGGACAAAAATAACACCTTCCCAAGGGTACTAAGGGGAGTATGAAATGCAACTGGTATCTGTTGCCACTAGGAGATAGATTTTTTTTAAGGTCAAGAAGAAAAGCTGTTTGTTCAATAAATGTTTTTGTCTTCTGTTTGAAAGAAGCAGAGGAATCCTCCACGTGAGGGTGAAGAAGTCCAGCCTGCCAGATAGTTTGTGTCCTGCAAGCCCTTCTCTCCAGTCAAGGGCAGGGATGCTTATTCCAGTTTTGTGTTCCTGGGACAGTAGCATCCAAATTACCACCAGGCATCAGGTGAGGACACAGGCCAGATGTGCATGTTACGTTGCCCTTTAATGGTAGCAAAACCAGTCCCTGTGTTTGTATCAGTGCAGGCTGCCATAGTGCTCTGTTCTGCACACCCAGTGCTGCACTAAGGGAGGGCGTGCAGCTGGTGGCGTTTGGTGCAGGGTGTAAGCATAGCTCCACCGCACCCATGCAGTTAGTTAGGGGCATCTTCAATTGATTCTGTTTGTGTTTAAATTACAATGACTCCCTATAGAATCAGTGACTAAGTGTCACAAAGAAGATCTCCTTTTTTATCATCTGTCAAGATAATAGTCTGTTTAAGATATTCTGGCAGTCGTTTTGAGGTGTGGCTTTGTGACAGCCTCAGCACTTTGCAGAACCTTCTTATTCTAGGATCAGTGACTCAGTCACATATGCATTCTTGGGTTAGGATTCTTGAAAACTCCCTTTGCACATCACATTTTTCAAGGATATAGGTATATATGTATATAATTCCTTGTCACCCACGTGACAAAAATTATGCTCCAATTTATTTGCTTCTCTTCAGGCCACAATAACTCTGTCCTTTGTGATGATATGTTCAAATCACAATTTCCTTAAAAGCACAGTTGGTCAAACTGCTCAGTCCCCAGTCTGCACATAACCACTGGCCTCCTGAGGAAACATTTGGGATTTGCCTCATAACACTGATTTTCCAGTACCTTCTTGAAAAGAACCTTGAGATAACATATGTAACAAATTAACATTGCTAATAGTTCAGTAATGGATTAAATAGTCCGTGTAACAAACTACATGTTGTAGGGCTGTATAACACCCTGTCCTACTGAGACTTAGTGATGCCCATATTGTAATTTCTAGCTGATATTTTTCAGTTTTCTTCTTGGTTTGTTGAGACAGTGTCACTGATTGTGATAATAAATTCATAAGAAGCATACATTTAAATTAAAAAATAGATTAACTAGATAATGTATAATATATATTATAATACACACAACAATATATATTGTATCATATATATAGTCACTATAAATTAATTATTAATTAATATAAATACATTCATAATAAAAAGCTTTCATCCACAACTTCCATTCAGCTCTTGTTCCTGTTACAGTAATTGTCATCTACTAGGGGTTCTTTCTACATTGTTTTCAGTCATTCTTATTGGAGAATGATGTTTGGTTGTACATATAAAACCTGTTAAGTAATGAGGGCTTTGATGTTAAAATATGACCTTACTGCAAAGACACAATGATAGATGTTTTTTTGCTTTTTTGGCCACACCAGCTGACTTTTGAATCAAAAAGCTTGTTTATGGTGAATATTTGCTTCCATTTCCTAATACATTTTTGAAACTATGTGGTCAGCTCCTTTGGCAGGAATGTCTGGTTTCCACTAGGGATGGACTTTACCAGTTCAAGGGATATCAGTTTCTATGAGGTACTTTCCTATTTTTGCAATACAGCTCCACACAGTAAAGTAAGAGAAGCTGCTGGCTTACAGTCTTCTAACATACTTTTAAGATGGTGGACCTTTTTATCCTTTATTAGGTCAACTCTCTTTCTATTAATCCTTGCAATAATGTAACTTAATATCAGCAAAGCACACAGACCTGGTAATACTGCAATCAGATTCATCTGCTGTTGTTATAACATTTGAAACTAATGAGGAAACAGCTTTTCAAGGAGCAATGATTCATAGAATGAAAGAATCACAGACTGATCTGGGCTGGAAGGCACCTCCAAAGGTCATCTAGTTCTCTGCAGTTAGCAGGGGCATCCTCTACTAGATCAGGTTGCCCAGATCCCTGTCGAGCCTCACCTTGGATATCTCCAGGGATAGGGCCTCCAATACTTCCCTTGGCAACCTGTTCCAGTGTGTTCCATCACTCTCATAGTAAAGAACTTGTTCCTAACATCCAATTTAAATCTACTCTTCTCTAGTTTGAAGCCATTCTCCCTTGTCCTATGACTGCAGGCCTTTGTAAACAGTACCTCTCCAGCCTTCTTGTGGGCCCCCTTCAGGTACTGGAAGGTCATTATTAGGTTTTCCCAGACCCTCCTCTTCTGCAGGTGGAACAATCCCAGGTCCCTCAGCCTGTCTTCGTAGTAGAGGTGTTCCAACCCCCTGATCATTTTTGTGTCCTTCTCTGGACCTGCTAATTCTCCTTGGCTGTGTATTGAAACTTGTAGCCTTTCATCTCTCTGTATGAATGCTTTAATCACATCATTGCCTATCAGTGAGAATTTTTCCCAAATGGATTTCACAGTCTACAGTATTCAGTGTTCCATTCACTACACCTAAATTTCCTAATAAAGTACTTAAAATACTACCTCTCTCTTTCAAGTATTTCTCAATCCACTGCTTAAATAGGCTTTGCTCAGCATATATTGCAGTTGAATAATTAAGAAATGTAACGGAATAGTCACTTGAGTTAATTTGAACCATATGTAACTCTCTACTCCAGATTTGAAAGACCCTCTGACTTTCTATATTGCCTTTGGAAAGTTAAGCTTTTGAGGACTTCGATTCCAATGGCAGTTGATATTTTCCCAGTAGAAGGAAGCAGTGTGAACATATGGAGATAGTTTGTGAGCATGTGTAGGTCCAACAGTGGTACAAAGCAGTCTGGCCTGATTCTGGCAAAGCTGAATGTTTGATGGTGTTCATGTGGCATAATGGTTGCTGATGCAGAGCCACAAATGCACAGCTGGCTAGCAGGGCCAATTGTAAATGCTCTAATATCTCAAAACCGAATCCATCTGCAGTGTGTAGGAGGTTTGGGGGACAGGGTACAAACTAAGTCCATAGGAGCCTTTTGGATGACCACCTGGGAAAACAAACACTGTTTAGTTCTTTTTTCACCTGTTTACAAAGTGGAAGGAAGATGCTCCTGTGAAAAGAGCTATCGTGTAGCTGTGGTGCAATTATATAATGTGGCATTTTAGCAATGCAGAATTCTGAAGTAAACCATGTCGAGCAATAATGAAGGACTTATGCACAATTTCATGAATGAAGGAAACCCTTAGGGCAACCTCTAAGTTTTGGACAAGTGAAATATTCCTGCAGACAGAGTAAGGAAACTTAGAAAACAAGTAAAAGATAGTGATACAAGTTGTGCTGAGGTACTGTCTGCTGTACTCATGGTCCTGAGAGCAACCATTGTGGTTTGATTGATACATGCTTCTTGAGACTTTGATTTGAAGGGAAGTGAAAAGAGCACAACACTGCTGGCTGTATGCAGGATTGCTTTTTGAATGGCAGCCTTAGCTGAAATACTGAAAATGTTCAACCTAACTAACAAACTATAAAGTGTTTTGTTTAGAATTTGAAGAATGAATTTTTACATCTACACTGGAATTATCTAACACAGATATGCTTTTGTTTAGGTGATTTCCAGCCAAGGTACTTCTAGAAATATCCTGAAGTGTTTTAAAATTAAGTCAGTGGGCTAATGAGACTATTAATAGTAATGAGGCTATTTTATAAAGTCTAATTAATGTTGAATGTAAAAGGCAAGACCCAGATGGTCAATAGTCACTGGTGTGGGTGCAGTTCCGGGCCCCTCAATTCAAGAGAGATGTTTAGGTGCTGGAGCGTGTCCAGAGAAGGGCAATGAGGCTGGTGAAAGGCCTGGAACACAAACCCTATAAGGAGAGGCAGACGGAGCTGGGGGTGTTTAGCCTGGAGAAGAGGAGTCTCAGGGGTGACCTCATTGCTGTCTACAACTAGCTGAAGGGAGGCTGTAGCCAGGTGGGGGTTGGTCTCTTCCGCCAGGCAACCAGCAACAGAACAAGGGGACACAGTCTCAAGTTGTGCCGGGGGAAGTCTAGGCTGGATGTTATGAGGAAGTTGTTGCCAGAGAGAGTGATTGGCATTGGAATGGGCTGCCCAGGGAGGTGGTGGAGTCACTGTCCCTGGAGGTGTTCAAGAGAGGACTGGATGAGGCACTTAGTGCCATGGTCTGGTTGACTGGATAGGGGTGGGTGCTAGGTTGGCCAGGATGATTTTGGAGGTCTCTTCCAACCTGGTTGATTCTATGATTCTATGCTATAACAATTGCACTAGTTGTCCTGCTGAGGTCCCTAATTCATATGGTACTTTTCTGTGGTATCTAATTCCCCTTTAACTACAGTTTGCACCCTGTCTGTTCTAACAGCCGATTTAATTTTCCAGTGGCTTCTTCTTAGATGAAACCTTGTTGATGTTTCCTTTTACTTCACAGTATATTCCAAACTGTAGCCTGTGCCTCACTTAAGTTTTTACTTAACTCACTCTCTCTTCTGGGAAGTGTTCACCCTGTTGCATGCTGGTGTTCCTTTCCTGCAAATTTCATAACACAGCTGCTGTCCTTAATCCTTCCGTGACTGCATCACATTCATAATTATACTTGGGCTTGGATCCTGTTTTCAGCTTGCTTCCCAAACACTCCAGTGCCTGAACTGCTCATCCAACAAACTCTCTGGCTACCTTTAACTTGGTTCTCATTAATATCCATGCCTTCAGAAACACATTTTACATTTCCTAACTGCCCATGGAAGGCATCCTCTGTTTGCAGATTAGGACCTCACTGAATCACGAATCTAACTGTGAAGAAAAGTTCTGCTTCATAGAGAAGGCAAGACAAAGGTGGTGATCCTTTTGGTTGGTTGCTTATACTCCTCACTTTCCACTACAGAACTGGTTACTGTTCCATTGCATAGTCAGCAATTTCCCACTGTGAAGCACATTTAAGGTATTTCAGCCTGGACTGCAGTCAGAACAAGACAAAGAATACCTTTTTGCCCTCCCTCAGAGTTTCAGGAAGAGCTTAACTGTGCTGCCCACATTCTTCTGCAAGCCTAGCAGGCAAATTACTACCACACCTCAGGTGAAGAAGCAGGCCAGGTTTGCACATTATGTTGCCTTTAATGACAGTAAACCAGTCCCTGTGTTTGTAGCGGTATCGGCTACGACAGTGCTTGGTTCTGCACAGCCAATACTGCAGCAGTGGAGGACGCACAGCTGGTGGCATTTGCTACAGTGCATGTGGGCATGGTCTGACGATAGCTCCACTTGTGCAGTTAGGGGATCTTAAGCAGCACCCACAGAAGGTGCTTGTTTTCCTTCAGCAGGCATCACAATTATAGTCTTTAATGGCACAAACAGTGTTTGCTTGGTCATGTACACATTCCCTTTACACAGAACTGTGTACAAGGATATAGGTGTGTATATATGCAGCACTTTTTAACCTAGTGCTTTTAATATCTGTGTATTTACAGCAATGTTACTGATACATGTTTTCATTTATTTGATTCTCTTCAGGAGAATTGGAATCAAATGGTTTGATTGGTGGGCACTTATCTTTCTTTCTCTGTTGTGGAATCCTAGGAAATTTAGCTCATTTGAGATGAATTTAGGTAACATGAATTGCACTATTAGAAGTCAATGTGGATGTTAAATGGTATGTATTAGCAGAAGAATATTTCACATTGGCAAACCTAGACAGCTCACACTCAACATTCCTAAAAGCAATTGTTTCTAGGATTGTCTCCTTCAAATGTCAGGTTGGAATAAGTCTTTGCATGTGGATAACTCTGAGGATCAAAAATGTACAAGTATTTCATAAGTATTCAAAATGTCCAAGGGTGAAGAGAAGATACTGGAGGCTTGCCAGATAGCAGTAGTTTTTGGCAAAATAGCAGAAGAATCATAAAGATTCTGTTGGTAAAAGAGAAGCATTTATTAAGCTTGCTAAAGATGATTTTATGAAAAGTAGTCTTTGTCCAATTTCTTTGATTTCCTTCTTGTGAACTTCAGTAAAACCTTTGATGTACTATAAATAGCATGCTGATAAAAATATTAGGACTATGTGGTATCAATAAAGTACATCTTAAAGGGATTAAGATCTGGCTCACAGGACTCAAAGAGTAATTGTCAGGAGGGAGTTAGCACTGGAGATGACATTTTTAGAAGGCTCTCTAGTGATTAGTCCTAGTTCTTAATCAGTTTCATTTTCATCACCTCTGTGTTCTTCCTTTTCAATCAATAAGCAGAAGTAAGTGAATAAAATTAATGGTGTTAGCATTGGTGAATGGTGCAAAGTGGTGAAGAACATGAGAAGCAAGTCACACAGAGTATTCTGGGTTACAAAGGAGAAAGTTTAGCTCAGTGAAACACACGTTGTACTTTAACACAAACTTCTAAAAGGATGTATGACAAGGAATAAGATTGTAGGTCTTACTTAACAGGACAGTCTGTGTCCTAGAATGAGAGGTTTTAGCAGAGAGGCAGCAGAGTCTCCCTGTGTGGTGTGCTGTAACAAAAGGTTTATGGTGCATAAACCCCACAACTCTTGAGGAGGGAATATGGAGGGGATTTTATCTCTCTCCATAAAATTCCTAGTGTATGCAGTTGTGATATCAACAAAAACATAGTTGAAAGAACAGAGAGTGGCACAGAAGAATCACAAAAATTACTCTGAGGCTGAAGAAAAGGTTTTACTGTAGCAGGCATCCTTGCTGCATAGTTGATTGATTCATCAATGCCCCTGACCACTGCTCCTTCAACAGTGTAGTTCTGTAAATCAAGTTTTTTTGTGCCCTCAAAAAAATGTATATGTATTTATATAATCTCTCAAACCAGTTTCTATTGGGGTCCACAAATGGGATTTACATATATAGATTTATATATAGATAGATACAGATATAGGTGTGGACATATAGATATTCCTGACTTACATAAGATGAAGGCCAGATATTTTCCTTTGGTTTGCTACTCTTGCAAATTTTCAGGAGCACACTTAACACTGCAATGCTTCTGTGTGTGCCTGGATACAGTAAGAGACCATCTTACCTTACAGCACCACAAAGAACATGATGTACGTGTTCAGGAGTCCTTAAGTATTCCACCAGTGAGCTGAGCACTGAATGAAGACACATGACATCCAGAAGGCTTTCACGAAGTGATTGTTAACATGCAGGCATCACTAACTTAACTGCCTTTCATCAAAAATAACCCACTAAAATACACCATGAGATGCTGAAAAAAATGAACTTCTTTAACTTATCAGGTAGAAGTTGCTCTCACAACAATGCATAAGCACTTTCAAAGGAAAATAATACTAAAAGGGTTCTCAAAGGAACCAAGCAAAACAATAACCTCTGTTTTATTATTGAGGCCAAAAGTATTCAAAGTATCAGTCTGGTACATTTTGATTTTGTGACTATTTTTAACAGCAAGGCTGATAAACAAACAGAACAATTGTCGAAAGAGGTTGGGGTTTCCACTGTTAATGTTATAAAATCAGTGGTGGATATCTCTTAGAAGACATAATGGAAATTTTCTTTAGGATATATTGGCCTATCCTAAAGTATTTTATGAAAAGATGAACAGCCTGTGCTATAACAGAAATCAGACTACAAGATCTAATACTGTCACCACAGGAAATAATCTATGAGTAAAGTATAATAAGAGCATTACAGAAGAAACTGGGTTGGAAAGCACCATTCAATTCTCTTATAAATCACCTCAACAGCTTTCTTGACATTGTGGGACAGAATATTTTAAAAATTTCCTACTAAGCCTCAAGTATTCACTCTGGAATTGCCATGAAACATATCTTAGGGAGCTGAAGTTGTTTAGCCTGCAAAAGAGGGGGCTCAGGGGAGACCTCATTGCTGTCTACAGCTACCTGAGGGGAGGCTGTAGCCAGGTGGAGGTTGGTCTCTCCTGCCAGGCAACCAGCAACAGAACAAGGAGACACAGTCTCAAGTTGTGCCAGGGGAGGTATAGGCTGGATGTTAGGAGGAAGTTGTTGCCAGAGAGAGTGATTTGCATTGGAATGGGCTGCCCAGGGAGATGGTGGAGTCACCATCCCTGGAGGTGTTCAAGAAAACACTGATGAGGCACTTAGTGCCATGGTCTAGTTGATTGGATAGGTTGGCCTGGATGATCTTAGAGGTCTCTTCCAACCTGGTTGATTCTACAATTCTATGGTTCTAAATATGTATCACATTGATATTCAGAAACCTGAACTGATTGGGAGAATGTAGGATGTGATTGTTAGATCTGGAAAAAACTGTAAGATCAAAGAAGTTGGGTAGAACACAAAAAGAGGACATGTATCCTTTATTAAGTTATACTTGCAATAGAGACAGGCAATGAAGAATGAATATTGTGGGTTTTCAGATGCTTGGGATTAAAGCAGTATTACTCTAAGTTCACACAGTAGTTATTCTTGCAATGAGGACATGGTACGTTAAAATTAACCTGCATTGCTGCAAGTGTGAAAGGTATTTCCAAAACTGAACCTAAAGGTTTGCTTTTCAAACTGCAACAATGTTAATTTACTAATTAATTTAAAGAGGTGATTTCACCATCACTCGCTGCCATTATATTGTTTCATTCAGGATCATGTAATGTGTTTGTTTTGAACAGCTACACCAATTTGCCATATAATTGCAAGATCTAAGTGGAATAAAGTTGAAACAAATTGGAGGAGACAAATTCAAGAGCTGTATCTTAGAGATATAACAGAACAATTCATATTGTGATTCCTAATTGTTAACAAGTCAGTAGATTGAAATGTGCTTTCAGAAGCTGTAGTGCTGACATCATCCCATTCAGCACAGAAGCTGCCTCTATTTATTTGTGCCCTTTGAAAGTTCCAGTCATTGATGCTGAACAAGCAAAAAGATACAAATACAATAAAAGCACATAGCAGGGGAAATGCAGGCTGAGTCATGGAGAGGAAAGAGAAGAAAAGATCAGAAATAAATAGGAAACAAATGAATCAAAAAGATGCTGCTCTGGGCAGGCTGGGATATGAGATAAATCACTGAACAGAAAAGAAAACTGACAAAATAATGACAATCAGAAAGAATGATGATAAGTGAATACAGAAGAGTAAATCAAATGTTAAATCTTACAACTAGAAAAATCAAAAAGAAGAAAGAAGATAGAGAGTAACTCAGGCAGAAAGAAAATCAACTTGAGAAAGGTAAATTTACAAAGTGATCTACAGAGAGAAAGATCTAAAAGCAGTTGAGTTTGTCAAAAGTAGTTAAGAAGGTCACAGGTAACAGAGAGAGCAATAACTAACAAAAGGGTCATATTGAAAATGGAATAATCAGTTTTACTAGGTAAGAAAGAGAAAGAGTAAGGACAAGCAGAGGGAAGAATCATTGTACTCCAAGCTTTCAGTGTATGCTGCAGCTTCTGATCGTTGCACAGATAATGGCAGGATGGTCTGAAAAAGTAAAGGCAGACTTTCTTCTAGTTTTATTTCCATCCATGCCTTTCTGAAATGGTCTTTCTTATTTACAGAAGAGAAAGCTGAGATATCTCAAAGTATTTGTAATAATAATATCTGTAATATTCCCTTAGTAGGAAATTAGGAAGAAGCCCTGTGGAAATATGGGCTATATTTAGTCATTCATTTTTAAAATACAATGTTTTTTTGTATGTGGCAATGGATATTCAATATCGAGATTTCTAAGAAGTAATACCAATCCTATGTTACTCCCTTTCAGAATCTAGGGGTGAAAAATGTCACCTTTTCTTTTTAACTCACTGGAAAACCCTTGCTGTTACTAAATGACAGTTGTGGGTTAGTCTGATCTACTGATCTAAACAGGATACAGTTGACATAAAAGAACCACTGTCTTCAGAAGCTTATTGTGAACCAACATGCATGATCTCCCTTCCTAAAAATGACTCATTGAGAGCAGAGTCAGAGAGCAGCTACAAAGAATTATCCTTGTTTAAAGAAGCTAAGTAACTTATGTAAGACACACAGTCATGTTAGAGAAGGCTGTGTACAGCCCCTCTACATTTTTAACAGAGAAAGTATAAGTGTAGATCCTACTCCTCAGACTCTTTTGGTTGAATGTGGTAATTTTACCCTTTGGGCTGTTTTTACATAGTATTTTCTGGAGTCAGTGTCTTGCTGCCTACACATGCCTGCTTCCCTGGTCTCTGGTCACCTCCCCAGATGGGCAGCTAATCAGCTGTTTCTGGACCTCAGGCCCTTCTGCCCCCTTGAAAGGATGCCAGTAACACAGCACCTCACTTACTCTCTGTGATATCACTGGAGCAACTCCAAAAAATAACTTTGAATATCTTAGAATCTGGGTGTTAGCATTAAAATCACAGGATCACAGGATGTTAAAAGTTGGAACGGACTTCTGAAGATCTTCAAGTACAACCCCCTTGCCAGAGCAGGGCCATAAAATCTAGTACAGGTCACACAGGAATGCATCCAGTCAGGTCTTGAAAGTCTTCACAGAAGGAGACTGCACAACCTCCTTGGGAAATCTGTTCCAGTGCTCTGTGACACTTACAGTAAAGATGCTCTTCATGTTGAGATGGAACATCCTGTGCTGTAGTTTCAAATCATGGAATCAACCAGGTTGGAAGAGACCTCCAAGATCATCCAGGCCAACCTAGCACCCAGCCTCGTCCAATCAACTAGACCATGGCACTGTGCTTCATACAGTCTTTCCTTGAACACCTCCAGGGATGACGAGTCCACCACTTCCCTGGGCAGCCCATTCCAATGCCAATCACTCTCTCTGGCAAGAACTTCCTCCTAACATCCAGCCTAGACCTCCCCTGGCACAACTTGAGACTGTGTCTCCTTGTTCTGTTGCTGGTTGCCTGGCAGAAGAGAACAACTCCCACCTGGCTACAGCCTCCTCTCAGGTAGTTGTAGGCAGCAATGAGATCACCCCTGAGCCCCCTCAGTTAGTACAACTCCAGCTACTGGAATTAAAGAATCAGTTAGATCTTGTAAGTCACAAAACTTTTATATTGATGAAAGTTTAATTAGATGGTCACAGGAGCTTTTTTTTTTTCCTTTCCCTTAACTGTTATGAAATGTCACTGATAATTATGAATAAACAACTTTGCTGACTAGCAGGAAATGCTTCACAATCTGTGGCAAGATGTAACAGATGTATTAAATACTGTGGATAGTTGGAGTCCTTGAATATACTACAGGATGATGGAGGAGTTATGCAGTGTTACCATAAAGTGATGATTATTGTGTCTTTCGCTAGAAACCTGAGAAACTTTGTAGTCTGTCTTCTAGCTCTGTGGGTAAAAATTTGCAGGGAAATGTTGCTGAAAGCTAAATTTGAGTTCAATATGCCACGATAAATTATAAGCAGATAATTCAAATATAGGGAATTTTAAATCAGTGTTAAAATGGTGGTGTACTTCCTCAACAGATAATGGCATTGGGTGCATGAACTTATTTTCAGAATGTGCCTGGAAATATAAAAATCCTGCACTAATAGAATTCAGCAGTGTAAAGTGCTGTGCTACATCTGACCACTCTTGGCAACAGAGAAAAGAAGAGCACTGTCATAAATATAGTAGCTTTCTTGATCTCTGCAGCTTAGCGCACAGCTGTTCTCAGTGCTTGGAGGCCTTGCAAGGGAAGACAAATGAGAAATAAGTCATGCATACAAATCTTTAGTGCATTACTGTGCTTGTGGCTGACAGGCCCAGCTAAGTGCCCCCTCTTAGGACTGATGGAGAGTTGTGGTCTGCATGCCATTGATTTGTACAAAATAAAAGCCAAATCCTGAAACAAGGTTCATTAACAGTTGAGAGTGCGGAAGAGAATAAAAACCACTGCCTTCAAACATTCTGCTTAATTGGAATAGCCAAGACCCTGAAATGTTTATCAAGAAAACTCTGCAGAAAGTGTGCTTTTGGCTCTTACACAGATCATGGAGACATAAGAAGAAGACACTGCTAAGAGCAATATTTTATTGAAAAGAAAAATACAAATAGTAGAATGTCACACCATGGTAGCTCACAGTGTACCCATATACACAAGTGCTTGACTGTATCTAGCAGGAACAGAGACTTCTGCCTTTGCCTTTCCTCTTCCTTCCCCTTCACTCCCTCTCCTATCCTCCCAGAGCAGGTCCATTACTGCAGTGCCAAGTAGGACTCATGAGAGCAGAAGTGGATCTCCTTTCGGCAGAGTGCTGGAAGATGCTCACTGTAACAGATTGATCAAGGTAAAATCAAAGTATATATTAGCCTGCCAAATTGCATTAGTACCTCTTAAATGGGATTTTTTCTATAGCTGAAAAATGCCTCTTGACTCTAAGTGAGATTACATTCATCCACCCTAAGCTTGGTTTCCTAGGAACCCATAGCAGTCTTGCAAATAATTTTCTTACACATTTTCTTTCACCAAATATGTAAGCAACTTCATCCCAGAGACATGGGGATATCCAGTTTGTACTAAAGCAGCTGTAAAGTTTTTGGAACCTCTTGCATTTTCAAACTGCACACCATGCTTTCTGACCTGCACAGTGCCCAGGCATAGCTAATAAGACAATGTCTTCTCTCCAAAAATGTCAGTAGGTAGATGGTTCTTTGGGTGGAAGGAAAAAAATGCTTTAGGAGACATCATCACTGTAATGTGTTTTAATATTTGTGTGTCTACAGTTTTAGGCATATCCATATTGCAGAATTATTACAGAATCACAGAATTGTGTTCAGTTCTGGAAGGGACATCGAGATGCTTGAGCGTGTCCAGAGAAGGGCGACGAGGCTGGGGAGAGGCCTTGAGCACAGCCCTACGAGGAGAGGCTGAGGGAGCTGGGATTGGTTAGCCTGGAGAAGAGGAGGCTCAGGGGTGACCTTATTGCTGCCTACAACTACCTGAGGGGTGGTTGTGGCCAGGAGGAGGTTGCTCTCTTCTCTCAGGTGGCCAGCACCAGAATGAGAGGACACAGCCTCAGGCTGTGCCAGGGGAGATTTAGGCTCGAGGTGAGGAGAAAGTTCTTCACTGAGAGAGTCATTGGACACTGGAATGGGCTGCCCGGGGAGGTGGTGGAGTCGCCATCCCTGGGGCTGTTCAAGGCAAGGTTGGATGTGGCACTTGGTGCCATGGTCTGGCCTTGATCTCTGTGTTAAAGGGTTGGACTTGATGATCTGTGAGGTCTCTTCCAACCCTGATGATACTGTGATACTGTGATACTGTGATAACATATCTGGTTGGAAGAGATGCTGAAAATCATCCAGTCCAATCTTCAACCCAGCACTGAAGGGTCCACACTAAACCATGTCCCGAAATACCAGGTCCATATGCTGCTTGTGCACCCCAAGGGATGGTGACTGCACCACTGCCCCAGGCAGACCATTCCCATGTCTGAGAAGCCTTGTGAAGCAATGTTTCCTCGCATCCAGCCTAAATCTCCCTTGGTGCAGCTTGCGACCATTTCCTCTGGTGGTACTGCTTGTCACCTAGGAGAAGAGGCTGCCCCCTCCCCACTCCAGCCTCTCTTCAGATAGCTGTAGAGAGCACGGAGGTGGTCCCCTCAGCCTGCACTTCTGCACAGTGAACAAGCCCAGCTCCCACAGGGAAGCAGGTGAGGTGCTCTAGGCCCTCTGCGAGGCTTGTTGCTGTTTTCTGGCCACAATCCAGCACCTCCAGCGTGCCTCTTACAGTGAGGGGCCCAGAACTGAACATAATGCTCCAGGTGTGGCCTCACCAGTGCTAAGTACAGAGGGGCAACCACCAGCCTATGCCTGTTGACCTCGGGGTTTCTTATACAAACCAGGATGCCATTTGCCTTCTTGGCTGCCTGGACACACTGCTGACTCGTTAAGTAAAAGCAGGTTTTCATCGTGGCTTGCTCCACTGATGTGTTTAGTGTGATTTACCGGCTGGGTCAGCACCGGGCCCATGGAGGAGTAGCCAATGCAGGCTGGCTGCGGACAGCAGCTGCGGACTCTGCCCTGGCAGGGTGGTTTGAGCACCACCTGCTGTACTGGGATAAAATGGACGCCTTGATGGCTGCTGAGGCTCGGGCCTTTTGGCCACAGACAAGCCTAAAGCAGAACAGACCTGCTTTTTTTTCATGCTCAGGCAAAGCCTTTCACAGAACTGCCTTAAAATAACCCAGGGATGGGGCTTCCACCACCCTCCTGGGCAACCTGTTCCAACGTCGCACCACCCTCGTGGTGAAGAACTTCTTCCTAACATCTAATCTAAATCTGCCCTCCTCTAGCTTGGATCCAATCCACCTATTCCTATCGCTACCTGACACCTGAAAAGCCTCATGTGGTATTTAGCCATTTACACCCCTTTTCCAGAGAACTGTTGGCAGGATCACAGGATGCTGGGGGTTGGAAGGGACCCAGAGAGATAATCCAGTCCAACCCCCCTGCCAGAGCAGGACAATACTGTCTAACACAGATCACAGAGGAACACATCAAGACAGGCCTTGAAAGCCTTCAGAGAAGGAGACCCTGCAACCTCCCTGGGGAGCCTGTTCCAGTGCTCTGTGACCCTTACAGTAAAGAAGTTCCCCCTTGTGTTGAGACAGAACCTCTTTTGCTGCAACTTACACTCACTGCTCCTTGTCCTATCCCAGGGAGCAAGTGAGCAGAGCCTGGCCGCCCCTGCCCCCGGCCAGCTCTCAGATATTTATAAACATTTATCAAATCCCCTCTAAATCTTCTCTTTTCCAGACTAAAAAGTCTGGAAAGATAGAAAGGTAGGGGTTGTTACAGCAGACGATGCTGCAGTGGTGGTAGCTTTCTGTTGAGAGGACCTCATCTCATGCGAGATACAGGAACTGTGCCACTTATGGATTAATCTAGGACATTTGGAAACAATTTCTGTAATTTCAGGAATGTGGACCCTTTTCAGTTAATAGAAAGTAATAAGCAGTGAAGAAATGAGATTCAGCTCTCAACAGTTCCCCAAACCATTAGCTCTGTGTGAACAGCCTACAAGACTGGTAATACTGGTGACCTCTATTCCCACTGGATAATTGCTTTTTTTAATGCATTGCTTGTTTCTCTTCTGGTCTTATAGCACTGATGGATGTAATTTTGTTGTATGCTATATAGGTGCTTAATGAAATTGCTGAAGGAAAGGTTATTGCTGAGTTTAAAAAATGTCAGCTCTTCAGTCTCAGTGAGTGTTCTACCTGCAACCCTCTCTTTTATCTCTTTCCCCCTCTCCCCCCTTTTTCTTAATCCAGTACATTAAATATTTTTTACTAAGACTAGGAAAAATTAGAAAATGCAAAATGCCCATCTTACAGAGCCTAAAGCACAAACAGATCTAATACTACCATAATCAAAAGACATGCTATATCTGTAGCTGATGAATTAGGCCACTTGATTGCAGGCAAATTAAACTGTCAATAAGGAGAAAGTACTGTGTGCTGAAAGGAAGAGCTGAGGACCTGTGGAACCCCTGTGTTGATGTGACCAGTCAGCAAGAGAAATGGATGTCAGTGAGAAGAAATCAATTTAATGTCTGCTTTATGCAAGATATCAACATAGAGAGGATATTAAACTGCATTAAGAGAAGTATCTACAGACAGCTTTACAGGTAGACTGCAGCATTTAAAAATTGCAGTTGACTAGATAAGGAGAGAAACCCTTAAATGAAGAAAAGCACATAAATCCAAGACCAAGATGAACAAGAAATATTAGGATAGTGATATATAAAATAATTACTGGAAAAGTTGAAGTCATGTGATTGGCCAATTTCCTCCTTTTTGCCTAGTATTTAGTGAAAAGTTAAAACAGCAATCTAGAAAGAAAGTATAACATTCACAGAAGAAAGCATATGTGTAGATATTGCATCATTAATCTACTGAGCAGCATGAATTCCTCAGAGTGTGTATCTTCTATGTCATCCAAGATACATTCTATCCTAATTCCCTTTTAGTGCAACTCTGAAGCTTTGCTATTGATTTTCAAGCCTGTCATTGGATGAAGACCCAGCTACAACTCAGCTTGCAACTCATGAAGACAAATGGGGTCTCCAAATGTAATGCAACAAGCTATGAAGGCCTTCATGAGGACTACAGATAGTATTTTCAGGTAAAGTGGATGGATAATGTGATGAATAACCATAGAAGGTTATACTGAGCCACAGTCTGACTGTATTTAAAGTAAATACACATATCTGTTTGGTAATGGTTTCTGGCTGTAATTTAAGTCAAGGGAGTAAAAACATCAAGTAGGTCAGAAGGCAGAGTACTTAAAAAGCTAAAAACCAGGGAGTGATAATCCAGACAATCACAATGCAAATTTAATTTCTCTCACTAAGCACTTAGACTCTAAGGAAGTAAACTGGATAAATGGCATGTGAAATGTAAAAGATACATATATCATAAAACCACACATAACTGTACCACAAAATGATCAGGCAGCAATTTTCAGCCTTCAGGCGAAAGAAAAGAAGTTCAATAATATCTGAACATGCTCCTTAATAATCTTATAATTACTGCCTAAGAAAGAAGATTCTTCCATTTGTAACGAGATAGCAGAAGGCATGCCTAAAGCCAGTGTGATATATGGAATTCCATTTTAAATGCCTGTGTAAGGGAAGGAGGAAGACTGGCCTCTAGAGGTACTAATGTCACTTCTAACCATAGTGGAAACTTAGACTAGACATTGATTTTATATCAGTGAAGTATGGCTAGATGAATCCCACCATTAGTAACGTTAGGAAATACAACTCATTGCGTATAGTGGAAATTTGTTATTGATTCATGGATGCCAATAGCTGTTGACATCTTGATATCAACCTGGAAAGTCTACTGCTGTGGTTCAGCATGGTAAATATCACAATTTATGGAGTCTTTAAAAGTTTCAGACAGCTGTTAAATTAGTCCTGATTTATATAAGAGATTTCCAGAAATATCCCTTCTCTGAATTTCCTGTTACCCATATATATATATGTAATTTCTCCATAGTCATATTCTGTTTTGATCAGAGATCTGCCCAGATCAGAAATGTACTTTTTCATCATGTTTCTCTGTATGGTTCAAAGATTATTTTTTTCTGCTCAGTAATTTTTATATTTGCCTAATACTGGAAATTCATAAGTGGATACAAATGCTTTTAGAGTTACTAAATCTTTCATGAGCAAGGATGTTTTCACACACTGTGACTAAAAAAGATACCAGATGTAGAAAGTGTTTCCACTGGAGCAGACCACAGGAGATAAAAGGCACATTTGCACTTCTGTGCTGAAATCTTTGGACTAACTGCAAGACCAAAACATTCAGCTTAGCACAATGTGCTGGTATTAGCCTCGGTCCCCAAATCAATGTTCTCGCGTTACAGTAGGCCTGTGACTTTCTCTCCTAGTCAGACTATTCTAAACTGAAGGATTACACTGATGAAATCACTCTGCTTCTGCTCTCTATACACATATAACAGCTCAGTGTGTGGCTCCTGGAGCCATAAACCATTTAGTGAATAAATGGAGATTGTGCATGTTTATCATATAGGTGTTTCATTTACCAATTTCTGCTGAGTTATTCTAAAGAAAAAACCCAAACCAACAACAACAGAAACAACAAAGTGGGAAGGGGAAGCCATTTGTGATTGCCTTGTCTAACTGACAATCCCTCTGTCAATCAATTTTAAAACTAATTGTGGTCCTGCTCCTTTCAAAGCAACCTGAGAGGGGAGGACATCTCAGAGATTGGCAGTTCTTACAAGTTTCATGAAGACTGATGGTTTCACTGAGCAAAGAAACCCAATAAAATCTTCATTAGTTCTGCTTCTCACAAAATGCTTTGTTTAGTGAAGAGACCTTTAGAGAGAATAAGAGCCCAAATCTGTCATTTTGAGCATTTTTGTTTTCCATTAAGCTGAGCAATTTGCAAGATTAGATGCAAGGGAATAGATCCTATTAGCCGTCATTATTTGGAGTGTGTTTCCATCTCCTAAAAGCTGATACAAAAAACACACACCCTTTGTTTGTTTTATCAGTAAGTAGCCCTATTTCCTTCTAGTATATTCTAAATATATTTATACCCTCTGAAGTAGAATAAATAGGTCATTGCTCACAGTTCAAATGACAGTTCTTTTGGACTCAAATTGCAGCACTGGCAGTTCATTCAAATTAATTATCTCATGTATCACTGACATTTCTAGTTGGAGCATTACTGACAAATAAACCACCCTTATTATAATTGTAACTGCTGGTTTTTTTTGTTTTCTTTTCCTAATCTCGTGAATACTTTCTGAAAGGATTTGACTGTGTTAAAGATTGCTGACTGAGAGCTACTTGTGATCTAGCAGATGACTCAGGGTGCACAAGCATCTAGAACATGGGATGGTAAGATCACTGTCTTGAGTTTCACTGTTCCCTAATGCATGTTTTCTATTAATGTTTTCCCCTGTGCAGCAAGGCAAAACAGCCTGGTGATGGTTTTCTAATTCTGCATCTCATTTTACACTGGCCATAGCCCCAGGATAGATCTGAACAACCTGGGGGCTATTTAATTTAAAACAAATGATCCCACTCTATTAAATGGAAGAAACTAATGATGATATTCTGATTTTCTGCCTGGAACCAGGGAAGATAGTCAGAGCAGCAGATAGCCAAACAAGTTTCAGGTCTGCCTCATCAAAGCTGGAAGTGACTTAGTTATTGGGGTGTGGTGGAGATTTATATAAGGTTATACTCTTGAATCTGATGACTATAACACAGTTTTGAGAAGCTGGCTGCGAAGGTGAATGAAATGTGAATTGTACAGCTTACTCCACTGTAAAATAGCATGGATTTCTTCAGAAGCAAAATAATTTTTAATGGGCTCATATAACTTTGCGATAAAGGAGAAAGAATATGCATAATCTGTACCCTGGCACTAGTTACAAAGGTTTCTGTCATCAAAATGAAGTATACCTGTTCCTTTAAAACAGTTTTCACTTTGGAGATGATTATTAGGTGCCTAATAAAAAACTGTTATGAAGCCAGCCTGTGTTGAAGAAAGGAAGGAGCAGAGTCAATTATCTAATGTGGTTTCATAGTGAGATATCATGATGGTAATGTTAAGCTTTGGGATATAATGGCCTGCAGAAGAGGAAGAAAGCCTACCCAAACTATTTCAGAGACATCAGGACTCTTAATGGAGAACTTGGCTCCTCTATACACAAGCCAAATCAGTTATCTTTTCTGTGCATATATCCATATCAAATTGAGTGAATCACGGAATCACAGAATCATAGAATGTCAGGGGCTGGAAGGGACCTCAAAAGACCATCTGGTCCAGCCCTCCTGCCAGAGTAGGATCACCTATACCAAATCACACTGGAATGCATCCAGATGGCCCTTGAATATCTCCAGAGAGGGAGACTCCACAAGCTCCCTGGGCAGCCTGTTCCAGTGTTCTGTCACTCTTGCAGTGAAAAAATTCTTCCTCAAGTTCACATGGAACCTCCTATGCCTCAACTTCCACCCATTGCCCCTTGTCCTGTCACTGGGCATCACCGAGAAGAGGCTGGTTCCATTCTCCTGGCACTCGCCCCCCCATGTACTTATAAACATGAATGGAGGTCACCACTTAGTCATGTCTTCTCCAAGATAAAAAGCCTCATCTCCCTCAGTCTGTCCTCATAAGGAAGATGTTTAACTTCCTTAATCATTTTGTGGTTCTGTGCTGGACTCTCTCAAGCAGCTCTTTGTCCTTCTTGAACTGGGAGCCCCAGAACTGGACACAATACTCCAGATGTGGTCTCACCAGGGCAGAGTAAAGGGGGCGGGGAACCTCTCTCAACCCACTAACCACAGCCCTTCTGATACACCCCAGAATGGCATTAGCCTTCCTTGCTACAAGAGCACACTGCTGGCTCATGGCCATCCTTCCATCCACCAGGACTCCCAAGTCTTTCTTCCCTTCACTGCTCTCCAGCAGGTCAGTCCTCAACCTATACTGATACCTGGGGTTGTTCTTTGCCAGGTGCATGACTCTACACTTGCCCCTGTTGAACTTCATTCAATTTCTCCCTGCCCAGCTCTCCAACCTACGTCCCTGAATGGCAGCACATGTGTCAGCCACTCCACCCAGCTTGGTGTCATCACCAAACTTACTGACAGTGCTCTCCATGCCCTCATCCAGTACAACTGGATTTGGCACCACTCACCACCACCCTCTGAACCCAGCCATCCAGCCAGTTTTTAACCCAGCACAGAGTGCCCCTGTGTAAGCCATGGGCTGCCAGCTTGGCCAGGAGTTTGCTGTGGCAGACAGTGTCAAAGGCCTTGCTGAAGCCCATGTAGACTACATCCACAGCCTTCCCCATGTCCACCAGGCAGGTCACCTGGTCATAAAAAGAGATCAAGTTGGTCAAGCAGGACCTGTCCTGCTAAATCCAAGCTGGTTGGCTCAGGAGGCAGCTGTCCTGAGGACAGCCTGCTTTACTATTGAAAACTGAGGGGAAGAAGATGTTGATGATTCATAATAAATTAAACTCAAGTCTGTTTTGCCCATGATGTTAACTGGCAAATGATCTTCCTATTCTCATCTCAACTCCCAAGCCTTTTGTTACATTTTCTGTCTCCTGTCTAGCTGAGGAGGAGGATTTGATGCAGCCACTTTAGTGGACATCTGGTGTCCAGCTAGGCTCAGCCCACCATGATGCTGCTACAGTTCTCAGTGGAATGGACAAAAATGTTTATGACTGACTGTTGACTGTGAAATAGTGTGTAACAAATGACATATTTAATTCCAAACCAGTTGTTTAATTTCTGAATTTGAGAGTTTCCATGTACTAGACTGTGTGATCAGAAAGAGTATTTCCACATTACTTTAACGTGAAAACTAAGGAATAACCAAAAATAAGATAAATAGTGAACGTTTGACTTTTGGGCACCATCCTGATGTCTGTATAAAGTTTCAAAGGTTTATCTTTCTTTGGATCAGGTATTTTTAAGGTCTCTCTTAATCTGCTGGCCACACTTCTGTCGATGCAGCCTAGGATTGCAATTGGCCTTCTGTGTTGCAATCACACATTGCTGGCTTCTATGCCCAGCATCTCATCCATGGCCCATTATTATCCTCCAAGTCTGCCTGAATACTGGAGTCTTGTCACCTTCATTTTGCCACTCAAATTACAGCACAGGAAGGCATGTGAATAAAGAACAAGAACGCATCTTTCACCACTCGGTAAACGCAAGCACTGAGCAGTGCAGTTGCTGCCACTGCAGAGGCTGAGCGTCCCGTTGACAAGCAGGAGGGCTGCTGCCCTGCTTTGGTTTTGTGTAGGCTGTGCTTGCACGCCCGGAAAGAAGAGCAGGCCGGTTTTTGCTTCAGCTTAATCCGTCTTTAGTGTAAGAAACCCAGATCAGAAAGAGCATCTGTTGAAACTACTCTTCGCTCTTCCAGGCGGTTGTTAGGAGAGGGACTTAGAGCAGGGAAACGCCTCCGCTGAACGGACGGGACCGTGCCGGACAAGCCTGCGCCCCACAGGGGCCATGGGCTCACGTAGACGCAGGACGATGGGACGTGGCCGTTTTGGGGCA
This sequence comes from Pogoniulus pusillus, assembly GCF_015220805.1. Taxonomy (NCBI): domain Eukaryota; kingdom Metazoa; phylum Chordata; class Aves; order Piciformes; family Lybiidae; genus Pogoniulus; species Pogoniulus pusillus. Next base: position 25,339,392 of record NC_087275.1, read on the forward strand.
CTTCCACAAGACAGCGGTTCTGGGGATTTTCTTTCTTCACAGTTCCTGCTCGAGCCAATGTCCATCAAATAGCGGCCCTCCAACTAGTGCAACAGCTCTACCTACTAGGACCGCTGCACCTGCCGAGGGAGCAGTGCGTGAGGGTGCAGAAGGGCAGACTCAGCACTGGGTTACGCTGCGAGGGAACACTGCAGACTGGCGCTAAACCGCCCTACCCTCGGACAGCCACACTGCGCAGCCGCAGTCAGCCAGAGCGCCCCGGCCGCGCTGCCGGGCCGCGCCGCTGGCCCCGCCTCCATTCGCTTGTCGTCTTTCGATTGGTGGGTTTGGAAGAACCGCTCTTAGCCTTCCAATCAGCGCCACGCGTCTGTTGCTAAGCGACCGTTCCCAGGCGCTGGCCGCTGGGCAAAGCCAGGGCCATGGCGGGCGGGTGGCGAGACGTAGCCGGGGTGCGAATCGCCCCGGCCGAATTGTGCTTCAGGGACGCGGTGCCGGGGGGCCGCTACCGCGCCGCTCTCAGCATCAAGAACCTGCGGGTGGAGAGCTGTCGGCTCCAGCTGCTGCCGCCGCACCGGCCCCAGGTGAGGGGTGGTCGGGAGGGAAGCGTCTGCCCCCGCGGCCCCTGGCCCGGGCGGACTGGTGTAACGTAATCGGCGTCCGCCTATTTCTACGTGTCAGCTGTCGGCTCTGTGGTTGTTTGTACGGCACCTCGCAGTGCTGCAGCGTGCACGAGTAGCGGTAGTGCCTCATGCAGACACCCAGGCCTGAGGCCCATGAGGCCCTGTCCTTCTCTCCTGGGCTTGCCCTGAGGTACACAGCCCACTCGCCTTGTACTTACCAGGCGCTCTCTCAGATAGGGAACGATGCCAGAAGAGAAGCGCATCTCGAGGTGCTGTCTTGCGTGGCTTGGACTGGGCACTCTGTCCTGGGTTAAGAACTGACTGGATGGCCGGGCCCAGAGAGTGGTGGTGAATGGTGCCACATCCAGTTGGCAGGCAGTTGCTAGTGCTGTGCCCCAGGGATCAGTGCTGGGCCCAGTCCTATTTAGTATCTTTACTGATGAACTGGATGAGAGGATTGAGTCCATCATCAGTAAGTTTGCAGATGACACCAAGTTGGGAGCATGTAATGATCTGTTAGAGGGCAGGAGGGCTCTGTAGAGGGACCTGGACAGATGGGCACATTACAACACCATGAGTATTAACAAGGCCAAGTGCAGGGTTCTGCACTTTGGCCACAACAACCCCAAGCAGCGCTACAGGCTGGGGACAGAGTGGCTGGAAAGCAGCCAGGAGGAAAGGGACCTGGGGGTACTGGTAGATAGTAGCTGAAGATGAGCCAGCAGTGTGCCCAGTTGGCCAAGAGAGCCAATGGCATCCTGGCCTGCATCAGGAACAGTGTGGCCAGTAGGACAAGGGAGGTTATTCTTCCCCTGTACTCAACACTGGTCAGGCCACACCTTGAGTACTGTGTCCAGTTCTGGGCTCCTCAATTCAAGAGAGATGTTGAGGTGCTGGAATGTGTCCAGAGAAGGGCGACAAAGCTGGTGAGGGGCCTGGAACACAAACCCTCTGAGGAGAGGCTGAGGGAGCTGGGATTTAGCCTGCAGAAGAGGAGGCTCAGGGGTGACCTCATTGCTATCTACAACTACCTGAAGGGACATCGTATCCAGGTGGGGGTTGGTCTCTTCTCCCAGGCAACCAGCAATAAAACAAGGGGACACAGTCTCAAGTTGTGCCAGGGGAGGTACAGGCTGGATGTTAGGAGGAAGTTCTTGGCATAGAGAGTGATTTGCCATTGGAATGGGCTGCCCAGGGAGGTGGTGGAGTCACCATCCCTGGAGGTGTTCAAGAAAAGCCTGGATGAGGCACTTAGTGCCGTGGTCTAGTTGATTGGCTAGGGCTGGGTGCTAGGTTGGAGTGGATGATCTTGGAGGTCTCTTCCAATCTGGTTGATTCTATGATTCCATGATTCATTACATTAATGGAGCATGGGAACTGAAAAATAACCTTCCTTGAACTGTCATAGCGCTTTGCCAAGAAATGCTTTTGAAGGAATTTAGCTCATAAAGCAGTTCTCCTTAAGTGTCAGTTAAAAGTTCATAGTACCCTAAATTCTTTATCCCTTGTATAGAATCATAGAATCATCCAGGTTGGAAGAGACCTCCATAATCATCCAGTCCAACCTAGCACCCAGCCCTATCCTCTCAACTAGACCATGGCACTAAGTGCTAAAATATTGTGCATAATGATGTGAATTGTGAGGAGAATGAAACACAAGAGAAGCTCTAGACTGAGAGGCTTTCCTAAGACTGTGGGAGCTACTGGACTTTCCACTACATGGTGCTATGTTGCTTGTGAATTCTGTTCAAGGAAAGATGTGCAGGGAATGTTGGATACAAGCATCTGTATTTTTCTCTTTCATTTGACCCCCAAAATTGGAGGTGTCAAAGCAGATTTTCAATGTACATTAAGACTTTCTGTTGACAAAAGCTGAATGTCTCACCTACAGAAAACTCTTAATGCTGACACCATTTGTTACTGCCTTGGACTGAGATTTAATCCTTTTTACTTAAGTGCTTAAAAGATTCTGCAGTGACTAATAACTGACTTATTTTTGTGTAGTTTCAGAAGTCATATTAGTAGGAAAAACTTAGAGCTCACTTGGAGAGACTACAAAGGATATTTTGCTAAACCAACTACTTTGTGCTATTTAGGCTGGTGTTCATTATTTTCATTTAACTGCAAAAAGTCTGGACTTTAGTAAATAGGAAGAGAAATTTTGCCAAATCCTGCATATTTTCAAGTTGGTTGTGAATTTTATGTCAGTCTGTGTATTCTTCTGAAAACGAACCCTGTGTATATGTTTTTAGTTTAAAAATGCTTGGCAATTTAAGAAGAATATTTGTGTGTTGGTGTGGGGTTTTTTTGTGTGTTTCATTTTGATTGTTTTGGGTTTTTTTTTTTACCTTTTTTAAAATTGCAGTTTAAATTGATTGTGGAAAATCCAGACAAACCCGTTGCATCTGGACTTCAGGTTACAGCTTTTGTGGAATATTATCCTGAGACTGAAGAAGACCTTCAAGATAGACTATGTCTTTTAATAGAAGATGACTTTGTTGATATCCCTCTGCTTGGGTATGATGCTCAAAAGTTTGTATGCTGCTGTTACTACTTGCAATTGAGTCTTGTGGAAAGTTTGCTAATGCATGTCAAAAAGTTGTCTTTTCTGTCTTATTCCTGTCTGCTTGAGAAGTTAAATATTTGCATCTGGAGAGGAGATATATATATGTATATACACATTCCATTTTGACTAATTGTTTCAGGCTGTATTGTTTTAAAGTTACAGCAGTAAGTCATTAAACAGCTTGATACCTAGATCTGTTTTACACCTTCCCTGTGCAAGCTATGCTGCCAGTGTGAGCTGCATGATCATTGGTAGGAGAGCTAGGAGAAAAGGTCAATGGGACAGAACATTGGCAGGAGAGCTAGGAGAAAAGGTCAATGGGACAGAGTCTGGTTGGAGGTCTGTATCTAGTGCAATCCCTCAGGGGCTTGTACTGGGACCAATATTATTCAAAATATTCATCAGTGACCTGGATGAGGACACAGAGTGCACTGTCAGCATGTTTGTTGATGACACCAAACTGGGTGGAGTGGCTACCACACAGGAGGGTTGTGCTACCATTCAGCGAGACTTGGACAGCCTGGAGGATTGGGCAGGAAGAAACTGAATGAAATTCAGCAGGGGCAAGTGTAGAGTCTGGCACCTGGAAAAGAGCAATGCCAGGGATCAGTATAGGTTGGGGACTGACTTGCTGCAGAGCACTAAAGGGGAAAAGGACCTGGGGGTCCTGGTGGGTGGAAGAATGACCATGAGCCAGCAGTGTGCTTTGGTGGTCAAGAAGGCAAATGCCATTCTGAGGTGTATTAGAAGGGCTGTGTTTAGTAAGTTGAGAGAGGTTTCCCACCCCCTCTACTCTGTCCTGGTGAGGCCACATCTGGAATATTACATCCAGCTCTGTGCCCTTCAGCTCAAGAAGAACCTCAGGGAACTGCCTGAATGAGTCCAGCACAGAGCCAAAAAAAGATTAGGGAAGTTGAACATCTTCCTTATGAGGAGGGATTGAAGAATCTGGGGCTCTTTAGCTTGGAGAGGAGGAGCCTGAGGAGTGACCTCATTCGTGTTTATAAAGATGTAAAGGGTGAAGCGTCAAGAGGATGGGGTCAGACTCTCCTTGGTGATGTGCAGTGACAGGACAAGGGGCAATGGGAGGCATAGGAAGTTCCATGTAAACATGAGGAATTTTTTTTTTCACTGTGAGATTGATGGAAAACTGAAACAGGGTGCCCAGGGAGGTTGTGGAGTCTCCCTCTCTGGAGATATTCAAGACCTGCCTGGTTGCATTCCTGTGTGATCAGATATAGGTGATCCTGCTCTGGCAGAGGGTTGGATTGGATGATCTTTCGAGGTCCTTTCCAACTCCTAACATTCTGTGATAACTTCCTTCAACTGGAGAGTTTAACCCAGTTTCTTTCTTGAAAAAAAAAAGGGGAGGGGGGCAAAAAACTTCCTAACTAAGGTATTTTCAGTTTTTCAGAAAATATAATGATGTCTTTTCTCTGCAGATTAATTCCATGCTGCTTTCTGGAAATTGAGTCAGAGATTAGTTTTGGTGCAGTGATTGCAAACAGTAAAATAATTAGTAAAGAAATCAGTATTGCTAACCGTGGATCATCTTCAGGTAAATATTAGCATGCATTAGATGATACAAATACTTTATTTTCTTGGAAAAATCTAATTTGAAGTTAGTTAATACTTCACTGGCCAGTAGAAGTTGACTCAAGTTCTGGGTTGTGAAGATTATGAGGTGGTATAAACAGCCTGTTGCTTCTGTAGGGAGCGCCACGTTTCTACCTAGGGAAGAAAAAATAATTTAGATCTTTGCCAAATTAGAGAAATGTTCTACTGTTGAGTCCCATTTAAAAGATGTAAAAATAACAGTTACTCACCTGCTTACTATTACCTGCATAAAGAGTAGCAAATCAAGTCTGCTCTTGCTTTCTTCTCTTTGTTAAAGATTTTGTGATCCCAGTTGGTGTCTATAAAAACTACTACAAGCTCCTTGTAGTTTCAGAGCTAAATTTTATAGGATGGGAATAGAGCCATGTTTGTTACAACAAGATAATGAGGGGTCTTTAGTCTTCCTGTTACAGTTTTTTGAAATCATACAGCTTCCAACACTTCAACTTCTGTGAGGGATCCTTTCAATGAGTGTAAGAGACATGGGGAATGGAGTGGAAGAATGCTTGTGTGCTGGTTTGAGGATAATTGGAATATTTAAATGAGAGAAATTAGATCATTGTCTGTGGAAAGAAAGTAATAGTGATGTCTGTATCACTCCTGGTTCTGCTGAAGGACATCAGTAGTAAAAATACAAACAAAGGGTCTCACTTCTTCTTTGGTCTGTGTGCCTGGCTGCATCTTGCCTTTGCTCCTCTGCATGTAACCAATGTAACACTATCTAACCATTTCTTTCTAACCCCTTGTCAGCTTTTGGCATCTTACCTCAGAACTCTGCAAATTAATCACATGAGCTATTTGGGGCTTATTTGGTTATTTCTGAGATAAGGGGTGCAGTGGAAGGGAGAAGGTGGGTTAATTGGGAGCCCTCCTGGGAAATCTCACTGCTTGGGAGGCATTTTGAATTTCTGTATAACTTCTAACTTGTATATAATCATATATAATTGCACATATTGTATATATATGCTTGTAAATGTGTGCTATGCTGTAAAATACAGCTTCATCTTCCAGCCATCTGAGCTAGCCTGCTGATTCAAAATGTGTGTGTGTGAAACTCCTTAAACCACCACAGCTTGTATGATCCAAATATCCTGTCTGATTGCCTTTGGCTTTGGACAATACTGCAGACAGCTTTCTCTGCAAGTAGGTTGAGAACTGTGATGAGTTTCAAGGAATAAATTTAAGGCAGTTAATTATTTTTGTTCCTCACTTTTGCCATAATGAACAACTGTACAAGATATCTTTATTCATATTAGGCCAAGAGTTTGTCAGCATTTGCTTCATAGACTATTCTACAAGAAATACTGTATCAAGGGAAACTACATGATAGTGGAAACACAGAGAAAAGTTGCAATACCTAAATAAAAAAGAGGCTGACCCCCCTAAAAAAAATGCTCACAACCAAAAGGTTGTGGGGTTTTGTTTGTTTGTTTGCTCTTCCCTAGTGAGCTCAACTTGAAGATGTAAATGTAGTTTGTATAATCAGCTCTTATACATATAGACTCCTTTGAGGAGCTCTGATGAGATCACACTGCTGCCACCACCACCTCAGCAACAATGTGAAATGCCTTGTGTAGAAACTGGTTCTGGTTACAAACTCTGTTGCATTACTCGTGGACAGAGGGAAAAAGAGAATGAAAAAGATGACCACTGGAGAAGGTATTTAGGATAGACAAAATAAAAGCTCCTGAATCTGTGTTTCTGTAGACTCTGCAAATTGTAATTACGAGGAGTGCACTAATAGGCAGCACATAAACTGTATCGGTAGGAAGTGCTTTATTCTATCCTATGACTCAAAGATTGCATCTCACATGTCATCCTGTACATACAATCACATCTTTCTTCCTGTTTCTGATCTCATATCAGAGATTACTTACTGTCTGAGGTCAAACAATGCTGCTTTTTATTTTGTTTCTAAAATATTTGCAACAATCTCTTGCTATGCCAAAATGACACATAAATAGTGCTGCTCTTTAATTATACCTTACATTTGTTTCATGGTAAAAAATACTTTTGTGGCCTAGAAATACTCACTCTTCCCTTCTGCAAATATGCCACAATACATACCAAATAATGAAAACTCTTCTTCCCTGCAATATGCACTTAGCTTTCTGGCTGTGTTAGTTGCCTAGAGCTGTGTATAAAATGGCCCACAGTTCACAAAACTTTACTTACAGCTTGCTTTATGATACAGACAATTCTGTTTGGAATGTGAGTACCTTTTCTGTTCCAGTCACAACTTGCATAGTGGCATTGAACTTGTGAGTGTGCTAAGTAAAGAAATTCTGGAAGTAGTGGTCTACTCTGTTGGAAAAGATTAACTCCATTTCCCCTTTCAATAGGGAAATGTACTGCTTGTGAATATCTGTGTTATGTGTTTGAAATTCCAAATGTGTAGGAGAAGTGTATAAATCTGCAGCTTCATGTTGTGTAATATTCTGGTTTTATTATTTTTGTAGGTACATTTAAAGTATCATATGATGGAGCTGTCCCACTTAACATAGAACCTACTAGTGGAGTGGTAGAGCCAAAATCTGTAAAGATGATTAAAGTGGGTATCTGCACAGATGTACCCAGAATCATCAAAGAAGTGATAAAGTGAGTGCATGACTGAAGGATTCCAGCTCTTTAAATAATGATTTTGTCCATTAATAATTCTAGTCTTTACTACTAATGTTTGTCTAAAAACTTTCTGTGTGTCAGTTGCTACCTTTCACATTTACTTTAACTGAATTGATTCTATATTATATAATGTGTGTTATATATACAGTGCTGCATTAATTGTATACCTGGCTATGTTAGTAAAGATCTCTCACAAATTGTAACAATGTGGAATCACAGAACATTAGGGGCTGGAGGGGGCCTTCAAAGATTATGTAGTCTAACCCCCCTGCCAAAGCAGGATCACTTATACCATATCACATAGGAAAACATCCAGGAAGGTTTTTAATGTCTCCAGAGGACAAGACTCCATAACCTCTCTGGACAGCCTGTTCCAATGTTCTGTCACCTTCACTGTAAAGAAGTCTCTGGTGTTAAGGTGGAACCTCCTGTGTTCCAGGGTCTTATCAAGGTCTATAAATATCTGAGGGATGGATGTCATTATGAAGGTGATGGTCTCTTTTAGCTACTGCCCAGTGACAGGACAAGGAACAATGGGTACAAGCTGGAACACAGGAGGTTCCAACTCAACACCAGACACTTCTTTACGGTGAGGGTGACAGAGCACTGGAACAGGCTGCCCAGAGAGGTTGTGCAATCTCCTTCTCTGGAGACTTTTGAAACCTGCCTGAATGCATTCCTGTGTGGACTGCCCTAGGTGATCCTGCTTTGGCAGGGAGTTTGGACCCAATAATCTCTGGAGGTCCCTTCCAACTCTAAATGTTCTGTGATTCTGTGCATTCTAATAACAGCTTTGTAGTATGTCTGTATGGCCCTTTTGGTGTTGTGTGCTTTCGTCAAGCTCAAACATTCAGGTGGGAACAGCATCAGTTCTTTTATGCTTATTCAAATGACATTCTAGCTCTAGTTGCCTGAGGGAAAATTACTAAGTATATGCCAGAATTGGTGTCTAGATAGAAAGATGCTCAGAAATAAGAGCAGTGTTTTCTCTTTGGACATCTCTGTTTCTCTTGAGATGCCATTCCTATTGTTTCAGACATTTTAGAAAAAGCAACTCTCGATGTAATGTGTGATTCTTCCTGATGGTTAATGTTTCTGCTAGGTACCACATTGTTAAGTACACTCTCCTCACCCCATGCTCTACCCTCACCTGTCCAAAATTGATTATTTTTTACTCTGTTCTGCATTATCCATTGCTGCTTGCTACTCTTACTGACAGAGTGGAGTTGGAAAGCCGTGGTTGCACTGAAGTATGGATCAAAGCTATTATAGTACAGCAAATTGTTAAAGTTTTAGGAGTACCTTTTGGAAATGTACTGGACTGTGTTAACTTTGGACCAGTTTACTTTGGATCTTCAAAAACTGAACAAATATCTCTATACAATGAAAGTCCTGAGTATATGGATTGGGTGGCAGTGCTAGAAGACAATGCTGTCGGAGGAGAGATGGTAAGAAGCTCATGGTTTTCATTTTAGTTGAAAGCTTCTTTCATTCCTGCTTTTTTGTCTCTTGCTTCTCAACAGTCATTTTCTGTAGCATTTACTATGCTACACTATTTGCAGACCAACAGGCTTTCTGAAACTTCTGTTCAGCCACCAAATTTTCTACTACAATCTAACCTTGGAATTAAGTTTTTCAGATTTCTGTGTCACTATGTGACATCTTAACCTTAAGTATATTCCCTGAATGCAAATTTGTTTTCTTTTGCTGTTTTGTTTTTCTTTTTGAGCAATGTTGCTTGAAATCCTACTAGATTTCTTAGCATGTAATGGGAGTAATCAAGATATATTCTGGTATTCACCTTGAGTACTGTGTCCAGTTCTGGGCCCCTCAATTCAAGAAGGATGTTGAGGTGCTGGAGCATGTCCAGAGAAGGGCAACAAAGCTGGTGAGGGGCCTGGAGCACAGATCCTATGAGGAGAAGTTGAGGGAGCTGGGCCTGTTTAGCCTGGAGAAGAGGAGGCTCAGGGGTGATCTTATTACTGTCTACAACTACCTGAAGGGGCATTGTAGCCAGGTGGAGGGTGGCCTCTTCTCCCAGGTAACCAGCAATAGAACAAGGGGACACAGTCTCAAGTTGTGCCAGGGTAGGTCTAGGCTGGATGTTAGGAAGAAGTTCTTCACAGAAAGAGTGATTTCCCATTGGAATGGGCTGCCCAGGGAGGTGGTGGAGGCACCGTCCCTGGGGGTCTTCAAGAAAAGACTGGATGAGGCACTTAGTGCCATGGTCTGGTTGATTGGATAGGGCTGGGTGCTAGGTTGGCCTGGATGATCTTGGAGGTCTCTTCCAACCTGGTTGATTCTATGACCTTCTATGACCTATTCTAAGATGTGGTTTCACTTTTTTGTCTCGGACAGTGAAATTGTCTGAGTCAGCATCATCTTTAAAAATAGGAATTCAAAACATTTCCATGAAATCAATTAATTAAGCATGTGATATGGCACTGTGTCAGTGCTGTTAGTTTTGTTGTGTCTTTCTATTTCTTGTGAAAGACATGGAGAAAATGCCTATGTAGGGGAAAAATGACCTCAAACCAAAACCAAATACAAACAGAAGCAGAACATGCTGAACTGTTTCACATTTTGGTTCTGTTTTAGGGCACAGATCTTCAGAGGAGTACAGATGCTGTTTTACAAGAGTTAAGCCTCAAAAATAGAGCAAGAGATGTGGATATTTCCACTTTGATCTTGTGCATTCCAAATCAAGGAACCTTGCGACCTTATGAAAAATCGTTGGTTACATTGTGCTTTACTCCCAAGTGAGTGAGTGATCCAAGACACATGCATACACACACATACAGACACACTTTGATCTAAACTGTTCTGTAAAGAGCTGTGTTAGAGAAAACAGTTGAAAGTTAATGTCTCTGTGAATTTTTCCTGCCTTACATATTTTTATGTGTTAAAATGCTTGACATGATACCACAAACAAGAAAGCAAAGTCTGAAGCGATAATCTGGGAGATATTTTATTAATGGTTGAACTTTTTTGGTGAGAATAAAAAATTCTTAGACTTTGCCAAAAGAGCTTATTGCAGCTCTCATTAAATACATTTAATCTCAGGATTGGTGAGAAAGTTTTGCAGTTTCAAATTAAATGCCTTTCTAATGACTGTAGGTTTATTTCATAAACATAAGCTACATGTTCAGCACTATGAAAGAATATGTACTTAATCAGCAAGTGACTGGAACTTTTTGGAGATCTTTCATTCCACAAAAAGAAACAACAGTTGAGCATAAAGGGACATTCCCATATATTTTTTGAGCTTAAATTTATTATTGTTCCACTTTTTGAGAGGCACTCTAAAGAGCATTTGTTCAAGCTGTAACCAACAGCAAAGGAGTCAGATGATGAAAAGTAAGCCTTGATGTATTTTTGTGGGTTGGGGGGTGGTGGTTTGTTTGTTGTGGGGTTGGTTTTATTTAGTTAGTTAGTTATTTTTAATCTTGTAATTAGAGATTGCAACTCTTACAGAATATTTAAGAGAGACTCAGCACTGAAACAAGATTATGTGCTGTTCCTGAGATTTGAAGCTGTTGGGAATAAAGATGGTTACCTGCAGACTCTCAGCGATGGCGCCACAGCAGTCACAAGTATGCTACAAAGAATGTCTAGTCACTGTAAGAAATGTATATAGAGATGATGGAACTACATATCCTGATCTCCATTTAAAACAATATTTTCTTCACTCTAGCAGTTTTATGTGAAACAAGAAGTAAAAACTCTTGTAAACTGCATCTTTAATACCTTAGCACCAAACCCTCTTTGATCAGTGGGTAGAAAGGAGGAGGGAATTGAGGGAATGTATATATCATAACACAGCTGTGGGTAGTGAACATCTAGAATCTAATTATAAATGGAAGTATTTGGAGAACATAAAAGCCCTCCAAACGCAGCCATTTGCAGGTTGCCAGCACTTTGTTGATACCAGCTTTGTGACTTTTCATGTAAATATTTGATTGCCCTCAACTTCCTTAATGGGAGAATATGTTACTTGACAGCCATTATAATTAAACGTATCTGTGTTAAGTGTTCTAGAAAACTGCATTACAAATCATATTGTATTATATTATTTTGATTTTTGCAACTATACATCTGCAGTATGACTCACACTGTGCCAACTGCATGAGGTTCCCCAAGGCAGAGTTCAAGGTCCTGCATCTGGGTCAGGCCAACCATAGGCACAAATACAGGGTGGGTGCAGAGTGGGTTGAGAGTAGCCCTGAAGAAAGAGACTTGGGTGTATTGATTGATGAGAAGCTGACCGTGAACTGACAGTGTGCTTATGGAGCCCAGCAGGCCAAGAGAGATGATTCTGCCCTTTTACTCTGCTCTTGTGAAACCTCACTTCTGTGTCCTCATCATAAGAGGGACACGGACCTGTTGGAGTGAGTCCAGATGAGGGCCACAAAGGTGATCCAAAGGCTGGAACACCTCTGCTATGAAGATAGGCTGAGGGAGCTGGGGTTGTTCAGCCTGGACAAGAGAAAACTCATAGAGCACCTAATAGCTACCTTCCAATACCTGGAGGGATCCTACAGGAAGGTTGGAGAAGGACTTTTCATAAAAGTGTCTAGTGATAGGAATAGGGGGAATGGATTTAAGTGGAGGGAGAGTTGGTTTAGACTGGATCTTAGGAAGTTCTTCAGTACAAGGTTGGTGAGACTCCGGAATAGGTTGCCCAGGTTAGATGAGCCCTTGAGCAGCTGAGTCTGGTTGTGAGGCATCCCTGCCCATGATGGGGAGGTTGAAGTAGATGAGCTCTAAGGTCCCTTTCAACCTAAGTCATTCTATGACCCTCTGACTCTTCTATTTGTAAGCCAACAGGTGTTTGATGTTTCTTTTTGTTGTTTGTCTAATGCAGTGAAACACCCTCGGCCCACGGAGTTAGCTTTGACAGGTTCTGGCATTCCTGTCACTCTAACTTTTAATCCAGGACCAGTTTTTAACTTTACTGACTGCTTTTTGGGTGGACAAACACAAATTCTGTGCACACTTAAAAATGAATCTGAGTTGCTTCCAGCAACATTCAGCTTCCGCAAGATGGCTCACTTCAATATTTCTCCTGAAAAAGGAAAAATTAAAGCAAAATCTGCACAGGTAACTACCTCTTCCTCTTAGATTATGTAGACATGCAGATTACAGTGGCCAGGAGTGCAACTTCTTTAAAGTTAATGAGGAAAACTTAAATTTCAGTAGCCATGATATATAACTTTTTTCTCCTTATGTAAAGTCCTGTTCTGGGCCCCTCAATTTATGAAAGATGTTGGGATGCTTGAATGTGTCCAGAGAAGGGCACCAAGGCTGGTGGTGGGGTTGGAGCACAGAGCTATGAAGAGCAGCCGAGTGATGAGGGGTTGTTCAGCTTGGAGAAGAGGAGGCTCAGAGAAGACCTCATTGCTGTCTACAGCTATCTGAAAGGGTGTTGTGGGGGTTGATCTCTTCTCCCAGGCACCTAGTGACAGAACAAGAGGACACAGTCTCAGTTGGGTCAGACTGGATATTAGGAAGAAATTCTTTACTACATAAAGAGTGATTTGCATTGGAATGGGCTGCCTGGGCAGTGGTGGAGTCATCGTCCTTGGAGGTGTTTAAAAAGAGACTGGATGAGGCACTTAGTGCCATGGTTTAGTTAATTAGAAGGGTTAGGTAATAGGTTGGACTTGATGATCGTAGAGGTCTTTTCCAACCTGGTTAATTCTGTGATTCTGTGATTCCTGTACTCCAGGAAGCAATAAGTGTTATTTTAAATTTGGAAATAATCATTGTAGTACTAAGGACACTTTACCCATGTCTTTCATTGCTTTAAATATTTTATATTTTACTGGTTTATACTCAAACCATTGCAGGCTCCTTTTCACTTCTTGCAGTAAATCACAAATACTCAAGTGACATAACTTTTCTTTAATGGAATAAACTGCCAGATTCAAACCAAAACCCACTTTTAGAAGTGTGAAGTGCTAAAGTGACTCAACTGAACAAGAAAATGAAACAAAACTTTTCTCTTTGCATTTGTGCCTCAAATGTCTCATAACTACCTTTCTTTTTTTGCAGGATGTGATATTTTCTTTTTCCCCTCATCAAATAGGAACATTTAAAGTGAAGCAAGTTGTTGATATAATTGGTACAAGACTAGAGAAAGATAATTTACAGGTTTTGAAGAAAAAATCCTTTCATCAAATACATTTGAGCTTTATTGGTGTGTGCAAATCTGAACGGAAAAATGTTCTGTTTAAAATTAATCCTGGTAAGATTTAACAAAGAAGTTAAAGGATAAGATTTAAAATGTTGTGGATTTTTTTTTTTAAGTGCCTTTAAAGATTTAAAAAGTATTTTTCCTAATTTTAGTTTAAAAAAAATCTCTTTGGGAGTGGAGGGAATGCTTGATTTTATGATATGTGTCCATAAAATTATAAAGCTAAGGTAGTAGAACCTCTCCCTCCACCATATTGTAAGAAAAATAGAACTATTAGGTCATACATTTTCATCATACTGTTATTTGGCTTGAATATTAACCAACTATCATGGGCCCCTTTGACTTGCAGTACTTTGTCCCATGCTATTTCCCCTAGTAATTGCTTGAAGAGGCCAAAATTGGCCCTGCTGAAATCCAAAGTTGTGATCCTGGTAGATCCTGGTAGATTACCAGCAGCAATTCTACTACACATTGCTAATTTTAAGTAGAGAGATGGGTAGAGCATATGAAATTAGGCAAATATTCTTTACTGATTAGATGTTACTACTACCAGGTGAATGTCACGTGTCCATTGACTCTTCCCATTCTATGAAGCTTATGCTTCTCTCTTTCCCACCCCCAGTTGTAATAGCTTGGGAGTTCTTTGTTAAAAATCATGCCTATGTTTGCAGTTTTTAAGACAAGCTTTAGAATGCTGTGGACAATGATGTGACAGAGTTGGATCTGAGTCTTCTTCGGTCATGTACATGCGCAAGACAGCATCACAGCTGGACATAATAAATATAGCTTGGGCTCCAGCATTTGTGATCTAGGCCAGGGAAGGCAGTTGTGTGGTCTGAGGATATTTTCCCCTATGTCTGAGAAAACATAATGGAATGAGTGACTGAGTGTTGTGGTGTTGGAGGCTGAATGAGGCACTTAGTGCCACGGTATACTTAATTAGAAGATGTTAGGTGATAGGTTGAACTCGATGATATCAAAAATCTTTTCCAAACTGGTTAAGAGGACACAGCCTCAAGCTACCCCAGGGGAAATTTAGGCTTGAGGTGAGGAGAAAGTTCTTCACTGAGAGCGTCATTGGACACTGGAATGGGCTGCCCGGGGAGGTGGTGGAGTCGCCGTCCCTGGAGCTGTTCAAGGCAGGGTTGGACGTGGCACTTGGTGCCATGGTCTAGCCTTGAGCTCTGTGGTAAAGGGCTGGACTTGATGATCTATGAGGTTTCTTCCAACCTTGGTGATACTGTGATAAATGAAAACATATTTTCTAAAACTCTGAGTTTTGTTTAGAAAATATGAGTGTATGTAACATGTTTGATTTCAATGTGAAGGTCTAGCACCAATGGTTTCCAACGCAACTGGGAGATTTGTAGCTGATGGCACAGGACAGTGCACTGATACAGCACCTGTGGCAATACTTAAATCAAACCAAACACGAATTCATACTCACCAGATAAACAGGAATTGTGAGGGTGATGCACTTACAGCTTTTCCTAATGACCGTGCAGCCAGCATTAGGCCAAGCGACCGGAATAAAAAATACAGGTAAAAAAATTATGCAGAAGTAAAATTTAAATCCACACATTTCTGGATCTTGTAGAGTAGGTCAAGATGGATTACTCATATGACAGATTGCTGGTTTGGTTCTTTATTTTCCAGGCTGAAATGTCATTAAAATTAATTCTATTCTACTTAACCCTGATCCTCTTGCACATAAATTCCCTGAGTTGTTTTTCTTATGTGAAACTGAACATGCAGCTATTACAGTTTCAATATTTCATTGTTATGGTTGCCTTTGCAAGGTCAAATATTAATAATCAGCTGTGATAAAAAGAATGTTTGCAATGAAATATACATGTAGCAAAATCGATGTGTTTTCCTTCTAACAAGACTCAGAACCATTTTACACGCATAGTGAAACCATAATTCTCTTCAAATATTTAGGACTATTTTCACAAAGACTGAGAGATATAATTACATAGATCCAGAGTTTTCTTATACTGACTGTGAACAACTATCAAAAGCAGCACATAAGGAATACTACTCACGCTACATTTATAATTTAAGGCAGCGTCGTTTACAGAAAGATGCCACTAGGTAAGATTTTATTTATCCTTTAAATGAATATTTTAGCCTTCTATCAAAAATGTGATACCAGTCATATAGATAAATTTGTCCTATGCTGAAATATTTATTGTCTTGGGACTCTTAGTTATAATGTGTTCAAAATCCTTTTTGTTGAAATGTTCCTTTAGGCGCTTAGAGACTACTTCCTAGGTAAAATGTAGGGACAGAGACATGGAACATGATATTAAAATGAACTTAAGATGCCCAGTTGTAAAAGTTGGTTATGGTTAATAGTAAAAACGTGACATGTTTTGGATTCTATTTTTATATTTATAGGAGGAAGTTCTTCCCAGAGAGAGTGATTTGCCATTGGAATGGGCTGCCCAGGGAGGTGGTGGAGTCACTGTCCCTGGAGGTGTTCAAGAAAAGACTGGATGAGGCACTTAGAATCATAGAATCATAGAGTCATAGAATCAACCAGGTTGGAAGAGACCTCCAAGATCATCCAGTCCAACCTGTCACCCTGCCCTATCCAATCAACTAGACCATGGCACTAAGTGCCTCATCCAGTCTTTTCTTGAAGACCCCCAGGGACGGTGCCTCCACCACCTCCCTGGGCAGCCCATTCCAATGGGAAATCACTCTTTCTGTGAAGAACTTCTTCCTAATATCCAGCCTAGACCTACCCTGGCACAACTTGAGACTGTGTCCCCTTGTTCTATTGCTTGTTACCTGGGAGAAGAGGCTGCCCCCCACCTGGCTACAATGCCCTTTCAGGTAGTTGTAGACAGTAATAAGATCACCCCTGAGCCTCCTCTTCTCCAGGCTAAACAGGCCCAGCTCCCTCAACTTCTCCTCATAGGATTTGTGCTCCAGGCCCCTCACCAGCTTTGTTGCCCTTCTCTGGACATGTTCCAGCACCTCATCATCCTTCTTGAATTGAGGGGCCCAGAACTGGACACAGCACTCAAGGTGTGGTCTGACCAGTGCTGAGTACAGGGGCAGAATAACCTCCCTTGACCTACTGGCCACACTGTTCCTGATGCAGGCCAGGATGCCATTGGCTCTGTTGGCCACCTGGGCACACTGCTGGCTCATCTTCAGCTTACTGTCTATCAGTACCCCCAGGTCCCTTTCCTCCTGACTGCTCTCCAGCCACTCAGGAGGAAAGGGACCTGGGGGTTACTGATAGACAGTAAGCTGAAGTGCCATGGTCTAGTTGACTGGATAGGGCTGGGTGCTAGGTTGGCCTGGATGATCTTGGAGGTCTCTTCCAACCTGGTTGATTCTATGATTCTATGGTTCTATGTACAATTTATTACTTAGGGGGGTCATGAAGTCTCCCTCTCTGGAACTACTCAAGACCTGCCTGGATGCATTCCTGTGCGATCTGGTATAGGTGATCCTGCTCTGGCAGGGGATTGGACTAGATGATCTTTCAAGGTCTTTTCCAGCCCCTGACATTCTGTGAATGCTGGTATGTCCAGCTCACCCCATAAGATGATTCAATATGGAAATGATGATATAATTTGTGGAATGAAGCAGATAAGATGAAAGGATTGTATTGTCTTTTAGCCTTATAGTAATTTCTCACTTAATGAATTTGTCTATATGGTTGGCATGCTATAGGACAAAATAATAGAAAAGCAGAAGTCACAGCTCTACTACTTTAAAGTCTTATTTTAAAAAGAATAAAAGAGTGTAGAACTTCTGAAGCAAGAGGAGCAATACCTTAAGAGTGTCAAGTTTGCAACACACACTAGTTAAAAATTATTGCCAGTGGATTACTGTTCTGATCTTAATTTCCTTTATTTATACATCTTAGAAATCAGATAAGGCCCACAGAGCTGGATTTAGTCTACTTTTATGTGTGCTCATGATGCATGGTTTTATTTAAAGGAATTGGTGTGTTCCTTTCATGCAACAAATGTTGGATTTATGCAACATATTGCAAATATCCAGTGTACACTGCATGAAAATCAAAAACAGAAAGGAAAATGTCAGGTATCAGATGAGTTGCACTGTTCCTATTAAAAATAGTAGTAAATTTCTGAATACTTAATACAAAACATCTGTGTAGGATCTGTGTCCAGTTCTGGGCTCCTCAATTCAAGACAGATGTTGAGATACTGGAACATGTCCAGAGAAGGGTGATGAAGCTTGTGAGAGGCCTGGAACACAGCCCTGTGAGGAGAGGCTGAGGGAGCTGGGGTTGTTTAGTATGGAGAAGAGGGGGCTCAGGGGTGATCTAATTGCTGTATACAACTACCTGAAGGGAGGCTGTAGCTAGGTGGGGGTCAGTCTCTTCTCCCAGACAACCAGCAACAGAACAAGGGGACACACAGTCTCAAGTTGTGCTGGAGGAGGTATAGGCTGGATGGTAGGAGGAAGTTCTTGCCAGAGGGAGTGATTTGCCATTGGAATGGGCTGCCCAGGGAGGTGCTGGATTCACCATCCCTGGAGGTGTTCAAGAAAAAACTGGATGGGTCACTTAGTGTCATGGTCTAGTTGATTGGACAGGGCTGGGTGCTAGGTTGGACTGGATGATCTTAGAGGTCTCTTCCCACTGGATTGATTCTATGATTCTGTGGAAGTTTCAAATCTCTTGGTTGTGAGTGAAATTGGAGTTGAACTTCAACCAAGAAAAGTTAATTGTTCTGAAAACTGGGTTTTAAATGGACCTAGTCAGACATATATAATTAAAGGCTCCATTATTATCTTGACATTTACTAACTTTTAAGTGCTTGATTTCAATTGTTCTGTAAGAGGTATTTTAGATATGACACAATATGGTATAACTAGCAACCTATTTAGCGAAGCAATTGCCACAAATGAAACAGCTATTCAGGCAAGGATTAATAATATAATAGAAGACTCTTCAAGGCATTTACTGCACTTGAGGGGTTTAAAAATAATATTCTTACTTAGATATTATTTATTATGTTTAAAAATCTTAAATAGCATGTGTGGAACATGGACTACTCCTATATTTGTTTTTAATCCCCCTCCCCCCCTCTACAGGCAGTTTTATATCTATAATAATCCTGTGAACATAGGCCTTGTACCAGCTGAAGGGCTCTTGTCACCAAAGATCTCGCTCACAGATATTCACAAGGAGAAGCTACAGTTCAAAATGCTCCCTTTAGAAGAGAATTGCCTATTAACTAGTCGAAAATTGGAGGCAATTGGTTCTAAATCTTCAGTCAAAGAAGTAAGTTAAATGCTTAATAACATAATGAAAACATAATGTTCCCATATAAAAAAGCATAAGAATATTGATCCTGCTCTGAGATGGTGTCTTGTGCTTATCACAGGTTATGAGTGGGCTTAGTGCTCTGCCATCTTCTGCTCAAGAGAAGGAAGACTGTAGTAGAACTTTGACATCCAAGCAGCTTCATCAAATAGTCATTGGTAAGACTTTTAATTTGGTTCCTGTATGTGTGTAGTTGTTGTAAAAGCACTTATTTATAGTAACACAATTTATGTTCATATTTGTTCACCATAAATAGAAAAAAGCTAAATTTGGTGGTGGCTTCATTTCTGAAGTAGTGTTTAACTAAAACATTGTGGTCCTCAGAAAATCACAGAATGTATTGGGTCGGAAGGGACCTTTGCAGGACACTTTGTGTCCAGCACCCCTAGAATGAGCACAGACGTTTTTGACTAGGTCAGGTTGCTCAGAGCTCCATGAAATTTGGCCTTCAACATCTCCAGCGATGGGGCCTGGACTACCTCTGTAAGCAAGCAGTTCCAGTGTTCTGATACCCTCATAATAAAGTGTGCTGGTTTGAGGCTAATTGGAATAGTCTAATGAGAGAAATTAGATCATTGGTTGTAAAGAGAAAATAATGACAGAATCTATATCATTCATTGATTTGCTGAGAGGGATAAAAAGCCAAAATGTAAATAATTCTCTCACTTCTGTCTCGGAACCCTTGCTCCTTTCACACCCCCTTTGCTCTAATTTCTTCCACTAACAGATAACAAGTAAGCTTTGCTGATTATTTGTCTGTCTGGGAGAGAGAGGGCTTTGAGCTCCTTCTGGGCAGTTTTTTTGTCTGGTATGGAATTTGGATTTCTGTGTTATTTCTAATTTGTATATAACTGTAAGTACTTGCAAATGTGATGTGTATGTATGCTTGTAAATTTAGCTTTGATGTAAATAGAGCTTCATCTTCCCCGCTGTCTGAGCTGCTCTGGTAAGTTTCAATAGTTGTGGGGGGAAGTTCCTAATCCATACATAAAGAACACTGAATTAATATCAGCAAGATTCATGGGAGTATTCAGACTTGTATTTCTGGGACTGAAAAATGAACAATGATATCCCCCCCAAAAAGTGAAAATTCTTCCAGATTTCCCTTCAAAGTAGTTTTATTGGAATGCTTTGTGATGGAGTTGCACCTCCTAAAGTCTGAGGGACTCATCTAGAAACAGCACTTGGTACTGCAACTGGTCTATTTTAAGGTCAGTTTTTATTCAGTAAAATTATTTAGCAGCAAAATGGAAGTTTCCAGTGCTTTCTGGACTTGACAAATTGTTAATGAAGGCAGAACTGGAGTAGTGAAGCTGCACATACAGATACACTTAGGGAAAGGTAGAACAAGATAAACATATTAATACAAAATCTACCTTTTGAATTTTGTAGGATGTTTGATTAGTGCTATGAGCCCCAGTGGTTGCAGATCACTATGAAAACTGGTGATAGCAGTAAACAAAATAATGAGATGATTCTGTCACCGTCAAATGACATGAATTATTAAACCAAGAGGTCAGGGAACAAATCAAAAGGTTAAGTATGTAAACTCTTGGTGACTTTCTGGTTGCCTAGCCATTCAAATATCCAATTAATAAGAAAGCATTTATGATTACTGATAATGCCCTTAGTAACTAGCACATTGCTTTTCCTGTTTTAATAGCTGGCTAAATTAGACATAATTAGAAAATAAATATTTTTGCTGGCTTTGGGGTTGCACTACTGAAAACATTCACAGAACATGCATAGTGTTTACTTCCAAACTTTAATGTGAGTTTATTCTGCTACAGAATTATTCTAGCTGACTAATTCTGTCACTTGAGGTACTAAAATGTTTTGATCATAATCTTTTAGTAGTTATGCTTCCTTACATGAATTTTTACTTCATAGTGTCGAAGATTCATAGATTCATAGAATAATTTCTTATTCATTCCAGCTCCTTCTACTGTGGATTTTGGTGATGTTTGTGTGTATTCTACAACAACTAGAAAACTACACATCATCAATAACTTGTTAGTTCACATATGGGTAAAAATTGATATTGAAATTGATGAATTGCAGCGAACGAGTCCATTGTCTCAGGTGGTGCCTCCTCTTACAAAGACTCATATTCCAATTGTGTTTGAGACAAGCACTCTTGGAATGTTTAAAAAGTAAGTTTTATACTGACCTTGATTTCTATGTTTTCTTTGCAGTAGCAGAATGAAAAAACCCTCATTATAATTATGGTGTTAATGGTGCACACTCATTTATGGTGATATTGCAATAATTAATGCAGCTTTATCTGGCAAAATTTTGCTAGTAATGTTTCTTAGGCTTTAAAAAAACCCTATAAACTATCCTGTCAAAAGCCCTTATAGCCTAGCCCTGGGTTTATCGAGGAAAAAGATTTCTGTTATGGTGTATTGCTTAGAAGAAATTTCATGGAAAACACTGTGCTCTTTCCAGCATAGTATTCCACCGCTGCTGTGCTCAAATCTATTGGCATAGCTCATGGGTAAATGTATAGGCAAAGCGTTTTCCAGCCTTCTATTATGGTGATGGAACTCTCAATTTACTGATGCTTGTAGAATATCTGCATGAGGCTGGTCATCCTTTGGGAAGATCTTCACATTTGATGTGATTTCAATTGTATGCAAAAACTGACAAACTGCTCTCTCTTGCAACCAGCAACAGAACAAGGGGACACAGTCTCAAGTTGTGCCGAGGGAGGTCTAGGCTGGATGTTAGGAGGAAGTTCTTGCCAGAGAGAGTGATTTGCCATTTGAATGGGCTGCCCAGGGAGGTGGCAAAGTCGCCGTCCCTGGAGGTGTTCAAGAAAAGACTAAATAAGGCCATGGTCTAGTTGATTGGACAGGGCTGGGTGCTGGGTTGGACTGGATGATCTTGGAGATCTCTTCCAACCTGGTTGATTCTATGATTCTTAATCGTGTGTTCACACTCAATTGTTTTGTTAAATGTGTTCTTACTAATAATTATATTTCATGTAATTTTTGACTCTGACTGTAACATAATAAATACATTAAATATATATATATATATTTATGTTACAGATCTTTCGCTTACACAATAAACAACCAACACTTTGGGCATGTGCTTGTGGTTGCAAAAGCAGTGTCTGTTCAACTTGAGCTGTCTGCAAGGGAGCTGATTTTAAATCCTATTCCTGGGTACCTGGCAGAGACAGAATTCAGAACAACTGTCAGGGTATACAATCCCAGAAACCATCCTGCTGAGTTCACTTGGAAGCCTGTAATTACGGATAGAGGAAATGCATTTTCTGTACGGCCAGCCAAAGGTATACTATGCAAGTACAGTGTGTGTGCTCGTATCTGTAATATCAGTACTATCAAGATGAACATTCAGCTGGTGCTATAAACTGTGGTTTTGGAATTTTGGTCAGTATGGGTGTATCCCAAAAGTTGTATCAGTTCAGAGCATTGATACCACAGAGCACCCCCTGTATAAGCCCTACCTTGAGGGCATACACAGTCGAGTTAGTTGATTCTGTGTCCAACCAGCAGTGCTTATGTAGCCATTTTCCTCAGCACAGATTGCTGATATTTCAGAAATGAAATAGTTGTTTAATGGCAGTTAGAAATATCCTAGAGCTCATCAAGACAGGAAGTGTTCCAAAAGCACCGTGTGAATGAAGCTGCTAAGTTTGTGTAGACGGTCTGAGTGACAGGAATGGAATTCAGTCTGGGATTAGTTTCCACTTTGATTATGGATCAATATTTGTTACAAGTGGGTGAGACATTAGCTTCTACCTTCTCTCCTTTGAAAGATAGTGTTCTGCAGGGGTTAAGTCAGAGATCCACTATTAAAGCACTAACTGCTAACTGAATTGGTATTACTCAGTTCAAACAAGATTTGGCTGAATCAAGAGGCTTGATGTGCTCTGATTCTTAAGAAAAAAAGATTGTCTCTGCTGATACAACTTCAGACTCAGTTGCAATTGATAAAATGTATATGGTCTTTCCTGAAGTTATTCTACAAGAAAGGTAGTCTGTTCCTTAATTGATTTTAAAAGAAAAAAGACAGCAAAATATGCTTTATTGCAGCATACCAATAAACAGATTGTGCAAGTATGTTGAGAAATCAAACTAATTTTGCTTAATTCAATGTACTGCTCAACACCTTTGAAATGTAGGCTTAG
Organism: Pogoniulus pusillus; assembly: GCF_015220805.1. Taxonomy (NCBI): domain Eukaryota; kingdom Metazoa; phylum Chordata; class Aves; order Piciformes; family Lybiidae; genus Pogoniulus; species Pogoniulus pusillus. The sequence goes on from NC_087275.1 coordinate 25,362,489, forward strand.
TCTTCAGTAACAGAAGGCCATTTCACTTTAATGTGCTTAAGTTATTTCTACTTATACAATATAATTCTATGATTATACATACATATCCTGTAGCATGTAAATTATGCCCATTTATTTAGGCTTTGTGGAGGCCTATAGTGATCTGGAATGTGAAGTTATTTGGTATCCAGGGTTCAGCTCTCCAGAGGCAGGAGAATTCAACTTGTGCGTGCGTGAAGGAAACACAATTAACTTGAAATGCTTTGCAAAGGTAAGAATTCAGACAGCAAACTTAGAGAAGCAAAATGTAGGTCTTTTGTTTTTTGGTTTTTTTTTTAAGCAGGTGATTTCTGAAATATATTTCTGTTCTCATACACACAAAAAATAATTTCACGTGGCTTTTATTTGGCTTGTTTAATAAAAGAATATTACTCCAAGGACAGTGAGAAAGCAAGACAAAGACAATTTGCCTTTCTCTTGCTTTTAATGACATACTTCCTTAGTGGTCCTTACATACCAAGTGGTAAATGTTCTTCTTGGCTCACTTAGTTTTGTCAAACAAAGGTTGAGAGGTGCTATGATAGTTCTTCAGTTACATACTAAAGGGACAAAAATCAGGGTGAGTAGGGGCAGGTATATTTCAGAGCTTCAGGATAACAACAGCTTGTAACATAACTTTACCTTTTTATTTTCACATCATATTTGATACTTTGAAAAGCATTGTTCTGGACAGTCTTCTAGACAGTGAAGTTCAGCTTAGACAAATGATTTGTTATCTTATGTTACATGCCAGGGAGTATGAAGGAGACAAACATTTTTTTCCCTCACTGTAGTCTACTGGTTGCTGCTGTAGAAATTACATTTTGAGAGCAAATAAAACTTTTCCCTTCCCTTTTGATGTGACTGCTCTTGCTTTGATTTTTTTTCCCCTTACTCTTTTGAAGCCTTGGAAATTGCCATATGTAATGCCAGATGTGTGTACATTAGAATGTTGATATTTCTATTGCTATTAAAATCTCTGCAGTATCTTGTCCTGATCACACCTTTAGGATTAGAAATTATCACGAGGCCTTTGCTGTTACATTACATTTAGTTAAAATATTGTTATTTGTCTTGAAATTAACCCAGAAATATCTCTGGGGCTGTGTCTGTTCACTTTGAATCTAGGTGAGCTTAATACATTGCATAAATCTTGTCTTGCATTTAAACTGTTTGTCTATTTAAATACTTCTTCTAATCTAGGCATTTCCACAAGTACGTAATGAAAAGAAAATTAGGCTGAATCATTTATTTATACTTAGTAGAATGTTATTTAGTATGCTTGTTTTCTGTCTTTATAGCTTGGTAATGCTAAAGTTCAGTTTGTGGAACAAAGAATATCCTTCAGCCATAGTCCCATGGGTTTATCTACTTGTAAGACAGCCATTCTTCAAAACACAGGACACAATCACGCATACTTCCAAGTAAGCTGAAATTACTTAGAGCGTATTTTACTTCTTGGAGTGGGGAGAGAGAAGTTCATTTTTATCAGATTATGTCACAGTTCTGTGTTTTCAGTTATTGAAAGACTGTTGGTTAGAACTATTAGTACATTAGAAGAGAGGAAGTTGTATTTTGTCCTAACTAATTGTGGGTAAACTGTGTGTTTACTCCTAGTATCGTTACTCAATTCTACAGAATTAGGATCCCGTGTCCTATTGTGCTAGTTTGAGCCTAGCTGGGATATTTTGGTGAAAAGAAGTAGATTATAGACTGTGAAGAGGAAACAAGGATGATGTCTACTTCACTCACAGGCTTGCTGAGATGCATAAAAATGAGAACATAAATATGGATAACACAGTTGCTCTCTTTTTTTTGCGCTGCCTCCCTTCTCTCTCCCTAACCTGCTGTCTCTGTGACTAATCCGTCTGCTTCCTAACCCCCCTGGCTGATTCTCCAAACTCACCTTGAATGTAAGGCAAAGTCTGGGATAAGGTAGAGGGATGGAAAGGAGGTGAAAGGGTGGTTGGGAGGCCCTTCTGGGGACTCTGATTTCTGGAAGGACTGTTGTGTTTCTGTGTTACATTTTAACTTATATATTCCTGTCTGTAGCTGTATATATTGTAAATATCTGCTTGTATATTGTGCTTCATTCTTTAATTTCCAGCTGCTGAGTCTAGTCTGGGTGATTTTCTTAAGTGTGGAGGGGTGGGTAACACCCAAACCATTACACCTGTCATCTTAGTGTAAACGGAAAACCAGCAGTGAAGAATTTCTGAAAAATTGCCTTGTAGAATGTTCTGGAACCATGCTAGAAAGCAGCTCTTAATTTTAGTAACTTTGTGAAAAAAAAACCCTAAAAAACAGATTGTGAAATTGTCCACTGATGTGCAAAAATTATTTCACAGTTGTATCCATGGCAATAGAAGAAGCTGATAATCATCGTCTTTAGGAATGCGTTACTTTGTTTACCTGTATTTTTGCCCCAGGCTTCTCAGTCCAAGTTAGCATTGTATGTTCACAAAATCCCAGAACATTAGGGGTTGGAAGGGACCTTGAAAGATCACCTAGTCAAACCCCCCTGCCAGAGTGGGATGACCTAGGGCAGGTAACAGATATTCATCCAGGCAAATGTTGAATCATAGAATCATGGAATCACCAGGGCTGCAAAGGACCTCTGAGATCATCAAGTCCAGCCTATAACCTAACAACACCACATCATCTAAACCAGACTGCCAAGGGCCACATCTAATCTTTTCTTAAAGACCTCCAGGGACAGCGATCCCTAACAACCTAACAACATCTCCCTGAGCAGTCCATTTCAGTGCCTAACCAGCCTTTCCATGAGGAAGTGCTTCCTAATATCCAACCTAAACCTCCCCTGGTGCAGCTTCAGACCATGCCTTCTTGACCTGTCCCTAGTTACCTGGGAGAAGAGCCTGACCCCAACCTGACTACAACTTCCCTTCAAGTGGTTGTAGAGTGATAAGGCCTCCTGTAAGTCCCCACTTCTCCCCAGGTCCCTTAGCCTCTCTTCTTAAGACTTTTCCCTCCAGCCCCCTCACTGGTCTCATCTGTATGTCTCCAGAGGAGGATCTGGGTGGCCTGTCCAGTGTTTTGTCACCCTCAGTTGAAAAGTTTTTCTTTATGTTCATGTGGAACCTCCTATGCTCCAGCTTGCAGGTGTTGCCCCTTGTCCTATCACTGGACAGCACTGAGAAGAGCCTGGCTCTGTCCTCCTGACACTCACCCTTCATGTATTTATTAACCCTTAGGTCTCCTCCAAGCTAAAGAAACTCAGCTCCCTCAGCCTTTCATCGTAAAGGAGATATTCCTCTCTCATCACCGTCTTTGTGGCTCTGCACTGGACTTGTTCAAGCAGTTCCCTGTTATAGAGGTTCTTATAAGAAAATAAAATATTCATGACAGATCTATTGCTGTTAAAAGCCCCAACAAGCAAAACAGCTCCCCTTGCCCACCAGTGTTTTGTGTTGTGGGTTTTGTTTTGTTTGTTTATTGTTTGGTTGTGGGTTTTTTTCCCCCTCTCAATATTATTAATGTTTCATGTTTGTGTTTTGAAGGTTCCTGATTCAAACCCACTGCCTGGAATGATGATCACCCCTTCTGAAGGGGTGGTACCTGTGGGAGGCCATGCTGTTCTCAACATCTATTTTTCACTGAATGCAAAAATGAGTTTTGATACAAGAGTGGAGGTATTCAAAACTGGAAGACCTTTGTCTTTTGAGTGTTATGTGCTTATGTGTATAGATATGTGTATGTTTGACTCTTTTGGATCTTATCTCCAGTGTTCTAACTATTTTTAAGGTTAAAAAAAAAAGAAAAATTAATGGCTGCTATAACCTATTCTATTGTTTTATCTCAGTCTTGCTTTCATGTATCAAAACAGAGCAGATTCATATTATATAGCATTGGCAAGATGTTGAAACTTCTGTGATAACCTTCAGAAGATATGTAAACATATCTGCAGGCTTTGTGATCTATAGAGAAGTAGAACTGGAATACTGCAGTGTCTTTAATTTCTCGACTTGTTTTTATGGTTATCTCAGAGCTGGATTTACTAGTAGATTTGATTTGATAATAGCAGTGCAATAAACATCTGATACTGTTTTGTTTTAAGCGTGCCTGATCCCTAAACCTGGCCTTGGTCAGACAAGTGAGAACGGGAAAAAAAATGCTATTGTGGGGCTCATTTTTGCTACCTCTGTGTTCTGTGGCTGCCTATTTTATGCTTGCTGAAATCTAGTATCCCTTTAATCTTTTTCCCCCTTCTTAAAACGGGTTTAGCATTGCTAAGAACAATAGTGTCTACTTTGTACCAACCCCTCTGTCAAGTGATTAATGTTGTAGTGTACTTTCCAAACCTCCGAGCTGCTGATAGATCTTACCCATCTACTCAGCTTTCTTCCATTGAAGAGAACTGTTCATTCTAGTGATACAGCCTCCTGCAATAGACTTTTTGTCTGCAGAACAGTGGCCTTTCCTAAAATGAAATTGGTTGTTGCTGTTGGTCATGGTTTTTTGTGTGTTGTGTTTGTTTGCTTGCTTCTTTTGCTTTTTGTTGATAGCTATGACTGTCCCATGTAAGGTGTGCCTCAGAGGCAGAATTTGTTCTTTTTTGAGTCAAATCTCACTGGTATCTGCATATGTATCATCTAGGCAATGAAGATATTTTCTTCTTTATATTTCCATAACAAAAATGTGTTGTATTATAAGAGTTATTGTCATGTTTTCATTATGAATTATGCTGGATGTCTCTCTCCACTCTGTCAAGTAGGTTTTGTAGCATTGGATTTTTTTTCTCTTGTTTGTTTTGAGTTTCTAGTACTTTTGTTTGTTTGGATGGTTTGGTTTTTAAAGTTTTCATGTAATGGTGAAGGATTTGGTGAGATAATTGTTGAAATGACTTTGTCAATAACCACACTGTCATCTGTTCACTTAGGTAGCAGTGCGCAATTCGGGAGCATTAGTGCTTCGGATTAGTGGATTTGTAGAGGTCCCTGAAATAGACATTGATTTGGTAAGTGTGAAGAAATTGTAGCAACTGATAAGATTGATAGTGCTTTGCTTTGTTTAGATGTCATAGTGGTTCATCCCTACTTTTTCATTTTTTGCTATACTATCTTCCTGAGAAAATGATTGAAGAACTTGGGAAGAGACAGTAAACTGAATAGATGTATAACAATTGCCCTAAATGATAGCTGGCAGCCTTTGAACTTGGCAGTCTGCAAAATGTATGTTAAAAGGGAGAGGATTCTTTTAAAGTAACTACAGAGTGGGGAAAAATGCAGGAAGGGGATAAGTAATCTACTGATCTGTTTACTGAATGATGAAAACTTTTGTGATGGTGTACCTGGACTTAGCTATTGAATTCTCAATTGTTACATGTTATGATCTGAAAGACTTTTAAGTTAAGAGTTGTGAAGGACTATTGATTTACCAAGTCTGCTGTGTTATAAATTGTGATCTTTGCACAATTATTTTGTATGCTGTATTCAATTAAAAAAAATGACTTTACAGTCCTTTGACTGTTTTTTTTTTTTCTCTTTAAACTTACAGGAACTATTTGACTTTGGTGATGTTTATCTTGGTTCTACAAAATCAATTCCCTTTTTGCTGCAGAACAAAGGACAAGCATGTACCAGAGTGCAGTTTGATTTTTCTAACTATAAGGACTTTAAGTTGAGTGCTAATGACCATTCAGGTATTTGCTTTTGCTAGATCAGAATTTTCAATGAATGAATAATGCTAAGAGAAAAATCTGGCTATTTCTGGTATACAAATGCTCTGATGTAAGGAATACTACTTAATTTAAATTGAAAGGAGCATTATGGTTTGCCTGTAAAGGGACATTTGCCTCAAATAAGCATTTGGAAAATGTCAAGTTGCCTGTAAACTGATTTTATTTATCTATTTTAAATGTTTAATTAAAAAGAAAAATCTTTCCTCCTCCTCTCCCCCCCTTACTAATTACTGAAGAATGTTAAAACTGAAAACTCCCAAACCTCAATACTTTAACAACCAAAGCTGAACAACTTTTACCCACTGTTTTGACAGTGTTTGCCTTTCAGTTCATCAGTGTAAAGGTCTGGACTTCTCTTTTTCCTAGTGGTACAGACATGTCTGCTTGTTAATCACAGGAACTCTGTTCTGCATGATGGCCAGCTCAGAATGGCATTGGGGCAGTATGTGAAATTGCCTTTCACTCACTGTTGCCTGTCCCTTTTCTACTTAAGTCGTGGCAGCTCCTTTGCTGTTCAATATCTTTTATTCATGAGAGAATTTTGCAGCTGTGCTTATATGGCCTCTTGTCCCTGGAAGCTCAGGAAATCAGGACTCTCTATTTTGCAGACAGTATTATAATATCTAGTTGTATCTTTATGTAGAACTATATGTGGATGATGATCTGACAAAACCAGAAGGGTTTTCTTACCCTGTGGTGCACTTTACAGAGGAGGTGAGGGCACTTTTTCAGTCGTCTTAACTTAGAGGAGAATTGCCTGTAACAGGCAATAGCCAGCCTGGGAATCAACTCATTGCACATGATTTCTAAATCAGAATTTGTGCTTGAAATAAATAATGTGACATCCAGTCAGGTCCAGCAGTGTTTAAGTGGTGGATGGTGGATGAATACTGATCCTGGTGTTTCAGGATGAATGCTGATTTCAGATGAATGTTACCTTATCTGTTAGAAACCTGTGCTTCTGCCAGTGCCATAAATTGGATGTGAAAGTTTGAAAAATGAAGCAAGCCTTCCTGATAAACTCTTGTTGTGTAGATTACACCTAAAAGTCATTTAGAGAAGAAAAAAAGGCAGTTTCAGCCAACTATATTTCTCCTTGTAATATTAGATTTTGTTATTAACTATGTTTGCCTAACACTTTTACTCAAAGGTAAATGACAGTGAGATTTTCCTGAAAGATTGTGTTTTCCCAAATCAATAACTTTAATGAAAGTGGCTTGATGATTTAACACTTCTCAAAATCACCTCTAGAATCCTTATGAGAAATACAATGCTAATTCATAATTTTGAGGAATGTTTGTCATACAAATCTGTAGACACTTTATGTTGGAAATAACTTTGAAGTACTGCAACTATTACAAGTTGATATTTAGTGTAATAACATCTGTAATTGAATTCTGATTTTTGCTTGACAGTGGTTGACTGCTGTTCTTCAAAGCCTTATTCATATTTGGTTAACTTAAAGGGAAAGTCAGCTTTGCAATGCTTCTTGTCCTTCACACCAAAAGAGGTAGGTTTATGGGGCAGTGATGATTATGCTGAATTAAAATCAGGGTTTGTGGTGTTTCTATGGTCAGGGAATTATAGATGTCTTAGATGCACATTTTGGTGTTTTCTGTGGTTTTATAATAGTAATCCAGTTCTTAAGTAAACAAGTTCTGAGGTAACCTTTATATCTCAGTTTCTGCTTTCATTAACTGTTCACATACACAAAGAAAACACTTTCTCAGTGACTTAAAAGTGGAAAAGTTATAAACTTAAAAGGAAACATCTTACCACACATTCATTAAACTACAGGCTAGGAGTGTTTTCTTTTTGCACCTGTTTGTGCTTTAATTCTCAGATTACCAAGGGACTGCAAAAGTAGAGGTGTTTTATGTGTCATAATGATTGACAAAGTTGTTCTCTGTTTGAAAGAGAGAATTCTGCTTGAATTGAGTGAAATAAGTTGAAGATGTGAGACTTTATGGCTTATTACATGAGGAAAATTGCCTTTTATTGGCAATAGGTTTCAACAGGGAGTGCTGTAGGAAAACTTAAATCTAAACCTGTTGAACAGTGCTTTAGAAATGGAGAGTTTGGGGTTTCCATGTATCTGGAGAACAATGAACTGAAAAGAAAATTTAATTTTTGATGTTATGAACCAGCTTCAGAACAAGCACCTGGAGATCACTTCCACAGGACATAAACCTATTGCATTAGCTGTAATTTTACCTGAAAGAAAGAAATGAACACTGGAAATATATCTTGGATGAGTCAATGTTATTATTTTTTTAAACTTCCCCTCCCATTCCAGTGCTTTAGCTATTGAATGAAAGGGAATTCGTTTCTTCAAAGCAACAAGCAAATAATTGCGTAGGACAGTGCTAAACACTCTGCTATTCTTACTCTTGTTACTACCAGCTTAGATTATGTAGACATGGAGGGTGCTGTGAAATGACTGATGGTGTGAATTCGGGGCACATTCACTTCTGATTTTTTTTTCCAGGCAGAACATGAGTCAATATGCTATTTTTTTCTCAGTTTCCTTCCATAGCATAGCAAATCTTCAATTAGAGGAGAAGCAGTAAATGTCATATCTTTCAGTATCTTGATACTGGCTGTTGCAACATTCTGAGAAGCCAGGTAGTCAGATTTAGAGTAGACACAGTGCTAGGGAAGTACATGATTGTTTGCAAAATGGTGCATAGAGAATATCAGGACTGACTTAAACCATGGCACAGGCTATCCATGAATGTGAAAAGTACTGCAGTCAGACAGGCTAAGTGGGTACAGCCTCAGGATTAGGTTAGATATAAAACTTCTTGTAGCAAAATAGGTCAAATATTGGAATAAATTACCTGAGCATATGTCTTTGTTGTTGAAGAGTCTTTAGAAAAGGTTGGACAAGCTGCACTCTGTCCTAATGAGACAAGTCCTTAGACATCTCTTAGACAATTGCATTTATCCATAGTAAATCATATTCTAACAGCAACTTGTTGCTATAAAGATGAAATTCTGGCCCCACTAAGGCCAATGTTAAGGCTCTTAGTAATTATAATAGCATTCATAGTGGCTGAGCATCAGCCAAAAGCATACAGTCACTGTAAGATGTAAACCACATATGTATAGATAAGAGTGATGACCTTATCTGTGATCTGACAGTTCTGTTCTTGCTTATGCCATTGGATTTTTCTGATGGTAGTGCTGATATATTAAGTGATCTTTTTTTCTTCCCTGTAGTGGGAAAAAAGTGTACTAGAATTACAGTTGTCCACATTACAGACTAATGAAATATCCTAATTTGCCTTCTCCCCCTAGCTATCAAACCAGGGATTTTATTTGTCTCCTAGTACTCTGTTTCCTGTTGTTATAATTATCCTCTATTGCTATTTTCTTTCCTTGTCATGTTTCAGGATGAATTAAGGGTAGAAATGTTGCTACTGCAAATTCAAATAACTGAATACTTCTGAAGACTTGCTGAAGTAGTAGATGGTTGTTTTATGTTTAATTTCACTTGCTGTATGAACTGTTGGTCAATATTGCTGTTTGATATTGTTGAGCATCACCAACTGTTATTTGATCCTTGTGGTACAGTAATATAACTGAAGACAAGGTTCTACCAGTTGACAGTTTGCTTTGATTGATATAAATTTGGAAGAAACAGTAATTCTTACATTTTACTGGATATATTTGATGACTTTTCTTCTTCTTAAAAGAGAAAAAGTTAAAAAGTGTAGAATGAATTGCATCTGTTGATTTCAGGTGTCTCTGTAGGGTTTTTTGATGTCTTCCTTTTAAAAATGTTTGGACTCTGGGTCTAAGTGTTGAGAATAGTTTTATTGCAAGGAGTACAACTTCCTTCAGAAGTAATGGGAAAGAGAACTTCAAAAGGGAAATTTTCCTGGAGCACCTTTTACCACTTTACCAACTAAAGTGCTGCTTCAATGAAATGTTTTTATTTTAGTTTCTCCTTCTTTTATGTGCTTGCAGTCTTCCTTTGCCTTTGGTGATGAGTAGTCTCACTGTGCAACCAGTGCTTTCCTTCTGCTTCATGTGTGTTATTGCCTGCCTGTCATGGAGGTAGCTTACTTATTGCTAGGCAAGACATGCCCAAGTACACTTAACAACTTGCAACACACTGTTAACATCACTGAGAGTTAGTGCAGCACTGGCAGCAGCAGGACTGACTAATGTTAAATGAAGTTAACTTGGGAAATTAGATGTGTTGCCAGTATAGCATGACTAAAGAAAGCATCTGGATATATACCCCAGGATGCTGTTGTTTTTTGCTTAATTCAACTTCTGTATATTAGAAGACTAATAAAAAGCATAGTTCTGTTAAGAAAGTGGCTCAGGTACCAGAATATCTTATTGTGATCAGCAGGTCACAATAGATACTGATTCTTAAAATATTTCCCATTGAATCCAATGTCTTTATCATTCTACCTCATCTAAATTTCCCCCTTTTGCTCACCAAATTTCCTCCTCTTTCTTGACTTTTAAGTCTTGAAAAAAGGAATCTTCTATTCAGATTTCATGGTTGCAAGCACTGCTTCCTGCTCCTGCATTTGAACAGCTGTTTCTCCGATCTCATCACCATTTTCTGGAGAACTGCTCTTACCAGCTCACCTCCCAGCTGCTACAAACCTTCTGTATCCCACTGAGTCACATTCTTTTCTGTATGCCTTCTGGTTCTGCTATAACTTCCAGCTGTTGTTGTGGTCATTACCAACAACACTACTTGATAATCCAACAAATCTCCACTATATTGAAGTTATTGCTAAGAAAGTAGATGCTAGGACAAAGGAAAAAGTAAGCTAAAATAGTTCAGAAACATTGATTAAAAAAAACCACAAAAGCATGAAGTTATTTTAATAAGATTTAAAATTTTATTGAAACTATTTGAATTATTAATGTGAGATTCCAAGTAATTTAGTCTTGAATGCACTCTTGATTTTTTCTGCTAAAAATCAACTTGTAATTTTACCTTCTGCTTTTTAAAGCTTCAAATCAAACCTAGTAAGTACACAGGAACTCTGAATAGAATTGTAGTATCAATCAGGGTTGGAATGGACCACAAAGATCATGTAGTTGCAACCCCCCCGCCATGGGCAGGGACACCCTACCCTAGATCAGCATGGCCAGAGCCTCATCCAGCCTGGACTTGAATACCTCCAGGGATGGAGTCTCAACCACCTCCCTGGGCAACCCATTCCAGGCTCTCACCACTCTGATGGTGAAGAACTTCCTCCTCATGTCCAGTCTGAATCCCCTCATCTCCAGCTTTGCTCCATTGCTCCTAGTCCTGTCACTCCCTAATAGCCTAAAAAGTCTCTCCCCAGCTTTTTTGTAGGCCCTCTTCAGATACTGGAAGGCCACAATAAGGTCACCTTGGAGCCTTCTCTTCTCCAGTCTGAACAGCCCCATCAAAAGATGCTCTTAGAGATGAAGTCTATTGGCATGCTTATAAAATAATATCTAAATTTTTGAAGAGGTAGTTCCTCTATTAATCTAAGGAGTGAAATAAAGCAGATGCAGTAGAGAAAAGGCCAGCATGTGGCTCCAACATGTTCTGGCTGTGCCTTCCTGTTTCAGAAAGTGTTAGAGGTGACAGGTCTTTACACCTCACTGGAGAGCTTTTAATTGTGCTTTTGTTGGCTGTGAAAGAGCTCTAAGTATGAAAAATGTAAGCTAGAAATGGGTAAGCTAGAAAACACTTCTTAATATCATAGAATCATAGAATAGTCCAGGCCAGAAAGGACCTCTAAAGGTCATCTAGTCTGGCCTCCCTTCAATCAGCAGGGACATCCCCACTAGACCAGGCTGCACAGGGCCCCATCAAGCCTCACCTTGAATATCTCCAGGCAAGGAGCCTCAACCACCTCCCTGGGCAACCTGTTCCAGAGCTCCACCACACTTACAATAAAGAACTTGTTCCTCACATCCAATCTAAATCTGCTCTTCTGCCTGAACCCATCGCCCCTCATCCTGTCACTACAGACCTTTGTAAACAGCTTCTCTCTGTCCTTCCTATAGGCCCCCTTCAGGTACTGGAAGGCTGCTATTAGGTCCCTGCAGAGGCTTCACCTCTCCAGATTTAATAACCCCAGCTCCCTCAACCTGAGCTCATAGCAGAGATGTTCCAACCCTCTGATCATTTTTGTGTCCCTCCTCTGTACCCACTCCATCAGGTCCATGTCCTTCCTATAATGAGGGCTCCAGAACTGGACTCAGTACTCTAGGTGAGGTCTGTGTCCAGTTCTGGAGCCCATATTTGGATACCAGCTGTATGCTGCTTGCTCTTCTGTTTTGATCTAACTTTATTTGAGACACACTTCAATTACTCATAAGGATTTTTTCCATTGTAGTCTAAGGAGATTTATCCAGCTGAATGATAGTCTGGGAAGGGTTCTCAGTCCAAAGCCAAGCAGATTCTTTTTTCTTTTTGATCAATAAATATACCAAAGCAACCAAAACCAACCCAAAAGTTCCCATGGTATCTGTTGCAGTTCCCTCATCCCTATCCAGAGAGAAATAGCAATTATTCCTAGTAGTATGATTTGTTGATTGCCTGAGAGCAGTGATTATTTTTAAAGTGAGTTTTAAATCATACTGCCCAAGAAGCATAGCTTTTCTGACCATTCCTCTCTCTGTAACCTGCCTGTGCAGGTAATGCTGAGCACACCTCATTGCTTTGGTTTTGTGCCAAGAAAACAGGCAGCATATGGTTGCTTTGAATATTTCATAGAATCATAGAATAGCTTAGGCTGGAAGGGACCTTCCTGCTCCAACCTCTCTGCCGTGGGCAGGAATGCTTCTCAACTAGACTCGACCTCATCCGACCCGGTCTTGAACACCCCAAGGGAGGAGGCATCCACAACCTCCCTGGGCAGACTGTTCCAAAGTCTGACCACCCTCGTACGGAAGAACTTCTTAAGATCCAGCCTAAACCTATTCTCCCTCACCTTTATTCCTCAACCGTTACTGTGTTCTCCCAGGCAGGATAATTCACATGCTAGCAGCAGTATCATGCATGGTCTGGCAAGGAGAGCAAGTAAAGCAAGGTGTAGGAGTGCAGTGCTTCCAAATGGCTCTCTCCCCTCTTTTATATTTAATTGAAATCTGCTGGAAAGTAACAAATTCCAGCATCTTGGAAAAAAGACAGAATACATAGCTGTGTAATAATGAAACCTTTGATTGAGATAAATAGAGCAAGTCACACCTGTCAAAGCTTTTTACTTCAGCTTTGTGTAAGGAAATGACAAGTGATTCTGCTAGGTTTTTTTTGGCATTTTTCATTATGTAATTTTTTTTTCAGAGTGAAGGAACAGAATTAATGGTATAAAAAAACTATATGGAAAAGCTGCAGCTATGAAATACCAGCAGGATATTGCTGGTGCATCATCTCTTGACCATATACAAATGAAAGCTTTAGGCTTTTTTCAGTGCTTTGAGCAATGGCTTTAAACAGAAGTGACATTATTGATGTGGAAAGCTGCTTACTTGTGATATAAAGATGGAGAATTTAGGCTTCCTGAAAGATTTAAGCATTTTCTGTGGAAAAAAAAACCAGAATGTGTTTTTAAAGTGCTCTCTAAATAAAAGTCTGCAAGAATACTAATTTCTGTTCAAGAATTTTATCTTCTAGTGACAGCCTACACAAACCTGTCCTTTTCTGGCACCCTTTGGAGGTGTTCCATGGGGAGGTGTAACAAAAAGCACTTTTGCCTCACGTAACTAAAAAAAGAAAGCTTCTGAAGTGTCTTACCTGCTATGAATGCCACGTTTTAGGTGGTGTCTCCTTTCCAATTAAGGCCCACAATTAGTGTAAATAGGGACAGTAAAAGTAGTTCTGATGATGCAGACAACCTTGAGTGTTTGTGAAACAATTCTCTTCCTGCCCTTCTCTGCATTCTCTGGTTTATGAAGAGAAATTAGATATCTCAATCAAAGAGCAACTGCAAGTCCAGTACTAGTAGAAGAAATATGGTTTTATATTATCATTACTATTTTCAAGTGCATAATCTTTTAGAGATTGAAAACTAATCATAGTTGAGTTTGAGTTTTGTTTTTGTTTTGTTTTTTTTTCTTCTTAAAATATTGTCATGGGTAAGTTTGAATGTTTGTTACTGTTACTTGAAACTATCCTGCCTCTTGTCAGCTTCAAAATGAAAGTACTTTCTGGGAGTAAAGTGTGTATTATTACAGGCACCAGCACAGGTTGGGGGCTGCCCTGCTATGCTAGAAAGCAGCTCCATGGAGGAAGACCTTGGAGTCCTGGTGGACAGCAAGTTGTGCATGGGACAGCAATGTGCCCTTGTGGCCAAGAGAGCCAATGGCATCCTGGGGTGCATCAAGAAAAGTGTGTCCAGCAAGTCTAGGGAGGTTCTTCTCTACTCTACTCTGCCCTAGTGAGACCAGTTCAAGAGAGAGAGAGAGGGATCTGCTGGAGAGAGTCCAGTGGAGTGCTATGAGGATGACTGGGGGACTTGAGCATCTCTCCTGTGAAGAGATACTGAGAACCCTGGGGCTGTTTAGTCTGGAGAGGACTGAGAGGAGATTTCATCGTTTGTTGTCTGACTTCAACTTACTCAATATAACAGCACTGATTAAGAACAACTGCAGACTGTATTCTTTTATACAGCCAATGATGTCATGATATCTATAGCCATCACAATTATAAATATGTATATAGACTAAGCATTTCAGTATTGGCAAACTTGAAAAACTTAGTGTCATTTGGCATCCTGGCCTGGATCAGGAACAGTGTGGTCAGTAGAATGAGGGAGGTTATTCTTCCCCTATACTCACAGTATCACAGTATCACAGTATCACAGTATCACAGTATCACCAAGGTTGGAAGAGACCTCACAGATCATCAAGTCCAACCCTTTACCACAGTGCCTAAGGCTAGACCATGGCACCCTCAGTACTGGTCAGGCCACACCTTGAATACTGTGTCCAGTTCTGGACTCCTCAATTCAAGAGAGATGTTGAGATACTGGAACGTGTCCAGAGAAGGGCGACAAAGCTGGTGAGAGGACAGGAATGCAGCCCTGTGAGGAGAGGCTGAGGGAGCTGGGGGTGTTTAGCTTGGAGAAGAGGAGGCTCAGGGCAGACCTCATTGCTGTCTACAACTACCTGAAGGAAGGTTGTAGCCATGTGGGGGTTGATCTCTTCTGCCAGGCAACCAGCAACAGAACAAGGGGACACAGTCTGAAGTTGTGGCAGGGGAGGTCTAGGCTGGATGTTAGGAGGAAGTTGTTGGCAGAGAGAGTGATTGGCATTGGAATGGGCTGCCCAGGGAGGTGGTGGAGTTGTGTCCTTGGAGGTGTTAAAAAAAAAGGCTGGATGAGGCACTTAGTGCCATGGTCTAGTAGATTGGACAGGTCTGGGTGCTAGGTTGGACTGGATGATCTTGGAGTTCTCTTCCAATTCGGTTGATTCTATGTTTGTATGATCTCCGTTCTCCTTACACTAACCCATAATGCTTAGGAGATGAGTTGGTTATTTTTGCAGCATTTTGCTTGTTATACTTCTAAAGATATGTGCTGGGGACACTATACCAAATATAGCAACCTTCTTGTGTAGCTGAAGGAGTGTGACAGAATCTTGTAATTGTTTCTATGTTGTGACTGTCACACAAAATGTTTGCTGTAGAGCTGCGTGATTTTACTTAGTTATTTTCTCTCTTTCTAATACTGGTTCACTTTACAATTCTCCCCTGCATATGTGCTTTAACAGATATTAGAACTACTAAGTAGATGAACTGTGAGATAATCTTCTGATTGTTTCTATGTTGTGTCTGTTGTACAAGATGTTTGATCTGGAGTTTTGATTTTATTTCCCCCCTAATATTGGTTCACTTTACAGTTCTTTCTCACTTCTATATTTTAACAGCTAACTACTAAACACATGGTTAATTAGCTCTATTCTATCAAATTTATTTTAGGGTTTTGGGAAAAAATGGTAAAAGATTTGTGGTGATTTTTTTTGTTGCTGTTGTGGTTTTTGTTTTGTTTTGTATTGGTTTTTGTTTTTTTTTTTTTTTAATACAAATTTCACAGCCTTAAAATGCAGTGCTTATTAATTTCTACTGTAAGATAAGACAGTCACTTATTTCTCTAAAACTGTAAGGAGTCACTTGTTTGTGATGTGAGATCCTGTATTACACACATACTTGGAAATGAAATCACAGAATCATGGAATCAACCAGGTTGGAAGAGACCTCCAAGATCATCCAGTCCAACCTAGCACCCAGCCCTATCCAATCAACTAGACCATGGCACTAAGTGCCTCCCCCAGGCTTTTCTTGAACACCTCCAGGGATGGCAACTCCACCACCTCCCTGGGCAGCCCATTCCAATGGCAAATCACTCTCTCTGGGAAGAACTTCCTCCTAACATCCAGCCTAGACCTCCCTGGCACAACTTGAGACTGTGTCCCCTCAAACTAAGATGAAAAGGTCCTTTGCAGTCTAATTTTTAATTATCACAGTATCACAGTATTATCAGGGTTGGAAGAGACCTCACAGATCATCAAGTCCAACCCTTTACCACAGAGCTCAAGGCCAGACCATGGCACCAAGTGCCACGTCCAATCCTGCCTTGACCAGCCCCAGGGACGGCGACTCCACCACCTCCCCGGGCAGCCCATTCCAGTGTCCCAATGACTCTCTCAGTGAAGAACTTTCTCCTCACCTCCAGCCTAAATCTCCCCTGGCGCAGCCTGCTTCTCGTTCTGGTGCTGGCCACCTGAGAGAAGAGAGCAACCTCCTCCTGGCCACAACCACCCCTCAGGTAGCTGTAGACAGCAATGAGGTCACCCCTGAGCCTCCTCTTCTCCAGGCTAACCAATCCCAGCTCCCTCAGCCTCTCCTCATAGGGCTGTGCTCAAGGCCTCTCACCAGCCTCATCGCCCTTCTCTGGACACGCTCAGGCATCTCAATGTCCCTTCTAAACTGGGGGGCCCAGAACTGGACACAGTACTCAACGTGTGATCTAACCAGTGCAGACTACAGGGGCAGAATGACCTCCCTGCTCTTGCTGACCACACCACTCCTGATGCAGGCCAGGATGCCATTGACTCTCTTGGCCACCTGGGCACACTGCTGGCTCATGTTCAGGCGGGTATCAATCAGTACCCCCAGATCCCTCTCTGTTTGGCTGCTCTCTGTTTGGCTGTGTTTTTATGCCATAAGAACTTAACTTGGAGATGTACTGTGATGAAGTTTTTGGTATGAGTGACTCGAGAAGCCAAAAATAGAAGAGTATGTTAATCAAATCAGGAGATTTTTACTCATTTTTTATGACACACCCTTGAGTGTTAGTTACTTAAAATAACCCTGACACTCATCATGTTAATGTTGAAAATCCAATTCTGTTATACACTGAAATCATTATCAGATTTGAAGTGTCAGTATAAACCAAGGGCCTGTGGTGATCTAGCTAGAAAAAACTGTCTTCATCTCATGCTTCCTTCTTGCTAAGCACAAACACACAAATTGTTCCACAAGGCTCAGCACACATCTTGCTCACCAGGTGATCATAACTGTGAGCTACAAACCCTGCTGGAACTCCAAACACTTTAAGTGCTGCCTACTCCCTTCTCATTACCTAAGCTCTGTGTTGATTCTGTTACAGATGGATATATGCCTCATGTCATGGCTTAGGCTATTTTTTTTCCCCTGTTACTTACATATTTCACTTACTATCACACATGTAAAAGTGAAGCATGGATCACTCTTTTCTGCAGATTTTGAAAGCTTTTAAATGATTCATCAGTTCTTTATATAGCTGTTTTTACTGCACGCAGATTCTGTCGGCCAGAGTCCTTTCTGGAGATGTCTGTGGTTTTGAAGGTGAAAATGGAGTTTGAAGGGCTCTAACAGTGGTTTTATTGCAGAAGTTTGTTTTTTCTTATGCCACCTTACTTATGGCTATCCATACATTTTTGTTTTCCTGTTCTTAATAAAATAAAGCCCTTGTTACATAGTAAGACTAAAACAAGCTTTCCTGCTAGTGGAGATGGGAGATGAAAACCAAATTTTGACCAGCTACTTTGTGGAAGGGATATTGGTCTGGTGTGTTGATCCTTGGAAAGACAAGTCCTTGAAAGTCTGCTGTGAAAAAAATTTGGTCTCTCAGATGCACAGCCTGCTCAAAGAGGACTGTGTATAAAACATGCTGTATTTTAAATTTTACTTGGGCATGTGATTGGAGTGACAAAAATGGGCTCAAAATCACTGGGATTCAGACTTCTAGGATTCAGTGGCATTCGATCACAAACATTAAAAAAGAATTACTTTTTTCCCCTAGGGTTTCTCGATTTTTAACTCATGCCTCACCTTTTTCTCATAGCTTGTTTTGCTTTTTCTGACTGTGCTGAAGCAACTGACATTTTCAGCGTTTGAGAAAGGCTTTCTTAACTTGGATACCTTTGTTTTACCCCTCTACTTGTAATTGTACAACTGGGTCACTGCTCCAACTTTATTTTTGCACTTGGAAGAGTGATTGGAGAGGAACACAGCACAGTGATTTACCAGAAACCTTGTCTGTAGCTGTGATGATAGCCCTGATAGCTTATCCTTGGTAGCAGAAAAAATGCTTTGTCACTGCTTACTTGAAGGGCTGATACTCGGTGCTAATAAACTATCATCCCACTAACATCAGGATTTGGTCCTAACCTGACTTCAATGATTATATGGAAATAGTGATGCCACTCAGATGGTTGAAATGCTTGAAATGTCCTTAGGAAAGTGACCACCAATGATGCTTTTGTCCTTTAGGTGGCAGCATATGACTTTACTCTTCCACTTAGTACTCCTCGGGATGACTTCCCAGTGACAGAGCTGAGCCTCGCAGCTTCTGTTGGATCTACAAAGCACCTTGTTGCTCCTCAGCCGCAGGCAGTGACTGTGGCCGTTCCACTCCGCAAAGTGAAAGCAGTGGGTAGGTAAACTAGAGGTTTAAGTAGATGGTGGCTGCTTGTATTTGTAGTGATGGGTTGGGTTTTTTTTTGCTTGTATTCCAATTGCAGAAAGTTACTGAACTAAAATTTTACTGGAAATGGAATAGTTTGTAAATATTTTGGAAATCTTTAATATGATCTGATATTGTTTTTTTAAATATGGGGAAAGCTGAACTTTGTATAAAAGAAATGATGAGAAGAGGAGGCTCAGGGGTGACCTCATTGCTGTCTACAACTACCTGAAGGGACATTGTAGCCAGGTGGGGGGTGGCCTCTTCTCCCAGGCAACCAGCAATAGAACAAGGGGACAGTCTCAAGTTATGCCAGGGGAGGGATAGGCTGGATGTTAGGAAGAAGTTCTTCCCAGAGAGAGAGATTGGCATTGGAATGGGCTGCCCAGGGAGGTGGTGGAGGCACTGTCCCTGGAGGTGTTCAAGAAAGGACTGGATGAGGCACTTAGTGCCATGGTCTGGTTGACTGGATGGGGCTGGGTGCTAGGTTGGACTGGATGATCTTGGAGGTCTCTTCCAACCTGGTTAATTCTATGATTCTATGATGACATGCTGGGTTTTTCCCCCCCCCCCCCCAGTTTTGCACTTGCCTAAAAATTGGTTTACCAAAAGACATTTTTGTGTTTCTCCTCTTTCATTGGTACTTCTAGACTTTATCATACTGACCTCAATATTTACAGCAGGTTCATCTGAGGAGTGTTAAAAAACAGTATGTCACTCATGCTCTTTTTTGGTCTTACCCTGTCAAAACTAGGAGCTCTAGCTATATATAATACTCCCTTAAAGTGCCTTTAAGTGGTTGTGATCCCATCTGAGAGAATTGGTGTCAATTTAGTCCATTTGCTTCTGTTTGCTTTTATGTGCAGAACTGTACTCTTCTGGCCTGCCAGGCTTTATTAATGGCAAAAGTTACAGGCTATTTGCCTGCAGCAAGGAATTGATATCTTACATGATTCTTACCTGTTTTTCTTAGAGGTAATTTGTGGTTCTCTTTAAGGATCAGACAGTTATGTAGACCTACATGTTGTGAATGCTCAAATCCGTTAGCTGTCCTGATCTCAGCTTTTAATAAGCAGTCACTCTTTCTTTGAGATGAGATTTAAGTGTTATTCTCCTGGAGTGATGTTTGGGTAATGTTTAAACACCTTAGGAGCTTTAAAGGAGACTTAGCCAATTAAATGCAAAATCACAGGATGATAGGTGTTGGATTTGGGATAAAAGCAGCTCCAGTTTATTAGGTTTTATCTGTGTGGTGTTTGTGGGGCTTTATGGAAGTCATTGTTTGTTTCTTTGGTTTCTGGTGTGGTTTTTTTTGTTGTTGGTTGGTTGGGATTTTTTTTTGGTGCGTGTTTGTTTTTTTGGCAAATCATAGAATCAGAATGATTTAGGTTGGAAGGGACCTCAAAGATCATCCAGTTCCAGCCCCTCACCATAGGCAGGGATACCTCCCACTAGAACAAGTCACTCAAGGCCTCATCCAGCCTAGCCTTGAACACCTCCAGGGAGGGAGCATCCACAACCTCCTTAGGCAACCTGTGCCAGTGTTTCACCACCCTCACTGGAAAGAACTTCTTCCTAACATTTAGTTTATATTAACTATTTCTAAATATATTTAGTTTAAGAACACTGTTGGGAGGGGAAATTAATTGACACAAGATGATATTTTCCAAAATTAATATTGTTTATCAATTTTGCTACTCAGAACTCTGGCCACCCCCGACCACTAATTTTAATAATATATGAGTTCTTACAGGGTCATGGAAACATTCTGTGGATAATATCTAGATCTAGTAATAACCAGCAACATATAGAAACATTAATTGAAGTGGAAGAGAAGGTTCCCACAGTCAAATGCCTCTTGTGGTCAATATGCTGCTTGCCCAGCAGATGGCTCAAGCTCTTTCTGCTCTATGGCAGAAGGCAGGAGAGAATTACAAAGAGGCATTTAAGCATTTACTCACAAATTATTATTACCCACTCGTGGGGGCTTAGCCACAGTCCAGACAGTGCCCAAATGCTTTCAGGGGACTCTGTCTTGTTGGACGTTGAGAATTGAATCTTCCCTGCTTCTGGGGACAGGATGCAGACAATCTCTGACCTTGTCTCCTGGCTTCTTCTGGACCATCTGTGTGTATGTCCAGGGATTCTAGGCAGGACCTTCAGGTGCAGAAGACAGATGTGGTGCAGTCTCAGCACCATGTCACGCTGGCCACACAGGCCAATTGTGTGCAGACATCCAGGGTCTGCTCCTGGTAACTGGTGGCAGTGGAGTTTAGCAGGCAGGCAGTAAGGCATTGTGCAATAGCAGCAGGGCTGGGCACAGCAGAGAGAGCAAGCAAAGAGCAGGGGAGCAAAGCAGCAAAGCAAAAGCAGGTTGTTCACCTGCACATCTCCTTTTATCAATGTGGGCTGAGATTTATTGCCCTTTGGACCCAAGCATAGCCAATCAGGATGGCAGTTAGCCAAACCATACCACGTTAGGCAAAGCCACAGGCTCACTTTTCCCTAGTTTGGGAACAGCACAGGCCTGGCACTAGGCAGGCACAAGCTAAGTGTGTGTCCCTTACACCACAGGACCCTGGGCAGGCCAGACTCAGTGGCTCCAGGTTATTTTTTGTCCCATTTCCCATGCTTGCCTCTCTGGTGGAGCAGAAAAGCATGCCTAGGCAAGGCAAGACATATATAAGCCTATTTTGGGCCTATCAGGCCTACCACAACAGACACATAAACCAAGGATAAATGCACATATGCATTATTAGAAAGCACATCTCATGAACTAAGAAACTTCTGCCACAAATAAATTCTTCAAAGTAAAAACATAGGCCAACAGCAAGTAATCATAGAATTAAAGAAGATATTTAATACTTTATACACAATAGTTGAAAAAATAAGGTGTGGCTTCTATTTAAATTTGAGCACTGGTATTGCTTTCTTACTGGAAATGTTGTGGGGTGAGAGAAGGGCAAAAAAGTGTAAGTAAATGTCTTGAACACTCATTTGACGTAATCATACAGGTAGGGGCAAGGAGCCAAAGTATTTTAGCTGTTGAAAAGGAACTCTGATGATGTCTGTTATTGATTTATTATTTGAAGTTATCACTTCAAAAACTGAAGTGAGTGAGATGAACCTTGCAAGGTTTAATGAGTATGTCTAATTCTCATTACTGCTTACTTTTTGCTATGTGTTTTCCCCCCACATTTTTTTCCCTCCAATGATAGCTTTTTGAGCTAATTGGGATTCAGATCGCGCAAGACAGTGCAGGTGGCAATTAAATCAATACTTGAGATTGTATGCCCTGAGAAAAGGATTGCAATCTTAGAGTAGTTAACCTACTCTTTTAACTTCAGTGTAGCAAACATGTTTCCAACCTATCATAGATTTTTTTTTTAAAAGAAAGTTTGTAGACTGTGTAAGCACCTGAGAAGGAAGTCAAGTCTCTTACTTAAATACTTGTAAGATTTTTCCCTTGAAGACTGGTTATTGATATATAAGAAACACTGAAAGCATAAAACCCTCCACCCAACCCACAAAGCTGGAAAAATGCAAGCCCTACCTTAGCAAGATATAATAGAGAAAGAACTATTATCAACCTAATGACCTCATGTGAGATGACTTATTTAAAATAATCAATCTCACAGGCTTTTATTTGTTGGAGAGATAGTTTCTTCCCCTTCCTCCTTTCCTCCCTTTCCCTCCTTCCTTCTTCCCCTTCCCTCTTAGTCTTTCAGTTTTGCAGTGTTTTCCTTATACAGGCAGTTTCAATGAGAGCTGAGGGTTTCATGACTAGACATTAATTGAGTACTGGTGGAAGCATTCCAGCAGATTATGTTCCTACTTGGAAACAATATTAGTTTATAGAGTTTATATGCCTGTGCTTTAGAGAAATAAAGCTAGTACTGTTTTATAGATAATGTGAAATAGATAATTAGGAAATCCCTTGGCCTTTTTAGGAGGGAATAAAATTGATCAATATATTTCCTTACTGACTGTTAAACGAGCTTGCAGATTTTAATAGGAGGATGCTATATATTTGCTAGGGTAATTTCCAGTGTTTAATCAAGAAGTTAAATGAGGCTGTGAGAACACATAGCTTGATTTTCTAAATCCTCACTTCATTTTTTTGGTGACAGTTTCTTCATAGCAGCTGTATGAAATGAAGAGAAATTCTGGTTTTTAATAACATCTTTCTTTTCTGGTTAATACTGTTACAGATGTAAATGCATTCATCTGTGATAGGAAGACCACGTCTCTCTATAGCATTTTTGTATGAAAGAGATACTCCTTAAGTCAGAGTATATCAATTTTAAAGTGACTGAAAATTCAGAATAAGACAGGAAGTTAAATTGCAGTAATTATTTATATATATATATATATACACACACATAGCATGGCAACAACAGAAAGAAAGCAAAGTTTACCATTTCTGGCAAACGTGTAGAAACAATGATTTTGTGAAGGCTCTTTGAGGAAATATTTGTCAAAATAATGCTCTATAAATGTCTTATTTTTTTCCCAACAGTACTTAGGTCACCACTGGAGCTCTCCTCAATGGAACTCAAATTTGCACAACATTCAAGTGGAACACATTTCAGTGCTGCTGTTGAAAGTCTAAATTCCCAGGTATGTAATCACAAATGTTGTTTGCTGTAGCTTTTAATTACTAAAGAATGACTGGAGAAAGAATACACAGATTTGGAAGTCAAAAGTCAGTCATATTCCAAATGTATGGTTTAAATATTTGATTTTTCCCCATTGTCAGTTTGTTCAGTTTTTGGTTTTAGATTATGTCTTTTAATCATTATAAAGTTTTTTAGAGCTCAAAACCCGACTTATCCTGATTTTGGCATATGAGAAAGTGCACCATGAGAGGCTGGCTATGAATTGTATGAGAAATAGCTTGCTTTGTGCTTCTGCCTATGCTAGTTAGCTAGGCAGACAGTGCAGGAATGCAGTTGAACTGCTGTGATGGTTCACAGCTCTTCCAAGGAAGTTCACAGAATCACAGAACCTTGGAGGTTGGAAGGGAGCTCGAGAGATCATCAAATCCACCCCCCCTGCCAAGGCAGGCTCACCTAGGGTAGCTCACACAGGCAGCTGTATGGTATTGATCTGTTCCAACTGCACTACCTCAGAAAATTCCTGGTCATCATGGTTTAAATGTAGTCATGAAACACAGCCATTCTCTTTTGGAGCATAATTCACCTGTATGCATGAAAAACATACCATAACACAATTTATTGTTTCTAATTCTTAAAGGCTGTGTTTCAATAGTAAGAAAAATTATTTTTGGCAATGATGTAAACACTTGGAGCTCTTTTTCAAGTATTTTCAGAACATAATGGTAATACAAAATCAAAGCCTTTTCCTAGCTATAGATGCTATATGTCATACATATAGATGCTATATATCATACATCACATCTCTACCATATATATCCACCCAGGGAGGTGGTAGAGTCACCAGCCCTGGAGGTGTTGAAGAAAAGCCTGGATGAGGCATTTAGTGCCATGATCTAGATGACTGGATCGGACTGGGTGATAGGTTGGACTGGATGATCTTGGAGGTCTCTTCCAATCTGGTTGATTCTATGATTCTAAGATGATTCTATTTTATATATATGTATATAAAGTGTAACTCTGAGATAAAGGAATGGAAAATGTGTGTTGTTGTTTCTGCTGTCATCTTACAGAATTGAAAGAATGGCATTTGAAAATCTATTCTGAACCTCTTGCTTCTTTAACATATCCACCTGTAAATCTGTGTGTGATGAGCCATGAGTTTAGTGCTTGCTGTGCTTCACCTGTGTCAGGAAAAAAATCCCCATTTCTCTTTGGCTAAATACTCCCATCATGATACTTTCAGCTATTCACCTCACATAAATGAGGTTTTTCCATTCAGAAAAAGAAAGCATCACTCATTGTGGATGTGGTCAGCGAGCAGATAGCATCTAGTCTGTGCTGATAGCCATACTCGTCCTAGAATCATAGAATCAACCAGGTTGGAAGAGACCTCCAAGATCATCCAGTCCAACCTAGCACCCAGCCCTATCCAATCAACTAGACCATGGCACTAAGTGCCTCATCCAGGCTTTTCTTGAACACCTCCAGGGACGGTGCCTCCACCACCTCCCTGGGCAGCCCATTCCAATGGCAAATCACTCTGTGAAGAAATTCCTCTCACATTATAGTTAAAATACACTGGCTTCATCATTTCTTTCTAGTTCTTTCTTGCTTTCCCTCTGATCTGACTGCAAAAAGAAAGCTTAGGATGAGCAAAATGTAAAATATCACGGTGTTTGTGCTTTCCCTCTTTCATCATGTCTTCTCTTCTCTGCAAATATCTACAGAAGCTTGATCTGAAGAATATCTCAAGGCAGCAATTGACATGGAAATTGAATTATGATGATGCAGGTGAAAATGCAGAAGAAGGTGTTTTTAAATTTAGTCAGCAGACTGGATTTCTTGATCCAGAAGAAAAAATCAGTATTGCTGTATTCTTCTGCCCTCGTAAGTAACAACCTAAATTATTCTTCAGACTATTTGGTCAATATGCCATTTTCATAGATTTGTTTAAATGACTTTTTATAATGAATCATAACTAGCACTTGGTTTTGATTAACTTGCACTTGATTTGGTTAATATGACTAAGCAACGAACTGAAGAGCCAAAAGAAAAGTTTGTTGTGCTTCTGAGAAAACAAGACAGCTGCAGGCCTAACACAAAGCATGGAATCACTTGATAGCATAATTTAAAAATCTAGTTTGCACATAAAAAGCATCAAGTTTTACACATAGAAAGCATCAAAGGCTGGGATAGCTGAATAATTTTCAGCATTGCTCTTTCATGTGCATTTAGGTTGACTGACATAGATATTAAAGCTTTCCAAGAGTACTTGGAATATGTGTGAACCTTTTTTCTACATAACCATAATACTTTTTTTCTACATAACTCTCCTCAGTGAGATACAGAATAGGATTTTCTGAATAGTCTGCTCAGGCAACCAGACCCTAAGTGAAAAAAATGTAAAATAGATTTCTAACAACACTTAGGAGTGTGTAGGAAGATATTAATCAACCACACACACAAGAGGAGGAATGGCAGAACATTATTAGTATTAGGATTCTGTGTGGTCTTCAGTCCTGTGTTGCATGTAGAAAGTGATGTGATGCTGTGTTTGAGTTGATAATGCACACCAGCATAAGCTGCTGAAGGCCGCAGAAATCAGGTTGTTTGGATAGTTTTTAATGGCTGTCTTTTGGGGGCACATCATTCTCAAATGGAAGAAAAGCATGGGGGTTTCAGTTGAATCTGACCATGAATCAGCAAGTGAGCAGCATCTCTGTCTTAAAGGTGTTACTACTGTTATTTATGATAGGTTGGAAATCTGTAGCTTCAGTTAAGCACTAGGTTGTACTGTGTCCAGTTCCAGGACCGTCAATTCAAGAAAGATGTTGAAGTGCTTGAATGTGCCCAGAGAAGGGCAACAAGGCTGGTGAGGGGCTGGAGCACAGCCCTACAAGGAGAGGCTGAGGGAGCTGGGGTTGTTCAGCCTGGAGAAGAGAAGGCTCTGGGGAGAGTTCTACAACCCGCTACAACTCCAGAGCTTTACAGCTCTCTACAACTACCTGAGAGGAGGTTGTAGCCAGGTGGGGATTGATCTCTTCTCCCAGGCACCCAGTGACAGAACAAGAGGACACAGCCTCAAGCTGTGCCAGGCCAGGTTTAGGCTGGATGTTAGGAAGTTCTTCACGGAAGAGTGATTTGCATTGGAATGGGCTGCTCAGGGAGGTGGTGGAATCACTGTCCCTGGAGGTGTTTAAAGGCAGACTGGATGTGGCACTTGGCACTTGTGCCATGGTTTAGTTAACTAAGAGGTATTGGTTGATAGTTTAGTTTCAATGATCTTGAAGGTCTTTTCCAATCTGGTTGATTCTGTGAATTTAATGTAATTAAAAATACATAAATAGAAATAGTTGTAAGAGTCTCATTGTGATGGTGTATGATAAATAGAGAAGACTGTATTAAAAGTTGCTTTGCAAATATGAATAAACAAGAGTAGTATTTAATTGCATGTGTTGCTTGAAGCTGCTTACTGTATTCCAAAACATGTTTCCATTATACTTTATGTTTTGTTGGTAGCTTTTACTTGTTTTGAACTTATGGTTGAAGAAAACTCACATTGACTTGGAGTTTTTGCTTCATGAAGTAGAAAAGTAATTAATATATAATTTCTGTAGAGTTATTTAGAAGGCTGTGGGTTTTAAATTCTCTACACTTTTGTTTTAAGTATCAAATACTGGCTTTTCTGGAACTGTCTTTCTTTGTACAAGTGATGTCTAGATCTTTTCTGATCCAGGCAATGTCTACAGTTGTAAACATGGTATCCTTTTAGGAATATGAGTTTGAATTATTTTGGTAAATTATATATTATTACAAATTAAACTGCATGAAGGAAGTTAAATGGAAGGATGATCAAAAATATTTAGAGCATATTTCTGGCTTTGATGCATTGCTTCATGTCCTTTGTCTTTACTTTCCTCTAAAGTAAATTGCAAACCCCCTCTTAGAATCATAGAATCATAGAATCAACCAGGTTGGAAGAGACCTCCAAGATCATCCAGTCCAACCTATCACCCAGCCCTAACCAATCAACTAGACCATGGCACTAAGTGCCTCATCCAGTCTTTTCTTGAAGACCTCCAGGGACGGTGACTCCACCACCTCCCTGGACAGCCCATTCCAATGGCAAATCAGTCTCTGTGAGGAACTTCCTCCTAACATCCAGCCTATACCTACCCTGGCACAACTTGAGACTGTGTCCCCTTGTTCTATTGCTGGTTGCTGGGGAGAAAAGGCCAACCCCCACCTGAAGCAGCATGACGCAGAGATTGAACAAAACAAGGATTGATATTATAGGGAAAAAATATAGAAGCTTTCTGTTTTCTGTTTTAGAAAAGGGATTTTGAATCTCTCATATGAAAGATGTGGGGATCTGCTCAAAGCACATCGGGAAAGCATGTCTAGGCAGGAGAGAGGATTTGGGTAAATATCTGTTGAGATGCAACTCAGGAAAAATAGATTAAAGAAGTCAAGGAACAGAAACATGACACCAGGTCTTTGGAGTAAGAGTGTAGCAAAATGAGGAATGGAAATATGGAAGGTTGGAAGGTGTTAAAACAAGCAGGTTTAGTTGCATCTGAATGAATAACCATCTGATATTCCTTGAGATGTAACTTAAAAATACACAGTTAGTTTACTGTAACTCTCTATTTCTTTTACGTTTCCCCCCCCTGCTTTTGTAAATTTCTGCTTTGCTTTCAACAGAGGATAATAATTTGGTTTCTTCTGCAGTGTGCCAGATAATAAACCCTACAAAATAGGTGTTGTAACTTTGAGAAGTCATTCTAATGTGATATTTTTGCAGAGGGTGCCTATGGTTAGAATAATTGTGGATCATATTAAAATAATCACTTGTGAGGAACACATATAAACATTTTTGTCTGCATTTGAATGTGAGAAACATTCTTCTAATAGCAGACATAATAGGTGCATTTTGCATTCATTAAGCTAATGCATATAGCTTGGAAAATAAAATTGCTCAGGGCAAAATTAGACTTGGTAGATAAAAATAATAAATCTATATTTCCAGATATCTTGTGATTTTAGGGCCCAGTTGAGCACAGTGTCTCATTTTCTCCTCCTTCTAAGTACCTCTCTAGTGTTTAAAACAGAGGAAATAAAAAATTAAATGCTAATACTCTTTTGTGCAGCAGCTTGAGAGGGATCATGAGATAATGAATAAATGAAATGATACCCAAATGATGGTTGTTCTGTTGAGATCTTTGTCACAAGAATTGCTTCCATGTTGAAAAGACTGTGAGGCAGAGAACAGCACATAAATAAGAGCCAGTATTTTGAATTACTAAGTAAATTACTGAAAGCAGCCCTGTGGAGAAGGAGCTGGGAGTCCTGGTGGACAAGAAGCTATGCATAGGACAGCAATGTGCCCTTGTGGCCAAGAAAGAGAGGGGGTTCTCCTCCCCCTCTGCTCTGCCTTGCTGAGACCTCACCTGGAATATTGCATTCAGTTCTGGGCTGCCCAGTTCAGGAGGGACAGGAATCTACTCGAAAGAGTCCAACAGAGGGCTACAGAGATGATTAAGGATCTGGAGCACTGCCCTAAGAAGAGAGGCTGAGGGACCTGGGGCTTTTTGGTCAGGTGAAGAGAAGAGGTAGATGGGATCTAATCAATATTTTATAAATATCTGAGGGCTTAGTTATCAAGAGGGAGAGGAGAAACCCTTCTCAGTTGTGCCTTGTGATAGGACAAGTTCCACCTCAACATGAAGAGAAACTTCTTTGCTGCAAGGGTCACAGAGCACTGGAACAGACTCCCCAGAGAGGTTGTGCAGTCTCCTTCTGTGGAGACTTTCAAGACCTGTCTGGATGCATTCCTGTGTGACCTGCACTAGATTACAGTCCTGCTCTGGCAGGGGTTTGGATGATGATCTCCAGAGGTCCCTTCCAACCCCTAACATCCTGTGAACCTGTGAAATTGTATGTGTAATTGTACACATGTTTATAAATATTTGTCATCTGAAGTTGTTTGTATTTTTTGCTGTGTTCCAATATCTTTTATTTACAGAAAATCATAAATAACTGTAAAAATCAGTTGCCTTTAATTCCATCTTCTAAGCATTTCCCCATGATTTATAGCCTTCTTGTGCCCTACCTTCACTGAATATAATTACTCTTTCTTATAAAGGAACATTAGATACACAAAAACCCACACAGGAGACTTAGTTAATGAATTGGTGTGTTAGTTGCCTTCATAGTTTTGTACTTTAAAGTACAACGTGGGAGTGAGCAAGCCTTAAATGAACTTTGAGTATCCATTAATTTGTTTAAGTACAGCACAATATTTGAAATAATGAGAGTGCAAGATGCTATACAAAGCTAGTGTCACATTAAATGCAAGAGTTTATTTGATTAATGGTAATATGATGCTACCTGTGAAAAAATTCACAGGGATTCTCAAGAACTGAAGGTGTTTTAATGTGATTCTCCTCTGTACTGTGCTATAATGCATTAACAAGGGAGAAAAAAGTTGACTATATCTTATTGTGATATGGAAAAAACTTATCTGCAGCGCTAATAGTTATAAGAAATCTGTGCTCTGGCATTCTGCATGGAAAACACAGAAGCACAGAATGGTAGGGGTTGGAATGGACCTCTGGGGACATCTGGTCCAACTCTTTGCTACAGTAGCCTAACCTAGATCAGATTGCATGGGCATGCACCTAGGCAGATTTTGAAGGTCTCCACAGAAGGAGACTCCACAGCCTCTCTGGGCAGACCACTCCAGTGCTTTGTCACCCTCTGCTTTGTCACCTCCACAAATGTACACTTGAGTTGCCATGAGGTCAGTGCCCCCTGGGAAACATGATGATTATGTCATGGACACTAATGACCATCAAGATCCCCCATCTTCTAACATTACTTTCCTGCAATACTATTAAATAGCTACAACCTCTAACAGTTTATGTGGATACAATATTAGTTTAATTTTAAGTGCTTACCTGGCCTCTTTCACAGGTAATTACTAATAGAACAAAAGGGAATGGCCTCAAGCTGCAACTATTAGGTTTAGACTGAATATTGGGGAAAAAAAAACTTTTCCCAGCAGGAATGGTCAGGCATTGGAATGGGCTGCCCAGGGAGGAGGTTGACTAACCAATCCTGGATGTGTTTAAAAGTCGTTTGCATGTGGTGTGTGGGGATAAGGTTTAGGGTGAACCTTGTAAAGTAGGGATATTGGTTGGACTTGGTGATCCTGAGGGTCTTTTCCAACCTGAATATTTCTGTGATTCTTTGAGATTTAACTACCTGTGACTTTACTACTTGGAAGTTTGCATGTAGGTTTTGCTGGCATGCATTTGTGCTGAAGGGGTGTGTGTGTGTATGTATGTATGTGTGTATGTATATGTATATATATCATAGAATCATAGAATCATAGAATCAAACAGGTTGGAAGAGACCCCTAAGATCATCCAGTCCAACCTATCCCCCAGCCCTAGACAATCAACTAGACCATGGCACCAAGTGCCTCATCCAGTCTTTTCTTGAACACCTCCAGGGACGGTGCCTCCACCACCTCCCTGTGCAGCCCATTCCAATGCCAATCACTCTCTCTGTGAAGAACTTCCTCCTAACATTCAGCCTAGACCTCCCCTGGCACAACTTGAGACTGTGTCCCCTTGTTCTGTTGCTGGTTGCCTGGGAGAAGAGACCAACCCCACCTGGCTACAACCTCCCTTCAGGTAGTTGTAGACAGCAATGAGGTCTGCCCTGAGCCTCCTCTTCTCCAGGCTAAACAACCCCAGCTCCCTCAGCCTCTCCTCATAGGGTTTATGTTCCAGGCCTCTCACCAGCTTCATTGCCCTTCTCTGGACACCTTCCATATGCAATATGGAATGACATTTCAGAAAACCCAAGGCAATTAAAATAAAAATGCTTATTTGGGACAGAGGTGTAGGAACTTAACAATAAGCTAATACAAACTTAAAAGGATGAGAAAAGCAGATGGTGATTTAACTTGCTTTGCACACACTGTCCAAAGATCAAACCTCATGCAATTATACAGTTAAGATTTCTGGGTGGAGGGGACACACAAATAGACACACACACCTCACACCCCTTACGACACCCCCCCATAGCCAATAAACAAATGCCAGTGAAAAATTAGATTTGTACTGCTAGAGAGAAGCAAGGAATGTGGCCATCCTTAAAGAAGTGGCTGTTTGAACCAACTTTTAATGCAAGTTTAAATTGCAGCTGAGGCAGGAGAGTGGAAGGGTGGGAAATTGAAATAGTTCTCCTCCACAAGTGTCAGAACAGTACTGGAGAACTTGCTTTAAGTGTATAACTGACTTTCAGCAGAAATAGAATCTCTTTTTACTATTGATTCCTTTCTAACAGCTCGTCCTGGGACATATACATCTGAAATATCACTGTGTCTAAAGGATAAGCTACCACATTACAAAATAAGATTGTCTGGCACTGTGAAGTCACCAAAAATAAATTTTGATCCCCCGTTTGTAGTGCTGATGCCAGTTCCTCTGGATGTGAAAACCGAAACAGTCGTCAGTATTACTCCACAAGATTATTTAAGGTAAAATCCTCAAAATATGTTTTTTCTTTTCCTAAAAAGTGAGTTGTTATTTTTTTGGTTTGAAGGTTGGTATTAATTTTACGCTCACCTGTGCTAGTTTGAAGCTAGTTAGAATGTTTTAGTGAGAAGGATTAGATCACAGGCTGTGAAAGACAAACAAATGGTGGTGTCTACTTCACTCATAGGCTTGCTGAGAAGTATAAGAACAAGAGTATAAACATAGATAAGGTATTCACACTTGGGGCACTGCCTGAGCTCTGAGCATTTTTCTCTCTAACCTCAGCTGCCGTCTCTCTGATTAATCCATTTGCTTCCTAGCCCCCCTGGCTGACCCTCCATTCTTCCTTGGGGCACAAGGCAATGTTTGGAGTAAGGTAGAGGGGTGGGAGAAGGTGAAGGGGTGACTGGGAGCCCCTCCTGGGGACTCAGGTTTTTGGGAGGGCTGTTGTGTTTCTCTATTAGCTTTTACCTTGTCTATTTCTGTATGTAACTGTATCTACTGTAAATATCTGCTTGTATAATTGTGCTAAGCTGTAAATAGAAGCTTCATTCAAATTTCCAGAGCTGGCTGAGACTAGGCTGGGTGATTTCCAAAGTGTGTGGGGGAGCAGGTAACACCCAAACCACCACGTCACCAGAGGAAAGAATCTATGTACATTTTATGGGCTGGAGTGGATCTCACCCCCAATAACTTAATGCAAATCTGCCTCAGAGAAAGAAAAATCTACAACTCAGTATGCAGAAAGTAAAAAAATGAAATAGTATTTTTTTTACAGTTAAACTAAATATAACAGTATAGACAAAATAAACTACTACGGGATATAGCAACCTTAGAGGAGGTGAGGATGGAGTGAAGTGAAGCAGCAAAGCAGCAGTCTAAACAGCGGTGGGGGGAAGATAGCAGCGAGTGCATCAAAAGCAG
Organism: Pogoniulus pusillus; assembly: GCF_015220805.1. Classification (NCBI taxonomy): domain Eukaryota; kingdom Metazoa; phylum Chordata; class Aves; order Piciformes; family Lybiidae; genus Pogoniulus; species Pogoniulus pusillus. Next base: position 25,395,262 of record NC_087275.1, read on the forward strand.
CAAGGAGCAGATAGAAGCTGTGCTTCCAGATACAAAGTTTTCAATGCTCCAGTGAAATTACATTAACTTGTCCATTGTTGCCATTTTATGGCTTATCCTTGCCATGTTCACCCCTTCACTCAGAGACTCCAGCACTTTTCCACTTTGCAATCAATGTCTAAGTTTCTCTGTTCCTAATTCTTTTATGTCTGAGCTAGAAATCCACCTCAAGCAGCCACAGAGAAAATTCATATAATGAATATTGCTGTACACTTAATCAGCCTATGTTCTGTCCTCAAAACATTCCTGCTTCATGCAGTGACCATATTTAGGTATATTCAATGTTTTTTGGTTAACTTTAGGCCGATGCTCAGATAATATTGCATCTTATTTATTTATTTTTTTCACTATAATCAGATAAAATATTTCTGTTTTCTTTCTCTGCTCCACAGACTAGAAAGCGCTGCTTGGAAATTCATCTGCTTGAACAACTGATGGGGATTGTAGTTTTTCATGGTGTGGGGCTTTTGTTGTTGTTGGTTTGCTTTTTTAATCCTTAATGTATTAAACAGTCCATATATTTTTAGTCTTTTTATAGATCACCCACCTTATCCTGTTATTTGAATTTATAAGAGGGCCTTTTTCAAATCTCCATGTTATATAGAATGGTAGTGATTAAAAGGGACCTCCGGAGATCATCAAGCATAGCTCAGCTCAGCACCACACCTGTTCCAATTTTATAGACATCTGAATATATTGATATTTCCAATTACTCTGGTGTACCTGTGTGTCCAAATATGCTTTTTTTCCCCCCTGGTCTCTTAAGATACAATTTTTCTGTACATAATTAGTGAAGTGCAGTGATTAGTTTGTTATGCTTCTGTAGATATCATTTCAATATCAGAACTGCAGCAAAAGCTGTCATAAATTAGCAGAATTAACTTTACTTACAAATTGCTGTCTTATTTGAGTTGTATCACAGTATCACAGTATCATCAGGGTTGGAAGAGACCTCACAGATCATCAAGTCCAACCCTTTACCACAGAGCTCAAGGCTAGACCATGGCACCAAGTGCCACGTCCAACCTTGCCTTGAACAGCTCCAGGGACAGCGACTCCACCACCTCCCCGGGCAGCCCATTCCAGTGTCCAATGACTCTCTCAGTGAAGAACTTTCTCCTCACCTCAAGCCTAAGTTTCCCCTGGCGCAGCCTGAGGCTGTGTCCTCTTGTTCTGGTGCTGGCCACCTGAGAGAAGAGAGCAACCTCCTCCTGGCCATAACCACCCCTCAGGTAGTTGTAGACAGCAATGAGGTCACCCCTGAGCCTCCTCTTCTCCAGGCTAACCAATCCCAGTTTATCATGGGATTTGTCAGTAATGCAGGGGTTGGAACTGAAAGGATTCCATATGGGCCTGCTCTGCCTGCTATTCTTATTTCACAACTGGAACCTGAAATTACATATCTGAGGAAAGCTTCCCAAGTAGCTTACTGAATTTCCCCCCTATTATTTCTACTTTAGAACTTGCTATAACCTGTTTTGCAATAGCTCAGTTCAATCACTATTAATGAAAGCTTTAAGTTTAGGAAACCTAAAGTGTGAAAGTAATATTTAGGGCTTTTGCAGCACAGTTAGTAAAAATTGCACTTGACTGGGGTGCTGCACTACTGTGGGTCAGGAGGAACATTCAGGCACACGTGTAGAAAACATACCAGCATCTAAATGCTGAAGGAATTTTAACCCTTTAGTTGGTGTCACTGGATTTTTACTTCAAAATGGAAGTGATTCCTCTGTATTTAACTGTGAAAAGCAGGTTTATAAATGTGTGAATCTGATGTCCTGCTGTTTATTTTTAACACAGGCAATCACGACTTCAGGTTACGCTTCCGGAGCTTGAACTTGAAGATGGTGACAGGATTTGTCCTTTAACTGTACAGTTCACAGAAGGTCAAGATATTGTTTGTTCATCAGATGGCACAAATAAGGAACTAATTTGTCACATCAGCTTCAGATCATCTAAGCCATTGTCATTTTTAAGAAATATATTCTTCATTGATGAAGAACAAAACAGGTTATGTGTGCAATTCATTATAATGAATTATTAATATTATTAATTATTACTTTGTCATTATTTTATTTACATAATTTATGATCTCATTTCTCTCATTAAAATATTCCAATTAGCCTCAAACCAGCACATGTGAACTATTAAGTGGTTAGTATATTAATGCTTCTGTCCTATTTATTTATTTACAAGGGGCAGAACAGTGTCCTTGAGCAACTTCTTAGGGGAAGAGTGGTTCAGGAATTAAAAGGAAGCCAATTCCTGGTCTCAGTGAAAGCATTCTTTGGGTCATAAGTTAAAAAGGAGTAATTTTAACAGCTGGGTGGTACAAGACTATGTGGATGAATGGTGCTCATCTGTATCAGTGCAATTTATTGTCTACAGATTGTAAACCGTACATGAATGCACACACATAGGTGTCATCTTGGGTGGGTTTTTTTCCTCTGTGTGATGCTAGGAATTCATAAATGTACTATGGATGTGCTCCAACACCAGACCATACTTCCTGTATGAAAAATATACAGGATGCTGTTTTATATAATTCTGAGACAGAGAATATAATACATGAGACACATATATGTTACCTGAGACACATATATCATGTATATCTGTGTCTCATCTGATGTATGAACACAGAATTGGATAGCAAAGCATGAAAAACTGTTGGTGTCTTCTTGCTGCCTCTGTGCTGTGTTCTTTGTTTTCTGCGCTGTCTCAATGGAACTTTCTGCACAGCAAGATCAACAAAAGCAGGCACTGACATAGAGAAGAGATCAGAGCCAGATGTTCTTTACATTATTATTTAGTTATTCCTCAAGTGCTGTCCTGTTCACTATGTCAAAAAACATTTGAAGATATCAAAGTATTGAAATCATTTGGGAATATGAGCATCTGAAAAAATACTTAGGAGTTTATGTGGTCTAATTCTTGTTAGACTGAAATTCCTTTAGGACAGAACATACTAAAGTTTGACAGCAATTTATATGCAATGTTCATATTAATCTCTTTAAAACACTGTTTAGTTATAAAGACATAAACAATCACACATTTTATTTTGACTTTCAAGTTCTTTAATGGTGAAAAGCAATGCAGAAGGTTTCCCCTGCCTCTAGTAAAATGAGATCAAAACTGTTATGAAGTCTTCTGTGAAAAGTTAAACATTTTCAGCACTTGTCTCTTCTGTTCATGTCTCTCCTTGGTAAGAGGGTTGAGTGTATGCATGAGGAGGAAAGTTAGATACATCCGTGATTAGAATTCATTCCACAGTTACTATATTTGCAGTAAAGCAAATATTTTGAGGATTAAATATCTCTGCCTTACAGCTTAGACTGTTTTTTTTTTTCCTTAAGCATAAAACTAAATTTAATATTATTTTGATGCAAGGATTATGGACCTTTCAATTATTGCTGCACTTGTTGAATTAGTACTTTATATTTCTCTGTCAGGTTGTCAGGCAGGCATCTACTTCTTATTCATTCGATTTAATTCCAGGAGTTAATCATTGTGTGGGATGTGATTCATAAATGTGTGCTAACGCTTGAAGTAATTGTGAGGGAAGTGTAATTTAAGCTTATGATGAAGTCTGAAATATAGCTGCTGAGCAGGCACAATATTGAGTTTTAATAACTGTTTTTATATGAGAGACTAACAACTTCTCAAACCTTGTTATAGAGAAATAATCCTTTCTGCTGGCTGTTTAACTTTTTTTTCTGTATTACTCTGCTCTTGTGAGACCTCACCTGGAGTACTGTGTACAGTTCTGGAACCCACAATACAATAAGGACATGGAGGTGTTTGAGTGAGTCGAGAGGAGGGCCACAAAGATGATCAGAGGGATGGAGAACCTCTGCTATGAGGACAGGCTGCGAGAGCTGGGGCTTTTCAGCTTGGAGAAGAGAAGGCTTTGAGGAGACCTTGTAGTAGTCTTACAGTATCTGAAGGGGGCCTACAGGAGGGCTGGACTATTTACAAGGCCTTGTAAGGACAGGATGAGGAGTAATGGGTTTAAACTAGATATTAGAAGAAGTTTTTTACAATGAGGGTGGTGAGACACTGGATGATCTTTGAGGTCCCTTCCAACCTAAACCATTCTATGATTCTACAATGCCATGATTTGCCATTAAAAATGAAACAAGAGATACTGTCCTTGATTTAAAGACAAACTCAATGTCTTTTTTTAGAAAAACAAAACCAAATCAAACCAAATTTCATCAAACTAACCTCAAATGCATCCCTGCTCGTGAAGGTGAAAAAAAAGTCATATTCAGGAATGTCAAATATTCTTAAAATTGATTCTTTATTTTAAGACACAGTCGATAGTTCTGTCCTTTAACAAATACCTAATAACATTGTTTTCACAGAATCACAGAATGTCAGGAGGTGGAAAGGACCTGTAGAGATCATCAAGTGCAACCCCTCTGCCAGAGCAGGATCACCAGGGGAGGCTGCACAGGAATGCATCTAGGCAGGTTTTGAAAGCCTCTAGGGAAGGAGACTCCACAACCTCTCTGGACAGCCTGTGCTAGTGCTCCATCACCTTCACAGTGAAAAAGTTTTTCCTTATGGTTAGGGAGAACATCCTATGCTCCAGCTAGCACCTGTTGTCCCTTGTCCTATGTCACTGATTTAGTGATTGGACATCACTGTCATCTTTCTTCCTAGGAGAGATATTCACAGAATCACAGAAACATCCAGGTTGGAAACGACCTTCAGCATCACCAAGTAGACAATTTGTTAATTCAAATTCCACAGTCATCCTTGTAGGTCTCTGTTGGCCTCTCTCCAGAAGATTCCCGTTTCTCTTGGATGGGGGAACTCCAAATTTGACACAGTATTCTAGGTGTGGTCTCACCAGGGCAGAGTAAAACAGGAGGAGAACTTCCCTAGAGCTGCTGGACATACAGTCAGGCAGTTGCACCAGTGCATGGTTTGTAGGAGATGATATAAAACCTGAACACAGCTGGATTAAATAGTACCCTAGCCAAAATGAAGGGACTCTGTGTGTGCTATTAGTCAGTACAGTAATAATTTTCATGTTGGCTTTTGGAAGAAATTATTTTTATCATAAATAGAAATGTTTTTTTCTTTCAATTTGCCTGAGTCTCTAATCCTGAGCATATAGTTATTAGTCTAATGAAGTCTATAATAATTTATTCAGACTGAGGTTTTGTTACTACTGTTAATATTAGCATGTGCTTTATGTGTAATAATCTGTAGCTGCAATTCCTTGCTCTTTGCATATCTGCCCCTATTTCCTGCCTTTCCCTCATCCCCATTATCAGTAGATCTATGGAATGCTTTTGAACTTAAAGCCTGATTCAATGAATTATCTAAGCACTTGTGCAGTTTGTCTTGGAAAGTGTAACTAATGAAATTAAAATGTTTTGTTAATTTGAGTCTTTTAGGAAGATAAGATTTTGAGGTCTTCTAGAACATAAAACCAATGAAATCTATAACCTTTAATAAGATCTATAAAAGCTAACTGGTCCTGAATAGGTTCCTGATTTGTTTAATAGGCTGTGAAATCTCACAGTACTGGTTACTGGAGATGTATTAATTTGTCACACATTGTCTCTCTTTATTTCCATTTTCAAAGTAATAATATGCATTTTTAATTTGTTTGAACTAAATTTTGAATTTCAACTTGCATTCTGTCTTCTGGGATGGAGAATTATTTTCAGATGTTGATAAAATACCACATCTTGTATTTTAGCTGCTTTTAAGAGGAGCCTTCTAAGCAGAACTTATTACAGGCATATCTCAAGGCCTGAATCTTGACCCTGTTTTGGTCCTTTTTTTTAAACTTAGGTTTTACATTGTTTTGCTTTTCTAAACTCTGATCTAAAATTTCAGTAGGATTGATTTGCATTGCCCATATTAAGTCTATCTAGATTGTGATGGTTTGGGAATTACCCACCCCCCACTCCTATGAAATCACCCAGACTAGACTCAGCTGAGCTGGAAGTTAAGGAATGAAGCTATATTTGCAGTTTAGCACAATATACAAGCAGATGTATTTACAATACATCACAAATATATACAGCTCTATACAGAAATATACAAGTTAAAAATAATACAGAAACACAACAGCCCTCCCAGAATTCAGAGTCCTGAGGAGGGGCTTCCAACCACCCCCTCCACCTTCTTTCCACCCTTCTACCATATACCAGCGTTTGCCTTATGTGCAAAGTGAGTTTGGAGGATCAGCAAGGTGGTTTAGAAAGCAGAAAGATTAGTTACACAGAAGCAGCCTAGGGAGAAAGCACAGACTCTGACAGAGACCCACACACAGTCTTATCTGTGTTTTCTCTTCTTGTTTTTATACATCTCAGCAAGCCTATGAGTGAAGTAGATATTACCATTGTTTTCTTCTCACAGCCTATAATCTAATTTTTCTCACTAAAATATTCCAGTTTGCCTCAAGCTAACACATAGATAATAATAGGGGTTTGTTTTTTTTTAAAACCAGGAAGAAAACACAGAAAACATTTGAAAGACAACAGGCAGGCATACTTTATAGCAAACCCATGTCATGTAGCTGTAAAAGAAACTGAAGAGATGTGTGGTTGTCATTTATGCAAGGAATTGACTGCATGCACAGATCCTATTAAATGTGCATTAATATTTATCTAATGACTGCCTTAAATGAGAATTTGCAGTTAATTTCTATTGTTATTTTTAATCTCTGTTCTTCCTTTTTTGCTCCTTTGACTTCAGAGCAGAATAAATGAAACTTCCCTGCATAGGGCTGATAGGAATACAGAATTTAAAGATAATGTAAAATCCAACAATCTCTTGAGCAAGTATTTAAGAAATGGGAAGAGATACATAGCTATGACATTTCTTTCCTTCAGTTTGAAAAGCTAAACTAAAAAAAGCCTCTGTGAGCATGGCATGCTTATATATTCTCTAATTATTATTATATGTTTTAATTTGCTGATTAGATAAATAATTTAGCAGGAAATAAAGTTTTCTACCATCTTGATTGAAGTGACATTTAGCTTATTCTTTCTAAAAGAACCTAGTAAACAACAGGTACATGTCACACAATCAAAGGAAATGGTGCTCTGGGCAGTAAAATTGCCCAAACCCCCAACGTGTGGTGGGTAGATAAATGCTGTTATCAGTGATGACACAAATGTGCACAGGTTCTTGCCTCTCACATGCTACAGTTCTCCATCTTCTTTCCTTCTCCCACTAGGAAGCTGAGAAAACTCATTCTATTTCTGATGTTATTCACATTGCTTATGGCTGAAACTTCCGGAAGAAAGGATATTTGGGATCTTAGCCTCTAACAACAACATGGTGCAACTGAGACATCATCACTAAAAGTTGCCTAGTTACAATCATTTCCAGTTATTTTGGTAGTCCACGAGATCTCAGTGTCTCATGGAAGGAAATAGTATGTTCTCTTTTGCTGTTGAGAAATGTACCTAACCCATGCAGCTCTTTAATAGGCACTGCTGGTAAATGTTAAGAGCATGTATTCTACTAGCATGCCTTAGAGAATAGCAGATGTCAATTTATTTGATTATCATCTAAATTCAGAGCAAGGGGCTAGAAAGCACTGGAGTTCCTGATATTTGCAAGCTTCTTTTCTTCATTCATCTGGTGTAATAATATATCAGCATTTTACTTGGGAAACTTGAGAGTGCTTTTGAAAGCCAGGATGGACTAAGTCCATTAGTCACTCTTATTCTCTTCTGTGCTTGTGACTTTCTGCATTTTGATTGTTTCTGCCTGTTGAAGTGTCTGTTATTAAGGAATTAAGGACTGACATTGCTGCTGCTGCTGCTACTAAAAACGTGGTACTTTGCCATCTCTAGGTCTGGCATATTGTGTGAAATCAAGTGTCTGTGGCTGTTCATTGTTGCATTATTTTAATTGCTGTAGAAGCTCAAGCTCCTGATGCAAGGGTTAGGGGCTCCTGAGCATTGAGGAACTGCCCATTTGTGGAGTGAAATGGCAGAGCTTGCATGCATTATCTTTTCTGCTCCCTTCAGTTCTGTCATCTCTAGATCTGTTAAGGATTTTTTGGGGAAAAGGGAGGAAGGTAGTTCTGTATTTTTAGACTGCAACTTCTTGTTCCCTAGATGTAGGTTATTCCTCCTTCTGAAAGATCTGTAAAATGCCTCACTTATTGTCAAGGTTCCTTTTGGCATTGTTCTGCAAGTAGTTTGTTTTGCTTCTGCAACTATCAGTGTGAGCTTCCCTTGTTCTTTTTCCTTCTAATTTACCCAAGCACCATTGCTACAGAAATTTGCAGATCATAATGGCTTTGGGTTCTATCTCTTTAGAAATTGTTAGTGATACTCTACATCTGTTAATGAGCACTGTTGAAGAAGGATTATTTAACTGAGCCTGTATTTCTAAAGCATTTAGGGTATGCTGCTAGAAAACAAATTATTTCTTTCTGCTTAGAAAATGTCTGAAATGCTATAGAGCAAATTAAAAAGGATAAATATGTTTTGATTCGGGTTCTTTGGTCTTTCCACAAGCATTGCAAGAAACAAACAAATCAGAGTTAATTTAAGAGATGTGAGCAAACTGCTTTTATATAGAGTGTTGGATGGTATTTTTTCATCATCACAGTTGGAGCTTTAGTTTTTGGTGATCAGCAGGTTTCAAATGTTGGCAAACACAGTATATTTAATGGCCATTCTCCTGTTGTGTGTTCTGTGGAAATATGCATTAGAGAATAAACACTGAAATAGCAGTGGCAATGATGGTTCATGTAGCTAACAAATTTTTTGCTTGCTTTATTAAGCATTAAAAAACTCAATACATTGAATAATTTAACACATTTAGTAATTCCACATTTGCTAGCAGTACAGATATCTTTCGTGCTAATATAATAAGGCAGAATTTTATCTACTTTAGTGAAGCTCTGCTGCAAACACATTGTACGAGACTTCTGGCCTTGCAGTGTCACTTTATGAATGGTGTTATAAATAAAGTGGTACAAGGTAATTTTAAGCACATGCAGAATGCACAGGTCTTTGTAATCTATTAGCCATAATTGTGTGGAAGTATGCCTGCTTCTCTGTCTGATGCCCTCTATTTAAGTGCCTGAAATGTGTATGATAAAGCTGTAGAATTAACTGTTGACTATGACTTGCAGAAACCATCCACTCTTTTCTTTCACCAGCGTGATTGAAAAGAAAACCATCTGTGCCTTATTTCCTTGATCATGTCCCCAAAGCCATGTAATCATGCCTGTTAAGTTCCATGTCTCTCCATCAACTTCACCCGTGCCCATGTGCAACAGTAGCAGGGCCAAGAATCAAATAAGCCACATCTATCTCTCAACAGCAAATCTCCTTAGATGAAGAGTCAGGCTGGCAAATGAGCTTCTCTGTTCCCTGTAATAAGGATTTACCCATCACTGTCACTTGCAATTTCCTGGTGTGAAACTGATGCTCAGCCAGCATAGGTGCTTCACTGTCCAATCTTTTTTTTCTTCTTCTTATGAACATTGTGAAGCTTTCATTTTTTTAAGATAAGAATATATTTGTATTGTGTTTACTTCTGGTTGGGTGCATTAATTTCTCGATCAAAGAGCTATGCCCTTTGTAGGATTGTTAGCAACATGGAACAGGGATGAGCTTCTCTTGCAGCAGCACTGTAAGTCTGAGACACTTGTTTGAGCACAGATGTTCTGTTGTGATGCCTGCTCTTTGTATTACAGGTTGTGCTTTAGTATCAGTTTTGGTTAACTAGTTAAACTGTACTGCAGTTGTTCTCAAGCACACATTTCTGTTTCATAACTGTGCAAAATCAGAGCATATACCCAAATCTCAACTCAGCTTTGAAGATAGAGATGACTGAAGTGGTCACCTCAAACTGAGAAATCAAAGTTGAATGAGTACAACAGTAGACATCTGTGTTACTTTCATACAACTTGAGAGTGATGTCTTTCATTAACTTTCATGCAGCTTTCTGCCACCCTTGACCCCTCTCTTGATATCTGAAGTAAACCCGATGTATGCCTTCAGAATATTGACAGTTGTAATTTATCACAATAGTCACAAGTTGGAAATTGGTGAACTTTTCTTTGTTGTAGTTAGTTATTCTGTGTCTTTAAATGGTTTGGTAAAAGTTGAAGAAATATTGTGTTCTCAGGAAATGGGTTTAGGTTCTGCCAGGGCAAGTTTAGATTGGACATTAGGAAAAAACTTCTTTACTGGAAGTTGTGAGGTGTTGGAACAGGCTGCCAAGGGAGGTGGTGGAGTTGCTACCCCTGAAGTTGTTCAGGAAGCAGTAGATGTGGCACTTCAAGATATGGTTTAGTGGTCATGGTAGCTGGGTTATGGTTGGACTTGGTGATCTTAAAGGTCTTTTTCTAGCCTTAATGATTCTGTGATTCTATGACACTCGGTTTGGGCATGTACACATTCACATTCTGTGCATATCGTAACTTCTTTACTTTGAGGGTGGCAGAGAAGTGGAATAGGCTGCCCAGAGAGGTTGTGGAGTCTGTCTCTGGGGACTTTTATTTTAAGAGTTTTGTAAAGTCTTATAGAATAAACATTAAATCAAACCAGAAGTTGCTTTTCAAGAAACCTTCCCCTGACAAACGTTACAGGATATATTTACAGCTTCACAGATTGCATCGGGTTGGAAGGGGTCCTCAAAGGTCATCTTGTCCAACTCTCCTGAGATGAGCAGGGACACCTCCAGCTAGATCAGGCTGCTTGGGGCCACGTCAAGTCTGATCTTGAAAATCTCCAGGGAGGAGGCCAGTTAGCAGTCTCCTTTAGGACACTTAGAAATGTCAGCTATAAGTCTAATTGTTTATTCTTTTCAGAGAGACAGAGTTAATTTATTTCATGAAATCTCCCTTACCTCCTGGACATTCTGATTCAGATACATCCACTCTAACACTAGAACTGTGAAGTGGAAATACTATGCTAAACTTCACCTTTTCAGCATCTGCAGTCCCATCTGGGTACTCTCCTACTGAACTGGAATAGAAAAGCAGCTGATCAGGACACTTTCACTCTGTCTTTTATTTTTGTGCTGAAATATCTTGATTACCATGGCAGAACAGCAAATGATCAATTTTGTCTTCTGTTTTAAACAGGTTCATGATTCCAGTTGCTGCAACAGCAGAGAATTGCCTTCTTACTTTATACCAGTATTTGGCATTTCACAGCTCTGATCAACAAATTATTTTGAGAAGCAGTAAGCAGCCAACATTCTCTCTCTTACAATTATATTACTCTGAACAGTCTGACCAGTATTTTCCAATATAATCTCAGGGATATCAAGATAGTATTTTTCCTCATTAGTTACAAGAGAATACTACAATTGCATTTTTAACAATAGTGCAATAGCTTCTGTGTTCTTGTTGAAAATAGGCACTTAAGGCCTATTCCCTGGCAAACTTGAGGCATGGCAAGTTTCCAGGTAGACAAACCCAAAATATCTGGACTCGTTATTGTGCAGCAGGCAGAACATGGCAGGTATAAGGGCAGAGAGCAGTGAGACAGAAGCACAATGAGAGAGAAGCCCAATAAGGCAGAAACAGAGAGAGCATGATAAGGCAGAGCACGTTGTGTTTGCCTGCTCATCTCCTTTTGTCAATGCAGCCTGAGACTAATGTCTTTTGGCCACAGATTAGCCAATTGGAATGGCAGTTTGCCAAACTGCACTACATTAGCTAAAGCCAGGGCTTACTTTTACCTTTTTAGGGCAGACCACAAACAAACATATAAACATGTGCGGGTTTACGAGTTTGGAAGGAGAAAATGAGACTCAAAGGCACCAGGCCTTTGTCTTCCTTTCCCACCCTTGCTTCTCCCATCAGCAGAAGGAGGGAGAGCAGAAAGCATATCTGGGCAAGCCAGGACATGTTTAGGCCTATTTTGGCCTTCCATAACAAAGTCGTAGGGCAACAATTGCATATGTTTTGAAGAAAGCAAAGCAGAAGATAGAAATGTGATGTTTTGATAAAATGCTATCATTATTTGCCTGTTTAGAATAGTTTTCAGCTTTTTTACTCACTGTCCCTGAAGGCTGAAGAGCATACTCATATTTTAAAGCCTTTTGCAAGCCTGTGATGGGAGACTAGAAATATTTTTATTTACAGTATATCTCCGTACTTGCCTCCCTGCCCATCCTGGCCCCACCTCTTCTTGCCTCCTGCTCCCCCTTGCCTTTCTGTCTGTCTGTGTGTAGCTGTGTTTATGGGAAGAGATTAAGGTCATTATATAATTCATGTTGGAAGAAATATGTGTGAGTCATTTAATATATATGGGGGTCATTTAATGTATATTCAGACACATATACATTTTAGAGTTGTTGGCATTTGAGATATAGTTTGATGAAATAGGCAAGTTTTTTAGGTGAGTAATTCCTTGGGTCTGAAATAGGTTTAGCTTTGAAGACCCTAAGACTACATTAACTTAAAATAAGAATGTTACTTAAGCTGTAAACTTTATAAACTGTTGGGGCACAGTCAGTGAAATGTGTTTCCTCAGCTCCAGCCTGTGATCTTGTTTTATAGATAGTGAAGAAAGCAGTAGTGGAGAAGTTGTTCTGCACCCATGTTATAGTCCACAATCAATTTCTCATAGTAATTTCTCATGTTCCTTTGGTGCAACCACTGACTCAGCCTATGAAGATTCTCAATCAGGTATGATGCAGCTGTTCACTTTAAAACTTTCTGCTCATGCAGCTGCTTTTCAGTTTACTGCTTTAAAGAGATATTTTTCATATTTGTAAGCTTTGCCTGAGATTCTTATGCACATATAATTGATGAATGTGGAGAAGGCTGTTCTCCTTTGTTACACCATGTGGAACCTGGCTTAAAGTATAAAAGCAGAAAAAAACTCTCCTCTTAGCAGATAAAGTAAAAGGGAAATCAGTCACAATATTTAAAACCCAACCAAGCAAAAACAAATAAACAACATCAAAAAAACCCCAACCTCCCCAAAATAAAAACATCACCACCAAAGGAAACCAAACAAGCCCTCCCTCAAATACCAAGGCTCCACTTGCCTTACATGTCCATAAATAAACCAGCAGAACAATAATTACTGAACCAACCTGAGGGATTAATTTCTCAGAAGGACATTGTTTCTGTACTCATGAAATAACTAATGACATACCCTTTGTAAATATGCTATGTTCTGTAAGGTTATAGTTGTGTTCTTAGGTTAGACTTTGACATTTTTATTGCACTTAGGAGATACTGTACAAGACAACCATTGTCAGTGTGTGCTGTAAAGGTGCTGTTCCATGAGAACTAAAAGTAATAGACCTGTTGTAAGGCTGTCAGGTGACTAGTAGCTGAAGCTGTTGACATCTCTTCTTTCAGCTGCTAGTTTTCTAACTAGGAAGTTAGAAGAGTGAAAGTTGCTGTTGCTGTTTCATCACTGTTAGGATTCAACACTTACACATCTGCTGACGTGGTCATTCTGTAGGGTATTGCCAAGGCAAATAGGGATGGTTAAGCAGATTATGTAGCAGCTCTTTACCAATATGGTTCGTTTTTAATAGAATAACATAAGAAGAGTTCAAGAGAACAATTCAGTTTCACATCTGAAAAGGCAATAAATTGGCAAAGATAGCAGTGGTAAGATGGGGAAAAGCAATGTCATCCAGCACAAACTCAGACAGGGCTGTGTGATGATTTTATAAAGGATCAGATTCTTTTCTCCATATTGCACTATTTTTCTTCTTAAATTGTAACAAGAACTTCTATTCACTGTCTACTAATCAAACATTAAAACTGCAACAGTGGTACTAAAATGCACCTTCAGGGATGGAGTTATCGGAGTTGCTTGTGCTATGAAGAAAATAGTTCATTTCCTTAGTTACGTTTTATGCAGTAATATTATTCTTGTTGTTGCTAACAACAAATACTTGTTAAAACAGATGATCTTAACTTTAGACCAAGTCATTACTTAGGAGGCATAAGGCCTACCAAAGGGAAGCAAAGTCCAAAGACATGGATTGGGATGTAGACTTAGTTATACCTCTGCAATAGCTGATACACCATTTGAACACAAGTCAGTTACTGAGCCATGCTTTGTCATGGGGCTGGGGAGTTAACATTGGTTAGTTGGTGAAGCTTTACCTACTGGATCTGTATGTAAGACTTTTTCTTTAAGATTGCATCCTGTGGTTTTTGCAAGCCATGCATAAATTAATTTTTTTTCTGACTGGGTAATGATTTTGTAAGTGAAATGAAATTCCAAGAATGTAATTTGGTCTATTCCCAAGGTGTGTTCATGTCACCTAAATTATTTACTCCTGAAATAAGTTGATTATTCATTGTCTGACAGGTTTGGGGTTTTTTTTTGTGTGTGTGTTTTGTTTTGTTTTCTAAAAACAATAGTGTGTAAAAGAACAAAAATATTTGTTTTGTGCTAGATAAAACTAAGGAAATGTTAAATGTTTCTGGATTTTTATTTTCTTTTTGGGTGTACTATGCAGAGTCAGATGCTGCTTTTGAAAGTGAGAGTGATGGAGAGATGAGCAAGGAGAGTAAAACTGACAGGCAAAGTGATGGGAGAGAAAAGAAGCATAAATTATCATTGTTTCCTGCTGAAGATGAAGAGGACTACATCTTCTTTCAGAAAACTCGAACTGCTGTTAAGAATTGGTTCACTCTCTTTGGCTGGTCTAGTGGACAAAATCCTATTTCAATCCCATATTCACTGAGAAGGTAATGAATATCTGCTTAGACCTAACTTATCTCAGCGTACTAACATGATTGCATATGTACAAAAGTGTTTTGGAGATAATCTGAGAAATATGAACACATCCTAATGCACAGCTGTAAATGAAAATTTTAGTATCCATCTGCTTTTTACAGGAACATGTCATCCAACTATTATTTTTCATTCTCTCAAATGTATTTCCAACTGTGATGATCTGATATAACAGCACTGAGTGTACGCAAAAGATGCAATTCAAACTTCATGTCAGTCTTAACTGAAATTGATTCTCCTCCCAGAACAAGCAGAGTTCTAGCAGTTGTCTCTTTGCTGACGTAAATGTTCCAACATTGTGTCTTTTTGAAAAGATAAAGTTACAGATAAGGAAGCAAATTTCATAACAGTTTTACAAAAAGCCTGGAAATGTACTGGTCATAGTGGTATCAGTTAGTTGATCTTTTGCTTGCTATAGAATAGTGAGGAAGCCAGACTCCTGGGACACACCTAGGCATTTATAAACATGATACGAATCAAAGTTGTTTGGCAGACAGCAGTGACCGATACAAATTTATTTATGAAATCTTTCACATGTACTTATTAAATATTTCACATTGTTCATAATTCTTACATTATTATGAAAGTTCTGTAAAGAGGAGAAAGGGTTGTACTCTTCAGCCTTCTTGCTGCTGCATTTGCTTTGTGGTTTATTAGATTTATCGTTGTGATATAAAAATGTTAGCTCATTTTGTGCTTTTAAAAGAATAATATAGGAAGCTTTTTCTGTCTTAGAGATGTGTGTAAAATCCAGATGACCTCTTCAGAAGAAAAGGGTTTTAAACAGAGCCTTGACAAAGATACCAAGACTTTGCATGACATGTTGTTCCATCTGAGTGGAGAATTATTACCAAGCATTGCAACGAGCTGGTCATTGCACCTCGATCCAATTGAAAGAGTACGGCAACTCCACCATGAGCATTCTACATTGCTTGCTTTCATTAAGTAAGTACATGAGAAAATATTAATTCATGCAGCTTTTTTTTCCACTTAAAAAAAATAGATAGCATATTTCAAACATAATTCTTACTGAAGAATATACAGTAGGTTTAGAGTTTCCATTATCTTTTGTTATCTAAGATCTACGCATTAAAACTGTAGTTTTAACCTAGACTATCCCCTGAAATTTACACTAGATGAGGTGTCCTTTGGTAATGTTATAGTCAATGCAAGCATTCTACAGGAACTCTGCTCTCTTAATTATCAAAAAAGGTGACTTTCAGCCTTATTCTTCAGACTCAGTAGAGAGTCAGATCAGATTTGTCTTTAGTGATCTCACCATTCCACTGATGCTCTTTGTCCTGTAATTACTAGCTTTAGCAAAAAAAAATGTAGACTGACTTTGTAATCTCTTAATCTTTCATATGAATAATATGCTAAGAAATGAAAGTGCTACTTCTGAACAGATTTAGCTATTAGCTACCTTCGCTGATAATCTTATCTTGTCACATAATATGGAACCACTATCAAAGATGGTGCAAATAAAAAAAACCTGATAAATTCTTAATCCTTCCTGCCTGTCACTGCTGTGAAACAGAGAAGAATCTAAAGCTTCACAGAAAGTCTAATGTCATGAGATCTTAGAGATCATCAGAAACCCTGAAACCCAGCATCTCTGCTTCTTTTTACCATCCCCAACTAGTGCTGAAGATGCTCTAAAGCCATTTAAACCCCATCATTTACATAATGTTCTAAAATAAAGCTTTTTGTCTGAGAATAACAGACAGTGATGTAGCTGTATCTGAACTCGTTATGAGACCAATGCACACTGCTTCAACAGCACTTGACATTTATTTGCAGCTTTCATCCATGTCATTTGTTCTTTAAAAGAGACAGAACAGCATTCTGCTGTGCACCATACATAACATAGTTCCAGATGATTTGGAGGAACCATTGCAGCAGTGGTAGAACAATATCTTTGCCTTTCTTCATTAATGAAGGGCAATGCTTACATATTTCTGTTTTCACAGCTTCAGCATCTACTTTGGTAGTAAATAAAGGAATCAATAGATACATCCCATCATATCTTAGATTTGAGTCATTAGACACAGTGCATTGCTGAAGATGTCTTTACAGCATATAAACTGAAAACTCTAATTCCATTCTACTGATTCTTCTTCTGAAGGAGTGCTGCATCATTCCAGAAAGCAAGATATTGAGTACATGGTGGTATAGAATTTTAGAATCACTCAGGTTGGAAAAGACTTTTAAGATCATCAGATTTGACTGTGAAACTAAACACTGCCAAGTCCATCACTAAGCCATATCCTTGAGTGGCAAGTCCACATGTCTTTGAAATGCCTCCTGTGTTGGTAACTCAACCACTTCCTTGGGCATCCTTTATGGATGAACAATTTTTATAAGGCAGGCAATCTGCTCGAGTTATATATGCTTTTAGCATTTAGATGTAGGCATAGGAATTGAATGTGAACTTCATAAATAGAAGTTATCTAAACCAATTAATAGAACTGCATCATTAGTCCAAAGTGTACTCTGCCAGAATTCAGAAAAGCTTACACACAATCTGACCAAGATGAAAAGCTTGGACTGGTCTTAAAAATAGTTACCTTGTTTCCAAATGAACATTTTCCTGCTCTATGATTTCAGAAGCAAAGGAGCATATCTTCCTCATGTTATGCCAGAATTTCTGCTTGAGCCTGATGACTACAAGAAGTGGATTCAAGTGCAAACTGTAGGTTTCGTGGGTTTTTTTCTGTTCATTACTTTGGGGTTTTTTTTGTTTGTTTCCTGGGGTTTTTTGTTTGGTTGTTTGGTTTTGGTTTTGTTTTTTTTAACAAAGAGCACATGCTTAGTGTCCTTTGAAGACTAATGTAAGTTCTTTGTGGACACTGAATATTGCTATCATGCTGACTGTTTTGGATTGCATAAATCTAAGCACATGTATGAGATTGAACAGAAATTTAAGTTCTTCACCAAGAGAGTCATTGGACACTGGAATGGGCTGCCTGGGGAGGTGGAGGAGTCACCATCTCTGGAGCTGTTCAAGGCAGGATTGGATGTGGCACTTGGTGCCATGGTCTGGCCTTGAGCTCTGTGGTAAAGGGTTGGACTTGATGATCTGTGAGGTCTCTTCCAACCCTGATGATACTGTGATACTGTGATTTACACCCTACTTCCTTGTTTTGTCTCTTCTGTTCCTTCCAATACTGCTGATGCCTGTGATTCATTTCCAACAGATGTTTTCTCAAAGTAGAATTAGTTTTACTGCTTTCTACTGATTTTAACATCTAAAAAAGAAAAAAAATCTTTTGTGATCCTCTCTGTCCTGACTGCTGCTTCCAGCTCATGTCAGTTCTGTATCGTGCTTCTTAATCCTGAGATAGCAGCACACTGTAAATGGTTCTAGTGCTGATGACTATTGCATTATAGAAAATGTTATCAGTCATTTATGCCACTGATTCCTTCTCTCCCTCTTGTGAATTTCCTATCCAAACTGTTGAAATAAATACTGAAAATGAATCTCATTCCTTCATCTGAAGGGTGACAT
Organism: Pogoniulus pusillus; assembly: GCF_015220805.1. NCBI lineage: Eukaryota > Metazoa > Chordata > Aves > Piciformes > Lybiidae > Pogoniulus > Pogoniulus pusillus. The sequence goes on from NC_087275.1 coordinate 25,413,532, forward strand.
GGATGAGTTGAGAAAAGGAGATGTGGAAAACTCAGACAAGAATCTATTTGTTCTGGAGGACAGCTCATTTGAGACAATGAGCAAACGAGCTTGGACAGATGTGCTTCTGCAGATATACAAGGTAAATTGTAGATTTCATTTACTGCTTGAATTCTGAAGAACTGACACCAAAAAACTGTGTATGATCAAGTGTCACGGATTGAGCTGAACCTGCTGCTGTTATTTGTACCATGCTGCAGTCATGCCAGCTTCAAACATGAAAGTGCTAACTGAAGCCAAGTAGTATGGGGATTGAAGTTCAAACTGCAACATCAGAGGCTTCCTATTCTGGTTGCTGCTTCCGAGTTCCAGGTGCTGGCTCTTTCCCTCAGGCGTGGCAGTGGAAAGAGTGAGAGTTGGATAGCTGCTGGGATTGGCTTTCTGGCTTTTGCTGTTTTTCTCTCCTTTGCATTTCACTGTGCTGCTTCTGTGAATAGGCTCAACTAAGGTAATCATGCATAGTACTGTGAGATTAATTAGATTAGCTAAGGTAATTACACACTGTGCTTATGACATCTCATGTTGCATTAAACTCCTATCCCTTTATCTCAGCCCTGAGTTGTGTGTGTTTTACTCTTCCCTTGACTTTTGTGTTGGAGGAGCAGGCAGTTTAGCTGTTGGGCTAAACTATTACGTCAAGGGATGTCTTTGCCATGAGAACAGTGGAACACTGGAACAGGTTGCTCAGAGAAGTAGTTGAGTCCTCATCCTTGGAGATATTCAAGGTTAGGCTCAATAGGGCTCTGGGCAACATGACCTAATGGAGACCACTGCAGTGGGGTTGGACTAAATGACCTTTGGAGGTACCTTCCAACCCAAGTCATCCTATGATTCTATGATTTTTTTGAAACATATCTATAAAAATAAACAATTTAAAGTGTTTAATTTATCTCTGACAGAGAACAACAAAAAAGAAACCCAAACACCCCCCCCGCCAAAACAATAAAAAAGAAACCCAAACAACAAAAAACCCAACCTAAGCAAAACAAAACAAAACAAAAGTGAGAAAATTTTTGTTTTCCTAGGTATGAAACTTTAGCTGTGTGTTAATATGTTTGTCCTGTGGTGCTTGATTGCTGTCTGGAGTTAAACCATGATACTATTTCAATCAGTACAACATTATAAAAGCCTACATTTTGTAGAATTAAATGTTAAGAAATCTTATTATAGATAACGAAAACTGATGCATTTTTTGTTACCTTGGTGTCCTGACTTAACACAAGCCCCCCCAGACAAGAGGGAAAGTAACACCAAAAAAGCCCTCTGAGTTGAGATAAGGAATTTAATGACCTGATACGATGCACAGTTACCTTAGCCTATTTGTAGAAGAATGCAGTTAAAGCAAAACCAGCAGCAGAAGCCATCAGTAAAATGATTCTCCCCAAGCAAGCACTCAGCAAACAGCCCAGGAGAAATGATCAACAGCCAAATATGCAGAAACCAGAAGCAGCAACTGGAATAGGAAGCCTCTTATGTTACAATCCAAACTTCAAGCTCCATGATTCTTCACTCCAGCCAGGACTTCAATTGTGAAGCTGGCATGGCAACAGCATGGTATGAATCATAGAACAAAATCATAGAAATCAGGCTGGAAGAGACCTCCAAGATCATCCAGTCCAACCTAGCACCCAGCCCTAGCCACTCAACTAGACCATGGCACTAAGTGCCTCATCCAGGCTTTTCTTGAACACCTCCAGGGACGGTGACTCCACCACCTCCCTGGGCAGCCCATTCCAATGCCAATCACTTTCTGTATCAAAAACTTCCTCCTAACATCCAGCCTAGACCTCCCCTGGCACAACTTAAGACTATGTCCATTGATTCTGTTGCTGGTTGTTTGGCAGAGGAGACCATCCCCCGCCTGGCTGCAACCTCCTTTCAGGTAGTTGTAGGCAGCAACGAGGTCACCACTGAGACTCATCACCATCATCAGATTAAACTCAACCCATGACACTTGGTTAAAATAATTTGTTTACTTATTTGAAATAAATAAGAAATACTCATTTGACTAGACATATGCATAACTGTGATATTTATTATTTTACTCAAATTTTAAAACATATATAATTTATAATACTGATTCCTTTAAAGATGTAATTGAACTTGGTCAGTATAGACTTCTGAAATTGAGTAAAATTTCATTTTCACTGATTTTAGATAAAAATATCATGTTATTCAAAGTAAGTCTGATGTGATCAGTAAAGTTTGTATGCCTAAACTCAAATACTTCTTTCTTTTGAAGGAGATGGAAAATGAATGAAAAATATAAATATTATCTGGTCTTCCCAGTAGAAAACAGACATGGACATGTTGGAGTGTGATTCCAGTGAAGGGTTTCATGATTTAAGAGACTGGAACATCTGTCATCCAGGCAGAAAATAAGAAATCTGAAACTGTTCAGCCAGTAGAAGGGAGGATTCAAGGGAGATTTAATCAATGTGTGTAAAGAAGACAGGGTCATACTCTACTTGGTAGTGCCCAGTGGCATTGTGAGAGGCAGCAGGCACAAACACAGGAAAATACAGGAAATTCTTGTAAGCATAATAACTGTTTTGTACTCCAAGAGGAGTCATACATAGGACTTTTCTTGCCAAGAGACAGTGAAAATATGTCATGGATAAAAACATATTTTCTTCTAGATGTAGCTGGCATTATTCTTTCCTGTTTTGATAACTTTGATAGCATGTCAGGTTATACTGATGAAGGAATATAGTAATAAATTAGTGGGAAAAGGCACTACCTTTTGAGAAAGCATGAAATAGTTTGCATTTGATAGCTTTTTTTGCCGTTATTTTCTTCAGAATTCCATCTGATAGCAAAGTTTGAGATTTCTTTTTCTCTTGAGATAGTCCTGTGCAAATACATAAACTCCCATGGAGAGAAATCCAAATAATTTAATTAAGTTAGCTCAGCCATCTCTGCATGGAACTAGACTTTTCTGAATTGAAATGCTTCAGGGTTAAAAAAGGAATTTCAAAGTGACTTTTTAATTTGTAATTAAATATGAATGCTCTAATTTAAGTCTTGTGCACACGAATAGTTAAATAGGGTTTGTCTATCAGTATATCCTAAAAGTGTTTTCAGAAAAACTTGGAAGCCATGGATGAGAGCACATCATGTCATCTGGAAAGAAGGAAGAATTCAGATGGAAATGTGGAAATTGTGAATCCACACATTGCTATAGCTGCTTTGTACCATATGTAAGGGGAGTCCTCTCCATCTGCAGCACATGGAGTGATTAGAAACTTGTAACACTTTCCCTGAAGAAGCTGGTGCTGGTTGAAATGTGTTATTGAAATCTTAAATGAAGAGGAACAGTTACAAAAGGGGTGCAAGCTGTTTCATTCTGATTAGATGAAATGGCCTTTTCTATATGTCTGTATAGATCAGGGAATTAGACATCACTGAGATTATTTCAGGGACTTGCTCCTCTCCCCAAATTATGTATAAGCCAGGATCACCCTGTTCCAGGTGCAGAATATGGCACTTGCTCTTGTAAATATCATATGGTTGGTGATGGCCCAGCTCTCGTCTGTCTGTCCAGAACTCATTCCACCACTCCTCCTAAGTTAGTATCATCAGCAAACCATACATACAATTTCTGTATCCTGATCATTTATGCAATCTCTAAAGAGCACTGGCCCTAAAATTGAGCCTGGGGCAACCCCATTTATGTCTGTCTGCCAAACTATATCATAGAATCAACCAGGTTGAAAGAGACCTCCAAGATCAGCCAGTCCAACCTAGCACCCAGCCCTATCCAGTCAACTAGACCATGGCACTAAATGCCTCATCCAGTCTCTTCTTGAACACCTCCAGGGACGGTGGCTCCACCACCTCCCTGGGCAGCCCATTCCAATGCAAATCACTCTTTCTGTCAAGAACTTCCTCCCAACATCCAGCCTGTAGTTCCCTCAGGCACAACTTGAGACTGTGTCCCCTTGTTCTACTGCTGGTTGCCTGGCAGAACTGACCAACCCCTACCCAGCCACAACCTCCCTTCAGGTAGTTTTCCTGTAACTCTCTTTACTATAGCTCTTCGAGTTCAACACATCAGCCAGTTGTTCAACTGAACTTTCTAGCTGTATGCTGGACATTTTGTCCAGAAAACCTCCAAAACTCTCTGCTGTCATCCCTTGGTCAATTGAATGGTTGACCTTTTAATGAAAATAAATTGGTTAAACAGGACTTTTCCCTTGTGAACCCATGCTGGCTATGATCCATGCTGACCTTGTTTCACAAGTGTTTCCCAAAAATAATCTTCTCCATAATGTTACCAGGCCATAAAGTTAGACTAACAGGCCTATAATTAACAGACACTTCCTTCTTTTCATTCCTGAAACCTTGGGACACTATTTGCCAGCTTTTGATTAGCGAGGACCTTTCCAGACTCCAAAGAGCTTTTGGATTTTGTTTAAGGAAGCAAAGGAATTTTCTTAAACCTCAGCAAATCTGTTCTCCTGTGTGCTATACATTTATGCTAATGTGTAATTTCTCAAACCTTTTCTAAATTATAAACCTTTTTGAGTATGAATTGATTGGTTGGAGTTTGCTGTTTGTTATTTTTTCAAATCTTTCAACTTGAATTTGTGTTTACAATTTGTGCTTATAGACACTGTTTCTAATTTCAGGTGTTTGTTCTCCCTCGTGTTTCTTCACGTAAAGTTACTGATCTGTTCAGCTTGGGAAAAGTGCAGACCATGCCAAGGATAAAATCAGACCCTTCATCCAGTAATATATATTCTCCACATGAACGAACCATCCTCACCTGGCTGAATGAACACTATGAGAAGAACCGAAAAACTGTGTGGAGAGACTGTCAGAAAGGTGAAATAATTCTTTCACTGTACTCTTCCATCTAATACTCCTTTTATAGACTTTAGAAATTGTTATTCATAGGGATATCAGGACAGTCTGCCACTTCAAATATTTTTGAGGGGCAATAGCTAGCCTTACTCTGTCCTGTGGGAACTCAAAGCCTATGAGGAGAGGCTGAGGGAGCTGGGGCTGTTTAGCCTAGAGAAGAGGAGGCTCAGGGGTGACCTCATTGCTGCCTACAACTACCTGAAAGGAGACTGCAGCCAGGTGGGGGTTGGTCTCTTCTCCCAGGCAACCAGCACCAGAACAATGGGGGACAGTCTCAAGCTGTGCCGGGGGAAGTATAGGCTGGATGTTAGGAGGAAGTTCTTCCCAGAGAGAGTGATTTGCATTGGAATGGGCTGCCCAGGGAGGTGGTGGAGGCACCGTCCCTGGAGGTGTTCAAGAAAAGCCTGGATGAGGCACTTAGTGCCATGGTCTAGTTGACTGGATAGGGCTGGGTGCTAGGTTGGCCTGGATGATCTTGGAGGTCTCTTCCAACCTGGTTGATTCTATGATTCAAGGCTGCCTTTTGAATGTCCCAATGCATCTTACTTAACATGGACTTTTAATTGAATTGCAATGTCTAAAGATGTGAGGACTGAATCTGAAGCATGAGGTGTACACCTAGTGGACGCTACTGGGAAAAAAGACATCCAAATGTCTTATTCCACGTGGAATATCTGTTGAAAATGTTGGTTTAGTTGACTGAGAGTATGTAATACATTAGAATATTAAAAATAGTTGTTATTTTTTTTTTTAAATAGTCACATGGTTATCAGCAATTGTACAATTGGTTTTTCTTCTTAGCTAATTAAAAGACCCAAAAATTGGCATCTAAAAAGATCAATTTAACTACAATATTTGGATTATTAGCAAATAATAACTTACATGAAAGAACATTCACAGGATAGAAAACTTAGTAGGCTGATGTATCAATTTGTGCAGACTTCATTGCAGATTAAGCTCTGGGTCACAGGTGAAGATGAATTTTCTGGTTACTGCCAAGGGACATTTATCTGCATTAAAGTTTTCTTTTTCAATGTCAGTTAATTATATTTTTCTGCTTTAAGAGAAGGATGACATTGGAATGAGAAGGCAGAGATTATCTATGTTTTCTGTGTGTGGGAAGTTACAGATACTGCCTTGCTATATTGGCCTGTATACTGCTTCTTAGGTTCATGAGTTCTGTATTTGATTCGCAGAATACATGAGTTCTGTATTCTGTTTGCACACAGAATTAGATTGATGTGTGCACATGAGCATGCCCTTTGCTTTTGCTTTAATTTCTCTCACAAATACCATATATATGAGTTTTTCTAAAGACACAATAATTTAGAAAAGAGAAAATTCAGAATTATGAATGGCATAATCTGTGCATTGTAAATGTTCACTTCCATAACTTTGATCTTAGACTGTTCCATTCCACAGATGAGCTTCCTCAGTATCTCTTGGAATTCTTTGCTTTAGCCTCTACTTTACTGTTATTTTTTTTGCTTTTTGCTGCCTTAGAAGGAGTTGAGTAGTCAGCTTGAATGTACAAAGGAGAAATCATACCTGACCAAGCTGACTGCCTTCCACAATGACATGACTTGCTCAGAGTACAGGTGGTGAGTGGTGGATGTTGTTAATCTCAATTTTGGCAAGGCTTTCAAGAGTCTCCCATATCATCTTAAACAAACTGATGAATTGCAGGCTAGAAAAGAGGACAATGAGATAGGTTGAAATTAGACTGAACTGCCAGGCTCATGGGTCATGATCAGTGGCACGAAGTCTGTCTGGAGGCTGGTCACCAGGAATGTACCTCAGGGTTGTTAGACTGAACTTAATTTTACACTAGAGAGATTTCAGCAGATTGAATAATCTGATGTGCTGTCAGTCCTTTAAATTTGGTGATGTTAAGGCTAATCATCTAATTTATACTTAGATATTTTCACATTTTTAATCATGTTAGCATTTAATTAAACATTTCAACAGGCATTTTTAGAAGAGCAAGCAAAAATGTCAAAGTGTAGTAAATGTTTATGCAACTCAACTGAAAGTCCCAATCTTTGTTGTTAGTATTTGCTTAATATCGCTAATTTTAAGAGAGGGATTAGTTCTTTATTCTTGCTACAGTCTAGATTAGAGAGCAATTACCATTTTTTTGCTTAACATTTATGTGCCTGCATATTATCATCCAAACACTACTTTGAATGAAGAATTAACCCTGACTTGCAATATGACTTGACCATGGAGCTGCTAGTCTCCTGAGTGATCCATTCCTACTAAATAAATGAAGATGTCTCCAGGCCACATTTCTCAGTCTTTTCTTTGATACCTAAGATACTTAAAGTGAAATGTGACAGTGAACCAAGCAACTGCAGGACAGAGAGGTTTTAAATACACATCTTTATTACTCCTTTCTAAAGTCGAAGATAACTATGCCATTCATCAGAACTCTCCTCTTGCAAGAATTAAGATGTCAGTGTCTTAGAGAGAACGTTAACAAGAAGTGTGCTTATCTCTACATCTTCTGCCCTTTCTGCTACTAAAAAAGAAATGTGTTTTAAATGCAGCTTGGCATATGTTTTGGGAGGGCAGGCTTGTCGTATGTCTTAGTGACAACAAAATGGAAAACCATGTTGAAACTGAAGACCAAATGCTATAAAGCTGCAAAATACCACTTTGCCTACTCTGCAGAGACCTTGATTATAGGTGAAAGATAAGATTCACAACCTACTTAAGTAACTTCTTAAACAGAAGAAAAACATTGCAAATGAGTGAATTAAATTGCCATCTGAGAATATGTATGTCTCTCACTTATTAATTATGATTATTACCATGGTAAGATACACCATATTGGGAAATAAGGGTTTTTCTTGAATGTATCCCAGGAAAATATTGAAAAGAGTAGATAATTCCACACTGATTATAAAATTATTAGGGAGTATGACAGCCAGTAAATTGAGCAATACCATCATAGAATGTTTTGAGTTGGAAGAAACCTCAAAGATCATCCATGAGACACCTTCCATTAGGCCAGGTTGTTCAAAACCCCATCCAACCTGGTCTTCATCACTTCCACGGAGGGGGCATACACAGCTTCTCTTGGCAGCCTGTTCCAGAGTCTCACTACCCTCATGGGCAAAAAACTTCCTCCTAATATTTAACCTCTTTCATTTGAAAACTGTTACTCCTTACTGTAACACTTTACTCCAAAATAGAGTCCACCCCCATCTTTTCTGTAGGCCCCTTCTAAGTGCTAAAAGGATGCTACAGAGTCTACCTGCAGTCTTTTCTCTGAGCTGAATAGCTCCATTCTCTCAGCCTGTCCCAATTGGAGAAGTGCTTCAATCTCCTAAATATCTTTGTAGCCCTCCTCTGGAGCCACCTGAGCAAGTCTGCGTTGTTCTTATACTGTGGATCCTGAAGCTGGATGCAGTACTCCTGGTGGGGTCTCTCCAGAATGCAGTAGAGAGGAAGAATCACCTCCCTCAACCTGCTAACCATGATTGTTTTGCTGCAGCCCAGGGTGCAAGTGCTGTGAACACATACTGCTGTCTGATAGCAACCTTTTCATTCACCAGTACACCCAAGTTACTCTCTGCTGGGCTGCTCTTAAGCTATTCATCACCCAGCCTGTATTTGTGCTTGGGATTGCACCAACCCATGAGATTGCACCTACCAATGTGTAAGACAGTATGCTTGGCCTTGGTGGTCTTCATGAGGCTTGCACAGATCCACCTCTCAATCCCAGTCAGAGTCCTTGTGTATAGGGTCATTTCCCTCCAGCACTGACCTGAACCAGGTCTCTGAACAACCAACCTAAGTATGAGATGTAAGAGCTGTCTCCAGAGCAGATACATCTTCATTTTCTTGGAAGATCTGCTTGAAATGGAACATACCACACTGTTTCCCAGTGTGGATTTCACCAAGTGTTGTGAAGTTCTACCTTCTTTATCACATGCACAGGTAGATTACAGTACTGGTTTCTGTGAACTCAGTATTTGCTGATTTTTCAGCACTTGTGCTGGTGCGTGAGGTTATCTCTGACATATACTGGTGTTTTATTTCTTTGGGGAGTGTTTGTACTGAGTTGCTTCCTCCTGCATCTCCCAAACCAATATACAGCATGTGTTTTTCCAGGTTACACACTCCCAGGGCTGCTCTGATTACTGTTCTCAGTAGAAATGGAGACACAACAAAACCAAGAAGTAAAGTTTTCTGCAGTAGAATGTTCGGCATGAGCAGCAGAGTTGCAGGCTTTGCTTCCTCTTGGCTGCTGTAGGCTTTATGCCTCTAAATCGTGGGGAGAAGCTTTGTCTCTCTCTGCAATGAGCATGTGGAGTCCATGAGACAGAGTCACCCAAAGCAAATGGCAAGAACAGCAGTCTTGCATCTTATCACTGTAGGAAACCAGATTGCTACAGCTGATGCAGTGACTGATGTGAAGACTAGACCTGTCCCCTCCGAATTGCGTCTCTCAGAGAGATATGTGTGTGTAGACATGTATCATGGAATCACTCCAGTTGGAAAAGACCCTTTGGATCATCAAGTCCATCCATCATTCTGCTTGTATATAAAAATATGTATGGGTATATACACCATGCCGACTTTCAAAAACATAAATGATCTAAATGGGAATGATCAGGTAGATATTCAGGAAGAAATTTTGTTTCCTTACTTGCAATTCACTTTATTTTCACCTAAACAAGACACTTCACAGTTGTTTGCATGTTAACTGGAATAAATAAGTTTTCTGGTTATTTGTGTAATTAACATCAGTTCTGCAGTGCAGAACAGATATGCTGAGCACTGTATAGGGGTGGACTTAGTAATACATCTTCAGATATTTTGTGAGGAGAAAAGATTTCTGAGTCAGTGAAGACTGAAAAGGTTTCTGTTAATTCATTGTAGGTATCAAACAGTGAATTTCAATAATAACAATAGTTTTAGTTTTTCTTTTTACTAAATAAGATGATTCAGGGATTATAGTGTTCGTTCTGAAGCCAGTGTAGAAGCCAGGCACGCTAATCAATTGCTGTGATGTATTGCATTTTATAGCTAAAACTGGAATGCCATGATAAAAAAATAGGGTTGAAAGTGATGTGTGAATGCAGAGGCTTTTAGTACCATTCAGTGATTTTAAAACTAGTTTTCTTTACTAATAGACTCATATAATTGTTTGACTTGGAAAAGAAAAAGATAATCTTATCCAAGCATTCCCAAATTCTATCAACTCTAATGCTAATCCATGTTCTTCATCACCACATCTCTGCCTCTTTGAAACACTCCTACTATCTGCTGAAAAGCAATAAAGTGGAGACTGATAGAAGGTATAATTGATGCATAAAAGCATAAGGAGTTGGTAAATATATTATTTAGGATAAGAACAAGCAAGAATAGATAGTGAAAGATTATGATAAATTCTTTTTATGAGTAGAAACGTAAATGCTCATTGCCTCAGGGTGGAAGCCTTTGGTGACAACAGATGGGAATAAATGAGACCGATCTCCAGTGTATCTGTTTTGCTGTCATTGCCCCATGTGGTTCTTCTTGAACTTTTCTACTTAGAGTTATTATAAATTGACAGTGAGATTAAGTCTATCTGTGCCTGGTATTTCAGGAGTTCTTAGAAGGATAATTATTGGTTTTGATGAGCAAGGTCTGTGGCATCCTGCCTAAAGCAGGAACTGTAATTTGCCTACAAATCTCTAATAAAAGACTTGTTTCTCATGTTAACATAAATGTAGCCTCACATGCTCATGTACCAAAGGCAGATACATTATCATTCTGCTATCCTAAATACATTGTAGGGAAAACATAGCAGACTTACAAAAAAATAAATCCAATTGTACATTTCTTCTCATCTTTCTTCTACTTAGTATTGTATATTTTAGTATCATCATTTAAAACCTTGCTTGGTTCTAATGCCAGCACTTAGAGAAAAGGTTATTGCTACATTTTTTTTTTCTGTAAATGTTTGTATTATTCAGTACCAGATTAAAGCTATTGGAACAGGGCTGCAGGCATTATTACGGCTGTAGATTGGTTCCACCTCCAGAGGTTTTCAGATCCCAGAGTAGGAAGTTGTTTTATAATGTTATAAACTGTCATTACTGCAATAATTTATGTTTAAAATGACATGCCATGATAGTTTAAAGGTCTGTCTAGCTCAGTCTTCTACCTCCAACAGAAGATGCTTAGAGATGAGGAACAGTGCAGCTGTATGTCAATGCTTTCTTTATGCATACTCTGAGAATTCCTGATTTGAAATTCAGGATTATTTGAGATAGAGGTGATAATTCTCTAAGATTTTGCTGGGGCCAACAGCTTTGAAGATTTCATTTTCACTGCTAACCATGGTATGTGTTAGCTATTTGGAAGCCAGTGCGATGTTTGACTTCATAAATGTTGGAAGAAATGGCTTTGGAGATTACTGGGAACTCTTGACCTAATTAGGTGTTTTTTGAGATGTTTCTTTGAATAAAGCCACTACCATCTCTCTGGAGTTGTTACCAACTCCAACTTACTTTACCACTTGGTGAGTCAGTGAGTTAAAGTCTGAGATAAAGCATGGTGATGGATCAGCTAATAAAGCAAAACAGTAAAGCACAGAAGATAGGACAGGGAGGATGAGCACAGAAAGAATCTGGTTCATTATCACGTGCAAAGGCTAAACTCACTATGTCTGTAGTGTACTGGACAGGTATTTGCTGTTATAAAAATAGCTGGAAAAGGAAATTCCATGTTCCACTTTAGGAAATATCTGGCTGTGGTATTTGGGTGTGTGTGTGTGTGTGTGTATGTGAGCGAGGGTAAAAAGCGACCAAGTCCCATCACAGGGGATAGACCTGGTCAACCCAGGATATTGCAAGATTGTTATTCTACTCTGCTTGTGGATGTATCCGTTCTACCTGAGTGCCTTTTGCATATATGCACCTGTAAATAGAATCTCCCTTTAGTCATCCAATCAGTGTGCAGTACATTCTTACTCTTCAAAAGTGAAGGTACATTTCTGTCCTCCAGCCCTGGGGAGCTTATGGCCCTACACTGGGACACTGGCAGTGTTTTCCATTCATTTCCACTGCAAAGATTTTCCTATTGTCTAATCTAACCCAAACATTTCCCCTGCTAGAATTTAAGTCCATTCCTTCTTTTCTAACCTGTGGTGTGCAGTGGCTCTTCCTTGCTTTTTTAGCGACCTTATACCTCTTCACAAATGATGTGCTTCCTCAGTTAATCCCTCTCTCATCTTTTGGCAAAACAATTCATTTTTTTCAGTATTTCTCTGTACATAGCTTGTTTTGTTTTCTGATAAACTCTCTTAGTAGATCCATGTCTTTCTTGGAGTTTGGTGCCAGTTACTGGTTTTATACTAGGTGAGACTTTACTTGAACTAAACAGAACTGAAAAGTTCAGTCTACCTTCTTAATATGCAGCTCTCCTATTTATGTATCCTAATCAAGTATGTGCTTTTTCCTGCAATGGTACAGGATTTGCTATTATCTCCAGACTCTGCTCTGAAAAAAATCTGTCTGCCCAATTTATCATCTAGCACTTCTGTAATGAATTACTCTTAATCGTGTAGTACACCGCACACATCGTTATTAGTTCTCATCCCCTTTGCTTCAGATCATTACTCCAATTGTTCAGGAACTTGTAGTCCTTTCCTCATGAGTTCTTGCAACCTGTTTTTCTTCCCAGAATCAATTCCTTAACTTGCTTAGAATTATCTCCAGACTGGACTGAAGTAGTTTTATGCTGTTTTTCAAACTGAAAGTGAAAATCTTGAATACTATACAATCTAAGATATTGCAGCTGGGTTTGGGGACAGCTGATAGTTAGGCTTACTGGTTTTGTGCCTCACCTAAATACTTTTTCCCTATACTACCTTTTCCTTGCTTCCTTATGGGAGAGAATCTGACCAATTTTATCACTGAACTTAAAATGAATAGTATTTGTCATTTGTCCACAATATCTTCTGCCCACCAAATAAATAGACAGTATTTGACATAATGGAGTTTATGGTGACTGTTGCTTGTTATTGTGCCAACAAATAGAACACATAAAATTGCTATAGACATTTCCTTGGTTATCTCCATTTGGGAAATAGTTTTCATAGCCCACCAAAAAAAAAAAAATCTTGAGGCTTCCAAACTCATCATGGAAACATAAAAACATTCATTTTTATTTTACTGAGAACTAAAATCAATTATGGATAAAACACCAAAATGTTGCATGAATGTTTTAATTTTGATTTGATAACTTACAGAAAAAGAAATGTTTTCTTTAATGCTATTTTAAATATTGGATTTGCCATGGTCTAGCCTTGAGCTCTGTGGTAAAGGGTTGGACTTGATGATCTGTGAGGTCTCTTCCAACCCTAATGATACTGTGATACTGTGATACTGTGATTTTAAAACTGAAAATGCATTTTGTAGTTCTGATAGCATGTGAATTTATTTAATTTTCTGCTGATATAAATGAAAGAATGACAATAAAAGAAATGTCATTCGAAGCATAAATGGAATGAAAACTTTCTTCAGGAAAGGAGATTATTTTTTAGGTGTTTCCTTGAATGAAATAATTGTTTGGGTTTTTTAAATCACAGAATCATAGATGGTTTAGGTTGGAAGGGACCTCAAAGATCATCCAGTTCCAACCCTTTGCCATAGGCAGGGACACCTCCCACTAGAATAAGTCACTCAAGGCCTCATTCAGCCTGGCCTTGAACACCTCCAGGGAGGCAGCATCCTCCCTGGGCAACCTGTGCCAATGTTTCACTACCCTCACTCTAAAGAACTTCTTCCTAACATCTAGTTTAAATCTCCTCTCTTCCAGTTTAAACCTATTACTCCTCATCCTGTCATTACAAGACCTTGTAAATATTCCCTCCCTAGCTTTGCTGTAGGCCCCCTGCAGATATTGGAAGGCCATTCCAAGGTCTCCTCAAAGCCTTCTCTTCTCCAGACTGAAGAGCCCCAACTCTCGTAGCCTGTCCTCATAGCAGAGCTGCTCCAGCCCTCAGATCATCTTTGTGACCCTCCTCTGGATTCGCTCCATTAGTTTGGTGTCCTTCTTGTGTGGGGGCTCCAGAACTGGACACAGTACTCCAGGTGGGGTGTGACGAGTGCAGAGTCAAGGGGGAGAATCCCCTCCCTTGCCCTGCTGGCCACACTGCTCTTGCTGCAGCCCCGAACATGGTTGCTGTCTGGGCTGCAGCCACACTGCTGGCTCATGTTGAGCTTTCCATCAACCCAGACCCCCAGGTCCTTTTCCTCAGGGCTGCTCTCAGCCATTTGCCACCCAGCCTGTATCTGTGCTTGGGATTGAGCCAACCCAGGTGCAGGCCATGTTGAATTTCATGAAGTTGCCCTGGGTCCACTTCTCCAGCCTGTCCAGGCCCCTCTGGATGGATCCTTTCCCTCTAGCAAGTCAGCTGTGCCCCACAGCTTGATGTCGTTTGCAAACTTGATGAGGATTCACTGGACTCTTCTGTCCCTGACAAAGATGTTAAACAGCACTGGTCCCAGCACTGTCACAAGTGGATGCCACTTGTCAGTGGTCTCCAGGTGGATCACCACTCTCTGCATGCGACCATCCAGTCCTTACTTTTGCCCTCTGGGACTTGGACATTGTGGTTGGAGCCCTTGCTATTGAAGGCTGAGGCAAAAAAGTCACTGAGCACTTCAGCCTTATCCACATCCTTTGTCACCAGCTCTCCATTTCCCTTCTGGAAGGGTCCCACATTCTCCCCAGTCCTCCTTTTCTTACTAATATATCTGAAGAAGTTCTTCTTGTTCCCCTCAGTGTCCCCAGACAGATCTAATTCCAGCTGTCCTTTAGCTTTCCTAACCTGAGCTCTGGTTGCACAAACTATTTCTTTGTATTCACCCCAGGTTCCCTGTCCTTGCTTCCACTCTCTGTAGGCTTTCTTCTTGCATCTAAGTGTGCCCAGGAGCTCTCTATTCATCCATGCAGGCCTCCTGGCATTCTTACCTGCCTTCCTCTTTTTTGGGATGCATTGCTCCTGGGCCTGGAGGAGGTGATCCTTGAACATTGACCAGCTTTCCTGGCCCCCCTTCCTTCCAGAGTTTTTTTTCCCATGGCACCCTGCCAAGGAGGTCCCTGAGGAGGTTGAAATCAGTTCTTCTGAAGTCCAGAGCAGTGAGTCTGCTATGCACCCTGCTTGATGCCTTGAGGATCTTAAACTCTACCATTCCATGGTCACTGCAGCCAAAGCTACCCTTCAGCTGCACTTCACTCACCAGCCGCTCCTTGTTGGTGAGAACTAAGTCCAGCATAGTGCCTTTTCTTGTAGATTCCTCTACCACTTGCAGGAGGAAGTTATCATCAGTGCATTCCAGGAACCTCTTGGATTGCTGGTGCTCTACTGTGTTGTCCTTCCAAAAGATGTCAGGGTGGTTGAAGTCCCCCATGAGGACCAGGGCCTGTGATAGTGAAGCTTCTCCTATTTGTATGTAAAGGACCTCATCTGCTTCACCTCAAATGAAGTTTGAATTCTGTGTTAAATATTTAAGATATGCAATACTTCCAATAAGAAATAGTAATAAACAGACTATAGTGACTTAGTTTTTTTTAAACAAAAACATTAGAAACATAAAAAAATAACCTTCTGAGGTGCAGGACATTGTAACACAACTGTAGAAGTGGTGATAATTGCTGCAGGAATTGTGCTGTTAGCTGTCATTTATGTTGCTCTTATGCCAAATCATTTTATATGACCTTAAAATCAATTTTTTTTTTCCATTTTAATGCACATAAAGGTTGCAACTTTAAAGGATTCATGCACATTTTTGCTAGTTTCAGTAGCCTATGAATGTTACACCTATAAAATCATGTACCTGTTTAGGTTCCTGGTCTGTGAGGTGAAGTTTAGTGTACCTGTTTTCTCTTTGGTTGTGATGAATGCTCTCACATGCTTTACCCCTGTATTCTGCACTGGTTAGACCTCACCTTGAGTACTGTGTTCAGTTCTGGGCCCCCCAGTTTAGAAGGGACATTGAGATGCTTGAGCGTGTCCAGAGAAGGGCGACGAGGCTGGGGAGAGGCCTTGAGCACAGCCCTACGAGGAGAGGCTGAGGGAGCTGGGGTTGTTTAGCCTGGAGAAGAGGAGGCTCAGGGGTGACCTTATTGCTGTCTACAACTACCTGAGGGGTGGTTGTGGCCAGGAGGAGGTTGCTCTCTTCTCTCAGGTGGCCAGCACCAGAACAAGAGGACACAGCCTCAGGCTGTGCCAGGGGAAATTTAGGCTGGAGGTGAGGAGAAAGTTCTTCACTGAGAGAGTCATTGGACACTGGAATGGGCTGCCCGGGGAGGTGGTGGAGTCGCCGTCCCTGGGGCTGTTCAAGGCAAGGTTGGACGTGGCACTTGGTGCCATGGTCTGGCCTTGAGCTCTGTGGTAAAGGGTTGGACTTGATGATCTGTGAGGTCTCTTCCAACCTTGGTGATACTGTGATACTGTGATACCAGAATGTAGCTAATAATAGTTACAATGTTCCAAGTGAGGTTTTTCATGTGCCTGCTATAGCTCCAGAAAAGAATCATGCCTGGGAAATTCTACATGTGAATGAATGTTCCTTTTTTTTTCCTCCTCTCTCCCTCTCCCGCTCCTTCTCCCTCTCCCTTCTATTTCAACTGCTTATCATATCTCCTAGTATAAAATTAGGCATCTCAGGGAAGAAGAGTCTAATTCATCTTGCTCTGTTTTTAATTCAGGTGAAGTGCCACCAATGAGATGGATAGTAAATTTTGACCGAGATCTTCTAGATGGTCTGGTACTGGCAGCACAGCTGGCATCTTATTGTCCATATTTGGTAAGGACTTGCCTTAATATTGTGCAAGTTTTATACAGCTTATTAATATAAGTGGGTTTATATTTTATTTTCCTTTGGAATTGTTGTCTTGTATGTTTTTTAAAGAGGAACTACTCCCTCCTCCCCAACGTATAGCAGGTCTGAAGTGACTATTTCAGCATAGTTATCTTTTTTTCCCTTTGGGTATGTGCTTCATGGGGTATTTCAGTTTGAAATTTAGATGTGAAAATCCAAAAGTAGTAATTTTGATTAGTGAAAGATCAAGAGTTTGATTTCTTTGTCTTCTCTAGATTGCTACTCACTTTGTAAGAATGTATACTAATCCAAGAGTGCCTGAGCAGTTTCTGCACAACTGTTTGATACTTGTGAATGCTATGAATGCTGTCAATCTGGCTATAGGCATAAAGGTAAGTGATTTTATACTAGCAGTTTTTATACAATGTTAAATTATTAGCATTTTATTTTTCTTTCATGACAGAACTATTGCACATCAGAGCAAAATGACATTTTACTGAAGTACTTTTACTTCCTGTATAATGGAAACCAAACTACTGCTTCATTTGAGTACATTTAATTACAAATAAATTTGATAATTCCTTGCTTTGTGGAATCACATACATGTAAAACTAGCCAAACAAAAGATTCATTCAGTTCAGTTTCTAGCATCATAAATCACTCATTGAAAACCTGAGTGGAATTTTTTATTACATTCTAAAGCAATTTAGAAAAAAAAATATATATTTAAGAACAAACATCATACACTTAAGAAGGAGTGGTAAAAAAATTATGAGTGTCTGGTAACAGCTATGTATATCTTTCTAATAACAAAGGTGCAGAAGGGCTCTGTTCCAGGTTTGATGCACACAGATGTCAATAAATTTGAACTCTTAGTGAGAATAATGCTAGAAGCTGTGAGCTTCTGATGTTCTTTTTTTGGGGGGAATAAGGTAATACTGCTGTTAGTTTCTTTTAAAATATGGATTCACTTGGGATCATTTTTGTATGTTTAGTAACACAGAATCATAGAATCAACCAGGTTGGAAGAGACCTCCAAGATCATCCAGTCCAACCTAGCACCCAGCTCTCTCCAGTCAACTAGACCATGGCACTAAGTGCCTCATCCAGTCTTTTCTTGAACACCTCCAGGGACAGTGACTCCACTACCTCCCTGGGCAGCCCATTCCAATGCCAATCACTCTCTCTGGGAAGAATTTCCTCCTAACATCCAGCCTAGACCTCCCCTGGCACAACTTGAGACTGTGTGCCCATGTTTTATTACTGGTTGCCTGGGAGAAGAGACCAACCCCCACCTGGCTATCTCTATCTTTTTTTTCCCACTAGCCTAGAGCTTAAATTTTTAGATATATTTTACCCTTGGATATTATTTCTTTTCTTTTTTTTTTTCTGTTTTCCTCTAAAGCTGTTTTTCTCCTGCTCACAGTATGCATTTCATTAGCTGACCATTTGTGAGTTATTTATAGCTGTGGGTTCTAGTAGCATCACATAAAGATAAAACACATTTTTCACAGAGACTTGGTCAATTAAAAAAGTTGCTACCACAGCCAAACCAAGTAAAGCAAAGCTCTGCAACCTGGTCAACAATCTCTCAGACAGAGAAGAATTGTCAAGCTCCAGTGCTGAGGCCCTGTAAGTGTACTACAAAGCTTATTGCCTTTTAACAGCAATGCCAAGGCTGTATTACAAGGTTAAATGCTCTCAGGGACTCCTGCCCTTATCTTCCATGTACTGGCTGCATGTGTTAGTTACCTATTTATTAGCTATTTAAAATAGCAGATTTCCTCTTATTTTCCTTTCTTCCCTTGCTCACTGATTCATTAAAAATCTTGTCCTTACCAAAACTGTAAAAAACTGTTTAAGGTTACATAATTCACTTCAGAATTTGCAAAGTGATGCAGCTTTTTTCATGAACAAAGCGAATGCAGGGACAGGGATGGGCTGGAGTGAGTGTGGAACATACTGGGCTGCCTAGGAGAGCAGAAGAGGACAGAGTAGGATACGATTTTCTAGTGTAGAAGGAAATTTCCCTGATGAATTATTAAGAATCTGAGTCAGAGATGTGTTGTGAACAAAGTCATGTGAAAGGAGGCTGAATTGCAACTTTTTCACAGTATCACAGTATTATTAGGATTGGAAGAGACCTCATAGATCATCAAGTCCAACCCTTTACCACAGAGCTCAAGGCTAGACCATGGCACCAAGTGCCACGTCCAATCCTGCCTTGAAGTGCCCCAGGGACGGCGACTCCACCACCTCCCCGGGCAGCCCATTCCAGTGTCCAATGACTCTCTCAGTGAAGAACTTTCTCCTCACCTCCAGCCTAAATCTCCCCTGGCGTAGCTTGAGGCTGTGTCCTCTCGTTCTGGCACTGGCCACCTGAGAGAAGAGAGCAACCTCCCCTTGGCCACAACCACCCCTCAGGTAGTTGTAGACAGCAATAAGGTCCCCCCTGAGCCTCCTCTTCTCCAGGCTAACCAATCCCAGCTCCCTCAGCCTCTCCTTGTAGGGCTGTGCTCAAGGCCTCTCCCCAGCCTCATTGCCCTTCTCTGGACACGCTCAAGCATTTCGATTTCCCTTCTAAACTGGGGGGCCCAGAACTGAACACAGTACTCAAGGTGAGGTCTAACCAGTGCAGAGTACAGGGGCAGAATGACCTCCCTGCTCCTGCTGACCACACCATTCCTGATGCAGGCCAGGATGCCACTGGCTCTCTTGGCCACCTGGGCACACTGCTGGCTCATGTTCAGGCGGGTATCGATCAACACCCCCAGATCCCTCTCTGTTTGGCTGTTCTCCAGCCACTCCGACCCCAGCCTGTATCTCCCCCCCCGCCCCCCCCCCCCCCTTCAATTAAGCTATGATTACATGGAAAAAAGTACCCCTGCTATTTTCAGTTGTATCAGCTGCTGTCTTGCTTTTGCATCCTGACACACACACACACTGTTGTTGTAAAGGGCTTCACTATGAAAGGCCAAACCAAGGAAATCTGGCTTTATATATGTGACTGATAGGAAGTGGAAAAGAATAATTTAGGTATAATCCTCAAGATGAAGGCATATTTTGCCTCAGTTTTTAAGAAGAACAACCAGTCAGTTTAGCATGATAAAGGTGGAAGCATAACTCCAGAGCTTTCTCTTTAATGCACGTTAAGACTACAGTATCTACAATGCTCAAATATTATTAGTTCAGCATATTTTTAAGGTGCTGCTGTTTTTATAAATGGGGTAATCCACCTCTGCATAGACTAGGTATTCAAACAGAGCTGTATAATTAGTTATCACCAGAAAAAGGAGCAGATCTTGGCTTTTCAAAGTCTGTAAATTATGTAAAAAGGTGCTTTTTACATAATGTATTGCAATTCATATATGACCTCCAAGACTACTGTAGAAATTTCTTAAGCTTTTTGATCTTCAGCAATAAAATCAGCAAAATGTATCAATCCTATTGCTGAACTGTCCTAATTTGGGATTTTTTCTGATGGTCTTATCTCTTAAATTTAGCAGGCTAGAATGTTTCAAAAGTATTGACAAAGTACCTGACTGTCAGGCAATCACTGCTTCTCTGCTTTCAGGACAGCTTTGCAATAATTAATGCAGGGATGGTTGTGATAACACAAGCTAAGATACTTACTAGGTCTGGAATGGATGGCACCTTTGATCACTTTAAAAATCTAAGATTCTGTAATAATAGAGGAGTTTAGCTGCCTGGACAACTTCAGCTGTAAGTTTAAGTAGTACCTCTAACAGAGTTCAAAGCTTTAAAATCCTTTTCAAGATTAAGGTGTAGGCTTAAGATGGAGTACTTTGGGCAAGAAATTCTTTGTTTGCACTTTCTAATCATGACTGACAGTTCAACTCTGGAGTATTAAGGGTGTCTGTCTGTGTTTTTCTTTATGTTTGATATTTTAAAGTTCTAAACTGATTTCATTTGAAGAGGACTCCTCAGAAAGCCCAATGTAAAATATTACAAGATAGGATGGTGGATAGCTGTGATATGAAAGGAATATATGTGACAAGGATAGATCAGGAGAGAGATGCAGTGATTTGGGACAGCCAGTAGAAGAACTCAATTTCCTACTGACTGATATAAAACAGAGTCAACAATACTGATATTTATACTTGGGATCAAGTAAAAGGGAGGATATTTTCACACCTATAGAAGATGTTCATGTAAAGTTGAAGAATGTTAAGAAGCTGGAAATGACTGTGAGTGTTCTTTTGAAAGGAAGGGAGGAATGTAAACAGTGTTTCTTCACAGACTCACATCAAAGAGCAGGTGTCTGACTAAATAGCTATTCTGTTTCCTTCATCCTGCTGCTTTAGAAACAGTATCCATTCCCTTAATATACTGGATGGTATTGAAATGCTGGATTAGATGGTTCATTATGAAAATTGCCTTATAAGAATAACTTTAAAAAGATTTATAGTAGTTTTTCCCCTCTGATGCTCTATTTAGGTAATAAACATCTAATCTTGTTGAGGACAAGAATATAGGTGGTCATAAAAATAAAAAAAGTGGGAGCTGAAGTGCAGTCCTGTGAAAATTGGTACAATGTCCTTTATAGAAGAAATAATAATGAATAGGAATGTTTTTTTCTTTAATTATTCTCAGAGGTTCCTGGAAATGTTGATAGTGTTGACAGTAAGTGGTAAAGTGACGCTTTACTGGCAGCATCAACAAAAAATTGGGCTGATACAACTTTCCTCTCATTGTTTACTAAGAGATTTTGGTCCCCAAAAGGTACAGTAATAACAAAATGTGCCCATGAAGAGGATGTGTTATCTAAAGCATTAATCAATTTAATTAAAAAAGGCAAAGCTTGAAAAATATTTCACAACAGTAGTTGTGCCAAAAACCTGAGCTCTTTATTCAATATAGGTCAACTAATGTTGCATTTTAGTAGATGGAGTGTATTTACTTCTAACTTCTTCATTAATCTGACCTCTTCAAAAGTGTCATGTTAACATTTTCATTGCTTTCTTAACTTACCTTGAAAAGATGATAATTAAGGGTTCCACTGGAACATCTCATTCCCCTGCCATACTACTGCAGCTGGAGTCATCTGGCAGATTCCAGTTAGATTTGCCCTGTTCTCAGGAAGGATCTCACAGTACCTCTGTACTCTCTTCTCCTGAAATTTTGCTTCATATCTAACACATTGCAGGCTTGCTGGTTTTTCCAAGGTACATTTCAGGAACTTGCTTATAGAGGGAAATACATATGCAGAGAAGGAAAGCTTATACTGGATTTGCTCACAGCTTGCTAGTCTTGAATCAGCAAATACATTTGTGTTTACAATGCATATGCAAGACTATTTTTGTCCCTATGTAAGCTAAGCCTATGCAGCAGTCACTGGTATGACTATTGCTCATCTGGAGAGATGTGTGCTGTAGTTATAAAAGAATATTATATCAGCTGAGGTGTGTTTGCCCATGTCCTTAGAAATGGATGCTAAACTTTCAATAGCTGCTGACTAGAAAAAGCTCCTGTTCCTTATTGCTAATGTATTTGAATGTAAAGTGTCTGCTAGAGGCTGCCAATTTCCTAGTAGTAGTAGTAGTAGTAGTAGTACAACTGTTTCCTTAACATAAACTTCTGTGATTTAAAAGTGTCTTGTACCTGTTTTCTGGCTCTCTCTTGTAACAGTATAGATCTAATAGACCTTGACTTTATGTATATACATCACTTTTAAGTAATGTACAGGTCAATATTAAAATGAATAGAAATGTACTCTGTCTGTTCTCTGAGTGGTTTACAGCTGCAAATTCATGATACGATGAAACTGTGTGAAAGAGGAAGCTGTATTATAGAGTGATGGGATGAGATTACTTGTAGTTATGTGCTACTCATCCAAGGTGCTTAGAGACAGTGGAAATTAGCAGCAGCACAACATATCAGATTTTTTTTTGTCTGAGAATTGGACAAAGTTTTCTCCTGTAAGATGAGAGGCTTTAGAATGACAGTCACTTTCTAGGCATTACACAAAGCAGGTCCTCCCTCCTTCAAAACTTTGCTGTATTTAATGACTCAGTTAAGGGATTCAAATAAAATCTCTTGAATGAAAAAATCACCTTTTAATGGGACAATGACATGTTAATGCAGTTGTTTACTGCTATATCTATTCCCAAATGTGTCTATTTTTCAGAGTGACTGGATATTTAATTTTAAAGAAATTAACTGTAGTCATAAAAGTTTATTTAGTATACATATATAGACAGCTTTATTACAGCAACTTTATGAGTTCCTAAGCATAGAGTGTTAAAATACATAATTAATTTGATTTAGAAAGCATAGAATCTTACTTGTTTAAATCTGTAGCCTCAGCTTTCCTGCTTATATTTGTGGGAAGCCTCTTACATCATTAATTCTCTTCACTATTTGATTAACCTTCTGAAAAGTTCATATATTTAATGGATGAGTTTCTCCCTCTCTTCAGTGACTTATCAGAATCACTGAGGACTAAAGCTTTGAGTGTTTTGGAATTGCTGTTGCAATTAATTTCTATAAATCAAATATTTAAAATGCAGTAATACTTGCTACCTTGTGTAGAGTAATTTGACATGCTCTAAGTGGTCCTATGTGACCTGCTCTAGGTGGTCCTGCTCTGGCAGGTGGGTTAGATTTGAAGATCTTTCAAGGTTGTGTGATTTGCAATAAAAACATAGCTGTGGCAGTGACAATACTTTCATAAACAGTTGTAAAACTCTATCTAGGATTGGTTTGGATGGCATCTTTTATAATAAATCAACAGATTGTGAAAGATTGAGTTTTTTTAAAGATAATAAAGACATGTGTTTGTCCAGTTGGGGGATTTTATTTATGTTTTCTTTTATACTTTATTTTAACAAAATGAAATCTGTTTCTCTTCAACTCTGGGTGGTTCTAATTTTTAGCCTAGTTTTGTCATCAGAGCATGTCAGTGCTCTTCAAAATTCTGACAAGATTCTTATGCATCTGTGGGCCCAATATAATTATTAAAAGTAAGACTGAAAATGTATGTGTAATAAGAATTACTTTGAATTATTTTGGTTTTCATCTTCATATCTCTAAAGTATACTGGCAAAATTTTAACTGAATGTCTGGTTTGGTTTTCATTGTTTTGTTTCCATTATTAGGCCACTGACATCTGTGATCCAAATCCAGTCATGATGCTTATTCTGTGTGTCTATCTATATGAAAGTCTCCCTCACTACTTACCCAAGAAGACTATAGAATTTACAGGTGCTCTCCATGCAACTGTGGTTAAACAGGTACTGATACTATTGAATTTCAATTTGTAACACTACAAGGTTAAAATAATGTAAGTATCTATCTATCTCTATCTATCTCTATCTATCTATCTATCTATCTATCTATCTATCTATTATGTACCTATCTATATATTATGTACCCACTGCGATGAATGAGTTTCATATAATACACAGAATCACAGGATGTTAGGGGTTGGAAGGCACCTCTGGGGATCATTGAGTCCAACCCCCTTGACAGAGACCAGGTCTCACAGTAATACCTCCAGATAGGTCTTGAAAGTCTCTCATAACCTCTCTGGCCAGCCTGTTCCAGTACTCTGTGACCCTTACAGTACTGAAGTTCCTCCTCACATTGAGGTGGAACTATTTGTGCTGTAGTTTATACCCATCACCCTTTGTCCTGTCACAGGGCACAAGTGAGAAGAGTTTGTTCCCTCCCTTTTGCCCCCCAGCCCTCATATATTTATAAACACTGATTAGATCCTCTCTAAGTCTTATTTTCACCTGACCAAAAAGCCTCAGGTCCCTCAGCCTCTCCTCGTAGGGCAGTGCTCCAGCCCCTTAATCATCTTTGTAGCTCTCCGTAGGACTTTTTCAAGTAGATCCCTGTCCCTGCTGAACTGAGGAGCCCAGAACTAAATGCAATATTCCAAGTGAGGTCCCACCAGGGCAGAGGAGAGGGGGAGGAGAACCTCCCTCAATCTGCTGGGCACAGTCCTCTTAATGCAGCCAGGATCCCATTGGCCTTCTTGGCCACAAGGGCACATTGCTATCCCATGCATAGCTGCTTGACTCCCAGCTCCTTCTCCACAGGGCTGCTTTCCAGTAGATCACCTCCCAGCCTTGTACAATGTATTATTCCTTCTCAGATGCAGGACTCTGCACTTACCCTTGTTGAACCTTGTTAGGTTTCTCTTTGCCCAGCTCTTCAGTCTGTCCAAGTCTTGCTGGAGAGAGACTACTAAATATAGAAGTTGGGAGCATATATCTTCTTTGGGGTTTATTTTTTTAAATTTTCTTTATTTTCATGCTTGAGATCCTCAGTTCCACTGCTGTTTTTTTCCCTATGCTTGTAAGCATGTTAAAAAATCTACAAGTCTGACAAATCTGAGATCAAAGATAGAGAGGAATAAGAGATTAACAGGAATAAGGGTACAGTGTACTCTGTAAAATGAGTTCTTAAAAAAAGTTGTTGTTGGATATTCTGTGGGAAGTCTGTATTCCTTGAGAAGATAAATGATCTACCAAGTTATTTGAATTCCTTTCTTATTTTGATATCCTTAGTCTGTATTTTGAAACTTAGATGCTGAATGCACCTTTTGTGCTCTAAAAATGGAATCAAATTGTTGTTGTAGGTGTGTCTGAAAAACCCAAGCAGCAAAGCCTTGGCGTACAATGCTATTCTTGTAGGAAGAGATGCTGGAGATTTCTCATTACCTAAAGGAAACACTGTCACCATTGCCCCTAAGTAAGTAATGTTTTTTTTCAGTGTTATTACTATGTCTAGCTTATTAATAACTTTCTGATTTAACAGTAGAGGAACTAGAAAGCCTTAGATAGCAACGTCGATGATTTCAAATTTACTTCAGCATAGACTGCCCATTGGATCACAGTTCCCCTAGGACATATCCAACTGCTCTAGCATGGAACAAGTGTGGATATCTGCTCTTGTGTGGTTCTTTCCACATAATGCAGGGAAACAGCTGCTCTAGCAGCTATAGCAGTCAGTCTCCATCTCTGACCATGATATTTCCAGTGCTGCTTCTTTTTTGGCTTGTTCCTCTGCCTTTCTGCCTCTCAAATATGCTTACACAGAGGTGCTACCAGTTTGGCTGATGGGCTCAGTTGTCCTGTCCTGAATCCATTATGGAGCCAACTGGAAGTGTCTGTGTCTTTGCTTACATTGCCACCTACACTAATTATCTGGTTATCTCTCAAGAATTAATATTTCTATATTAGTTAGCCAAGATAAAGCTGGCTTTAACCCTAAGAAGCTGAACACCAGAGAGATCTTTCAAAGATTGTATACTGACATTCTGCTCTCGTTTCTGGAATGCATCATAACATTCCCAGTGTAGCTGAGTGCCAGATCTTGAATGTAATGTAATTAATCTTTGATCTGAGACTTCCACTGTCCAGGGGGCTGGACTGCCATATAGACTTGGAGTTCCCAACAGTGATATGGTAAAGGTCTCTAGGCCCTGTTATGTGGTGGAGACATGCCTTTAAGTCATATATATAGATAGGTACTCAGTCTGAGTATCTTATCAAGAGAAATGAGGAAAGCTACTTGATTAATATTTAAAAAGACATTTCTGGGAAAGGGACCTGTTTGACTGCAAACAATATCATAGAATGTCGGGGGCTGGAAGGCACCTTGAAAGATCATCTGGTCCAGTCCCCTTGCCAGAGCAGGATCACTGAGAGCAGATCAAACTATATATAAACCAGACCTTTTATAAGAACAACAGCTTGAAGGTGAAGTCGTAAAATTTCAACCTGGAAGTAGTGAAAAGTGATTAGCAGCTAAGGGGAAGAAAATCTGAATGACAAATTGTTTAACTGTAGGGTTTTTTCAAATCACAGAACACTGAAACTTGTGCAAGAAGTGACCTCAGAAAGTTAATTAAGCTTTCTGCCTCAGATAATTTAGAGTGCTTCCTCAGAAAAATGCTTTTGTCAGATGGTAGTTATCAGAAGCAACTAAAGGATGATTTGGTTGCACCTAATGGCCTGCAGTGTATAACTACATTGGATTGTGTTATCTTGTGATTTCTGTGGGCATTAAATTCTGCAAATTTGTTTCCTCAAAAAACCTTTTTTATCATTAATTTCCTCCACTGCAGTATAACAAATAAAAGAGAAATTAATTGCTTGCTTTTTCGAAAGCAGGTACACACTAAACTGATAAACTATTAAGTCTTTGACCCCTACAGCTGAAGTGGGTGTGGACAGAGCTAGTTATAGTAATACAAGAATGAACAAGGTTATAGAAGAATTCCATAAGCTGAGTTTTTGGTGACTTTACATAGCTCACAACACAGTTGAATAGAGAAAAAATAAAGTGTTTTCCCTGATGCTGGCTTTGCCACAGAAGGCAACAGTTTGTAACTCAAATCAAATTCTTTTCTGTTGCATAAGCCAAGGGGCAAAGATCAGACAGAATGTTCCATCCTCTCCATTTCCCTGTCATTCCTATGTGTGATAAGTGTAGAGTGTATTTCTTAGAAGTTGATCTTTAAAGTAGCTTAGGGAGAGGATGTCTCAGGCAGTATACTTCTCTGGGAATCAGCAGTCCCAGGATGCATTTTCCAGGATGTTTTGAATGGCAGGGTGACTTAGGAGCTTCAGGCTCTGGGGGCCTTAGCAACCCTTCACTGTCAAAAGTGACAATATCTGGGGGCTCTGCAGCAGGGACATGAAAGCTGTAAGAGCCAGGCTTTCAGAACTTCCAGAATTTCATCACTGATGCTCCAAACTTACATCCTGAGACTTGTGGTGTTAGGAAGAAATCTGGACAGTATCACATTCCTTTATCATAGCTGTTGAGTCTGGAGGTCATGCTGGGCAAGTTTATTACTTTTAGTCATCGTTTCTGCAGTTTGGTGAGTTATTTTCAATGCCACTGTACCTTTTTGAGATTAAAGAGATGGAAACAGTAGATCTGAGCTTTTTAGATGGAACTTGGTGAGCTAATGATTCTTGTTCCAGTTGTGCCTAAAACTTTATTTGCTTTAGTGGATGTTTTCATGAAGCTATATGCCACAAATCTGGAGTTATCAATGGTGATTTATAATGGCTTTGAGGCCATGATCTTATGTCAATACAGAATATCTTGTCATTTGGTTGTCTGTCACTTTGTGGTCCACAATCTTTTCACCATCAACCTCTTCACCTTATAACCTGGATCATCTTAGAACATCAGTAAACTTCCTTACTTTCCAGTTGTCACAGACCTTTGAGGAGCCCATTAATGACCTTCCTGTACAGTAAGTGTAAGTTCCTAAAATATGTTTCCTTCTTTTATCAAATCATAGAATTGTTTCAGTTGGAAAAGGCCTCTAAGATTGAGTTCAGCTGTCAACCTAAGACCACCATAGCTATTAAACCATGTACTAAGGTGCCTTGTCCACATATTCCTTAGGCAGCTATTCCAATGCCTGTCCACTCTTTTTGTAAAGAATTTTTTCCTTATACCCAATCTATACCTCCACTGGCACAATTTCACCTTATCACCTAATACTAGGAGAAGAGATGAATCCCCACCTTAGTCTAACCTTCCTTCAGGTAGTGGTAGAGAGCAAAAACATCTCCCCTCAGACTCCTCCAGACTAAACAATTCCAGTTGCTTCAGTTGTCCTTTGAAAGACTTATTCTCCAGATCCTTCAGCAACTTTATTGCCCTTCTGTGGACATGCTGCAGCAACTCAATGTGTTGTAGTGAGAAGCATAAAACTGAACCCAGTATTCAATGTCCAGCCTCACCAGAGCTGAGTACAGGGGCATGATCACACCCCTGCTCCTGCTGGTCACTATTCCTGATATAGGCCAGAGTGTTTTTGGTCTTCTTGTCTGTCTGAACCCACTGCTAGAACATATTCAGCTGGTCATCAACCACCACCTCCAGGTCCTTTTCTGCCAGGCAAAACTCTGCCCTGAGCCTGTAGCATTGCATAAGGTTGGTGTGACCAAGTGTAAGACTCAGCATTTGGTTATGCTAAACCTCCTACAACCAACCTTGGCCCATCTATCCAGCCTGTCCCAATCTCCTTTACAGAGCCTCACTACCCTCAAGCAGATCAACATTCCCACCCCTACTGTCATCTTCAAATTTACTTGGGGTGCACTTAATTCCCTTATCCAGATAAAGATATTAAAGAGAGTCAGCCTAAATACTGAGCCCTAGGAGACACCACTAGTGACTGCCAACTGGATTTAACTCAGTTCACCACCACTCTGGCCATCCAGCCAGTTCTTAAGCCAGTGAAGCATCCACCTATCCAAGCCACAGGCAGCCAGTTTCTCCAGCGTGACACTGCCTGCTAATGCCTTTATAAGCCTATGATAAGTGCCTTCGTTAGGAATAGAAGAACTAAATCACCATTGATCATGCCAAGCTCCCTTAATGAACTCCTGCACATTGATAAGGCAGAACCACATTTTGCAGATGTTGACTCCTGCCAGTTAAATCTCATTTATCTAGATCTTGCTTATAGCAAAGATCAGCTCTACTGATGCCATTCTTTATAGTTGTTTCCACGATATTGTGTGGTACAGATCTGAGGCTTAAAGGTCTATCATTCTTCTGATCTTCCCCAAATGTTTTTAAGGTGTTTGTGTTCTATTCATCATCATTCAGTTTTTGAGTCCCAAGAGAGTTTTAAATAAGTATACTATATGTTTTTTATATTTTTTCTCCTGGTCCATCATAATAGTGAGGTAAAAGACCTCCCAGAAAGTTTCCTTTACAGCAGCTGTCACCCAAGGACAAATCTTGCCCCTACTTCCTATCAAAATAGGGGTATAGAACTTCTACTTCCACTGTGATTGCTTTACTTACACAAACACATGGGTTGATTTTGTTTACTGGAAAAAAGTAGTTGTGTGATGGTTTTAGGTGTTAACTACCCTCCCCCCCCACCTTATGAAATCACCCAGACTAGACTCAGATGGCTGGAAGTCAAGGAATGAAGCTTTATTTAGAGCTTAGCACAATTTACAAGCATATATACACACAAATATATGCAAGTTAAAAGTAATACAGAAACACAGCACCCTTCCCAGAACAATCAGATTTCCAGAAGGACTCTGGACCCAAACCTTCTCTGCCCTCCCATCCTACCCCCCCCCCCCCCTTTTCCTCCCCTCAGAAATAACCACATGAACACACATCTATCTCCTGTGATAAATAAAAAGGGTTAGGTCAGATTAGAGTTAAGGCAGAGGCAACCACAAAGACCCTCCCTACCACCAGAAAGAAGGAGCAGAACTGAGAGCAGAGTGTGTGAGAAGTGTCTTATCTATACTTTGACTAGTTGTGTTTCCCAGCAGAAGAATGGGTGATAAAGGGTACATTTCCCCCCCCTTCTCTCTCACAACTAAGGATTTAAATTCTTTCAGTAAAATATTCAAATTAGCCTCAAACTAGCACAAGTTATTACAACAGGTGTAACCCAAATCTGAATTAACATGATTCCATTGAAGATATGTTTTGCTGATTACTCTTACAGATCCTTCACCAGTTACTTAGTTGTAAGGTACACCTGCAGGACATAATAGACATATTTCACCTACCACTGCTAGTTGATAGCTTCTACTTTCTCAGTTATTGAAAAACCAATCAATCACACCATTCTGTCCTCTATTTTAATTATTTTCTGTCAGGCTGCACAGTTCCTATTAATTGTTTAATGGAGGAGGCTGATCTGGGTTAGGAAGAAGCTTCTCCTTTACTTCACTTTCTGCTATCTCTGCCAGAAACACAAGTATCAAATCTGACATGGATAAATTTAACATTTTCCTATATTTTAAGGATGTCTTTAAAATAATTTAAAAAGTGACATCACCTTGGGTAAATAAAGATATATGTTTTTACTGTATGTAAATTTTAAGATGTTTTCAGCTACATAGAATGATATTACAATGAAAGTATAAACCAGTCAACTGAGATTTTGGTATCTATTTGGAGATATTCTCCTTGCAACTACAAAAATATAGGTATTTATCTGTTTGGAGAAGGCTTTCTCTGCCCTAGTTACGTGTGTAGAAAGACAGAGTATATTTAGAATCTCCTTCTGCTTTTAGACCAAACCTACACAATATAATTTTTCTGACCTTCATTTACCCTCAAGATATCATTCTCAAGATTGGAAATTGATTTTGAGAACTTTGAAGTGCAAGCTTCAGCTACTAAACTTTTTGTTAGAGTAGGTAAAATACTAATGCCAATCAAGTCTGAACTTACCCCTTACCTAGTCAAAACCCTCATTCCATGTGGCCTCCTCTTCTCCAGTTTCCCATGAAAGACTTGACCTGTTGCTTATCTAACAGACCTTTGTTTTTTCCCACCTTTTAATTTGTCAACTTTACTAATTATTTGAAGGAGTTTCTCAGTCTTCAATGAGAATTTAAGAACCTCTTAGCTCTACCTCACAACACTGTAATGGAGGAGTAATTAACAGTGATTTTTTTCCAAAAATCAATATTGTTTATTAATTTCCAACCTTCAGGAGTCTCATACACACCCCACAATGGTCATGGAAACATTACAGAAAGGAATAACTAGATCTAGAACAAACAGGTAGCAATAACACCACGTTAATTGATCTGGAAGAGAAGGCTCCTGCAGATAATTATACTGCTATTGGTTAATTATACTGCTTGTCCACTAGATGGACTCAAGGAGCAACTTTCTGCTTTAAGGCAGGAGGCCTTGAATCTGTTAGATTCAATTGCAGTTTTGCTAAGGGCTTTGCTAAAGAAGCTTTGAGTATTTACCAATATTAGCTCCCTACTTGCAGGCCTAACTACAGCTTCAGACAGTACCCCAAACACTTTCAGTGAATTCTGTTGATATCTTGTTAGCCACTGCGGCTTCTGATTCTTCTCAGGCTTTACAGACTGCTGGGCAAAGGAGGCAGACGATCTCTGACCTTACCCTGCTTTCTCTGGATGATGTGTGTGTCCCTTCCAAGGCTCCTTCTCTTGGCAGGATGTCTTGCAGCATGCAGCCTTGGCATGGATGTCACGCTGGCTAAGCAGGCTGATTGTGTAGAGACAGGCACTGGGCTTGTGGTTCGGCAGAGCTAACTTGGAGCTCAGCGTGGCATGGCAGAATGCAATAAGGCAGCAACACTGTCAGAAACAGAGAGCACATTAAGGCAGGAACAATGATGGCAGTGGCAAGCAAGCACGTTTTCTCTACCTGCTCGTCTCTCTTATCAATGTACCCCAAGGGCTAATTAGCCAATCAGAATGGCAGTTAGCTGAGCTTAAATATATTAGGTGAAGCCATAAGCTTCCTTTACCCAAATCTGGGGAAACATAGGCCAAGTGTATGTACCTTGTTTACCACAGGATGTAAACAGGAGCTACGCCAGGGGAAATTTAGGCTGGAGGTGAGGAGAAAGTTCTTCACTGAGAGAGTCATTGGACACTGGAATGGGCTGCCCGGGGAGGTGGTGGAGTCGCCGTCCCTGGAGCTGTTCAAGGCAGGATTGGACGTGGCACTTGGTGCCATGGTCTAGCCTTGAGCTCTGTGGTAAAGGGTTGGACTTGATGATCTATAAGGTCTCTTCCAACCTTGGTGATACTGTGAAAACAAGCCTGGGCAAGTCAGGGTCCTTAGACTCAGTGGCTCGAGGTTCTTTATCCTCTTTCCTGCAGCTTCTTCTCCTCAGGACAGGAGGAGGGAGAACACAAAAACATGCCTGGGCAGGCCAGGACATGTTCAATCTTATTTTGGCCTCTTCAGGCCTACCACAACAAACATGCATAAAAAGATGTCTGATTGCTCAACTTACAAAAACCTGTTCAAAGAAGTTAGCTTAGGATAATACTATAAGGAAAGAGGCTTTCCTATGCTAGAGTGTGTGGGAAGAAAAATTAAGCTACATGCTGAGGTCATAAAAAGAAATAAGGACTCAACATTGTTCTTTTTCCATCTATATAGATCTCCTATTAGAGTGTTTGAAGGTGCTCTTAAGCAGAAGATTGAATTTCATTCTTTTCTAACCCACTTCCCTTCCACAGACTGCTTCTGAAATGACATTTGAGTGATTTCTGTGTCACAATTTGATGCCTACTTAAACTACTGTGATTCTGACTATTTTTCCTAGGAGGCAAACAAGTATAAAGGTGGAATTCACCAGTCGCTTTCTGCGGCCTGCCGAAGGGGTGCTGCTACTGGTCTCAAAGCACGTGGGTGGAATTCATGGGGTCACACTGACATTCTCTCTGAAAGCTGAAGTCAAGCATATTGAGCCTGCTGTAAGTCTATCTGTGTGCTTAATGCTCTCACAAAACCCATTGTTAATCAGTATGTTGTATCAAACCAAAGTGAACCAAGGTAAGAATGCAAATGAGAATTAGCAACAGCATTATCTTCTGACATGGGAATTTTCAGATATCCAATATCAGTCAATGTGAATGCAGGGAAAATCCTAGAGGAGTACCTTAGATCCTGAAGGGTATAAACCACACTTATTCAGGATCTAAACTGCACTAATTGCTCTGAAAATAAACCTGAAGCCCTTTCACTGTATGAATGCTTTTGTAAATTTCATTGTAGAGGTGATGTTATGCTTCAGCCTTGTGATTTCAGGTACCATATGTAGATAGATAGTAAATTTTTGCTAGATGTTGCTAGGCTTATTTGTGCTTTTAAACTTTAGACAGTCCATAGATGTAAGATATATCCAAGAAATAGGGCAGAGGTAAACCAAACATTCATTGAGCAGATGTGGATATGTCTTCTTCTGAACTCAAGAGCATTTATATGCCTCTCTATTTTTCTTTTACATGATTCTCTTTCTACCATAGCAATAGGTACTAATGTTAGAAATGAAGGTTGAAGCAAGAGAAAAGGGAGGACATGGAAAGACAAGAAGGAAAAAAGAAGCTAGATTCATGCTTGGCCTTGTGCTGTCATTTGGAAGAACATTTACAATGTTAATGCATGTTCAAACAAAGTATTTTTAGCCATTCTTTACAGTCAAAGCCTAGAATTTAAATCATATTAATTTTGTAGTCATCAGTGGTCAAACACATGGTTCTAGTCTTTGTACTATCTTCCTCTATGTTTATGTGCTATACATTAATACAATCTTACAACTTGTTTTCATGTTGATGTAAATTTTCTTGTCTTTTAGGATACATTAAAATGCAAATTTCCATGCTATGAGCTGAAAAAACTTATCCTGAATGTTACTAATCCCTTCAGAACTGATGGCATATTCAGGTAGACAATGTTGTAAAGACAAATCTTTAATAATCATGATCTTTTATCAAGTTTTTTCCATCATTTTCTTCTTAAAAATATAAAACCTTGAGGCTGAGTTGTAGCAATTTACATTAGCAAAATCGCTGCAGGCAGTATAAATTGGAAGCTATCATAACATAAATAAGCCTTAATTGAAATCCATCTCAGCACTAGCCATAAAGCTTTCATCAAATGAAGTTCACAAACCTTGCTTGTACTTTTGTGTTTGGGCTGAAGTCCAGCCAAATTCCAAAGAGGAACAAAACATGCTAATTAATTAATGGTCATTTTCCCCCACCCAGTCTGCTTTATCCTGCTATTTAAATTTCAGGCACACAAAAGAAAATCCCATGACTTTGCCTTGTGGTCCACATCACTATCACTTAAGCTAATATTTCATCTACATGCATTGTAGACTGAACAACTACAGAGTTATAAATGTTGCTTTCTTAATACAAAAGAGAGTACTGTGCCCTTTCAAAATCTATTTTATGCTATCCGACTCCATATTTTGTCTTCAGTCTTACAGAGCTTAAGCTCTATAAGGTCCATGCCATTCATTTACTTACAAGAAATATCTTCCCTAAAAAACTTTGGCTTCTTTTACTGATCTGTTTAATAATCACATTGCATAGGCCACAGACTAAACTTCTCTTTTCCTCCCCAAATAGCTTTGGTATAGTCATCTCTAAGAGGATCTGAAATAAAAGATTCTTTGTGTGGCATTTCCAATGACTTGAACCATCACTGCATGCATTGCTTAGTCAATTAATACTGGGAAATGAGTTTTTGATTCCAAGGAACTCAATCTTTTACAGAAAATTTGGCTAAAAAAAAATCCTAGAACTAAGTGTATCACTGACACTTCAAAAACTCACATTGAAACCATAAAATTATAGAATTGTTTTGTTTGGAAGACAGCATTACAACACCCAAGAGGGACAAAGACCTGCTGGAATCAGTCCACAAAGATCACAGAGTTGGAACACCTCTCCTGTGATCACCCATGAGTGATGTTAGAATGACCATCAAGTTTCTATCCTACCTAACCGGGGGGCCACCAGGCCCCCCGGCCTTTGTCTCCTTCACCATTCACCCAGTGTGCACCATGAAGACTCACCAGTGATGACAGGAGGAGGATCCTCTGCCCAGTTGGGCACAGCTTGAGGCTTGTGCCTTAGCTGGAGCGATTATAAAGGGGAGTGGGCAGGGAAGGCAAAGTGGTCACACCTGAGGTGGGAGGAGATTCCAAGAGAACCCAGGTGCTGTGGGTTTGGGTGAAAAAAAGGAGAAAATGGAGCAGGTGATATGGAGGAGGGGCAGATATGTTGGGAAGGGGAAGGTGGTGGTAGTGAAGGGAGGGAGGGAGGGGTATTTCAGTGAGTTCTTCATGGGCAAGTAGTGTAACCTTGTGGCCAGGAGGGCCAATGACAGCCTGGGGTGCATCAAGAAAACTGTGTCCAGCAGATCTAGGGAGAATCTTCTCCCCCTCTCCTCTGCCCTGACAAGACAACACCTGGAATATTGTGTCCAGTTTTGTCCCCAGTTTGAGAGAGACAAGGACTTGCCAGAGAGAGTCTTACAGTGTTTAAAGTATCTCTAACTGAAATGAATCAGCTTCTTTACCAAAATTTCATTTAAAAGTTAGAGTAAACTTGAGTTCTGTTTTTGTTTTTCAAGTTAAAAGTGTGATAACTACATATACTCCCCATACTCCAGGGTCATTTTGCTGGAATCTACAAGTTACTTAATGCAGCCAGAGCAAGTGTATCAAGCCATGCAAGTAAAGGCAACCCAAAAGTTCAGGTAAGTTCTCCATGGCAACTGCTAAGAATATTTAACTGAATTATACAATTCTGTTGGTGTTACATCTTTGTGCCTGGTTATGTTTATGCTCTTTGTGAGGAATTTTAGGCTGGGACGTGGAAAGATTGTAGAGTTGTCTAGCATTTAAAAACACTTTACAGATAAACACTGCAGAAAAGATGAATATAGCATTAAAAGTCAAATGGTAATTGTGTGTAATTGTGCTGTTTGGCAAAAGTGTTATCAAAGCTAGAACTGAAAGGTGAGCTGTTGGTGCTGTGATAGGGGAAACTGGTGATTAGGTGACTGAAATGCTGACAGTTACAGCTCAGTGCAGCAGAGTTAATTCTCATTCCTGGGATAGAGGAGCTAGAAATATTTAAAAGTGCAACAGTAAAGTGAAATTTCTGTTTGAAAATAAGCAGTCTAGAATTCTGCTTGTACTGAAGTGTAAAGTGTGCAGGTTCAGTAGGCTTCTGGAGGTGTAAGAAGAGAATAAGAGGTTATTAGTGTGGCTGTATTGACATAAGTTAATATAGTTTCATCTAGCTTTAGCTGCCTAAGGACTGGCTTTCTAGCATTGGAAATATGGAAGTAGAATTCATAGTCAGCTTGGTAGAGGTATTAAAATGTCAAAGAATAAAACAAACAAAACAGAGCAATGGGAATCAAAGAAAGATAAAGAGAAAAATCTGTTCTTAAGATTTATATTCTGAAAGAAGGTATTTCTTCTTTCACTGTCTTCAGTTGTTAGATGCTGAGCTAAACACCAACCAGCTTAGATGAACAGGCAGAAATCTTTGTGGGCATTGAAGAGATAGGATGTAAATCAGAATCGCTGATAGTCAGGTTTAAAGAAGAAAGTGAAAATGAAAAAGGTTTGAGAACTAAAATTCATGTTGGTCATTGGATGTGGCAGAGCACAGAGAAAGCATGTTGGTGTTTTGAATGGTACCCATTAAACTAAAAAGGTATTGAATGACAGTAAAAGTCCAAGTTTACATTTAATAGCTACATTTTCCTTCATGGATTTCTTCTGTAAGACTAGGAAGTGGTAAAAGTATACTAAGGATTTACTAATAGTCCTATTCAAAGACCATGATTAAGCATTTCAGGGTATGCATTACAATGACCATGAGTCATAAGAATGGTTCTTGATTGCACAGATTGATTTGCAAGAAGAGCTGTGAATGTGGGTAAATATTTTTACATCATCAAACTCAGTCTAAAATTAAAAAGGAGCAATTAAGGGATTTCAAATCAAACTTTACAGAATATTGTATACAAATTTTTAATTTTATTTTTTTAAGCCAGAAATAATAAAATTAATTCTTTTTTTAAATTTTCTGAATTTTATTCTCACTCTTATAGTTCTAAGCAGTTTCATTCTCAAGGGAAGAGTTAGGTTATGCAGAATACCTGTATGTACTTATTGATCTAAAAAGCTGTTTCAGAAAATATGGTTTAGAAATATATTATCAGGAATCATCACGATTTTGATTATCATTTGACATACTTGCAGTTGATGTATACTAATGTAAGCCATAGTGCCCCTTCTGGGTAACTCCTGTATTGCTTTCTCTCCTAGTCTTTGCTATTCACAAACTATCCCACAGAATGTGGAAACTGGCAAAAAAAATAGAATTGAGTTTTGTGTTCAAATGTTTTGGTATTTTCACTGCACTAATAAGCAGTTCCTTGTACTCTTTCTTGCTCTAATAAAATGTTTCCTTGCTTTTGTCTTCTGAAGTTCATTGATGAAGTCACTGCTCTCTGGACTTAAAGATTTCCCTGTGGTGCCTTAGACTTTTTATGTTTCTTTTTGCCTTAGTAGTATATAAAATCTGGAACTGCAAGGGACTAAAAAGATTATCTCATAAATTCTGCTTCAAATACAGAAAGCAAAGTGTGTTTACTTTTCTGAAAGTTTGTTGGGTGGAAAAAACAGAGTTATTAGCTAGTTTGGACACTGGACTGTAGAGTAAAGGCACACCAGTGCATGTGTACAGATAGCTATGATGAGGTGGTGATTAGTGCAGACTACCTATGTTGACTGCATATATGATTTTGCTTTTGATCTTCATTTTTTGAATACCTGATAATATGGCAAGCCCAGCCTCTTACTGGTACTCTGTAGGAAGATGTAGCTGACAACTCAGAGGTGATAGGTGCTAAATTTTCTTACTAGTGCACAGGTGTGGAAGTGGGTTGGAAGTATATGATCATTAAGGCCCTTCTAGCCCAAAGTGTTCTGTGATTCTAACTTGTAGTACAAGATTGAACTGGTTAGACTAAACCATAGCAAAAATGAACTGAAAGTGTTCACACTTGCCTTTTTCTCTGTCTCTATGAGGTCTTTATACCAAGGAATTGAGAGGCATCCTCATAAAAGAACCATGACCTGTAAATTAGGGTTGCAGAGCTTTCTGTTCATGTAATACACAATAAAATTCCCTTGCCTTGGAAGGGTTGAGTTGTGTTTGCAAAAGACCTCCAAACAAATGAGGCAGTTTGTGAAGGTCCTTTGTCACCGTCCCCCCTGTTAAACTGAATCACTTATAATTACTTGAATTATCAGATTTAGTGACCATGTGTGTGATACCATGTGTTTAGTCTCACCAGTAGACTGTTGATCCTTTGCCATTGTGTCTACACAGCACATGCATACACTTGATAGTGGAGTTTGTTTTGGGTTCTACAGTGATGCTTTTCTTACAGTAGACTTCAGTGCTAATACAGAGTAGATTAATTGCTGCGTAAGTTGTGACAGGATGCTACTGTGGGCTTAATACCCTAGAATCATAGAATTGGTTGAGTTGGAAGAAATCTTTAAAGACCATTTGGTTTCAAAACCCTGCTGCGATCAGGGACATCTTCCAGTGGATCAGTTTGCTCAAAGCTCTATCCAGCTTGGCATTGAACACCCTCAATGATGAGACATTTAGAACTTCTCTTGATAACACTACAATGTCTCATAAAACTCATAAAAAAGAATTTTTTCTTTATATGTAATCTAAATTTATAACTGTTACCCCTTGTCCCATCCCTGTAGCCCCTTGTAAAAAAGTCTCACTCTCTTTTTATGTCTCCTCTTTAAGTATTGGAAGGCCACAGTAGGATCTTTCTGTTGCCTTCATTTTTTTCCAGGCTGAACTCTTTTCAGCTTTTTTTTTCATAGGAGAGGTATTTCAGCCCTCTGATTTTTTTCATGGGCCTTCTCTGGACTTACTTTAAGAGATCCGTGTCTGTCTTATGCTGGGGTCTTCAAAGCTGCAAGCAGTTCTCCGAATGGCATCTCACCTCAGGAGAGAGAGAATTGCCTCTCTTGATCTGCTGGACACATTTCTGTTGTTGCAGCCTAGTATGCAATTTGCTTTGTGTACTGCAAATGCACATTGCAAGCTCTTATCTAACATTCTTTTTTTCATCAACACTCTCAGGTCCTCCTCCACAGGGCTGCTCTCAAGCCATTCATCCCCTCAGTTTGTATTGATACTGGGAATTTGCTTGACCCAGTTACAGCAAGCAGCCTTTGTAGACTTATTTTATGTCAGTTGTAATGTATTCCACCTAATCCTTTTCCTTATTCCTCTGTGTATTGAAAGGGAAGGTACTGAGCCAGACTGTGAGTATAAGCACACTTTTATACTTTCCTGATCTTAAGTGTATTCCATCTGGTTTTATTACTGAATAAGATGCTGTTTCTCTTTGTTATGCAAGAACAAGATGCAAGGTTTATGTCTTCTAGAACAGTTTTATTTCATTTACTTTTCTCTTCTCTGAAGTTGCCTTGTTCATTGGGGTGAGAAAAAAAAATGCAAAGAGAGACATTCAATACCACCTCAAATCAGTGCAAGAAATTTCTCTGTCATTAAACTCTGAAAATAGGACTTAGTGAATGTGTAGTTCACCCCGGTGAAGAAATGTGCTGTACTTTGTATGTTCTTAATGTGCAATGTATTTCCATATTAGCTTATTTTTTCTTCAGGCAGCTTTTGAGCAGTATTTTACTTTTTGCAGTGATTCTTCTCATGTGGTTTCTGGTTTTGCAATACATGACTTGGCATTCCGATTCAAAGATAAAGCATAGAAAAAGATGACATTTTGTATAAAATTTGTATTTTCATGAGATACTTGCAAATAAATACAGAATAAATAGTATGTTGTACTAGCATACCTCAGAGATCATTTTCCTTTCTGAAAAATAGCCTTTAAGTATAGGTATTAAAATGAATCTCCAGGGTAGCATATTCTGAGAATTTTACAAGTCCATTTATTTGTGATTTTTTTTTTTCCTTAACCCAACCACATTAACTATTTTAAGAGAGACCCAAGAGCTATCAAATACTGTATCTAATAATTGTTTGCTGTAATGTGGTTCATTAAATTTTACTGCTAGGGAAGAATGACTTTTATGTGTAGATAATATTAAACCTGAGTCTAGAGCTGAATTTCACAGTATGGTTTGTGGTTGGTTGTTTTTTTTTGGTGATGCATTACAGTCCAGTTTTTAGCATCTATGAGCATTGTGCTTGTAAATCAAGAAAAGCCTCTCCTTCCTTAAGTGCAGCTACACACTCTTATCTCCTGTCAACAGCAATAGAAATTATTTGTAAAGGAAAAAAGTTAAAGATATAAAGTCATATCAAGGAAATATGATGAAGCCAAATTTGCTGTGGGAGATGGGAATAAGCAGAGGTTGTTGGGTTTTTTTTTAAGTATAACTGTTCTTTTCTAATACACTTCAATTTGTTAGTTTTATTTGACATTTATTGAACTGATGTTGGGGATTCTTGGGGTTAGTTTTGGTGTTTTTTTTAACTTGAGTCAGACACGTTTGTTCATAAATATATAAAAAAATAATTAACAGTTTGACTTCCTGCCTGTTCTGGTTTGAGGCTAATTAGAATATTTTGATGAGAGAAAATAGATTATTGGCTGTAAAAAGAAAATAAGGTGATGGCCAAATTATGCATTTGTTCTGCTGGGACATATAAAACACAAGGACACAAGCATAGATAAGACAGTCTCTGCCTGGCTTTTGGCATATTAACTCTGCCTGACCGTGCACATCTTAGAACTGTAGAATCAACCAGGTTGGAAGAGATTTCCAAGATCATCCAGGCCAACCTAGCACCCAGCCCTATCCACTCAACTAGACCATGGCACTAAATGCCTCATCCAGTCTTTTCTTGAACACCTTCAGAGATGGTGGAGTCACCACCTCCCTGGGCAGCCCATTCCAATGGCAAATCACTCTCAGACTAACCACTATGCTTCTAACACCTTTTTCTGACCTTTCCATCTCACCTTGAATGTAAGAGAGATTCTGAGATAAGGGAGAGGGTGAAAAAAAGATGGAGGGGTGGTTGGGAGCCTCTCCTGGGCACTTTGGCTGCTGATAGGAGTATTGTGTTTCTGTGTTACTTTTCACTTGTATATAACTGTATATAGTTATAAATATTTGTAATATATTGTATGTATATGCTTGTAAATGATGCTAAGCTGTGACTAGAAAAGCTTCATTCTTTAACTTCCCGTTGGCTGAGTTTAGTCTGGGTGAATCCTTGTGTAGGGGGGCAGGTGACGCCCAGAACCGCTACACTGCTGTAAGCTATTCTACAAGGAAAAACTCTATAATTTCATGGTCACTGGACCCCAGGCAGCCTCCAAGCACCACATCCCCTATCAGGCCCTCTCTATTTGTGAGCAGCAGGTCAAGCAGGGCTGCCCCCCGGTAGGCACTCGGTGCCATGGTCTAGTTGACTGGATAGGGCTGGGGGATAGGTTGGACTGGATGATCTTGGAGGTCTCTTCCAACCTGGTTGATTCTACGATAAGGAGTCTACAAAGATATGATTTGGGCTTGTTTATGGTGTACACTTGCACCAGCACCTTAGCTGAGCATTTGGTTCAGCCCCTGGCACCAGATCTGTTTACCTAAAGTGTCTCCTGAGCACTCAGATCCCACAATTCATTGCTTTAAGACAATGCTTCATCCAAATGCTGCGATCGAAATGCTGGTGCTTAAAAAATCAGTCTCAGAAGTGTGTTCTGACAGTGGCAAAAAAAGACTGTTATGTCCATAAGGGCTATGAATGCAAACCCCAAGGGTGAGCACAGTGTGTCTGAGCTGAGTTTGGTTTGCAGACATTTAGATGTATTTCTCTAGCGCAGTTTTGGGGTGAAAAATTGGAAAGACAGAAAGGAAGACAAATGGGAGTATCAGAGGAACACAAGGACTTTGACCATTTATGGTGTGCCAGGGAACAATTCTTTGCTGTCCCCATAGGACATTGAAATGATAAAGAGAAGAGCTGGGACTGAAGTCCCCCAGGAACCTTACCGGCATGGAGTACTTTTCACTGGTGAAATTGCTGGGTTTGTTTTTCCTTGTTGCTGTTGCTTGTTTGTTTGTTTTGTAGGTTTGTTTGTTTGCTTAGCTGATTTTGATTGGTTTTGAATGGAATTTTGCTAAGGTGAATATTGCAGAGATACTGTACTGGTTATTTGAAAGGAATGCATTCTGGCTGTGCTGTAAATACAACTACTAACTTAAGCAGAAAAGGTGGTATTTAACATTAGTAGTATGTAGATGGTGATTGTTATTTCGTTTCTTGAATACATTGTCTTTTCTCCTGGGGAGATTCACACTGAATGCTAGAAACTGTTTTTGAACTGTTAGATATTGGAATAAACTCCAAGGGAAGTGCCTCATTCCCCTACATTAGACAGTTTCAAGGCCCAGTGTGACAGGGTGCTGAACTCACTCATTTAAACTATACTCTAACCCCAAAAGGTTGGACTAGATGATCCTTGAGGTCCCTTCCAACCTGGTATTCTATGAATCTGTTAATAAAAAGTGGAATGAAGCTATCAGTACTAGAAATGTCCAACTTCAGGGCATTGCTTTAATTTTTGTTTTTTTTTTTTTTTCTTTTTAGTTCTGAGAACAAGATATTAAATCTTAAAAATTCTGTGCTGCCTGAAGATCTAAATGAAGAGAATGACTTAAATTGCTGTAAGTACATCTGTGCAGGTAGAAACTAGATTGTTTACATAAGCAAATTTTTTTACATCTAAAGTATGGTCAGTAACTGTTATTTGTGGGTATCATAGAATCAGTCAGGGTTGGAAGGGACCGCAAGGATCATCTAGTTCCAACCCTGCTGTCATGGGCAGGGACATCCTACCCTAGATCAGGCTGGCCAGAGCCTCATCCAGCCCTGCCTTAAACACCTATGCTGCTTAGTAACTGATTTCTGGGAGAGTTTATCTTCAACTGAGTGAAATGATACCTAAGTCTGTAGTTTAGTCCTGCTGATTTTACCACTAAAAAAAAAAAATATCTATTTTTCTTCTTTAAGTGCCCATGGACTGGCTTCATGGGAGTCTGATGTGGAGCCTTTGCAGGTTATGGAACTTTTTATGGAAAATACTCATCAGAAGGGATTGTGCATTTCATGTTCTTATTCATT
Organism: Pogoniulus pusillus; assembly: GCF_015220805.1. Lineage (NCBI taxonomy): Eukaryota > Metazoa > Chordata > Aves > Piciformes > Lybiidae > Pogoniulus > Pogoniulus pusillus. The sequence continues at coordinate 25,456,781 of NC_087275.1, forward strand.
ATGAAATGTCAATCACCTGCTTTGTTAAAATATGTGAATCTAGAGCTACAGCTTTTACTGAGACTGTTGCAAGTCCACTTGAGCAGAACTTGTAAAGTCTGTGCTAGTTTGAAGCAAGCTAGAATGTTTTGGTGAGAAAAACTAGATCATAGGCTGTGAAAGGAAAACAGTGGTGATGTCTGCTTCCCTCAGAGTCTTGCTGAAGAAGAAACGAAAACATTAGATAACACTCTCGGCATTTTGTCTTCACTCTCTGGCTGGGCTCTGGCTGAGCTGCATCTCCCTAACTTCACCTTCCACTCACCTTTGCTTCTTATCCTCTTGGCTGAACCTCTATTCTTCCTTGAGACTGGGGTAAGGTTGAGAGGGGCAGGGGGAAGGTGCAGAGGTGGTTGAGAGCCCCTCCTGGGGACTCAGGTTTCTGGGAGGGGAGTTGTGTTTCTGTATTACCTTTTACCTTGTCTATTTCTGTATATAACTGTATGTACTGTAAATAGCTGCTTGTATATTGTGCTAGCTGTAAATAAATAGCTTCATTTATATTCCCAGAGCCAGCTGAGACTAGTCTGGGTGACTTCTAAAGTGTGGGGGGCGGGGAACACCCAAACCATCACAAAGTCCCTTATGGAATTTAGTTTATCCCCTTGGAAATTATTTGGGTTTATTTTCATGAGGAAGACAGATTTGTAATCTGAATAATCTAAGCCTCCTATTTATATTGATGATCCCATCATATTCTGAGATACAACTAATACACAGTTCCTAAAAAATAAAAACCACGCATACCTTTGTAACGAGGAGGGCTACAACTATCAGACCAATTTGTGACTAGCTTGCAAAGTTTTTTATAGCTTCAGTCAGGTTAGAGATACAGGGATATAAGAGGAGGCTCAGGGGTGACCTTATTGTTGTCTACAACTACCTGAGGGGTGGTTGTGGCCAGGAGGAGGTTGCTCTCTTCTCTCAGGTGGCCAGCACCAGAACAAGAGGACACAGCCTCAGGCTGCGCCAGGGGAGATTTAGGCTGGAGGTGAGGAGAAAGTTCTTCACTGAGAGAGTCATTGGACACTGGAATGGGCTGCCCGGGGAGGTGGTGGAGTCGCCGTCCCTGGGGCTGTTCAAGGCAGGATTGGACGTGGCACTTGGTGCCATGGTGTAGCCTTGAGCTCTGTGGTAAAGGGTTGGACTTGATGATCTGTGAGGTCTCTTCCAACCCTGATGATACTATGATACTATGATATTTTTGATGGTATTAAAATGATGTTTTCCTTTCTTGTAGAACCACATTCTTATTTGCGAATAATTCCCCTCTATTCTCTCCATATTATGGCAAACAGAAACTGAACAAGAGTCTTCTGTATGTGTTTTACACATTGACCTGAGAAAACATGGGGGCAATAGGCCTAGCTGGAGAGCAGAAATTTAGGAATATATTTCCTTTGGAGCAGCTACAGTATAAAGGAAGAAGAAAGCCCCTAAATTATTAAGTTTTACTTCTTTGTCAGTTGCTTTAATTTCTCAGAATCCAGAAAGAAAGTGAGGAGGGAGGTCTCTCACAAGACTAGTTCAGTCTCCTCCACAATTTGGAATACTTTGAATAAGGAACACTTGAACTCAGGACAAGTTTGGGAGTTAATGCCTTATTTAGTCTAAAATTAGTTGCGCTTAGCACTGCCTTACCCTATATGATGGAAGGGTAAAAATGAGTCTTCATTCCTCTTGGTGTCTGTTGGATTTTTGCTTTGGTTTATTTTTTCTTTTGCCTTAGAATTATCAAATTCATATCAAATTTAACTTTTGGTTAAAGCAGAAATATTGGGAATTTGTATTTTTATTGTTTTGATACCAGTTTGGATTATGGAGAGAAAAAGTAGGTGGTAGCAATACCTATCTTCAGGTTGATTCTCAATGATCTTGAGGGGTGAATCAAGTCTATTAAATAGGCCAGATTTTGACATAGGTTTCTTATGTGATCTTTACTCATCTTTGTTACCTTCACTTTCACTTCCATTTTTAAGTCTACTGAACTTTCTAGGAAGCTAGCCAGTCAAATGAATAAAAATCTGGTTCTGAGGGAGCCTACATTATTCTCAGAGGTAATTAGTGATAGGGAATGGCCTCAAGCTGTGACTGGGTAGGTTTAAACTAGATATTAGGAAAAAAAAGTCACTGAAAGAGTGTCAGGCATCAGAATGAGCTGCCCAGGGAAGTGGTTGAGTCAATGTGTGACTAAAAGTTGTTTGGATGTGGTGCCTGGGGATATGGTTTAGGGTGCACCTTGTGGAGTAGGGGTATTGGTTAGACTTGGTGATCCTGAGGGTCTTTTCCAACCTGAATGTTTCTGTGATTAAAATATGTTTAGGGGATGAAAACACTCAGTGGAAAGTAGTCAAACTGCCAGTTTCAACCCTAAGATTCTTAGCATTTTACAAAGAAAGCAGCTGCTCAGCTGGATGCTTTTGTGAAAGAGACACAAATGAAGCAAGCTTGCCAATATTTCATTTTTGTCCATTTTGTCCATTCAAACTATGATGTAGCATAGCCACTGCTACTGAGAGCAAGATTGTTTGTTTAAGTAGTCGTAAACTGTACTCTTTCTGTCAAGAAAGTGATTTTTATGTGGGCTGTGCAACATTAAAGAGGTTTTTGTTTTGTTGTGGTGAGAACTGTTTGTTTTCCCTGGTTTTGTTTCAGTGGGAGAAGAGCACAAGTAGTTAGCAAAGTGTATTTCAATAATACAGCAGGCAATACTGCAGTGCATTTACACAAGTATACCAGTAAAAACTGGCTATGAGTGTGCCTTAAATTCTGATTACTAGAGGCTGTTTACAGTATCCTTGTATTTGAACTCAGACAGCCTCATTATTTTGCAAGCCCTGCACATTGGAATGGTCTGTCCAGGGCAGTGGTGGAGTTACCATCCCTGGAGGTGTTTAAGCAGTTCGTAGTTATGGACATGATTTAATGTTGATCCTTCAGTGCTGGGTCAAGGGTTGGACTGCATGATCTTTGAGGTCTGTTCCAACCAGATGTTTTTTGTGATTCTGTGTCTAAACAACTGTTTAAACTTATTTTAACAGATGATCAATCCAGCCTCCTGCCTGAGTTCTTCAGTCCCATGGAAAACCTGTTCTTGGAAGGGAAAGGTTCTGCAGGCTTAGATATTCACTTCCTTCCCTTTAATCTGGAGAAACGTTACTGCACTGTCATTCTGCTTAATGAACTGGTAAGAATAGGATGTTCTGTGACTGCTTTTCATATGGTAGCTTAATCGGTTAAGAATCACTTTATGTCTGCCAATTACATGCAAAGAGGGTAGATGAATGTAAAAATTGGTTATGTATATGGTTTAAGATAAAGGTTTTTATACACATATGCTACTATAAGTTTTGGAAATGAAAGTATTTTCTCTATGCAACTATAAGGTGATCTTTCTGCTAACCTTTGGAAATGAAAATATTTTCTCTATGCAACTATAAGGAGGTCATCTGTGTGCTAACTTTTGGAAATGGCTGATCTTGGAGGTCTCTTCCAACCTGGTTGATTCTATGATTTTATACTCTTCCTCTAAACCTCTGCTACTGGCATTTCTTTATTAGAAGAAGTATATACCCTGGCTGGCAAGAGGAGATTGATGCAATGTCAAGTATAAAGCCTCAAAGCTAAATAATTTAATGAGGGGAAGATAAATGGAGACATGGTAATGGGAGGAAAGTAAATATAAGAAATGTAATCAGAGCTGTGGTACAGACATGGTCTAGTTGATTGGATAGGTCTGGGTGATAGGTTGGAGTGGATGATCTTGGAAGTCTCTTCCAATGCAATTGATTCTATGACATACTTTGGGTGGAAAGGGAAAAGAAAACTTCTGACAGCTCCAGTGGTGAAGAAGAAGCACCTAAATTTAGACACCTAGCTACTAGTCACTTTTCTTAACAAAGAACTACTTGGGGTTATTCAGCCTGGAGAAGCTGGAGACCTTATAGTGGCCTTCCGCTATATAAAGGAGGATTACCGGAAAGATGGAGACAGATGCTTTATCAGGGAGTAAAGTCACAGGGACAAAGAGCAACAGTTTTAAACTGAAACAGGACACATTTAAATTAGAAATTTGGAAGAATTCCTTACTGTGAAAATAGTGAGACCCTGGACCAGGCTGCCAAGAGAAGTTGTCCCTCCCTGGAAGTGTTCCAGACCAGGCTGGATGTGGCTTTGAACAATTCAGTCTAGTGGAAGGTGTCCTTGTCCTTCTTTCAGAAAAGAACTATGTATTGTTAAACATAATTGGGTTGCTGCTACTCTGCTTCTGCATGCTAATTAAAATGTGAACAACCTGTGATTTCAATGATAATAATTTATTAAGTCACAGTTTAATAGTGTCAGTTCAGACCTTTGCAGGTCAATGTCTAATATAAAATTAAATGGTGTATTAGGAGAACAATTTGCTATCTGTTTTTCCTAATTACTGACTTCTGTGGAGAATTGCAAATTCCTGGTAGTTAGTTTTGTAAAGTGCCAGTAGGATTAGATAAATAGCTAAAGGCAGTTTAACAGCTATTTTATTAACTACTTTTTATTAACAGTAAACCTTACAAAATGTTGCTGCTACTCTGCAGCTGATGGAAAATGGCAGTATAAAGCCCTAAACCTGTGGGGATACTAGCTAAACTCTTAAAATACAGCAAAATATCCATTGTATCCCAAGCATCAGAAAAAAACTCAGAAGAAAGAGAAGTGGATTTGCATTCTATGGAGTTCAAAAAAGCAAAGAGAGAAATGGGGAAGTTTGTTTCTACCTGTAAGCATATTGATGTCAGCAGTGACAAGAAAAGTAACAGATAGTAGAATGGCATCCTAGCAACCACTGCATTCATGAAATCAGTTGTATATGCTGTAAGCTCATTAACTCTCCTCATAGAGCCAAATCTCTGTGTCAAACAGGAATAATTCCTGTTTAAATTGGTTCCCAGGAGTGGCTATTAGTTTGTGTGTGGGAAACCCATTTTGCTGTAGGGTTTTTTTTTAATCCTTCTCAAAGAAGATTTGTCTGAACTATTGAATCAAGGAAGGGAAGAAAATGCCATCAGAGTTGAATAGCTTTCCTTCTTCTGGATCATAAACATTATTGCAGTGTCTTCAGCCTCAAGAATAAATATTTGATGAAACTATGAATAAAGGTAAAATAAAAAGCAGGCTTGTCTGATTGACTGTAATAAGGGGAAACCAATTCACTGGTTGGCAAATGAATTGTCTAAATTGTATAATAAATTATTTCCTTCATATCTGGAATGGATAGTAGTAATAAAAAGGGACAAAATATGCATTTTTAGGGCAGAGTTTTACAGAATGTGATTTATGCCTTCTGTACAGATTTTATCAATTGTTGCAGCAGCATTTGACCCTTTACCTTGCAATCAGTAGAAGCAAAAGTTGTCCATCATAAAGTTTCTGCTGTACAAAAAAGAAGTTACCAAAGCAATAGTAACACATCTATTATATCTTCTTGCTGCTCCAGATAGATGTAGCACTAATTCAGATATCTTTTAGTTTGGATGTTTTCTGATTGTAACCTTTCAAAGTTGGAAAACTCTTCGTGAGTAGTTGTTCTTTTATATGCTTATTTATTTATTAGAGATATTGCCTTCTATTTGCACCTTACTTTTTTGGTCATGATCAAAAATGTTATTTCTCTGCTAATTAATTTATCCTTTCCTTTATGACAAATTACTGTCTTCCTATTTTTTCCCATGAGGCTGTGTCTATATTTACTTTCAAGCTTCTGCAGGTCTTTAAAATTATTTTTGATGAAATAATTAAAATTAGTTCACTTTATTTCTTCTTAATTGTGAATTTGTACATGATGCTGACCTGCCTTGACTTCTCTTTTTTTTTTCCTGCTTTTTAGAGAAATATTACTGACTCAAAATTACTGCAAACATTTATATATATAAAAAAAATCTGACAGTGAAGAGTAATTAAGTAAGCTTGTGAATATGTTTTAATTATATGTAGCTACAGCACATAATTAGAATTTACTTTAATGCTGTGTTGATAGGTCAGAGTACTGTCATCCAGGTGAATTGTATAAGGAGTTGGCAAGGATTGGCTGAAGTTTCTTGACTTTTTCAGACTTAATGCTCTCAAATACCCTCCTCAGGGAGGCTGGACTCGATGATCTCTGGAGATCTCTTCCAACCTCTAAAGTTCTGTGATTCTGTGAAATAAAAGTACTTTATCTCATAGCAGGGTTTAAAATAATAGCTTGCTTTTATTCAACCATCATTTTTAGATAGCACATCTCCTGAATAGGAGTAGGGAGGTTCTCCTCTCCCTCTACTCTGCCCTGGTGAGACTTCACCTTGAATACTGCGTTCAGTTTTGGGCTCCCCAGTTGAAGAGGGACAGGGATCTGCTGGAGAGAGTCCAGCAGAGGGCAATGAGGATGATTAGGGGACTGAAGGGCATTGCTTATGAGGAGAGGCTGAGAGACTTGGGACTTTTTAGTCTGGAAAAGAGAAGACTTAGAGGGGATTTGATAAATGTTTATAAATATCTGAAGGCTGGCCAGGAGTGGGGGGCCAGGCTCTGCTCACTTGCTCCCTGTGATAGGACAAGGAGCGATGGGTACAAATTGCAGCACAGGAGGTTCCGCCTCAACACAAGTGGGAACTTCTTTATTGTAAGAGTCACAGAGCACTGGAACAGGCTTCCCAGAGGGGTTGTGGAGTCTCCTTCTCTGGAGACTTTCAAGGCCTGTCTGGATGTGTTCTTCTGTGATCTGTGCTAGATTGTGTGGTCCTCCTCTGGCTCGGGGGCTGGACTTGATGATCTCCTTGGGCCCCTTCCAACCTCTAACATCCTGTGATCCTGTAAATATGTACATTATTTCACAAGTCAGATCTTAACTATTACTAGGAGAGCTTTGGTTTCAGGTTTAATATTTTGCCTTCTGCATGAGTTGTTCTCTGAATTGTGTGTGTATGTATGCATGTATCTATTCTGATGTATACATTCTTGTGTTTCAGATTGGAGAATTCATATACCTGATAGAGGGAACAGGGGATATACCTTTGCCTTCAGAACTGCTTCCAATGGATAGTCCAAATGTTTTGCATGTCAGCAGTACAGTAGAAGGTAAACTGAATAGAAGGGAGAAGAGTGAAATAGCACAGTTGTCACAGAATCACAGAATGTTAGGGCTTGGAAGGAACCTCAATAGATCATCTAGTCCAACCCCCTTTCCAGAGCAGGATCACCTATTCCAGATCACACAGGAACAAAGCCAGGTGGGTTTTGAATATCTCCAGAGAGACTCCACACCCCCATGGGCAGCCTGTTCCAATGTTCTGTCAACCTCACAGTGAAAAAAATCCTCCTTGTATTTCTGTGGAACTTTTTATGCCTCAGCTTCCTCCCATTGTCCCTTGTCCTGTCATTGGGCATCACCGAGCAGAGGCTGATTCCATCCTCTTGGCACTCACCCTTTACATATCTATAAACACTTACAAGGTCACCCCTCAGTCTCCTCCAAGCTACAGAGCCCCAGCTCCCTCAGTCTCTCCTCATAACGAAGATGTTCCACTCTCTTCATCACTTTTGTGACTCTGTGATGGACTCTTTCAAGCAGTTCCCTGACAGTTCACTTTGACAGTGCACTCTGTCCCTGCATCCAGGACATTGATAACTATATTGAATAGTGCTGGTCCCAGTACTGACTGATGTTAGACCCCACTAGCTACAGGCCTCCAACTAGACTCTGTCCCATTGACCACAACTCTCTGACTTCTATCTTTTGCAAATATTTTTATTCCTGTGCATTTTTGTTAAAAAATAAATACACCTTGTTAAAGCAGTTGCTGACAGTGAAGTGTAAGAAAAACCATAGGATCATGTTAGGGGTTGGAGGGGACGCAAAGAGATCATCGAGTCCAACCTCCCTGCTGGAGCAGGACAATACTGTCTAACACAGATCACAGAGGAACACATCCAGACAGGCCTTGAAAGTCTCCAGAGAAGGAGACCCTGCAACCTCCCTGGGGAGCCTGTTCCAGTGCTCTGTTACCCTTACAGTACAGAAGTTCCCCTTGTGTTGAGGCAGAACCTCTTTTTCTGCAACGTACACCTGTAATATTACAGTGTAACCATCAGATACTTCTTTTAATGTTTGTCAGCCCATTCTCTTCAGAGCAACAGCTGCTTCTTAACTATCTTATTCAACTTTGTGGTATTGTTTTCAACATAACCTATGTAAATAATTTTTCATTATCTATTTTCTACTTCAAATATAAGTTGTAGCAAGATAAACCAAGACAAGTGTAATGGAGGGGTAATTAATTAATGGGAGATGATAGTTTTCCAAAATTAATAATGTTTATTAATTTTGACATTCAGAACTCTCTCTACCCTCAACCACTAATTTTAATAATAACCATATTCTTCTGCAGTGGTCATGGAAATGTAATACAGTTAATAACATAGGATCTAGAACATTCAACGTCATCCAGAGGGGTAAAAAAGTGTCTGTGTTGAGTGGGGGGTAAAAAAGTGTCTGTGTTGAGTAGGTAGAAGAAAGACTTTTAAAAACTGCAATTACCATCTTAATAGCAGTAATACTAAAGGCTAGAATCCCTTATTTTTTATCAAAGGCAAATTTTGGTTTGGATTTCAATCTGTGTTAATTTATATTTCCCCATTATGATTATAAATGTAAGAATTTTACTGTAGTAAATATACTGTACTTGGCTGGGAGTTGGATTAAATGACCTTTGGACTGGGATTTGGACTAGATGGTCTTTGGAGGTCCCTTCCAACCTAGACCAGATGTGAAGCTTGAGGCTATGGTCTAGTGATTAAGGATGCTGGGATGAAGGTTGGACTGGATGATCCTGGTGGTTCTTTCTAACCGTAGCGATTCATAGTACTGTGTTCAGTTCTGGGTCCCCCAGTTTAGGAGGGACATTGAGATGCTTGAGCGTGTCCAGAGAAGGGCGACGAGGCTGGTGAGAGGCCTCGAGCAGAAGCCCTACGAGGAGAGGCTGAGGGAGCTGGGATTGTTTAGCCTGGAGAAGAGGAGGCTCAGGGGTGACTTTATTGCTGTCTACAACTACCTGAGGGGTGGTTGTGGCCAGGAGGAGGTTGCTCTCTTCTCTCAGGTGGCCAGCACCAGAACGAGAGGACACAGCCTCAAGCTATGCCAGGGGAAATTTAGGCTGGAGGTGAGGAGAAAGTTCTTCACTGAGAGAGTCATTGGGCACTGGAATGGGCTGCCCGGGGAGGTGGTGGAGTCGCCGTCTCTGGGGCTGTTCAAGGCAAGGCTGGACGTGGCACTTGGTGCCATGGTCTAGCCTTGAGCTCTGTGGTAAAGGGTTGGACTTGATCTGTGAGGTCTCTTCCAACCCTGATGATACTGTGATACTGTGATAGTGATTAGACGTTTTGCTGAGCGATTTGGTTTAGTCAAGGACTTGTCAGTGTGAAACTAATGATTGGACTCGATGATCTTGAAGGTCTTTTCCTTTCCAATCTAAGAAATTCTGTAATTCTGTGACCATTCTATGATTCTGTGCCCATTCTATGATTCTGTGACAAATAGCATACAATTAAACTTCAAAGGAATTTTATATTCTGGTTGTTGGTTTTCTGTTTATTTTTTATCTGGAGAGAATAGATATTTTAATACTCATATGCAGTCACACTAGTAGCCATTTTTGTTTGGTTTAATTTTTTTTTTATTTATTTAACAGGTCCAAGTACAGGAAAGCCAGTCTTATTTTTGAAATGTGGCCTTGGCCAGGTTCTTGAAGAAAATATGATTATTCCATTGATCAACGAGTCAAGAGAGAGAGCTCTGGCAATTGCTGCACAACAGCAGATATCTACTGTTGAATATGAAAGAAGAAAGATCACAGGGACTCTTCAAAGTAGTAGTGTTCGAGTTGCAACTGCATTGTTAGGGCTGTCCAGAGTAGAGGTGAGAAACAGAGTGATCTGCTACTGCAATTATTTGCCTGTTCTTGGTTTGTAGGACTGAATATTTTACATTTCAGGAAACAGTATGAAGTTATGGTCTTTTCACACATTCTGTTTTCTGACACTTACTGATCCCAAATCCCCTCAGATCTTGCAATATTTAAGCATTCACTCTGAAGCTGTTTCTTCGCTCCATGCTATTAAGAGGTGCTTCCTTTAAGGAATCCTGTCTGCAGTTAAAAAGAGCATTCACATTTTACTTCAGTTTGCTTTGGAACAAAAAACCTTTCATACTCTGTGTAACAGATTATATGTATTAATATCCTTCCTTATGCACATTTTTGTAAGAAACACAAGTTCCCAAACAAGAATTTTATTTATTTATTGAAAGAATAGACTTTGAGAGTAAATGAAAGACCAGGAAAGATGTCTTCCTGTCAGTTAAAAAAGTTAGTTTTGGAAAACCATTAATCTACTTTTTAAGATACAGCTCTCTACTCATACATTATTCCAAGCTAGAGATATTTTCCCAACATTTCAACATCTGCAAACAAAAATACCTCCCAAATTAGTCTGTTAAACATTTGATTATTGCTAGTGAAGAAATGTATGATTGGAATATATCCCTGAGGAGGCTCAGGGGTGATCTCATTGCTGTCTACAAGTGGAGGTTGTAGCCAGGTGGGGGTCAGTCTCTTCTGCCAGGCGACTATGAACAGAATGAGGAGACACAGTCTCTGGTTGTGCCGGGTGAGGTATAGGCTGGATATTAGGAGGAAGTTCTTCCCAGAGAGAGTGATTTGCCATTGGAATGGGCTGCCCAGGGAGGTGATGGAGTCACCATCCCTGGAGGTGTTCAGGAAAAGACTGGATGAGGCACTTAGTGCCATGGTCTACTTGACTGAATAAGGCCGGGTGCTAGGTTGGACTGGCTGATCTTGGAGGTCTCTTCCAACCTGGTTGATTCTATGATTCTATTCTATGAATATTGTCAAATAAAAGAAGGATTTATCTTTCGTTATGTAGAATTCAAATGTAATCTTTTGTGACTGACAGCCACAGTCTGGGTTTTAATTTCCCTTCAAACCTGATGTTGCTTGGCCTTGGACAGATTTCTGGGCAGCTGTGTTGTTCCAGAGTTCCAGTTAGAGTGTTCCCTCAGCATGGTACCTGGTAATATATACGATTCTCAGTACTAATGGGAAGAGAATTTTCCCTGGTGTCTTGGTATTGCTAAATGCATGCTTTTTGCTTACAGAAGGGTTTTTAAAGTAATATAAAACAAATTAAACAAGGAAAAATGACAGAGTATATCTAATCTGCTACATATTTACAGTAGGAAAAGAATTGTAAGCCTATAACTTAGACTCAAATATTTTCCTTTTGGATTGTAGCTAATTTGGTGCTGTGGTAACATTTGATAAACTTTTCATAATTGAAGTCCTTTAGTATCTCAGCCACTTAGCAAATACTTGACAAAAGACTTGATTGCTCTGAAGCTGTGGATGTAATCAAGAATAGACATAATAGAAACACTCTTTGTATCAATAAGTATGCTAAGATCTAATATGAATTTTGAAGTTATATGTATCTTAGAAGAGTGGAGAACTCAATTAGATGAGTTATGAAATACATAATGATGGATACTAACACTGAATAAATTATGAGAAATGAGACTAATATGCAGAGAGAAATATTTTGCTCGATATACAGAAAGTCTTATAATTGCTTGTGAGAAATAAAATGGCAAAGTTCTGCTATATACTGATGTAGAAAAGACTTCACACATTAAAAATATCTGTAAACAAGTCTAAGGAGCTTAGAAATGGGCAGTCAATGGAAAGGAGCAGGAGTGTTAGCTAAATCTTTATTTCTATCTTTTACTTTATAAATTAAAATTAGCTTCTTAAACTGTTCTGCAAGAAATTGAATGTTAATGATATATATTTTTTTACAATCCTGGACAATGAATGATTTATTAATGGCAGCGTGAGTAAACTTCTATCTCCCTCTCTGTTTGGAAGCAGAGGTTACTCCTGGGAAAATAATCCAAACCATTTGTCTTATTCTTAAATTTTGATATCATTTATAAAAACAAAACAAACAAACAAACAAACAAACCCAAATCCCTAAAAACCAAATTTGAAACCAAATAGCATCAAAATTTAATAAAGCAGTTAAGGAAATAATTAAGAGATAAGAAGCAATGATGCTAAAGCAGTCAGAATCCCCAGATGAAGATTTCATTATGTAAAGAAAAATAAGAGAATAAAATCAGGAGTCTTCTGCTATTTAAATTTACATTTTAAGCCCTGTAAACCCCCAGAAAATAAAGAATAACAATTCTGACTGTGATTTTTTAAAATTGATTTAATGAAAAATATTAGAAAACTCCTGAATTTTATTTTTTAAGTATGCAATTGTGTCATTTCTTGCCTTCTGAATATTTAATTGACCTGCTTCCTCCTAGGTAGGAGTAAAAGGAATATAGGATGGAACTCTGCCACTGTTAAAGTTGGGACTAGCCTTTCTTCGTGATGAGTAAGAGAATGTTGTAGGTGGGAGGCTTAGGTGAACATATAGGACAGGGGAGAAAAGGGGTATCACGAAAGAAAGGGGAAGTAATGTGGAAAGTTAGTAAGTAGAGGGAAATGAATAAAAGAAAGAGGCCCAAATCAGGCTCTTGTACATAAAATGATCTTTCTTTGTAGTCAGAGATAGCAGACATCTCCTTGTGTATGTAGACACTGTGATAGGAAAGAATGTCCTGTTCTACAAGAATCTCACTTCCCTCTGTGCCCAGTTGTGTCCCCATAAGATGTAAAAGCTGTTAACACTCCATTTTTCCTCCCTATGAATGCATAGCTTATTGCAATGTGGACAACAGGTCTCTGTATCCTTAGTCCATATTCCAGCCTTTAGGACACTGCACTTTTCCTTTCTGTCCCGCTCTCCACATGACTAAGCAATATTGAGTATTTTTATCTTAGAACATCGTGATGGTAGTGATTGAGTTTTAGTTCTGATTAATGGAAAATAAGCCACAGACCTTATGCATTTGAAGCTATGGCTTCTGATGTTTGGCTGATGTGACAATCTCACCCTGCATAGGTCCACTCTGATCTTCAATGTCTGTACTCTTCATAGTCCCACAGAAATCAGAAGTTATTTTGTGATGTTCCATGTGGTTGTGGAAAAGCTGTAAGCTTAGCTTTTCATTACAGTTAGAGTATTTTTGAGGAAGCATCATGGTGTCCTTGAAGAGAGAAGATGCTGTAATTAAAAAGTTACACTAAATGCATTTGAAAGGGAATGAACTTCTCACAAAACAATCTGTGGTCTGATTTCAATTTGTCAGACTTATAAGTGGGACCAATGTCTTTTATGTTACATCACTTGTCTTTTGATATGGGATCAAGGGAGATGTCAAACATGATAGGTCACAAGGATTCTGCCAGCCTGAGATGATAAAATTCTTTTATTCATGAGGAGTGGTTTTAGAAGTTATTTCCTGGAAGGAAGCAATGTGGTTAAATTAGGATTTGGAAAACAGCAAGGGAAGAGTGAGGTGCCTCAATGCCATGAAACCCAGAATCTGCAGATGGTGGATCTGAGAGAATACCTTGGAAAATTGATCAGTCTTTGTAAAATATAGTTTAATTCTGATGCTTTTTTCCCCCTGATGCTTAAATTATATCTATCTATCTATGTATATGTGGACTGAGTGGAAACACTGTTCTTAACTGGTAATAACACTTCCACACTTGGAATGTTATGAACCATAACATTGATGGAGTACATAGTGGAATCTATCTTATGGTAGCACAGCCTTTGGCCTGTAACTGATGATCAGTTAAAGTATTAAATTCTATTTAACACTTATTGCCCTGAAAAATACTAAAATTGAGGAGGGTGACTGCAATTTTTACTTGAATTATATTGGACATTTTCTCTTTTCTTAGAAATATTACCCTTTGAGATAATAGGGTTTAGTCTTGTATGTGCTGGCAGGAGTTTTTTTTTCCATTTCAAAGAATCCTGAGTCTCACTAAAAATATTTTCATATTTTTAGTCTGTGACAAGGTACTAGGAAAGACCTGAAATCTTCCTAAATTGTGTAATACTAACCAGCTTTAAAAATGAGATAGCATGATCAAGTGCTAAAATAAAGCACTTCAGTGGCTTTTAAAAAATCATAAGGTATATCTTCCAGATAATTATAATTTACATGTGTTCACTGCTCCACCAGAGGTCATGTAATTATTTTGTCAATTAAGACTTTCCAAAACTTTTAAATAGTGTTGGAGTTCTCTTCGAGGCTGGAAAATAATCCAATTACTAAAATCAGGTGTAGATATAAAGCTCAAGGAAAACCTAACAGTGGCCTTCCAGTACCTGAAGAGGCCAACTTAAAGGCTGGAGAGGGTTACAAATTGGTTGGTTGGTCTTTTCCTGAAGTTATGAGGTGATTGTTCATATGTATACATCGTTCCTTCACTTGCAGAGACATGCACTCCTGAAATCCTCCAAAATTCCTCCAGAGCTGAAGTGTGTGGACTACAATGTAGAAGTGAGCATGCCAGGATTCTTTGAAGTTCCTGAGAAGTTGTCTATTCCAGTCTTAGCATCAAGCAGAGTTAATTTAAAAGTTCCTTCAGCAAAAGGTGTTTCACCTCAGAAATCAGGTAAGAATAGTCTTGGTTATGATGAATGTGGTGGGGTTTTTTTTGAGATAATCTGTATTTTAAAGGTTATCCCAAAAGATTCAGAAAATTATCTTTTTCTCCCTTCTACTGCTGATCAAATAGCCTTGTCTTTGTCATTACTACCCAAGTTCTATCATATCACCCCAAAACAGCACTTTCCACTTCTCAAAGGAAACTTTTGCTAAATTATTATTTTCTTAAAATCTGACAGATTTTTTGTGCATTTCTCACTTCCACTTCTCACTGAGTGCTGACCTGTGCTCACATTGTGCCATTTAGCTTTTCCTGTTTGCCTCTCTGCAGTCTGCCAGAGGGAGGTGTCAACTAATTGTATGCTGTTTCCTTCCTGATCCTCAGCAATGAAAAGTGGTGCATTATCCTTTATAGTGCCACTGGCTGTTACTTCTAATTTTTCTAGTGTCTTAAAATTTATACTGAAAGCTTAATTGCTTTCTTCTTGTCTTGGTATTCAGTTTGATTCCTCCTTTTTTCACTAATTAAAAAAAAAATCCTATGTAATTTAGTTTTATTTTTAATTTAATTTAAATTTATTTATTTATTTTCTAATGCTTTGTTTAAATCAATAAAGCATTCTAGGTAGGTTGCATGGCTGCAAGAAATGGGGTTATTTAGCCTGGAGAAAAGGAAGCTCAGAGGCACCTTCTTGTTACCTACAACTACCTGAAAGGAGGTTGTTAGGAGGTGGATTTGGTCTCTTCCCCCAACAAACAAGTGAATGCTTTTTCTCTGAAAGAGTTGTCAAGCACTAGAACAGGCCACTCAGGGAAGTGGTGTAGTCACCATGCTTCAAATCATAGATTCAAGCAGGCTGGAAGAGACCTCCAAGATCATCTAGTCCAACCTGTCACCCAGCCCTGTCCAATCAACCAGACCATGGCATGAAGAGTCTCATCCAGTCTTTTTTTTTAACACCTCCAGGGACAGTGACTCCACCACCTCTCTGGGCAGCCCATTCCAATGCCAATCACTCTCTCTGTGAAGAACTTCCTCCTAACATCCAGCCCATGAGATATATATATCAGTGATGATATATATCAGAGATGTGTATATGTGATGCTTAGGGATATGGTTTAGTGGTGGACTTGGGTGTGCTAGGTCAATGGTTGGACTGGTCTTTTCCAGCCTAAATGATTCTGTGATAAAAATGTGTGTTTGTATTTACCTGCTGGGGTGTCTGTGAGTCGTATTGCAGCCAATGTAATGTCCCATAGGTGTCTGCTAACAGCACAAACAATTTTTGTTTCTGCTGCTTAGAATGTAAGTAGTAGCTTCTTAGCAAATTTAGCAAAGGCTTGATTTGTTGTCAGTACACCATACTTTTATTTCATCACTTTTAATAGAGTCCTTCTGTATTTTTCTGCAGTTTGCTTCTCCTAGTCTCTTTGGAATCAGTAATGTGCTTTCACAGTGTATGTTTGTTTTCCTACTTGCTCTTATACCTTGTGGGTTTTTTTTTTTTTTGTTTGTTTTTTTCTGGATTAAAAATAAGGAATTTCTTGTTTATTTGTGTGGGTTTTTTTTTACAGATTCATTTTGCTGACATTACTGTATTGTTATGGTTTAAGGCTTAGCTTAGTTTTTGTATCTAACTGTCAACAAAGTGTAGGAACTTTCCAGAGACAATGAATAAAAAAACAGTAGAGAAGGTAAATAATTGAGTATTGGATGCAAAAAGAATAGCAAAGATAAATTTATATGATTCCATTCATTTGCTAACTGGGATAAAAAGCCAGCATATAAACAATTCTGTCTTATTTCTGTCCTTGACTTTGGTCTCCTTGCAGCTTTCTGCTTTGCACTGCTCCCCCTATCTCTGTCCTAATTTTCTCTCTGGTACAAGCCATCTGAGAGGTAACAGGATAGGGAGTCGGGAGTCAGTCCAGTCACTGGGAACCCATCTGGGTTTCATCCCAAGGAGTTTGAGGAATAGTTCAGGGGGATCCTTTTGAGGATCCTTGTGTTATTTCTAAGTTGTAAAGGAGCTGGTCTCAATATTTCAGTTATTCAGCTGACCTTTCTTCAATGTATTTGTCGTAATGCAGAAGAAACAAATACTTCAACAAAAGTAATGCTAAACTAAACATTATAAATATGGAAAGGGCAGCAAGACTCTTATTTTTGTTCTAGATTATTTTTCTGTAGGAGGCAATTCTGTCTCTATTTGTACATTTGAAGTAGGGGTCAAACTCAGTGAAAGATAACTCTAATTACTCATAATTGCAATCTACATTTAATGTGAGAAAGTAAAACTCATGTAGAAATATTTTGGAGCATCTGGTACTATCTTTCTTCAGATACTTGTTGTAAACACCTACTTTGTCTCAAAATTCAAGTATTTTAAAATGTATAAGTTTAAATTTAAGTAAATAGCTTGTTTCCATACCCCAAAAGCATTCTTGTAGACAGGAAAAAAATAAGGGGCTGTACTAATGACCTGAAGAACAGAAAGGACGTTTTTATTTCTTGCACTAACTGACAAACTCAGGTCAATTTTGTAGAAGATAGCCCACGGGAATAATAACTTAGTGACAGAATAGAAAAAGAAGTAATAATTCAAAAATTACCAGGCCATTAATCTTGTCTTTTAAAAGAGAACAAACTAATTTATTTCACAGAGGGTTAAACCTGAGGTGCGATTTGTAATCTTTTTGGTAGGCTGGTAATGTTGAAATATTAATAATGTCATCCTGTGTGATTCGTTTCTTGAGCTGTTTTTGTGAAAAAAGCTGAAGTAGTGATGACATATGGCAACAAGAAAGCTGTAGTTTGATGTTCATTTTCAGCAAGGTGAGAACTTCATACATGGAGATCACTGCTTTGTGGAACAGAACGAGCGGCGTTGCAAATGAAGATTCATTGCGCTTTCAAATTCCGGTCGTCATCACTGCAGAGAACAGAATAGTTTGAGTCCAGTTGTCATACATATTATCAGGAAATGTGCCAAATTAAGGGAGAGGGGGAAATTCTGCAAGACTCTGTCAGGTGCTTACCCCTAAGGGAGAAGCAATTTGTTTGGAGTTTTATCTGTAAGCATCTGTTGTGTCTTTACAATGTCTTTGACCTTCCTTATAATTTTTCCAGCTTTAGGCATTGGTTTCTAACCTTAGCAAAAGCTAAGAGAGATGTTGAGGTGCTGGAACGTGTCCAGAGAAGGGCAACAAAGCTGGTGAAGGGCCTGGAACACAAACCCTGTGAGGAGAGGCTGAGGGAGCTGGGGGTGTGCAGCCTGGAGAAGAGGAGGCTCAGAGGTGACCTCATTGCTGTCTACAACTACCTGAAGGGAGATTGTAGCCAGATGGGTGTCAGCCTCTTCTCCCAGGCAACCAGCAACAGAACAAGGGGACACAGTCTCAAGTTGTGCCAGGGAAAGTCTAGGCTGGATGTTAGGAGGAAGTTGTTGGCAGAGAGAGTGATTGGCATTGGAATGGGCTGCCCAGGAAGGTGGTGAAGTCACCGTCTCTGGAGGTGTTGAAGAAAAGCCTGGATGAGGCATTTAGTGCCATGGTCTAGTTGACTGGCTAGGGCTGGGTGCTAGGTTGGCCTGGATGATCTTGGAGGTCTCTTCCAACCTGGTTGATTCTATGATTCAGGTTTCTGGGTTTAGGGTGTTGGTATTTTCCTCTGGGGCATTGAGGGGAACTGTTGTATTGTTGGCTTCTGCTGCTGCCTCTGCTTTTGCCATGCCTTTCCGTGGAACAAGCTAAGGTAATTGTGCATTGTAACATCTCATTGAAGACTCTTTATCTCAACCCAACTTTAACTGTGTTGTTCTTGTTGTGTTACTTTTCCTCCCAATCTGTGGGGAAGTGGTCTTGCAAGAGCAGGCTGTGTGAAACCAGTACAATTTTAATGCTTCTCTCTGTGCACTACTAAAACAAACAGAAAATGTTGTTTGGATGCTTAAATATATTTTTAGTTTGTTTTGTTTTAGAAAGATTAAAGTTTGTCTGTTCTTATGTGATAACAATCCTAAAATTCTACTGTTTGTTTAAAATTGTTGCATGTTTTGCTGGGGAAACTGCACTAAGGTTTATTGGAGCTCTCTCAAGATTCTGATTGTGAATTCAGTGTTACCAAAAAGCGTCATTGTTTTTTTGTTTTGTTTTTAGGCAGAAGTGATGCAGTTGAGCTTCCTGTAAAATTCATTCCTCAGCATGCTGGTTGCTATCACTGTCAGATTATTCTGAAGTCCTCTCGCGATGTCCGTGTCTATGAGATTGAATGCGTAGTGAACGCAGACCGTGCTGAAGCACAGCTTGAATTTGTAACTCCAGCTTACCAGGCAGTGGTTCAGAACATTCCAATTGTAAGTTCATTTTATTACTAGAAGCTAAACTAAGATTCAGGATTTTGAAAAACTGGAGTCTGGGTCAATACTGATAAAATTTACAGTTGTTGAATGCACAAACACTGAGCTGAGTAACAGTACTCAGCCTGAGAGGCTTTCAAAAAAGAGAATTGAGGTGTTATCTTATTCCCCCAAATCCAGTTTTTCTGTGATATCCTGTCCATGGATGAAGACCATTGTGGGTGAAAGGATCACTTCCCTTTTTCATAACACAGCCTCTACTGGCTCTTGAATACCAATTTATTTTCTTTTTTCAGATGGATGTTAAACTTTTTGCAGAACAGGTGTTTTGTCATCAGGTATTTTTTTCAGATAGTAGGAGGTCAGATAACTTCAGTTTACTTTACTCTTTTTATGAAGCCCTCAAGTATGTGTTACAAAACATCTCACTTTCTATTGCAATCAAGCAGTCTTGTGACATGTCTGGATGCAAATCAAACATGCTTCCTGAATAAATGTTCATACTACTCAGGGCAGGCATTCTTTAAAACAGATTTCTCTCTTAAAAGAAACTTCTGAAACTGAATAATGTCAATACCATGAAAACTCCTATGGAAACAGAGTCCTTAATTCATAAGTCTTACCCTGTAACAATGGGCAAATGGGGCAATATATGCTAGTACACCATATCAGCACGTCAAAAGGGCTACACTAAGCTTTTCTACAGGTGGAAAAGAATTTGGTCAAGCATTAAGCAGCACTATAAAGATACTTGTAAATGCTTGTAATGGTACTTATAAATTCTATCTTGACCATTATTTGTATCATGTACATATTCTTCTAACAAGTGTTCCTGCTGACACTATTGCTGCTGACACCATTGATACGAGTACCTTTCATCACCAGAGTAAGAGATTCACAATTAGCTTATTTTTTTTAATATATATATATTTTTATTTCCCTCAGAAGTGCTCTGGGAAAATGAATACTTTGTTCTGATTTGATAATTACAAGTAATGGCTGAAATACATCTTAAGATCTTTAAATACATAATCTAATTTACATATTTTTTTCAATTTCAGAATAACATATCCAGAAGGGACTGGACACTTGAAGCAGTTTTGGAAGGGCAAGGATTTTATGGCCCTCCTCTAATAAATGTGCGTCTGGGTGAAACAGCTCTGTATCCTCTCACATTCAAGCCTGTTGCTGAGTGCGTAACAATGGTAAGAGGAAAATTAATTTCAACATTTGGAAAGTTTGCTTCTGTCAATAAAACTTATGTCAGGAACTGTTTAAGCAGTAAGTAATATTAAACATCTGCTTGAGAGTCAGAAATGGAAAGATTGTCTTCTAGCTGAAGTGAAAAATGAGTGGAACTAACTTTGCAAAGCTTAAAATTAGGCATGACAGATTTCCTTACCATGCTCTACTATCACTTCTTTTATTTGCTCTCCTGTCAAACCCTCCATTGCAATGAAACTAATTACTCCGTGGAGATTCTGAACTTTGATCATACATATGTACATTGTGTTAGTCTGAATTTAAATACATACATTAAATTGAATTTCATTACTTAATCAGTCAAGTGGTAACATTGAATATTTTCTATTGCATGCCTGCATCACAAATCAGTTCATGTGATGGATACTTTCTTTCCTAAAATAATTTCTGTTATGAGTTAAGCCACTACTTACCAGCTGCTTTTGCAGCTAAAATAAAGAGGAGAGCAAAGGCTAAGACACCTTTAGAAATAAGCAGTAGAAATATTTGTGCCTGTATGCTAGTTGTGAGTTACCAAGGATGATGAAAAAACAGTATTTTGTGAAGCATTAAGTAATCCATAACCAACCAAATATTAATGTATTATAAAACTGCTACAGTCCAAAAGCCCCAAATCCTTTGACAACAAATAAATATGAAGAACATTTTGATTGAAAGACAGATGGAAATGATTGGGCAAAGTTGTATTTCATATGAGGAAAAAGGATGCATGAGTTCATATTTTCTTGGGCATTTGTTTTCCAGAAAGAAGACAAGAAGTATGAAATCTAGAAATATAAACACTTTCTGTTGTTAAATCTCCTAATTTAGAAAAAATAAAAAGAAAAGCTTCTTTTTTATTCCCCCCCTCCCCTATTTAAGAGCAGAGTTAACTGGAAAAGTCAATAAAAGCACTTCCTGGTAAGCATGCTTTTTGCCTGGGTTTCAGATTAATCATATAATGGTTTGGATTGAAAGGGACCTCCAAAGGTCATTTAGTCCAACCTTCCTGCAATGGGCAGGGACATCCTCCACTAGATCAGGTTGCCCAAAGAGTTGTTGATCCTGATCTTGAACATCCAGGCATGGGGCCTCAGGCTGTAGGAAACTTTAGCAGTGCTGACATGTTTTTGTTCTTTCTTTGTCATAGGGAAAGCTTATTCTACGCAGTGATACAGCTGGCACTGAGACCATCTTTAACCTTAAAGGAATAGGGCAGAAACCTCCAGCACAGGATTGCATCGTGATAGATTGCCAAGTGAGAAAGGTCACTCAAAAATTTTTGTGGGTGCCCAATTATACCAAGAAGAAGTTAACATACAAGGTAAATTTTTGCAGTGATGTGACAACTGTTTTTCTACCTAAAAGCCTGCAAATTATGGATCACATAGAAAGTCTTACTGTAGTTGCAAGCATGCTATTGTGATTCAGGTATCCATGAGCAGTTGTACCCAACTATAGTTTATAGTATATGGATATGTTTACAATGTCTGTTTTACCTGTATGTTCTGTGGAAAAAAAATTTCTTAGTCTTTCAGCCTGGTTTCTAATGGAACAACAATTCTTATTGTCCTGTGCCTAAATTGGTAGGTAGAAGAAAGCTTATGAGCTTTGGTGGAGACAGAGTAAAGGAAATCCAAAACATAATAGTTTTGAAAATGTTTTTGATGTTACCTTGTGTAATTTTGTCGGTTTGTGAATGTTTTCATGATTGCACTTGTTGGGTGATGTGCCCTGTACATCCTCCACTTATTACACAGAATCACAGAAACATCCAGGTTGGAAAAGACCCTCAGGCTCAGCAAGTCCAACCTATAACCCTACTCAACAAGATGCACCTTAAACCATAGCCCTAAGTACCACATCCAAACGACCCTTAAACATACCCAGGGTCAGTGACTTAGTCACCTCCCTGGACAGCTCATTCCAGTGCCTGAGCACTTTCTCCATGAAAAACTTTTTCCTAATGTCCAGTCTACGCCTACCCAGTCTTGGCCTGAGGCCATTCCCCCTGGTTCTGTCTCCAGTTATTTGTGAGAAGAGGCCAGCACTATCCTCTCCACATTGTTCCTTCAGGTAGTTGTAGACAGCAATGAGGCCTCCCCTCAGCCCCTCTTCCTCAGTCTAAACACTCCCAGCTCTCTCAGTTGCTCCTCTTAAGATTTATTCTGTAGGTCCTTCACCAGCTTTGTTGCCCTCCTCTGGACCCTCTCCAGCTCCTCCACATCTCTCTTGTATTGCAGTGTATCTCTTGTATTGAATATATTTACCCCACAAGGTAATACCTCACAGATAAACTGGGACATAAATGATATTTTTTAAAAACATAAATATTCCATATACTGAAGTAATAAAGCTCAGCCTATATCACAAATTGTCTAAGATGTGCCAGTAGCTGACAAGCATAATAATTTAGAGGCATGTCCATAAACAATTCGCTGCAGAGTGAATACCTAGCAATAAATAATTTAGCTGAATTAATGCATGGGTAACTTTGCCTTTGAGGTGTAAATTCAGCTTCACTATTCCATTTTAATAACTGAATATATTAAGCTATAAACTTAATAAAAATTCATTTAATTAAAAAATAATTACATTGTATATATGCTGCTCTGTTTCTCACTCTGTTTATCTTATAGCTTCAACCAAAATAAGAGTACTTCTGCAAAAGCTGTACCATTTAAAATGAAAGTTAAGCCTGGGAGGAGGAAAAGTGAAAGATTTCTTTCTTTCCTCCATTAAAGAAACTCTCTTCTCTCTGAATAGTGCTTTTCCCAGTTCAGCCACACATAGTATATTCGTGTCTGGAGCAGCAATAATTTTCATATGGGTAGTTTGCTTGTCTGTGCAACAATTAGTAGGTACCAAGAGAGCTGGAGAGAGAAGAAAAGTCTTTGGAATTCAGTGGAGGTCGTGTGTGTGGCTCCATCAGTCTACCTTTAAAAATGCTAAGCAAAACACTTTCAGTGCCCACAAAGATTTCCATGATTAAAAAGACAATTTCCATAAATTCCCTTGAAAAATGTGAACGTTTTTATGAACTGTTTTCTACTGATTTATGTGTAAACCTTAGGGAAATACTGCCACTGTGCTCTTCATGGCTCTTCTAGGGGATATTACAACAAATAGTCTTCCTCATGATTAATTTACTCCTGGATCTGAAAAAAAAACTCATGAAGAATTCGTGCCCATATAATGTCAGCCAGAGAGCACATCTTTTACTGATGCTGAATTAATATAAGGCTACTGACTGCAACGTGAGGGGATTTTAGTGACTGTGAATTTAGATTCAAATCATCTGACAAGAGTAGGAAGTGCAAAGTGTTTCTATAAAAATCCAATCTGTCAGTCTCCTGACAACATTTTTTAGACCATTTTCTCTTGGTTTTGCTATTGTGGTTTTTTTTCCTTTTCTTTCTCCCCCCCCCCCCCCCCCCCCCTTCTTGCTATTGTTATTTGTGTTTTGTTTTGCTTTTTATTTTCATATACTACTGCCTGCTAGATAGAAATCATTATCTTGTGTCTTGATGGTTGCTTCTAATGACACCTTTGACAGTAATATCAACTATAAGGGTGCCTCATTCTTTTAAGGCTTGGTTTTCTAGTACAAATGTAAAACTCTGCTAACAGTTGTTTCCAGTGCTATTCAAAACAGATGTCATTAAAGTGTCAGCTGACAGTTGTAAAGTCATGCTTATTTGGTGACTCAACTCTGGAAGAGATTTATTTTTTTGTAGGGTACTATAATTTTGAATGTAGTCTTTCCATTGCCATTAGTCATAGAATCATAGAATCAAGCAGGTTGGAAGAGACCTCCAAGATCATCAAGGGACCTCAAGAATCATCCAGCTCCAACACCCCACTGTAGGCAGGGACACCTCCCACTAGAGCACGTTGCTCGAGGCCTCATCCAACCTGGCCTTAAACACCTTCAAGGAGGGAGCAGCCACAACCTTCCTGAGCAACCTGTGCCAGTGTCTCACCACCCTCACTGGAAAGAACTTCCTTCTAACATCTAGTCTAAATCTCCCCTCTACCAGTGTAAACCTATTACCCCTTGTCCTGTCATTACAAGACCTTATAAATAGTCCCTCCCCTGCCCCAGCCCCCTTCAGATATTGGAAGGCCACTACAAGGTCTCCTCAAAGCCTTCTCTTTTCCAGGCTGAAGAGCCCCAACTCTTGTAGCCTGTCCTCAGCAGAGCTGCTCCAGCCCTCTGATCATCTTCATGGGCCTCCTCTGGACTCACTCCAACAGTTCCATGTCCCTCTTGTGCTGGGGGCTCCAGAACTGCACACAGCACTCCAGGTGGGGTCTGAGGAGAGCAGAGCAAAGGAGGAGAATCCCCTCCCTTGCCCTGCTGGCCACACTGCTCTTGCTGCAGCCCAGCACACAGTTGCTGTCTGGGCTGCATGTACACACTGCTGGCTTGTGTTGAGCTTTTCATCAATCCAGACCCCCAGATCCTTTTCCTCAGGGCTGCTTTCCAGCCATTTGCCACCCAGACTGTATCTGTGCCTGGGATTGTGCCGACCCAGGTGCAAGACCTTACACTTGGCCTTTTTGAATGTCGTGGGGTTGGTCTGGGCCCATCTCTCCAGCCTGTCCAGGTCCCTCTGGATGGAGCCCTGCCCTATAGCAAGTCAACTGTGCCCCACAGCTTGGGGTCATCTGCAGACTTGCTGAGGGTGCACTCGATTCCTCTGTCCATATCATAATCTTAAATAGCTTTCTGCAGAATGAGTTTTGAAAGCTGTGACTGATGAATTAGTTTAAAATGGTAACATTTTATATATCTGCTCCATTTATCCTTTCCAGTTGGGTGTAAATAATGACTGGAAGTATATGACAGTGGAGCACAGTATCATTAAAAAAAATAAATCCTTAGAGGTGGACTGGTTTGAGCAACGTTTCTGCAGGGACACATTCTTACAAAACCTATGCAAATAAGGCATCTAATTTTGTTTCATATTTGAAGGACTGATAATGGCATCTGGATCCAGGCTTTAATACAGAAATTTAATTGCAAGTCTTATTACATTCTGCTTTATTGTGTTAGTTCTTCATTAGGTTTTTTTTCGGTTGAGAAAGAGTAGTATCAAAGAGTGGAGTTAGTTGTTAGCACAGTCTTATGTTACACTTAGGCCACAATAACCCTATGCACCACTACAGACTGGGGGATGAGTGGACAAAGAGTGGCCTGGCAGAGAGGGACATGAGAGTGCTGCTTGAGAGCTGGCTGAACATAAGCCAGCAGTGTGCCCAGGTGGCTTGGGAAGGCCAATGGCATCCTGGCCTGTATCAAGAATAGGTCTCTATGAAATATTTAGAGTGAAGTTGAGTTGAAATATCATAGAATAGAATATCATAGAATCAGTCAGGATTGGAAGGGACCACAAAGATCATCTAGTTCCAAAACCCCTGCCATGGGCAGGGACACCCTACCCTAGATTAGGTTGGCCAGAGCCTCATCCAGCCTGGCCTTGAACACCTCCAGGGATGGGGCCTCAACCACCGACCTGGGTAACCCATTCCAGGCTCTCACCACTCACATGGTGAAGAACTTCCTCCTCACGTCCAGTCTGAACCTACCCATCTCCAGCTTTGCTCCATTCCCCCTAGTCCTGTCACTACCTGAAGCTCACTGTGTGCAAATTCTTCCATTGCTTCGCTCCAAATGTTCCTCTATATTTATGACATCTTTGCAAGCAGTTATTCATATCTAAAATTTTTGGACTCTCGCTGATGTGCACTTTTACATTCTCCATATTCTCCACCTTTTGGATATTCTTGGATGTATCCTTATTATAGTAATAGGTCTGTAATGTATCTACAATTAATCAGACAGATAAAATTAGACATTATGCCATCTTGGAACTTCAAACATCTGTGATCTTAAAAGGATTGATTAGGATTCTTGGTCTATCTTGAGGTACAGCAATTTATGTTAAACCCAGAATTTGCTGTGCTCTGTCCAGTTGATGTATCATGACTGTTAAACCTCTTGGTAACACTTCCAAAGAAAAGATGTGTGAAATAGTAAGGCCTCAACTGTGCAATTCTAGGTGTGTGTAAGTAGTTCTGTAGTCTGAGTGAGAAACTTGTACTTGCACTGAACAATGTCTTCTTTTGTCCTTGATGTGATCTGTATTCTGTAGAATACCAGGTTGGAAGTGACTTCAAGGATCGTTCAGTCCAACCTTTCAGGGTGAGAATATAGTTTAAATGCGGTGGCTCAGCATCCTGTCAAGCTATGCCTTGAAACTGTTTAATGTAGGGGAATGCACCTCCTGCCTTGAGACTTTATTCCAATGTCTACTAGCTCTAATGGTGAAAAAAAAGTCTGGCATCAGGTCTGAATTTCC
Organism: Pogoniulus pusillus; assembly: GCF_015220805.1. NCBI lineage: Eukaryota > Metazoa > Chordata > Aves > Piciformes > Lybiidae > Pogoniulus > Pogoniulus pusillus. The sequence goes on from NC_087275.1 coordinate 25,483,393, forward strand.
CCAGTAGCAACTTGTGCCCATTACCCCTTGTCTTTACCATGTGACTCTGTAAAAAGTGAGTTTCCTTCCTCATGATAGCTGCCCTTCAGGTACTTCTACATGATTATGAGGTTTCCACTGTCTCTCTTCTCAAGGCTGAATAAACCCAATTCTCTCAGCATATGACAGGTCTTCCAGTCCTCTGATCATTCTTTTGGCCCTTCTCTGGACCCTTTCCAGCCTGTCTGCATCCTTCTTGTACAGCAGGAACCGAATCTGTACACAGTACTCAAGGTATGGCCTGCCCAGTGCTGAGTAGAATGGGAGATGAACACCTTTATCCCTGCTTGTGATACCCTTGTTACTGCAACTCAGCATCCTGTTGGCTTTCTTTGCCACCACAGTACACTGGTTACTAACAATGAGCCTTTTATGTATTTTTTCATGTGCATAAATACTAAGACTTACCAATAGCATACTTTGTAATCTACCTTTTAGAGCAATTAGAATGGTGGTGGAGTCACCATCCCTGGAGGTGTTTAAAAGGAGGCTGGATGAGTCACTTTGTGCCATGCTTCAGTTAATTAGAAGGGTTAGGTAATAGGTTGGACTCGGTCATGTCAGAGGTCTTTTCCAACCTGGTTAGTTCTGTGATTCTGTGATATTGTGTGTGTAGTGTTCTTGCAACAGGGATTTCATTCTGATAATCTATCCTCTTTGTGGTTTCTCTTCACCAGGTATATTCAGACCTTTCAATGGTAGGTGGTTTACCTGTTATTACTGTAGAACCAGATGACAAAGCCGTTTATGCCTTGAGTGTGTCTCCGTGGAGACGAGGAGTCTTTCAAGGTACAGTGTAGAAGCCAAATATATCCAATTCCTATAAATTAGCAGATTAAATCTGTTTACTTTTAATGCTTGTATTTCTGTTCAACATAATCTTTCTTCTGGAGAGAAGGCTACACTTAATGATGATACTGTTTTTTTAAGCTGGCTCATATGTTTATTTGTGAAAGTATTAACGCTGCTAAATGTGTAGTCAGCTCCTTAATAAATGCTATCATACGTGCAAATTTGTACACTTAATTGGTCCTGTGAAAACTGACTCATTAAGAATTAATGATTTTGAGTTACCACCAAGTTCTTGGGTCTGAATTTAATTTTCTACAACCAGTTGAATAACTGCAGGTATATTAGCACTACTAGAACTGAAGATGTAATGGCAGAGACAAGAAATGGATTATTTTCTTTAATTAGAGTACAGTCTATCGACCACAATGCAAGAATTCATAAACTGAACATAACAAAGTAGATTCCTTCTTTGGGGTGTGTAGAAGCTAGGGATATAGGAACAGGTTCTTTACTACGAGAGTGGTGGAACACTGGAACAGGTTGCCCAGGGAAGTGGTTGAAGCCCCATCCCTGGAGATATTTGAAGTGAGGCTTGGCAAACCTTTGGGCAACGTGGTCTAGTTGAGGATGTCCCTGATGACTGCTGTGGGGGTTGGACTGAATGACCTTCGGAGGTCCCTTCCAACCCAGACCATTCTATGCATCTATTATATCTACAATTAATTGCTACAAAATACCATGTTTGTACTGGTATTCTTCTGATGCAATAGCAAGACTCTTGCTTGCTTTAACTGCTATCATTATGTCAAATTTAATATTTTATGGTGAAAAGATAATTTTGAACAAAGTTTGTTTTTTTTACAATTCATATTTCTTAGCTTTCAAATGTTTAGAAGTACTTCTAGGACCATGAAGTTGATCAGAGGGCTGGAGCACCTCTGTTATGAGGACAGGCTACAAGAGTTGGGGCTCTTCAGCCTGGAGAAGAGAAGGCTTTGAGGAGATCTTATAGTAGCCTTGCAGTATCTGAAAGGGGCCTACAGGAAGGCTGGGGAGGGACTATTTATAAGGTCTTGTAATGACAGGACAAGGAATAATGGATTGAAACTGGCAGAGGAGAGATTTAAACGAGATGTTAGGAAAGGGTTCTTTCCAGTGAGTGCAGTGAAACACTGGCACAGGTTGCCCAGGCAGGTTGTGGATGCTCCCTCTTGGGAGGTGTTCAAGGCCAGGTTGGATGAGGCCTTGAGCAACCTTTTCTAGTGGGAGGTGTCCCTGCCTATGGCAGGAGGTTGGAGCTGGATGATCTTTAAGGTCCCTTCCAACCTAAACCATTCTATGATTCTATACCTTTCCATGGAGCTTATTTTTTACCTCATAATGTGAACAGCATGACTGTGAGAATAAGGCTGTCTAATCAGTCTTTTTCTTTTTGTACAGTAGCTGTTGTAGTAAATCTCATCAGAAGAAAGTATGAGTGTGTTTGGGAGGGAATTATGGGAATGGAAGGGACAATCTTTAAGTAACTGAATGGCACTCAAGAAAACTGTATTTGAACAACTTCTGAAATAAAAGGATCTCTGATAATAGATACATTTCTTATTCCAAAACACTTAATGTACAGTTTGATTCCAAATATTTGATTCTGCTACCTTCTTAGACAGTTGAGATTAATGACAGCTCATTTTCTCAACATTAAAAAGCTATCAAGTCTTTCCTCTGAGGATGCCAAACTACTTTGCTCTTTTGACCATTTTGATTTTAGTATCTGCTGTGTTAAATGTAAGTAATAATGCTGTCTCAAACCATAGGTAATTTGTGGAAATAAATGCATATTTGTAACAAAACTTGGTTGGGTGCCACTGGAAGATTTCAGTGCCTTCTTGCTAAATCTGTAGCCCAGAGAGAAAATTCACTTTGTATGAACAGGAGTCAGTTTGCAGTGGAATTTATGATTGTCAAAACTGTTTGCCAAGAAGTACCGAGGATGCACTTTGTTTGAACTTATGGGTTTGTGTTCTTTTTTAGGCTTTAAAGATTTAGGAATGTTCTCTTCTGATTTAGAAAATCCCCAGTTATTCGATATGTGCTGAAAGTTTCACTAGAGATTCCAAGGCATCTATCATACAGCAAATTAATACCCGGTGATAAAAGTCGTGCCTTCAAAGGGACAGAAATGCCATCTTCAGATTGACATCTCCTGTGTTCCCTCTGTCCCCTAACTTCCATTACAACGGTTTTCATTGTGTTTGGAAGTATTACATGTTCTCTAAGTGAGAAAAAAGAGAGAACAGTCAGTCTCTCTAACCCGACAGAAAAGTTATTGGTTCAAAGGCTGGGAAGACACGGACGCACTTTCTCAGAAAACAGTTCATTTATTTGACACTTTAAAGTCACTTGATAGAAGGCTGAAGTTATCCTTTGAAAAGAGACAGAGCCTAGTTATCTGCCATCCACCCCCTGGCACACTGCTTGCTTTAATCACTCCCTTAGGAAATCATATTCATTCTTCCTGTGGAGAAAGGACATTTCTGCGTGTGTCACAGAGATTTGTGCACGCTGTCTAATGATTTGGCTGCTGTAGGAGGCAGTGGAGTCAAGAGAAGAAAAGCTGTTGTCACAGGTTAGAAAGGCAGCAGCTGATTTTGCTGTTAGGTGTGATATAAACCGAATTACCTGGTGTCCTATCTAAGGTAACATTAGTTACAAAGTGCTTACTTTGTGGCTTAAAGGAGAATGGAAGTCTGTTTGCTTCATACTGTGCAAGACTGAGATGTCATTTATTCCCCAAAGTAGAATTTTTCAGCTCTTGGGAAACTGTAATGATAAAGTTGATTGAGATATATATATATATATATATATATATATATATATATATATATATATATGCATATATATATGCATTTTTAGCACTTGTAGGATTTTTCAGCAGCCAGCCTGAAGCTTGAGGGTCACAGATGTAGGTGATCCAAGTAGGAATTAATTAGGGCTCAGAAATGCTAGTCCTTTCTAGGTTCAAGACACTACAGGTAAACTATAACCTAAACACTGCAAAAGAGCAGCTATTTAGATATCTAGTTGAAGACTCTCCCGTAGTGCTCAGGGATAATTTCAAGTTCAGAACTCTCTGACTTGTAAATATAAAACTCTGTAGCCTTGGTGTTTGTAGTAATGGTTTTGTCATGTTCAATTAAATTCATATCAAAGGACTTTTACATTCAAAGTCATTTTGACTGCAGAATTCTATAGCTGCAAAAATATGCTTCTTTTTCTTTCCTTCTGTTTATTTTCTGGCACCTAAGCTAAAAATGGGCCCAGTTCTTTTCAAAAGTCCATTTGGAGGCATTCCAATATAGGGCTAATAATATAAGCTTTAGCTGCTTTGTAGCTGTGTGACAGCTTTAACATAGAAATAACACCTAATAAACATCTCACACAAGATTCTGGCACTATATGAAATTCTTCAGCAATCTGTTTTTTAAGTGGTTGAGCAATTTACTTTAGGGTTGATAGAGCACCTTGAGCATTTTACTTTATCTTTTATCAAACTATTTTCCATAGAACAGGCCAATTTTTTCTCTGGACCAAAGCTCATAATGCTTAAATATTTTTCTGTGGGGGAAAAAAAAATACACTTGTTATAGTCAGTGTCCTTTTATTCCAAAAAAGAGCTAGCTTTTGGAAAGTAGCTTTCTAATTTTGTGTATCACCTGTCATTTCTTTTAAAGCTTAGTACGCAGCTCTTTTCCATGGTACCTAGAGCCTTTGAAGCTTGCATTGAGGTAAAAGGGCCACAGCCTGTCAGATTGCAGCTGGAGGGCAATTTTAATGACATGGTGAAGCTCATGCCAGTGTATTCTGGCCTGTAAATGGGTTGATTAAACTTTTTATTGTCCATTTCTTTATGAGGTGGAATTCTGCAGATCATTCAACTGATCATTCTAGTTCCAACAGAATCATAAAATCACATGTGAGAGGAAGACCATTCCTGTGGCTTCTTGTAGCCATTGGTGTATTTCCAGCACCTGTCCATACCTTTGTTGTAAGCACTTCCTCTGCAACTGAGACTCTTTAACAAATGGAGTCCAATTCACATATAATAAAGACAAAATTAGAGGATCTTCTGGTTGCTTGATTACTGAGAGTGTCTGTGGCATACCTCCACTGGATCACTGGAGTTCCCTGAAGGAGGGCTGCTGTATTTATACATGTCACCATCAGGCAAGACGATCCCCATCATAGCTTTTCCATCCATCCTTGTAAATCCTGTACACTTCCATGTCATGGTTTCATTGTGACATTAAGAACAGACAATGAGAACTATAAGTAAAACAATTAACCTCTTTCTGAAATGCTACCACAACATATATGATTCTATAGATGTTAGGAAGAAGCTCTTTATAGTGAGGGGGGTGAAACGCTGGAATGGGTCACCCAGGGAGATTATGGATGATCCCTCCTTGGAGATGTTCAAGGCTAGCTTGGATGAGGCCTTGAACGACCTGTTCTAGAGAGAGATGTCCCTGCCTATGGCAGGAGGGTCGAACTAGATGATTTTTGAGGTCCCTCCCAACCTAAACTGTTCTATGATTCTATGATAATTCATATTCTCACTGATTTCTCACATATGCAAGCATTTAAGCTTATTCTACTTCACTTTTATTGATGCAGGGAGCAATTAATTTAATCCCAGTATACCACCAAGTAGTAAAATTTACAGAACCTCTTTAGAATTTACATAAATCATCATGAATTTTCAGATTTTTGTGATGAATTCCATGGCCACACAGCCTTCTGTTCTTATGTCCAGTTGAAATACTGGGATATTGTGGTCTTTTATAATCTCTGCAGCAGAAATTAATGATGTACAACACATATCTTTCAAATAGTCTGTTTAAATTACAAAGAAAGGAAAAAGTTGAATATTTCTTTCTTAATTGGATTTAGAGATGGGATGTTGTATAGCCAACAAATCTGTCTAATATATGCTGTTACAATTACAGTTTCATTGGGAAATAAAACAGCCTGTGTCCTTTTAAAGGGATACATCTTCTCTGAAGCAATCCAAATGAAGACTTCCACTATCAATACGTGGACTGAAGTTGTAGAAAATGTTTAAACACTGGAAAATTTGAAATGACATTTTGACCCAGAAAGCTTTTCACAGAATCATAGAATGTTAGGGTTTGGAAGGGACCTCAAAATATCATCTAGTCCAAACCCCTTGCTAGAGCAGGACCACCTACAGCAGGTCACACAGGAACACATCCAGGCAGATTTTGAATGTCTCCAGCATAACAGACTCCATAACCTCTTTGGATGTCCCATTCCAGTGTTTTGCTTTTAAAGCAATTTTGTATCAGCAAAATGAAAGCCTCTATCTTTTATGTATTCTTTAATTATTCTTTTCCAGTAAATTCTGTGAATTATACTGAAATTGCAGCTTTGGCAAATTTAGCATTATATGTATGCCAAAAGGCACCTGAGGAGTGATATCTTCTAAAATACTTAATAGTGGCATAATTCTGTGCCCAGTTGCCATGAGTTTAGCCAATGAGGTCTGTGGATAAATGTTCAATACCATGCTGATGCCAGGCCAGCTTCACAACAAAAGTGCTGGCTGGAGGAAAGTGTCATGGGGCTTGAAGTTCAGATTGTAATGAGAGGCTTCTTACTGTTGCTGCTTCAGGTTTCTGGGTTCAGGGTCTTGGTCTTTTCCACTGTGCTGGCTGTGGGTTTGTGGGGATGGAGGGATAATTTTATGGCTGGCTTCTGCTGCTGATTCTGCTTTTGCTATGCTTTTCTGTGAAACAGGCTAAGGAAACCATACAGCTTGTCATCTCCTTAAACTCCTTATCTCAGTCCAAGGTTTTTGTATTACTTTTCCCTTCTGTCTGAGTGTGTGTGGCTTCACTTGAAGGGCAGAGTGTGAAACCAAGGCACCAATTGAATTGTATAGAGTTCTGTCTCTGAGGTGTACGTGAAATCTTGTTTGGTTTCAAACGTATGTGTGAGAACTTGTCAGCCACCATACAACAGCTGACACAGAAGTCAGGACTGAGCAACTAGTTGGATGAAACCCCCCTGAATGTTGGAGAATGTTATGCATGAAGAAATTGTCTTTTCTCACTTGTTTTGCAGCATCATAAGGCAGCACAAGGTGTTGCTGCCTTTGCTGAAGACAGTGTAAGCAGCAGTGAGTTCTGTAGGGAGGCAGCATGGTTTGCAACTGCAAGATGAACTCTCCCTGTACTAAAGCTTTCTCATATCATGGCCAGGCTTAGGAAAACCTTATTAAAAATGTCAGCAGGCTTTTTTATTTAAAATCTGTCAGTTTTGATGTCATTGGAATGCACCATTCTGTCCTGAACCAGGAGAGTACTCTGCTTAGAAATACTGCCTAAGAAAATATTCTGCTTTAATGTTAAGAGTCAAGTCATGCAGAGCATGCTATGTACTAAGTGTTCTCACTGCTAAGAATTCTGCAGTCTATATTTGACTTGAAATAAAAATTAATACACTTTATTGCTATTATTTATTTGCACTTCTTGCTAGCAGTGATTTTCTTCTTCTTTTTTTTAAATTCACTTCCTAATGAAAAATTTAAATAGCTTTGTGCAGTAGTAAATATTATGGTGCCCATGAAAATGATGAAAGACAATTATAAATATTTTGCAATTAAGCAGAAAAATGGAGTTTAAATATGTATGCCATCTGTAGTTAAACTGATTGTTTTTCCTTGAAGCACTTTGATGGATTTGAGTGCCTTGCAGAGATCTGAACACATTGCATCAATCCAGTTATCTTTATTGATTAGGATTTTAACCTCACTGGTATTAATTCTCTTTGCTTGAGATCTATTTTCCATAAAGAAAGGAAATTGATTGTCAGCAATTGTAGTGCAATTCTTCACTCGTATTTTGATCTTGCTATTGCCAGATTATCAGCACGGTGGTTTAGCAGTTTAGTTACCACAATTCTTCCACTAGCTCTTGCAATATTTTTGAGTATTAGCCATTTGCAGTTCTGGAACTTTTCAAGCATTCAAAAATTCACTGCAAATAATTATAAAGAGTTCTTCAGGCATTTATTTTGATGCTTTTGAGAGCATGTTTTGTATAAAGCCAAATAAGTTACAATTTGTTTTATTGTCCCCCACTTAATCAAAGAATGTTTTTCCAACAGTGAATACTTGTGGTCTGTTCCTCTTTCTCTCACTTGTACATGTGTATGATACAATATTCTTCAGTACAAAGACTTGATAAAGAAAAAACTCTGTTGTCATTGGAATCATGAACCGTAAAGAATAATTACTTAAAATTTATAACAAAATCATTGAATCTTAGAACAGCTTAGGCTGAAAGAGACCTTAAAGGTCATCTGACACAACCTCCCTGCCATGGGCAGGAAAGCCTGTAAACTAGACCAGGTTACTCAAGGCCCCACCCAATCTGGCCATGAGCATCTCCAGGGAGTAGCCACCCACAGCCTCTCTGGACATTCCATTACATTACATTCTAAAGGAAGCTTTAGAATATATGATTTAGTGATTCTCAAAATTTACTCATGTAATCAACTTCAAATCTATAATTTCACTTTTTTTCCCCCAGATTTTCTTATAATTCTTGAGACCTTTCCAGTATATTGGTGGTTAGGATACTATTAAAAAATAATTAAGTCTTTCTCTTGCACTTTGTCTATAATATTGTGCTGCAATAGACCAAATTTTACTGGGATAATATAGGGAGATATAAAATCAGGCTAATTAGTCAATATCTATTCTAATATCCATCAAATATGTCCTCTTGTGTCAACATTTGTAAACCCCGAGCACTTTTTCAGGCTTCCTTCCCCTGATGGTTTTATTTTTCTAATCATGCCTACACATCTACCTTCTCTTTTCTGTTTATTTGGATGCAGTTTCTGGCTTAGTAATGTGAGTAGTTTTTGGAATGTGTAAAATTGGTTTCCTTTTTTTTTTTTTCCTTTTAATTAATGATATGCAATGGATTGGCCTTGTTTGGGGTTTTAAAATAGATTTTTCGTAACAGAGGGAGGAAAAATCTAGGATTCTAGTATTTTTTGGTTTATATTTCTTTTTATTTGCATGGACACCTGGTTCCATTGTTTGAAATTTGTTTTCAGCCTCGGTGTTTTGTGGCTGTGCTCTCCAGTTTTTGTGGTTCACACAGAGACAGTGGCAATGTCAAGATGACAAACTTTGCTTCCCTGTCGTGATGTAATGTAATCCTTCTCAGCAGAAGTGATTTGCCAGTGCTTGTCGTGGTGGAATTGCCACCTCATCTAGTTTTCATTGAGCATATCATGAACAAATTTTACTTTTCAAAGACTTCCTGGTAAAATTTTCTTTCAGTTATATTTTATTTTCCCCTTTTATTTCTCTTAAGAGTAACATCATTCTAGCATAATATTACCAAAACTAACCATAAGGCCATTTTGTTAAGACTGATCTCACCTGAAATGAAGTGAAACTAGAATGTTTAGAAGCATGAACACAGCCTTCTGCAGGAGTCTGTGATAAGGGGAAGAAAGTTAAGTCTGAAGTATTGTACATGAGACAGGTGCGCATGGGTCTGTGCATCGCGAACTTGATCAGCTTCTGGCTGCTGAAGTCACAGCGGCCTCCTGAGCCAGTTGTGACCAATGTGGTGCTGCCTCTCCCCCTCACTACTGCTCCCTTTTCCAAGTCCCACGTGGGCCTTACTACTTAGCTCTAGCTATTCCTGCTAGTCAGATGCTAAATTCAGCTATAGAGGGAACACATCGCGGTCTCTCCGCTGTGTGATCTTTTACCACACATTTATCCCGCTCAAAGCTGGAGAAACAAAACCCACCATTAAGTGTATGTATTTTCTAATCAAGTTGTTCTGGGGCTCTCATCAAATTAGATCAGTTCTCCACTTCAAATTAAAAAAAAAAAAAAGCTCCTTTGTGATTACTTTTCCTGAACACTTCATAAGATACAGTTACATTCCCTTCAAGAGGTCATTTCACAGGAGTTGAGTACTGTGTCCAGTTCTGGGCTCCTCAATTCAAGAGAGCTGTTGAGGTGCTGGAACGTGTCCAGAGAAGGGCAACAAAGCTGGTGAGGGGCCTGGAACACAAACCCTATGAGGAGAGGCTGAGGGAGCTGGGGTTGTTTAGCCTGGAGAAGAGGAGGCTCAGGGGTGATCTTATTACTGTCTACAACTACCTGAAGGGACATTGTAGCCAGGTGGGGGGTGGCCTCTTCTCCCAGGCAACCAGCAACAGAACAAGGGGACACAGTCTCAAGTTGTGCCAGGGTAGGTATAGGCTGGATGTTAGGAGGAAGTTATTCACAGGGAGAGTGATTGGCATTGGAATGGGCTGCCCAGGGAGGTGGTGGAGGCACTGTCCCTGGAGGTGTTCAAGAAAAGCCTGGATGAGGCACTTAGTGCCATGGTCTGGTTGACTGGATAGGGCTGGGTGCTAGGTTGGCCTGGATGATCTTGGAGGTCTCTTCCAACCTGGTTGATTCTATGATTCTATGATTCTAATGATCTCAAATGGGAAGATTTCTTACCGCATCACATCCTAAAATCAGTCTCCTCCACAAATTAGTTTTTCATTGTGCTTAGGAGGCAAGAGTTAAATCTACAACATATAACTATTTCAGCTTTCAGACACACAGGCATCCAGGGTCTGCTCCTGGTAACTGGCAGCAGTGGAGTTTAGCAGGCAGGCAGTAAGGCAGTGTGCAATAGCAGCAGGGCTGGGCACAACAGAGAGAGCAGGCAAAGAGCAAGGAAGCAAAGCAGTGAAGCAAAAGCAGGGAAGCAAAAGCAGATTGTTCACCTTCACATCTCCTTTTACCAACGTGGGCTGAGATTTATTGCCCTTTGGACACAAGCATAGCCACTCAGGATGGCAGTTAGCCAAACCATACCGCATTAGCCAAAGCCACAGGCTCACTTTTCCCTAGTTTGGGAACAGCACAGGCCTGGCACTAGGCAGGCACAAGCTAAGTGTGTGTCCCTTACACCACAGGACCCTGGGCAGGCCAGACTCAGTGGCTCCAGGTTCTTTTCTGTCCGTTTCCCATGCTTGCCCCTCTGGTGGAGCAGAAAAGCATGCCTAGGCAAGGCAGGACATGTGTAAGCCTATTCTGGGCCTATCAGGCCTACCACAACAAAAGGTCCACCCAGAAAGTGTAATCTTTATATTTCTTCCCCAAATCCTGCACCTCCATGAGTTGGCCTGACAAGTCTGATTCTTCTCTTTCCCCTTGCCTTTTTCCTCCTGGGAAGGATGCTCTGGTTCTTATCTCCTGTGGAGGAGTGAGGTCTGCTTGTCAGCCTTGGTGATGCTGCCAGGGAGGCCCAAAGTGGCTGAACTGGGCCTGGTGCTGCCAAGATGAATTTTGTGCTGTATCACAAATGCATTTGGTATAGGGGTAGAGAGGCAAGGGGGAGGTTTGGGGGAGGGGGGGGTGTGGGCTTTTGGGCCTGGGATTTTGGGGTTTGTGTGAAGCTTTGGCTTAATGAGCTGGTTGTGAGCCCAGGTGGCCCAACTGGGCCAAGGCTGGATATGAAGTTGTGTATTTGGTGTGCTTTGCTATGCTCACCGCTGTGTAGAACTGTCACACTGCAGGTTGCAAATTGCTTCTCCATTTGAACTTCCCAGTTCTCCAGTCCTTTGTGTGGGAATGTTACTCTTTTGACCCATTTGCCCTCAGAGTGCTGGTGGACAGCAAGTTCTGCGTGGGCCAGCAATGTGCCTTTGTGACATCCTGGGGCGCATGAGAAGTCTGTCCAGCAGGTCTAGGGAGGTTCTTCTCCCCCTCTGCCCCAGTGAGACCACACCTGGAATGCTGTGTCCAGTTTTGGGCTCCCCAGTTCAGAAGAGACAGCAACCTGCTGGAGGAAGTCCAGCAGAGAGCCACAAGGGTGACTGAGGAACCTGAGCATCTGCTCTAAGAAGAGAGACTGAGAGCCCTGGGGCTGTTTATTCTGGAGAAGACTGAGAGGAGATCTGATCAATGGGTACAAATATCTAAGGAGTGGGTGTCAAGTGGATGGGGCCAATCTCTTTTTGGTGGTTCACAGCAATAAGACAAAGAGCATAGAAGGCTTCACCTCAACATGAGGAGAAATTTCTTTACAGTGAGAGTGACAGAGCAGTGGACCAGGTTGTCCAGAGAGGTTGTGGAGTCTCCTTCTGTGGAGACTTTCAAAACCTACCTGACTGCATTCCTGTGCAGACTACCCTAGGGGGATCCTGCCTTGGCGGTGGGATTGGGCTCAATGATCTCTGGAGGTCTCTTCCAACCTCTAAGGTTCTGTGATTCTGTGATTTGAAGCAATAGAGCAACCTGTCTGCTCATTAAGCCATGGCAGAGATGCATGCTGTTCTTTTAAATTAGATTTCATATTCTCAAATAGAAATCTTCCAGTTTAAAAATTCTGGTTTTACACTCTCTGTATATTTTATCTTACCTAAGTGCTTGATTACAACTTAACATACAATACAAAAATGTATTGCAGGGATATTGTAATTATTACATTTGTTATCTTCCAACACTAAAACCAGATGCTGTGACTTAAAAATAATAACATAAACAGTTAAGGTTATCTAGGAAACGACACTGGAAAGAAAGGTGCTATTATTGTTCACCATATTTTAACACGAGCTTGCTTGTATTTCTTATTACCAATCTGTTCATGTCAGTAGGAAAAAACAACATTTTTGGAGAGAGAAGAAGTGGTTAATTTCCATGAATTGGCTTGAGACTTAATTTTTATTCCCATAATTTGCAATTGGGTGGCTGACACCTGGAGTGGAAGTTTTACTTCATTTTTTATTAGTTTCAAACTGAGAAAATACTCATACATGTCTGGCAGTCTGTTTTATAAAGCTAATGCTCCAGCTAATGTAACACCTGGTATCTATTTGTTTTAGGTGTAATTTCATTTGTTGCTGAAGATGAAGACCAACAACAGTCTCAACATAAGAGCTCACCAGAGAAGGCAGATGGTGAACAGGCCTTTCAAAAACTGTCAGCAGAGACCCCACAGGCTCTTGATGTGGCAAACATGGGTAAGTTTGTTGTTACGTTCATTGGCAGTTTATATAAACTTGTATCACAATTTCTTTGTAAATTAAATGTATGTTTAATATGTCAGGCTAGATGCCTGCAAACACTGTTAAATCAAATGTTTAATCCAGGCATCTATCAAACAACTCCTTTTATGATTTTTAAAACATTTTAATGGCATTTTAAGCCAAACTTGCTTTTTTTTTTTCTGTTTTTGTTTACAAGTATGTCACTGAATGTTACTTGTGGATGGAGAGTGGCAGCACTCATTAAATGCTTTTAAAAGAAAGTATGCAATAATAACAATGGTGCTGACATCAAAGCAAGCTGCTTCTGAAATTCAGGAGAGCCAATGGCATCCTGGCGTGTATCAGGAACTGTGTGGCCAGTAGGACAAGGGAGGTTATTCTTCCCCTGTACTGAACGCTGGTCAGGCCACACCTTGAGTACTGTGTCCAGTTCTGGGCTCCTCAGTTCAGGAGAGGTGTTGCACTACTGGAATGTGTCCAGAGGAGGGCGACAAAGCTGATGAGAGGCCTGTAACACAAACCCTATGAGGAGAGGCTGAGGGAGCTGGGGGTGTGCAGCCTGCAGAAGAGGAGGCTCAGGGGGGACTTCGTTGCTGTCTACAACTACCTGAAGGGAAGTTGTAGCCAGGTGAGGGTTGGTCTGTTTTGCCAGGCAATCAGCAACAGAACAAGGGGACACAGTCTCAATTTGTGCCAGGGGAGGTCTAGGCTGGATGTTAGGAGGAAGTTGTTGGCAGAGAGAGTGATTGGCATTGGAATGGGCTGCCCAGGGAGGTGGTGGAGGCACCGTCCCTGGAGGTGTTGAAGAAAAGCCTGGATGAGGCACTTAGTGCCATGGTCTAGTTGATTGGACAGAGCTGGGTGCTAGGTTGGCCTGGATGATCTTGGAGTTCTCTTCCAACCTGGTTGATTCTGTGATTCTATGAAAAAACCCTTTCTTTTGACTGAGAGTCATAGATGGTCTTTTGTCCAATTAAAGCAAATGAATAAGATTTAGAATACCTGGTGAACTTTCAGACTGTCAACTCCTATTCTATTCTAAACTACTTCTGCATTATTTTTGACATTTTAAGTATTCCAGAGGAATAAATTTGTAGCTTAAAATGTGCACACCAAACAGACCAAGGCAGGGTTTTTTGTTTGTTTTTAAATTAATTTCTCTATTTTCTTTACATTTGTGAATAAAGCTTTGCCTATAGAACTCTGCTTTTTATGCTTTTAAGACATAAATTGAAATCTATTTAAATTACCAAGCATTATGTTAGATGGCTAATGCATATTTCTCACTAAGAAAGCTATCAAAGAAAGTTCTTTTTAACATGAAAAAGACATTATTTTAATTAACATTTTTAGGAGATTGAGAAGACCTTGCAATTGGCAAAATTTGTCTTCTCTGTAACTGTATTTTCACTTCAATAGAATGTGTCTAGGTCTAAATAGAATTAAAAGCTAATTTTATAATTAATGAATAATAAATAATTTTAGTTAATGTGACTATCAGAAAGCATGTTCTTTTATATTCTAGTAATGTCTATGTTTAATACTATGTTGAGGATTGGAGATTAGTATCCCTACTCAGAGGTGAAGCAATCCTGAGTATTTCCAATCTGTATAGACAGGACAGGATAATAATAAGAAAGAAATCTGGAGAAATTAATTGACTGACTGTGTTCACAGCAGTAGCTTAATGTTTAGGGAGTATTAAAAACCTTCCAATCAACTTTTTACCCATCAGAAGCCAAAACCTTTGCACAGGATCACAGGATGTTAGGGGTTGGAAGGGAACTCTTGTGCCAGGGGAAGTATAGACTGGATGTTAGGAGGAAGTTCTTCCCAGAGAGAGTGATTGGCATTGGAATGGGCTGCCCAGGGAGGTGTTGGAGTCACCATCCCTGGAGGTGTTCAAGAAAAGCCTGGATGAGGCACTTAGTGCCATGGTCTAGTTGACTGGCTAGGGCTGGGTGCTAGGTTGGAGTGGATGATCTTGGAGGTCTCTTCCAACCTGGTTGATTCTATGATTCGGGAGATTTTTGAGTCCACCTCCTCTGCCAGAGCAGGACCATACTATCCTAGTGCAGGTCACACAGCAATACATCCAGACAGGTCTTGAAAGTTTCCAGAGAAGGAGACTCCACAATCTCTCTAGGCACCTGTTCCTGTGCTTCATGACCCTTACAATAAAGTGGTTCTTCCTCTTCTTGAACTGGAACTTCCTGGGAGAGCCCCAAATTAAAGATAAAGCTTAGAAAAAGCTTACCATAAGAAAAAAAAAAAGCAAGCTTCCATCTCACCTTTAAGTCAGCCAGCATCTTCTAGCCTTTTCACAAAGTGTTATCTTCCATCACAAACATTAATTTGTACTGGACATCTATAATTTTTACACCTGGGAAAAATATCTGCTTAAAATGACCAAAGTGTGATCTAACTTATATGACACTACTAGTCTTTTCCTGAACTTACTTCCCATAGAATGTACTGAGCTGGAAGGGATTTTTAAAGGTCATCTAGCCCAAGCACCCTGCAGTAAGCAGGGGCATCCCAGGTTGCTCAGAGCCCCATCAAGCTTGACCTTGACTGTCTCCAGGAATAAGGCCTCCACCACCTCCCAGTTCCAGTGTTCCATTACCCTTATAGTAAATAAACTTAGCCAAAAGTATGAAACAAAGAGGGTTTATGATGAAAAACATCCCTTAAAAATCCTCTGTGTTCTTAGCAAATTCCCAGGAAACCCACAAATTATGCTTATTATTAAAACTAATGATACTATGTGCTTTTAAGCTTATACCACCCCAGCTGACTCTTGATTTTATCCTACACAGTTTTCTTTGCTACCTATATTTCTTCTGTAGTTTCTAATAAAAATTAATTACTCTGTGCCTTTTCAGAGGAAAATGGTGGATATTTCTGAGATTTAGAATTTCTTACTTGCAGGGTGCACACCACTACTAGAATATGTACACTGAAGTGGTACATCTCAGAGCTGAGAGTCCCCAGGGCAGCTGTTACTGATCGGGGCAACAGAAGATAGTGGACTCCTAATGTAGAGTATAATAATATACAGTTTTGAATTGCTGGAGGCCAAAGCAAATATGAGGTTGTCCACAGCTTAATAAGATGAGAAAAAAAAATCTCTGATGCTAAACACCTTCACACCAAATCTTTCTGTCTTGCTGTCACTTGCTGAAAATTATTCCTTTTAAACACACTAGAAATCACTGCCTTGTTATACACATCTTGACATTCAGTATCATCTTCCAGTACACACAGACACATATTATGTAAATATGTATATATGCATTTGCATTTTTTCTTATCTTTCTCCTCTCCAAATTACCTTGTAGTTATGACTGCAGAAGATAATAACTTCTAGATTAATTTTCCTATATTCTTTTCATAACATCTGATAATAATAAGAACAAACACATTTAGGTCTTACAGTGAAAACTTTAGCAATCCTTATGACAAATCCTTCTTATGCTGCCTTGAACTAGGGCAGGGAAAAAAAAAGGAAAACAAACCAAGACCTAAATAGAAAAATATCTGCAGAACAGATGTAGTGACAGGGGCTTGTCCCTTTCTAAACTGACATGGATTTTCAGTTTTTTTCCAAAGAATATTTCTGTCATTTGAGAGAAGAGGCCCTCGTTTGTTGTTTGGCTTTGGGTTTGTTTTTTTCTTTTTTCTCATGGGAGCCAAAAGTAAAATAAGGCAAAGTGGTTGCTAAGACTGAAAGCAGGATGCAGCTGGTTTTCATGTGAGATTTATCTTTAGATGTTCCTATATGTTGAAGTGCTAAAATCCTAAATAAATATTAGTCATTAATAGATATTTGTTTCACACTCTGACTAAATGCTGTGAAGCCGTCTACGCTTGCCAAAAGTTCCTCTCAAGCTAGAGGAAATTTTTCTCCTCTGCTGTGGAGTCCATGGTGTCTTCTTAAGCTGAACTGCCTTTGGACAATTCACCGAATCACAGAATGTCAGGGACCGGAAGGGACCTCAAAAGATCCTCCAGTCCAATCCCCTTGCCAGAGCAGCATCACCTAGAGCAGATCACACAGGAATGCATCCAGGTGGGTTTTGAATATCTCCAGAGAGGAAGACTCCACAACCCCCCTAGGCAGCCTGTTCCAGTGTTCTGTCATCCTCACAGTGAAAACATTCTTCCTCATGTTTCCATGGAATTTCCTATGCATCAGCTGCCACCCATTGCCCTTTGTCCTGTCGATGGCCTCTGCGTTGTGCTTATGCTATGTAGCGTATGGGTAACAGTGAGGATGCTGGACTCAGCTTCTTCTAGATTAGTCACAGAGTCATAGACCAGTTTGGGTTGGAAAGGACCTTTAAAGGTCATCTAGTCCAACCCCTGTGTAGTCACCAGGGACATCTGCAACTACAGCAGAAGGAAGGGGAGCAGGGGAACATATCTGGGCAAGCCAGGGTCCTTAGACTCAGCTACTCCAGGTTGTTCTTTGTCCCTTTTCCTGTGGTTACTTCTCCCCACAGCAGAAAGGGGGAGAGCAGAAAACATGTCTGGACAAGCCAGGACATGTATAATCTTATTTTGGCCTATTTAGTCTGACCACGAGAGTATCTCACAGCACTGAGTGCTACAGGTGCAGGATATTTGTTTATACAACATGGGAATTTTGCATGTGCCATTGTCTTATTATGGCTGCCTTAAGCATTGCCTTTATGCAGTGACAATACATCCCCTGTGGAATGCTTTTACATTTTTATGCCATTGCCAAAGGTTTTAATTTCTTTATGCTCAAAAGGCATAGCATCAAAAAGATACACTATCTGTGAACAGCCATGATAAAAAAAGCATAGTCAGAGTGGTTAGGTCAAGGATTCATTTTGGCAAAGCCTGTTTTAATTATCTTTTTGAATCTGATTTATCCTTCAAATAGGCTTTCAGTGACAGGTGACATTTTCTACTCAGTTACTGCTGTTTTCATGATATGTCTGTGACAGTTAAGTGTCTTTCCTGTTGTCTTCTGTCAATTTCTTCTGAGCTGGTTCACTGAGGAACTGATGCCTTTGAAAGGTATCTTGTAAATATGGTCCTCCCGGACTTCCAGGCTTGAAATCAATCCCTGAGAACTGAACATGTGTGGTAGTGCATTGAGGCATCTGTGTAATGTAGATAATGAAAGAATTTATTTGTTCCAGCAACTGTTGCAGGTGATTAAGAGGAAAACAGTACTCAGCCTGGTGCCAGTTTAAAATAAGACTTTGCTTTTTTTCCACTGTAGTTTTTAAAAGACATCATAGAATCATAGAATCAACCAGGTTGGAAGAGACCTCCAAGATCATCCAGGCCAACCTCACACCCAGCCCTAGCCAATCAACTAGACCATGGCACTAAGTGCCTCATCCAGGCTTTGCTTGAACACCTCCAGGGATGGTGACTCCACCACCTCCCTGGGCAGCCCATTCCAATGCCAATCACTCTCTCTGGCAACAACTTCCTCCTAACATCCAGCCTATACTTCCCCTGGCACAACTTGAGACTGTGTCCCCTTGTTCTATTGCTGGTTGCCTGGCAGAAGAGACCAATCCCCACCTGGCTACAACCTCCCTTCAGGTAGTTGTAGACAGCAATGAGGTCACCCCTGAGCCTCCTCTTCTGCAGGCTAAACAACTCCAGCTCCCTCAGCCTCTCCTCATAGGGTTTGTGTTCCAGGCCCCTTACCAGCCTTGTTGCCCTTCTCTGGACACATTCCAGCAACTCAACATCTCTCTTGAATTCAGGAGCCCAAAACTGGACACAGCACTCAAGGTGTGGCCTGACCAGTGCTGAGTACAGGGGAAGAATAACCTCCCTTGTCCTATTGGCCACACTGTTCCTGATCCAGGCCAGGATGCCATTGGCTCTCTTGGCCACCTGGGCACACTGCTGGCTCATCTTCAGCCTACTAAGAACTGAGTATACCATGGTAAATGTTAGGATTTATTCAGTATTAATACAGTAATATAATTAATATGATATACCTGCTGCATATTTATTTCTGGAATTACTATCTTTCTAAGAGGAATATTCTTTCAAATCATCGAGTTATCTGCTCATAAATTTTGATTGGGTAGTCAAGCTATTTTTCAGTCTAATCTACACACTGCCATGTATAAACATACTCTGCTCCACCTTCAGATTAGTTGTAATTGAGTCTCCCTCTTCAGGAAAAAAACAAAGGAAACTTACAGAAGAAATATTCAAAGAAAATAATCCTTATGTCAACTGCATGCATATTTGAAAATGTAAAATACAACTAGAGCTTGCCTTTTTTTGTTTAATAGCATTTTAACATTGGCAGCTATGCTTATGCTAGTGCATACAAGCTTTGGGGGATGGTTTAGCACATGTAGAACATTAAGGATTAAATTATTTCAGTGTTTTTTTCCCTTTGTTGAGAAGAATGTTCAATTATTGTTAGCTTTCTCAGTAGGAGCCCTTCTGCAGTACTGCAGTCTGTTAAGTGTTATGCATTTTCCTGTGCCCTTTTGAGACTCAGCACAGCTTGATTCCCCTAATAAACTAGCATGTTGTTTTGAAACAATCCAGATCTAGCAATGCTTCAAGGGCCTGTGGCCCACATGGCATTCTGTGGGGCATGGTATGTGTGCAATTAAAAAGCTGTGCAAACAAAGAGTGGTATCTCATCTAAAATTAATAACAAAAGCAGTCTCTAATTGCTCACACTGTTGCATCATCCTTCATGCCGCAGGTGTTTTAATATTGCTGTGCTGAGAATCTTACATCTGCCCTAGCCACAAATAAGAAGTCACTCCATTTGTAAACCTGTACATCTGTGTTCTGTCAGATGTCATAGCATGTAGGATTGCATTTGCATATCAACAGATTAGATTTTTCTTACCTAATTAAAACCTCCTGTCATCTGCCTTTTGCTTGTTCTCAGAGTCTGTATAAACTATAAACTATATTGCTGAGAAGCACATTCATTCTGTTATGTCAGGCAGACTTCACATATTTGTGTATGTATGGAATTTTGGCAATTAATAGGCCATTTAATAAATACAGATGTGGGGTTAGGGGGGGGAACCCCAAAATCCCAAGGAAAGATAATGAGGGTATTTGTCATGATTAGATTGTTAGATGTTTGGACTTCTGCCCGTTCCTCTTAAGTTCACCTATGAAATGACAGATGTGACTTGCACCTTGCTCAATTGAAGCAGCACACAAGAACCACACTGAATTTTATTTCCTCTTCTAGCCTGGCCTTTGGCGATAGGGCTAAGGTGATAAGTCCAAGTGTAAACCCTTCCTAGTGGTCTGTGACAGAACACATTTAGAGTGATAAAACATAACACTCAGGAAACAAAATAGTAAGCAAGCTAGCAATGGACCAATAGTTTCTTTACAGCCAATGCCCTTGCTATTAGGTCTGAGGCTTTGAGATGCTCTCTATCTAGGTCATCATTTTGCCTTTCCTACTTTGTTATGCTTGCAATCAATTCTGATTTTACCCCTTAGCAATTGATTAATTATAAACACATAGAGAGCACATAATAGTCATGGAAAAGAACAGTAATATTTAACAGTTCCTCACAGGTGTAGTCTTGACTAGAGTATAATGGGGTGAGAAGAGGACAAAAGGAAGGTCCCATTGTCCCTTCCTCTATTCATGCTGTTTCTATTGCTGTGACCCATGAAAATATGTGTGGGTCCAGAAAACAAGAAAAGGTCAGATTTTATAGCCCGGTTAGAGAGTCACAGAATGTATCTGATTGGAAGAGACCTCACAGACCATCCAGTCCCACCTTGAACCAGTACTGAAGGGCCAAAACAAAACCACAGGCTGCTTGAACACCTCCAGGCATAGTGAGTCACAGTATCACAGTATCACAGTATCATTAGGGTTGGAAGAGACCTCACAGATCATCTTGAAATGTATTATTGCAATATTTGCACTTGCTAATAAGCCACTGATTGTGAGTTCCAACTGTGCAAATATTTACATAGGATGGGTACATCAACAAGTTACATTTTCCTTTTTGGTGGTTTATGCATATGTGTAAGACAAAACGCAGCAGCAATCAGGTGATAGGTTAATGAGATGTCAGATATTAGAATGTATCTAGCTAGTGGTCACACTGGGGAAATATGTGGGGTCATTATCTGCCTGTTAAATACCACTCTTCAATTCACATCTAAAATTTGAACTGATTTGCAATGAACTGGCTCTTCCTTTTGCTTTATATTGAAGTATCTGCCAGATTTCGTATTACTGTTTACTGAGTATTAATTTGACTGTCTATAGTGAATTTATATATTCCACCCCCACCCCCAAAATAAAGTATGTGTAAATATATACACATATATATATCTCAAGTACAGTGGGTTCTTTTTTCAGTTGATTTTTTTTTTTTGAGAGAGGTATTTTGATTCCTCAGCACATGTCTGTTTATTTGCATTGAAAGTTTCTTGTGCTTTTCTTTTCTGGTTAACACTAAGGTATATTCATTTTGTTCCACTGAACTTTTCACCTAGATTTTTACACAAAGACTAGAGAAACATCACTCTCATGCTTCTGTTTCCACTGTCGGTCCAAATTTCGAGCCAGTATGTTTATGGAGAGATCATGTAGCAGTTTTTATTTATTATTCAGCCTAATGTCTTCTGTCTCACAATGGATTTATTGAAAGCATGGTTTGTAAGTGCTCTGATGTAGATCTGAACTCAAAGATCTTTCAAATGATTCACACTTTTCTATAGGTAGGTGAAGAGATGGACAGGCTAAAAGTCAGCAAGTACTGCAGGGATGCCTAGGCTATATATGCTTTTGGATCTTCAGGTCAAAGCTCATTCGTTTTCATTTAATGAATTAATGTTTGCAGTTATGTTGGAAATAGTAAGTTATCCCTGGAACAAAGCTTGGGAACCATTAATTTTACCATATGGAGTTTTTTGTTTGTTTCAATTTCAAAGAATGCTCAATGAAGTTTTCTTCTTTTATAAGAGAGGCACATTTTCTGTCTAAATATGAATGTTGGTCTCTTCTGCCAGGCAGCAAGCAACAGAACAAGGGGACACAGTCTCAAGTTGTGCTGGGGGAGGTATAGGCTGGATGTTAGGAGGAAGTTCTTCCCAGAGGTGTCCCTGCCTATGGCAGGGGGTTGGAACTAAATGATCTTTGAGGTCCCTTCCAACCTAAACCATTCTATGGTCCTATGATTCATTCTATGATTGGCAGTATATTTCATGTATGTATTGGTAAAACATACTACATCTAGAAAGCACAGCATGTGGAGGATTGTTAAAGACATTTTAACAGGCCTTAGCTGCTAAGACGTAAAAATGAAAGGTTTGCTACAATAAATAAGTACCATATTTGTGAGCAGGCTTCTGAGATTTAAGAATATATGCTGCTTTCCTGCTCCTTTCCTTTGGCTGCTAGTTTCATCTTCTGCCTGTCATAGGACATTTTGTTTCACTAATGTACTGTTATATATATTTCATTCAACAGCATGTTTTACTGAAACAGAATTTCAAGAAGGTATTAATTACACATTGATGTGCTCTTCTTTTTTTTTCCCCCAATGCCATGTTCTAAAATTACCAATTCTAATTTCATACTAATTTCATATTTGATTTTTTCTAGCTGCAATTAGTTGATGCTAAACATTAACTGTCAAAGAGCTCTTAGCAGCCAAAAGGTTTAACAGTTTAATAGTTAATAAACTATTAAAAAGAAAAGAAATAGGACAAAACAAGCCACTAAACTGTGATCAATTAGATTTTTCTATCTTTAAAGCAAGGTAATATATATGTAGTATATAAATGTCTGTATTTTATGTATTCCTCCTGATGTGGAAAAAGAAAACACCTGAGCATCATTTTAAGGAACTTCCTGACTGGAAATCATCTCAGTATAAGTTATCCTACTATGCCAAAGGTATATCAAGCATGACTGTGTGTACACAACTCCTGAGCTGGTTTTTACTTTTTCAGGCATTAAAATGGTTATGTCTCTCAGCTTACCCAAGCTGTTCACCTGGCAAGTGATTTCCTAGCATAAGTCACAGTTTATACCCTCTTAAAATATGTAGTGCTGTGCTAAATCTAGGAAGTGAACACTATTTATTCCAAGGCACAGAAAAAAAAAAACCAAACCCAGGGTTATTTTTTTGGAACTTTATCCAGCAATTAGTATTAGGTGCCCTATGTACTACTCTGACTTTGGATTCTGTTCTCTCTCCCATCCTCTTCCATATTACATGGTTTGTATCAGTTTTGTGTGTATCCTTAAATATTAATGATGATTTTTCAAACACTCTAGAGAGCTTCCTGGAAAATTTAAAGAACTCTTTTCCCTTTGTCAGTTTTTGATAATCTTATAATCATAGAATAGAACCATAGAATCAGTCAGGGTTGGGAGGTACCACAAGGATCATCTAGTTCCAACCCGCCCTGCCATGGGCAGGGACACCCTAGCTTAGATCAGACTGTCTGGAGCGTCATCTATCCTGGCCTTAAACACTTCCAGGGATGAAGCCTCATCCACCTCACAGGGAAATCCATTCCAGGGTCTCACCAACAGCTTTATATGCCAGCATATTAGGAATGAGCAGTAATCTTTGTGTAATTATCTGAGATCTCACAGGTCAATACCTAGAGACAGAGTTTCCTTGGGATTTTTCCAAAAGTAAGACATTAAAAAAAATTAAAAAGGTAAAAGAAAAGAAAAAGAAAAGAAGAAAGGAAAAAAAAAAAGAGAGAGAAAGAGAGAGACAGAAGGGAGGAAAAACATTGCCAGTAGAAATAAAGCCAGATTTGGCAAGTGGAGTAAAATCAATAAACCTTAGACCATTGGAAAAACCTCTTCACATTTGGAGTGATTAAAAAAGTTGCATGAAAAGTGGGAGCAAGGGAGGTTAGTACATTATTACTTGTTTGTGTTCCCTGTGTTAAATATCTGTTAAAAATGTGTGATCATGGTTGCATCTGCTTGGGACTGCAATTCTAGATCTATACTGCTTAACAGAGTGTCCAGAATTCTAGTTTCATGTGAGCTATGAATTTGGATTGTGGCTATGAATGAGAATGTGCTGAGGCATTTGTAGAACATGAGTTAGGTATAACCTGGTAGATGTAACTTGTTCCCTTGTTGATTTTGGATGTTCTTTAAAACTCCTACCTACTGAAGATTTGTCACCTAGGTGATCTGTCCTACTTCTCTACCCTTGCCACGGTCATTTTTTTCTGAATCTTTTCACATGTGCTAGCATTTCTAATTCGTTCCACCAGGGGCAGGGAGATCACTTTTAGCAGCAGTCTTTTGTCAATCACAGATTCATAGTATGTTAGGGATTGTAATGGACCTCTAGAGATCACCAGGTCCAACTCCTTTGCCAAAGCAGGATCACCTAGGGCAAACCACACAGGAACATGTAGAGGTTGGCTTTGAATGTCTACAGAGAAAGAGTCTCCACAACCATTCTGGGCATCCTGTTCCAGTGTTCCACCACTCTCACAGTAAGTTCTACCTTGTGTTGAGGTAGAACTTCCTATGCTTATATCTGTTACTCCTTGTCCCATTACTGTATGCCATGGAAATGAGCCTGGGCCCTTCCTCTTGACACCCACCCCACAAATATTTATAGACGTTGATAAGAGCTCATTTCTTCTCCAGACTAAACAGTCCCAGTGCTCACAGTCTTTCTTCATAGGAGAGATGTTCAAGTCCCTTAACCATCCTTTGTTGGACCATCTGCAGTAGATCCCTGTCTTTCTTGAATCGGGGGGCTCAAAACTTTATGCAGCTTTGGTCTTACCAGGGCAGAGTAGAGGGGGAGGAGAACCTCCCTAGACCTGCTGAACACACTTTTCTTGATGCAGCCCAGGATGCCATTTGCCTTCTTGGCCACAAGGACACACTGCTGAAGACTGCAATCATTGTGTTGCCTTAAAAATCTCTCTGAGGAAAGAAAAGCAAAATTAAAGCAGCTGTCATTTTTTACCTTCAAATTTGCACTGGTTATATTTGTTAGCTTTTAGGATTCCTTTTTCTTGGTGCATTTTCATAGATATTTTCATAATTGCATGGCAATAGCTATATTGTGAGATTTCATTTCACATTTCTTCTTCAATTATACTTGTCTCTCTTCCTCTTTGGAGTTATGTGCTTATTGTACTCTTACACTGCATTATCCTAAATATCTCCTCTATTTAGCCCTAGCTTCTTTCCTTGCCAGGTCTTTGAACTAAGGCAATTATATTAATCAAATAACATTATTAAAGCAAATATAATTTATCTTTGCATTAGAAGTTAAAGAGTATTTTTAAAGTGTGTTAGTATTCTAAGCAACCAAATCACTTTGCTATATAATCTTCAATTATATCAAACATATTTGAATAATTAAAAAGTTCTGTTTCCTCTTGCTTGCTATTCAAACTTCTAAACCCATTATATAGTAACTGGAAAAGTATCATCTTCCTATAAATTATTAAACATTCTGCCTGTGATGATGGCCTGATTTTTAAGTTCATCAACTGAAATACGTTCATTTTCTAGATGTAAAAATCACAGAGCCAGCCAGTAAAAGAGAAAATAGTACTGTAAGGGAAGATTTTGGGGCAAGTCATGCAACACAAATGTGTCTGAGGTCCAAGCCACTCCCAAACGTACAGACCTTCCTACTTGAAACCTACCAGTGATCCCTAAAGGTGTCCTGGTTATTTCAATGGCTTGTTCAAGACAATTGTGCAGTAGATTTTTTCATCTCCTCAGTGTCCATTTCATCTCATGTCTTCATGGAGTATACAGTGTCTTATAGTGCAAGTCTGGGCTTCCTTTCAGTGTGTGACAATATAATCTTAAAAGAAGGCAGGGTCAAGGAATGTGCTTGACATTGCAGACCTACTTTGATAAGATTTGTGACAGTCCTTCAGATTTATTCTTCCAAAATGTATTCCTCAAGCTATTAATAGAGCAGAATATTCCATCATCCCTTGCATCCTCTTCCTCTCCAGAAATCCAGTGAGCTTTCACCCCTTACTAAAATGTACAGAATTTCTGTTCAGCATTTGAATTTTTTTCAGCTTTGCATACTCTGTGTTCATCATGCTGCTTGCAGAGATTAGAAAGGTGAGAGGAGATGGAGTCTAATGCCAAATAAATTGCCTGTGCTATTGTTGGTATTGATCTTTTCATTACATCTGTATTTGCTAGTGTCACAAGGCCTATGCTCTGAGTTTATACTCATGCCATGGTGTTCTTAGAGATAGAGTTTAACATAGGAACCGGATCAGATCTTGAGTTCTGCCCATGTGTGTACCAGCAGATGGGTCTGTGTGTCTTCAATAGGTAGTTGAGAGCAGGCTAGACTGTGTTTCAGGAAAGGTACAGAATACATAAAGAGATTGAAAAAGCCCTCACAGAAGGGGAAGAGCCACATTTACCATACTTGCATTTTATCACTCAGTTTTAAAGGAGAAGAGAGAGCTGCAACATCATCATATTAAAGTATTGAGAGTTTATGGAGAGCAACAAGAAAAGGCTTCAGGGGATATTTTATGTATTTTAGTTTTTCCAAGTCCTATAGACATAATAGATCTGCTGGAAATTTTTTTGAAGCTGCAACCTGGGAGATAGAGATGAGAAACTATCTCTGTGGAGTAAAGGTGTCTAACTGAGAAATGGTGTTACAACATCACTCTGTGGCAGTATTAATAGCATGGAAGACTGAGCTTCAAAACTGGAAGATGTCAAGAGTATGACTCATCATTTTCTCTGAAATAAGCTGGCTGTGGTGTTAAAAGTGCTCTCTTCTTGCAGTTGTGGAGAAAGTTTAGGGAAAAGGAATAATGTTCATGGGCTGGTGGTATCTGAGTTTCTGTGTAAGGTGGTGATCCTCGCTTGAAATGATGGCTTTAAAAACAGAGGCAAAAAAAGAGAGGCTCTGGGATTCTGTCTTCTAAGAGAACAGACACTTGTTTCAGAGCTTTGTTTCCTGGGGACCAGAGTTGATTCCAAGGGCTAAAATGTGGACTTGATTTTATGTTTTATAAAAATGTTCTCATTTCTGATTCCAGATTTCCCCAAGTGACAAAAGGTTTTGGAGGTGTAGTCATTACCTAGTTTAGGACAAGTGCTGAAGAAAAGTGCCATGGCCTAGTTGACTGGATAGGGCTGGGTGATAGGTTGGACTGGATGATCTTGGAGGTCTCTTCCAACCTGGTTGATTCTATTCTATTCTATGATTCTAAAGAAGTAAAAGGAGCCCTACATTGGCTTGTAGATTTCCCTGTTGCAAAATGACCTTCTTTCCTAATCCTGCTTGTGTGTGTTACATGAACTCGAAAATTTGGAATTAATTAAATATGAAGTACATTTTCACACATGAAAGCATCATCATTTAATTTTAAATTGCAACATTTTGAAGCACACTGCTTTCATATGTCAGCTCCAATTTAGGTGGACAAACTAATGCAATCTTCTCACCTCAATTTAACTTTGGTGCTGTCCCTCTCTATGACCTAGATTTGATACAAAACGTAGGCACACTCTAAATTTATGAAAGTTGCTCTAAGCAAATTCTAACATTGTGTCCTTTGTGAACAAGATTAATGTCTGAGGAATATTAAAGAAAATATTTCAAATATTTCATGGTGTGGTCCATGAAATAAATATTTGTTGAAATGTTAGGGTTGCTTAATACATTCATGTGCATAAAAAGCAGCGGAGACCAAAGTTTATTTTGCTATGGAATGCAAAAGCATTTTTAAAAGCTATACATTTTTATTTACATTTACTGAAAACAAAAATATAACCCTCTAGGTGAGAAAACCTATGAGCTCAAGCCTAAAGGTGACAACTCTGAGTTAATAACTTTCTTGGAAGAAGAAACTGTAGGAGTCACAGAATCACAGAATATCAGGGGCTGGAAGGGACCTCAAAAGCTCATCCAGTTTAGTCCCCTTGACAGAGCAGGATCACCTGTACCAGGTCACACAGGAATGCATCCAGGCAGGTCTGGAATATCTCTAGAGAGGGAGACTCCACAAGCTCCCTGGGCAGCCTGTTCCAGTGTTCTGTCACCCTCACAGTGAAAAAAATTCTCCTCATGTTTGCATGAAACTTCCTATGCCTCAACTTTGCATTGCCTTTGCAAAGATAAGCTATTTGACACATAGTGAAAATGAATATTAAGTCTGTCTTTTACATAAGTTTGAACTTTTCCCCCAAAAATTATGTGCAGATTTTCTTCACTTGGAAGCTAGATGTGGAGAGAGATACCTGGAATCAATTCAAACAGGATTTAATTTATAAATACTTTTCATAGAGAGATGGATTTAATTATACATTAAATTTGCAAATTTTGCCTGGCATATATGAGCCAATTAGATTTATCCAGAGACACTGTTAAAAGAAACATTATCTTGTTATAACAGGTTTCTATGTTTTTGGGCAGATTGTTTTCTATATGGACTAAACTTTGAGGTTTATGGTGACTCTGAAGTGATTAACAAGAATTCGGTAGAATGAAAAAGGCAGGGAAAAAAATGGTGAATTTAACATTGCAGAGAAATTTAAATTGCCAGGAAGAGTTTACAGAAGAAATGTTAGGACTCTTGGAGGTCTCTTCCAACCTGGTTGATTCTATAATTTTATGATTTTTAAGTGGAATTCTCATATTCCTAAAGACAGTCAACATTGAAAAATAAGAAACCATCAGATATGCTTAATATCTAGTCTGTTCCAAATAATACATATACAAATGTAATGTAAATCAGAGAAAAAAAAAAGGAATAAATATGACATATACTTATTAACTAATCATTTTCCATGAAGAGCAGCTCTTGTCCTTCAGAGGTGATTCTGCAGGGGTTTGGGAGCTTGTGGATTTTTTTGTTTGCATATAGCAGAATGAAGTCTAAATGTTGATTTATCCTGTGCTAATAGCGGTGAGCTCTTCACATATTGAAAGGTATTACATATTTGCATGCTGTAGGGCACTAGATAAAATATCTTCTTTAATTTATATTTTAAATTCTATAAAGTCATGTATGATGAGAGTAGAGTTAAAGGTACCCAATCAAAAAGAATTTGAGTAACTACCAGGCCAGAAAGTGTTTTGTAAGGCATTGGAATGAGATGCCCAGGGAGGAGGTTAAGGGTCCCTGGGCATGTGTTTAAGGGTCATTTGGATGTGTTGCTTGGGGATATGGTTTAAGGTGAATCTTGTAGGGTAGGGTTATAGGTTGGACTTGGTGATCCTGAGGGTCTTTTCCATCATGGATGTTTTTGTGATTCTGCAGAAGCAAGCAATCAATCAATGTTATTCCTTTAGCTGTTGCTACTACAAAATGTACCCTTAATAACACAACTAAGAGTGTTTTTTTTCCTTTGTTTGATTGGATTTTTTTGTTGTTTGTTTTTATTTTAAAGATAGAACTAAGTGTAATTTTATTTTATTGTTATATTAGCTCTGGAAATATTAAGCTCAAATGCTGTGGAGAGAACATACTGAATTTGGAAATGCCACTTGAATTCAGCTTTTTGTTTAAGTGGTCATTCTTTTGATGCCAGTATGAGAAAGCTGTAAAATGAGGATATTTAAAAACAAACAAACAACAAATCCACCTTTTATTTAGCAACGCAATTCCACTTTCCCTATTGTGCTCATATCCACCTCTTCTCCAAAACACCCTCAGAAGTCTATGCTTCTCTGGAGTCCAAGCCACGTCTTCCTTCCTTGTCAGTAATGCACAATTCAGCTGAATTATAGGCAGCTGTGTCCCAGTCAGAAGAGAAGAATCTTTGTCTGGTTTTAAGTCAATGTATAACCACTGGTGCTTGACATGACATCTAAAGGCTGATGTAGCATACAGAGGATCAAAAGTAATTTTAAGGAAAGGAAAAGGAACAAGGAGATCAGAAATTTCAGTGGCTGATGCAGTAGGAATGGTGTCCTGGAAGTCCTGTGTACCCCTAAATTCCTCTCTCTCCGTGGCTTGAATGGGAGGGGGAAAGCCGCCTGGTTCCCCCCCCGCGCCTGCCCCGCAGATGTGAAGGGGGTGAGCAAAGGGGTCCTGCCCTCATGAGGAGTGCCCCGTGCAGTGCCCGCGCTGGGATCGAGCCGGGATTGGCTGTGCGCTTTCGCGCCTAAGGTGTGGTAACTCTGCCCTTTGTCTAGCGAGGGTATAAATATTGGGGTCTTCCTGCCTTTGGGGGTTCCCGCCTTGGATTTCATCCATACCTGGACGTTTGTGTCTGCCTGAGACTCCCCCCCCCCCCCTGCTCGCTGAATACAGAAAGCTTCAAAGGATTGCTTCCCCATTGACACCTTTGTAAGAGCTGAATACCTCTTAATGACTCTCCGACAGCTTCTGCAGGAGAAGGAGAGAGACAAACCTCACCAGGAAGCCTGGTCGTGAGTTATTTTGGCTCAACTTTATTAGTAAGAAACCCACTATCAATTAATAGCTAAAGCCTTTTCCAACTTCTGACTTCCACAATAGTCCGATTATTGATGGTATCCCTGTAGATAATTCTCATGCGACTGAATCTGCTAATTAAACTAAATTAATCTTTGTATATATAGTTTTGGGGGTGGGTTTTGGGAATATAAAATAACTATTTTTGTATAAATTCCCGACTGGGCCACACATTAATTCCTGTCTCCACAACAAATGGTGAATAGAGCAAAGCATCTTGTGAATATAAGGGGATTTCACAACTCATAACTCTTCATGACATTGTATGAAGTATAAGATTAAGAGTATGTGGCTTACAGCATGGATTTGAGAGGAATTTTGTTAATTATTTTTAATTCTATGGTAAAATAGATAGATTACACACAAGAGGAGCAGCTTATTTGCATCACTTAAAGAGAAGACAACACCAGACTGACCAGGTTACAAAAAGATGTTCAACTCTCTGGAAGAAAAACCATGAGCATTTTATCTTGAAAAGGTTATTGAAATTCAAAGTTCATTTTTTAAACTGTACTTTTGTAGCCTTGTGCTTGAAACACAGAACACTTTGTTCACAAATGCATTCACTGTTGATAAATACTGGTTAAAATTGTCTTGTTGACTTGTTAAGGATTGGGTTCCAAAATGTCTGGGGTTTGAGCAGATGACACCAAGCTGGGGGCAGATGTGACTGAGTTGGAGGGCAGAAGGGCTCTGCAGCAGGACCTTGACCGCCTGGACAGATGGGCAGAGTCCAAAGGGATGGCGTTCAATAGCTCCAAGTGCAGGGTGCTACACTTTGGCTACAACAACCCCATGGAGAGATACAGGCTGGGGTCAGAGTGGCTGGAGAGCAGCCAGACAGAGAGGGATCTGGGGGTGCTGATTGATACCCACCTGAACATGAGCCAGCAGTGTGCCCAGGTGGCCAAGAGCGCCAGTGGCATCCTGGCCTGCATCAGGAATGGTGTGGTCAGCAGGAGCAGGGAGGTCATTTTGCCCCTGTACTCTGCACTGGTTAGACCTCACCTTGAGTACTGTGTTCAGTTCTGGGCCCCCCAGTTTAGAAGGGACGTTGAGATGCTTGAGCATGTCCAGAGAAGGGCGACGAGGCTGGGGAGAGGCCTTGAGCACAGCCCTACGAGGAGAGGCTGAGGGAGCTGGGATTGGTTAGCCTGGAGAAGAGGAGGCTCAGGGGTGACCTTATTGCTGTCTACAACTACCTGAAGGGTGGTTGTGGCCAGGGGGAGGTTGCTCTCTTCTCTCAGGTGGCCAGTGCCAGAACAAGAGGACACAGCCTCAGGCTGCGCCAGGGGAAATTTAGGCTCGAGGTGAGGAGAAAGTTCTTCACTGAGAGAGTCATTGGACACTGGAATGGGCTGCCCGGGGAGGTGGTGGAGTCGCCGTCCCTGGGGCTGTTCAAGGCAGGACTGGACGTGGCACTTGGTGCCATGGTCTAGCCTTGAGCTCTGTGGTAAAGGGTTGGACTTGATGATCTGTGAGGTCTCTTCCAACCCTGATGATACTGTGATACTGTGTGATACTGTGACATTCCCTCCCCCTCAGATTTGGTGTGACTATGTGTAATAGAAAGTACACAGCTTTCTACACTTCTAATGTTTCCATGAAACAACAAGAAAAGGAAAAGTACTGCAGGATAATCAGAGAAAGTTCCAAGAAACTCAAAACATGATGTTGATTGAATTTGCCATAGCTAATATATGGAAGATGCTGGTTTCTCCCAGCCACTGACAGATGCTTGACACTAACAAGCAAAGGTGAGAGCCTACTGACCAAGAGAGACACTAAAAGAGAAGGCTGTAGAGATTAAATATTTAAGGGAATGCATTATGCTCAGATTTGTCCTCACTCCTTTTTAGTGATGTTTTTCATCTGAAGTACTGACCAAAATCTGTTTTGTTTATTTTATAAGATCTGACAAGATCATGACCTGGTGGTTGCATAAAGCAGGTTAAAGTTTTTCATCTGTCATTGTAGCCCCAGAGTAAGATTATGAGAGATAGAGGTCTAAAGTCAAACTGAATTTATCTTACATCAAAGTACAGTGCTCAGGCCCTAAGAGAAGGCTTCAAATGCATTAAAAATGTTAATGCAGGCTTAGGGAGATGGGAGTATAGGTGAGAATGGCTTTATTTGTAATAGTATTTTCTGTTGAGTTGTTGATAGAATTCAGAGAACATCATGTTCTGTATTGAGACATCTTAAGTGGAGATAAAGGCATCCTCTCAAAACAATGTCAGCAACCTGGAACATTTTTGTATTACAATAAACATTTTCTAGGGTACTTTTTTTTTTCCTGCCTGTTTTTAAAACATGTGCAGAAAACAGAAGCAGAGAGATATAATCACATTCTGTGAGTTGGGAGCAAGACATCTCTGTTTCAGCATGAGTGTATTGAGATTATTTCAATTGCCTGTAATGTTTCAGGCTTGTATTCCCAGTGCCTACTATCTGGTAAAGTAAAAGCTCTTGAACAAAACCAACAACAACAACAACAATCTAACAAAACCAGCAAAAAAAGTCCCCAACCCTCCAACATTTTCCTCTATGCCTTAGCAAATGAATTTTTAACACCAGACCTATTATCAGCCGTGAAAATTCTTCAGAGTTGAAACAGAAACACTGAGATAAAGCTAAAGAAAAGGTCAAGAGTAATCATTGTGAATTTAATCTTATGTTCACATCTTTTCAGGCAGCTAAAGCTTTTGTAGGTTTTTGTAACTTTGTAAGTGATTTATGAGTATTCCTGAGAGCAAGAGCTAGGTTCTGTCTCATGAGTTGCTTTGGCAAGTGAAGAAATTTAGAGTAAAATTAGTCTGTAATTACTTGAGATTGAGGATACTTGAAACAAATTGGATTTAGGCTCATCTATTCAAACACTTTGTATAAATAAAGACCTCAGACTAATCTATAAAGATACCATTTGGTATCAGCTTTGCAGCTAAATGGAGACAAAATCCTAGGTTTCATGTTTTTAACAGTGTAAGTGGGCATCAAAGCAACCATTCAGCTAGGTTATTGTAAAAGAAAAGTTGACAGAACATCAAAGATTGTACAACTTCAAGTCTTAATAGTAAATAATACTTGCAGGACTATTTGTTGGAAGAGTTCAGGTGTAAAAATAAATGGAAGGATATTCTTTCAGCAGAGAATTGCCAGGTTCTTTCCATGTTTTCTGATAGAAGTATTAGACATTTTTCATTGAAATACCTGTTGAAGTACATCATACAACTTAAAAATGCATGCAATATGTTCTCTCCCAAACATGATAACTTTGTTTCAGAAAGGTCATCCATGGGTTTTGTGGTTTATTTAGGGTCTCTAGGAAAAAAAATGCTTGCTTTTCCAAAATACATTTCCAAAAGAGAATTGTATCTAAACATTCAAATACACAAGAAGTGCAAAAAGAAATTCAGAGTTCCTTACAAAAAGGAAAAGAAGAAAAGGGTTTTAATAGCTAAAAGTACTTGAGGTCAAAACTGAGAAGAGAGCAACTTGATCTGAATTCTTTGGTTTTGAGATGTGTCAGTGTTTTAAAGCAGCTTTCATGAATAGAACCAGTAGAACCAATATATGTTTAGCTTGGAGAGGAGACAACTAAGGGGTGACCTCATTCATGTTTATATATATGTAAGGGGTGAGTGCCAGGAGGATGGAGCCAGCCTGTTCTCAGTGATTCCCAGTGACAGGACAAGGGGCAATGGGTGGAAGTTGAGGCATAGGAGGTTCCATGTGAACCTGTGGAAGATTTTTTTCACTGTGAGGGTGACAGAGCACTGAAACAGGCTGCCCAGGGATGTTGTGGAGTCTCCCTCGCTGGAGATATTCAAGAACCATCTGGATGCATTCCAG
The DNA here is from genome assembly GCF_015220805.1 of Pogoniulus pusillus. Lineage (NCBI taxonomy): Eukaryota > Metazoa > Chordata > Aves > Piciformes > Lybiidae > Pogoniulus > Pogoniulus pusillus. The sequence goes on from NC_087275.1 coordinate 25,517,641, forward strand.
TGTGATCTGCTCTAGGTCATCCTGCTCTGGCAGCAGGGCTGGACCAGGTGATCTTCCGAGATCCTTTCCAGCCCCTAACCTTCTATGATTCTATGATTTATATATAAAAGTACTGTGATTTATATATAAAAGTAAGAAGAGAACAAGCAAGTAGATTTTTGACTTCTACATTGCTATAATTCTGAAATACAGAAACATGGTTCAAAAATGTGAAGAATAGAGAGGAAAAATCTGTGATCAGAGCCAACAAACCAGACTTTATATGGAAAAATATCTTGGTAACAGTAATAGATGTATTAATTGCTGGAAGGCATAACAGTGTAATGACAAATAATAAAGCAGTTCCACAAAACTTGTTGTACAATAAGGAAAAAGTGAAAGTACTCCTAGCACACTGGAGAGAGACTTGGAGATGATTGGTTTGTTAGAGACAGAATAAGTTACTTAATCTGGTTTAGGGAGACAAAATGGTTAAGGACTTATACTGAAAGCCTTTTCACTTCACTCTATCTCTCTCCATGTGAGAACTAGCCATTTCTTCCTCTGTTTCTGTATTTTTATTCCATATTCTAATGTTCCCTCTTCTTCAGTTTAGTTTCCTTAGAAGCCTTTAGAAAAAGATCTTGAAAGAGATTTTTGGAAACAAAGAGGGTACTATGTGAACCACATCTCCCTTTATTCACTCATTCAAGTAGTTTTGCTTGTTGTGGCTTTTCTTCCTCATTGTGATTCTTAATAATTTCTTTTGGAATATGTGTACAAACTCACATCTGCAATTTGTCTAATTACTGGTGGCACATTCTCTGCCTTTTCACAGGATCACAGAATGTTAGGGGCTGGGAGGGACCCCGAAAGATCATCCAGTCCACACTTCCTGCCAGAGCAGGATCACCTATAGCAGATCACGCAGGAGCAAATCCAGGCGAGTCTTGAATATCTCCAGAGAGGGAGACTCCACAAGTCCCCTGGGCAGCCTGTTCCAGTGTTCTGTCACTCTCACAATGAAAACATTTTTCTTCATGTTTCCATGGAATTTCCTCTGCCTCAATTTCCACCCATTGCCCCTTGTTCCAGTAGAACAGAGGCTTTTTGTTTCTTTGAACCTGAATTTGACTTCAGTGCTGAGTCCGTGCTGCCGTGCTTTCATTACTCGTTGCACCATCACACTTTCATACATGAGTTCCTTCTGAATTGTGGGGCAAAAACTCTTTTGCCAAGATGATTTGCTACTTTCTTTTCTGTCAGTCTGCTCCAAAGTGTTTTCTTTTGAAAGTTTAATTTGAAGGAGTCTCTCTGACCCCTCAAAACATAGAAAGCCCCTGAACTCCACTATAGCAAGCACTACTGCAAAGAATTCATTTGGATTTTCTGCTGCAGCCTTATCTTCCTTGAGCATTCCTTTTCCTCTCTGATCATCTGTCAGCCCTTCCGAGTTTGGCAGGCTACCAGCTTCAGATGTGTTTGAAAAAGTTTTTGCCACAGCTTTTTTAAAGTCTTCAGCAAATTGTCACTCAAAGGAGTTTATTGTATGGGTGTTCTTGGAGGTTTGGGGACAGTAGACAGCCTTGTTCATTTTCTGCTTAAATAAAAGTTTATACTGTTTCTATCTTCCTTAATTGTACAGAACATGCATTTGTAAGTGTGTTGCTTTACTTTAAAGAGCAGGACAAAAGGGTGTATTAATCACATAATCTGAGTAAATGGAACTTTACTGTTGACATTTTCCTTTGTTGTTTCCCACCTGAATTTTACAGACTTCTGTTGTACCTTTTGATGCAGCCTGACTTACATTCTGGAAAGATGTGCAGTCCCAGGCTATTAACATCTTTTGGTATTTCCTTTGGTCTTTAGTTGTGGACTTTTATTTCAGGTTCCATGTGACATGTTCTGTTTTGGTGTAAAGGGATCCTCCCTTCTTGCAAAAGCCATCTATTTTCTGTATGCTATTTCTTTCATTTTAAAAAGTTGATTAAATTCAGTGCCCTGCAAATTTCAGAATCTTTTAGTGGACATTCAGAAGATGTCTTTACCTCAATGACAGTAATTTTTATAGATCTTTGTTCTGAAAGGCTAACAGGCCTATTAGATGTCCTGGCTTGCCCCACTCTTCTGCTGATGGGAGGAAAACAAAGGCTTGGGCCATTATATCCCCTTCCAAAGTGATAAACAGATGCCCACAGGTATTTAAGTACTTGCTAGTGTCTTGCCCATAGAAGGGTAAGCAAGCCCTGGTTTTATCTAATATGGTCAATGTTGCAAATGCCATTCTGATTGGTGAATCTCTGTGGCCAAAAGAGCCACAGCCACTCAGGCAAATATAAATTGAGCTAAGTTGCAAGAAGTTGTGCTGCTTCTGCCTCACAGAGCTGCCTCTGCCTCAGCATGTGCTTCTCTGTTCTCCATGTTCTGCTCTGCTCTGCCTCCCTGCTCTTGGCTTGGACAGTGTGCTCTGCTCTGCCTCATGCTTCAGACCAGCTTAGCCCTGATGTTCTGGGCTTGAACTAGCTGGAAACTTAAGTGCCTCAAGTTTACCAGGAGAAAGCACTAAATGCCTCATGCCATAGTGAGAAGTGCTACCAACGTTGTACTCTCTGCACATCTGCAAGAGATCCTGCCTGCACCTTGGCAAACCTCCATGTCAAGAGGAACCAGGATCAGGTCAGATTTGTCTGCCTCTTTCCCAGCACCCTGCTAGAACCTGGGAATATTTAGAAGCCTCTTAATGACTATCAAGATGCTGAGTAGTTCCATCACTGCTGCAAAGGAGCCAGGGACTACCTTGAAATTTCTACTCCTCCACCATGAGTAGAACAGACTTTCCCTAGAGTTCCAAGCTGCCTATTTGTAAGTGAGACAAAGCCATTTTTTGGCTAAACTCTTCCAATTTTCTGATTCTCCTAAATCAATGAACTGCCCATAAGCATCCTTGTGAAGATTTCCCAAACAAATTGGAACCCAAAATTAACTAATTTGTATATAGTTTGCAGGCAGGGCTTTCTGGAAATAAAAATAACTATGTATTTTATAATTCCTGCCTCATTAATTGCCCCACATAAATCAATCTTAAAATACTGAGGCTATTCCAGAGAGTAGGAGACTGTAATATTCTGCTGGCACTAAAAAACAATAAATGATACATATATATATATCAAATTTGTCTGAACAACAACAGAAACAAAAAGATAAGTTAATACAGGATGTATTCAGTGGAGATTTGAGAAAAAAAGAAAGCAATTCAAGGCAGTCAGACACAGTTTTGTTGGAAATAGAGTCTATAAGTAAAGCCATATATGCAGAATGTGGAACTGCAACAAGGAAATTAGTGGCTCTGAGAGAAGCTGAGGTCACAGCAGAAAAGAGGAGCTTCTAAGACTAATACTGTGGCAAAGCAGAACTGATAATGTAGCTCTCTAGTGTATAGTTGAGGGAGGTGAGAGTAGGAGGATGAAGGTTATTTTCATCTGGTATAATACACTGACAATAGAAATGCTGCAAGCAGTTCTTGTGTCTGCATTTTTAAAAGGTGCTGAACAACTGTTTAGACTTGCAAAAAAAAAGCCACATGAAATATTTGTATTGTGGAGATCAGGCCTTGTGATGACAGACTTTGAGCTCAATCTCTTCTGCCGATCCGAACAAGATTGAAGAGCTAATTTTATTAACATTCATGACTGCATTCCAAATATAGGAAGATGCTAGATACTTAATGGTGGATCTCTTAAAGCTATCAGAGAAAGTCATTACAAGATCCTTTGGCTGGACATTGAAGCAAATCTAATGGAAATCAGAAATTGGGCTCATATTTAAGTGTCTTCTGGAAATTAGCCACCAGAACAAACTGCTGGTGGATATCTTCAAATCAAGACTCGCTCTATCTGTAAGATATGCTTTAGCAAGACACAAATTGCCCGACTGCAGTAGCACAGCAGCACTTATGTGTAACAGGAGAATTTAAGTTCTGTGATATACCAATGGTCATGTTAGCTGAACTGATTTTGATTTGATTTGTGTCCAGTTCTGGGCCCCTCAATTAAAATAAGAAAAAAAATTTTGAGCCAGCAGTGTGCCCAGGTGGCCAAGAGAGCCAGTGGCATCCTGGCCTGCATCAGGAATGGTGTGGTCAGCAGGAGCAGGGAGGTCATTCTGCCCCTGTACTCTGCACTGGTTAGACCACACCTTGAGTCCTGTGTTCAGTTCTGGGCCCCCCAGTTTAGGAGGGACATTGAGATGCTTGAGCGTGTCCAGAGAAGGGCAACGAGGCTGGGGAGAGGCCTTGAGCACAGCCCTACGAGGAGAGGCTGAGGGAGCTGGGATTGTTTAGCCTGGAGAAGAGGAGGCTCAGGGGAGACCTTATTGCTGTCTACAACTACCTGAGGGGTGGTTGTGGCCAGGAGGAGGTTGCTCTCTTCTCTCAGGTGGCCAGCACCAGAACGAGAGGACACAGCCTCAGGCTGCACCAGGGGAGATTTAGGCTGGAGGTGAGGAGAAAGTTCTTCACTGAGAGAGTCATTGGACACTGGAATGGGCTGCCCGGGGAGGTGGTGGAGTCGCCGTCCCTGGGACACTTCAAGGCAGGATTGGACGTGGCACTTGGTGCCATGGTCTAGCCTTGAGCTCTGTGGTAAAGGGTTGGACTTGATGATCTGTGAGGTCTCTTCCAACCCTGATGATACTATGGTACTGTGATTTAATACAAAAATTATGCAAATACTGACAGTTTCATACAGCCTATGCAGGCTCCCATGGTTACTGGTGGCAAACATTTCCCCATTTCTGGCCTTAATTATAACATTCATGCAAATTTCAATTATTTACGAGTTTCATAGTCATCATCATGAGCAGAATTTAAAATGTATCTTTATAATTTCATGAGCATGCCTATGTAATGGTCGATAGTTTTCTGTTGTCCAGAATTCGAAGGTAGTCTGATGAGTTTCAGTGTTTGCACATATCATGTCTTTCTTAAACTAGGTAACACAAAATGGAAATCAAATCTTCTGGGTTTCTCACCCATCTACCTTATAACTAAAGGTGGGTTGATGAGAGTTTATTGCATTTTGTTTTTCTGACCAGACTTTTACTGATCATTGATAACAGAGCTTAGAATAAGACAGGTAATGACTTTGATAATACTGGTGCTTGAATGTTTCCATGCATGCATTTACCATCTTTGAGCATTCTTGACTTCTTCAATGACAACTTGCTTGTTATCCAAATAACTCTGGGTAACCTTTCTTAAATTCTGAAATCCAGAGCCAGTGGATCTCTAGTTTTCAACTGTAAATGTTTCCTTCATCCCTTCCTTGTGTTTTGCTGATTTTTTGTGTACTCTGCACATTCCAGCTTACATATTTATGATGCCTTTTAGCTGCTTTTGCCACAGCAACAGTGGGCATTACAACTGAGAATGGATTGAAGTTTGAGAGGGAATGGACTGAAACTTGGGGAGGGAAGGTTTGGACTGGATATTAGAAAGAAATTCTTTACCATGAAGGTGGTGAGGCACTGGAACAGGTTGCCCAGGGAGCTCATGGATGCTCCCTCCCTGAAGGTGTTCAAGGCCAGGTTGAATGAAACCTTGAGCAACCCATTCTAGTAGAAGGTGTCCCTGCCCATGGAAGGGGGGTTGGAACTAAATGATTGCTAAGGTGCCTTGCAACCCAAACTCTTCTATGAGTCTCTGAAAAATGCACTGCAGCATAAACCCATCTTTTTGAACATGTACTTGAGGGTAGATTCTATGTAACTGAAAATTTTCATCTGTTTAATGTATAACTTGAAGTTTTAACTCTGTGGTGGAAATAGATTTTAAGAAATAGTTTGGAATATTTTTGAGCATTGTAGTTGTTGAAGTGAAACAGTAATAAATCAATGATAGCTAAAATTCTAGAACAATGTGGTAGTCTGGGTGACTAATTTATCAAGGTTCTATTTCCTTTCAATTTGTTTAGATATTGGTTTTGTTACTATTTTGAATCCAGTCAAGAAGGGATTAGATAATGGAGTCGGTTGACAGCAGTTAAATCAGTTCACAGTTTGCTTTGTCTCAGTGTGAAAAGTAATTGGCATTTCTGCTAAAAGTCCAAATTTCTTCTTGATCTGAATGCTGCTGAGGTTGATCATCTCATGAGATGCTCATAGGGCTTTTTGTTCTTTTTTAACACAGGAGAAAGCTCTTCAAATTGCAAAGTGTGGTTCTCCTTAAAGATTAACAGCATACCTGCAGCAGCAGAAAGAGAGATAGATGTGAAATGCAGAGCTCTGGTAAGATTACTCTAAATGTTTAATTTTATTCTGCTGCATTAGAAGGAAAATGTAATTTTTATTGTTGGTCTGACTGCTATCACAGAAGATTAATCAATTTTATTAAGTGGCCACACACAATCACTTTCTGAATAATAAAACTCAATGCTTACCGAGACCTCATTTAAGCTCAGTGCTATGAACTAAAATGAATGATAGGGGGGAAAAAGTCTTCTTTATCACATTTGAATAATTACACTTCTATTCTTATGACATCTGCTTCTAATTTTATATCTCATACAAGGCTGAATTCTATAAAAACTTCAAGCAGTGTCTGTGCAGCCCACAACAGAGAAAGTCTCTTTTGGTACCCTCCTTTCCTAGACATATCAAATTATTATTGTAATTTAGATTCAATTAATCATTGGAATATTTTTAATCATATTTGTAGGGCTAGATAAATGCATACTTTAACTCTCAAAAGTTAATTAAATGTTGTTAGTCATATTAGAACAATTCCATCACATTAAATAAGTTGTGTGTTTTAAATGGCTTTATGTAAAGATAAAATAACTGTTTAGTATGCTTGCTTCTTTGATACTGGTTTTATTCTTGAAGAATCTGTAATTATATTTATCTTTGAATTATACTTTGAGGTTTTTATTTTCAGGGCTAATATTTTTCTTATCCTCTGTAAATGGATATTTGCTTTATCATCCAGACATCCTGTTTTCTGCATCAGTTGCTAGCAGCCAAGAAATACTGACTTTAATAATGGATGCTGTTAATAGGTTCTATGAATAGAAATGGTGGTGCAGTGTTTTGCCATAGGGACACTTTTATAGATACATATATGGGCTGCAACTACTAGGGACTACTTCTTCCACTGTGCATGAGAGGAAGGGAGAAGCATTCTCTCAATTGATTTTATATGCCAGCATGTGTTTATGTGGGGGAAAAAGAATTCAAACCCAAAAGCATTTCTCAAAATATGTAAAGTAGCACTGTTCATATATCACCTTTGATTTGTCTTTTCTTGAAGTACAGAATCCTGATTGTAAACTTCTGCAGGGCTGAGAAACAGATAATGATGTTTTCAAAATCTTGGTCTTGGGTGAGCATGTGGTAGGGAGGTGTCTGGTGCCGGTGAGAGTTAGATTAGTCCTCCTGCTGGGGCTGCTTTTCAAACTCTTCTCACCTAGTTTCAGAAATAATTTTGCCTTCTAACAGATATATAAGCTGTAGATCAGATGTAGCACACTTGCCATCTCAGTGATGGTTTTCTTCTCACTGGAGATATTGGCTTAAGGAGTGGTTACCCTGAAAAGTCATAGCAGATCTTCAGGACTTGGTCATCATCCTTTAGGGACTGTAAGGGTAGAAGCATTCTGTGGGAGGTGTTGATCAGTTTTAGATCTGTAACTGTTTTACAGGGAGAAACAATATAAGACTGCACAAAAGCTGTGGTAATTTTGCCTAGATCATGCATCTTCCCTGACACCTCTGCTTCCTTTAACTGCTTGCCAGGAACTCACAAGGAAAGGTGCATCTGTGTCAGCCCTTTAGTTCACAGTAATAGTGTGTTTTTCAGGTGTGACTCCAAATCATCCCTACTTACTACACTTCCTTTTATATTGCACAGTAGTCCTGGAGTGCATGAAATGCATCCTTTCTGGATTTAATTTACCTGGAGAATATCTTCCAGATGCTCATCTAATGGTCTTTGAGCACTAATGGGAGTTTAAGTTCATGGAACAGAAAGAGAAATACTCTTAAGCAGAATATTCACAGGTGCTGGCACTGTGCGGATGTTTGGTCTTCAACACCAACTCTTTTGCTCTGTGTCTACTCCTTTTGTGCCTCACTGTGTGCTACTATAGATAGATCATAGCACCCACATTTTTGTTGCCTTTCCCATCAAAAAAGGCTATGTGATGTTTATTCCAAAAGGAGTGCATTTTGTGGGCACTGCATTATGTCAACAGACAAGTGTAAATATCATCTTGGTACAAATGGAACCAGAGTTAGAGAAGACACAACTTCGAAATTAAATTATGTCAGTGTCTCCTTTATTGTTGTTGTTGAGTTCCCCTCTCCCCCCAGTTACTTAATTAAAGTTAAAAATGCATGTAATGAAGATTATTTTGTAATTCTGTCACTTGGCAGTTGAAGACAGTGACACACTGTTTTCCTAGCTGTGGTACATTAATTTTGCATAAATCCTAAACCAAACAGTAATCTGAATGTTGTTATACATGCTTGATACTTTGATCATGTTCTCAGAAATTGAGTAACCTGAAGTTATGCATCATGCCCTAAAACCAATTTTTGGAATATGCCTTCATAACAACTGGGTAGCATAATAAGTAACATTCTGTAAAAGAACCATGGCAACATCATTTGTAGAAGAGAATCAACTTTGGGAAGCTGGTAATTATTAATCACGCTAACTAAAAACAGTTTGGCAAATCATTCAGACCAGGATATATTTGTATAGCCCATTATAAAAAACCCAAACCCAACAATAAAGCAACATAAAAAAAAATGAGGTATCTAAATGAGGGTAAATTATTAGCAATATTAGAATGTAAATGGAAAGTTCTGATAAATATTTAGCAGCTGCTGACCCCCTCCTCTCTTCTCTACAGATGCATGAATCAGTTCTGTGATATAACAGCAGGGAGCTAATGTAGATCACAAAATGACAGCTGAGCTGTCACTAACTGCTGCTGAATGAAAATGTAGGGTTAGATCTAAAGCAAGTAATTAGAGGGATGTTTGATCTAAACCAACTTATTAAAAGGATATTTTGTTTATGTTAGTCGAATGGTCACATATAGGAAAAATACCTGAGTGAGGAAAAGCAGTAACCTTGTAAAATTCAACTACTGTTTGCTCACTGATGGTGTCTGGGGTACAAATTGTATACAGCTTAGTGAAATGGATATTAAAGCAGTATCACTGAGAGGAAAAAAAATGCTTGAACTCTGCTCCATGGATATACTTCTGCAAATGATTTTCTTCATAATCAGTGGGAGTTGTGCTGGATTTTTAACTCAAGACAAAACATGGTTGAATATACACTCTGTAGGGGTGAAAGTTTTCATAGAATCATAGAATCAACCAGGTTGCAAGAGAACTCCAAGATCATCCAGTCCAACCTAGTGCCCAGCACCATCCAGTCAACTAGACCATGGCACTACATGCCCCATCCAGTCTTTTCCTGAACACCTCCAGGGATGGTGACAGGAATCTGATAGAGAACAGTGAGGATTTCTTAAAAAATATGTAGTTCCCTTAAGTATAATTTTTCGTACTGCATTTGGAGGCTTTTACAAGTAACAGTCTGTGATTTGTATTTTATTTTTTTAAAGAAGCATTATCTTCCTCTCCTGCCATTTTTCTAAGTTTCAATGGAAACTGGTGGTACTGCTACTGTTATTCTCCTTGGTGAATAATGCAAATCAGTGAGTAGTGAGAACTCACTCCTTTCCTTGTGTAATATGAAGAAAAAGGAAGAAGCAATCTTTACAGAATCACAGAACTTTAGAGGCTGGAAGGGACCTCCAGAGATCATCGAGTTCAACACTCCCTGCCAAGGCAGTATCCCCTAGGGTAGTTTGTGCAGGAATGCATCCAGGCAGGTTTTGAGTCTCCAGAGAAGGAGACTCCACAACCTCTCTGGGCAGCCTGCCCCAATGCTCTGTCACCCTTACTGTAAAGAAGTTTCTCTTCATGTTAAGGTGAAACTTTCTGTGTTCCAGTTTGTCTTATTGCTGCTGACCACTGAAAAGAGATTAGCACAACCACTTGACACCTATCCCTCAGACACTTAGACACTGATCAGATCTCTTCCCATTCTTCTCTTCTTCAGAGTAAACAGCACCAGGTCTCTTAGTCTCTCTTTGCAGGGGAGATGCTCAAGTTCCCCACTCATCCTCATGGGGATGGCTCTCTGCTGGACTCTTTCCAGCAGGTCCCTGTCTCTCTTGAACTGGGGAGCCCAAAACTGGACACACAATTCAGGTGTTGTCTCACCAGGGCAGAACAGAGGAGAAGAACCTTCCTAGACTTGCTGGCCACACTGTTCTTGGTGCACCCCAAGATGCCATTGTCTCTCTTGGCCACAAAGGTATGTTTCTGACCCATGCAGAACTTGCTGTCCACCATTCCATTCTGTTGACTTTTGTCCATCTATGTAGCAGGAACCTATATCATTTATTCTAGACTAATCTTGCAATCTGTTCTCACAAAATGTAGCAACAACTCTTGCTCAAAAATATTATTGCTGTATTCCTGTGAATACTCTTTTAAAATGCTGGAGTGCAATTCCAATACCAGTTTATAGCTGTGCATCTCCAGAAGGTGAGATGAAGCAGCTAGGTGTTCTTTTCTGCTTGATTTATATGGGTAGTGTGCACACATTCTGAAGCAGCAATGACTTCATTGCTGTGAGCAAAGGGTTTTACACATATAAAAATCCTCAAACAATGTCAAGTAAAGTAGTTGATTATGGACTTGATTTGAAATATGATGCTGTGTGAAGCTTGTAACATGCTGCTGACTCAGGAGTTATTTAAAGTTGCATAGTTTTAGGTGACATGTTTACTTTAGACTAAAAGCCTACTTATTTTAGCTGCCTTGGTTTGTTGGAAAAAGAATCTAGATCTTTCCTTTTCTGTTCAAATCAGAGTAAGGATGGACTATGTAACTGTGAAAAAAATGACCATATCTCTAGCACTTGCTTAATCACCATCCTCAGTAGTACAGAGGCTGGTAAATTCAAGTTCATTATCTCAGATTGTTTAGAAGAATGGACTGGGACAATTGCCTTGACTTAAAACTATTTTAATGGATTTAATCAGGGTGTATGTGGAGGTCAAGAAGTAATCCAGTTGTTTTTATGTACAATGTCTAAAAGGCTAGAAGTTCTTACTTTGAGTATTCTTACTCTTTATTTCATGGAGAAAATGCTAAGTGGATATTGCTGATTCGTATGTGGAGGTCAAGAAGTAATCCAGTTGTTTTTATGTACAATGTCTAAAAGGCTAGAAGTTCTTGCTTTGAGTATTCTTACTCTTTATTTCATGGAGAAAATGCTAAGTGGATATTGCTGATTCACTGAGTCAAGAGTCTTTCTAATCCATCCATATATTTGAAAAAGAATAGTGGCCATCTTGAGAAGAAGGATCTAATACTTGAGCTCCATGTGGGATCTTTACAGCTGGAGATAAGCTAGAGGGGAAGGTCTGTTTGGAACAGCGAATTATTAGTTTCTGCTTTAATAAAACTCAATGCCTGGAAGGAATTTGGTTTGGTTTCCTAAGCGCAGAGACAGTAGTTTTGTTTGTTCTCTGCCAAATCTTTCTTTTTCTCTCAAGTCCCTGAGAGCCTCATGAGTACTTGCAATTTGGTAATGTAAGTCTGAAGCATATGCTGCACGCCCCCACTTCCACAAGAGTTGTTCTTGTTGGGTTGAAAACCGTGCCACTGTTGCCGTTTGTAATTGCTTTCAGGTCTGTGCCACTAATGCACTGCTTCTGCACTCCTCAGTGGTGATTTTAATAGATTACTGTCACAATCCTCACATTTAGCAAGATGTTTGTATGCAGAACTAAGAATAGTAAGAGTGTTTCCATTACTAGTTCCATCTCTTTCTAACCTTCAAACCTCCTCATTTTTTTGTCTCTAGAAAAATGCAACAGTCTGTTCTATGTGACTCATGCACAGCAGATGGTGCCTGTAGGATGGATATAACAATTGAGAAACATTTCATTAATATTTACCCAAGTGTTTAAACTGGAGGGTTGTCTAGGTTACCCAGGGATGTGGCCAAGGCCCTATGCCTGGAGACATTCAGGATCAACTTCATGTGGCCCTGGGCAGCCTGATCTAGTTGGAGATGTTGCTCATTGCAAGGGAGTTGGACAAGATGGGTCACTTCCAATCCAATGCAACCTGTGAATCCATGAGGATACCTTTGTAATAGCAGTCCTTTCCTTCACAGGATCTGCCCGATACCCAAAACTGAGCATACAGGAATATGGAGACATCAGTGCATAAAGGCTTCTATGTTCTCACTCACAGATCCATGATTCTCTAATAAACACTTTCTTCCATATACTTCCCAATACCACAGTGTAGAGAGAGGAAGGCTGCTTTCTGGATCACAGCAGAACTAGTTAGGCTGTGCAGAGACCCAGAGAAGTGCAAGGGTGAGCCTTGGTTTCAGACCATGATTTTAGCTCTTTCAGAGTTGCTAGTAACAGATAGCAGTCAATAATAATATTTTTTAAATGTTACTATCATTAAAAAGAAACATTGCTTGTGATATAGTGATCTTCAATTTATTTCTTTGAGTGAATGCTAAGGGAATCTATGAAACAGACACCTCTACTATGTCACATATGGAAGACAAAATTAATAATACAGCATTTGCTGGTTTATGTGAGACAGTAAACTGTGAGCAAACTTTAAGGACTTAAAAGTTAACTTTGCTTAAAGCAACAACCAACAATGAGGATGTTTTTAAAGTTTATCTATCTTCTAAGCCAGAAGATGGCTTAAAGAGGTAGAACTAAATAATTATTATAGAGACTGTGCCTTCAGATTTTTATATATATATGTCTGCTCTCAGAAAACCTGTGAAATTATCTTTGCATTATCACACACAGTATCACAGTATCACCAAGGTTGGAAGAGACCTCACAGATCATCAAGTCCAACCCTTTACCACAGTGCCCAAGGCTAGACCATGGCACCAAGTGCCTCATCCAACCTTGCCTTGAACTGCCCCAGGGACGACGACTCCACCACCTCCCCAGGCAGCCCATTCCAGTGCCTAATGACTCTCTCAGTGAAGAACTTTCTCCTCACCTCGAGCCGAAATTTCCCCTGGCGCAGCCTGAGGCTGTGTCCTCTTGTTCTGGAGCTGGCCACCTGAGAGAAGAGAGCAACCTCCTCCTGGCCACAACCACCCTTCAGGTAGTTGTAGACAGCAATAAGGTCACCCCTGAGCCTCCTCTTCTCCAGGCTAAACAACCCCAGCTCCCTAAGCCTCTCCTCGTAGGGCTGTGCTCAAGGCCTCTCACCAGCCTCGTCGCCCTTCTCTGGACATGCTCAAGCATCTCAGTGTCCTTCCTAAACTGGGGGGCCCAGAACTGAACGCAGTACTCGAGGTGTGGTCTGACCAGTGCAGAGTACAGGAGCAGAATGACCTCCCTGCTCCTGCTGACCACACCACTCCTGATGCAGGCCAGGATGCCACTGGCTCTCTTGGCCACCTGGGCACACTGCTGGCTCATGTTCAGGCGGGTATCAATCAGTACCCCCAGATCCCTCTCTGTCTGGCTGCTCTCCAGCCACTCCGACCCCAGCCTGTATCTCTGCATGGGGTTGTTGTAGCCAAAGTGCAGCACCCTGCACTTTGAGCTATTGAACCCCATCCCATTGGACTCTGCCCATCTGTCCAGGTGGTCAAGGTCCCGCTGCAGAGCCCTTCTGCCCTCCAGCTCAGTCACATCTGCCCCCAGCTTAGTGTCATCTGCAAACTTGCTGATGACTGACTCGATGCCCTCATCCAGATCATCTATGAAGATGTTAAAGAGGATGGGGCCCAGCACTGATCCCTGAGGGACACCACTAGTGACAGCCGACAGCTGGATGTGGCACCATTCACCACCACTCTCTGGGTCCGGCCCTCCAGCCAGTTCCTAACCCAATTCTCTGGTATTATGAGTCTTATAGAGACTGTGCCTTTAGATTTATATATATATATATTATAGATAATTCTTATAGAGACTGTGCCTTCAGATTTATATATATATATTATAGATAATTCTTATAGAGACTGTGCCTTCAGATTTATATATATATATATATATATATATATATATATATATATATATATATCTGCTCTCAGAAAACCTGTGGAATTATCTTTGCATTATAATACCAGTTCTCTGGCCCTAAGAACTCAGACATATGCCACAAAATAAAAGTCGGATTTAAAGACCCAAGTGTCTAGAATTTGGGAGAAGTTTTTTTATCCAAAGCACTTTACCCATCAATAGGAATTTATTTGCAATTTTGTGTTCTTGGAAAATTCAGGAGAAAAAGTTGTTCTCAGTACAAACCATGGTAATTTCAGTTTTATTCTAGAATTATCTACCTCCATAGCTTTGTGGCAGTAATAATAATGGTGTTGTTTTTTTAAATTGCAAAGTAACATGTTTATTTAAAAATCTCTTTCTAGAGCTACAGACTAAAAGAGTTACGTTAGGTGCAGCATCTAAGACAAAAATTAATTAGCATTTTACCTCTGCTGATAGAGTAATTTGATGGTAAGTGGTGTAGCTGGGATGTAAATTATCTCCTTAGTATGGTCATAAAAATGGAATAAAATGAAATGTGAAAGCTGGTTATTAGTTTTAAAAAGTAAAGTTAGCTCATATGAATGTGAGTTGGTAGTAGAAGCACATAATAGAAGGACATTTGCTTCCACAAGTGTAGCAGGTGTCACTAACATTGATGGAATCATAGAATCAACCAGGTTGGAAGAGACCTCCAAGATCATCCAGTCCAACCTAGCACCCAGCCCTAGCCAGTCAACTAGACCATGGCACTAAGTGCCTCATCCAGTCCTTTCTTGAAGACCCCCAGGGACGGTGCCTCCACCACCTCCCTGGGCAGCCCATTCCAATGGGAAATTACTCTCTCTGTGAAGAACTTCCTCCTAATATCTAGCCTATACCTACCCTGGCACAACTTGAGACTGTGTCCCCTTGTTCTATTGCTGGTTGCCTGAGAGAAGAGTTCAACCCTCACCTGGCTACAACCTTCCTTCAGGTAGTGGTACTTCTGTTTCACCATAGCAGCATTAGCTTCTGATAGGTAATTATAAGTTTATTTTTTGCCAAGTCTTTCCCAAAATCTTGGAAGCTCTAAAATAAAAGCAGTGCCTTTGCTGATCAGTTCTAAGCAGATTGGTACATCAGCATTGCACAGTCATGTGCTTGATCATGTCGGTGATTTCATGCCAGAGGGAGCTTTCTAACATCGCCACATTTTAAATCCAGGACAGTGTGTGCCCATGGTGTAAATAGCAGTTTCTGTGTCTAATAGAGTGAATTAAATTATGTTAGACAAAGTTCCCAAAAGTAATTCTGTCGTTTCAGTAGCCAGCATTAGTATAAATCTGAAGAAATCATAACGCACACCAAGACTTCCAAGGTCTGTTCTATTGTGTCTCTCTACTGTAATTCTGTATTTATATCACTACTGTAACTTTATATAGCACTTGAAAACAGATCAATGTGACCAGCACAAAATAATTGCAGCTAACCTTTTGTTGTGGCTTTACATGGGTAGATACAATTAGCAGAAGAAGTAAACTTTGTAGTTCTGTATACCTTCAAATTCCAGGGTTAATAGTGAATTCCTTGGGTAAATAAGAGAGCAACAAAGATTTTCTTAAGTATTTGACTGACATTCACAAAGACCTCTGTGGCTAAGGCTTAGTCTGGCTCAATATAACAGAAGCTTTTTTTGAAACAGAATATCCTCAGTTTTACAACTTTTTGACTTCTCTGAAAGAAAGAACTGGTTACAAATTATGACTGTCAATTCTGAGTCTGATTTTGGGCAACCATCTCTGTGTCATGAAATGCTTGAAGAAAAATTGCCTATTACCTCCCAGTGAGGCATATTTTGCTATCTGAAAATGCAGTAACTGGTGGTTCTGGTGAATTCACTAACAGGAAATGTTACACTTTCCAGTGCTTTCAATGATACTGGCCTTGGTATTTCATTCTGGCACTGTAGATATCTGTGAAGGAGACAAAACATTCTGAAGAAAAGAGACCTGTCTCTTTTTGAGACATGCAGCCTGAATTGACTTAAGTGTCAGGCATCCAAAATATTCCAGTTGAAGAAGGACTGTAAATACAACTATTGATTTGATTCAAACTGTGTTTTCTGTCATTGGCAACTCATATACTACATGTGTCAGCAAAGCAATGTGACCTATAAGAATGATGAATAGGAGCTGTATTGAAACCTGTCATCTGCAGAGTCGTGCTTTCCAAAAACGTTGTTGTCAAAGTAGACATAAATTATTGTCTTGTAAAATGCTCTGAAGGATCTGGTTGTTTGTTACATTAATACCATTACAGATATCTTCTTCCAGGTTGGCTGTGGTGTGATGGATTATGCAAAATTAATAATTTTGATGTCCAGGCAAAGATTGTTAATAACTATAAAAATTGTTTATTAACATTAAACTCACCAGAAGCTTATTCACAAGGTTTAAAAATGCATGGTTTGGAAAGTTATACACACAGGGAACAGGCAAAACTAGAACACATTTCTTAAAGTGGCAAACACAAACATTATACTGGAAGAGAAGATTCTTGTGGCTAATTATACTGCTTATCCACTAGAGGACACAGGAAGCTCCTTTCTGCTTATGGCAGAAGGCAATTAGTGAATTAGAAGAGGCTTTAAGTATTTACTTACAAAATATTACCAGACAGTACCCAAAGAGGGGTTGGTGGTTTCAAAGCCATTAGAAGCTTTGGAGTTTCCCAGGCTCTTTTCTCAGGAAGCTGAGAGTCTATAGCATAGTCTTTGACCTGGTTCCTCTTGATTCCCAATTCAGCTGAAGCCTTGCAGAGGGGCAGGTAGGATGCAATGTGGTGTACAGTCTTGATACAATGTCATGCTGGCTATGCAGGCCAATTACATGCAGGCATTTAGAGCCTGTTCCTGGTAAGCTCAAGGCAGTAAAGTTTTCAGGCAGTTCAGAATGCAATGAGGCAGCAGCAGCAGCACACCATGCTACCAACTCATCCCTTTTTATCAATACCAGCCCGAGACTAATGGACCTTTGGACATAGATTAGCCAATCAGAATGGCACTTTGCCAAGCTTGACCATATTAGGTGAAGCCAGGGCTTTCGTTTTTCTTTCTTGCTGTTACTTTCCCCAGCACAGAAGGAGGGGGAGCAGAGGAACAAGTCTGGGCAAACCAAAGTTCTTAGACTCAATGGCTCCAGGTCCTTTGTCCTCTTTCCTGTGGTTGCTTCTCCCCACAGCAGAAGGAGGGAGAGTAAAAAACATGCCTGGGCAATCCAGGGCATGGATAACTCCATTTTTGACCTATCAGGCTTACCATGACATGTGGAAAAGGTCAGACTACTCTTATATTTTTCATTTGTGCTCTCTACTCTTGATTCAGTTTGAGAAGCCAGGTTATTGTACATGGTGGCTCAGGCAACTGAACTGATCCCTGAAATGCCAGTCTTCAGTATTGAGTTTGGTGAAAAGTAGCTGTAACAGATCCTTTCTTCATCTCACACTGCTGGGTCTGAAAAGGCAATCTGCTTGTGGTCTCAGGATAGAGAATTATTGAGCTTTAATCTACGTGAGCACAGAGATGGCCTTGACTTCAAATGCAAAAGAGTATTCATTAAGATGTGAGCATAGTTATTAAGTCTCAGGTGTGGGAATTTGGGATATTAATTTGTCTTTGAGTCAGTCTATATCCCCTAGTCAGTGTTGCTGTTTTTTTCCTCTTGTCATTCAACTTCTCTTTCTATGATTGCTTCTACCTATTTATACCAAACCAGAAACATTATACAGATGAACAGAACTCAAAACTGTGCTGCATGGACGTCTAAATATGTGTATATTATTTAGTTCACAAGGGAGGTTATTCTGCCCCTGTACTCAGCACTGGTCAGGCCACACCTTGAGTACTGTGTCCAGTTCTGGGCCCCTCAATTCAAGAGAGATGTTGAGGTGCTGGAATGTGTCCAGAGAAGGGCAACAAAGCTGGTGAGGGGCCTGGAACACAAAACCCTATGAGGAGAGGTTGAGGGAACTGGGCCTGTTTAGCCTGGAGAAGAGGAGGCTCAGGGGTGACCTCATTGCTGTCTACAACTACCTGAAGGGAGATTGTAGCCAGGTGAGGGTTGGTCTCTTCTGCCAGACAACCAGCAACAGAACAAGGGGACACAGTCTCAAGTTGTGCCAGGGGTGGTCTAGGCTGGATGTTAGGAGGAAGTTCTTCCCAGAGAGAGTGATTGGCATTGGAATGGGCTGCCCAGGGAGGTGGTGGAGTTGCCATCCCTGGAGGTGTTCAAGCAAAGCCTGGATGAGGCACTTAGTGCCATGGTCTAGTTGAGTGGCTAGGGCTGGGTGCTAGGAGACTGGATGATCTTGGAGGTCTCTTCCAACCTGGTTGATTCTATGATTCTATGATTTCCTACCTGTCTTTAAATTATTATAATAATCACTTTGATGTGGGTTTCTCAATATGCATGATGGAGAAGCATGCGTACATCACAGAATGTTAATGCTTCTGCAGTCCTCTCCTTCAATTTCAGAAAGACATCTTTAACAATAATCTCTTGCAAAAGGTTGTTTTCCTAGTTTGTTTGTTTGGTACAAAGTCTAGTCCCTATGAAGAGGTTAACAGTATAATATTTTTAGCCACCAAACTTAGAATTCTTGTAATAGCTTATAAACTAATCATCTGAATTCTGGTTTAGGCCATTATTATTTAGGCTCTAATGCACATTTCAGCAAAAAGACCTCTAATTCAGTGGGATTTTTAGATGTAAATTTGTATGTAAATGTACACCTAAAATTCATTGCACTATTAGCATCTGATATTGAGTGCTCTGTGCACCTTATTTAATTCTGGCTAGTTTCTTGTGCTGTAAGGGTGGTAAGAGTAGACTCCTTACTAAGCAAGTTTTACAAATATATAATTTGCTCAAGGTGCTTAGTCCTAGATTTTGAGTAGTTCAATTTGCTGTTGTGATGAAGACTTAACTGTTGATGAACAGTTGGTGCCTTTTTGCAAGCTGGTAATTTGTGAGGCAGTGGGAAAATACAGTATGAAGATAAGGGCAATGCTGTGGTTCTCTGTGGTCATTAAACTGTGTAGGAAGGGGAAAGCTGTCCTGGCATTTAGTTCACCGTACGGGGTTAGGGGGGAAACTTGCTTGTATGGTGAGTAAGGTGGTTCACTGCACAGTGATCTCATCCTCCTAGCTTCGAGTGACTAGGAAGATGGAAGGACTGCCTGCCCCAACGAGGTTAGGTCTTCACTGTGTCGTCAGTGTGAGAAAGGTCCAAATGAGTGTGGATATGTGGCTCTGGATTAGAAGTGTGCTTGGAGAGAAGTGATGAGGTGAGGTGCATGTTGGAGGCATGTTGCATCAAGTGGTTCAAGAGACAACTCTGATTTCTAAACCTAATTTGACCAAACTGGGCTGAACTATGGAGAAGAGACCAACACTCATCTTGCTACAATCTTTCAGTTGTAGAGAGTGATCAGGCCTCCATTGAGGCTCCTTTTTCCTTTTATTTGTATTAGTGAAGGTTTAACACAGAGAAGTGTAATTTTAGAGTGTGTCCAACTTCCTATAAGGTATCTTGCTGAAGTTAGAGGAGGATGAGTCAATAGTTCAACAGAGTGTATACTTTAATAACAAGTAAAACTATCTATTAGGGACTCAAATCCTTTAAGTCCATATTTTAAGAAGGATGCAGAGAATTGGATTAAAAGAAAACCTTTGATATTAAATATATCAGGAAAACATTTCAGCAAATGTAACATTACGTAAGATCAATCGATGATGGGAAGCATCTTTTGAAACAAAGCATTGTTAGGAGTATTACACCTATCTATAGATTCAAGCCATTAATGTAGGATAAAGTTTAAGCAGTTGATTGTTTTTAAGTTCCACAGAGAATATTTTTGATCTCATATTCACTTCTCATTTTGTTTTACTTGGTGCTACATTATGCATAGAATGCATAGAATCAACCAGGCTGGAAGAGACCTCCAAGATCATTCAGTCCAACCTAGCACCCAGCCCTAGCCATTCAATTAGACCATGGCACCAAGTGCCTCATCCAGGCTTTTCTTGAACACCTCCAGGGAGGCTGATTCCACCACCTCCCTGGGCAGCCCATTCCAATGGCAAATGACTCTCTCTGGGAAGAACTTCCTCCTAACATCCAGCCTATTATTATATTGATAAATATATATTTACTTGTGTTCCTGTCCATGAAGCAGCAGATCCTTGAAATGTTTGTAGCAATTCAAGGAAAATTTGCTGGGAAATTCCAAGGGAATTCATAATCCTAGGCTTCCACTCTAAACTGGCAAGCAAATGCTGTTTTACATTGGGCTAATGTTAGCAACAGAAAATCTCCTTTGTCTACTAGGTTACAAAGAATTCTTTGATAGTTACTGCTTCCCCCCCCAAATAATCTCTGCAATATTTCTTCATTTCTTCAACACAGCATGTAGATATTTTACTATGAAATTGTTATGAAGACTTTAGCAATAAAATGGTAGATAGATTTAGAAATTTGTTTGCACTAGTGGAAACTCTTCATCTGAGCTTTTAAAAGATTTCATGGCAAATTTAAATTCCATCTTATGGATGCAAGGCACTTGAATGATTTATATTGTTGGTGTAATCTTGCCATCTGTAGAACATTACATGTATTTTATGTGTGTTCTAGCAGTGATTTTTCTGTAAATGTAAATATATAGAAGGTTACCAAGTCATAGTCAGGCTCAAAGCAGAGTGAGGGGCAGCTGTGTGTGGAGTTATAAAATAGTTCATGCTCAGTTTTTAGTGTATTGTTAATTTTAATAGGTGTTTTGTCTTTTGTCCTTTCATATTGCAGTTTGAATTATTTATATTTAACAATTTTTTTTGCTGTGAGAACAAAATCACCATATGTTAAAAAATGTCAAACCCTGCATTTTGAAATAAGGTAAGAGTAAAGGAAAGAGACCCAAACAGGGATAGAGGCAAATATAGGTGCAGCAAAACAAATACATGTATTTGGGGTTGGATTGTGCATATTTTGTATAAGTATTGGTGCTTACACACATAGGGTACATAGGTTACATTTACACTACTTTTAACCTTACAGTGAAGAAAGAGTCACTGTGGAACAATGCTGAAATACAGCAGTGTTTCCAGATCTGCCTAAGTATGCAATCACAGACTGGCCCAGGTTGGAGAGATCATCTACTCCAAACTATCTGCCATGGGCAGGGACATCTTTCAACTACACTTGGCTGCTCAAGGCATCATCCAGCCTGGCTTTAAACACCTCAATGGGAGAGGCATCTACAACCATCCTGGGTGACCTGTTCCAGATTCTCACTGCTCTTGTACTGATGAGCCTTTTCTGAAGATCTAGTCTAAACCTACTGTCCTTCAGCTTAAAACCATCCCAGCTTGTCCTATTGCTAGACACCCTTATGAAAAGTCCCTCTCCAGCCTTCCTGTAGGATCCCTTCAGGTATTAGAAAGGCACTCCAGGGTCCACTTGGAGTCTTCTCTTTCCTAGGCTTAACAATTTTGGTAGCCCTCCTCTGGACTCTCTTCAAAAGCTCTGTGTCCTTCTTATGATGAGGACAGTAGAACTGGATGCAGTATTCAAGATGAGGTCTCACAAGAGCAATGGGAAGAATCACTTCTCTTGACCTGGTGTACACACTCCTCTTGATGCATCCCAGGATATGATTTGCTTTCTGAATTGCATGAATGCACTGCTGGCTCATGTTGAACTTCTCATCAATCAACACACCCAAATCTCCTTCTTTCTTTGGAGCTATTCTCAACCCACTCTGCACCCAGTCTGTATTTGTGCCTGGTGGCAGCTGTGCAGAGCTGCTTCTGCCCAATTTCTTCTCATATTAAAGTTATTCAACATGCAATGCAAGCATATTTATCCAATCAGGCCACAGTTTGTCTGTGTTTTATTTTAGAGGCTGAGATTTCATCTACACTTTTAATAACAGCCATGTTTTCCAGGTGATCAAGAAAAGATGGTCCTCACCTAAAGCTTTCATAGACTTTAAAGATTTGAAGGGGACTAGTAAGGGAAATGGCAAAATGGATATGGAGACAGAATATTTATTATGTGATGTTTTAATGTCAAGGGTTAAGATGTACCTCAAAAATCAAAAGGAACAGGTCCTGTGGAGTTCAGCCTTAATTATTTGTCTATGTTTGGCTGTTGGGAGATGATTTGGAGTGTTTATCTGGTTGTGTGTATTTTGGCAACTGTTTCTTGAGAAGGTCAAGTAGCTTGTTAGAGTGCAGACTGGCCAGAAAGACTGGAGCTTTTCCTTCTGTATATTTACAGTTTAAATATAGGCTGAAGTATCTCTTGCCACAACTTCTCTTTTTGGGTTAGATTATGTATGAAACAAAAGTGCAGACTGTGTTTATGTAAGTATAAATCAGGACCTTATGCTTCTTTGAGAAAGATCTTTTATGTGTGATAGCTCCTAATTTTCTTTTCTTTTCTTTCTAGGATACTGTGGATGTTCATATTCCCATCACTAATCCTGCAGATAAAATTCTCCAGATGAGTGTGGTGCTGGAGAATCAATCACTTTCTGGACTAAAGGCTTTCACTCTTAGGCCTAAAGAAACATTTTTGTATCAAGTGAGGATATCCCCAGCTGCTGTTGGCACTTCAGATGGAAGGTTGGTTGCAGAGTTTGGATATTTGTGGTTCTGACTCTTGCACAAATCAGTGAACTACTTATATTGAAACTTCAGTCCCTTGCTATAGATACTATTCTTAAAAAAAAAACAAACAACCAAACATAAAAAGTAATAAATTGATTTTTTTTTTTCTAACTTAAAATATATTTTATCCCAAATAGCAGCTTTCCTCTGAGGAGAGAAGCCTGACCGCCACACAGTAGAATAACCCCTAGTTATTCAATTTCACTGGAACTGAGTGAACATTGGTTTAGGAATTTACTTAATATTAGAAGTCCCTTCTGAAAACTTCAGATGAATTGTTAGGTTTAAAATGTGTAAGTTCCATAAAGAGACTAACATGATTTCATTTTTCTTCTGAAAAGGAACAAAACTCTAACATAGCTAAAACCAAGAGAACCCTTTAACAGTTTTCACATAAATCCATTTAGCTTCAGAACCTTCTGTTAAGCAGCAGTGATCTATTAAATGTATACAGAGAGGTTTTAATTGCAAGTTGTTAGTTACTTTGGAAATACCAGCAAAAGCATGCAGGTGTGATCATCGGCACTAGGAAGACAAATGACCTCTTAGTTGTGGTTTCAGCTAAACTAGTTCAGAAAGTAATTGAAGAATACAGAAGGGGAAAGCTTCTTTTCCAGGAATTTGGTTAGCCAATCATCATTTACTTGAACAATTCCCTGGTTTTCAGTTGTACCATTTGACTGGCAAAAATACCAGGAGGATGGAGTGGCATTTTATCAGGAGTGCAGAGACAGATGTCTGGTCTTCAAAGACCCAATATTTACAAAGCCAAAATCTATGCATTTTCCAGCTACTATTTTTTCCAAAGACCAGAATAATGTCAGGGGTCATTGTGCAGTGCAGCCTTCAAGCAATACAGTGATATAAAAATGACTACAGTTATCAGTCTAGTAAATGCATTTTTCTTCTATGAATTTGTAGAAATTAGACATTCTGAAGCTGTGTTTGACAACAGACCTAATTTTTTTTTCATATTCCAAGTAACAAGATAAAGTTTTGTGCAAAAATGTAGGCTCAACCCATTAGTAGATTTGGACTTGGGGGATTATATGCAACGATGACATAAAGCACACCTGTACATTTTCAATACACTTAGACAGTACTGTACCAGAAAGCTTTTTAGTAGCTGCTTTAAACTGCCATAGCTCCCAAGGACTACAATTACAGCTGGACTTCCACAGTACATCCATGCTGTTATCTCTTTTTTCTCAAGCCATGCTCTATTTGCTTTGTTATGGTAGCAGCTGTGTAGAAGTGTTATAAAAGTGTTTCTAGCAGGTGCACCTTTTCAAATGGATGATTCCTTCCTAAGCTTTTTTGATGCTCACTTTGAAGTCTGTGTTGGCACTGAGGGTAGTCTGGAATCATGCAGTCATGGATCGGGTATAGTTGGCTATCATTTAAAACACAAACTGGTTCTTAGTGGGTCATCAGTTTGCACAGTGCATTTCATGTAAGTTTTTATATGCTCCCAGTGCTCTGGTTTAATGTTATTATGATTCTGATGC
Organism: Pogoniulus pusillus; assembly: GCF_015220805.1. Classification (NCBI taxonomy): domain Eukaryota; kingdom Metazoa; phylum Chordata; class Aves; order Piciformes; family Lybiidae; genus Pogoniulus; species Pogoniulus pusillus. Next base: position 25,541,971 of record NC_087275.1, read on the forward strand.
TTGAAAAAAACCCCAAAACAAAAAACCCAGGACAGAGAAAAAGAAATCTGCAATAGGAAAGGATTGTGTTAGGATGTTTGTCACAGGAATACACTGCTGTACATATCTCACCTAGCAGCAAGCAATTTTCAGTCCTGCCAACATTTGACTGCATATCAAACCAGTATGTTCAATATTCTTCTGAAGCACATCTCCTTGTCATGCTCATATAAATGTGTCTGTTTCACATCTATTCCTTAATTTTCATCACTGCACTTGAAAATAATTTTCTTCTTAAAATCAGGGAATACTTTTTCTGTTTCTTTGTACTTTTTGATATCAAAGTGGCTAGAAAGAAAATATCATGACGTTGAAATGAAATTGAAGCTTGCTGTTGCAAGTTAGCAGTTGAAATGCTTTCAATCTGTGCTTTTGAGAAACAAACAACAAAGCCAAACAAATGAACAAAATTGGCAAACAACTTTTTTTATGCTAAAAATAAAGATGAAGAAGAGATTTGTGTAATATTAATAATTATACATATTCCTAGTTTTGGTAGCTGAATTCAGATACCAGCAAGAAGTGTTATGGGAAAACTGGGAGCTAATTAAAGAATTTGCTGTGTTGACCTCATTAAGATTTTCTTGCATTTTACGCTGCAGATTTTCAATTGGGTGCACAAAAGCTGTATCATATTAATCTTATGTGTCTGCTTTTAGTGTCATATTCCTGTCAGATATGGTTGGAGAGTTTTGGTATGCACTGAAGCTGATTGTAGAGAAACCATTGCCAACTAGACTACCTGAAACAAAATGTGAGCTTGGAAAGTAAGTATGTGTTTCATAGTGCTGAACTTGAACACTGTTTTGGAGTATAATGGAAAACATATGACCTGTACCTCAAAAAGCAAGAAATAGTTCTGTGTGTGTACTAGAGGAGTTTGCAGATAATTTTCATAGATGTATGTACAGGTAGGGGAAATTCTCCTTGCAGAAGAACAATTGAAATGGAATTGTATCCTCTGTGTAGACTTCCTCTGAAGTCATTATATAGAAATCACTTTGAAAATACTGCACAATTTAATCATAAATATCTGTAGGCTTGCTTCATTTTCCATTTTTTTTCTCTTTCTGAATTTAGAATATATCTGGCAGTCCTTCTTTTCAAATGCATGTCATTAATGCCTTCTAACCTCTCACGAACAGGCAAAGTAATAAAACTTCTGTCCAGCAGATTGTGGAGGTAAACATATTTGGAACACTGCAAGTGTTAAGAAAATTAGCTACATAGAGCAGACAGAGAAATTAACTCAGTTCTTGTCTTCAAAAAAATTTCATCTTGCATTTTGATTGCATAATTTTCAGTCCATTCCTGTTTTTTACTTTACCATTCTGGGCTGACTGAAGTGAAAAAAAAAAGCCCTTTTTTCTTTCTACTATGTAGGCAGACATTGTTAGGAGTTAGAAATAACTCAAAACCTTTTCATACAGACTCTCTGGCATTCATAATTTCCTCTACCATGCACTCCACACGAACTACATGCACAAGCAGTCTGGCTGAGAATAGCAACCCGTCCTTTCTTACTGCAAATGAAGTGTATGTTGGAAAGGATTAGCTCCGTTAACTGCTTTTGCCTGTCAAAACTGTAATCTGAAATTCATTTAATTCTGTGTTTGGGTTTCTTTTTTCAATTGAGATTTCTTTCCTCATTACAAGTAGATCCATGTTGGAATTCCCATGCATATGTAAATGAACTAATTGATATCTTCCCAGGGCTGACAGTGGGGGAAGAACGATGATCTGTGAGGTCTCTTCCAACCCTGATGATACTGTGATACTGTGATGTGATATGATTTTTAGCAACAGTAGTAACAACAATAATGTAACCCAGAAAATTAACAATACTCTTTTTCATGTTATATATGTCTATAAAACAGTATAACAAATCTAACAGACCTTTTCCTGTTCTCTTTGTGTGATTAGCCATAGCGTTGGTTTCATAAAGTCTCCTGCTTTCTGTTCAGCTATTTTCTTCAACACTTTCCTTTCCACAGAAATTTGCTTCTATTATGTGATAAGCATAATGACCTCTTCTTGAAGTGCAAATTTTTTGGACAATGGCAATTGATCATGGCACTGAGGTTACAGTCAAATTACTGAGAATTGCTTTACCTGCTAAAAGGATGCAACAATGCAAGTCAGTTGGTTGCATTAATGTATGTTGATATATAGAGGCAGTGCAGGTCATAAGAACATTTTCAATTAGTTTTGTTTGAAATAGGTGTATATTCTTGCTATGTTTCCAGAGATGTGGACTGTAAGTGCTGTGAAATATTTGAAGAATTTCTAGTTTGTGAGGCTTTCTAGGAAACCTTCTTGATATTCTTTGTCTTTATTTCTCCATCTTCTTATTGGCTCTACAGTGGAGTCTTTGAAGATCAGTAGGTTGAAAGATGTTCACAGTGGTCTTGAATTTGCTGTTATAGGCAACAACTTTTTTTAGCATGAGCATGGTAGACACTTTGTGTCGGATGGCAGAGGTTCTTCCTGAACTTTGATCAGTTGAAGAATTGGCTGCTGAGGGGGATGGTTCAGTCATCTACTCTAGATGTGTTTTAAGGTCATTTAGATGTGGTGCCTGGGGATATGGTTTAGGAGTGAACTTTGTAGAGCAGGGTTATCAGTTGGACTTGATGATCCCAAGGATCTTTTTAAACATGAATGTTTCTGTGATTCTAAGTCAGCTTTTACTTGCTTACTTGAATTTCAGATATCCAACAAAGTTTTCCCTTTGACAAGTATGATATGTGAAAGAGATCAGATAAAAAAGTAAAGACTAGAGACAGTAAATATGAAAAATGGAATTATCAAGTGAATCCAAAGTTCTCATGTGAAAGTTTATTGGTATTTCTCTGCTTCCTGCTGCTGAGATCTCAGTGATACAATGCTTTGACAGCTTTAGTGAAAACCAATTCTACCTGCTCCCTGCAGGGGAAAGTTGAACTAGATGACCTTTAGAGGTCCCTTCCAACCCAAATCATTCTATGATCTATCAACTCTGCTGCTGGGGATTTATATCACTTGTGTATGTTGGAAGGAGTCCATGAGCACACAGGTTTAAGGCCTGAAGTTACAATTGTGAAGCTTGACTGAAATGCCTTCTTTCCTGAGTGTTGCTCTTTATATTTTGTTTTTCCTTACTCATTTAACTGTGATTAACTGACTGATTTTTTCTGGAGGATAAATATGTGGAACAATATGGCAGTTGACCTGCCACAGCTTTGCCTAGAGGGAGTATCCATTGGGTAAATTACAGTAAAACCATAATATGTATTTAATTTTTCAAGCTTTTCTTACTTATGGTTTTCACTGATTCACCCTGATTCTCTTTTCTCTGTCCCTTGGTGTTATAATGAGAATGTGATTTGTGATCACATGTCTTTGTTAAAGGCAAATGATACATTATTGTGATCAGAACAGAGGAGTTTGGGGGAGTCTTATGAATTCTCTTGAAAACTGTACTCCCTGTGGAAAGTATCTTGCATTTGTTTATTCTTTAATTAGAAGATAAAGGATGATAGTCTGTAGAACTGAGTACAAGCTGATTTAAAAGATATCATTTAGGCAACCCAGCACACTCCAGTCTTTCTTCTGGAACAGCCACAATACTCATTAAAATGCATAATCTACATGTGTAACATAATGATTTAACATTAAGCTATAATGAACAGTGCAATGATTGTACAAAAGGAAATGTATTTTCGTGCAGAGGAAGAAAAAGGAGAGAAGCAGGCAGAGCCTCCATTGAAATTTCTGGTGTGGAGCACAGGATCACAGGGTGCTAGAGGTTGCAAGGGACCTCTGAAGATCTTTGAGTCCAACCCCCCTGCCAGAGCAGGACCATAGAATCTAGTGCAGGTAGCACAAGAAGGCATCCAGACAGGTCTTAAAAGTCTCCAGAGAAGGAGACTCTGCAACCTCCCTCAGGAGCCTGTTCCAGTGCTTTGTGACCCTTACAATAAAGAGGTTCTTCCTCATGTTGAGATGGAACTTCCTGTGCTGTAGTTCACATTCATTGCCCTGGAGTCAGAAGATGATGAAAAAGAATGGTTGCCTGGTGACACAAAGTTGAAAGGTATTGGCATCATAATTTAATTGCAAGTGTTTCCTGTAAACCTTTGCTTAGACAGATATAATTTATCTGATTAGCTTTAACTTATATCCACTGCTTTTCATGTGGTAGACTGAGTCCATGGATAAGCTAGAGAATAAGACATAGTTAATTTTTTAACCCATTATTTTTGTCCTTGACACTGTGAATTGTCTGACAAAAATGTTCTATTGCAAAGTAAGATCTACAGGAAGTAAGGAAAGAAAGGCAAGACATAAATTGGAGGCTGAGGAGCAAATGTGAAGCTGTGGTATTTGAGACACTACATTTGTTTTCATAGCCTCCTATCTATAGAGTAGGGCTTACCCTGCTTCTGTAGACACTGTAAAGTGATTCCACATCTTTAGTGGTTTAATGAATCCTCCCTGAAAATGTGTGTGTTTGTTTGGTTGGGTTTTTTTTTCTCCTTATTGAGTATTGAGGGAGATAAAGAGTCCTTTTAACAAACTAACTTTAACTTCTTGACAACTGAAGTAAAGGAAGGACTTCTTGACAACTGAAGGAAAGCAAAACAAATCTTTCTTTACAAGTGACTCAAACATTAGAGTGGTTATTGCTACTGTTTTTTGCTGTTAACAATTATTAATGATGTTGATTAATGCAATTAGATATGTCCATACTCGTGGGAAAATTCTAATGCAAAAAAAAAATTAATCTTATTTTTAAATGGAGTCATTTTTCCAGAAAGAAAAAATAACCTTAGTAATAAAATGCAATGCAAGAAACCTTCTAATCAATAGCCATTACATGCATGTGTTTTCTCCAGGTGTGCTCATCTACACATACCTCTCATGAATCCTACATGTGAAACTCTGAAGCTAGAAATTGTTAACAGCAATCCTATCCATTTTTCAACCGAGACTTCTCCAGACCAGCCTGTAAGTAAGATTTCTGTGCTTTCTGATAGAAGAGAGAGCCTTATTTTCAAAACATATTGAATAATGCATTGTACCACGGGTACAGAGTACGATCTCAAAGACTAGAGGCATTATAACTATGTGTTTTAGAGATTTTATAGCTTAAAAATGAAAACAATTAAACTTGGAAAACAACGCGAGCTTTGCTGAATGGTTTTGAGAAGGACTGCAGGGTTGGTTGCAAATAATACTCAGGAGATGTTAGGAGGAAGATTTGTGAATGAACTGTCTGTGTTAGAAGATTCACAAGTTTCACAGAATCAACAGGATAACTAGGTAAGATATTAATGTCAGAATATAACAGTATCTCATAGTCATGGCAGTTACAACCAATTTGCAGGGCCTCAAGCTAAGAGTTTGATCTTTGAGAAGTCTCCTTCTCTGGAGACTTTCAAGGCCTGTCTGGATGTGTTCCTCTGTGATGTGTTAGGCAGTATTGTCCTGCTCTGGCAGGGGGGTTGGACTCGATGATCTCCTTCGATCCCTTCCAATCCCTAACATCCTGTGATGATGTGATCCTGTGATCAGTTTAGCCGCCAGGAAGCTTCAAATACCTGGAATCATTTTGTTTGGGAACTCTCATTTGCCCTGAGACTAATTTCTACTGATAAACTTGTCATCTCATTACTACAATGTATACTGCTTTTTCATCCTCCGCCACAGAGGCCCTTCCACCTTGCAGCCTAACATCTTTGTCCTTTCAAAGACTCAGAATTGTACAGATGAGCTCAGCTTTTGTATTTTCCATTGAGACTGGCTGGAGGCCTAGATGGTTTGGATCCTGGAAATATTTGTTATTGACCACTGGTTAAAAGTACAGTAAGAACCTTTTATTCCAGACAGGAAAGAAATACCAGTTGCAGCTTTTTATAGGTATGATAAAGATAATACAGTGAAGATATGCATCAGAGCTGGCTGGTCTCTTCCAACCCAAACTATTCTAAGATTCTGTGATTCTGTTTGTGCAAACTGTTTGTTGTAAGGGTCAGAGGAGGAGGTATAATGTGATAAGATCCTAAAAGAAACATGAGAACATAGGAAATGGGTTGTTTTGGGAAAAAGAGAGGAATGCTATAAAGTCACAATATGTGCATTTTTGGTTATCAGAAACTATACACTTTTGATCCTTAAGTATCTCAGTACAAGAAGACCAAAAGTTCCTAAAAGGGATTCTAAAGGTAGCAGCTAAAGGAGATCACATTTATAGAACTGCCCCACAGTTTGCATATATAGTATTACATTAAATTTAAAGTATGCAACACAAAGCATTCATTTTAATGTCTTCCATGTCATGAATATTAACACATACTCATACATTACTTTAAAGCTTGGGGAGCTTTATTATCAATTGGTATTGCAAAGCTGCTAACAAGACGTGGATGCATTTCTCATCTTTATCAGTTTACAAAGACTTGCCTCAATTCTGATGATGAAACAGAGCAGGAGCAAATTATTAGAATGATAAATTGAAGATGGGTTTGTGCAGTTAGGATCAGTAATCACAGATTCATACAGTCATAAACACGTTTGTGTCAGAAAGGACTTTGATGATCATTGTGCTAGTTTGAGGCTAGCTAGAGTATTGTAGTGAGAGAAATCAGATGATAGGCTGTGAAAAGGAAACAATGGTGATGTCTACTTCACTCATAGGCTTGCTGAGAAGTATCAAAACAAGAACACAAACATAGATAAGGGAGTGGGTGTGTGTCTCTGGGTGCCTGTGCTTTTCTCCCTGGCCTGCTTTCTGTGTAACTAATCTTTCTGCTTTCTAACTCCCATGACCAATACTCCAAATTCACCTTGAATGTAAGGCAAAGCGGTAGAGGGGTGGAAAGAAAGTAGAAGGGTGGTTTGGAGCCCCTCCTGGGGACTCTGGTTTCTGGGAGGGCTGTTGTGTTTCTGTATTACTTTTAATTTGTATATTTCTGTCTACAGCTGTATACATTGTAAATATCTGCTTGTATATTGTGCTAAGCTGTAAATATAAAGCTTCATTCTTTAACACTCCAGCTTGGCTGAGTCTAGTCTGGGTGATTTCGCAAGAGCAGGGGAACGGTAACACCCAAACCATCACAATCATCTAGATCCAACAGGAGTTGAATGCTGGTGGCAAATGTGGTTTCAAATTATGGCACTTATAGGATGTACAAGGCTGTGGAATGTGGTTGATGCAGCAGTGCTGTGCTCCCCACGTGGGAGGTGCAGGTGTGTTAGCAGCTGAGCAAGCCGCGTGTCCTGTGCATGAGGCTTACCTGCTTTCCCTTCCAGAAATGTGTTTTGTTGTGCACTGGGAGCTGTAAAATTAAATTTGTGAAGTTTGAAAAAGTATAATACTCCTCCCTCAGTAGACAAGATAGTTAATATTTTAGAACCAGAATACTACTGTGGCAATATTCTGATAAATTATTTTACCATTTGCCCCCTAAGTGGGAAAAATAACATTTAAAATGTTGTGTTAGCTGAACACATTTGAGCTCTCTCCTCTCTTGCACTCATTCTAGCCTCCAGTGCCATCAGCAGGAATATTTATTGTTCAAAGTACACGGACATCCCCAGCCTGTAATTGTTCTGATGTCCTACAGACACACCCAGAAGATGACATACAGGACAAGGATGCCTGTGGTCCCTGCCTGTATCCAGCTGTGAGATGTCAGGGAGTGCCACAGAGCAGTGAGGAAAGTAACATAAGCCTCATCAGGGGCCTCTGCCTTGGGCTGGGAGTAGTCACTTCTGTCCCTGCTTCACCCTCTGGGTGTTCCAGTTTGGCCTCAGCACTGTGACCATGGTCAGCTGGCTTGGTGCTGCAATACCTGTCCCACGTCATGGCTCAGCTTGCTGTCTCTGGGTGTAGTGGGACAGGGCTGCTCTTGTAGGTCCCCGCCTTGCTGTTCCATAAACTCATGTTTTCCTCAGCCCTAAGCCAAGCACCATATCAGAGCATGGGCAGTCAAACCTCTGAGGTAGGAATAACTTGCAGGACTTGGTGCAGTTAGGCAACTTGCAATCATTAAATGTAGTAATCAAATATTAATGTTTTAATAACTCCTGTTTATTGTCTGTTATCAGCCTTTTCTTCCAGGGATGACATTTCCTTTATAAAAGGTGCTTGTCACTGCTAGCTGTTGTATGGTGTTGTTTTGGCCTTTATTAGTTGTAAATTATATATTCATTTTATTAAATGCAGCTTGAGTGCCAATAATTCCAATCACTTGCCTTTTTGTATCTTCTTACATGCCAACATTATTTGTGTGTGATATTAAAACCCCAGTGCTTGTTAATTAAAAAAATGGATGTAGCAATCATGCATTCACTAATTCTAACTGTTCATTCTCTCAATGCATTGGCATTTTTATTATTCATAATTCTGTTCTTTCCTTGCTTATCTAGTTTTTAAAACAAAACATTTATGGCCAGGTTGTATTTAGCAGCTTTGCTTTTCCCCATGCAACTGAGACTCAAGCAGTGTGCTTAAATGAAGTGGGGATGAGACGTTGTTTACAACGTTAGCTTAGGCAAAGGTAAGCATAGGGAGACAAAGCACTAGTTATTAAAGCCTACCATGTATTCTTTGGAGGTCAGTGTGATAACCTTTTAATGTCATCAACGTGATAAGACACCAAAGTTATGTTCAAATGGTGTTTTTGAGAGCTGCTGCCCACGTCCTGTGTGCAATCTGTAACAGCAGCTCTGTAATTTCTGGAGAATGAACGTGCAGTGACTTCCACTAGAACTGTTTACTGCAACACTCCTGGCTGCCTTAGCAGCCTATGCCTACTGAGGAGAGAGAATGCATCTGGTGGAACATATTAATCAAATAAACATCAGCACTGTCAATAGAAAGCAGAGACTCAAAAAGAATTATTTCCACCCCACTTGTTTTGGTTTTGGTTCTTTACTGTGTTTATACAGCTGATCGTTGCTCCTCGTTCCACCACTGAGCTACCTGTGCAGTTCTGTCCATCTGCTCTTGGAAGAGGCAATCACAAGGCATCAATAACCTTCAAATGCTCACAGGTATGAGACTAAGTTCTCTGCACACAAGACGTGGAGTTTAGATGAGAGAATGTTTTTAATAAACATGCAAGTTAAGTTCTCAGTGTTTAGGTCAATTTGAAATGTAATGGCTGGATGCATGATGGAAGAGCAAATACAAAAATGTTTAGAAGTTATTATTTGTTTTACTAGTTTTTACTTGTTTTACTAGTTTTTCACAGAAATTATTCTATTTACAGTGTTAAAATATGACATAATAGTCCAGGAGCTAGGATAAGTAATGAATTTGGCCACAACAACCCCATGCAGAGATACAGGCTGGGGTTGGAGTGACTGGAGAGCAGCCAAACAGAGAGGGATCTGGGGGTGCTGATTGATACCCACCTGAACATGAGCCAGCAGTGTGCCCAGGTGGCCAAGAGAGCCAGTGGCATCCTGGCCTGCATCAGGAATGGTGTGGTCAGCAGGAGCAGGGAGGTCATTTTGCCCCTGTACTCTGCACTGGTTAGACCACACCTTGAGTACTGTGTTCAGTTCTGGGTCCCCCAGTTTAGAAGGGACATTAAGATGCTTGAGCGTGTCCAGAGAAGGGCGACGAGGCTGGGGAGAGGCCTTGAGCACAGCCCTACGAGGAGAGGCTGAGGGAGCTGGGATTGGTTAGCCTGGAGAAGAGGAGGCTCAGGGGTGACCTTATTGCTGTCTACAACTACCTGAGGGGTGGTTGTGGCCAGGAGGAGGTTGCTCTCTTCTCTCAGGTGGCCAGCACCAGAACGAGAGGACACAGCCTCAGGCTGTGCCAGGGGAGATTTAGGCTGGAGGTGAGGAGAAAGTTCTTCCCTGAGAGAGTCATTGGACACTGGAATGGGCTGCCCGGGGAGGTGGTGGAGTCGCCGTCCCTGGAGCTGTTCAAGGCAAGATTGGACGTGGCACTTGGTGCCATGGTCTGGCCTTGAGCTCTGTGGTAAAGGGTTGGACTTGCTGATCTGTGAGGTCTCTTCCAACCCTGATGATACTGTGATACTGTGATAATTTATTTTAGCTTCATGGTAATTAGTTCTGCTGTTTTTAACTCCAGATGACTGGCAGTTGTTAGCATTGTCCACCTCTGAAATGAAATTTCTTCATGTTTTTCCCCAATCCTTTCCAAAATTCTGTTTTTTTATCTGATTTGAATTTTGACAGCTCATACACTCGATGGAGGCAATTCTTCCTTTCATTTTTTAAAATGGCTTTGACTTTGAACATCTTAGAATTGTTGATGTTTTGAACCTGTGGATTTCCTTGATTTTAAATGAGAAGCAAATAAATAAAGAAATAGAAGTTATCAACATGATTTAGTAGCAGATTCAAAAACTGCAGCTGGAAAGAATGTGAAAACCTGGAAATGTGATGTAAATGAAGGAAGCTCTCAGAACAAGTGTGGACTAAGGTTGTTGCTATGCTTGATGCCACAAGCAGTGTTAGGCTGGTAACAAGAGTGAACACTTGTGTGTGGATTGTGACTGACACACAAATGTACATAAAAAGCACAAAGAATATACAGAACAAGTTGTGCCGGGGGAGGTATAGGCTGGATGTTAAGAGGAAGTTCTTTACAGAGATGAGTGACTTGTCATTGGAATGGGCTGCCCAGGGAGGTGGTGGAGTCACCATCCCTGGAAGTGTTCAGGAAAAGCCTGGATAGGGCACTTAGTGCCATGGTCTAGTTGATTGTCTAGGGCTGGGTGCTAGGTTGGCCTGGATGATCTTGGAGGTCTCTTCCAACCTGGTTGATTCTATGATTCTATGTAATCTGTGGCCAAATGAAGCATTTTCTTTCTGTGCATTTTCCTTCACAAGTTCTTTTTGGGCATTCTTATATCCTAACGAACCGCTGAGCTGTGAATTACTCCAGTTAAGTGGTACCAGGAGTGTTCAGTAACATCTTAGTGACACTGTGAAAGCAAATATTATTTTATAAGAAGAAGACAAATAGTGAAGGAAGGGATGTGGCAATTTTTTATTTCCTGATAAAGTATGTTGACAGGTTATTTGTTGGTGGTGTTAGCACAGTATTTATTCTCAGGCTGTCCCTTAAATATTTATTAAGGATAAACCCAAGGAGGCAGCAATTTTCATATGAATGGTATATATCCAAGGCCTGTTCCAAAGGAGAAAATGTCCTTACCTTGGCTGCATCCTAACGGTACACAGAAATCTTATCTACATTTTTAAATGCACATGCACACAAAATGAATTCTTCAGCCAGTACAGAAGCACTAAAACAATGCAATTCGTTTAAGCCTTTGAGGAACAAATTGAGCCCTGTCACCTGAACCTTGCCATGCGTTTCATCTTTTAAGTGGTGGCAAATCTACGAGATTTTATCTGCTGTGGATTTCGGTCAGAGATTTCAGTCTCTCTAGTTGCTTTGTCCAGACACCTTTAAAGATTTTGTTATCATGGTATAACCTTTGTCATTTCCTATTGCTTATTTTATGCCTGAATCTTTTGAATTCTGTAAATCTTCATTAATTTTTAACTGTTACAGTCCTTACTAAACAAATCCCAGACTCTTTCAGCTTGTTAATAGCTGTGCAGAAATCTGCTCTTTTAATGAAGACTGTTTCTCATCAGTCTTGGGTGCCTTATACAATCTAAACCTTTTCCCCCAGCCCCAACATTGATTTCCCTCCCTCAATTTCTCTGATTAAATGTATCTGAGTGGACACTGAAGCTACCTGATAGCTGAATAGCTGGCTAATCTGAAAATCAGTTAAAGACAGTACTTACAGGATGAGCCTTAACTCTTTCTGATTGTGCTGCTTTGCTGAATAGAGGGAAACTGCCTTGTGTTATTACCTGCTTCATTCGTTTCTGCTTTGCAGCTGTTCACAAAGTGAATCCCAGTTTAGCTCCTAATCATTGTGAAAATCTGAAATTAATTTTATTGGGACAGCACAACTGAAAGATCAGTTTGAATATAACTCGCACCCAGAGTTCTAACATATCACAGTATCATCAGGGTTGGAAGTGACCTCACAGATCATCAAGTCCAACCCTTTACCACAGAGCTCAAGGCTAGACCATTATCCTTTTCTTTTACCACATTGCTAGCATCCAGATGTCAGGTAGAACATTTAACAGTAGGCAGTAATACTAGAGAGAAGCTGAGCCCAAATATAAGCTCACGTTTTTGCCTCAGGAGACTGGGGTTTTAAGTAATTTTTCCTCCTGATTTCTTGCACTGACCATGCATGATCTCAAGCTCCATGACAAAGTAGATCAGTGGGGAACAGTAACTGCAGGACAGGCCAAACAGGCCTATCCTAGAATGTGTATAAATTCTGGATTGTCTTATTTTCCAGAGTGACCACTAATATTCTTTGGGTGGTTCTTTAGCTGCTAAAAATCCAAGAGGATGGAATCAGGATCTGCTCAGTGATTCCCAGTGACAGGACAAGGGGCAATGGGTGAAAGCTGAGGCATAGGAAGTTCCATGAAAATATGAGGAAAGATTTTTTTCATTTCAAGGGTGACAGAACACTGGAACAGGCTGCCCTGGGGACTTGTGGAGTGTCCCTCTCTGGAGATATCCAAGATCTGCCTGGATGCATTCCTGTGCAATCTGTTCTAGGTGATCCTGCTCTGGCAGGGAGGTTGGACTAGATGAGCTTTTGAGGTCCCTTCCAGCCCCTAGCTTTTTGTGATTCTTTGATTCAATTTGACAGTTTCAGTGTGCTACAAGTTCAAAATTACTCTTTATTAACCACAACAGATTCGTGAATCAACAGTCTTTAGTGTTTGTAGACCACAAGCCTGAAGCTTCAGCAATGAAGCTCTGATCCTAACAGCTTACTTGCACTTAATATGAATACATACACTCTTCCAGAACAAGGGGACACAGTCTCGAGTTGTGCCAGGGGAGATATAGGCTGGATGTTAGGAGGAAGTTCTTGGCAGAGAGGGTGATTTGCCATTGGAATGGGCTGCCCAGGGAGGTGGTGGAGGCACCGTCCCTGGAGGTCTTCAAGCAAAGCCTGGATGAGGCACTTAGTGCCATGGTCTAGTTGATTGGAGAGGGCTGGGTGCTAGGTTGGACTGGATGATCTTGGAGGTCTCTTCCAACCTGGTTGATTCTATGATTCCATGAAAAGGTAATTTTGAAAGGAGGTCACTTTTACTTCTCATTAGTTTGAGTAATGCAGAAGTCTCCACAAATCAGATAATATAAGTAAATCACTGTCTAAATCCTGAACAAAACATAGAATCTATGCTTATATTCTGATCTTCCTTATGGGATAGCCTTTACATCAGTATATAAACACTTTTCCCTCTTTTTTTAATATATATTTTTTAAAGTTCTGAGCCTTGGATGATGTTCACTAAAAAAAATTTTCCTTCTGTGTGATTAAAATGTCTTTTTTTTTTTTCCTTGCTGCATTGAATGTTTCTCTATAAAACCATAATAAAGGCAAGCAATTTTTCTGTCCAAAGCTATTTTCTGGGGACATATGATGTGTCATTTTGCTTATCCCTGCCTATGCTGAGAAGTCTCAATATGTCAGTCTCTTTTTACTGTGTGTATTTCCAGATTTATTGTTAGATTTCTGAAACCTGACTATTACAGATTGTCCTTAATTTGTCAGACAGGTGATGCAGAAGTAAGTGCAGTATTTCAGATATTAATAACAGTGGTTTGATTTTTATCATTTTCTTTGTGATGCAGACATTTCTGGGTGATCATGGACAAAATGGTCACGTTGAACAGTTTGCAATAAGCCTCAGATTTCAGACTGTGTTGTTGTGATTTAAAGGCAGCAATATGAATGTATAAATTAAATGTTTTCCTTTAAATAATGGTTGTTAAAGTTACCATTCACCTTTGCCGCTAATTCATCCTTAAAGGCTCCATAATCAGTGGCATTACTGAATCACAGAATCATAAAAATGTTCACGTGGAAAAGACCCTCAGGGTCACTAAGTCCAACTGACAACTCTTCTCTACAAGGTGCACCCTAAACCATATCCCCAGCACCACATCCAAACAACTTTTAAACACATTCAGGGTTGGTGACTTCACCACCTCCCTGGGCAGCCCATTCCAATGCTTGACCACTCTTGCTGGGAAAAAAATGTTTCCTAATGTCCAGTCTGAACCTACCCAGTTGCAGCTTGTGGCCATTTCTTCTTGTTCTATCACCTGTGAGAAGACACCAGCAGCAGTCTCTCAGGTAGCTGTAGACATCAATGAGGTCTCCCTCAGCCTCCTCTTTTTTCAAACTGAACAGCCCCAGCTCCTTCATTTGCTCTTCATAAGATTTATTCTCCAGGCCTTTCCCCAGCTTTGTTGCCCTCCTCTGCACTCCCTCCAGCACCACCGCATCCCTCTTGTATTGAGGTACCCAAACCTGAACACGACACTCGAGGTGTGGCCTCACCAGAGCTGAGTACAAGGGGACAATCACTTTCCTACTCCTGCTGGACACAGCATTTCTAATACAAAGATGCCTCTGGCTTTCTTTGCCACCTGGGCACACTACTTTTTTGTACTCTTTATAATATGAAAAGAGTAAATGTGAGACAGGCAACCTTTGCTGTCATGCCAAAACCACAGTAATAAAAAAGTAATAAATATCTGAATTTAATTGTATTTCCCTTTTTTGTCTGGTGTGATGATACTCTGTATCTTCTAGCTCTTGTAGTTCTTGATTTGTCTGTGTGTAGTGGTTAGTGTTCTTTATTTCTTTGGAGTAACAATTTTAGCTTTTTTGTATAGTTCTGTTGCTATGCCATCAAATAGTTATTTTCCTTCCTCCTCTGTCTTCTGAATTTCTCATTTTATTTGCATTCAGGTTCTAATAGATGTGCTTTGATTTCCCTCTTGCAACCACTTAATTTTTTCCATTCACTACACTGGAAGCTCTGGGTAGCTACATGGAAGTTTATTACTCTGTGCTCAGAGTAGCACAAAAGTTATGTAGAAAGGGCTGATGTGAACATTTTCTAGACTGGAATGATCCATTACCAGATACCAATACTTAGACTAATATAACATCTTGAGGCAAGAAGGAGGAATAGAAAGCATTAAAGATCAGTTCACTTAAATCAGAAAACAGACATAGAACATAAGAAGACAGAAGTAGGCAAAGTATCTTAAATTGTACAAATCTGTCTTGTCAAAAGAGGAATAATCATGCATGTTTCATCCGCAGCTTGAAGAGTGGATATTTTACCTTTCGGGGACTGGTCTTCCTCCTGAGCTGATGGAACCAACCAGCATAAGTGCATGCATTGGCCAGGGTTCTTCTGTCATCATATCCTTCAAAAATCCAACTCTGGAGAATGTGGTGGTTGATGTCACCCTGACAGGTACAAGAATTTGGATTTTTTTTTAGATGAAGGAAAGAATTTAAGCTCCTTGGGTTGCACTAAAACTGTGAGTGGGATGTGGTAATGTTTGCCTCATTCCATTTCTTGGTAACAGAGATATTGTGCATCATCATTCATGTCCACCCAGAAAACCCCTGTAGACTATGTTGTAGGAGCTAAAAAATAACACAAACCTTTAACAACTGCTCACAGTAGATCTCCTAAGTCGTACAGCCTCATATATACATGCCTCTGGTTGCTGACTATGAACTGCATTATATTGATTCTTCCCCTCTACTTTTGTGAGTCCACACCTGGGAGCCAATTCTGGAATGAGTCCAAAGGAGCACCACAAAGATGATCAGAGAGATGGAGTACCTCCCCTATGGGTACAGGCTGCAAGAGTTGGGGCTGTTCAGCCTGGAGAAGTGAGGCTTCAGGGACACCTGAAGAAAGCTGAAGAGAGTTTTTTTACAAGGGCTTGTAGTGGTAGAATAAGGGGGGATGGCTTTAAGCTGGAAGAGGGTAGATTTAGACTGGATATTAGGAAGCAGTTCTTTACAGTGAGGGTGGTGACACACTGGAACAGGTTCCCCAAGGAAGCTGCAAATGCACCTCCTTGGTAGTTTTCAAGGCCAGGTTGGACAGAGCCTTGAACAACCTGTTCTAGTGGAAGGTGTCCCTGCCCTGGGCAGGGGATAAGACCCATGTTATATTTAAAGTCCCTCCCAACTGAAACCAGGCAATAGAAGACTCTAGGGGTGCATTTCAGGAGCCATGTCTAAGCCAAATAGTTAATATTTACTTTCAAAACCATTTTGTATTATTTTGTCAGATTCTCAGTAGCTAAAGGAGTTTGTAGGGGCAAAGCATCTGTTTGAGTTTTTGTTGTTGTTGTTGTTTGGTTTTTTTTTCCTAATTGACCTTCCAAACAAGTATGTTTCAGCAGTATTTTTGAATCCTGAGGTAATAAAGATTACCAAGTCACTGTCCATACTGAGATTTTACAAATCCTATAGAACCTCAAATCTCAAGGCTCAGATTCTTCTTGATTGACATTTATTCAGTGAAACCATAAATAGCACTTCAAAGCAGAACTTCAGGAAGTCATCTATCTCTCAACTTAGTCTCTCCTAACATATAGCATCAAAAAACAGGTGCCAAGGTACTTCCATGACAACACATAATCTCAGGAAGCTTGCTGCATTCATGGAGCTCAAATCTGAGATGCTGCAGAGGAGATTGCAAAGCTTATCTGACCCTTCAGTTACCAGGCTGTTCGTTTGTATAGAGAACACATGGATCTATACTCTCTGTACAGCCAAGGCAGCATTTAACAGGTTGAAGACCATAAGGTTCTGTGGACTTTCTTTCCTCAGATGTTTGTACATGTGTTTGCACAAGGCCTTGGTCAGCAAACAGGAAACCAGGAAGAAAAGCAGTTTCAGGCCATTTTCAGGAAGGCTACAATGTGATCACAGTCATTGAAGCAATCAGTGACAGTGTGTACAATTAGGGTATGGTTGAGGACAGGTGCAGCCCATTTGGAAAGTATAGAGAAGACCATTTTGACCATCCACACCTCAGCCCCAGTGGGATCACTGGACACATCCTTTTGTGATATGTGTAGCCCATAATTGCTCATCCTCTTGCAGTCCATTTCCAAGAATGTGAAGGTCAGGTAGGTAATCAGGAGTAGTCAAATGAATTTATTAAGTGCAAATCGTGATTGAGTAATGTGATTGCCTTCTATATGGAAATGAGTGATTATGCAAACGAGGGAGGAGCAGTGGATGTAATATACCATGATTTAGTAAGGCTTTTGTTCCTGTTTCCTGTTGCATTCTTGTTTGAAAGCTGGGGAAATCTAGGCTTGATAAACAGAGTGCCAAGTGGATTGAAAACCTGGCTGAACCACTGGTCTCAAATTACAGTGATCAACATCTTGACAGTCGACTGCTGGCTGGTAATGAGTGTAGTACCCCAGGGGTCATCGCTGGGGCTCCTAGTATTCAAGACCTTTATTAATGACATGGATGATGTGGAGAGTGCAATGTAAATTAGGGGAAGCATCTGACATGATGAATGGTATCACTTCAGTCCAGAGCTACCTTTCTAAATTGTTGATACATCTCTTTTTTGAATTGCTCTTATTTATCAACTCATCATCCCTGGAGCAGCCGAAGATGCAGTTAGCAATGCAATTTTCCTTCTAAAATGTGAAAAGTGTTTGCTTTTCCCTTTCATTCCATCTGCCCTTTGCACCTATCTTCTCTCAGACAATTACAGAAGCACTGTGAATTACTAGCTGTGCAACCCACCCTATCTGACCAGTATGTAGCTGATTATATAATCCCCTAAAGCTCAGGTGTGTATTACACCTGTGGTGTAAAGGTTCCCATTGCACATCAGGGAGTGCAGCATGCTGTATTCTAGTGTGAAATGCAAGCTGCTGTTTTGATCTCTGCAACAAGAGTACTTCTGAGAAGCCAACTGTTTCACTTGTGGAGCATAAATATAGAGCTGGATGGCAGAATTTAGTACTCTACTACTATGAAGTATAGTTTGTTTAAAAAAAAAAAGCTATTTACAAAAAGAATGGAAAAGAAGAGCAACCAAACTTACCTGTACTTCAATTTCATCAGAAATTATTTATGGAGCTTAAATATTGGTGCTAAAACCTGATGAATCGTGATGTCATCTTTCTAACTACAGAGCATTAACTTGCCCCTGGGAGATTTTCACTAATAGACTGCAAAGGCAACTGACTTAGCCAGTGAAAGACTAATGATTGGTTTTATGCATCAGAAGTGTTCAGTCTTCATTTTTCTTTACACATCAGTAGCTCTGACATGACAAATGTTTCTGTGAGCTGTGGAATGATGAATTATTATTTTTTTTTAAACCCCAAAACATTTCTCCTGTCATCTTTATGGAAATAAGCCCACACTTGTCCTTCAAAAGCTGTCATGAATTTGTTAATGAGCTTCATATGTAATGTTAATTTTCTAATTGAATTGCTACTGGTGAGCTGGTTTTAATCACAATAAAGTATTTGAGTTATTCATTTAAGCTGTTTCTAGACAGGGTTGTGCATGCTGTAATCTGGCCTCTATAGAAATATTTACTGTAATTCCTATTTCCTTCTTTCCAGAGGAAGATAAATATAGGACACACAAGTTCAGCTCAGTATTTATGGCCCTTACATGCCCTGGCAAATAACTTCCATAATGGCATATATATTTAGTTGAACTTTCATCTTCTCAAAACACAGTTTACCTGGAAATTAAGCAAATAGTATTTTAATATGCTGACTTCAATATCCTATATACCATAGCAAAGCAGATATGTTAGCCTAGTGTGCAGTAAAAGCTAATTAACTTCTTTCCCCCAGGGCTTAGTTCTGTTTAATATCAATGACCTGGATGAGGCTATTGAATGTACTCACAATGAGTTTGCAGGTGACGCGAAGTTGAGTGTAGGTGCTGAGGGCAGGAAGCCTCTACAGAAGGCAGACTTCTAAATTATTTTCCCTGATTTTTTTTTTTTTTTTTTTTGGTCTTATTATTTTATTTTTTAGATCAGGAAAAGTCCATCTGTGATGTCAGTGCATCTGTCCTACCCAATTCCACCAGTACAGAATCTGCTTTTCATCTTCTGCTTGAGCAGCCACGAGGTATGTCATTTCTTGAGTTCTACTCTGAATTTTCTCTACATGCAATCTTTTTTGGTACCTGAAATCTAAAAATGCTACAATATTCAGTACACTGAGGGCTGCAATTTATCACAAAGAGCTGTATTGAAAATGTCAACTGATGAATTGTGAGAACAGCTGTCAATGAAGTTTGCTTGTTGTACTTACCTCAGTAGTTAATAATCAGAGGTGCCTCCGGTAACGTTCCTCTGAACTTTGTATTGGTCCATTTTTTGATGGTTATTTTTCTTCACTTCTGCAATGATTTTCTTGGACTTCTGAAGTGGAATTTCTTTTATAAACAGTCATATAATCAAAGAATCAGAGAATCGGTCAGGGTTGGAAGGGACCACAAGGATCATCTAGTTCCAAACCTCCTGCTGTGGGCAGAGACACCCTACCCTAGATGAGGCTGGCCAGAGCTTCATCCAGCCTGGCCTTAAACACCTCCAGGGATGGGGCCTCAACCACCTCCCTGGGCAACCCATTCCAGGCTCTCACCACTCTCACGGTGAAGAACTCCCTCTTCATGTCCAGCCTGCTGCTACTTTTGTTCATGCTCCTGAGATACTGTTTGGGCTGGCTTCCTGGGAGCTATCCAGAGCACAAAGACAGCTTTAGTTCCATGGAACCCTTTCCTAGTCCACGTACAAATTCCTGATTGCTGAATTGCCTTCTCTCAACCAGATGAAACCATTATGACAAAGCAGTGTTCTTATGTCATAGCTGATAGAGAAGTATGCTTTTAAAAAGAGGATGTCCATACTGGGACATGACATAACAACATGAGTGAAGCCATATTTATCTCCAGAGAGATATACTGACATAATCAATGAATTTCAGCTGGTGGTATTCTTGAGTGCAGGTTATCTCCACTGTCAGCATGGCAAACCTCTGAGAGCTCTCTAAAGCCACAGCACATCTAAGACTTTCCTCATGTCAAGAAGTAATCAGTAATTGGTATGGACATTTTTGTGTCATGTTATGAGACATTTCTGTAAACTGACCATGTGAGTGAATAGTTGGGGAATCTGTGCTCAAAGAGATGTTCTTGCAGGAAAATCTAGTTACAAGCAGTGGGAATTAGAGCTGATGAGTGATAGGCTTTCCAGCACTGGAAAAGGTGTTCATGGTGTGTTGGTCTATGAAAACACAACATTTGCTAGCACAATTTAAAATGCAACACCAAGATTTTTCTTTGTCTTTTTCAGGCCACATATTATTAAGGCCATATTTTAAAGGCCTGTTTTATGCACTGTTTTTACCTTGGAGTTTTTCTTTCTTTATAAGTGGCATGGTTTTGCAAATCCAGGCAACTCTTTCAGTGAAACAACTGAAAGTTAATGAAGTGAAAGGCAGCACTGTAAGAATAAGCAGAAAGTTTCTGTTACTATAAACCCTTGAAGTAAAAGTGTTGAACAGTACATTGCCTTGACTAGGCAAGGAAGTTATTTATGTCCTGCAGTATGCTCTCCTAGTGCCACAAAGGAAGGGAGAGGAAAAAAATGTATCTGAGATGGGAATAAAAGAGGGGAAGACTTCAACAACCCATCCTTTGCAGTCTCATGCAAGACTTCCCATGTAGATTTATTGTGGAAAACAGATTTTCAAGCTATAATTGTCTCACAAATTTACTCCTGGGCCATGCAGTGGATTTCATCAGAATCTCATGATTTGTCACTGAATATGCAGAGTAGAGCACTTCAGAGCATTGAAGCTATATAAATCAGCCCCAAGGGAGGCTGATATTTCACATTATCTTAGCCTATTTCTCTATTAAAAAATATCTGCTGTGTTTTAAAACTTGATAAGAAATTATCTCCTTCAATTTCAATAGACCTAGGAAATGAAAAGATGATTAATTTTGACTTAGAATATTATATAGCTGCTAATTATTTGATAACATCTGTGGATGGACAAGATGGAGCCAAAATGTGTCCTTGAATAAGACAGAAATGCTTAGTTCCTCCCCTACCTTTTTCCTACTTCTTGCTTCTAGACTACATGTGTTTAGGCAGTAAACCCAGGGAAAAATCCAGACACAAATTCATTTCATCTGAATCTAAGTCTAGCTCTAAATTTGCTATACGAATTTTTCCCCACTAATCTTTTGCTTCCAGCCACACGTTCACCGTGGGGAAACGACTGGCACTATGAAACAACTGTTTCTTGAGCAGCAGAACTGAAGAAGCTTGATTTTTATAGACTTTTGTCTTATATTTGTTTGGCTTGTCCTCCTCTGCTCTTGGAATCATCAGAGCACATCTCTCTCTTCCATTAATTCACAGTATCACAGTATCATCAGGGTTGGAAGAGACCTCACAGATCATCAAGTCCAACCCTTTACCACAGAGCTCAAGGCTAGACCATGGCACCAAGTGCCACGTCCAACCTTGCCTTGAACAGCCCCAGGGACGGCGACTCCACCACCTCCCCGGGCAGCCCATTCCAGTGTCCAATGACTCTCTCAGGGAAGAACTTTCTCCTCACCTCAAGCCTAAATCTCCCCTGGCGCAGCCTGAGGCTGCTTTAATGTCCTGTTGCTTGTTTTTGCTACTATATTCTGTCCAGGAGAGAAAGCAGCATTTAAACTTATATTATTCAGTAACTGGGGCACAGAGTGGGTTTTTTTCTTTTGTTGTTTGTTGTGTTTTGTTTTCCAAAGCATAGATGCTTGAAGGCAGTACTGAAGCTGAGTTTTCAACCCTGAAGTTTGATGCCTGAAGAGTGCTTGATAATTAACGCTGTTGAAGTGGTGTTCAATCTTTTCCTGTACTGAGTTTTTCTAGAAACTTTTCATAAAACATTTTCATTGATCTTAACATTTTTTTTTGTTTCTAATTTTGGTCAGTGAAGAATTATAGAACAAAAAACTTGAGGGGATGTAAAATTCTACGTCCAGTATGAATTCAGCAGCTAAAAACCAATTTTTACCCACAGTCATAACAAGCTTCTCAGTGTTAAATCAGAATTTGATTTAACTAGCTTACAGAAGCATTGTGCACTTCATTTAAAAAGTATTATATTCTGAATGTTAAGGTTTTTATGTACCTATTTCACAGAATCACAGAAACATTTAGGTTGGAATTCAGGATCGCTGAGTCCAACTGGTATTCCTGTTCTACAAGGCTCACCATAAAGTGTATCCCCAAGCACTGCATCCAAAAGACTTTTAAACACATCGAGGGTTGGTGACTCCAGCACCTCCCTGGGCAGCCCTTTCCAATGCCTGGCGACTCTTTGCATGAAAAGTGTTTTGCTAAGATCCACTCTTAGCCTACCCAGCTGCAGCTTGAGGCCCTTCCCTCTTCTTCTATCACTAATTGCCTGTATGAAGAGACCAGCAGCAGACTCTCCACAATGTCCTTTTAGGAAAATGGGAAGAAAAAGGAGAGTGAAAAAGAGAGAGAGAGGGGGAAGAAGAAGATATCACCATTCCTTGGATCCGCTTCTTACCTGGTCACTGGCTCAGACCTTGGGTCTTTCTGGATGCTGGTCTGCTTCTACTTGCTTGCTAGTGCAGCTTAGAGCTCACTGGTAGAGCATATGTGTAGAGTCACTCACAGAGCTCACAAACACATGTGTCTGCTGCTTCTTCTGCATATTAACATGGAGTGGAGTCTGTCATGTATACATACATGCTCAGTCTGTAGAGTCTTCAGCCCATCACAGCTTCTGACCATGGGTCTTTTCAGATGGTGGCCTTTTGCTGCTTGCTGGCTAGTTTGACTTGCATCCACCCATGCAAAGCGGAGTTCACTCCAGTGACTGGTCTTACACTTAATCCTCCGGTACTGGCACTCAGGCTCCATCCTACTTTCTGGCTAGTCCAGTTTGACCTACTGGGTAATGCACACAGACTCTCAAGATAGAGAATGTACACAGAAGACAGACATAGGATTTAGTAAGAATATAAGATAGTCATCAAGCCTGAGGTATTGTCAGCCAGCCTTACTCCCCAGCCTCTGCTTACATGATTGGCATCTTTTATTCTCTTTTACATTTCTCCTATGCTCGTTCCTCCCTTAATCACTTTGGTTTTTCATTTTCCCCTCCTGTGATCTCTTCCCTAAACATCTCATAATAGATTTTGTACACACTTAAATAATGTATTTGGTTCTGTGGTAGGGAATGCATTGAAATAATAGCTGCTAACAATTGCAGTTGGAAGCCAGAGAAGTTATTTATGACAAGGAAAGATGCGTTTGGTTTGTCCAGTTCTTACTGATGGAGAGGCTGAGGGAGCTGGGATTGTTTAGCCTGGAGAAGAGGAGGCTCAGGGGTGACCTTATTGCTGTCTACAACTACCTGAGGGGTGGTTGTGGCCAGGAGGAGGTTGCTCTCTTCTCTCAGGTGGCCAGCACCAGAACGAGAGGACACAGCCTCAGGCTGCGCCAGGGGAAATTTAGGCTGGAGGTGAGGAGAAAGTTCTTCCCTGAGAGAGTCATTGGACACTGGAATGGGCTGCCCGGGGAGGTGGTGGAGTCGCCGTCCCTGGGGTTGTTCAGGGCAGGATTGGACGTGGCACTTGGTGACATGGTCTAGCCTTGAGCTCTGTGGTAACAGGTTAGACTTGATGATCTATGAGGTCTTTTCCAACCTTGGTGATACTGTGATACTGTGATATTTGAGTATGTTTAATTTCAGGTATGTAAGACAACCCCCAGATAGTAAAGAATTTAAATGTAAACATCTAGTTGCACTGAAACAAGAAGAAATATAAAGGTGGATGTTAGGCATATATTCTAATCGCCGTGCTGTGAGTTGAGGTGGGATTATTTGTGTAATTACTTTGATAAATACTAGAAATATCTATATGTTCACCTCAAAAGTCTGTATTTCTCCTTGTTTGTGAGATATACTCTGAATCAATAATACTATAGCTCCAGTCCTTGACGAATGGGCGTCTTTAAAACCATTCTCTGCAGGGAATGAGTAATTTAATTAAAATGAACATCATCTCCTCAGTACTCTGCTGCTTGAATTCTCTTCCCTAGATATTTTGTCATGCTATTAGCAAGATTAACAAATTATTCAAAATATTTTTTTTTATAGGAAGAGGGAATAAATTATTCACATTCTCATTAAAAATGTATATCTTTCTGTTACCAAGGGGAATTGGATTCCCTGATTTACTTCTCTGTCGCAAAGCATGAGTGATTAGGCAGGGCCTATTTTGGTTTGATAAAGCCACAGGGATTGTACCTGCCTGAGTATATTTGCAAAGTGTATATCACTGGTGCCTCTTTCCTCTTCATATAATTCTCAGTAAAAAAATATGCATCTTCCTTTTCTGCTTTTTTCTGATGCATACAAGGCCTTATTTTCAGCTCTCACAATATTTAGGCTGAAACTCTTCCTGTTTACATGAAGATCAGGCTTTTACCTTCAATCATCAACATTAGTAAAGACTTTGCAACTTACAATAATGTTCAGGTTTAAGCAATATTTATTTCTTTACATGCATCACTGATATCAAGCTAAAATGACCAGCTCAAAAACCAAGCCAACCCAGGAAAACAAGAATGTGGGCACTACTGCTGTGTTAGCCAAGTGTGAAAGAGGAGGATGTCTTTGATTGTAACTCAGTCTTTGCTTCTATCTTAATGTGATGCTTATCCTGTTCATAAATCATAGCATATAAGGCAACAAAGGGGATTTTGATATTAAATATAAGACACCATCTGGGCATTTTTAGGGAACTGCAGAAGAAAGATTTACATTATAAATAGATTTAAAGTATTTGATTCATGACCTTTAACTATTATAAGGAGTAATACCTCATAACCATTGAAGCATGCAACAAAATAATTCGTCCTTAACATGAGAATTTATGTTAACAACATACACAAGGTGCTTTACTGTACTCATGGTCACTTGATCTAGCATCACCTCCTGAGGGGAGGGAAACTGAACTTAATTCATTGCATTGTAATGATAGATATCATATTTAAAGGCTCATGAGAGCAAAGCTGGAGGAGTAACTTTCTGGAACTCTTCTTGCTAGGACTTTAATTTTACCATGCAGTGTTTTATGCCCAAGGATTTGATATTTCTGATATTACTGTTAATATGCTGTTTTAAGTAAAGCTTGTGTTTGCACAAGGAGTTATCACCTTTTCATTTTAAGCATGTAAAGTATGCTGATACTGAAGTACTTCCCACCCTTGCTTGCTGTTAAGATACTTGATAGCAAATTTCCACTTGAGGGAAGGTATTAAACATGATACTCATTTTAACTCAGAGAAATAGAGGTGTAGGTGGTTGTACTACAGCTTTGTGATACTGAAACTGTGACCGTTCCAAAATAAAACCTAGGTTCTCCTCCCCCTCTACTCTGCCCTAGTGAGACCTCACTTGTAATGTGTCCAGTTCTAGGCTCCCCAGTTCAAGAGGGACAGGGACTACTTGAAAGAGTAAATGGAAGGCTACAAGGGTGGTTAAGGGGCTGGAGTACTGCCTTATGAGGAAAGACTAAGGGACCTGGGGCTGTTTAGTCTGGAGAGGAGAAGACTGGGAGGGGATCTAATAAAATCTAATAAATGTATATAAATATGTGAGGACTGGGAGTCAAGAGGGAAGGGACAGGCTCTGCTCATTTGTGCCCTGTGATAGAACAAGAGGCAATGTATGTAAAGTATAGCACAGGAAGTTCTGCCTCAACATGAGGAAGCCTTTTTTTACCGTAAGGGTAATGGAGCACTGAAACAGGCTCCCCAGAGAGGTAATGGAATCTCCTTCTCTGGAGACTTGAGACCCTTCTGGATACATTCCTCTGCAACCTGCATTAGATTTTAAGCTCCTGGTCTGGCAGGGAAGCTGGACTTGATCTTCAAAGGTCCCTTCAAACCCCTAACAGCCTGTGATTCTGTGAAAAGGTAAGCAAATATCCTTGTTTTCAGAGTTGTTTGCTGAAGCATTTGGAAAACACTTTCTATACAAAGTCTAGAAGGAGACTTAGAATGCAAACTATTCTATGCAAGAAGCCCATGAAACTTGCTGCTATGGCTGATAGCTTCCCCTCTAAGGTGTGAAATTCAGTCTAGTTATCATGTGAGAGCTTTTTGTAATAGGTGAACATATTAAGTACAAATCTTTCTGCTTCTGTTTCAAGAATGTTAACATTGAAATCCCTGCCTTTGTACCTTGAGGTGAAAACTATGGTACTGCAACAAATTCTAGTGTTGACTTCTCTTTTACCTGCTTGCTTAACAAGCATTGAAAATTTATAAATTAAACCATTTTCTCCTATAGAGAGAGATTAATATCAAAATAAACCAGAGGTTAATAGCCCATAAAATGGTTATCTGTTAATTACAGGTAGCCCTGTCTTTTTCACTCTGAATGCCAATAATATGAATTAACCCCTGAGGTTTGCTGCCATTTTTATTACCTCTGTTACATACAACCAGCAGAAACCACAAGCTGAATTGTGATCCTGTTACAGGCTGTTTACAGTTCCTTATTTCTAGCCACTGCATACAATTTCCTCCTTTCTGTTAAATAGGAAAATGAGAACTTGATGGTTGAAAAGAACAGTTATTCAGACCTGTATGAATAACCCATGAAGTTTTCTACATGCAGAAGCAAGCAATTGAGTTTTATCACAACCAACAGTGCAAGACCACAATACGCAAGACACAATATTGTGCATGTCAGTAGCTGTTGAGGAGATCTGGGATGATTCTTATCTTTGCAGCTCGCTTTACATCTCTTCAAGTGTAAAATCACAAGCTCTGTCATACTGGTCTCTTATTATTGATTTTCCCCTTTTCCAAGTGAAGAATGATTTTTTATCTTGTTTATGTTTCTCGGATGTGCAGATTTACATAATTCTCCCACCTCTGAATTCACTCTTTGTCCTTTGGTTTTAGATACCTCTGCCTGATATTGATTAGAGGTAGTGTAGGCTTCATGAAGCCTATTTTTTTACAGAGTTCCTCCATTTTTGGCATACAATATTAATTAGCCTGTCTGGTCTTCTAAATGTGCTTGTTCATCTTTGCAAAGTAGGCATGTTTAAATGATGCAGAATGAGAGTGGGAGAGATTTGGTGATACTAACTTAGCTGACCAGGGAGAAATTCGATGGTAATTAATTTATTTCTACCTCACTGAAAAACAGTGTTGGTAACAAAGTGTTGTTCACTCTCACAGGAAAAAAGACCAGGGACTGAAACTAGATCAGTGTTGTTTAGTATCCAAATTTGTGATGAAATGTTGTAATGGAGGGATAATGATTAATGTGAGATGGTGTTTAAAAAAAAATTAGTATTGTTTATTAATTTTGATATTCAGGAGGCTTGTCCCCCCCCCAGACCACTAATTTTAATAACAATCCAGTTCTTTTGCAAAGGTCATGGAAACATTATACAAAGGAGTAAGTGGACCTAGAACAACTCACATAGTGTCATAGAATCATAGAATCAACCAGGTTGGAAGAGACCTCCAAGATCATCCAGGCCAACCTAGCACCCAGCCCTGTCCAGTCATCTAAACCATGGTACTAAATGCCTCATCCAGGCTTTTCTTGAACACTTCCAGGGACAGTGACTCCACCACCTTCCTGGGCAGCCCATTCCAAATCTACTCTTCTTTAATTTCAAAACATTGCCCCTTGTCTTATCACTGCAGATCTTTGGAAACAGTCTCTCTCCAGCCTTCTTAAAGTCCCCTTGCAGGTGCTGGAATGCCACTATAAGACCTTCCTGGAGCCATCTCTTCTCCAGACTGAACAACTCCAGCTCTCTCAGCCTGTCCTTATAGCAAAGGTGTTCTGTCCATCATCTTCCTGGCCCTCCTCTGGATCCACTCCATCAGCACTCACATGCTTCTGTAGATTTAGTAAAAAGAAAAACACAAAATCTGAATGAACACTTCAGTATTTTCCAGTTGTAGTGGTTTGGGTGTTTCCTGCCTCCTCACACTTTGGAAATCACCCAGACTGGACTCAGCCAGCTCTGGAAATTTGAATGAAGCTTATATTTACAGCTTAGCTCAATATACAGGCATATATTTACAGTATATACGAGGCAAAAGGTAATACAGAAACACAACAGCCCTCCCAGAAACCTGAGTCCCCAGGAAGGGGCTCCCAACCACTCTTCCACCTTCTCCCACCCCTCTCAACCTTATCCCAGTCCCGAAGAAGAATGGAGGTTCAGCCAAGGGGTTAGGAAACAAAGTGCATTAATCAGAGAGATGTCAGAGAAGGTAGACAGAAATGCCCCAAGAAGAAATGCCTTATCTATGTTTGGGTTCTTGTTCTTATACCTCTCAGCAAGCCTATGAGTGAAGTAGACATCACCCTTGTTTTCTCTTTCACAGCCTGTGATCTAATCCTTCTCACCAAAACATTCTAGCTAGCTTCAAACTAGCACATCAGTATATTATTTTGTTTGTTGTTTTACTACTTCAGAATGAAAGCAGGGGTAAGACATCAAGTGCCATCAATAGATACAGACTGAACAAGGTTCCTTGTCTTTACACACAAACACTGCAGTCTGTTGCTTCTAAAAAAATACTATTTTTTATAATGTTTGGTAGTCATTAATGTTTATAAAAAAAAAGAATCACAGAACTGTCAGGGTTGGAAGGGACCTCAAAGATCAGCCAGTTCCGACCCCTCTGCCATGGGCAGGGATGCCTCACACCAGATCAGATTGCTCAGAGCCACATCCAGCCTGGCCTTAAAAACTTCCAGGGATGGAGCTTGTACCATCTCCCTGGGCAACCTGTTCTGATGTCTCATCACCCTCATAGTGAAGAACTTCTTCCTAACATTCAGCCTGAATCTACCCACTTCTAGTTTTGTTCCATTCCCCCCAGTCCTATCACTACCTGACATCCTAAGAAGTCTCTCACAGGATTCTTGTAGGTCCCCTTCAGATATTGGAAGGCCACAATAAGGTCACCTTGGAGCCTTCTCTTCTCCAGACTGGACAGCCCCAACTCTCTCAGTTTGTCCCCAGAAGATATTTAATGAAACTAGATTTGGAGATGCAGTGTATTTCCTTAGGAAAAGATACAGATTGTAAGGAAAATGAGCTACTCATTCTTCTGAACTCGTTTTTTTTTTAACATCTCCTTCCTGCCATATATCAGAAAAGAAACTTCTTTTTTTTCTCTCTCTTGAAGTTAATACCCAATGACAGTTTGTGAAGATCAGTTCGCTATCATCTCTATACATGAATATTCTCCATCTTTTCTTTTGTTGACACCTGTGACAAACAGCTATTGGGAGAAGCTTTTGCCTCCACATTTCGTGAATGTGTGACTGCAAATCACTTATGCTTTGAGATGCTTTAGAGGTAGCTCTCATGGAAGAGGAAAATCCTTTACACTTGAAGACTGGCTGACTCTCATTTTGATGGATTTAAAATGGATAATCCTAACTGACTAAGTCTCTCCCATGAAAATTTTAATTTCATAGAATCATAGAATCATAGAATCAACCAGGTTGGAAGAGACCTCCAAGATCATCGAGTCCAACCTATCACCCAGCCCTAGCCAGTCAACTAGACCATGGCACTGAGTGCCTCATCCAGTCTTTTCTTGAAGACCCCCAGGGACGGTGCCTCCACCACCTCCCTGGGCAGCCCATTCCAATGCCAATCACTCTCTCTGTGAAGAACTTCTTCCTAACATCCAGCCTATACCTACCCTGGCACAACTTGAGACTGTGTCCCCTTGTTCTATTGCTGGTTACCTGGGAGAAGAGGCCAACCCCCACCTGGCTACAATGTCCCTTCAGGTAGTTGTAGACAGTAATAAGATCACCCCTGAGCCTCCTCTTCTCCAGGCTAAACAGGCCCAGTTCCCTCAACCTCTCCTCATAGGATTTGTGTTCCAGGCCTCTCACCAGCTTCGTTGCCCTTCTCTGGACATGTTCCAGTACCTCAACATCTTTCTTGAATTGAGGGGCCCAGAACTGGACACAGCACTCAAGGTGTGGCCTGACCAGTGCTGAGTACAGGGGAAGAATAACCTCCCTTGTCCTACTGGCCACACTGTTCCTGATGCAGGCCAGGATGCCATTGGCTCTCTTGGCCACCTGGGCACACTGCTGGCTCATCTTCAGCTTACTATCTATCAGTACCCCCAGGTCCCTTTCCTCCTGGCTGTTCTCCAGCCACTCAGTCCCCAGCCTATAGCGCTGCTTGGGGTTATTGTGGCCGAAGTGCAGAACCCTGCACTTGGCCTTGTTAAATCTCATCCCATTGGCCTCTGCCCACCCATCCAGCCTGTCCAGGTCCCTCTGCAGGGCTCTCCTACCTTCCAACAGATCAACACCTGCTCCTAGCTTGGTGTCATCTGCAAACTTACTGATGCTGGACTCAATGCCCTCGTCCAGATCATCAATAAAGATGTTGAACAGGACTGGGCCCAGCACTGATCCTTGGGGAACACCACTTGTGACTGGCTGCCAACTGGACGTGGCACCATTCACCACCACTCTCTGAGCTCTGCCATCCAGCCAGTTCTTGATCCAGCACAGAGTGAATCTGTCCAAACCATGAGCTGCCAGCTTGGCTAGGAGCTTCTTGTGGCAGACAGTGTCAAAGGCTTTGCTGAAGTCCAAGTAGACTACATCCACAGCCTTCCCCACATTCACCAGGCGGGTAACCTGATCATAAAAGGAGATCAGGTTGGTGAGGCAGGACCTGCCCTTCCTAAACCCATGCTGGCTGGGCCTGATCCCTTGGCTATCCTGTAGGTGCTTTGTGATGGCACCCAAGATGACCTGTTCCATCACCTTGCCTGGCACTGAGGTCAGGCTCACAGGTCTGTAGTTTTCTGGCTCCTCCTTACGACCCTTCTTGTGTATGGGAATCACATTGGCCAGCTTCCAGTCTTCAGGGACCTCTCCAGTGAGCCAGGACTGCTGATAAATGATGGAGAGTGGCTTGGCCAGCTCAGCTGCCAGCTCTCTCAGCACCCTAGGGTGGATCCCATCCGGTCCCGTGGACTTGTGAGGATCCAAGTGACTTAGCAGATCCCTTACTGCTTCCTCATGGATTAGAGGGGGACTGTACTGGTCCCTGACTCCATCCACCACTTCAGGAGTCCAGCTGTCCTGGAGACAACCTGTCCCACTAGTGAAGATTGAGGCAAAGAAGGTATTAAGCACCTCTGCCTTTTCCTCATCCTTTGTCACTCTATTCCCCTCTCTATCTAACAAGGACTGGAGGTTGTCCTTGGCCCTTCTCTTGCCATTCATATATTTAAAGAAACACTTTTTATTTTCCTTGGCAGCCGTGGCCAGCCTGAGCTCCAAGTGGGCTTTTGCCTCTCTAATTTTTCCTCTACAAGACCTAGCAACCTCCTTGAACTTCTCCTGGGACACCTCCCCTCTTTTCCAAAGGTGATACACTCTCTTTTTAATCTTTAATTCCTTCAGCAGCTCCCTGCCCATCCAGCCTGGCTGCCTCCCTCGTCGGCTCATCTTCCGGCTCAGTGGCACTGCCTGCTCCTGTGCCTTCAGGAGTTCTTTCTTGAAGCAGGTCCAACCTTCCTGGACCCCTTTGTTTCTAAGGGCTATTTCCCAAGGAACTTTCTGAATTAGTTCCTTAAATAGGCTGAAGTCTGCCCTTCGGAAGTCCAGTGTGGAGGTTCTGTTGATGCCCCTCCTGGTTTCTCCACGTATTGAAAACTCTATAATTTCATGGTCACTGGACCCCAGGCAGCCTCCAACCACCACATCCCCTACCAGCCCCTCTCTATTTGTGAGCAGCAGGTCAAACAGGGCTGCCCCCCTGGTAGGCTCACGTAACAGCTGGGATAGGAAGTTGTCTTCCACACATTGCAGAAACCTTCTAGACTGCTTCTTCTCTGCAGTGTTTAAGTCCCAGCAGATGTCTGGTAGGTTAAAGTCGCCCACCAGAACAAGGGCAGGTGATCTTGAGGCAGCCTCCAGCTGCTTAAAGAGTAATAAATCAACCTCTTCTTCCTGGTTGGGTGGTCTGTAACAGACTCCAACCAGGATATCAGCCTTGTTGGCCTTCGCCTTAAGTCTCACCCATAATGACTCAACTTGAACATCTTTGATTTCTACCTCCACGACATCCAGAGCATCCCTAATATACAGAGCCACTCCCCCGCCCTTTCTCCCTTGCCTGTCTCTCCTGAAGAGTCTGTAGCCATTGATCACAGCACACCAATCATGTGAACTATCCCACCACGTTTCAGTGATGGCAACAATATCATAGTTTTCCTCCAGCACCAGAGCTTCCAGCTCCTCTTGTTTGTTACCCATACTGCGTGCATTAGTGTACATGCACTTCAGCTGGGCTGCTGCTTTTACTCCTAGCTCTAGCCTACCTTCCTCAATTCCCTTTGATTTATCTCTGGTGCTGTCATGTTTAACCCCCTCCCCCTTCCATTCTAGTTTAAAGCCCTCTCAACAAGCCCAGCCAGCTTATGTGCCAGGGTCCTTCTCCCCTTCTGTGATAGTTGTGTCCCATCTGCTGATTGCAGACCTGTGGCAAGATGAAGTTCCCCAATATCAAAGAATCCAAAGTTATGTTGGATGCACCAACCTCTGAGCCACTTGTTCATCAAATATGCTTTCCTATTCTTCTCTGTATTCCAGCCTGTGACCTCTCCATGACCTCTCTGGGAAGCCTGTTCCAGTGCTCTGTTACCCTTACAGTAAAGAAGTTCCCCCTTGTGTTGAGGCAGAACCTCTTTTGCTGCAATTTACACCCCTAACTCCTTGTCCTATCACAGGGAGCAAGTGAGCAGAGCCTGTCCCCTCCTTAAAACTACAGCAATGGCATCCAGGTCATGAATTTACTTCATCCTCTCCTGAATTAACATCATCATTAAAATAGCTCGCTAATAAAGACAAAATAAATGAATGTCCATTGTCTTCTCTGAGGGATTGTCTTTTCCTATATAAAAGTTTGCAAATTGAGTCCTAAAACCTTGGTTTTGGAGTGTATTTTTTGTTGTTGTTGTTTTGGTTTGGTTTTTTTCTTTTTCATTTCCATTATGCCACAGGAAACATCTTGAATTCATAGCTAGCATTAGGAAGTGAAGATTGCTTGGTTTAAGTGCCCAGTTGTCAGCTGCTGTTATTAATGTATCATATATTATCTCTATGGAAAAAACACAATACACCTGAAAACGAATAAGCAAACAGACCTGTTTTGTAGCTGATATCACTTTATATGTGTGGCATATAAAATATGGTAGAACAAAAGTTTTGAAATGCTTATTTTGCTGCCTAAAAGAAGGAAATCAATCAAAATTGTGAAGCAAAACTTTTTTATAGAGAGAAGTAACTGGTAGGTAATAGACCTCTCAAGCTTTGTAGATATTGTCTGAAGATGATCAGCTGCTAGCCAAACCTCAAATACTTCAGCTGCATTGCAGCAATATTCTGAGTAACCTTTGAAATTCAAACTGCAAAGCTGTAAGTAGGAGAAAAGTGTAGGTTAAGGGGACAACTTCTATAAGAGTACATGTAAAGACTAAATCCCTAGCTCTAAAGACTGCAAGTAATGTAGAATTATCTTTTGCCTTTTGTTTACTCTTCCACTTCATAGGTAGGCATTTGACCATATATTTTCATTTAGTCAAATTTGGTTTATTTTCAGGTTGAATAATAGGTGTACCTAATTTCTTTGGAATGTCTGAATGCAGGAATTACCTGCTGACAAGTTTCAGGGATTAACACTGAGGTTGGCATTGCCACATGTTGGGGTTTTGTTTAGGATTTTACCCACAAAACACAGTGGGCAAAAGCAGCAAAATATTTCTTGTCTTCTAATTGGACATGTTCATAAAAAGTGTTAGTCCATTTACAATAATGTTACCATTCATAGCCAACAGTAGTACAGAAAAGCTTCTGTTAACAGTCAAAATTGTTACAAAGAAAAACTTTCCTGTTATCTACCTTTTTTTTTTCTTCCCTGGAGTAATGCTTATCCTTCTGGTGTCCCTCTGGGTCTTAAGCTTAATAGAATCAGCCCTCCCTAGGTGCAGGAGTTAGATGGGGAGGTCAGGCAGCTGTCGATGCCCCAGCTTCTCTGCATGGAGGGCTAATAAAGTGTTCACTTCTCACCAGTGTGGGAATTTGGCTGGGTTTGGATGTATGCATTATCTTAACACAGCCTGTATAATTGAACTTTCTCTTTACAGGTTCTGAATTATTCAGTTTTCTATTTTCTGCCTTATTTAAAGTGGTCTAACAAGATTGTATTCCTGTAGTGCCCATCGTGAGTTGTGTTTACAGTTTTGGGCGTCTGTTACTATCCTGTATTTACACTCTTGCAAGCCATTTTTTATTCTAGCATCATAGATAATTCAGTCTGCACAGATGTTTACTCATATCTCTATAAACTCAAAATATCCTAAACCAAACCTGACTGCTAAACAGTTTTTATTGTGAATTAATTAAGCTAAAGTTAACTTCTGCCAAGACAAATGTCAATCAAATCCTTAGACCCTGCCTTGTAAGGCAAATAAAAGGTCTCTTAAGAGTAATGGAGAGAAACTGTATTTATGGGCTACAGAAGTGTTCCTTTCAACAAAAACAATACTCCTGCAACTACAGGAAGTTTTTAGCTATGAAATACATATACCATACTGTGGGTCCTGTCCTTCACAGAACTCCTCTTTTATGACACAAGTCAAAAGTTATTTTTCAAGAAGGATTCTTCTTGCCAACATTCTTTGTTTTCTTGAGTACTGAGAAATCAAACAAACAGCCTTAGTGCAAAACCCTGTAATCCTAGGATGATGAAGAGTGTCAATACTAAGCCTATGAAAATGCATAACTCAGGAAATATATGTTTGTGACTCACAGGGGAAACTGAAACTGCTTCAAAAGTTTATAAACTATATGAAGGAAGCAGCTTTGAAAAGGCAGAAGTGGTGGTAACCATTCTATCCCATTCACTTACAAGAATCAGTTGGAGACTAATGTGAGTGTGTGTATCTATGTATCTATCTATCTCTCCAGATACTGTCTTCTGTATTGTGCTAGTTTGAAGCAGGCTAGAATGTTTTGGTGAGAGAAAGTAGATAATTGGCTATGAAAGGAAAACATGGTTGTGTCTCTTCTCTCACAGTCCCGCTGGGAAGTATGGGAACAAGAAGTAAACATTAGATAACATTCTCCATTTTGTCTCTCACTCTGCTTTTGGCTTTAGACTGAGCAAAATCTCCTTAACCTCGCTGCCACTAACCTTGCTCCTTAACCTCTTGGCTGCACCTCTATTCTTTCTCAGGATTGGGGTAAGGTTGAAAGGGGCAGGGGGAGGTGCAAGGGTGGTTGAGAGCCCCTCCTGGGGACTCAGGTTTCTGGGAGGGGAGTTGTGCTTCTGTATTACTTTTCCTTTGTCTATTTCTGTCTATAACTGTATATACTGTAAATAGCTGCTTGTATATTGTGCTAGCTGTAAATAAATAGCTTCATTTATATTCCCAGAGCCTGGCTGAGTTAGCTGGAGCATTTCTAAAAGTGGGGGGGGGGGCGGGATAGAAGCCAAACCACCACATCTTTTATTTGGCTTTCCCAACGTGGGGCTAATTCATTTGAGTGACTGTTAATTAACTCTGGGAATCAAAATGAAGCTAGTAAAGCAGCTATTGTATTTGCTTGGAGCGTTACTCTGGTCTGGCTTCGTGTTTTTGGCATTTAGTTGGATAAAGGCTCAAATTGTTGCTTATTTTATTGATTTAGCTTATAAGAAGGCTAAAGCTAAAGTTTCAGACGTGAGCTAAAGTTTCAGATGTGTGATATTTCTCCTGGAAACATATAATAAGCAGTACAATTTTTTGCTGTATGTAAGAAGTAGAAAGATGTAACAGCACTGCTGTCGTTACTGATCTCACAACACTCTGCAGATTTTGATTTAAATCTGCAATAGCTTGAGAGCTTGACTGTGCTCTCAGAGATCAGACTAGGAGATCTCTACGCCCAAGAAAAGTTTAAAGTGAAAATGCATCTGTCAAAAATAATCATGTATTTGACATATGTCCAAAATTTGATTGTGCCCAACTCAAGCAATTACAGTTTCCTTTTCACTGAGGACTGAAGACATTTTTGTGAGTGGGTCTAGAAAAAAAGATTAAGTGTAAGCTATGGTAGTCTTAATTTACTTGCTAGTACTTTATTTTAAGGTAACATGAACTTTAAGAGAGAAAGAGTAAAATTTGGTGGGTCTTTTTTGTGATGTGCAGTTTTAGCGCGATGTCATGCTGGCTCTGCAGGCTGATTGCATGGAGGCATTTAGAGCCTGTTCCTGATAAACTCGAGGCAGTTTCCAGGCAGTTTGGGATGCACTAAGGCAGTAAGCAATGGCAGCAGGCAAGCAGCAAGCATGTATACTATAGAGAGCACACGTTGTGTTTACCTGCTTATCTCTTTTTATCAATGTAGCCTAAGACTAATGGACCTTTGGACACTGAATAGCCAATCAGATGGCAGTTATCCAAGCTTGATCATATTAGGTGAAACCATAGGCTTGCTTTACCAAAATTTGGGAAAAACATAAGCCTTGCACAAGGCAGACACAAAGCTAAGCCTGTGTACCTTGTTTACCACAGGATGTAAACAAGTCTGGGCAGGCCAGAGTCCTTAGACTCAATGGCTCCAGGTTCTTTGTCCTCTTTCCTATGATTGCTTCTCTCCAAAACAGAAAGAGGGAGAGGAGAAAAACATGTCTGGACAATCCAGGACATGTATAAGCCTATTTTGGCCTATCAGGCCTACCATGACAGAAAAGAAGGCTCAGGGGAGACCTTGTTGCTCTCTATGAATACCTGAAGGGAGGTTGTAGCCAGATGGGGGTTGGTCTCTTCTAGGCAACCAGGGACAGAAGGACACAGTCTCAGGATGCATCAGGGGAGGTTTAGGCTGGACATAAGGAAAAAAAATATTCAGACAGTGATTTGCCATTGGAATGGGCTGCCCAGGGAGGTGCTGGAGTCACTGTCCCTGGAGGTGTTTAAAAAGAGACTGGATGTGACACTTGGTGCCATGGTTTAGTTGATTGGGTGGTGCTAGGTAACAGATTGGACTTGATGATCTTGACGGTTTTTTCCAACCTGATTAATTCTGTGGTTCTGTGAAATTAATTACTGTACTTAGAAATATTTCCCTCACTCCCCCATGTGCTTAACCATTACCAGGTTATTTGTTACTGATAAATAAATGATAAATACTGATAAATGTCAATGATAAATAAACACAATGGGTATTTCTTTCAAAATAATCGTTTTGATTTTGGCTGCAACTGCCAAGGAATAAATAGGAAACTTTATGCTTGGTCTCTTAGATGTGCTTTGCTTAAAAAGAAAATAAATTGCACTAAATGAAACAACATATTTAATTACTGAGCCCTGTTCTCAATCCATTTATTTTAATCTCAATAGCAAATGTTTAACTTGTATCCATTATTTCATACCAGGAAAAAAATTCTTCTAAATTAAATCTCATAATGAAATAAGCCAGAAAGACTCTCCCAGAAGTCAGCAAAATTGCATTAACAGAAGAGTCATAAAATGGCAAACAAATCTTATAAACATGCCATATCAAATGCATTTTTTTGTGTGCTTGTGACAGTGAGGATGTGAAGCCTTTCAGTTAAAGACTCACATATTCATTCCTTTATTTGTACCATTCATTTCTTAAATCAGCTTCTCAAGTTTTAACCAGCCAGTTGTGAAATTGTTTATTAGCATCTGAGCTGCATATGCATTAATATTTTCAACTAAGCAACTCAGGGCCCAAGTGAGATATTATTAATGTATATAAATACCTGAAAGGAGGGTGCAAAATAGACAGAACCCGTGGTGCCCAATGACAGGAAACACTTGCACCTTCCATCTGAGCTTAAGAGAATACATACTGTGAGGGAAAACAAGCACTGAAATAGTTTTTAAGAGAAATTGAAGAGTCTCTGTCCTAAGAGATATTCAAAAGGTTTTTTTGCCTTCTTGGATATGGTCCTGGGCAACCAGCTCTAGGGTTCTCTGGTTGAGCCATGTGATTGGATCACATCGGCCAGAGGTCCCTTTCAACCTCAATCATTCTGTGATTTTGTGAAGTATTCAGAGATAGGGGATGGAACAAATTAACTTGTGGTGAGAAAATCTGTAATTCAGGAAGCAAAAAGTCCTCCTAGAAATACAATCATTGTGAACCACCTGTGAAAGCAACCTGTCTTGCATCTCAGCTACCTAAATAAGCCATACTGAGAGAATGAAAATGTTGATGTAAACAGTAAAAATCAGGATGGGGTTAATGTAACATTCATATCCTTCTTGTATTCTCTCTTTTATCTACTTAGGAGCATATAAATTGAACTAACTTGTAGTGTTTAATATTCAATTTTCTTTGTCTCAGAGAAGAATCAAATCGTTTTATTGTAACACACGTGTCCTGAGAAACAGGCATTTAGATCGAGTGGATTTTGCTTTTCAGGTCCAGGTGAACATGAACAACGGAGCAGCCAATTATCTTCTTGGTTAATTTCAGATATAGGAAAAAACCCCTCAAATGTTCAGAACTTCATTGGTACATTGTGCAACACATGACTGACCTTTCAGTAGTAGATGTGCCCTTTCCACATTCGTTTGAGATGAAAGCTGTTCATCTCGGAATACTTTTCTTGTATGAATAACTTAGAACCAGGTTAGAAGTAACCTCAAAAGATTTAAACTTTTGTGGGAAGGGGACCCTAGAGGAGATTACGTAGCACTCTGTCCAGTTGTGTCTTGAAAACCTCTGGTTGTGGGACCTCCATTACATCCCTTAGGCGAATCTTCCAGTCGTGATTATTCTCTCACTGGAAAAAAAAACTTCTTTAGGTCAAAATAAAACCTCTCCCTGTGCAATGTTTACTCACTGCCCTTTATCTTCTCCACGTGTCTCCTTGTGAAGGGAGAGCTCCAGTCCTTTAGTACTAGAAAACTCTGATCAAGTCCCCCCTGCACTTTCTCCAGGGGGAAAAGATCTTACTATTCAGTCTTTCCTTCTAAGACAGGTTTTACAACTGGTCAAGCCACCCCCTGAGTACTGTGTCCAGTTCTGGGCTCCTCAATTCAAGAGACATATCGAGATATTGGAACATGACCAGAGAAGGGCAATGAAGCTGGTGAGAGGCCTGGAACACAAACCTTATGAGGAGAGGCTGAGGGAGGTGGGGGTTGTTTAGCCTGGAGAAGTGGAGGCTCAGGGGTGACCTCACTGCTGTCTACAACTACCTGAAGGGAGGCTGTAGCCAGGTGGGGGTTGGTCTCTTCTGACAGGCAACCAGCACCAGAAGGGGACACAGTCTGAAGATGTGCTGGGGGACATATAGGCTGGATGCTAGGAGGAAGTTGTTGCCAGAGAGAGTGATTGGCATTGGAATGGGCTGCCCAGGGAGGTGTTGAAGAAAAGTATGGATGAGGCACTTAGTGCCATGGTCTAGCTGATTGGCTAGGGCTGGGTGCTAGGTTGATGATCTTGGAGGTCTCTTCCAATGTGATTGATTCTATGATTCTATGATTGTAGCAGAATACCTGAGGTCTACAGGCAAATAGGAACAGCTTGGTTGGTAATCCTGATTCGTATGAAAGCTGTCCACTTAGTGTAGCAGTTGCTGGCCCACATTCTCTAAATGAAAGGAAGAAAAGAGAAACATGGAGCAATGTGTGATTTTTTGCACCAAGGCCTGTTTAATCTATCTTATAAACTAGGCCAAATCAGAAGCAAATAAGTCTGTACAGGCAGCTAATGATTAGTTGGCTATTTGACAGCTGCCAGCAAGCCCAGTGCTAGAAAAATTACTGTCATTATGAACTGCTTCTACTATGAAGATTTTTTTCATTAAAAAAATGTGAATCCATTCTATTTCAACAGCAATATTATGAAGTTTGCCTTTTCATGGTCTTTAATAACCAATTTTCTGCCAGAATAACCCAGGATGCTATCATATGGGTTCTAAATTAAAATGTATTATAAAAAAAAAAAAACCCAAGCCACTGCATCCTGTCAGAGGCATAATTAAGTTACAGTTCAAATAGCATATGCAGTGCATATGTATTGTAACTAAGTATTAGTTTACAGTCCATTCTATTTGTTTAAAAGAGTTGCAAATGAATCTGAGGGATGTGGCATAATGGTGTTAAAAAGTGCTTACACACTCTTGTTGATTGCACTACTTTGTTATGCATGTGTTTGGATTGAAGGCAATCTAATTGCAAATATATTCTCAAGAGCAAACTTCTGTTTTAAAGATGTTACAGGCTTTGGCCTTAATTACAGCAGAGTAGACCCAAGTGGGCAAATCGTGGTAGAGAGCTGCCTTTTCTGTCACAGGGGAATCACAGAACTGTCAGGGTTGGAAGGGACCTCCAAGATCAGCCAGTTCCTACCCCTCTGCCATGGGCAGGGACACCTCACACCAGATCAGATTGCTCAGAGCCACAACCAGCCTGGCCTTAAAAACTTCCAGGGATGGGGCTTCCACCACCTCCCTGGGAAACCTGTTCCAGTGTCTCAGCACCCTCATGGTGAAGAACTTCTTCCTAACATTCAACCTGAATCTACCCACTTTTAGTTTTGCTCCATTCCCTCTAATCCTATCATAGAATCACAGAATCAACCAGATTGGAAGAGACCTCCAAGATCATCCAGTCCAACCTAGCACCCAGCCTTATCCAATCAACTAGACCATGGCACTAAGTGCCTCATCCAGGCTTTTCTTGAACACCTCCAGGGATGGCAACTCCACCACCTCCTTGGGTAGCATAACAGGACTGTGATTTGACACCTTTCTCCCTTCTACATCTCTTCCAGCATCCTAAGAAGTCCCTCACAGGTTTCTTGTAGGTCCCTTTCAGATATTAGAAGGCCACAATAAGGTCTCCTTGGAGCCTTCTTTTCTCAGTATCAGTGCTGTAGCTGAGTTCTGCTTCTGAGGGCAGGGTTCCTAGTTCAGATGTTTCCAGAGGGATGGCACCGGTGTGTGGTCAGCTTAGTTATTTCAGGCACTTCATTAAAAATTAGTTACAAGGCTTTCAAAAACCACTTTGACCGCACAATTGCCAAGCATATGTGCATATGTATTGCATAGCTTCTAAATCCTGGGGGCAAACTTGACAGATAATGCAGCAAATAGGAAGATTAAGATTTTAACGGTATATACTGTAAATATCTGCTTCTATCTTCACAGTATCACCAAGGTTGGAAGAGATCTCACAGATCATCAAGTCCAACCCTTTACCACAGAGCTCAAGGCCGGACCATGGCACCAAGTGCCACGTCCAACCTTGCCTTGAACTGCCCCAGGGACGGCGACTCCACCACCTCCCCGGGCAGCCCATTCCAGTGTCCAATGACTCTCTCAGTGAAGAACTTTCTCCTCACCTCAAGCCTAAATTTCCCCTGGCACAGCCTGAGGCTGTGTCCTCTCGTTCTGGTGCTGGCCACCTGAGAGAAGAGAGCAACTTCCTCCTGGCCACAACCACCCCTCAGGTAGTTGTAGACAGCAATAAGGTCACCCCTGAGCCTCCTCTTCTCCAGGCTAACCAATCCCAGCTCCCTCAGCCTCTCCTCATAGGGCTGTGCTCAAGGCCTCTCACCAGCCTCGTTGCCCTTCTCTGGACATGCTCAAGCATCTCAATGTCCCTCCTAAACTGGGGGGCCCAGAACTGAACACAGTACTCAAGGTGTGGTCTAACCAGTGCAGAGTACAGGGGCAGAATGACCTCCCTGCTCCTGCTGACCACACCATTCCTGATGCAGGCCAGGATGCCACTGGCTCTCTTGGCCACCTGGGCACACTGCTGGCTCATGTTCAGGTGGGTATCAATCAGTACCCCCAGATCCCTCTCTGTCTGGCTGCTCTCCAGCCACTCCGACCCTAGCCTGTATCTCTGCATGGGGTTGTTGTGGCCAAAGTGCAGCACCCTGCACTTTGAGCTATTGAACCCCATCCCCTTGGACTCTGCCCATCTGTCCAGGCGGTCAAGGTCCCGCTGCAGAGCCCTTCTGCCCTCCAACCCAGCCACATCTGCCCCCAGCTTGGTGTCATCTGCAAACTTGCTGATGACTGACTCCATGCCCTCATCCAGATCATCTATGAAGATGTTAAAGAGGATGGGGCCCAGCACTGATCCCTGAGGGACACCACTAGTGACAGCCTCCAGCTGGATGTGGCACCATTCACCACCACTCTCTGGGTCCGGCCCTCCAGCCAGTTCCTAACCCAGCGTAGAGTGTAGCCACCCAAGCCGTGGATCTTGTGCTAAGCTGTAAATATAAGCTTCACCCAATTTCCAGAGCCAGCTGAGTCTAGTCTGGGTGATTTCCAAATTGGGGGGGGGGGGGGGAGCAGGTAACACC
Source organism: Pogoniulus pusillus (assembly GCF_015220805.1). Lineage (NCBI taxonomy): Eukaryota > Metazoa > Chordata > Aves > Piciformes > Lybiidae > Pogoniulus > Pogoniulus pusillus. The sequence continues at coordinate 25,584,419 of NC_087275.1, forward strand.
CAAACCATCACAGTATCACAGTCATCATTTTACTGTCTCCCTGTGTAACCACCTTAATTTCTAAACTTCCATATGTTCCCACTGCCCTTTTTTAGTTTTTTTTTTAAATTTAATTATTTTGTCCTCCCCCAAAACTGCATTAAGATTTTCTTATCCACTGCTACAGCTCTCATCATTGAGGTCTTCACCCTCAAACCGCTTAGGCTGTAGGATGGTAAAAGAGCAAGATAGAATTTCCTTGCTGACATTTTTGAGCCTGTGGTTATCGCAAGAAGCAATCACAGGGAGAGTGTTTCTTGTCCCATGCATGCCAACTTGAGCAGATTCAATCCTTCTCAGGGAATGATACCAAGGGGCTTGTATGTATGCATTAGAGCAGGTATGAAACAATATCACAAAAAAGGATTGAAAGCTTAATGTAGAAGTAGGTGCTCATAACTAAGAGTTTTTTTCTGAAGTTAGAGTTAAAGATGAAACCCTAACCCTGAGCTGTCAGTTCCACCAAATTTCCAGAACTGATTTCAAAGCAAGGAGGTTGACAGGGAAAAGGCTGCATTATTTACTTGTTCTGCTTTGTGTCCTTTTTCTCTAAGTTTGTTGTTAAAGTAGCTACCTGCCCTTAGGTAGCTGTTCTGACTCTTGGCAAACTGGCAAAGCATTGGAAAAAGACCCTTAAAAATGCAAAATATATGAGGCCAACTTCATTATTGCCAACATATGCTGTTGAGGGTTGGGGGTTTTTTTGTTTGCTTGTTTGTTTTTCTTTAATAGCAACTATAATAGTAATCACAGAATGTCAGGGGTTGGAAGGCACCTCCAAAGATCATCCAGTCCAACCCCCCTGCCAGAGCAGGATCATCTATATCAGAAGTGATGGTTTAAGTGTTACCCACTCCCCCACACGTAAGAAATCACCCAGACTAGACTCAACCAAGCTGGAAATTAGAATGGAGCTTTATATTTACAGCTTAGCACAATATGCAAGCAGATATTTACAATATCTACAGCTATAGACAAAAACATACAAGTTAAAAAGGCAATACAGAAACACAACAGTCCTCCCAGAAACCTGAGGCCCCAGGAGGGGCTCCCAACCACCTTTCCACCTCCTTTCCACCCCTCTACCTTATCCCAGACTTTGCCTTATGTGCAAGGTGAGTTTGGAGAATACTCCAGGGGGGTTAGGAACCAGACAGATTAGTTGCACAGACAGCAGGTTATAGAGAGAAGGGAGGCAGCCAGAGACAGAAAACAACTCTGTTATGTATGCCTATGAGTGAAGTAGACATCACCATTGTTTCCTTTTCACAGCCTATAATCTAATTCTTCTCACCAAAATATTCTAGCTAGCTTCAAACTAGCACACCAGATCACACAGGACCACATCCAGGCAGGTTTTGAATATCTCCAGAGAGGGAGACTCCATAACCCCCCTGGGCAGCCTGTTCCAATGTTCTTTCACCCTCACAGGGAAAAAGAAATTCCTCATGTTTCCATGGAACTTCTAATCCCTCAACTTCTACCCATTGCCCCTTGTCCTTTCCTTGGGTGTCACCGAAAAGAGCCTGACTCCATCCTCTAGACACTCACCCTTTACATATTTATAAACATTTATGGGCTCATATAATGTCAGTGTAAAAAAATATATATTTCAATGATGTCTTCAACATGAACAATTAGAGGAAGTGTAAATTAAGCTGAGATTGTGATGGCTGTTCCTAAGATGAGGCTTATAGATGTGATTAGTTTTTCATAAGGATTTATTAGTTGAGGAAGGTGTTAAACCATCATTTTTAGGCTATGGACATAATTTGGACTGGTCTTTTTTATGCAGTATTACTCATGTTGCAATCCACAACCCATGACTTAGGCTCTAGAAAATCAGGGAATTCACTTACATGTATTACACATGATCTTTGAATACTAAATATGGGATGTTCACCTAAAGTGCCTTCAGAGTCTCTCTGGGTCTTATTGCAAAATGTTATCAGTGAGTAGAAGTCTAAAATAATACTCTGTGTGAACCACTCTGCTCAGGACACTGAATCAAAATGTACCTTATTACAGGAAGGCAGTCCACAAATACTGCTATGAGATGAAATTTGGCTGTTAGCAAGAGCAGGGTGAAATGAAATTTGCTATCACAGGGAAAATGATGCTCTGTGATAAGATGTTAAATAGTGCATCAAAAAGAGAAAAAGGGAAATACATGACTAAAATGATATGAATAATTGTTAAGGCTTTCAAAATACCATAATGATCTGTTCTGTCTTACAGGAACTCGATTAGCTCCAAAGGAAAAACTGGACATCCCAGTGTTATACATGCCAGATACAATGAAAACTTGTGAGGCTGTGGTGGTAATTCATGTAATGAGGGAAAATGGTGAAAACTGGCCTTATGAGGATTCTGCAGAATTAAATAAAGACTTAAAGAGGTAATTTATTCCAACAGGAAAATAAAAAGTAGCTGAGGATACTTAATCCTATCATCATTTTCTCCTTTGGCTATTCATGTGAAGCTCCCAAGGGCAATCGAGTGTCTCATTTTCAGAGCAATATGTATCTGACATAAGCTTTTGTTCTGCCCTGCAAAGTATGCAGGTTTAGAGTAAGATATTTATCTGTTTCAATACCTACCTTTTCTGAATTTCAGTAGAGATAATGTACAGTACTAGCTGCCAGTGGAGTTATTGAGCAAGTGAAAGCTCTTAGATGCCTCTAATTTTTCAGTACATTTGAGCTAATAATAATTCTCCTTGGGATTCATTTATACAACACATAAACTGCATAAGCTTTGCTTCAGTGTGGATATGGCATGAGAGAGCAGGTCAAGCCAAATTTTCTCATATCCTGAAAGAACATTAAAAGATGAAGTTAAAGTCAGTGGATGTAAATTTTTGCTGTTCTGATGGGGTTGGGTTTGATTTAATGTTTTTCTTAGACATGTTTAACATTACAGCATACAATAAAATGAAGTCTCACCTCTCCAACTCTCAAGTCTAGATTAGTTTTCAAAAAGGCTTCTCTGGAATATATCATAATGATACTCTGCACTTATTTCCCCACCAGTGTTACTCTAGGAGAGAATGGTGAACTTCAGGAAATACTTTGGATCTATCCTGTTTGTGGAATACCTGAAGCAGTGCAGCAGAAATTAGTTCCGGGTAGGTAGTGATTGAAAAAAAACCCCACCTCATAGAGTGTATTTAGGAAAATTAACTAGTCACTTTGTTCTCACCTGTTTGATCACAACAACTTGCAGTAGTACTTTGCTACATCTTAAAAAAAAAAGATAAATTTGCATGCTAAAAATAAAATCTCTTTCGTGACCTACGAAATCAATATAGATGTATTATTTTATTCTCACTGTGGATAAAAGGAGCTGGGAGCAGTTGAAAACCCCAAGATGCACACCCTTCAGTGTCCCAGTTAATGATGAGATAGACAACTGAAGGTGAATCATCTGAAAGACAGATACTAAGGTAGATTTATTCTTGTCTACCCAGAACACCTTTCTGGAGAGTTTACAGGGCACAAAATATTGGAGATGTCCAATGCTTTTCTCAGCCTTGAATTTCATTCCTTAAACAGAACCAGAATAGAGAGCAGTGTAAATAGCTGTAAGATTTCCCACTTGCTCCAGAGAAGTAAACCTGCATTAAAAGATTACTGACATTCATAAGATTTTTATTGTGCTGATTTTGGGGACAGTAAATGTTTATAGGTTTGATGTAACTATTTTATAAAGGTGTGATGTAATCCCAGAAATTGTGAACAGCTTTTCAAATCTATATCCTCAGTGCAACTACAACTCAGGCTGTAGATGAAGGACAATGCACCATCCTTTCATCTTGTATTTTAATGAGTTAATATATTTTTCTATACTATAGCAGACTAAGGAACAGGAATAAGTTTTGGAGGACTATAAAAATAGATATTTTTACTGTCATTAATCTAATTTTCTTAAGAACCCTTTACTTGCAGACAAATGCCAATGATGTGATATTAATTAGAGCTTTCATCTCATTAATTTCCACTTTAATACCTTCAGGAACCAAGCAAAATATTATCATGCAATCAACTGCTGCCAGAAATGATGACTTTAACAAGTCTCATTAGCATTTAAACTATGTATATTTATCTGAATGTTTGTTGTGTTATTTAAAGCTGTTATGTAATTCATTGGCAGACTTGCAGATAAATCTCCCTTTTATTGGGCTGTTTGTCTCAGTTACAGAAGTTATGAATTAAAACTGCTAGCATTCATAAATTCCTTCAGTGACATTCCTTTTGTGTACAAGCAAAAACTGATGTAACCTCAAATCTTAGGACACTTTAAATTCCTAAATCCTTCAAAACAGGAAAACTAAACTTTAGAATCTTATTTTAAGAATTATATATTTGATATTATTTTTTTTTTCATGCAAGGAGCTTTGCAGTCATTCTCAGTACATATCTCTTGTTGGTCATCAGCATGTTGTGTTGGGCTAATTTTTTTTTCCAAGTGATAGAGCTCTCATTGAAAAATGACCTGGAAAACTAAAATATTTACTTTTAAGTATATTTATGAAACAGATTCCATTCCTACTTTGATTCAGAAAGCCTTTGGTCCAAATAGAAATTGCTGTTGTAATACAGTGGTGGGTTAAAATGCACCAGACCGAATCAGAAGGCTTGGAAGCAAATGAAGCTGTGCATTTACAGCAAGCTAAAACATAACAGGCATATAATACAGTCCATATGTACAAGAATACATTCACAAATATTTGTCATTATCTACAAGGTAGGAACAACACAAGGAAGCCTGAAATGGATCCATCTGAATGGTTCCTCAACTCCCCTAGATGAACCTAGAAGGGTTTCCAGCAACCGGATCCACTCCCTCCTCCCTCTCCCTCCCTTCTCCTGCTACCTCCTAGACAGTTTGTACCAGCGATGTTAGGACAGAGATAAGGGGAGCAGTGTGAGGCAGGGAGTTGCAAGGAGATGGAAACCAAAGACAAGAAAGAAGAAAGATTGTTTATGTACTGACTTTTTATCCCAATTAGCAAACCAATGAATGACATAGACTTTATGATTAACCAATCCTCTATTTATTTACATTCTGTGCTGAGCTTTCAGGAAAGTCCCAATTTCTCCATTTGGAATTTTCCAATGAGTCTTAAACTACTACATACATGAATCCTAAGCAGGTAATTCCCAAGAAACCTGCTTTGTTTCTAAATCATTGTTTTCAATAATGATTGAGATAGCATTGTCATTTCTCTTGATGCAGACATTTATTAAAGTTGCCTGGAGGCTACAAGCTGTTCTGTCAAAAACTGAAGCTGCTTTACTAGTGCATTAGGCAGTTCATCTTTTGTGTCACTCTTATTTGCATCTTAATGTACTTCTAGAAGTCACTTGGCTTCCTATCTCATGAGACCAATTAAAATGATCTGTTGTCATAAGCCATGTAGTAGGTGTTAAGTAGATTACAACTTTACTATCTTATGGAAGTGATTACAAATGGAGAATCATCCAGAATGCTCAGTTAGTTCTTGTAGAGTCCAGGTAGCACACAGTAATCTAGATTGGAAAGGCACCACTGGAAGTCAACTAATCCAACTCCTTGCTTACATCTAATTAGAACAGATTGCTCAATGACTTGTTCAGTCCTTGGATAGGATCCACATGGATATGATATTTATCCATAAATATTAATTAGCCATTTTGGACAAAATAAAAGGTAGAATGATTTCTGGTAGCAACATGAGCTGTAGAATAGAAAATGGTGCAAGCATAACATACGCACATAGTAAATACTTGGTAAGATGGTGTAATACAGATAATGTAATCTATTCTTAAATATGAGACCATGAGGTCTTGAACTAAAGATATTTTTTTTTACTATTTCAGGAGCTCTCCTTTGTGGAAATATTTAGAAGAGAGCTCTATAAATTACTTAAACCCTCTTAAACAGGAAAAAAAAGGCCAAGGAGGGGGAAAAAAAAGGCACTTAATTTTCTCAGAGAAATTAAATTTCTTGAACCTAATATACATTTATATATTTTCTGAGGTGATGATAGTGCATCGAGCTCCAGAACTAGAAGTTGAAGCTAAATAAGCATAGTACAGAAATAAGGCTTACATTGCTCTTTAATAACTTTACATAATTGCTTACCAAGATGGGATTCTAAATTGTTTACCATTAAATCTGGATGTTAAATTTTGAAGAATCATTCAGTATAATTCTGATTAAAATAATATTTAGACTTTGGAACTGAGAAGTATGCAATCAGCCCTATGATTTCATGTTGATTTTTGTAACTATACATAATTCTAAGTATTTTCTTTGGGAAAACATCTTTTTCTTTCAGTTCTTGCATCTGATTTTTTTCCTTTGCCAATAACTATTGAAAGAACCATATGCAATAACTGTTAAAGTATGCTTTATAAAAGCTAGTGTATAAGCTAAACCCCAACTATTTGTAATGCAAAAAGACATATCTTCCAAAATAAAAGAAAATAGTGTAATGAACTGACAAAAAAAAAAAAAGAGTATGTTATGCATCAAAGAAAAACTCATGCAAAAATACTTCTGATTCTAGCACAGTTCCATAAAAGCTGAAGTTTGAAAGCTAGCATTTCTGGCTTAAGGAATCAGAATGGCTTAATATCCTTTCACATTTAAATAGATTCATTTCTTTGCCTGCCTTTCAATCTTCCTTTTCAGTGGCATATGTCAAACTGTGCCATAATTTCTGTCTGCAAGTGAAGTAAAATGAAGATAGTTTTCATGACTACCAAACAAGGGAGATGTTTTCAGATGCTGTTGTGAACTAACTGTAGCAACAGATTTTCATTTGCTTAGCAGTAGTATTTTCTACTACTTCACCTAAACAGAATTGTAGAAACGGTAGGTTGGGGGAAAGCTTTTCGTTGTCTTGGTCCTTATTGGGTTTTTGTAGTTCTCTAAGCACATTTAACTTCCACATGTCATTGTTTTATTAAAATCAGGATGCTGATGCTTTACAAATAACTGATTCTTGCTTTGCTGTAGCTGTGATATGCTGTCAAGCCAGGCAGAGAGTAGAAAGAAGAGTAGAAGTGCCACTGACAGGTGCGATTCCTGGTGCAACTTCTACACCTGCCAGACAAAATTCTGCCAAGGTCAATGCAAGTAGTCCAGCTGACATCCAAGATGAAATCCAGGACACTGATGGTAAGAATAACTACCTTGTATGTTGTGCTATTTAGGGCATTCCAAGTAAAGTAATTGCTTCACTGAGTGTAGCTCTGCCGTGAAAACAGATGAGGTTTAAACAAATCCTCCTCTCAGTCCCTGTTTCTACCCTGTTGCAAATATGGGATGTTCCTCTAACAATATGTGTGAAGTTATAGGGACCTTTTGAACCTGAACACTGTTTTGCTATCTGTCTTGAATGTGAGGCTTGCACACACAGCCCATCTCCTTTAAAAGAGGATTGTTTCTGCAAAGACTAAAGCTAGCAACAATATGTCTGTGTAAGCATTGCAAGGAAATATTTAACTGCAGGTTGTCCCTATTTGTAAGATGCATTCCCACCAGCAGGTCAATATCTGCAGCAAAATGGATTAAAGAAGGTGGTCTAGTTCAAGAGAAGTAATAAAGCTTTGTAAAAAGATGGGTTCCACTTACAGTTAATCAGCAGAAAACACATTGAAAATCAATTTCTTTGGAGATAAATCAGCTTTTCATACTAGATCTTTCTGAAAGAGAATAGTACAATGTGTAAGTAGTAAGGAAAGAATGCTTGTTACTGCTGCATGCCCAATGTTTCTATTAATAGGGGTGGGTGTGTGTTAATGGTCATGCTACAACAAATTATGCATTGTTTCATTTTACCTCGATCAATTATTGTACCTTTGAGACATAACCTAAATCTCTTTTTGTGTTCAAAGTCATCCTACTTTTAAAGACAGATGTTATTGAACACCCATGACACATGAAGGGAGGCTGTAGCCAGGTGGGGGTTGGTCTCTTCTGACAGGCAAGCAGCAATAGAACAAGGGGACACAGTCTCAAGTTGTGCTGGGGGAGGTATAGGCTGGATGTTAGGAGGAAGTTGTTGCCAGAGAGAGTGATTGGCATTGGAATGGGCTGCCCAGGGAGGTGGTGGAGTCACCATCCCTGGAGGTGTTCAAGCAAAGCCTGGATGAGGGACTTAGTGCCATGGTCTGGTTGACTGGATAGGGCTGGGTGCTAGGTTGGAGTGGATGATCTTGGAGGTCTCTTCCAACCTGGTTGATTCTATGAATCTATGTATCACAAAGTAATAGAGATCAATATAGTAAAAGAAATCCATGAAGTTCTCAATACACATTCTTGCTTCTTTGGGGGACTGTGAATGTTATATAACTTTATTTATTCAGCCTTGTGAGAACTGCTGCATATCAACATACATGCTAACTTTTCATTATCTGTGGAGTGTAGATATTTATTGACTTGTCAGCTATGGGCAGGCTGCATTAAATATACCTGAGTTATTTCCCTTTAACACACTGGCATCTGAATTGACAAGAATAACAGCCATTGAGCAAGTGGAGGCAGCATTTAGAAAGACTTGCTGATTCATGATGTGAAGTGCTTGTTTTATTCATAGCAATAATATTTCATATTTAATAACACTGGCTTCCTTACATACTGATTTGGGACACTGCATCTTTTCAAGCAAGAAGTTTGGTAACAAAATGCTTTGCATACAGCATAGGTAGGAAAGTCATTTATAAGTCTGGTGTTTTCATGGTTTCAAACGATATTATCCTGACATTATTGCTAGATCAATGTGAGGCCTGTTAGAAATCAAATTTCATAGTACTATCTCAGCTTTCTGCAGATTATAAGTAATAACCTAAATAAAAGTGTAAACCTCTATGGTAACAGCCAGGCAAAGTGGTTTTCATTTCTTTTTTTCTCCCGTGGAAGAGTAATTGTGTATGTGTAGTCATAAATGATAATAATTACTGGCAGATGGGTTTTAAACAGCTACTACTGTGCTTCAGTATTTAAATTATTTGAACAAGTGCACGTTCTTGGGAAGTGAAAAAATCTTCAAGCATTAGAAGAAATTAAATTTCATCTAATATGAAATATATAATTTGAAATAGAAAATTGTTATAGTTTCTTACAGAGGACTGCTACAGGCTGCTTGGGGAGTTGTGGAGACTCCCTCTCTGGAGAGTGTCAAAACCTACCTAGCTGCATTCCTGTGTAAACTTGTGCAGGTGATCCTGCTCTGGCAGAAAGGTTGGACTGGATGATCTTTGAGGTCACTTCCAACCTCTGACATTCTGTGATTCTCTGATTCTTAAGAAAGTGAAGATGATCTAAGTACTGTCTAGCGAAAATGACATAATTTTGTTGTTCAGGGTCCGTCTGAGTTAGCTGGGGCAAATTCAAAAGTGTGGGGGGGCGGGGTAACCCCCAAACCATCACAAATAGAATCATAGAATCAACCAGGTTGGAAGAGACCTCCAAGATCATCCAGGCCAACCTAGCACCCAGCCCTATCCAGGCTTTTCTTGAAGACCTCCAGGGCCAGTGCCTCCACCACCTCCCTGGGCAGCCCATTCCAATGCCAATCACTCTCTCTGGGGAGAATTTCCTCCTAACATCCAGCCTATACCTTCCCCTGGCACAACTTGAGACTGTGTCCCCTTGTTCTGTTGCTGGTTGCCTGGCAGAAGAGACCAACCCCCACCTGGCTACAGCCTCCCTTCAGGTAGTTGTAGACAGCAATGAGGTCTGCCCTGAGCCTCTTCTTCTCCAGGCTGCACACCCCCAGCTCCCTCAGCCTCTCCTCACGGGGCTGTGTTCCAGGCCTTTCACCAGCTTTGTTGCCCTTCTCTGGACATGTTCCAGCATGGACAGTAGCTGCAAGGAAGAATGCAGAAAAATATGCAGACCAGCAGATGCTAGATTCATACTCTGTGCTTCCTATATGGGGATTCATGTGGGGTTTTTAAAAAGAAAAACACTCTTAAAAAAAACCAAACCAAGAAATGGGTGTTGGGATGGGGTCGGGTGGTAAGTGCTTTCTATTGCTTTCTTTACAGCTGGAATTTGTTTGAAAGAAGTGTTTTGAAAGAGAAAAAAAAAAGGCAATCAGAAAAATAAAATGTGAAATAGTATTTAGAAAAGAAATGTTGGAGCTGGTTGCTAGGGAAATAGGCAGAGTGTTGCAAGGTATAAGAAGATGTGGCTAAGGGTGGAGTTTTGCAAAGCCTTGAAGATGTGGATGAAAATCTTTAGTTAGATATGGAAAGGAATTTTCAGGGAAGAGACAAAAAATGATATATGCACTGAATTGCAGTGAGAGTTTCCTTAAATTGCACTGAGGCTTGATAAATACAGTATCAATGGCAGGAGATCACTTGATTATCCATTTGGGTTTTTTTGCATTTAAGCTAATTTGGTTTCTGCCATTTAATGAAGTATAGGATGTTACCTTTGCTGATATTTATATTGCCTTACACACAGCATTTTTGTACCTTTATGAAGAGATTGAATGAAAAGCATATTGATCTACAGCTAGGCCTTTTCCTGTTCTTGTGCAATTCCTTTGTTCTCCTGCTATTTTCCTGGAGTTGCAACATTTTACAGAGAGAAATAGGTGTTTATTCTCAGATGACATTAATTTCTTACTGCCCAGGTGATACTGTGTACTTAAACGTTGGGATGCTCTTGGCCACCAGGTTTCCTTTTACATTTTTCCTTTATTACTCTTATAATTCACGTTTGCTACTCACTTGAATATTTACTTGAAAGCTGCATTAAACCAGTTTAATGTAATGTACAGTAATGTATTCTGTCTACTGCTGCTGCTGCTGCTGCTTTTGCTGGCAAGACATCACTGCATACTTAATGTTCATTCCCTACTGCCTACTGAGTTCTAGCAGCTTATGTTAAGACTCTAAGAAGATGGTAGAGTAGCAGAAGAAGGACAAGTGTCAGATGAGAGCTAACTGGAAGTTATGAAGAAAGATATTTCATAAGGTTTGGAAGGTCAGCGTTAGATGTCTGGTAGAAGTGAGTAGCTGAGCCCCTGTAGTTTCTATTTCACCAGACTGGGGACTTAAGAGGGGAAGAAATCTTTTTCAGGTGTCAGGACCACAATGGATATCTGGCCTTGCAAAATTAGGAAAAGAAAAAAAAATAGGGAAAAAAGTTGTTGAGAGGGTGCAATATGTTTGCATTCAGCACAAATAAAATCATTTATCTAGCTTCTAGAAAATATGAAGCTTCAAGTTTATGAATTGCTGGGCTTTCATTCTGTGTTTGTGTTCTGTGGTCGTGCTGTTCTCCTTTATTAAATTACTGCAAGAAAGATTACAGCCTGCTGAATGAGAGGTGAGGAAGGCCAATTGAGTGGATTCACTTGCATCTCTCTTTTATTGCATCCATCAAAGGAAAGGCCTCTGTAATAAGGACAAGCATTTTTGTGATCCAAATCTCTTTCCATCACAGTTTTAATTTCCTCCTGTCTCACTGGGAATGAGAGACAGTGTAAAAGTAAGGAGGGTTCCTCAGAAAGTTCTTCTCTCTTGCCAGTTTCATGTTGACAAGCCTGCTACAGGCTAAGCATAATTTTCAGAGAGCTCAGGTAGCTAGATATCCTGTGGGTGCTCACAGGAGAGTAGCCTCACACAGCAGTGTCCATTAGATTTTAGCTACTAGAAAAATGACATTCTGTAGCGAGCTGGACTTCAGTGATGTCAAGTGCTTAATGGCATTTCAAAAATACAAAAGAGATACAAAAAGCTTCTCTAATCACAATGTGAAACTCCATTCTGGGTCAGACATATCCAGCAGACCTTTCGCAGTATGTTCTGTACATATGTAGAATCATAGAATCATAGAATCAACCAGATTGGAAGAGACCTCCAAGGTCATCCAGTCCAACCTACCACCCATCCCTAGCCAATCAACTAGACCATGGCACTAAGTGCCTCATCCAGGCTTTGCTTGAACACCTCCAGGGATGGTGACTCCACCACCTCCCTGGGCAGCCCATTCCAATGCCAATCACTCTCTCTGTGAAGAACTTCCTCCTAACCTCCAGCCTATACCTCCCCCGGCACAACTTGAGACTGTGTCCCCTTGTTCTGTTGCTGGTTGCCTGTCAGAAGAGACCAACCCCCACCTGGCTACAGCCTCCCTTCAGGTAGTTGTAGACGACAATGCGGTCAACACTAAACCATGTCCCTAAGCACCAGTTTCACATGGTGCATAAACACCTCAAGAGACAGTGCCACCACCACTGCCCTGGGCAGAACATTCCAATGTTTAATAACCCTCTCTGTGAAGAAATATTTGCTAATATGCAGCCTAAACTTCCTCTGGTGCAGCTTGTAACCATTTCCTCTAGTCCTGTTGCCTGCCACCAAGGAGAAGAGGCTGTCCCCCTCCTCACTCCAACTTCCCTTCAGGTAATTTTAGAGAGCAATGAAAGCAGATAGCAGAATGGGCTAACAAGTCAAGGCGTATTTGAGTAGTATGCGATACTGCATTTGTCACTACTTTAAAGAAAATGCTAATTTTATCTCCAATGTTTTATTTATTCACCATTTTAATTGAAAGTGGAAAATCTCAGAGTCAAGAGAACTCAGAACTTTTAGTAGTTTGGACAAATTTCTAGTGATGTTTCAAAACAGCCTCCAGCTGCTGCCAGTTTGTTTAGGCAGCATATGCATTATGGAAATGTCTAAAGCCATACATTAACATATTCACAGAGCCTTCCCATAGTAAGATAATATAGTTGTCATCAGGGCAACTGTGATGAAAATCTAATTACAGTCTAATTACATTTTTCTTTGAGCAGTCCTAAACTAGATCATCAATGTAGATCAAAATCAGCTGAGGAACCAAAGTAACAAAGCTTTCAAATATTGGCATTTACAAATGCATTGTTATTCCTTAGGCATTGTAAATATTGAAACTAAACCTAAGCATAGACATGTCACAAAGCAACCCAGAGCACAAAAAAAATATAAATATTTAATTGCTTCTGGTGAAAAGATACTATATGCAAATGTCAAACCACATCCAAATGTCTTTGGCTACATCACACAACTGACAACGTTTTCTCCCCAGCATCTGAACCATAAAATAAGCTTTTCCTGAGCAGCAATGTGTAATACAACTGCTGAAAGAAACATCTGCTCAACAGTTGCAGATTTCTCACTGTGGAATGCTCCAAATCATGTAATCTTTTCTCCCCCACAACAGTTTTAATTCTGATTAAGTAATTAATTTTTATGTCTGAATCTTCATGGTTTGGCATTTGTCTTAGAGTGACTACTACAAGCCTTGGGTTGTGTTGGAACCTGAGTGCATGGCATAAACACATTTTTCAGAGACAGAACAAAGTGTGGATCAGTGTAGGATGATCCTAGTAATTTTATAACTGTAGGGGAAAAAATGTTCCTATTTAATTACAACAAAGAACATTTGTTGCAATAAAGTACATTTCCAATACACGAGTGAACATCTGGAAATCCTGAATACTCAATATTAAGTGGTACTGTGACTGATAATCCCATCTTTTCAGTAATAATATTTTGCTTACATCTGTGTAATTCTTTAATCTGATATTCGTTGTGTAGAACTTTCTGTGAAGGACCCACTTTGAAGAGTCAGAAATATTTGAATACAAGCTGCTACATTTCCCAGGGTTGGTCCATATGTTACAGAAATAATGGCACTGAAAGTTCCAACTTCTTGTTTGCTACTGAAGTAGGAAGAAGGAATTGGTGTATTTCAGGACAAGAGAAAGGACTACAAACATAGGAAGGCATCTCCATAGTCACTTACATCATAGATAGGCAAAACCAAAGTAAACTTTGGTTGGTCTCTTCTCCCAGGCAACCAGCAACAGAAGAAGAGGACACAGTCTCAAGTTGTGCCAGGGGATGTCTAGCCTGGATGTTAGGAGGAAGTTCTTCCCAGAAGGAGATTTGCTATTGGAATGGGCTGCCCAGGGATGTGGTGAAGTTGCCGTACTTGGAGGTGTTCAAGAAAAGCCTGGCTGAGGCACTTAGTGCCATGGTCTAGTTGATTGGACAGGGCTGGATGCTAGGTTGGCCTGGATGATCTTGGAGGTCTCTTCCAACCTGCTTGATTCTATGATAAACCTTTGTTCTAGTATCTCACAGTCTATTGTTGCTTGGACCTTCATGCAAAGAAATATGTAGTGTCTGTTTTAGAATTCCATGTTGAAAGGAATTAACTCTGCAGCTGACTGGCACTCTGTAGCCAGTATATACACACAGGGATTCACACACACGAGTTCTGCACACGTTGTACTGAGCTGTGCAAGTTCAACATTTACCCTAAGATGTGTAGAGTGAAATGCCCTGTAGGATTTAGTGGCTGTGTTGAAAGACTGCTCACCAAGAAAATGTGTACAACTGTTCAATAATTACAAACTTGAGATTCTTTTCCTGATAGAAACATTCCCTTCTGTATACAAATTGCTGTTGCACACTGAGTATCACAGTTTTTACATTTTTACAGCAGGAGTAGACATTTGATAAGAGATGCTCAGCAGTTGTTTTTATGACTTTGCTACTTGGCCTTGTCATAGCTGCTACAGGGAATAAGAAAGGAGGCTGCTAATGACATCTTTGCTGTTTCTCTGTATTCTGTTTCTCAGTCTTGCAGCCATCAGTGACACTGATGTGCTTAATGAGTTGTGGGGCTTTTTGAGATTATCCTAAGCATTCTTGCAATTTTAACGTCTGGTAAAGTAGAAATGTCTCACCATGCAGAAGTTGTAAGCAGAACACTATTGCTATTACTATTTGTATCTCTTAAGTAAGTTCCCCAGCTTCCATTTTGCCAGAAACTACATATTTTGTCATAAGAAACCAGACCATTTTGCTATGCAGTCAGAAGCAAATCACTCAAGCGTTTGGATAATTACAAGTTGTATCTATTTGTCATTTTTAATAACAAATGAAAGAATTGTTTCTTCTTGCCAGCCAGTTGTGTGACATTAGAATACACACAGACTGATCTTTTTCTCTTGTATCATTTAGGTCTCTCTACAACAGTGGAATTCATGTATGAATTGCAATATCAATCAAATGAAATTAAATCTCAGCTTCAGTCTTTGGTTGATATGCATCTGGTTGAAAGAAAACATGATACAGAATCTGGAATCATGACACTGATCTTTAATACTGTGTTTGCTCCTAACAAGCCAATGAGGTAAGCTCCTGTTTCTTATTACCATCAGAACACACAATAGAATCCTGTCTGGTCACTCTTAGCTATGCAAACCCCACATTGTTTTCTTTCTCCTCTGAGATCTATTATTTTAGGTTTTCTCACTTGCTGCTTTCAGTAGGATATTTGTTTAAGTTAAAAGCAGCAGTGTTTCCTTTTAATGCCTGTGAGATGATTCTGTTGAGTTACTACTTTACTCCACGTGTCCCTCAATTTACTTCTAAACAGCAAAGTACTGGAAGACTTACAATGAACATTATTTCTTTTCAAACTTTGTGGAAATGACACAGACAAAATGGTCTATCAATCTTAAAAACCTTTTCCTAGATGAACTTGTGTGCATATTATAGTTTTTGGATGGATGGAATGACTGAATCAGAAATTAGTATCTAGTGGCCAGGTAACAACAGTCCACAGGAAGACATCCTCTCTTATAGCTACGGTGTGAAAAATGATTGCTTTGATATACATTGATAGATCCCACCTCTTTAAAAAGAGTCTGTGAGGGGGAGATGCTTTCTGAGAGAGGGAGAGAGTGTGCCTGCCTTTTTGAAGCAGTCAGATGTGTGTAAGAAGTTTGGTAAGAAGCTTCAGTAACATACAGGTAACATAGTAAATTCCAAGGCTCAACATTACCAGGAAGATTAGGGAGCAGTCACAACTGAGTACCATGGGTTGCATGCAAAGGAGGTATTCTTAGGATGCATGAGGGAGCTCTTACTTGCAGTAGGCTAGAAGGTTAATGAAACAGAGAGCAAAGACAATGCACTCACCCCACGGCGTGTTGCTGCATCAGAGGGGAAGTTAATTTGGAAATGCTTTTTATTCCTACTCTGGCTTTTTGGGGTCTCTTTTGTTGTTTGGTTTTTTTTTGTTGTTGTTTTTTTATCCTTGTGTGGTTGAGACTTCCTATAGAGGACTCACTGAATGCAGCAAATTAGTCTTAATCTACAGCACAAACTCTCCTGTTAGACAGTCTGAAGACATCAGAGTCTGGAATTTTTCTAAAGTACATAGACCTTCATTAGATCTATTTTTTATTCTAATGTGTACTGTTAACATGTTCTGAACAAAATTCTCCTCTAACACCACAGAAAATAAAGAATAATAACTAAAATATATTGACTTACATTTGTTTAACTCCACAGAGAGTAAGCAGCAGAAAAAATAAATCTCATGGCTGTGCCAATAATTCTCTTTCATATTATGTCTTTTCTTGTACTTTGCTGTAAATATCAAGTGCTATTTAGTCTGCATTCTGGTCTAAATGCAACTGAGACATACTGTGGCACACAAAATTAAGGATATATTCCAAAGTAATGCCATCTGTATTTTCATTTTGTTAGTATAATTCTCCATATTCCAGGCTCAGTTTAGGAGTGAATTTACTCAGTTTGTGTTTTATAACATTCTGTACATTAAATGTTTCTATCTGAAATTGTAAGGAATGAAGCAACTCTCACAGTACAGTGCACCACGGGAGGTGTTTGGAAGTTTCCAGTTCAGTTCATTGCAATGGAGCCAGAAGTGGATGATGTCATCAACATTGAAGCAGTTGGCCTGAATAAGGAATCTCTAGTTGACTTCAAACTTACAAGCCAAACAAGGTAAAATTGCTTCTAATCAAATATTTATGTAGGTTTCTGAAGCTAGAACTCAGACTTACACACACCAGGTAGTCTAGTTTTGGCCAAGAGAAGTACAACTGGGTTGCAGCTATTCCATCATCAATTGTGCATGCTGTTTTGTATAGGTAGCATACAGTTTTGTTTGTAGCGTAGAGAACAGAAGCATTCTACATTTAGGCAGTAGCTCCTCAAGAGAAAAAAATCTGGAATAAATCCAAATGTTTCTGTTATGACTTTAAAGTTTTGCCCTAAAATGCTTGTGCATGTTAAACTGTGTAATACAATGCTAAGGAAGATGTGTTGCAGTGTTTAAAGCTCACTATTCAAGCCTCTTTTCTTTTCTTTTCTTTTCTTTTCTTTTCTTTTCTTTTCTTTTCTTTTCTTTTCTTTTCTTTTCTTTTCTTTTCTTTTCTTTAGTTCTCTTCTCTTCTCTTCTCTTCTCTTCTCTTCTCTTCTCTTCTCTTCTCTTCTCTTCTCTTCTCTTCTCTTCTCTTCTCTTCTCTTCTCTTCTCTTCTCTTCTCTTCTCTCCTCTCCTCTCCTCTCCTCTCCTCTCCTCTCCTCTCCTCTCCTCTCCTCTCCTCTCCTCTCCTCTCCTCTCCTCTCCTCTCCTCTCCTCTCCTCTCCTCTCCTCTCCTCTCCTCTCCTCTCCTCTCCTCTCCTCTCCTCTCCTCTCCTCTCCTCTCCTCTCCTCTCCTCTCCTCTCCTCTCCTCTCCTCTCCTCTCCTCTCCTCTCCTCTCCTCTCCTCTCCTCTCCTCTCCTCTCCTCTCCTCTCCTCTCCTCTCCTCTCCTCTCCTCTCCTCTCCTCTCCTCTCCTCTCCTCTCCTCTCCTCTCCTCTCCTCTCCTCTCCTCTCCTCTCCTCTCCTCTCCTCTCCTCTCCTCTCCTCTCCTCTCCTCTCCTCTCCTCTCCTCTCCTCTCCTCTCCTCTCCTCTCCTCTCCTCTCCTCTCCTCTCCTCTCCTCTCCTCTCCTCTCCTCTCCTCTCCTCTCCTCTCCTCTCCTCTCCTCTTCTCTTTAACTGATATATAATTTTTCAAAGTACTTTATGCAAACATCCAGTGCAAACCAATCACTGTGCTTTTAAAAATCTTTAAATGTGTCATTCCTTTTTATTATGCAAGGATGCTACAAATTCATCTCTACTCTGCCCTTTCACTGCGTAAAATAGTGGTGTCATTCTTCAGTATTTTGTTAATCTCTGTTTTAAAAGTTCTGCAGAAATCTGTATTAAAAAAAAAAAATATATATATATATAAAATTTTGACATTTCATTATTTTCTCAGGGTTTCAGGATGCTATAGCAAACTCAGTGTCATTTGTAGACGGCAGAGAGTCAAGGAATACATTGTGTGGTTTTAAAATAGTAACCAGTGAACCTAAAAGAATCATGATCCTTACAATCTAATTAAGTCATGGAAGTATTTTAAGTGTCCTTTTTATTTTAAAACAATGCTTTTTTACTATATATATCTAGAAAATGTGCTGGATATGCTGATTGGCAGCTTTCATTGTAGATAGACCTTCGGTTGTAGTTTTGTGGCATCCCCAGCAGGGAGTGTTGCTGGTTCCAAATTGTTGTTGGTTTTAATTGTTAATTTTCGTTTTTAAGGCATTTTATTTCCAAAAGCCATGCCTCTCAGATAGATAGTTGTTCCAGCTTTTAGATGGCTGTCAGTGATAATAATTACTGAGGACTCTGAAAAATTCTCCTATGGCAGTGTTCAAGTTAACAGCTTCAATAGAATGGGCTGTTTCAGGAACAAAAGTGAAGCAATTGCTCTGGCAATACTGTAATCTCCTGGTAGGTGTTTGATAGCAGTGAAGAGACCTAATGTTCTCTAGAAAGGTATTATAAAACCTGAATCACTGTAGTTATATAAAGAAGGAGCCATGGTGAAAGACAGATTCTCTTTTTCCCTCTAACAAATTCCAACATAACAAGGACCTCACCACATATTTAAAATACAAAATGTAATGCTTACACGTACTGACTTAACTCCATGGTGTAATTACTGCCAACATCTGTTCTGTAAGTCCTGCATTGCTTTATCTCATCTTTGATTTGCTTAGGAGATCATGGTGGTGGAGGTTTTGTTACAGAACAGTCAGCCAACCAGCATTTTACATACCATATCTAGAGTTTAAAAGCAATTACACAAGAAACTTGTATGTTACAGATGTAATTTAATGCTTGAATAACTCAAATGGCTTAGATGAAAAACAGGAGTACAAAATACTTCAATATATCTTATATTTTCAATTGAGATACAGAGCATCATCTGATAGACATTCCCTGAAATAATGATCACCCCTTTGGAGTTGTTGGTTGTTTTAAGTAAACAATTAGTAACACCATCCCATAAAGAGTCAGTTCTGGTATTAAGGAGAGATGGAGTTTTTTCCACACTTTGTGCAGGTATTTTCTGTCTTCCTTTCTTATGCTGAATAGCAGCTCATGGCACTGCTGCTTTGAGAGTGACTGGCAGGGGAAATGTATTTCTGAGCAAGTTGTTGTAAAGGGACTCTGCAGCTGGTTTTTTTTTCTCCTTCTGTTACTTACAGGACAGAGTGGCTTTACAGCATTGTTTAAGACCTGTACAACTTGGATGTCCCTGCTTACTGCAGTGATGGGTCAGGCTAGATGACTTTTAGAGGTCCCTTCCAGCCCAAATCATCCTATGATTCTATGATCTTTTGGGGCTAGCA
Organism: Pogoniulus pusillus; assembly: GCF_015220805.1. Classification (NCBI taxonomy): domain Eukaryota; kingdom Metazoa; phylum Chordata; class Aves; order Piciformes; family Lybiidae; genus Pogoniulus; species Pogoniulus pusillus. The sequence goes on from NC_087275.1 coordinate 25,604,004, forward strand.
GGACACACAGTGATGCAACAAAACATTTGGATTTCAGGCCCCACTCAAGAGTAGGGTTACTATTTTATTGAAGGTACTTCTATTTATATACCAAATTGAATGACAGTCTTCAGTGACCCGTAGGGCACCTTTGGTAATCACTACAAAACCGTAAGGTCAATGGTTTTAGCTTTCTTTTAGTTCACACCAACTGCAGCTCAAATGTAGGCTTCTCCCATTAATTTCACCCCTTCCCCAAAAAAATCCTCAAATCAGCATGAAATATTTCAGAGTGAATTAATGGTGTTATGGTTTACCCATAACTACATTTGATGTAATTACCTCAGGAATGATTATGAGTTACAAATGGGACACAGTTGCTCAGGGTCCCCCTCATTGCTGTCTACAACTACCTGAAGCAGATGAAAGACCTGGAACACAAACCCTATGAGGAGAGGCTGAGGGAGATGAGGTTGTGCAGCCTGGAGGAGGCTGAAGGGTGACCTCATTGGTGTGTACACCTACCTGAAGGGAGGCTGTAGCCAGGTGGGGGTTGGTCTCTTCTCCCAAGCAACCAGCAATAGAACAAGGGGACACAGTCTCAAGTTGTGCCAGGGGAGGTCTAGGCTGGATGTTAGGAGTGATTGGCATTGGAATGTGCTGCCCAGGGAGGTGGTGGAGTCACTGTCCCTGGAGGTGTTCAAGCAAAGACTAGATGAGGCACTTAGTGCTGTGCTCTAGATGACTGGATAGGGCTGGGTGCTAGGTTGACTGGATGATCTTGGAGTTCTCTTCCAACCTGTTTGATTCCATGATTCTATGAAATTATGAAAGTGATGCTTTGCTTAAGAAAACTAGTCCTTTCTGTATTTGTTTTGCTGAAAATATCTTCTTAAGGTATTTTAAATCAATCATATTTTGGGATAGAACATTTGTATTAATACAGACTGGGGTTTTTTGAGACTATTTGCTACTCTGTATTCTGGTACAGAAGTTTTTTAGATGAGTTGATGTATTTATTCACACTAAAATACTAATATCTAGCTACAGTATAAGAGTACTCTATTTGTCTTCAAGTGAAAATACCTCAGTAGCCAACATGAAGTGTGAATAGATACTTAAGAACACTTTGTTCCCTTGGAAATGTTTGGTAAATTACATTGCTTTGAATGCTTAGTCGAGATCCTGTTCATTCTCTCTGCTTATTTCTCAAACACAAAACCTCCTTTCAGTAGTATAATTCATATGCCTGTCAGTGATTGTTTTAGTCATGTACTGCATCCAATATGCATTAGAGTTTTATCCATCTTTCTGCCCCAACCTCTCCTTCTTCTCCTGTGTTTATCACAAATAGGACCTGCTATCACAAAAGCAAACAGCATACTCTCAATACGGTTTCAATGGAGTGGTATCTGCAAAATCCCAGGCTCCTCAGATTGTGAAAACATAGCTGGAACAATGAGATAAAATTGGTAGACTGGAGAGATGAGAAGAAAGATGAAGTTCAAGTCACAGAATCATCGAATTGTCAGGGTTGGAAGGGATGTCAAGGATCATCTAATTCCAGCTCCTCTGCCATGGGCAGGGACACCTCACACTAGATAAGGTTGCTCAGAGCCACATCCAAACTGGCCTTAAAAACTTCCAGAGATGGGACTTCCACCACTTCTCTGCGCAATCTGTTCCAGTTTCTCATCACCCTTATGGTGAAGAACTACTTCCTAACATCCAATCTGAACCTACCCACTTCTAATTTTGCTCTATTCCCTCCAGTCCTGTCACTACCTGACATCCTAAAAAGTCCCTCACCAGCTTTTATGTAGGCCCCCTTCAGATATTGGAAGGCCAGAACAGGATTTACTTGGGGCCTTCGCTCCCATAGACTAGCAGCCTCAACTCTCTCAGCCTTTTCTCATAGGAGAGGAGCTCAATCACTCTGGTCGTCCTTGTGGCCTTTCTCTGCACATGCTCCAGTATGTCCACATCCCTGCTGCATCCCCTCTGCTGCATCACCTCTGCTATGAGGACAGACTAAAGGACTTTGGGGCTGTTCAGTCTGGAGAAGAGGAGGCTCCGAGGTGACCTTATTGCAGCCTTCCAGTATCTGAAGGGAGCCTACAAAAAACCTGGTAGTGACAGGACTAGGGGGAATGGAGCACAGCTGGAGGTGAGGAGATTCAGACTGGACGTGAGGAGGAAGTTGTTCAGCCTGGAATGGGTTGCCCAGGGAGGTGATTGAGGCCGCATCCCTGGAGGTGTTTAAGGCCAGGCTGGATGAGGCTGATGTAGGGTAGGGTGTCCCTGCCCATGGCAGGGGGCTTGGAGCTAGATGAGCCTTGTGGCCCCTTCTGACTCTGACTGATTCTGTGATTCTTTGAAAAAGATGTTAGTGATTTCCACTAGGAGAAGTGTTTCTACTTTGCTGCCACAACTGATGCATTTCATTAGAACTAGCAGGAGGCAGAATTAGGTATGCTGCAATGAAATGCTTTCATTAAGTTCTCGGCACACCCCCTCCCTCTTTCACCCTCTCTCACACATTGCTGTGCATGTTACAGGCCTGGATTCCTACACCAATCCCTTTGTTACTACTTCTGCTAAATTCTGCTGTTACTCTAAAGATGTAATAAGAATGCTTTAGTTTAGCATCTCCCACGCACTAACAGCTGCAAAGAACAAATGTTATCTGAGATCTGGTTTTCAGTCTGAATGGAGGCTAGGTGAAAAATGTCTATAACGATACACATGAGGCAGAGCTTCCAAAAAGTTATGGCCATCCTTCCTAATACAACACCTGACATGTCACACATTTAGCCAGAGGCTGCATCTAACCCTGTCACCTGGAGTGCTTTCCACAGGAAGAGTCAGCTTACCAATTTAGAATTATAGTACCCCTGGGCAGAACAGCAACAAGACAGAAACGTTCACATTTTGTGATGTTAAAGCCTCTAGCTCCTGCTTTGGTTTTGCAACACACACAGAGCAGAAGTGATGGTATAGTTAGTAAAGCATTCCCTGGCAGTCACTTGTCATGCAGAGTTTGTTCATATGTTTTGAAAGTCCTTTAATGTTGAAGCAGTCTTCCCAGTAGAGTGATACAGTGATAGCTATAGAGTAGTAACTGGACTTAAGCCTTTTCTGCTGCCCAAAGCTGAATATTCAGAGCAATAATTAAACTAGAGTTGATTTTTGGTAGGAAATGTAACCAATTTTGATTAAGAGAGGAGGTTTTTTCCTAGGTTTTTTTTTCCCTATTGTCATTTTTTGGTGGAAACAATCCAGATCATACCAACTACCACTAATAACTATACAGAATTTGACAGCTGCTTAGCATTAATAAATTTAAAGATCTTCATTACCAGTAACTGAAACTTCATGTGTTACCCAACAGATGTTAACTGCAAATGACGCCAAGCAATTAGGTTATGATTAACTAATTTTGAAAGCACGTTGCAACATTTTCAGCCCACATCCCTTATTTGCTCAATTACCTGCTTTATAGATTAAGAAATTTTGTTGTTCTTATTTATTTATTTATTTATTTATTTTTTATTTCAAGTGCAGTAGCTGTTCTTATCAGTTTAATACTTGATACATCCTGGATGAGAGGACTTTATATTAAATGGATTTTTGGGCCATGGGAGTTGGATCCAGAGCTTGCTCCTTCCCCTCCACACATTGTCTTGGTATTGCAGTGCTTCCAGGAATGGTGCACCAAGAACTGTGCGGCCAGTAGGACAAGGGAGGTTATTATGCCCCTGTACTCAGCACTGGTCAGGCCACACCTTGAGTGCTGTGTCCAGTTCTGGGCCCCTCAATTCAAGAGAGATGTTGAGGTGCTGGAACGTGTCCAGAGAAGGGCAACAAAGCAGATGAAAGACCTGGAACACAAACCTTCTGAGGAGAGGCTGAGGGAGCTGAGGTTGTGCAGCCTGGAGGAGGCTGAAGGGTGACCTCATTGGTGTGTACACCTACCTGAAGGGAGGCTGTAGCCAGGTGGGGGTTGGTCTCTTCTCCCAGGCAACCAGCAACAGAACAAAGGGACACAGTCTCAAGCTGTGCCAGGGGAGGTATAGGCTGGATGTTAGGAGGAAGATCTTCACAGAGAGAGTGATTGGCATTGGAATGGGCTGCCCAGGGAGGTGGTGGAGGCACCATCCCTGGAGGTGTTCAAGCAAAGCCTGGATGAGGCACTTAGTGCCATGGTCTAGTTGACTGGCTAGGGCTGGGTGCTAGGTTGGCCTGGATGATCTTGGAGGTCTCTTCTAATCTGGTTGATGCTATGATTGATTCTTTAATTGTAAAGAAACTCCCATCCACACTAGACCAAAAGTGCTATGTGTTCTTTTTTATGTGTGGTTTGCAAAGTGCTGAATTTTGTAAAGAAATAAATTTCTTGAGAATAATTTACCACTTCAGTAGTTTGAGGAAGAGAGGAGTAAACCTTTCAGCTATTTTGAGCCTTAATTTAATGCAGGATTATATTTTTGGATTTGCTGGGTATTTTGTTAACTTCAGCAGCGAGAACTTTATGGGAATATAAATGCTAAGGTTTTCTTTAGTGGAAGACATGAAGTGCAATTCTTTTTAGTTTACTAATTTGACAATTATCTAACAAGAACACTGATGAGCAGAGACTGCTATTACTTTAGAATGGAATAATTATAACTATAGCTATTAAATACTATCTGAATTTCCACTCTTCCTAGTTGTCATGATTTCATAGTGCAACTATGATTTTGATTCAAATGAATATTTACTCTCATTCATTACTTGAGTAAGGACAGAGTTTATATTATCTGATACAGTCTCAAGTTGTGCCAGGGGAAGTCTAGGCTGGATGTTAGGAGGAAGTTCTTCACAGAGAGAGAGTGATTGGCATTGGAATGGGCTGCCCAGGGAGGTGGTGGAGGCACCGTCCCTGGAGGTGTTCAAGACAAGACTGGATGAGGCACTTAGTGCCATGGTCTGGTTGAGTGGATAGGGCTGGGTGCTAGGTTGGCCTGGATGATCTTGGAGGTCTCTTCCAACCTAGTTGATTCTATGATTCTGTGATTCTATAGTGATATCAGACCATTATGACAGCAGTTATGGAACATGAAGGTGGGAAGACAGATTTGTTTTCTCTGCCCTTGTGTTTACTAATTAATTTGTGTTTGATTCATATGTGTTTTCAGAGCTCTACACATCATTATTCTCTATCAAGTATGTTAGTATCTGCCACCCCTGTGTTAAGCAAAAGCCCTTGTGAAAGCATTTAGATTGTCTTAACCCTGTCCTTCATGGCTTAAAATTGACAAGGTAAACACTAACTCCACAGGTTTACCTAAAGCAGTAAACAAAAGGGGCGATTTGGAGGAGTTAATCTTTAATTATTTCAAAGCACAGGATTGCTGATTTTTAATTAGACAATAAATATACAGACACCAAAAACAGTAATGTCTGAAATTCAGGTGCTATTCTGGTCATCTCATCTCCAGCTTTCTCTCTCCTATAGAAGATGAGAATGAGAACTATTTGTTTATGTTCATGTGGCTGCTTGAGGTGGATTTCTAGCTCAGACATAAAAAAAAATAGGGACAGAGAAACTTAGACACTAACTGTAAAGTGGAAAAGTACTGTGGTCTCTGAGTGAAGAGGTGAACATGCCAGGGATAGGCCATAAAATGGCAACAATGGACAAGTTAATACAATTTAATTGGAACACTGAAAACTTTAATCTGGAAGCACAGCTTCTATCTGCCCCTTGCTGCTTTTGCTGCACTCACTGCTATCTCCCCCCCCTGCCGCTCCTTTAGGCTGCTGCTTTGCTGCCACTGTACTCCATCCCCACCTCCTCTCAGGTTGGTATATTCTGTAATAGTTAATTTTGTCTATACTGTTATATTTAGTTTAACTGTAAAAATATACAAATTTATTTTCCTGATTCCCAAATCCTGAGTTGCAGTGAATTTTCTCTCTCTGAAGCAGATTTACAATAAGTTATTGGGGGAGGGATCCACTCTAACCCATAACAACTCAAGAGCTAGCCAGGATCTGACATCATCTCAGTGATCTGAACATCAGTGAAAACACTGCTTGTTTTCTATTGAGAAACCATCTTTAGATATACTTTTCCAATAAAAATTCATGGTTTATCAGCACTACAGGCACTGTCAAAGGTTCTTGAGTCTGTCCTGGGTCCAGTGCTCTTTAACATCTTTGTCAGTGGCATGGAAAATGGCATTGAGTCCATCCTCAGCAAGTTTGCTGATGACACCAAGCTGTGTGATGTAGTGGTCTCACTTGAGAGAAGGGATGCCATCCAGAAGGACCTTGACAGGCTTGAGAAGTGGAATAGTGACAACTGCAGGAGGTTCAATGAGCCAAACTGCCAAGGTCCTGCATGTCAGGCCAACCTCAGGAACAAATATAGGCTGGGTGCAGAGTGGGTTGAGAGTAGCACTGAAGAAAGAGACTTGGGTGTATTGATTGATGAGAACCTCAACATGAACCATCAGTGAGCTCATGCAGCCAAAACCACAAATTGTATCCTGGTCTGCATCAAGAGGAGTGTGGGCAGAGGTCAAGAGAGGACAGTAGGACTCTGGAACAGGTTGCCCAGGGAGGTTGTGGATGCCCCCTCATTGTGGCTGTTTATGGCTAGATTGGATGAGATCTTGGGCAATTTTTAGCCTCTCTTCAGTTGAGAGGCTTCCCTGCCCGTGGCAGGGGAGTCAAAGTAGGTGACCTGTGAGGTGCCTTCCCACCTAAGCCATTCTATGATTCTGTGTGTGTGCATAAGTTTTTAATTGCTAGCTTTTGCAGTATTAGCTTCATTAGAGTCCCTGCTGGCTTGTCATGTTACAGCTATACAATTTAATTTGCCAGATTTTCTGTTTTCCTTATTTGGATATAGCTTCCACTCAGGAATATTTTGTCTCCAGTAAGTGACTTGACTTTCTTGTTTAAAACTGCCAGGCTTTGCAGAGGGGAGGGAAGGGGTAGGGAAAGGGAAGAGCAGGATTTAGGTCTGACTGCACATTTTCATCTAAGTATATATGTGTGTACATGTAAATATATTTTACTCAACAGAGAACAATAAAATAGAGCTGCCTCTAGTGCTTTGTGCTGATGCTGTGAAGGAGCATGCAGCTTTTCTTTAAAGCTTTTTCATAGTTTTTCTCAATGAAAATTGATATCTGACAAGATTGATGCAGTAAGATCTTTTATCTGACTTCATGTATGCAATTATACATCAGTTTTGCTACAGCTTGATTTTAAACTGTTGGGTCTCCTTGTCAGGACTAGAGCTATTGCTTCTTCTCCTTTGTGTTTTCTGACTGTTTTGAGGTGTCATTTACAATCTGGAAAAAGCACACTGCTGTTGCATCATGCCCTGCTAAGATCCAATTTCTACAGGAATAAATTCCTTGTTTTCTTGTGTTTTCTGTGCATGCATCCTGTCCCATCTCCCTTAGCATTTCATCATTTCATCTGCAGTCTAAGTCATGCTTTTCAGTGCTTAATAGGAGTCATCACCCCTAACTGCTTGCTAGAGAACAGACTGAACATGGGAGATAAAGTGCTGTCTTCAAGTGTTTCTAAGTCTAGTGTACAGAGCAGTGATGTTGGAAATAAAGATTTGTGTTCAGGACTCTATTTCCAGACACAGGGTTTGAATATTCATCTCAGACAATTTTGGTATGTTCTCCACTCTGCTACTCTAAGAGGAATCACTTCTTTTTCATCCTGTGCCTGCTCTTTGTGTGTAGTAAGTGTGCTGTAGGCATTCACAGCTGAGCAGTCCTTGTGGGACATGCAGATGTAAAAATTCAGCACTTAGATGGCACACAGATGGCAACTCAGGACATAGCAGAATTAGTACTCATGGCCCAGGGCTATGAACTCAGCTGCACATCTTAGGCCCCATGAAAAGAGATTGTCAGCATAAGTTTGATGCCACAAGATTTGAAATGTCATTTCAAACATTTGGTAGCTTTGCCTACCTTACTGTCACCTAAAGGAAAAGATGGACTAAACCTGCTAAGGCACTAATGGCATTTAGCAGTGCAATGGCAATGCTAAAGATGAGGTTAGGTTTGGTTTGGTTTGGTTTAGGTTTTGGTTTTCCTTTTCTGCACTCACACTCTTTGTTTCTACGAACTTATACTGTGGCCTTTGTTCATGAGAACAATTTGAACGTAGGAAAACTTTTTGTGAGAGCATGCTCCAAAGGAGAGCTATTTTTAAATGAGAAGCCCCAGACCACAAGATAGCACTTGCCCAGGAAATGTGGGACATTTCCATAGAGATGTGAATTGTCATAAAATATTAAATTTCACCTCTTTGTGAGTACTTTCTTTGAAAAGCAGTGATATGTCTAGTGTGACAAGCCATGAAGAATCGGATTTTAACAGCTTTTATTTGAGATGATGTTAGTTTTTTGTACTTCAGGTTTTATCAGCTGAGAAAGTGTCCCTATAAGCATGCATGATACTTGAACTGCTGTACTATGACAGGCTGTTGTGGATTATTTTTTCACCCTCCTGTTCTATTTGTAGTATGAATTTCATTTCTCCTCTTTCTGTCCAGATAGTGATATAAAGTTGTCCTCAGCAGCACATATAAAGACTAGAGGGAGAATACCTGACTGGAAACATATAAAAATGTGTGTTCTTTTTCTGCTGGGAAAGATCATGGCAAGGAGGCTTCTGCAAAACTGTGATGACAGTTTGGGATTGACCTAAGGCTTCAGTTTGGGATTGACATAAGATTGTTTTGTAGTCCTCAGCCACTGTCTTTGCCAGGTATCTTCTTTGGATGTAGCAATACTACCATGATTCTAGCAATTAGACAAGATCTGCAGTACCTCTGAGAGATTTTTTTTGGCATAAGAGATATACAGTAATACTGTTAGAGCAACAAGTTGATGATGATGATGATTATTGTTGCTGTTGTTATTATATTGTTATTGTTCTAGTCATAAAACTTAATAAAATGGTAACTTGTCAGTTTGATTTGGTTGGAGAGTGGAAGAGTGAGTGACTTCTAACAAGGAAAGTGAATTTTCACATTGATGTGGAACTAACTTAAAGGACCTGGACAAGCTAGAGAAATGGGCCCAGATGAACCTCATGAAGTTCAACAAGGCCAAGTGCATCTGGGTCAGGACAATCCCCATTGTCAATGTAGGCTGGGGGATGATGTGATAGAGAGCAGCCCCACAGAAAAGGACTTGGAGGTACTGGCAGCTGAAAAGCTGGATATGAACCAACAGTGTGCACTTGCAGCCCAGAAAGACAACTGCATCTTGGGCTGCATCAAATGAAGCCTGACTAGCAGGCTGAGAGAAGTGATTTTGCCACTCTGCTCTGGTGAGACCCCGCCTCAAGTAGGTCCAGCTCTAGGGCCTTCAACACAAGAAGGACATGGACCTGGTGAAGAGGGTCCAGAGGAAGGACACAAAAATGATCAGAATGCTGGAGCACCTCTCCTGTGAAATCAGGCTGAAAGAGTTGGGGCTGCTCAGCCTGCAGAAGAGAAGGCTTCAGGGAGATTTAGCAGCCTTCCAATGCTTGAAGGGGGCTTACAGGAAAGATGGAGAAAGACCATTTATAAGGGCATGTGGTGATAAGACCAGGGGCAATGGTTTTAAACTAGAACAGGACAGATTTAGATTAGATATTAAGCAGTTCATTACTGTGAAGGTTGCCCAGGGAGATGGTGGAAACACCATCCCTAGAGACATTCAATGTCAGGCTTTATGGGGCTCTGAGCAACCTGATCCAGTTTGGGATGCCTCTGCTTACTGCAGGGAATTCAACCTCTGGAGGTGCCTTCCAACCCAGTGCATTGCATGGTTCTATACGCTTCCCCAATGCTGCCAAGTTCCACACACTGGCCCAGGTGTGAGACTGTAGATAAATTGCATCAAGATGCCATAAAAGACACAACAGCCTCCTGTGCTTTTCCACAGGTACCCAGAGGCGTTCACTGCACACTTCCTGGCAGGAAGCGATCCTGAGTTCCATGTGCTGCCACAAGCTGGAGAACTCCTTCCAGCAGGCACTGTGGGAACCCAAATCACAGTGGGATTCAAACCAAGGATGTATGGCAAGAAGCACAGAGCAACACTAGTAATTGAGGTAAGCCTTTCTGAATGCAATACACAAATATGTCTTTGGGAGTGGAAGGGAAAAACCAAATCCTGTGCAAAAAAGAAGCATCGTTGAAACACACAGATGCATGCCCTGTGATTATTTTACTAATCTTCCTGAGATTACAGAAGCTTGTACAAGAATTAAACTAAATATTGAAAGTTAACTCAGGAAAAGCTGGAACAAGCATATTATACTTTAATGTCTATGTTATCCCTTTGCCATTATCACAGTATCACAGTATCATCAAGGTTGGAAGAGACCTCATAGACCATCAAGTCCAACCCTTTACCACAGAGCTCAAGGCTAGACCATGGCACCAAGTGCCACGTCCAATCCTGCCTTGAACAGCCCCAGGGACGGCGACTCCACCACCTCCCCAGGCAGCCCATTCCAGTGTCCAATGACTCTCTCAGTGGAGAACTTTCTCCTCACCTCAAGCCTAAATTTCTCCTGGCGTAGCTTGAGGCTGTGTCCTCTTGTTCTGGTGCTGGGCACCTGAGAGAAGAGAGCAACCTCCTCCTGGCCACAACCACCCCTCAGGTAGTTGTAGACAGCAATAAGGTCACCCCTGAGCCTCCTCTTCTCCAGGCTAAACAATCCCAGCTCCCTCAGCCTCTCCTCATAGGGCTGTGCTCAAGGCCTTTCACCAGCCTCGTTGCCCTTCTCTGGACACGCTCAAGCATCTCAATGTCCTTCCTAATCAGAAGACACAGATACTGAACTCGGTACATTTAGCCCAACTCCATAGTTAATGTGACAGAATGACTTTTCAGAGAAAATCAAAGTAATCATGTTAAGAACTGGTGAAGAATACACAAGTAATTGCATACATGAAGCCTAGGTTGTTATTTTTACTTGTATTAAACCACCTGTGATCAAAGGCAGTGGGAGCTAAATTGTAGAAGGCAGAATTTCAGAACACAAAGCCAGCAAGGACAGCCTGTCCCTGCTCAATGCAAGGTGGGGAGGTGTCTAGGATGACATTTGAAGGCCCATTCCAAGACAATGCAGTCTGTGAATGACTTTGTAGAAAGAATCTTTATATTAAACAACAAGAATTTGTAGCCAAGAAGCTTCTTAAGTTCGAAGATCAAGGAAATATTTGAAGACATTTATTCCTTCAATGGTAGAAATGTTTTTATTACTGCAAGAATTAATTTCTACAAGGAAACTGTTTGTCAAAAGCATAAAGTAGCAGCAAACACCCCCCACACTCATGGTTTGAACATTAAATCTCTTTGCTGCATGCTGGCAGTGTTTTCAGGCTGCTACATTAGCAGTGAAACAGCAATGTTGATTTGAAAGATAAGTAGTCAAAACAAACTTGATCAAAAGATGCGTGGCAAATGCCTACGGTGCTTTATCTCTCGGAGTGACAGCTTGTACAGCAGTGAACAGGAACAGGAAGGTAAATCATCCCCTGCATTCTGCACTGGTGAGGCCACACCTCGAGTATTGTGTTCAGTTCTGGAGCCCTCACTATAGGAAGGACATTGAGGTGCTGGAGCATGTCCAGAGAAGAGCAATGAGACTTGGGAAGAACCTGGAGCACATGGGCTATGAGTAGCATCTGAGGGAGCTGGGTTGTTCAGTTTGGAGAAGAGGAGGCTGAGGGGAGACCTCATCACTTTCTACAGCTACCTGAAGGGAGGTTGGAGCCAGAAGAAGCCAGCCTCTACTCCTTGGTGGCAAGCAACAGGACTAGAGGAAATGGTTACAAGCTGCACCAGGGGAGGTTCACGCTGAAAGGGTTCTCAAACTTTGGAATGGTCTGCCTAGGACAGTGGTGGGATCACCATCCCTGGAGGTGTGCAAGCGAAACCTGGATGAGGCACTTAGTGCCATGGTCTAGTTGACTGGCTAGGGCTGGGTGCTAGGTTGGCCTGGATGATCTTGGAGTTCTCTTCCAACCTGGTTGATTCTATGATTCTATGAAGCTTTGGAACAGGCTGCCCAAAAAGGTTGTGGAGTCTCCTTGTAAAGAAGTCTGGACAGACGTGGAGGCACCAGATCCTTTTGTTCTCCTTTCCTGTGGCTGCTTCTCCCATCAGCAGAAGGAGGGAGAGCATATATGGGCAAGCCAGGCCTATTTTGGCCTATTCAGGCCTTCCACAATGATCCCTATATGTTAAAAAATGCACTGAGGTCTCTTAATGTTCATAAGCACAATTTGGACCAGTACTGCACCATCATGGTATGTTCTTACTCTAACTGAAGCGTTGTTTCTGTAAAGTTTTGGTGAGGCTTGTGTTCTTTTTCCTCTTATTGCATAGTCCTTTTGTATACATTGCCCTTAGCTGTTTCCTCTCCATGCTTTCCATCCTGTAGTTTTAATGTAAGCTGCAGCATCTGTGACTGTAATTTTGCTGCTGCGTTTTCAGCATTGCCCTGAAATAAGACTTGATGACATGTTGAGAACACCAGATACTCATTTCTGCCTTTTCTAATAGTTGAAATAATTTTCATTAGTGACCTGAGGGAGATAGATGGAGTTAGATGGCAAAACCAGTATTGAATCACTCTTACCTGGGGAATGATAATGGAGGAGGTGGTGAAACGTAATTAATGTTGGACCTAACACTGAAGAACTGCTCTTGCACCTTTCTAGCCACTATATGGATTGAGGCTGTGGGCTATTTTTAGGAACAGTCAGGAAGTTTCTTCTACTGTGTTGCCTCTCTTCTGATGAGGTAAAAATATTTTACAGCACTCATTCTGTAAAATTTCCTTTGCATTTCTGAGGGCAGACTCCCAGTCCTAAGACTACTGTATGTTTATTATTAGATTCTATGAATAAGTGAGTAGCAGAACTGTCCTTTTAGTGTGTCTCAAGGAACAGTGGTAATTAGGTTGTGAATTAGCAGGGATGACAGTGTAAATTCTCTGTTTTATGCTGGTCATTACCATTCTGTTGTAAAGTCAAATGAGATGCTAAGATTATGGAGAAAGATCCTGCACTCATAGAATCATGGAATCAAGCAGGTTAAAAGAGACCTCCAAGATCATCCAGGCCAACCCATCACCCAACCCTGTCCAGTCAACTAGACCATGGCACTATGTGCCTCATCCATCCACCACTTCCCTGGGCAGCCCATTCCAATGCCAATCACTGTCTCTGGCAACAACTTCCTCCTAACATCCAGCCTACACCTCACAACTTGAGACTGTGTCCCCTTGTTCTGTTGCTGGTTAACTGGGAGAGGAGACTGACACCCACCTGGCTACAGCCTCCCTTCAGCTAGTTGTAGACAGCAATGAGGTCACCCCTGAGCATCTTCTTCTCCAGGCTGCACACCCCCAGCTTCCTCAACCTCTCCTCATAGGATTTGTGTTCCAGGCCTCTCACCAGCTTCGCTGCCCTTCTCTGGACACATTCCAGTGTCTCAACATCTCTCTTGAATTGAGGGGCCCAGAACTGGACACAGCACTCAAGGTGTGGCCTGACCAGTGTTGAGTACAGGGGAAGAATAACCTCCCTCATCCTGCTGGCCACACTGTTCCTGCTGCAGGCCAGGATGCCATTGACTCCCTTGGCCACCTGGGCACACTGCTGGCTCATCTTCAGCTACTATCTACCAGTACCCCTAGGTCCTTTTCTTCCTGACTGCTCTTCAGCCACTCTGTCCCCAGCCTGTAGCACTGCTTGGAGTTATTATGGCCAAAGTGTAGAACCTTGCACTTGTTCTAATGTCATTTTATTCTACAATCATCTTGTTCTTCTTCATTCTAAGTATTAAACCAAAATATTCTACATGAAATGTCTTTGTTTAGTGCCCTGATGAGAAATCCTGTATTCTTTAAGACTTTAATATTTATGAGTACTTATGGTAGAATTTATTAATGACAGGAACCCTTAATTACTTTGCTAAAACAATTAAATGTTCTTTAACCATCATAAACACTTTTGTTCTCAGTCAACTACATACTAAAACACTTGGAGTGAGACAATTATTAGCATAGCTGTTAGAAATCTTAATTTTGCAAAAGTGACATAGAAAATGACTTAAAGAATTTAATGTAGAGCAAAGAATTAAGTATAACAAAAAGGCAGTAAATAAAATAATCATATTTGTGTCCATAGCTGTGAAAAAGAACATTGTAATCTAGCCAAGCTACAAGTAAGAAACAGTGACATGATTCCTGAGGAGAATTTTTAAACTGATATTATTCCTTAATCAAAATTCTGCATTTATAATAGCCTTCATAAACAGCACAGTTTTAACTGAAGGGGAAAAAAATAAGTGGTGCCACTAATAATAAATTAGTGAAGAGAGCATGCTTCTTAAGCTATAAAGAGCTACAAAAAGGAAAAAGACTTCCTCAGCCACAGCCACATCTCAGAGCTAGGCTGTGCTGTGCTCATGAAGCTGAACAGAGAAGCAAGGGAACTTAATGACTGCAAAATGCAGGTAGGGCAGAAAAATGCTCTGCAAAGGCTTCCTGGGTCAGGCACAAGGTGGGGCAGCCAGAAGACTTGCAAGTCCTTGGAAAAGAGGATATTCAAACTGGCTTACAGTTAATTTGTTTGCACTGTGTTGAATTCAGCTGGAGACCTGAACAGTTGATTTGTAATTCATGGGTGAAACTTCAGAGATCTTCTAAAGCAGAATGCACACAGAATAAGCCTTAAAAGATAAAATAGATGTCAGAGTCAAGCAGATTGCATTATCTGCAACATTATCAAGCCCTGCAGAAGCCAGACTTGTACACCTTTATTACTGAATAATCAGTAACTTAGCCTATGGAAGATAGCATATCAAAGCCATTCGTCATGCTGCTCTGGATATAAATGATGCAGTGTGCAAGCCACAGTGCTCAGGTGTGGCTTCTCTAAGCTTGTCTATGCAAACTTGCATGTCTCAACAGTGAATGCTATTTTTACATATTCAGTAGCTCGGTGAGAATAAGTTCTGCATTCTTCCTGGCAGATTAATTAATTACCATAGTTCAGTGTTATTCTAAACTGTGTCTCTTGAACAGAACAAGCAAGGGGAGGGGAAAAGTAACAAAGTTAACAGGATTATTGAAATAGTTTCATCTTAAGAGATCATCTGTGTCCCTCACCACTGGTTGGTTCCTGGGTTCATAGAACACCAGCTTGGGAGGGACCTCAAGAATCATATAGTTCCAACTCCCCACAATAGGCAGGGACACCTTCCACTAGAACAGGTCACTCAAGGCCTGATCTAACCTAGCCTTGAACACCTCCAGGAAGGGAGCATCCACAACCACCCTAGGCAACCTGTGCCAGTGTTTCACCACCCTCACTGTAAAGAACTTCTTCCTAACATCTAGTTTGAATCTCCCCTCTGACAGTTTATACCCATTACCCCTTGTCCTGTCATTACAAGACCTTGCAAATAGTTCCTCCCCAGCCCTCCTGCAGGTCTCCTTCAAATACTGGAAGGCTACTCCAAGGTGTCCCTGAAAGCTTCTCTTCTCCAGGCTGCAGAGCCCCAACTCTCATAGCCTGTCCTTACAGCAGAGCTGCTCCAGCCCTCTGATCACTTCAACAGTTCTGTGTCCTTGTGTTGGGGGCTCCAGAACTGCACACAGTACTCCAGGTGGGGTCTGATGAGAGCAGAGTAAATGGAGAGAATCCCCTCCCTTGCTCTGCTGGCCACATTGCTCCTGCTGCAGCCCAGCGCACAGTAGTTGCCAGGGCTGTGTGTGCACACTGCAGGCTCATGTTGAGCTTTTCATCAACCCATATCTCCAGGTCCTTTTCCTCAGAGCTGCTCTCCAGCCATTTGCCACCCAGTCTGTATCCTCTAGTCCAACTCTTCTGAGTAAGAATATAATTTACATGAGAGGGCCCAGCACCCTGTCAAGCTGAACCATGAAACTGTCTAACATAGGGAAATCCATCACTTCCCTTAGGAGTTTATTCCAATGTTGATGTTGACCTGAGATTTATGATTAAGAGCAGAGATCCAGAAAGCTCATTACAGGCATTGAACATAGCTTCTCCTATAATTGGTAATACTGGATTTTGAGTGCAAAATCAATGCTCAAAATCTTTTCTTCACAAGCATGAGGAAAGGTTACTTTGCTTATTGAGAAGGTAATTTTTGCCAGAAGGTGGTAATATGGGAACCACTGCTGTAGGAGCATATTCAGACCATTGTCAGGCCTGAAGGAGTGGTTGGTATTGCATTACATCTAACCAATGCCATGAAACATCTAGTATCTGAATTGCACAAGTCCATTAAGCCACTTTTAATTCTACCTGGAAACATCTCTCTAATCTAAGGAGATGATTCTTAACCATCTTCACTAGAAATTGCCAGAGCCTTTCTGCCACTGGTCTGCTTGTGGGAGGTGATTGCCTTTGCGGTCCTCTTTCCTTCACTGATTAAATGGTCTTTGTCTTGAGTTTTGTTACCTTTGTTCTTTCCTTCTGCAGTTTACATGAAGCTTTGATTCTGTTTCATTGTGTATACACTGATCATAATCAGTCATTTTTGCTCATCGCTGCTGCAGTACAAAATAAAGATCAGGGAATATTGGATGCTTTATCTGTAATTTCCTGTATTTTAACTGATGTGGAAGTCTTGTACATTGTATTGGACTTTCCTGAGTTAACACTGCCTGGATGATAATTGGAATACCATTTGCCTTAAAATTCCTGATAATCCCAACACTTCATGCCCTCCTAACATGGATTTCCATGGCAATTAATTAGCATGCAACTCAGTGGCACTTCCATCCCGCAGTGAACACTTGGATGATCTGTGCTCTGCAGATCAATCCTATGAATCGTGGGAACATCTGCAAGAATGGATGGAATACCACAAATTATGCTTTTATATATAAAGAATTTGCTGACTATTACCAGTAATTGCCTACTGAATTCCTTCATGAACATTACTTATATTTCAGAGGGTTAAATAACATCCTCAAATAAGTTATGATACTTAGAAAAAAGTGGCAGCATGCATCTAATTTTCTAATGCTTCAAAATACCCTTCAGAAACATTTTGCTTTGCAGATGACCATTGCTCCAACCAGGTGAGTCAAATTATTACTCTCTTCACACTTCTGCTTGATTATAGTCATTAGGAGCCTTGAGGTTTTGATAAGAGGAAGTTATTAATTTCAAGAGGATATTCTCCTTCAACACTGTCAGAGGCATTCAGGTTGCAATCTGGTCTTCTTAAAATGTGTGTGAGTTAGGCCTAGAGGTTAATTGCAGGGGTCCTGGGATATGCATGCAATGTTTTTATATTAGATATATCTTCTTCACAGAGACTCCCTTTTGTTATTTTTCTCTAGTATGTTGTACATATTTATGTTGTAACATATGTACATTGTACATGTTGATTCTGTGATACCTTCACCTTTAGACTTAGTTGCTACCAGTGCTAATATTAGAATTGCTCCAAATTTGATTTAATAAAGAATTCCTCTGATTTAGGAAATCTTGACCTACTTCTTAAGCAAGTAAAATTTTGGTCTAAAATCAAATATTCTAGCATAAGCATATAGAAATGACCTTTTGAAGTCTCTCTCTCCTCTCTACCACTCCAGAAATGTCTGAAACTTAATCTGTCTTTCCCTCTGCTGAAACATGTCTGACCTGGAAACCCAAAGCAGCAGCTTCAAGGCACATGCATAGATTCTGAATGGAGTAGACTTGCTGTTGCTGCAGGTTTCATATTGATTTTAAGAGTTGCTATAGTTAAGCTGTACAGCCTTATCTTGAGGAAAATACTTATGGCCTCAGCAGCATTTGAAAGGCTAATAATTTTGCCCTTGGAAATTAAATGGTCTAGCAAAACAGACATTTGTGGGTGTCCACAGCTTTCTGAAAATGACTGAATTCTGGATTGAGTAGAAAATTACTGAATTCCAGTTGGTTCTAGTGCTAAAGAAAGTGCTACCCTTCAGGTAGTTGTAGACAGCAATGAGGTCACCCCTGAGCCTCCTCTTCTCCAGGCTAAACAACCCCAGCTCCCTCAGCCTCTCCTCATAGGGTTTGTGTTCCAGGCCCCTCACCAGCTTTGTTGCCCTTCTCTGGACATGCTCCAGCACCTCAACATCTCTCTTGAATTGAGGAGCCCAGAACTGGACACAGTACTCAAGGTGTGGCCTGACCAGTGCTGAGTACAGGGGAAGAATAACCTCCCTTATCCTACTGGCCACACTGTTCCTGATGCAGGCCAGGATGCCATTGGCTCTCTTAGCCACCTGGGCACACTGCTGGCTCATCTTCAGCCTACTATCCATCATCTTCAGACATAAGGTACTGCTGTTGGTCCATGTCACCTGCTTTTGCTGGATTTTTTACAGTTGGTGGAGATCCTAAATCGTTTCACAGTACAAAATACAGTTGAGAATAAAGACGAGTTAATCTTCCAGTTTTACACAGTTGTAATATTCAATTTAGATTAGACTTTTGTTTTAGCAGAATAATAATGAAACTGTAAAAAATTATGCATGCATGGTGAAATATCTATTAACATCTTATGCTTAGTGATCTTATTTGATTAAGGTGATTCGTTCAGAAGGCACTATGTAAAAACAGTGCTGTCAGTTTTGAAAGTAGAGGTTTGAAAGACTATTTCCTTAAACCCACAGAGAAGTTACCTGTTCTTTCAACATTAACATGGAAACGTGCATATTCAATTACAAAATATGGGTTCAGATCAGTTTTCTAGCTGAATTAAAGCTAGGAGCACCACAATTCTGCACAATTCTGCAGCCCAGAAGGCAAATTGTGTCCTAGGCTGCACTCAAAGAAGCGTGGGCAGCAAGTTGAGAGAGTTGATTCTGCCACTCTGCTCTGCTCTGGTGAGACCTCACCAGTAGTACTGCATCCAGCCCCAGTGCCCTCAACACAAGAAAGACATGGACCTGTGGAGTGAGTCCAGAGGAGGGCCACAAAAAAGATTGGGGGGCTGGAACACCTCTTCTGTAAGGACAGGCTGAGGGAGCTGAGATTGTTCAGCCTGCAGAGGAGAAGACTCTGGGGACACCTACTAGCAACCTTCCAGTGCCTGAAAGGGGTCTACAAGAAGGCTGGAAAGGATCTGTTTACAAAGGCCTGTAGTGACAGGACAAGGGCCAGTGGTTTGAAATTACACAATAGGTTTAGGTTGGATGTTAGGCAGAAGTTCTTTACCAGGAGGGTAGTGGAACACTGGAACAGGTTGCCCAGGGAGGTAAGTGAGGCCACATCCCTGGAGATATTCAAGGTGAGACTTGACAGTGCTTTGGGAAACCTGATCTAATGGAAGATATCATTCCTCACTGGAGAGGGGATTGGACTAGATGACCTTTGGAGGTCTCTTCCAGCCCAAACCATTCTATAGTTCAAAGAACTAAAGAATCATATGGTGATGACATTTAAGAGCTGTAAATGTATGCAGCCTATATGTGAAAGAGTATAAATGATTAATAAGTACATAGAGGAGAGCAAAGCCTGTGGCAGAGTGCTTACAGTTTAATGGTCAGAAACTGCTTCATTTTGAATCCATGCAAGATGACTGCAAAATTTCTTGCAATGGTATCCCTTGAATACGCTTTAACAGTGACAAGGCAACAATCAGAACAATAGAAAAGGAGGTGTGAAAGGTAAGAGGGTTAAGCATCATCAAGTCAAGCTGGCTGGCAAATATAAAATGGATATTTAACAACAAAATGTAATAGTCAATTTTAAAAGCTTTTTATTCTTTTCTATATGCTGTCAGAATTAGAGCCTCTATAGTGAAAGTTTGTGGTGAAGTTTGCCTGCATTTCCCTATGGCTTTTGTAGTGCTTTACCTAGGCAGGAATTAGTTGACAGAATGCAATCAATAACTAGACAAACATACACAGTGTGCATTGGAGGTGGTTGGTAGGGTTTACAGTATGTATGGATATTGTTGCTCCTCTCTGCTTCTGCAGAGCTCTCAGATTAGGATGAATAAATGGGCCGCGAACAAGCCATGTCAGAAGCTGGGCTCTTAACTGAGAGCTTGAAGGGAAAACTCATGAGCTTTAAGGCTGTCTGCTGCCTGATTTCTGGACTGGTTTGAGGGTATACACTGCCTTTCTACCTTTTGTTTCCTCAGATGAAAAATGACGTTGGTGTTAGGTGTGATGGTTATATCTGCAAGTGGTTGTTCTGAGGAGTTGTTAGTTTTACGGGGCAGATGAATTGCATAAATCACAGCTGCTGCGATGATAAATCCTGACCTGAAGCAGAAGGCAGAGGTGATCCTACAAGGCACGCCTCTGTAGTTTAACACAGCGTGGTGCAAAAGCCTAACACCAGCAAACCTGCTGTAGGACTAGGAGCAGCACAGCTGTGTGACTGTAGGGCAGTGCCAAATGTGGGAAGGCAGAGCTTGAGAATTTGGAAATATCATTTCTTATGTGTCTGCACTGCTTTGAGGATGCAAAAGCAGAGTCTGGTGTGTACTGTATAAATATCTACTATGTACAGGCACTGCATTCAATGTTCTATATCAAAGAAAACCAGCAAACATCCACTCCTATGAATATATTTTATAGATATGCATATGGCTGGAGAGCAGCCCTGAGAAAAAGGACCAGGAGGTTGATGAAAAGCTCAACATGAGCCAGCAGTGTGAGCGCACAGCCCGGACAGCAATCTGTGCTGGGCTGCATCAAGAGAAGGCTTTGAGGAGACCTTGTAGTGGCCTTCCAGTATCTGAAGGGGGCCTACAGGAGGGCTGGGGAGGGACTGTTTACAAGGTCTTGTAATGACAAGATGGAGAGTAATGGGTTTAAACTGGCAGACGTGAGATTTAAACTAGGTGTTAGAAAAAAGTTCTTTAGAGTGAGGGTGGTGAAACACTGGAACAGGTTGTCCAGGGAGGTTGTAGATGCTCACTCCCTGGAGGTGTTCAAGACCAGGTTGGATGAGGCCTTGAGCAACCTGTTCTAGTGGGAGGTGTCCCTGCCTATGGTGAGTGGTTGGAACTAAATGATCTTTGAGGTGCCTTCCAACCTAAATCATTCTACAATTCTATGATTTTAATAGACCTACATCATGCCATATTCCATACTCAGTCTTCCCTACAACTTGTAAGCAAAAAAAGCCCCAGATACACAACCTGCAGTTTCCAGCCACTGAGTGCAAATGAGTGAATGACAGTGCACGCTTAAAATTGGCACTTTGCATTTCTTTCTTTTGCATAGTACAAAGCTGGGCAGAATCACAGAATTACTCAGGCTGGAACAGACCTCTGAGATCATGAAGTCCAGCCTATGACCTAACACCACCACATTGACTAGAACCATGTCACTAAGTGTTGCATCCAATCTTTCCTTAAACACTTTCAGGGATGGTGACTCTACCACCTCCCTGGGCAGTCCATTCTAGTGTCTAATTACCCTTTCTATAAGAAGTGCTTCCTAACATCCAACCTAAACCTCCCCTGGCACAGCTTCAGGCCGTGCCCTCATCTTGTCACAAGTTGCCTAGGAGAAGAGCCTGACTCCCTCCTTACTACATCTTCCCTTCAGGTAGTTGTAGAGTGTGATAAGGTCTCTGCTCAAGTCTCCTCTTCTCCAGGCTAAGCAACCCCATCATTTAAGATCTTCAGGTTTTGTAATGTTTCTAATGTTTGGTTGGTTTTGTTTTATTTAAAACAAAAAAGGAGAATAGAAAACTGAAACCCATGAAGGGAGCTTTTCCTAGATGTAAGGACAGGAAAATATTGAAGACATGGAATAATGACACGATTTCAAGAGTTAAAACTGGAAAGCAAAATGACTGAAAAGTCTGCCAGAGTTGCACGTGTGTTTTTAGCAGGCAGGGTTCTGCTTCAGGGCACAATTGAAATCTGGAAGACAGACAGCAGTGTAGCCTTCATATGCATAGAAATAATACTCTTTAAGCGTGGATAGATGGAATGTGTAGTTAAGAATAAGAATCAGGTACTCAGTAAGAATCAAGTACTCAAGCATTACGAGACATGACATAGAAACATATGCTCCATTCCCAGAGACCGATTATAAGCAGAAAGCAAATGAGCAGTGTCATTTTCAATTCACATAAATATTTTTCAAACCAGACATTTCAACACAAAGCTGAAATTCTCTTGTGCATACTGAGAGTCTTTTCCTCTCAGTTTTGTTCATTATTTTCTTATACCAACTCCACCCTATGATAATACCATTATTACCGATACCAGAGCTCCAATTAAATCCTACAGTATCAATCTGTGACATTTATATTGTGCTATAAAATAATTGCCTTTAAGCAACATATAGAGCCAAGGAGGGGTTTCTAAAGTAAATTTTGGATCAGTTAGGAAGTCAAATTCCTCATCTTTGTTATGCCTGGCCCTGAAAATACTTAATGTGATTTCATCATCAGGGAGGTGGTAGAGTCACCATCCCTGGAGATGTTTAAAAAAAGAGTGGATGTGGCACTTGAGGCTAGATTCTAGTGATGCTGGGATGAAGGTTGGACTGGATGACCCTGGTGGTCCTTTCCAACCATAGCGATTCATAGTGATGAGATGTTATGCTGAGGGATTTGGTTTAGTCAGGGACTTGTCGGTGTGAAACTAATGATTGGACTCAATGAGCTTGGAGGCCTTTTCCAACCTAAGAAATTCTGTGATCCTGTGATTGATTCTCATTTCTCTGTGTTCCAGAAGTGCAATTCGCATTCTGTAATACTCCACTCTCTTACATGGACAAGGATAAATACCTTTTGAAATCAATGCAGCCTTGTAAATCACCATCAAGTTTTCAAGGTATTTGTTCACAGTTTGGTTTTTTACATACTTTTTTTCTTTTTTAATGTCTTTGTTCATTATTTTCAGACACAATCAATGCAGTGGATGTATGAAATCAATGGACTGCCTCCAGAGACTGCACCACCCACAAGGCCAGCAAAAGTTGTTTCCACTAGCAGTTACAAAAGATCTGCCAGAGTTCGACAGCGCAACTTTGTACGTGAAAATCTGAAACTTACAACCACTGGAGTATCCTCCCCAGTCAAGGGGGCACCTTTGGTCTGGAGGAATAAACAGAGAAACTTATGACCAGTTATGGTTTTAGTAAGGGAGGACACTTTGGTCAAATAAATTCTGCAGATAAAAAGAAAATATCTTTTCTTTCTTTCTTAGCAGATGTGCTATGCTTTCATAGAACGATAGAATTGTCAGGGCTGGAAGGGATCTCAAGGATCATCTAGTTCTAGCCCCCTTGCTGTGGGTAAGGACACCTCACACTAGATCAAGTTGCTCAGAGCCACGTCCAGACTGGCCTTAAAAACTCCCAAGAACAGGGCTTCCACCACCTGCCTGAGAAACCTGTTCCAGTGTCTCACCACTCTCACAGTGAAGAACTTCCTAACATCCAATTTGAACCTACTGACTTCTAGTTTTGCACCATTCACCCTACTCCTATGACTACCTGACATCCTGAAAAGTCCCTCCCCAGCTTTCTTGTAGGTCCCCTTCAGATACTGGAAGGCCACAATAAGGTCTCCTTGGAGCCTTATCTTCTCCAGATTGAACATCCCTGACTCTCTCAGACTCTCTTCATAGGAAAGGGGCTTCAGCCTTCTGATAATCCTTGTGGTCCTTCTCTAGACATAGTCCAACATATCCATGTCTTTCTTGTAACAGGGCCTCCAGAATGGGATGCAGTACTCCAGGTGGGGTCTCACCAGATTGGAGTAGAGGGGGAGAGTCACCTCCCACCATTGATTGTATGTTTTAGACTGAAGTGAGCTCTAGCGATATTCTCATTTTCTCTGATGAGAAAGCTTACCTAGCTGTTTCTGTATTTCATGTAGATACCAACAAGCTCTAGTGAGAAAAAAATCTTTGAGTTGAAACAACTACACCTGAAAGTAGGGGAGTTGCTTGTCTTTCTAAAGGACAGTGGTCTAAAGGAAGCATTAATGAATGTTCTGTGTGGCCCATGCAAATGAAGCAAATAAAACTAATCCACAATCTCTAACGTCATAAAATCCTTACCCAAACGTTGCAGTAAGGTGAGACATGATTACAAGTCCTATGCCCAGAGCTTGAATGCCTTTCTGATTCCCTAGGTTTGGCAGATTTTGTTAATTATGATATCTTTGCTTTGTCTAAAATAAGAATCCTGATTTATTCATCCCATAACTCCTCAAAATCTTAGATCAATATACATAACATAGAATTCAAAATAAAGTCCTCCCTCAGTATTTTTATATTGAGGAAAATTTAGAGTGCTTTAGAGTACAGAAATATAGAAGGCCAGATTTTATGGTGTTTGTTTTTTCCTAACATAAACAGAATAACAAAAGATTAAAGGTCAGAAAGGACCTACAGAGATTCTTGAGTCCAACTCCTCTGCCAAAGCAGGATCACCTAGGGCAGGCCACACAGGAACACATCCAGGTGGGTTTTGCGAGTCTTCAGAGAAGGAGGTTCTACAACCTTTCTGGGCAGCTTGTTTCAGTGCTCCACCCCACCCTCACTGTAAAGAAGCATCTCCTTGTGTTGAGGTGGAACATTCTATGTGCCAGCTTGTACCTGTTGTTCTTTGTCCCATCACTGAGCACCACCAAAAAGAGACCATCACCTTCATCTTGACGCCCACCCCTTAGATATAGACATCGATAAGATCCCATCTCAGCCTTCTCAGGACTTGGTGTCTCAGTCTTCACAGGAGAGATGTTCAAGTCTCCCAGCCACCTGTGTAGCTCTCCATTGGACTCTCTCCAGCAGATCTTTGTTTTTCTTGAGTTGGGGAGCCCAAAACTGGACACAGTATTCCAGGTGAGGTCTCACCAGAGCAGAGTAGATGTTGCAGCAAACCAGAAGTTCCAATTGCACTGTATTTCCATTTCTATTCTTCCCATCCACAGGTGACTTCAGATGAGCATTCAGGCTTTCTTTGCAGGCACATTTTGTAAGATCACTGGCTGGGAGGTGATTGAGACTATTTTTTTCTGATTTTACTAATAGAATCAATGTTGTATTTGTGCCTTTTTTTTTTTTTTTTGCTGGTGGAATGTACTTTTAACAATGTGAAAGAATAGAAACAGAGCAGAATTAACCAGGTTGGAAAAGACTTCTAGGATCATCAAGTCCAACCTATCACCTAACCCTTTTAATTAACAAAACTGTGGCACCAAGTGCCTCATCCAGCCTCCTCTTAAACACCTCCAGAGATGGTGACTCCACCACCTCCCTGGGCAGCCCATTCCAATGGCAAATCACTCCTTCTGAGTAGAACTTCTTCCTAACATCCAGCCTAAACCTGCCCTGGCACAGTTTGTGACTGTGTCCTCTTGTTCTGTCACTGGTTGCCTGGGAGAAGAGACCAACCACCACCTGACTACAACTTTGCTTCAGGTAGTTGTACAGAGCAAAAAAACCCAGTCTGGCACACTGCGGCGGGTTAGGAACTTTCCTCCTCTCCCACTATTGGGAGATGGCTCAGATGTCTTGGAAGTAAGATGAAGCTCTATTTACAGCAAAACAAAATGTGCAAGCATATATACACAATACATTAACAAATATTTACCATTATATACAAATTAGAAATAATACAGAAATCCAAAGTCCCTCCTGGACAAATTAAGCTGCCCAGAAGGGCTCAAAGCTACCCCTCTCTTTCTCCCTCTACTTTTTCAGTCAGACAAACCAAACAACCAGCAAAGCTACATCATTTTCTGTTAGCCAAGATTAGTAGGAAAGATATTAGAGTGGAGTGAGGAGGAAGCAAATAGATGCAGAGTCCCAGAGCAGGGTGGAACAAATTGTTGACATGTTAGCCCTTTATCCCTCTCAGCGAAGTAGTGAATGATACAGACTTCAGCATTATCTTCTTTTTACAACCAATGATCTGATTTCTCTCATTAAAATATTCCAGTTAGCCTCAAACCAGCACATGCAGATTAAATGCTTTCTTGGCACAAATGCAGAGTGAGCATCTCTGCTCAGCAAGGAGAGGCTTGAGAACATCCTCTGTAGGGCAGTGCAAATGAGTGCCAATAAAACCATTTCACCGCAATGTGCTGCAGGACTCTGTTTACGCCACACATTTTAGAGAAGCTATTACAGAAAATGTTTGGAACATATAAACCAGCAGTGGCAGTGTTTAATATCTCCTTTTAAATGCAACGTGCCCCATTGTGCTCAGAAGCCAGGTAATCTGAAGTGAGAACAACATCTGCCTTACAAATTCAATGCGGATCAAAGGAAAAGCATCGTCAATAGTGATGTCTGGTATGCATCCAAAAGACAAGAAGCTCTTGCAATATTTATCTTTGTAACTTTATATTTGTTTATCTATATCTATTTATATTATTAATTTTTATATATATTTATTATATTCTCTTGCAATATTTATCTTTATATCTTTATATTTGTTTATCTATATCTATTTTTATTATTTATTTATCTATATGTTTATTATATTATCTTGCAATATTTATCTTTGTATCCTTATATTTGTTTATCTATATCTATGTATATTATTTATTTATCTATATATTTATTATATTATCTTGCAATATTTATCTTTAATGCTGCTGGGACCCCAAATGCAGACAGATTTCACAGGAAGGCTGTCTGGAGCCAGCAGTGTGCTCAGGTGGCCAAGAGAGCCAACGGCATCCTGGCCTGGATCAGGAACAGTGTGGCCAGTAGGACGAGGGAGGTTATTCTTCCCCTCTACTCAACACTGGTCAGGCCACACCTTGAGTACTGTGTCCAGTTCTGGGCCCCTCAATTCAAGAGAGATGTTGAGGTGCTGGAATGTGTCCAGAGAAGGGCAACAAAGCTGGTGAGGGGCCTGGAGCATGGCCCTGTGAGGAGAGGCTGAGGGAGCTGGGGTTGTTTAGCCTGGAGAAGAAGACGCCCAGGGGTGATTTCATTGCTGTCTACAACTAGCTGAAGGGAGGCTACAGATGGATAACATCTTTGTGGCCCTGTTATAGACTCCAATACTTTGTGCCCTTCTTATACTGGGGACTATGCGAGGGATAATTAATCTCTTGGAAAAAAAAACCAACAAAATTTCTCAGCAGCAGTGCCAGATGATTTTCAGAATGATCACTCCTCTTCATTACTTGCTCCCTACTTTTTGCTAGAATTACTGAGCCTTATTAAAAATCTTGGTAGTTCAACTCATGGAAGGGAAGAACTGATATGAGAAAATATTATAACCTGCCATTAAAAAAAATATTAAATATTTAAACTTGGAAAATTCACTCCAAAGCTTTTGTAGCCACCATTAAATCAGAGCTTCAGAACATTGTGATCTCCAGGTGGAGACCAGTGACAAGTGGAGTTCCTCAGGGATCTGCCTGGGGCCCAGTGCTCACAGAATCACAGGATGTTAGGGGTTGGAAGGGACCCAAAGAGGTCATCGAGTCCAATCCCCCTACCAGAGCAGGACCACACAATCTAGCTCAGGTGACAGAGGCACATATGCAGACAGGGCCTTGAAAGACTCCAGAGAAGGAGACTCCACAACCCCTTTGGGGAGCCTGTTCCAGTGCTCTGTGATCCTTACACTAAAGAAGTTCCCCCTTGTGTTGAGCTCCTGTGCTGCAGCTTATATCCGTTGCTCTTTGTCCTATCCCAGGGAGCAAAAGAGTAGAGCCTGACCCATTCCCTGACCCCCAGCCCCCAGATATTTATAAACATGTATTAAATTCCCTCTCAGCCTTTTCTTCTTCAGACTAAAAGGCCCCCAGGACCTTCAGTCTCACCTGATAAGGCAGTGTTCCAGCCCCCTAATCATCCTTGTAGCCCTCCACTGGACCTTCTCCAGCAGATCCCTGTCCCTCTTAAACTGGAGAGCCCAAAACTGAATGCAGTACTCCCAGTGAGGTCTCACCAGGGCAGAGAGGGACTGAAAAAAGAGCAGTCCGTGTGACTTAGCTCAGAATTCATCTAAATTGCTGTGATCATAATCTTCTTACAAAGAAATGGGAAAGAACGAACACAGCCTCAAGCTTACGGCTTTTGAAGAAGCCCTTTCAATGTTTTCTATGCTTTCATGCCATATCAGAGCAGCCACTAGCAGAGATTGCAAGAGGAAAAAAAAGGATATTGTTTCTCCACACCCTTCAGGATCCTACTGGAAAGGAATCAGAAAGGAATATCTCAGTTCACATTCAGCTGTGCAGGTACCACAGAATCTCAGGTGAACGAGGAGGTGTTGGTCATTACTGTAAATAATTGCTCTTCATGACTAATTGCTGATTTTGGTTAGAGAGCTCAAAGTGCTTGCACTGACACTACTTTTGTGTTATAAATAGCAAATCACACCATGAAGTTTCTGACAGTCAGTACGATGCTTACAGATGATATCTTAATCATAGTCTTAGATGACACATGAGTAAGCTGTACATCTGCTCCTACCAGTTAGCTAACCAGCATAGTCACCACTTGTTTATTTATGCTGCTCTCTCCCTTGTCTCTTTATGTCTCTGTGCAATGTAGAAATGGTTACTTTGGGAATAGAGTCCACATTTAAATTTATCCCTAAAATCCTGTGCAACTTCTGCAACTATTCATTTAGCTTCTGGTTTAATGTGACCTGTCCAGTAGTGGGGAGAAGCTGCCTGATAGGGTTGCAGGACTCTACAGTCAGAGCACTAGCTTCTAGAATCATACAATCATAGAATCAACCAGGTTGGAAGAGACCTCCAAGATCATCCAGGCCACCCTAGCACCCAGCCTTATCCAGTCAACTAGCCCATGGCACCAAGTGCCTCATCCAGTCTTTTCTTGAAGAATATGAAAGCAACCACACTTCTAACTGCTTGATCTTTGGCTGAGCTGCATTTGGCACAATACCACAGGAGAGAATGACACAAGGATAATATGGAAGTGGTTTCAGGGTGCCTATTACTATTGTCTAAGCTTGAGATTGGTTTTGATGCCACATAACAGAAGACTTCAAGACTGCTGTTCTATCCATGTGTGACTAGCCATGGTATCAATGACATTCTGAGACAACTTGAAACCTGACCTCACTAGTTATGAAACAAGTTTCGTTTCTAACATGCCCTTCATGAATTCTGTTAAGACAGGTGTCTTAATTGTAAATTGTAAATAGAGGTTCTGAGAGAGTTCAAGAGTACCTCCTAACAGGGGCTGAACAGAACATGAGAGATAGATTCTCATTTATTGGTTTATGATTTTCCTATATAATCTGAGGTTCAGAGTGTTCTTGTCTCTTGCTTGCTTGCTTGCTTTTGCCACTGGCTCTCCCTCTGACCTTGCCTGCTTCTCTGCATCAAGAACTGTTTAGGGTTTGGTAAGGAGCAGCAGTGGGATAGAGATAACTTCTTAGCTGTTACACAGCCCTCTGGACTTTTTGTCTAGGGGGAGGTCTGGGTTTGTACAGGTGGATCAGTTGGGCTACTGCCTAGGTCTATATTTAGCCTGGAGTTGTATGTTTAGCCTGGAGAAGAGGAGGCTCAGGGGGGACCTCATTGCTGTCTACAACTACCTGAAGGGAGGCTGTAGCCAGGTGGGGGTTGGTCCCTTCTCCCAAACAACCAGCAACAGAACAAGGGGACACAGTCTCAAGTTGTGCTGGGGGAAGTATAGGCTGGATGTTAGGAGGAAGTTGTTGCCAGAGAGAGTGATTGGCATTGGAATGGGCTGCCCAGGGAGGTGGTGGAGTCACCGTCCCTGGAGGTGTTCAAGAAAAGCCTGGATGAGGCACTTAGTGCCATGGTCTAGATGACTGGCTAGGGCTGGGTGCTAGGTTGGACTGGATGATCTTGGAGGTCTCCTCCAGCCTGGTTGATTCTATGATTCTACAATATGTATATATATATTTGTATATGTTTATTACCTTTTAAATTTAGCCTACTTTGCAAACAATGATTTCATTTTACTTACAAATTCTGAGCAGTGTGGTAATTTACATTTGGGGGGTAAATCTCAAACTCTAAGTGGTGTAGAACCACCATGAATACTAATAGCCTGGTATTAACTCCTGTGACAGTGCAGATTTTGTCTGACTGGAGAATTGAGAGATGAAGACTGCTTTGGGCACATAAAGTAATCATGGTCAGGCAAAGAGAACATTTTGACATTGGGCCACACACTTTGCTACTGCTAGCTGCAAGGAAAGGTATTATTTTAAGACAATTCTTTGGGACTGAAGCCAGGTTTGGAGAGGACATAATGCTGAGCTGACAACCTCCCTGCTTGAGAGAATCAACATGGTAGCAGCCAAATCTTAGCATGCACTTTTTTTCCTCTTTAATCACAAACCCAAATATCAGAAAAAAAAAAAAAAAAGGAAACTTCTGCCTCATCCTGCATATAGCAAACACCAGGGGGAAAAAAAAGGGTAAAAATGGCTCAGTATTAATAAATATTCCTAGGAGGAAGGCTTAATATTGAGAATTAGAAAGAAAATCCCAGGCTTTGCCTCGCTATTTATTTGCTTATGAGAGGCTTAATAATTTTATTTCTCCCTGCAGTGACTGCTCATTCCAAAATAAATGACTGAACAGTGCTTTACTGCTGACACAGATCACAGTTTGTTGCTAATAGAATGTTAACTGCTTTTTAAGTAACTCTGAATAAACCTGCTGATCCATAGAAGATTCATCTGAATAGGAATCAAATTAATCTACTAGCTTTTCTACTTCCACAGACACCAAACATATTCTTCTGCAGTTTGCTGCAGCTATTGTAATACTGCTAGTGTCAAATTTCCTGTGGAAGGGTATTTTGCATTTTGAAACCACAGCACAGTGACAATGTGGTAAGGGCATGGCAGGATGTGGATGCCAAGGTCGCTGCACAGAGGTCTGTCCAAAAAGCACTGCTTGGAGGTTGGAGAAATAAAGATGTTTTGTCAGGATTATCTTTGTTTCTCTGCTTCCCCCTTTTAGTCCAGGATTTACCTATTTTCAGCAAAGTATCCAGTTTCTCATGGTCAAAACAAGAAATAATTCTATCAGTTGTGTGGTGGGTTTGGAACTTCCAACACACACTCACACACACTATTGAAATTAACCAGACTAGCTCAGAGGGCTTGGAAGTAAGATGAAGCTCTCTTTACAGCAAAGCTAAATGTAGCAGCATATATGCACAACAGATTTACAGGTATTTACAATTATATTCAGATTAGAAATAATACAGACACCCAAATTCCCTCCCAGACAAAGCAAGCTGCCCAGAAGGGCTCAAAGCTGCCCTCCCTCTCTTCCTTCCCAGATAATCAAGACATCCCACAAAGCTTATGTTGTTAGGTGTTAGCTGAGATTAGTAGAGAGATACTAGAGCAGAAGAGGAAGCGAATAGATCCAACATCCCAGACCAGAGTGGGACAAATTGTTTACTTTTTGGCTTTTTATCCCTCTCAGCAAACCTATGAGTGATGCAGACTTCATCCTTCATCATTATTTTCTTTTCACAATCTATGATCTAATTTCTCTCATTAAAATGTTCCAATTAGCGTCAAACCAGCACAAGCTGAAAACCTGATACTTCACTGTTCATCCTATCATAGAATCAACCAGGTTGGAGGAGACCTCCAAGATCATCCAGGCCAACCTAGCACCCAGCCCTATCCAGTCATCTAGACCATGGCACTAAGTGCCTCATCCAGGCTTTGCTTGAACACCTCCAGGGATGGTGCCTCCACCACCTCCCTGGGCAGCCCATTCCAATGCCAATCACTCTCTCTGTGAAGAACTTCCTCCTGACATCCTGCCTATACCTTCCCTGGCACAACTTGAGACTGTGTCCCCTTGTTCTGTTGCTGGTTGCCTGGGAGAAGAGACCAACTCCCACCTGGCTACAGCCTCATATATCAATAGATGTCACCAAACCATTCTGGCAAAAGACCAAGGGAGAAAAGAAAATGAGATGCATAGAGAAGGTTAAGACAATGATGTAAAGTCCTAGCATATATTAAACAAACAACGCTGGAATTCATCCACTGAGATCCAATTTACCAATCTGTCCCAAAGTCAAATGCTCATTTTTTTCATTACTAATAATGTAATTATTAGTAATGAGACCCCAGGCTTCCTGGGTGTCTTTGCTGCAGCCTGCAGGCCTGATATTGTGACTATAAAGTATGACAGCTCTCTGTGTTCTGACTGCATCTCCTCAGTCCTGCTTACTTTATATAATAATAAGCTCAAAATGTACCTTACAAATCAAGGAAACTCTGCAGCTGTCACTCAAAAGAAAACAGGAGAAACAACTTCTCCAACCCACAAGTTTCTCTGAGAACAGCATCTCAGAAGACAAGGTTTTGTTTTGAAGAATCTAGGCTATGAAAAACATTCCTTGATGACCTCTTAACAAAGGAACTTCAGGGTGAGGCATTGTTTGATGAAGTTAGGGTGCATTTTCCTGGTACTATTTAGGTTGACATATTATTGAATCACAGAATTATGGAATCATTTAGGTGGAAGGGACATTTAAAAGTCATCTACTCCAACCTCCTGCAATGAGTAGGGACAACTTCACCTAGATCATGTTGCTAAGAGCTGCATTCAGACTTGACTTTGAATGTTTCCAGGGATGGGGCATGCAGCACCTCTGTGGGCAAGCTGTTCCAGTGTTTCAGTTCCTATAATAATAAGAAGAAAAATCTTCCTTGTATCTAGTCTAAATTTATCCTCTTCTAGTTTGAATCTGTGTTGTGTTGAAATACACTCTATTTAAAAAAGTAAAAATCTGTCCCCATCGTATTCATGAGCCCCCCTTAAAGTATGGAAAGATGCCAGTGAAGCTGCTCAGAGCCTTCTCCAGGCTCAACTCTCTCAGCCTTTCTTTATGGAGAGCGGCTCCAGCTCCCTAATCGTTTTTGTATCCCTTCTCTGGACCCGCTCCATGGGTCCATGTATTTCATGTGCTGAGGACTTCAGTAGCTGGCTGCAGTACTCCAGTTGAGATCTCACCACAGCAGAGTGGCAGAATCACCTCTCCCAGCCTGCTGGCCCTGCATCTTTGGACACAGCTGTGATGGTTTGGATATGTTTAGCTTTTTGGGATGTAAGCACACACTGCCAGCTCATATCCAGCTTTTCATCCACCAGTACTGCTCTGTAGGGCTGTTCACACTCTCTTCAAACCCCAGGCTGTACCGATGCACTTGAATTGTTGACTCTGATAAGGTTCACATGGGCCTACTCTGTAAGCTTGTCCAGCTTGTTCAGCATGAGAGTGGTGAGAGCTTGGAATGGGTTGCCCAGGGAGATGTTTGAGGCCCATCCCTGGAGGTGTTTAAAGCCAGGCTGGATGAGGCTCTGGCCAGCCTGATCTAGGGTAGGGTGTCCCTGCCCATGGCAGGAGGGTTGGAACTACATGATCATTGTGGTCCCTTCCAACCCTGACTGATTCTATGTATGGGCAATGAAATGCCCATGAAAATACATGAAAAATCCACTCAGCACTCTTGCATTACTCCAGGCTTAAACTGTTGCAATCAAATGGAAATCCTTGGATTTGAAAATGTTTTTTTTCCTGTGCCATTCATCTACCTGAATAGTGTTAATTAGTACTTGCATCCCATTTATCATTGTCTTTTTTTCTGCCTTAATGTTTGCTGTCTTAAAAACTAAACTAAAGGCAATAACGATGATTAAAAAAATCCAACTCTCCAAAAATTGGCTGCTTTGCCCAAGTCTGAGCTTTACCAGTTATTTATCATTAGGGGATAGTTCTTAGAGAAATTGAATCTAGGAGAGATATTGTAAAGGGGAGGAACAGACAAGGGACTCCACAGCTGTGAATTAAATCTTCATGGTAAAAAAACCCACACTGTATAGAAACTAATTCTAAGGAAACTTCTTTTGCCTTAGAGAGCAGCACCTAAGCACAGTGACTATGATCATTGCCCTGTCAAGAATGAATTTTCAGACAACATGATGTTAACTGCACTGAGCCACAAATAGGCTGCAGGAATATTAGGTTAGCTCATTAAAAATATTATTAGTTGAGGGCACAACATCTGTAAGAGCTGTTTGGCCATTTGCAGGTCAGAGAAGTCAAACTCTTCGAGTTCAGTGGCAAGAAGTGTCTGGAATGACAATACTCATCCCTGCCCTTACCTTGGACTGTAGAGGACAAAAGGCTGCAATGAAGCTGTCTGGAGGTTCCCTCTCCCTCGACCCCCCCTTTGTGCTGTAGTGCTACAGCTGCCAAGAGCAGTAGCAGTGTTTAAGCTAGAGCTATGCTGCTGTAAATAAGAGGGAACAGCTGGGGGATATTGCCACCAGGGGTCTCATGGCTCTAAATACAATCAATCTGTGGTCCAATATGATCCTTTAACTTTCAGAGCATGCAAATTATCTCTGCACCCCTTCCCTAGGCTTGTATTAACAGGAATAAATTACAATGAGGAAATACTCATTTAGCTTCCTTAGCTTACTGATGAGAGGTGATAGTGAATTGAGATGTTGCTCTTGGGAGGAGATTTTACCTATCATCTAGGGCATCTAAAATCATGGTTGGCTGCAGTTTCTATCACTTCTCAAAACGTAAAAGAGCCCCAACTTGATTATTAACGGAGAGAATTAATGACAGAATTAGCTAGGTAGATTATCACTGTCTGAAAGGACTCAAAGTAGTACAAAGAGGGAAAGTATACATGTAGAAGGCTCACTGACATTATCTGTGAAGAGGAAACTTGTAAGTGAGGAATAGCTCCACTGAAGAAAGTAGGACAAGACAGCTGGCACAGAAAACTGACAAGGTTATGGAGGATTATTTAAACTAGAAACAGGAGGGAAAAAATCAGCAGGTGTTAAGGAACACTTGAGCCAGTCACAGACATCTGCCAGGACTGTCAGCACTGTGACAGTATCTCTGTCACAAAATAAAAATATAAGAAACATGATGGTAAAGCCAGGGGAAGGAACAGTGCAGCAAGGAAAATCGGACACCAGCATAGATATTTTTGGTGGGGATCTTTTCCCAACAGTAGAATTAAATAAATACCAAACATAGTTGGAATCGCTGGGGACTGAGTGGCTGGAAGGCAGCCAAGAGGAAAGGGACTTGGGGGTACTGATAGACAGTAGGCTGAAGATGAGCCAGCAGTGTGCCCAAGTGGCCAAGAGAGCCAATGGCATCCTGGCCTGCATCAGGAACAGTGTGGTCAGTAGGACGAGGGAGGTTATTCTGCCCCTGTGCTCAGCACTGCTCAGGCCACACCTTGAGTGCTGTGTCCAGTTCTGGGCTCCTCAATTCAAGAGAGATGTTGAGGTGCTGGAACATGTCCAGAGAAGGGCAACAAAGCTGGTGAGGGGCCTGGAACACAAACTCTATGAGGAGAGGCTGAGGGAGCTGGGCCTGTTTAGCCTGGAGAAGAGGAGGCTCAGGGCAGACCTCATTGCTGTGTACAACTACCTGAAGGGAGGCTGTAGCCAGGTGGGGGTTGGTTTCTTCTGCCAGGCAACCAGCAACAGAACAAGGGGACACAGTCTCAAGTTGTGTCGGGGAAAGCATAGGCTGGATGTTAGGAGGAAGTTCTTGCCAGAGAGAGAGTGATTGGCATTGGAATGGGCTGCCCAGGGAGGTGGTGGAGGCACCGTCCCTGGAGGTGTTCAAGAAAAGCCTGGCTGAGGCACTTAGTGCCATGGTCTGGTTGACTGGCTAGGGCTGGGTGCTAGGTTGGCCTGGATGATCTTGGAGGTCTCTTCCAAAATGGTTGATTCTATGATTCTATGATTCTCTTCTAGAAAGGAACAAAATGAGAGCATATTTCCAAGGAGCAGTAGCTTGAGAGGAGGGCTATTGTAATTCTGGTTGTGAAGCACAAAAGGCAGAATAGCCTTTAACTGCAGTGTAATACTGTGGCAGTGGCACAGCTCCATAAAAGTAGATTGAGGCAGTGTTTGGAGGTGAAGGGGTCAGTGAGGAGAGTCTGCAAGGGCACAAGAGTGGATGGCTCCCAAGAATGAAAGCACATCAACAGCATAACACTGCCTGCTACCAGTTCAGAACAAACACCACTGTACTCAGAACATTGAAGAGGAGCAATTAAACACCCAAATACTCCTTAAACCAGACAGACTTTTATCTGTTAAATGTAGATTTAGTGATATCACTTGATAGACAAAAGACAGACAGGTGGGTAGGAACTTGGTGGCCCAACAAAATTTCACAGCATTTGGTTTGTTTCCAAGAAGTGCACAAGCTGATTAAAAGCCCATATCAGGCTGCATTTGGCAAAGCTCTATCCTGACACACTGCAAAGCTGCATCTCAGAGAAGTAGTTCAAGAACATTCAAGAGAGTACTATTTTTAACTCAGTGTGAAAGTAACATAAAGAAATGACTGGTGTTGAACTGGTGAGCAGATAATGATCATCCTATAAATCACTTAAAAATGAGAACTCTCCACTCTGTGTTCAATAAAACCTGAAGAAACAGTTGAGCTTCTTCCCCAGATGCCAGTCGCGGTTAGTGACACAAATATCACCTTCCATCCCTCACCCTTCTCCTTTACATAAATATTACATGTATCTATACATTAGCATGTAAATGCACTAACTCTGACATATCACTTTGCTTCTTCCCCCAGGCAAAAGTATCTCTTTGAGGAAGAAGAATTGGGCTGTAGAAAGGGAAATGTAAAGTTAGTTTTCAGTCTAATGCGTTCGCAGCCAGAAGTCATGGGAAAGGTAGTGGCATGACCAGGTCATAGGATCAGAGCTTTGGGCTAGAAGAATACAAGCAAGTGCTAATGAGCTGGTGACTGGATGCAGAACAGATTTGCCTTTCCTGGGCAAAACAAACAGAACTGTAAGTCTGGGAACCAAGCAGCAGCTGCAATCCAGAAAACACCCCACAAACTACCTGACACTGGTTACATGCTCTTCCAGTTTATTACTCATCACTGTGCCTAGTGGTGATGATCATCTCGTGGGTGCCAGAGAGGCAGCATGTTTAGAGTCATCCTGTAGCACTTTCTGCTAAGAGGGGTGCAGATCACAGCTACAACTTCACAACAGCATAAAAGAAAGGAACAAAACCCACTCTGGACTTTGTCAGAATTCAGTACCCCAGATCTCCGTAGGATTTGATGAGTGATTCGTTTCTTGGTGCCACATAGGAATAAACACCATCAGGTCTTCATATAAGATAAAATGTTCTGAATATCAGGTAGATAATTTTAGACACTAAGACTACAGAGTCACTCTTTGTAACTTTAACTTCATTTACTCTCATCTACCAACTAGTGCTTAATACTTCTGCCTGTTATCTCCAAAGTAATAGTCCAATGCAACATTTACTACCTTGTCTATTCTCATTAGAAGGCCCAACAAGATGCCAAAGAACTGCCTCAACTTACTGGAAAACTGATAATTACCTTTTGTTTGTTGACAAAACACCTTTGGTGATCTGGATTATACTGTTTTAAGAATGGTCCTGAGCTACATCAGGGAGTGACTTTTGCTGCTGGGTCACATGTAGGGCTAAGCTGTTCAGCTCTGTGGACAAACTTGGTGTTTTCAAGAGTTTAAAATAGAATTGCTCAGCTAGAAAACCAATCAGCAAACTGAAACAAATGAGAAGAAATGAGGCCTGAGTAGGAAGGCACAACAGATCACTGCCCACTTTCCTCCCCCTAGAGTCATGCTGTGGTGACAGACTCTGAATAATTTCCATCTTGAAACTACCACAATTTTAAATTCAGAAAAGAAATCAAAACCAAGCCAGACTTCTTAAGAGGCTGAGGAACAAGATGTAAGAGCCTTGAAAGCAAAAGAAGATTGTGTGTGTGTGTGTGTGGTTCCCATGCATAAAACCACAATGAAGCTATACAGACTGCTGTCAAGTAATCTGCCATGAGTGCAGCTGTGCTGCAGTTGCTGAGCTCAGATGGCTAAGCAGTACCTGACTCCAAAGGGGAAAAAAGGGTTCCTTTGAGACTGAAGGTCAAAGTAGAAGAGGAAGAATCACTATCCTCCATTCATGAAGTAACTGTGAAAGTACTTTAACTTATTATATGCAACGTTGCTGTTACTCTGTGCAACAGGTTGCTCACGCTAAACACTTTCCAGGCTGGAGAATCATAGCACCATTTAGGCTGGCAAAGACCTTTGAGCTCCAACTGTCAACCTTACTCTCTCAAGTCAACTACTGAACTGTGTTCCCAAGTGCCACATCTACAAACCTTTCAAATACTTCCAGGGATGGTGACTCAGCTACTTCCCTGGACAGACTGTTCCAGTGCCTGAAAACCCATTCAGTGAAGAAATGTTTCCTAATGCCCTTTCCTGGTGTAACTTGAGGAGTGGAAAGCAAGATAGGGCAAAAGCAGATAGGAGAGTTTCATTAACAGAACAATGTGGAGTGAGTCCTTGGGGGCGAAGGTCCTGCCTGAATCAGGGCACAAAGATCTGAGATGCTTTCTCCTGTTGTCTCCAGAGAAGTCAAATTTCACATCACAGATGCCACTCTTCATCATGGATTTCTCCTTCTATCAGAGAAAACCCCAACCCTGCAGGTCTCTGTGTTTGTTAACTGCCTGGCTGTGAAAGATAGAAATGGGGTTAGAGCAGAAGGCTCTTCCATGTCAATCTCTGTTAAGTGGCAACTACAAGTGAAGTAAGGGCAGAAGTGCTGTAAGGATTCTTTTGAGTGTCAAGATAGACTTGTAGGAAGTTTGTAAATATAGCACAGTTCCTGTGGCTTGACAGCATGGCTGACTTAAGGCCTTAGGCTTGTTTATCACCTAGAGATTGAGAGAGTCCTGAGCAGCCCATATTCCTTCTTACTCTTTTCTCCAAGCAGTGACTTGACACTAACAAGCCACAATTGGACTCTGGAGGATTCAATCTGTGACCATTGGTCAGAAAGATTAATAACCAATGAATTATAGCCTTACAGACAAGGAAAAAACATCTTTGTGATTGAGTTCCTGTGGACATTTGTGCTAGCAAGCAGCCACCAAATTCTTATCACTGTTTTGCACCATGCAGATGTATTTGGAATCATAGAATGGTTTAGGTTGGAAGGGAACTCAAAGATCATCCAGTTCCAAACACTCACAATAGGCGGGGACACCTCCCACTAGAACAGGTCACTCAAGGCCTGATCTAACCTAGCCTTGAACACTTCCAGGAAGGGAGCATCCACAACCTCCCTGGGCAACCTGTGCCAGTGTCTCACCACCCTCACTGTAAAGAACTTCTTCCTGACATCTAGTTTGAATCTCCCCTCTGCCAGTTTAAACCCATTACTCTTCATCCTGTCATTACAAGACCTTGTAAATAGTCCCTCCCCAGCCTTCCTGCAGGTCCTCTTAAGATGCTGGAAGGCTACTACAAGGTCTCCTTGAAGCCTTCTCTTCTGCGGGCTGAGGAGTCCCAACTCCAATGATTTGCCCACTCCACTCTTACATCCTGCTCTGAAGTTACAAACTTAGCCTCAACAACAACCACAGTTGTACATTGTTTTCCTCTGAAGAGGTACAGGATGACTTTTTCACCTCAGGCAGTTCAGGGACAGAAGATGAAAGCAAAAAGATGCAGACAAAACAGTGCTCAAAATCTGGAATAGGTACTCCTTCTATAGTGCTCTTTATCCAAGATTATGTGCAGCACAATTAAGATGTCTGGTTCAAACACCCCAGCTGACAGCAGCCACGACAGAGGTCAAGCACAGATGACACCCTGGTTAGTCACACGTGGTTTGTCTGCTGAACCTAACTATTTTCTCTGCTGAAGGCTGCTTTGAGCCACACTTCAAAATCTTTTTGTTATTTTTAACTGCATAACTAAGCACCTGAGACTCTCACTGCAGTGCCCTTCACTAGCACAGGCATTCAAAAGAGTAAACAAAATGAGGCAGACCTCAGTCCTCTGTCCATCAGCACGCTAAGCAGGCTGTTCATTAGAGATGCCTGTGAGCTGCAGTCCTTCCTGAATGTCCAAAAGCATTGCCTGAAAATCCTTGACACTCAACACTATCACACAAACAGAACTGTAGTGGGTTTAGCATTCACCATGTTGCACCTCCCCTTTAGAAACGACCTGTCCCAGTTGCTGTAGCAAGGGGAAGTGGTGGGCAAAATCCCTGCTCCTGGGGGTAGACAGACTATACTCAGAACAGCACTTCAGAAGACTGCTGCAAATGTCTCTTTTAAGGAAGTGCATAAAATAGTTGCAGATATATCAGTGATGAAAAGGCCCCACTCACATAAATATTCAATTTGAAGTTGTTAAAAAGTGGGTCTTGAAGCTGCATCTACAAAATTCTAGCTGGGTGTAGAAATCCAGCCCTAAATCAGCTCTTCCTTTGAGAGCCACATGGCTCACAGTGAGGCTCTTTGGCAGCTGCCTCCCCTTCCCCATGCAGCATCCCTGGCTTGGCTCCCCTCACACCCTGGTGCTGTTTTCTCACTCATGCCCAGCGCTGGCAGATTATTTGACAGCCTGCTGCTATTTTTACCTTGTAGCTTCTTTACTCAGCTGTCTCAATCAGCTGCCGTTTTGTTTTTCCTCTCCCTCTGCCTGCAACATAGCAGGCTTCAGGCTCTCAAGTTGCTGGTCCTACTTTTATTCAAGGCTTCTCTGTAAGACTCCCATTATTGTCACCCTCTTCTGTCTTCATCCAAACCCTTCAACAACCAAGGCATGACACACTGTCTTCTTGTATCTGTCTCTTCCAGCCTGACTGTGATAGAAAATGCCAGTTTCTAATGCTTGTTCACACCCCAAGCAAAGACAGGCGAGCAAACCTTCATTTCTCAAGACACCAGCTAAGCAGCTTAAATAACCAAGGGAAGAAAATGATTCAGCAGTAACAGGAGGTCTCACAAACAGATGGCAGAGTAGACAAGCTTTGTTGTATATGCATGCACAGCAAGGCCTTTTGTGGCAGTCTTCTGGAGGGGCCGCTTCACGTGAGCAGTAATTTTACTGCCTGGCAGGACAATGCTGCAATGAGAGCAGGTCCTTTGTGCACAGATCTTTCCAACACTCACAGCTGCCTGTGAGCCATTTTCACACTTCTAACTTAAACCTCGAATAGATAAACACATTTTTGCTGATTTTTTGTCATGCCAAGAGAAACTGATTTAGTTATTACTGCACTTGTTCTCTGTGACGTTTAATTGCTAAGGCTCTTTTCCTACAGCACACTTAATATTGAGCTGTTTCAAACTAGGATACTTCTGTGCAGATACTTGGTTTAAAAAATGGCTTCATATCCTCCATCAGACCAGACATTAATAGGACATAGAAGTCAGTGACCTCTTAGTTTCCTCCTGTGGTTTCCAGAAACAAAAATAATAGAGCATGATTTTGCACAGGCTATGGGCAACAACAACAACAACAATAAAAGCTGTTGGATGTTGAACAATGACACAGGAGTTGTGTGACTATGGATGAAGCTGTAGGGTTCATGGCTTTCTACTGAGGGTTGGACCATTAGATCACCATATATCTCTATTACAGCACATCACCTAGATCAGTGAGAAGGGATGGAATACTTCAGTAGCTCTTAAAATACTGATTTTATTTCAGGTGCACATTTGGTGCTATCTGTCCTTAGTTTGACCCAAAGATCCCCTCTCAGAGGCAAAGAAGGTATTGGCAGATACAACTGGCACACCACTGCTGCCATTTCACTGTCCTTCTGCTACCCTTAATTCTCCCAGCACGGAGCAGCATAGAAGGTGACCTTGAGTATGTAAAACTCATTACAGAATCTCACTGGAAAATCTCATCCTCCATCAGTTGTTAAAAATGAAAGATGCTTTAATAAATGATATGTGAACCACAGGCTAATACTGCAAGCTTTTCCTGCTATGTGCTGCTGCAGCTATGGTGTAGGTATATCTACAGGTTTAACTCTTCCAATTTAAAAAGAAACAGGCCTATTTTCTTCTGATCTGGGCTGCTAAGGCTTGTTTCTCTCTCAGTGTGGGTTATCCATCTGGTGCTGCAGTCCTGACAAGACTAAGAGGCTTCCATGCCACTCTGCTCTGCTAACTGGGAATCCCCACGTTAAAGGGAGGCATACCTGGGGGCTTGAGTCTCCCTGGATCCATATGGCAGGCAGCTGATTTTCCTCCTTGGTTCTGGTGACCATTTTCACCATATGGTCTTTGCTAGCAGCACCTTTAAAAATGGGTATCAATAGGTATATCTGCATTTACAGTTCCTGTGTAAAACCCTTCATGACGTTCACTGTGTAGTGCCAGGGTAAGCTTTCTAACGTTCAGTTTTGCTGCTTTCCAAACAAGTAATTTTAAGGTTGCCTGGAAGACTTAGTGTGCAGTCAGCTGTGAATGTAAGAAAATGCTAATTTGAAATGCTTGGCCACCTTTAAAAATACCTTGTCCTTGGAGACAAAGAAAACACAAAACCAAATCAAATGATGCTGCTAAGAAGACCATAAATCCTTGGTTTATTAATCATCTGATAGACACTTTTAGGGAGAGGCATTAATTGCAACACTTAGGTTGTAAAAACCTAACTTAGAATCACAGAATAGTTTAGGTTGGAAGGGAACTCAAAGTTCATCCAGTTCCAACCCCTCACCATAGGCAGGGACACCTCCCACTAGAACAGGTCACTCAAGGCCCCATCCAACCTGGCCTTGAACACCTCCAGGGAGGGAGCAGCCACAACCTCCCTGGGCAACCTGTGCCAGTGTCTCACCATCCTCACTGTAAAGAACTTCTTCCTAGCATCTAGTTTAAGTCTCCCCTCTGCCAGTGTAAACCCATTACCCCTCCTCCTGTCATTACAAGACCTTGTACATAATCCCTCCCCAGCCTTCCTGTAGGCCCCTTTCAGATATTGGTAGGACACTACAAGGTCTCCTCAAAGCCTTCTCTTCTCCAAGCTGAAGAGCCCCAACTCTTGTAGCCTGTCCTCATGACAGAGGTGTTCCAGCCCTTGGAGCATCTTTGTGGCCTCCTTTGGACTTGCTCCAACAGTTCCATGTCATTCTTGTGCTGGGGGCTCCAGAGCTGCACACAGTTCTCCAGGTGGGGTCTGAGGAGAGCAGAGCAAAGGAGGAGAATCCCCTCCCTTGCCCTGCTGGCCACACTGCTCGTGCTGCATGCCACCTCGCAGCTGCTGTCTGGGCTGCAGCCACACTGCAGGCTCCTGTTGAGCTTTTCATCAACCCAGACCCCCAGGTCCTGTTCCTCAGGGCTGCTTTCAGCCATTCACCACCCAGCCTGGATTTGTGCTTGGGATTATGCCGACCCAGGTGCAGGACCTTACACTTGGCCTCATTGAATGTCATGAGGTTGGCCTGGGCCCACCTCTCCAGCCTGTCCAGGTCCCTCTGGAGGGAGCCCTGCCCTATAGCAAGTCGACTGTGCCCCACAGCTTGGGGTCATCTGCAAACTTGCTGAGGGTGCACTCGATTCCTCTGTCCATATCACTGACAAAGATGTTAAACAGCACTGGTGCCAGCACTGACCCCTGAGGGATGCCACTCGGCACTGGTCTCCAGGTGGACATTGTGCCCCTGATCACCACTCTCTGCATGCGACCATTCAGCCAATTCCTTATTCAGCAGTGCTCCACCCATCAACTCCATGCTTTTCCTGTCCAGGATGTCACATGGGACAGAGTCAAATGCCTTACTCAGGTCCAGGTAGATGACATCAGCCCAACTTGGAGCTCAGGTTGGTTTAGTGAACAAAACCTAAGACATTCTTTGTATCCAGATAATAAACAGAAGCATGACAAATTCAGTGTGCATGTAGGAGTGAGAGATGCCTCTTTTAGGGGGCAGAGCAATTAGATTATGTGTTAGGTTTATATTTTAAGGCCAAAATGAAACGGATGTGACCCTTGCTGTGCTCTGTCTGGACCCAGCACTGCATGCATCCCAATGGAGGGGGGATTTTACTGTGGTTTCAAAAACCTGAAAGGCATAATTTTAG
The DNA here is from genome assembly GCF_015220805.1 of Pogoniulus pusillus. Classification (NCBI taxonomy): domain Eukaryota; kingdom Metazoa; phylum Chordata; class Aves; order Piciformes; family Lybiidae; genus Pogoniulus; species Pogoniulus pusillus. The sequence continues at coordinate 25,647,949 of NC_087275.1, forward strand.
TGGTAAACAGATCTATAGCATTCTAATTTCCATTCAAATGAACAATGCACCAGTGTAAGCATCTCGTGGGAGCACAGGGGACTCCCAGGTGGGAGTGTGCAAGCAATGTGTCTAAACACTTGGACCAGTTTACTCTGGGCAACCTGATCTACCTGAGGATGATAGTGGGGTTGGTGTGGTGATGAACTAGATGACCTTTGGAGGTCTCTTCCAGTCCAGATGATTCTATGGTTCTACGATTCTAATGTTATAACCTTTTCCTTGGAGCAAAATAGCTTAACGTAGTGCTGGTCTGTTTCCAGACACTCACTTCTGTGTGCATAGACCAAATGTGGAACATTTGACTACCAAAAGGAGGTTGTGCTGGAAAATCATCAGTCTGTGAAAACAGGAGACTGCAGTACATAGTGATTTACAGCCTTTACTACAGCAGTTGCAATGGGTGACAGTTGGAATGATTAAGAAATACAACCCCACAAAAATGACTGCATTTTCTAAGAGTGACATGAGATAGAAAGCAGATAAATAATCCTCCAGGAATCTTCTGCCCACAGACTTTTTATTGCTATTATGAAGCAATAATATTCAATAAAACTAAAAGGCAGGGGCAGGGCTATCCATTTACAAGGCAGTATACTGATACAGCTTATGCTGCTAATAATCAACTCCACAAATCTCTGTCTCCAAAGCATTTGAGCTAGCCTTTGGACCTACTCACTTGCCATGACTGTGTCTAACCTAGTGCTGCTAGCTTAACCCATGCGTTTAGATGATCCATTCAACAAACCAACAAAGACTTCCAGAGAAAACCAAAGACTTCACAGCAGGCAAAGACACATTTTCCCCAACACATACGTTGTTCCAATTAGTTCCTGAAACCAAACCTGCAAAACAAGGGGAAGAAGGAATGCTTGCATAACCATTAACATGTTTTTAAATAATCTGTATTTGAATAGCCACCAGAGGCTGCTAGAGACTGAACCTTGCACTCATTGCCCTCTCCATTATTACAAGTTTGCTGGTCTCTTTTGCAGTGCTACCTGTCTTTGACAGCTAGAAGGTCTTTTCTGTCTGACTTTTCCTATATGATAACTAGGGTTAAGGTTAACTAACCCTACTTTCCTGCCATAACCTTTAAGCTCAGGAGAAGAACCCTTTCCCAGAACAAGAATGTGAAGTGTGGATCAAATTCTGCTTTGAACCTAGCCAGTTAAAACTTAGCTATTCTGAGTGTAACTTAGACTATTGTAAGTGCAACTGAGAAAGCACTCAAATCCTTTGGCCATACTATTATTTTTTCAAATGATATGTAAAAGCATGGAGCAAATTTTACCAAGGAGATAAAAATTCTACCCCAAAGACCTTGCAGTATCTGCAGGTCTAAAAAGACTCTGTTACCTTCACTGCAAGCTAAAGAACTCATTTGTTGAAAGTGCATGGTAATGCTGGAAAATCAGATTTCACATGTTATTATACACACTCTCCAGCCTTCTGCTCTGCCTCTGAAACCCTCTGGCACTTGGTGCTGTAAAGCTGCTAACATCTTTCTGTGTGAGAAGAGAATTGGAGGTTGTGTCTATACTATCTCTCTATCTATACTATGTGGGATGAAACTTAACAAGGCCAAGTGCAGGGTTCTGCACTTTGGCTGCAACAACCCCAAGCAGCGCTACAGGCTGGGGACTGAGTGGCTGGAAAGCAGCCAGGAAGAAAGGGATCTGGGGGCACTGGTAGATAGTAGCTGAACATGACCCAGCAGTGTGCCCAGGTGGCCAAGAGAGCCAATGGCATCTTGTCCTGGACCAAGAACAGTGTGGCCAGTAGGATGAGGGAGGTTATTCTTCCCCTGTACTCAGCACTGGTCAGGCCACACCTTGAGTGCTGTGTCCAGTTCTGGGCCCCTCAATTCAAGAGAGATGCTGAGGTGCTGGAACGTGTCCAGAGAAGGGTGATGAAGCTGGTGAGGGGCCTGGAACACAAACCCTATGAGGAGAGGCTGAGGGAGCTGCTAGGGTTGTTTAACCTGGAGAAGGGGAGGCTCAGGGGTGACCTCATTGCTGTCTACAACTACCTGAAGGGAGGTTGTAGCCAGGTGGGGGTTGGTCTCTTCTGCCAGGCAACCAGCAATAGAACAAAGGGACACAGTCTCAAGTTGTGCTGGGGGAGGTCTAGGCTGGATGTTAGGGGGAAGTTCTTCCTGGAGAGAGTGATTGGCATTGGAATGGGCTGCCCAGAGAAATGTTAGAGTTGCTGTCCCTGGAGGTGTTGAAGAAAAGCCTGGATGAGGCACTTAGTGCCATGGGCGAGTTGATTGGCTAGGGCTGGGTGCTAGTTTGGACTGGATGACCTTGGAGGTCTCTTCCAGCCTGGTTGATTCTATGATTCTATGATCTAATGGTAAAGAAAATATGAAATCTTATCCAACTCCAGTGTGTCTGTTCAGGATACCTTTTCATTTTGCCAGTGGTTCTTGAATAGCTTCAATTTGATTACATTTTTTACCAGCTATCTTTGCTCTCACCCTCATCTGCTTCTCCTAGTTTGATGATGAACATGTCATTCAAAACAGTACTAGAAGCCAAGACATGACATCTTTTGCTTCCCTTCTATCACAGTGTTTCTGTGTCACATAAGGCAATTAGATTTGGCAAGAGGAAGACTTGTCAGACTCTACCATGTTTCCTTTAGATTTTAGATTTATTTTGTTTTATTATTTTATTTTATTTTTAAGCCAGGGTGCTTAAAATAGTTGACTGGATGATTTCTTTATCCATATTATTTTTTTCTATAGCTGAAGCTAAGCTGATATATCTGCAAGTCTCTAGCTTCTTCTTTTCCCTGTTTCAGTCAGAAATACAGGCATTGCATTTTCCTTCTTTTAAGTGCCTGGCATTCACCCATCCTCTGCAAATTCAACATGGTAATTACTGATGACTTGTGAGATTGCCACCAGCCAGCCTGGGAATAAAACCAAGAGTGAAATTAATAATATTGAAGAGATATTAAATGTCATGCTTTCCTACCTAGTCTACCTGACTGAGGGCTGGAGCCTTGCCTCTTTGGCCACTAATACTCATGTGGGAGTCAGTGCAAAAATCAAAGAGGTTTTTTCCCTGCTAATCATATTATTTTTAAAGTTATTTATAAGAGAGTCTCAAGTTGTGCCAGGGGAAGTATAGGCTGGATGTTAGGAGGAAGTTGGAGAGTGATTTGCCATTGGAATGGGCTGCCCAGGGAGGTGGTGGAGTCACTGTCCCTGGAGGTGTTCAAGAAAAGCCTGGATGAGGCACTTAGTGCCATGGTCTAGTTGATTGGATAGGGCTGGGTGCTAGGTTGGCCTGGATGATCTTGGAGGTCTCTTCCAACCTGGTTGATTCTATGATTCTATGAAATAGTAGTAGCAATAATAACTACTACAATACCTCATTGCTGTCTGCAACTACCTGAAGGGACATTGTAGCTAGGTGGGGGGTGGCCTCTTCTCCCAGGCAACCAGCAACAGAACAAGGGGACACAGTCTCAAGTTGTGTCGGGGAAAGCATAGGCTGGATGTTAGGAGGAAGTTCTTGCCAGAGAGAGAGTGATTGGCATTGGAATGGGCTGCCCAGGGAGGTGGTGGAGTTGCCATCCCTGGAGGTGTTGAAGAAAAGCCTGGATGAGGCACTTAGTGCCATGGTCTGTTTGGTTGGATGGGACTGGGTGCTAGGTTGGACTGGCTGATCTTGGAGGTCTCTTCCAACCTGGATGATTCTATGATTCTATGAAATAATAGTAGCACTAATAACAACTACAATAATAATAACAGCAATCATATCTTATGTTTTATAATGATGAAGAAAAAGCTAACAAAACGTTGTCATCTCAAAGCAGGGGAAAAAATAGCCATGACAGACACTGCTTTGCTATTCTTTGTGCACCCTGTTCAATACACAGAGGTCAGACTCCCTCCATTAAAAGAGAAAGAGGCACTGCTGAACCAGGCAAGTCTCTCCTACAGTGAGATATATGCACTCTTACTGTGCAGTTAAGTTGTTTGATTATCATTACAGTAATGTTGCCTGCTTTATGAATATTGTTAAAATATTGACTGACCCTTTTTATGGTTAATCACTCAAAATCTGATTTTAAGCCTTCTCTTTGTTCCACTGCAGCTCTTTCTCACTGTAAAGCTGAAGTATATTTCTGCATGGGGTTTGTCTCCCTGACAAATTTCTATTGCTAACTATAGTTACTGGGGAACTGTTCAGAAAAATGGTTTAGATCAGAAAAAAGTGTATTAAAAATAGATTAGCTTTGCACAAAAAAACATATAGATTTAGGCAAAAGTCATACATGAAAGAATGTCAGCCTGAAAGGAAGCTGTAAGGAATGCAACACAGGCAGTTACAACAGGCAACTTTAGCTCTTGTGACAGCATTTGTTTAACTACATCATAACACTTTAAATCCCTTTCAGCACTATGCCCACAAAGATCTAAACAAATGCTCATTTAAACTGTCTCCTTGCGCTGTTGTTTGAAAACCACAGAGAAGAATGTTAGAGGAATGCAATCACAGAGGAAAAGTGCCCTTGAGCTTGCTAGCTAACACAGCTCCATCACTGTGATTTTTTATTCCTCTTCCCATACACACCTTGGGGACAGTGTGGGTCCAAACCTACTAGAACTTAAAAAAAAACTATCCATCAAAAACTCTCTCAGAGTATTGTTTTCCTCCTACACTGAGCATGGGTGGTGCATATGCTCACATCAAGCCCAGAAGCACAAACAGAACTAGAACTACATACTGAAACAGATTGCAATGTCTAAGGTGGATTAAAAAAAACTTGTGGGAGCCACAAATGTATGCATCCATAGGCAGTACTTAAAAGCAGCATTAAAGAATTTTAAACCCCAAACCACCAGACTGTGATTTGGAGGAGGGATGACTGCCTCCCCTTTCCAGACAATGAGTTTTTGCTTTGGACTGGTAGTCAACAGTGTTAACAAGGTTAGTTGCCATTGTGGTATGAAGTTCTGAAGTAAGTCTGTCCATAGAAACACATCCCTGTATGCATACCTACATGCATATACATACATACATACATATATATATATATATATATGTACAGTTGCCTCAGTTCTCAACTGGATGACAGTGAAAGGCAAACTGCAGAAGAGGGCACACAGAGCTGAAATCATTTGCCCACAGCAGGTGGTTACCAGAAATAGAAATACAACTGCACCTATAGGTTACAGTGGAGTACTTCAGATTTACTACATCTCTTACAGGCTGGACTTGGTGATCTTAGGGGTCTTTTCCAGCCTCAGTGATTCTGTGATTCTTCTCTTCTGCCTTCAAGACATGATTGAAGCTTGCCACATGTCTCTTCAAGCTTCTGCCCACATGTTTTCATTTGATAGAATACAAAGTGTTAGTATGGGAAGACAAGAATATAAGGAGGGCTGATGCAGACCTATTTGTCACTCATATTTTGGATGTAGAAGTGACTAGGGATACACAGAAACTACGGGGCCTATAAGCCTTCCCAGGTCCATCAATTTTTCTTTTCTAGGGTTTTCTTTTTACAGAGTCTCTCATACTTGGCTCTGGAATGTATGCATCCATAGGCAGTACTTAAAAGCAACATTAAAGAATTTTAAACCCCAAACCACCAGACCGTGATTTGGAGGAGGGATGACTGCCTCCCCTTTCCAGACAATGGCTCTGGAAGACCTCCTGATGCTTTTGTTGCTGTTCAGGTTTACACTCCAGGATGTTACACAGAGGAAGGAAGGAAATCTCTTAGTTCTGGTTGTGCTCTAAGTGTCTGCAAATTTAATGCTATTGACACATTGCTGGGACTTACCCACTACCAACTCCATCATTCCTGGAAAGGCAAAAGGCATTGCTGATGAATCTGTCCCCAGAGTTTGAGCAGACTAAAGAGTGGATTGAAGCTGAATTTGGTTAACTTTCTAGCCTTATCCTTCCTGCCTCTGTAAATCATTTTTGTAGTCAAACAGCAGAAAATTAACTATCTGCAGAGTTACTACCAAGAGAGAATACATCCCAGAACTTTGTCTGCTGTCAAAGTAATGGTCCCATTTGCTATGAAAACAAGCTTGTTACTATCTGTCTGGTACCAGAATAGTATGTGTCTTCCAGGGATAAAAAAAAGAAGGGAAGCCAAGAAAGGTTATGGGCCCAGCACTAAAGGAAAACACATTTGCACATAATACACTGGGGACATTCAAGAACAGTTCATTTTGATGTGGCAGGTCCTGTGATGCTGCCAAGGTCAGCATAAGTTGTTGGTCTCCTAGCCTGGAGCTGAGATAGAGCAGTGTTTCTCGTAAGTAAATAACTTCATTGTGTAGCACAGAAAAAAAACAACCCAAAACACACAACCAAACCCACACCCAAACCCAAATTATAAAGGCATCATTAAATGTGGGCTACATTTTGGCCTTTTGTAAGCCTTCTAGGCAAGGTGGGGAGTTTAATAATAAGCCTTCACTTTGTTCCTCCCTCAGTCTCTCCTCTCTCCTCTCCTCTCATTTTGGCCCTCTCCTCATCATGTGGTCATTTCAACCTGCACAAAGGAGCCTTCAGAAAGTTCACAGGTGTTACTTTTCCTGCCTTTCACAGAGGGCTAATGGGCAATGTTATGAAAATCCTGCCTAACAGCTAAGAAATCTCCACTACTTGAGCTCCAGAACTGCAGTAAAATATATAGCTGGGAAGGACTGAGTGAAATAGCTCAGAATAAGGTATGTTCAAAGTTCTCAAATGCTTTCTGTGTGGAGCTTTACATTGCATTGAAACCTACATTTGCTGCTGTATTTTAGAGTTGCTTAAGCTATTTCAGCACCACTAGATAGATGAGTCTGTTATAGGTAATAGCTGTGGAGGACAGAATACTGATCTTTAAAAGCTGCTCAAAATATAGTCTAAATTGTCAATCAAATCCTGTTTATTAAACCCCCCCATACCTCTGTTTGCACATAGGATAACTTGCACAATGAAAGAAATTAAAGTATTTGTCCTGCTTAAGTATCTGCATATTTCAACCTGCAATCATTAGATGAGTAATAATTGCAAGCACCTTAAAGAGATGCAAGCCTGAGAAATGAGCCTCTTCTCTATAGAGGCAAATCTGGGGCAATGCTTTTGAAATCAGAGCATATTACTTGTGACTATCAGTCTTGTTCTTTGTTATTTTCTTTATAATATTGAGACAAATGCTTTAGCTTCTGCTGAGTTTCATTACTGAACAATCTTGCCCTATATTGCTTCCTTAAATCATAGGAGAAAAAAAAATCCCCACCAAACAACAGAAACCAAAACAACACGGTGCTCTTGTCTAGAACAGAGAAAATGCAGCTATAGACCTCCAGATTTTAAGACACGTGTGAAATTCTAACCTGTGCCTGCAATTAGCCTCTACAGAACACTTTCATAATGGGTAGAGTTATTTACTGCTTGCTAAAGAAACAAGGGAATAATAGAAGAAATTGTAAAATTGCTGCGGAGCAATTTATTGACTCCTGTGAAAATAACAAGAGGCAAGAAAGGCAGGACTGTATGGGAGCATAGACAAGGGGAGTAGGAGATGGAAAGTGATTTTAACTTACCTATGCAATAATTTCCTGGGCTGTGATATTGTCTGGAGGGAGAAGGGATTGAGCTGGATCTGATTCACAACCAGTAGTCTTTTCTTGTGCTTTGAACTTGGCCTAAGTAGTCATTTGAACACCACGATATTAAGGTAGCTATTGCCTCCTGAGGAGTTAGAGGTAGTGTGGCTCTGGTGAAAGATAGCTATTCCCAAGAGTCCAACGTATCTAGGGATGGGTATTGCTTTTATGGCTTAAAGCACTGGCAGGGGAATTTGTGCATTGTGGCATATTCGGTTTCCTTTGCAAGCTCATTTGATTTAAGTATGTGAAGGCAGAATCCTGCTGTTTGGCTTGGTGGTAAATACAGAACTGACTTTCTGAAAAATTACTGGTGGATGGGTGGATTTGCTTGAAAGTTAAATAAAATATTCATCCTCTTAAGAAATCCAGAGCATACTGTCAGCTGTCTTGTTCACTTAAATTATGTTAACAATTAAAAAGAGACATGGATGACTCCAAATCCCTTGGAGGCCAGCCCTATGAGTTTCTGTGCCTGCCATTCCACACGAGCCCATTTTTGTCCTTGCTTTGCAAATCTGGGAGACTCTCTCCATTTAAAAAAGGAGACAACCTTTTGCTGTGTGGATTTGTAATTATACTTATCTCAGAATGGCTGCTGCAGGCTATTGCTCTGAGCATGCTGCTGGGTAAGCCATGGGGATTTCTACTTTTGTCTTTTTTAAGCCAGTGAGCAGTTGGGTCCCTGGTAAGTGTGCCAAAGAGGGAAGAGAGCCTCAAGGGTGGATGGGCTTTAGCCCAAAAGAAGGGATAAAAGTCCATCTTGGACTAGGAGGAACTAGAATAGGAGCCTGCAGTGGGAAGACATGAAGGAGTCCCTCAGAAGAATGCCTGAATCCCACATCCCACAGTGGGTGCCCAAGTTCCTGCCCAAATCACCTTTGCTACTGCCTGGATGATTCACTCCCATTTTAAATGTAGCAGAAATGAAGGCCACATGGAAACTGAATGCTTAAGCAGAAGGTATAGTAGTGTTGAGTTGGAACATAGCCAGGGCTTGGGATGTGCTGCAGCATCCTAGGAGTTAGGCTGGAAAAGAATCTTGAGACCTCTGCCTGTGCTTGAGGAATCCGTTCCATCAGTCTTACATCAGTCTCTAGTCCTCTCTCTTTGCTTGGAAGAATCAGCTCCTGTGGAGTTAACAGCAAAAAGCAGTAATTATTCTTGTGTATTTGAAGGACTTCTTAATTTTTATTAATGTGCTACCTCCTCTTGCTGAATAAAATTGATTAGGATTTGGGAGGCAGAAGAATGATAACAAATTTGTCTCAGGAACTGCTTTCATCACCACCCTAGGAGATGGACTGGTTAATGGAGGAGAGAATGAAATTTTTGCTGTTGAGTTCTGTAATGGGGCAATATTCTGTTTTTGCAGCAGGTTAGTTGAAGAGTCTTGGAATGTATTTATTTTTTCATTTAAATGAGTTGGAATAGTGTTCAGAAAGAACTCCTTATGCTATGATGGAAAAGATGAATGAAAGGCTCTCATGCAGAGAAAGGAGAAACCCTGAATTCTGGATGCTAGTCTTTGCTTTGTGAGCAATCCAGTTAAATCCATTGGTGCAGTTCTGCAGTTATCCATCATAATTAATGTTGTGATTTTTTTCCCTATATTAAGGTACCCTTAGCATAGATCAAGAAGTGGATTGGCTTGCCTTGGAATGGGATCAGGTTTCAGGTTAGTCAAGCAGGACTTGACTTTCATAAACCCATGCTGACTGGGCCTCGTCATGTAGTTACCCTCCCGTATATCCCATGTAATAACACTCAAGACAATCTGCTCCAGAACCTTCCCAGATACTGAAGCCTGGGAACCTGGAAGCTCCAGGATCTTCCTGGTACTGAAGTCTCAGATACTGAAGGCTCTAGTTCTCCAGATTCTCCTTTGGCCCTTCTTATAGAGGGCCAACACATTTGCTAACTTCTAGTCAACTGAAACCTCTCTGCTTACCCAGATCTGCTGGTAAGTGATGGAAAGTGGCTTGGTGTGAATATCTTCTAGCTTCCTGAGCACCTCTGCATGGACCCCATGCAGCCCCATAGATCTGATGTATTTAAGTGACGTAGCAGGTTGCTAACCACTTCCCTGTGGATTATGTCTGGAGAAGCAGAGGCTCAGGGGGCACCTCATTGCTGTCTATAACTATGTGAAGGGAGGTTGTAGCCAGGTGGGGGTTGGTCCCTTCTGCCAGGCAACCAGCAACAGAACAAGGGGACACAGTCTCAAGTTGTGCCAGGGGAGATCTAGGCTGGATGTTAGGAGAAAGTTCTTGCCAGAGAGTGACTGGCATTGGAATGGGCTGCCCAGGGAGGTGATGGAGTTGTCGTCCTTGGAGGTGTTCAAGAAAAGACTGGATGAGGCACTTAGTGCCATGGTCTGTTTGATTGGATGGGGCTGGGTGCAAGTTTGGCCTGGATGATCTTGGAGGTCTCTTCCAACCTGGTCAGTTCTATGATTCTATGATTCTATGTGGTTTTCTACTCGCCTTCCCTGTTTTCCATCTCAGAAGGTTGGCTACTCAGAGAACAACAGGTCTCACTATTGAAAACTGAAGCAGAGAAGACATTAAGCACCTCAGCCTTTTCCTCATCCTATGTTGCTAGGGTTCCCCTTGCATCTGACAAAGGATGAACATACATAATGCTGTTGAACTTTTGCTTAGGAGACTCAAGGGCAGTATCTTTGCAGAAAAGGTGGGTGTTCTTTAATCTTTGTCTGCACAGATTAAGCAGTCTATGTTCACTCCCTGACAGAAATATTTCACATTCATAATGCCATTGCATTGCTTTGCCTCTGTTCTGGTACATTTGGTAGACTGACATATGTCAGCATTTATTGAGCTCTGTGTAATGAAAACTTTATAAGTAAAAAGTGTTTATTTTTGTACAGAAACCAGTATGCCACTGGTATAGTTAAATACTCTGGCAGTATAAATCAGACAACATGGAGACCTGGAGTCAGGTCACATCTACTAGTCACCAGAAGTAGAGTGTTGGCTTATGGAGAAGACAAATGCCGCACTGCTTTCTCACTTGCTGTGGTGTCTCTGCAGCCTCTTGCCACAGGCTAATTTCCCTGTCTTCCAGCTGAGCAGTTCTGTTTCAGAGCTGCAATGGCCAAAATTAAAAATCAGCTTCCACTGCCTTTTATGTTTACTTAGCCAAGCAGGTAAAACACGAAGATAAAGAGCATTTTTCCTCCCCCTAGCAAAACAGTGGAGTGCAAGCTTGCTTTACTTTGACCTCGATGAGACTTTGAAGTTCTTAAGAGCTTTGATTTGGGGCCTCTGTTCCTAATCCTGGTTGAATGCAAAGTTCTCATTGACTGGAGTGGCGTAGGAGACAGCTCTTAATTGCTTACAAGAATGTTACAGAAATAGCTTGCAACACTGCAGAAAGCTTTTCTCTGCTTGCACAGCTGTATTAACTTGGACCATTTCTTTAAAATATGGCAGTGGTTTGGTTTTATAGCAGAAGCTACAGAAGCAGCTGTATCTATTGCCCATAAATGGAAAATAGTTCCAAGTAGTATTGTGGCTTTGTTCTGCTGATTCTCTGGATTCTCTGGACCTCTACTTTCAGGCTCCAAAGCTCAAGGGCTATTCCAAATCACAGAATCACAGAATGCCAGGGGTTGGAAGGCACCTTGAAAGCTCATCCAGTCCAACCCCCCTGCCAGAGCAGGATCACCTAGAATACCAGATCACACAGGAACACATCCAAGCAGATTTGAATATCTCCAGAGAGGAAGACTCCACAACCCCCTTGGGCAGCCTGTTCCAGTGTTCTGTCACCCTCACAGGGAAAAAAATTCCTCCTCAAGTTTGCATGAAACTTCCTATCCTCAGCTTCCACCCATTGCCCCTTGTCCTGTCATTGGGCATCACCAAGCAGAGCCTGGCTCCAGCCTCCTGGCACTCACCCTTTACGTATTTATAAACATTGATGAGGTCACCTCTCAGTCTCCTCTTCTCCAAGCTAAAGAGCCTCCAAGCTAAATCAACATGGTTTTCTTTCTCTGGTATTCTCTATTTCTCCTTTTTTTAACCTGATCTTTCCCTAAATGCTTCTTTAATCATATTTCAGATATCGATGCAGTTCAGTAAACATGATTTTGACATGCTTAGATCAAACATTCTGTGCTGTCAATGAAAACATCCTATGGCAGAGCAAATGAGCTCTTTGTAGGACCCTACTAAATGTTGGAACACATTGCAGCATGGTTCCACAGCGTCTCAAGCATGCATTGGTTAGCCTTGTCATCAACAATAAGCAATGTGATTTCCCAGCACTTGCAGCTGGAATATTTTCAAGTATTGGTCATGCTAGGTGAAAGAATACTTGATTAAATCTACAGTTTTCTTTAAAGCAGCAGTGCAGTCCCCACTTTTTGCTCTATTCGTTCAGAGCTGTTCTGGTGCCTTGGAAGTAGTCTCTGCAGAGGAAGCTAAACCATTCCGCTGCAGGTTTGCATCCTGGCACACTGCTTAGTCCTTCTGCAGATATTATGTTTCAAGGAATGAGTGCTACTTTGGGCTGGTTGCTTACATGTATGGACCAACCATACATGATCATTAGACTAAACCCAGCCTGAAGTAAAACATGGAAGGCTGTGTAAAGTGAAGTTGAAAGGTCCTCAGCGCCAATAGCTTCTATCTGCTGATCCATTCCTATTATGCTGGACGATTTCCTACTATGGGCATAGACTTATTAAGCCTTTTTAGTTTGTTATAAAAGCATTTCTTCTGTGAGCTTTTAATCAGACCTCTGTAATCTGGGGAATTTTTTTTTTTGTATAAACATAACTTGAAATGAGAAAGTAAGAAAGTAGACACTTGATGTGCAAAACTTCAGTGACAAAATGAATTATAGAATCATAGAGTGGTCGGGGCTAGAAGGGACTTCTGAAGGTCATCTAAACCAACTTCCCCTGCAGTAAGCAGGGGCATCCTAAACCAAATCAGGTTGCCCAGAGCCCTGTTGAGCCTCACCTTGAATATCTCCAGAGATGGGGCCTCAACCACCTCCTTGGGCAACCTGTTCCAGTGCTCCAACACCCTCATAGTAAAGAACTTGTTCCTAGATTAAATCTGGCACAGTGAGGAAGTAATGTGTGCTAGTTTTAGCCTAGCCAGAATGTTTTGGTGAGAAGGACTAGATTACAGGCTGTGGAAGGAAAACATGGGTAATGTCTACTTCACTCATAGGCTTGCTGAGAGATAAAAGAATAAGAATCAAAACATAGATAAAGACACTTCTGCTACTGTGGAGCTCTGAGCTGCATCTCTCTCTAGCCTCTTTGAGTAATCCACTTTGCTTCCTAACCCCCTGGCAGAACCTCCATTCTTCCTTGGGACTGGGGTAAGGTTGAGAGGGGTAGGGGGAAGGTGAAGGGGCGGTTGGGAGCCCCTCCTGGGGACTCAGGTTTCTGGGAGGGCTGTTGTGTTTCTGTATTACCTTTTACCTTGTCTATTTCTGCCTATAACTGTATATACTGTAAATATCTGCTTGTATGTTGTGCTAAGCTGTAAATACAAGCTTCATTCACTTTCCAGAGCTGGCTGAGTCTAGTCTGGGTGATTTCCAAAGTGTGTGTGGGGGGGGGCAGGGAACACCCAAACCATCACATAATGGAATATTAATTTCTAATGGATGTGTTCATGCATTTGCCATTGTTATGCCCTTTTCTTCAACCAAACCTTGTACCAAACACATTACAATGCATGGCAAGTCACTGAAAGTAATTACAGATAATGAATACATGAATGAATATGGCATCTCAGTTTACATCTTGACCTAGTTATTGGTATGGAGCACTCTCTCGCAGTGCTGTTCTCCTGGGGCAGAGGTCTTTGACATGTCGTATTCTAGTTAGATAGAGGATCAGGAAAGGGAAAATCATGTATTCTGTACAATTCACAGATCTGGACTTTTCAAAAGTACTTGTATATCATCCTTGAAACAACTTAGAAATGCACAGATTAGGGAAATGGAAAGCTTCTGGTATAAACAATGCTGTTTCATAGATGTGATAATTTCCACATGTTGTCTTTATTTTGAAACACAAGACAACACAAATCAAAATTCAAGTGTGGAGTCTTCTGAAACAAGCCATAGAAGAGTTGCCTGCTCTAGCTTGAGTCAGATGTGCTGCAGAGTTTATGCAATCCTTCTGTTTAGCTTTGCATGCTCTTGCCAGTTCTGCCTGCTGTTTTGTGCCCTCACCACCTAGAGTATGGTTTTCTGAAACATCGATCAAAGAAGGTGTTAAGACTGGATTCTTAAACAGAGTTGGTGCCTACACTAGTAGAAATTAATCTTTTAAGTACACACAAGTCTGGTCCACTTTGCCTACAAATATCATAAGAGTGATTAAAGGCATTATACATACCAAAGAAGGGAAAAAAAATAGACTGCTGTATCCAGTTTAGGATCCCAGGAGAAGAGAGGCACACACAGGTTCTCCCTCTTCTTGTGTGTTTGAGTGTAGCCAGATGGGGGTTGGTCTCTTCTCCCAGACAACCAGCAACAGAACAAGGGGACACAGTCTCAAGTTGTGCCAGAGGAAGTATAGGCTGGATGTTAGGAGGAAGTTCTTCCCAGAGAGAGTGACTGGCACTGGAATGGGCTGCCCAGGGAGGTGGTGGAGTTGCCATCCCTGGAGGTGTTCACGAAAAGCCTGGATGAGGCACTTGGTACCATGGTCTAGTTGACTGGCTAGGGCTGTGTGCTAGGTTGGCCTGGATGACCTTGGAGGTCTCTTCCAACCTGGTTGATTCTATGATTCTATGGAGCTCAGATGGAGGTATTGGGCTTTATATGGGCATTAATATTACATGCAGTTTCCAATGGGTGTATAAGAGAAAAACCTTAAACACCAGGAGAAAGGAGCAGCTTAGATAAACTCAGTGATGTTAGATACATCAGCGGTGCAGGCTTTGTGCTTGTATTCTTTACTGCTTTTCTAGGGGGAAAATAATAGAGCAGAATTAGGGTAGGTTTGTTGGTGTCAGAGACAATGAAAAACGAGTCAATGAAAACAGCCAGAGAGGAGTTTTAGATTAGGATTGATTACTCTGAAAAAAAAAGAAGCAACCACCCAGGAACAAGCCTGAAAAAACCCGTGTGAAATGACAAATGACACGGTGAAAGAAAAGCAGGAGCTTCATTTCTTCTGGCCTTGCTATGCACAAAAAATAAGGTGAAAGGCTGTTAGATGAAAAGCAGAGAATCCCAACGTGATAAAAGCAAGCACACCTCCATACAGCATTCAACCAGAATGGAGAACCGTTACCACAGGAAATTAAGGCCAGAGCCTCTGTTGAAGCAATCAGTGCAGGTATATAGGTATCAAGGGTATGATGATAGCATTTTAGAAGAGGATATTAATCCTTTTATATCAGGACATGAGACACCAGAGTGGTATCTAGTAAGGTTTCCACACTACTCCTGCTGCATATTTCCTATACTTCCTTGTGCAGTGATCTCTCAAGATTCTAATGTTGCATGTTCTGAAGTGTGACAGAAAGCCAGGCTTTGCCAGAACTTCATTTTATTATTCTGCTGTTTGGGATTCATTGATTATCTGAAAGCTTCTCATTGCTCCTGAGCTGTGTTTCAAAGCAGCGTGGAGTCACTCATCAGCAAGTTTGCAGATGACACTAAGCTGGGGGCAGATGTGATTGAGTTGGAGGGCAGAAGGGCTCTGCAGCAGGACCTTGACCGCCTGGACAGATGGGCAGAGTCCAATGGGATGGGGTTCAATAGCTCGAAGTGCAGGGTGCTGCACTTTGGCCACAACAACCCCATGCAGAGATACAGGCTGGGGTCAGAGTGGCTGGAGAGCAGCCAGACAGAGAGGGATCTGGGGGTGCTGATTGATACCCACCTGAACATGAGCCAGCAGTGTGCCCAGGTGGCCAAGAGAGCCAGTGGCATCCTGGCCTGCATCAGGAATGGTGTGGTCAGCAGGAGCAGGGAGGTCATTCTGCCCCTGTACTCTGCACTGGTTAGACCACACCTTGAGTGCTGTGTTCAGTTCTGGGCCCCCCAGTTTAGGAGGGACATTGAGATGCTTGAGCGTGTCCAGAGAAGGGCAACGAGGCTGGGGAGAGGCCTTGAGCACAGCCCTACGAGGAGAGGCTGAGGGAGCTGGGATTGGTTAGCCTGGAGAAGAGGAGGCTCAGGGGTGACCTTATTGCTGTCTACAACTACCTGAGGGGTGGTTGTGGCCAGGAGGAGGTTGCTCTCTTCTCTCAGGTGGCCAGCACCAGAACTAGAGGACACAGCCTCAGGCTGCACCAGGGGAGATTTAGGCTGGAGGTGAGGAGAAAGTTCTTCACTGAGAGAGTCATTGGACACTGGAATGGGCTGCCCGGGGAGGTGGTGGAGTCGCCGTCCCTGGAGCTGTTCAAGGCAAGGTTGGACGTGGCACTTGGTGCCATGGTCTGGCCTTGAGCTCTGTGGTAAAGGGTTGGACTTGATGATCTGTGAGGTCTCTTCCAACCCTGATGATACTGTGATACTGTGATTCAACAGCCTTTTACCATAGCATTGTCCTGCTGCTGTTTAATCTGCAGGCTACCAAAATGAAGCTGTTTTGCAGAAGGTGACTCTCCTGATCCAAGCTCAGGAAGAGCGACTGAAGGAGCTGGGGTTGTTTAGTCTGAAAAAGAGGAGGCTGAGGGGAGGCCTGAAAGGACGTTGTGGAGAGGTTGCTGCTGGTCACTTCTTAACAGGTAATTAGTGATAGAACAAGAGGTAATGGCCCCAAGCTGTGACTGGGTAGGTTTAGACTGGACATTAGGAAAAAAAATTCCCATCAAGAGTGGTCAGGCATTGGAATGGGCTGCCCAGGGAGGTGGTTGAGTCACCAGCCCTGGATGTGTTTTAAAGTCAATCGGATGCGGTGTTTGAGGGTGTGGTTTAGGGTGCGCCTTGTAGAGCAGGGTTATTGGTTGGACTTGGTGATCCTGAGGCTCTTTTCCAACCTGAATGTTTCTGTGATAAATAAAAATTATTACAATATGGTGGCTTTGCTTTCTATAACCTTCCTAAGGGTAATCTTGTGCTGGTTTTGCTTTCTGTAATCTTCCTAAGGGTAATCTTGTGTTGCCCTCCTCCCTGTCAAAGCATTTTCTCCCCCGTAGTGCATAACCTGAAATGTCTGCTGCAGGAGAAAAATAACATAATAATCAAGTTACTCAGTTCACCAGTGAGTATTGGCAGTATATTGTGCACTACTTGTGGTAGCTGAGCGTTCCTATAAATTCAGTTAGAGAGGAAATACCACAACCTTTTTTTTCCTTTTTTTTTTTTCCTGAAGATTTATTACCAAGAAAAACAAATAATGTAATGACAAAGAAGTTTTTCATCTGACAGTCAACTGCAATGCAAAAAACAGGGCACACAATGACAGAGTGCTGATATATCAGCAACGAGTGGCCATAACAACATGCTGCATGGCTTTGTATTTGTAAGATTTCTGCCACTACAAGGTCAGAAGCATACTGACAAGAGGCTTACAGTATAGATGACTATGGTTTTACAAAACTCTGATAAAGAGGAATTATAGCTGCAGTTGGATATGTGGTATACTCTGCAACCACTTCTTCTCCAGGAAGCTTTTTAGCTGTAAGTGGTTGGACTTGATGATCTGTGAGGTCTCTTCCAACCCTGATTATACTGTGATACTGTGATAAAATATGGAGCCGAATAAGGTCCTAAAGATCTTAACAAACCATTTCTGTACACAGTTTAAGATGACAGAGTGAAGAATTTTGTTTCCCAGTGTAAACTGTGTCCAGTTCTGGGCTCCTCAAGTAAAGAGAGATGTTGAGGTGCTGGAACGTGTCCCGAGAAGGGCAACAGAGCGGGTGAGAAGCCTGGAACACAAACCCTATGAGGAGAGGTTGAGGGAGTTGGAGTTGTTCAGCCTGGAGAAGAGGAGGCTCAGGGGTGATCTCATTGCTGTCTACAACTACCTGAAGGGACATTGTAGCCAG
This sequence comes from Pogoniulus pusillus, assembly GCF_015220805.1. Classification (NCBI taxonomy): domain Eukaryota; kingdom Metazoa; phylum Chordata; class Aves; order Piciformes; family Lybiidae; genus Pogoniulus; species Pogoniulus pusillus. Next base: position 25,665,631 of record NC_087275.1, read on the forward strand.
GTTGGGGTTGGTCTCTTCTGCCAGGCAACCAGCAATAGAACAAGGGCCACAGTCTCAAGTTGTGCTGAGGGAAGTATAGGCAGGATGTTAGGAGGAAGTTCTTGCCAGAGAGAGTGATTGGCATTGGAATGGGCTGCCCAGGGAGGTGGTGGAGTCACCATCCCTGGAGGTGTTCAAGAAAAGAGTGGATGAGGCACTTAGTGCCATGGTCTAGTTGACTGGATAGGGCTGGGTGCTAAGTTGGACTGGATGATCTTGGAGGTCTCTTCCAATGCGATTGATTCTATGATTCTATGATTCTAACACCCTACCTGTATCATATACAGACATGAAAATGCTGTATTAGGGTAGATAAAGTCAAAGAGTAGAAATATAGGCACTGTCAGGTTGTTTTGTAGCCACTTTTGTTGTCCTCTCTTTTTACAAATGATCTTGACACATGATTTTTAAATTTTATATAGATAGAGGAGGAGAAAGCTTACTGAAGTCAGGCAAATGCATGGAATTAAAACCAGCCAAGCAAACAGCAAACAACTCTCCACAAGAACTAAACCTTGTGCTGAAAAGGGAAATTACAGAGAATATTTTAGATTATTTTTTTAGGACAGACTCATTGGAAAGGAAGTTATATTGCAAGATTTGCTGGCAATTAGAGAACAGGTAAGTAAAGTGAAGTTGTTCATCTGGAAAAAACAAACAGGAACAGCTCTTTTTGTCTCAAGAGTGCACACAAGTAGGTTCTCTTATCAGCTGTGAGGAAGGATAATCTTCAGTGTTGCTTAAAAATGTCACAGAATCACAGAACTTTAGAGGTTGGAAAGGACCTCCAGAAATCATCAAGTCCAGCCCCCTTGCTAAGGCAGGATCCCCTAGGGCAGTCTGCACAGGAATGCCTCCAGGTGAGTTTTGAAGGTCTCCAGAGAAGGAGACTCTGCAACCTCTTTGGGCAGCCTGGTCCAGGGACAATTTTAAACCATTTTCCTACTTTGCTCTTTCTATGCCTCCGCTACATCAGGTAGGCAAAGTGGATCCCAGGCTTACATCCTTGCAGAGGATGTCTCAGGAGAGCCTTTGTGAAATGGCTGGAAATTTATCCTCAAGTAGAGACAGATACTGGGTTCAAGACATTATTTGAACTCTGAAGGGGGAAAGACCAAGAACATCGCTGAATACAGGAGAAAAGGGAGCCCACAGCATTGTACTCAGAGGTCCCAGTGTGTTTGGGAACTTGAAGACCTGTTTGAAGTGGTCCCACAGTGTGGTATGCTCCGTTCGAGGAGACAGGAGAGTTCAATATGATGTGGGAGTAACAATTTCTGCACGTTTGTGAGGGTAGCAATAAGCAGCATGATTATATCTGACTCTCACATAACTATTATTATTCATAATTATTATTGACAGGAGAAGTAAAAGAAACCATGGCAACCAAGGGGAACTCATCAAAAGCTATTTTTGCCTGTATTGTGATTTCCCCTCCTCCTCCTCCTATTTTCTTTCTGAAAACATATATAACCTTTTCCAGCACAATTGATTCCTCTGGATCAATCTCCTCCTCGTACCTAAGAGTGCCTTAGTAACCTCAGCAGCCAAGAGAAAGTTTTACTGCATTTTCAGCATCATAATGTGACTGTGATCCTAGGTCATCTTCTGCAAGAAACAAAGCTGAAGCAAATCTCAAGTTAGGCTCATCTTCTAAAGATTCTGTGCAGAGAAGAAGTAGTCTCATAGTGGCATAGTATGGTTGTTTGTTCATGCTTGCAATGATATTTACAAGCAGCCTGGAAACTTTTGCTTTGATTTGTAAAAGTATTTTGGCCTGTGAAATCTTCCAAAGCAGACACAAGTGTGTGAATTACATAACTCCTGCATTAGGGAGGAAACATGAAAGTGGAATATGATCCAGTTTACTTAAATCTGTGTGAGTGATGAGAAGAAATACCCACGCTGCCTTGGCACTGGTAAGGAAATGGGGTGCTAAGTGCCAGCTGAACTGCTGAGATCAGTGAGTTTGAGCAGAGAGCACATTGGAGAGAAGACTGTGGGTTAGGAAAGTCCATCAGATAACACGATTCAGTGACCTTTGCTCACACACAGTGCAACAGGTACTGTCCAGGTACTGAGCTGGAAGGAAAGAGAAGAAAATTTTAAAAAGTTCCTTTGTCTTCTAATTCTGATTAAAATTTTCTGCCAGAGTTTTGAGTTTAGATTTGAAGTAGAGCAGAGATGTGTGCCTAGCTGTGTAGAGCTGTTTAAGTGTCTATGCCTGCCAGATCCCTCCCTATATAAACACACTTTACCTGGACACACTTGCACTGCTGGCTGCTGAGGCTGTGTTCTGCTACTCTGGTACCAGAACACAGCCTCAGCATCCAGCAGTGCAATGACTGCCGTGACTGCCAGTCTGCTTCCAAAGTGCCTGAGAAGGGCCTTAGGGTTATGAGAGAAAGGGGCTCTGGAGCACCTATTACAAGAGCAATGTGAAGATACTGGAGTGTAGCCAGAGAAGGGCCATGAGGATGAGCAGAGGGCTGCAGCACCTCTCCTGTGAGGGCAGACTGAAAGAGTTGGAGCTGTTCAGTCTGGAGAAGAGGAGGCTCCAAGGTGACCTCCTTGTGGCCTTTTGGTATCTGAAGGAAGCCTACAAAAAAGCTGGGGAAGGACTTTTTAGGCTACCAGGGAGTGACAGGACAGGGGGCAATGGAGCAAAGCAGGAGGTGAGTAGGTTCAGACCGAACTTGAGGAGGAAGTTCTTCACCAAGAGAGTGGTGAGAGCCTGGAATGGGTTGCCCAGGGAGGTGGTTGAGGCCTCATTCCTGCAGGTGTTTAAGGTCAAGCTGGATGGGGCTCTGGCTGGCTTGACCTAGTCTGGGGCTTGGAACTAGATGGTCCTTGTGGTCCCTTCCAACCGTGAGTGATTCTGTGATTCTGTAAATTCTGTATCCATTGATGGGTTCTTCCTAGCCAAGGTACTGGCTAGGATGGATAAGAACAAAATTAATCTTTCAATGGATAGATGAAGTCTTTGCACAGTAAGAAAAGCTAAATGAGGGTTGAAGTGGTGTTTGAAAGACAGGAGAATACAGAAAGCAGTTCCCACCAAGTGAAACAGCTTAATTTTGGCTATTTGGCTTCTGTTTCCAGACTGGGATATTTCACTTATTATTCACAAATTTCAGTGTGCAAAAACTGTCTGATGATGGGGAAAGGAAATCTCTTTTAGTAAAGCAAGTGAATGGAAAAGGGTAGTGAAGAAATATGATTACCCACTGATATAATAGGAGAGGGGCTTTGCTGAGAGCATGGAGGAGGAAACACTTAAACAGAAAAAAAGAGCTATGTGCAGTCTCCTCTGTCACTGTTGCTGGACACAGTGAAAGAGACGGCTGGGAGAAACTGGATATGCATTCAGAAGAGCTGCATGCTGGCTGAAAATAGTGTGCAGCCTGGATAACCAAGGTGCTAAGGCTAATGACAGGTGCAAAGAGTGAGGTGACATTGCTGGGTGGTGAGAGATCATATATGCTGCTGCATTTTACCAGCGTGGTCAGAAGACATCGAAGGGTCAAAAAGTCCATTGTGAAAGCTATGTGGGCAAAAGTGTCTGGCACGGATTCAGTGGAGAGGTGAGATGAAAGATCAATTACCACAAATGCTGCAAAAATAAGAAATAAAAATTATATGAGGTTGGAATTGGAAAGTGATGGAAAACAAGGAGCTCAAAAACCAAAGGGAGATGGCAAGCACATAAAAACTCTGTTAAGAATAATGGAGGGGAAGAAAGTTCACATAAAGATGTATTTCTCTGTACACACTAATGCTATTTCATTCCATGAAGTACTTACATGCCCAGCCCATGAAAAAGCAGAATTCTGTAATTAATAATGAAGAATTGCAATACTTGAGCTGGATGGAGTAATGCTTGACCCCCTAACTTATTTTGATTTGTCTAGGTTAGACTAAATCCTAGTAAATAAAATCACACCAGGGCCACCCTCCATCATCAGCAGTCCTGGCTAGGGAGGGAGGTCCCAGCTGACTGGAAACTGGCAAACATAATACTCAAGACCAGAAGGAGGACTCAGGGAACTACAGACCTTGTTGCCAGGAAAGTCATGGAGCAGGTCATCTTGAGTGCAGGGCAACCAGGTGATCAGGCTCCATCATGGGCTCATGAGGAACAGGTTTTGCTTAACAAACCTGATCTCCTTCTATGTTTAGTGGATGAAAGAAAGGCTGTGGATGTTGTTTATTTGACTTCAGTAAAGTCTTTGGCACCATTCCCTACAGCATCCTGCTGAGTTAGGCACCAGATGGATGGCTAGGCTCAAGGAGTAGTGGTGAACAGAGTTAAATCCAGTTGGTGGCCAGTCACTAGTGGTGTTCCCCAAGGCTCAGTACTGGGGCCAGTTCTTTTTACTATCTTAATGATAGAATAACTTAATGATAGAAAGTTGGTAATGTGTAAGATAATCAGAGTGGAATTTGTGAGCTTGTTATCATGGCTGAACAAATGTACAACTAGCCTATGGGTTCCATGCCTAAGGAAGAGAAAAGCCTGGAATGCAGTTTGTAGCTACACATAAAAATCATCCAATGTTTGCACACTTCTGTGTCTCTGGTGAGGTCATGCTGTCCACTTGATTGCTAATTTCTTGTCCATCTTGTTATCTCTTGCTTGCTAACTTCTCATATTTCATCTCCCTCTGTCTCCTCATATTGTCTTTCCCTTTCCTTTCTCATTATATCATTGCTAAATTATCTTCATATTAATTATTACTTCCTCCTGGATATTTTCTCTCACATCCCTCACATCTCCGTTTGCTTCAGTTGGACTATGTGTGAAGCATCTTTCCTCCTCTTTGTCCATGTACCATAAGAATTATAGAAATTCTAGAATCATGTAATGGTGGGGGTTGGAAGGGACCTCCAGAGATTGAGTCCAACCCCCTTGCTAAAGCAGGTACACCTAGATCAGGCTGCAAAGGAATGCACTGAAGTGGGCTTTAGAAGTGTCCAGAGAAAGAGACTTCACAGCCTCTCTGGGGAGCCTGTTTCAGTGCTCCATCACCCTCAAAATAAAGAATATTGCTGGCTCAAGGTGAATTTCTTGTCCACCAGCACTCCTAGGTATTCTTCCTCAGAGCTGCTTTCCAGTAGGTCAACTCCTGACCTGTACTGGTGCAGAGGATTATTTCTTCCCAGTACAAGACTCTGCACTTACCCCTGTTGAACTGTGTCCACCTCTGCCCAGCTCTCCAGCCTGTCCTGGTCTCTCTGAGTTTCAGCACAGCCTTCTGGTGTCTCAGCTGTTCCTCCCAGTTTCATATCATCATTGCTCAAAGTACACTCTGTTCCTTCATCCATGTCGTTGGATGTTGAACAATACTGGACTAGACTAGGGGATGTTACCAGAGACAGTGTTTAAAGTCTAGCAGTCTTATAGAAGTCAAGATAGAAAATATCTCTAGCTCTCCCCTCATCTACTCTGCTGGTCACACCTTCATAGAAGGTTATAAGAGGGGTCAAGCATGGTAAGGAGGTTGGACTCGGTGATCTGTGGAGGTCCCTTCCAACCCCTAAAGTTCTGTGATCTTCTGAAGCATGACTTGCCCTTTGTGAATCCATGCAGCCTATTCCTGATAATCTTCTTTTCTCTTCTTTTTAAACTCCTTTTTTTTTTCTCTGCATGCTTAAGGCTGACCTCCAGAATGAACTGTTTCATCACTTTTCCATGGATGGGAATGAGCCTGACTGGCCTGCAGTTTCTTGAGTCTCCTTCTTAACCTATTAGAAGACTGGGGTGACATTGGCTTTCCTCCAGTCCTCAGGCACCTCTCCTGTTCTCCATGACCTTAACATTATCCAGCTCCTTCAGCACTCATTGGTATATCCATCAGGGCCCAGGGATCTGTGAGTGTCCAGCTTGTCTAAATGATCTCTAACCCAGTCCTCCTTGACTAAGGAGAGTCTTCCTTCCTGCAGACTTTCTCTCTTACCTCCAGGGACTGGGGGCTGGCCTTAGTCATAAAGACTGAAACAAAGAAGGCATTCAGTAACTCTGCCTTCTCTGTATCCTCTGTCAACAGGTCACCCACATCTTTCAGCAGCAGGCCCACATTTTGCCTGGTGTTCCTTTTCCTGCTGATGTACTTGAAGAAGCCTTTCTTGTTTTTCACATCCTTTGCCAGACTTAAATCCAAGAGGGCCTTAGATTTCCTTGTAGCAAGTCTACGTCCTCTGGCAATGTTCCTGTACTCCTCCCAAGTGGCCAGTCCCTTTTTCCATGTACTATGAATTTCCTTCTTCCATTTGAGTTTTTCCAGAAGGTCTTTCTACTGATATGGGCAAAACATGTTTTTGTAGTCCTTTCCAGGACTACTAGTATGATTCACCACTACATAAAAGGATCATGTAGCAGCTAATATTTTGTAAGCAGCTGAAAACAGTTTTAAGAACAAGAAGTACCATGTTGGCAGCACTGCCTATGAAAATATTGCTCTCTTAGACTGCATCTTTCATTTAATACTTGAGAAACTATGCTAGTAGAAGTCCAGAATATCCAAACTGACATTCACCTGTAGAACAGACCACATATTCCACCAACACAGAATCATAGAATCATAGAATCAACCAGGTTGGAAGAGACATCCAAGATCATCCAGTCCAACCTATCACCCTGCTCTATCCAGTCAACTAGACCATGGCACTAAGTGCCTCATCCAGTCTTTTCGTGAAGACCCCCAGGGACAGTGCCTCCACCACCTCCCTGGGCAGGCCATTCCAATGGGAAATCACTCTCTCTGTGAAGAACTTCTTCCTAATATCCAGCCTATAACATCTCAAGCTTAGTCTCCAGAGAGCTACAGTTACTGTAATCCAGGTATGGATTTACTGTGAGGAAAGGGTGCCTCAAAAGGGCAAAGCCCTGTGTGATGGCAGTAGCGGTATCAGATAAGTATACAACTGTGGTGGAGTTGGAGCTGTCTGCTTGCCTTTGCTTTTTTTTCCATGGCTAGTTTGCACTATTCTCAGGTTTGGAAGAAAATTTCACACATTGTTTCTTCCAAAAGACTATAGGGAATGTGTGTCACCTGTGACTGCAATGTGAGTAGTGCTCTAGTCTAGAAGAGAGATGAAGAATCATCATAAAATCAACCAGGTTGGAAGAGACCTCTAAGATCATCCAGGCCAACCTAGTACCCAGCCCTGGCCAATCAACCAGGGAGGTGTTGGAGTCACCATCCCTGGAGGTGTTGAAGAAAAGCCTGGATGAGGCACTTAGTGCCATGGTCTGGTCGACTGGACAGGGCTGGGTGCTAGGTTGGACTGCATGATATTGGAGGTCTCTTCCAACCTGGTTGATTCTATGATTCTAGAAACCAAGCACAAGGAATTTCAGTCTGTCATTTTAGATATTATGTCAAATGTTTACAGCAGATCTTTCAGGTGCCTTTGTGTTGTAAAGAAGCCAAGTTGAGACAGGCAGTGAAAGGCAGATTAAGCTCACCTAACAGCTATCATCTGGCCTCTGACTCTCCCTTTCCATGTGTGATGTAACATAGCAAAAAGATCTCTGCTGCTGTTATAAAATAACAGTCACCATCAACAAAATTTTGAAGAGAATTTCACCTATTTATAAATTGAACTTATTTTCAAATTTCCCCCCACATTTTTCATTCCCTTTGCCTGATGCCCTTGCCCTAGGAAACTGTTGTGCCATACCCTAAGGTTTTCTGAAGTGGCAGCACTCAGTATTGGATATCTAGGCTGTGGCAAGAAATATCTTCCCTCTCTTTTAAAATGGCTAACAGAACTAAAAAGAATGAGCTAGGCTTCTTCTTTCAACAGATCTTAAAAGTTTCTTGGAAAAGACAGGAGTTTCAAATGTAATTCAAGGAAATTATATGATATGACTTTCTGATGATGGAGTTCTTCATTCTCTACATTTTTTAATTGATTTCCTCTGCAGACATTGGCACAAGATTACCTGTGAAGATTGGCCCTTCAAAAACAGCCATGTTAAAAATTGTGCTTTCTGATTCAGACACTTTGTGCCTGATTGCAGTGACATAGATCAGCCTTTTCCATTGATTGTTTATTTGACTCATTGGACTTGCCAAGCTAGCATTGATTAGAAACACTGAACTCGATTTTTTTATTCCTCTCACTTATGAATGACAATGTTAGTTATGCATTCCAGTGAGCCCATTTGGACAAGACTGTAGAGGTGTAGCATTAGCATACTCCACAGTCTGTAGTTCAGGCTTGAGAATGCCTTATTTATTGGTCTCTGGAGAAGGAAGGAGCATTAAACAATGCTTGAACTTCAGACTGAAATCTGGTCTGGTTGAAATGCACAGAAATCTTTCTAACAGTGGGAGAACACCTGGCATCCCATAATGGTGCTGGCATTGAGAAATGGAAAAGCAATGTCAAGAGAGGATGTTATCAAGGGAATGCAGGCATTGTTTGCACTTTGTCTTTGTCTGCTCTGAGTGTGAAATTTGCCTGTGTGCATAGGTGTCGAGCAAATGTGTCCACCTCGAGTTTCAATGAAATTGGAGCTTCTGAGGCATTTTGATGTACAGTGCCAGTCTTCTAAGTGGTGGGGCACTGTAAAGACTGCAGCTCTCTTAGAATGGAAACAGCCTCTGGTATCCCATATAGAAAAGGATGTATTTAGACTGTAAGTGCTCTTTTTTTGGTGCTGTCCTATATCTGACCTGTTCAAAGTAATTCATGCTGTGTTAGAAGTTATTACCAGCCTCAGCAAGCAGTTTAGAGAGACCATATAATCCAGTGGCATAAATCTGGATAGCACTGTTAAAAAGCAGTTCACTCTCTGGCTGCAGTGTTTGAAATGTGTTATATATAATAGCAAATGGGAAAGTCACATTCTGCTTGTATCCAGAGTACCTAACAGAAATGCAAATAGCAGCATTAATAGATGATGAATGAATTATGCTTATTAATACATTAATATTAATTTTTAATTTTTAATATTTTTCAAAGATCATCTTAAATTTTTCATTCCTCCTTTAATTTCATTTCACAGTTCCCCACTGTGATCAAGACTGCCTTTCTAGGCATCAGAAGGGCAAGGCAGCCCCATACCTTGAGCACAGCCTTCGAGATTTGGATAGAATCTTAATCCAAGAAAATGTTAGCTCTTCTTTTGTAAGCAAATCTCACATTGTGAGGCAATTGTACAGTTTAATGATATCTGGTGGGAATACTTCACAGCAGACAAGCCTTCTCTCAGGTTTTCATCCATGTTCAGTGTGATGGTTTGGGTGTTACCTGCCCCCCCCAACACTTGTGAAAAATCACCCAGACTCAGCTGCTGGAAATTGAATGAAGCTTTATATTTAGAGCTTAGCACAATATTCAAGCAGGTATTTGCAATATCTACAGCTATATATAGAAATAGACAAGTTAAAAAGTAATACAGAAACACAACAGCCCTCCCAGAAACCAGAATCCCCAGAAGGGACTCTCAGCCACCCTTCCAACTTCTTCCCATCCCTCTACCTTATCCCAGACTTTGCCTTATGTTCAAGGTGAGTTTGGAGGGTCGGCCATGGGGCTTAGGAAGCAGATAGATTAGTCACACAGACAGCAGGTTAGGTTAGAGAGAGAGAAGTGCAGCCCCAAAGACAGAGGGCAAACTGCGTTACCTATGTTTATGTTCTTGTTCTTACGCATCTCAGCAAGCCTATGAGTGAAGTAGACATCACCATTGTTTCCTTTTCACAGCCTATAATCTAATTCTTCTCACCACAATATCCCAGCTAGGCTCAAACTAGCACATTCAGTCAATTTTTTTTCCCCTGACGTTACTTATTTCATTTCATGCAGTGTGTCAGTCTGTTCTACCAGCAAAGAGAAACCACCCATGAGTCACCTGAAATGAAAGCCAATAGAAAAAAACATTTGAGTTATGTCACAATTAAAAGAAAATCAAAACCAAAGTGAAACCAAGCCATGAAACCTGAGAAGAAATACCTTCCTGTACAGCCTGGCTCTTAATGCCTAGCAGTTGCTGGTTGTGCAGGAAGCTCCCTGTGTGAAACTGCATTTCAGCAGTGTTCCCCTGCATTCCGTAAAGCTGCTAGGATTCTTGTGATGTCTGAAAAAGCAAAAGACTCAACAGCATCTGAGCATACTAAAGACCTTCTGAGTTGCAGAAACAGATGTCTAATGTCTTGCTTCTGGAGTTCAAGTCTCCTAAATCAGGTTTAGTTGGGCCCCAAGGCTCAGGTTACCATCGCATTTGTAAGCAGTGGAGACAGGGAGCTCTTGCCATCAGTAGGTGGCCTTACTTATAAATTGTCAAGATGGGCAGGTAAATCTGAAAATGGCTTCCTTTTGTATCTGGGTTTTTTTCCAGACACATCAACACTCTGACAGTGATTGTGCTGTTTAGGAATGCCAGATCCATCCATTATACCCCTGCACTCAATGGAGAGATGTCACACTGCAAACATGTCATTAGCTTGCGGGGCAAGTCACATATATTTTGCTTGTTTGTTTCCTTAAAGACAAAAAGAACCCTGAAGTGTTCAAGGTTTCTGTGTTACATGATTGTCCATGACAGCTGCTGGCATTGTGAAAGTTAATAACTAATGCTAAGCAATCAATCTGTCAGCTTTTGGTGAAGTAAATTAAAGCAAAATAGAAGTCAACAGCCACTATAGCATGTTTCCAGAGGTGCAATATTCAAATGTGGTGGATATGCTGTTGGTTGTCATCCACAAACGAGGGTAGCTGCTTTTGTTCCTTCAGCAGCAGTATTGCACCTTCTCAGCATCTCGAGTTCAGGGCACATCAGCAAGATGTTCTGTTAGTCATAACAAGTGGCATCTTTCTTCATCTGAGTGTGGAGTCCATCTCAGTTTTCCTTTCCAATTCTGCTTAAGAAAAAGTAAATTCATTGCCTCTTTATAGCGAGGGAGACAGAGCACTGGAACAGGCTGCCCAGAGAGGTTCTGGAATCTCCTTCTCTGGAGGCTTTCAAAACCTGCCTTGATGCATTCCTGTCCTGATACATTGGACTGGATGATCTTGGAGGTCTCTTCCAACCTGGTGGATTCTATGATTCTGTGTGTGAATTACCCTAGGGGATCCTGCTTTGGCAGGGGGGTTGGACTCTGATCTCTGGAGGTCCCTTCCAATCACTATGGTTCTGTTCTGTGATTTTTCACCTATCGGCTGAATTGGCCTTGCCATATCTGCCCCCAAACTTCCCCTAGCTGTTGTCAAAGCTTATCCTATCTCTCCATGAAGCTTTTTTTTCATTTCATCAGCATTAGAATATATATTCCATGTGCCTGTCTTTGTGCTTTAGTTACAAGAGAAAAATTGAAATGAAAGTAAGAAATATCCACTTAGAAAATAATAGAACACAATGATTTAATGTAAGCTCTGTCCTTTGCTCAAGGAGCCTCTTACTAGCCCTGTCTCTTTAGCTTTGGATTTTGAGACAGAGTACTCTGTTTAATTATTTACCAGTTGCTATAGTGGTGTTAAATGAACCTCTGTGACTGTCACGTGGTAGGTAGGGCAGTCACCTTGCAAATACTAAAGCAGATCTGCAGCCATTTATGTTCCCACAGATTCAAGAAGGCAGAAAAGAAGAAGAAAAAAAAAAGCAAACCCTGCCCTGTGCATTTAATGATTCAGGAAGCTCACAGAAAGCGAGTTGTTTCCCTTAGAACCGTCCGCAGTTTCTCTTTTCCTGTTCCTTGCCATTTTGCATTACTTCAGTATATAAAAATGAGTTTGCAGGCTTTCAGCTGCCCAGGCTGTTAACTTACCAACTATCTCCATATTCAGACAAGTTCAATCTATACAAAGAACACAATGATGCGTAAAACAGCTACACTTCATTCTGCAGCAGTCAAATTTATGCCATGAAATATGCAACAAATGAGCAAATACATTTTGATGCTGCAGTCGTGAACACTGTAGGCTTACAGTAATTCAGCATGACCAACTGAGTTGAAAACCATTATTTCTGATGTGCTAGTTGATGAGTTAGCAGCAGTGTAAGATGTTTTGGGTGTACAGATGGGAATTTTATGAAGAGATACAAAAATGTTGAAGGAGAAGAGAGAACACCAAGAAAAAGGGAAGGGAAAGGAAAGGAAAGGAAAGGAAAGGAAAGGAAAGGAAAGGAAAGGAAAGGAAAGGAAAGGAAAGGAAAGGAAAGGAAAGGAAAGGAAAGGAAAGGAAAGGAAAGGAAAGGAAAGGAAAGGAAAGGAAAGGAAAGGAAAGGAAAGGAAAGGAAAGGAAAGGAAAGGAAAGGAAAGGAAAGGAAAGGAAAGGAAAGGAAAGGAAAGGAAAGGAAAGGAAAGGAAAGGAAAGGAAAGGAAAGGAAAGGAAAGGAAAGGAAAGGAAAGGAAAGGAAAGGAAAGGAAAGGAAAGGAAAGGAAAGGAAAATAAGTATGCAAACTGAGATATTCTGTGGGGGGAAAGCCAAGACTTGTTTGCACTGAAGAAGATTTTGATATTTACTGAGGAAAAACTGATTTTCGTTTGTAATTTTTGTTCTCCTTCATAGAACTAACTACTTCATCTTTTCCCAGTTTATGCAAAACCACATTAATAAAATGTTTACTTACACCTTTTTTTTTTTTTTAAAGTAATACCAAATGAGGAACTTGTCTAGGATAAAAAGTCAAGATTCTGGTCTTGCTTTACACCTCCCTCAGAGAATATTTTGGTTATCTAGGAGGGAAGGAATAGGAAGTGAAAGACAGAAGATCTTCTGCCTGAAAGGCAGAAGATTTGTACAGGAAAGAGTACAGATAGCATAAATATCTGATAGTCACTGTTAAGAATTATGCAGAATTAATAATCTATATTAATTCTGATATCCAGGCAAAGATTGTTAATAACTATGAAAGTTGTTTATCAATGTTAATTCTTGCCAGAAAACTGATTTACAACGTTCAAAATGCACTGTTGTGATATTTATACCCACAGGAATCAGGCAACCTAGAACACTTAAGAAATAACTAGCAAATACAAACATTAAACTCTGAACTGGAAAGAGGTTCTTACTTTCAATTATACCTCTTGCCCACTAGGGGATGTTCACAGGAAAACTAATTCAAAGGATTTAATAAACCAACATAAGCTCAGGCAAATGGAAAGAAAATTGGAAAAGTATTAAAGACAAAAACTTTGAGATAGTTCAGCTTCCAAGGTCTCAAAGTTGCCTGGGAGTGTAAGCTGCAATGGTGACATTAATGAATTCTGCCTTAGGAAATAATGTAATTCTTTTCACAGGCTGCAAAAGCGACTTTAACTTTTGCTGCATATTTCTCATATCATATAAGCATAGATCTGATAATCTTTGGTCTTTCTTTACGATAAAACAAACATAAAATTTCCAGTGCTTTTTCATTGTATATTTTATATATGGCCATCTGAAATTAATTTACATTGAGTTTATTACAGATTTCTTCCATATGCATAGATTTAAAGTCACTTAGGAACTATGTAATGATGTAGATCTAACCAATGACATTTATGGTCATGCCTCAGAATCAGCTAAATCATCTGAACACCATTCTTTTAACCACCAGATGACCTTTTATTTTCAATATTCAGATTATGGTAAATAACCTTAGCAAATGATCTGTGGATTGGAAAGACTGAAATAGCTCCAGGTTCATTAAAGACATGCCAGAAACTGTAAGCAACTCCAAAATACTGCATTTTATTTCTGACTTCAGTGACAAAGTTCCAAGATAGCATAACTAAGCCCAAAGAAGCACAAAGAAATTTAGAAGAAGCAAAAATGTTTTGTTCAAAAATCTGAAGTTGATATAATTTTTTTTCCTTGCTTCCTCAGGAATTCTAGAGACATTAGCTAAAGTAATACTCAATTCAGATTTTTTTCCTACTTGTGTCCCTTACAGCCAATTTACTTTTAATTTTCTTTATTATATTGCTACAGCAAATAGATTTAATCTAGGCAGACAATTTGGCTTTCTATAAAGAGAGCTCAAGGATAGAGTCAACTACAGCATTTGGAGACTAACTCCACAAGAGAGTAAGAAATTTGCTATCTTTCATCACTTGTCTAGTGCCACAGCCTCAGCTGTCTGTGATACAGGTAAGTAGAGCAACATTTTGAATGGAAGATTTAACTTTGTGTAGCATAGGAATATCTAGCATTTTCAGCCTAAAAATACACCCAGTTCAGGTGTTCTTAAAGCAATATTTATGGAGATTGATTCTTCAACCTCTGGTGGGGAATTTTTCTCCCAAACAAATGAGGCATTGCAGGTGTAAAATGCTATCGCTGTTATTTGCTCACTGCTTGAGTAGTGTAAGCCCTCCAGCATCAGGCTTTCTGGCCTCTTGAACACCTCACTGAAGATAATGAATATCTTCCTGTGTGACAGTAGTGGAGATGTACTCCTATTGAAAATCTCAAGTTGAAGTTGTCATTGCTTTCATATTGACAATGCATTCAAGTACTGTGTGACTGGATATAGCTGTTGTGATAGGTTTGAATAGGAAAGGAAGTGTATATAAAAATGATCAAAGTGTGACCTCCTCTCTTACCATTATTCATCTCTGCAGTCATGTTGTGGTCGTGTTGCAGGGTCCTAGGGACTGCTGTGCTATCCTGGCTGTTCACACTGTCATTTCCACAACCCAGATCACAGGGAGTGGGAGCACACATGGAGAAGAGGAGGCTCAGGGGGGACCTCATTGCTGTCTACAACTACCTGAAGGGAGGTTGTAGCCAGGTGGGGGTTGGTCTCTTCTCCCAGGAAACCACCAATAGAACAAGGAGATACAGTCTCAAGTTGTGCCAGGGGAAGTCTAGGCTGGATGTTAGGAGGAAGTTGTTGGCAGAGAGAGTGATTGGCATTGGAATGGGCTGCCCAGGGAGGTGGTGGAGTCACCATCCCTGGAGGTGTTCAAGCAAAGACTGGATGAGGCACTTAGTGCCATGACCTAGTTGATTGGCCAGGGCTGGGTGCTAGGCTGGCCTGGATGATCTTGGAAGTATCTTCCAACCTGGTTCATTCTATGATTCTCCAGGGTCAGGGTTGTAAGCCATAGAATCACAGAATGGTTTGGTGTGCTGGTTTGAGGCTGATTGGAATATTTTAATGAGAGAAATTAGATCATTGGCTGTGAGAAGAAAATAATAGTGATGTCTATATCACTCATTTGCTCTGCTGAGAGATATAAAACAAAGAAACATAAGCAAAGACAGTCAATCTGGGTCTGCCTGCCATTTGCTTCGCTAATTCCTCTGCCTGGACCTGTATAACTCAAACTAATTATTCTGCTTCTAACTCCTTTTCTGGCTTCCCTCATCTCACCCCTTGCACATAAGAGATTCTCAAACAAGGGAGGAGGGGTGGAAAGAAGGAGAGGAGTTGGTTTGAAAGCCATCTTAGATGCTTCTGCTGTTTGGGAGAGGGTTTGTATTTCTGTATTATTTTTAACTTGTATATAATTGTATATAGTTGTAACTATCTGTATATATTGTGTATAGATGCTTGTAAAATATGCCATGCACTAAATATAGCTTCATTCCTCAACTTTCAGCTGGCTTAGTCTGGTGAATTCTTAGAGGGGCAAGAAACTTCCAAACTGCCACATTTGGGTTGGAAGGGACCTCCAAAGGTCATCTAGTCCCACCCTCACTGTGAGCAGGGGCATCCTCCACTAGATCAGGTTGCCCAGAGCCCTATAGAACATCACCTTGAATATCTCCAGGGGTGGATCCCTCCATCACCTCCCTGGGCAACCTGTTACAATATTCCACTACCCTCTTGGTAAAGAACTTGTTCCTAACATCCAGTCTAATTCTCCTCTCCTCTAGTTTGAAGTCATTGTCCTGTCACTGCAGACCTTTGTAAACAGTCTCTCTCCAGACTTGATAAAGCCCCCCCTTAGGTAGTGGAAGGCTGCTATTAGGTTTCCTTCCAGTACCTAAATCTTTGTGATTTGTCCTGCTGGTGTGTGAGAAGTAGCACACCTCATAGCATCCCAGGGACATTCACAGGTTTTCACTGAGAGACAAAGCCACTTGAGCCAGGGCTGGAGACCTCCAGGAGAACAACAGTTCCCTTAGGACTTCCACTACCATGACTCTTTTGTATTGTAATGTATTGTATTGTGTGGTCCTGCTCTGGCAGGGGGGATGGATTCAATGACCTCTTTGGGTCCCTTCCAACCCCTGATATCCTGTGATCCTCTGATCCTGTGACTGAAACTGCCTCATTAGCAGGCAAATCCCCATCCTTCCTTGTTAGGATGTAGTTAGACTCCTGTGAAATGGGAGGCTTAGTTTTGGTCTACTTTTCATTGATCCTGCTGGAATAAAAAGGTTTCCTGTTCATCCAAATTATTTTCAAGGAGGAAAGCCATTTAGGAGAGGGATTGCATTGTCTATCTTAGATCATTTGATTTACAGATTGATTTAATAAATATTCACTCTTGATTCCTTTACGATCTTTGTCTTTTAATGTTTGTTTTTTTTGGCTGTTGTGACTCAAAGTTCAAGTACATCCATGGGGTACAAATGTGGATATCCTTCCTCCTGAAAACAGAAAAAGGCAACAGATGCTGCTGTGATCTGTTAATCCATTGCTTTCTCGATGTGTTACTTTGTCAAACAGCTAAGTGAATGAATTTTTCAGGATAAAACCCAACTTCATAAATGAGACAGCTTTTTCTAAAGCGCAGCACATTTTACTCAGTTTTAGCAGTTTCACCATTCTTAGGGTCATGGAATTCTCACAAAGTATCTCACAAAAGAATATCCTGGGAGGAATCTGGCTTACCTACCTGGAGTCACATACAGGGTCACAGGATGTTAGTGGTTGGAAGGGATCTCTACAGATCATCGAGTCCAACCCCCCTGCCAGAGGAGGACCATAGAATCTAGCTCAGGTCACACAGGAATGAATCCAGACAGGTCTTGAAAAGAGAAGGAGACTCCACAACCTCTCTGTGGAGCCTGTTCCAGTGCTCTGTGATGAAATTAAGAGACCACAATTCTCTCTCTTACACCAGTCACAAGTTACAAGGCAATATTCTGAAGATGTCTACTGCTACAACCTCAGCATTGTGATAGAGTGCTTGTGCTATGCTGTGCAAGGGTCTTAATGAGGTCGTCCAAAAGACTGTGCTTCCCTCTGCCATCCTGTGCACTCAGGCAAGGCAGAAGCATTAGTGTATTTGAGTCCTGCAATAGATGAGAGCAGCAGCTTGAGGGCTAGAGAAGGGCAAAGCTACGGCTGCTGCTCTGTGCGGCAAAGGAGCTTGATGAAGCCGCAGGGAAGCAGAGGAGCCCTTCAGAAGATGAACAGAAGGTACTTCTGGTCACCCTCTCATTAGTGTTATGGAGGCACAGAGTTCTCTACCATTTTTAATAGCTGGGATGTTTCTTTAGACTGTGTGGTATGGGGAGGCAAATTTATCTCTGTGTTTTGTAGGAGAGCATCTGCCTTTGGAGATCCACTGACTTCAGTGTATCATATCTGACAGTGACAGTTCTCAAATGTAAAATATTGAGGAGCTAGCTATCAAGATGGACAAATTTTCCATCCTTTCCAGGAAATTGTCATTTCTTTAGGGTTTTATTTTGGTTTTCTTTGTTCTGATTAAGAACCTTATCTAAAAAAAACCCCAAAACTAAAAGATGCAAACAAACAAACAAACAAAAGCAAAAGAAGCCCAAAACAGCCAAACAAAACAAAAGACCCAAAAGACAACAGAAACAAACAAAATACCCACAAAAATCCCCCCCAACAGAAAAAAAACCAAGCCAAACCAACAATGAAAATCTAAACCAAAACCAACCACAACAAAACCCACTAAAAAACCCACACCAACAAAAGAAATCCCAAAGCAATAAGAGACATTCAATGATGATTTCACTTGGATTGATTCCCCCCCACTCAGGATGGCACCGCTCATATATTGGCTGTGTTCTGAGAGAGAGGGATTTCTTTCTGAAGTGGAAAAAAGAAGTCTCTGGCTTTTGAAAGGATCCTATCTTTTAGATTCATCTATTTCCTTTTTGGTATCCTTGTCATAAGCACTGTGGGATCAAGAGATTTCTAGAAGTAGTGTGGTGTTAAAGTGATTACAACGGAAATGGGTTCTAACCACAGATGTGAAAAAACAAGTAAGAGCTAATAATTAACAGATGCTATTTCTTCTAAAAGATCCTTCTGCAGCTTTGGGCAGTGTACTCTTCTGTGATGTGGACGTATCAGAAGTAGAGATTTATTCAGCTGGAGCACTGAGCTGTGAGACTGTAAATCTAAGATCTGTTCCCAGCTCTGTCTCAGAGCCTGGCTTTGCCATCTAAGACAAGTCAGGCTCTCTGTACCCCAAAGCCAACTTGAAAAAAAGGTAGTATTAACTTGTGTAATTTTCACCAGCCATGCTGAAGTTAAGTTATTTAAGACCATAGGATACATTTCACTATTGATGGGTGGGTAAATGGAGGAATGGGGTGGAGAACACTGAACACACACAAATGTGAGGAAAATGACTTATTTGTCACCAGCCAATGGGCAAGGTAAAGATATTAGGAATGGTTTCCTCGTCTGGCATGTGAATACACACACAACAGATGCTTGTGGACTTATTTTAACTGCTTCTGAACTAAAAATTAGTGGAAATATGTGGATATTGATGAATATATGACTACAGGAGCAAGATGTTGTGCTGATCATGCTACAACAGCTAATAACAAACTCATGCAAAATTACCTTTTGCAAAGATGCTATTAGAGGAAAATGGGAGCAGAGTAAACATTATCCTAACTATCCTATCTAAAGTAGTGAGCTTACAAGAGCAAAATGGTACAGTTGTGACAGGCAGAATAAGTCTGCTGTACTGACCATTTAACTGTATGGTAAAGTGCTTTAATTTGGTTGTGCTCAGCCTGCCAGGGATCTTTTGCATCACACAGGCAGGTGAAGAAGAGACTTATTTGATAATTAGTGTTATGATTTGAAATGTGCAGCTGTAATGAAGCATGAAATGGCAGTCACAAGTGATATTCCTGCAACCCTTGTATGTCAGTGTGATGAGATGGCTGCACTTTGTCAATATCACCAGATAGAAAGTCCCAGAAGAAAAATGCTAGATCAAGTGAGAATGGGCTATTTAATAGAGGGCACTTAAAGAGAGTGATAGTCCGAATTGCACATGCAAGTGCAAAACCTAGTTAGGGTTTTACTAGTGTGGTGGCAAGAGTTATAGCCTATTAGGTGCTGACTGTTATGTTTGCTGCAAGGGAAACGTTAATTCAGAAGACCAAAAAGCATTGGAAAATCCCCACCAGGTAATAGCAACAGTGAGAACCCCACCAACTGCACATTTGCTGTTTAGTGAATTACATTACAGAAAGTACTGGGACCCAGAAGCTATGAATCCACTGCTTCACAAACATGCCAAGGTGGCTAATTTGGTGAGGAAGGAACTATCAAGGTAGAATTATTTTTATTTTCCCAAAAGTCCCACCCCTGAACTATATACAGAACTAGTTAAGGTTTATTTACATTGCTGTCTATGGATACCTGAAAGGACATTGTGGAGAGGCTGCTGCTGGTCTCTTCTCACAGGTAAATAGTGACAGAAGAAGAGGGGATGGCCTCAAACTGAGACTGGGTAGGTTTAGACTGAACATTAGGAAAAATTTTTTCACAGAGAGGTCAGGCACTGGAATGGGCTGCCCAGGGAGGAGGTTGAGTCACCAACTCTGGATGTGTTTAAAAGTAATCTGAATGTGGTACTTGAGGATGTGGTTTAGGGTGAGCCTTGTAGAGTCGGACTTGGTGATCCTGGGGGTCTTTTCCAACCTGAATGTTCCTGTGACTCTGTGAAAATCTGGGAGAATGCCATCACAGAAAGTCACAGGCATAGTGAAAACTTTTATTGGCATCAGTGGGTGCTGTTTTCAGAAAGAGTACAGCAAAAGAGAACAACAGGGAGCATGGATTCATGTTACAGCTGGTGATTTACTGGTAGTGTGTCTCTAACTGCACATTTACATCACAGAAGTGTATTTTGAAATAAGTCTCCCTCACCAAGCATACTTAATTGCTTTGAAAAGCATTCTTTATATTATTTGCTATTCTATGTACTTCCTAATAGGTGCAAGACACTGAAATTCATAGGCTGAGCCATGAAGGGAGCCATGAAGGGAGCGTCCCTATACAGTGAAATGATTATTTGTGACTGAAACTTCACATTCATTTATACTTCTTCTAAAACACTCTCCACTTTTCCAGTCTTTCTCCAGATTTTGAAGTGGATTTACCAAGTCTGATCTCTGACATGCCAGTTATTTCCTCCTGACTTTCACTTGATTCAGTTGTGCCCAATACTATCACTATTAAACCTTATCTGCTCTGAGACCCACCTGCAGCTGAAAGCCATGTCAGAACAGTTTATTCCAGTTCATTAAAGCCATTCTTTCTTTTTTCCCCCTTTCTCCATTCCTTCAGTAATGGATAATTTTACAGTCCCTTTCTAAGATAGTGTTTCATATGCTTTATTTGACTTTTCTGTGATATGACTCTGGATATACCAGAAGAAATATTACTGTATTGTTATTCTGCTCAGGGCAGGGTCAGTGAAAGCAGTTTAGTCAGGGTTGTGTCTTGTTGAGTTTTCAGTATCTCCAAGGATAGCAACTCCACAACCTCTCCAGGCAACTTTTTGCTGTGTTTGACCATTAGTAAAATTTCTTTTGCTCACATGAAACTTATACTCCAATTTACTCCCATCATCCTTTGTCCTATGACTGGATGCCACTGAGAAGCATCTGAATCTGATGCTTCCATCAGGTATTTACAGATAAGATCCCTTCCTGAGTGTTCTCTTCTTCAGAGTGAATATTTCCAGTTCTCACAGTCTCTTCTAACACCATAAATGCTCTGCTCCCTGAACTATCTTTGTGGTCATTAGCTAGACTCACTACAGTGTGTTCATGTCTCTCTTGTAATGAGACTTGCACTGGATCCAGCATTCCAGGTGTCTTTCAAAGAACAAACAGAGAGGAAGAATCTCCTCTGTTGGCCTGCTGGTGATGCTCTGCCAAGACACAGCTCAGGTCGCAGCTGGCCTTTTTTGCTGCAAGTGTACACTGCTGACTCATGGTCAAGACATTTGACCAGGACTTTCAACACATTTCAAAGAATCACAGAATCAATCAGGTTGGAAGAGACCTCCAAGATCACCCAGTCTGATCTATCACCCAGCCCTAGCCAATCAACTAGACCATGGCACCAAGTGCCTCATCCAGGCTTTTCTTCAACACCTCCAGGGACAGTGACTCCACCACCTCCCTGGGCAGCCCATTCCAATGGCAAATCACTCTCTGTGAGAAGAACTTCCTCCTAACATCCAGCCTATACCTCCCCTGGCACAGCTTGAGACTGTGTCCCCTTGTTCTATTGCTGGTTGTCTGGGAGAAGAGGCCAACCCCCATCTGGCCACAACCTCCCTTTGGGTAGTATTTTTTCCTAACTTTTTCCAGCTGGCAGATGCCACTGTGCTGGAGCGTGGGGATGTCCCTCCTCAGCTGCAACCCTTGGCATTTCCCTTTGCAGAACTTTGTGAAATTTGTTGTCTTATTTTTCCAGTTTGTCAAAGAGTTTTCCCATGGCAGCACATTCATATGGCCTGTCAAGCACTCTGTCCAATTTTGTGTTTGCAAGTCTGCTGAGAGAGCACTCTGCTCTATCATCCAGACCACTAAGGTGTTAAACAGTATTTATGTCAGCACTAACTGCTGGCAACTGCTTCCAGCTAGACTTTGCGTTATTGATCAACCTTTTGAGCCCAGCAGTTCAGACTCATTTCGGTCCACCTGTTCTTTTATCTATCTTGCACTTTATAAGTATGCCTGGGGATGTTATGGGAGAGTGTTGAAAACTTTGCTAAACTACTCTCACCTTGTCTCCTGAGCTACTTATGTCATTCATGAAATCACAGATCCATAGAACTATTTGGATTGGTAAAGACCTCTGAGATCACAGAGTCCAATTGTCAACCTAAGAACACCATGGCTATTAAACTGTCCCAAAATGGCATGTCAGCATGTTTCTTGAACACCTCCAGGGACAGTGACTCCGCCACCTCCCTGGGAGACCTATTCCAATGCCTGACCACTCTCTTCATAAAGAAATGTTACCTACTGTCAGGCTGGGCAAGAATGACTCCACTTCTGTAAATCCATGATCTTTACTCCTACTGGCTTGCTTACCCTTAATTTGTTTAGAAATATTTTCCAAGCATTCACCTCCTCACCCACCACTGTGAAGCTGACCAGCCTGTGGTTCTCAGGATACTCCTTCTTGTCCTTAAAGGTAGAAGTGACATTTGCTTTCTTTCACGATCTTTCTGCCATCATCACAGCCTTTCCAAGATTCTCTGTAGTGACTTTACAATGGGATGGCTCATCTCACTCAGCAGCTTTGGATGCATTCTTCCTCACCAGGTCCTTGTATTTGTTCCATCAGGACTTGTGTTTTTGTCCTATCTGTTTAAATGTCTCCTCACCCCCATTCTCATCTACTGAGGGCAAGTCTACTTTCCACCAGACTTTCCCACTGGTCTCAGGAGCTTGGGATTGCTCAATGCCAGTCTTGCTGGTAAAGAATGAGGAAGACATTGAGCACCTTAGGCCCATACTTGTCCTTTATCACCAGGTATGCCCTGTTTGTTCACCAGAAGGCCCACTGTAACCTTGTCTTCCTTTTACTGCTGATGTGCTTGTAGAAGCCTGTAAATGCTGCAACGACAACTGCTTTTGCTAGAGACTGTGTGACTGGGGCTTGTTAACAGAGAGTGGTGCTTTCTGTGAGATCCCCAAGGTCATTTCTTTTACAGTTCTTTTGCCTCAGTTGACCTTAGTCCTGGCAGGCCCTAGAAAGGAGGCAGTTTCAAAGAAGAAAAGTAGGTTCTGCGCTAGTTTTGGATCTGGCTTACAGCCCTGGCAGAAATTGCTTTGAAAGGGTTTTTGTGTAGGCATTAGCTGTGTTTCCATTAATGAGCTGGTTCAGAGAAGTGATTCTGCTTGGAAATTAGTCCCTTGGCTGTTGCCATTTACTGAGCACAGCCTCAGTTTCCAGAATGGCCTTTGTATGTTAGAACTCGGTTCCACTTGGAGGAAAATAAACTCCAATTCTTAATGTGGAAATTAAGATCCAAACTGTGGGTGGGTTGCAGCATGACTAAGCCCTCCAGTATGTGCTGCTTCCCTTTGCCTTCAGAAAGCTTTGCTTTGTGAGTAGATGAAACCCTCTTCACAGAGTCATGGAATTTCTTAGATTGGAAAAGACCTCCAAGAACACTGAGTCCAAGATCACTGAGTCCAATCATTAGTTTCACACTAACAAGTCCTTGACTAAACCAAATCCCTCAGCACAACATCTCATCACTGTGAATTGCTATGGTTGGAAAGGACCACCAGGATAATCCAGTCTAACCTTCATCCCAGCATCCTTTATCAGTAGACCATAGCCTCAAGCACCACATGCTTTTAAACACCTCCAGGCATGGCGACTCAATCGCCTCCCTGGGCAGCCTGTTCCAGTGCCTGACCACCCAGTCAGTAAAGAACTTCCTCCCAACACCCAACCTAAACCTCCCCTGATGCAACTTGAGTCCATTTCCTCTTGTCCTATCATTAGTAATTCAGGAGAAGAGACCAGCTCCAGCTGATCTCTTCTCAGAAGATGAAATCCAATGTGAAAGAAAACCTTAGAATCATAGAATCAACCAGGTTGGAAGAGACCTCCAAGATCATCCAGGCCAACCTAGCACCCAGCCCTATCCAGTCAACTAGACCATGGCACTAAGTGCCTCATCCAGGCTTTTCTTGAACATCTCCAGGGACAGTGCCTCCACCACCTCCCTGGGCAGCCCATTCCAATGCCAATCACTCTCTCTGTGAAGAACTTCTTCCTAATATCCAGCCTATACCTACCCTGGCACAACTTGAGACTGTGTCCCCTTGTTCTATTGCTTTGTGCCCTGTGCAGTGGGACATGTGAGAGGCCTGAGCACCATGTACTTCAATCTAGGAATTCCTGCATTTGCACCAAATGACTTGTTAAATTCAGCCTAGCTCTTGTGGAAATTAGAAATAAATCACACTAACATAAAGAAGCTGCCCCAGTGAGTTAGGCTGGGGCTTGTTAGAGCAGAGATGTGAAATGAAGACTGTGGAATGTGTGCTCTGTTTCTTTGCTTAGCACAGGAGCAACAAATAATGAAGGAAGTTTTTAAAGGTTAAAAGAGATTTACCAGTTTGCTGGACTTTCATTGCTCTTTTGCTGATATTTTTTTAAATATGAGTTGATAAAAGCCACAAGCTGTAGTCCATTTTTTCCCCAGCCAGTACAGAGGAATATTTCATTCAAAGATTTGTATCTTTATTTGATTTATGTAAAACGAGGAAAGTTATAGGCAGTATAAAAGATCAAACAACTGAGGATACTGGCTGGAAATTCAAAGTCTTTATTTATAGACTTTCTAGCTTGCCTTTTTCTTTTTTTTTTGTCTTTTCCCCAAGACATACTGCATGGAGGCTGTGTGCACTATTGTTTGTGTAGTACAGGTGGAATTAAGTGATGCATCAACTTGTGGCCAAAATCCAATAATGAATAAAGTTTTGCGCCTGATTTGTTCCCAGATTCAAACAGTGATTTATATGCAGTTGGAGAAGCAAAGAGATTGTGGGGGAATGGCAGTGGCACTACAAGTCAAGGAAATCCATCCCTTGTGACATTAGAAATATTTTTTCTTCCTCTGTGCTCATTCCCTCTACTATAAAAATGTTATGAAATACTAATCTTTGGAGGAAATGATTAACTCTTTTTCCTCATAATTTGAACATACAGTATATTATCTTAACACAGAATTCCATCCAGCTGATCTCATGCATATCTTTTCAATTATCTACATTCTGATGTATGCAACATATTGTTGTGGTAGACTTGATAGGCCCAGAATAGGCTTACACATGTCCTGCCTTGCCTAGGCATGCTTTTCTGCTCCACCAGAGAGGCAAGCATGGGAAACAGACACAAAAGAACCTAGAGCCACTGAGTCTGGCCTGCCCAGGGTCCTGTGGTGTAAGGGACACACACTTAGCTTGTGCCTGCCTAGTGCCAGGCCTGTGCTGTTCCCAAACTAGGGAAAAGCGAGCCTGTGGCTTTGCCTAATGTGGTATGGTTTGACTAACTGCCATCCTGAGTGGCTATGCTTGGGTCCAAAGAGCAATAAATCTTGGCCCACGTTGATAAAGGAGATACGCAGGGGAACAACCTGCTTTGCTTCCCTGCTTTGCATCTTTGCTCTTTGCTGTGCTCTCTCTGCTGTGCCCAGCCCTGCTGCTATTGCACACTGCCTTACTGCCTGCCTGCTAAACTCCACTGCCACAAATCACCAGGAGCAGACCTGCATGTGATCAGCCTGTGTGGCCAGCATGACATGGTGCTGAGACTGCACCACATCTGCCTTCTGCACCTGAAGGTCCTGCCTAGAATCCCTGGACATACACACAGATGGTCCAGAAGAAGCCAGGAGACAAGGTCAGAGATTGTCTGCATCCTTTCCCCAGAAGCCAGGAAGATTTAAGCCTCAACATCCAACAAGACAGAGTCCCCTGAAAGCATTTGGGCACTGTCTGGACTGTGGCTAGCCCCACGAGTGGGTAATAATGATTTGTGAGTAAATGCTGAAATGCCTCTTTGTAATTCTTCATTGCCTTCTGCCATAAGCAGAAAGAGCTCCTTGATCCCATCTACTGGGCAAGCAGCATATTGACCACCGTTCTTGAGACATAATGGCATTGCTCAGTAGTTTCATGTGAGCTCCAAAGTGAGAGGCATTAAGAAGTGGCTCTATTTCTTTATTTACTACCACCTTAATGTTCTGTTGTGTTCCTCTGGTGTACCATCTTAACTACACTTTCCCATTTCAAGCAAAAATGGATGTATCTTCTGTGTCACTTAATTCCTAAGCTGTGGGCAGCTAGATTCTGGGAAATATTTGAGGGATGCATTACCAT
Organism: Pogoniulus pusillus; assembly: GCF_015220805.1. Lineage (NCBI taxonomy): Eukaryota > Metazoa > Chordata > Aves > Piciformes > Lybiidae > Pogoniulus > Pogoniulus pusillus. The sequence goes on from NC_087275.1 coordinate 25,691,714, forward strand.
GTATTTGTCCAGTTACTGCACTGCTTTGACATTGATCCTGTGTTATTGACTTACCCTGAATGAAGCATAGATAGTTACATGGATTTTTGATCTCTTCCAATAAATTTATCTGGTTCTAATTTTTATTGGTGCTTATTTCTTCTTTACTCCCTGGTGGTGTTTTTTTGGGCCTTTTTCTTTTTTAGCTTTGTCTATATCTCATAAGATGGAAAAGAGATATGGAAGTTTGACAATATTGAATTTCCTGAGAAACTAAGAAGCTCTCTAAACTCGAGACTGTGTCCCCTTGTTCTGTTGCTGGTTGCCTGGCAGAAGAGACCAACCCCCACCTGGCTACAGTCTCCCTTCAGGTACTTGTAGAAAGCAATGAGGTTCCCCTGAGCCTCCTCTTCTCCAGGCTGCACACCCCCAGCTCCCTCAGCCTCTCCTCACAGGGCTGTGTTCCAGGCCTGTCTCCAGCTTCATCATCCTTCTCTGGACACATTCCAGAATCTCAACATCTCTCTTGAATTGAGGAACCCAGAACTGGACACAGTACTCAAGGTGTGGCCTGATCAGTACAGGGGCAGAATAACTTCCCTTGTCCTACTGGCCACACTGTTCCTGATGCAGGCCAGGATGCCATTGGCTCTCTTGGCCACCTGGGCACACTACTGGCTCATCTTCAGCTACTATCTACCTGCACCCCCAGGTCCCTTTCTTCCTGGCTGCTCTCCAGCCACTCTGTCCCCAGCCTGGAGCAGTTGTTGTGTTGTTGGTGGTGTTGTATCTGTACATATTTATGTGCATATTCATGCACATATTTAACTTGCATATATGTACAAGTACAGAATGTACATTAAAATTAATTTCTTGCTTTGTATGAAGATGAAAGAAGATTTTATTTGGCTTTTTTCTTTTTTTCTTTCTTCTTTCTGTAAAATTGTAGCTAAGTTTGAACAAAGCACACGTGCAAGGAAATGAAAATCACCCATGGAATTTTCACTTACACTGGCACTAAGAGCTTTCCTTCACAAAGCTAGTTCAGCATTTCCAGGGAGGTTTGAAAGATGAGAGTAATGTGTAGTGCACTAGAGAAGTGCTGTGGGTATGGATAAATCTGCATGACCCTGGAATTATTCCAGCTACCACTCTGTAATGTGCTCCCGCAGCTGCTGGCAAAGCTATCAGCCTCTCTTTGAAAGTAACCTATCATAATCCTGATTCCATAGTATGACTTCAGCCAGCCAGTTGCTGAAGCAGCTTCTGTGTTGGACATTCAGATTGGATATAGTTAGTTCAAGCTGCCTGTTTTCGTGGCTGTTTGCATGGTAGCAAAGACACATGCAATCCATAGACAGAAAGTGAGCAGCAAACAGCAAAGTTCAGAACAGAAAGGATACAAAGCTGCTTAGCTTTTAGTAATCAATTTGGTCCTCAACCACTCCCCCAATTCACTCCTCAACCGTACCCCAGTAACCAACTCGACATACCACAGGCAGAAAAACATAAACTGAAACTTTCTTGACAGTGGAGATGCAGGAGACCTGTAGGTCAGTTCATTTTAGTAAGAACCTCAGATGAAATAAGACTACAGCCAGATCCTTCTTTTGACCTTTCTCATAGGACACTCTTCATTAATTCAAATTAAAGCTCCCAGAATAAGTACAATCCCCTGCTCTGCTGCCAGATTGTCTCTCATGAATTTGCCCTGTTGGTTGAGCACTCTTTCCCAGGCATTCTTTTCCTAATATTTCCTGTCAATTAAGTCCCCCGGCAGCTTCTAATGAAATGGGATTAGCTGCTCCCTGAAAAGCACAAAGCTACCATGTTACAGAGTGCCAATGTGGCAACTCAGCGATATAATTCATTTGGAGATGCACCAGGAAATTACAAACTATGTGGTGGCTAAGGAGGCTGGCTGGTGAGGCTTACTCTGTATAACAGCCTTGGGCATTCCCCCCTCCTCTCTCAGTACTTTTAAATGTTTTTCCTTAGAAGATGAACATTGAGGCTGGTGTTATTACGGCGCAAAGCTGGAGATGGGTAGGTTCAGGCTGGACGTGAGGAGGAAGTTGTTCAGCATGAGAGTGGTGAGAGCCTGGAATACGTTGCTCATGGAGGTGGTTGAGGCCCCATGCCTGGAGGTGTTGAAGGCCAGGCTGGACGAGGCTGTAGCCAGCCTGATCTAGGGTTGGAGGGTGTGCCTGCTTATGGCTAGATGATCCTTGTGGTCCCCTCCAACCCTAACTGATTCCATGATCCTATTAATGAACATGACAATACAGCTATGCAAAATTCCTTAAAGCAATAAAAAAAGTCTGTTTAGCCTGGAGAAGAGGAGGCTCAGGGGTGATCTTATTACTGCCTACAACTACCTGAAGGGGCATTGTAGCCAGGTGGGGGGTAGCCTCTTCTCCCAGGTAACCAGCAATAGAACAAGGGGACACAGTCTCAAGTTGTGCCAGGGTAGGTATAGGCTGGATATTAGGAAGAAGTTCTTCACAGAGAGTGATTGGCATTGGAATGGGCTGCCCAGGGAGGTGGTGGAGGCACCGTCCCTAGATGTGTTCAAGAAAAGCCTGGTTGAGGCACTTAGTGCCATGGTCTGGTTGCCTGGCTAGGGCTGGGTGCTAGGTTGGACTGGATGATGTTGGAGGTCTCTTCCAACCTGGTTGATTCTATGATTCTATTTTTAATATTGCTTTCACAGTGATTTTGTTTGTTTGGTTTGTTTTCTTGTGTTGTGAGTGTTTGGGGTGTTTGTTGTTTGGGTTTTTTTTGGTTTGGTTTTGTTTGTTTTGTTTGAGTGTTTGTGTTTCATTGGGTTTTATTTTGTTTCCAAGTGTCTAAAATCATCTGTATTGCCAGCAAGTAAGGAAAAGAAGACAGAGAGAGTCGACGAGCTACTAACTGGAAGAAACTTGAGAGTCCTGAAGGGAATAGGAAAGCCACCTTGAAATGTAGCTGTTGCCTTTGAGAGCAGGGAGAAAGTTCTTATGGCATAACAGAATATTTGTCTCTCAAGGTTTCTTTTTTGAATGGTAATGTGTTTAGAGAATTGACTCCTTCCTTTTTCTGATAATCCATTTAAAAATGGTGAAACTAAGAGACAATACATTAAAGTGGGCAAAGAGCTGAAAATCTGGGTAATTTAATGTATTTCAGTGCCTGTTTTGCAAGTTATTTTCTTTCTGCAAATGAATTTAATGGGATTTCTCAATGACTTAAAAGATTTGAGTGTCCTTTTCTTTCTTTCTGTGAACTCTGGACAAAGAACATGTTAGAGAAATATGTAGTTGAGAAGCATCTTGATCATCCCTTGGCAGAAGTAGTTATGCTGTATTAAGTGACACTAAGCTGGGGGCAGATGTGACTGAGTTGGAGGGCAGAAGGGCTCTGCAGCGGGACCTTGACTGCCTGCACAGATGGGCAGAGGCCAATGGGATGGGGTTCAATAGCTCGAAGTGCAGGGTGCTGCACTTTGGCCACAACAACCCCATGCAGAGATACAGGCTGGGGTCGGAGTGGCTGGAGAGCAGCCAGACAGAGAGGGATCTGGGGGTGCTGATTGATACCCGCCTGAACATGAGCCAGCAGTGTGCCCAGGTGGCCAAGAGAGCCAGTGGCATCCTGGCCTGCATCAGGAATGGTGTGGTCAGCAGGAGCAGGGAGGTCATTCTGCCCCTGTACTCTGCACTGGTCAGACCACACCTCGAGTACTGCGTTCAGTTCTGGGCCCCCCAGTTTAGGAGGGACATTGAGATGCTTGAGCGTGTCCAGAGAAGGGCGACGAGGCTGGGGAGAGGCCTTGAGCACAGCCCTACGAGGAGAGGCTGAGGGAGCTGGGATTGGTTAGCCTGGAGAAGAGGAGGCTCAGGGGTGACCTTATTGCTGTCTACAACTACCTGAGGGGTGGTTGTGGCCAGGAGGAGGTTGCTCTCTTCTCTCAGGTGGCCAGCACCAGAACGAGAGGACACAGCCTCAGGCTGCACCAGGGGAAATTTCAGCTCTAGGTGAGGAGAAAGTTCTTTACTGAGAGAGTCATTGGGCACTGGAATGGGCTGCCTGGGGAGGTGGTGGAGTCGTCGTCCCTGGGGCAGTTCAAGGCAAGGTTGGATGTGGCACTTGGTGCCATGGTCTAGCCTTGGGCACTGTGGTAAAGGGTTGGACTTGATGATCTGTGAGGTCTCTTCCAACCTTGGTGATACTGTGATACTGTGATACTGTGAAGTGGAACAAATTATGGGAGGCTATTAGCTTGCATCAAAAGATGATCTCTAGTGAGACCTCTCCTGGGGTACTGTGTCCAGCTCTGGGGTCCCAAACTGAAGAGAGACATGGACCTGCTGGATTGAGTCCAGAGGAGGGCAACCAAGATGACCAAAGGACTGGAGCACCTCTCCTCTGAAAGCAGGCTGAAAGAATTGGGACTGTTCAGCCTGGAGACGCTCTGGGGAGACCTTACAGCTACATTTCAATATCTGAAAGGGACCTACAGGAAAGGCTGTTTAAAAGGGCTTGTAGCAGTAGAATGAGGAGCAATGGTTTTAAACTGGAGCAGGGTAGATTTAAGTTGGACATAAAGAAGTTCTTTACACTGAGAGTGCTAAAATCCTGGAACAGGCTCCTCAGGGATATGGTTGAGGCTCCATCCCTGGCGACAATAAAACTCAGAATCAATGTGGTGCTAGGCAGGCTGATCTAGTTGGAGATGTCCCTGTTGACTGCAGGGTCATTAGAGAAGATGACCTTTGAGGGTCCCTTCCAATCCACTGCAATCTGTGAAGAAGAAATCATCAAAAATTCAGATCTCTGTTTCTGTCACATTGTTGAGGATACCATGTCTATAACTTACATGGAAATACAGTCTGTGTCCAGGCAGTGCAGAACTGTGAAAGATGTTTCAAAGTAGTTGCACGTAATTTATGTGGCAACAGGCATCTTGCAACAGCTGGACACTATTTTTCAGGCCACTGGGGTTTGGACAGAATTAATAAGGCTGAAGTGAAGTGAAGAAAAAAAGGGTAATGCTAAGGTCATTCTGATAAGGAGCACAGCTGCAGGGAAGTGGCCTTGGGAAGGCTAGCAGAGAAGCTGTGAAAGGTAGCTGCTATCTGTAGCTGAGCTGTGCAAGGGGGCCTTGCAGGATGGTCAGCCCTGGGAACAGCTGAATGTTTCTGTTACAGAACCTGTCAAAAGTACACACATCTGTATCAAATCCACTATATAAGTACTACTCTTAGCTTTAATAAACGGATTGACCTTCTATGTATCGTATTGGTATAAGCTCACATCTTTCCGGTCTCCCACATGGACTTTGAGGAACACAGCATCAGGCAAATGCATTTAAAGAGACACACTAAGCAGTCTAAATTGGTTTTGTCTCAAACTGGTAAAATGTCCTTGTGGAAGACTTAGGGTCTTCTCTGCTGTAGTAAGTAAACTTTGGCAATCTATTTAGCCCATGAGGTGGCATTAAATGGATTCAAGTTTATCTCCTCTGGCAGCAAAACATATATATTGTAAATATTCCTGTGTACTTCTTCAGATGTAAGAGAAAAAATAGAAAAAGTACTGAAAGGACAGAAAAATCTACAAGTGCAGACTAAAGTGGGGTTTGCTGTTTGCTGAGGCCTGATTCATAGAATCATAGAATCATAGAATCAACCAGGTTGGAAGAGATCTCCAAGATCATCCAGTCCAACCTATCCTCCAGCCCTATCCAGTCAACTAGACCATGGCACTAAATGCCTCATTGAGTCTTTTCTTGAACACATCTAGAGATGGTGCCTCCACCACCTCCCTGGGCAGCCCATTCCAACGCCAATCACTCTCTCTGGCAAGAACTTCCTCCTAACATCCAGCCTATACTTTTCCCGGTACAACTTGAGACTGTGTCCCCTTGTTCTGTTGCTTTGTTTAACAGGCATGTTGTACTTGTACAGTCTGGTGAGTTTTTATCTCCTCATTTTTCCCAGTTAGCTGAAGACTAGCACTGGATCATGTTGTCCTGCTGGCTATGTTCCTTAAGTGCCTGTTTCCATACTGTCCTTAACAATCTTCTCAAAATGAAAGGATTTTCAAATGTTGCTCTGTAAATTTGCCTTTAAAAGTGTTGAATGACTTTCAGCTGCTCTCTTAGCTATCGTTTGCACCAAATATCCAAGCTTAAGGAATCCTCCAGGTGGAGAAGATGCTTGCAGAAACCACAGATGAAAATTTCATCAGCTGTGTGTTTGAAGAGATGAAGGGTTCTCAGAAATCTTTTGTCAGTATATAGGTTACCATTGTTTAAATCTAGCTTTTTTTTCCTGTGCCTTATGACTAGGAGCATATTGGCACAGATGATACCTTCTGGCATTCTATAGACCCTGATTTGATGCCTATAATGTTTGTTTGGTGATTGAGGGATGAATGAAAAGGTGATTTTGTGTTACTGTGTTGGGTTTATTGCTGCCATTCTGTTATTTAGGAATATATTTTTCCTGTCACTTATTTTAAGGAGGTCATTTTATGTGCTGTGTTTCATGCTTCAGCTCAAGCAGTTAAGATTTCTTTAGCAGTCTTCCTCAGATGATCTGGATGAGGGCATGGAGTCAGTCATCAGCAAGTTTGAAGATGACACCAAGCTGGGGGCAGATGTGACTGGGTTGGAGAGCAGAAGGGCTCTGCAGCAGGACCTTGACCACCTGCACAGATGGGCAGAGTCCAAAGGGATGGGGTTCAATAGCTCCAAGTGCAGGGTGCTGCACTTTGGCCACAACAACCCCATGCAGAGATACAGGCTGGGGTCGGAGTGGCTGGAGAGCAGCCAGACAGAGAGGGATCTGGGGGTGCTGATTGATACCTGCATGAACATGAGCCAGCAGTGTGCCCAGGTGGCCAAGAGAGCCAGTGGCATCCTGGCCTGCATCAGGAATGGTGTGGTCAGCAGGAGCAGGGAGGTCATTCTGCCCCTGTACTCTGCACTGGTTAGACCACACCTTGAGTGCTGTGTCCAGTTCTGGGCCCCCCAGTTTAGGAGGGACATTGAGATGCTTGAGTGTGTCCAGAGAAGGGCGACGAGGCTGGGGAGAGGCCTTGAGCACAGCCCTACGAGGAGAGGCTGAGGGAGCTGGGATTGGTTAGCCTGGAGAAGAGGAGGCTCAGGGGTGACCTTATTGCTGTCTACAACTACCTGAGGGGTGGTTGTGGCCAGGAGGAGGTTGCTCTCTTCTCTCATGTGATACTGCGATACTGTGATACTGCTTGCACTTTTAATCCATGGGGATGAGACTGAACCATGTTTTACATTAATACCAGCTAGTCAGGCAGAAGTGCAAAACTTGGGGCAATTGGGACAATATAATATTCTTGATTGCATTTAGTGTTGGAATATTCTGCCATACTCAGGAGTCACACTGGACCACCACAGAAGTGCTTTCTGGTCACCTTGCCTAGTAAAGATATGCTGTTTGGAGGGTTTGCTTTTAGTTCACCTGTCAGAAGGTCTGGCAGAGTGGGTTTCCCTGGGAAGTATCAGCCACTCCTAAGCCAACTAGCATCTAGCAAATTCAAATTTGCAATTATTTAAATGACTTTTTCTTGGTAGGTTGTGCTGAGTAAACGAAGGCAATGGGACTCTGTGTCTTTAAATAGAAAGTGACAAACATTGAATGAAGACTGGCAAGAAAACCAGAAGACTGTTTTTGCAGTCATGCCCTTTGCTGTTATTGGGTTAAGAAAAGACAAGTTTGATAAGGGTTAGGGTTAAGGGTTTGTCTTGCCTCTATTCTTTATGAAAAAGAAAAGCTCCTAGCCTAGCCCTGCTCTTGTAAGGGGACCACTTATATCTCAGCAAGCAACAAATAATCTGTTCCTCTACACTGGAAGGAAGTTTATAAGTACTACTTTTCTTACCTCGAGTGACTCTATGTGAACTTTTCTGCAGAAGGCAGAGATTCTCCTTCAGTAACTACATAGTGACAGCTCCTCAAACAGTGGCCTCTTTCCCATACACCAGCCCAGCCTCACTATTACTCACTCTGAGCTGCTGTTTCAGCATTCTGTTCAGCACTTCTTTTACTTATTATTCAGTTCAATTGAGTTCAGAATTTGTCCTTGATTCTCAACTCAAATAGGCACTCAGGCAGTCTTACAAGATATCCTTAGATAAGTGATCTATTGAGATACTTTATGGTAAAACAGTTGTGAATGGGTAAAAAGACAGAGAAAAAGACAGATATGGGTATTTATAGATATGTGCCAGCTCCACTTGCACAGCTCTATCAGTGCTTCTGAGCAATAATGATATAAACCATCATGTCATGGCTGATATTCCAGCCAAATATTTCAGTGAGGACTCACCTACCTGGATCTCCTGTTCTGATACAAACCACAAAACTACAGTAAGCACTCTGTGTTGGAAAAGTTCTTTCCTCTGATATTTTTAGATGATTATGTGTGATGGCAGTCAAGACACTTCCATTAGTGGAACTAAAAAATATTTCTGTATTTAATATATTTTGAGGCATCTACTTCAGTTATGATGTAAAAAGCTTGATACCTTGTCTGACACCTGCTAAAAGCATGTTATAAAGTGGAGTCTTGAGTTTTCATCCCATCCTACAGTCCGTGTCCGATCTCTCTTCTGTAATGATGCAATCTTACTTCTGTTCTCTAGGGCTGGTTGTTTAGTCTTGTGAAATTACTGCTGAGGATGACAATGGAGGGAAAAAAAAATCTGTGAAGCACTATGCTGCCAGACAGCTACTTGGCTTGAAGCTGAAACAGAGAAAAGAACAGTTATTAAAAAATAAAAAGAGGTCCCATCTTTTCCATGGAGGGCATGAAAGCAGTGCTTGTCAGCATGGAAAAAGGGAGTGAAGTTGGCTTGGCAGGCTAAGTTGACTTGTTTTTAAAAGGGAAGCTGCAGCACTCATTATTCACTTGGGAGCAAGCTGATTTCAAATACACCAGCATAACCTGCAGTTCTTTCTTTAATCCTTTGTCTGTATGAAACAGGCTGAACCAAAACACACTGAATTGAATGGAATCTTCACTCATCAGTTAAAGCATTGAATGCTTTGGGGCTTTGGAGCTTTTGGTTTAACAAGTTTTATCCATTATTAGTGACCAGCTTCCAATCCATCATTAGCTTCTTTCTGTTGTTTTGCAGAATAATTCTTCCTTGTTAAACTGTACAAGGAGAACTTGTCCCACTCCTTTTAGAAGCAGGGCAAAATAACGTGAGCAGCAGGAGCAGCAATGGTTCAATCAGCCACACTGGCAGCCTCTGTGGAACAACATCGCTAGAGCCAAGGAGCTCACTGGCACTGAGATGTTGCTTGCGAGGGAGAAGTGTACAGTTCGTGGTGCAGCTTTATAGAACAGCTCGATGGACAGCAAAGTATGAAGCCAGGCTGGGAAGTTGCAAACACAGCACAAAGCTCTTCCACATGATGTGCCTGTGCTGAAAGATTTTTCTCACCAAGAACAAGGAGAGTTTGCTAGGCAATGTAAAGACAATTTGCTGCTTTCAGTTCATCCATTAAAGGAAAGCTGTCTGGGTTTTTTTAGCTTTTCAGATTTAGTTTTCTTTTAAACCTGTGAAACTAGAAATGTGCTCATTTTTGGTGTGGTGGGGTTTTTTTTGTTTGTGGTTTGAGTTTTTTTTTGTTGGTTTGTTGTTTTTTTCTTTTTAGTTGGTTTGTTTGCTTTAAGAGTAGCCAAGTTTCACTGTTTCTTTTATCTCTGTCTGCTGCCTTTCCTCTCCTTGCTGCATATATGAATAAACTGTGTTTCCAAAGCAGCTTCTCAGTAGCACAGCTCCATCAGAGGTTGTACTTTGAGAGCAAATACATTTTCACAGTGTCTTTTCATGGGGAATTATGGCTATGAACGCTGGTGTCATGAGATGGAATTTATATTCAGTAATCTGCATAAATACTCCCAAACTGTATCTCTTACATAATTAATATGTTGACATTTTAGGGGGAAGGAATGTTTATCTTTCTATAAAGTCACAGTCAGTGAAAACAATGTTAAGTTTTATTCTCATCACCGTCTCCCTATTCCCATTGTGATTTGTGCCACTTGTTCTTAAGCAATGAGTTATTAAATAGTTTTTAAGTTCTTTACTGTTAGAAGGTGAAGCTTAACACTATTTTTTTCCATTTGTTTATGGGTAGTTTTGTTTGTTTTGGTTTTTGGTTTTGTTTTTTTTTCAAGCTGTCCCCACATTAAAGCAATCAGTGTCAGGGTTTTGAAACTTTCTATCTCACCTCCTCAAAGGGATGAAATCACAGGAAAATTCAGTTCCTCCAGGTCCTCTAGAAACTTCTGGATCTTGTTTTGAAATAAAGATCTAAATTGTGTCCTACTCCAGCATCATCTCAAGCAGGAATGCAGAGATTTTGGAAGTTGCAGTGTTTGATTCCATAGGAAGGGTCATGTTGCAATGTGTCCAGAGAAGAGCAATGAAGCTGGTGAAAGGTCTGGAACACAAACCCTATGAGGAGAGGCTGAGGGAGCTGGGGTTGTTTAGCCTGGAGAAGAGGAGGCACAGGGGGGACCTCATGGCTGTCTACAACTACCTGAAGGGAGGCTGTAGCCAGGTGGAGGTTGGTCTCTTCTGCCAGGCAACCAGCAACAGAACAAGGGGACACAGTCTCAAGTTGTGCTAGGGGAAATATAGGCTGGATGTTAGGAGGAAGTTCTTGCCAGGAGAGTGATTGGCATTGGAATGGGTTGCCCAGGGAGGTGGTGGAGTCACTGTTCCTGGAGGTGTTCAAGTAAAGCCTGGCTGAGGCACTTAGTGCCATGGTCTAGTTGACTGGGCACGACTGGGTGGTAGGTTGGAGTGGATGATCTTGGAGATCTCTTCCAACCTGGTTGATTCTATGATTCTATGTTGATAGGGGGCAGGAGTAAGCAAAGTTGTTGCTTTGGAACAGTAATGAGTTTTAATTGCTCATAAACTGAGACTTTAAAAGCACTTAATAAACCTTTCTTGCAAATGCTAATAAACCTTTCTTACAAATGTTAATTAATCTTCTTTGCTCTAATTGACTGTTTTCACATTTCAGCAATAGATTGAATTCTGACAAATAAGTTACTAAATAAGTCATGATCTGCAGCTATTTGTCAGAATATTATTTAGACAATGAAAGCATATTTGAGAGAGAACAGAGCAGCCTTTTATTTTTATTAAGGTTTTTCTAAATGCAATGTGATCTACACAGAAAATGAAGGTTTAGAGATAACATTTACAATAAAAATTAATGACTTTCAGAAGTAGAAGCGTACTTGTTCCTGAAAATTACCTTCAGATAGGATTTAGCTCTACCTCACTGCAAGCTGGAATACATAATACATCATAAACTATAGAACTATATTATGGCTTATATAGGATAGCATTTATGTTACCAAGTTTTACAGCTCAAAGTTGGTGGGGGAAAAACAACCAGACAAGCAAGCAGTTGTTGCTACATCTAGCAGCAGCTACCACCAAAACACACTAATTTCCAGAATTGTTTTCAAAAGTTATTAATATGTCTGAGATAAACCTGTGCTATAGTTGTGGGGCACTATTCCTCCTGGTGGTGACTACGCTGCTACTTTCGGCATGGACTTCTGGCCAATTATGCCGTGTAAAAATCTACAAGACAATGAGAATTCCTTTGCTCTAGAGGAGGTTTTATTCATTCCTTCTGGCTCAGAGGCAAGAATTTTGGGCTCCTGTCCTGTTTATAGGCTCAACATTTTATTTCTTCCTCTAGAAAATGGTGTTATAGAGGCTTGTCATAGAGCTCCACAGAATACAATTATATTTGCACTGTCAGGCTTTTTTATCCATGTTAGGTCTTATGGGCATTATTAAAATGCTTATGAATTGGGTTCAGCTATCTTACTCTTGGAAGAGATCACATAGTTTGCTACATGTACATCACTTCCAAAGAGTTTTGAAAGAAAGCTTGAGTATGGGATAACCTGCCTCATGCTGATCTTCACCTTTTAGTTTGCTACATGTACATCACTTCCAAAGAGTTGTTTTGAAAGAAAGCTTGAGTATGGGATAACCTGCCTCATGCTGATCTTCACCTTTCAGTTTGCCACATGTGCATCACTTCCAAAGAGTTGTTTTGAAAGAAAGCTTGAGTATGGGACACTCTGCCTCATGCTGATCTTCACCTTTTAGTTTGCTACATGTGCATCACTACCAAAGAGTTGTTTTGAAAGAAAGCTTGAGTATGGGATAACCTGCCTCATGCTGATCTTCACCTTTCAGTTTGCTACATGTGCATCACTACCAAAGAGTTGTTTTGAAAGAAAGCTTGAGTATGGGATAACCTGCCTCATGCTGATCTTCACCTTTCAGTTTGCCACATGTGCATCACTTCCAAAGAGTTGTTTTGAAAGAAAGCTTGAGTATGGGATAACCTGCCTCATGCTGATCTTCACCTTTTACTAAGTGATTGCCTCAATTCCTGGGTGTGGCAGTTCAGGAGTTTCCTGCCCTCCCAGGAATACACCAGATTTATTCAACCAGCTGGAAGTTAAGGAATGAAGCAATATTTATAATGTGACACAATTTACAAGCACATATATACAATATATATATGGATATTTACAGCTATATACTATTATATACAAGTTAAAAGTAATAAAGAAATATGGAACTCCTCCCAGACAGAAGAACTGCCCAGGAAGGCTTTCAACCAACCCCCCATCTTCTTTTCACCCCTGCCCTTATCTCAGAATCCTCTTTATGTGCAGGGTGAGAAGAGAAAGGTTGGGAAGAGGTCAGAGGAAAGAAATTGAGTTCCAAAGATCCAGGCAGAGGAGTTTATGCTGCTGCAGACAGAGATGTACTGACTTTTTTTGGTTTCATTTCTTGGTTTTATGTCCCTCAGCAGAGGCAGTGGGTAATGTAGATATCACTATTATTTCCTTTTCACAGCCAATGATCTAATTTCTCTCATTAAACTATTCCAATTAGCCTCAAACCAGCACACTGAGGGATCAGTTAACTACCACCTATGATTATGTGGTTCCTAAATGCAGGCTCAAGAGGCACTCTTAGGATCTTCCTCAAAATGAAATGCAGATATTGTCACCACAATAAGGAATTCTACATGCATGCAGAGCATAGCTGGGCACCTACACCATATTGCCCTTATATATGTTGTTTGTAGTCAATTTGTTGCAGTTTACCTTATCACTAAGACAATCAAAGGGAAAGAAACCAAAACAACAGCTTTGAGGTTAACCAAAATGCTTTCACTTAGTGCCATGGTCTAGTTGACTGGATAGGGCTGGGGGATAGGTTGGACTGGATGATCTTGGAGGTCTCTTCCAACCTGGTTGATTCTATGATTCTATGAAATGGTTTGGTGTAACCATTCAGATGGTTACACCAATACAGAAAACTGATATTTGGCCACCTTTTGGAGTGCTCTTTCTACAGCTGAAAATCAGGAGCTTAGCATGGTTTGTTTTAAATTTTTTTGTTGTCTTTCATTTGCTTTATTTATATGGTAGGAGCAGGGAAAAAGAAGCAGTGACAATGCTGCCTTTGTGCTGTGGTACAGATTTGTATTTGACCTGAATCAATGATCTTGACAGAGCCAGTGAAAATACATATGTATTAAAAATTGGAGGGCTTTTTGTACCTAGAATAAATGAAAGGAAAACACATGCACGAAATAGCAAACGAAATGGCAAAGCTGAGATTTTAATACACCAGTGAGACCTGTGAATTTATTTAAGCTCAAATGCAAGCACAGTGTCAATGGTTTCCTAATTCTTAAAAAAAAAGAAAAAAGATTTTAAGGTGAAGGAAAGAAGGAATTACAAGGTAAAGGAAAGAGGGAATTACATTAACAGGCTCATTTCCTTCAAGTACATGAACAGAAGATGTTACGGTTAGGCGCACAGATGCTCATATCCAAGCAGTCTGTAGTCCCTTGTAATGTTTCTAATACCTTTAAAATACATTACATAGCTTCCACTCAACAGTTTTGTTCTGTGGATGAAGAAAAAAAAGCACTTTTATTGACAAAGAAGAATTGCTTCCATCATGCAAGGTTATTGCAGTTTGTCTTTAATGTGTATAACCCCCTTAAGCTTAATTTCTCTCTCAAAACCAGCAAGAGATTCTAAGTCAGGGCAACATCAGAATGTTTTTTGGCAGATTTGGGATCCACTCTAAGTACTATCAGGAGCTTACTAAATGCCTCTAGGGAAATCACCTTGCAGTCACTCTCCTATGTATGAGGTCTTTCAGAGTTGCTGATGAGTTCTGTGTGATGCAAGTAACATTATAGTAGCACACACTGCTCCAATAAAGGTGACAAAATTATGTTTTGAAGATATTTTCTAAGCCTGTTTTCTGCCTTAACAAAAAAATCTAATACTGGCAGAACAAAAGAATAAGACTACTGGAGCAAAAGAAGTGACCATAATATAACTATACATTCAGAAATATGCTCCTTCTTTAATTTCATATCATGGGAAGGCTGTACAGATAATCATGGACTTCATTCAGTTCACAGGCTTTCCATTTTGAAAATGTGTTTTTTTAATCCATTCATTTATTAATATTAATTATCTTAAAGTTGGGTAATTACCAGTGACTATGAAGTTGAAGAATTAGATTCTTCAAGGGAAACCTTCAGAAGTTCCTTTTTATTTTCTCAGCTCTTTAATAAAACTGGAATATATTTATAAATGAAACAGATGCTGACTATAACTGATAAGAACAACAACAACAAAAAAGATTCTATAATAAATAGGAATAAAATATTCAAAAGTGGAGTGATTTTAGTATATAATAAACCTCAGTTCAGATTCAGAATCATAGAATCAGTCAGGGTTGGAAGGGACCACAAGGATCATCTAGTTCCAACCCCCCTGCCATGGACAGGGACACCCTACTCTAGAGCAGGCTGGCCACAGCCTCATCCAGCCTCCAGGGACAGGACCTCAACCACCTCCCTGGGCAACCCATTCCAGGCTCTCACCACTCTCATGCTGAAAAACTTCCTCCTCATGTCCAGTCTGAACCTACCAATCTCCACCTTTGCTCCATTCCCCCTAATCCTGGCACTCCCTGATATCCTAAAACATCCCTCCCCAGCTTTTTTAGGCCCCCTTCAGATGCTGGAAAGCCACAGGAAGGTCAGCTCGAAGCCTCCTCTTCTCCAGACCAAACAGGCCCAACTCTTTCAGTCTGTCCTCACAGGAGAGGTGCTCCTATAATTAAGCAATTTAGCAATTACCAGAAAGTCACAGTGTGAATGGAAATGAGAGGACAGTGCATTGTTTACTTTTTATCTGTTTGGTTTGGTTTTATTTTAATAGGTGAATATTATCAGTTCTCCTTGAGGTTTCCATTATTTTTTCACCACTATGTCATTTCTTCCTGAAATTTCCCTTTCCTTTAATCACTAAAATTGTCTTTCATGAAGCACTCTGTATCCATTTGTTTCTATCCAAGATAAATACTAATGGTATCTTTCCTCCACAATCTACTGATGGACTATACAACACCACCTCATCATGGTGAGCCTGTAGCGCTTATGTAAGATGAAGCTGTTAGGGAGGCTTTCATGGACAATCACATAAGCAAAAAACTAGAATTACAGAAAAAACAACCATAATAAAATATCTCTATCAGTTTTAGTGTGACTGGATGATCTTGGAGGTCTCTTTCAACCTATTTGGTTCTATGATTCTATAATTCTATGCAATTAAAAATCTCTTCTGTGTAGTGATAGTTCTCTGAATAGGACATGACCAAAAAATGAAAGGCAAAGATGACAACAAAGCCAGGTAGATGCCTAAGAAAATACTCCATCCCTTGATTTTTTTTCAGAAGCTGCACTCAGTTGTGATGCAAACGTGGTACACACTATTTTTGCCATCCCTCCCCCCACCCTTGTCCCATATGTTTTCGTTACACGTTGAAAATCCAGCTCTTAGTATTCTTCACAGCAATCATGAAGAACGTCTTCCACAATGCATGTCTTTGTGTTGCTCTGCACAAACAGAGAGTTTCAGGCAATGACTTTCAAAAGCAGACATGTGAGTCACCATGCCTTAATTTGCAGCCCAAATCACTGCTCCTCTTGGAACAACGGCAGTTAATGCAGCTAGTGAAGAACCCAGGTTATTTCAAGCCATAGATTTTTCACTGAAACCCATCTATTTGCAATCATCCACCAGTCTTTATTCACCTAATTTCCTTCTTCTTCTACCACCTCCCATTTCTGGCAGAATTCCAACAGTTAAAAAAAAAACAAAAACAAAAAGAAAGTACTCTAGATTTATTTAAAGCCCATTTTCCAAAATGTGATGCAGTAATAGAAGGAGTTTGATGAGGAACTTCATTATGTGTTCAACAGAGAGCTTTCTCACTGATCCTGCCACGGAAAAAAATCTTCCCCTCATTACTGCTGTCTTTCTGACTCAGTCAGGCTTTTATGTAAAAATAACACTAAGCTCACAAACTTGAGATGGAATGGCAGTTATATTAGACAGAGTTTTATTACTTCTTACTGGTTATTTTTAGAAACCACAGATCATCTTTTAACATGAGTGGCAGAGTAGCAGACAGAAAAAATTGTTCATAGATGGAATTTCTCTGAGGAGGATATAAAAGTGCCAACACTTAGGGAACAGATTCTTAAAAGACAACTAGTATTAACCAAGGCATGTGTAAAATATCTATATTGGTTTTCTCAACACACTTGGTCAGTTTGATGGTATTTTTACTTTTGAAAGTGCTGGTCAGAGATTTTTCTGGGTGTAGAAACGTGCAGAAACTCTGGCGTGTATTGCGGATCACGGTAGCTCAGGACAGCGTTAGGTGTGTTTGTCACTACGTGCTCCTGAGCACTGTTTTAATCATGCTGAGGCTTTCCTCAGCTACTGAGGAGCTGCTGTTTTAAAAGGGACAGGGATCTGCTCAAGAGAGTCCAACAGAGGGCTACAAGGATGATTAGGGACTGGAACACTGCCTTAAGAGGAGAGGCTGAGGGATTTGGGGCTTTTTAGTCTGGAGAAGAGAGGACTGAGAGGGGATCTAATAAATGTTTATAAACATCTGAGGGCTGAGCGTCAGGAGGTGGTGGGGCAGGCTCTGCTTACTTGCTTGCTGTGATAGGACAAGGAGCAATGGATATGAGCTGCAGCACAGGAGGTTCCACCTCAACACAAGGGGGAACTTCTTTAACTGGAGGGGTCACAGGACATTGGAACAGGCTCCCCAGAGAGGCTTGGAGCCTCCTTCTCTGGAGACTTTCAAGGCCTGTCTGGATGAGTTCCTCTGTGGCCTCAGCTATATTATATGGTCCTGCTCTGGCAGGGGTGTTGGTCTTGATCTCTTTGGGTCCCTTCTAGCCCCTAACATCCTGTGATCCTGTGAAGTCTGAGAAAGCTGGACTAGATTTTTGTAAGGCTCGTGCAAAGTAACAACGGACATTTTATTCCTGGAAATTTTGAATCCTACACCTTGTTTAGTGGTTTACTACACAGTGCATTTGCTCTTCTCTCTCAGACACTGCAAAAGTCGAAAGAAGGCAGTGCTCACATTAAGAAATCCTGTAGCAGGATTCACCAACAAAACTTCTTCTTATGTTTTGTTCCTAAGATCTTTTCAGGATGCGATGAAGAGAACTCCCTGAGAAAAAGAAAAGTCAAGAAAGGAAGTTGTGTTTACACATACCTCATGAAGAGATGTCAATAGAATCATAGAATCATAGAATCAACCAGGTTGGAAGAGACCTCCAAGATCATCCAGTCCAACCTAGCACCCAGCCCTATCTAGTCAACTAGACCATGGCACTAAGTGCCTCATCCAGTCCCTTCTTGAAGACCCCCAGGGACGGTGCCTCCACCACCTCCCTGAGCAGCCCATTCCAATGGGAAATCACTCTCTCTGGGAAGAACTTCTTCCTAATATCCAGCCTATACCTCCCCTGGCATAACTTGAGACTGTGTCCCCTTGTTCTATTGCTGGTTACCTGGGAGAAGAGGCCACCCCCTACCTGGCTACAATGCCCCTTCAGGTAGTTGTAGACAGTAATAAGATCACCCCTGAGCCTCCTCTTCTCCAGGCTAAACAGGCCCAGCTCCCTCAGCCTCTCCTCATAGGATTTGTGCTCCAGGCCCCTCACCAGCTTTGTTGCCCTTCTCTGGACATGTTCCAGCACCTCAACATCTTTCTTGAATTGAGGGACCCAGAACTGGACACAGTACTCAAGGTGTGGTGTGGCAATTTTTCTAAGGAGATTTTCATTACAGCTGCAACTTGGAAAGGGATCTGAGAATATTGGTTGATAGACAACTGAACATGAATCAGCAGTGTGCCCAGGTGGCCAAGAAAACCAGTGACATCCTGGCTTGTATTAGAAACACTGTGGCCAGCAGGAAGTGATCATCCTCCTGTTCTCAGCACTGGTGAGGCCTCATCTAAAGAACTGTGTTCAGTTCAGGGCCCCTCACTATAGGAAGGACATTGAGAGGCTGGAGCGCATGTCCACAAAAGGACAATGAGGCTGGTGAATGGCCTGGAGCATATGGCCTACAAGGAGGGTCTGAGGGAGTTGGGGTTGTTCAGTCTAGAGAAGAAGCTGAGGGGAGACCTTACTTGGAGTACTGAGTTCAGCTTTGAATCCCCCTATGCAAAAAAGACATTGGAATGGGTACAGTGGGTCCAGAGGAGGGCCACAAAGATGATCAGAGAGCTGGAGCACTTCTCCTATGATGAAAGGCTGAGAAACATGGGGTTGTTTAGCCTGGAGAAGAAGAGGCTCTGGGGATACCTTATAGTAGCCTTCCAGTGTTTGCTACAGAATACATGGAGAGAGACTTTGTAAAAAGACAAGTAGTGAAAGAACGAGGAATAATGGCTTCAAACTGAAAAGTGGTAGATTTACATTAGATGTAAGGAAGAAATTCTTCACCGTGAGGATGGTGAGGCACTGGAACAGGTTGTGAAGAGAAGTTGTGGAAGCTCCAACCATGGAAGTGTCCATAACCAGGTTGCATGTGGCCTTGAGCAATGTGGTCCAGCAGGAGGTGTCCCTGTCCATGGCAGGGATGATCTTTAAAGTTCCTTCCAACTCAAACTAACCCAAACCACTCTATGATTCTATGAAAACTGATTAATAAGGAGGCACAGGCAAGTTACAGGAAAGGGAGGTGCTTTATGGAAAAGAAGCATACAGTCATGAAATAATGTTTCTAAGATCTTAGAGGCTGTGCAGGTCAGAAAAATAAGTCAAACCTAGCTCTGCCCCTGTGCCCTAGACATAAAATATTTCTCACCTTCCGTAGCTTTCCTACTCAAACATTTTTCTCCAACAGATGATTTTTTTCCTGCAATGAACTGGAACTTTGTGTTCTGCCTCCAACAAATATCAGATAAAGGTTAACGCTAATAAAATCCTAGACAAACTCTTGACATTCTTCACTCTTTGATTTATAGGAAGCCTTTTTTTTCAGCTGCCATCAAACATCAATACAGCTGTCAGGATTATCAGGTAGAAAGTATTCATTCAATTAATTTTGCTGCAAAGTCTTGCCGTGACTGCCGTTGTTTCTGCCACAGAAAGGGTCTGTGTGATGACAGTGCTCTCCGTGACGTATGACAGGATGTCACGTTAACTCAACAGGCACTGCTAGAGGTGATTAAATTAATAGCAATGTCTTCATGTAGTCTGAGCTTCTGTGGTGGTAGTTTTAGCTCTTCCTTTGACATCAGTGACAGAACACACCTAACCTTAGAGGATGAAAGAAACCGCTCTCAGGCTTAGCATCGGCATTAATGCCGCCTCCCTCCAGCGGAACAGCCTGTATCACTGTATAATCAGTTTATAAGCATACAGCAGCCTGTTTAATCACACCAAGTGTCAATGCTGGCATTTGACTTGATCATGTAGATTCCCAAAAGATTAGAGTTTGTTTTGTTCAGCGGCAGATATTCTGCGCACAGACAGCTCTATAAGTATTCCCCCCCAAAGCGATACCGCCTAAGCAAGTTGCTGTGTGCTTTCACGTGGCGCAGCGTCATGTCACAGCACTTCAAGCAGGATACCAAGTGCAGGGATTGTGAGGGGACAAAAAAAAAGTAAATAATTACAGAAAAAAAAAATCAAGACTACTGTTTTAAAAGCAGCACATCTTCAGTAAACCACAGGGAGCAGGAAAGGCGAACTTTTCAAAACAGTGGATCCAATCAGTTCATAGGAACCTTATCTTATGAATGTTTTGTTTGTTTGTTTTCTTCATATTTTTTCTTAACAAATGCCTTCCACAAAAGAAATTCAGTGAGATTTTTTAACAGTGGAGGGGGGGAGGAAGGAAATTAGATACCAGATTTCTTTTTTTCTGTGTAAAACAATATAATCTCATTGGGAAGAAAACTAAATAACTTTGGCATACGAACTGTACTTCATTATACTGATATCCATCCACCCAGGGAACTTTTTTACCCATATCACAGAATCACAGAACTATTCAGGCTGGAAAAGACCTCCAGGATCACCAAATGGAACCAATAACACTACTTTACAGCTTCACTCACAGTATCACAGTACTGTATCACAGTATCATCAGGGTTGGAAGAGACCTCACAGATCATCAAGTCCAACCCTTTACCACAGAGCTCAAGGCTAGACCATGGCACCAAGTGCCACGTCCAACCTTGCCTTGAAGTGCCCCAGGGACGGCGACTCCACCACCTCCCCGGGCAGCCCATTCCTAAACCATGTCACCAACTATGACATCCAAAAGACCTTTAAACACATCCATGGTTGGTGACTCAACCACCTCCCTGTGCAGCCCATTCCAATGCCTGACCACTCTTCCCTTGAAAATTTGTTTCCTAATGTCCAGTCCAGACCTACCCAGTTTCAGCTTGAGGCCATTGCCTCTTGTTTTGTCACTAATTAGCTTGGGTCAAATGAGGAATGAAACCTTTTGAATTATCTAAGAGTTGAGACTAATATATTTTCCTAAAACATAGCAAAGGAAAAATGCAGTACGCATGCAAATCTCAGGTTATTTGCTGTGCATTGAGTTAAACAAAGAGACAAAAACAACAGACCCCAATATGCAGTGTTTTCAAGGTGTTTATGCTGCAATGAATTGGACTAACATGTGCATTCAAGGGAGATCTTATTTTAACCATCATGGAAAGAGAATGCTTTATCTAAAAGCAACCCTGTACAGTTCAAAAGTGTATGTGTCTCATACAGTCTTGTCTGTGATATTTACAAGCCTAAAGTCATCTTTCTCTTTGCCTAGTTGTGACATCAGGAGTTTAGCCATGACCCATATGTCTCCCGTTCTGACTTTCAGTCTCTTGGAGCAGCAGGAGCACATATTCCCTTCTACGTGTCAGTCACTTGATTTGTCAGACTGCGGTGTGGTCTGTTTGTGGAGATGCTGGGCAGACACAGCTGAGGTCCCATCCCTGGAGACACTAAAGGTGAGGCTTGACAAGCCTCTACACAACCCGATCTCGTTGAGGATGCCCCTACTTACTGCAGAGGGGCTTGGACTAGACGACCCTTGGAGGTCCCTTCCGACCCAAACCATACTACGATTGTTTGATTCTGTGATTTCCACTTGTGAATGCAGTTAAAATGTAACCAAGTGTTTTTAGCAAACACAAGTCAATCACAAAGTGAAACCACAAAGTTCCAGTGCAGATGAACCCTAGAAGATTATATTCTGTGTTTCCTGCATCTGTAGCTAGTTGTATTACTATCACATAAGTGAGTCAGATATTTACCCAGCGGATGCTGGGTAAAGCATGGGAGGTCATCCACATTTCTGGCTTTCTCTCATGTGGTAGTTCAAATGTAAGTTTTCCTGCTATTTATAAACTAAATTTCTGATGGTGATATCTTCTGAAAAAAAGGGAGAACTCAGAAATTAAGACAGATTTCTAAATTTCAATACTAAGATAGTAGAGTAAGGTTATTAAATGATCAATTTCTGGGCTCAGAGAGGAAAGTTAAGTGATAGAAAACCAGACAGCAGAGATTTCCTAAAGAATAAATTATGTCTAATCAATTTAATTTCCTGCTTCAACAGGATAACTGGCTCAGTCAATAAAGAAGAAGCTGCAATTGTGTGGTTTATTGACTTCAGGAAGGATTTTGACACTGTCTCGTGTGACATTCTCATAAGCAACATGAAGCGCACATGAAATTACCATACAAATGATTTAAAAGCTTCACTTGAACAGAAGCTATCAGTGATTATTTTTTGTATTAAATAAAGGGAACAGTTTTCATGTAGCAGAGCAGAGAGCTCTGTTTTAGACCTGCTTCTAATCTGTATTTCCAGGAATGTGCTGTGTGAATCACAGTATCTTAGCGGTTGGAAGGAACCTTGAAAGTTCATCTCATCCGATCCCCCTGCCAGAGCAGGATCACCTATACCAGATCACACAGGAACATATCCAGGCAAGTGATTTAAAAAATACATAGGTGGCACTACAGGAGGTAGTGCAATCCCTTTAGGACCTGGCACAGGACTTAGAAATGCCTTTGTCAGTTGAAGAAATTGCCCAAATCAGCCATGAGATGCAGTAAAGAAAATTCCTGGCTTTCAGGAGAAATGAAACGTGTAAATACCAAAGTATAGTGGTTAGATAAGAAGGAATAGTGTATGAAAAGCTGCAAAAAGATCTAATGGATGACAAGATAAAACTGAATTACAGATATTGAACTGTTGGAGTAACCATGTCTTATAGCAAGGTTACAACATGTAAGACATGGGCAGAAATTATTCTGCTCTACTTAGTGCCGATGAGGCCTCATATGACTACGCTTTAAAGAAATGTAGATGTAGGCAAATCCAGAGGAGAGGAGCAGGACAAGAGTCTCAGTGAGACTGACATTTGAGAAAAGGAGGACAAATTTAAACAATTTTATGAAGGAAAAGATAAATGAAGAGGACATGAAGTCTTCCACTGTAGAAGACAGCATACTAAAAAGCACAGTCACTAAATGCTTGCTCTCTGTGATGTTCTTGCAAGGTAAGACAATGAAATATTGACTTAATATGCACTAAGGGGGATTTAGGAGTGTGTTGTAAAGGTGCAAAGCAGTGAAGGGAACTGGTTATTGATGCAGACTGTGGAAGTGTTTCATTAGGGTTTTTGGAAATGGCTTTGATCTCTGCTGGGCTTCCATATTCTTTCACTTCAGTATTTCTGTACTTGTTGAAAACATGACTTCTTTCTACTTGTAAGCTCAGATAATTACTTCTCTTACCGTTTTTATTATAATGTTTTATGCTTTCTTACCCAGAAGAGGTGGCTAGATTTAAAAACTTACAGAATTTGCTCTCCACATATCAAATGAAGTTTATAAAAAAAAAAAAAAAAACCAGCAAACTATTTTCATGGGAAAAGAAGAAATCAAAAGAGAAGCTTTCTGAAAGGCATAGTTTATTTACACCCTTCTGGTTTTCAGGAAAGTGGTTGCCTTTATTGCTCTATTTACTGCTGACTCTCTGAAAGGCCTGGAACACAAACCCCATGAGGAGAGGTTGAGGGAGATAGGGGTGTGCAGCCTGGAGAAGAGGAGGCTCAGGGGGGACCTCGTTGCTGTCTATAACTAGCTGAAGGGAGGCTGTAGCCAGGTGGGGGTTGGTCTCTTCCCCCAGGCAATCAGCAATAGAACAAGGGGACACAGCCTCAAGTTGTGCCAGGGGAGGTCTAGGGTGGATGTTAGGAGGAAGTTGTTGCCAGAGAGAGTGATTGGCATTGGAATGGGCTGCCCAGGGAGGTGGTGGAGTCACCATCCCTGGAGGTGTTCAAGAAAAGCCTGGCTGAGGCACTTAGTGCCATGGTCTAGTTGATTGGCTAGGGCTGGCTGCTAGGTTGGCTTGGATGATCTTGGAGGTCTCTTCCAACCTGGTTGATTCTGTGATTCTATAACTCATGTATGAGTTTATAACTAAACACAAGCACACCGATTGCCTGAAAGCACTTCAAAATCTGCAAGCCTTTTGCACAATTTATGGCTGTTGGCTGTACTGATGAATATAAATGTATGTTGATTTTCTGTAGTTCTTCCACTACAGAAAGAAGAAGCATTGACTAGAGTTGGGTGTAGTATATGTGTAAACAAACACTTGCACTGATTTTTCCTGGAATGTTGCCATTTTATACCAACAAGCAGTCCAGGCTGCTCACTGGATGACAGATTGCTGAAAACAAGAGACCTGCCAGAGAAGGAATGGCCACAACCTTGCCTTCTTTCATTTTTTTCTGGTTTCTTTTTTTGTCTCTAAGAATCCACTATCAGCCAGTGTTCAAATGTTTCTTTCTCCTGCTCTGGGATAGGAAATTGTGATGCCTCAGGTCAAGTGCTCATCCTTGTTCTGGGGATCAGCAGTGAAGCCAGGGGCTTCCTAATCTGTAGAAATATCTTGGTGGGTATTATGGAAAAAAGAGGTGAAGGTGGGAGGTAAAATCTAGATTGGGCGAACTGAGGTCAGCAAGGGTAGGGAAGTGAAGAGGAGGCTCAGGGGTGACCTTATTGCTGTCTACAACTACCTGAAGGGTGGTTGTGGCCAGGAGGAGGTTGCTCTCTTCTCTCAGGTGGCCAGCACCAGAACAAGAGGACACAGCCTCAGGCTACACCAGGGGAGATTTAGGCTGGAGGTGAGGAGAAAGTTCTTCACTGAGAGAGTCATTGGACACTGGAATGGGCTGCCCGGGGAGGTGGTGGAGTTGCCGTCCCTGGGGCTGTTCAAGGCAGGATTGGACATGGCACTTGGTGCCATGGTCTAGCCTTGAGCTCTGTGGTAAAGGGTTGGACTTGATGACCTGTGAGGTCTCTTCCAATCCTAATAATACTGTGATACTGTGATTGTCCTCTTGTACTTTGGTAAGGCCACACCTTGATAATTGTGTTCAGTTTTGGACACTGCAATACAACAGAGATGTGGAGGTGCTGGAGTGGGTCCAGAGGAGTGCAAGGAAACTGGCAAAGGGCCTGGAGAATAAATCTGATGAGGAGCGACTGAGGAAGCTGGGGATGGTTAGTTTGAGGAAGAGGAGACTGAAGGGAGACCTCATTGCTGTCTACAACTACCTGAAAGGACGTTCTGGAGAGGCTGCTGCTGGTCTTTTCTCACAGGTAACTGGAGACAGAACAAAGGGGAATGGCCTCAAGCCAAGACTGAGTAGGTTTAGATTGGACATTAGGAAAAAGTTTTTCATGGAGAGAGTGGTCAGGGACTGGAATGAGCTGCTCCAGAAAGTGTTGAGTCACCAACCCTGGGTGTGTTTAAGGATTGTTTGGATGTGTTTAGGGATATGGTTTAAGGTGAATCTTGTTGAGTGGGGTTATAAGTTAGACTTAGTGATCCTGAGGGTCTTTTCCAACCTGAATGTTTGGTGATTCTGAGGGAATGGGTGAAGCACTGAAGGTGTAGGGCAGGGCTAAAAGAAGTACGATAGGTGCTCCACTGTCCCATCAGCTTCAAGTCTTTCTCTACAGAAGATAGAAAGTGGCATCTTGGAAAATCTCTACATGGCAAGACTTCCAGGCTTACAGGATCGTAGCCACAGAGAAGTGAGGTAGTGCCAAAAGCAATGATGCCCCCAAATTCATGAGTGTTTGTGAAGGGCAGTGTAATGGGAGGTGGCAACTCAGGACAGTGGTGATGTCCAGGGAAAGAATTTATTCCTGTCTTCTGCTTCTCTGTTTCTTCAAAGTGGAAAGAAAAATGCAGAGAGAAAAATAATTTATTCCTGTTTTCTGCTTCTCTGTTTCTCCAAAGTAGAAAGAAAAATGTAGAGAGAAAGCTCCAGGACTAGGATCCACTGTCAGCATAGCCTCCCTCCCAAGCAATAGGGCTTCTCTGCCCTGCTGCTGGAGATAGCACACTGGTCCACAGAGGTAAACTTGCTGCTATTTATCTTCCCTTTCCCCTAGGGGCATAGTACACATTGAGACCAATAGAAAAAAAAGTGTTCCTACTATTTAATGTGATTTATTTTTATAGCAACTATCAAGAAATATACAATATGTAATAGATCCATTAATTGATTAAAACCCCCATAATTCTGTATTTTCAATGCAGGCAATAGCAGCTCTCCCTGACCCTGAGCTTTGCTTTGTAATGTTTAAAAACACAACAGGGTCCAGATGCTGTGAATAGGAATCAACATCAGTACCTATTTGCTAGTCTGGAGTCTTCAGAGCTTAACAATCTTAATGGTCCCAGTGGAGTAGAAGTCCCAGAATGATAAAACACACACACACACACATATATATGTAAAAGCAGTACCCTGTTCAGCCTGTGAATTAGAATGAGGCTTCCTCAATGACATCAAGTGTTCAAACACCTAATTGCACTGCCTGTTCAAGGAACTAATTTTCTTCATGATAACTATCTACAGTTTTTGAGAACTACAAGACTCTAATGAGTGGAAGGAAGAGAAAAATACTCAATGAAGAGACCTTGCATGTTCCAAGATTCCTCACAGCCTGTGTGAAATATTTTCTGTATGAGTGGTTGTGAGAAATCTCTAGTCTTGAAGAGTACATGTATCATGCTTATTCACGTCACAGGTCTCCTTCCTGTTTTAAAAACAAGCTGAGATACAGAAGGTTTCATTCATTTTCTGCAAGTAAAAGTAAAATTTCCTCTACTGTTTTATGTTTATCTTATGTGAGAGATGAATCTTGTTTCTTGCTCCTGGTCAGCAAGGCCACTGCAAACATGACTTGTTTGTAAGTTTTGCCAGTTTGGGTTCTTTTAGGTCTGGGAAAAAAAGAGACATTCCAGCCAGTGGGATGGAACTCAAAGGCTGCTAGAAGAAGATGAGATAAAAAGATCCAGTCTGGTGCTTGAGTCTGACACCACTGATAAGGGATTTGCCCGAATAAGAAGGAGACAGTTATCTGAACCCAGTTTTCATCCAAGTGAGTATTGATACAGGCTTTTACTTCTGCATTCTGTTATCCAGATTTCAATAGCTGTTAAATTCATTTGTAACAGCTATTTTCTAGGGAAAAAAAAAAACCAAACACCCACCTGAACACTCTTCATAATTTTTACTGTAAAATATTTACTGTCTTTTTATGGGAAATAACATGAAATACTCCTTCTAAAGAAATTCTGCAATTTCTAGGATCACCTGCATACAAAGAAATTTTTTCCCTTCCACCACATATTCCCAAACCTTCAGATAAAACTTGTGGAGGGATTTCTTGCTAACAGGACATGCAAGTGGACTGCAGCAAGCACACAGGAACACTTGCAGTCCCTCTTGAGTCATTACTCAGTCTACTGACTCCTTTTCTCCATACTTTTTCAAGTATGGAGGTTATTCTTCCCCTGTACTCAGCAGTGGTCAGGCCACACCTTGAGTGCTGTGTCCAGTTCTGGGCCCCTCAATTCAAGAAAGATGTTGAGGTGCTGGAACGTGTCCAGAGAAGGGCAACAAAGCTGGTGAGGGGCCTGGAGCACAAATCCTATGAGGAGAGGTTGAGGGAGCTGGGCCTGTTTAGCCTGGAGAAGAGGAGGCTCAGGGGGGATCTTATTACTGTCTACAACTACCTGAAGGGGCATTGTAGCCAGGTGGGGGGTGGCCTCTTCTCCCAGGCAACCAGCAATAGAACAAGGGGACACAGTCTCAAGTTGTGCCAGGGTAGGTATAGGCTGGATGTTAGGAGGAAGTTCTTCACAGAGAGAGTGATTTCCCATTGGAATGGGCTGCCCAGGGAGGTGGTGGAGTCACCGTCCCTGGGGGTCTTCAAGAAAAGACTGGCTGAGGCACTTAGTGCCATGGTCTAGTTGATTGGCTAGGGCTGGGTGCTAGGTTGGACTGGATGATCTTGGAGGTCTCTTCCAACCTGGTTGATTCTATGATTCTATGGTTCTATGCCTCTGCGGTGCTCTCTGAGTGAAGAGAGTTAGACTAGAGCATGCGAAACAGTAAAGTGTAGTAGGGACTATTTGGGCACAGTGACAGAGCATAAGCTCAGCACTCAGAAGATAAAAGGAATTGGTCCAAGCACTGCAGAGCCCTGATGTATCACAGATACTACGCAGATGTTTGCAGTTTTTGCTGTGCTGCCAAATTCTGTTGTTTCTGGGCGATCATCCATTTATTCTGTTGCCTCAGCTACAAGATTTTTCACTGCTGCCTGACAGCTTCTGATAGCCGTTTTGGCAACAATACTTAAACTTCTGCTTTGCTTGCTCATTCTTCCTCCTTTAAAGAGAAGCTAGTTTTTCTACATATAATTTCAAAATGTGTCAATAATTAGTGTCCTTCTTGGACAAGCTTCCTTTTCCTGCCAACAAATTCCAGCGTGGGACATGGAGAGATTATATAATCAGTCAGGGCTGGAAGGTGCTGGATATAGTAGTATTAAGTGCAGTGATTTTATAGAATTGTCTGATTGTGGTATTATACAGTGAAAAACAAGCCATGGGCAGGAGAGAGTGCATGAGTTCAGAAGTACTGATAGAGGGTTGGAATGACCTTAGAGAACAGTGTAACAAATACAAACAAAAGCCTGGAGTCTGTGGTTTTCGCCTCTCTCTGCAGACAGAACTGCTCAGACACAATGTATGTGTTGTTGAGAGAATAGGAAGAATGTCTATGCTAGTTAGTGTGTAATCCTAACGTAGTCCTAATGCAGGTGTATGTTGCCAATTGGAGTCAGACATGATTTGTAACCTTCTTATGTAGCCTTCTGATAGAAAGTATATACACCCATATTTGGGGTGCAATAAATGGATTGGATTGGGTTGGATCAAGCTTGCTTCTCCCCACCTCTTCTTCTGATACCATGGCATCTCAGCCTGTGGCAGGAAGGGACCACAAGGATCATCTAGTTCCAAACCCCCTGCCATGGGCAGGGACATCCTACCCTAGATCAGACTCTTATCAAAAGAGACCTTTATCACAAGAGGTAAGGGACAAGGACCCTTGAAATCAATCTGAACTGCAAGAATTCTGTTGCTCCTGAGAGATCCCAAAAAAGATCTCTAATGGGCATCAATATAGTCTGTAACCTTGCTACCAGACAACTATTTTCCTATGAATCCTCCTAAAGTACAACAGTTTTCCTAGAAAATACCTGAGTTTCTAAATTACCTTCCAAAACTTAAAAGTAGAAAGTCTCCAACTGGAAGATCTGAATTGTCTAATTCTCTTTAAATCATGCAAAACACAATTTTCACACATACTGTGATGTAAAAATTCAGAAATCTCATTCAGTTTCCACCTGACAGAAGAAATTAGATACTAGATGCAGTTATGGGCTCCCAAGTTAACCTTAGTTTGCAGAACAGAGAAAGCTACACAGTCTACACAGCATCTATCATTAACTGCAAACACATTCAAATAACAATGAACAAAAAAATGGAATAACAAAGAATCATAGAATCATAGAATCAACCAGGTTGGAAGAGACCTCCAAGATCATCCAGTCCAACCTATCACCCAGCCCTATCCAGTCAACTAGACCATGGCACTAAGTGCCTCATCCAGGCTTTTCTTGAAGACCTCCAGGGACGGTGCCTCCAGCACCTCCCTGGGCAGCCCATTCCAATGCCAATCACTCTCTCTGGCAAGAACTTCCTCCTAATATCCAGCCTATACCTACCCTGGCACAACTTGAGACTGTGTCCCCTTGTTCTATTGCTGGTTACCTGGGAGAAGAGGCCACCCCCCACCTGGCTACAAAAGATTAACTTGGTACTAAAACTTTTGCTTCTTTCTTAGAAGTGTTCAATAAAAGTAATTAATGCTATGCAGAAATTTTTGGCAACATCAGGAGATCTCCTATTCTTTCTCTCTGCCTTCATATAAGTCATTGTGGTTGTGAAAGAGGCAGCACAACCTTGAAAATGGATTTGCTGCACTCAGACCTATTATAACTGGTTTGCGCACTGGATTGCTACAGTGAATTTTGCTTTAAAATGGCAGTTTCACATGATTCTGCATACTACCTCATGCTTGGGCTACAGGCATCATTAAGGGGCTTGAGCACTGCCCTGTGAGGAGAGGCTGAGAGACCTGAGGCTCTTTGGTCTGCTAAAGAGAAGACTTAGAGGAGATCTAATCAGTGTTTATAAATGTCTGAGGTATGGGGTCAAGAGGGAGGGGACAGACTCTTCTTATTTGCACCCTGTGATAGGACAAGGCACAATGGGTATAAATTACAGCACAGGAAGTTCCCCCTCAACATGAGGAAGACCTTTGTTAATGTAAGGGTCATGTAGTACTGGAACAGGCTTCCCAGAGAGGTTGTGAACTCTCCTTCTCTAAAGACTTTCAACACCTGTCTGGATGTATTCCTGTGTAACCTGCACTAGATTCTATGGTCCTGCTATGGCAGGTGAGTTGGACTCGATACTCTCCAGAGGTTCTTTCCAACCCCTAACATCCTGTGATGTTGTGATTGTACAGAAGAAAAAGGCATAAGGAACTTCTTCTATTGTTCACTTGTTGTATGGTGTTGAGGTATATTGCAGTTATGACAAATGTGATCATATTTCATTGTTCTCCACAGCAGGACTCTCCTGGTCACATCTGAAATACATGTTGGTACTGCAGACATGAGAAAGGTTGTTGAAGTGTAACTCATGCAACATTTGCACTGCTGAACATGGAGCATACCAATATCATCTGTGTAAAAGCTATCCGTGGATTCCTGTTGATAATGATGCTAAAATGTGGGTGAGAAATGGGTTATTTTCATCCTATTCTCCTTACTTTCCTCATTCAATGTCAGGAGAAGACAGTCAGTATTATCCTCTGCTGTGGTCTTTGTCATGAAAATGAAGCATCAGGATACTCATTTCCATCAGAAGAGAGCGAGAAGACTAGAAGCAGGAACTGAATACTGCAGACCATTTTCAGAACTTTAGAGGGAACATTGCTGATATTATTATGAATGGAACTAGAAGAAATGTAGGCTAGAAAATAAATGTATGTGAAAAATGGTCATGGCTAAAGTAGCCTGTAAGTTTCATGTGTAGGTTTCTCCAAGCTCCAAAATTATTTAGGAACACAATTTCTCCCATTTTCAGTAGCATTTCAGTTCCAAAGGCAAAATAAACACTTTTAAATATTCAGTCTTAATGCAGATGAAGGAATAATTGTTGTTTTAATTATGCAGACTTTCATGGCTAACAATGCAGGAGGGGTTCACATCTGTCAGTTCAAGTCATCAGGATTCCCATACTGAATCACAGAATGCAAAGGGCTTGTGGCACTCTATCAACAGGGCTGCTCTGTGCTGTATGTGCCATAGGCATTTTGATATCTCATTGATATGATGAGGGAACTCTTAAAGGTTGGGCACAAGAGATGGTAGCACAACAACAACAACAAAAAACCCAAACTCCAACGAAACAAAACAACCCCCAACCCAGCAACACAGTTCTATTTTCAAAACAGAGAGTTAAGACCACCAGCCTAGCTGATAAAGTTACCACCTGGTAGTTGTGTGGACTGAAACTGCCTTCCTTTTATGCTCTTTCTCTTCATCATTCACTGACTGTGCCTCTGTATCATGATGCTGCACACAGAGCTCTAGGAATGCAGCTGTTTCACTACTCCTGCGAAAATTCACATGCATGCTTGGCACTGCCCCACTTACACTCCCTGTAGCTCCATTCTTTGATCCCACCTTCTCCCTTCCTTGTTTCCCCCAGCAGTCAGGCTGATAAACATGGTGCAGTAGTTCCATCAATGATCACAACACGAGTCCCATTGAACAGAGTGTTTCCATCTTCTTTGATCTCTAGGGAACCCTCCAAAGTCCACTCCCTTCCTGTTTCCTTGGAAGAGATTATTCTCTTTGAAATTTCCTTTGAAATAAAGCAAGCATGGACAATCCCAAGCAGCAAGTTGTGAGGAAATGAATCAAAACTCAAGAATTCACCTTTCCAATCCACTCACCTAATAACTAGGAATAGTTGTCATAAAATACTATGACTTCATAATAATAAGTTATCCAGAAATCAATTGAGAAGTGCCTAATGTGAGTATAAAAGTCCTGATAACGCTGGAGGGAATAAGATCCTAATTTCTCTTAGCTACTATTTTAGCAGTATAAGTGATTTAACCAATTTAGTTCTCCCATTCAGAACATCCTCCTTTAAGTTTTATCTTCTTTTAACCGTGTACAATTGGAAGGGACTTTTGTTGGATTTAGGCTGTAGTATTTGAGTCTATTAGCGTGAGGGGTTGGAGGAAATCAGTAATTCCCAAGATAGTAATTGTTCATAGGAGAGAGAGAGAGAGAGAGAAATGAAAGACCTGAAGTCAGGACCTTGAAACATTAACCAAACACTCCCTCTCCTCTGATGCTGGAGGAAGAGGGTATCTTCCAGACACCTGTCAAATAACTGAAAGCTAGTCCCTAGTTTGGAAGCTATAAATCTAACCCAAGAAACCCTACTGTGCATTCCATAACCTATATTTTACTGTTCAAAGTCAGCCTTGATTTTATAGTGCTGGCAAGGTCTGCTGGTGAAGTAATGGAAGCTTTTGTATTTCAAAAGACTCAGAAGTAAAATTCCTAGGATTTCTAGAAACACTTGCTACAAAGACACCCTTTCCCCTCTTAAATATTATGTGCATATTTGCCAAATATCTCATTTGCTTTTGATTGTAAATGGAAAAGTCCTTAAAACATTTAAAGCTTTGCTTTGATCCAATTCTACCTTTTTGCTTGTCACTCCTCCTCCTTGGCTTTTCCAAACACTTCTTATTTGTATGAAGAAAGAGTCTGTTTATTCTACCTGGCCTATTAGCAAGATATGTTCCATGAGCAGAGGAAGAAACAAACTTTTGCCACCAGTTGGCTGACTTCATTCCCATTCAAATGGGAAACTACTTGGCATGCGTTTTTGCAGCTCCTCTAGTCTGTTCATTTCTTCAGTGAGAGCAAGGGGGAAATTAATTCCTTCCCCAGGTCTCTGAAGCTGTTCCTTGGAATATTTTATTTTTACAACTAACTCTTGTTCATCTTTATACCCATTCCACGACCGTTTCCAACACCACTCTCTCCACATTGTGGCAGAGCCTTTCTGTTCCCATTTCCTTTCTCTAGCAGTTGAGCCTGGCCAAAGTGCACTGCTCGTTTAGTCTTAGCTTTGCAACTTCGTGTATGCAGCTGTCATGGGTTGAGTTGAATCTGCTGAAGTGAAGCTTCAGCACCATGTTGAAGTCACATCAGCTTCAAAACGAAAGTGCTGGCTGGAGCAAAGTATCAGGGGGCTTGAATTTCAGACTGTAACATGAGAGAGTTCGTGTTCCATTTGTGGATTCTAATTCCTGGTTTTGAGCACTGATCTTTTCAGCTGTGCTGGCTGCTGTGTTCTTGAGTGGGGAAAAACATTTTATTGATGGCTTCTGCTGCTACTTTTGCTTGTGATAAGGAAACTGCGTAGTGAATCATCCCACTAAACACTTTATCTTAACCCAGAGGTTTGTTGTGGTTTTTGTGTGTGCTGCTGTGCCTCCTGTCTTTGTGGGGACGAGGGAGCTTTTGAGAGCAGTCTGTGCTAACTGGGGACAGTCCCCATTTGGCATTCAATGTGAGGGTCAAAAGCAGCTGTCTTAACCAAGACAGCCAATTTTGGCAGAAGACAAAAGGTTTGAGATAACGAGAAGTGAGATAATGAAAGGATTCAATTAAGGCTTGAAGCTTGCTAAGAGAGTTTTATATACATTTGGAGTTTTTTTTCCTGTGGTGTATTTACTGTGTTGGATTTGCTTTCCAGGAGCTGGTGGAGCAAAGGTGCACTTGGAATCGATGTGCTCTGTGTGGTGCTGCTCATCATTCCAGGGGAGTATCTTGAAGCTATCCTGTTGCTGGTGTGCCAGTCACTGGCATGCTATACTATGGTGATTCCACTGGCCACTTGGTTCAGATGTGATCTCATGCAATTGATGGGCCAGGTTTTGTCCAGAGCAATACAGATCTCTCTGAAGGCTACCACCTGGAGATCTGTCCTGAGGCTGAATAACAGGAAGTAGCAGGATGTGTGAGAGAGCATGGGCAAGTACCTGTGATGGTGGTCACCTCTGGTGGTGCTACAGTTTTAAGACTAGTGTCTTAATCATAGATTGTAAATAAAAGTTTTCCAGAGGATTTGAGAGTTCATATGGGCTGAACAAAATACAAGAGATATGTTTATCCCATTCCATTGGTCTAAAAATGCTGCAGAGTTTGAAGCACAGTTCTGAGCTCTCTTCTTGCTTCCATTTCCCAGTGTCTCTCCACTGGCCTTACTTGACTGGTTTCCATGCCATTTGCTTGGGTTATGGTAAGAACACTGACTGGGAGCAGGGAGAGATAATATTGTGTTAGCTGGCAACAGCCCACTGGGCCTTGTCCAGGGGGATGTACAGGGCAGTAGCTGAGCTATTTTCTAGTTGCATATATGTATTTGTATATGCTTGTTAGTTTTTATATTTAGTCTACTTTTGTAAATCATATTTTCATTTCATTTCCAAATTCTGGGTAAGCATGGTCATTCACCATTGGTAGGGGTAAATCCCAAATTCTAAGTGGTGTAAAGCCACCACAGGTGGTTTGGAATTTCACCCCTGAACAAGTCCAAAATCCCTACAAGCTGCTAAAATATTGTGAAAAAAAAAATCTGTTTTCAGCCTGGAAGCTCCCAAGAGACAGTGTGTTGGGGCCTGGATCATGCCTATTGAGCCCTTCCCATCACTGCTCAGAGAGCTCAGGGGCAAAGGAAGGTTTCTGCACTGTGGCTACTCAGACCCCAGCAGCAGGCATGGAAGCTGTACCAGAAAGTCAGCCTGTGCCAGTATCAGCTGCCCCTGTAAAGAAGAAGAAATACACAAGAAAAGCAGGTCATCTGGCAAAGGATGAGGGTGAATCAAGGCCATCAAGGGAACAAGAGGAAGACTTGGTCTTTATCTCTGGCCTTGGAAGATGGTCAAGGACAAACAGTGGATGAAATTACTAACAGGCTCCTACAAGTGAGAGAAGCCTCTCTTCTCTGTACTGCCCTGAGTTTCATCTGTGAAGGAATTGCCCTGGAAAGTCTATTGAGTCAAAAGGAACATGTTCTTTTCCCCACCTGTATGGTCCCACATTTCAGCCATGAGGAGCAGGCACTTCTCTATCCAAGGACGAGAACCTGGGAGGTACACACCATGCTACACTTTGTAGGTTTTTTTTTGTACCACCATGGGAAGGACACGAAGTGAGATGGAAAACCCACTACAATTCTGGCTGTGTGAGTCTCTGAATTAGAAGGAAATTCTCCCCAGAAGAATGCTGTAAAAAAAAAAAAAAAAAGAACTGATACTGCTTCTGATCCTCCTGGAGGGACTTCCAAAGCATCTTCACAAGACACAAGTGATTCCAGTCGGAATCAGAGGGGCACTGCCTCCAACCAGATGGAGGAGACACACAGATGGGTTTATTGAACCATATGGATGCAATGACTTGGCAAGCTGAACCCACAAAAGGATAAAGCTTTAGAGATACAGGTGCTCAATGTATTCTGATGCCATCAGACTACAAGGGGTGGGGAACATTTGTATTTACGGTGTGACAGCAGAATCCCAGCAGCTGCCTATGTTGAAAGCACAGCTCCATGATGCAAGCCACAATTTGCTTTCGCTCGAAGGCGTGGAGGGAGTCACTGGAATTGATTGTCACAATTAAAATCAATTAGCCAAAGTAAATAATTTAGTTAATCCTTGTGTTTGAGGAAAGCTGAGTCTCATGAGGAACATAGAGAGGTCATCAGTAACAGCATAGAGGTTAAATGTGCTTTTGGCTCCTGGTACTGGAGTGTGGATTTGATGTACAGACAATTGTTAATCTTTGATGATTATCACAGCAGACTTATCTTCCAAGGCTTTCTGTCCTCTTACATCAGCTGTCAGATTTCCATGGGTAATCTCTCATCTACTTATTCCTGCTTTTGGACAAGATACTATTTCATAACATTTCATTTTGCATTGATAAGCAGATATTTTTTTTCACCAGCATATATGCTTAGGAAGTCCTATGGGACCAAAGAATGCTCATTTGTGTAGTGAGTAGCTACAGAGTCATCCTGATCCTGAAGCTAGTTCACTTGGATTTCTAGCATTTATTCAGGCCACACAGTTAAAAAAAGAAAAGTTTCACAAGACAGAGCTATGCTGAAAATCCACACAGATCTGGAATGTGATGAAAAAACATATTTTCAGAAGCATTTCAAAGTCAAATCCTCAGTGGGTGAAAACGAGTGGGATATTGGCAAGAGTCTTTTGTGATTAATTAGTGGAGGCATTACATTTGTACTGACTCAAATAGAGTGATAGTAAGGTGAGATATATTAGCTACAGCAGCTTGTCTGTCAGAGAGTGGCAAACACCACACAAACACCATAATATTCATGTGGAATTTAGTTCCTAATATTTTCTGTCAAAATAACTGCATTCACAGCCAGCAGAATTCTCACTTACCTTAGGCTGTCTCTAAAGGATATGTAATGCCAGGGAGGTTTGTGTCAGACTGCAGATGAATCACAGAACCTTAGAGATTGGAAGGGACCTCCAAAGGTCATGTCCAACCTCCAGTCCAAAGCAGGATGCCCTGGGGTAGTTCACACAGGAATGCATCCAGGCAGGTTTTGAAAGTCTCCAGAGAAGGAGACTCCACAAACTCTCTGAGCAGTCTGTTCCAGTGCTCTGTCACCCTCACTGTAAAGAAGTTTCTCCCCATGTTATGACGAAGCTTTCTATGTTCTTGTTTGTAGCCACTGGTCTTTGTCTTATTGCTGAGATTGGCCCCATCCACTTGACACTCACCCCTCAGATATCTGTACGCATTGATCAAATCTACTTTCAGTCTTCTCCAGACTAAACAGCCTCAGGTCTCAGTCTCTCTTTGTAGGGGAGATGCTCAAGTCCCCCAGTCATCCTCATGGTTCTCTGTTGGACTCTCTCCAGCAGCTCCCTGTCTCTCCTGAGCTGGGGAGTCCAAAATTTCACACGGTATTGCGAGTGGGCAGAGTAGAGGGGGAGAAGAACCTCCCTAGACCTGCTGGCCACACTTCTCTTGAGGCACCCTAGGATGCCATTGGCTCCCTTGGCCACAAAGGCACATTGCTGGCCCATGCAGATCTTGCTCTCCACCAGGACTCCAAGACCTTTCTCCGCGGAGCTACTGTAGGGCAGCCCCCAACCAGTACTGGTGCCTGTTGTTATTCCTCCCCAGATGCAGGACCCTGCACTTCTCATAGAATCAGTCAGGGTTGGAAGGGACCACAAGGATCATCTAGTTCCAACCCCCCTGCCATGGGCAGGGACACCCTACCCTAGATGAGGCTGGCCAGAGCCCCATCCAGCCTGGCCTTAAACACCTCCAGGGATGGGGCCTCAACCACCTCCCTGGGCAACCCATTCCAGGCTCTCACCACTCTCATGCTCAACAACTTCCTCCTCACGTCCAGCCTGAACCTACCCATTTCCAGCTTTGCTCCATTCCCCCTAGTCCTGGCACTCTCTGATATCCTGAAAAGTCCCTCCCCAGCTTTTTTGTAGGCCCCCTTCAGATACTGGAAGACCACAATAAGGTCATCTGGGAGCCCTCTTCTCCAGACTGAACAGCCCCAACTCTTTCAGTCTGTCCTCGTAGCAGAGCTTCTCCAGCCCTCTGATCATCCCCATGGCCCTTCACTTGTCCTTATTGAACATGAGTGTCCCTGACTGCCAGTGGAGGAAATCCTGGTGTGCCAATTGAAAAAAACCCAACATAGCAGCCCCCCTGTTTTGCAAGTGGCAAGTGTCCAGGTAAGAGTTTTAGTAGTGACAATAATTACAGTAATAATGGACCCTTTGGGTTTGAAGCTGACAAGCAGCTGCTACAGCTTAATGCTAAATTCACCAGCAGGTGGGCGACAGCAAACAAACCACAGTTCTGTTTGCTCTGGCTCTCATTTTAATCAGCAATTTAGGTATTATGGAATTATATGCCTTTTAAATGATTTTTTGTTGTCGTTGTTCTCTTGAACACACTCTAACTCTGCAGGTAGAGAGTATCACAGTATCACAGTATCATCAGGGTTGGAAGAGACCTCACAGATCATCAAGTCCAACCCTTTACCACAGAGCTCAAGGCCAGACCATGGCACCAAGTGCCACGTCCAACCTTGCCTTGAACAGCTCCAGGGACGGCGACTCCACCACCTCCCTGGGCAGCCCATTCCAGTGTCCAATGACTCTCTCAGTGAAGAACCTTCTCCTCACCTCGAGCCTAAATTTCCCCTGGCGCAGCCAGAGGCTGTGTCCTCTCATAGATGTGGAGGATAATGTCAGACAGGTGAACAGCACAATTCTTTCCAGGCCTGTGGTTCCCATTGTCACTTCAGCACTGATGCAGTTTTGAGCAGGTTTTAAAAGGTGATTCAGCTAATGTTTTCATTTTCTATCTGCTGCAAAACACCTGACCACACAAATATTGCTTCAGCAGCACATCTGGATATATCACAATGTTGACAGAAAAGTAACCTGAAAATTCAGTGAAGCAAGACTGACTGTGGTGGCTCAATCTCAGCCCCATGCAGCACGTACTGTTATGCTGTTACACTATCCCCAAAGACCAAGAAATGCTAATACCATATTCATCTCTCACTTGATGTCCCATTCAACACTGCTCTGCCAATGCACCGTTTATGCAAGTATAGGCTGGATGTTAGGAGGAAGTTCTTCACAGAGTGATTTGCCATTGGAATGGGCTGCCCAGGGAGGTGGTGGAGTCACCGTCCCTGGAGGTGTTGAAGAAAAGCCTGGTTGAGGCACTTAGTGCCATGGTCTAGTTGAATGGCTAGGGCTGGGGGATAGGTTGGACTGGATGATCTTGGAGGTCTCTTCCAACCTAGTTGATTCTATGATTCTATGGTATGCACAGCTGTGATGTGCTCAGCCTTAAGCAGACCATTTTGCTTAGTCATTCATCTGTCACCTTTCATTTGCTCCTCCCACTGAATCTTCATTCCTGGGAACACTTCAGTACCTATGGTAGCCTTTGTTGAGGTTTCTTTGATTTTAACCCTGCTCCATTTCTCATGCTCAGAAGAGACTCCTTGTAAATATCTTCAAGGGTCTGCTTTGAAGTACATTCCCTTAAAATTCTCCTTTCCAAGTGCACATGCAAAAGAGGTGACAAAGACATTTGTCCTGTCATTGTGCCCAAGCATGTCTTGTTCTTACCTTGTCCTCCCCTGCCTGTCTGAGAGCATCTGCTGTCCTGTCTTCTACATCATAAGCAATTTGGCAGAGCGTTGCAGAACTTATTTTAGCTGTTTTCCCATCACTAGCAAGTGTCCTAGATGTTGGATAGGGAGAAAAGACCTCTCTATCCCAAGAAGAGGCTGAGTCTGTCACAGAGAATGTGTAAAAAGTAATACTTGAACTGTGAATGAGGCCTGAGGATCTAAATTCAGAACTTGTTTATGCCCAGTGCTCTCTGTTCTTCCATACAGAGATAAAAGGGGGCTGTACATACTAAGAAATGCTTTTAGCAAGAAAATATCAAAACCAGGTTTACTGAACTAGATCATTTTCCCTGCTGCTCAGACTGACACATCAGCTGTGGAGCCAGTTCTCTTCCAAGAGCAGAAAGACCTTCTGCTCAAAAGGCACCCTGTTGTCCCAGGAACTAAGACCTCTGATGTACAAAACATGGACATGCAGTCAGTGTTTTGGTTGTGTGCATAGTCTGATCCTTTGTGTTTCAGTTCTGCTTTATAAGGGACCTTAGAACAGAGCAGGGATGCTGCAGACCTTTTGTATTTGAAGCAAAGATTATGAGTTCATCTCTTGTGTTTGCCTACTCAGTAAACAAAGGCAACTGCAACTGGTGTTTCTCAACCTCATATAAAAATAACATGAGATGCTGTGTCATTTCAGGTCAAGAGTCACTGCCCACAGTTCCAACCCTGAAAAAAAAATATTCTGAATCTAGAAATAACTGAGGAATAGAAACAATCTCATGGTAGTTCCACAGGACTCATGAAAGGACTGAGAAGAGAGGTGAGGAGAAAAAAAGGAAGAAAGATGAAGTGAAAACCCAAAAATACACTTTCTAATCAAAAAGAAATTGTACTTCTGTACTTTTATGGACAAAAATGCTTCAAATTCAGGAAGCTGAGTTTCTTGGTAGTTCAAAGAAAACTTCTGTTCTCTAATCTGAGCACCAAGGGGAAAAGTGCACAATTGCACATCCGTTTACTGCACACCCATCTTCACTCCCCATCTGTCCAAACCTCCCCTACTTTCACTGTCAAATCATTCCCAGCGAGGAAATAGGCAGTGTGAAGACTGGGATATTTGTGTACATGATGCTCCTTTCACTCTTTGCTTCTCAATACTCTCCCTCTCACACTGCTCCTTAGTGTCCCTGCTGAAGTCCACAGCCTCAGTCCCTCACGCTGTCCACGTCTCTTGTGGCTTGGGGTGCCCTCCTCCAGCCTCTCCTCTGCAGCTGCTGATTTCTTTTGTAATGTGCTTGTTTAGGAATCTGTATGCTCCTTAGATTTCCTCCTGCATGTTATGAGGGTTTTTCCACAGATGTTTACCTCAGCCTCTGAGATCACTGGAACCATCTGTGACCAGCTCAGGGCAGGTGATGGCCTCCTCCTGCCCAGGGCACCACTGATGCTCCCAGCTACCCTGGGAGCCCTTACACGTGGCTTTTGCTGCTGGGCTGTGCATGAGAAACAAAGTTCAGGGAAAAGGAAAAAAAGGGCTGTAAATAGAGTAAAAGCTCAGAAACCTCCAACAAAGGGGAGAAATGGCAAGAGATTAAGTAAAATTAAAAAATCATCCTTTCTGGAAGAGGTAAGGGTCTGCTGTGCCACTATTGGCTTCTATCCCTGTCTGTATACCTTTTACTCTTCCTTGTACCCCCAATTTCCTCCCTGACAAAGGTCTGTGGCCTGCATGAAACACACATCTTTGATGCCATATCTTGCCTCACCTGCCATGTGACCCCTCCTCTGTCCTCCCATCTCAGGCTGGGGTGGGGAGTGAGGCAGGGCTCCTCCCCACTTTTGTTTGACTTTGTCAGTTTACAGGCCTGACAGAAAGAGAAGTAGTGGAGGAGAGAGGAGAAATCTCCTTGCTTTCCCCACATCTCTTGGTTCATATGCCCCTGCATGTTGCTTTTGAGATAGAAATTGCAGGAACATTCAGGTTGGAAAAGACCCTCAGAATCACCAGGTCCAACTGATAACCCTACTCTACAAGGTTTACCTTAAACCACACACGCAGCATCATTACTCTCCTATCTTAGCTGGAGGATGTTGGAAAGTAGATTGCTAATTCAGTAATGCTGCAGTTGTGTAAATAGGTGAAGTGTGGCTTACAATCACACCCAACTCATGAGGTGCTTGTGCTGAGCTTGAATGGACGTTGGTTCTGCCAGAGGATGATGTCTGTAGGCAAGCAGCAGTGACTGAGCACCCAGAAATATAGGAGGCAAACGAATTCCATGCCATCAGACTTCCCTTGCAACAGATGCATGTTGGAAACATCTTGTTTCAATAAGTACTGAGCAGAGTGTTAACTCTTAACTCTGCCTCTGCATTTCCATCACTTTATCCTAATCACTTATAATTTATTTTCCAGATTTGCAGGCAGGCAATGTTTTCCAGCACAGGCTTTATATAGCTCAGTCCCTTTCAGGTTCAATGTACAATTTTGCATTCTACAACAATGTAGGATGAAAAGCATAAAAAAGATGGTCAGGGTAATTTCTAGTGCGTGAGATCTTACCCAATGTTGTGATAAGCTTTGCAATCACTGGATCATTACACTAATTGTCACCTCACTCATGTGCATATAATCAGCAGCCTTTAAGAGAATACACTACCATGCTCCAGTGTCAGATATAGTGTGTCTGTAACCATTAAGAGATGGGCTAGAAATGGATAGAACTAAATGTGGGAGATTATTTGAGGTAGAAACAGAGGTTCACACTAACTACTTTGTGTATCTGCTAACCTGAGCTGTCATGTTGCTATTAGTGATAATTGTCTTCTGTCATTGACAGCTGATTGGTCTGGGACTTCAGTGCCTAATATAAATTTGTTTTATCCAGAAAATTTGCTTTGCACTGTCACAAGTTCACTCAGAAAATGTTTGGAAAGTCGTTTTGCTGCTACTTTTTACCTCTGAACATATCTCAAAAGCAGGTTCTATGCTTAATAAAACTCCACTGAGAAAATTTAAATGACTGCCTTTAATTCTTTAGTGCACCTCACAGTACTGACACATAGAAGATACTTCTGGTTTCTATAGTATGAATATAGATAATTAGTAAAAACCAAAAGGAATAATTTGGTTTTACCTATCTGGATGTTTTCATGAGTAGATAGGAAGTTAATAGAAGTTATGTCCCTTTTTGATATCTCTGTAATACAATGCATCAGTAAGAATCAGATATTAAAAACTCAGTGATACCTGCCCATTGCAATCCACCTGAGATCCTATCAATCAAAATAACTCTGAAAGACCTTTCAGCACTGAGGTTAACATCAAACAAAAGCAGCCCTTTTAAAGTGGCATAAAGAAAGGCAAATGTGTCTTTTAACTCAGTGAAGGCTGAGGGTCTCATCTCACCTCCTTCTGCTTTCCAGCCTCAGAAGCTTTGTGAGACAAGAGGAGAGGGGCTCTGGTGGAGACCTTGTGGGCTTTAAACTGGAGGATTTGGGGGACAGAGTTCAAGATGGCAATGCTCATGATAACTCATTCTACTGGGGAATAAGCCAGAGCAACCAGAGCAGTGACAAATCATAGAATCAGAATGTCAGGGGCTGGAAGTGACCACAAAAGATCACCTGGTCCAGCCCCCCTGCCACAGCAAGATCACCTAGAACAGATCACACTTAGCTGTCTTCTGAGATGAGAGTCCACCACTTTAGGGATATGTATGACTTTGGAAGATTGTCTGGTATCCCTCCAGGAAAGCCTGCTATGATAATGTGACTAGCTAGGTGGAAGGGCTGTGGTTGTTGTCAACCTTTACTTAAGCAATGATTTTACCAATCTCTCCTGTAACATCCTCATAAGTTGTTGAGCTGGCCTCTCTTCTAGGCTGCGTGGGAGAGGGAGAGACACTGGGCTTGCACCAATGTGATGCATAATGGTCAATCAGTTTATTGAAGCTAAGCCTGATACTTATGTAGTGGAGTTTGGTAGAGGGGCATGTACTTTTGATAGGCTTACATAGGCAGAAATGGGCTGATGTAGTTTAGCCTGGAGTAAAGAAGCTTTCAGGGAAACCTTACTGTGGTCTTTCAATACTTATGAGTATTATAAATGTTATAACACTTGTAAGAATTGCAATATAAGTGCCTTATAAGAAATGTGGAGAGACTTCTTTACCAAGGCCTGTAGCAACAGGACAAAGGGTTATGGCTTTAGGCTGAAAGAAGGTAAATTCAGACTGGAAATGGGGAAGAAACTTTTTAAGGTGAAGGTGGCGAGACATAGGGACAGATTTCCCAGTTGTAGATGTTCTACCCCTGAAAGTATTTAAAGCCAGAATGGATGGAGCCTTGAGCAGCATTGAGAAGATCACAGTATCACAGTATCATCAGGGTTGGAAGAGACCTCACAGATCATCAAGTCCAACCCTTTACCACAGAGCTCAAGGCTAGACCATGGCACCAAGATGATCTTGTCCACAGAAGGAGGGTTAGAACTAGGTGACTTTTGAGGTCCCTTCCAACCCAAACCATTCTGTGATTCTATGAGACTTCACTTTTATGAATAAAATATTGCAGCATTACTTGTTAAAAAAATCTGTGATTGTACCATGGGATCTACACTGAAATCACAGATAATTAACACTACATTCCCACTCAATTGATTCATAGTTATTCCTTCTCATTCCTCCTTCCTCACTCGTGTAGGTTTTCAGATTCTATAGCTGGGTCTTGATCTTCAAGTGATTCAGCAGAAACCTCAGGGTTCTTCCCTTACAGAGTTTGCAGGATCTTAGAGGCATAAAGTTAGAGCAGGACAGATTTTGCAAATCAGGCAGGAAGATGTTGAGTGGGGTTGGATTTTAATGTCATTTAGGAATTGCTGAATAGTTCACCATTACATTCCAGACCTAAGCTTCTCGACACTTAGCATTTTAAACATAAAGCTGTAGTGCCCTCTCTATGGATAT
The DNA here is from genome assembly GCF_015220805.1 of Pogoniulus pusillus. NCBI lineage: Eukaryota > Metazoa > Chordata > Aves > Piciformes > Lybiidae > Pogoniulus > Pogoniulus pusillus. Next base: position 25,735,900 of record NC_087275.1, read on the forward strand.
TAACCATAAAATGAGGATAATATTTTGATGACACCCAATGAACGTCACCGCGATGTACTTTCAAGCTTCACTTTTTATTACACACAAGCTACTGTAATAAAAAGCATTAAGATTGCAAAGACAAGCACTCTAAAGCAATATTCACTCTGTACTTTCTTCCCTGGTGCGCTCTCTTGAGCAGAGATACAGTTTTATATTTACCCATCAAGTACTAAGGCCGTTTTTGGGGATATGGGAATAAATAACACTGATAATAGATGCTGCAAAGAAGGAATGCTGTTATGAAATTTGGATTTAGGGGAGGTGACGTCAGGAGTTCATTTTCATGTTGCAGTTTGAAGGCATTCTTTTGCAGACTGTAATTCTCTCACTCTTATTCCCACTTTGTAGAATAAATCATAGAATTATAAAATCAACCAGGTTGGAAGAGACCTCCAAGATCATCCAGACCAAGCTAGGACCCAGCCCTAGCCAATCAACCAGACCATGGCTCTAACTGCCTCATCCAGGCTTTACTTGAACACTTCCAGGGACGGTGACTCCACCACCTCCCTGGGCAGCCCATTCCAATGCCAATCACTCTCTCTGGGAAGAACTTCCTCCTAACATCCAGCCTAGACTTCCCCAGACACAACTTGAGACTGTATCCCCTTGTTCTGTTGCTGGTTGTCTGGGAGAAGAGACCAACCCCCACCTGGCTACAGCCTCCCTTCAGGTAGTTGTAGACAGCAATGAGGTCCCCCCTGAGCCTCCTCTTCTCCAGGCTAAACAACCCCAGCTTCCTCAGCCTCTCCTCATAGGGTTTGTGCTCCAGGCCCTTCACCATTTGAGTCCATTGATCTTATTGTCCAAGCTGAAATATTTTCCAGATTATTCATTTGATTCCCATTTTGTTATGTCCTAGAGCAGAATTCTTCTCTGCTGCTGCTCAGGTATTATTACAAAAGAACTGGAGCACAGCAGGCAATGTCCCATTAGCAGACCATTCAAGCATCCATGTACTCAAATGCTAAACTCCTACCATCTATCATCAGTGCACCTGCCTCACACTGACACTCAGGTGCATCACTTCTTTGGAGAAACACAGTTAGGTGTGAACCAACTGACATAATTGGTTCTTTTAATTCTGATCAAGCTGCATTCAAGTAAAATGAGAAATGAATTAGCTTGAGTTACCATTCTGAGCCCACTCCAGCTCCCTTTGGGTCAGGATGACAAATCTTCAAGAGCAAGATACTCTTTAGTGTCTGCATGAGGTGTAGTTTATTTTGTCTGTTAGCATTTCTTGAAGTAATAAGTTTACATATGCAAATACTCAGACTGTCTGGAGAAACTTATAATTAGATGTGATGAGTATCAGCATAGGCAACAGGTTACTGCAGTGGATAAACTCAACAGCAGTAGTTGCTGCAATGGTTTCCTACACAACATCCTAAGGAAATGTGTTTGGAGATGATTATTCATTAATGAGCCAGAGTTTCAATTACTCCTTTCATGGGTCTGTTTTCCCTCCTCTTTGGCACAAAATCCCATAGCCTGGGCCACTCTTGAGGGCCAAATTACTTTATGTAGTGTTGTAGTTTGAGGCCATTAGCAACCCAGGGCAGGATGATAGGAGTCACTCTTACTCCTCTTAGAGAGTAAGAATGAAAATACTGCACACTGATTGGAATCACAGAATCACCCAGGTTGGAAGAGACCTCCAAGATCATCCAGTCCAACCTAGCACCCAGCACTATCCAATCAACTAGACCATAAAGAGAGAGGCTATTTACAGGTGCATATATGCAAAAGGCAATCAGGTAGAATGGATAAATCCACAAGCTAAGCCAAGTCAATTGGACTAAAATCATCTAGAATTCTCCACCCATTCCACCCTTGGCAGGCTTGAGAGTAGGCCACAACTGTTCCCCCTGCACGTCTTAGTCCTAGAAGACCTCAGTAAGCTGCATGATGCAGCTCATAATTCCCTGTCAGATAGAAGCCATCTCCCCTACAAACCATGAGATAAGGACATGTGCTCTTTCCGGAGAGAGATGTGAAGGGAGGAGAGGAGAAGGGAAAGGGCAGGATATTGGTCAGGACCTGGTTTATAATCTGTGATACCAGAAAACAGAATGGGATAGCAATATTACCACATCCTGGGATGCCCAGATCCATCGCCTGAGTTGTCTTAGGGGAACCTGTGACCCTTCAAACTACAATATGTAGTGAACAGGGAGAAGAAAAAGAGGTTACCTGAAACCCTGAAGGACAAACGCCCTGCCTTAATACTATTGCTGTTGTAGACATGCTGACACATTTTCTGCATGGGGCAATGGTTTTGAGTTTTAGATTGTTTTGCTACATCAACTGACACAGTCAAAATTACACCAGCTTCTGCTAGCATCCATAGCTGCTCAGCCACCCGGTGTCTGCAGCTAGCCTTTTAATCACTTATTAATCAGTTTAAACTCAGAGCAGTTTTCCCCCCCAGTTAGTAACCCAGCAGGAGCTTGGGCTGTTAACAGCAGATGCTGCAGCACAGTTGAAGCATTGAGGCATTGCTAGAAGTTATTTCACTTTTTTTTTAATGCATTACTTCATCCTAACCAGGAAACACCCTCTTAAAAAGCACATTTTTTTATTGCATTGCAAGATGAAAAGAGGCAGACAAGTTCTGTTTTTAACGTCCTAAATGTCTTCCACTACTTTTTTTCCCTTCAATTGCCATTTTAGAAGTATTACCTCCTCCACATTGTTAAGAGATAGCTCAGCAAGGGATAAAATCTTGAAAGAAAACAGAATCATTCAATCATTTGAAATTTGGTAGTTATCGCTGGTTAAAAGTCAATCCTTCAACAGCAAAAGCAGACATAAAATAAACAAGTAGAATACTATCTATTTTAAACATCTCTCTTATTATATTTCTTTCCATAGTAGAATGCATCTGTTGAAAAACACCAAACTGACTCTCTTTTTTCCCCCCACCTCTCTATGCACTGTGCAAGGCCATTCAATGAAATGAATGTAGAAAATCATAGAGGGTTCAAGAAACAGAGGCTGCCTCTCATTTTTTTATCATGTGTAGAACACTCAAAAACACTGCTTTGAACACAGTGTTCAAGGAAAATACATTTTTTCTGGAATTAATCAGAAGAATTTTCTTCACATCCTGACATGCCTATTCAAAATCTCCAGTTGTTAGCTATTAAACACACTTCAAGTTTCACTCTCTTCTGCAGCTCAGAAAGAAAGACAACTCTTACTGTGGCAAAGGTTACTGGGGTAGTTTGCCTGACTTCTCTTGGGTTTTCTATTAATGGGAATTTTCACTGACTTCAAGGAAAAAAAAGTGAGTAAAAGCAAGGCTGGTCTACTATGATGTAAAAAAGAGTGCACATCTTTAGCTGTAATAATGCATGTAATAGTTCTGACAGTTCACATTAGTCTGAAATAACAGGGAAACAGCAGTAACTATGGAAGCAATTCTGTCACCTCAGATAATTACTGTTTCAGTGAACTGTAAATAGTAATTTACTATTAAGTAAATAAAAAAGCTGGAAATGGTGAGATTTCCTTATTTAATCATTTGCAGGTTTTCTCTCTAGGAAAAACAAAAGAAAATGTCAAATTCAGTGTTGTTCTTTAATATTAAATATTACCCCCAAATGCTTAGAGTTCAGGTTTTATTTTCATTCCTTTCATATCACAGCTACAAGGACAGTAGGACTGAAATGAAGCAGCAAAAGCTGGAAAGTATAGGAAGCATAGTCAAGGAGCTTGGCTATTCCTTGACATAACTGCCCGACCAAAAAGCTATTTCTGTGCAGCTTCCTTCAAAACAGAGCATGTGGTTGGAGAGTGAAAAAGATTTTAATCTGTCCTCTCTCTATTCCTTTGGCCAAAGGAGCTGAATCACCACTGTAGTTCATCTGATCTAATGCCATGTGCATGTTGTCCTTCAAAGCATCCACTTTTTTTCTAGTTCGTACACTTCCAGAACCCATAAAGAATGGGGAAAATATTGTTAACATTGCAGAGAAGATCATAGAATCATAGAATCAACCAGGTTGGAAGAGACCTCCAAGATCATCCAGGCCAACCTAGCATCCAGCCCTAGCCAGTCAACTAGACCATGGCACTAAGTGCCTCATCCAGTCTTTTCTTCAACACCTCCAGGGATGGTGACTCCACCACCTCCCTGGGCAGCCCATTCCAATGCCAATCACTCTCTCTGGGAAGAACTTCCTCCTAACATCCAGCCTATACTTCCCACGTGTTCTCTCCCTGTGCTTTTCTTTGTTCTGTCATCCTCATTTGCTTGCCCTCCTGGATTTAGCTCACATCACAGTCCAATGTGAGAGGTTGGTTGTCAGGGACAGCTGAATGCTGTTCTGTTCCAGTAGGGAGAGAGGCACTAAACTGTGTTCCATACACCCTTACATATACAATGTCTCAATTGCTAAGGTGAAAGAAACCCACAGTTTAGAAACAGCAGTGCAGGAAACCACCAGTTTAAAAGGGAAAATAAAATTTCATGCCATACCATCATGGTTTGAGGGGTTCCAGGTTATCCCAGACTCCCCCAAAAACCTGCAGAGAACAAAATTCACCCTAGGGGATGAACTGCTCACCTCTGGGTATCGTAATTAGGTTATTCAATCCCATAGCCCTGCAAATACTTTATAAGCAAGCAGCAAAGTGGATTCGCTCTCTTTTCTCCCTGCCTCTCTGGCTCTCCAGAAGGATCCTTATCTGAGCAGCTATGTAGGCATATGCCCTGTGGGATGTGGCCTTCAAGGCCACAGGCCACAGTGAATTTTGGTCTACATGGGCCTAATGAGAGATGATGAGAGATGGGAGAAAATGAGAGCTGGGGGGTTTGGGTTTTTCTTTTGTTTGCTTAGGGGGGGAAGTTTTGGGGGGAATTCTCATGTATCCTCTATCTGTGTTAGGTGTTAAGGATTATTGTATGCCATATCTTTTCCTGCACATTTTTAAGTACAACCTTTCTGTACTCATCTCCAATTCAGTGAGAGCAGTATTATTTTACTGCCCTTTCTCCTTAGGAAAAGAGTAAAGTAGAATAATCTCAGACTGTCACACTCTCAACAGAAAAAAGATCTATGACACATACATAATCTATTTGGGTCTATGTAGGAACTACTGGCTGCAGGCTGAGGTTCAGAATTGGTGCTCGTTTGGAAGCTTGAAAAAGCAGAAGTGTGCTTCAATCTTCTAGCAAAGCCATGATCAGCAGAATTTTGGAAGCATTGTCTTTGCATCGCCATCACTGGCTTTAACTCAGTGCCACCTCTGGGAAACTCATCATTCACATTCATATCAGTGCTGTGAATCTGAGTTGCATGGATACCAGATCAGTATTAATGCTCTTTCCCTGCCAAACTTGAAACCACTTCTGCTGTCACTAAGAGGTATGTAGACATACCTCGAGATGTTGAGGTGCTGGAACATGTCCAGAGAAGGGCAACAAGGCTGGTGAGGGGCCTGGAACACAAACCCTATGAGGAGAGGCTGAGGGAAGCTGGGGTTGTTTAGCCTAGAGAAGAGGAGGCTCAGGGGAGACCTCATTGCTGACTACAACTACCTAAAGGGAGGCTGTAGCCAGGTGGGGGTTGGTCTCTTCTGCCAGGCAACCAGCAACAGAACAAAGGGACACAGTCTCAAGTTGTGCCAGGGGAGGTCTAGGCTGGATGTTAGGAGGAAGTTCTTGCCAGAGAGAGTGATTTGCATTGGAATGGGCTGCCCAGGGAAGTGGTAGAGTCACCGTCCCTGGAGGTGTTCAAGCAAAGCCTGGATGAGGCACTTGGTGCCATGGTCTAGTTGATTGGCTAGGGCTGGGTGTGAGGTTGGCCTGGATGATCTTGGAGGTCTCTCCCAACCTGGCTGATTCTATGATTCTATGATTCTACGACACTGGAATGAATGTGGGACCAAACTGCAGTATCCACTCACCATCTGATCACAGCTTTGTGGACTGAGCTTCAGCTTACAGAGATAGCCCACAGTAACATAGCTCTACTCATAGCATCCTTACACTTGCCATCCTCTGTGGTGTCTGAAATCTTGATGCATTGCCTGCCTGTGTGTAGTGTGTCTAGAAGCCATAAAATAAATATGATGCCATGCTGCAATTAACATCACTGGTATTTCAAAACATAGAGCTGTTAGGGAAACTTGCCTGCAGGGTTTTCTGGGAACACACAGTGTATGACAAGGCTTAAAGGGAGAGATGAATAAGGTTTTGTTTAGCCAGAAAGCACAAACTGAATTTACTGACAGCTAAGATGTGGAAGTCTCTGTATTACTGGTGCTCTTACTTTCTGACAAAGAGATGACTTGCCTTAAGCTTTTAGACAGACAGTGACAGTGAGTTGCTATGAATCAAAAACTGCATTGCTTCAGCCTTTAACAGCTGCTAAAAAGAATTAAGCAAGTGGAAAGCACAATGTCTGGTTCAGGGTCCCCAAGTCAGGTGTTATGAAATAAGTCTCCCTTGTAAGATTTTAGTGGTGCTGTTTTACTATACAGCTTCTGAGAAAGAGAGAAGCAGCTGAAGACCATTGACTGGCTAGAGATGTCTTCTCTTCAGCTCTGCTAGGGGCAGCACTGCCTGTTTGATCTCGTGAGATTGTTTCAGTTGAAGCCTAATAAGAGATTCTGAAATAGACCTTCTGCACTTATTCTTGAAAACATTACAATTGTCAGCTAATAGCTAGGGTCTACCTGCTGAATTCACTGCTCCAAATAGCAAAGGACCAGTTTGCAGCAACCCAGTAATGAGGAAGTTCCTTAAGACGGAGTTTCATGCAAGTCTGCTATAATAGAGCAGAACATATTGCAAGGGGAAATTACAGCTGATTCTGAAAACCTCAAGGTTACATTCAATGCATGTGATCCTGTGAGCTCAATTTTGATTCTTTAAGGCACTAGATTTTGGGGTTTAGGAAAGTGCTTTTGCATTTGTGGTTTCAGAGTAAGATGAAGTAATCCTGCATATTCCCTGGAGGTGTTCAAGGGGAGACTGGTTGAGGCACTTAGTGCCAGGGTCTAGTTGATTGAATAGGGCTGGGTGGTAGGCTGAACTGGATGATGGGGTACTGATAGACAGTAAGCTGAAGATGAGCCAGCAGTGTGCCCAGGTGGCCAAGAGCCAATGGCATCCTGGCCTGCATCAGGAACAGTGTGGCCAGTAGGTCAAGGGAGGTTATTCTTCCCCTGTACTCAGCACTGGTCAGACCACACCTTGAGTACTGTGTCCAGTTCTGGGCCCCTCAATTCAAGAAGGATGTTGAGGTGCTGGAACATGTCCAGAGAAGGGCAACAAAGCTGGTGAGGGGCCTGGAGCACAAATCCTATGAGGTTGAGGGAGCTGGGCCTGTTTAGCCTGGAGAAGAGGAGGCTCAGGGGTGATCTTATTACTGTCTACAACTACCTGAAGGGGCATTGTAGCCCAGTGGGGGGTGGTCTCTTCTCTCAGGTAACCAGCAACAGAACAAGGGGACACAGTCTCAAGTTGTGCCAGGGTAGGTATAGGCTGGATGTTAGGAAGAAGTTCTTCACAGAGAGAGTGATTGGCATTGGAATGGGCTGCCCAGGGAGGTGGTGGAGGCACCGTCCCTTGAGGAGTTCAAGAAAAGCCTGGATGAGGCACTTAGTGCCGTGGTCTAGTTGACTGGATAGGGCTGGGTGCTAGGTTGGCTTGGATGATCTTGGAGGTCTCTTCCAACCTGGCTGATTCTATGATTCTATGGTTCCATGAGTCTATCTGTCAGGTAGTGCTATAGACACTGAAGCTCATAGCATGGTGCATTTTAGAAAATGGAAATGGATGACAAAAAGACATTTTCTGTAAACTGGGCTAAAGTAGGTGTTTCAGACAGATGCTTTACTCCTTAAGCAGCACTCAGAACTTTGGTTTCAATCCACTGCCCTGGAAATCAAGTCCATTACAGCTGAAACATGAAAGTAAACAAATCAATGCAATGTACTGCCTTCAGCTGCTGTGGTTTTCGTACATTAATACTGATCTTGAGGACACCACTCTAGACTGCAGTAAAAGTAAAAAGAAATGAGAAAATAGACTATCAATATCTTCATCTTCAGCAGGCAACACTGTATTTGTGTCATGTTATGAGTACATATATATTTATGTATTTTCCAAGTGTGGTACATGATGTCTGAAGTGGCTTGGAATTTTAAATGCTGGACATTTCAGTATCAAATGTTTTTCTCTGTGTGTGTTCTGCTGAAATGTAATGGAAAGATTATTTTCTTTTTCCTTGCTAGTTTGAAAACAAATCAGCTGCAAACCTCTAAGAAATCTGCAAGAGAGAAAACAATCAGGTCTCCTGAGTAAACTCAGAACAATGAACGGTAGATTGTGTGCTTCTCTCCAGTCAGTCCATCCTCACAACAAGGGTATAAAACAAATGGGAAACTGCATTAACTTAACCTATCCTCTATGCAGCTTTCTACTTGTAATGTTGTTGTTTTACTCAGATGCTGTAATAAACGTGAAGCTGTCTCCAGGAGTGGTTTATTTCAAGTGTAATATGCTGTATTGTTAACTGCAGCTGTAATTGTATTTCTGTGTTCAACGTTTCTTATAGATTCTCTTATATCCTAAACAAACTACTATTGATATATTAGTTCATTTTCCTTTTCTGCTTCCCCCTCCCCCCCCTTTTTTTTTATTATTTAAATGAAATCTTTGAATTCTGAAAGTAATTTAAAGAGGAAAGCAGAAATACAGCTCTGCTTGGTCCTGCTCCAGTAGTGCATGGCAAGATCAATTTGGGCATTAAGCTTTAGCTTTTGCTCTCATGCAAGCCTGCCAAGCAGTAGGTATTATTATGCTAGAAACTCTCAGCCTCATTATAAATTTAGTGTGTTATCAGGAATCCATATATTAGGCAGACATACTGAATGACTCCATGTTTCCCAACTTAGAGAAAAACTGATTTCCTTCATGCAGTTAGGTGCATGTGTCCTTCCATAAATATTTCTTTTAAATCATTTCCTGCAGTCTTCTCCAAATTATGAGAACACACATGTTTAAAACAAAATAAAAGAGATCAGATTTTCTGCTAACGTTTGCTCCAAAATGAAATCGTAGAATCATAGAATCAACCAGGTTGGAAGAGACCTCCAAGATCATCCAGGCCAACCTAGCACCCAGCCCTGTCTGACTGATTATAGTTTAATATCAAGTTGTCTCTGTAGGTGAGTATCTCTGATCCACATTAAATGGAACTCATAGTGCTGACAATACAGTAGAGGGTTTATGTTCTTTCTTAGTCTCTCTCTTCACTTCAGTTTGTTTTTTGTTTTGTTTTATTTTGTGGGGTTTCTGTGGTTTGGTTTGGTTTGTTTTTAATTGGACATATTTTGCCACAGAATTAGTTTAATTTTTTATTCTCCTGTGCCAGCAATTACATGAGTTACATGATACCTATTTAAGCTGTTACCTGATTCTAAAAGAAAATTTAGGTGACAATAATGAATCTGTTAAACGCAAAAGAGCTGAACAGACTTACAGCAAGTTGATGAAGCATCCAAGGAAAGATTAACTTCGGTTTCAGTCTGCAAGCTTAAAGGAAAAAGTGCTGCTGCTAGCACAGGGTATAAGCACAGTGTACAATCTTACTGTTACACACACACAGATACATTACTTCAAATGGCCTTCTTTTGCTTGAAAAATAGACCAACCCCTTTCTGTTGATCTTTCTTGTGACTGAAAGACTGTCCATCACCTGTAGACAAAGATTCATATTGGTACATAAGGGACACAGTAGAAAGCATACAAAGATATATGAGGCTGTGGCTTGAGGGAATTCACAGGATCACAGGATGTCAGGGGTTGGAAGGGACTGAAGGAGATCATCGAGTCCACACCCCCTGCCAGAGCAGGACCATACAATCTAGTGCATGTCACATAGGAATGCAACCAGAGAGGTCTTGCAAGTCTCCAGAGAAGGAGACTTCACAACCTCTCTGGGGAGCCTATTCCAGTGCTTTGTGACCCTTACAATAAAGAAATTCTTCCTCATGTTGAGGTGTAAATTCCTGTGCTGTAGTTTGCATCCATTGACCCTTGTCCTACCACAGGGCACAAGTGAGCAGAGCCTGTCCTCTCCCTCAGATATTTATAAACCTTTAATAAATCCCCCCCTCAGTCTCCTCTGATCTCAAAGCAGCCACAGTGTTTATGAAAGGAACTCTAGGACAAAATTCCCTCAGAATTTAAGACTCTGATGATATTCATCCCAGGCATTTGAGTCAGAATACATTATGCATTCATAATAAAGTTCTTTTCCTTCAAACCAGAGCCAGTGATCATGTCTTTGACACTCTAAATGGAGGGGTCAGCTCACCTTATCAAATTGCTGTGACTGATGGCATGAAGTGCTGAGAACAAAATGTCAGACTGTACTGGCAAAACTGTGAACTTTCCCTTGTGTTTTCAGCAGTGGCTGGGACAGAACGACCCACAGGTAGAATGTGATTTCCATCTTAGTGACTTTGTCATGTATCACTTGTTAGCAACAGTCTTATAAACTACCTGTGCAACCACATACACACAAGGATCAGTGACAATCAAGCTACAGTGGAAACAGAACTTCCAAACCATGATGGGTTGCTTTGGATGCAGGCTCTGCAGCCCTGTTACTTTCTCACACTGCTTAATTATACCCTCTATGATGTTATACATACAGGAACATGCCTGGTACACAATCATTCTATACTCCTAAAATCATACATTGGAAGGGACCTTAGAGATCATCTACTCCAATTATGGAATGCCTCTCACCTAGACTTGGCTGCTAAAGCCTCATCCAACCTGGCCTTGAACACACCCAGGGAAGAGGCATCGACAATCTCCATGGGCAACCTACTCCAGAGTCCCACCAACCTTGTACTGAAGATAGTCTTCCTAAGATCCAGTCTTAACCTGTTCTCCTTCAGCTTCTAATCATTCTCCCTTGTCCTTATTCTAGACACCATTATGAAAAGTCCCTCTACAGCCTTCCTGTAGGATCCCTTCTGGTATTAGAAGGCAACAAAAAGGTATACCTGGAGACTTCATTCCTCCAGACTTAATGATCCTATCACACTCAGCCACTGAAAGTAGATTTCTTGAATCATTGTGGGAAAGTGCATCACTACATGAGTATTTTGTTCAGTTCAGTACTCTTCTGAAGTTAATATCTATACTATCTATACTTACCATTATACGCTTTGCACTATGGAGTAAACACTTCACTTTAATTTCACCTAAATAAATATTGTGCTTACACAACATTTATTTAGGTGAAACTAAACTGAAAAAGCCTGCTCTGAGAGAGCACCAAACACTGCAATACCTGCAAATGGGAGATCAGTCCATAAGATCAAACTGCAGCTGTTCTAAAGGAGGCACGTATGGTTGTCATTTGTGATTTATCCTCCGTGATAGATGTTTTGTTCTACAGATGTACTCCTACTGCATCATAACAGGTGTTAACCTTGCAAAGGTGTAGAGAAAAAACAGGCCTGAATCTCTTGCAAGGAGGCATGGAGAATGTCCTTTGTTCTTCCATTGCTTTGTGCACAGTATGGAGAACAAGAACAAGGCAAAAGTCTTCTCTCCCTTCATTCTTTACTTTAAAAGGAAGAAATTGCTGTTTAATTTGCTACACCTTCTCTAACTTGTGATCCTCATATATGTGTGTGTGTAAAGATATATTAATTCACTTTTTTTTTGTCACTTATGATAGACTTTGTATTCACTCTTTGAAAAGCAAAGTAGAATTTAAAAATGAGTAGCTCTTGAAGAAAGAACTTTTCCTGTTCAAATCACCAGAGCAATATACATTTTCTCATCCCATTGCTTGGGAAAACACTAAATAATAGATGTTACCATATTCAGAAGACAAATGTGCCCATGAAGGACAAAGGAAGAGAAGTGCATCATGCTCTTTAACATTGAGCACCCATAGGCAGGGTTAACAGCAGTGCTGTTGAATTCCTCAAACTTCCTCTTGCTTAAGGCAGCATAGGTAAAAATCTGCATCCAACATTCACCTCCAGTACTAAAGTAAAAATGTAGCCTTAGAAGACTACAGCATTTCTTTTGAAGTGGTTCTCCTCCTGCTCTACTCTGCCCTAGTGAGACCTCACCTGGAATATTGTGTGCAGTTCTGGGCTGCCCATTTCAAGAGAGAGTTCAACAGAGGGCTGCAAGGATGATTAAGGGACTGGGGCACTGCCTTATGAGGAAAGGCTCAGAGACCTGGGGCTGTTTAGTCTGGAGAGGGGATCTAATAAATTTATATAAATATCTGAGGGTTGGGTGTCAAGAAGGAAGGAACAGGCTCTGCTCACCTGTGCCCTGTGGTAGGACAAGGGTCAATGGATGCAAACTACAGCACAGCAAGTTCCACCTCAACATAAGGAAGAATTTCTTTACTGTAAGGGTCACAGAGCACTGGAATAGGCTCCCCAGAGAGATTGTGAAGTCTCCTTCTCTGGAGACTTGCAAGACCTCTCTGGTTGCATTCCTGTGTGATATGCACTAGATTGTATGGTCCTGCTCTGGCAGGGGGTGTGGACTTGATGATCTCCTTCAGTCCCTTCCAACCCAAAACATCCTGTGATCCTCTGGTCCTGTGAAGTGACTGGGAGCTGATTTGAGTAAAACAATCCAGGAAAAGGAAAGAGAAGGAAAGAAGGAGAAAAAAGATATTTCCAATAGAATCTTCTGTCTGTCTTTCTCAAATGCCATGACTTCTTCAGTTTCGCAGATGGCCATGTTGTGTTGCTGGAAGCAACTCCATCACCCAGAAAATCTTTATGAATTTCTTTGGAATTTCTGTGTTTGTCACCACCTGGCTGGAGCTGTACAGTGTGCATGGTCTGCTCTGGACAGCTGGGCAGAGCAGCCCACACTGGTCCTGCTTGTGTCACAGGAAGAGAGGTTGTACAGAAACAGCCATGGGCAATGTGTCACTTTGGTTTCTGAAGGTGAAACAGTTTAAAAGAGTTTGCACAATATGCTCAGGTTTTGAAACATTCAGAGAAGGAAGGAACAGCAGGAAGTAAGGTGCAGTCACAGAATCACACTTTAGATGCTAGAAGGGACCTCCAGAGATCACTGAGTCCAACCTCCCTGCCAAGTAAGGATCCCCTAGGGTAGTTCTCACAGGATTGCATCCAGGCAAATTTTGAAAGAGGAGACTCCACAACCTCTCTGGGCAGTCTGTTCCAGTGTTCTGTCACTCTCACTGTAAAGAAATATCTCATGTTGAAGTGAAACCTTCAGTGCTCCAATATGTATCCATTGCTCCTTGTCTTATTGCTGCTGACCACCAAAACCAGATTGGCTCCTTCCACTTAACACCCACCCCTCAGATATTCGTACGCATTGATCAGATCTCATCTCGGTCTTCTCCAGACTAAACAGCCCCAGGTTTCTCAGTCTCTCTTTGTAGGAGAGATGCTCAAGTCCCCCAGTCATCTCTGTGGCTCTCTGCTGGACTCTTTTCAGCAGGTCCCTGTCTCTCCTGAAATGGGGAGCCCAAAACTGGACACAGTATTCCAGGTGTGGTCTCATCAGGGCATAGTAGAGGGGGAGAAGAACCTCCCTAGACCTGATGGCCACACTTTCCCTGATGCATTCCAGTCATTGTTTTATCTTCCAAGTAGATTAGTGAGTACAGATGCTTTAAAAAATGTTCTTTACAAGAAGGACCAGATCTAAAGACAGGCATCTGTACCTTCCTTGATACAAAACCTAAGGCCACACATTTCAAATATTTGGCTGGTATTTCAAATATTTGACTGGTATTATTTATTTTATGAAAAAGAACATCAAAACTGCAGGGCAAAAATGATCCTTCTGTTTGTAAACGAGGCCTTGAACAGCCAAGCCTAGTTGAGAAGCATCCTTGCCCACGGTGGAGAGAGTGGAGTAGATGATCACAGAATCACAGAATCACAGAATCAACCAGGTTGGAAGAGACCTCCAAGATCATCCAGTCCAACTTTGCACCCAGCCTTAGCCAGTCAACTAGACCATGGCACTAAGTGCCTCATCCAGGCTTTGCTTGGACTGGCTTTCTATGTGGGGAGAGTTCCCTTCTAACCTAAGACATTCTGTGATTCTATGATTCTTGGAACAGAAAGGGAATTTTACATCAGCATGTTCAATATGCTGATTTTTAAAGGAATCTTTTTGATGCTGAAGTTTAGGTCAAAAACCTGGGAGCCCCCATAGGAAATTGATCTGTCAATCTGAGTACAAAATTAACGTGATTTTATTTTGTTTAGGATCCTTCACAGATCAGGTGAAATGTTTATTTCCCCACAGACAGGGAGCTTTAATTTCTGCTAATGTTTTAATTTTCACTTAGGACTAGCATGTCAAGTTGTTGTGCTTGGTAATTCAATATATTGGTTTCACAAATGTTAATGTATTCTTACTCATGTTTTCTTGTGCCCAGGTCTACCTGTGAACCAACCATTCATTGCCCAATCTAATGTTATCTCAAAGGTATGGAAGCAAGAAGCCTATATCAAGCATTTTGCATTGATTTTCACAAAACCTGTCAAAACATGTCACAATGTTATTCATGTCAGCATTTCTCTGAGGCTTTGAGTGTTTACACAGTTAAAAAAACATCCTTCTTTGTGATACTGGAGACATCTGTCCAGTCACTGCTTTCAATTTTGTCTCCATTTTAGATTGGTTTGCTCCAATGTAGCTCTCTCTCTTAATTTGTCATTACATAGAATCATAGAATCAACCAGGTTGGAAGAGACCTCCGAGATCACCCAGTACAATATATCACCCTGCCCTATCCAGTCAACTAGACCATGGCATCAAGTGCCTTATCCAGTCTTTTCTTGAAGACCTCCAGGGATGGTGACTCCACCACCTCCCTGGGCAGCCCATTCCAATGGCAAATGACTCTCTCTGTGAAGAACTTCCTCCTAAAAATAAATATGATTCTGCCTACTGCTGTGGCTGGGTTTGTGAGAGCAGATTCTGCTTGACTATCCTGGCCTCCTTTTATCACACCTTTTATCACAAGGCAACCTGCTGTCTTGATTTTGATGGGACAGAATAAGAGGCCAGCCATGGGCTGCAGCCATTAGCAGTTCTGAGACAGTCAGGAGGGTCAGGGTTCTGAGCAACAACAGGACTGTGAGCAAACAAAGCAAGAAATTGTTCATGTAGTGGCTCTTGGGGAAGTTTGGAAAGGTTTTCCCACACAGCTGGGGAAAATAGCTCTACTTGGAGCATCTGGCAAAAAGTAACAGGGGAAATTCAAGGTTGAGCCCCATGGTTTCGGAATTGAGCGTGAAGAGGATCAGAGACCTGCTATACTCTAACTGAAAATATTGATACTGGAAGCATATGAAGGAGTTTAAGCTGCTTCAGAAGTAATCAGTACCAAAGAGCAGCTTCCCCTTGTGCTAGTTTGAGGCTAACTGTAATATTTTAGTGACAGAAATTAGATGATAGGCTGTGAAAAGGAAACAATGGGGATGTCTACTGCACTCATAGGCTTGCTGAGATGTATAAAAACAAGAACACAAACAGGTAAGAGATTTGGTGTGGGTCTCTGGGAGCCTGTGCTTTTTCTCCTTGGGCTGCTTCAGTGTAACTAATCCTTCTGTTTTCTAACCCTCCTCCAAACTCACCTTGCACATAAGGCAAACTCTGAGATAAGCTAGAGGGATGGAAAAAAGGTGGGACTGTGGTTGGAAGACTCTCCTGGGCACTCTGGTTTCTGGAAGGGCTGTTGTGTTTCTGTATTGCTTTTAACTTGTGTATTTCTGTCTATAGCTGTATATATTGAAAACATCTGCTTGTATATTGTGCTAAGCTGTAAATATAAAGTTTCATTCTTTAACTTTCAGCTCAGCTGAGCCTAGTCTGGGTGATTTCATAGAGTGGGAGGGAGGGCAGTTAACACTCAAACCATCACATCTTTATTTTGGCACCCAACGTGGGACTCAAACCCACAACTCCTGGTGCCACTATTGTTATTTCCTTTACACTGGATGTTTAAGGAAAGTCTGCCTTCACACATTATGCAACTGATATGTCAAGGATAAGGGACCAACCTGATCATTCAGCAGGCTTGAATAGGTAATCCTAGTCACCTGGGAATTTTGGAAGTAAGCATGAACTAGGCAGAAGGCAAAGATCTTTGTAATGTCGCCAGAGGAGAAGGTAGTGTATGCTGAAGAGAATCACAGACTTGACAAGGTTGGAAGTGACCTCAAGAATCGTGCACTTCCACACCCTCTGCCTTGGGCACCTCACGCTAGATCAGGAGAAACAACATGCCTTGTTTTCTGATGGATCTTCTTGTAGTGTAGGAAAATGGGACAAGTAGAAAATCACTACATAGAATCCTACATAAGTTGCAGAAGCAACTGAGGATGTAGGTGTGCCAAGCCAGTTTACAGAAGTGGAAGCCATCCAGCTGGCTTTAAATACCACAGAGAGAGAGAGAGAAATGGCCAGAACTTTGTGCATTGACTTGTGGATGACAGCAAATGCTCTGTGGGGCCGCTTAAAACAATGGAAGGAAAACAACTGGCAGTAAAGAAGCAAACCCATCTGGGCTGCATGCCATGATGGCAAAATATTGCTGCCCTGCTAGACAAGCTAGAGATAAAGATTTGTGATGTACATGCTCATGTCCTGAAGAGCTGGTCTGATGAGGAACATCAGAATAACTAGCATAAAGTTAAAGTGCCTCAAGTAGATCTGGTCTGGCAGCATAAAGGTGGATTGTTTTTAGGTTGCTGGGCCCATGACACTTCAGAACATTAGGATAGATACAATATATAGCTGGGCTTGCTTTGGAGTGGGCTTGACTACGGTCATTATCACACATGAATATGCAATGTATGCTGCAATTAAACCAAACAGTTAAAGCCTATGTGGGATGGAGGGTGTTGGTTGGTATTTAAGTATGGGCAACCCTGGCAAAATGACAGTATCACATTTCCACAAATCTGCCAGGGGATGTGCTATGTGCTTACTATGGTGGAAGCCACTGCAAGATGGCTGGAGGCATATCTCGTCCCATGAAGCTGTCTGCAACACTATTCTGGGCCTTGAAAAGCAAATCTTGTGGCAACATGGCACCCCAGAAAGAAGTGGCATTCACTCACTTTCAAAACACACTGTCAGGCACCTGGGCTAAAGAGATTCTGGGTACACAGAATCACAGAATGTGATATATCGTGTCCCTTATCATGCACCAGATGCTGGGAATGTTGAGCAATGCAATGAGCTATTAAACACTGCACTGAAGGCAATGGATGCAGAACACTTAAAATTGGCATGTTTAAGTGAAAGCTGCCTGATTCAAGGTGACTGTCAGTTGAGCTTGTCCTGCTCAGTTGGAGCTGGTCTTGTTCAGATGCAACCTCTGCATACTGTAGAAGGAGATGTAGTTTCTGTGGTGTGTGAATGGCATATGTTGGGGAGAACAGTCTGACTTACATCTGCCTGAAGCAAAAGGTAACTCATTTGCAGAGTTGCTTTTGCTCAAGGATCTGTTTGCATTTGGCAGATAATGCAGGAGGATGACAGTGTTAAATGTGCACCTCAAGAAGATTTGATCTTGTGTGAGAATAGCAAATAATTTGAATTGCATGATGCTAATTGTTACACGATACTGCCTGCTTACCATTCCTTTTTTAGTTAGTTATTACAGCAAAAATCATCCAGACTAATAAAGAATGAATCTCCACAGCCAATGTTCAGTATTTTCACCACAGAATGCTCCAGACATACCAGCTGCAAGCTCCAAATGCATGTCACATCATTAGGTTGTGCTCAGCTCCACCTGTCTGACAGATGGAAGCCATGGTTTTGAAATAAATTAGTTCAGTGAACGTTTTGAGAAACAACTTCTGGACCAGAGGACAAATATCTGTGTGTATAGATGGGTATACATGTACTGGCAGAGAGGAAAAAAATAATAGTGACTTGGATGTGATTAAAATGGTATGGGATAAGTGGTGGAACACTGTCCTGGTTTTGCTGGGATAGAATCAGAGGCCAGCCATGGGTTGCAAACTATTAGCAGTGCTGTGTCAGCCAGGACAGCTGACTTGAGTGGGCTCACAGGTATACTCCATACCATGAACATCACACTCAAAATAAAGGAGGAAGTTTCCTGAGGAGAAAGAAGCATCCTGACAGGCTTTCCTGCTTTGGCTCTGCCCCCCTCTTTTCTGGCTCTTGAAGCCTGCCTTCCTGGATATTGTGGCTTCTGGGCTGAGTATAGGTATATACGTATACATTAGGTATATATATACATATATAGGTATATATAGACGTATAGGTATATATATATGTATATATTAGGTATATATAGAGGTATATATAATGCCATTGAGACTAGCATTAATTTGGCTATTTCCTTAAATTAATTTTCACTTTAGCCCATGGATCTTCTTTTCCTGATTTCCCCTCTTTGCTGGAAAAGAGGTCATTGGATGATATAGTTATAGCTTAGTCAAAGATACAGGCTAAACATGGGCATCTTTTTAATGTGTAGGGGAAAGGCTGTAGGTGATGTCTACCTGAATTTTAGCAAATCACACTGTTTCTTCTGGAGAAGCTGACTATTTGTGGTTTAAATAGACAGATGCTTTCCTGGGCAAAAATCCTGGATGTCTGGGCTCAAAATCTTGTAGTGAATGGAAACTGATCACAAGTGTTGTTCCTCAGGGCTCAGAACTGGGACTAGTTTTGTTTAGAATATTTATCAACTGCCTGGATGAGGAGAACTGAGTGCACAACCTCAGTAAATTTGCAGTTGACACCATGCTGGGTGGGAGTGATCTTGAGGGTAAAAAGGCTCTACAGACGGATTTGGACAGGGTGGATTGGTGAGCTGACAGCATACGATGCCAATAAAGCTCTTAGAAAGTAAGAGAAAGATAATCTACTTGACAGTAAGGTGACCAGTTGGTCATGGTGCTCTCTCTGTGGAATCATGAAGCTGTATTTGCACTTCAGTGATGAGTTTTGGCCTGGGACTCTCTGAGAAGGTCGGGACAGGGGGATCTGCACACCTTGCTGCTGTTGTGCAATATTTCTCCTGAAACTATGCACAAAATTGGCTCAAAGTTCTGAAGCAGCAGTTTCAAATTCCCTATGGTCCTATGTGCATTTTTCAATAGTGTTTTTTCAGTTACAGCCTTTCCTTTCCTCTCTGCATTTTCCCTCCAGCTCAGAGTGTACAAAGGTCTGGATGTGCAATGTTCTAACCAAGGAGAAAAAATGTTAGACATGAAGAGGTTTGTGAGATGACAGGACATTGTAGTTTGAGGAAGAGGAAAAAAGCATCCAGCAAAGATTAAGCTGTCTTTAAATGCACTTGACTAACCTCTGTGTCCTTTTATGACAATTTGAGTTACAAGTAATATTGTAACTGACGTTCTGGGGTGCATCAAGAAAAGTGTGTCCAGCAAGAACCTAGGCAGGTTCTTCTCCCCCTCTACTCTGCCATAGTGAGACCACACCTGGAATAGTGTGTCCAATTTTGGGATACCCAGTTCAGGAAAGACAGAAACCTGCTGGAAAGAGTACAGTAGCCAGCCACAAGGATGACTGAGGGACTTGAACATCTCCTCCATGAAGAGAGACTGAGAGACCTGGAGCTGTTTAGTCTGGAGAATACTGAGAGGATATCTGATAAACGTATACAAATATCTGAGGAGTGGGTGGGACCAATCTCTTTTCAGTGGTGCACAGCAATAAGACAAGGAGCAATGGCTACAAACTGGAACACAGAAGGTTTCACCTCAACATGAGCAGAAACTTTCTCTTCAGTGAGGTTGACAGAGCACTGGAACAGGCTGCCCAGAAAGGTTGTGGAGTCTCCTTCTCTGGAGACTTTCAAGGTCTGCCTGGATGTATTCGTGTGCAAACTGCCTTAGGTGATCCTATCTTGGCAAGGTGTCTGGACTTGACAATCTCTGGAGGTCCCTTCCATAGAATCATAGAATCAACCAGGTTGTAAGAGACCTCCAAGATCATCCAGTCCAACCCAGCACCCAGCCCTATCCAGTCAACTAGACCACTAAGGGCCTCATCCAGGCTTTTCTTGAACACCTCCAGGGACGGTTCTGTGATTCCATGATTTCATCAGCTGGTGAAATTTCTACTTCACAGAAAAGTGATTCATAATAACAAAAAAACATCCCTAGAACTTGCTGGATACCTTTCCAGAAAGATTTTGAAACATGTTGCTCATCAAGTAGAAACAAAATCCAAATTACTGGAAGCTCAGATGCTAATTAATCAAAGCACAAATAATTGTTTGTGGCATCTCCCATAGATAGGAATTTCACAAAGACTAAATATACTTCTTTACACTGGATCATGTATATCACTTTCAGAACACTTTTAAAGTCACACCTGCTAGGAGAAAGGTGAATTACATTGTGTTTGATGACCATAGTTATTTTTATATGCTGTGGAAGCAAAGAAACAGTCCCCTGTGAAAACAGCTTTCTCCTTCAGGTGGGTATCACAGATACTGACCATAAGGCAGGGGAAAGCAAGTAGTAATAAGAATTAGAAGGCAGGAAAACAGCAAGGGCATTTAAACTCCTGAGATTTTAAAGAATGCTCCATTCTTTTCATGTCTGGTATTTTTCATGTTTGGTGCTCATTTCATTCATGTCTGTAGAGTTGCTTCAAGTCTTCAAGGTTTTGACCACAAGGGTTAGAAATCTAGCGGGTTTCATCTTTGTAAATGAAAAATGAGCTCCTTGAGCAGGATCACAATCATGGCACCTGAAGCTTGAAGAAAAATGTTAAGAAATAACTTTCAAGCACTTTCATGGCAAAATTTAATGCATGTCTGCATGTGTATGTAAGCAGGGGTGCACAACTGTGTATGCATGTGCTCACACACCCCTGGGTCAATATATCTGAGAGGTACAAGATAAAAACGGTTCACAGAAAGCATGTCTGGAAAAGAATATCTGTGGGATAAGAAACATACCCTCCAGTGTGGAGACAGTATTTATTGACAGACCATAGAATCACAGACTGGTTTGGGTTGGATGAGATCTCCAAAGGTCATCTAGTCCAACCCCCACTGCAGTCAGCAGGGATGTCATCAACTAGATCACGTTGCCCAGAGCCCTGTCAAGCCCTGTCAATCTTGGATACCTCCAGGGATGGAGCCTCAACTATCTCCCTGGGCAACCTGGTCCACCACCCTCATGGTAAAGAACTTGTTCCTAGCATCCAATCTAAACTTGCTCTTCTCTAAGTTAAAACCATTGCCCTAATCCTATCACTTTGTAAAAAGCCTCTCTTCACCTTTCTTGTAGGTCCCTTTCAGGTACTGGAAGGTCATTATTAGGTCTCCCTGGAGCCTTCTCTTCTTCAGGCTGAACAATCCCAATTTCTTCAGCCTGACTTTGTGGCAGAGGTGTTCCAACACCCTGATCACTTTCATGGCCTTCCTCTGGACCCACTCCATCAGGTCCATGTCAGGTCCACGTCCTTTCTGTATTGCAGTACTCCAGGTGAGGTCTTAGCAGAACAGATTACAGTGGAAGATGTCCAATACCTTCCCTATCCACTCAGCTTTAGGTATTTGTTTCTATTAATTATGTGGCTTTTAACACAGAAGGAAGACCAAACCTGTGAGAAAGCTACATGATCTTATATAAGCATACACATATTTGGCACAAGAGAAAAAGTAGTGACTTTGAATTAGTACCTCTATTTTCAGCATCTTTGGATTTATTATCCATGAAATCCTAAATAGCAAAAGCACCTTAGTGTCTGGAGGAAGCAGTGGGAGAAAAGTAAAATGGAATCTAAAGGAGTGAAAGTCAGTGAGGGATTGGAAAACACTTTATACTTGTGTGCCTTGCTGCCAGAGTACGAATATCATCTCTGAGCTGGATTTTTGCCAGGTCCTTCAGAGGTTTTAAAGTTGTCACACTTAAAATACCTAGCAATATAAGCAAGTTTTAACAGGTGAGACTTCATGGTGAATACTATTTGCTCAGACTGTTTCTAACCTGTTGGGTCTGGACATAATTCAGTGAGTTTGGGTGAAATGTGCTGGTTTTGATGATTCCCCAGTGGAAGGCTATAATGCCAAGAAATAGTTTTCCTGAGTCCTGAGGTTTTGATGAGAGTGGTAGCTGATAAATATAGCCAAGCACAAGTAAGAGTCCAATAAACAGTAGCAGTGCTTTTCTCATGACTGCTTCTGAAGCACTTGTCAGCATCCAGCAGTATGTTAACTAGAAGGATATTGATCAATTAGAATTTAGCAAAGAACAACAAATTACTTGAGGACCATGAGGACTTAGGAGATGGATTAAAGGTATTAAATTAGGTATGTGATGACTAAGCAAAGCAAGGAACGGTGTTTAGATAAACCTCTCACATTTCCTCAGATTCAGTGTCATGGGTGGTGCTACATGGTTCATATGGTGGGGAATGGGTATCAAAAGATATTGTTTGCTCATGTGAAAAAGATTAGCCATCTTTTCCAGGAGGAGGAGGAAAATCTACTTGCTAGCAGGACTGAGGTAACTGCTGGACAGCCTTTGCAGCTGAGTGCTGTACGGCTTTCTGCAAGTTCTGCTCCAGGACCCCATGCATCGAAGAGTTTTCATGTATAGTCCTTAGTCCTTAGCGAGGCCTTAGCTTTATGGGATCATGACAAGGTGGGCAGCAGTTTGAGTATTATGGTGAGTGTGAAAGATTTGGTGAGTTAGGAAAGAGTGAAGTTTGCTAGCTGTACTCAGAAGGATGTATTTAATGCTGTGAGGGAAGACATAGATAAGAATAAAATAGGTTATTGAAGAATAAGCCACAGAAAACCAAACTAAACCAAACCACAAACAATAACAACAACAACAAAAACAACCCACAACAACAACAAAAAACCCAGACCAAAACCCAGAACAACCCCACAAAAGTAAGTTCTGCTGCAGAATTATCTCCTGAGATAATTTGGAGGATGACTCACAGCTGATATTTTAAACATTATTCTGCATGAAGCTCTATGAGGTGTGCTTCTGGGATTAAGCCTTCCTTAGCAGAGAAATGGGCATCAAGATCAATGAATCTTCTCTAAGTTTAATGTTTGCCATTTTCTGAGTATATTGTGAACAATGCTCACATTTCTGCCCTAGAAGGTGCTCCTGGATGGAGCAAGAAGAATTTGCGTACTGTTCCCATGAAACACTGGAATGCATTGAAAAAGCTTGAGTGATCATTAGTGTTATTAGCTAATAGGCTAATAATATTTTTCTCATTATGTGGAGTGGTGGGAAGTAGGAAGGCAATCAGACCTCGTGCCAGAAGCTCTGAGTCACAAGTAAAAGTTATGCTGCAATCCTGCAGCACTTCCCTTTTATGGTCCTTGTCAGTAGTCTCTAGTAAGAACATATGAACACTTCTACTTCTCCCTGCTTGCTTTCTATCTCTTCTGGGCACACAGAGAGCAAGCAGGCACAACCCTTCTGTACTCACTGACAGCTATTACTGCTGTGTGATTTCTCTTTTTCCTTGTCCCAGAGAACTCACAGAACTGTCTGTACTTTTGCAAAGAAGGGGCTAGTCACAAACACGAATTGCAGCCTTTAGATGTGCCCTTTTATCCTGTGAGCAGGGAGGGAGCTCTTGTAAGAGAATGGAGATACAAAAGTTATTCAGCATTTAAAGGCTCTTCTCAAGATCCTCTCTATTTTTAAATGGGTTTATTTTGATTTTGCCATCACATTTTCCACTTCTTCCTATTAATCCTCTAAGAAGGACTGCAATGATTTTTGACTGCGGTGCATACATATACACATTAGAAGCACACCATGGTATGTGGCAAATGTAGTCTTAGTGATGGTGACTATAGGATTGAGGAGGCAGTAATGAATTGACCAACTCTTAAGACCAGAAGATGACCATGTGTTACAGTTTGATCAGCTTGGCACTGGTGTCAGAGCATGAAGTGTAGCTACAGCACTACAGCACTGGCATCAGATTCTTTGTACTATCACTTGTACAAATATCCATCTCTTTTGCATGGTTTTGGCTTTCTCATTGATCTAACTTTTAAACCACACTGAAAGAAAAAAAATAGTGAGGCATTGTTTTGTACTTATGAATATTGTAAGCTCTGCAATGCTTATCTTGCTTACTAAGCTCTTGAAGTGTATATCAAGCCCTTATTAAACCCTGTGAGTAACAGTAATGACCTGCTGAAATAGGCAAGAGTAATGTTTTTTGGATCAACTGATGAAGATTTAAAGCTCCTGATAGCCTCCAGGATGAATCTAGGTGCCAATAACAACAGAAAAAAAAAAACAAACCAACCCCAACCCAATACCACTCACTAACTTTGAATAAAACCCTCTCTGTCAGCTTGAATGATAGGTGATGCATCACTAATCATAACCGTGCCAGCAAATCTGTCAGCTCTGTTTTATCTAGAAAGTACTGTCTTTTGCTCATAAAGGTTAAACTGCTACTGTGTCTTCTTAAGATCTCTGCTCTCCACAGCTGTGCTAGAAAAGCCAGTTTCCTGTGTGGGTTAACAGCTGAATAGATTATATTGCCCGTTGGGAGGGAGAGGTGGGGGATATTGTTTTGGTTTTTTTTTTCCTCCCCTGCTGGGGCTTGGAAAGTGAAATAGCCTAAAAGATTTACAAGTGACCATCTAGGGTTTCTCTAGTAGTTCTGTGTTGTTTTCAATTCCAGTTCAGTTAGCTCAAAACTTTATCACATATTCAGTAGATTTATATGTAAACTTGAGGTTAAGGCCCAGGAGATAAAGATGGAGAAAATGGAACAGTTTGTTCAGTTTCATGTAATTATCCAGTTATACTAAAGAAATCCAGACTCTGAATTGAATTTACCTTCTGCTCTGTACAAATATTTCTCTACTTGCCAAGAGGTTCAATACTGTGATACTGTCCCAAGAGGTTCAATACAGTGATATTGTCCCAGCAAGATGGGTTTCACATGATTTATCTTCTAGTAGTTAACCTTCTGGGGTCATTAAGTGAAAAGGCAAAAGGAGAGATGTAATTGGTTTAATGTTATTTTTCCCTTGTAACCAATAGAGCAAAAGTTTATTTCACTGATTGCATTTCCTTTGGCACAGAGGGGTCCTTAATGAGGGAAAGAGGAATAAGGCAAGCAATGTGCACAGCAAGGTTACTGCCCTGAACTCCAGGAGAGTAGATCTTGCCTCATCAGGGATCTGCTTGATAGGGCACCATAGGCTAAAGCCATGGAAGGAAATGGCACCCAGAAAATATGGTTGACATCAAAGGATCACCTCCTCCAAACTCAGGAGCAGTGCACTCCAAAAAGAGAAAGTCAGGTAAAAATGCCAGGAGGCCTGCATGGATGAACAAGGAGCTGCTAGACAAAATCAGGTGCAAAAAAGGAAGCCTATAGAGAGTGGAAACAAGGCTAACTAGCCTAGGAGGAATACAGACAGATTGTCATGACATCTGGGAATCGTGTCAGGAAAGCTAAGGCTTTGATAGAATTAAATCTGGCCAGAGACTTAATGGCAACAAGAAAAGCTTCTGTGTGTGCATCGGTGATAAATGAAGACTGAATTAAATATGTGCCCTCTCTGAAAGGAAATGAGACCTTGTTACCTGGGATATGGAGAAGGCTGAGATATTCAAGGACATTTTTTTTTGCCCCAGGCTTTGCCAGCAAGTGCTCCAAATGCACTGTCCAAGTCAAGGCTGGAAGAATGAACTACACACTGTGGGAGAAGATCAGGTTCAAGACCATCTAAGAAACCTAAATATGCATAAGTCCATGAGACCTGATATGATGCATCTGCAGGTCCTGAGGAAACTAGCATTTGATGGATGGACCACTTGGCAAATAAGGAATGTGACAGTTCAGAAGTTACCCACCTCCCCACTCTTATGAAATCACCTAGACTAGACTCAGTACCCCCACCTGGAGTATTGTGTTCGTCTCTGAAGTCCTCAACACAGGAAAGCTATAAATCTCTTGAAGTGAGTCCAGAGGAGGGCCATGAAGATGATCAGAGATCTGGAACACCTCTTCTCTGAAGACAGATTGAGGGAGTTAGGGTTGTTCAGCCTAGAGAAGGCTCTGAAGAGAACTTATAGCAGACTTCCAATACTTAAAGGGGTGCTACAGAAAAACTGAGGAGAGATTTGCTATGATGTGGCAGGAGAAGGAATAATGGCTTTAAACTGAAAGAGGGTAGATTTTGATTAGATATAAGGAAGAAAAAGTCTTCACAATGAGGATAGGGAGACACTGGTACAGATTGACCAGAGATGCTGTGGATGCACCCTAACTGGATGTGCTCAAGGCTGCATTGGATGGGGCTTTGAGCAACATGATATAGTGGAAAGTGACCCCACCCATAGCAGGGAGGTTGGAACTAGACTATCTTCAAGGTCCATTCCAACCCAAATTATTCCATGGCTTCACCTATAAAATCAACATAGACAGAACTGAGGCTTAAATGAAACTGAAGAGTAAATAATTTTTAATGTGTTTCTAGTAACTAACACTAGCATAAGATATTTGCTTGTCAGAAGTGAATTACAAAGTCTTTCAGTCATAATACAAGTTAAAACCATGAAGCAGAGGAACTTGGAAATATTTTTTTTTATATGGCTGTTTTTTCTTCTTACTTAGAGTCACAGAATCAGTCAGGGTTGGAAGGAACCACAAGGATCATCTAGTTCCAACCCCCCTGCCATGGGTAGGGACACCCTACCCTAGATCAGGACAAACTTAGACCAAGTGTAGCCAGATACTACACCCACAAATGTCCTGAAGATGAGGAAAAGTAGTTTGAGATGTCTGCATTTTGTAATAAATATCTATATGTCTCACTAATACAACCTGGTATATAGGAGATTGTTCCTCACTGGCTCTGGATGGTAACATCTGTCATAAAAGGAAAAGCTTTTTGTACAGTTTTGCTACAATCAGAATGAAAACCTAGATCATTTGCATATAGAACACTGCATAATTTTAGTCCTGATTTTGGCTGCTTATGTCAATGATTCATTTGTACTTGGTGGCTTCACAGTCAGAGTAGTGCAAAGGGTTCAGTAAGAGTGAGGGAAAATAAAGCGAGCTACTGATAGGAGATGCTTTGAGCTGAAGTGAAATTGAAAGGTATTAAAATCCCATTGACACTTTTTTTTAGGCTTTGTCCTCATTGTTGTCCTAATTACCAAACATGATCCCTGCATTTATTTTTTTCTTTAAGTCACATAAAAATGGTTGATCTTCCAAAGAGGACTGGAAAATTGTATATTTCTTTTCCTTCCTTGCTCCCTAACACAGTTATAGTCATTATTAGCTCTCCCCTGCCGAGTTTCTATTATAGTCAGACAACTAGACCTGGATTCATTTTCCCTACAAGGCAGTTTGCAGTGCTAATGGACAAGAAATCAGGTCACCTTTCAAAACTACCAGTAGACTGTTTGATTGACAGATATGTATATTAACAATAATGCTATTTTTATGGCTTTGATTTTCTGCTGTGCTTTACTATCTTGGTTCACTTGCTAGTTTATTAACTGTGAGAGTGTATGTACATGAAAACAATACTGTCCCTGATCCCTTGCCCTGCTTGTAATATTCCTGTCTGAGCTCTCTCCTTCAGAGCCAGTTATATACTGAACTTTAAATGCTGCCTTTCCAGCTCTTTTCAGCTGTACAAAGCTGCTCTGTTACCCTTCCAGCTCAATTCATAGCCTTTTTGCCTGTGAGCTAGCAGTCTGTCAGTTCAGTTTCCATCCTTGCCTATGTGCCCTCACCCATCCATGGACAGTACAGAGAAATATCAGACTGGATATTACCTCTTCTGGCCTCTTCAGTGATATATAGATACAATCATTCAATGACATCCCTGCCCCAGGCTGGGTGGCCACAGAATTTTCTTCTCGTTGCAATATCTGGTTTGAACAATCAGACTTCTAAAATAGCTCTGCAGGTGGTTGCCAGGAGAGGAATATATATCTCCTAATCTTACACCTGAGTCTTTTCAAGCTATACTAAAGTGCCTGGCTTGGTACTGGGATGGACTTTGACACAGATAAATGCAGAGGATAACCTGTAAGCAAATGCTGCAGACCATAGAGATTATGGTCCCCTCATTTCTTCCTAGCTCTTTATATTTGAAAGCAGAGTTAAGACAGCCTGGGTCAGTTGGTTCTACTGTTGTTTAAAGTCAGCTCTCAGCTGTTGCAGTGTAACACTTTCAAAGTCATGAGACTCCCATGAGGCATAATCCCTAATCATGGAGCCTGTCTTAAATATGGAATACAACCATGAGTTTATTGGCTAAGATCAGCACCTCATTAACAGAATCTGTAGGAGAATGGTGCACGAAATGGAATGCTTCCCTTTTTTGTCAGTGGGCCACCATAGAAGTAGAATGATAGAATCATGGAATCAACCAGGTTGGAAGAGACCTCCAAGATCATCCAGGCCAACCTAGCACCCAGCCCTCGCCAGTCAACCAGACCACGCACTAAGTGCCTCACCCAGGCTTTTCTTGAAGACCTCTGGGGATGATGACTCCACCACCTCCCTGGGCAGCCCATTCCAATGCCAATCACTCTCTCTGTGAATAACTTCCTCCTAACATCCAGCCTAGACTTCCCCAGCACAACTTGAGACTGTGTCCTCTTGTTCTGTTGCTGGTTGTCTGGCAGAAGAGACCAACCCCACCTGGCTACAACCTCCCTTCAGGTAGTTGTAGACAGCACTGAGGTCCCCCCTGAGCCTCCTCTTCTCCAGGCTGCACACCCCCAGCTCCCTCAGCCTCTCCTCACAGGGTTTGTGTTCCAGGCCTCTCACCAGCTCTGTTGCCCTTCTCTGGACACATTCCAGCATATACATATAAAGCAACCAGGTAGAATTAGTATAAAATTCACTAGGCCCAAATTGGCCTTCCTGAATCCTCCACCCCCCCGTTGGCCTGTAAGGTAGGCTGAAGCCACTCCTGCCTCCACCCACCCCAAGCTAGGCCTAGGAGGCCTCAGTGGCCTGCCAGCTCCTCTACAAATCATGAGATAAGAGCGCACACTGCTTGGAGAAGTGAAGGCCAGGAGGGCAGGGAAAGGAAGGGGCAGAAGGGCAGTCAAGCACTGTCCATCAAGCTGTGACACTGGAAAGGGAATAGAATAACAATATCACAACATCCTGGGATGAGCATTGCTCTCTACAGCTACCTGAAAAGATGTTGTGGAGAGGTTGCTGCTGGTCTCTTCTCTCTGCTGGTCTCTTCTCTCAGGTGGTTAGTTACAGAACAAGAGGGAATGGCCTCAAGCTGCAACTAAGTGGATTTAGACTAGACACTAGGAAAAACATTTTCACATAAAGGGTGGTCAGACATTGGAGTGCACTGCCCAGGGAGGTGGTTGAGTCACTGTGAGAGTCTAACTCCTCCCTGGACCTTGACAGTCACCAACCCTGGATGTGTTTGAAGGTCATTTGGATGTGGTGCTTGAGGATACGGTTCAGGGTGAAGCCTGTAGAGCAGGGATATTACACAGTATCACAGTATCATCAGGGTTGGAAGAGACCTCACAGATCATCAAGTCCAACCCTTTACCACAGAGCTCAAGGCTAGACCATGGCACCAAGTGCCACGTCCAATCCTGCCTTGAACTGCCCCAGGGACGGCGACTCCACCACCTCCCCGGGCAGCCCATTCCAGTGTCCAATGACTCTCTCAGTGAAGAACTTTCTCCTCACCTCCAGCCTAAATCTCCCCTGGTGCAGCTTGAGGCTGTGTCCTCTTGTTCTGGTGCTGGCCACCTGAGAGAAGAGAGCAACCTCCTCCTGGCCACAACCACCCTTCAGGTAGTTGTAGACAGCAATAAGGTCACCCCTGAGCCTCCTCTTCTCCAGGCTAACCAATCCCAGCTCTCTCAGCCTCTCCTTGTAGGGCTGTGCTCAAGGCCTCTCACCCTGCCTCGTCGCCCCTCTCTGGACACCTCAAGCATCTCAATGTCCCTTCTAAACTGGGGGACCCAGAACTGAACACAGCACTCAAGGTGTGGTCTAACCAGTGCAGAGTACAGGGGCAGAATGACCTCCCTGCTCCTGCTGACCACACCATTCCTGATGTTGGTTGGACTTGGTGATCCTGGGTGTTTCTGTGGTTTTGTCATTCTGTGTGAATAGTATCTTTCAGCAGTATTTTTAAAGCTCAGTCATATGTTTTACTGATCAGTGGAAAGAGACTAAAAGCAAATGCTGGATAACTTTCAGTTAGATGAAGTGCTTGATGTTTCTGGCTAAAGAAGAGATTAATCCTGCTGGAAGGAGCAACCATTTGCAATAATAAGAAAGGTAAATTTTAAACTATGCTTAAGTGATTTTGGGTTCTAAGTCCTACTGAGAGACTGAGATTTTAACTCCCCAAGTCACTAGCCAAAAATATATTTAGGCTCCTTAGTAACATTACTGAAAAGATACTTTGCAAAAAGTACAGTCAGATATCCTTGGGAAGGTAATTTAAGAGAGATTTAAGATGTGTGGGAAGTCTAAATAGTTGTGAATATTTGCTACTGAACAGATTTCTTAGATACTTGATCAAATACAATGTCATGGCCACAACTCCCAAAAGGTCTGCCTGCACTAGTGAAAATGGATGAGCTAATAGGGAGGCTTGACAAAACAATATGTCATTCTGGGGGGCTCAGCAGCCACAATTCTTGCCTTCAACAGAAGTGGGAAAAGCTAAAGTTCTTAAAATCAGCCCTCAACATGTGCTCACCTTTGTAAACCCAACTCGATAGCATCTTAGAAAAAAATAGGGTTTGATACTTGTTTGTTTTTGCAGACAGCTATCTCCACCATTCATAAAGTTCATACCCCTACAAACACTTGTGACATATTCAGGAGTCACGACCCCAGCCATTAACCAAAAAGCATAGACACTGCATGTGCTGATAACATTATTACATAGTGCCAGAAGTGTGCACTGTGTACGTTGTCTGAAGGCAGGATTCTTTTCCTCTTCCTACAGGAAGACCAAGGCATCGTAGTGTCGTGCCTTGTACATCCACAAATGACAAACAGAGCTTGCATTTCAAGCAGAAAACAGAGAAATGGAAAGCAGGCAGGAAGTGTTTTAATTCTTTTCTTGGAATCATCAAATGAAATGATAGGTGGCCAGCTCCAGAGCACATCAGAGTTATGATCTAGTTTCTTATGAAGCAGATTACTACCTTTTTTAGTGAATTGCACTTCCCTTAATCAACTGAGAGACCTCAGCACTGAATCAACATGGAGTGAAAGTCAAGAAAATGCACCACAGGTGCTTTTTATTTAGCAACAGTGGTGAATAATTAATTGAACAAACAACAAAAACACATCACACTTTTTTCTTAAAAATTAATTTGGGCTAATAGATATTTTAAGTGGCTATATTGAACGCCCAAGACGATTGCATCACCTGTACTGTCGTGACAGCGAGGAGGAAAGATGAATAACAACTCGACAGAAAGAATGCAAGAGTTCTAAATTAAGAAAAAAACCCTTACAACATAATGTTGTATTATTAATAATCCTAATTTTATACCCCTACAAAGTGACTTTAAAATGTATTATTCATTCTCAGGAAGTAAGCAAAAGATCATTCTGAACTTTCATGCAAAGACTTCAATTTGGATGAAAAGCAAGGAGAATAATTTGGGAAGCCTTCATTTAAATTTTTGCTTAATCTCTCCCATAATATTCAATTCACTAGAGGCATCTTACACTAAAAAGGCCCAAAGTTATGAAATCTGAGTTAGGCTTGGCCTTATAGGAAGCAATTAAATGTTGAAATGCTCCAGGAGCTGTCTGAAGTGCTATAACAGGGCTCCCCCAGAGTTCAGCTGTTGACTTTGCTTAGGTGTAACAGGTAGTCAGAAGCATTGAAAATTAAATTATTCTGGTGTCTCAGTAGGTGTCATTCTTTTGCTTAAGAATGAGCATTTCAGCCACTCCAGTGTTATTAAAACTGAAGTTGTTCAATATATGTAGGTAATACCATGTCTATGCGAGTTCTGCACCTTCGCATCGCTTGCTTTGGCACCCCTGCCATAGGGACAGAGTGTATGTCCTTCTCCAGGCCAGTTCTACACTTTTAAACACTGAAAGTAGTAAGGAGACTAGGAATTTGTTTGTTTGTTTGTTTTCTTCTTAGAGAGGACATTTTATCTGCTTTCACTGGAGCCTCATTTTGAAAGACCCCTGTAAACAGTGTGAGAGAGAGTGTCTGGATATGCTAGAGAAGACAGGTAGAAATTGCATGTTCAGTTATTCTTTCTCCCTCAGTTCTGGACATTTGCCCTGGGTTTTAAGAACTGAGTCCTTTCATCAACATCTCAAATTTAAAGCTTGTTTCAATAATGTGGTCTTAAATTCACTACTGATACATCAGTTAGCTAAGTCAGACCATTGGACCAAAAGAACACATTAGCTTTCTAGCACTACTGACTGTGGAGAATCCAATGCCCATGATAAAATTGGACTAACCTGAGCATTGTGGAAAAAGCTAGATACTGCAAACTACAATTATACTGTAACAGTGAGGTAGCTCCTTTCCTTAATTATTACTTTTGCATAGTTACAACAGAACTGATGAGGTTTACATTGTTTAGCTAGAAACACAAAGTGTATTTGTTCCTGGCATAGGTGTGAGAATATCATCAAATGTCAAACTGGAAAGTTTGCTGAGCATCTGAGCGAGCCCACAGCTGGAATAACACAGCCCTATCAAGAAATCTGTGGAGCTTTTATATTTTCCTGCCAGTTCTGTAATGCAGAAGAATTGGATATCTAGGCTGCTCAAGATTAATTGTACCTGAAAGCAATAGAAATTGGATCTTTAGCTTTGCATATTATTGCTTAGCAAATAGAAAAAGCTCAAAAGTGTTTCTCCATCTACAAAGCAGTTGGCACTGGCTTCTTCCTAGTTACATTTCATAGTCAACAGTGTCAGTAACTGGAAAAGGTGCTCTTTTATATTGCATACATAAGTGGCCATATACTTGGCTGCACATGACTTTCTTTAAGGAAATATAATTAAAGGGATTAAAATTGGAAGTGGAAGAACACTTCCATTGGCGTTATACTCCTCTGCCTCTCTGCATCCCTGGATATTGCCTCTGGATATTATAATTTTTTTTGATGACAGACTGCTTACCATTTCTTCTTCAAGAATTTGGCTTTAGCTGGCATGCCAAAAAGCCATTTAAAGTTCATCCTTACCTGGTAGAGGAGACATCATGACCAGGAATGTGTTTTTTTCCAAGGTTGAGGCTCACCTCCTATATTTCAGGTGTACTGACCACTGTGAGGTGCCCAAATGTGGGAAACTGGACTGTGTAATTTGTGGTAATGGGAGACTGCATCCTGGCATTCTCCCCTGTTTTAGGAAGATATTGGAAAGAGAATGAAATAAGACCCAAGAAAGACAAGAGATCCACAATGCAGTTGTTCATCAAGCAACATTACAGGCTTGGGAAGCTGTGCCTGGAAAGATGTATTTTACTTTAGTCTCTCTTTTAGCTCCCTATCTCCTAAACACAGATAATGCCCTTGAATTCCATATATGTTTTGCAATGATAAATGAATTGTCTGCAAAGTACTCAGATTCTGGGTTGATGAGCATCATAGAAAAGCTCAGGAGGGACTTTTTTTTTTTTTCAGAGTGGAGTTTGAACAGTGTTTTTTAAATATGTCTCAGAGCAACATATTGAACAATGAGGCTAAAAAAAAATTGAACAGCTGCTAATTAAGTCCTTTCGATGCACCAAGTTAGGTAGGAGTACTCTTGAGAGTAGTGAGTGTGTGATCCTGTAATTAAAGACTACAGTTCCTACCAAAAAAGTGGGGAAAATAAGGTCATACTGGTACATTTTTGGCAGCTTAACTTCATAGACATAGTAATTTTGTCTAAGACTTGAAAAACCATGTGAATGTAAAACAAGCAAAATCAAATCAATGCCTGGTCTTGACACTTACTTGGTTTACTTAACAGAACTGAGACCTTAAGACCCACCCCACATTTCCTTTCTCCTTGGATTAATTGAGTGACAGTAGCAGCAGCAGAGCATTTTCTTCCTGGACCAACACCAAAAAGGGATGAGATATCTATTTTCTTGCACAGTAGATAGAATTTTTAGGAAGCCTAGATTTTGTTTCATCCTCTAAGGAAGAAAGTTAACATGAACTCGCCATCCCTGGAGGTGTTCAAGAAAAGACTGGATGAGGCACTTGGTGCCATGGTCTAGCTGACTGGATAGAGCTGAGTGATAGGTTGGACTGGATGATCTTTGAGGTCTCTTCCTACCTGGTTGAGTCTGATCCTTTCATTCTATTCCTTTATTTTCTTTCTCTTTTCTCCTCACTTCTCTTTACTGTCTTTCCTTCCCTATTCTTATCCTCATGTGTGTACGTCAGGATCACAAGATAACAGAATGTAAGGGGTTGGAAGGGACCCAAAGAGATCTTTGAATCTAGTCTATATGGTTTGACACTGTTTGTGCCTTAATTCTGTGACTGAGGATCCAAACTTCCAACAACTGGAATTCCTCCAGATTGGGACAGTGCCTTTGACAGAGGTTGTGATACCGATGGGGAGATTCCCAGTGATGTCAGAGGAGACTCGCTGCTCTTCACACTTCAAGGTATCTGTACTGCTACAAAATTTCATGCTGTTTCTTCCTAAGTCTCTTTTGTAATTCTGTGGTTACTGTTTAATCTGATAGGTGATTATTTTTCTCTTTAAAAGCATCAGTTTGGGACCAAATGTGCTCTTTGGCAGTTTTGAGTGTTTATTTACATGCACTCTCACACTCAGGTTTCTGTCTTAACAGCTGTTGTTATTCAGGCACTGTCAGCAAGGGTGGCCTGTGCAAACAGCTTCTTATCTCAGTTTCCTATTTCCTCCTGGAAACCTTCTCCCAGGCTCCTGGTGCATTTTCCCCCTGCATCCATAGCTACTCGCAGTTCTGTAACACTTCCCTCTCTGCACCTCTCTATCACTTTCCCTGACCCCGTTCTCCTTTCTTATCCAGGCAGATCTTGTGCCAGAAGTTATGATGAAAGCTGCTTTCAGGAGTAGGGGAAAGAATCCAACCTGGTGGAAAAGTAGTACTTCCACCTACATGATGCTGAAAACCACAACCAAGTTAACATCAGCATTTTTGACGTTACTTAATAAAATACAATAGAATCCAGACAAAGTTTTGCAAGGAGACTGCTAATGGCACAACACTATTATAATCTTGCCCCAAACTCAATTTAACTGGCTACAGCTGTATCATCTGTGTGCATAAGTATCTTTATGAAGGCACAGAGGTCTTGGAGGGCTGTTTGTTTTTCTGTACTGCTCCAAGCAGAACAGAAAATAACATTAGGAGCCTTCCACTGTGTCCCCAGAGAAAAGATGTACAGCCAGGCTGACCATAAGCTTTCTGTCCTATTTCCAGACCACTCTTTTTCATGGTCATCCATGACAAATAGCAGCAGCTTGATAGGTTGATTTTATATTGTTTTTCCAAGGAGACTCTTTTGTGTAGAACTGCTGGAGGTTCTAAGGCACTTAAAGCAGTTTCAGTCTTTGAATATGACTCCCATCAAGATACCTATAGAGTTTAGAGGTATCTTAGGTGCTAACACCACTCTTGCTTGAAATTAAGTAATCCAAAATTATTATTTTAAGCAGAAACCCTTGTGTTGAAATAGTAGTTCATAGAATAAACTTTCTTTTCTTTTTTTTTCCTCCCTGCTAATTTGTTTTGTTTTCAGGCACTCTAAGAGAACACAAAAGAACAGTTATCCTTAAAATCCTATCCTCAAGAGAGAGTGAAGACAGGGCCAAGAACTGCCCTTTGTATAAAGATCTGTAACCATTTGGTCACATCTTGAAGAGTTCTTTTCCAGCCATCTCACTACCATCTTGGAAACTCAAACTGCCCTTCACATTAGAGTCCAATATTTTTCTATTCCTTCCAATTGCCTGTTTAATTATTCTGTTTTTTTTTTTTTCCCTGTAATTAAGATGTGAAACTGGAAACAGTCTTTATTGAATAAACATAGAATAATTTCATGTTACACTCCTGTTGGGCTGGTAACAGAAAGTTCTAATTAATTGCATCAAATACCAGAGCATCAAGATGCTGATTAAACAGAGGGTGCAGAAAATCTATCTATCTATCTATCTATCTATCTATCTATCTATCTATCTATCTATCTATCTATCTATCTATCTATCCAACTGATCTGCCACTGTGTAGTTAGCAAGATCACAGGATCACAGCATGTAAGGGGTTGGAAGGGACCCAAAGAGGTCATTGAGTCCAACCCCCCTGCCAGAGCAGGACTACACAATCTAGCAGAGATCACACAGGAATGCATCCAGATAGTCCTTGAAAGTCTCCAGAGAAGGAGACTCCACAACTTCTCTGGGGAGCCTGTTGCAGTGCTCAGGTCTAGCTCAGGTCACAGAGGAATGCATCCAGACTGTTTCTTAAGCCAGCTGCCCCCAGTGGTGAAGCCTTACCTCATAGCATGTACATATTTGCAATTCCAAGTAATTTTTGAACAAGTGAGGTTTATTGACATGTTTGGAATACGTGGCAAATTTTCAGGTCTCTATCTAAGCTCTCATACTCCTTGGAGGAAAAAAGCCATTGTTTTAAGAATAACTATTGAAGTCATTGAACTTCACTATTGTGAAGTTTTATCTTTTTGTTTATTTGTTTTTTTCCCTTTTTACTGTGGTTGGCACACTGAAAAGAAAGTTAGGTTGGCTAAGAAGTGACAAGTAAAATGAAGTTACTAGCAGCAAAAAGGCAAATCCAAAGATGGTATATATGGAATGAGTAAGTAGATAACTGTGCTGGTTTGAGGCTAAATGGAATATTCTAATGACAGAAATTAGATCATTGGTTGTTGAAAGAAAAATAGTGATAAAGTCTATGTGATAAATAGTGATAAAGTCAATCATTCATTGGTTTGCTAAAAGGGATAAAGCCAAAGAGTAAACAATTTGCTCTCTTTTTGTCTCAGAGCCCTTGCTCCTTTCACTTTTTTGCTCTGCTTTAACAGATCTTCCACTAACAGATAACAAAGTAAGCAAGTAAGCTCTGCTGGTTGGGGTTTTTTTTTGTCTGTCTGGGAAAGTAGAGATAGAGAGGGTGGCTTTGAGCCTCACAGACTCAAGTTGTGCTGGGGGAAGTATAGGCTGGATGTTAGGAGGAAATACTTCATAGAGAGTGTGGTGTGATTGCCATTGGAACGGGCTGCCCAGGGAGGTGGTGGAGTCACCATCCCTGGAGGTGTTAAGGAGAAGACTGGATGAGGAACTCAGAGCCATGGTCTACTTGACTGGACAGAGCTGGGTGCTAGGTTGGACTGGATGATCTTCAAGATCTCTTCCAACCCATTTGATTCTATGATTCTGTGGTTCTTTGGGAGGGAATTTGGATTTCTGTATTGTTTCTAATTGGTATATTTGTTCTTATTTGTAAATATATTGCACATATATGCTTGTAAATTTGGCTTTGTTGTAAATATAGCTTTATCTTGCTTCCAACACATAGTGTGTGTGGGGAAGTTCTCAACTCACCACAATAATATTTGAAATCTAAATCTTTACCTAAGTCTCACTGCATACCTGGATCTTAAAACTATTTACATACAACTCTAATAATATGCATTTTGTGACGTGTGTTAGAAAGCACTGTAAATAGCTAGGAGTCAA
Organism: Pogoniulus pusillus; assembly: GCF_015220805.1. Taxonomy (NCBI): domain Eukaryota; kingdom Metazoa; phylum Chordata; class Aves; order Piciformes; family Lybiidae; genus Pogoniulus; species Pogoniulus pusillus. The sequence goes on from NC_087275.1 coordinate 25,773,699, forward strand.
AACCTCAGAAACATAAACTGGTGAATGAGACAGCCTTTCATCAGCTCCTGGAAAAGTGATTTTTTTTCCCCCTGTAGACCATAGATAATAAGTTTGCAGACAACAAAGAACCAGCTGACGAACAAGTGGCTGGCTGAGCTGTGGGTAATAGAGTGGAGTGGGTTGAAAGATGCTGTTGTGCACTGCCTGACCTACATATGAGCTACTTGCAACTTGGAGAGTGGGAAGAGGATTAGACTGAGCATTTGAGAGTTTCTAAACCAAATCATAACTGCTACTTTTTGTTAGCACGAGCAATGCATAAGGAAATCTTACTGGGGAATATTGTCTTTTTACAGAATAGTGACAGTAGGCAAAGAATTCCTCCAAACTATTTTCTGATTCCAGTAAGCTAGAAAAAAACATGTAATAGCTTTTAGTGTTCATGGCTGTGCTTGGTGCTTGGCAATGCTGTCTAAGAGGAAGCTAAACTAAAAGGTAGAAAGTGTGCAGGAGCAAACAGGACTTTAATGTGCTTCACAGATGGTAAAAGTCAGGATGAGGTATTCTGGGGAAAAAAAGGTTTTAGATAAACAGGGAAGGCTACTGTTAGGTTATCTGCATCACCAATTAAATAAAAAATACATAACTCAGATGATGGAATTTAGTGAGGGTACTCAAGCTGTTAACAGGTGGAAAGAGCAGAAGGCTTCTAACAGAGTGAGATTGTGCAATGCCTCATGTTTTCACCACACAAGAAACATTTTAAGCTCAACTGCCATCACAAGTCAACTGAATCTTGTGTTTTCCATGCATGAATGTTCCACAATATCTGGCTGTTACAATAAACTCAGCACAGAGTTGAGCTGCAAAAGCAGTTTTCAGGCAAGTCAGCTGAAGCAATGCACAAACTTCCCAGGTTCACATCCCTTTCCTTTCAGCTTCCTCAGCAAGACTCCCTCCAATGAAAAAAGGAAGACTACACACATATAGTAGGCTCAATCCACTGATTCCTCCCTGCATTTGGTTTACCAAAGTCTAATTTCATACATGTTTTGGTTTTGACTGGGGAGGAGTTAGTGCATCCAGTACCAGTGACCCTGTGACATGAGTGCTGGAGACCTAACACTTCATGAAAGAAATGTCATGAAATCACATCCCCACTGGCAGCAAAGACTCCCTGAGGCTAGGTATCAACTAAAATTTTTATTCCAGTTCTTGGCAGAAGCAGACACAAAGATTCAGAAAGCGTATTAGGAGTTACCATGAATGTTGTACATTGTAGTTTTTGGTTTAGCAGTGCAACAGACTGAGTTTATTCTACTTTATTCTTTTTAAGGAGAAAAGGGCATTGAAATAATAATGCTCTCACTGAATTGGAGATGAATACAGAAAGGTTGTATTTAAAAATGTGTAGGAAAAGATATGGCATACATGAATCCTTAACACCTGATACAGATACAGGATACATGACAATTCCCCCAAAACCTTCTACCCAACCAAACCAAAAGCACCACTACTGTGTACAGTTCTGGAGCCCCTAATACGTGAAGGACATGGAGCTGTTGGAGTGAGTCCAGAGGAGGGCCATGAAGATGATCAGAGGGCTGCAGCAGCTCTGCTATGAGGACAGGCTACAAGAGCTGGGGATCTTCATCCTGGAGAAGAGAAGGTTTCAAGGAGACCTTGTAGTGGCCTTCCAGTATCTGAAGGGGACCTACAGGAGGGCTGGCGAGGGACTATTTAAAAGGTCTTGTACAGACAGGACGAGGAGTAATGGGTTTAAACCAGAAGAGGGGAGATTTAAACTAGATGTTAGGAAAGTGCTCTTTACAGAGAGGGTGGTGAAACACTGGCACAGGTTGTCCAGGAAGGCTGTGGATGCTCCCTCCCTGAAGGTGTTCAAGGCCAGGTTGGATAAGGCCTTAAGTAACCTATTCTATTGAGAGGTGTCCCAGTCTATGTTGGGGGGTTGGAACTGGATGATCTTTGAGGTCTCTTCCATCCAAAACCATTCTATGATTCTAAAACCCCAGTGCTCACTTTCTCCCTGATCCTCCCCCCATCCCCCCAAACAGGCCAAAATTCACTGCAGTTACAGCCTTGAAGGCCACAGCCCACAAGGTGCACCTATATTATTATCCAAATAAGGATCCCTCCGGAGTTCCAAAAGGAAAGGGAGAAAAGAGAGAGAGCTGACTTTGCTGCTCTCTTACAAGGTGTCAGCAGGATTATGGGATTGACTAACAAAATTATGATATCCAGGGACAACCAATCCATCCCTAGGGTGGATCTTGGTCTCTGAAGCTTATTAGGAAATCTAACTCCCCCTTGAACCACCAGATGTATCACCTTGACATTAAAAATAGAGTTTAGTCTATATATCTTCACAGTCACATGTTAAGAAACATGTGTACCTATGAAGTTACATATGAGTATACTTACACACTGACTGAGGAGATACATGTTCTTTAACAAGGTGTTCTACCAGGTAACCTACTAGAAACAATGCTAATCAAACAGAGATGTCAGGAGATTAAATGCTTTGTACAAATTTAGGACACGAGAATGCAATACTCTATTCAATTTATCCTTTTTTTCCCCCTCCAGATCAAACTAGATCAGTCTGCTTAGATCATAGACCATAGAATCAACCAGGTTGGAAGAGACCTCCAAGATCATCCAGGCCAACCTAGCACCCAGCCCTAACCAGTCAACTAGACCATGGCACTAAGTGCCTCAGCCAGGGTTTTATTGAACACCTCCAGGGACAGTGCCTCCACCACCTCCCTGGGCAGCCCATTCCAATGCCAATCACTCTCTCTGTCAAGAACTTCCTCCTAACATCCAGCCTATACTTCCCCTGGCACAACTTGAGACTGTGTCCCCTTGTTCTATTGCTGGTTGCCTGCCTTATTTCTTTAATTTCAAGTTATACAAAATCTCTGAAACTGAATGGAATTTGAACAAGTGTATTGATCACCACTGCTGAACTAGAACCACTTGCTTCCTTGGTCAGCTCTTTAAAAGACTCACCAGTACTGGAAAGGAAGGGAACCTGAAATAACTGTTTCTTTTCAATAGAAATAAATGTGGCTCCCATGCTTTGGGCTGACCTTCATGCTATCAGGATGTATTAGGTGTATCGTGAAGCTTACCAGGCAAGACCTCAGGGGACTTTGGTAGAGGGATGCCTAAGCTGTGAATTCCTGACAGCCTTAGGCACTGAGTCATGCAGCTCAGCCAGCTTGGTGGCCTATCTCAGTATGCACAGTAGCAAAACTTTAGGCACCTACTTAAGCTTTGTGTTGAAAACTTTGGTGCCTGTGCATGCTGAGGCACTCTAGCAGCAAAGCAGCTTTTTAGTTTTCTTTGTGTGTGTGTGTGTGTGTGTATTTTGTGAATCCCCTCAGAGTTAAGTACATGAATGCAACCTAAAATGAAATTGAAGTGCCACAATTCCTTTGTGAGCCTCCGCATAAGTTCTCTGAAATGAAACTCACCTCTTTCATTAGCAATGTCTGTCAGCACGAAAAAGATTTAAAGGTCATTGGTTTGCAAAGTGGTATGAGCAGAATCTCAAGGCTGGTAGAGTAAGTCTTGCTGAGGAAGCTGAAAGGAAAGGGATGAAACATCTTAATTCTCTCTGCAGGCTCCCTGCATTCCTCCAGCGCTCTTCTGTTTTGGTCTGTGCAACTACCTTGTGGTTAATCCTAGGATTAGAGCATTCCACCATGTGGTAGGACTCATACAGCAAAAATCTATGAATGGAAAAAAGTTTGTATGTGGGAGATACTTTTTGGTTTGTTTTTTTCTTCCTTGGGGCATTGAGTTACATTGTGTTATTTTGAGTACTTGTTTGATGAAAGACCCTGCATTTTATTCTCAAAAGTGGCTTTGTGTTCTATCCTAAAGCAAACTGAAGATTACTACAATGTAACCTAACTCATGATTCACTGAAAAGATAGGGGGGGAATCTGGGGTGGCTGATTTTCTGTGGTTTATGCAACTAAAAATCAATAGTAACCTTATTGCAGATAACAAAGAAAGCTTTTAAAGACACAGATGTAGATGCACACAGTGTAATGTCTTCTGCAGTCCAGTTAATCTTCCCTGTTTGGGGATATTATATAAACAATGAGAAAGAAGTACATTAGCACTGCTTTGTAGAAAGACCACCATGTTTAACTAACTTCACTTCAGATATCACACTACAATATGGTTTTATCAATGAGGATATTGTGTCTACCCTCTCATTTGCAGATGACTTCGGGTTAGGTGGGAGAATTGACCTATGTGAAGGTAGGAAGGATCTGCAGAGGAATCTGATGCTGCTTCATTTTACTTTAATTCTCAAGGTTTGATCTGTGTGGAGCAGCTGAGAGAAGAGTGGTTGGGCAAAGGATGAACACTAGAACACAAGAATTTTCACTTCAACTGTGAGAGTGGTAGGAGCCAGTGTGACTGTGGGGTCTCCTTCTCTATAGCCTTCCAAGGTCCATCTGGATGTGTTCCTGTGTGACCTCCCCTAGGTTACCCTGCTTTGACAAAGGGGTGGGCTAGATGATCTTCAGACGTCTCTTCCATCCCTAACACTCTGTGGCTCTGTAATTCTACCATTCTGTGAGTCTATGAATGATTCTGTAATTTGGACAGGCTGGATAGATGGGCCAAGATCTATTGTATGAGGCTGAACAAGTCCTGCACTTAGGTCATAATAATGCCATGCAATGCTGCAGGCTTGGGGAAGAATGGCTGGAAGACTGCTGTCATGGCTTGAGTTGAATCTGCTGCTGCGTATATTCAACACCTTACTTCCACCATGCCAGGTTCAAAATGAAAGTGCTGGCTGGAGCAAACTATCACGGGGCTTGAAGTTCAGATTGTAATAGGACAGGCTTCCTCTTCCAGTCACTGTTTTCATTTTCCAGTTTTAGGGTGTCAGTCTTTTGCACTGCTGCTGCATGCTTGGGGACTGCTGAATGCTTGGGTGGGGGGAACTGTTTTACTGATAACTTCTGCTGCTGCTTCTGTGTTTGCTCATGTAGCTGTATAGCATATGACCTATTCTCCCTACCATCAGAAAGGGAGGAAATGGCCTCAGATTCTTCCAGGAGAGGTTTAAATTGGATAACAGGAAAATTTCTTTACAGGAAGAGTGGTCAGGCATTACAGTAGGCTGCCCATATAGGTTGTGGAGTTGCCATCCCTGAAGGTATCTGGTTTAATGGCCATGGCAGTGTTAGGTCTATGTTTGGCCCTGATCATCTTAGAGGTCTTTTCCAACTTAAACAATTCTATGATTCTGTGATAGCAGCTGTCACTGAATGCACTAAGGGCACAGGGAAGAACAAAAGTCCTTAGAAAGAAAATGAATAGGAATAAGGAAAACAGATGAATAAATACATGGTGAGTGAAGTACTTTGTCCTCTTTAGCTTTCAAACACAGACTGATGAGACTAAATCCTTCAGCTGTTGTTACAGTAGTACAAATATTTCACAATTTACCCTTAGAGATCACACTTTATAATGATACTATCCACCAACAGAGTTATACAAGTAGGCCACTAAAGGACTTTTTCTCAGCTGTTAATGTCAATATAAAGAGCAGATGTGAGTATGAATCATGTTGCCTGTTGTACTGAGAACTCAATTAGTATACAGATTACCATTTCAAAGCATAATTCCATATAAGGATATTTTAAGTGTTGCCTGTATTGTGTTAAGAAAGTCTATTTGTATGACTGTCAACACTAAAAGAAATGGCATTTTAGCCCTAAAATTTATGTACTGTTAGGCAGGGGAAAAAAAGTAAAAGCAAAAAAAAAAAAGGAAAAACAGTCCTGAAAGAGCACTAAAGAGCACTGCATCTGTCTTAATCCTAAAATTATTAGTCTGCTACCTTCACATTAATATGGTTTCATTATTGGCTTTATTCACTTTCCCCCTGACTTTCTGTAAGCATTCTTCACAAGCAGTTTTGTCTCTTTAAAGGAGGCAGGCAAGAGAACTGCTGAATCCAGTGGGACTTTTATTCTTGTGTTGTTTTCGTGGGGAAGGTGCATCAAAATGGACTTTGTGTATGAAGGAGATACATTATTTATTATTACTGTGGAAGAGATTATGAATGCTCTGCTTGATTTTTCCTTCTGATTTAAAACCAGTGGAAGAGGGAAAATTTTGTTGAGCAGTTTCTGCATACCGACTGCTTGTTTATGTCTTAAATCAGCCCAATGCCTGTATAATTTACTGTTCATTTTAATGATCCATTTATTCCATGTTTGTCTTTGAAAAGGGATCTCCTAATCAGAATTACTGATGTTATTCTCACAATGGGACTTGAAGGCCAAATTCATGGTTCTTCTTGTAATAAAAGGATGGAAAATTCAGAGACAACACTTTGACCTTCTTAACTGTGCCATCCCAGTGCCTAAAAATGCTGTGCTTGGCTCTGTTGGGGTGATTGGGAAAGCTATACGAATCATAGAATCAACCAGGTTGGAAAAGACCTCCAGGATGTTGAAGTTGGCATAAACACATTAGCAAAGGGACAAAATGCACTTGGCAAGTTAAATAACACAGAAAGGTCATAGGATAGGTTTGTGGCTTTATGTGGTGTCATTTGGGGTTGGTTTTAGTTTTGTTTTGTTTGGGCTTTTTTGGTTGACTGGTTTTGGTTTTAGTGTTTGATTTCTTTTTCCTAGTATTAAATTCTGAGATTTCAAGCGGAGGAGAGGGAGGAAATTCCATGTGCTAATAATAACAGTTTAGCATAGCATAGGAGAGAGAGTGCAAAGTTGGCTCATTGCAACGCTGAGGGGGAGGGAGAATTTGTTATGTGAACTTCAAGGACATTCAAGCCAAGTCTGCCAGAAACCAACGCTCTGGGCTCCAACAGTCAGTCCCTCAAATCTACCTAGAATCATAGAGAATGAAAAACTAGAAGGTACTTCACACTTTATCCTTCCTTCTGACCATGACTGCTTCCTGATTAGCTTCCTTTGACTGGCATTCAGCAGAGGGAATCAACATGTACTCAGCTATAAACACACACTTACAGCCTTGAGTCTAATCTAGTGCAAATTATTACCACATCACCTTAAGGAAAAAAAAAAAATCAAGAATTATTTGGGCTAAGAAAACTGCATAGCAGTAACAAGAAACAGAAAACCATGCATACAACTGTATAGTTTAGGCTTACACTCCTGTATCATTTCCTATTGATTCTTCATAGTAAAGAGTGGTGAAGAGGTGTCTGACAGATGACATCTTCATAGAATCATAAAATTGTCATGGTTGGAAGGGATCTCAAGGATCATCTAGTTCCAACCCCCCTGCCATGGGCAGGGACACCTCGCACTAGAACAAGTTTCTCAGAGATACATCCAGCCTCCCTGGGCAACCCATTACAGTGTCTGACCATCCTCATGCTGAAGAACTTCTTCCTAACATCCACTCTGAATCTACCCACTTCTACTTTTGCTCCATTCCCCCTAGCACTATCACTGCCTGACATCCTAAAAAGTCTCTCACCAGCTTTCCTAGAGGTACCCCTTCAAATACTGGAAGGCCACAATAAGATCTCAGAACCTTCTCCTCTCCAGACTGAACAACCCAAACTCTTTCAGTCTGTCTTCACAGGAGAGGAGCTCCAGCCCTCTGAATGTAGGATTCTAGATCTCCATCAGGTCTGAGATGACAGTTGAAGTCTACTATTCACACAGTAGTGCTACTGAGACTCGCTAAGGCTGGGTGCTAGGTTGGACTGGATGATCTTGGAGGTCTCTTCCAATCTGGTTGATTCTATGATTCACCCTTGAGCAATTTGAGAAGAAAAAGAGAAAGTTCCCTTCCAGCCCCTGACAGTCTGTGATTCTGTAATAAAAAGCAACATCTCTTCCTATAAACCTTGCCTCACTTTTATGCCATTGAGCCACTACAGCTGCAACAACATTACTGCTCTTATCTGCATCAAATGCTTGCTTTTTCATTTGGAGCCAATTTGGCTAATGATCCAAATAGCTGTCTTTAGATCAGCTTTGTCCTCTGCAAGCCTCAGCAGGAATTCTTTAGGGCTTTCTTCAGAATTATATTTAATATTATCTTAACTGTATTAAATATTTCAATACATCCATACTTATTTGTTTCTTATTTCATCAAACAGAAAATGAAGACCAAGCCAGATAATCTTTTTCCAAATCTCAAGTAATTTATGGTTTCAGCACAGATTATTTTAATTTCCCTAGTAGAAGTCATTCAAAAGCCATGAATCTTGTTAAAGAAATGAACCCAGTTTTGCAGTTCCTACAGAGGAAGATGAGAATTTTCTTTCCTCTTACTTCAACTTAGTCACCACTTTGAATTCTTAGTCCTGCAGCAGCTGAGATAATAGCTGAAAAGATGACTTAATCCAACATCTGACAAATCATTTCAGCATTTGCTTAACTCTAGGTACCTAATGAATGCAGTGACTGCATGTTGACTTGCCTTGTTGAACCAGACTTTCTGGCCACTACATAAGACATTTTACTTCAGTGTTTCTCATGGATTTAACTCAGGCTCACGGGCAAGTTGGTTCATCTGTCTAAGTGTAAGGTTAAACTAAACTTCTGTCAGCTACTTAAGCAAGGTTAAACTGAACCTCCATCAGCTACTTAAGCCAAAATAAACAACATGAGCTGATAGAGAGAAAAAACTAACAGCTGTGATCATCAGTAGGTATTATCAAAGTTCAGTAGCAATCATCCCTCTGCCTTATTTATTGCTGTAGTGAAATTGCCAAAGGATACACAGGTCAAATAATACTCATATGAGGAAGAATTCATTATTAGAGAAGCCAATTCCATCTTTTCCTTCCAGTAATGCCATATGAAGTATTTGTGACAGCAGTGTTTTCTCCATTCTTTCTTTTGTTCAAATGGTGAAACACTTCATGCAGAGATTTAACTGCATCTGGTAACAGCTGACCTATTAATCAGTCAAGAATAAATTAAGCATGCAGATTCTTAGCACCTCTGATTCATACTCTGTATAATTTTAAGATCCATTTAAGAAGCAGCTGATTAGAATTTACACAATTCTTTTCACTTGGAACAAAGCTCTTTAAATTAGTGCTATAATTTTATTTAGGAATGGGAATAAAACATAAAGAGATGGTGGATAGTCCTGATAATAAAACAGTAATGATGCTGCTTTAGATAGAAAATCATTAAGCATGGTCATTAAAATATACACACATTGTAATAATAATCCAATCTGGTCAACTTCTTTTCTTTAAGGATATAGTGTGCTGATGCCAAGACTATTAGTGTAAGTGGCCAATAATGCCAATCATTTAGTACTACCTATGTTAACACTGAAATGGAACAAACAAAAGACATGAATGGACGGGCAGAGGCCAACAGCATGAGATTTAAAAAGGCCAAATGCAGGGTTATGAACTTTGGCCACAACAACCCCAAGCAGCTCTACAGGCTGAGGACAGAGTGGCTGGAGAGCAGCCAGAAAGAAAGGGACCTGGGGGTACTGGTAGATAGTAGCTGAAGATGAACCAGCAGTGTGCCCAGGTGGCCAAGAGAGCCAATGGCATCCTGGCCTGCATCAGGAACAGTGTGGCCAGTAGGACAAGGGAGGTTATTCTTCCCCTGTGCTCAACAAGGGGGGTTGGCCTCTTCTCCCAGGTAACCAGCAATAGAACAAGGGGACACAGTCTCAAGTTGTGCCAGGGTAGGTATAGGCTGGATGTTAGGAAGAAGTTTTTCACAGAGAGAGTGATTTCCCATTGGAATGGGCTGCCCAGGGAGGTGGTGGAGGCACCGTCCCTGGGGGTCTTCAAGAAAAGACTGGATGAGGCACTCAGTGACATGGTCTAGTTGACTGGCTAGGGCTGGGTGATAGGTTGGACTCGATGATCTTGGAGGTCTCTTCCAACCTGGTTGATTCTATGATTCTATGATTCTAAGGGTCAGGCCATACCTTGAGTACTGTGTCCAATTTTGGGCTCCTCAATTCAAGAGAGATGTTGAGGTGCTGGAATGTGTCCAGAGAAGGGCAAGGAAGCTGGTGAGAGGCCTGGAACACAAACCCTGTGAGGAGAGGCTGAGGGAGCTGGGGTTGTTTAGCCTGAAGAAGAGGAGGCTCAGGGGGCGATCTCATTGCTGTCTACAATTAGCTGAAGGGAGGCTGTAGCCAGGGGTTTGGTCTCTTCTGCCAGGTAACCAGCAACAGAACAAGATCAAGCTGTGCCAGGGGAGGTCTCGACTGGATGTTAGGAGGAAGTTCTTCCCAGAGAGAGTGATTTGCCAGTGAATGGGCTGATCAGGGAGATGGTGGAGTCTCTGTCCCTGGAGGTGTTCAAGAAAATCCTGGATGAGGCACTTAGTGCCATGGTGTAGTTGACTGGATAGGGCTGGGTGCTAGGTTGGCCTGGATGATCTTGGAGGTCTTTTCCAGCCTGGTTGATTCTATGATGAAGACATGAATAATGAGCGTCAATATAACAAAAAAGGGAAAAATAAAGATAATTAAAGGAGCAAAGAACCATCTCTTTATCATGAGCTGAAAATTTCCAGCTGCCTGCATGCTCTGAATCAACCTTTGTTCCTCAGTCACAGGTTGTTATGGCTGGTTTAGGCTTTTTCCAGCTTTGAAGTTCCATTTCCAGTAAGGGGAAGGAGAAGAGAAAAAAGCCCAAAAACTCTGACAAAGAAAATGGAACTTTTAAGGACATACATTCAAAGATTACTTTATGTTCACTTTAAAAAAGGAAAAAAATAGAGATCTCAATTTAAAGACAGACCAGAGATCAGCTGAAGAGATGGGAGCAAAGGAAACCAAAAGAAATTAATTTGTGGTCAGAGCAGAGATCACCTAAGAGAGGCTGATCAGAAAAAAAGTTGTGCAGTGAGGAAGATAAGAAAGAGAAAGAGTTGTCAAGCACTGAAACAGGCGGCCCAGGGAAGCCTCCCATAACATCCTCATAAGTATTAAGCTTGCTCCTTCATCCTATGCTAACATCTTGGCTAGCAGATTTCTATCAAGGAGTGAAAATGAAAGGCCTCTCACTGTTGGTCAATTCACTGACCAGCTCAGGCAGACAGAGGACAGCTTGTCACATTCTGCCATAGTCTGCTATAAAAACTGTGACTGCAGAGATAAAGGGGATGAAAGATGGCATTGAGAATGGCATTAAGAATAGCATGAGATAACTGAAGGAGGAACTTAAAACCTCCATTTCCAATCTGGCAATGGATACCATCCCTTCATCTTCTGAATGGGTGCATGTTTCTGCCATCAGGAACAGACTCCCACCTCCTGCAAGGCAATTCCAGCCCAGGAGGAGACAAATTCTGCCTAGACATCAGCAATCACGTGCGTCACTGTGGATACTTCTGCGTGACACATACAGGGAGAACATGAACAAATGGGATGGTAAACCTACTTCAGCTCTTTCAAAGAGGGTCAGGGAACTGCAGAGTGGCAGAAACAGAGGCAGCAATGCCAGAAAAGTAGCTGTCACATCTTCAGCTCCCCAGAGCAGCTGCAGTTACTCCAACAATTGCAGTTTCTCTCACAACACCACCAATCACTGTGTACACCCCACATGCCATGTTCAGCATTAGGGGTGCCCTGCCTCCAGCCAGAAGGAGGAAAGGGATAGTGGAGAAAACTGAATCTTTTGGAATGTATTCTTTAGGTGGCCTGGCAGTTCAAAAGTTCGGAAATACAGGGCTTTAGTTGACACAGGTGCTCAGTGTACTTTATTGCCACCCAATTGCAAAGGGACAGAGTCTATCACTATATCTGGAATCACTTTTACAATCCATTGGGGAGAGAATAAGGAACAACGAAATCTTGATTCTACACTACTAAAGTCCATATTGACCTCAGTGAGCAGTTACATATTAAACATGCAGTTACATATTTCAGTTATACATTTCTGTTCTTTGACTTGGTGATACAGTTGAGTTTCCATATAATCAAGACTTCAATGAGCAACTGCATTCCCTTTGCACTAAAATCTGTCACAAAATATGACTACATCAACAGCAGGCATTTGGCGTAATGGAATCAAAGCCATCATGTTGCAAAACATTGTCATGGATTGATATTTCTTGCCCTGGAATCAGATGTTCTAACTTTACTTCAACATTTTTGTAGAAGGTAAGAATGTTTTTGTCTTGGGGCTTTTTGTAGGAGCTGCTTGCTTGCTATGCTCTGAAAATGTCCATGTCATTAGAATGAATTACTCTGTGATAGGCTCAAATGCAGCTTTTAAAATGCAGAGTGAGATTTCCTCTCTCTGTGTAGTTCATATCTCAGGCCACAGAACTTGTTTATTTGATCAGCCTGCAAACGGATCCTTCATAAAGTACAATAATAACAGCAAAGGCATCACAGAGGTGAACTAATTCACAAGCAAGCTTCCCTTCAAATTTTTTTTGTGAGGAGTAAGGAAAACAAAAAGCCTGTTGTTGAGGTTATTGAGTTACCATGACATAGATGAATAAGACCTATTTGGGATTTATTTGGACAACACAGATTCTCTCTATCAAAGGCAAACACATGCCTGAACCTTGTCATGGAGGATTCTATCTCCAAGTGACTGAGACTGACAATGTATAGCTATAGAGTCTCTGTCATGTCACCTCACGGTGAGGGACAATTGTATTTGAATAATTTCCAATGCTAAGACAAAAAACTGTGTCATTGCACCTCCACTCATGCAGCCTTTCAACAAAGAATCAGTGGGGACTGGGAATAAAATGACCTTTTTTGTTGCTTTTGTACCCCACTAACCTTTCTTCCACAATTATTTCCCTTGTGAGGCTGGACTGTGTCCCTGAGAGACTGTGACCTCCTTCAGTCCTCTGAATATGGGATAATGCTGCTGCCTTACTACTCTCCTAGGAACACAGACCCCACCACCTCCAATCATTCATATGCTGTAGCCATCCTTGGGAGAAGAGGAAGGAATACCAGAGTGGTGAAAAGAAGCTGAGTGTGTGGCATTCTCTGAAACTATGCCCTGACTCTGCAAATGGGAAAGAGCAGCTCTGGTGGAAGCAGAGAGCTGTAGAGCAAAGAAATGGACTGGAAGTTATTGTGTATACTGTGACAGGGCAGGACACAAAGCTAGTGTTGTGTCTACACAGCAGTGTGACTGCCTAATAATTTTTATGTTGTTTGGTATTACACATTTTAGATTATCATAAAATCACTCAAACTATCTGTCACTTATCATTAGTGTCAATGATCCTAGGTACCCAGACAGAGAAGGACATTTGCCATAGCAGGAGTTTACTTCTGATTTAGACAAGGCAGGTCCAAGTAACTATAATGAAAGAGGGCATCTGGACTGTTAGAACAATCTGTATGATCTGCAATCCCATCTCTGACTATGTCCCAGCTGCCCCTGAGAAACTGAGCCGTGCTAACACCACATGTTGGTTCTTCTGATGGGATGGATGTGTATTTCAAGCTGTAAAAGTAGCTGTTGGCAAAAGATAAGGTGAAAAACATGTTAAAAAAGTGAATAGACTTGACAGAGTGATTGGCATTGGAATGGGCTGTCCAGGGAGGTGGTGGAGTCACCATCCTAGCAGGTGTTCAAGAAAAGACTGGATGAGGCACTTAGTGCCATGGTCTAGTTGACTGAGTAGGGATGGGTGCTAGGTTGGAGTGGATGATCTTGGAGGTCTCTTCCAACCTGGTTGATTCTGTGATTCTATGTGTTTTAAATACTATCCTCAAATATTATCCAAATGCCTATTTGGATAATTTCTTTTCCTACTAAGTTTTTTATTTCCCCTAGAATATCTTGAGTGAACCTGATGAAATTGTTCAGGATAGGTGATGGGATTTATGCTACTATGATTTCATGGTTGTAATAAACATAGTACAAAGCAATCCCAGAATGATTAAACTCTGTACCGCTAAGAACTCCATTTCATGGTCATATTCTGTCCTTGCCACTGTATCTCTCGACAGTGCCATGACCAAGATATCACAGAAGTAGGGAGGATATCCTGTGGGAGGATATAGTGCCTCTCTGGGCACTCTGGCTGGCCTTTTATGATACAGAAATCTTTAGGATAGGTCTCTCCAGATCTTCATTGCACAAGCACACAAAGGGAAACACTGCTAATTGAAAGAATAGAATTCCTACTAATAACGTCCCAAAACTCTGCCAAACCTTTTGAAAAAGAAAAGAGGAAGAAGAGAGAAGGACAGAGAAGGACAATGAAGAAGAGAGAAGGAGAGAAAAGGAGAGGGAGAGGGAGAGGGAGAGGGAGAGGGAGAGAGAAGGGAAAGCAAGGCAAGGCAAGGCAAGGCAAGGAGAAAGGAAAGGAGAAGAAAGGAGAAAGGAGAGTATCATGACTCCTGTTGGTACTATGACAGATTTATGTAAGATTCAAACTTGATATCACTTCAGATTTACATTGTCATAAATGAGAGCAGACATTTAGCCCTCTATCTCTGTCTTCATTCCACCTCACGTCCAGTGTCAACCTATCCATCTCCAGCTTTGCTTTATTCGCCCTAGTCCTGTCACTCCCTGATATCCTAAAAAGTCCCACCCCAGCTTTTTTGTAGGCCCCAGATCACATCCCTTTGGAAGGGACACTATGCAAACTTCAAATTCAAGTCTGAATTCCCAGAATCCTCAAGGATAAATCTAAAATCTGTGTGCTTTTCACATGTAGGTTTGCATCTGGAGTCATTAGGCAATAAGCGACTTCAAGCTCAGCTACCAGTCCTCTTTCTCCTATAGAAAATATCAGCCAAAACTCTTGTTTCTGAAAAAGAAAGTTTTTTATTAAGAGGTGCATGACCTGATCTTCACCTTGTCAAGGCACTCTGTGTGGAGAAGAGTTTAGGAATCATGTAGAAAAGGTTACCAGTCCTGGTAACTCAAGGACTCAAGATGCATTAGGTAATTGAGACCAGACTCTGGATAAACCTTTGAACATTTTTCTGTTTACTAAGATCGAATCTGAATGTAAAGTCTGCTGAAGTTCACTTGTCCCTGTTTGCTTGAAAAGTTGAATGTGATAAATTACTGAGTCATCACTGAGGCACAGGAAGAGTTCAGAGTGAGTCAGGCCAGCCGAACTCCACTGTTAAATCCAGTATAAACAACTGACCTCCAAAACTGGCACTTCGCTATCGGTTGACAATGTAGTTTTAATCAGAAGATCTGCTTTTGTGTTATCTCTCTTGGCTGCCAGTTACAAAGCTTTCTGACATCTATATATTTCCAGTAAGGTTACTAGTCTGTATCTCTAGTGCTTGTACTGCACCTGGCTGCTGTTTCTCTTAGGCTGTCAGCAGGGATCCCTAGCTCTCTGGATAGAGGCAGTATAAAGAGAAATGTTTGATTTGATGGAGCTGCGAGGGAGTAGTTGAAGTGCTTTTCAAGGGAAGGAAAGGTGCAAACCATATAGAGTGCACACAGCACAGGTCCTGCAGCAGGAAATATGGCAATTCAGATTTGAGAAGCAAATTCAGTATATGTAATCAACTGTGATTTCTCCCTGATTATCTCAGGACTAATTAGGGAGTGGGTTGTTGGTTTGGGGTTGGTTTTCTTTTTTTTTTTTTTTTACAG
This sequence comes from Pogoniulus pusillus, assembly GCF_015220805.1. NCBI lineage: Eukaryota > Metazoa > Chordata > Aves > Piciformes > Lybiidae > Pogoniulus > Pogoniulus pusillus. The sequence goes on from NC_087275.1 coordinate 25,789,288, forward strand.
CTAATCAGAGGTATCTGGAAAGAAGTAATTTGCATAACTTCAAGTCAAATTATGTCATGAGGACAGCTGAGCTAATCTAAACTGGCATTTACTGTAAAATTAGCATGTATTGCATTCAAACAGGCAAACAAAGCAGCAGTGGAAACCTGCCGACTAGAAATGAGGAAGAGCAGCATTAATTGATGGAGCGCAGAAGCTGTGCTACATGAAGCATATCAATGCCACGAAGCACAAGGAATGTAAATATGCAAAGGCCAAAACATTTGCAGAAGGGGACTCGTCTGACAAAATTGTAAATACCATGGCTGCTGCTGGCTGTCTAACTGTCACTTTGTCACTACATTTTGTCATGGTTTGTGGTTTAATATTCCAAGGCGGGCAGGGGGATGGGAGGGGGGGGAATCCCTGTTTTCTCATTTAGGGGAGAGTGGTTTTCACTTAGAGTAAATCCAGTCTAAAACATCTTCTAATCCAGTATTATAGTAAGCCAGGGAAAGATAACTATATGTGCTTTTACTCTTCCTTCAAAGCCATGCAACACACCAGAATTTCTTCAAGATTGTAATTTTTAAGTACATTTTTATCTTGGGGGGTGTGTGTGTGTGTGTAAAGGTAAATTTGAAGTATGCTTTTATCTTTGGAGGTGTAGAATCACAGAATGATAGGGACTGGAAGGGACCTTGAATGATCACCCAGTCCATCCCCGCTGCCAGAGCAGGATCAACTAGAGCAGATCACACAGGAACACACCCAGGTGGGTTTTGAATACCACCAGAGAGGGAGACTCTACAGCTCCCCTGGGCAGCCTGTTCCAGTCTTCTGTCACTCTCACAGTGAAAAAAATCCTCCTCGTGTTTACTTGAAACTTCTTAGGGCAGGCTTGACTACCTCACTCAGGCTGCCAGACCTTTTTTGCCTGTCTCAAACTGTACATCTGACAAATTTCCTATGTGGAAGTCCTGATCTGAGAATGAACTGCATGTGGCAAAGCAGTGGAATGTGACTCTGCACATGGAAGCAAAGGCTCAGGCATACCTGTCAATGTGGTGCTTCACTCAACAGGAAGAGGATGTTCTTGTGAGCTCTGACATTCATCCACAACCCATTTTAAGCAGAGGCCTAAAGTTAGAACTTGACTTCTTCTAAGGACCTAACAGAGGACAGAGATACAGACATTTGAGTTTAACTGAACCAAACATGTAAGACAAATACTCTCTTGTGGAAACTTTGAATGCTAATACCTATTATCTGCTCTGTGGAACAACAGCAGTTGGAAGAATAAATTAAACTGGAGATTGATGATGGCACTTAGGCAGGATTAACCAGTGACTAATTAATCCTCAAAGTTAAGACAATGTCCCCCCACAGCATGTACTTTTTCATAGGTACAGATCTGTGTAACATTTGTGTTAATGAGGGTCACCCAGCCCATAAAGATTTAGTGTTTGGCATCTGGTATTGGGTTTGTTACAGATGGTATTTGGAAGATGTTGATGATCAAGTCCAGTCCTACACTGAGATAAAACAGTCTCAGTGGTGAGATTTTAGATCTCTGAAATGTTTTCTTTCTACCTTCAGTGAAATTGATTCACAAGCGTTTGTGTGACCACTTGGCTCCCATAAAGATTTGTTCACCAACATGGCTGTTTTGTAGTAACTTCTAGGTTGCTTTGAGAAAAGTTAGTCCTCTGAATTTCAAAAAGCTGAAGTTCTGTTTGTATTTAAACACATGGCATCCTTGATGAAACAGGATTTTAACATAGGTCACCTCATTCATATACAGATGATATACTTTCCACTGCTTACTTAAATCTGCATTTCAATTCGTCTGAGTCCATATATATATATATATATATATATAAAAGTTTTTGTTAGAAACCTCTTTTAAGATCTGGACTGACATGGAAATCAGTCAACCCAGAAAGAACATAACTTTCTTCATATCCTGACTACTGCTTAATCCCTAGATATGTCCAGATCCAGAAACTGCATTTTTTTTTGCTCTTCTTTTTATCTGTCCCCCCAAAGCACATTTTCTCACTGTGAGTTTGTATTTTACATTTCCCTTTCTTCCCTTGCCCTCAGCAGCTTTCTTATAAGCACACAAGCATGTGTACTTAACATCACAAGGCCTAAGTTCTTTGGCATGAAATTTACTCTCTCATAGCATTTTTAAGAAAGTATGAAGAAAGGCTATTCCTGCCTTCCTGTTTGGTCACTGGCTTATTTGTATAAATACCTCCAAACAGCCATTTCTGCTTAAGCTTCATAATACAAAACCAATTGATAGTTCAAATTTCTGCTTAAAACTGATGTCTTAAATTACCTACTCTTTCCAGTTTTCCTTAAAATAAAAAAGCCAGTAATCATAGAATCAAGCAGGTTGGAAGAGACCTCCAAGATCATCCAGGCCAACCTAGCACTCAGCCCTAGCCAGTCAACTAGACCATGGCACTAAGTGCCTCATCCAGGCTTTTCTTGGACACCTCCAGGGATGGTGCCTCCACCACCTCCCTGGGCAGCCCATTCCAATGGCAAATCACTCTCTCTGGCAAGAACTTCCTCCTAACATCCAGCCTATACTTGTCCCCTTGTTCTGTTGCTGATTGCCTGGAAGAAGAGACCAACCCCCACCTGGCTTCCACCTTCCTTCAGGTAGTTGTAGACAGCAACGAGGTCCCCCTGAACCTCCTCTTCTCCAGGCTAAACAACCCCAGTTCCCTCAGTCTCTCCTCATAGGGTTTGTAAGATGGAGAGCTCCCAGTTTCCACTCCATTCTACTGCTCTAGATAGTTGGTGTAGTGGTTTAAGGCTTATTGGAAGAGAAATTAGATCATTGGTTGTAAAAGAATAATAATAATAAAGTCCATACCATTCATTGGTTTGCTAAGAGGTATAAAAAGCCAAAGTACAAATAATTCTTTCTTCTTTTCTTCTGGGCACTGGATCTTTTTGCTTCTCTCACTGATCTCTGCCACTAACCTTGGCTGCCCAGATAACATATAAGCCTTGTTAGTTATTTTCTGTCTGAGGAGAGAGAGAGAGTGGCTTTAAGCCCGTTCTGCCCTTCTTTTCTTTGTCCAGGAGGGGAGTTTGGGTTGGCCCCTTCTGGATTTTCTTTGTCTGGGGAGGGGAAGACTGGATTTCTGTATTATTTGTAAATTGTATATAATTGCAAATAGCTGTAAATATATCATGTGTATATGTGCTTGTAAGTTTAGCTTTGCTGTAAATACAGCTTTATTTTACTTCCAATCTGTCTGAGCTGTCCTGGTAAATTTTAACTGGGGTGGGAGGGAAGTTCCCAACCCACCACAGTTGAATAATATTATTCAACTCAGCTGAGATGCTTTAATTTAAAACCACTTTAATAACCAAATACTAATGCAAACTACTCAGATCCTGGATATCAGACAAAAGGGTCAGTAAGGCCTCACATAAACCCACTGGGGCTAAAATTGCTGGATCCTAGAAGATCATGCTAGGGACAAGACTGGTTTTTGCACTGTTCTTTAAGAGTCTGCTGCTGGCCACTGTCTGAGAACAGCCACTGGTCTGCATCTGCTCTAGTTCAACAATGGTTATGCTCTTACGACTTAGCCTGGAGCCTCCTAGTAAAGGCACTAGAAGAAGGGAAAAGCCTCAAAACAGTGCCAGTGTGACTTGGAAATACTTTTTTCCTCAGTCTCTGCATTTCTCTGTCCATTCTCTTCATGTAGGAAATCAATTTTGATATGTAAAGCCTTTTCTGTCTCTGTGACAGTCCTGTTCAGAGCAATTACACTTTCCACAGCATGTACAGTGCACACAGCCTTCTTTAAGACCTTAAGATACCTCCAAGCTGTGTTACATACAAACATGCAGAAAATCTTCAGATCCTAAGACACAGCTTCTGGATTGCTATTTACCTATTTTTACCTACCTTCTGTTTTCACTCATTCCTTCCTGTTTCAGCTGCAGCCAAACACTTTGACTCCCATCTGTGAGGGTGACAATTCCAGCTGCCTCTGCAGCTGCTATCTTTGCTATTTCTTGGCCAGCCATCAAGGAATGACTCTTCCTTCCCTAAAGATGTCATACATTTCAGCCAGCTTCCACTTGAAAAGCAAAAGAAGCCATTTAAATACTGCATAAAGGCAGTTTCAAGTCCCTGAATCTATAGAGAAAAACATCACTTCAAGCAGAAAGCTAACCACACATTTCCTTTGAAGTCTAGTCAATATATATTCATTTGCTGGTTTTAAGTTTCAACTCAGTGATTCTTTTTCACTTTCAGAGCTGATAAGGATGCCCATGCAGGTCTTATCTAGGTGACAGGTCCTGGGGGAACTTGGCAAGTTCCAGATCCAAGTACCTTCCACAACTACATCCTGACACCATGGTACACATAAGCACACCTCTAGTTCTCAGGCCATGAAAAGCTGGCAGCAAGCAGAAGGCATGCAGCCGAGTACAATTAGTCTGCATTGTGGATATGATTAAATATGCAGCAAAAAATAGCCAAATGTAAACAAAAGTAAACTTTCTTCTTATTTTTATTGCTGCAGCAGAAAATGGACAAGATTTGTTGTTTTAATGGGACCCAAAATAAACTATGTGACCAAATCCTGGCCATATAATGCTAAGTTATCTTGTTCTGGTTAGGAGAGTGATTTGCCATTGGAATGGGCTGCCCAGGGAGGTGGTGGAGTCACCATCCCTGGAGGTGTTCAAGAAAAGCCTGGATGAGGCACTTAGTGCCATGGTCTAGCTGACTGGCTAGAGGCGGGTGCTAGGTTGGACTGGATGGTCTTGGAGGTCTCCTCCAACCTGGTTGATTCTATGATTCTATGATTAACAATTGCTTTTGTCCAACACAGTAGAAAATGAGAGGTAAGATCTGTGTTCTAAATGTCTCATGGAAGAAAAATATTTGTTCCCAAATTAATATAATGCTACTTCACACATTATTTCAAAGACACAGATAAGTTACTGTCTTAAAAATATATATATACAGTAACAAAGGGGAGCTGTGGACTGTCTAGGCTTATACAATGGCTTAATGTGTGTTTTATAAGGTGGTGATCAGGATTCCACAGGTGCTAAAGATGTTTTGTCACCATTGTTTCTTTACTAAACTTACTAAAACATTTTAATGATCCTACAATATCACAACTCTATTGCTGAAATAACCAGGGAACATTAGCTTAACATTATTTTCATCATGAACTTAATAGCTCTACCAAATGTAAAGACTTCTTATATCTGCTTTTTCTATGACAATAATAGAAAAAACATCATTAAAGCAGGGCATAAGTAAGGCACAGTTAGTGCCAACATTTATGAAGCTCATACTGATATTTCTCTTTCCCACTTCCTGCTAATTTGCCAGAACAGCTTTTAGCTTATCCATAAATAGGTCTATGATAAACCAGAAACTAAATTGGAGCTAATTCCATAATTAGCATGGTTTCATCATCCTATATTTTCAACACAATCGTGGCTAACAACAACAAAACAAACTCAAAAAAACCAACCCCCCCAAAAAAAAAGCCTCAACAGCAAAACCACATTGAGCAACAGCTTGGGAAAGCATGCATTCAATAATCAAATATTGATAAAGCTATACATTAGAAAATGAAAATCTAGAGAGCACTGGCATGGTAGAGGAAGCTTACTGCCCCTGAGTTTAGTTGACAACCTGTTTAAATGTGTGTGTGGGGCAAGCTGCCAAATGGGCAGCTGTATCACATACCAGCCATGTGAAAACCATTGCAAGTCTGGCTGCACAGGCAGCTCTCTGGTTTCCCTGTCTGCTGCATGACAGGGAAAAAACAACCAGGCAGAGAGCTCTGCAGCTGACATCTGCAGCACCCACAGACAGTGAGCTACAGTTCCAAACTCTTGCACTTGGCAGAGCTGGAGAAGTTGAAAAAAATCTATTATAGAGTAAACCAAACATATGCGATGCTGGAAAGATATGGAATATTCCTCCCTGATCCCCTAGTTGGAAGCTGTAAAAGAGGAGATTTTATTACAGATATCAAATTCTAGCTTTCTTAGGGATTTCAGCAGTTACCATAACACACTCCAGCTTTTCTTCAAATTCTAGTGAGAGGATCTAATCTCAACTTAGACTTGGGACGTTATCTTTGCTTGGAAAAGAAGCGCAACTTTTCTTTGTGTTGATCTTATGCATATTGCTCCACATTCAGAAGTCTCTTTTGTGTATAATTAAAATTTTAAGATAAGAAATGGTGCTCCATTTTCATGTTTGTGGCCCTCAAATTAAGGCTGCACTCCTGAAAACAGATTGATGCAAATAAACTCCTGTGCTCATGCAGAGTGCCACTGTCTGAGGGGGCTTCCCACGAGAAGTGATTGCTGGGTCAGGGCGAATTTACATGTCTGAATCAGATGTTTTTCACAAAACCACAGTGAGCATTTATCCGCCAGTCTAAAACACTATTGCAGTGCCATAGCTTGAAACTCATCCTGTCACAGTTTAACATTTTTGGAGCTCATTCATATTTATCCCATATATATCCAGCGTCTCATCAAAAGCCTGCAGCTGTCTAGCAGAAGACTGAAGAAGATTTAGGGTCAAATCAATTGTGCAGACCATTTAGCTCATTAAACATTTAAAACATCTAGATTTTTAAAGAAAGTGAAGCAAAATTCTAAATATAGAATGCTGCTTATCATTTTTTTTATGCAGTGTATATAAGGAGGGTGAAAAAGCACAGTATCACTTTCATCTTCTCTCCCTCAACTGCTAGGCTTAGGCTGCGCACTGAATCATCGAGCTGTGTGAGCCCACTGACACTGGTGGCTAAGAGAGCACTGTATTTATTTCTTCTGTTTGTTATTGATTTCACAGGGCATCTTGCCTTTGTTATTTATACTGCTACAGATGCCTTGGCTTGACTTTCAGGCCTTGGTTTTGGCCACAATGGACAGTTTTGAGAAGAAACAGCTGAAGACGAGAGGCTTAGGTATATCCAGCTTTAAAAAGGCTTCAGAAGAGGCTATCAGTCATAGAATCAGAGAATCAATCAGATTGGAAGACACCTCCAAGATCATCCAGGCCAACCTAGCACTCAGCCCTGTCCAATCAACTACACCATGGCTCTAAGTGCCTTATCCTGGCTTTTCTTGAACACCTCCAGGGACGGCAACTCTACCACCGCCCTGGGCAGCCCATTCCAATGGCAAATCACTCTCACTGGCAAGAACTTCCTCCTAACATCCAGCCTCTACCTCTCCTAGAACAGCTTGAGACTGTGTCTCCTTGTTCTGTTGCTGGTTGCCTGGGAGAAAAGGCTAACCTTCACCTGGCTACAGCTTCCCTTCAGGCAGTTGTAGACAACAATGAGATTGCCCCTGAGCCTCCTCTTCTCCAGGCTAAACAGTTTGTCCATACTTAGTTTATATAGAATCATAGAATGGTTTAGGTTGGAAGTGAACCTCAAAGATCATCTAGTTCCAACCTTCTGCCATAGGCAGGGGCATCTCCCACTAGAACAGGTTGCTCAAGACCTCATCCAACCTGGCCTTGAACACCTCCAAGGAGGGAGCAGCCACAACCTCCCTGGGCAACAATTTCCAGTGTCTCACTACCCTCACTCTAAAGAACTTCTTCCTAACATCTAGTTTAGTCTCCCCTTTGCCAGTTTCAACCCATTACCCTTTGTCCTGTCATTACAAGACCTTGTCAATAGTCTCTCCCCAGCCTTCCTGTAGGTCTCCTTCAGATACTGGAAGTCTACTACAAGGTCTTCTTGAAGCCTTCTCTTCTCCAGGCTGTAGAGCCCCAACTCTCATAGCCTGTCCTCATAGCAGAGCTGCTCCAGCCCTCTGATCATCTTCATGGCCCTCCTCTGGACTTGCTCCAACAGTTCAATGTCCTTCACGTATTGGGGGCTCCAGAACTGTGTGAAAGCTTGTGGTCAGACCATGCCTTTAGCCATGCTTCAGAAAGTTTTCTGTGGTTTGTTCATACTGCAGTTAGTGCAGCTGCAACTTTGAGACAAGGTGGAGTCACCTCTTTGGACTGTAGCTCTGACCCTGTCACTGCTGAAGAGTACTGACTTCAGGAAGAGCCAGCTGAATCTATTACCTAGTCCTGGAGAAGAGGGATACAAGGCCATGGTTTCTGTATTTCCACTTCAGAATAGAGAAGCATGAAAGTTTAATGGCTCGCTGTACTGTGTGGCTGCCTCTCCAGCGGCTAAAGAAAGCAGAACCAGGAAAGCATCAGAGCCCCTGCTGAGTGTCTCGTCTCCATGCTGCTGCTGCTACTCTGAGAATGATTTGGAATAAAAAGGATTTAAAATATGTTCAGACTGTTTGTTAGGTATCTAAAATGAGTGAATCAGTAAAAAAAAGCAGCAAAGTGAGTTCTATTGAGATAATGCAGCTTTTCCCTTTGGTGGCTAAAACACAGTTTAGCAGTGAAATGAACTAATTGTGTTATTTTACCTGATTTGCTTCATGTATGACTTGAACATGAATTTCTTTTTCCTTGGAAAGCAAGGAAACTACCCAGAAGACAGAGAGTTTTCATGAATAGCTTTTCCATAGCTGTAAATAAAATCTATTAGGCTTTCTAACAAAAATAGGCATAAGGCTGCTCCATGCCTAACTCACACTTCAGTGCTTTCTTCCCATAAAAGCAGACATACAAGAATAGATGTAAGAAGAATTACCCTACATAGTGTTCTTTTGAATACACTGAAATACAGAGTAGCTTAATGTAAACTTCGTGGTACAGGACACCAACTCTGGCTTCTCTGAGAGCATCCCCTTGTAGACCACCCCTTTGCACCCCAAACTTGAGCCATGCTGGCAGGCAAATTCAATTACACAGGATCATATCTACCCGGCAAGGTCATCACAGACAAAAAGTGGGAAAAAAAATCTACAAGAGGCTTATTCAGCAGTGAACTTCTTAATAAATCTGGGGAAAAGAGTGGGAACCAACTTTGGGAAGATGTGGCAGTGAGAAGTAACTTTGGAGTCATATCTCCAAGTTTTCACAGAGAGAGTGATTGGCATTGGAATGGGCTGCTCAGGGAGGTGGTGGAAGCACCATCCCTGGAGGTGTTCAAGAAAAGCCTGGCTGAGGCACTTAGTGCCATGGTCTAGTTGACTGGCTAGGGCTGGGTGCTAGGTTGGCCTGGATGATCTTGGAGGTCTCTTCCAACCTGCTTGATTCTAACTTACTAATAAAGCTTTCACATTAAAGAGAACATCCAGATTTTAGCACTGCATATGGGTGGCTGTGTCCAGGAGGAGGTTGCTCTCTTCTCTCAGGTGGCCAGCACCAGAACAAGAGGACACAGCCTCAGGCTGCGCCAGGGGAGATTTAGGCTCGAAGTGAGGAGAAAGTTCTTCACTGAGAGAGTCATTGGACACTGGAATGTGCTGCCCGGGGAGGTGGTGGAGTCACCATCCCTGGGGCTGTTCAAGGCAAGATTGGACGTGGCATTTGGTGCCATGGTCTAGCCTTGAGCTCTGTGGTAAAGGGTTGGACTTGATGATCTGTGAGGTCTCTTCCAATCCTAATAATACTGTGATACTGTGTGATACTGTGATGATCTAGGAAATTCTATTGCAATGAACAAATATTGCTCCCATTGTTACAGTGAAGTTCCTCTCTGGTAAAATTGGGTTATTTCAGTTTTAGACCTGTGAAGCCACAATGGGAATTGTTCTAAATAGTGATAAAACCTGGTTGATTCTATGATTCTGTGAACAAGAGCCACAGAAAAATAATATTACTGACAGGAGGAAAAGTATATATTGTTTTTAGAAGTAATTCTGGTTAAATGTCTTTGCAGATACTCTGTAACATTACTGTCAGGCTGCATCCTGATCAGAGAACGAGACTACCCCCTGTGATGTTTCATTACTTAAATAGCATTCATACTTTCTTATTTAATATACAGAAAATGTCTGGTTAGCTGTTGTTTTAGGGGCTCTAACTGCTTTGTATTCCTGCCTACAGACCAAATGAGCAGAAGTCTTGTTTCAAAGCTGAACAAAAAGGTTTGCAAATGCTTAAGCTTTCAAACACTTTTTTCCCCCTCTTTTTCAAGAGGCAGTAGGAGGGATGCCAAGTGTCTGATCTTTGATCTGATCTTCAGATATGTGCCCAGGAATTTACAGGTCATGCTGAATTAAGCTAGGCATGGCCTGTGTCCTGCAAGAAACCTGTGTTTTCTTCCATCAAAAGAAGCGTAAAAAGAAGCTAAGGAAGGAACATACTGATTTCTTCTTTTTTCAAAGGAAGAAAACTCACAATGGAAGACCAGATGTGCCACATTCCTCAAGATGTTCATGCAGTGCTGCAGTTTTTATACTCAACACAAACTACCAACACCTGAAAATGCTAGGGAGTATGTAAGAGGCTAAGAAGTGCTATAATTAAGGTTAACCATGCACCTGTAGCTTAGCCCTTTTTACACCACTGCATGCCAATGAAGTTTTAATTACACCCCCCTTTTTTTCTACTAGTGTCCTGAATCATTCAAAGCAGAGAGTGCCTAATCAAGCTTTTTATATATTACCTTTTACTTTCACCTTTCAATATGTCTCTTCTCCCAGGCAATCAGTAATAGAACAAGGGGACAGAGTCTCAAGTTGTGCTGGGGGAGGTCTAGGCTGGATGTTAGGAGGAAATTGTTGGCAGAGAGAGTGATTTGCCACTGGAACGGGCTGCCCAGGGAGATGGTGAAGTCACTGTCCCTGGAGGCATTCAGAAAAAGCCTGGCTGAGGCACTTAGTGCCATGGTCTAGATGACTGGCTAGGGCTGGGCACTAGGTTGGACTGGATGATCTTGGAGTTCTCTTCCAGCCTGGTTGATTCTATGATTACTATGATTACTTAGTGTATAAGTTGTTACCTCGGTGCATCTATGAAAAGCAGAAATTCAAATCTCATGCATGTTCTGTGCAAATACTGGCATTTGTTTTTTCTTTCCAAGCACTTAGGTGACGTGGTGATGGTGATAAGCACTACAGAAAGGAATCGGGTTCTCAGTGCAGTTTGACTGCTTTGAAGTAATGGGATGGAAGGATATAGAAGGATAGAATCATAGGCTGGGAACAGTGACTGAGTTCTCATTAGTACTGCTCCCCAGGATGGGGCAGAGGGTGCTTTTATGGAGGTATGAAATGAGACTCTTCATGGTTTAAATGATTTCACAGAAGGCAGTTCCATGTCAGAGCAGACCATGAGCTAGGCCAGACAGGCTGCCTTTTGCAATGAGAGATGTTGCAGAAGAGAACTGCATTGATGGCTCTATTTTTGATACCTTCTCCAACCTTCTGTGACTAAATTTCTCCTTGATTCTCTGTTCGTTTCTCCTTTTCTGTGCTTTAAGATCAATCTCTATCAGTTAATGTGCCTTTTTGAATTTAAAATCTTTGAAGTGACAAACTTTTCAGTCTCTCTGTGCCATTCTTTTCTCTCTGCTCAGGCTTAGGTCTCTGTATCTGTTCCAGGGACAATATTCTCCCCTGCTCTGTTCAAGTCTCAGTCCAGCAGGTTTGAGTCTCAGTCTTTTTCTCACTCCCATTTTCCATCTCCATTTTATTTACTTTACATCCCATTAGTTCTAGCTGTTCTCTCCTTTGCAACTAAGTTTTACAACTGGTCACTTTCTGTTGAGTCCTATCAGACCCTGGGGCTGCAGACAAACTCATTCTTATGCCCTACCATACTGGTGTGCCAATCAGTCAGGTCAAGGCTCTACATCAGAGCATGCCAAAGAACCTTTGTGCCACATACAAAGGTTTCCTTCATGTGAAATGTAGGAAATGGACTCTAATTCCCAGTCTTGCATCTGTTTCATCTTAGGACACGGTTGAGGCATACTTTTGGACCTGGGGAGCAACCACATGTCCTGCAGCTGGCACTGATTTGAGGGAATGGAGAAGGGCTGCCTTCCTCTTCCCAATTTTGTTGCCTGCTTGGACTCATGTTTTCAGAAAGAGCTCCACTTCAGTACATCAAAACTCCAGGCTGAAGAAACCTCAGTCCAAGAAAAATGTTAAGAGATTTTAGCTGTCAAGTGCCTACAGACATATGGCACTTGATAATCTGGCACATTTTGAAGAACTTTCATATTGATAGTAAAAACTTAGGCTTTTGTAGAGGCATTCAGTCATTTCAAACTGCAAAGTAAAGTTTTCCTCAGCCTTACCCTCAGAAATAGCTGCATTTGTGGTAGCTAAGACTTTCCAACAAAAGGAAAATGAAACATGAGATAGAAAATGCAATCATAGTCCAAATGGTCAGGGAAAGCCTTGAAGTTTTCAATTAAAAGCACCAGGTAAAACAAAGTACCAAGGAAAAGAGCTAGAAGATGTTTCTGGACAACCTTTCAGTGAACCCCATGAACAGAGTGTGGTTAGTATATTATCATACCTACTATTATTAGCAGCATTAGTAACACTAGAGGCAGTATGTGCAGCTATTTAAACATTGCAGTCTGTATGAAATTTTCTTGTCTTCCCCAGGGAAGTGTACCTCAGACAGCTTCAGCACAGCACATAGTCAGAGTGGTGGTAGACATAACATTCTTAAAGCTGTCAAAATCCCTCTGCAGCTTTCTGTATCAGCCTCTTTAGTTCCTGGCTCCTTGTCTAATCCTGAAGTCTTCTGTACAGTGGATGCTGCTCTCCCCACTTAACAACATTGCATACCTTGTTGGTATTTACCATGAAAAATGGTGAACAACTAGGTGCTAAAGATGGGAAAATCATAGTTTCTGTAGTGGTTTAAGGCTTATTGGAATATTCTTATAAGAGAAATTAGATCATTGGTTGTAAAAGAATAATAATGATAAGGTCTGTATCATTCATTGGTTTGCTAAGAGGTATAAAAAACCCAAAGTACAAGCAATTCTCCCTTCTTTGTTTTTAGGCACTGAATCTGTTCACTTTGCTTCTCTCTCTAATCTCTTCCACTAACCTTGGCTAACTAGATAACACGTAAGCCTTGCTGGTTGTTTTCTATCTTGGAGAGACCGAGAGTGGCTTTGACTCCCTTCTTGGCTTCTTTTCTTTGTCCAAGAGGGGAGTTTGGGTATTCTGTATTATTTCTAAGTGGTATATAATTGTAAATACATGTAAATATATTGTGTATATGTGCTTCTAAATTTAGTTTTGCTGTAAATACAGCTTCATCTCACTTCGAAGCCATCTGAACTGGTCTGGTAATTTTAAACTGAGGAGGGGAAGTTCCTCAATCCATTACATAAGCATGGGAAAATCAGTTTCTAACTGCATCTGGGCCTGACCTGTGCTCAGGTCTACCTCAGGCTGGAATAACAACCCTGAAGTGATTGAACACAAGTCACTTGAGCCTCATGGCAAATTATATCAAGATTGTCCTGGTAGGGTATAAATCTTTCTGGGCAGGTTTAACCCTTGCTCTCCTCCTTCTGTTGCAGGGTCCAGGAGGGAGTCAGATGAGCAAACAATAAGGGTTTGCCCCCAGCAAAGCCTTGAGGGCTAGGGGGCTGAGCATCTCGTGTCAGGTGTCTTGTGCTGCTCTGCCTGTGCCTGCGTGGTCGAAGGAGGCAGGAAGCTTTGAATTCATTGGCCAGAACAATGGTGCTAGTGCCTGTTGGCCAGTTTGAGTTCAAAATCAAGTATATAAAGGGGGATGATTTGTGCTTTTCTGCGTTTAGTCCTTCTACATTAGCCTTTCTGCACCCTGCCTGTCTGCATTCAGCACAGAGCCTTCCTATCTCTCCTTTGCAGATCATTAAAGGCAGGCATGTGTTGCAGCTCACACCAGTGGCTGAGCAGCATTTCTTCCCTCTGCCTGAAATATTTGTGTTTTACCCAGGGATTATCACGAGTTTGAAAGCATCTTTCATACAGGAGACTTACTCAGGGACCAAAGAGTCTTGAGTACACATGCTGGAGTGACTGCCAAGACTCCATAGGCATAGATAGAATTTTTCCTGGTTTCACATTATTGTTTTCCAAGTTCTGATTGTTTAAACTGTTTAATTCTGTGCAATTGCTTCTCTTCAACTGAAAATGCAAAGAACCTCAGGGAAATTTCCCCCATTTTGAATATTAATAATAAAAAAATGAATATTCATAGAGAAATTAATAGTCATGATTCATAATCTATTGTTAATTTCTGCTACAAAGATATATACTGATACATACAAATTGATCAAAGGTTTTCATGTGTTGACAAGATGTGCCTTCTTTGCTCAGTGATAGAGACATGATCCTGAGCACAGCACCTTCCCATCAGGCAGGCAGGCAGGAGGGTACCATCAGTTTGTACCCATAGAAAAAGCTAATCCACTGTATGCAGAGCATCACTTTAGATTTATCAAAGTATATTATCAGTTAAGAATCCTGCTCAGTAGCTTAAAAGACTTTTCCTGTGAAAATACCAGGGTAGAAAAGTGATGCATATGCTTTCTTCTCAGAGCAGAAAAATTGTACAGGGATGGAAATGATCATAAAACTGTTTTCAAACTTCCAATTTTAATGTCATTGGAGGATTTAATAACTATTCTAATTGAAGGGAATACTAAATTATTAACTGGAATATTCTCACCCCATAAAAAATGGTCTTTTAAAAATTAAAGCAATGTTAAATTATGAAGGGGGGCAAAAAGACATTTCTTATTTTCATGCCCATTCAGCTCCAGTAGAGGTAGAATCATAGAATCATAGAATCAACCAGGTTGGAAGAAACCTCCAAGATCATCCAGGCCAATCTAGCACCCAGCCCTGTCCAGTCAACCAGACCATGGCACTAAGTGCCTCATCCAGGCTTTTCTTGAACACCTCCAGGCACAATGACTCCACCACCTCCCTGGGCAGCCCATTCCAATGCCAATCACTCTCTCTGAGAAGAACTTCCTCCTAACATCCAGCCTGTACTTCCCCCGGCGCAACTTGAGACTGTGTCCCCTTGTTCTGTTGCTGGTTGCCTGGCAAAACAGACCAACCCCCACCTGGCTACAACCTCCCTTCAGCTAGTTGTAGACAGCAATGAGGTCCCCCCTGAGCCTCCTCTTCTCCAGGCTAAACAACCCCAGCTCCCTCAGCCTCTCCTCATAGCGTTTATGTTCCAGGCCCCTCACCAGCTTTGTCACCCTTCTTTGGACACATTCCAGCACCTCAACATCTCTCTTTAATTGAGGGGCCCCGAACTGGACACAGTACTCAAGGTGTGGCCTGACCAGTGTTGAGTACAGGGGAAGAGCACTTCTGTTTCAAACTAGAAGTGTGATTTTCAGATCTGTGAATGAAAACAGGTCCTGGTTTTTAACATCATTTTGAAAACCATATGAAAGGGGAGAGAATAATCATGTTGCATCTTGCATGCACGTTTTCACTACAGTGTAATAAAACCACAATACAATTATTCATGAAATCTGTCAATAGCTAAGGTGTTGTCTTTGAGATCTTTAGTATCTCAATATAACCCATTGGAGCCGTTTTACTTTCACATTGCTGTGCTGGGATTGTAGCACACACTGAGAGCTACGCAGAATGTAAATGTGGTGTCCAAGATTACAGAAAACCACATGGGAAATTAAGAACTGTTTCTTATATGGTGTTACAGGCTTTAAGCTAGTTTGTTCTGGGCATCTTGTCATTATTGTTCTGTAGTTAAGTCTTTGGTGGTGGTAATTGATACATTCTGAACGTGGGAATTTCTCTTCTGAAATCCCAAAGGGATTATATTGAAAATTGTTGTCTTTTTGAGACAGTTTTTCTGGAGATATGGAGAATTACAGAGACAAAACTGAGAGGAGGTTCTTGGCATTTTAAGTTTGATGTGTCTGCATTGCATTAGAAGCATGAAGCAAACTCAGCTTCAGTGGCAAGATTTCTGTTCGTGTCAGTAAGTGTAGGGATTGTTTAGCCTGGAGAAGAGGAGGCTCAAGGGGGACTTCATTGCTGTCTACAGCTACCTGAAGGGAGGTCGTAGGCAGGTGGGGGTCAGTCTCTTCTGCCAGACAACCAGCAATAGAAGAAGGGGACACAGTCTCAAGCTGTAGAGAAGTACAGGCTGGATGTTAGAAGGAAGTTCTTCCCAGAGAGAGTGATTGGCATTGGAATGGGCTGCCCAGGGTGGTGGAGTCACCGTCCCTGGAGGCATTCAGAAAAAGCCTGGCTGAGGCACTTAGTGCCATGGTCTAGTTGACTGGCTAGGGCTGGGTGCTAGGTTGGCCTGGATGATCTTGGAGGTCTCTTCCAATCTCGTTGATTCTATGATTCTATGATTTTGGTTCATCCACACTTGTATGCAGATCTGTGGCCAGTACAGGTGAGAGTTTGCCAAAGTCATGCTGTTTCTGGCAAAAATATGGCTTGGGAGATTTCTTTGTAAATTTTATTTTTGCTGGTTTATTTTTTTTTCCCTCACCAAACTTCCATACGAATGTTTACACATTTTGCAATATATTCTTTGCTGTTTTCTGCACTGTGATTGTCTCCTTATTGTTTCCTTGTTTTATGAGAGTGGACTTGCATTTTTTATTCCCTATAAAACTATGAACAACAGCCACTTCATGCTTCTAGTGACAATGGGAAAAGAAAACGTGCAGGGTCTTCTCTTTCTCTGTCCATCAGCCATTTTATAACAAAGTTTAGTTTCAAGATTGATAGCACTTAAGTTGAATGACTCTTAGGGGACATAAGACTTCTGTGGTCTTCTCATACTGAAATTACTATTCATGTTTTCCAGCTGAGGTGGCTGATTCTCTTTCTGATCATAAATTGTTACCAGACTTGGCATCCTGACTATGCTGAATACATTCACAACTACAAAGAGGACTGATGACTAATACCTATTTGTTTGTGAAGGGTATCTAAATGGATCTTGGGAATGCCACCTACATTCACAAAATTACTGTGTGACAGAGCTTATTAGGGTTCCTGTAGTCATCTACCTACTGCTGGGGTTGTGCCATGCCACTTCCAGGCTATTGCAAGGCAAAGCTGTAAGTCTTCATGCTTTCTGTCCAAGCAGCAGCACATGGACATGAAAAGATGGCAGTGCTGAGATAACAGTGTGTTGGGCTGAGAGAAATTGGAACTGGGCAGGGAGAAATTCCCCAAAAAAGCAGTATGAGGAGGTCAGATACTGACACTGGATTTGAAAAAAAAACAAACCAAGCACTTGTAGAGAATAAATATGAGCATGGAGAAAAAGAAAGCATTGTGCTTTCGTAGCAAAAGGAGTATAGTTTAATTGTAGATAAAGTTAGAAAGAAGTATTCTGCATAGCATCAATAGGTGGAGAATAGATCAGGAAGACCTCTTGTTTCATAAAGCTCCTGCTAGCTAACATAAAGAACTTTGGCTATTTTAGACTGTTATGCAAAGGTTACATGGGCATTAACTCTCAGTATTAAGCTTCCCTGAAAAATGAGCTGCAAGCCCCAAAAGCCTAAGGGCAAAAGAATTGGATTGGATTGGTAGAGAATCTGCCACTCAGCAAAATGTATAAGATGAAGACAATGTACATTTCCTTCAAGGAGTAAAGGACAGAGAGTCCATGTCCACAACACACAGTGTAAGAAACCAGTAATGTTCCATCTATTGGAATTAAGCCTTATAAGCATTAAGGGCAAAGGTTTTAGGGTTCAAAAGCATAAATGTCAGCCATGGGAACTTTATTGCAGTTGGCTTTGTCCCCAGTTCATTTTTTGTGCACCACATAAGACACAGGATCATTAACAAAGCTTCATTTTGTGCCACATCCCATGCCCTGAAGCCTGCCTCAGGAGATATCCAGAAGGGTGACATTATTCTCAAACAGCACATGTTTGCTTTTCAGTTGATGAGACTCAGCAGAACATAAGACTGGTGCATAAGACAGAAGACTTTCACAAACTAGTGGTGACAGCATCTTCCGCATGAGAACCTTCCAGCTTAGAAACACAGAAACCCACCAAATTTTAGGTGTGCAAAAACCCTCTTAGTTGTTGGTGTTCGGGACATACAGCAAAGCTCATTTATCCAACTGATTTCTGCTAGTGAGTAGCCACACTCAGACACCTAAGTACTGCTATTATACAGAATCACAGAATGTTAGGGATTGGAAGGGACCTCCAAAGATAATCTACTCCAACCCCCTCTGCCACAGCAGGATCACCTAGACCAGATCACACAGGAATATATCTAGGCAGGTTTTGAATATCTCCAGAGAGAGAGACTCCACAAACCCTTGGGCAGCTTGTTCCATTGTTCTGCCACCCTCAGAGTGAAAAAATTCCTCCTCATGTTCCCATAATGCTTCCTATGCCTCAACTTCCACCCACTGCCTCTCGTGCTCTTACTGGGCATCATCGAGCAGAGCCTGGCTCCATCCTCTTAGCACTCACCCATTACATATTTATAAGCATGAATGAGGTCACCTCTCAGTCTCCTTCTCTCCAAACTAAAGAGCCCCAGCTCCCTTAGTGTCTCCTGGTAAGAGAGATGTTTCATTCCATTAATCATCTTTGTGACTCTGCAGTGGACTCTCTCGAGCAGAGAGAGTTTCCACATCCTTAAATGTGACCCAAGTACTGTGCACTCTACACAGCTGGGTGATGACTGTATTGCAGTATTTGCTTTAATGCTAATTATTTCTTATCCTTCTCCATCTGCCTTCTGAAAGAAGTTGGCCTCTGACACCACTTAAGCAGAAAGAGTTTATAAATCTGCTTCCCAAGTGCTTTGTGATTTCTCCTGATACCAGGCACTGTTGATGCAAATTGCTGTTATTATCATCAGTGACTCATTAATCCATTGGTTATCGAACTAGTAAACATTTTCATTCTAAATGGCAAGAATAAAGATTGTGTTGAAATCTGCATTTCGAAACCTCCATTAAAAGTTCAATGAAATGTGTATAATTTTGCAAGGAAATCAAGATGAATGAGATGAGTGCACTATGGGTTTGGATTCTAACTCCCTACCTCTTTACTTCTTGAAGTTCCTTATTTAGGTGTTGATGATTTCTTTTAATCTTGGCTACTTCTATCCCCAGTGGAAGAAAAAGCAGCAAGTCCAAAAGGTAATTCCGATTTTACCACTAACTAGAAGGGTTGTATATGAGTAACTTAGATGAAACAACTAGCTCACAGATGCCAACAATTAGGCAAGAGGAATTTAGTTCTAAATACTTGACTTTGAAAAGTATACTCATGTCAATTCCAAAGCTAACTTTTCTTATAAACTAATTAAAAGTTGCCTTAGTTAACCAAATATTAGCCCAGGAAAAAAACCCTTTCAATCGTTGTTATATTAGCACCTGTAAAAACAGGGGCAGCTTATAATAGGAATGCTGATACAAAACCTTAGCAGAACTAGTGAGAGAGGCTGAAACTAAGCCCTACAGAAACTGGAAGCAATACGGGAAACTGAAAAGGACACAAGTTGCAGTTAGTGAGGCTGCTCTAACCTGGAATGTGTGCAGAGTGAGCAAGTCTGTCCCCTGTTAGAATCATAGAATCAGTCAGAGTTGGAAGGGACCACAAGGACCATCTAGTTCCAACCCCTCTGCCATGGGCAGGGACACCCTACCCTAGATCAGGCTGGCCAGAGCCTCATCCAGCCTGGCCTTAAACACCTCCAGGGATGACGCCTCAACTGCCTCCCTGAGCAACCCATTCCAGGCTCTCACCACTCTCATGCTGTGCAACTTTCTCCTCATGTCCATTCAGAAGAGATCTACCTTCTCATTAAACACAAACATGGCAAATTCAAGTTGGGATAAAGGCTTACTCTTCTTGGAAGGAGTTAGGAAGAGTGGCTGGATAAGCACAGCTTCTGTGGAATATCTATTGCTTGCTGCAAATATGCTTTAATAATAGGATAATTTGTTTCTTCCACTGAATTCACCAATAGATGGTAAAAACAGTTCTGTAAAAGTCATCCAGGCAAAATAACAAATGGGAACAATTATTCTTCCTGAGTAGATTTTCTACATTAAGATTCCCTGCAAAAAGGCTGAGAATGCTTGCTTTAGCTAATGCTCTTCTCTTGTTTGTTTTTCATCTGTACAGCACACAGAGTTTTGCAGGGCCACAGCTGCTAATTTGTGTGTTTCTAATCTGCTTAAATCTCTCAGTCTCACTCTCCCCCAGATATAGGCAAATATAAATAGGCAGATAGGTTGATTGATTGACTGAATTGTTTGTGAAAGCCTAAGTATGGTGAGGAAAAATCACTGCTGCCATTTCCTTTAAATCAGACATTTGCATGCACATAGGCACACAAATGTTTATATATAAACATATCTCCTCAATGTCACTTCTGTCCTTGAGGTCAGTGTTTGGCTTACAAAGGCTTTCTGTATGCTGCCATGAGAGTAGATACTTTCAAAGAAATTCTAATTTGCCCACTTTGATTTGCATCTAGACTAAGGCACCTAGGAAAAAGTGGCAAGGAGGTGATGGCAATGAGCCTTTGTCTTCAGCAAATCTTTTCTTCAACAGCCACTCTGTCCCCAGCCTGTAGCACTGCTTGGGGTTGTTGTGGCCAAAGGGCAGAATCATAGAATCATAGAATCAATCAGGTTGGAAGAGACCTCCAAGATCGTCCACTCCAACCTAGCACCCAGCCCTATCCAGTCAATTAGACCATGGCACTAAGTGCCTCATCCAGGCTTTTCTTGAACACCTCCAGGGACGGTGACTCCACCACCTCCCTGGGCAGTAGAACCCTGATAGACACCTGAAGGTGATGGTGACACTACTCACACTACTCTGCCAACCAAATTTAGTTTTACAAGATGTGTGTCACTTCTCAAATCTGATTTCACTGAATGTACTAATGTGCAAAATACTTTTGAGCTTTTCTGGGTGAGCACTCTGAACCTTACACTACTGAGTAGTCCCTCCTGCTCTTCTTCCAGCAGAACCAGGAAGCCGTTCTCCCAGGGAACAGCAAACAAGCAAAGTCACTAAAAGCCACCAAGGGATAGAAAACTTGAGAATCCTTCTGGTCATTGATTTCTTGGCCTCTTTATTTAGACTGCAAGGAACAGTACTTATTACTGTAAACCATGCTGGTATTTGGGAAATGCCACTAGTTCCTTCTTGCCCTTGCTGACAAATGAATGTCAGAGCACAAGCCTTTCAGAGACTTTTGAGGTTGCCTCATTTGAAATTCCTCTATATAGAAGAAAAAATCAACTATTAATCCTCTGAGAAGCTTATTTGTAAGGAGGCATTTAAAATCACAGTGGGAATAAAAATCTTTGTCGTGGCTTGTGTGGTACTGCTGTGTGATAATGAGCTGGAAGTGCATCACTTGGCGTGGTTTCAAGCGTATCTACACCATTTGGGTGAAGACTACAATTCCTGCAGCACTCCCACGGATAGACAGAGAATGTGTTTGCAGGAATAGCTAGTTTTACAGTGGAGGTACTGGGGTCTCATTGTCACAGCATAGCACAGTTCAAAAGATGGTCTTGTACTGTGTACAAGACTCCAAGACTGAGCTCTTGAATTCTACGTTGTATGGAGCACAAAAGCTGCTTCTTAGGGGTGTCAAAGAAAATAAATGTTTTCCTGCACAAGTCCCTTCCATTTTCAAAAAGCTCTTAGAACAGCCCCTCTTTGAGGACTGTAGAGATGCCAGCAGTGAGATGTGGCTGGAGTAAAACTGGTTTCTTTCTTTTTCCTTAAGTTCTCTGCAGCAGCAGATATTTTGCAGCAGATATCATCATCTGGAAAAGGCTTCAGAGGTAGAAATAACTGTAATTTCTTCCCCAGAAAGCTAACAATACCCAAAAAGTCTTTAGGGGTTTGGTTTTGTTAGGAGATTTTTGTTTCTTTGTTTCTTTGTTTGGGGGGAGGTGTTTGGTTGGGGATTTTTTGGAGGGGGAGGGCTTCTTCTTGTTGTTTCTTTTTCGTTTCTTTGTTGGTGTTGGGTTTTTATTGGTGAGTGAGTAATGAGGAATATTGAGGGACAGACCACAAAGCAAAGTCAAAGTGATGACAGATTTGGTCGTTAAAATGTGTATCTTCCTCAGTTGTGTTTGGTTTATTATGTAACTTCTTTCCTGTTGCTGATTTTGGCATAATTATTGTAACTAGGCTGTAGATTTTTGTACACTTAGCTCATGACCTTTTGACAATTGGTTGGTTTGTATATTTTGCAGGGCTTGATTTCATCTAAAAATGCATTCCACCTCCCCTCTCTCTTTCCCTCTTGATTTTTCCTGATGCACTGGGATTACTTGTGGCTCACTGGACAATTTCAGAGAGTGTTTGGGATTTTAAAGCTGGTTTCTTGGCTCAGTTACCTCAGCCTTGCAGTGAAGAGTTTTTGATGTTAAATAGGATTGTCTTTAAGATGTACTGAGTTCTCATCACTTGGAGAAACATCCACAAATACTTTCCATCATTTCTGAGAACTGAAGAAAAGCTGTTCTTGGCCTCTACCAAACTATCTAACTTACAAAAACTGGGTTTATAATGTTTGGTACTCAAAGCTGCCTTCTGTGAGACAGGAATGACCACAGAATCATGGAAACATCAGGTTGGAAAAGATCCTCAGGATCAGCAAGTCCAACTGATATGTCTACATTACAAGGTGTTCTCCTAAATCATATCCCCAAGCACCATATCCAAATGACTTTTAAACACACCCAGGGTTGGTGACTCCACCACCTCCCTGGGCAGCCCATTCCAATGCCTGACCAACCTTTCTGTGATTTTTTTTTTCCTAAAGTCCAGCCTAGATCTACCCAGTCACAGCTTGAGGCCATTCCCTCTTGTTCTACCACTAATTACTTGTGAGAAGAGACCAGCAGCAACCTCTCCACAACTTCCTCTCAACTTCCCTTGAGCTGGTGCTGCACAGCTAATCTGTGCATGAGCAGTAAGCCTGCTATCAGGCAGCACACTGGGCTTACTGAACGTGGCAAAGATCAGCTTTATGGTCTCCCTGTGTATTCCCTTTGAGATTTATCTTTGGGGGTTCAATTACAGAATTACATAAGCACAAAAACATTCAGGTTGGAAAAGATCCTCGGGATCACCAAGTCCAACTGATATCCCTATTCTACAGGCTTCACACTAAAGCATATCCTAAAGCACCACATCCAAATGGCTTTTAAACACATCCAGGCTGGCAACTCCAGCACCTCCCTGGGCAGCCCATTCCAATACCTGACCACTCTTGCTGGGAAAAAATATTTCCTAATGTCCAGTCTAAATCTACCCAGTCACAGCTTGAGGTTATTCTCTCACTAATTACCTGTGAGAAGAGACCAGCAGCAGCCTCTCCACAATGTCCTTTCAGGTAGCTGTAGACAGTGATGAGGTCTCCCCTCAGTCTCCTGTTCTTCAAATTAAGCATCCCCAGCTCCCTCAGTTGCTCTTCACAAGACTTATTCTCCAGGCCCTTCCCTGGCTTCGTTGCCCTCCTCTGCACTCACCCCAGCAGCTCCACATCTCTCTTCTATTGAGGTGCTCAAAACTGAACTTGAGGTGTGGCCTCACCACAACTGACTACAAGGGGGCAATCACCTCCCTATTCCTGCTGAACACAGCATTTCTAATCCAAGCCAGGAGGCCACTGGCTTTCTTTGTCACCTGGGCACACTGCTTGCTCCTATTGAGTTGTTTCTTTATTGCAATGCCCAGGTCCCTTTCTGCTAGGAGGTTTCCAGCCACACTTCCCTAAATTACCTTTTTTTCTTGCTTAGTGATTATATTAATGAATTTATACACCTTTAAAAACAGTAAAAAGTGAAGTGAATAAAAATCAAACCAGAGTTTACTTCCAGTTTGCTTTGAAGTAACACTGCTCACTTAGCTTTCAGCTGCACCCAATCCTCAGCCCTTGTTCTCAGCGCACATATTTCTCTAAGTGTACTCTGGCTATGGTTTACGACACGACATTTTGATATGAGTTTTGTCATGTGTGAAATATGAATTTTGCAGGTGATGACACCAAGATTTGAAATATCTCACAGGGGAAAATGGAAATATCCTCCTTGCCAGTTTTTCCCCAAGGCAAATATAATGTTTAAAGAGGCAGTGGGGCTGATAGAGCAGAAGAATGGAGTTTGGCTATCTGTGAGACCTGCCTAGCACCAGCACCAGCAGTTGCTTCTTCCTCCTTTCTGTGTCAGTGCACTTGACTCTGAGGTGGAATACCCACACCTAATGACTAATCTCATTCAGACACTTCAGACATGGCTTTCTAAAGTTATTTGCTAGAAAAGGTAGTGATGTCTTTCTAGCATGGATGTTTGGCCATAGTGAAATTTACACAGACCAAACCCACACTTTCAAAGTAAATGTAAAACCACTGGGTTGTGGTAAGTTGCATTAGTACTGGTGATTTAGGGAAAGAGGATTCTGCATTTTTCTCATCTGTCAGGCAAATTAACTTTCTATAGAGCTAAGCCAGACAAACTTTGCTTAAGTCAAGTCATGAATAAATACTACAGAGGAAAACTCAGTCAGTGGAGCATCTCTGGATATTCAGCCTGAGCTTTAAGAAATGGTCAAGTGCCTGCTCATTTTAGGCATATCTCTGGGTTCATCTGTCTTTGGCAAAACACCTGCAAATTGCTTGGATCCCTGTGATGGTTTGGGTGGTACTTGCCTCTCCAGACATAAGAATGTCACCCAGACTAGACTCAGCCGAGCTGGAAATTGAAGAACGAAGCTGTATTTACAGCTTAGCGCAATATACAAGCAGGTATCTACAACATAGCTACATAGAGAAATATACAAGTTAAAAAGTAATACAGAAACACAACAGCCCTCCCAGAAACCAGAGTCCCCAGGAGGGGCTCTCAACCACCCTTCCACCTTCCTCCCACCCCTCTACCTTACCCAGACTTTGCCTTATGCTCAAGGTGAGTTTGAAGGGTTGGCCAGGAGGGTTAAGAAGGATTACTCAGGCAGTAAGTTAGAGAGAAAAAAATGCAGCCCAAAGCCCAGAGAGTGACTCTGTTATCTGTGTTCGTGTTCTTGTTCTTATACATCTCAGCAAGCCTATGAGTGAAGTAGACATCACCACTGTTTCCTTTTCACAGCCTATAATCTAATTCTTCTCACTAAAACATTCTAGCTAGCTTCAAACCAGCACAATCCCATTACAATCAGTGGGAATATATAGACAGGCTTAGGTACAAACTGTAGCACTTGGTGCACCTTAATGAGTCTTAGTGAAGTGTGGCCCCTGAGAGGAATACACCAGGTAACAACTGGCTTCTGCAGCCATTTTGACAATGCAATTTGAAATTGTAAACCTGAAAGAGAAAATTTGTTTAATAGCTATGAAGGTCACGTCCTGGGTGAAAATCATCACCCATTCAGTGGTCTGGATGATTTGATTTTTTGATTATTGGTGAGGCACTGGAGTGTTAAATGAAAAACCCACTGCTGGAGGCAACGGTGGGGAACTCCTGGCTGTGGGGGAGGAGAGGAAAACTCTTTAATTATGCCAGAAATGGCTCCCAAGGAAGAACCAGTCAAAGAGCTGTTCCATGAAGTATGCTAAATGTGTGTAACAGGGTTATAATTTAAAATATCAGTAATTTCTTGATCACCATCACAGTATCACAGTATCACAGTATCATCAGGGTTGGAAGAGACCTCACAGATCATCAAGTCCAACCCTTTACCACAGAGCTCAAGGCTAGACCATGGCACCAAGTGCCACGTCCAACCTTGCCTTGAACTGCCCCAGGGACGGCGACTCCACCACCTCCCTGGGCAGCCCATTCCAGTGTCCAATGACTCTCTCAGTGAAGAACTTTCTCCTCACCTCGAGCCTAGATCTCCCCTGGTGCAGCCTGAGGCTGTGTCCTCTTGTTCTGGTGCTGGCCACCTGAGAGAAGAGAGCAACCTCCTCCTGGCCACAACCACCCCTCAGGTAGTTGTAGACAGCAATAAGGTCACCCCTGAATCCATACCATGAGTATGTAATCCATACCATGAATCTATACCTGAATCCATACCATGAGTATGGATTACATAGCAAGGCTTTGTATACCTGTTAGCAAGAGGTACATAGACTTTATCATTGATATTCTTTCACAACTAATGACCTGCTCATTCAGATTCTGCACAGAACTTTCAGGAAGGTACCAATTTCTCTTATTAGGATATTCCAACAAAGCTTAAACTACCAGAAGACCCTGTGGCCATCTATAACTAAGGTCTGAGGTCATCATTTTCCAACTGCATTTCTAACTTTTTTTCTTTCTATCTTCCTAAGTGTCATAGAATCATATTGTATAGCTCCCCAGCTCTTCACAGAAAATCAGATAGGCAACATCTCATGTGTCTATATGATGTTCCCCACCCATTCCCATTCTCTCACATCTGTATGCACAATGGCACAGTATCTGTGTCTTCAGAATCTCTGATTTCTGGAAAGAACACAGAGAGAGGGAGGTTGTGGATGCTCCCACCCTGGAAGTGTTCAAGGCTAGGTTAAATGAGGCCTTGAGTCACCTGTTCTGGTGGTCACTCTACACAAGAGGTGTCCCTGCCTATGGTGAGGGGTTGGAACTAGATGATCTTTGAGGTCCCTTCCAGTCTAGGCCATCCTATGATTCTATGTTTCTATATACACATGTGCATATGCATAGGTGCTTCTACACAAATGTATGTATGTATGTAGGTGTGTATTTATGTTTGACCATACAATGCACCTATAGAATGGCTTGAGTTGGAAGGGACCTCAAAGATAAACTAGTTCAAATGCCCCTGCCACAATCAGGGACACTTCCCACTAAATCAGCTTTCTCAAAGCCTGTTCTTAAACAATTCCAGGGATGAGGCAACCACAATCTCTTTGAGCAACCTGTTCCATGTTCTATCACTCTCATAGTAATGAACTTCTTCCTAATCTCCAATCTAAATCTACCCTAATTTAGTTTAAAACCATTGCCCTTTGTCCTGTTGCTATATGCCTTTATAAATAATTCCTCCCTAGCAGGTCCCATCAGTACCAGAAGGCCACAATAAGATGACCCCAGAGCCTTCCCATCTCCAAGCTGAACAGATTCAACTGTCTCAGCATGTCCTTGTAGGAGAAGTGCTGAGCCTTCTGGTCTTCTTTGTGGCCCTCCTCTGGACCTTATCCAACAGATCCAAGTCCCCCAGTCACCCTCATGGCTCTTTGCTGGACTCTTTCCAGCAGGTCCCTGCTTCTCTTGAACTAGGGGACACAAAATTGGGCACAGTATGCCAGGTGTGATCTTAGTAGAGCAGAGTGGAGGGGTAGAACCTCCCTAGACCTGCTGGCCACACTTTTCCTGATGCACCCCAGGATGCCATTGGCTCTCTTGGCCATGAGGGCACATTGCTGGCACATGCAGAACTTGCTGTCCATCAGAACTCCAAGCTCTTTCTCTGTGGATCTGCTTTCCAGCAGGGCAGCCCCAAGCTGTGCTAGTGCCTGTTTTTCCTTCCCAGATAGAGGACCCTGCACTTGTCCTTATTGAACTTCATGTGGTTAGCCTTTGTCCAGCACTCAGCCTGTCCAGATCTTGTTGGATGGTAGCACAGCTTGACAGGCTGACAGCAACCCCCTCTCCCCCCATTTTGCATCATCAGCAAACTTGCTGAGAGTGCACTCAATCACAGAATCACAAAATTAACCAGGTTGGAAAATACCTTCAAGATCACCGAGTCCAACCTAGCAGCTAACCCTTCTGATTAACTAAACCATGGCACTAAGTGCCTCATCCAGCCTCCTTTTAAACACCTCCAGGGACAGGGACTCCAGCACCTCTCTGCGAAGCCCATTTCAATGACAATTACTCTTGCTGTGAAGAACTCCTCCCTAACATCAAAACCAAAACTGCCCTGGCACAGCTTGAGACTGTGTCCTCTAGTTCTGTCATTGGTGGCCTGGGAGAAGTGAACAACTCCCACCTGGTTCTCAAACAGTTTTGCCTTCTGAAGGCATTTTCCCTTATGAGAGTTTGTGTCCATTAACCTCCTGGTGATAAACTGGATTTTAGATGCTGCAGCAAAGTCTTCTACCAAAAATGACAATATTCCATGGATTTTTTTTCCTTCTCTTTGGGTTTCAGACAGAATGCTTTAGCTCTTAAAATTGTCTGTGATGATCAGTAAGTCTGGGTGATAACCTTCTCAGTTGCATGTTATTTTCCTCCAGTAGGAGCTACTTGGAAGCCTTCTGCAAGGTGATAAGGTCTGATTGGGGAGAAAAGACTTCTGGGGCTACACTGAGTAAGGAATGAGAACCTACTATTCTGTTCCAGCAGCTAAGACACTTAATCAAGCAGACAGCTAGGTCTCTAAAGCAATGGAGGGAGAAATTTTCAAAGGCTAAGAGGGGTGATTATAGAGTTTACTGCAACTCAGAAAGTCACTGAATTGGCTGAAAGCAAACCTGAAAGGCAAAGATCTGTCCTGGAGGGACTCAGTCTGAGAGGCAGACAGCTTTTTACAAGCTTTTTTTGTATAGCACTCTGAAAATTGTGTCTGACAGAGATCCCTTTGCATCGTCTTTGGTCCGTTCTAAATAAGAGTTGTAAAAAACTCCTCAGATGCTGGTGATAAAGATTCTATCTAACAACTTCTGCTTGTTCAGCAAAAACATTTTCCTCTTCCCTATTCACTGGCAATTAACGACCCTGCAAATGCAGCAGCTGTGTAGTACACTGAGATAAGCTGCACCTGTACAGACACCACCTGGTAGTGCACACAAGTTCCTGAGCCCTCTCTGTAGAGAGGGTCTGGGGCAAAAGTGTGAACTGAAAACAGTTGTTGTTCTGTCCTTCTACAGGTACTTTTTTACCTTGTGAATTTATGAATTATGAATGTTTTTTTACCTTGTAATTTATGAATATCATGATGGTATACTTTATTTTCTTTTAAAAAGCCCGTTTCCTATCAGTCCATAACTCATTTTGACACCAGACACAAACCACATTTGGTTTCTGTTACCTCTAAGCATGCAATGAATATAGTATTCAAATGTACAGGCAGCATAAGCTCAGACTCTACTTGGTCTTTTTTTTTTGACTGTCAGGTACCAAATCTAAGTGTAAATCAACACAGAAATTCCACTGGTGTTGGGAAGTGAAATTTCAGTCTATCCTTTCCTTCATAAACTACAAAGGTGCTTCCTGTTCTACAACTAAAAGCTTTTGGTTTCCTTGCTTAGTTTTCATACCACATTTTAAAAGAGTAGGTCTTAAGAAGACATCAAAAGCCTGCATCTCCCAACTATCTGGATAGGTGGTGATAATGAAGTCAGTGCAGCCACACCATGAGCAATGCAATGAGTGAGTTTCTATGCTTCTGCAGGGTTAAATGGTCTATAGTTCACACTGCAGCCAGACAAAAGGAGCTACTATCACATGGGATAATTTTCCTTATGTGTTTATTTTGCATGCAGTCACAGAGGAAATTGTATTATTCTGATGGAGTTTGACTTTTCCTTTTTTTTTTTTTTTTTTTACTTCATTGTGTTTCCTTCATGTTCCAGATGAGAAACTGGGTAGTGGTCATGTTTTGTTTCCTATGTGTTGATTGCAATTTGCACTGCTGCTCCTATAAGTGAGGCACAGTTTGTTTGCTTTTTGTGTTCTAGCTATATCACAGTATCACAGTATCATCAGGGTTGGAAGAGACCTCACAGATCAGCAAGTCCAACTCTTTACCACAGAGCTCAAGCCTAGACCATGGCACCAAGTGCCACATCCAACCTTGCCTTGAACTGCCCCAGGGACGGTGACTCCACCACCTCCCCGGGCAGCCCATTCCAGTGTCCAATGACTCTCTCAGTGAAGAACTTTCTCCTCACCTCCAGCCTAAATTTCCCCTGGCACAGCCTGAGGCTGTGTCCTCTCATTCTGGTGCTGGCCACTTGAGAGAAGAGAGCAACCTCCTCCTGGCCACAACCACCCCTCAGGTAGTTGTAGACAGCAATAAGGTCACCCCTGAGCCTCCTCTTCTCCAGGCTAACCAATCCCAGCTCCCTCAGCCTCTCCTTGTAGGGCTGTGCTCAAGGCCTCTCCCCAGCCTCGTCGCCCTTCTCTGGACACACTCAAGCATCTCAATGTCCCTTCTAAACTGGGGGGCCCAGAATTGAACACAGTACTCAAGGTGTGGTCTAACCAGTGCAGAGTACAGGGGCAGAATGACCTCCCTGCTCCTGCTGACCACACCATTCCTGATGCAGGCCAGGATGCCACTGGCTCTCTTGGCCACCTGGGCACACTGCTGGCTCATGTTCAGGCAGGTAGCAATCAGCACCCCCAGATCCCTCTCTGTCTGGCTGCTCTCCAGCCACTCCGACCCTAGTCTGTATCTCTCCATGGCATTGTTGTAGCCAAAGTGCAGCACCCTCAGGGATCTGTGCTGGGTCCCATCCTCTTTAACATCTTCATATGAAAGGCAGGTTGTGAGGAGTGTTGCTGTTAACGTAAATGGACAAGCACAACATTGCAATTCACAGCAGCACAGCTGTGTCTCATCTAAATTGGGCTTACAGACTGGTGAAAGAAATATTAAATACCCATTTCAGGAGAAGTTCTATGTAAGACTGTGCATTAAGGAAACACCTTTGTAATTTCTTGAAAGAGTCAGTAATTGACATTTCTCCAGCCCATTTCCACAGGCTCAGTCCTTTGGGATGTGCAGTTGTTCTTTGCTTTCAGAAAACACCATCAACCTTAACCCAGCCTGCAGAAGAAAAATCACCTCGAAATTGCTACTTTTATAGTGCTGGGAAAGAGAAATCTGTGTTCTCTTGAGAACTGGATCTTCTTCCTTCTTCCTGAATTGAAACACAGTCCCAAACTGCACCAAGGCAGGTTTAGGCTGGACATTAGGAAGAAATTCATCACAGAAAGAGTGACTGCCTATTGGAACAGGCTGCTTGGGGAGGTGGTGGAGTCACCATCCCTGGACGTGTTTAAGAGGAGACTGGATGAGGCACTTAGTGCTGTGGTTCAGTTAATTAGAAGGGCTAGATGACAGGTTGGACTCAATGATCCTAGAGGTCTTTTCCAACCTGGTTGATTGTGTAATTCTGTGAAAGAAGACTTCCTGCATCATTGTATTTCCTTTACAGTCTTAATAAAACAAGCCCCTTTGCATTCAGGACACACAGCCTTTTGTATTCCGTTGCACTTCTCCCCTCCTCAGAGATCTGCCTTGATAACAGAAGAGTCCATCTTTGGATGATGGAGAGGCCATCATTGCACTGCAAGGCCCCTTGCCTCCTGAAGTAGAGTCAAACTCTCCTCCCTAAGACCCTGTGTTTGCAGATTATCTTTTCCTTCCCCTCATCATTCCTGAGAACGTCACTCTGGTTCAAAGAACATTCCTGGTACTTGACTGAATGTGATAGCTGTTATTTCATAGAATCATGGAATCATAGAATGCACTGGCTTGGATGGCACCTCTAGGACATCTAGTGCAACCCCTGCAACAGTAAGCAGGGGCATCCCCAACTAGATCAGGTTGCTCAGGGCCCCATCATGTGAGACCCTGAATGTCTCCAGGAATGAGGCCTCCACCACCTCCCTAGACAACCTGTTCCAGTGTTCCACCACTCTCATAGTAATGAATTAATTCCTGATTTCCAATCTAAATCCAGCCTGCTCTATTTTAAAACCATTGCTCTTTGTCCCTTTGTTACATGTCTTTGTAAACAGTCCATCTTCCCCTTTCTTATAGGTCCCTCTCAAGTACCAGAAGGCTGCTATAAGGTGTTCCCAGAGCCTTCTCATTGCCAGGTTGAACAATTCCAAACTCTTTCAGCCTGTCTTTATAAGAAAGGTGGTCCTCTGCTGGACCTGCTCAATGAGGTCTATATTCTTCCTGGGCACAGTGCTCCACATGAAGTCTCACCAGAGGAGAATAGAGTGACAGAATTCTCTTTCAATCTGCTGGCAGCACTTTTTCTGACACAGTTCAGGGTGCAACCATGCTTCTGAGATGGAAGTGTGCATTGTTGACTCATGTTCAGCTTTTTTTGTCCACTAATACTTCAAAGTCCTTTTCTTCAGGACTGCCCTCTATCACATAGCCTTTATCAATAACAAGGATTGTCCTGACCAAGATGCAGGACCTTGCACTTGACCTTATTGGAACCTCATGAGGTTCACCTGGGCCCATTTCTCCATCTTGTCCTGGTGCCATCCTTCTGGCACATCAGCCACACCACTGAGTGCTGCACACTTGCTGAGGATGCACTTGATCCTACTAGCTATATCACTGACAAAGGTACTGAACACCACTATAGACTCTTGAGAGGGATCACTTGTCATCTGTCTCCATTTGGACATTTCATCTTTGTTGCATTAGTCTAGTAGGGCTATGATGTTGGCTCACTGCCCTTTAGATACTCTGTATCTGATCACAATAGTGATGGAGATGTATGCATGCCACAATACCATTCCTGCTGTTGAATGCCACACATTAAAAGCAGCACACTGCTGTGTCCCTTCCTTTTTTTTGCATTCAGATGATTTAGATGTTTACTTCACTACAGTGGCAGCATCATATCTCCACATTTTGCCATCCACAGCTTCCAAATTTTTTATCTTCAACAAATACATTGGATAAATTAATCCCTGCTGACATAGACAATTACACATTGGTGCCTTTGCTGCCGGCATGTAGGTTTGTGGCAGCCTGAATCCTCCTTTCCCTTCATTTTCTTCTTACACAGGCAGCAAAGGTGCAAGATATAAAGGTTTCCCTTCTTGCAAAACAGTCTTTTTTTCAGACCTTTGGCTTTAGGCAGAGTTAAAATCCCTGACTGCCTGCTAGTGCCTTTATTTTCCTGAATTCAGCTGAAGATCTCAGCCCTACTGTTTTTCTGAGGGCACAGATTCCAACTGGCTAAAGGCAGGAAATGACTTTATGCACAAACTGTAAGATTGGGAATTTGAATCCACTCATTTTGTAGACATACAGGTTCAGTGGTAACTTTCTCTTCCTGTGGGGAATCATAGAATCAGTCAGAGTTGGAAGGGACCACAAGGATCATCTAGTTCCAACCCCCTGCCATGGGCAGGGACACTCTACCCTAGATCAGCATGGCCAGGTGCCATCCAGCCTGGCCTTAAACACCTCCAGGGATGGGGCCTCAACTGCCTTCCTGGGCAACCCATTCCAGGCTCTCACCACTCTCATGCTGAGGAACTTTCTCCTCATGTCCAGTCAGAAGAGATCTATCTTCTCATTAAACCCAAGCATGGCAAATGGCAGCCTTCCAGTACCTGAAGATGGCCTACGAGAAAGGAGGGAAGGGATATTACACAAGAACTTGTAGTGACAGGACAAGAGGGAACGTATTAAAGCTTGAGGAGGGCATATTTAGACTGAATATTTGGAAGAAATTCTTTACAATGAGGGTGGTGAAACATGAGAACAGTTTGCCCTGGAAGGTAGCAGATGCCTCTTCCATAGGGATGTTCAAGGCCAGATTGAATGAGGTCTTGAGCAACCAATTCTAGCAGAAGGTTTGCCTGCCCAGAGCAAGGAGGTTGGAACTAGATGATCCTTAAGCTTTCTTCCAACCTAAACCATTCTATGAATCTATGAATCCACTGCACTCCACAAAGGGCTCTGTAAACCTGACACAGACTAAACACCTGTAAAGTTCTCTCTCACTTCAGTGCTTTGCCAGCCTGGAGAACTCCAGCCATATCCTAAAACCTGCTCGTCTGTTGGCTGAGATACTTTGTTGTCTGCTCTTGCAGGAATGTATTGATATTAGGTGATGCATAAAAAATGGTGCAAAAGTTTATGTTGCATAGAATTAACATGCACTTAAATGTCCCCTAAAAACCCATCAACCTTACTGTAAGAAACCCCAAAATATGCCAGAGATAACTTCTTGTTGTCATTCTTGCTGTCAAGTGCCTCTGTTCTGAATTGCAGGTACACAAAGCAATCTGTAATCAAACAATTCTAAGAAGTTCATCAGGAAAAGAGCTTGCCAAGTAATTTTCTTCCACAGAGAAGTTGTCAATTAGAGCAAGATAAAATATTCTGCTGCTGTGAATGCTTGTCTCAGAAGCTATGTGAATTCTTTGTCTAAATTTGTCCCTGCACACAGTTAGTTAGGAAGCAGTGCTGTGACAATAGCTTTACTGGAGCCACTGTATTTTACTGTCTTGAGTGTCTAGAAGAGGACTGTTTTTCTCACCCACGTAAACATATTTGCCCATAAAAGGAAGGGGACATTTCAAGTATTTGGATGTCTTCTCAAGTATCCAGATGTCAATGTTTAAGAGCAAATGACACTGTGGAAGATAAATGGATTTGTTTACCGAAGCACTTTAATCACAGATAGATGCAATTTTGAGTTACACAACTTCCCCCTTCCATGGGAGAGATGTCACAGAGGCAGAGCAAGGTTGGGTGGGCCAGGATAGCAGCTTCTGCCATTGCTACATACAGTCCTGTCACAGGGTAGTGGGCTCTTTTCCACTCCTGGGTTCCTGGAGATTGAAGAGATGTTCTTAGATCATAGTGAAGGGTTGTGGGTCATTGATTCCTGGGGCATTTTTCTGCAGTGTTCTTACATACCCTTAGCTTTTTGACTGCATAGAGAATGCAGAGATGAATCTACTACCTGTGACTGGGTAGGTCTAGACTGGACACTGGGAAAAAAAATTTCACAGCAAGAGTAGTCAGGCATTGGAATATGCTGCCTGGGGAGACAGTTGAGTCACCATCCCCAGATGTGCTTAAAAGTTGTTTGGATGTGGTGCTTGGGGGTATGATTTAGGGTGCATCTTGTGGAGCAGGGTTATCAGTTGGACTTGGTGATCCTGAGGGTCTTTTCCAACCTGAATGTTTCTGTGATTCTGTGAATATGAGCCAGCAGTGTGCTTGGGTGGTCAAGAAGGCCAACAGCATCCTGGCCTGTATTAGAAATAGTGTGAGAAGCAGGACAATGGAAGTGGCTGTCTGCCTGCACTTGGCACTGGTGACTCCACATCTTAAGCACTATGTTCTGGGTCCCTCACTACAAGAAAGACATTGAAGTGTGCAGTGTGTTCAGAGAAGAGCAAGTAATCTGGAGAAGGGTCTGGAGAGCAGATATTGTGAGGAAGTGGCTGAGGGAATTGAGATAGTTGACTCTGGAGAAAAGCAGGGTGAGGGGAGACCTCATTGCTCTCTACAACTACCTGTAAAGAAGCTGCAGTGAGGTAAGCATTGGTCTCTTCTCCCTAGTAACAAGTGGTATGAAAGGAAACAGCCTCAAGCTGCACCAGGAAAGGTTTGGATTGAATATTAGAAGCAAATTCTTCACTGAAATGGTTATCAAACACTGGAGCAAAAGAGTGTTATCTGAGAGGATGTTAATTTCTTCAATCAAGTATAGAAGTATTTCATGGTGTTATCAATTTTTCTCACCTTCTTCCCTATCGTGAAATCTAATCAGCTTTGTTTCTTTAATGTTTATATTATTTCTATAAATGGAAGGTCCTTGTTAATGGGAACTGATGTTGTTCTTTTGAGTTTTGGAGCTGCATGGAAATCAAGTCTTAGTGTAAAATCATTGCTAGGTTCACACAGGTGTCTTACTGACAAGGAGATTAAATCAGAGTTTATCTATAGCATTAGCATGAAAAGAACAGAACAGATCCTACTGAATGTTTAGAAGAAAAATCCTTTAAGGATGTCTCAGTATATAGTCAGGCATCTTTATTAACACATAATAGAGCCAACCAAGTTGTATGATGGAAGGTGGTTTATCCATCAGTCATGTAGCTTTTTTACCCTCACTCACACATTTCCAGTGCTTCAAAATCCTTGGCCTCTTTGTTATCTCATATTGTGGCTCCTAGAGAATGTCAGGTTTGGTGAAGGCAATTTTCCTGTCAGTGCATAGCCTACTTGGAGGCCTTGAACCTCCAAAAGTCTTTCTTGTGACCAAGATTTCACATCAACTGCAGTTTAACACTGACTCTTCCATCTGGAGAGATTGCTCTGATGATTGTACTGTGATGTTAGTCTGAAGCAAGGGAGTTGATGTGAGAAATCTTGGACATCTCTGGACTTCTGTAAGAGGTGGATGATGCCAATGTCAAGACATAATGTCAAGGAAATAACTTTTGTTTCTCCATTATGTTTTAGGCATGCTTTTTATTGGCTTTCTTAATTGGTATTAAAGACTATTGGGAGGTGGTAAGAAGAGGGCAAGAGTATTCATGTATCAACACAGAATTAAATTAGATGTTGCAGCAAATCAGTTCTTTGCACGTGATTGGATGATTAAAATGATAAAATAACAGGTTTGGCTTTAGAACATAGAAGTTAGTGTGAATATATATGCAAGCCTGAGGGGTTGGTTTCATTATCTTTTAGATGGAAGTGTTTATGTGAATTGTAGATTTAGCATAGTGACATCTTTGCACATATGTCGAACGGTTTGGAAGATGTTACTATTTTGCTGAGAAGGAACTGCAATATTAAGAGTTCTCTCACATGCACATGGCCTTGAAGAATGATGTATTTCCCATGTTTTTATCATTGACATAGAAAAGACTGGATAAGGCACTTAGTGCCATGGTCTAGTTGACTGGATAGGGCTGGGTGCTAGGTTGGACTGGATGATCTTGGAGGTCTCTTCCAACCTGGTTGATTCTATGATTCTATGTATTACAGTTTGTGCCATGGAGGAATGACCAATTTATGAAGGAAGCACAGGATTCATCTGATTGGCACAGCCAAGATTAAAAAATCAAAACATTTACACCTGTGTTTTTTTGTTTTTTTTTTTTTTCTTTTTTTGTGTGTTTGTTTTTCATTTGATAACACAAAAAATATTCAAGCTTCCTGTTTAAGTAAGCACCATTGTGCTTGGATCCAAGCCAACTGATACTTCCATGTGATCAAACTCTGAGATATTTATTTTCAATGAAGAGTGAAGTTAGTGCAAGAAGTTGTTGAGACTATCTGATTAAAATATGCTGCATTCAGAGTCCATGCTGGCAGCTTCTCAAGCTCTTCTTTCATGAGAGTCTCGGTAGTTGAAATATTTTGCATATCAAAAGTTAATTCTATTATATTAAACAATGTGGACCAAATGTTGCAGTCCATTAGGCCAGGGGAAGAATGTGTAAGTAATTTCATTGACACAGAATTCCTTTGGATTTGTGCTTGCATTAATTAGATAGGAATTAGTTGCTTGGGATACAGCACAAAATTTGTCATGCATTAACGTTTTTTTCTGAGCTGCCAGTTTTACTCTTGACTAGCTAAAAAATAAATAAACCAATCCTTAATTTATAAAGATAAAAAATTTAGTAAATATTAAAATATTTATTTGCCCTGAGTTAGCACTGCCTGCTCTCACAAACACCCTGCAGAGATGAGTGGGAAAATAACACAAAAAAAAAAACCCCACTCTCTTGGTTGAGGTAAAGAGTTTACTGGAAATGATACAATGCACAATTACCTTACCCTATTTGAAGAAAAGTGTAATTAAAATACAGAAGCCAGTGATAAAAGAGCTCCCTCCTTCTAAATAAGCAGAAGCCAGACCAGTGGAAAATAACAACTCCCTAAAAAAATGCAAAACCAGAAACAGAAACTGGAACAGGAAGCCTCTCATGTTACCAGCCTGAACTTCAAGCCCCATCATATTTTGCTTCATCCAGCACTTTCATTTTGAAGCTGGCATGCTGCTGTTATGGTATTGAATATCATCATCGAGGCCTGGAACACAAACCCTATGAGGAGAGGCTGAGGGAGCTGGGGGTGTGCAGCCTGGAAAAGAGGAGGCTCAGGGGACCTCATTGCTGTCTACAACTACCTGAAGGGAGGTTGCAGCCAGGTGGGGGTTGGTCTCTTCTCCCAGGCAACCAGCAACAGAACAAGGGGACACAGTCTCAAGTTGTGCCAGGGGAAGTATAGGCTGGATGTTAGGAGGAAGTTCTTCACAGAGAGAGTGACTGGCATTGGAATGGGCTCTCCCAGGGAGGTGGTGGAGTCGCTGTCCATGGAGAAGTTCAAGAAAAGCCTGGATGAGGCACTTAGTGCCATGGTCTAGTTGACTGGATCGGGCTGGGTGCAGGGTTGGACTGGATGATCTTGGAGGTCTCTTCCACCCTGGTTGAGTCTGTGATTCTATGATCACATTCACCTCAAACCATGGCATTATTAAAAAGATTATCATCCCAATTTGTCTCAGAATGCTGTCAATTGACCTACTGTGCTGGTTTGAGGCTCACTGGAATATTCTATTAAGAGAAATTAGATCATCGGTTATAAAAGAATAATAATGATAAAGAATTATTCACTGGTTTGCTAAAAGGGATAAAAAAGCCAAAGTGTAAATAATTTTGCCCTCTTTGCTTCTGAGCCCTTGCTCCCTTCACTTCCCCTTTGCTTCACTCTAATATCTTCCATTAACCTGGGCTAACAGATAACAAGCAAGCTTTGGTGGTTGTTTTCTGTCTGGGAGAGATAGAGGGTGGCATTGGGCCCTTCTGGGCTTCTTTTCTTTGTCTCGGAGGGGATTTTGGACTTCTGTATTGCTTCTAAATTGTACACAATTTTAAAAGCATGCAAATATATTGTAGATATATGCTTGTAAATTTAGCTTTGCTGTAAATGTAGCTATATCTCACTTCCCAGCTATCTGAGCTGGTCTGGTAAATTTTCAGTTAGGGGCAGAGGGGGAAGTTCCTCAACCCACCACACTTACAGAGAACTAAAAGTTCTTTTCCACTGGTTAATTCTAAGTAAACAATAAAGTTAAAGAGGCAATGCTTTTCATAGCCACCTTCACTGAACAGTGGAATTCTAAGGAAATATCTCTTCAGCACTCAAGATAACTTGTGGAGTGATTAGAAGAATGCTAGTGCAGTTGAGTTGCCTGCTACCATAGCAAACATAAATAGTAAAAGTTGTGTGATTTTGTATTACTGGAATCATTCATTGAATGGATTACACATTTATGGATAAACATCTGTAGTAGTTTAAGGCTTAGTGGAATATTCCACTAAGAGCAGTCAGAACTTTTGCAAAAGCTCAGTGCAGAAGGTAAACACATTAGAGCATTGGATGTAAAAGAATAATAATGATTAAGTCTATATCATACATTGGTTTGCTAAGAGGGATAAGACAGCAGTATATAAGCAATTTCTCTCTTGTCTCTTGGGTTGTGGCTCTATTGCTCATCCTTTGCCTCTCTGATTCCTCCACACCATATGTTAACCTTTTGCTGATATGTTGAAGCATTGCTGGTTTTCTATTTGAGGAGGTGGGGGGTAATTTCTCAACCTACCACAACATCTCTTCATTCTTGGAATACCTTGAAGCAAGTTAACGCAACTAAACATTCAAATAGGAGTTGCTAATAGTAAACATTTGAACTTCCAGTCTGTGCGAAGAGATTAAAATCTGAATTCTGCCTCCTTTGATGGGGCTAGACATTTGTATGATGGCTAAAATCACTGCTCTTACATCTAAAATATGTAGACATCACTGGGGAAGGTTAAATTCTTGCTTTGTATGAGAAGGCTAGAAGTTGTGTACACTAACCAAACACCACTGCAGTTCACAGAGCTGCCCATCTGTTTTAAGAGCAGAGATGATGACAATCATTAGCTGTGCTTTGTAGTGGTGGCTGCGGCATCTGTGTTTTAATGACCACCAGAAACCAGTCAAATCCACTGCAGCCTATGCATATTGATAGGTATCTATTAAGGAGAGTTGTTTGAAATCCATTATAATAGTGTAAATACATACAGGAGTACAAACGGAGGGGAAAAAAAGAGCACTGACCTTCCCAAGTTCACTCCAAAACTGAATGAGACTCTAACCAGCTTGTGAAAGGCATCCTGTCAAGTGCTGTCCCAATCTTTATATACTGCAGGATGGAATGAGAGATTCCATCACAGTTCCTTCTGGGTCTCCTTTTGTTACATGTTGGAGGAAGATGTATTGTTCTGAATATTGAGTCATTTATGATGTCTTTGTCATAGCAGAGCTCCTCTTGCTGATTGTTGTGTAACTGAATGGTCTCTACAACGCAAAGGGAAATTAGAAAGGGAATGTGTCTTAATCCACAATGAAAGATGCACAAGTGAAAATCTGGAACCCGAAAAAGACACTTCCACAATCTGAAATGTCTAAGATTAAGTATTTCTCCTTATTTCTCAATCATTTATGGTTAGTCTACAAAGTAAGGAATATTAAGGATTTGTCAGCAAATCATCCCCTGCCTTTTTGTTGGTTGTTTTGGGTTGGTTTTTGGTTGGGTGGTTGTTTTTTTTAAAGGAAACACAGGTGGCCAGAACATTAACTGTAAAGAACTTTAAAAATACCTTTTCTTCTCACCTTTATCCTTAATCTTGCAGCTTAAACAATACCAATCTGTGTTCAGTCTTTTCCTTCCTATGCTTTCGTATTTTTTTTCCTTACTCTTTGTCCTTCAATTCCATTACAATTTGCAGTCTCATCTCATATTCAGATCTCCCTGTTCAGTCACTTGTCCCTTTATGTTTCATCTGTTTCTGATCTGTCCTGCTGTTCTGGGCCTTTGTGATGTCTAATGGAACTTATGGTAGAACAACCTTTGTCAGGCTTTTCTTCTTTAACTCTCATCTAATTATGGGTATCATTTTTAAATTTTACATAGAAACATATTTGGTTTGGAACTGAAAGGGAGGGAAAAAAAATCACAGTGCAGCATGCTGTGTGAAGAGAACAAAGGAATAGTTGCAAAGATAAATGTACCAAAGGCTTTTCACAAACGGTTGTTTTAGAAGTCAGCTTCTTAGATGGCCCCAACAGGATGTCCGAACTCAATCAAAACATGTGTCAGGCTGCACAGTTGACATTTCAACACTAAAAAGAGCTTACCCTAGCTTTAACACACAGAAAATGGATTATGCCGTGTCACTAGTGTAACATGGACTTGACTGAAAGTTTGATTACATGCTATTATAAATCTGGTACTGAACCTACACTCAAAGTCAATACTGATGGGCAAATTAGTAATTCTCAGCCAAAGGCATGGCCAATGGCAATATAGAAAGAGAGTGTACATTAACTTGGCAATATAGAAGGAGAGTGTATGTTAACTACTTCTACCTTCTTATACGTAATACTGTTAGAAATGTTTCCATTAGATGAAATCAGTCAACTTTCTGTGAGAGACAATAAATGCTACCTTGCAAGTAAATCAGGGGTTTATGACAACCCATCACATGGCAGATGAGAGAAGAGAAACCAGTGATCCTTTCTTTTCCTATATAGTTCTTCCTCTACAATGTAGTATGGAGGCCTCTGTAATGATAAGCTGTGAAGGAATCCTTGAACTTTGACAGTGTTAAATATTAATTTGTCATCAGCTGTTAAAGAGAACAGGAAATCCTTCTACAAATATATTACCAACAAAAGGAGGACTAAGGAGAATCTCTGTCCTTTGTTGAATGAGAAAAAGGCTGAGGTACTCAATACCTTCTTTGCCTCAGACTTTAGCAGTGAGGTCAGTTGTTTCCTGGAGACCCAGCCCCCTGAACTGGAAGATGGGATTTGGAGCAGAATGAAATCCTCATAATCCCGGAGGACACCATTAATGCACCACTTATGACATACCTAGGTCCATGGAGATAGGTGGCATACACCTGGGAGAGCTGGTGGAAATGCTCACCAAGCTACTTTCCATCATTTACCAGTAGTCCTGGCTAAGTGAGGAGGTCCCAAGTGACCAGAGATTGGTAAATGTAATGCAAATCTACAAGAAAGGCCAGACTGAGGACTCAGGGAACTATTGGCCAGTCAGTCTGACTTTGCTGATAGGGAAGGTCATGGAGCAGAACATCTTGAGTGCCATTATGCAGCATGTGCAGGGTATCCACATGATCAGGCTCAATCAGCATGGGTTCATGAAGGGCAGGTCCTCTTTGCAGAAGCTAATCTCCATCTACAAGGTGGATGTGAGAAAAGCTGTAGATGTTATCTGGACTTTAGTAAGCCTTTCACACTGTCTCCTACATCGTCCTCCTGAAGAAACTGGCTACTCATGTCTTGGATGAGTGGATGCTTTGCTGGGTGAAAAGCTGGCTGGATGTCAGGGCCCAAATACTGGTGGTGAATGAAGTTAAATCCAATTGGGAGCCTGTCACAAGAGGTGTTGCCCTGGGCTCAGTATTGGGGCCAGTTCTCTTTAACATCTTTAACAATTATCTGGACAAGGGGATGGAGTGCACTCTCAGTAAGTTTATAGATGACACCGATATGGGGGAGTGTTGATCTGCTCAAGGATAGAAAGGCTCTGAAAAGGGATCTGGACAGGCTGGCACAATGGGTCAAAGCTAATTGTATGAGGTTTAATAAGACCAGGTCTTGGGTCCTGCACTTGGGTCGGAACAATCCCATGCAATGCTACAGTCTTGGGAAAGAGTGGCTGGAAAGCTGTCTGGCAGAAAAAGACCTGAGGATGCTGGTTGACAGCTGTCTGTACATGCAGCAGTGTGCTCAAATGGCCAAGAAGGTCATCAGCATCATGGCCTGTATCAGAAATAGTGTGCCCAGGAGTAGGCAAGTGATTGTGCCCCTGTACTCAGTACTGGCAAGGCCACACCTTGAATACTATGACCAGTTTTGGACCACTTACTACAAGAAAGATACTGAGTTACTGGAACATGGCAAAGAAGGACAATGAAGAAGGTGAAGAACCTGAAGTCATATAAGGAACAACTGAGGGAACTAGAGTTATTTAGTCTGGAGAAGAGGAGGCCTCATTGCTCTCTACAACTGCCTAAAAGAAGGTAGGTATTTCCCATAGCATCAAGTGATAAAACGAGAGAAAATGGCCTCAAGTTGCATCAGTGGAAGTTTACATTGGACATCAGGGAAAAAAATCTTTCCTGAAAGAGTGGTCAGGTATTGGACTAGGCTGCCCAGGTAGGTAGTGGCATCACTGGCCATCACCATTCTCCTTCATTCGGCCTTCTGGGACCTCCTGGCCACACATGACAGAATTCTGAACCCATCTATACCGAGAGCCTAGGTAGTTGGGTTGGAGCAGCACCAGTCTTACCACCATGATGGCACAGTTCTCAGTGGGGACACCTACCATAAGAAGGTAAGTGCCTGCCAGCCCTGTAATCTATGAGTCTCAGAAGTTGTGCTGGTCAGTTCGATAGGGTGGATACAACCTGCTCTTTGATCAATAGAGTTACTCAGCATTCCTTGTCATATACCTCTCTCTCTCTGATTGTAGTGTTTGAGCTTTAAGCATTTTTGTTTCCAGTATACCTTTCTCTTTATGGTTTTAGTATTTGAGCTATAATAAAGCATTGAAACAGTAACCAGAGGGGGGGACCCATGTGTGTGAGCATTCCCTGGCCCCAGTGAACTCATGGGAACAACTGGCCACATAGCAAAACAGCTCCCAACCAGCAAGAAGCTTCCCACTGCACAGCAAAAGCGAAATCAAGAGCAGAAGAGAGCTCCTGGGAAGTTCCTACCTCTTAAGTAGAGGGTAAGCAGGAAAGGCGATAACAAATAACATGATCTGGTGCCATCCTGCATGGGATTTTCCCACCAGGATGGAGTTTCCATCTTAGGGTCCTGCACTTAACCCTTAACCTACAGCAACTCTTCTTAAAGTTTGTTTTCAATGTTATGTGATGCCTTCTAAGCATTGATCTCTTTTGAATCTAACCCAGCAATGAAATGGGGAGTATCTATAACTCCAGTTCATAGCAATAAAAGACATATGTATAGCTCCAGTTCATAGCAGTAAAAGACATAATCTATATTTAATAATTAGTACCTACTTTGACATAGATCTCCTTGAAACTCAAGTTTTCAGTAAGATTTATTTACTATTTAAGTGTGTCAAAGTGCCTGTTGAATATTTTGCATCCATT
This sequence comes from Pogoniulus pusillus, assembly GCF_015220805.1. NCBI lineage: Eukaryota > Metazoa > Chordata > Aves > Piciformes > Lybiidae > Pogoniulus > Pogoniulus pusillus. The sequence goes on from NC_087275.1 coordinate 25,833,131, forward strand.
TTAGCTACCTCTGCTTAAGCATTGTATGTGATGGAGAAGGGAAGGGACTCATTTGTATGTAAGGATGGTTCCATGGCCCTGTGATATTCCAAAGCAATCCTTGATATGTTGCTGGTGTTTGCAGAACTCTTCAAGGCGAAGACTCTGTTTTATCTGTTATAATGAAATCAGCACTTTTGAACAGCTCTCGTCTTTCCATGGGGACCAGCTAAATATGTATTGTAGGTCTAGCTCAGAATTCCTATAACCACAAAATGATTTTGTTCTAGTACAGCTCAGCATGGTCGTTCAGTGTGGTTGAAATGAATGACTTGTTTTGTTTTTCAGTCTCTGGGGGGAAAAATAAGATGACTGCATTTTGGCACTTTACTGTAGATGCAGTCATCCAGCAAGCTCCAGACAAAAACAAACTGTTTTGTTCTGTTCTGTTTTGGTTTTTTCCCCCTAAAGAAACACAGATTGTAATGAATGTTTTAATTATATTAATAGTATTAATAACAATATTAATATTAAAATAATAATATTTAATGCAGCTTGATGGAATTTTTTCCCTTATATAATTCCAACCCAAACCCTTCTATTCTATGATTTTACAGACATCACTTGGAAGATGATATGAAACAGACCAAATTTGTGGTGCTCTAATATTCTTTGAAACTTGGGGCACTGGGCTTTCCATTGAGATTTCCTTGCTTGGCTGTTTCCTTCAGGAAAACCAAACTTGATGAGAAATATTGGATATAATAGTGAGAATAGTTGGATATTTGGAAAAATGCCTTCACAGAAAGCAAAGGCCTTGGCACAGGCTGCCCAGGGAAGTGATGGAGTCACCATTCCTGGTGGTATTTAAGATATGTGGATGTGGTGCTTAGGCACATGGTTTAATCTTGTCAGCAGCTTATCAGTAGCAGTGGGATTGTGAGCTCTAGGTGAGCAGTTGGACTTGGTGATCTCAAAGGTCTCTTCATGCTCAATATTTCTATGATTGTATGGTTCTATGATTCTAATAGGAAAATGGTGATTGCAATTATTTGGGATCTTGGTGAATACGAAAAACTATCATGCAACATATGACACTGCAAGGAATTAATACTGAAAGAGCACCAACCACATTAAACATGGAGCATGTTAATGAGATCCATTCTGAATGCAGTGAAACAATGCACAGGAATCAAGGAGACTAGAAGATGTGTGAAGGAGCATGGCAGTAGGAGGTTGATCTTGTGCTGGGAGTGCATAAGCATAAACAAATAGAAATGACATTTCTGAGTTACTTGATATATGATCTCATCTAAGCCAAAATACCTGTCTCAGGAGAAATACGAGATTTTAAAGTAACTGTGAAGATATTAATCTATAGTAATTTAGAGAAAGAAATCACGGTTGTCTGTAAATGCCATACCAGTAACTGACATTATATATCCTCTAACCCACTCCAAAGAAATCATTTTCATAATGTGCAAAATATTCTGGAAATGTAATGATCAGCTGCAAATGAAACAACAGAGAACTGCAAATTCCAGTTTCAGTTGAAAGCCTTCTGGTTTGTTTCAAAGTAAAAGCACTTTCTTTCTTTCTTTCTGTTTATGTTGACAGTTTGGTTAGCATGCTCTTTTCTGACATCACAACAGCCTAGAGGCAGGTAAAATTAATTCAGAGACTTGCATGAGAACCCGAGGTCAGGTGTGTATTCAGCCACAAAAATTCTTACTTTTTTTTTTCCCAAGAGAGAACTTAGCAACATCACTTTCCAGCATCTTCTTCCTTCATTCCTACTCTGGAGCTGCAGACGAGTGGCCTCTTCATCATATTCACAGGAAGAAGCTCATCAGGTCAGTGTTTTTGTGATCCATTTCCTTCTTCAATGCATTTAATTCTTTATGCAAAACACTTTCAAGAATGCATGATTCCCTACTTCATCTTTTCTTCTAGTTTTTTTTTTTTGTTTGTTTGTTTTTGTTTTTTTTTACCAGGTGTACCCAGAATAATTTTTATTTCAGTTTCTGTGGAGGTTTTGTTCACAGGATCACAGGATGTCAGGAGTTGGAAGGGACCTCTGGAGATCACCGAGTCCAACCACTGTGGCTAGGGCAGGATCATAAAATCTAGTGCAGGTCACACAGGAACTCATCCAGATGGGTCTTGAAAGTCTCCAGAGAAGGAGACTCCATAACCTCTCTGGGGAGCCTGATCCAGTGCTCCATGTCCCTTACAGTAAAGAAGTTCTTCCTCATGTTGAGGTGGAACTTCCTGTGCTGTAGTTTATACCCATTGCCCCTTGTCCTTTCCAGGGTGCAACTGAGAAGAGTCTGTCTCTTCCCTCTTGACACTCAGCCCTCATATATTTATGATTGTCATTTGGGGCCTTTTTTTGCCCTCCTTACAGTCTGGGAAGGGCTTTTGTATTAGGAGTGTGAATTCTTTCCAGAGGGAAACTGGCAGAAACAGAAGAAAGACCCTGTGGGGACATCATCCACAATTTAATTTTGACTTGAGCATATTAAACTTTGATGACTAAAGCCTTATAGTTGACTGAAGTTAGGAATTAAGTGGAGTAGAGTCACTGTGGGCACTAAATATTCAGTGGACAGAAAGAGAAGAAATAGAAGAGCACGATTCTCCCCTGTGGTGGGAGGATTAGAAATGGGGTTAGTCCTAAGTATTTCACAGATATTGCTGGAATCTGGCTGTGCTGCATTTAATCTGGTTGAATACTGCCAGAATTATTCTTATCATTATGACTGGGGATAACTAGTTTCACTGCTAGAAAATTCTCAACTCTCCCTTCTTTAAGCAGTATATTTCTATGAGAACTTTTGATGTGCTGCATTAGGCAAAATGAATGCCATTTCCATTTAAGCCAAATGTATAATGGATAATTAAACTTATGAAAGTTAATTTAGTATAACTTGAACTAACTTATTTCAAAGCCTGTGACTCCAAAGAAAGGATGAGATATGTTTTAAATACAGTATTTCAATTAAAGTGCTCAAATACTATAGCTATGCACCTTTTAAAGTGTTCAAGCATGGATGGTATTGGTGTTCAGATTTGGGGTTTTTTACCCATGTGGTTTCTTCTCCATTCTTCCAGCCTCACTGCTGCCTTTTCCTGGTTTCTGATGCCCATTTTGTCCAAGACATGAATTCTGAATAAGATCAGCTGTCAAATGTCTCAGGGTTTCCCAGAATAGCCTCTCTCAAGTTCACTTGGGAAAGGCAGATCCATGGCACCCCAATGAAGGAAGGAAAATAGCAAGAAGTATTTATCTGCTCATGTTTTTGTCTGTTGGAGGTTTTATCTTAGAGTAAGAATAGGCCATAAGAATTTTTCAATATCAGAATGCAGAATTGATTGTCTTCAAAGAAGCAAGAAGCTGAAGGTGAACATTCCAGGCAGGAGAGTACCAAAGGAGGGCTGTTATGCCAAAGAGAATGGCCATGGGACTGTGGTGTCAACATGGAGGGAGAATAGATCTTAACATAAGGCTAGAGCTGAAGAAGCATGAGGCAGCTGTCTTAAAGCTGAGCCAGCTCACTGACTGACACAGACTTTTAAGAAAGGGCTTTAACTCATCTAAAGATTTGTTTACTGTTTGGCAGCTCCATGACTGAATTGAGTGTGTGAATGACGAAAGACACGACAGAACCTTCCATCAGACTGACCACCTCCAACAGTGATAACACAGGGAGGTGAAAGGATTTTAGAAGATGATCTTTCTGAGTATCATGCCTGGATGTCATTTCCATCAAGTAGGAAGCCTGAGCACTGAGGGAAGCCAGCTTTCACTCAAACAGTAACACTGCAGGAGGGAAGGAGTATGTCTCCTTGTACCATCAGTGTAGAGGCATTGGCAACAGAACCCAACTGAACCAACCAGGTAATGAAGGAGCAGAAACTGAGGTGGGGACAATACAAAAGGTTTGTATTGATTGGAATGACAGCATCTTATGACCAGATATGAATACAAGCAGTAGGAAAAAAATCTGCTTGTAACCCCTCTGAATTTAACAGAAGCTTGAGCTGCATTTAAGTGGAGAGAAAACTTGTACAGGGGCACACTGGTGGATTTTTTTTTTCTATCTGGCAAAAGTCTTGATTAAGTTAGCAAGATTCATTTCAGGGTTATTAAATAACTCCCTCACACAAATTGTAACTGTTAATGAAACTCAGCCTTTTGTCTCTGCAGCAGAGGAGGCAAAGGCTCTGTAGCTGCCTTTTCCCTGCTTCCCCAAGAATCTGTGATTTAAAATATTTAATTGCAGCATCTTTTTCTTTCTTATTCCATGCTAGGCATGGACTCAACAAAACAGTACAGAGCTATAGGACAAGAATTCCTGGGCATTTCCCTCTGTTTTGCTCTATGACTCGAGGGAAAAATGTAATAAACCCCCAGTTCACCTTTGTACTCTGGCAATGAAGATAATACTCTTTTATCCATCTGCTGTAATGTGAGGTAATTTGGTGTTGACAGGTGTGGTTTTTTTCAGCCTGAGAAATTTCCTATTAATCCTACCCTACTTACCTCCCTTTGCAGCCACCGAAAGAAGGACTACACATAAGGAAAGCAGATTACAGAGCTCTCCAAATGTTACATGTTTTATTAATAACTACAAGTACATTTTTTGGTCTTGTTAAAAGAAAGGAAATTGCAGCTGCCTGTGCTTGAATTCTTCTTTATAGTCTTCTTGTAATTTTGAACAAGGCTCCTGAGAGAATTAGATGTTTCATATGGCAGACTAGCTTTTGAAATATGCAGAACATAAACAAGTACCCAGAATGTCCAGTGTGAGCACTCCAAACCAAGAAGCTGAAACATGCAATTTTCATAGCTCTCTCTTGGCTGGCATTGGAGAGTACTAACAAATCTGCAGCTTCTTGCACACTGTGCTCTGGAGCAATGACCATGGGAGCATCACCAGCAGCATACTCAGTCTGTCTAAGTACAGAGATTGCCTTGGTACTCCAATGTAAATTTAGCATTGCAATGCTACCTTGTCAGCTTTACAACTTGTTCACTCTACAATGAACAAACATGCCTGTGTTGTTAAATGGGTGTAACGTTTCCCAAAATATGTGCATTGTGACTTTTTTATTCCTATTGTTGGACTGCCATTTGATACACAGAGCTATGTCAGCAGCCAGCATATGATGTGTGTATCCTGTGATTCACTCAGCTAGGAAAAAATGGCTTTGATACCATTACCAGCTGTTGCATAAATTGGCTGCTCCTGGAATATAATGGTTACTGGTTTGTATCATTTAATGTACTGGAATACCTACCAGAAATAACTACCATGATGACTTGAAAGTAATGATAGTCATTCTTACTTCTGTGGAAAAAAAACTGCCAAAAATTCACACAAGAGTTTCATTCCCCATGTTTATGCCCACTGAACATACTAAGTACACAAAACTTTGGTTCCTAGCTAGTCTCAGAGTAGGGCAGAAGGCTTTGAGTCTTGCGTTGCCTGTAACCTAAGTGCAGTGTTTGGGGGTCAGTTTATATGTCATATAAAAACCCTAAAGGATCATAGAATCATAGAATCAAGCAGGTTGGAAGAGACCTCCAAGATCATCCAGGTCAACCTATTCCCAGCCCTAGCCAGTCAACTAGACCATGGCACTAAGTGCCTCATCCAGGCTTTGCTTGAACACCTCCAGGGATGGTGCCTCCACCTCCTCCCCAGGCAGCCCATTCCAATGCCAATCACTCTCTCTGGGAAGAACTTCCTCCTAACATCCAGCCTATACCTACCCTGGCACAACTTGAGACGGTGTCCTCTTGTTCTATTGCTGGTTGCCTGGGAGAAGAGACCAACCCCCACCTGGCTACAATGTCCCTTCAGGTAGTTGTAGACAGTAATAAGATCACCCCTGAGCCTCCTCTTCTCCAGGCTAAACAATCCCAGCTCCCTTAGCCTCTCCTCATAGGAACCTCTCCTCCTGGTTTATGTTCCAGGCCCCTCACCAGCTTTGTCGCCCTTCTCTGGACATGCTCCAGCACCTCAACATTTCTCTTGAATTGAGGGGCCCAGAAAAGTGAAAGCTAATAAACCCAAACCAACAAAATCTCCATTCTAGTCATCAATTCATGTACATCATTGATAATCATACTTACAAAACATGAAGAAATTTGTAGGTTTGCTGATCAGCAATATAAAGTTGTATCAAAGCTAACAAACTAACCCCTTCCACTGAAACAATAAGGAAAATAAGAGAAAAATCTGCCCACTCACCTTTTATTGTTGTTATTGTTTTGCTTAAACTTTCTTTGAGCCCTCCACAAACACATTTCTTTGTGGTTCCCATTAAGTCTCCTGAAATTCCCAGCAGGTTTCAAACATTAATCCACCATTGCGGAATCGCTAAATAGCATCCTTACAGGCTCATTCTCACAGCATGTTGAAGGGACTGAATCACAGATCTCCCTCATCATAGCACAGCACCCTATCTGGGTGCACATGCAGTAATTCTATTCAGTGTCATTCCAGAATTTTCACTTCTACAGCTTGTGCTCTTCTCTCTTCCCCTGCAATCCCATGAACAAATCCCATGGCTTGTTCTGCCTGATTGAATGAGAATTCCAGCAAAAGCAGACAACTTCTTTCTCAAAATACAAGCCAACTATTTTCATTTAAAAGCATTACTGTGTCACTCTCAAAACTGACCAGGTCCTCTAAAGTCTTCTGAAGCCATGACTAAGCTGTCAAAATTTGTGTGTGAATGTATCCAACATGCCTCCCAAAAAAAGAAAAGTAGCTAGCAATACTTTAGTTTACACTAACTGTTTAGTGTTCACTATCTATTCAAAGAATCATAGAATCAACCAGGTTGGAAGAGAACTCCAAGATCATCCAGGCCAACCTAGCACCCAGCCCTAGCCAGTCAACTAAACCACGGCACTAAGTGCCTCATCCAGGCTTTTCTTCAACACCTCAGGGAAGGTGACTCCACCACCTCCCTGGGCAGCCCATTCCAGTGCCAATCACTCTCTCTGTGAAGAACTTTCTCCTAACATCCAGCCTATACCTCCCCCAGCACAACTTGAAACCATGTCCTCTTGTTCTGTTGCAGGTTATCTGGGAGAAGAGACCAACCCCCACCTGGCTGCAACCTCCCTGCAGGTAGTTGTAGACAGCAATGAGTTCCCCCTGAGCCTCCTCTTCTCCAGGCTAAACAACCCCAGCTCCCTCAGCCTCTCCTCACAGTTACAAGAGGAAATCAACCAGGAAACACAGAGAAATACAACAAAATTTTGGGTTAAAAAGGAAAATAACCAACTAACCAACAAAAAATCCACACCCTGCGATATAGAATTAATTCTATATTAATTTCTATATTTAAAGAATGTGTTCATCTGGAAGTAAGAAGTCAGATAGTACAGTATGTACTCAGATAAAGTTGTTTAGGATGGGAAATAATTATGACTAAGATATTTTACTGGTCTGCCCTTAGTAATCACTAGGGAGGAATATATTTTTCTTACTTGTCTGCATGGAAGAGACATGAATATTAAATTGACCTTCTGAACTGTCCTTTAGACATCTGAACTAGCCTTAAGTAGATGGGACAAATACCTCCAGTCTCTGAAGGCACAAGAGAAATGTCAGTGTTCAGTGTGTGAAACTTACAGTTGATGGACACGAGCTAATGAATAGCTAAGTAAAAGGAGAATTAACACAGTTAACGTAGCAAATTAAATTGTATGGAGACACAGTAAAGGGACTTGTGCATCATTAAATGTAGGTTAAGATGTTTCTGGGTTGTAAAATATACAAGTAATGAAGCATAATAAAGGGACACACTTATGGATGTGAATAATGCCTCTTGCTCTGGGCTCAGATTAACACGGACACGAAAGCAGATGAGGAAAGCAAGTCAATGTATGGAAAATTCTTCCTAAAAAGAGATTCAAAGCATGAGCTTTTTTTACTATGGAATGGAGGCAACTGCTCTGTGAACTAGCCAGGAAATAAATCAGGAGTCCTGAGGACTTGGATTTTCCTGAACCACAGTATAGAGAGAAGAGTTTCCATGCTGCAAGAAGTGCAGGTCATTGGTTAGGCTAGGAACTTAGGTGTCTAGTTCTTTATTTGTGCATCTGCTAAGAATAAATAGGAGAAATCAGAGACAAGAGGAGTAGATTACACCCATGAGACCTGCTAATACACTTAGAGCTTTTTCTGGAAAATATGGGATTACAAAGGCCTTGGTTATGATTCTCAAAGGCAGCCTTTCCACTCTTGATCATTATTATGGCAAAAAGCCACATTGCAGACACATTGGATAGAACTTGTGTTCCTCAGTGTCCTGTGCTAGTTTGAGCCTAGCTGGAATGTTTTGGTGAGAAGGATTAAATCACAGGCTGTGAAAGGGAAACAATGGTGATGTCTAATTCACTCATAGGCTTGCTGAGAGATATAAGAACAAGAATCCAAACATAGATAACCTACTTCTCCTGCTGGGGAGCTGGGAGCTGCATTTTTTTCTCTCCCTAGATTCTCTGCAATCTCTCTGATTAGTCCACTTTGCTTCCTAACCTCCTGGCCAAACCTCCATTCTTCCTTGGGACTGGGGTAAGGTTGAGAGGGGTGGTGAGAAGATGGAAGGGCAGTTGGGAACCCCTCTTGGGGACTCAGGTTTCTGGGAGGGGTGTTACATCTCTGTATTACCTTCTACCTTGTACATTTCTGTATATAACTGTGTATACTGTAAATATCTGCTTGTATATTGTGCTAAGCTGTAAATATAAGCTTCATTCCTATTTCCAGAGCCAGCTGAGTCTAGTCTGGGTGATTTCCAAAGTGTGGAGGGTCAGGGAACACCCAAACCATCACAGTCCACAGAAGTCATTCTCCCCAGGGTACACCATAGTAGTAGTATGGTGACCTTTTGGGAGAGGTCCTGCTGCAGAAGGGCTGCTAGGACATTGCTGCTGCATGGCTAAAGGAGAGGACCCCCTCCTCTGTTAGCAATAAGCATCTTTTCTACTGGCTTGGTGTTGTGGGGTTTTTTGGGAGTTTGTGTCAGCTCTGGTCCTTTCCAGGAAGAGCAAGAAGGAAAACAACTGCATGTCATTGCACTCTCTTGGCAAAATTGCTACCTCCAGCTTTCAAAATCACTTCAGTAAGTCCAGTAGGTTAATTGGATCTCCTTAGGAACTGATTTAAATCCATGTGTACATTCCACTGTACAATCTTAAGTAGATCAATTTCGGAAACAACTGCAATAACCATAACAATTTGCTTACATTTCTTGAAAGGGAAGTCACAAGAGGGTGATTCCTTTGTATTTATTTTGGAGTGCCTGAGGATAATGGCTAGTTCCTTATAATGATATTGTTTGCTTAAATTCTTGACTATTGCTTTCCAAGTCTGTGATTTTACGTGCATATTGTTTTGTCAACAAATGGCCTTTGACAACATTTAGTGCTTCAGGATAATCTCCTAGCAAGCATAGGGATGCCTGTGAGGAATTTCACAATTAGAGATCTCTGAAGAGGAAGAAACCCTTTGAATGATGAGGCCTGGGCTGCACTAATTCATTTAAACCACCCCAATTTTGTTGTTAACTCTGAATCAATAGGTTAAATCAAACTCTTCTTCCATCATTTCAATAGTAATCATTACAGTGGCTTCTTACAGAGTCAGTATCTCCTGTAAAACCCCATAGTTTTAACTTGCCTCATTTTTTTCAGTATTAAGATAAATATGCTCACTCAGTATGGGTAGCATTACTATCCTGAATTGCAGCTGTATCTTGCTCACGTGTGTATCCACAACCAATCTTTAAATTGCTGTAAATTGACATTAATTCACAGATGAGATGTCTCTTGCTAATTTATTTTTTGTCAGGTATATTTGCTGTTTAATGTATCATTAAACCTTAACTGCCATGCTAAAAAGTGAGAAGCATCTATCTTCCCCAGATATGTTTTAGCTGTTATTTAGAACACACTGCTCACAGAACAACAGCCAAAAAAAAAAAAAAACCTATGATATTTCTTCTACATTGTCATGGATTCTTATTTTTTTTTACCTAGTTGGAGAAGATGAAGCAATATTGAAAATGCAGTGACACTTAGAGGAAACAGATGCTACAGAATGGCTAGCCACATACATATTTCAAAAGCTCTCTCATCTAGTCCTGCAAACCTTACAAAAACAGGAGTCAGTTGAATATCTGTTTCTTTTCTTCTTTTCAGCTCAGGTATATATTTTCATTTGGAAGTAATGGAATTGTAGCATTGCTTTTCCCAACTGATAATAAATTACAGCCATTACATGTAGAAATGCAAACAGATGGGCTAGCCAAGTGCCCTAGCAATGGTGTATCCTGCTATGCAAATTCTTCTCCGAGGGTGCAATTCAGGTGCGTGCAGAGGGACCATGCCAGCCAGGTAGTACTGAGCTCCCAGCTAAACCAAGGACATAAACCTTATTTCTGACTCATTGCACAGCAGGCTTACATTTCATTGTGTTACCTGGCTTCACCTCCTTCTCCAAAACTAACCTGAATTTAAAGGTACATTGTCCTGAGATGTTTCGTCAAGGACAGAATATCAGACAGATGGCAATCTGGCCTTGGGAGATTAGGGTATAGCTGGAGAGAGAACAAATGAAGATGAAAATGCTACAGGCAGGAACTGGCTGTTAATGTCTGTATGGTACCTTGCACAAATGGCCCTTGATCTTTTAATACACTCATGTGACAATTTTCTAACATTCTGCACAAGTTCTGTTTGATGCAAGCATAGCTGTTGATAGCATTGTTGCTTTCTTAAATGTTAATCCTTCCTTGTATCTCATTCTTATTCTTCCTCTTTTTCCTTTTTATTCATTTTTTTTCATTTTATTTTCCCTTTTTTTAATTTTTTTTTTTCATAGAATTATAGAATCAACCAGGTTGGAAGAGACCTCCAAGCTCACCCAGTCCAACCTATCACACAGCCCTATCCAGTCAACTAGACCATTCTGCACAAGTTCTGTTTGATGCAAGTATAGTTGTTGATAACATTGTTGCTTCCTTCAATGCTAATCCTTCCTTGTATCTCATTTCTTCTTCTTCCTCTTTTTTTTCCTTTTTTTCCTTTTTTTTCCCCCTTTTCCCCCTCTTTTATTTTCCCTTTATTTAATTTTCTTTTTTCTTTTTTCTTTTTTTCCTTTCTGTGTCTCTTTTGGTGTGCAAGTTTTGAAGAACACCTTGAGCTATAACTTAAGCTCATCAGATCTCTAGGGCTTGTCCACACACTTAAGGCAATAAAAGTGCTGTTTGTGGGACATGTGAAATGAGCTGGAATAATTTAGTCCCCCCAGTGCATATGAGTACATTTCAGCAGGCATTTCAATTGTCCCCAAAAGGCAGACTAGGTGTTTATCTGTGTGAGTTGCGCTGGGAACTATGCACCCTGTTCTCTGCCTTCTGATGAACACATAATTCGCATAAACTATATTCCTGTTCTTTGGGCAGATCTGATGTAATTGATAATAAAGCTCTGCTGTTTAGACAGCCTGTTTAACCTTGACACTTGGTTTCACGGGCTGTTAGGTCCCTGGGAAACGATCGCAATTCATCTACCAGCACTCACGGTGCTGTAAATATAGTTGAGTTAACAAGTCACAATTTCCCCCTTTTTTCATTCTCTTCTAAATGCCTGGTAAAGACAACAGCTATGACTATTTGTTGGCTCTGTATGTAGCATTGTGTCATATCTCTTTTGCATGTATTTTAGCACAGGACATGAGGAGAGGGGCACTGGAAGTGCCATTACAGAATCATAGAATCACAGAATGAACCAGGTTGGAAGAGACCTCCAAGCTCATCCAGTCCAACCTATCCCCCAGCCCTATCCAGTCAACTAGACCATGGCACCAAGTGCCTCATCCAGTCTTTTCCTAAACACCTCCCTGGGCAGCCCATTCACAGAATTAACCAGGTTGGAAAAGACCTTTAAGATCATTGAATCCAACCTATCACCTAGCCCTTCTAATCAACTAAACCATGGCACTAAGTGCCTCATCTAGCCTCCTTTTAAACACCTCCAGGGATAGTGACTCTACCACCTCCCTGGGCAGCCCATTCCCATGGGCAATCACTCTTTCCTTGAATAAGTGTTTAATTTATTATTGGCATAATTGGATTTTTCTTTTTTTTAATCTCATAAAGATCTAAAAAAAAAATAAATCACAACAATGTGGTTAAAATTTGGTCTCACTGTTGGGCACACTTTCAGTAGCAGTATGTGAAATCTGCTTCACCTTTCTGATAGGGAATTCTAAGATAACACTGAAATGAAACATTAATATTTTGGAAGAGGGTAGCAATTTAGTTTAAGGCACCAGGCTGGGATTTAGAAAGTCCACATTCAATTACCAGTTTTGCTGTAGACCTTCTGATTGAACTGTTTATCTGCCTCTAGTCACTCATCTGCCAGGCACAATGGACATTTCTTTTCTTCAATCCAATATTTTTTCCTGTTCACTTAGATTTCGACCATCCTGCAGTCAAATACTTTGTCTTACTGTCTGTGTGGCTAGCAAAATAGAAGTCAGTTCTCTATCAGAAGCTTTATGAACTGTGGGTGAAATAGCTCAGAAAACTGAATAATTATTGTTCAATTAATTACTTATTAGAAAAACATAACTGTTTCTGCAGTGAGATATGCTGGCCATTTAAAATGAAGTTCTAAGGTGTGGGAAATCAAAGTGAAGAAGGATGTGGGAACGGAGTAAAGAAGGATAATAACAGGTGGATGCTGACCTTGGTTCCAACCAGCTGCTGGCTACTGTATCTCAGAAATGATAGATAGTGGACACCTCAATAGTGAGGAAAACAAGGTGTGGTTTATGCTGATGGAGTGGGTTGTCCTTGACTAATTATCACAACATCACAGTATCACAGTATCATCAGCGTTGGAAAAGACCTCACAGATCATCAAGTCCAACCCTTTACCACAGAGCTCAAGGCTAGACCATGGCACCAAGTGCCACGTCCAATCTTGCCTTGAACAGCCCCAGGGACAGCGACTCCACCACCTCCCCGGGCAGCCCATTCCAGTGTCCAATGACTCTCTCAGTGAAGAACTTTCTCCTCACCTCAAGCCTAAATTTCCCCTGGAGCAGCCTGAGGCTGTGTCCTCACATTATGCTAATGTGTAGGTGTATGCCTTATGCCCTGAGGGATATATTGAGAGCCAAAATGATCAGTAAAGGTCTCTGGCATAATTCACACTGAATCATCTGAAGTCCATGTGGTATTGCCTTTGATCACACTGATTTGCAGAGCCTTGACCATGTTTCCCGCAGCAAGCTAAAACAGGTATTTTGCAACACTAAGGCTATGTTATCCTATATCAGTCATGCTCTGACAAGAGCCAGAACAACTGCTAAGCCCAAGAAACCATCATTCCAGAAGAAAGTGAGCCAAGGTGATGCCTGACAGAAAAGAGTGATGGGACAGCTAAGACTTGTAGCTTAATCCATGTGCAGTGTGCTGGTGGAATCATAGAATCATAGAATCAACCAGGTTGGAAGAGACCTCCAACATCATCCAATCCAACCTAGCACCCAGCCCTATCCAATCAACTAGACCATGGCACTAAGTGCCTCAGCCAGGCTTTTCTTGAAGACCTCCAGGGACGGTGCCTCCACCACCTCCCTGGGCAGCCCATTCCAATGCCAATCACTCTCTCTGTGAAGAACTTCTTCCTAATATCCAGCCTATACCTACCCTGGCACAACTTGAGACTGTGTCCCCTTGTTCTATTGCTGGTTACCTGGGAGAAGAGGCCACCCCCCACCTGGCTACAATGTCCCTTCAGGTAGTTGTAGACAGTAATAAGATCACCCCTGAGCCTCCTCTTCTCCAGGCTAAACAGGCCCAGCTCCCTCAGCCTCTCCTCATAGGATTTGTGCTCCAGGCCCCTCACCAGCTTTGTTGCCCTTCTCTGGACATGTTCCAGCAGCTCAACATCTCTCTTGAATCGAGGGGCCCATAACTGGACACAGTACTCAAGGTGTGGTCTGACCAGTGCTGAGTACAGGGGCAGAATAACCTCCCTTGTCCTACTGGCCACACTGTTCCTGATGCAGGCCAGGATGCCACTGGCTCTCTTGGGAAGAACAGAGGCACCGTACACTTTGCATTTCCCTAGAGCTGGAGAATCCAATCACAGGCATATCTGAAAAGATCTGGAATACCCACTTGGTAAGCTGAAATTCCAGGAGATGGCCTTTTTTGTTTTGGTTCTTAGAATAATATCATTCAGGCTTTCGGGTTAAAGTGTGACAACGCTCTCCAAGGAGTACAGTCTTCCAATAGGAGCAGCCTGAGCTTGCACTTCTCCCTTTGCTTCAGCTCTAAAGAACGCTCAGATTCCTGCTCTTCCATCTCCTTTTGGGAGAGCACGCTGATTGGAACTTCAAAGGGAGATTCTACTTACAGGTACATACGTACAAAAGGCATTCAGGTAGAATGAATACATTCACAGACTAGGCCAAGTCTACTGGACTAAAGCTTTCTAGAATCCTCCACCCTATCCACCCTCAGGAGGCCTGAGAGTAGGCCAAAACTGCCCTTGCCACCTCAGACCTACAAGGCCTCAGCAGACCTCACGGTGCATCTCAAAATCCCCTGCCAGCTGGAAGCCATCTGCCCCACACAAACCGTGAGGGAAGCAGGGACATGAGCTCCTCCCAAAGGGAGAAGCGGAGGCAGGAGAGGCAGGGAGTAGAAGAGGGCAATATCACAGAAACAAAGAATCATAGAACAGTTTAGCTTGGAAGGGGCCTCAAAGATCATCTAGTTTCAACCTCCCACCACAGGCAGGGACACCTCTCACTAGAACAGGTTGCTCAAGGCCTCTTCCAACCTGGCCTTGAACACCTAGAATCATAGAATCAGTCAGAGTTGGAAGGGACCACAAGGATCATCCAGTTCCAACCCCCCTGCCAAGCCCAGGGACACCCTACCCTAGATCAGGCTGCCCACAGCCTCATCCAGCCTGGCCTTGAACACCTCCAGGGATGGGGCCTCAACCACCTCCCTGGGCAACCCATTCCAGGCTCTCACCACTCTCATGCTGAACAACTTCCTCCTCACATCCAGTCTGAACCTACCCACCTCCAGCTATGCTCCATTCCCCCTAGTCTTGTCACTCCCTGAGAGCCTAAAAAGTCTCTCCACAGATTTTTTGTAGGCCCCCTTCAGATGGTGGAAGGCCACGAGAAGGTCACCTTGGAGCCTCCTCTTCTCCAGACTGAACATCCCTAACTCTTTCAGTCTGTCCTCATAGCAGAGCTGCTGCAGCCCTCTGAGCATCCTCATGGCCCTTCTCTGGACACACTCCATCACATCCACATCACTCTTGTCATAGGGGCTCCAGAATTGGATGCAGTACTCCAGGTGGGGTCTCACCAGAGCGGAGTACCTCCCTGGGCAACCTGTTCTTGCCAGGCACTGCTTTAAAAAAGCCATGCTATTGGAAAGCAGAATAGAATTACAACGGTATAGTATCCTGGGGACCTTCTAGCTTGTCTTGGAGGACTGTGTCTCTGTGGCGTTCTAAGAAAAGCCTGGATGAGGCACTTGGTGCCATGGTCTAGTTGACTGGATAAGGCTGGGTGCTAGGTTGGACTGGATGACCTTGGAGGTCTCTTCCAACCTGTTTGATTCTATGATTCTATGATTAGTCTACATGCACATATCGTCACCACATATAGCATCATTTCACCTGCCACCACCAATCTTTATGTGCCCTAGAGATTATGCAATCTTCTGTTTGCATATGCATATCTTAAAATTAATAGTAACTTTTGGCAGCCTAATACATGCCAGTTACTGTCAGCCCTCACACAACTTTATTTAGTTAAGACAGGTGGAAAGAAATTATTATACACCAAAATGATTATTATCCCCTCCTCTGTAATGGGTATTTTCCAGGAATAACTACATTATTGAGATATCTAAGTATCAGTCCTGAAATGACTTATTCAAACAGCCTGTTTGGTAATTCCTGTGTCAAAAAAAAAAACAAACCCAGAGTCCAATGACAGCATATTTAACAAGGCCAAGTGTAGGGTTCTGCATTTTGGCCACAACAACCCCAAGCAGTGCTACAGGATGGGGAACGAGTGGCTGGAAAGCAGCCAGGAGGAAAGGGACCTGGGGGTACTGGTAGGTAGTAGCTGAAGATGAGGCAGCAGTGTGCCCAGGTGGCCAGGAGAGCCAATGGCATCCTGGCCTGCATCAGGAACAGTGTGGCCAGTAGGACAAGGGAGGTTATTCTGCCCCTGTACTCAGCACTGGTCAGGCCACACCTTGAGTACTGTGTCCAGTTCTGGGCCCCTCAATTCAAGAGAGATGTTGAGGTGCTGGAACATGTCCAGAGAATGGCAACAAAGCTGGTGAGGGGCCTGGAGCACAGATCCTATGAGGAGAGTCTGAGGGAGCTGCCAGGGTTGTTTAGCCTGGAGAAGAGGAGGCTCAGGGGTGACTTCATTGCTGTCTACAACTACCTGAAGGGAGGCTGTAGCCAGGTGGGGGTTGGTCTCTTCTCCCAGGCAACCAGCCACAGAACAAGAGGACACAGTCTCAAGTTGTGTCGGGGGAGGCATAGGCTGGATGTTAGGAGGAAGTTCTTCGCAGAGAGAGTGATTGGCATTGGAATGGGCTACCCAGGGAGGTGGTGGAGTCACCATCCCTGGAGGTGTTGAAGAAAAGCCTGGATGAGGCACTTAGTGCCATGGTCTAGTTGACTGGCTAGGGCTGGGGATAGGTTGGCTTGGATGATGTTGGAGGTTTCTTCCAACCTGGTTGATTCTATGATTCTATGATTCTATATTGCTCACAGAGGAAACTTATGCCTCTAGAAATAAAAAGACAGAAATTGTTCCTGGAACAGGGAGCAACCTCTTTGTGTGCTCATATTGTGTTTGCTGTTTTTATCCAAACCTTTGCATAATCTAAAACTTCAGCATGCCATGTCTTCAGAAAAAAAGAACAAGAAAGAAGTTAAACTTGCTTATGTGGTATGAAAATTGGGCAATAATGCAAACCAGACACTGAATATCTCTCTCCATAGCAGATTAGAGAGCACTGGTGGGTCTAAATTCCTGAACTAAATTCTCATCAATCTGACAAATAGAGTCTACCTCACATGAAGTTATAGCTTCAGACAACCTTAAAAAGAATGAAAAAATGCTGGTCCACACTACAGCTTCTTGCAGAGAGATACTGCTTAAGCAATATGGCCTTTTAAGAGCACATATTATCAGATAATTGTTCGAGTATCTCGAAGCAAGGCCAAAGGCACTTGATGTCTAAACAAGGTCAATTTCATATAATATTCCCTATTAACGATCCAAGAGAACAGCATAATGGCTCTGCCTATTAGCTGCCAACACAGCAAATACTGACCTACCTCCTCTGCCTGCAACCCAAGGAGAGAGCAGATGGGAAATGGTGAGCTTGTTTGGAGTGCCTTGTATGTGAACTAGCCCACTTATCAGAGTATTGTAGAATCATAGAATGGCCCAGGTTCGAAGGGACCTTAGAGGTCACCTACTCCAACCTCCCTGCTGTGGGCAGGGATGCCTCCAAACTAGTCTTGGCTGCTCAAGGCTTCATTCAGCCTGGCCTTGAACACCTCCAAGGTGGGAGCATCCACAACCCCTCTGGGAAACCTGTTCCAGTCTTACCATGCTCTTACTGAAGTACTTCCTGAGATCCAGCTAAAACTATTCTCCCTCAATTTAAAACCTTTCCCCTTTGTCCTATTGCTAGATGCTTTTATGAAAAGTCCCTCTAGCTCCCTCATGTAGGATCCCTTCAGGTATTGGAAGACAGCTATAAGGTCACTTTGGTGTCTTCTCTAGGCTGAACAACCTCAGCTCCCTTAGGCTATCTTCATAGCAGAGGTGCTTCAGCTCTTGGATCACCTTTGTAGCACTCCTCTGGCCTCACTCTATCAGTTCTATGTTGTTCTTGTGATGGAGACACCAGAACTGGATGCAGTATCAAAGGCAGGGTCTCACAAGAGCAGAGTAATCATCTCTGTTGGCCATAATCCTCTTGAGGAAGCCCAGGCCTTCTGGGCCACATGAGCACATTGCCAGCTCATGTAGAGCTGACCCACAGACTCTTATTCTTCTTATCATCTCTCACCAGGTGGAGCTCCATTAGTTAGTGGGAAGGATAAACAGCAGGAAAAGTTATCCTCTATGATTTATATTATTAACATTTAGAGAAAAACAGAAAATTGAGAGGACACTTCTCTCTTAAAATCTACTTCTAACATTAGAGTTAGGTAGTCACACCTATGCAGTAGCTTCCAGCACTACAACGGTGCCTAAACTTTTCCTGCCAACTTTGCAATTTTGCAGCCAGATTCTAATATATACATAATATATAAGAGAGATTTCAACTGTGTTCCCTGCTGCTGCAACCAGAGAAAAAAAGATATATTTCAGTGCCATTATATGCTGGAAACAATAAAACTCAGTGAATATGATGAAGGATTCCTGCACAGAGTAAATGAGGCAGAATCCCATCACAAAGTAATGTCTTGTTTGGTTTCTGAGAAATATGCCCTTTCTAGAGGGGGGAGGGAGGAAAAGGGTGCCAAAAACTCTTTGATGTTTCAGCTAGGATATCATGGTAAACTTCCAGGCACTTTCACAATTCATCACCATGGGATAAATTATTCTTAAGAACAAGCCACCTTAGGACTGACTGTGTGACTTACACTTGTTCCTTACACTTCAAGACAGACTTGAAATATGGTGATGTTGGTATGAAGTGCCCATGCATGTGAATTAGTTGTAAAAATGAGTAAGTATTGATTGCAGTTTATAGAGTGTTTTCTGAAAAAATAAAAATGGAGTTGGTGATTTAACATACTGAGGATTTTAGTTATAAGTTGCTAGAACAGCTGCAGCCTATTACCCTGACTTGACAGCCACAGCCAACAAGTGGCATGGTACGAGTGACATATGTGCCATTGAGGAATGATTGAATGTCTAAGGTGATAAAAACAACTCATTGAGTTAAAGAAAAAAAACCCAACAACACACTAGAAAACTCCCCCTTCCAAATAAATAAAACAACAACCAAAAAACCCAAACTAAAGCATGCCTCTCAGGAAAATCATCTGACTTTTATTTGCTCTGGGGTTTAGGAATTACAGGAAGTAGTGAACTTGATCTATAAAAGGTCATATTTAATTTACTTTCACTCTTATGCAAAGGTATGACCTTGTGTTTCAGAGCAGTTCATCAGTCTCCAGAGAGAGGTTAAATAAGGAAGAAACTTACCTCTGGCAGCTAAATCAAGCAGCTTAGATTTTAGACCCTCAGCTCCAGTACACTTAACAAGATTAATATGCAGGGATTCCTCCCATGTCTATTCAAAGCAGAGGAAGAAAAGGGCAAAGGAAGGAATGAACTAAAATTATTAGGGACTTCAAGAATGCCAGGCAAGAATTCCAAGTAAGCAAGTACTTCATAGCACATCAGGCTAGTTTTAGAGCTAGTGGAATGATGTTTTCATTAGCAATATCAGATGTTTTATTTTTTGTGAAAGAGTGTCTTCTGCATGCTTGTGTGCACCCACCAAACCAATATTCAACTCACACAGTCACAGAATGTTAAGGGTTGGAAGATTCTTCTGATGATCATCTAGCCCAAATCCTCTGCTAAAGCAGATTTGCCTAAAGCAGATTGCACAGAATTGTGTCCAGGCAAGTTTTGAATATCTCCAGGGAAGGAGATTCCATGAGCTCTTTGGGCAGCCTGCACCAGTGCTCTATCACTCTCAAAGTAAGGAAGTTTTTTTCTCGTGTTCAGATGGAACCTCATGTGTTCTGGTTTGTGCCCACTGCCTTTTGTCCTGGCACTGGGCACCACTCGAGAGTCTGGTCCTACTTTCCTAGCATCCTCTCTTAATATTTGTAAACATTTATATGGGCCCTGTCTTCCTAGCATCCTCTCTTAATATTTGTAAGCCATTTTGAGGGCCCTGTCTTTCTAGCATCCTCTCTTAATATTTGTAAGCATTTTTGAGGGCAATATCTTTCTAGCATCCTCTCTTAATATTTGTAAGCATTTATATGGGCCCTATCTTCCTAGCATCCTCTCTTAATATTTGTAAGCATTTATATAGGCCCTATCTTCCTAGCATCCTCTCTTAATATTTGTAAGCATTTTTGAGGGCCCTATCTTCCTAGCATCCTCTCTTAATATTTGTAAGCATTTTTGAGGGCCCTATCTTCCTAGTATCCTCTCTTAATATTTGTAAGCATTTATAAGATTCCCTCTCAGTCTTCTTTTCCTCAGAATAAAGACTTCCAGGACCTTCAGTCTCTCGTCTTAAGAGATGCTCCAGACCACACATCATCTTCATAGCCCTCTGCTTGTCTCTCCATGTAGTTCCCTGTCTCTGTTGTACTGAGGCCAGACATACCTGAACACAATACTCCAGGTGTGGCCTCACCAGGACAGAGTGGAGGGGGAGAAGAACTTCCCTGGTTTGACCTGTTGGGGCAAATTCTTCTTAACGTGTTCCAAGACACCATTGGTCTTCTTGGACATAGGGGCACATTGCTGGTTCATAGTTAACTTCTTGTCCACAATTCCTGGCCAGATATGTGAAATGTCTGGGTACTCTCCCTCATCAGCTGGAGATTATATTGTAATCTAGTACATCTTAAAGCATGCTTACTTTGATGTCAGGGCAATCAATAATAAGAGACTATGTTTAACAAACCCCCTATCTTTCCATGTCTAGCCCCAGGCTATATAATCACAAACAACTTATCCAGTCTCTGCAATTGCCATTATATATTGATTTCTAAATTACTCTCTATCAGTGCTCTTGAGCAGAGTGGACATCAGGCAGGACAAACAGTATAAAATCAAAACCAAACCAACCAAACAAACAAGTCCTTTTAAAAACTGACTACAGGGAACAAAACATATGTTACAAAGATCAAATAGATGGGAAACACGGTACCTTTGAGCCAGAGGTACAAGTGTTAGCCTGGATATTACACACTTGGGATAAAAAGCAAAAAATCCAGATCATTTTGGAATGCTTGTGATGAAGTTTAACAAAATGAGGAAGGTAAGACAAAGTTAAGACTCTGTATTCTGGGCTAATACAGACTTTTGCTCTGAAATCTCCTAGGGGGGACATCAGAAGCCTAGCACTGATGGTATGTTTATTCATATTAAGAAGGAAACTCATGAATGTATCCATGAATGGTAAACACATGCAAACAGTCCTACTGAGTGAGACCAATAGCCCAATTAATCCAGCAGTCTGACTCCAACAAATAGCAAGAGGAGTCCACAGAATCCACAATTGTTCTATTAGTGATGTTTGAGAAATTAAATACAGCCTAATCTTTTTCATGTACTCTGCTGTCCATGAATTTATCTAAGCCTATTCTGAACCTACTAATAAGAATACTTGTCTTTGCACATCTACTGTGGCAGTATGTTCCAGGAAATCCCTATTTTCTCTGCAAAAATAAAGTACTGAGTTTGGCAGCTTAAACCAATCTTTTACTACTTCCACTAAGCACACTCCAGCACTGGTAATGCTGAATCACAGAAACGCAGAAACATTCAGGTTGGAAAAGACCCCCAGGATCACCAAGTCCAACTAATATCCCTACTCTACACAGTTCACCCCTAAATCATATCCTCAAGTACCACATCCAAATGACTTTTAATCACATCCAGGGTTGGTGACTCCAGCACCTCCCTGGGCAGCCCATTCCAACGCCTGACCACTCTTGCTGGGAAAAAATGTTTCCTAATGTCCACTATAAACCTATCCAGTTGCAGCTTGAGGCCATTCCCTCTTGTTCTATCACTAATTTCCTGTGAGACAAGACCAGCAGCAGCCTCTCCACAATGTCCTTTCAGGTAGCCACTGACAGTAGGTCTACCCTCAGTGTTCTCTTTTTCAAACTAACCAGCTCCCTCAGTTGCTTTGCATAAGATTTATTCTCCAGACCCTTCCCCAGCTTTGTTGTCCTCCTCTGCACTTGCTCCAGCACCTCCACATCCTTCTTGTAATGAGGTGCTCAAAACTATACTCGAGGCATGGCCTCATCAGAGCTAAGCACAAGGGAACAATCACCTCCCTACTCCTGCTGGTTGAAGTATTTCTAATACAAGCTCACTGAGTCCAATGATCAAGAGTCATATGGTCACTTACTGTAGTGATTTAAGGCTTATCGGAATACTCTAATAAGATAAATTAGACCAGTGGTTGCAAAAGAATAATAATGATAAACTCTGTGCCATTCATTGGTTTGAAAAAGGGTCTAAAAAGCCAAAGTATAAACACTTTGTTCTTTCTTTGCTTTGGGGAACTGAATCTGTTCACTGCTTCTTAGCTCTGCTCTAATCTCTTCAACCAACCTTGATTGCCTAGATAATAGGTGAGCTTTTCTGTATGTTTTCCATTTGAGGCACTGGCTCCTTTT
The DNA here is from genome assembly GCF_015220805.1 of Pogoniulus pusillus. Lineage (NCBI taxonomy): Eukaryota > Metazoa > Chordata > Aves > Piciformes > Lybiidae > Pogoniulus > Pogoniulus pusillus. The sequence goes on from NC_087275.1 coordinate 25,855,626, forward strand.
GGACTTTCTTTGTCTGGAGGGAAGATTGGATTTCTGTATTATTTCTAAATTGTATATAATCATAAATATATTGTGCAGATATGCTTGCAAATGTAGCTTTGCCATAAATACAGCTTTATCTCACTTCCAGTCATCTCAGCTGGTCTGGAAAATTCTGTTTGGTGGTGGAGGGGAAGTTTCCGACACACCACACTTACCAACTTACAGTTGGAAATTCATTCTTTATGGCAAAAAGAATAAAGATTCCTCTTCCACTTCGTTGCTTAGATTCATAGATTCATAGAATGAACCAGGTTGGAAGAGACCTTGAAGATCATTCAGCCCAGCCTAGACCCAGCCCTAGCCAGTCAACTAGGCCATGGCACAAAGTGCCTCAGCCAGGCTTTTCTTCAACACCTTCTAGGGATGGTGATTCCACCACCTCCCTGAGCAGCCCATTCCAATGCCAATCACACTCTCTGGCAACAACTTCCTCCTCCAGGGAGTCTGTACCTCCCTGGGCACAACTTGAGACTGTGTCCCCTTGTTCTGTTGCTGGTTGCCTGGGAGAAGAGACCAACCCCCACCTGGCTATAACCTCCCTTCAGGTAGCTGTAGACAGCAATGAGGTCACCCCTGAGCCTCCTCTTCTCCAGGCTAAACAGGCCCAGCTCCCTCAGTCTCTCCTCAGAGGAACTGTGCTCGAGGCCTCTCACCAGCTTTGTTGCCCTTCTCTGGGCATGTTCCAGCACCTCAACATCTCTCTTGAATTGAGGGGCCCAGAACTGGACACAGTACTCAAGGTGTGGCCTGACCAGTGTTGAGTACAGGGGCAGAATAACCTCCCTTGTCCTACTGGCCACACTGTTCCTGATGCAGGCCAGGATGCCACTGGCTCTCTTGGCCACCTGGGCACACTGCTGGCTCATCTTCAGCCTACTATCTACCAGTACCCCAGGTCTCTTGCCTCCAGCTGAGGATATGACTGGTCACTTACAAGGAGTCAATGAGAAGCCCTTTTTGGATACTCCAGAATCTATAACTGAAAGGCACTTAAAGTAGTTGAAATTTGATTGCCAAGATAATAGGAAAGTAAAACTTGTCCTGTCTTGCTAGCTTGGGCTACAAGCTAGGCTGCATGTGGACCATGAGCCTTAGGTAAAGAACAACTGCAGCACAAGCAGCAGGTTGAGTTTCAGATTTTGGCTTTCAATTTGAAAAAAATATCAGTGTGAAACCACACAGACATCTGAGACCCTGAAATGCTTAAATGCAAGCAAACAAACAAACAAAACCCCTACCCCAACCCAAAACAACAACAAGCAAGTAAACAACCAAACAAAAACCAACCAACCAAAAAAAAAAACCAACAACCAAACCAAAAGATTGTGATGAGTGAAGGCATTGTGGCAACAGGCAACATAGATAGGGCACAACCAACCACCACTCTTGTGTTTGAAAGTTGTAGTGTCCTGAGATACTCACACATGGAAGGGGCAGGCTGCCACTCTGACAAACAGAGACGGACATTTTGATACATGCTGTGCCAAATTATCCATGCTGTATCATTGCAGTTGTGCTAGTTTAATCCAGGAATGCATTTCCCCCTCTCTTTAGTCTCATTTTGAATAGATAACAATATTTTTTGAGCTGATTACCAGTACTTTTATAAGGCTGTACTAGATGGACTCCCGCTGAGCAATACCAACTGATGTGATGAACATCCTCCCATGTGTGTAGATAAGACAGAAAACATTCCTACATGACAGGATTTGAATTGAAGCCTGCCCCAGTTTCTAATTGTGAGAGCTGAGAGAAGCATAGATAGAATTCTGGTGATCAGTGCCTATTGCACAGACAGAGCCAAAGGCACAGCAGATGAGACAAAGAAAGACGTGAGCTTTTGGTCCAGTCATACTAACTAGGATCAATCCTAGAGACACAACATGGATGCTTATTTTATTACACTTATCTCAGCTCATAACCAGGCCACCTTCTGATGTATTCTGTAGCCTAAATTACTAACAAAAATGTTGAGCTTCCCTGTTCCATATGCTGTAAGAGCAAAGGGTGAGAGAATACCAGCAGTTTTGCCAATGTAAGCCCTACAAAGTAGTACTTCTCCATATCTTTAGGGCTTGTCCAACTTTATGAACAAATTAGTTCTTTTTCAGAACAGGAGAAAATGACATTAATTAATTGGCAGTATATTTATGGTGTTGTTGGCAGAAAAGTTTGAACAAAATCACATCTGTTTTATTTTTTTACTGATTAATTCCCTCAAAATATTCCTGATCCAGTTATGTAATTTCCTCCAGACACTGTTTTGTAACCATGGGGCTGATTCACCACTGTATCACTCCAGTTTTGTACTAGCACCATGCTAGCTGGCTGACTCTCAGAAGAGTTGTATCAGCATAAGATTATGGCAATAGAGTTGTGAATCAGGACAAAACAGGGGCAGGTACTCCAGGCAGAAAATTTATCTACAGAAAACTAATTGTTAGAGATCTTGACAAGGCCTTCACATCTAGATGATCTTCTATCATCTCTGGCTGATGAAAAGTACTCTTCAAGTCCTGCAGCTTTACAGATCCACTGAAGCTACAGCTGCAACTCCCAGCACATGAGTTTCTTCCACCCACATCTCCACCAACTAGGCTCATTTTTAGCCTTTTGCCAGGAAGGGCTGAAAAAAGTGAATCTTAACAAGTTTGAGTTGTTTTTTTTTAAGATAGTGTAAACTCAGAACAACCATGATGAACCACTTCAGCTGAGGGCCTGGACTTTCCCAGGGTTTTTTAACTGCAATCATAGAATCACAGAATCAACCAGGTTGGAAGAGACCTCCAAGATCATCCAGGCCAACTTAGCACCCAGCCCTGTTCAATCAAATAGACCATGGCACTAAGTGCCTCAGCCAGGCTTTTCTTGAACACCTCCAGGGATGGTGACTCCACCACCTCCCTGGGCAGCCCATTCCAATGCCAATCACTCTCTCTGGCAACAACTTCCTCCTAACATCCAGCCTAGACCTCCCCTGGGCACAACTTGAGACTTTGTCCCCTTGTTCTGTTGCTGGTTACCTGGGAGAAGAGACCAACCCCCACCTGGCTACAGCCTCCCTTCAGGTAGTTGTAGACAGCAATGAGGTCCCCCCTGAGCCTCCTCTTCTGCAGGCTAAACACCCCCAGCTCCCTCAGCCTCTCCTCACAGGGCTGTGTTCCAGGCTTCTCACCAGCTTTGTTGCCCTTCTCTGGACATGTTCAAGTATCTTAATGTCTCTCTTGAATTGAGGAGCCCAGAACTGGACACAGGACTCAAGATGTGGCCTGACCAGTGTTGAGTACAGGGGCAGAATAACCTCCGTAGTCTTACTGGCCACACTGCTCCTGATACAGGCCAGGATTCTGTTGCCTCTCTTGGCCACCTGGGCACACTGCTGGCTCATCTTCAGCCTACTATCTACCAGTACCCCCAGGTCTCTTTCCTCCTGGCTGCTCTCCAGCCACTCTGTCCCCAGCCTGTAGCACTGCTTGCAATGTTCAAAACTGAATAATTTTGCTTGGACAAGGCTTGTAGCTTTTCTACTCCTTCTAGCTGCAGACTGCATGGAGCTGTCTAGCATATCAGAGTTCACTTATTATTGTTTCTGTTTTTGCTGTGGTGGTTGTGGATCAGGAACACCCTGCCCGCTGTACCTACAGGCTCAGAGGAGACTGAACTCTCTCCCACACATAAAGATCCACAACTGGCTGCATTGTGAGTTGTGCTTGGGAAATATGATATCATTTGTTAGATTACAAAGCATTCTCCTTCTGTTTCCAGTCTCTGCTGTAAAGAGATGATCTGAAAGGTGCCAATATGATCAATCAGATGCTTTTTAAAGGCTCCAAGACTGCAAGAACAGAGGTAATGAGTCGCTTTTGTCTCAAGCAACAGACAATAATCGTAACTACACGTTCGATTTTTTCTCCTGTTAACCAGATTTGCTGATGAATTTGCTTCACCTTTTTCTATCTCAAAGGATTAGCAAACACTTTGCAACTGGAAGTCAAACTGTTCTAATGACAGCAGCATTTCCACTCAAGCAACAACAAACCTCAGCAATTAAAAAAAGGAAAAATCCTGCTGCTTGGTGGTTTAAGAAACATTCAATATGAACAAAAATATTTGCTCCTCAGTCTGTTTTCTGCAATGTTCCTGTCTATGTGTTTCTAAACCTTCTGATAGCTTTCAGCTGCTGGACATGCCAAGAGGAAATGTTCTCTCTACCTTCATATCAGTCATGGGAATCAAGAGTTGATCCAGCTAATTACATGTTTCTTTTAAACAGCAATCAGTGCTAGTCAGTAAAGGGCAAGATACCTACTAAATGATTTTCACTATAAAAATATTTATCTGCTTTTGATTTGCTCACAGTACTTAGTTCATGCTTCCCACTTTAGTCATGATTTGTTTCTTTGTATATTCCTTGGTTGTTCAAAAACTTCAGTAAAAGGTTTCCTGTCATATTTAGGTTCATCTAGCTACTCTTCTTCTCTTCTTGTCCACATGATTAATATATTCTTCAGTCGAGCTCTCACTTTCCAAGCTGAATTATGCTCTAGTTCATCATGTTTTAGAAGAGGCTTCATTTCGTTGTCATAATTTCTTTATCAGTCTATAAGGGCCCACTCAGTAAGACCTGCTGGTGTGTAAAGACAACTACCTATCTTGTTAGTCCCCCATATGCCCATCTCCATCTACTACAGCTTGTCTTAGATACAGTTTGCAAGCTCTTTGCAGAGCTGCCATATTTCTGCTTTACATTTCTGACTGAGAAAGATAGGACACAGCACGCTGCAGTGCATGTAAAATGAGCCTGTCACTCCAGGTCCCTTGAGCCGGTGCTGCACAGCTAATCTGTGCATGAGCAGTAAGCCTGCTATCAGGCAGCACACTGGGCTTACTGAACGTGGCAAGGATCAGCTTTATGGTCTCCCTGTGTATGCCCTTTGAGATTTATCTTTGGGGATTCAATTACAAAATTATCTAAGCAGAAAAACATTCAGGTTGGAAAAGATCCTCAGGATGACCAAGTCCAACTGATATCCCTATTCTACAGGCTTCACACGAAAGCATATCCTAAAGCACCACATCCAAACAGCCCTTAAACACACAGGTTGGCAACTCCAGCACCTCTCTGGGCAGCCCATTCCAATGCCTGACCACTCTTGCTGGGAAAAAAATGTTTCCTAATGTCCAGTCCAAACCTACCCAGTCACAGCTTGAGGCCATTCTCTCCTCTTCTATCACTAATTACTTGTGAGAAGAGACCAGCAGCAGCCTCTCCACAGCTTCCTCTCAGACAGCTGTAGATAGCAATGAGATCTCCCTTCAGCCTTCTCTTCTTCAAACTAGCCCCAGCTCCTTCAGTCACTTTTCATAAGATTTATTCTCCAGGCCCCTCCCCAGCTTCGTTGGCCTCCTCTGCATTCACTTCAGCACCCCACATCCTTCTTGTGTTGAGGTGCCCAAAGCTGAACAAAATGCTTGAGGAGACAATCACCTCGCTACTCCCACTGGACACAGCATTTCTAATCCGAGCCAGGATGCCATTGGGCATCCAACATTACCTAATCAACTAAACCATGGCATCAAGTGCCACATACAGTCTCTTTCTAAACACTTCCAGGGATTAGTTAGACAGCAGGTTAGGAGAAAAGTGCAGGCAGCCAGAGCCAGAGAGCAACTCTGTTATCTATATGTATGTTCTCGTTTTTATACATCTCAGCAAGCCTATGAGTGAAGTAGACATCACCACTGTTTCCTTTTCACAAGGGAGAAAATGCTATGACAAAACCCGAAGAAACTCTGCCCTCAGTGATTGCATGTAATTTTTTTTAGAGGATTGTCTTGTTATAAACCTCACTTTTTATGTTAATTCATAAGATCCATTTATTTTTATAAGAAAACAGAAGAATTCTGCTGTTTGATACTTATGATCTGTGTTCTCTGCAGTCTTGTAAGCGTGCTCTATAACCTTTTGAATGCTATTATGTCAAGTATCTTGAAACTTCACAGGTTCACACCATTGATCTCTGATCTGTTGCAATGGAATGAGAAGGGAAGAAGAAGATGCACAGAGGAAGTCATGAGCTTAGACGATAAGCATCCCTCGCAAGTTAGCAAGCTTACCTAATGAAAATAGCTGTAAGTGAAAAAGGGACATGAAAAGCTTACATGGCATTTTTTGGACAAAAGGGTTTAAATACCAGCAAAGACACTGTGAACCCTTCCCAGCTCTCCCTCAATGAATCTCTTCCAGTTTGGTGTTAACTGAAGAGAATCCAATTTGTGTTTCCCCGAGGCCTCTTCATGAGGTGAACTAAAGCTCAGTAAGTGGAGACAATATAGAAATTCAGCTCAAAAGCATGGTCCTGATCCAAACTATCCTGCTATAGAATGCACTCACCCTTAGTCCAGATGGGAAGAGAAAAATAATAAAATCCTTGACAGAACTAAATTCCAGATTCCTTCTCAGAGCTTGCCTGAAAGATGGGAGTGGTGAGGGGGCTGAAGGGAAAGTTTTAAGAGGGGCTGAGGGAGCTGGAGTTGTTTAGCCAGAAGAGGAGATGTGGAGGAGACCTTGTCAGTCTCTACAACTACCTGAAGGGCAGTTGTAGTCAGGTGGGGTCAGCCTCTTCTCTCAGGCAACTAGTGACATGGTCTGAAGCTGCACCACGGAGGTTTAGGTTGGATATTAGGAAGCACTTCCCCATGGAAAGAGTGATTAGGCACTGGACTGGGCTGCCCAGGGAGGCATCCCTGGAGGTCTTTAAGAAAAGATTGCACTTGGCACTGGGTGGCCTGGTTTAGCTGATGTGATGGTGCTAAGTTATAGGCTGGACTTGATCTCAGAGGTCTTTTCCAGGCTCTGCACAGAAAGTGCAGTTTCAGGCCTTGCTTTCTCATGTAAAAGGGGCAAGGTTGTTATTTAATAGTGCAGCAGTTTAGGCCTCTTTTCTCTCACTTACCTGCTGTATCCAGCTCCCATTTCCTAAAGGGATTCAGGCCTGAATCCCCTAAGAGACTGCCTAAACTTGAGTACAAGTCACTTTTGCCTTATCCCCTTGAGGACACTGTTATGATGCTCTCAAACCTGAAATGGTGATGGACTCAGAGATACCATGGTGTCACATCATTCATTCTGGCTGTACCCTTGCCAGCAAGAAAGGCACCCACTACCTCCCGTGGTCCCCTAGGCCGTGGAAGCAGATTTGACACCTGTGATGTGTCAGAGCCACAAGTTTGTTGTCCTGCTGTACTTGGCTTCCTGGCAAGTACTCTTAGGCAACCACAAGGTCACCTTTTAAATATCCTGTTATCCTGGTTTCCATGTCTTAACATGATCTTTCACCATCCTTGTCCCTCACTGCTCTTCTGGATAGACAATCCATCCCTAATTACTCTTTTGCTGTTGGCTCCTATTTTCCTTAGGCCACGGGGTGATCATTCAGGACCTCATTTCTGACACAGGCAACTTCAGCTTTGTATCCTTTCACTGATGGGGTTACTAAGGTGCTACTGGCCTTGCCCAAGCTCACAGAATCACAGAACTGCCAGGATTAGAAGTGACCTCAAGGATTATCTAGTTCCAACCCCCCCTGACATGGGCAGGGACCTTTTCCACTAGATCAAGTTGTCCAGAGCCACATTCAGACTGGCCATAAAAAAATTCCAAGGGTAGGGCTTCCAGCACCTCTCTGGACACCCTGTTCCAGTGTCTCACCACCCTCATGGTGAAGAACTTCTCCCTAATATCTAATCTAAATCTATTCTCCTCTAGCTTGAATCCGTTCTCCCCCCCAGCCCTATCACTACCCAATGTCCCAATAAGTCCCTCACCAGCTCTCCTGTAGCCCCCTTTAGATACCGGAAGGCCACAATGAGGTCACCTCAGAGCCTTCTCCAGACTAACAGCCCCAACGCTCCCAGCCTGTCCTCGCAGGCGAGGTGGTCCAGCCCTCTGATCATCCTCCTGAGTACGTCTACATCTTTCTTGTAATAGGAGTTCCAGAACTGGACCTGAAACTGCCTTTCAGGGAGGTTTGGCTGTCTCTCACTTCACTCCCTCTAAACCACCTGTGAAATCTAGCCATTCTTCATGGTGCTATCAGTAACTCCTGTCAGCTTCTGTCATTGTTATCTGTCACATCCAGCAATTTCTCCCATCAGTTCAGCCAGATGAACCTGAGGGCAGGGCTCAGTCAGTGGCCTGCAGCACTAACAGTCCTGTCTGCTTTCAATTGTGGGGAGGATTCACCAGCTTCCATCTCAAACTGCAGGGCCCTTAACCTTTCGATAAAGATTCACACAGCATTCATCAGTCTGAAACAGGAGCCTCAAGCCACCATCACTGTACATCTAACAAAAAATCATCACTCCCAGAACTCTGGCCTGAATGAGCTTAGGTGAATGGGAGAAAATGGAATGAACCTTGCTTTTACTATATATATATATATATATATATAATGCAGAAATAATTTTGTATTGTGCTTATAAGCATCTTGAGCATCTGCAAATTAAGACTCTTAAGAGATTTTTCAGAGATTAGATTACAATCTCAGGGCAGTCTGTTAGAAGTGGGAGGACAATAAAGCTACTTTCAAAATGACACTCTGATAGTTTCTGGAGGAGAGTAATTACTGTGCTCAAGAGATCAAGACCTTGGACGTGATGACCCACTGTGTCTTGCTAGTTGTCTCCTTCTGTGAAGGCAGAACTGGAAAAGAAGGGAGAAAACTTTTCTGTGCTCACTTGCAATTATAGTAGAGGAACTGCCACCAGGTTTGGGATCCATGGCTTCCATACTTATTGCAAGAGAGTACTCCATCAAATCTGATGACACAGCTGAGGTGAAGACTTGAGCTTCTGTCTTGAGATTCCTTTACTTCTGCTGCCAGTGAAGTTATCTCCAGTAGGAACCCCCAGCCACCAGGTGCAGATCAAAGTGGTAAGTGGAATCATACCAGACCGAAGATGGGAAAAGCTTTGTCTGTTTTCATGGTTCATTATCAGCCAGCTGGAGCCCATTGCCAAATCGTGACATCATGCAGCCACAGCTGGTCCAATCTCATTTCACCTATGCCTTGTCATCTGACAAGTAGCCAAAGCATTGAGAATCAAACAATAATTTCTCCTGAGCTCATTTAAAAATACTCTGGATACAAGGGTCATTCACTGGTTATAATTAAGTTTCATCAATGAGAATGTGAGTTGCCATGGTACAGGAGACAAATGAGAAGGTAGAAGCATTGAGCCAGATATCATCACACACTGTTTATCTCCCACTGGGGTTGCCTTCCTTGCAGGCTCTGATGGCACAGAGATCATGCAGCTCTTCCAAGCTCAACTTCTCCTCTGCCATAATAGGCCTATCAAGCAGGGATCTTGTAGCCATTTAGGTAACAAGGTAGTTCAGAGCAGGTCTCACTCATCCAACAAGAACTGAGTCCAAAACTCTCAGTTTTCCAAGTATCCTGTGCTGAGTTCTCCTACTGAAATGATAATTTGAAGTATTATTAATTAAAAGGGCAGAATTCATTAAGTGACTGAATTCATAGCCAAAAAGACTGTAGCCAAAGTTCTGCATGTGTGCATGCAGCTTCCTTATCCTTTCAGCTAGCACTTCAAAAGAGGAAGATATCATACAGTGGAGGAAGCACATGCAGATCCATTGAGAACAGATCACACATGTAATAAAACCATGTAATGAAACTACTTAAAACTCTGTATTCTGACCATCACTGAGAAGAGAGAGGCAGAAACAGGGCTACAGTGCAAGCTTTCTACCAGTCTAATTCCATCTTGGAATGAGGAGCAATTAACATAGACTCCAACTATGTTATTTTCTGTAACTGCACAGCTCTATGAGTTAAACCACTTGGTAGAAGGAGAAGAAAAGAAGTGATCAAGAAATGCCTTTCTTTTTATTTTTTTCTGTTCTCATAATTTTCCCATATTAGCAGCTAGAAGTTTTAGTTGCTGTCAGCTTTCTTAAATGCTTCTGGGTCAAGAGCCAGTATTAGAAATTATTTGAATAGTCATTCATTTCAAGCAAGAAGGCACCCACTGCAGCTGTGGTACAAAGGGAAATCTGCCTCTGAGCAGCTTACTATGCAAATGTAGTTCTATCACAATGATTGCAATAAGAACATACTGTATTGTCCATAATTACAGCCACATTAAGAGTAAAAAAAAAAGCTAAGCTGTTCAGTTATATGCCAAAACTATTTCCCAAGGGATATTTATTTTGACTAATGTTAGGGTGAAAAAAAAACCCAATCTGGCTTAGTTTAAAGCACTAGATTTGTGTTTTATGTTTGATGGAGAGAAAGTCAAGAATTTATGTAAAGCAAATGCTCAGTTTTAAGGTGACAAGAGATTTTTTAGGGTGGCAAGAGTTCCTTTTCCTTGGCAAAAAACAGGAATTCATAACTGCAGAATGAGGCAAGGTTACTGTTCTCTGGGAGAGGTATTTTTTCCCTTGTCTCTTGCAGCACTGTTCTGTGGTTTGACACAATGCCAGCATTCACTGGGACAAAATCCTATCTCCTGAAGTACCGACTGCTATTTTGGCTCTGGCTATTTGGAAATACACTCTTGTTGCTACAGTGATCTCAGTATAAATCTGTTTTCTTGCCTACTTTCTGTTTCTTTAGTTGCTGTTGTTCTTCACTGCAGACTAAAATAACAGATCACATTACTCCCAAACGAGATAATTCATAGATAGACACTCTTAGGCTAGAGGCACAGGTCTGTTAACTGTTGGCTGATTGCAATGCTGGCTTCTCTTTAAACCTTTGTCATCAGAATTAGAGAGAAGCTTACGCAGACCTACAAATGCCAGTGAGAATCACTGGCTGGCAAACTATAGATTTAGTTTCCCTACAACTTTTACTTGGCCTGAGACTTTCTTCCCTGAAACATTGTTTTTTTTTAAAAAAAAAAAAAAATTAAAAAAAAAGAGATCAGTCTGCCCATTGTGAACTTTGAAAGTTGCTCCCATAAGTTACCACTGTGTAATTGCTATGCCTGTGTAAGTGCAGTTTAAAACTGAAGACTGTTGAGATGGTTTGTTACAAGATTGAGGATTGATATTTGGCAGCACAAAGAGTACAAATTAATCAAAGTTTGGGAAGCATGTTGCATGAAAAAAATGAGGCAGTTCTATCCTCTTACCAGATTAAGAGTGGTAAGACCCCAGAATGGGTTGCCCAGGGAGGTGGTTGAGGCCCCATCCCTGGAGGTGTTTAAGGCCAGACTGGATGGGGCTCTGGCCAGCCTGATCTAGGGTAGAGTGTCCCTGACTATGGCAGGGTGGTTGGAACTAGATGATCCTTGTGGTCCCTTCCAACCCTGACTGATTCTATGATTCTGGTAATGAAGTCCACACTCACAACACAGATCATTGTATGTATCACTCCCTTAATCTAAACACAACGGTGTCATGGTTCATTCTCCCTCCCTCCCTCCCTCCCTCCCTCCCTCCCTCCCTCCCTCCCTTCCTCCCTCCCTCCCTCCCTCCCTCCCTCCTTCCTTCCTTCCTTCCTTCCTTCCTTCCTTCCTTCCTTCCTTCCTCCCTCCCTCCCTCCCTCCCTCCCTCCCTCCCTCCCTCCCTCCCTCCCTCCCTCCCTCCCTCCCTCCCTTCCTCCCTCCCTCCCTCCCTCCCTCCCTCCCTCCTTCCTTCCTTCCTTCCTTCCTTCCTTCCTTCCTTCTTTCCTTCCTTCCTTCCTTCCTTCCTTCCTTCCTTCCTTCCTTCCTTCCTTCCTTCCTTCCTTCCTTCCTTCCTTCCTTCCTTCCTTCCTTCCTTCCTTCCTTCCTTCCTTCCTTCCTTCCTTCCTTCCTTCCTTCCTTCCTTCCTTCCTTCCTTCCTTCCTTCCTTCCTTTCTCTTTCTTTCTTTCTTTCTTTCTTTCTTTCTTTCTTTCTTTCTTTCTTTCTTTCTTTCTTTCTTTCTTTCTTTCTTTCTTTTCCTTTCCTTTCCTTTCCTTTCCTTTCCTTTCCTTTCCTTTCCTTTCCTTTCCTTTCCTTTCCTTTCCCTTTTCCTTATTCCTTTTTCCTTTCCTTTCTTCCTTTCCTTTCTTTTCCTTTCTTTCCTTTCCTTTTCCTTTTCCTCTTCTTTCCTTTTTTCTTTCCTTTCCTTTCCTTTCCTTTCCTTTCCTTTCCTTTCCTTTCCTTTCCCTTTCCTTTCCTTTCCTTTCTTTCCTTTTCCTTTCTTTCCGTTCCTTTCCTTTCCTTTCCTTTCCTTTCCTTTCCTTTCATTTCCTTTCCTTTCTTTCCTGTCCTATTCCTTTTCTTCCTATCTTTTCTTTCTTTTCTTTCTTTCCTTTCTTTCTTTTCTTTTCTTTTCTTTTCTTTTCTTTTCTTTCCCCTCTAGCAAACAGTATGAACAGCTCTTAGTTCTGGTATCATTCTGAGAGGAAAAGTACTTTAAAGAAATATCCTCAAAAATGATCTTTTATGGTTTTAGTTAACTCTTCCTTTGCAGAGTAAAACTGTCCTTTACTCAAGACAGCTCCATTCAGAGTAAGATGAACCAACTTCTTTGTAGCTATATAGCAAGAATCCCCAAAGACTTTGATTTTGCAACCAGTCCCTCTGAAAGTCTGACACTTCACACAGTCTGCTCTGGACTAGACACTTTGTCCCCAAAAAGGGCCAAGCAGAGTGTACATTAATGGGATCAGGTATAGAAAACGCCTCATGAATGGATCAGTAAGACACTCAGTGCTAACAGGCTTGTCTGTGGTTGAAACTGAGTTACACAGAAAAGCAACACTCTCCCAATGTTTTCCCCAAGAGAACATAGCAGAATTTGAAGAGAAGAGCTCATTTAGGGAAAGTGAAAGACAGCTGGATGATGGCATAAAGAGGAGGGCAAGCTCTAGCTCTGATGAATTTGGAAAAGCCTTGGTGATTTTTCAAACCTTTGATGTTTCATTTGATCCAGACCCTCAAGAAGATCCCAAAGAGACCATTCCATCAGAAATTGCTTAGATTCAGCCTTACAAGAGAGAGAGGAAGAGCTCCAAGTCTAGGATGTGCACCCATTTTCATAGATCTATTAACCTAAAAAAATGTATGTGTACAAATAAAGGAAGTCTACTGAAGGGCAATTGTGGGTCTGTTACCAAAAGCCAGCCTTAGCCCTGGACACAGCCTGTGACAGGTATTCGTTGCTGTCCTGCTCACCCTACAGGAGCTTAGCCAGAAGCTCCCCGCTCTTGGCTGGTGTGTCGTGTTGGACTAGGCTGTTACACCACTTGCCAAATCTACATCACCTCCATCAGCTTTGCCACCTGTGATGAGCATGTTAAGCTGGGGAAATATTAACTCTAAAGGTTACAGATTTTCAGAAAAAGGTTGTTTGGCTTGGGGACATGCAGACATTAACAAAACAGCTCCTAGAAACGTAGGTCTTTCCGGCACACAGGGCCAGGTAACGACTGTTACAGCAGTGGTGGCTCATGTCCCTAAGCTGGTATGCTCCCCTGACAATTGATCTTCTTAAGAGCATTAGACTGAAACCTGGGACGCTGGGCTAATTTCCAGCTTTGTCACAGATGTTCTGTATGACCTATAACAAGCTGTTTATTCTCATTGAGTGTTACTTTGGAGACTGGAGGGTGATGCTTCCCTATCCCATAGGGGCATTTGTCAATAGACATTAATCAGTCTTGTGCAAAGTCGTTAATGGAAACTCAGAGAGGGGGTGAAAGTGAACAGACAGAACATCTCTATTTCATCTCATTTCACACGGTGAGACTCCATGGTAGGTTTTGATTGTTCTTTCAGGCCAGCCTTCCTAAGAGACATCTAGGCAGGTGATGTCATGAGAGCAAAGCTGTCAGAAGACAGCTTTTCCTCTTTGCTCACCTTGCTAACCTCCCTTCTTCTTGGTTCTTTATTTGGTTGTCATGTCATTCCTTTGTTTCTTTTCTTATCTATCTACTTCAGGCATTACTTTTCATTACTCTCTCATTTTCTCTCCCGGCCATTTATTCTTTTCCATTTTCTTTTCTTTTCCTTTTTGCCCAATATAAATGTGCATTGGACTAGGAAATATGGAGTTTTGTTTGTCCTTTGGGCTCTCTCATCTACCTCCAGAACAAATAGAAATACACATTTCAATCTTCTGTTTAATACATAGTCACATTATAACAATTATTTTGCCCTATTTCAGGGAGTTACCTGAATACATATGCAATAGTAGTGTCTGGGAAGCATTGCAGTGATCTTATTCAGTGTCATCATGTGCACATACACTAAAATGTTGGCTTCGAGTACATATTTGATTCCATTTTTGGGGGACAACATTATAAGAGAGAACATGTATTTATGCTAAGAATTTGTAATGCTGAAATGAATGTGTTGGCCAAGCCTAACAGATTTCTGTGCATATTCTCATTCATACCTTATACATGAGATTTCTTAAGAAGGAAAGGTATTTTACCTCCATGTCATGTGGAGTTTAAGGGAGCAGAGAGGATACATGAGTCGATTTTGAATATCTGTGATTTCATAAGTGATAATAAAACATGTCTTTAGCTATTTCAGCTGTTCTTTTCTTGCTTAGTGCATCTTTTAGGAGGTGCCAATGTGAAACAGCCTGCCCAGATGGAATTCCACCTTCTCAACGCTTGACTGGTTGTTTAAAGTCACTGCTGAGTCTGCAATGCTGTGCAGGGATGACGATGTGTTGGCGGAGTGGAGAGTGAGAAGGAAAACAGGAAAAAGACAAGTAGGTAACTGATGTGTTCTCTTGCCTAGTGATATCTTGCATAAAAATAGAGAAACAATCATTTCATAATTAGTCACTCACAAATGGAACAGATAGGGCTACTTAGGTGCCTATTGCTGCTTGCAGTTCAAATAGATGAGATTCTCTGACGTATCACTCAAAGGAATACCAAACAGAAAGATGGTCCTCTCCAAGAAGGACCTGGTTTTCTTATGTAATCTGTAGAATATCATGTCTTAAAAATGGCTAAACTAAACAAAACAAAGCAACCCCACTGCTGTTCATTCAATAGCAGCAGAGACTGTACTGCTGCCTCTAGTGTTAGAGGTTATACGTAAGCGTAAAAACGAGACTGAGAAGTTTATTCCAAACTTCAGCCTCTGGCAGCAGCATTATCAACACAGCACACTTTGTTCATTCTGCTCTGCCTCTGCTTTCTGCTTCAGGTGACTTATCTGAGGGCATGGGCCGTGAATGTGAGAATGCAGCTCTTGAAAACGATCTCAAAAGCTTCCCAGGTAGTACATTTTGACTTCCTTCTGCACAAGGTAAAATTTGCCAGGAATACAAGCAGAATTTGCAACATTATGCTACCCACATGTCAGAATCAGTTAAGTAACAGTGTCCTAATTCCTATAGAAAAGCAGTAGGAGAAAAAGTGAGGGGAAAAAACGGAGGGGGGGGCGCAGTTTATATATATGTGTGTGTGTGTGTGTGTGTTTGGGATTTTTTTTTCCTCACCATAGCTTCTCATCTTCTGCAGAAATCCAGTGCAAACATCCTGTTTTCTGGCATCCTAATCAAATGTAACTTATAAGTGCTCTGTGTATGCTAGCAACCAATACTTTGTATAATGCTTGAAAAGCCTGCAGTTTGTAAACATTGGAAAATAAAATCATTTATTCCTGCCAGAAAAGTTTGCAACAGGAGAAAAATATCATTCTTTTCATACTGCTAGGTTTACTTTCCAGTAAACTCCAAGCAAAAAAACTTAAACCCAGACAGGCTGATGATTTGTGCATATTGAAAATAGGTACCAGAACTTTCCAAATAAACTGTATCAGTTTGTGATATCAAGAACTGCTCTCTTGGGTCCAGTTCCCTGAGAATTTCAAGTCATTCAGAACTTGCATGCTGGCACTGTGGCTTAGCTAATGTCTTGGTTTTAATGCTGCCAAGATCTGCCTAAGCTGTTTGACTTGTGGAATAAATGTAGCAAATCAATCCTATACCTTGAGCCAGCAGCGATTTTCTTGAAACATGTTGTCTGTAGCATCTACAGAAGCATTACACAAGCTAAATATTTAAGGAGTGGTTGAGACAGAGAAGGCAGAGGGTGACTTGCTCTTTCTCCATAAATTTTATCCAGCTTCAGCTTATAATTCACATTGGATATTTGGTGCAACTGAAGTGTCAGAGAAGGCAAGTCGCATAGAAATGCTCTTATACCCTTGTTGACTGCATCTGTATCATCTGTCCAGACAAGGTAACTGCAAAAACATCAAATGTTTTCTCTCCTGACTTTTTCAGAGGAGCAATGCATGAGATTCCTGAAACAGTTATGTTGCTTTAAAAAGGAAATGAGGGGAAAAAAGGAGAA
Organism: Pogoniulus pusillus; assembly: GCF_015220805.1. Taxonomy (NCBI): domain Eukaryota; kingdom Metazoa; phylum Chordata; class Aves; order Piciformes; family Lybiidae; genus Pogoniulus; species Pogoniulus pusillus. Next base: position 25,871,991 of record NC_087275.1, read on the forward strand.
GTGAGATGGTAGTTGGTGGGATGGTGGTGGCCTTGAATATTTGGTGTCAAATCTCAGAGCTAACCTTACAGGGTCTCAATAGAGGGTCTGCTGTGTCACACAGGTTTCCAAGGAAACAAGACTAATTAGAAGAGTGCAACTGTTGCTAGAAAATATGGTCTAGCAGGTAGAACACTGACCAAGGAGTTGGAATGCACGAGTGATATTCCTAGCAGAATTCCTGTCAGAGTAGTGTGACCTCTGAAAGGTCAATTAATATCTCTAAAGCTGCAAGGCTTAGTGTCCTCCTCTTTGCCTTTGAAGTTCAGCTTGGCAGCCCTTCAGATCAAGGAGCACTTGCTGGTACAGGGATGCACTACACTGAGTGCATTGGGGCCACTGCTCTCGCTGCTGTTTCTGGGTAGTGTTGCAGTCCAAATCATAACATGATTCTCTTCCGCACATGAACACTGTTTGGGTAGTTCTTCAGGTGTGACTTTTATATCTGTTTGCTGGGGACTCTGAGCCACTTAAGTTGGACATTTAAAATCTGTGACTCTGAGACTAGAAATCTCACAAGGATTTTGCTGCCGCTTTCCTTTAGTACACCTTCACAATGGCACTTCTTGGAAGACCTCTAAAGCCTCAAATCCTCTCTTTCTGGATGTAATGGTTGTAGTGATCCACTTGATTCAAGTCACTGCTGACAGTACCCATGACAGACATATCTCTAGCTCTCCTCTCATGTTTTGGTGGGTTCTCTTGTAGCTCAGCCTCACCATCTTTGACATGACTTTCAGACCTGCAGCTCACAGCTAGAAGCCAGCCACTGGGAACCAGACAGCTCTGCCCCTTCCTCTTGCTTCATTATAATCCCAAGATACATTTCTTTCTTCAACATAACAGTTGACATGAGCAAGTAGAGCAAAGAAGCAGCCTGTTCTCCCTAAAAGGCTGTAGCCTACCCCCATCACCACCTCCACGGGTGACTGCCTGCACTTATACCCAGGCTGGCTAATAGTTTCAGTGACAAGAGTAAAATTCTGTCTTTTTCCACCCATATGACTTGTCACGGTAGCTGAAGCTGTAACATCACAGAATTCCTTCCCCACAGGATCCCACAGCAGGCATGACACCTGCCTGTCTGAGTTTCAGCTAAAGGTATCCCCTTTCTCAGCAACTTCAACAACTCTGTGATCAGTGTAGAAGAATATGAGAAATATCACAGCCCTGATCTTTCCCTGGCTTTCCAAGGTGGCATATTCTCAAAGAGTAGCTATTTATGGCAAAACAGTGATGAAAGGGGATAAATGGACAAAGAAAAATGAGCTGCTAGAAAGGAAGAGGAGAAAAAATGGAATGAATAGCCTAGACATAAATGGAATTCTTCTAGGGAACATGAGGAAGTGAAGGAGGATAAATGGAGAAATGGTTAAGTATAAAGAAATAGAAAGGACAGAGGGTAGTAAGATCAGTGAGGAGGAATGGAAAGTTAATAACTCGTGGCAGAGGATCAAGAGACACCTGACATGAGACTGCAACAGTGGTAAAAGAAAGCAGATAGCATCATTCTGCTTTAATGTCAGGCAGATTCCTGCCACACTTTATTTGCGTTCACCTGTTTCTGCTTTTCCAGTTCTTAACCTTTTCATAAATATTGGCAAGCATTGTTTTGAATTGTTTACCACAGAACTGCACATGCCTTAACCACCAGGTAACAGTTTTAAGTCTTTTACTTGTGACTTTCTGGATTCTGTTTTCAAATCCTTATCATCTATGGCAAGATCACAGATTTTCAGGCATCAATAGAAAGACTCATGTGGCAACAGGCTGTACTTTCATAGGTGTAAGTACCAAAGTAAGCTTCAAAGTTATTCTGGTGTTGAGAACAAAGAGAAGGAGACCCTTACAAACATTGGAAACATGACAAGAAGACAGGCTGATTAAACCAAAATGTAGGAAGAGATAATTTTTTGCCTTTCAAACAGATAAGACTTCACTGAACTACAGCTATCAGGGATACGGTCGCTTGCTACAACATGGAGCTAAACCCTTTTCACAGTATCACAGTACCACAGTATTATTAGGATTGGAAGAGACCTCACAGATCATCAAGTCCAACCCTTTACCACAGAGCTCAAATGATTTCACATTCTGTAGCTCCTTCAGGTCTCTCAGTCTCTCTAATAAAATAGATATTCCAGACCCTTCATCATCTTCATATCCAAGACAACAGTTGTGTGGGGTGTTTTTGAGGGGTAAACCTTTCAAATAGTCTTATCCAAGGTTACTTAGTGATCTCCAAGTCCTGGTGGGCTAAGGGGTAAGTTACCAAACACACAGATATAGAGGTGTTCTCATAGAAACCGCTCCAAACCAGTGAGAGTGAAAAGCAGGACACAAAAAAGCTCCAGAGCTGGGCAAAGAAGGAGACTGATTAGAAGGGCTGGCTGATAGGTTGGACTTGATGACCTTAGAGGTCTTTTCCAGCCTGGTGAATTCTGTGATTGTGTTACATGAAAATTAAGCCTTTTCTGAATAACCATTTCATAATTCCTCCAAGCACTCTACATCTCCTTTATAAAAAATAAAGCAAATGCAAAAGTTGTTTGTTGGTTTTTTCCTCAGATTTAATCTCAGTGTAATGGATCAGTGAGTTAATCAATGGCGTACCTATAGGTGCTGTTTATTACCTGCTTCTCTGCAGCTGCTCCCCAAAAACAAGGACTTCTACACTGCTTTTTCACAGTATGAAGTTACTGATGAAAACACATTGTCTCAACAGCCTCACAATGCCATCCCATCCCCATACTACTGATCGTTTATTCTAATGCTGCACTGTAATGAAATTCTAATGGAATTTTTGCAGCAATGCCTATGACAGTTGCAGTGGTATCACAAGAATCCATTATGGTTGGTATTATTATGATGAATATGAAAGCATTTCACTAGGCTAAGATATTCTTTCTTATGATTAGTTAAATTACTGTTGAGTTGCAATAGAAGCCTCATGAGATTGCATATGACATCCGCACAGATACAATATAAATTAATAGCAGTTAGTTCAGTGACTGATTTCAGGCAGATCAAAGAGATAAGGCTCCTACAGCATTACTGCAGTACATTGCAGGTGATTATTACCTTTTTTTTTCTCTTTTTCCCCACCAGGAACATTTATCATAGTGAATTTTTCATTCTGAATTAATGCTTGGGTCCACAAGACTTCTTTCCATAGGATACATTTTTTATTACAGAACACTGAAATTATGGTTTGATAACTTTGGGCCAAGGAAATGAGACAAACACAGATGATGGTAAAGGTAATCAGCAAACCTTCCACTACTACCAGAAAATTGCAGCATCTGAAGAGCATCCAGCTCTTGGAGCAAGTCCAGAGGAGGGCCATGAAGACGATCAGAGAACTGGAGCATCTCTGCTATGAGGACAGGCTATGTGAGTTGGGGCTCTGCAGCCTGGAGAAAAGAAGACTTTGAGGAGATCATGTGGAGGCCTTCCAGTATCTGAAGGGGGCCTACAAGAGGTCTGGGGAGGGACTATTTACAAGGTCTTGTAACGACAGCACAAGGGGTAATGGGTTTAAACTGGCAGAGGGGAGATTTAAACTAGATGCTAGGAAGAAGTTCTTTACAGTGAGGGTGGTGAAACTCTGGAACAGGTTGCCCAGGGAGGTCATGGATGCTCTCTTCCTGGAGGTGTTCAAGGATGAGGCCTCGAGGGAACTGTTCTAGTGGGAGGTGTCCCTGCCTATGTGGGAGGTTGGAACTAGATGATCTTTGAGATCACTTCCAACCTAAATCATTCTATGATTCTATGAATCTGAAGCCCCTGCTATGCAAATAGTTTTACCTAATGTGGTGGGTGGAAAATTGCCCCCAAATAAAATCACCAGACTAGCTCAAAAGGGTTGGAAGCAAATGAAGCTATGCATTTATGGCAAGCTAAATTTACAAGCCTATGATAAAATGCATATGTACAAAATATGTGTACAATTATTTACAATTTAGAAATAACAAAAATCCCCCTGGACAAAACCCAGAAGGGGCCAACCACCACCACTTTCTTCCCTGCTCCATTGAGAAAACCAGAAAGGTCCCAACTGGTATCTACTCAGCTTAGTGCAGAAGTAGGTCAGTGTGGAGGAGGGAAGAGGGAGAGTAAAGCAGGAGGCAGAAAAGTGAATGGAAGAAAACTATACTGCAGATAATATAAAAGTCCAGCAAACAAATGAAATGTCATAGATTTGTTTTATTGGTGTTCTTCTGCATCCAATACAACTCTTTATTTAAAATTTTGAATGAAACTAGAGTGTTAAATCTAAAACTGCCACACTTAAAAATGGTATTAAGATCCAGACACAATAGGTCTGCTTATCCTAGAGGTGTAGCACATCCATTTGTAGCTCTGCTCTAGCATGGAACATTGAAAGTAGGGGAGGGCAGGAGATAGGGACATAGTAGGTGGTAGGAAAATTAATGGCAAGTGCTAACAATTCACATAAGTGGCTGGCCCATGAGACTAATCCATAGCTGCTAACATCCATGTCAGTATCTGGAGAGATCCTTTTCTGAACTGCATGCTTTTGCTCCTCTCATATAATTTGAGAATGGTTCAGTGCTTAGGCTGTTGACAAGACACTCTACTAGGTTGTGTGAATGATACTATAAGGCCTCACTTCTTCAGTTCTCAACATGAGGAGGAGCTTCTTTACAGTCAGCTGACAGAGCACTAGAACAGGCTGCTCAGAGAGGATGTGGAGTCTCCTCCTCTGACGACTTTCAAAATCTGCCTGGATGCATTCCTGTGCAAACTACACTAAAGGATGCTGCCTTGTCAGGGGGGCTGGATTCGATGGTCTCTGGACATCCCTTCCAACCTCTAACATTCTGTCTTTCAGTCATTCTGTGGTTCAGTTCAATCCAGTCCTCCACTGTGTCTCCTTCAGCAATGCAACATGAAATAAAGCCAAAGTAACAAAAGGAGCCTGTTCTCCATATTCATTTAGTGGCTTAACTTCAAGCTTACAGTTTTTCTCCTTTAAACATCAGGATTTAGCTAAACATTAGGATGTATAAAAGCAATATTGGCAGTATGGCACGCAGGTCTGTAACACTCCCCCTACGAATATCTACAGTGGATCAGAGTGCCAGCACGAAAGTTGGCAAAGGATTTAAGAAACAAGAAAAGTACTACAGATATTCTATATTTTCTATAATTCAAGCTCAAATTCTCAGTTCTCCTTCCAAGGTTTTTATATTGAAGACATTCCAGATAATTGGAGAAATAAATTCACATTGTCCTTATACGATTTGTTTTCCTTTCAGTTTATTTTCCTTTATCTGCCATTACAGCATCACTAAAAGTCACTTGTAGTGTATTCACTGCGTCTCCATTTCATATGCAGGGCTTTACAGCAATCGCTTTTAAACCCTCAATTTAAAGTTGATTGAAAGCATTCAGGTAGATAAAGTATTGTGATAGTCTTGAATGGACATTGGGAAAAGTGTGATGTGGAATTGACAGAAGCAACTGATCATATAAGAACTCTAATGACTCTCACAAGTTTTACAGTAACAAACTGAAATAGAGGAAAAACTACATTTCAGTGACACAAGAAATGCCTGTAATGTGAAGCAGAAAGCAATATTTTCTAAAGGACTTTCATGATTTCATGTGCAAAGTGTTTATTAAAATTACTATGGACATCATAGTTTCATACAGGGGTGTAGAGCTACTTTTATGAGTATGCACACAATCACAGAAACATTCAGGTTGGAAAAGACCCCAAGGATCACCAAGTCCAAGAACCCTATTCCACAAGATTCACCCTAAACCGTACCCTCAAACACCACATGCAGGGTTGGCAACTTAACCACCTGCCTGGGCAGTCCATTCCAGGGTCTAACTGCTGCTGCTGGGAACATATTTTTCCTAATGTCCAGTCTAAACCTACTCAGCTGCAGCTTGAGGCCATTCCCTCTTGTTTTATCACTATTTAGAACAATTTCCATTGTGGCTACACAGGCCTAAAACTGAAATAACCCAATTTTACCAGAGAGGAACTTCACTGTAACAATGGGAGCAATATTTGTCCATTGCAACAGAATTTCCTAGATCACCTTCTGCAGTGCTAAAATCTGGATGTTCTCTTTGATGTGAAAGCTTTACTAGTAAGTTAGAATCATAGAATCAGCCAGGTTGGAAGAGACCTCCAAGATCATCCAAGCCAACCTAGCACCCAGCCCTAGCCAGTCAACTAGACCATGGCACTAAGTGCCTCATCCAGGCTTTGCTTGAACACCTCCAGGGACAGTGACTCCACCACCTCCCTGGGCAGCCCATTCCAATGCCAATCACTCTCTCTGGCAACAACTTCCTCCTACCATCCAGCCTAGACCTCCCCAGCACAACTTGAGATTGTGTTCCCTTGTTCTGTTGCTGGTTGTCTGGGAGAAGAGACCAACCCCCACCTGGCTACAGCCTCCCTTCAGGTAGTTCTAGACAGCAATGAGGTCCCCCCTGAGCCTCCTCTTCTCCAGGCTAAACACCCCCAGCTCCCTCAGCCTCTCCTTATAGGGTTTGTGTTCCAGGCCTTTCCACCAGCTTCATCGCCCTTCTCTTGACACTTGCGATAGTTTTGGATGTTATCCACCCCACCCCCCTTTATGAAATCACCCAGACTAGACTCAAGTGAATGAAAAATAAGGAATGAAGCTTTATATTCACAGCTTAGCACAATATACAAAGAAATATTTACAATATATACAGATATATACAAAAATGTACAAGTTAAAAGGTAATACTGAAACACAACACCCTTCCCAGAAATTGGAGTGCCCAGGAGGGCTCCTGACCCAAACCCCCTTCCCCCTCCCTGGTTCCATCCCTTCAGAAATAAACATCTCAACCTATGCACATCTCATGTGATAAATCTGGAGATCTGAAGTGAGATGTCAAAGATGCCAGGGAGGTTAGAGGAAAAAAGGGTTAGGCTGGATTAGAGTTAAGGCAGAGACAGCTACAGAGATCAGACCGCCAGGAAGAAGGCACAGCCAGAAGTGAGAGCTGAGAAGTGTCTTATCTATATTTTGACTAGTTGTGTTTCTCAGCAGAAGAATGATCTGTGAGGTCTCTTCCAACCTTGGTGATACTGTGTGTGTAATGGGTGATGTAGAGTACTGTTGTTTTTTTCTTTCTTCTCACAGCTAAGGATTTAACTTCTCTCAGTAAAACATTCCAATTAGCCTTAAACCAGCACATAACTGTCTATCTGACAGCAGTGTGCACAGGTAAGGCTGATCACACTGAGACTGTTAGTCTTACAGCATATGCAAGCTACACCACATTTCCTTTAGAGTATTACATAGTGAAAGTTGTTGAAACTTAATCCACCTGTTAAGGTGATGGGTGGGTTCACTAGATGTGAATTTTAAGCAGTTCACTGGCAGACTGCTCAATATTGTACTAGAGAAGGAGACAGCTTAGCAGCATGAATGATGACAGGATTCCTTAAAGATGATTCCACCACAACATGGGCTTACAGTCACACCACTTGTACAATTGCTTCTGGTTTTAACTGCTCCTTAAACACAGCTGTAAAATACACAAACTACTGCTGTAATATATTTCAAATCAAACAGCCTTTCTCATTACTTTACAAAACTCAAAGCACATTGGGAATTCCAGTTATCAGTGCAAAACATGAAGACCATGTTGGAAACAGCTTTCTGCAATTCCATGGATGAGGTCTGCACTTTCAACCATTTGATCTGTGATAGTCTTTACAGTAAGTGGAGTGGAAACTGAAAGGGAATCAAAAATATCTGTTGTTCTTTCAGCCAGATTAACAGTTCAAAGACAGTTCTACATATTGGATCAGACCACAAGTTTAACAAGCACTAGATATATCATTAATGTTAACAATTTTCAGCATGCATAGAGTTAAATTTGCAGCTTGTTTTGCTTAGTACAGGATCAGAGGATGTTAGAGGTTGGAAGGGACCTCCTGAGATCAAGCCCAAGCCTCCTGCCAGAGCAAGACCATAGAACCTCGTGCAGGTCACACAGGAACGCATCTAGACAAAGCTTGCAAATTTCCAGAGAAGGAGAATCCACAGCCTCTCTGGGGAGTCTGTTCCACTGCCCCATGACCCTTACAGTAAAGAAATTCTTCCTCATGTTGAAGTGGAACTTCCTGTGATGTAGTTTACATCCATTGCCTCTTGTCCTATCACAGGGTGCAAGTGAGTTTATCTCCTCCCTGTTGACCCCCAGCCCTCAGATATTTATAAACATTGCTTAGATCCCCTCCAAGTCTTCTCTTCACCAGACCAAAAAGCCCCAAGTCTCTTAGCCTGCACTCATAGGGCAGTGCTCCAACCCCTTAATCATTTTCATAGTCCTCCCCTGGACTCTTAGTAGCTTGCTCATCTCCTGTTTTGAGGAAGACTCTGGAACTGGCTAGCTGGCAAACGAAAGCACCTGCTTTCCAACTAAGAGCTCCTTCCCTGCAAAGCTGAGAAGCCACAGGAAGCTACAGAAACAGTCTGTATCCATTGTCTTCCTCATTAACTTTAATAAAACAACAGCACTCTCTGCCTGATCTTTGCAAGCCCTTAAATGGCATACATTATACTTTAAAAAACATGCACGTGTGAGAAAAGCTGTGCAAGCCAGCAGAAGCTGGGTGGCATAGAGGAGGTGTTTCTGACTTAGATGGGTTCATGTTTAAAGGTTTTTGCAGAAGAACATATTACTATTAGCTTTTAAAAGAAAAACAACTACTGCCTGAAAACAAGTAATGCAAAAAAAGCATTCACTTCCAAGCAGGGAACATCTGGAGTCACACTTACAGCTCCTGGCAAAAGAGGATCTATTGAACCCAGAATAGCATGGGAAACAGAGCACTGAGATCACATTAACCTCTGATCAGCACACAGGCAATAGAGGTATGAATGGTATTAATGACACCTGGGAAAGCACAACCCCAGGTATCAGTATAGGTTGGGGTCTGACCTACTGGAAGCCAGACAAGGAGAACAGGATCTGGGGGGTCTAGCTGATGGGAGATTGACCATGAGCCAGCAATGTGATCCTGTGGCCAGGAGGGCCAATGTCATTCTGGGGTGCATTAACAGGTCAAGAGAGGTTCTCCTCCCCCTCTACTCTGACCTGGTGAGACCACATCTGCAGTACTGTGTCCAATTCTGGGTCCCCTAGTTCAAGAGGGACATAGAAGTGCTGGAGAAGGTCCAGTGCAGAGCCACAAAGATGATTAAAGGAATGGAGCATCTCTCTTACAAGGAGAAACTAAGCAAGCTGGGGCTTTTTAGCTTGGAGGAGACGGAGAGGTGACCTCATCAATGTTTATAAATACATAACAGGTGAGTAACAGGAGGATGGACACAGGTTCTGCTTGGTTATGCCTGATAACAGGACAAGGGGCAATGGGTGGAAATTGAGGCATATTTCATGTGAATATAAGGAGGATTTTTTTTTGCTGTGAGGGTGACAGAACCCTGGAACAGGCTGCCCAAGGCAGTTGCAAGTTTCTCTCCCTGGAGATATTCAAGACCAACCTGGATACATTCTTGTGTGATCTGGTCTGGGTGATCCTGCTCTGTCAAGGGGGTGGGACTAGATGATCTTTCAAGGTCCCTTCCAGCCCCTGACATTCTGTGAAACCAGAAAATGAGCAATTAAAGTTCAGTATTTTTTCTTACCAGTATCAAGTGATAGAATGAGAAAAAAATGGCCTGAAATTGTGCCAGGGGAGGTTTAAATTGGACATTAGGAACTATTTCTTTGCTGCAAAAGCAATCAGGCATTGGAGCAGGCTGCCCAAAGAGGTGGTGGAGTCACCATCTCTGGAGGTGTTCAAGAAATGTATGACCATGGCACTTTGGGACATGGTTTAATAGCCACAGTAGCGTTGGCTTGAAGGTTGGGCTTGATGATCTTGGAGAGGTTTTCCAATCAAAACAATTCCACATGACAACAAAATACTATTTACCCATGAGCTCCCAGTTCCACCAAGTACTTCAGTTCATCGTGAGCAAGCAGAAAGAAGCAGCTGAACGTAGAGGAGCTCAGCCTAAATAAAGAGTCCCAGCCAACACCCGTGGGTTATGTTAGAGTGACAATCAAGTCTCTATCCTGCCTAGCCGGGGGGCCCACCAGGCCCCCCGGCCTTTAGATCCCACTCCCATTCACCCAGTGTGCACCATGGGTACTCACCAGCAGTGACAGGATGAGGATCCCTCTGCCCAGTTGGGCACAGCTTAGGGTCCTACCTGTCCTGGGTCCATTAAAAAGGGGAGTAAGCAGGGAGGGCAAAGTGGTCACACCTGGGGTGGGAGGAGACTCAAACAGAACCCAGGTGCTCTGGGTTTGGGGGAAAAAAAGGGGAAATGCAGTGTGGGGTGGGAAAGGGTCGGATATGGTGCAAAAGGGGAGGTGGTGCTGAAAGGAGGGAGATGGAGAGGAAAACAGGAAGATGAGAGAAAGAGGAGGAGAGGAAAAGAGGGAGATGGGGGAGAAGTGGGATTAAAAACAATTAAAAAAATGAAAACTGGACTGTACAAAAAAAAAGAGGTGGCCCTGCTCTGGCAGGGGGAGTGGACTAGATGATCTTTCTAGGTCCCTTCCATCCCCTAACATTCTGAGCTTCTGTGATCCTGTGTGATTCTGAGATATTAGCTGGGTTTCTGAAACAAACCAGCAAAATCTACATTTTAAGTCGATTTAACTGGTAGTGACCAAACTGTTTCTGAGGTCCTAAGGGATAAAAGACAACAAAGAAGTGTTCAGCAAGCATCGATGGTAGCTTGCGTGGCAGATAGCTTGCAGGGCAAATTTCTGGTTTGAGTTTCAATGTACAAAGAGGCTGAATTCAGAGCTTTGCTGTTCCAGATTTTTTTCTTGAGAAAATACAACTAAATGTAGAGTTTAAACCAGATTCCAGAACATCAGACATAAGTAGGCTGTCACATTGTAATGGTTTGGGTGTTACCAATCCCCCCCCACACTTAAGAAAAATCACCCAGTCTAGACTCAGTAGGGCTGGAAATCAAAAAAATGAAGCTATATTTACAGTTTAGCACAATATACAAGCAGATATTTGCAATATCTACAGCTATGGACAGAAATCTACAAGTTAAAAAGTCATATAGAAGCACAACTGCCCTCTCTGAGTCCCCAGAAGGGGCTCCCAACCACCCTTCCATCTTCTTCCCACCCATCTACCTTATTCCAGACTTTGCCTTATGTTCAAGGTGAGTTTGGAAGATTGGCCAGGGGGGTTAGGAAGCAGAAGGATTAGTCACACAGACAGCAGGTTAGGGAGAGAAAAGTTGAGCCCAAAGCCAGAGAGCAAACTCTGTTATCTATGTTTCTGTTCTTGTTCTTATACATCTCAGCAAGCCTATGAGTGAAGAGAGACAACAGCCCTTCTGAGAGGTGAAGAGGCAGCAGCAATGAATCCACGTCTCTGAGACACAAGAGTTGTTACAAACTTCCAGGCTGACCATAAGGTCTCCTGTGGGATGCAACAGAGGAATGCAAGGAACCCATCCTTTGTAAACCTGTAGGAACAACGACTATGCAAGCCTGTGTCTATTTAAGTGTTTTAGAGCTACTTCAGCACTAGAAACAGAAACAGCAACAAGATCTCTGATGGTATACCAACTTTCCCAATCAGGATAATATTATAACAAACTATTCTCATGCACCTCAGCATCTTCCTGTATAGATTTTTGAGGCCCAAGGGCATTTTTGCTCTCTTCTAATGAAAAGAGAGGGAGAAAGAAGAGCTCTGTCCATTTTTGAAAGTAGATCTCTTTCTGCTTTGGATTTACTTATACAATTATAAAAGAGATGGGAGATGATTTCTGGTCTGAGAGTATTTTCTCTTGGTTTCCTTGTTGGCTTCTGATAGCAATTTTTCATTTGCTGGCTTCGAATCCCTATCTGGCTTTTACTTGCTGCAAAAGATAAAAATTGAGTCTTATAATCTTTCATTTCTAATGGATCCACATTACAGCAGCAGAGCTGTATTGTCCTATTCTTGAGGGGGGGGTGGGGTGAAACCCTTTTGTTAAATTCTCCTGGCAAAATTTTTCATATTCAAAGGCAGAAAACCTCATCTTGAAGTTTGAATTTCAGATTTAGCTTGGAGAATTCATTATTAGGAAGATGGAACAGTAATACCCTTTTGCTTGCAAAAGATGAAACCTCGATTCATGGAGAAAATACATACGGAAGCCTACAGAACCTGCATCAGTGCCTGCTCTTAAAAGTATAGCCTTTTGCTCCTTCTGAATAAGTGAACACATTACCATGCCATTTGCCAAAGAGCTTGGGAAATATTGCTGCAAAATATAAGGAATATTATACTAACGCAAAGGAACGCAAATTGTCTGCTAAGATTAGTTAGTTACGCTAAATTTCCATAGTGACCAACAACTGCCACTTTAAGACACTCACACAACTCTAGCAAGCATTATCAGTATTGTCTGTGCAACAACTGGAAACTCAGGATGTGAATAGGTTGGGTTGCTTTTTTTTCCCAAGGTATGTAAATTACAGCAGGCGTGATATGAATAATACATTCTGGGCACATTAGCACATTTTTCAAATGCAAAAGAGATCCTATATGCACAGTTAAAATGGGCTGCTCTGAATGCTGTATCAGGAGAAAATCTCACTGAAGTAGTGGGAAGAAAATGCGAGCCCATCAATATGACTGAAATTCCAAGACATTCCAATTTGCCATTGGAATGGGCTGCCCAGGGAGGTGGTGGAGTCACCGTCCCTGGAGGCGTTCAAGAAAAGCCTGGATGAGGCACTTAGTGCCATGGTCTGGTTGACTGGATAGGGCTGGGGGATTGGTTGGACTGGATGATCTTGGAGGTCTCTTCCAACCTGGTTGATTCTATGATTCTATGACTTAACTCAAACAACTATAGAGATCTGAAAGTTGTAGAGCAAGAAAATTCTCATCTCAGGAACCTGAAACCGATCCCTCATATGGGACATCACCATGCAAACCCTGCTTCTGAGCTCTAAAGATTTTTGTGCTTCTGTATCTGTCAGAGTAAGGCCCCTCTACAGGCACAATGTCTATTATTAGGGCAACTACTAATAGTAAGGCTGCAGAAAGCATGTGTCAGTGCAATATCACAACTTTTCCTTCACCTTCCTATATTTTCTCATTTATTTGTGCTTTTGCTCTCTTTTGTCCTAATTAATATGCATTCATTGATATAAAAAGAGGAAAAACATAACATTCATCCTATTTTACATTTTCAAACCTAGGGGAAAATAAGACTGTTGCAAATCATTAGTTTTAGATGGAAAGAATTGTAGAATCATAGAATAGTAGAATCAGCCAGCTTGGAAGAGACCTCCAAGATTATCCAGTCCAATCTAGCACCCAGCCCTACCCAGTCAACTAGACCATGGCACTAAGTGCCTCATCCAGGCTTTTCTTCAACACCTCCAGGCACGGTGACGCCACCGCTTCCCTGGGCAGCCCATTCCAATGCCAATCACTCTCTCTGGGAAGAACTTCCTCCTAACATCCAGCCTATAGAGATCTTTCCCTTCTGGAGAAGAAGGTGAAGGAACAAAACATGACAGGTGCTGGTGATGCCGCTTAGTCTCCACTGCGGAGGATTTAAATGGCAAGCAAGGGTGTGCAGTCGGATTAAGCACAGAAGAGGAAGAGAGGGAAGGATCAGAACGACAGAAGTTCTCTGCAGAAGGAACCTGCAAGAGTTTGTAGAAAACCAATGTGTATTTCAGTGTATATATTGCATCTCACTACTGAATGTACTTTCTATTAAATGTTTGCAACATTTAGGTCTTCAGGTAGTACTTAAGAGATCTTTTTTGCCTGTTTCTGACAGTTTTTTTCCTACAGTTATGGATACCCCAACACAAGAAAGACCTCAAACCATTGGAGTGGGTCCAGAGGAGGGCCACAAAGATGCTCAGAGGGCTGGAGCAGCTTTGCTATGAGGACAGGATACAAGAGTTGGGGATCTTCAGCCTGGAAAAGTGAAGGCTTTGAGGAGACCTTAGAGTGGCCTTCCAGTATCTGCAGGGGGCCTACAGGAAGGCTGGGGAGGGACTATTTACAAGGTCTTGTAACGACAGGATGAGGAGTAATGGGTTTAAACAGGCAGAGGGGAGATTCAAACTAGGTGTTAGGAAGGAGTTCTTTACAATGAGGGTGATGAGACACTGGAATAGGTTGCTCAGGGAGGTTGTGGCTGCTCCCTTTCTGGAGGTGTTCAAGGCCAAATTGGATGAGGCCTTGAGTGACTTGCTCTAGTGGGAGGTGTCCCTGCCTATGGCAGGGGCTTGAAACTAGATGATCCCTGAGGTCCCTTCCAACCTGAACCATTCTATGATTCTATGATCCTATGATTCTATATTATAACTTTTCATTAATTTCTTCTACTTGTAGAGTTGTGCTACAGTTCTTTCTTCTTGGGCTTAGATCACCCCCTCCCATGCTTAGATTAGGCCCTGGAGTCCATTTTAAAGACTGAAAATACTTTAAGGACCGTTCCTTTCAGTTCTGATATACACTGTTCTTCTACCTCTGCTTTAGCTCTTGGCATCTCACCCCACATACACCTCAGATTCTATTATCACACAGTATCACAGTATCATCAGGGTTGGAAGATACCTCACAGATCATCAAGTCCAACCCTTTACCACAGTGCTCAAGGCTAGACCATGGCACCAAGTGCCACGTCCAACCTTGCCTTGAACTGCCCCAGGGACAGCGACTCCACCACCTCCCCGGGCAGCCCATTCCAGTGTCCAATGACTCTCTCAGTGAAGAACTTTCTCCTCACCTCCAGCCTAAATTTCCCCTGGCACAGCCTGAGGCTGTGTCCTCTCGTTCTGGTGCTGGGCACCTGAGAGAAGAGAGCAACCTCCTCCTGGCCACAACCACCCCTCAGGTAGTCAATGTATATATTTACGAGACATAATTATAGTTATAGATTTATGAGACAAAGGTAAACTATCACTATAAATGAAGAACTTATAGGTATAGCAAGGCTTATAGTGTGTTATTTATAACAGCACAAACACCACCATGCTTTATCTTTCGGGAGAAAAAAATGTTAGTAGAAGTCATACACTTGCAATCCAGTTCTGCTCTTCTAAAGCTGTTCTCTTGTTGATGTACAGCTGCAAGCATAAATCACACATGATTTTTAAGAAGATATGATGATAATCTGCCAGATTTAAGGCTTGTTGATTTCCTTCATCTAGGCATAAAGCATCTGTTTGTCCTTCAGCTATTTAAAAGCCTGTCAGTACAGGGATAACTACCCAAGCCAATGAACCATTAGGAAAGACATTGTGACTGTCTGCTCACACAGACAAATCCAATAGAAACAAACCCAGAAATTATTACCAAAGCAGAGTTTTGGGTTGAAAATGATTGGATTTTTTAAAATTACTTACATTTCAGTATTGCCACTTCCACATGACAATTAATTATTTAAAAAACCTCAAAAAACAACTGTTCTCCTCCAGAGACTTTCTGCAATAGTTTATAGATTTCTATTACTGGGCATATTTACAGAAGTTAAATGTCTATTGGACTTTGGGGAGTCCATCTTCTGCAGTTAGAATAAGAACATCATTATTCTGCAAGTGCAAGGTTTATGTAGGTTGGAAGGGACCTTAAAGATCATTCAGTTCCAACCCCCCACCATAGGCAGGGACATCTCCCACTAGAACAGGTCAACCAAGGCCTCATCTAACCTGGCCTTGAACACCTCCAAGGGAGGGAGCATCCATAACCTCCCTGGGTAACCTGTTCCAGTGTTTCACCACCCTCACTCTAAAGAACTTCTTCTTGTCCTCACAGGAGAGGTGCTCCAGCCCTCCAATCATCTTCATGGCCCTCCTCTGGACTCACTCCAACAGTTTGACGTCCTGCTTTTGTTGGGGGTTCCAAAACTGCACACAGTACTCCACGTGGGGTCTGATGAGAGCAGAGTAAAGGGGGAGAATCCCCCACCCTTGCCCTGCTGGCCACACTGCTCTCATGGTTGCTGTCTGGGCTGCACGTGCATAATGCTGGCTCATGTTGAGCTTTCACTAGCCCAGACCCCCACATCCTTTTCCTTAGGGCTAGTTAAAAAAATCAGAAATCAAGTTTGAAATGTATAGGAAAGAATCCACATAATAAATCTTCAAGATAAGAAACACAAAAGTAGAGTCAACCCACTTATGACAATCCCTGGAATATTAAGAGTCACCCCAAATAAACGATTTCCATCTATAATTTTATGGTGCATATATTTTATTTAATGTAAGATTGTTCCTCATGTTCTGATTTTTAAAGCCATCCCAAAGTTTAAGGTCATCACAATGTTCAGATCATGTCTGCCAAAAATAGAGGTTTTTATCTCTGCAGCATGAAGTGTGAAAATGAATGTGAAGGGTGTATATGGGTCGGGAACAGCCACCTTTGTCATAGCAAAGTCAGAATATTTCCATACAGAGGTTTGGTTAATGAGATTTTAGAAGCAATTTAAATCCACAAACTGCAGAAAAGATCTAAAGTGGTTTGTGGAATTGATTTCACTCCAACAAGATTTCATTTATATGTGGTGCATGCTCCTTTCTTTATTTTTGGTACAGTAGAAATGTGCATTTTATTTTCTTTTTCCTTGAGAAATAAACCTAAGGAGTGCTTCTAAATTTACATTTAGGGATTCAGTGGATTGTATTAAAAGCAAACAAACAAACACCTAGATTGAGAAGGATAAAGTTCTGTAATTATTAGACCTCAAGCATACTTGCAAAGTGTGTTTGCAAACTCAATGTTCCTACAAATACAGCTGTAAATTCACACTTCATCATAAAATAGAAAAGGTGTAACATAAAAATTAATAAGGTCTGCTCACAGTGTCTTGCAGAAACAATAACTCCAGGCAAGAGTGTCAACCCCTAAAATGTATTCAGTCTATACAAAAAAAAACCCAAAGTTAAACTCTTTTTTCCTTACCTCTAAAAGAACCATTTGGAGAAGTTTGTCCTGATAGAATCATATATTTATTCAGCAAAGAACTTGGCTTGTGGCTGCAGTGCTAGGCCAGGAACTCCATGGTGGTAACCAGCACCCAAGCAGAGCTGAACCGATAAGCCCAAATGCTGTGTGTGAATCCAGCCAGGGATGGACATTGCTGCTAATTAAGCCTGGATCAAGCAAACTGCTCTCAAGTCCTTTGCACACATTGTGAAGAGCGCTTCACCTACTGTTAGCACACAAGAGGCTAACTACCTGAAGGGAGGTTGTAGCCAGGTGGGGAGTGGTCTCTTCTCCCAGGCAACCAGCAATAGAACAAGGGGACACAGTCTCAAGTTGTGCTGGGGGAAGTCTAGGCTGGATGTTAGGAGGAAGTTGTTGCCAGAGAGAGTGATTGGCATTGGAATGGGCTGCCCAGGGAGGTCCTGGAGGCACCGACCCTGAAGGTGTTGAAGAAAAGCCTGGATGAGGCACTTAGTGCCATGGTCTAGATGACTGGACAGGGCTGGGTGCTAGGTTGGACTGGCTGATCTTGGAGTTCTCTTCCAACCTGGTTGATTCTATGATTCTATGATTTTTTATCTTTTCCTTTATCTTCCAAATCTTTCCCCTTCCCACTGAATCCCAAAGACAAATAAATTTAAACCTTAGTTTTGTTTCCACACAAAAGTCACACCATACATTTTGACCTATTGTTATGCATTTACCTACTGGTGCCAAAGTGAGTTTGCAGCATTGGTTTGTTATGTGATCAATGAAACAATGTCAGAGCCTCCACATGAAAACACAGAGATCTAAGTTGGGCAACTAAGTTTTTTCTCACACACGTAGAACTGTGTACAATTTGTAACCACAGCTGTGGCCTTGCTACCAAAAATGCCCAAATGTACCATAGGATCACAGGATGCTAGGAGTTGGAAGGGACCCAGAGAGATCATCGAGTCCAACCCTCCCTGCCAGAGCAAGACCTTACAATCTATCTCAAGTCACAGAGGAACGCATCCAGACAGGCCTTGAAAACTAAGTTAAGGAGTCTAGACAACTCCTCTAGCCCTTCCAAGCACTTTGAACCCACATCTGACTTCAAAACCTTCCTCTGCACAGCAATCTGTTGGGATCTAGGAGCCTACACAGGGAAAACCTCAAAACATGCTTTTATGTTTTTCCTAGAAATCTCTATGTACACTGCTGGAAACGATGCTGCAAGTGACCTTGGGTCTGATTCAGGCCAACTCTTCTTCTGCATGATCTACTACCATCAGCATCCTCTCACTGAAGCTAAAGCTAGAGGGAAACAAAAATCACATGAATTCTGCTTATGCTTACCAATTCACACTTTCAATGTAGCTAAGGTATCCTAAAATCCTACTGTTCTCTACAGGTCTAGAGATTTCTCCAGTAACCATTTTGGAGTAGTTCCTTTAGAGCAGCAGTAATTTGCTCTACAATTCACCAGACAAATACATGTTAATCCTGTTTGCCCCAAATCCTCAATTTTAGTCCACAATGATTAGGTCTTTCAGCTTTATTTGTTGATGCCATGGAAGACTTCTGTTCTGCCTTGTTAGTAAAACAGTAATCTTATTAAATGCTTTAAGATCTCATTATATTGGTTGCATTTTTATACCATCTGTATTAACCTAAAACTGTTTGTAAACATGTCTGAAAATGAAGGGTATAAGAATTTATATATATATAAAAATTATAAAATAGATATATTTACATATGTATGCATGTATCTATATGTATATAGACACATAGAAATGTATATCTAAATATATATGCATGTATATATACATATAGATAGATAGATGCATATATATGTATATGTATGTGTATACATATGTGTGTGTGTATATATATGCATGTATATCTCTCTCTCTCTCTCCATATCTATATCTATATCTATATCTATATCTAGAACTATATCTATATAAAATTCAACATAAGGAAAAAACTCAGGGAAACAAAATTTCAGTCTATCAGCCAAAATAATCAGATGAGTGTCCTCTAATTTCTATTCAAAACATTAACCATCAGTAGCTTAGGGCTAAGGGAGAATTGGTGGGTCTGTAAACAAAAGCAGTATATGAAAAAGAGGAAGCTCTTAAGTACCTTGAAGCTGGAAAAAAAAAAAACCATGGGTTGGGTTCTGTTCTGCTTCAGCTCCAAAGAATCTAAAGTCCTTTCCTATAATTATAGGCTGGAATTGAAAATGCACATGTGTCATAAGTCCTGCTGATTCCTTCTACAGCCCAGCAGAGTGCTTTGAAGGAAGCTTAGTCTGTTCCTGCCTCTGAAGTACAGAGTTCCTTGAATAGATACTCCTCTTGAACAAAACATCCCTGAGAATTAATACTGGTTGCACTCCATAAGAAAGCTTACACGGAGCTTTTGTGGTATTTCCTCAAAAGGACCTCAGTGTGTGCAGTCATGATAAGCTCCAGTCCCCTGGGCTCTTGCTCTTCCCTTAAGAATACTAAGCAGTGTTATTGTTATTTCAGATTTTATAGGCAGGTAAGCTGGTAGGAACAAATTGGAAATAAATTCCCCCTCCTCTAAATAGATGTTTGAGGATCAATAACCTGGCACATCCTCATAGCTGGATGCTACAGGGAGTAAGAGCATGGTGAGTGTTATGTGAGACAGGTGCTCAGCTCACACACAAAGCAAAGGGAGAAAAAGGAAGGATTTTTGTTGTTGTTAGTACCTTAAAGCCTTGTAATTGTGGCAGTGGCATAATTCTTCTAACCTTAGATGCTCTTTTTTACCAGTACATTATTATCAGAGGGGTATCCATCCAGAAAGTTCCTCTGCAGCCAGCAAGCACATGCCTACCGGCAGCAGTGAGAGACTCCTGCAGGACTCAAAGCTCCTAAAGTTAGTCTCTTGCTCCAAATTACCCTGTGTAGGAGCCTTCATTACTTAAGGCCATAAAGGGAACACAGCAGACTTCCTTCCCAAGGCTAATGTTAGGCTTTATGAATATCTTTCTTTGCTTCCCCCAACAGTCATCAGTTTAGAACATTGTTTGTCTGTGGTGTGTTTTTATTGTCTCTTTTTTCAATGGAGGCTGATTTTTCTGTTTGTTAGTTTCTGGATGCAATGCACGAAACAACAAAGCACCAAAGTGCAGGGTTTTTCCAGACAGCGTAAATATTTGCTTCCAAGTTAGGGGGTTGTCAGTCAGATTTTGATCTGAAGAAAACATTTGCAACTGAGATAGCAACCCTGCATATAAATAAGATTTATACTCCTGGAAATAATAGCCTTGACTCTGACGTTATCGTCGCATAGCTCTACATAAAAAGGTTCAGCCTTCCTGGTTTAGAATCTACTATTGGGTGACCTAATTAAAACCCTACCTCAAGGATGTCCTTGTCATGCCTGCCAAAATATTAGGGTAATTTGGGAGTTCCCCAAGGAGGGACCTGTGAAACTGCAGACAACAATCAAATGCCAGCTTCCACACAGCAAGAGGACTTTGAAGCAAGTTGTGAGAAGCTGATTTTCACAGGTCAGTGTAGGAATTACTCTTTCTCCATCACAGAGGCAATTCATAGCAGAGGTTCCTATAAAGAATTTTGTTACAAACTGGCCTATATAATGAAGTTTGTGATGACTGGAATCACACAGTCAAATACGCAGCAACCTGGGTCCACCCTTATCCAGAATGAGATAGGAGCTGGCTTCCATTCATGGTGTTTCTATGTCACTAAATTCTCAGCAGTCAATAGGACTGAAAAGACTTTTTTTTTTTGCTTTTAATGAAGATTAGTAGAGCCAGTCCTCAGAAGGCAGGAAGTGAGGTCCACAGGGTGCCCATTTACTGTTCCCATGAGTGTGTAGGATGCCAGCTACACATGACAGGAGGGACAAGAGCAGGTGCAGAGCTGGTGGGAAATGAGATCTGGGATCCTGAGGGTGGCTTAGGCATGTGACAGAGGAAGTCAGGCAGAGAAGGAGGCAGCAAAGGAGGACAGGAGGAGAGAAAGAGCTGGGGGAAGGTGGGGTCTGAAGCAGGTGAAAGGGAAGGCAGTGACAGTATCCTCAACTCATGCTAGTTAAGTGCCATACAAATTCCCGTAACACTCTAAGCCTCCCTTTGGCTCACTCTGAAGCATCCTCTGGAGCATTCTGTTTTCTCCAGGCAAGCCTCTGAGAAAGCAGAGGAAGCAAAGTATGGATACAAACCCCAGTATGCACTTTACTCTTCTCAGACAAATATTTCAGTGCCAGCAGTGACCTCATCTCGTGCCCCAAACAGTTTGATCGGTTAGCTGGTTAAGGCTGCTACCTCACAAACCAAACAAACATTAAATGAAGGTGTAGCAGGAGACATGCAGTACATGGGCCTGTGCTAATCAACTGTAAGCATGCAGTGACTCAGATGAATCCAAGGTAGCTGGAAACTGGCCAGCTCTCAACCCTGTAATAGCTCAAACATCAGAGACGATGACTTGTGAGTGGGAAAATGGAATCATAAATCATAGAATCATAGAACCATAGAATCAACCAGGTTGGAAGAGACCTCCAAGATCATCCAGTCCAACCTAGCATCCAGCCCTGTTCAATCAACTAGACCATGGCACTAAGTGCCTCATCCAGTCTTTGCTTGAACACCTCCAGGGATGGTGACTCCACCACCTCCCTGGGCAACCCATTCCAATGCCAATCACTCTCTCTGGCAACAGCTTCTCCCTAACATCCAGCCTAGACCTCCCCCAGCACAACTTGAGACTGTGTCCCCTTGTTCTGGTTGCCTGGGAGAAGAGACCAACCCCCACCTGGCTACAACCTCCCTTCAGGTAGTTGTAGTGTTCCTCAAGTAATAGTTGTTCTACGGAGTGGAAGAGCTTCTCCATGCTGAAACACATTTTGCAGAATGCACTTGTTGGATCACCTTCAATACCAAATGAGTTGAGAAAACTGAAGTTTGCTCACAGATAAGAGACAGTAGTAGTTAATGTAAATAATCTGCCAGTAACTAATTTGGCTTGCTTTGAAATGTTCTCATTTCTCTCCCTTCAGAAAATCTGGAGGGCTGGGAAAAAACAAGTTTGTTGTGGATAACTGGTAGATAGCGTGATGTCCTCAGTGCTGAATACAGAAAAGGTCAGACTGTAGTGAGGAGTTCTAGGGGAAAGAATTTCAGATTTCCCAGAGCTCAGTTGCTGCTTCTTTTTGCCAAAAGGAGTTTCATATCAGTTTCGCACTCCCCCAGCATTCTTTCAGAAAGACTAATGTGAAAATTGGGGTGGTAAAAACAGCTGTGCCCTCTCTCTTTGGGAAAAAAAAAAATCCTAACAGTTTGGCTTCTATTTCTTCAAAAGATGCCAAGGGAGTTCTAAACTCCACAGCAGCTGTGTCCTCTAAAGGTGACTGAGCCAGTACATTTTTTCTCTGCAACTTTTGTAGATTAAGGCTTGTAATATTTTTGGTAGCGAAAAAGAAGTCAAGAAACATTATCTGTACAAATTCTGGCTTTCGGTTCAGGTTCTGTCCTTTATTGTTTTGATGTGGCATTGCTAATGAGTTGTGAAATTTCTTGTGCTGAGCATTCAGTGCCTTCAGTGCATTCCTGCATTTGGCAGTTGTGGGACAGGGTTACTGCGGAACCGTGTTTTGCCATCTGGATGGTTTCCTTTGCAGAGGCCCTGCAGGGACAGGGAGACTGTAAATCTTTACTTCACATTTTCAAAGGGTTAACAAAGGAATTAAAAGCTCCATTAGCACTGGAGTAGAATGATAGTCAGCTGCTGTGCTCACATACTTCGGACTTTAGGCAATCTCAATTCCCCAGTGGCAAAATTGTCCCAAACAAGGCTGAGGTGAAATAAAATTGAGTAGGTTTTGCAGGCAAAGACAGTTATATTAAGGAGTACACAGACAATACTGAAGGACTGGAGTACAGTACACGAGTCCTGATATAGCGCTTGGACACAGGGGCAGGGACCATGTGTCAGGAGGAAGGAATCAGTTGCAATGTTATGCAGCAGTATTACAACACTGCCAACAATGAATTTTGCAGCTCTCTTTGGTATTCAGATTCAAACCCCACAATATAGTGACAGATACTCACTGAAACCTCAGCCTTATTTTGGATACTTACAATTCCATGCTCAAGAGGGAGAGAAATTTAAGCCATTACTGCACACACAAGCAACATTAAAAGAATGCTATTAAGCTAGTGGAGACGAATAATGTTCTTTAATGTATTTCTGTGCACTTGTGTAATTTACTTGGTATTTAGTTTTTCCAAACTATTTTAATCTTGTGGATTCATATTGATATTTGCATAGGTCAGCAGCAGACTGGAAATCATTAAGACAGCCAGATGTGTCACTTCAGCTAATGGAGTAGTTACTACTGTCAGCAGCAGTATTGGTGTGAGCCAGCAATAGTTTTGCAAGTACTTTTCGTAGGCATTTATTGGACATCAAATGAAGAGTGAGACCTGGGACTCTGAACGTCTGATCTTGTCTCAACAGGGAGGATGTATTGCAGGGAACAAAGACTCTTCATTCCCCTAAAGTTTGTTCCTTTCCCAACACATCCTTTCTAACCTGTCATAGTTGATCTTTCCTGGATCTGAGCCATGACCCATCTTCTTGTTAGTCCATACTGATGGCATTTATCTTACCTATCTTCACGTTCTATGTGATGGCTTTGACTGTAATAGAGTTAATTTTCTTCATAACAGCTAGCATGTAGATTCTTTGCAATGTTATTTTGCAGGTCCTTTGTACTGATCTTAGCAACATGCTCTACAAGAAGTGTCACTTGAACTTTGGTGTCAATGAAAGTATCACAAGGAGGTAAGGCTTAATTTGTAGTTATGTAATCTGAGTACCTGGACAGACAATACAGCATTTTTTTCTGTGGTCTATCTGTAAAGTTACCCAAAACAAACCAAAATTGTTCTGCTTGCTTTCTTTAGTCACTGGTGTTGTACAGACTTTCAAGAATGTCTGCAGCCTTTACCTTCTATGTGTTGTTCCTGATTCTTTAAAAGCCAGAGTTCGAGCACAGTAAAATCAATGGCAAAATCTCTTTATTTTAATGGAACCAGATTTTGGTCCTAGCATAATACACAAAGAAGAAACAGCTCTCACTTTTTTTTTTCCCTCCTTTTCCTCTCCTTTTTATCTTTTTAATTATTTTTTTTTCCTCCAACAGCTGTGTAGGTTTATTTAAAATGAATAATAAACCTTTCTAGAGCATAATAGTTCATGGGAAGCTAAGTTTTGTGTAACATTCACAAGAACAATGAAACAATAGGATCCTGGGGTGTATTAGGGGGAGTGTGTCCAGCAGATCAAGGGAGGTTCTCCTTCCCCTCCACTCTGCCCTGGTGAGACCTCATCTTGAATACTATGTTCAGTTTTGGGCTCCCCAGTTGAAGAGGGTCCAGCAGAGGGCTACAAGTATGATTAAGGAACTGGGGGCATGGCTCATGAGGAGAGGCTGAGGGACCTGGGGCTTTTTAGTCTGGAGAAGAGAAGACTTAGAGGGGATTTGATAAATAAGTATATGAGGGCTAGGGGTCAGGAGAGGAGGGACAGGCTCTGCTCACTTGCTCCCTGGGATAGGACAAGGGGCAATGGATATAAACTGCAGCACAGGAGATTCCACCTCAACACAAGGGGGAAGGTCTTTACTCTAAGGGTCACAGAGCACTGGAACAGGCTCCCCAGAGAGGTGGCAGGGTCTCCTTCTATCGAGCCTTTCAAGGCCTGTCTGGATGTGTTCCTCTGTGATTTGTGCTAGATTGTGTGGTCCTGCTCTGGCAGAGGGTTTGGACTCAATGATCTCCTTGGGTCCCTTCCAACCCCTAACATCCTGTGATCCTGTGAAATCCCTTTTTCTGTGCTCAAGGGCTTTAGATGGCAGCCATTCTGCTGGCGTAGTCCCTGCCCTGTGCTCCCCCAGCCTATAGCAGGATCCCTAAACAAGCAAGGGGCTTTGCCATAAGGCAATAACTCACTCAGCAGGCGAGAAGGTGGTACTGATAAACATAAATTGTGTTTGGGGAAAGAATATACAACTCCTGATAAGTGAAAAAAAAATATTTTGATTATTCTCCCAAAGTTGGCAAACACTGGAGGTGCTGGTGTATGGAAACCAAGCTGTGCCCCAGTTCCCTAAGTTCAGACCCAGCAGCCTCTAATTGTCTCGGTGCAGACAGATCAAACACTGAAGATCAGTGCTTGTAATACTGCAATTAGGTGTCTGTCTCTAGCAGCTGCCAGGGCTTTAAAACCCGGAGACTTTTCACGCAGACAGAATGAAAGTTTCCTGGCCAATTCCCTCAATCGTTTCCCTAAGCTTCAAGCAAAATTGTGGGAAAAAAAGTCTCCTTCATGCTCCCAAGGATTATTTTTCTGTCAGATTTTTTTTTTCAACATCTATTCCAGAGCTTTGGAAATTTATGTCTTAAAATTTAGCGCCTTGCATGAATAAATCAGAACTTTGTGGAAACAAATTGTGGGAAATTGTTACATGTCAAAAGGATAAATCAGAACTTAATGGCCAAGGCAGAAGTTATTTTCTAATCAGACAGCTAGAGAACTAATTAATGTTACCATTTGTAAACCACCTGAAGAAATACACTCCATGCTCTGAATCAGAAGGCATAAATCTGGTGTGGAAGATGGCACTTATCATTGGGATCATCGTGGCTAATGTTGATAAATCAGTTTGTTAAGTAAGATTTAACAAGGCCAAGTGCAGGGTTCTGCACTTTGGCCACAATAACCCCAAGCAGCGCTATAGGCTGGGGACGGAGTGGCTGGAGAGCAGCCAGGAGGAAAGGGACCTGGGGGTACTGATAGATAGTAAGCTGAAGATGAGCCAGCAGTGTGCCCAGGTGGCCAAGAGAGCCAATGGCATCCTGGCCTGCATCAGGATCAGTGTGGCCAGCAGGACAAGGGAGGTTATTCTTCCCCTGTACTCAGCACTGGTCAGGCCACACCTTGAGTACTGTGTCCAGTTCTGGGCCCCTCAATTCAAGAAAGATGTTGAGGTACTGGAACATGTCCAGAGAAGGGCAACGAAGCTGGTGAGGGGCCTGGAACACAAATCCTATGAGGAGAGGTTGAGAGAACTGGGCCTGTTTAGCCTGGAGAAGAGGAGGCTCAGGGGTGATCTTATTACTGTCTACAACTACCTGAAGGGACATTGTAGCCAGGTGGGGGTTGGCCTCTTCTCCCAGGTAACCAGCAATAGAACAAGGGGACACAGTCTCAAGTTGTGCCAGGGTAGGTATAGGCTGGATGTTAGGAAGAAGTTTTTCACAGAGAGAGTGATTTCCCATTGGAATGGGCTGCCCAGGGAGGTGGTGGAGGCACCGTCCCTGGGGGTCTTCAAGAAAAGACTGGATGAGGCACTTAGTGCCATGGTCTAGTTGACTGGCTAGGGCTGGGTGATAGGTTGGACTGGATGATCTTTGAGGTCTCTTCCAACCTGGTTGATTCTATGATTCTATGATTCTAAGATTTGAGCTAGATCTATAAATTAACACAGTACGTTGAAAAGAGCCTGGTAAGGACTTGCAAATGTTGGAGATAACCAAACACAACAAATTCACATTCTTTGATTAGATGATAGTTAAGCATTGTAAATCAAAGCAGTAAATAATGTTTATCTCCTCAGATGCTCCTGTTTCAGAACGCCCATTGTAAAGAAAAAGAGAAAAGCTGTGAATTTAAATTCGGCCTCCTCTTTAGCATACAAATAGGGCGCATAGTAAAGAGGAGAGGAGCATGAGTCGATTCTTCTATTTGATCTGCCACAGTGCTAGCTTTTGTTCTGCTCTGTTCCTAAGCTTTGTAGCAATTGATATACTGGTATTTGACTTGCTATAAAACTGCGGTTCATACTATTAAGCACATCTGCAAATCGAAGAATAAATGGTTTTCCCCCCCAAAACCAACATGACCTGACAAGGCAGAAGAGTATCAGACTTCCTTCTGTGGATTTTCACCCTCCCCCTCCCCTGTTCCAACTGTCTGTGCAAACAATTGGAAGCTGAATACATCTCATGCCAGAAGGCAGCAGGTTACTAATATACCCATGACATATTTATGCAAGAAACATGCTGTATAACATATGGGCCTTGGGAGTCTTTCCCACCTTCTGTCTGTGTGTGTTTTTTCTCAGCTGTGAGAAGACCTGATGAAGAGATTTACTTCACTGGGAAAATGAACGTTAAGGCGGGATAAGAGAACAAAGCAATCAAAACCAGTGATTGTAGACATAAGCCTGAACCTCAAAGGATTTTACTAGTTCTAGTGAAATAAATATTGCAAACTTTAAATCAGATGCCTAAGCATCACCCTGGGTTAACAGGTGGAGAAATCTGAGCCATAAGGAGACTGGATCCAAAATGTTCAGCAGAGGTTACCAATCTTGAGTGCTTGACTGAACAAAGACACACAGAGCTTTAAGCTGAATACCAGAAAATAGCAGCAAAACAAATCAGTGACTTCTTTTGCAAACCCAGTTGTGGATTGAGGACGGCCAGACAAGAAGTGGCAAGAGCACTGGAGCTCAGTTCTAGCTCTCCTGGCTTACTGCTGAAACCTCACCTCTGTCTAACGACCTTGTCCCAGAAACATCCACTTACATGAATGCTTTAAGCATAAACACTGCAAAGCGGCACAATGAAGTATTTTCATAGCCCACATCACAAAGAAGAAGTTTTTTGCAAGTTATCTAGCCTAGAGACAGTTACATGTGACCTACCAGGGTATCTGGGAGAGGATCACTTGCTGTTACAGAGAGGACCAAAGCCAAATAGATCTATAACTGCACAGGGTTACTAAGAAATGCAACAGTGTTTATTAGCAAACTGAAAGTTTCCATTTCTGCCAAACTTTTCCTTCTTATACTCCTTTACTGTATCCTAACCATCACACAGTGTCTCCATCTCCTAAGCTTGGATTTGCTGTCTTTAATGGGATAGAGTGCAAAATGCCAACTCTGATTATTAATCAAGCTTCCTAGATGCCAGACCTACTGTACCATTCTCTTGTATGAGCCAGCTCATTTGGGGTTTTCATGAGCAAGCACAGTTAGCACAAGATAAATTGCCCTAATCTCCCAAAGCAGTTTCAGTACCTAACTTTGAACACAAACTTCAACGGTTTGTCAGGCACATGGGAATGGTGTCTTGAAAAGAAAAAAGGCACCCCACAACTGTGCATCCAAAGAGAATTAACTATCAGAAACTGAAAATAGCTAAGCATCTTTAAGGGTTTTCTTTAAAGATTTTAGTATGTAGCTATTTATTACACATTATTGTTAGTTAGAATGTGGTAACTAACAAGATTATCCACAGATTGATATGGGTTTTTTTTTTCCTTTCCTTTTTTTGGAGCTGATTTTGTCATCATTAGTTTCTGTATTTCACCTATGAAACTGAGTAGCACCCTTAATTTGAAGGGTTGTGGGCAGCCATGTGTGAGGAAATAGATTGGAAAAGATACCATTTACGTTGATGCAATCAGCACACATGGATAAGCATCCCGATTCAGACAGCAGAAGATGTACCCTCTACAAATGCGCTGGCCTTGCTTCGCTGGGAGTGCCGTGTGCTCCTCGTTTGGAAAGCTGACAGCAGCTCTACAACCCCTACTTCTATCAGTGAAGGGAGTGACCATGGTGACTGGTAAGAAGCTGTCTTTCATAATGTTGCTGTTAAATCTGTAGCGATCTGCCAGCGAATGAGTCGTTACACCAGTACAGGTTGGGGGCTGCCCTGCTGGAAAACAGTTCCACGGAGAAAGACTTTGGAGTCCTGGTGGAGAGCAGGTTCTGCATGGGCCAGTAATGTGCCCTTGTGGCCAAGAGAGCCAGTGGCATCCTGAGATGCATGAGGAAAAGTGTGGCCAGCAGGTCTAGGGAGGTTCTTCTTCCTCTCTACTCTGCCCTGGTGAGACCACAACTGGAATACTACATGCAGTTTTGGGCTCTCTAGGTCAGGAGAGACAGGGACCTGCTAGAGAGAGTCCAGCAGAGAGCCATGAGGATGACTGGGGGACTTGAGCATCTCCCCCATGAAAACAGACTGAGAGCCCTGGGGCTGTTTAGTCTGGAGAAGAGAGGACTGAGGGGAGATCTGATCAACATGTACAAATATCTGAGGGGTGGGTGTCAAGTGGATGGGACCAAACTCTATTCACTGGACAGCAGCAATAAGACAAGGAGCAATGGCTACAAACTGGAACATAAAAGGTTTTACCTCCAGGTTTCTCAATGAGAAATTTCTTTGCAGTGAGAGTGACAGAGCACTGGAGCAGGCTGCCCAGGATGTTTATGGAGTCTCTTTCTCTGGAGACTTTCACCTGGATGCATTCCTGTGCAAACTACCCTGGGGGATCCTGCTTTGGCAGGGAGGTTGGACTGGACGATCTCTGGAGGTCCCTTCCAACCTCTAACGTTCTGTGATTCTGTGATTCTGTGTCACAGAGCTTCTCTAATCCTGATGACCCAAGTGAAACTCCCAGCTTTTAGAAGAATAGAGCATCTCGCTCTTTCTAGCACCTGTGTGGAGGGAAAAGGGAAATGGAGGAAAGTAACAATCCCAAAGCTGACACTACACAGTTCAACATGTCAAAAGCAAAATGTAAAAAATAATAAAGTACTAAAGAAGGAGGGATGAGAGGAAGAGGAGAAGACAGTGAACCTTGCTTCTAGCATTCTGCCGAGCAGTTGCCAGATTTGCGTTTGGGTAATTGCTAGCTGACAAGAAAGGCTGTTTGAAAGACTTGTGATGGACTTCTAGCTCAGCCTTCCTCCACCAGAGATGGGTAAAATACTCTGCTATGTACTAGGACAAAGTAGGAATTAATACCACAGTAGCAATAAAATGAATGTACCACTTCAAATCCCTGAGGTCAAACCATGAGTCTTACAAACATCATATGCAACTTGCTAAAATGGTAATGATGCCATTTTAAATGCAAGTAAGGTGCAACTGCTTTCAAGGCTGAACCTTTAGCTGTCTGGATTGGGTTACAGCAGAGTGAAAGGTGAAATACTGTGCCTAGTGTGTTTCACAACAGATGCAGAATGATGCTTCCCTTTATTCTTTGGTTTCTGCAGCAGAGAACATCAAGTGGCCAAGCTCATAAAGAGCAAATATTCATCATCAGCTTGAGACAGTGCCATTGATTTCTGACAAAACAATGCAAGATGAATAGGGAAATCTACTTGAAATCTATGTCACATTTGAGTCCAGCATTGTCCCCAGAGACAGGAATTCAAATCACCATGGGTGTAGCTGAGACTCCCTTCAAGCAGTCAAATCTTAAGGCCAGGCATGGTGCTGGGCTACACGGTGTCACATCCCATTAAGTCACTTCACATATGACATGATGAAAGCAGACATAACATATTTGGAGGGTTGAAAGAATGTTATCTCTGTGTCCACAGGCACTGAAGACCAAGCTACTAAGCCTGAGCATCCAGGCAGCGATTCAGAGAACGAGTTAATAGGGCTTTGCTTTTCTTTTCTTTTAGAGAGCCTTAAAGTTCAGGTTTTATGCCTTTAGATGTATTTTGCACCTCATAGGAATTAGCAGCCACGCAGAGAACCTGAGCAAATCCCAGCACTCCAATGCCAGAACAGACATCTAGGTTTGGAAAAACATTCATTTTGGTATGAGATTTATGAAATCTGAAGTAACTGAATCTCAATTTTAGAGGTTTTAGTTGTGTTAGATATCAGTTGATGCTTACCTAGTATAGACCTAAGCACAGGTGCGCACTCATTTTTATGATGAGTGAGGACGATGCAAGCAAATGAGTGGTGACCTGCTAAAATTAATTAACATAGATTCTGTTTCCATCCTTGCCTGTGAGTGAGTATATGATGCTTATCAGCTGGTTTTTCTCTCTAGGCCAGAAACTCTATCATACAAGGTCAGTAGATGTCTGCTGATTTAAAGTAGAAGGACCCCTCTCAGTCATATTTTCTCTGCATTGATTGATCACTAAAAATAAGCTTCAACAGGCAGGATAATTTTATTTTGAAATAATGGAAGGTTTTTCCTGTTCAGGAAAAGACAAACCAATGGATTTTGAAAATCCAGACAGTTTTTACCAAATGGAAGTTAGATTAAATCAATCCTTTGAACTTGCCTATTCTCGTCAAAACAAAGAAAACCAAAAGCAAAGTTCCCAGCAACGTTTACCTGCTAAATTGCTTGCAATGGTTTATTTGTCTCCAATGAAGGCAGTTAGGTTTACTAACTGTCGAACATATCCCCCCTTGAAGTTTAGATTCTTAAGTACATTTGCATTGAAAATTCATGCAGAGCATGAATATCAGCATCGGTCTCCCACCTCCACCCTCATGAATTTATTTCACAGCAGATAGGCATATAAGGAGCAGTTGGCAGCGTTAAGATCACTGTATACTTAATTCTGTTTGGAATGGCTCTAGCTTCTTGGCTCCAGCTTGTGATGGATGAACAAATTCCATACAGAATTGCAGAATCATTAAGGCTGGAAAAGACCTCTGAGATCATCAAGTACAACCTATAACCAAACCCCATGACACTAGCTAAACCAGGCCACTAAGAGCCACAACCAGTCTTTTCTTAAAGACCTCCAGGGATGGTGACTCCACCACCTCCCTGGGCAGTCTATTCCACTGCCAAAACGGGACACACATCAGGTGAAGAAGGCCTCATTCAAGTGAAGTCCACTAGGTGTGGCACCAGGCCACTCAGAGTTTATCTAAAAGGCTCTGAGGAACAGCAGCCCCAGAGGAAGATATGGTGCGGGAAGGGTGAATGGCCAGCATGAGGACCTCAGATTCAGCATGCAGTTGTCCCTTCTCTACACATAGAAGCATTGCTTTCAGTAGGATTGTCCCTCCCACTTCTGTTCATGCTGCTTTATCTGAGCCATCTCCCTAAGACCGGTCATAGTACTCCAAAGTCCTTCTGTAATCTCTATTTACAGTAAGACTAAATGCTTCTATATCAACTGCTAGCAACCCTTTTAACTGTATGGGTTAAGAAATGACCAGGTTGCATCACAGTCATAGGTGTCAGTGGCTGCGGTGCTGTGAAGCCACAGGATGTGACAAGTATCACTCAGGGCATTCCAAACACTTTGTATTCCTGAAGTTGTCTCACCCAGATGTGAATCCAGAGGTTTTTGAGACCCATGCAGATGGCACCCACAACCTTTCAACTTACAAAGGTGTACATGCTGAAAGCATGCCTGATTCCAAATGAGATGTTTCAGTGCAGAGCATTCAGAAACTAACAACGTGTTTTGTTTAGAGGTCTGCCTCTTCCAACAGCTGCAGTCACAAGCACACACAAGTGTGAATCTTCTCAAATGAGAGAGTGAGGGAACATACCTGAGACTCCTATGATCAGGAGAAGGTTGCAACTTCAGGCCACTTTTCTGGTTACCTTTACCTAAGGCTGAAATCAAAACACGTGCAGGAAACATGGGCAAGTTCTACCATGCTGAAAATCCTTTTCTTATACATATGGGCACATTTACTGCATGTAGAAATAGAGACATACCTACAGATCAGCTTATCATACCATACATGTTTCCTTGACTAGTTAGTTCTATTCATGATTTAAAGACAGTTACATATTTCTGAGTTCATTTACAGATTAACTGGAAGCAAAAAAAAAATGTTTCTAATTTCATCTAATCGTGAACACCTTCTGATTACTCATGACAGGAAAGAAATTGCATTAGCTTCTTTTAAAGATGAGGGATTTGGTGTATTCTGACAGAAATGCCTAATGATACCACACTGAAACCATCAGTGCCATGCACTTTTGCAGTCAGCATTTCCATAAGGGGCAGCACTGAGACAAGCCACACAAAGACCAGTTGTAGATTCATAGAATACCAGGTTGGAAGGGACCTCTAGGATCATCCAGTCTAACCTTTCAGGGTAAGAATATAGTCTAAATGAGAGGGGCCAGAACCCTGTCAAGCTGGGCCTTGAAACTTTCTAACGTAGGGGAATTTACCACCTCCCTTGGGAATTTATTCCAAGGTTTAATAGTTTGAATGGTGAAAGAAATTTTTCTGGCATCCAGTCCAAATCTCCCCAGTACCACTTGTCCTTACCATGTGACTCCTTGTCCAGAGAAGGGCAATGAAGCTGGTGAGAAGCCTGGAACACAAACCCTATGAGGAGGGGCTGAGGGAGCTGGGGTTGTTTAACCTGGAGAAGAGGAGGCTCAGGGGCAACCTCATTGCTGTCTACAACTACCCGAAGGGAGGCTGTAGCCAGGTGGGGGTTGGCCTCTTCTCCCAGGCAACCAGCAATAGAACAAGGGGACACAGTCTCAGGTTGTGCCAAAGGAAGTTCAGGCTGGATGTTAGGAGGAAGTTGTTGGCAGAGAGAGTGATTGGCATTGGAATGGGCTGCCCAGGGAGGTGGTGGAGTCACCATCCCTGGAGGTGTTGAAGAAAAGCCTGGAGGCACTTAGTGCCATGGTCTAGATGACTGGACAGGGCTGGGTGCTAAGTTGGACTGGATGATCTTGGAGTTCTCTTCCAACCTGGTTGATTCTATAATTCTATGAAAAGGAGAGTGTCTCTTCTCATGATCCCTTATGTGCTTGTACATAACTGTACAACAACGACCCCAGTAAGAGGATATCAACTGTGCTATTGTCACCCTTTGTTAGTAGAGAACTGATGTTTTATGAACAAGTAGAATAGAATGCTTTTACCTGTTCACTGAAGGCTGAATATTTTTCAGACATGTCAAGATTTCCTCGTGTCTGTGAAAGCCAGCTGCACAGGCTTCACACTTCCCTAGCACCTGTACTGTGTATTCCAAGCCATTAACAAAGACAGAGGGAAGAAATGGAGGCGAGTTCCCAACTACTGAGCCTCGCGTCATCTGGCTAGATGAAAAGACACTCTGATAGATGGTGAAATATAGTCCTCATCAATTGTTTAACACAGAAAGCAGGAGATGCAACAGCTTCTAGACTACACTTTAACCTATCTTTGAAGCAAAATGAAGAGTGCATTAGTGAAGCAGTACAAGGAAAGAAAACACAAATCCTCCAAACCCCTGGATAATTAAGTTACTCATCCATCCTTGCACTCTTTCTAAATGTTGTCTCAGATATGCACATGGAATTCTGAATATCTCTTAAATTGCTGCCAACTTTGTCTGTTTGTATTGGCTTTGGACAGATCTCCAGTATGGAAAAAAAAAACTGCTTCACATACCAAATATTGGCCTCTTCTATTGCAATTTTCTGCAACCATCCTAAATTGAGTCACTCCAAACTGATTTTGCTATCTGAGAACTATGACCTCCAAGTGTGTGTAATGGTATTTTTTTTTATAGCAGGAAAACATAAAACTTAGAAATACCAGTAGTCAACTTTCAACTGTAAAGGAAGTAAAGCAAGTCCCACCTCTTCTTTATGAGAAAATCAGTCATTAAGTGTCAGCAAGCACCCAACTTGCCAAGGGAGCTGTTCCAGACACACCACAGTTGTTTTGTTTTGTGAGCTTTTTTAATATGCTATTGATTTTCTAAACAGTTGAGTATGGTTTATAATAGCAATAACCTGCATGAAGCCAGCCATTACATGGGATAACACCTAGTTTATAGAACATTAGCTTTTGCCTCTAGCAGTTAACTGAGAAAGTGGATTGAAGAGTTTTTGTTTGCTTCTTTCTTTCACTCTTAGTAGTGAGTGACATGAAGGTGACCATTACTTGCATATTTGCAGGTGCTTTTGGAGTAGGAGGAAGATACAAATGATCAGCCTTTCCTTTTCACTAACTGGCCAGTGGTTTTGCAACTGGATCACACACAGGTTGAATTTCATTACCTTGTGCGGATGCATTTACTGCCTACTGAAATTACATGTGCTGAAAATTAAACATGCATTTAAGGGCTTAGGCTGAATTAGGCTGTTTAAAAGAGCTTTTGTTCCTCAATGAAAGGTGGCAAGGGGCTATTTCTCTGTATCCTAACTCAGAAAACTGGAACCTAGCCTTCATGTTTTTCCCTAAAGCAGAACACTGGCCAATTTATCATGTGCGTTAGATGTGAATAATTTGGGGTTGTACTCAATTCTGATATTATTAAGATGCCTTATGAAAGTTATTCCTATGCTGTTAAAGTAGATACAAATGTTGAAAACTATGAACTGCACAAATTCTTATGAACTCATATTTCAAGTGTACCTTGCTGCAGTCTGTTGCTGTCATCTTATGCAGGGGTATCTGCCCCGCAGTGCTGTTTATTGACTCCATATCTCCTTCTCTGTTTTATCAAGCTTTTAAAACTTTAGTTTTAATAATCATATTGCTTTCAACACATTTAGCATGCAAGTTTAGTGAAATGGTCATGTTAGACATCAATGGTTGCAGCTAATGTAGTGTTATTCATCTTGTTACAGACAAAGTCAATATATTTTAATCCTGTAACCACAAAACTGCTTATGCTGTGGCATCATCTCTTGTACTGCATCTTAATCCACTTCCACAGAGGGCTGAAGTGTTTCAGAATAGTTTTATTGTTCTATCTCCCTATAGGTTGCCTAATTTTAATATCTGATCTGCTGGAGAGCAGCCCTGTGGAGTGGGACTTGGGACTCCTGGTGGATAGCAAGTTAAGTATGGGACATCAATGTGCCCTTGTGGCCAAGAAGGCCAACGGGATATTGGGGTGTATTAAGGAGAGTGTGTCCAGCAGATCAAGGGAGGTTCTCCTTCCCCTCTACTCTGCCCTGATTAGATCTCATCTTGAATAATGTGTTCAGTTTTGGGGTCTCCAATTTAAGAGGGACAGGGATCTGCTGGAGAGGGCCCAGCAGAGGGCTGTGAGGATGGTTAGGGGACTGGAGGGTATGGCTCATGAGGAGAGACTGAGGGACCTGGATCTGGTTAGTGTGGAAAAGAGAAGACTGATAGAGGGTTTCATAAATGTTTGTAAACATATAAAGGTTGTTCAGGAATGGTGGGACAGGTTCTTCTCACTTGCTCCTCTGATAGGACAAGGAGCAATGGGTGTAAGTTGCAGCAAAAGAGGTTCCACCTCAACACAAGGGGGAACTTCTTTACTCTAAGGGTCACAGAGCACTGGAACAGGCTCCCCAGAGGGGTTGTGGAGTCTCCTTCTATGGAGACTTTCAAGGTCTGTCTGGATGTGTTCCTCTGTGGCTTGTGCTAGATTGTGTGGTCCTGCTTTGGCAGAAGGGTTGGACTTGATGATCTCCTTGGGTTCCTTCCAACCCCTAACATCCTGTGATCCTGTGATCTATGTGCTGATGTTAATAGTTTTGGCAAAACATATCTGGTCATTATGCAACAAATAGCAAAATCTGATAATCCTGTTGTGTTTAAAATATGTTCCATTTGACAGATAGTTACAGATACAGACTGTGAAAACCTCCAGGCTGGGGTATGCTCTAAAGATAATGCCATAAAGATAATTTGAAGAATACATGGCTATTTCTGTGATTCAGGCTGAGGTACTTCATTTGGACTGCTAAGCTGATCTGCTTTCACAGAATCACACAGAATCATCCAGGTTGGAAAAGACTCTCAGGATCACCAAGTCCAACCTATAACCCTACCCTGCAAGATTCACCCTAAACCATATCCCCAAGCAACACATCCAAACGACCCTTAAACACACCCAGGGTTGGTGACTCAACCACCTCCCTGGGCAGCTCATTCCAGTGCCTGTAAGTATCTCTGTGTTTCAGGGAAGTATTACCCACAGTGGCCTGGAAACTGAAATAGCAGCCATACAATTGTCAGCTTTTACAAAACAGAAATACATTGGCAGGGGGAGAACTTTTATGTTTGGGGTTTTTTTGGGTTTCCTTTTACCTGAATGCATGATATGTACAAGATATATTACCCTTAGAGGACATAGCACTGAAAGCAAAGGGACTGTAACCTTTAAGACTCTATCAAGTCTGATGTTTTAACGAGTGCACATTTTGGTCTTCCACTTTTGGCACCATTTTTGGTAACTTTTCAGTGATAATTCAGTGGTCTTAGAAGAGATCCCTAACGTTCAAATAACAGCTTCAAGGTAGGTGAAACCTAAGCTCTATTTAACTAGCTTCATACTGGTTGTAGAACAGTTTATTACAACATCTTGAAAGCTGCACTCATCTGAACTTAGGAGAGCTATTAATTACTTTCTGTACTTATTACTATTAATATCATTTCTTAAAAGCTCTGGAATTAAAAATGTAAATAAGATATTAAGCTGCCTAAGTATTTAAAAGGTTTAAAGGGAAAAAGGCTTACATCATGTTTTGTGGTTCTGTGACCTCCAAAGGACAGATAACAGTGAAGACCAGCAAAATCAGACATTCACTGCCAAAACAAATAGACAAAGCTCAAAATATTAACTTGCCATTATCACCTATTACCATCTCATATATCTCTCACTCTTCAAAATTCTGGTAATATCTCCAGTTCTGAGCCCCCTACTTCAAGAGGGACATGGAGCTGCTTGAGAAGGAATCCCTGGACGCAAATCCAGCTAAACCTGTGAAATTAGGGTGTGTAAAGAATCATAGAATGGTTTAGGTTGGAAAGGACTTTAAAGATCACCTAGTTACAGCCCCCCACCATAGGCAGGGACACCTCCCACTAGAACAGGTCACTCAAGGCCTCATCCAAACTGTCCTTGAACATCTGCAGGGAGGGAGCATCCACAACCTCTCTGGGCAACCTGTGCCAGTGTTTCACCACCCTCACTCTAAAGAACTTCTTCCTAGCATCCAGTTTAAACCTCCTCTCTGCCAGTTTAAACCCATTACTCCTCATCCTGTCATTACAAGTCCTTGTAAATAGTCCCTCCTCAGCCTTACTGTAGGCCCCCTTCAGATACTGGAAGGCTACTACAAGGTGTACACTGGAATTGGCACATGGACCTGCCCTCTGCCTATGATCTGGAAACATGCATATTCTCAGCACACCACCACACCACAAATGGATCAGGCATGCCTGGAGAAGCTTCATTGTTGCATGGAAATAAAGACCAGAATGTCTTAGGCAGCTAAAGACCTTCTTCAGGTAAAATCACTGGCCATACACATGATGTGGATTGGGGACCAGAGAGTCTTTTCAGCCACCAAGCCCAGGAATGGTCATGTTGAGAGGGTCTTGTGCAAAATCTGCCAGCCCTGCAGGAGCTACAGGTCTTTGTCAGGTACTCAGTGCTCTTTACTTGACAAGCATTGGCATATGGCTATTTATGGGAGTGGATTGATGTTAGATCACCTTAACAGAAAATTCCAGTATACCACTGCCTTTAAAAACTTCTGCTTTTAAGCAGGAAGATGGTAGTCTAACTCTGGATTCTTAATTTGATTGTGAGAGATAAAGGCATTTCAAATCTTCCTTAGCTTTTCATTTTGCAAATCATTTCTTATTTCAGATATTCAAGTACAAATATTGTCAAAGAAGATACTTAGTTGTTATTTTAAATAGAGCTGGAATGCTCATTAACTGCCACGTTTGCTGCATTTGAATTCTTTTCATCTCTTAGTGTACTAAATGTATTCAAAGGCAAAATGGGAAGGTTTTTTTATGAGGAATTATGTGCTCGTGTTGAGAAAACAGAATGCAATCTGAGAGCAGGGAAGAAGAAGGCTGAAGTCGATTCTCTGACGAAGACCAAAAGAACTCAGCTGCAATACAGCTATTTTTCATGAAACAAAATATTGCATCTTCCTGAATAATACAAAAACTAGAAAACTGTTCCAGTGCCTGGATGACTAATACTCTCAGGAGCTCTAAGAGAGACAGGTCTTTCTCTCAATCTCATAAAGGACACTCCAAGTTTTACTCAGTCCTTGAGAAATGTTTTAGGCTGCTCCACAGTGATTGTTTTATTGCCTGCAAGATAAATTGCCCCATGGCCTTTCAGGATCTGCGTGTGGGGAGCACAAAATCTACTTCAGATCATATTTTATGCAGTCTGTTAAGGATATGACACAAAACACAACAAAGTGTTGGCAATTTGGAATTAAAATCTGATCATGTAAACCAACTGAAGCACAAGGAGCAGTATTTGAAGTGACACAATGTTTGGAGAGCCCCAGCTTAGGTATGCCTTTCTTTCATCTCTGTTTTGTGTCAAATTGACTTTTAAAACTCTTTTCATGTACTTCTTTGGTGAGTAAATTAGTCAATCATGACCATCTGCTGCACATTAAGAAGTTTAATGCATGCAGTGATGCCCACCTAAACAGACTCTGTTACTTACTTGCCATAACAGCAGCAGGATGAGCTTAACAATTGACATGGGTATGCAATTGTTTGTCACAGGTGGAAAGGTAACACTTATTAGTTTAAGCACTGAGAGAAGCACCTTCACAGACTGTGGGGTTGGATCTCTAAACATGTAAACTGTTTGGCTTTGAAGAATGAAATTCAGTCTTTAAGCACTGTCAAATCCTAGCTGGAAAAGGAAGGAAAGGGCCCACTGGTGAAAATAAAATCTGAGCTGCAAGCTAACAAAATAAATTGGTTGCAAAATATCTTTTCTGCAGGACCAGTTTTCAGCAGCAGTAGCTTTGACAAAGGACAGTGAGCAGCAAGAGAAATTCAAGAGAAGAACAGGTGCCTCCAAGAAAGTGTCAGTGCTGTCATCCAAAAATAGCAACTAGGATCTTGTAATCAATGACAGCTAAAAATGCAATATAGGGAATAAAGCCTCATCAACACAGCTATTGTTTGCAAACATGATGTTTGGCTTCTCTTATAAGGACATAGGAGTAATTGGTACCATTCATATCCCAGGCTGAACAGGAGTGGGAAATTGTGCTACTTTCTGAAGGGAAAGTGCAGGCTTTAAACTCCAGTACACATCCACACATGCACAAAAGAAGGAACAACTGTGCCTTGCTTTTCTCACTCTCACAAACAAAAACTTTATAGAGCAGAGAAGTCATTTTCTTGGAAATAAGGCAGCACAAAATTTTGCAAGCCCCTATTAAAATGGCACTTTCACCTAAAAGAATAAAATGTGCTATGTCCTTGAATGCTCACTATACTTTATGATGTTCAGATGGGTGAAGGTGAGCAACTTCTTCAAGATTTTCACCATGGCAGTTCACTTTTGGGAAATACCTCTCATGACTACTTGAAATTTCCCCTCACATAGCAACACGGTAGCTTCAGGGCAGGATTCAGGAGCTACAAATTACAAGAGGAGAGCAGACGTGGTCCAAAAGATGCCACTGACACATTTGTTCTGAAGCTGGGAATAAGATATATGACCTTCCTGTCATCTTCAGGAATGACAGATAACTGAAGTGGGCTAATGGAGCGACACAAAGGTGCACTCTGAGTTATTCATCCAGAAAAATGTTATCTGCATTTTAATATTATGGGTGGTAGCAAGCTTTGAAGCTAGTTTAAGATAAAGTAAGTTCTGCAAGTTTTGTCTCATCATTGTATGACAATAAAGTCACAGCTGTAACAATGTCTGGTGGTGATACTTACACAAAGTTGGGCAAATGGAGCCCGCAGGATTTTCTGAGCTTTTTGTTTCCTAGAGTTTTTGTGGCACTTACCACCTAAGTATCCTTTGGTTAATCAGATATGCATGATAGGTTCCTTACTGCTTTGGGTAAATGGCATTTTTACTTTTCTCCATC
The DNA here is from genome assembly GCF_015220805.1 of Pogoniulus pusillus. Classification (NCBI taxonomy): domain Eukaryota; kingdom Metazoa; phylum Chordata; class Aves; order Piciformes; family Lybiidae; genus Pogoniulus; species Pogoniulus pusillus. The sequence continues at coordinate 25,912,707 of NC_087275.1, forward strand.
CCCCATTAATTTAATGATGGTGAGAAAGCTTCTCTCAAAGAGGCTCCTGCAGTGCACCCTGAACATCGTCATTAGTCTGGAAGTTCATTTCTCAGCTAAATATTTCTGCTGCAATGAAATATTTCCTGCTCTTGCATACTTTGATGTACACTCTTTACCTTACCTTTTCCCACAAAACTGCAACTACCTTGACAGATTATGGCCAAAGACTTTGTTAGTTGGACTGTAACTTCCTGAAGGTGTTGAAAATGAACCCTATGTCCATTAAATGTCTACAGGAAGCATGCAGAGCAAAGCACAGCAGCAGCCTGGACCATTGATATGCCATGCATGACCTTGCTTCCACATTCATCCCTGATATGGTAAGTGCCCCATCCCAAGTCTGGACTTCTGACAGGAGGACATAGACTTGGATGAGAGTGATTTCCCATTGGAATGGGCTGCCCAGGGAGGTGGTGGAGGCTCCATCCCTGGAGGTGTTCAAGAAAAGACTGGATGCCATGGTCTAGCTGACTGGCTAGGGCTGGGTGCTAGGTTGGACTGGATGATCTTGGAGGTCTCTTCCAACCTGGTTGATTCTATTCTATTCTAGTCTAGTTTACTCTATTCTTTCCATCCCCCCTGAACCCAGAGACTTTCTGCCCATGCTAAGTGAAGGACTAAGCCTAAACAGACCCTAGAGATGTGCATAACTCTCCCAAATACAATCCACAAAGGGCAGGGGTACAACTCCTTTGGATGATTTCCCTGATGCAGCTCTTAATGCTTCTGTCTTTACAAACAAGGTCCTGCTCTGGTCTGTATAGGTTCTTAGCCTCTACTGAAGTCCTATACATGTAATGACAACCTGATTAATTATATATATATAGAGAGAGAGAGGGAGAGACTTCTGTGGCTGAAGCCTGTGAATTTGCTTTGCTGAGCTTATCACTTCAAAGCTTAGAGCGTAACATTAATTCTATCAAAAGAATCATAGAATCAACCAGGTTGGAAGAGACCTCCAAGATCATCCAGGCCAACCTAGCACCCAGCCCTATCCAGTCAACTAGACCACAGCACTAAGTGCCTCAGCCAGGCTTTTCTTGAACACCACCAGGGACACTTTCTACTGGAATTAGCCTCCAACCTTTTTGGCTGTTATCTGAGAATTTTGTGAGTGGTAGGGAAACTGTAAAATGCTACAAGTGGCCACAGCTTTATAAAAGCTGTCAAAGTTTTGTGACTCATGAAGAAACCAGTAAGACTGCAACCTGACTACAGATGAATTGTGAGGATCATTGAATACATTACCTTTACTGCCCAATATTACCAGTGTTTGTTAGCTCAAATGGCACAAGAATTTCACCTCTGAAAGCTACCAGGGCTTGGGTACATTATCCAAATCCCTTTTCCAACATGTTGGAAGGATAGCAAACTGCTGTGTTTACTGAAGAGGACAGCTTTGCTGAGAGAGTTTATTTTTATTCCTCATCTTATTCAGTTACAGGGAAAGATCCTATAATTATCAACTATCTTTTAGTGGTGATTTACTTGGCAGAGATTGATTAGCACAATCAGTCACTCTGAAGCAATTTTCATCACCAAATATTAGATTGTTTCTTTTCCTACTTGATTAGCAGTCCTGCTGCAGGTTGCATTGAAGGTACAATTCTATGAATATCACTTGACAAGTGTTGCTACATGGCAAGTGGTGGAGCACTGGAACAGGTTGCCCAGGAAGGTGGTTGAGGCCTCTTTCCTGGAGACATTCAAGGTGGGGCTTGATGGGGCCCTGGCTGACCTGGTCTAATGGGGATGTCCCTACTGACTGCAGCAGGGCCAGACTAAATGACCTCTAGAAGTCCCTTCTGGCCAGACCATTCTGTGATTCTATGAAATCCATATCTAAAGGCAGAAAATATTAAACATTTATGGGTACTGTGTGCTTATGCACAAATTACTGTACATATGCATATGAAGAAAATCTGAAACTGTCCCTTATACCCTAAGTATGGAGCTAAAGATTGGGATTCAGAGATTATTTTTCCATATATGTGTATGAATAATATTTTGGTTTGATCTGATCCTCCTGTCACAGAATAATCTTTGTAAAAGAAATAAAAGCAAAGCCTTAGATATGCTTAGCAGAAAAGTAATTCACATTTGCCTCCAAAAGCAGAGCTAGATTAATACATTTTGACTCAAGAATTGTGCTCAGATTGTTTGGTTTGGTTTTTTTTATTCATTTGGAATGCTTGGTTTCTGAGCTGTTCTGTTTCAAGCTTTGGGTTTTAAAGGCTGCAGTGTTTGGCTCTGCTCTCTAGGACTGACCTTAAGTGAACTCTTACCCCAACTGAAGAAATCATATGTAATTCCTATCACAAAACCTTCTTCAGACCGAAAACAAAGCAAAAGCAACCATGTTCAGGCAGAGCTGCTAAACTGGCTGCAACTCTAGTTATTGCAAGGCAGTCTGTACAGTATAGATCAAACGATGTAGATCATTCTGGCTTGGTATAACTCAGCCCATAGCTGTATACTGGAGAATGTAAAATGTACTCTCCTAGACCTCCTCCTCTCCTGCAAGTCAGAAAGGCAGACATAACCAGAACAACACTACTGCATTTAAAAGTCACAACTGAGCAAAGCTGCTGAATCTTTCTTGAGCTGTTACATGCGTAGCCCTGCTGCCAGTGAAAACTCAGCTCTGCATAGCTCTTGTTTGTCTGTGTGCTGATGTTGTACCTAGCACAAGAGTCAGTGAAGTTGCAACTCATCATACACAAAAAATGAACATGAGAAAATGCCATGAAAAGCCACATAACTGCTTGGGTTAGTTTGAGCCTAGCTGGGATGTTTTGATGAGAAGAATTAGATAATAGGCTGTGAAAAGGAAACAATGGTGATGTCTACTGCACTCATAGGCTTGCTGAGATGTATAAAAACAAGAACATAAACATAGATAACCGTAACCTGCTGTCTGTGTGACTAATCCTTCTGCTTCCTCACCCCCCTGGCCGACCCTCCAAATTCACCTTGCACGTAAGGCAAAGTCTGGGATAAGGCAGAGGGGTGGGAAGAAGGTAGAAGGTTGGTTGAGAGGCCTCCTGGGGACTCAGGTTTCTGGGAGGGCTGTTGTGTTTCTGTATTACCTTTTTAACTTGTATATTAGTGTATATAGCTGTATATACTGTAAATATCTGCTTACATATTGTGCTGAGCTGTAAATATAAAGCTTGATTCAATTTCCAGCTTGGCTGAGTCTAGTCTGGGTGATTTTCTGAAGTGTGTGGGGGCAGGTAACACCCAAACCATCACACTGCTGCCTCGTAAAATACTGGGGAAAGCTTAATTCCTGTTTTGGAAAATGTATCTGAGCTTTCTCTTATATAAACACAAAGTCCCAGAAGTAAATGTCTGAAAAGGATTTCAGTGATCTAAAGACAAAAAACTAGATAGAATAGAATCATAGAATAATTTGGCTGGAAAAGACCTTTAAGATCATCGAGTCCAACCACTGCCTGACTAGCAGATGAAATACTGGAAATCCCATTTACATATCTGCATTGATGAACATACTACTGAGTTATATGTATTAGCACAAAATCCCAAGAGAAGCCCTCAACCTTGTTGAGGTGCTGGAACGTGCACAGAGAAGGGCAACACGGCTGGTGAAAGGCCTGGAACACAAACCCTATGAGGAGAGGCTGAGGGAGCTGGGGGTGTGCAGCCTGGAGAAGAGAAGGCTCAGGGAGTCCTCATTGCTCTCTACAACTGCCTGAAGGGAGGTTGTAGCCAGGTGGGGGTTGGTCTCTTCTGCCAGGCAACCAGCAATAGAACAAGGGGACACAGTCTCAAGTTGTGCCAGGGGAAATATAGGCTGGATGTTAGGAGGAAGTTCTTCACAGAGAGAGTGATTGGCATTGGAATGGGCTGCCCAGGGAGGTGGTGGAGTCATTGTGCCTGGAGGTGTTGAAGAAAAGCCTGGATGAGGCACTTAGTGCCATGGTCTAGTTGACTGGATAGGGCTGGGTGCTAGGTTGGAGTGGATGATCTTGGAGGTCTCTTCCAACCTGATTGATTTTATGATTCCTATGCTTCTAAGCCCTCAAATCCACTTGAATGCTACCTTAACTATCCCATTTCACAAAAGCACGAATTATAAACAACTTCACCAAATATATAACAAAAAAATATGTGCTGTAAATAGTAAATCACAAAGAAAGAAAGAAAGAAAGAAAGAAAGAAAGAAAGAAAGAAAGAAAGAAAGAAAGAAAGAAAGAAAGAAAGAGCCAAAACAAACAAACAAACAAACAAAACCCCAACCATCAAATCAGGAAAATCTTAGTATCTTTTATGACTGCTTCTCATTCTGATACAAATTCACACATCTGCAAGAAAACTTTAAAAAGCAGGTTGGACAAGAAGGTTTTCTGCTGAAGAACATTGCAGACTCCCATCTCAGTGAGTGATTATGAGAATTGCCTCATGTCAGCGTCCTGTGTGGTTGTTCATACTTTGCTTGGCTTTCCTGTCAAGTCCCAGGCTTATATGACACTATTTTCTCTAAACTCATTGCAGTTGGGACTAAAATGTGCTGATTACTCATAACATTTTCCTGGAGACCATCTGGTGTCCAAAGTCATGGGAATGTTGGCTGCTTTGCCTGACCTCACATGCAGTTAATCTTAAATCTGTTACTCTTCGTTTAGTGGAGGAGAAAAAGGAAGGAGGCAAAAGTGTCTCCTTTGGTTGTGAACAAGGGAAATTCAAAAGGAAAAAGAAATATTTGAAGCAGATGTCAGAATACTGCCTAACAATACCTACAATACCTAACCCTGTGGAGCTGAGGTTGAGAGCTTAAAAGCTTCTTTCTAATTTTCAGATGAAGGGCAATTATCACACAGCAAGGTTCAAAATCAAGAAAATAACAGTAAAAGTTGCAGTATGAGAACTGAGCTGGCAGACAAGTGAGTACAGAGAACCTCCCCCTGCCCTTCATTTTAGCCACAGTTGGATTTTTAAAACAGATCTTCCTTTTTGAGCCTGCTGCTATGAGGAGTTTGAGTCTGCAACCCAAGTGCTGCCAGGCACTTCCCTGCAGCTGGTGTGTCTGCTAGCCTAAGAGCCCCACACTGGGGACTGCACAAGGGGCACCTCCTCAGCCTGCTGTTGCAAGGTGCTCTGCATGGTCTCTCCAACTAAAAGCTGCCTCTAGCAAGGACGAAGTGGATTTATACCTCCTTCACACATACAAGACCCTGAGCTTTGCCAGAAGCTACAGATGTAGAGACTAGTTTGGATAACCTTCATCTACGTGTCCTGCTGTAGAGAACACCAATCAGTACAGCTGGATGGGGATGTCTTCACCTAGCTGTATTCTCAGGACATTTTTCCTCTTTCTCTTCAACACGAGACTAAATCAACAAGCTTCTCAGAGAGACGGTGGAAAATTGTTTTTTCCATGCTTTAAGGAGAAGCTCAACATGTAGATTATGCTCAGAGCCAATCTTCTGACCACAGTTATCTGCTAGAACGTGACCAGAGAAGGGCAACAAGGCTGGTGAAAGGCCTGGAGCACAAACCCTATGAGGAGAGGCTGAGGGAGCTGGGGGTGTGCAGCCTGGAAAAGAGGAGGCTCAGGGGGGACCTTATTGCTGTCTAAAACTATCTGAAAGGAGGTTGTAGCCAGGTGGGGGTTGGTCTCTTCTCCCAGACAACCAGCAACAGAACAAGGGGACACAGTCTCAAGTTGTGCCAAGGGAGGTCTAGGCTGGATGTTAGGAGGAAGTTCTTCACAGAGAGAGTGATTTGCATTGGAATGGGCTGCCCAGGGAGGTGGTGGAATCACCATCCCTGAGGGTGTTGAAGAAAAGCCTGGATGAGGCATTTAACGCCATGGTCTAGTTGACTGACTAAGGCTGGGTTCTAGGTCGGACTGGATGATCTTGGTGGTCTCTTCCAACATGGTTTAATTCTATGATTCTATGATAACCATAGATGAAGGATGGGAATTTCTCAGTTATTCTTTTCTTCCACCACTTAAAATCTGTGGTATACATGTATTTATGGGTAGATTGTATTTAAGCCTACAACATGCCTGTTGTATGTGTTTTATATATGTGTGCATTTAAAAAGTGCAGGTAAAATCATACAACAAAACATTCTGCCTTTATTTACAGTTTTCCACAATTAATAGGTATGTGAAAACGTGATTCAAAAAACCCATTGCAACTCAGATTATCAGGCAGTTCCTCCATCTAAATGAATGGCTGTGTTTCTGGAAAAGGTAGGCTGCCTTTTTAGAAGGATGAAGGTACCTTCTGCTGTGACTAATCTTACCCAGCCATCTGAGTAAGGCATAGCAGGAAACAATTTATTGAGTGCAATTATTCAGTACGTAGGTAGCCATAAACTGCAAACACAAGCTTCTTAGGTATACAGTCAGTAGAAGAAATACCTAATTACTGAGAATTTTTGCATGCCTCTTTTTAGACTAGAGTCAATATCCAGCTCTTAGGAATAATGTTTCATGATCTCCTGCGAAAAGATTTTAGACCAAGAAACCAGCATTGAATATTGTTGCTGTAGTTCTGTGACAGTGATAAAACTGAGAGTACAGCAGAAGGTGGATAATACAGCACCTTCATTTTATTAAATATAAGAACACATAATTACTCAGCCAAGTTGTTAACATAAAAGAATCCTAATTAAATGTCTCTACTGCCTTATTCTCTTCTCTGGTTCCATAAAACAGGTATTGCTTGAGTGATAGTATTTTGGAATCTATCAATTCATCATCTTCTAGATGGCTACTGTCAGAAACAGTCTGAGCCTGAGACAGAAGATGGGTAAAAATGTCATTTAGACTTCATAAATGTCATTTACACTTTATAAATGTCATTTAGACTTTATAGTCCCTCCAAAAAAGGAAATCAAGTATTCATTATATTGATCTCTTCAGCATGTACCAAGGAAGACTAAATGTGCCTTCCAGATATTTGGCATATGCAACATACTGAATGCTATACTGAAATTCCTCATTCCCTACTCTTCTCCTTCCTTTTTGTCTTCCTGGGCTATTTCAAACAGTAAGATGACTGTTCTGGTAAGAGGTTGGTCCTTATTTCTTGGCCTCATTCTTGTAGGATAAGAAATGATTGGAAATTGTCTGTAGCTGTTGCTCTCCTAAGAAACTTTCTATTTTTGGAATGGATTCTTCTCTATTTTTCATTCTATCAATATCTATCAGAAGTAAATTATCTTGCAAGACCTGGAGGCCCTTGAATTTTATACTTTATTATCACACTCTTTTGTTGTTTTTAAAGTTCTTGGGTATTGAAATACTTTAAAATAATAATACTCATTCTTAAAAAGAAAATATCTTAAAAGATATTTAATTTCTTGGTTCCAAACTGCAATTTTGAGCAACTTGATTCTAAGCATAGAGGAAGCTGAAAGCTGTGACAGTGTTTGTAGGATTGTCTCTGTTTTGTACTTCTCTTTCAGAGTCTGGAAAGGTTTGCAAACATCCCACTTGGGTAGCTTGCTTTCTACTGTCTTCTGATTCTTCAGTGGGTAAGTGAAAAATATATATGGCTGATAATCTCCCAGACAATGCCACACTGCCTGAAAGCTTGTCCAAGAGAAAAAAAAAGCCAACTTGAATGTGCTAAAGGACTAGAGAATAGTCATACTGGGCTTTTACATAATCACATTTACCTACATGTAGACTCAACTGTGTCATCCTTCTTTGCTGATGATACCACATCAAGAAATAAAGATTAATTCCCTGGTAAGAGTGCTTTATTCAGGACTGTTTAGTGGGTTTCTAGGTGACCTGGATGTGTTACTGGACGATATTTCACCTTCTTCATTTTACCTCTCATGCTTAATATATGTATCATTTAATCTGTAGGTTGGTGTCTTCCCATGTGTTTCACAGTTTTGGATGCCTTTGCTCCTACAAATACTCTTTGACCCTCAATGCCATGGTTCTTCATTGCTATGAGATGAGCTTAGTCCCACTGCTTCTCTCAGTTTTGTCATTCTTATATTTACAGCAGTGGTGTTATTGGATAAGGTATCACCTCTGCTGCCAACATATACATTCTAGTGTTGCTTATTTCTGGTTTGGGTGGTTTATGCTTTAAACTGACTTAAAGCTTTTATTAGTATTAGCCTCTGCTCTGATAATGTAGGATATTCACAGTGTGTTCATGCCATGAATTTCATCAAAAATAAATTCCATGTCTTTTCTTTTGCTTTTTCCATCCTCCTCCAAATTTGACTTTTTTAATACAATATGCCTATCAACTGAGCGTCAATTGGCTTGCATCTTTACGTGTAATCCATCTTTTCCATGTCAGTCTTAGGCAGCACACAAACTACCAGGTATCCAAACTTTTGAATTCAGCAACACTTGAATGCATCTGAGCTTGCATAACTGCTTAGGAACAAGTTATTTACCATGGGGGTCGTGGAATACTGGAACAAGTTGCCCGGAGAGGTGGTTGAGGTCCCATCCCTGGAGATATTCAAGATGAGGCTCAACAGGACTCTGGACAACTTGATCTAGTTGAAGATATCCCTGGCTACTGCAGAGAGGGTTGGATTAGATGACCTTTGGAATTCCCTTCCAACCCAGTCCATTTTATGATTCTGTGATTACTTTTAACATTGATATTGAGACTACAAATTTCATTGTATGGCATTGACAGTTCAGCAGTTCCAGTTTAGCAGTTCGACCTCGCTGCTGCTTCTAGCACATTCTGAATACCTCAATGTACCTAATCATTCTTTACATCATTTTGCAGGTATTCCTGGTGTTCTTTTGATTATTTTTGCAATTTCTGTTCAGGATCCCTGGCATTTAATCCCCATCCTTTTTCAGCTTCCTCTCCAGCCTTCTTAATTTTCCATTGCATTTCTCCCTATTATCTCTCCAACTTTTCATCAACTTTTCCAATAGGTAGCAGCACAGAGGGATTTTGAAGGCTGTGGTATTTATTTATTTGTTTGTTTTCTTTCATTTCTCTGCACTTTCTTTCTCAAGAAGAAAAACACACAGAAGCAGGGAAAAGGCAGAGTTCCCAACTTCCTAAGTATGAAAGGTCAGCATGATATAGGACCTTTCAGAAAACTGTATTAAACTCCTGCTAGACATTAGATTGTCTCTTAAAGCTCCCAAATGAAAATGTAACAGCCACCAAAAGCCAGAACGAATGCATGTGGCTCGTTAACACAAGAAATAAACCAATACCTAGAATGAAAGTCAGAATCATCATTTTAAAGTGTTTTGAGATAGGAAGGCCACTGAATGTTTGACAGAAATTACTTTCTCCAAATTGGAGGGTGATTTCTTATTCTCAGCAGTCCTTTGTGTCCTCCCTCCACTAGGAAGTACTACTCTTGGCACAGAATTCACTAATTTTCATTAAGAAATCAATCCCCCCAAAAAAGACACCACATTTTGCTACTGCATTTTGAAATTCATATTCTTCTTCTTCCATCTTTCTTGGAGTGGGCAGAGAAGACAAATTCAGGATGGCAAACTTTAATTTGAAATGTTATGAAGCCAGGGACATGGAGCTGCTCCAAGTCAATATGGACATGCTAGTTTATCATGTCCATGTGCACTTGCTCATACACAGCACCATCTGATGCTTATGTGTTAAACAGAAACACTGGCATGAAGCTAAAGTTGTCACACAATTCAGCAGGGTTTGAAAACAATTATGACACAGACAGCTTGGATGTCATCCCAGCCCTCAAGGATGTCACATAATTTCCCAAAAGCTGAAACTTAAAAAAAACAACCAAACAACCAAACAAAAAGCCAAACCCCCAACCCAGAAAGTCCCATAACTTTAAAACTTTGGGTGGTTGTAGACAGCAAGATGGAGTAACTCCCTTAAAATAGTGAGGAATGGAGGACTGTGGGTAAATACTTTGAAATTTCTATTTTTATTGGTCATAGTCAGACCAAATTCTGCAGTGTTTTATGTTTCTGTTCTTCAAGAACTTTCTTCTGGCAGCCTATGAGGCTGGTTCCAGCCCTGTTCCCTGCCAGATGGAGCACAGCAAAGAGAGACACATCTGCCTCTCTCTGTCAGGGCACTGAAGACATTTCTGACCTAAAGTATCTGAGAACTCATTCCAGAGTGGGATTTGGTGCTGTTAAGCACAAAAGAAGCCAGATATTATTTTCTTTTGTATCAGGATAACTCTCAGTTACTGCACCCTACCAAAACAATGTGAGTTACTATGGATGGGAGACTGGCTCAAAACTGCAGTAAATTCATTGACATTCCCACAGAGACCACAGGATCACAGGATGTTAGGGGTTGGAAGGGACCCTAAGAGATCATCGAGTCCAACCCCCCTGCCAGAGCAGAACCATACAATCTCTCTCAGGTCACAGAGAAATGCATCCAGATGTGCCTTAAAAGTCTCCAGAGAAGGAGGCTCAACAACTTCTCTGGGGAGCCTGTTCCAGTGCTCTGTGACCCTTACAGTAAAGAAGTTCCCCTTTGTGTTGAGGTGGAACCTTCTGTGCTGCAGCTCCTTGCTCCTTGACCTATCACAGGGAGCAAGTGAGCAGAGCCTGTCCCCCAACTCCTGACCCCCAGCCCTCAGATATTTATAAACATTTATCAAATCCCCTCTCAACCTTCTCTTTTCCAGACTAAAAAGCCCCAGGTCCCCCAGCCTCTCCTCATCAGGCAGTGTTCCAGTCCCCCAACCATCCTTATAGCCCTCTGTAGGACTCTCTCGAGCAGATCTTTGTTGTCAGGCATTGTATTTCAGGGGAGATGCAGATAATAGCTGATGTGGGCTACGAAGAACAAACTTTTCCAACCAATTCTTGTCTCATACTTTTCATAGTGTCGGAAACTAACTTGTTTTCAGTACAGTGCCACTGATTCCAGTCAGGTTTTGAACCCCAAATGCCACTGTCAGAGAGCCAGATGTAAGATGCAACATGGCCAAGGAATCTGCTTTTCTCAGACCCAAGACCTGCACTACTAACCTGCAGGTGTTCTCATACAAAGGCAAGCACCCAGTACATGGCTCCTTGCTTCCTAACATTCCTAGCACATTCAGGCAGCACCTATTTGTGCCTTGGTTCTTTCATTCTTCACACTGATGGGACCCTTCAAACAGAAAAGCAGTTTTCACATCCATATTTTGGAGATGGGGGGATGCACAGTGCAAAAGGTTTATAGCAGCTCATCTCAAAACAAACAGTGCACCACAGAGGTGTTCTTAGTGTGCTTCTGCTTATGCTGCCTGAAGCCAAGACTCCAGCAGCAGCGCAAAACCAGAAGCACTGGTACCAGCACTTAGCTGTCATCCCATTGTGGTCTAGGAAGGACATAAAGCTGTGGGCATTAGATAATGTTTCCGTGAGTGACAAAAGAAAAGGGAAAAACCTCAGTGTGTGCCTGCACTCCTGAAATTGAAAAGGATCTTGAACTTTTTATTTATTGATTTTAAAAAAGCAATGCCAAAACATAGATGTTTCAAGAGCCTGCCAAGATGAGGAAGAGGATATGAAATGATACTGCAAAAACGTATGGGATACTTGCTACCAGTGCTTGTTCTGCATCTGGTCTGCACTCCTAATATATTCATCTACTCAAATCAATGAGAGCTTGGAATATGCAAAGAGTCTGGCACTGGGATTAATTTTCATGCTAGTCAAAGTGATTTTTCTTCACTCTATCATAGACTGTATTTGACATCTGGCTTTTCTCTCAATCAGTAATTGACTGATAGACGCTTTGTGCTCAAGTGAAGGTAGATTTAATACACTGGACATGAGTGTGAGCTATGCTGGTCTTTTAAATGACAAATTTCATTTTTGTAAGTTGCACTGTACTCTCGATTCTGCTAATTTCACATTCCCCACCAGTTCTGCAGGCCCTTGTTTCATAACTAATGTTTCACTTCAAGTGAACACAGATCTTGAAGACATCAAAGGTGCCCTGACATCTCTCAATAGACCATGACAGCTTCCTTTGCTCTCCATATTTCTTAGAGACATCCAATGAAGGGAGAAATGCAGGACTGTGGTAAATGTGGTAAACAGATAGAGAAAAATCGACTCACCTTTTATTTCTGGTGATGTTACCAACAGATTTTCATTGACCAGATTAAATGGACTAGGGGATTGAGCAATTTACCTAACAAGCCAGCAGAGAAATGCATACCTTAGAAGAAAGCACAACAGCTATCTTCTACAAGAGATTTTTTTGTTCTTCTCAAAGTGAACTTTTGGCTCAAACTTTAATTATTTTTTCTCACTTTGAAGTAATTTTGAAGCTTGATTTTGCATTGATTGTTCAGGAAAAATGAAGGATCTTGATGAACAAAACTTCCAAAAAAGTGATTAGAGAAATATCCTAATTAACATCCACTATTTCCTTCATCTTCTAAACAGTCATCCTATTTGTTGGAACTTGGTATTCTATTCTCCTGAGAATTCATTTTCATTTCTTGAGACTGCTCACTGCAAGCTTTACTTGGCTACCTTTCTGACTGCTGCCTTTCTGACTGCAAGCTTCCTTTTATTTTACTACTTCTTATACGACTGAGAGAAGCCAAATGGAAATCTTTTACTGGCAGTCTGATACAAACAACAAAGCAATGGGAACTGCAGAGTAGCACTTCTTGGCTAAAAACAAGTGGTGAGTGTACAGTGTGAAGGAAGGATAAGTAGGATACTGCTAGGTATCAACTTTCTTTTTCTCTTAACTGTTAAACATGCATGGCATGAATCTGACAGGAGAAAAGATTACAAGAAATAGGATGGATCTAGAATAAGTTCTCAGGGTATCCATAAAAACTGCCAGAGTCGAAAAACCCAAGCAACCAAAAAACACCACTGAACAAACAAAACACAAAACCAAACAAAAACCAAAACCACCACAAATCAACAACAAAAAAAACCCAAAACCAAACCAGAAGGCTGTCCATTTCCTCATTTAGAGAAAGATCTGAACAACTTGCTTGAAGGCAGTGCAAATATACAACTGTAATCCTGCCATGTATTACTCCCACATACGAATGAAACAATAACCTTAACAGAGTAGTAAGAGGGGACATAAACCAATAATAAAAAGAGATGTTTAGAATTAGGCTCCAGGACTGTCTTCAATAAGCATTAGCTGCTCTTACTGACCTGTTGGAAGACAGTAAAGGGGAAAAGAATCTGGGAATTCTAGCTGATGAGAAGTTAACCAAAGTCAGCAATGGGCTCTTATGGTCAGGACAGGCAATGCCATTCTGGGCTCTATTAGAAGGACTGTGGTTAGTAGGTCAGGAGAGGTTCTTCTGCTCCTCTACTCTGCCCTGCTGTGGTTAGTAGGTCAGGAGAGGTTCTTCTGCTCCTCTGCTCTGCCTTGATGAGGCCACATCTGGAGTACTGTGTCCAGTTCTGGGCTCACCAGTTCAAGAGGGACATAGAACTGCTTGAGAGAGTCCAGTGCAGAGCCACAAAGATGGTTAAGAGAATGGAACACTTCTCTTACAAGGAGAGACTGAGGGAGCTGGGGCTTTTTAGCTTGGAGAAGAGGAGACTGAGAAGTGATCTCATCAATGTTTATAAATATGTAAAGGGTGAGTGCCAGGAGGATGGAACCAGGCTCTGCTTAGTAATGCCAAACAATGATCCCCTTGTAACATCAGAAATACAGATGGCTTCCAGCCCTTGTAGTTTGATGCCATCAGAGTGTACTCTGCACTTGTATCTACTAAATCTTATACTCTCATGGGTTCAACTTGCCAAGCCATCAGATCCATACATTCCCATAAACCCAGCTGGTCTTCCCCTCCATCTGGTTGGAGGTAGGGCCCCTCTAATTCTGACTGGAATCACTTGTGTCTTGTGAAGATGCTTTAGAAGTCCCTTCAGGAGGATAAGAAGCAATATCAGTTCTTCTGCTTTTTGGGGGTGATTTTTCACTGCAAGCTGGGGCAGTGTTCTTCCAGAGAGAACTTCCCTGAAAGTCATGCATTTGTGCACCTAGGAGTGAAGTAAGTTTTGGACCAGATCATCTCCAGAGATCCCTTCCAGATCCTATCATTCTGTGATTCCACATGTGTGAACTTCAGGACTGAGCCAGGGGACTTCTTGTAGGTGTGGTATTTGTCATGCTAAATGGATTGCAGGAAGGTAAAAGCCTGAGGGAGTGCAGATCAAGGATAGATCTCATACATAGAAAATCAGCAAAGCTTCCATCCTTGGCTGTCCTTCACACTAGTAGAGAAGCAAGATCCTCAGTATGGAGTCTCTCTCTCTCTCTGGAGATATTCAAGACCTGCCTGGCTGTGTTCCTGTGTGATTGAGGCACTTAGTGCCATGGTCTAGTTGACTGGCTAGGGTTAGGTGATAGGTTGGGCTGGATGGTCTTGGGGGTCTCTTCCAATCTGTCTGATTCAATGATTCTCTGATCTGGTATAGGTGATCCTGCTCCAGCAGAGCATTGGACTGGATGGTCCTTTGAGGTCCCCTCCAGCCCTAACCTTCTGTGATTCTGTGACGCTGGCTAGGAATGGCTTTCTAGGGGACTTTTACATTAACCAAAGTAATCAAGGTGCATAGACACAGTGCAAATTCTGACTTCTTGCTGTGTTTTGTAAATTCCCATGTATCCCCTTTTTTCAAATGCTTTTTTTTGTCATTAATTTTAGCTAGATTAGCTCTAACATTGTAGTTAGAGGCATTCTTAACACAGCAGAGTAAAATGAAGCAGCCTGCTCTAAATACTTTGCCATTTTAAGCAGAGTACCAGGAGGAGAAAAAAAATCCACATAACAAAAGAAAACCGAATGTCATGTTACAAAAGCAATGAAAAAAAACAGCAACATCAATCCAGCCAATGAAAAATGCATTTCTGTTGATGCTCAAGGGCATATGGGAAGTGTTAAAATATATGAGTGAGGAAATGCACTCAGTCAGATGTACAAATGACAGCGATTTGGGGAAAGATTCAAAGCATTGTGAAAGAAATTCCAACAGGCATCAACAAGCAGAACAAATACACTTTCTCAGATATTATGTCTGGGAGGTATCACAGCAGCTCATTTGACCATCTAAGGTGACAATATATCAGGAGATAACATTTTTACAATCCTAGCCTACACAGAAAGAAGGAGGGGAAAAGAGGGATATTAAAATTTGCAGTAATGTTGCTCATCTTAGTTTTAGATAAATCAGTCACACTGAATTTTCTATCACTAGCTTAACTATACATTCTCCCTTGATACATCTACCACCTGTTGCAAAGAGTAGTTTCTACTTACCTTTTTATTTTCTTTAACATGTAATATTCAACCTCATCACAGTCTTCAAATGACATTTTGTTTTCTCGTATAGAAATAACACTACTTTCTATTCCTACTAAGAGAAACTTTTTCCCATGCTTTTTTAGTATCCTGCCCTGTTTTCTTCCTCAGTGACTGTGCACTTTGTGGCACAGCCAGAACTAAACTGCTTCTGCTGCACAGTGACAGTTCACCATGCTTGAGGAAAATGCAGCAGCTCTTAGGTGGTGAAGTACTTCCCATTTTGGGTGCTATTTGGCTTCAGAGTCTAATTTAAAACCAAACATGTTAGCAGCAGCAACCTCAACCCATGCATAATTCAGCCCCTAACCCACTTTAGGGAAAGATAACTGAACTGATGTCTCTGTCGTGCTGCTGTTAGCACAGGATCTAGTGCTAAGATACTATACATAATGGAAGAAGTCCCACAAAAATCAACGTCTTGCTTGCATGGATCTATTCAACATTTGTGAGAGCATTTATGGAGTGCTCTGTACAAAATGTTGGCTCCCTGGTGCAGGAAAGATATTGACGTCCTGGAGCAAGTCCTGCACAGGCCAATATGGATGATCAGAGCACCATGAGATGAAAGAGACAGATGTTTAGAGCCCAGAGAAGTAAAGGCTCATGGAGATTTTACTACTTTGCAACCACGGGATACAAAAATTGTGGTGCCAGATTCCTCACAGAGGTGTGTTGTGATGCAGCAGGAAGCGAAAGGGGAAAGCTAGAACACAGCAAATTTTGATTAGATAGTAAAGCTTTTTTATCACCAGAAGGGCACTCAAATACCATGGTACTGGGCAAACAGAGACTGAGAGATTTCCATTTTTTGAGATATTCAAGCCTTGAGTGGAAAGCAGCCCTGAGTATCTTGATCTGATTAGACCAGGTTTTAAGCAGCAGGTTGGGCTAGATGACCACTGAAGGTCCCCATTCTGACTAAATTATTCTTTGAGTCTATGGATGTAGTGGTACAATGGACAAGAGAAAGAGAGCGTCAAAAGAAAAACCAAGATGTTGGAAAGCAAGAAACCAAAATAAAGTTGTAATAGTCAAAAGAGAAACTGGAGGGGGAAAAAAAAACAAAACAAACCAGAAAAAGAGTAAATGCTGAGGTCACAGTGATACCCTAAGAAAAATACTAAAGAAATGGTGTGTCACTGTAGAAGTTATCCCCTACAATGTTCACTTTTTATAACATCCTTGAGCATCTCAGAAAAATACTACTTATTGGAAGTGCTTCAGATTAGATTATTCTATTTTAGGTTATGTCTAAAATAATATATTGTATTTTAAAGATGTTTTTTCAAAGTATACCACTTAGAAGTCTGGAAATGACAGGATTTAGACTGATTTAATTCAGCTGTTTCTGCAGGGGTACTGAACACAGTTAATAGTGGCATACTAACATGATACATGAGCATGAGCTATTATTTTCAGAGGATCTCTGCCCCTCCAAGGGAATGAAGCAGGCAGGCAGCAATTCTTAGAAGCTTCACTACTTATTTATTGCATTCTACCTCCATGCTGACTTTTTACTGACTACTACAGCATTAATTCTCTTGGGATACTTCCATGGTTCTTTGTGACTTTAGCATATGAGTTGTCATAAAAAGTAATGAACACCTCTATCATATGTGGAGACAGTGTATTTTAACCTGTTTCCTCAAAGGGATTTCACATACAGACCAATTGAGTTTCATCAAAACTGCCCCCTGATGATAAGAGAAACTTGGGTGCTTTGCACCTGGTATTTGAAAATATTTTAACAAGCCTGTATAAACTTACATGTTAAAAGCATCCATGCAATTGATTTAACTTGCCAACATGAGCTCCAAACCTGAATCAAGGTAAGTCGTTCACACACTGCAAAAATGAACCATTTGTACTGTGGACACTGTGTGAAATTGCACTGACCTGCATCTTATGTCATCAGCAAAGGTCAGGTCTTTGTAGTGACACGGACGAGATCCTTATCACTAGAACAAACAGTTTCAGCGGACTGAGTCTCCAGGGAGTCAGAGCAGAGACTTTTCCAGTTGATTTCACATCCATTCACTAAAGGGAAAAAGACAGTCACATTACCCCTTAAGTCAAAGATAAATTTCTGAAGCAATGGTGCCTGTTACTTTGTTATGAACTCTGCAATTTCTTTTTTCCCCCCTTCCTTTTCCCATTTTGCCTCTATTCACTTAAACTTTGTAAATTTACTCTGTCTCTGCCTTCCCCTTTCCAGCCCTCCATGCTGTGAAGCCCAAGTTGTTTTTCTAGCTCTTGAGCCCTTGATGTCTGCTTGTGTCTTAGGACTAAGTAGTCCCACCACATTGTCTGTTTCTCCTGTGTTCCTTAAGCAGAAGACGTCTGAGGCTAGGGAACCTATCACACTCAGAATGGGTTCTCCAGGTATTTCAGGAAGAGCAGATAGCCAGGAAGCAGAGGCTAGGGAATGCCCAAGCACCCACCTGCTGTTTCTTCAGATGCAGAAGCTGTAAATGGATGTAGTACACTGACTACAGATGGAGCCTTTGAAGAACTGAAGATGTCAACAACAGTTGACCACAGTGAACTGTGCTGTGGTGTGCAGGTTGTGGTGGGTTTTTTGTTTTGGAGGGTGCTACATGTCAACTTTCTGCTTCTCACTGAGAAGCCTGTTGAGTCTTCCATTTATGTAGACACTGGAAATGATTATTTTTCACACTACATATGACTGAACTTCAGCTGGAATTTACAGCAGGCAATTCCAAACAGTAAAGTTTAATAAAGCAAAAACTAATTGAGTCTTGTACAGAAAGCACTGGCAACATTCACTACAGGTAGCAGTACTATTTCTGTGTACAATATCCCAACTTTTCACATATATTATTGGCATTTTCTCCTTTTTATGAAGTCCAGTTTCGAGGTGCTGTGTTGGATAGCCTGGCACACCTATGGCCTTTACAAAACTTATAATCCTTTTTCAATTTTATAAATCATGTTTGCTATATTCTTCCAATAATTAACATGTTACAATTGGAAGGCAAAGGAAATATGACTCAGATGAACTAATTGGCTAACACATTAGAGTCTGGTACATGCCTACTGATACCAGGCATTAAAAAAAAAAAAGAGTAAGAAAAAAAAGCATCCAAACCAAAACTGAATTTCACAAAACTCCAAACCCCAAAATCTCATTTCCTTCCATACTGTAATAGTAACAGGTCAGTGAAATGCATTTGTTCTTCAAGATTCGTGACATACCGATGTTAGTTGATTTGCACATGTGTATGGCTAAAAGGCCTTAGAAGTACACCTGTCTTCATAGAGGTACTTGTATACACTGATACCCTCACTGTGCTACCAGGGCACTGAGCTTTGGTGGATGTTTAACAGAGAAAGCACCTAAGTACTTAAGAAAAGGTGAAATGGTTGCAAGATGTGTCCTCTAACATAATACTACTGGGAAACCAAGACTAGATCTCATAAGCAAACTTCCATGAACAACTGTAAAAGCAGAGCCATTTGAGCTCTGTTAGCCTGGAGAAGAGGATGCTCAGGGGTGACCTCATTGCTGTCTATAACTACCTGAAAGGAGGTTGTAGCCCGGTGGGGGTTGGTCTCTTCTCCCAGGCAACCAGCACCAGAACGAGGGGACACAGTCTCAAGTTGTGCCAGGGGATGTATAGGCTGGATGTTAGGAAGAAGCTGTTGCCAGAGAGAGTGATTGCCATTGGAATGGGCTGCCCAGGGAGGTGGTGGAGTCACCATCCCTGGAGGTGTTGAAGAAAAGCCTGGATGAGGCACTTAGTGCCATGGTCTAGTTGACTGGCTAGGGCTGGGTGCTAGGTTGGACTGGATGATCTTGGAGGTCTCTTCCAACCCGGTAGATTCTGTAATGTAAATAATATTCTTCTTTCTGTTTCAGCCTTAAAAGACTCTGAACAAAACAACACATAACTTGGAAGAAAGTTGCATACACCATTAGGATTTCTCACAAATGAAATTTGTGAGAAAATAGATATAGTTAGGGAAGAAAAAGAAGGATCAGGATCTTAGGTAAGTGAAGCTTTGAAGAGGGGAAAATATTCTCAATAGAGCAATAATAATCAGCAGTTAAGGAACAGATTTTTTCTGGTTCTTTACTAGAAAAGGGCTTTCCTGGATTGACTTCTCCCATTACATAGCTTTCCCTAAAATCTAAGAAGAAGCATTCACTTTAAAACCGGTGAGTTGAATCTTCCTCCTCTTCTTTTCAGATCATCCTTAATGGACACTACACTTATGTCGGTGCCTGTATGTGTCTCTGTCTTAGGAGGGAGAGCTGCTTTAGACAGTGAATTATGCCAGTACTCATGTTTAATAACTAATCAAAACATTTGCCCTTGACATTCTCAGCACCGTAATGCTAATTAAGCAAAATAAACAGAGATGAAATGAAAACCGGGCACAGTACTTATGCCTCCTCAAGATTTAATTTGGGCTCAGAAAAGCCGCTGACGGGGGAGAAGCGGGAATTGCCGACTGCGTCCGCGCACGACCGCTGAAATGCCGGCTTCTTTTAAACTTCCACTAATCACTTGTGAGTTAAAGGCCACTTCAGCAAAGGAATCAAGGTCAGGCACCGCTTAACCTGCATCCGAGGCGGCCTTTGGTTTCGTCCAGTTTTCTCGCCGTAGCGGTGCGTTTAACTAACAGAGCTGCCGGCGGATGCGGCGCGGCTGGTGCTGTCCAACCCGCGCTGCCGCCACGACACGGCCCGTCCGGCACACGCTTCGCTTCCACCCGCGACGCCTGCCCAGACGTGCGGGGTCACGGCACACACGGCCACGGCTCCGCCAAGCAGTGCCGTGCTCTCTTCCGCCCCCCAAGCGCGACCAACGACGGCAGCGAAGCCACAAGCGAAAGAAGCCGCACAGCCCGGCGCCGCTAGACGCCAAGCCAAAGAAGCGAGACCAAGCGCCGCCTGCGGCGAGGAGAAAGTTCTCCCCAAACTTCGCCCTGGCGGGTCGGGGCGGAGCTTGCAGGGGGCCGCGCCCCCGCCCCGCTGCCGGCCTCTGCTCACACGGCGCGGCCGCTCCCGCCCCTTCTCCGGTGGCGCGGGGGTCAGGCCGGGCCCTGCCACCTCCCCCGGCAGGGGCGGGCAGGGGGAGGAGCGCGTCGGGCCGGGCCGGAGGTATCGGGGGGCTAGGGGGAGCTGCTGCACCTGATACACCGGGGCGGGAGTGTGGCGAAGGAAGGAGGGAGTGGCGCTGCCCATCGCTTGCGAAAGCCTCTCCCTACCGTTAGTCAGCGCTGGTCTCGCTATTTCTCTTTCCTCCCGCCCCTTCTGTGCGGTGCTGGGCTGTCGTTCCTGTTCCCCTCGGGGCCGGCGGCAGCGCGTCCTCCTCCTCCTTTCCCCCGAGCCCCATGGCTTCGGCTGGCAGCGGCATGGAGGAGGTGCGCGTCTCGGTGTTGACCCCGCTGAAGCTGGTGGGACTGGTGTGCATCTTCCTGGCGCTGTGCCTGGACCTGGGAGCCGTGCTGAGCCCCGCCTGGGTGACGGCGGACCACCAGTACTACCTGTCCCTCTGGGAGTCCTGTCGCAAGCCCGGCAACTTGGACAGCTGGCTCTGCGAGTCGACGCTGCACAGCGGTGAGATACGGCTGCCCCAAGGCTTGCCCCAGCCCCCTCCGGCTCCGCTGTCCCCCGCCGGCGACACTCTTGTCGCGCAGCAGCGCAGCCTGGCCCCGGGCGCTTCGGGGCTTTCTGCCTCCCCCCCCCCAGCATGGACTGCCTCCCGCTCCCCTGGCCGCACCCTGGGCACTGAGATTTAGCCGCCTCCCCCGTGCCCTGGGTGCCCCGCCACCATTCCCTGAGCCGCCTCTCCTTCATCCCTGTCTTCTCCGGTGCTGTGTCCCGGGGCCAGCCCCTCCAGCCCTCAGCAGTGCCTGGGGCGCCGCCTTGCAACCTCTCGCTGCCCCTCCGGGCTCCCCGCTTGGCCGCCCCCCGCCTAGCTCCGGCGGCCGCCGCCGGCAAAAGTCCTTGGCACCTTTGTTCTCCCGCCCTCCGCCACCCTTCCTGTTCCCGAGCCGCTCCATCCTCACCCTTCTCTCTGTCTTCTCGATCCCGGCGCTTGCCCTCCCCAGGCTGCGCGTCCCCGACCCCGCACCTCGCTGCCTGGCGCGTTGGGTGACAGCAGTCGCTGTCAGTAGCGTGTGTTGGAGGGGGGGTGCACCGAGAGTCCGTGCTCGACTCGTCCCTCTGCGAGATCATCTAGGGTGCAGGAGGGACGTGAGCTTGGTTTCTGTGAGCGAAGTGGGTGCCTGACTGCTTGTCTCACTGGACTGTGTTTTCACAAGCGATCTGGGGCTTGGACTAGTTTTGACTATTTTTCCTTATGGCAGTTGTTCTCACTCAGAAACTGTTGGGGATCAAGTATCTTTTAGTGACTCCCCTACTGCTCCGACCTCATCTCCCGAAGTCACTAGTCTTGGAAAGTTGGGGCTTTCTAACCCAAGACTGGTTGTTACTTTGTCCCGAAAGAGGACGCCTGGACTCTGACTCTCTCCATCCCCCGGGTGTGCTTGTGTGTGCCTTTTCTCCAGCGGGCACCGATCTTCGCATCGTCTTTCATACTCATTTGCCTTCAAGCCATGCTCCCTGTGTCGGTTTCTCGATGTTCATCTGTTCTTCAGCTCCCTAGGTCTTTGATCATAGATTTATTTTTTTAAATGCAGTACTTAAACAGGTTGTGAATGATACGAGTGAGCTGACTGCTGAATAAAAATTCTTTTGTAGTACCATAATTGGTTCGATTTTCATGGTTTGCCTTATTTACTTTATGCCTGATATTAACTTCTGGAGTTTCAGTAGAAACACTGACAAATGAAGCCAGATTCATTCCCCTCCTGCCTGGCCCTTGTTTTCATCCCCATTCCTGTCCTTCACACATACAAATGCAGACACATGGATGCTTTACTAAGTCATCCATTTGGTTGAGTAAATGGTAGACGGACAAGATGCTTTTTTGGGAGGGAAGGCAGGGGGCTGGCTGTAGATACTTTCTTTTTATCTCACTTCTCTGAAGCCCTTCTGTAGATTCTGGAAAATAACAGATCTCTGCTTGAGTAGAAATTGCACAGATTCCCTTGTTGCTGTGTTCTTCCCCTCCAACCCCCTGGCATTGTGTGTAATAATATTTGCAAGTTTGCATGCTGTTTGGGGTTTTGTTTTAAATCAGTAATGCCAAAACGAATTACAGAGAGATGTCCGTTTCAATCAGTTACCAGGGTATCTACACGAAGTTGGGAGAGCTTTCTTTTCCTTCCCCCGTATAAATGGAAATTTATGTAGGAATGTCAGCTTCTGCGTGTCTCCTTAGCAACGTGAATCCTTTGCCCCTTCTCCCTGTCTCCTGAAATAGTATCCCCATGATTGCAGAAAGACTTTTCAAAGAGCTTGAATGAAAACCTGCTTCAAATCCCCCCTTCACCACCCCACCCCCCCCTTTACACACGCTTTATTGGGCTCCCCTCCTCAATCCATTTCCCCAAGACGCATGCGTGTATACACACAGAAGTGAGAAAAGCAGGACAGCTTATGGAACAGCATAAAAGGACACTAATCTCTATCTTTATTGGTCACCTGTCTGTTTGTGGGAAGGTGGAAGATGAATGAGTGAGGATGGATAGGAATGAAATGTAGTTTTATTGGTTGCTGTGTGTTGAGATTTTGTCCCGTCCTTGTGTTCTATGCTGTGCAGAAATTCATGCGTGTCCACTGTAATAAAAGTTCCTTGATTGAGCTTTACTTATTTTGCTCAGCTGCTTTCCAGTCTAGGGGAGCCACGTTTCACAAGCTGCTGGGGGAGAAATGAATGATTGTGTTATTTGAGGCAACTGGAATAAAGCCTTCATATTCCCCATGTTTTGCACACAATGCTGCACTCTGAGGAGACCTGAAATTTGAGAAACTGTACTGTGCTTTCTTTGCCTTTTGCTAGTCTGTTACTGTTCCTATTAAAGTCAATAAGAAGGCTTCCAGTAAGTTCACCAGGTTGGATTTGGCTCGTATTTGAGACCATTTTGTATGCTTGCCTTAATATTTAAAGTGCACTTTCCTCCCACATTGAGAATGTAGCAAGTGGTGTATTTCTGAGATAGTGGAGAGCTCCTACAGAGAGAGCTCACACAGGGAAAGCTCTTTTAGCTTGATACCAGTGCAAACAGCTTTGGAGCTAGCTAGCTGTGAAAAGCAGTAGCACACACAGGAAAAAGGCATCTTCACCTCTGTTTTTAGGAGATTTACTTGATCATCCCTTGAAGGAGAGCACCTCAAGTGGCACCATCAAGGGCAAGCTCACGCTAGAAGCTGCTAAAGCATATTCGAGGTTTAATTAAAAATCTTTGTTGTAATTAGATATAGGACCCCTGACTGCTATCAAAAGGGCAATTTAGTAGTGGAGAGCAGAAGGAAAACATAGTGAGCATGATTACATCGTCTGGTACAGCCGGAAATAATCCCTGTGTTTTCCTTGAGCGTTGCTACTGCTTATGTCCTTACATTCATTCATTTACTGTTTTGAGGGCTCTTTTTTTTTTTATATATGTATATAGCCTGCAGGCAATCCTTTGCTCTCATACTGCTTTTAAAGTTGTGTCAGTACTTCACAATATTTATTGGTAGCTCAAGTATGTAAAATAATGAGTCAAAATAATGTTTGAAATCTGAAGATTACAAATACCTCATTTTGCTTTCTGAGGCTTTAGAGTCTATGTAAGTTACCTGTTAAGTTGTTTTTTTCCCTGTAACTGTAGGAGCTAGCAAGATATTCTTGCATATCCCTCATCTTCCTCTTCCCTTGATGAAATTCTAGAATTCCTATTAATTGCAACTTCAGGAGCTGAAAAACTATTAAAGTTGCCAGTATGAAAAGCTTTGAGGTAAAATATGGAGATCTTGCAATGCTGCTTTACAGTTTCACCAGCTGTCTGGGCATAAAATTATTATCTATGATCAAAGCTTAACTGGGATAATGCACAAGTTGTCTTTAAGTCAGCTGTATTTTAAATTCATGTGCTAAACTGAAAAAAAAACCCTCCACAGCTTACAGGGTTTGGAGTGTTCTTTTAGTGTCTTAATTTTTTTTTTTAGCCTTCATTTGAAGTGGATCATGCCTAATTTGTGATGATTCATTTACAGATTTATCAAGAGTTATGGGTTGTGTATGAATATTTATTTCTGTCACGGAATCTTCCTAAAATTACATGCTAGTGTACTTGTAGCTGTACAGAGAGTTGTTTTCTGCCTTCAAGAATTAATAGTAGTCAATTTGAATTTGTACCATAGGCTGCAGCCATTATAGTTCTTTATATTAGAGATCCTGGAAGGACAGATGCACAAATAGGATGTGAGACGTAAATGGCTCACTAGAGTCTGAAGTGCAGGAAAACATTGTGTATTTTGGTTTCAATGCATGTATATACTACTTGTAGAAAACAATCCCTCCCTTGCAGCATTTCAGTTTACTGTGGAAACAGTGTATATAAAATCATGTTTGGGTGGTTTCATATTGATGGACTGCATTCATTCTCATGGAGCCATGAATGGCTTCTTACTTTACAACCCTGTATATTTGTTTATGCAGCACTCAGTTTTCTTTAAGCATACCATACTCCTCAAGAACTGCCTGTAAATGTTTGAAAGACAAAACATTCTCAAGGAAGTAAGTAAAACAGGGTCTCTGTATGTGTTTGAGCAGCCACAAACCATGAAGGTAAGCTTAACTTACAGCATAGTGCAGTAAAACAACTTGGATCTAGTTTGGTGCTTATAATTCTGTTCTAATTTGTTCTTTAAAAAAAGCATCAGGGGCTGCTCATTTAGTAGTGCTTGAAGGAGTTTAACCTTAATTATACATTAGATGCAGATATCTGAATTGACATGGCTCAATAGTCTTGGATGGTATCTGCTTGTTTAGAATCTAAGGAGTTGTTCCAAGAGGAAATTGCTAACTCAGAAGCGGCTTCCTCATGAGAAGATCTGGATCATTGCTCAGAGTTGATGTTGACAATATTTGTAAAATGCCCAGCAAGGCTGATGGTTTCTATAAAATAACATAAGAAGAACAAATGTAATTTTACTGAGCCTGAAGAAAGTGGCTTGTACAATGTAAAGAGGAATTAATCAAACATTCCTTCTGGTTTTGGAAACTAGTCTGCCTTTTGCATATTACTCCTTTTAATAATCATCCCAAACACTTCATCTGAAGGTGGACATAAAATCAAAAGCCACACTACTTCAAACTCAGCATCTAAGACCCTGAGCAAGCTGATTTAGCTTTGAAGTTGTGTCTGACTTGAAGATTGGCCCTGCTTTCCATGGGGAGCTGACCTCCAGAGGTTCTTAGCCATCTAAATTATTCTGTGAGTCTGTGATGACTGATGGTCTATTTATGCTTGATGTCTGCCTGACTCTTTCAACACTTTCAAAATGCTTTGAATTTGCTACCCCTCACAGTTGCCCCAGATAGAATATTTTCAGGTGTGCTTCCTATTTTACAAATGGACCAGTTACTGTATCCTCAAGATGCCCCAAGCCGTATTCTGGGTGAGAAGCAGATCTAAGACTACTGTTTTAGCATGATGTGGGATACCATTTCGGCCACCCACCTCCAACCAGCTAAAAGATATAGTTACACAACATGTTTGTATGTAATACATGAAGTTTATGTGAGTTTACATGATCAGGTCAAGAGCACCATACACCTTATCACTGATGATACTCTTAAAAAAAACATAAATGAAGGAAGACTTCTAGACTTAGTGGGTTATTGTTACTGCTGTCATTTATTGCACTTTTAAAATCAGTAGTGTATCCTGTTGCTTTAAGACTTGTTAAAGAAAAAAGTCTTGCACCAATAAGTTAAAATGTTCCTTGTGTTAGGGATAATATAAGTGGTCTAAAGATTTGATGAGTTATTATATTTAGAATCGTAGAGAGAGTAATCTTGCCTCTGTTACTGTTTGATGGCCAGAGATGACCACACAGGATTCAAAATAAGAAGCAGCAGGTGGGATGAAGTCTATTCAGCTACATTGCTTTATATATTTTAGCTTAACTTGTTCCAGTTGTGTAATATAAAAGCCACCCTTTTGATGGGAAGTACTTCTCGAACTATTTTAAATGCTAATTGTTTTTTTTTCTCAAGGAACAACAGAATGAGTTTTGAAAATTGCAAAAGATTGCCAGTTTGCTTGAAGAACATTGGTAACTGTGGGAAATAATTGCACTGCTGTTCCAGTGCAAAGCGTACTTCTTCCTTCTTCAGATTGCTAAAATGTAGTAGTACATTATGTAGGAGAGGTCAGAAAAGGCGATCTTGACTTGAAAAGCTTGCATAACACATCTCCCACACCTCTCTCCTAATGGCATAATTCTAAGACTTCCAGGGTTTGGGGAGGTTCTTGGAGTTGTGTGTGTGTGTTTTGGTTTGGTTTGCCTTTTTTGGTTGCTTTTGTTTTCTAATCGAATGAATGAGTATCCACTAATTAAAATGGCATAGTAGCCAGCTAATCTCAGAAGAATGCCATGTATCCAGTGGAAGAAATTCCTGAGCACATGCTGTCCTGTTCTGAATGAATGATAGATTACATTTTTGTTGTGTGATGCTGTGTTTGTCTTGAAGTCCTCTGTTGGCAAAAGTGATGTGCAGTGCATGTTGCCTTTAAATAATAAAGTTAAGATCTAAGTGATGGCACCATTTAACTCTTTATTTGAAGATGTACTGCATTTAAGGAATGGAAGCTTTCATCTTCTGGAGAGATGTGTATCAGTGGGCAGATGAGCAAGCACCTGCTGTTTCAAGTTGTTCATACATCTGTAGCTTTCTCTACTCCCTTGGGCATAGTTGTCTTGCAAAATCTGTCTCCTTTGCACAACAGTAGAGTTGCTTACCATATTTTTATTGCTTCTGCTGTTCAGTGTGATCTCCTGTAGAGAAGGGAATTAAAACTTGTGGTGGTGTTGAAGCATGCAGGAAGTTTGAGTCTAGCAGTCTCAGGGTCACACATAGTCTGATGAGCATGGTAGCTGAAATGGAGATGTCAGACAGATTAATGTAGCCTGTGGTTTATGCAAAACTGCTGTAAAGACCATCCTGAGAAACAGATAATTTCTGATTTGTGTGCTGCTTGCCACTCTGGGAGCCAGACTGTCTGCTGCATGGTGAGTGGCTTCACTGGGTAGAAGGCAGGGTGGCTGTTTGCCATTGAAAGGTGAGTGGAATCTGTACAATGGCTACCTAATTATTTTCCCAACCTAGCAAGCATGCCCTTCCCATGCTGAGGAGGGTTGGTGGAAGAGCACCTTCTGCCTGGAGCAACCTGCTGCTGAGCTATTGCCCTGCCTAGAATGGAGCCAGCCTTCTCCTCTTTAATCATGATTATCTTGCTATGGGGAAAAGGAAAACCATGGGAAGAAGCCCAAGTGAGAAAGGTGCAACTCTTTAGGAGATTGTTAAGGACTTTTTTTGACCAAAGGCAAGAGCACACTGGGTTGTGGCTGCCTTATAGTAGCAGTCAGTGTGTTTATTTTTCAGCGGAAAGGTGTGTAAATAGCACCAGAAAGTTGTAAGGGATCACTTAGGTAAGAGGCACTTCAAAGGAAGACTCAGATTTAGATTCCTTCATAGATATTTGTTCGCAGACTCCACAGATCTCATGATTCTCTTTTTCCAGCTTGAGTGGATCTAGCAGATGGAAGAGGAGAGCAGTTTCAGTACCCTAGTGGTTTAAGAAATTATTCTGGGAAATGTCAGCAGAGGTTCAAGTCTGGAACCAGAGCTGGGAAGCAAAGACCTGAAAGGCCCCCTAGACCCTGGTATACTGCAGCTAAAGAGGTGCTGAAAGGCCTGCTGTAAGGTATTCCTAGAGCTGTCCTGTCTCCAAGCTGAACAGACCCAACTTGCTCAGCCTGTCCTCATAGAAGAGGTGCTCCAGCCCTCTAATCATCTTTGTGGCCCTTTGGATGCTCTTCAACAGATCCATGTCCTCCATGTGTTGGGGACTCCAGAGCTGGATGCAGCCCTCCAGGTAGGGTCTCACCAGAGCAGAGCCGAGTGGCAGAATCACCTCTCTTGACCTTCTAGCCACATTAATGACATGCTTGGCTTTTGGGTCTGCCACTGCATGTCGCTGGATTAAATCAAGTGCTTTCAGATTGCTTCCGGTGCAAACCACTCGATGATGCTATGGTGCATCATCACCCAGCACCTCCAAGTCCTCTGCAGGGCTGCTCTCAATCCACTCATCACCCATCCTGTACTTGTGCTTGGGATTTACCCCTACCCAGAGGCAGGACTTTGCACTTTGCCTTGTTGCACTTCATCATACAGGCACCTTGTACAGTAACTGGAAAGCAAATGATGCTTTGTTGTGTAGCCTCTGAAATGTCCTTTGGAGACACTTAAGGTTTTTGACATCCAGCAATTTCTGCATGGGGGTTATCAAACATCTGGTGAATCAGAGCTGCTGTTAAACCCACCTGTCTTGTGCAGCTTGAGTTGTTGAGGGCATTGTCCCATTTACTGCTCTGTGTGGATGAAGAACCAGGTTCTTAGGGAACAGCTCAGTAAGCAAATTTCCTGCTGAAGAAAAAGGCACAAAATAATTATGTCTCTTCTACAAACAGCCTTTATTTTAACATGTCTGTGACCTCACAGAGTTATTTCATGTGTTCAAATTTCTAGCTTTCAGAAGAAAGAGTTTTGAGTTCTGTCTTGAGAAAATAATGCATTCAGCCACAGCTGGCTGGTTCCCATAGCTTCAGTGGTGCTTTCAAAAGTGATGTGGAAGATACACAGACAAATCATTTTCATACTTAAAATCTTCTTCTCAGTCCATAACATGAAAACATAAAAGGCAGAGTTTATCTGCCCAGCAGCTATTAGCAATAACCATACTATAGAAACTGACAATGAGCAGAAAAATACATGTTTATTGCCATTCTTGCACAAGGCTTCACTGTGGACATCTGTAGCTAGAGCAACTTACTGGAGATTTGGTATGGAACCTGCCTGAAAGTGCTTCTCACTGCAGTGTACTGAGGTGTACCCTGCAGAGTTAAAAAACCCTCTATTTGTGGTGCTGGCTGTACAAGGGTGGAGGAGTATGGGCCAAGTAACACGGGCTCATCCTGAGCAAAATTCATCTGAACATGTCCTTAGAAACCACCATTTTTGTTCCCAGGTCAGGTTACAAAGGATTGACTTCTCCATGGAATAATTTTATGTGAGATCACAGAATCATAGAATCCACCAGGTTGGAAGAGACCTCCAAGATCATCCAGCCCAACCTAGCATCCAACCCTAGCCAGTCAACTAGACCATGGCACTAAGTGCCTCATCCAGGCTTTGCTTGAACACCTTCAGGGATGGTGACTCCACCACCTCCCTGGGCAGCCAATGGCAAATCACTCTTTTCAGCGAAGAACTTCCTCTTAATGGCCACTGCAGTACTTGCTTTACCTGAGTATTTCCATTGAATTTAATGGAACTTGGCCTTCCTGTGGCTCTGGACATGCTGAAGAAGAGCAATTGACTGTGTGACAAATGCACTTTTAGAAACTGCCTTTTTGGTTTTGTATAATCACTCTGCTTTTTAAACTTGTGTTGGTTATTTGGTGACTAAGTTGATGAATGTTGATGAACTTAGAAATAGTTTTGAATATGAAGCAATTAGGAATCTCTGGCTATCTTATTTATCTTAGCTGATTGTTGTGACATTGAGTAGGTTATATTTAATTTGTTATGCGTGGGTGCCTCAGCTTTCCATGCTTTGCTTGACATGTTCTTCAGAATTCATTATTCTTGCATTTAAATGCTTATATTATAATTTCTAATAATATTTATTGGATGCATGTTAGGTGAAAGCTTTGCAATAAATCAGAAAAAAAACTTAACCTAAGGGCAGCATTGAGTTTTATTCACTTACCAGTGATTTGTTTAATACTAAGAGATCAGTCATTACTTTTCATCATAGAACAGCTACATGCATTTACTTCACCCTCTATGAGGAGAGGATGTGAAAAAACTTTGCATAGAACAAAGGAGTAGTGCTTGTGCAGCCCAGGTAACAACTGTGTCCTGGTCTGCATCAAGAGCAGCAGGGCAAGGGAGGGGACTCTCTACCTTTACTCTGCTCTCATCAGACTCCACCTGGAGTACTCTGTACTGTTCTGAAGCCCTAAACACAAGAATGACATCAAACTGTTGGAGTGAGTCCAGAGGAGGGCCACAAAGATGAGGGCTTGGAGCAGCTCTGCTATGAGGACAGGCTATGAGAGTTGGGCTCTTCAGCCTGTAGAAGAGAAGGCTTTGAGGAGACCTTGTAGTAGCCTTCCAGTATCTGAAGGGGGCCTACAGGAAGGCTGAGGAGGGACTATTGACAAGGTCTTGTAATGACAGGACAAGGAGTAATGGGTTTAAACTGGCAGAGGGGAGATTTAAACTAGAGGTTAGGAAGAAATTCTTTACAGTGAGAGTGGTGGAAAAGGTTGCCCAGGGAGGTTGTGGCTGCTCCTTCCCTGGAAGTGTTCAAGGCCAGGTTAGATGAGGCCTTGAGTGACCTGCTCTAATGCAAGGTGTCCCTGCCTAAGGCAGCAGGTTGGAGCTGGATGATCTTTGTGATCCCTTCCAACTTAAACCACTCTATGATTCTGTGATTGTTTCTTAAGAGATGTCCACCACTTCTTTTACTGTATGTGATGGTTTGAAGCTGATACTTTAGCCTAGTTCTTAATTATAAACAAGAATAGGAACATTCTGGAGACATTTGAGTAAAAGTTAAATAAAGTAAGAGTTTGGATACAGAAGGAAAATAATAGATAGGTTCTATCATTCCATGGGATCATTTATTAGTATATAGTTTACTGCACAAACTGTTCTTGTCTCCTTTTTCTCTTCTTCACTCTGGCTGCTGCTGACTGGTGCTTTTGCATGGCTTTGCTGACCTTGGCTGAGATTCTTGTTATGGCTAAGCAGCAGGGCTCTCTCTCTGAGGGGAGAGCTATTCACATTTCCCTTTTCCAGGGAGGTGTGAACCAGTACAGGGGGATCCTTGTGGGTTTTTTTTTTCTGAATTGTAAATACATACAAATATATTTTGGGCTATTCATTGCGTTTTATGCTTCTAGAATTTAGTTTGCTTTTGTAAACATAACTTTCTTTTTGCTTCCAAAGTTCTTAGTTTATTTGATATTTACTCCCAGGGGCAAATTCCAAATTGTTGGAGTCTAAATCCAACCCACAATACTGTAGAGTCCCATGTAGGTGAAGTTTAATGTGGGGGAAGCTTTCTAAAACCATGAAATCTATGACAGTGCAAGCTAGCCCCTGGTGTTGCCTTTTTTATGTGTGAAAAGATTAGGTAGTTATTAAACATTTCAGAACTTTGAGATGTTTTCTCCTTTCATGACTCTTCCTGATTTTATCCTAGTACTGAAGTATTATTTTTCCCAAGAAATAGAGCTGATAGAGCTGCTCTTAATTAAAAATGAATGCACAGCTTAAAGCCTTAGGTCGTTTCATTTCGGGGGCGAAAGAAGAGAGAGGAGTCACACATTTCAGTGTGCAATTAACACTGTTCTTCCGTATCATTAATAAACAGGCAGAGTTTCCACAGGCCACTGAGACCATGATGCCCTTACAAAAGGCACTGAGGTTTATATGATATATTAATTGAAAGGAAACATCATTGTCATGGTTTAGGGGGTTGGTTTGTTGTGATTTTTCGGGGTTGTGTGATTTGTGTGGATTTTGTGGATTTTTTGCCATTTCATAGAATCATAGAATGAACCAGGTTGGAAGAGACCTCCAAGATCATCTAGGCCAACCTAGCACCCAGCCCTATCCAATCAACTAGACCATGGCACTAAGTGCCTCATCCAGGCTTTTCTTGAACACCTCCAGGGATGGTGACTCCACCACCTCCCTGTGCAGCCCATTCCAATGCCAATCACTCTCTCTGGCAACAACTTCCTCCTAACATCCAGCCTGAACTTCCTTTGGCACAACTTGAGACTGTGTCCCCTTGTTCTATTGGTGGTTGCCTGAGAGAAGAGACCAACCCCCACCTGGCTACAACCTCCCTGGTTGAGGGTTCTGTTGGGTTTTTTGGTGGGGGGGTTGGGTTGGTTTGTTGTGATTTTTGTTTGAAACTGAAGATGGTAATTTTGATTGATTTTATCCCATATGTGTTTTTGAAGTACATAGTAAGTATCTAAGCTCATATTTATATGGAAGTCCAAAGATCAAAATCCATATCCCAAAACTAATAGTCAGATTGTTATAAGAAGATCTATGCAAGCACTCTATCATCACAGTCAGAACTGCAGTATGTATTTCTCGTGCTTATAGATGTTGTGATGCTCCTTGTGCAGTACAAAAACAGGCTTAGAATTTCACACCTAAACCCAGCGCACATTAAGGGAGTCTTTTACTAAGAAATCTCTCAACAAGGGGACACAGTCTCAAGTTGTGCCAGGCTGGATATTAGGAAGAAGTTCTTCACAGAGAGAGTGATTTCCCATTGGAATGGGCTGCCCAAGGAGGTGGTGGAGGCACCGTCCCTGGGGGTCTTCAAAAAAAGCCTGGCTGAGGCACTTAGTGCCATGGTCTGGTTGATTGGTTAGGTGCCTGGGTGCTAGGTTGGCCTGGATGATCTTGGAGGTCTCTTCCAACCTGGTTGATTCTATGATTCTATGATTCTATGATTCAAGTTGCTTAATAATCATCACAAATGTGTCAATTTGGGCTGGGCTTTATTTTTTTTGATAGGGTGGCACTATTGGTGTAACTCTTAACATTGCTATAATGGTGAAGCACTGGAAAAGTCTAAAGCTGTGCTTTCGATTGACTGCAGTTACAAACGAAACAACTCACTTGGAGCATGACTGTGAGATGAGAATGCTTTTTAAAATCTAAAGCGATTTGTGGGAGTGAAATTTTACCAGTTCTGAACATTTTTCTTAGTGGCTGTGTTTTGTAAATAACCTGTAGTGATGTAGAGTGTGAAATGTCGTTGTGTATTCCTGAAGCGTAACCAAATTGCACTTTGAATCCAGGAAAGTAATCATTGTTATCTACAAGTTCCTGTTTTGCTCATGTTTATACATGTTTCTATCTCTGTGAGAACAAGCAGTCCCTCTGAGCTACCCAGGCTCCTGAGCTGGGTGTAGGAACTTGCAGGGTTGGTGCGTGCTTAGAAATGGTGCAGGCTTATTTTGGTTTATGATGTGTGCGGTCTCTGTACCAGCAACGCTGTGTAACTGCTGTTCCCGTTTGGATGCTATGTGCTACAAATCACACCTGGGCACTCTGAGGACTAAGAGAGTTTAACTGTGGAAAACTCTGCTGTGTGTGGTTATATTGTTGTGCCTATCTAACTTAACAGAGTGTTCTTTCAGAGACAGTTATTCCACTTTCTTTTGGATGTTTCTTTTCTTTTGTAAAGTCCAGTGGCCTGGACTTTTTTTCTTGAAAAAGTAATTACTGTTAAGTGGAAGGTCCATACAGAAGATTCTATTTCCTTAATCCAACATAAGCTTTATTTTGTCACCAGATCAAATGGCTTTCAGGATTGAAAGTTAAGGTTTTTCTCAGATGACAAGGAGATTTAAACATGTAGTTTCCATGGTAATAGAGGCAATATAGGAAAATTCAGTCTAGTATTCCTTGTGCACTAATGTCTGACCTTCATGATATTCTTTAACCAGCATCCCTCTCAGCAGCAGCTGGCAGCAGTGTATGCTCCTGTGAATGGAGGCTGGAGCAGAAATAAAGAGGCAATTCCAGACACTGTGGCTCAGAACACACCCTTCAGCACCTAATCCCTCAGCTAGCAGTAAGGAACATTAAAAGCCTCCCTTTTGTCCTACAGTCCACATTACTGAGTAGGTTTTCTTTTCCAAGAAATTAATTTTGTTTGATTAAGTCAGTTCTTTTTTCAGTTGGAAGTGTAGGTGTCTTCTAACAGTCATTTGTCCTTTTACCTCCCACATCAGTACTACAATAAGGTGGTTTGTTTATTTTTCAACCTTTCCAAAATTCATAGATATATCTGTCTTAGAAGCTGAACCTCAGACTCATAACCTCACACTTATATCACCTTTTCCTTAGTTATTTTCACTTATTTGGTGATTTTGCCAATGTTTTGGAAAACAGTAGAATATTGGGGTTTTTTTATTCCCTGTGTAATTGCTGCTCCAGTGTTGCACACCTTTTGTTTGCCATTTAGACTTTGCTGTCTGAATGCTGTGAATCATAGAATCATAGAATCAATGAGGTTGGAAGAGACCTCCAAGATCATCCAGTCCAACCTAGCACCCAGCCCTAGCCAGTCAACTAAACCATGGCACCAAGTGCCTCATCCAGGCTTTTCTTGAACACCTCCAGGGACGGTGCTTCCACCACCTCCCTGGGCAGCCCATTCCAATGCCAATCACTCTCTCTGGCAACAACTTCCTCCTAACATCCAGCCTATACTCCCCCTGGCACAACTTGAGACTGTGTCCCCTTGTTCTGGTGCTGGTTGCCTGGGAGAAGAGATTAACCCCCACCTGGCTGCAACCTCCCTTCAGGTAGTAGTAGACAGCAATGAGGTCACCCCTGAGCCTCCTCTTCTCCAGGCTAAACAACCCTTAGCTCCCTCAGCCTCTCCTTATAGGTTTTGTGAAGATAATATTTACTCATTTATTTCTAGTGGCTTCCAGAAATCTTAGCTTCTGAGTTTTCACATCTGACACTTTGATATTATCCATCAATTTTGTATGGATTTGTGTGTCTCATCTTTGTATCTGCCTAATTTTCTAGTAACAAGGATTCTTGTCATTATTTTCCAACAGTGGTCCATTTTGATTGTTTATTTCTGTATATTATATTTGTAATGCACTCTGATAGACTGGATGTGAGGAGGAAGTTCTTGCCAGAGAGAGTGATTGGCATTGGAATGGGCTGCCCAGGGAGGTGGTGGAGTCACCATCCCTTGAGGTGTTCAAGAAAAGCCTGGATGAGGCACTTAGTGCCATGGTCTAGTTGATTGGCTAGGGCTGGGTGCTAGGTTGGACTGGATGATCTTGGAGGCCTCTTCCAACCTGGTTGATTCTGTGATATGGGAAGAATGCTTTCTAAATCATCAGTCCACCAGCCACTTAGTGCTTCTGAGGATCATGTCAACATTAAAAGCCACTCTTGACAGCATTCCCATCCATAACTAAAATTGTATTTCTATCCCAGTAATAGCAGAACAACAGGCCACACAGCAAACTGGGTGTTAGAGATTGCATACTGACAGGAGGAGAATGAGGGATTGTTCCCATCCTTGGAGTTTGGTTCTGTAAGAAAATGAGGAGTGAAATAGCTTGGAAGGAGGTCGAGTACTGAGTAATTGAAGTATTAGTAAACAACATGCCTGAGTTTCTAAAAGAAATTAGTGTGTACTTGCACAAACAAGCCTTTAAATAACTTCCTTCTTCAGCAGTGCTTTTATAGATCTTCTGTTCACCACCTTCTTTTAATCTCCTTCATTCTTTTACATGGAATATAGGAAGGCTTTCTGGTGAGAATAGCTGCCAGCCTTCCCTTCCCAAACCCCACAGATGTGCTGTTGGTATCTTCAGCAGATTAGGTCCCTTTTGAATCTGGGGGTACTTGTAAAAAAAACTATGCTTTTGCTCTTTTCAAGAAGAGAATGTGGATTTTTGTTGTTGTTCTTACTAAAATGATTTTAATGTAGCCACGTTAATTTGGGATATTTGTTTTAATTTATATGATGCATTTTGACACTGTTCTGCATACTGTCTGAGGGGTGTTATTTTCGAAGTAAGGAGAGATGCATTTCATCCCAGCAGATGATTTTTGGTCGTCTTTGTTGACCTGCTAGATAGCAGTGATAATCAGTGATCTGGTTCTTTTTAGAATAGAATAGAATAGATTTAACCAGGTTGGAAGAGACCTCCAAGATCATCCAGTCCAACCTATCCCCCAGCCCTATCCAGTCGACTAGACCATGGCACTAAGTGCCTCA
Source organism: Pogoniulus pusillus (assembly GCF_015220805.1). NCBI lineage: Eukaryota > Metazoa > Chordata > Aves > Piciformes > Lybiidae > Pogoniulus > Pogoniulus pusillus. Next base: position 25,949,055 of record NC_087275.1, read on the forward strand.
TCCAGGCTTTTCTTGAACACCTCCAGGGACGGTGACTCCACCACCTCCCTGGGCAGCCCATTCCAATGTCAAATCACTCTCTCTGGGAAGAACTTCTTCCTAACATCCAGCCTATACTTCCCCAGGCACAACTTGAGACTGTGTCCCCTTGTTCTGTTGCTGGTTGTCTGGGAGAAGAGGCCACCCCCACCTGGCTACCACCTCCCTTCAGGTAGTTGTAGGCAGTTTTCTTGATGCCTGTTACTGGAGAGAGGCATGGTTGCTGATGACAACAAGCTGTGTGGTGCTGTGCACTCACTTGAGGGAAGGGATGCAATCCGGAAGGTGGTCTTGACAGGCTCAAAAAGTGGGACAATGACAACTGTGTGAGGTTTAACAAATCAAAGTTCAGGGTCCTGTCGTTTGGGTTGGGCCAGTCCCAAACACAAATGCAGGCTGGGTGCAGAGTGGGTTGAGAGTAACTCTGAAGAAAGAGACTTGGATGTGTTGATTGATCAAGAAGCTCAACATGAACTGGCAGTGAGCTTATGCAGCCCAGAAGGCAAATTGTATCCTAGGTTGCATCAAGAGGAATGTGGCCAGCAGAACAAGAGAGGTGATTCTACCTCTGTACTCTGCTCTTGTGAGACACCACCTTGAATACTGTGCCCAATTCTGATGCCTCTGTCACAAGAAGGACACAGAGATGTTGGAGCGAGTCCAGAGGAGTGCCACAAAGATGATCCAAGGGCTGGAATGCTGTGAAGATAGGCTGAGGGAGCTGGGGTTGTTCAGCCTGGAGAAGACTCCAGGGGGACCTTATAGCTGCTTTCCAGTACTTGAAGGGATCCTACAGGAAGGCTGGAGAGGGACTTTTCAGAAGGGTGTCCTTCACCAGGACAAGAAGGAATGGTTCTAAGCTGAAGGAGAGTAGGTTTAGACTGGAGTTTAGGAAGAAGTTCATCAGTTTGGGAGCTATGGGTCTCTGGAATAGGCTACTCAAGGAAGCTGAGGATACCTCTTCTCTGGAGGTGTTTAAGGCCATGCTGGATGAGGCCTTGAGCAGCCAAGTCTAGTTGAGAGGCATCCTTGCCCAGGGCAGGGAAGTCGGAGTAGATGATATCTCTAATGGGCCTTCCAGCCTAAGCCATCCTATGATTCTGTGATGGTCTTGCAAAGAAGAGATGGCACAAAACCCTTGCCATTCTGCAGTTGTACAGAGGCTCTTAAGTTGGATGTTGTATAGGCCTATGATAGCCACCAGCTTGCAGAAAGATTTTGGTTTCTGTAACTTACATGCAAGGATATTGTTTATAACTGTGTCCACTATGCATAAAAATAACTAGAAAACACACTGGGCCAAATCCAGAAGTTGCTTTTGGGGGAGAAAAGAAAAAGTGATCTTTTCAGATAACTTGACATTTTCAACTGGATTTCATATTTTACTTGATGTATGTCTTATGATCATTGCTGCCTCTATAAAGGCTGACTTCCATGGTTTGGCTTTTTCCTAGTGTTGAGTTTATTTATTTAATTATTTAGCTGCCCCTTTGAGCATCTTCTTCCTTTTTACCTTTTGTTTTATTATTCATATTATGTGGCCCGGGTTCTTCCCAAGGGATGAGTGTATGTGATAAGCCTCCACGAATTTCCCTTCCTATGTCATCCTAATCAGCTGAAGCAGAGGTTTGGCTTTCACTCTCATCTGTGAGAAACTTAACATGGACTGAGAGGCAGCTAACACATGCTGGCTACTCTTGACCCAGCTGCAGTCTCTCATGCTAAACTGGAAAAAAAAAAAAAAAACAAACAGAGGACCAAATTATTCAGTCTTATTTGAGCCAAAGTCCCAACGAGGCCAACTAAGGTTGCAGCAGTTTGTTCCCGAGTTGCATCTGTTGTATAAAGGTGTTTCAGTAATTGGAAGGAAAGAAATCCAAAGCATGCTTGTTTATTTACCTGAGCCTCAATGCAGTCTCTGTTCAGTCTCTGTTCCTCATGTTCTGCTGTTTCTGTCAGGCCTATGGGCTTATATTACTGCAACTGTATTAATTTTTTTCCCCTCTGCTCTTTTTTCCCTCCCAGACTGGCAGATAGCTACTCTTGCTTTGCTGTTGGGTGGTGCTGCCATTATTCTTATAGCTTTCCTGGTTGGGTTGATCTCCATCTGCGTGGGATCTCGGAGGCGGTTCTACAGACCGGTTGCAGTCATGCTCTTTGCTGCAGGTAAGCAGATTACTGGTACCACTATGAAAATTTCATGAGAGCAGCTTCACTTTTGTGAAGGCAGGTGTACCTTGTTCTGCATACTAATTCAGAGGCATTTGGTTTACTTCTGTGTTACCTCTGGTAAGGTTTCTCAGCGCGCTGGTTCTGCCTGACAGTGCCACTTTTGGCAGTTACACTGTTACTGCTTCATAAGCAATTACTTATTTGCTTTACATTTATTGTTTCATGAAGTCCATGCAGAGGTGGGGAGACTACAGAGGATAGATCTCACAGTACCAATTTTTAATCTGTGGCTTTGTGCTGCTCAGTGTCCTCATTTTTATTCTTCATGCAAAGCCATTTCTGTAATTTTAATGTTCTTCCCTTTACAGCTTTAAAAATCAGGAAAATTAATGCCCAAATATGAACCCTTGAAGCTCTATGTGTGAAAACTAATAAGATTATCTTGCAAGGTGTTTATATATACCCCTGTGCCATGAGGAATTAATTTCATTGTATCAGCCTGCATACTTAGTTATTAATTTAACAAGCTGTCACAGTGTAGTCCCTGTCTGCTTTTAAAAACATGAAAATGGAACAGTTTATATAAACTATCTCAAAATCTTAAGGGAGACCTATGAATCCAAATCGTCTGTAAGACTGATCCACTGAGCTGTAATTACAATATCAAATCATCTCCTTTTGTACATTCTGGTGCTTTGAGGCTTAGTCAGCATGGATGTTTCTGTCTCTCCTGAGATTCACCAAGGCTGGTTTGCCTTCATCCTGTCACTCATAACCTGCACTGGAGCCAGCAGCTTAAGCCCCTTCTGATAGCCCATAACGAAGAGGATGACAGGACCTAGTCTTTGGGATGTATTAAAAAAGAACCAAAGCAAAAGCATGTACCAGGCTATGAAAAGATAAGGGCGCAGAATTTGTATTCAGCAATGAAACAAAGCTCCGGGGAAGGCTCCTGCTGCCCCCTGCTGTTAACACTACCTTAGCTGAGCCTCAGCTCTCCAAGATGCACTTCTCTTTGCTCAAGACACTTTGGTAGGTTGGATTTAATTTGCTGTTAGGAAATGGGTGCAATCTAGGATCAGATCAGAGTTCCTCAGCAGAAGTCGTTTCTTGTTGTTCTCTGTGTTGCTTTGCTTGCTTGGTTAAATAGAAAAAGGCACTAGTGCCATCATTTTAAAATCTTGTTTGCATTCTGAGGCTATGAAGCAATCTGGGCAGTTAACTTTGAAGGAAACAGGATTTTTTTATTTGGCATTTGACTTAAGTTCTCATAACCTTGTGTAGTAACTTAGTAATTGTTCAGCCATAAGCTGCCATATTGCTCAGGTAGTTTATACTTAAGTTTGTAGTGGAGAAAAAAAACCAACCAAGAAACCACTTTCTTCAAGGAAAAAAAATCCCCAAATCCTGCTGTTTGTCTTAGAGCTTAGTGTGTTCTCTTCTGCATAAAATTAGTTCTAGTCTTTACTACAAAAGGTTGAGGTTAGAGAGGTTTAATGCTTGCTTACATCAAAAAGGAAAATATAATGGTCCTTTAAGGCTTGAGTGGTGTTCAGCTCTTTCCTTTGCCCCTGTGTGTGTGTGTGTATGTGCATTTTAAATAGCCATGACCTGAAGCTGATAAGAAGATGAGAGATGATGAGGCCAAGGTTACCTTGCCCTGTTCTTCTTCATTATCTGGAAAATCTAAGGAGAATCCTTTTAGGATTTGACACTGACATCATTAGTGTAATTTCCTACAGATTTTGTCTTTCGTATCAGCTATTTTTAGAGTTGAATACAGGCTGGCATTTCTTGAAAGAGTTATGGAAAGAATTCCCTACTGAAGAGTGGAAGGTTAAGATTGCAGTACAGTGGAGTTCATGCCTTATGCAGCTGTCCATGGATTCAAAGCATCTCATGTGAATTTCACAGATCTTTTAGGGTAAACCCTGGCCCCAGCTGTGACTCTGCTGGCAGGACTAAACATTCTGTATGGCTGCGCTTAGGATCTACCAGCTGCCTCTGGAGGAAGGACACAGGTTGCATTGCCTGGACACATTTAATGATCTGCATGAGTGTCACGTAGGAAGCACAACTTTGTGGGAGAAAGGACAAAATGTAAAAGTGGTTCCAGGCACTTTAAAGAGTTGGCTTCAGGCAATTTTTTTTATTATTTCTAGCTTTGATTTTTATTTTTTTCCCCTTTTGTAGTTAGTTTCCTTCCTTCCTTCCTTCCTTCCTTCCTTCCTTCCTTCCTTCCTTCCTTCCTTCCTTCCTTCCTTCCTTCCTTCCTTCCTTCCTTCCTTCCTTCCTTCCTTCTGCCTTTATTTCTCTCTTTTTTCTCAGCCTCAGATTTCAGTTAGTAACTCTTTAGGTAAGGAATAAGATGGACTGACTAGGACTGGAAGAGCTAGAAGACATGAGAAAGCAAAGGGACCAAAAACAAATTCAACTTAGGTACTGAGAGTAAACCAGCAAGTGATGAGCAGATGTGTGTTTAAAATACAGTCAGCATTCCGTAATGGGAGAGGACCAGCAATACCTCAGGTAGTGTGAAAATGTGGAGTATACAGAGAGGGAGTTGCAGGAGAAGCACTTGTGTGGAGGCTCATTCAGCTCTTCCCAGAGTTTTTTGGTCTAGCCAAGGTCGCTAGCTTAGGTACTTCCTGGAGTATCTTAGCGCTGATGAACCGAACTGGCCCTGGCATCCTCAAAGTTTCCAGGGATCGAGTTGAGACTAACCACCCTATAATTCAGTGAGTTTTTCACTTCTAGCATTTTAAAAATGGACACATTAACCTTTTCCAAGTCATCCCAGTATCTCCTGATCAGTGTGATTTCATTTTTTATCTGACCAGCTCTTTCATCACCCTTTGGTCAAACTCATCTGCCTCCGTAGATGTGGGTGCAACTCTTATGTCATCCCTAACCTAATCCACCACTGCTGACACTGTCCCAGATCACATCACTTTTCTTTCCTACAGGAGAAAACTAGCACATTGAAGAAAGGTAGTGCACACACTTCCCATAAGCAAATCAATGTAGCATGGAGTTCTTTTAATTCATTGGAAGCAGATTAGTAGTTGCAAGCATTGTTTTTAACATCTTTTAGGGTCATTCTGGTAATTAGCTGTTTCCACTGGCTAGTTGCTGCCAGGACTTTTTATGACTTTTACAGTAGTGTAGTTGGGCCAGTAGTGGCAAAAGCAAGAGCCCTCACTATAAAAATGACTAAGATACCTGTTGTGGATGTTGCTGCTTTAGAAACAGGTTTCTCTTCCAAAAGAATCACTTTTTTGTTTGTTTTGACAAGTCCAATCTGCAGATTAAAATTCATCGTACTTCATGTGTTGGATTGAGTGAAGATGGAAACCTTCCTTAGCTGGCGTTTGACACACAGAGCTGATTCTGTGTTGACTCAGCAGAGATTCTTCATCTGGCAGTTCAGGAAGCCACTAAAAATTTTGCTTATTTCCATTCATTTTAGGAAATCCTTTTTGACTTTGAATGGTCTTAAAGATGTGTCTGAAAGCTGAGCATATGTTCAGGTGGGTTTAGGTATAGTGATGCTCTCATTATACAGCATTGGAATGCATAATCTCTTCATAAAAGTAGGTGCGTCCCCTAGTGTACCCTGTCAAAATTTCTCCATATTTTATGAGCTGGCAGGCAAAAAAAAAAGTGATATTAAAATGGAATAACACAAATGTAATACTTCAATAACTTCAGGATTAAAAAAATCCTGTGGATTTTGGTCTCCACACTAGAAAATCCACTGTCCAAAATATTATTCAGGCTGTCAGTCTCAAGTAAGGCTCCAAAGACTTCTGTATGCTGAGAGTAGAGCCGTGAAATACTCAGTGAGTGTTTTGTGAAGTGTTACCACTGAGGGTGTAATGAACATTGGAAATCATCTCCCCATACCAGTCCCATCCAGAGGGCAGGCAAGCATTAGACTCCAGGCCTAAGATGCCAGTTTGGAAACACCGAAGAGCATATGTGGGAATAAAAAGGCAAATGATGGATTTTGAGTGTGTGCGAGCTCAAGCAGGAGGAGAAGATAATTAATCTTATTTTACTTACCTATAATTTCTAAAGTGTAATTTCAGATGTGCTTCTGTACTCCAAAGTAGTGTTCCTGTTATCTACTGGCATTTTAAACTGACTCTGGCTTTGGAACAGTTCTCTAAACTGTGTTCATTCTTTATACAATACCTAATAAACTAAAAAATAACCCAGTGTTGAAGAAAGCTGTTATGGCATTATATTGTGTGCCAGCAAACTCCCATCAGGTATATTTCAGACCTGCAAATGCTTAAGCACATGCTTAAAATTAGCTATATGAGTGTGCCAATCCTGCCTGTAATCCAAGGGCTGGGGCAGTTTGCAGAGAGACATCCATAAAAATTCCCTGTGTTAGATGCTGGGAGGGAGCATTGTGAAAAGACTCCATCATATATATATCAGGTCCAAAAAGGATGTTTTGTACATTCCTGTGATACTTAGTCTTTTGTGGGTGGCAGAACTAAAGGCCTGAAGAATCACTACATCTTGCAGCTCATTGTCTTTGAGTATAGTTTTCACCTGCTTACCTTGGAAACTATTCTCCCAGTTTTCTGTTAGCATTGTGCCTGAATTTAAAAGCAAACAGATGAAACAGACTCTTCTTGTGAAACTGGTGTTCTTCATCTCTGCATTTTCCTTTTCAGACTTGTTGCATGTGGGTTTGTTTTTTTTTATGTAGTACAATAATTAACAGGTTTGCTGAATTCTACTGCAGACCTGAGGATCAAGCTGTTATTGGAGAGGGGGCTGTAAAAAGTAATGATTTTAAAGCTCTTTTACTGCCTTGGATTTGAGCTGCTTTATTAGATTTCTATCATCAAGCATTTCTGATCCACGCCCTAACTTTGTAACATGAGGCAATGCTTTGCTGGCTGGAAGTTTAGTGACTGATGAGATTTTAGATATTCTGTGGTATTCGTGTAACAGTATCATTAATTCTAATTACAGTACACAGTTTTGTGAAATATTAATTCAGAGAGCATCTCCTGAACATAAATATTATTATCACCTACTACAATGAATTATTTCTAGGCTAAGTAAACTAATTCTGAGCTATTGCTCAGTGTTTTTTAATACTTGTTTCTTGTTTTGACTTAAGAGCAAGTGATCTTAGTGAATTTTTTTTTTGGTATTGAAAGAATGATGACTGCAAAGTAAAACACAGAGGAGAAAACAGAATTAGGAATGGATTGATTTCACTGTTTGCTTCTGAAGGATCATTGTTATACCATAGCATGTAACATTTGTTCCTCAAGAAGGCAATGTGGAGGAACTTCTCTATTCTCTGTGAATGAAATGAAGGTGATATTTTTTTCAAAAAGAGCAGTACTTACAAGGTAAAAATGCACCAAAAGCCTTTTAAAGGTGAATGTGAGTTATGTGATGTTTTCCTTGTTTTATGGAAATGAATGAAGGCTGCTTCTGACATTTGGCTGTTTGGGTTTTTTTTCTCTTTCAGTCGTCCTTCAAGTGTGCAGCTTAGTCCTTTACCCAATCAAGTTCATCGAAACGGTCAGCTTGAAAATATATCATGAGTTCAACTGGGGCTATGGCCTGGCCTGGGGTGCAACTATATTTTCATTTGGGGGTGCCATTCTTTATTGCCTGAACCCTAAGAACTATGAAGACTATTACTAGAATAACTCAATGAAAACTACACTAGCAAAAGGATTGCCCCATCTTTTCTAACTCACCGTTTTTTTAGGACACTTGTGGAGCACCAAACAGTCTGCTCTCTCGATAAAATAGCCTTTGCCTTTTGGGTGTGAACACTGTAACCAGCTTTTACAACCATTCAAAAAGAACTGCAGACACTAGGATTGCTGATCTTACATAGGCAGATGCTGCAAGCTGCTGATACATAAGCTTCATTTTTCCTGACAACAAGCAAGAGGATCTACGTGACTGCGATCGTTGTGAGAAAACTAGTTGGAATGAGAGTGCAATGCCAGCATCTGCTGTTGCCTTCAGGGGGGCAGCTGGGATAGGCTCCATTTAGAAGTTTCCCTGTATCATAGAGGATTCAGATGGCTGATAAGCAGGTAGAGGCATCCTGTACAGTAGGCTGTGTTGGCCCCTTGTTACTTGCTTAAAAAATGGAATTAGTTGCAAGTGACTGTGCTGAGGGCAGTGAATGTAACTGGTTAATGACTTCTCTAATATATTCATTCAACAGTCTTCTGGGAGAGTAATAATAATTAAAAAAAATAAAAGCAAGGTACCAACCACACAAGATTTCATGAATTGATAATTTGCTTCAGTGTGCCAGCTGTGGCAGATTGTTGAAGGAAGTCCAAAGCAGGAGACACGTGCTTCAGACTGTTTAGTTGGAAGGTGTCTCAGCAGTGAGTGTCGTGCTGGTAGGTTGGAGATAAGAGGGAGCAGAAATAGACTGATCTGTCCCTGAGACATCTAAAGTGTATGAATGAATTGCAGGTGTCCTGAGTACCCATTTAAACTTCTCAGTGCCATCATGAAAATAACAAATCTGGAACAACTTCAGTTCTGTTTTTCGGAGGTATTTGTGAGTAAAAATGAATATGTAATACAAATATAAATGCAGAGGGAGAGAGGTGATCCATCTTAAAATGGTAATAGGAGCTGTGATGCAGTGGTTAAAATGCTAACTTTGTCTACATTTTTGAAAGTCTCTAACTGGTGTCCCCAATTTTGGTTGGTGTTACAAAATCAACATAAACCAGTTTGTCTTCTGTATATGCTCTTGTACAGACTCTGTGTTATGGGAAATGCTTTAAAGTTCACATCAAGTTAAGACAGACCTGGACAAAACAACTCCTTGTTATTCCATGTGTAATCTAGTACTTACTAAACATTCTTTTCTGAGGCTATTGCAAAGAAAAAACTGCCATGCTAAAAAAAAATAACATCTAGTCAGACTGTGAGCATCTCTGATCATCAAGAGCACAACTGAGACCCCATCATGTCCCTACTAAAACATTAACACTTCAGGAGGTAATCTGATCTCTTGTTTTTAAAAGCTGAGTTTATAATGGACTGCTTGATGATTCTGTGCACCTAATTTCTCCTTGCCTAGTATGTTTCCCACTTAAAGCATCCAGAGACTGTATCCATAAACCCCAAGATAATAGCTCTCACATGAATTTAATCTGCATCACCTTTATTTTTGTTTACTATTTGCTTCTTTGGATATCTTCAATTAATTGTGAACATATTTTTATACAATTCTAATCTCTAGAAATACCTATTTTTTTTAATGGAGAAAATTAAAGTTATATTCTATGCTAACCTGTGCAAAGGCAAATATGCTAGGGTTGCACATCCACCTCTACACAAGTGGTTTTGCTTGTTACATGGACAAGACTGCTAAATTACTCAATGTTAAGAGCAAATCTACAGTGTTAGTGCTTGTGCTGCTGTTTGCAGGGCACAGAGGTTCTGCAATAGCTGTGGAACCACAGGGCTGCCTTTAGGAGGTTGTTGTGAAAGGATTGCTGATGTATGGAGATAGTTTATTAAAGAACTCTGCAGCTCTCTGGTGTTAAATCTTCCCTACTGTGGCAAAATGTTCTGTTTCAGCAGTCTTTCCAAGACCAGTGGTGACTGGTTAGATTAGATGCAGCAAAAAGATAGCTCGACTTGGAAGGGATTGTATGGCAGAGAACCAAAACGATGGGAGGAAAAATTATATCCTCTTGTTTCACAGGCACCAGAGAGCATTTGTAACTGTGTGGGACTTCTTTTCTCTTGAGACTGACTTAAGGCAGATATTCAGTGTATCTTCAGTGTATCTTTCTGAACAGCTGTGTAGCTCTGCTTTTATTTAGCAGCATGGAAAACACTTTAGTTTGGCATGGGAATTAGGTTAATGTAGAGAAGCCCACTGTGAGAAGTTGTCTGTACCTTTCTAGGAGGGCGGTGTTTTGGTGCTGACGTTGCGTGGCACTTTGCCTGTGCTGACAAGAAGGTACAGTGCTGAACCTGTATCATGTCCACTACTTTATCGGATCCATTGTTTTCTTTATGTAGAGTTTGAGTGAAAACAACTGTCAGGCCTAAGGCATATGCACATTAGTGGCATGTGTGCCGAAAGTCACCTGGCTGTTAATATGGAAGGTATTCAGGCAAAACATTCATCAACACAAATGCCTAAAGACAAAATTCTTCATCGAGTCAGAGATCTGGTTTTCAATCTCAACACCTACTTTTCCTCTTGAAGGCAGCAAAGTGTATGAGGACTCATCTCTCACGCTCCTCAGGTCCTTTGTGTTTGTGCATCTACTATTATGGGTTCATGTACCTACCTTTAGCTTATGTTGCTACTGTCATTTCTCTCCTCCCACCCCTCCTTACCATGCCAATTTTGGCAAGCATTTTGTTCCCCAGCACTGAACTAAAAGTAGCTACAACATTATACTGATCTTGCATTCTTTCTAGCCACAAATCTGTGTCTTCAGTGTACGTATGACAAATCAATCATTTTGTACGCAGCGCTTGTGTCATGTCACGCTTATTTCAGTTGTTTGCCTTTATTTCACTGGCAGGATGATTCTCACAATAAATCCATTGTCTTTTTTTCTTCCAAATACATATGAATAAATATATATATATATATAAATATATCTCAAACTTGCAAGCAGGGCTAGTTATTTGTATTTTTTAAGCTTAAAGTATACCGTCCGGTGCTGACAAGTACCTAGCACCTCTTCTGAAGTTCTTGCACAACTCTGTTTAGCTTTTGTAAATTAAAAGAGAAACAAAACAACTATAGAGAGACCTACGTGTTTGAAACATAAATGATATATATGGATTAGCATGTAACTGTATATTATTAAACATGCAATGAACTGACTGGTAAGTGAAGTCTAATGGTTAGCAATGTAATTTATTCAGACTGTATTTTTGTACAGCGCAGTGCACACTAACCTATTGCCTCCGTGTCCTCTATAATGCCTAAAACTGTGCCTAGAAATTTCATTTCTGTCTTGAAAGGAAAAAGAAAAAAAAAAAACACCAAAAAAAAGAAAGACAACTAAATGCTTCATGTTGTTGATGGCATTGTTTTTTCTGATGTTGTTCTTTATTTATTTGGGGGGAAGTGTGTGGTATTGTTTATTAAACAAATCCATCAAACCACGGTTTGTTCTAAATGGTCGTTGGTAGCAGGGAAAGACTCGTTTGTTTGTTTGGGGTTGGGGTTTTTTTTTGTGTGTTATCAAAACTTTTTGAGTTTGGAGTTTTAATACCATTTCTGCATTTCACAGTTTTTGTAGCTGACATAAAGTTTTATGTGAAAAAGTAACTGAAATAAAAAAGAAATTGTTACAGTAAGCAAATGTGCCTGGTTTGCTCTGAGTGGAGTGTGTATGCAGCTGAGATGCCATGGTTTTTCTGTTGGGTGGGCTGAAAAGGAACATTCTACTCAGGTTAATAAATATGTCTGATACTCAGTTTTTCATTCTAAAGACGGCTTACCAACCTCTCCATCTCACCTGGCCGTAGAACAAGGTAGGTGCTTGAGTGTCACAGAGCCCATTTGGAAACCAAGTTGCTTTAAAAGTGGTAACTAATAAGACCACATGTTGAAATGGGAACCTATACTGAGCACCTTGTTCCAGTGGGGAAATTTATTCATTATATACAGGTTTCTTTTTCACATTTTCAGTAACTAATAATTCTTTTCACTTCAATTCTGAAACCTACATGACTTTTACTCTGAAAAAAACCCAGAACAACAGATACTGATTTGGAACCTGAGACGTGATGTTGCAAAAATGGAAAAGTGTGGTTAAAGCAGTGAAGATGTGATACTGTACTGTGTCTATTGTTTGATAACCTGCTGTCATCCTCTGCATCACTGGGATGAGTGGAATATGTATGCTCTCATGTGAGCAGGTAGCAGCATGAAGAAAATGCTGGCAGCAGAAAGCGACAGGAGAATGGAGAGCAGAAGCCTTGACTTCAGTGATTATTGCAATGAGCGAGTACAGGCACAAGAGTGAGATGCACAAGGTGAAAAACAAGTCATGGAAAAGGAATTCAGCACAGGGAGTAAGTATGATGGGAGTGGAGAAGGTTGAGAAATGTCAAGATTTGGTTTGTTTTGAAATGTAAGTACAATGAGGGAGAGAAATTCATAGGGAGATACAAATCCACAGTCCCTGGAGAGCGAGCAAGCAAGCCAGAGGTGAGGGAAGGCTTATTTCTTGAAATCTGCATTCAAAAATCTGATTATAGTGGATGTGGCTTTAGAAGGCATATTCCCCAAGGATATGGCCTGGGCTTAGTGCCCAAATTTTAGGTCATCTGTGTGCCTACATATTGACACAAGGTCAGAGACGCCCAGTGGTTTAACAGTGGAAGAAAGTGTAGGGTGAGTGTGCCTTACTCAAACATTGTCTATCCAAATGTGCTAAATTATAGGAGCCCTGGGCCTGACAGGAGCTGGCATGCCCTTGATGTACCAAATATGTCCCAGCAGACTTGACAGTCTAAAATGGCATCTCACAAGATATTTGGCACTCATTGTGTAAGGGCAGACCTGCATTCTGCTGCTAGACTAGGTGAAGTGTGGCTAGATGCACAGCATGTTGTGAGCAAGAGAAAATGTGTGGAAGATGGTGTCTGAGCCCAAGTTTGTTTCCACCAGAATTCAGCTTGAACATGAGAAGTCCTAAGTATTAGGTGGAAACAAATGGTTTGAGGTCTGTAAAGGATACTGAAAGCTACAGCACATAAACTCAGACAAACCACAACAAAACTCTTTGGGACTTTACAAAATCTTCAGTTGATATTTCAGTTGTTTGGCTATGGACAGGGGGTCATAATGCTTGCTTGTTTCTGTACTTGGAAGAAGTACTTCCCAAGGTAATGTTTTTGTGTTAAATGCATAGGTGCAGTGGGATTTTGAGAGATACAGAAGATTTTTTCTGCTGTGTTAGTGACTTCCTGACAGTCTCTTGATGGAAATCAGTACTCCTGATGCTTTCCAACAGGCATCCTCCAAAGAGGACTTTAAATCTTCCAGCTATCCAAAGAAGCTGAGTGTTTGGCTGGGATTTGACACGGCAAGCATTACAACCTACAGGAAGGCTGAGTTTTATCATTGTTCTTTTGATACATGAGGAGAAACACTGGATTGCTGACAACCAAGCAGAAAACACAAGTTCAGTGCCTCATTAAAAGCACTGTTTGTATGTTGTTCCTCCACATCCAACCAAATAGGTCTGCAATCCAATCGAACGTTGCCTACTCTTAGATTGATTTTGTTGGTATATAGAAACTCATCATTTGTGTAAGGAATAGATGAATTGCTAATGAGTGAAACAAAACAAGGGGACACAGTCTCAAGTTGTGCTGGGGGAAGCACAGGCTGAATGGTAGGAGGAAGTTCTTCCCAGAGAGAGTGATTGGCATTGAAATGGGCTGCCCAGGGAGGTGGTGGAGTCACCGTCCCTGGAAGTGTTCAAGAGGAGACTGGCTGAGGCACTTAGTGCCATGGTCTAGTTGATTGGCTAGGGCTGGGTGCTAGGTTGGGCTGGATGATCTTGGAGGTCTCTTCCAACCTGGTTGACTCTATGATTCTATGAAATACAGATATCCAGCTAAATTTGGAGCTAACAAAATCGTAGAAGGTATACTGAGCAATACCTACTGTTACTTATTTACTTCTCCTACTTTCCTTTCCCGATCCATTGATACTTGCTTTTTCAGATCATGATACTGTATTACTGAAATGTAAGATTTGATGCCTAAATAAGTGATTATGTTAGGCCTGATGCTGCAAGCAAGGGTCTAACTGCACACACCTTCCCATCATCAGAAGAAACAGACCCAGAGCCAAGCTCTAAGGATGCTAAGTCTCAGACTCCTGAAAGATCTGTAGAGTTAGCTTTAATTCCCTGTGAGACCCTGGACTGCAAAGCAGGTTTGGAGGCTTTTATCAGTTCAAACCCTGATCACGTTCCCACCAAATGTAAGCTTCCTGAAATGTTTTGCCCTTGCAGGTGCCTCTGGTCACTACACAGTTTCTGAGCATCATTGTGTAGTATACTGTGCAGCATAACTAAAACCCTGTCCTGAAGGGTGATATTGCCCATTGTGCAATGAAACTTAAGCTGGATGAGACACAATGGGATTTGGGATGATGCTCAGCCCCGTCACGGTTCAAGATTAGATTCAGGCAACTGTATCTCTCAGTGAATATGAAACCTGCTGTAACTGAGCTAAATTGTAGCTGTACAACAGGATGCAAAGCAATTTCTGCAGTAGCAGACAGGCCTTGGTGTATAACAATGATGAATGGGTTCATAAATGGCTTCCTGAAAGAAGAGGAATATTTTTATGACTGACTCAGAGCTACTGTGGGCCTAAATACTCACCTTTGTCTCCAGTCACTGTTCTAAGAGCTATCACAGAAGGCAGAATCAGGCATTATCTTAATCTCATTTTTTTTTAATTAGCAACAAGTCATGTTTTTTTTTTTTTTCCTCAATTCTATTACATTTCAATCATTTAATATAATTGAAAGTATTCAGGTTGTGAAACTTCAACTCTTTTAAAACAGTATCAGCTATGTCTGGCTTAGGTCTTGGTTTCTTTTTTTTCCCCTCTCTTTTCGGTGCTTCCCTATTTTTCTTATCAGTAGGAAAAAAGAAAGCTAAAATACCTGAACCATTTGGAAGTTAAAAGAATAGAAAAGCTAGGCTGAATATTATGCTTATCTTGGAATAACAGGAGTGGTGGGGACTAATTTAAGCTCTATCAGCTGATAGCTCAGTAATGAAAATGTCTGAGGCAAAGCAGAATGAATAGCAACTGAGGAATATGCCCCCCTCTTTCCTACATACACAGACTTTGTTTCTATCCATTTCCATTTGTTCCCTTGATGCTACAAGAAAAGAAACCTTTATTTCAGGGTTTGTCCTGGTTATCATCTTTTGAAGTAAGCATCCTGCTGTAAAGCTGTGTAACAAAGTACTTATTAAACCAATATCAAGAATTTCTAATGGAAATGTCTAGAATGCCTAATTTCCAAGGCCTAATTGGGAGCAACTTAAATTATTGCATGAATAGAATTTGCTGGAGGGAAAGCCAAAAGGGAGTCATGTACTGAAATAGGAAGGCCTAGCTGGATAAAATTATTTCCACTGTAGAACATCTGAAAAGCTTTGCAGCTGCTGGATTAAAAGAAAAAGAAACAAAACTACCTAATTATTCTGATTTTTTTTTAAACACAGACATTTTAACATGAAAGATACTGCAGGTTGCAAAAGGAACAGGCAAAGATATTCTGGGGAGTTTAAGTGTGAACAGATTGCACTTCATTTGTTTGGAAACAGCTCTTACCTGACTGAAGTGCAATGCCATTATCCTCTCTAGCAAACATCTTGTAATTGTTGCACACTTACTTTTTGCAAAGCTATAAGAATATGACAATATCATGGCCCAGGCCTCAGGTTGTAAAATTCCATCTTTCTTGGGAGCCAAAGATGCAAATCCATGGTACTACACTCAGCTCATCATCCAGGCTTCATCCAGGCAAAGCAAACTGAATACTCAATGGAATGCTACTTACAACTCACAAATCTTGTGGGCAAAAGCTAAAACATCAAGATTTTGACTACTCTGTGTCTGTACAAACTGGAGCATAGAAAGTTTCACCTCAACATGAGGAGAAAATTCTTTGCAGTGAGGGTGACAGAGCACTGGAGCAGGCTGCCTAAAGAGGTTGTGGAGTCTCCTTCTCTAGAGACTTTCAAAACCTACCTGGATACATTCCTGTTTGGAGCTGATGACCTCTGGAGGTCTTTTCCATCCTCTAAAGTTCTGAGATTCTGTGATTCTACACAAAAGAAGTTTTTGCAGCAGGTATGGAAAGGGGGCTAGGTGGGAGCCACTTCAATTTTTTTGCAAAGTCTCTTTCTCTCCTTGCAGTTATACTCAGACCTGTGCAAGTCTGTGGGCAGCAGCTGGGTGTGCAGTCCAGCAGTGGTGCTACTGAGGGGCTTTGTCCACTTGCTCTCCGGCTGTCACAGCAACTGTGAACAGCATCTGGTTTTTAACCTGCTTGAGTTACTGAAGATTCGCTTGTATGAAATATGAATAAGGAATCATAGAATCACAGAATCAGCCAGGTTGGAAGAGACCTCCAAGATCATCCAGTCCAACCTAGCACCCAGCCCTGTCTAGTCAACTAGACCATGGCACTAAGTGCCTCAGCCAGGCTTTTCTTCAACACCCCCAAGGATGATGACTCCACCACCTCCCTGGGCAGCCCATTCCAATGCCAATCACTCTCTCTGGCAAGAAATTCCTCCTAACATCTAGCCTATATGTCCCCTGGCACAACTTGAGACTGTGTCCTCTTGTTCTGGTGCTGGTTGTCTGGGAGAGGAAACCAACCCCCACCTGGCTGCAACCTCCCTTCAGGTAGTTGCAGGCAGCAATGAGGTCCCCCCTGAGCCTCCTCTTCTCCAGGCTGCACACCCCCAGCTCCCTCAGCCTCTCCTCATAGGATTTGTGCTCCAGGCCCCTCACCAGCTTTGTTGCCCTTCTCTGGACACGTTCCAGCAGCTCAACATCTCTCTTGAATTGAGGAGCCCAGAACTGGACACAGCACTCAAGGTGTGGCCTGACCAGTGCTGAGTACAGGGAAAGAAAGGAAATCTGTAACCAGCCATCCCTGTGGTGGCTGGAAAAATGTCGAAATCATTTCTAAGTGGGCAGTATTCTGGTGCACATGTGCGTTGTAATAAATGACCTGCACTCCTGGTACTGAAGACAATGAAGTTTGGGGCACAGACAAAATATTGTAGAATCACAGAACTATAGGATGATTTAGGTTGGAAAGGACCTTAAAGATCATCCAGTTCCAAGCCCCCACCAAAGACAGGGACACCTCCCACTGGAACAGGTTGCTCAAGGCCTCTTCTGACCTGGCCTCGAACACCTCCAGGGAGGGAGCAGCCACAGCCTCTCTGGGAATCCTGTGCCAGTGTTTCACCACCCTCACTGTAAAGAACTTCTTCCTAACATCCAGTTTAAACCTCCTCTCTGCCAGTTTAAACCCATTACTCCTATCCTGTCATTACAAGATCTTGTAAATAGTCTCTCCCCAGCCCTCCTGTAGGCTTCCTTCAGATACTGCAAGGCTATCATAAGGTGTCCTCAAAGCCTTCTTTTCTCTCGGCTGAAAAGCCCCAACTCTCATAGCCTGTCCTCATGGCAGAGCTGTTCCCACCCTCTGATCATCTTCGTGGTGTCCTCTGGACTTGCTCCAACAGTTCAATGTCCTTCTTGTACTGGGGGCTCCAGAACCGTACACAGTGCTCCAGGTGGGGTCTAATGTTGTCAGAGAAGGATATGTAACTATCACAGCCTTGACCTATTTTATATACAGAGAAATGGAATATCACAGTATCACACACAGTATCACAGTATCATCAGGGTTGGAAGAGACCTCACAGATCATCAAGTCCAACCCTTTACCACAGAGCTCAAGGCTAGACCATGGCACCAAGTGCCACGTCCAATCCTGCCTTGAACAGCCCCAGGGACGGCGACTCCACCACCTCCCCGGGCAGCCCATTCCAGTGTCCAATGACTCTCTCAGTGAAGAACTTTCTCCTCACCTCCAGCCTAAATTTCCCCTGGCGCAGCCTGAGGCTGTGTCCTCTCGTTCTGGCGCTGGCCACCTGAGAGAAGACATCAACCACAGGTACATGTTTTCAATGTCTAAGCTTAAAGCTAGCACATATATCAATGAAGAGTATAGGGGCACCATTCTAGAATGTTGCTCACATTATTATCTTTCCAGAGAATCACAGAGTGTGGGTAGCTGGAAGGGACCTCGAAAGGTCATTCAGTCCAACCTCCCTACCAGATCAGGATCACCTTGACCAGTTCACACAGGGACATGTCCAGGCAGGTTTTAAATATATCCAGAGATGGAGAATCCACAACCACTCTGGGCAACCTGTTCCAGTGTTCTGCCACCCTCACAGTGAAAAATACCTCCTCATGTTTACATGAAACTTCCTATGCCCCAGCTTCCACCCATTGCCCCTTGTCCTGGCATTGGGCATCACCAAGGTGAGCCTGGCTCCATCCTCCTGGTACTCACTCTTTACTTATTTGTAAACATTGATGAGGGTACTCCTCAGTCTTCTCCAAGCTAAAGATCCCCAGCTCCCTCAGTGTCTCCTTGTAAGAGAGATATTCCATTCCCTCAGTAATCTCTGTGGCTCTGCAGTGTACTCTGTCACTAGCCAGCTTAACAGAGAGCAAAGGATATGGCCATCTTAGTAAGAAAGTAACAGGGTGAAAAGAAAGGGAGCGCTGCAAAAAGCTAGCAATCCTGAAAGTTTCATTATTCATAGGCTTATGCATCTTTCCCACAGAAACTGGCTATTGGAGAAGAATGTTTTCTCAGATGTGTATTTTAATGAGAAAGTTTTCTTGCACATTAAGTGAAATTTAAAGCTGACCCTGCTTTGCAAACCTTATTTTCTGAGAGGTTGGCATAAATACGGGTTAACAATTTGCCTCTGATTGAGTTTTGGGGGTCTCCTGCAGCTGAAGCTCCTGAGAATGGATGTGGCACTTGGTGCCATGGTCTAGCCTTGGGTACTGTGGTAAAGGGTTGGACTTGATGATCTGTGAGGTCTCTTCCAACCTTGGTGATACTGTGATACTGTGATACTGTGAGAAAGTTATGGTAGTCTCAAGTTGTGCTAGGGTAGGTATAGGCTGGATATTAGGAAGAAGTTCTTCACAGAGAGAGTGATTTCCCATTGGAATGGGCTGCCCAGGGAGGTGGTGGAGGCACCGTCCCTGGGGGTCTTCAAGAAAAGACTGGATGAGGCACTTAGTGCCATGGTCTAGTTGATTGGTTAGGGCTGGGTGCTAGGTTGGACTGGATGATTTTGGAGGTCTCTTCCAACCTGCTTGATTCTATGATTCTATGATTCTAAAGGTCCTGGGTTTAGTAATGCAGCAAAAGTTTACAAAAAAGAGGAAAAAAAATGGGGGAAGGGGTGTGTGTGGGAGCTTAGCAGCCTCTGCCTCCCAATGCAGCCACAGATGTGTGGAATTCAAAGCAGGGCTCTCTAGAAGCTGCTAATTGCCTGTCCATCACCTGGCACACTAGCGGTTCACACATTTTTGCTATCGACCTAGCAGATTAATAGTAGAACCCAAACAAAGGAACAAAGGCTAAACTGTTCAATTGGGCAGGGTAATGTGTGGTCTTTTCAGGCCAAGATTAACAGAGAAACAGAAAAAAAACCCCGGTGTTCTTTGTGTAACTAAAGCTGCAGCGACTGTAACTCTGCAAACAGATCGAGTGAGTTCAGCACTATTTGCCAGCCAAACCTGAAACAGCAGTGCTTGAAAAGAAACCCCCCCCTCCCCCCAAAAAAAAACCCAAACAAAAAACTCCCCAATAAGCCAAACCCCCAAACCTTACACCGAAAAATCTTTCAAAGCCAAATGATGTAACATTGGAGTTAATTTTGATGCCACTTTTAAGAGTCGGCAGCATAGCTAAAATTATTCATAAATGCTGGAAACTGTTGACCATTATGCCACAGCCTTGTGCTGAATCTATTTTTAGTATCTCTGTGAGTCTATTTTCAGGACAAAACAGCACTGTTAACAAAAAAAAAAAAAAAAAAAGAAGTATATATATAGTGTTAGAATCATAGAATCATAGAATCAACCAGGTTGGAAGAGACCTCCAAGATCATCCAGTCCAACCTATCACCCAGCCCTAACCAATCAACTAGACCATGGCACTAAGTGCCTCATCCAGGCTTTGCTTGAACACCTCCAGGGACGGTGCCTCCACCACCTCCCTGGGCAGCCCATTCCAATGCCAATCACTCTCTCTGTGAAGAACTTCTTCCTAATATCCAGCCTATACCTACCCTGGCACAACTTGTTCTGACTTTTCTTCTGGTATCTTTGGGACTTGTGTGCTTGGACTGAGGTCAATCAGAATAAGGGTACTGTTATTACTGAAATTAAGATTTTTGTAGTTACTTGTATATTCATAGCTTGGAATTCCAGCTGAGATTAGGACTCCAGTGTGCCAGCAGTGAGGCCACACCAAAAGCAAGCCCTTGAACATGTCCAGTCCTTCTATACCATGGAGCTCTCAAAGCTTCATAATTGAGATTGTAATGGGGTGTGCTCTCTAAATAGAGCAGTGATGGATGACGAGAAAAGGGTGACTTGGGTATGGATTGACTGCTGCAAAGCACATTTTAACTACCTTTATTGAAAATTACTCCATCTTCATTAGGAAGAGAAAAATTCCTTTCAGGCTAAACCAGAAAATACACAAAATAGGCCATTGATCTTCCTTGATTTAGAATCATAGAATCAAGCAGGTTGGAAGAGACCTCCAAGATCATCCAGGCCAACCTAGCACCCAGCCCTATCCAGTCAACTAGACCATGGCACTAAGTGCCTCATCCAGGCTTTTCTTGAACACCTCCAGGGAGAGCGACTCCACCACCTCCCTGGGCAGCCCATTCCAATGCCAATCACTCTCTCTCTGGGAAGAACTTCCTCCTAAGATCCAGCCTAGACGTTCCCTGGTACAATTTGACACTGTGTCCCTTTGTTCTATTGCTGGTTGCCTGGGAGAAGAGTCTGACCCCCATCTGGTTACAACCTCCTTTCTGGTGGTTGTAGAGTAATGAGGCCTCAGAGCCTCCTCTTCTCCAGGCTAAACAACCCCAGCTCCCTCAGTCTCTCCTCAGAGGATCTGTGCTCCAGCCCCCTCACCAGCTTTGTCACCCTTCTCTGGACATGTTCCAGTATCTCAGCATCTCTCTTGAATTGAGGGGCCCAGAACTGGACACAGTACTCAAGGTGTGGCCTGACCAGTGTATTTTATTTCCAAAGGTGGTAATGACCTACAGTTCTCCTTAAGCCTTTGTCAGCTTCTTCCTGCTCATCATACCTATGTCCACAACCACAGCTGCTCTAAGGAAATATTTTTCCAGGGCAATGACGCTACAAACTTGTGTCACTGAAGTGATTCACTGTGTAACAAAGCTGCTGAGAAGTATCCTTGTCCCAAACCATTTTAGCAACAGCCAGCAGAGCTGAGCACAAGCAAGTGGATAGGGGAGAACTGAAGCCAGCAGCGTTGCTGCAGCTGATACACCACATTGTCAGGCTTTAGATCTCTGCATTACAACCCCTTATTTGAGAGGACAGATACTCTCTTTGCTGCTGCTGTTGCCAGTCCCAAATAAAATCTGCTCTCCAGGCCTGATGAATCAGAAGCCTTGAATAACATTAAAAATAAAAAAATCAGAGATTCTGAAGTAAAAATCTTCTGTTCTGGTATGGTTTGACCTCCAAATGGGCCTGAGAGGCTCCCCCAATAATTCTGCAGCAATGGCTTAAATTCTGTTTGAGCAGTACTTCCAGTCTCTGCATTGCTCCCAGTGGCTTTGATTCAACCTTGCAAAGTCTTTCTTACTTGCAGTTTCATTATCAGCTAAAATCTTCCATTGCTGCCAAAGGATCACTTCTCATCAAGCAGTGACCATGTGTTTAGCCACCTTCTCTTTTAGCATCTGTGCTGCTGTGCTCTTGGGTTATCACAGCAGCTAATCCAGCGAGGATGAAACTCGGTGTCATCAGATTTCAGCAGGGCTCCTGTTTAGGGTGATGTAAGTCTTGGAATCAGTGTGAAACCACATCCTAAGTGTCTTAAAGATTTGAGCTTTGTCACAGCCAGATGAAAAGAAGATCAGGAGTAGCAGCACACAGCTGGGTGAGGTGAGTTCCTTCAGGTGAACTCTGCACCCTTGGGAGGGAGACTGGCTGAAACCCAATGCTTGGTAAGAAGCAGCATGGGGAGATTGTGAGATTCCTGCAGGCATTTTAGTTTACAGCAGGAATGGCTGTGTGAGACGTGTGTATGGAGACCTGGTGTGATTGTCTTGGCTGTCAGCAGGCCACTACCTATTCTCCCAAAAGGTTCTCATAGTTCTTATGGAAACCTGTTGTTTTCTATACTGATAACCTGTTGTCTCCATGGCATTCACAAATACACTGGCATCACAGTGGATAAAATTGGGGAAACTTGTTTATCTTTCAAAACAATTAATAAATAATTCCTGAAACTAAATGTTGATCTGAAAAGTGCAAGTCCAAGGGACATCCTGGATATTTGGCTCTGAAATTCTAAGACAATTTAAATTATCTATGTGACTCATAGCACTATCATTTTCATTCCCTTATTCAATGCACATAACTCATAGAAGAGAATCTCCTAAACTACAGCCTTAAGGTTGGGTTCAGTTTTGTTTTCTGTGAATATGCACTAATATTAATTGAAAGTTTTTCATTGCTAGAGGTATTCAATTGAGTAAACTCATTCGCTGACCTACAAATTCTTGATGAGCTATAAGGTATCAACCCCTCTTTAGTGAAGGATGCAATTAGCACTATTTCATCTTACATCTGTAAAAAAACACCAAACAACAAACTGAGAACTTTCATTCTGGAGGAAGAGCCAGGAGGCTTTCAACTGCAGCCAAAGAAACTAAAGTAAGGACATATATTAAATGCAGGCAGAAGAATATTTCAGACCTTAGAAAATCAATTGAGAAGTAATGAACATTGATGAACATATAAAACTTGCAGAGAGTCTCATTTATTCATTGTGAGCTTCAATAAAGGGCATCTCATTTGTCTGCTGCAGAACTGGAGCAGGATGGATTACACTACATAGTGAATATTTTGGTTTGTGTTTTATTGATCTGAGAGAGAAATACTCATTGTATTGTAGAGTACAAACAGGATTCAAATACTAAGGTCAATGGAAAGATTTCTTTTCCCATCAGGGGTTTTAGAGCAGCTTATGTCTGTGAAGTGTAAGTTGCACAATCAACGTAAATTGGTTACACAATCCTGGACCAAAGTGAAGAATATTCTTCTTCTGGACCAAATGAACTGCAGCTACTCCTTGGCCTTTTATTCTATGAATCATGACATAGCACAAAACTGTAATCTTTAATTTAAGAGGTCATCTCCGATAGGATAGGTTGCATCCAGTCTATGTTCACAAAGGCACGAAGGTGCATGTGTATTACCACCTTGATTTTCAGGGCTGCCAATAGAATATGGGCTTAAAAATCTAAATTTTGGGGAAAAAATGGGTTTGATACTTGGTGGGAATTTTATTCACCACCTTAAAATGATGCTTCACAGATATGAGTGAATTGTAACCTTATGTGCTAATCTGAATTGTACCCAATGAGCTGTGCCTTGCAGTGGCAGCACTCAGAGGTATAGTTGGAGAGAAAACCACCATTGTTTGGAGGCTGAACACCAGATGCTGGGAAAGAGATCAAGGACATCAGAAGGAGTATCCTTTGTCCCTGTGACCAACTCGGTTTGAAACATCTCCAACAGGCAGAAATTTCTTCTTCTTCGCCTCTACCTGAGTCTAAAACTAACTCTAAAACTGAAGGAAAATAGAGCCCCAGACAATGGGGAATAGATGCTGACTGTGTGGAGCATTGAGTTTAGATATGTGTGCTCTGGGTATTTTTGTTCCACTGATATTTTTAAGTAGAGTTTTCTTTAAGAGGAAAGGCAGACCAGGTAATGTTTGGAAGAGCCACTGAGTTTCACTTGCAGTTGCATCTGATTCTAACAGGTAGTTACTTACAGATTCTTCTTTGCAGTACATGCACAAAGACCAAGAAGTAGCTCTTTTCCTCTTTCCTTTTTTTCCCTCCTCACTGGTATTTTTAATTTCAAAACACTGAAAAATTCTTTGCCTGCCAGAGGAACAGAACAGATTTCTCCTGATACTTGAAAGAGCACAAAGAATCATGGGGGAGTTCAGCCCCTGTATGGTACAATTTGGCCTGAAATATCAGAGAGGTAGCATAGATAGGATGTGTTGTGTGCTGGTGACAAATTCAACACAAAATATTAATGTACTGCAAAGATCTCCTTCATTTTCTGATTCTGACAACTGCACTTTGCTGTTAGTTACATGTGATGAAATGTGCTATCAAAAGGCATCCATATGCATAGCTTAAAGATTCTTTATACAGGCATTAGAAATCTCCTGCTATGCTCTTTAGTTTTCACTAACAATTGATGAATCCTACTGAGCTTTGCTTCCATTTTGATATAAGTCAGAAGTGATGTGTAACTTGTTTCAGCAACTGATGAGGTTTCAGATATGTGCTGTTTTTAGAGGGAGTGTAAATTAAGAGAGCTGATGAACATGTGGCTACTTGTACTTCTCTGCTGTGCAGCTCAGTAGTAGAAATATGCTTCTGGGAACAATAGGAAGTGCATAATGGGCTTGCAATGTTTTTTTGCTTAATGACAAGGAGAGAGAAGAAAGGTTTGGACTACTGCAGAGGAAAGGATGCTTTTGGCAAGATGACTGTGTTTCAGGGCTGATTTTCAGTGGGACTGTGGTGGCAATGCCAAAGCTTTTGACAGGAGGACTGGGCAATATCCTCTGTTCAGATTTTGGTGCTTTTCTTCATGGCAGGACTACTAAGAAATTAGAAATATGGCCAGATTCATACAACCTGTCACAGAACTGCATTTTATCACTTTCCCACCCCCCCCCCCCCTCCTCCCAGAAGCTCTTTGTCTCTTCTGGCTTATACCTTTTTTCCAGCACATTATTGGTCATGCAGGAGAAAAGCTGAGCTCTTGGTCTGATAGATGCTGGAAAGCCTTATCATAAAAGAAAAGAGTTGATGAAACCTCCTCACTTCATGATTTCATTTGAGGTTCACATATAAGCACTTGCAAACTATTTAAAATCAATCACCTTAATTGTTGGTGTAGGCTACAATCTGGCCCTAAAATTGCTTTCTCGTTAATGTCTCTTCATCAATGACATAGACCACACCTTTAATTCAGTTTTTGCTACGTATCAGAAAAGTCACGTTTGGATAGTTCTTGAATATTTTATTGCATCATAGGATGCAGCTTTGCCCTAGTGAGACCACATGTGGAATACTGTGTCAAATTTTGGGCACCTCTGTTCAGGAGAGACAGAGACCTGCTGGAGAGAGTCCAGAAGAGAGGCATGTGGATGGCTGAGGGACTTGAGCATCTCCCTTCTGAAAAGAGACTGAGAAACCTGGAGCTGTTTAGTCTGGAGAAGAGAGAAGACTGAGAGGAGATCTGATCAATGTGTACAGATATCTGAGGGGTGGGTGCCATGCGGATGGGGCCAATCTCTTGTTGCTGGTCAGCAGCAGTAAGACAAGGAGCAATGGCTACAAACTGAAACATAGAAGGTTTCACCACAACATGAGGAGAAGCTTCTTTACAGTAAGGGTGACAGAGTACTGGACCAGACTGCCCAGAGAGGTTGTGGAGTCTCCTTCTCTGGAGACTTTCCAAGCCTGCCTGAATACATTCCTATGCGAACCACCCTAGGGGCTCCTGCTTTGGTAGGGGAGTTGGACTTGATAATCTCTGTCGGTCCCTTCCAACCTCTAAAGTTCTGTGGTTCTGTGATCCTGTGTCTATATCGACTTAAAAAATGTCCCACTACTACAGCACACAATGGATTTTTTGCATTTCAAATCTTGAAACAACCCAGACCCTACTTCTCAGCAAGTTTTATAACTGAAAGATGAGAAGAAAATTGCTATGGCTTAACCACATTTTAGTTGTAGATTGAATAGTTACAGTGAGGAGAATATGGAAATACTATATTTGACCCCAAATAGTGTGAATATCTGTAGTAAGCACAAATACTAAGACATCAGCAGCTGCTCAGAATATCTGTTTCTGGTGTGGTGCATTCATCAGTTTTCTGGGCATGGGAAAGGAAATTGTCTTCTCCATAGTGCTGGAGTGATTATCCCTTACAGTGCTAGAGTGATTTATTGACTTTCCTTTCAAAAGACTACAAGGCAGTGAGATCTTGAATTGCCCTCCTAAGAGTGCCACTGCACAAGATGCCCAATGGAGCAAGAAAAGCAGGGAAAGCAAAATCATTTTTCTTAATGTATTTTATAACAATGATGATGACTTACAAAGCTAGTTATGGTCTCTAGTCCAGAACTTCTGCACACCCTGCCCACAATTCCATCAGATCCTAAGTGTGGAGTATCATTATGTCTGCATCTTTTGTCAGCGTACGGCAATAGTATCTTTAAGAGAACAGGGATACCACAGGGACACATGATTCTGTCCCACACAGTCACATCCTGGAAATGAGATTAAATGGCCTAGGTAAAACATTAATTTCCATGACTTTGCTACTTAATTACCATCCCAAACTGCTGCAAGATCATCAACTGTGACGAAGAATAGGAAGAAAAATTTGTCTTCTGTATTTTACATTCAGCAGCAGCCACACAGCATTTATCTACAGTAGAAATGCTCGTGCATCTGCTTTCTTCCTAAGGCTTCAATGCATACTAATTATTTTCTCATGTATATTAACTAGGATTTTATAGCTTTTGCTGCTTTGTGCACTGCTTCAAATCTTTATCCCATAGCTTTTCTGCTATCTTGCTTGCTTAGAGCTGAAAATAGTTTTCTGTAGAAGTCTGGTGCAAATTCCTCTTTGTTCATGGGCAGCCTTGTAAGTTTAATAATACTATATAGTATGAAGACCATACCCTTTCGAGGAGCCTTATGTTTTCTGGGGGAAGTGAAGCACTAAAGTGTACTAAAGTATTGAACTGCCCTGTTTTATGACACTTTGTTTGTCTTCAACAAAAAGCTGGACAGGACAAAGTCCTCTATAAATGCCAAGAGACCCATTACAAGCCTCCACATTAATGACTATTTTGCCTGTTTAGTCTCAATGATCTCTGGAGGTCCCTTCCAGCCTCTAAAGTTCTGGAATTCTGTGATTCTGTAACTAATCTTAACATCACCCATACTCAGTTCTGGGCCACGCAATTCAAGATAGATGCTGAGATGCTGGAATGTGTCCAGAGAAGGGTGACAAAGCTAGTGAAAGGCCTGGAACATAAACCCAATGAGGAGAGGCTGAGGGAGGTGGAGTTGTTTAGCCTGGAGAAGAGAAGGTTCAGGGGTGACCTCATTGCTGTATACAACTAGCTGAAGGGAGGTTGTGGGCAGGTGAGGGTTGGTCTCTTTTCCCAAGCAACCAGCAATAGAACAAGGGGACACAGTCTCAAGTTGTGCTGGGGGAAGTCTAGGCTGGATGTTAGGAGGAAGTTGTTGCCAGACAGAGTGATTGCCATTGGAATGGGCTGCCCAGGGAGGTGGTGGAGGCACTGTCCCAGGAAGTGTTCAAGAAAAGCCTGGATGAGGCACTCAGTGCCATGGTCTGGTTGACTGGCTAGGGCTGGGTGCTAGGTTGGACTGGATGACCTTGGAGGTCTCTTCCAACCTGGTTGATTCTATGATTCAATACATATGGTTTACAGATACAACAGGTATTTAAGTAAGAATACAGATCTAAGTTTTGTTCTCCTTGGTGTCTTCATTGGTTCCACTTTCTGCCATTTTTCATTTCTGTCTTGCTTTGCTTGAATTCCTAGCAAGACATTATTGTGTTTGAAATTATCCACCAGCCTTTGATGTATCAACCTGATATTTATTGACAGCTTGGTCTGCCTTTTTCATATCAATAAGTTTAAGTGAGAAATGTGTAATTTTTCCTATTGTTCATAGGAAGGGAAAAATTCCTTCAGCATACTAAATCATGATTAAAGTCAGCAATTTTCTCTTCTCTCTCCTCATTTAGCCAGCACTGGAAATACCCTTTTCTATATTACCACTTGGCATAAATAATGTGTAATTCATAATTGGCATTAATACTGGGTTGGGTCATTACACCTTGCTCTGCTTCAGTAGTTCTCTCCATGGTCTAGGGGTTGCCTTTATTAACAGGTCAGCCTGAGAAGTGAGGCTACTGGAGAGGAACTACAAATAGGATTCCAAATCCCCTCCTAACTGTTCTGACATATTATCTAATCTTTGCAAGACCATAAACCTTTACAATGAGAACTACCTATACACTTCACTTTACAATACAGTCACACTTTACTGATTTTGAGCTTTCTTCCCACACACACCCCATTTGAACAGATCCAGTTTTTAACTGATTCTGAAAATCAGAGGGGTGAGGATAATATAGACCACATAATGCACTCAAAGTATTTATTCTTAGTAATTAACAGTTAGAAGTTTATTGTGTTATATGTTACAGAGTTTTTCACATGATCTTGTGTAATGAAAGGGATGTGGCCTTGTGCACAGGGCTATACATACATTTGTCTAGGCAAACTTAGCCCTTTGAAAGGCCGAATCATACAATCACAGGATCGTAAAATGGTCCAGACTGCAAGGGACCTCCAAAGGTCATTTAGTCTAACTCCCCCCTCCCTGAAGTCAGCAGGGACATCCTCAACCAGATCAGATTGCCCAGAGCTCTGTTGAGTCCCACCTTGAAGATCTCCAGGGCTGGGACCTCAACTGCCTCTCTGGGCAACCTGTTCCAGTGTTCCACCACCCTCATAGTAAAAAGCTTGTTCCTAACATCCAATCTAAATCTGCTCTTCTCTAGTTTGAAGATGTTGTCCCTCATCCTGTCACTACACACCTTTGTAAGCAGTCTTCCTCCATCCTTGTAGCCCCCTTCAGGTACTGGAAGTTCTCTACGAGGTCTCCCTGGAGCCTTCTCTTCTCCAGACTGAGCAAACCAGCTCTCTCAGCCTGTCCTCAGAGCAGAGGTGCTCCAATCCTCTGATCATTTTTATGGCACTCCTCTGCACCTGCTCCATCAGGTCCATGTCCTTCCTATATTAAGGGCTCCAGAGCTGGACACAGTACTTCAGGTGAGGTCTTACCAGAGCAAAGTGGCAGAATCACTTCTCTGGATCTGCTGGCCATGATTCTTTTGATGCAGCCCAGGATACCATTGGCCTTCTGGGCTGCAAGTGCACACTGCTCATGTCCAGCTTCTTGTCCATAAGCACACCCAAGTCCTTTTCCTCAGGGCTGCTTTCTCTCATCTCATCCCCAGTCTGTATTGATAGCAAGGATAGTTTTAGCCCAGGTGCAGAACCCTGTAATTTGCTCTTGTTGAACCTCATGAGGATCACCTGGGCCCAAGGCTTTTGCCTAGTTGCAGTCAGTCCATGGCACCCATGGCTGGTTGGATGATTCAACATATAAAATGCTCAAAATGAAGCCAAAGTGTGGAAATGGATTCTCTAAAAGTATAGTTTGAGGACTTTTCACACGTGCAGTGTCATACAGCATTTCTTTCACTTTGCTTATGCATTGTTATTGCTATCTTCTGTTTTTTTGGTGTCCCAGTTCAGACCCAACTGGCAGCTGAGCCCCACACAGCCAACTCACACAACTGCCCTCCTTCACCTCCCAGTGGGATGGGAAAGAAAACTGGGAGAAATAATGGATTGAAATAAGGAGAGCTTAATAGAACATCACAAAGACATTAAAACAAATCAAATATATCAATTATACTAATTATTGAGTAATAATACTGTGAAATGTTATATACAGTGAGTGATACAAAATGGAGCACTGGTGACAAAGGCCCAGCCTTGCCCAGCCATCTGATCTTGCCCCAGGGCTACAGCACAGCCAACTGCTCAAAGATCTCAATGTACAGGGGATGTCCTGCACTCAGGTCACATCAGCCCCGTGCAACATTGCAGGTCTGGGAAAGAGTGGTTGGAAATGTGCCCAGTAGAGAAAGATCTGGGGGTGTTACAATCACAGAATAGTAGAATGGTTTAGGTTGGAAGGGACACCACCATAGGCAGGGACACCTCCCACTACCACTGATTACTCAAGGCCCCTTCCAATCTAGTCTTGAATACCTCCAAGGAGGGAACATCCACAACCTCCCTGGGAAACCTGTTCCAATGTTTCACCAACCTCACTGTAATGAACTTGTTCCTAACATGTAGTATAAATCTTTCCTCACCCTGTCATTAAAAGACCTTTTAAATAGTCCCTCCTCAGCCTTCCTGCAGGCCCATTTCAGATACTGGAAGGCCACTACAAGGTCTCTCTCTTCAAAGCCTCCTCTCCTTTGAGCTGAAAAGCCCCAACTCTCATAGCCTGTTCTCATAAGAGAGGTGCTCCAGTCTCTTTGTGGTCCTCCTCTGGACTTGCTTCAGCAGTTCTATGTCCTTCTTCTGTGGGGAGCTCCAGAATTGTACACAATGTTGGCTGACAAATGCCTGCCACACTGCCAGAAAGGTACTCGAGTGGCCAAGAAGGCAGCAGCATCCTGACCTGTAGTATTTTGAGAAGCAGGATGTGATGGTTTGGGCTCTTACCCGCCCCCCCCTCCCACTTTTGAATTTGCCCCAGCTAACTCAGAAGGAACTCCAGAAATATAAATGAAGCTATTTATTTTACAGCAGCAAATATACAAGCAGCTATTTACAATATATACAGTTATATACAGAAATATACAAAGGATAAACAATACAAAAGCACAACTCCCTTCCCAGAAACCTGAGTCCCCAGGAAGGGCTCTCAAACCACCCCAACACCTTCCCCGGCCCCTCTCAACCTTACCCCAGTTCCCAGGAAGAAGAGAGGTGCAGCCAAGAGGTTAAGAAGGAAGGTTAGTGGCAGTGGGGTTAAGAAGATGTGACTAGGTCTGAAGGCAGAGGCAGAAATGAAAAGACAAAATGGAGAATGTTTACTTCTTCTTCCCAGAGTTCTCAGCAGGACTGTGAGCGAAGAGACAACCATGTTTACCTTTTCACTGCCCATTATCTAGTTCTTTCACCAAAACATTCTAGCTTGCTTCAAACCAGCACACAGGACCAGAGAAGTTACTGCCCCCTTGTACTCAGCACTGGTGAGGTCGCACCTTGAGAAGCATGTTCAGTTTTGGGACTCTCGCTGCAAGCAAGACATTGAGGTGCTGCAGTGTCGTAGTTTGAAGGGTCCCAGGTTCCCCTAAGAAGACTGCAGAGACTAAGGCTTGTCCCACGGTGACAGACCTGGTCGTCCCAGGATATTGTGACGTTGTTATTCCATTCCATTTCCCAGTATCAGAGCTAACAAGGTGGTGCCTGGTTCACATCACTCTCTCTTTCCCTTCTCCTCACCTCTCTCTCTGGAAAGAGCACACATCCTTATCTCATGGACTGTGGGGAGATGGCTTCTAGCTGGCAGGGAATTTTGAGCTGTCATGCAGCCTACTGAGGCCTATGTAGGCCTAAGATGGGGAGGGGGGAGTGGGACAGTTGTGGCCTGCTCTCAGGCCTGCCAAGGGTGGAACGGGTGGAGGATTCTAGATGGTTTAGTCTGATAGGCTTGGCTTAGCCTGTTGATGTATTCATTGTACATTATTGCCTTTTCCATGTATGCACTGGTAAGTAGCATCTCTCTTTGAACTTCCAATCTGTGTACAGTATCTTCATTCTTACTCTCTACAAGGAGTAAGAGTCACTCCTGTTGCCCAGAGTAGCTTGTGTCCTCAAACTAGGACAACAATCCCAGTAAAGGTCTTATGAGAAGCATCTGAGGAAACTGAGACTGCCTAGTCTGGAGCAAAGGAGGCTGAGGAGAAACTTTCTCACTCTTTACAGCTACCTGAAAGGAGCTTGTAGTGAGATCAGTGTTCATCTCTTCTCTAATAAGTGATAGGACAAGAGGAAATGGCCCTGAGTTGCACCGGGGAAGGTTCAGATTGGATATTAAAAGAAACATCTCCACTGTAAAGCTTATCAGACACTGGAACAGGCTTCCCAAGAAGGTGGTTGAATGTCCCTCCCTGGAGGTGTTTAAAAGACACACCAATTCGGTGCCAAGGAACATCTATTAGCACCAGACTTGGTGGAGTTAGGTATTGATTTGACTTGATGACCTTAAAGGTTCTTTTCAAACCAAAGCAATCCCATGACTCTGGGATGTCTGAGTATTGATAGAACAAACTTAGTGAGCTATTTGGTTGGACTGGATGACCCTGGAGGTCTCTTCCAACCTGGTTGATTCTATTCTATCTAGTGGACAAGTGGTATAATTAACTACAAGAAGGTTCTCTCTACTCTGCCCTGGTGAGGCCACATTCAGAATATTGTGCCCAGTTCTGGGCCCCTCAGCTCAAGAAGGGCAGGGAGCTGCTTGACATCCCAGTGCAGAGACAACAATTATTAAGGAAATGGAACCTCTTCCTCCTGAGGAGAGCTGGGGTTCTTTAGCTTGGGGAATAGGAGACTGAGGAGTGACCTCATTGATATTTAGAAATAAAGGTATATTTACATAGAATGGTTCAGTTTGGAGGGGACCTCAAAGCTCATCCAGTTCCAACCCCATGCCATAGACAAGGGCACTTCCTACCAGAACAGACCACTCAAGGCCTCATCCAACCTGGGCTTCCAGTTCAGCCAAGCACTTCAACCCATCATAGGTGAGCAGAAAGCAGCAGCTAAACATAGGAGAGTAAGGAGACCCAGCCAGCACCCGTGGGGGGATGTTAGAGCAATCATTGAGTCTTTAGCCTAGCTAACCGGGGGGCCACCAGGCCCCCCGGCCTTTAGATCACCTCCACCAGTCACCCAGTGTGCACCATGGGCACTCACCAGTCACGGTGTGAGGAGGATCCTCTGCCCAATTGGGCAAGCTTAGGGCTTCTGCCTTTCCTGAGGGGGATTATAAAGGGGAGTGGGCAGGGAGGACAAAGTAGTCACACCTGGGGTGGGAGGAGACTCCAACAGAAGCCAGGTGCTCTGGGTTTGGGGTAAAAAGGGGAAAATTAGATGTAGGGTGGGGAAGGGGCAGGTGTGGTGGAAAAGGGAAAGTGGTGCTGGAACTCCTGCCTCATTAATTGCCCAAGTAAATCAGGTGCCCAGGGAGGTGGTGGAGTTACCATCCCTGGAGGTGCCATGGTCTAATCGAGTGGATAGGGTTGGACTGGATGATCTTGGAGGTCTCTTCCAACCTGGTTGATTCTGTGATTGGAGGGTAGAGTGATAGTTTGCTTTTTGTACTGCACAGGCTTATCAAACCAGCAGTAAAATAGCAAAACATTGGGTGCTGCATTGTGTTGGAGGGAGTCATATAATCACAGATGTATTGGAGAGCTTTGGCAATGATTCCAGTATGAATAGGTTTAGGCTCCTTAAACACACAGGTACAGGTGATCTTATCAATTATTCTGAAGAGATTACATCAGCTCAGATATGATACCTTGAATCCAAAGCTTATTGTATCTGTAGAGCTATTGAACTTCCAGAAGTGTAGGGATTGTAGATAACTTCATTTAGAATTGCAATCCATTCTCAACCTTAACTGCTTTCTTAGGCTGTTATATGTAAATTCATATTCAAGATCCTCATGTCCCTTATATGAGTGTTTCTTTTAATTAAACAAGGTGTTTGATACCGTGAGTGAATTTCTGAAGCAAACAGAAATTGCACAGTGTTATCTCTGGCTGAATGTCTTTTGAGATAATTCCTGTTTGCACTGCCTCATTAAAGTTCTCTAGCAGATATTTAGCTCTTAAAATAAAAATAAATTAAAAAAAAACAGAAAAAAAAAGAAAAGAAAAAGGAAAAATGAAAGAAAAGAGAAAAAAAAAAGAAAAGAAAATGAGAAAAAAAGAAAAGAAAATAAGAAAAAAAGGAAAGAAAAAAAGAAATGCCTCCCTGGAGGTGTTTAAAAGCAGAGTGAATGTGATGCTTGAGGCTATGGTCTAGTGATTAAGGATGCTGGGATGAAGGTTGGACTGGATGATCCTGGTGGTCCTTTCCAACCATAGTGATTAGATGTTGTGCTGAGGGATTTGGTTTAGTCAGGGACTTGTCAGTGTGAAACTAATGATTGGACTTGATGATCTTGAAGGCCTTTCTCAATCTAAGAAATTCTGTGATGCTGTAAAAGAAAAAAAGAAAAGAAAAGGACCTTATAAGCATTCTACTTAAACCCACTTGCTTGGTATGTTTAGCTTGCCCTCTTTATAATCTCTACTTTTTAAATGTCAGTGTTATGAGTTTAACAAGTCCCACTTTCTGCAGGAAGTATATTTGAAGGAACCTGAAGGAAAAACCCTTCCTTTCCCTTTAAGTTGCCAAGGCAGAACTGGCTGCAGTCAGTTGCACTTAGCAAGTACTAAGAACATCTTATTAATTCCTTCATTTTTTGTACTCCAGTTTTACTCCTGCATGACTCATTCTATGGATTATATTCATGTTTAATCTGTTGTTTGAGGTTTTTTTGTTTGTTTTTTTTTAAGGCTAATTCACAAGAATCCAGTGGGATTTTTTCCTCTTTATGCAATTGTTGCCTTGGAAATAGCAGTGGAGAGCCTCAGTGCTTTTTTATAAGACGTGTCATTAAGGATCAGTTGTTTCCTTTCACCATTGGAACATTCATGGAATCAAGCAGGTTGGAAGAGACCTCCAAGATCATCCAGTCCAACCTAGCACCCAGCCCTATCCAGTCAACTAGACCATGGCACTAAGTGCCTCATCCAGGCTTCTCTTGAACACCTCCAGGGACGGTGCCTCCACCACCTCCCTGGGCAGCCCATTCCAATGCCAATCACTCTCTCTGCCAACAACTTCCTCCTAACATCCTATACTTCCCCCGGCACAACTTGGGACTGTGTCCCCTTGTTCTATTGCTGGTTGTCTGGGAGAAGAGACCAACCCCACCTTGACAAACTGCAAGCAAAGATCTCACGTGGGAAGAGATAGGTTCTCTAATGAGCTGAACTTGAAAACACCTGACCAGTAGTCAGTAAGAGCTTCTCTATGCATCAGGTTAAGTTTTATAGAGCTGCCTCAGTAACTACAAGGTTTTGTCCTTGTATTTATGACTGTCAGCAAAGGTCATTCTGTTTTAACATTGTGAATTCTGGGACCTTTTTCAAAGACCAGATCTAAGGCATACTTACATGTATTGCTAGAAGGATGTAGGTTGTCTGGACAATCAGATTAAAACCACAAACAAAACTGCATAGCTGTTTATGAGACAGCTTGATGAAGTACTTGATGTAAATTTATTTAAATGTGCAGTCTCCAGCTCTTTTTTGGTTCAAGATGAATGTAATAGAATAGATGTAGAGGGGCCTTTGCTAGCCAGTGTAAATTTTCATTGTGAACATATTTATATGTCACTGTTACTTACACTCTATGACATATTCTCCCTATGCCATCCTCCAATGTAGCCTTTACAATCCCTCCGGCATGTTCTGTGTCATCTCAGTTGTAAGAAATGTGTTGGCTGTGGTCTTTCAGTGTGTTCTCAGAGTAGTGGGAAGTCCTACTTTCATGTCACAGGACAGCCTTGCTTTTGGTTTCCCTAAAGACAGTGATAAAGCTTTCATTGTCTCCAACAAGATCTGCAGACAGAGCCCTTTTTTAATGGGCACATTTTCCTTTTGCTAGCTTTTTTCTTGCTGTTGTTTTTGCCATGAAAATGCATGGAGAAAATTTTATTCTTAAGTCTTTTATTTGGATCTATAGAAGCCAGATCCTATCTGATGCAGTCCTAAATGCTGAACAAATATCACTTGCTTGAAAGAAGTGTGCTTGCTTATTTTTTCCTCCTTTTTACCTCAAAACAGAGGTGTTGAAGAGCTACAGTCAGTGGCTTCTGAATACAGCAAAGTAAACTCCACTTTGTTTAGGAGTTAGTTCCTTTAGACCTAACTCTTCTTTTAAAAGGGGACCTCTCTTCTGCTTCCCTCTTTTAAAAATTATTTTTCTTGCATGCAGTTGAATATTTCCCTCTTCCAGTCATCCTGTAAAAACTATTTACTTAATGGGATTTAGGAGAGAATGTGGAAATGTATTACAGAATTATGATGTAAGTTTCTTGTGGCTTGTCAGACAAAGTGAGTTATTTGTCCCTGCTGAATGTTTGTTCCTTAATAATGCTAGAATAATGGTTTGTTGTAAAGCAGTATCTCATAGTGAATGATCTTGAAAACACCATCTTTGATATTCAACTATTCTAGTTTATGGGCTGATTTCCAATGACTTCTGGTAAGTTTTCTATGCAGTGCAGTTCACTCACTTTGAAGTGTTACAAATCTCACATAGGGGAATACGTCTGGTGTAGTGCAGTCTGGTGTCCTCAGTAGCTAAGTGGCATGCCAACATGTGAAAATCAATTGAAATCTAATACTGGCATTGCCTGCAAGTTGGAGTACCCTACAGGTACAAAATAGTAGTGTAAAATGTAATTCTGGTTGTGTGGTCCTCTGACTCGTTCACTTTTCCTGCTCTGCTGTGGTGGCTAAATGAATCAGTCCTAATTCAGTATAGATCCAAAGGCACTTTGTGCAAAGTGTCTTTTAAGCTGGCTCATAAACCAAAACATAATACACAAGTTATCAACACAATGTTGTCCTCTGAGCCAGGGGTACTTGTGATCACTTACCAGGCCTTTTTGCCCTTCTATGATGTGTGTTGGTTCTCCTGTATTTAAGAACCAGCAGCAAAAAATCACATCTGAAAAGTGTTTTCTCTGAGAATCCTCTTTTCACCGTTGATTGCCTTACTTTGAGTTCATCCAGCAATGTTTGCAAAATTCACTGTGTTTGGTTATTAGTCTTGCATTTCACCTAGCAAGGCTTAATGATCTCTTAGCTAGAGAATACCTGTCTCACAGGCTCTATCCCCCAGTTTTACTTAAATGTAGCACGTCCTCCCTGTTCTGTTTTTTTCTTTAGGCTGTGCAGAGTAACCCATAGAGCTACTGATTTGCAGGGTTAATCCTTGCATTTACTCTAGTATGGCACAGATTGAGTCATGGTGATTCAGCTCTTGTGTTGCTTAGTTTATTGTTGCACTGCGTGAGAGTCTGGGGGGTTAGGACTGTTGTGCTTTAAACAAATCCCACAGAATCCCAATAGCAGTTTCCCTGTATGCTTCTTTTGCTTGTTTGAGTCCTACTTGTTTTTTGGAGTTTTGCTTTGGTTTTGTATTGTTTGGTTTGCTTGCTTTTGTCTTTTTTTTTTTTTTTTTTTGGTCATTTTGGTGGGTTTGTGTGTTTATTTGTTTGAGGGTTTTTGTGTGTGTTCTTTTTCCTTTCCTTTTCCTTTTCCTTTTCCCTTTCCCTTTTCCTTTCCCTTTTCCCTTTCCCTTTTCCTTTCCTCATTCCAAGTGTTTGAGAGATGATTTAGGACTCCTGAAAAGTCTCTAATTTCCACAGTACTTTGCTAAACACCTTTTGCAGTCAAGCTTTCTCAAGTTGCCTCTCTGAAGCAATGATGACATTACAGGGAGCTATAGCTAAGCTAGCTTTAAAGTACTTTCCCTGCTACTGCTGCCTCTGGACTGGTAGATCAAGGAGCACAGTTTTCTGTAAAACTCATCTGAGAAGGCAGGTAAATGCTATGAAGATTATCTCATGTTGAGCTCTGTACTGCTGTGGCTAACATGCCAATGAATGCCCAGACTGTCTAGATTAGAGTGTGCTTACACAATCTCTGACACTGCAGTAAGCTAGGGGACCACCATGTGCTACAGAAGGGAGAGGAAGCCTCTGCTGAGAACATAGAATTGCTGCCTGCTTTTAAACATAGAATCATAGAATCACAGAACCATAGAATGGCTTAAGTTAGAAGGCACTTAGAGATCATCTACTCCATCCTCCTCACTATGGGCAGGGACACCTCTCTACTAGACTCAGCTGCTCATGGTCTTATCCAGTTTGGCCTTGAACATCGCCAAGGAAGATGCACCCACAACCTCCCTGACCAATCTATTCCAGAGTGTCACCACCCTCTTAATGAAGAACTTCTTCCTAAGGTCCAGTTTAAATCTACTTTCCCTCAGCTTAAAACCATTCCCCCTTTTCCTGTTGCTAGACACCCTTTTCAAGTCCCTCTCCAACCTTTCTGTAGGATCCCTTCGGGTACTGTAAGGAATCTATAAAGTCAGCTTGGAGTCTTCTCTTCTCTAGGCTGAACAACCATATTCTGTACAAAGCACAAAGCATTCTGAGTGTAGGCAAGTTCCTCACTTGCCATTCTGTATCATGAAAGGCTTTTGGATTTTTCATTGAACCATCCTGTGCCTGTGTCATAGCATTAAAAAATACAAAGCCAGTGCCTTGAGCTTTTTGACTTTGCTCTTGAAGCAAAAGACATCACAGAAGAAGCATTGCCCATTTTAAAGGAAATCCCATGTTAATTCTGAGTATGGAAGGCCAGGATCTCTATCTGAGTATATAGGGCATAATTTTATCTGGTGATAGAAGTTATAGGTGTGTGTGATACATGGTTAAAAGCCTCCACGATTCTTAACAATCAGACTTTTGATTTTACAACAGAAAAGGAATAACTTGTGTCAGAGTATCTGTGTCCTTCTACACTGCTCTGTGTTCAAACAGTCTCAGGATTATAGGCAAATGAAAGGAAAATTAAAAGTAACTCTTATTTTGGGATAATCCACACTGTCTCTACAGTGTAGTAAATACTGCATCAGATATTCCTACTGTGTCCTACTCTTATGCAGAAAGAAAAATAGGACATTAGGAAACGTAAGAGGAGTTAATATTATTAACTCTTTTTCATTCCTAACTGTAGTACATTTCAGATTAAATGGGAGAGTTAGTGTAAGGCATCTAAAAATATCTTCAAGTAGCATTGCCAGAAGATGTTCATTTGCAGCTGTTATTTATAACTTTGGAGATAAGCAGTAACTTTGTTTTTCACTTGTTTATCTTGATCAGATGTTTTTTTTCCTGGACATAAAAATGAGCCAGCACACATTGTACATGCTGCACTACTCCTTCTCATAGAAGAGCTGTGCTGATTAACTGATAAATAATTCACTCAGGCCTGAAATCATCCTACAAGCCAACTTCTGTCTGCTGCAGATACTTCACTCTTTTGTTCACCTGCCCTGCTTGGGTCGTCAGGGGCACAAAACAAGAGGAAAAGTGATAAACCACCTAATGAGGGTGAAAGAAAAGAGAACAATTTTCTCCTTCCTTCCATTAGACTCTTGCCACAGCACTGAACTATCTAAATTATAACATGTCAAGTTACATTATTCAGTATCAAAAGACATTTCAGTTTCACTTTCCCCAAACCACTTTTCAAACAGTTGCTGTTGGCTGTTGTTGGTAAAAGAGCCTGGAAATACTATGAAACTTGAAGAATCAGTAGTTAATTTTGGAAGTTGGACTATCATGGTGTCAGTGTTGACATGGACTTGAAGTGAGCCACATGTTGCACAAAAATTATTCCAATGCATGGTGTCTGTTTCACGGTTTTGGTGTCTGACTTATACTTGGCACAAGAATTGTTATCACCTGCTGTGCACACATCCTTTTTCCAGCCATGCCTATGTAACAGAAATAGTAATGTTGACTGGATTTGATCTGATCAGATGAAAGAAGCAGCAGGTGACACTGTGATTGGCTTGAGACTGCCAACTCCTCTGGGATACCAATAGAATCATAGCATTGTTTGGGTTGGAAAAGACCTCCAAGATCATCAAGTCCAACCTAACACCACCATGGCCACTAAACCATGTTCCAAAGTATTGTGTCCGCATGATTCTTGAAGACCTCCAG
The DNA here is from genome assembly GCF_015220805.1 of Pogoniulus pusillus. Lineage (NCBI taxonomy): Eukaryota > Metazoa > Chordata > Aves > Piciformes > Lybiidae > Pogoniulus > Pogoniulus pusillus. The sequence continues at coordinate 25,988,823 of NC_087275.1, forward strand.
GGATGATGACTTCACGTCCTCCCTGGGCAGCCTCTTCGATTGCCAATGCCAAAAGCCATTACTATGACATGCTGACACTCGAGACCTGCTGTTGTTTTGTCCCAGGGTGTTCCTCTTCTAATTTATTGTGCTTCTTGCCTACCTCGGGTTGTCTGCTTGCAAAAATGTCAGACTTGTTGTCCTTTATCTCCTTCTGTCCTGGCACCTGTTCCTCATGGGCATGGGGCCATTTTGGGGTAAACTTCATCCAAATGGAGAAAAATGGATCTGCTTGGCTGCTTCAGCAGACTGCTGCTTCTTATCCTAAAACGTGCAATGTCAGTGCCATGAAGCAGTGCCAGTTCCCACCATGATTTTTTCTCCCTTTGCCTTCTCTGCCATTTTCACATCCTTACATGTTTTCAAGTTTCACTGACTGATGCCAGTTTCTAGACAGCAGATGTTCTTGTGCTCATCTTTCTGTTGAACAGCCAGTGACAAGTGAGTTATTTTTGCTTCTGTAATGTAACATGTTCTCAATACGTCACAGAGTTTACCTGTATTTGGTGTTTTCTTACAGGAAACTGATTAAAAAGTGTTCCCATATCACAGAATCACAGAATTAATGAGCTTGGAAACGATCTTTGAGATCATAAAGTCCAACCTATCACTCAACACCATCTAATCAACTAAATCATGGTGCAAAGTGCCACATCCAGTCTCTTTGTAAGCACTTTCAGGGACAGTGACTCCACCATCATATGCACACTAATTGGAAAAACAAGCAGAAAAACAGACTGCATTTTGATTTTCACTCTCTTTGTATCTCTTACTTGGTTGTTTGGCTACTAATGGTTGATGGAAGAGACTCAGCCAGAGTCCATGATTTGTATGATAGCTGCTTTTTAGCTTCCCAGCTGTTCATGGTGGCTTCCCTGATGACAATTTTTGTATGTTATTCTTTGATCAGAACGTGATGGTGTGGAAGAGGAGAAAGGATATCAGTGTCCCTGTCTCCTTTCACAGAATAATAGAATCACAGAATCATAGAATTAACCAGGTTGGAAAAGACTTTCAAGATCATCAAGTCCAACCTATCACCTAACATCTTCTAATTAACTAAACCATGGCACTAAGCACCTCATCCAGTCTCCTCTTAAACACCTCCAGGGATGGTGACTCCATCACCTCCCTGGGCAGCCCCATCTAATGCAAATCACACTTTCTGTGAAGAACTTCCTAACATCCAGCCAAAACCTGCCCTGTTGCAGTGTGGGACTGTGACCTCTTGTTCTGTTACTGGTTGGCTGGGAGAAGAGACCAACCCCCACCTGGCTATGGACTCCTTTCAGGTAGTTGTAGGCAGCAATGAGCTCTCCCCTGAATCTCCTCTTCTCCAGGCTGAACAACCCCAGCTCCTGCCACCGCTTCTTGTAGGGCTGTGCTCCAGTCTCCTTACCAGCTTTGGTGCCCTTCTCTGGATACATTCAAGTACTTTAACATCTTAAATTGAGGGCCCCAGAACTGAACACAGTACTCAAAGTGTTACCTAACCAGTACTAAGTATAGGGGAAGAACAACTTTCCGTTTTCTTTGTTTTCATATGAAAGTTGTTTCATATTTGTTATGCCTTCAGTTTTAGCAAAGTGTTTTAGGGAATCAGCATGGTGCAGTATTTTCCACTAGGACATCATCAGGTCTTAGATATGGAGGAAAAATGCATCATCAAAAAGACACTTGCCCTCAAAATTTTCAGGCTTTGGTACAAACCATCTGTTTTTTGGCAACCAGAAATGAAACATGGAGTTCATGTTCAGGAAAGAAAATTAGCTTTGATAATTACTTATTAACTAATAGTCTCCAGAGTTAATTCTCCTCATAGTACTTAGTAAGATTTTTTCCCATGTTTATTTAAAATATCCCTTAGAAAACTGTAGCAAAATCTACCATCATTGAACATGAGCCAGCAGTGTGCCCAGATGGCCAAGAAAGCCAGTGGCATCCTGGCCTGTATCAGGAACAGTGTGGCTAGCAGAACCAGGGAAGTCATTCTGCCCCTGTACTCAGCACTGGTTAGGCCACACCTTGAGTACTGTGTCCAGTTCTGGGGCCCTCAATTTAAGAAAGGTGTTGAGGTGCTGGAACGTGTTCAGAGAAGGGCACTAAGGCTGGTAAGTGGTGTGGAGCACAGCCCTACAAGAAGTAGCTAGAGAGCTGGGGGTGTTCAGCCTGGAGAAGAGGACTCTCAGGGGAGACCTCACTGCTCTCTATAACTACCTGAAAGGAGGTTGGAGCCAGGCAGAGATTGGTCTCTTCTCCCAGGCACCCAATGACTGTGTCCAGTTTAGGCTGGATGTTAGGAAGAAGCTCTTCACAGAAAGAGTGATTGACACTGGAATGGGCTGCTCAGGGAGGTGGTGGAGTCACCATCCCTGGAGGTGTTTAAGAGGAGGCTGGATGAGGCACTTAGTGCCATGGTTTAGTTAATTAGAAGGTATCAGGTGATAGGTTGGACTCAATGATATCAGAGGTCTTTTCCAACCTGGTTAATTCTGTGATTTCTGTGTTCATATTGACAAAAGTGTAAGGACTTAATTGCCAACTTGTGTATTTCAGTCCCAGTAGTTGTGCTTTTGAAGCAAAGATCATATTTTATTAAATTAGTTTAGGCTTTCATAAACAAAAGTTCTCTTGAGCTTCCTTTAGATGTGAGGTAAATGTTTCTGAAACGGTTCATTCTCAGGCAATACCTACCAAAGCTGAATTTGTTATCTGGTATGAAGATTTTTATCTTCAGACCCTTTCCATAATGAAATCTCAGGAAACAAAACATGATGGATGGGAATATTTGTCCCAATTAGCTGGCACAAATCCATTGTCTTTGCTTCAGGGTGCCCATTTTTCCATATTGCAAACAAGATCTTATTCCCACAACTTGGCCTATAAATTGGCATAGGCAGAAAGCTTTAATTGTTCCAGCAGATTTACTGTTTGCTTTAGGTATTTTTCTGTCTTTCTTTCTAATTTAGTAATTTTTTAACTTCTTATTCTTTTACTGATATAAATGATCACTCTCCTGATGTCTCTGTAGTAAAACCTGTTTCGAAACAATGCTGGTCCTACACAACTAGGCTCTGTGTATTGCTAAAAGGTTCCCCAACTTCAATGGATTTTTACATTTTCTTTTTTTTTTTTTACACAGCTGTGAAGTTCCAGGTGTCTCTTAGGAAAAAATATCAACAGATATGAAATGCAGAAATTTCTTTTCTGTCTTTGTGGCCTTTAATAAATAGGTTTGTGGTGATCTCTGATCTCGTTTGCACCTTAATTTCACAACATGGAAATCCATGAGAACAGATCTTGCTCCTCTGGACAGAGATATTAATCATAGAATCATAGAATCAACCAGGTTGGAAGAGACCTCCAAGATCATCCAGGCCAACCTAGAACCCAGCCCTAGCCAGTCAACTAGACCATGGCACTAAGAGCCTCAGCCAGGCTTTGCTTGAATACCTCCAGGGATGGTGACTCCACCACCTCCCTGGGCAGCCCATTCCAATGCCAATCACTCTCTCTGGGAAGAACTTCCTCCTAACATCCAGCCTATCCTTTCCCCAGCACAACTTCTCTGGACCTTGACAGTGGCCAGTGAGTGAATGAGCAGTTGTATTTTCACCAAGATACATAAGGCCTTTTGTAGCTGATGCCATGAACTATCAAATTCCCACAAGTATTTCTTCACCAAATAAGAACTTCAGTATAATCACTGTGAATTCTTGTGCTGGTTTAAAACTAATACTCTACCCTGGTTCTAAATTATAACCAAGAAACAAAAACTTTCTGGACATATTTGAATAAAAAGGTAAATAAAATAGGGGATTGGGTACAAAAGATCAATAATGATAAGTCTATACCATTCCATACTGTTTTTCCTTCCTTTTCTTCACTCTGGCTGCTGTTGGCTGGTGCCTGTGCATGGCTTTGCTGACCTTGGCTGAGGCTCTTGTTATGGATAAGCAGACAGCAGCAGGACTTTTCTGTTTTCCTGCTTTCCCCTTTCTGGGGGAATCCTTGTGTTGTTTCTGAATTGTAAATAAATGTAAACATGTGTAAATATATTTTGTACATATACATTGTGTTTTATGCCTCTAGATTTTAGCTTGCTTGGACATAGAGTTCTGTTTTGCTTCCAAACCTTCTGAGCTAGTCTGGTGAGTTATTTTTGGTGGTACTTTCAACCTACCACAGATCTGTATAAGATAAAATAAAAAATATTAAACCTCAGGATCTTTTTTTGCTTACCTTCAAAGGAAATGGCTACCTTAAAACATCTATGCTAAATTTAACAGAAGACTGACCAACAAATAAATAATTTGTTAAAGGGATTTAACTGCAGATCTCTTCCATTACTGGCATCAGCCTTTCTTTCTGTTTTGCTATAATGCATTCATTTAGCAGAAGTGAATTCTGTGCAGAAGTCTAATCCAAGCAATACTCCTCTTTTTTGTGTACCCTACCGTGCTGTGAACTCCCTCTTGCTCTTAGTGCAGATATGCTGCAAGGTGTTCCACTTGAGATGCTATGGGACAAATTTGTTTTCTCCCTGTGACAGTGGTATGCTGTGAAATTTATACATTTCCTTTGGCTAAAGGATTACCTCATACAAAAGATTTGATTACTTGAAGAAAGATATTGAAGTGCTGGAGAGGGTCCAGAAGAGAGCACTGAGACTGCTGAAGGGACTGGAGGGAAAGTTTGATGAGAAGAGGCTGGGGGTGTTTAGTCTGGAGAAGGGGAGACTCAGGGAGGACCATATCACACTCTACAACTACCTGAAGGGAAGTTGTAGGAAGGTGGGGGTCAGGCTCTTCGACCTGTTATGAGAGGGCATGGCCTGAAGCTGCACCAAGGGAGGTTTAGGTTGGATGTTAGGAAGCACATCCTCGTGGAAAGGGTAATTAGACAATGGAATGGACTGCCCAGGGAGGTGCTGAAGTTGCTGTCCCTGGATCTGTTTAAGGAAAGACTGAATATGACACTTGGTGACATGGTCTAGCCAATGTGGTGGTGTTAGGTCCTAACCTGGACTTGATGGTCTCAGAGGTCTGTTCTATCCTCAATAATTCTGTGATTGCACAATATAACATTCATCTGAGAGTGAGGACCGGGTCCACTGCTGAGGCCAAAAATCAGGCAGAGTAGATTGAAGTAGGTGCTGCCTACTTATTACAGCTGAGGATTTACTCAAAAGACTGCTGTAGTGACCTAGTTGTCTGGGTTGACTTCAGAAGAAATCTTTTTATTGTGATGTTTCTGGCTTAGAGTCTGACACTTGCCCACTTCTGATGAGAAAGATAACCTACTGGTGAGCCAAATTATCATGTACCAACAGTTTCTCAAACTCCTTTTTATCTCCAGTTAACCCTGTGGGACTATATTAAGGAATACCTAGACCCCCCTTTCCTCTGAGTGCACACTCATCATGATACCAGAGGAGTTAGAAATTATATTCCTTCCAGAATAACACTGAAGTTAGGTACTGAAGCTGTGAAATAACTGTGGTAATTCATAAGTGTCTGTGAAATGAAAAAACACAAAGCAGAGAGACAATGCCTCAAGTACTCTGCAATTGCTGTAGTGCTTTTTATTATCCCCAGTGGCAGGCAGAAGTTAATTTCAGTGCTGTCATAATCTTTACACTCAAAACATTAATAAAATTTGGTTCCTTGTTTAGTGCTTTACTAAAAGCAGTTGCTTTTTCCACCCCCTCCTTTCAAGTAGTTGTATTAAAAGCTAATATTTGACTCTGTCAGGAGCTAGGATTTGAAATAGCTTCCAGACCACATTTCTGAAATTGCTACTTGCCTAAGAGAGTTTGGAATATCCACAGAATCTGCTGACCTGAAGGCTACTTCTGTAGTTTGTGTTTGCTAATTGCCTTGGCTAACTACCTTGGTTAGAGGATGAAGCTAATCAGACTCATGGAATGGCAGGGGTTTAAAGTGACCTCTAGTCCAACCCCACTGCTAACACAGGTACATCTAAATCAGGGTGCACACGGATGCATCCAGATGGGTTTTGGACATGTCCAGAGGAGGAGACTCAACAACCTTTCTGTGCAGCCTGTTCCAGTGCTCTGCCACCACAAAAGTAAAGATTTTCTTTATGTTTAGGTGGAGCTTCCTGTGTTCCAGTTTGCACTCACTGCCTCTTGTCCTACCACTGGGCACCACAGGAAAGAGCCCAGCCCCACCCTCATGACCTCCACCCTTTAGATATTTATTTGCATCCCCTCTCAGTCTTCTTTTTTTCAGACCCTGGTCTCTCAGCCTCTCCTGATAATCTCCCTAATAATCTTCATGGCCCTCTGCTGACCTCTCTCCAGTAGTTTGCTGACTCTCTTGAACTGGGTATCCCAAACTGGTCTTAATACTTCAGGCAGAGCTTCACCAGGGCAGACCAGAGGGGGAGGAAAACCTTCCTCAACCTTCTGGCCACACTCCTAATGCATCCCAGAATACCATTCACCTTCTTGGCCGTGAGGGCATATTTCTGGCTTATGGTGAACTTGTACTCCACCAGAACTTCCAGGTCCTTCTCTGCAGAGCTGCTTTCCATCAGATCAACCCCTAGCTATGCTGGCATATTGGGTTATTCCTCCTTAGGTGCAGGAGAAGCCCTTGCTGATCTTCAGGAGGTTGACCTCTACCCAACTCAACATCATCAATCTCAACATGATCAAAATATTCCCTGACATACAGGACCATGCCACTATTTTTCTTCCTTGACTGTCCCTTCTGAAGAGTTAATAGCCATCAATTATGGCACTCCATTGATTTGAGTCATCCCATCACATTTCTGTGATGGTTACAATATCATAATTTTTCTGATAGACAGTGACTTCCATCTCCTCCTGTGTGAACCCCATGCTGGGTACATTAGTTTAGATGCATTTCAGTTGGTCTAAAGGTCTTGTCACCATTTTGAAGTGAGAAGTCCCCATTTCTGCCTGGCTGTCCTCAGGTGCTCCTGTTCTGTCTTTGGGTTTATTTCGAGCCAGCCCTTTTTGTGCCCTCCCCCTTTCAAATCCAGTTGAAAGCTCTTTTAGTGAGCCCTCCTAGCTCCTGGGCCAAGAAATACTACTTAGTGATGACCCATTTGTGAATGCACAGGGTCTCTATGACAATTAGCAAGTAACTGTACCCAAGCAGAAGCTTTTGGGAAGATGACAGCACAAGAAAGACCTTGTATGTATGCAAGTATATTGGAATAGGGATAAAATATTTTGCCTGGGTCAAATATTCTTGTGAGGTGCTGTGCCTGATGCAGGGAATTAATATGTGACTCACTGGTGACTTCAGAGATGTGAATGGATAAATAGAGCAAGGGAAGTGAGATTTTTCTCTGTAGAATCACAGATAATTTTCCTTTACCTTATATAAACAAGAGAACTTAATGCTCCAGGGCTGTCTGGATCAGGAGACTGCAACACATATTATTCTTTCTGTTTCTCGAGTGCCTACTCACGTGCAGAAGAAGCTGTTCAGAGTTGTTCATTTTGAAAAAGGAGCTGGTTTTAGTTTGCATGTCAGCTATTTCTCTTTAGGTGCTCATAAAGCCACAGAAAAAGCATCACAGGATGTACTTACAGTGGAGCCCTTTCAGCTAGCTTTAAGGAAGGCAACACGTAAGTTCATGCTATTGAGGTCTATATATGAAATGGTACAAGCTACTCTAATTCACATCCAGATCATCTTAGATTGCAGACTTGGCAGTTTTTGCTAAGGAGAAAAGCCTAATTGTCGTGTCTCAAATAATATTTTTTTCCAAGGAGAACTGTAAAAGATGACTTTTTGCTATGTGTCTAAGCAGAAAATACCATTTGATAAGGTAGTGCATACATATATATATATATATGCACACACACTTGGTGAGTGCCAAGAGGATGGAGTCAGGCTCTGCTCAGTGACGCCCAATGACAGGACAAGAGGCAATGAGTGGAAGTTGAGGCATAGGAAGTTCCATGGAAACATGAGGAATTTTCTTACTGTGAGGGTGGCAGAACGCTGGAACAGGTTGCCTGGGGGAGTTTGAGAGTCTCCCTCTCTGGAGATATTCAAGACTTGCCTGGATGCATTCCTGTGTGATCTGGTCTAGGTGATCCTGCCCTGGCAGGGAGGTTGGACTAGATGGTCTTTCAAGATACTTTCCAACCACTAACATCTGTGATTCTGTAATATATATACTTATATACATACTTGCATTATGCCTACTTAGGTGGCAGCATGTGAGCAAATCTACTGCTCGCCTTTGAGGACATGAGCAATAATGATAACAATAGCTGTCAGCAATTACAGTAGCAATTGTAAGAGAAAATCACCTGTGATCAGAAAGCTCTGCTCTGACATTCCAGCTTGTTTCGCTTTTATGCATCCTGCAACTTCCTCAATGCCCTTTGCTGAGCACTGTGGTGAACTTACTGACTGAGATCAGTGTTCTTTAAGCTGAGGCTTGTTTTACTGACACTGACTTGTTTATTGACACTGACTTATTTTATTGGCACTGGATGATTTACCCTCTCTAACAGATGCTTCATCTTCTTTTAATACATTAAAACCATAGACTCATAGAATCATAGAATCAGCCAGGTTGGAAGAGACCTCCAAGATCATCCAGTCCAACCTAGCACCCAGCCCTAACCAGTCAACTAGACCATGGCACTAAGTGCCTCATCCAGGCTTTTCTTGAAGACCCCCAGAGACGGTGCCTCCACCACCTCCCTGGGCAGCCCATTCCAATGCCAATCACTCTCTCTGTGAAGAACTTCTTCCTAACATCCAGCCTATACCTACCCTGGCACAACTTGAGACTGTGTCCCCTTGTTCTATTGCTGGTTGCCTGGGAGAAGAGATTATCTCTGTCATAAACAAGAAATACAGGGATTCCAAGAATAGCAAAGAGTCATAGATTTATAGACCTGTTTTGGTTGGAAAACACCTCTAAGATCATTGAGTCCAACCATTGACCTAACACCACCATGGCCATTAAACTATATCCCTAAGTGAATGATGTAAGATGGAGCATCCTGAACACAAAGTCTCTCATATTTTATATTTACATTTTGCCTTTACATTTCCACTTCACCACTGTAATTGTATTCACAGGCACTACGAGAAGAGAAATATTAAAGGAAAAAGGAGAAAATGTAGGCATTAAACGGGCTGCATTACTATCATCTATTCTGCACCGTGTGGCCATTTCCCTTCTATTTTTGAAGCACACAAGAATTACACTCAGGAACAGGAGAGTAACATAATCAGGATTTCCTCAATGAGAAAAATGGCTTAGCAACCATACTGCTTACATGAAAAATTGAACTGCTGACTCACACATCAGCTAAGGATTTTTCTTGATGTTTTTTGTTCCCCTTCTCTTTGCACTGATGTGAGAGTGTGTGTGTTATACTGGATTCACTAAAGAGATCTGAAACCTGTGGGATTTGCTGTTTCCTAATTTTTTTTGTAACACATGGGTTTCTTGCAAGCTTCTTTCCATTTATCTGCAGAGAGTTTTCTTTTCTTCCCTTGACATTTCTTCTATCATCTGATAAAACCATCTTGCAAGGGAAAAGGAAAAGGTTTTTTCCCCTCTCACAATACACATCAGACATCTGAATTAATAGGCTGTGGTGATAATATTTCCATTCAACCAGTCAAAATGGTATACGAGAGTATTTGTAAGGTGTAAGCACTCAGCTGTGAGCCACAAGGCTTTTATATATATATATATATATAAAAGAGAGCCAATGGCATCCTGGCCTGCATCAGGAACAGTGTGGCCAGTAGGACAAGGGAGGTTATTCTTCCCCTGTACTCAGCACTGGTCAGGCCACACCTTGAGTACTGTGTCCAGTTCTGGGCCCCTCAATTCAAGAAAGATGTTGAGGTGCTGGAACATGTCCAGAGAAGGGCAACAAAGCTGGTGAGGGGCCTGGAGCACAAATCCTATGAGGAGAGGTTGAGGGAGCTGGGGGTGTGCAGCCTGGAGAAGAGGAGGCTCAGGGGAGATCTTATTACTGTCTACAACTACCTGAAGGGGCATTGTAGCCAGGTGGGGGGTGGCCTCTTCTGCCAGGCAACCAGCACCAGAACGAGGGGACACAGTCTCAAGTTGTGCCATGGGAGGTATAGGCTGGATATTAGGAAGAGGTTCTTCCCAGAGAGAGTGATTGGCATTGGAATGGGCTGCCCAGGGAGGTGGTGGAGGCACCGTCCCTGGGGGTCTTCAAGAAAAGCCTGGATGAGGCACTTAGTGCCATGGTCTAGTTGACTGGATAGGGCTGGGTGATAGGTTGGAGTGGATGATCTTGGAGGTCTCTTCCAACCTGCTTGATTCTGTGATTCTATGATTGTATGATTATATATATATATATATATATATATATATATATATGCATGCATTTTTTTTAAGATGTCTTTAATTGAAGCTAAAAATGTTATGTGGCAATACCATGATGGCAGTTGTTCTTTCAAGGTCATTCTGTAATCCTTTAACTTCATTTTCCTTCAGGTCTTGTGGATCTTCTGTCCCTTGGGAAATACAGAGTCGTTGGCTTGCCGAGGCAAACAGGGAGGATGCCGTTGAATGTTTTGCTTTGTTTATACAATGCCATTCGAAACATTTCAGGGCTCTGATTAAACCAGAGGAAATTACTTTATAACTGGAGCTTCTAATGGCAAATATATCCTGGGATATGTACTCCAGACTTTCTCTGCTTCCAACAATTTTGTAAATAACTTTAGCATGTCTGCGAATGTCAGAGCTGTGTATCAGCAGTGCCTAGAGCATTGTTCAAGGGAAGGAAACGGAAGAGTGAGGACATTGTGAACAAGCTCCTGGCCAAATAAAAAAGACCAAAGAAGTGAGTATATCCTTTTAATGGATAGCTTCTGTTTCTTCTAAGGTAAATAAACAATAAGCCAGAAACCTACTATTGTGAAACCTGATATTAGAAAATGCCTTTTTGGCTAGAAATTTGTGTTGATGCATGAATCTGGGATCGCTGGCTTAATCTTATTTAAATGAAAAGCATATCTAAAAGATCCTAAGTTAATTCCTCTCACACTGAAATATTAGAGCAGCTTAGATTAAGACATTAAAAAAAACCCTCTAGCTTCATTAAGAAGTTATTAATAGATTTGCTCTAACCAGTCATCTTGAAGAAACACACTGTAATAGTTTTTATCAGCAGTGTGAAGTTCATTCTGAAATAGAAGGCATTTGCAATGAGGATGATTAATGATTTAATACAAAGATTGACAAATTAATTAGGCTAGGGGGAAGTATTTTTCTTGGTCTTCCTCACATTAAGAGTGAATGAATGACAGTAATGTTGCTTGGTAAGGAATGTCATTTTCCTAGATGCTAGCAACACAAGTGCTGGCTGCATATGTACTGGCAGTGAGAACTCAGAAGCTGACATATGGAGCTCTCTGGGCTCCCAGGATGTTGAACTGGCTGGAATGGATGGGTCTTACTGGCCTGCACTAACTATGCCTTCCTGGCAGCCAGTGAGCTGCAGCGTTTGGCACATTTTCTGTAGGAGAGGGAGGGAAGAAGGAGAAAGGAAAGAGAGGGTGGAAACAGCTAAATATACACAGTCATAACCAAATCCTGTGGGCATGCTGGAGACTGCCTGTCCCAGCCTTTCCTTGAAAGATCTGAGGGAGTTGCTGCAATTTTCATCATCAAGATTTTGCTAGTTTTGCATGCCACAAAGCTCTTACTGAATGTTGCATTTTCTGGTTAACCACCCTGAATGAAATGCTTGACTTAGCAGCTGAAAACTGAATGAAGTTGTTTGCATTTAACCAATTTGGTATGGAAAGGAAAACCATTAATGGAAAGAGTACCAATAATACAAAGAGATTCTCATGCAGCAAAATGGTTTGCAGAGGTCATCAGCAGAGTCTGAAGTGCAAGCATCAGCTACCTATCTGATTTTCTCAGAAGCTTTTGAAACAGCCAGGATGATACAGTCAGAAGGCAAATTGGTTCAGAAACATTTGGCTTTGTTTCTCTCTCAAAGTTTTTTAAGCTTTCTGCTTGAACAGAGGTCTATAAAATAAGCTGAGTTTAAATGTTGGAGTCTACATGAAACATTGCATCATATATATATATATATATATATATATATAATAAAAATTTATGTTGGTATGCACAGGCCAGGAGTACACTGAATTGTATTCAAAACAAAGCACAGAATTCAGGGATGCTTGGATGGATGCTATGTAAACTAACTAAATTAAATCAGTCTTCTGGGCATATTCCAAACATTCAGCCTGATGAAATAGTTATTGGCTACAACCAGAAAATGAAAAGGGAAGCTATAATGAAACTAGCATTTCAGTTTAAAGCACAGCTGTTGCCACAGCAACCTCTGTAATGGACACATTTAATCCTAAAATTCAGCACTGCATCTGAACTGACTTGAACAGTAAACAGGATGTCAGTGCTTGCAAACCATTTGACCCACTGAAAATTTAGCCTTCCCAGTTGGGATGAAAGAGGTAAATGTACATAAGGTAATGATGAATGATATTGATTGCCTTGATGACTTAGAAATTTTCTTGCAGGGAGTTTATTTGATTTCATAAGCTTAGTGAAGATAAGCATAGCCTAAATGACATTCAGAGGAAGATACTAGGCTGAAATAGAATTTTTGGGAAACTGACAGTTTTTGCAAGCCCAGGCTTCATGCACTAGACAGGAGTTTACCATGCTTCTATTTACCAGCCTTTCCAGCATGGTGTCACAAGATAACCGATCTGTCTCTGTTTTGAGCCCTGAGTCATACCTGGTTTACCTAAGATTGTTTTGCTCCTTGTCTTAATCCTCTGTCTGCTTCTACCAGAATGGAAAAATGGGATGACACCCTGCCAGTCTTTAGGACAAGAATCTTACTGTTTCTGAAGGTGATTCTTTCTAGACTCTGACTTAAAGCATAAGCCTAATATTTTTTTTTTTATTCCATTACACAACCTATGAATTTCATTTTACAGACTCTGAAACTTATTTCTTTTCGTATCCTGCTATGATTTGGAAGGAGCCACTGAAGCAAAGAAGGTAAATCAGATTATGGGCTGTATCTGCAAGGGTATTACTAGCAGAGTTAGACACTCAACATTTTCCAGGCCACACTTGGAGTCTTCATATCATCACAGTTCAAGAAAGATGCAGACAGACTGTAGAAGGTCCAAAGGAGGACCACGAAGATGATCAAAGGGCTAGAGAACTTGCCCTGTGAATAAAGACTGAAGGACTTTGGTATTTTAGCTCTCCAGAAGAGATGGTTCAGGAAGGAAATTAATCATTGTTTTCTAGTACTTAAAAAGCATCTGAAAAGAGGACTGAGGCTCTCTCATCACAGAGAGCCACATGCATAAGACAAACAGCAATATGTACAAGTTGCACTGAAGAAAGGAATATTTTACAGTGAGAGCAGCCATTCACTGGAACAACACTTGCAGGGACATGGTAGAGGTTTACAAGAAGTGATAGGACAGGATGCTCAATAATCTCATCAAGGCTTCCTTTTCCACAAAGGTTAGACCAGTTTTTTGTTTGTTTTTTTTTAAGTTTACTTTCAATGTGGTCTGCTCTGTGATTTTTTTATTCAACCCTTAAAATGTATGAGGAAATACATTTGCAGGACCTGCCATCCCAACTACTGTAGGTAATCATATTTAATTGCAATGAACCAATTCTCATGCCTTAATGTGCTAGGAAACACCTGCAAAATGAAGTTATGTTAATGAAAGAATCAAAGAGATAAGAAAGAGCTGAACTAAGCTAAGCTTGAGATGGGAAGAAGCTTTGATTCTATGACTATATAAAAAAATAACTAAAGAAAGAGACAGCCACAGAGTTTTCTATTTACAGTCCAAATTGGACTACAGTTCAATAGTCCAAATATAGTCCTTATAAAAAAGGAATATAAAAGTAAGACATAAAATACATGTCAAAATATAACCATAAAAATACCTCTACTTTCAATAGTTTGTACATCAGCTGTTCCCATAAAGGCATGTCATCATATCCAGCCTTGTTCAGTCCTCTGTTTTAAACAAAAAAAAACAACCTATAAAAATCATAGAATTATAGAATCATAGAATCAACCAGGTTGGAAGAGACCTCCAAGATCATCCAGTCCAACCTAGCGCCCAGTCCATATGGACAATGCTGATCAGTGTCATCAAACAGAGGAAAGGAAGTTATTCTTCCTAGAATCAGAGAATCAAACAGGTTGGAAGATACCTCCAAGATCATCCAGTCCAACCTAGCACCCAGCCTTATCGAGTCATCTAGACCATGACACCAAGTGACTCATCCAGGCTTTTCTTGAACACCTCCAGGGATGGTGACTCCACCACCTCCCTGGGCAGCCCATTCCAATGGCAATCACTCTCTCTGGCAACAACTTCCTCCTAACATCCAGCCTATACTTCCCCCAGCACATCTTGAGACTGTGTCCCCTTGTTCTGTTGCCGGTTGTCTGGGAGAAGAGACCAACCCCCACCTGGCTACAACCTCCTTTCAGGTAGTTGTAGACAGCAAAGAGGTCCCCCCTGAGCCTCCTCTTCTCTAGGCTAAACACCCCCAGCTCCCTCAGCCTCTCCTCATAGGGTCTGTGCTCCAGGCCTTTCACCAGCCTTGTTGCCCTTCTCTGGACACATTCCAGTACCAGCCAGAATTTCTATGGTGGCTATATATTGAACCTAAAGCAGACAATATTTTGTCTAAGCAGCACCATTGTGTTTCCAAACAATTACTCAGAAGTGTGAAAATTGCAGGCACCACATTTTATTGTTTGTGTTGATTTTGAATACTCGTTTTTTCCAAGTGAATTTTCTGTGTGTTGTCTCTGGTGCACACTGAAATCCCCTAATAACAAGAAATTATTTTTGCATTACTTACTTTGCATTCATTGAACACTTTAAAAATAATCAAGAGACTGCTTTTAAATGTGAAAGCTATTTAAATAGCAAATATGTAGGGCAATATCCTTTCCACTGAATCAGTTCCACTGCTTTGCTTAGGCAGCATAAAACAGTCAGCCTTTGGTAGCATCTGTCCAGCTGGGAATATCCATGATGAAAGGGAAATTTCAGCTGGCATGTAGCTTGTTTACCCACCTTCTTTACCAATTAGTCACACTAAAGCAGACATATGAAGCAAGGAGGGACAGAAGTGTGCAGCTGCACAGTGCTCATTTGCATTTGGTGCAGGGCAGCATTGGGGAAGCTTTACCAACAAAAGTGGGCACAAGTGATGATCACCAGGCCTCAAAAATACCACTACAAAAGTGTAATATTGAAAAGGTGATCCCCTGAGGGTGCAAGGGCTTCTAGGTTTGGTCTACAGCCTTCTGACTCCAGCCCTGCCTCAGACTGCAGAGCACTCAGGGCTAGGATCCTGACCAGGAGAGAGTGGAGAAGAGTGTGCCCCTGGACATGAACCTACAGTCTCTCACAGAGCAACTTGGACTGTCACAAGAGGGCTAGTGACCCATACTCCTGGCCTGCTTGCTGGGATTCAGTAGGGCAGGACTGGTTGGTGCCTTCCTACTGCCTGCTGGGAAGGAAAAAACAAAACAAAACAAACCCCAAATGAACAAAAACCCACAAACAGAAATACCCCAAATCAACCACCACCAACAAAATAAACAAAGCCAAAGCCCACCCAAACCAAACCCCAGCCAAAAAATAAACTTTTTCTGAGGATGAAGCCAAACAAATGGTGCTGACTACTCCAAAGGAGCAGTTGGCTTCTTCCAGATTCATAGGATGCTCTGACAAGGACAGAAACCTGCAGCTTCACCATTGATGCTGCTCCTTTTTGTCTACAGCTGCCAGGGCATCAAGCTGCTACCTCTACCTTCTGTATGATCTAGATGTTGTCTAGCAAGAGGGCACCATCTGGTGCTACATATGATCCAACAGATCACAGCCATCTATTCAGGTTAGCAGGTGGTGTTATCATTTGGAAGTCCTAAAGCTGTGATCACCTCATACAGAGTAGATTGTTTTTTCACTTTTTCCCAGTGCCAAAAGCTTCCAAGCTTCCAGCAGGAGCATTTCTGACATGGAATTACATGATGGAGTGTTAAAATACTTTATCTATTCTTTTACCCAGAAACTAAAGTCTTAATTCTCAATCTGAAACAGACCCAAATCTCTTCTGCATCCATAGAAGTCAAGAATAGCAAGATAAAAAAAAAATATGGACAGAATTTCTTTTAGAGCACACACCAGAAAAGGAAGAGCTGAAAAAGATTATGCTCCCCTTGCCCCAAATCCTAGTATTAGGCTATGCACATGGCAGGAGCCATTTCTGAGGAGATCTGAATCTTCACTTCCCCCACATCAGCTAATCATGCTGGCTTCTGCCTGCACAGCCATGTCTTCTTCCAGGTGTCAAGCCGCAGCAGAAGAGAAAGTCTAGGCAGTGTTAGTTGAGTCATGTTAGAATCCCAGAACCACTGCCAGCATTCAGTATTGTAGCATCATTCTGGAGGTCAACACCTGAAGATCACTCAACATCTTTTCAATGTTTTGTTTTAAAATCACAGGATCACAGGATGACAGAGGTAGGGAGAGACACAAAGAGATCATCGAGTCTAACCCCCCTGCCAGAGCAGGACCATATAATCTAGCTAAGGCCACAAAGGAATGCATCCAGACAGGCCTTGAAAGACTCCAGAGAAGGGACTTCACAACCTGTCTAGGGAGCCTGTTCCAGTGCTCTGTGACCCTTACAGTAAAGAAGTTCCCCTTTGTGTTGAGTTGAATATATCCATCGCTCCTTGTTCTACAACAGGGAGCAAGTGAGCAGAGTCTATACCCTCCTTCCTGATTCCCAGCCCTCAGATATTTATAAACATTTATTAAACCCCCACTCAACCTTCTCTTTTCCAGACTAAAAAGGCCTAGATCACTCAGCCTCTACTCATCAAGCAGTGCTCTGGTCCCCTAATCTTCCTCGTAGCCCTCCATTGGACCCTATCCAGCAGATCCCTGTGCATCTTAAACTGGAGAGCCCAAAACTGAACCCAGTGCTCAAGATGAGGTCTCACCAGGGCAGAGTAGAGGAGGAGAACCTCTCTTGATCTACTGAACACACTCTTCTTAATACACCCCACGCACATCCACCTTTGGTTGTTCCCTGTGTTGGTTTCAGGCTAATTGGAATATTTCAATGAGAGAAATTAGATCATTGGTTGTGAAAAAAAAAAAAAAAAAAAAGATGAAATCTGTATCATTCATAGGTTTGTTGAGAGGGATGAAAAGCCAAAATATCAACAATTTGTCCCACTATGGTCTGGGATGCTGGACCTATTCACTTCTCCTTCACTCCACTCTGCTCTCTCCACTTACAAATAACAATGTGAGCTTAGCTGGTTAATTAGTTTGTGTGTCTAGGAAAGTAGAGGGCAGAAAAGAGGGTAACTTTGTGCCCTTCTGGGCAGCTTTATTTGTCCAGCAGGGAGTTTGGATTTCTGTATTATTTCTGATTTGTGTACAATTGTGAGTAGTTGTAAATATATTGTGTATATAGGATTGTAGATTTTGCTTTGCTGTAAATAGAGCTTCATCTTACTTCCAAAGCCATCTGAGCTAGTCTGGTAAATTCTAGTAGCGACAGGGGGCGAGGGGAGTTCCTAACCCACGATATTCCCAAGAGACTTGGACACTGTTTTACAGACCTGCTGTTCTTTCAGCATCTACCACTGGCAGTATTTGTTGTTAAGCAGTGATTCATTGCTTACTTCCTTTGATATTTCATGTAAGGTTGTTCCTATGATCACATGGATGCTGCATGTCTCATAGCAAGTTCACTGTCTTCTGCCTCAGCGTGGTTACTATATAGCATAACTCTTAGAAAGTACTTTGAGGAAATCAAAACCTAGGGAGGAAAAAAACCCTCAAAACTATAAAATGCATTGATGGGGGAAAAAAAGAAAAATAAATGATATCTTACAGTGACTGCTGCCATCTGAACAAAGAAGCTGCAAAATAATATTCCTGCTTGTCCTACCATTGTTTTATTCCCAAACTTGTTGGAAAAAGGTGGATTTAATCATTTTGCTGAAGTAACTTTTGCCTGATGCCTGCACCTCCATCTGTGAAACTTCAGTGATGTCATCTGAGGAAAATAGGAGCAGATGGAAAACATTTTAGCTCCATACTCACTGAGCACAAGATTAAAAGAAAGGCCACGGTGCATTTTTAGTAAAGTAGGTGATTACACATGGAACATTCCTTTTCAGTCTGGGAAGCCATGTAATTTACAGAGCAATCTGGATGTCCTTGATCAGCTGGTTTCAAAAATGCATTTTCAATTGTGTTGCCACTTATTCTTCTAGGCAATCCAGAGAGTCCTTGATAATCAAAATCAACTCTCTGTTCTATTATATATTAACACTGTAAATTGTTTCACTTGGAATTGATGAACTCTTGGTTTGTTATGCTGGAGGATTCATATGCAGCTGCTCTTACTCCCAGTGATTGTAAGTCTTTGTTTGCTCTAAGTGTGCTGTAGAAATGGAGTCTCCAGTGAGACTTGAACAGACTGGAGAGCTGGGCAAAGAGGATCCAAATGAGGTTCCATAAGGACTAGTGCAGAGTCCTGCATGTGGGGAGGAATAATAAGCTGCACCAGTACAGGCTGGGAGGTGATTTGCTGTAGAGCAGCCCTGTGGAGAGGTACCTGGGAGTGCTGGTGGATAACAATTTCTGCATGGGACAGCAATGTGCCAGTGTGGCCAAGAAGGTCAATGGGATCCTGGGGTACATTAGGAAAAGTGTGTCCAGCAGATCAAGGGAGGCTCTTTTCCCCCTCTACATTGCCCTCTCCTTTACTGGAGACTTTCAAGTCCTGTCTGGAGGTGTTCTTGTGTGATCTGAACAACTAGATTGTATGGTCCTGCTGTGGCAGGGGGGTTGGGCTCGATGATCTCTTTGGGTCTTTTCCAACCCCTGACATCCTGTGAGCCTGTGAGCCTGTGAGCCTGTGATTCATTGCTACACATGAAGAATGCATCCCACATTACTCAGTATGTGAGTGAGTCTCATATATGATATTCGACTTGCTAACAACTAAAAGAAGCAAAAAAGTCTGCATCAAAATGATGTCAGAGTGCTAAAACCCCCAAAGGTTATCAGGAGAGCATTTTCCCAAAGCAGCCTGTTGGAGATGTGTCCATTAGAGTGCCCCAGGTGCACTACTTATTACAACTATCTTTGATCATAGATGAACATTCTAAAGGAACAAAAGAAAATATCAAAAAGTGCTCAGACACTGAAATAGGAGGTGGTAAA
Source organism: Pogoniulus pusillus (assembly GCF_015220805.1). Lineage (NCBI taxonomy): Eukaryota > Metazoa > Chordata > Aves > Piciformes > Lybiidae > Pogoniulus > Pogoniulus pusillus. The sequence continues at coordinate 26,008,181 of NC_087275.1, forward strand.
TGTTTTACAAATGGCACAAGAAGTTTAAGCCTTCTGCTGAGTATGTCTGAAGCATTAAAGTGCAAAAGATTTCTGTTCTGTTTATAGCTCTTCCACAGGCATCCTGTGGGACCTTGGACAAAGTAATTTATTTCTCCGGAGGAAATGTCAAAGTGTATCCATTAGATTTTTCGGTTGTTATATTCAGAAGGATGAGGGTTGGCTAATCCAGACACTTTGTGCTGTTTATAACAGCAGTGCTTTTATATAATAGTTTAAGATCACATAAGATTGTACTGCTTCTGAAAAAGGAAATCTACCCTCCCATCATCCCTACCAGTTTTCCCCACCATTACATTCCTACTGTCATGACATGGTCCAGGTGAAAGCTGACTCTGAGGACAAAAAAATAAGAGAGAGAACTTCTAAGCCAGACTGTGCTACTTTGAGCCTAGCTAGAATGTTTTGGTGAGAAGAATTAGATTGCAGGCTGTGAGAAGAAAACAATGGTGATGTCTACTTCACTCATAGGCTTGCTGAGATGTATAAGAGCAAGAATGTAAATATAGATAGCACAGCTGCTCTCTATCTGGGCTTTGGGCTGCATCTCTGTAACCTAACCTGCCACCTGTGTGACTAATTCACCTGCTTCCTATCTCTCTGGCTGACCCTCCAATCTTCCTTGGGCACAAGGCAACATCTGGGGTAAGGTAGAGAGGGGTGGGAGAAGGTGGAAGGGTGGTTGTGAGCCCCTCCCAGGGACTCAGGTTCCTGGGAGGGCTGTTGTGTTTCTCTATCACCTTTTACCTTGTACATTTCTGTCTATAACTGTATATACTGTAAAGATCTGCTTGTATATTGTGCTAAGCTGTAAATATAAGCTTCATTCAATTTCCAGAGCCAGCTGAGTCTAGTCTGGGTGATTTCTAAAGTGTGTGGGGGTGGGTAACACCCAAAGACATAAGAAACAATATAGTTCACTCCAGGTCTGAGATGACTCAGTGTGACACAAAGGAAGTGATGGAGATAGTTGCACAAAACATACCAAGAACTGTGGGACTGTGATTCATACACCCAGCAGATCATAAATCAGCAGCATTGTGGCATTGTGAATCACAGAATGTCAGAGTCTGGAAGGGGTCTCACAAGATCATCCGGTCCAACCCCTCTACCAGAGCAATATCACCTAAAGCAGATTACATAGGAACACATCCACATGGGTTTTGAACATCTCCAGAGAGAGAGACTCCACAACTCCCCTGGGCAGCCTGTTCCAGTGTTCTGTCACCCTCACAGTGAAAAGATTCCTCCTCACATCTACATAAAACTTCCTATGCCTTAACTTCTGCCCGTTGACCCTTGTTCTGTCACCAGGCATCACCAAGCAGAGCCTGGCTCCATCTTCTTGGCATTCATCCTTTACATATTTGTAAACATGAACGAGGCCACCCCTCAGTCTCCTCTTCTCCAAGCTAAACAGCCCCAGCTCTCTCAGTCTCTCCTCGAAAGGAAGATGTTCTATTCCCTCAATCATTTTTGTGGCTCTTTGCTGGACTCTTTCAAGCAGCTCCCTGAGGTCCTTGTGAACTGAAGGGCCCAGAACTGGACACAATATTCCATATGCACCCTCACCAGGGCAGAGTAGAGGGGGAGGAGAAGCTGCACTTTTACATAGTTTAGGATTTGTGTATTTTTTCCAATGCTGTTTTATATCAGCAAAGTGATTTAAAAAAAAATCAACCACCCAAAAGAAAAATAAAAAGAGAGAGAGAGAGAAAGAAAGAAAAGGAAATTCAGCTGCTACATGTTATTTCTTTTTAGGCTGCTGTGATATCTTATGTGAGTGTAAGCTGCATTTGGAAGAGGAGTACTTGCAGGTATCACTTTACTAGCAACCTCCTTCTTAGCTGCAATGTACTTTATTGAGCTCTCATGAGACATGCTGACTGCTATAAAAACACAATGCTCCATGCCCCAGTTCTTCTCTATTGAAACAAAAAGAACCCCTCCCCATCCCATGGGAGCCCTGAGAAAATTAACACTTCAAGCAATTGAAGGTTTGAGGTATAGTAGTAGTGACAACTATGCAACATTTCAGTTTCACTTTGCACTTAAACCAGTCTAACCGCAGGATGGGGCACACAGTGGTGATTACTCTGGCTGGAGCCCTCCACATGAGTCCATTTCACACTCCAGTGTGGAGTTCCCACACGCCAGCCCTGTCAGGTGAACTTTCTACCAACATATTCACTTGTAACAAAAATATCTTGCCTTTCCTTCTATGGTATAATTCCCTCCTCAACACGACCAGGTCCTTCACAATCTTCAAGGCACTGTTTTACACAGAAGAATATCAGAACTGCTCATAGACTTCTGCATTTTGCTGTATTCTATTAAAGTAGAACTAGCTAGTAAGATAAAAGCAAAAAGAGACAGTTCTAACCTTGACAACAAAAGAGGCATAAGACAGCTGAGCAATCCTCACATTTAAATAGGTTGATAAAGACACATCAAATGCTTTCACAGGAAAAGCTGCTGCATTGAAATTGAAATGTGGCCTATGGTTTTTCTTCCTGCACTATCACTGTTACTAATATCCATTACTTCCCAGATAGAAGATCCTGACACTTGCTAAAAAAAAACCCCACCAAATAAATAAACAAACAAACAAAAAATGAACTCACACTATTTATCAGGAAAGTTGCACAATTTTTACCAAAAAAGAGCTTTTCCACACAAAACTAACAGAACTACACCAGGTATTTTATTTTTGCATGGGCAAACAGCAAGAGAAGAGTGAATCCAGAAAAGCCATGCCCAAGTGAAAACCAGTATGCCATAGTTATCCACCTCTTTGCTCTCTTGCTTACCACTGTTTAAGGCTAAATAACTCTAGGCTAGCTTATGAGCTTTTCTTTTGTCACTTTCACACCATGTATTACAAGAGTGTCCCAGTAGGACAACCTCCAAGGGAGGTTATTCTTCCCCTGTACTCAGCACTGGTCAGGCCAAACTTTGAGTGCTGTGTCCAGTTCTGGGCTCCTCAATTCAAGAGAGATGTTGAGGTGCTGGAATGTGTCCAGAGAAGGGCAACGAGGCTGGTGAAAGGCCTGGAACACAAACCCTATAAGGAGAGTCTGAGGGAGCTGAGGGTGTGCAGCCTGGAGAAGAGGAGGCTCAGGGCAGGCCTCATTGCTGTCTAATACTACCTGAAGGGAGGCTGTAGCCAGGTGGGGGTTGGTCTCTTCTCCCAGACAACCAGCAATAGAACGAGGGGACGCAGTCTCAAGTTGTGCCAGGGGAAGTATAGGCTGGATGTTAGGAGGAAGTTCTTGCCAGAGAGAGTGATTGGCATTGGAATGGGCTACCCAGGGAGGTGGTGGAGGCACCATCCCTGGAGGGGTTCAAGAAAAGCCTGGATGAGGCACTTAGTGCCATGGTCTAGTTGACTGGCTAGGGCTGGGTGCTAGGTTGGACTGGATGATCTTGGAGGTCTCTTCCAACCTGGTTGATTCTATGATTCTAAGAGTGGTCAGGCATTGGAGTGGACTGCTCAGAGAGGTGCTTGAGTCATCTACCTGGGATGTGTTTAAAAGGTCTTTTGGATGTGGTGCTTGGGGATATGGTTTAGGGGTGCACCTTGTAGAGTAGGGTTATCATTTGGACTCGGTGATCCTGAGGGTCTTTTCCAACCTGAACATTTCTGTGATTCTGTGATAATAACAGAAGTAATAAGAAAAATAGCCTAACACTGTTTGCAGGAAGCAATAGAAGCCAAACTGTTTTGCATAAATTGAGATTAGAGCACTCATGTAAAAAATCCTAAATTAGGTACTGTGCTCTTAGCAAAGAAACAAAGCTTTATGAAAGAAAGCCTTAACTGTTCCCCTGTTCCACTTTCTTTGGGCATACAGAAAAGGTGAACTATATTATTTCATATTCAGAGATTCAAAAGTACATGGAAGGTACAAAACCCAGGAGACAATAAAAATTGTGACAGTTACAGTAGCATGGTAACTTGTTCTGATATATTGCATACAAGATCAAACAAATGCAAATTTTGAGAGCTAAGATGGCAGGTGAATAGCTTAACAACAACAACAGCAATGACAACGACAGCACCACCCTTGTGCTTCGATATTCCTCAAAACTTCTGCTCTGATTTAAAATCAGTAAAAAGTTTCCACTGATTTCACTAGCACAAAAAAAAAGCTTCGTCTTTTGTTTTATGTTAGAGTGCTGCTCAGTAAATCATCTTTTACAGTAAGGTCAACAATGAAAATTCCTGAAGGAATGAATCTCAGCAGAAAATTTTAGCAATTGATTGTCCCGGTTTAAAGCCATGAGCTACCTGGGACTGGAGGACAGAAATGACACTTACTTCTTCTGAAGAGTAAGAATGAATCATAAAATCAGTCAGGGTTGGAAGGAATCACAAAGATCATCTAGTTCCAACCCCCTTGCCATGGGCAGGGACACTCTACCCTAGATCAGGCTGGCCAGAGCCCCATCCAGCCTGGCCTTAAACACCTATGAGAAATGTATCATGTATGTATCAAAAATGTCATCATACTTCACTTGACCAATTCATAAAAGTAGTGTCTAAGTTGCTAAGTAATTTCAAATAGAATCATAGAATCATAGAATGAACCAGGTTGGAACAGACCTCCAAGATCATCCACTCCAACCCCGCACCCATCCCTAGCCAGTCAACTAGACCATGGCACTAAGTGCCTCATCCAGGCTTTTCTTGAACACCTCCAGGGATGGTGACACCACCACCTCCCTGGGCAGCCCATTCCAATGGCAATCACTCTCTCTGGCAACAACTTTCTCCTAACATCCAGCCTATATTTCCCCTGGCACAACTTGAGACTGTGTCCCCTTGTTCTATTGCTGGTTGCCTGGGAGAAGAGACCAACCCCCACCTGGCTACAGCCTCCCTTCAGGTAGTTGTAAAGAGCAATGAGGTCCCCCCTGAGCCTCCTCTTCTCCAGGCTAAACAACCCCAGCTCCCTCAACCTCTCCTCATAGGGTCTGTGCTCCAGGCCTCTCACCAGCTTTGTCACCCTTCTCTGGACACATTCCAGCACCTCAACATCTCTCTTGAATTGAGGAGCCCAGAACTGGACACATACTAAAGAAAATCCTAGAAAATTAAAATCTTTTGGTGATATTTTTGCAACTTAGTATAAGACTGTTAGGTGTAACACTGTTAATGTGCTTCTGCTGATTTCTTAACATCTACTGGCATCTATTAACATTTTTTTTTCTATTTTAAATTTTCTGTGATCTATCACAGAACTTCCTAATAAGGTAATCTAATGGAGAAATTTTCCATCCTGCAATTGCAGCATTTGGGTTTCTTGCACAATTGCCTCTCAGTGTAGCCAGAATAAGTGTAGGCAAAGTGCACTTCCCAGGTTATATAAATTAGTATTAGCATTTGAAATTAGTAAGCACTTTATGCAAGCAGTAAGATAAAATTTGCTATGCTTACTAAAGGGATTTGGATTATTTGGCATACAAAACTTATACCTTCGACATGATGCTCCTAAAGTAAAAACAAGGGATTACATGGAAATTAGCATTTCAAGAGTGGTCATGTAATAAAGAATGTGGGATTTTAGTTTGGAGAAGAGAAGTCTGAGAGAAGATGTCATCAATGTCTATAAATGTCTGAGGTATGGGTGGCAAGTGGATGGGGCCAATCCTTTTTGGTGGCCCACAGCAATAAGAGAAGGAGCAATGGCTACAAACTGGAACATAGAAGGCTTCACCTCAATATAAGCAGAAATTTCTTTACAGTGAGGGTGACAGAGCACTGGCACAGGCTGCCCAAAGAGGTTGTGGAGTCTCCTTCTCTGGAGACTTTCAAAACCTGCCTGGATGCATTCCTGTGTGGAATACCCTGGGGGATTCTGCTTTGGCAAGGAGGTTGGACTCAATGATCTCTGGCAATCCCTTCCAACCTTTAATGCTCTGTAATTCTGTAATCTGATGGAAATTGTGGGATATTTCCTTTGAGACACTGGAGTTACATTACTTCAGAAGGTATATACTGTACAAATGATACAGTTAACTTCTATTTGTTTCCTAGCCAGGCAATGCATAGCTCTTACAGGACAGTAATAGGCAGCTAATGATCTGTGCTTGGAAGGCTGCTTGTTAGCTCCAATCCTGTTTTTCTTTTATGTAAGCTTATGCAGTGCATCAGCAGCAGTGAAGAGCTTCTCAGAACACTGTAAAATGCTTCATTTTCTTCCTGCAGTCATCATTTTATCTTAATCCAAAATGGAGATGAAAGTCAATGGCAACTGCAACTGCAGACAAAAAACCAAAACAGGCAAAAATGTCAAACTTCATCTAGTGCTAAACTTCAATGCTAACCTTATTGTTAAACTTTAAAACTCATAAAATCATTTTGCAAAACTTGTTTGTATTTTTTGGACAATATTTTTCTTCATTTTTATAGCTATTAGTCAAAATGTGAGTTTTCTGAAGGAGTGGACTATTAGCCAAAAAGCACAAAGGGTTTGTATGGTCTTTCTGCAAATTTGGGCAAATCTAAACTTCAAACTGCACAAATCTCTTCCAAGAAATACTGAGCTGTAGCGTCATGTCATGCACGGTTCACATGTTTCAGACATAGTGAAAATAATACATTCTGGTCTTTGTGGCCATAAAAATAAGGTGTATCAGGACAGTTTCTGAGATGTTGTTTTGCCTGTGGCCAGCTAAGACAGCCAGCTAATTCTGCAAGAGAAATGGATAAAAAGGAATATCTTCTGTGGGAGAAGTTCTGGTGCTGGCCACCTGAGAGAAGAGAGCAACCTCCTCCTGGCCACAACCACCCCTCAGGTAGTTGTAGACAACAATAAGGTCACCCCTGAGCATCCTCTTCTCCAGGCTAACCAATCCCAGCTCCCTCAGCCTCTCCTCGTAGGGCTGTGCTCAAGGCCTCTCACCAGCCTCATCACCCTTCTCTGGACATGCTCAAGCATCTCAATGTCCCTCCTAAACTGGGGGGGCCCAGAACTGAACACAGTACTCAAGGTGTGGTCTAACCAGTGCAGAGTACAGGGGCAGAATGACCTCCCTGCTCCTGCTGACCACACCATTCCTGATGCAGGCCAGGATGCCACTGGCTCTCTTGGCCACCTGGGCACACTGCTGGCTCATGTTCAGGCGGGTATCAATCAGTACCCCCAGATCCCTCTCTCTCTGGCTGCTCTCCAGCCACTCTGACCCCAGCCTGTATCTCTGCATGGGGTTGTTGTGGCCAAAGTGCAGCACCCCTGTCTCCCACAGAGGGACATGAGCTGTAAACATGAGACCTTGTGATGGGAGATGTCCTTGAGCTTGCTGGCTCAAGGAAGCTAGGCTGTGGACTGTGAGCAACCCACACACACCTGCAGAGGGTTGGACCTGCCGGCCCCTTATTTTGATAAGGAATAACCTATCTGTGCCTTACACATAACTTTGAGCCAATCTGTACCTTCCACTTGTACCAATCTCAAACTAAGTTAGTTGTGCACGCCTCTTCCAATAGCATATAAGCTGCTGTATTGCCTCAATAAAGTGTACTGATGCATAGCAAGCTGCTGAGTCGACTCTTCAGTGCCCTGATCTCACCTCTCGCCAGCCTCCGGACCCCAACAATCTTCCACTTCTGTAAGAGAAGAGATTGAATTAACTTTTCTTCCTCTCTCTCTGTCTACAGATGTTTATATCACGTGGGAAGTGCATAGAATGTGCATGCTCTTGCAGAGGGGCCATGGCTAAATCAAGCAGCTCTCCATTAACCCTGAGTATCTGTGGCTGGGTTATTTAGTCCCTCTAACCTTCTTGTGCTGGTGATCTCACACTTCCTGACACTCTGGTGCTGGAGCACTGCTTTACAATCGGTCAGGCTTGTCAGCAGGCAGGAGAGCAGATGTTCTGCAGCCCTCTTGGGACTGACTGTCACACTGGTAGTGAGGCATCTGAGAGCAACACAGAGAGGAAGGAAACATCCACTTTCTCTTCCTTTGTGGGGATACCTGTCTCATGAAGTGGGATTCAAGTGTAATGAGGCATGGGCTTGAAATGCTGTTTGTAGTTTGCATTGCAGTGCTCATGTAACTAAACTGATACAAAAACATTCCTCCTCCTGTTGCTTCCTTAACCCCAAAATAATGGAGATAGTGCAAAAGAAAAGTTACTAGGCTGTCATGTCTAGTACCATTAAATTCCAGGCAAGGAGAAATCCAAATGACTAGTAAGAATCTGAACTTTAAGACAATTATGAAGCTGGCATATTTGGAGATGTGAAAGGAGTCCTGATTGGAGTTAGAACACTGTTTTTCAGTGATTTTGCTTTTCAGCTCACTCGTTTCTAAGTAACAGTGTCTGCTTTTAGTAGTGACAGTGCTTGGTGTGTCCAGTTAATACCAAGGTCACTGCTAAATCTTGTGTGCTACTTTGAAAGTGTAGAGTAAAAGGCTGCAGCTACAGGGAGGAGTGGATTGGACAGGTGACACTGAACTGACCAGTGAGGTATTCTATTTTGTATGTGTCATACTTGGTACAAAGATGAGGGATCACAGGAGTCAAGGTCTCTTCTTCAATGGCTGGCATCCAAGGAAGACTCTACCCATTCTGCTTTGGGCCCCAGATCAGTGAGTTCCTAAATCTAGTTCCACAATCTGGGACATGAATAATGTTCCTATCTGCCACTGAGTCCAGTTTGGGACTTCTCTAATGCCTGCCTACAACATCATTGGCAATGATGCCTAACTGCCATCAATGGGGTTGGATTTCATATTGGTTCTGTATATTTTAGTATATATCTCATTTTTCATTACTGTCTTCATTAAAGAGTTTTAGTTTTCTTTTCCAATTCATAAGTTTCTCTTCCTTACTCTCTTTCTTTTCCCCATTGGGAAGGGAGGGGGATTAACAGCATTTGTCATTTGTTTATTGGCTGGCTCAGTCCTAACCCTTGACAAATTTCCTTCACTCTTAAGAGGCAGCTGTATAAAATCTTACTGGAAGTGTAGAGGACTGGTTAGCCTCTTGTTACTTAAATGACCTTCCAAAAATTGTGTGTTTCGATAGTGCTTCCACTTATTGCTACTCTAATAAAAGCAGTATGCCTGCAACTGTAAATAGGAGAAAGAATATCTTGAGATGAGCCCTGTAATGCCTTTTCCAAACAATAGCTTAAGCAAATCTATATGATTTATGAGAAGTAGTCTCAAATGTGTGCATTTCATTACTGATCAATACTTGTATGCTTGCAAACACTCCTGTAGACACTCAGTGGTATGCATAAGAGCAGCCAAATTGACTGCAGAGCAGAATTCTAAATTGGTGTGTAAGCATTTCCAGACATTAGATCTCTGTCGAGAGAAGTCACAGCAACAGTGGATAATGGAAGAGCAACTGACATCATCTACCTGGACCTGAGTAAGGTGTCTGACTCTGTCCCACAAGCCATCCTGGTTACCAAGCTGGAAAAACATGGACTTAATGGGTGGAGCACTGCTGGATAAGGAATTAGCTTGCTGTTCACATGCAGAGAGTGGTGATCAGCAGCACAATGTCCACCTGGAGACCAGTGACAAGCGGCGTCCCTCAGGAGTCAGTGCTGGAACCAGTGCTGTTTAACATCTTTGCTAATGACATGGACAGAGGAATTGAGTGCACCCTCAGCAAGTTTGCAGATGACCCCAAGCTGTGTTACTCGAAGGTAACAGATCCATCCAGAGGGACCTGGACAGGCTGGAGAGGTGGGCCCAGGCCAACCTCATGACATTCAACAAAGCCAAGTGTAAGGTCCTGCACCTGGGTCGGCACAATCCCAAGAACAAATCCAGGCTGGGTGGTGAATGGCTGAGAGCAGCCTTGTGGAAAAGGATCTGGGGGTCTGGGTTGATGAAAAGCTCAACATGAGCCAGCAGTGTGGCTGCAGCCCAAATAGCAGCTGTGAGCTGGGCTGCAGCAAGAGCAGTGTGACCAGCAGGGCAAGGGAGGGGATTCTGCCCCTTTGCTCTGCTCTTCTTAGATCCCACCTGGAGAACTGTGTGCAGCTCTGGAGCCCCCAGCATGAGAAGGATATTGGAACATTGGAGCAAGTCTAAAGGAGGACATGAAGATAATCAGAGGACTGGAGCAGCTCTGCTATGAGGACAGGCTATGAGAGTTGAGGCTCTGCAGCCTGGAGAGGAGAAGGCATTGAGGAGACCTTGTAGTGGCCTTCCAGCACCTGAAAGAGGCCTACAGGAAGGCTGGGGAGGGACTATTTACAAGGTCTTGTAATAACAGGACAAGGGGTAATGGGTATAAAGTGGAAGAGGGGAGACTAAACTAGATGTTAGGAAGAAGTTCTTTACAGTGAGGGTGGTGAAACACTGGAACAGGCTGCCCAGGGAGGTTGTGGCTGCTCCCTCCCTGGAGGTGTTCAAGGCCAGGTTGGATGAGGTCTTGAGCAACCTGTTCCAGTGGGAGGTGTCCCTGCCTATGGTGAGGGGTTGGAACTTGATGAACTTTGAGGTCACTTCAAACCTAAATCATGCATTTTTATAGGCCCCCTTCAGGTAGTGAAAGGCCACAATAAAATCACCTCAGAGCCTCCTCTTCTCCAGATTGAACAGCCCCAACTCTTTCAGTCTGCCCTCACAGCAGAGCTGCTGCAGCCCTCTGAGCATCCCAGTGGCCTTTCTTTGGACACGCTCCAGCACGTCCACACCCTTCTTGCAATGGGGGCTCCAGAAATGGATGCAGCACTCCAGGTGGGGTCCCACCAGAGCAGAGTAGAGGGGGAGAGGAGCTACTGTGGTGGCTTTTGCTTCCTCTGACACCTGCTACCCTACCCATTAGCTGCCTGACTCCTCTGAGTTGTCAGGCTTAGGAGCACCCCATGTGTTCAGGTCCTTCAAGAACAGGGTTATTCCAGTCACAGCTGCAGCCTCTATGAGTACCCAGGGCACTCAAGCAGCTGCAGGGAAGAAGTCCAACCAAGTCCACAATCAGGCTTTGAAGTCTGTCAGATATGGCTTGTTGTGTGTTGGCAAGGGTGGTGCAGAACTGAGTATCTTATTCCTGAGGCTATGTGTGAAGGCTGTGGATAGCTTAGCCACCTGTTCAGGTACCTGAGGGCAGACAGCTGGGTGGACTCTGGCACAGTATAGGTGTATCCATACTGCATCTGGAGTTGTCCCAAATACCCATGTCCTGTTCCTCCACATTCAGACCCAGAGGGCCAAAAGATGTGCCAAAATGTAGGCAGCAGACACAGTGGTATGGGTGATCAGGAATGAAGACCTAGACCTGGAGCTGAGTTCCTCACTATGAGTGCAACTAGACCAGTACCTAGAGAAGCCTCTGCAGTAACTAGACAGACATTAGTAACTCTAGGCAATTCAGAGCAGAAACTTATATGCACAGAATAGTGCAGGTGCTTCAAAACTAGTCAGTGTCCAAACTTCCATTTATTTGCAGTGTCAGTAGCATCAAGTGCCAAGGCCTCCAGTTCCAAACAGCATTACAGATGTTCAACTAATTTCTGCTTTCCTCAGTGCAGAATCCTATGGTTATGTTTTCCTCAGAAGTGCAAGCCTCATTTCACAATCTCCTCCTCACTAAAGAGAAACTCTGGGAGCCTGCAGAGGCAGCAAATGAGCCTTATCTTTCAAGTCTGTTGACATCTGTATTTGTGTGAACTCTACTCAGTGGGTTCTGGAGTTTCCAGCTAGACTACAGCCTAGATAACTTCACCTGTGGTGGCAGAACTTCTTTTTGTGTATGCACCTAACTTTCTGCAGCTAAACACAGAAATGATCTAGTGAGTGGTCACAGAAATAATCTAGTGAGTGGTAAGGTTCTGGGTATCTGCAAAATCTAGTAGATTTTCCAGTCACAAAAGACTTTCTCCTGCTGCAAACCCCTTGCCTAAAATATTCCCAAGGTATGTGTGAAGGTCTGGAGACAGATTCAAAACTTGTGAAGGTCTGGTAAGCACCTGGGAAGCTGTTTGGATACTATATTTATGCCTATAATTACTAGCCTGGATATGACACCAGGGAAATGTTTTCTAGAGCAGTATTCTGCCACCAGTCCAGGGATATTTGTGAAGCACCCAGGTACAGAATATAGGCTAAGACTCTTTTGTTTCTTTTTCTCTGTGCTTTTTTTTTTCTCTGGGAAAGGTGTTTTATGAAGGTCCCATTGCTTCCATCACTGGCCACACATTGCAACGCCGATAGCAGAGGTTACTCTCTGTCTTACTGTGCCAGTGCTGCTACATATAAAGCCACATTTTTAAATTAAGTGTGGAGATTTTACTTATTTAAGTCAGGATTAAAAGGAACCCTAGGAAAGTTCCACAGAGAGGCGGTTTGGATAAAGGGATCTGAAGAAAATTAACATAAAGTCTACGTTAAAGAGGTTTCATTTGCATTTCATGTGGGACTATTGTGCTTTTTAAAGAAGTTTGAGATTTGGATGAACTAATTTTTCTGTAGCAAGATGCTAGATAAACTCAACTCTATCTTCAGGACCTAAGCTGAGCAGTTACTTAATCTAATGCTTGCTAACTTCTCATGAAGATGATGAAGAAGGGAGGTTTTCATTGCAAAGGGATCTGCAGACTGCTGCACTTGTGCCTTAAAAAGCAGGGGTCATCACGCAGTGACATAAGGGGCAAATAAGGGGTAACAAGTAGAGTTAGAGGAGGGAAACAATTAGCAGAAATAACTAGTGGAAAGGGCCTAAGGAGAGAGCCACAGCAAGGAAGGGGATTCTCAGAAAGAGTAAGACAGGATAGTTCAGTTTAAGTGAAGTCAAGTCCCTGCTCATGTTGGTATTATCAGGCGGGCAGTACAGCTTCAGGATGAAATGTGTTTGGGCTGATGCACAGCAAATATGCTTTCCTGCAAGAAGAAAAGGAGATTAATCCTTATCTGTTCAGTTTAGGGGAGGACACTAGTTTTCCTGTCAGAGATTTTTCTCTCTTTCAGAAGCAAGCCTTCTCTTCTGCCTGGTTAAGCCTATGTTACTCATTAGCTAGGAGGAATGCAGTATAATCCGTTTCCTACCTGCACAGCCAGGCACATTCTAAAGATGGGACATTATTTTCCATTTTCCTGGACAGATATGTTGGCATTTCTGGGAAGGCACACAACAGACAGACCTGATTCAGCCAAAACCTGCAGAGGGTGCAGTTACTATTAAAGATGGAGCAAAGTGCTCATTAATGAGGCAGACAGAGCAGCAAAGCTGTTCCATTTCAAGGTTTATGTGTCTGTATAATCTTAAGTATCACTCAAAACTGTACCTTAAGCTTTCATCATGCCAGTTAAGCTTTCTACTCTGATTAGAGAGATTTGTATTCTTCAACAGTGAAACCATGATGATCTTTACTGAGTTTTCTTTGTGAGTGGATGTATTGTGTTAAACAGAATTTTGCATTTGCAAATATGCCAAAATACCATCAGTTTGTTACAATTCATCATAACTAAATGCTGTTGACCTTGCCTGTAGTAGCTGAGGCCAGCCTAAATCCTCTCCTGGCTTCTGAAGAGGACAATGGTCTCATCCTACACAGTTTACAGCAACACAAATATATTTCAGTTCCATATAATCACTTCTGGTTAATCTTTTCTCTGCAGAGGGTTGGTACTTAGACCTTGAGTCATTTACTCGTTGCAGCAAAACTGATAAAGTACATTAGCTGTGGGATTTTGATCCTGATGATAAATGAAGAAAAAGAATCACATTCATCAGTGGCAACAAACTGTCCCAATTGGGGTTAATTGTGATTGGAAGTAATTACCTTTTTTCTTTTATGCTTTTATACTGATTACAGTTTGCATGCCTGTGCCCTCAGGTTTTGTTTATGTCTTGTAATAAAACTTTTTACGAGTCTCTAGTCTCTTTTTAATTTTTCTGGAAATCATTTTATTTGGACTTTCTCAATCATAAAGATAAATAAACAAGGAATAAGCCCTCATAGGTGTATCCCCTAAGCACCTATGCACTTGTCATTGTACTTCATCATTTTCTCTTTTTCTTCCTCCTCTTGGTATAACAAGATTGCAGTTGGTAAGTGACACACATTTCAAAGATCTATTTTAAACCAATTACAGATAGACACTATTGACACAAAGATAACTCTTGTTTCAAAGTGTGTTGATGCAGCATTCAGCCTGATCACAAAAGTTGACTAAATTAAACTCTGGTCATTTCTAACACTGTTCAGAAGAGGATAATTAGATAGCAGGGATTCTTTCTATTTTTCTATGCTGTTGATTTCTCTTGTTTTGTAAAAAAAAATACCTTCTATATTTATTTGTTCTCACACAGTGTTCTAATTTCAAAGGGTCCTGGGAAGTACAGAGACTGCATGGTGTAGAAAGCTATGGGGTTTCATCCACGATTTAGAGAAACACAGAATTAATCAGGGTGGAAAAGACCTTCGAGATCATCAAGTTCAACCTATCAATCAACACCATCTAATCAACTAAATCATGGCACCAACTGCCACATCCAGTCTCTTTCTAAACAGTTCCAGGGACAGGGACTCTGTCACCTCCCTGGCAGCCCATTCCAATGGCCAATCACTCTTTCTCTGAAGAACTTCTTCCTAACATCCAGCCTAAACCTGCCCTGGTGCAGCTTGAGACTATGTCCCCTTGTTCTGTCATTGGATTCCTGGGAGAAGAGACCACCCCCCACATGGCTACAACCTCCTTTCAGGTAGTTGTAGGCAGTGACAAGCTCTCTAAATAGGTCTGAAGCCATTACTCTGTAATTTCAACCCTAGCAAAGGTGCCCTCTATCAGTAACATATTTGTGTTTCATTCCTACTCAGGTTGAAAATGAACTTATTTTCTTGTCATTTAGTGTGAACAGGAGTAAAATGGAGAGTTTGCCTCCCTGAGATTTCTTGCAAAACACCAGGAATAAATGTGAAGGCGAAACGGAATTGCTTGCACTCTTGCAAGCAGGTTTAATTCAAGTAGTTATAAGGTGATTTTTTTATTTAGTTGAGTTATAAAATATTTATGCAGAAATACTCATGGAGAAGCAACATTTCATTCAAAGAGCGGCTGGCAGTAAGAGGTAAGTTGCACATTAAAAATAAATTAGAAGACAGTACTCATTATACAAACAGCAGCAAAAATAGGAGCGCCCAAGACGTAATGCTCTAGAAATGCACAACTGCAACCAGCTCCAGTGGTGCGTGCAGTAAGTGAAGTTTGTTATTTTTGCACAGCTCTTATCTGTTATTTGCCACTTCTCGCTGTAAGGGGAAGCGAGCTGCTAATTCATTTGAATCATCAGCGACAGATTCAGTCCTCTGTGCATTTGTTCTTGGTTCAAGTTTGTTTTTCCAATTAAAAGCTGCCTCTTCTGCTGTGACTCATACCACTGTTGGTTATTTACTTTATAGCATTAGCAAGGAGCAGTAGGCTAGGATCACAGCTCTGTTGTGCTGGCTACTGTTGGGAATACTCTGCACTGGTTAGACCACACCTTGAGTATTGTGTTCAGTTCTGGGCTCCCCAGTTTAAAAGGGACGCTGAGATGCTTGAGCGTGTCCAGAGAAGGGCGACGAGGCTGGTGAGAGGCCTTGAGCACAGCCCTATGAGGAGAGGCTGAGGGAGCTGGGATTGTTTAGCCTGGAGAAGAGGAGGCTCAGGGGTGACCTTATTGCTGTCTACAACTACCTGAGGGGTGGTTGTGGCCAGGAGGAGGTTGCTCTCTTCTCTCAGGCGGCCAGCACCAGAACGAGAGGACACAGCCTCAGGCTGCGCCGGGGGAGATTTAGGCTGGAGGTGAGGAGAAAGTTCTTCACTGAGAGAGTCATTGGACACTGGAATGGGCTGCCCGGGGAGGTGGTGGAGTCGCCGTCCCTGGGGCACTTCAAGGCAAGGTTGGACGTGGCACTTGGTGCCATGGTCTAGCCTTGAGCTCTGTGGTAAAGGGTTGGACTTGATGATCTGTGAGGTCTCTTCCAACGCTAATGATACTGTGATACTGTGATACTGTGAATAGTAACATTAAGTGTAGTGATTCTATAGAATTGTCTGAATATTATACGCTGGAACATAAGCCATGGACAGGTGAGAGTGAATGAGCTCAGAAGTACTGAGATAAGATAAAATAGCAGGTTGGAA
The DNA here is from genome assembly GCF_015220805.1 of Pogoniulus pusillus. Classification (NCBI taxonomy): domain Eukaryota; kingdom Metazoa; phylum Chordata; class Aves; order Piciformes; family Lybiidae; genus Pogoniulus; species Pogoniulus pusillus. The sequence continues at coordinate 26,024,323 of NC_087275.1, forward strand.
CTACCTCAGAGAATGGTGTAACAAATATAAACAAATGTGGGAATGCAGAATGCAGAAGAGTTGTGGGGTGCAGGTGCAGGAGAGCTGTGGGAACGGAGTGAAGAGAAATGACAACAGGCAGATCCTTGTAATAACAGACCTTGGTTCTCACGTGCAGCTGGCCACCTTATCTCAGAACGGGTAGATAATGGAGACTCTGCTATTGAGAATAACAAGCATGTATTCATGCAGATGTCCAGAGAAGGGCAACAAAGCTGGTGAGGGGCCTGGAGCACAAATCCTATGAGGAGAGGTTGAGGGAGCTGGGCCTATTTAGCCTGGAGAAGAGTAGGCTCAGGGGGGATCTTATTACTGTCTACAACTACCTGAAGGGACATTGTAGCCAGGTGGGGGGTGGCCTCTTCTCCCAGGCAACCAGCAATAGAACAAGAGGACACAGTCTCAAGTTGTGCCAGGGTAGGTATAGGCTGGATATTAGGAAGAAGTTCTTCACAGAGAGAGTGATTTCCCATTGGAATGGGCTGCCCAGGGAGGTGGTGGAGGCACCGTCCCTGGGGGTCTTCAAGAAAAGCCTGGATGAGGCACTTAGTGCCATGGTCTAGTTGATTGGACAGGGCTGGGTGATAGGTTGGACTGGATGATCTTGGAGGTCTCTTCCAACCTGGTTGATTCTATGATTCTATGTGGTGGGTTGTCCCTGACTAATTATGCTAATGTGTAGGTGTGTGCTCTACTGGCTGAGTGTATATATTTGGGCTGATATGGAAATAAAATTTGCTTCTGCATAATTCACATTGAACCATCTGGAGACCCTTGTGGCTGGCCTATGACCATATTGGTCTATAGGCTTGTTTACCGTGGTCCTGCGCCAAGCAGAGCCAGCAGCCAGAGTGGCCTGCACCAAACAAATGTAAGGCTGGAGCCTGTGGTTTTCACCTGTCTCTGACCATATTGGTCTATAGGCTTGTTTACTGCGGTTCTGCACCAAGCAGAGCCAGCAGGCAGTGTGGCCTGCACCAAACAAATGTAAGGCTGGAGCCTGTGGTTTTCACCTGTCTCTGCTGACTTAGATTGCTTAGACACAATGTACATGTTGTTGAGAGAATACGATGAATGTCTATGCTAATTAGTATGTAATTTCTAACACAACTACATGTAACCAGTTACAGTTTAATACAACTTGTAGCCTTCTGATGAAAGGTATAGAACCACATGTTTGGAATCAATAAACTGATTGGATTGGAATTTGCTTGTGTCAGGCTTCTCCCTGTCTCTTCTGATACCTACAATGCCGTAGTCCGTGGCAGGCTGCCTTACCTACAAAAGGGTTTCCCATTCAAATGTGCAGTCAAAAGCTCCAATCCTGGCAGAGCTTAAAGCTCTGTAATGAGACTGCTTCAGTTAATGCAAGGCAGATAAATTACTTTGATAGTCCAGGCTTTGCTGGGCAGATGACATAAACCAAAACAAATAGGAGAAAGCAAGAACAAATGAAAAACAAATACCAACAAGGCTTCATCATGATCTGGGATTGTCAGAAAACAGAAGGTTCCAGGGCCTGCTGGAGATACAGACTTTCCTTATGAGGGTTGGGTTTATTTTGTTATGGAATCATAAATCAACCAGGTTGGAAGAGAACTCCAAGATCATCCAGTCTAACCTAGCACCCAGCCCTAGCCAATCACCCAGACCATGGCACTAAGTGCCTCATCCAGGCTTTTCTTGAACATTTCCAGGGAAAGAGACTCCACCACCTCCCTGGGCAGCTCATAGCACATCTAATGAAGGGTGATCAGACTGAATTTATCAATTTACTCAGTATTAAAATTATTTTCTTTTAAAACACCCTCCTTCCTGCCCAATTTAAAATTACCTTTTATCTGACTGCATAGCCTCTTTTTTTAAATTAAAATAATTTAGTGGAAAAAGTAAATAAAATAGAAAAGTGCACAAAAGAAAAGAAAAGGAAAGAAGAAAGAAAGCAGAAGCAAATTCAATTTGTAGTTATGAGACACAGGAAAGACAATTATCTGCATCCATTAGAAAGGATGTACAACTGCTGAGCAAAGGGGTGAGTGACCCTTTAACTTAGTAGCAACAAAAACAAGTGCAAGATGTAAGATTTTAGTAAGTCATGTTGAAAGCTGCAGATCCTTCCATTATCATAGAATCATTGAATCATAGAATCAACTAGTTTGGAAGAGAACTCCAAGATCATCCAGGCCAACCTAGCACCCAGCCCTAGCCAGTCAACTAGACCATGGCACTAAGTGCCTCATCAAGGCTTTGCTTGAACACCTCCAGGGATGGCGACTCCACCACCTCCCTGGGCAGCCCATTCCAATGCCAATCACTCTCTGGGAAGAACTTCCTCCTAACATCCAGCCTATACTTCCCCCAGCACAACTTGAGACTGTGTCCCCTTGTTCTGTTGCTGGTTTCCTGGCAGAAGAAACCAACCCCACCTGGCTACAACCTCCCTTCAGGTAGTTGTAGACAGCTTTGAAAAGAAATCTGCCAACATTAAGGCCAACAGAAACAGTAGAGAGGGGAAGTATTTTGGAGAATAAATCTCATGAAGAGCAACTGAAGGAATTGGGGCTATTTAGTTTGAAAAAGAGGAGGCTGAGGGGAGACCTTGTTGCTTTCTACAGCTACCTGAAAGGGCATTATGGAGGAGTTGATTCTGGTCTCTTCTCACAGGTAATTAGTGATAGAAGAGGGAATGGCCTCTAGCTGTGACTGGGTAGGTATAGACTGGACATTAGGAAACATTTTTTCCCAGCAAGAGTGCTCAGGCATTGGAATGGGCTGCCCAGGGAGCTGGTTGAGTCACCAACCCTGAATGTATTTAAAAGCCATTTGGATGTGGTACTTGAGGATATGGTTTAGGGTGAACCTTGTAGAGTAGTGATATCAGCTGGACTTGGTGATTCTAAGGGTCTTTCAAACCTGAACGTTTCTGTGATTCTGTGATTCTTTCTCTCTCACACTACCTCCCAGACAGTTTATGCCAACAAAAAACTGCAGGACAGACAAGAGGCTATGCAAAGCAGAATTCCAGAGGAGCAGACTGAAGAAGGAGACAGAGCTGCTTATGTAACTGAATTCTATCCCCATCAGCAAGTGAATGGAACCATATAGATTTATCTGTCATTCTATTTGCATCCAATAGCCAATTATTTATGGGTTTTTACAGTTTTATTTTTTTCTTTGTTCAGCCTTTCTGGAAAGTCCATCCCTTGTATACTGTTAGACACAGAAACTAAGCTAAGTCTTAAACCATAAAAGCCTAAATGATGAGACTGGTCATTATGAATTTTCAGTTGTAAAAGCCTTCCAGTAGGTGGACAGCAGTGAGGTAAATGATGTTAACTTTGATGACAACAGCATCAATGAGAGGAAAGGTCATGGTGTTTCTCCTTCCCAGGCTCCAAAGTAAGTTATTACAGTCCAATACTTTTCATCTTTCCCAGCCAAAAGTGTATAAACCACTGAGTTCTAACTGGTGACAACCTCTGCACTGAAGCGTGTTGCCTATTGCAACTCATTTGCATGTACTGGGAATTTTCTGTGAGGCATTCATAATTTTTCCTGCTCTTATTTCCTTGGATTCATCATTCTGCATTTTTCACACATCATTGATTTTGTGTCACTGGTGTACTATATCAATTCAAGGAAAAAGAAAGGAGGCATTCAATAATCTTATTCTAATCTTGACAGGCTTTATCTGCCTGAAATTAACTATAAGGTCATTCAACTTTTGTTGAGATCAAGTTAAGAATTCTTTCTTTTGCTAAATGCAAAATATTTCAGGCATGGGACTTAGGTTTTCCCTAGACTAATAATGACCTTTTTTTTTTTTTCCAGATCTCTTATATTAAAATGATCCAAAGGATTTTTATTTCTGCAGTATTCTTACTGATTAAGGGAAATTGGAAGTAGAAAATAGCCTGTGATTGTCTGCTTTATTATTAAACTGATAGTTATTCACAGAATCACAGAATATTGGGAGGTGGAAGGAACCTCAAAAGATCATCCAGATCAACCCTCCTGCCAGAGCAGGATCACCTAGAGCATATCACGCAGGAACACATCCAAGTGGGTTTTGAATATCTCCAGAGAGGGAGACTCCACAATCCCCCTGGGCAGCCTGTTCCAGTGCTCTGTCACTCACAGTGAAAACATTTTTCCTCATGTTTCCATGGAACATCCTGTGCCTCAACTTCCACCCATTGCCCCTTGTCCTGCCATTGGACATCACTGAGCAGAGCCTGGCTCCATCCTCTTGGCATTCACCCTTTACATATTTATAAACATGAATGAGGTCAAACCTCAGTCTCCTCTTCTCCAAGCTAAACAGCCCCAGCTCCCTCAGTCTCTCCTCATAAAGAAGATGTTCCACTCCCTCAATCATTTTTGTAGCTCTTTGCTGGACTCTTTCAAGCAGTTCCCTGAAGTCCTTCTTGAGGTGAAGGGCCCAGAACTGGACACAACATTCCAGATGCAGCCTCACCAGTGCAGAGTAGAGGGGAAGGAGAACCTCTCTGGCCTTACTAATAGCAGCCCTTCTAATAGACCCCAGAATGGTGTTTGCTTTCTTGGCCACCAGCGCACATTGCTGGCTCATGGCCATCTTTCTGTGCACGAGGACCTTTTCTCTTTCACTGCTCACCAAATTCATTCAGGAGAAAATTGGAGAAAAAGGTCACATAAAGTATTGTCATTTCTGATTCTGTGTTCTGATTTAGTTGCAGTACCTCACATGAGCTTCTCTGGGGAAAGCAAACAATTTACTGTCACAATCATTTTGGAAGGCATACGGAGCGGTTAAATTAGGTACTAGAAAAGGTTTTAGCTGACTAGAGGGTTCATTTGTTCAGAAGTGTCAGTCTTCACTCATTGTGCCAAGCTCACTAATGTTTGGCTTATTGGAAATCCTGGCATTTTTACTTCTGTTTGAATAGAGAGCTTCATGCATGTATACAGTTGCCTTGTGGTTCTTGCCAGATCAGCTTTAGAGTTCACATAAACTAGTTACTACCATTCACTGGAGAAAATAACTCCAAATATATTTCTATCAAATCCTCTTTTCACAATCCCCTTCCCATGCTAATAGCAATTAAAAAGGAAGAGGCCCTGACAGTATAGAGTGCTGTGCTCTCTCATGCTGATCTGTAGTAGAGAGAGTAAGAATTGTTCAAGTTGCTAACCATTGTGGTTACTTCAGACTACATGTTCAATTAGTTTGTAGGGTGAGGAGTTACCATATGGTTATCTTACTAATGATTGGGTTGGTAGGCAGTAGAAAACTAGAGATCAGAAGTAAACTGTATTTGGGTGAGGTTTGGAGAGGAGGAAGGGAGGGTTTTTTAAGCACAGGATGACCTCAGCAGGCAGTACTGCAACCTGTACCAGTTACTACTCCAGTTTAATTGCATAAGGCTATGATTACTGTTGTCTACCTCAGTGGGAGTCTCCAGTGGGATGGCTCTAAGGCAGATGCATCTCAAAGCAGCTCTCAGTTACATTCCCCTGGCTTTCACAGATCATGGGTCCTGCTGTGCAGACCATGAGTACTACTGCAAAAGACACAGCAAAGGTGTCTTGCAGTTCTGTTGATACCTGTGAGGACTAGATACCCTAGATAGCTGAAGTCCAAGTCCACTCTCCAATCTGCTGAAGGAAAGATTAAGATATTTGGAGTAGTTGAAGGATTCAATATTCCTGCTGGGAAGCCACGAGGAAAAGTCTTTACAGTGAAAACCAGAGGACATGAGGGAAGGTTGTAGTTTGGTGGTCTATAGAGATGGCAGTAGCTAGTTCTTGTGGCTAGGAGAATAAGTGGCAGCTGAAATAGATGGAAAGAGAGTTCAAATTTGGCTGAAAGTCACAGCTGAAACTGAGGGAGTAGACAGGAGCTACCAGAGGCGCTGAACTGGATAGGAAGTGGCATTATGTGGTTAGTTTTGGTCGTGGAAGAGACAGGCTGATGGTGTGCAAAGGCAAGTGGTGAAAGAAGAATTTGTTGTGTTGTGAACCATGCGTTTTTTGGTAGGTGACAAGTGGATGTTGTAAGAGGTGATGAATACATTCACAACAGTGTGCATTTCCTCCATCTCTTGCAGACTGATATTTTGCCATCTAAGGAGGAAACAGATTTGGACTTCACTTCTATCTGGGGTTTTGCCTTGCACAACATCCAGAAGGATTACTGAATTCTATTCTCTCACAGTGTTTGTTCTTAGAGGCAGCAAAGGCAATAAATTTCCTTCTTCTTTTTCTAGGCACATTTTAAATTCTGTTTCACTCTTCCTTGCTCAAAGTCCAAGATTAAGACCCATTTCCCATGAATCCTATTGCTCAGAAACAAAACTGAGAGATTTTGGCTGCTACTTATCATTTGCACAGCAGCATACATCCCAGAAGTCCTCACAAAGAGCTCAGAGACAGAACATTTTGTGTGTTTGAGCAGAGAAAAGAGAACCCTATTTTAGATAGTCACACCGTTGTCTCTTCCCTTGAAAAGCGTGAGGAATATTGACTTGGCATGAGACCTGCAGAGCCAAGGAGATAGTTCTGCCAATTTCCCTGATGATGTCAGTCTAATGTGACAGCCATGAGAGAGACTTACTAGCAGTATGGGTGCAGAAAGAGACAGCATCTTCCTTGGTGAACTGATTAGATGTGGATTTATGATGTTGCCTAGCCTAATAACTTCAAGAAGCCAACACTGGAGCTTTGGCTTCAGGTCAGTGGAAGAGGAGTGAAGGGGAGTCTTGTTTGATGATACAGTGATTCATGGCCAGTAAAATTCATGGCAGGAACCTCTCTGTGAAGAGAGACAGCCCTATTGGCACTCCAATTAGCTGTGTTTATAATTGATGGCATGGCTGGAAATCACTGTGATTCATGAGCAATAATATTCATGACAAGAGCGACTCTTTCATTTCAGGGAAAAAGACCAGGAACAGCTTTAAATTGCACATGATTGTGATTAATGGCTTGGGAAGATAAATGGTGAGTGGGTGTCTGAGACCAGTGCTGTGCTGAGAAATCTATTTCAGCCACTTTTAGAGGAACAGGAAAGAGTGGGGAATAGCTGTCTGAGTACTCCTGCTTGTCAAATACCCCCTACAGATGCTAATGGGACATTGAGGTCTGCACAGGTAATGCAGAATTGTGACAATGACTATTGCTGGCCAAAATTTTGTTACATCATCTCTCCAACTTTTTGGCTGTTGTGAGTACATCCACTATTTTGTGGTATAGCCAAACTTTTCTTTAGGGACCAAAGAATCCTAGAAGAAAATTGCAACATAAGAAGGAAGAAAGAAAGGAAGAAAGGAAGGAAGAAAGGAAGGAAGGAAGAAAGAAAGGAAGGAAGGAAGGAAGGAAGGAAGGAAGGAAGGAAGGAAGGAAGGAAGGAAGGAAGGAAGGAAGGAAGGAAGAAAGGAAGGAAGGAAGTAATGAAAGAAGGAAAGAAAGAAAGAAAGAAAGAAAGAAAGAAAGAAAGAAAGAAAGAAAGAAAGAAAGAAAGAAAGAAGGAAAGAAAGAAAGAAAGAAAAAAAGAAAGAAAGAAGGAAAGAAGGAAGGAAGGAAGGAAAGAAAGAAATAAAGAAAGAAAGAAAGAAAGAAATAAAGAAAGAAAGAAAGAAAGAAAGAAAGAAAAAAAGAAAGAAAGAAGGAAAGAAGGAAGGAAGGAAGGAAAGAAAGAAAGAAAGAAAGAAAGAAAGAAAGAAAGAAAGAAAGAAAGAAAGAAAGAAAGAAAGAAAGAAAGAAAGAAAGAAAGAAAGAAAGAAAGAAAGAAAGAAAGAAAGAAAAAAAAGGAAGGAAGGAAGGAAGGAAGGAAGGAAGGAAGGAAGGAAGGAAGGAAGGAAGGAAGGAAGGAAGGAAGGAAGGAAGGAAGGAAGGAAGGAAGGAAGGAAGGAAGGAAGGAAGGAAGGAAGGAAGGAAGGAAGGAGTAGGGATAGTAAGTTTCTACATTCTATTTCCTAGCAGAATTGGGAAAAAAAGGACTGGATTTCAAGGTAAGGGCACCATGGAGTGCAGTGCATGACAGGCTCAGGACTTCAGCAGAGCTCTACCCAAGGCAAAGAGAAACAGCCTACAGTGTTAGAAAAGAGATCTGAGGGAAATGAGATGGATTTTGCTGGAAAAGGGGAAAATTGCATAAGAAAACTAATGAGCAGTGTTTTATAAGCTCAAGAATCTCTGGGTTTCTCCCAGTGCTATTCAAATTATCACCATTTTCAGCTGGTTGTAGGCATTGTAGTAAAAAGTCCTTTTACCTCTCCTTTGTCATATCCTCATATCAGAACTTCAATCTAGGGAAGATTCATCTTCAGTAATAAATAGTAACATGAAACTTTTAATCTCTTCACCATCACAAGAATCCTGCTTACAAATGGTTTCAGAGTAAAAGCTTCAGCATTCCCATCAGTATTCTTCAACCAGAACATCTTGCTTATTAAAATATTCTGCTGTATTAGCCATAGCAGCTTAGATTATATTTGTCATCAGTGTGTACTACTTAGTATCCTAGGTAATGGACTAAACCCCTTTTAGGCTTTGTGACCTACAATGAGGAAAAAAAACACTCTTAATGCATTGAACAAGTAGGATACATGAAAAGTGAATACAAGTGAGGCTATAGTAATGGTCTTTTCTGCTGCTCGTGGGAAAAAATAAATTAGAAGTTTTATTTGATGACAAGCTACTGTCCTATATTCTCCTTTTATTTTTCATTAAAAAGAAAGTATTTCTGTGGTTGCAAAATCTGTTCCTCCTCAGTTGCTGTGCTTTCCTTTGTGGAGCTAACTATAAGAACATAGCCTGCGTGCCCTGCTAGGAGATGTCTTTTGGAGAGTCTCCATGTGCTTAGACAAATCATTGATTGAAACTGAAGCAGTGAATATGGATCTAATGGAACCTGTAGTCTGGAGCAAAGACCTGTCCTTATTGAAAAGCCATTTGTGTTCCACTGGCTTTTTATATGGACACTGCCAGCAACATCATGTGATGCAATTTGCTTTTCAAAAGATATTCCTTCCTGAAGTGCTCAGGCTAACCCCTATTCCCCATGGCCTTCTGAAGAACCACTTATGTTTTACTTGGGGCTGCTGAGCCGTGAACAAACTCCACTGTTGATGGAGATGTCAGGATAAAAGATGACTTGAAAGAAGTAAGGGAATCGTCCTCAGAAAATGGCAGCAGCTTTAACAAGTTGAAGGTGCTCCACCTGTTGAGCTCAGGAGTCTTCTGTCCTAAAACAGGATTTCTATTATGTTAAGAGAAACCATGTGATGGTTTGGGAGTTACCTGTCCCCACACACAATGAATTCACCCAAACTAGACTCAGCTGGCTGGAAGTTGAGGAATGAAGTTATATTTACAGCTTAGCACAACCATAGAAGCAGACATTTACAATATATTACTGATATTTACAGCTATATATAGAAATATACAAGTTAAAATTAATACAGAAACACAACAGCCCTCCCAGAAATCACAGTCCCCAGGAGGGGCTGCCAACCACCCTTCCACCTTCTTTCCACCCTTCTTCCTTATCTCAGAGTCTGCTTTATGTGCAAGGTGAGTTTGGAGGATTGGCAAGGGGGATTAGAAGCAGAATGATTAGTTGGGTTACATAGATCCAACAGAACAACAATAGCCTAGGGAGAGAACACAGAGACCAACTCTGACAGAGACACTATCTTGTTTTTATACATCTCAGTAAGCCTATGAGTGAAGTAGACATCACCATTGTTTCCTTTTCACAGCCTACAATCTATTTTTTCTCACTAAAATATTCAAATCAGCCTCAAATCAGCACAAACTGAAACTAATGAGAATTTCCATGAATGAAATTCTATTTGTTGTCTTGTGCTGTCTTGCTTTCCTGTTTCGTCTAAAGGACAACAGTAATAGAGTCATAGAATTGTCAGAGCTGGAAGGGACCTCAAGGATCAGCTAGCTCCAAACCCTCTGCCATGGGTGACACTTCACACTAGATCAGGGTCCTCAGAGCTACATCCAGTCTAGCCATAAAAACTTCCAGGGACGTGACTACAACCACCTCCTTGGGCAACCTGTTCCAGTGTCTCAGCACCCTCATGGTGAAAAACTTCTTCCTAGCATCCAGTATGAATCTACCCACTTCTAGTTTTGCTCCATTCCCCCTGGTCCTATCACCACCTGACATTCTAAAAAGTACCTCATCAGCTTTCCTATAGGCCCCTTTCAAATGCTGGAAGGCCACAACAAGGTCTTCTCCTAAAGGAGCAAAAAGGAAGACATAGAAATACTTTTGTGTACACAGACATCATTCAAGGTATATCTAATAAGTATTTTCTAGACAGATAATGAGTTTTCTTTACTCATATTTTAGGCCAGGCTGTGGCAAGCCAGTTCCAAATCACGTGTTGTGTCATTGTGTTTAAATTAGTAAGCCCATAAAGTGCATGTTTGTTTGCAATCACATCCTCCTTCTCATATTTAGACTTCCCTCTTTCTAAAGTTAACTCTATGGAACTGAAAAGGAGTCTTTTGGAAAGAATTTCTGCTGATGTATCTGAAAGCATATAAATGCTGGAAATCTTGCAAGATTATCTGCTCTATTGGGTTTTCAGAGGCAAGAAAAATTGTCCCTGCAGCTGAGTGAAAACTCCAGGTCTTGTTTGATAAGGAGTTAAAACAAACACAAATGCTATTTGTCAAATTTGGAAGGGTTTTCATCAGGGCAAACAGTAAAAGCCCTAGTGTGGTGACCTTAATTACTGGAAGCATCAGAAAAAGATGGATTTCAAAAAGAAAAAGGGCTTGGAGAAACCTGCTGTCCTGGCTACTGTGCCTGCCAGCAAAGCTAATCACTCTTTCCTCCAACCCTTTTCACCCTGGGTTTGCTATAGGTAGCCCTATAGGTAGCACCACAGTTTTGACTTTCCTCCTTTAGCTGATAGTTATCCACTCTCCAAAATGAAAGACTCCTGCAGTGATAAATCAATGTTCATATGGTTGTGCCTTGCCTCCCACTCATTGTTATTCAGCCACTCCCTTTTTAATCCCCTGATTTCTCTAATTTTTTTTCCCCTTCTATTTCTCCCTCAGTCACTGCTGTCAAATTTCTATAGCCCCCAGGGTCTGATTAGTCCCCTCCTTCTCTAGCTCAGTGTATGAGCCATAAAACCACAGCCATGTGCTGATGTTTATCAGATGTGCTTTTATTTCATAAGATCTTCTGATGAGAGAAAAAACCTCTTTGTACTGATCAAACAATGCTTAGCATATTTAGGCTTATAGTTCCTTCTTGTGCCCAGCAAAACTAAGCATATCTCAGGTGCTGTAGTTAATAAAGTATAATATTATACATATTAAGACAAATGTTATCTGAGAAAATTTCTCTGCATGAAGCAGGTTAATTTCATTTAGCTTCTCTGATTTCTGGTACCTCTTTGTTTCAGTCATTTCAAATCCATCACTTGTTCATGTATGTTTTTTGGCTAATGCATATTGGTATTAGTTGCTGTGAAGCAGAGGTTTTCTTTAGCTCACAGATATATTCACGTGCCTCCTTTTAATGTTATTGCAGGCATACTAAGACAAGAGCTTGCTCAAAGATTTCTTTTGCCCTCCCTCAAGTACAATATACTCATGCAAGGAGTATGCCTCTGTTTAATGTTATTGCAGGCATACTAAGACAAGAGCTTGCTCAAAGATTTCTTTTGCCCTCCCTCAACTACAATATACTCATGCAAGGAGTATGCCTCTGTTTAATGTTATTGCAGGCATACTAAGACAAGAGCTTGCTCAAAGATTTCTTTTGCCCTCCCTCAACTACAATATACTCATGCAAGGAGTATGCTTCTGTTTAATGTTATTGCAGGCATATTAGGACAAGAGCTTGCTCAAAGATTTCTTTTGCTCTCCCTCAAGTACAATATACTCGTACAAGGAGTATGCCCCCATTTAATGTCATTGTAGGTATACTAAGACAAGAGTCTGCTCAAAGTTTCTCTGTGCCCTCCCTCAAGTACAAAAAGTTTGGTAGATCTCTAAGACCTTACTTCCTTCATCATACAGTATCACAGTATCACAGTATCATCAGGGTTGGAAGAGACCTCACAGATCATCAAGTCCAACCCTTTACCACAGAGCTCAAGGCTAGACCATGGCACCAAGTGCCACGTCCAACCTTGCCTTGAAGTGCCCCAGGGATGGCAGAAAAGATGGCTCCAGGGAGACCAAATAGAGACCTTCCAGTGCCTAAATAGGCCCTACAAGAAGGATGGAGAGGGACCATTTACAAAGATTTGTAGTGATAGGACAAGGGACAATGGTTTCAAACTACAGAAGAGTTGATCTATATTGGATGTGTGGAACAAATTCTTTACCATGAGGGTGGTGGAACACCAGAACATGTTGTCCAGGGAGGCAGTTGGGGTCCCCATCCCTGGAGATACTCAAGATGAGGCTCAATAGCAGCCTGATCTAGTCAAGGATGTCCTTTCTTACCCAGAGTGAGTTGGACTAGATGACTTTGGAGGTCTCTTCCAACCCAAGCCATTCTACGATTCTATGACTGCTTGCTTCCAAAAGATTTTTGTGCATGGTAACAGCAAACAGACAAACTGTTTTGGCCTAACTCAGAATCTATCCAAACCAAAAGATGAACCCCTGGACTTGTGAACTTTTAATGATTAGAGGATAACAGCAACATTTCCCATGCTTCTTCAAAGGTTGACAGTCATTAAAAATCAACTCTTCTATCATGCCTCAACTGTTAAGTACAGCACAGTAAGTTGTTTCACATTTATGGCAGATATTAAAAGCAAAAGGATGATGGGATCTTTCATACACAATAATAAACAGTGCTGCCTCTAAGGTGCTTACAAATGAAATCCTAAAGATTATCAAGACCAGCAAGCCAGGTGTTAATTAATCCTCCATTAATTAATTGTTTCTTGTCTTGTGAACAGGATCTGGATTGAAACCAGCTCATTATATGTAGGCCACTATCCTCAGTTAATTGGATGGCAACATTTTTCTGTCATTCTGCATTGGATCAAATCAAGTTAATGATGATCTAGTGGTGAAAAGCTCTTCATCTGCTGCTTCATTAGCAAGCTTAAAGAAGAATGTCACTGATGTTATCGATGCAATTGCTTGAAGTACTAACCTCTCAAATAAAAACTCAAATATCTAATAACTAACTTAAAAATATCTCTGATAGATAATGATGGCAATCATAGGTCAGGGAGAAAACAGATAACTCAAGGGTAATATGATGTTTTCTAGTGAGTCTATACAAATTCCTATTATGCAAGTCATGTATTTTCTCTCATCAGTTTCCTTTTGCTCAGAAGAGCTCTCTGCTTCCTTGTCTTCTGCTTCCTGTGAGTGTTCTTGGTTATAAAGAAAGCTACCTGTTGTAGGTACAGGGTCTGAAAATAACAGAATTTAAACTCTGAGAAAATAGCAGTGAATCTAAACTGTGGAAAGTAACTGTAAAACACCTGGACCATCGTGAAGCTGACTTTCCATACAGTGCTTTTCTTACAGGCAATGTCTTCATGTTAACCTTTCACTTTCTGCAATCCTTCCAGCCCAATAATGTTCATGTGATGCTATTCAGGTCAACCTGAAATTTCACTTACTGGACCAAATTTCAGAGTTAACAAAGGTTTGCATCAATTTTCCCAGCTCTGAGCAGCAGATTAAAAAGGTTTCATTGTTTTCCTTCTTGTCATGAGTGATTCATGTCAAAGAATCACAAAGAATCAACCTCTCACAAGAATGGGTAGGGTAAACTAGAGAACATGAGGCCTTGAGCAGCTTGGTCTAGTGGAAGGTACCCTTGCCTACGGCAGGGGGGGGTGGAACTAGGTGATCATTGAGGTGTCTTCCAACCTACACCATTCTATGTATTCACATCCCCAGAAAAGCAGCCATAGAGCTGAGTAGTTTGTGGATTGTTTGGTCAGAGCTTAAGCAATCAGAGAAGGAAGAACACCACATGCTACTGGTGAGAAGAAAAAAGGAGTGGGTTATTGTCTGGGAGGTCAGACAAGATCAGAGCTCTCCTTTGGCCGTATAGATGACTATGAAATAAATGTCAGCTAAACAAAAATCATTGTTTAAGCTGCTTGTCGTGGACCACTGCTTGTCTGCAAGAGACATGGAGCAGATGCATTATGGCATATTTGGAAACATACAGAGCCTTGGAGAGTTGGAATCTAACAATGCTGAATAAACGAATTGTCTATTTCTATAGCTCAGTAAACTAAATGCTAAGGACAGCTTCAGAAATACAGCAGTGATTACACTGGCTTCTATAAATGTGGTTTTTTTCAAACAACTTCATCTTGTTGCCACATGTTCCTTCAGGAGCTATGCAGACACAGTATTTTAAGTTGTACTTTCATTCCATTTTTGAAATCTCATCTATTTCATGAGGGTTTTAATCACCCTACAGCAGGAGATATACCTAACCTCTCTTCTCAACTTACTAATAATGATAGTGCTTGAATAAGTAGAATCTACAATATTCTGAAAGGCTCTATGGACTTCTGAGATTCAGTTTTTTCTCTTATTACAGTTATCTCTAAAGAAGTAAAAAAAAAAAAACAACAGTTAAAAAGAAAAAAAGAAAGGAAAAAAATGCATTAAAAATTTAATCTCCAATGGGAATTTTACTTTCAAAACCAGAGGGCAGAAGGAGACATAGTAGGCAACAATAGGTTGTGCAGGCTTAGTGAATATAATCATAGACTCAACCAGGTTGGAAGAGACCTCCAAGATCATCCAGTCCAACCTAGCACCCAGCTCATATGGACAATGCTGATCAGTGTCATCAGAGGAAAGGAAGTTATCCTTCATAGAATCATAGAATCAACCAGGTTGGAAGAGACCTCCAAGATCATCCAGTCCAACCTAGCACTCACCCCTATCCAGTCAACTAGACCATGGCACTAAGTGCCTCATCCAGGCTTTTCTTGAACCCCTCCAGGGATGGTGACTCCACCACCTCCCTGGGCAGCCCATTCCAATGCCAATCACTCTCTCTGGCAACAACTTCCTCCTAACATCCAGCCTAGACTTCCCCCAGCACAACTTGAGACTGTGCTCCCTTGTTCTGTTGCTGGTTGCCTGGCAGAAGAGACCAACCCCCACCTGGCTACAACCTCCCTTCAGGTAGCAGTAGACAGCAATGAGATCACCGCTGAACCTCCTCTTCTCCAGGCTAAACACCCCCAGCTCTCTCAGCCTCTTCTCATAGGGTTTGTGTTCCAGGCCCTTTACCAGCCATGTTGCCCTTCTCTGGACACCTTCCAGCACCTCAACATCTCTCTTGAATTTCTATCTCCCTTTTCCCCTATCACCAGTCATAGGTGAATGAGTGCATTTTTCCAGAAGAGGTACTTAGGCTGGCACCAGTCTTTCAAAACAGCAGAGGAAGAGAAAACTTTTGTCTCTTGCCTCAACTGAAAATAATTTTCTTTCTATCCTCTAACACCATTGCATATCAGACTCTAGGTAGATTGGGCTGCAGTTGCCTTTCTGTTATGCTTATTATAAAATATGAATTATGAATATTAATTTCCCAGTATGGATATTAATGATGATGTATTAATGCTTTTTAAATGGCTGGATCCAGTGAAGAAATGTGCTTGGATTCTAGGTTGACAGCAAGTATGTGCATAAAAGGGTACTTACAAACACAGAGTTAAGCAGCTTAAGCAGTCTCTCCTTCTCTGTGTTCTCATTTTCTAGCACTACAGAGAAAGACTGAGTGCCTCCTGCAGAGGCACTATCATTTATTCTGATCTCATCTCCCCTGACATAAATTCTCTTTCTTCCTTTAGTTCTTCTCCATTCACGTCTCAGAAATAAATACTTCTAGAGAAGCGAAACTCATTTGTGTGGCTTGGGTTGCTGAAGTGTTGTGCAAAGCCTTAAGGAAGGAAGGGCCTTTTTTCTGGGAAAGGAAATAAAAAGCTTTTAGTAGTGGGCCACAATGAAGGTTGCTGACATCTGATGGACATGAAGTGCATGGAAATTTTGACATATGTCCTCTTCCCTGACTTGATGCTAGGGAATGGGTTTCCTCCATGACCTCACTGATCTGAAAGCTCTGCTTTCTTTGCTTCTGGTTGTATCCTTGAGTGCTGATTACTTCTGTCCAGCCTGGGCTCTAGGGCACATCCTAAGGAGATGATTGTGTCTTTACACCAACCTCCTAGGAAGGGTGGAAGCACATCCTCTTCTGCACAGATGTGTAGCATGCCTACCTCCTGGTCCAGATGCCTGCTTACTGAGATGCAGTCCAACACTGAAAACAGCCTGATGAATGCTGTTCCCCACTGATGAAGACTGTGAGGTTCTGCTCTGGCCTAGGGAGATGGTTGAGGCCCCATCCTTGGAGGTGTTTAAGGCCAGTCCGGATGAGGCTCTGGCCAGCCTGATCTAGGGTAGGGTGTCACATGGCAGAAGGGCTGGAACTAACATGATCCCTGTGGTCCCTTCCAACACTGACTGATTCTATGATTCTATATTCCTTTCTTCACATTAATCATCTTTAAAAATGCTGGTAAGTGAAAGAGGCACATTTTTTCTATGAATTGATGGGAGAGTAGATGTATTTGGCTCTGAAGTGGGTGCTCATGAAGCCTTCTCAGGCTAACACCACTGTTGGGACAAATGTCAAGGGTAGGTGTGCATGCATCAAGCATCCATACTCTCAAGTTGATTGAAATATTTGCAGTGTGAGCCCATACAAGGATTTCCAGCCTCGTGTATTATCATCAATGCCTCTAAAAAATACGCTGATGTGGTTGGTTGGAGGTGACTTGTAGTGAAGAAAGTGCAAGCTTAAGAGGCAGTGACTCTTCTAAAGAGATGGTGAGCTAATGAGCTGCCTCCTGACTTTTTGATTCCTTGTGTGTTGAGAGAAGCCGAAGACGATTTGCATTCTTTGAAAGCAGTGCTCAGCAGAAGAAATATCTGTCCTTTCCTCTCTTTATGGCAAAACTGTGAAAGTCCTAACAACTCACTAACCACTCAGGTCAAAGGGCAAACACTATGGAAGACAGTAATAGTAATCTTTAATGAGGAGAGAGTCAGCAATGCAGTTAATAGTCATCTTTTTTTGAAGGGTTAGCATCATTGGATTTTTCTCCTAACGAGCCTGTCATTGACTGCTGGCACAAATTAATCTCTCTAATCCTGCTCAGTAGAACTGATCTGTGGACTTCTGCACCATGTTAGGAAGTTAAAAGGCCAAGCTTGATGGACTTGGCTTTTGCATTTACCTCTTTTAATCACCACCCCACCCATCAGGACAGAAAAAAAAGTATTGTGCAGGTGTGCATGTTTAAAACAGTGAGTGCATAGATGGCCACAGAGGCCTGAGAAGGTTCAATAATACTCATCTTTACTCTTTATGTGCCAGTAGAACTTTTGATCAGCTTTAGTTCTAGTTAAATTTTACCATGACATGTTTATTCCTGGTTCACTATGCTGTTGTTTTCCTGTACATGAAACAGCAGCTCTCAGTTGAGAACATGAGCTCCCAGGGTGCTACACTGTTCAAAAATATATCAAATTCTGTAGCCATGCACTAACAGATTAAATCCTGAACTCTGCTCTATTACAAGCATGTTGTGAGGCTGCAGTGCTTCGGTTATATCTTTATTGTAAAGGTTAAAGGATATGCACCACATTACACCAGCTGGGCTCTTGGCATTAAGGATTTATGTCTATCAAGATTAACATCAGCAAGGAATGTTTGTGTTGTAAGACCAGTAATTTGGCTGAGCTTGGATGAAACCAAGGTTTAGGCTTTCAATTAAACTGGACATGATGAGCTTTAAAGTTATCAAAGCAGAAAATTGATGATGGAAACAATCTTTAATATCTCGACCATCAGAATAAACATTTTTAATATGACAGATATTTTTGCTGAACACACTTTTCTCTCCTAAGATCCAAATGAAAGCACTAGTGAAAAAATGTTAGACTGCTGAATTACATCTGAGTTTTCATTGTATAAGTCACTGGAGTAATTTGAAAGAAACAGCCATTACAATGCACTGAAATCCAAATGGTTCTTACAAAGGCCAGGGACAACTACTACAGTGTTTCACCTATTTAAGAATGACAGTACTATTAGATGGTCTAAGGAACACCAGATCTGGAAATGCAAAAGGAAGAGAAAGTATGTAGGTCATGTTCCACACTGATGTCTTAGTCTAAAGGCAGGACAGATACTACCTTAGCAAATCAGAACAAATCATTCAAGGACTTGAGAAGCAGACTGAACATTGTCAAATCAGCTTAAGTGTTCCTAAACTGGTGAGGGGCCTGGAACACATACCCTATGAGAAGAGGCTGAGGGAGCTGGAGTTGTTTAGCCCAGAGAAGAGGAGGCTCAGCGGTGACTTCATTGCAGTCTACAACTACCCGAAGGGACATTGCAGCCAGGTGGGGGGTGGCCTCTTCTCCCAGGCAACCAGCAACAGAACAAGGGGACAGAGTCTCAAGCTGTGCTAGGGAAAGTATAGGCTGGATGTTAGGAGGAAGTTCTTGACAGAGAGAGTGATTTGCCATTGGAATGGGCTGTCCCTGGAGGTGTTCAAGAAAAGCCTGGATGAGGCACTTAGTGCTATGGTCTAGTTGACTGGATAGGGCTGGGGGATAGGTTGGCCTGGATGATCTTGGAGGTCTCTTCCAACCTGCTTGATTTTGTGATTCTATGATTCTATAAACAATGGCAAGAATAAAATTTCTTCTGGAAACTGAGCAGAGTGATGCAAAATGGAGCCAGAATTAACCATGTGTCTTTGCATTATACAAGCAGCACTGGGCAACTTCAGCATTGTCATAATTTCTATTTCCTTTGGATAAACAACTGAGTGCTGAGATGACTGCGTGAAGACTATCCAAGTAATTTGAATCTGGAGGAATATGCTGGAAAGCTTTCAGAAACAGATTTTTCACAAGAGATTTCTAGCACTACTAGCTCCAGTCTTAGGCAAAAAGTGGTTTTGACAACACTGTTTCATAGTATTCTTGTTTCTGTCTGGAGAGCATAAGTAAGGAAAGAAATGTGTGTACCTATTATAATCTCAGTTTAGATTCTAAAGACCTTCTATATTCCCAGAATTCTGATTTGATTTCATTCTTACTTCAAGAAAGGGTGGATGTGAACTTCTGAGAAGAGTCTTGGCTTGGCTGTAATACATACTTCTTGTCAACCATTTCATTGCATAAGCTATAGAAACATCTCTCATAATTGCCTTAAAGTGTTAGTTGAAAAATGTGTGTTATTACTGTTTGGTTTACCTATTTTGCCATTGCAGTTTCTGTAGGAATTCTTGGGGAAGATGACTGACTTCCAGGTGGCTTGATGGGACTCGATGAAAACCTTACCTCTCAGCTCAAAATAATATGACCAAAGGCTATTTTTATTTCACTTTTACAGCTTCTGCTCATCCAGGACTTTTACTCTTTACTAGTTCAATAACATGAAGAGTGTCAGGAAGGCAGTGCTGCCAAGTAGCCAGATCATTTCCTAGGAGACAAGTGCCTGAAGCTATGCAGCTGGCTGGACAGAGGGCTTAGCATCTCAGCACAACAGTTCAGTGGTCTGTAACACCTTCCCTGTCTACTCCATATCTGTCTGTATAAATAATAATTGTTAAGGCCAGGACATCAAAGTCCTTAGTTGAACAGGGATGTTTCATATGCCAAAAAGTAAAGAAAGAAAGAGTATTTCTAAAATGAGTATAAAGTCAGTCCTGAGTAACAGCAGCAGCTCTGGAATAAAATGTCATACAGCTCCCAAGCAGACCATCATTAATGAAGACAATTCAAACATCTGGAGGAAAGTGGATCTACTAAGCAATGAAGAGGTAAACCAACACTTACCACCTCTAGGGAATCTATGGGATTCAAAATTGACAGATGAGAAAGTTTATTAGCCAGCTAGATGACAAAATGAAACAGGTCCTAAGAAAAAAAAAGTGTTATTTTACCATTAGTGCAATGCTATAGTAAGCTCAATTGGTCCTGCAGTACAATCAGAGGCTGGTTATGTAAAAACTTACCTTCTCAGATCTGCACAATGTATGTCTGCTTGTACTAAATATAGAGAGCTTCCCTTTACAATGAAAGCTGTCCGTTGATCATAGCATCAGGACAGTTTCCTTGGAGAACTGCAAAAGTAAATCAGACTTTCACTTTCAAAAGCTATGCAGTCTCACCCTTTCTGAAATGTCCATTTAAAAAACACAGGTTAGCCTCATTAAAAAAAAAATATATATGTGGGATGTCCAGGGAGGTGGTAGAGTTGCTGTCCCTGGACGTGTTGAAGAAAAGCCTGGATGAAGCACTTAGTGCCATGGTCTAGTTGATTGGATAGGGCTGGGTGCTAGGTTAGACTGGATGATCTTGGAGGTCTCTTCCAACCTGGTTGATTCTATGATTCTTAGTTAGTTACTCCTATGGACTGCAAAGAGAAGGAATGAATTGTGTTTTGCTTCCACAGGAAAACTATTCTACTGCAAATGTGGCTTTTTGTAGGTTTGGAAGGCAGTCTTGGAATTGAGGAAATCCTAGAGAAACATATAGGGGAGGAAAAGAAGCAGCTGCACAGGATGAGGAGGAAAAGTGCGTAGCATACAGTTCTTTGACACATGCTACCACTTACTTCTAGCATCACAGTGATATACTCACAGGAATATTTACCAGACTCCTTCAAAGGGAGCAAAACTCCAATTTACATTCCACAGACATATTTTCAAGGCTCAGGAAACATGAAAATTTTATTTATTTTATCCTCCCCCCCCCCCCCCCCCCCTTATTACCGGATGCTGCAAACAACTTGTGTGACATTTAGTGCGATTTAACGATGCTCTAAAATTTCACTGCCACCAATAAAATCCCTGCCTTGCCACCATTACCAAGAATAAATAACAAGGCAAAGAAGTGAAAACATATTAATTATGTTAGATTGCACACGTTTCTATTAATTCAGAAGGCCTGATAAAAGTGTTCAAAAGTGTGCCTCTCATGTAGGCGTTGATTCTGAAAACAAAGAAAGAAAGAAACAAACAGCAACCTCTTCCATCAGAGCAAGTTCTTAAAGTTTTGCTGGCTTTAACTGTTATCTCTGCATGCACACATAACTGTGCTACCTGATTTGGTGGTAGTATTGCTGCAGATTGTTTGCAGAATCCATCTGGTATGTTTAATATCTCTGTTAATGAAGCCAATGCTCGAGAAATAAAGCACAGGAATGGTGTGGTCAGCAGGAGCAGGGAGGTCATTCTGCCCCTGTACTCTGCACTGGTTAGACTACACCTTGAGTCCTGTGTTCAGTTCTGGGCCCCCCAGTTTAGGAGGGACATTGAGATGCTTGAGCATGTCCAGAGAAGGGCGATGAGGCTGGTGAGAGGCCTTGAGCACAGCCCTACGAGGAGAGGCTGAGGGAGCTGGGATTGTTTAGTCTGGAGAAGAGGAGGCTCAGGGGTGACCTTATTGCTGTCTACAACTACCTGAGGGGTGGTTGTGGCCAGGAGGAGGTTGCTCTCTTCTCTCAGGTGGCCAGCACCAGAACGAGAGGACACAGCCTCAGCCTATGCCAGGGGAGATTTAGGCTGGAGGTGAGGAGAAAGTTCTTCACTGAGAGAGTCATTGGACACTGGAATGGGCTGCCCGGGGAGGTGGTGGAGTCGCCGTCCCTGGAGCTGTTCAAGGCAGGATTGGACGTGGCACTTGGTGCCATGGTCTAGCCTTGAGCTCTGTGGTAAAGGGTTGGACTTGATGATCTGTGAGGTCTCTTCCAACCTTGGTGATACTGTGATACAAATGTATCCCACAATCCCGGTTTATCAAATATGTCTGGATTTAGTATTCATATACAATGTTTGTTTTCCTAAGCATTTCTGGTGGTTTTCAGCATGTGGCTTTTTTCCTTCACAATGAAACCACTCTGATCTCTTACGAGATTTAAAGCACAGAATAGCTATGCCCCTCCCCTAACATCTCCATGAGAGTGGAGTTGGGAGGTGCAGAAGATGCAGATGCAGAAGGGTGGTAGTTTCAGGCTTGTTGGAAAATTCCAGTAAGAGAAATCCTGAAAACTCAGTGCAGAATCTGAATGAGCAGGGCATTGGTTCTAAATGAACAATAATTATAGAATGGTTTAGGTTGAAAGGGACCTCAAAGATAGCATCATAGAATCATAGAATCAACCAGGTTGGAAGAGACCTCCAAGATCATCCAGTCCAACCTAGCACCCAGCCCTATCCAGTCAACTAGACCATGGCACTAAGTGCCTCAGCCAGGCTTTTCTTGTACACCACCAGGGATGATGACTCCACCACCTCCCTGGGCAGCCCATTCCAATGCCAGTCACTCTCTCTGGCAAGAACTTCCTCCTAACATCCAGCCTATACTTCCCCCAGCACAGCTTGAGACTGTGTCCCCTTGTTCTGTTGCTGGTTGCCTAGGAGAAGAGACCAACCCCCACCTGGCTGCAACCTCCCTTCAGGTAGTTGTAGACAGCAATGAGGTCTCCCCTGAGCCTCCTCTTCTGTAGGCTGCACACCCCCAGCTCCCTCAGCCTCTCCTCAGAGAGTTTGTGTTCCAGGCCCCTCACCAGCTTTGTTGCCTTTCTCTGGGCACAATCCAGCACCTCAACATCTCTCTTGAATTGAGGGGCCCAGAACTGGACACTGGGTCTTTTTTTTGGGGGGGGGTTGGGGTTTTTTTGGTAGGTTGGGGTTTTTCTGCCTAATAATATTATTGCTATTTCATGAATATACAATGAAAATATCTGATTTAGATCTATTTATCTCTCACTATTAGTCACAGACTAGTTGTTGCTTCTAATTTTATTTTGTAATAGGGTAATTCTGGTTTTGGTTTATCTAGTTAGACTCATAGAATGGTTTAAGCTGCAAGGGACCTCAAAGATCATCCAGTTCCAGTTCCCCACTACAGGCAGGGACACCTCCCACTAGAACAGGTTGCTCAAGGCTTCATCCAGCCTGGCCTTGAACACCTCCAGAGAGGGAGCAGCCACAACCTCCTTGGGCAACCTGTGCCAGTGTTTCACCACCCTCACTGTAAAGAACTTCTTCCTAACATCTAGTTTAAATCTCCCCTCTGCCAGTTCAAACCCATTAGTCCTCATCCTGTCATTACAAGACTTTGGAAATAGTCCCTCTCCAGCCTTCCTGTAGGGCCCCTTCAGATACTGGAAAGCTACCATGAGGTCTCCTTGAAGCCTTCTCTTCTCCAGGCTGAAAAGCCTCAACTCTCATAGCCTGTCCTCATAGCAGAGGTGTTCCAGCACTCTGATCACCTTTGTGGCCCTCCTCCAGACTCACTCAACAGGTCGATGTCCTTCTTGTGTTGGAGGCTCCAGAATTGTACACAGTACTCATCTCACGAGAGCAAAGTGAAAGTACTTCATGCTGATGCAGAGAGAGATGCAAGAACTATGTGCCTTGAAATAAAAATATTACCAGAATTCACATTTTTAAAATATAAATAAATAAAGATGAAAGTATTATAGTAGGTTTATACCTCTTCCTCTCCCTCCTCCTCAAAATTTATTTTCAGGGTCATGATCTATAACCCCTTTTCCTCTGTGAAGCCTAAATAACATTAATTTATGCATTAGTTAATCTTTATATATGTGTAATATTCCCTATTTATACCACAGTCTGTTAGAGACTGCAAGTGCATACTGCAAGTGCACTGCAAATGCAGTGAAAGTACATTAAAAGAGGCAAGTGCAAGATGAAGAAAAGAATTGAAACTATTGCTATATCACTATGTTTTCTTTCGAGCAGAAGTGGAAATTGCTGCCTCTGGCTAAAGGGAGAGCATTGGGTCCAAAGAACCTGTGGCTTCAATGGAAAAATGTGGGGTGACACTTCCATTTCATTGTTAAGGTAGGAGGCTGAAAAACATAGGTAGATTCTGCTGATTCTTGCAGGCAAAAGCAAGTTGAGAACTTGTTACAAAGAACCAGGAAGATGAGCTGAAGAAAAAAGAAGGAATGCTAGAAACAGACAAGTCTGAAGAGAGGTTAGGAAATTATTTTAATGTTCTTTTCTGTTTTAGTAAAAGCAAACTCCATGGACCGTGTTATGTGGATTTTATTTCTGGGTCAGGATGATTAATGCATCTGTTCAGATGTGTTTAAGATCAAAAGTCATCAGAATGAACAGTATTTGTGAATAAATAGGGAATATTACACATATATAAAGATTAACTAATGCATAAATTAATGTTATTTAGGCTTCACAGAGGAAAAGGGGTTATAGATCATGATCCTGAAAATAAATGTTGAGGAGGAGGGAGAGGAAGAGGTATAAACCTACTATAATACTGATATGCCAGCTCTGAAAACAAATCTGCCAACGTTAAGGCCAAGAACAGCAGATAGGGGAAGTATTTTGGAGAATAAATCTCATGAAGAGTGACTGAAGGAGCTGGGGCTGTTCAGTTTGAAAAAGAGGAGGCTGAGGGGAGAGCTCATCACTGTCTACAACTACCTGAAAGGATGCTGTGGAGAGGTTGGTGCTGGTCTCTTCTAGAAGATAATTAGTTCAAGAGGGACATAGAAATGCTTGAGAGAGTCCAGCACAGAGCCACAAAGATGACTAAGGGAGTGGAACATCTCTCTTCTGGGGAGAGACTGAGGGAGCTGGGGCTCTTTAGCCTGGAGAAGAGTGGACTGAGAGGTGACCTCATTCATGTTTATAAATATGTAAAGGGTGAGTGCCCAGAGGATGGAGTCAGGCTCTGCTCGGTGATGCCCAATGACAGGACAGTGGGACAATGAGTGAAAGCTGAGGCATAGGAAGTTCCACAGAAAGGTGAAGAGGAATTTTCTCACCATGGTGGTGACAGAGCACTGCAACAGGCTGCCCAGGGGAGTTGTGGAGTCTGCCTCTCTGAAGGAACTCAGAACCTGTCTAGACAAGTTCCTGCATGATCTGCTATAGGTTGTCCAGCTCTGGCATAGGGAGTTGGATTGGATGAGCTTTCGAGGTCCCTTCCAGACCCTGACATGCTGTGGTTCTGTGGTTCTGTGGTTCTGTGGTTCTGTGATTCTGTGAACAAGAAGAAATGGCCTCAAGCTGCAACTGAGTAGGTTTGGACTGGACATTAGGAAATTTTTCTTCATGCAGAGTAGTCAGGCATTGGAATGGGCTGCCCAGGGAGGTGGTGGATGTGTTTAAAAGTCATTTGGATGTGGTGCTTGGTGATATGGTTTAAGGGTTGAATCACCATCCCTGGGTGTATTTACAACTTGTGTAGATTTGGTACTCAAGGATATAGTGTAGAAGTGGCTATGGTAGAGTTAGATAATGGTTGGACTTGATGATCTTAGAGATATTTTCCAACCATGGTGATTCTGTGATATGCATGTTTCTGTATCACTGTTATCTCTCCAATGTAAGGAAAAAACCTCAGGAATTTCTCACTGTATCCTTTTTTTTTTAATCTATAGAGTGTTTTATTCATCCAATTGCTTTTCATACTAGAAGAATAGTGTAAGTGACCCTTAATGGCAAATGAAATTTCTCTTTCTGGTGAGAATGATAGATGTAGTGTTCTCTTAGAAAAAAAGCAATGTTTATTTTATTAAAGAACTTCATCTTGACTCTACAAAGTCCAAGAGTTGCTCAGGATCTCCAAGGCCACATTCACACTAATATTTGCAATTCAAGTCATAAGCCATTCAAAATTAGTGATGTTTTTCCATCACAAACTGCTTACTGTCATTACTTCCCCACAATGACCTCACGTGCACTTGCAAGGACTTACAGAAAATCTTCTTCTTTCTCTATACCTAGCTGCATGGAACTTCTGGTGATTAACAAAGCCATTTAAATGAATGTAGAGGCTGACTCTTGTGTAGTCGTTTTGACCTGTGATCAAATGCCAAGTGAAAGCCCAAAATAGCAGTTCTGCCTGAAGAGTAATGGACAGTAAGAGCCATACTTGCTTGTGTTTTCAGGAACCAATAGTCTTGGAGGATGCTGTTTAAAAGATGTAGGAACAGATTAGCTTTGGTATAAATAATTACTAAAAATGCTAAAAATAACACAAGAAACTACTCAGTGACATCTACAGCCTAAGGTAGCATGACCCAGTTCTAGAAATTGCTTTTGTAGACGTGCTGAAGTCATTGTGGTCTCAAAAATATGCCTGAAGTTGAGTGTGTGGAATTGCTTTGTTTAATGTATTGATAAAAGGGCATGTTTGTGCATATATAAATGCACACATGTATTCATACACCCATGGATATGTACATCTCCATACCCATCTATAGATGGAAAATGAGGGCTTTTAGGGAGGTAAGTCACAGTATGAACTGAGACCATATCAATTCACTGATATTGAAAAGCTATTTCAATTTCTTGGCAGGGCTTAATATATTATCTGGAGGGCTGCTCTACATCCTTAGCTCTACTAGAACCTGAAAACTATTGGCAAGGGACATTACCTACACAAGGGCATTGCTTTTCCAAGGGTTGTGCTTCCAAGCCTAATGTTATAATCTGTGATTACTCAGTTATTTAGGGAGGACCCCAGAGCTCAAGGGCACTGCAAAGGGCAGGAGTAATCATTTTCTGCCTGTTTAATCTTTACCTAGCCAAACTTTTGAAGTGAAGTAAATGCACATAAGCCCCATTACCCCCAGTGTCCTCTTTGTCTCCATTTGCTTCTGCACATATTGACCCAGTGCAATGATAGATTAATGGTGACATTAAATGAGGTATTAAATTTAATCTTCTTTACTTCGTATAGTGAAAGTTCCCTTTCCAAATCCCCTTCCTTTAATTTTTGCTTCACAATTGCCATTTTTCATTCACTGATTTTATTCATGCTAGGTTAGGCCTGTGACCTAAAGCTGCCAATTAGGGAGCAAAATGCTAATCATATTTCTGCAATCGAAAGCATTGGTGTAAAGCTTCCCTGTGCACTATTTACACTAATCATTTTCTGTCTCAGGGATTCTCCTACTTCCTTCTAAACCACTTCAGACAAAACAAACAAAATGCCTTTCTTTGATTCTAGATGACAGTCCTCCCAGTTGACAAAATTCCCTCTGAAATTGGTTCTTCCTGCTTGCCACACAACAATTCTGGCTTTAGGAGGTCACTTCACTCCTCAGTGGATATACTGGCCACTAAAGGGCTATCTATCAGGACAGTTTTTTGGTCTTTTATTTCCTTATAATGTATTCATGGGGTGTGGTGCTTAGTCTTTAGGTAGGAAGATTATTCATGATTTCACTATGGCTTACACTGTGGTAGTGCTGCTAAATGATGACTTCAAACATGAAAAATGAGTCACCAGCAAGGACTCATTAATAATATGTGTAGTGCCACAGGCTATATGACTTGATTCCCCATTAGTTGCTTTACATAAGAGTTTCCTATCTAGTTTTTGGTAAAATCAGCAGCTTTTTGTTAAACTGTCAAAAATAGGTCTAGGGCAGGACTACATTTCTTTTCTAGAGTAAAAAACAGGGGGGAAAAAAGGCATTGGTTGAGGTTTCTTTGAGAAAATGTCACAAAACAAACAAATGCTTAACTGAAATTTAATTTTGGCTTGCTTGGTTGGGGTTTTTTTAGTTGTTGTTGGCTTGGTTGGGTTGGGTTTTTTTTTTGAGAAGCTGTATGAGTTTCAATGAGTGCTCCTCAAATAATTCCTCAGCCCTGGGACAAATAACCTTGTGGTGGCATGATTCTAATTCGGTTGGAAATGTTCACTGGAACTACTCAATTCATCAATAGCAGAGACATGTTGAGGTGCTGGAACGTGTCCAGAGAAGGGCAACAAGGCTGGTGAAAGGCCTGGAACACAAACCCTATGAGGAGAGGCTGAGGGAGCTGGGGTTGTTTAGCCTGGAGAAGAGGAGGCTTGGGGAGGACCTCATTGCTGTCTACAACTACCTGAAGGGAGGCTGTAGCCAGGTGGGGGTTGGTCTCTTCTCCCAGGCAACCAGCAACAGAACAAGGGAGCACAGTCTCAAGTTGTGCCATCCTCATCCTAATCACCCTTTATGAAACACTAGTGACTAAAAGCTGATTGCAGTGTGCTAGAAGCTGGTCTTTGCTCCTCTCCTCCGCAGATGTGTAACTGCTGAGAGGTGAAAAATGAAGGAGTGGTATTGTCCAAAAAGAGTTGCATGGCTCTGATAGGCAACCTTTTAAGACCGATGACATCTAAAAGCCTCACCTTAAGAAGAAAACCTTTGAAAACACCTTAAGGAGCAAAGCTACCTAGTCTATGGCACTCAAATATATACAGCTCTCTTAGTGGAAGGAAAATGGCCTTCCAGTCCCTTTCTGGAGTAAATTGATTTATAGGCAGCCAGATGAGTATTTTGAACAGGAAAACCCACAAGTTGACAGCTAACTGTTACAGAATTCTCCCTTGGTTTAACACAGTACTGTACTAAAGTCAACTCCTTCTTTGCAGCACAGTGTTACCTTCTTGACTGTATGTAGAGGTCAGAAAGAGAGGACAATATTTAATTAAATATTCTATCTCAGGCAGCTTGACTATGATGAGGTTTTTAACATGTCACTTTGCAAGGACCCCTCTGATTGACCATGATGAGGTTTTTAACATGTCCCTTTGCAAGGACCCCTCTGATTGACCATGATGAGGTTTTTAACATGTCCCTTTGCAAGGACCCCTCTGATTGACTATGATGAGGTTTTTAACATGTCACTTTGCAAGGACCCCTCTCTTAGCCACGTGATGATTACTTTATGTATTCACTTTTGAGGTCTATGCATGAGCTGGACAGGCTCTGAAAACAACAAAACACAATTAATTAAGAACATGTACAAAGTGCAAGATGTTCAAATAACCAGAAGAGTTAGAATGAATAAGGTGGATCACAGACTGAATAGTAATCACCAGTGTCATGTTTCTTCAAAAAACCAAACCACCTTCTCCTGTCCAAAGAGTGTGTAAAGCTCAGAGTATTTCCATTTTAATAAGACTGCAGCTAGATTATTGTGTTGAAGTTACTTGTGACCTTTTAAAGAAACTCAAGCAGGCAACACAGAAGTCTAGGAAAAAAAGAAAAGAGAATAAAAACTAAAGTCAGAAAGCCTGAAGTTGTTCAATTTAGAGGACAATGCACAGAGAAAAGTTGTAATACCAATCTTCAATTATATATGCCTCTGATTGCCACAAGTTCAAAGGCAATAAGCTTTTTCCAAAGGATAAGACAGCAAAGAACAAACTTCATCTGCAGCAATGAAGCACTAGATTAGATGTGCTGACTATAAGGGTGAGGATAAATGGAATTCATTGTCTGAGATGGAGATGGATTCTGCATCACTGGAGATTTTACAAAGATTAAACAATTATATGGCAGAAATATCCGACATTTAGTTGGGTAGAAGTCTTCTGAAGATCTTTCTGAGTTTACTCAGAGTTTCTGATTTGGAAATGTTGAATTCAGACCAATGTGCCCTTTCACATCAAATTTTGTCCTGTGTGAAATATAAAAACAAACCAAATAGGCAATGTAGATTTTTTTCTCCTCTGAACAGTATAGCAAGAAGAACTGCTCCACTGAATCATAGAATCATAGAATCATAGACTCAACCAGGCTGGAAGAGACCTCCAAGATCATCCAGGCCAACCTATCGCAGTAGTATCACCGTATCATCAGGGTTGGAAGAGACTTCATAGATCATCAAGTCCAACCCTTTACCACAGAGCTCAAGGCTAGACCATGGCACCAAGTGCCACGTCCAACCTTGCCTTGAAGTGCCCCAGGGACGGCGACTCCACCACCTCCCTGAGAGCAGTGACTGGATTTCTTAGTCCAGCTGGTCTTAGGAATTTAGTTCAAACAGATGCAAAACAGGCAGAAAATTCCAGTGCTCTGACAGTGAAAAAAGCAGATCTTTAAGATTAATCTTTAAGATTAATTAAGACCAGGTTCTTTCATGTATGAAAATTTTACTTTGGGAGAAGACTGCTGATAGATGAGAACAAAGCCATCCAGCTACTACCTTCTCTTTAATAACATTTTTCTTCTAACTTTTATGTGTTAAAGAGCTCTTAATACAGTGCTCTCACTGCTCAGTCTCTCGAGAAAACCTTTAAAATCCCATTTCTGTTAGAGGAAGCTACTCTCATTTGCAGGTAAATCTTACTAAAGGGACTGTAGAGGAACTCCTGTAGGTGTAAGACTTCAGCTGCTAAGAAAACCTTTAAAATCCCACTTCTGTTAGAGGAAGCTACTCTCACTTTCAGGTAAATGTTATTAAAGGGACTGTAGAGGAACTCCTGTAGGTGTAAGGCTTCAGCTGCTAAGCAGGGCAGTTTATGCTGGTAAGATTATGTCAAGATTTCAAAAAATAATAGTAAAACCAATTAAGTGCAACTCTCACAATAGTCTGTTCTCTCCTGCTGTTGACACTGGGAGAAGATTTTGCTGCTTATGTAATGGTTGAGAATTGCATTAAGGCATTTGGATAGAAATAATGAAAGAAAAGCTGCTATGTACTCTGTACACCTATACTTAGTGTTCTCTCAAGCTCATTATGTGACCTTTTCACCCGCAGAATATTCAATTGCATAAGTCTAATTCAACGAGAAGCTTAACATGAGCCAGCAGTGTGCACTTGCAGCCCCAAGGGCCAACCAGATCCTGGGCTGCATCAGGAGAAGTGTGGCCAGCAGGTTGAGGGAGGTGATTCTCCCCCTCTGCTCCACTCTGGTGAGACCCCACCTGGAGTACTGCATCCATTTCTGGAGTCCCTATCATAAGAAGGATGTGGAGATGCTGGAGAGTGTCCAGAGAAGGGCCATGAGGATGCTCAGAGGGCTGCAGCAGCTCTGCTATGAGGACAGACTGAAAGAGTTGGGGCTGTGCAGTCTGAAGAAGAGGAGGGTCCGACGTGACCTTATTGTGGCCTTTCAGAATCTGAAGGGGGCCTACAAAAAATCTGGGGAGGGACTTTTTTAGGCTATAAGGTAGTGACAGGACTTGGGGGAATGGAGTGAAGCTGGAGGTGGGTAGGTTCAGGCTGGATGTGAGGAGGAAGTACCAATACATGCAAGTGGAACACAAAAATAAGAGGTTCAGACTGGACGTGAGGAGGAAGTTCTTCACCATGAGTGTGTTGAGAGCCTGGAATGGGTTGCCCAGGGAGGTGGTTGAAGCCCTGTCCCTGGAGGTGTTTAATGCCAGGCTGGCTGAGGCTCTGGCCAGCCTGCTCTAGGGTAGGGTGTCCCTGCCCATGGCAGAGGGGTTGGAACTAGATGATCCTTGTGGTCCCTTCCAACCCTGACTGATTCTATGATTCTCTATTTTAGAATTGTACATGATGAAATTTAACAGAATAAATATGAACTCCCAAATCTCTGGAAACCAGGAATGGTCCTGAAAGGATACAGGGGTGGAAGGTGGCTCCTCTTTGTAGGTCTAGAACTAAAGTTTCACTGAAGAAAATTCTCCTGTCTTATTCTATTCAGGGTGAGAATAATTTATCTGGGAATTTTCAAGATCTGAAGTACAATGTACTTGACACAATGCCCAAAGCTCACAGTGAACTTTAGAGAACTTTCTCTTCTTCTCTTCTGTTTGGTCCTTCTCTGAAAGAAAAATAAAACCCCAAAATCAAACCCTTTTTCTCTTCAGATGTTTTGTGTGATGTAAAAGCAACAGAGATCTGTCACAGAACTGGCTTCCATAACACAGGGTGAAGGGACTATCAAACACTCTTCAGTCTGTAGCAGCTTGCAAAATGTTGGGAGGGAGGCACAGTATTATTTTTTTTTTTTTTAAGATCTAGCCTTGACATGCTATAGAAGGTGATTTACCAGAGACAACAGTGATTCTTCACCCAGAATATTCCCTCTGGTTTCTAAGCACCTGTATACATCAACACTTCCCATCACATGCTCATCCCTAATGAGCTTGACTCTCCTGGAGACGTTTGACATCCGTGGAAACTTCTGCTCCAGGACTTGCTGCAGTCCCCTTGTAAAAGAGGGTAGATAGGGAGCCCACCACCTGGTTTTGAGACATATTTCTCCCAGGGATAAAACACTGTGGTGCAACTGAGAGGGGCTGCATTCCTAAAAATGAATTGCTGAAGTCCTTTAAAGAAGACCCTCTTACCCTTCTGATGGCCTGTGCTGTTGAAAAAGGCATTAGCTGACAACCAACAGCTCATGCTTCCTCTCTATTCTCCCATGGCATTTATCAGCCTATAGCCGCCCAGCAGAGAAACTTCTGCTCAGATCTTCCATGGCTTTTTGACAGCCTAGAGCCACCCAGACCAAGTGCATCTACTGATGAGAAACCTGCTCGGATCTCCCATGGTCTCTTATCAGCCTAGAGCCACCCAGACCAAGTGCATCTACTGATGAGAAGCCTCTGCTCGGATCTCCCATGGTCTTTTATCAGTCTAGAGCCACCCAGACCAAGTGCATCTACTGATGAGAAACCTGCTTGGATCTTCCATGGTCTCTTATCAGCCTTGAGCCACCCAGACCAAGTGCATCTACTGATGAGAAGCCTCTGCTCGGAGCTCCCATGGTCTTTTATCAGTCTAGAGCCACCCAGACCAAGTGCATCTACTGATGAGAAGCCTCTGCTCGGATCTCCCATGGTCTTTTATCAGTCTAGAGCCACTCAGACCAAGTGCATCTACTGATGGGAAAGATTTAGCATCTTTCCATCAGGTTACTGACTTAGTTGAAGTAAGGAAGTCGTGCCACAGCTTCTACAACTCAAGCTCTCCTGGAAAACTCTAAGCAATGGAGCCAGCTCCCAGGCCTTGGTGAATGTGACCCAGGACAGGGCAAGTGTCCTGTCTATGAAGTCCTCAGGTGTTAAGTTGGCTCTTTCTTCCAAGAGAAGAGCCTCTCCAAAGGGGTTGAGGGGCTTGCTTCTGGCATCAAGGAATTTTATTTCCTTATCTGGGCTGCCTTATTTTCCTTGACTGTTATTCAAAATAAAAACCCACTTAAAAGAGCAACTGCCTATGGTGGAAGAATATATTGACTTACCCAGGGAAATGAAGAGCCTAAAATAAGTAATTCAATGTATACTAGGGTCCCTTTTACTTATAGGAAAAGTAGGATGCATGCAATAATAGCTCCTTTTTTCCCTATAGGTATGGGTAAATGAAATGAGAAGTTTAATGATATCATCTCTTTATTCTGTTGCCTATAGACTCTAAACCTTGGATTCATAATTGCATTAAGAACCATAGCTTATGCTGATCATTAACAAAGGAAATTTCACACTAGAGCTTCATTGTACAAAGGACCAGTTAAATTACAGTCTGTGTGTGCATGTTACAGATATTATGATCCATTTCTGGCAGCCTTTAAATTACCATAGTTGGAAGAAATTATCTTGCATATTTCTCACAGTGTAAAACTAAAGCCTGGGAAAAGATTACTTACTGTTTGCAGCATTTGACTTCTTTCACTGCAAAAATCTATCCTTGGCTTGTCAATCCCAGCTCCAATTATTCTGCCAGTTTTCTGGTGACTGACAGTAAAAATGTTATGGAGGTAGGCTTATTAATACTTTTTTGCTCAGCAGAGCAGTATCTCTCCTTGGCTACTTGAGCAAACTAACAAGAGCCAATGTCAAAAGTGGATACTGTGTCACTGAGGATGTCTGGAAAAGAACAAAAAAAGATTTAAACAGGAAAGCACAATATTCTGCTCTGACCTGCTGTACTGAACTGCTTTATTTAGCATCTCCACTCGAGGAAGCTTACAGAAGAAACACAAAGAAGAATAGAGAGTAACAGCATATACACCCCTCTCTTTTGGACACAAAATAGATTGAGCAGTTGATAAGATGTAATTAGGTACCAGTGTTGCAGTTATGTGTTCATATGAGAGACAACTGCAGATCAAGGGTCTACTAAATAATTAGCTTTTCTTCAACATGTACCTAATTAGATTGCAAGGTACAGCAACGCCGATTCTCTCCCTAATGTGCTACTTAAAGGGTCAAGGAAGAGGGCTTCAAATAGATCTTTCTTCTGGGAAATAAATGCATTCCTCTATTCGTGAGCACTACACAACAAATTTCCTAATTAGTCAGGGCAGATAATTGCAGTTGTTGGTTTTGAGAGAGATTGCTGCTGTTTTGTATGTAGCTGTGGTGGTGTTTCACTTCTGCTTTGAGTTTTCATACTTTATTATCCCCAGTAGCTGCCTCTTCCAAGTCTTTGCCTGGGCAGATGTTGCCCTGGACGTGAGCACTGAAGCACAGGAATTGAAAGCACAGTGAAAGAGGAATAAAGATAGTGTATGGCCCTGGGTTTCTGATAAATAACTCTAAATAATATATGAAGAAAATATTCAATGGATGCCAGAAAAGTAGTTTTTTTCCAAAGAACCAGGAGAAGACCCCAGCTTTGCTCCTAGAAATTTAATCTGAATGCCAAGGGCATCATGAGATGAAGGCAGCAACAAAGCATTGATTATTGTCTCGAGATGTAGATATGGATTAAGAAAACTTTACAACAAAACAGACCTGAATTTCCTTATCCCAGAAATGGGTTAGCTTCAAACTGCATTAAGGGGAATGTATAGCCTTGTCTTTTATAGTCCTTTAGAACTCTATAACAGTGTGTAGTGGGCTAGGGTAAGCATACAAAGTGAAATTAACATTTGCTTTCTGACTCCTATGTTGATTTCTGCTCATAAAATGAACAATCCTGTTGTGGGCCTACATGAACCTCAGCAAGAACAAGTGCAAGGTCCTGAACCTGGATTGGCATAACCCCTGATATCAGTACAGGCTGAGAGATGATGGGATTGAGAGCAGAGAACAACTTTGGTCTATTTGGCTGAATGAAAAGCTGGACATGAGCCAGAAATATACCATTATAGCCCAGAAGGTCAAACATATCCTGGGCTGCATCAAAAGAGGCATGGCCAGCAGGTTGAGGGGGGTGATTTTGCCTCTCCACTGCGCTCTGGTGCCAATCCCTTCTGGAGTACTGTGCCCAGCTCTGGAGTCTGTTGCACAAAGAAGAGATGGAACTGCTCAAGCAGATACCAAGAAGGGTCACAAATTATCAGAGGTCTGGAAAACCTGTTCTATGAAGAAAGGCTGAAAGATTTAGGGCTGTCCAGTCTGAAGAAGGCTACAGGGAGACCTCGTTGAGGTCTTTCAGTACTTGAAAGGGATCTATAAGAGAGATGGGGACAATCCCATTAGCAGGGTCTCTTGCAATAGGACAAGGGGTTATTGCTTTCAATTAACAAGTTGGTGGCTTTGGACTAGATTTAATGATTTTTTTTACAATGAGGGTAGAGAAACATGAGGATTTTTTTTCTGCTGTGAGGTTGACAGAACACTGGAACAGTCTGCCAAGAGGGGTTGTGGAGTTTCCCTCGCTGGAGATATTCAAACCCCCCCTGGATGTGTTTCTGTGTGATCTGGAATAGGTGATTTACTCTAGCAGGGGGGTTGGACTGGATGATCTTTTGAGGTCTCTTCCAACTCCCTCAGATTCTGTGATTCTGTGATTCTGTGATTCTGTGATTCTGATCAGCTCTTACTGCTGCCTCATGTCATCCCACTCATGGCTTCTGCAGCTGTTTAGCATCATGCTTTCATCATGAGACTAGTCAGCTGCTTGCTGTATCTCTCTTCCTTCAAGAAGTCCAGCTGTGTGTAACACCGATTTATTATTTTTTTAATGATTTTTTCCCCCACTTCTCCATGCCAAACTAATTCCTACAGAACAAATAGATTAACAGCATGAAGACTCAGATTACTTTGCTCTTTTCTCTCTAGTAATTATTTATGAGCACACAGATGCTGTACTAGGCAAAGTTCATAGCAGAAGACATTACAGGCTAAGGTAGGAAAGTGGGGGGGGGGGGGGAAGGCAAAATATGATGAGATGCTATCAATTCAAGTAAATTGTCTCTTTGTCTCTCTTCTATCTTTTTGCAGTCACATTGCATGTGCTCTTGAACTCATCTAAGTTTGTGCTAGTTTGAAGCTAGCTTTTGGTGAGATGGATTAGATCACAGGCTGTGAAAGAGAAACAGTGCTGGTGTCTACTTCACTCATAGGCTTGCTGAGCAGTATAAGAGCAAGAAGCCAAACACAGATAAGGGAGTTGCTCTTTGTCTGGGCTGCAGGATGCATTTCTCTCTAACCTCACCTTCCATCTCTCTGATTAATCCACTTTGCTTCCAAACCCCCTGGCCAACCTCCATTCTTCCTTGGGGCACAAGGCAATGTCTGGGGTAAGGTAGAGGGGTGGGAGAAGGTGGAAGGGTGGTTGGGAGCCCCTTCTGGGGACTCATTTTTCTGGGAGGGCTGTTGTGTTTCTCTCACAACCCCCAAATATGTATTACTCATACTTAAGATGAAGACTCTTCAGAAGAGGGACTACTGAATACTGGATGTTCTCAGGGACACTTACCATGGCCAGTTCTGCTGAACCCTGAAACTAACCATATAGAAGAGTTACAGAAGAAATGGAATTGGAATAATTGAGGACTTTGTAAATAGTAGAACTGAGTGAGAATATATATATCTGTACTGCACATGGTGTGACGCTGTTTGGTGTATGAACTATGGAGGATTCTCTTCCAAAGAACTCAAATCAAAACTTCTGGAAGTAGGCAGGCAATTGATACAACCAAACTAGCAGAATCTGGATAAATTATTAATTCCCATCTGTCAACTTTTCAGCTATAGGTTCAAATTCCATTTCTATGATTCTGTGATTCATACCAAATTTAGCTGTGGCACCACAGTCCACAGCTGTCTCTGAGTGCTTTGTAAAACAAAATCAGAGGGTAGATTCTTGTCTTCCACATCCCACTTCTCAATTTTTCCCTTTTGTACACATCAGTGACCTCAGCAATGAGACTTTTGTTTCCAGTGAGATAGATTAATGCATTAATTCAGGCTTTCCTTTAAGGGGAATCACAATTCCTTAAGACAGCTTTACGTTTACATCTTTCACCTTAAAAAGAGAGTGGTCCATTGAGGTTGTTGTCAATGTGAACTAGTAAAGTAATGAAGCAGGAGGCTGATATATTCCTGACCTTTCCACAACATATTTTAGAGCTAAACAAGCCTTTTCTTTTTCCACCTCCTCCAATATTCTTGATTCATTCACTTTTTAAATGCAATATATCTCACTCTCCAGTTCCATGGAAAACAAAGCAGCAGATTTATGCTTGGGTGAACTACCAAAGCAATGTTACTCATCTTGTTCTTCATAGGAGTTAAAGGTGACCTGTGAAACCACAACAGTCTAAAAAAAAAAATCAAAACTAAACACAAATGTATGCACACATGAAAGACCTCTCTCTTCTCTCCTCATAGAACTCACAAAGAGCCCTTGGCAGTTGTACTTGGGTGCTGCCTCATGACTGCTCCTGTCAACGCCAGCTGCTGGGCTCTGGACCATGTTCCTTTGTGTTATTGTTGAAGTTGGAAAACTCATAAGCCCAAGAATAAAATTATGACCTTATAAAACAGTAGCATCTTGTTTATTCAACAGTAAAGTGCTTTATTATTCTATCTAAATGGAAAAACTGTAGCATGTAAAAACTGGTCCATAGGGGAGTTTTGAGGCTTTCTTGGACTGAGGTGGGAGGGTGGTGTTTATTTTTTTAAGGCAGTGATTTTTCATTACATAAAACCTGAAAAATCAATAAGAAGAATATAGACAAGGAACAGCTTGCACAGAATTTTGTACCTTTAAAATAGTCATTTGAAAGGCTAAGCAGCTTTGGTTGGGTTTTTTTTAACAGAACATGTAGATTTTAACAAGGTTAAATATATTTGGAAAGTAATGTACACCACTTAATTTATGGCCACTTAATATTTGCTCCTTCTGTAAGACAGAGAAAAATAATTTCTTACACAATTTGCTTCTGTGCTAGGAAAAAAAAACAGGGAAATAAACCAAGATCTCAACAGACAACTTAGTTATCTTACCAGTGATTCTATGCAAATACAATTTTCAGCTGATTTGAAGCTTGTTCAATGAAAATTCCTGCTTTCAAGGTGAAAATGCTATTTTGCTACAGAAATCCCACATATGGCACCGAAAGAGCTAGTAAAAAAGAGTTAGTGTTAGCCTTTGACTTCTAAATGCTGTGCTCACTATTTAAGCCCCATCAAATAAAAATAAGCTGGAAGATCTCATTCCAGCTCCTATTTGTGGATCTTGCAGAATGGTTTTATAGTTCAGCAGTTTGGCAAAAAGCAGCAGTGTCTGCTTAAAAGAAGTTCAGAGAATGAAATGAAATAGCTCCCCTTGCTTCAAACAGAAATGTGTTGTAAGACCAAGTAAGGAAATGTCTGTTTGGGCTTGTGTCTGTCTGGAGATCTACCTCTGCAGTGGTGTGCAGGATAGTAGAGGTGACAGCCCGGGTGAAGCTTATTCAAGATCAATTTTGTTCTATTCATCCTTCTTCCTCTCCAAAGCCATGTTTAGTTGTTCCTGTAGTGTTTATAATTCTTACTCTTGTGGCTCATGTTGCAACATCAATAAAAACTACTTCAATGATAGCCACTTGAGTGTAAGGATGAGAGATGTGAAAGTTTGGTCCTGTTTGCCTCATTGAGCAGTCTGCAAAATGAGATTGAGAAAGGATTTCTAATTTGCTTCTGAGTTCTGAGAGGAGGCCTGTTTAGGCCTAAAGCTGTTTTGAATTGGTTTGCAGAAAAAAAAGGATACTGATGGGTTGTAAGCACATATGCTGCAACTTGACTTCCAACGAGGTTAGTTATTTCACAGGTGCATTTAGTGCAGGAAGTTTGCATAGGAGAAGGGGGGGGGGGGGGAAGGCAAGTAATCAATTCTATTCTCTGCCTATTCTGAGATAACTTGGGAAGTTCATTATAAGCCTGACTCTTCCCATCCTTGTTAGAGCAGCACTTTCCATGTAAGCAGAGGGAGGTTGTCATTTGTGACAGCAGAGCCATCTGCAACCTTTTCCATGCTCTCCACTTTTCCCCACAGCTTCACCAACTCAGGTACTGTCTGCTTGTATTTCCATCACTGCAGGCACAGTTATGATACCAAGCAATTTTCCCTAAGCCTGAGACTCTAAATTGAATAAATTTTATTTACAACTCCTGACAAAGTATTCTTCTCAGAGAAGCAGATGTTTTAGAGCAAAGAGTGCTGGGATGTGTCACAGCTTATCTGAGCTATTGCTTCAGGCTGTGTGCAAACTCTGGAAGACAACAGCGAGTTGTCTCATTATGCTGTCAGGCTTTGCTTGATGTTGGTGAAGAACAGAAGGCTACAGACTGATTAAAGCACAGACCACAGTGGGTTTATTCATTAATTTATTTGTTTTTAAAGCACCTTTGCAGCATGCACACTTACATAACACCTTGTGACATCTTCAGGTTGTCTAACTCTTTTGGCATGGAACCAGCTGTTGGCTAGGAGCCTGCAAAGACCTGCAGCCAGCGAGTAATAAACAGTGGGAATGCTGTCTCCCAGAGAGACCTGGCAGGAAATGAGACCTCCTGAATGTGGCTACTAGTGCTGATACCATAATCCGGATTTTGCAAGCACTTGCTATTGTTCAGGCTCTCCTTTTATTATCTTGTGTACTTCTACAATACCTCAGTAAATCTCTTCCATCTTTTCTCTTTAAACCTCTTGAAAAGTAAAACTCTTTCTCTGTCAGCACTCAGCCTCCTATTAGGGAAGAAATCCTCTTAAACATATGTCTCAGTTCAAGATTTGCTTCACGTGAAATTTGAACCTTAAACCAGGAGTTGAAAGACATAACTCGAGGACTCATTTTCATGTTTCCTAAGGCACAGTTATGGTCCTCTCTCATGCATGCAACAGCATAATCTTTTGACTGTAGAAAAGAAAGCATATGGGGGGGAGGGGGGGGGAGGAATGGTGATTGTCCATTCCTTTTCTGAATAAACACAACATATTAATTCTTCACTGTTTTCTGTAATCATAGAATCTTAGAATCATAGAATCAACCAGGTTGGAAGAGACCTCCAAGATCATCCAGTCCAACCTAGCACCTAGCCCTAACCAATCAACTAGACCATGGCACTAAGTGCCTCATCCAGGCTTTTCTTGAAGACCCCCAGGGACGGTGCCTCCACCACCTCCCTGGGCAGCCCATTCCAATGGGAAATCACTCTCTCTGGGAAGAACTTCTTCCTAATATCCAGCCTATATCTACCCTGCCACAACTTGTTAATATGTAACATCAAATGTTTTTCACATTAAAAATTATTATGCAGTTACCTTTACCTATATTATTTTTTTTATTTTCCTCCCTCTTTCCTGGAATTGCAACTTGCAACTAATTGTTAATATTTTTTCTATTGAGAAAGTCCTAATTACCTGTCATAAATACTTACTAAGCACATTTTGTGTAACCATCCAATAGCAGCATACAGCACGGCCAGCAGGACCAGGAAAGTGATTGTCCCCCTCTATTTGGCACCAGTGAGCCCACACTTTGAATATTGTATTCAGTTTTGGGCCCCTTACTACAAGAAGGATGTTGAGGTGCTGAAGTGTGTTGAAAGAAGGGGAAAAAGCTTGGGAAGGGTGCGGAGAACAGGTCTTAAAAGCAGCATCTGAGAGAATGTGG
Source organism: Pogoniulus pusillus (assembly GCF_015220805.1). Lineage (NCBI taxonomy): Eukaryota > Metazoa > Chordata > Aves > Piciformes > Lybiidae > Pogoniulus > Pogoniulus pusillus. Next base: position 26,064,994 of record NC_087275.1, read on the forward strand.
ATAGCTAGCTACTCAAAAGGAGGTTGTAATGAGGTGGGGGTCAGCCTCTTCTCCCAAGTGAGTAGCAATAGGACAGGAGGAAACAGTCTCAAGTTGCATCACAGGATGTTCAGAATGAACATTAGGAAAGGTTTCTTCACTAAAAGAAAGAAAAGGCTGCCTAGAGAATTGGTTCAATCATCATCCCCAGAGATATTTCAAAGACATGTAGGTATGATGCTTAAGGATGTGGTTTAGTGATGGACTTGGAAGTGCTAAGTTAATGGTTGGACTTTGTGATCTAAAAAGTCTTTTCCAGCCTAAATTATTCTATAGCAATACTTACAGAACTGACCTTGCAATGCTTCTTTTGATTGTAACAGTGCCACGAGTTAAAATTTATATTACACTGATTTACTGTTAGGCATGTGGAAACTTTTGAGTGGCCAGAATAGTCTTGTGAACCTAATTTGGCTGTTACTGGGTTAGTAGTGATTTTAAGCTCTGTTAAAATTCCACAAGTTAAAATTCATATTATAGTGACTTACTGTGAGGCATTTGGAAACTTCTGAATGGTCAGAATAGTGCTGTGAACTTTATTTGCCTGTTACTGGGTTAGTAGTGATTTTAAGCTCTGCTCCTGAAATAAGCTCATTTCACACATGTAAAAATGCACCCCCCCTGTGCCCAAGCCAGAATAAGACTATGCAAAGATTCTGTTTAAATCAAGGCCTCCAAAATCTGACCCCAGGCTTCCTATTTATTAAATGTATCTACTTTATTTGCAGTGAAATAATTGCTAGGTTATTAGCAACATTCTCTGTAAAGCTGGCTTGGCAACTGTCTTATATTCTTTGACTTCAGCTACTTCCTTCAGTTGCCAAAGCACACAAATGAGGAAATTTTCAAAGGATTTTTCCTCCATACAAAGAAAAGCTAAAATGCAGCCAGAAAATACAGGAGAAGTGCTGCATTGTGTCAGGATTATGAGCATGGAAAATCACACTATGGAAGCTTGCTGTGCCATGTTTTAGGTCATAAGTTTTCTTTGGTGTAAATTATTGTTTCTTTGTTTCAGGTGGGGGAATGTGTTAAGTTTTAACTGAGCTCTCTGGAGAAGAGAAAGAAATAGAAATTCCCAATTAATTTCCCTTTTTGTTTCCCTTTTCTGCTTGGACTTGATTTTAAAGGTCTTTTCCATCCTGAACAAAAAAAAAAAAATCCATGATTCTCTAAGAAACTAATACACATCAGAGCTAAGAAAGCCCTGAAAGTCTTCCTGTGCACTTGTTGTGTAGCATTGCCTGATGCAGGTTCAGTATGAAAAAGCATCTTAAGTAGGTTCAGTATGGATGAGGATCTTTCATCACCATCATAGAACCATTCTTTTACTGATATGAAGCACTATTGGATAAATTGGTTTATCTTTATTTCAGGTTTAAATCTCTCTCCTGACAATGTTAGGCTATTTTTACAAAGGAAATTGAAGTTAGAGTCTTAGACTGTTGGTTTCTGGTCCTCCTTTTCCCTTTCTTCCTCATTTTGCAGCCATTAACAAATCTGCCATATGTTTCACCTGATCACAGTATCTCCTTCAATGGTCAGGCTTATCTCTACTAACTGAAATTGTACTTTAAAGCAGCTGGTTTTGACTACCACAGCTTTAGATGTAAGTGAAACAAGATTTTTAATCAGGCAGACAATATTAGTAGTTCCATGTGATTATTTGAACTGTTGAAGAAACTCAGCCACTCCAGACTTGAGGTAATGCTTGCAAGTTCTTCATCTTAGATTGTTCTTTGTGTAAAATAGCTCATATTTAATTCCCCATGAAATAAAATTTTACTATGATGGCTGGCTGTGATAAGATTACAAAGAGAAACAGGGGGTGAAAGGAATGAAATTCAATTTATTTCCCCTGATGTTGCAATACATCATATCTTTTATCTGTTTTGCATGATCTGGAGGAAAATATGTTCATGTCAGTCAAACAATTCAGGAAGACTCTGGAAAAGCCTTCACACCAAACAATTGGGGAAAAACAAGTGCATAAGTAACAAAAAGTTCAGAAGAGCTCATTCTCCTCACTGACAACAGGACCCTAAAAACTACAGTGCCTCTTTGGAAAAGGAGTTGGAGAAAATGTTACATCACAAAGTGAGTTCTGTATTGTCCTGTGTGGCTGTGGCATAAAACTGATAACGTAGTCAAGGTACTGAGCTTCACAAAACATGTATGTAGCTGGAATCATGTTTCATGTTCTCAAGGACATGCTGGTAACAAAAAAGGAGGAGTATATGGAGAGAGGGAAAAGTTTAGGCAAATTCTGGAGAAACACAAATCATTAATTATGTTTGCAATAGCCTGTTGTGATGGTTTGGGTGTTACCCGCCCCCCCCACACACACTTTAGAAGTACCCAGTTAGACTCAACCGGCTCTGGGAATATAGATGAAGCTATTTATTTACAGCTAGCACAATATACAAGCAGATATTTACAGTACATACAGTTATATACAGAAATAGACAAGGTAAAAGTAATACAGAAACACAACTCCCCTCCCAGAAACCTGAGTCCCCAGGAGGGGTTCCTAACCACCCCTGCACCTTCCCCCTACCCCTCTCAACCTTACCCCAGCCCTAAAGAAGAATAGAGGTTCAGCCAAGAGCTTAAGAAGCAAAGTTAGTGGAAGGTGAGGTTAGGGAGATGCAGCCCAGTCCGAAGCCAGAAGCAGAGTGAAACGAAAAATGGTGAGAGTGTTATCTAATGTTTACTTTCTTCTTGTTCAGCAAGACTCTAAGGGAAGGAGACATCACTATTGTTTTTCCTTTCACAGCCTATGATCTAGTTCTTCTCACCAAAACATCCTAGCCTGCTTCAAACTAGCACACCTGTGTATTATATTCATCCAGCAGGATTCATATAAGAAGGAGAACAAAATTTGCAGATCAAGCTGTGAAACAGCTGATTTTGGAGAACTGCATTGACATTTGTAACTTAGTTTTTAATCACAAAGACATTTAAATATTACAGGGTGAAGAAAAGAGTGGTTAAACTGAGGACATCGTGCAGAAGGATGTTGAGAGGTGTAACCTAAGTCTTTTTCTCTCTCTGATGAGTTCCTACAGGTGAGAATATTAAAACTGTACTGTTAAACTGAGGTGAAAGTGTTTTTCTATGTATCTTTGCTTGTAAACTCTTCCCCCCCCCCCAATGCTTAAATAAATATTTGGCCTTAAGTTTTGTTGAACACACGTTATTCTTCTTTAACTGTTAAACCTCTGTGGCTTGTTGAAAAAGGTAGGCAGTGATGTAAGGATGTTTCTCTCATCTATCACCTGTGATAGACAGATTAAACAAGGCATTGTGTGCATTGTGTGCATTGTGGGAGGGTTTTCTATTTTAAATCTGTCAAAGTTTAGCAGGGACCTGAAAATGTTTTCCTGAAAGGACCCTTTTGGTGAAGGCTGGTGTCACCTCATGCTGGAGTTCCCTCTTCTTGCCTCAGATCAGTGCCACCACAAGAAGACAACCAAAAAAGTACCACGACTTCCCATTACCTTTTACTCTCTGTATACTTTGTTGCCTGTTTATTCTAATACCATGTTGTCCTGTCTTTTCTGAGTCAGAATCACAGACCAGCCATGGGCTGCATGTCATTAGCAATTCTGAGTCAGCCACAATAGCTGACTTGAGTTGGTTCACAGATGACCTGGAGGTGTTCAAGAAAAGACTGGGTGAGGCACTTAGTGCCATGGTCTAGTTGACTGGCTAGGGCTGGGTGATGGGTTGGGCTGCATGATCTTGGAGGTCTCTTCCAGCCAGGTTGATTCTATGGTTCTATGATTACCACACCATGAGCATCACACTCAGTATGAACTAAGGAAGTTGATAAGAGGGTTTTTCCCCTGTGATCTTTATAGCATCTTTATGACTTTACATGAGCTGCATTTTAATAGCTAACTTTATTCTGAAACTACTTAGCTTATGAGGGCATGGCTATTGGACCATAGCAAGTGGGATTAGCAGTAGACAAATTTGCTCCTGCTATGGAAGGAGATAATGACCCACTGCAGCACCTCTTGGGAAATACAAAAATAAAATAAACACTGAGCTTGACACAGCTCAATAAGTAGAAGGTGCTTTATGGTCCTGTAGTTCTTATAGATCAGGATTAAAGGTCTATGTGTTACTGAAAACAATTTGAGAGGAAAAGCATAATTAGTGTATTTTATTCCTCTTCCCCCAAATAAGTTTGTCTGCTGAGACTGGGGCTACTTATTTTCAGTGTACTCTCAAGCCATGAAGCACAAGTAGCTGTGAGCCCTTGCCATAACTCAAGGTTTTGACTCATTAGTCAATGCCTGTTGACTTCATGCTGCTGCTCCTGTATCTGCAGGAAAGTCAGCTTGGCTGTGTCTCCTCTGTTTAGTCTCCAGCTTTCACAAAGCATAAGAAATGAAGGGGAATTTGTCTTCACTAACTTTAGACAACAAAAGAGATACATCAGCTCACTTTTCTTATTTCCATTCTTTGTCAGGCTCCCAAATGAGAAGAAAGTGAATCGAAACACTTAAACATCTTTAATGTGTAATGCACTAACTAATGAAAATATTCTAGATGTGGTAATCAATTTACAAAGGAGATTTTAACAACTGTAGTTTTTGTGAAGCACCTAGCACGCTCCTGCACGTGAGTGACACTTTGAAAGTCTGATGGGTAGAGATACTCTGTCAAAATTGCTCCTGGGGAAATGAAATGAAGCTTAGTTGGTAAATTGAGAGTTCCTATTTGTAGAATCCAGTGAAACAAGAACTTTATTCATTGTTTGCTAGCAGAGTAAAATAGTCACAGCTATTTTCAGTGCTATTTTTCTTACAAGGAACAGCTTGAGAGATATAGACTGCTTATCGCAATTCTTCCCCTGCAGTATTTCATAATGCTAGCTTATAAGCATTTCTTTTGGAAGTGCATCTAACACAGATGTCATCCTTATGAGAGAACTGTTCTGCCTCTGGAAGATTGCAGCACTTGAAGTTCCCAAGAGGGCTTTGTCACGTTTAGACTGCTTGTCTAGATCTTTCCAAGCTGCTTTGTGGTTGCGCTTTCTGCCCAATCGTAGGGATATGGTCTGTAAAACCACAAAATGAAGCTACTGTTCAGAAGTGCACAGGCTTGTTTATCTCTTCTTACAAGACCTGTTCAGCTACTTTTAAAGGCTGTGGAGAAGTCTGCAACAAATGTTTTCTGCCAGAGCACTTGCAGAGATTTAATTGGTGGCTTTAGTATTTGTCTCTATAGGCATACAAGACATAGAATCATAGAACCATAGAATCAACCAGGTTGGAAGAGACCTCCAAGATCATCCAGTCCAACTTATCACCCAGCCCTGTTCAGTCAATTAGATCATGGCTCTAAGTGCCTCTCCCAGTCTTTTCTTGAACACCTCCAGGGATGGTGACTCCACCACCTCCCTGGGCAGCCCATTCCAATGGCAAATCACTCTCCCTGGGAAGAACTTCCTCCTAATATCTTAATGATTATTAAAATAAAACCATGAGTTTCACAAAATCACAGAAACATCCAGGTTGGAAAAGATCCTCAGGATCATCAAGTCCAACCTATAACCCTACTCTACAAGATTCACCTTAAACAATATCCCTAAGCACCACATCCAAATGACCCTTAAACACATCCAGGGTGAATGACTCAACCACCTCCCTGGGCAGCTCATTCCAGTGCCTGACCACTCTAATATCCAATCTAAACCTACCCAGTCTTGTATTCTTTGTTTTTTAACTAAAGAGAGGTTTCCTAAGTAAACAAGTTAAGTCACAGATCTTAAAATGGAGAGAATGCTTAATGTGAAATGTTGGAATTGGAATTGGGCTCTACCTTCTTGACTGCATAAGATATAAAGGTTTGAGTGCATGGTAACAGATGGAAATGTATCTTGCAGTACCAAGGGAGGTTTTTTTCCCCTTCACTTAAATGTGAGCAGACCTGATGCACAAGTACAAATAAAGCTCTTTCAAAATGTGCTACGGAATCCTTAGAAAGCCCAAAACATTCTGCAGAGAGGTTTATTGCCATACGGCTTGTTCCACAGGCTCGCTTTAAAAAGTAGGTTTGGACTCATTTAGAAACTCAACATTCTCTTACATCCACAGCAGAAATGCATTTCTCTGTTGGTAGGGCTCTATGATAAACCCTGTACAAAATTGATGTGCCAATTGATTGTAGCCAGGTGGGGGTTGGTCTCTTCTCCCGGACAACCAGCAATAGAACAAGGGGACACAATCTCAAGTTGTGCCAGGGGAAGTACAGGCTGGATGTTAGGAGGAAGTTCTTCCCACAGGGAGTGATTGGCATTGGAATGGGCTGCCCAGGGAGGTGGTGGAGGCACCATCCCTGGAGGTGTTGAAGAAAAGACTGGATGAGGCACTTGGTGCCACAGTCTAGTTGGCTGGATAGGGCTGAGTGCTAGGCTGGACTGTATGATTTTGGAGGTCTCTTCCAACCTGGTTGATTCTATGATTCTATATAGTGATACCCATACATGAGAAATAACTTGATGCCCTTTCTGCAATCCATTAACAGATCCATCGGATATGTGAAGCTCTAAAGTTCCTAAAACCAAGAAAAGATCTTAAAAACGCCTGCAGGTGGTAAATGCAGTCAAATGCTCTGTGTGGATTCATCACATAATTCCCCCAAGGAAACAGATGAAATCATTACACTAAGCAGCTGTATCTTTGGAAAGCACTGTTTGTAATTGAACTATTTCAAACACTCTGCTGCTAAAAATGTGTCCTTTCTGATGTCAAATTCTGCTCTGCTGAGCAGAGTACCTGATGCACTGACACAAGGCATGGCAGGGTTTCTGTGTGGCTGAATGAGCCATTTGATCTACTCTTCAATGAATAGTGTGCAAGCATTTATTTATACTTGTAACCAGATGACACTACTCAAAATCTTCAGCAATCCAATATTCCCTCTCACAAAAACATTTCTACCTTTCTATTGCCCATGAAAAGCAAAGAAGTCATGAGAGGCCTGGAGCATTGTAACTTAGGAGTTAAGAGCTGGAGCATTGTAACTTAGGAGTTAAGGGGGGAAAGGTAGCATTCAGTAAGGACAAGCCCTGATTGGAGCCCAGTGACTATTTCCTGTAAATGAGCAAAAATATTGTCTTGGTTTTCAGTAAGAGAATATTTTGATAAGAGAGCATAGCTATGAATTCACCAGTCTAACTCAGACAGCTGGCAGTTAAGGATTGAAGCTTTCTATGTACAGCATAGCACAACTTAGAAGCATATCTACACAATATGTACAGATATTTACAGCTATACACAGTAATATACAAGTTAAAGGTAATACAGAGGTACAAAACGCCTCCTCAGCAGCCAGACTGCACAAGAAGGCTGTCAAACTAACTCCCCTCTTTCTTTCCACCTTCTTTCTCACCCCTCTCCCTTATCTCAAGATCCCCCTTGTGTGCAGGGTTAGCTGCAAAAGGTCGGCAAGAGGTTAAAAGAAGAATGATTAGTTCGAGTTACACAGGTTCAGGCAGAGATAGTGAAGCAGGTGACAGCCAAGCAGAGACTGACCTTTGTCATTGTTTCTTGAGTTTATATCCCTAAGCAAAACCAATGGCTAAAGTAGACATCACTAGTATTTTCTTTTCACAGCCAATGATCTAATTTCTCTCATTGAAATATTCCAGTTAGCCTCAAACCAGCACAGGCTACCACAAAGGAGGGTGTGGAAATGGGAATGATCAGCCTGAGGAAGAAGCACAATTTGGAGGCTCACACACTGCACTTATTAGGGATGCATCAGGTACCTTCTACCACAGCAATCTGAAGGAGCTGGCACACAAAGCTGTCAGGAGGCATTTCAACAAATCTGAGTCAGAGCAGTACTGTACTGCTTGGAGAACAGCAAATGCAGTGTAGGTACCTTTAAGACAGAGGAAATAAGTTTGATGAACTACCAGACTGTTATTCTGGTATCAATACTATGCAGCACTTTGGGGTGGGGAAAGAGCTAAAGAATGTCTTGTATAAAATAGATCAATTGGAATATTGGATTGACCAGAAGTAGGTTTTGTGTCAGTTCATACCACATGTGATCCAGCAGTGGCTGTTTCAGTCTTTACACTCTATCAGACTCTAGTCACATAAATAACTTTAGCCAGCAGAGACCTACTGGGGATTAGCAGATAAATTGTGTACTGAACATATGCTAGGCAAGAAAGCAAATTTAGGCTAAAGGGAGGTTGTTCAACTAATGCTAAGTTATTAATGGGTGCCCATGCTGAGACAAGATTGGTACAAGATGCTGCTCTACAGTGACCATCCATAATTTCAGTTTGAATATCAGAAATAAATTTCAAGGCAAAGTGAGATTCTGTCTGAGCCTACTAAGACAAATTTAAACAGACCAGAAAAAAACCAACTAGCTTTCTTCATGAAGGAATCCAGAAAGGCTGTGGAAGGGGTTATGTTTTAAGGGATTCTATTACCCGGTGCCTAAAGCAATGGGTCTTGGAATAGGAGTGCCTTAACTGTGGCTTATGACTGCCCATTGTTTTGAGAGTTCACTTGGTAGATACTGTTCATCATCACTGTTGGCTAGCTGCAGCTCATCTACCAAGTATCTTTCTTGGTTGAGAAGGCCTAGTCCCCATTTGCCCCCAGACTACATGGTACACTGGCAGCTGTGATGTGGCTTGGCTGTGGATATCCAGGCTGCCCTCAGCTCTTGGGCAGCCCATTTCCATGAACTGAAATTGTGATGTTTTCCCAAAAGCTAAAGTGTTTTCATTGTTGAAGATGAATTATTGGAAGGTATAAGTGAAATTACATTAGGAAGCTGAATCTTTTCTTAGCTTGTTTTTTTTTCCTTTTAATGTAAACACTGTCTTCTGCAGGCCACCACTAGATATCTTGGCTCACCAATAGCAATCATTGCACTTGACTCTCCATAGGACAGATAGAAAGGGAAGACAACAATGCTGGTGAGGGGATAGTGGATTTTAAGGATGCAGAATGAGAAAACAGAAGTTGGCTGAGAAGCTACATGGTGAAATCAACTCCGTGAAGAGTGATGGGTAAAAGGCTTATACCCAGCTGTCTCCCACTTGACTCCAGATTCTTTTGGGGGAATAAATGTTAATTTCCAGTTTTAGTGAAGTGAGGCTTCTTTTTCTATTTAGTTGTCTAAATTAACAATCATAGAATAGCTTAGGTCAAAAGGTTCTCGGAGATCACAGAATCAGTCAGGGTTGGAAAGGACCACAAGAATCATCTAGTTCCAACCTCCCTGCCATGGGCAGGGACACCCTACTCTAGATCAGGCTGGTCAGAGCCCCAGCCAGCCTGGTCTTAAACACCTCCAGGGCTGGGGCTTCAACCACCTCCCTGGGCAACCCATTCCAGACTCTCACCACTCTCATGGTGAAGAACTTCCTTCTCACATATAGTCTGAACCTACCCATCTCCAGCTTCACTCCATTCCCCCTAGTCCTGTCCCTCCCTGATATCCTAAAAAGTATAAAATCATAGAATCAGTCAGGGTTGGAAGGGTTTTCTATGATCTCTAGAAATGGCTTAAGGCAGTCACCTATTACAAAAGTCTGGAGGCTTTAAAGGAGACAAAAAGCAGCTTAAAAACTAAGTGTGTTACCAGTTTATCTACTGCAGATTATCTACTGCAGATTATCTACTGCAACCTCCCTGCCATGGGCAGGGACACCTTTCAACCAGACTTGGCTGCTCAAGGCCTCACCCAACCTGGCCTTAAAACATCTGAGTAGAGGAGGCAACCATTATCTCAGTGAACCTTTTAACTGTGAGGTTGAACCCTTAGACTTGGAGGAATGTTTGAAAGACTGTAGACACTTTGCTGTTCTTCAGAGCATAATTCTCTTGGTTTGTGTCATCTGTCTTAGCTATTAGAATACAAATTCAAGTACAATGAGAACTGAGTAGCTACATTTGCAGCAGTTTAAGGCTTGAGAAAGGAGGACTATTCAGAGACGACAAGAGTTAGAAGTTATATTTTAGCAATGTAAAAGAAAATGAAGGTGTGGTGTTCTATTCGGTAGCGTTAAACCTGCTGCACAGGGAAACAGGCAAAGTTACACAAGGAGAAATGAGTGGATGCTGAGGTTGAAGAATAACCACGTTAAAAAAAAAAAAATCATTGGGATGATGAAGGTGAGGAATCACAGATCCCTGATACTCAGCCAAACACAGCTAAAATAAACTCCTCCAGTAAGGAGAAATTGAAGTGACACAGGTAAAACGTGGATTAGAGCAGAAGTGGTTATGTTGCTCCTATTGAAGTTAGAAGTGCAGCTCCCTCGTGTGTTTGTTGCTCTCACAAGCTTCAGCCTGCAGAGCATGTTTGCAGAATTTGGAGCTCTGAGCTATTCCACATAAAGCATTACATGCTCAAACTGGAATCGTGCCCTATTTATTTTTAGGAAACAGAGAGCAAGGGTTCAAACCATGGGCAAAGAGGACTTATTTTACTAGGAGTGAATACGTAGGAAATCATTAAGAGTGAAGGTTTCAGTGGTGTGAACGTGAGGCTGGTGCCTGGCGGGTTGAAATGTTTGCTTTTCTATTATGAACATCTCTGTGACCTTTACCAAAAGATTCCCTTTGTGTGTCTGTTCAGCAAGTGTAAAATATGAATAAGTGGATCTCCCTACATCTAGTGATAAAATAAAAGCCATATGGGTCTTGGGTATGATAATTTTATGAACTATCTGAACATCTAAAATGAAAGATATATTTTAAAAGAAAAAAAAAAGGTGACCTAACAGAACAATCACATTCTTTGCTTCTCAGCTATTAGCTGTTCTTCTGCCTGTTGAGACCTCGTCTTAATTTGCTAAAGATTAGTAGGTATGAGATGCTGCTTTGGGCCATGTATAGAATCACAGGACCATAGGGGTTGGAAAGGACCTCTGGAAATCGCCTAGTCCATTCCTGCTGCTAAAGCAGGTATGCCTATATCCTGTACATAGGAGCACATACAGGAGAGGTTTGGGCCTCCAGAGAAGGAGACTCCACAACTTGCTGGGCAGCCTGTTCCACTACTCTGTTGCCCTCGAAATAAAGAAGTTCCTCCTTATGTTTAAGTGATAAGTGTCTCCTGGATTTGGGACAGAACCACAGGCCAGTCGCACTGTGCAGATTCAGCACTTTTGAATCAGCCACGGCAGGTTTCTGAGCTGGCTCACGGCTGTATCCCATACCATAATTATCATAGAATCATAGAATCATAGAATCAAGCAGGTTGGAAGAGACCTCCAAGATCATCCAGTCCAACCTATCACCCAACCCTATCCAATCAACTAGACCATGGCACCAAGTGCCTCATCCAGGCTTTTCTTGAACACCCCCAGGGACGGTGCCTCCACCACCTCCCTGGGCAGCCCATTCCAATGCCAATCACTCTCTCTGGGAAGAACTTCTTCCTAATATCCAGCCTATACCTACCCTGGCACAACTTGAGACTGTGTCCCCTTGTTCTATTGCTGGTTGCCTGGGAGAAGAGGCCACCCCCCCCCCCCCTACCTGGCTACAATGTCCCTTCAGGTAGTTGTAGACAGTAATAAGATCACCCCTGAGCCTCCTCTTCTCCAGGCTAAACAACCCCAGCTCCCTCAACCTCTCCTCATAGGATTTGTGCTCCAGGCCCCTCACCAGCTTTGTTGCCCTTCTCTGGACATGTTCCAGCACCTCAACATCTTTCTTGAATTGAGGGGCCCAGAACTGGACACAGGACTCAAGGTGTGGCCTGACCAGTGCTGAGTACAGGGGAAGAATAACCTCCCTTGTCCTACTGGCCACACTGTTCCTGATGCAGGCTTATTATACAGGAAAAAGTTTGTTAAGGGGTGTTGGGGGTGGAAGGGGGGGGAGCTGCTTCTCTTGCTTGTGCTCTTCAGCTCCTCAGGACTGCTTTCCTGTTTACTGTGACAACCATATGCTTGTTGGGCTGCATAGAAATCTGTATAATTTATACTGGCATTGATATTAGTTTGGCTGTTTCATTAAATGCATTTTCACTGCAACCCACAGGCGTCCTCTCTTTTTCCTGATCCCCTTTGTCTGCTGCGAGGGCTCATCGGGTGACAGAGCAGCTGCTAGAGCTGGCCCCAGATACAGGCTAAACATAGGCAACATCTGGTACATACTTTCCAGCCTTACCATCCCATTCGTGGCTGTGTGGTTAATGCGAGCGGCAATAAACGACCCCTATTTGATCAATTAAAGGTGAGCAGCTCTCTTCCTGAGCCGGTTTTGTGTGCTGGCACAACTTGATTTCGCTCCATCTCTCCGCCCTATCAAATGAACATCATCACGCAGCCCTGCGCAGTCTCTGCGGGAGCATAGGGGAGCTGTGTGCCAATTTGTGTGTGGAGTGCGCCACCCAGTGGCCAAGTAGCACTTTTGCACCCAAGACCTCTCGCACGCAAAAAGCATCAGGTCATTTATTACTGAGAGAGCTGAAGGTCGAGAAACAGCTGCGAGGCACGCCAAGCAGCTCAAGGTTGCAGCTCCCACTCCAAATCGAAGCCCACCAAAAGCCACGAGTAACCAAATGAGCAAAGACTTGGACTTAGTTTGTATTTACTGTTAAAAATAAATCAAACCAACAATAAAAGCCCTACACAAAAACAAGAAAGCAAACTAACAAGCCAAGAAATCCCACACCAAATACATCTTGAGTTTCACATACATTATGGACTCGTCCATATATGAATTCGAAACCATAAATATTCCTGATGCACAAAGCTGATGAAAACAGCTGTCACTTTATGAAAACACTTATTTGTTATACAAGAACACTTGAGTCCCCATCCAGATCTATTTCAGGCCTTACCACATGAAGAAGTGCATCATAAATGTGTGAGCATCCTGATATATAGCTGAATCCCACTGTTAAAATAATTACTGAACAAATTTAGCTTGTAACAATAAAACCATTGTTGACTGGGTGCAAAGGGGTAGAGCCTAACAAGCTCTAACTCCTGAAAAGCATTCCCAAACCCACCATAGCACCATATTGGACTTTGTTCTGTTGAGAGAACTCTGAGCCTGGAAAAGAGGATTTGAGAAGTGAGCTGCACCTCTGCTTGAAATAGTTTTGTGCATTGATATCTCTCTGGATGAATTAACATCTGAAAGAAGCCTTATTAAAGTGAGGACAAGAGTTAATTTCACCTAAATTATAATTCCATTCAAGGAAGGCAAAATCCAAGGCTGTGACTTGTGAGACAAATGCATAGGCAGTATGAAAAGCCCTTGTTCAACTTGCCTTGAAAATCTGGTGTTTGAATAGATTTGAGAAATTGCTGTGAAGTAAAAATAGACCAAGAGGGAGCTCCAAGTTGATTTGCCTCACCCATTTAGTTCAGTCTGACTAGCATTCCAAAAATTCTGCAGTTTACCCCAAAATCATGTGGTCATCTTCTTCCTATGCAAGTGTGCTGTTATGCTCTCACTGTGCCAAGAACCCTATCACAAAGTTGGACACCAAAATTCTCACGGATGAAGCTCTATTTTGTGGTAAGGAGTGATCCAGGCATTTATTATGAGATAAGGAAGAAAAGTTTCTTACTGGCAAGAGTTAGCCAGCAGGACAGGGAAGAAAGAAGTGGAGGGTCTTTTTGGAAGAGTGAAAATACTGTTCTGTTCCTATCAAAGGGAAGATTGGGAAAGTTCATTCATATGGCAGGAGAACTATGTAAAAAATATTGTTTGGCCTGTCTTGCAGACCATCCTAAAATTGATCCTAAATAACTCAACAATAACAAAACTTGAACTTTTCACATGGTGCTCCTGAAGTCCTATTATGGATCTTCAGGGTCATTTGGAGAGAGCAGATGCCCCTTAGCTGTGTTTTTACCATGCTAGCTTTCACACTATACAAATCTGAGCACCTAACAAGCCTTGCTCTCCTTGATTCCCTCTGCTGAAAATGGACAGCAAAAGAGGGCAAGTGCTTGCACTATGGTCTGACTCTGAACCAACCTTGGAAGGTTTGTCCCTCTGTTGCTTGGAAGTCTGGGCACTCGGGTACAGTCAGCACCTGAAGTGAAGTGCTGTGAAGTGCCTTGTGGAAAGACTGCCTTTATGTCTTCCCACAGTGACTGTACTTGTCTTACATGGGTATTACAGCCTTTTAGAGCACATAGACCTCCACCTCAAAAGAGGAATGGCATATGAGTTATGCTAAAGGGAGCACTACCAAATCCTTTAACTTCCTTTGTGCAGGATATTGCATTAACAGGAGGGAAAACTCAGCAGCTGCTTCCCTGGAAAGAATTGAACAATGGCTCAGTGCTGCATGCTTTGCTTTTTAAGCCAACATCTACAGATCTGGCAGAACCGTTCCAGAACACCATTTCAAACCTCTGAAAGAAGGATATTTCACTAGAAAATAAATCTAAATGGTACATCAGAACAGAAGTTTATTTTTAGACATTTGTCACAAAAAAAATTATCAAACCTACCCTGGGAACTCAGATTTCTTAATGCTGGTGTTATAGGTACTAAAATTATCACACAGTATCACAGTACCACAGTATCATCAGGGTTGGAAGAGACCTCACAGATCATCAAGTCCAACCCTTTACCACAGAGCTCAAGGCTAGACCATGGCACCAAGTACCACATTCAATCTTGCCTTGAACAGCTCCAGGGATGGCGACTCCACCACCTCCCCGGGCAGCCCATTCCAGTGTCCAAAGTTCCATCTGTTTTAATGATCCTGTTATTGGAAAAATGCAACTTCTTCTTTAAATTAGTTTACTTTTTATTTTAAGAAGAAAGAATAGTTCCTCAGAGCTCTCTCCCAAGCAAAAACTTTAATGTACTTTTATGCTAGCTGCAACATTGCCTCTAATAGACAATTCAATTCTTTCTGTGGGAAGTTTAGTTAAGTAAGGGTTTCTTTTCCTTTCATAGTGTGAGGTTTAATATATTGTCACTGTCATAGTGCAACAAATGTGTTCTGAACATCTTAAAATGAAACTGGGACGCTTTGCATTGAGAGTATTTGCAGCTCTTGCAATAGGATTCTAGCGACCTTATGGTTCTCACAATATAGCTTCTTTCTGCACTGAACATATTCTTCTCAATATCACAGAATCACAGAATATATCTGTCTGGAAGAGACCTCAAAGATCATCCAATCCAACCTTCAAGCTAGCACTGAAGAGTCAACACTAAATCATGTCCTTGAGTGTGAGGTCCACATACTGCTTGAACACTCCTATGGATGGTGACTCCATTTCTACCCTGGGAAGACCATTCCAATGTTTGATAACCCTTTCAGTGAAGAAATACTCCCTACCATCTACCCTTGTAACCATATCCTCTAGTCCTGTCACTTGTTATCAAGGAGAAGAGGTTGGCCCCCTCCTCACTCCAACCTGCCTCAGGTAGTTGTAGAGAACAAAATGCATCTAAAAAGAGGAGCCTACACCTTAAGCCTGCTACATTTTTCCTTTCTAGGAAGTCACTGGAGGATCCAGATCACTGCTGATTTGGGTGTTGTGCCTGTGCTGCCCTTAAAAAACAGTCACCCTTTACATGCTGTCTACAGCAAAGGCTGATACAAGTCATGTTCTCACAGGGGAGAGAAGGGAATGTTGTGCTCATACTATAATCTCTTCTGCATTCTTCCTAGAAGGTCCAACTCCTTCTGAAGTGTTTATGAGAGGACCTTAGAGAGAACACCTGAGAGTGCCTGTTGACAGCTGGCTGAACATGAGTCAGCTGTTCAGGTGCCCAAGAAGACCAACAGCATCTGGACCCGCATCAGGAACAGTGTGGCCAGCAGGACTAGAGCAGTGACTGCCTCCTCTCTTTGGCACTGGTGAATGTTCAATTTCAGGGTCCTCCCTAGAAGTAAGATGTTGAGTTGCTGGACCTTGTCCAGAGAAGGGCAACAAAGGCTGGTGAAGGGTCTGGAGAGCAACTGTTACAGGGAGTGGCTGAGCAAACTGGGGTTATGAGAGGCTGAGGGTAGACCTCACTGTTCTCTACAACTACCTGAAAGGAGGTTTTAGTGACCTGGGGGTCAGTCTCTTCTCCCAAGTAACTGGATGAGGGGTTGGACTTGATGATCTGTGAGGTCTCTTCCAACCTTGGTGATACTGTGAATGGCCTCAAGTTGCACAAGAAGAGGTTTAGATTTAATACTAGGGAAAAAAAAACCATAGGCTGGATGTTGGGAGGAAGCTCTTCACAGAGAGAGTGATGGGTTGCCCAGGGAGGTGGTGGAGTTGCTGTCCCTGGAGGTGTTCAAGAAAAGCCTGGATGAGGCACTTAGTGCCATGGTTTAGTTGACTGGATAGGGCTGGGTGCTAGGTTGGACTGGATGGTCTTGGAGGTCTTCTCCTCTTGATTCTGTCTCTCCAATTTTTTTCATTAAAAAAAATTACACACAAAAAAGTTGAATTAGTGAAAGAAAATCTCCACTTTCATAACCAGTATAGTCATGACCAGTTGGCATTATTTGACAACAACAATAACAAAGCAAAATTTGTTGATTCATCTTTGCTAATGAATTATTTACCCTTCATCTGCCAAACTTTGCATGTGTTAGTTCAGCTGTTGTTCAGTGGTTTATACTGGTATGTAAATCTACTCTCTTGAGCAAATTAAGCTGATTGTTGGTCTAGGAAGATATGAGGCTGTCTTTCACCACGGTGTGGCTGAGTCATTAAGGTCCAAAAAGTGTGAAAACTGAGCAGTTTTCCCACAGCTCTGTGGAGGCATTCAATCACCCAAACACTGCAGATTGAGTCTATTCTGCCTTTTCAACTTCTGTTTCCAGTCAGTGAGTGGCTGGGATCTGAGCTGCATCTGCTAATAAGACCACAGGGCTCCTCTTAAGCGTATCATTACATACACTACAGGTACAAAGAGCAGCTCAGTTTAAAGTTCTAGTCTTGTAGCAGTTTGAACTAAAAACAAATTTCTCTGGTAAAATTAAGAAGCCTTTCTGGCTTGTTTTTGCCTATGAAAAAGGCTGAGGGAGCTGGGGTTGTTTAGCCTGGAGAAGAGGAGGCTCAGGGGAGACCTCATTGATCTCTATAACTACCTGAAAGAAGTTGTAGCCAGGCAGGGGTTGGTCTCTTCTCCTAGGCACCCAGTGACAGAACAAGAGGACACAGTCTCAAGCTGCAACAGGGCAGGTTTAGGCTGGGTGTTAGGAAGAAGCTCTTCACAGACTGATTGACATTGTAATGGGCTACCTGGGGAGATGGTGGAGTCACCATCCCTGGAGGTGTTTAAGAGGAGGCTGGATAAGGCACTTAGTGCCGTGGTTTAGTTAATTAGAAGGGTTGGGTGACAGGCTGGACTGGATGATCTTGAAGAGCTTTTCCAACCTGGTTAATTCTGTGATTCTGTGACAACAGAAGTAATAATAGTCTTTGTACCTTGGGAATCATAGTAGATACAGGCCAATCACATAAAATACATTGAATGCCTATGTGGAGGTGGCAGAGAAAGAAGCAGGCAAAGAGAGGAATGGAAGGGGAAGTTGTTTCCCTGTGTGTGTGCAGCTGCACTATGCAAGCAAACATTGGATGCTGTATGAAACAGGGCTGCAAAGGACATGAGTAGCATTGTCAGGAAGGCTCAGTGTACACATTTATACTGTTCTGGGAATTTTGTTGTTGAGAATGTGGAAAGTGATACTGTGATAATTATCTTAGTAGCTTCTATTCAATTGCAGAAGAGAACTTTGCTTTCTATGCTGCATCTGTTAGAAGAGCACTTGCAGTTGTCAGGCAATCTGTGTTCCTGCCCATCTTAGTGGCAATACTTTGCCCTGGAAGTTAATTCAGCCTTACTCATTGAACAGCATTTCTCAGTATGGTCTGATGAACATGAAAGAAGTAACACAGAAGCTTATTCAGATTGCTTGTGGTCTCTTCCTCCTGTGATACCTGTTTGTTGCCTTTATTTTCTACTGGTTGACTGGTCCAGAATGGTTCAACAGTAATTTTTTATAGCAATCTTTTTCCCCCTCATCTCTGTTTTTGATAAATTACTTCTTGTGAAGAGCAATAAACTGACAAACTGTTGTCAAAGCCAAGCATTAGGAAAGAATATGCATGTATATAATAGATTCTGTGAGTAGGTGTATCTGAATTGTTTGTAAGGGGTGCTAGTCCTCCAACCCCAAGCTTTAAAAACTCCAGGGACAGGAAAGAAGAGATCAGCATTAAATATCTTTTATCAGGGAGAATGGGAAGTTATCAGAGAATGCAGAGGTGCTCAGACTGAGTCATGAAAAAGAAAACTTCAGCTATGGAAGGGTGATCCTGATAAGAAGAGTAAGGAAATAAAATGAGAAGGTAGCCACTATTCAGACAGATTGCTGTCAGAAATGTCTGACAATTAAAATAACTTTTTTGGGGGGGGTTGTGTGTCAGACATGTTGCAACTCAGGAAGATAACTTTGGCAGTGCCATCACTCTGCAGAGAGCTCTCAAAGCATGTGCATTTTGTGTGCCTGTGGCCTCCAGCATACAGAAGCAGGTACTCTGCAGCATTGTGAAGGAGGAAGCACACCACTGTGAAGGCTAGGACAGGGATTGTGAATCACTGTAACCTTCTATCATTTTTCTGCTTGTTTTCTTAAGGACTATTGCTACATCAGAGCATTTTATGTCCCACATGCATAATTGCCCTGAAAAGTGCTCTAACCAAAAAGACCACTCAGTAGAAAGAGAAGGATGTTTTTGTTAAAGGAGAAAATGCAGTGGGATTTTTTTCCCCCACTATAACCAAGTCTGCTATATTAAATCACAGAGGGGAAGAATAAAAGGAGAATAAAACCAAACCAACAATTGTGAAATAGAGTGTAAATATCACTTAAAAAGTAAATCTGAACTTGAAGTAATAAACACTTGAGTAGACTATAGTACATGTTACTGATTGATGCCTGTTTTGGGAACACAGCCCAGGAGACAGCCTTTCTAGCTTGCCATTTGTGCTGTGTTCCCAGTGACTGTTTTTTCAGGGCATGAAGCTTTCATGTCTATTATAGAAGCACAGAAACAACCAGGTTGGAAAAGACCTCCAAGATCACCCAGTCCAACCTAGCACCCAGCCTTATCAACTAGATCACGGCACAGATGCAACCTCCTCTAAGTAATCTTGCAGAACAAGGAGCAATTGCATTGATTATGTTACTAAGTAGAAAAAAACCAAAGCTAATCCAGAAGCAAAGTTTCAAGAGAACAAAGGCACAGTGGCCTGTGAGGGGAAGCTCAATGTAATGTTGTCTGACTACACCTGTACCTCACTATGCCACCTAGATTCTCCACCAAGATGACCTAATTTTAGCTAGATCTCTTTGCATATTTAACCTTTCCCAAAGCCTGAAGCACCCTCAGACTTGAGCATACATGTCTTACACGTCAAGTTTTGCCTCTGCTGCTTCATCAGCCCTAAGGGATGTTCTAGGAACACCATTATGTCATCATGTTGAAATTAAATGGCAGCTTTTAAGAATAACCCTTGATATGGTACCACTAGAAACTATCATAAAGACACTGGACATAAAGAAAGTTGTCACATTCCTGTCATTAAATGTAGCTGTTTAAAACCTTCAGTTAGGTTTAATTTGTTCCCTGATGTCAACAAAGATCTATCATTAACTGTATTGATTCAAGACAGATGTTTCATATGTGCAAACAGATACCCTGGGTCTCAGAAGTATTCTACAATGTGTGTTACTATATCTGAGGTGCAAATATAAGTTCACCAGCAAAAAATGTATCTCAGAGCTGTAAGAAAGATTGATTTTGCAATAGTACTGTTATATGGTCACAGATGAGCAGGACTTGACAATAAATGAAAGACAAATGAAGAGCTAGACTGGAGCATACTGTCCTAATCCATCCCTCTCAAAACAGGCACTGAACAGTATCTATGCTGCAGCTGTATATCTTATATCATCTAAATTTAGAGTATCACAGTATCATCAGGGTTGGAAGAGACCTCACAGATCATCAAGTCCAAGCAGACTACTCTCAGCATAAATACAAAATGCAACAATAAAAGACTAAAGATTTTTTTGACCAAAAAGTATGCAAAACTTCATTTCTTAATGTTTTGTGCTTCCTCATCTGACACCTCATCTGACACCTCATCTGACACATATAGTAATGAATCATAGAATCACAGAATCAACCAGGTTGGAAGAGACCTCCAAGATCATCCAGGCCAACCTAGAACCCAGCCCTGTCCAATCAACCAGATCATGGCACTAAGTGCCTCATCCAGGCTTTTCTTGAGCACCCCCAGGGAAGGCTACTCCACCACCTCCCTGGGCAGCCCATTCCAATGCCAATCACTCTCTCTGGCAAGAACTTCCTCCTAACATCCAGCCTAGACCTCCCCTGGCACAACTTGAGACTGTGTCCACTTGTTCTGTTGCTGGTTGCCTGGCAGAAGAGACCAACCCCCACGTAGCTACAGGCTCCCTTCAGGTAGGTGTAGACAGTAATGAAGTTTGCCTTGAGTATCCTCTTCTGCAGGCTAAACAACCCCAGCTCTCTCAGCCTCTCCTCACAGGGCTGTGCTCCAGGCCTCTCACCAGCTTTATTGCCCTTCTCTGGACACATTCCAGTATCTCAACATCTCTATTGAACTGAGGGGCCCAGAACTGGACACAGTACTCAAGGTGTGGCCTGACCAGTGCTGAGTACAGGGGAAGAATAACCTCCCTTGTCCTACTGGCCACACTGTTCTGGTACAGGCCAGGATGCCATTGGCTCTCTTGGCCACCTGGGCACACTGCTGGCTCATGTTCAGCCTCCTATCTACCAGTGCCCCCAGGTCCCTTTCTTCCTGGCTGCTCTCCAGCCACTCTGTTCCCAGCCTGTAGTGCTGCTTGGAGTTGTTGTGGCCAAAGTGTGGAGTACAATAAATCCGTTGTTCCATGACTTCTGTATTTTTCTTGATGCTGTTGAAACATTGTGTTCTGCATTGCTCTTAAAGGCAATAATCACAAAGGCATTTTGGTCAAAAAGACCTTTTCTTTCATCTTGCTTTACAGAGTGTCAGTTAAAACTCAGTGTATAAATTGTTTTCTTGGAAGGGAAGTGATTCATTCAATCTTAAATGATTTTATATTGGCTTTTGAAAAGCTGTGGGTGAGCTCTTCAGACAATTTTAAAATTGGATAGGCTTTCTTGGTAGTAGTGGGGGTTGGTCTCTTCTGCCAGGCAACTGGCAACAGAACAAGGGGATACAGCCTCAAGTTGTACTGTGCAAGGTATAGGCTGGATGTTAGGAGGAAGTTATTGCCAGAGAGAGTGATTGGCATTGGAATGGGTTGCCCAGGGAGGTGGTGGAGTCGCTGTTCCTGGAGGTGTTCAAGAAAAGCCTGGATGAGGCACCTAGTGCCATGGTCTAGTTGAGTGGATAGGGCTGGATGCTAGGTTGGCCTGGATGATCTTGGAGGTCTCTTCCAACCTGGTTGATTCTGTGATTCTATGATCTTGTTACCAGTTTACATTTCCCACTCCCTCAGGAAAAAAAAAGGGGGAGTGTGGGGGGCAATTCCCTAAAAATTACAAAGTATCAGAGCAGAAGGTTCTTCAGTTCCACAGGCTTCAGGAGCATATAAATCAATGTGCTGCACACACATGAGAAGATTGTAAAGTGCAGCAGTGGCGTCCGGCAGCTTTTGCAGCAGCCTGGGAAGACTTTAAATGATGACAATGTTCTTGATCTTCTCATGTCTAAGTAGAAAAAATGCACTTTTGAAGGCTGGGACAGGGAAATATTTGTCTGCAAAATACACTTCTTCAAGGAATAGCTGTCAGACTGATCCAATGAAACCTTCCCTCTCCAGCCTTCTGTGCTGCTGTAAGGAGACTAATAATAACTTTGATTTAGTTTCCTTTATAACCTCATAACCATCATAGGCGTTCATGTGAAGGGAGCAGATGGGATGCTTCAGGGATTGGCTGTTTACTGTATGTTGAGAGCACCATCCAGTGGTAAAGTAGAATTAAACAAAATCTTCAGTAATGCAAGAGAATGGACCTTTTCTACAAACATTTACAGCTTGAATAGAACTGTATGAAATGATTTGCTACATTGCTCAGCAGTCCTGGTTGCAATCAGTCCTGTGTTACAAAACACAACAACAACAAAAAACCCAAAAAAATAAAACCAGCCAAACAACCAAAAAGTCAAGAAAGGAGTACAGAAACAGGTTTGCCTTCCAAAATAGATTACAAGCAGATTTGTATGCTGCTTTGCTTAAAGAGTTCTGTACACGTCCAAGTGCCAAGTCCTGCAGCCGGGTCACAACAATCACACGGTAAGTGACTGACTGGGGATGTGTGGTTGGAAAGCTGCAGCTTGGAGAGAGGCTTGGATGTATTGGGTAATAGTTGACTGAACATGAGTCAGCAGCGTGCCCAGTCAGCCAAGAAAGTCAATGGCATCCTGGCTTCTATCAGAAACACAGTGGCCAGCAGGAACAGGGAGGTGATCATACGGCTGTACTCAGCACGGTTGAGGCCACACCTTAACTATCCTGTTCAGTTCTGGGCCCCCTCCGTATAAGAAGGACATCGAGGCGCTGGAGTCTGTCCAGGGAAGGGCAATGAGACTTTTGAAGGGTCTGGAGCACATGGCCTAAGAGGACCATCTGCTGCAGAGAGGCAAACAGCTCTTTTGTCCCTCCTTGTTTCTCAGCTATGTTTGAAGGAGTTATTGCCATTCTGTTTCCTACTGAGCAATCCTGCTGCTCTTTCTGAGTATTTCAAGTGACTTCTTACTGGCCCTAACTACACCACCACCCCCCCCCTTTTTTTCCCCCTTAAGCTATCCTATTGAGATTTCCAATTTGATGGGGACACAGCTCATGAAAGATAAAAATATTTTTGTATCTTCTGATACAATCCATCCACAGCACAGGAATTGCATTGCATTGCATCCAGACTTGTTACTGTGTAAGTTTTCATTCATTATTCCCTTGCTGCAGTGCAAAACACCAGGGAAGACACAGCTTTTTCCTCCAAGGCATGTAACATGGACAGGTATGTGAGAGATAAGGCATCCAACATCAATCTTCCAGAGAGCCTTATAAGCAGTCCTTCTCCATGGATTTGGTAATGCTAAGCCAACATAATTCTTTTTCTAGAGGTAAAAGTGATGGATGTTGCTATTGATAAAAGACAAGTTGTTATGGATCATCTGCCACACTGATATTGACCAAAGAGAGCCTTCAGAGATTTCAACAGACACTGTTTCTGTAATTTACCTCTCTTATGTTTCCATCACATGTGTGGACCTCAGCTCTCCAGTATGTCACAGTTTCAATATCTAGATTTCTGAGTTCCATGTTGGCATATTTAAAGTGGAATCAAACTGAAAGACCTTTTAGTTATGTATTAAACACATGGAAGAAGCTACAAACTTACAGATACAGCCAGATGTGTAATAGTGGCACAGGGTATAAGAAAACCTGATATATTCTAGTTTTTAGATTTAACAGAATCTTGCACATGAAACTAGCAAACTGCTAGGCTGAGGGAGAGGCTGAGGGAGTTGGGGGTGTTTAGCCTGGAGAAGAGGATGCTCAGGGGTGACCTCATTGCTGTCTACAACTACCTGAAGGAAGGCTGTAACCAGGTGGGGGTTGGTCTCTTCTGCCAGGCAACCAGCAACAGAACAAGGGGACACAGCCCCAAGTTGTGCCGGGGAGGTCTAGGCTGGATGTTAGGAGGAAGTTCTTGGTAATGGAATGGGATGCCCAGGGAGGTGGTGGAGTTGCCATCCCTGGAAGGTGTTGAAGAAAAGACTGGATGAGGCACTTAGTGCCATGGTCTGGTTGCTTGGGCAAGGCTGGGTGATTGGGTGGTCTGAGTGATCTTGGAGGTCTCTTTCAATCTGGGTGATTCTATGATACTACCATCTCAAGTCATCCAATTTGCTTCATTTTCCTCTATACACAACACAATCATAGAATAGTTTGGGTTGGAAGGGACCTTGAAGATCATCTAGTTAGAATCCTCTGTCGTGGGCAGGGACATCTTCCATTAGACGAGGTTGCTCAAGGCCTCAACAAACCTGGCTTTGAACGTTTCCAGCGAGTGAACAGCCCCAACCTACTTGGGCAACCTGTTCCAGTGTCTCAGTACCCTCAGTGGAAAGAATTTCTTCCTAATCTCCAATCTAAATCTCTTCTCTTGCAGCTCAAAGCCCTCACTACAAGCCCTTGTAAATATATACTAATGATTGTGAATGCTGCCCTAGGATGTTACTGGTTATATCCCATACAATAGGCATAGGGGACCTATTTCTGTCCAGTCAGGCTTGGAGCTGATGCAGTATCTTTCCTTTTGCCAAACAAATGAGATAACTTAAATGCAAATGAGA
This sequence comes from Pogoniulus pusillus, assembly GCF_015220805.1. NCBI lineage: Eukaryota > Metazoa > Chordata > Aves > Piciformes > Lybiidae > Pogoniulus > Pogoniulus pusillus. Next base: position 26,089,425 of record NC_087275.1, read on the forward strand.
GAATGAACTACCCAGCTGGGCCTATAACCATCATTAAAACATCCTATGGCTTTGATAGCTGTGTACTGATGTTTATTGCACATATGCTGATACCAGGTTTTGGTCTGATAAACTTGCAAAAGTCCCTAGGATTTTTTATTATTTTTTTTCTTTTTAGGTTCCAGGCTACTAAAATCAGGTTGCTTTGACAGTATTTGCTGGCACTTCAGAATAAGTTTTGGATTTTCAGTGGTATTGATTGTTTCCTATGGTATTCAGGCAGCCAGCAGTATTCAGGCTTTAATGTTTGTGTTCAAATGACCTGAGAAATGCTCTTTCTAACACTGCTTTTTTTTTTAATCTTAATAAGGATGCTGCTGTATGACCTGGTAGCTTTCAGGAGAGTGACAAAGTACGTGACATATACAGGAAAATTATGGGACTCTTAAGGAAATGCTCATCAAAAACAACTCAGGAAAGCAATATTCTGGCAGGGAGACACAAGCTTTCTGTGGCAGGAGGAAGCAGCATATGAATGTTCCTTCAAAGAGAATGGACAATTCAATATTTATGAGGAAAGGGGAAATGTCATAGGTTGAATTTTAATCTACTGCTGTTATTCAAAACCATTCTGCCTCATGCCAGCTTCAAAATGAAAGTGCTGACTGGAGCGGAGCATTACAGGGCTTGAAGTTCAGGTTCGTAACACAGGAGGTTTCCTGCTCCGGTTGCTGCTTTGGTGGTCTGGGGTTTTGGGTGTTGGCTCCTTTCTGCTGAGATGGCAGCAGGACAGGGAGGGATGGGGGAATAACTCTTTGGCTTGGGTTTTTAGCTCTCTTGCTTCTGCTTGCTGGTGCTTTCTGCTGTGCTTTTTCTGCAAAAAGGATAAGGTTTGGTGCTGTTCAATATCTTCATCAATCACATTGCTGAGGGAACAGTGTCTGCTCAGCAGGTTTGCTGATGGCACCAAACTGTAAGGCTTGGCTGATACAGCTGAAGGCTGTGTGGCCATCTAGTGAGACTTAGGTAGACTGGAGAACTGGGCACAGAGGAACCAAATGAGGTTCAACAAGGATAAGTGCAGAGTCCTGTACCTGGGGATGAATAATAAACTGCACCAGTAGAGGCTGGGAGGTGATCTGCTGGAGAGCAGCCCTGTGGAGAGGGACCTGGGAGTCCTGCTGGATAACAAGCTGTCCATGAGACAGCAATGTGCACTTGTAGCCAAGAAGGCCAATGGGATCCTGGAGAGTGTTAAGAAGAGTGTGTTCAACAGATTGAAGGAGGTTCTCCTCCTCCACTACTCTGCCCTGGTGAGACCTCACCTTGAGTACTGCATCCAGTTTTGGGCTGCCCAGTTTAAAAGGGACAGGGATCTGCTGGAGAGGGTCCAGTGGAGGGCTATGAGGATGGTGAGACTGAGGGTCCTGGGGGCTTTTAGTCTGGAGAAGAGAAGACTCAGAGGGGATTTGATAAATGTTTATAAATATCTGAGGGCTGCAGGTCAAGAGGGAGGGAACAAGCTCTGCTCACTTGCTCCCTGTAGTAGGACAAGGAGCAATGGATATAAGCTGCAGCACAGGAGGTTCTACCTCAACACAAGGGGGAACTTCACAGAATCATAGAATCAACCAGGTTGGAAGAGACCTCTAAGATCATCCAGTCCAACCTAGCACCCAGCCCTGTCCCATCAACTAGACCATGGCACTAACTGTCTTCTTTAAGTAAGTAACTTCTTTACTGTAAGGGTCACAGAGCACTAGAACAGGCTCCCCAGAGAACTGTGGAGTGTCCTTCTCTGGAGACTTTCAAGACCCATCTGGATGCATTCCTCTGTGATCTGAGATAGATTGTATAGTCCTGCTCTGGCTGGGGGCTTGGACTCAATGCTCTCTTTGGGTCCCTTCCAACCCCTGACATCCTGTGATCCTGTGTGAACTGCATTTGTATTATGACACCTGATTTGCTCAGTAAACTCTCTTCTTATCTCAATCTGGAGGGTTTTAAGTGCTGTTTTTAACTCACTTCTGTATTGGGGGAGGCAAACAGGTTAACCTGGTGGTTCAGTTTAAGATATTACAGGAAAAGATACATGCATATGTTTCATTTAGCAAAGAGATAAATTGGGATTTTTTTCCTGAATTGCCAAGTACTTGGAGTTGAAAAATGTTTAATGCTTCTTGGAGTCTTCTTGGGAAGCCTAAGAGGCTGACAGACTGCATGACATCACATGGCACTTTCACTCAACATCCTAAGCAAGTAAAAGATTATCAAACACGTGGGGCCAGATTTTTAATAACAGAAGCATGGAATCATAGAATTGCCAGGGCTGGAAGAGGCCTCAAGGATCATCTAGTTCTGACTCCTCACCATGGGCAGGGACACCTCACACTAGATCAGGTTGCTCAGAGCCACATCAAGCCTGGCCTTCAAGGCCTCCAGGCATGGGGCTTCCATCACCTCCCTGGGCAGCCTGTTCCAGTGTCTCAGCACCCTCATGGTGAAGAACTTTTTCCTAACATCCAATCTGAATTTATCCACCTCTAGTTTTGCTGCATTTCCCCTACCCCTGCCACCACCTGGCATCCTAAAATGTCCATCGACAGCTTTCCCTTAAAGTGACAGTGTCAAGTATTCACCTCTGTGTGCACTTCACAAGGGATATGATTCTGCAGCAGCCTTGCCTATGCAGCTTTACACATGAGTAAATGTGGTAGAACTTGTTGCATTTAGCCTGTGCATACCCTGCCTCTGTTTACATTATCTCACAATATGATAGATGTCACATCTGCACTTATCTCAGTCTCATGACCTCTTTAGACATGGAAATGCTTTGTCAGATATCATTCTTCTTTGGAGAGAGTTTCTAGGTAGAAGCAAATTCAAGCGAGTGCAAAGTCAGCCTGCTGTGAAAGGGCTAAGAGAAAAAGAGGAGGAGAGGCATTAGTTTAAAAGTACATTGTCAACACAATATCCAGTAAGTTTAGTGTGTTAGAAAATCTCTTCCAGTTAACAGACAATTGAACAATTATTTTTCAAGAACTGACTGCAGGATATTCTGCAAGAAAAAAAATCAGCACTTAACCTGAGGATAATGCATGAAAAGGTCGCTGTAAGTGAACAGACTACAGCACAGAATAAATACTAAGCTAAAATGAGTACTTTCTGAATCAGAACTCCTTGAAAAGACAAGAGGTAAACATGACACTAAAGCACAACATCACTCACCCATCCGAATCCAGAATATTGTCTATTTGGGGTCTTGAGTGGCAGCTAGGTTTTGATGAGTCTTCCAAAAGAAGCAGTTACTTTAGAAATGAAAGCATTGTTTTTGCATCTGAGTTTGCTGATTTCTAAGACTGAATGCTGACACCCACAGCATCATGATGTACAGGAGGCTACCCTTAGATCGAAAAGCCCTTTGCTCCTTTCATGATAAACTATATCTATAGAATCAGATTATGGTTGGACTCGAAAGTCTTGAAGGTCTTTTCTAACCTGAAGGACTCCATCATTCTACATTGCAAAATAACATTTTACATACAGTTTTCCTCTCCTGGCTATAAGACCAATTCAGTTTCTAGCCTTTGTTGAAGTATTTAGGAGCACTTTATCAGCCAAGTCAATATGCAAAGTCTGGCATCCATGCCTGAGGCAATTCCCAAATTTCTTGGGCAATACCAGACAAGGAGCCACAGAAAAGGTCCAGGTTTAAAATAGCAGCAAACAACAAGAACCAACCCAGGTGTTGATTTTTCCAGTGTGCTTTGTATGAAAGTCCAGCAGATAAACAGTGGCAACACAAAGTTTTTTATGTCATAGAATCATAGAATGCCAGGGGCTGGAAGGCACCTCAGAAGATCAGCCCACTGCCAGAGCAGGGTCACCTAGACCAGACCACACTGGAATGCATCCAGGTGGGTCTTGAATATCTCCAGAGAGGGAAACTTCACAGACTCTCTGGCCAGCCTGTTCCAGTGCTCTGTCACCCTCACAGGGAAAAAATTCTGCCTCAGGTTCACATGAAATCTCTTATGTCTCAACTTCCACCCACTGTCCCTTGTCCTGTCACTGGGCATCACAGAGCAGAGCCTGGCTCCATCCTCCTGGCACTCCCCCTCAGCCTTCTCTTCTCCTCCTTAATTCTCCCTTCAGATGTGCACAACGCCCAGGAAGTTTCAGGTGAAGCTGAGAAGGACAGAAAAGATGAGCAAATGAAGGAAAGGAAGAGTATTTTAAGCCCCTAACCTGATTAATAAACAATAGTCTTTCCATCACATATCAATTTGGAACAAACTACTGAAAACTTATTGCTAGGTGCATTAAGTGAAAAGCAGTGGCTCAAACCATTACCCTTTTATGATTGCTTCTCCTAGCTTGTGCCCAGATCACATTTTTTGTTAAAACCATGTTCTTAAACAAACTTTCTGCAAGTGAAATATCCAGTCAAAGATTCTTAATAGCTCTGTCAGTTCAGTGCTAGCTTGAGAGTTTGTCACCTTGGGTGATAAGGATGAATACGCAAACAGGGAGCTCACCATGGGCTACTTCTGCCTGTTAGCAAGATTTGTGAGCTTGAGAAGGGTTCCTAAGAGCATTAGGGATATGTGAGAGAAGAAAGACAGGGGATTAGCCAGAGAGAATGCATGGCTATGTTTTGTCAAGAAATGAAGCCATTGACTCGGGAGAAGGCTGCAGAGTTGAGGTTTAATTCTGACACAGAAGGGCAGACGCAGAAGTTTAAGGAGTGAGTCACTTTCCATCCCCCTCCCAGCCCAGCTGATAAACCAAATAAATGAGCAGCTTAAAAATTAAATACACTGCCAAGGACCTGAACTGGGAACAACTTGTAGTCTTTATATAAATCTTCTTAAGACCTTAGCAGAGAGTAGAACTTAAAAGGCTGGAATTACTATGTGTGAGATTTATTTCCCTCCCACCCCACTTGGATCCTGACCTGCCTCTGGTCCAAAAAAGTGTTCAAGGAGAATGCTGGGCAGGGGGAAAGGTATGAAAATTACCATATTATCCATTGTACTTTAAAAAAAACAACAAGTAATTGAATTGTTCAACATGCTGGAAGTAACAAACATGCCTTTAAGTTTTAGTGAGCTAGGATGTTTATTAGTTCTTCAACTAGACATTTGTCATCAATAGCTTGTTTCTGCCTTCTGTAATACTGCTACATCAATTCTATGATGGCACAGTCAAAGGCAGAAAGATGGAGTCACCGTCTCTGGAGGTGTTTAAAAGGAGACTGGATGAGGCACTTAGTGCCATGGTTTAGTTAATTAGAAGGTGTTAGGCGATAGTTGGACTTGATGATCTCAAAGATCTTTTCCAACCTGGTTAATACTGTGATCCTGTGAAAGAAGAGACCAACCCCCACCTGGCTACAGTCTCCCTTCAGGTTGTTGTAGACAGCAATGAGGTCCCCCTGAGCCTCCTCTTCTCCAGGCTAAATACCCCCAGCTCCCTCAGCCTCTCCTCTTAGGGTTTGTGTTCCAGGCCCCTCACCAGCCTTGTTGCCCTTCTCTGGACACATTCCAGCACTTCAACATCTCTCTTGAATTGAGGAGGCCAGAGCTGGACACAGTACTCAAGGCGTGGCCTGACCAGTGTTGAGTACAGGGGAAGAATCACCTCCCTTGTCTATCTATTTGAAAGAGATGGAGGAAATTGAGCACTTTTGAAACATTTTTTACATCAAAAAGAAAAGAAAGAGTGGGGATGGAACTGATGCTTTGCTGTAAGGCAGTGAGGAAGTGAAAAGAGGGCATCATAAATTAAATTACTCTGAGGTTTCAAGCCAGATTTCTTCTTACACTCCTGAAAATCCACTCCAGATGCACCACTGCACTTGTCAGAAGTGGCCTGATACTTTCTAGGTCTGTTTTACTAAGGCTAACTCTATATGAGCATTAGGGCCATTACAGGAATGCTCTGTTAACAATAGAAAGCTCACAGTGAAGGGAGAACTAACCTACTAAAAATTCTCTTGTAGCATTACTCCTCCGTGGCATTATTTTTACCTTTGGCTCTCTGGAGCATCAAGAAGCAAACACCATCTGTGAAAACCATGAACAGAGCAGAGAAATAAAACCGTATATGGAAAACAAAGCCCTCTTCTGTAGTTGTGCATGTCTTCATAGAATCATAGAATCAACCAGGTTGGAAGAGACCTCCAAGATCATCCAGGTCAACCTATCTCCCAGCCCCAGCCAGTCAACTAGACCACGGCACCAAGTGCCTCATCCAGTCCTTTCTTGAACACCTCCAGGGATGGTGACTCCACCACCTCCCTGGGCAGCCCATTCCAATGCCAATCACTCTCTCTGGGAAGAACTTCCTCCTAACATCCAGCCTAGACTTCCCCCAGCACAACTTGAGACTGTGTCCCCTTGTTCTATTGCTGGTTGCCTGGGAGAAGAGACCAACCCCCACCTGGCTACAATGTCCCTTCAGGCTCTGTGATGTTTTCAGCTTCCTCTTGATATAATTTCCATATTAATTCCACGTAACAACTGACTGCTCAGCAGAGCTCGCACTCATTCTCCTGCTGCCTCTCACTTTTATCACTTTTTAAAAATAAGAACCTTATTTTTTGTTTGTTTGGTTTTTTTTCCAAGAAGTCATAAGCCACTAGAGCAGTTGATAGCCTGTACTTGCCATTTTTTTGGATGCATGCTTTCTCTCACTTCCAGAGAAAGGTAAAGTAGAAGTATATGGCATACTGCTTATGCTTATTGACTTTGATGGTGTCTACACTTAGAGGTAAAATTTAGTCCATTACCATTACCAGATATGTTCCTTACATCCAAGCCAAACAGTAGAGAAGCAGTCAGAATAAAAAGCTTCCTTTATATTGAGAATAGAAACTTGTAGTCAGCTGACTGTTGCTCACTGACCTGTGATAATTTTACTGGCATATATAGTGATACTTTTGCCTCAACTGGTTATTCTTGAATGCCACATTAAATTGCTGTGTCTAACTACAGATAGCCTAGAAATGCCCCAAAGCCTGCTGTGTACACCACTTCAGACCCTCACACTGCTTTTCACCGAAAGCTACATTAAACTCCAAAGGTCAATCTGATTCACTCTTTTTCTTCCATTGCCCTTTATAATACTCTCTGTTACTTTCTTAGTCCACTGATTGTTTTCTTGACATGCTTTATTCCTCACCCTGGATTGTCTGTTATTTTCTGACATTCTTTTCTTACCGCTATTGCTTTAGGATTTTTTTAGTAGAGATCTGGAGACATTTTTACTCTTTTTTCTCCTTCCTCTTCTTTCCTCCTTCACTGACCTTATTTATCCACCCATCACTGATTTCAATTTGAGAGGTAAGTCTATAAGATAGCAAGATCTCTCATATTCTCTCCTTGAATCCTGCCTGAAACAGCAAGCACCAGTGTAACGTTTGGAAAACAGTGTCATAACCCCATTTCTCTCAGATTCTTTATCTTCACCATTTACACAAGTCTGAGACATGCTCTAAGCTAACATTGCCACAGTGTTGTCTCAAATTGAGTCTGGCATCCTCTCAAGGAGATGTGCTCCTTTTTGAAATTTAAGGATGTACCACTGACAGCAATATGCCTTATGGCCAAGAGAGCAAATGGCATCCTGGAGTGCATCAAGAAAAGTGTGTCTAGAAGGTCTAGGGAGGTTCTTCTCCCTCTCTACTATGCCCTGGTGAGACCATGCCTGTCCAATTTTGGGCTCCCCAGTTCAGGAGAGACAGGGTCCTGATGGAGAGAGTCCATCAGAGAGCCACGAGGATGACTGGGGGTACTTGAGCATCTCTCCTGTGAAAAGAGACTGAGAGACTTGGGGCTGTTTAGTCTGGAGAAGACTGAGAGGACATCTGATTGTCATCTATACAGTGAGCAAAGAGCACTGGACCAGGCTGCCCAGAAAGGTTGTGGAGTCTCCTTCTCTGGAGACTTTCAATATCTTCCTGGATGCATTCCTGTGCAAACTACCCTAGGGGATCCTGTTAGGAGGAAGTTCTTCACAGAGAGAGTTATTGGCATTGGAATGGGCTGCCCAGGGAGGTGGTGGAGTCGCCATCCCTGGAGGTGCTCAAGACTGGATGAGGCACTTAGTGCCATGGTCTAGTTGACTGTCTAGGGCTGGGTGCTAGGTTGGCCTGGATGATCTTGGAGGTCTCTTCCAAGCTGGTTGATTCTATGACTCTATGATTCTAAGTTCTCAAAAAGTTCTTGTAAACAATTTCATTTCATGACAAACCCCCAAGACTTTCAATCCTTTTTTGCTTTATTTCTGAACACCAGGAATGCTTCACTTAATGTTTTTGATAAAAATTGTAATAGAAAAAGCCTCTAGGTTGCAGTGCTTGTTTAAATATGTCAAAACAAAAATCTAGCAAAGACAAGATAATAACCAAACTTTGCTGTATAATGTTATCTATTCCCTTATGGGTTGTGCATTAAAATAGCTGCCTATTTCTGTTATTCAATCTAATTATGGCAATAGCTACCTAGGAAATGTTTGGTTTTTTTTTTCACTGAGTAAATTGTTATGGAAAGAAATTACTTGCTATCACCAGCATTTCTGTCCTCACTGCTGTTTTATATTCTTGTCTGCAATTAGAGTTTAGAACTGAAATAACATAAGGGTGTTTTGCCACAGAAAAAAAAACCCATGCACTAAGCTGTGAACTGATATTTTAACATTTGACCTGAAGGGATGTTGTAGCCAGGTGGGGGTAGGTCTCTTCTTCCAGGCAACCAGCAATAGAACAAGGGGACACAGTCTCAAGTTGTGCTGGGGGAAGTCTAGGCTGGATGTTAGGAGGAAGTTCTTCCCAGAGAGAGTGATTTGCCCATTCCAATGGGCTGTCCAGGGAGGTGGTGGAGTTGCTGTCCCTGGAGTTGTTCAAGCAAAGCCTGGATGAGGCACTTAGTGCCATGGTCTAGTTGACTGGATAGGGCTGGGTGCTAGGCTGGACTGGATGACCTTGGAGGTCTCTGGTTGATTCTATGACTTCGACTCCCCTAAATTTTGACTTTTGCGCTCTAACATTAGCTGTCTTATCTGACTAAAGTGATCTCAGGATTAGCAAAAAGAGAGAAAGGCTTCAACAGAATCTGACTGAACTTCTTCCTCTTTTTTTTTTTCAATCATGTGTTTGTAAAAAGGGGGAAATGCATTTTCCAAATTAATGAAAGCAAAGATTGAAAAATTCCAAGGCCAAAAACATCATTTTGAAAGTTGTTGGTAAGGAAGGCAATAGTCACAAAGCTTCTTCCTGCATTTTTATTTATGAGAAGATAAGTAAGAGTGAAAGACCACAAATACTGCAGGCTTTTGCTGATTTCCACTCATGTCAGGAGTTATGATAATTTTTATTAGCTTGCTCAGCTTTTTGGCACTTCATTATTATCGCTGAAAGCAATTGCTAGAAGTGACTAGCAGTGGACATGCTCCCACCTGCCTTTGCCTCAGTTCCTCTCCCATTTGTTTGTCTGGTTTTGAAAGAATTTTGGCTGGTCTGGGTGTAAGTACTCAGTTTAAGAAGTTCTCGAATCACCCACCTTTACTCTGGCAGGAGGAAATGCCAGAGAAGAGGGACTCACTCATGTTGATTTTGCTGCAGTCCCTCCTGCAGCTGTGTTCAATAGACTTTGCATTTCCCCAAAGAATAGAATGCAACCCCCTGTGAAGCTGCTCTCAGAAGCTTTATAGACTCATCTAAGATAAACCAGACCCATAAAGATAAACCAGAAATTTTGGCAGATGTCTCCATACAGTGCCAAGAATTTGGGTTGGTTTTACCACAAAATCATAGAATCACAGAATGGTTTTGCTTGGAAGGGACCTCAGAAACCATCCAGTTCCAATGCCCCACCATAGGCAGGGATACCTACCACTAGAACAGGTCGCTCAAGGTCTCATCCAACATGGCCTTGAACACTGCCAGGGAGGAAGCATCCACAACCTCCCTGGGCAGCCTGTTCCAGTGGTTCACCATCCTCACTCGAAAGAACTTCTTCCCAACACCTAGTTTAAATCTCCCTCCTGACACATTAAACCCATTACTCCTCACCCTGTCATTATAAGACCTTGTGAATAGTCTCTCTCCAGCCTTCCTGTAGGCCTCCTTCAGATACTGAAAGGCTACTACAAGGCCTCCTCAAAGCCTTCACTTCTTCAGGCTCAAGAGCCCCAACTCTTGTGGCCTGTCCTCATAGCAGAGCTGCTCCAGCTCTCTGATCATCTCCGTGGCCCTCCTCTGGACTTGCTGCAACAATATGATGTCCTTCTTGTGATGGGGGCTCCAGAACTGTACACAGAACTGTAGCTGAGGTCCCACAAGAGCAGAGTAAATGAGAATCCCCTCCCTTGCCCTGCTGACCATGCTTTTCTTGACCATGTTCACATTCAGGACATAACTTTATCTGTTATGGAGCCCACAGCAAGGGACAAAACAAGACAGAAACTTTACAGATAGCCTGTTGGAAGAAAATGAGAAAACGCATGGAAAAGAGAAGTGCTTGCTTGATAGGTTATGGTGAAATGGAATGTAAAACTTGATCATATGTACAAATAGCCTTGAAAAGGGATGGCTGATGGAAGTCTCTTCTTGCTCGAGGCATTCAGTATAAAAGGTTGAACTGCTTTGTACATATAACTTTGGAGACTGCAACAAGTTTATAGAACTGAAAGCAAATGAATATAAGCAAAGAAAATAAATGACATTATTGAATTATTTCTTATTACTTTGCCAGAATCTTTTAGTCTCCCTGACCACATAACATTGCAATGCCAGAGTTGAAAATGTCTTCAGTAAGTTTTAAAAGACTTTGATTCACAAGGCATGAGTGGAGGAGCATACTAGATGTAGGGGGCAGAGAGTACCACAGGGATGACCTCTGTCAGGAGACCAGGGACTGCTCCATACTAGCCAGTGAGTTTCAGACCTGAAGTGGGAGGAAGCGTGTTTTACTTCTCATGGCATTATAATTAGGTTGATGAAAGCCTGTTAATGGATTTATGACTTCACAAGGAGCCACCATAAGGACACATCTGCAGAAGGTACCCAGGTTCACAGGCTCATAGGATGCCAGGGGTTTGAAGGGACCCAAAGAGATCATTGAGTCCAGCCCCTGGCAGAGCAGGACCATACAATCTAGCTCAGGTCACAGAGGAATGCATCCAGATGGGCCTTGAATGTCTCTGGAGGAGACTGCACAACCTCTCACAGAAGCCTGTTCCACTGCTCTGTGACCCTTATGGTAAAGAAGTTCTCCCTTATGTTGAGGGGGAACCTCCTGTGCCGCAGCTTATATCCACTGCTCCTTGTCCTACCACAGGGAACAAGTGAGCAGAGCCTGTCCCCTCTCTCTTGATCCCCACCCCTGAGATATTTATAAACATTGATTAAATCCCCATTCAGTCTTCTCTTTTCCAGACAAAAGAGCCCCAAAGTTGTGATACAGTTTTTGGGTGATCCTTAAGTGACAGTGCTCAGCACATCGTGTGGCTGTGGCTCTGCACCTGGTCATGCAGCTTTTCATTTGGAAATAGAAAGAAAAAATTCATCCATAATACTAACAATCTGATTTTCTTCCTTTGTGTTTGGGTTTCTTTTTGTACCACGAATCTAATCAAGTGAAAAAAATGATACTGAAAAAGTGAGCATCTCATTATTTAGTTCAAATCACTGCTTTTTTAACTCGCCGTAGGATCTCACACAAAATTAATGCTGCACATTAACATCTACGTCTAGAAACTTCTAACTGTCTAGAGAAGACTGAAGAACTGTGCCTGCATAGAGCTACAGGCCTTGTCTTGCTTTGAGCTGCAGGTGAAGCAGCTGCTTTTTAGTCTTTCACTCACACAGGTTTTCTTCCTCCCAGACACAAGAGTTGGTAATGCTTTCTGCGTGCCCCGATCTTGTTCCAGTACAGAGGGAGGATCTTATGAGGACACAGTAGCTCCCAAGTGCTTTTTTCTCACTACTCTGGATATAGGCTTGGGTATCTAAGTGCTGCACATAAGTGCTGAGACCTTGAATTTTATTTGGTGTTTTATGGAAAGCAATTGTACAGAGCAAAGGATGAGCTTAATGTGCTCTTGGTAGCAGTGCTGCCAAGGAGACTGTGGTTGCACTCTCTGTTAGCTGGAGTTTCCCAAGTAATGTGCTGCTTGGGAGAAAAAAACCAAAACCAAAACCAAAAGCAGGCCTCAGAGAAATAACAACCTTTTTAGGAGATGGGTACACAGGCATACAGCAGGCAGAAGACCTGCTCAAGCCAAATCTGTTAGGTCTTCTCTTTTTCATTTCAAATTGTTTGTGGTTAAATCTCTAGAAACATCAGAAAAAAGTCTGAAATGCCTAATTAAATACAAAGGTAAGAATATGGGTGGTTGTTTTCATTGAAAGGATGTCATTGCTACCTAATTGTTTTTCAGTGTGTGCTCCTTGGACAGCTGCAAACGGAAACACTCACACCAGTCAGGAGAATCACAAGGAATCAGGAATGGATCTCAGAGATGTTGAATGAGAGCCTTTCACAGAGTGAGATATATTAGGTCATTTCTCATATGCCATAGAAATATAATTCACCTAATAATAATAATGGGTGTGTTTTTTCTTGGGCAGTTTTCATCAGACTATAGAGAACCGAGTTTAGAACATTTCTGCTTACATTTTCTACTTTTGCTTTCTATTACAGAGATTCAAAATACAATCTCTAACTACCACCTACGCTTCCCTCAAGCACTGGGTACATCCTTTAATCCTGACATGGTTGTGTCTGTTTTGTCTTTAGAAGGAAGATATTAATAGATTCACATGCCTCAAAAGAGCATTTGTAGCTTCATTCTCCCTTTGCACTTACCTACACATTTCCTTCAAGTTCCCTCGAGTCACAGAATAACAGAATTCATCAGGGTGGAAAAGACCTTTTTTATTATTATTATTATTATTATTATTATTATTATTATTATTATTATTATTTATTATTATTATTATTTATCAAACAGGTTGGAAGAGACCTCCAAGATTATCCAGTCCAACCTAGCACCCAGCTCTATCCAATCAACTAGACCATGGCACTAAGTGCCTCATCCAGTCTTTTCTTGAAGACCCCCAGGGATGGTGCCTCCACCACCTCCCTGGGCAGCCCATTCCAATGCCAATCACTCTCTCTGTGAAGAACTTCTTCCTAATATCCAGCCTATACCTACCCTGGCACAACTTGAGACTTTGAGATCATCAAGTCCAACCTATCACACAACAACATCTAGTTAACTGAATAATGGCCCCAAGTGCCACATCCAGTCTCTTTTTAAACATCCCCAGGGTCGGTGACTCCACCACCTCCCCGGGCAGCCCATTCCAATGCCAATCAATCTTTCTCTGAAGAACTTCTTCCTAACATCCAGCCTAAACCTCTCCTGGTGCAGCTTGAGACTGCATCCTCTCATTCTGTCACTGGCTGTCTGGGAAAAGAGACCAACCCCCACCTGGCTATACCCTCCTTTCAGGTAGTTGTAGACATGTTAATGTCTTGCTGAGATCCCCTAAAACAGTGATAGGTAGAGATAAAATAGGTAGAGAGAAATAGTTCTCCAGAATAAAATAATCCAAAATACTGGTACAGAGATTGACTACTTTTGTCAGTCAGGAGATCATGAGGTGATTGACAAAGGAGAGGATACAAGGTAAGAATAAAAGAAAACAGCCAGAACTTGGAGGGAATGAAAACTTCCACACTGATGGATTTGGAACACATTTATGCTGTTTGGTATTCACTGACTTCTCTTGCGCTTCTCCATCCTGTCAGCCAGTAGCAACATTGCTTAAAGGTGTCCTTTCCTTCCTGAGCCTTACATTTTCTGAAAAGTCCTCCACACTGCAGCATTTCCATTAATTTTAACACTAATTTCATTATTACATATCAAAAGGGAAGAATCTAGGAATTCTTATTTTATGTGTGAATCTTTAAAGCTCATGTTTCACAATGACTGAAGTATACCCTAAGGGTCCTGTCACTGGGCATCACCGAGCAGAGCCTGTCTCCATTCTCCTGGCACTCACTCCTTACATATTTATAAACATTAATGAGGTCACCCCTTATTTTACACATTTAAGAGCAATACTTAGCATAAAACAAATGCACACCTTCTAGTTCAGCAAAAGCAGCACAAAAGGGATTGTGTTGTTGGAAGATGACATGGTAGTTTTCCCTATCTTGTTTTTCTGTAAATATAATGCCAAAGTATTCAGGATGTAAGACAATGTGGTTTGATGTTCAGATGGAGGTGGGTGACAAGTGGTGTCCCTCGGGGTCCTTAGTGGGACCAGGGCTGTTTAATATCTTCATCAATGATACAGACAGTGGAATTGAGTGAATCCTCAGCAAGTCTATAGAGGACACGAAACTGAGTGGTGCCGTTGATACCCAGACAAGCTGGAGAAGTAGGCTCAGATAAACCTCACAAGGTTCAAAAAGGTCAAGTGCATGGTCCTGAACCTGGATTGAGACAATCCTCTTTATCAATACAGGCTGAGATATGACACGACAGAGAGTAGCCTTTCAGAAAAGGACTTAGCAGTAACAGTGGATGAAAAATTGGGCATGAGCCAACAATTGCATCCTGGGCTCCATCAAAAGGAGACTGGCCATCAGGTTGAGCAGGTCACTCTGCTCTGGTGAAACCTTGCCTGGAGTGTTGAGTGAATCTTGATGGGGAGAAACACCACCCCCACCCCCAAATTATAATAATCTCTGACTCCAAGGCTGTCAGGGTTTCTCTTTCTGGGTTTTTGGGGTTTTTTTGAGGTTTTTGAAAGATGCTGCTCTTCCTTGTCCTCAACCTTGTAGCCTTTTTAACTAGGGTTACGCAGCAACTGCATTACCTTTTAGCAGAAACCACAGTTCTATCTTCCAGACCTGTATCTTACTGTATTGCTGGTGGTGCTGTTATTCAAAACCAGAAGTGAGTATTTTGTTGTTAGTGTTCAGGGGCTTATCGTGAGCTTTTTGACAGTTGCTGTTTGTACTTCAAAGCCCCACGCCACCAAGAGGATGTGGATTTGCCTGGTGTGGGTGGCGGCATTGTGTCAGGCTGGTGACAGGGAGCAGTGTTACTCTGCTGATGTACACAATCCCCAGAAACTTCAGCCTCTGACCTATGGAATAGAGTTAGTCATTTCCCACTTCACAGCAGTGCTGTAACTCCTTCCCTCAGGAGCAGCGGTTGACAGGTATAACAGAGCCATAAGGCTCTTCAAAACCTGAGCACTCCTCCCTTATTACTATGCTTGAGGTTGCTGACCTTATTAGTGCCTGCAAGATGTGAGCTGAAATCTTTCAAGCAGAGAGATGCTGCACAGAGGAACTGACTGTAGATGTGATCATCACATATTTTTTTTAAAAATCTGGGCTGTTTGCTCATTTCTGCTTAACAGGCAAATATTGTTATTAATAAAGCTATATGAATAGAGCAATGAGGAATAACAGTGCCATTAAAATGAACCACATAGCATAAAGGCAGCATCCTCCAGTCCTCTGAGAAGAGCTGCACTGGTGAGAATTTACATCAGTAGAGAGGTTTGTTTTTTTCAAACGACCAGCATTAGTATGGATGCCTGAATGATGAACATTTGTGAAATAACATCATCTTCAAGGCTGCACCACTATAAACTGCTCACATCACTTTAAAAGAAGCTGTGTTGCTTTTAACGTTTTCATTATGGATAGAAGTCATAACGAGACACAAAGCTGTGTTTGTTCATATGTCTCTTCTGTATTTCCACAGAGCAGGATTTTAAATATTTACAGCAATAAGTGTTTCTGCTCAGGAATTTTGCTTTGACAGTGCAAATTCATTAACTAAAGTTGAAAAGCACTTTAATTCAAAGCCTAGGAGTAAAAATGCAGTTCCCTTACATCCTTTGCTTTTGCTGCACCTTGTACAAATCTACCAAACAATATGTGCTTTCACCTTCCTGCTCTTATTTCTCTGATCCCCATCTGAAAAAATTACTAATCCAAGAGTGTGGCTCACCAGAGTGGCAGTGAAATGACTGGTGTCTATTCATGGAAAATGCCTAAAAGGTGTAACTGTCCCAAAGTGTACTGAGCATCAGATTTGCAATCCCACTCTGCTGACATCTTAACTGTTGCTTTTGAAAAGGAATTTTCAGTACAGAGAGAAGGAAAAAGTCTCATGACAAGCTACACAATCTTACATTATTTACTACCTACCTGCATAGCATGGATTCAGCTGGCAGGGAGAGTTTGGGCTGAGAAGGAGATGGGTACTGCTGCTGTGAGAAATGTAAACAAGATCAGAGTTCCCAGTCCCTGCTGAGAGGTAAATTTCATTTCCAGAAGTTGAACACACCTTTTCTTTAAAGCAGCATCTTTGTTCGTGGGAACTGCTAGTCTGCATCCATCTGCCACGCTTAAACCCTCAACCTTGCAAATAATTGAACTGAGCACAGCTACGACAGAAAATGCAATGCCTTCTTGTTTTACATGTCTAGGATCTAATCTTCTCCTAGCTGTAAAATTTTGGTCTGTCAAGCCCAGTTTCTTATTTTGGTCACCACAGTTGAGGGTGAAAAGGGGAACACAAAGAGGAATTTGTGAAGCAAACAAATTGTACCTAACAGCTGTGCTAGTTTGAAGCTAGCTAGAATATTCTGGTGAGAAGAATTAGATTATAGGCTGTGAAAGGGAAACAATGGTGATGTCTACTTCACTCATAGGCTTCCTGAGATGTATAAAAACAAGAACACAAACATAGATAACAGAATTGCTCTCTGGCTCTGGCTGCCTGCACTTCTCTCTCTAACCTGCTGTCTGTGTAACTAATCTTTCTGCCACCTAAGCCCCCTGGCTGATTCTCCAAACTCATCTTGAATGTAAGGCAAAGTCTGGGATAAGGTAGAGGGGTGGAAAGGAGGTGGAATAGTGGGTGGGAGCTCCTCCTGGGGACTTTGGTTTCTGGGAAGGCTGTTGTATTTCTGTGTTGCCTTTTTAACTTGTATATTTCTGTATATAGCTGTATATATTGTAAATACCTCCTTGTATATTGTAAATATCTGCTTGTATATTGTGCTAAACTGTAAATATAAAGCTTCATTCTAACTTCCATCTCAGCTGAGTCTAGTCTGGGTGATTTCATAAGAGTGGCGGGGTGGGTAACTCTCAAACCATCGCAGTCAGCTCATGAGTGTTGCTAAAAGATGTCTTCTGCTACAACTGAATTGATGCACTATTACTGTTCCTACATTGCTGATGGAATTCATAAGCTTATGGGTGAACCAGGGGTACAGTCTGGGATGAATGTCTGAGTTGATAGAGTTGCCATAACTGGCTGATCACGGGAATTATCTATCTGAGGATATGATTTCAGAACTAAAATGTACTACAGCCACCCATGGCCATACTACAGTATGCTCTGCAAGTGGTTAGTGCTGAAGGCTACTCAGGCTTCAGCTAGATCAGAAAATTCGTGGCCAAAAGGCATAATATAGTAGACCTCTGGTAAATGCAAGTTCTTCTGGCTTGGGTTTTAAAACATGCTGTATATTTTCTTTCTGCTCCCAGAAGAACAGCATGTTTTCAAGCAGTGTAAGAGATTGTCGCTCCTAAAACACATCATGTTGAAATGGTTGTGCTGAAGTAATTGCACTGAATCTGAAATGTGTAATAAATGGACTTAGTTTGAGGACTTTTAAAGGGAGAGTGTCTCTCTTCAGGCCTTTTAGGAAAAGAGGATTTCTAATGGCCTCCCAGGATGCTTCTTTGAAGGAAGATTGTATTTAAGTCAGGTATGCCAAACATTTTACACAGCTGAGACTGGCTTACAAATACCTCAATTATCAGTCAAAAGAATGGGAATCTATACTCTGCAGCCTGTCAAATAATTGACCTTTACCGCAGAAGCCGATACTGAAGGAGTGAAGAAAAAATAACTAATGGTTGTTGTAAGTGATTTCTCCAGGTAGCACTTCTTATCCTCCACGAGTCCTTGGGGAAACTAATAAACTCTGAAGTTTTCCATCCACTTCTACCCTGGCAGTGTCAGGTGCCTAGATCAGGACTTGCCACCACTCCTGCCAAAGCAGGCCATGTGATTTGTCTATGTATCCATGGAAAGTCCTCTTTGATGTGTCTTTATGCAGACCCAGGATCTTTGTTCTGCAGTCCTGTCTGCATGCATTCATGCCACATAGCTGGATATAGCACTCTAACTTGGCCAGATGCAGATCTCTGTTTGTGCTTCAGTTCACAGCGTAATCCTTGACTTTCATGTGCAGGTCACCATACTGTGTTAGTCTTGTCAAACAAGCTGGCGAGGCATCTGAGACCCTGGAGCCTCGTCACAGTGCCACAACCAGGATAGCTCAAATAAAAACGCTTTCAGACTCTGAGCAACCAGAATAGCTCACATAGCCTGAAGCCTGCTTCCCACCGTCTTGCTGGGACAGCTGTCATGGAGAGGATGTGTCACAGCAAGCCAGTCCTTCCCCAGCCTACCTGGAGCCACGGCTTCACTTGTAGTTCAGCTTGGGGTGAGTGCCTTGCTGAGCGTTTTAAAGATGCAGACCAACGCGTCCCAGAGAAAACTCACTTTCTGCCTCGGGCCATGAAATTGTTGCCATTAAGTTCCATTCATGTTTTGGAATAGTTTCGAAAGATTACATTTAAGGGGCGACAACAGCTTTTGATAAGTACTGGGATCGCTTGCGCAAGTCAGAATCACCTCTGGCCGCAGATTTTGTGCTGATTTGCCGGTTGCCCACACTCTACGAGCACACCTGGCTGGGTCATCAATGCCGCTGCTCTGAAACAAATGATTCCTCTTGTTTTCTTCTCTGAGCGACTGAAACATTACCACAAGATGTCATTTTTTCTTCCGAGAATTTCTATGTATGTTTATGTGAAATACTTGTCCGGTGAGGACGCAACCCTGCCAGTTCGTGCATATCCATCAGCCCCCGCAGTTAGCAGTGGGATGAATTTTGCGCCGCTCCGAGTCGCGCAAGGTCGCTATGTCCTCGGGAAAGTCAAACTCGCCTGGCAGCGGCGGAGCGCTGCGAAACGAGCACCACTCCCTATTCCTGCCTGACAACAAACCTCACTCCGACTGCGAGACAGCCCCCGCCCTTCCCAAGTCACCCGGCTGCATCTCTCCGCTTCGGTAGAGCCGCTGAAAACTCGCCCCGGGCACGAAGCGACCGCACAGCCCCAGCCCGTCCCGGCCCCGGGTAGCGTCCTGCTTGCAGTCGTGGGTGCGCTGCTCCCGCCAGGGGGCGCACGAAGCAAACGACAGTCGGTGTCCCGCGCTCCCTGCGGCCAGGCTCCCGGCTTCGTTCCGCCCGAGCCTGGCTCCTGCCTCCCCTCGGCTCCGAGGTTCGCCGCAGGGACGAGGCGAAAGGGCAGGGAACTTTCTTCTCACCGAGATGACTGCGAGAGCGGCCGAAATTCTCCGCTCTTTTTGCATTAGGGGGAAAAAAAAATATACAAGCTCAGGAAAGTGACTCTTGTACGCAGAAGCATAAAATTGACATTAACATCTCGTTAAGTCTAAAGGCAGCTGGGGACTGATCCAAAGGCCACCCAGCTCAATGGGACACTTTCCATTGCCTTGAAATAGGATTTAGATCGTGCCTCTAGTGATTGGCAAAAGCTCAGACTAACAAAACAAGCCCAAACCCTGACGTTACCTAAAAGGCTGTGAAATCATTTCCATTCTTTGTCTGGGAAATCCCTTTTATGGCTGATCAAATGTAATCACAGCAGCCATCTCTGTGGTGCAAGCCTCCTGTTAGGCTCACCACAAGGTAGCCAAAGTACAAACACAGACACTGCTATTTTACAAAGACTGGAATGGAAACCTCATTTTTGATCACAGCAAATTATCTGTGATAGTAGAAGTAAAGCTGAAATGATCAGAGGTTAATACAAATGCTATGTAAATACTATTTAACGTGAGGTAGAGATAAAAGTAACTGAAATCTATCTCAGGAAAAGCATATGCCCACTATGATAAGATTTAACACAAGTCTTCTGTCCTAACAAGTAGTAACTAAACCGAACCAAACCAAACCAGCTGAAGTAGGCTGTCTGTGATTGAAAGCAAATCAGTTTGTTGTGCACAGTACCCTTTACAGATCTCAGTACAGGATGTCATCAGTAATGGTTTTGGGGTTTTGTGTGGGGATGAAAAGTAGTACATTTAAAAAAATCCAACTAATTAACTGCCTTAGGCAGTTAATCTTTCTTTTAACAGAGGCAATCTCAAGCAGGGGCTCCAGTTCCAATTAGGGAGGTTGTAGCCAGGTGGGAGTTGATTTCTTCTTCCAGGCAACCAGCAACAGAA
Source organism: Pogoniulus pusillus (assembly GCF_015220805.1). Classification (NCBI taxonomy): domain Eukaryota; kingdom Metazoa; phylum Chordata; class Aves; order Piciformes; family Lybiidae; genus Pogoniulus; species Pogoniulus pusillus. The sequence continues at coordinate 26,109,780 of NC_087275.1, forward strand.
CAAGGGGACACAGTCTCAAGTTGTGCCGGGGAGGTATAGGCGTGATACTAGGAGGAAGTTGTTGCCAGAGAGAGTGATTTGCCATTGGAATGGGCTGCCCAGGGAGGTGGTGGAGTCACCATCCCTGGAGGTGTTCAAGAAAAGCCTGGATGAGGCGCTTATTGCCATGGTCTATTTGATTGGATAGGGCTGGGTGATAGGTTGGACTGGATGATCTTGGAGGTGTCTTCCAACCTGTTTGATTCTATGATTCTATGATATGATTCCTTCCTAGTGCTCAGCCCAAATAGTGGGATGAGAGACTCCACCTTCCGGTATCTTCCATGTCTCTGGCAAGCTGCCTTCTTACCCTTCATGTCTATTAGGAGCTGGGCAGAAAACTTCAATTTGAACTATTTCCTAATTTTTGAGTGGTAGAACACCCAGGATGTAAATAAGCACTTATGTTTTTGTAGTTCCAACTCTTAAAATCTTGCCAGCATTCAAATATCACCAAAGGAGAAAGAAAGGTGTAGATAACTGCCCAAAATGTTAAAAATCCATCTAGTCACTGCACGCAACAGTTTAGTCATGCCCTGACTTTAACATGTGTAAAAGCTAACTGTCTGAGGAGAATACCTGACAAGAGTAATGTAATTGATTCTCTTCCTGGCAGCAGTGATTCAATTTCTACTTTTATTCTTTTGCCTCCCTCTAGCCCTCATTTCCTTTCTTCCTCTTTTGTCTATAGTCTTGCTGCCTTACCTCTCTCTCTCTCTCTCTCTCTTTGGTGGCTCACCTTTGTAAAGAATGAAAGCATCTTGTGGCAAGAAGCAGTATGTATTGAAACACATATTAAAATAGCATCTAATGTGTATTAAAATACTATTCACTCACCTGCAGCATCATTTCATCCCAACAGAGGGCACAAATCTGACCCTTGGCAAATACTTGGCAGAAACTGCTAATCTTGCACAATGTCCCCACATGTTCAAGTAGAAAAGTGATTCAGGGCAAAAAGATCAAACTGACATCTGTATTTGGGATTATATGTTCTCCTGTCTTTCTGTTTCTGATCATAAAGCACCTCAGCTTTTTTACAGATAGTCTCATCACTCTTCTTGAGTCAGAGGCAGTGTGCCATCAATTACAGCAAGAGCAAAATGTGTTGCAAATATTTGTTCCTTCTACTTCCTTCTCCACTCACCTCCTGATTGGCATTAAACCCAACTATCAAAACCATTATGTTGATAATGAATGAACCATTAGTTTTGTTATTATAGCCCCAGAAATGCATCAACTTTGGAAAACCAAGTGGGAAACAACTCTAAGGCATCTCTTCATAGAATCATACAATTGACCAGGTTGGAAGAGACCTCCAAGATCATCCAGTCCAACCTAGCACCCAGCCCTAGCCAATCAACTAGACCATGGCACTAAGTGCCTCATCCAGTCTTTTCTTAAAACCTCCAGGGATGGTGACTCCACCACCTCCCTGGATAGCCCGTTCCAAAGGCAAATTACTCTCTCCGTCAAGAACTTCCTCCTAACTTCCAGCCTATACCTCCCCTGGCACAACTTGAGACTGTGTCCCCTTGTTCTGTTGCTGGTTGTCTGGGAGAAGAGATCAACTCCCACCTGGCTACAGCCTCCCTTCAGGTAGTTGTAGACAGCAATGAAATAATCTTTGACCCTCCTCTTCTCCAGGCGAAACAACCCCAGCTCCCTCAGCCTCTCCTCACAGGGACAGATCAGAGAACAGTAGTAACATTAAATGAGAAACTAGTTACTTAGCCAGGATGACTATTCTGTCTTCTCAGGTTGTGGGTATTTTCTCTCAGGGCACACTGGGTGTGACAATGCTGCAGTTGATAATTCCAACTGTTGTCTTTATTTAATATGAAGTCCTATCAGCAATTCACTCATGTCTCCTGTAGTTTTGTTCAGTTTCTGGTTGTGCTGGCAAACATATGGGATACTTTCATAACACATATTATCTGCACTTCACCCCTTGAGAAGCTAATCTATGCCTTTCATAGTTAAGTAGTATCGCTTAATAATATATGAGTGTTTTACACAACTATAGAGCCTTTGGATGTCAGAATATTTATACTTAATCAGATTCTCAAATACTGCTCAGAGAGAGATAAATACTATTATTATCCACAGCAGCACAGAAAGGAAAGGTGATCTTTCTAAGACCATTCATTGAGATGGTTTAGGTTGAGAGGCCTGATAACATGGTTACAAACACCTAACAGCAGCCTGGCCAGCTGCCAGCACTTCTTTCCCTTTCTCTTTCTCTTTCTCTTTCTCTTTCTCTTTCTCTTTCTCTTTCTCTTTCTCTTTCTCTTTCTCTTTCTCTTTCTCTTTCTCTTTCTCTTTCTCTTTCTCTCTCTCTCTTTCTCTCTTTCTCTCTTTCTCTTTCTCTCTTTCTTTTTCTCTTTTCTTTTTTTTTAATTTTCCTTTTTCTTGCCTTTCTCTCTTTTCTTTTCTTTTCTTTTCTTTTCTTTTCTTTTCTTTTCTTTTCTTTTCTTTTCTTTTCTTTTCTTTTCTTTTCTTTTCTTTTATTTTCTTTTCTTTTCTTTTATTTTCTTTTCTTTTCTTTTCTTTTCTTTTCTTTTCTTTTCTTTTCTTTTCTTTCTTTTTTTCTTCTCTTCTTCTCTTCTCTTCTCTTCTCTTCTCTTCTCTTCTCTTCTCTTCTCTTCTCTTCTCTTCTCTTCTCTTCTCTTCTCTTCTCTTCTCTTCTCTTCTCTTCTCTTCTCTTCTCTTCTCCTCTCCTCTCCTCTCCTCTCCTCTCCTCTCCTCTCCTCTCCTCTCCTCTCCTCTCCTCTCCTCTCCTCTCCTCTCCTCTCCTCTCCTCTCCTCTCCTCTCCTCTCCTCTCCTCAAAATATTGTTAACAATGACCTGACTCATAGTTTCTGAGCAGGGGAATGCTCATGCTTATGTGAGTTGAAGAGCTAGAAATGTCCTGTGTTTTAAATTTCAGTTGACAATCTAGCAGGTTGACAAAATGAGTCTGAGATCTGTAGAGACATCGGGAAGTATTGTGAAATGTTTGGGTTAGCCATCAGGCTTTGTAGAGGCTTTGAGCCATTTTTCACCTTACAGAAACAGTTAGTGAATGAAATTATGCAGTGATTGATGCATTAAACCAATCAGTGACCTTCAGATTTAATGCATGAAAAATATTTAGTCTCAGATGGAGAAGACAGAAGGACGTAGGATGAGTGGGTGAAAAGTGCTGTGAGCTATCAGTAAGAAACCCTTAGTGCCTTGCTAAAAATCCTGTTGCTTTATCAGTGGGGCCAGTAACTGAGTCACACACAATTCAATGGCACTTAAGCCTACTCGAATCATAATTAATCACTTTATCCAACCTTGATTAAAATACATGAATATATTTTTCTATATTAACATTTAATATTGTTATAATTAGTCATATGCAGCATGCAATCCTATGAGCTAATCAATATGTGTTTTATTAATTAGGAAAAGAATGCAGATTGGTTAGACAAGCTTCCATGGAGGGCCAAATGCTGCACTCATCAGCTAGGCTGGTTATCTGTGGATGTAATTGTTTGGAGACAGCTCAGTGAGGAGATGATTTTGCTGTGTTTTCAGTCGTGCCTTTGAATGTGAATGAACATGTTGACACATGACTTTGTTCTGTGGATTTTGTAGAGGAGTGTTTAATCCCCTGTCATTTCTTTTTCTTGGCAGACTTTAATATGTTGGGTTTGTTTTTTTTTTTAATATGACATGTTTTCAAATATAGAGATTAAAAGGAAGGCATGGTGGGATTTTTAATGCTTCAGGTTAGTTTGCTGTGTGATGGGATTATTCATTTTGACTTTGGATCAAGACAAGTAGCACTTAATTCCATGACCATCCTTCAAGTAGTTTGGAGCTTCTCTAGACATAGGCAAAATATCTTGGGCAGCTAAATGATTAATGGCACTTCTCTGCATTATGCTTGCCAGAGAGTCCTGAGAGGCCCACTTCACTGCTCTTAATGCCACTCAGAAATGCACCAGGGTGCCAAGTGACTGGTATCACTGGAAAAAGAGAGAGATGGTGAAGAATCCCCCAAAATCAGTGGTTGCATCCCCCACAACTCTTTCTTGGTCTATGTCTGTGGATGAGATCATTCTTTTATGCATCCTCAGAATGAAACCAAGAAGGAACCAAAAAGCTGGATGGGAAAAGCACTTGAATTTTATTTTACTGGTTTATTGTTTGGTTTCACGGTATGGTAGAGGAGAAAGGCAGCCAGAATTGCAGTTAAGAATAAATTGACTTAATTATTTATTCAAATATCCTAGAAAATAAATTCATTTAATATGTGAACATAGACTGAGCACCATTTTCATTAGAAAGAAATTGGTGCTATTTATGACAAGTTCCTAAACTAATCTCACTGCATATGAGAACGTTTTCTTAATTCACATCTTTAACAGGGGCATGAGCTGGGTGGTTCTGCTCTAAGAAAGTGATTAAGATGTTAATATGCCTGGTCTAGAATATTAAGGAATATTAATCCATGAATTTATGGTCTTAATTGGATTGAGCGCTTGCAAATAGATGAGCAAAGCAACAGAACAAACCAAAATCAAGATCCCTAAGAAATGCCATAAAATAATTTAGAATGAGTTTCTACAAAATGCATTCCCTCTTCTGCTGATAACAAGATTTCATATCCTTTGTAGTTTCCTTTTCTCTCTGTTTCATCAGTTTGAAAGAATCTCAGCTTTGAAGCTCTTTCAGCAGAGAACATAACCAGTTCTGGCTAATCTTTGTTGCAATATCCTCAAGGAGCATCACTCATCATTAAAAGAAACTAAGTGATCTACAGTGGTGTTAGCACTGCAAATTAAAGTGTGCTTTGTGTATATTCTGGATTTCATTAATTTGGTTTTGATACCTGATTCTGGTCTTAGGAAATTAACAGTAAGAAAAAATATGCAAACAATAATCCCACAAAAGTTGAACAAGGCTGTAAAGAGGATGGTAATATTTTCCTGGCTGGGAGCACAGTGCAGTGCACAGCACACACCTGAAGGAAAATTGTTGTTCTTCTTGAAAGATGTATTCTATAACTTATCTGGCAGAGTGTTTACTGAAATGACTTTGAATGTATTTCAAGACTTCAGCTTGGAGGTGTGTGTAGAGGGACTTGGAATACAAATTCACATGTGCATGTGCGTGGTTATGATGGATGGATGAGGTGGATGTGGATGAGAAGGTGGACACAAGCCAGCAATGTGAACTTGCAGCCCAGAAGGTGAATTGTATCCTAGGCTGTATCAAAAGGAAGTGCGATCAGCAGACTGAGAGAGGTGATTCTGCCACTTTACTTTGCTCTGGTAAGACCTCACTGGGAGTATTGCATCCATATCTGGAGCCCTCAACACAAGAAGGACATGGACCTGGTGGAGTGGGTCTAGGGGAGGGCTCCAGGGGCTGGAACACCTCTGCTGTGATGACAGGCTGAGGAAGCTGGGATTGTTCAGCCTAGAGAACAGGAGACTCCAGGGAGACCAGGGGGACAGAACACCTCTCCTATGAGAACAGGCTGAGGGAGCTGCAGTTGTTCAGACTAGAGAAGACTCCAGGGTGGCCTACTAGCGGCCTTCCAGTACCTGAAGGAGGCCTGCAAGGAGGCTGGAGAGGGTCTATTTAGAAAGGCCTGTAGTGATTGGATGAGGAGCAATGGTTTAAAATTAGACAGGAGTAGAAGTTAGGAACAAGCTCTTTACCTTGAGGGTAGTGGAACACTGGAAGAGGTTGTTTAGGTAGCTGTCATGGAGGGTAGCAGAAACCCCTAACAGGCCTCCATGTTGTGCAAGTTGCAGTGTCTCACGTTATAAACCACGGCATCATAAAACCAAAATGATCCTTCAGTCCCATGAGAAAGTCTCTCCCTAGTCGAGATAAAAGGTAAACAATGGCCACTGTTTGGGCTAGGGGGAACGGCAGTTCTCATGCCCGCTCCACACCTGGTGTGGGCCGAGCTTGGGGTGGTCTTGGAAGTTATCACAGTATTATCAGCATTATCAGGGTTGGAAGAGACCTCACAGATCATCAAGTCCAACCCTTTACCACAGAGCTCAAGGCCAGACCATGGCACCAAGAGCCACGTCCAACCTTGCCTTGAACAGCCCCAGGGACGGCGACTCCACCACCTCCCCGGGCAGCCCATTCCAGTGTCCAATGACTCTCTCAGTGAAGAACTTTCTCCTCACCTCCAGCCTAAATCTCCCCTGGCGCAGCCTGAGGCTGTGTCCTCTCGTTCTGGTGCTGGCCACCTGAGAGAAGAGAGCAACCTCCTCCTGGCCACAACCACCCCTCAGGTAGTTGTAGACAGCAATAAGGTCACCCCTGAGCCTCCTCTTCTCCAGGCTAACCAATCCCAGCTTCCTCAGCCTTTCCTCGTAGGGCTGTGCTCAAGGCCTCTCCCCAGCCTCATCGCCCTTCTCTGGACACACTCAAGCATCTCAATGTCCCTTTTAAACTGGAGGGCCCAGAACTGGACACAGTACTCAAGGTGTGGTCTAACCAGTGCAGAGTACAGGGGCAGAATGACCTCCCTGCTCCTGCTGACCACACCATTCCTGATGCAGGACAGGATGCCACTGGCTCTCTTGGCCACCTGGGCACACTGCTGGCTCATGTTCAGGTGGGTATCAATCAGCACCCCCAGATCCCTCTCTGTCTGGCTGCTCTCCAGCCACTCCAACCCCAGCCTGTATCTCTGCATGGGGTTGTTGTGGCCAAAGTGCAGCACCCTGCACTTGGAGCTATTGAACCCCATCCCATTGGCCTCTGCCCATCTGTGCAGGCGGTCAAGGTCCCGCTGCAGAGCCCTTCTGCCCTCCAAGTTGTTTTGGTAGAAATTGTCCAATTGTGCAGGTTAATTATAATTTGTACCAATCTATAAGAATAAGGTAAAAATCGCCTGAAATGCTGGGGCACACCTCCTTAAAAACATTACAAAATGGTGTGCCCTCCTGGATCGGGAGCTCGCTCGCTCGCTCGCTCTCTGCTCGATTGCTCTCCCTCACTGCCTGCTCGCTCGCCTGCCTGCCTGCCTCGGCCTGCTCGTATACAGAGGCCGCAGCGGACTAACCGCCCGCTTGGGCCCAATCCTGATGAAGAAAGGGACAACGCCCAAAGCTTCGAACTTTGCTGAAGTAAACTGCTAAACAGTGAGTAACCCAAAGAAAAGACTCTTTTACCTAAAGACTGAATAACTTCAGAGACTCAAGAACTCTAAAGAAATCACAGACTCTCTTTTATTTGCCATTTTCGGAAATGTCATTCTACAACCTCAGATCAAAAGAATTCACGTGGGCAGTGTAGTTCGGGAGGGAGATCTCCACGTCTGAGCAATAAATCACTTGAACTTTACGAGTGAGCCCCGCGTATTTTCCCCACAATCTCCCAAACTCCCTTCCACGACAGTAGCTGAGGCCTCATCCTTGGAGATATTCAAGGTGAGGCTTGACAGAGCTCTGGGCAACCTGATCTAATGGAAGATGTACCTGCTTGCTGCAGGGAGGTTGGACTTGATGACCTTTGAAAGTCCCTTCAAACTCAGGCCATTCTACAGTTCTGTGCTTCTATGATACTTGGAGAAAATTGTTAAAAATAGGACAAAGTTAGGAGCAAATCTACTAGAGGTGACTCTCACTGGCCTCTAAGGACATAAGTGTCATACATAGCGCTCCTTAACCTGAGAGGAAGGGCCACTTCTCTGTGGAGCTAATGAATTGGTCTCTGAACCAAATTCAGCCTGCTCTACTTGAGTTCTGTCCATCAGCTTCTGAAAGAGATGCTTTCCCTCTGCTAGACATGGATTTGAAGTTTTGACAGCCACCAGGAAATCATTGAAACTGCTCTTTCACACTTTTCTGCAGTCACACTTGCATGAGTGAAAACACCAGGAACGAGGCTGGTGAGAGGCCTCGAGCACAGCCCTATGAGGAGAGGCTGAGGGAGCTGGGATTGGTTAGCCTGGAGAAGAAGAGGCCCAGGGGAGACCTTATTGCTGTCTACATTTACCTGAGGGGAGGTTGTAGCCAGGATGAGGTTGCTCTCTTCTCTCAGGTGGCCAGCACCAGAACGAGAGGACACAGCCTCAGGCTGCACCAGGGGAGATTTAGGCTGGAGGTGAGGAGAAAGTTCTTCACTGAGAGAGTCATTGGACACTGGAATGGGCTGCCCGGGGAGGTGGTGGATTCACTGTCCCTGGGGCTGTTCAAGGCAGGATTGGACGTGGCACTTGGTGCCATGGTCTGGCCTTGAGCTCTGTGGTAAAGGGTTGGACTTGATGATCTGTGAGGTCTCTTCCAACCCTGATGATACTGTGATACTGTGTGACTAGGTCCTCAAAGCTAACTATTGCCAGCAAGATGTTTCTGTCATTGGTTACAAGCTTATTAATCCCTGTAATTACTTATTAATGCAGAACTCGATTTTCAAGGGCAAAAATTCCCAGGTTTGAGAGCCATCTGAATTGCAGGAAATGAGAATTTTTAAGCATTCCTTTTCTAACATGTTAGCTGATCTTTTCAGTTCGTATCACACCGACTAATTTGTTCACTGCAGTACAGAAGTTGAAGGCAAGACACTGGCTTTGAAAAGATCGATCTAAATTTGTTTGGTTTGGTTGGGTTTACCTTGTTTTGTTTTTTTTTTCCCCCATATGGATTACTAATGAATTGGTTTATCTATTCTGTAGATGTATTTTGCTTTTCTTTTTTTCCAACAGAACTCAAAACTGTTCAGTTTGATCAGTTCCGTTCACTTCTCTATCTCTTCTGTAACAGGAACATGAGGGGAGACCTCGTTGCCTAAAAGGAGGTGTAGTGGGTGTTGGTCTCTTCTTCCTAGTGTCGGGCGATAGAATGAGAGGAAGTGGCCTGAAGTTGTGCCAGGGGAGGTTTAGATTGGATCTTTCAGAGATTGGATACTAAAAACTTGATTTCTGAAAGACTGGTTAGCCATGGGAACAGACTGTCCAGAGATGTATGTGGTAATGTCACTGTCCCTGGAGGTGTTCAAGAAATGTGTGGACATGACACTTTGGGATGTGGTTTAACAGCCATGGTGGTGTTAGGTCAGTAACTGGACTTGATGATCTTAGAGGTCTTTTTGCAATGAAGCAATTCTGTGGTTCTGTGATTCTAACTGAATGAAGGTGTCTAGCAATAGAACAAGAGGGAATGGTTTCAATCTGAGGGAGAGTAGGTTATACTGCTTATTAGGAAGATCTTCAGTCCCAGGGTTCTGGGATTCTGGAATAGGCTTCCCAGGGAGGTTGTGGATGCCTCCACCCTGGAGGTATTCAAGGACACCTTGGATAAGCAGCTGAGTGTATTTGAGAGGCATCTTGCCCATGGTGAGGAGATTGGAGTAGGTGATCACTAAGGTGCCTTGCAACCTAAGCCATTCTATTATTCTAATGATATGAGGTGAAGCTATGGACAGCTTTTCCCTATGTTAAGCATAGAGAACTTCCTATATTCACATGCAGAACATGGATCAGAAGCTGAAACCTATTTTTTGTTTACATTTACCATATCTCCTTTAATAAAAAAGAAATCCTGATGAGAATGAGTGGTATGAGAGAAAAGGTAGTAAATATTACCAAATGGAAGACTTTTCTCTTAACAGAAAGAATGTTCATAGCCACTACTTAAAACAGTAGACATTTGTGTTTTCCCTTACATGCAAATAATAGTAACTATTATTAGTAATAATGATTAACATGTTTAAGAATGGTAAAAAGACACTGATGGCCTAGTGGCTTCTATGAAACTCTCTCATGAATACAGGAGCTATGGGGAAAAAAAACCCACTAGGAAGTGTTTTTCTTCCTTGAGGGTTGAAGACAAATGCTCAGATAAGGTAAAGCACACTACAGTTTGCCCAGAAAAAAAAACATTGTGAAGGAGATCAGAAATTTTGTCTTTTGTTAGCATTTAGTTAGCTGCTCATCAAGCTATATGAATGATACAGGCATGACAGACAGTAAATAAGAAGTTAAATAGAAGCATCTTTCTCTCTTTGCACAGAAAATGTCACATAAAAACATAAAATATGCAACATTTGTGACTTATGTCAGTTCTATATTCTATTTTCCCCCATTTTTTGTGTATTTCAGAGATAGAGCTTTGAATCTAACATTAGTAAAGGAGGGGAGAAAAAAAAATCTATATTTGCTTGTACACTGTCAAAGGGATCATAAACTGATTAACTTTAATTGTATTAGGTGCTGAGTTGCCTACACTGTCTCTGAAGCTCATGTCTCATTGAGATGTACAGCGTAGGAAGTTCATCCCCTTTCCACTGCTGTTTTTGGCAGCCTTCAGCTAGAGCAGGCTAAACATAGAAGCATCACACCATTTTAATATTAATCAGAGCTCTACTTAAAATTATGAACAAATCTTAAGACTGACATTTATCTTCAAAATTCTCTACCTGAATAAGTAGCCTGGTCTTATATCTTTTCACCATTCACAGGGGACAGGAAAGGCTCAAAACAACTGAAAACCCATTAGCTTAATTAAAAACTTCAAAATGATGCTAAAGACCTACCATCAGGACCTCAGGTTTGAAAACGTTGCCTTTCCCCACCCCCAACCCTCACCCCCAACCCAGAATATAGTGAGAATATAGTGAACCATTTGGAAAGATTATATGCAAACACCCGTGTCAAATCTTTGTTTCAATTTCAAATTCAAACACAGAGTAGTTGGGGAACTTTTTGTACTTCATAGAATCAGTCAGAGCTGCAAGGGACCTCAAGGATCATCTAATTCCAACCCACCTGCCATGGGCAAGGATGCCTCACACTGTCTAGAGCCTCATCCAGCCTAGCCTTAAATGCCTCCAGGGATGGGGCCTCGACCACCTCCCTGAACAACCCATTCCAGGTTCATGGTGAAGAACTTCTTCCTAACTTCTTAACAGTTTTAATATCTCTGAGGCCCACCTCAGGTGGAAACCTAATTGGATATAAGCCAGTAATATGGCCTTGCAGCAAAGAAAGCAATCAGCGGCTTGGGATGATTAGGCAGATTCAAACAGGTGATCCTTTCTCTCTACACAACCATGTTGAGTTACCTCTGGAGTGCCAGGTCTAGTGGTGGGCTCCCCGAGATGAGTGAGTAATGGAAATACTAGAGCAAGTCCCTCAAATGCCACAAAGATGGTTAAGTCTTTAGAGCACCTCTCATATAAAGAGAAGCTGAGGGAGATGAGACTGCTCAGCTTGAAGAAGAGAAGGCTTGTGAAGTCCTGCCAGTGCACAGGTTTATGAGAGGAGTAAATATGACAGAGCCAGACTGTTCTCAGTGGATCTCAATGAGGCCACAAGGAGCAATGGGAACAAAGTGAGTTGCAGGATATTATGTCTGAACTTAAGGAAAAAAAAACCCAACTTTCCTAAGAGGATAGTCAAACACTGAATTCCCTAAGAATCTGTGGAGTCTTCACCACTGGAGATGGTCAAAACCCATCTGGGCACTTAGCAAACAGCTCTTACTGCCTTTGCTGTGAGTAAAATCTAACTTTGAATAGTGGTGTTAATTGCTTGGGATACTTAATGAGTGTTGCCTGGGATACTTATGACTGAAATCTAAAGCAAGCTAATATATTTGCATACTTAGACTCACACAAAACTAGGTACACATGTGAATGTCTAAAAGAGTGCCTTAGCAGCTTTTTAAAGGCTACTCTTTGAGTATATTCAGAGAGGTATAAGCAAATTTAGACAGATGAAAGCAATCAGTGGTGCTGTTATTGATAGCTATGTATGTGCATAAATCAGCAGGAGAGACTTTAATCTCCCCTTACAAGTTCAGATTATGAGAAATACTAGGTGAGAAGGCAATTTACTCCTGAACAAAAAGCATAGAATTTGTGGATCTCTTTCACAGGATTAACATTTAGATATATATCCATCAAACACATAATTTTTGAGCTTTACAAAGTGATTTCAAAAGCCAAACAGGAGAGGATCATGCATTGCCCTTAATAGAAGAAATTGCCTTGTCCAAACTTTTTTTCAGCAGTAGGATTCCTTCAAAGAGCTGTAACTTTTATCAATATTAGTCCAAGGAAAGATGAGGTTTGTACTTCACACGTGGGAAGATGGGAAGCTGTAAAGATTCTATCAAAAGCCATATTCTTTGAGAATCTCATGAGGTGTCTTATGAAAGGCAGCTGTGTACTTTGACAATAAAATGACTATCTGGCTCAGTTCATTTGCTGTCTCCAAAAGACGTTGATTTGCAGATCTTCCTGCGAGCCAATCTCTTATTTGATCTACCTGCTTTTAATTATTCTTGTGATTGACTTAGTTGTAGTAGCTTATTCATATTTATAGACATTCTGGCAGTTGCTCTAATGAAATCTGAAATATTTTCTGTCCCAGTGTGATCTGCTTGCTTGATTTTACCAAAGCTTTACGAGCCAAACCTATTGGTTTCTATGCTCAATATCCCACTAGGTTATTTTGGGAACATCACTGCTATAAGGTGCTAGGAAATGGAGCTCTTCTACTTCTGGACATTACCATTTCTCTAATTTATCCAGTCTGAGTTCATGCACCCACTCTGTTCATCCCCTGGGACTACTGGTAACTGGAGACAGTGAAGTGACCTCATAAGCAGCTGCAACAGAAGAAAAATCTCTGAAATTGAGAGTAGGACTGGTCAATGTAGTTTCTTTAGAGCTGACTTTAAAGATGCCTTTTCCTAATCAATTTTTGATGTTTCCAAATGTCAAGCAGATGTGGAGAATGTCTTCCTTTTCAGCATCTATAACACTTTAGGAAATGCTCAAATAGAGAGTCTCCTTTTATGTCCTTGTATGTTAGAAAATACTGACAGGCAAAGAGATATTGCTTGGGTAAAGGATCAGCATTGCCACTTTTTACATGTACCACAGAAGATTCCCAACTGGTAGTGTGCCTAATGGCTGAAGAGAAACAAATGAAGTCACAAGACTTCAGGTGTATGTTATAGGAAGGGCTATGAGGTTTTATTTCATGGAATATGCAAGGGAGATCTTGGGAAAAAGTTGCAGCCCAAAGTCTGTTATGCCACTGTGGGCAGCAATAGACAAAGGAAGAACAAGTGCACAAATCTCATGCTGTAAAAGGACCTGGGAGTCTTGGTGGACAAGTGGCCAAGAAGGCCAGTGGGATCCTGGGCCAGCAGGAATGTGGCTAGCAGACCAAGGAAGGTTTTCCTTCCTCTCTATTCTGCCCTGGTGAGACCTCACCTGGAATATTGTATGCACTTTCGGGCTCCCCAGTTCAGGAGGGACAGGGATCTATTCAAAAGAGTCCAACAGAGGACTACAAAGGGGCTGGAGCACTGTCCTATGAGAAGAGGCTGAAGGACCTAGGGTTTTTTGGTCTGGTGACAAGAAGACTTAGAGGAGAACTGATAAAGGTTGGGCTGGGGGTCAAGAGGGAGGAGACAAACTCTTCAGTTGTGCCCTCTGTTAGGACAAGGGACAATGGATGTAGACCACAGTACAGGAAGTTCCACCTCAACCTGAGGAAGAACTTCTTTACTGTAAGGAACACTGGAACAGGCTCCCCAGAGGGGTTGTAGAGTCTCCTTCTCTGGAGACATTCAAGACCTGTCTTGATGTGTTCCTCTGTGACCTGAGCTAGAACATATGGACCTGCCCTGGCAGGGGGGTTGGACTCGATAACCTATGGAGGTTCCTTCCAACCCCTAGCATCCCATGATCCTGTGATTAGTGCTACACTTGATACTTCATAGACATTTATTCCAATGCCAAAATGTCTCCACTGTAGTTCTTGCAGATGAACACCAAGCACTGAGTTGTATTGCTGCCTTTGTCTCCCAATTTACATAATTCTTCTGGAACTTCTCTCCTGAATCACTGGGCCCAACTGCCCCTTCTCACATAAAGAGGCAGCACTGAGAATACAGCAGAAATTAAACCACAATATATTTTACTGATGATATAACCCCAGGCATGTGTACATGCATATTAAATTTATAAATAACAATAATGAATACTTCTCTAATGCTTTGATAATGATCAAACAGATCTCTTTATTAGCAAAAACTAAGATGAGGGGACAAATAATTGCAGAGGTGGTTGAATTTTCACAGGGAGGGAAGCTGGAGAGATTGAAGACATGTAGTTTGTAGAAGAGGAGGAACATGATGGATGTATTCAATATAATGAGTGATATATTAAAAAAGAAAGCAAAAATAACACTTGTCTCTTTCCTCTCATTGGCTTTCTCCCCTTTTCACTGAGCTATTGACATGTTATTTGCTTAGAAGATGGACATGGCTAACGTTGAGTAATCAGTCATACTGTCCTGTTTCCCCCCTCCCTTTCTGGTCTTTGAGGCTTTTGCAAGATTGCTCAGTTAAAACCTGAAGCACTTTTGGATGGGAATTCCTTTGGAAAGTGTCTAGACTGCATAAGAGCACAAGGAATAAATTGGTTCAGTAATGTATGCAGTTTGGAAGTTTGAAGCACCCCTTTTTGTTCGGATGGTCCAGGCTATTTAGTTTGGGTTGTTTCAGATAGATAGCAGGTACTCAACAGGTGTTTTTGTGATAATCAGGACTTCTTAACATAGATGGATACAGGACTGCTGAAACTAAAGCTGTGGATGGCATTTCATTATAATAAGAGCAGGTCAGATTTGAATGTCAGGAGGAAGGCTGGAGAGAGGCTTTTCATAAGGGTATCTATCAATAGGACAAGAGGGAATAGTTTTAAGCTGAAGGAGAGTAGGTTTAGACTGGATTTTAGTAAGATGTTCTTCAGTACAAGTGTGATGGGACTCTGGCATAGGTTGCCTAGAGAGTTTGTGGATGTCTTCTCCCTGGAGATGTTCAAGGCCAGACTGGATGAGGTCTTGAGCAGTATAGTTGAGAGGCATCTCTGCCCTTGGTGGGGAAGTTGGAGTAGATGATCTCTGAGGTCCCTTCCAACCTAACCAATTCTATGATTAATGATTATTGAATTTAGTCTACATGAAGATTGCATTTCACATCATACTGTAACTGTCTTAAACAATGGTACAACATAGTTACATAAACTTCATGAGGTAAAAAATAGGAAAGAAAGGAAGGAAGAAAAGAAGGAAGGAAAAATAGAAGGAAGGAAGGAAGGAAGGAAGGAAGGAAGGAAGGAAGGAAGGAAGGAAGGAAGGAAGGAAGGAAGGAAGGAAGGAAGGAAGGAAGGAAGGAAGGAAGGAAGGAAAGAAGAAGGAAAGGAAAGAAAGGAAGGACCCACATAACAAGCAAACAACAACAAAAACCAACCAACCACCACAACCAACAACAGAAAGAAAGAAAAGCAGTAAATACAGCTTCTATTTCTCTCCAGCTTATATCCTAAAGAAAACAAAACAAGATCTGACCCAGGAAGAAATGCTTATGTGAAGGATTTTTCTCTTGCTTTACTTGCATAAGTAAGAATTTTTGCCTGAAGAAGAATGAAGCTAATAATAGATAATTTAAGGAAAATTGAACTAGAAAAGGTTAGTAACCACCCAGAATGCTTTTGAAGAGAGCCCAGTACTTCAGTGACATTTTTTGTTGCATATGATGTGCATCTGTTTATTTATTTTTACCAGTGTCTGATATATATTTCTATACAACACCTTTGACTGAAAAATATTTATGTTGTCTTATTATATTCTTTCTTAGGATATATCTGACACTTCAATAACAATGTTACCTCTTTTCCCCTGTCGATCCTATCAGAAATGCCCTCAAAGTTATCAGGCTTCTATCACATCCTCAGTGGGTCTTATTCTTGCAATATTTTATCCTGCAATGTAGCTTGTCATTTTCTTAGTATAACAATACCTGCTTTTTTTCTTTATATTTTGCTTCCTCCCTGCCCCCTCCCAAGAACTGAAGATGACTATATCTTAAAATTAAACTGTTTTCCTAACATTTCATTTTGTCATGTTGCCCGTTGGTTTGAGGCTTTTAGCCTTCCTTAGTGGCATCATGGAAACCAATATGAAGCATTTATCACTCTCTCTTTCTCCCTTGCCATCTCAAATCAATTGCAACAAAAACCTGATTACCTGTGCTCTGATATTTGCAACTTCACATCAAAAGATCATAGAATCACAGACTGGCCAGGGTTGGAAGGGACCTCTGGCGATTATCTAGTCCAACTCTCCCCCAGCATCTTGACGTTGAAGTTTAGTAACTGATGAAACAAATTGATTGTACAGGCAAAGGATTACCCTGTTGCAGCTTTTGAAAGGATTAGTATTCATTGTAGAGGGCACAGATGGAGATTTATGAGGCATATTCTTTCCCTTCTCTTTGTAGACCAAGTTTAAATCACAGCATCCTCACTGATGTTAGGACTTTTGCAAATCTCAGTCTCTAACTTTGCAAAAGCTGCTCTCTGGTTCTTTAGTGATACTGTACAAAGACCTCATTAGATCAATGGTTTTGTCAACCAGTATTTCTTCAAAATGGATTTTTGCCTGAAATGCTGTGCCAAGCAGTTTTCTTAAGAATTCTACTCCTTGTTTAAAAGCAAAACCTGACAACAAAGAAAAAAATCCTTAAGTGGTTAGAGATATCAGTCTCCTCTTGACATTTCACCACTTCTATTCCTTCACCATGGTCCCTCCTCTCTCTTTTTTCCTGTCATCTGCCTTTTGCCTCTTTCATTTCTGAAAATTATGTGGATGCCAGAAAGAAGCTGGCTACTTATTTTCCTTTTCCTTCATTATCATAATTCTCAGGTTCTTGGTGGGGAGCATGTTCCAGGGCTCTGTGACCCTTATAGTGTAGAAGTTCCTCCTCATGTTGAGGTGGAACTTCCTGTGTTGTAGTTTACATCCATTGCCCCTTGTCCTATCAGAGGGCACAACTGAGAAGAGTTTGTCTCCTCTCTTTTGAACCCCAGCCCTCAGATATTAAGAAATCTTGATTAGATCTCCTCTAAGTTTTCTCTTCACCAGAACAAAAACCCACAGGCCCTTCAGTCTTTCCTCACAGCGTAGTGCTGCAGCCCCTTAATCATATTTCTAGCCCTCCATTGGACTATTTCAAGTAGATCCCTGTCCCTCCTGAACTGGGAAGCCTCAAAGTGAATGCAGTATTCCAGGTGAGGTCTCACTAGGGCACATTAGAAGGGGAGGAGGATCTCCCTTGATCTGCTGGCCACACTCCTCTTAGAGGAGCCCAGGATCCCATTGGCCTTCTTGGCTACAAGGGCACATTTCTGTCATAGAATCATAGAATGCATCGAGTTGGAAGGAATCCTCAGAGATCATTTTGTCCAACCCCCCTGCAGTGAGCAGGGACACCTCCAACAGTAAGGAAGAGGTGACTGCCCCTACCACTAGGTGGTATATCCTGTAGAACACCAGAAGTTGTGTAGAAAATATGTTAGGCATAGGATGCGATACAAAGCTTTCAAAGTTCTTTAGTCAGTGGACCAGGAACACAGAGAGGTCAGCTTGGATAACTGAGTAGAAGTGTAAGCTTAGGACACTGACAAGTAGCCAAGATGTTTAATGAATAGAAATTGTCAACCCATTCAAGCTTAGGCTCAGTTTGAATGATGTCTTTATCATAGACCAGAGCCCTCAATGACATCTTGAGGCACTGCTGATTTGAAATGAGGAGCATTGCTTCTAAATCATTGAATGCTCATTTTCTCATATTCTGATCCATGCTGACTATCCTTAGTTTATGAGTGCACAACCCAATGTGACCTGGCTGCAGGCCAGAAAGCAGAATAGAGTTCCAGGTCCTTCTGACTACAAATTTAATTACTCCTCTTTATACAAAAGTCAAATCAAAATCTCATCAGCAGAGCACTGCCCAAGCAACCTTAGTATAATGTGTTGACATATGTCTGAGACTTGGGTTTCAACAATTAGTTATTTTTATCTTGATATGCAAATAGAGAATTGAATGCATGCAGTATCAGAAGTGTCCTGGGATTAGGAACTTCTGAATTACAGTTCTTTTGTTGGCGTTTACCTTCTTGAAGTGTGTCCTTGTCTATTTACAAGGTCCTTCAGAGACCTCTGAATTACTAATTATGAGCTACTTAGAAATATGTGCTGCACAGGCTGTCCATGTTAAATATCACACTGGTCCATCTTTTAATATTCAATATCCAGTGTCCAACTGCATCTTATATAAGAATTTCCTAACTTTCTGCCTAGAGTCATTATTTCATTATTTCATGATTAATATTGTTCCCTAAGCCTCTCTCCATACTCAGGAATCAACTTTTTTTGAAGGCATGATTAGTATTATTGGATCTTTTTTTTTTTTTTTTGAAGGTGTAAGTACTGCACTGATTTGAATGTAAACAATTAAACCACTTTGGAAGGCAGGCTTCCAAATCTGATCTGTCATTTACATGGTTGCCTAGCAAATAGAATACCATGTGGAATTCCTGGAGGGTATGGAACCTGGAGAAGCAGAAGCTTTGAGGAGACCTTGTAGTAACCTTCCAGTATCTGAAGTGGCCCTACAGGAAGACTGAGGAGGGACTGTTTACAAAGTCTTGTAATGACAAGACAAGGAGTAATGGGTTTAAACTGGCAGAGAATAGATTCAAACTAGATGTTAGGAAGAAGTTATTTACAGTGAGGGTGGTGAGACACTGGCACAGGTTGCCCAGGGAGGTTGTGGATGATCCCTCCCTGGAGGCTGGATGAGGCCTTGAGTGACCTGTTCTAGTGGGATGTGTCCCTGCCTATAGCAGAGGGTTGGAACTGGATGATCTTTGAGGTCTCTTCCAACCTAAACTATTCTGTGATTGTATGTTGTGAATGTCTCTGAAATATATACTTGCAGCATGGAATAAAAGAAAACAGTCAAGCCTGATCCCAAGAATAATCAGAAGGCCACCTGTAGCAGGTGACATAAATGTAATTTCCTAATCAATTGGCTGCTTTTCACCTCATGGCTGGCCACAGAGGAACATTAAATCCCATGAGAACAAAACTTTTTTATTATGTGAGACAGTCCAAGAATCTGGGAGCAAATGGTTTTGTGCACTTAGCTGTTTTCCCTTGCTAAATGTTCCAAGTATATTCTGAATTTTGAGGGTGAGAAGAATGCATGGAGATTTTGTCATACTTCTAGTTCCTTCCATAACAGAAAGAAGTATCTGTGTTATTATGGTAAGATGCTGTCAAAAGCTACAGCTCTAGCACAGAGAGGAATGTCTCTCTAATCCAGTGCTAGGAGAAAGAATAGTTCATTCAAGTCTTATTTTCCAAGCATTCAAGTAATGTCTTCCATTGCCATGTGCCTTGGTTTTATTAGATCATAGTCTGAAACAGGATTTTGGTCTTCAAGGCTTTACATAAATCCTAGATATAATCTTTAGCAGATACTGACTCCATCTAATTTTAGCTTCAGGCAGCCAAATCATTCTAGGGCATTTGCTTTCCCACAACAGTTTCTTTTACTATTGAGGGCACTAGATTTAGGCTTGATTCCATCTACCCCTCTGAAAACATGAGTTTACTAACACTCACTCTCTGAGTGAAAGTCTTACTGATGGTGAAGAACCCTTTTCTGCACTTCAGGGAACTACAACATTCTCTCTATTACCTTTTCTTCTTAGTGTCACAGAACAAACTCTCTGTCTAAACAAACCTGGGAAGGGTCAGAAACACTAGGAAAAGATGCTGGTCTAAGAAGTGAGCTGGCCATGAACAGACAACAATACTTCAGTAAGCTAAACCCCAGGAAACTGGAATTGCATAGATATCCTGATGCATTGAATGTATATTGAATATCTCCACAGAACAAGTGGAGACTGCTTCTTACTGTCATAGAGCAATTGAATGTATGTTGGGCTTCACACTGAGTGCTGACTACAGCACCTGGCTACTGAAAACTACCCAGAACTAGACTCTAAGAAGGGCCAGATTTTCTTAGCAAACAGTAAGGTGTCCACATACACACTGTGCAGGCTGCAGTGCTGCACATCTGCACACGAGCAGGTGAGCCAAGGGCTTTCTGCCTCCCATTGCAGTGCGAGTAACCTGTAAGGCAGTAACCACCAGGCACAAACAGAAGAGACAGCTGGGCAGTATAAAACAAAGCTATGCTTTGGTGTTGGTGACAGTGGCTGCTAGATGCTCTCTCTGTGCCACTCCAGTCCTTAATATATCTTTACTGAAAGGGGCACCTCTAGAGGGCTAGAAATGTGTCTGAAAATGTTCAATAACAGTGAGTCTGAGTAAGAAGAATAACAGAATCACAGAACATTAGGGATTGGAAGGGACCTCAAAAGAGCATCTAGTCCAACCCCACTGCCAGTGCAAGATCACCTTGAGTAAGTCACACAGGAATGCATCCAGGCAGGTTTTGAATGTCTCCACAAAAGAAAACTCCACAACCTCTCTGGGCAGCCTGTTCCAGTGCTTCGTCGCCCTCACAGTGAAACTTTTTTTCCCTTATGTTCACATGGAGCCTTCTACGCTTCAGCTTGCATCTATTGCCCCTTGTCCTGCCATTGGTCATCGCTGAGAATAACCTGGCTCCAACCTCCTGACACTCGCCCTTCACATCTGTGTAAATATTAACAAGTTTACCCCTCAGTCTCCTCCAAGCTAAAGAGCCCCAGCTCCCTCAGTCTCCCCTCATAAGAGAGATGTTCCACTCCCTTAATCGTCTTTGCGGCTCTGAGCTGGACTTAGGCAGTTCCCTGAGGTCCTTCTTGAACTGAGGGGCCCAGAACTGGACACAATATTCCAGATGTGCCTCACTAAGGCACAGTAGAGAGGGAGAACAACCTCTCTCATCCTACTAACCACAGCCCTTCTAATAATATAGCCCAGGATAGCACTGGCCTTCTTGGCCTCTGGGGCACATTGCTAACCTTGCTACACTGAGGGGTGGTTGTACCAGCTGAGCTAGTGGAAGAGTCACTCCAGTGAAAGCACAGCGAAAAAATCCAGCCCAAACTCCACTTTATCTTGCATGCTCAAGTCCACACTGCCTGTTCTAGTACTGCTGTTCTGTGGAGAAAATCACATTTGTCAGCTTCCTTTTGAATGTTGATAGTATTACAGGATTGAATGATTCCTGTGAGGGTTTAGCAGCTTCATTTGGCAACACTCAAGCAGTTAACAAAGCATTGTAAAATTAAGTAAAACAAATCCTTATATTCAATTTCACTGTGAGGGCAGTCAACTTTTCAGAACTCAGGCATGACAGAACTGAGATACATACAGTGACATAAACAGTCACAGAAATCCAGTTTAAAAACTGACAAGAAGCTTAAAAAAAAAAAAAAAAAGAGAATATAAACATCAGCATCTTTATATGGCCACAAGAAATGAAGTAGATAATTCAGTTAAAGGGAGTAAATTAAATTGCAGTGGTTTCTGTTGCGTGAGTTTTTATCTGGTGTGTACCAGGAACTACAGATTTAATTGTACAAATCAGTCTTCCATTAATGAATTTCTTATGCTTCCTTGTAAAAGGTAAGCTTTCATATTCTGAGTATGTCTTATTTTTCTCTCAAAGTGCATTTTAAAATATATTTTTTGTGAAATTATTTTAATGTTTCAGATGAGGCTTGATTTATTTGGTTTTGTTTTACTAAGTCTGCTTATACAAATCAGCAGAAGAGAGCCTCAGAACAGGATAAAGAGTTGAGGGTGAGGATCAAAACGTCGTAAGCAAAGGGTTGTCAGAGTTCAGATTGATAGGCTGCAGGATCCTAAAAATAAACTGTAGTGACTTTCCAAAATTATCTAAGGTTATTACTTGCCTGTGGAAAGAAGCCTAAGAAGATGTAAATCTGCAACAAGTCGGACACCAGCTATTCTGGGAAAAACCCTGGGTCAAACTCAAAGGAAAGAGAGAGGGAGAGAAGAAAATCCCAGTAAGACTGCAGCTGTGGGGTCTGTCTGATGCAGGCTGCAGAGTAGTGATAGAAGCTGAAAAGCAGGCTGTGAGAGAGAAATGTGAGCTCTGTTGTGATGCCAAAGGTCAGCTAAGTCTGTGTTTCATGCAAAGACTGAGTCTGTAATGAGAAATCCTTCTAAGAAAACTCAGGCAGGGAAGCCACACAAAGCAAGGAGATGGCAACACATGGACAAGCATCTTCACCTATTTAGTACTTCTGGTACTCTCCTAAACCCGTCTGGGGAATTCAGTGACTTTGAGCTGGATTTGTAATGTATAAAAGACTTTTAAGCAATTCTGATGGACTTTTTCAGCTTGTGTTGTGCCCTACAGCACAAGGATTTGAACCCCATTCTACCTGAACAACCTGAAATAATTTCTTTTGATGTGTTTTGAACAGTTCTTCAGATTTTCATTTCAAAGTCTTTAAAAAAAAAAAAAAAGAAAAAGAAAGAGAGAAAGGAGAAGAAAAAAAGACAAGAAAAAAAGACTCAATTAAGCTAAACTTTCTATCTATTGCAGAAGATTTTTCTTCATTTGCCAGTTGAAATGGAACCCATTATTTGCACTGCTGTATCTTTAGTGACATGTGTCACTTCAATCTCAGAGCAACCTCAGTTAGGGAGAAAATTGTGACTGACAACCAAGCTTTTAATTAAATGGGTTGATTCTGTTGCACAAAATGCTATCTCTAGACTCATCTATATTTCCTAATTTGAGCTTCCTTCCAGGATCCATGAATGAAGAAGTAATTTCTATTTCAAAGGACCAATTATTTCAACTGGTACAGAAGCATGCTAAAAGGCAGATTGCTATTTTACCTTAAATTCAAGCAGTGCTGTCTTTATTGACACCAAATTTGCAATGAGACAACGTGCACCTCCCAATCCTACTCTCTGCATCACAGAATTTCGATTCAACTTCCAGTGCAGTTAGACTAATGCAAAGTCAAGTATCAAGCTGGAGATAAATGTCTGTTCTTATAAATTTGCCATGCCTGTTTTAACTTCTGCCATGCACTGTGATAGTTAATAGATGTCTGGTGTCATCATTTGAGGCCATGAGCTACCCAGGGCTGGACAACAGAGGTGACTTTTACTCCTTTTAGAGAGTGTGTAAGTGAATATACTTACTTAGTTATACTTAGATAGTTAATAGATGTATGTGTCATCATTTGAGGCCATGAGCTACCCAGGGCTGCACAACAGAGGTGACTCTTACTCCTTTTAGAGAGTAAGAATGAAAATACTGCACACTGATTGGAAGTCTAAAGAGAGATTCTATTTACAGGTGCATATATGCAAAAGGCAATCAGGTAGAATGGATACATCCACAAGCTAAGCCAAGTCTATCAGACCAAATCCATCCAGAATCCTCCACCCTCCTTGGCAGGCCTGAGAGTAAGCCATAACTGCTCCCCACCACCTTAGTCCTTCAAGGCCTCAGCAGGCCATATGGTGCAGCTCAAAATTCCCTGCCAGCTAGAAGCCATCTCCCCCACAAACCATGAGATAAGGATGTGCACTCTTTCTGAAGAGAGATGAGAAGGGAGAAGAGAAGGAAAGAGAGAGTGGTATCAACCAGGCACTGGCTTGCAAGCTGTAATGCCAGAGAAGGGAATGGAATAACAAAGTTACAATATCCTGGGATGCCCAGACCTTGCTTCACAGAGCACACTTCTGTTAGCTTCAGTAGAAAGAACGAATCTTGCCAAAGAGTGATACCTGCTATGCTTAGAAAGACTTCAGTGAGGAAGTCAGAACTTTTACCAAGACTGGAAATCTCATTTGTCCTGGTTTGAGACTAATTGGAATATTTTAATGAGAGACATTAGATTATTGGCTGTGAAAGGAAATAATGGTGATGGCAATATTACCCATTCGTTCTGCTGGGACATACAAAAACGAGGATACAAAGCAAGAGAAGTAATTCTCTTCCTAGCTGTTGCTGTATTAGCTCTTCTGCCTGAATCTGCATATTGCAAACTAATCCTTCTGCTTCTAACACCTCTTGCTGACCTTTCCAGCTCATGCTGCACGTAAGAGAGATTCTGAGATAAGGGATAGGGTGGAAAGGGTGGTAAGAAGGCGGAAGAGTGGTTGGTAGCCCCTCCTGGGCAGTTTGCTGTATTTCTTTTTACTTGCTTATTACTGCATATAATTGTAAATATATCTGTGTGTATTTCACTTGTAAATTGTGCAAAGCTATAAATACAGCTTCATTCCTTAATGAAGGCTGAGTTTAGTTTGGGTGAATTCGTGATGGGGAGCAGGTAACATCCAAACCACTACATCCCTAAAGCCATGCAATTACACATGATACATGTAAAGAGGCACCTGGCTAAGAACCAGTACCAAAACTGGTCAAGCAGTCAAGAAGAACAGACAAATTGATCCTGAATGTCACTGATTCCTCCTGAACACTCTCATGTCCTCCTCCAGAAACAGATACCAGACTTGTTTGAAACGAACCCACGAAAGAGTAGGAATCCCTGAGGGACCCAAGACCACCTATGACAGAAGAATCTTCCACTGTACATGCTCAGTTCTAGGCATTTAAATTTCTATAATGTGGTGCCAGTCAAGGAAAAAAAAACATTCAATAGGTAATGCCAAAACCAGGTGGAATGAGCTAGGAGAAAGTCTCATATTAGCATACATAATCACTGCTCCTTGTTTCTGTATGTCAGCCCCTGCAAGTGGTGTATCTCCACCTTTCACTGCACACAGTATTTGAGTTGTCACTGTACTGAATAGAAATTTTGAGTGAGGTGTCAAAACACAGTACTGAAAAAGCTATTTTGAAACTGAGAAGGAATGATTGCTGTAGGTGTTGAATAAGAAATTACTCCTCAGTCAATTCACTGACAGACTAGTTTCTGAGCAGCTACTTTACAGTGAAATGCATGTATTGTTACAGGTGAAGGAAGTTCTGCTCTCTACCAAGCCTGTCCTTGGTGGGGTTTTAATTGAAGTAAATATGTATGCTTGTGGTTCTATATATGCACACACACACATAAGATCAGCATAATAGTATCTTAGAAGTTATCTGCTGAGTCTTAAAATCTATCTGAGCCAACATGGGCAAAACTGGTTACATTCCATAGAAGATATGTTGTGGTTTGGATTTGCCACTCAACAAATTGCAAGTTTACCCTCTGGAGTATATTTACCACACTTACTCAGAATTTGGAAGCTAAGTGAATTTATATTTGCAAAAGTAGAGTAAATATAAAAGTAAAAGAGGCAATAAACATGTACAAGGCATATTTAGGAATATTTACAGTTCAGCAACAGCACAATACCTCCTTGTAAATATATTTCCTGCCTTCTCTACCTCCCTATCCCACCTGTACCTCCCAAGCCAAAACAGAATCATAGAATCAGTCAGGGTGGGAGGGGACCACAAGGATCAGATAGTTCCAATCCCCCTGCCATGGGCAGGGACACTCTACCATAGATCAGGCTGCCCAGAGCCTCACCTAGCCTGGCCTTAAACATCTCTAGGGGTGGGGAGTGACCTCATTGTTGTCTACAACTACCTGAACTGAGGCTGTAGCTAGGTGAGGTTGGGCTCTTCTCCCAGGCAACCAGCAATAGAACAAGGGGACACAGTCTCAAGTTGTGCCAGGGTAGGTATAGGCTGGATGTTAGGAGGAAGTTCTTCCCAGAGAGAGTGATTGGCATTGGAATGGGCTGCCCAGGGAGGTGGTGGAGTCACCATCCCTGGAGGTGTTCATGAAAAGCCTGTATGAGGCACTTAGTGCCATGGTCTGGTTGATTGGCTAGGTCTGGGTGCTAGGTTGAACTGGATGATCTTGGAGGTCTCTTCCAACCTAGCTGAATTTATAATTCTAAGAAGACAATCAGCTGGCATGGTCAGAAGACATAGATAGAGTGGCCAAAAGCAAAGCAAGAGGCAGCCCAGAGAGTGAAAAACAAGAAAAAGATGTTCAGCAGTTCAATGGGATCAGATAAACTTACCTTTCATTGTTCTGTGCTCAACTCCTAAAACTGTCTATCCCATAGACTTGAATTTCTCTGGAAAAACAGGCATAGCCTTAACACTGTAACAAAATACAATGAATAAATGCAGGATATGTCTAAGCAAAAAATACATCCCACTGTGGATAACATACGTAGGAGGATCACAGAATCATAGAATTTTCAGGGCTAGAAGGGATCTCAAGGATCATCTAGTTCCAATCTCCCTGCCATGGGCAGGGACACCTCACACTAGATCAGGTTGCTTAGAGCCACATCTATCCTGGTCTTCAAAACCTCCAGGGATGGGACTTCTACCACCTCCCTGGGCAACTTGTTCCAGCATTTCATCACTTTCATGGTGAAATATGCTAATAGTTTGGTCTAACTGTTTCACTGCATCAAGCTTAGTTAGAAGACTATTTCCCAGGTAGAACAGAAAGATCAAATCCTTATTGTAGAATCTTGACTGCTTTCTCTCTCTCCTGAGTCAGACAGAAAGGTCAAACCCAATATTTTAATTTCTAGGCAGTGAGGTTCAACACAATATGCACCTGCTGTCTTTGTGTATAGATTTATGTGCTTCAGTTAGTACCCAGAATGTGTCAGGACCTGAAGGAAAGGGATTCTTCAAGCTGTAACAAAAACCTTGTTGCTTTTACTCTTTAATGCCATACATCCCTGGCTTGACTGGTCAGGATTATTTTGTGCCCAAGTTGTTTTCAGGAAATACCAGGTCTGGCTTTAATACAGCTTCCATTTGCACTGCCAAATTCCTCACAGGGCCTAACCTGATCTCTGTGTAGCGTGAAGTAAAATAAACTACATCTGAACTAAGGTGGTAGGTGTTCTGTCAGGTTATTTAAATCTAACCTTTTAGCCCTTATCAGGAGTCTGGTGACTTCAAAATTACCCCCATAGAAAAACACCAGACCAGCTCAGATGGCTTGAAAGCAAATGAAGCAAGCTAAAATCTACAAGCATATTACAGCATGCATATGTATAGGATTAGATTTCCAATTATTTACAATTTAGAAATTACACAAGAAAACCCATCCCTGGACAAAGCCCAGAAGGGTTTCCAGCAACCAGACCTACTCCTTCCTCCCTCCTTCTTCTGTTGTCTTCCAGTTGGTTTGTACCAGTGGGAAGGTTAGGACAGGGATAAAGGGAGCAGTGCAAAGTAGAGAGTTGCAGGAAGACCAGAATGAAGAAGAAATTGGTTATACACTCACTTTTTATCTCAATTAGCAAACCAATGAATGACTTTACCATTATTCTTTCCACAACCAATCCTCTAATTACTTCCATTCTGCATTGAGCTTTCAGCAAAGTCCCAGTTTCTTGGTTTGGAGCTAAACTTAAACTACTACAAGAAGTTTGTCAGGTTCTGAGGAGTTATGTCAGGAATGGACAAATGGGAGAGCAATTTAGAAATATGGCAGTGTCATGACACTGGCCAGGTCTGAAAGCTACAACTGCAGTTGAAGTAATGGGCTCTGAATTAGCAAACCAACGGGCAGGTAGGCAATTCAGTATGATTAACAGCTGTTTTATAGGTTGTCAGTGCATATGTGTACTGAAGGGTTGCTCTAGTGATGCAGGAGAATGAATAAAGCCTCTGGAGCTGTGGAGAAAAACATCCTCAGTTGTTTTTTTCACTTTTTTTTTTAAGGGAAGTTGAAATACATGCAAAATTTTGATCATTTAATTTAAACTTAGCTCAAAAAATTAATATGTCCAGCCCTTAAAGTCATCTTAAGTATGAAAAATATGACAAGGTGGTAATTGTGATTTTCTTATTCTGCTGGTTTGTAATTTGGCAGAGAAAGTGCTGATGAGCACATGAATGCATAAAAGAGTCAGGAGAATCTTGGCTGAGTCTCTGTTAATAAGGCTTTATTGAAATACAAATATGCTACAAAAGCACAAAGCCAGCTAAAATATCTCACAGCTAAATCAGGCCAACTAAGACAAAGCCACCCTGCTGGATATTATCAACACTGCTAAGGAGTTAGAGTTTCAGTTTGCTTGCACAGACTGGTTAGCTGCTTTCCTTTCTTGGTGGGGGTCTGTCAGTCATACAGTTGAAATTAATCAAACTCCCAGGGTTGCTAAAGACAGCTTCTTTGTCTTTATTCTTTTCCAAAACAAACATTCTTCACCCTAAGTCTGGAAGATCTGAGGGGTGGAAGGAAGGTGATGGCTAGCAAATAGTTTTTTATTCAATAACTTAAAACCCAACCCAAACATCAGGTTGCTATATTTCACAGGCATCAGAATCAGTGAACAAACACTGGAGGATATGGCATTAGAGCTGCAGTTCTGCGTGTCAACTCCAGGCAAAATCAACTTTTCTATAGATACATGCAGTAGTAGTGAATCCAGAGGAGGGGCACAAAGATGGTCCAAGAGCTAGAGTGCCTCTGCTAGGAGGGTAGGCTGAGTGAGCTAGGCTTGTTCACTCTGGAGAAGACGCCGAGAGGCCCTTATAGCTGCCTTCCAATACCTGAAGAGAGCCTACAGGAAAGCTGAAGAGGGACTTGTCACAATTGTGCCTGGCAATATGACAAATGGGGAATGTTTTTAAGCTGAAGGAGAGTAGGTTTAGGCTGGATCTTATGAGGAAGTTCTTCAGTATGAGGGGGATAAGACCCTGGAATAGGTTGCCCAGGGAGGTTGTGGATCTGACCTCCCTGAAAATGTTCAAGGCTAGATTGGATGAGACCTTCAGCAACTGTGTCTAGTTGGAAGGTGTCCCTGCCCTTGGCAGGGAGATTGGTGTAGATGACCTCTAAGGTCCCTTTCAACCTAAGCTATTCTATGAACTTCCCCAGTTTCTCTTCTTAGTATATTAGACACCTAATAGGAGGAAGTTCTTCACAGAGAGAGTGATTTGCCATTGGAATGGGCTGCCCAGAGAGGTGGTGGAGTCACCATCCCTGGGGGTGTTCAAGAAAAGACTGGATGAGGCACTTGGTGCCATGGTCGAGTTGACTGGCTAGGGCTGGGTGCTAGGTTGGACTGAATGATCTTGGAGGTCTCTTCCGACCTGGTTGATTCTATTCTATGAAAGCTACGCCTGTTACTGCTATCTTAGACTTTAGTGACAACAAAAAAAAAAGGCTATTTGCATTTTCATGTGCTGTAATTGGCATTTTATTGTTTATTTTCACCTAAAAGATTACATTTGATTTTCATGAGGCTGAAATGAGCCTTTTTATTCTTGGAATCACAGAATAAAACATGAAAGTTTAGAAAGGAGAACGCATTCACTTGCTTCCTCTGGCCAGTATGATGCTATGGTTCAGAACTGCTATAAACTTGATTTTATTTTTGACATTTTTATTGTTGGTTTGTTTGTTTGGGTTTTTTTAGCATTTCTAACTGTAAAAAGTATGTGCACATATCTGCAGTCCTCCGGAGAAATAGAATTACTGTAAGTTCCATGATCTGTCCTGTTTTGCTCACAAATCTAACCCAAAAAGCCTCCAGTCATTTATCATTCCCATTCTATGTGGAATAAACTTCTACAATTTCCACATTCTCCTAAGGGGAAGTCCCTTGCTACTGTATTTATTTATTTGTTTGGGAGGTTATTTTCTTTCAGTAGAATGAGAAACTTAAATATGATTTCTTTTAGAGGTTCCTGTGTGGGAAGCAGCTCCTTGCAAGAGACAGTGGCTGTTCTGTGTCGAGGCATAACTGGAGGTCATTCGCAGCATAAAGTGAATTTGTGTTTGACACTGAGGGGTTTCTGGACATCACAAGGGACAGTGTACAAACCAAACTATGAAGTCAGCCTGTGTGGAAGAACATATTAGGAGGAAGCCTCATCAGGGCTGATACCATCCATGAGAAATAGGAAGCAGCAGGAGATGAGTGTGCTTCACTCTATGGGTGCATTTATGGGCAAAAGTATCTGTGGCTCACTGCAGCTCAGCCTGGGAGCTTGTAACCTTCTGTGCTGGTTTGAGGCTAACTGGAATATTTTAATGAGAGAAATGAGATCATTGGCTGTGAACAGAAAACAATGATGATGCCTATATCATTCAGTAGTTTGCTGAAAAGGATAAAGAGTCAAAATATAAACAGTGTTCTCTCACTTTTTCCCTGGGATGTTGCCCTGTTTGTTTCTCTGTCTGGTCTATGTCATTGGATCTAATCACTTCCTTTTAATCCCAATCTGCTCTGATATCTCACCTCAGCAGCTAACACTTAAACTTTGCTGGCTACTGCTGGCTTCTGCTGTGCTTTGTTTGTCCATCTGAGATAGAAGGAGGGAGAAAAAGGCGTGCGTGGCAGGGGGTAGCTCTGAGCCCTTCTGGGCAGTTTGCTTTGTCTGGGAGGGAGTTTGGATTTCTGTATTATTTCTACTTGCATACAATCGTAAATATTTGTATAGATTGTATATATGTGCTGGTAAATTTTGTCATACCTTAAATATAGCTTCATCTTACTTCCAAACCATCTGAGCTGGTCTGGTAAATTTCAAATAGCGTGAGGGAGAGTTCCTAATCCACCACACTTCCCCTTGTCCTGACTACATTTGCTTGTGTGTTCGTTTTATCACAGTATTTGGGTAGTTCCTCTACTCTGTGGTTCTGCAATGTGCCTTCTCCTTTTGCCAAGGGCAACAGCCTCCCTGGGAGCTGGCCTGGCAGGTTGCCTTCCTTTCACAACCTTGAAAGGAGACCATTGCATAAGAGTTTGGAGATGGGAATTATTGCAGTCAGCCACATCTATTGACCTCATAGAATGCAAAAATGAGATGCATTTATGATAGTATGGAAGAGTTGTAGACCCGGAGCAGCTCTTCTGATGGCAATAAAAGTGTAGCAAAAGAGTTTGTGGCTCACCCAGGGATTTTAGGAACATGGAGAATGTTAGAGAATGGTTCCATCAAGTAACCAGCAAATATTTACAGTGTTAGTGATGAGATGGAACATAGAAGGTTTCATCTCAATAGGGACATGGAGAATGTTAGAGAATGGTTCCATCAAGTAACTAGCAAATATTTACAGTGTTAGTGATGAGATGGAACATAGAAGGTTTCATCTCAATAGGGACATGGAGAATATTAGAGAATGGTTCCATCAAGTAACCAGCAAATATTTACAGTGTTAGTGATGAGATGGAACATAGAAGGTTTCATCTCGGTAGGAACATGGAGAATGTTAGAGAATGGTTCCATAAAGTGACTAGCAAATATTTACAGTGCTAGTGATGAGATGGAACACAGAAGGTTTCACCTCAATGTGAGGAGAAACTTGAGGGTGACAGAGCACTGGAACAGGCTGCCCAGAGAGGTTGTGGAATCTCCTTCCCTGGAGACTTTCAAAACCTGTCTGGATGCATTCCCATGCGAACTACCCTGAGGAGCCTTGCTTTGGCAGGGTAGCTGGACTCGATCTCTGGAGATCCCTTCCAACCTCTAAAGTTTTGTGATTCTGTGGCATCTTTCCTCTTCCTTCTAATGCTATTTTCTGCACTGAGATTATGTAGCATATTGTCATGTCTTCATTTAGGGCTTTGCAGTGCCTGCTGAGGTCTTTAGCACGCAGTTTATTTTATGTCTGATATATCTAATGTTTTTGTGGACACAGCTCTGTTAAGGATAAGAGTTGTTTAAAGGGAAAATTACTTAATTGGATAATTACATTTCAGTGTTGCAGACAGGTCTCGTTAGTTCAGTGAATACAACTAATATGTCCCTTTGCCTGTGACAGTGAAAAATTAGCTTGATTAATACCAAATAGTGCTCCACTCTAATATGTTATAATAATACTGAAAGATTTTTTTTCTTTAGCTTTAGAAAAAGACAACAGAGGATTGATCCTGTAGAATTTCCACATTGTTCCACTTTTCTGTCACATTACACCACTGGAAATTCTTATGGATTTGAGAGAACATCTTCATTTCAGTCTTTCTATGTACAGGTATATTTACTTAGGGAAACTCCTGGCTGATGCTGAAGAGATTAATTTCTCCTTTTAAGAAACAAAGCATGATCACAGACTTGTTCCATAGACATAGAATCATAGAATCAAGCAGATTGGAAGAGACCTCCAAGATCATCCAGTCCAACCTAGCACCCAGCCTTATCCAGTCAACTAGACCATGGCACCAAGTGCCTCAGCCAGGCTTTTCTTGAACACCCCCAGGGATGGTGACTCCACCACTTCCCTGGGCAGCCCATTCCAAAGGCAAATCACTCTCTCTATGAATAACTTCCTCCTAACATGGTCATGGTCTAAGAAATTATGATCAATATTGTAATAATAGCCCAGCATTATATATGAATTGTGTATATACGAATAAGCTGTTTCACTGTAAAAGCAGACAACTAACTCCAAGCATCTTCATTTCCCAAGACCTCTTGCAACTATATTTCCAGTCCAATAAGTCTTTTCTTCTATTGGGCTTGGCTATGGCTCTAGAAAGGTTTCTAGCTGGTTTCAGAACTCGTTTCTCTTGTAGAGCTACAGCCCAGGTAAAACTGTCATGTTACCTACATGCTCTAACATTCTAAATCTAACCAGGCTTAAAAGTTCCTAAAATAAAATCAGATCCTAAGCTGTTGGGTTGTTTAGCCTAGAGAAAAGGAGGCTCAGGGGTGACCTCATCTCTGTCTACATCTACCTGAAGGGATGTTGTAGCCAGGTGGGGGGTGGCCTCTTCTCCCAGACAACCAGCAATAGAACAAGGGGACACAGTCTCAAGTTGTGCTGGGGGAAGTCTAGGCTGGATGTTAGGAGGAAGTTCTTGCCAGAGAGAGTGATTGGCATTGGAATGGGCTGCCCAGGGAGGTGGTGGAGTCACCATCCCTGAAGGTGTTCAACAAAAGCCTGGATGAGGCACTTAGTGCCATGATCTAGTTGACTGGCTAGGGCTGGGTGCTGTGTTGGCCTGGATGATCTTGGAGGTCTCTTCCAACCTGCTTGATTCTATGATTCTATGATTTTGAAGAGTCCAAATTATGTGTACCTTGGTTGACTTTGGCATTTTAAGTGAATTAATCTCACATGATAATACAGCAAATCCCAGACTGAAAACCAGTCAAAGTCATTTGGCATCTATCTGCCTCCAAGCACTTTGGAGCAAAGGCAGACTGTTTAGACATATAATGGTTCTCTAACTTAAGTGGTTGAAAGTAGCCTTGAAGCATCAATAAAATTCCATACACTTGTAAGATGTATAAATAATTAAGATGGAAATGCACTTTCTTAACTGAGCTTCACTCAGTGAATCGCAGTGTTCTCCACATTGTTTCCTTCAAAGTGAAAGTTATCTGAAGGCAAGAGGAGAACTGTTTCTGCAGTGAAAATGTTGAATAAATGTTTTCGGAATGCCAGGCCTTCATGTACAGGGGAGAATAGCCCAAACCCTGAGGTAAAAATTTACCTCTTTCCAGAAACAAGAATTTTTGCTTCATATGTTGTTAATTCTTGTAAAAATTGTGGTAAACCTGAAATTTAACCTGAAAACCCAAAAGAAAGATGGGGGCTGGGGGAGGGAGGGAAACAAAGCAATAGAAAACCCCAAAACAATACACAAAATAGTTCTGTCTCTGAAAGGCATAAGCAAGACTTCTACTTGACACTCTAATATTTACATTCATCTGGAGCTAAGACTCTTTGTGGGAACACCTTAGGCCACACCTTGAGTACTCTGTCCAGCTCTGGGCCCTTCAATTTAAGAAAGATGTTGAGGTACTTGAATGTGTCCAGAGAAGGGCACCAAGGATGATGAGGGGACTGGAGCAGAGCTCTATGGGGAGTGACTGAGGGAGCTGCAGTTGTTCAGCCTGGAGAAGCGGCTCAGGGGTGACCTCATTGCTGTCTACAATTACCTGAAAGGAGGTGGTAGCCAGGTGGGGGTTGGTCTCTTCTGCCAGGCACCCAGTGACAGAACAAAAGGACACAGTCTCAAACTGCACCAGGGCAGGTTTAAGCTCGGTGTTAGGAAGAAGTTCTTCACAGAAAGAGTGATTGGCATTGGATTGGGCTACCTGGGGAGGTGGTGGAGTCACCATCCCTGGAGGTGTTTAAGAAGAGGCTGGATGAGGCACTTAGTGCCATGGTTTAGTTAAATAGAAGAGTTAGGTGACAGGCTGGACTCAATGATCCTAGAGGTCTTTTCCACACTGATTAATTCTGTGAATCCCCATTATTAGAGTACCCAATGTGAGCATTTAACTGTAGAATCATAGAATCAACCAGGTTGGAAGAGATCTCCAAGATCATCCAGCCCAACCTGTCACCCAGCAAATAGTAAGCTGGGGAAAGATGACCCTTGTAGTGTAGAACTTCTGCACTGCAAACTAGGATTCAAAAATTGCTTTCCTGTACTGTTGCAGGTTGTGTGCAGCTGATGTGCTGTGAAAATAACCTGGCAGGAGCCAGAGAAAGCTGATATTTCAGAGTCTAAAGATTTCCCCAACAGGTAAATTTGAGGCAGTGCCCTCTGGAATTGGTGCCATGCTTAGTTAATTAACTAGCCTTGTCTTGCTATCCTTGCTGTAACTGTCCTGTTATAAATCCTGTCACAGTGCACCTGCTGGGATGCAGCTCTGGTGAGCCGGTCTGAGAAGGGCAGTTGAGCAATTTGTGTTGCTTTGGTGATTGTGGACGCTTGTGTAGCTGTACTAATTTATGCCATTGCCCTTGGAGAAAAGTGGAATAAGGAAAACCAGAAATGGTTATGTTCCTTTGTCCTCTGGGCCTTCAGAAGCTTAATGGACTCCATGTGCAAGAATTATTTAATGGTGAGAAAGGCATAGGAGGGAACTATCTCGAAGGGACTGCGAGTTGTTAGGAAAGTATTATAATGCAGTGAAATATATCAATGATGTTAAGTATTCAGACACAACTGATTTACATTTTGTTCTTTCAGCTGTTAAATAAGACATTTCTAGGGACAAGTATTGCATGGAATAATTTGGGTATCTTTAAATTAAGATATGTTTTAAAAGGCTGATCAGGAGTATCATTCTTAGTGATACTTTTTGTCTGTGTATGCATGGTTTTAGCAGGCTCAAAGGCTGAATTTAGGTTTTATTCCTATAAAAGTCTGAAACCATCAAAAAGCAAGTTATATAGTATGATATGCTGAACTTCATCTGGGCACAGAGGAACCAGATGAAGTTCAACAAGGACAAGTGCAGAGTCCTGCACCTGGGGAGAAATAATAAACTCCACCAGTACAGGCTGGGAGGTGATCTACTGAAAAGCAGTCCTGTAGAGAGAGACCTGGGGGTCCTGGTGGATAGCAAGTTAATCATGGCACAGCAATGTGCCCTTGTGGCCAAGAAGGCCAATGGGATCCTGGGGTGTATTAGGAGGAGTGTGTCCAGCAGATCAAGGGAGGTTCTCCTCTCTCTCTACTCTGCCCTGTTGAGACCTCATTTTGAATACTGCATTGAGTTTTGGGCTCCCCAGTTGAAGAGGGACAGGGATCTGCTGGAGAGGGTCCAGCGGAGGGCTGCAAGGATGATGAGGGGACTGGAGGGCATGGCTTATGAGGACAGACTGAGGGACCTGGGCATTTTAGTCTGGAGAAGAGAAGACTTAGAGGGGATTTGATAAATGTTTATAAGTATATGAGGGCTGGCCAGGAGTGGGGGGACAGGCTCTACACTGGGACAGGCTCCCCAGAGAGGTTGCAGGATCTCCTTCTCTGGAGACTTTCAAGGCCTATCTGGATGTGTTCCTCTGTGATCTGTTGTTAGATGGTATTGTCCTGTCTCCCTGTGCTCTGCTTTCCCCCTCCAGCAGCCTGAAGGGGACCATGGGATCACGCCTGGGCAAGCCAGGATGTGTATCTTCCATGACATTACCATCTAGTCTTAAAATCTCTCTTCCAGTTTATACCCATTACTCCTCATCTTGTCGTTACAAGACCTTGTAAATAGTTCCTCCCCAGTCTTCCTGTAGGCCCCCTTCAGATACTGGAAGGCTACTGCAAGGTCTCTGTGAAGCCTTCTCGTGTCCAGGCTGTAGAGCCCCAACTCTCATAGCCTGTCCTCATAGCAGAGCTGCTCCAGCCCTCTGAGCATCTTCGTAACCCTCCTCTGGACTCACTTCAACAGTTTGATGTCCTTCTTGTGTTGGGGGCTCCAGAACTGTACACAGTTTTGTCTGTTGCTTCTGAAGGTGTGTGCAGTGTGAAATGGTGCTGCAGCAATGTGGATTCAAAGTAACGTTGATGGGATGAAAACGAAGCACAGGTAAGAAAACTGAAAAGGGAAAAAAACTCAAAACCTAAGAGCAGTGAATGCAATTGCAACCACTTTACAAGTATGGTTCAGGGAGTATCGTGTGACCTTTTTTGACAGGTGTGCACCTGGTCTCTGTTGTGGCTTCATTTTGGGATCACTTTAGCATCACTCTGCATATGTAGCTTTTATTTAAGAAAAGACCAGGGCATTTCAGCAGAGCCAGAGTTTGGATGCAGGCTTATAAATGCCCTCCAATTTAAGGCAATGCATTGTTATACATGAAAAAGATAGCCCTTACACATGCTACTAAGTGAATGCAGCTGTGGAATGTGTTCTACAAATCTCACTGGAGTGTTTTTGTCCCTGATGGTTGTAAGGTCTTATTATATTGGTAGGACAAAGCAGCAAGATGGAGGAAAACTGTGACTAGATGGGTTTAGACTAGCTATTAGGAAAGGTTTTTTTCCCAGCAAGAGTAGTCAGACATTGGAATGGACTGCCCAAGGAGGTGGTTGAGTCACCATCCCTGGATGTGTTTAAAAGTCATTTGGATGTGGTGCCTGGGGATATGGTTTAGGGTTAGAGCAGGGTTATCAGTTGGACTTGGTCATCCTGAGGGTCTTTCCCAGCTTGAATGTTTCTGTGATTTCTGTAAAGTATTTAATCATAAGGAATTTACATATAAATGAATCCCATTAAAAGTAAAAGGCATTACATGATTAAGTGGGTTTTTTTTCTGTTTCAGAGAGAAATTTAAGGACATGTTTATGCAGATTTAAAATGTTTTCATCAGGCAACTGCTTTCCTTGTAAATACAAAGTGAGCAGACTTTTTATTTTTTATTGGAGCAGAGACAATCTGCTTTGTTGTATTTAATTTAGGTGCAAACTTGGAAACCTGACACATTGTCAATAAAGCCTTTGAACAAAGTTTAAGAGTCCCTGTATGACAAAAGTTTGAATAGAACAAAGAGTGGACAGAAATGGATTTCAGACTTAAATATTTGAAGTACAGAACAAATGGTCAAAAATTTGCCTCTGTGACAAGTCAGAGCCAAATGTTGGTTTGGTTTCTTTTTTATTAACACCTCTCTTTCTTCTGCCTTTCACAGCCAGAAGCATAAAAGCATAGACTGTGAATCATAGAATCAAGCAGGTTGGGAGAGACCTCCAAGATCATCCAGTCCAACCTAGCACCCAGCCCTAGCCAGTCAACTAGACCATGACACTAAGTGCCTCATCCAGGCTTTTCTTGAACACCTCCAGGGACGGTGACTCCACCACCTCCCTGGGCAGCCCATTCCAATGCCAATCACTCTCTCTGGGAAGAACTTCCTCCTAACATCCAGCCTATACTTCCCCTGGCACAAATTGAGACTGTGTCCCCTTGTTCTGTTTCTGGTTGCCTGGGAGAAGAGACCAACCCCCACCTGGCTACAACCTCCCTTCAGGTAGTTGTAGACAGCACTGAGGTCACCCCTGAATAAATATGACTGAGGGAAAATATTTTAATATCTTGCACAGAGAACCAGCCTGCCCCACTACCATAATTGCTGCAGTGTAAACTTACTAGATCAAGTAGGATTGGGGATTTTTTTCATTAAGTGCTGGCTAAGTATCAAGCTTTTCAAGAATGGAAACAGAAGTTCTGTTTTCTCCATTACTTCCACATATCTCCAAAAGACTTTTGTATTTTGAGACAGCAGGAGATTTCTATCTTTTTCTTTTAACTCTTTTTTACAGTAAAATCGATGTCAATAGTTGCTCATGAAAAAAAGAGAGATTTTTACAGCCTCTGAGAGTGCCAGGCATAGTAAAGGAGGCATCCAAATTGCTTTGTGTAGTAGTGTTGATAGTATATTCTAAAAGCCATGAAAAATTTTAATGGTACAGGCCTGGATTGTAATTTTGGTTCCTCAAGCATATTGTTTTATCTTGTGTGTAGTCCTGATAGGAATTTTGAAATCTCTCTTAATGAGTCAACTTGAGCTCAGTTACAAAAGGCTGCTTGCTTGGGAACAACCCTGTGGTATAACTCTGCCCTTTGCTTTTCACAGTCATTAGAAGAGACAGACAAAGCAGGCAGAAGATATAAGCAATTTGTATGTGAGAAACACTAAATCCAGATCCATCTACAACTATCTGGAAGGAAGTTGGAGTGAGGTCGGTGTTGACCTCTTCTGCCAAGTAAGCAGCAATAGGACAAGAGGAAATGGACCTCTAAAGAGAGAGGAAATGGACCTCTAAAGAGGTTATATGGGGTATTAGATAAAAAATAGTACTGAAAGACTGATGGGCATTAGAACAGGCTGTCCAGGGAGGTGGTGGAGTCACCATCCCTGGAACTATTCAAAAAGCCTGTGCATGTGGCTCTTCAGGATATAATTCAGTGGTCATGGTAGTTGGGCTGTGGTTGGATTCAATGATATTAAAGGTCTTTTTCCAGCCTTAATGATGCTATGGTTCTATTCTGTGATTTTCAGTGTTCCTGATCACAGAACAGAAGAATGGTAGGGGCTAGAAGGGACCTTGGGGGATCATCTAGTCCAACCCCTTTGCTAATGCAAGTTTGTCTAGAGCAGGTTGCACAAGAACATGTCAAAGCTTGTTTTGAAAGTCTTCAGAGAATGAGACTCCAAAAACCTTTCTGGGCAGCCTGTTTCAGTACTCTGCCACCATTGAAGTAATGATTTATTTATTTCCTTCCTTCCTTCCTTCCTTCCTTCCTTCCTTCCTTCCTTCCTTCCTTCCTTCCTTCCTTCCTTCCTTCCTTCCTTCCTTCCTTCCTTCCTTCCTTCCTCTCTCCCTGCCTTCCAGCCTACCTTTCTCCTTCCTGCCCTTCTTTCACCTCCGTTTTGTATTGCATTGGATTCCAAGTAAAAATCTTTTTATCATGAAAAGAGCAGGCTGTTTAGAACTTTGCACAGTGGAAGAAGTATTAGTTAAGCTGTTGAGAAGAGGATGTATTACTGTGTTTCCCTGTAGTACCTTGTTTTCATAGCCTGAATAGCACCATTGAAAATCTACTCCAAGTTCTGAAAGAAGAAAGAAACTAGCACCAGGACTTTCCTGTTTTGTTTTAGTTCCTTAATGTGCTCTTTAAAAGTCAGTTTGTGCTTAGATAGCTGTAATGTTCTGTTATGTTTAACTATTGAGTGGTGTCTAGCAGTTTTAAGCTTCTACACAACTCATTCATATGAGTAAACAAGGGATTTTTCTCAATTTTTACACTTTCCTCCTTTTTTATTGTCAAGCTGCATTTCTTTAGGGTCTCCCACGGGTACCTGCTTATACCACAAGCAGACACAAAATACATCTAGAAA
This sequence comes from Pogoniulus pusillus, assembly GCF_015220805.1. Lineage (NCBI taxonomy): Eukaryota > Metazoa > Chordata > Aves > Piciformes > Lybiidae > Pogoniulus > Pogoniulus pusillus. The sequence continues at coordinate 26,149,228 of NC_087275.1, forward strand.
TTCTGACCATACTTGTACAGCAATACTACTAATCACACCACAAAGAGAACCATATTAAGTATCCTCCTTTCATCTTCATTTAGATGGGGAAAACACTGTAGTGTCAGTTAATTCAAGTTTTAAGGTTAATTGCACATTTGAACTACTTTCTGTCTGTTCTTTATAGCTTTGTCTCTTAAAGATGTGGATTTTCTGTTTCTGGATTTTCTATTTGTCTATCCTCTACCTCCTAGAAACAGCATTGCTGAAGAATTTCTACCAGATCTGACTGAAGCATAAGGTCTCAAATGCATTCAATTTTGACAAGCCTAGTGAAATTGCAGTCCAAAGAGAATAAAGAGGTTATCATATGTACCTTCAGAGGGAGAAAGGCAGAAATGGCAGCCTGCACTTTACTAGACATCAGTGAATTGACACTGGAAATCACCATCATCACAAAGATTCACAGAGCACCCAGCTTCAGGATCAAAGCCTCATTTGTGTCCTGAGAAACACCCTGCATGAAAGATAGAACAGAAAAGCCTGGCTAAGCAAAGAGGCTGTAGAGCTGGGGCAAAGCATATACAACAATCAGTTTACATAAGCCTGAAAGGAGCTTATTTAATCAGGTTGCACCTATTATTTGATAAACTGTTGTTGTTGACACTGAAAAATACAATTTTATAACTGAAACACTTCACTTAAAAATCAGAGTATGTCTGATTTTGGTACTTCCAAATTGTATTAGCAGACTTAGCATTGTCTTTGTTGTCTCTTTCAGGTTTCTGTCAAGTTCCTTGTGTTTTGTTCTTTCCTTTCTAGCCTTTCCTTTCTTTCATACTTCTCATCGTGCATCTTGCCTTTATGTCTCCAAAACATTCAAAATGCAAACTGAGAGTATTAATTTTATTTTTGACACTCCTTTAGATCACTCCTGCTGGTTCTTTTCTTAGGAGTCCCATTTGTTATTGCCGATGTTTGTTTCTTTTATTTCTTGGTAAGGTCTCAGCTCTCAGCTTGACTTCTTGCAATTCTTACTTTAGGCCCACATTTCTTGATAGCTAAGATATATCTTGTTAATTGGTGTCATAAACCTGAAGGTTATTCCTGATATTTTTATTGGAGTGATTAGGTCAGGTTTCTTTGCCTCCTTTTCTCCTTCCCTGACATACAGGTTCGTGACAGTCTTAGGTTTACAACTCGTGGAGAGTTAAGGTTTCCATCATTCAGATCTCTGCACTTTTTGTCTCAGGAGATGCATGAATTAATCTTCTTAGTTTATAAAATTTAACCCTCTCAGGATGCCAAAAATAGGTACTGTTTGCCTCCTGCTTGAGTTCAAAATAAGTGCTATCATTTATCTTTTGTTTTGTAAAAGAAAACTTTGTAAGAGGAAAGGTAGTGTTATTCCTAAGCTGAACTTTTTTGTCTCATGTATTGGCAAAGCTCTAACAAAGTCAGTGCCTACTAGAGGTAATAGAAGTCCTTTGATTCTTCTGTCCAAATAGACCAAGACAAAGTACTGAGCATGCACACTGGCTGTCACTATAGCTGTCCAGAAAGGAAAGGACGTGACTCCTGCTGAGGTGAAGCCTGGAGTACACCATTGCCATTGTGTCCATATCTGTTCCTCACATTTCAGCAGATAGAGCTTCATCCCTTCTTTCTCTCTCTCTGCTATGCCTTGACTATTCCCTGGACTGTAGAATAGCAAATAAATTATTTTTTCCTCAAATGACTAACTGATGATTCTGTTTTCCCTGTATTAACCTCTGAATTACGCACACACACACACACACACACACACACCCCAGACCATCTAATTTTCACAGTTAAATAATCAGGCCCCTAACTTGATTTAAAAGAGTGAAAGTTCTGTGATTCTGTGAAAGAGCACTTGCCCTTGGTAAAGGGAGCTCTTTACCATCTATTCTGATAACTAAGAATATCTACATCTTCTGACCTCACCACAGTCTAAAACTTATTAACAGGGGCACCAGAGTGAGAAGTGCTGATCTTTCTCTGGTGATAGGAGGAAATGGAATGAAGTGTCATCAGGGAAAGTTCAGGCTAGATGTTAGCAAAATGTTCTTCACAGAGGGATGGTGGTCAGTGGAATAGGCTCCCCCTGGAACTGGTCACAGCACCAAGTTTGTTGATTTGAGGAGCATCTGGATGATGCTCATAGTTGTATGGTTTAGTTTTAGGTAGTCCCACAAGGTGAAAGAAGTTAGACTTGATGATCTTTATGGGTCCCTTCTAACTTAGATACTCTATGACTCTAAGTCATAGTGACTCTAGAAAAGCTGAAGATGTGCTGTGACTTTTTTAATCTCCTCAGTATGTATGAACTTAAAGTGTTTGGGTTTGGCTATTTTGTTGTGATTTGTTGGTTTTCTTTTTTTTCCTGTTGTAGGTGAGAGTTTAAGGAAAACCTGATAGCCTTTTGTTTTACCAGTGGCTGATGTTATTTGATGTTAGATAAAATTGTAGCAGTCAGTGTGTGTATACTGTTCAAACTCCAACCTAATCTGAAGCAGGAGCATAATACCAGGCTACACTGCAGCATTCCTGCTTCTGAGGCACTCAGTGAGCCACTAATATGGTTCTCCAATTTCATTACTACTATTCTGCTGTATAAAACAGAGAAGATAATCAATGTCAGGAAACAAGTATCTGATACATATTCATCCAAACTCCTTTCCAGGAGATGTACAAAATGGATTTATGGATATTAGGAAACAAAGAAAGTAGCTGCATCCTCATTATCGGGCATCTCTTCTACTATTTAATCTGCCAAATATGCTGTAATAACAATCTTTTAAACTTGCATTCCCTTATACTTAGTCTTTTACTCTGCTCTTGTAAAAATTCTTCTTCTGCTTTCTTCATTATTTCATTCATAGCCTTGTTTTCCAGAAAAAATGATATGTCCTTTTCCACCTTTGTGTACCTCTTCACATGCCTTGCAAAGATTTATAAAACAATTACTTCCTCTCTAATTGAAAGTCAACACCTATTGAAATAATCTTGTTTTGCAAACCTTCACTTCTTTGCTCTTACAATGGCACCAATAGCTTCCCTGTTCTGTTTTGTTTGTTTCAAAGCCAGTTAAAAAGTAAGTTATGCTTCCCTGGCTGGCAGTCTGCCAGAGTAATAGTAATGCTCAGAAATTGATTGAATAACTCTGTCATTCCACAGAGCAAATTAAATCAGAAATGCACCTTTCTAACTGTTGCTCCCTTAATTTCCTTAATCTGCAACCAGTGCACAGGAAACAGTTCCCAGCCAAGTTATGTGGAACACTGAGATCTTGAAAAAACACACAAGGAGCTCAAGGGACACGCAACATGTGGCACTGCAGAGCAGCTTAAGCCAAAGCTAACATTGCTGCAAGAAGTTTAATGTATGGAAAAGGAAAAAAAAAAAAGGAGAATTAATGTGAGATTTTAACATTCTGGGTCCAGTGTTTTGATTAGGAAACCCACAAGGTGTCTAAAAAGTCTTCATGGAACTCAATTACGTGGATTTAAGAAGAGTTGAAAACATTACATAAACTCCATGACATTAACTGCAGGGTAATGGTATCATTAATAATTATCTCAGTATTGCAGGTTGCTGATCAGTAATTCAGAAGCTGGCAGTTGCCCTTCTTTGCCATGTTCTGGGTGCTGACTACTGGACAAGGACCACCATGTACTGATAGATCCTTCCTACAAGATAAAAGCATGCATGACACATCTCCCAGTGCTCAGATTGCTGCTGTTTGTAAACCTACCAGAGTTCACAGCGTGTTCTAGTGGGTCTAATCTGTTTTCATTTCCACAGTGTTGTATCTGCCTATGCAGCCTGTGAGCAAGCAGGCTGACATCAGATTCTTGACAGGTCTTATAAGAACAGCTCAGAGTACTTCTGATCTGCAACGGTGAGGACTAGCAGGAATTGTAGAATCGTAGTGTGGCCTGGGTTGGAAGGTACCAGTCTGGTGCCCCTGCAGCAAGCAGGGACATATTCCACTAGATTGGGCTGCTCAGAACCCTGTTGAGCTTAGAATCATAGAATCATAGAATCAACCAGGTTGGAAGAGACCTCCAAGATCATCCAGGCCAATCTAGCCCCCAGCCCTAGCCAGTCAACTAGACCATGGCACTAAGTGCCTCATCCAGGATTTTCTTGAACACAATTCCAGGGATGGTGACTCCACCACCTCCCTGGGCAGCTTGACCTTGAATATCTCCAAGGATGGGCCTTCAACTACCTCCTTGGGCAACCTGTTCTAGTGTTCCACTGCTCTCTTAGTAAAGAACTTGTTCCTAACATCTACTCTTTTCTAATTTAAAACCATTATGCCTTGTCCTATCAGTACAGACCTTTGTAAACAGTCCCTCTGCAGCCTCCTGGTAGGCCCCCTTCAGGGATTGCAAGACTGCTCTAAGGTCTCCCTGGAACCTTTCCTTACCCAGGCTGATCAACAGCCTGTCCACATAGGAGAGGTATTCCAGCCCCCTGATGGGAGTCTAGGAACCCCATATCCTGAGTTCCTAACATTGGTGTTTCCTTACCACTCTTCTACATCCTACTTCTTTTTTAAAATATGATTTTAGAATAAGTGCAGTGTCCCATTAATTGTGTGAATTAATGTTGTGTTTAAAGGATGAATATACCCCTACTGGCACATATCAAGGGCTTTTTCTCTTCAAAGAACACTATTCTATTTTGGAGCCTGTTGACTTCTCTATTTTTTTTGCCTGTTTGAAGTCTTCTAAGGTTAGAACTTTTGGAATGTTGTTTTATTTTTCCTGCACTTTATATATGGATCTCATCTTCTTCTGATCAGAGTGACTCAATGATCTGTGAGGTCTCTTCCAACCTTGGTGATACTGTGATACTGTGATACTGTGACTCCAGACCCATTCTAGCTGGTAAATTAGAGTAAGACATTTATTTCTGTCATCATCTAAAGAAAGTTCAGAGGCCTTTTCCCCACAGCTTTTCATTTGAATCATATGAACTTTGGGATATAAAAGCTATGTTATATTTATAGCATTTTATTTCATGCCTCTAGCTTATTTCAAATGCAATTTTGCCTTTTTTTTTCCTCCTTTCACAGATGAGAAAATACTTAATGTGGATACATTTACAATACTGAGGTCAAAGGACCAGGAACTATATTTTGCCTTAGGGAGAGAAAAGCAAAGGGAAAAAAAAAGAATTTATTCTGGAGCACTAGTGAATGCTTCAGTTTACCATATGTGTTGCCATAATACTGCTAGAAATTAGCAAACATGCTGAAGCCTCTGAGTAGTAAATTCAAAGAAAATGGAAGCCAACCACCCATGCAGCTAACAAGGAGAGTCCCATTGCCTCCCAGGGGACATAAATTCCATCCACTACAAAGAATGTTCTGCTTTTCAGCAGTTTCAGCAAGCTGTCCTAGATGGTGGTTGGGAGGAAATTGCATTTTCTTGAACCAATCTGTGAGACAGTAACAGAATCACAGAAGGTCAGGGGCTGGAAGTGACCTCAAAAAATCATCCAGTCCAACTCCCCTGCCAGAGCAGGATCACCTAGGCCAGATCACACAGGAATGCATCCAGGTGGGTTTTGAATATTTCCAGAGAGGGAGACTCCACAACTCCTGGGCAGCCTGTCCCAGTGCTCTGTCACCCTCACAGGGAACAAAAAGAATTCCTCCTGTTTCCATGGAACCTCCTATGCCCAAACTTTCACCCATTGCCCCTTGCCCTGGCCTTGGACACCACCAAGCAGAGCCTGGCTCCATCCTCCTGGCACTCACCCTTTACATATTTATAAACATGAATGAGGTCACCTTTTCAGTCTCCTCTTCTCCAAGCTAAGTAGCCCCAGCCCCCTCAGTCTCTCCTCATAAAGATGTTCCAGTCCCTTAATCATTTTTGTGGCTCTGCACAGGACTCTCTCAAGCATCATCCTGTGCTTCTCTGTGCTTCTTGAACTGAAGAACCCAGAACTGGACACTGCACTCCAGATGCAGCCTATGAAGGCAGAGTGGAGAGGGAGGAGAATCTCTCTCGCCTTACTAACCACAGCCCTTCTCATACACCCCTTAATAAAGGGGAGATGCAATACACTCTAATATTAGAGTTAGACTGATGAATTTGTTACTCAGCTTTTCATCACACATTTTTCCTCATTTTCTTCAGCACTGTTGAACAGGGAGGTAATTCCACCAGAATCCATTTCTTATTCATCCTGTGATGTAGCCACATACTAGTAGGTTGCTATGGGTTAAGTCAAATGTTTGCTGCTGTTATTCAAAACCATCCTGCCTCATGCCAGCTTCAAAATGAAAGTGCTTCCTGGAGCAGAGCATTACAGAGCTTGATGTGCAGATTGTAACACATGAGATTTCCTGCTCTGGTGGCTGCTTTTGTATCCTGGGGCTTGGGGTCTTGGCTTTCTTCTGCTGAGATGGCAGTGGGGCGGGGAGGGATGGGGGAGTAGGTCCTTAGCTTGGGTTTTTAGCTCTCTGGCTTCTGCTTGCTGCTGTGCTTTCTCTGCAAATAAGCTAAAGTCGTTGTGAATCTGTTCTATCTCATTTGTATTAAACTCTTATCTCACTCTCTTTATCTCAACCTGGAGTTTTTTGGTATATGTGTTGCTTTCCCCCTCACTTCTGTGTTGGGGGAAACAGAGAGCTTAACCTTTTCTCAGGGTTTAACCCATTACAAAGTTCTGTGATTTAAAATCATTTCTGTTTTTTTTTTTTTTTTCAGTTCATGTGTTTCAAAGAGCAATTAAGAGGAAAGAAATGATTACTAATCTGGCAAAGAGTTTCCTAATTTTGAATTTTTACAACTACTACCTTAGGAAATATATGTGTATATGCATATGCATATATAAATGTATATGTGCATGTGTGCATATGTCTGTATGTATGTCTTTATGTGTGTGTGTGTGTGTGTGTGTGTGTGTGTGTATATATGTGTGTGTGTGTCTATCTATCTACATATATATGATTTCCTTCTTTCATATCCACTGTCTGTGATGTGTCTTTTGATAGAAAGCATAGAGTCATAGAATCAACCAGGTTGGAAGAGACCTCCAAGATCACCCAGTCCAACCTATCCTCCAGCCCTAGCCAGTCAACTAGACCATGGCACTAAGTGCCTCATCCAGGCTTTGCTTCAGCACCTCCAGGGATGGTGACTCCACCACCTCCCTGGGCAGCCCATTCCAATGCACCTCTGTGCACCTGCAAATGACAATATGGCCATAGGGATGAGGACTTTCTAAATTTTAACTCCTCCACGTTTTCTTTCAATTTGCCTTTGCAAACAAGAAGAAAAGATTTTAATGCTTCTCTTTAAGTTGACAGACCAGTAAGTAAATTTATGGTTTGGATTTAAATCTAGAAAATTAAATGGAAATGAAGCACATTGTGGAATGTGTCTTTACAACCTGTGTTTTATGTTACATTACAAGCTCTCTGGTTTAGTTTGATGACTGTTTGTATAATGAAATTCTGACATTCCTTTCCCCAAATAGAATGTGTTCTCTACTTGGATAGGTTTAAGATTGTGGTGTCTCTCTTGATTAGAAGTTAATGTCTTGTTTGTGAAATGCATCCTTGAACACTGAATTTCTTTGCCCTGTAACTTTTATTTTTAATCCAGACTTCTTCAGGATCATTGCAGTCTTGGTTGCATTCACTATACACCTAACCAAGGCTACAGATAGTATTGATTAGTTTTCCAGTTCATCAGACAGATCAGAACACACAGAGGGAGAAAAAAAACCCAGATCTGAACAGATAGTGAAAAAGAGCCCCACAGTCTTCAGACTAAACTATTTCTGTCATTCCCTTATATTTTATTTTTAATAGAAAATTAAATCTGCTATTTCCAGGTGTGCTTGAAAAGCAATCAAAGTCAAAGGCTGGATTGCCAAACACTGTCATTAACAGACCTAGGACCACATCAAATGCCTCAAGAATGGGAAGTGCATGATTATAGCAGCTGACTTTCCTTCTATATCTAGCATATGGTCTACATGCTGTCCCACACTACTGCCCATCTACCTGAAGCAGGTCACTGTAGCCATTTGGCAGCTTCTTAGAAGGGTTTGAAAGAAGGAGAAATGTAAGGAGGAAAACATTTAGGTGGACAATATAGGACCTCAGTCTTCAATATGACTGCTGAGAGCTGGAAACCAAGAGATATTCAGGGCAACAGCCATACAAACCCCCTACTCGTTCAGCAGGGCATAATAGACTGCACGTTACATAGCTGAAACCCATCATGGAGCTCTTTCTCCTTCAGGCAGTTAATGACAGGACACTACTGGAGGACCTCTGAGGGAAGCAGCACATGTTTTCCTTCTGTTCTTGCCACTCAGGAGAGTGGCTCCCGAGGTGAGGTGCACTGGAGTTGTGTGCACGTTGTGTCCCCTCAGGAACTACAGGTCTTCCTCGCTTCAGTCACCAACTTCTCTACTTTTTTTTTCCCTAACATGTAATTCCCCAGCAGTCCCTGCTGCCTTCAGGAGGGTGACCCTCCCAGCATGTAGTATCTTTTCCTGGAGATGCCTAGAAACTAGGAGCCAAGTTAATTCTGTTTCAAAGGATATTTAAGAAGGCACAGAGAGAGACAGAGCTGTCCACACACCACAGGTAGTATTTACTGAGATAAATTAAGACAGCTCATAAATTCTTTCTGGCCTGAAGTCAATGGGAAAAATATTGGCTTTTGAAGGCCTGGTCTAAACTTCAGTGATTTTTTTTCCCCCCAAGTGAATGTAATCTGTTTTTAACAGGCCCTTCTTCATTATACTGCCAGATGGTGTTTAGGCGAAGCAGATTAAGTCAGATTACACGTGTCACTCTTCCTTTTTAGCCTGGCATGCATATATTAAACACCATTTCTTAATAACCCTCAGGTGCTGGATTAAAGATGCCTTTGTTGTTTGCTTTTTCTCAGGAGCCCAAAGAGACAGCCTAATCATGCCAAACAAATACCTGACAGCTATTCACCACATCATCAGTTGAGCTGTTCTTTGTCATGACTCCTTCTGACCCAAAAAGGTAAGTGAATTTTTCATTACCTGAGGAAAAACTTCTAGGGAACACCTTTAACACTCCCAGAGTGGCCCAATTTAGTATCTTGCTGTTGTTATCAGCCCACTCATAGGGCTTTGGAGATCAATGTTCCTGAGATACCCACAAGGTATAAAACCAAGTTTATATGGAGCTAGTATGCAGCTAGCCACAGGTAATAAATAATATCTTTAGGAGTGGGTCAAATTTTTAGAGGGTGCAGAGGATTAAACATAGTCAGGATCTCAAGGGAATGCAAAGATCTACAATATAGCAGATTCTTAAAGGGTCTCATCCAATGCCATCTGTAATAAAATAAAAGACACATGCAACTTCCATCACTTCTGTTCTGTAAAAAAAGACAAGTTTCCAATCATTTCTTCAGGGACCATCTTGCTCTGCTGTTGCCAAACTATCTACACCAGCAAACTGTGCAACCCAGTAAGAGGAGATTTATAGAGCCAAAAAGCACTGAGGCCCTAGCAAGTTTGCTTTAAAATTGAAGGATTTACTTCAGAGTCACTCTGGTGAACTCCTGTAGACTGAAATCATATTAATGCAAGACCAGAGGGTCTTTGTATAATATTAGTTTGGGCAAAGCACTGTGAGACACCTGAGACAGAGATAAACTTGAGAAAAACTGGCATGTGGCCCTTGAATTCTAAAGAAGGGGATTTAAGGTCACAAAACAGACTGAGGCAGAGCTGGAAGAAGCACATAAAGTGTCACAAGGTGCTCAGTTTAAAAGGGCCAATCTGCCATCACTCTAATGGTAAGCTATAACCTGATTTGATACTATTGGTTACCTGTCAGAATTATGAACTTCATCTAACTAATCAAAGAAACAGGTTTTTTATCTGGGACTGATAATTTCCTTATCATGTATTGCACTGCTTCCTGCTTCAGATAACAAACATGCTCTTTTTGCAATGGCATCGTGTGGACAACCCCCCAAATATCTGTCAAATTTTAACCTCCAGATTTTTTGTCTATAAAGCTCTAACCCATACCATTTGACATAGAATCATAGAATCAACCAGGTTGGAAGAGACCTCCAAGATCATCCAGTCCAACCTAGCACCCAGCTCTATCCAGTCAACTAGACCATGGCACTGAAACCCCAATGATTTACAGAAGACTCATTTTTAACTTTGACTAAGGAGGATCTGTCTTATAATTTTCATTTAGAATTTTAATCTGGCTTCAGATAACACCAGGTGACCCTGAAATGGTGTTTCTGAGTGCTATGGGAATTTTCAAATATCCACTCTTGGGTGAGAGCAATTCCAAGAACAAATACTGGCTGAGCAAGAAGTGGCCTGAGAGCAGTCTCGAGGAGATCGACTTAGGAGTGTCAGCTGATGGAAAGCTCAAACTGAGCTAGCAATGTGTGCTTGCAGTCCAGCAGACCAACTGCATCCTGGGCTGCATCAAAGGATGTGTGACCAGCAGAACAAAGGAGGTGATTCTGCCCCTCTACTCTGCTATCATGAGACCCCCACCTGGAGTACTATGTCCAGTTCTGGTGTCCCAAGCAAAAGAGGGTCATGGAGCTGGTGGAGTGGGTCCAGGAAAGGGTCACAAAGATAATTGAAGGTCTGGAGAACCTCCCCTATGTGTACAGACTGAGAGAGTTTGAGCTGTTTAGCCTGGAGAAGACTCCAGGGAGACCTAATAGTGGCCTTCCACTACCTGAAGGGGGACTATAAGAAAGCTGGGAAGAGATTTTTTACAAGGGCTTGTAGTGATAGGATGAAAGGGAATAGATGGAAGCTCAAAGAGGGTAGATTTAGACTGGATATTGGGAAAAATTTCTTTACAGTCAGGGTGATGAGACTGTTGCCCAGAGAGATAGAAGACAGCCCCTCAGATGGTGGACAGCCCCTCCCTGGATGTGTTTGATGACACGTTGGATGAAGGCTTGAGCAGCCTGGTCTAGTGGAAGGTATCCCTGCCCACGGCAGGGCCATTGGAATTAGATGATCTTTAAGATCCCTTCCAACCCAAATAATTCTATGATTACCTACATCACTTTTCTGTCCAAAACTATTATTGAATGCAAATTGTGCTCAGCCTATAGGAATCAAATGAACTTAATGCTGCCCTTGTTCATCAGTAGTATTTTACCTAGAAATTTTACCTGGGTTTCTTTTTTTGTTTGTTTAACTTGTTTTTTAATGAACCTAGTCAACTGAGTTTTAGTGCATATGATTTGAAACTGATGCTATTAACTTGCCCAAGTAGAAATGATAATTTCATTATCCTTTCAATTGCCTTTTTTTTTTTTAATATGCTGTTTGCTTTTCACAGATTTTGCATCCTTGAATTAGAACAAGTGAAACCTCCTCCTCTGATCTGCCAGCCTGGGTGAGTATAAGAATGCAATAGTTTGCTAAATGCATTTTCACTGCACCCATTCATGCATAGTTTAGGATCTGTCATAAAGCTACATTCATTTAAATTCCTTACAATGCAAAAAAAAAATCTATTTCCTCCTCTATCCAGGTTATGAGGAGAGTTGTAATCCATAAATCAACTTTACTGGTTTTCTGTATTTGAGGATTTTTTTTTCTCTCTCTCTCTGAGGATTAAAAATCACATCTCCAGGCAAGGCATTAAGTATCATCTATCTATCAGAGAGATTTGTAGGTACAAGAAAAATGGTGGCTAGACTTGAGCAAGGGAAAAAACTACAGAAGGAAGAAACTCAAATTCTCTGTTATTTCTGCTCTGCTGGAAGTTAGGTTCTGCTGTAGTTTTCCTGTAAACTTAAATGCATTGCATTTCACTGTGTGAATCATAACATCTCTTATATTTTTCTGTGATAAATTCAGAACATGACATTGTGCTTCCACAACTTGCAAATTGATTCTCTCTCTTGTTTTGACTGGCTTAAATTGCAAGATGGAAAGCAAAGCTTCTCTAGATTAGCAAGGTTTTGTTGGCCAAGCAGACCTGATGATAGAATTAAGGTTGTTGAAACTAGTATTTCTAGTTGTTAGTAAGAAGTACTCGATGTGGACTGTACTAGTAGCTAAGCAAACACTTTCTAAGCTTTAGTAGGGATGAACAGGATAAACGCTGCAGAAGATAAGTAAGTCAAATTAGGATTTGGTTTTGTCAATAAAGTCTCAGTGGTCTATCAGAATTATTAAATATTTATCTCACCTTACTGTTATATACCTGAGAATAAAAGACAGATTCTGTCTCCTACTGCACAATCACTGGAAGCCAGGGTAATGGAAAGCAAAAGGCTGGGTCTGGAATCTATGCAAAGTAACAACTCAGAGTCACAGCTGACTCAGAAATGCAAGTAGATTTTAAAAATGATTTTTATTTAACATAATAAAGGCAGACACAGTCTAAGAAACCAGCGGTGTACAGAGCAGATTCTTATTTTACAGGCTTCTGCTTTAATAAGGTCTGTGTGCAATTATTAACAAACCTCCATAGAAAACTGAGCATTGCTAAATACCAGCAAAAGGATCAAATACTGTGCTTGTGTACCAATTATCATTAGGAACTCAGTATTCACTCCCTTCCTGATGCCTAAAATAGCTGGCAGCTTCTGACATTCTAGTCTCTACAGAATAACAAATGTAGGCTTTCCATATGCAACATTCTCGGTGCAGTCCTAATTGCTTTTTAGCCACATTGACATGAAAGGTATGATTTCATTATGAGTTCATGGTGCAGCTTTTTAGAGTCATGGGGAATAAACTGCAAAACATGCCCCCAGGCACAAAGTGAGCCTTAGTGGTCTTTCTGACACGAGAATCTAAACAACCTGTCAGAGGCAGAGTACTGCTACATTATTGCTGCTAGCCAGTCTAGCTGTATTTCTTCCTTAGGCTGGTAGAGAGCAAATTCAGCAGGACTGGTGAGAGTAAAGGAGATGTTAAGGTGTTCTGTGTTTTCTGCTCAACCAGCAGGCACTTGGGATCACAAGTGTCTTCCAAGAACCAAATAGGGCACATTGCAGCTGCACCCTAAAGTCAACAGTGGCCATCCAAAGATCAGGCTGCTGTGGAGGATATGGCTTTTGACCTGCCTGTTGTCTGGCAAGCTTAGTTCTGTACAGGGCACTATGCAGAGCAGGTTGCAGCTCTGAGACTTGCAACACCACCCCAGGCTTCGTCTGTGTGGGCATCCCCAGAACATCGGAGGTGGAAAGAAGCTGGCATGGAGACCTCTCAATGTGGGGACCAGGCATGTCTTAGACATAAGCTGTGTGACTCCTTCCATTCCCACCTCAGCTTTCAGCAGCAGCAGATCTGTCCTGCCCACAAGCAAGAAGAGTGACAAGAGAGTGTGCTTTGGACAACAGCATGATACTTTGCCTTTCTTGGAAGGCACTAGGAACCACCACACAGCTTCCAAAGGACATACAAGTGATCAGCTGCCAATTGACTTGGGGCCAGTACCACGGAAAAGAAGCCATTGTGAAGACGTGTTTTCTTGCTTTATATTAATGGAAAATGTGAGGGTTAGCTTGTTTTCAAGGGAACCCTCTCCTTGACCAATGAAATGTGTATTTGCCTTTAGCAGCGAGACAGAAAAAGGACTCATCTTATGGATACTTACCTCTCAGCATAGTGCCAGACTATGCCTTTTGGCTTCTTTCAGAATCAACCCACAAGATCAGGCTTTGGCTAGAAAAGAAAAACAGGTCTTCCTGGAAGGCACAGTAAGAAGTGCTTAAGTAGCCACATGGCATATGGAGCTGACTTTTCCTCTCTGTCTATTTCTTTCATTCACAGATGTGCAGCAGAGTATGGAAAGCAAGTAAGTAATTATTTTTTTATTGCTTCTGTGAACTTCTGCCTATTAGTGTGTCTGTTTGTTAACTGAGTTCATTAAACTGCAAGCTTCACATCATCTAGATGAGAATCAGAAGTAGGCATGATGCCTCTTCAAGTTAACAGAAAGTTTCATTTCCGTTCCTGTTACATGGTTCACAACCAGTGGTAGTTATCTACTAATGCATACTTTGTCCTGACATATGTCAGCCTGGGTGTTTTTAATTATGTTTATTTTTGCTGTGATCATTTTGGGAATAGATTAGACTGCAAACTTATTATGCCAACTAATAACTCGCCTGAATATATTAATCTAATACAGCTGCAATTTTGCTCTGCCAATCTTTCTCATTAATGGAGGAAATTCGTTTTAATGAAGAATGTTAATGTTTTTGTCAGTCCCTGTGGATCACTGCTGTATGCAAACTGTTGATAGGCCAGCCTGGAGTTTGATATTTTGGATGTAGAAGGAGAAGACTTTTCCAGTTCAGCAGCATCAGAACTATGTAAGATTGCTAAGACCACAGTTTCTTATGTTGACTGATATTATCCAACTTGTTTAGCTAGAGGGACTTAACAGGCTTACACCTCCTGTCCAAAGTTTGGTTAGGATTGGTTTAATTTTCACAAGAAGCTGGAAGGGATGGCAGCCAGGATAGCCAAACCAGTCCGTGGGTTGGTGGGTATTTGACACCATACTGTCAGGGGGAAGCTGGCTGGGAAAAGTGTTTGCAGCTGCAGTGAGTGGCCAAGACAATTGGTGGCAGGTTCAGTGTGGTGAACGGTAGTGCTGTACATCACTTGTTCCATATATTATGCCATTGCTATTGTTATTACTGGCATTTCTTCTCTTTCTGTTGTTCTATTACACTTTTATTATCTCAGTCCACGGAGTTCTACCTTCTTTGTCCTGATGCTCCTCCCCTTCCTACCAGTGGTGGCGAGAAGAAGTGAGCAAGTGGCCACATGATGCTTAGCTGCTTCCAGGGTCTAAACCATGACACTGCCTTAATTCATCTGTTATCTCTCACAGTGTCTTGAGGAAAGAGATGGGTTTTATCTGTCCTATATATAGTGTATAGTAATTTAGTGCAGTGGGGTCCTGATCTTAAGAAAAACTCTGCTAGGCACTTAGTAGCACAAAAAAATTAAACCCACTGCTAGAACCTGTTCATCACTGAATACAGAGAGTGGACTTCTGTCTTGTACTGCTTGCTTTTGTGTCCTTGACCAAAGATGGCTAGGACACATGAACAAGCCATCTGCACTTGCAGACAGGCCCACGTGTGAGTCACATACATGAATCTGTCAGTATCACAGTTACAGAAATCCTTTTCTCAGCTTGACCTCCATTTTCTATGAATTTAAATGAAAGCAGAGAATTTGCTAGGATGCTTGCTCTTCTCTTACACTGTGCTGTAGGAGTATTATATCATGCAAGCCAATAGCCAGATTTTCCTTTATTAGATGTGACTGACCAGACCCATTAATGG
The DNA here is from genome assembly GCF_015220805.1 of Pogoniulus pusillus. Lineage (NCBI taxonomy): Eukaryota > Metazoa > Chordata > Aves > Piciformes > Lybiidae > Pogoniulus > Pogoniulus pusillus. The sequence continues at coordinate 26,164,572 of NC_087275.1, forward strand.
GAATCAGACCATTGGATAGTCTTATCCAGGATGTGCAATGGTTCTCCAGAGCATTATAAATTGCTTTAAGTACTGGATTCTTCCAAGTTCAGCAGTCTTTCTGCAGGACACCATAATGATTGAAATCAGCAGAGGCACTCACTCTAATGGCTTCCTAATCTGATTGGAAAAGACTATTTTTAAGGATGGAAGATCATCTTCCTTCCCTTTAGACTCCTGCTGTCAAAAGCAGTTGGTCTTCTTTTTACTCAGCAAATTCCATTTCTTGCCCCAAAATTCTTTAATGTCAATAGAAGTGGTTAATTGATTGGAATAAAAATCTTATGGTTAGTGGACTAGGAAGACTTAAATCATATACATAAATGTATATATGTGTGTGTGTAGATTCATACTGGTACATGTGTATGTGTGTGTTTTGTCCTCTGTTCAGCTAGGTTTATAAAAAACTGTACCTTGATTTTACATCTCAGGAAATTTGTTTAGATGTGTCTTTAGCTCACTTTGATTTAAGAAAATTAAATCTCCTCTAGATAAACTGTACTTCTGAGGCTGAGATTATATTGCTACTTGGAAAACGTGATTTTTCATGGAAGAAAAACCAAAGGAGTTTATTAGAACCTGAAAACAGTTAATAAAAGACAGAAAATGTTAGACTTGCCTTCCTGTTTTGATTACTTTTTCAAGCCAATGAATCTACTCTTTCTCAGCCTTGCAGTGATGCCCTTCAGCTAATTTCATCACAGACATTAAGTAGTTTCTTGACTCTTCCATGCTTCAGTTTCTCTCCTCCGCACCTGTGCCATGAGACCAAAATAATTGTCACAGGACTGGGGCACAAGATACATAGCACTGCTGGCATGGCAATCTGAGCAGTCTTCCTAAAACTTGCTGCAAATAAAAGCAAACAACTTCTTTGTTGCAACAGGAAAGTAGAAGCAAAGTGATGGCATCCAGCCACTGAAACCAGCATGACTGAGCAGTGAGATGTGACACAACCTTGTGTTCTGGACTCGCCAGTGATGACCAATGAAGATCATTGAACAGGGTAAGTACTGCAGAATCTGAAGTAACTGAACTTGGCAACTATGTGACCCAGAAGATTCCCCTCTCCTGTCAGACCTGACATTGCTCATTTCATCTCAGGTTGCAGCTCCAGGCAATCCTGAGCCTGATCACCATCCTCAGGAAAAGCAAAACCACCTTCATAGCTCTTTTTTCTCCTACTCATCATCTGCTTTGGCCTGAACTTCACTAGTTGTTCATACACATGTTCACTGTTGGGTGTTTGCAACAGCTGGCCCTGGCCTCTGCCCCCACCCCAGGCATGCTGTCCCTGAGATAGGGTCACTGTTGCTCCTGTCCCAACAGGACCTGCCCCACTTCTATATCTTTAGAAGTCTGTACCCACATTGTGTCAGAGTAGGGACCACCCTTACCCAACAATGAATTAGAAGTAGGACTTTAATAGAAAATATTATAGCCATCAAGCATAGTGTGTTGAAAAATTAACTGTGAGCTGCCTGCTTACTTGTAACTGGATTCATATATCCTCCATCCCAAAATTCCCTTTCCCCTGCATGCCACCATTGTTCCTACACTCTCTTAAAAGGAACTGCTTTTGTCTGCCAAGCAGAGAGTTTCTTTGGTTGTTTTCCCTTCCTTTATCATCCTGCCTTCCCTCTCCTAAACATCCAATTGATACTGTATGATCTTAAAAGTCTCCTCTAATCTACCCCCAAATTCCCTTTCTCCTGCATCCCACCACTGGTCCTACATGCCTTTGAAAAGAACAGCCTTAATCTGTCAGGCAGAGAGTTTCTTAGGTGGTTTTCACACCAGGGATGATGGCCTGAGCATTCCTTGTTGTGAAAACTTGATATTTTCTGTTCTTCACAGTCTAATTGCTTGGTTCCTCCACCTGTCAATGATCTTCTGTCCACTTCTGATTAGCAATTTCATTATCCTTTAATCAGGTAAACCAACAGTTAGCTTCCAGCACAGTGAATTTTCTCTAGTTATGGCTATTCCCTGTGATAATTCATTCAAGATGCCTGAAAAACAAAGGAATTTAAAAAAAAATGCCCCAAGTGAGGTTCCAAGTCTAGAAACAGTTAAAGAACAGGGCAAATGTTGTGTTCATGCATAAAGAAACAGAAGTGGGTGGAGGAGTACCTACTCCAAAGAAAATACTCACACTTCAAGGAATCAGATGTGCAAACTGAGAGAGGGTTGTGGCTTGTCTTTGCATAACACTGTATGATTTGCAAGTGAAAATTCATTCTCAAACACACACAAAAGGCTTGGCACAGCTTTCCCTTGTCCTTAACATTGAATCTAGAAAACAGAGGCATCGTACTGATCTCAAAGAAGAGCAAAACTTCATTGAAAAAGAGTAAAACTTCTGCACTAGGCAAAGACCTCTTTTGTTGGAGGTAAATAAACTCACAAAATACTGCAGCCCCAAATGCTGATGTTAAAATGGAAGAGTTTACACTTTTCAAAGGTGGGACTACACCTTGATAACATTTGGGAAGAAAAGTATGTAGGTTCCCAACCCATAACCACTTATGAGATGTTCTGCTTTTAGCATTATGTATGTTGTGATTTTCAAATAGAGTTTGGGGCAGTATGAAGAGGAAAGACAGATATGAAGCTAGGAAGAGAGTGCCTAGGAAAAAAGGTCTGTGCATAATGCAGTAGACTGGGAATTATACCTGTTTGCTCAGCTGTCTGGTCTCTAATAGATTGGTGGTTTGCTCTTGGCTTTATTTTTTTTTACTACACTGTAAATCTCTTAAACTCTTGTGTGTTGCAGAAGTTTAAGCACCTATGAGTTTGCATGATTGGGAATGGAATTTGCAATGCATGGAGGTGGTGTGTGCATACATAAACGGCAGAAGCTTATTTATGGAGACCAATAACAATGCACTGTAGGTTACTGAAGTATGTAGGCTGAACAACTATAATAATAATGACATCATAAATTTCTAAATTGCTGTTAGGAAGTAAGGCCTAGGGAGGCTGGTAGCAAAGGTACAAACATTTTTCCTGTAATTGCTCTATAGTCCTGTAAGTAGCTCAGACTTTTTTTTTCCTTTTCCCTCGGTGGGTCAATGCAGTTCATGCAGCCTGGGTGTTGTAGGTTGCTTGTGCAACACATCTGAAAACTGCTGTCTCTGTATATGTATGCTTGTATACAGATGTATTAAACACTGCAATAAACTCCCAAGGGAGGTGGTAGACTGCCTTACACTAGACAGTGTGCTGGGCCACGTTGGGTCACAACAACCCCAAGCACAGGCTTGGGGCAGTGTGGTTGAAGGGCTGTCTGGCAGAAAGGAACCTGGGGGTTCTAATCAACAAGCAACTGAATATAAGCAAGCAGTGAGCCCAGGTGGCAAAGAAAGCCAATGGCATCCTGGCTTGGATTAGAAATGCTGTATGCAGAAGGAGTAGAAAGGTGATTGTTCCTTTGTACTCAGCTCTAGTGAGGCCATACTCAAGTATTATGTTTATTTTTGGGCACTGCAATATAAGAGGGATGTGGAGGTGATGGAGCAAGTGCAGAGGAGGTCAACATAGCTGGGACGGGCCTGGAGAATAAATCTTACGAAGAGCAACTGAGAGAACTGGGGATGGTTAGTCTGAAAAAGAGAAGGCTGAGGAGAGACCTCACTGCTGTCTGCAGCTACCTGAAAGAATGTTGTCTTGTGGAGAGGTTGCTGCTGGTCTCTTCTCACAGGTAATTAGTGATAGAACAAGAGGGAATTGCCTGAAGCTGTGACTGGGTAGGCTTAGACTGGACATTAGGAAACATTTTTTTCCCAGCAAGAGTGGTCAAGCACTGGAATGAGCTGCCCAGGGAGGTGGTGGAGTCACCAACCCTGGATGTGTTTAAAGGTCATTTAGATGTGGTGCTTGGGGATATGGTTTAGGGTGCACCTTGAAGAGCAGGATTATTGGTTGGACTTGGTGATCCTGGGGATCTTTTCCAGCTTGAATGTTTCTGTGATTCTGTGATCTCATTCAGACTATATTCTTACCCTGAGAGGTTGGACCAGACGATCCTTGGGGTCAATTCCAACCTGGTATTCTATGAAAAAAAAACCAAAACCCAATGCAAAACACATACACATGCACATTTTTACATGGTTTTATTTGGAAAAGCCTGAAAGCCCTGTTCCTTTTGAGAAAATTGATCATGAGTCCTGAAAAGCATGCAGCTTGTGCTGCCACTGCATAGACCTCCCTGTTTATAAAATGGGGTTGTCAGGACTCAAAAAAAATGCATGCTGCTTCTTGAATCAAGCAAATGGAATCAGGAGGAGATGCTGGATTGCTTCAAGGCTCTCATGAGGGGGAATTGCTGGCAATAAAAAACTCATCATTTTTTAAGCCTCTCACCCTACCTATGCACCTTAAGCATTCATCTCATGGCTACTTCATGTCTCCTTTTCCTCTTTCGCTAGATCACTTCCTATTGTCTCTTGCGCACAGTTGGTGTTATTTTCTCTTACAGCCTGCACTCTGCCAGGCTTTTCTTCCCTAGGAGACCTGTCAAAGTGTGACTGCCTGTTCTGAACCTGATGGTGTTTGTGGACATGGATGGAGGTGTGGGTGAGCTGATAGTTCTGCATCCTGAAAATATATGCAAGGTCATGATCAGTTCACCTGTTCCTCTTCACAAGTTAGCACCAGAAAGAGATGTATGAATCACATATTATTCAATAGCCTCTTAAACATTAAAGAAGGCTCAATCTCCTACCAGTTACTAGGGAATCATACTGAAGAGCCTTTCATTGTAGCCTGAAGGGTCAACTGAGAAACAGTTTGTAAAATTATGTAGCATGTCAGGCTTTTAAGCTCTGTGAAGCTGAGCTCTATGTTCACGTACTGCTATTCAATTTATCCCTGTCAATTGCCTGGTGTGGACTAATCTCCCAGATCAGTTTTTCTTCAAATGTATTGGGTTTGGTTTCTGGGGTTTTTTTTACTGAATATTTTAAATATTCAGAACTTAGCACAATGCTGACTTTTTCTTCTTTATACTTTGTGGACCTCAAAGCATAACCTGGCTTTTTAGATGTCCAAAACTAATAGAGAGTTTAAATCACAGGATCACAGAACCACAGAATGTTAGGGGCTGGAAGGAACCACAAAAGATCATCCAGTCCAACCCCCCTGCCAGAGCAGAACCATCTATACCAGATCACACTGGATTGCATCCAGGCAGGTCTTGAATATCTCCAGAGAGAGAGACTGCACAATCTCCCCAGACAGCCTGTTCCTCTGTTCTGTCACCCTCACAGTCAAGAATTTTTTTCCTCATGTTTGCATGGAATTTCCTAGCCCCAACTTCCACCCATTGCCTCTTGTCAGTGGGCATCACTGAGCAGAGCCTGGCTCCATAGAATCACAGAATCAACCAGGTTGGAAGAGACCTCCAAGATCATCCAGTCCAACCTAGCACCCAGCCCTAGCCAGTCAACTAGACCATGGCACTAAGTGCCTCATCCAGACGACTCCACCACCTCCCTGGGCAGCCCATTCCAATGGCAGTCACCCTTTCCATATATATAAATATTAATGAGATCACCCCACAGTCTCCTCCTATCCAAACTAAAGAGGCCCAGCTCCCTCAGCCTTTTCTTAATCATCCTTGTGACTCTGTGCTGGACTGCAAGAAAAACACAGTAAAAACTACTTCAAATAATTTTTCTGGGCAGATATAATTCAGCAGACTTCTGGCTGCTATGATATCTTTTTTTCAGTTCAAGCTACAGCTTTTCTATATGTGGTAAACCACTGTGTAGTGTGAGTAACCTTGACAAAGGATTGGAATATTAAGGCCAATTCTAAAGATTTTGCATTCTGAAATTATTCAGAGGCTGTAATAATTCACAGTGTTATATTTTGTGCTTTGATAAAACTGCTCCTATGCTCTTCCTTTCTTTCAGTGGATACATTTCCTGCTGTCATGCCTGTGTTCCCAGTTGATTCTTTAGCTTATACAGTACAAAGGCTTCGTCCCATTGTCTGTCACTGCACAGTTTTCTATGTCTCTTTGGAGGTCAGATTTGGCAAACATCCCTGGCATATAACTGCAAATAAACCTGCAGCTCACAGCTGGAGTGCCAGGCTGGCATGACCAAAAGCTCCTGTGCTAGATGAGTCTCCAAAGCTGCTGCTTGGGCTAATGTCAAAGCCCAGCAGATACAGTACAGAAACAGAACACTGGGAGCAGGAACAATTGCAAAAGAGTCTGAAAAGTATATCTGACAAAGTGATCGCTGTGGTAAATCACTGAGTTGTCTTTAAGAGACTTAGGATCTGACCAGCACAAAAGATACATTTTTCTAGTCCTAAATATTTTGCAGAACCAGAGAACCTTAGAGGTTAGAGGTTGAAAGAGACCTCCAGAGATCATCGAGTCCAAACCCCTGCCAAAACAGGACTGCCTAGGGTAGTTCATAGAGGAATGTGTCCAGGCAGGTTTTGAAAGTCTCCAGTTTGCTTATAGCAAACTATGACAAAACATTGAGAGCTATGAATATCCCCATGCCCTGAAGACAGCTTTATTAACAAGTAGAAGGCCAGAAAGGCAGATGAGTTAAGGTGAATAAAGGAAGTTAATGGAACAGTAAATTATTTTAGAGCACACAACTGATTTCATATAGCAACACGGAGTATAAAGTATCTCTGCTATATAGCTAAGACCTTACTGAAAGCTGCTGCTATCTAATTAACAGAATTGGAACTTGTGAAATTTGGGATTCATAGGATTACAGGCTGTTAGGGGTTGGAAGGGACCCAAAGAGATCATCGAGTCAACCTCCCTGCAGGAGCAGGACAATACTGTCTAACACAGATCACAGAGGAACACATCCAGACAGGCCTTGAAAGTCTCCAGAGAAGGAGACTCCACAACCTCCCTGGGGAGCCTGTTCCAGTGCTCTGTGACCCTTGCAGTAAAGAAGTTCCCCCTTATGTTGAGGCAGAACCTCTTTTGCTGCAACTTACACCCACTGCTCCTTGTCCTATCCCAGGGAGCAAGTGAGCAGAGCCTGTCCCCCGCTCCTGGCCAGCCTTCAGATACTTTTATCAAATCCCTTCTGAGTCTTCTTTTCTCCAGACTAAGCAGTCCCAGGTCTCTCAGCCTCTGCTCATAAGCCATGCCCTCCTGTCCCCTAATCATCCTTGCAGCCCTCCGCTGGACCCTCCCCAGCAGATCCTTGTCCCTTTTAAACTGGGGAGCCCAAAACTGAAAGCAGTATTCAAGATGAAGGTTATCTCATTGACATCTGAAAAGCTGCAGCATATGCTGTTATTACCCTTGATACCATAAACCTTGATGCTAGCCCTGTGCAATACAGAGAACTAGAGGAGACAGCTCAGATTCCCAAAAGCTGTGCTCCAAGGATGGTAAGATACTGTAATATGCATGCAGAGTGTTACTGTGGAAATGCCACTGTGAATTCTGTGTTTTTTAAATGAGAAAAGAAAACCAACCAAACAAAAAACACCCCAAAGAAACCTAACTAACAGCGATTCAGCTGTTTATAAACTTCCAGAAGAGAAAACAAAACAAAGACAACCAGCCAAAGAAACAACACACACACACACAGCCCCCATAAAACAAGAATGGGAAGAGAGGTCATACAGGAGAAAAGAATAGGAAGAGATTGACAAAGAAAATGTGTTGGGCTCGGTGTGAGAAAAGGGAAGGAATGACTGAAGCTAGTGGCAGAGTAAAAAGACAAACATCATTCAGAGTAAATACTACAGGAAACAGTTTTGTATCATCGGTGTTGGAGGTCAAAGCCTACAACATTTCTGCAGCTGCTCCTGCCAATACAAGTCTCTGGCTGCCTCTATTCCAAATAAATCCCAGATAGTATTTAAGTGATAGCTGGAATACACATATCAGAAACTGGGGAATGTGAAGCTTTCTTTCAGCATTATCTGCCAAAGTGATTTATTGTGGAAGTGAGCTTTTAGTGACTCACCTGGTGGGTATATCATCTTCTTTTTCTATAGTTGTAATGGCAGAATGATTAAATAGTACAAGATTAAAGTAAAGCTTAGGCTTCCTTATTGCATTTTCTGTGTGAATTTTTATTTATTATTGCTACTGTGTTGTGGTGCTCTTCAAAAAAAAGGTAAAATGCTCACAAAAATTCCATACGCTCGTTTTTTGGCAAGAGTAGGCAGTAAGGAGCCTCTGTACAATAAACCTTCAGCTGCAGGTCTGACAGACTCACGGCAGCAAATAGTGTCAATTAGTAAATCTAATTTAGCAAATGTCTACACTTCAGTCACTTCTTCTCTGCTCTCAGGGTCTTCGTTAGATGGTTTAAAGCAAAATCATATATACAGAAATGAGTTGTCATATCTGTAATGCCTGTAAGACAGACAGACTGAGGTAGTCAAACCAGATGGCTGGAGAATTCCTCAGCTGACAAGTGTGAAGAAGCACTGATTATGGCTTGACACTCAGACAGAGTGCCTTGGCCAGCTTCATGATCTGCAGTAATTCAAAGTCAGGCCTTGCAATGGAAATGGCTCATTGAGTTATTGCACTGTACCACTGGTACCGTGATCCCATGGTCCAGTGAGGATTTCCATTCCTCTATCCATTCCTCTACCCTAGCTACAAAAAAGCTGCCTACCAAAAAGAATCTCATCTGCTTTGTATTTGCCTTCCTGATACTGTGAAAATCAGGGCTGTTTCTTTCATTCCTGCTTGACTCCATGAAATAAAACCATGTCTTCAGTCCTTTCCCCACAGTCTTGAGACAGCCCAGCAGCACACAAAGGATTACTCTGCCAGCACTTTCAGTATCTTCCTTCAGCTCTTATGTGTCATCAGTAAATTTCAGCTGGGAGCCAAACTGTCTGAAGGCCACAGGCAGATCCTGCAGAGCCACCAGGATTGGCAAAACTGCAGGAGGAGTGCCCATGATTTAGAGATGCAACTTGAGGAAAGCCTACAGGCATATTCACTGCGTGTAACTGAGAGTGTTTCTCGAGTCTCCTGAATTCAGGGAGGAAAACTATCTCATACAGAGACCATCTCAACAAAACCATTTTTATCATGTCATCATTTTTGCTGCCTCACTGGAATTATAAAACTGTTGCAGCACCAGGAATCTGGGAGCCCTGCTAATGGCCTTTACTTTGCTGACAGTTGCATGGGAAAAACTTTGCTTTATTCTGTTGTTCTCTCTTGATTCTATACTACTGTGAAAATTTTGCAGCCTCCAGTCTTTCAAAGGGATTTTTTTTTTTTTTGGTCTGTGCAACTTTTACTTCATTGATGGTCAGAAATAAGCAGGTAAAAAAATTATTTCTACCAACCAGGGAGAGTTTTCCAATAAAGACATTCTCACAAGGCTGCGAGTTGGCAAGGTCCTATTTTGCTCTGCTTCAGACATGAGATACATGCTCTTCAGTTTAAAACAAGAGGAAAAACAATCAGTAAACTCCTGTATATAAACAAACAGCTTCACAAAAGAAATCTCCAGAAGTCAAATTCTTATGGCTTTATCCTCCTTCAGTGTTGCTCCATAACCAACTTCTTTGTAGCCCCCCCTTCAGACACTGAAAGGCCACAAAAAGGTCACCTCAGAGCCTCCTCCTCTCCAGGCTGAACAGCCCCAACTCCCTCAGTCTGTCCTCACAGGAGAGGCAGTCCAGCCCTCTGAGCATCATAGAATCATAGAATCAACCAGGTTGGAAGAGACCTCCAAGATCATCCAGTTCAACCTAGCACCCAGCCCTATCCAATCAACTAGACCATGGCACCAAGTGCCTCATCCAGGCTTTTCTTGAAGACCCCCAGGGACGGTGCCTCCACCACCTCCCTGGGCAGCCCATTCCAATGGGAAATCACTCTCTCTGGGAAGAACTTCTTCCTAATATCCAGCCTATACCTACCCTGGCACAACTTGAGACTGTGTCCCCTTGTTCTATTGCTGGTTGCCTGGGAGAAGAGGCCCCCCCCCCCACCTGGCTACAATGCCCCTTCAGGTAGTTGTAGACAGTAATAAGATCACCTCTGAGCCTCCTCTTCTCCAGGCTAAACAGGCCCAGCTCCCTCAACCTCTCCTCATAGGGTTTGTGCTCCAGGCCCCTCACCAGCTTTGTTGCCCTTCTCTGGACATGTTCCAGCACCTCAACATCTTTCTTGAATTGAGGGGCCCAGAACTGGACACAGTACTCAAACAATCAGAGTTCATCAGTTTCAAGCAGGGTCTAGTATGGCTGTGGTTTATGTTCTGGACCTACAGGTCATAGTGCTTCATATTCACGCTCCTATGAATTTATTCCTGGCTGTTGAAGTCATGTCCTAATGACTCCTGCTTTAGAGATGCTTCTCCATCTATCTGTTTTTTGGTTTTGTTTTTTTTTCTGTTGTTGATGGTGGTGGTAGTGGTTTGTTGTGGTTTTTTGAATGTTTTTTTTTTTTGTTTGTCTCTTGTGTTTTTTTGTTGTTGTTGTTTTTGTTACTGTGCTTGGTCTTGGTTTTGTCTGTTTTCCTTTCAACAGGCATGTACTTCATTTGGTCTAAAGATGAAAACCATCAGTTTATCACCTCCAATCTCATATGTTTCTTTTCCCCCCACATATTTCCATAACAGAAAGGCAAAATAGAGCATCCTAATTACAGTGAGAATTGCTAGAAGAGATGGAAGTGAGGAGTTTTCTTATTTACTTTTGGTTTGCTGGAGGGTGCAGAACTTGCAAGACCAATCTGTTCAACAAGTGAGAGACAATCCCTCTTTATTTTTGACACATTCAGTTGAGGGAAAAATAAATCATGCCAAGTCTTTTGGCTTCCACACAGACTACCTGCTTTGACTGTGTTTATCCCACAAGTGCAGAAGTTAGGGAGGTCCAGAGATTCCCGCAACCACTTAGAGACATCAAATATCCCCTACTGTAACAGTTACTCTGATATCACAGTGGCAGATATGCTAGCTGCTAAAATAACATTTTGTGATGGTTTGGGGGTTACCCCGCCCCCCCCACACTTTTGAATTTGCCCCAGCTAACTCAGACGGACCCTGGGAATATAGATGAAGCAATTTATTTACAGCTAGCAGAATTTACAAGCAGCTATTTACAATATATACAGTTATATACAATTATATACAGAAATATACAAAGGATAAACAATACAAAAGCACAACTCCCCTCCCAGAAACCTGAGTCCCCAGGAGGGGCTCTCAAACCACCCCAACACCTCCCCCGGCCCTCTCAACCTTACCCCAGTTCTCAGGAAGAAGAGAGGTGCAGCCAAGAGGTTAGGGAGCAAGGTTAGTAGGAGCAGGGTTAATGAGATGTGACCAGGTCTAAGGCAAAAGCAGGAGTGAGAAACAAAATGGAGAAAAAGTCTTTCTTCTTCCCAGAGTTCTCAGCGTAACTGTGAGAGAAGTTGACATCAATTGTTTTTCATTTCACTGCCCGTTATCTAGTTCTGTTACCAAAACATTCTAGCTTGCTTCAAACTAGCACAATCCACCCCTGTCTACTTCGCTCAGAGTATCGCTGAGAATTATCCAATCTAATCTAAACCAATATTTACACTAAAATAATATATACAAGTTCAGTTCACACTTCAATCAGATGTAGGTGATTCAAAAGCTCAGAACAGGGACTCCCAGGTGATGTTGGGTTCGTGCTCACATACTGTAGATTCTATCGTAGATTCTCTCAGTGTTGGGCGCCGATGTTACCTAGAATAGAAAACTCCTAACAGCTTGAATTTAAACTCTCTCAGCTAAGGTTAAATTTCTCTGTGGAATACACTGGATTTCACCATTCTCCTGCATTACCCAGTATGTATGACCAGGACCTTCAGCAGACACCACCCCTCGGACAGGTTTCCCTTCGCCCGAAGGAGAAAATACCCAAACAGTTTTCCCTAACAGATTCTTTTCATGTACAACAGGAACTTTATCACCGTCTACTGTTTGGACCAAATCTGATTGTGCAGGTCCTGCTCTGTTTACTGAACCTCTACTATTTACCAACCAGGTAGCTTCTGCTAAATGTTTGTCCCAGTTTTTCAGAGTTCCACCCCCCATGGCTTTTAGGGTGGTTTTCAGCAAACCATTGTAGCGCTCTATCTTCCCTGAAGCTGGTGCATAGTAGGGTATGTGATAGATCCATTCAATACCATGCTCTTTGGCCCAGTTTTTCACAAGATTGTTCTTGAAATGAGTACCATTGTCTGACTCAATTCTCTCTGGAGTTCCATGTCTCCACAAGATTTGTCTCTCCAAACCAACAATGGTGTTACGTGCAGTAGCATGTGGAACTGGATATGTTTCCAACCATCCAGTGCTGGCTTCTACCATCGTTAGCACATACTGCTTGCCAGAACGAGATCGAGGTAAAGTGATGTAGTCAATCTGCCAGGCTTCACCATACTTGTATTTTGACCATCTCTCACCATACCATAAGGGCTTGATTCGCTTAGCCTGCTTAATAGCAGCACAAATGTCACAGTCATAGATGACTTGGGTGATAGCGTCCATGGATAAGTCAATTGACCTATCGCGAGCCCATCGGTATGTTCCATCTCTGCCTTGATGTCCAGATGAGTCATGGGCCCACCGAGCTAAGAACAACTCACCTCGGTGTTTCCAATCAAGGTCAATGTCAAGTTCAGAATTGGTATCAACTTGAGCAATCTTAGCAGCTTGGTCTGCCTTCTGGTTATGTTGATGTTCCTCAGTGGCTCTGCTCTTAGGCATGTGTGCATCTACGTGCCGCACCTTCACTGGAATTTTCTCCAGCCGTGCATCAATGTCCTGCCATAGATCAGCACACCAAATAGGCTTTCCTTTCCTCTGCCAACCATTCTTCTTCCAGTCCTTTAGCCAACCCCATAGAGCATTGGCTACCATCCACGAGTCGGTGTAGAGGTAAAGGATAGGCCAATTTTCACGTTCAGCCACATCAAGAGCAAGTTGAACAGCTTTTACCTCAGCGAACTGACTGGATTCTCCTTCGCCATCTTTTGTTTCGGTAACTCTCCTGGTTGGACTCCAAACCGCTGACTTCCATATTCGTTTGTTCCCAACAAGACGACAGGAACCATCTGTGAACAAAGCATAGTTCTTTTCCTGATCAGAGAGATCACCATAGGGAGGAGCTTCCTCAGCACGAGTTATTTTCTCCTCTGGAGGTTTGGAACAGTCTGTGCCTTCCGGCCAGTTGGTGATCACCTCCACCAGACCAGGTCGGTCAAGATTACCCATTCGCGTTCGTTGGGTTATCAAAGCCATCCATTTAGACCAGGTTGCATCTGTGGCATGATGCGGTGATGAACCTTTGCCTTTGAACATCCAGTTAAGAACTGGCAGTCTAGGAGCTAAAAGCAATTGTGACTCAGTTCCAATCACTTCAGAAGCTGCTTTCACTCCCTCATAGGCTGCTAGAATCTCTTTCTCAGTTGCAGTGTAATTTGTCTCTGAACCTCTGTAGCAACGTCCCCAGAAACCAAGTGGACGACCACGTGTCTCATTTGGAGCTCTCTGCCAAAGACTCCATGTTGGACCATTGTCACTGGCAGCCGTGTACAGAATGTTTTTAATGTCCGGACCAGATCTCACAGGTCCTAAGCCCACTGCATGGACTACTTCTCGTTTGATTTGATCAAAGGCTGCTTGTTGTTCAGGTCCCCACTCGAAATTGTTTTTCTTACGAGTCACATCATGCAGAGGTTTGACAATCTGACTGAAACCAGGAATATGCAGTCTCCAAAATCCCACCACACCAAGGAAAGAAAGTGTGTCCTTCTTACTGGTGGGAACTGCCATGGTGGAGACTTTGTTGATCACATCCTGAGGAATGTAACGGCGACCATCCTGCCACCGCACTCCCAGAAACTGAATTTCTTTGGCAGGTCCTTTGACCTTGTCTCTCTTAATGGCAAAACCTGCTTGCAACAGAATGTCAATGATTTTGTTACCTTTCTCGAAGACTTCCTCAGCAGTCTGGCCCCACACAATGATGTCGTCGATGTACTGGATGTGCTCTGGAGCTTTACCTTTCTCCAGTGCATTGTGGATGACTGAGTGACAGATGGTTGAACTGTGTTTCCACCCCTGAGGCAAACGATTGAACTGGTACTGGATTCCTCTCCAGGTGAATGCAAACTGAGGCCTGCACTCCTTTGCTATGGGAATAGAGAAGAAAGCATTAGCAATGTCTATGGTTGCATACCATTTAGCCTCCTTCGATTCCAGCTCGTACTGGAGCTCCAGCATGTCCGGCACAGCTGCACTCATGGGTGGCGTCACCTCGTTGAGGGCACGAAAGTCAACTGTCAGTCTCCAGTCGCCCGTAGGTTTGCGCACAGGCCAGATGGGACTGTTGAAAGGTGAATGAGCTTTCTCGATGACAGCCTGACTCTCCAATTGACGAATCAGCTGATGAATGGGCAACAAAGAGTCACGGTTAGTTCTGTACTGCCTATGATGAACAGTTTGAGTTGCAATTGGCACTTCCAGGTCCTCTATGTCATGATGTCCTACAACTGCAGATTCATCAGAAAGTTCAGGTCTAATAGACAATTTCAATTTATCATCCTCAATCTCTACAGATGCTATTCCAAAAGCCCATTTATGACCCTTAGGATCTTTGAAACAACCTTGTCTCAAAAAGTCAATTCCCAGAATGCAAGGCGCATCAGGACCAGTTACAATAGTATGTGTCTTCCACTCTTTACCAGTTAAACTGATCTCAGCCTGTATTTTAGTTAACTCTTGAGATCCACCAGTGATTCCAAAGATAGAAATGGACTCTGTCCCTTTGCAATTAGATGGCAATAAAGTACACTGAGCACCTGTGTCAACTAAAGCCCTGTATTTCCGAACTCTTGAACTGCCAGGCCACCTAATGAATACATTCCAATAGATTCGGTTCTCTCCACTATCCCTTTCCTCCTCCTGGCTGGAGGCAGGGCACCCCTAATGCTGAACATGGCATGTGGGGTGTACACAATGATTAGTATTGTTGTGAGAGGAACTGCAACTGTTGGAACAATTGCAATTGCTCTCAGGAGCTGAAGAAGTGACAGCTACTTTCCTGGCATTATTGCCTCTGTTTCTGCCACTCTGCAGTTCCCTGACTCTCTTTGAAAGAGCTGAAGTAGGTTTACCATCCCATTTGTTCATGTTCTCACCGTATGTGTCACGCAGAAGTATCCACAGTGACGCACGTGATTGCTGCTGTCTGGGTGGAATTTGTCTCCTCCTGGGCTGGAATTGCCTTGCAGGAGGTGGGCGTCTGTTCCTGACTGCAGAAACATTCACCCATTCAGATGATGCAGGAATGGTATCCTTTACCAGATTAGTAATGTTTTTGAGATCCTCCTTCAGTTCTTTCATGCCATTTCTAATGCCATATTTAAAGCAGAATTTCCATTGATTGTCACATTATTGACCAGAGCTCCTGTAATATCCTTGGTAATATTCTCAGAGATATTAAAACCAGCATAACCAAGAATAAAATCACCCCAGCTCCAGAACATATCTGAAACCTTAGCTTTAGCCTTATTATAAGCCAGATCAATGAAATAAGCAACAATTTGACCTTTTAACCAACTAAATGCCAAGAAAACAAAACCAGACCAGAGCAATGCACCAACCAAATACAATAGCTGCTTGATTAGCTTCATCTTAATTCCCAGAGCTAATTTCCACTCACTGAAATATCTAGCCCCACGTTGGGAAAGCCAATTATAAAAATGTGATGGTTTGGGGGTTACCCCGCCCCCCCCACACTTTTGAATTTGCCCCAGCTAACTCAGACGGACCCTGGGAATATAGATGAAGCAATTTATTTACAGCTAGCAGAATTTACAAGCAGCTATTTACAATATATACAGTTATATACAATTATATACAGAAATATACAAAGGATAAACAATACAAAAGCACAACTCCCCTCCCAGAAACCTGAGTCCCCAGGAGGGGCTCTCAAACCACCCCAACACCTCCCCCGGCCCTCTCAACCTTACCCCAGTTCTCAGGAAGAAGAGAGGTGCAGCCAAGAGGTTAGGGAGCAAGGTTAGTAGGAGCAGGGTTAATGAGATGTGACCAGGTCTAAGGCAAAAGCAGGAGTGAGAAACAAAATGGAGAAAAAGTCTTTCTTCTTCCCAGAGTTCTCAGCGTAACTGTGAGAGAAGTTGACATCAATTGTTTTTCATTTCACTGCCCGTTATCTAGTTCTGTTACCAAAACATTCTAGCTTGCTTCAAACTAGCACACATTTGGAAAAGTAGTAATTAGAATCAGGCACATAACTTTGTGTCTGTGTAATGCATGAAACTTCTGCTCCTGTCATTTAAAAGGAGCAGAGAAAATTAGTTTCCTTAAATCCCCCCAAAATCCCAGACCAAACGAAAGAAACAAAAAAACCCCAAACCTTCTAGAAAAACCTGAGGCTCCCCTTAGAAAAGTGATCTAGAAAATGAGCTACCAGTGTGCTTGCAGGTGGTTCTGACAGCAGATCTAGCAATGTGTTTGTTTGGCTACTGTGACACATATTAAGCTTCAGTGCATCCCCCTCAAGGTTTAGAACATGCATGACTACTAAATAAGGGAGATGCATTATGCTTTGACTGCTTATCCCTGAAGCCTGCATAGGCAAAGATTTGAAAGAAAGGCAGGACTTAGAGAAGAAATCATATAGTGACAAGGAAGACTTTGAGATGGAGCAGTGATGATTCAGCTATGGTTTTCTAATCAGCAACCATGGCACATTTCCTTGCACATAATTATGTGATTAGGTTGCTGTCATTTAAAAGATAATTAAAATTGTATGTAAAAGATCTTCTACAAATATACATCTAATACTCTTAAATACTTCTTAAACATATCCAGTACAATTTACAGAATATATTTCACAGGACTTTATAAGATTTTTTTTTTCAGCTCTTTCTCTGAAGTGGAGAACCTTAAAGCTGGATCAGATTCTTTTCTCTCCCTGTACTGAGGAAAGGAAATTTTTCACTCCCACTGTACAAATGTAATTCAGGAATCTTGCTTTTGTTCCTGCCTGTAATTAGTATTAACTAGAACTTCTGTAATGATCAAAACAAAAAGAAGCAAAGAAATTATTTTGTCAAAGCTACTGGGAAAGATAAGGAGGAAGATTTAGGTTTCCTGACTCGGTGTCATAGTGTTTACATTAAATACCACTGCTTCTCAATAGCCTTTGCATCTGTTGTATAGAATGTTCAGAGCTGATAAAATGATTAACTACCACCTCTTAGTAAACTTAGAGACAATTCATAAAGCTTTTCTCTAGTTTTTTTAGACAGAAGCTTTGAAAAGAGGCACAGGGGTTAATATGACTTCAATCTGATTATACTCATGTCAAGGAAATTTTTTTCCCCACTCATTTTACATTGCAGCTCAGTTTGTCTCTAAACATCTCTCAGCACACCTCTGCAGCCTGCTCACTTGGGTGTCTTGTAGGTTTCAGCAGTTTGTAAGCCATTCCTAAAATTGCTTTCAAATTCTTGAAACTCTGAGATGTAAAGCATGGGTCTCACCTTTTGCACTGTGTTGTCTGTGTGATAACAATTGAAACAGTATTTGTTGGGTTTTGCTTTTCTGAGATATCTGTAATTTCTATATGATTTTGGTCTTTAAGGTAATAAGTACTTTTTTCAATGGTGTGAAATGCCTGAAAGGACTCTTGTAAGGATAACTCCTGTGGAAATACAGCTGACTGATAGAAATCAATGGAGTAATGCAATGGTTGCCAGAAGCTGAGGTGGACACATCTAAGATGGGATTAGGAAGTAAAGTCTGCACTGATACCACTCAAGCAGCAGAAGTGTTTGTGATGTTATACTTCATGATCTGGAAAAGTGGCTGAATGAAAAATGTTGATGGAAACTAGAGGAGAACAAAGGAAAACTGCAGGTCATGTTTATGTGGCCAAGATGTGCAGAATATTCTGACTGAAGGTTTGAAGCATCTCTGATTCCAATGGAATGGTAAAACTTCTCTTTATAAAGAAAGAGAATTTGTCTTACTCTTTCTGGCTGTGAGTTATTAGCATACTCATCAACTAATCAGAGATGTCATTCTGGATTACAGCCAGCATAAATTGTGAACAGAGCCAACTAACATAGTCTTAGTCTCTATTACTGTCTGTGAAATTCAGTTCTCCAGGTAATATCATCTCACCAAGTCAAACACAAAGTGAGATTAGAAGTAAAAAGACAGGCTTTTATCATTCAGGCATACACAATAATGCTGTTAATGGGGGTTACAGTACTTTAATGTTTAAAAGCCTCATGTACTGACACTAGTCATGTTCTGTACATAAAAACAACACCCAGGAAAAGCTAATTTACTGCCTCGAGACATCTCCATTTTTCTCTTATTTTGTGTTACTGATTGGTTTACACACAAAAAAAAGGTTCTTGGTTCACTGTTGCATTGAAACGTTTCTGTGCTCAATTTTGTCATTCTTATGTAAGCTTGCAATATGAGAACAACAGCAAAATTCATGTTAACACTTTCCTGAAATCAGCTTCTCCTATTTCTTTTAGAAATAAAGCACTTCATTGGATGTAAATGTCTAGCTCTGGAGAACCTATGCTTTCTCATCTCAGCAGTTCAGTTTTTCAGTGGAAAGGCAAAACAGGCCATTTTTTGACATTGGATCTACATGACTGGCAAGAAGTGAGTAAAAGAATGGATGAAAATTAATCAGGCTTATCCCTCAGAATAATATTGTCTGAGAGAAGACTTCTTCATTAATTAGACCTGGTCTTGCTTCTGTGAAGTTTTAATGAAATTTTTTTAAGTGGCTAAAATTATGAAGGCTTTTGTTTAATCCTGGATCTCTGTTTTATCCATTTGAGTTATTCTTCTGGCTTCAGTTAGGGGAGCCATCAATGACCTGAAAGCAAATGTATGGCTATGTCTATATTAACAAGAATACTAGCTCAACAGAAGATGGGGCTGTTTAGCCTGGAGAAGAGGAGGCTCAGGGGGGACCTCATTGCTGTCTACAACTACCTGAAGGGACATTGTAGCCAGGAGAGGGGTTGGCCTCTTCTCCCAGGCAAGCAGCAACAGAACAAGGGGACACAGTCTCAAGTTGTGCCGGGGTAGGTCTAGACTGGATGTTAGGAGGAAGTTCTTCCCAGAGAGGGTGATTTCCCATTGGAATGGGCTGCCCAGGGAGGTGGTGGAGTCACCATCCATGGAGGTCTTCAAGACAAGACTGGATGAGGCACTTGGTGCCATGGTCTAGTTGATTGGATAGGGCTGGGTGCTAGGTTGGACTGGATGATCTTGGAGGTCTCTTCCAACCTGGTTGATTCTATGACTCTATAGTATTAGATCAAAGAAGTTGATGCTGGAGCCTCAGCATTTGTGCTAGTTTGAGCCTAGCTAAAATGTTTTCGTGAGAATTAGATTATAGGCTGTGAAAAGAAAACAATGATGTCTACTTCACTCATAAGCTTGCTGAGATGTATAAGAACAAGAACAAAAACATAGATAACAGTGTCTCTCTGTCTGGCCTTTGGGCTGAACTTGGGCCACTGGGTTGATCAGAGGGCTGGATTGCCTCTCCTGTGAGGTCAGACTGAGGGAGTTGGGGCTGTTCAGTCTGGAGAGGAGGAGGCTCCCAGGAGACCTTCTTGTGGCCTTTCAGTATCTGAAGGGGGCCTACGAAAAGGCTGGGGAGGGACTTTTCAGGATATCAGGGAGTGACAGGACTAGGGGGAATGGAGCAAAGCTGGAGGTGGGTAGGTTCGGGTTGGATGTGATGAGGAAGTTGTTCAGCATGAGAGTGGTGAGAGCCTGGAATGGATTGCCCGAGGAGGTGGTTGGGGCCCCATGGCTGGAGGTATTTAAGACCAGGCTGGATGAGGCTCTGGCCAGGCTGATCTAGGGTAGGGTGTCCCTGCCTATGGCGGGGGGTTGGAACTAGATGATCCTTGTGGTCCCTTCCAACCCTGACTGAGACCAACCCCACCTGGATACAACCTCCCTTCAGGTAGCTGTAGACATCGATGAGGTCTGCCCTGAGCCTCCTCTTCTCCAGGCTAAACAACCCCAGCTCCCTCAGCCTTTCCTCACAGGGCTGTGTTCCAAGCCTTTCACCAGCTTTGTCACCCTTCTCTGGGCATGTTCCAGCATCTCAACACCTCTCTTGAATTGAGGAGCCCAGAACTGGACACAGTACTCAAGGTGTGGCCTGACCAGTGCTGAGTACAGGGGAAGAATAACCTCCCTTGTCCTACTGGCCACACTGTTCCTGATACAGGCCAGGATGCCATTGGCTCTCTTGGCCACCTGGGCACACTGCTGGCTCATGTTCAGCTACTATCTACCTGTACAAAATTTTCATTTTGCTTCTTCAGTAAACCCCAAAACAAACATGCTAATCTAATGTCTAGGTAAGTGGCCCCAATGATAAGAACTGTTTAACAAATAAAAGCATAGTTGCCTACTGGTATGCATTCAAAAAAAAAAACCTATTTCATTTGAGAAGCAGCAGCATAGTGTTAGGGTATAGGAGACATCCCTGATGCCTGTAAGATGTAGCCATTGAACTGGGACACAAAGTGCATGTGCACAGTAAGGGTTATTATTAACAGATAAAAGCTTTCCAGATCAATGGACACTTTGGCAAGCTTTCATTCTTGACCACAGCTTTTTCCACATGCTGTCAGCTGTGACCAATAAATCTAAACATATATTTACTCTGCATGCTCTACCCCAGTGTTTTTAGGAGAACACGTGAGTCCTAACAGCTATACAAATAGGCAGTAAACTAGGACCCTTTTGGAAACAAATCATTTTCCCTTTTCTTAAAACACACTACATGCTGACAAGACAGATGAAGAAATAAAGGATCAATATAAGGTATTAATCTCTCCAGAATTACTATTATATGCAGCCCTTTGAGCACATGTCTGGAGCTAGTGAATTATTGTGTTTGAAGTCAAACTGCAGATTAAACTTAGAGAATGCAGAAAGAGGCAGCCAAAGAGAGGGAGAGAAATGAATCTGTGTAAGGGGGAGGGGAGTGACATTTTGATTTGACACATTAGCATCTTTGTATTACTGTTCTGCCAGTGAAGAGCCTCTCTGGAGGTGTATGAAAGATTTTGCACTTAAAACTAAACCGGCAAAATAATCTTTGCTCTTCAGATTAATGTTAGAAAATTTTCTTTTGCTTGTCTAGGGCAGTTCTGATTCTCTCTGCAGACATTTAAAACATCTTTTTATTTTTCTCATCTTCCTTCAGGTCTGAGATCCCAAAATGTGCTAGTCTCTATGCAAGAGAGAAAAACAGTCACAGCTTTGTAGCTCGTTTTTTCTCTAATTGAAGTTCCTTCTCCACTTGTCACAACCTCAGAACACAAGGTGCAGGGAGGCAGAAGAGCCTTCAGGTGGCAAGCAGGCACATGAAAATTAGATAAATCAAGGTGCCAGAGACACAAGTGAGAGCAAACTCTTATTTCACAGGCCTCTTTTCTGATGGCTGTGATTTCTATCCAGCCCCAGACTCACCTTCTTCTCACACTCTATGCATTTGCTGACAGTTATCTTGGCAAAATTTTCAGTATACATTATGCCACACTTTGGGTACCCCCCTGTCATAATTTGCTCTGTGCTTGTCCCTCAAATTCCATCTAAACAACCCTGCTTTCACTGAGAACTGGTTTCTGCCTTAGAATAGTTTATGATTATTGACTGAACATTTACAATGACTCTTCCTTTTGCTCCCTGCTTGCTCAGTTTCCCTGTTGTGGTTACAACTGTGATGGCAAATACTGATTGTTCTTGAGTGAAAAGGAGGAAAAAAAAAAAAGGTCTTCCTGAACTGTCTGAACTCTTTTGACTTTGACACTCCCTTCTCTATAATTTGAATATATGAATCTGAGGGTCCAGAAGGGAAGCTGATAAATCAGATAAAAAATATTTTCTAAATCAAGAAACATAGAATTATAGAATCATAGAATCAACGAGGTTGGAAGAGACCTCCAAGATCATCCAGTCCAACCTAGCACCCAGCCCTAGCCAGTCAACCAGACCATGGCACTAAGTGCCTCATCCAGGCTTTGCTTCAGCACCTCCAGGGACGGTGACTCCACCACCTCCCTGGGCAGCCCATTCCAATGCCAATCACTCTCTCTGGCAAGAACTTCCTCCTAACATCCAGCCTATATCTCCCCTGGCACAACTGGAGACTGTGTCCCCTTGTTCTGTTGCTGGTTGCCTGGGTGCAGAGACCAACCCCCACCTGGCTACAGCCTCCCTTCAGGTAGTTGCAGACAGCAAAGAGGTGACTCCTGAGCCTCCTCTTCTCCAGGCTAAACAACCCCAGCTCCCTGGCTCTTCAAAACTTTTGATCCTCAGTAATGCTTTAGTTCACAAATATTTACTTTCATTACTAATTTCCTGTGCAGGACCTTGTCAGAGGACTGAATAAGCTGCCTGCTCTCTCCTACTTTGGTGGCACTTAACTGACTTTCAGCACATCAGTGAGACTCTTCAGAAACCTCTGCAGCCCAGGGCTTTATCACATCCTGGTCTTTCAGATGTTTATTGTTTTAATTCCTGATATGAATGCAATGTTTATTCATCTGTAACTTCTTGAATCACTTTCGAAGCCTTTTTAATTAGAGACATAAAATTTGCCACTCTCTAAGTAACCAATATAGTAAGCACTTTTTAATTAAAGCCTGCACATTTTACTAGCTGCTTTGTCCCCTCAAACTTCAGCTTCTGCATACTACAGTGTCTGTCAGGCCTGTTGACTTGAAGCTTTTCAATTATCAGTTTCTTTTGGCATCTTGTCCTATGATAACTAAATCATTAAGAGCTCCTCGTGATTATTGACAGCTGAAACAAGCCCAATGCAAAAAGTCCTACTCATTCTCAACAGCAGAGACTGGCACAAAGACAAAACTGTTAGAACTATCTACATCTTTTCTAATTGCTCTTTTCATCTCCAAGGACCTATGTTCGAATGCATCAGCAACTGTGAATCTGCAGTTTCACACATTTCCATATCCTGAAATCACATTTCTGTATACTGAAATCAGGCTTATAATGTCCCTTCACCTTGCTTTATTTTTGCTCTAATGAAACCCATGCCAGGTATATATTGGTTAGCACAGTTGCTATTAATCTCTTGAGCCTGTAAGACTTTAACCTCAGTGCAAGGCTTTTTCTCTGCTTTTTGTTGCTCTTCCCAGCTAAACTGCAAAACTAGCAGTGCTGCATGAATTGCCACAGTCTCTGATGCATTTTTGAGGAGAACTATACATATTTAGCTAAAATGTTGCTATACTACATTATATTATGGGCATAAGAGAAAAATATGGTATGAATATAGAATTTATTTTAAATTATTTCTGGCAAAGAGGAAGCATTTTGGTGGTATTTTTGGCTCCTCAATTCAAGAGAGATGTTGAGGTGCTGGAAATGTGTCCAGAGAAGGGCGACAAAGCTGGTAAAGGGCCTGGAACACAAACCCTATGAAAAGAAGCTGAGGGAGCTGGGGGTGTGCAGCCTGGAGAAGAGGAGGCTCAGGGGGGACCTCATTGCTGTCTACAGCTACCTGAAGGGAGGCTGTAGCCAGGTGGGGTTGGTCTCTTCTGCCAGGCACCCATCAACAGAACAAGGGGACACAGTCTCAAGTTGTGCCATGGGAAGTACAGGCTGGATGCTAGGAGGAAGTTGTTGCCAGAGAGAGTGATTGGCATTGGAATGCCAATTGGAAATCCCTTCTCAGTCTTCTAATGGGAGCTCCAGAATGAGATGCAGTATGTATGTTAATCTTTATTTAATTAGCATTCTACCACCCAGAAATACTTCTGTTTGTTGGTTTTAATTTTTTTTCCCATGAGATGGATTTTCTACTATCAGTAATGTAACAATATTGGCCTGAAAGGGATCTAAGCTCTTAAAAAAACCCCAAAAACCAGAAAGAAACAAACCCCATATAAGTCCCACTGCCAGACTTTTCAGTTGCAAACCCTAAGTAGAGTCTAATGTCTAATTTTAAGATCTCCCACTAAAGCTCATGCTGGAGTGTGTCCAGAGGAAGGCCACTGGGGTGAGGGGCCTGGAGCACAAATCCTATGAGGAGAGGCTGAGGGAGCTGGGCCTGTTTAGTCTGGAGAAGAGGAGGCTCAGGGGGGACCTCATTGCTGTCTACAACTACCTGAAGGGGCATTGTAGCCAGGTGGGGGGTGGCCTCTTCTCCCAGGCAACCAGCAATAGAACAAGGGGACACAGTCTCAAGTTGTGCCAGGGTAGGTATAGGCTGGATATTAGGAAGAAGTTCTTCACAGAGAGAGTGATTGGCATTGGAATGGGCTGCCCAGGGAGGTGGTGGAGGCACCGTCCCTGGAGGTCTTCAAGAAAAGCCTGGATGAGGCACTTAGTGCCATGGTCTAGTTGATTGGATAGGGTTGGGTGCTAGGTTGGACTGGATGATCTTGGAGGTCTCTTCCAACCTCATTGATTCTATGATTCTATGATTCTGTGATGCTCAGAGGGCTGGACTGCCTCTCCTGTGAGGACAGACTGAGGGAGTTGGGGCTGTTCAGCCTGGAGAGGAGGAGGCTCTGAGGTGACCTTTTTGTGGCCTTTCAGTGTCTGAAGGGGGGCTACAAAGAAGCTGGGGAGGGACTTCTTAGGCTCTCAGGGAGTGACAGGACTAGGGGGAATGGAGCAAAGCTGGAGGTGGGTCGGTTCAGGCCGGGCGTGAGGAGGAAGTTGTTGAGCATGAGAGTGGTGAGAACCTGGAATGGATTGCCCAGGGAGGTGGTTGAGGCCTCGGCCCTGGATGTGTTTAAGGCCAGGCTGGATGAGGCTCTGGCCAGCCTGCTCTAGGGTAGGGTGTCCCAGCCCATGGTGGGGGGTTAGATCTAGATGATCCTTGTGGTCCCTTCCTACCCTGACTGATTCTATGACTCTATGATTACTCCTTTAAGACAAACAGAGCTGGCCTAGTGTGTCTATCTAAGTGACAGGAAGGGGCCTACAGGTGCATTGTCTAGTAAGGTGCAGCAGAAACTCTGGATGGAATGTCACCATCTGTGCCTGTGCCTAAAATGGAACTTAATTTGAAGATGTGATTTAAATTGTTCTTTTACCAATTAAAATACCAGAATGCCAAAGCCATGACAAGATTTTCCCTGTCACCTTCTTAAAATTATGACAGACTTTTTCTTCCCCCCCCCCCCCCCAAGCTCTCTCTAGAAGTTGATAGGGAGTAAATTTTGAAAGCAGTGACATTAATGGGACTCATGCAGTTAAATCCCTGTACATCACACTGAAAATGTACTTGGTAGTGTACTAATGACAGTGGAGGTCCTTGAATATTTATGATGTTCCATGTGCTGTGTGGCACAGTCAACCTGCTAGAGGGAAGAGATCCATCCAGAGGGATCTGGGCAGGCTGGAGAGGTGGGATCAGGCCAGCCTCATGACATTCAACAAGGCCAAGTGTAAGGTCCTGCACCTGGGGCAGTGCAATCCCAAGCACAGATACAGACTGGGTAGTGAATGGCTTGAGAGTAGCCCTGAAGAAAATGACTTGGGGGTGCTGGTAGATGAGAAGCTCAACATGAGCCAGCAGTGTGCAACTGCAGCCCAGAAAACCAACTGTATCCTGGGCTGCATCAAGAGAAGTGTGGCCAGCAGATCGAGGGAGGTGATTCTCCCTCTCTACTCCACTCTGGTGAGAGCCCACCTGGACTACTGTGTCCAGTTCTGGAGCCACTAAGACAGAAAGGATCTGGACATGCTGGAATGTGTCCAGAGAAGGTCCATGAGGATGATTAGAGGGCTGGAACATCTTTCCTATCAAGATAGGCTGAGACAGTTGGGGTTATCCAGTCTGGAGAAGAGAAGGCTCTGAGGAGACTTATTGTGGCTTTCCAGTATCTTAAAGGGCCCTACAAAAAAGCTGGTGAGGGACTTTATAAGGTGACAGGTAATGATATGACTAAGGAGAATGGATCCACGCTAGAGAAGGGTAAATTTACATTAGACATTAGGAAGAATTTCTTCACCATGAGGGTGGTGAGACCCTGCAACAGGTTTACCCAAAGAGGTAGTGGAAGCCCCATGCCTGGAAGCTTTTAAGGCCAGGCTGAATGGGGCTCTGGACAACCTTATCTACTGTGATGTGTCCCTGCCCACAGCAAGGGGATTGGAACCAGGTGATTTTCAGAGTTACTTCCAACCCTGACAATTCTGTGATACAGTCAGAACATGACAGGTACAAAATTAAGTTCAATAAGGGGGGGATGGGGGGAGAGGGCAGGAGAGAGAGAGAAGAAGAATCTAGGGTGCACATTTGGTAAGTTTGTCTTAAAATATTAAGCTAAGAGCTGCCTATTTTTAAAAGCACCTGACTATTTTTCCTAAAGAGAAAGCCAAATGAAGACCATCAGCCTCGATCCATTCCACTGCAGTTGGCCCAGTGTATACAACTCTAGTGTAGAATGGCCCTTGGCATTTTTTAAAGGCAAAATATCTCTTTCTCTCAGGTGTCTTTTACTGCTCCAAAATTGGTGAAGAACTTTGTACTTCAAAAGTGTTCTAGTCTTTGTAATCATTTCCTGTTACTCCTTTAGGGAACTGAAAGCACAGCAATCAGATTTCATGTTTTGCCTTAAAGATCCAGCATATATGCATTGGGTGCTAGCTAAAAGGGACTAAATATTTTGCATACATGTACATATGAGGAAAAGATATACAAAAGTAAAGACCTCAAATATGTGTTGCAGTCCTCTTGCCTCGCCAAGAAGGTAAAATTGGCAAAAATAGGAACATTGTTGCTATGCATCTCATGGTCCTTGCTCATGTCCCCATGGTAACTAGCAGAAGTCATTCGCATTCAGCAGAAGCATCAGGGAGATGCATGCATGCAGTAGCTCAGATTGTCCAAAAGAGATGGTGAATATGGCCAGTTTTGAAAGGACTCTAAAAAGTCACTCTCAGGAAGTTAATTGAAGTCCTGTTAACAAGGTAAAGCACTCCAAAACAGCATTTTCATTTTAAAGATAATTTAAAACTTCATTAAGGGGCAACATTTGGGCAGCTGGGTAGCATAGCATACAGCTCATGATGTCACTCAGTAAAACTTCTCTGAAAGCAGAGAGAGGGATTCTTTTTTAACTTCAGTTTTGGTTCCTCATTTTTACTGAAATATTAAAAACAAAAGTTTAATATTTTGTCCACTATTGCATGCCTGTTCTCTTCCTCCCTAAAATGTCCTCCTCTCTCTCTCTCTCTCTAAAAGAGCTACAAGGAAAAGTCACTGGTTCCTTCTATCTATATGTGCAATGACATCTCTTTAACTGGCCAGGTTGGAAAAATAATTCCAGTAAAACCCAAAGATTCCAGGAAGTGCAAGGAAAATGAAACAAATTAAATAACAAAAAGATGAAAAAACAGTTCTGCAGGTGGAGGGATTCAGGCCTACACTTCATACATAGTAGCTTGGATGAGTCTGAGAAAAGAATGAATGCTATATTTTAATTTTTTTTTTTCTTCCTACTTTCTTTTCTCATGATTCATCTTAATGTTGAAATTCCAGCTTCTTTTCTCTTTAAGGTCTTGAGGTCCCACATCCAATTAGTCTGTAATGATGTTTCTCTTGTGAGATCCCACAGGAGTCTCAATCTCTGATATATTTAAAGGGGTGAATTTTTAAACCTAGCATGCTCTGCAGTACTTCAGTCAACGTTTCCTGCCGTTGCTGCTGTTGCTTTTAGAAGAGAATTATTGGTTTGTGTGTGTATGTTTATGTATGAATATAAATGTGTGTGTGTGTCTGGATATAAATATAAATGTATGCACGTGTGTATACGTAGCTCACATACCTGTATGCACAGCCTCACAGACAGGCACAGATGCACACCCACAGATGGGAGATACCCAGTTTGTGTCAGGAGCATAATACTGTGAGGGTACAAAGCAGTGTGTGAGGGTGTGGGAGCTGGCTTTTGTCAGACTCCATCCCTTGCACCGACCTGAGTATGATGGAAATAGTTGATTCCTCAACCGGCCTGTGACTCTACAACCCTCTCCAGCGCTGTCAGGTACTGCAGGAGGCTGATGTAAAGGTTTCTAAATCTAGATGTGTTTCTAGCTCAAGACAAGTGCTAGGCGTAGCATGCCATACCCATCTGATTGCTGTTGGGTGCTGTATTTGTGCACTCATCTGCCTTAACTCTGGGACTTACAAGCTGCTGGAGGGGTGCAAGGTGTGGTTTTACTAACACATCAGTTCAGCCTTTGGTTCATCTCCACTGAGTGGCAAAAAAACTGGTAGCTAGTTCTTGTGACTCATCACAAGTGATTGTTTGAATTATCACTGTAGAAAACCTCTGTGAAAGTATCTCAGAACAGAAAAGAACAAAGCCAACACTGCACTGCTTTCATATGAAGAATTAACCTACACTCACATAGCCCAGGAATACCTATATATTTACCTAATAAAGCCTGAGGTCACATTCACATAACTCAAGATAAGACTGTATGACAAACGCAGCAAACACAGCAGTTCTTTTCAATATAGTAATATTTGATCACCTGAAATCTTCTTATAACAGGGATAAAGAAAGAGAGAAATAATTTTGGCAGTCTTTCTCTGGATTAACCATGCCTTAACATACTGCACTAACTAAATTCTGCATAGCAAAATTATTATTCAGGCCCACTTCCCTGGCTTGAAGTTTGATACAGAAACTAAGTTCACTGAACTATACATAGAAACTCTGCAGAACTCTGCTGTATCCTGAGCTGCTCTCTTGCAGAGTTTGGAACTTTGATTCAAAGCATTCGTTTCACACCTGGGTTCACACTCTATGAGATCAGCTCAACTTAGGCTAATATGTTTAGTACCTTCTCTGCTTGTGGTTTTCTGTCAACTCCGAGGTGAAGCACATTGTTCTGTATAGCCATGCAGAGGATTTGCACAGCAGTGACATTATAGAAACAATGCATTTGATTTATGACCCCCTACATTTCTGATTTTGCATTCATTGAAGTGAATAAAGAAAAGAATGCATTTTTAATGGAGCAAAACCTCCTACATTATTACAATTACACTTCTAAACTTTACATAATACTGTCAATAAAAATATTTGGGTTTGCTACCTTTAGTTTGTTGACAATTAAGGCATTCTTAATGTATGCTTGAGGGTAAATGAAATCAGCATGGGCTAGAAAGCAGAAGTTTCAGTGTCTTGGGTTAAACCCTCTAGGGTAAATGAAATCAGCATGAGCTAGAAAGCAGAGATTTCAGTGCCTTGGGTTAAACCCTCTAGGGTAAATGAAATCAGCATGGGCTAGAGAGTAGAGATTTCAGTGTCTTGGGTTTTGTCCTTGGACAAGAAAACAGAGTTTTTCTATCTGCCATGTAAGAGAAATAGAAGTTGCCTGGTAGAGATACTATGAGATTTCATTAGCTAATGTTTACAGAGAGCTTTGAACTAATGAAGCATTACAGAGCTAAGCATTGCTTTCAGCCACGGTACTTCAAGGATGTTGAAAGGATCAAATATCCTTTTCACTTGCACACATTGAAGAGGAGGCTTTATTTTGTTTTGAAGTTCTAACATCCTTTTGGCTTTTTATTTCTCTTCAAGGTTGCTTCTTACCTTTAATTGACTACTTACTCTGTATTCCTTTTGTCTGTGTCCTCCTTTTCGTATAAACATTGATTTGAGGTTTGTGTGCAGCCGCTTAACTGGATGCTTGGCAGAAGGACTAATGCATGCTAAAAAAGAAGGTTCCTTATTTCAAGAATATTGCAGACTTCAAGAATATCCATTCCCACTGTTCATTTTCTGTTACCAGAGTGGCATAGGCTTGGTCAGTATTATCTTGAGTCTACTATATCATAGCAGAGTGAAATTGAAAGGATTTATATCTTGGGTAACATACAGTGATATGTAGGCAGCTTTATATCATTTGAGGATTGTAATGAGTAAATCGATCCTTGCTTTGAAAAGGAGCCTGCAGATGTGACTTGTATGCCATTTGGTTTCAAAAACTTTATTTTTGTAATCGGATTTTTTTTTCTTTTGAAAGAAAACAGCAAAATTTATGAGAGGTAGAGAGATTTTTATTTCACAAGCAGTTCTCCACTCTCACCAAAGAATGTGTTCTAGCAACAGGAATTTTTGCAAGACAAAGGGACAAGTTTTCACCACATTCTACAGAACTGGCATGGTGAATTTTACTTGCTGCAAGAATTAGATTTGGTTGTGTTGGTTTTAATTATTTCTATTTACTCAAGGGTTTCTCTTGAATGGATAAAACCCTGAAATCTTGTGGAACAGTTTTGTTTGCTGATGGCCCAGGGATCTTTGTGCAGAGATTTTCAGGCCTTTAAATCATGCCTGAAACAACTTTCATATCTAGCACAAAGTCAGTGGGTTCAGGAGCTTTTTTTTTCCAGACTGGTCATGAATAATTTGATACAGCTATGAACAGTTTAAACAGATTTCCAAACATTCAGTTTAATTAATCATTCCCTCTCTGTCCTAAGCCTGAATTTCCAATAATATAGTTTCAATAATATGGTTTCTTCACTTTCTGTCTTATCACACTTCTAATTTCTCAAAATTTTCTATGAAGATGAATTATTTGCTGCTACTACTGTTATGGTATTGGTGTTCTGGCATTACCTCAAGAAATGCTGAGTACAAATGGAATGGGATGCGTTTCAAATCAGCATGTATACGCACTAAAGGGAAGCAGATAAGAAATGCCACAGCTGAAAAGGCAAGGGAATCACGGAATCTTGGATGTAATCACAATGGTCTGAAAGAAAATACAAGAGAAGAAAATCCAAGGACAAACCTTACGGGTCTACAGGACGCTGGAGAGCTGAGGTGAAACAAAAAACCTCAGATAATCAAGACACACAAACCTAGTAAAAGTACAGGTTCTCTTTTATTCCTTTCTGAGGAACTGTGAGTGCGAGAAACATCATCAACCACACCACTGAATATTGCTTGGGCAGAGGCAGAGTTGCTCAGAGCAACACAAGTGAAGCATACCCTCGGGACTGTATTTTTTCCTAGAGTACTGGCAGCAGGCACATTTTTAACCACATCAAGTTCAGTTACACAGAATTTCCTTTAGGGAAAAAGTCTACTGTAAGAAGTCCAGAATAGGATTAAATAAGTTTGTTGTGTAACAGGAAGGAAAACTCTTCTGTGAGACGAGAAAGTTTGGACCATGTGCTGGTTTGAGGGTAATTGGAATATATTACTGAGAGAAATTAAATGAGAGGAAAAAAACAACAGTAACCTATATCCCTCATTCTTCTGCTGAGAAACACAACTAGTAAAAGTATAGATAAGACACTTCTTACGCACTGCTCACCTCTCAGTTATGATCCTTCTTTTCTGTTGGTCTGGTCTCTGTGGCTGCCTTTAACTTAACTCTTTAATCCAACCAAACCCTTTTCCCTCTAACCTCCATGTTGGTTTTTTTTGTTTGGTTGGTTGGTTTTTGGTTTTCTTTTGACATCTCACCTCAGATCTCTCCTAATTTATCATGTGAGATATATGTAAGTTGATCTGGTTATTTCTGAGGGAAGGGAAAGAGGGGAGGAGGGACAGAGGAGGCTTGGGTTGGGAGCCCTCCTAGCAATCTGATTTCTGGGAGAGGTATTGTGTTTCTGTATTATGTTTAACTTGTATATAACTGTACATATATGTGTGTATATATATGCTTGTAAACTGTGTTAAGCTGTAAATGTAGCTTCATTCCCTAAATTCCAGCCAGCTGAGTCGAGTCTGGGTGATTTCACTGAATAGGTAGGCAGGTAACTCCCAAATCATCACATCTTATTTTGGCACTTCAACATGAGGCTAATTCAATTTGATTGAATCCTGATTAAGTCTGGAAGTTAAGATGAAGTTATTTTACATTTTGTTTTCCATTTTGTATCTCTTAGGGGCTTGTTTTTTCTACTGTTGGTTGACAGTGAAAATTGGTTAATTGATTTTTGATATGATATGGAGGAAGCTTAAAGGGATCTTTCTGGAATTTGGAATTGTGTTTTCAGTTGGGTTGACTTTAACATTACTGAAATTACTACCAACACTGCTTTTAATAAGTCAGGAAATATTACAACTTCTCTTTCTCCTCTTACAGATTTAATGTGTGTTGTCTGACCAAAAGCTGAGCTTCCAGACCCCTGTGGTGAGTCCTATACATGTAATACAGTGGTATATTTATCATGTATGAATGTAGCCCTAATAATTCTGGTTTTAGGACTAATGGTAGCATTGTGTACACAAAAATTCAACTGCGGCTGCTTTAAGAAAACAGAAGAGGCAGATTTCTAAAAGCTCACAAGCTCCTGATATAGAAGGAAAACAATTTCATGTTCCATAAACAATTGCTCTAAAACTCCTACAGGGGGAGGAAAAGGAGACACAGCTACTGCAGATTCTGGGAATTCGTCCAAGAGTACATTATTTACCAATAACATGGCAGAGGGCCAAAGGGCATCTTCTCCTCAAGCTGTCCAGCTTTCAGCTGTTTGTAATTCTGCACCTAGCTCAAATCCACAGGCTTCTAACCCTAAATCAAATTCAAACTCATAGGCATCAGGTCAGACCTTCAATGATTCAGACCTGCTAGAAGGCTTTTCTACCACCTTTCTCGCTACCGCAAAGGTGCAGGCTAAGACCAAGCATTTGACAAAGAGTGATTCAAGAGAGGATTTAGGGGAAGGGACCTCTGGTACACAAAAGGAAGAAGAGGAGAAATACAGTCCTAGAGACATAGCTAATATAGTCAGGTCTCAAAACTCTGATGAGAAAAGCTATGTGAGATTGGTTGCCAAGAAGGAGGATGGCTCTGAGGAGTTTAACAGTGCTCTTAGGAAACTTCTGTTTCTAGGCCAAGGACAATCAGGACAACCAGAGGAAGAGGAGGAGGAGGATGATATCCAAGATTCCCATGATCCCCTCAGAGAGATCAGGGAAGTTAGGAAGGAATAGACAAGGAAGTCAGGAGAGCCAATCCTAAACTGTCTGGTGAGATGCAGTACTATTGGTGCAAATGCCCTACAGGTAGGAGACAAGTCTGCCAAGCAGCTAGGATCACTCACCAAGTGAGATGTATGATGCCCAGTGACAGGACAAGGGGCAATGGGTGCAAGCTGAAGGGTAGGAAGTTTCATGGAAACATGAAGAGGATTTGTTTTCCCTGTGAGGGTGACGGAGCACTGGAACAGGCTGCCCAGAGGAGTTGTGGAGCCTCCATTTCTGGAGATATTCAAAAACTGCCTGGATGCATTCCTGTGTGATCTGGTCTAGGAGATCCTGCTCTGGCAGGGGGGTTGGATGGGATGATTTTTCAAGGTCCCTTCCATCCCCTGACATTCTGTGAAGTTTCTGTGTGGTGTGCTGGGAAATATCACAGAGCTTTGGAACTATTTAAACACTGTTACTTCACTTAAGTGTCTAGCACTCTTAAAAATGCATTTCAGAAACCAAAAATATAGGACATGGCAGTATCTCAGACTTCCTGAAAGAGTGGCAAATGTGAGTTTTGGAAATGTTGTCATATTCAATTGTGACTTGGCTTGCCTGGATGTGTGGACAGTGAAGTCCTTTCCCAAACATAACTGCTTGGGGCAGTATGGTTGGAGAGCTGCCTGGCAGAAAGGGATCTGGGAGTTGTAATAGACAGGCAGCTGAATATGAGCCAGCAGTGTGCCCAGGTGGCCAACAAGGCCAAGGGCAGCCTGGCTTGTATGGGAAATGCTGCTTCCAGCAGGAGTAGGGAGGTGATTGTCCCCTTGTACTCAGCTCTGCTGAGGCCACACTCAAGTATTGTGTTCAGTTTTGGTCAGTGCAATACAAGAGAGATGTGAAGGTGCTGGAGTGAGTGGAGAGGCGGGCAATGAATGCAGAGGAGGGCAATGAATGGAGAGGAAGGCAATGAATGGAGAGGAGGGCAATGAAGCTGGGGAAGGGCCTGGAGAATAAATTGTACAAGGAGTGATGGAGGGAGCTGGGGATGTTTAGTTTGAAGAACAGGAGGCTGAGGGGAGACCTCATTGCTGTCTACAGCTATCTGAAGGGACATTGTGGAGAGGCTGCTGCTGGTTTCCTCTCACAGACAATT
Source organism: Pogoniulus pusillus (assembly GCF_015220805.1). NCBI lineage: Eukaryota > Metazoa > Chordata > Aves > Piciformes > Lybiidae > Pogoniulus > Pogoniulus pusillus. The sequence continues at coordinate 26,198,756 of NC_087275.1, forward strand.
TGAGACAGAACAAGGAGGGATGGCCTCAAGCTGAGACTGGGTAGGTTTAGACTGGACATTAGGAAAAAGTTTTTCATGGAGAGAGTGGTCAGGTACTGGATGGAGCTGCCCAGGGAGGTGTTTGAGTTTAAGGATGTGTTTAAGGTCTGTTTGGATGTGGTGCTTAGGGATATGGTTTGAGAGAGTAGGGTTATAGGTTGGACTTGGTGATCCTGAGGGTCTTTTCCAACTTGGATGTTTCTTTGATTCTGTGATAACAGCAGGAATAAGCCTTATCTTACCTGGAGATGTTAAGTCTTCACAAACAGCAGGTTTGTGAGCTAAGAGAACTGAAGATTGAAGAAAAGCACAAACCCCACATTTGTCCTGTCTGAAGTTTCATGGATTCACAAGGCAGGCACAGGAACACAGGCGTTTTTCCATGCGTAGTCAGAGGCTTCTGGTCTCAGCTGTGGAACGGTTTTCAGAGCCCTAGGGCTCTACTGAATACTTTCTTTCCATATCTAAAATTTTAATTGAAAATATTAGTCCCATGCAGTCTGAATATCAAAGCCAGTAGTAGATTTCTGGAAGAACCTGTTTAACTGAATTCTGCCTTTAAGAGATGCCTTAAAGAGCCAGGCCATGTTGCTTCAATGCCACATATGTTTTCTTATCGTCATCTTGTCTTTTTCTTTCCCTCTTTCATTACTGAGTAACTTTGCCTGTAAAGTTTTGAGACAGGACATTATTCTGACCAGTGATTTACTTCTATACAGCTGCTTGCTTTCATTAGCTATTCAGAGTTATGGTTTGTAGTTTCTGGGGTATTTCAAAGTAAGTGGCTTTTTTTTTCCTTTGCAGACATGTGTTACTAAATCAACACTTGGCTAAGCCAGCTTTTCATGAGCTCATCCATAATACAAATGCATAGGTGCAGAAAGCCACTGACTGCTAATCTGTAAAATTTCAGTTCATTATTACCTGTGTTAAAATTACTTTCTTTAATATGTATTGATTAAATTTGCTATTGCTGAAACCTTGGAAGAAAGTGTAGGGTAACTGTTAACACTTTGGAATTCACTCTGCCCTGTAACAAATTTCCTTTGGAATATTAACTTTGTTTTGTGTTTTACTGGTCCTTGTATGCTTTTCTTCTGTTCACACATTGTGATAAATAATGAAACTTCAGAATCCTTAATGGCAGTGGCTTAAACCAGCACCTTTCATTGCCATTATCTCCATGACTGACTGCTTTTGTAAACGAGCAAATAGAAGTTACCAACTTATATTGGGAAATTATTGTAAGCATCAAATTCACACACAATGAAAAGGGAGAGGTCTTCTAAAAGAAGCAAATTTCCATTTCAAGGAATAAGAATCATTTGAAAATGTTATTTTAAGCATATTAGGCATTCAAGAAGTAATTTCTTGAAAATCACAGAATCACAGAATGGAAGGAACATCCAAAGGTCATCCTGCACAATGTCCCTGAAGCAAGCAGGAACATTCTCCAGTAGATCAGATTGCTCAGAGTCTTGTCAAGCCTGACCTTGAATACCTCCAGGAATGGAGGTTCAACTACATCCCTGTGCAATCTGTTCTAGTCTTGTGCTGCCCTCATGGTAAAAAAAAAGTTGTTCCCAACATCCAATCTAAATCTTCTCTTTTCTAATTTCAAACTGTTCTCCCTCATCCTACTCTTCTCTAATTTCAAACTATTGCTCCCCCCACCCCCGTCCTATCACTACAGGCTTTTGTAAACAGACCCTCTGCAGCCTTCTTGTAAGCCCCCTTCTGGGGTCACCCAGTCCTAGGCAATCAACTACAACATAGCACCAAGTGCCTCATCCAGGCTTTTCTTGAACTCCTTCAGGGATGGTGACTCCACCACCTCCCTGGGCAGCCCATTCCAATGCCAATCACTCTCTCTGGGAAGAACTTCCTCCTAACATCCAGCCTATGCTTCCCCTGACACAACTTGAGACTGTGTCCCCTTGTTCTATTGCTGGTTGCCTGGCAGAAGAGACCAACCCCCACCCAGCTACAACCTCCCTTCAGGCAGTTGTAGACAGCAATGAGCTCTGCCCTGAGCCTCCTCTTCTCCAGGCTAATCAATCACAGCTCCCTCAGCCTCTCCTCACAGGGCTGTGTTCCAAGCTTCTCACCAGCTTCATCGCCCTTCTCTGGACAGAGTACTCAAGGTGTAATTGGTAATAGGTATGATTCTATCCAAAGTAACAAGTGATTTACGTGTTTTCTGTGGTCTGGGCAAGAAGTGAAGTTTTGTGAGTCTCTGGAAACAAGGTGATTTGATTCTGTAGAGTAATTATTGTATACAATTATGGATGATCTAAACAAATGTCAAGGACAACTTTTGGTTTTGCATATTTATACTAGGCAATGATAGATCCACTGTTTATCTCTTTTTAGTACAATAATTAATTAACACTTTGCCATCTAGCTACTAGACACAGAGTATGTTATAATCAGTGTTTATAAATGTCTGAGGGCTGAGTGTCAAGAGGGAGGGGACAGCCTCTTCTTAGTTGCACCCTCTGATAGGACAAGGGACAATGGATGTAAACTACAGCACAGGAAGTTCCACCTCAACACGAGGAAGAACTTCTTTACTGTAGGGGTTATGGAGCACTGGAACAGGCTCCCCACAGAGATTGTGGAGCCTCCTTCTCTGGAGACTTTCAAGACCCATCTGGATGAGTTTCTGTGCAACCTGCACCAGATTATGATCCTGCTGTGGCAGGGGGGGTTGGATTCGATGATCTCCGGAGGTCCCTTCCAACCCCTAACGTCCTGTGATCCTGTCATCCTGTGATATTAATGTGAGGAAGGAAAAACAAATTCATTTGACACAGAAGTAAAATGAATCTGTAAGCAGTTCAGATGCTGTCCAACCCTATTTAATTTTGTATGTAACTCATTTGTTTCAGTGAAGACATAATAGAGGCAAGAATTTAGATTTTGGGGTTTTTTGGTTGGTTGGTTGTCTTTTCCCCCTCCCCCCCAATAACATATTTAGTTCAGGTTTCATAATATATATCAGGCTTATTACATGGAGAATACGTTGTCCAAGTTGACACAAGGGAATGTTCTGAGTTGTGATGACAAAAAGGCTGTGTTCTGCCTCCTATAGTATGCTCAAAGCAGCTAAGCAGAAACAGAATAGTTATGTACAGAAATAGCTCTGTAGTATGCAGCTACGCTATGTACTGAAGCTCAGAATGAAATTTAATCCTAGGTTTCTAAGCACCACAATTTCCTTATTTCTATTGATGCAGCAGTTCCACTTACAGGGATTTCTCCAAGGTTTTCATCCTGTTAACAGTTCTTATCTACATGAATCCACAGGTATCCACCAAAGAAGCACTAAACAACTGAGAGCTCCTGGCTTTTAATCTTCTTCTTGTTTAACGTCTGCAGTTTCGGGGACTGCAGTAATGCAGAGGAGTTTTAGATCTTTTGAAGGAAAAGAAATTTCAGCCTCTTTTAGGCACTAAGTGGCTGGTAAATGCTCTTATGTGGAATGTGGAATGTGGACTAGCACCTTTCTGTTAATGATGTCAGTACCTGTTTGTTAATGGCCACTGCAGGAGTCAGTACAAGGGAACAGGGGACAGTTTCTGTCACCTGAAGCACAGGAGGCTGCACACATGGAACTGTAGGTGAGGTGGTGGGAGATTGGAAGGTTTCGAAACAATCTTTGAATCTCTCTCCCCCAAGGCAGCACCAGATGAGTTTTGACTGCCTTCTGCTGCATCTGGTATTGAAGAACAGTGCACACACTTAAAAAGTCAACTTATCCCCAAAAGTCACCTCTGGATGCAACAGTACCTCTTGGTCATCTGCTTCCAATTCTGGGGCAGCACATGGATTATGCTACAGTAATCATATTACATACTCTGCCCAGGAATTGGGTACGAGCTATAAGTATATAACAGTTGTGACCACTGAATGCTTCCAAAGAACAAATTATACATTTGGCATGACAGAAAGAACACTACAGGACAGCTAGATCTGAGGTGGCAAATCTCCGTGCAGAGGTACCTATGCTTTCAAGGTGTAGCTTTCTGCATTTTGTTGAGTTGCCAGTTCTGCCAGAGCAATTTGCAGCAAAACAGAGGTGCACTGCTTCAACTAAGAAAGTTGTCATCACTGAGAAGGAAGAAACCCTTCAGAAACACAAAGAAGAAAGCCTACAAAGTAATATAGCTATAAATAAGGCTAGGGAGGCCCTGAGAATTAATTTGGAGATGAAGTATTCTAGGGAAAAAATGAAATTACATAGTTAACTAGCTTTCTTTAAAAAGGAAAACCTATATGCAGCCATAGATATGGAAAGGTGGCTAATCTTAGATTCACCTGGGTTTCAAATCAATACACCCTGGCCTGGATCAGGAACTGTGTGGACAGCAGGAAAAGGGAGGTTATTCTTGCCCTGTAATCAGCACTGGTGAGGCTGCACCTTGAGTACTGTGTCTGGTTCTGGGCCTCTCAGGTTCTGGGCCTCTCAATTCAAGAGAGATGTTGAGGTACTGGAATGTGTCCAGAGAAGGGTGACAAAGCTGATGAGAAGCCTGGAACACAAAGCCTATGAGGAGAGGCTGAGGGAGCTGGGGGTGTGCAGCCTGGAGAAGAGGCTCAGGGGAGACCTCATTGCTGTCTACAACTATCTGAAGGGAGGTTGTAGCCAGGTGGGGGTTGGTCTCTTCTCCTAGACAACCAGCAATAGAACAAGGGGACACAGTCTCAAGTTGTGCCATGGGAAGCATAGGCTGGATGTTAGGAGGAAGTTCTTCCCAGAGAGTGATTTCCCATTGGAATGGGCTGCTCAGGGAGGTGGTGGAGGCACCATCCCTGAAGGTGTTCAAAAAAAGACTGAATGGGGCACTTAGTGCCATGGTCTAGTTGATTGGACAGGGCTGGGTGCTAGGTTGGACGATCTTGGAGGTCTCTTCCAACCTGTTTGATTCTATGATTCTACCTGACCTTAATAATAGCAGCACATATCTAGTATTGCTGGTCTCTGCTCCTTTGATTTCAAATACCTTACACCAAATTGCCATGACAGATTACTTGGCCTTTGAGCTACTGATTTCCATTATAATGGCATTGTAAACTATGGCAAAAATAACAACGAACAAAACCATATAGGATGGTGCAGGTTGCTGGGAAAGATTTCTAAGGGATTTTTTTCATCATAATTTCAAGTTAGTTGTGCACATGGTCCTGAGTTCTGAGGAAAACAAGGAGGTTGACATAGAGAATTTTGAAATTGGCTTTCATAGCCCAGCTTTATTTACCTTTTGATTCCAATGTGTACAGCAAATGACCTCTGTTCTAACAAAACTATGGCTGCTTATTCAAATGTGAGGAATTTGTGCAAACAGTCAGTGTTCAAGTTACAGGGTCTGCATTACAGTGGCATTCCCTCCTTCCTGGATCTGTATTTTTGTGTTCCTGGTAGCAACCACCATATTTTACCTTTAGTAATCACTCTTCTGGAAACGTTTTCTTGTCTATGTGTTCTAACTTGTTCATGAGCAAGAGAAAAAGAAGCTGACTTATAAAACGCTCATGATCTAGGGAAGGTTGTCCCTGCCTATGGAAAGGGGGTTGGAACTAGATGATCCTTGTGGTCCCTTCCAACCCTGACTGATTCAATGAGGCTATGAAATCATCAATGAAAGAAATGAACAGCATAAAAAGATGACATTGAGTTCTGTAGTGTGCATGGATTCTTTATTTCCCAATATGACAGCTTTTTAGTAGCACAAGGATGCACAATAGCAGCTTCCCAGATACTTCTGTCAGAGCATAAATTTCTTTAGCTCCCATCTGTCATATTGCTGAGATTTTTCCCTAAGAGTTAAGAACAGTATAGACTTTTTATTTCTTTTTTATTATTATTATTTACTAGATAGCAGTTGCTGCAGAAATAAAACACTTGCATGACTTGCTTTAAAATAACTGTTTTCATTTATACTGCATTTTATTCACATTTTACACAGTCTACTCTGTCTTCCAATGGAGTAATTTCTTGCTAAAAGGAGGTGGGGAGAAAAAAAAAGGCATTTCATGAATGTATTAAATCTGTGCTAATGGATTTTAACACATTTTTACTATTCTGCAATGAACTGCTCATAAAGGTTTTAATTACCAAAGCAGCATCCAAATAATATAATACCTAATTCTAGCAATATATATGTAATTCAGTTAAATTGCTGTTCCAAAACGAGTTGCTCTGGAGGATCTAAGGATGAATTCCTTCACCCTTCTCTCAGCAGAGTGCTGTTTGCCCCACAGTGGGATGTGTATTACACTCTGTGACTCATGCAGCATGCACTAAAAAATATTTTCTGTTTATATCATGCAGGCTTCAAGTCATGACCCTTCCACAGGAATCAGTAATATTCCTACCTCCTCTACCCTGTGATACCCAAGTTAAGATACTCACCAAATGACAGGAGGAATCCAGGTCTCGTTTTCCCTGGACCATCTAAGAGGAGTTCATAGAATCATAGAATCAACCAGGTTGGAAGAGACCTCCAAGATCATCCAGTCCAACCTAGCACCCAGCCCTAGCCAATCAACTAGACCATGGCACCAAGTGCCTCATCCAGGCTTTTCTTGAACACCTCCAGGGATGGTGCCTCCACCACCTCCCTGGGCAGCCCATTCCAATGCCAATTACTCTCTCTGGCAAAAACTTCCTCCTAACATCCAGCCTATACTTCCCCCTGGCACAACTTGAGACTGTGTCCCCTTGTTCTGTTGCTGGTTGCCTGGGAGAAGAGACCAACCCCACCTGGCTACAGCCTCCCTTCAGGTAGCTGTAGACAGCAATGAGGTCCCCCCTGAGCCTCCTCTTCTCCAGGCTCCACACCCCCAGCTCCCTTAGCCTCTTCTCACAGGGTTTGTGTCCCAGGCCTTTCACCACCTTTGTCTCCATTCTCTGGACACGTTCCATCTTGCCATCCATGAAATGGATATTTGAGTGTATTTTTGGACAGCTGGCTGAATATGAGCCAGCAGTGTGTCTAGGTGGCCCAGAAGGCCAGAAGCATCCTGTCCAGGCCTATGAGGATAATTAGGGGCCTGGAGGGCATGGCTTATGAGGAGAGTCTGAGGGACCTGGGGCTTTTTAGTCTGGAAAAGTGAAGACTGATAAACATCTGAGGGCTGGAGGTCAGGAGGGAGGGGACAGGCTCTGCTCACTTGCTCCCTGGAATAGGACAAGGAGCAATGGGTGTTAAGTTGTAGCACAAGAGGTTCCACCTCAACACAAGGGGGAACTTCTTGACTGTAAGGGTCACAGAGCCTGCAACAGGCTCCCCAGGGAGGTTGTGGAGTCTCCTTCTCTGGAGACTTTCAAGGCCTGTCTGGATGTGTTCCTCTGTGACCTGTGCTAGATTGTGTGATCCTACTCTGGCAGGGGATTTGGAGTCAGTGACATCCTTGGGTCCCCTCCAACCCCTAATATTCTGCAATCATGTGCCTCATACCAGAGATAGTGTGGCCAGATGGACTAAGGAAGTGATACCTTGCACTTCACACTGGTGAGGCTAAACCTTAAATACTACGTCCAGTTTTGAGGCTCTCACTGCTAGAAACACATTGAGGTGCTGGAGTGTGTCCAAAGAATTGCAGTGAAGCTGATGAAGGGTCTAGAGCACAAGTCTTACAAAGAGCACCTAAAGAAAGTGAGGCTGTTTAGTCTGAAGAAAAAGAGGCTGAAGGGAAACCTTACAGCTCTCTACAACTACCTGAAAAGAGATGGTAACAATATGGGTGTAAGTCTCTTCTCCCAAATAACAAGCAATAAGATGAGAAGAAATAACCTCAGGTTGTGCCAGGGGAGCTTTGTCTTGGGTATTAGGAAAAATGTCTTTATAGAAAGGGTTGTTAAGCATTGGGAAAAAATGCCACAGTCCCTGGAAGCATTTAAAAGACATGTGAATGTGTGCTTAGGAATACAGTTTAACAATGGGCATGACAGTGCTAGGTTAATTGTTGCTCCCAATGATCTTAAAGGTCTTTTCAAAACTAAATGATTTTGTTATTCTGTGATACATTCTGAAGCTGCATCTCACTCTAGGTGGGGCAGCCCTTCCACACATCCTTTCCTACTCAGAGATACATGACTGATTTTTGCACATTTTAAGCATGCAGGACCTGAGCAGTGGCTGGGTATCAACAGTAATGTTTCTGATAGTCTTTAAGAGAGTTAAATGAGAAATAAGACAGACAGCTGAAACAGCAAGAGGTCAAACCTGAGCTGACAATAATAAACTAAGTGAAAATTTGCATGCAGCTCTGATGTTAATGCTCCTACACTTTTAATAACTGCCATAGGAGTCCTAATTACCACAGTAACCAGGAGGTTCCCTTGTTGTTTTACAATGGTAATGAGTACAGCAAAACAGCTTCTGAGCCACAGTGGAGGCTCAGAATTTAATCACTGTTGCCTCAACATCTACGTCTTCTATTGTGATCTGCTCTTCAAGTAAGGCCTTCTTCTATCAGTTTAGAAGCACAACTCAGCTAATGTGCATTCATTCTAAAAAAGAAACCACCAAATTTGCATTGATTTCAACTTTTGTTCAGTGACATCACATTAAGAGTCTTCCAATTTTGATCTGTTTAATGTGATCTTGTACTACAATGTTGGTCTGAAATGTGTAAGAGCTTAGGTCACTGTGACCTAAGCAGCAAAACAAAGAGAGGATACTTTTGCTTGAGGTTTTGGAGATACTGCTATTGTGCTAGTTTGAAGCTAGCTAGAATGTGTTACTGAGAAGAGTTAGATTACAGGCTGTGATGTCTACTTCACATCACAAGTGGTGATGTCTACTTCACTCATAGGCTTGCTGAGATGTATGAGAACAAGCATGTAAATATAGATGAGGCAGTCATGCTGGCTTTGGGCTGCATTTCTATCTCTAACCTAATCTGCTGTCTTTGTGACTAATCCACCTGCTTCCTAACCCCTGGCCAACCCTCAAAACTACCTTAAACATAAGGCAAGATCTAAGGTAAGATAGAGGGGTGGGAAGAAGGTGGAAGGGTGGTTGAGAGCCCCTCCTGAGGACTCAGTTTCTGAGAGGGGAGTTGTGTTTCTGTATTACCTTTTAACTTGTATATTTCTGTACCTAGCTGTATAGACTGTAAATATCTGCTTGTATATTCTGCTAAGCTGTAAATGTAAAGCTTCATTCAATTTCCAGAGCCACTGCATCGAGTCTGGGTGATTTCCAAAGTGGGGAGGGGGCAAGTAACCCCCAAACCTTCACACTAGAGTTCTTTAAATTCTGGCATTGCTGAGGTCTAACTTAGCAAAGACTTGTAGCACTTGGGCTTTCTGTGGGAGCTATTTCATTTTGGTACCATAAGAATGAGCAGCATGAGCACAATGCAAGTAACCATAATTCATGATTTTAAAGAATCAGAGAATTGTCAGGATTGGAAGGGACCTCAAAGATCATCCTGTTCCAATGCCCATTTCAGACCAGATCAGGCTGCTCAGAGCCCCATCCAGCCTGCCATTATAAGTTTCCAGGGTTGGGGCTTCTACTACCTCCCCAGGCAAGCTGTTCCAATGTCTCACCACTCTCATAGTGAAGAACTTCTCTAATCTGAATTTACCCACTTCCAGTTTTGCTACATTCCTGGTAGTCCTTTCCCTACCTGACTTCCTAAAAAGTTCCCCACCAGCTTTCTTGTATCCCCCTTCAGATATGACAAGGCCACAATAAAGGCTCCCCAGAGCCTTCTCTTCTCCAGACTGAATGACCCAAACTCTCTCAAGTCTGTCTTTGTAGGAGAAGGCTTCTCTCAATTGATTTGATTTTGGACCAACATTACCATTAAGAAAGGGATCCTTTCTTGTGTTAATTACAGAATTGTCTCAAGTTTAAGATTTTGCTTATATATAAAGTTGTCTAAATGCAGTTTGGTTTACCTTTACTGATTGTTTTTCATGCCAGCTGTTTCCACATTCTGCATTTTTTTGCTATTAATGACTTTATTTAAGCTTTGCTATTTTGAGAGTATGAAAATGATGCAACTCCAGCTCTGTAATTAAGGGGCTTCAATGACCCCTTTTCTCTCAGCTGTTGTTTGTGAGACAGAAAGGAAGGACAAAAGCCACAAATAGAGAACAAAGCCTTTATTTATTGAAATCATCAATCCTCAGGGTTATTGGAATGATAAAGCTGCAGTCCATCTACAAAGCATCTAAAGGAGAATCTGTGGATGCTTCCACGGCCTGAGAGTTTCCCTCTCGGTAAACTGTGTGAGAGCTGCAAATCTAATTTGGCAGCTCATCTTCCTTGTGCATCCAAGTCAATAACTGTGCCCATTATAGGAGAAGGTGGGAAAATGAAAAAAAATGTGGTACTGATACTGTTGCCACAATATGATGTGCAATGTCTGTGAATCAGCACTCATGAAATGGATTTACCTACACTCATTTGCCAACAGTGAGCTGCTTTGCCACGTAGCCCAGGTAAATGGGATTTCCACTGTAACAAATGCCCACGAGTGCATGCTAATTCTTTATTGATCTGCTTGACATGACTAATCAATATCTCTCTGTTACTGCAGGTGCACTTCTCTGCATCTCATATGTTTGCCTTTTAGTTTTTTTCCAGAATATCTAAAGTAGTCTGAAAGATGAAGGTGGCTAAGTGGACATTTTCAATTAAGAAAAGCAAAACTTGAAAGCAAGCAGTACCTCTGAGGTGTAGTTTCTGCCTGCAATTCAAAATGTCATTTCCTAAAGTATACATTTTATATGCTGTATTATGGATTAGGCTAGGCTAAAATTTAGACATACAGTAAGTCACACTCAGAGCTCTAGTTGGTTTGCTCAGCATTAATTTCTCATTATTCTAAAGACATCTAAGATTTATTAAGAGAGAGCTGACTAACAGAAGACAGCTATTAAGCTGTGGCAAAAATCTGTCTGGTATATAAGGACATACAATACAGTCAGAAAATTGATAAAGAAGGTTTAGAAATTGATAGAGAAGGTTTAGAAAGATGGAGCAAGGAATAACTTAAGAGCACTACAAGTTGGAGGAATTAGAATTGTGTAACATATGAAGGAAACTCATAAACCCATGATTAACTAAGGGAAAGAAGCCATACAATTGTTATGTATTTAATAGAAAATGAATACCAAAGCTGGAGAAACAAACTGAATTGCATTGGAGATGCACTAAAGACAAAAGATTATTTTTCAAGCTAAGAATAAGTCACCTGTGGAATCAACTTGCTCAGAATCTCTTTCACACCAAGAAGGTTTGCATAATAAAAGCACCTTGGAAAATTTTCTCATCTACACAACCACAGCTGGTTCAGCTATGAGCTGCAAATGCTACTGAAATGTGACCATATGTTTGCTCTGTTCTGTACTCCTTCTAGACCAGCTGCTCTTCCTAGCCAGTACTGGACCACCCATCCTTGTGATTAGAGACTGACTTACAGATAAATATCATTATACAATACTGGAAAAGGAGTGGAACAGGTAAATTGATTCTAATTCAAAACAGGCTGGGCACCATTAGGATCCTGCAGCCAGTTAGTTTATGCCCAGGAATGGATTTCAGTGTTCTTACAATATGGTAAAGTACATATTCAGAGGAAGTATTGCATATTGAATAATGAATTAAGTAATACTGAAGTACACATTCAAGATGGCACAATTGATAGCAAGGATTAGATGAGAAATCAGGCACTGCTACATGTTGTCTTTTGAACTTTTCTTGTTTTGATGAGAAAATCTCCACAAAGTCTTTCTAAATCAAGGAAGACTGAAAAGAATAGATAGCAAATACATCAATGGGATGGCATATGATAAGAACAGGCACCATCTGATAAAATAATCAATCACCTTATTATGCAGTTTGGTGGGGGGGGGGGGGTGGAACAGTGACAATTCTGAAGGGGAAGAAGTTGAACTGATATCAAAGTATTTGTCAGTATTTGGTGTGGAAATAGAAAGGCTGTAATTTAATTCAGTGCTATTTTGATACTTCCAACTAATAGCTTAATCAATTTGCAGGAGGTGGAACTGAGAAACAGGTAGAAGAAAGCTGATTAGGACACGCACATGCATGTGCAGACAGACACACACAGAACCCAAGGAGAGAATGCAGCAGTAAGTTCAGCATAATGGAACATGGCTTTGAAAATCTGCCTGCTACCTAGTAAAATCCAGACTTAGGGGGGAAATACTATAATGAGGATTTCAAATACATGTGCCTTCAATTAATTAGAATAGAAATAGTGCTTTCTGACTAAAGAAAGCACTAAAGAATATTCAGAGTACTGTGCACAGTTCTGGAGCCCCCAACACAAGAAGGACATCAAACTGTTGGAGCAAGTCCAGCGGAGGGCTATGAAGATGATCAGAGGGCTGGAGCAGCTCTGCTATGAAGACAGGCTATGAGAATTGGGGCTCTGCAGCCTGGAGAAGAGAAGGCTTTGAGGAAATCTTGTAGTGGCCTTCCAGTATCTGAAGGGGGTCTACAGGAAGGCTGGGAAGGGACTGTTTACAAGATCTTTTAATGACAGGATGAGAAGTAATGGGTTTAAAGTGGAAGAGTGGAGATTTAAACTAGATGTTAGGAAGAAGTTCCTTACAGTGAGGGTGGTGAAGCACTGGAACAGGTTGCCCAAGGAGAAACTCCCTGGAGGTGTTCAAGGCTAGGTTGGATGAGGCCTTGAGTGACCTGTTGTAGTGGGAGGTGTCCCAACCTGTAGCAGGGGGTTTGAACTAGATGATCTTTGAGGTCCCTTACAACCTAAGCCATTCTATGATGCCATATGCTAAGTGCAAGCCTGGTTTCAGGACCTTTGGTCAGTGCCATTCAGGGATGTTATTTTACGTTGCATGAAGTGTCTTTCATAAAAGAAGACATTACAGAATCATAGAATCGACCAGGTTGGAAGAGACCTCCAAGATCATCCAGTCCAACCAATCACCCACCCCTATGCAATCAACTAGACCATGGCATTAAGTGCCTTATCCAGGCTTTTCTTGAACACCTCCAGGGATGCCAATTCTACCTCTCTGGGCAGCCCACTCCAATGGCAAATCACTCCCTCTGGGAAGAACTTCCTCTTAACTATGTTTTATTACTGCAGGTTTTCTTTTTAGGTCTGTCATTTAATATAATCTGTAATATCTGTTAAAATAATGCTTATCCCTCTCCTAAATGAGTAACAAAAAGATGCTGCATTCCTATTGTTAACTTGGACCACGAGTCTCTTTTGTAGCTATTAGCAGCTGTGGAATCAGTGACTCATCAAATGTTTTCAGTGAATTCAGCAAATCTGACTTGTCAGTGAAGAGCCATTTGAGATGATCAAGTAAAGATCACATCTAATACCACTATAATAACACACTTAGACAGTGACTGTAACGACTCTAGAAAAGGCATTAAGAATAATTGAGGAAATTACATGTGGTTTTAAGGTTTGTATATTTAATCACCTTGTTCTGTAATAGACTGCAATGTCTGCAATCCAGCCATCGTGTACATCCCATGATGAGAAAGTATATGGAACATTTTGGGAACTGCAAATCCAGGTTTTGTTATTTTAGTGTTGGGAAATGGGGGGAAATGATGAAAAAGAGAATAATTGGATCTATAATGTTTACACTAACGCTATTTTCTTAACTAACACCCTTGTGAATGAACATAGTAAATCTGAACAGTATCTGTTCTCACCATCTGTGCTCCAATAAGGATAGCAGGCACCAAGGGAGAATAGGATACTTAAGTATAGCTGGAGACATCAGTCTACTGCTTTTAGCATGAACTGAATTTTCAGCTTTTAGGTGCCTCAATCTTAATTTATGCTCTATTCCTAATTGAGTTGTTTTGCTGACATGACTCTGAAGCACAACTTCCTATGCCTCAGCTTTAATGTCTTCACACTTGATTGATAATGAACAAATTTTACCCATCATATATTGTTTCTGTCTTGTGAAAGACAAACCACATCACTATGGACTGCTACAGCTTGTTTGGACAGATGAGCTATACTGACTAGAAAGAAATTCACAGTATTACCAACTACTATATCATACTAGACTTTTATTCCTTTCCAAAGAAGATTTTCATTGACTCTCCTTTCAATGAACCAACATGTATCTAAAATTAAAGGTAGTTAACTGAGCAGTGGGTAAAAAAAGAGATCATCTATAATCATTCATCAGTGGATAAAAATGGCAGCAAACAGCCTGAAATTAAACTTCTAAAATGAGAAATAAAACTGAATTTAATTTTGTGTGCAAGTAATTACTCTTCAGTTCTTGCTACTCCTGAGGTAAATTTCATTTTTGTTGCTACTGATATCAAAGAAGAAGAAAACAGCAGGCTGCTTCAGATCCCATTCCAGCACTTTGTAAAATATTAGGATGGAGCAACAAAGGTGCAGGGAGAGCTAAACGCTATCTTTTTTGTCAGCAGGGGCAGAAGGATCACAGAGTCACAGAATATGTCTGGTCAGAAGAGACCTCGAAGATCAGACAGTCCAACCCTTGACCCAGTGCTGAAAGGTCAACACTAAACCATGCCCCCACACTCCAGGTCCACATGCCACTTGAACACTGCCAGGAATAGCAGCTCTGCTATGAGGACAGGCTACGAGAGTTGGGGCTCTGCAGCCCAGAGAAGAGAAGGCTTCAAGAAGACCTTGTAGTAGCCTTCCAGTATCTGAAAGGGGTCTACAAGAAGGCTGAGGAGACACTATTTACAAGATCTTTTAATGACAGGACAAGGAGTAGTGGATTTTAACTAGTAGAGGGGAGATTTAAACTAGATGTTAGGAAGAAGTTCTTCACAGTGAGGGTGGTGAGACACTGGCACAGGTTGCCCAGTGAGGTTGTGGCTGCTACCTCCCTGGAAGTGTTCAAGGCCAGGTTGGATGAGGCCTTGAGCGACCTGTTCTAGTGGGAGGTGTCCCTGCCTATGGTGGGGGGTTGGAACTAGACGATCTTTGAGGTCCCTTCCAACCTAAACCACTCTATGATTCTATTCTATGTCCTGGGTTTGAACATGGCCTTTGAAATGTCTTCATTTCATCCATTTTATAGCAAGGAAGAATAAAGTCAGCACAGCTGAAACAGCTTCTCACAGGTTAATTTGTGCCATGACTCACCAGATTAGGAAATGACAATGTTTCTTCCAGCAAAAATGTTGGTAGTAGCATAGATGTCTAAATGAGTAAGAAAAAAACCCCAGCAAGCAAACAACAAACCTAAGTAACAAACTCTTTCCCCAAAAACCCCTGTGCTTAAACAAAAAAGATGATATTCTGTTCTGAGAAAGAATAATGCAGCTGTAAAACAGCAAAAGAAAAGAAGCTTTGCTCAGTGCCCTGGCCTGCTTCACAGACTTTTCATGTGTTACTCTGGATAGCTATCTAAATGAGAAAGCATTTCAGCTGCTCAGTCTGTTTTGCTGTTTGCTCAAAGCCTGACTCAAGGAAAGTATGAACTTAGAAAGGGCCTTCTAGAAATAATGAGGCAGAGTAAACATCATCCATTTGGTAAATTCTGCTTTATAGCAGCAAGCTTCTTCACAGCCTTCAGACATTGCTTTCTTTAACCCCCTGAAATCACAACTAATTTTCTTCTTTTGCACCCTGCTGGCTGCCAGGACAATTCTTAGTGTCATAGCGCATCTCCTAAGTGCAGGTGATAAACAGGAACCACAGTTTTGCCCATAATAAGATCTGGAGACTGAAGACCTAAACTACAACTCTTTTGCAAATAAGTTACTGGAATTGCTTGGGCATGTCCTGGCACTGTATTTTGGTTGAAGCAACTGGTGCATCAGGGAACACATTTAAAAGCAGATTAAAATATCCTGTGTTTCACAGGATCACAGGATGTCAGGGGTTGGGAGGGACCCAAGGAGATCTTTGAGTCCAACCACCCTGCCAGAGCAGGACCATACAGTCTAGCTCAGGTCACACAGGAATGCATCCAGACAGGTCTTGAGAAAGAGACTCCATAACCTCTCTGGGAATCCTGTTTCAGTGCTCTGTGAACCTCAGAGTGAAGAAGTTCCTCCTCATGTTGAGGTGGAACTTCCTGTGCTGTAGTTTACATCCATTGGCCCTTGTCCTATCAGAGGGTGCAACTGAGAAGAGGCTGTCCCCTCCCTCTTGAGCCCCAGCCCTCAGATATTTCTAAACATTGATTAGATTTTTTTGCATGCAAGGATGCTGAGCAAGCCAAGATCACACTGTTTAAAATGAGTAAATATTTCAAACTGCTATCAAAGTAATCACAGAATGTCAGGGGCTGGAAGGGACCTTGAAAGATCATCCAGTCCAACGCCCCTGCCAGAGCAGGATCACCTACACCAAATCACACAGGAACACATCCAGGTGGGTTTTGAATATCTCCAGAGAGGGAGACTTCACAACCCCCCTGGGCAGCCTGTCCCAGTGTTCTGCCACCCTTAGAGTGAAAAATGTCTTCCTCATGTTTACATGAAATTTCCTATGCCTCAACTTCCATCCATTGCCCCTTGTCCTGGGCATCACCAAGCAGAGCCTGGCTCCATCCTCCTGGCACTCACCCTTTACATATTTATAAGCACTGAAGAGGTCACCTCTCAGTCTCCTCTTCACCAAGCAGCAGAGCCCCAGCTCCCTCAATCTCTCCTCATAAGAGGGTTGTTCCATTCCCTTAATCACCTGTGTGACTCTGTGCTGGACTCTTTCAAGCAGTTCTACATCCCCCTTGAACTGGGAATGAAAGAGTTGTGGAAAAAAAGTTCCTGCTACTACAATTTTTGGGGAAAAAAATTACCTCTGCATGGTTTCTAAATGATCTTGTAGTTGCTGCTGATTTCCCTCTTAGCTGTGAAGTCCAGAACTGCTGAGGAGGAAGAAAACTGTAACAGTGTTTAGTCAGAGCAAATGAAAACACAATTTGGGTAGTAGCTATGCATGAATAACAAGCAGACAGGGAATTGTCAAAGAATGATGCTGTAAAGTATATTTCTGAACCTTCCAAAAGAGTAAGTTGCCTGAATAACTCCATATGTGGAGCAAATTTTAAATAACCTATCTTGCTCATAACATTTCAGATGCTGTCTCTAAGTGAAAACGTTCTCTGTGGCTGCAAACTAAGCCCCTGCTGACAATATGGGGAGAGCTTTCATATATGCCTTAGAAATGCAGAGAATGAATAGGACTAACAAGTGACATTACTGGAGGACTGGAGGGCATGCCTTATGAGGAGAGGATGAGGGACCTGGGGCTTTTTAGTCTGGAGAAGACTGAGAGGAGATCTAATAAATGTTTATAAACATCTGGGGATCAGGAGGGAGGGGACAGGATCTGCTCACTTGCTCCCTGGGGTAGGACAAGAAGTAATGGGTGTAAGTTGCAGCACAAAAGGTTCCACCTCAACACAAGGGGGAACTTCTTGACTGTAAGGGTCACAGAGTCTGGAACAGGCTCCCCAGAGAGGTTGTGGAGTCTCCTTCTCTGGAGACTTTCAAGACCTGTTTGGATGCATTCCTCTATGACCTGTGCTAGATTGTGTGGTCCTGCTCTGGTAGGGAGTTGGACTTGATGATCTCTTTAGGTCCCTTCCAACCCCTAATACCCTGTTATCCTGTGATTACAGCTCAAGAGGAGCCCAGTCAAGCACCTAAACTGTTGCCATTGCTCTGCTGCTGCCATATTCTCAGCATGATATCCCCACCTTGTTTTCTAGGACTGGCCTTTTCCAAGGTGAAAGGGCTCTTTGAAGGATTTCCAAACACAAATGACTCATCTGAATTGAGGATCTTACCTTGTGAGAACAGGACCAATCTTCTTCAAAATGCAGTTTCTGCAGAAGTTGACTGGTAAGAAGCTATAGATCCTTTGGACATGACTTCCCTTTCTTCTATGAAGTAGATACCTTCTGTGAAGGTAGCTCTTCTTTGCGAGCTACCTTTCTTGACAAGACAGACCCTGCCACTGAATATCAAGGAGGACTTTAGGAGAAATTGTTACTATCATAGTTTCAGGGTAATTTTTTTAAAAGGTTGTAAGGTCTGTTTCTGGGGAGGGTTTAATTATTTCTTTAAGGAGCACTATCAAGGATAAAGCCAATTTGGCAAGATCAAAGAATCCCAGATGCTGCTATTGTAAAAACCACAGCAACTGATCAGAAAGTACCCCCTATGAATTAAAATATAGAGTAGAGGCAGACTGGATGAGGCACTTAGTGCCATGGTCTAGTTGACTGGATAGGGCTGGGTGCTAGGTTGGACTGGATGATCTTGGAGGTCTCTTCCAACCTGCTTGATTCTGTGATTCTATGAGAAAGAAATAATCTCTAAGTTTTTATTGTTAGCTTCTAGTGTAGTTCAGCTAAATGACAGAAAGGGGTACAAGAGCATAGCAAAAGTTGCTGCAGCCATTCCGTAAGGAAAGAATTGAACTCAGTGAAATTTTGGTGTGCTTAACCCCAGCAAGAGCGGTGTGAATTCTGCAACAAAGCATTTGCTAACATTTTCCATTTGACTCAAAATTCTGGTATATAAGCAATAATGTCACCTAGTACGGAGTGGTTTTAATTAGTGAATATTCCTGAACTTAATTATAGTCTTAAAAAAACAAGCTATGTACACAGGAAAAAATTATACTGGATTGTAAAGTTTAATTGAAAAATCATAAAAATAGAGCCTGATTTAAATTGTAATGTAAAGCTCTCATTTTCACATCTGAAAACTGAACAGCGTGATTCTCTGGGAAATTAAAGTTTGCCATGGTGCTGCAGTCAGGAATTTGGATAAAGCTTTGCTCAGGATGTTACTTTAGTATCTTCTCATGGAAAAATCCCATTTCTGATCATTAAGAAATTATTTGGAAGAAATCAGTTTTACTGATAAAGAGTGTTGGGGGAGGGGAGAGTGTATACCTCATTAGGTGAATGTCTCGGTTCTAATTTAAATTCCCAGACTCAGATAACTTTGATAGAAGCAATAACAATTTTGTAGAGTGCCCTCCCCTCTTCCCCTTTTTTCCCAAAAGACATGGATTATATGGACAGAGAGAGAGAAAGAGAAGTAAGCACACCCAAATAAATCAATCTCACTCATTTTGGAAGTTAAAAAGAAAAGTTTACCAATAACTTAAAAGAGGTATCTGAGGTAGGGAGGTTATAAAGGTATAGGGAAGGGAAAGCAAAATACATAAGGTATAAATACAACCCAAGTTTGTGATGGTGATGGCCACATGGTAGAACTCAGTAACAAACGGCATGCAGGGAGTGGAGTGATGCAGAGAGAGAGAGAGAGGAACATGAACTCCCCCTGCTTTTATGGGACAGGAAGGGGGGGAGTGGGCTAACCATCACCTGGTGGTGTTCAAACCCACCCCTGGGGAGTGATCTAGACCACTTAGGGTCAGGTTCAGGGTTTCTCCCCCTGGAGTGTTAACCCTATGCAGTGAATGTCAGTTGAAATTCTTTGTTTAGGCAAATTAAATCTATCTTTTGCATTGCCTTAAAAAACACAGTTATTTCCTTTCTTAGGACTTTGCCTCTGATAAGTTTCCATAGGGATCTTTTGAACTGGCAGCTTTGTGGAAACAGGAACTACATGATATTCTGATCATTGTAACACCTCACCAAACCTCCTCCAGATAAGTGACTGAGCCACTTACTGCACAGAATCATAGCATACAACTGACAGGAAGAGATCCCAAAGGTCATCCAGTCCAACCCTCAACCCAGCACTGAAGAATCAGCACTAAACCACGGCCCTAAGAGCCAGACACACTCTGCTTAAACACATACAGAGATGTTTGCTCCATCATTGCCCTGGGCAGACCATTCTAATGTTTGACAACCCTTTCAGTAAAGAAATGCTTTCTAACATCTATCTTGAACCTCCCCTGGTGCAGCTTGTAACCATTTTGTCTAGTCCTGTCACTTGCCACCTCACTCCAACCTCCCCTCAGGTGGTCGTAAAGAGCAATGAGGTCTCCCTCAGCCTCCTCTTCTCCAAACTGAACAACTTCTTGTAGGTCATGTGCTCCAGGCCCTTCATGGGTCTCATTGCCCTTCTGTAGATAGGCTCCATCACCTCAGTGTCCTTTTTCTAGTGAGGGACCCAGAATGGAACACAATAGGTGTGGCCTCACCAGTGCTGAGGTACAGGGAGATGATCATATCTGTGTTCCCACTAGCCACAGTGTTTCTAACACAAGCCAAGATGCCATTGGCTTTCTTGGCTGCTTGAGCAAGAAATAAACTTTTTTTGGAAAATTTACTTGGAAATAAATAGAGAAAACAAAAAAAAATCAGAATTACAAGATCTATTAGAAAGATAAAGGCTAATTTGACCTGAGTTGACAGTTTTAAAAGTCTTTCCATGTTCATTCCTGATCTAGAATAATTTTCTTTTTGTTCTTTAAGACAGTTTCACAATGTCCTCATCTTTACCAGCACCAATTTTGTCTGGAATTATTTTTATTACTTTATATATGACAAAACTGATTTAGATAGTAATGCACAAACAAAAATCAATAGTTTGGTTTAGTCTCTTTTTATTTTCACAGTCTAGGTGGGATAGGCAACATGGAAATGAAGTAACACCACCGCTGAACATGATGCATAATGACATATCTCTTATTATAGAAGGTATTAGCCAACAGCTTCCTTTCTGAGATTTGCTTTTTAGCTGTTCCTAATTGAGGTGAGTTAGTCCTATATGGCTGCTAAGCTCCCACCCAGTCACTCATCCAATTCCTCCTCTCAGTAAGATGGGAATTAGGGAGTCTTGGTGGTTATATTGCTGCTGATGCACCATCATGATGGCTATCAGCACTTGCTGGTGTTTGACACAGCAAAAGGATTCTCTCTGATGTCAGGCAAGGTCAGAACACTCTTTAGTATACACCCACAACAGCTACATCAAAAGCCTACCAGTGCCGTGGTAGTTCCAGTCCTTGGAACCTTCCCTTGAAGCAG
This sequence comes from Pogoniulus pusillus, assembly GCF_015220805.1. Taxonomy (NCBI): domain Eukaryota; kingdom Metazoa; phylum Chordata; class Aves; order Piciformes; family Lybiidae; genus Pogoniulus; species Pogoniulus pusillus. The sequence continues at coordinate 26,219,754 of NC_087275.1, forward strand.
TCTATGCTGAGGATACATGAAGCCTCTAGGCCAGTCACAGTAGGATGCTTTTGCCACTCATTCCCTGTCAGACTTAACTCAGCCTCCAATTGTCAACTGTTGGGATCCCCCAGTCACTCAAACTCCAGCTGTTTTCTTCCCTTTTACACCAATGGCATTAGGAGACAGTCTGTGTGGTGTCCACCAAAGCCTTATAATCACATGGGTCTGATGTGCCATCAAAATCATACAGCTCAATAAACCTGGTTGCCTCTTTCACAGAATCACAGAAACAGGTTTGAAAAGACCTTCAGGATCACCAAGTCCAACCTATAATCCTACTCAACAAGATTCACCTTAAACCATATCCCTAAACATCACATTCAAACCACCCTTAAACACATCCAGGGTCAGTGACTCCACTTGGCTGAAGGCAAGAACCTTCTATTCCTCTCACAGCATGCATTACTAGATTCATATAATTACAACCCAAAAGTCCTTTCAGCAGCTGCTTTGAGGGTGCTAAACAGAGGCTCAGTAAGCATAGGACCCCACTATAGTACAAGAGGTGATGTCTCTTTAGCACAGACCAGATCATCTTTTGCCAAGTGCTGTATCATTACCAAAGGGTTGTGTTGCTGTTCAGATAGGAAGTCTCAGACTGTTGAAAGTGAAAATCATCCTAGGTGCCTGCCTAGGTGACATCCCTATGTGCCATTCCCAGCCAAATGATTAACCTTACAAAAAGCCAAAATCAGGTTCATGATACACAACATAATGAGCATTCTGGGATGTTCAAGAAAGTGAACAGCCCTTGTAGCATGGCAGGAAATATCTAGAGCAGAAGAGAAGGGGAGGTGTCATTCCTCATTTCCCTTCAAAGGTCCTAGAAGTGGGGAATGGTGTAATTGTTAATTGTCTCCACAAGATGGTTCTCAGAGTACTGGCAGCATCAATACTGGGTCCAAGAAACAGATTAGGCTCAAGGCCAGTGTTTTTATCTTAGCTCTCCCAGGCAAAATAAAACAAAGTGATAAACAACATAGCAAGCTGCAGGAGCCATTAATACACTCTGAAATCTGATCTACAGCAAGAATGGGAGCATACCACAGACCAGGTGAGGGAGCAAACAAGCCAGGATCAAAACTAAACAGGTCAACATTACAGCCAGCAACAGCAGGTAATGACTTGCCAAGTAAAAGCTAAAGAGAGACTGAAAATTTAAATCCACCCTAGCACACTCTGATCAAATCTAATGTTATCATGAACCCCTTGTGCCCTGCTCTGTGCCAAAAAGGACTGTGATAGTTTGACTCCAACCAGCAGCTAAGCCCCCATCAGCCATTTATTTCCTCCATCACAGGAAGATGGAGGGAATCAGAAAGGCAAAAAGAAGAAAAAAGTCAATATGAAGATAGATTAATAAGTCAAAGGAATGAGAATAAATGGAAACTAACCCCCAAAAAATCCAAGTGATGCAAAGGCAATTGCTCACCACCTCCTACTCTCAGACAAATGCCAGTCTCTAAGCAACAGCTACATTGGAAAAACTACACTTTCCTCCAGCTAGTTTCATGTGTGAGCATGGCACTATATCACATGGAGTACCAATACAATACCTGACCCCATCCACTTGGTTAAGTGGGGCCAACTGACTCAGTTGTGTCCCCTTGCAACTTCACGGCTATTTGCCAGTAGGGTACCATGAGGAATAAAAAGGACCTTGGCACTGTGCAAGCCTTGCACCTTCTTAGTCACAGTTTTAAACCACAGGCTGTTATGAAGAAAATTAGCTCCATACCAGTTAGGACAAATAAAGAAGCATTACCTGAAATGCTCTGTTAATCAGCCACTGCTCAGAGGTTTGGTTTGGTTTTGCAGTTGTTGTTGTTGCTGTTGAGGTTTTTGTTTTGTTGTTATCAGAAATCATAAAAATCTTTGAAATATGTAACTGATGAAGCTAAATCTTTCAGCAGGAACAAAATAAAGTAGATGTTGGGTTTTCCCCAAATTACCAGTGTCTTGCAGATAATTTCTTTGCATTGAAGATGGGAAATAAAACCTGGATTACCAGAGATATGATTGTGATCTAGGAGAAGATGAAACTGAGGAAATGCTAACAAGCAATAGAATTAAATCACAATTACAGCTACCAAAGAACAGCAAATTGATTCAGGATCCATGTCAACAAAACAAGGATGAGGCAGAAGAGTAATCAAGGACAGTGTCCTGAGTTAACACAGCCCGGTCTCACAAGCCCCTGTACTCTCACACAGATGGGAAGGAAAGTAGCACAAAAAAACCCTCTGTGTTGAGATCAAGAGTGTACTGAGATCATATTCTATACAATAACTTCAATAAAAGCAAAAGTAGAAGCAGAGGTCAACGATAAAAGAGTTCCCTCTGCCCAGGCAAGCAGCAATCCGCACAGTGGAAAAGGACAATGCCCCAAAACTAAAAAGTGGAGGCAACAACTGGTAAAGGAAGCTTCTCACGTTACAGCCTGAACTTCAGTCCTCGTGGTGCTTTGCTCCAGCCAGCACTGTCATTCTGAAGCTGGCATGACAGCAGCATGGTATTGAGTATTCACATCAACCATGTAGTAGTTTAAGCTTTATTGGAAAACTCCAACAAGAGAAACCAAGACTCATGAAAGTTCAGGGCAGAATGTACATAAATTAGAGCATGAAATGTAGAAGAACAATAATGATAAAGTCTGTACCACCCATTGGTTTGCTAAGAGGGATAAGACAGCAATGTATAAACAAATTCTCTCTTTTTGTTCCCTTTGCCTTCTGCCCTCCACCTCCTCCACTGCTCCTCTGTGCATGGCTGAATATTAACCTTGACTGAACTGATAACAGGTGAGATGTCTCTGGTGGGAGAGAAGAAGGTGGAGCTGGATCCTTCTGAGCTTTCATTGTCCAGGGGAGGAAGATTATATTTCTGTATTAATTTTAGATTGTAAATAATTGTATATAATTGTAAATGCAGGTAAGTATATTTTGTATATATGCTTGTAAATGTATCTTGCCATAAAATACAGCTTTACTTCCAAACTTTCTGAGCTAGTCTGGCAATTCCAAATGTATTTGGGGGGTAATTTCTGAACTCACCACAAACAGATTCCACTCAACCCATTATAGGCAGAAAACATGAACCAGAGAATTAAAGGCCTTTATGAGAATAATGTTATGGGGGGCAGGAAGATAAAGTTTGTGAAAAGTAGACTCGTAACAGCAAGTTCAGGAAAGCAAACTGACAATGTGTTCGATATATTTGATGCTAGAAAAGGGGATGAAGAGCAAGCAGAAGCAGGATTGCAATATATATATATTTTTTTTTAAGAAGAAAACAATGTTAAATCAAGAGGCAGAGGAATAGAAGCTGAATTATTACAGAAAATTTCAAAGCAGAGTCTAACCAGGGCAACAGTTCGATCTAGAGAAAGGAAAAGATAGGAGTAGGTAGGATCATAAGTCCATTTCAAGGAGTAAAATGACTATTTCATAGAGAATGGCTCACAATAGATACACATCTGATGTTAAAAAAGTGATAGAAAAACTGAAGAAGGATTTTCCAGCTGCTGATCTGGATATTCTTTTTACATTTTGCTGTCTTGAGTTTTGTCAGTATTAGATACAAGGAAACTCAGTGATGGATGGCAGTTGAGGTGTCTTAACGTGGTTTCACACTGCTCTTGATTGTACCAGCATCTAACACACAATTTTCTTTATCTTTTTAAGCACCTAGATAGCTATTGTAAACTTTCAAGAGTAATGAGCTGACTCATCAGTGCATTCATTTCAGTACCCTTTAAGAAATTGTTGAAAGTAGCAGATATCACATTCTTCTGCTTTTATTTCTATGAAAGATGTCGCATGCACATCGCTTCAGGCAGGAAAGTGTATGAAAGGCAGTTGAGAAAGTAGAAATCATTTCTGAAAACTCGTTATCCAGTCAGAAGCTCAACCTGATAATCTTCATTATGGTCTAGTGTTTGATCCCTGTTCCTCTGAGTAATTAAAATAAGTAATTCTCTTTCTCGGGCTGGAATCTCATGTAACTGTACTCCTGACTCACTTGTGAGCCTAACTGCTTACCACTGACAGCAAAGGATTTAGCATCTGACCTCAGATGTCAAAGAGACATTTGACTGTTTAACTTTTGTCTTCTTACACATTGTAAAATATCACCCAGAAGAAAACGTTTCACATGGCAAAAACATTAGCTAAGAAGTCAAGAATGTAAGACCAATAGAAAATTCAAATGCTTTCAAAATAACATTTGTTTAAATTCTAAATTGAGCAATAGTTCAATTGAACTTCAATAAATGAATAAAATTGTATTCAAGCAGTTTATGCCTATTAATTATCATAGATGATGTGTTTTATCTGCATAAAACCCCCAAGTATTGGACATTTATTTTACTAGCAAATATTCCCTTCTACTATTCAATAACCTTAAATTTGAAAAACAGCAACAAACCAACACATCAGCTTGTGGGCACAAATCAGCCTCAGAATAGAGTAAAGAAGAGCCTTAGAAATACTTTAAGTGGATTAAGAATAGATCTCATTGTCATTTTGCCACTTGGCATTCTTTTGAAACATATACGGTGGCCTCTCTGAGAGTCAAATTTAAACCTGAGGAGGCACTGCTGAGGTAACTGCTACGTCCCATTTCTTCTTCCCTTCAATGATGCCTCAAATGGGAAAAGTAGCATTTTAGGGAGCTGTTTGCTCTGAAGATGGTGTTGGCTATCAAGTGGGAAGATGAAGATGATATGACATGTATTTTAAAAGGCATAAAAAAATAGCCTTCATTTCCTAGCTTACATTTATTTGCGCTCACACAACGTATCTCCTTTTCAAGGCTGAGCATAAGCAATTGCCAGATACATAACTGAAGAAGAGCAATGCAATGAACAAGTTTCATGTGCAGAAACAGTGAATTCACAGACAGTGTGTTGTGTATGGAGTGTGTGTGTGGGGGTGAAAGATACAAGTGGAATCCTGAATTATGGAGCTTACAAATGGATCTGAGGCTTTAATAATGCACGTTGATGATTTTCTCAATGTCTTCAGCTGTTGCCAAGAACTTTCTACAAGGGGGAACAAAAATGCTGTATTTCAAATGAATGTTTGCAACTGTGAAAAATTCAGTGTTGGTATTCCATCAAACCTTGGCTGGCTGGAAGCTTTAGTATTCTCATTTTATCCAAAATTGAGCAAAGTTGAAACAATAGAACTCTTCACAAACTACCTTAATCATATATATCTGGAGCGCTTTGAGGATCTCCTCTAATGGTCACATGAAAGGCAGAAGGGAATTTTTTTTTTAAGAAAAAAAAATTGGTTAAACTGAGATCTACTTTAGACTGAGATTTTAGATGTCAAAAGCAAATGCCTGTCAGGAGTCTTGGTTCTCCCAGTTCAATCAATCTTTATTGTACTGTGTTTGATCACCATAAAATGCAAAGAATTGAAAATAGTCACTTGGCTTCACAGTATCACAGTATCACCAAGATTGGAAGAGACCTCATAGATCATCAAGTCCAACCCTTTACCACAGAGCTCAAGGCTAGACCATGGCACCAGTGCCACGTCCAATCCTGTCTTGAACAGCTCCAGGGACGGCAACTCCACCACCTCCCCGGGCAGCCCATTCCAGTAGCCAATGACTCTCTCAGTGAAGAACTTTATCCTCACCTCAAGCCTAAATTTCCCCTGGTGTACAGAGTATGCTTCCTAGACTCATAATATTATCTTTAAGTTGTATACAATTGGCCATACCCTCTGTGCTCTTGGAATAATTGTAGTAACAAGAAGTATGAGTTCAGATTTATCCTGTAGTTATTATTTTGATCATCTCATGAAGAGTACTCAATTGCTGAGCAATAATGACTGCTGGTAATTAGAGTTGGTGGATTTTTTCTGACTGTGTGGCTTGAAGCCAGGATTTTCTATATATTTTATTTGTTTCCCTGAGCTCTCATCTTCATCCTCTGAAGAAAACTTCTGAAAAGCAAAAGCCATTAAATATTGACTACTACTAAACTATTATAGGGCAGAGCTCTGGTTAGGTTATTTGTATCCTTCCAAATTAGTCTATGCAATTAGTTCAAAATGAAGACAGTTTCTATGAAATATAGATTGCAATAAATTTGATGAAGGTCAGAGCCATAGTTTAGTAACAAATGGAAGTAAAAGACACAAAATAACTGTTTCGTTCCTTTTTTATCTGGAGGACTTTATCACAGGAATAAGGCCATAGATGCATCTCATGCTCTCTTTTATGACTCTGCAAGTAACAGCAAACTTCATAACACCACAAATGAAAAGAGAAAAAAATCCTGAATTGCTATAATTAAAACAGTAGGAGCCTTCTTACAGTTCCCTTTGCATTGCTTATTGTTCCTTTTGACCACCTCTCTCCTTTTCCCAAGCTCATCAAGGTCATTGTTTCTTTTTTTTTATTTTGATAATTTTGTACATTCATTTTTATGTACATTTCAGGAGAGGTATCTTCATTTTTCCAACCATCTGGCACACTGGGAAATCCAGCAGCATTCAGCTCCTAATGATATAAATAAGAAAAGCAATAGAAGGGAGTAAAAAAAAAAAAAAAGTAGCTATCCTTATTAATGGTAGAGACTTGCAAATTCTTTTTCATGAACATTTGGTGAGCTTCTGTCATTAAGGAATTCTGAAGTATTTATTCAGTAAGAGATCCCTTTCATGCCACTGCTATGTTTTTGTTTTGCTGTAAAATTAACAAGTAAAAATATCTTACGTCCTATTCCTGAAAATGAGCCAGCAGTGTGCCCAGGTGGCCAAGAGAACCAGTGGCATCCTGGCCTGCATCAGGAACAGTGTGGCCAGCAGGACAAAAGAGGTTGTTCTTCCCCTGTACTCAGCACTGGTCAGGCCACACCTTGAGTACTGTGTCCAGTTCTGGGCTCCTCAATTCCAGAGAGATGTTGAGGTGCTGGAACATGTCCAGAGAAGGGTGACAAAGCTGGTGAGGGGCCTGGAACACAAACCCTGTGAGGAAAGGCTGAGGGAGCTGGGGTTGTTTAGCCTGCAGAAGAGAAGGCTCAGGGGTGACCTCATTGCTGTCTACAACTACCTGAAGGGAGGCTGTAGCCAGGTGGCAGTTGGTCTCTTTTCCCAGACAACCAGCAATAGAACAAGGGGACACAGTCTCAAGTTGTGCTGGGGGAGGTCTAGGCAGGATGTTAGGAGGAAGTTCTTCCCAGAGAGAGTGATTGGCATTGGAATGGGCTGCCCAGGGAGGTGGTGGAGTCACCATCCCTGGAGGTGTTGAAGCAAAGCCTGGATGAGGCACTTAGTGCCATGGTCTGGTTGATCGGATAGGGCTGGGTGCTAGGTTGGCCTGGATGATCTTGGATGTCTCTTCCAATCTGTTTGATTCTATGATTCCCCATGATGAAATAAGGTGCATCATTGTGACTTAAAACAAATATGCAAGAAGTGAGAAGTCATTAAAAACTACCTCAAAAAATCCTCTGGGTTTTATGCTATTTTACATTCATTGTATTCAATTGAAAGAAATTGTAGTAGCCAAGAAATTACATCAGTTTTCAGCTAATAAAATAAATAAGGCTAAAAACAAAATCACAAATGTTTCCTGAGCAAGTTGATGCCTGAATTTGTTTGAAACAGGTCTTTAATGACTTCTGCATAACATTTCCTTCCATAACTAGTTCACCTCCTGAAGGTACTGTTATGTTTCTTGTTGTTATTTGAAAATTGTAATTCCATAGTTATAACTCTATATTTAAATGTATATACAAAGTGCTTTGCTTTTTTCAATGAGGCAATGCTAAATGGTTTAGAACTGGAAGAACCATGACAGAACATAGACACTTGCAAATCACAATTGGCTTCAATTAGCGCTGGAGTAGAGCAGTGTCATATCCAGGCACTGATACCATTATTTTGAGCTTTTATATCAAAGGCTTGCTATCTAATGGTAATAAATGCAGTGCTAATTCTTTGTGGGCTAGACTCAGTCAAAACACTTTGGCAAAAACAGTGCTGTGTAAAGCACAGACACATGCAAATGAAGCTTGGAAATACCTTTTCTGAAGCCATTAGTGAAGATATTGTTCTGTAATCTATTAGAGCTTTTCCCAATTGCTACAGAAGTTGAAAGAGTTCGTTTTCTTGCCAAGGTCCAATCCTGCTACAGCCAGGTGTTTGCAAAATAAGAAAAAAAATTTGTTTTAACTGAAGTTTAAGCTTTCTTTAGTAACAGTAGTATATCAGATTGCTTCACAGATCTATTTTCCACTTCCTGTTTGGGAAAATGCCTTTGTTTCATATTGGCTTTCTACCTACAAAAATCATTTATAGTTGACTATCAGGGAAAAAAATAAGTTTAACATCTACCCAATTTTTTCATTATAAATATATGAAGTGTCTGGCATGCTAAGTGGAGGATATAGGGCATAGGAAATAAGATATGGTAACTGAGACCATCTGTCTCACTAAATATAAAGCACATTTGCCAACGGCTTACAGTCTCTGATCTCATTGCGGCTCCAAAATCTGACCATTCAAGTAGAGGAAAAATTGTCTGATGCATGACAAGAAAAATTTAGATGAACTCATTCCAAGACAAGTAGAACATGTTCTTAAATTCTTCCAGAGCATGTGGAGAAGCAGAAGAGCAGAGACAAGTGCAAGAATACCTGATCCTTTTATGGCTGCTTCAGATGTTGGACTCTGCCAACACCTTACACAGCTGACCTGGCAGTAACTCTGGTGACAATCTAGCCTATAGGGTAGAATTATGTTCTTGAAGCATTCATTACTGTCATTTCTGCTTTCATATCCATTAAGAGAACTGCCAGTCTGACACGAGCAATCACAGCTCACTGTTCTGGTGCCATCAGAGTACCATTAGATTTGATACAGCATCATAAAGAACTAAATTCAAGAGCAACATCCTAAACATTTTTCTCCTAGCATTTAATTTGCTGTCAATTATATGGTGAATAACTACAAAATGAATTGCAACATTCAAATGCTATGTGTTCCTTATAATCAGTACATTTCACTAAATACACAGCCACCTTCACAATGTCATCATCTACAGCACTGCTGCTTTGCACTTGCAAAATTCCAAATGTATTGAGTGGTAGCTTCTGACAGTAGATATGGGTTTACTGCTGATGTTTTGGCTGTTGGTTTGCTTTGACTCCAATTGGTTGCTATTGGCTCTTCCTAGTCACATGAAAAGAAGGAAATACAAATGGTTATTCAAGTAGAACCTGTGTAAGTGCAAACAGTACTGTGCTGGGTTAACACAGCCTGCTCTTACAAGTTCTGGTACCCCTGCAAAGATGGGAGGGAAAGTAACTAAAAAACCCAACCACCAAACAAACAACAACCGAAAAAAGAGTTTAGATAAAGAGTTTGCTGAAAGCTATACAATATACGACTACCTAAGTCTATTTGCAGACCAATGTAGCAAATAGCAGTAACAGTAGCAGAAGCTATGTTGTCCCCCACCCCAGCATGCAGCAGCCAGCCCAGTGGAAAACCCAGCACCCCAAAAACTGGAAACTGGAAGCAGCAGCTGGAACAGGAATTTTCTCATGTTACAATCTGACCTTTGAGCCCCAACCAGCACTTTGATTGTGAAGCTGGCATGACAGCAGCATGATGTTGAATGTATTCATTAGCAGATTCATCTCAACCCATGACAAGTACATATAAGGTGTGTATATACAAATTAACATGTATTTGCTAAATGACACACAAGTGCATATATACTGCATATGGGCAATACATGTACTATATATACATTATATACTTTATGTACAGTACATGCTATATGCATACTGTAGCTTGTATGCTATAGTATAGATGCTATGTGTAATATACATAGCATGTACATATACATGTACTATATATCTATTAAACAGCATCCATACAGTACTGATGTTGGCCACATGAAAGTATAGATGGTTCTTATTTTTCTGTAAATAACAGCATCTGTTTGAATGTCTTAGCACAGGAAGCTCCACCTCAACATGAGGAGAAGTTTCTTTACTGTGAGTGTGACAGAGCAAAGGAACAGGCTGCCCAGAGAGGTTGTGGAGTCTCCTTCTTTGAAGATTTTCAAAGCCAACCTGGATGTGTTCCTGTGTGGCCTGCTTTATGTGATCCTGCTTTGGCAACATGAGTTGTGATGAATATACTGGCCCAAAGTTGTTACTAAGGAATCAAGGCCACTGTCTTGTGCAAAGAGAATGAACTGAGAAGGTTGTTTTAGACCAAATCCTCAAAAATTGTTGAACTCCATTTTTTCTTTTAAAGACAAAATCATATTTCTCATTTCACTTATTTTCTAATGAAAATGAAAAAAGTGTAAGAATTACAGAATCTCAGAAACATTTAGGTAGGAAAAGACCCTCAGGATCACCAAGTCCAACCTATAACCTTACTCAACAATATTCACCTTAAACCATAATCCTATGCACCACATCTGAACGATCTTTAAATACATCCAAGGTTGGTGACTCCACTGCCTCTCTGGGCAGCTCATTCTAGTGCCTGACTACTCTCTCCATTAAAAACTTTTTCCTAATGTCCAAAAATTAGGGCTGCTCTAATGAACATGTAAAAGAAACTCAGCAGAAAACAATGTGTAATGGTTGCTGCATTAAAATGTATAATTAATTTAATTTCTTTAAATGAAATTAGCTTCATGACGATATTAAGACATTCCTTTGCCCTGAATGCATTAAAATATGCAGCAGCATCACAGTATCACAGTATCATCAGGGTTGGAAGAGACCTCACAGATCATCAAGTCCAACCCTTTACCACAGAGCTCAAGGCTAGACCATGGCACCAAGTGCCACGTCCAATCCTGCCTTGAACAGCTCCAGGGACGGCGACTCCACCACCTCCCCGGGCAGCCCATTCCAGTAGCCAATGACTCTCTCAGTGAAGAACTTTCTCCTCACCTCAAGCCTAAATTTCCCCTGGTGCAGCCTGAGACTGTGTCCTCTCTGGCCACCTGAGAGAAGAGAGCAACCTCCTCCTGGCTACAACCACCCCTCAGGTAGTGCATGTTGAAGCACCAGCACAACTGAAGCCCCAAAAACTCTGAGCTATTATTAAACAAGTTATTTGATTGATGGAGCATATTAATGTAATTAATGAGTTACATTTTCTATAACATAGAATCAACCAGGTTGGAAGAGACCTCCAGGATCATCCAGTCCAACCTAGCACCCAGCCCTATCCAATCAACTAGACCATGGCACTAAGTGCCTTGTCCAGTCTTTTCTTACAGGCCTAATTCAGGAATACACAGTTTTTGCAGCTCCTACCCAAAAATCTGTCAGAAGTTACATTTATTCAAAGCAGGACCTGCAGACCATACACGGCTGACGTTTCTATCTTGTCAGCAGAGCCCAAAATTTACAATCTGTGCTCTCTGTCACAGGTTAGGCAGACAGGAGAGTGATATACTAGATAAGACTACTATTATAAATTTGGTTGGCATCTCATTTTTCAGTCCCACCGATGGTTATTTTCATACATCTCCAATCCATCATTTACTGCTAAATCCAATTAGTTTGATTGGCAGATATAGCTTCCTGGTGGGTCTCTGTCAATATTGTGTAGCAGTAAATACCTTTAGAGCCTTTTTTTTCCCCAAAATTTGGCTTGATTATTTGCCTTTTCCTCACACAGCTAACTATTGATTAGCTGCTATGGTACAGCTCTCACCCATCTGTAGAAGTGATTAGGCCAGGTGAAGCGCACGGTGATCAAAATGGGACATGTGATAACAGAAAGTGTGCACTGCTCTCAGGAGCTGGGAAGTTGTACTGGGATTGGAGTCTGGGGGAACTTGGAGGCTGGAGCTCCATGGGCTGTGGCCTAGTGGTGAAGAAAATCTTAGGGAGAGGAGGAAGACCTTTGGAAAGTCTGTGTCCTTGGTGGGAGTAGTACCCAGAGAGGCCCCAGGGCTTGCCAGTGTGATGCTTATGTCAGACTCAGAGCTACTCCATCCCTATGGCTATGCCCAGTGGCCTCCATTCTGTGGAAGGCCTCAGTCACTGTCTTTAGCCCCAGCCTGCTTACTAGCTCTGAGTACAGTGGGATGGGACAACTGGGTGAGGTCTCTGCCTCGCTGCTCTGGGCAGCAGTGATTTGAGCTTCTATCTGATCCCTGAAAAGAGATGGTAACACAGTACTTCCACACATAGTCACTCAGGCAGAAGGACACAGAGTTAACTTGGGTCTTAAGTTAAAACATGAGTTTGAAATCTCTAACTTCCTACAGAAAGGCATCATATCAGGCACAGCCAGGGCTGAGCCCGTTGAACACACAGTAGTGTGACCCTTCTGCTGGCCCAGCTCTTTCTGTGCAGTTCACACTTGTTTCACCACATTTTATGTTTCTTTTCACTTCCTCTTCCATGCCTTCCCTGCCTGACCCAAGAGACACAGTTTGCATTACTGTTTTTACTGTTTTTTTTACTCTCTCCTTCGCTTTGCACTTCTTGAAGGAGACCTTAGGGCCTCACATATCCTCTCTGCATTAGCCAGCTCAACTACTCAAGAAGTTTTTGAAGCCAAACATTTAAGACTGGCAGTCAGGTTTTGTTCTGTGTTGTAAGTGATGTCCTGCATTTGCAATGAAATGAAGGATCCTCTGCAAGGGAAACTTGGGTGATAATCTCACAAAAAGGCTTTCCCAAATACCATTTCCAAAAAACTGTCCAACCTGAAAAAGAGAGGGGCATGGAGAGGAGAGGAAAAAAGAAAAGATCTGCTTAAAAAAATCCTGTATGATTTTGATGTGACTTAATAAAAACTGGTGCTGAAGAATCTGTCCCGTGAAGCTGACATAAAATAAAAAGTACAGCAGGTGTTTAATTTCTTAAAGGCCATATTTTAAATTATATTTACTCATAAAGTAAGCAATGGATGACCAGCAATTTCATTCTGCACTCAGCAACACACAGGCTGTCCTTTTCATACATAACAATGAAGCTAAACCTGTAATTAAAAAACTATAGCTTCCACAGCATTCTGCTTTCTTGACTTAGTGGGCAGAAAGATGTATAATTAAGGCTGCAGAACTGTGAAAGATGATCAAGTTATAGAACCACAGAATTGTTTCATTTGGAAAAAAGCTCTAAGATAGCCAAGTCCAGCCACCATGGCCATTAAAACCATGTCCCAAAATCCCATGTCCATTAGTTTCTTTAGCACCTCCAGGGACACTGAGTTCACCACCTCTCTGGGTAGCCTATTCCAATGCTTGACTTCTCTTTCAGCAAGAATTTTTTTTCCTTAAGTCCAATCTAAATCTTCCCTGGTGCAATTTGAGGCCATTTCCTCTCATCTATCACCTGATACTAAGAAGAAAAGTATGACACTCAGCTCAGTACAACCTCCTTTCAGGTAGTTGCAGAGAGCAATGAGCTCTCAGTCTCTTCTCTGGACTAAATAATCCCAGTTCCCACAACTGTTCCTCATGAGACTCATTCTCTAGACCCTTCAGTAGCTTTGTTGCCCTTCTCTGGACACACTCCAGCACATCAATGTCTTTCTTGCAGTGAGTGGCTGTTGAGGGGCACTCCAAATTCCTTCTTCCCCCAAACTCCTTCTCCAGAGGTTTGGGTGGAGGAAGAAGGAGGCATGAAAACTGCTTCCCCTCCACCCTGCCCTTGCAGGCTTGAAGGGGGAACAGCAAAAGGAGCCTTTCCACATGTATACTGACTTGTGGGAAAGCTCCCACTGGAACCGGCTGGTGATTGGCTGGATCTTTCGTGCCCAGTATGTATGGCAAGTGAACACATCACCTAGGAAAATATACACAGAGTGAGGGAAAAAGCACAGAGTCCTTGCTTTTGGACAGCTCCTAGCTTTGCACCCTTCTGTGCAGTCCTGCTCTTGCACAGTTCATGCTGCTCCCCCACAAGTCTGCAAGCTCAGCAAGTCCTTAGGTCCATTTGAGAGAGAGCTGCCAGCGACACCCAGCTCTGGGTTCCCTCAGACCACACCACAGCCTGACTTCCTGCTCACTACCCCAAGCTGGGCAGCACACCAGCAGTTTGGCTTTTCCCTGTGCTGTTAAAGCAGTGCTGCTCCATGATCTTTTGCCTCGCGGAAGGTGTATCCATAGACACCTTGACTTTGCCAGGTGGATGCGCAAGGTGGACATAGCTTGCAGGTTCAGAGGCTGCCACAGAGGAATTCATCAGGGATCACTGCTAAATTCCCACCTCACCTCTGTGAGTAAAGGCTGCTGTTCCCTAGGTTCTCTGTTCAGCCTGATTTATAACTGAGGTAAAGCTATCTTGTAGCTTAGCCTTTTCTATTTCTATAATTCCTGCCTCAGCCAATTAATTCCCAACCAAATCAGGAACCCAGATTATTTGAAGTGCTACCTCACAAGTGCCAAGTATAGGGGTGTGATCACTTCACCAGTCCTGCTGGCCACACTGTTCCTGATACAGACTAAGACACTGCTGACCTTCTTTGCTACCTGGATGCTTTTTTGTCTCATGTTCAGACTCGTGTTAACCAACATCCTCAGGTCTTTTTCTGCCTAGAAACTTTGCGGCCACTCTGCTTCAAGCCTGTAGCATTGTATGGGGTTACTGTGATGCAAGTGCATGGCCTGGCATCTGGCTTTTTAAAACCTCATTCAGCTGACCCTGGCCCATCAATCCAGCCTGTCTAGATCTCTTTGCAGAACCTTTCTACCTTCATACAGATCAACACTACCACCCAGTTTAGTGTCATCTGCAAACTTACTGAGGGTGCATTCAATTCCCTCATCCAGATCATTGGTATAGATATTAAAGACAACTGGTCCCAATACTGAGCCCTGGGGAACACATCCAGTGATTGGCTGCCAACTGGATTTAACCACCCTTCATGACCACTCTTTGGGCCCTGACATCCAGCTAGATCTTAACCTAGTGAAGCATCCACCCATCCAATCCATAAGCAGTTAGTTTCTCTGTGAGGATGTTGTGGAAAACTGTGTCAAAAGCTGGATTATGTCAAGGCAAACAACATTCACAGCCTTTCCCTCAACCACTAATCTGGTAACCTCATTGTAGAAGGAGATCAGGATTGTTGAGTAGGACCTGCACTTCATGAACCATACTGACTGAAGCTACTGCATCAAGGCACTCAAAACGATCTGCTTATGGGAGTGGTCAATGAAGTAAGTCAAAGAGAGGATTGAGTAGTAAGAGAAATGATCTTACATTTATGAAGACACAGGAAAACTAGGAGCTTTCATAAGATGGAGGACTCCATCAGAAAAAAAAATGTGTTACTGTGTGATATAGGTCAGTGGATGGAGGACATGAGTTGGCATGTTTCTCTCCTGAACTGGTAAAATATCAGGTTCATAGATCAACCATGTGGATTCTGAGTAACAGATTCAACAGAGACACAAATTAACTTTATAGTAAGGCTTACTGGCAATATAGACT
This sequence comes from Pogoniulus pusillus, assembly GCF_015220805.1. Taxonomy (NCBI): domain Eukaryota; kingdom Metazoa; phylum Chordata; class Aves; order Piciformes; family Lybiidae; genus Pogoniulus; species Pogoniulus pusillus. The sequence goes on from NC_087275.1 coordinate 26,235,247, forward strand.
AATATATTATTTTTTCTTTAAATATTAAACTCCAAATTTTCATTAAAGAACAAGAAAAATCTACTAGGGTGCTTCAAAAATGGATCTGTGGTGATTTGTCTCCCTGAACTTGTGAGAAGTCAGGAAGAGGAATAATAGGAGACATGATTAAAGGCAAAGTACAATAACAGAACTGCGAGGGGAAACTTTATTAGCTCTTGTTCCTGCTATAACTAAGTCTCTCACGTTTTCAGTGCTACTTTCTTGGGATTGATTACTGTGAGAGCAATAATAATGATTTGTGGCTTTTTACAAAGAGTCAGGTTATGACATGTCATATTTTAATACAGAATACAGGAAAATAGTGACTTCTTTCTCTTTCCAAAAAGCCTTTTTTTATCTTGTCTCATTTGTGACTGTGCAAGTAAGAAATTGACCATTGTGATTCAAATTTCTGAGGTACTTCAAATCTAAAAGCAGAGTGATGTCATTTTTAGAGCTCTCTTTAGTATGGGATCTTCTCCTTGCACTCTGAGATAGGGTGAAATAATTTATTTGATTTTTTTACAGGTATTGTAAAGGTATTCAAACGTTAACCAACAGCACCATCACCACAACCTTGCCCCCCAGAACTGGGATGTAAACATACTTACTAAATCTGGGACAGTGTTATGAAGACACAGAAGTGTTGATACATAAACATTTCCAAGTCATGGAAAAAATGCTTTTCTTTGGTTACAAGAAAAGGTTAGAGATGCTACTTTGGGGGGGGGGGGCAGCTTTTGATACAGCATTGACATGGTGGAAAACCAAAAATTTTGCTATTACTCTGGAAGATCATAGAATCCACCAGGTTGGAAGAGATCTCCAAGATCATCCAGTCCAACCTAGCACCCAGCCCTGTCCAATCAACCAGACCATGGCACTAAGTGCCTCATCCAGGCTTTTCTTGAACACCTCCAGGGATGGCAACTCCACCACCTCCCTGGGCAGCCCATTCCAATGGCAAATCACTCTCTCTGCAAAGAACTTCCTCCCAGATGGTCACCAATGAAACTCTTTAAGCAGCAGTTGCTGGTCTGATTATACTTAATTTTTTGATTGATAAAGGCAATGAATTAGTTTAGTAATAAAACACTCTAGGGGTGCAAAATGAGAAAGCAAAGGTGATAGAGAAGAGGGCTAGATAGCTGAGATAATCTGGAAGACTTTACACAGTAGAAAAGAAATAATTGTCTAGCTAAACTCAAGGTCATACACTGGTTTCTTAATGACTAAAAAAACTTCTAGAAGTTTGCTAGATGGTTATGGCATAACTGGAGGACACATTTGATGGATTAGCCCAGCATGCCTGCCAACAACTGTCATGCTGACATTAGAAGAACAAATGTAATCTTAGGCACCCATCAAAGATATATGGCAAATCTGATGCTATCACATGATGCACTTTATTTGGCATATCAAATTGAAAAAAAGGTCTCATGTTAGATTCAGTGAGACAAATCCAAAGTGCATCATGTCTAGACTGGTCCACTTCAGAGTATTTCCTAAGTTTTTTACAAAGGGAGAGAAGGTCAGCCTGCCTCACCTTCAGACAAGTCTGAAGTCAAGATTAACATTTGCAGCTCATAAAGGAACACTCTGTTTCAAAGCTGACGCTGCAGCAAAATGCTACCCAGCTTCTAGGCTTGGAGCTCAGGCAGGACAAGCTCATGTTGATTCTGAGTCAAACTTGCTCATGTACTGTTTGTTTCCAAACATGCAAGATAAACTACACTCCTCCTGACTGGAATAAACAAATGTTCCAGACAAATGAGAAGCACTCTTGTTAGCAGATGATTGTGAATATGGATATTCACAGCCACAGGTGTAATTTATTTCTGTGCATCTTTGATGGATCACATTTTAGTGTGTGGAGTTTCTTTAGATCAGAAAAAGCAAATCTATGTGCCAAGCTTATGCAGACATAATTATTTTTGTGTGTTCCTTTTTAACTCCAACTCTGTCCTCCTATCCCAAATCTTAATTTCCCTATTTGTTTTGTTTAAAGGTACAGTGCTGTACAGATGAAACACAGACATTTTAAAGCTGGACAGGAATAATTATTTTTTCTTTATTTGATATTAATATTGTAAATTAATTTTGTATGCATATAGTATTTGTGTATGTAGAATCATAGAATCAGTCAGGGTTGGACAGGACCACCAGGATCATCTCGTTCCAGCCTCCCTGCCATGGGCAGGGACACCTCACACTAGATCAGGCTGTCTAGAGTCTCATCCAGCCTGGCCTTAAACGCCTCCAGGCATGGGGCCTCAACCCCCTCTCTGGGCAACCCATTCCAGAGTCTCACCACCTTCGTGGTGAAGAAATTCTTCCTAACATCCAGTATGAATCTACCTATTTCTAGCTTTGTTCCATTCCCCCTAGTCCAATTACTACCTGACAGCCTAAAAAAATCTCTCCCCAGCTTTCTTGTAGGCACCTTAAGATACTAAAAGGTCACAATTAGGTCACCTCAGAGCCTTCTCCTCTCCAGATTGAACAGCCCCAACTCTTTCAGTCTCTTCTCATGACCCATACATATATTCAGAGTAGTATGTGTATTGGCAAGGGAGCACATCTCATGATGCACATTGCAGGTACAAGGAACAATGACATTTACTGCTCTCAGCTGTTTTCATTTATTCTGGAAAAGAGGGCTTCCTAAATTGAATAGTCCAGAGCCTAGATGTTATTCTAGGGATGTTTCAGGCCTTGTCTCTTCCTGCATGAGAGGAAAGAGAAAAGAATATCTACTGTAAGCATTTATGGTTCCTTAAGATAAAAGTTTGTGCTTCAAATGGATCCCCCCTAAAGCAAAGGAAGCCTCACACTATATAAGTTGTGTCTTCCAGAGAGTGCTGCAGGCATGTTTTTGAAACAAGAGGCCAAACAGATGGGAGATCAACAGTTGAAACGGGAACACAGGAGATTTTGAAGCATGTGGGTAAAGCTAGTTCTTGCTATAATCATAGAATCATAAAATGTTGGGGTTGGAAGGGACCTTGAAAGATCATCTGATCCAGCCCCCCTGCCAGAGTGGGATCATCTAGAGCAGATCATACTGGAACACATTCAGACAGTTCTTCAATATCTCCAGAGCTCCACAATCTCCCTGGGTAGCCTGTTCCAGGGCTCTGTCACCCTCACAGTGAAAAATTTCTGCCTCAGGTTCACATGGAACCTCCTATGCCTCAACTTCCACCCATTGCCCCTTGTCCTGTCACTGAGCATCACCAAGAAGAGCCTGGCTCCATCCTCCTGGAACTCACCACTTACATATTTATAAACATGAGTGATGTCACCCCTTAATCTTCTCCTTTCCAAGCTAAAAAGCCCCAGCTCCCTCAGTCTCTCCTCATAAGGAAGACATTCAAATTCCTTAATCATGTGCTGGACTCTCTCAAGCAGGTCCCTATCCTTCTTGAGCTGGGGGGCCCAGAACTGGACATAGTACTCCAGATGAGGCCCAATCAGGGCACAGCAGAGGGGAAGGAGAACATCCCTTGACCTACTAACCACAGCCCTTCTAATACACCCCAGAATGGCATTGGCCTTCCTAGACACAAGAGCACACTGCTGGCTCATGTCCATCCTTCCATCCACTACTCCCAAGTTCTTCTCCCCCTTCACTGCTCTCCAGCAGGTCAGTTCCCAACCTGTACTAATACCTGGAGTTGCTCTTTCCCAGGTGCACAACTCTACACTTACCCCTGCTGAACTTCATTCAATTTCTCCCTGCCCAACTCTCCACACTGTCTAATGTCTCCAGCCTGTCTACAATGTCTGTTTAGGTCCTTGGAGACCAAGGAAAATGGTGACAAAGCAGCAACCAATTTCAAACAATATCTGATCATGCAATTTGTAATCTCTGAGATGTATTTTTAGTTTGGGAATTGGTATTTGTTTCCCTTCATTAAGTATTTATTTTGTAAGGGTGAATTTCTTTAGGTAGAACAGTGGTTTAATAATCACAGAATCACAGGGCATTAGAGATTGGAAGTGACCTCCAGAGACCATTAAGTCCAACCCCTAGTCATATAATAGCTTCTAAAGAACTTCTCTGGCTGCTGTGACTTCCAGCCTTATTTATGACTGCCAGGCATTATTATTACTAAGAGTGATGTCCACTTCAAATTTGACTTGCTAGATTTGTTGTTAGAGAGAAATTGTTGTTATTGCCTGAAATGGAGATAATTCAGATAGCACTCCTGAGCTGCAGAACTTTAAGTATTAATTATGCTTTCAACCCTTCTCGTCCTCCAATAATTTAATGATGCATATCTCCCAGAAAGAATATGTGCCTAAAAATATCAAATGTGAATTTTCTGAAAGATCAATGAAATCTATTGCAAAAGCTTGGGAATACTTCTTAACTAAACCCTGGAAACGTTAAAATTTGAGGAAGCTCAAGAGGATTCTCTCTTGCTTTTTTCTTCTTTTAGTTATTATCTCTGAACATCTTACTCCCAGTTGCACATTCATCTTATGTGAACATTTGTAAACAGAATGTCCAGGGAGAAAAAAAAAAAGGCTTTTAAAAATAAACAATAAGGTTGTGATTGACATCACCACAAATAAACTACTATAAATAATTACATTAGAAAGAAGAAAAATATCCAAACTCTCAAAGTCTACATTATGAGACTGATCCCAAAACTGCACCGTAACTGTAAAAGATATCCTTTCCAAATAGAAGGGAGTATACAAATTTAGCATTCCCTGTGGCCCAGAAGACTACTTAAAAGAAACTACAGACATCCCTTTCCAATCATCAAAGAACATCTACAAAACCTAAAGCAGAGTGGGACTTTTCAAAGGGGAAGTAAATGAGTAAGAGTCTTTAAAAGCAGATATGTCCTAAGGAATGGCAGGCAGACATTCTGGCAGAAATCAAAGCATTGCTTGAAGTTTGGTAGAAGAAAATGCTTTCATTCTTTCCAAAGAGAACAGTTTAGAGGTAAGCAAAGATTTCTCAGCTCTTGATTGCTAATGCAGATAGCTAGAGTTCAGTGCAAATTTTCATGGTACTGTTGTTTGGGTTTTTTGAGAGTCTAGGTAACTCTTTAAAAAAGAAACCATACTGACTGACAGTAAACCAAAGTCATGGTCAGTTTGCTTATGTAATCTGGAGCCTGTAAAACATTACAGTTTGCTATATTTGGGGTGAGGAGGAATGAGGAAGAAGTGCACACCTAGCAGTGTCTTTTGCATGTACTACAAGTGAACTGGAGAGGCCCAGAACTATGCAGAACTGAAAGAAGGTTGACATTTAAAAGTCTCAGAAGCTATCTGAAGATCCAGAGGCAATTTCCTTTGTGAGCAAGCCATCTGGAAGGTCGTGCTGAGTTACACAAAAAAAACTGAAGCAATCAGAGCATTGTGGAGGGAAACGTGCAAGCATGGGAGTTTATGTTCATAGTGGTTCACTATTGGAAACCACCAAGATACAGATGGAGAGCTGGATCTCTGTATCACTACCACTCTGGAGAAGGACTATGCAAGCTATTGTCAGGGAAGAGACAGGCATTGTGGTCTCTATTTTCTTAGAAAACCATGCTAAAAGCAATACAGTGACTCAAATCTAAGGCTACCCACTGTGTTTTCAAAGAATAACAAGAACAATCCATTTCTTAGCAACAAGACAGACTAGTTGGCTGTTAACCCGAAGTGGGAACAGTATCTGAGCTGTGAACCCCTGCTTCTTGCTGATCATCATGGTTTAACCTCAGCCAGGAACCAGTCCTGTCTAATCTTCTCATTGGCAAAGCATGAGAAGATGAAAATTCTTGACTTACTAAGCAATAACTAAAAGCAGCCATATATTATCAATATTACTCTCATTGTAAATGCACAAAACCCAGTGATATACCAGCTGCTAGAAAGAAAACTATCTCCTAGATGAAACCAGGATACTAAGACAGATCCTTTGGTGGTAAATCCTAGAGAGTCCAGGTGATGGGGTAAAATCTGGACTAGAATTGGGCTGCACAATTTCAAGTCTGCTAAAGGAAGGTAAAATGCAAAAGTTCTGGTTTATGTGTGAAAGTATTGATATGTACATTGTGGTTATTCTTACCTTTAATACAAGAAAACTGAGAGCCATCTAAACTTTAAAGCAGCATACATTCATATTTGCTAATGTTCTCTTCAAAGGAAAGAAATGTAAACAATAATTCTGTTAACTTTGTCCTAGTAATTGATTGCATCAACTAGTTCCTTTCAAATCTAGTGATGTCTCAGATACATTAGGTTATAGAGGATTTTTGAGAATATCACAGGATCATAGTAGATTAAGGACTGGAAGGGACCTCCAGAGATCATCAAGTCCAACCCTTCTGACAAAATAGGGTCACCTCAGGCAGGCTGCATAGGAATGCATACAGGCAGGTTGCGAATGCCCCCAGAGAAGGAATCTCCTCATTGCTGTCTACAGCTACCTGAAGGGAGGCTGTAGCCAGGTGGGGGTTGGTCTCTTCTGCCAGGCAACCAGCAACAGAACAAGGGGACACAGTCTCAGGCTGGATGTTAGGAGGAAGTTCTTCACAGAGAGAATGATTTGCCATTGGAATGAGCTGCTTGGGGAGGTGATGGAGTTGCTGTCCTTGGAGGTGTTCAAGAAGACTGGATGAGGCACTCAGTGCCATGGTCTAGTTGACTGGACAGGGCTGGGTGCTAGGTTGGACTGGATGATCTTGGAGGTTTCTTCCAACCTGGTTGATTCTATGATTCTTTGTGTGTTCTAGCCTGTAACCATTGTTCCTTGTCCTACCACTGGGCACCCTGTAAAGGAATCCACAACTTTCATCTTGAAACTCACTCTTCAGATAATTACAGATGTTGATAGCTCCTCTCTCAGCCTTCTCTTCTCAAGATTAAACTATCCCAGTTCTCTCAGTCTTCATATAAGAGATGCTCAAGACCTGCAATCATTCTCGTTGCTCTGTAAACAAATAGAAGAGAAAGTACATATTATTGTCACTGATACATGGAAAACCAGCAGTATGGGCTACTAAGCAGATTTTAAAGAGAGCATGCCTCAGGAAACCAGACACATAAAAATGTGCTGCTCATGGAACTGTGCCTTTACACCACTTCACTCAAGGAATTACTCCACAGCAAGAGGGAAAAAAAAAAAAAAAAAAAAAAGGATTGAAAATAAGAAAAAGTAGAAGGATTTCTGAAACTTGCACAGGAAAGGAGGGAAAAAAATAGTTAACATTTTCATAGTCTGCCCTGCTCCAGTCTCCATGATTAGAACAAAAACTGGAGAGTGAGTGAAATGTGTTGCTCATAGCTCAGAGTTATGCCAGATTACAGCATGAAAGAAAAATATTCATGCCCTAATGATAATGTTAGTAGCTGCCAAGAATATGTGCAGTAATTAAAACTCAGAAATGTATTTGAAAAAATCAAACACAACCCTTTTGAAATCTTACCATTTGGAAGGGCAGTTCCACCACAGTGACCATATCAGCAGACATGCTGGAACTAACTTGTGCATTACTCAGGATTATATTTACCCTTCAGTGTGTTAGTCTTTGATCTGAAATCTCTTCTTTTGCTGCCAATTTTCACAGCACGTTGTGAAGTCTGACTGGCTTTCTGGCATTCAGAAGGAAGTAGAGAAAGGACATGAAAACAGATATCAACATTACCAAGAAAAAAGAAGTGAAACTGCATGACAGGTTTTGAAGTCTATGAGTAATTAGGATATCCAAGGCACCGTGGTGGACAAAAATCAAAATGACAATGGCAATATTTGTTGAAAACCAATAAAAGTCAATCGTTATGAGAAGCTGTCATTGACCAATTTCCATGATATAAATACATAACATATATGAATCCAGTGAGACATTTAAACAGGTCAACTATTGCTCAAGGACTCTGGTCAATTAACTAGAAATTAAACATCTATTTTAACTGACTTGAGACATGTAAGTGGGCTTTTAGGTAACTACAGTTAAGATACTGACTTTCATACAATTTATGAGTTATGTTTTTCTTTGGTCTAGAGATAGAAATTTTAACAGAGAGATCACAGGTCAAGTAGAGAAATGAAACAGGAGCTATAGAACGTCAGTCATAAGAAGGATTGGCCATCTCTCTTTAATTTTTTTGTGTCTGCCTCTATGTACTATATATCTCAGTCCTCACTAGTGCCCAGACTGAAGAGCTGGAATGTACTATTTACTGTTAATGTGTTTCTGTGATGCATGGGCCAATGTTACTGGCCAAAGGATTTATCTACTAACAAGAAGATCAAAAGACTGACACACAGAAAACAAACAATAGCTTTTACTTGAAATATGGATTTTGTCTCAGTCCTTGAAACAACCTAGGGCTGATTCTGTCTGGATTTATACTCTCAAAATCTGGAGACCCTAATCCCTCAGACAGTGTCACCTGATTATAGCTTCATTGTTTCTAAACATATATTACTTCTAATGGTCACAGAGATCAGGTTTCACAGTGCCTTTCATTTATAAAACTACCTATTTTGCAGTTTCTAGACTGTAAACTTTCTACATAGTCCACAAGTGAGGTCATGGGCATCAAGTTGCGGTGTTTAGGTAGGTTTAGCTATTCCAAGTTTAATTAGAGAGCCCTCTCCGCATGTTCACTAGTTTCTAATTGGTAAAGCACACTTAAGGCTCCTTGAGAGCTGGTTTATAAACTTGATTACTTAAAATGTAGAAATAATGTGTATATGTTTCAGCTTTGTTATTTTGAGCACAGCTTTTGTTTGCTTGCTTGCTTGTTTTCACTTGGAAGTTTCTAGAACGACAAAGGTGGGAAGGTGCTCATATAATACAGTCTACTGTGATCTTCCTCTCTACTGTTTTCCTCTAGGGGTGATGGAATTCCAAGAAGTCAGGTCTAAAAAAAACAGAAGGAAAAAAAAGAGATCTGTTTTTTAAGGGTTTTATTTTAGATCATTATTTCTTCTTATCATCATAATCATCAGTTATAGCTTTCATTCAGTTTTGCAGTATCCTCTAGGAGTCCTCATTCAGGCTCAGAAACACAATTTGTGAGTCTGTACAAACACAAAATGAAAGCAGAGGTCCTCTCCTAAAGAGTTCTCAGAGAGGGAAATGAGGGAACCCAGGGAGATGTATACAAAGCTTCCTTTAGAATGATTCCACTCTACCAGGAGCTTGCTTAGGACTGGTTCAGGACTGCAAAGAATTAGATAGGATTCCTTTCCCTCTCCTGTGTTATGGCTTGCCTTCTGCTGTCAACCTTTTCTTCTAGTTTATAATCCCTTCTGTGGGTTGTATGCCCTCATCAGTTTCTATCTTTTTCCAATGTGCAGAATATTTCTGCATAGATCCTCTGGATAATGACAAAGTTTGTCTAAGTCTTACCTCCTGAAAAGTGCTTATATTGGATGAGATTAGCCAACAAGTATTTCAAGTGTGGATTGTAGTCCAATTAATATGAACACGAGAAAAACTGTGACATCTAGAACAGGTTCTGTATCCTAGGGTACTTGTTCAGCAAAAAAAACCCAAAACCCACAGCACTGACATACCAACAACAGTCTTAAGATCCTTAATCTCTATCTTGTGGTTATCTGATTTGGACAACTGCTGCTTTCTGTGGTGTGAATAGGAAAGGAATATGGTTTACTTAGATTAAGTAAGGTGCTAATGATTTTGTGATGGTAGCTCAATTCAGTAACCTCCTCCTTCCCCCCAAAAAATCCAAGGAAACAAAACACCAAAAATTTTAAAAAACAAATAACTGAGAAATTTTATTAGTAACTTCCATACTCTCACATTCCCAATAAATAGTGAATTTACCAACTAATGGGTTTGAAATGCGTTTTATAGATGTTGTTTCAGGCTGTCTCCCATCTTACCTCTTTTTTTGCTCATTTTCCTTGCTGACATTTCAACTCTTAGTTTCAGTGGCATCGACAGCATTTTCAATATGTGCTACTTGAGAATCCTACTATTTAGGCTCATTTCTACAATCATATTCAACCTAATCTCTCTCTCACTGAATGGAAGTGCTCCTTCCATTCAGTTCCTAGAGTCCATTCTGTCATTTGGGCTGAAAAATGGAGAAACAGCCTAGCTAATGTTTAAACAGAAATTCAGCAGTACTTAACCCACTGAAGCATACACATATTACTACTGTATCTATAATATCTTCCCCGTGATTACCTAGGAGAAATTCATCTCCTCACTGAAGTTCAGATCCAAGCAGACACCTTACTAAGTTGAAAGCAAGCAACTGCCCCTCAGAAAATAATGAACACTGTGTTAGGATAATGTTGGCTTTGATACTTACCTGCCCATCAGACAGGCTTAACTTCAAGTCGTCACAGTTGCTCATTAAGACACATACGATGTCAGTGCAGAGATTCCCTTCCCTCAGCTCATAACTCCCTATAGCTTAATCCTGTGTTAGCTGTGTCTGGCACAAACAGATTATTGGTAATTGAGTTCACCCAGCACAGAGCTGGGAATTCAGTGCTTCCCTGCTCTGCAGTAGCCAGTTCTGCCATTAGATTCCATCTGGTCTCTGCCTTCCAATATAAGTAATTTCTGGAAACAGCATGTTAGAACCATTGCAGATTTGCTGCTTTTGATACTTGCTGAGTTACTGTAGGTGATGTAGAGGACTATCCTTGCGTTATTACAAAGCATCTCAGTGGCTGGTCTCCACACCAAGGCACAGAAACGGCACATGCTGCCTCTTCCAGACATTTGTCTTCAGTTTGAAGGTCTGAAAATAGCAATCTTTGTATTCCTGGTTAGTCCACTCTAAGAGAAGCAAATATGCAGAGAATTTTAGATAAATACACATTATCTTATGTACAGTAAAATCAAGAAGCATATGAACAGGTAAAATGGTATTCAGAACTGGTTTTTAAAAACCACACTCCTCCTCCTGGTTTCTTTTTTTTACAAACTTTGCAGAGAGGAGCCAAAGGAGAAGAAAACCAAGAAATACACAAGATACTGTAAAGAATCCAGATTGTAATACATTTGGTCAGGCAGTCAACCAACTAGAGTCATATCTGTTGGCAGAAAATAAAGGTTTCTTTTTTCACAGTATTAAGAGAGAAATTTAAGTCACCTCCAACACCCTCACTTCCTGGAAACCAGCTATAAATAGGTTGCGGTTAGGAAAGATTGGAAATGGGAATGGGAAATAAAAGAGCAAAATTGCTGACACATTTCTAGTAAAACATCAGCTTTGGTGGCAGCAGAAATCAAAAAAACTCTCTGAGGAAGGTGGCATATAGTAAGATTGATTTTATATTGGAAATTATGAACATTTTACAGCTGTTCCAGTCACATGTTCTATATGCATAACGCAGACTCTGCTTTTCATGTCATGAGTCATTACCAACGATGGTATCGTTTGAACAACACTGCCAGGCACCATCTACCTGGGGGCTGCTGTCAAGTGTATCTTCCCAAGGTGCAAGAACCTCTTCAAGACTACTCAGGGTGAGGAAGTCCTATAAATCAACTCTTTCACTTGATTTCTTGCTCCTATTACTACCCACATAGAGAAAACAAGTTGTATCTCTCCTAATTTCTCAAGCTTCTCTGAAGATTTGGAAGTAGTTTTTTGTTGTTGTTGATCTATGTCTGGATTATGTTGCACTTCTAGTCTGGAAATAATTTCTTGTGTCAAATCATGTGATACTTTATATGGATGACTTCACAAAGAGCATTCAGACATCACTGTGTTTTGGCATTTATCCTTGCAGACAATGAGAAAAAACAGGTTAATTGGATCATTAGTTAGGATCCAAATTCAGTACACACAGAGAATTCTATGGAGCGAGATGGCATACACTTGAGAATATTGAGAGAACTGGCAGTAGTGCTCACCAAGTCACTTTCCATCACTTAGCATCAGTCCTGGCTAAACAAGATGCTCCCAACTGGCTGAAGATTAGCAAACATGATGCCCATCTACAAGAAAGGCCAAAAGGAGGACCTGGAGAGCTACAGACCTGTCAGCCTGACCTTGGTGCCAGGGACAATTATGGAGTAGATAACATTGGTTGTCATCATGTAGTATGTGCAGGGAAACCAGGAGATCAGACCCAGTCAGCATGGATTCATGAATGGCAGGACATGCTTCATCAACTGATCTCATTTAGTGGATGCTGCCCAGGGAGGTGGTGGAATCACTGTCCCTGGAGGTGATCAAGAAAAGACTGGATGAGGCATTTAGTGTCATGGTCCAGATAACTGGCTAGGGCTGGGTGCTAGGTTGGACTGGATGATCTTGGCGATCTCTTCCAACCTGGTTGATTCTATGATTTTAGCAAAGCCTTTGACACAGCACCCTCCTGGAAACACTGGCTGCTCATGACCTGGGTGGGGAAATGCTTCTCTGGGTAAAAATGTGGCTGGATGTCCAAGTCCAAGGAGTGGTGGCAAACTGAGTTAAATCCAGCTGATGATGAGTCACAACTCTATGATCATAAGCCCAAAACAGCCTTCAACTGTTACACCAAGTCTTTCACTGTTAACAAGCAGCAGGTCTAGCAGGACAACTTCTCTAGTTGCGTCCCTGAACAGCTGCATCAGGAATTTATCTTCCACACACTCAAAGAACCTCTGGGACTATCCCCTTTCTGCTGCATTATATTCCCAGGACACGTTTGTGAAGTTGAAGTCCCACATGATTGCAAAAGGTAATAATAATGAAATCTCTCCCAACAGCTTATAGACTGTTTCATCAGCCTCACCATTCTGATTGGGTGTTCTTCAACACACTCCCACTACAGTATCTGCCCTGTTGGCCTTTCCTTTGGCCACTCCACCACCTCGCCTTCCCTGCCCCTCCCTTGACAGTTGGTAGCCATGAATTGCAACACTCTAATCATGTGAGTCATCCTACCATGTTTCTGTAGTGGCAGCTATATCATAGTTTTCTCACTGCACAATGGCCTTCAGTTCCTGCTGCTCGTTGCCTGTGCTGCATGTGTTGGTATAGGTGCACTTAATATGGTCTAAGGGTTCTGCCATCCTCTTGGAGGGAGAAGTCTCAGTTTGCTGCAGACAATTCTCAGGTGCTGCAATAGTTACCAGCCTAACAACTCTTGTGTCTTTATTGTTGCATGAATCTTCATCCCCCATCTCCACTGAGACAATTGACCTTACTACCACATTGTCCTGCAGGAACTGGCATCCCATGCTCAGGCTTCTCTCTGTTGAACCCTGTTTCATCCTCAATTCCCTTTGAGTCTAGTTTAAGGACCTTTCAATGAGCCCTTCCAGCTCTTGCCTCAGGATCCTTTTCCCCCTTGGAGATAGGTGTTTCCCATCCATTTCCAGCAGGCTTGATGTCTTGTAAAGCAGCCTGTGGTTGAAAACCCTACAATTCCACCAGTGACACCAGCCTGCGAGATGTGTTAATTACACGTGTTTGCCTTCTCCTTTCAGTATTCATCCCTGACCCTGACAGGGTTGAGGAAAACACTTGCCATTGGTGAGACCACATCTTGAACACTGTGTTCGATTTTGGGCCCCTCACTACAAGAAGTACACCTAGTTGATGGAGTGTGTCCAGAGAAGGGCTATAAAGCTGTTGAGGTATTTGCAGTGCACATCATATGAGTAGCAGTGGAGAGAGCTGGGGTTCTTCAGTCTGGAGAAGATAAGGCTGAGAGGAGACACTGTTGCTCTCTACAACTACCTGAAAGGAGGTTGTAGTGAGGTAAGTGTTAGTCTCTTTATTATCAAGTGATATATTGAGAGGAAATAGCCTCAAATTGCACCAGTGGAAGCTTAGATTGGAAACATTAGGAAACATTACTGACAGAGTAGTCAGGCATTGAAATACGCTGCCCAGAAAGGAGTGTGATAATCATCTCTGGGCATGTTCAAAATGTGTAGACATGGCACTTCAGAACATAGTTTTATGTCCATGGTGGTGTTAGGTTGACAGTTAGGCTCAATGTTCTTAGAGGTCTTTTCCAACTGAAAGAAGTCTATGATTCCATGATTATCTGGCTGGCCTCCTGAGGACTGCCTGTTACTCATAGATAAGTAATATTTGATGTGTCAGAGAATAACTCTTCCTCTTTATTAAGGTTTTCTTTTCCATTATGCATCTAGAATTCTCATGACTGTTTCCACAGGTGTATATTCATTTTATGTAATACACTTAGAAGTGGATTAGTTCTCATCCAAGCAAACCTGTAGTAGAGATTATGAAGAAAAAAATCCAAAACCAAAACAACAACAACATAAGTAGCCTAAATACTCAGGTCTCTACTGAATTCTGCTGAGAGCTGGCTGAAATCAGCTGGCTGATTCTATGAACATGAGCCAGCAGTATGCCCAAATGGCACAGAAGGCCAACGGCATATTGGCCTCTAGCAGGAATATTGTGGCCAACAGCACTAGGGATGTAATTCTGCTCCTGTACTCAGCACTGGCAAGGCCTCACCTCGAGCACTCCATGCAGTTCCAGGCCACTCACTTCAAGAAGAATATTGAGGTGCTGGAGTGAGTCCAGAGGAGCACAACAAAACTGTTGAAGAGGCTGGAAGGAAAGTCTTATGAGATGAGGCTGAGGGAGCTGGGGTTGTTCAACCTGAAGAAGAGGAGACTTAGAAGGGACCATATCAGTCTCTACAACTACCTGAGGGGAAGTTTCAGTCTAGAAGGGGTCTAGCTCTTCTCCTGGGCAACTACTGACAGGGCAAGAAGGCATAGTCTGAAGCTGCTCCAGGGAAGGTTTAGGTTGGATATTAGGAAGCACTTTACCATAGAAAGGGTGATTAGGCACTGGAATGGACTTCTCGGAGAAATGATGAAACCACCATCCTTGGAAGTCTTTAATAATAGATTGGATGTGGTACTTGGTGGCATGGTTTAGCCAATATCATGGCATTAGCTAATAGTCTGGATTTGATTATCTTGGAGATCTCTTCCAGCCTTGGTGATTCTATGGTCTAGCCAGCACCCACAGGTGACATTAGAATGATCATACAGCCTACATCTTGTGTAACCGGGGGGCCACCAGGCCCCCCGGCCTTTGTCACCTCCACCATTCACCCAGTGCGCACCATGGGTACTCACCAGCAATGACGGGAGGAGGATCCCTCTGCCCGTTCGGGCACACTTGGGACTTCTGCCTTTCCTGGGTCCTTTAAAAAGGGGAGTAAGCAGGGAGGGCAAAGTGGTCACACCTGGGGTGGGAGGAGACTCAAACAGAACCCAGGTGCTCTGGGTTTGGGGAAAAAAGGGTCAGATATGGTGCAAAAGGGGAGGTGGTGCTGAAAGGAGGGAGATGGAGAGGAAAAGGAGGACATGGAGATGAAGAGAGGAAGATGGGGGAAAGAGGAAGATGGAGAGGAAAGAGATGGAAAGAAAAGGAGGAAGATGGGGGAAAAGAGGGGATGAAGAGGAAAGGAGGGATATGGGGGAGAAGAAATATTTTTTAAAATCATAAAAATGAAAACTGGACTATAGTGTTGCATTGCAACTGGCCTTTTAATGAGCAACCCCTGCAGCAGTAAGCAGACATCTTCATTAGCTCACTATGCTGGCTGAAGAAGAGCAAGTCACACCTCTTTAAGAGGAAAATATGAGGAAATAAAGAAGAAAAATAAGAAATAAAAATGAAAAATCAATTATGAATATATACAAATTATTAATATATATATACAGTGTGTGAGGTCTTTCAGCAAGTTCTTTATGGCACAGCAATGTGCCCTTGTGGCCAAGAGGACCGATGGCATCCTGAGGTGCATCAGGAAAAAAAGTGTGTCCAGCAGATCTAGGAAGGTTCTTCTCCCCCTGTACTTTGCCCTGCTGAGATGACACCTTCAACATGGTGCCCGGGTTTGAGCTACATAATCCGAGAGAGACAGGGACCTGCTGGAGAGAGTCCAACAGAGAGCCACAGGGATCACAGAATCACCAAAGCTGGGAAAAACCTCTGAGATCATCAACTCCAGCCTATAATGGTCATATAGTCCAGCCTCTATATGATTTGGGATCTTGAGCATCTTCCCTGTGAAGAAAGACTGAGAGCCCTGGGGTTGTTTGGTCTGGAGAAGAGAAGGCTGAGAGGGGATCCAATCAATGTCTATAAATATCTGAGGGGTAGGTTCAAGTGTATGGGGCAAATCTCCTTTCAGTGGTGCACAGCAATGGCTACAAACTGGAACATAGAAGGTTTCACTTTGACATGAGGAGAAAATTCTTTACAGTGAGAGTGACAGAGCACTGGAACAGGCTGCCCAGAGGGATTGTGGAGTCTCCTTCTCTGGAGGCTTTAAAAACCCATCTGGAAAATTTTCTGTGCAATCTGTCCTGGGTGATCCTGCTTTTGGCAGGGAGGTTGGACTCGATCTCTGAAAATCCCTTCCAAACTATAGCATTCTATGATTCCATGATTCTGTGTGGAATCACAGAATTAAACAGATTGGAAAAGACCTCTAAGATCTAGGAGCCCAACCTATATAGAATACATCTACTGAGGCAATCTGAGATAATTCACTAATCAATAGAGGCACACATTACAGAAAGAAAATGACAGTCTATATGCTGGCATTTGACATAGTGGTTTTGTAGTAACATCACTGTCTATTACGATTTTATAACATTATTTTTTGTCCTCCTTAATAATTTACAAAATAATCCAGGAAACATCCCCCCCACAAACCTCACAATGGAAATCTTTGTTGCTAAAGATAAGGAAGTAACTTAAATACATGTCGGGAGATAGTAGATGATAAGCTTCTGAGTTAATATGATATAGCCCCCTCAGCACCACTACTAGTCTCTGATGGCTATGATTGAAAGCATAAAAGAGGTTGTGTGAAAGGCTGCATGGTGAGGGAATTGTACTTGTCAAGGTGATGTTGGATGCCTTCAGGAGAGTATTCATTCAAAGCCCTAATCTCAGTTAACATCTCCTACAGGACAAAACACCTTTAACAGCAGCTGATTCCCTGAAGTCTGAAGAAGTGCCATTCACATTAATTATGGTGCTTGCAGCTTGATACATCAGTCTGCATTACCACTCATCTCTCAAGCAAAACTTACTGAGCAAGACTTTTCTGGTGAAGAAAGGTTGTTCCTTTTCTTCATTTCAGGGTCTGTAATCTCCTGCTTTTCATAATGTTGAAATAATTGCTCTCAACAGGAGGTTGCCCAGCTGTGCTCAGTTTATAGTTTGTAATATTTTCCTTTCTGTAAGTCAACTAGTTGTATATTTTTTGTGGCATTCTCCCAAGTGAATAATGATCCAAACCAAATTTGTTTAGAAGATGAGGTAAACGGGACCAAAAATCAACTGCAAAATGTAGAGAGAATGCATTCTGGTTTTGTAGCTTTACATATATAAACAAATACACAAATAAATACACAAACATATTTCTGCTACTTCTAATAGTCGTAAGGTTTACAGTTTCAGTTTTTCTTTCCCATTGTTCATTAACTAGAAAGGAAAAATGTTTTCCAGCATGTGATAAAAATTTAAATATGTAAAAGTCAAGATGTTGACTTAGAATTATAGAATGGTTTAGATTGGAGAGGATCTCAAAGATCATCTAATTCCAATCCCCTGCAATAGGCAGGGACACCTCCCACTAGAACATGTTGCTCAAGGTCAACAGGTCACTCCCTGCAGGATCAGGTGAATCATAGAATCAAACATGTTGGAAGAGACCTCCAAGATCATCCAGTCCAACCTAGCACCCAGCTCTATCTAGTCAACTAGACCATGGCACCAAGTGCCTCATTCAGTCTTTTCTTGAACACCTCCAGGGATGGTGATTCCACCACCTCCCTGGGCAGCCCATTCCCATGGCAAATCACACTCTCTGTGAAGAACTTCCTCCTAACATCCAGCCTATACATGCCATGTCTTCAAATTCCTCATTACAACTTAGAGCCAGGAAATATCACAGTATTTCTAAAGTGATCCAGGCTGGGTTGCATCTCCAAATGACATTTGCCAGTAATGCAGTCTTTTGGCTTGACTTCTCCTAGTCTAGCATGTAAAGTGAAACAGGAATAAAAATCATAAATCACAGCCTCACAGATAGTGTTATCAGACATTATGCTTCCTTCCAGTCCAGCACTCCAAGGACTAGGACCTCTCCAGCTCTAGCAGTCCTAAGAAACACCTGTAAGGGAGCACATGAAAAGGCACAGCAATTTAAAACTAGACCAAGCTGCACCAGAAAAAAAATTCAAACTAAAAAAAAAAAAAGTATCTTCATCAATGGCCAAATTCTCTCATGAGCTGAAACCTGCAGTTCAAATTTCTGTTTCAAAATCAGGTAAAAGCTAAAGTACCATTGCCTTACAAATGTCAGAAAGTGTTGGGAAATGGGGTAATTATTTGGGAGTGTAAGTAAAAACTGGGATACTTCCAATAGAACATACAATTTCAAAACCCAAGCAAAATTATTCAGACCTACCTAGCAAATATTCAGTCACTACAATATTAATTGGGATAAAGCAATTAACACAGCCTTACCATACCTCTACAGTTTCCCTGCTATATCTGGTTAATACTGGCTGGTATTTGGCATCATTTTGTTAATGCTATTTGGTGATTGCTAGCTGTAAATCTCAGAGAAAAGGGAATAAAAATCTACTTGTGGCTTTACCTGGTAGATACTTTCACTGAAGGATTATTAAGGTACCTAAACTACACCCTGCATGTACAGAAACTCAGGTTCAGAATGAAGAAGAAAAGGTGTGTTTGAGTTAAATGCTCACGGTAGGATTTGTTATGACTTCTATTAAAGCAGTGAGTTCACTGTCACTGATAATAAGTAAGAATAGCTTTTATTCAAAAACTTTTGTGGAGGCTTGTACTCTTTCTTGTCATGTATATACATTATTTAATAAGAAATTGAGATAGATTTAATATTGTCAAACCCATACAGGGATTCTAGGGACATTCATAACCTAACAATTATTTTGTAGCTGGGTCTCATTTATCACTTTTAGTTGTGCAAGCCCAAGCCTTAACCATTCATGGCAGATAACGCTTCCATGCAGCAAAATTCATTAACATTTCTGTCTTTGCTAAATAAATAGACCACGTTTTCTTCTTCAAATCCTTCTATAGGGTTATATTTGTCTTCTGTCTTCAGCACATGATAAAATTTGACAGATCACAAAAATCCCCAGGAGGGATTTCATCCATCTTATTAGCCTTTCATTGCATGAAGTTTTCTGTCTACTAGACCTCAGAGGACATCTTAAGAAATAAAGTATTGAGGACTATAGATCTACACTTTGGTAGCAGTAAGATAAATAGAGTGAGAGCTTAATCTATATTAATAACGCACTGATTGTGATAGATTTAGGGAACAGATAGACCATCTTAGAGAAGTTGACACTGATGGAAAGACCCCACCCTGTTAGTTTGGATAATGAGGTTACTCAGTGTGCAGAGGAGAGAGACCAGGCAAATCACCTTATTGTCAGAGCAACTGTGAGCTTTGCTTTCATTTGCAGCATCCATGACAGTGTGATTGACAACCAGGAATAATAATACCCAGTGACAATTCCCTGGGAGAATACTAGCACCAATTACCCACTCCACCAGTTGAATTCACTGACTGTAGATGGCTCTACAGAATTCAGTAAGGGAGAGTATCCATTTCATATCCATTTATGGATATGTGAGGGAATCTAGTTAACATACTTCATTAAAATTCAGTTCTTGGTAACAGCAGACACAGATACATACAAAATGGCAATAGAAACAATGTTTTGTCCTGATTGGAACAGAGTAATAAAATCCTGAAGTAAAACTACTCATTAAACTAGAAACATTTTGCTTTTCCTTGTTCTAACTTTGTCAGGTCTTTAAATTCGTTCATTTATAATGGGGCACTCCAGATGCTCTGCTACACTGCACTCGCTGTGACCATTTGTATCTCTATAATATAGGTGCAATTTTTGTGTGTATCAAGCACATTGTACTCCTGTCATTTGGCAGGCTCTCTCGGCTCCCACACTCTCTTGGATAAAAAGGTTTTCTTATGGCCAAAAGCATGGAAATGAGACTTTAAAGCATAATAAAAAAATCTAATATGAATCTTGCTAATGGAGGGATAGCTTTGACTCCTAGACCTATCACACAATTCAGGTCTAGACTCTTCTAGCAAGATCTGAATGATGTACAGCAGTGCCTTGGGTGAAGACAGGCTTCTGAAAGTTAGTAAAATATGTATGTCACTCAAATCAATCCATCATTACTAAAGAGAACACAGAGAAAAAAAGCACATCCAAACTGTAGAAATGCAGAATGTGTGAAGAGAGCTTTAAAGGATTCCTAGGAATAACCTGACACCATGCTTTGCCCCCACCATCCTTGAGTGGATATCTCCTTGTCTTACAACTTCACCTGTCACCCACCAAAGAGCAGATTCCTCTTCCTATCCAGACAGATTTGCACATGCCATCAAAATACCCTCCCTCGAATTTATTCCATAGAATTTGGTATTCACCTGAGTCCTAATGTGGAAAAACTGAGCTTACTTTCTTCTTAAGTGAATCATTTCATCTTTCAGCAATTTGTCTGCGTCACAAAGCACTACAGCTCAAAACTTTCACCTCTTCTTATGTCTGACATAACCTTATCTGTTCTTGTTTCTAAAAAATCCTGCAAAACTTGCCACACTTTCTCTCCAAAGCCAATTTACTCCACTAGGACTAACAAAACTTGTCATATTTGATCTTAACAGGTTGATCTACATCTTTTTTGATCTGAGATAACAAATTGTATTCAATGTGCTTCTGAAATACCTAGAAATTGTGTAAGATATTTGATTTTTTTACAGCTGTGAAGAAGTGACATTACCTTCACTTTCTTGTGTGAACCACTCTTCAGTTGGAAAAGAGCTTTGGATTCTTAACAGATTTCATTTAGTTTCAGAAATTTCCTCACTCAGGAATAAAAAAAGGCCTGAGATTAGCATTTGAGCATGTAAGACCTTCCTATGATGTGATGTTTAAAAAAGATAGATACAGATATATATATATAGATATAGATATAGATATAGATATATATATATATATATGATAGAGATGATGAGATATAGATATAGATTAGATATAGATATAGGTTGTAAAGGGTTAACCCTCCTGGAGGAGTGGCCTTGACCCTGACCCCAGGTGGTCCTGACCCCTCCCTAGGGGTGGGTTTGAACACTACCAGGTGTGGTGGTTAGCCCACTCCCACTGCCTGTCTAAGACCTGTATAAAAGCAGGGGAATTTCCTCTTTCTCTCTGCCTCCTGCTTTCTGGCATCACCATCCTGTTTCCTGCTGCTTTTGCCATGTTGCCATAACTCACGAGGTGGATGAAACCACTGCCATCAAATCTGGTTGTATTTGCATGTTTTGTATCTTGTTTTCCCTTCTCTATATCTTTTGTAACTTTCCTACCTCATATACCTTTTTATTTATTGTTAAACTTTTCTTCTTTTAACTTCCAAATCAAAGTGAGATTCTTTATTTGGGTGTGCTTACCTTTCCTCTCTCTACATCTAATTCCTTTTCTTTGGGAAAAAAGGGAGAAGAGGGAAAGGCATCCTATAAATTGTTATTGGTTCTGTTAACTATATTTGAGTCTCTGGGAGATTTAAATTAGAGCCTAGACAATTAAATAGATATAGATGCAGAGTCACGCCTTTATCAGAAATGAATACAGAGTATTTTGACTGGAAAAGAAATAATGCAAATTTCTGATATAGAAAAAGAAATGTGGCCTGTAATAGGTCTAGAAGGCATAAAGACATTTGGATCCAGTTGAGGTATATTTATTGCTACATTGATGCAGTTACCTAGCTTTAGGTAGATGTGGAAATTGGTTATCACAGTTGATGGGTATGAATATTCCAATCTATATTATATTTGCCAGCCTCCATGTATATGCCTGCAATGTCACAATTTTAGAATCATAGAATGGCTTAGATTGGAAGAGATCTCTAAAAGTCATCTAGTCCAACCCTCTCTCAGTAAGCAGGGGCTTCCTCAACTAGATCAGATTGTCCCGAGACTTGTTGAGCTTCACCTTGAATATCCCCTGGGATCAGGTCTCAACTCCTTCCCTGGATAACCTGTTGTACTGTTCCACTACCATGGTGGTAAAGAATTTGTTCCTTTTTTTAACATAAAAGAAAACTGCAGATGTATGCAAATATCTCCAAAGCACAACATTTTCTTATATTATTTATAGCATTGTGACAACATTAACAGTTCATTAATACTATAAAAAAAGTAAATTGCATATACTTGTGTTTATATATATATGCATGGGATGTTTGATTTTAATCATAAATGACTGAGTTTGTTTTTGTCTGTCTTTTCCTGTAGTTTTCCACTTATAAGAATGCATCCTTCCAAAATAATTTATTTAGAGAAGTCATGCCAGCTTAATTCATAGGGTTTGTTTTTTTTTTTTTTGCTCCAGCTATAATGCCTTCCTGAAGCAGATTTTCCTTTGAGTTGGATCAAAAAAATCCATGAAAGATTCTAATGCTCAGGTCCAACCAAAACCCCATAAAGTAAACTTCATTTATAAACCTTTATGGAATGTTTCTGTTAACATAGGCAACTCATCTCCACTGCAGCTCCTGCTGTGATTGAAATTACACTTTAAGAAGTCTTAAACTGGAATCAGCTCTTGTAAAGTGAGTCAAGGGCACTATTATTTTTCTCTACATTGGTAGTGGACATACATTCTTGCATTGTTGGCTGTCAGCTCTTGACAATGACAACAAATGAAAAGATAAACATTTGCAAGATACTGCAGAACTACAGCATACCATAAATCACAGAATTGTTAGGGTTGGAAGTGACTTCAAGGATCATCTAGTCCCAACACCCCCTGCCATGGGCAGGGACACCTTCCACTAGATCAGACTGCTCAGAGACACATACAGCCTGGCCTTAAAAACATGCAGAGATGGGCTTCCACCACCTCACTGGGCAATGTTACCAGCTTTATTCATTTCAGATCATCTAGATTGTGACAAAATGACTCATGCTGGAGAACCAAATTCCTGGATCACAGTGTGAGGTAGGAAATGAAAATTAGAGATGATTAGCAGGAAATATTTCAGCTCAGCATCCCACACCCACTCTTGAAAGGTTTGTCCAAAACATGTCCTCTCCTGAGGTCTGAAAGAACTTTTGTAACTTTTTCATATTTTCTCACCTCCTCATTTCTACCTGGTGATGAAGGCCTGAGTTACCCCTTCTGGTTCTCATTATAGTAGTTTTAAGCTGAATGAAAACAAGAAAAATGAAAATCAACCCTAACAGTTTGAGGGTTTTGTGGAATTTCTTTTCCACATGTCAATCCAGTAAGCTCCTAACCTGGGAAATGATGCTCCAAACAGAAACAATATGAATGCAAAGTAATTCTTTCAGCATTCAGGTAAATGGATCATCTCTGCTTAATCTGCTAGTGTAATTATTTAATGGACTAAATTATACCCTTATTTTGCTACGTGTCATTATGTTACTATTTATACTAATGGTATATAATAAAATAGAATAATACATGTATGTAAATGAATGACAAATTGATTGAAATTGCTAATATTATATATTTTAAAAAGTCTGTTAAAATTGAAATCTTCTAATGCTGGATATGTTTTGTTTTTTCATTCTAATTCAACATTTAAGGACATTTTAAAAGATAAAACTGAAATGGAAAATGTGATTTTAATTTTTTTTTTCTCCCTCTCTTACTGGTAACTCAAACTAATTTTTTTTGGATGTGCAGGATGCTTCACTGAAATCTGTTCACATGGCCAAGTTTAGCTTTCATGTTCCCTTCTTTTTCATCACTGTCGTGACTTAAGTATTGTATAATATGCTAAAATCCAAAAATAGGTAGCATGTTCTTGGTTAAACTTTGTGTTTCCAAAGGGTCATTCTGTCATCACACAGGAAGCACGGAAGATTCCTTTGATGTATTTTGGAGAGGTTTGGCCACGGAGTTAATTATAGGAAAATACATTTTTATAGGAGAGATTTATAACTAATCTTGCAAGACAGAATCCTTACTTTATTCATGGGGCCTATTTATCAATAAATGCATGAAAAGAAAAACTTCCAAGGCAAGCAATTTTATCTTTTTCATAAGACACAGCCAACTCTAAAGGACAAAGCAGATGAGAGTAAGTACCATACCAGACAGCCAGGATAATAAACACAATATAAAGGTCAGTTTGGCACTTGAAACCATTAGGGGAGCTTTTCCTGAACAAGTACGGCAGGCAATCAAAATGAAGTCTCTCCAAGGGGTAAAAGTACAGCATTCAGTGAATCAGACTCACTTATTACTGAGAAGTAGAAACAATGTCCATATTCTTAGTCCATATACAAGTAGGAAGAATGGCAGGATTGATTCCAGAACTGTTTTATTGTTTACTCTAGAGTTTTGTGAGACAAAAATAACACAATGATCTAGAATTAAAACAATCAATAAGCAAACAAAATCAATGACCAATGAAAAAAACATGTATTTTCTTGCTTTTTGTGAGGTATATGTTTATATACACGTTGTACAACTCAAAAATGTATGTAGGTAGGTCTGGGTTACCCTGAAATGTTGAAATTCCCACAACATGGCTACTGCTCTTCCTTGGCTAAGACTGTGGCATCTTCAACTTTCAATAGGCTGTGATATTGCACTAGTGTTCTTACAGAAAAGAATTTCCACTAATACTTAGAACCACAGAATCACTAAGGCTGGAAAAGATCATCAAGTCTGTCGGGGTTTGAGCAGAACTGAAGTAAAAAGAACAAGCAGGGCTGAGTAACTGAACAGACTTAGGCCATTCTGATAAGGAGGCACAGCTGCAGAAAAGTGGCCTTGGGAGGCTAACAGAGAAGCTGAGAGTTCTGAGTTGCATGAGGAGGGCAGGCTGGTTAGCCCTGGGAACAAGTGAGTGTTTTGGCTAGCAAAGCTCATCAGAATTAGGTATGCATGTACCCAACCTGGACATACTGTTTTAGATACACTTAGTAGTTTCTGCCTGTGCTGAGTTAGAACAAACTCAGAACAACAGATCTTCATATTCCCATTACATCAGCACAATGCAAAAGTTAAACAAACTGTAATAGCTTTTCATGCTACCACTAGACAACAATGAAGATGAAGATTTCAAAGTAGTGAGTCAGATGAATGTCTGTGCACTTGTGAAGGATCTGAAATTGTCTGAATAAGTCACTTCTACCTGCTCCAAAAAGGAAGACAAAATGTGTCCCATAACAACTAATCACTAATTTATTGGAACAGGATTCTTTTTAAGAATGTCAGCTAATTTCTTAGCTAAAATAAAGGTACTTTGGATTTATCAGTTGAAGTCCTTTAATTTTAAAGTCTGCCAACAAGAAGAGCTGAAAAAAATAATTTGGGCATAGAGACATGTAGTCTATTATATATATAAGCAGTGACTACATAGGCTGTAGCATTTTTTCCACTAAATCATGACTCATGAAAGAGCAAAGACAGATAAGAAAGCAGAGCTTATAAAAATAAACTGAAAGAGGATTTACATATTTGTGGTTTATCACTTTTAGATGTCTAAACTCTTATTTGTATTGATTGAGACAGGATTTAAAACCATATTTTTTTTTTAGTCACATTTGGGCTTAGCTCAGTGGTAATCAAATGTGGAACAGTGGTGTGCTGTACAATAGTGTGTCTGTGGTAATCATTAACAGTTGTGTATCACTGTCAGACACATGAGTTAAGAGTGGGAATCACCTTACTTTAGCCATTTGGAATTTTGGTGCCTAGATTAGTCAATCATTCAGGCTCCTTTTGTAGTCAATAGGCACTTTTGGGGGGTGATTCATTCCATACTAAAATAGGGGTGGATGAATCATCTCTCAGAGATGCCTCTCTCCCTCCTAAGAGTTATGCTTTTCCTACCAAGACACAAAGCCCAACCATGTGGCTTCTAACTAATAAGCCTAGACAAAATTTCAAACATCAGCTCTTGCAAGAAACTTCTGTACACAGCCTTCAGACTGAAAAGCATTAATGTAAATTATCTGGCAAATAATATCAAATGACAATGGCACTGGGGAAGTTCATTAACCAGTTGTAAACAGAGGGATATTTGTTGAGTCCATATCCAAAACTAGTTACACACTGTCTTAAAAAATGACTGTCATTGATTGCTGCATAACATAAAGCTGCAGCCTGTGCTTTCTTAGCTCCATGACAGTGGTTTTAATTGGAGTTTGGAGAGGATGGAGGCTTGCTTGCCAGTGCTATATGCAATCATCCAGCTGTTCAGACAGTTAAAGACCTTAAGATGTAATAGCAGAGGAGCTGGCAGACACTCAGTCTGCCTGCTAGAGACCAGTAAGAGTCCTAGCAAGCTATTTAAGACATTATTTAATATGGTAGTCATTAACAGTAGAAGGAAAAAAAAAAAGCACTGTGCAATTGATTAGCTAGAAATGCATAAGTTTATACAGATTAAAGTCTTCCACTCTGCATGCCATTGCCCTCATCCAACAACACCTTCCACTTTTAAAATTTCATTATATTACTAAAAACTCTGAAGCATCTGCTATTGATAGCACAGGACATTGTCATCTGAATTTAATAGTGAGAGGCAATTATTGCATAAACCAGAATCAGACTATCAAACTTCTAGACTGAAAGTCTTGACCCTTCACAAGTGGAACTTGGTGCTCTGGCTCCTGACAAATTGTTCTTCTATCAAAACCATAACCTGAAGGATCAGTTTGTGGGAAAAAGAAAATATTTAAGGAATTTGTTATGAAGAAATTGTATCACAGTATCATCAAGTCCAACCCTTTTGTGTACAGTTATGTCAAGACTAGGGAAGAGGCCATCAAAGAAATACCAAATCATAACCATATTTGTTCCCATCTCTGCAGCTCACCTACAACAGAGGAAATTATGTCCGTTTTTAAACAGAAGAGAACAGCAGAAAAAGTACCTCCAAAATATGGAACAGGATTGGGAGGTTTATTACCTGTTCATATTTTGCCAGTTGCTCGCTGGCACTGTCATTACTTTCAATGGACTATAACAGAATAAAGAAAGGTTGAACTGTGCCTGTGAATAATGGCAAAGAACTGTGGTTGTATTTAACTGTTTTTAAGTAGAGAGAAAAGAGAAGTAATAGCTTTGTATTTTTAAGGTGAGAAAGAAACAGAATGATCAAGGTTTCAATAGTCAATCACATATCAAATTTTAGAACAGAGCACTTTTAAATTATTTTATATTCATTATACATTTTGGATTTATTGGGAAGTTTTTTAATGTTTTGCATTATCCAAGACCTTATGAAAATCATGAGTATGCTCTACTATAAGAAAATAAGGTACAATTAGTAAGAAAGTACATGAGTGTATTTTATCAGATGCCTTTATCTTACTATACTATCCACCACAAATAGGAATTCTTTCAGAGGCCTAATAATTTCAAATCTGTCTTGTCTGAGCAATCAAGATCTATTCCAGAGGAAGTGATTATCACATTGGGCCTTTTTTCTAGCAGCACACTGTATCCTACGTTCTGATGAACTGTCTGTGCTTACATCTATAGAAAAAGAAAATCGGCTAAAATGATGCCATGCAGAGGGATCTGGATAGGCTGGAGAGGTGGGTTCAGGCCAACCTTATGAAATTCAACAAGGCCAAATGTAAGGTCCTGCGCTTGGGTCAACACAACCCAAGCACAAATCCAGGCTGGATAGAGTGCAGCCCTGAGGAAAAGGACCTGGGGGTCTGGGTTGATGAAAAGCTCAACATGAGCCAGCAGTGTGAGTGCAGCCCAGACAGCAGCTGTGTCCTGGGCTGCAGCAAGAGAAGTGTGGCCAGCAGGGCAAGGGAGGGGATTCTCCCCTTTTACTCTGCTCTTGCCAGACCCCACCTGGAGTACTGTGTGCAGTTCTGGAGTCCCCAACACAAGAAGGACATGGAACTGTTAGAGCAAGTCCAGAGGAGGGCCGCGAAGATGATCAGAGGGCTGGAGCAGCTCTGCTATAAGGACAGGTCATGAGAGTTGGAACTTTTCATCCCAGAGAAGAGAAGGCTTCAAGGAGACTGTGTAGTAGCCTTCCAGTATCTGAAGGGGGTCTATGAGAAGGCTGAGGAGGGACTATTTACAAGATCTTTTAATGACAGGACAAGGAGTAATGGGTTTAAACTGGTAGAGGGTAGATTTAAACTAGATGTTAGGAAGAAGTTCTTCACAGTGAGGGTGGTGAGACAGTGGCACAGATTGTCCAGGGAGGTTGTGATTGCTCCCTCCCTGGAGGTGTTCAAGGCTAGGTTGGATGAGGCCTTGAGCAACCTGTTCTAGTGGGAGATGCCCCTCCCTATGGCAAAAGGTTGGAACTGGATGATCTTTGAGGTCCCTTCCAACTTAAACCATTCCATGATTCTATGACAAAACCCCCATGAAGATTGTTTTAAGTATGTTATAATTGAGTTAGCATACCATTTAGTCTAGCAGCTGTTTCTTGACTTACTGATAGAAAAGCTTTGAAAAATCTAATTCCTTCTCGGGTGGGAGCCTCCTCCAGGAAATAATTTTGAGAGAAATTCTAGCAATTTTGCAGCACCACCTCCAGTTTAGCTGAGCTACTAATTAGTACTAACTGGAAACTGATTGGTACTAATTGGGAAAATCCCACCTACACCTCTTTCAGCAATAAGACAAATAATTCAGCAGTATCCCCAGTCTGCAAGCACATTCCTTGTGTTAACTCAATAAGTTGGTAGGCTGCAAGGTCATGCAATGGTAACTTCATCCATCTTGTTTGTAAATAGTCAAACATTCTGTCGGTGCACCACAAATAAATCATAATAATAGCCTATATCAACCCCAAGAGAAATATGTAAGAGAGCTTCTGTAACTTTTCTCTTACACGTTTTGCATCTCATAAAAATGAAGATCTGTGTGAGAGCAAGGGTGTGTGATTTCATAGGGATCTCAGAGCATTACATTTCTGTTTTCTCTGCTGCAGATTATTCTAGCATTATCTGGAAAAAATTCATATTGCTAAGGTCTGCATAATTTTTTTAATAGGTATCATGTGGCAAAGGCCATTATAAACAACTATAGATTCAAACAGCCTTTGGAATTATAGGACCATAGAACATTAGGGGTTGGAAGAGATGTCCAGAGATACATTGAGTCCAACCTCCATGCCAAAGTAGGATCCCCTAGGGTAGTCTGCACAGGAATGCATCCAGGCAGGTTTTGAAAATCTTCAGAGACAGAGACTTCACAACACCCGTGTGAAGCCTGTTCCAGGGCTCTGTCACCCTCACTGTGAAGAAGTTTCTCCTCATGTTGAGGTGAAACTTTCTAGGTTCAAGTTTGTCCTCATTGTTCCTTGTCTTATTACTGTGCACCACTGAAAAGAGATTGGCCCCATACACTTGACACTCGCCCCTCAGATATTTATAGACACTGATCAGATCCTCTCTCAGTCTTTTCATCTCAACAACACTGATTAGGGAATAAATGCAGAACCTGAGATGCCCAAGAAGGCTGCCGTGGGAAGTCTCAGTTCCACTGCCAAGATGCATTAAAGAGTGTCCCAAACATGACTCATTTTACTCTAACTCAGTCGGGATTGCTCCAAGCCATTGTGATGGTTTGGGTGTTACCTGCCCTCCCACTCTTATGAAATCACGCAGAATAGACTGAGCAAGATGGAAATTAAGGAATGAAGCTTTACATTTACAGCTTAGCACAACATACAAGCAGATATTTACAATGTATGCAGCTATATACAGACATACACAAGTTAAAAAGAGTAATACAGAAACACAATACTCCTCCCAGAAACCAGAGTCCCCAGGAGGGGCTCACAACCACCCTTCCACCTCCTTTCCACCCCTCTACCTTATCCCAGAGTTTGCTTTACGTGAAAGGTAAAGCAGAGTTTAAAGGATCAGGCAGGTGAGTTAGAAAGTAGAAGGATTAGTTACACAGAAAGCAGGCCAGGGAGAAAAGTACAGGCACCAGCTGTGACAGAGAGCCACTGCATTATCTATATTTTGTGTTCTTGTTTTAATACATCTCAGCAAACCTATGAGTGAAGTAAACATTATCACTGTTTCCTTTTCACAACCTATAATCTAATTTCTCTCACTAGAACATTCCAGCTAGCCTCAAACTAGCACAGCCATGCAATTGATTGGATAAACCCAGCTGTGCCAAATCATACTGATCCGTTTGAAAACGTATAAAAAGCTACCCTGGACACAACATACCAGAAACATGAAGCAAATCAATCAATTAATCAATTAATCTGAGGTCCCTTATCCAAATTTTTTCTCACATTGAAAGGAAAAATAATTATTACAGGCCATAATGGTGACTGTTGTCAATTCTATAAAGCAGCAGAGGAGAGCATCGCTACACATTTACTTGCTCTTCTATGCACTGGATGCAATTGGCTTGTTTAACACTTTCATTAACGTGATATATAGAATATAAGCTCTAGTAGAACATTGCCTATGACTACAAAGTGAAAAAAAATACAGCACTATGCCTAAAGCACAATACAAGAAGAATTTATAGACCAAGGCACACGACAACAATCTGCAAAACTGCCTTGGTAGCAGTGGGTCAAGAGCTCTTTGGGTTTTAGTCGTAAAATTCAGAGTGCCTGAAGTTCAGATCTAGCACTTCTACATATGTTAGCTGTGCAAAATGCCCTAGAAATTTTTCCTTGCCCATAGAGACCAAGAAACTTGCTATCCCCCAAAACTGCTTGCATCCTTCTGTCTATGTCACAGTCAGTGGAGGATGTTCACAGTGACCCTGACATTGTTCAGACAAGCACTGTGCAACTGTGGTCATTAAGCAAGTGACAGGGACTCTTTTGCAGCTGATACACAATTCCTATTTCTATATCCTTACTTCTGAAGTAAATAACAATCCTTAAATTTTCATGCATTCATGTAACTTCTTCTAGTACTTGTATGCAGTCATTGCTGAAGGATGATGGAACTAAAAGACTCCTTTCTTTCATGCAACCACAATAATAATATCTCTTTCAAATTTACATACTTCCCTTTAGTTTTGTGATTAGTATCATTTGTTATCCTCTCAACTGAATGGATTTTTTGCATGATGAGAATAGTAGGAAGATGATCCACTGCTGTGGGCTGATAATATCCAATTTCAAATAAATAGGACTATTATCAATTATATTAGCTGAGGAGCTGGTTTAAGCTGCACTTGGGTAGGTGCACTAGTTTCCTGAATGCTAATAGACAGCCTCATACCTCTACTGTTGAAAGTCTAATTATTAGGATCACCAACTATAATAACCTTTAAGATAATGAATATACTATCCTAGCTTCCTGTCTTTATGTAATCAGTTAGGCACAAAGGACAAAAAAGTTTCTTGGAGACAAAAATAAATGAACAGAATGTAGAAGATGCCTTGATGTTCTGCTAATCTTGTTTAGTCTCTCCTGTTTTATTTGGTTGTCAGCTACAGAACTACTGGAGCCTAGTTATATGAGACAAGGAAGCATTAATTTAAGATGGGTTAAGTTAATATACAAATAAGAAGAGTGCCAGGGTGCAAGGCATAGACAACAAGAATTTATAAGAAAAGATGCTCTGTAAATGTCCTCATTTGTGTGTTCACTTGGAAAGTTATTTCAGGAGCCATGAAACACATTTCAGTGTCATTATATGCATGGAACAATTTTGGTTATTTTTGAAACAGTAGAATTATTCATATCTTGGACTTTTTTTTTTTTTTTAGTTATTCTTTTAAATCTGAGGCAACTGCAAGTAAATCCAGATTTATTTATTTATTTATAATTGCTGTAAACTGAACCTTTAATGTAGGCTCATACATAGGGTAAGTATAGCCTAGAGCACAGGACATAAGAATGGGTGAAATATTGCCTAGATAACAGGACATTAGGAGAAGGAGTTGGCAGACAATTACTGCCTCCAGACAGGGGGTGTGCATCAACTTAGGCTCAAGGCATGCTAAGCAGTTATGGACTTCCATATCAAAGCTGGCTTGTGCTAAACCACCACAGAGGAGATAAGGTATTTATGGACCTGCCATCAGTCTTTTATTAAATCTAGCCCTTCATCTCTCAATGCCTTTTCTTCTTCTTTTTTTTTCCCCTTCTGTATAATAGGGATTGTACTTCTTTCTTTTGACAAATACCTTGAGTGTACTGGTGAAGGAAGCTGTGTAAAAGCTGAGTGAAGCCGAGTCTGTTCTTTGCATTTTTGTTCTCTGAAGAGAACATGATGGAATCTTTATGCAAAGCATTTTTGAGTGTTCATCTTACAGGATAAAAAGCAGGAAAAAGTAACATCGTAGTAATGAGTTGTCAGAGTTCTAAAAAATGGCAGTGGTTTCACATCTTTCTCTTAAAAGGGCCCGGGTACCAAAGGGAAAGGTAGAAAATACCACATGAAACTTTGTTGGACAAAGTTCCTATGGTGATCTGGGGACTCCTGATCAGACATATTAGCAGTATACATAGCTCAGAAATCAGCCAGCAAGTGTATGTATTAAATATGGTATCACTGAGAAAAATCAATGTGAATTTTCTAGTGAGTTGTTCAGTCTTGCTTGTCCTTTAGAGAATCAATAAACATTTGCTATTGTATACTTATGTTTCAAAAAGCTTCCTACAGCCCATCAATGAAATCAAATCATTGCTTATTTCTAAGACTCTCTCATGAACAAGTAAGTACTCAAAGATAAGACAAAAAAAAAAAGGTAGGGATAAATAGTCAGCTTTGTCAATACAGGAAGATCACTCTTCAGGTTCCATAAAGTTTCAAGCTAGGCCCTGTATTGTTAAGCACATACATAAATTCTCTGAAGAAAAACTGAAAAGAGAAATGACAAAGTGTGTTGACAGTGTTGATGGCACATGGGGATGTAAAAGCTGTTAATGTAGCTGTCAATAAACTCTCAGCACTGAGTTACTGGCTGTGATAAAAATGGGTAGTGGCTAAGTATGGATAATATCAAAAAGGATGATAGCCATGTAAAAGGTAATTTTACATTTGCAGTTAGGTGTTCTAAACTATCCATTATCTCTCAGGAGAGATTCTACTAGTGAAAATGTTATTTCAGGAGTCAGCAGTGCTCAAAACAGAAAACAGAATGTTTAGAGATTACTGGGGGGGGGGGGGTGGGGAGAGTTAAAAAGGCAGAAGTGCTTGATGCACATGGGTCTTGTATATCATTAGCAATTTTGTTTTCCTGCTTCTGTGAGAACATAACAGAAAAAAGAAGAGTATCAATGACGACAAAAAAATTACAGAATAACTCTCAGAGAAAGCATTAGTGAGATGAGGATTCTTCAGCCCAGAGAAGAGACACTATAGGGAGCTTTTGACAGAACTATAAAACCATGAGTGAAACTGAGAAGGTAGAGGAGGAACTGTTTGTTGTTTCTAATAATTCAAGAATGATGGGAACACGGATGAAAAGTTGCAGAACAAATGGTGATACACAGATGAAGGTAAGGAATTCATTGTCGGATGAAGCTGCAGAGACCTACATAGCTTTGCAATATTAGTCAGATTGCTGGATGGTAAAGCAATCATAAAAACATCAAATCAGAATCTAAATTGTAGCTTTGGATGTTCACAAGCCAGTGGCTATTGGACTGTTATGAGGAAGATTCCTGTGTTTGTCCTGAATTTTTAAGAGTTTTACCTAGGAATTGATTGTTGGTCATTGCTGCAGAAATGCTGCTGGAGCATGCTGCAAAGTTGTATGAGGTTCTGAACCACTAGGACCATTCTTACATTCTTGTGCTGGCTTAAGGCTAATTGGAATATTTTAATGAGATACATTAGATTATTGGCTGTGATTATTATTAGATTATTGTGTATCACTATCATTTTTTCACTTGCAAGGAACTGAATTCAAAGGTTCTGTCCTTTTTCTTTTCAGATTAACAATGACACACTGTAGCTGTTTGATGTGAAAAGTTAAGTGAGGAGTCTTAACAGCAACACACCAATGTGTGGTTTGTTCCCAGTAACGCTGGGGATATTAAGAGCATATTAAATGCTCTTCATTTAGAGTTGCAAGATAAATCTCACCATGCAATTACTCTCTTGTAAGTTTGTTTTAAAAATCCACTGAAGTATAAAAGATGCCATAGTTTATTCCAGTGCCAATGGTATTCTTGTAAACTGGAAATGAAGTCTGTCAAGTTATATTTGAACAAACTGAGTACAAAAATATATAACCTCTCTTTCTCTTGCCCTCTTTCTGTTCCCCATGGATAATTCTAAATCAGCTGAATTTTAAATTCATTACATGAATAGACACCATAGAGAAAGAATCATATGAATTGAAATTAAATTGTGTAAATGAAATGTTTATTCATTAGTAATGAGATGTTTTACATCTGTAATAAGTGTTCTAAAATTTGAAGATATATTGACTAAGTCACTAAGAACTTCTGCAAGTTATTTAGCATACTAGGAAAGATCAAATTAACTTTAGTGCCTGAGTTGTGCAACATATTAATTGTGGAATTGCATTATTACAGTTTCCTCTCTTACATTTTTTTTTTCTTAATTAGAAAAATGAAGTGCTTAAGATACCCACTGAGGAAAAGTGTAAAACATATATTTAACTGCAATATAAGTTATTCATTAAGATATGTGTGTGTTGATACTATGGTCTTGCACAAGCAGAGCCTTAATGAATAAAGCAGAAAGTCCAGTGACATCAACCAAAAATAACAAAGGACCTAGTAAGCTGCATTTTAGTGCAGCTCTCTCTTCCTTTCCATCCCCATTGAGTAAAGCTGTCCAGCTGACTCCACCTATTCAGCACTCACTGCAGGACTGGAGCAAAAATCACACCGTAAGAATAAAGGCTTGCATTTGAAAAGTAATCATGAAATCATAGAGTTCCTTGGGCTGGAAGGGATCTTAGAGATCATCTACCTATGAGGAGAGGCTGAGGGAGCTGGGGGTGGTCAACCTGAAGAAGAGGAGGCTCAGGGGAGACCTTATTGCTCTCTATAACTACCTGAAGGGCGGTTGTAGCCAGATGGGGGTCGACCTCTTCTCCCAGGCAACCAGCAACAAAACAAGAGGCCACAGCCTCAAGCTGCACCAGGGCAGGTTTAGGCTGGATGTTAGGAAGAAGTTCTTTGCAAACAGAGTGATTGGCATTGGAATGGGCTGCCCAGGGAGGCTGTGGAGTTGCCATTACTGGAAGTGTTTAAAAAGAGACTGAATGTGGCATTTGGTGCCATGGTTTAGTTGATTAGATGGCATTAGGTGATAGGTTGGATTTGATGATCTCAAAGGTCTTTTCCAACCTGATTAATTTTGTAATTCTGTGATACTCCAACCTCCTCACCACGGGAAGGGACACCTCTTAACTAGACTTGGCTGCCTAAGGCCTCATCCAATCTGGCCTCAAATATAATAATATTCCTGCATTGCAGATACATATTTTGATGCCCCTATTACAGCTGTTAATGTTATATGGCTGTGATATATATAAAAAAAAAAGTCAGAAATGAACCCTAACTTTTTTGTCTAGTAATTTTTCCTGCCAATTCACTGAGATAGCCCAGAAGGGACAATGTGTTGCAGTGTGGTGTTGCTCCTAAAGGCTCTGGGTTGAAAGCAAACTGGCTCCTCTGACAGTGTTCCAGGGCTGGGAAAGGTACGGAGAATTTTAAGCCAGATCTGCATATGGAGAAATCCTGACTTTCTCCATACCTTCTGGATTACCTTATGTTTAAACTGGCAAACTTATTATTGAAGTACTGTTATTTTTCCTATACATGTTGTTTGCATTGCTCTTATTTTGATAGTGAAAAAAGGCACTTTCCAGCAACAAGGCTTGTTCTGCCATGGAGGACAGGAAACAATGTCTGCTCTTAATTATTTCAACTGTTGAGAAAAAAGCTTCAGAAGAAAAAAAAAAGAAAAAGAAAGAAAAAGTGGGACTGATACAGTTATAAGATTCTCAATGTGCTTTCATGGAATCATAGAATCAGTCAGGGTTGGAAGGGACCACAAGGATCATCTAGTTCCAACCTCCTTGCCATGGGCAGGGACACCCTACCCTAGAGCAGGCTGGTCACAGCCCCATCCAGCCTGGCCTTAAACACCTCCAGGGATGGGGCCTCAGCCACCTCCCTGGGCAACCCATTCCAGGCTCTCACCATTCTCATGGTGGAGAACTTCCTCCTCACATCCAGCCTGATACTACATACCTCCAGCTTTGCTCCATTCCTCCTAATCCTATCAGTACCTGATAGCTTAAAAAGTCTCTCCCCAGCTTTTTTGTAGGCCTCCTTCAGGTACTGGAAGGCCACAATCTGGCCTCCTCTTCTCCAGACTGAAGAGTCCCAACTCTTTTAGTCTGTCCTCACAGGAGAGGTGCTGCAGCCCTCTGCTCATCCTCGTGGCCCTTCTGTGGACATGCTCCAGCATGTCCACATCCCTCTTGTACTAGTGGCTCCAGAACTGGATGCAGGACTCCAGATGGGGTCTCACCAGAGTGGAGTAGAGGGGGAGAATCAGCTCCCTTGACCTGTTGGGCACACTTCTTCTGATGCAGCCCAGGATCTGATTGGCCCTCCGGGTTGCAGGTGCACACTGCTGGCTCATATTGAGCTTCTTGTCCACCAGCACCCCCAAGTCCCTCTCCTCAGGGCTGCTGTCCAGCCACTCACTACCCAGCCTGTATGTGGTCCTTAGAAACTGTTTGCTTTTTGTTCTTTCATAATATTTAGCAAAATTGAGCAAAACACTTATGTTAAGACAATATTCCTAGACTTCACATGGCAAAGCATTAACATGAGTCAGACATGAACAAGCAGTGCAAGTCGCTTGACTCTTTCATGTCCAGGCAGATGTAGACC
Source organism: Pogoniulus pusillus (assembly GCF_015220805.1). Taxonomy (NCBI): domain Eukaryota; kingdom Metazoa; phylum Chordata; class Aves; order Piciformes; family Lybiidae; genus Pogoniulus; species Pogoniulus pusillus. Next base: position 26,272,166 of record NC_087275.1, read on the forward strand.
CTGGAAGCTGACCGGGAAGGCTGGGGACTCCATTCCACTCTAGCTTTGCATCACAGCCTGTGCAATGCCATTAATGTAAACTACCCTACCCTGGCAGGAGTTGCATTCAACTCAGTATTGCAAGATGTATGAATAAAGACAGTTCAGATGAATAGCAGTACAGAACACATTTCTGATTAAAATAACATGTCAATTATGTAAATTTTTGTTTCTGGTACTCTCAATGGCTTTATTCCCTCTCCTTTCACAAGGAAAAAGTGAAGGACGTAAGAATGTATAATCACGGTGTTATAACCTTAAATCTTAGTTCTACCAAGGTTTAGAATCCTGCTCAGTTTTCTTATTTTGAGACAGATCCTTTACTGCTACAAATTTATGTTGCTACACTGATGTGATTTACTAGCTCCACCCATGGAATAACTGTCTTTCATATTAATTCTTATGATGTCATGGACCTGGACCTATGTGTAATTATTTGAGAAAGCTGCATCCTGAAGTTTTGCACAGAAATATTTTATCTCCTGTTCTTCAGTTTTTCTTATGTTCTTCAGTAGAGTTTTTTTCAAGTTTTTTTTTCCTGGAGTGTCAGGGTTTGGGCAGGATTGAGTAACTGAACAGTCTGAGAAGTAAGGCGAATAGGCAGGGTAAGGCTAAGGTCACCCCGATAAGAGGAACAGCTGCAGGGAGGTGGCCTTGGGGAGGCTAGCAGAGAAGCTGAGACATTTCTGAGCTGTGTGAGAGGGCCATGAAGGGGGCAGGCTGGTCAGCCCCGGGAACAAATGAAATATTGTGGTCAACGGAGCTTACCAGAAGTACACATCCCTGTACCGAATCCACTATATAAGTATAATGCTTAGCTTCAATAAACAGATTGACCTTCTGTGGATCATAGAAGCTCATGTCTTTCCGATCTCCCACATGGCCTTTGAGCAAGCCAGCACTGGGGGCATGATATCTGCTAGTTTGTTTTAATTATTGTAAAAAATGATGACATTATTTATGTTTCTAAAAATGCATCAAGCAGGATGGAAGAAATGTGAAAGTTTGTTGGGTTTTTTTTTCTTTCATTGATTGTTTCTCTGTCAGAAACTGAGGTTGAAGGCTTGAGCTCTCATTATGAACAAAAATTATGTTCCAGACATTGATTCTCTAAATGGCTCCCTTATCTCTGAGTTCTTGTTCAGATGCAGTCAATTTGTGAGAAATCTTGACATATTAACACAAGGACTGCAGAAGCCTCTGCCCTTCTGTCTAATGGGTCTGTATTTGCCTTTCTTCTCACTGAGGCACCTTTGGGGAGGAGTGGGGGATGCTGAGGCATCTGGTGCCATGCGTAGTACCATGCCTGGTGCCCACTCTGACATAGCAAAGCAGGTGGTCTGTGGGACAGTATCTGTTATTGCCATCAGTTTGGTTGTAGATAAGCTTGTGGCCTTTAGAATGGAAAGAATAAGGGTCATAAAATTAAATAAGTATGATTCTTTGAAAGTATGGGGTACAGGAAGAGAGAGTTGTACAATATTATTTGTATTCCTTGCAAAGAGATATTATATTCATTTTAACTTCAAAGCTGTATGATTTTCAGTATGTATGGTTTTCATTTATTTTTAAAAATAAGTGAATAATTCCTTGGGCTGGTTGGAAAAAAAACCCAACAAAACAAACAAAATTCCCAACCAACAACAACAAAAGCACAAACAAACAATAACAAAAAAAAACCATACAAACACCAAACAAACCCCAGACCACAAAGAAATAAAAGAAAGGAAAAAAAAAAAAAAGGAAAAAAATCACACGAAGAGAACAATTTCATGACAAAAGAAAATGTTTTGTGTATATGGAAATGCGTTGTCAGAAGAGATTTTAGCAGTTTATGAGTTTCAGAACAATTATTAGTTTACTTTCTCATCTCAAGCTTTCCCTTTTCATTATGGTAATGTCAAAATATTTTGTTCTGGTATTGCTAAAGTGTTTCTTTTTGTATATTATTTTACATTGTAATCTCTTGTCACTACGAAATATCTGAATAGTAATTCATGTTTTGGCAATGCAACTACAGTGCTTTCATACCAGTAGTAACTCTCCACTGCATGAAATTGAGTTGCTTTTTTTAGTACAGTTCAGGATAAAACTAATAAATTTTGAAATTATAACACAAATAAATCCAAAATGTGGTATTTGAGTGGATTTGTGATTTGTCCCTTCCTTCCTTCCTTCCTTCCTTCCTTCCTTCCTTCCTTCCTTCCTTCCTTCCTTCCTTCCTTCCTTCATTCCTTCCTTCCTTCCTTCATTCCTTCCTTCCTTCCTTCCTTCCTTCCTTCCTTCCTTCCTTCCTTCCTTCCTCTTTGTCTCTCTCTGTTTTTTCTTTTTCTCTCTCTTTTGCAAAATCACAGAATCACAGAATTAATCAGGTTGGAAAAGACCTTTGAGATCATGAAGTCAAATTTATCACCCAACATCATCTAATCAACTAAACATGGCACCAAATGCCTCATCCAGTCTCTTTTTAAACACTTCCAGAGACGGCGACTCCATCGCCTCCCTGGGCAGCCCATTCCAATACCAATCATTCTGCAAAGGCCTTCTTCCTACTGTCCAAACTGTACCTCCCCTGGCACAGCTTGAGACTGTGTCCCCTCATTCTGTCACTGGTTGCCTGGAAGAAGAGACCAAACCCCTCTTGGCTACAACCTCCCTTCAGGTAGTTGTAGACAGTGATAAGGCCCCCTCTGAGTTTCCTGTTCTCCAGGCTGAACAATCCCAGCTCCCTCAACCACTCCACACAGGGCTGTACTCTAGTAATCTCACAGCCTTGTTGCCCTTCCCTGGACATCTTAACATCTTTCTTGAATTGAAGGGCCCAGGACTGGACACAGTACTCAAGGTGTAGCCTAACCAGTGCGGAGTACAGGGGCAGAAGGACTTCCCTGGTCTTGCTGGACACACTATTCCTTATACAGACCAGGGTGCCATTGGCCTTCTTGGATTCCTGGGTACACTGCTGGATCATGTTCAGTTGACTGTTGACCAGTATCCCCAGGTCCCTTTCTGCCTGGCTGCTCTCCAGCTACTCTCTCTTTCTTTCTCTCTCTCTTTTTTTTTTTTCTTTTTTCTTTTTTTCCCCTATTACACTGGAGCAGATTCTACAATGATTTTATTTTTCACAGATTTAATTCAGACACTTCCATTCATTTCATGGCAACTAATAAACATGAATTAAGTATATGCATGTGATGCTCAGTTTTAGTAAATAGAAATACTGTGTGTTTTTTTCCAGCTTGGAACTATTTACAAACACTTTCTCAAATCAGTAAAGGAAACTAAATGACACAATTATTTAATATCAGTGCTGATTCCAGAGGCATTCTGAGGCAGAGGTAGTAGTAAGTAGAGGTGTGGTTTATGTCCTTCTTCAGCCAATCTTCCCACTAACGTTCTACACTTCCAAATAGCTCAGAAAATAGAGCAAGACTCTACATTTACTAATGGTGAGGTCATGCATAAACACATTTGCAGACTGAGAACCTGGCTGTCAGTTTCCTCACATATAACTGTAGCAATATAGGAGTTGATAGCAAAAGGGATATTGGGTGGAGAACAAAACATTACAGAGCTGAAGGAATAGCACTAACGAGCTGAAATGAGAACTCTGACAGTTGTTTTAAAAGTTGCATTGCCTGCTGGATTTAAGCTACTCTCTTGGTCCAGCTGAGCTGTCTTTTTTATTAATGATTTCACTTTTATCAGCCCTGTTTCTATGGTATTTGTTTTTACAGCCATAATGATGTGATGCATGAGTCATAGCTGACCAGCTGAGCTACATAACATGAACAGGTCCAACGTACAGCTACATACACATTACCACCCTGCCATGCACTGGGAGGGAAGAAAAACTACTGGACACCGCAGAGATGACTCTTGCTTGCCATGACTTCTTAGTTACACATGCAGTACCTGTGCCTGTTTTACTCTTTTTATTGACATCCACAGAGATAAATATCTCTATATTAAAAAATAATACTACATCAGAAAATCGGTAGGAGGAGCTGTTATTGCCTAACTTCTTGTTAGATTCTGCAAGGAACTAATCTGGGATAGTGGTAGTACAGTACCAGACTTTTGCATGTCAAACAGCAAGAGGACATTCAGAAACATTTTAGGTTCCAGCTACTTGGCACCTTGGGACGTTTCAACAAAAATAAATGGCAAACATGAAGACCACAGCATATATATGCATTGTGAGTCCATCTTGCTTCTAGGAATGCATATGTTCTATGTTTACTTCACTGTAGTGAGACAATATACAGGTGGAAATGAACTGTTTTATTTTACTTTGTGCTTGGAAAGCAAATTGATGTGAGCATGAGGAAATATCAGTTACATGTTTCCTGGGTTGCTCATTGCTCTTTCTCTGAATATCTGCTTACATGTGTATTTGGCCTGATGTGATTTTAGCTTGATGTCTTCTGGTGCAATGGAAATATTTATTGGAGGTGCTAGGTTCAGAAGGATGACCATATTGGACAAGCTTCTCGCTATATAGGTCATATCAACAGTGCTTTGTCAAATCTTCTGCAGTGTGGGCAGAGGCATCCAGGGTATGATGCATCCTGACTCTATAATCAGAGAAATGCATTTACAGACAACAGGAGTCATCCAACCCATTGCAAAACATGAGAGGAAAAAGAAGGACGTTTCCTGTCAAGAAATAAGTTTTGTTCTGGGCATGGCAAGACTTTTCCGACAGAATAACAGCAGGAGATTATAAAGTCCCCATGAAAAACATTCCTCAAGCTGTTGTGGACCTGGCTGTCACTCTTTGTGGAGCTGGATGGTGTACTCTGGCCACAGGTGTGCCAACCACTAGCATGTTCAGTATCTGCACATGGATGATTTGCCTTTGCAGTAGTATCAGGACTGTGTATGTTTGGTTGGGACTTGATGGTAAGAAAAGGCTGGCCAGGATAGTGAGACTGACAAATGTAACAGCCAATACTGTTTATGTATCCCTGACTGTCTCTTATTTGTTTTGGCCTGTGAGATGCCTATTATTCCCTCTCATACTGCATTCCCACAGGTGCTCAATTCCCAGGGCTGAGCCAGCCCCAGCACTCCCTGTTCCCTCCTCTTGTCTGGAGTGATGGGGTGGGCCCATTCTGCCAAGCCCTGTCTATCCACCACCTTGCTGAGCTCCTGCAATCCTGGACCCAGGTTTCAAGGAAGCTTCCCTACTCTTGCTGCACCCTGAGATGTGTAGGAATAGTCAACCAAGTGTATAAAATTAAGTTTGTCCTGAAGTGTTAAAGGACCATGGCCATGCTGAGTAATTCATATGTTAAATGATTTCTGACTGCGTACATTAAGTTTGCCAGTAGAATACAGCAGAGCTTTGCAGAGGGATGGCGATACCCAGCTTTCCTTTAATATTTCAAATAGCAGAAATTGGATTCAATGCACTGGGCACATATCTTCCTTACAAGTAGTTGAAAGTGTAACATATCATCTATAATGTTAGAAGCAGAAAAATGTACTATTGAGGTAATACGTAAGTTGGTCAGCCTTGCTAAGATATTTTAATCATGAATGGATCTGACTAAAAGCTCCCTTTTAACTCTGCAGGTAATTGAAGAATTTCACAAGAAAAGAATGACCTCTTGCTGTGTTTTTCCTTCATTTCTATCAAAAGGAAAGATTCGAATGCTTCTTTATAACTTCTGCAATCCTTGTTCGTCATTAGCCCTTCAATCCAAATGCAGTTATTTAAAACATTTTGGGGGAAATTCCTCTACAATCACAATGATTTATCAAAGTTGTTGCTTCACAGTTGACAGGTCAATCTATAGATACACTAGAGGATAAAAATAATTAAAAAGCCCTTGACAAAATGTCATTCAAAAATAGGCTTTTTTTGGTTGTTGCATATATTTAGAATGTGAATTTAATGCTTGCTTAAAAATCCCTGGCAGTCAGTCCGGGAAGATGAAGGCTGACTTTCTCCACAGAGGAGAAACTTGCAAATGGAGCCATGTTCCAAGACTAGTCTCAAGAGGCAGAAGGTTAGTCTACATAGATGCATAGTAGTTTCCAGATTTGCTGGAAGAACCACAATGTGAGCCAATTAGTTCCCATTTATACTGTGGCTCAGTAAAGTGCAAACATGACTTGCTCAAATTGCATTGAGGCTGCACACCAATTTCACACAGACAAGTAACAATCATGTATTAGTAATGATTATCAGCTGCTGCTGAGCTAGGCTAGATTTGTAGCAGAGATCTGAAACGTCTTTGGAATGCCTTGTTAATTAACCTCGTGTTAAAAAGAGCTGTATAAATTCACGCAAAGGTGAACTGGCAAATATGATTTTAACAACAATGGAAAAGTAGATGTGTATAGATCCTCTACCCCATCACCTTTAATGGAAGCTTAACCACTTCAGAAAATACCAAATCTGTTGTACTCCATTCTCAAGCTGCAGCCCATCCAGCTTGCCCCCCAAAAGTTTTAATCAGCTTGATCTTCTTGCTTTAACAATTTTCTGAGCCCCAAAGTTTCATGTTCATTAACAATGCTCCTTAGAGTGACATATTCTTTCTTAGGCATCAGTGCCTCTGCAAGCAGACTAAGTGCAGTTTTACTAATGAAGATATGGCAAAACTTGTGCTTGATCGCAAGTTTTGTTTTGGATTTTATTTGGTAATCTTTTGCTGACTTATCTGGAAACCAGTACCATAGCTAACACAATACTGGGTCATTTTGATGCAAGGATGTGAATTTTCTACTTCAAGTGTATGATACTCAGATGAAGACTTTATAGTTTCATTTCTGTTCAAATGTTCATGGTAGAAATTCACTTCTGGAGTTATTACAGGACTATTACCTGCACATTGTCCCTATGTCTATTCACATTCCTAAAGTTAAACAAGTGCATTTGCACATATGTAAGATTAATAAAATGGAGTCTGAAATTCTAACTTGAACTTGCGAGGAATATTCAATTCAGAAGCAGCATTTGTCAGCCATTTATCTCCCTGCATTTTTACACAATGCCCCAAGAACTCCCTGTTTTGGTGTTTTGATTTTTTTTAATAAAGCAATAATATTCTAGACATCTTCTAGGCTGGATGGAGGGATTGAGAACAGCCCTGTGGAAAGCTTGGGGGGTACTGCTGTATAAAAAGCTGACAACATACACTTGCAGCCCAGGAGACCAGATGCGTTCTGGCTGCATCAAATAAACATGGCCAGTAGATTGAGTGTGGCAATTCTGCTCTTCAACTCCACTCTGGCAAGACCTCACCCAGAGTCCATTTGTGGAGTCCTCATCACAAGAAAGACATGGACCTGGTCAAGTGTGTACAGAGTAGGGCCACAAAAAGTGATCAGAGGGTTGGAACACCTGTCCTATGAAGTAAGGTTGAGAGATTTGGGGCTAGCCTGAAGAAGAGAAGGCTCTAAGGAGACTTTATTGAGGTCTTTCAGTACTTAGAGGGGACTGGCCAGAGAGATGAGCACAGTTGTTTTAGCAAGGCCTGTTACAACAGGACAAGGAGTAATGGTTTTAAATTAAAGAAGGCAGATTCAGAATAAATGTAAGGAAGACTTTTTTTATATAATGAAACTGGTGAAACACCAGAACAGGTGGATGCCCTATCCCTGGAAACATAAAGATCATGTTGGACAGGACACTGAGCAACCCAATCTGATTACAGACATCTCTGCTCACTGCAGGGGAGTTTGAATAAGTGACATTTAAAGATCCTCTCCAATTCTATGATTTTAAAAACAACAAACCATGAACCTGTGCATATAATCATGCATATGGCAGATCTATTCTTTAACTGCATATCTGTAACTGCACCCTCAGCAGATGTGCCCAAACGATAATGAAGGAGAAGTTTAAAACAGGATCAATTATAGCTGCAATTAAAAACTATAAGGGTTGTGTCATAAACTTTAAGGGGATTCAGGAATATTTATTTCAGGAAGTGCAACACTGCTACACACACACACCCCCACCCCCACCAACAAAACCAACAAAACCAACAAAATACATTTAAAACCACTATTTGATGTTTAAAATATTACATCATTGTTGAGAAGATTGGAATACGGGAGAAGAAAACATTCCCTGAGTTTGATAACATCTGGTTTGGGGGCAAGGAGGACTCTGAAAATAAAACACTTCGTGCATGATTTGGATATTCCTTTGATTTCTGGGCATTTTTGTTCAAGGGCAGGTGTATTTACATTATATTATTTGCAATGCACTGTAATACTAATAGAAATAGTATAAAGATTTGGTGAAAAACACTTAAACAAATGTAAAATAGAATATTCCATTGGAGCCTGCATTTTAGTCACAAGAGTGTTGAATCCAGATTATCATGACAAGCTGGTTTTGTCTGCAAAAGTTTCCAACAGGCTTTCCAAAAGAGAGAATTCAAAATAGTCTGGCTTTAGGAAAAAGATCCTTGATGATCCCTAATTCTTAGAAATGAGAACTAGACACCTAAATATCTTTGAGGATAGGGACTTAAATATTTAAGCATTTACTGCATATGACAGTATAAACCAAGAGATGCCTAATGATAGCCATGAAAATGTAATTAGGCACTGCTTCACAGAGAGTGCTTAAGACTATGCGTGAGGCCATGCTGATTGCCTTGGTAAATATGGTTATGAGTCCTTTAACTGAGAGGTTATTTTGTAACTTTTTACTAGAAGGGCTTTAATACAGGATATGTCATTGTGCTGATTGCCTTTGTAAATAGGGTTGAGTCCTGTAACTGAGAGGTTATTTTGTAACTTTTTAGTAGAGAAAATTTAATATAGGATACATCATTGTGCATTAAATAATACTTTGGGGCATTTATTTATATACTGTTTTAGTCATTTAAAGGCCTTTTTTATTAAAGCTTCAACATGCATTTTTCTCCAAATTTAAGTACACTAAAACTCAAAGCTAAAGTGATCACAGCACTGTTTTGTATGTGTAGTTTTCTGATAAATCCTTCAATTTTATGAACTTCACAGCAGCAAAAAATTCAGGAGAGAAAAATGGCATAATTCTATTCATCAAAAGTACAGTTTCATGAGGGAGCTGTGACATGATTTTGTGCAGTCTTCACCAGTGTTTGTGTTCCCAGGAGGTAAGAAAGTCACTAGTCTAGTAGTATACTTGTCAGTCAATCAGCTTTCAGGGTTTTTTTTTACTGTATTTAGAGTACTGATTTTGGTGTTGCTTGAATAAATTATAAAACTAATTCTAAAATGAAAACCAAGCTTTTTAGTCATCTATGATGAAAAAACCTAACTACATGCAGTCTCTAACAACAGTTATGAAAGATGTAAAGAAATTACCTCTTTATTTTTGCTACCAGTAGAGTCTCATTTTCCATTTATACCATGTGATTCTTGTTAAGATGAGGGAGCTGTCATCAATTAGATCAGATGAAGTCTGTAACACAGAGACAAATCCTGCTTGCTTCAAAATACTAATTTTAAAGTATAAAATATCACATGGAAAGCTTTTATGTATTTTTTTCGGACTGCTTATCTATTTTTATTTGTGAAACAATTAAAAGATAATGTTAATATCAGGATCCTACATAGTCACAAGGATCAGATTTAATAGTGGATGGGTCGTGTCCCGTGGGCAGAATAATTAATACTAACTTTTCTTTTTCTCAGAAGAGGGAATGATTTTCTATACTGTTTGACTTTCACCAACAGCTCCTTTACCTAATCAAGTTGCAGAAAAAGTTCTGAAGTATCTCTAATGCTCTAACAAAGCCAGAATATAATGCAAATCACTGGAAAAGCTGTGTCTGATTTTGGAGGATTTTTAAAACAATTTAATGCAGAATGTTAATATTTTTTTCCTAATCTTTTGGTCCCTTATTCACAAGGAATTCAATTACCAATCTGAAATCCAGGACTGATTCCAATAAAACCTTTTGGTCATATTCTAATATTTATTATGTTGCACAATGTAATTCTGAACAAGCAAATGCTTGTTGCAACTTGTAGTTGACAATAAGCAGCTTCCTCAATGCAAATAGCAACAAGTCTGCCTTTGAACATACAACAAATAAATAAACAAACATTTAAGTGGAATTAAAGAGTAGATGTGCCTCTAAAAATAGTCTGTCACCCAGAATTGTCAGTGTCAGCCTCAGACTGAGACTATTTTAAAATCTATTATTAAACCAATGGCTTGTTGAAAAGGGCTTTTTATAATCTCCAACTATGGCATCAAATATATATATATAATACATATATATGTATATATATATACTGTATGTCCCAAAGTATAACATCTAACTAAATGTTTCCCAAGTATTTGAATAAGCTAGCTGCAGCTTATGACAATCAACTAATCAGTTTTAGCAGCATACATTACGAACACAGGGTAAGACCTTTTTCATGGGTGAAACTATAAACTAAGTGACACTTGCTTTCTAGATCAATAATGGACTAGCAAGAGCTGCCAGTTACAGTCTAGTATCATCAATCTTGAACATAGTATCTTATTCTTAATTAACAAAGTGCAGGCTACCTACACATATACACACAGACATACATACGTTAGTACAAAGTAGTACAATGCACATGCATTCATACACCTCTGTATGCCCAAAGAGCAAGATTTTCAAAGTAACAAGTCTAACACTGGTATCAAAACCAATAGATTACTAAAACAACATCAAAGTGTGTTCTTAGGTTTTGGAAATGGTAGTTTCAAGTAGAGTTCAAAGACTTGACATTTTTCAGAATTTGTGGAGAATTTAAATGTCATTTCTGCAGTGCTACAGGCATCAGAGTGATCTTCTAAGTGTCCAGCTCTGCATCTGAACTTATACATGTGCTGTTGCTCAAGTCAGTGAGAATTTCAGATGTTGTGACTAGACAGTCTAATGGAAGCCAACCCCTTGGCTATTTCTTACCATGTGATGAAGACTTTTACTGTGATATCTACAGGCCTTGTAAAAAAATCTCTTCACTATTACAACAATTGTTCTGAGAAGGAAGTGTATAAAAACGTTTTTATTATTATTATTATCATTGTGGGATAACTTTATCAAAAGAATGTAATATATGTCACTGTAATGTCTTACCTTGATTTGGACTTCAGAAGTTTAAATACTTAAGAAAGCTTTTTGATTAGATTAGCTCCCTGGAGATCTCCTCTGTCTCAAACAAGAATTCTGCTTGTGAGGAAAGAAATACTTACAAACAGAATGGTAATAAAAGCCATGTAAAATACTGCAGAAGGCAGGGAATTCATACTGGAGACTCTCTGAACTTAACTAACAGCAGCGCAGTAAACATATATATATATATATATGTGTGTGTGTGTGTGTGTGTGTATGTGTGTGTACACCAGACAGTGTTTGCAGAACTAGGATGCAGATTTCCTTCATAACCCCAAAACATCAGAGTTTTACACATTAAGGGACTATACTTGATCATAAATTTAGCCAAATCTGTTAAGACTTCTAGAATTCAAGCTCTGTGTACAGTTTTCCTATGTCTGTAAAACGAAGCACCACTGATTCATCATATATTTGAGGTGGTGCTCTACTGTCGTCAAATCACAGTAATGAGAGATTCTGGCTACTGATACAGGCAGTCTGGAGTGACAGAAATGTCAGCTATGAATTTTTTTGTCTCTATCCTGATTTACTTCCTTCTACATTCCTCTTACGGAAGAACAATGATCACAACTTGTCCATAAAGAGACAAGATGACTTTTTCCTCCATTTTGTACTCAAAACCAGACAAACTCAATTCCAGATGAATTGAAAAAACAAGAGAGAAGCAACTACACCATCTCCCCATGTGGGCTTTAAAGATAGAACAGACAACACATGGGAAGCTCTGGATCAGCTGCTGAGGAATATATGAATTCCGTTTTAAACTCTGCCATGCTATGTGTATTGTGGGGGAGAGGAATGCATGTGCAAACTGCTCTCTTCCCTAAAGCATCAGAATGCAAAACCAAAATCCAATTCAAAATGAGAGAAAACAAGACACGGGAGGACAGACACAAACTACTGAGTGTCTAGGTTGCTGTGGGACTGGGAAAATCTAGTTGATAACTTGGGAAAAACTCGGAGGTGGGTGATAACAGGGCATTAAACAGAATGGCGATGCAGGAGGAGAAATTACACTCTCTTCGCTAGCTGCAGTGCTGTAACCCGGTCTGTAATTTGATCTCAGACAGGTTTTCTAGCAAGAACCCCTGTGGTGGGAGCCAAAATTGCATCACTGGAAGTTTGAGAGCTGGCGTACGCCACGGGTGACCAGAGGGAATTGAAAATGGGAATATGGTCAAAGAACAGCATCTCTCCCTTGAGTAGCTGGAGGACAATTCAATGCCTCTTCTGAGTCAGAGTAAAGTTTCTTTATGATTTAAGGCTGGCAGTACTTCATTCTTTTCCTGCATTGATAAGTGTAATAAACACTTATTGTTACAAATAAATCTGGAAAATACTTTTGGAAATTTCAGACTGTGCAAAACTTCCCACCTACTTCATCTCATAAGATTCTTTATGAACCACAAGAGGCTAGAACCCAGCCATCACACAACACCTGTGCAGAGGGTGTATCCCACTGCTTTTTCACATGGGCACTCTTTCCTCAGTATCTGATTACAACCATCTGCCTTTCTGCCTATAAAAAGTCGTTCTCTGACTATTCATTGTCTCTGACCTGGTTTTCTTACCTACTTTTATTCTATTTGACTTTGTTATCCTCAGACAAGTATACTTCTGATGTATTCAAGTCACAGAATTGCAGAAACATTCAAGTTGGAAAAGATCCTCAGGATCACCAAGTCCAACCGATAACCTTGCTCTACAAGGTGCACCCTAGACCATATCCCCAGGCACCACATCTAAATGACTTTTAAACTCATCCAGGCTTGGTGACTCAACCACCTCCCTGGGCAGCCCATTCCAATGCCTGACCACTCTTGCTGGGAATTTTTTTTATGTCCAGTCTAAACCTACCAAGTTGCAGCTTGAGACCATTCCCTCTTGTTCTATCTCTATTCGCCTGTGAGAAGAGATCAGCGCCAAGTCCTTCACGTACAAGTGAAAGCACACATCCTTTCTACAGCTTATCTTTAATTTCCTGTCCTTCTGTATCTGTTTATGAATTATCCATGGAATGGTAAAACTCAGCAGCAATTAGGCTAAATTTGTATTAAATATGCCACATTGTTGTTCTATCAAATAACAAATAAAACTAGGGGATTGTCTGTCTTCTTACTGTCCATATTTGAAGGCAGAGTTTTGAAGGGCTGGGGTTTCTGTCACAGCAAAAATGGGCAGTTAAGTATATCCCAGCACATTTATTTCCTGGGCCTGGTTGTGTCTCCCATGAGGTGATGAATACTGTTTAGGAGCCTGGTGAGGTGAGGGAAACTGAGCATAAAAGGCAAGCCCTGAATATTAGTGCGGAGAGAAAATTGAAGTGAAAGGAATAACAGTGGGCTGGAGGCAGTCAAGGAAAGTGACATTTAATGGAAGGGTGCCACTAGGATGTGTTTTGTCCCTTGACATCTTCCTCTGTGATAACAGGGGCCTAAACCACTGCTGTCCATACCGAACACAAGCAGAAAGGTTTCCTGTGTCCTCTTTCGCAAAAGGCGGGAAAGATCTGACAAGCCTGCAGGTAGCAACTGACCATCAGCCAGGTGGCTCCAGAGAAGTGCCAGCCCTCCAAGGATGCATTATGAAGGACAAACTCTGCCATGTCTTTCAGTGGGTCTCTGAAATTCGGCTCCAGGCCCCTCAGCCGCGGCCGGACAAGTACAGTGGTTTCTCGGTCCCGGCCAGGCTGCGGGGCACCAGGGTGCCCAGCGGCACCGCCGCGGGGTGCGTCGCCGCTACTTTCGGCCCGCGCTAGGCACCGCGGTTCCCTTAAATCCGCAAACCACTCTACTGGGGAAATCCTCCGCGGAGGCCAGCGCTGCCTGAGCGGGGGGTCGCACCAATGTAGGGCTATGTAGATTCTCGCCGAAAAAGTTGAAATCCACCGGCACTCCGCGGCGACTCCGCGCCCCGGTCCCCATCCGTGCCCCGCCGCCGCGCAGGCGGTGCCGTGAGGGCTGCTCAGTCATTCCTGCCCCGCGTGGGGCCAATTGCTCACTAATTGCTCCTCTCCTCATCGACCGCCGGGCGGGGCGGGGGCGGGCGGGGGCCGGAGCCGCCGCCCCGGCGCTATTTCAGGGAGGGCAGCGGTGCACCTGTCCTGGCCTGTCCTGGCTTCCCTCAGCTTTCGCTGCGGCCGCGCGCCCCTGCCTGGCTTCCCTCTTTTCTCCGCGCTCCCTGGACATGGCTGAAGCGGGACACCCCGGCCCCGCTGGCGAGGACGAAGCCGCAGCCGATGAGTTCCGCGATATCATCCGCAGCCGGTCGGGTAGGAGCCACTGCAGACTTATCTCTTCTTGGCGGGCGAGTGGTGCGGGGCCCAGCCCGAGCTGGGCTGGCTAGGGACGGGGGATTCTCGCCGACGGGCGGCAGCGCGGAGGGGGCGGGCTGAGCGCCGTACCGCGGCCCGGGGGAGGGCGGGGGCTGCAGGTAGCGTTTGTCTGTGCTTCCTTAGGGTGCTTCTGGTTAGCTTAACTTTCTCCTGAGCTGTGCGACGTAGAAAGCGTTTGTCTGCCGGGTCGCTGGGCGAACCGCGCTCCTCGGTGTGACAGGAGCAACGTTAGTGCTCTTCTCCCAAGCTAGGAGTGTTGGCGTGCACCCTCTCCCGCTCCTCCGTGTCCCCTTCTTTGGGCTGTGATAAGCGAGCAGGACGATTGTGCCGCTCGTGATAGCGGGGCAGGTTGTTAAAGCTGTGTATGGAAGCAGCTGTAACTCGCCCCCGGAGGATAAAGATAAAGTTTCAGGTGCCTGGGCATTTTTTTTTGCCTTAGTTCTGGAAAGAAACCAAATCCGTGGTAGTAAAAGTATTTATAGACCATTCAGCCCTTACTCATTTGCAGCACAAGTGTGTGTGGAACTACAAATTAACTCTTCTCGCAGCTGTATCTACTCAGTAATCAAGCCTTAAAATACATGTTGCCTCTACACAGTTAACTTATGTTGAAAACTCGATGGTGGTGTACTTTTTCTAAGAAACAACAGTGAAACACTTGCTGGGAGTTTTGAAGTAATTCGACCTGATAGAGGAGTTTTAACTTTTCAACTGTGGTACTAAGAACTTTTTTCTGTGATGGATTTTGTGAATGTTGGTTTTGTTCTGGTAGAGTAAGGACACTCCTGGTGCAGTGCTTGGTGTTTGCCCATTGAAGTCTCAGTGGTGCAATTCGTGGGTTGAAGGTATTTTGCTCTCGTACTGAAGTGGTTTTAGTAGTGTTATTAGCCTACTGCAATTCTCATACTAAGTGCTTCTGTTTCAGGTCAGCATTTTAAATGGATGGGTTTTGCCCTCGTGGGAGTAGGAAATGGTGGGGTTGAGACGCTGTTAGGGCTCTCTTCCCAAGACCTTATTTGCTGCTCAAGTTATCTTTTATCCGAGTTGCTACAGCCTAAGGAGAATGTGAAAGAAAAGTGTCTGGTGAGCTATCTTAATAGTCATTCCAAGTTAGGTTGGTTATGTTACCTCTTATAGCAGCATGTTTCTATTTATGTACAGTTTAGGAAGTGTAAATGCATGATGAATACAACACAGAAGCCTTCTTTGTTTGAAGGGTTGGATAATGGTTTATGTGGACAGTTGCTGATTGGTTAGGAGAGTACTTAAAGACTGATAAAGTACCTTCAGGTCTCTGTGGTTTCCTGACAGTGACCTTGCAGTTCGTATCTTTACTGTTAAGTGTGTACAATGTAGAGCTGGGAGAGTCTTTTCTGATTGCTTTTCCAATACCTGGTAATAAGTTTAAATGGCCAATTTGATTTCCCATTTTAAAATTTCATAATTGCAAACAGATACTTTCTGAGAACCTAGATAGGAAATGTTTCCTATGTATTCCTAATTATCTCTTAAATTCTCTGTTTCTCTTAAAGTCTGTTTACTAATCCACTTCAGTGGTGATCTGTTAGGTGTATGGGATCATAAGTGCAAAATCTCAAATGGCTCTAAAATGTTTTTCTAGCTTCCTGCTATAAAGGAGCATTAGAATTTAGATGTTAGCTGTAGACATGGAGCAAATGTTTATGCTTCTTAATGGGACACAATTCCCTGATCTGTTCTGTGATGAATAAGAAGCAGGATCAGTTTAAGGATCATAGAATTGCCCCAGATGTTTACAAGCCTGAAGAGATAAGAATTCAATTTCCATGGTGATATTCATCACAAGTGTATATTTTCAGCAATATACCCCACAGTGATCTCTTACTCCTGTTTGTCTTTCATCATTATCATCTAACTTTGAAATGCATTGCTCAAAATCCAACTATGAGTTTGGGGAGGAATAATATATAACAAATTAACACAGCTGTTAGCACAAGTATGTTGAGAAGAAGTTGGTGAGATGGTGTTTACTAGCCTGAGGTTTCTTTTGTTTTGCAGTTTTCTGTGACTTAGGCAAGGTATTTTTGCAGTTGGGATGCTCCACTTGTTTGGACATGGATTTGCCTTGAACAACCTTAGAAAGAAAGTTTTAGGAGTGCTTCTTGGGTGTGAAATGCTAACACAGCCTTGTCAACAAGCTAGTAATGACAAAGAAGTGAGATGGTTCTCAGGAGGCACCTCTTGGCCTGCAGAAAAGGTTTTGTGATTCAGTTGAGATGTTCTTGGTGACTGCAAGCGAAGCTAGTTCTTGGAGATTTAGAGTATCAGATACTGAAGCAGCTTTAATATACTGTTTCACTTGTTTTTCCATCTGTTTTGTATTAATATTATGCTTCAGGGGTCTCATGCTTTCTGATGTGATATGGAGGCATTTTTTTTTGCCCTCTTGGATACAAAGCTTGACATCTGGTAGGTGCACATTTTGCCTTTTGATACAGCTGGAGAAAATAGGATAGAATATGTTGCTGTTCTTAAAAGTGTGCAGAACATTTTCATATGTTGAGTGCCCAGAGCACCAATATTTCAATAAAGTGAATGGATTGATACAAATGGAATTTAACTTATCATCCTTCTGTCATTTCTGTGTAAAATAATTGGGGTAAGTGATGAGTGTTCACTTCAGCGAAGAATCTTAATTAAAACTTGTTAGTACAATTTAAGTTCAGTTAAATATTTTCTGCTCATTTTATTGAAAAAGCAAATTCTTGCAGTATATTACTGCAACAAAACTAGTACTGGCAACAAAATGCTTAGTAGAAGTTTAAAACCCCAGAAACCAGCTGTGTTACACAAGTTGCTGCTGGGCAATTGTAATGGAATGGGTTTTCCTCATTTCCTCCACATGGGCATAATTACTAGCTCTGACACTAATTCATTTTTCACATCCACTCATAGAGACTGGCTTGTGTTGCCTGGGCATTAAAAGAAGGTTCACACAAATGCCGAGCTTAGAAGTGAGGAATGTAAGCTGTGCTGCCAGAGAGAGGGACTGCCCTGCAGGATAACTTACTGATCACTGCAGGGCCTCCATGTAGCATGTGTTGACATAAGGAAATAGGTGTTGGGAAGTTATTTTTGAGTCTTGTCTATAGTGTGGCTGCTTCTAGGATTAAACTTTTTTTAAATCCATGAAAACTGAAATTGAGGGTGATTGACCAAGTTTGGTCAGTAATATTTTTTCATCTTTTTTTTTTTTTTAGCAAGTTGCAGGAAATCCTGGAGGCTTTAGAGGTGGAAGGCATAAATAAAGATAGGGCTAAGTAATTGAAATTAATGTGTTACTTTGAGCAGGGGAGATGGCTGATATCGGGGGATGGATCCTCTACCTTTTTTAAGCTGAGTTTTATCCTAATGCAAGTTTATAGACTCAGTACTTAAGAGTCTGTTGGAAATAATCAGTCTATCTGCCTCATGGTGTATTCTGACAAATGTGGTGTAACCCCTTTTTTGGGGTTCATTTGGGTGATGAATGGTTGTGCAAACCCAGTTGCTTCAGAATGAAACTCCAAAAGTGTGGGGAACAGAGGATCTCAGAAATCCTTTATTACAGCATCCAAAAATCTCCAGCATCCAAGTCTTGGGATGTTCTTAATAGATATAATCCCAGAAACCCTTAAAAGATGCCCCCAACAGAGTCCCTAACTCCCCAATCTCCTTGACTATCTGCTGCCCAAAGTGGCCAATTCTTAAATTCTTTCTTATCTTTAACATGGACCTGTTTAGCCACTAGAATCCTGCCCAGTATACAAGCTAAAAATACTCCCTTACAAAAGGTGCCAGCATGTCCAAAGATCGGGATCTGCAGGATGCTTTTCTTGGCTCACATATGAAAACAAGTTCGCAACTTCGATTTGGTCAGCTAGGGAATGTTTTGTAATCCCATGCACTCTGTATGCATTTTAGAGCTCTTGTTTGCCAAACAGCAGCTGCTACAATAATGGTACTCATTTATGAATTTTCTCTTAAAAGAAGGACATTCTCTACCTGATGCCACCTGAGTTGGGCCTTTCCCAGACATAGAGTTGACTGAATGAGTCAGCAGTGTAGCCAAGAAAGTGGTATCTTGGCTTGTATTAGAAACACTGTGGCCAGCAAGTATGGGGAGGTGATTGTCCCCCTGTACTCAGCACCAGTGCGACCACACTTTAAGTGTTCAGTAAAGGATCTGGAGCATGTGACCGATGAGGAGCATCTGAGGGTGTTGTGGTTGTTCAGTTTCGAGAAGAGGAGGCTGAGGAGAAACTTCATTGTACTTTAAGGGAGGTTGGAGAGAGGATGGGGACACTATTTTCTTTTTGATGTCTAGTGACAGGGCTAGAGAAAAGGATGATGAGCTGCAGCAGGGGAGGTTTAGGCTGGATATTGGGAAATAGTTCTTCACTGAACAGGTTCTCAAGCAATGGTCTGCCCAGGGCAGTGGTGGAGTCTCCATCCCTGGGGATGTTGAGGTGGCATGTGGACCTGGTGCTTAGGGACATGGTTTAGTTTTATCCATCACTAGTGGGTCAGGAGTTGGACTGGGTGATGTCTGAGGCTTCTTTCAACCATTTCTATTCTGTGATATGGGCCACACTACTCCTTAGTGTGAGACTCAGGCCAAGCATCTTGCCTTGGACCTGTGTGGGAGTGCTGGCAATTGATAAAATATCAGTGCTAAACCAGCATCCATCTGTATCTCAGGGTTAGTGGGCTGAGATTGATCCTAACAGCTGTTAAATTAGCCTTAGCAAAAAGAAGGAGGAAAACAACTGCAAATACGAACATATTCTGAGCTGCAGTGACTTCCCAAACTGTTGCTGAACATACCAGTCTAGTAAATGTGAATCTTTAATGCATTGTGCTTGATCTTGTGGTTTTTGAACACATGGAGACCCTGCTTGGGGAAATGGATGTTGCAGATCTTAAAATAGAACTTATCTTTGATGTAATTTATCTCGTGGGCTCTGTTGCCTGGAATTCCTTTCCTGGCTATACTGTAAAATGCCACCATCAAGCTGCAAATGCATGTGGGCATTTGCTATATTAGAAACTGGTATAGAGACCAGTGTAAATACAAATCAAAGCAGGGGTCTTCTGCAATAAAACTTTTGCATGCCATAAATACTTTCTATACTTTGATAAATTCTTAATACATCCATTTAATCAATATAGAATTTATTATTATTGTCACAGAGCTTAGTAAATCTAGTCATAATTAGCAATAAAAAAGCTTTCTAATTTCAGTTCATACACAGCCTTTTGGAAAAAACTAAGTCCTCATTTGTTAACTTCTTGCACACAGCTATGGAGAGCTGGAGCAAGCTTCTGTTACAGCATGATCACTTTGGTGAACAATTTGGTGTGGTTCAAGGTTTGTCAGAGACTTCATCCTTTCCATTTCCTTGGAAGTTGTGTGCCTTGATGTTTTGACTAGAAGGCAACTGTTCTGTGTGTAGAAAAGCAGATTGACTCTAAGCAGTGTTAAGCAAGTGTGTTTTGGACATTGGATTTTTTGTACTTTGTCTGTGTTACCTTTTAATGATACTGAAACAGATGTAGTGTTTGCTCCTGTTTGCATTCTTGCTCCCTCTGTCATCTCCTAGCTTCATTGGTGTGAAAACTGTGTAAGTAAAGATGTTAGTACATATTAGGTTAGGGGTGACTCAGTTGGGTACTACTCCCCTTCTCTATCAAGCATCTAGAGACCTGACAGAGTTCCCTGGCTTTGCCAGTACAGAGGGAGCAGCGCAGGATGAGCTCTGCCTGGCTTTGGCTGAACCATGTGTCTCTCTCCTTCAGCACAATGCTGCCGGTGAATGTTAGCAGTATGCCTGTTGGGGAAAACAAGTGGATTGACAAATGGCTCTGAATAGCAAAGTATATATGCTGTATTTCAGGTATAGTGGTTTGCTGATATGGGGCCCTTGTCTGCTGGCACAGCTCTTCCGTGCTGAGCAGTGCAATGTGAGCATGCCAAGGGGCTGGGACAGTGTTCACTGTGCTCAAACATTCATCCTGCTCATTGTCGAGAGTGTTGAAATGGCATTCATGGAGTGCTTCTGGGCAAGAAGATAAAAGTGGTATCTCTGCTGAATTTGTCTGTACTTCAGTGGCATCCTGGTGTGGCATTTCTACCCTGACTGCATAGCTGGATCCTCTTCAAAAATAAATACCTTCATAACTCACAGTGGAAGTTTGGCTCTGAATCACTACTAGTGCTTTGCAGTGAGGGGATACTTGTATGTGATATCTCTATTTCTGAAAGTGTGGGAAGAGCTGTGGATCATGGCCAAAATGGCTTTAGGGGATGAGCCAAGCTAACATATGAGGTACAGGGCCCCATGCATATGTTAAGCATATAAGGTATTTATTCTTAAAACCCAATTTTTCTATGCAAAAAAAAAAAAAAAATGTTGGTTATACTTTTATGTGACAGAGAGAAAGAAGCTATGGAGATGAATGCAACAGAACTGAAATCTGGATATAAACTGTTCAGAATAATTCCTGGCCTTAGCAGTGGTTCTGTGAGATGCTTGTAGCATGTAAAGTTGGACAAGTTATTCATCAGTGTGGTCGTCTGGCTGGGGAAGCCAGCAGTATCTTGAATTGTGTTAAGAGTTTGACTAGCAGGTTATGGGAGGTTCTCATCTTCTTCTCTGCCCAAGCGAGCCTGTATCTGGAGTTCTGTGTCCAGTTCCAGGCTCCTCAGTTCAAGAAACAGGAAACTACTGGAAATAATTCAAGAGAGGACTATGAAGATGATTAGGGCACTGGAACATCTCCTTTGTGGAGAGGGTGAGACCTGGTGGGGCTCTTTAGCCCCCAGAAGACTGGCAGGGCATCTTATCAATGCTTAAAATTATTTAAAGGATGAGTGTCAAGAGGATGAGATCAGTGTTTTCAGTGATGCCTAGTGATATGACAAGGGGAAGTGGACAAAAACCAGACCAGAGGAAGCTCTACTTAAAGAGGTTTTTTCTCATGCTTGAGAGTGACAGAACACTAATGCAGAAGGGACAGTGGAGATGCACTCTTCTCTGAAGACTTTGAAAACCTGTTTTGACCAACTCCTGTGCAGCCTTCTTTGGGTAACCCTACATAAGAGGTATGGTTTGCTGAACGACCCCTAGAGGTCCCTTCTGACCTCCACCATTCTGTGAAAACAATTGCAGGACAAAAGCTGCTCATGGTACACTGACAGCTTCCTGCTCCCCTTCATTCCACTTCAGGAACATACATTAGCAAGATCTAACAAGCAGAATGAACTTATCATTTTAGCCTATTGTGATGTAGTGAAACTAGGAATTTTTGCTGATATTTATAATCATGGCCTGTTAAAGTGTCTTTGTAGCAGGTAATTGTGTAGTTCACATATGTCAAATTTGCATCATTGAAATAAGAATGATTTTGCTGAGTTCAAGTCTTCATCCTATGCATTAAACTACTGTACTCAAATCAATCTTTTGTGTGTTTTTTTTCAAATGAAATTAGGTAATTTATACTTCCCTTGGTGGAGTTCAGTTTCTAGCTTCTTTCTATTTCTTTTATAAAGATATTTCTATTATAAAAAGAAGTTTCTTGAGTATCAGAAGGAAAATCTAACCATGCACCATATAATCTCCTTGTCTGGTACAGTTAATGCTCTACTTTGTAGGCTGGAAAAGTGTTATTTTTTGGTAGTTTGGTGCATTTCCCCTCCTTTGTGCATTTAGAAACATGTGGTCTGGTGTGTTCAGAAGTTAGTAATTTCAATTTGAGCAGAATTGGAGGGTGGGGAATCTCTTGTAAATGCATTACTAAAAGGTCTTAAAACTTAACTCCCCTTAAGTATTCTTTGTTTTAAAGAGAGCATTTTTCTTTTTCAATATCAAAAGGTCATTTAAGCAGCAGTTTAAGATGCAAAGCTTAATGTCTTGCTCTGTAAACATTGGTTTTTTAATTACCTACCTTGTATATATTGTATTTCCAACAGTATTTTTGTGTTCTAAGAAGTTCTGGTATTTACAGTGTAAATCTAGACCACTGAGGGCTGATTACACTAGCTTTAGAACTGCAACATCGGTAAGCAAGTAGCATTTTAGGTGCTTAAGTGTAGGTGTGTGAGTTTGTTCTTATGTGTTGCAGCTGATTCTTTCCTATGGATTAAGTAATCACGTCTTGATTAACTGAGGACTTACTGGACATTAAAGGTAATTGCTTTGATGAAAATAAAGCCATCTCTTGTAGATGATAGAATACAACACTACTTTTACATCTTCTGTTTCAAGGTAGGAATTGCCACAGATTTAAGTGAAGTGGTGACTCACTTGTCATCCAAAGTGGTGGTGAGTTGGAAATGCTCTGGTCTAGATAACTTTGAAGTATGCACGTCTTCCTTTTTGGAGCTAATCTGCCTCCTGCCATTTACCACTGTGTGGTACTGAAGCCATTGTTGAGTCTGTACAATTAATTTAGATGAAACATCTTCTTAGGCAATTTGGGCAATGTACTAGTTTGTGTGATCTGGCAAAAGTATTGTACTGAATTTCAAGGTTAAATGTATGATTTTCTTACCCTATGTGATTGATATCAAAAGCACAATGTGATTGAATTTGCTGTAGCATGCAAACAGATACCAATGCAAAGTCATAGGAGTGGTTGCTGGGCCGCTTCTAAAATGCACTTTGGCTTGGATATTGAAGCTGTAGTTTGAATCATCAGTTTTAAATATCAATCTGTTCATTAGGCAGACAATACACTGATTAACTAATTTTCTTTGGAAGATGGATTATTCAGTTGTTGGAGTTAATCTTTGAGGTCTTTTCCATCAGAAACCATTCTATGATCAAATAGTGGAAAAAATATATGGCTACTGAAAATTTGTCTTGCATGTAGGTTGAGAAAGTTATTTTTCTCCTGTTCAGTCTGTGTATGTGGTCCTTACCAAACAGGAAGTGCATTTTCACAAAGTTTAGGATGTTTGTCCTAGCAATTTTTATCCCCACTTTACTGCACAAGAAGAATGGGGAAAAAAAAAAAAAAAACCAAAAAATCCCCAAGAAAACAATGTA
Source organism: Pogoniulus pusillus (assembly GCF_015220805.1). Taxonomy (NCBI): domain Eukaryota; kingdom Metazoa; phylum Chordata; class Aves; order Piciformes; family Lybiidae; genus Pogoniulus; species Pogoniulus pusillus. The sequence continues at coordinate 26,295,724 of NC_087275.1, forward strand.
AATGAAGCCATCTAAATCTAGCATTCTACTGCAACATAATGGAGGAGAGGAGTTGTAAACTTCAGTTAGTGAAAACTGGATGAGCTGTGGTCCTTGTTTCAATGAATGTCTGGTATAGTTTTAATCAAAATTGAGATGTTTTTAGGAAATAATACCTGATCTTCATCTTGATGTGATGTATTAATAAGCATTGAAGCAAAACTGTTGTAGAACTATGGTGTCATGACTGATGTCAAGTTCTAGTTGGAGTCTGCCCCTGTTCACTTTCTCTAGTGCTAAGGCAAACTTGTTACTTAGTTGTTTGGAATTTATCAAACTGCTTAAAAATGGTTCCAGTCTCAAGTTGTGCAGGGGGAAGTATAGGCTGGATGTCAGAAGGAAGTTCTTCCCAGAGACAGTGATTGGCATTGGAACGGGCTGATCAGGGAGATGGTGGAGTCACTGTCCCTGGAGGTGTTCAAGAAAAGATTTCATGAGGCACTTATGCCATGGTCTAGTTGACTGGATAGGGCTGGGTGATAGGTTGGACTGGATGATCTTCAAGGTCTCTTCCAACCTGGTTGATTCTATATTTAAATGTTGTCATAAGATCAGTGGAAGGTTAATCTACATTCAGTAGTTGTTAGTGGGATTTTTTTTTGATGGTGTATATCTACTGTGAGCTGTCCTCATGAACTGTTTTCAGCTTTGTAGACTCCTTTAAAATGTGTAGAATAAATCTGCTACACCTGTGACCTAAACCTATTTTTTTCAGTCCCAAGTGTGCCTTACAATTCTAAGGGCATGTTCTCTTTAGATTACTTAGCATCATAGTTCCTGAGCAAGCACAAATGTCCATGAAAAAACCCTAGCAACTAAGAAAACAAAATTTCCTATGCAGTGCTTGTGGTTTTATGTTGTTTCTTTCCACCCACAACAGTTAGGCTAATTGAATTAGGGCTTTGTGATCTTTTGCCTTTTATCTCAAGTGTAATGATTTGCTGAACATGAAGAGGGAAATAACTAGGGATTGGTATTGTGTAATTGCAAAACACTGAATTCTAACTGCTTTGGGAGGTTTTCTAGTTATTGTGGAAGTCATGCTTCATGGATTACAGCAATAACTTCATAACCTTGCAATTCTGGAAGAGTCTCAGTGGTTACTGCTGGTCTTCAGTTTGACTAAATTGTCAGTGTGCTGTGAAACACCTGTGAATCATGAGAGGAATTGCTGCTTGGTGGGGATTCTTTCCTCAGGTTTGTGAACCAAGCAGATGGGTGAAGAACACTTCTATGAAGAGTATTTCTAGTTTGCTCCCATTCCAGGTCAGAATTGCTAAATTTGTCAATGCAATAGTATTTCCTTCACTGTTAAGGGTGCAGTAATGGTGCAGTGTTGGAAGCTGCTCTGTCCTCTGCTATGTTCTTTATTTTCATAGTTGTCATCTCTTTTTGTGCTACTGATATTTACAGGTTGAGACCTGGTAATACTGCACCAAAACATTCTAGTTGCTCAACATCTGCACATCGGCTTGATTAGAGGTGTACAATATGATTTTAACCTGAGGCTGCTATTACTGAGGTAAAAGCTCCTGCACTTTCAGACTTTGAAAGTAATCAGGAGGGAATTTGGTTCATTAGAGCTAAAGAAAACACTGAATGCTAATTGGGTATAATGTCCTACAGTAGAAGTTGCTAAACTTGCCCTGCCTCCTTGGAGGGGAAAAAAACCCTCCTCAAATAGCTATTTGTTTGGACATAACCAGATGGGTAAATGTGCTGGTCCCTAGGCAAACTTAAGGCTTCCTGCTGAGCTAGAGTAGTGGTCTTATTAGTTTCTACCAGGTGTCTGTAAAACAGAAATGAGTCCATGAAAAGAATATGAGGTTATAGTTTCCATGTTAGTGTAGAAAATTAATTTGTTGCTATGACTGATTGGCTGATGGTTAAACAGAGGCAGAGATGATACTAATGGAGTTTTCTTCCAAGACTAAGAAGTCAGTTAAATCCTATGCATCTGAGATGGATCCCTTTTCATCAAGATTTTTTCCAAGACTGGTGTGGTTTCTTCTTGATAATAAATTAGTAACTGGGAATGAAATAAGAAAGTCTGTTCTAGTCTTTAAAGTCTTAATACAAACTCCCTCAGGATACACTGGGGAAAAAATCAGCTACAGTTGAGATTTTCCTGTCTTCTAAATTGGCTCTAAACCGAATTCCTGACTCATTTAGACTTATGTAAAATGTTCTGCTGGAAAGTTCTTAGTGTTGTGATATGTCAGGATTTCAATCATCTGTCATGGGAGAAGAGAAGGTACAGTGCATAGACACATGACTACTGCAGTCAAACAACTATTTTATATTCAAAACATAAGAACTCAAGAGCAAGAATTTTGAACCTTCTTCAAACCTGGAACAGTTTTAAAAGCTTTGGATGTTAAATTTAAAGAAATTATCATACTTTTGTGGCCAGGCTTTCTGAAGAAATTATCTCCTCCTAACCGATGTTAACAGTATCTTGCAGTTGTTAACTTGAAAAATACCTCTAAGTTTTAAACTGTTCACTTCCTGAAATTCCACAAATTGTTCATTGTATAAGCTAAAACCATGTGAAGGGATGTTTTTGAACTATGAATCTTTATAAACAGTGAAATCTCTGTTTCATTATGAAAGATGAGCCTAATGCTCCTTGTTCTGATATGTTATCCTTTCTGACATCTGAAACAAATAAGACTATACATCAATTGATCAACAGATTTAACACTCATTATTTGTTTTCCATGGATGCCTCTGTCACTGCTGACAGCAAGAAGGATTCTTCATTCTATCTGAAACTGAAGCAAATTTAGCAATAGGGGAAGCCCACCAAACAAGGCAATCCCATGACCCCCAAATGCAGACACCCTTTCTTTGCTTCCCACATTGAGAGGCTCATTGAGATTCCTGGCCATAATTTACCAGCACCCTGAGCTGTGGGCTAGGTGATTGACATGTTAGCCTTAATCACAAGACAGTGTCCTGAAAATAGCATGATGGTAGCTGCTGGCTCTTCTGGAAACAAAATATCATGGCACCAATGTTCTGTAGTGAAAAATTACAGGATATAGTAACATCTGTGTGATTGAAAGTGGTGGGTGTTTGGGTACACCAGTAAGTAGGAGTCAAGTAGAGCTTGTCTGTTGCAGATGCTCTGACTGGTTACTTGTCTGTGCATTAGTATTAATGAAGGAGATCTGATGTCTTAAAATAGGCAGATATAATCCCTGTAAATAACACCATGGATATGTGGGGGAGTTCCATTGTTGGAGTGTTGTATTAGTCCAACTTCTGAAGTTATAACTTCTAAATACTACTAGAATGACTGTATCCTGTGTGCTTCTTCCTAGACAGAAAACTTGTGATAAGAAAGGTGTATATAGTATGTTAATCTAAATTAACAGGCAGTGATTGGATGGGAAGGAATACATGTTGTTTTCTTGTGTCTCAGATATGTATGATAGACACACAGACACACACTCACTGGAGAAGCAAGAGAAGTTTGATTTCACTATGTACTTCTTATTGAATATTTTCATGCACTTAAATGAGATTGCTTCTGGCTGTTTACAATATACTTGTTAAAGTAAAGAGCAACTTGGTGTATTTGTTTTCAGAACTTCAAGTGTCAAATCATTTCATTCTAATCAGACCATTGAAATGGGACCGGTATTAAATCTGGTGCTTTTTTCAATGCATGAGTTCACCTGTGTGGGAACTGACTTCACAGGTGCTTCATCCAGACAGGAGTGAGAGTTGAATGAGCATACCTTTATGCAATTATGAACCACAAATTGCATTGCCTTACCCTTGGGTGTGCATACAGCTTATTCTATGAACTGGTGAACCAAGTATGTAAGCCTTAATACATTGAAAGGCAGCAAATATTGTTAGGTTTCCAGGTATAATTATATGTGCGATTTCATCTGTTCCACTCTTCCTGCCTTGATGTGAAGTTTATCCATTTATTGCTGTTCATAAGACCTTAAAGCTTAATTTAGCTGTTCCTTCAATGCATATTCTTGTTCAAAGGTAGTCTATTCAATCATGCATCAAGGCATTTCAGTGTCAGTTATCAAACTGCAGGTGTAAAATGCTCTCCTATGTAGAAAACCTACTTGATGTTTAGCAATGAATGAACTGGAGTTTGTTCAATCACCAGTTCTGTATTTGAATTCTGGGCTTCTGTCTCAATTCAGGAAAGCTTTGTGTCAATGTTATAGCATTCTTTTCTTCTAAAGTATAGCCCTGATATTCAGGTAATGCCTATGAGTTACTTGTGAGTTGTTTCGTAGCATATAGGCAAAACCATTTGTAGGTTATATGGTGATGTTTGGTTCCAAACTCTAGTGTTCTGTGAAATTAATGTACTTTTAGTGGCTCCACTGATCAGTGTATCTCAGATTTCTTTCTCCAGAAGTAATAAAATACAGTGATTTGTGATTCAGTGTAGTCTGGTTACTGGTTCAAAGCAATTACAGTAAATCTCTGGTTAAGAGAGCTTAGTTGTAGTATGAAGTTAATGTCTTTCAATACTGAATACTTACCTCTTTCATAGGAAAGCATCTTAATGGGTATTTCTGTAGTCAAAAGAACGACGAGGTCACATTCTAGTTTAAATGTAACTAATGGGTATGTCTAAGGTATTTAAACATTCCCCACCAAAAAACTCTAGAACAGAATTTCTCCTAGTTAATTGAAGGTCATGTTTACCAGTGTTCCTAAGTCCATGAATAGATTTTTTTGGTTCCAGAGGATCAACCTCCTGGTAGAACTATTGGACTATGCTTAATAGAGGTAAGTTTGAGATGCAGCATTACAAAGCCCTTGAACTATCTCAGTACATGCTTCTACCAAAACACAGCTGTAGTAAAGCCATAGTTCAAAGGAGAAATTTGAAATGGTAACACAGTACTACTGCAGCTTTTGGTTTCCCTTCTTTAATGTTAAGTTGTAGTGCTAGTGATGTTGGAGGGAACACATATGCCAGATGCACGCTGCCCTTGTCAATACTGTGGTAGTGATTAGAGCATATCTTTTGTCTCTAAAAGCTGCCTTACAGTACCTGGAGAGATTCTACAGGGAGGGTGAACTGGGTCTTCTCATAAACATATCTAGCAATACAGTAAGGGGAGGATGATTCTAAGGTGAGGTAGAGTAGGTTTAGAGTGCAACTTAGGACGTTCTTGAATTTGAGTATGGACAGGCTACAAGAGTTAAGGCGCTTCAGGCTGGAGAAGAGAAGGCTTGGAGGTCACCTTCCTGTATCTGTAGGGGGTCTACAGGAGGGCTGGGGAGGGACTATTTACAAGGTCTTGTCATGACAGGACAAGGAGTGATGGGTTTAAACTGTCAGACAGGAGATTTAGACTAGATGTTAGGAAGAAGTTCTTACACTGAGGGTGGTGAGACACTGGAACAGGCTGCCCAGGGAGGTTGTGGTGCTCCCTCCCTGGAGGTGTTCAAGGCCAGGTTGGATGAGGCCTTCAGCAACCTGTTCTAGTGGGAGGTGTCCCTGCCTATGGTGGAGGCTTGGAACTAGGTGATCTTTGAGGTGCCTTCCAACCTAAAGCATTCTATGGGAGTGGTAAGACTCTGGAGTAAGTTGACCGGGGAAGTTGTGGATGTCTCCTCTCTAGGGGTGTTGAATGCCAGATAGGGTGAGGCCTTTAATATTTGACTTCAGTTGAAAGCTGTCCCTGCCCGTGATAACGAGGCTGGAGTAGATCTCTAAGGTCTCTCTTAACCTGAGCTGCTCTGATTCTGATGAAGCTTGTTTCTGTGTTGCTGTAGAATCATAACTTCTTTGTTAGCCACAAATTGATTTATGCTGCAACTCCTCTGTCTGCATTACAAATGCTTCCTGAATTTGACTGTACTTGAACAAACCAGTGCCTGTGGGTGGAAGCACACATGGTTGAAAACTGTAGCCCTAGATTGTGCCTTAGAGCTGATGTGTACCTGTTCTACACACTCCCTGGATTCCACCTGCCACTCAGTACGGCAACCAAGACTAGGAGAGATCTTGTGTATGTACAGCCTGATATGTACTGTACTGAAATGGAGACTGAGGCATGTGAGAAGATCCAAAGGGTTTCAGCAGCAACTTCTCTCTGGATATTGCCTTTCAGTAATGTTTGCCTCTTACCTCTGGATATAAACCCCTATACTAAGAAAAATACACCATGGGCATAAAGTGTGATTGTAACAGGAGACGGATGAGTGGGGATCTAAGGTTTCCTTTCTGAGTTTGTTCTTGTCTGTTAGTGGTGATTGAGCAAGGTCTGTGATCTGTTCTCCCTCTCTGAAATGCAAAAAATAGCAGTCTGGGATAGTGTATGTGTGTGTTCTGGTGGCTGTTTTTCTCCTTAGCAGTATATTTCAGCATCAGAGGTGTGTTACCAGTTCTATTGCATTTTGTACTACAAAACATAAATCAGCTGCCTAGTAAACTGGGGAGGAGATAAACGTGGAAAAGGTAGACTAGAAATAAAAAAAGGACTTTTCCAGCAAAGCAACTCATTATCCTGCTGTCCTGTGTTTTTTGTTGTGGATTTTTTTCTTTTTTTTTTTTTTTTTTAAGCCATATCATTCAAGTCATTTCTGTAGTGAATCCTTGCTCTTCATAGAGAACAACAAAGATTTTTAGCCTCATGGTAGCAGTGTTTAGGATTGGCAATGGAGGTATTACATTCTGAAGGTAAGCCTTGTGTGATTTTTGCAGTGCTTTCAGGGGTGAAATGATGTGTTAACCTCTGAATGTGGCCTTTAAAAAAACCTCTCTAACAGATGTTAGTAGTGAAAACTCCTTTTGGCAAGCATAAAGGGAGATGAAGCTGAAAGGAGCAGTCTTGATTGAAGAATAACTTGAGTGCCTCTGCAGAAACTTCTGTCCTGTGTGCTTCTATGTGGAAATGTCCTAGACCTTTTCATCAGGCAACTTATACACTCTTTTAGAACTATAGGGTGGGGTAGAGCAAGGGTAGTGGAATTGGTGGTTCACAAAAAAGGGGGCAGTTATCAAGAGTAGAAGGGGATTTTGTGCTAGTGACCAAAACCATGGAGAAAAAGTTGAAGAAACCTGATGTGGTATTGTAGCTTTGTGGATGGCTCTGTAATACATGAAGAAAATAACAACTTACTTTGAAAGGGTCATACTCAGGACCATTGAAGGGGAGAAATTGTGCAGATAATACAGCAGCAAACTTGCAGTGCTCAACGGAGAAGCATGGATGTAATTTAATTGTAGAAATCCTAATGCCATAATCCACCTTCATTGGAAAAAGTCTTTATAAATGAGTATTTTATTTGCAGAACCACATCTCCTGCTGTCATGTTTCACAGCAGATTATGGTACTAATCCTACTTAAATTGTTATATAACCAATTAGCAGTAGGTACTATCTACTCACCGTAGCCTTGGAAGAGTTTAGTATTCAAGTAACATTATTTCTGAAGAAGATTGCATGGTAAGGGATGTAAATGAGAATGTTTAGTCATTTTCCTGTGTATGTCTCTACAGAGTCTCTGTATTGCTGAAGTCAATAACTGATGCTACATAAAATACATAAATGTTGAAGAAAATAGATCTAGTCCTGAAGTTCATGTGCTAGAAAGTGGCCAGCAATTTGAAAAGACTTGATTATCCTGGAACTAATTAGATCAGTTAACTAGCTCATACTACCATGCACAAGTTGGATTTAAAGAAAAGGTGAAAACTTTGTAAACTGCATAGCATGGGAAACTGGATTCCCACAGTTGCTTCAAGACAGTTCTTAGCAGAAGAAGCCAATATGCTTCTGTTAGTAATCTTCCAGTGGAATGAAAAAAAAAGAAATATAAGTTACATTGAGAGAAAATGCTCTATGGAAAAAAAAACCAAACAAACTGTTGACCTTCATTTTAGTAACAAGCAATGTATGCTGCCTGAGATGGGCTACTTACTCCTCATAAAGCCTTTCTGAGATTATGAAAGACTCAGTAAGTGATACCTTAATTGAAGGGTAGAAATAATTCGATTAGAGGATATGGCTTTTTAAAGCTTGTGTTTGTTGCTACATTCTCTTGGAGTTGTGTAGTAAATGTTAGATTTCAGCATGCTGCAAGTGAAGCTTTTTGAGCCAGTTCCTTTAAAGCAAAAGATCTCAGTGTCTTGGACTGTCTCATGGTTTGTGTTTAATGTCTTAGATTGTTTTGGTGAATGCACTGCAGCTTCTGGCCTTTTCTACATTGTAGCTTTTAAACTCAAACTGGATATGTAACTTGAACAACAGTTCTAAGAGTAAGTGTTGCAAAGAGGTAGCAAACATTTTGAAAACCCAATGACTTCTCCCTCCAAAAACACCTGACTGAAACCAAACGGGACAGAAACAAACAAAAAACAACTAAATGAAATATTTTAAAAAACTAACCAAAACACAACCAACAAAACCCAAACGTTGCCAAACCACCCCTCTAATTCAGACCATTGGAAGTTGTGATTTTTGAGTTTCTCTTGTGTTTACTAGTTCTTTGTCAAAGTTTGCAAAGGTGTATCCAAACACATCAGGATAAGTTCTTCTCCTGTATAAGAATTGACTGGAATGCTGTAAGACTCTGTTGGTAAGAAAAGGAGAATCACAGTTTTGTTTTTGTTTTTGTTTTTTTTTTTTTTGTAGAAGGGGTAAGTTTTTGTTACTGCCTCTGAATTAAGACTTCATATTGTAGCGTGCTTTGAAATTTGGGTCAGTGTACGCTAAACCCATGTAACTTTTTCCTGTGATGAAATGGAGATGACTTTTGCCTGCAGGTCTATGAGTGCAGTTTGGATGTTGATTGACCAGATAGAGCCTGTGTTGCCTGGATGTGGTGCAGGCAAAGAGATTGGAGAATCTCCTAGCTTTGGTTGCTCTTTACAATTTTCAGGAGCGCTGTCCACCTATGTGCATTCCCTTATGAGGGATGTATTCTGGTATAGCAGTATAAGCAGCTCAATTTCAGTAGCTGTTGCTGGAAGGGATTAAGATGATCTGGAAAAAGCTATTCACCTTTAGAAAGACTTCTTTTAAGTGCTTTTCCATTACAAATTGCAGTAAATATTTAATGTGATGTAAACAAACTCTCAAGGAGTACCTTCATTAAATATCTATTCAAAATAGACATTTTACAATAGGAAGACATGAAAGTGCTTATAGGAGCAGGATAGGATGCGTCCTCTAAAATTTATTGGATAGTAGATATGTAGGTCTCTATTTTCCAAGTTCCTTCTGAAGTGCCACTGGGATTATAAACTTCAAGATTTGCAGCAGAGTATTTTAAATCTTTGAACTCAATGGGGCACATATCTTAGTGTACACACAGGACTATATTTGATTGGATTCTCCATCTTGCATGTGTATATGCACAATTGAATCTCTCATGAAGAATCTGATTCACCACCTAGTGAACTTTTCTAGGCTATTAATTTTGGTATGCAGCTGCTTTTTCAAGGTTCATGTCCTATGGCTTTCTGTAAACCTACTTTGTTAAATCTGCCTTTCCCTGAATCTCTGATTTATGGGAGACTAGTAGGAGAGAGGGGGGAATCCCTTTCCATTTACAATCTGTACTGTAAGTTCTTGTCTCAAATTCCTGCTGGCTCTCCCTTCTCTGAAACTACCTGTAAGGCACTTTCGCATGTGGTAAATTGTTGCTCTGCTGCTTGCTGTTGACTGATGGCACTTTATCTCAGGCTAGCTTGCATAGATGGCCTTTGCACTTCTTTGATTGCTGGATTACGTATTTCTGTTCTTCAGCATGTGGTCACGTACACCCATGAGACTCCTAACTACAGCTAAAGGCTTATCCCTCTCTGCTTATGGTTTTTACATAGGCAGTACTTGATCTCAGATGTAGCATCAACAGGGGAGAGTTTAACAACTCCATTTAAGTGTTTTAAACTATGACTGCTTTTTTAAGCCTTGGTACAAGTTCACTTGGCATTAGTTTGGCAAAAGCCACATCTGGCCTATAAAATCTGTGAAGCTGGTGTGTCCCTCTAGACTCATCCTAAATGCTATGAGATGTGTTACAGTTGGCTTATTTCAGAAAGTACTTCATATTACTCTAGCCTGTTAGTTGCTTTGAATTAGTTGTAATCAAAAGTGACATTTTATTTGGAGCAGTAAGTCATGATAACTTCTACAGGCAGCTGTAGTGATTACTCTGGGTGTTTTTCCTGTCAAAGCTTTGTATGCCTTCCCTCCCAATTGCCAGACAGAAAGAGACCTGGTGGTACAGGTAGATAGTAGCTGAACATGAGCCAGCCATGTGCCCAGGAGAGCTAGTGGCATCCTGGCCTGTATTGGGACTAGTGTGGCCAGTAGGACAAGGGAGGTTATTCTTCCCCTGTACTCAATGCTGGTCAGGCCACACCTTGAGTACTGTGTCCAGTTCTGGGCCCTTCAGTTCAAGGGAGATTTTGAAGTGCTGGAAGGTGTCCAGAGAAGGACAATGAAGCTGGTGAGAGGCCTGGAACACAAACCCTATGAGGAGAGGCTGAGGGAACTGGGTTTGTTTAGCCTGGAGAAGAGGATGCTCAGGGGGGACCTCATTGCAGTCTACAACTATCTGAAGGGAGGCTGTAGCCAGGTGAGTGTTGGTCTCTTCTGCCAGGCAACCAGCAATAGAACAAGGAGACACAGTCTCAAGTTGTGCCAGGGGAGGCATAGGCTGGATGTTAGGAGGAAGTTCTTGATAGGAGTGATTGGCATTGGAGTGGGCTGCCCGGGGGGGGGGGGGGGGGGGGGGTGGGGGTGGAGTCATTGTCCCTGGAGGTGCTCAAGAAAAGCCTGGATGAGGCACTTAGTGCCATGGTCCAGTTGATTGGCTAGGGCTGGGTGCTAGGTTGGCCTGGATGATCTTGGAGGTCTCTTCCAACCTGGTTGATTCTATTTATGACCCAGTTCTCTGATGCCTTCATTGCCCTGGAGTGAGTGGTAGTATAGTGTTGCCCCCTGGAAAAATACAAAAGTAATTGATGGCAAATAAAATCTCAGTTCTTGTGTTGCCGTGATTTTAATTTTGAATGCCCATACTAATTCTCAAGGTTTGGGGTTTTATTGGAGCAACTATAATACCTAGTCTAAGATTCATTTCAAGGAATTTGAGAATCCACAATGTAGTGAATATTTTAATCAGATATTGCCAAATAACTGCTTGCTGATGACTGATTCATCATCAGCAGCAGAGCTGCAGGTGTCACCCTCATTCTTGAGTTTTTCCTTTGTCTCATAGAACCTATATAATCGTGCTGCAATAGAGCAAATCCAGGCACTTAAAAAGTATTAAATCAAAGCATAGTAGCTGAGACCAACTTGTGTGGGTATGACTTCATTGTGGTTCCTATTGAGGTAGCTCTGCTTGACTTGGATTTTTTTTTTTTTTTTTTTTTTTGTGGGGAAGTTGTTACTGTTCACAATTAGTTACCCATGGGAGCATGTATAATATAGTGCCCTTAAGTCTATGCTACTGACAATGAGGGTCACTATCAAGATGACACATCAGTGGTGAGTTAGATACTATTCTTGGAGAATGTCAGAAAACTCAGCTTCTCCTGCATGCTTTGCATGAGCTCAGCAGTACTACTGTTTCCTTCAAAAATGGAATAATTTTCCTCTTCTAAAATCACTTTTGGATTATGGTAAGTATTTACTTGTCAGCATGGAATGTAGCCACTAGACTGTAGTGGTCAGAAAAGGAAGGAGGTAAAAGAAACCATAAAAAAGAAAATTGTACATTTTTATAAATATTTAATACTTAATTTCAGCAAAATGTCTAAAGAATATATATGGCACACAAGGTATTTTTTTAGTAGATCAGGAGATGAATCTTAATCCTGTTTTACAGTAGGGTGGCTAGCTTTGAGAAAAGTTAGCTTGGGTTTCAAGCTCTCTGAAGAAAGACTGAAAAATGATAGTCCATAATCATCCATCATTAGTCATCACCCTTCTAGTGGGAATTCCATATTCCAGCATTATCTTAGACATTAATAATTACTGAGCCTAGGGGACCAAATTTTTGGTGTTGGCCTGTTAATGAAATCCATATGAAAATAGCCAGCCATGCCCATTAATACACAATCTTGTCTTAAACTTAGCAATTCCTCTTTCAACCTAGTGTAGCAAGAAGGTAAGTCTGTCTAGTTAACAGCCAGCTCCTAGTTCAGTGTTTTTCTCATAGGTAGTCATTATGCCTTGCTTGTTCACATTCATCCTGGCACTGGTGCACACATCTCTTGAGCACTTCATGCTCGGGGCAAGAAAAGCATCACTTTGATTCTCTGGGACTCGGAGCCCTCTGCAGACCTACTGGCTGGGATATAGGCTTTTTATCCTGTCCCTGGGGACTGTGTCCTTTTGTAGGAGTAACAGGTGTTCCAAACTCTGAGTAAGATACACTTGCATCATCAAGTTCTTAAATTTTTTGCATTTTTCATTGGATCATGTTAATATTTATTAAGCACTTTCTATGCAGAAGTTATGGCAACACAGAACACCTTTGAGAGCTACTCTGCTATTACTACCTTACCTTGTAGATGAGAAAGTAAATTGACTTGCCAAAGGCCATGCAAGGTCTCTAAGGGAACTAGAAATATAACATGGATCTATCAAAGGATCAATTTACATAAACAGTAATATCTTTTGCTTTAGACAGAATAGTAAACACATTTGAAACATAGTACTGGTAAGAACTGGAACTATTCAAGTAATGCAAATAAGAAATATTTTTTAATGTAATTATCACATGGAAGCAACCTCAGGAAAGCACTGTGCAGCAAGCTCCTTTCTGTTAGTAAATTAATGCCTGAACCCTGCCATCAGACTGCCTGCCAACTGAGTTTTGCTTAATACCGAATGGGCCTGAGGCAGGTAGTAGGTCCTGTGCCAGTGGTGAAGCCAGCTTAGTTCTGTAACTGTTTTACTTTGTTTGACTGGTTTGGCCCAGAATAGTCTGCCTGTAGCACTGGACCTAGAAATGAGATGTCTGTGAGCATGATCCCACCTACGCAGAGAGGGAACTGATTTGCAGTTTTTGTTGCTAGGCTTTGACATGTTTGTACAGAAGAAAACAATTTCTAATCAGTGGAGTGATAGAAAGCATCCCTTGTATCTATTTCTCAGTGATGAGGACTCAAACCACAGCTAAGAATTGAAAGGATAATTGATTGAAAAGCAAAACTTTTAATCCTCAAAACTAGATTTTTTCCTGTTGGTGATTGTTTGGTCATTGACAGCTCTGGGGTACATGTAAGCAGGAATGTTTTAAAGAGGAACTGCACCTCAAATGTGAACCATTTTTCTAAAGCATCAAAGATCACCTACTGCTGCTTTCAGAGCTGGCCTTTTCCTCTTGCAGCAGACAATGGGACATCAGCAGTTTAAAAATGAGCCACTCTGGGGAGAAATGCGAGCTCTATAATGATGTATTATTGATGCATCTTCCCATTAAGTAGTCCATAATTGCATTGTTAGGCTAGTAGAGCTTTGCTACAGTGCTTTGAAGCACTTAATGTGCACCACATACTTGTGTTGGTAAGCATGAAAGTAAGACTTACTGCGGTGGGGTGCTTCCATAGGTTTGCGTAAGTACAGCCTTGCCTTTGTTAAAACAGTGTTGTCCAGGGTCTACAGCCTGCATTAAACTTTAAGAAGTGCTTTCCCAGTGTTCTTCCATTTTCTGTTCTTCCATGGTCTTAAAGGCTACAGCTGACTTTTTTTTTTTTTTAGTAAGAATCTGAGTAGGTGCTGAAATTAGTATCATGGTACTTACCTGAATTTACTTGGGTTGTCATTATGTCATCAAGACAACAGAAATCTTTGCAAGATAAATTTTCTTTCAAGACTCCTAACATGGCCTGCACTTGAAAATGAAGGTGCAGAAACAGGCAGCTTGAGGCTAGTGAGCTTGCTTGAGCAGAACGACACTATTGTCCTTGTGCATGTTTTGGAGTAAGGTGTTTGTGAGCATCTCAGCTCTCACACCTTACAGATAGTTCTAAAATGTGGTTTTCCCTGCTGACTGTAAGAACAGCATATTGTGAATTGTTTTGTTGAACATGTGTGCACATGAGGAGGTAGTTTTGGCCTTCTTCCTCCAAATCTATACTTGCCAATGTTCTTAACCAAAATGTGTTGGAATATATTGGCTGTTTTGCTAGTGAGGTCAAAACAGAAGTGCAGGTGGCCTCCTCCAAAGGTGGAATATAACACAAGTGAAGGTGTTAGGTTGCCAATTTACTACATGTCAGGCAGTTTTAAATCACTTCATTTGGATATGGGAAATCCAAGTCACAAGACCTGTGATTTATGTTAATATAGCAAAATAGAGATTGATAGATGGATGTTGGCATGCCTCTCAGCTCCCAGATGCCTTGTAATGACTTGCCCAGCTGTGATGCAAGTAGAAATAACTTACAGCCTTTATCCTTAACTTTAGAGTGCTTATTCATGTTTTAGTATCATTTTATTTAATAGTTTGAAATGGTTTTAGCATTTCTGAAGACTTGCAAATGGTCTCTTGGACCAAAAAGAGGCTGGGTCATACCTGAGACATCTTGTGCATCTGACCACTGGTCAGTGGCAGCAGATGTTGGACTATAGATAAAAAAAACAAAATACTCAAGAGACTATTTTCATTCTCTCTTAACCCTGAAAAAAACTTAGAGTGGTTCAGTGCTAGAGACAATCATGACCAATGATGAACTGAGGTCAAAGATGGCATGCTGACTTGCTCTATTTCTATTATTGTATCTGTATATTATGTATGTTAGGATATAGTACTGTCATCAGTCTGCTGATGTGATCCTTTGGTTATTGCCAGAAACGTTTAAAAGCCCTACTGGTACCCATTCTGAGTGGGAGCTGAGCTGAGGGTCACTGATAGCTGAGCCATCTGTTCCAGCATTTAAGCAGCTTCTTTCTCCAAGCTTTGTGCTCTTACAGCTAAACTGTCATATTAGATAGTAGAACCAGTACAGTATGAGTGTAATAGTAACTTTCTTAGCTTCTGACTGACCTACTTCTGTTCCTACTCCTCCTTGCTGTCCTTTAAGATGTCTGAAAACTGTAGAGCTGTGTGCAGCAGAAATGACTGCTACTGCTCAGATAACGGACTGAGATAGGTATTGCTGGGAGAAGTTAGCATTGTGTCTGTTAGTACCAGGAAAGAGAAGTACTTAGCTGCTATTTTAGAGTCTCCAGGTCCTCAGTGGTAGCAGCCAGGACCAAGTCTGCTTTTTGTGCATTTCAGTGTTTTGGGAAGCACAGAAGAGCTGAGGATGCATTTGTTGGAGTCAAACATTTCATTGCCAACAGTTGTATCTTGCCGTGCCTGGCAACATGGGCTTTTTCTATCTCTTGGCTTTTGGCTTTTCCCATTAAAGAAACATGCCAGAGTCTTTGGTGTATGGGGAAACTTTGGTCGTCTAGAAAGAGAACTAGCTTTTGCGATTAAGTAGTTCATACTCTTTGTGCTCTCTGGATCACTTCAGGGGAAAACAAGGACACACTTCTCACTTCCCATCTCCCTTTTGGGTATGTTCTCCCCCAAACCCTGTGTCTAATTTACCCTGGCTGGCTATTAACCAGGGCTTATTCCTGGGTAAGCGTTATGATCTCATCTGCATGCTTTTATTAGGCTCTGCATGGTGCAGTTTGTGTTTTAAAGTTAGTAGTTATTTGAACATGACTATGGAAAGAAAATCCTTAGTTCATTATCACAGAGTACACCTGGCTCTGCTTCTGCCCTAATGCTGTTCTTGTTCTTTATTCCTGTCGGCAACAGAACCTGGTGAATACTACTTCCAATTTGTGCTCTTTCAGAGAATGGATCTATTATTTCTGGCAGCTTTAACTCTGATTTTTCAGTCTTTGTATTGGCCTGATTGTCTTCTTTAGTAGTGCCACAGATTTTATAATACCACTTCTTGTAATAGTAGAATGAACAGAACAATACAGAAGAGCCTTGTGGAAGCCTAAAAAGTCTGAGGTGTGTGAATTGAAACACCATAGGACCTGATGTTTTTTTCAACTTAGTGCTATGTCAAGAGGTGGTGGGTAGCTGGGTCTAGAAAGGTTCTAATATAAGTAATCTTCTGCTTTGAGGCTGAGGAGTATGGGGGAAAAGATAAGTACGGATGAAAAATAATCCATTGCTTCCCAGATCTTCATCTATCTGTTGACAGCAGATTATACCTCTGAATTAATTGTTTCCCATCAAAGTTGAAAAAAGAGTCAAATTCTGGATGTTGTATTGTGTTAAGTTGGACCAGGTAGGATTTTAAAGGAACAACTTGCTAATTAGGCAGTTGAAGCTGGCAATACCTATGCAGATATGTCTTTATAAATGAAAAGTTGTTTCTAGACAACTTAATTTGCTTACTTGATGAATGCTTGGTTTTCTGCATTTTCAAACTGACATTTTTAAGTATCTTAACTCCCTTTACAAAGCAAGAATCAAAACTAGCTTTCTAGCTCTTTCTTTAATCAGCTTGTAGGTAACTTTTCTTGGTGAGCTGAAGAGGATTATGTTGGTGAGTAATTCATTTTATAGCCTGAGATTCTTAGCCACTGTGACAACAAAATTAAACAGTAAAGCATCCAGGAAATAAAACATTGGTGATAAAAAATGAAGAGCTAAAGATTATTCAACTGGGGATATGTCTTTAGGATTTTTTTGTTTCCATAATGTGTTGAATTCTCTTAAAACACATGCAGACTTTAATAGCTCTGTAATTCCTCAAGGCAATCACAAGGTTCAGGAAGCAGTCCCATGTACAATGAAGACCCTACTTTGACCTAAAAAAAACTCTGGGGGTCCTTGGATTGGTTCATTTGTACTTGACAGAATTGCAGGACCTTAGTGGTTGGAAGGAACCTCCAGAGACTGAGTCCGACCCCAATGCCAAGCAGGGTCACCCAGGGTAGCTTGCACAGGAATGCGTCCAGGCAGGTTTTGAAAGTCTCCAGAGGAGGAGACTCCACAACCTCTTTGGGCAGCCTATTCCAGGGCTCTGTCACCCTCACTATAAAGAAGTTTCTCCTCATGTTGAGATGAAACCATTTATGTTCCAGTTTGTAGTTATTGATCTTTGAGTTACTGCTGTGGACCACTGAAAAGAGATTGGTCCCCTCCACAAATATCCCTCAGATATTTGTACACATGGGTCAGATCTCATCTCAGTCACCTTTTCTCCAGACTAAACAGTCCCAGGGCTCTCAGTCTCTCTTTGTAGGGCAGATACTCAAGACCTCAGTCATCCTCATGGCTCTCTGCTGGATTCCTTTTCCATCATGTCCCTGTCTCTCTTGAACTGGGGAGCCCAAAATTTGACACAGTATTGCAGGTGTTGTCTCACCAGGACAGAATAGAGGGGGGAAAAGAACCTCCCTAGAACTGCTGGACACATTTGTATAGGTGCTTGGCTTTCAGATGACTCAACAGTGTGAATAAAGAAATGTATGGCATGCTGAAATGATGTATTAGTGATTGGTTATTTCTTTTCATACCTACTCAGTTTTTTATGGACAGTAGCATGTTTTCTCCAGCATGTAGAAATCTGGATGGCAAATTATCTCTGTCCCATTCTGGCTTTCGTGAGGGTAGAGCTGCAGCATAGGAGAAGTAAACTTCATCTGTGCTGTCTGTTTTATGCTAAACTAAAAGGAAAAAATACTAAACCAACCTTTCATTACCCAAAAACAACTGTTCAAGAACACTAACAACTCCCATGTCGCAAGCATCTGCCAGAGACATGCAACAGTAAGCTTTTAAGAAGCACTGGAGTGGTGACAGCGCTAAGGAAATGTGTCAACTCTCTGGGACAGGACTGCATCTGTGTTTCTCCAATTATTTTGGACAGCAGTGAAGCCACACATCTGAGCTTGCCTGTTAACAACACAGGCAGGATAGATAGCATTCAGCAAGGAGGTAGAACATCTAGCCAAATATTACAAAAATGAGAAATCTCACCAACAAGTCCAAAGTGTGTGTTGCTTGTGTCTGTGACCTTCCTTCAGCAGATGATCTTCAAAGCTGTCTGAGGGAAAAAGATGTTTCAAAAGTTGTTTAAATAAATTTTCAAATGTTAGCTCACAAATACTAAATAGTATTCCTGCAAGCTAAAAAAACTGTTAGGAATCAAAACCTTGTGTAGCATGCTTAGAACTGCCACTGAGAACTGATACAAGTGCTTGCAAGGACCTTGTTTTAGTCAGCTTTTAACTTGGAGATAAGCTCCAGGTTCACAGGTAGCTCAAATGTCTTCAGAAAATTTGCAAGGTGGACAGGAAGCAAAAGTCTTCATATTAACTACTTAATATGTGCAGGAAATCAGGATTTATCAGTTTGGTCTTTGGGAATTCATCTGAGATGCTTAGCTTCCACAGAGATCTTTAGCCACCAAAGGAGGACTCCCTTCACCTTTAGAGGATGCCATTTATCTGATGCTTCAAAATGTTTCTGATGCTTTTGCCAATTGTCCTGGTGAGCATCAATTTGCTCTGAAGAAAAGAGTGTTTAAAGAGGTTTTAAAAACAAACCCCAACAAAAAAATCGGAACCAAACAAATCCACAAACAAGTAAACAAAACACAAAACTGCCAACAGAAACAATAAAAACAGTAAGCCAAAAACCTCAAAACAAAATAAAATCACCCAGAACAACAAACCTGCTATTAGAGGAGAGCCAGCACATCAGGGAGGTGGTGGAAGCCCCATCCCTGGAGGTCTGGAAGCCAGACTAGCTGGGGTTCTGAGCAACCTGATATAGTGTGAGGTGTCCCTGCCTATGGCAGGAGGTTGGAACTAGATGACCCTTGCAGTCTCTTCCAGCCCTGACAATTCCAGGATTCTATTTATCCATTGCACTTTAAACTCTGGTGTAGAGGTTTATTTAAAAAAAAGTAATAACAAGCTACATTTATGCACTAAACATCATTTGCTTTGACTTCATTATTATATTGGATTACTTGTTTAGAAAGTTACAAAGATTTCATCCCAAATGAAGAACAGATTAATATAATCAAATTGGGTAACTGTGTGGGCTGTTGCTCTAGGCCAATCTATCACATCACACAGGCTGGATCCACTCAAGGGTGAAGTCAGGAAAGGTAAGCTGATGACAAATAGCAAAGTAGTGATCTATCCAGAGAGTTGACAGACATGACTGAAGGTCATTACCATGACATTATCATTATCTGGACAGGATTAAGTTAAATCCAGAACTAATTATATTGTCCTTTCCAGAAATAGTCTGGAAATACTTCTGGTAAATGTCAGAAACAGAGTTCAGAGTTCTGACGCTTGGAGTTTGTCACTCACTATGGAGTGTGTATTTGCAATTGCAGTAGAACAAATTGAAGGGAAGCCCCTAAAAGTGAGCAGTATTAGAGTATTTCATAGCCCTCAATCTACATGTGCCAATTAAACTCCAGGATAGGTGCAATTGGAGTCCGCTTGGCTCTTCATCCTTTTTAAGAGGGGGAGGTAACTGATTTTACTGCTGCTTCTGAAAAAAACCAAAACATTGCTCTCCTTCCAACCTGACTTTCTCATATGTACTTGCTTTTAAACTTGCTCTAACTAAAGTACTTAAGTATGTTTTTCATAACATGTTGGGTGTGGACTATGGGAGTATGTTTTAAACTGCAACTCCTCAGTACCTCTGCTCTTTTATACCTTATTATACCTTTTATATCTTTGTATTTTCTAGTATTTTTATAGTGTCCATGATTGTTTTTTAACCTTTATGGTTCATTGCATTTTTCTCTTAATCTACATTGATCTTTTCTCAGTGTTACTACCATTATTGCTACAATACTTGTCAGGAGCATAGTTCAATTTTTAACAATTTCCATTTCCTTTCTGTAGCTTTTTTCCTGCATTGCTTTTTCCCTGTGCACGTTGTGTTCAGCTTTACTCTCTGCCTGTGGTGTGCTGTACTGAAATTCAGCATGTTTATCCCTGGCTTAGATGTAGTTCATTTGTGGATACAAATATAGCCATTGCAGGTGTTGCTTAAGTTACCTCATCTGTTCATCTCAGCAATGGGATCTCTGAGATTTGGATCAAATTTATTTTTGGAGGAAGTGCCTTGCAGTATACTCAAAAATGCTTCAGTTATTCCTTCAGTCACCCAACTGGGAAGCAGTCAAGGCAGGTTTACTGTTATACTGATTTTTAGTCAAGCTGCTGGTTCCCATTTCTCTCTTTATCTGTTGCCAATTGCAGTCCTTTTTTGTCTCTACCTGAAACTCTCATGCACAGTATCACAGTATCATCAGGGTTGGAAGAGACCTCACAGATCATCAAGTCCAACCCTTCACCACAGAGCTCAAGGCTAGACCATGGCACCAAGTGCCACGTCCAATCTTGCCTTGAACAGCCCCAGCGATAGCGACCCCACCACCTCTCTGGGCAGCCCATTCCAGTGTCCAATGACTCTCTCAGTGAAGAACTTTCTCCTTACCTCCAGCCTAAATTTCCCCTGGCGCAGCCTGAGGCTGTGTCCTCTTGTTCTGGTGCTGGCCACCTGAGAGAAGAGAGCAACCTCCTCCTGGCCACAACCACCCTTCAGGTAGTTGTAGACAGCAATAAGGTCACCCCTGAGCCTCCTCTTCTCCAGGCTAACCAATCCCAGCTCCCTCAGCCTCTCCTTGTAGGGCTCTGCTCAAGGCCTCTCACCAGCCTCGTTGCCCTTCTCTGGACACGCTCAAGCATCTCAATGTCCCTTCTAAACTGGGGGGCCCAGAACTGAACACAGTACTCAAGGTGTGGTCTAACCAGTGCAGAGTACGGGGGGCAGAATGACCTCCCCACTCCTGCTGACCACACCATTCCTGATGCAGGCCAGGATGCCATACATATTTCTGTATTTGGACATCTGTGGGTTTTTTTCTGTAGCTGTTATTGCACATAGTGTAAGAAGTATTCATGGGCAGGATGGTATAGAGAGCAGGTGAAAAAATGGCCCTACTCCTTTTGGGTCTTCTCCTTACAGAGCTATGAAGTTGTCCTGGTGGAAGACTGATGGGGGAAAAGGAAGGGAAATGTGAAAGCAGAAAAGGGAATGGGAATTATCTTGTTGATGGCTCAGGTTTTATCTCCAAGACCTCCAGCTGATCTTGCTGTGGGGTGCTTGGCACTTACCTGAGGTGCATAACTGAGCTAACCAGGTTAATTGCTGCCTGTTGGGATGAGAGCACCTGTCCACTAGCCTGTGTATTTTGCCCACTCTCCATTTTCCTATATCTGTTCCTACAGAATCCCTTCAGTACTCATCTCTCCCTGTGCTGTGCTACTCCTGTGGTTCAATGGTTTCCTAAGGTTGTTGGGAAAAGTCAGTAATTCTTTGGAGAGGAGCTATTGACTCTTTCAGGGCCTTGTGGTGAGTTTAAAGTCACTAGCATCTCATGATCCTATCTTCCTGATCAGTATGCTTTATTAAAAGTAATAAAGCAGAATTGCAAGGCTTAATTTAAATATCTGTTCCCTTAAAATGATGAATAAAGAAAAAAAAGAAAGCCAAGCACATTTTGCTTGAAAATGAAAAAGCTTCAAATACTGTCTCTAAAATGCTGTGCTTCGCTTCATGTTCATAGTTTTTCATGTGTTAGGCTGGCTGTCGACATCACTTGTACTCTTGAGTTTGTAACACCCAGTGCATATCCCATGCCTTAATACATGTTTTTCAAAGGAGAAAATAGTTAATTGCCAAATGCTGTGACACCACGAACTTCCTATACTGTTATACTCTTCATCAAACAAGTGTGTCCTCTATGACCCTGAGAGATGGGCAAAGAGTTGTGGCAAGAGAAGGAATGGAACAATGCAAAAACATACCATTGCTGTCTCTAATGTCTCCTTCCCATAAAAGCCACTGTCAGCTGCCACTACTATCCAGCTGCTCAGAGGATGAGAAATCTAAGTATGCATGTTTTGTAACACATCTGAGGAGCTCTATGGTGTTTCAGAGATACCTTGCAGCTGATCTGAGCCTATTGGACACTGTTCCCTTATGGAATACAGGACATGTGTGTTAATAGGGTCTAAATGTTTAGACCCAGGTGAGGCTCAAGAATAAGTGTACAAAGTACTGCTTAGGCTGTGGAGATGTGTTTTTCTCTAGCCTTTTGATGGTGGAGCTTTTCTTCACTCAAGTGTTCTTATAAGAGTGTTTTTAATGTTTTGTCTAGTTTGGCTTGCTGCACTACTTGTATATACACTAACTCTTTCAACCTTGGGTGTGGTCTCTCTCTGACCATCATGCTAATACTTAGCATATAGCAGCCCACATGTAACCTGTGGGTTGTGCATCTGTTAACATGCATTTGTCTGCAGAGATTTCCTCCTCCTGAAATAAGCGAAATAAACCCTCTTGGTTGTTACAGATCTTGGACCTGTTTTGACTTAAGTCTGTCCCATTCAACTGCTTCATGCTAAACATTTGTGCAGAGGGATTGCAGAACTTAAAATTGTTCTTGTCTGACTAACAATAATTCAGCTAAACAAGTGTTTTTTTTCCTAATCAGTGCTCACACCAGGAATATGCCACATCCAAGCACCTCAATGAACAGCAAAAAAAGGTATACAAGACAAACAAATCTTTGTAGTCAATTGATGTTTGTTCTACAGCAGCAAGACATGTATTTATATCCTTCAGTGTTTGTAGCCTCTAAATAGAATTGCTTGTATGCCTAACGTGAGCTTTCTCTGCTCTTGTGTGCTAGACCCATAGCAGCTGCAGTGTGTTTTTAGTCTGGATGAATTCAAAATGAGACAAAACAACCCTGGCCTCTTATATTTTTTTTAAGACAAGAAGAAAAAGGCACGGATTCTTAAATAGAATCTTGAAGATTCAAGCCTAGTCCCAGCAAACTACGGGTTGTTTTAGCCTTATCAAGCAAAGTCAGTGTCTCCTCGCAGAGCTGTTTGCTTCAGCTTCAATAAGCTCAAGAGAATGATTGTACCTGTGCTACATGAAATGTGAGGAGACCAGAAGTAACTAGTTTAATAAATTGCCAACACATTTCAGTTATCAGACTTTTTAAAAGCCTGTTCAAATGTTCTACTGCAATGTAGTGTTTTCCCATGGTGGAAGATAAGGCAGATTAGTCAGTGATGTTGTCAACTATCAGTGTGGGATTTTTGCCGTTAGATGACTTTTGGTGTATTTGCTTTTCTAATGGCATTTTTCAGTCTTGATTTAGTGCAGATGCAAATGAAACCCCAGTTAAGAGGTAGAGGAAAAATACCCAGAATTATTTCTAAATCATGTCTTTTTCCTGACATTTATTTTATTTCAAAGTCTGTTATTCAGCATTTAACATACTTATTAATGATCTGGATGAGATGAAGTGCACTCTGTCTGCAGATGACACTAAGTTAGTGGGCATGTTGATAGACTTGAGGGTATGAAAGCTTTTCAGAGGATTCTGGACTGGCTGGATCGATGAGCCAAGGGTGCTTGGATCTAATTCAACAAGACCAAGTGTCAGGTTTTGCACTTGGACCACAGGAACCCTATGCAATACTACAGGCCTGAGGGAGAGTGTCTGGGAAGCTGCCCAGTAGAAAAGAACCTGAGGGTGTTGGTTGATTGCTGACTGTGAGCCAGTGGTGTGCCTGAGTGGCCAAGTCCAACAGCAGCCTGGACTATATCAGAAATAATGTGGTTAGCAGCACTAAAAAGGCCATTTTCCTCCTATATGTAGCACTGGTGAGAAAACTCTTTGAATATAGTTGTCAGTTTCAGGCCCCCTCTACCAAAAGGACATAAAGGTGCTAGAGCAATTCCTGAGAAAGAGCAACAAAGCTGGGAAGTCTTACAATGAGTGGCTGAGGGAGCTGGGGTTGTTTAGCCTGGGGAAGAGGGGACTGGGGGGTGACCACTTTGCTCTCCAGAACTACCTGGAAGGAAGGCATAGCAATGTGGGTGTTACTCTGTTCTTCCAAATAAGTGGCAGCCATGAGAGAACAGCCTCAAGTTCTGCCAGGGGATATTAAGATTGGACATCAGGAAAAAGTTCTTCACTGAAAGGGTGGTTGTGAACTGGAACAGGCTGCCCAAGGAAGTAGTACTTAAAAGATGTGTGGATGTGGTGCTTAGGGACATAGTTCAATAGTGGACTTCAGTTTTGTTAGATTAATGGTTGAAGTTAATCTGAAAGGTCTTTTCCAGCCTAAACAATTCTGTGATTCTATCTCTGAAATTTAGAGAAAGCTGCGCTCCTATTAGATAATTAGGGTCATGTTGTGGTATTCTTGAAGTACATGGCTACTTTGCCTCAGTTCCTGGTGTTGAAACAGGTGAATTTATTTCTTTCAGTATTATATACTGAAACATCTCTGATCTATCTTGTGTTTGGATCTTGGCAAGTCTCAATATTTGTAGTTATGAGATCACTGATAACTTCAATTTATTTTGGGAAGCTTCTAGTAGATTAAACTTACTTGGATCGTGTAATGATGTATTTGGTTTGGCTGAGCTGGAGTTATCCTCAGAGCACCCTCCTAGTACTGTGTTTTGCAACAGTAGTTAACACAGCAATGTTTGGTTACTGCTGACCAAGTATGCAGACTGCTTTTTCATTTTAGGGCAGAACACAAACAAGTCTATGAACACATGAGGTACCACGTAAACAAGTTAGCAAGTCAGAAGAGGCCATGGAAGAGACTGAAAGGCATCAGGCTCATGTTTGCCTTGCCTGTGGTTCCTTCCCCCATCAGCAGGAGAAAGGAGAGCAGAGAAACATGTCTGGACAAGCTAGGACTTGAGGCCTGTTTTGGCCTTCCATGACAATGACTTGGCAGGATTTGAGTTTCTTGTGATGACAACCTGTACAAACAAGGATGATGATGCTGATGCTGTAGACATCAGCTTCCAGGAGCTGTTTAACTTGGATGGGTTATCACAGAAGTAGACAAAAATTAATGTTCTCCTTGTAACAAGCTAAGATGGATACTTGATACACTTAGGTTTCACTGATGAACGGACCACATCCTGGTCTCCAAGCTGATGACCCATAGGTTTGATAGGTGGACCATAAGATGGATGAAGAACTGGCTTGCTGGCTGCACCTGAGAGTGGCTGTCAATGGGTCCATGCCCAAGTGGAGGCCAGTGATGAGCAGAGTCCCTCAGGGATCAGTCTTGGGACCAGTCTTGTTCAACATCTTTGGTGATATGGACAGAGGCATTGAGTGCACCCTCAGCAAGTTTGCTGATGACACCAAGCTGTGTGGTGTAGACACATCATAGAAAATGCAGTTTCCATTACATGGATGTTCAGGCTGGAGATGCTTTGTTGAACACAATAACTCTTACTAGAATAATACTTCAGAGATGAATTAGAGGTTGATGAAAATAGAACTGCTCTAATTGTCAGTCAAGGATTGAAGAAAATTCCTTTCACTCTTCAGTAACACAGAATGAAACTTGCCTTTTTGCCTTATGCATTTATGCACCAGATACTTTGCTTTTGTTTCATTCTAGTAAAAAAAACAAATGTGAATTATTTCACTTAATTTCTGTAAATGGATAAATATGCTTCTATCTGTCAAGATTATTTTTTTAATGGATTAACACTACCTCCATTTAGACTACTCTGAAGTATCAAAATCAAATTCTTCTGTTTTCGTACTGAAAAGTCTTTTGGAGCTGGTAATATGCTCCTGCTTCTTTCTTCTTAAGCTTAATACAACTGTTATGTTGAAAGACATCAGTGCTCTCTGCATTTTTACTGCTGCCTTTGATTCTCTTCTGTTACTACAGTACTCTTAATAGTGAGAATTGAAAATACATTTGAAAACAACCTTGTTTATCTGCTTCTGAAACTAGTTTATCTGCTTCAGTAACAGCTGCTACAGGCAGCAAATACTGCCTTCAATTCTTGCTGCTTTTCCTCTACCATGGTAATATGTCTTATGTGGCTTTATCCTAATTAAGCAAGCAAGAGGTAACTTAAGAGTTTACTTAGGCAAGGAGGGAGATGGTGGACCTGGGTATCCATGGATACTCT
The DNA here is from genome assembly GCF_015220805.1 of Pogoniulus pusillus. Taxonomy (NCBI): domain Eukaryota; kingdom Metazoa; phylum Chordata; class Aves; order Piciformes; family Lybiidae; genus Pogoniulus; species Pogoniulus pusillus. The sequence goes on from NC_087275.1 coordinate 26,321,772, forward strand.
GCTCAGGCATTCTGCTCAGGATAACTTTGGAATTAGAAGTCAACACATCTCATCGGTACCATTATTACTGAAGTGTTTGCTGAGACACGCGCAGCGTTAATTTAGCAGATTTAATTTAAAATGGAAGAATTAGGGTTCAAAAGCTATATTTAGCAAATAAACTGCTTTAGAGGAGTTGAGGGCCCTTCCAATCTTGAGGAGGCAATTTTATCACAATTTAAAAAGAGGTCAGCTAAACTCTCATCTATGGTACAGGGCATAGATGTTAGTGTATTTGAAAAAGACAAATGCATGCTAGAAATCTACTGGGAGAGAGACCATAAAACTGTCTATAATTTGAAGTCCTAAATTTGGGGCACTCTAATTAAAACTGACTTTGCATCCCAAAATAGCAATCTTACAAATCTGTTTCATACAACAGGTGTGCCCTTTTCTCCCAGATACATCCATTATATATTTTTTTTAAAAGCAAGTTGTTTGGCTGTCAGGAAAGGAGGACAGGCATGCTTTAAACCCTTCTCTCTTTATCTCAATCTCTTTTGACAAACATTGTAGTACTTACTATGAAATATTGGAGGTTAACATAAGACTTAGTGTATGACCTTAGAATTTCAGAGCAGCTCAGACCAAGGAATATATGACTGGAGGAAGGTGGAAAGCAAATGCTATTGGCAGTGCTGCAATAGAGATAGATTTGAAAATAAGGTGCTGCTTGTGAAAGGATTAGAAAACTATCTCTGAATTTAAGTCTCCAATGTGAGGCTGTATACTCAGTTTCATATCACAGCAAATTGATTTTCCCATAAAACCCAGCTTGTTTTATTTGTCTGGAGACTGGGTTTTACTTTCTTAGTCTCACCTTGAAGACAAGACTGTTTTCATATGTGCTACTAGTAAAAGGTATTGGGAATGTAACTGGCTAAAGTAATATGCAGATAAATCAGCCTGAACATTGTCCCTGGCCCTTGCAAAAGGTAAGAGTTACAGGTTTAATGTTAATGAGACCTTTGATTTTTTGCAAGACTGGTTTCAGAGCTTGTATGTTCTGGGTTCCCTCCTCCGTGACTTTGGGTGACAGATCATAGGGTTGTTCTGGCAACATGCTCTCAAATGTCCATTAGTTTAGATGATGCTTTTAAAAATGCTGTTTTTCATTTGTGTCCAGGATTTGTTCCCCTTGTTATCAAAAAATGGGTGGTTTTGTAACTTGTAGTGTATTTGTGGTTTAAACTAACGTTAATTTTTACTGAAGAGGAGAAAGCACTTTGGTTTAAAACCCAAAAACTTGACAATTCTATTGACTAATAATAGTCTTCAGGCAAATGGTGAAACACCATCACTTGAATAATGTAAGACACTGGGAAAGAACTTGAGAACAGCCTGTTAATTACTTCTCTTAGCTGTGTCTAATGATATTGCTTGCTTTTCCTATGGCTTAACCTTCTTTTAAAATCATTGCTTCTGGATTAGTTCTTTCAAGATATATCCAGTACATGTAAACTTTCACACTGAGAAGTCTGAGTGTAAATGGAACTAGACAGAGGGAGAAGGCGAGGGTTTCAATATTGTGCAACAGAGGGGACTTGCACTTGTTTGATGCTATTTTCTGTTGCCTATATTCTATAGGGAATACTTATTCCAATATCTGAACAGTGGGATTTTAGTCCCAGGCCCCATGTGCTTAATGTCTGAACTGTATGTGATCTTGGGCAAAACATCCTTACTGACAGCAGCCACAGGCTTTGTATTAATACTACAATCTTTGCCTGTTGACATAGACTTTTTTCCTTCCTTGCCTCCAAGTCTGAATGAAACTTATTTCTTCTTTTGGGAGGATGGCATGGCTGTCCCACAAGAGGGTGGTAAGTGCCTGTAATGAAGAGGTTCAGGTTAGAGCCCCTCAAAGTGGGGTGCTGAGGCTTTGTTGCCCACTGAGAATTTTAAATAGGGGCTGCAACATGATGTGTGCTTGAAAAGAGGCAAGCATAAGATGTTTTCTTGTGTGGATCTTAATTGTCTCAGTATGTTAGACATGCTCATCTAATTCAATTAGCAAGATGAGCTGGGAGAATGCTAGCATGGTCTGAAACAGTATTTGTCCAGCCCCTTCAACTTGCATGACGGGAATCTCCTGCAATATACTGAAACATTCTTTTTCTGAAGATGTCTAATGTGATGAGTTCTACAGATAATGTTTCTAGTCACCAAAGTTCTTGATAACAGACTTTATTCAGTGGAATGTGTAGAACTTGATAGAACTCACTATAGAACTTTTCTTTATGCACTACAGCAACTTAGCGCCTTCATTTGTTTTTTACAGTATACTTACTGCAACAGTATGAGTTGTAGCATGTTTTTGCATTGCAGTTGCATAACTGAACTCCTGTTCTTTAAAGTCCAGAGTGTTTGGCCTGTAGCTGCCCTTTGATATGCCAGAGAACTTGCTTTGCTTTTGCTGAAGTTAAGGAAACTGCTTCTGAGTTGTCAGGCATAGTTTGCAAAGTAATACTTGCCTCATTAAGTTTATTGCCAGTAGTTTCACAGAGATCATTCTACTGCTTAAATAGTCCAGTTAGCAACTTTGACAAAACTTGTTACATAAAAGTTTTGTTACAGTGTCTAATTTTGTCTGTAAAATCAGTAGTTGTGCGTGTTGTCATGACTACAGCATCGTCTTAGATTTTGTGGGTCTACCACACTCTATCAAAACATCTATGAAATGGATTGTTCAGTTGTTTACTATGCTAATATATTTAAAAATAGAAATGGTGGCTTCTCTGAACGTGCAATGCAATAAAGTGAAGTTGGTGATAAACTTAGCTTCTGATACTCTTACACCTCTTTTTAAGATGGTTTTTTTTCTCTTTTAACTTGGAAGTGGCTTAACACTTTTGATTTGTGTATCTGGAAAACACTGAAACATAACTCTGTGGGGATTGTGTGTTTTTACTAGCCACTAACTACTCTATGGCCAGATTTGGGTTGTGAAAATAAAATGGAATCTCCAACAGAAAAAGCACTTCATTGATGTAATTTAGCACCAGTAGCTAGTAAGTGCCGTACACTAAAACACAAGGAAATGCCTTCAAGATAAAGGATTGTTCTGATCAGGAAGTATGTTCTGCACAGTAAATGACAATAAATAACGTAATCCACTTTGGCTTTATCAAATTCAACACAAATTCATTAAGCAGAAACATCTAAATGCTCTTCTGTGGGAGGCAAATGAAAGCTTTGAATACATTACTTTGCTCAAATTCCTGATGTCAGGCAGTAGCTCAGTAAAGTATGATGCTGAGCCTCTTCCTGAGGCATGTTTGTGGCTTAAGTCCCACTTCTGAAGGCAATTGAAAGAGGGAAAAACTGGACTCCTTTAAAAGGACTACTGATTCTGCCATAGCCTATGTGGAATCTCATGTAAGAGGAAAATTCAACCCTCTGAATTTCCCACAAACTAACATTTTTTTCCTTGAGTGTGACGGGGCAAACAGATAAGCAGCTTTCAGAGCACTGCTTTTATGAAGATTCCCTTTGGTCTAATGAATAAATAATATGCCATCTTGTAAAGCTATTGCCCATAATGCATCCATATTATTATGGTAACAGATTGTAAATTGAGAGATGTGTTTCTTGTTCTGTTATGTCTTGCTAGGATTGCCCTATAAGAATAACTAATGATCATGCATATCAGGCTTTAGTCATTTAGTGACTCTTAGGCAGAAGCACACATTTTCAGGATCTGTACCTTATCCTTTTATACCACATTAGACTCAAGGATAATCTCTTATTGTTATGAAACAATACTGAATTTACCTTGGAAAAAATGAAGATGGGCATTTAATCTGACTAAAACTGCAGAGGAGGAAAAGAAGCAAAAAGCTTTTTGCTGATTTTCATTACTTAGTTTGAATTGCTTGGGTTTACTCCAAAATAAATTGGGGTTAAATACAACTGTGTAAATGGACATAAACAAAATGTTTATAAACAGTGGAAAGTGGTCATCTGGACAAAAGGCAATAGACTGCTGTTCCTGACAAAGTGATGCATCTCATTGAAGCTAGGATGGTCCAATACATTAAAAGTGCAAATGAGGCGTGTTACCATAATTCATTAAAGCACAGCTTGCGTCTGACTGTGGGACCAGGGAGGTGGAGTCACAGTCCCTGGAGGTGTTCATGAAAAGCCTGGATGAGGCACTTAGTGCCATGGTCTAGTTGATTGGATAGGGCTGGGTGCTAGGTTGGGCTGGATGAGCTTGGAGGTCTCTTCCAACCTGGTTGATTCTATGATAAATATGCTGCTGCATCTCTAACTTAAATCTTCACATATTCTTCCTTAAAACTTCTTTTGTAATGTTGAAAGTTTATACATAATTACATTCCTTTCAGATTTCTCATTTATCATAGTCCATCTTAGAAGCAGTATAGAAAGAATATGTAAGCTGTTGCTCAAAGGTCTACCTCTGTTTTCTTAGTTGAAGAAATTCAAGTTTTCTTCAAAACAAACAAAACCAACATAAAAAAAACACCCTCACCCTAACAAACTCAAAGCCAACCAACCACAATAAAACCCAGAACAAAACAATGACCAACACAACCTAAGAAAACATCTCAGTCAGAAATACAGCTATGGTCTCCTGAAAATGCTTTGAAAATGACAACAGAGCTTTGTTGTCCTTCTAGGCCTTCTATAATAAATTCACTTCTAAATGTATCTTTCTGGAAGCACTTGATAACAGTGGTTTTATCCAAGGATACTACCACTGTGTATCTCATTAAAATGAAAAGATTTTGTAAAAATATTATATTAAAACACTTTATTTTACTAAAACTTCTCAGGTATAGAAGGACAAATTCTCTTCAACATAAGTTGCCTAATATGGTAACACATTGTTTGACAGTCCTATTACTGCTAGAGGTTAGAACAAATGACTGTAAAAGTGAAGGAAATTGACATTGCTTTTGTAACAAGTAATGCATGTCTTGACTATCTTTGAGAATCTTGACTTGTTCTTGGAGAGGAATGCACTAAAAAACTGTCAGCATCCTTTTTTTCCTAGCCATGTTCAGCCAGCTCTCAGTATTGCTTTCCTTCTATGCTCAAAAGCTAAGGGAAATACAATACATAGAAGATAATAGTAGTTTTGTGTCAGATTATAGGTGACACATGTTAATTCACATCAGTAGAAGGTATTCATGTTTGGTAGGAGCATCCCAATGGTAAAGGGTTTTATCTTCATTCTGCATCCTCTTGGTATTTAAACTATGCTTAAGCTGAAGTGGATAGAGATGATGATGAAGATATTCTGTATAGTGAAGTGAGGTAACTACTTCTGTGTTGAGGTAATAGTTGCTGAGGGTGAGATCTCTATCAGCAAAATGGTTCGGAGTTCCCTGTTAAAAAGTGAAAATGCATTTGACAGTAATTTCTTTATTTCACATGCATGTTCCTTTCTGTAACAATGGATAACCTGAGAAGTTATTCCACTTAGTCTTAAGAGTAAGGAATATGGGATGTTGCTTGCCTAGAGACAAAGGAACAGTATATTAAATGGACCATAGATCAAGGCAGGAATTACACCTGTTAGCAATTACATAAAATGGAGAAGTCCTTATTTTCTCTAGAGATTTTTCAGCCATTTAATTGTACACCAGCAGTCATGCAGAAACCTTCTTTCTGTTTTAAGATGCATTACGTATTGGTATTATTTTGCTTTATTTTAATAGGGGTGCTTGATGTTTAAATGCAACAGCACTTCTTCCAAGTATCCCAACTACTTGAATATGTAGGCACTGCTTCCACAGGAGAGACTGGGCAGACGCTTGATAATACTTCTGTTTGTAAGCCTGCCTTATTTTGCAGAAGGGAATGGGGAGTTGAATGGCAGAGCAGGTCAGGTATTGGTAAATCCTATTTATATTGCCCAGGTCTCTGTGCTTGAGAGCCCTGTGTGGATGGCAGGTGAGGGAATAGCTGAAGCATCATCTTCAATATGAAGGTAAAAAGAGGACTTTTCAAAACAAGCAATCTGAGCCTTTACTGGTGGATTTACCTTTCCTGGAGCAAAAGGGAAATCATAAATATTTGTAACTCAGTTGAGCAATACCTTGCCCTCCTGAGGGAAGAATATATTTTGGTGAGGAGAAAAATGTAAAATGGATTTATTGCAATTCTGACACATACTGGCCATGTATTTTCACCTCTTTACATTAGAGATGCATTAATGTTCAGCATACTGAAATAATAGTTCTAGATGGATGTTTACATGGATCTGCTCATCTTTATTCACTGTATATCTTAATCAGACATTGTTTTAAGACATCTGTTATCATGCTGGTATTAAGGCAAATCAGTGTTAGACTTTTCAAAGTCTTAAGGTGCTGATAAAGCCACACACTTCATTCCTTGCCTTTAACACAAACAGCTTTAGGACTGTACTTAGCCCTTGGTTCAGTAGAAAAAAACTGCCTCCCTTGGGAGGTTGCTAGAATATTCTTGATAGGACAGATGAATTCAATTTGAAGTCCTAGGAGTTAACAGAATTACTGCTTTTAGTACAAAGTGTGTGGAAAGAATGAAGTGTGTGTGTGTATCTCAATTAATGATGACATGACCAGGGGAGGTAGTCCTACTATGTTGTAGGTTTTCTTTTAATTAAAAAGAGCATTACAGTAAGCTATCAAAACAAAAGAATAAAACCTACATGCCTCTACAAGCAATTTAAGTAGAAATGTGAAGTACTTAAATAGATCATGGTCCAGAAGGTGGTAACTGTAGCTTGTGCAAAAAGCAATTGTCTTTAAAAATATGCTGTGTAATAGTCTAAGTTTAATTGGTAGTAGGACAACATTCTGCCAGTATTTCCATTGTTGCTGCAGGTTTCTGCAGAACCTGGATTTTAAGTTCAGATATTGAGTGATTTGAGGGGAGCTACTTCCAGTGCCTAGAGCTAAGGTCACATTTTTATACCATCAGCAGAGCATGATTGATTTTTAGTTGAGGAGCATTTGATTTGTTTTTTTCAGCAGACAAGTCAAATTCAACTGGGTTCTTCTGTGTTGTCTATCTGATCAGCTGTTTGGTCTTCACAGGTGTATCCAAGAGTAGTGAAGAACTGTTAAGCCTGTTTAATTCTGTTCCCTGACATGTCAGAAACCTGTCCTATGGCTTCTCTACTAGTTTTGATGTGCCTGAAAATACAGAAGAGTCAGGAAACAGAGTATGTGTGTGGTGGTTTTTTTTTGGTGAAGCAGGTAGTCTTTAGCAGTGCTCAAGGGATTAATCTTTCTGCTCTTGCCTTTCGGAGCCTTAATGTTTCCTGACCTGAAATCAAAGAAGTCTGACTTGTGTGTAGTAGCTAGGCAATTGGTTGCTGTACCTACAAGATGGTTTAAACAGGACTGATTCTTTTGAATTGTTTTACTTGGTGCTTTTAGTCTTTCTTAGGTGAATTTGATACAACCTTGGAGTTTTATTCTAGCAGTTACAAATGAGATAATTATGGAGGGATTCCTCCCTTTCTGAAGGCAAAACCTGTGTTCTCTTCTGATTAGAGGTGGTACTTGGGTCTTTGCCCTTAGGCTCTTCTACCTTTCTTTTCAGCGTGCCTCTTGCTCTCAGAGCAAGAGCAGACTGCCCACCAAATTAGTTATGTACTTTCCCTGGACTTAAAAATTCTGTCTGAAAGGGCAGTACTATCATTAGAAAAGTCTCCAAAGTGGCTCTCCCTGGGTCTAGTGTAGTAAATCCAAGTGAGATCTATGACTTCATAGATGCATTCTAAGAGTACTGCTAACTTCAGAATGTTATATCAATTTCTTATATCAAATAGTCCCTGCTCAATAGTCAACTTAGATCCATGAGGAACATAATTATTCTGCTTTATGAGGATGGTGTAACTTCCTCTTCCTAAACTTGATTTCCTTAGATCCTGATATCTATTTAAATATTCATGTTATTACCATCATGTTAAATACAAATAGATGTTCTCATTTTCTAATAAGCTGTGAGGCTTTCTCTTCTGTGCAAGTGACTTTCACAGATTAATTATAGCCTGTGTAAAATTTCCGTTATCAATTTTTCATTGGCCTTTGCTCTTGTGTTAGAAGGCACAGCAATTAAAAGTGTTTAATTTGTTTTCTCTACCATATGTTATTTTTTGTACCTCTATTCTGTCTCCTATTAATCATCTCTAGGCTGAACCTTCCCCATCATTTAATTCTTACATGGTGTCAAATGTGGAAAAATCAGTGCAAGCAGAATGGTTTCTGATGGGTGCACAGAAAAGTGTTGCATAAGGGGTCTCCCTTACACTGAGAATAACAATTCATGAAGCATGTAGCTAAATGTTTACTTCAGAATGACGAGAGAGATACTTCACATGAGTGATTCCTGCAGTTGTTATCATATAGAGGAATAGTTTTGCAATGTATTTGCAGCAATCAAAACTTAAAATGTCTACATGTTCATTTAATTATTTAGCATTTCATACTGTTCAGGAAGTTTGCAGTGCCTATTTTCTAACAGATCTAAGATCATTTCAACTGACTGTTTAATGGGATGCAATAGTGTATGCTATTGATAAATTGTTTAATTCACTTAGCCAGGTTACTCTGTATCTAAGCAACTGTGCCTACAACAAGGTATTGGATTTACAGAGTGAAAATCTGTCTTGCTGTGCATACACTCATAGAATCAGTCAAGGTTGGAAGGGACTACAAGGATCATCTAGTTCCAACACCCCTACCATGGGCAGGGACACCCTATCCTAGAGCAGGCTGGCCCAAAACACCTCCAGAGATGGGGCCTCAACCACCTCCCTGGGCAATCCATTCCAGGCTCTCGCTACTGTCACTGAAGAACTTCCTCCTCATGCCCAGCCTGAACCTACCCATCTCCAGCTTTGCTCCATTTCCCCTAGTCCTGTCACTACCTGATATCCTGAAAAGTCTTTCCCCAGCTTTTTTGTAGGCCCCCTTAAGATACTGAAAGGCCACAATAAGGTCACCTCAGAGCTTCCTCTTCTTCAGACTCAACAGTCCCAACTCTTTTATTCTGTTCTCTGCCCTCTGAGCATCCCAGCGGCCCTTCTCTGGACATGCTCCAGCACATGCACATTATTCTTGTAATGGGGACTCCAGAACTGGACACAATACTCTAGATGGGGTCTCAGCAGAGCAGAGGGGGAGAATCTCCTTCCTCAATCTCCTGGCTACACTTCTCCTCATGCAGTCCAGGCTCTGGTTGGCCCTCTGGGCTGCAAATGCACACTGTTGGCCAAGTTGTATTTCTTGTCCAGCAGCACCCTGAAGTCCCTCTCCTCAGGGCTGCTCTCCAGCCACTCACTGCTCAGCCTGCACTTGTGCTTGGGATTGCCCTAACCCAGATGCAGGACACTGTACTTGGTCTTGTTGAACCTGCCCACTTCTCCAGCCTGTCCAGGTCCCTCTGGATGGCATCTTTTCACTCCAGCATGTCTGCTGTACCACACAGCTTGGTGCTGTCAGCAAACTTGCTGAGGCTGATTAAAGAATAAACTTCCTCATGGTACAGTTGTATGCATTTATTTCCTGTAATATTCTCACTAATACCAGTGTTGTGAATGTACACAAACACACCACTGGAAGGTGAGTTACCAGTATTTAGGTGTTAAAGTGGCCTGCTTTCATGAGCATCTCAAAATTGGCATACAGTGAAGGGGATAGACGGGATAGAGGACAACAAAACTTTCAGCCTTTCCTTAAGCTTACCTAAGTATAACTCTTTGTTTTGCACTGCAAATAGAAACATCAATAACTTTCTTTACAGAAAGAAGCAAATATGATCAGGTTTTATGTATGCTAAAACTGTACTGTTTTCCTCTCCAAAAGTCTTGCATATTTTAAGCCTGACATTATTAATGGAAAAGACACTTGTTTCCAGTAAGTTCATTATGTGTGAAAAATGATGAAATAAAACTAGTTTTTTCAAAACTGAGAATATAAACACTAATAATTGTGCATGTTTAAACATTGCTCCTGTTTCCATTGTAAAGCAGATTTAAAACATGAAGAATACATTAGATGATATAAACTGAGAATAGGTAAAGCTATGTTGAAAAGGAGAAAGATCTCTAGTTCTAACTTCAGGCTTGGTTTGGGTGTCCTAAGCTATCTGATGGTTTCTGTCACCAGGGAAGTGAAGACACTGTGTTGCTAGCAAGGTAATGCAGCAGGTCTCTACTTGGCTCTGGTGAGGCCACATGTCAAGTTTTGGGCACCTCATTACAAGAGGGATGTGGAGATGCTGGAGCAAGTGCAGAGGAGGGCAATGAAGCTGGGGAAAGGCCTGGAGAGTACATCTTATGTAGAGTGACTTAGGAAGCTGAGACTGTTGGATTGGAAAAAGAGGAGGCTGAGGGGAGACCACATAGCTGTCAACAGCTACCCAAAAGGACGTTGTGGAGAGGCTGCTGCTGGTCACTACACACAGGTAAATAGTGATAGAACAAGAGGGAGTGGTCTCAAGCTGTGACTGTGTAGGTTTAGACTGGATATTAGGAAACATTTTTTTCTCGGCAAGGGTGGTCAAGCATTGGAATGGGCTGCCCAGAGAGGTGGAGTAACCAACCCTGGATGTGTGTAAAGGTCATTCAAAAGCAGTGCTTACAGATGTGGTTCAGGGTGCACCTTGTAGAGCAGGGATACTGGTTGGACTTCAGGGTCTCTTTGCAACCAGAATGTCTCTGTGATTCTGTGAAATGTGGTTTTGAGGAGGGGGGTGGGGGTAGTTCTGTGTTTTTCTTCCATTGACTGCCAAGTAGAGGTAGAAATATCTAAACAGATGTGCTCCTTTAACAAGTGTAAATTATGTATTAAAAGCTTCATTAAGTGTCAATTATGAAAAAAGTTCTCTTTTCAGTAGCATGTATTTGGGTTTATTATTAGAATATTAAGCAGTGTGCTTGGAAATAATACTATAAACCTCTCTGTATTTTGAAGTAATCTACATTAGTGATTTTGTTCCCAAAAGCCATTTTCAAGAATGGTTTCTCTGAGAATGCAGTGAAGACTTTCCTTGCTATCATCTCTTGCTTGGTTTCAGGCAAACCTTTAATTTTCTCTATGCTTTTGTTATTTCCCTCCACGTTTATCTGTCTTAAAGATTCAGAAAAAATAACACCACCACCACCCCCCCCCCCAAAAAAAAAACCCCATTCTCATTTTAGTAGGTTGATCTGAGGTAGCCATTGAAGTGGCTTGCCATTTGGCTTGTATGTTTCTTCTTTTGTGCAGATGATGTCTTCTGGAAATGGAACTGGTGAATGAGGAAGCCCTCCCTTATTGGGAATCTCTGAAACAGGAATACATTGAGTCCCTATTTCTTCTTGCTCTTTCTAGGGTGATTAGTGAAAGCTGAATATGTAACTTCAGTGATATAGTTATTTCCTTTAGGTTGTCCTGGTTTGTCTGATGCTACAGTGAGTGTAATGGCAGGAGAAAGAAATGCACTTCATAAAAATCCAAAGTTAGTTGGTTTGTTGGTTGTTTTTTGTTTTCTTATTCATATTTTTACTAGATCCAAATAGAAATGACAGGGGAAAAAAAACTAGTACTGCTGTTTTGGCTATGCTATTCATCTACAAAATCAAACTATAAAGAGAAAACAGTGCTCATCCAATGGTAATCACACAGGGAAGGCTTCCCCCCCCCAAAAAAAAACTCAAAGAGAAAACCCCCTAGCATTTCTAGCTAGCCTGCCATGTAAGTTCTATGACTTCCCCTTTATCCCCAATACAAATTTAATTGAGCAAGGAGGTGACTGCAATAATTTCTTTCTGAAGGTTAAGAAGCTGCTCAATCTGGGGAGCTTTGTGGGAGAGGAGTGTATCTCAGGTGCAGTTTGAGGAATGTGCTCTCCATATGAAAAACCAGGCACATAGTAGTGTGCTCACTTAAACATGAAGCAAAATGAGCGTAGGGATTGGTCTAACCTCCTAGCAATTACTGTCTTTAGTCTTTAGCAATTGTGTTCCTCAACACAGACCTCTTAGTATTAATCTTCCATCTGTCTTGCAGACTGTAAACCCTGTGGTCCAGAACCATCTTTCATCAGCGTTTTGTGAAGGCTTAGCACAGAGAGTCCTGAACCAGAACTTAAATGTGAATAATAAATTATGTTTCTGATAAAGTATGCTTTTAGAAAGAAAATGGGCAGGGGAACAAACCCCAAACAAGGTAAAAATGCAACAAAATGTCCTCTAGCTGATTCAGAGCAACACAGTATCAACTACTTCTATGAGGTTAGGAGGAGAAGTTGGAAAGTTGGTATTGGTTCTGCACTGGCCCTGCTGGGAAACAGAAACAAGCAGTAATTATTCAGTCTCTGTCATGTGTTATTGACTAGATATCCATGGGGAAATTTGAGCTATGAAGTCAATGCTATCCATGCAGATCACCACCCATTGTAAATTCATGTGAATCAGATAATTACTGAATACTAATGAGAAATTCTGTTACAGAATAGTGCTTCTGACTTGTAACAGATCCAGTCCACTGATGTCTGTAGCAACACTGCTATCTATGGTGAAGTGAATTTTTTTGGGGGGTCTAGGATTTGAGTAGAATCACTCAAGGGCACATCTTAATTGTTTTCTTAATTGGGAGAATACCTGTGAAATTGAATAAAGCAAAGGCTGTTGGGCTGGGAGGTTGTGTTTATTTTGCCATGTTTTGGGGGTGTGTTGTGTGTTTTGGGTTTCTTTTTTGTGGTTGTTGGGCTTCTGGTTTGTGGGTTTTTTGATAGGCTACCAGTTCTTGGAAAAGTATTTCTTATTTAATGTTTTCCTTAGGAATCAGGCTATATTATTCAAACTGATGCTGAGTTTTGTGTGCAGTTGCCTAGTCCTTTTACAGTAATTTCCAGTAGGGGCATCCCAGAAGTCTACAGCTAGCTCCATTCTCCTTTCCCAAATGGCAAAATGAGTATTGATTTCAAAGGAATGTTACTGTAGGATAGGAGACAAAAGTTTTCAGAGGAAGCATGGGTAGCAGTGTGTATCTGAAATGAATACCAGGCAGTTGTGGGGGGGGGGGGAAAGTCAATTGTAGGCAATAAATTAACATTCAACTTATTTTGCCTTTCCTGTAACCCCCAGCATTGTTTTGACAGTTGAAGGGGGACCTCCACCACTTTACTAATGGAAATAATCACAATACTTCTGAGGAACTTAAATATGAGCCTGGCAGGTCAAATTTCATATAAACAGATGGCAGTTTTCAAGCATTTAGAGGAAGAATGAGTTAGTGTTGTTTGTAAGGGCTTTAAGTTCATAAGCTGGTAGATGGAAGGAAGAAAGGTAACATGGAATGGAAAGGTGTATACTGCTTCCACTTCTCTAGGGACAGAGCTGCCCAAAGATGGCTTCTTTACATGGAGCAGGAGTACAATTAGGAAAACATACAGATAATTTTCTGGGTTTCTCAGACTGTTTTGTTTGAAGCAGCATTGTGAAATGGCAGGATGGACTTTTTTATTCTGTTCTGCAAGGTTATCACCTTTTTTCATCTATTCTAAACTGCTTAGTGCATAAATTTCTCTGTAGTCGTTAAGGTTCCTTTTTCATTGCTGCTCTGCCATCTGCAATATGACAAGAACAGATGTGTGACACTATGGATTTTCTGTCTGCAGTACTCATGGAAAAGGTTTCAGGGTGTTTTTGGTGGGTTCTTACAGTTAATGAAATGAGAAATACATAAGAGTGTTTTTTCCATGTTCTTCTCTGTGTTGTTAGTACATGCTGAAAGGTTGCATGTCACTGCCTTAAGCACCTCAGTTGTCTGCAACAGCTTAGGTATAAATTGTTGTTCTTTGGCCAAATGCTACACAACAGGACCCTTTAGCAGAGCTTCTTCACTTGGAAGCCTTTTTTTTGGGGGGGGATGCTAATCTCTTAAGTGTTAGATAATTAGCATAGCCTTTGAGCAGACTCTCAAACTGAAGCATGAAATAGACTTAGTTGTAGCTGTCTATTTCCATTTGTATTTGGGTATGGAGAAGATATGACAACGAGTGTGCTGCTGGTTCAGTGTGTGAAAAATGAACAAGCAAGGTTTGCCAGGGAGGAACACAGAACCCTTTTAGCTACCTGGAACCAAGCTTAAAAAAAGAAGCCTGGCCTGGTGGTTGGCTGGATTCTTCACACTCAATATATATAGGGCACTGGACATACAGTCTAGGAAGATTAAGAGTGAGAGCATGCATGCAGTTCCCACTTCTGCACAGTCCTGCTTACTGCACAGTTCTGTTTTGCTCTGCAAGTCCATTGGAGAGACAGTTGCCAGCAGCACCCAGACCTGGCTTCTCCTACTGCTGTATCCTGGCTTCCCACTTGCTACTCCCAAACTGGAGAATGCTGCCTTCGCCATGAACTGCTGCTGTTTGCAGAAACATGCAAGCAGTATGGCTTTTTCCCTGTGCTGTTAAGGCAGTACCTCTCCATGATCTTTGCCTCATGGAAGCTGAGACATTTCTGACTTTGGCAAAGGAGATCCAGGAACTATCTCTAAATTCCTATTTCACCTCTGTGAGTGAATCAGACTCTCCCTAGGGCTCTGGGGCTGCCTCTTACTTTTAAGTAGGGTAAAGCTATTTTGTGGCTTAGCCTTTTCCATTCTCTGACTTTGCTAACTGTTCTAAATTGCCCATTAGCATCCTTGTGGATATTCCTGAGCAAATGAGGACCAGTAAAAAAACTAGTTATGTGTACGGTTTGGGGGTGGGGCTTTTTGAGAAAATAAAGGTAAGTGATGAGGCAGTAACTATAAAAATATAGTTAATGGCCCCAACCAAATCAGGTACCTAAGACAAGTTGATGCACTGAGATTACCATCCCTAGGCAAGCTCCTATGAAGGCCATTTTAATCAGGTCTACCTTTACAATTGTCCTTCTGATTATGGTGGCTGCCTGTGCTAGGGAAGGTAAGTTTTGCACATGCACTGTTCCTGTAGCAAAAATGGAAATTTAGGAAAGCTTAGGTAGAATTTATACCCAGGAAATAATTAATTGGGATGTGAGTGATTGGGGTAAGAGTGAGCAAGGTGGAGAAAAACATGGAAAAGAGCCAGTGTGAGGCCTTGTGAGTGAGGAGGAACATGTGTAGGGGGGCAAGGACTAGAGAAGATAAGGAGACAGATGTGCTCATAGAATCAACCAGGTTGGAAGAGACCTCCAAGATCATCCACTCCAACCTAGCACCCAGCCCTAACCAATCAACTAGACCATGGCACTAAGTGCCTCATCCAGTCTTTTCTTGAAGACCCCCAGGGATGGTGCCTCCACCACCTCCCTGGGCAGCCCATTCCAATGGGAAATCACTCTCTCTGTGAAGAACTTCCTCCTAACATCCAGCCTATACCTACCCTGGCACAACTTGAGACTGTGTCCCCTTGTTCTATTGCTGGTTGCCTGGGAGAAGAGGCCACCCCGCACCTGGCTACAATGCCCCTTCAGGTAGTTGTAGACAGTAATAAGAACACCCCTGAGCCTCCTCTTCTCCAGGCTAAACAGGCCCAGCTCCCTCAACCTCTCCTCATAGGATTTGTGCTCCAGGCCCCTCACCAGCCTTGTTGCCCTTCTCTGGACATGTTCCAGCACCTCAACATCTTTCTTGAATTGAGGGGCCCAGACCTGGACACAGTACTCAAGGTGTGACCTGACCAGTGCTGAGTACACCTTGAGTACTGGAAGGATGGGAGGCTGTGTGCATGCAGGCTGCTGGCAAAGAGCTTTTAGCACCTGTAGGTGGAGGCTATGGGAAGGCGCTGGGGCCCAGCTGGCTGTGGAGGCTGTTTTAAGAGAGGAATAGGAGGCAGTGGGTTTGGGGGAAAAGTGCAGAGTACCTTCTTGAGGTTTACTGTGGAATGGATTAAGTGCCTAAATATAGGAGCCCACTCATCACAGCTGCTGATTTCAGAGCAGCAGTGCTTCTGCTTAGCTCAACTTGAGCAAAAGGGATGGACCTGAAATGCATTTACAACACATCCTCTCTTCAAGATGAATCAGTTGCATTTGAAAAGAGATGGTGAGGGATCCTCGGATGAGATCAACACCCTCCTACTGTTCTCTTGTTTTGAGGGCTGTGTTTGCCAAAATGTAGGGAAATGCTGAAAGAGGTAATTAACTGAACAAGCAAGATCCTTAATTGCTGGAGGACTTCTGTTAGCATGCTTTTAAAAATTACATGTCATCATCCTTCTCTTCTACCATTAGGGAGAATCTTGTCCCTTGCTTTTTGGGCAAATGAAGGATAGTAGTTGAATGATGACATGCCTGTGAGACTTCAGCTGACTATCAATGCCATCAGCAATGGGACCTTGACTCTTGTTAGCCTGCTTTTGCTGCCAAGTCACCCGTGTGTGAAGGTCACAGCTCTTTGGTGCTCATTTGTGAAATATCTATCGGCTGTAATTCTCCTGGCAACTGAGAAGCCAGAGGCTTCAGCCTGTAGATTACAGTGAACTTCCTCTTTGCAGCTGTGGAGGGTGAACACAAAATGCAGTCACAGCAGCACTCCTGACTTGATGTGTGCCTCTGGTGTACTTACATGTTTATGAAACCTTGTTTATAAATTCCTCCAGCAAGTCCTTTACAAGCTTCATCTCTTCAAAAACTAATCCCTTGATGTAATGCACATAACAATAACAAGATATGGATCAGTGACAGATGGATACTTTCATACTTGGCATATGGTGTGTTATAAGCCTACTCCCATTCTATTGAGGCTGATGAGTCTTTCATTTGAATTTACTGAGCTTTGGATCAGGCCCTGGAAGAAAACGAGTATGATTCTAAAGACAGCTTGATATTAAAACAAAAAACACAAGAAGAAACAAGTAACTTTAAATCTTTTATTGGCTCTGTAGAAGCCTGTGCTTTTGGGTTATGTATTTTAACTGAGTTGGTAATGCATGCACAATGGATCACACCAATTAGGAGTCAAGAACTGCTCTATGTGTAAGTCTTTAAATTTAATAATTAGTGATATTTTAGAGTTGGAAGCTGATTGTGATGCTTCACTGCCTGCAGAGTCAAAGCTGGAAATGCTGGAGTGGCTCAAATACATGAATTATGGCACACACTCCCTTGCCTCTAAAAATACTTAACCGTTTGGATCCATTTTAGATTCCCTCAGAATACAGCTTAGTTGTCTTTGAGAAATTTCAAAATGCTTTCACCAAATTAACACCCTATTTAGTTGTTCTGATTAGATGTATGAACAAAATACTTCTCTTGAATAAAGCCTTTAAAAGTGTGCTATCACAATACTGTAAAAGAAGTACTAACTGGGGCCTTTGATGTACAAATCTTGATGCAAATTTCAGTCAGTTTTACTGCAGCCTGTGTCAAATATGTAATAATCAGCTGACAAAGGTTATTGGCAATGATGAGTGTGGGATTTAAAGGATGCCATAAATGGAAGGTGGCTTCCTAACAAATTCCTGTACAATGTCAGGTTAGAAAGGATCTCAAGGATCACCTGATCCAACCTTGCTTTAGAAGTGCACAATCTAGGCACTATAGCTCAGGTGAAATCTTGTGTCCAGTGAGAAATCCACCATTTCTGTGGGCAGATGATTCCATTGGCCAATTGTTCTCATTGTATTGGTATGTGTCCAGCTGGAATCTCCTCAGGAGTGACTTGTATGTGTTACCTCTCTGGTGCCAGACTTTTTATAATGAATCTCTGTTCTCTTTGTAGCTGCCTGTTAAATACTGCAACATGGTGCTAAGGTCTTCCCTAACCCTTTTCTCAAGGCTGGGAAAAAAACAAACAAACACCCAAAAAACAATTCTCTCAGACTTTACTCATAGGACCTTCTAGTTCTCTAATTTTTTGACCTCTGCTTCAACCATCTCCAGCCTGTTCAATATTGCACCACACATGCTTGTGGGCCAAAATGAAACACAGTGTTCCTATGGCACTTGTTGTCCCAGTGTTGGGGTCTTAAAAAATGATCTTGATGAAGAGATGGAGGACACCCTCAGTAAGTAGGCAGGTGACACCAGGTTTGTGAGTGATCTGCTGGAGTGTAGGGAGGTTCTTTAGAGATGCCTGGATAGACTGGTTTAGTGGTATTGAAGTCTTTGACTGAGGCAAACCGTATGGTAAAGTACTGGGTCCTGAACACAGGCTGCAACAACTCCATGCAGTGTTACAGACTTGGGCCTGAGCTGGCTGGAAACGACCTGGGAGTGCTGATCAACAGACGGCTGATGGTGAGCCAGCAGTGCGTCCTGGTGGTCAACAGCATCCTGACCTGCCGTTGTGGCAGGTAGCAAAACACTATCTGTATGCAGGGATTTAGCAAAGCAGCTACAGATGGGTTACAGCAGAACTCATCTGGGTGAAGCGACCTGGCTGTACCTGCTCCATCTTTAAACCCAAAGACCAAGAAGAGGAGTAGAGTCTGAGTCTCCCTGGGAGTGGGGAGTATAGTAGTGAGGGGCAAAGTGAAATCATGTGGCTCTGTGTTCTGCTGTTCTGCCCCCGGTGGTCCTACAGCACACACAGAGCACCTTCGGCCAGTACTGCTTTCAGAATTAAGAGCTTGTGAAAGCTATGCTTATGTCTAGAGACGTTGTGAAGCAGAGAACTAGATCTCAGCTGCCTTGTCACTTTTGAGCAGCCTTACCACCAATAATGTTGAAAAGTTCCATCGAGTTTTGCATCCCTGTGGCCATGTCCATAAGATTAGATCCTCTTGACATTGGAAAGTAGATCTGAGAAGCTAACCCAGTAGGCTGAGCACCCACCTGTCTACTGCCATTAAACAAGATGTGTATCCATCATGTGCATCTCTAAAGAGCACAGCAGGAATAACTGTCCAGGATTTGAGCTGACAAAGTTAAATTGGGCAAGGCAAACTCAGCAGGGCTTGACTAAAATCTTCACAGATGTATTGCAAGTTTTAGCTCCATTTCTAATGAATAGCTTTGTAAGCTGTCTTCTGCCACACTGCAGGGTGTGAGTTGGGCCACAGCGTGTGCCATGCTACAAGACAACTGAGACCTGTTCTTCTAAACCTCATTATAATAAACTTCACACTAGCCAGCTATTTGTGAATCTGGTAGCTAATGAAGTAGTCTGTCTCTGAATGCAAAACAAGCCCAGAGTAGGTAGAGAAGAGTGACTTTCTAGCTAGGTACTGTGCCTTGCACATGAGCGCTTCTCCCAGCATCTGATAGCTCTAAAGAGGCATTGGTGTTTACTTCTTGCTACAACTGTGCAAATGTTTTGGACTCAGGCTTACACTCTGTGTATGACATAAATAGGCAGTTTCTGTTCAGTGCTGCTCTCTTCATTTACAAAATGCAACGTGAGGAGATCTGTTCAATGCACTGCACTCTTGGAAATAAGAAGGCAGATGTGGTTACTAATCAAGAAACACGTGAATTTTGCTTAGGTTTGAAGAGAGATTTGTTATGCCTCCTGGATTGTATTCCTAGCTGTGGTGTTTTGAGAAACACTTTATTTTCCCCTAGCATGAAGTATTATTCATGTAATAGGCTGCTATATATTTTAGGTGTGGTTTTGGATATAATGAAGACAAGTCTATCTTGTCATTGCCTTAATTTTGTGCCAGAAAACTGTTGTCTTCTTCAGAATGTCCTGTGTTGAATGGCAGATGGCTTAATTGAAATGCCTCTTGTAAAACTTCAAGTCTCACCTGAATGGACCTAGCATGGTGCAAGCAGAGAAATTGGAAATACATACAAATATATGGTCAATGGAATAAGTCGTGTGCATCTGTTGTATAGTACACCGTAGTAGAGATTTCTTGAGTGAAGTGATCACTAAACTGATGGGTATTTTCATGGCTTTTTTGGATAAAACACACACAGAAGTGTCATAAATATCGTGACCACAGCTTTTAATACAAGATTGAATTTTACTGGTTCTAGAAATTCCTCTGCAAATTTCTCTAAGGTTACTTCTCCAAGGTGGTTCACAGAATTAAGCAGGCTGGAAAACATCTTCAAGATCAACTCCAACCTATCACCCAGTGTCATCTAATGAACTAAACCATGGCACCCAGTGCCACATCCAGTCTCTTTTTAAACATTTCTAGGAATGGGGACTCTACCATTTCCCTGGGCAACCCATTCTAATGCCAATCTCTTTCTCTGAAGAACTTCTTCCTAACATCCAGCCTGAACCTGCCCTTGTGCAGCTTGAAACTCTGTGTCCTTGTTCTGTCACTGGTTGCCTGGTAGAAGAGACGAACCCCCACCTGGCTGCAGCCTCACTTCAGGTAGTTGTAGACAGCAATGTGGTCACCCCTGAGCTTCCTCTTCTCCAGGCTAAACAACCCCAGCTCCCTCATGTGCTTCTCATAGGGCTGTGCTCCAGCCCCCTCACCAATCATGGTGCCCTTGAACATCTTCCAGCTGTAAATGATCACTGAGAGGCTCTCCTAGGTTTGTTCCTTCTACTTGTATTTCATTTTCCCAACAATACTTTGTAGTGCTAGTGACTCCAAAATAGTTAGCGAAGTGGAGTTATTTGGATACAAACAACAGCTGAATAGAAACATACAATTCTGTTGGCCAGCAAAGTAAGAATATAGCATTTGTTGCTCTTGAGATGGATTTAGATTGACCCTTGGAGCTCAGTCTACTGAACAGCTATAGTCAGTTTCCTTTTTCCTGCTCCTTTAAATTCTAGTTAGAGATTAACATTGAAACTTGTGGACACACACAGCTACTGAAAATCAATGAGGTTCTGTAGTAGTTAAAGGCAATAATTGGCTTCATCTTCCTAGTACCATTTTCAAAAACTATAGGCAGATAGAGTGGGAAAAATTATATACAGAATAGGTAATGAGGTTGAGGGGGGGAAATGTCATGAAGAGATGCTGTAATCTCCAGGCCTGTGTAATGCTGGGAAAGCGATTACAGCAGTTTCTAGTTAGGTTGTTCTCTGCTTTATCTTATGCCTTTGGGAAGTCACTGAACATGTGGGCTTGCTTCCTGTGTTGCAGAGATAGCACTGAGTTACCTTTCTCCAGAGGCTGTTGGTGTAACAGCCTGCTTGCAGGACTCTGTCTAAACTAAGTTCTGAAACTGTTTTCTTCTCCTTTATATTTTTTCTCTGCTGGCTCACAGCAGGCCTTCCTTGCAGACATTAAAACTGTGTAATAAACTAAAGCACAATAAAAGTTTAATGGGGAATTAAATTAGTCTTATAAGCATTGTTATCTTTGTTTACTATACTCCATTAGTCTGAGCTAAAAAAACCAAATAAATGGTGGAAGTGTTCTTCAAATCATGCTCTGTACCTTTCAGATTAGACCTTAACAAAATATGTTTGAATGCAGTGCAAGAATATAAATGACTCCTTGAAACTGTGTGAAGAGAAATTACTGGATTATTTATTTTTCTGTCTTAAACTGTTTTGCCACTTAGGGAACCAGTTGTTGGTTGCTTATTGCCTGCTTGGTAGCTTTACCACCTTTTCCTTAAGGTGTGCATTTCTTTTCCTGCAATCGATTCATACATGCTCTTGCCTTAGCCTCTTCTGTGTCTGTTTAGCTATTATCTGCTCTCTGTGGTTAGCCACCTGGGCCAGGTCAGTTTCTGTATGGAAGCTGTAAAATTAAAACCTATTGATGTGAGAAACTTCTAATTATTCAAAACCTTATGATGGGATTGTGTTACTCTCTGATATTACAAATGCCATCTCTTGGTGATACTGCAAATTGCAAGCAATTTCTGGTGTGAGTGCAGGTGTTAAGAGTATCTGGCAAAGATTTTAATACCATGTAGCATATAAAACAGCATAATTGATCTTTTTTCTTCTGGTCAGTGGTTTTATGCTGAATACATTGGTTTGTTTCAAACTTGGAGCTAAAATTGTATATTGCCCTTCTCCAAAGACAGGGTATTGCTTATAAAAGTAATTGATTCAGTCCTGTAATTTTTTTCTTAGACTCAATTTCCTGTAGCATTCAGATACCTGATTACAAGATCTGCTCATATAGGTGCTGGGTAATGTCTTTGTGTTTTATTAGAATTCAGTCTTCTGCTTCATAAAACAGTCCTCAGGGAACAGCTATATGGCTAGAAGTGAGCTTTGCTGCCTCCCATGTGAGGTTATGCACAATCATAGAACAGCTTAAGTTGGAAGAGACCTCAAAGATCATCTAGTTCCAACCCTCTGCCATAGGTAGGGACACTTTACACTGGAACAGGTTGCTCAAGGCCTCCTCCAACCTGGCTGTGAACACCTCCAGGGAGAGAGCATGCACAGCTTCCTTGAACAACCTGTTCCAGTGCTTCACTATCCTCAACATGAAGAACGTTTTCCTACCATTTAATTGAAACATCTCCTCTGCCTCTTTAAACTCCTTGTCCTGTCATTAGAACACGTTGTAAACAGTCCCCACCCTCCTATAGGCCCCCTTCAGATACTGGAAGGCTACTACAAGGTCTTCTTGAAGTCTTCTCTTCTCCAGGCTGAGGAGCCCCAACTCTCGTAGCCTGTCCTTATAAGAGCTGCTGCAGGGCTGTGCTCATCTTCATAGCTCTCCTCTGGACTTGCTGCAAGATTTCCATGCCCTCCTTGTGTTGGGGGCTCCAGAACTATACAAAGTACTCCAGGTAGGGTTTGATGAGAGCAGAGTAAATGGGGAGAATCCCCTCCCCTGCCCTGCTGTCCACACTTGTCTCAATGCAGCCCAGCACACAGTTGCTGTCTGGGCTGCACTCAATGCTGGCTCCTGTTGAGCTTTTTCTCAACCCAGACCTCCAGGTCCTTTTCTTCAGGGCTGCTCTCAGCCATTCACCTCCCAGCCCGGATCTATGTTTGGGATTGCGTTGACCCAGATGCAGGACCTTACACTTGGCCTTGTTGAATGTAATGAGGTTGGCCTGGGCCCACTTCTCCAGCCTGTCCAGATCCCTCTGGATGGATCCCTTCCCTCCAGCAAGTTGACTGTGCCACACAGGTTGGGGTCATCTGTCAACTTGCTGAGCTTGCCCTCGATTCCTCTGTCCATATTGCTGACAGTTGATTCTGGTGTCCCTGTCACTATTAAAGGCTTACTTCAGGTCTTGCAAAGGCCAGAATGGAAGTTAACCTAAAAATGACTTTCCATATTTCTTTCATTCTGATAATGATAATATCTTCTTTTTACTCTTTCTGCTTTCCTTACTGTTTTTCAAAAAGGATTATATTTTATTATCTTTTTTTTATGGGAAGCTTTCAGTAGGTTTTTTCCAGGTTTGATAACTGGTGTCCTTCTGGAGAAGTACAAAGCCACCATCTGATTTTTCACTTCATTTCCCAGTGCTAAGGATGTGTGATAAGCTTTTAAACTCAATTATTATCCTTTATTATGCTTTCAATTTTTAATTTACATTGTTGCTTTGTTATCTCTGATCTAATAACTTCTTCATAAACAGTTGGGAAAAATAACTTCCCTAGGAAGGAAATAAGGTACAGGCAGTGACTTCCTTGATATGAATTTTTTTTTCCCCTTTGAGATGGAAAAAAAAGTGTGATTATTAGGTAAATTTTGCCTGTTCTGGTCTTATATGATCTCTTTCTGAGATAGTAAATGGAAAAAGCTACACATCTCTTTTGTTGAGGTCAATGCATTCAAACATGGACCTTTTACTCTTGATGACAAGAATGGAATTTTAGTTTTTTATTAGCAAATGGCATTGGACAATGTTGAGCTCTCCATTGAGATGAAATATCAGAGAATGTTACTAAAATATTTTAAAACATTAAGCTCTGGGAAGACTTGCTGCTAATTTTAGTAGTCCAAACTTATTTTCTACATGACTGAATCCAGAGATTAAGTTTCAGACTATTACTTTAAAATAAGATTGAGTCTGAAGAACATGCAGAGTTTTAAAGACAAGATTTCACCTTTATCAAGCTAAGCACCTCTGCAGTACACATTGTGACTTGAAGTAGAATAATTTTGAATGTGCAGAGTTTCCCAATGGGTTTTTTGTACTTTACTTTTTTATTATATCCTCAAAGAGGGAAGAGAATAACACATCCTGTCTTTTATCCATTTTGATTTTCTGTTAAAAGGCATTTTTAAGCTACAGGATGTATTTGTACTTTCTACAGCTTCCTTTGTAATTTTTTTTTCATTGTAGTTTGAGTTATTTTGCCCCTAATGCAAACATTGTCTGTCTGACCCAAGGGTTCTTGTAGACTGCTTATTCTCTGCAGAAAACAAGCTAGACTAACTTGGATTGGGAACAAAAGGAGGAAAACTCCATCTGCTATCATTAGGTATCTGTGTACGTTGCTGGTTACTCAGTAGATGTGGAGATGTTAGTTTCCATAGAAGCTTTTCATTTTGGGCTTGTGTTGACCGTGCTTCAGCTTAAAAGTTCTGTAATATGTCAGTTGATTCAGTGGAAAAGACTAACTTAGATGGATTGTGTACAGTTTTTTCTGCACCTGTAGATGCCCTTCTAAACTAGCACCATGGGAGTATCCACTTCCTTAGGACTTCTCCTATGATGAATAAATTCATGGAGAAGAGGAGGCTCAGGGGTGACATCATTGCTGTCTACAAGTACCTGAAAGGAGGCTGTAGCCAGGTGGGAGTTGGTCTCCTCTCTCAGGCAACCAGCAATAAAACAAGAGGACACAGTCTCAAGTTGTGCCAGGGGAAATATAGGCTGGATGTTAGGAGGAAGTTCTTCACAGCGAGAATAATTTGCCATTGGAATGGGCTGCCCAGGGAGGTGGAATCACCATCCCTGGAGGTGTTCAAGAAAAGACTGGATGAGGCACTTTGTGCTATGGTCTAGTTGATTGGATAAGGCTGGGTGCTAGGTTGACCTGGATCATCTTGGAGGTTTCTTTGAACATGGCTGATTCTATGATCAGATATACCCACTAAGAAGTGTCTTGTATGAGATGTAATAAATGCATCTTTGCAAGACAAGGACTTCTGTAGATTTTTCTGGTGGTAAGGATCAGAAGCCAAGTAGAGAATATACTTACTGGGGCAAATGATTACTGCAGCAGGAACTAATGGCTTTCCTCCCACCCTCTCCACAATAGTCCCCAAAGTCCATTTTTGAGTACACTTCCAGGCCATTTTTTTGGCCTCCTAGGGTACAATTCCTCTCCTCAGGATTTTCTGTACATGGAAAACAGAGGTGAAAAACTAACCAAAAACAAAGTTAAAAAAAAAACCAAAACCCACACTACCAAAACCAATCCAAGCCCTGGAAGCAGAGTGAAAGAGTGAACAATTGTAGTGCATGGAGGTAGTCAACATAAGCAAGCAGGAAAGAAATATATTGGCTTGCGATTTGGCAGGTTTTGTATGGTTTAGATCAGGTCAGAAGTTTGAACTGAGCATAGCCAGCAGTCATTTTTCTAATAAAAGGATTGTCCTTTTTACTTGAAAATCAATCCATGTGGTGGTTTTTTGAGTAGAAGTAGTGTAAAATGAAAATTTACCTACACCTATATTTTAATATGTGCTACTTTAAAAAGCAACATTTAGCTTCTTTGGCTTACATAAACATTAACTTGTCATTATTTTGCTCCAGAGAGATAAGTGTTATTACCTGATAAAAGATAAATCAATTATTTCTCATTTTTCCTCCTTGCCATTGTCATTATTTTGTGTATCTCCAAGTGATTCCTGTTATGCAGCTTTTATTTCCATTAAAAACCTTATAAACCATTGAAACTAATTAATTATTAAACCTGTTTCTGTTTGACTGGATTACCTTCATTCCTTCTGATACATAAGGCAAGGCATATTGGTTCCATAGGGTCTCAGTTTCATAAAAATAACAACTGGAAGGCAGTAAATTGCAGTTTGCAAAAAAAACCAAACCACCACAACCCACTCTTCAAGCCTATCAGGCATACTTCCAGAGTTCTCTAAGGAACAATTGAAAGGTTTCATTTCTTTTAATATGAAATATTAACCCTTATGGTTTCATACTGGTTTTAGAATCAGCCAGGTTGGAAGAGACCTCCAAGATGATCCAGGCCAACCTAGCACCCAGCCCTATCCAATCAACTAGACCATGGCACTAAGTGCCTCATCCAGACTTTTCTTGAACATCTGCAGAGACAGTTACTCCACCATCTCCCTGGGCAGCCCATTCCAATGCCAATCACTCTCTCTGTGAAGAACTTCCTCCTAACATCCAGCCTATACTTCCCCTGGCACAACTTGAGACTGTGTCCCCTTGTTCTGTTGCTGATTGCCTGGGAAAAGAGACCAACCCCCACCTGCCTACAACCTCCCTTCAGGTAGTTGCAGACAGCAATGAGGTCACCCCTGAGCCTCCTCTTCTGCAGGCTGCACACCCCCAGCTCCCTCAGCCTCTCTTCATAGGGTTTGTGTTCCAGGCCTTTCACCAGCTTTGTCACTCTTCTCTGGACACATTCCAGCATCTCAACATCTCTCTTGAGGATCCCAGAACTTGATACAGCACTCAAGGTGTGGTCTGACCAGTGTTGAGTACAAGAGAAGAAGCCCTCTACTCCTTAAGCTACTTTGCCACTATGAATTCTTGTCTTGGACTTCTCAGAGTCATGTAGGCTTGTCATCTGGATGACCATGATGATGCACTGTCAGGCAATTGACAGAGGGCCAACAGCACTCAGTGGTGATTCCATGCTTCGTATCAGCCTTCTCCTGATGACCCAGTTTTCTGATTGTGTCCTTGCTAAGGATGACCACACACATGGATGTGAGACTTTAGGCAGTAACTTCTAGGACTTTGTGAAGGGCATGAAGTAGAGTTTTCCTCTGCATCACTCTGAGCTGAATGATGCTATGTATTTGATCTCCACTGCATTAGGAGAAAGCTTTGTAATTTCTCAGTAGGAAAAGATATGAATGTGGAAAACAATCTTCTTGCATACATTGTGCTGCTAGTGTGAAAAGTAGTTAAATTGGTTAAAGAGTTTTAAATGCCAGATAAGAAAATCCTGGACCTTGAGGAGAAAATGTGAATCACTATTAGGATACTGGGAGATAAAACAATTCAGGATTAGAGACAACATTTCAGATAGAAAATAATAGAAATAAGGCCAAGCATGAAACTTCAATTTTAGCAGCAAAGATAGGAATCTGCAGTCATCCCTATTAATGGACTGATGAAGCCAACATTTTAACTTTCTTTGGAGGTATGGACAGAACAATTTCTTTCTCTGCAAAAGACTTGCTACAGAATTCTTATGGAGCTTAGAAGATTTTAACAGTAGATTTCCATTAAATGTGTGAAGTGTTGTCTTCCTCTGCCATGACAGTGATGTGAGACAATGTCTGCTGTGGTGGTTGGGTGTTACCCACCCCCCACACTCCAGAAATCACCCAGACTAGACTCAGCTGGCTTAGGAAATTGAGGCTTATTATTTACAGTTGAGCACAATATATGAGCAGATATTTATGAGATATATACAGTTACATACAGAAATATACAAGGTAACAGGTAACACAGAAACACAACAACCCTCCCAGAAACCTGAGTCCCCAGGAGGGGCTCCCAACTGCTCTTCCTCCTTTTCCTCCTCTAGCTTACCTCAGACATTGCCTTGTGCCTCAAGGAAGAATGGGGGGTTGGCCAGGGGGATTAGGAAGCAAGTGGATTAATCGGAGAGACAGAGGGTGAGGTTAGAGAGAAATGCAGCCCAGAGCCCTGGTAGTGCCTGAATGCCAAATGCCTGATCTATGTTTGCATTCCTACTCTTATATGCCTCAGCAAGCCTGAGTGAAGTAGACATCACCATTGTTTCTCTTGTGCAGCCTGTGATCTGATCCTTCTCACCAAAACATTCTAGCTAGCTTCAGACTAGCACACCTGCATTAGCACAAAGGGCAGCTCAGAAAAGCAGATTTGCACTCCGAGACACCAGGTGCTGAGGACCCTGTTTGTGTTGTATGACAAGTTGAAGAGTTTCCTTTGGACTTAATGTAAGGTTGCTGAATGCACACAACTGGAAATGGAGAGCATTTGGTGTGTCTTTGAAAGATGCTCTATTTGTGTGCATTTGACTCAAACTCTCACTGAGACCTCTGAAATATGTGAACCAAACCACAGGAAGGGCATGCATGGGGGTAACTTGCTTTAGCTCTATGCTAAGCTGTATGCAGTAGTGTTGACAAATACTTAATGTTTCCATTGTTGCTTCCTCTCCCCTCAAATTGTAAAAGCACTTACTGCTATACTTTTACTCCTTCTCAAGCCTGAGTGTAACTTTATCTTCAAGTGTAGTGACAGCAAGGCTGGCTTATGCTGAACATTATGTATGGTTTCCTTGTGGAATTCACATTTGTAAACTCTGTTGTAAAGAGTTAGTCATGTTACATACTCGCATAGCATTTCTTGAATAACACATGTTAGACATTGTGAAATTAAACAAAACTACAATCTATATATGTTCCCTGTCTTTGAGTCATCTGCTTACTTAAAATATGGAACTACTACTGTAGTCTGGATGGATCATCTTTAAAGATCTTAGCTTTGCAGCTGTGGGCAACAAAGGAAAAGAATATCATTAGAACTTCAGAATTGTTTAAGCATTTCAAGAAATCATTAAGTAGATGCTGCTACTGTAGATTATATGTGGCTGTAAAGCACTTTTTTTAGGTGCCAGAAATACTTTATTCAAACAAAAGTTCTTGGCCATAAGAACACTTGGCCAAAATTTTATGAGGAATTTGGGAAAATGCCCAGTGGGATTTAGAAATGCTGCTAAGATTACCTGTAGAACTTCACTTTGAAATGGAAGCTAATGCTGAGATCTCTGAAGCATTATGTGACCTGAATGCAATTGTGGTGTATTGCAGAATCTTTCTTCATGCCTTTGTTTACAAAAGCACTTTTTAAACACTCCATCCCATGTGTGTGCAATACTCTTACAGTTAGAGCAACAATTATTATGTCCTTTATATTTCTTAGGCACTTTTTAATGTGACTATTAAATGCAATCTTATGCAATAGTGAATGTGTATGTGCAGCATTTAAATATAAGAACATGTTAATGTAGCTGCTCTCCTAATTGAACACTACATCCTTTTCCTCAATCTTAATGGGAAATGATAGGTGATGGAATTCCTTGTTGGAGGACCAGTGCTCATGCATGCACAGCAATGTGTGTGAAGATTGATTAATGTATCTCCTAGGCTGCACTGTGGTGAAGTCTTGATTTAGCCATATGTTTACCATCCCATTTTTCCCATCTACTTCTTTCTGGACCCTAGGGAAAGGAAGAAGCAAATGCCACTGTCTCGCGTTTTAGCTCTCATGCATTGAACAGCAGAAAGGGAGTGGTTAAGGCTTACTTCAAGGGCGGCTGAGTGCCGGTGGCCACAAGTGGTCAGGGCATCCTGATTCTTTGAGGGCCTCTGGAATGCTTGGAACATTAAGTGCTGCCTGAAGGGCTACAATACACTGTGTAGGAGTAGAGACGGGCAGGTATGTAAACAGGAGCTGAGGGAGCTTTAGGGGATGTCATGCTTCTCCCTGAGATGCGGGTGGGACATGGTGGAGGGAAACATGCTTAGCTCAATTAGGGCTGAATGGAGGTGCAGGCTTGCCGTCTTTCTGGGAAATCACTGGGAGATGGGTTTTCAAGCCTTCCAGTTATGATGAAATAGATTTGGAGACTACTAGATGTTTCCAAGTAGGACTGAACTTTTGAACCTTTCACTGATTGTGTTAAGTAACCCATTTCTCGTGATCCTTATTTGTCAGGTAGTCCAGAGGGACTGTATTTTATTTTAAGTCAATTATTTAAACCATTATTTATAAGGTTAATTTCCTTTGTGTAGTGTGTTGGAAGAGAAATACCTAGCAATAATTGAACTGATTTAATGACTTACATTTTCTGTTATTCTTGATAGTTTATTTCTGCTTTTTTTCATGTTGCTTGTTGATATATTCTAGGAAGGTCATTAATGTAGCCTGTAAATTTATGTTCTCCAAAATTGTGTTTCTGCTGATAGGGCTCCTGTGAGCTGAATTGTAGTCCTCCAGCAGCTTTTCCCTTTAACAGCAGCACATGTATAAGGTTACATATAAGTGATTAGATCAAGAATCTGCATTTCAACTAAAGTATTTAATTTATTTTTTCACCAGAGTACTCTCACATGGGCTTGTTTCTGAAAAGATTATTTTTAATTTTTGTATGTATATAGAATGTTAACTCCAGAAGCTTCAACATGTCCCCATAATAATCTTTCACAGCGTTTCAGATTGGAAAAAAAAAAGGTTAAAAAAAATCTCTTGGAATAAAAAAGCTCTGTAAAATAGGATTTCATTCATAATTTGACATTCTATTCAAGTGTTATTTTTTTTAATCTTGTATTTGGTGAACTGTAGGATAAAATTTGGACAAAATTGCCCAGAGAAAATTGTTCAAGTGCAGAGTCCTGCACCTGGGAAGGAATACTAAACTGCACCAGTACAGACTGGGAGGTGATCTGCTGGAGAGCAACCATGTGGAGAGGGGCCTGGAAGTCCCGATGGATAACAAGTTAACCATGGCACAGCAGTATATCCTTGTGGCCAAGAAGGCTTATGGGACCTTGGGGTGTGTTAAGAGTGTGTACAGCAGATCAAGGGAGGTTCTCCTTCTGCTCTACTCTGGTGAGACCTTATCTTGAGTACTGCATTTAGTTTTGGGCTCCCCTGTATAAGAGGGCCAGGGATCTGGTGGAGAGGGTCCAGCAGGGAACTACAAGGATGATTAGGGGACTGGAGCACTGCCTGATGAGAAGAGACTGAAGCACTTGGGGCTTTTTAATTTGGAGAAGAGAAGACTGAAAGGATTTAATAAATGTTTATGAACATCTGAAGGCTGGTCAGGAGTGAGGGAACAGGCTCTTCTCACTTGCTGCCTGTGATAGGACAAGGAGCGATGGGTACAAGTTGCAGCACAAGAGGTTCTGCTTCAACACAAGGGGGAACTTCTTTACTGTGAGGGTAACAGAGCACTGGAACAGGCTCCCCAGAGATGTTGTGGAGTTTCCATCTCTAGAGACTTTCAAGGCCTATCTGAATGATTTCCTCTGTGATCTGTACTAGATTGTGTGGTCCTGCTCTGGCAGGGGGGGTTTGACCAGATGACGTTTCAAGATTCCTTCCAGTCCCTGACAATCTAGGATTCTATGAGAACAACCAACCACTTCTTCAATGTTTTAAGAAAACTTTATGCTCTTTTTTTGCAAGTAATTATGTTTGATTTTAATTACAGTTTGAGGGGAGAAACAGATGAAGCAATCACAGGTATCAGTGTCATGTAAGAATACACTCAGAATTGTGAAGTGAAGCAATACAGCAACTTAAAGTTCACTTGAGTAGGGAAAAGTGCATTTGGTACTAAGAGTAACATAGGAGAAAACAATCATGATACTACTGTTGGTGTACTAACTTGTATTAAGCCTTACATTTGAGAAAGAGACACTTAATAGTTTTTAAGAGGAAATCACTTCACTTGACAGTTCTCTGGTCATGATTCAGCAAAACATTTCAAGAACCCAATCATAGAATTGCTTAGGTTGGAAAAAATCTTTAAGATAATTGAATCCAACCTTAAAACTAACACTGAAATTATTTAAAAACATCTTGCACATTGGTAAGAAGTAGTAGTTTCCTTCTTCAAGTAGTAACATGGAAAGAGAAGAATTGGGAATGAAGGAAAACCACAAGAAACAAACTACCAAACAAACCAATTCTCCGACAAGCAAATAATCACACCACAAACAAAAACAGTAAAAAAATCATGAAACACATAAAAAAACACCCAGCCAATTAAAATAAACAACAAATAACACTCCAAAACCCAGACAAAACTCCATGCAAAGCCACAATGAATTTGCATGTCCTGTTCTGTTTGCAGGTTTTCCTCCTCAGCAGCCACATTGCTGATATGACAGAGTCCCCAAAAGGCAAATGATTTTGGAGATCTAAATCCTTAGAGTACTTACTTAGTTTGAAAGGGTACTGGCCTTAATAGGAATTTGTGCTATTTAACTTTGAATAATTAATGATTCTTTGTGTGCTTTGTTGTCTAGCTGTTCTCATTTTGAGGGATTAGTCATAAATTTATGGGGTTTTTTGACCTCTGAGTTATTACTTGTAAATGAACCCAGGTTGGTGGTAGCCTGAAATAACTGCATTCTCTCGTCTGTTCGCACTCCTGCCTTAGGCAGCAGCATGTGATATACTTTGTGTGCTGTGTTTAAATGACTCACTGCTTTCCCATCTCCTGCCCTCCATAGCAGAAGCAACAGTGCAGGGCTTGAGAAGGGAAATCCCTTGCTGCTGCACGCAGGCAACAGGTGCATTTATGGTGTAGCCAAAGCTTGCTGTTCTGAGGTCACCTTCCTGCAGCCGGCAGTGTTGGTGCATCAGGCCATACATTGTCCTGTCGACAGCTGCCTAAACCAAAACCTTGCACACAGAGGATTCCCTTTATTCTGTTTCTGGTCCATTTGCATCCTAGGTTTAACTTTTTAAACTTCAAGCTTATCTTCAGCAGTAAATATAACCAGTCTTTTTTCTATCCTTCTTTCATGCTCTGATAACAGTAAGCAAACCAACTTTGCTTAGACACTTTTAGGGCATTGAACAGATTATATTTCACAAACAAGGCTGTTAGAATGAATATTGAATTGGTGGAAATTAAAACTTACAACTGATATTAGGTCATCTCCTTTCCCTTAGTTATTTTTCTCTTAAACTCTGTCCAGTGTGAGAACTTGCAACTAGCTGTGCTTCTACCTATACTATATGCAAGAGACTTAACAAGAGACTTATTCTCTTCACATCAGTGTCCTAATGTTTACTTTGGTGCAACAAAGCTTAAAACCAGTAGAAGTTCCAAAGGCAGGGATAGGATATTTAAGTGTATGGTGCTGTGGGTGACCTCATTCCCCAGCCACATGACCTAATTTAGGGAATGCAATAAACTGCAATTTAATCAATGTAACATGGCTGTATTGGTCTCCCCCTAGCCTATACCCTTTCCCCCCACCCCTTATGGTTTGACATCATCTGTCTATAGACATCTTTTGGTTGGTTTTTTTCAGAGTACATCAATCACACAAGCTGGGCATAAACTGAAGATCTGTGGGTTTGAACTGCAATAAAATCTCCTAGAGCTTTTGGTGTCACATCAATAGATGCAGCAGGGGAGTTATTTGTCATCTTTTCTGTCTTGGTACTTGAAGCATAAAATGCATGTGAGGACTAGGTTTGGATTTAGTCCTTTTTGAGAATTCCCTGAAGTCAATAGAAATGAAATATTGCAGGAGTTGCCCTGCTGGTTGCTTATTAAACACAGGTGGCACCCATGCAACACCAGTCTAATGACTGGGTATCTGCTCTTCTGGTGCTACCTCTTCACCCAGGCTTAGAGCTTAACATCAAGGGCAGGCTGCAGCAAGGCTAGTCTTCTTGTGCAGGGGACTTGTAAAGAAAAACAAAAGTGTTCCCAGCTAGTCTTCTAGGTCTTGTTTTATGGAGTTGTTAACATAAGGATGGGTAGAATACAGGATGCCTGTTATAAATATCCAAGTTACTAATTACTGAGCAAAGAGCTTGCTGTCTGGGAATGCAGTAAGCAATTTTGTCACTTAGCCTGTTTCACCTCTCTGGTAGACACTAACTGCATAGAACATATGGATGCAGTTGAATGCCTCTGCTGCTGATTTTTTTAATTTGTTTTCTTATTCTTCTACTTTATTAGACTTTTCTTGCCACCTGTGTGACACATCCCCACTTTGCTGTGGCAAAAAAATCAATTCCTTCATTGTGGTTAAAGCATTTAAGATCAGCCACCTGCCCATGGCTCTTCTCAGAATGTGGCTAATAATAACAACCACCATAAATCTCAGAGGTCTTGCATTTCTTGCTTCTGTTGGTTTCTAATATTGATTCTGCTAGTGGCTATGATGTAAAACAAAACTACTCTCTGGTTCTTTGCATATGTTAAAGTAGGTGAGCGATCTCAACCCAACTGAGCAATTTTAGTTCATAACTGTGGAAATTTTATGATACCTACTGCTTGCTTGGTTTGGAGAGGTAAATCTTTATGCACAAAGTTGCAAACTATATTACAACTAAATGGGATAGATTTGTACCTTTTTTCCCTGGGGCAGGTTCTTCAGACTTCTTAATGTGGAATGACTGTTAATGTTTTGATTGTCTCTCTTATTTATTATCGAGTCTTGAATGCTTCTTCAAATACCATTAAATGGGGTGTTTTTTCCCCCCAGAGTTGACTTGAGAGGTAGGCAGTTGTTTGTACAGTTTCTGTTACTGGCAGTCTATCCTGAACCACAGCAAGAGAGGAGTCATTTTGTTAGAGCCCATACTATGAAATCAGGGTGAAATTCTAGAAAGAATCCGGGAGTCTTACCTGTAAGTACAGTTCAGACTCATTTTTCTCTTTATATGTGGTCTTTTCTGCCCCAAAGTACTTACAACTATGAAGTATATGTTTGCATATACATGGTCTAGTTCAATCACACATTTATTTCTCCAAACTGGTGAAGTGTTTTGTGTTGGTGTTGCACCTCAGAATTTATCAGGAGTATTCTTTGGGTGACAGAATTTTCTCCTCTTGCCCTTAACTTACTTTTACTTAGTAATCTAAGCTCTAACTTTCTATCTGTATTTTAAATACTAACCAAATCTATCTAACCTTTTATTTCTAGGAAGGCTTCTGACTAAAATCTTATAAGAAGGGAGTGTAAGTCTGTGTTAACACAATATGCAGTTAGTGGTCTGTTTCCCTTACAGTCAAACCTTCTGTGTTGCTTCCTCAGCATTCATTTTATCCAAGCTTTCCAGACTGATATTTTCAGCAAAGGATGTGTTGTGATCATATGAAGTTTCCCAGATGTGGTGTTACCCTGCAGCTGCAAATAATATTGTGATAGGAAATACTACTTAAAAAAATACAGAAATCAGTCTCTATGGAAATGTCTTCAGATGACATCTGACAAATATGTGCATGGGGCTTCTGGGCAGAAACTGTTGCTGACATGAGAACATTGCTCTGTCATC
Source organism: Pogoniulus pusillus (assembly GCF_015220805.1). Taxonomy (NCBI): domain Eukaryota; kingdom Metazoa; phylum Chordata; class Aves; order Piciformes; family Lybiidae; genus Pogoniulus; species Pogoniulus pusillus. Next base: position 26,356,834 of record NC_087275.1, read on the forward strand.
CAGAGAGGTTCAAGGATTATGGGACTTGCTTACAAGCTCATTATTGTTCATTATCATGTTGAATTAATGAAATGTCAAATGCTGCCTTGGGCAATTTGCCTTAGTAGTTCCTCAGTAACAGTGGAGGAAATGTTCCTTTGGGTTATACTGGAATGGGTAAGGCTTTCACAGGTCTCATACTTGCAGTTGAAAGTGTAGTGCATATCACCACACTGCAGCACAGAGAGAATGAAACAGTGTGGAGAATGGATTACATCACCATGAATTTTATGACTCAAAGATGAACTATTAGAGTAAGATTTACTACAACTAGTGAGGATCTCAAGCTGGTGTTTCCTCCCCCCTCCTTTTTTTTTTTTTTTTTCTCAAATCTCTGATGTTTTCTCTTTGTTTTTGGTCTCCAAGTCATGCATAGTGTTGCCGACTTGGATCACATTTGCCTTGAGCTCGAACTTGTGCTTCTAATTGAGCACTCTGCACCTTTAGAGTGGTGCACTACACTTATTAGTTACACTTTTATTAACGGGAAAATAACATGGAGTCTTGAACAGCTTTTTTAATGAGCTTTGTAGGCTTTTAGTCCCAGATTCATTTACTACATGACTACTAAAATCACCTTAGTTCATGCCACTAGAATTAATTGCAGGTGTTGGAGTTGTTAGGGAACTCATCTGACTGCAGAGAGTACGGCTTGGTAGCTTTCAGGTCATCATGCTCATGGCCTAAAGTGTAGAAAACGAGAAGTCAAATATCTCTGTGCAGATAGTTTAAACACAGACAGGCTTCATGATGTGAAAAGCTGTAAGAGGATTATTCCTTATGTGAAGTGTACTTTGAAGTATGAGCTGTCTAGGGAAATATTTATCCATAACATGGTTGGTTTTCCTTTTTTGTTCTCCACTTAATAGTTCAATATATATATATGAAGTACTAGGGGTTTAATAGTTGATTGGTAAATTGATTTTCCAGTTGCTGAGTTCATAAGGAGAAATCTCCACTTGGAGATTAGTCTATAACTCATGATTCAAAAAAGCAGATTTAGTTTAGCAGCAGCTGTCAAATAAAGAAAGGGAACTTCTTTTGATGCCATGAGGAGGTAGTAGGCTTCAGCATAGATTGTACCATATAGCAGTAGTTTTGTTTAGCAATTGTATACAGCAGAACAACAGAAATCTGTTGACTGTAATATTTTGGGTACTGATGATTAAATGAATCTCTTTTAAAAAATAAACATTCTGAAAGGAATCTATGAAATTAAGAGCCTTTTTACTCTATTTTCATGTCTATCCTCAAATTTTAGGGATTTTTGTCTTAAGCATTTTGGTTGACTCGATGTGTCTGTGACTTTGCTTTTCTTAAGACTGGACACCATGCTTGTTTCATTCTGAAGTGTTTCAGGCTGCTGTTCCCACCTGTCAGTGGGAACAAGATGATGTACAGAAAGATTAGGATTGCTTTTACAGCTCATTGGTTATTGTTTGGAGGAAAGGCATGTACCAAGCAGACAGCTCTGGATATTTGGAAGCACAGTCCTAATAAGACATTCCCAGAATAATGGGAGTCTTTTTTTTTTTTACTTCTCTGAGATATATACATGCTTTTAAACTTTTCTTCAGCCACTATTTACTAATTACTTGTCTTTCTGTGGCTACTTTCTCAGATACTTGTGTATATTGATCTTCACATCAAAGGGCCTCTCAGAGTATTTAGCAATGTGTTAATGGAAAAAAAACCCCAAACTCCTGAAAACCTAGTTCTATAATTTGTCATTGGATATGTTTCACTTGTGTCAGTGTTTCTGACAACTGAATGACTTCCCCTCTTTATGATGGATGATGCATTCCTGTATTTCCTGGAATATCTCTTCTTCAGATCTACATCAAACCTTGCGTTGGCTTATTTGTTGCTGGTCAGCATCTCACTGGGCATTGCCAAGTGCCAGAAACTTCTATTTACCCCTTTTCTGTAAAGAAACAGCCTTAAATGTTGCCTAGGGAGGTTGTGGAGTCTCTTTGGAGACTTTCAAAACTTGCCTGGACACATTTCTGTGCAGACAACCTTAGGCAATCCTGCTTTTGGCCAAGGCATTGGACTCGGCGATCTCTGGAGGTCCCTTCCAACCTCTAAAGTTTTGTGATGCTGTGAAATAGTACTGTAACTGCTGATTCCACTATTTTCTCTTTGTCAGCTTCTCCCTGCCCACCACAGACTTTACAGTGATGTTTATAGACAATATGTTGGGAGCACATTCAGCACAATGGTCATCATTAGCGCTAATGTTTCTACTTCATCATAGGTTTTGCTCATACTTCTCCTACATGCTATAGATAGTCACAAAATTTCTTCAGGACAAGCAGCGTTTTTGTCTTCAAAATCATGTACACTGATGGAGTTTTATTTTTGCACTGGTGCTTTCTGTTCTGTCATACCAAGGTGCAGGCAGATAGTTCTTTACTTGGTGATAGACACTGGAGAATATCAGCCCTCCTTTTTCAATCACTAGGGAATAGCACTGTTGGTGAATGTCAGGCATAGAAGATTCCTCCTGTACTTCTCATTATCATGTAGAGCCATGGAATGTTTGTATTTGGAAGAGATCTCCAGAGATAACTCCAACCCCCCCTGCAAAGCGGGATCACTTAGGGTAGGTCACACAGTGACACATCCATGCAGGTTTTGGAGATCTCAAGGGAAGGAGACTCCACAGCCTCATCCAGCCCCTTGACCCAAAGCAGTGTTGATACAGGCTTACATGACCCTCAGTTGCTGCTGTTGAACCAGTGCACTGTATGAAAGCTAGCCTTGAATCTCAGAAGTGTCACAGCATGTGGCTGGAGGGCTGGGAGTCCAAAACACTCCGTTATCAGGGAAAGAGAAGCTTTTCTTGTTTAGTATCTGCTGTTTCAGTCTTCATGCCTAATTTCTTCCTATTAAATTGCTATTTTTCTCTTCCTTAAATTATTTTTAGATGATTGTAGAAATATTTCCCGTACTACAGTGGAATTATAAAACTGGATGTAAACAATGAAAAACAAGAGATGCATTTTTTGTTTGAAGTTTTTTTTTTTAGACTTCTGGCACATTTTGACCTTGCTACTTTCCAAATTTAGATGTAATGTTCAAGATGATTACTTAATAAGGTGATTAAAGAGTCTTTCAAGCAAACTTAGATTGTTGGAGAGTCTTCATCTTCCTGAAAGCTATTGAATGCTTTATAAAACTGGAAAAATAAATGCCAAGGAGGAGCAGTGAGGAGAAAAAATACAGTTCTATGTCAGACCATAGCTATTCTTCTTGAGAATTCCTTTATACATACAATATAATTTAAGAATGTGAGTTTAATATCTGACTTCTTGACTTAGTTTGAATTTCTAGCTAGCTTTGGCACAGAGGGAAAAATAGTTTTGGAAGTAGTATTTCTTTCTCCTAACCAGATATGAAAATACTGGTTTCTTTTCATGCAAGTACTCTGTTGAGGCAAAAAGAATGCTGGGTAGATAATCCTACTTGCTTTGCTAGAATAAATACTCCTTTCTTCTCGTCTTCCTGCCAATCTTCCATAATTTGGAGGGATACAAAAAGAAAATTTACAAAGTGTTTTTCCAGCATCAGCAGCTTTTAGGCTAGAGTTTTTGTTTGGTTACTGCAGGATCTTGTTTTCTCTGCAGAGTGATATAATGCTCATTCATACAGAAAAGAATGAGAAGAGAGACTTCATATTGTTTTGTCTAACACATTCATTATTTCACTTTTTAATCCAAGTAGGCCTTTTAGTTATTTTCAATGGCTCTGATCACTTGAGACATCTCCAGCAGTATAACTTAAAAAATACACCCTGAGGATGATATCCTGAAATATCCTGAGGATGTTTCATTTCCAATACTAGAAGGGTTTTGTTTCCTTCCCAAGAAAACATGAACTTCATTAACCTAATGATTTAGAATGGATATTTAGAGCTCCTTTTCTCCCTTCTGCAAACCCAGTGGCCAGGAATATTTAGTTTCAGAAAATCCTTGCAAAAGGATTAGACAGCAGTTTTCAGGCAGGTTCCCCTACACTGTCAAGTGGCACATTTATAATACAGTTTCTTTTATGCCATCTGACAACAAAAAGCCTTACTATGCAAAGGGCATATTTTCAAAGGATGACTGCTTATTTTTAATCTGTTAAAGCAAATCCAGACATACTTTCCAGACTTCTGGAGATAGTGAGAGACTAGGGAAAAAAGGACAAAAGTCCTACTGGGAATTGCAAGAAATATCCAGGAGAGAAAAGCAAGCAGTATACTCCTTTATATTTCTCTTTGGATTTTTAGTGTTTTTTTCTTCTGTGTGTTAAATTATCTTGATGGCAGGGAATGTATTTAGATTCTCCTGCTGCTTGGCCATACCATGTGGCAAAAACACTCCAGTGAAAACATGTTGAAGTGCTCTTGAAAGTGGGCAGCAAGCCTCTTGCAATGTGTGAATCGCGTGGTGCTGGAGGAGTTTGTGCAGCTGCCTAGCATGTTGGGGACTGTTGTGCAATCTGGTAGAGCTGCTCATGCAAGAATGTGTAACGAAGTTCCTATGTGAGTTGTGTGTTCCTCTTTAGAGCCGTGGGGAAACCTTCACTCCCAGGGAAAGCAATTAAAATGAAGGTTGCATTTTACGTTGTAACACAAAGACCTTAAAAATCAACAATGCTTGACTGTACTGGAAAGTTTGATATTGAGTGATTAGAATTGCATATATGAGTTTTGACTATGTATCTAGCTTCAAGGACAGCTTGTGAAGCCTATCTTAAGATGCACTTATGATAAATACCTACAGGAATGACAAAGACATCTTTCTGTTGCCAAAATTGGATTGTTTACTACAGAGCAGGAAGCAAATTCATGATCAGACCAGCGAAAAAAACACACAGAGGAAATCTTTCATTGCTATCATTAGTCATGCTTAGTTTTCAAAAGCAGGAAGGCTGTTTTATGCTTTATATATAGACCTCCTGCTGAAGAGGACTGTTTCATCAGCTGCCTTCTGCTTTTCCCCATCCTATAGAGGCCTTCCATTAAAGGTATTCTGTTGATCATCACCAGATACATTCATGTGCTTTCCATCATCAGGAAAGCTGATTATTTCTTTTGTGTGTTGGTGCATAATAAATATTCCCTTTTTTCATTTCTTTTTTGGGGAGAGCAGGGTTTTGTTGGTTTCTGAGTGCCTTTTTTTGTTTGGGGTTTTTGGTGGACTTACGTCATTACTGTCTTTTCTCTGGAGAAGCTAATCTTAAGTGAAAGAACTGAACATTGAGGAGAATATTGGGTTCCTGGTGTTTTGCTGCACGTTGGATCAAAAGATTAGGTATTTTTCACTTTTTTTAGATGCAAATGTGTTTTAGTGTTGACAGAGAAACACATTTGTTTTCCATTATAAGGAACATAACCTATTGACCTTTAACTGAAAATACATTATCATATTAGTTGTAGTTCTCTCTATTGAATCCTCAATCAACTCAGTCATTCATCATCTTGTTTGGATAAATATGCAGTTGAAATTATGAGGTAACATCTTTCTGGAGTTCCTTTAGTTTAGCTCATACAGTACAAAGGATGTGTTTGTGTGGTTAAATATGACACCTTTGAGAGACAAAAATCACTGGAAACAATCTCGCTTTGATTTGTATTGTTTGATGCTTCCTGAGCAAGTAGGTGTACTGTGCTGTTATCATTCCTTGGAGTAATTTGCTTTATTGCTTGTGTTCTTTCTTATTTCTCAAAGGATTCCATACTGCAGCAAGCTGATGATCATGTATGGGCATATGGTTAATGGAATTGTCTTTTTGCAATACATCAATAGCAGCTTGAATGTATCAATAACTCAGTCCAAGATTATTATAATAGCAGTTTTGTGTGCAGGCAAAACTCCTGCAAGTGGTCTTGCATGTCCAAACCTCATTATTTCAGTGCTGTGGAGCCATGCTCTGCTCTTGGGAGGAGCTGAGATCAATTTGAGGATGCACTCCTTGTTTCTACTTCAGATTATTTCCAGAATAATCTGTAGATGTCATCTGGAAGAGGTGGTCTAGTTTCCTATTTGTCTTTCATGTGATGATGCTTAGGAATGGAATCTTAAAATCTGTGGGGTCTGCTGGTTTCCCACCTTGTGGAAAACCTCATTAGTCATAAAATGAAACAAACTGTTTACCTGTTATGTGAGAAAACTGCAGGGTTTTTAAAGCAATTTTCATCTGTTTTTATGGAAGGGTAACAGATGCATTATGTATGATGCTTCTCCTCATTTGGATGCAGCACTTAGCTCTTAGTCTTTCATTTGTGCATTGATCTTCCAAGCTCCTATCATCTCAGGCCTCGTTTTCATTGCATTTAACAAACCTTTATTTGACGTCAAAACTCCATTTTAATAAGAGTGACAAGGTAATTTTTTTCTATCTGAGCATTCCTTTTTGTGTGTGTGCCTGAACTGTGATTATATGTAGTAGGGGAAAAGTGTTTGATTCAGTTATATTTTATGCAGAGAAGCAGTGAAGTCTTCTCAGCTTGTTCATTTTGCAGTGCCGCTCTCTGTGGTTGACTCACTGCTCTAGACAGTTGTTACAGACATTAATGAACCCCACTCTGAACTTCATTAATTGGAGCATAGAGGAGAGCAAAGCTTAAGTCAGATGGAATGTTTTCAATGGCAAGCCACAGTATCATTAACATATGTACTGAAGGGTAGAACAGGCTGATCTCAGTCAGACCTTAACTACTCTTTCCCACCTAACTTCTTTCAGTGAAATCTGGACAAGTGAAGCAACAGGAGAAGATATGGCTCCAGTTGAGCAATTGAAGCCCATCTTTACATTTATTTGCAACTCTGTGCTCACTATCAATGTGTCTGTGGGTTGTGTTTATCTCAAGATATGCTCCTCGATGCAAATGTTGAGTTAGAGACTATAAGGGCTCATATGCATTGGTTACAGCTAAGACAGTGGGCTCCTGGTCTGAGAGCTGCTATCAAATGCAGTGCAACAGAAATTCTTGTTCTGTTGCACTCTATGCAAAGCATTTTTTAAAAAGATAGCATTTTAAGATGTTTTCCTGTTGAATGGGTTTGAATTTGTAACAAAGTTCATGTTTTGTTAACAGAATTTCCTTAAACTTTTGGATGTTTGTATTCCACTTTTAAAATGGGGAATTGGAATAAGGCACTACAGGGTCTGAGTTAGGATGTAATAGTTTACATGCATGTTAAGCATGGTCATTAGTACAGTGCCTACACAAACCCTGTGGAGAGAGGCTGAGGGACCTGGGGTTGCTTAGCCTGGAGAAGAGAAGGCTCGAGGCAGACCTCATTGCTGTCTACAGCTACCTGAAGGGAGGTTGCAGCCATGTAGGGGTTGGTCTCTTCTGCCAGGCAACCAGCAACAGAACAAAGGGACACAGTTTCAAGTTGTGCCAGGGGAAGTATAGGCTGGCTGTTAGGAGGAAGTTCTTCACAGAGAGAGTGATTTGCCATTGGTATGGGCTGCCCAGGGAGGTGCTGCAATCACCGTCCCTGAGGGTGTTAAAGAAAAGCCTGGATGAGGCACTTAGTGTCATGGTCTAGTTGACTGGCTAGGGCTGGGTGCTAGGTTGGACTCTGTGATCTTTGAGGTCTCTTCCAACCTGGTTGCTTCTATGATTCTGTAACTTATCACACAGTACTTTCTGCGTTTGCCTAAGTGGAAGGCAAAGCAGCTCTAACTGATTACATGTTACAGGGCTCAGTTGCAATAGTTAATTTCCCTGCTGTTCCTCTGTGTTTTGCAGGAGAAGACAGTGATAGTGTTATGAATCAATTACTAAGTAGTCATTAGGAGGAAACACATATTGAATATATTAATCACTTCCATAATAAATTCTACAACTGCACACTAAGTGTGCTCATGCTATTGGTAAACAACTTATCATAAAGTACAAATTTTATCCTGTGTTACTCAAATCTATAAATAGGAGAGCAAAGCATCAAGGAAATACCTTATAGGTTATGATGGTTTGGGTGTACCCTGCCCCCCCAACTTTGGAAATAATCCAGACTAGACTCAGCCAGCTCTGGAAATTGAATGAAGCTTTATATTTATAGCTTAGCATGATATGCAAGCAGGTATTTACAGTATATGCAGTTATATACAGAAATAGACAACACAACAGGTAATACAGAAACCCAACAGCCCTCCCAGAAACCTGAGTCCACAAGAGGGGCTCCCAGCTGCCCTTCCACCTTCTCCCACTCCTCTCTACCTTACCTCAGATGTTGCCTTGTGCCCAAGGAAGATTGGAGGGTGGCCAGGGGTGTTAGGAAGCAGGTGGAATAATCAGAGAGATGGCAGGTTAGGTTAGAGAGAGAAATGCTACCCGCAGCCCAGACAGAGAGGGTCTGCCTTATCTATGTTTGGGTTCTTGTTCTTATGCATCCCAGCAAGCCTATGATTGAAGTAGACATCACCATTGTTTCCCTTTCACAACCTGTAATCTAGTTCTTACCAAAACATTGTAGCTAGCTTCAAGCTAGCACATAGGTGTAGCTCAGGCACAAGAGAACCACAAGGCTGAAAAATCCCATCAGCCTGGGAAACAGAAGTTGTAGGCTGAAGTATGGAGATGTCTTGGAGCCATGAGAATGACTGGTGGACTCGAGCGTCTCCTCTATAAAGAGAGACTGAGAGACCTGGGGCTGAATGTTAGGAAGTTCTTGCCAGAAAGAGTGATTGGCATTGCAATAGGCTGCCCAGGGAGGTGGTGGAGTCGCTGTCCCTGGAGGTGTTCAAGAAAAGCCTGGATGAGGCACTTAGTGCCATGGTCTAGTTGACTGGATAGGGCTGGCTGCTAGGTTAGACTGGATGATCTTGGAGGTCTCTTCCAACCTAACTGATTCTATGACCATCATTGCAACTAGTGAAACATTCTCTCCAGAAATTAGGCATTCAATATAGGCGACTTTTCTCTGTTGTTCAGTATGTGTTCAAAAAAAGCCTTCTACTTGTATTTTTTTCCTTCATATTAGTGGCTCAATATGGTAGTGAACAGAATGGAAAAAAGATAAAAAGATTTATGTTCTTTAGGAATGCAGTGCATTTAAGAAAACATGAATGTAACCAAAGTATGTGACCACTAAAACTGGGGAGACAAAGCTATTAATTTGATTTTAATTTAAAAACGAAGAAAATAAAAGCTGTACATATTTTACAAAATGTTAGCTTGTTGATATGGAATGTGGGGAAGTAATCACTTAGGAAATGTCATACAGCATAGCACTAATGCACCTTTATGTTTTACTTTTATATAGTATCAGAATAATAATTTCACAGCCTGATGTCCATGACATTTCAAAGTCCTTAAACTCCTTAAATACATGAAATCAGTACCACTTGGTTCATATTCTTCTTGGTATTTTTCCCTCTCAGAATAAAGAGGAAAATAATTATTTTCTTAGTCAAACAGTTTTTCTGTTGTCTCTGACAATAAGCCTGATAAGTTGTATGTATTTGATGGAAGCATAAAATACAGCTTATGAAGTATGCAACCGAATGGACATGTCCTTTTGGTGTAGGTAGGCATGTGCCAGGCTGTGGTTGCTTCATGAAATCTAGTAAGATGACTTGAACTTGCAGTTCAGTGATGTAAATGAAGCTTTGAGAAACTCAAGCATGTTTAAAAGTAATAATAAAGACAGCCTGGAAAACATAACTTTGACTATGTACCTCTGCCTCCTCAGCAACTACTGAGTGTTACCCCTAATGCTTCTCGATTGTGTTATGCAGCTCTCCAGAGCAGCCAGCCAGATAATCTGCATTAGGCTAAAGGCACACACCAGTAGAGCAGCTACAGAGGCACTCAGCTGCTGCAGCAGTTCACCTTCATTGTCATGTAGCACAAACTGAAGTTCAGACTGATCCCGATGGCGTCTTCTAGTCTTGTGGTGCCAACCTGTGTGTGTAAGTGGGGTGCATGATCCTTTGTCACCCCATAAAAAGCATGAGTGCAACAAAACAGGGTGGGAATTTTCTGGATCTTTCCATATCTGTGGAAATGAGTGCTTTGGTGACTCCTGTGTTTTTCATGGCCTCTTATGGAGTGTTTGTGGTGATGACAGCATTGGTCATCTTATTGTCCTTCGGTAAGAAAAGCAGGTTGAGAACATCTCATTGTGGGTACCCGAGTCTGGATTGTGCTCCTCCAAAGCTGTCAGCCTGAATCAGTGGAAACTGCATAGATGTGCTTGAGCACAAATGAAGCTTGGTGCCTGGTGTATAAAGTTATTCCTATGCAAATAAGTGAGTTTTAGATTTGCAGTAGGCATGTCGTAGACTGCTGAAATCAGTGGGACAAAGAATTCAGCTCATGCTTAAATGAAGCTTCCACCTTCTGAATACAATCTAGTATTTATGTTCTAGTAGATGGAGTACTTAACTACTGCCAGGGCCCTTCTGTTAAATATGCATTTGACATACATTATATTTTTAAATCAAACTTTTAGATTGGAATATTGAATGGCTGATAGCACCTTTTCTCACAGTATTCAGGTAGAGAAGCAAACCTTTCTGTGTCTAGAGATGCATGAAGAATATTGTTTTCATGCATATATGAAGATTGACACAACATACCTTTAAAACTGCAGGACTTCTGTGGCAGTTCAGTGGCTTGTGTGGGGTGCAATGAACATGAGAATGCTATACATGGCACCAGTAAACTTTCAGCAATAAGCAGCAGAGAGTTGTGAGAACAGAGAACTAGAGCCTCTTTATATGCAGGACATTACATTTAAGAGACTAAGCATTATGACTGTCCACCATTGCTCTGCTTGCAGTATTTTCTCCTGGGCATCTTTCCTGTGTGCTTTTTGCGTGTCAATGCTTTCGCAGGAAACCTGTCCTTGAAATAGAGATGGCTTATGAATTCTCCTGTGTATTACAGGAATCTTCTGGTTGCTGAGTCTGGTCCTTTCCATGGCTGACAGTTTGGTGCTACCATAATTCATTGTGGGAAACCTCCAAAGTGAACTTAATGATGTTGTGCTTTGCTAATGTGTACATACACATCAGGTACAGAGTCCCTGTGCAGGTGTCCCCAGATATATTTCTGTCTCAGAAAATGACAGTTTCCACTACTTTGGGAAGACTAAAAAGCTCTTCTGAAATCCAAGGTGCATTTGAAACAAGTAGGCAAAAAGTCTCTACCTAGAAATTCAGTTCTCAGAAGTGCATTTCTTAACATGTGAATTATGGCATAAATCTTAGAACTGTGACTATAGCTGCACAAATAACAGTGACGCTCTCTCCTTTTGAAAGTTACATAAATACAGCAGCATTTTAGGTACCTGGATTTATCATTAGCTTCAGGTTTTGAAGGATGAAGAGTGATGGGATTTCCTTACATAACACCAAGTGGATAAGAGTGCACAAATAGCACACATCGGCTTTCTTTAGTTTGAATCCAAGCATTCATACATTATTCAAGGTGAGAACACACTGTATTCATCTGAAAAACACACAGGACAACTACTACTGATTCTTTTTCTTTCACAAAGGACAGAATAATATTTTAACATGTTTAATTGATGCTTTCTTGTAAACCACATGACCTGTGTCCCAGCAATTTGGTTTTGCTGTCCAAAAGTATCTCCCTAATGAGCCACTGAGAATAAATGTCAGCTTTAAGGGTTAACCTCTTCTGAGAGGTGGTCTGGAACTTGACTCCAGGTGTGTGTGCGCATGTGTGTCTCTCTCTCTCTCTCCCCCTTTTAACCTTCTAACTAAGATCTTTATTACAGGGAGAGGGGAGGACATGCTAAAATATTTGTTCAATTGGGCTTTTGGGTCTCCAGGGAGCTTAAACCAGGACAGAGAGAGAACAAATGTTTTTAGGGCTGTGTGACTAAAACCCAATTTCCGGGCCCTGTGTCCAGCAAAGGAGTCGCACATCTCCCTTGCTTCAATCATTTGCATAGATTGTCAGGGCAGGGAGTCATAAGGTTGATATTCAAACCCACCTGGATATGTTTCTTTGTGGCCTGGTCTAGGTGATTCTGCTCTGGCAGGAGGTGTGGACTAGATGATCTTTTGAGGTCCTTTCCAGCCTATGACATTCTGTGTTTTATGTTAATAAATACTTAATCCAAGTTTTCAGGACTTATTTCAAGTCTTATTCTGCCAAAAGGTGATTCTGAATCTTTGTCTGCAGCAAGGAGATCACAGACAACTATTTCATATTAATTCTGTAACTAAAATGTAAGATGCTGTTGATTCTTTCTACACCTGGTGGGTTTGATGCTGGCTGGTTTAGATGCAGATCACAGTAGCTCGATTGTATCTGTTCTCTTTCTTCCTACAGACTCAAGCTAAATGAGATTAATTATCAAAAACAACAGGAGGGTAAGGGAAATATGAGAGCATGGAATATTTTTTCTGACTTTTCAAGATTTTTTTTTTACCACAGTGTTACTGTGCAGCAAATGACTGATAAATGTTATGTGCATGATATTAATTATTATATAAGATCAGCTATGGAAAATCTTATGCATTGAAGTGCCTTCTCCATGGGTGCGTCACAGAAACCTTGTGATTTGTCTGAGAGGGAGTGCTTAAAACTTGTGCACATCTGTATAATGTGCTTGCAAGTACTATGGAGGCCAATTATTTTAACATCTTGGTTTCAAGGACATTGTAACTTGTTTCTTGGAGTAGTAAAAGAAAACAAAGATGAAAAAAGAAAATGAAAGATTTCATAGACTTTCATCTTGGCTTGTCATATCTGGAAGTCCTGATGTAGCATGTACCAAAAAAAAGGGGGGGGGGGGGGGGCAAAAAAGTAAAATAAAGAGCAAAAATGCATTGTACCATGAGTGGTAAATGAAATCAGAGTGTATAGTAAAGAGAAATAAAACCACAAAGACAACTTTGATATGCCTTGGTTCACATAAATAATTGATGAGGACTGCATAAATTGATTTTGTTAACTCTTCCTTTTTTTGACTTTGATGTATAATTCATGGGCTGAAAAATAGAAGGAATCCAAGAAGATTTGGTTTTTAGAGGGTCTTGGAATACATCACTAAACATTTGTTTGGAGATCACATTTATTGTTATAATTGGAAGTATGAACAGCTGCCTAATTTGAGAACCCCAGTATAAAGAAAAGGAATAGGATAATCAGGAAAATCTAAAGTGTCCTCTTTCTTTTTTACACTCCCCTTTTCAAAACTGGAGTGAAGATAATGGAAAATGGCAATGCTATAAGATGACCTATACCTCTTTGATCAAGTGAAATAACTGGATTTAATTTATTTCTATTTAACACTGAAAATTATGAGTGTGTAGTGGGTGAGAACAGCTTGATAGAAAATGTTATGAGACTGTTGTGAATTTGAATGGTCGATATAATGATGGTTATATAGATCCATTCTTTGTTCTATTTTGCTGTAGAGACTAGATTTTTCTTCTCTTTATGATGTACTTGGCTCAGTGAAAAGAAAGTTCTAAATGCTTCTATAAACCTGTTTATTCTTTTCTACAAACTGATGAAATCAGACAGAGTCCCAGATCAGTTGTTGTAATGTTCTGGCTGTCAAGCAACAGACAGAAAAAGTAATCAGGTCACTTTAATGCCTTTTTCAGACAATATACCTCCATTTACTCTATTTTCCCTAGAATTTAAAAAGATACAAATGGCTCTGTTGAAGAAAATAATCTAGGAGGGAGAAGAAATAGAAGGCAGAAGATACCTGTGCTACTTTCCTCTAAGTGCTTAGCTGGCGATAACTCATGCACACAACAGCTCTCTGAGGTGCATTGCTGGAGGTGTTATCTCCACTTACAGGATTTCTCATTTGACCAGCAGCACAGCTTTTGCTGGCATCTCAAGGGAGGAATAAAAAACGAAAAGTCTGAAGAGCCTATGCAATATGCTGCATCTGTGTGCATGCTATGGCAACTCAGCTGCTGTGAAATTTTGCCCATAGAGGCTGATACCAATGTTCACTGGAGGTGGTTTTGCTTCTTAGGGAGCATATCCTGTGTAGTTGTGTTGTGGTGACTGGTTGAGGACTTAGTAAATTGCTCAGCATGTGTGGAAATACTGAAGTTTTTGCCATTGTGGAATTAAAAAATCACAGAACTATAGAGGTTGGAAGGGACCTCCAAAGATTGAGGTCTGCCACCCCCCTCCTGAGGTATCCAGGTGGGTTTTGAAAGCCTCCAGAGAATTCTTCACAATCCCTATGGGTGGCCAGTTCCAGTGCTCTGTCACCCTCACTGTAAAGTTTCTCCTCGTGTTGAGGTGAAACCTTCTATGTTCCCATTTGTAGCTGTTGCTCCTTGTCTTCTTCCTGTGGACCACTGAAAAGAGATTGGCCCCGTCTGCCTGACACCCCTCAGACACTTGCCTACATGGATCAGATCTCCTCTCAGGCTTCTCTTCTCTAGGCTAAACAGCCCCAGGTTTCTCTAGGCTCGAGTCAAACACTGTTAGTTACTAGCAGAACAACCCAAGGCTCCTTTTGTTTTTTCAGTACCAGTAGTATTGTCAGATCAGAAATTAGTACTGTGCAATATGAGGAATGTAATCAAACCTTTGTCATGAGGATGTGCATTATTTAGAGTACAACACAAACACCCAAAAAAAAAAATCAGATTCACTTGTGTTTGCCTACCTAGCATTTGCTCACAGCCCTCACCCCCTGGTACTTTTCCCTGCCCAGGCTGTCCTGGCTGGGGTAGCCCCAGAGAGGTCACCTGTGATAATACACTGGGGACATCCATACTTCAGAGAGCATGAAAAGCTGGAGTGCAGTTGGCAGAAGTAGAGCATTACTTGAATAAAGTTTTAGAGCCTAGATTTTGGACTCTGGATTTTTTTCCATTCTACTCAAGAGCACAAGTAGCTGCTTCTACCTCAGTTTTCACTTCCCTGCCAATAACTGAAGGAAGGGAAGTGTAACCTCCATTTGAAATCACTTTTTTAACTATTTCACAGGAATTATATTGATGTTTAGGGACAAATACCTTTTTCTATCCTATTTATGGACTTGGGCAATCCCAGAATTGTTTTGCTTTAAAAAGTGCCTCTAATATCATGGAGTTGAACCAGCAGCCTAACACCATCATGACAATTAAAACATCCAAACTAAACCTTCCCTGGCACAATTTCTGGGCCATTTTCTCTTGCCCTATCACCTGATTCTAGAGAGAAAAAACTGTCCTCCAGCTGCCTACAATCTCCTTTCAAGTAGTTTTAGAAAGCAATGAGGTCTTTTCTCAACTGTTCTTCACAAGACTTGTTCTCTAGGCCCTACACCAGCTGTGTTGGCTTTGTCTGGACATCCTCCAGAAACTCAATGTCTTTCTTGCAGTTAGGGGCCCAAAACTGAACACATTATTTAAGGTGCTGCCTCACCAGGGCTGAGCACAGGGGCATGATCACTGCTCTACTCTTGCAGGCCATGCTATTCCTGATAAAGGCCAGGATGCTCTTGGCCTTCTTGGCTAACTGAGCACATTGATGGCTCACATTCAGCCAGCTGTTAATACCCTCTGGTCCTTTGACAGGTCTTGCTTGATACACTTTAGAAGTAAAGTATCTGCCACGAACTGGAAAGAAAAATTCAGCCTACTTTTAATGGCTTTGCTGTAGTTAGATAACAATAAAAACAGATGAGAAAGCAATGTCTGTTTTCTGTGCATGTGGTTGCAGGAAAACACTCCTTCACAGAACATTCTCTAGGATAAGAATGCATTGTAGCCTGAATGACTGTGGTGTGGTCTCAGCAGTCATAGCAGAGATCTTGAAAGCACTGGCAGAAAAGGAAACCAGATTTGCCCACGCTAGAGAACTGTGTGTTGATCAGTATGAATGCAACCCAGAGAGGAATACATTCTAGACATTTATGAACCAGATACACATGGTTTGATTGTGCTGGTGAAGCCATTAGCATGCTGTCTTGTGGGTGTATGACTTGAAAAGTAGTAAGAATAGCAGGAATCCCTTTTTGGAGGAAATTATATGTCTAAACTGACATTAAGGTGAAGCCAAAGCATTCCATTAAGTTGTTTGCTAATGACTGCTTAAACCCTCAAGTTAAAAAATGTAAAGCCCTTTCTATCAACCTCTGAAAACTGTTTGTAATTAATAGCATAGATGAAATTGCCTTCAGTTTTTATGTTGTGGGCTTACAAATACAAGAACTACTGTGGATGCTGTGCATCAGGACTGGGTTGTCCTGTGTTCTGTGCTGTACAGATACATGCAGAGGTATCATCTGCTATCATTAAAATAAACAGTACTTTACTATCTACTCTAAGTTTTCGCTGCTTGTGCTAAATTAGCCTGGTATCCCACTGTTAAATCTGGATGCAATATCACAGTGGAGTAGAGTGTATTTATGTAGCACCAGAAAGGTCCTTTGTGTATTAATTATTTCACAGTTTCTTTTGTGTTTCTTCGGTCTGAATAACATGCCAGGCGTATACTCATGATGAATATCCATTTCCCCCAACTGAGAGTACCAGCAAAAGTATGGAGGTTTTACTGTAATTAGGTCTTTTTCAGATCTGTGTATGATCTTTTGATTACATTTCTTATTACATTTTGGAAGAGATAATTAATACCATATCCTGTAACATGATTTCCTATCAAAACCAGAAGTATGCACTGCTTTTATTTAAGACTGCAGCGTACCACAGTAATTGAATTTTGTAGACCAGAGGCTTAAAAGGAGTGGAGTTTTGGTTTATTATAAGAGAGTGTTACTTCCCAATATCAAGGTGTGAGTTGCTTGCCAGGAATGTGCTTTTGTCAGGCTGTAAGCCTAGATGGACACTGGGGAATCTCAACTGAAGTGTCAGTAGAGGTGGCAGAGATTGGTGGGATGTGACCTTGATATTACTTTTCCCTTCCCTCTTCACACAGTACTGGGAGCAGGCTCGCAGCATAGGTGAGATTTCCAGTCCATTATAAATTAATCATAGAATCAAACAGGTTGGAAGAGTGCAAGCTAGCACCCATCTCTATCCAGTCAACTAGACTGTGGCACTAAGTGCCTCATCCAGGCTTTACTTGACCACCTCCAGGGATGGCAACTCCTCCATTTCCCTGGGCAGCCCATTCCAGTGGCAAATCACTCTCTCTGAAGGACTTCCTCTTAAAATGCAACCTATACCTCTCCAGAGCTTGAGACTCTGTTCCCTTGTTCTGTTGCTGGTTGTCTGGGAGAAGAGGCCAACCCCCACCTGGCTAACAGCAATGAGGTCACCCCTGAGCCTCCTCTTCTGCAGGCTGCACACCCCCAGCTCCCTCAGCCTCTCCTCATAGGGGTTGTGTTCCAGGCCTCTCACCAGCTTTGTTGAAAAGGACCTCCATGTTTGATGTGCTCAGGATGTTTTGCCAGCAGTCAGAACTCTGTCATGTTTTTCTTCTATACTCATCTTCTTGATGTTTCCTTCAGGCATGCTTGGCCCATGAGCCAGTTAAATGTTGCTTTTCTCCATTTCTTAACCTTGTAATTCTTTTATTTTGCAGAATGATGAGTTGTAGAACCTGGTCTAGGGAGCAGGCATCTTCATGGTTACTTAAAAAATAACATGATACAAAAACCTTTCTGTATGTCACACAGATCAAAGTACAGAATGGTGTAGTCATTTGTTTTGCAAAGCAAACTTGTAAAATCTGTTAAGTCCACTTGGCTTTTCAGCTAAGTTTGCTTTAGTTTGTGCTTTATTTCCTTTGAGTTCTCTTGATTTTCCCCATTGTTTCCCCCAAAAAAAAGAAAAAATCATATTCAGTCAAACAACTTTCATATACTTTGTATGGTTGTACATTTTCTGTTCCTGTTACTCAAAAGAATCCCAATTCAGTCGTAATATCTGAAAGTAAGACTGAAGTCTAGATTCTAAACCTGGCACCATGCACTAATGTCCTGGCTTCCAAGAAGAAAACAATTATGTGCAATGTGTATTCTCTCAATTTATGTCTAAATTTATTTATTTCTCTATCAGGGCCATGAGGATGATTAGGGGACTGGAGCATGTCTCTTACAAGGAGAGGTTGAGGTGCAAAACTCTTTACCCTGGAAAGCAGAGGACTGAGGGGGCATGTTATCAATGCAGATAAATATCTAACGTGTGGAGGTTATGAAGATGAGACAGGGATCCTTTTAGTGTTGGGACAAGGGGCAACAGGTGCAAAGTAGAACACAGGAGTTTCACTTCAACTTAAGGAGAAACTTCTTTACAATGAGAGTGACTGAGCCCTGAAACAGGCTGCCCAGAGAGGTTGTGGAGTCAGCTTCTTGGGGGACTTGAATGTCTGCAGGGAAGAAATCCGCCTGGCTGAATTTCTATACAACCTGATCTGGGTGTTGCCTGTGTTAGCAGGGCAATTGAACTAGATGATTTCCAAAGCTCACTTCCAAACCCTACTCTTTTATGATTTTGTTTTTATTGGATTGATAAGAATGCAACATTGCTTCTTTGATTCCTAGATAGCAATAATGATTTCCACAGTACTGGGTACAATAATGCCCCAAAAAAAGAATCTTTCCGAAATCTACTAAACAAAATTTGAAACTTACCATGTCCCTTTGTCCAGCAGAAGTAGGGAGGTGATTGTCCTCTTGTATTCAGCCCTGGTGAGAACACATCTTGAGTGTTGTGTTCAGTTTGGGGGACCTCAGTACAAGAGGGATGTGGAGATGCTGAAGTGACTGCAGAGGAGGGCAACAAACATGTCTCATTGCTATGTACAGCTACCTGAAAAGCAGTTGCAGAGTGGCTGGTGCTGGTCTCAGACATAGAATGAGTGGGAATGGCCTCAAGTTGTGACTGGGAAGGTTTAGATTGATATTAGGAAAAAAAACCTTTCCAGTCAAGAGTGATCAGGCATTGGAATGGGCTGCCCAGAGAGGTGGCGGAGTCACCAGCCCTGGATGTGTTTAAAGGCTGTTTGGATGTGCTGCTTGGGGATATCGTTTAAGGTGTATATGGTGTAGGGTTATTGGTTGGACTTGGTGATCCTGAGGCTCTTTTCCAACCTGAATGTTTTTGTGATTCAGCTGTGGAATGGGAAAAAAGAGTTACTTGCATAGTAAAAAGAAAATGAAACTGCAGAGCTGTGCCAGTTGCAAAGAAAATTCACAGTATGTTGAAACATTGCAAAGTACTCATGGTTATCTGCTATATTACATAACTTGAATCTGAGCTGCTTTAGCAAAAAAAAGACTCTTTTTTTATTCCTTCATCTACAGTACTGAGGTTGACATTTTGAAAAGCAAATGGTAAGCCTGAGAGTTTGAGAAGTCAGTTTAAGATGTCTTAGAAAGGCTTTAGGAGATTAAATGGCCACCATCTGAAAAATAGTCCTTTTTGACACCTCTAAACTCTAACACCCAGAATTATTAGGTGCTTCTGAAATTTTTGATCATACAATGTCTGTGTAGTTTTAAGTTATTCATGGGCCTAACAGGGCAATAAGTCTTTGTGGAATGGATAAATGATGGAAGATAAAATGGCACTACAGTCTAAGAATAAGTTGCATGAATCTTCACATCATTTCTGTGTGCATAACACCAGTTTTTCTTCACTTAATTTAGTGCTACCATCCAACTGATGGCAGTGCAGCACACATAGAATCTGTTTATGGCAAATCTTTCTTAATTGATTTTATTCTTCTGTAGCAGTTTTCCATAAGGTTTTAGTTTCATGTGTCAACATGTTCTTACTAAAGAGAATTAGAAACTTACTGAACAAGGAACTGGGTTGTGATGAAATAAACACTGGCCCCAGAAGAGAAGAGCAGGAAATCTTCTACAAAGATGATAATAAAGGCAAGTTAAATTCCAGTTGACACAACTGCAGTTGAAGGTAATACACTGAACTGTCAACTTATTTATATTTCTTACTGACACCCACCTCTGTGAAGGTGTTATCAGAGGATCTGATTGAAGGGCTTCATAGGAGTCGTTTGAGATAAGTAGGCAATGTCTGCATTAATAAACACCCAAGATCAAATAGGAATCACTGAGGAGTTTTTAAGTGAGGTAGAGATGAAGCAGCTCATATAAATTGCCAATAGTTATGTGAAGCTTCTTGTATTACTGATGCCAAGGCTCCAGAGGCAAGATTGGAACTGCTGCCAGTTCAGGTTGAAGACTGCATAGGGTAAATGAGGAGAAACGATAGCAAACAATGAATGGAGGAACACAGGACTAAACACAATACACCAGGGAGGTCTTTATAAAGGAAATTCATGCTTGGCCAACCTGATCTTGTTTGAGCAGCTTGCCAGGATTTCCAGAAGCCGTTAGACAGTTCCCCTTAATCAAAGGCTCTTACAGAAAGGAAGCTGCCATTTGGAAGGAGAGAAGATCCTTGCAGGTGTGGGTAGTAGCTTAAAGAACAACTCTTGCCCCTGACCTTTATTTGCTAAGCTTTGAGATCTTAGTTTAGGTGAAGTGTTAAGTGAGGTAGGTAAAATATATAAGATATTCACAAAGTGATTTGTAGTAAGTAATGTTGTCTGTTGCTCTCTGCTGAAGTAAACGTGTAACTTCCTGAAATGATTTCAGCAACTGGCCAGAGATGAACCTCACAGAACTAACAAGCATTCAGCTGTGTCACTGCAATCTGCATCTGACCTTACAGTCAACAGATTTAAATCTCTTGCTTATTTCTAGTCTGTACCCTCATATTCCCTGTTATTTATGGAAATCCAGGGAACCTGCCTGAATCAACAGCTCTAAAGCAAGATGCCCAACATAGAACCCTTTCAGAAAGCTGAAACAATCTCTCTTAGGGCTCTGGATATGTGAATTCTTCAAAAATACACTGTCCTGGGTTCAGAAAAGGTTGTCTTAGTCTATCTTTGCTGATTTGTTGCTGTCATAATAAGACAACTGATCAGAAATCTCGGCTCCATCATTTTGCAGCTATAAAAATTCCTTAGGACTCAGTCAAATAGCTACGTGGCTTTGAAAAGCTGAAACATAACCCAAACTTGGAGACCATTAATATACATCCAGGGGGTTATCTGAAGGGGAGATGAAAAAACTGTGCTAGTTTGAGCTAGCTGGGATGTTCTGGTGAGAAGAATTAGGTTATATGCTGTGAAAAGGAAACAATGGTGATGTCTGCTTCACTCATAGTCTTGTTTGTATACATCTCAGCAAACCTGTAAGCACAGATAAGAGTGTCTCTCTCTCTCTCTGTGTGATTTTTGGGCTGCACTTCTCTCTCTAACCTGCCTAATCCATCTGCTTCTTAACCCCCCTGGCCAACTCTCCAAACTACCTTGAATGTAAGACAAAGCCTGGGGTAAGGTAGAGGGGTGGGAGGAAGGTGGAAGAGCGGTTGAGAGCCCCTCCTGGGAACTCTGGTTTCTGGGAGGGCTGTTGTGTTTCTGTATTACCTTTTTTTTTCAGTCGTGTAGATTTCTGTGTACAGCTGTATAGATTATAAATACTTGCTTTGTATATTGTCCTAAGCTGTAAATATAGCTTCACTCCTTCAATTTCCAGATCAACTGAGTCTAGTCTGGGTGATTTTTCCAAAGTGTGAGGGGCTGGGTAACACCCAAACCATCACAAAAGTAGAGACATCAATTACAGCATTAAATGCTCAGATCAGAGAAAGGAAGGAACAGGAGAAAAATTGCTTCAGCTTAGCTGGTGAGGGGAAGGAAATAATCTTGAATTTTGCTAAACAATTTCAGTTGTAGATGGTTTAAAACGTTATATGTGACATAGTTTACAATACCCATTGTGTTCTTAAGTGTTTTCAGTCTGCTTATTTTGAAAGTTCTTCTGAATGTACTTTTGCATCCTAACCTGTAAGGTTGTTTTTGTTTGGTTTTAATGTTTCTGTAACAGATGAAACCTGTGAGCGTTGCAAAGTCAAGAGGCAATTTGAAGAGGGAAAAAAAAGGGGGGGGAGGGAAGCTGGTTTTCTGTATCCTTGAACAGCAGCTCTGAAAAAAAGCAGCAAATGTATTTACAGTTCCTACAAGCAGAACTAGAAAATTCTGGCTGGATGTTTCGTGCTGTAGGCATTTGTTCTCTTCCTGTATTTACTTGAGAGGTTCAAGCAGTGAAACTCAGGCACAGGTTTGGGTTTCTGACAGTTTTGTGCTGGCATACTTACAAGTGGGGTTACTTTTTCAATTGTTTACTAGCAGTTACTATTATTAGGAGAGTGCCTAGAGGTCAGTGAAAAATGGAACCATTCTATGCTACAAAATAACAGATGACTTGTGTAGCAAAGTTCATTATGCATCCAATCAAAGTAGACATCACCAAGGGCCTAATTATACTGGCAAAATACCTAATCTTCATGATTCCAGAATGGCTTTTAGTAATGAGACTAATTCTATTTTTGGCCATTATTCTTTGTCTCTGTTTAACTGCTGTCTCCAAAAAATTATATGGGCTATTTTCTCACTGTGTTTTATCATTCATTCATCCATTTCTTCCAGGCAACCAGCCACAGAACAAGGGGACATAGTCTCAAGTTGTGCCTGGGGAGGTATAGACTGGATGTTAGGAGGAAGTTGTTGGCAGAGAGAGTGATTTGCCATTGGAATGGGCTGCCCAGGGAGGTGGTGGAATCACTGTCCCTGGAGATGTTCAAGCAAAGACTGGATGAGGCACTTAGTGCCATGGTCTCGTTGATTGGACAGGACTGGGTGATAGGTTGGATCTTGGAGGTCTCTTCCAGCCTGGTTGATTTTATGATTCTGTGAGTGGTCATGACGTTTACCATACACCTTGACCTGTGAGATTTTCATGACACTGTACAAATCATAATGATGAAAAACATGACATGAATGGAGCAGGTAATACTTGTGGTACTTCTGATTGATTTTTGAAAAGCATTTCAGTTATGTTGTGCAGCTGTTCTTAATGGACTAACCCAATCTTAGCTATTATTGCAGAGGATACTGCTGGAGAAAAGTGAAATCTTGATTTGAAGGTGGTATGGAGAGATTGCAATCACCATTTGAGTCAATAGGAAGTATAAGGAACCAGCCAGCCAGGGGCAGAGAGCGACTTCTTCAGATTTAGTGGAATTTGGTGATAGAATACCACTTGTCAGTAAGGAGTTCTCGTTCTAGAGTCTGAGTGGTAGACAGTTTCTTCTCAGGGATGAGGAGAGCTTTTAAAGTTAATTTTGGTCATGAAAGTAAGTGCAGAATTGATCGTGAAGCAATGGTAGCAAAAACAAAAATGCATTAAAAAACCCTCCAAATTAGCTGTTTTCAAAAGCTTTTTGTGTGTTTTAAAGACACAACTTAATTTATATATATAAATGCAAAAGCTAGGAATGCACAGATGCCTACAAAGGTTGCACCCTCTGATAGGACAAGGGGCAATGGATGTAAGCTACCATACAGGAAGTTTCACCTCAGTGTGAGGAGAAACTTCTGTACTGTACAGGTCACAGAGCACTGGGACAGGCTGCCCAGAGATGTTGTGGAGTCTCCTTCTCTGGAGGTATTCCAGTCCTGTCTGGATGCATTCCTGTGTGATCTGTGCTAGATTATGATCCTTCTCTGGCAGTGGGGCAGGACTTCATCTCTGGAGGTCCCTTCCTACCCCTAACATCCTGTGGTCCTGTGAACACTACAGGACGTATTTCATGACCATAATTTGGAACTGTTCCTCTAAAAAAGTGTTAATTTATGTATTTTAGAGGCAAAGAAAGGTGCTACCTGTAATCCCACAGGTTTTTAACCCTGCAGGCAATCTGCAGAAATATAATCATCAAAATATTGCTTATGTTGATTTCTACCAAGAAATCACAGGACAAAGAGGCTCAGAACTTGCTTAAGTTTTTTGCTACCGGAGTACTTTTAGATGGAAGTGTGGATCTTGTGCAGTGTCATCAGTTTGCCTTCTGGTGTTGTGGCTGTGTTTGCAGCAGGATTATAAATTTGCTACTGCTGTATCTGTTAAGGAACAGATATAAAAAACATTTGAATACAATTGGAAGAAACACTGAACTTTGAGAGTAAGATCTGCTTTTAGTGGTTAAGTCAAATTTTTAGTAGGAGAATAAATTTTATGTTTAAATTGTGATTGCTTATCTAAGACATAAAAATAATAAATCTTGCCTGCAAAGTGTTGTGAACACTACAATATGATTCTAAAAATAATAAAGCATTATCTGTTTCCTAGTCCATGTACTCATTAAATTTTAAAGTGCTCTAAATCTGAGCCTTCTCCAACGGGATGTAAGGGAGAATGTGGAATCTTCCTCTGAGTTTGAGGAATGTAGTGTGGTAGTTTAGAGTTAATGCTCAAATAATCCTAAATTCTAAACAAGAAATAGGAACTTTATGGACATTTTTAAACAGAAAGTAAATAAAATATAGGGTTGGGTATAGAGTAAAAATAAAAGATAAGTCTATATAATTTCATTGGTTTGCTGGATTGGTACCTAATTTGTTGCACAAAGTGTTCTTCGTTCTGCTGATACCTGCCTCCTCCTCCTCTTTTCCCTACAATGGCTGATCTTAGAATCATAGAATCAACTAAGTTGGAAGAGACCTCCAGGATCATCCAGTCCAACCTAGCACCCAGCCCTATACAGTCAACTAGACCATGGCACTAAGTGCCTCCCCCAGGTTTTTTCTTGAACACCTCCAGGGATGGTGACTCCACCACCTCCCTGGGCAGCCCATTCCAATGTCAATCACGCTCTGTGAAGAACTTCCTCCTAACATCCAGCCTAGACTTCCCCCAGCATAACTTGAGACTGTGTCCCCTTGTTCTATTGCTGGTTGTCTGGGAGATGAACCCCCACCTGGCTTCAACTTCCCTTCAGGTAAGGGATATATATAGGACTTGGGAGAATAAAATACTTAAGGCATATAGGAGTTTCCAATATAACTCTGAAAACCTGAATACTGATATTATCTGTAAACAAAACAACAATTACTGTTCTAGAGGACAAGATTTCCAGTGTCCTAGGATGAAATGTTCAAAAACCTTCCACCACTTGAATAGTTCATACTTTATTTCTTGTAAATCCCTTTTATAAAGTTTTTGTAAACCACTTTGATAAAGTTTGTTTTACATGTCTGTATAAAACACTTTAAAGTTTGCACTAATTACATTGTCTTTGAATAAAAAAAAAATCAATATTTCTGTCTTGAATTATTGAGGCTTTCATTAATGAGTTTGGCATTTCATGGAGAGAACAAACCTTGTCAGTGTGTTGTTATAATAACTGCAGTCTGACTTGAACTACATATCCTGCTGTTAGTTGAGAAATTGACTTCTAGATGTCAAATTCAGGAGTTTTCAGTTGAGCTCTTTATAAACCCCTTTGGGAGGGGAAGTTGATTATTGTTGCTCTTCTCACCCCTGACAAGAAGTTCAGGAGCTTTTATTCCCCAGAAGTGATGGGACCAAAACTAGATCCGAAGTCATGCTAGACCTTTCATTCTTTGGTCATCTTCTGAATTTTATCATCTTTCTCTGCATGTTTGTGTGTGTATATATAGAGATATATGTTTGTGTGTGTATATATAAAAGAAAAAAAACATAGGTAGTTTAAAAGACACTTGTAGTGCTTTGTTATTCATACCTGACTTTGTAAACTACATAATGCTACTCTCACATTTTGAAGATCAATATATTTTCACTGAAACTTGAAAAATTACCAAGTTAAGGCATGAGGAACTCGTCCAGACATGGTTTTAGCTATCAGAAGAAATCAATGAAGTGGGTGAATGCCTTTATGCTATCTTATTTTTGTTTGAATGTGTGGTTGGACTGAGGTTTTTGTTTGTTTGCTGTTTTTTCTTTGTAAAATTAAGCTGGTGAAAGGCCTGGAACACAACCCCTATGAGGGGAGGCTGAGGGAGCTGGGGTTGTTTAGCCTGGAGAAGAGGAGGCTCAGGGGTGACCTCATTGCTGTCTACAACTACCTGAAGGGAGGCTGTAGCCAGGTGGGGGTTGGTCTCTTCTCCCAGACAACCAGCAACAGAACAAGGGGACACAGTCTCCAGCTGTGCCAGGGGAGGTATAGGCAGGGTATTAAGAAGAAGTTTTTCCCAGAGAGAGTGATTTGCCATTGGAATGGGCTGCTCAGGGAGGTGGTGGAGTTGCCATCCCTGGAGGTGTTCTAAAAAAGACTGGATGAGGCACTTAGTGCCATGGTCTAGTTGACTGGTTAGGGCTGGGTGCTAGGTTGGACTGGATGATCCTGGAGGTCTCTTCCAACTTGGTTGATTCTATGATTCTATTACTTTTGGCAGGATTTTTTTGCTTGCTTGTTTTTAAAGGGAGTTCTGGTAAAATGCAATTGTGAAATAGGAATTTGAAAAGTTTGGATTTTTCATTTAGGCTTTGGGGTTTTGTTTGCTGTTGATTTGTTGTTTTTTATTGGGTTTGGGTTTTGTGTGCCGTTGTGTTTTGTTTTTTCTCTAGTAGACCTTCAGTGCTTAATCTCAGCCTTATTCTGACCTTTCTCTGTGATACTGCTTTGGGCATGATTTCATTAGTGGCCTTTGCCTGAAATTCTTCACTCTGGGTGGATTTGAAGGTGTCTGTGTGCAGTTATATACACAGCACTCTGCTGCTGCAAATTCTGTAGTGATGTGTTTTCATATGGCAAAGCCATTGCATTTGGTCTCTGGCTGTGCCAAACTAAATAAGATACAACAACAAGCACATCAGGCTTATTCCCCTTCCCATCCGTTTTCTCCTCCTGCTTGCGCTGCTTTAACTGTGATTTGAATCATTATTGGTTTTGAGATATCCAGATCAGAAGTGGCACACCACAGCAACCTCTTCAAAGTCTCTTTGTCCCTCTTGTATAAAATCACCAAGACCTGGGAGATGAGAAGATAGCATTTCATAAATAGGACACTCAGGGTTGTGGAAATGAAGCTTCATTAATCATTTCTCATTGCATTATGAATATTAAAACATAATAATGTTAGAATTTCTCATTCTTCCTCTGCAAGTCTGCACAGAACCATACTGCATTCCTGTCCTTACAACAAGAGTGCAAGTTGTGTAGCTCTCTAGAGCAGTTTTCTTTCCCTGATTTCACTTTCAAACCAAGCCCTTGTTGATAAGTGAAATTATTGTTCAGAAAACCTCTGAAGGAGAATGCACACTTCATGTAAACCTTCCTTTCACAGGGGCTAGTCAGAGCATTGGGAGCATGAAGGTGCCACTGGGAGAAAGAAATGTAGCCTTGAGCTGGGAGACAAATGATGTGTTAGCATCGATAAGGAGGTGACTGTAGTGCTGTGTTCTCAACTGATAATGTGCTTTTCTGGCTGAGAGAGGGAAGGATGCAATTTAAGACTGAAGTAGGTAAATGCTCAGTTGTGGAGTCTGAAGACTCCTCCCAAACAAAGGGCTCCTTCCCTTGTGATGTACACCACAACAGCCATGGCCAGCTATTTGTGTGGTATGAACAGCAGCAGCAGTAATAACATCACACTTGTATTTTCAAATCAGAATATATGGAGGCAGTCATCTCGTTAGCAGTTAGGGAAATAATCTACACTTCCTCTCTGACAGCTATTGACATAATACCACTTTATGTGAAAAAAAATGTTTTGCTGAGATGTTGTATCAGTACTTGCAGATATTGCTTTGATTTAGTTTGTCAGAGATGACAGTGATATCAGGAGTAATGAAGAATTAGACATGATAATTCTGTTGATTATCTTTTTCTTGGTAGTCAGATGTTTGTTTCAGACTATGGTGGAGTTAAAAAAAAAAAAAAAGAAAAGAAAAAATAATTTCTCTCATTTGTTTTGCCAGGCCTGTCATTAGCTTGCATTCTTTTCATGTGGATGACACTGTGTGGGGAGAGAGTAAGGTGCCACAGGTATTGACCAACAGCAGTTGCTACAAATACTGATCTTGATTACTATGTGTAATTTTCATTTCTTAAATGTTATCTAGTTCCTGTAACTTACTTGGAACACTTGAAGGAGAAATAATGATGTTGTTGTTGCTATAATTACTATTGTTTTTATTATTACAGAATCATAGACTCAACCAGGTTGGAAGTGATCTCAAAGATCATCCAGTCCAACCTAGCACCCAGCCCTATCCAGTCAACTTGACCATGGCGCTAAATGCCTCATCCAGGCTGTTCTTGAACACCTCCAGGGATGGCAACTCCACCACCTCCCTGATCAGCCCATTCCAATGCCAATCACTCTCTCTAGGAAGAACTTCCTCCTAACATCCAGCCTAGGCCTCCCCTGGCACAGCTTGAGACTGTGTCCCCTTGTTCTGTTGCTGGTTGCCTGGGAGAAGAGACCAACCCCCACCTGGCTACAGCCTCCCTTCAGGTAGTTGTAGACAGCAATGAGGTCACCCCTGAGCCTTCTCTTCTCCAGGCTAAACAACCCCAGCTCCAAATTTTAATTACATATATTTTAAATATTATATATTACTATATATAATTACACATATAATTATAAGATTTATTAATAATATAAAGCTATTATTGTTACTGTTATTATTATTCCTCCTTTCATCTCTGCTTTCTTTTCTATAATCAAGCAAGTCTCCAGTCCTCTTTCAGATGATAAGTTGCAGGTATCCAATAGCCTGGGCATTGGCTGATAAATGTATAACAAGTCTTACCCAGTCATTCAAATAATTTAATAATCAGTATGGCAGAA
Organism: Pogoniulus pusillus; assembly: GCF_015220805.1. Lineage (NCBI taxonomy): Eukaryota > Metazoa > Chordata > Aves > Piciformes > Lybiidae > Pogoniulus > Pogoniulus pusillus. Next base: position 26,385,500 of record NC_087275.1, read on the forward strand.
GGATCCTGCCAGAGATTTTCATAGACCCATCAGTGTTTGTGGCTTTCTCCCTCTGTAGTGAACAAGGATGCCTTCAACTTGTTGACTTTGTTCAGGGTCTTGTCTATCCTGACCTTGAACATTTCTGGGGATAAGGCATCTGCCACTTCTGTGGGCAGCCTGTTCCAGTGTTCCACAGCACTCACTGTAAAAGTTGTCGTCTTTATGTCTAGTCTGCATTTACTCAGTTTAAAACCATTACCCCTTGTGCTATTTCTACAGGCTCTATCCAAGTCAACTTTGATAAATTCTCATTTATCAGTGCTTTCTAGTACACAATAAATGGTATTCCTTGAGTACATGTTAAATGTCATTTAGAACTGGACTCTTTTTTCACCTGAGTTAGAAAATTTTGTAGCTCTTAGGTTTTATTTGGTTTTTCTTTTATTGTAAAGTCAAAGTACTGTAGGCCCTCTTCAGCTCCTGAGAATATTTAAGCAACCAAATTTTGCTCTGCTCAGTGCTCCTGATAAACAAATCTGAAGTTTCTACATTTGAGTATGCACACTGGGAGTGGAACAGCAGAGAGAGCTGTAGTGTTACCTGACACAGATGTAGAAGTGAGTTCCCCAAACCCCCAACCAGAACCTGGCACTGAAGCAAATAAATATGCCTTTCTTAGCAAGGATAGTACAGGAAGGTGCAATATCTTTGTGTGAAAGTGACAGGAGAGAATTGCTTTCAAAGGCTTGTCCCAACCAATAAATCTTACAGCAGCCAAACTTTCCTTGGGATGATGCCTCAGGCAAAGCATAAGTGGACCAAATAAGGGACCAAAAAAAAAACCTCAAAACACCCACATGTTAATGTTTTCATCACTCTCTTTATTTGTGGCTTCTTTGAGCCTTAAGGCTTTTAGTTAAGTCCTCCTAGCGACTGTTACACTAATCCCATAAGGGAAAAAGAAACTGTATCTTGTCATATCTCCCCATTCACAGCAGACTTCTGAAAGATCAAGTGTTCCAGCACTCACAGCAAATTACTCACTGTCAGTCCACAGTGTGCTTAAAAATTCAACAACTTTTGATATATTCACATGAGTACATTCAGTTGAACAGTATTTTTCATGAAGTGATACATTGTGGGGGGGAAAAAAAAATGAAGCCAGTTCATTTTAAGATTTTTTAGGGTATTTTTCCCCACTATTTTGGGAGTTGTGGGTTTTTTTCAAAGTGGTGTTTTTTTTTTTCTGAATTAGGTTTAACTTGGGTTATGTCCAATATCTTTATTGATGATCTGGACAAGGGGATTGAGTCCATTGTCAGTAAGTTTGCAGATGACACCAAGCTAGGAGCAGCTGTTGATCTGTTGGAAGGTAGGAGAGCCCTGCAGAGGGACCTGGACAGGCTGGATGGGTGGGCAGAGGCCAATGGGATGAGATTTAACAAGGCCAAGTGCAGGGTTCTGCACTTTGGCCACAACAACCCCAAGCAGCACTACAGGCTGGGGACAGAGTGGCTGAGAGCAGCCAGGAGGAAAGGAACCTGGGAGTACTGTTAGATAGTAGCTGAGGATGAGCCAGCAGTGTGCCCAGGTGGCCAAGAGAGCCAATGGCATCCTGGCCTGGATCAGGAACAGCATAGCCAGTAGGAAGAGGGAGGTTATTCTTCCCCTGTACTCAGTACTGATCAGGCCACACCTTGAGTACTGTGTCCAGTTCTGGGCCCCTCAGTTGAAGAGAGATGTTGAGATACTGGAATGTGTCCAGAGAAGGGCAACAAAGCTGGTGAGGGGCCTGGAGCACAGCCCTGTGAGGAGAGATTGAGGGAGCTGGGGGTGTGCAGCCTGGAGAAGAGGAGGCTCAGGGGTGACTTCATTGCTGTCTATAACTACCTGAAGGAGATTGTAGCCAAGTAGGGTTGGTCTCTTCTCCCAGACAACCAGAACAAGGGGACACAGTCTCAAGCTGTACCTGGGGAAGTATAGGCTGGATGTTAGGAGGAAGTTCTTCACAGAGAGTGATTGGCATTGGAATGGGTTGCCCAGGGTGGTGGTGGAGTCACCGTCCCTGGAGGTGTTCAAGAAAAGCCTGGATGAGGCACTTAGTGCCATGGTCTAGTTGACTGGCTGGGGCTGAGTGCTAGGTTGGACTGGATGATCTTGGAGGTCTCTTCCAATGTGTTTGATTGTATGATTGTTAGCCATTCTGGACTAATGTTATCATTTTCTCACTCTGGTACAGTAGGCATACGTAGATCTTAGTTAAAACAGCTCCCTTGGGAGAAGACTGTGGCAGATCTGTGCAGATTTGAAGAGCCCCTATGGCTTTGGTGTTATTCTGTATGACTCAAGGGCTGATCTATAAATCTCTATGCATGCCTTTTTTTTTCCCATTTATTTTTTTGTCACACTTTCTGTGTGGAGTGGATGCTGGTTTAGGCTTATGGCCAAAACTGTTCTTGGATGTCGAGAGCTGACTTCTGTTTGTAACAGAAGTGCTGATATGACTGTTTCTTGGTGTTTTTCAAAAGACATTTTCTGATTTGTGCCATGGCTTCATTTTGCCAGTCAGAGCAGAAGCAGAGGAATGCTGCTTTTAGTCAAGTCTGTTGAATTGGGAAGTATCGACAGACGTGAGGACTGCTTCAGGACTATATTGATGGCAGCGACTGTAATTACTCCAACTGTGCATATATTAATGTCAGCCTGAAATTGCTATGAAGAAGCTTTCTGCCTGTACCAGACAAGTGACTTTGGTCTTTTGTTGTTCCTGGTGAGAGAAGAAATGAGCAGACCTTTCAGGGAAAGGGCAGTTCATACTCATCGGTCAGAAACCAGTGTGCGTTGTGGTGTGGAAATCACAGAATGTCAGGGGCTGGAAGGGACTTCAAAAGATTATCCATTCCAACTCCCCTGCCAGAGCAGGATCACCTAGACCAGGTCACACAGGAACATGTCCAGGTGGATTTTGAATATCTCCAGAGAGGGAGACTCCACAACTCACCATGGCAGCCTGTTCCAGTACTGTCTTCCACATCTTTTCCAAAACATATTCCAGACTGAATTAGGAAATAAGAAGAGAGAAAAAGAAAAGAAAAAAAGGCACACTGTTCAAAACTCAGAATATAGAGCCATGGAGAAGTCATGAATTAGAACCATGGAAAAAAACAAGTTAATTTAAAAGTGCGGCCTCACTATGTCATGTCTTAAGATGAGTGACTGAAGGAGCCCCAGCTCCTGTTTAGTTTGAAGAAAAGGAATCGTAGAATCAACAAGGTTGGAAGAGACTTCCAAGATCATCCAGGCCAAACTATTCCCCAGCCCTAGTCAGTCAACTAGACCATGGCACTAAGTGCCTCATCCAGTCCTTTCTTGAACACCTCCAGGGACGGTGACTCCACCACCTCCCTGGGCAGCCCATTCCAATGCCAGTCACTCTCTCTGTGAAGAACTTCCTCCTAAACATCTAGCCTAGACCTCCTTGGGCACACCTTGAGACTATGTCCCCTTGTTCTATTGGTGGTTGCCTGGCAGAAGAGACCAACCCTCACCTGGCTATAACCTCCCTTCAGGTAGTTTTAGACAGCAATGAGGTCACCCCTGAGCCTCCTCTTCTCCAGGCTGCACACCCCCAGCTCCCTCAGCCTCTCCTCATAGGATTTGTGCTCCAGGCCCCTCACCAGCTTTGTTGCCTTTCTCTGGACACGTTCCAGCACCTCAACATCTCTCTTGAATTGAGGGGCCCAGAACTGGACACAGTACTCAAGGTGTGGCCTGACCAGTGCTGAATACAGAGGAGGAATAACCTCCCTCTTCCTACTGGCTATGCTGTTCCTGATGCAGGCCAGGATGCCATTGGCTCTCTTGGCCACCTGGGCACACTACTGGCTCATCTTCAGCTGCTAGCTACCATTACCCCCAGGTTGCTTCGTTCCTGGCTGCTTTGCTTTCTTACAGCTACCTGGAAGGACATTGTAGAAAGGCTGCTGCTGGTCTCTTGTCACAGGTAACTGGTGGTAGAACAAGAGGGAATGGCCTCAAGTTGCGAGTGGGGAAGTTTAGACTGGACTTTAAGAGTGGGGTTTTTTTCCCATAAAGAGTGGTCTGGCATTGTAATGGGCTGCCCAGGGAGGTGGTTGAGTCATCATCCTTGGATATGTTTAAAAGATGCTCAGATGTGGTGCTTGGGGATATGGTTTAGGGGTGAACTTTGTAGAGTCGATTAGTAGGTAGTGGTTACACTTGATGATCCTAGCAGTGTTTGCCAACCTAAATGACTCTGATTCTATGTCCACCTCAAGTATACAAATACAGTGGCAGTGATGTCACTGGCATTCTAGACAAGTTTAGCTGTTGATTATAGACCAAATTAGAATATTCAGTGTTTTTTAAAAGAGAGGGCTTTGAGGAGGGTGCATGTGCTGAGAAGAGGGTACTAACAACTTCCTAGGTTCTGCTGCTGATGTTTTCAGACTGTTTGTAGAGGCTTATGCATCATATGCACGGTGAATCTTTCTCTATGCAGTCTCTGTGTGCTTTTCAGGAAACTACTTAATTTCTCTTATTGGACAATGTTTCATGTTTTGGGCCAGATCTAGTAGCTCCAAAGTGACTAGAGGGATGTCGCATTCAGCAGCATCCACAAGTTACACTGCTCCTGTTGCGTGAGAGTTGATGCAGGTGTCTGTCACTTTTACAAGGACAAGCCTTTTTTTTTAGATAGACTAAAGTTATGTTTTCCCATGAAATTTGCAGTGTATTTTTTGTGTTTCCTTTGTGATAATAAGGTCATTAAGTTGTGCGTGAAAAAGGGTTGATAATGAAAATGCCCAGGGAGGTGGTTGAGGCCCCATCCCTGGAGGTGTTTAAGGCCAGGCTGGATGAGGCTCTGCCCAACCTGATCTAGAGTAGGGTGTCCCTGCCTATGGCAAAGGGTTTGGAACTAGATAATATTTGTGGTGCCTCCAACCCTGTCTGATTCTATGAGTCTAAATCAGTGCAAATCATGTAATGTAATACTGTGTGCCTTGAATTTTGAATAATAGGGCAAAAAAAAGAGGTACTGTTTAGGGAATGTGTATTCCCTCAACACCTAGCTTCCATATGTAATACTTGGTTTAAGGATTCGTCTTTTATAATTCTTTTAAAAGAGACTTTGGGTTTTGTTGTGTGCTCTGTTGGTATCACCAAAATCTCCTCTTTTCTACTGATACAATGCAAAATTGATTTCATACAGATATTATGCAAAATAATGTTAAAAGCCAAGCCTGGCAAGCAAAGCAACCCTTGGCAGCTGCCCCCATGCTCACTGGTGCCATTCAGTGTCCCAGATATGCTGGAAGTTTGACAAGATGCAAGAGAGAGGCTTTAATTAGGCCACAGTTTTACCAATTCCACTAATCTGAGTTGTGCTTCAGTAACCCACACAATGTAGATTTTCCTCCTTCCTCTCTCATTCCCACCATTCTGGGAAGCCCTCAAGGCCTTAGACATGGCTCTAGGCCACCACAGATCTGATATTTAGAGGGATGATGCCACAGAATTCACATACTCCTTCCTTTTTGGGGGAATTTTCTCTTTAAAGAGTCGTGCTTTCCCCTAAATCTGCTTTCAACTCTGGCTTAGTAAGAAAGTTTGTAGTCAGGTGGGGGTTGGTCTCTTCTCCCAGGCAACCAGCAACAGAACAAGAGGACACAGTCTCAAGGTGTGCCCAAGGAGGCATAGGCTGGATGTTAGGAGGAAGTTCTTCCCAGAGAGAGTGATTGGCATTGGAATGGGCTGCCCAGGGAGGTGGTGGAGTCACCACCCCTGGAGGTGTTCAAGAAAAGCCTGGTTGAGGCACTTAGTGCCATGGTCTAGTTGACTGACTAGGGCTGCATGATTGTTTGGCCTGGATGATCTTGGAGGACTCTTCCAACCTGATTGATTCTGTTTTTTGCTTAAGTGTCTTCTAAATTATATTATATGGTCTTCTAACTAGGACTTGTAGGGCAGCCCAAATAAATCACTGTGCCCTGACCAGTCTGAGGGATATAATAATAAAGTATTTGCAGTATTAGAAAATGAGAAATATGCATGTCTTGTGGATGGGAAAATAGGGATAACTGCACTGCAACTGGAGGACTTGGAAGAAGAGTGCAGAGGGAGGGCAGTGTCTCTTGCTTGCAAAGCTGAGATGCCCACAGCTTGGCTGATGATCTCTGCTTTACTGGTTGACTGGAATTTTATGGGGAGGTTTGGCTTTTTTTTTTTCCTATCCTGAAAAATTGAATCCTTTCTTACTGTGTCCTGCCTTTGAATTGCATGTAGGAAGAGAGTCTCAAATCAGGGCTTAGTATTGAGGCCTATTGTGTTTAACATCTTGATCAATGACCTTGTTTGCAGATAATGCCAAGCACGGCAACAATGTTCATCTACTTGAGGGTTAGGAAGGCTCTGCAAAGGGGTCCTGACATGGTGGATCAATAAGCAAACACCTGAGAAAATTCCACCAGAGGAAGTTTAGGCTGGACATTGGGAAAAAAAAAATTCTTGACCAAAACCATTGGAATTGGTAGCCCAAGTGGCTGAGTCTATTTGATTTGCATGACAAGATTTTTTTCTAGAGGAGGGGCTACAGACTTCTATGAGAAGATGCTAGAAGCTGCCCTCATTTTAGATAGATCCAATGCCACCTTGATTCCAAAATGAACTCATGTCTGGCCAAGGACAAACCCATCAACAATGGGGGTAACACCTCTGGGATAACACAGAGAATCATGAAATCAGCCAGGTTGGAAGAGACCTCCAACTCACCCAGTGCAACCTAGCACCCAGCCCTGTCCAGTCAACTAGACCATGGCACTAAGTGCCTCATCCAGGCTTTTTTTTAAAGTCTCCAGGGATATGACTCCACCACCTCCCTGGGTCCAACAGCAGGACAAGGGGCAATGGGTGGAAGTATAGGAAGCTTCATGTAAACATGAGGATGATTTTTTACCCTGTGAGAGTCACAACACTGGAACAGGCTGCCCAGGGCAGGTGTGGATTCTCCCTCTCCGGAGATATTCAAAACCCATTTGGATGCATTCCTCTGTGATATAGTATAGGTGATCCTGCTCTGGTAGGAGGTTGGACTAGATAATCTTTTGAGGTTCCTTTAACCCCCTATGGGAACCAATATAATGAATTAGAACTATCACTAAACTAGAATATAACCACAGTAACAGTAGAAATGTTCCCTAGAAAGCATCTGAGAGCATGTGATCTCCAAAATGTTCATCAACCAGCTGCCATTTAACCAGTTCCCTAATATATTTTTTGTTACAATCATTTGCATTCAGTTAATATGGAGAGAAACATTCAGTACTTTGCTGGAGAGCTACATGGGATGAGAGTGTTTGTGGGCTCAACAGCAGCATCAGCTGAACACTGGCACATAGGGGCTGCACGGAAGGGCAGAATATGGGCTGTGTGCTAGGTCTAAGCTTTGTAGTTGTTTTAGCTTGTGTTTATATATTCCTGTTACATCTGTCATGCATTGTTGTATATATAGCCTGTAGCTGTAGAAAGGAGCAAATTAAGGTGCTTACATCAGTAATTATTTCAAGCCCACTATTGCTGAACAGTCTCTTCTCTCAAAGATGTGAAGGTACAAGTGGAAGATTAAAGCTGTGTAGTTCAAGTCAAATTTAAAATGAGCTGCAAGAGAACAAAATGCATGTTTTACATAATTAGCATCTTAAAACTTCATACCATTGTTCAGTTTTATGCTAACAGCCCACACACTACTTGCTTAAGGGTTAAGCAGTGATTCTTGAAGAGTTCAAGGTCACTAATTCTCCAAGTGTTAAATAGTGAAGCTCTGTTTTTGCTGTCTGATGCATGTGAAATATTTGGAGAATGAGTTAACTATACTTTTTCCTCCCTGCTTAGAGCCTAGTATTTTAAATTCACTGTCACTGAAACACATATGCTACGTGAGAACAAAATGTAGACTTGTGTTGGCTTAGCTGTAGACATAAGTGGAGGTTGCCATTTAAAATCCTCAACAGTTGCCACATTTGAGACATCATATGATCCATGTTTGTAGCAGTGTTCAGATGACTATCACACAGCAAGACTGTTCTCTGCTGTTAGAGATGCCCTTAGAGAACTGTTTCTGTAACATCTTTAATCTTTTGGTTTTTTAATCTGTGTGCTGTAATATGAAATCCTGGGGTGACTGAGGGCATGCTTGCTTAATATTTTTGTAAGCATATCTGTAGCAAAGCTTTCTTTCTTTAAGGTGGCGTCAAAATGACTTTGAAAGGTTGGTCATGAGTCCTGTTGCATCCTCAGGCTTATTCTGAGAGTTTGGTTTAGGACAAATGCCTGGACTTAGGTGAATTTCATACACTTGAGATTCAGATAAAAAATAAAGGTGACTTTTGCACAAAAATAATTGGATGAACTATGGTGCAGATGAGCAAAACATTTCAAACCTCTGAAAGTTTCATCTCCAGATGTCTGACTGGATATCTTCAAACATCCACATCTGAAGAGCTTCTCTGGCCAACAAGGCAGTCCTGCCTGGGTGACTGGATTTTTGTTGGAGTCTTAGGGCTGGTAAGCACCTCTGTGGAGATGATGGTTGCATTGGTCTCTTAGTTTCTAGAGGCATGACTTTGTAAGCTTTGTTAATTCTCCTGGTTTTAGGTACTCTTCAATATAATTTATTATCTATTTATTTTTACCCCATCTACATGTGCCATAATTGTCAGAAGTCATCCCCTAAACTATGGAGGTGTTGTCATTAAAATTAAAGTACTGATGGCTCTAAGTCTATGGGAAAATGCTTCTTTATGGGCAGCTTACTATTTGTAGTCATAGGTCACAAATCCTGTCCCTAGTTAAAAGTAGCAGTTAATGAAGAATGACTAAGAGTAAGAAATAATTAATAGTTTCTCTCTGTGCTGTCCAAGCTTTCCAGTGCTCCAGCTGGAGATGTTTATTAACCTGAACATGCACAGTATATCACAGAGGTGTTTTCTTGCATGATCAATTGAATTAGTCATTTAGTAAGGGAAGGATGAAGTACCTGGGAATAATGGGAGACAGAGGAATAAAGAAAAAGGAAGAGAAATTTCTTTTCTTCAGGAGACATTAACAAAATAAAGGAACAATTTTTGCTAGGTAAAATCAGCATTCAGTTTTGCATACTAGAGACAGTGCGTAATGTAGAGCAGCATGTAGGACTGAAGGTCAAGGCCAAACTGCTTGCTTCAGTTTTTTCAGTGATCCATTATCTCCTCTTGCTTAGTTGGAGTCACCAGTGCTTCCAAAGAGAAAAACAAAAAGGAAAAAGAAAGGCCAGCAAGAAGACATTTTACACTGTATCATAGTTATAATTGTAATGTGGAGGTGCCACCACCAGAACCAAACTCGAGCAGACTGAATGCAGCAGTGAGATAATTAAAATGAACAGACATGTCTTTGTCATAAGCTGTAGATGGAATAGGAAGAGAGATGAGCTTCCTTCTGTTCTCATGCTGTTGTCAACCAACTCGACTGGAGTTTCTTTGCCTATCAAGTTCAGTATTGTGAAAAGCAGAATGCCATTTGAGTGGTTTTCCATTTGTTGCTTTTCTGCCTTTTCTAGATTAGAGACAGTTCTGTCTAAGGAAAAAAAAATTAAGTCTTTGTGTTGTCGTGCAGTCTGGGAATGCTCTCTGTGAAGCTTCCTCTCTGAGGCGATTCATTCCATATGGGTGGGTTACTATAATTATAGCTACGCAGATGCTGAATCAACTTACAATGAGCAGAAACTCAGGCTGTTATTTTCTCAGGGAAATGCAAAAACAACAAAAAAAAGAGAAAAAATCCTAGAGAGCAAAACCAACCAATAATCTGGCCTATTAATATGGGACAAAATGGCTGATACTGGTTTTTCCTTGCACATTCTGTGTTTGTCCTGAGATTGGTTTTCTGTACAGTGAGTTGTGCTAGTTTGAAGCCAGCTAGAATCTTTTGGTGAGAAGAGCTAGATTACAGGCTGTGAAAGGGAAACAATGGTGATGTCTACCTTACAGCCTTGCTGAGATGTATAAGAAAAAGAATCCAAACATAGATAAAGGAGACACTTCTCTGTCGGGGCTGTGGGCTGCATTTTCTCTCTCTAACCTAACCTGGTGTCTCTCTGATTAAGCCACCTGCTTTCTAACCCCCCTGGCCGACCCTCCAGTCTTCCTTGGGCACAAGACAATGTCTGGGGTGAGGTAGAGAGGAGTGGGAGAAGTGGAAGGGCGGTTGGGAGCCCATCCTGGAGACTGAGGTTTCTGGGAGGGCTGTTGTGTTTCTGTATTATCTTTTACCTTGTGTATTTCTGTATGTAACTCTATATATAGAGTAAATATTTGCTTGCATGTTGTGCTAAGCTGTAAATATAATCTTGCTTCAATTTCCAGGGCTGGCTGAGTCTAGTCTGGGTGATTTTACAAAGTATGAGGGGCTGGGTAACATCCAAACCATCACATGAGTGAACAGAGAAAAATACAAAACTGGAATGTTACAGTTGCCATCTTCCACCACCACCACCCCAAAAAAAAACAAAACCCACCCCCAAAAAACAAAACCTATAAAAAAAAAAGGGTATTCCCCATAGATCTGATATGAATGGGAGTGGTCCATGTGGCTAAACTGAATTGTCTGCTATATGATGTGCTGGAGGACAGTAATACTGAATGATAAACCTCAATGGATCCTTCTTGTAATGCTGTTCATATTTCCCTGGATACATTTTTCTACCTGAAGGGAGGTTGTAGCCAGGGGGGATTGGTCTCTTCTGTCAGGGAACCAGCAACAGAACAAGGGGACACAGTCTCAAGCTGTGCCGGAGGAGGTATAGGCTGGATGTTAGGAAGAAGCTCTTCCCAGGGAGAGTGATTGGCATTGGAATGGGCTGCCCAGGGAGGTGGTGGAGGTGTTCAAGAAAAGCCTGGCTGAGGCACTTACTGCCATGGTCTGGTTGACTGGCTAGGGCTGGGTGCTAGGTTGGCCTGGATGATCTTGGAGGTCTCTTCCAAAGTGGTTGATTCTACGAATATTCTTTTTGAATGTCCCCACTGACTTACTATTATTTGCTTAATTAACATAGTAATTTTTTTTTTATTCATGTTTTTCACCTCTACTCTTGCACAGCTCAAAACTGACTGAACTAGAAATCAAACCTTCTAGTGAGTCTTGGAGTACTTCAGGTCTTAGCTGCAACTGCAGACTACACTGAGTATGAACTCAAACTTGGGTTTTGTGAAATACCGTGTAAATTCTTTTTCTCTATCTCTGGTTTTCAAATCATAATGCAGCTAGAAGTGTGAAATGTTAAGCATATCCTTTTATGTACTTTGGAATTTATGGCAACCTCCAAGTTAGTCCTCCTTTACTGTCTGGCTTGTTTCATTTCAGGTGACTTGAACTGTGAACAAAAAGGAGCTGACAGTATTTTCAGACGGGCACTTTATAGTTGTGCACTTCACAACTATGCGATAGGACTGTCTCTGTTGTCTTGAATGCAAAATTAACTTGCTGATATGTGCTGCTACAGACAGAGGAACAGATGTAGTAATTCTCCTTTATTTACATGAAATTTCTGAGAAGGCATTTGCTGGCAGCCAGCTAGGAATAAATACAGTCTCAAATATAAACTGCGCCATGCTATGTTAGCTCATTCAGGTGTCAGCTGTGCCATTTAGATGTGGGCAAGGGCAGGGAAGCAGATCCCTCCCAGCAGAGCTGGGAGCTCTCTCGTATTCGTCACCCCCAGTGACGATGCCTATCAGCAGATTTTTGCCAGGGGACTGTGCCTGCCTGTCTGCACAGCGGACCCCAAACCCTGCCCCTATCAGTGGGTGGGTGGGGAGTGAAGAGAGGTGAGCCCTGCGCTGCTGTGGGAGGCCTAGGGAAGCGATCAGATGTCCCAATGTTTTGATTTTTATTCTTTCAGATTAGGAGATTATCCTTTTCTTCATTCCTTCACCCACTCCTTTACTTTCTGGGACTTAGAGCTCCCTTAAGATCATGTTTTCAGGATCCTTTTCCCCAACCAAGAGGTTCAGAAACTTAACTGAGAGGGGAAGTTGTAGGGGAGGAAGGGGATGGCTGGGGTGGGGGAGGGTTGCAAGGTACAAATAAGTTCAGTTTATTTTATCTGAGTGAAGCGAGGCTTAAGGAAAATCCTGTAAAACCCCATGAATCTTTTGAGCCGGGAATATGAGATCTAGTGAATGATGCTGAGCTGGCTACTGTGGCAAGGGAAAGCTCTTCCCGGGGGATTATGCCCTTTCCCCTTCCTCTTTCCCCCTCTGCCATTGTGCAGGCTGAAGAAGGATGTATAATTCCAGTGGCAGCCTTTGCTCTTCTTCAGTACTTCGTTTAACTTACAGGCTTCAGCCAAGCAGTTGTGCATGTTACATTGTTCCTTTTTTCCTTTCTCAGGTATTCAGACTTTTCAGTGCTGGGCTGGGGATGTTTATTCAGCTTATGAGCAGGCAGATGCATTGAAAATGAAATGCTTTGACTCTGAACTGCAGGCAGAAGTGGTGGGAGGAGGCATAGTTAATTTAACTTGGAGGATGATTGATGTGTACATGTCAATTTCTATTAATACTCTTTTAAAATCACTGACACAAGCATGATTTCCTCCCCACACACACCACCAGAAAATATAAATAGACAACAAAACAATCCTGTGCATTTAATTCACAATACTTAGAAGCACTTAGGCAAACTGTCATTTGAGAGTGTCCTCCACAGGCTGGCAGAAACCAGCTTTAGGGTGTTCTTACCACTTTAAGAATATTAAGATGCTCTAGCAGAGCTATCTGCTCGCTGCTAAAATGTATAAAGCACAAAAAGCAAAAGTCACCTACAGGTAGACCTAAATTGCTTAAAAATGTACCGTTCCCTCATTAGGCAGCCATTCATTCCGTGAAAAGAGCCAAATGTATTTGTTGAGACGTAGGCATATAAGCCGTGTTTAAAATGAAACAGAGTTGGGAGCCTGAATGCACAGCACTGTTATTCAGAAGTAGCTTTCGAGCAGGGAGAGTTGCAACAGGAAAGTGCTGTTTGGCTGGACACAAATCAGCAAACGTTTAGCTGAAGTGTGAATAATTCAAGCGTGCCTGGAGAACTGTGCTTTCTGAAGAGACGAAACACCAGAATAAGGAAAACCTTCAAACATTTGCATCAGCCTTAGAGGACAATGCGAGCAGCAGGATTTGAAACAGATTTGCCGATGTGCTCTCTTTAGGCACAGAGAATGCTCATTACAGGCAAGATTCTTCTGTGGCTCGTGTGCTTGCACGGAGGTAGAGGTTTGCAAGGCTGACGTATCAGATAAAGTCAGAGTGGTTACCACACTGATGGTGTAGCAGCTGCATAGTAAATGATGGAGAGAATCATGTTAGGCATGCCCACCTAACCTAACTTGAATCATGCGAAAGGGGAGCTGCTGGAATTCAAATAGACTTTCTGGTTCCCAGCAGTCGGCAGTAATAGAATGCTTTCAGGAAGATGACAGATGCAGGGGAAAGATGCTGTTTTGCACTATCTTGATTTGTTACGGCAGCCAACTTATTGGCATGATGGAGTGACAAGAAAAGCAGCTGGCATGGAAGGTAGGATTATCAAAGCTATTGCATCATTATGAATGTAATTAGAAACTGACCATGACAAAGCATATGCTTGAATGAGCTGCCGCTGATGGCAGAGGATTTGTTGCTGAGGTCTTGAAACTCTGAAAACAACGTTCCTCGTGCAAAATGGATTTTGCAGTTTCATTTGTGCTTCTGTTACCCTGTTGTGGTTTTTTTTCCTGCTTGCTTCCAAGCTCGGGGAATCGCTTACTTGAAAGAGTGTGTTGTGTTATGATGAGACTAAGGAATAAAGTATTTTCTAAGTCTGTGAAGCCTCAGGTAGATAGAAAGAAATGTGAGACAAGACTAGGAAAGACTCCCTCGGATTCACTAGCAAGCTCGGATGGATGTATTGACATATTCAGGAATCCCGAGGAAGCCTATATGCATGTACTAAATGTTTTGGTATAATGAAAAGATACTATTAGAGGTCTCTGCTCTACAGTTAGTTTTTCTGAGAGCTTTTATTCCCCATCAGTTTTTAGTTCTGGGCATTTATTTGGTTGTTCAGTATTATATAAAGAAAATTCATCAATATCTCCTGCAGGGTTTCTTAACAACTCCAGCATCTGTTTCAGCTATTGAACTGTGTTCACGTTTTGCCAACTTGATGCCTACCCAGCTGGTCTATCATTTCTCGCTTGATTACAGCTCCTAATTTCTCTGTATCAGCTTGTTTCAGATAGGGTTTTGAAAGCTGTTAATGAGAAATGACAGTAACTGCAAAATTACTGAAGAACTGGAGTGTTCTCTTATTTTTGAAACATCAGAGAGCATTTTAATGTGCATTTTATTAAATTCATACTCTATGCTGCAGTGAGGTTTTCATATAATGGTTGAATATATCTGTGAAGATTTTGAACTGGATGAGTCACAAGCATAACTTTCAAATGCCTGTCTGAGAAACTTTGAGGAAATTTCAAGGTGTTTGCTTTGTTGTGAGTATTGCCTTAACATATGTCTCTTCCTCTTTTCCTGCACCCTCCACAACATGTCTAGTCCCTCTCCGTTATGGTGGGCAGTCAATAAGTGTATACTGTACATATAGGAATGTATTTTATCACCACTAGGGTGAAACTGCTAAGCCACTCCAAACAGGTGATTTGAACAGGTTTAAAACAGGCATCAGCTCTATCACTGTGGGTCATCCTCCATCTAAGAACTAAGTGTTTTCTAAATGTAAGGCAGGACCTCTTTTTCCTTCCTCTTCAGAGGTCCAACAACCACTCAAACACTGCTTGATAGCTCACAGGATGTGATTATCTTAAATTATTTGGATTGTTTTTCCTTGAAAAGTGCTTCAATTCATCTATAATTTTTTTCCAAGGTGGTGATCAGGAGATCACTTCATACTGGATGTTCACTTTTCTGACTTGTTTAAAATTACTTTGCTGGCTGTACTCTATGTAGTTTTGTCAAAAGGGTATCAGGCTATTAAACACTAAATGCTGCTGGCTAAACCTTAACAGCTTGAGGAAAATAGATGTTTCTAGATACATGGCAGTGAAATGGCATTTAGGTACTTGGAAGGGAAAGATTGATAAAACTGACAAAGTGTTTAGTTTGAGCTTTTCCCTGTTTTGGTCACTTCTGAGAGGCATTTTAAGTGATTTTGTAACTGCTATGAAGAGAGATGCACTTACCTATAAAGAAGGTAACTGTGGGGGTTGTATAGCAAAAAATACTTCTGGAGTCTTTATGACTTCTAAAAAAAAAAAAAGTTATTCTATTTCAAACAAGTGGTATTAAATGTAGCAATAATTTGTCCTTGCTGATGACAGTGCAATAACAGGCAGAATAACCCATATAACCAGCTTAAGTGCCATTCACCTATCCAGGGCAGCAGTAAAACTGGTTTCTATTGCATGTATTTTATTTATACTCCCGGAGTTGTCAGTCACTCCTTGTCTCAAGAGTGCTGGCTGACCGTCAACATGCAGTAGTTACTTAGAATGGTCTTTGTGACGCCAGGAATTGTAGCTGTGTGCTGTCTTTGGCCATCATCCAGCTGACAAGTGATGTTATAGTTTGCTTCTCTTTTATCTATAGTTTTCGGTTTCAGCTTTTTGCTTGGCTGATGAATTAAAATGACACTAGGTGGAGCTAGCTGATGATTATAAATAGAGCTACAGTCACACAGGCCTGCCTAATGAGCAAGCCCTTCTGTACAATAATTGTTATTAAAAATAACAAGTTAAAATGTTCAGTATTGAGCTGGATCTCAGACATGAAATTCTAAGTCTGATGGAGTAAGAGGACACAATTTCTCCATTTTGCCTTTCCTTTTGTTTTTTTACAAGCTAGCAATCAAAGATGAAAAATAATATTAAGGGGAAAGCATCTATATTCAACAAAGAGAGCCAGGAAGCAAAAGAACGGAAATAGAAAAGGAGAAGAGGAGAGAAGCAGCAATAAGAGCCAGCAGATGTTTCCACTGTAGATACATGCAGATAGCCGATTGTGTATCTGCCTCTTTAGCCTGATAAGTGTAGACTTTTTCTCTCATCCTTCCATATAAATCCTCTTTTCCTTCTGTCTTCCTGAATTAATGCATAGAGCTGGTATCTTTCACTTTCTATTTAGATATGAGGTCGATGTTTTCAAGTCTGTTCTTGGAAGTGTTATCTAAAAAATGTGCAAGGGCAGGAGAAGTTGTCACTCTCGTGTTGGCCAGCCACAATTAATAAAACCTTCAAGGGTTATTTATTTACTGAGGTGGAAGCTGGTTGTATGTGCTTCTTTGCATGATTCTAGCTATTAATCGCAGTCAAGGATATGAAATCTAATTCTAGGCAGTGTGACAAGACAAGAAAAAAAGCCACTCACTCCTACACAGATTTACAGATATGTACCACAGATAGGGTACATGTATTAATCTAACAAAGGAGAGAAACCAGGATATATGCTGATACTTGGGAGCATGAACTGAAGAGAAAAGAACAGGAAATAAATAAGAAGTGTGAGATGAGTACAGGAAAAGAGGCAGGGAAAAATAAAGATTAAGGATATGAGCTGGATCAGTCTGGCAGAGCTATGATAATTCCCATCAACATCTATTGAGTGAAGCACTTGTAAGTTCAATCAATGTCTTGTTCTCACTGCAGTGAAATGAAATTGGGGTAGGGGGATGCTCAAGTCAGCAAGGAGAACTTGCCCAGGAGGGAAATGTTCTTGAGAGTCCAGGAGTTGGGAAGTTTAAAGGACTGGAAATGGATCTTTTTTAACTTCGTCAATAACCCCCTGAAATTTTAGTAATGGATGGTAATCACTTGGCGAAAAGATGCATGAAGAAAGGCACACATGGGAGTCAAGCTTGTCCAAGGGATATTACTGAGCACCTAGTTATGCACTGCCAAAATGCTTTCTACAAAGAAATATTAAAACTAACCCAAATGAATTAATTAATTGTGTTCTGAAAGAAAGAAAAAAAATGTCCTTTAGGAGCTGGAATTCAAGCTCTGTGTTTTATTTTTTACCATGTAACAGACTGGAAATTGCTCACAATCTGAGGAGGTTGTATTTAATCATAAATACTAAAGGATATCCTTTCTCCACATCCCAGATTAGGGTTCTTTTTTGTTTTCCACAGATGATTAAACTAAACTGTCCCTGAAATCATATATTTTTAATCTCCATAGGAAATGCTGAAATTTCCAGAAGCTGCTGGTTGTTGCTAAGCACCGTGTTAACTTTCTGCGTGATGCTAGAAAGAGTGAAGGGCAGGGGAAAGACTCATCTATCTGAACAGTTGCTGAACTTTGATCATTAAAGACATCCAGAGAAAAGTGTGAGGAATTTCTGAAGGCTGATGTTTCCTTGCTTCCTTTTCTCATTCTGGTGAATTCAGACAAGAGGATTTCTATACTTGAATAGGAAATAATAAGAAAGCCTTCAGCTTGCTGCATGTCATAGTGGGTGTATATAGCTCATCCCCTCCTTAAACTACAAGTTACAAGCAGTCTTGCATCATCTTGCCACTAGTTCCTAAAGATCCAAGTGGTTGGTTGCAAAGCTGTGGTTATGAATTCAGTTGAAAAATCCTTTCAGATACATTTTGGACATGATAAACCTAGTGATTCAGGCATGAAAGTGGCAGCAATGCAATAAAGAGGTGGAAGATGGGAAATCAGGAATCTACAAGAAATGGGAGAAGCATTGAGCAATAATTTTGCTTGTATTGTTGGGGTTTTCTTTTTAACTTTTTATGATCTGAGCATCTCTGCATCAGAATAAGAATGTCAAGTGCACCTTTCTACAAAAATCAGGAACCTACATCTGTACTGCTGTTTCTTTACTTATTCCTATCTTTAGGATAGATCTTGCCTTTAAACAAGGGAAAACAGAAGAGTAAATCATGATTAGGCACACAGTGGTTTTCATTAATATCCTGGTGTTACCCAGTTTAGTGTTTTACACTGCAACACTGTTCTTTACAAGATGTTTCTTTCATTTGCATATCCCTGAAGATACTGCACATAGTGCAGCCAGTACTCTGGTTTACTTGGTGATACAGAAACTCAAGATGCTGAAATGGTCAAACAGGTAATTTTGATTTTGACCAGTGATGGCAAGGACTTTTTTTTTTTTCCACTCCCCTCCACTCTCTTACCTCTCTTTTTTTCCCTCCTGCCCATGACTTGCCACAACTGGGGAAAAGGTAGTTCAGAAAAAGTTAAAGCAAAATTTGTACAGAACCTCAGACACTTGAAACTTAAATTTTCTTACCTATATTTAGTTTCACCCTTACTGCTTTCTATATCTTTTTGATGCTTAGAAGTAAAGAGAATGGAGAATTTCTTTCATGGGCTCAACATGTATTAGCATTCAGCTCTGATCACTCATATTGATCTGCTTCCCCCATCTGAAAAGACACACTAAATAAAACCACCACATGCTATTTTCTCTAGATTTGCTCTTTTGGTGAGCAGATGGTTATTTTGATACAGCTATTATGCAGGTGATATATGTTTAGGCAAATGTATTGGGAGAGGTTCAGCATTTTGTCTTTAAAAACAAATAATCCACAGCACCTATTTTCATATTTGCACAGTGTGCTTATATCTAAGACATCTTTATCTCCTCTTATTACAAAATACCATTTCTAATGCTGTTTCTAATGGAAACTCCTCATGCTAATAATTCCAAATGGTATTTAATACATTTTTCCCCTCGGTACAAATGTCACTCTTCCAAAGGGCAAGTTGGATTATTCACCTATTTGTTCAAATGAAGGGTTTTGTCACAGACCAGACCCTTCCTTTCTCCTTGCAATCCCAGGCTGCTTTTCATTCACCATTGATCCAGTATGAGATAAGGATTGCAAGCACTGAAAACATGCAACCTGTTGCCTTGAGCAGTGATTGCAGATCCTCGGTTGTGGGTGGTGGTTTTGGGTTGCCTGAGATGGAGTTAGTTCTCTCCAAAGCATCTTTCGTAGCTCTGTGTTTTGTAGTGGTAGCTAGAACGGTGTGGATAACCACACCACTGTTTTGGCTACTGCTGAGCCATGCTTACACAGCACCAAGGCTGTGCTCTTCCATCATTCTCTCAGCCTACTGCTGAAGGCAAGGTCTTGGTAGGGTACACAGCCAGGCTAGCTGACCAAAGGGGTGTTCTGTGTCATATGACATCAGCTTAGATATAAAACATAAGAGAAAGAAGAAACTTAGAAGCTGTCAACAAATGCCTCCCCCTATCTTCTGGAACAACTACCATGTGCATTGAAGCCCTCTTCCTGGCACCATATGCAAACCAAAACCAGCACCATTGTCGAATCATGGAATTAACTAGGTTGGAAAAAACCCCTAGGACCATCAAGTCCAAGCTAGCAGCTAGCTCTTCTAATTAACTAAACCACAGCACTAAGTGCCTCATCCAGTCTCCTTGTAAACATCTCCAGGGATGGTAACTCCACCACCTCCCTGGGCAGCCCATTCCAATCTCCCTTTCTGTGAAGAATTTTTTCCTAACGTCCAGCCTAAACCTGCCCTGGCAGAACTTGAGACTGTGTCCTCTTCTGTCACTGGGTGCCTGGGAGAAGAGACCAACCCATTCTGGCTACAGCCTCTTTTCAGGTAGTTGTAGACAGCAATGAAGTCTCCCCTGAGCTTCCACTTCTCCAGGCTGAACAACTGCAGCTCCCTCAGCCACTCCTTGTAGGGCTGTGCTCCAGCCCCCTCATCAGCCTTGGTGCCCTTCTCTGGACACATTCAAGCACCTCAACATCTTTCTTAAATTGAGGGGCCCAGAACCAGTGGCCTAACCAGTGCTGAGTACAAGGACAGAATGTGTCTCCTGGTCCTGCTGGTGGCATTATTCCTGATACAGGCTAGGATGCCATTGGCCTTCCTGGCCACCTGGACACACTTCTGGCTCACGTTCAGTCAGCTGTCGACCAGTACCCCCAGGTCATCATCTGCCCTCAGAATACAGAAGGTTAAGTATGGTTTGCTTCATTTAGGGAAGCTATGGTTAAATTTCTGTTGGGTTGTTTTCTCGTGTTAAAAACTCCTTGAGTAGTGATATGTCATTATTTGTCATAGTCCTCAATCCTGCACTGTTTGTTGAAGTATGTGCGCTTACATCTGACTTCTCATCATTAGCATTAGCTAACACTTGTTAGTGTACATATTAACCTGGAATTGTAGGGAAATGCTGTGTTACTGAAGAGTATCAATTAAGTTTATTTCTATGGCAACAAGCAAATAAATATTGCAGAAGTCTTCAGTGAAACTGGTGCTTAGTGTGGGATTCTCCATGACCTGGCTCACCTGTTGAGTAAACAGCAACCCAAGCAGCTCTGGTAGGCTACCTGTATTGCATAGTAACTGTTTTCTAATCTGCTTACCCCTATGGAGCAGGACACTTACTATTTCATTATTACTAAATGTGAATTATATTCATGTGACAGAACTGTACGTGGCACTTGACAGAGCACAGAGAGAAGTGACTGTTTTGCTCTAGAGAATGATACATGATTAATGTGAGGGGTCTGCTGTGCATGCTCAAAACCAGACACAGAATGATGGCTGCAACCCCTGGCCAGCTGTGAAGCTGTAACAAAGCCTAAACTAAAATGGGATTGCATTTTGTGGCCTGCTTGTTACTGACGCACAACCTGAGGATTTTCCACTGAATAAAAATAGTACCATGCAGAGATGTGCCACCCCTTGATGATTCTGAGGTGCCATGGAAACACAGAGGTACCCATGTTAGTTGTTGCAGTTTTTGTATGAGCCAGAGATAGGTATGTCTCTGGGAATCCTTCACAGCCTGTATTTCAGTCAAAACACTGAAACTGAAAAAGAGGAAGGGGGAAAAAAAAACCTATCTTAAAGCAAACACAAACTAGTGTATTAGATGAGACATAATTTAGAGGGCTACCTTACTCATCTGCTGCTTCATGCAACATGTTGCTATCTGCTGTGTCAGGACTTACTGTTTTGTTTTTTCCCTGAGTGCACAACCATCTGGGAACAGTTGTGTGCATTATTATAACTCAGGAGAGAAACCCCCCAGTATTTGGTTTGTATTGCAGTGTGGTTTTCTGGTGTAACACCTTGCCCCAGGTATTGTAGAAATACAGCAAGTGCAATAAAACTATTGAGGAGAGGTGCATCAGTTGTATTTGGTTTCTCTGGGATTTGGTTTGGTGGCAGCATTCTCAAGTGAGTCTTACAGGGAACAGTAAACGAATGTTTATACTGCTGGATAAATCTGCATTGGCAAGACTGGAAAAGCAATTCCTTGGACTCTCAGTGTAGGTGTGGGACTTGCAAGCATTGGTTTCATCCGTGTAAGTGCTCCCCTGGAGATGCAGAGCAAGAACATCAGAAAGCAGTTTTAGACATTCTGATGCCTGTTTCCCAAGTGGCTGTTCTGTATTGGGTATAATTGGAAAGGGATTTTGGGAGTGAAGGGTAATTGGGTAAGAGGCTTCAGGGTGGCTCTGTATGCCGTGATGGTCAGGCCACACCTTGAGTACTGTGTCCAGTTCTGGGCCCCTCAATTTAAGAAACATGTTGAAGTGCTTGAATGTAGAGAAAAGGAGGCTCAGGGGAGACCTTTTTGCTGTTTACAACTACCTGAAATGAGGTTGTAGGTAGGGGTTGGTCTCTTCTCCCAGACACCCAGTCACAGAAGAAGAGAACACAGTCTCAAACTGTGCCAAGACAGGTTTAGGCTGGATGTTAGGAAGAAGTTCTTCATGGAAAAAAGGTTGGCATTGGGATGGGCTGCCTGGGGAGATGGGGTCACCATTTCTGGAGGTGTCTGTAAGGAGACTGGATGAGGCACTTAGTTGCATGGTTTAGTTAATTAGAAGAGTTAGCTGCAAGCTTGGACTTGATGGTCCTAGTTTTTTTTCCAACCTGGTTAATTCTGTGATTCTGTGGTCTCCATGAAAAGAAGCCAGAGGCTACCCTGTGTCAGAGGCAATTTTTTCCTGCCAATGCCAGTAGACTCATGGGAGGTCACAGCTGAGACCCTTAGCTAAAGAGCCAGCACCTCTGGGACAGTCTGCACAAGAAAGGGTAGAGCACTGCTCTGCATGTAGTGAAGGGAAGAAAGTGTGAAGAAGCAGGTGGAGGGCACCAAGGTCAGAGAATGAATAGAGGAACAGGGGCTCCTCTGCAGCCTCTGGAGAAGACCTTGCTAGAGCCTATATCCACATAGTAACCCACACAGGACTCTGACAGGGCAGTTGGATGTTTCCTCAAGAAAACATGGCCTAGAGTGAGCCCACACCCAGCAATACAACCTGTGGGAGGACCCACACTGCAATGGGGGAAAAGAGTGAAGAGGAAGGAGCAGATGAGAAAAACTGTTATGAAATTACCTGTAGCCCCATTCCCTATCCCCCTGAGCTGCTTGGGGTTAGGCTGATGGGAAAGGAATTAGGAATGAAAGAGTGCAGTGGAACCTGGGGAAAATAGATTATAAGTAGCTGGTGTTACTTCCATCTTTGTTTCTCTCACATGGAAATCTAGAGGGTGAGAGAGCAGCTGGGTGGATGTCTGGCTTCTGGCAGTGGACAACTCACCGCAGTGAGGTTACACAGGATTATTCCAAATGAACTTTCTGAATTATCAGGGGGCAATGACTCAAGTATGGTAATTTTTAGGGATAACTGATACTAGAATGACTGAGCATGGACTACATCTGATACTTGGTAAAAAAAAAAAGAAAGGTTGTAAAGTGAAACCTCTCTCCATTTGAAGCAGTGAGTCACTCCAGAGCTACTTACCCTGAACTTGCCCTAAAAAGATCAAAATGCATCATGAGAAGGGCATTGCTACTAGTTTAAAGCTTCTGTAGTTGTGTGAACCTGAACTAAGGTGAGAACCAGGAGAATTTACCTTTGGGCAGCATCATAGGTTGCCTTCTCTTTGCTTATATTTTTGTATAGCACAAAGAAGTGGCACGCATGGGATTTTTCCATTGCCTGTACTCTTAACATATGACTGAAACTTGAGCCTTAACCAGTTCCAAGGATGTCTTCTTGCTTTTAACTACTTAAAAGTGAAGGAGGTTTGGTGTAAACACTGGTCATAGCCAGAACAGGAAAAAAAAAACTATTTAGAAGTTATGCTACAGAAATGATCACTGAAAACTTAGTGTGTTCCTAGTGGAGTTTGAAAACAGTAAGGAGCTGTTACAGCATTTGAGGCATTTCATTATTCTGAGATAATGAGTAGAGCTAAAAGATATTGTGGCTTCTGGTTGAGGTTTTAAGAAATGCTTTATTGGGCTGGTAGTAGACAGAGAAACAGCAAGCTGCCAGTTGCAGGACGTTGAAAGCTCCATGCCTTAACAGGTTGAATTCTAGTAGCTGTGTTCCTTTTCCATCATTGCTAATATGATCCAGATTTGAAACAGTCCAGCTGCTCAGTAAAAGCATTATCTGTAAAATGAAGGTTCTAAGCATGAAAAGTGAATGAGGGTGGGATAGGATCTGTTGAGAGGTTCATTATGTGCAGGAGCCAAGCTGGAGCCCTGTGCAAGTGACACCTCATAACAAACTTGTTTCAGAAAGATTTCTTTTGAGAGATAATTAAAAGGTCAAAAGATACAATGTGCAGGGAGCATTACCTTGGGACCATTTTATATTATTCAGCACTGATTTCAGGTCTGTGACTTGGAATTTAAAAGCTTTGTTTCCCTCTGTCAGCTCTCTGAGCTTCAGACGTTGACTTGCAATATGAAGCTACTAAACAGCTGGATTTCACTGGGAAAAGAAAAGGGGAAAGCCTTGTTTTAAACGTTGGGGTTATAGGCCTTAAAAAGGAAGCCTAACATTGCTGTGGAAATGTAAAGGCTTTGGAAATGATTCCTTTTTAGGGGCGAGACAGTCTGTGTTATTTATTTGTCCATCTTTGGATTGTACAGGAGGCCAGTTGTGGGTTTGGTACATTTCTTCCTAGGCTTCAGGCTTAATTATGTGTAAGTTAGAGATCAGGCTTACACATCAAGGAGCATGTCATGATTTAGTGGAGATGTGCATGGAAATCTGTCTTTCCTCTTATTTCTGTCCTGCCTTCAGAGAAATTAAGCTGTGGGAGGTCAGCAAACTGGTTAGAGAAGACCAGCTTCATATCTTCATTGGTGACTGCTGGAGGCCAGTCCAAGTTTATTTATGGAAGCCTGGCAGTACTCTCTGTCCTTGTAACCAAAAAAATGAAATTACCCCACCCCATTACTGGAATAAAATGTTAATCTTCGCTGCAGATGCGTTTTCAGACAAGATCTGTGATACTTCTTTGCACACCCTGGCATGATGCTTAGCATCTGTAAGTCGTTTGTCTTGCTGATTATGCTTGCATGTAGACTGGAACAGTCCAATTCCTTGTAGTAAGTAATGAGCTCCATTGCTCAAGAACAACATAAGAGATATGCAGTAAGTTATTATGGAACTTGAAAATTCAGTTAGGGGAAGTTCATCTACACATGAAATAGGATTAGCTTCATTAATCACATTCCTGCATTAATGTAGGATCCCAAATTCTGACTTGCTTGTTAAATTTTCTGGGTTTTTTGGTTGATTGGTGGGTTTGGGTTTTTTATGTATTTTGCATCTTATCATATTGCAATATTTAACAACTTCATTGTTTATATTAATACTACCAGTATTTCAAGAGCTGAGTAAGGCTTTAGATGCCCTAACAAAGTCAGAACAGGTCTGAAGCAGTGAGAGGTTGCTATTCCAAGCAGGACATTGGTGGTGGAATACTAGACTTGTTCTCTGTGAACTAATGCTATAGTAAATATCATAGGGCAAGTATGTTTCTGTACTTTGTCAGTTCTCTTAAAATAGAAGAACAAGAATATATCTAGGGAAAGTGAAAAGTGGTTTCCTGAGGAAAGGAGAACCATTCTTACACTGTATGAATCATTGCTGGAAGTTATTGCCAGTAGATGTAAGATAAGAAAGGAATCATAACTGCAAAATTCCAGAAGGTGCATTTAGGTGCCAGTAAAAGTAAAAATCCATTTATTCATAATTTATTTAAATAGTTAAATTCTGTACTCTTTGGTCAGTATTAAAACAGCTAATGTATTTAAAATCAGTCAATTAAATGTAAATCAGGAGAAAATTATTTTTAGAGCTCATCTAAAATAATGTTTTGGGGTCCCATGGCCTTGAAAAATATGCAAATTAAATCAATTTTATCTTGCATAAATCCATTGTCATTTTATTAATCAATGTTTAACAAGCTGGTGAGAGGACTCTAACATAAACCCTATGAAGAGAGGCTGAGGGAGCTGGGGTTGTTTAGCCTGGAGAAGAGGAGGCTCAGGCTGCTGTCTACAAGTACCTGAAGGGAGGCTGTAGCCAGGTGGGGGTTGGTCTCTTCTCCCAGGCAACCATCAACAGAACAAGGGGACACAGTCTCAAGTTGTGCCAGGGGACGTCTAGGCTGAATGTTAGGAGCAAGTTCTTCACAGAGTGATTTGCTATTGGAATGGGCTGCCCAGGGAGGTGGTTGAGTTGCCATCCCTGTAGGTGTTCCAGAAAAGCCTGCATGAAGCACTTAGTGCCATGGTCTAGTTGACTGGCTAGGGCTGGGTGCTAGGTTGGCCTGGATGATAGTGGCAGTTTCTTCCATCTTGGTTGATTCTATGATTGTTTGCAGCAAAGATGTATTCCTTTGTCTTTCATATTACATTATTTTTGCTTTTTCACTTTTTTTTTTAATATCTGCTACATCTTCCTTGCTTTTTGACACCATTTTTATTTGCTCTCTCTGCTGCAGCTTATGGTGCCTGCAGGTAATATTCAAGATCGAAGGTGCCAGTAGTTAATACTTGTGTTAGATTTAACGCATATCATTCTCTAGAGATGTAACAGAAAGTGTTTGCCTTTGAAGCTCCCAGATAAAAGCTGAGCTGACATACCTATTTTATGCATCACATCAATCTGTTTTGCATGCCACTGCCATCCCGCCTGAAGTTGTGCAAGATTAGACTCAAGCCATGCAAAACAAACAAACAGGACAGGTATGTTGCTGCCACTTTGAACTGTGTCTGTCGCATTGACTCTTCTGTCAGATATGCTTAAACTGGAAAATAAGCAGGAGATGTGAATAGCACTTGCACAGAAAGTCTCAGTCTCCTGCCAGCCATACTCAATAGCTATAGTAGTGTTTGCCATTATGCAGTATTGACCAACCTCTACACACTACTCATTCTGTTACTAATGTAACTGATGAAAACTATTTATTCCTTTGATTTTAGCCTTAGCTCAGATTTGTATCTTTTCTAACACATCCTAAACCACTTCCACTACATCAGCTCTCACTGCACTTGCTGACAGGCTGGCAGGAATTACCCCTATGGGAGGACTTTCTCCAGCAAAGACAGCTCCACCCAAAGACATTTGGTCCATTGATAACATGTAACTTTGTTCTGAACATTTATGCATGTTCTCACGTGTACAATCACAGCATATTAGGGGCTGGAAGGGACCTTCAGAGATCATCAAGTCCAACCCCTCTGCTAAAGCAGGATCACCTAGGGCAGGCAGCACAGGAACGTATCCAGGCAGGCTTTGAAAGTTTCCAGAGAAGGAGACTTGACAATCTGTCTGGGCAGCCTGTTCCAGTGCTCTGTCACTCTCAGAGTAAAAAAATCTATCCTCGTGTTGAGGTGGAACCTCCTGTGTTCTCAGTCTTTCTTCATATTTGAGATGTTCAATTCCCACAGTCATCCTCGTAGCTCTCTGTTGGACTCTCTCCAGCAGATCCTTGTCTCTCTTGAATTGGGACATCCAAAACTGGATACAGTTTTCCAGGTCTGGCCTCATCGGGGCAGAGCGGAGGGGCAGGAGAACCTCCCTAGACCTTCTGGACACATTTTTCTTAGTGCACCCCAGGATGATGTGGGCCCTCTTGGCTACATGAAATTTCAAAGTTACCAGGATTCGGGTTTTTTTTTAGAGAAAAGGGTTTATTTGGATTTTAATACCCTAAGACCTTGTAGTTTTCTTTCTGTATTTGAAGGACATCTTGTCTATTTCTGTGAAGATATTTTTAGTATGGCTGGAAAACCTGTGGGTCATTGTGGCATATTTTCTCAGCTTAATCTGCTGTTACTTATGATAATGGAGCTTGTGCCTCTGGATTTGTACTTCTCTTTGGCACGTTGCCCCTTCTGCAGCAGAAGCCAAAGGCATATCTTGCTTTTTCAGTGATACGTCCCCAGAACTCCACAAGAGAGCTGTTTATGCTGGTCTCCAACTCCTCATAATAGCATGGATTTACAGCCCTCAGTGCATTCTCCTCATTGTCCATGAAGTTCTAGAATGCCTACACTTTGTGGAAGATTAAAAATTCCTTTTAGTAGAGACTTTGGAAGTTTGGTGAAACCAGAACAAGGAAACATTGATGTGAAAAAAAACTGTGCATGTGCACATGCATTCCCTCTCCCAGTGAGGTAATTGTTTCACATCACAGTAGAGTCTCACCTCTGGAGGACTCCAGGTGGCTTGCACACACAGATGAATTTCGAGCATAACAAGGTACAAATGGGAGAGTACATCATTAACCCTGTTCCAGAAATGGAAATAGCATAGGGAGGTTTTCTGAGCCAGTGGTCACAGAAAATATCCATCTCAGTTAGACAAACAGAATTTCTGACTGATTTTGCTTCCTTTTGGCATACTGTGTTAAAGAGAGAGAGGAGTAAGATTTGGGAATTGTATTTCTGCTTGTGCCTGCTTTATGTGCCTTTGTTGACACTGTGAATACAAGCTAGAGCCTTATGAAGTTCTTCCACTTTTGCCTCTGAGCTTGATTAACATCATTAATGTAGCTTGTATCTGCCAAGTTTAAATGAAGACTCTTCTCTGCCTTCATTCTTCTAAAGTGATGGAGCAGGAGATGCAAACTAAAGCATATCAAAACCTAGCTAGTTTTGAGACAGGCTTTTCCTCCAGCTTTTGCATCCTCTGGACCAGAGGCTATGTTTAAGCCCCTAAACATAATCTTTGATTTTAATCTTGTGTTAGAGCTCCACATATCATACTCTGACTTTTAATGAAGAGCAATTCAAGGTTTTAATCTTGATCAGCCTTTCACAAATATACAAAAGCCTACTGTGTCACCAGGCACACTCCTCTTCCTTTTCTGTTTTTGTGGAATTTGAGGTTTTGGGGTTTTGTGCTGCTTTTTGTTTGTTTGTTTTTTTTATTGGTTGGTTTAGTTTTGGATGATTTTTTTTTTTAATCTCTCCAGTTTACCTGTCAGTCTATTTCAGAGGAATTCAGGAAGGGAAAAGCCTGAGATTCTTTGGTATCCCAATAAAAGGATTCCTGGTTCACGTGTTTCTGAGTCAAGAGTTTCTTATGATTGCCATCATTGAAAGCAGGGACAAAGGTGCCACTTGGTTTCTCCTACTCAAAGCAGCAGGAGAGCAGATATCAGAAGGCATGGTGCTAATCTTCTGCAGTAGAAGCAAGATCCCTGGATTACCATGTTTTAAACTGCTCTAGGGCACAACTAATGTGTGCTGCAAAGAGAGCCATACCAGCTCTAAACAAGCCAAATCGAGCTAGTTTAGCAGCAAAGTTGGTAGAGTTAAATAATGGTTGAATCAATGATATTAAAGGTCTTTTCTATCTGAAATGATACAATGATTCTATGGAAGTTGTTTGGCTATGCTGCACAGGAAAAGTGTAAAGTCTCCAGGGTAGAGACTCCTGAAATGTGCTGCATTCTAAAGATTTGTCAGTGATCAATGAAAACAAGAGAAGGGAGGTAATATCTCAAGAAAACACTGTGGAAAATTCATCAAAACATGTGGATGTGCATACATGTCCATAGGCGTTCCCAAACAGACACTGTCAAATAACAATGTGGATAGTACTCTCTATTCATTTCCTGCCTGGAACACTTAGATGATCATGTAATGGTTTTAATTTAGCTTAAGGCTAAAAAAAAAATCAACTGGAAAGCTATCATCACAGGTTTAGTAATAAATGCAATCTCCAATGCAATATACAGCAATAAACTGCAGTTTGTGCTGTTGCCTTTTAAGTTGAAATTAAACAAAAGAGAGTCCTTTTAAGCTCAGTTTCTTGCCAAAATAGCAATATTTACAAATGCAGGAACAGAACTGGATATGTTTATGGCAGTCATGATAATTATGGAACACAAGCTTAACCTAGCCAGAGAAGATAAATATCTTGGTATTTGCTGCAGTGATAAACTGACTTTGGAATGCAGCATGACAGAGTGGCAGATTAAATTTGATTTTTCTAGCTATACATAGCTCACAACAGGCCACCATAATATTTGTGGAATCTAAATGTCCCAAGAACTTCATATTGTCTTTGTTGCCCATAGACAACATAGACATCATCATTTATGGGAAAAGCTCATAGCTTTAATGCTGAAAATAGATAAAAGTCTTTGAAAGATGCTGAAAATAGAAGACTAGCTTGAGCTTTGGAACATGGTTTCTACCTTAATTGTGAATTAAATCTTTCTCAAAGGCCATGTATTCCAGGTGCATCTGTATAATTGAGTTTCATCGCTATTGTATAGCATGCTCTGTCTTAGTTAAAAAAATGTAAGTACAGTTCTCCTAGAAGGTAAGATCAGATATGTCTGAGCTGTGGTTGACTGCCACAAAACGAGGCTAAACATATGTAATTTGTGGAGAAAAGTACTGTTATCTTCTCCCTAAATTGTAGAGGCAAGAAAGATGATATGATAGTGGAGAAGTCGAAACAGTTACTAAATATTTACTGATACAGTTCTCTGTCACTGAAGGGCTGCTGACAAATACCTGTTCTCTTACTTTCCTGTGACAGCCTCAGTACATGGAGAGAAGTTGGAGTCATGTGGGTTTTTTTCTTCATTTCCTTGCCTAAATAAAAACCCTTCAACAGGTTCTTCTTCTTCAATGGAATTTTTCAGTCATGGCATCTTCGCTTCAGATCTTCAAATTTCAGCCACCAACATTTGAAGAGTCTCCAGTGATGAATTAGTGTTCTGTAATGCACTCTCTTCTTTCTCCTTATGAGCTGAGGCACAGGGATCTGCAGTATAAGTGCAAGGAAGGGGCTCACAGCAGCACTCATCTTTTTACTGAGCTCTGTCAGCCTCTGTGTGAGTCAGAGAGTTTAAGACCAGGGAGGACCATTAAATCGTTCAGTCTGACCTTCTGCAGGCAACAGACCATTACATTTCACATAGGTATCCCTTTGCTGATCATGATGACTTCTGCTTGACTAAAGAGTAGCTCTCAGAAAAAGAAGATACAACAAATGTGGTATGCATTGCTACACTTAGCAATGTGTTTATATCACTTAACTGCCCTTTCTAAAGAAACATGCCTTCCACAGCTAAAAGCTTGCCTTAGTCTTTCAGCAGTCAGCTGGCATGCTGCTACCTGGCATTACAAAACTTCTCATTCTTAATTTTGAGCTTGACTTTGGCTTCATCCACTCACTGACTTTGTTAATTCATGTGTTGGCTGAGGATTGTGATTTTGCCAATGTTCTTCTATGATCTCTCTCTATGAGTACATTTCCTATCTGTTTGTCTTCACTTTACAAATGTGTATTTTCCTTGCTTCTGTCCCTTGAGAGTGGAGTATTTCTCCTCCCCTTGCATTCACTGTGTCAGCTGCATAGTGAGTAGTGCCTAACACCTCCTCTTCAGCTGTGCTTAAACACACTGTTCTGCCACTCTCAAACTTAGTCCTGTGGTGGCATACCAAGGCTCCTAATTACAATAATATTCAAAACCTATTATTTGAGACATGTTTTGTAACTGATACTTGAGTGTAATTTTTCCTCAAGAAATTGTGACCTGCTACTGATTGAAGTGATTAGAAACAACTCCTTTCAATGAGTGTATTTTCTTTTGAGGAGAGAAGGAAATAGGAGGGCTTATGATGGCACAAAATCTGAGTTATCCTATTTCTTAATGAAGGTTACAATTCCTAGGGAAAAAAAACACCAAAACACAACCAAACCAATGTTATTTACCAGAAAGTTGTGCCTGGGGCATAATTCTTGGATTAACAGCCTTTTCAGTGTCTGCCTGCACTTCAGCCTAAGACTCCATCCACCTTCTGAGGTACAACCAAGTCATTATGCTTTTGAAATTCATGCATACACAGACAATTTCAGCAAGCCCCTTACCTTGATATGTTCCCATCAGGTATTTTCACTACTACAACTTAAGGTAGAAGAATGACTTTCTAAAATCATTTCCTTCAGCTTCAGAAGATGATCCCTTTCTAAAGCACTATGCATATTTAGTCTTTGCTGGTGGCTGCTGATCTGCCTGCATCTTTGTTTTAGTTGATTGCTTTTCCCATATCCCAGTGGATCGTGAAAGATGAGAGGTGTGTGAATGGTCTGTTTTGTACACACACTTGATTCATGAAGCTTTAAGTTGATTTTAGTCTCCTAGCTGTTGAATCAAGTGAAGGAGATAAGGGGTGAATCCCTTTGTATTCTATCTGTTCCTCAGAGATGAGGTGATGCTAGGTACTCGAATTGTTGTGACTATAGGTTCAACACCAGATGCACAAACATCCTCTTTGTTCTAGGTCCAGCAGCGTTCAAAAGAAACAGCTGAGTGCACTAATAGTATGGTTTATTTTCATGCAACATACACAGATTCTTTAAGATTGCTGTTGATAAATGCATGGAACTGCAGAATAGCTATATTGCTCTAAAATATGCTTGCAGTCACAGGCTTCATGTCCCAGATAAGCAGGCAGGCTTAGCCAAGGTCATAAGTTTTAACCATATTTCCCTCTGGGGAGAATAAGGAGGACAAACCCATCGATAGGTCCTGGCTGTTTGGTGTCAAATTCTCACCCTTCAATTATGTATGAAATCAGGTGATACTTACACACAGTATCTGCTATTTTGGAGGGCAGTGGTGAATGGCAGCAGGCTGTTACCAAACCATTGTTCCACCATCCATTGCAAAAAAAAAACCCACTTCATCCCTTTTGCAGGTGATCAGCAGATAAATGATCTGCCTCTCCACATTCTTCCCTGGTGGCACAGCAGGGTAATCCACCAGATCACCAAGCAGCCTCTGTGTCTGCTGTGGTCACCTTGATGCTTTTCCACTCTTATGCTTTTCACGCTGGCATATATGTATCAAGAAGTCAAATACATTAGCAGTTATAGTTTGATTAATCATTAACCAATATTAATAATGAAAAAGCCCATATTACTGTTCACTGTAGGATATAGCTTTGCTGTCTTATTTCTGATGATTAGGCATTTACTTGAAGTAAAAGACTGGCAAGTTATTACACTGACTTCTGAGAGCTTAAGGACTAACAGAGTTAACAGATCTGTTGCTCACTTGCCTTTTAGAACTTGATGACAGGTTTGGCACCTCAATACAAGAGAGATGTTGAGGTGCTGGAGCAAGTGCAGAGGAGGGCAATGAATCTGCGGAAGGGCCTGGAGAGTAAATCTTATGCAGAGTGACTGAAGGAGCTGGGGCTGTTTAGTTTGAAAAAGAGGAGGAGGCTCAAGGGAGACCTCATTGTTGTCTACAGCTACCTGAAGGGACATTGTGGAGAGACTGATGCTGGTGTCCTCTGAGAGGTAGTTCATGACAGAATAAGAGGGAATGGCCTCAAGCTGTGACTGGGTAGATTTAGACTGGATATTAAGAAAAAGAAATTCCCATCAAAAGTGGTCAGGCATTGGAATGGACTGCCCAAGGATGTGATTGAGTCACAGCCTTGGATATGTTTAAAAGTCATTTGGCTGTGGTGCTTGGGGATATGGTTTAGGGGTAAACCTTGTAGAGTAGGATTATCAATTGGACTTGGTGATTCTGAAGGTCTTTTCCAACCTGAATATTTCTGTGATTCTGTGACAGTTACTGCCCTGAAGAGAGTTTGGAGACCAAGTTTACTTGCTGCTCCTTTGAGTTCGTGTTGAATTCTGGTTCAGTAAAACTCCTGAGTATTTAAAAACTCAGTGTATGCCTTGAGCTTTGACTTGAGTACATACACTTTATTTTCAGGCAGAAATTTTTGTGCTGAGGCAGCTAGGTTTGTGGAGTTTATAAATCAAACAAGAGAGGAGCTTTCTTCATAGAAGCTACAAGCTGTACAGCACCCACTTCAGCAATCATTTTCTATTCATGCTCTCAATTGTCCAAATAATTGTCATGTCTCCTTTTGTACTCTCTGTGTCATAATGCAGTATGTAATGTAGTGTGCTTTGATACAATGGTCAAAATGTGCTCAGAAATTATGCAGGCATTCAAGATGATTGAAAGTGTTAGCAGAGGCCTTTGTGCATTTCTCAAAGTATGTGTGTGGGAAGTCCTCCTGCTTTAGAAATACTTGTCCAAATTATGTTCTTGATAAGAGTTCACCTTATGTTCACCTCAGCAAGGTTTCAGCTGTGCAACTCAGTGCAGAGTTGGGCCACATTAGTGCAGAAGCAGCTCATCAAGTTCCAAGGAGTGATTTTAAATCTTATTAGTGCAGGTCATTTTGTGATGTTGAAGCTGACAGGTTATTCACTTTGGGGAAGAATAATCAAGGGTTTGATTTGCCTTTTTTTTTTCTTTTTAGAAAGAAAATGAGTGTTTTTAGACACCAGCATTCATTAAAGGACAGATTTTGTTGGACATAGGCCTCTGCTGCAGAAGGGAAATGTTATTTAGAGGAGGAACTAGAAAAAAGACCTACTAAAATGCCATCTAACCTCTCAGATCTCCATAGCCTTTTGAGGCCTCTGATGAGTTTCAGCATCATGATTAACAATTGCATCAACCTCTTCCTGTATTGTCTTTTGCAGGCAGATGCAAGCTCCCTCTGTCCGTGCTCGAGTGCACTTCTATGTATTCTGCCCAAGCTCCAGATATGCTCTAAAGAAACTTAGTAGCTTAACCTTACCAGTTTGAATTTTTTGTTGTTGTTCATCAAAAACAGACTGACAAAGCAACAACCACAAATTTGCTTTATGGTTTAATAGCTAAGCTAGTTACCAGAGCCATACAAGCTATATTTTGTGCAGGACATTGCAGAGCAAGTTTGCATGTAGCAGGAGAAGCAGCAATGAGGGTTTATGTTTGTCTTGGGAAGATTGTGCCACTCTGCCTCAAGAAGGTGATTTTTCCTGGAGCTTTGTCTGTCAGTGCAAAGGAAAAAGAACAGATTAATTCAAAAGTAGATTAATTCAAAGACAAGTCCAGTGACTGCAAAGCCAGTGTGGATCATTCCTGAAAATTAATTCTTGTTGGAGAAGAGAACTGGAAACTTCTCCTAAAGATCAGTGAGGTGAAGTGAGGAAATGACTCAAAGAATACAGAAGGTGGAGATGTGAAGGTGATTGAAGAAAAGCTAAAAATACATTGAAAAGGAAGATGAGAGTGGTGGAGAGACAGCCTCAGCTATGGGTCACTTTTCCAGTCATAGGCAAAATGTGCTTCTGGCAAGTCTGCACCTGGGAATGTCACAATGCACACAGAGCCCACCCTCAGTAAAGTCTATGGATTTCAAGTAGTTGTAAGACAGAGGGAAAAGTGTCTTCAGATCACTTCAAAGTCCCAGCAAATGAACAAAATAATTTTGCAAATATGTTCAAATATCCCACTTCTAGTGGGAGGTGTCCCTGCCTTTGGTGGAGGGTTGGAACTGGATGATCTTTGAGGTCACTTCCAACCTAAACTATGCTATGATTCTGTAATAGGTGTGTCTCAATAAACTTCCACCTAGAAAATAGCCACCAACTGGAGACTTCCTGTTTAATAACTCACCTTCCTTTAACTACAGCTGCTCCAGAGTCTATATAGAGCATGATTGTATTATAAATATCTCATTTCCAGTGTAGACCAATGGTAAGCCAAAATGTCAGTTTGCCTAGTACAAACACCTGGCACGTGTTGAACTGAATAGGGAGTAATGAGGTTGGAGATTGTCTGTTTGCTCCTGGTCATCTCCTTTCAGATGATTTTTGTTTTGGGTACACACCTGACAGGCAGTAGATGGCTAGCACTATATTTCATCTCCTCTCTTCAGAGAACATTCTCAGTCTTAATGTGCAGGGAGCTGAACTGCTGATGCTGTATGTGAACTTGCCTCATGGCTGGACTGTCAGAATAATTCTGCTGTTACTTTAATGAACTAGATTTAGGCCAATGATACCCTATAAAGGCTGCAGTATTTAATTAAACTACAGCTCTTTCTTCAGTTGGTCAAACCTGAAGGCTACTAAAATACTGGGAGCAAAGTGAAGTTAGACTGAAATCCACAGGCTTCTTTCTCATCCTAGATAGTTAGCTTTATTATGTCCAGATGAGATGATCAGCTGAATAAGTCGTAGAACATTTCCTTTTCAAGAAACAGGGAACTAACTTAATGATTCCCAACCTTCCTCTTTCATTCCTGTTTCTAATGCACCCTCACTTCTCACATCAAATCAGATAAGAAAATGATGCCCTGTGGAGATCATGAAGACTCCTTTGAAAGTGTTAGCAATGAGAAGTTGATTTCTAGTTTAGCACACAGCCTGCAAGCAGCCACTGCCTGATTTCTGTCGTCTTCCACCATCCCCTCTCTCTAGGAACACAAACAGCTACGTCAGTGCTACAGCCCAGCCCCATCTTTACCTGGTAAGTTTGGCTCTTGAAACCACTGCAGTGGCTGGGTGCCAGAGGAATAGGGTAGGAGGTTACAATATCTCATTTTAGCTGGTTGGTGTTTTCACGTCTAAGCTATACTGGAGCCTGGGAGGGAGAACACATGCTAACACCTCGTCTGAAGTGTGTTTATTACTGGAGTGACATATGTGTTTGAAAGGAGCTCAGCAGCAAGAAGCATCCTCCTACAAGGGGGCTCAGGTCACACTCTACTAGGGAGGAAGGAAGGAGATTACTGTTACTGAAGCACACACAAAAAAAAGGCAAAGGTGTCATAAGAAAACACCTGAGGAAGATACAGATCCTGCCTGGCTTCTGCTGCTTCCCTGGGACTGTGTTAGAGAATAGCAGTTGCCACGATAACCAACTTTGGGAGTGCCTTCCTCCCCTGGGAGCATCAGGGGCACTGCCAACTCAGCCAGACAGGATCAGCCCAGCCCCTAGAGCAGTGTCAGGACCCATTGCTGGCCTAGAGAAGCTTCTGCTTGGTTTCTAAACTCCAGTCAGATCATCCACTCTGGTATTTTATGTTCCTCTGAGTACTGTGAAAAGAAGGAGGGGGTTGGGAAAAGAGAAGTAAAGAGCAGGAGAGTGGGTGGTGTAGATGTGAGAACAAATTCCCTAGGGAAAAGGTACCAAGTGTTCATGAACGCACCGTGCCTCTGTGGGGAAAACATTGCAGTAGCTAATTGCAAATTAAGCATTTTAAAGGCATATAGTTTAGTGCCTGTGTTTTCAGAGAACAATTAGGAGCTCACAAGCAGAGAGGTAGATGTTTAACTGTAGGTTGAAAGTTATTAACAGGCGTGATGAGTATGTGTCCCCAATAAAAACAGGATGAAAACAAACATTGAATCTAGTAACAGCTGCTTGTTTTCCAGGCATAATCTTTTAATAGCTGCTTGAGAGAGAGGAAAAAATCCAGCCCTGAAACAACAAATCACAACTATTCTGTGGAATATCTATGGTCTACCAGCTAAGGCTGGTAGGGTCTGGAACACAGACCCTATGAGGAGAGGCTGAGGGAGCTGTGATGGATTAGCCTAGAGAAGAGGAGGCTCGGGGGGTATCTCATTGCTGTCTACCACTACCTGAAGGGAGATTTTAGCCAGGTGGAGTTTGGTCTCTTCTCCCAGACAACCAGCAACAGAACAAGGGGACACAGTCTCAAGTTGTGCCACGGAAAGTATAGGCTGAATGTTAGCAGGAAGTTCTTCCCAGAGAGTGTGATTGGCATTGGAATGGGCTGCCCAGGGAGGTGGTGGAGTCACCATCCCTGGAGCTGCTCAAGAAAAGCCTGGATGAGGCACTTAGTGCCATGGTCTAGTTGACTGGCTAGGGCTGGGTGCTAGGTTGGACTGGATGATCTTGGGGGTTTCTTCCAACCTGGTTGATTCTATTCTATTTTAATGTAAATTCCCCTCCCCTACAACAAGAACAATGCTGGAATCAGCTTTATCTGGGATGCAAATAACAGCTGACTTGAAAAAATAAAGGCAGTAGAAAGGTACTTGAAAAGGAGGATTTTTTTTGTTTCCCAAATGAGAAAGTATTTTTGGTTTTGCACACTGTGTATTTAAGGAAATTGCAATGTTCAGTTGAAATGAATAAATAGGATCTAGTAGGATGTGTTGTTTAATAGGCTATTACATATTTTGATAGGATTGTAATTTCTTGGCGTTATTTGCACTTTTGTCTCTCCAGCAGCGCCATTAATTTTTGATCCCTTCTGCTCTATCTGGGCTGTTTACCAGTGACCTAAAAACTGATGTGGTAAAAGATTTTGGACTCTCAGTATTTGTGCATAATGGGGAGGGTGTGTGGCACAAGAAGCTATGATTCCATGAACTGAAGGGTAGTGTCATCCTTTTCTCTCCCTTTTCCTTTCTCCTCTTTTCTCCCTCTTTTAGCATTGTTATCTGTAACACACACACTTCACACATCTGTGTAGCTTTTTTCCCTGCAAATAATTCTACAGAAAATTTGTTTCTAAGCAAACTATCAAGTCTGGTGACTGAGGGAAGGAACTGATGAGAACTGGAACTGTAGAAACTGTCTTTGTGAAGCAGAGCTGCCCACTGCTGACAGTGGGGTGGGATATCTATTTCCTCTGCCTGTTTGAAGCTGCTTGCATAGGATAGGACTTGTGGTTTGAGTAGGAGTTCACTTGGCTTATGCAGTGTCCTGTGACCATGGTCAGAGTAAATATTTTAAGATACTCATAATGCTGAGGATTGTAAGCAGTTTTGGCACCAACTGACAACTTCTGGCTGAAAAATGTAAGCTCCTTGGGAGCAGTTAGGACGTAGCCTTCCATAGATGTAATAACTAAGTCAGTCCTTTTTGTTGCTAAAACTATCCCAAATCAAGTGTATTCACCATCAGTGATCACGTGGCTGATGATTCTGCATCTGAGCCACTCATAGGAGATCTGCCTTTGGATGACCTGCAGGACATGGAGCCTACCCAACAGGGCTTTTTAACTTATGGAATCACAGAACCAGTCAGGGTTGAAAGGGACCACATGGATCATCTAGTTCCAACCCCCCTGCCATGGGCAAGGACACTCTACCCTAGAGCAGGCTGACCAGTGCCCCATCCAGCCTGGCCTTAAACACCTCCAGAGATGAGGCCTCAACTGCCTCCCTGGGCAACCCATTCCAGGCTCTCACCACTCTCATGCTGAACAAATTCCTCCTCACATCCAGCCTGAACTTATCCATCTCCAGCTTTGCTCCATTCCCCCAGTCCTGTCACTGCCTGGTATCCTGAAAAGTCTCTCCTCAGCGTTTTTGTAGGCCCCCTTAAGATACTGGAAGGCCACAATAAAGTTACCTCAGAGTCTCCTCTTCTCCAGACTGAACAGCCACAACTCTTTCAGACCATCCTCATTGCAGAGGTGCTTCAGCCCTCTGGTCATCCCAGTGGCCCTTCTCTGGACACGCTCTAGCATGTCCACATCCCTCTTGTAATAAGGGCTCCAGAACTGGATGCAGCACTCCAGGTGGGGTCTCAGCAGAGAGTTGTAGAGGGGGAGAATCACCTCCCTGGACCTGCTGGCCACACTTCAGGTGCAGCTCAGTATATGATTATGTTGGGGCTAAAATACATAGCAGACTATAGAGCTTCATTCTAATGGTGTAAGAACTGTTGATATAATTAGAAAAAAAGAAAAGTAAAATATTTATTAAGTCATGAATTATGTAGATCCTGCAGATATTACTAATCAGCAGGTGCCAGAATAGCTTTTGTGAAGGAACAGCTAAATAGGCTTTTATATGCAATTAAAGCCTCATAGGGGGTACTGCTGTTTCCTTGTGTTCCAACTGTAGTCTTCCTCCTTTAGCCTGAATATGCCAAAGATAAGCATTCTACATGCCTCACCCATGCTTTCATTAATTTGTGATGATTTGCTTATTCATGATTTGGTTTTTTTTTCCAGTTATATCCAGGTGTTTAAATATTAACCAAGGTACCTTTCCTGGCTTTTTATGGCCAGGTGAGCACCATTTAAAATAATTCATCTTTGATTTTCATGTGTCAAAGATGTTTAGAAAGCAACTTTGTGGTTGTTGTTGTTGTATTAGTAGCTGAGAATACAAATATTCTGCAGCCACTTGTTTAGATGTTCTTTTACCTGAAACCCAGCTGTTTAATTAGTCCCATTTAGAAGATGCTGGAGGCTCTTATGCTCTTTGAACATCCTTTATGCTCTTTAATGAACACTTCTGCATCCTCCAACAACACAGAATCAGAGCCTTATTGTCTAAACTGATATGGGTACCACTTTCAAATGGAAGCATGTTATTTGCTGTGCTCAATCTGGCTTTAATTTGTCAGATGACTCCAAGGTCTCCACCTTCTCAAGGATCTATGTGCTTGCCACTCCTAGCTGAAATTCCTTTTTGGGGTTGTTCACCTGAATCACAGACAAGAAGAACATAAGGGCATTTAAGAAATCATTTGTCATGAAAGACATAACAGCACAATGAAGGCCTTGAGCATCAGCAGCACCTGCATGGTCACAGAGCAAGCAGGATCTGTGATGAAAAGACCATTCTGCACTACAACCACACAGCAGGAGCACTCAATGTATCCATGCAGTTGCTGTTTCATTCAGGTGTGGCCTTTGCTGCTGAGGTGAATAAACCCAGATGATAATGCGAGTAGCTTGGAGGCACACAGAAGGCAAAGCTTTGCATTGATGCATTTGCTTCAATATTGAGAGCAGTTAATGAGCTTTCCTACATAAAGGCAAGAGGTGGATGGGCAATGAGGTGTGATGATGAAGTAATTCTCTAACCTTGTTTATCCTTTTAAATAAAGTGAAGGAAAAAGGGTGCAGTGAAAAGCAGGATAGAGTTTGGTCTGGTGC
This sequence comes from Pogoniulus pusillus, assembly GCF_015220805.1. NCBI lineage: Eukaryota > Metazoa > Chordata > Aves > Piciformes > Lybiidae > Pogoniulus > Pogoniulus pusillus. Next base: position 26,425,645 of record NC_087275.1, read on the forward strand.
ATGGAGCTTGTTTGAAAGTAGGGGGGAAAAAAGTACAAAAAAAAAACCCTGTACTGGGAAAATGAGATCATCAGAGGATTCACAGAGGGTGAACTAAAGAAGCAATACTATTTAAAGCAGTTCATTCACAGGTACCGAGTAGAACATATACAACTAACATGTGAAACATCTGTGCTACTCTTTCTCTTCCTATCTCAAAAATACCTAACAAAGCTAACATCTGACAGATCCATGCTTTGAATTCTTTTCCAACATAGAAGGCACTGAAGCAATTAATAAATTGGCTGATATTGTTCAATCCTATAATAGATCAACAATGACAGGAAAATACTAGATGTGAGTTGATGACTGCAGCATTTATGTAAGCCCTGCAGGGCCACACAAAGGAGACATGCAAATTAAAAAACAGTTTAATACCCAGGAATTGCAAAACAGACTGACTCCATAGAAACCCTAGGATGAGTAGGGATAAATATAACTTGAAGTCCTTATTTGGACAATACTACAATGCCTTATGAGATTAACCTGTTCCTGTGTGTTTGAGTGATGAACCTGTTACATAGTCTGATTAACCTCTTAGTTACTGTGTCCTTAAAGAATTTTTCTTGCTTTGTGCTTTCTCCAGGGCTGTGGAAAGAAAAGCAAACTGGTCTTTTGTGCATATCCTGTGACTTGGCTCTCCTTGTAATTCTTCCTCTGTGCTCTTGTTCTGAAGCTGCTCTCAGTTTTGGCTCTGTTTCCACCCTGATCTTTTGCGCCTTTGTCATTATTCCCTGTGACTCATGCAGCTCTTTGCTTAGATGTGCAGATTATCTGAGCTATTTTATTCTTTTCTGCCTTAATTAGTTTAAATAGAGCTTTCGGATTACATTGAGTGAAATTAGATATAACATTTCAATCTACTGTTAATCTGTTTCAGTAATATTTGGTGATTCTGTGATTTTTAAAGACATTAATTGAAACATTAGTTAAGGGTAGATAGATTCAGTGAGACTTGACATTTCGTAGAATCAGTCAAGGTTGGAAGGGACCACAAGGATCATCTAGTTCTAAACCTCCTGCCATAGACAGGGATACCTCACACACGATCAGGTTGTCCAGAGCCTCATCCAGCCTCATCCTTAAACACGTCCAGGGATGGGGCCTCAACTGCCTCCCTGGGCAACCCATTCCAAGGTCTCACCACCCTCATGGTTAAGAACTCCTTCCTAACATCCACTCTGAATCTACCTATTTTTAGCTTTGTTCCATTCCCCCTGGTCCTATCACTACCTGACACTCTAAAAAGTTCCTTTCCACCTTTCTTGTAGGCCTCCTTAAGATACAATAAGGTCATCTCAAAGCCTCCTTCTGTCCAGACTGAAGAGCCCAGCTCCCTCAGTCTCTCCTCACAGGAGAGGTGCTCCCTCCAGCCCTCTGACATTTTTTTCTGCGAAATCAAGGGTTTCCTACTCCTTATGTTTCTTTTCCTGTGGAACTGGAACATGTCCAGAGAAGGGCAATAAAGCTGATGAGAGGCCTGGAACACAACCCCTATGAGGAGAGGCTGAGGGAGCTGGGGGTGTGCAGCCTGCAGAAGAGGAGGCTCAGGGGTGACCTCATTGCTGTCTACAACTACCTGAAGGGAGGCTGTAGCCAGGTGGGGGTTGGTCTCTTCTGCCAGGCAACCAGCAATAGAACAAGGGGACACAGTCTCAAGTTGTGCCAGGGAAAGTATAGGCTGGATGTTAGGAGGAAGTTCTTCCCAGAGAGAGTGATTGGCATTGGAATGGGCTGCCCAGGGAGGTGGTGGAGTCACCATCTCCTGAAGTGTTCAAGAAAAGCCTGCATGAGGCATTTAGTGCCATGGTCTAGTTGACTGGACAGGGCTGGTTGCCAGGTTGGACTGGGTGGTCTTGGAGGTCTCTTCCAACCTGGTTGATTCCATGATATTTCTTCAGGAATTAGTGTAGTATGGTTTCTCTTTTCATGGAACAACTTCATCCAGGATACTCAGCAAGATGTGCTGTACCATCCCCACCATTTTGTCATGCCCTGAAGTTCTTTTGTAAATTTGCCTTTTCCTTTAGAGTATATCAGTGTGTTTTAGTCATCAGGTGCCTATTACAATTATTCTATCACTGTGAGTTTTTTGTTGTGTGGGTTGTTTTTTTTCCATCAGAGTAATTTCTTTCTCATTGATTTGGACATACAACTGATAGATGGATGTAGGGAAGGGTTGCAAGTTTCAGGCTCCAACTACATTAGATTGATGTATTAGGCAGCTTCCAGCTGGGTGTGATAGGAAGATTACAGGGTTCCAACTGTACCTCCATACAACTCAAAGTGAGCCCTGTAAAATCTTTCTGAAATTGAATCCTCCAAAGCTTCCTGTTACAGCAGATACAGGAGGTACTGAAAGGTGAATCTTAATTTTCAAAGACACTGAGGCTCAGCACATCATCCATGTACATATTGTGATTGTATCTGTAGATACAGAACTTTGAGACAGAAACAGCAAAATAATTACCTGGAAAACTTCTCCATTCTGCTTGCAGGTGTGCAAATTATTTTCTCTAATAATAGTAATGACAGATTATATTAGTAACAACAAAATGGCTCAAGAAAGTAGGCAGTGCCACAGAGGGTTGTTGCTCAGGGGAGGACAGCTGTGCCAGGTGCAGCCAGCAAGGGCAGAGTACCCCATCCTGTGCTGTAGATAGAAGGAAGTAAGAGGTGTGCTGGGGTCAGAAGGCAGAAGGAAAGGTGCTGAGCTTGGGAGATTTTCCCTAATAATAGTAACAACAGATTATACTAATAATAACAACAGCATTGCTGAAGGAAGCAGGCAGTACTGCAGAAGGTTGCTGCTCAGAGGAGAACTACCATGCCAGGTGCAGCTGGTGAGGGCAGAGTGTCCTATCCTGTGCTGTAGATGGGAAGGAATAAGAGGTGTGCTGGGGTCTGAGGGCAGAAAGAAACATGCCAACCTTGGGAGACGCCTGAGAGGGAGAAGGACTGTTATCAGCCCAAATTTCATTTGATTGCTTCATGGTGTGGTGAAGTTTTTTGCAAAGGAATTTCCCTGCCTTTTGTACCTGCTGGTATCCATACTGTACTCTTGCCTCTCTGGAAGCTTTCACCCGTGTTGCAGGTAGAGGCACCAGTGGGACTTCATTTGCCATTCACAGAGACAAAGTTTTGTGATTGGATGTAATTGGATACCGTTGGCTGAAGAGTGGCCAGAGAGAAACCAATAAAAATATTGACTATATTGTAGATTTTAAAATGCCTTAAAGGTTTGGCTTATCCTCCTGGACAGCCTTGTATTTCATCCTGACTTTAGGACCTAGCCTCGCTAATGACTTTGGCACAGCCTCATATAATTACTTTGATATGGTATCAATTGGTTCATGGCTCAGAATGAACCCACATATCCACACCATTTATACAAAAAGAGCAGCCTTAGGATGAGACTGATATTTTTTTTTGCCTTTTCTTTTTCTTAATTTCCATAAATCTCTCCATTTGCACTCAGCACTTGAGAATGAGCTGTTTGTTGAATGACTAACATACACAGATTCCAGGCTCATTTGAGATTCTGAGAAAGGCAAGGCAGCATAATATGTACAACAGAAACATTTGGGTAGCATAGTTAATCTATTTGAGATGGTTTGGCTTCTGTGATAAACAACATTTTTGTTAAGTTAATACTGCAGTAGTTTAATGTCAAGAAATCAGTGAAATGCAGTAAATAGTTAAAAGGTTAAGAGCATATTTCAGCTTGGCAGGATCCCATGGGAGGCTGCCCTGGAGGGCAGAAGGGCTCAGAGCACAAGGACAGTCCTTTCCAGCCTGCAGAAAATCAAGCATGTCTGGCAAAAGATCAGCATGGGCAGAACTCATGCACAAAACCAAATGCACTAAAGCAGGTAGCAGGAAGAACACAGAGGTGTTGTCAGAGCAGGAAAGTCACAACTTTGAAGCTGAAGCTGGGAAGGATGTGGAAAGTAAAAGGCTTCTGTACATTTCAGCAAAAGGAAGGCTAAGAACCATACGAGCCCAGGACTAAAAGAAGGGGATGTACTGACTTGGTGACCTAGTGGGGCAACATTGGTTACCTCAGCTTCTTCTGTGTCTTCCTCTTTTGTTTTGGTTATTTGTTTTTCTGGTAAATTCTGCCCTCACCTTAGCTTCTGAGTCAAGTGTCATAATTGAGAGAAGTGAATAGTTACCTCAGAGGAAGATCAAATCTGATAGCTTTTAAGCCCATTGGGCATACACAAGTTCAATGGACCAAGCAGGCTGCACCATAGACCAATGGGGATAAGGTTGACAGTGGTCACTGCAAGGCTGTTCTCTGTCATCTTCAAAGAGGTTCACAATGACAGTAAGAAGGCATACACTGCTTCCAGCCTCGAAAAGGGAAAGGAGGAGGAGCTAGGGAACATTATGTAACAACTCTTCTTGGATACCATGACCAAACACACAAAGGTCAAGGAGGAACAGCCAGCATGGAGTTGCCATGGACAAGATGTGTCTGACCTTCCCAGTAGCCTTCTCTGACAGGTTGGCTGGTTGTGTGGGTGAGGGGAGAGAAGTTGAGGTTGCCTGCTTTTGACTTCAGTAAGATCTCTGACGTTGTCTTCCACAGTAGCCTGTAGAGGGACTGGTGAAAGAGGACATGGGTTAGTGAATTGACAAATGGATGGGAAATTGGTGAGAGAGTTAAAGAGACATTTCACTGCTCTGCATATATACTTGGTGGGAAGGGGTACGACAGGCTGAGCCAGTCTCTCCTCGGAATTACATGGCAAAAGGGCAAGAGGGAACAAATATAAGCTGCAAACCAGGAGATACAGATCAAGGGCAAGGAAAGTGTCTGTCACTGTGAGGGTGGCCGAATTGTTGTGAGTATTACAGAATGGTTCTGGGATGCCCTTCTTTGGTTCTGAGCAACCTGCTCTAGTTGATACTAGGGTTTTGAACAAATGATATCCAGAGATCTCTTCCAATCTGAATCTGTGTCATTCTCACAGCAATTTCAAAGAGTACTGAGCCTTTATTCATTATTTGTTATTGTACATTTTCTGCAACTTTACAGTGGTGTAAAATTAAGGTAACGGAGCAGAGTATCCTTTTAAGAATCAGTTCCAAAGAACAGATGAAAATCCTATCTGTGTTGTGAGGTAGCAGACCAACCCTGATTTCTAGAAGGAGCCATGTGTGTAGGTAGCTCTTGACCTGCATATAAATTTGCCTAGGGCGACAGTATCATCCCCTCTGTGAAACACATGCAATTGCTCACTAGGTAGTTAGGTCTGGGTTTGTGAAGGTGAATTAAAACCTGAGGAGGTTGAGGAAGCTTCAGTTATTTAGCCTGAAAAATGGGCTGCCCAGGGAGGTGGTGGAGACACCATCCCTGGAGCTGTTCAAGAAAAGCCTGGATGAGGCACTTAGTGCCATGGTCTAGTTGGCTGGCTAGGGCTGGGTGTTAGATTGGACTGGATGATCTTGGAGGTCTCTTCCAACCTGGTTGATTCTATGACTCTATGAAACAGGCACTACCACCACCATTTCTTCCAGTGACATTCATAGCAGAGGCATCAGAATTCAGAAAAAAAACAGTTTACTTCTATGGAATCTGAGCTAGTTTAATATTCTTTGAATAAATATCTGATAAGACTGTTGCACCAGATTACCATAATTGCAGAGAAGGAAGAGAAAGCTTAGAAATGCAGCAAAAATATGAACAAGCTTCCAATACATGAGCTTAATTTTCTTATTCCTGGAATTTTGCCTCGCCTGTTCCCAGAATACAGAAGCCATTCTTTCTGAGCTTATAGATAAATTGAAGGAATGTTTTGCCATGCAACTATTTTGGGAATTCAGTTTATCTAAATGAGAGAGGAGGAATAAATAAGCAAACAAAATAAAACCCCAAACAGATAAAAAAGAAAACCAAGCCCAAGACACAGAAAACAACAAAACCAAACTCCAAGCCAAAAAAAAAACAACAAACATCACTACATGGTAGGTTTTGTTAAGTATCTGAAATTGATTTTTAGGAGCTAACTAGGAATTTGTATGTCTGAATCAACAAGTGCAATAGGAGCTTCTTTACTCTTGTGCAAGTGAAAAAATTGCTGAGTGATAAAGGGTTTGTAACATGGTTTTCAGTCTGGAGTAAAGGAGGCTTAGGAGGTACTTTATCACTCTCTACAACTACCTGAAGGGAGGTTGTAGCCAGGCAGGGGTTGGTCTCTTCTCCCAGGCACCCAGTGACAGAACAAGAGGACAGAGTCTCAAGCTGCACCAGGGCAGGTTTAGGCTGGATGTTAGGAAGAAGTTCTTCACAGAATGAGTGATTGGCATTGGAATGGGCTACCTGTGGAGGTGGTGAAGTCCTCATCTCTGGAAGTGTTTAAGAGGAGATTGAATGAGGCACTTGGTGCCATGATTTAGTTGATTAGATGGTGGGGGGTGCTAGGTTGGACCTGATGATCTCAAAGGTCTTTTCCAACCCGATTAATTCTGTGATTCAGTTTTGCTGCATTTGGTGAGTAAAGTTGGAACTATGCAGTCTTTAAAAGGAAACACAGAAATGGAAAAGCTTTTGACTCATTTGTCCCATTCATTTTTCTCTCAGTGTTCAGCTGAGGACTTCCAAAATCTTTCTCAAAACATTTATATGGTGTCTGGGGAGCAAGCAATGAAAGGGCTAACTGAAAGCAAAAATATTTAAAATAAAAGTCAATTTAATGCAGATGCCTTAAAAGTTTTGTTTAAAGTGAATAGGCTAACAGGAAACAATTGAAAAGTACAATTTGCAACAAAACCCCAGTAGTACCCATAGTGAGTTCTCCAAGAAGCTTAATTACAGAGATTTCTTCATGCATGACTGTCTGTTAGTATCTTATACTCTTTATAGCATGTAAAGTTCATATGCTGTAGGGATTGTATTTGTTTCACTGTGTTTTCTGACTGATTGTAAAACACAGAGTTAAGTTCTAGCCCCCTTTCTGCAGGAAGGACATTGAGATGCTGGTGCATGTCCAGAGATGGGCAATGAGGCTTGCCAAGGGCCTGGAGCACATGGTCTACAAGGAGAGTCTGAGGGAGCTGGAGTTTTTCAGTCTGGAGAAGAGGAGGCTGAGGAGGAGACATCATCACCCTTCATGACTATCTGAAGGGAGATTGGAGCAAAGCAGAGGCAAGGGAGGTTGGAGCAAGGAGGAGGTGGCCTCTTCTCCCTAGTGTCAAGCAACAGTACTAGAGGCAATGGTTGCAAGCTCTGCCAGGGGAGTTTTAGATTGATTATTAGGAAATATTTCTTTATTGAAAGGATTCTCAAACAGGCAGCAGTGGAGTCACCATCCCTGGGGGTGTCCAAGCAGCCTGTGGACCTGGTGCTTAGGGACATGGTTTAGTATTGAACCTCCAATGCTGTGTTGAGATTTGGACTGGGTGATCTTTGAGATCTCTTCCAACCTGATGTATTCTGTGATTCTGTGAATGAAGAATGAGTTTAAAGTTTCATTGCATTATTAGAAGAGACTTAAATTGCATCAGTAAGTCTAAGGTGCTGCTCTTGTCTTCATTTATCCTTTTAGTTAGTTCCACTGAGTCTTATTAGTGTATTGCCATTTCTCACTAGCACTCACTGCAGTGCTGCTGTACCACACCCTGAGAAAAGGTCTCAGGAACATCCCTTCTAGACTGAGTGGATTTTTTTCATATACATAATTAGTAAGTGGAGGAACATTCAGAAGTGAAGTCCCAAGTGTCTTCCAGGGAAGTAATTCCCTATCATTGCTTGTAACTATTTAAGGTCTTCACATTTTGCTGAGATAAATTGAGTGAAATAAAATAATTTGCTTTCAGTCATAAAATCTGGATGGTCTACTAAGCATTATGTTAATGAGTTTATTAGGTTGGAGATAGTTTTTTTGTATGTATGATCCTAAACAGTTCAGATTATGAAGCAATGCCCTCAGTCTGTCATTCAGTAATTCTGTTCTGTCTGTGGCAGAATTCCAGGCAAAGTTATGGGAGTGCTTTTAGACAAATATGAGAGTAAACTAAAGCTGTCATAGTAGTTCATGTTAGTGCTGAGCAAACTAATTCATACTTGATAAGGAGCTGTATTACATTCATTCTGAAGCTGGGCCAATTCCTTATTTTTAGAACTGAAATCCAGTTCAGATCTTGAGGTCTTGAAGCATTTTGTTTTTACTCCTGGCAGATGTGGAATACCAAACAGCCAAATATTACATAAGGCTACACTTGTAGTATTTTAATCATGAAAGTACTAAGAATTTGTGAAGTAAAGGTTTAAAGGTTTTGGTGGTGTGGGACTTGTTAGTTTGTTCTTGTGAGAGATGGAGTTTCTTGTGTGTTTTGGTTTTGTTTAGGGTTTTTTTTTTGGGGGGGGGGGGTTGGGGTTTTTGCCAGAATTTGTTTTCTGAAATAGCTTTTTCATTGTGAGGCACAAATGAGTATAACTGCACACATAAGGTACTGCATCTGTGCTTTGAGATCAGGCTGCCCAGGGGGGTTGTGGAGTCATCCATTCTGGAGATATTTAAAACCTGCCAGGATGCATGTCTCTGTGATGTGGTACAGGTGATCCTGCTCTGCAGGGGGGTTGGACTGGATGAGCTTTCAAAGTCCCTTCCAGCCTCTGACATTCTGTGATTCTGTGAATTAGTATCTATAAGATTATCATAGAATGATTTGGGTTGGAAGGAACCCTAAAGATCATCTAGTTCCAACACTCCCTGCCATAGGCAGGGGCACCTTCCACTAGACCAGGTTGCCCAAGGCCTCATCTAACCTGGCCTCAAACACCTCCAGGGAGGCATCCATGTTCTTCCCAGGCAACCTGTTCCAGTGTCTTGCCACTGTAAAGTATTTCTTTCTAATACCTAGTCTAAATCCACCCTCCTCAAGATTCAGTCCATTTCCTCTCATCCTATCACTACAAGCCCTAGCCAAAAATCTCTTCCTGGGTACTGGAAGACCACCACAAGGTCTCCTCAGAATCTTTGTTTTCCAGGCTGAACAGCCCTAATTCTTGTAGCCTGTCCTCATAGAGGAGGTGCTTCAGCCCTCTGGTCATTTTCTTAGCCATCCTTGTATAAATGTGAGAAACTTCTATCTTTTCTATTTGGAGTATACACATGGGTGGCTTAGTAGTTGCAGCCAGCATGGTTTGCTGCACAAGTTGTGCCTGAGAACCCCTCATAAACTTTCAAGGCTCTGGCCTTGAGAGATCTCCATAATTGCCTATGCCAATCATGCTTAAAATAGTAGATAATTTCCATACATTTCTAGCTGAAACAGCATTTGAGAGTTTAATATTTGAGTTTTTGAGTGATTATTTGTTATGTGTAGTATGCTTGCTCTGTGTATTTAAGCACAGCAACATGAGACCACACATGAAAAATGTTGTTCTGTCTACTTTGCCAGTTTTGAATGTGTCTCTTTCTGGTTTTGGCCCCCTCCCTGGGCTAAGCAAGTTCAGCTCTCTCAGTACCTTGTCACAGGGCCACTGCTCCTATACTGCCTATTCTAGGGCTCTCCTGGACCTATTCCAATTCATCCTTACCTCTTTTGTGTGGCAAGGTTTAGTTAGTGAGGAGGCTCCAGAGGTGCCTTCTATGAGGAACTGCTTAAGCTTGCCCTGTGTCTGATACAGACAATACCGGGTGAGTCCAAGCCAGATCTGCTGCTAGCCAAGGCCAGACCCATGAGTGATGGTGGTAGCATCTCTGAGATAGTATATTTGATAAGAAGGGGGGGGGGGGGAAAGCCTGCATAACTGTTGGCTGAGAAAGGAGTGACAGTACGTGCAGCAACTTTGTAGACATGAAGGTCGGGGGAGAAGGTGCTCTGGGTACTGGCGCAGAGATTTCCAGGCAGCCCATGATAAAAGCCATGGGAGGAGGCAAGCTCTCCCCGTGCAGCCTATGGAGGTTGACAGTTGAGCAGATACCCAGCTTCAGCCCCTGAAGGACAGCACACCAAAGCAGGTGGATGTGCCTGAAGGAGGTTGTGAAAGCACAGAAAGTCTGTGTTGGGGGGCTCCTGGCAGGACCCGTGACCCCATGTAGAGAGGAGTGTACGTTAGAGCAAACTTGGTGGCAGGACTTGTGACAGCCTGGAGACTCGTACGGGAGCCATCTATTCCTGAGGAACTACGATCCATGAAAGAGACTAATACTGGAACAGTTGAAGTACTGTAGCACATGGAAAGTACTGACATAGGAGAAGTTCATGGAAGATTAACTTCCATGGGTGGCACCTCATGCTGAAGCAGAGGAAGAGTGTGAGGAGTCTCCCTCCTGAGAAGGAAAGGGCATCAGAGACAAAGTGTGGTAACCTGACTGTAACCCATATCTCCCATTCCCCTGTACCACTGTGAGGGAGGAGGTAGAGAAATCAGGAGTCAAACTGGGCCCAGAAGAATGAAGGTGCTGGGGAAAGATGTTTTAAGATGTGGTTTTATTTCTTATTATCCTACTCTGACTTAATTGGTAACAAACTAATTTCTCTGAGTCAAGTCTGTTTTGCCCTTGATGGTAAATGCTGAATGATCACCCTGGCCACAAGTCTTTTGTTGTACTTTTCTAACCATGTCTAGCTGAAGAGAGGAGTGACAGAGTAGCTTTGATGGATGCCTGACATCCATTCAGGGTCAGCTCAACACAAGGCATCGTCCTAATGAGTGCCAAATAAAGGGAGAAGTTGGGAAAATCAGTAGGAAGCATTTTACCATAAAAACATAGTTTCCACAACTGCGTTTGAATGTGTCTATGCAATGCCAAAATCCAAACCATATTTTACAGACCCAAAATAATTTGCTGTGTAGTGGCACAATTGAGAGATAAGACATTTGGTCTCTGTGAACTGAGCTAGCCAGAAAGAATAAAGAGAGGATCAGCATGCTGATTCAGACTGGACATGAGGAGGAAGTTCTTTGCCATGAGGGTGGTGAGAGCCTGGAATGGGTTGCCCAGGGAGGTGGTTGAGGCCCCATCCCTGGAGGTGTTCAAGGCCAGGCTGGATGGAGCTCTGGCCAGCCTGATCTAGGGTAGAGTGTCCTTGCCCATGGCAGGGTGGTTGGAACTAGATGATCCTTGTGGTGCCTTCCAGCTCTGACTGATTCTATCTCCCCTCCTTCAATGCTTTGCCCTCTGGCCAGAGGGTTGGTCTGGTGCTGGGCCGTTATAGTAGCTGTGCTGGCATGGTCAAACAAAAGGACAAGATTATCCAGGTGAAGGAGAGCTGTGCAGGGAGAAGGACTTTCTAAGTGTCACCTTCCTACACACAGCTGCTCATCTGGGATGTCCCATGTGGTACAACATTATACAAAAACAAAAATGCGGTGAATAACCTTCATGTTTTCAGTGCTCTTTTTTTGCAGTTTCCAAATTTCAGGCACACTCACTTATTTCTTCTTGCCTCTTAGAGATTCAGGATGCACTTTCAACCTGAATCACCAGCAACCATTCTACAGAGCATGATGAAGGGCTGAATAAAGACTTGCAGTCTCTAATGTCCAGATACAGCCTTTGCCTTAACAGAGCCTTTGCTGTCTGGCTTTCCAATTAGAGTAGCCCTGTCTGTTCTGACATCTCAGTGGAGGAAAACAGATTGATTCATCAGTAGGTGATTTCTGAGCCTGTAAATCTAGCAAGTCTGAGGAAACTGCTTCATTAAAAGCTAATGGCACATCATACCCATCCTTTGGAGCTCAGTTATTTAATGGCGAAGCTCCTCAACTGTTAAAGGAACTTGGGATCTTTCAGTTTTCATAAGCTAATGACCAAGAGACTCACTTCTGTCAGATTGAAATGATAACTTCATTTGTTACTTGGTAATAAATTGATTAAGGGAGGAGAGACTACAACATGCAGACTACGCCAATGCAAATACATGGATTCAGAAGTCCTACACTTCAGTGATGGGATGATGAAGAACAAGCACTCTGCAAGCTCTTGATTTTTGAGGTTCTTTTTATCTATTTATAAATGCTGCTAGGATGGTACAGCCTAAGAAGAAAGACAAATTCAAATCACACTTTTTATGTAATAGTACTCGTTGCTCTAAGGATCTGAAATGCCCCATTCATCAGTTCAGTTATCTCTTGGCTTGATGAGCACTTAAAGCTGAAACATGCAGCTATCTTAATCTACTCTCAGATAGAGCACTTTTGGATACGTAAATTGAAACCTCCACTAAGGCAACTGCATAATTGCTTACAGTGGCACAAGGCAGCCCTGACAAGGCTAGAGCATTTTTTCTACCTCTTGTTAAGCTAATTATTTTTTGAACTTTCCTGTTGTACTGTTTTATGTTGGGTTCTGCCCTCCCTATTCAGTCTGAAGAGCAAAATAAAGTAACAAAACCCCAAAAAGATCCCACTCTTCGAGAGTTTTACCTGCTGAATTGGACATTATAATCAATTCTGTGTGCTTAGGAGGTGTTGCAAATGGATAAAAGAGGGATATTAATGGTAAGATGGTTGTGGAAATGAGCAAATCAGTAGTGCAATCAATCTCACTTGTATCTTTGGGGAGGAGTGCACGTCAGGGCTTAGCATGAACATGGCCATTTGACAACTCAAGGTTACTTCACCTCAAGAGATAAATAATGGGCACTGTATTGTGGCAAGATCATAGCACAGAGGGATAACTGGCATGGACTAGGCCTGGGGAAAGGATTGGTGACTGTGCAAGGCTGGGTGCCACTGGTGCTCAGATGTGGAAGAGCCTGCAGCCTTGCAGGGCAGCTCCCTCAAGGGTGCTCTCTTGAGATCCAGCCTGAGCCCCTCAGGTTTCTTGTTTATGCCCCCTGTCCTTTTAGCTTCCCACCATGCACCATGATTTCAACATAACTGATCTTATGGGCAAGAAGGGTAGCATATGGGAATATTTAAGAAAGAGTTGGAAACACACTTCTTGCAAATGAGATGAAAAAGCAAGCCACCTTAGGTAACACATCTTTGATCAAAGTAGTTACAGTGTACACTACAGTTGGTTTTTTTTACTGTTCATGGTTATGCATGGTAAGATGTATTTGTTTTCATCAAAGATGATGAGACCCAGCAGATGTAGGAGGAAGATTAAATGATAACAAAAGCAAGTAAACAAAAGCTTTGTCTTAAAGTACATTTTTACATATGAAAAGACAATGTTGTTGAGAGAAAAAAGACTCCAGTTCTCTGCTACTACTTGAAAACAAGAATCAGTGCTTTTCTTTTTATAAGTGCCGTGCATTTAAGTACCTGCTGAAGCTGATAAGTAAATAAGATTTTTACGGCAAAGTGAAGTTGGGAGAACGTTGACATAGATGTGGCTCAGGCACAGGAAGGTCAATGCATTCTTCTTGTGGTCCTGCTTCCTATCCCTGACCGTGGGATCACCCTGGTGTCTGGGGCAAACATGGTTGGTGGCAGCCAGGGATGAGGGCAACGTGGCACCTCAGATGATGGCTTTTGGAGGATTGATGTATTGGCTTAAACTGCTGAGTGGCTGTACAGAATAACAGCCTGTTGAGAAACCTGATGAAAAGAACTTTTGTCACCCAAGGAAGTAACTGCTAAAAGAATTTCACATCTTACTGAAATGATTTGGGTCCTGATCTCAGCTGGGTTTGTTGACTTGAATGCAAGGTTCCTGAAGTTCACACCGTGTGTTAAACAGGAGGACAACTTAGTGCTGCTTCTGGTTGCAGCTTTACAGATGACAAGCTGTAGGTCTAGGCACAACTCTCCCACTTTGCATGGCTACATGTTGGGTAATTTTTATGTCACTTCTATGGCTTACCATTTTATTTCAGGAAACAGTAGCAGCTTCCACTAATCTTGTTTTGTTTTTTTTTGGGGGGGAGATAAATCAAACCAGAACAAAAACCCAACACCATCACAAAACAACAAAACCATCATCCCTTGTTTCCTATTTTAAACTGGCAGAAATTTAAGTCTACCATGCATGTGAGCACAACTTGATTTCTACAAATTTAAGAGCACCAAGACAACTGTTTGCAAAGCATTAGCCACATCTGCAAGCAATTAGTTTAAATTGAACAAAGAATCACTTCTTGTAGCTCTACTCCCTGGTTTGTGACAAATTGGTTAAGTCAGTGGTATTAATGAGGTCAGCTTGTTGTGAGGTATTCCTAGTTGTAGAATTAGTGAGGTTTGAAGCTGTCAAATTAGAAGCTGCTATTTTCTGCTTAGAGGCTATAAAAGCCTCATCGAGGCACCTGTAATTTGAAGGGCTGTAAGATTTTTAGCACAACACTTCAACCCTTGGCAGCATAGCACGGTGAAGTGAGTACCCATGAAGTGAGCAAAATGCAGCAATAAGACAATACTGATTACTGGCAGCAGTCAGACAGTCAATCTGGTTGCTGTGATGGGAGAAAGTTGTGCTCTTTTGCAGAAACTTATTTTATGAACTTATTCTTTCCTGATACTCCTGGTACTGTGTGTGACCAGCCCACATGCAAAAGGGAAGGGGAGAATAAATCTTTTCCATCTATCAGAAACTGCTAAATGCTTAAAAGTGATGATATATTGCTTGATCTTAATTTTCACCTGAAAGTTGAGAGATCATTTTACAGATGAACACAGAATCTAAAGGAACCTGGTCATGTTATAGGGTTACTGCTTTTTATCAGAGAGATTGGTTGTGGAGACCTTCAAGACCCATCTGGATGTCCTCCTATGTGACCTGAGCTAGATTCTATGGTCCTGCTTTGGCAGGGGGGTTGGACTCTATGATCAGGTACTGACAGGACTAGGGGGAATGGAGCAAAGCTTAGAAATAGGTAGCTTCAGGCTGCACGTTAGGAAGAGGCTCTTGATCATGAGGGTGGTGAGACCCTGCAATGGGTTGCCCAGGGAGGTGGTCGAGGCCCCATCCGTGGAGGTGTTTAAAGCCAGGCTGGATGAGGCTCTGGACAGTCTGATCCAGTGTGAGGTGTTCCTGCCTATGGCAAGGGGTTTGGAACTGGATGATCCTTGTGTTTCCTTTCTACCTTGACTGATTCTATGGTCTATGTAGGTGCCTTCTGACCTCTCACATTTTGCTCTAAAGCACTGGATCTGAATCGACTGTGCCAGAGAAAGCTTTGCAAAGCGGGGATGATGGAGCTGACATTTGAAGAAGGGGGCTGTGGTGTCACAAGTTAGGCCAATAGATGTCAATCTAAATCCTATGGAGAAAAGCAAAGTAATGAATCCAAGAAATGTACTGGTGCTGTGTGTTTGCCCTCCAGACTCGAAACATTTGTTGGTCTCAGGGAAAGAACAACTTTAAGAAACTCGACTTGGAATTTAATTTTAACTGTTTTCAGAGATTCTGATGTTTTAAGAGAAGATATTGCTTTTCAGGCATTTAAAAAAATGGTGTTGCAAGTATTGCTGTGCCTGTAAGCAGCATGCTTTCCTCCTACCCCCAGGAAAGCCCAAAGAGAGCATGAAAAGAGCTAAATTACAGGGAGCTATTTTGTACAGTCCGTCCTAATAAATGACTCCTGTCACATAAGCTGGAGAGCTGGAGATACCATTCGAGAGGGCACATTCATGCAATTCCTTTAGTGATAATTTTACTCTCTTATACAAAAGAAAGAAATCAGGGGAGGGTTATGGGGTGGATGCAGAATGCAGACAGTCCTCCTCTCCTGCTTGCCTCCAGGGCAGGGTGATGCCAGTGAGGAAAGGGAATAGGATGAGCAATTCAGGAGCTCAAATGCGCAAACTGGCTCCTGAGTCATTGCCTTTCCCAGGCCATTATAGTCTCCCATGGCCATGCATCCTCATCAAGTGCTTATGGGCTCGCCTGGAAACTGGGTAAATTAAGCATGGGGAAAATAGAGCAAAACTAAAATTAGCATAGTGCTGCTCATAATGTTCATCATATTCACTGTATGAGCTAGGAAAAGGGTTGTATTCAAAACTAAATATTCAAAGGTAAAGGTCTTTTTAGGTTTAGAGTTTGTTTTTTGGTTGGCTGGTTTTAACATTGTTTTGTTTGGGTTATTTTTGTTTGTGTGGGATTTGGGGTTCTTTTTGAGGTACCCTAAAATCACTTACCCAATGACTGTTGTGTGGGTTTTTCCTTATGGGATGGTTCTGAAGGGTCTTGTTTATTTTCATGAAGAGAACACAAACTGCAGATAGAGTTTCTGACCTGGCAGCTTTCAGTCTTGCTAAATCTCAGGGCACCACAAAGCTGGGAAGATAGATTCCAGGATTACCACAATGAGTTGATTCTATTTCTGGGGCATCCTTCTCTGAGGTGCTCAAGGAAGCAGAGGGTGTTGGCAAGACAGATGTGCAGTTAGCTCCAGCTTTGTCAGCCAGATATACCAAGCTGATTGCAGTGATTTAGATTGGCGCTGAGTGGCTTCTATTGGGACTGGAGAAGACAGCAGACTTCAGGCAGTTGCATTAGGATCTGGGTTCATTTTACTTCAATAAAACTAAACAGGGATGCAAAATAAATGCAGATACCACTGTGCCAGCTTGTTTTCTGAGAGTCATCATGGCAAGCCTGGGAATTTTTATTATAATATTTTAATTTAATGGGAAGGTTGATCTCAGCACCATGGTGTTGAAAATACATGCCATTTGACTTCTCTTGTGAGAGTGGTCAGAAGCAATAAATGGGTTTTAAATCACAAAATGTTTACTAAGTAGCAGATGTAAATTTGTGTGATTTGCAGGAGCAGTACAAGCCCATGGCATCCCCAAGTGGTTTTGAATGTTTTTTTGGATGTATACTTCTGCTTTTCCAACAAATTATGCTGGATCATTATATCTACCAAGTGTTTTCAATGAACATGTGTTTTAAAAGGCTGTATCTGTGGTAGGCACATTGCAATATGGCAATTTCTGTTCATCAAAAGATAGGCATAGGTGGTGGCAGGTGAAAAAGCAATGCTGAAGGAGTAGTTCTAAGGTGCCCTGATGAGGTTCTCAGGAGGGCTTTGATGCTATCAGTGTTTTCAGAGTGATGTTAGAAATCCAAGCAAGCAGAACAAAGCCACCAATTTTGTTCATGGTGATGGGAAGTTCACTGATGATACAAAAGCAGCTTAAAGCTGTGACTGGGTAGGTTTAGGCTAGATAATAGTTTAGGGTTTGTTTTTTTTTTCGCAGAAGGTGTGGCCAGACATAGGAATGGGCTGTCCAGAGAGGTGGTTGAGTCACCAACCCTGGGTGTGTTTATAGACTGTTTGGATGTGGTGCTTGGGGATATGGTTTAAAGTGAATCTTGTAAAGTAGGGATATTGGTTGCACTTCATGATCCTGAGGGTCTTTTCCAACCTGAATGGTTCTGTGATTCTATGAAAACTGAGAGTGGAGGCCTCTTTATATCTGAGATAGATGAGTCTCCTTCTCTGGAGACTTCCAAAACCCACCTGGGTACATTCCTGTTTGGACTACTCTAGGTCATGCTGCTTTGGCAAGGGGGTTAGACTCAATGATCTCTGGGGGTCCCTTTCAACCTCTAACGTTATGTGATTGCATAAAACATGATCACAGATCTTATATACCAGGATCACAGTTCAGGTGAATGCAATGAGCCATAATACTATTATTTTTCATGTTGGAATGTTAGTGTTGTGTTTTCTACAGCTCTTAAAATATCCTGTATTAAAGGAGTTTGAGGAAACAGAGTGACTTCAGTATTCACAGTGTTGTTAAAGGAAAAGTCTGACAACTGCATGGAATAACAAAAATTCATCCTGCAGTCCCTCTCTGCCCTCCTTCATTGAAGTCATTAAAAGGAAACATAGCAGCCTGGGAGGATCTCACATTTAAAAAGTATTGTGGTCATACCCCAGAGGTAATATCTTGATGCCTTGTGCCACCAGCTGGATTACAGACATAGCCCATAGTGTCTGAATCTCAGAGTAGAAGTGGTACATGGTTCTATTCAACCACTGACCCTGCCTCAAGCAAAAATGATAGCAGGCAGATGCTCTTTATTGTGTGAGACTTCAAGTACTTCATAGGATCCCTGGTAGAAAGGGGTAATTATGTTTGTCTTCTGGGAAAAGAATACAACCAGGATTTTTAGAATCCTGGGACCAATTTTTCTAGGGAATGGGAGAGGATTTTTGAGGCAGTAATGCCTTGACTCTGTGTCTTTATCACAGATACCTCAAAGCTGTCATTCTGGAGAGCAGAGTGAAAATAGTGTCAACAGAGAAATAAAATGAGAAATTACTCTTCCATCAACCCCATCCCCTGAAGTCACAGATAGTGCTGATTGTGTCTTATCTTTGCAGTATATACAAGGGAGGTAAATTGCAGTGACAATAGGAGACAGCGTATCTGATTTGATTGAGAAACACAGTTTAAAAACTACCCTACCATATTTATTTGGATTAAGTTTTTTGAAAACTCTGAGCTGTGAGGTGACCTTTCAGTTGATTAATCCCAAACTGGAGACTATGATTTGGGTTTTTTTGTGAGAGAGAAGCAGCAGACTCAAAAAAGCGAAGCCAATTACCAGTCAGTCAGAATGCAGTGTTTTTTTAAGGAGCTGGTCTTACTGGTATCAGAAGAAAGAAAAATGAAACAGAAGGAAATGGCTGAGAGCCCCCCACTTTACTGCTCCTTACTGTGCCAGGTGCAGCTCTGATGGTAAAGGAAGAGAGGAGATGGCTGAACACTGTGATGGGGCTTCACTTGCCATAGTATTGGCTGTGAGAAGGGAGAAGTTCATTCTTCCCAGCTGCTGAACTTCAGCAACATCATCTTCTTGTGGTGTCCCATCTGGCACTAGAGGCTGGGGCCAAGGCAACCAGCAATAGAACAAGGGGACACAGTCTCAAGTTGTGCCGGGGTAGGTATAGGCTGGATGTTAGGAGGAAGTTGTTCACAGAGTGATTTCCCATTGGAATGGGCTGCCCAGGGAGGTGGTGGAGGCACCGCCCCTGGAGGTCTTCAAGAAGAGATTGGATGAGGCACGTAGTGCCATGGTCTAGTTGACTGGCTAGGACTGGCTGCTAGGTTGGACTGGATGATCTTGGAGGTCTCTTCCAACCTGGTTGATTCTATGATTCTATGATCCACTGCCTGCTCAAGTCAAGGAGTGGGATTCCACCTAGAATCATAGCAGCAGTCAGGATTGGAAGGGACCACAAAGATCATCTAGTTCCAACTCCCTTGCCATGGTCGTGGACACCCTACCCTAGATCAGGACCTCGTCAGACCTCTGACAAGGGCCAAGCTTGTTACCTTGCTGCAATCTACCAGGGCTGCACCTCCATATCAACACAGTGCCACGATAGAACAGTTTGTTCCCTGTGTCTGTTAAGAGGATTTGCCTGTTTTACAGTGTCAAAATCCTGCATAATTTCTGCCTCATTTTTGCGAGAGCATAATCAGACTTTTTCCTTGTCTCCATCCCCGAAGACAGTTCTCTGCTGGTGTTCTCTTAAAATAAACCAGTTCTTTAATGAAATCTCCTGTAATGAACTGTGCTGTCACTGTAATTTTGTTTATGAAAAAATATGAAAGACATCAAGGGAACTACAGTATACGTGTAATGTTATTATAAGAGGGCCTTCTGCCAACGCTGGAAACCACAGTTCAGCTCTTTGAAAAGATGGAATACATTAGCATGCAATGGAATTATAGTTCACTTGATTTCTTGGAAACTTAGTACTTACATTTATTTTATGAGATCTCAGATCTCCTTAAATGTAAATTGAAATAGATCTGCGAGGCTGAGATAACGAAAGATGCTTTCTCTACCACATAGTATGGTCATTTCAGTTTCTTTATTGTCTTTTGGCTATTAGGATTATATTAAGCATTAAAGCCTGGTTTATTTTACATGATGAGTGTCAACTTGATTGTAGGTAAGGTGATCTAAATAAGAAATGTAGCAGAACTGAGATCTTACCAATTTTGTAAGATCATTCTGTGTATTTAAAGGGCTGTGACTGGTAGGCTGAGGGAGGTTCTCCTGCCCTTCTACTCTACCCTGGTGAGGCTGCATCTGGAGTACTGTGTCCAGTTCTAGGCCTCCCAGTTAAAAAGGGAAATGGAACTACTTGAGAGAGCCCAGTGTAGAGCCACAAAGATGATTAAGGGAATGGAACATCTCTCTTATGAGGAGAGGCTGAGGGAGCTGGGGCTCTTTAGCTTGGAGAGGAGGAGCCTGAGAGGTGACCTCAACAATGCTTGCAAATATGTAAAGGGTGAGCACCAGGAGGATGGAGCCAGGCTCTGCTCAGTAATGCCCAGTGACAGGACAAGGGGCAATGAGTGGAAACTGAGACATAGGAAGCTTCATTTAAACATTAAGAGTTTTTTTTTCCCTGTGAGGGTGACAGAAGACTGGAACAGGCTGCCCAAGGGGGTTGTGGAGTCTCCCTCTCTGGAAATATTCAGAAACTGCCTAGATGCATTCCTGTGTGATCTGGTCTAGGTGATCCTGCTCTGGCAGGGCAAGTTGGACTGAATGAGCTTTGGAGATGCCTTCTAGCCCCTGACTGTGATTCTGCAATTCTGCTATATATTGTCATAATAAAGCTGAATACTGATTGCCCTGAGCTACTGTGGAATTAAGAATAGAGCAAAATGAAAATGAAGGATAAAAAATGAAAGAACAGTTTGACTGGGGAAAAGCCATATATAGTTTATAGCCTTGTTGCGTTGCCTTCTCTGAGGTAAAACTTGCTTTATTTCTGTAAAGTCTCTTTTTCTGAGTATTGAGTGGATTAGGCTCTTGCTTTAGTGGTATCAAAAAGGTTTCAGTGTGGAATAGGTGAAAAGATGTCTTGCTATCATCTTGACAAAATGTTGGGGATGAGATCTGTAGAGACACTTGAATTTATATACTGGAGGTAGCATGCAATAAAAAGAATTTAATTTTTTTCTTTTTTTTTCCTTTTCCTGCAAAAATCAGGAATTGGTATCCTTTGAAAAGCTCCTCTTGGAAAAGCTTCCCAATCATGTAATTTACCTGGCTTTGAAGTGTCACTCTGAAATTAAACACAAAGATTCTTTATTTAGAGAACATCAAAACGCTCTCTTTCAGGGGGAAGATAAAACCAAACCAACCAAAACCAAACAAAACAGCTCCTGTGTTTGGAGGTATGAATCACAGCATTCAATGAACTAGATTAGTATGTGGTCTTTTTTGCTTTGCTTTCTGTTGTGCCTTTGAAGTTGCCAGTGTGTCCCAGGGTCCCTGGACTGAGCAGTTCTGATTTTGTACCTGAGTGGGAAGCAGAGGCCAATTTTGTCTGTCTGCCTTCTTTCTCCAGGGTGGTGTATGCTGGAAACAGACGTGTCTGCTGAAGGATGTGATCTGAGTCTATTAAGATAGTTGAAAGCCTTTCCATTGATTTTGGTGGGTTTGAGGTAGTACTTGAAGGAAGGATTAATATTGCTACCTCTGCTCTTCTTTTTCTGGCCTTGGAGAACGGGGAGGAAAGCTTGAGATAGGTTTCAGAGAAAGAGCTGGGTCAAAAGGGTTTTTTGTTTGTCTAAACGTTTGGGAGGTTATAGAAGTAAGGTATATTAAAAAAAAAAAAGGTGGATTCTGCTGTTTTCTTCTCAGTGCTGTACACATGAGGAGATGACTTTGAACCAGGGTGATTGCTTTCACTCTCTGCCACTGCTTGTACAGTCGTGTGTAACCTGTCTGTGACCCAGAATGGGCTGCTCCTCCCAGCAACAAGGTTCACCAGCCCTGAGGGTGAGACAGCAAAATGTGAAGATAAAGGGCAAGAGGATGTATACAGGTAGAAGTTGTTTCAGAAAGCAGCATCTCCCTTGAGCAGCTCAGAGGAGGCAGGACTACAAAGCACAGCTCCTCCCAGAAAGGTCTGGAGAGAGGATAGGCAGGGCTCCTGCTGCAAAATGCTCTAAACAGAGGACAGAAACCTAATTTGGCATATGGACGGAGTCCTAAATTGGCACTGGGTCAGAGCTGGTGTAATGTTAACATAAAACTTGTGCTGGACCCTATATGTCTTGGCAGCCACCCCACTGATGTCTCTAAAATGTGTTAGGATGAAACCCTTCTACAGTCTTTACACAAGTGGGGTCTGAGATGTCATTGTAACTACTCGCTGGAGTACTGATTACTCATATGAATAAAAGGTTACTAAATCACAGCCATGACTGTCATGCAAGTGACTTACAACATGGAGAATGTTTTCCTCCTGGTTTTGAACATGGTATTTTGAGTAGTTTTTGGCAGCAACTTCAGTTTAAGAGCCAATGCTGAGGTTCACTAAAGAGCTGGATAACAATTGCCTGATTATACTTGAAAGCACCTCTGCTCGTTTCCTCTGCATGCAGACATGCTTTGTGGCTTCCATATGCACCTAGTATTTGCACCAGTGGATTTGTTTCTCATTGTCAATGATCAACACTTTTTGTGGAGGAAAGGAAACAGAATTGTATTAAAGAACCATTCAAGTTCTGAGGAGTGACCTCCTTCATACTTACAACTCTGTAAGGGGTGAGTGCCAAGAGGATGGAGCCAAACTCTGCTCGATGATGCCCAAAGACAGAAGGGGCAATGGGTGGAAGCAGAGGCATAGGAAGTTCCAAGGAAATAGGAGGAGGATTTTTTTTACTATGAGGATGAGAGAACACTGGAACAGGCTGCCCAGCAACAGTGTGAGTCTCTCTCTGGAGATATTCAAGACCCACCTGGGTGCATTCCTGTGTGATCTGGTCTAGGTGATCCTGGTCTGGCAGGAAGGTTGGACTGGTAAATCTCTTGAGGTCCCTTGCAGTCCCTGGTACTCTGTGATTCTGTGGTATAGTTGCCAAATGGAGAAGGGCCCAGAAGATTGTATGTGATGCTTTGTTCTGGCTGATTAGTATTTAACAAGAACTGGATTTGTTCCATTGTGCACATAATTGTATGTCAGATGAAATTTGTTAACTTTTCCCCATTTAAAATCTACAGAACTGTCAGCTTCTTAGAATGGAGACTCATAGTGGAGTACCAATGGGGTGGTTTTGTGAAATATGGTGTCAGAAATATATTTCCATTCAGCTATCATAGAATCAACCAGGTTGGAAGAGAACGCCAAGATCATCCAGGCCAACCTAGCACCCAGCCCTGTACAGTCAAGAAGACCATGGCACTAAGTGCCTCATCCAGGCTTTTCTTGAGTAGCTCCAAGGACGGTGACTCCACCTCCCTGGGCAGCCCATTCCAATGCCAATCACTCTCTGGCAAGAACTTCCTCCTAACATCCAGCCTAGACCTCCCCTAGAACAACTTGAGACTGTGTCCCCTTGTTCTATTGGTGGTTGCCTGGCGGAAGAGACCAACCCCCACCTGGCTACAGCCTCCCTTCAGATACTTGTAAACAGCAATGAGGTCACCCCTGAGCCTCCTCTTCTCCAGGCTGCACACCCCCAGCTCCCTCAGCCTCTCCTCACAGGGCTGTGCTCCAGGCCTTTCACCAGCCTTGTTGCCCTTCTCTGGACACATTCCAGCACCTCAACATCTTTTTTGAATTGATGAGCCCAGAACTGGACACAGCACTCAAGGTGTTGCCTGAGCAGTGCTGAGTACAGGGGAAGAATATCCTCCCTCATCTTACTGGCCACACTGTTCCTGATACAGGCCAGGTAGTTAACTGGTATGACACTAAACCAAGCAATTAAAAATTGATAGTAAGGAACCTACTGATATTAAAGCTAAAAATCACCAAACATGGCTTTTTAGTAATAAAAACACTAAGGAGAAAATGAAAATGAAATACAAGCATAGTAAACTGCCACATTGTACTGTTAGTTTATTAATTTTGAACTCTCTAGCATATGGTAGTTTCATGGAGCTGGGGGCTACGGCCACCTGTTAATACTCCAGAGTGAAAAAGAAGAAAAGATTTGGTGGTTCACTGATGAAAAGCACAGTTACTTCCACATACTGATTAAAAGCAATTTTCTCTTTTAATACCTAGTGTGTATTTTTTTTTCCTCAGTACAAATAACTTCCTAAAATGAAAATAATGCCACAGATTTTATGGTGCTTTATTTAAAGGAAGCCTGAGTTGATTTTCCCAAAACTCACATCAAGGCTTTAGAGTATTTACTTGGAAAACCTACCTGGGAGCAACCTGATTCCTTCCTGCTTGAAGGAAAATGTACCAGGATTTTTTTGCTGTGTTTTAATTAAAACTGAAAAAAATACAGTTTGCAATAAGACTTTTAATGTGAAATATCCAAGCATCTATATCCATGCTACTGGTGTATGGGAAATGGTTCAGAGATTCCAGGAATCATTTCTGGTGCCTGTCCAAAGAAAGGTGCCAAGCCATTTCTTCCAAGGTGGCTGGTGGGTGGCTGGCGGGGAAGCAGCTCCTGGCCCATGGCAGGTGGCTTCCCACCAGTGATATGGGCTGGCTGGCACCACTCAGTAATGGAAAAGACAGGCTGTTTCTCTGTGGCTGGGAGCAAAGTGCTGCCTTGCAAGTGGCAGCTGCACCTCCTTCTTTGGCTGGCTTGAAGGAGATGGATGTGGTTTATGTCAGGTGGAGCATGTAATGTGTAGCATTACAGTAAAGCCATGGCTGTCACATATCATCCACTGTGTAGGAAGAAATTTCCCATTCACTGTGCTTCCTCTCTGATTTCTTGTGGAAAATTTGAAGGATACGTGGATGACCCCCTGAAGCCTTTCATGTTTCTCTGCTGATCATTCTCCACTTCGAAGAGAAAGATTTGTTGAAAAAGTCTGTGCATCAGGAAGCAGCTGCAGTCTCAGATGATGTGCTGCTGCAGAAGGGTTGCTTTCTGTGGTACCCCAGACTCAGGTGCAGAAGATGAGTCAGTAGTGCTGCAGATAAAGAGAGGGTGAGTGAGAATGGCAAGCTGCTAGAGAGGCAACCAAAGTTGTCACCTTCAGACATTTAACTGGATGGAGCCATCTCAGGGGTTCAGGGGTGCTGGTTGACTGCTTGGCACCACCGCAGTTTGTTGGTAACAAGTGGCACTGTGAAAGTTTGCTGCCTGCTTTTAGTTAATTGAAACTTTCCATCTGGATCTCTTTCACTCCAGAGCTTTGAGATGTTTATTTGTATCATATCATAGTATCATATCATAGTATCATCAGGGTTGGAAGAGACTTCACAGATCATCGAGTCCAACCCTTTACCACAGAGCTCAAGGCTAGACCATGGCACCAAGTGTCACGTCCAACCTTGCCTTAAAGTGCCCCAGGGACGGCGACTCCACCACCTCCCCGGGCAGCCCATTCAAGGCTGGTACTCAAACTAGACCTGAGTGTGAATCAGAAGTGTCCTTCTGTAATCATTACACTTCTAAAGCTGACTAGATAGCTTTAGTTTTTTATGATGGTAGACATGAAGCACTAATCTTGTGTGCTGAATTATTCAGAGGTCTGTGTATTATTTTTCTGTGCTAAATATCTTCTTTTCCCTGTGCCTTTTTTGATATAGTTGTTGGTTGGTTGGCTTGGTTGTTTGGGGTTTTGTTTGGTTGGTTTTGTTGTGTGTGTTATTGTTTGTTTTAAGTAGGCCTTCTTGTGGATTATTCTCTGAACCAAGGGGTGTTTAGGGCACATTACTTTTAATTGCTATTCATCTTCTATCAATAAAAGAGGACAATTAGTATTCCTTAGAGTATGGTCTCTTGTCCACTGGAAACTAAATCACAGCAATCAGCTCGTTTTGCACAGGCAACTGAACAGACATCCTGCATTATTGTATTAGCAGAAATAGCAATTTTGTGATACATCTGAGCATAGTCAGATATTGCTCAATAGGTGAAGCTGGTCAGTTGAAAAGGTGTTTGGCTTGTGCTCTGGCCAGTATTAACTGTGATAACTGATATCTTACTGGAATTATGGGGCGTTTTTGTAGGGTATTGACGTTAAAGCTTTCAGCTAAGTGTGGAATTTGGGGGAGATTGATCACAACGGATTAAAATATCGATGGTAATGTTTGATGGTGAGAAGTGCTGTAAAGGCTTCAGAGGCAGATACCCCCAAGACCACAGATGCAGAGCAAGGATAGGGTGCTTGTCTCTGCCTGTACCCTCAAACAAAAGGACTTGTCCCCTAGATTGAGCCCATCGTAACAAAAGCAGCTTTCCTTTCCTCTGACCTGTTCTATACTTGGTGGTGGAAAGATGTGTCTTCCACTTAAAAATAGCAAGGCATTCACGTTTCTCACTTCTCACTATGTAATCTCCTACGTGCTCTGCCAACAGTTGGGTTTTTAAAAGAGAATATGCCCAAGTGTGTTCATGCTTCTGTAACAAACGTTTCAATTTCTAGCTAGGGGAAATCTATTTTATGACATCTTACTGTGGATCCATTAGTCAGTTCTGAGCTAGAAAAATACTGTAAATGCTATCTATGTTGTATAAATACATAGCAGAAAAGTGAGAGAAAATTACTAGAGACAGCAGATTCACAGCATCACAGATTCACAGAATTAACCAGGTTGGAAAAGACCTTTGAGAGCATCGAGTCCAACCTATCATCTATTTAACTAAACCATGGCACTAAGTGCCTTATCCAGTCTTCTTTTAAACATCTCCAGGGATGGCCACTCCACCATCTCCCTAAACAGCCCATTCCAATGCCAATCACTCCTTGTGTGAAGAACTTCTTCCTAACATCCAGTCTAAACCTGCCCTGGTGCAGCTTAAGTCTATGTTCTTTGATTCTGTCACTGGGTGCCTGGGAGAAGAGAACAACCCCCACCTGGCTGCAGCCTCCTTTCAGGTAGTTGTATACAGAAATAAGGTCTCTGAGCCTCCAGGCTGAGCACCTCCAGCTCCCTCAGCTGTGCTCCAGCCCCTCCCCAGCCTTGTTGCCCTTCTCTGGACACATTCAAGCACCTCAATATCTTTCTTAAATTGAGGGGCCCAGAACTGGACACAATACTCAAGGCACGGCCTGACCAGTGCTGAGTACAGGGGCAGAATGATTTCCCTGGTCCTGTTGGCCATACTATTCCTGACACAGGCCATCACTTCCAGGGTCAGACCAAAAGCTGTTTGTAGCAGAGTGTTGGCTGTTTGGCAATTATCAGTGAAGTTTTTTTCACTTCAAAAGTATACCTGTGGGCAGTAGGCACCATTGTGGCATAAGCTGGTCTGCAGCATACTCCCTAGCAATGACTGAAGGAAGGTGTCCTGGAGTGTGTGGAGGACTATCCCAGGGCTGGGCTGGAGTGCTCTCCAGCCTTCTGGCTATCAGGGACCATCTAATCTAGAGGTGCTGTCTTGTGCCTTAAATGACATCTTTGCTTGGCTTTCTGAGCTAAAAAGATCACAAAGAAAACAAGCAAAAAAATCCTCTTGTTATAGATCTATTGGTCAATAATTCTCCATTTCCACTGTTTCAGATGATAAACCATGTTCACTTCTCTGTGCTCTTTATTGATTTTTCTCAACATCTGTTGCTAAGCACAAAGCAGGTATTTTTCAGGCCCCACAGTCCTGATGGACAAATGCAGGCTGTGTGAGCACCCTGTGTGTGCAGGTTTTTCCAAGGACAGCTGCTGCAGAGGAGGAGTGTGGGCTGCTGGCTTCCCTGGGGGCTGGTTGGGCAGGGCTGTTGTGTAGCAGGCAGGACATGCCTCACTCCCTGTGCCAGGAGAGTCCTGCTTAGGTACTTTTAAATGGCTTTTCTTTACTCTCAGCATAAAATGTTCCAGTCCGCTTTGGGGTGTTTTCCTTTATTTTTTAACTCTTTTTGCTTCCTTAATAAGCAAATTGTTTAATATCTCTGCTCATCTTTCCCTTACATCTCTGTGCTTTTTTTAACAGGAAGTCCCAGAATAACTGAATGGTTTGGGTTGGAAGGGACCTTTAAAGATTAACTGGTCAAACCCTTCTGTGAAGGACAGGGACATCTTTCACTAGATCAGAGTGCTCAAAGCTCCATCCAGCCTGACCTTGAACACTTCCAGGGTTGCAGCATACACAACTTCAAAGTTTCACACTGTCACTGTGAAAAATGTCTTACTCTTGTCCTATCTAAACCTACCTACACTCTATCCATTTAAAGGCATTACTGCTTGTCCTGTGACTACAGGTAAAGTCTCTCTCCATATTTAAGGGCAATGTTTGTAATCCAAAATACCCTTCTTTATTGGTACTAGGATTTCCTCCATCTCCCACTGCTGTATCTGAAGTGGAGCAGCAGGCATGGGAGGAGAACTACAGCTGCAATTGGCCTTCTGAAATAGATCCTTCAGAGAAAAGAGGATATATTTTAAAGATAGGTCCTGCAAGAGTTTAAGGGTAGCAGGGCAGAAGAAAGGCAAGAAGCTCTTGTTTTAGGTGCTTTAGTTACTATGGATATGCATGTGCAGGGGTTACACTGGATTCCCTAGGTTGTTAAATGCTGCTTCACATGTACAAGCATCTTTTCAAGTTGAATCATCCCCTTGTGACTTCTGTTTTTATCAACAGGTATGCTACTACCTGAGAGCTTGTTAACTTCCCAAAGCACAACGTAGTCCAAAGT
Source organism: Pogoniulus pusillus (assembly GCF_015220805.1). NCBI lineage: Eukaryota > Metazoa > Chordata > Aves > Piciformes > Lybiidae > Pogoniulus > Pogoniulus pusillus. The sequence goes on from NC_087275.1 coordinate 26,454,138, forward strand.
CTTGTTATTTGAACTTGTGAAAAATCATTGTGTTTTCCATTCAAAACTTTTGGCCTCTTATTTCCCTTCCTCTTACAAACCTTTACATGTCTTAGGTTTGCTTCAATTACTTTTTCAGCAGTGCCTAGCAAATAAGTGGACCAACAACAATCAATTTATCCCACATTTACTCAGTGTTCAGAGTATAAATCAGGGAAGTTAATGTAAAACTCAGTGCTGCAGATAATTGCCCAGACACTCTGGTTCTGAGCATTCCACCTTGAACCATATGATCTACTCATACATTCAAAACCACCAAACCCATTTATAGCACTCGTGCTCCTGGTGAATGAGCTGTAGACTAAATATTACTTTAATACTACTGTAAATTAAATGTGACTAATAATAAAAATAACTTTTGCTAATCACAGAAGATTCATGAGTAGAAAGAAGCAAACTTGTCAACTTGTTCACTGCAACTCAGTTGCTCTGCCTCCAAGTTCAGGGCTTTGAAAAAAGTAGTTCTAAGTTGCTTCATTATGTGGCGAAATGCGGCTCTGCCCCGAGTCTGAGATATGCCTGAGCCGCAGCACGTGACAGAGGTTCATAATCTGATAGCACAAGTTCCAGTGTGCTTCCTCCTCTCCAAATAAATCGCTGCCTGATTAATGTAATTCACAGCAGGGACTTTATAACAAACGCAAATAACCTTCTAATTATGGGATTGAAAGAGGAGAGAGAACTTCTACCACGTGTGGCTCTCGGTGGTGTGGAAAAGGAAAATCTCACTTTTTAGATTTCCAGTTTATTTTTGGTTAGATAATAAAGGTGAAGTCTGTCTTAATTTTGCATAAGTAGGAGAGATCAAGAGAACATGAATTTTTTTATAACCTTATCTCTAGTGTCCTTTTGTGTTGATTTGGATTTGCTTACATTTGCTTATTAAGTATACTCTTGCATATTGTTGACCAGAAGTTACCAGTTTAAGCTTTGCTGACTCTCTGATAAGCCTCTCCCATTCATGGGCAGGAAGCCCACTAGGTATTAATGCCCTATCATCTTTCCCTCCAGCTAAACCCCTTGTCCCTGCAGTTTGCTGTTGTAGATTTCTATAGGTGACTTATTTTAGCTGTCTAATATTTTTTCACATTACCAGAAAAATCACTGGAGCTCTTTTCTGCACACCAAGGCAGTCACTGTTTTTTTTTTTTTTGTGACATTGCTCCTGTCAACATTATTAATGGTAATGTAGATTTATTTTCATAATGTCACCTCTGTGCCTAGGCACACAATAAAATTCAAGTTCCCATTCCCAAGATAAGCCAGTCAAGTTCCGTGGCCAATTAGTACCTCAAATCAGTCTGACTTTTGGCCCAAGTTTGAGTTATGCTGTGTGTGTTTGTTTTGTTGTTGTTGGGGGTTTTCTGTTTGGTTGGTTTTGTTTGTTTGGGTTTTTTATTGATGCAACATTCTTAACTATTTCAGGTTTATCTGTAGAACTTCTGACTGTTTTGATCTGTCATAAGTACATTACAACTTGATTGTACTCAAGCTGCAGACTGAATCCTCATCAGTTTGATATGCTCAAAATGCTGTGGGAGAAAGGAGCAGAGCTGCATGGCAAGTCTAGGCTGTTTTGGTAGTCTTATTAAAACTGGTGCAGTCTAATCAAAGGATTCTTGATCCAGTTAAAATGCTATTGACACATAGTGATCATATTATATACAGTTAAGCATACACCAATTTCCAGGTATCTACTTCTATGCCTGGTGTTTCCTCATCTTTCTGCTGCCCCTCTGTGTGCTAAGGTTTCAGCCTAGAGAGGAGGAATCCATGGAGTCATTGCACTTCTCCCAAACCCTTTGCTGCAAGGAAGAGTAAGTTGCAAGTGATTTCTTCCTCTTTGCCCCAGCATGAGCATGGAGTCAGCTTGGAATGCGTACTGCCACGCTCTGCATCTTGCTCTGTAATCCTGTGTCATGTCTGAATTTGATTCGTGTGGTGTGTTTTTTGAACACACTTGCGACTGACTCTCTGCTAGCCTTACAACTGGTTTTGCCCAGGCTGCACAGGTCTGGTGCTGAGGGTTACCACTCCTGAGGGCTTTATACCCCAGGGACTAGGGCAATCACCCTACAGCCATGCTCTTGGGCCAAAGATGGTTCGGTTTACACATGGTAATACCTTGGTTTTAGTATCTATCAGATACAGAACTGTATATAACAAGAGGCTTGGCACTAGAGAGACCCCTGAGTGATGCACTTCCTAAGGTCCAACCTCCAGCAGTGCAGCATCCTGCTTTCACAAAGTTTCTAAAGTCTTCCAGGCGTATTGCATAGAGGCAAATCATGGAAGGGTACACCAAGACCTGTCTGTGTTATGAGGCTGATGGACTGTCAGGCACTCCACTTTCGCTACTGTCTGCCCTTGTGTGATGGAACTATTCAGGTCTAAGAAGATTATTTCTGGCTGTGTAATTGAGCATAATGTCTCTTACTACTCTCTTAACCATTAGGTGTGACTTTTAATGGTTTTAGTTTCTTCTGTTGTCTTTTTACATGCTTTTAGAAGTTCACTTAGCATGGCCCCTCCCAGGTATCTCTGTACCTTTGTAAGCTGATATTCCAGTCTGTGCGAGCACATGTGTGATTGTTTTTGATGTTGGGTGTGTGTGTGTGTGTGAAGGACAAGGAATATCCATTTTTCACTACCTTTGCCTCCTGTCTAGAAGAGAGTTTACATTTGATGGGCTTTGGCATGTTGTATGTCTTCATATTGTCATCCACAAGATTCTGTTAGTCTTATGTTATTTCTATTATATTTAATAGGAACTTGAATTTTTGTTTCCCTCTGGAGCTTGAAGGAATTTGACTCTAAGTATTAAAAGTTCTTTGCCTAAATAGAGGCAACTTTGTCAAAATTGCCCCCAAAACTGTTTTGTTTTGTGGGGTTTGTTTTGTTTTGGAGGTTTTTGGGTTTTTTTGGGGGGATTTTTGAGTTCTTAAATCTCTTGTATTTGTGTTAAGGATGCTTCTTTACTATGGAGATTTTTATTCTGCATTAGAATGAACCAACTGCTACTTGTACATAAGACAATGAATTTTTTTTGGCAATGCTTTACTTTCTGGGAATTCTTTCTAAAAGATGCCATTAAGACATCAATCAGTTTAAGACAGCAGTTTTCTAAGGTTTTTCTTACCAAAAATATAGAATTTGTTAAGACTTTTTGCAGAATGGATCCAGCAATCAGAACCAGGCTTAGTCCATGACAACCTCAGCTTCTCTCAAACTTGAAACTTAAGATTTTTGTTGGAATCGATGAATCTTTACCTTCTAATGGCAGGCTTGTTTGGTTTTGAATAGTAAAGGTAAGGCTGAAGGAAAACACCCTTTAAGGACACAGAAAGAGATAATTTGTAAGGGCATATCCACAAGTAGAGAAAGGCAGACAAAACACTAATGCATTTTTTTAAAGGGAGCTAATAGCTAACCCTATCTGACACTTTTTATTGAGCCCCAAACCACTTTTGTGTAAGATAGCACCATTTTCTGAGTCAAGGAAGAAGAAAGGGCTTCCTCACACTGGGGTGTCCACATGAGGAACCCATCCAAAGTAGTTACTGAGCAGTAAATTGAAAAGCAGCCTTACCTTGCACAAAGTCCCTTGTGCAGGCAACCACCAAAATAACAGGAATGGACTATGGGATTCACTTGGAAGCTAAATATGTCACCATCTTCTCAGGCTGCCATGAGAATATTCAAATGGTATCCATGCATATGAAAACAGCATTGAAGGGATTTGATTGTGAAATTGCTCCCAGCGATAGCTTAGCACAAGAGCATACACTGCAATTAACATTTCCCAAGCAATTTCTGTGTGTTTATAACACATCCTGCCATCAAATCATGGGTAATCTGATAGGAATGTCATGGAAGGCCCACAGGCGAAGTTTTCTGAACTATATTGAGCTCTGAGGCATAATGTTCTTGGAAAGATCTAGAGAATAGGCAAAATATTACTGTAGTAATGCCATCAGGCCTTCTCAATGTTTTCCTCCCTAGCAAGAAATTAGCTATTGTACACCAACAGATAAAGTTGATTATGTCAAGAGATATTTCATGAGCAAAGATTAGCTGCAGTTTAAAGACTGAAAAATTATCAGTTTCCCTAGGGATAAAAATAATATCTGTCACTGCAGGGGGCACATGCAGTGGCTCATGACTTGCATTATCCATCACTGAGTTGTGACTGGGCTGATGGCAGTGCCTCAAGAAGCTCCCAGTTGGTTCATGCAGTTTGTCGGCCAGAAAGGAGACATGTTTATCTCTTAGTGCAATACATGCTGCAGTAGTTACTTGAACTGTAGCTACGCAGAAGACTTAAGCTTTTCCTTATTTCTGCATGCAGCTGGAGAAGGACTTGGAGAGTACTGGTTGATAGTTGACTGAACATGAGTTGGCAGTAAGCCAAGAAGGCCACTGGTGTCCTGGCTTGTGTTAGAAACGCTCTGGCCAGCAGGAACAAGGAGGTGATCGTGATCATACCGCTGTGCTCAGCAGTGATGTGGCCACACCTCTAACACTGTGTTCAGTTCTGAGCCCCTCACTAGAGGAAGGACATTGAGGTGCTGGAGCGTGTCCAGAGAAGGGCAGTGAGGCTTGTGAAGGGCAACATGGCAGCTGGGGTTGTTCAGTCTGGAGAAGGCTGAGAGGGGTTTTAATAAGTGTTTGTAAATATCTGAAGGCTGGAGTTCAGGAGACAGGGGACAGGCTTTTCTCATTTGCTCCCTGTGACAGGACAAGGAGCAATGGATGTAAGCTGCAGGACAGGAGGTTCCACCTCAGCACAAAGAGAAACTTCTTTACTGTAAGGGTCACAGAACACTGGAATGGGCTCCCAGAGAGGTTGTGGAGTCTCCTTCCCTGGAAGAGAGGTTGGAGCAAGGAAGGGGCATCCTCTTCTCCTTTATGACAAGTGACAGGGCCAGAGGAAATGGTTAAGAGCTGTGCCAGGGGAGATTCAAGATGGATATCAGCAAATATTTCTTCATTTGAAAGGATTCTCAAACATAGGAATGGTCTGCCCAGGGCTGTGCAGCCGTCACAATCCCTGGGGGTGTCAAGCAATGGTGGGGCCTTGCTCTTAAGAACATGGTTTAGTGTCGATCCTTCAGAGTTGAGTCGAGCATTGGACTGGGAAACATTTGAGGTCTCTTTTACCTGGATATATTCTGTGATGCTGTGAAACTAAAGCACTTAGACACCCATTCCAGCACCAGGCATAGCAATTACCCTTTTTCTATCAAACTCTATATTGAAATGAGTCTTGGACACTTGCCATTTCTTTCCACACACCATGTCTATATAGCTACCTCAAATGATGATGTAGCTGTGTACATTTGCATATGTACATACATTTGTGTTTGTGTATATGTTCAGGTGCACCCACATAATATATATCAGTTTTATTATCCAGTGTGGAGTTTTGTTGATCTGTCTGTGGTTATTTCCTTCTGCTTTCTTTTAGTTGCTCTTTCTAACAAAGCTCTGAAGAGAAGGAAAAGTGACTAAAAGAAAATATTTCATTATTTTAGTTCTCAGGTGATGAATGTTGGAAATGCAATTAATGTTTCTCCCAGGCAACCAGTAATAGAACAAGGGGACACAGTCTCAAGTTGTGTCTGGGGAAGTATAGGCTGGATGTTAGGAGGAAGTTCTTGCCAGAGAGAGTGATTGGCATTGGAATGGGCTGCCCAGGGAGGTGGTGGAGACACTGTCCCTGGAGGTGTTCAAGAAGAGCCTGGATGAGGCACTTAGTGCCATGGTCTAGATGACTGGCTAGGGCTGGGTGCTAGGTTGGACTGGATGATCTTGGAGGTCTTTTCCAATCTGGTTGATTTTGTGATTCTAGGATTAAATGTTCAACATAGACCAACAAGAGTTAGTGTACTCACTGATCTGAGCCTCAATACTTGTAATCCAAAAGTGTATGTAGAAGCATAAATGAGGAGAAAGGTAGTCCCAGCCACGTGATGGTGTGTTGGGGTTTTGCTGCTCGCGTAGCTCAAATCGAGCATGTTGTCAGAGAATATCCACGGGCTCAAAGCAAATCCTCTGTGGCTCTCGGGAGGCCATTGGGGTGGTCAGCCACCTGGGCAAAGCAAGATCCATGTCTGTGGGATGGAGCAATCCGATCGGGCGCTGTGAATAGCAAAGGAGTCGGCTCTCAGGCTGGAGCAGCCGGCCGGCAGGTCCCAGTATCACAACTTGTTGCTAGGTTATTACCTAGGCTCGGCCAGAGTCAAATGAACTTGGGTTCGACTGAGCACAAGTGGATGGCTGTATCCCAGTGCGGGGCAAGCTGTTTCAGTCCCTTGGCTCAGTGTGGAAGGAAGGCAGGGTCAGGGCTGCCGATCGTGGGGGAGGCGAGTCCCCAGCTACGTGCGGTGCAAGGCACGCAAGGCAAACAGGCAGCAGACAAAACAGAGGCAGTAGCAGCCAACAAACAAGTTGTCTAGGGGTTTAAGCATTTTGAAGAGTATGTTTGGTCAATAGCAACAGATAAAAACATCCCTGGAACCAATGCTAAGTTATTTCACCAAAAAAAGGAGATCTACTCCTAGCATCCATGACCTGTGTTTGCCAAAGGCAAAGCAGGCTGCAAAACAAGGCCAAAAATGGTGTCTTTGTGATAGACTGAGAGGCAGCAAGGCTTTTGTCTGCTTTCCTGCCTCTTCCACTTGGGGCAAGGTGGGTATTCAGGTAGGTGTTTAGCATATATCTTTGCACTTAGTGCCAAGGTCTAGTTGAATGGCTAGGGCTGAGTGATAGGTTGGACTGGATGATCTTGGAGGTCTCTTCCAACCTGATTGATTCTATGATCCTAAGTATTTTAGGTTTAATTTGGACCTTCCACCACAAAAAAGTAAACTAATTTTGTAACTTATTTTGATAGTTCCCTTCTCTTGCTCATGCTGCTCTCAGTGGATATCACATTAATACATCCAGTTGCTTAACATGAAACAGGAAAATCTCTCCTACTATGAAAAAATCCTGAAAATAAAAACTCCACAGAAGCCTTCTATTGAGAGGTATAAAAATTACATACTATTTTCATTCTCACAACTAAAATGAAAGACTGCCTCCACACTGAGGCTTTGACTGCTGATCTTCAGCTGTGAGCATTTTCCCAGCTAAATGATAATGCCTTGAAAGGTGAATATGTGGTAAAAAGGTGGAAAGCTCTTTAATTTCTTGTTGTGCAAACACTGCTGTAGTAAAACACGCAGAACTATTAAATTCAGAGGTGGTTTTAACTACAAGAGATGAGGATAATAGCAGTGATTTAACCTGTGTTGTACTGTTCCCATCAAAGCTTGCTGGTAGCATTTTGCCCAAGAGACACTGGAGTAGAGAAAATAAAGCAATGACCATACCCGGGCAGGTGAAAAGAACTGGTATGACATCTGCAGTGTTGCTTAATGCTTGAAGTGAGGCACTGGTAGGGGGAGGTGATGTATCCAACCCCTTTTTCCTTTAAGAAGTGGATGAATGTCTGAAAGTAGCATCTCAGAAGACCTGCTGTTCATGCCAGCTTTCTACTTGTGCTGAGGTGGGGTCATCACTGAGCTCCTAGAGTGGCTGGGTGACGTGAACACTTGGCATCCACAACATCCAGTAGCAGAGCTACATGCAGTGTGAAGAGTTACTTCTTTTTGCTTGTTTTGAACCAGCCACCCGCTGATTTCCTTTCTTTTTTTGTCTCTTTTGTATCCAGCTCTTGTGCTGAGAGAGACACTGAAAAATTGTTCTCTGCTCATCTTCTTTAAAGACTCGTGATTTAGTGCACCTCAGTTATGCTCAGCTGCAGTCCTTACTTTTCCAGGTAACTTCAGTTCATACAAAATGTCCTGCTGTGTTAGACCAGTAGTGCATCAACCAAGCCCAGGATTAGTACTCCAGGAAATGGTAACGGGAGATGTTAGTCAGACATGTCACATGAATGAGCCTGGATGCCTTCTGAAGACCATTTTCTCATCTCCCCACAGCACCTACAATTGCTGTGTTAAAATTGCTAGAGCTTACATTCTGACCCTACTCCTTTTAGTGTGTCTTTATAGACCTGTTACCTGTGAATTCATCTAACCTTACCTTAAATCATGTGATAAACATCCACCTCCTTGGCCAGCAGGAGCTACTAACCTCCAAGTTAGTAGCCCACTGGGTGAAGAAATACTTTGTTAGACCAAAAGGGCATTATATACAACTAGTTATTCTGTTATGCTTTGATAAATAATGCACAGCTTATCCCCTTCATGCTTTTCAAGCCTCAGTTCTGTTTTCCCTGAGCCTTCTCCTCTACAGACTGAAGCACAGCAGCTTTATGAGTCTGCCCATAAGGCAGCAGCTCCAGAACCTTGATTGTTTCTGGCTGCTCTTTAAATCTGCTCCATCCTCCTGGATACCAGAACTGCAGACAGCCCTTCAGGTGTGAATGCACCACAGGCTTCTGTAGCAGCAAAACAAACCTCTCTGATTTGCTTCTAGTACACCCAGGGGTGCCCAGCATTGGATCAGCTCTGCAAATTGAGCTAATGATTTTGGAGAACTGTCAGTCATGACACAACAAGCTCCTGACAAAGCTGGCAGCTTGTGGCTTGGACAGATTCACTCTGAAGTGGTTCAAGAACTGGCTGGAGGGCCGGGCCCAGAAAGTGGTGTTAAATGGTGCCACATCCACTTGGTAGCCAGTCACTAGTGGTGTCCCTCAGGGATCAGTGCTGGGTATGAGCCTGTTCAGCATCTTTATTGGTGATCTAGACAAGGAAACTGAGTCCATTATCAGTAAGTTTGCAGATGACACCGAGTTAGGAGCAGATGTCAATCTGTTGGAGGATAGCAGAGCCCTACAGAGAGACCTTGCCAGGCTGGCTGGGTGGGCAGAGGCCAACGGGATGAGATTGAACAAGGCCAAGGGCAGGGTTCTGCGCTTTGGCCACAACAACCCCAAGCAGTGCTACAAGCTGGAGACAGTGTCTGGAGAGCAGCCAGGAAGAAAGGGACCTGGAGGTACAGTAGCTGAAGATGAACCAGCAGTGTGCCCAGGTGGCCGGGAGAGACAATGTCATCCTGGCCTGTATCAGAAACAGTGTGGCCAGTAGGACAAGGGAGGTTATTCTTCCCCTGTACTCAGCACTGGTCAGGCCACACCTTGAGTACTGTGTCCAGTTCTGAGCTCCTCAATTCAGAAGAGATGTTGAGGTACAGGAACATGTTCAGAGAAGGGTGACAAAGCTGGTGAAAGGCCTGGAACAGAAACCAAAGTATGAACATCTGAAGACGTAAAATAATGCCATTTTGTATGGTGGTCTCTGTTTCTGTCATAGTAATGGCCAGCATTTGATTTGCTTTTTGACAGGTTCTAAAATGGAGCTGATATTTTCATAGATCTTTTATAACTCCAGGATCTCTTTCCTGAGTGGTAGCAACTAGTTCAGAGCCTACGCTGAGTACATAAACTCAAGATTTCCTTTTCTCCACATATTCTTGGTATTGAATTTTATCTGTCTTTTTTATCACCTAGCTGACATTCTGAGACTCTTTTGCCTCTCCCTGCAGCCAGCTTTCATTTTTTTTTTCTCTGAAACCTTAGTACTATTATGAAACTTGAAAGTTGCCTTTTTTTCCTAGATCTATGCAATGGTATGAATGTACTTAGTGCTGACCAGCCCTCTGAAACTTAGCTGGTGACACACACATTTGAGAACTGTAGCTCTGGGCAGCACGGTGTATCTGGAGGTGTCCCTGCTGTGACTGCAGGGGAATTGGACAAGATGACCTCTGAGAGTCCTTTCCAAGCCAATGCAATCTGTGAATCTATAACAGAAAAGACTGCCAAAATGTTCTGCTTTACATATTAATAATAAAGCTACCTCAATTCTGGTCTACATTATATTTCTAAACTTATATGAAAGGTTCTGAAAGGAAGCAGTTGTTTAGGCAGCATGCAATCCCTTTAGACTTTTGTCAGACCCCCAGTTCCAATCACATAATCATAGAATCAACCAGGTTGGAATATTTGTATATCTACAAATTCAATTCTCTCTTTTTAGTGGGATTTTCTTCCAACTGATACTGTTAGTAAGGATTTATAGGTAGCTGATTGGCTAGGGCTGGGTGCTAGGTTACGCTGGATCATCTTGGAGGTCTCTTCCAACCTGGTTGTGATTCTATGATCAGTGTTGGCAGTTTGGCAAGAAATTGGTTTGCAGCACTAGTAGTACCCAATACATCTTTGCTTTAAATAAGTTTTTCTTTGGTTTTGTATTCTGTAGGTTTACTTTTACATTCTCTTAACAGATTTTTGTGTTCAGTGTCCTTTTCTTTAATGATAGTTCACTTGTAACAGCATCATTTTGCAATCATCTTGACATTTGTAATGTCAGCTCTGCAGACTTGCATTAACCTCCTTTTGCCATCATCTTGATGTACTAACCTGCATGTACACCCACGCAGAAATAATTTAACATTCATCCTGGTGTGTGCAGTAATGTCTCATTAGACTTGAACTAACAGAATTTTGTCATCATAATTTGCAGTCATAATAACCCAGACTTCACAGATTTAATGTGACAGCCTTTTGCCACTGTAGCTAAGGCCTTGAGCAATTGTCATCCAGGGGGACGTAAGGTGAAATCAATGTAATTAAAACACAGACCCTTAATAGTCCTGTACTTTCAGCAGTTTGTCACATATCTTAAACATTAATTAGTCATGCTAGTGTTTAGCTTTCTACATAGGGAAGAAAGAAGTACAGGAGTTAAACGATGAGCGACTGGGAGAGCTGCTATCAGAATTTAGATCTTCAGATTGTCAGTGTACTCCTGTATCCATTGGGCTGCTCTCTCCTTTCACAGCACAATTCATTTTGTTTATGAGATGAATAACAACTCGAACTGCATGCAACAGGTCAGATTAACTAGTCTGTAACTCGTGTTCCAGGGAGTCACACAGAAATACAGAGGTGAAAGGCATTAGATTTCTTCTACTGTGAGGGCTGAGATAGATCCCAATACTCTTCATTGCCCTTGAAAGAATTTGTTAAAATGTTCTTATGAGTTTCCATGTACAAGAGTTTGACTGCTGTCTGCATACATTTTCCTTTTGGGGGGTGGCCTCTTCTCCCAGGCAACCAGCAATAGAACAAGGGGACACAGTCTCAAGTTGTGCCAGGGAAAGTATAGGCTGAATGTTACGAGGAAGTTCTTGCCAGAGAGAGTGATTGGCATTGGAATGGGCTGCCCAGGGAGGTGGTGGAGTCACCATACCTGGAGGTGTTTAAGAAAAGCCTGGATGAGGCACTTAGTGCCATGGTCTAGATGACTGGCTAGGGCTGGGTGCTAGGTTGGACTGGATGATCTTGGGGGTTTCTTCAACCTGGTTGATTCTATGATCTGTGTAACTTGATACTCCCACAATTTTCTCCTATTATCATATATAAGTTATCTTTACCCAAACAATGTTCCCTTCCTCAGCATAGGTGAGAAATAAATGTGGCTGAAAGGCAGCAGTTAGGTGCTCCTTTGCCTTTCTCTTCGAGACTAAACACACAATGTTCCCTCAGTCTTTACAAGGAAAACTGCTTGTTTACATAGTTGTGATGCTAAACACTCTCTAATTATCTGTAGCTTTCATAAAGTGTTGTGTCAAAACTGGGTACAGCTGAAACAACTGGAAGAGAATAAAGCTCAGGGAATACATGATGGGGTGACTGGGACACTGTGTAGGCGGCTGGCCTTGAGTTGTGTTTCCCTAAAGAAATCTGGGTTTATGTTAGCAGCTAACACATTTGTCATGCAAAATGACCTTGAGCTGTCTTTGGCAGAACTGATACAGCTTGCCTGCAGACATAGATGAATTCTTGGTCTCCTATGTATGGATTGTTGATTCTAATTCACAATTACCTCTTAGCTCCTTATTGATATTCTTTGCAATCAGCTTGGGATTTTTCTTCTCCTCCTTAGGTATGGCATTTGCTTTTGTTTTTTTAAGTAGCCACTTCTCTCCTAGACTAAATTTGGGTTTGTTTGCAGCTGTTTGTTTTCAACCATAGGAACTTCTTTTCTTAGAAATAACATGTAGGCTCCTAAAGTGTTTTCAAACATCTTCCTATTATGATTCACAATTCTGTTTAACTTCCTTCTCCTTATTGATGTGGGTTTGTAATTATTTTTAACCTTGTGGAGCTGATTCCTCTTAAAAATGTAAAGGTATGCACACACACATGCTACCACCAGAATTCCTTGTGCACATGCTCAGTCTCCCAATGACACACATGCATGTAAATGTCCATGTGTACAAAAAATTGGCTATGAGTTCACTATTTACACATGCCACAAGTGACTGACTTATTATTAGTTGCATTTAAGCAACCAATATAATGAGTTCATTATGGAATCTGAGATTAGTTCCTTTAATATTGATGACATTTGAATCTAGATTTCTCTTGGGTGAGTTGCAGTGGCTTTCAGTTTTACATGTGTTTTGAGCTAAGAATGTAACCTCATCACAGGACTTTCTGTTGAGCTGGGGTACCTCATGTGGTGTGCTGTATCCTACTTCTGATTTGTGTACCTGTTCTTTCTTCCTGTGAACACTGAGAAAATACAGAGAAAATGGACAATCTTGGCCTTTCATGGTCTGGACACAAAATGAAGGATGGATCAACAAAAAAGAAACCTATGGTTAGACATCCTGTCACCCCACCAAAGGAAGTTTGGGGGAGAGGCCTATTTTAGATACTCAAACACTCTTCAGAGGAGGATCTTCTTTGTATGTTACATGGGATGCTTGTGGTGAACGGACTGAGTAGCACACTTAAATTTGGAGAAAGGAATGTTAGTTAATGAGATGTTCTCCCTTCTGGTCATCTGAGCCTCTCTGGAGAGATCAAGACCAGATATTTTATTGGCATAATTGAGTAATTCTAATTCTTTTTTATTACTTGGACTCCTACCATGTATATATCAGTAATTAAAATCTTCTTCTCTTCTTTGTACCCTTAATACCATTTTTTGTATAATTTGCTATCTTTTCTTACATTTGACTTTTGATGACTCAGTATATCTTCAGGGTAGTCTGGTCCCGCTCACTCCTGTTAAGATTTGTTTCATTTCTTCTAAGGTGAAAGTTTCTGAAAGTTGGAGAATTGAACAGTGTTTGGGAACAGAGATCTGCAAAGCACAAATGTTTTGCATGTGGGAAATGGAGGCAGCAAATCCTCACCCCAAAGGGAGTTCACCTATATAAAAAGGACTGACTGTTTTCTGAGCATTCCTTGCTATGCTGAATTAGTAAGAAGTGAGTCCAGCCCTTCTTTGTGCTAGATGCTCCTCCAAATGAACTACTATTCCACAGTGACTACTGCATTGAGGAGATTGCTTGCTTGTAGAGTGCACAAACATACTAAGGAACTAAGATGCTGGGTCTCCTGCTGTAGTCTGCAGCACTCTGCTCACTCCTTCAAAGTAAAACTGCCAATTGCTGAAAGTACAGCATCATTTAGGCTGGAAAGGACCTGTATGATCATCCAAGTCCAACCACTATTCAGTGCTGCCAGGTCACCATTAAACCATGTCCAGCTCCGTATCTACATGGCTTTTAAGTAGTTCCAGGGGGAGTGAATCACCATTTCCCTGGCTAGTCTGTTCCAGGGATTGACAACCCTTTCAGGAAAGAAATTGTTCCTCATGTCCAACTTAAGCCTCCCCAGTACAATTTCAGGCAATTGCTTTGAAACAGATATTTCATGATAAGGAAATAGATTGAATGGAAAATGGAAGCTTTTTTGACAGCACCTTGCACATGAGAGGACTTTGCCTTAATCATTATATTGACTGATAATTTCCTGGCTACTCATTTCTTTATATTTTCCACTCTATTAGTTTCTTTGGTTTTATTTGTTTCTTTTTTGTCTTGTACTTACTGGTCTGTAGATCAAATAAGCATGCAGAGAAAAACAAAACCAACCCTCGCAACCTGTGCTAAACATCTAAGGTGTATTTTTCTTTGAAGCAAAAATAGGCTAAAAAAAAAAAACAACAAAAGAAAGTGGCTTACATTGGAAATAATTTTTTTGTTGTTGATGACTTCACAGGAAAATCAGAAGCTGTCTGTTTACTTCTGTTGTGATAAAGCTGCCAAAGATTCCTTTTGCCTTTGTTGTTGACATGCAAGTGGCTTATTGGTTTTTGTTCATAACAGGGAGTGAATAATAAAAAGACACTGAGCCAATATACCACCAGGGCAGAACCCCACACTGTGTTAGCATTTGAAAGCCTTCCATCACATTTCTTCCTTCACATCAGTCCCGGAGTCTCTAGAGTTCAGCACTTCTTCTCACATAGTTAGATGAGATAGTTTTGCAAATACTGGCAAGAGCACAGAGACTTCTTCTTGTGAGCCTAATGGCTGAACTGAGTGACAAGCTCGGATTGCCTTTATTTTTTTCTTTTAGGCCAATGTTGGCAGGGAGTTCAAAACAGGGCAGAATGAAAGTTGAAATGTTTCCTGGAGTTATAATCAAAATATCATCTGTCTTAGGTTTGTGCTGCAACCTCTCTGCCTGATGTTGAGTTCTATTGGAAAAAAAAGCCAACAAAACAACAAAACATGTGCCACAGGGATGTTTTAAAAACTCCTCAGAGGTTTGCAAATCACCTCTGTGGGATGTTCTTCCACCTATTTGTTTTCTTCTTGTTTTCTCCATTAACAGAAAAGGAGACGTTGCCTATGTTAGACAATAGAAATGGCAATATGTTGTGCTTTCTTTTGTTGTGGGTTTGTTTGGTGCTTGTATCATAGTAAATTACAGTGAGATGAAAGATTTGTAGCTCTGTAGAGGCTGTTAACATGAAGTTCTCTTTCAATTTATTTGTGTTGAATTGAGGACCTCTCCTTCCATATAGATTATGCTAGGTAGTGTAAAGTTTCTTTATTGTGTTGAAACCATAACTTCCCAATTCTCTTTTTTCCCCTAAATCCCTCACGGAGAAGTCCGGAGTTTCAATGTAGCTATTTAATATGGTGCAGGAGAGGATGGGTTAGAGACCTGAGAAGTTTATTCCTATGTCTAGCCCAAAGGTTGACCATTATCTTTAAGTCCTTACCTCCCTCTGGTCTAGCTTGCTGAGACAATAAACTTGGCTGCCAAATTTGGATGTTGAAAGCCATTGCTTTTCTAAGGTCATGTCAATGAATGCTGAACCCAATCTCCTAAATGGTCCCTGAATGGGCAGTTTATTGTTGGGTCTTGTTTTCAGATTGCCACTGGCTTCTTCAGCATTTCCTCCAACTCTGCATTACTGTCACACTCATACCAATTAAAAGGAGATCTTTTAAACTTTATCATTACTCAGGTTTTGAAAGGACTTTTTAAGCAGGAAAACAGACTCTCTGTGTTGTCTATAAATGGGTGGCTGAAAAACCACCCTGTTACTGCGAAGGAGACAATTTTCTTTAACCCCTTAGTGTCTGTGAAAGACAAGGGCAACACTAAACTAGAGCTGCCAGCAACCATTTAAAAAAAGAACAAAAACAAACCAAAACTCAAACCAACCCAAACACAACAAAAACAAGCAAGCAAACCTAAACCCTAACACATTTTCATCATTCCGAATTTTCTGCATCTTCCAACCTGTGACTTTGGAGCTTGCTTCTTTCTCCTGTTGTCATACAGCGCTGTAGTCTCAGAGCAGAGAGCAGTGCTGCTGCAGGTTGGAGCCTGAGGCAGGTGACCTCAGACTACCAGCATGTATTGAGTGTACATTAATTACCTGACATAGATTTACAGTGACTCTGAGACTTACTCTCTGTTGTTCAAGAGAGACACAGCTTCTAGTGCTGGTTCAGACAAAACAATAAAAAACACCCAACTATAAACAAGCAAACTTGGTGTGTCAAAATGAGAAACTTGATCCAGGTTACAGATGTGTAATTTAAATGTACATCATTCTGGCTGGCAGAGACAGACAGATGCATACAAACCTCTTTTTAGTAGAGTTGGTGTTTCTTAGTATTAGTTAAAACATTCATAGCTGCTAAAAATAGTATTTAATTTGTAAGAATCATAGAATCAACCAGGTTGGAAGAGACCTCCAAGATCAGCCAGTCCAACCTATCACCCAGCCCTATCCAGTCAACTAGACCATGGCACTAAGTGCCTCATCCGGTCTTTTCTTGAAGACCCCCAGGGACAGTGCCTCCACCACCTCCCTGGGCAGCCCATTCCAATGGGAAATCACTCTCTCTGTGAAGAACTTCTTCCTAATATCCAGCCTATACCTACCCTGGCACAACTTGAGACTGTGTCCCCTTGTTCTAATGCTGGTTGCCTGGGAGAAGAGGCCACCCCCCACCTGGCTACAATGCCCCTTCAGGTAGTTGTAGACAGTAATAAGATCACCCCTGAGCCTCCTCTTCTCCAGCTTTCCAATTGTCTATAAATCTCTTTCTCCTCTAAACCCAACAACAAACTTCCCTAAAAAAATCTAAACCAAACCAAATAACTCAGTAGATTTGAACATTCACTTCAGTTATTTCTCTCTGTGGATCAATGTATATCTGGACTCTTTTCTCATTGCCTGGAGGAGAGTCAATAGGAGTAAAGGAAAATATTTCTGGGTTGAATGTCTATGCATTCCTCTGGGTGGACTAGAGGTTCTCCTGAGGCACTGGAATTTTGAACTCCACCAACAGGAAAAGGGAAAGCAGTTCTGGATTTCCTGCAACTGAAAAATTGTGTAATTTGTAAGGTATTGTAAATATTGCCACTAGACACTTATTTGAGACATCTTTTAGACTCATAGAATCAACCAGATTGGAAGACAGATCCAAGATTATCCAGTCCAACCTAGCACCCAGCCCTATCCAATCAACTAGACCATGGCACCAAGTGCCTCATCCAGGCTTTGCTTGAACACCTCCAGGGATGATAACTCCACTACCTCCCTGGGTAGCCCATTCCAATGCCAATCACTCTCTCTGGGAAGAACTTCCTCCTAACATCCAGCCTATACTTCTGCCCCCCGGCACAACTTGAATCTGTGTCCCCTTGTTCTAGTGCTGATTGCCTGGGAGAAGAGACCACCACCCACCTGGCTACAGCCTCCCTTCAGGTAACTGTAGACAGCAATGAGGTCCTCCCTGCGCCTCCTCTTCTCTAGGCTAAACAACCCCAGCTCCCTCAGTCTCTCCTCACAGGGCTGTGTTCCAGGCCTCTCACCAGCTTCATCTCCTTTCTCTGGACACATTCCAGCACCTCAACATCTCTCTTGAATTGAGGAACCCAGAACTGGACACAGTACTCAAGGTGTGGCCTGACCAGTGCTGAGTACAGGGGAAGAATAACCTTCCTTGTCCTGCTGGCCACACTGTTCCTGATACAGGTCAGGATGGCATTGTCTCTCCTGGCCACCTGGGCACACTGCTGGCTCATCTTCAGCTACTAACTGGGCCCTTTCTTCCTGGCTGCTCTCCAGCCACTCTGTCTCCAGCCTGTAGTGCTGCATGGGGTTGTTGTGGCCACAGTGTAGAACCCTGCCTTTGGCCTTGTTCAATCTCATCCCATTGGTCTCTGCCCACCCTTCCAGCCTGTCAAGGTCTCTCTGTGGGTCTCTCCTACTCTCTAACAGATCAACACCTGTTCCTCCCTTGGTGTCATCTGCAAACTTACTGATAATGGATTCAATCCCCTTGTCTAGATCATCCATAAAGATATTGAACAGAAAGTGTTAAGTAGCACTGAATTTCTTGCTGAGCCTGATCTGAATATTCTCTGACGTTTTCAAATACATCATCAGAGACCATGAACAATAATCCACATAAATTTTGTGGATTATGACTGGGGTTAGGACTAAAAGAGACTACAGAGCTCTGTTGAGATGCTGGCACTCTGATCATATTAAGAAGCAGAAGTTTAGGCAGCTGAATTTTTTTGAAGGAAAGGTTTGTCACCTTGAAATGAATAGGAGCCAGAGGGATCACAGTTCCAGCATTAGACATCTGTTTCCAAGATAACTTTCACTTGTAGGCTGGAAGTACATTACTGGCCTCATCTATTGACAGCATGTGCTCTCTAAGGTGACCTCAGATATTTTAAACCAGAACTTTTGCACAATAAGCGCTTCCTTTCCTGAGTTCGCTCAGTCTCTTTCTCCCTCAAATAATCAAAATGCTGCTGCTGTCACAGAGTTCTCTGCTCTGCTTCAGATTATTTTCTCTATCAGTTCATGACTTGCAGTTCCTGTGGGCTGCAAATTAATCCTTAGGAGTCTGTTGGCATGTACTGTACATCCAGGTTCTCCAGGGTATTAATTTGACTATCAGTGTAGAAAATGCCAGTACCTGTAAGGGTATATTATGTACTTCACTTCTGCATTTATTCTTCTGTATAATCCAGGAATTTACTTATAAACTTGTAATCACCATAACTAGACACTTTAACCTTTGAAAGCGAACAGTAAGATTTTTACACGTCTTTAGGGATAGGTTTTTCAAGGTAATGAGCAACATAAGAGTGTATGGGATTTTTTTCAAATGACTTTTCAAATGAAGCCACAAGTTAATAACAAGATTCTTCATGGCTTCCTCTAAAGGCCATATATCCTGTACAAAGTATAGATGGCAGAAAACAGTCTGGGGGGAGGATGCTACGCTGCCATTCTCAAGTATGGTCCCGATGCCTGCTTTTCCCTCTTGTATAAACAAAGGCCTGGTCTGAGTGCAGATAGACAGCACGAGCCCAGGTCTCACTTGTTTGCAAAAAGCAGCTTTTGGCATTTTGGAGTGAAGGGATGTTGCTGTGGTTAGGAAGAGTCAGTGACAGCTTCCATCCTGCCTCTGCTTCTCCTGCGAGGTGTTTCTGGGCTGTGCATAGCTGCAGTGCTGCATGGTTTTGTTGGGAGTGGAAAGGTCAATTGTAAGTCAATAGCTTGGTGTTTTTTTTCCTTTCAGCAGCTACCAACTCACCACAACCTGTGTTAGCATTTACACATTTAGATTGGCGACAGCACTATTTTGGAGTGTGTTTATTTTTTTTCCCCCGTCTCGGAAGAGAGGCTATAATCCCAAAAGCCTCATTTGAGAACATACAACCAAATACAGGAAGGTTACCACTCCTCTGACAAGAAGGGAGGCTCATGTCCAGGGCTGGGTTGGGGGTCATTCGCTGGGGAGCAGGCGAATCTGTTTCATAGTCCTCTCAGGCAGACTACACAAAGGGAGCAGTTAATATCCTTGCCCTGCTCTGTGGCACTAACTGTTCCTTGGGAAGCCGTAGCACATAATTTAAATCCATGGCACATGCCACCCTGGAAGCAGAGCCTTATATGTCGAGTGCATGGGCTGTCCTATTATGGGAAATCAACTTTGTTTTGAGGGAAGCACAGAGCATTGCTTCTGCGCAGGTCCTGGAATTTGAAACATTTAGGGGCCTCCAAAGAGCACTGGCATTAGTTACCATGCCGGCTGGGTGGAAGTGAGGATCCCTGTCTCTCCCTGCCTGGGACGCAGACCCTACCGGCAGCCAACCCAGAGCTGCATCCCACCAGAGTGCTTTCTGCAGAGCTGCTGAGGCTTGCGTGGGGACACATCTGTTGTTATGCAGGGACAAGCCTAATTCAGCAAAAGCTACTGGAGCAGCAAAGTTGGAGTATACTTTGCCAAGAAATATTCTGCTGTTGTTTTCTTTTTCCTCTTTTTGTGGAAAGATTTCATGTCTGCTCAAATGCTTTGGTATGAGGAAGTGGAAGATGATTGTAAGTACGAACAGACTGGCAATTTATCACAATATTCACTTGGACAGAGCAGTGTAGAGCTACGCAGCCCACTTAACAGCATGCATTTTCAAATGTTTCCTTTCCAAGTCTAAAGGAGAGCACTGGTGGGGGGGAGGTGACATAAAGGGATATTTTGTCTCTGTTAGAGGGGTAATGTTCTGTACGTTATATATAAGAAGTGCTCCAGAAGGAGTACCTACCTCTCCTTTGAACAACCATAATAACCTGTTTCTGCCTGAGCTTCAGCACTTACCAAAGCATGAGGTTACAAAAAGAAAGAATTGAGAAGACAGACCAATACATTAGGAAAAAAATAGTGTCATTATTCTAATAATTTGGCAACACATCAAAGGATTAATCAGTTTCTTTGAACTTTAATGGCATACGCAGCCTAATATTAACTCACGGAGTAAGAGAGCTCTCTTGTGGCCCCTGAACTGTCTGGTAACAACCAAATGAGGGGGTGTCAGTTTTGCTCGAAGTAAGCAGCAGCTGAGCTCTCCCATGCGCTTCCCAGAAAAGAACAGGAGTGTGTTCCAGACTTGTGCTTGTTTGTTAGTTTAAAGCTATCTTTTTCTGTGCAATGAGAAGAAAAACAGACGACACCAACAGCTAGAGACTGAAGAAAGCCAAAAATGAAATTATAGAGTCTTTAAAAATCCATCTACAGTACTCCCAGATGATCTTGTTTTCTTCCCCACCCAGGCTCTCAAAACAGATTGTGCTGGGGAAAAAATAGTGAAGTGTCAGTACTGTCAAGACTTAATCCTATGGTCCCCACCCCCTGTTTTATAATCTGTTCTGATTCTTCCACTTCCATTTTAGTCCTGTGTCTTTATAATAATGGAAAGTTTGGGTTTGTCTGTTTTTCTAATTCTAAAAGCCAGGGGAGTATGTACACACTGTCATTTCAACCCCCAAATATATAATGGACAGCACAGTTGCTAACTTCTGATGGAGTAACCTGAAAACAAGGTTAGATTTTGTTATGTTTGACTGGAAAAAAAAACATAAACCAGAAAATTTCAGGATGCAGATGTGGACTTGTGCCGCAGTTTCTTTTCTGTTCTTTTTTAGTGTGAACTCAAGTTGTCTTTTCTTGTGCAGTAAATAAGACTTAAATCAACTATAGATTTTCCAGACACTTTTGTACCACTAAGAGAGGTCCTGCAGTGATAAGACTTTTAACTTATTGGACACAGTCTGACAGTTCTGGAAGGGGTAAAATAATCAAGTCAACATCATCATCATCACATACAAAATCATTAGGAGCGAGATTGATTCAGTTCTGAAAATACTGGGGATGAGATTGAGAAGAGGAAATATAATTAAGGGGTTTTACTGGTTGGCAAGAGGAAGGTGGCATGCTGCAGAGCAAACCAGGTAGTGCCCAACTTTTTCCATCACTCATCTTTGAAGAGGAATAAGGAGGAACTGCTGACTTTGATTTTCTATGTACTCCCTTTCCAAGGCAGTGACAGTTTCAGCTTGGACCACTTAGCCTTGAGGAGAAGATGCTTCAGAGGAAGCTAGGCAGGTACTTACTAATCAGGATGGGGGAAAGATCTTTGCTGCTTAGCACAAGTGTTCTAATTGCATTCTGAAGGTATAGTAGATGAAAGAAAGAAAGAAAGGAAAAAAGGAAAAGAGCCGTGTTCAAGCTTTTGGAAAATATGAAGAGAATGCCAGAGTTGCATCTAGAGGATAAAGAGCATTCATGACAAGAGCCATTAAAGCACTTGCTAAATTATGTAATGTAACTACATTCATACCTGAAGTGAAAGAGAGCTGTCCTAGCTTTTCTTGGGAACTATTTAGCTGAGCTGATTTCCTCACCTGTATTCTTGCTCTTATAAAGGCTACAACATTTTAATATATACATTACTTTGTATGATATTGTCAAATTTTTTATAGTTGGAGTTCAATAAAAAAAAAAGAGAACAAACAAAAAAAAATGTTCACTTTCTCACAAAGTGTGTCTCTAATAATGCTTTTAAATTTATCCTCTGCAATTGTTCAGGGCATGTCACTTCTGTCACTTCTCTTACTTTCCTGTGTTTGCTTTTGCCTGGGCTTTCTTCTGCTATATTGGATGAAAACCTTTTGCTCTTGGAGGTGACAGCAGTCACTTACATCTCTGCATTGTGTTTTTAAATGAATCCTTTCTCTTAAAGTCCCTTCTCCAGCTCTCCACCCACTTCTTCCCTTTTCAGCTCTTGCTGGTGCCACAGTTGTAAAAGTGAGCTCTCCATTCCCTGGTTTCTCTCACTTCAGCCCAAGTCAGAATGAAAACTCCTTGAGGCAGTGACTGCCGATTTCTAAAGAGTCTTTGACAATAACACCTAAATAATAAAGCAGTGGAAAAATGAGATATCATACATTTCATTTTGTTTCAATTAAGATGAGATTATGCTGAATTTTATCTCGGTAGCCACCCTCCCTAGGGGATTCAGTATCATATGCTGTATTTCTTCTCCTAGCAGATATAATCCTCTTTATGTGTCCTTAGTCTGACATGGAACCAAATTCTGCTTGCAGTTGCACACAGACATCCTCTTTCTCTGCCTGGATTTGCACAAAGTACCAACTAAAAATAGATTTAATCATCAAACAAGGGCCAGTGCAGAAAAGAAACTAATCCTGCCTGAAACGTGGTGGCCACAAGGGATCTCTTACCAATTATCATGGGTTTTCTGTAGCAGAGATGTGTCTAGTTTTGTGCTTTTTTTGCTCAGGTCAGAAGTGTATTTCCAAAGGGAATTTCCAGATGTCCCTGCTCATTGCCATCACAGAGAATACACCTTGCATCCCTTTGAGAGGAAACTGAACTTGGAGTTGCACTCTAGGTTTGGTTGATAGGCACCAGAGTCATGCTGAAGCTCCTCCAGAATGAGCACATCTTGGAGGGAGCACTAGGTTGTCAGCACCAGCCCCTTTGATACAGAAGTGCTCCTTTGGGTATTTGTTTTGTTATGGCCCAAGACAGCTCAGAGAGGAGGAGAATGGCATCAGATTTCTTTTTTCTTTTTTTGGCTCTTGGATGTGAGGAAAGAACTGCTCATAAAGTCACTCACCAGCTGATGCAAGAGAATGCTTTGTCCTGTCTGCTTCTACTAAATGTCTACTCCCTCATTTCTAGTCCCCACATATTGCACATTGACATGGCTCTTTCCAGGATGGTTATTGAGCAGGGGACTACAATCAACAAACAGGAATATGGAAGCATGTTATGTGCAAGACTAGTGATCTTGTGAAAATTAACCCCTTTTTACAATCTTTTTCAAACTAATAGATTCATTTATATTACTAAGACAGTATTGTTACTGATCAGCCAGAGTTACTTAGAGCTGAAAAGATGCAGTATTTGTAGAAAAATGTTAACCCTTGACTAATAGTGTGAAATTATTTGAGCCCTAGAGTTGTTGAAGGGGTTAAGTGGTTTTTAAATGCTCACCAGAGGGAATAGAATTAAGCTCATATATTTTTGTCATGGCTTACCATTAGACAAAATCACACTGAATGGGCTTGTGAACCAAGCAACCTTGATTTGGAAAGGTTGACTCATTGATTTTCACAGTACATTTTCAATTAAATGTTACCCCAAATCTTAATTATCATTTAGGAGGATAACCATTGTAGTGTGCTACAGTTAACCACTGGAAACAGATTCCACAATAAATTTACTGGAACTTTATGGCATCACGTTGCTGTCGAGGAGGATGCACTCAAAATAACACCATGTCACTGTCAGGGGAATCAAAACAGCACCAGGAATTGTAAATAATTACAGCTTATCAGAAGATTGAGCTTTGTGGAAAGCAGAAATAATGGTTAGTGGAGTGTAGCTTTGCAGAATGGCTTGCCAGCTGGGCTGTGCCAGGGAACAGGCTCCTTCATCTTTCCAGACAAACACATGTGGAGCAAAGGAATTGTTTGCTTGGGTGCAGAGCACTTGCTGCAGAAACCACAGAGATTTCCCTTCCAGTTCATTTGCCACATGTGCAACAAGTTGGGACTTTTTAAATGTTGTGTTTTGACAAAGACATAGGCTGGATTTTAAGAAAGTCATAAGCTTTCCTTAGTTTTGGTCTCCAGTTCTCTTTTAATATTGGGGTATTATTTACAGCATGAAGGCTGATACAGTTTGGGAGATTTTTCTGATCTTTTCTCTTTCTTCTTATTTTAATAATCCTTATCTGTGTTATTAGGTTTTTATCAGTTGCTTGCAGTCTTTTATTCCTAAAGGTGAAATATATTCTGTAAGCAAAAGCTTACATCCTCATAATTTTGAGTATGTTCATACAAATTAACAGCTAAGACAGCACTTTTACACTTAATTTCTTTCTTAGAATGCTTTTAAAGGGTCATCATCTTCAGTAGAAACAAATTACTATAATTCTAATTGTAAGAAAAAACAAAAAGATGCAATTCTAAAAGTTTCCTTATAGAAAACATTATAGAAGTAGGCTGGCCCTAAGGGTGGGTTTGTTTTGTACAGTATTATTCTATGAACTGTCTTAAGGGTTTGGAGATTCCCTTAAAACAACAAAAAGAAAGCTTGCAACTCTTCAGAGATGGCCTAAGGGGGTACTCAGCATAGCACATTTTGCATACCTCACCTTTCCTAAAGGACTTTGAAAGATGCCTGGGACCTATATGGAACTATGAGCAGTGGAGAATGAGAGGTTGAGTTTTAGCTGGGCTAATCTGTGGCTATCTGAAGCCCTAACCCTGGAATCGTTTAAGGCCAGGCTGGCTGGGGCTCCAAGCAACCTGATCTAGCGTGAGGTGTCCCCACCCATGGCAGAGGGCTTGGAGCTAGATGATCCTTGAGGTCGCTTCCAGCCCTGACTGGTCTATGATTTTATTTCCTCTAAGCACTCTGTTCTTCTGGTTCTTTTAACTATTTTAGTTCCTCTGAGAAAGCCGTGTGTCTCTTGCCCTCCAGAAGTGTTGCAGTAAATAACAAGTAGCCCAACATGTGATGTTCTTAATGCAACTTAGGAAGAAGACAGGCAATGATTTACTTGTGATGTTCACTGGACTAGGCATGTGGCACTGTCCTGCAGAACACATGGTAACCTGTAATTCTTATTGGACTAGGCATGTGACACTGTCGTGCAGAACACCTGGTAACCTGTAATTCTTGTTGGACTAGGCATGTGACACTGTCCTGCAGAACACCTGATAACATGTAATTCTTGTTGGACTAGGCATGTGACACTGTCCTGCAGAACACCTGATAACATGTAATTCTTGTTGGACTAGGCATGTAGCACTGTCCTGCAGAACACCTGATAACATGTAATTCTTGTTGGACTAGGCATGTAGCACTGTCCTGCAGAACACCTGATAACATGTAATTCTTGTTGGACTAGGCATGTGGCACTGTCCTGCAGAACACCTGATAACATGTAATTCTTGTTGGACTAGGCATGTGGCACTGTCCTGCAGAACACCTGATAACATGTAATTCTTGTTGGACTAGGCATGTGGCACTGTCCTGCAGAACACCTGATAACATGTAATTCTTGTTGGACTAGGCATGTGGCATTGTCCTGCAGAACACCTGATAACCTGTAATTCTTATTGGACTAGGCATGTGGCACTGTCCTGCAGAACACCTGATAAGTCTTATAAAGTTGTTACATTGGTGAAAAATGCATTTCTGTGACTGCAGGAGTGTGCCTGTGAGTGTGGGATGGCCGCAAGGGAGCCTTCACAGCTCACCCCACTGGTGCTTGCCATGTTCTAAAACCCGCACAGGCGTGCGTGGCTGTGTCGGCATGCGTGCACGCACACAGCTTTCTGTGGGAAATTAGCCACAGCTTTTAATTTTGTGCAGCACAGGAAATTGAAGGAATTTAAAAGAGTGATCAGAATTTGACATTTCTGCCTTTTTGTTCCGAACGATACTTTGATTAAAGTGCTGGAAGGCTCAGCTAATGGAGGCATTCCTGCTATTTCAGATATACTGGGTATGAGATTTGAAGGCAAGCCAAATCACAATGAGACAGAGTAATGATGTCCTTGGTTTATTTTCCACTTGGTGCATTCAGGTTTTGATTGGATTCTGAGTGAGGCAACAGTTTTTCTCTCCCAGAAAGTAGTGCTGGTCCTTGGAGGCTTGCAGCCTGTTATCGAAGCAGAAGCGTTTTCATGTGAAGGTCATGGACTGCAGTGGCAGGAAGAGGAGGGGGGAAACAAAAGAGTAGAGGGAAGGAGGGAGAGGCAAAAGAAAGGAAAGTTTCCTTATTGGTTCTAAGCAGGTACATGCTTCTCATAAGGAACATTTCTGAGTTAGACCTATTGCTGCTTTGACCCAGCTAGCACTCTGCTGATGGTGTATATATAAAAAGATTTGTGGAAAACTCCAAGGTTCAGTCCATTTGTCCTCTTCCCTTCTAATCCTCTACCTACTCTTGTCACACACAAATACTTCAATAGTTCCCTTCACCTTATTCTTTCATTCTCTTTTTATTTTTTCTTCCCCATTTTCAAGTTTTTTCTTTGGAAGACTGTTCCTGAATTCTCTCTGGCAAAGCTCAGACCTTGCCAGCTGTTGGTGTGTTGTGAAAAAATAATACAGGCAATGTATTTTAAGAGTTTAATGACATTATATAATGAAAATTATTTGAGGTGTTAAAGAGCACCTCATGCATTTCCCGGGTGGTGGATGCTGTAAATAAGCAGATAGGAGCCCATGAGACATTCTGATGTATGTATGTATTTCTTCAATATGGGGGAAAATGTTGTTAGACATAAAGTCATCCTCTCACATTCCCACGCTTTGAAAGTCTCCACTTCTTGGCTGTTTAACCCATCCCAAACTGATCAACTCATAAGAAAGGAAAACGTAAGGACAACTGCTCAGGGCAAGGACGTGCAAGAAAGATGGAGACAGTCTGCTTTAGAGTGATCCGAGTGGGACTACTTTGGAGGGAGTGATGCTGCATGGCCAACAAAGGGCTCATTAAAAGTGCCCATCAAAATGAAGTGGAAATTAAAACTCAGAGGATACAAATCTGTGGTGGACTGATGGTGAATTTGTGGATGTGGTGTGTACATCTTTACTGAGTGACTTAAACTCAGTTCAGCCTTTTTGGTGTAGCTTCTAGTGAAGGGTCTTAGCAGCCCCAAAGGAATTATTACTTTGCAGGAAGACAACAGTGTTTCCTTTATTCGTCTGACTTTATTTACTGTCAACTTTCTCCTATCATGTGATTAAAAACATATTTTTACGCTTATTCCATGGCCCCACCCTTCCAAGCCCTGGAAACAATGCTGAAAATAGAAATCAGCATATTTTTATACCAAATTCTAAGGCCACATTTATAAGTGTCTGATCAACTGATAGTTGCTCACTCTCCAAAAATGCAGAAGATCCAGATTAATGTGTTTGCCCTGCTTATACTCTCTGTTTACATAGGGGAAAGTTTCAGTTGCATTGGACATTGAGTGGAAACCAAAGGTGAAGCCAAGTAACTTTTCATGAAAAGGAATTCTTGTTTTCATGCCAGCATAAGAACAATTCCTTTTATAGTAGCCTGCAAAGGACAGGCTCATTATAGGATTTGGGTGTTCCCCACCCCCCCACACTTTGGAAATCACCCAGACTAGACTCAGCTGGCTCTGGAAATTTGAATGAAGCTTATATTTACAGCTTAGCACAATATACAAGCAGATCTTTACAATATATACATTTATAGACAGAAATAGACAAGGTAAAAGGTAATACAGAAACACAACTCCCTTCCCAGAAACCTGAGTCCCCAGGAGGGGCTCCCAACCACCTCTGCACCTTCCCCCTGCTCTTCTCAACCTTACCCCAGTCCCAAGGAAGAATGGAGGTTCAGCCAGGGGGTTTGGAAGCAAAGTGCATTAATCAGAGAAAGGGAAGGGTGAAGTGAGAGAGAGAGAGATGCAGCTTGGATCTCCCCAGCAGGAGTATCACAGTATTATCAGGGTTGGAAGAGACCTCACAGATCATCAAGTCCAACCCTTTACCACAGAGCTCAAGGCTAGACCATGGCACCAAGTGCCACGTCCAGTCCTGCCTTGAACAGCCCCAGGGACGGCGACTCCACCACCTCCCCGGGCAGCCTATTCCAATGTCCAGCGACTCTCTCAGTGAAGAACTTTCTCCTCACCTCCAGCCTAAATTTCCCCTGGTGCAGCCTGAGGCTGTGTCCTCTTGTTCTGGTGCTGGCCACCTGAGAGAAGAGAGCAACCTCCTCCTGGCCACAACCACCCCTCAGGTAGTTGTAGACAGCAATAAGGTCTCCCCTGAGCCTCCTCTTCTCCAGGCTAACCAATCCCAGCTCCCTCAGCCTCTCCTCATAGGGCTTGTGCTCAAGGCCTCTCCCCAGCCTCGTCGCCCTTCTCTGGACACGCTCAAGCATCTCAATGTCCCTTCTAAAAGTAGTGCCTTTATGTTTTGATTCTTACTCTTCTATCTCTCAGCAAGCCTGTGAGTGAAGCAGACATCAGCCTTGTTTCCCTTCCACAGCCTGTAATCTAGTCCTGCTCACCAAAGCATTGTAGCTGGCTGCAGACTAGCGCACCTCCGTGAGGAGATGCAGAGTCCCAAGGGACCAGGATATTGCTGTAACGTTGTCATTCTATTCAGCTTGCTGGCAGCACAGTTTACCAAGCAGTGCCCAGCTGCCATTTCTCTCTTCTGCTCTCCTCGGGCAGAGCAGCGTCCCTGCTCCCTGGTGGTTTGTGTGGGGGAGAGGTTTCTAGCTGGCAGGGACTGTTGGGGTGCATCAGCAAGGCCACTGAGGCCTTGTAGGCCTGAGGCCAGCAGAGCTGTTTTGGCCTACTCTCAGGCCTGCCCAGGTTGGATGAGTGGAGGACTCAGAAGGTTTTGACCTGGTAAGCTTGAACTAGTTTGTGAATGTATTTGTTCTACCTCATTGCCTTCTGCACATATGTACTTATAAGTAAAATCTCTCTTTGAAGTTCCCTGGAGGTGTTCAAGAAAAGCCTGGATGAGGCACTCGGTGCCATGGTCTAGTTGACTGGCTAGGGCTGGGTGCTAGGTTGGACTGGATGATCTCGGAGGTCTCTTCCAACCTGGTTGATTCTATGAACATAGAATCAACCAGGTTGGAAGAGACCTCCAAGATCATCCCCCAGCCCTGTCCAGGCAACCAGACCATGGCACTAAGCATTTCTATTTTCACTCCCCAAAAGGACTAAATATCATTTCTGTCCTCTGGTGTTGGATAGTTTGCAGCCCTAAACCAGCACAATATTCTGTTTCAGTTTTACAGCATATGAATGTGCATCCTCTCTATTTTACTGCAGTCTTTCATATTCAAATGTCAAAGTATAGGCTGGATATTAGGAGGAAGTTCTTCACAGAGAGAGTGATTGGCATTGGAATGGGCTGCCCAGGGAGGTGGTGGAGTCATCGTCCCTGGAGGTGTTCAAGAAGAGACTGAATGAGGCACTTAGTGCCATGGTCTAGTTGACTGGCCAGGGCTGGGGGATAGGATGAACTGGATGATCTTGGAGGTCTCTTCCAACCTGGTTGATTCTATGATTCTCTAAGGGTGGCCGTCCATGGGAAGCTGCTTTTGGAAATCCAATGTTTCTTTCTCACACAGAGAAACTACAACTCTCTGCAGCTGCCTGAGAATGTTTCCTAATAAACACCAGGGTTCGTTTTTGTCTTTATCTTTTATGTTTTCTACATGGTACAAATCTCTGGTATTACGGTGTGATGGTTTGGGTGTTCCTTGCCCCCCTACACTTTGGAAATCACCCAGACTAGACTCAGTCAGCTCTGGAAATTGAATGAAGCTTATTATTTACAGCTTAGCAGGAAAACGAAGCAGATATTTACAATATATACAGTTATATACAGAAATATACAAGGTAAAAGGTAATACAGAAACAACTCCCCTCCCAGAAACCTGAGTCCCCAGGAGGGGCTCCCAACTGCCCCTTCACCTTCCCCCTACCCCTCTCAACTTCACCCCAAATCCCAGTGAAGAATGGAGGGTTCAGACAGAGGGTTAGGAAGCAAAGTGGATTAATTAAATGGCAGAGAGGCTATAGAGAAATGCAGCTCAGCCAGTTCCCCAGCAGAATTCCCTTATCTATGTTTTGATTCTTCTTCTTGTATGTCTCAGTAAGCCTATGAGTGAAGCAGACATCACCAGTTTTTTCCTTCCACAGCCTGTAATCTAATCCTTCTCACCAAAACATCCTAGTTAGCTTCAAACTAGCACATATGGTGACTGTACATCCCTGTGGAATGCCTGAGCTCAGAATATGCTAGAAGTTTTTCAAGGTACTCCCTATTCTGTATTACACAATCACAGAATGTCAGAGGTTGGAAGGGACCTCCAGAGATCGAGTCTAGTCCTCCTGCAAAAGCAGGATCCCCTAGCGTAGTCCACGCAGGAATGCATCCAGGCAGGTTTTGAAAGTCTCCAGAGAAGGAGGCTCCACACACACACCCCCCATGGCAGCCTGTTCCAGTGCTCTGTCACCCTCACTGTAAAGAAGTTTCTTCTCATGTTGAGCTGAAACCTTCAATGTTCGAGTTTGCATCCATTGTTTCTTGTCCTGTTACTGTGCAGCACCAAAAAGAGATTGGCCCCAACCATTTGACACCCACCTCTTAGATATTTATAGACATTGATCAAATCTCCTTTCAGTCTTCTTTTCTCAAGATAAAACAGCCTAAAGTCTCTGAGACTCTCTTCCTAGGGCAGATGCTGAAGTCCCCTAACCTTCCTCATGGCTCTCTGTTCAGCTTTCTCAAACACATCCCTGTCTGTCTTGAATTGGGAGCCCAAAACTAGAGACAATACTTCATCAGGGCAGAGCAGAGTCAGACAAGAACCTCCCTAGACCTGCTGTACACACTACAATCTACAGCATGTAGTTTGAAATAAAAGTGACATACTCAAGAGTTTCTTCTGTAGATAAGTGATACAATCAGAGAATCATAAAGTCAGGCTGGGAAGGGACCACAAGGAGCATCTAGTTCCAACCTTCTTGCCGTGGGAAGGAACACCTCACACTAGATCAGGCTGTCTAGAACCTCGTCCAGCCTGGCCTTAAACACCTCCAGGGATGGGGCCTCAACTGCCTCCCTGGGCAACCCATTCCAGGGTCTCACCACTCTCATGGTGAAGAACTTCTTCCTAACATCCAGTCTGAATCTACCTATTTCTAGCTTTGTTCTATTCCCCCTGGTCCTATCACTACCTGACATCCTAAAAACTCCTTCCCCAGCTTTCTTGTAGCCCCCCTTAAAATACTGAAAGGTCACAATAAGGTCACCTCCTTCTCTCCAGACTGAAGAGCCCCAGCTCCTTCAGTTTCTCCTCATAGGAGAGGTGCTCCAGCCCTCTGATCATGCTCATGGCCCTTCTCTGGATGTTGCAGTAGATGGGTCTGCAAGCATTGATCTGATACTAATTTCCATATGCTGCATAAAATTCTGAGGTGCAGATAAGATTATGAATTTGTAAACAAAACCTTGGTCATTTTTCACTTAATGGACTTGAATATTGAAACCAGGTTGGCAGAAGAGGGCAAGAAAATATTTTCTGTGTGAAGAATGAAGTTATTTTTTTGTGGGTGAATGAAGATGTTGCTATAAACAGAAGAGTCCTAGAAGTGAGTTCATGAAACTTCAAGCTCCTCATATGATGATAGTGAGAGTTATTAGCTAATTGCACCATTGTTAGAAGATCTAGTTAAGCATATCATGGGATCCTTGATAAAAAGATAGCGAAAGGAATGTCAGGAAAATACTTCAATAATTGCAACTTGAACTCATTAACAATATTCATATCAGCTCCTGCACTTAGAAACAATCTTGAAAGGCATTTATGAGGGGGGAAAGAACAATAGCAGCAACTTGTTTTATGCCACATAGTTGACTTGACTGTTAATGAAGTGCATTCATAATCTAAATCTCGTATAATCTGTTAAATCATTGTATATGTTTTTATAATTATTATTGATACAGTCTAACAACTGAAAATTCTATTTGTGGGACATCATATGCACAACTCAATTAAGCCATAATATAAATTCAATTTTTAAAGTTACTGCAAATTGAGCGTGGCACTCAAGCCTGACTTCAAGCAGTGAAACCCTCTTAGGGGGCCATAACTATTAAGAATAATGTTATCATTTTTAACAGGCAAAATTGTCAGTGCTAATCTAAGTTAGGCAGAACTGCACCAGGAAATCAGTGAATCCTTTGTTTCTGGGACTAATGCTGTTGGCACCCTAGGTTTTCCTATTGAGAGAGCCATTCTGCCACAAGAGTTTTCTGCAGGGGCAGAGCTGCTGACAGGACCAAAGCTAGCTGGCAATAGAGTCCAAAGAGCAGCAAGGCAACAGCATGAACCTAAGTCTCCGCTTTGCATCATCATGTATTCATGCATTTACATCTCATGCTTGCAACAGAAGACATGTATTTATGTATGTACAAAACAATTACAGTAAGTTGTTTTGATTATGTGAATGTTATAGTATATAGTAGGTGCTTAAGAGTAAAGGGCTGTTAGAGAGAGTAGAAAGTGATGAAAAAGCAGACATGGGAAGGCTATATGAAACTACACAGGTATGTGGGGCAGGGGGCATACCTTTGGCAGCAATAGCCAAAGAGGATTCAAGGGAAGGAGCTGAAACACATGGCAGCCACAGAGTTGTCACCACAGTGAGTGCTTGTGAGGACGTTGGACAAGAAGGTAAGGTGGAGAAAACCCTAAACAAACATGAGTAGGAATAGCAGATTTAATTTAGCAGTCCTAATCTGTAGCTTTCTGTCACCATGTCTTCTCACAATGGTTGGCAGGTAGGTTTGTGAAACCTTGCTGCTGCAGTCAAAGTTTTCACAGAGTGAGTGTGATAGTAAGGATGAGTAAACACAGATTTCTCACTCAGAGCCCTTTTGAGTTCTCTTCCCCTTTCTTCTGTGCCAGGTCTGTTGTATGGCATGTCAGTGTGTTTCCTTAAAGTCTAAATCATCTTGTCCTGTGTGTAGAATAAAGCACATGATTGGTCTATGCAGTGTGGCATAAATTACACATTATGCACAAATTGTGATAGGTTGAATTAATCAATCACAGCCTAAGTTAATTTAGACCTCATTTGTAATATGCTTAGTTCCTGTCTATATATATTTTTTTTTTTTTGCACATAACTGAAACATCTATATTATGTATTTTTATCTTTAACCTCGTTTGTGGGTAGCCAGGACTTGGTAGGAGCTTATTCATTCTCACTGAAGCTCAGAGGAGAGGCCTCCAGAGATGCTAGCAACCAAGAGCCATCTCTGGGAGGCACCTGCACTGTTCTGGGTGTTGACTTCAGGTCTCTGCACTGGCAAAGACCCCAGTGTGGGGTGGGAACATGTTCATCTTCTGCAATAGAGGTAGAAAGCTACAGAGGGAAAGCTGCTGCTCAGATTTGGGCCAAGGCTGCAGTCTGACAGGCCCACATACTTTTATAACAGAGATGTATTCACTAGAAATTTGAGGGAGGAAAGAGAGGAATGCCATAGTTTTGTGGGACTGGGATGCAGGAGGTCCTCAAAGGCTGCTCCCATTATCCATTGTTTGTGCAGTTGTGCTTGTGCCAAACTATTCCATCAGCTATGAGGCTCTGTCCCTTTTTTGCTATTTTCCTTGTTATGATTCTCCTTTCATCCATGTCCTCTCACCTCACCAGGAAAAAATAGATTCAGTTTTTACATAGTTTAAGTAAAAGACATTTTGGAGCCTGTTACAGCTTGGCACAAAAGCAGGGCAAGTTGGACAGGGTTTGATTGCCTTTTACAGCAGGTAAGGAGACTACTGGCAAATGTCCTGCTCAGTCTCTTTCTTCATACTGTATCGCCAGTAACTTGAAGTTTTTGATGTAGTGAATACTCTTTGCTGTGACCATTGATATTAAAAATCCTTATTTTCCCTTTTTCCAGACAGCTTCCTCATTATTACTATGAACCATCTCAGCAGTTTCCTTGCCAGACTTCAACCCTGTATCATCATCAGGATACACTAATCCTTTTTCTCTGAAAGCGCCTGATTCCCTGAATGCTTTAGAAAAATGGCACCAGAGCAGAACAAACAACCAACAAAAGACCTCCAACAAACAACCACAGAAAAAAAACTAAAACAAAAACCCACAACCAAAAAAGCCTCTCTGAAGCCTTAGTCATTAGGATACAAAGATGAGTTACTGTGGAGTTGATTTCCATAGTTTTGATAATACTGCCTCTTGATCTGTGAAGGTGGCTGTTGTCACCTGTAGTACTTTACTGTTTATCTCCAAAGAACACAAGTCTCACTTTGTAGTAAGACTGCTTTGAACAAAGGGAAAATAAGCTAAGGTGTTCCCTGTAACCAAATGGGAGAGTCTGACCGATCCTCATCTTCTTCCTTACTATTGCATTTACAGACTTTTCAGTGTCTTCAGCTCTGAGGCAATTTTTTTTTCCTAATAAATCTTTTCTCCCAGAATCATTCCCTCTAACTGACTGTATATATTTAATCCCCTCTTGATCCTTGACAGAAACTCCTGAATTGTTTCCTTAGGGATCTGCAATTTCTCTTGATCTGTTCTCAGTCTTTCTTTTGCTATTTACTTGGATACTGATGAAACAGGTGATAAAGAAAAACAGAAAGATCTCTTGGAAACCTAATTCACATTCTCAAATGGAAAAAAAAAAAACCACACCATGTTTAATGATGTTAGGAAAACAATATTTGTATTTTCCTGTGTATCGAAAACATCATGTAGTGTATTTTCTTAACTGAAATGGGAAATTCAGTACCTGCTAATATAGACCAAATTTAGTTTTACAGTGCTGTGAAATTTTATTAAATGTACACATTTTTTTTCATTGGCTATGCACAATGAAACTAAACTGACTCCAGCCTCTCTGGTTTAATAATTCATATACCTAAATTGACTGCCACAATGCTGTGTTCAGAGGTTTGTTTTGATATCAACTTTGACTTAAATCATACTGTGAAGGATATATTTGTTTTTCTCTCATCTTGGAGCATGCAGGGTGGGTGAACTCACTGCCTGTTCAAAATTAGTATTTGTCTCCTATTAGATTCTTGCAACCATGCACTTGAGTTTCTTTAAACACTTTGGAACCCACAAGTCTGCTGGAAATATATGTTGTAGGAGAGATATAAGATGTCACTGAGAGATGGTCAGGCACTAGATTGAGCTGCCCAGGGAAGTGGTTGAGTCACCAACCCTGGATGTGTGTTTAAGGGTCGTTTGCATGTGGTGCTTAGAGATATGATTTAAGGTGAATCTTGTAGAGTAGGGTTATAGGTTGGGCTTGGTGATCCTGAGGATCTTTTCTAACCTGGATGGTTCTGTGAATCTGCCAACCCAACGTTGTTTAACAGTGTTACCATCCAGAGATTGATGTGCTTGGTATACATGTATGAAAATAAGTGCATTTTCTCCATAATAGTACTTAGGGACAAGGATAAAAATGCTGAAACCTCAGCCCATGATGATCCCTCTTGATTCTCTCAATGTGTCAGCTAGAGCAGAAGGCTTTTCAGCCCATTTCAAGGCTTGCCATATCCTGAAGAACTGTTTGTGCTCAGGTCCTTAGAGATGACTTCTGAAAGCATCTCTAGCCAACAAACAAATACTTCCTTTTTGTTTTCTCTATGTTCTGTACTATTTGGTCCTAAAATATCAGTGGGATATCATTCTTCCTGCCTTTTTAAATATCACTAGTTCATCTATGCTTTGTGATATGTTTTGATAATATTGAGCATTCTGGATCTAAGACAGAAGTCTTTTTCCCTTCTTTGTAGCTACCCTACTGATGTCTCAACACCTATATGCACAAGGGATATTTTCCTTGATTTTAGAACACTGAACTTGGGCAGAAAGTGATGTGTAGCTCAGTCAGTGACCAAGTCAAAGATGCAGATTAAGTGTGGATTCACCCTTTCCAAAGCAGATGTGCTTTGTTCAAAATTTGGGGAGTGATTTGAAGAACTATGTCATAAACATGCTACTCTATTGTTTAAACAAGCTGCATAGTTTTGTTCTTGTGGCCAAAGTTTAACTTTGCTGCTCCTGATCTCCATGAGCAATGCTTGAATTTGCATTAGACATCTTTAGAGCATGTAGTTAATTCTACACAAGTTTAACAATCTATTATACTGTGGTCTTGTATATATACATTTTGTATGTGTAAGGGAGAAATTATGTGAAGAAAAGATACTCTCATTCTTTTACTTGCAGCTAGGTCTGTAGTTAATTACAAATTGAGAAAGGCCTAAAATTCTAGCATTAAGAAAGTGTAAGGACTGTACTGAGTGCAAAACGGTGTTCTCCCTAGTGATGAAAGTTAAATCTACTGCACTAATTAGCCATGAAAAGGCTAAGAGGGGATCTAATTGCTGTCTTCAGCTGCCTAATAGGTAGTTATGGAGAAAATTAAGTCAGGCTATTCTCAGGGGCATAGATGGAAAGGAAGAAACAGGTTTCCAGAATGAAAATTTTGACAAGTTACCAGCAATCTATTTTATTTGTTAATACCACAAATGGCACTAGTGAAGCACTAGAGGAAGTTGCCCAGAATTACTGTAGAACCTTCTTTGAAGGTGTTCAAAACTCAGACACAGCTTTGAACAGCTCAGTCCAACTCAGGTAGATGACCTGCTTTGAGCTCAGTGTTGCACTATATGGTCTCCCTTGTAATCTCTACTATTCTGTAGTTCTGTTTGCATTACAAATAATGGTCTAAACATATTTAATTTAGAAGAGAATTATGGCTCAGTGGATTTTCTAAAGAAACAACTAAAAGTCTGTAGCTTATTAGTCAAATGAATGTTGGAAATTATAGATGATTTGATTATTCAGTTTTCCATGACCTGTGGGGTTTGTTCTCAACCCCTTCCTGGGGGCTATTCTGTCAACCCTGTTTTGTGTTTTTTGCAATGAGTCACTATATTAGATGGAACATTTATGCTGAGAAAATGTCTATCTCTTGTAATCATTACAACTGCTTCTTAATGGTATATAAGAAACAACAATACTTCCTGCACCAAATAATGCAATCAAAACCAAGTCTTAATAATTTTAGATCTCTGTTATCTAATGATACACAGTGCAAGGTCCTGGGTTTCTCTTGCGCAGTACTTGTGTTCAGTGCTCCTGCATAGCTGTTTGTCTCAATGTGAGGACCTTGCACAGGCCTTCTCAAAATAGTTTCCACCACACAGAAGTAAAACAGATTTGACCTGGATTAACTGGAGCATAGACTCCTAATGAGCCAGATGGATGAACATTCCTGTTTGGCAGAAATGGTAGTTACAGTGTTTGCCACAAAAATGCCAGCAGTTGCGCCTTGATTTTCTCCTCAATGAGAGAAATAAATTTAATCTTGGCCTCCAGTGGTTAAGTAATGACTGCTGTGAGGCATTTCCTTTGTAAAAAAAAGCTTATCTTCTGTCATTAGAAATTTCTCAGGGGGCATTCAAAGCTGGAATGGTGAATGAGGTTTCTTCTTGTGACTCTAGGGGTGGTTATTTGTTGGGTAGCCTGGAGCTGGATAAATCATCCAAAGAAGATTATTGTAACACTTGGGTTTATATAGGAAGTATGGATGGGTTTATTTCATTCACATTCATTTTGCAGAGAGTGGGGAAAGGGCAGAGAAACTGCTCTTGAGTATGCAGCAAGCAATAATATGCAGAATGCAAGATTGAATGCTCCCCCAGTTCAGTGATCAAAAGTAGAGAAGAACTTTCTTTGTGGCTCTATCTGTTCTCCAGCCTCCTCGGCTCCTTCGGAAAGAGCGCGGCAGTCCCTGCCTGCCCAGCACAGAGACACAGAATCCCGATCCTGTGCCTTAGGCGAAATGTGACTTGTGTGCGGCTTAAATAGATGGCATTCTCAGTGCAGCTCTTTATCGCCACCTCTCCTGCCATCTCATTCAACTTCAGACCTTTCCCACAGACTGACAGGCTTTTGCAAAACACGAAAGGGACAGAACAGCTACCACGTACTTGTCAGCTGCCCTAACTCAACCCTTCTGCGTGTTTGCACATGTGCCAGCTCCTGTCTTGCAAAAGCAGTGGGGAGGATCTAATGAAAGGCTTGTGTTCATTTTGAATAGCTACAGATACAAAAGCAAGGAAATAAACTTGATAGACTATGCCTGTTGGTGGGTGGGTTAGGATTATATGCAAAAGACGTTGGGTTCTCCTACTTAAATGCTGAAAGGAAACAAGCCCTATCACTGCTAACCAACGTAGAAATTCCTGCAAACTCACGGGCAAACTGTGAACGATGCATAAAGATCATGTAACTTAATAGCTGCTCTTCCAAATTCTCTTCCGACCTTTCAGCTATAAAAGGCAATTCCTTAGAGTTTCCAAAGGCACAGTTCATTGCTTTTTGGTTTAGCGTTAGAGAGCAAGAATAATAAGTAATAGACTTTATTACAGTTAGTTTTTTCTCTTTGCAAAACCATTATACATCTCTTTGACCTTTACAATAAAATGTTGAGATACAGTTCAGCAAAGGTTTCCAGCATTAATTTCTGTTATTCAGAATTACAAGTAAGTGGGTCTTTTTTCTAAGTTTTTCTTCTATTTGTGACTGAACACATCAGAATTATATCTATATATATTTATACACACCATGGAATTATTTGTAAATCCCAATAAGTCAGCCATGTAAAACTGGTAAGGTATTTCCACGTTCTTATTGCTCTGGGCAACCTATTATCCTTTCCCTCCTCTTATGAACTTAAAACCAGAAAGTTTTTATTTAGTCTTTTTTTTTCCCCCCCCCCAATATTTGAGCCTGTTTTTTCAAAAAGGAACCTACAACTATGCAGCATGTGTATGTGAAACTCAAAGCATTACCAAATTAATGATGGAAGCAGGAAGAGTCATATAATTCTTTTCATTGTTAGGAGAATGAAACTATGTATGCTTCAGGACTGTGACTTTCATAAATGCATTGCTTAGCTGTCTTCCCTTGTTTAGCTGTAGAAAATAGTATCATTTTCCAAGACCATGAAATAGCTCATCCCAGAGCTGTAGGAACTTCTAAACACAAATGCTGCACAATGCTATACTCTCACACATAAGTTTTATTTCTGCTTATGAGTCAAGTTACTTGTGAGGATATGTAGACTGAATTTAAAAGTGGAAGCAGGGTATCCATTGCTGACATTATCTGTTACATTTGCAGGTTTGTTTTGTTGAGTTTTGTTTTGTTTGTTTGTTTTTCCTGGAGGTAAGAAGAGGGTGAATTTTGTAAGGAAATGGGATGATACCTGGAATTTACTCTTCATGGGTAGTGGTTGCTGTTGTTGTTTATTGTTAATACTATTTTATTCTACTGAGGTCTTGAATATTTTTGGACAAGAACAGTTAGACCTGCAGTCACACCAGTGTTGATTGATCACTTAACCCTTGCTCTGACACAAGGTCTTTTGCACTCTGTAAAATACCCTCTGCTGATGTCTATAATTCATTTTACTTTAGTGGAGGATCTGGCCCAGGCTTTGATCTCTTTTTAGAACTTGTCCAAGTTTTCCCTTTATGGCCAACAATGTAGTATGACATTTCTGCTAGCTGAATACATGCACTATATATATAAAAAGTAACCAATGACCTTTAAATAGTTACCAGTGGGCAATTTTTAACTCCTTGCAATAGTTTGAAACTATTTGGATGCCCTGTCCGTGCTGCAATACGCAGCACATTAACATTCCAAAGCCCACAAGGACATTTACTATGAATTGCGACAGTGTTTCCCTCCGTGGCAGCTTTCAAGCCTTTCACATGGTAGCTGAGTCCTATCCTGAATTGACTCTACAATACAACGACAGTCAGGAGCTCTGACAAAGCACTCTTGTGGGTGATACATTGGAAAACAGATTTTAGCCAATGTCCCCAGAATCTACAGTGTTCTCATTATCTGCTGGAGAAATGTATTGCAAATGGCAATATCTGCCTTAGACTTCAGTGCACATGCCATCCAAATCCAAATAAAGGTTCTAGGCTGACATTTGAAAGAATGGAGAAAGCAGCTCTGCAGAAAAGGACTTGGGAATGCTGCTGGACGAGTTCTCCATGAGCCAGCAATGCTCTCTGGTGACTAAGGCAGCAAATGGTATTCAAGAGTGTGTTAAGGAGAGTGTGGCCACACGTTGAGGGAGGATTTACTCAGTCTCTCCGCTGCCTTGGTGAGGCTGCACCTGGAATATTGTGTTCAATTCTGTGCTCCCCAGTTCAAGAGAAGCACAGAACTACTGAAAAGGGTCCACTGGAGGGCCATGAGGATGATTAGGGGACTGGAGCAAATCTCTTATGAGGGGAGGCTGAGACAGTGACTCCACCACCTCCCTGGGCAGCCTATTCCAATGCCAATCACTCTCTCTGTCAAGAACTTCCTCCTAACATCCAGCCTAGACCTCCCCTGGCACAACTTGAGACTGTGTCCCCTTGTTCTGTTGCTGGTTGTCTGGGAGAAGAGGCCAACTCCCACCTGGCTACAACCTCCCTTCAGGTAGTTGTAGACAGCCTCCTTGTAGCTGAAAATGTAGTGATAATAGGACCATGGGTAAGAGAATATCTTCATTGGAGGCATGATGTGAACACAGCATGAGAATTTGAGAGCTATTTTGGATTTTAACATATGGTTTAAGCAGCACTTCTCCAAAAAGCCAGTTTAAGTTGAAGCTGATGATGAAATCCACTGAATCGTAACAATCTGTTATTGCTGTTTTGTGATGTGCAAAAATAGAGACAAAGGTCAGAGGTAATTTCCTGTCCCCTGTGACTGACATAAGAGTCTGATTCCTTGTAGATGAAAGATTAGTGCTGTAACCCAGTAATTTAGGTTCAAATAATCACAGTATTCCATGTGGCCTCTGTGTTGCTTTCATATTAGAGTGACTTCTTTCTTAAAAGCTTTATGTGCAACACTGGTAAAGAACAAAGTCAAGTGAGTCTTTTGTGTCTGTTTCTTGTCAAATATGGTGAGTAGAAAAGTGACCTTTTAACAGTGCAGGATTGAAGAACTGTGTTTTGTACAAACTTTTTTGTTTCATTTTCAATAAAGCAGCCTTGTCCTGTAAAAGACACAATAAAGTAGATGACTACGAAGAGCAGTTCAGCACAGGACGAAATGGCACCAAAGTACTGTTTTGATATACACCCCTAGAAATACATGGATTTGTTCTTTTGAGGTGGGTACATTGCTCCTCTTCAGGCAATGAGTTGATAGACATGTTACCATGCACTTGTGCATTTGACCTATGTGAGGGTTTATTGAGCCCAAAGAACCTCAGGTTTGTGGAAAGATTTGTAATGTATGTTTTGGTAGAAACTATGAGAACTGCTATCAGACAAAGCTGAACTGTTTGCATTTAAATCAGGGGAGTTTTTTTCCTGTTTTAGATGAGAACAATCAAGTCAGATCCCAGAGCTCTCTTGTCCTCACAACCTGGTTTTGATACTTGCTGATTGTGGCGTTAGAGAGGAACAGTGGACAAAGTCTCTAAAGTTCACTTTCTTGGTCATAAGTATCTTAAGAAATTAATCCTTTGGGTTTTGTTGCTTTATTTTTTTCTGGGAACAGACCTGTAAACTTCAATGAATTCTCTTGCTAAACTGCTTAGAGTGAAGCTCAAACTTCAAATTTAGTTAGGTTTATAGAATTCTATGCCTGGTTTAATATATGCAAAAGAGATGGAAAAAAAATCTCTAAGACTGTGTAATACTTGTTTAAGATTGACTAGAGCAATGGCACTACATCGATGACAATATGACACTAAAACCTAACATTCTGGTCTATATTATTTTATTGTCTTAGAACTGAGATCAGTATCTCAACTGTTCAATATTTTTATGTATGAATCCTTAGTTTTTCACAAAGCAGCAATCAGTTTGCTAGTAATCTTGTCACTTAAATTTCAAACCTTTTGCAGGAGCAGAACTATTTTCAGCAGCAAGGGAAAAAAAAAGACATGTCTTCTGAAAACGTGTTTTGAACCTAATATTTAAACCTCAGTAAGAAAAAAATAATTTACAATATCAGGCTGACCAGTGTGACACTACAAATTTTAAATAGTCCCAAAGACAGCAACAGCTTAAAGTCTTGATTTCCTTTGTTCTCACCTTTTTTTCATGCTCACTAATTTAGCTTTGATGAAATTGAATGTCCCTATTCAGCACTGCTGTATTACTTGAAATCTGGATGAAAAAAAAAAAAAAGACTAATGAAAAATTAGCTTGATAATACTTTTTAAGGAGGATGATTATTGCTTTCTATGCCAGAATCAGTGCAGAGTTACTCCATGGCAATAACTCATTAAAAAAGAAGTAGATTATTTTCTACCTGAAAATAGAAAAACAGCTAAGAAATGTAAAATACTTGTAAGCTTAAGTTAAAACAGTCATGGATGGATGATCAAGTTAGGATCTCTGCAACTTTCAGCATAACAGTAGCTGATTTTCTTACAAATTCAGTCTCATGAAAAATCTCTGTTGATGCTGCTCTGAGGCTTGCTAGTGTCTGACTTGTACCAAACAAATGAATTTTCTCTAAGAAACAGTCTCCAGTAAGGATAAAATCCTATTTAAAAAATATATGGCATAATATTTTCCTGGTGTGATTTCTGTGCTGTTCTGTTCTTAACAGCTGCCATGTGTAGAATCTTGTGGAAGATTCATGTACAGCCTTTCAGATGGGAGTGCAGAATAGAAGCATCAATAGAGAGAAGCGAAAAGAAACATTTGAAAGTATGAATGGAAAAAAAGCAGCAGTGGGCTTTAGTTTGACAAATATAAAGACAGTACACTTCGGAATCTAAAGGCTGGTTTTGCCAAGTCTCATAGGTGCTCAGCAGATGGAGAAAATCCATCACAACTCATAGATTATCAGAAATCTGAACATAAACTTGGTTATACCATGGAAAACCACGTGGTTTTTTTGGGGGGAGGTTGGTTTTGGTTGTTTTCAGACAAGAAGGCCAGTGGGATCCTGGGGTATATTAACAAGAATGTGTCTGGCATACCAAGGGAGGATCTCCTCCCCCTCTACTCTGCCCTGGTGAGACCTCATAGTGAATACTGTGTTCAGTTTTGGGCTCCCCAGTTAAGAGGGACAGGGATCTGCTGGAGAGTCCAGCGGAGGGCTACAAGGATGATGTAGGGTACTGGAGGGTATAGCTTATGAGGAGAGGCTGAGAGACCTGAGACTTCTTAGTCTGGAAAAGAGAAGACTTAGAGGGGATTTG
Organism: Pogoniulus pusillus; assembly: GCF_015220805.1. Taxonomy (NCBI): domain Eukaryota; kingdom Metazoa; phylum Chordata; class Aves; order Piciformes; family Lybiidae; genus Pogoniulus; species Pogoniulus pusillus. The sequence continues at coordinate 26,497,242 of NC_087275.1, forward strand.
ATAAATGTTTATAAGTATCTGAAGGCTGGCCAGGAGTCGGGGGACAGGCTCTGCTCACTTGCTCCCTTGGATAGGACAAGGAGCAACAGGTGTAAGTTGTAGCAAAAGAGGTTCTGCCTTAACACAAGGGGGAACTTCTTTACTGTAAGGGTCACAGAGCACTGGAACAAGCTCCTCAGAGTGGTTGTGTGGTCTCATTCTATGGAGACTTTCGAGGCCTGTCTGGATGTGTTCCTGTGTGACCTGAGCTAGACAGTATTGTCCTGCTCTGGCAGGGGGGTTGGACTCAATGATCTCATTGGTCCCTTCCAATCCCTAACATCCTGTGATCCTGTGAAGTCTGAAATGTAGAATAGTGTATAGTGGAACATGGAAGGTAAAATTAATCTCCATTTTTATATGGCTATTAATCCATTTGCTCAGAAAATACAATAACATTTGAAATGTTGGGTAATATAGCTGATGTTATTCATCTCAATTAGACCACAGGTAATTTCATCAAGTGCAATTAAGAGTAATAGAAATTATTAGAATGTTAATTTTTAGCAAAGAACTAAGATTTTTTTCACTTGTGATGGTATTTATTTATGATTAAGCTTCCCATGTATTTATGTGGAGAGGGATGCTGAGGGAAGATGAGAATAAGAATGCACAGTACCAATGCCAAGCTAGAAAAGTGGAAAGACAAGATATTCTCTTGATTGAATTATTTAGTTTGGGGGAAATCCTTTAATGATTGATATGCCCTGGGTGCTCAATTTCTTGAGACTTTCATTTAAACTCAGAGGGGGGAAAAAAACATCCATGTATAGCAGGGAAGGGTTGTGTGCCCTGAGGAAGACAAGTGGATGAGCGAGTATGTCTTTTCCATCTATATGGTCTGTCATTCACTTCTGCCTGTTGCTGATAAGGAGAGCTTGACCAGTGTTGCCAGTTACAAGGCTGCAAATCTATGACTTGAAGGTAAATGAGAGCAGAACCTACCTGTTCTCTTAATCTCTTTTTCACTCAGCCCACTCAGCCTCACACTCAGCTTCTTTGACTTGTTTTTATTTATTTATTTCTACTCTTTTTAATTCCTCATCATTCCCTTTCTCTTTATTTGGCTTTGCTTTGCAAGATGACATATAGATTCTTTACCTCACTACCGTCTTCCACGTTACATGGATCTATTGCTCTTTTGCTCTACTGTCCGCTGAATCCTGAAAGTTAAACAAATACACAGGGAAGGCAGGATAATATCTTAATCTGTCAAAATCCTCTCTCCTGTCATCCTCTGTGATCATCTTTGTGTACATGTACCTTCATTGTTCATAGTAATTTTTGACAGTTGTTCCTGATTGACAGTAATAGCAAGGACAATGTGGCAAGACTTTATCATGGTAGTCAGTAAAAATCTGTCATGCTGTCTTTGTAGCTGTGACCTGTGGCAAGTGAGAGGGACTGGGGAATAAAGATTGATCTCCTTCCCTGAGCATTTTCTGTTCATTATATATTCACCATACTATTTACTTTTTTTTCCCCCCTAATATTCCTCCATGTCTGTTTCCAGTTTTGCTTTTCCTAAACCGCCTGCTCTTTGTCATTTTCATCTCTGTATAATGCTCTTGAAAATCTTTCCTGCTCTCATTTACACTTTCTTTTCTCATTCTTGGATTTCCTTAGGCTATGGTTTATGCTGCCTCCATAGCCACATAAGAGAAAAGTGTTTTGGAACAAGGTCATACGCTGTCCCTTCATGACCCCGGTGGAGGAAAGCAGTGACAACTTCCATTTTGTCATTCTTTCTTCTATTTCTGCAAGCCTATTTTTTAATCATCCCTGATAGGCATGTGGGCATACTGTGGGGACCAGAAAAGAGGAAGGTGCTCTGCCCAAGAACCAGATGGATACCTGGGAAACCCAGGTCAGTTTCCAAACTATCCAATTGCCAAAGGAGTGCTGATACCACTGCCCCTGGTGGAGTCAAGATCTCAACTCAAGCACTCTTTGAAATGAGTGAATAAATATTTTGGTATAACTCAGGAATTTAATAGTTTAACCATTTTCTTAGTGTTTAGCATTTTCTTAGGGTAAGGAACAGCTCTGATGCAAAGTCTTGCACACTAATGAGATCTGCAAGGTGACAGGAGAGAGTGTAATACTTCCTCAGTCCTTTGTAAAATGCCCAAAGGTTCTACCCAAGCAATGAATTACATTTATCACTTAAATCAAAGTCTTTACAAAAATTAAATGCAAAGGACATTTTTAGTCACTTTTTTATTATCACAAAGTTACTTTTATAGTGCTCTGTGACTGATTTTTTTATTTTCTTCAATGTCACTGAAACTTCACTTAATTCAAACCAGATAGGGTAAATCTGTGCTCCTTTTTAGGCTGGCATATACTGTACACTGAGATCTAGCTTAGATATATTTCAAGGTAGGTGTTTTTTTCTTAGTACAGTTAGATTTCACCTAACTTTGGCTAAAGTGCATTTCCACTACAGTCAGAGGAAAAAGAATGGTATGTATCCTTATCACATATCCAGTCCAACCTAGCACCCAGCCCTACCCAGTCAACTAGACCATGGCACTAAGTGCCTCATCCAAGCTTTTCTTGAACACCTCCAGGGACGGTGACTCCACCACCTCCCTGGGCAGCCCATACCAATGCCAATCACTCTCTCTGCCAACAACTTCCTCCTAACATCCAGCCTAGACCTCCCCCAGCACAACTTGAGTCTGTGTCCCCTTGTTCTATTGCTGGTTGCCTGGGAGAAGGGATGCCCCTAAATAGTAAAAATTACAAGTGGCTGATCACAGAATCATAGAATCAGCCAGGTTGTAAGAGACCTCCAAGATCATTCTGTTTTCCAAAGATTTTTTTCCCATGCTTTTATGTTTTTTGTTTTTTTTTTTTTTTTTACTTCCATAACTTATGTGAGGACAAAAGAATTATCTTCTTATAATCAATGTAGAGAGTGTAAGTATGGTTTGGGTTTTTTGTAAGAGGCAGTTAGTCTTCATTACATCTAATTGACCAATTACTGTGTCAACACACAAAGTGAAAACATGACTGTGTTGATATTTCTTTATTTGTATTTCACACACTTATTAAATGTGCTAAATGTATTGCTTATTTTCTACCAAGGCAGGTGACTAGGGAACATGAAATATTCTCTTATAGTTTAGCAAATCTTGTGTATATGTTTATTTCTAGATGTGAAATGTAGGCACTTAGATATATTTATCTCATTTATTTTTAGCAAATTTAAAGTTGACATTTCTTAGGGATGAATTTCTTAACCTCAGGCCATAGAGGTTTTGCTACTTGTTTTATGTTATCCAGGAGCAGAAGTGGGAGTGTTTAACATGAAATGTTTGGGTTTTTTCATATTCCCAAGAACAATCTATGAGAAATGTCATCTCAACACATTTTACTGAGTGAAATTCCACCCTACCTGAGAATTCCAGTGTTGCAGATGATAATTTTGTCTTAATTGCTAGTTTTAAACTAAGATACTACCTCAGGGCATTAATCTGCTCTAATTAGTGAAATTTTTCATCTCCTTTAGAAAAAAAAAAAGTAAATAAATAGAAACATGAATTAAGTGCCTAAGAAGGGCTTTGATTTGATTGAAACTGCTAATTGGAGTTCTGACATCATAGTAGTTTAGTTGTCCTTGTTTTATATGTTAGAAGAAATTCCAGAAGTAGTATCCGAGATCCATCATTTCATGTGGCCTCATGATTTCTATGGATCCAAGCATCATAGAATTGTTTCAGTTGGAAGAGGCCTTGAAGATCACTGAGTCCAATCTTGAACCTAAGGCCACCATTAAACTGTATCCAAAAGAGCCATGTTCACATGTTTCTTGAATACCTTCAAGGATTCTGAGTCCACCACCTCCCTGGGCAACCTGTTCCAATGCCTGACAAAAGATGTGAGTTTAAGTTTTGCTCAAGAAAATGACATGTTTGGTTGGTGGCAGTGGCAAGTATTTTCTTCTAAGGTTGGGTAGACTACTTTTCCTGGTGTGTATGGTGTGTTTGTCAACTTCTCTAGTGTTGGCTGAACCATGCATTTAATCCTCAGTCTAGGATGTACAAGACCTTTGTTGTGGGTTTAATATTAGGTCACAGAATCACAGAATGTCAAGGGCTGGAAGGGACTTTGAAAGATCATCCAGTCCAACCCACCCTGCCAGAGCAGGATCACCTATACTAGATCACAGAGGAATGCATCCAGGTAGGTTTTGAATATCTTCAGAGAGGGAGACTCTACAGCCTGTTCTGTCACCCTCACAAGGAAAGAATTCTTCTTTATGTTTACATGAAATTTCCTATGCCTCCGCTTCCACCCATTATCCCTTGTCCTGGCATTTGGCATCACTGAGCAGAGCCTGGCTCCTTCCTCCTGGCACTCACCCTTTACATACTTATAAACATGAATGAGGTCACCTCTCAGTCTCCTCTTATCCAAGCTAAAGAGCCCCATCTATCTCAGTCTTTCCTTGTAAGAGGGATATTCCATTCCCTTAATCATTTTTGTGATTCTGTATTAGACTCTTTGAAGCAGTTCTGTGTCCTTGTTGAACTGTCTTTAAGGACCACATTGTTCCTTAAGGTCCTCCAGAAAGGGCTAGATAGGTCCAACATCCACAACCTCCCTAGGCATCCTGTTCCAGTGTTTCACTACCCTCACTGTAAAGACCTTCCTAACATCCAGTTTAAGTCTCCTCTCTGCCAGTTTAAACCCATTAGTCCTCATCCTCTCATTACAAGACCTTGTAAATCGTCCCTCTCCCTCCTTGTGGGCCCCCTTCAGATACTGGAAGGCCACTACAAGGTGTCCTTGAAGCCTTCTCTTCCCCAGGCTGAAGAATCTCAACTCTCATAGTCTGTTCTCATAGCAGAGGTGCTCCAGTACTCTGATCATCTTCATGGCCCTCCTCTGGACTCAATCCAACAAATTGATGTCCTATGTAAACTTCCAACTCTTTTCAATCCAGTATGGAGCAGTTTTAACTCTTTTGGGAAGGGTTAATGAGCATCTCAATCCCTATAAAACCAAAACAACCTTGAAGTAATTAAAAAAAAAGGGCAAACAAACCAACCACTTGATGTTAGCATAAAGATAATTTTTCATCTTTTTTTTTATCTTTATAAATGCTGTTCCTATATTTCCTTAGCTGAAGTTGAAATTACAGCTTTTTATTATGAGCATGGCTTGAGAAACCAATGAGATTTTGCATATGACAAGACCAAGAAGTGTGTTAAACTATATTTGTTCTACATAAGCTTTTTAGTTAAAAAAATGACTGATGTAAAATGCTTTAGAAATATGCAAGCCATCTATATACTTTGCCCTGTTCTATCTAGGCTACAATTGGATACAAGTGAAGAATCAGATTTTACATTCGCCCTCTTAACTCCAGAAGACACAAAGAAAAGGAGTTAGTTCTCAGAGTCCTGCAGCATCAACTCTGGCATCTGAGAATGTGGAAAGCAACCATGGCTATCACAGTTTTGTTCTTCACATGTCAGTGTATGAATACCAATTTGCTTTTGCAGGAGAGAGGGTTCTTTTATGGATTCCCTGAATGAAACTAACTAAGAACCAAGTAGTTGGTTTGAAAAAGCACCTGAATTTTGGTTTGGTTACATGTGCAAGGAGAGAAGTTAGAAATACAGAAAAGGAGAAAAAAAGCAAGAGATGGCAAAAGCAGAGACTTACCATTGCGGATCCAGATGATGTCTTGCTGTTCTTGAAGGCCTTGATTGGTGGGGAAATATCTAACTTCCTTGTTACCTTCAAGGTTTTGTATCTTTTCTAGTCTCATGCATGGGCATGGTTCCTCATTCAGTTGCCATGATTATGGCACGTTCAACTAGGGTCAGCACCTGTCCCTTGGATAGTTGTGTGTGTCAGCCCCAGTCCCAATGTAACTTGTGCAGTCTTCTGGCTCCAAACTGCTGTGTCAGTGATCTGCGAGGGTCTTCTCTGTCAGAAACCCTGCAAAACTGTCACAGTGAGCCACAGCTTGCATCACAACAATCTTGAACTTTGACCTTGTCTGGTTATCAGCTGATGTAATCACAAGAGCTTGTGGTCCTGTAGATAATCACCTATCTTCCTGGGACAATGGTGTGAAAACAACTCAGGACAAACAGTGCTAAGTCAAACACTGAGAGAAAAAACTTAACTCTTTACAGCAGGTAGAAGCATTCAGATCCTATTCTCCAGGAACATCTTCTGTACTTTCCAGGTTTCTGAAGAGATCATCCCAGAAATGCACTTTATGCTTTTACAGCAAATAATAAACATCAGGTTTGGTAATGCCTTGAACATAATTGGAGCACTGTGCAGAACTTCCACTTTCTTTTCTAAGTATTCAGCTTTATTTCCACTCAGCACAGTAACTGGAACAGGCAACTTGGGTTAAACATGAGCTTGGAAACTTTGTGAAAGAGTTTGGTTTTGCTATCCTTGGGTTTAAGTCTCACTTTCTTACAAACCTTACTCATGCTAGGCAGCTATAGTGCTCACGTAGCCTCCTCTAATAGCAGTGCATGTGTTGCAGAGGTGTTTCCTTACAACATAATGTACCCAGCATAGCATGTCCCCGTTGCACTTCCACATGAACCTATCATTTTTCTAAAATTATGGTTTATAGATAGCAAAAATTGCCCTTTCCCAGTAAAACAGATTTGTTTATCTAAACCAGTGCTTTTTACTAGCAGCAACCAGAATAAAAGTTGCTGACAGCGAACAGTACAGAAAATCAGTAGAATGAGGAGGAAGCCAGAACTTTCCATATCCTCAGAGGTGGCATACTGTGGAAAGCTTGATACAAGTTGGCACAGCAGTGTAGGGGACTTCAGTAGTGCGCATGGTCTGCGTGTGCACTGTTGTTAGCCTGGTATTTCGTATAGAGACTCAATTTCGCTAGAGATCCCTTCAGATGTTGCTGGGGAATATGTGGTAATTACAGCTCCTCAAAGCTGAGCCTGCAGCTGTATTTTCAAATGTGACTCAAGTTGCATGTGGCTAGTATATCCTGGCTCAGAGAAAAGATGGCAGTATTGAACTTGTCAAATACCAACACGGAAATAGCCAAAAAACCTTTGCTCCAAGTCACTGACAAATGTCAGGAATTCAGCGGCAAGGTAGTTGCAAAGTTAAATGGGATCAGATTTCTATTAGCTTTGAAGGAAAATAAATCTACCAAAGGAAAAACCTATAGTCCCATTTCTGTTTAAATTCTGTTCCTCAAGCCATGGTAAATGCTACCAAACCAAATCTAAGTCCTTAGAACTTTTACCTGCATGCTACACTGCACTTGCAGTTTGGAAAGGATTAACCTCCAGAAAATAAAACAGGAAATGTGAAAAACAATCAGACCTGGAGAAATTCTTTTTAAAACTTATTTATTTACAAAGTTGTGGCCATGAAAGAAAATGTAAGTTCAAGTACCTTAGTTTATTAATCCAGGCCTGGAACACAAGCTCTATAAGGAGAGGCTGAGGGAACTGGGGTTGTTTAGCCTGGAAGAGGCTCATGTTGCTGTGTGCAACTGCCTGAAGGGAGGCTGTAGCCAGGTGGGGGTTGGGCTCTTCTCCCAGGCAACCATCAACAGAACAAGGGGACACAGTCTCAAGTTGTGCCAGGGGAGCTATACGCTTGATGTTAGGAGGAAGTTCTTCCTAGAGAGAGTGATTGGCATTGGAATGGGCTGCCCAGGGAGGTGGTGGAGTCACCCTTCCTGGAAGTGTTCAAAAAAAGACTGCCTGAGGCACTTAGTACCATAGTCTAGTTGATTGGCTAGGGCTGGGTGATAGGTTGGACTTGGATGATCTTGGAGGTCTCTTCAACCTGGTTGAATATCAATGAAAACTTTTAACTATGTTGTTAAAAGGAATCATTTGCCTATTATTTCCCAAATGAGAAAACAGAGGAAATATACTTACTGGAACAGTATTTTTTTGCCTTTAAAAAAGGCATTCCTAAAGTGATCACTATTTATAATCAATTCAGTAGTTTTAGTTGCACATTTTATTTTAATAAAACAGTGTGGGAATAAAGAACTTCTTTTAAATAAAGCATTTTAGAAATGCTAAATAATTTAAATATTACTCTAGAATAAAGCCCCATCTCTGTACCACTTGTAACTGCTGCCTTATGGAGACATTTTCAATTGCTAAACGCTGTGAGTTATATAGGTTTTAGCAATGAAAAGTGTGGCATGTTTGTTGACAATAAACTCTGTAGTATCAAGTAGTGATAGTAATTTGCTATTGCATCTCATTTTGGGTTGTTTTGGCTTTTAATATGCAGTTTGGGTAGCAGGAGGTCATAAGAAGGACAAAGAAACCTTTAAGCGTTGTGTTGATCTGACCCAGCATTGCCTTCTGCTCCCTGCAGTAATAATGGCAAACAGATATTCTTTTTATTCTAAATAAAGCAAACGATGCCAGTTAATAAATTTTTCATGCACAGACAGCTGGGTCAAATGGGTACTCCCTCTTGAGAGAGAATTAGAGGAAAAGAGCTGAAATTTCATACAGCTTATTTTCTTTAAAAGAAAAGTGAAGAGAAAATCCATCCCTGTTTTTTATTAGGACTATTTGGGTGCTGAATGGGTAGGATTTTTTGCTTTTGAAGTTTTATACCATCATTTAACTTCTGATAATTACATTGTAAGATGCTACTTCCTATACACTGGTCTGAAAATTGGAATACAAATTTAAATGGGAAGTAGTGATCTCTTCTGATGACAGCTTTTATAATGGTCATCTGATGGCTATGTTTCATGTGAGAAGTAAACTAAAATGCTGTAATAGAAGTTAATCTCAGGCTAGATCTTGTCCTTGCATGCTGTACAAGATTTTTGAATATGAAACTCTGTAGAGGAAAATGTCTGGGCAGGATTCAGCGCAGCATCTCCTGTGGTCTTGGTTATGATTTTGTATGCAGGTGCTGTGGTTGAGGTTGATGAACAATAACTGCATATGCAAGTATTCAGGGAAGCACAAAATTTCAAGGCAATTGACACTCTCATGTGCTCTGTTCAGTAGCTCAGCTCTCAAATTACAGCTAATGAGCAACAATGGGTGCATTTGCGGGTATGAATAATGGGATCAGAAAGGAATTCACATCACCCAGCTTCAGACATTATTTAAATGCCTAGATTGGGATACTGTGCTCTCTATGCAGTTAATGGAAGGGGAGACTTCCAGTCTCAAGCCTGCAACTAAAAGATGCAACAGGTTTGTGAAATGGCATGATGCTGCAGGCTGAAGTCTTCTGACTCCTTGGCCATACAGAGCAGAGATCCAGCTGCCTTGTGTTCATACTGGTCCACACGGCGCCTCTGGGCAGCTTGTTCTAGTTGGAAGTGTCCCTTCTCACTGCACAGGAGTTGGATCAGGTGGCTGGATGAGGCATTTAGTGCCCTGGTCTAGATGACTGGATAGGGCTGGGTGATAGGTTGGACTGGATGATCTTGGAGGTCTCTTCCAACTTGGTTGATTCTATGACCTCTAAAAGTCCTTTCCAACCTGAAGCAATTAGTGAATCTATCAGGATTCCTTCTTTCTGGAAAGAGAGATGTATTGCAGGGAAGAGGAAGGTGATACACTCTTGGGTCTTACCTTCAGATAGATTCGAGATCTATCTAGGATGCTCAAAGGTACTCCAGGGTTGGGAAATATTTCTTCATCTCCACAGGTGAGAGGTAGCTTGAATTCTCCCCTTTACATCCTATTTAATGTGAAGATGATTTGGTCTTCTAATTTATGTACCCAGGCTGGTTATTTTATGGTATTTTATGTCTGCTTATGACAGTGGAGTGGGCAACTAGAAGATTATATTTAGAGATATTTAAAATAAACTATATATGCAGCTGCATGATTGATTATGGTTTAGTTATGAACACCAGCTGTAGTATGTTTTCAGTAAATTGTCCTGCAATCAAATTCTGTCCCCTTTTTTTTTCCCTCCAGCAGAAGTTTTATATAAAATCATATGAAAAACATAAGGTAAGGAATGACACGTAGAAGAGTTAGTTGTTAGGAAGAGAATATTGTGTCATATCATTATATTTTAGTGTTTTTGTTGTTCAGTTTCCTCCCCTGCTTTTTTATCACTGTAAAGACCATTGTAAAACATAAGAAACATGGACTCATGAAATAATTTAGCTTGGAAGAGGACTTTTAAGGTCATCTGGTCTAAACTCTCTTCCCAGAATGGCTGCTGAGATGAGGTTCCAAGGCCTTGCCCACTCAGCTTCAGGGGCAGAGATCAGTGTGCTAATGTTTGACCACTTGCACACTCAACACTGGTTTGTTTGCTTTTTCCAGAACACCTGACTGAAATCTTCTGGGTTTCAGCTTGTATCTGTGGATGCTCAATTACAGAGTTTTTGATAGGCATCTCCCCTTCTTTCTCCTTTCTTCAACCAAGCAAAACCTGTTATTTTATGTTATGTAGGGTAATATTTCAAACAGAACAGTTGCTGAGATGGAAGGAGAAAGGATCAGTCAGGAAAATCAAATTCATAATGCTTTTTCAACAACAGATTTCAGCCAGGAAAATCAAATTCATAATGCAGCACCAGATCTCATAACAGACTTCAGGCCCACAGTCTTCACACTGTTGTCTTTCAAGAAACTTTAAATGTAAATTTTGAATAATGACTTTATTTTAAGTCACAGATGCACAAGTTTAACAACCACAGCCCAACAATATATCTGCAGATTTAAGGAGGACCTAAGACAATATGAGCCTGGTCATCCATTTGCATTTTACCATTACTAGGAAAAGCTCTGCTTTGCTGCACAGGCAGCCTGTGGCCAGAGCTGGCTGAGGGGAGTGGGTCTCTGGAGGCACTAATTCCCCAGTGGAGGTTGTGTTACCCACACTGGTACCTGCAGTCACAGAGCAAAATAGAAATGTGGTTTCAGCGTATGCCAAAGTGCCTGTGCAGTCTTCTGCTTGCTACTGTTTGCTGACAGCCTGAGTGCAGATGCAGGAAGAGTTACTGTTTTAATTGCATTAGGAATCTGTCTCTTGGCTTGGTGCAGAGATGCTGGGATTCATCTGGGATTTATTTTGCAGTCTTAAGAAGGAAGGAAACCAGTGTAGGAGTAAAAGGAAATAGGACTTTGATTACTAAATGGTGCTGACTGATCAGACCTACTTGGTAAAAGGAGAGATTAAAAAAACCCTCTGCTTCTTAATAAATCTGAGCATTCATCAACAGCTATAAAAACATCTTTAGCTGTAACTCTGAAAATAATTTATTGGTTTCAGAGGAGATTTTACAAACATTTGCAGTTCCAAAATCAATTTGGTAAAACAATGTCACAAAGTCAGTTGACTTAATATTATTAGTAATGAATTAAAACATTTTTATGTGTAAGTTTGCATATATATGTGCCTGTGCATATTAGCTATGGGTAGATGTTTGTGTGCATGAAAACTCTGTATCTGTAGTATCTCTAATCGCACTGACCATAGGAATTTCTGAATGAACCACTTAAATTAGTACTGAATTTTCTAGTCTTTCTTATGTGCCTTCTTACAACAAAAATAAAGGTTGGACTCCAAGTTGCCAGAAGCATCAGGTTTTGAGGGGAATATATAGCATATTCATTTATTTCACTGGTTAACTGTGGATTATCTCCTGTGCAGCAGATGGAATTAGGCAGGACTGTTTTAGACAAGAAACAAGTTTTGTTCCTATACAAAAAGAGGGAAAAAAAAATCAGAAAAAGTTCTTTGGAAACTCATAGAAATAATTATATATTCTCTCCTACCTTCAGACCCGTTTTGCAGACAGAATCTGCTGAATTGGTGGCTTTGTTCGTTGTAAGAGTTTGACATTTGTTGTACTTATGCTAGAATATTTCCAAGCAGAAAAATGTCTCGAGGAGATCAAAACATGCCCTTGTAACTCTGAAGCTTAGGTTTTTTTACTAGGTTGTATATTCAGGAGCTGGCAAAGGCAGGATGTGTTTTAGAGAGGCTGGTAGGAGGGGAATTACTCAGGGAGAAGTGGACACCCTGACAGATGCTGAACAGTGGGCAGGTTTAATATTTCACATGTTCGACCTATCTGTCTTACTATTCCCTCTGGACTGAAAAGGCAGAGTAGAACCTGCAAGCCACACCATAAAGGTTCCCTAGTTTGAGCTTTACATCCACCTGACAGTTGCATCGCTCTGTGACATATTTGTGCATGTCAGTATTTCTCATGAAAAAGATAATCCATTTTATGTAAGCTTTGATTGTATTAGCTTGCAACAGGAACCTGAACATACACTTACACCCTCACCATGAGAAAAAAACAATCAAGCACTATAGGACAGTTCATTTCCTGATGAAAGAGTTATTACCACACTTGTGAAAAGTGTGCCACTTAAAGTGCACACCAGGAGAGAGGAAAGGGGAGTAAAGGTAAGGAGATGTTGGGAAGTGAAAAAGCCAAAGTGGGTATGGTTCAGATCGTTTTTTTATCTCTAACCAGGCAATCACCTTAAAGTCTAATTCTAATATATGCTAGACCCAGGAAGCATTTATTTTCCATGGATGTTTAAGCTATTTTTAGAGTCAGTCTCTAGGCTTTCATCCTTTTGATGTTAAAACAAGTACACATCTTCTGGAAGCCAGCTGACAGTGTGTCTTGGTGGGATGGAGATGAGCGTATGCTTTTCTCCAGCAGATTTACAGTGTGCTCTTGTCACCGCACTTGACAGGAGCACACCTGGATACCTTGTTGTTCTGCGATCATCTGTCTTGTGTGTACCTCAGAAGTCCATGAATTATTCACATCCCCTTAGAATATTCCTCTGGATTTCCTGTGCGAGGCTCTCAATATTGTGGGCTTTAAAGTTTGAAATGTGATTTTAGGGATTTTGTCATGTTGCTTTTACAAGTATTTTCCTGTGATGCAGTTTAACCCTTCACACGAAGGAACTGATTTGAGTTTTTTTTTCCCCAGAAATCAGTTCTCTCTTGCTGTCATTTTTCTTGCATTTATTTCAAAGGTGTTGATTGATAACAGTGGGATCATTTGGAATTTAGTCTGCCTAAAACCACCTGCTTAATCAGTTGTGTAACATCTGTGCTTTCTAAGTGTACTGGGCTTTTATGATGATTAAGAGTTACTGCTTTGGCATTTATCCACTACTCTTATTAACTTGCCAGGAAGTCCATTTTTAGTTTCTCTGCATTATTAAGCATCTCTGAGGGATAGTCCTTAATCCTCATGTCCCTTTATTTCAAAGCTGTATGTATGACTGTAAGTCAAGAACAAGTATAATTCAGCTGACCTGGTGTTCAGCAACTCAACTCAGTCCTGAAATCCCACTCTTCATGCTTTATGTGATGCTAAACTGTCACTTTAATCCCTGTTGTAACGAATTCCACAACTACAGACTGAATTGCATTTTATTGCAGAAATGTTTTCAAATATTCTGCCAGAAGAGTTTTCTGCTGGAAAATTTTGGGTTTTTTGAAGCAGGCAATTTTCACAGGATCTTTTCAGCCCTTAATGAAGGACTTGCAACAATTTATGTTAGGAGGGAGTTTCCCTGGTGTTCTTTGCTGGATAGTTTATTAGACTATAGACCTTCTGTCCATCCCCACAATGCAAAAAAGGCTGAGTTTCATCTGACCACACAAACTTAGGGATATTAAAAAAAAAATAAAATCCAAACCAAATGAACAGTGTACTGAGAAAAAAAGCCTATGGAAGAAAAATGCAGTCATTGGCCTTCTGTGCTGAAGGGGTACATATGGACACATACAGACAATGTTCTCACCCTGCTGACTGAATTGCAGGGACATGACTGGAATGTGCACTCAATGAAGTGTGAGTAATGGAGGTAATTTTAAAAATCCAGCAGTGGAAATTCTGTCTAGTTTAGGCTGACTTTCATACTATTTATTTCTGCCTTTCACATTTCAGTCAATTTTCAGGTGCTGCTGCCTTCAGGACACAGCGACTTAATATTACAAATTAGCTGTTTAACAAGAGAACCTAATTTACAGTGTAGAGAAGCATTTAATGGAGAATTCCCAAATTAAATTTTATTATCATTCTGCACAGACTCCTGGTTAAGTGTTTCTACCTTTGGGAATGGAATGCAGCAATGCATGTGCGCACAAGAGTTTGACGGCAGAAGTCTTCCCTGCCTTTGTGTGTACTGCTTTGCAACAGGTTGAGAACAGAGAGAGATAAGTTTTCTATTTCATTCCACCTCCCTCCCTGATACATGACTAAGATGTGGGATTTGTTGCCATGGAATGTTTGGGATGCTGAAACGTAGATGGAATTAAAAAGCAACTGGGAGAAGTTATGTCAGAAACACAAGGGTGGTTGGTACACAGTGCCTGGGGGGCAGGAAGTCCTTTTATTGTAGACCACTGGAAGCATTTGGATGGCATGGGGAGGTTATCTAAGAGCATACTCTGCTCTTAAATCCTTTTGATAATCTCTTCTTCTGTCTGGTAAATGAGGATGAGCTGTGATGATCCTTAGGTTACTGTAGATATCAATGATGCCTACAGCCATACCACCTCATGCCCCCATATAGTAGTTAGAAAGTAGCCCTTCAAAAAGACTTCAAAGAAGTTATTCATTTGATGTTAGATGCCAATTGTAGGCTGGGATTATAAAAGCTTATTTATGAAGGCAGCCTAGATGACTATTTCAGATGCAGAGTTACAAAGTGTACTTGGTCCTGCAATAGCTGTGCTTGTCCTTCTCCATTGCCTGAAAAATGGAGCTTTGAGTGAGTAATCAGAAGCTAGTCTGCATTTGGTCACATCAGTCTCAACGTTTGTGCATCTCTGAATTTGAAAGAAGGCTTCCAATGTTGTTTTGGTTTTTTTCTGGAAAAAGCAATGTGCAAGAGACTCTCTAGGTCCTCAGTGGGTGAAACCATGCATGACTGTGATAATTTAGTGCTTGTTTTGAAGTATGTCAAAATTCTAAATGCAACATCAGAAGACTCAAGGGTATACACATTACTTGTGACGTTCCCTGGATGATCATGTTGCATTCATGATGTTATATATTGCAGTGAGATCCATAAAATATGCATAATCCAGGCTTTCCTGTCTGTTCCATGTGATGTGCCTAAACATTGCAGAACAATTCCTGACCACACAACTCTTCTGATAGAACTATTACATAAATCACAATTCATAGAATCATGGGATCAACCAGTTTGGAAGAGACCTCCAAGATCATCCAGTCCACCCTAGCACCCAGCCCTGGCCAATCAACTAGACCATGGCACTAAGTGCCTCAGCCAGTCTTTTTTTTAACACCTCCAGTGATGATGACTCCACCACCTCCCTGGGCAGCCCATTCCAATGCCAATCACTCTCTCTGGCAACAACTTCCTCCTAACATCCTTCAGCACAACTTGAGACTGTGTCCCCTTGTTCTGTTGATAGTTGCCTGGGAGAAGAGACCAACCCCCACCTGGCTACAACCTCCCTTCAGGTAGTTGTAGACAGCAATGAGGTCATCCCTGAGATGCTTCTTCTCCAGGCTAAACAACACCAGCTCCATCAGCCTCTCCTCCCTGAGCTGTGTTCCAGGCCTCTCACCAGCTTCAGCCTTCTCTGGACATGTTCCAGCATCTCAACATCTCTCTTGAGTTGAGGGGCCCAGAACTGGACACAGTACTCAAGGTGAAGCCTGACCAGTGTTGAGTACAGGGGAAGAATAACCTCCCTTGTCCTGCTGGCCACACTGTTCCTGATACAGAGAATAATTGTATCTTAGAATTAACATAGCAATGTTTGACAAAAATAGAGGGGGGGAAATCAATCTATAGGAAGAATAGTCCTATACTGAAATACTGAAAGTATTTTTAATGGAATTCATACTAATATATAAATATCTATATGTGCGTATATATATATATGAATGAAACAAAATAAGCAAATAAACTAATGAAAACCCCACAAACTAATGAACAAACTAAAAAACAACTAAAAAACCATACAGAACAGCAAGTTAGCACACTCATTCCCAGCTGGGATTGGGGTAGATGGCAGTGCAGATTTGGAAACCTTTATACAGGAGAAAACTAACAAACTCACAAAAGCAAGGTCTTACTTATTTAAGTCTCATGTCAGTCTTCCCTACTGTGGTCTTAGATGAGGAAAAATACGTTACTGATCTCCCAGAAAACTTCAACCTCTAAAATTTCCAACATAAATTTGACCAAGCAACAGAAATTTTAAGGCAGTATCATTAAATTTGATTTTCTTAACACAAATTCCTGAATCATCTGACACAAGGAGTTATGTATTTCTCCTGGGTGGAAAAAAAACACTGCAGTATATAATGGGAAGTGGTCAGACATTGAATAGTAGTCTGGCCATTTTCTTAATGTAATTAGTCTTGGAGGAAGTATACAATAAAATAAATCACCAGAGACAGTGAATGCAAGAAAGACAAATGGGAAAAATTATTCAGTATGCTTTGAAATTAATCCAGTTTGTGATATTTGTTATGTGGGGAAAAGATCCTGCGCTCTGAGGTACCAAGAATTAATTAGAAGTAATTCTCTCAGTTGTCTGTAAGCTCTAACTTGACCTTTAGCTATGGCTCAAATTGATGCATGCTCAAGTTTGTTTAAGCCAAAGCAAAGTTTCCTTGAGTTAAATCAGCGCTGTGTCAGGCTCCAGCATCTTCTGCAGGGAGAACATCCATGTGACATAAGTGGAGGCAAACCTGAGAGCATTATCTATTGATAGGAATTTCTGCAGCAGAAGCTTAGCCTGAATCCCATATTTAACTAGAGTTAGAGAGTTTGTTTTCTGAATCACAGCTCAAGCTAAGTAGCAGTTTTCGTTTTGCAAATAGGAAACCTTGTTGCCAAAAATTAGATTACAGAGTATTAGATTTAACAGGTGGATTGGACAACTGACCAAGCAGAGAACTGAAGGAACTTCAGCATTTATTAGTTCTCTAACTCCCTCCAGGACTAGATTTCTTACAAAATCCTGTTTCTACAGATTTAGAGCTTAAGTATAGTAACTGCATGTGGGATTTCTTCATACTGTGCAGCCATCCAACACTATCTGGACAGCCTGGAGTGCTGGACAGAGGCTAAAAACATGAAGTTCAAAAAGAGTTCAGGGGCCTGCATCTGGGGAGGACTAACAACAGGAACCAGTACAGGTTGTGGGCTGCCCTGCTAGAAAGCAGCTCTGTGGAGAAAGACCTTGGAGTGCTGGTGGACAGCAAGTTCTGCAGGGGCCAGCAATGTGCCCTTGTGGCCAAGAGAGCTAATGGCATCCTGGGGTGCCTCAAGAAAAGTGTGTCCAGCAGGTCTAGGGAGGTTTTTCTACCTTCTGTTCTGCCCCGGTGAGATAACACCTGGAATACTGTGTCCAGTTTTGGGCTCCCCAGTTGAAGAGAGGTAGGGACCTGATGGAAAGAGTCCAGCAGAAAATCACGAGGATGACTGGAGGACTTGCACATCTCCACTATGAAAAGAGACTGAGAGCCCTGGGGCTGTTTAGTCTGGAGAAGACTGAGAGGAGATCTGATCACTGTATAAAAATATCTGAGGGGTGGGTGTCAAGTGGATGGAGCCAGTTTCTTTTCAGTGGTCAGCAGCAGTAACACAAGAAGCAGCAGGTACAAACTTGAACATAGAAGGTTTCGCCTTCTGTGGTGACATGAGAAGAAACAGTGGGGGTGACAGAGCACTGGAACAGGCTGCCCAGAGGAGTCGTGGAGTTTCTTTCTCTGGAGACTTTCAAAACCTGCTTCAATGCATTCCTGCGTGAACGGTAGGGGAGTCAGGGGGATCTTGCTTGGTAGGGGAGTCAGATTTAATGATCTCTGGGGGTCCCTTCCAACCTCTAAAGTTATGTGATTCTGTGAAGTAAAAGAATGAAAGACTGCAGGGGGGAAAAAAAGTCAGGGGAGGATTTCTTATGATTAATTATTTGCTGTACATTGAAGAAAAAGAAGAAAGTGCAGGGATAAAGGAATAAGGTGTAGCTGATTTTCTTGCAGCAGTGAAAATTTGACAACCCTCTGCAGACAGCTTTTATTTTCATTCTGCATGAAGCTGATCATGCAGCTTTCATCAAGATTTTGCTGTGACATCAAGGGGTGTTGTGTCTGGATGAAGACAGAATAAGCAGTCATTGTACTGGGAGATAAGTGGTATATTTAATGATGGCCTCACCTTCAATGTTTTCTTAGATGTAATGTTTAAAATCTTTTTGTAATCAGAAGGTAAAATAATCAATGAAAGAAGCTGTCCCTCAGAATCAACATAATTTATGGCAATGCTGTGAATCTTTACTGTTTATTTCACTATAAGACAAGCATTATGCAAATTACATTCCAGGTGGAGCTGAAAGGACTGAGTGACCATAACAGCTACCACAGAAAAAAGTCTGATTATTGAAGGAGGGTCTAAATGTTGTTGGTAAATACATCAGTCTGGCTGGTAGTAAATTGAGTTGAGGCATAACACAGCTGTCTTAAGGACTTTATAAAGAGGATAAGCAAAGAAAAAAAATGAAACAAAAAAAAACCCAAGCTAATTTTTTTTTACTGATCCCCTTACTCCCTTTGTGTGTCTGTCTGACTGTACCTGACACTTTTGTGTCTTGCTCCCATGTGCCTCTCACCCTTGTGGGGAAAGGTTTTACTTTAAAATAACAAACCTGACATCAGGAGGATGTCATTCACTTTTGCCTTGCCCAAACTTCATTTTCTCTTTTTTTAGAAAACAGTTATTTACTTAATAAAGCATAGTTAAATAAAATTGAATCTGACTTTTTACCAACTTTGTAATTTTCTATAAAATAAGTTGAAGTAATTGGACTAAGTAATGATGACACATTTAATTTAAAAGCATTTTTAGATTACACATAATTGATTTTAAGACATTGACTGATTGCTGTAAAAAGCTTGGTTTTAAGTGGGTGACAAGCTGATGATGAGCATTAATGGATTTTGCATTGAGGAATTTGAATTGGAAAGGAATTTAGTCAGAAGAGAATACATGTTTCTGTCTTAAAAATGCATGACAAGGAAGATGGATGCTACATCCCTGAAAACATCCTGAAAAAACTAAGTTTGAAACTTTCTGGCAGAAAGTATAATGGCCTATAAACACATTGTATTTAAACTCAGAAGATTTATGTTTAGTCACCTATTTCCCTACTAACACCCCCTGGAGGTGTTCAAGAAAAACCTGGATGGGGCACTTAGTGCCATGGTCTAGTTGACTGGATAGGGTTGGGGGATAGGTTGGCCTGGATGATCTTGGAGGTCTCTTCCAACCTGGTTGATTCTATGATTCTCTTAAAGTCTTAAATTATAAAAAACAATAGAAAGAAGATTTTAAAAACCAAATGTGCTAAGAAAGGAGCATAAGCTCCCAAGGAAACCTAAATCAGCTCTCAGGTGCAAGCAATTTCACTTCTGTTAACTACCCAGTACATTGCTGTCCTTATTTAAAAGCTTGATCATGATTTGAGTCCTGGAGTTTGTTTTCTGGAGCCTCAGGTGGGCAGGGCATTTCATGAGCATCTGTGGAGACAGAAGAGATTCTTTCTTACTTTTAAACATTACAGGAATATATGCTTATATGGAGTTGCCATCCCTGGAGGTGTTCAAGAAAAGCCTGGATGAGGCACTTAGTGCCATGGTCTAGTTGATTGGACAGGGCTGGGCAATAGGTTGGACTGGATTATCTTGGAGTTCTCTTCCAACCTGCTTGATTCTATGGTAGTACGATTCTTATATTATCCTACTACTTCAGTTATGTCAGGAGAGCAAAAAGATAACAGCTATTATTTTAGAGCTGTAGAAATAAAGTGGAGCTATAGATGAAAATCTTAGTGTCTAGTAGGGTCATGATAAAATTATTTGATCTATGGGAAAGGCAAAAGAGTTTAATATTTTTTTTAATAGATGTATTGGTCTGGAGAGAAAAGGGCTGCCCCTACATATATAAAAGCATAGTAGCAAAAGTACAGGATATTTAATTTTGTTTTTATAAAATAATAACTGAAAATAGGTATTTGATTCTGGAATTGTCTGTGTTGTGTGTGCACAAGATTGACTGTCACATGGTTAGTGCAGCTTCTTGCCAGGGCAAATTAAAGTATGTGAAAATTGAAGGAAATTACTTGAGGCATGAGGGACACTGTCAAACATTGCTGTTTCTTAAGGCTGTTGAAATCCTGACTGTGATGCCAGTTTGAACAGCTGTCCACAGAGAGCTGAAGTTGAAAATGAAGTTTCTTCATTTATTTTTACCTCAGGAAAGTAAACAATTCTGTATTTTAAAGGAATGTGGACTACGTGTTAGGAAGGCAGTAGATTGGATCTACCCTTTCAATGTCATAGCTGTAACTCAGCTGTATTTCACATGCTGACATTTACTGTAAGTATCAAATAAGAGAATCACAAAACTTTAGAGGTTGGAAAGGACCTCCAGAGCTTACGGAGTCCAACCCCCCTGCCAAGGGAGGATCCCCTAGGGGAGTTCACACAGGAACACGGCAGGTTTTCAAAGTCTCCAGAGAAAGAGACTCCACAACCTCTCTGGACACGGTATTCCAGATGAGATCTCACCAGGACAGAGTAACTAATCTGTATTGTAGGAATTTATTTCAGCGCGTGTCTTGGAGGACTTTATATCTTCCACTATATCCATTAACTAGGCAATATTTGCAGCTCAGATTTTCTCTTTTCATCACATATGAATGCCCCAAGGTTCTCTGCAGTTCTGCCAAATCTGTGTATCTCTTGATTCACAAAAATGTGGATGTATACATGCATGTACACCAGGGCTGCTGGAAGGGTGACTCAGTTGATGGAGTTTGAGACCAGTCATGAGAAGATAGAGCTGTCCAGTGTTAAGAGCAGCAGTGAGGTTCTAAGAGGAACGGAGAGTTGCTGTTCAAGCCTGCCACTGGTTCATTTGAGTCTAATCTACTTCTTAATGATACTAATATTGGTTTCTCTGTAATGAAAATATTTCACCAGCTCTGTGAAATGATTCAATTTCTTTTGGTTGTTTTTTTTACCATTTTCACTGCTATGTCCAACTCAAACAATTCTGGATTCCACAGCACGTAGCAGAAAATCCATGCTCTTTGATTCTTCATTTTCTGCTACTAAATCTCAGTCCTTTTCTATTAGTGTGGTCTTGAACATTACCCATCTCTTTTTGTCTGATATTTTAGTCTCCTTCTGTCTTGACAGTGATTCTCAGTATTTTTTTTTTTAATTTTTAATGAATAATTTGACTTCTTTGGCATAAACTACTTGTCCAAAGGTCTTTAATGTTTTGTGTCCCAGGACCACTTTTTAAGAAATGCCTCAAATAACTTGACTAACAGCAACTGATTCACTTTCATCAGACTAATTGACATTTCCCCTTGTTCTTACTACTCCCGTGATTCTTTAATGAATTCCTATTTTCCTCAGACTTGACTTCCATTAAACTTGACTTTTTTGTAGCTGTCTTCTGCCAATAAATTCTAGTCAGAGTTTAAGTACTTGAGGCACTGTCAAACGCTGACATTCAGTGAAACTAAATCCATTTCATTTCTTTGTCTACAAGTTCACTTATCTTTTCAGAGAAGGATATCAGGCTAATATAATGCAATCTTTTTTTGCAAACTCATGATTCATTTAGTTCCATTTTCCATTTACATCTATATATAAAAGCCTAACACTGAGGCTATACAGCAAAACAAATTCAATAAGAAAAATGAAGTATGAAAATAACTTTAGATAGTGCCATATCTGCAAGTGAAATATAGGAGTTTAGATACTGCCAACTCAGGCTTCTAAATATGTTCACATCCCTTACACACTATAGTGTAGCAGTTAAAACTAAGGCATAACTTTAATCCAATATCCTTTGATTCCTGTGGTATACAGAAGAGATAGAGAAGCCAAGTTAATGCTGCTCTCTTTCCCCGTTTGGTAGGTAGGATGTGGGGGCTTTTTAGGTTTTGCAGTTAGTTTGTGTTTCTAGCAGATAAATCTGCTTCATAGTTACTTAGCTGGTTTTATTTCTGTCACTCATATAGAGCTGATAAAAAATTGTTTTATGAGTAAGGATAGCCTTTGAATATTTGCCATGCCAGTCATCAGTAAGTTACTCCCAAATACAACTTCTATCAAGTGTATTCTATTTTAAGCAAATATAGATAAATATGAAATATTACAAGATTTTGGGAGAATACTTATTAAGGAATCAGAAAGCTTAACAAAATTTTAACTGTTGCAAGTCATACACTGCTGGCTCATGTTGAGCTGGCTGTGGATTGACAACCCCAGGTTCTTTTCTGCTGGCCTGCATACCAGCTGCTCTTCTCCAAGACTGTCTCATTTAATGGGGTGTTTGTGACCAAAGTATGGGACCTGGCACTTGGCCTTGTATAACCTCACACAGCTGTGCTCAACCCATAAACCTCGCCTGTCCAGATCATTCTGTAGAGCCTGCCCTCAAGAAGGTCAACACTACTTCTCATCTCAGTGTTATCTACAAATTTGGGGATGAACTAATCCCATTGTCCCCGTCATTGATAAAGACATTCAAGCAGACTAGACCAAATAATGAGCCATGGGGAACAACACTTGGAACTGGCCACCAAGTAAACTCAAGTCTGTTCACCACTACTCCTTGGGCCTGTCCATCCAGCCATTTTTTTTTACCCAGACAGCCCATCCATGCCACAAGCAGTCAGTTTCTCCAGGAGAATGATGTAGAAAACAATGTAAAAGGCTTTCCTAAAGCCTAGGTAGAAAAAAATGCACAACTTTTCCCTCACCTACTAAGCAGGTCACCTTGTCATAGAAAGAGATCAGGTTAGTCAGGCAGGACCTGCCTTTCATAAACTCATGCTGACTGAGTCTGATTGCCTGTCCTGTATGTGTCATGTGATACTCAATACTAGGGCACTGCATAACTTTTCCAAGCACCGAGGTCAAGATCTCATGTCTGTAGCTCCCAGTTCCTCTTTATGGCCTTTCCTGTAGACAGATATCACACTTACTAAGCTCTGTTCAACTGGGATGTCTTTAGTTAGTCAGGACTTCTGGTTAATGATGGAAAGTGGCTTGATGAGCAGCTCTCTTCTGGCTCCATAGATTTGCCTGTGTCTGATTTATTTAACAGGACATGGAGTATTTCCTCTTGGATTAAGAGGGCTTCATTCTGCTCTCTATTCCTGTCTTTAATGGAGTGGGTCCAGAGGAGGGTCATGAAAATGACCAGGCAGTTGGAGCCTACAAGAATAGGCTGAGGGAGCTGGGGTTGCTCAGACTGAAGAAGAGAAGGCTCTGGGGTACCTGAAGAGGGCCTACAAGAGTGGTGGAGAAAAATAGGTCTGTGGTAATAGGACAAGGGCCAATGACTTCAAAATAGAGAAGAGCAGATTTAGATTGCCTCTTAGGAACAGGTTCTTTGCTATGAACAGTTAGGAACTGTTCTTCACACTGGAGCAGGTTGTTCAGGGAAACTGTTAGGGCCCCATTCCTGGAGATATTGAAGGTGAGGCTCTGGACAACCTGATCTAGCTGAAGATGCTCTTGCTGACTGCAGCGGGGTTGGACTAGGTAACCTTTGGAGGTCACTTCCAGCTCAGACCATTCTATGATTCTTTTTGCTCAGAGTGCTGTGCACTCAGAGAAAGCTGGTCTTAGTAAAGGCTGAGGCAAACATGACCTTAAGTGCCTCATCCTTTTCCTGATCTCTTACCACTATGTTTCCTTTCACATTCAACAGTGATTCTCCTTAGTCCTCCTTGTGTTGTTGATGTTATTTATAGAAACATTTTAATTGTCTCTTATGGCAGTAGCCAGATTAATTGCTAGTTGTGCTTTGGGCCTTCTAATTTTCTCCCTCCATAAACTCATCGTACCTTTATAGTCCTCTTGAGTGGCCTTCTTCATTCATAGGTTAGAAACTCTTCCTGTCCTCCCTCTCTCTGAGTTCCAGCTAAAACTCTCTGTTAAGCCAGGCAGAACAAGGAGCAATGGATGGAATTTGAGGTGTTGGAAGTTTTGTGTAAACATGGCAAAAATTTTTTCCACTGTGAGGGTGACAGTGCACTGGAACAGGCTGCCCAGGGGCTTGTGGATTCTCCTTCTCTGGAGATATTCAAGACCTCCTGGATGTGTTCCTGTGTGCTCTATTCTAGGTGACCTTGCCCTGGCAGGGGGGTGGAGTGGATAAGCTTTCAGACCCTGGTCCCTTCCAGACCCTGACATTCTGTGATTCTGTGATACCATCACCCACAAGTCCTGCTTTGTTCACAAACAGGTCCATGAGGAAGCCTTCTCTCATTGGCTTCCTCACCAGCTGTTTCAGAAAGTTATCTTCCACAAACTGCAGGAACTTCCTGCAGTGTTACTTGTTTATTGTATTTTATTTCCAGCAGATGTCTGATAATTTGAGGTCCTTTGTGAAAGAACATGCTAGAAATTCTGAGATTACTCCCAGCTGCATATAGAATATTTCATCTGCTTCTTTATCCTGCTTGGCTGGTCTGTAGCAGACTTCTACTATGATATCTGCCTCGTTGGCCTTCCCCTTGATTCTTACCCATAAATACTCAAACTCATCATCACTGTCATCAAGCTATAGAGAGTTAAAATCTGTCTAGAAACATCGATGCAGAGTTTCCCTGATGTTTTTGTTCCACTTCTATCTCTCTAATGAGAAGAAAAATGGTACTATGGCAACATTAGCCCAAGGCTAAGCAGGAAGATGCTTTGTGGGAGAAAACAAAAGCCAAAAAATAACCAGCCACGAAAAATCCAGCTGGATGGAAAGCGAAAGAACTGATATTAAAAGAGTGTTATTTATTCCCAGTAGTTAAAACAAATATGGAAGTCAAATCCCTTCAACAATGTTTGAGAGATAAGAGAGCTTCCAAGTTCCAAGGCAGTCCAGTTTTCACTAGCAAAGAGAAACTCTGGTTGAACTAACTGAACCTTTAAATGTTGATAATTCTACATACTGCTACTATGAAAAACTCCAGTGAGCAGATTAGCTGCTACCCATCAGTTCTCTTCAGCACTAAGCATTATAGAGAGGAAGAACATTTTTTCCCCCTCCTGTTAGGGCAAGTACAGAAAGTCAGCTAATGCTGATGTTCTGCCAAAGGTACTTTAAAATCTGTTTAATATACACTCCTAGTTCGAAGAGGAAAGTGAGCTGTCAGTGCCTCCTTTTTTACCTTCTTTTTTTTTTTCCTGGTCAATACCTGATAGCTTTTGGTTAAACAAAAAAATGCTTTTAGATGTTAATATTCTTTAATGCTTGGTGTATTTACCTTGGTAAGCCTTGCCCAGAAACAGGTAGGATTTTTGACAGCTCCAGTACAGTAAGCATTGATTTACTTCAAAAGGGCATCATTTGGTATTCTCAGAGATATCTGGGGAAGTTTGTTTCTCATTAAAATGACATTCTGCTTTCCATTGCCATTCACTGTAATTGTAGCACAAAGCATTGTGTACAGAGTACAAGGACACAGCTGAGCCTTTTGTTTCCTGGAGAGTGATAACCTGCAGTTCATGTGCAAGTTGGAAGGGAAAGGATATACTGAAATGGGGAAGAAGGATTGAAAAATTACTGTTTCTTCACTGAGGAGAGCTGCACACTCATGCAATTCATTAGTCTGCCTGGGCACTAGGACACTGTGCTAATTTAGGTAACGAGACAAGCAATATATGAGTGAGCACATTAATGATCAATTTCTCTTCCCACTGAATGAGAGCATTTCCCAAAGGTCACCGATGTCTTTGCTGCCTGTGCCAGCACAGGTACAAAATAGAGAATACCAGGGCTGACCCAGGCCAGCAGTGGCACAGCACAGCCATGCCTCATACACCCCAGGTTGCCTGCTGCAGCGCCCAGCCTCCCTCCCCCACCACTCACTAGCAAGGGAAGAAGTGAAAAAAAAAGCTGCTGAGGAATGGAATGGAAGAGCAGGGAGCAAAAAGATAGGAGAGGGAAATAAAAACCTTTGATAGAGTTTTCAAGCAGAAAGTTAAAACCAATGAGTTGGCTGGAGCAGTGTGTCAGCACTGCAGTGGTTGTGATTAGAAACTTTCTTCACACCTTTTGACCTATTTAGTAGTGAAGATTTATGTGTCCATTCACAGCTAGAATCTCATCTTGTTTCTAAAGACTAAAATGTAAGATTGTCCTCTTTACTTTTTAGACATTCTTGTTATTGTAGATCAATGAGAAGGCACAGAGAAAAAGCTCTGAAATGTTTGTGTATGATTAACAATTTATCAAGTTGTCTTATAGCTACCTCTCGCTTTTTAGTTGTTTAAAGAAGGTTTGCAAAAATGCCTGCAGTGGTGGAGAGGGAATTAAACAGTTCATACTTTGGAAAAAAAAAACCCACAGGCATGTCTTAAGTCCCAACTGTACAATTATTAGCAGATATATTTAACTTTAAGCTTGATGTGACCATGCAACTGAAGCCTCTTCCGTTAGTTGTTTGCTGTGTCTTAATTGTACTGTATATGGAGGAATCAGCTTAGCAGTCACATTTGGTGAGTCATTGCCACATTTCATAGAGGATTCATAAAGATGCATTTAAGAGTGAGCAATGTTTGACAGATTATATCATTAGAAATAATCAAGAAAAAAAATACTGTCTCATAGCAAAATTTTATGCTTAAGACATTTAGATATCTGTCTGTCTTCTAAAAACATGTGCTTATGCCAGCAGGAGTAGGGAAGTTTTTGTTCCCCTGTCCTCAATCTTGGTGAGGCAGCATCTTGAACACTGTGTTCAGTTTTGGACCCCTCGCTAGAAATAAAAACATTACATTACTAGAGCGTGTCCAGAGACAGACTACAAAGCTGGTGAAGGGTCTGGAGAACAGGTCTGATGAGGAACAGCTGAGGGAACTGGAATTGTTTAGTCTAGACAAAAGGAGGTTGAAGGGAGACCTCATTGCTCTCTACAACTACCTGAAAAGTGGTTGTAGTGAAATGGGGCTTAATCTCTTTTCCCTAGTATCAAGTGATAGAATGAGAGAAAATGGCCTGAAATACTGTTGTGGGAGGTTTACATTGGATATTAGGAAAGAATTATTTACAGAGTGAGTGGTCAGGCATTGGAATAGGCTGTCCAGGGAGGTGATGGAGTCACCATCCCTGGAGGTGTTGGAAAAAAC
Source organism: Pogoniulus pusillus (assembly GCF_015220805.1). Taxonomy (NCBI): domain Eukaryota; kingdom Metazoa; phylum Chordata; class Aves; order Piciformes; family Lybiidae; genus Pogoniulus; species Pogoniulus pusillus. The sequence continues at coordinate 26,524,447 of NC_087275.1, forward strand.
GTGGACATGGTACCTCGGGACATGTTTTCAGTGGCTATGGTGGTCTTAAGTTCATGGTTGGATTTTATGATCTTGGAGGTCTTTTCTAGCTGAAACAATTCTATAATCCTATCAACTCAAAAATGCTGATCCCTATCTAGATCTGGAAACTTATCTCTAAAATGCAAGACCTTGTTAATTAGAGTAAAACTCAACCTGAAGATTGAGTGGATCTCTATCAATCTTAGATTATTTAGGAACTATGTAATTCCTATTCTGTTGAATTTCAGAGAGGTAAAGACATTAACCACAGCCTGAGTGTACTGGGGTTGTTTAGCCTGGAGAAGAGGAGGCTCAGGGGTGACCTCTTTGCTGTCTACAGCTACCTGAAGGGAGGCTGTAGCCAGGTGGGAGTTGATCTCTTCTCCCAGGCAACCAGCAAAAGAACAAGGGAACACAGTCTCAAGTTGTGCTGGGGGAATATAGGCTGGATATTAGGAGGAAGTTCTTGCCAGAGAGAGTGATTTGCCATTGGAATGGGCTGCCCAGGGAGGTGGTGGAGTTGCTATCCCTGGAGGTGTTCAAGAAGAGCCTGGATGAGGCACTTAGTGCCATGGTCTAGTTGATTGGACAGGGCTGGGTGCTAGGTTGGCCTGGATGATCTTGGAGGTCTCTTCCAACCTAGTTGATTCTATGATTCTGTGAAGTGTAATAGAGCCACTTCCTTAACATTAAAAGCACCATTATTATTAGACTAATTTCTCTCTAATGTTTCTTGTTGCTTTTGTACCACATCCACTGCTTTAAGCTTGACTTACAGCTTTTCTTTCAGAGATCTATCAAATAATGATTTAAAGATCTGCAAAGAACACCAAACCAGAAACACTTTCTTTGACACTCAGACATTTGCAGTGGTTGTTCTGAACTTACCCACCTTCATCTTGCTGTCATTATATACTTTCTTTTGCTGGACTGATAGCTGCCTGCTATTACTGATTTCTTTGAACATGAGTATTTTCAAACAGTAATTTCCTCTTAACCTTCTCTTAACAGCCTCGATAAAATAGCAAGTAAACAAAGCCAGCCGAAATAAGGCAGGTTTCTAAATCTGTCTTTTCCCATGATGAAGGTTCAGCTAGGCTAGGGGTGCCTAGCCTGTAATTTTAAAGATTACTTTCACCCTTTAGAGTAATAAATCTCTTCCAATTACCACCTGATACTTTTTTCTCTGTTGTGTGGCAAAAATTCAGTCAGTCTTTGTTACAGGACTGTGTATATCCAGTTATGTTTTCAGAGAGCTTGTTCCTTCATGCATGGGGATGATCACATTTTTCTTCACACGGTGCCTTCACAGAATCATAGAATGGTTTAGGTTGGAAGGGACCTTACAGATCATCCAGTTCCAACCCCCTACCATAGTCAGGGACTTCTCCCACTAGAACAGGTTGCACAAGGCCTCATCCAACCTGGCATTGAACAGCTCCAGGGAGGGAGCATCCACAACCTCCCTGGGCAACTGTGTCACAATTCCACTTGGGAAATGACTATGTTTTAGTAGTGCTGTATGTGGAAGAAGAGAAAAGGACTGTTGCAGAAAAACAGAAATTTTGATTATGAGTGTAACACAAAACTCAATCTAAAAACATAGAAACAGTTCAAAAATATTACCTCAGGGAATCACTGACTTTGTACATATGTTGGTCTGTTTTAGCTAAGTACTAATCCCTGTATTCCAAACGCATCTCTGAGAGGAGACTGCAAACAGAAGAAAGTTTGCCCAAGTTCATATTGATTTCATTAACAAAGCTCCCTGCTGGCTTCCACAGCACAGGATCAAAATCTCAATGATTATGAAAATCATTGAATCCATTCTTGTTTGCATTGTTCCTTATATTTCACTTATTTTAAAAGATAAATAGCATTCAGTGAATTGGGAGCAATCATTCTTCTACAACTCTTAATTGCTTGATAATTTCACATACCCATTGTGTTGCAGTATAAAAATAACTATTCCTTTCTTCTGGATAGCAAAAGAAAAACCAGAAGAGCAAGATGAGAAAACCTACTTTTATCACTAGATTATCACTTTGTCTTTAAAGATAAAAACTTTTGAAATAATACAATTAGCTTCTCTTGTTCTTTTGTTAACCTTCCTGAGGTTTTATTCAGGTCCAGTGTCTGTATTACCTTTGGTGTAATTGCAACTGATGGGAGGACTGTTTTAGTGTATTTTACAATCCACATCTTAGAAGTTGTGTCAGTTTATATTATCATAATGAACATTTGCAACTCGCTTTATGTATGCAGACTCAGGACTGCCTAATTAATTGGGATCCAAACAGCAAGCATTCTGACAAGTCTTCTAGGGCATATTATGCTGTAATTCCTACGGTGTTTTGAAGAGGGGAGAAATGGGGACAGTATTTGATTGAGCACCATAACTCATTCTGCTTGGAAACCCCATTGGTCTGTCAAAGAATTAGCCACAAGTCTGAGGGAGCAAGTTAATTTACACTATCTTAACAGACTGTTTAACTGAATTAAGCCTTATCAGTAGGATGTTTTGTTAAAAAGGTTTTGGGTTACTGCAGATTGGAGCTATTGCTGTAAATGTGACCATTTAAGATTGTACAAGCCAAGCAGTATGGGGCTTTGTACCAGAGTAAGAAAATGCAGAAAAACAATTAATAATACCAGTTGTGATTCATAGAACCATAGAATCAACCAGATTGGAAGAGACCTCCAAGATCATCCAGTCCAACCTATCACCTAGCCCTGAGCAGTCAACTAAACTATGCCACTAAGTGCCTCTCTGGCAAGAACTTCCTCCTAACATCCAGTCTATATCTCCTCCACAACTTGAGACTGTGTTCCCTTTTTCTATTGCTGATTACTTGGGAGAAGAGACCAATCCCTACCTGGCTACAGCCTCCCTTCAGGTAGTTGTAGACAGCAATGAGGTCCCCCCTGAGCCTCCTCTTCTCCAGGCTAAACAACCCCAGCTCCCTCAACCTCTCCTCATAGCATTTAAGTTCCAGACCTTATTCCTTCTTCTTCAGTACTATTACTCCAGAATGGGTCAGTACAGTGCTGGTTTTTTTTAGTTGCTTGTAATTTTGGGTTTTGTTTTACTTTCCTGGCACAGAGAGTGCAAAGATCTTGGTCGTGGGATCAGAGTAATGCTGTGGTCAATAAAACCTGTAATATAGTCTGAAGCAAACATACTTCACCTGAATGTAAACAGATGGTTTTGCTGTTACAGCAGGTCCTTTTCCCTTCCTTAAGAAATACATTTGAATGAATAAGCTTTACTAAAAAGTAAAGTATAAATGGTAGCTCGAATTTTCTTGTAGCCAAGCTCATTATTATTTAGGTAAAGTCAGAGAATAAAAGATAAATATAAAATAAATGAAATTTTCAGGAAAATGAATAAATTTAGAAGACAAGGAGGGAAAAAACAAGGGCAAAAAGTCCTGAAAAGTCTTAAAGGGTCTATATTTCTAATGAATTACAGGGAAAAGTTATACTCTTGAGGTCACATCAAATCTGATGTTCTTTCCTTGATCTGAGTGTCCTGGATTTACAGCCCACTTCTCTCTCCTGAGCAGCACAGGGAGCTCTGGTAACAAGGTCCAGTGTACAAGGCTTCCCAAGGATGTATATAAAGCATGAGCCTATCTTCATGAGGGGTTTGGTTTAAAATTCATCTTGACAAGGCCACTCAGTTGAAAGCAAACACTGACGTAGTTTGGAGTGCCCAAATATCCTGGTCCTTATGTTAGTTGTTGTAAGAAACTGTATAAAGGAATGCAGTGCTTTTGAGGGGGAATGGATGAAGCAGCACAGGGTTTTTTTGAGGAATGAAGGGATTGAGGTAGTAATTTCCCTTAGAAGCTATTCCAGATGTTTTCTTGGTAGTGGTGAAGGGGAAAAGTAAATGTAACTGGCTCAAAAGTTAAGGAAGGAAATGTAGTGCAGAAGAGAGAGTAAGGACTGCCCTGCAGGAGTTAGGGGAACTCTGCTAGAGCCTTCAGTTGCTGCCTGAGGAGGCAGGAACTAGAATATCTTGTAATCATTTTTACTATATAGCTTACCTAATTATGAATTTAGCCAAACTCTATGCAAACCATTTAGAGCAAATTTCAACTCTAAAACTCATTGAAACGTGGCTTATACATTTATTAGAAATCATTGCATTCAGCAGACAATATTTGCATCTTGGGATTTTCTGGCAGCTGTCTGTAGATAAGGTTCTCTTTTTTAGTAGTTTAGTACCCTAGGAAGTTCTAACTGGTGTTTGAGACTGGGTTTGCATGGAGATAAGGATTTAATAATGTTGCTTTTACTTTATCACAGCACCAGCTGACAACTGGACAAGCTTTGGTACATTTTCCTATATCTGATAGTATCTTTAATTCCTGTTTACACAGTTTAAACACAGTATGTATGGTCTTCCAGGGCAGAAATAGCTTTGTCTCCATTCAACCAAGCACTCATCATACTGCTACAGTAAGAACAGTCCATGAATATTCCTGAGAAACTGAGTCAGAATGCATACAACTGCAACAGTGAGGTCATTTGGGAAGGAAGTAGAATCTAACAGATCTTAGTAACACATGAAATTTTAGCATTATTACTCCTGAAAACACCCCTGACTCCAAAGTTGTATGTCATATATTTATGCATTAGTTTTCAGGCAGATTACAGTGGGCAGCACAGTACTGGCTCACTAACACATAACACTTGCCATCCTCTCAGCATGGGGTGGATAAAAACCTCTGCAACAGATAGGCAGTTCTTTTTATGCTTTATTAAAACTGTATGGCAAAATGCACACATTTTGATTTCCTGACCTAATGAGGCAGCCCTTTATTATCACAAAGAAGACATTAGAATGAACAGACACGTTTGGGTTAGGCTTACATACAGTATCATCAGGAAGTCCAAGCTGTGAATGTATAAAGGAACTGCAAATAGAAAAATCGCAACCACCTGATGTAAGGGGTTACATTTTTTGGGTCATTTGAAGTGTTTTCAGGGACTATGATCTATATCCTTTTTGTATAGTCCTTCTTGGGGAGAAAAATGTCAAAATATTATTATGTCTTGTAACTTTGAAGAAAACACTGTTTTAAAAGCTGTGTGATTCCTTGGCAGGCTGTTATTGCTTGATAACACTGGCAAGAAAAAAGCATAAGACAGAAGTACAAAAATGGGGGAACAGGTTGATGAAAATAGTTTTGTGCTTAAAAATATATACACACCCACCCTAAACCCCTGAAACATAGTCTGCATATCTGCCCATGCATATCACAGTATCATCAGGGCTGGAAGAGACCTCACAGATCATCAAGTCCAACCCTTTACCACAGAGCTCAAGGCTAGACCATGGCACCAAGTGCCACGTCCAATCCTGCCTTGAACAGCCCCAGGGACGGCGACTCCACCACCTCCCCGGGCAGCCCATTCCAGTGTCCAATGACTCTCTCAGTGAAGAACTTTCTCCTCACCTCCAGCCTAAATCTCCCCTGGCGCAGCCTGAGGCTGTGTCCTCTCGTTCTGGTGCTGGCCACCTGAGAGAAGAGAGCAACCTCCTCCTGGCCACAACCTCCCCTCAGGTAGTTGTAGACGGCAATAAGATCTCCCCTGAGCCTCCTCTTCTCCAGGCTAACCAATCCCAGCTCCCTCAGCCTCTCCTCGTAGGGCTGTGCTCAAGGCCTCTCCCCAGCCTCGTCGCCCTTCTCTGGACACACTCAAGCATCTCAACGTCCCTTCTAAACTGGGGGGCCCAGAACTGAACACAGTGCTCAAGGTGTGGTCTAACCAGTGCAGAGTACAGGGGCAGAATGACCTCCCTGCTCCTGCTGACATATTCATGTGACATATACAACAGTGTGAGAAAGTATGAAAATACAGAAAAGACAGAATAGTTTGGTCTGTGTGCACTTAAAGGCAAGTGTATAGACATGCTCTGAGCATTCAGCCAGGCCTCTCAAGCACAGCACAAACATATCTTTTCCTCCATAATGTGACACTAAATAGAGCAGGTGTTGACTTCTGATCTCGGAGCAGAATCAATTTGCAGTGAAGCTTTGCCTTTGAGTTTTTTTTTCCCTGTGATTTTATGAATTTCCTCTTGCTGAAAGCCTTTGTGGGTTTTATATTTTTGGTTGGTTGGTTATGGGGTTTGTTTTATTGTTTTCCCTCTTCTCGAGCTATTCTTTTTCTAACTTCAGATTATAAAAAATAAACCCAAAACTTCATCTTTAAGAAGATTTCTCACTCTGTAAAGAAACCTCATTCGGTATTTGCAACTCTCAGTTACAGAAGAATATGATGTTTCTTTGTAGAAGGCTTCTTCTCATGACCAGTTGATACAGCAGTTTGAATTACTTACATTCTCTGTGTAAAAATCCGTTCTTTCTTGCAAAAACATACAAGTTTCTCTCCTGTGTTCCAAATTGCTTAGGTTTATCTCTTGTGTTCCAAATTGCTTAGGTAGACAAAGGTAAACAAGATCTCTGCTCTGATATCAAGCCATCTGTGTGGGTTTTATCTTTCACTGGCTGTGTTCCCTGTAACAGCATCTGGTTCCTCAGTGGCTTTATAGAACAGCTACTCCATGTCATAGAATCATTTAGGTTGGAAAACACTTTTAAGATTGAGTCTAACCACTATCTAACTCTACCAAGTCTGGTGCTAAACCGTGTCCCTTAGCACTGCATTTATTCATCTTGTAAACATCTCCAGGGATGGGGCATTCAGCCATCTCCCTGGGCAGCCTATTCCAGTGTTCGATAACTCTTTCAATAAAGAAGTTTCTTCTAATGTTCCATCTAATCATCCCCTGCTGCAGTTTGAGACCATTTATTCTCATCACTTATTTCTAGGGAGACCGACACCTACCTGACTGCAGCCTCCTTTCAGGTACTTGTAGAGTGCAAGGAGTGAGGTCTCCCCTCAGCCTCTTTTTTCTCCAGATTAAACAATCCCAATTCCATCAGACACTCTTCATAAGACCTGTTCTCTAGACCTTTCACCACCTTATCTGGACACACTCCAGCAGCTCAATGTCTTTATTGTAGTGAAGGCTCCACAACTGAGCACAGTACTTAAGTGTGGCCTCACCAGTACTGAATACAAGAGGCAGGTCACTTCCATGTTCCTGCTTGTCACACTATTTCAGGTACAGGTCAGGATGCTATTGGCCTTCTTATCTACCTGGGCAGTGCTGCCTCATATTCAGTCAGCTGTCAACTAGTACCCTGAGATCTTTTTCTCCAGGGTAGTTTTCCAGCCACTCTTCCCCAAGTCTGTAGCATTGTATGGAGCTGCTGTGACTGATGTGCAGGACCTGGATCTTGTTGAATCTAGAACACTTGTTGAAATATAACATCTTCCTTCCCCAAGTCAATTCTTGTTGGGTAGTGGGGGGCAGAGAGGCTTCAGTGATGTGGGAGAAAGCAAGAAGTGGTGGCAGGCATGGCAAGATGAGAAGCCATTAAAAGCTTGAGTAAGAGGTGGTCTTTTGAGTTATTTGAGCAGCTCTTCCAGCCTACAAGCTGTTGTGGAGGGGATTTCTCTATTCCTCCCCTGTTGGGGGGGGGTGAGAAATTAATTTGAGACAGTTTTGATTTTTATAAAATTATTTATTAAAATTAATATTTACAAATTTATACCATCCCCAACCACTATGAAATCAGGTTCGTTGCAAAGTTATGAAAATAGCTTTGGATATATTTATTTACAGGGATTGATTATTAAGTGGAAATATCAAATTATTAACAATTATTGACAGAGAGAAAGATTCTTAGGCTTAATGCCTCTTAACCACTCTAGTGTTTGCCCAGCAAGGGCTGTAACTATGTGTGCTCTTTAGGTAGAGATAACTTATATTGCAAAGGTATCAAAGCTTACTTAGGTGTGCTGCTCTTGAGTATTAATCATGAATCACCCTCCTGGGAATCTGTCTCAGCATGTGCATAGTGTTTGGGGTCTTGAAGCTGGAGCCTGTCCCGGCTTGCAGGGATGATAAAGATTTTCCCAGTCTCTGGGGTAAATAGAGTTTCTCTAACCTTCTCTCCTGGAGTGAAGTGGGCTCTGCCTTGGTGCTGCAGCTTCTGGATGATGTTCATGTCCAGGGATGATCAGCTGGCAGGATTCCAGGTACAGGAGAAGGATTTGTCTGTGTAACCTCTGACATGGTCTGTCAGCTAACAGGCTGTGTTTGCAGGTTTGCAGACCATCTGGAAAGGGGTCTGCTGGCTCTGGGTCTTTCCAGAGTTACAGAATAGCTGGCAAGCAGGGTCTATGCTGGGCAAGCAGGGTCTATGCCGTGCTGCATGGAGATTTAACTCTGCAGATGAATCAAGATAGCTCTAGGCTTTAGGCAGGGGGTCTCGGCTCCCCATATATGTATGGTGCAGGCATGAATGTGCTCTGCTTCTCAAAGGGCTCACAGGTAGCGTGACTGCGCCTTGAGATCAATGCATGAGGTCTGGGCCTTGGTAATGCTTGCAGGTGAGTCAGGCCTGATCCTTTGTCTAGGCCATGCAAGCAGGTCAGTGCAGCAGGATGCTGCTGTGGATCAGAGCTGAGTCTAAATGCTCTAAGCTTCTGAACTGGTAAACAGTCTGGACCGTCTGAACAGACTGACCACGTGGTGCTGCTATGCACCCCTCTTTAAAGGCTCTGGGGGCGAGATTTGTGGCTCGTTGGACATCTAAAATGACCAATCAGGTTGGCCATAAGCCAAACCTTGCCCCAATAGGCAATAGAGACATGCTTGGACCCTCCCAATGGGGATTACCTGCCCGGACCTCAGGAGTACACGGGCTGGGCGTGTGTGTGTTACACAATTTGTTTGCTGCCTCGTGGGTCCTGGCAGAAAAACATGTCTGGGCATGTAGAGGCATAGGTAAGCCTCAGTTTTGGGGCTGCTGCCCCTCCACCACACAAGCTGGGCATAGGTCAGAGAACAAAAGTTTGTGTCCCTAAATTACGTTTGCAAAGCTTCTGTCTTATATGGGCAGAGAGTCCAAAACGAAACTGTGTTGTATGATTTTAGGCTTGCTTTTCTCAACAGATCATTTGTGGCTATATTTCATATATGACATGAAGGATTGTGTGTGACCAAGGAGTTTCACGGTTCTTTTGGATGTGACAAAATTTGCCCTGTGAATCCTCTTGCTGTTAGTCTAAGTTGCTTACAGATTGTAGCATTTATTTGAGAAAGAAATTTCCTCCTTTCACAGAAAGTGCTTACTTGTTTTTTAATAGCAATAACTTTTTCTAGGTGTAAGAGGACCTTATCAATAATGATTAAAATTTAGGGTTATGTTTGCTTACATCAGCTATGAGAGCATAAACAAATGTAGCCCTCCTGTGGAGCTTAGGAAAAATAGAATAGAAAAGCTATTGATAAATGCCAAACAAACATAAATGCTGAAAAGTAAGCACTTCTGTGAAATTGGTATGTTAACCAATTCTTTTATAGATGAGGCCTGTCCTTACATTCCTGTGATGCAGACACACAGAGTAGAGATGGAAGCAACCCTCCTTAGCAGTGCATGTCTGTCTTTTCACCAATCTCTTTAAGGAGGAGTAGATGGCATTGAAAATTACTTTTTAATTTTATTTAAATAACATGAAGAAATTAAGCAATATGACCTGGCTCATGCTAAACTCCTCTGTGCTCTCTAGACATGCTTTTATTGTGAATTATTAATTTATGTAACTGAGTCTACTCTTTCTCCTCCCTCTCCTCCCTCTCCTCCCTCTCCTCCCTCTCCTCCCTCTCCTCCCTCTCCTCCCTCTCCTCCCTCTCCTCCCTCTCCTCCCTCTCCTCCCTCTCCTCCCTCTCCTCCCTCTCCTCCCTCTCCTCCCTCTCCTCCCTCTCCTCCCTCTCCTCCCTCTCCTCCCTCTCCTCCCTCATTTTCATGCATATGTTGAATTTGTCCAAGACTTGAAGATCCAGGGAATAGACATTTGCGTATTCATACAACCCTTCTCTCCAAAACATGGTCTGACTGAGATCTCCATTTTATGAGTGTTACAAAGAACAAATAGCAGTATATGGAAATGAACATAGCACCCTTATTTATAATTACTTACTAACCTTGTTTTGTGTTGCTGGAATAAGCTTGCCATCATGTACATCTTCAGCCACAAAGTCACATAGTTTCTACCAAATCTTTAGAAAACAGGTCAAAGAAAATGCACAACTTGTCCTGCTCATAAAAGAGGCTTGAAATTGCATTTCTGAGTGTTCCAGAAGTGCAGCAGCGAGCTATTCTGGTGCAAGATATGCTGAGCCCTGCTGTAGGCACCAAGGCATTGCTCATGCTGCAACTGGCACAGAGAATGTGCCTAGATGCTCTATTATTTTGTGCATGCAATTAAAAATGTTATATCAGCCACCTTTCTTTCTATGCCTGCTTGAGTAGTTCAAATGGCTTAATCTACCAGCTTTTACTGAATGCTACTTTCAAGTAACTTTCTAGGCTGTTGTCTTAAAAGATGCTAAGTCTTGATTCAAAATACAACCCTGAAAGGATGTAAAATGACTTTTAGTTTCAGTGGAATCGATTGTTACAGTGAACAAAAGAAAGCTGAGTATGTTTCTTTGGGTGACAAAAGTAAAGCAGACAAAAGTTAAATTCAAGCCTACCTGAATTTATGATATTCTTTCTTTCTTTGCAGCTGAAGCGGGCAAAAAGTTTAGTAACTTGAACAAACTCATTTATGAATATGTCTAGTATATATGCCATACCCTTTCTTTCAATGGTGTGTGGCAGTTCCACTGCAAAAAGTGGAGTGAGTTGAAGAAAATGCACCCTGCTCTGTAGGGGAAGAAAGTATTCAAAAATTCTGTGTTTTGGGCTGGCACAAAATGAAATGTGTCTGGCCTGCTAACATCTCCATCATGCGAAATCCGTTGCCTGCATGCTGTGATTTTCACCTTCTTTTTTTTAGTTTTCATTATTATTTTTATTTTTGTACTTAACATTGTACTCAATATTTGGAATGAAACCAAATTCTGAGAAAGAAGCTGTGTACTCACAGTGTAGGATGCAAGAGAAGGGAAGAATCATAGAATCAATCAGGTTGGAAGAGACCTCCAAGATCATCCAGTCCAACCTAGCAGCCAGCCCTGTCCAATCAAGTACACCATGGCACCAAGTGCCTCATCCAATCTTTCCTTGAACACCTCCAGGGACGGTGACTCCACCACCTCCCTGGGCAGCCCATTCCAATGCCAATCACTCTCTCTGCCAACAACTTCCTCCTAACATCCAGCCTATACTTTACCCGGCACAACTTGAGACTGTGTCCCCTTGTTCTGTTGCTAGTTGCCTGGCAGAAAAGACCAACCCCCACCTGGCTACAGCCTCCCTTCAGGTAGCTGTAGGCAGCAATGAGGTCCCCCTGAGCATCCTCTTCTCCAGGCTAAATAACCTCAGCTCCCTCAGCCTCTCCTCACGGGGCTGTGTTCCAGGCCTCTCACCAGCTTTGTCACCCTTGTGGCTGGCCATAGTAAACTTTAAGTTTGGAGCATATAGCAATACCTGTTACTTCTGAACCCTCACTGTAGCCAGTTTCTTTGATGAAAAGAATGGATGTTATTTTTTGTTAGGAGGCTGATGTTTAGTTTCTGGCTTTGTTTCTTTGTGGGTTTGGTGTGGTTTTTTTTTTTTCGAGTTGTTTGTTGTTGCTTGGTTGGGGTTTTTTTGTTGTTTTGTTTCACTTTGTTATTTGTTTTTCTGGATTGGGTCCCCTACCAAATGGATGTTGATTAATATGATAATTTTTTTTTTATTTGCAAAGATTCCACAGTTTATGAAAGCTCCAGTTTTACACTGTCCAAAAAAAGCCAGCTTAGCTTAGATAAGAAAACCACCAGATTTCAGAGAGCTTTACAGTGCTGAAGATACAGTACCACACTATCCCAGAATGGAGTGGTTCTAAGTATTTATTATCTCCACATCTTTTGTCTCTTTGCTGTCTTGGTTTTATGTTGTGCTGTGCCTGACAGGACTGCATATTCTACAGTGCAGTTGAAGCACTAGTGTAACTCTTTCCTTGATCAATGCTTTGCCCACTGCTTTCTCTCCACAACTGTTTGTAAAACTACTAAAGGAGTGATTGAATTAAATCTGATATAGTATCTATGCTTGGTTTATAGGAGTTTTACAGAAGAACAACAGTTAATAATGTATTAATCAGATTAAATGGAATAATAAGGAGAAAAATATAGAAAGAAGAGAAAGATCCTTTTGTCTACATCACTCTCCTTAGTTATTTTTTTTCATTACTAATAAAAATGAAACAAAACTGACAAAGACACAAGTAAAAAAAAAAACCCAAACAAAACCAAACCCAAATCACAAAATAACAAAACAATCAAGAAACCCCAAAATCAAGCATAAAAGCCAAACAACCCTTTCAGGCTTAGAGCAAGCATAGTTACTGAAAGACAGCAGATGGTGTTAAAGTTGGTTGTGGTAACATAACATGTGTTGTACTGATCCTTCCCTGCTTATTTTTCCTTTAAAAAAAAAAAAAGGGAGTTGGAGGAAATTTTGCCTCTTTTATTTGATTTTCTGACAAGAATTAGGGAAGATTATACTGCAGATGGAAATGTACTGTGATGTGTGAAAGAGATGTAAGCTGGTTTTAGGGAAAGGATACACAAAGAGGAGCACATTGAAAAGCAGTTCCTGTCTGACGAAGCAGGTAGCTGGGTTTTTTTTCTTTGGGCCTCTAAGCCTATTTGAATAGGATTGTAAAAGCAGGAGGAATAATCTCTCTCATGCAGCTATACACTCTACTTCAGCTCCTAAATAAAAAGCAGACACATGAGTGTTTCTAATATATTGCTCCCTTGCCTTGCTCCTTAGGAGCACTCCTGCTCTCCTGCTGCAGCCTGCCCTCCAGAAATCCTGGGTGAAAGAGGAGGGCTGCTACTACTGGGGAACTAAGATTACTGATTAGGAGAGAACATAATCAGGTAGATTGAGCCTGTGTAGGGAGAAACCATTTCAGCAAGGAGGGAGGGAGTGCAGCACACGCTGGCTGCCTACCTTGGGAGAGTACCTTGCTGTTGTTCTACAAAACAAAACTGGCCGTAATTCTCCTGCCAGCTTCTGAGAAAAGGGTCCTCCTTTAGTGCCTGTGAAGCTGGAGGGTGATTGCATGCCCGGGACACCTGTGCCTGGCAATGAATCTCCCTCCAGGTTTTTCCTACTACAGAGAATGTGTTAGAGAGAAGTACCCACGGGGAAATGAACTAAGCGCTTCCCCACGAAGGTAGGAAGACACTGCGGTGCCAGCAATGTCTGGGGATGCCTCAGGTGAGTACGGGCCGTAAATGAATGCAAGGCATACTCAAAAGAGTGAAGAGCAGCAGCAACACAACCCTAAAGATGGCATTTAGGTCAGCTGGCTGCCTCCCGGGATATCTGTAGCTAGCTGGGGCGCTGCCTGCTGCGCAGAGGGTGCTGTGGGAAGCTCCTCTGAAACGGCTCCCAAGTTAAGGGCAAATGGGGCTCCCGGGAGGGGATTGATCCCATCACAGCATCAACTCCCTTCTGTCAGATAACCATGCCTTACATAACTTTATTTTCAAAACTGGTTGGTGAATATCAACAGGATGTTAGTAGAGAAAGGAAAGCAAACGAACTTTTGTATGCAGTGAGTCTTTGAACAGGTTAAACAGATTTCTGCTCTCTTTTTTCGCCCCTGCCTGTGGGTAGTGCATTGTGTTCAGATAACAATAGTGTTTGCACAGTTGTAGATAATAGACATTAGTTGATTAAAGAACATTTAGCTCTTTTACTAAATGATCTCATTATGAAGGCAGCAGAAAGCTATAAAGTTTGCTGCAAACAAATTTGGACGTGGTCACATGTATTACTCAACTGGTGATATAGAAATAGCTTGGAAACTGGGCCATCAGGAGACAACAACCTTGTGCTCACTCTAGGGTAATAGCATAGGCTTGTCTGCAGAGGATTGATGCTGAGAAGTAGCTAAGTAACTTCATATCTTTCAAGCAATTTGGAAATGAAACTTGAGAGAATATATGACTGTATATATGGCAAACAATGCTCCGCTGGGGAGGGGGAAAAAATAATGCTAACTTCTGTTATAAATAGATACCTTCAGATAGCGTAAAAAGTATCATTCTACTCTTCCTGCTAAAAATGGAGGCAGAATATCTCTTTGCTCTGAAACAAGCAATGTGGAAAGGGTTGGGTTTTTATTGTGTCACGCAGGGAAAACTCAAAAGTTTTTTGCAGCGGTTCAAAACTGAAGTACCTACAGGGTGTTTCAAAATTAATTTTGTTTTCTCATCCTATCTTTTATATCCTTCCTTAACTTGGAGGTATAAAATAATGGTTAAGCCATCACAGGGACGTGTAGCATTGTCATACCGGAGTGATTAAAATACCATCTCCTGTTACTAAATAGGTTTTATTAATTTTCTCTCTTAAGGAAAGCAGTGTTTTGTTTTTGTTTCAATATCTGTGCTTTATTCATAAGACATTTCTCTGGAAACTACAGAGGCCAGTTAATGGTTTATGAGTTCAAGCTGAGCTGAATATAGCGAAGCTCTGTCTTGCTTGACATTTCATCAAAAGCTGTGTTGATTTGCAATGTTTACGGACCTATTTATTGAACCTTCACAGCTTGAACTATGCCACTGAGCTTGTTGACATTGCTGAGTTTATCTCTTGGTGCTTGTGCAATCTCTGAAGAAAAGTTTAGGGCAAATGAGTTATAACAAACTTGTCACAGCTCATAAAATATGCAGGTAGGACAATGAAGTTGATCTTCTTGTTCATTGACCACGATACGTTAGAGAAACCTGAGTAGGCTAGCACAATCTCATCTGGATAGGTGAGTGTGTGTCCCTCTGTAACATTAACTGTCAGATTTGACTGCAGCATCTAACAGGCTTTTAAAATCAGCTCCTAAACAGAACGAGTATTTTCAGCTCACACGACTGTTTATATTTGAAAACAAAATTGGTCTGGTTTGCATCAAAAAGTCACATTATCTTACCTCCATCTAGATCTTATTTTGTGAGCAGTGATGTATCAGATGATCAAACAGCAAATTGAATCAGAGGCTTGGAAATACCATAAAAAACAGTTCAGCTTTTAACGGTGAGAGCATCCCATGCTCTGTGTTACTCTCCAGAACATGCTGTCTGCGTGGCCCCTATTTTTAGCCAATAAAATAAGATATGCCTTGCTATATAATCTGATGCCATTACTGGATCAATAGTGCACATTATCGTGGTTTCAGACACTTCTCTGTGTAACTTGACAGAAATAGATCAAAGATAGTGCAACTGCCTGGCATCTCTGCAAAAGCAAAAGAAAACTACGTGCTATTTATTCAACATCAGTAAAATGGATAGTTTAAGAAGTCAGGGATTCTTTTTTGAGTTGCAGAGAAAGCTGTTTTCCCATATGAACATTTTCGTAGCTACTATTAACAGAGTTAACATAGTTGTTCATTCTCCTTTTAAAAGTGTTTGTATGCAGCCAGCTATAAATACCCAAAAGGGAAACCAGATATTAAAACAAAAAAAAAATTAAAAAATAGTTGGAGAATTTTTCCATGTGGTTAAATGCTCTTTGATTGGGCTCTTGGTTCCTTTTCAACAATACTGAATAAAGAGTTTATGCTTTTTCAAATAAAAAGTAATTACTTATTGATTGAGTGCAAATTGTGTTCTAAGGGTACAATAAGAAAAAAAAAATCATAGGAATATGCTGGGGGCAATATTTGCTTTGCTTAACTATTGCTGAAGTAGCCTGCTGAATTATCTGGGTAGATTTACTAAGTTCAAGTACCCAGACAATAAAGAGCAATAGCACTTTGAGCCAGCAAGTCCAAGCAGAAAGTTAACATTGGTGTCTCGTTTCCTCAACTGCCTGCATATTAGCAGATTAAACTCCTAACTTAAAATGCTTGAATTTGGTTAGTGAGGGAAGTCACAATATACTTATTAGGACCTTGTATGAATAAGTTCAAGTAAAACATGCTTATGTATGGAGATACAGAAAGTACCAATCAACTCCTTATAATTTTTCCAATGACAAATGAAACATACTTTAGGGAGAACATTCAAACTAGCAAGGATTCATCAGCAGAAGTTCTGAAGTCTTCTGTGTGCATGAGAGGGTCAGCTGAAAGTCTGCAGAATGTACAGAAACTTAAAACTACTTGAAATATCTTTAAATAGTTGACCATATTTTGCAGGATTGTATGTGCTGTGATATTTCCTATCTTACTTCCTATCTCTCAAACTACACTTTTTCCTATGTTATTTGTTGGATTGGCTTGTGGAATTCTTTTTCTCTTACAGTGCAAATATTTTCCTCATCCCTTTTTCTCTTTTTTACATGAAAATTCACCAAAAAAAAGGCAGACACATGAGCTTCAAGTGTCTTCAGTCTGTGCTGCCTCTTGTACAGTACATTGGTCAGTGTTCTATAGGTAAAAGATTATCAATGTAGCACTTGTTAGATGGTAGGACCAATTATTTTTTGTTCTGCCTAAGGTTAGGTCTTGTGATCTAGAAAGCATTGGGATTAAAGACAGTATTAGATTCTGAGTTACACGTTTGACAGTCTATATGTAACACTGAACAAGTCTTATATATGCCTAACCCTGTGAGGTAGACTGGAGAAGGAAACCAAACAGACAAAAACCCATAGGAAAAAAAGTTGTTTTCAGTTTACTGTACTTCAAATTAAATGAAGACTATATGAAAATTTCTACCTTAAGCTTTGTGAAGAAACCTTAATCATTGTTTAAATTATCATAGCCATGTAATTCTCAAATGTACAGTCCAACTCTGTTCACAATTCAGCTCTGTGTGTTGTCAGGCACTTGATGGATTACAGCAACCACTCATTTTGTGGTAGACAGAGAGTATCCTTTTTGATACTCATTGCAGGAAATAACTACTCCCACCGAACAAAAAGATATTTGCTGCAAGCATTCCAAGATCTGTTTGGCTTCAGATTGCAGTCTCATCCTTGTCCATCAGAATGAGATGCCCATCCTATGAACCTCAATTTTGAAGTAAGGATTATATTGGAAGAAAGAAAGCATCAGCGCAGATAACCAGGTCGTAAGTACAGGAAGTCCGTGCAAAGCCTGGGTGAAAGGCTAAGGTGTAGCTACTGAACTAGCTTCTTCAAGATTATAATGAAGAGGTCAAGTTATCACTTTATCTGTTAAAAGTTACAGAGATAGTCAAAGATACTCCTCAGGCTATTTTATTTCTCTCTCTCAAAATATGTTTTGTGTGCGTGTACAGAAATATATTTAAGAAACCCACTCCTGTCTTTTTTAAAAACAGTTAGTGTACTTTCATGGAGCTGTTTAACAAAACAGAGACTAAGGGGAGAGAAAGAAACTTTCTGCAATATTTAATTTCTTGCAGATAAAACTTAAACAAAGATGAGGGATGTATCCTTGTCTGCCTGTTTCAGAGGCAGTTCTAAGATAAGTGGGAATAACCAAGTTTCTTGAAACAAATGTACAATGAAACTACCCAAAGACACAACTGGAGAAAAAATTCTCCAACTACCTTCATGTTATATAAAGAAAAGAATAGACAAGAAATTTTAAAACCAAACCAATATTTTTAATCTAACTGTTTTGACAGCATAATTATATTCAGGCAAGTTGCCACAATGCCAGTTTTAGATCATTGTAGTGAATAAGGGCATAAGCTCTGTTTATACAGTATTTAAATTATGAGTGCTTCAGGCAGAGGATATTCTTTCTGCTTGTTTTGTGTTGTCTAGATCAGTAGACACCGAGCCCCCTAAGTGGTAGTAGGAAGTGAAAACACAATGAATAATACAACACACAGTTTTAGAAAGGAACAACTGTCTCAAAACTGTGGTTCACATCAACTAAGGACAGGATAGGTGATGAAAACTGGATTATAATACATACATGAATAGGAAGAAGTTCTTCACAGAGAGAGTGATTTGTGAAGACAGTTGATTATTGGCCTCTTCTGCCAGGCAACCATAAATAGAACAAGGGGGGACAGTCTCAAGTTGTGCCAAGGGAGGGATAGGCTGGATGTTAGGAGGAAGTTCTTCCTAGAGAGTGATTTGCATTGGAATGGGCTGCCCAGGGAGCTGGTGGAGTTCCTGTCCCTGAGGGTGTTCAAGAGAAGACTGGATGAGACACTTACTGCCATGGTCTAGTTGACTGGGTAGGGCTGGGTGCTAGGTTGGAGTAGATGATCTTGAAGGTCTCTTCCAAACTGTTTGATTCTGTGATGACTTTCCAGGGTAGTAATAAGGCAAGCTGATTGTGTGAGTCTTCTGCTGATCAACTCAAGCATATAAGATTCATTTTTTGTTTCATGGGATTACTTTTTATTATAACTTTTCCAGTGCACTTGTAAGTTCCTGCTAATCTTTGCCATGCGCCTTTAAAGAAAGATGTGCTCCTCTTTTATAGATGAGGACTTCAGACAATTATGCTATAGCAATGTCATGGTTTTGAGATTTCGTTTATGTTTTTCATTGTTAAGGACCATGATCAGTGGAAGAAATCAAGATAGAGTCTATAAGTATAATGTTCTTTAATTTAAAAACATTTATTTTCTCTTGGTTTTTTTTGTCTTTGTTTCTTTTGTTGTTGTTGTTTTTTTTTTCTTTTGGTTTTGGTTTTTTTTTTTTGTTGTTGTTTTGGTTTGGTTTGTAATGTTAGGGTTTTTTTTGTTGTTGTTGTTTGAGGTTTCTTTGTATTGGTCTGGCAAAACCTGTTGGTTTTGAGAGCACAGACGTAAAGCTTCTTTGTTCATTCAGGACTTTGCCCTGAGAAGGCAGTGCTAGGTCACAGGATGCTAAGTTTAGAGGCAGGTTTCTAGGTTAATCTCTACATTTATAATAAAAGCTAGTTTTGCTCATTTTGATTATACGTACTTTGTGACTGGAACAAAATGTCAATGAAGAGCTTAAAGGTCATGCCTGTTAGGATTATTTTATTGTTTCAGGTTTTTTGGGTTTTGATGCCTTTTCTAATCTAGGGATGTCCTGAGACATTCAGAATTTACGAGAATGAGAAGAGCTTCTTGGTGGAATTAACTGTAACCTGGAAAAGCCTGAAGGCACACACATGCATAGGGAAGGGAGTGTGAATTCGTTTGTTGGCATGACTAATGAAGTGTCACTTGGTGTCACTCTTGGAGATTACTGAAGGCAAAATATGTCCCCTCAGCCCTGGTCACCAGTGACTTGCAGCACATCCATAGCTGCGATTCCTGTCTTTCTAAATGATCCAGATCAGATACCCTGATTTTGCTATTTACTGATGCACTGTATGGTGTATTCACTGGCTCCTGTAGAGTCAACTTTTAAAGCAGAAAGATTAATCTGATTATTTCCTCGTTAAAATAGTCTTTGCATAGTGCCTCTAATCTGACTCTGATCTCCACTGACATTTCTTTAGCCCAGAATCCAAGCAAGCACAGACAGCTACTCTGAAATGTTGTAAATTAGTTTGCCATGGTTTTGGTCCTGTGCTCTCCTGTCTTCCCTTATCCTCCTCCCTGGCCCATTCCCCAACAAGGGTTTACACAGATTGGGCAGTCTGAGGATGCTCCTGTTTGCTGTACAGAAAAGGTACAGCCACCTGCATTCAAGTCACACTGGTCTGTGCTTTGAGACAAGCCTTTGTTGCTTGGCATGATTGAACTGGGGGGGTAACAGTGGATCAGAAATCCTCGGGAGTTATTGGAATCCTCACAGCTTTTCCACCACTGGCCACAAAGCTTACTGCTCCTCTGATGCTGGGACCTCTCCAGCAACAAAATTAGATTTTGTGTTAGAAATGACAAGAAAATAAATTACTTTATCCTTCATCTTTGGAAAGGGGAAAGCAAATCTTGGTTGTACTTCTGAGAGCCTTTTGAATCAACTTGCTCATCTCTCATAGAGAATTGAAGACTTTGCAGACATATCAAGTTACTTTATTTTTGTGGGTTTTTTTCTTTGCCTAAAGGGCTGCTTTTTCTGAGCAGTGAATTCCCCAATTTACCAGAGTCATATTTTATCATTCCACAGCCTCAGAGAGCTTTGCTGCATAACTAATTCAAACCTTGTTAGTGTGCTGTGCTGAACTTAGATGTGTCAACAAAGGTCTGTGATGAAAGGACATCCAAGGAGCAGTGTCTTCAAAGATGTCACCAAGACATGGGATATGTTTGCTGGAGTACACCAGTACTGCATTTGGATCACTGATACTGAAATTATTAACTATTTATGAAGTGCCCCAGGTAAAATTTTGTAACATTTTTGTACCAGCATGATGTAACATGAAGCTTAACCTTGGGAAACTTTGAACAAGCTCTTTAGGGTCAGAAAAGAGATGTTTTCTAGATTCTGTCTTGTTTTCTGTTCCATTTACATTGATACAGTTGAGTCCCCCCCCCCCCTTTTTTTTTGTTTGCCTTATAGCAGGAAGAGTCAGAGAGAGAAACATCATTTGAGGTAACCCTCCCGTTGCAATCATTTGAATTATTAAAATACTTGTGAAAAGATTGGGATTGACAAGTTCCATTTCACACAGTAGGTGTTCTGGTGATTTTTAGTGAGAGTTGTCATATTATCTGATGTATTTTATAGAAGCTGTAGGAGTATTTAAAAAATGGTAAATCGTTTTATGGTTATGAGAAGGTTTTTTTCCCCACCATTCTTTGGAAGTGGAGAAAAAGAGAATTTATTGACAGATTTAAGAGGAAAATTGAATTCCACTTACAGAGTATTGGTAGCATGGAAAAAATGTTCTGTGGACATGGATCAGCAGCACCCCATCAGGTCGTGATGGCTCCTTTCAAGTGAGCTCTTCTGAGACTTACATGGAGTGCAGTCTCTGGTTTTGGGATTCCTCAGAGACACAGATGTACTGAAGCAAGTTCAGAGCAGGGCTGCCAGGATGATTGGAGGCTGGAGCATATAGCAGAAAGGAGCTAAATTTAATCACCTTTCAGAAGGGTACTGGGTGAGAGGAATTATTTACAGCTTCCTGGATGGATGTTTGTAGAGGAAAGAGAGAGGTTTCTTAGACGTGTACAGCCATAGAGCAAGAATCAAGGGATGGGAATTGTAAGAAAGGAAATTCAGGTCAAGTACAGGGAAAACTTGCTCTCAGTGGTTGGTGACAGGACTGAATTGTACAGAGACACCATGGGATCTGCATCATTGGAGCTGGTCAGAACATAGCACTGAACAATCTGCTCTTGGTGACCTGTCTCTGGCTGTGGAACTTGGACAAGGAGGTTAAGAGGTCCCTTCCTGTCTCAAGTGTTCTGCAGTTCTTGTTCTAGTGTTCATATTAACACTTAAACATCACTTTATACTAGCCATTAAAATATCACTTGGAGTTCTTTTAAGAAATGCATGTTCTCAGAGCAAGGAATGTCTTTTTAGGAGCTGGATATATACCTGGATAGAATAAAGAAAGTTGTGAGAGGAAAATGATTCTGAAAATCAGAAATTGTTGTTCCAAAATAGTTGAGATACTGGAATGTGTCCAGAGAAGGATGACAAAACTGGTGAGGGGCCTGGAACACAGCCCTGTGGGGAGAGGCTGAGGGAGCTGGGGGTGTGCAGCCTGGAGAAGAGGACGCTCAGGGGGGACCTCATTGCTGCCTCCAACTACCTGAAGGGAGGCTGTAGCCAGGTGGGGGTCAGTCTCTTCTGCCAGGCAACCAGCAACAGAACAAGAGGACACAGTCTCAAGTTGTGCTGAGGGAGGTCTAGGCTGGATGTTAGGAGGAAGTTGTTGCCAGAGAGAGTGATTGGCATTGGAATGGGCTGCCCAGGGAGGTGGTGGAGGCACTGTCCCTGTAGGTGTTCAAGAAAAGCCTGGATGAGGCACTTAGTGCCATGGTCTGGTTGATTAGATAGGGATGGGTGATAGTTTGGCCTGGATGACCTTGGAGGTCTTTTCCAACCTGGTTTATTCAGTGAAATACCTCTGGCTAAATATTCTTATGGTGCTGTTATGCTTATTAGTTGGGGAGGAGTTTATTTGCTTGTGTTTTCTATTTTGCATGTGTGGTTTGCTTATATTTAAAGAAGTTAGGAACCTTCGAGTCCCTGACAAATTTTGAAGCAAAATACTCCAGAATTGGGGAAGGATACATAATTATAAACTGTTTGTTTTTTATAAGTTGTATGATTACCTGCTATGGCCACTAAGGAAAGGTAATAAACTTGAGGTTCATTGGACTGTAAAGAACAGAGGACTGAGTGTGTGGCAGCGTGTAGTAAATCTTTATGTTGCAAGGGCAGACTTGATTGATCTGTATTGTGCTGAACCTTTGCAACTTAGCCTAGAACAGTGTCCTATCCAGAGGTAAGTGTAAGCATTTTGTAAAATAAATATTTTGAAAGAAAGTCATTATGAAAATCTTAATCTTTTAATTTCTTAGTGGCTGGGACTTAGTCGACCTAATTGTATTATAATGGCTTTATGTTGCACCAAATATTAAAGGGATCTTTTTCTTTCCTGCATCTCAGGAAAGCAGTCTCTGTATTAGGAATGCTACCTTTTGGGTTCCCTGTGCCACAAGTAAACCACAAGTACTGGATTCTGGTTTTATTTTATCTGATTTTATTTTAAATAAAATCAAATCCTCCTTGAGGAACCAAAATATCTCTCTAATTAACTTGATTCCAACCTCTATCCAAGAGCAAAAATAATAATATATGTCCTATCACTACTAGTGTTTGCTATAGTGCATTAGCTTGTTTCCTTTCTTATTTATCACTCTTTATTAAGTTTCTTCCATATGCATGGCTAGACCTGTGTAGTGATCTTATTTGTTGTGTGGTATGGAGTAACTCTTCATCAGAAGGAAGCAGTCTGTCTTTGTGGCTAATTGTGGGGGCAATAACTCACAGAGGCTATGATCAGATTATGAGTTTCCTCAGCCATCCTTGCCAGCTTCTTACTTACAAGGAGAAAAGAAAAAAAAAAGAAAGAAAAAAGAGTTAAGTCAGTTCAGATTTGCTGTTGCTGAAGAAGGCTTCTTCCTCTCATATTTCACTGTTCTGTATGCTGTGAGAACAAAGTAATGTCATAGCAGTCCACAAGCTTGAAAAGCATCTCTAAATGTTTGAATGTTGATAATTTTTTACTAAACGTAATTCTTAATTTAATAGTTACCTACTAAAATCATATCAGGAGATGGTATCTCAGCTATCTTAATTATTTTATAACTTACTGTGTAGAGCATGCAAAGTGTAATTTATTAATGGTCCTATTCCTTTCTTTTGCGCAGTAGTTCACTAGAATAATTTATAATTACATCTAAGATGTATCTGACCTTATTAGATATGTTTATTTGTTCTCTGATATACTAATTTGGGGCTATCAGTCTCAATATTTCATAACATTTTCAGTGCTTCCTTTAATTCTAACTTTTAAACTGATCAAAGGGCATCACGTACTCCTGAGAAATAGGTTTGTCTGTTTTGTTTTGAAATAATAGCTTGCTGAAATATATGTTTAGCTTCTGACACTAGCAGGTAGCAGGACATGTTTAACATTTACAGGATAAATTTCTTAGCAGTGCCTTTATCCCCCTTAGCAAGCACCAGAGCTAGTGGGAGTGGAGGGCAAAGAGGGTGGTGTTACGACTTCAGGACATGCATTAGGGTAATGCAGCTTCAGATTAAGACACCCAAATGTACACATTTTCTCTTTCTCTATCCTCAGTGGAGATCTTGTACCAGAATCAGCTGGCACACCTAGGTACTTAGCATTGTTTTAAGTACTTGAGACATCTTGCCTTACACCAGCTGCTGTTGCAGGAGTAAAGACTCTTGTGTTTCATGTCCTATCTGCAACCCACCCCCACACACCCCCCGAGGTGTCATGGGTTGCCACAAAGCACCAGCTGTCTGTGTGTAGGCAACAAAATGCCACCATGAGAAAATGCAGCCCCTGAAGCCTGGGGAGAAGCCTTAAAACAGTCACTTAGTGGCTGTTCATCTCCCTTTAGACTCAACAGATGCTGCTGCTGAGGTTTGGGATCAGTTGCCAGCACTGACAGTCATTTCATACTATTTGAGATGCTGTAGCTTTCCTGTTCAGCCTCTAAACACTGTTAGAGAGAAGTATATTGCTGACAGGTCTTCAGTTATATCTACCAATGCTGTAATTCATTCTGAGATAACTCCCATCCAATAAGTGATCATGTGGAGACAAATACTCCTTATAGCTTAATGATCATAATTTCTGGTGAGATTTTAGATTTTTATTTCTAGGGTTATCTTGGTCTTCAGTTTTTGAAATAGATGTTTCTCACTGTGTTTATTTTTGTGCATGTAGAAACTCGTATGGCACGACACAAACCCTATGAGGAGAGGCTGAGGGAGCTGAGGTTGTTTAGCCTGGAGGAGAGGAGGCTCAGGGATGGCCTCATTGCGGTCTACAACTACCTGAAGGGAGGCTGTAGCCAGGTGGGGGTCAGTCTCTTCTGCCAGGCAACCAGCAACAGAACAAGAGGACACAGTCTCAAGTTGTGCTGAGGGAGGTATAGGCTGGATGTTAGGAGGAAGTTCTTCTCAGAGAGAGTGATTGGCATTGGAATGGGCTGCCCAGGGAGGTGGTGGAGTCACCATCCCTGAGGGTGTTCAAGGGAAGACTGGATGAGGCACTTGGTGCCATGGTCTAGTTGACTGGGTAGGGCTGGGTTCTAGGTTGGACTGGATGATCTCGGAGTTCTCTTCCAACCTGTTTGGTTCTATGATTCTATGATCTACAGTCATGATTTACAATCATTTTTCCCTATTTTTCACTTTGCAAGTGAAAAAAAAAAAAAAACAACTAAAAAAGTGGAAAGAGGGGAACAAATGAACAAGAAAAACTATATAAATCCAATAGTAAATTTTGTGAAGGGGAATAAAAAGCCTGAATAGATATAAACTTTTATTTGTCTATGGGGCACAAAATTTCAATATGTCTTATCTTTTCATCTGATCAGTAAAACAGTTTAATTATCATTTCTCCCTATGAAGCAACAAACCTACAGTTAAATGCTAGGAATAGCCCTCATCCCTCATGAATGAGAATTCCCTCCTGCTATTAGTAACTGTCAGCATGCATGATTGTTTCTGCACTAAAAGTCTTAGTAGAGTTCCTCATTAATTAGTCTGTGTACAAACATGACTACCTCTGCCAGTTGAAATAATGGGATGCCATTAAAAGTAAAGCCAGAGAAGATGTGACTCAAGTAAATGAATCTTCATTATAGTCTCACCATATGACCTTTATCAACATCTCAGGCTTCATTACATGCACAAGGTTGTTGCCCCAGATTGGTAGTGATAGCTTCAGATGCTCGGTTTTCAGTTCTGTGGATGTGCAGTTCATTTTCTTCCACTGGGATTCTACTTTCCAAGAGAATTTATTGAGTGTGTTCCAAAAGCTGCCTTGCATAGTGTGGTGGTTTGAGGGGTCCCAGGTTCCCTTAAGAAAATGACAGAGATGAAGACCCATCTCAGGGAATGGACCTGGTCAGCCAGGTGATAGTGTTATACTTTTCCTTTTTCTGGTATCACAGCTTGTTAGCCAGTGCCTGGTGGATATTACTCTCTCTTTCCCTTCCCTGCCTCTCCTCCTCTCACTTCTTTTCTCCGGGAAGAGCAATGTCCCTTCTTTGAGTGCCATCACAAAGCACCTACAGGATGGCCAAAGGATCAGGCCCAGCCAGCATGGGTTTAGGAAGAGCAGGTCCTGTCTCACCAACCTGATCTTTTTTTACGATCAGGTTACCTGCCTGGTGAATGTGGGGCAGGCTGTGGATGTAGTCTACCTGGACTTCAGCAAAGCCTTTGACACTGTCTGCCACAAGAAGCTCCTGGCCAAGCTGGCAACTCATGGCTTGGACAGATTCACTCTGTGCTGGATCAAGAACTGGCTGCATGGCAGAGCTCAGAGAGTGGTGGTGAATGGTGCCACATCCAGTTGGCAGCTGTCACTAGTGGTGTTCCCCAAGGATCAGCGCTGGGCCCAGTCCTGTTCAATATCTTTATTGATGACCTGGACGAGGGCATTGAGTCCAGCAGCAGTAAGTTTGCAGATGACACCAAGCTAGGAGCAGGTGTTGATCTGTTGGAAGGTAGGAGAGCCCTGCAGAGGGACCTTGCCAGGCTGGATGGGTGGGCAGAGGCCAATGGGATGAGATTTAACAAGGCCAAGTGCAGGGTTCTGCACTTTGGCCACAACAACCCCAAGCAGCACTGCAGTGTGGCCAGCAGGACAAGGGAGGTTATTCTTCCCCTGTGCTCAGCACTGGTCAGGCCACACATTGAGTGCTGTGTCCAGTTCTGGGCTCTTCAATTCAAGAGAGATGTTGAGGTGCTGGAATGTGTCCAGAGAAGGGCAACTAAGCTGGTGAGAGGCCTGGAACATAAATCCTATGGGGAGAGGCTGAGGGAGCTGGGGGTGTGCAGCCTGGAGAAGAGGAGGCTCAGGGGGGACCTCATTGCTGCCTCCAACTACCTGAAGGGAGGCTGTAGCCAGATGGGGGTTGGACTCTTCTCTCAGGCAACCAGCAACAGAACAAGGGGACACAGTCTCAAGTTGTGCCAGGGCAGGTCTAGGCTGGATGTTAGGAGGAAGTTGTTGGCAGAGAGAGTGATTGGCATTGGAATGGGCTGCCCAGGGAGGTGGTGGAGGCACTGTGCCTGTGGGTGTTGAAGAAAAGCCTGGATGAGGCACTTAGTGCCATGGTCTAGTTGATTGGACAGGGCTGGGTGCTAGGTTGGCCTGGATGATCTTGGAGGTCTCTCCCACCCTGGTCGATTCTATGCCTCTATGGTTATAATCTCATGGTTTGTGTGGGGTAGATCGCTTCTGGCTGGCAGATTATTTTCAGCTGCGTCATGAGGCCTGCTGAGGCCTGCTGAGGCCTTGTAGGCCTAAGACGCTGATGGCAGAAGCAGTTAGGGCCTACTCTCAGGCCTGCTGAGGGTGGAAGAGGTAGCGGATTCTGTATGATTTTAGTGCGATAGACTCGTGTGCTGGTTTGAGTTAGCTAGGATATTGTAGTGAAAGGATAATAGGCTGTGAAAAGGAAACAGTG
Source organism: Pogoniulus pusillus (assembly GCF_015220805.1). Lineage (NCBI taxonomy): Eukaryota > Metazoa > Chordata > Aves > Piciformes > Lybiidae > Pogoniulus > Pogoniulus pusillus. The sequence goes on from NC_087275.1 coordinate 26,551,574, forward strand.
GTGAAGTCTACCTCACTCATAGGCCTGCTGAGGTGTCTAAAAACAAGAACACAAATCCAGGTAACAGAGTTGCTCTCTGGCCATGGCTGCCTGCGCTTCTCTCCCTAACCTGCTAACGAATCCATCTGCCTCCTAATCTCCCTGGCTGATCCTCCAAACTCACCTTGAACGTAAGGCAAAGTCTGGGATGAGGTAGATGGGTGGAAGGGAGGTGTAAGGGCGATTGGGAGCCCCCCCGGGGGACTCAGGTTTCTGGGAGGGCTGTTGTGTTTCTGTATTGCCTTTTTAACTTGCATATTACTGTCTGTAGCTGTATAGATTGTAAATACTGCTGGTATGTTATGCTGAGCTGTAAATATAAAGCTTCATTCTAATTTCCAGCTCAGCTAATTTCCAGCACCCAAGTCTGTGTGATTTTCTTAACGGGGGGTGAGGGGCAGCTAACACCCAAACCATCACAGCTTGGCTTAGCTTGTGGATGTTTCCATTCTACCTGATTGCCTTTTGCATATATGCACCTGTAAATAGAATCTGTCCTTAAACTTTAGATCAGTGTGCAGTATTTTCATTCTTACTCTTCAAAAAGAGTAAGAATCACTTCTATCATCCTGTCTTGGGTAGCTCATGGCCTCAAACTACCACACATAACCATGGTGTGAGAAGTCACACAGGGATATAAATGTGTATGACGGCGTATGGCTTCTCTTTCTAAAGTTCAGGTGGCCAAATCTTGCAATGGACTGTGGATTTTTCACAAATGATTTTTAAATTGGATAGATCTTTATGTGGACTCATTCTCCTTGATGCATTATGAAAGAGAACAAAAGAACCTCCTTAAGGAACAGTAAATATGGCCTGCATCAGGAATGGTGTGGTCAGCAGGAGCAGGGAGGTCATTCTGCCCCTGTGCTCTGCACTGGTTAGACCACACCTTGAGTCCTGTGTTCAGTTCTGGGCCCCCCAGTTTAGAAGGGATGTTGAGATGCTTGAGCGTGTCCAGAGAAGGGCGATGAGGCTGGAGAGAGGCCTTGAGCACAGCCCTACGAGGAGAGGCTGAGGGAGCTGGGATTGGTTAGCCTGGAGAAGAGGAGGCTCAGGGGTGACCTTATTGCTGTCTACAACTACCTGAGGGGTGGTTGTGGCCAGGAGGAGGTTGCTCTCTTCTCTCAGGTGGCCAGCACCAGAACAAGAGGACACAGCCTCAGGCTGCGCCAGGGGAGATTTAGGCTGGAGGTGAGGAGAAAGTTCTTCACTGAGAGAGTCATTGGACACTGGAATGGGCTGCCCGGGGAGGTGGTGGAGTCGCCGTCCCTGGAGCTGTTCAAGGCAGGATTGGACGTGGCACTTGGTGCCATGGTCTAGCCTTGAGCTCTGTGGTAAAGGGTTGGACTTGATGATCTGTGAGGTCTCTTCCAACCCTGATGATACTACTACTATGATATTTGGACTGGGGCAAGCCTCAATGTAATGTTATGGTTCTTGTGTTAGTATTTCCTCAAAGTAATGGGTGTCTATTTATTTCTGGTTTTGTTTTTGTTTTTTGACAACCCAAAGGAGTAGTTGTCTGGTAGCTGAGCTGTATTTAGTTGTGCTTGCATGTGATTTCAATGTGATTTTTCCAGGAGTCACTTTTCACTTAGATTCCCAATCGTGTCACCTGAGAAGCCTTTGGTGTCTCGTGTCACTCGAGAAGACTAATGCTTAGGTTATCAGGATACCATCTCTTGTTTCACTGATGATAGTCCTCAAATTATTGTTTTAACTGAGTTTTTCCCCTATATGACACGTAAGTGTCAACCTGATTCCTCATTTGACTTTTCTTTGGAACTGGACCTATGAAGCCCAGTTTCTTGTCATGAGGATAAACTGGGATTGAAATTGCTGATGCCTTGGAGTGATTGTTCAGCCTGAGTTCCTTTCCCACTTATCTGCCTTTGTGTAGGAGGTGTTTGAAACATGCTACATGTGGCTTCCAGTGACTTGCCTGTGCACAGTATGCTTGTTCTTTTGTTTATCTGCATTTCACATGACACATGTGTGGAAATCCCCATATTCCTCCAAATTCCCACAGTCAGGCATATTTATCATCCCTAGATCCCGCTCAGTGTGGGAGTAGGGGTAAGCAAAAGAATAAAATAAGACATAGCATTAAAATGAAAAGGTCATTTCAGGGTAAGGGGGAGATTTTTGTTTGTTTGTTTTGAATGTGGCTTTTTGTATGGGTTTTGTTTTGGGGGGATGCGGGAGGTGTTTGTGCAACTGGAATGGAAAGGTGAACACTGGGATGTATCATTTCTCTTGCAGTAGTAGAAGAGGTCTGCTCTTACCTCATGTGTGAGAGCTGAAGCCAAATTGCTGCTTCTGGAATGACATTGGTTAACTGACATATCTGGTCACTGGAGGATGTGTCAGTCAACTTCTCCTGAAAGAAGCAACCAAAATGTGCAGATAAGGAGACTGTGGGAATATCTGGAGACAGAACTGCAACATAGTGGTTGCAGAGTGAGTTGTACTGTAATTTGTGCCTAGAATTACAAATTACATCCTGTGCATGCTCCAAGATATGATCCACCAGTGTTGTGATCCATCTGGTGATGTTGCATCTGTAGGGCTGCCACACTGTGCACTATGTTGAACATGACAGTGCTAGTGGAAGTGCCAGGAGAAGCAAGGAGGAGTAGAGCCCCACAGAACCTCACCGGGATATTTGTGCTGGTGGTTGGGAAGTGCTCAGAGGTCCAGGATCAGAAACACTTTCTTTAATTCTAATGTAAGAGTTTGAAATCTACTAATAAATCCTAGAAAAAGCCAGTGGGCAATACCTAGTGGAAGACACTGATGTTAAGCTGTACAGCTGTACATACAGCTATTGTGAATCCCATACAAGGGTTTTTCTTCATACCAGCATTAGCCAAGCTGGTCCAAGATGGCAACATTAGTTAAACCTTCTTGTAATAACTTTGAATTCTGAAGTGTGTACTCTGTTCAGAAGTGCCATGAGAAACTCAGTAAAAGCATCCTGCTCTTTTCAGTAGAGTATTTGCATCAGGCTGTCAGTGTGATTTGAGCAACAGTTCCATTCTGAAAGAGCACATACTTTAGTTTCATCCTTTCATTAGCCTCACTCTCTCTTTTTTTTTTCTTTATTATGTGAGCACTGTAAAGAAGAGCAATGAAAAGTTATGGTCTTTTACTGGACCAGTTATTTCTTTTACTGAAAGTTCAGTTGCAATTTTAAAAGATTTATAATTCCATTAATTATAAGCCATTTTTATTTTAACATCCCAAATTGCCATGGCTTAGCTATTGAATTTGATGGATTTACATGCAAATGCATTCTCATTCTAGAGTTGTATTCATCTGCATTTTATTAGGAGCTTTACTATGTCAAGTAACCCTTTTAGCATTTGGAGAAATATCTATTTAAATGGCTTAGCAAATTTTCAGCTACATTTTAGGGAAACGTGAACTCATTCTTTTCCTCAAATTGTTGTTTTGTTACTAGAAACTTTCCATTTCACCTGTTCAGGTGTTCTGGTTTGTTATTTTCAAAATAGAGTGGTTTTGAAATACTCATGTGTAGGTATTTCTATCTTCAGGTTTTACAATCATCTTAGTAAATATTTCTATTCAATCATGCACCTAAAAACATTTTCAACTTGAAAAAAGAAATACAATCCACATCTGGGAAGAAAAAAAGGCTCTTGCAAACTGCATAGCATGGGAAACTTGATTCTCTTCCCTGACATTGTCTGTGTTACTCTCTCTTATCAGTTGCGTATACAAGTCTGTCTTTTTGTCCCTATCGCCTCTTAGGCTTCTGTATGCTGTTACCCTTAGTGTTTGTGTTTGGAAATGCTGCTACTCTAACAGTGTTGCTCCTCAAGAGATTTTGTGAAGTACTATTAAAAGGTACAATATGGTGACAAAATGTATCTGCTGTCTATCAGTTAGATTCAAAATGTGCTATCTGGATAATAGAACTCCATGCATGAACAGTCGAGCTTCTCAGCTTGGCTATAAGGAGTTAAGGCCATGAAGCATTTATACACAGATTGTAAATTGGCTGTTGCTAATTCTCCTATCTTCGCCAGTTGATGTGGCATCAATTAGCAAATATAGGTTTTAATGCTGCCTTCAATATTCATGATTCTTAATTGCCTTTGTTAATTGAGAAGAAACACTGGTGCGCAGTACTTGACAGGTAAGAATTATTATCTGCTGCTTGTGTTGGCAGTTGTCCAGAGAAAAGTAGGTTACTGATACACAAATATGTGCAAAGATCTTACCCACAGAGATTTTCTTTTGGCTACAAGTTTCTCTGATGTTGAAAGATCACCTGAATAAGGGAACAGATGAGGGGTCTGGTAGAACATCCGAATGACCTGTTTTGAGGAATCAGGTGTGCAGGCTCATTTACAACAGGGAGCAGGCACAAGAGAGAGTTATTTTTAGAAACTGCAAACTTACAGTTATTTAAAATAGTTACAAAAGTCAAAGAAATGAACAAGATTTTTTTTTAAAAAAAGCAATAACAGAATATTTTTGTTTGAAAAAGACCTCAAAGATCAACCAGTCCAACCCTTGACCCAGAACTGAACTGAAGGGTCAACACTAAGCCATTTCTCTAAGCACCAGGTTCACATACTGCTTAAACACATCCAAAGATGGTGATTCCACCACTGCCCTGGGCAGACCATTCCAAATTTTGATAGCTCTTTCAATGAAGAAATATTTCCTGACATACAGCCTGAGCCTCCCCTGGCACAGCCTGTAACAATTTCTTCTGGTCCTGTTGCTTGCCACCAAGAAGAGGCTGCCCCCTCCTTGCTCCAACCTCTCTTCAGGAGACAGTGTTTAAGATGAAACTTACCTGTTAAAATACTACTAAGATTTTACTTTCCAAATATGTCAGGTTTGATTTCCCTACATTTCAATCCTTGAAATATATGTTATGCTCTAATATTATTCTTTTTATGCTGCATATACAGCTTAGCTATATTGCACTTTCTCTATGATGTTATAAAAATTGCCTTCTTTGAAATGTCCTTACAATTATTTAAACTATATTCATCTTACCCTTTTCCATGCCCATTATTTACCTTCAACCAGATTGAACTATTGCTTTCATATAGCTTCAAATAAGCAAATTGGGGTGAATTTAAAGACTATGCAAGAAAAAAAAAATCTGCCTTAAAAAAAAAATCAGAAGCACTTCAGTTACAGCTGCAAAAATAATTTAGAAGGAGGTGCTTACTAAAGTTAACTGGATTTAAGTTTGTGTTTGCTTTACAAAGAGATTTAAGATCTTAGTTTATTTAAATGCTTTCAAAAATTTTGGCTCAGCTCAATGCTACAAATTAAATTAAAGTATTATATGGCAGTTCTAGTAAGGTGTAATTAATGTTTCCAATGAGAAATGCTCCTAAGTGAGGCTTTTTGGTCATTATTTACATTCAGAGGAAAAGGTGGTATTACTATGTTAATACCAGAAATAGTTTGCTGTTGGGATGTCAGGGTTTTTTTAAACTTTAAAATTAAAATGGAAGAGGCACATGCAGGCAACAAGACATTTAATTTTAATTTTTAAGATTTGGCAACTTGGTTGAGAAAAGCAAGTCTCACAACTTTGCTTTTGCCTTTCTCAGGATTAGCCTGTAGAAATTCCACCAGCATTGTGCGGCATAAGCTGCTCTGCACCAGATGGACTTCAGAGAGATAATAGAAGCAATATTGTCCTCAGTTTGGCAGCTGTTGCATGGGCTAAGCTGACCAGCTGTACACCATGGGTTTGTGTGGACGATATTGGAGCAGTAATCTCACGTAGGGTTCATGGACTGTTGTTGTGAAAGAGGGAGAAAGACTTCTCTACCCTTACTTACACAGTAACTTTCCATAAGGTGTGGATAACCACAATGCTGGCTGGGATTGCCTTGCTAGCTGACATTTTATTGTTGTAGCATTTCTTACTGTGATGGTTTTGCAGCAGGTCTGCTGTATTCTCAGACTGAAACAGTTAAAGCATACAGATTCATGGACTGTTTTGGGAAAAACAGAGGAAATGAGAGACAGATTAATAGAAAGTTGAATGGTGGCAGGAATGAATGCTTTTCCACAGGCTTTCCAAATGTGAACAAACTGCTGGTAGCAATAGCCCAATTATAGAAGAGCTACCTGTCCATCAGTGCTGAAAGGACATTTGGAAAAGTCAGAGTCATGACTACTCCTTCTAACCTATGTATGGCTGCATTTGCATAGTAACTTAGTGAATGTGGAGATCCTGTATTAGAAAAACCTTTTTGGGAAAAAAGTGGTTTTAGGCATGTTATTATGTTTCCAATAGTGATGAAATATAGGAGGGTTGAAGACTAGAACAACATTTTTGTTCTGTTGCTGGTGGCCTGGCAGAAGAGATCAACCCCCACCTGGCTACAGTCTCCCTTCAGGTAGTTGTAGGCAGCCATGAGGTCACCCCTGAGCCTCCTGCATGTTCAGCTGTATATTTTGTTTATCCTATGATTAGACTGAAATGATAGCTCTTTTTAGTGCTCATTTTATTTGTGAAACACATCTGAAGTCACAAGCAGAAAACAAGAGGTGACATTTTTTCTACAGCTAATATCTTGGTAGCAGTTTATTGCTTTCATCCTTGAGACTCCACTTCTTGGCAAGACGCAACAACTCATGGCTGTCTTGGTTGTCAGTTTGGTATTAGAGTAGAACAGCTTCACAAATGTCCTATTAACCTACCTCATAACCCAGTGACGAAGTACTTTTATCATCTAGTGTAGTCCAACATGTTAATATAGCTAAAGATTTATTGTTTCATTACTCGGTGCACAAAAGTCAAATTACCTCCTTGGTGTCAAAATTAATTTCCTAGAGATCATTACCCAGATCATCTCTTTCCATTCCTGTTCCTCATATCTAACCACCTACAGTTTGGAAAGACCTCATTCCTTTTTACTGGCATATGTACAATTGTCAGTTACCTTTCTGTGGCAAATAATAAATGTTTTGATCTAGTGGTATATTAAAAGTCTAATGGTTTCCCATGGGTCTCTTTTGATAAATCATTCTAATATGATTCTACTCTTTCTACAACATTGTGATTTTGAGATGTAGAGCTATCCTTTCTTCTTCCCACAAGAAAACCCTTATAAAGGCTGGGAAGTGACTCATTGGCTCAGATTTTAATGTTCAGTTTTGAACAAAATTTAAATAAGCCATGTGGTGAGGCATAAAGATATTCCTGTTTGTACCCATGGGTTGCTATTTCATTTGGAATGAATACAGATCAGTTTATGCTTGAGCTGCTAATTAAAAAAAACTACAAAAACTCATGAATGTAGAACACAGATAAGTAATAAGATGTCCTGAAAGCTGATTAGATTTAAAGGTGACCTTAAATAGTGAGGTAGCATAGGCAGATTGTTTTATTTGGATACACATTTGCTTTTAACTTCTCCACCCACTCCCAAACACTAAGTAATTGAGAGCATGCATAGAGAAGAATTTAGCATTGCTTATAAGCCTCTGTGCCTCTAGTTTATGAGATTGAATTGCATTTCTAAAATAATCTAACGTGCACTGGTACTACAACATGTATTATTGCTGCTCACAGTGAGTGCAGCTACCATCCAAGTAGAAAGTACTTTATATTTCCTAAAAGCAGGAATAGTTAGCTATGTATATTGTATAATGGTTCACTGTTTAGCAAACATATCAATTGGAACAGTGATTTTTTTTTTCTTATTTAAGTAGTAATGTTTCTAAATGCTTGTTTAGATTTTTTTTCCAAGTAGTTCAATCACATTGGAGTGCATACATTAATGTAAATGGGGATTTTCTTTTTTTCTTTGTAGTGTAGAATGTAGGGTGGAGATACTGTTAAAGGCTGTGAATTAATAAACTTAGATTGGGAAAAACCCCCAAAAAATTACTCGGATAAGAATTTGCTTACGAGGATGGTCAGAATACTGTCTACAACTACCTGAAGGGAGGCTGTAGCCAGGTGAGGGTTGGTCTCTTCTGCCAGGCAACCAGCAACTGAACAAGGGGACAGAGTCTGAAGTTGTGCCAGGGGAGTTATAGGCTGGATGTTAGGAGGAAGTTCTTCCCAGAGAGAGTGATTTGCATTGGAATGGGCTGCCCAGGGAGGTGGTGGAATTGCCGTCCCTGGAGTTGTTGAAGCCAAGCCTGGCTGAGGCACTTAGTGCCATGGTCTAGTTGATTGGGCAGGGCTGGGTGATAGATTGGACTGGATGATCTTGGAGGTCTCTTCCAACCTGGTTGATTCTATGATTCTGTATTTACTTACAACTTTCCAACCTCTAGCATTCTCTGATTTTAGGATTTTTATTTTGTTCATTGCTCATTAATACAGAACTGAGGATTGCCAGAGCTTTATTTGAAAACTGAGAGGGGGCTTTGTGATGGAGCTCCTGCTAGCTTCACTTCGCAGCTTTTCCTTATCCAAACCACAGTCTGGTGACTTCGCCCAGTTCATCCAATCCAGACTGTAATTTCTTAACAAAATTACTTGGCCAGAGTAAGAGACAGGCACGTTCTGTTGCCCAAACCTTAAAGATCGCTTGAAGGGCAGGGATTGTTGAGGTTCAGATGCATGCTCAGAGACGCTCAAATTATGATTTTGAAGGCTCTGTCCCCAAGGACAGAATTAATAGCAATGGTATCCAAACCATTTAGCCCCAAAGCATTTCTGTGAGTGAATATATCATCCTCTTCTGACATGCAAGCAGCACAACTGTGAACCTAAAATTCTAATTGGCTTTAGACAGGGATCACAGTGAATCAGCAATTAAACACAAGCTGTCAGTGCAGTCCTGTTGGTTGAAAGCATAATCCCCGTGTGTACAGACGGGAAAATTGTCAGAAGAGGCTGGGAGATGACTGCTGCTGTGAATAACAACGATAAGGGAAATCACCCAGCGTCTGATCTGCCAGGACATCTCATCCAGGTCGCTGGTGAGACTAGCACGAAGCGCATGCTGCCTGTCAGGTTTCCAAGGGATGTTAACAGGAGGCAACTGGGGGGGGGAAGGAGAGAACCAAAGAAACTACTTCAGATTAACTCCCTGTTTGCCTTTATTTCAGTGTAGGCCTGGGCAGTTTACACAACACTGAGGGACACAATTCTGGACAGTAATTGAGTTCTCCCTGCATCTGGCATCAAGGCCAAGACATATGTAAAAGGAAGGGTGGAAATGAATTTTAAACACTGGATCTATGAAAGATTGGACAGGGCTGGATGCTAGGTTGGACTGGATGATCTTGGAGGTCTCTTCCAACCTGGTTGATTCTATGATCTCCATATATTCCTTCCACTTCTCTCGTTCTCTAATTCTGTTTCACCTCTCTTCAAAGTGACTTCATTTTCTAATGTGAACTTTAATACCATTACTTTTTCTGTTGTTGACTGGAAAATATTACCAGATGAGTGTCAGATTCAAATTCCTTTTCTTATACTGACTATTACACTTTCATCATTTTAAAGGTGCTGTTTCCAAAATGTTACAAATTCACCTAACATTTTCTAGTCTGTTTGGCTACTTTGTGCTGATCAGTTTTGCTTTCTTGATTTGAGGCTTCATCTAAAATATGTGAGCCACTCCCCCAGAAAAAGATAATGGACAAGTATTTGCTTCTCCTCTGCCTTTCCCCTGGGTGATAAAGTCTTCCCAATGAAGTGCTAGTACTCTTTAAGGAAAAGTAGCACTTTGGCGAAGAAATTTGAAGTCTGTGTCTTCTCAATATAGCTTTGTTAGTATTTATCAACTATTTTCTCTGCAAATTTGTGGCTGTCCTAAGTAGGTTTCAGTCTGGGACTGCAGAGATCAGGCCATGCATTCTTTTCTGCTTCTCTGTAGTGGGAGGCATTGCTGTGGTGCTTCCTCTTAACAAAAAATTAGAGTTTCTCTCTGCAGCTCTCTCAGCAGCAGTTTTTGGGATGAGCAGAACAACAGATGTTCTAGTGAAAAAGAGACTTGTAAGATGTGAGGTGGGATGCAAGAAGGGGTTGTTGGCTAGAGAGGACTAGAAAGAGTATCTGGCAAAGGAGACACTGATATGCAAAGCACAACCCTTTCTTTCCTGCAGAAAAAACATCAACCTATGAATTGTCATCCACTGCACTTTTGGGACCTCTTAACATTTTCATGTCTTAATATTAAATTCTGCTTCAAAGCAGCTGATACCTCTTGATAGTTTTAGAATCATAGTATCATACAATGTTTTAGGTTGGAAGAGACCTCAGAGATCATCTAGTTCCAACTCCCCGCCATAGGCAGGGACACCTCCCACTAGAACAGGTCGCTCAAGGCCTCATCCAACCTGGCCTTGAACACCTCCAGGGAGGGAGTATCCACAGCCTCCCTGGGCAACTTGTTCCAATGTCTCACCACCCTCACTGTAATGCACAATTAAAGCTCAATTAACAGAAGAAGGGGGATGATTTAAAGTAACGAATTGGAGCACGACTGTGTAAAGACAGTGAACATCAGTTACTGTCAAGTGTGTCTGGAAAAGGTTTGGTATCTGATGTCTTTTGTGCTCATTCTGGCAGGTGCTGGTAGGGTTCTGTAGCACTGGTGATAGAAAGAGCAATGGATTCTACCAGTTTACTGTAACAAGAAGGTGGTTTCCAGCTCTGACCCATAGGCAGCCAGCAAGCAACCAAACCACACCACAAAAAAAAAAAAAAAAAAAGGAGGGAATGATACATTAAAAAAAAAAGAAAAGGGGGAGGGGGCTTTTTACAGAAAAAATAGTGGAGGATTGAGCTTGTTTTCATATTATTTTGTTACTAGTTTCTTTGTCTGGGGAACCAGTCAGAGATGTGAGATTTGCACACTGCCTGGCTCTATGCCACCGCTTTGAGCTGGGAAAATCATGTATGCAGCAGAAAATGGACTTTAAATACCAGTCTATTAGCTGTGTTTATTGGCTCTGCTGGAAGAAATGATGGCATTACTTCATGATGGTATAAACTGACAGAATGAGTTACTTATGAATAAGTATTTCCTTTTCTTTTTGGAAACTTAGGCTTTATAACTGCCTGTGAAGGAACCAGACAGCGTGGCAGGGTTTAAGTCTGTTGGATTTATCTGCTTTTCAGTTAGTGCTGGATTTGTCAGCTTTCGCTGCCCATATACTCAGTACTAATTGTATCATGTAAATAAAATTAGTTGCTACCTTGTCAGAACCACATAGCCACACCTCACCTGTTCCAAGTTAGCTTAAATACAAGAAGCTTTAAAAGAAAATACTATTTCCTGACTCGTGGGGCTAGCTACAGATTTAGACAATACACAAATGCTTTCAGGGAATTCTGTCAGTCTTGTCAGCCCCTGAGGCTTCTGATTCTTCCCAGACTTCGCAGAGTGCTGGGGAAAGATGTCAGACAATCTCTGACCTCGTCCTGGCTCCTCTGGATGATCTGTGTATCTCCACGGCTTCCCATCTTGGCAGGAGACTTTCAGGTGTAGGCAGGATGTTTTGCAAAGTCTCAGCACAAAGTCATACTGGCTTTGCAGGCCAATTACATAGAGGTATTTAGAGCCTTTTCCTGGTAAACTGGAGGCAGTGGAGTTTCCAGACAGTTCAGGATACAATAAGGCAGTGAGCAATGGCAGCAGGCAGCAATGGGCAAGCACAAATACAACAGCAAAGCACATTGTGTTACCTGCTCATTTCTTTTTATCGATACTAATGGGCCTTTGGACACAGAATAGCTGATCAGAATGGCAGTTAGCCAAGCTTGACCATATTAGGTGAAGCCATAGGCTTGCTTTACCCAAATTTCATTAAAAAACATAGGCCTTGCACAAGGCATACACAAGCTAAGCATGTGTACCTTGTTTACCACAGGATGTGAACAAGTCTGGGCAAGCCAGTGTCCTTAGACTCAATGGCTTCAGGTTCTTTGTCCTCTTTCCTGCGGTTGCTTCTGCCCAAAACAGAAGGAAGGAGAGCAGATAAACATGTCTGGGCAAACCAGGATATGTTCAGGTCTATTTTGCCATATTCTTCTATGAAAGTGTGTTGAGTTTTTGCATGACTTATGAGACTGACAGTCAAAATTAGAGAATTTAATGATGATAGTATGGCATGGTGACATAGAAACATCATGCTAAATCTACCTAACCTGTAAAAAGTAGAAGCCTGTGTGTAAGATTTCAGTAGTCTCTTCCCCTTCTCCTCCCAACCCCCACCCTAATTTACTGTCTTAAATTATAAAGGAAAAAAATAGCCTGGCACTAATTTCCTCCATATATTTTACCTACATTTCATATTAATTAGATGTAGGTTACTGTTTTGACAGCTGAATCTTTTGTATGAGTTGTTACAAGCAAATTCTAGCATTTGTATTATTCAAAGTAACTGACCTATTTTGTTCTTAATAACTCTGAACAGTTTCTATGGACTTTATGGATTTAGTTTTCAAATGGCAGCAGATGTAAAGTCAGTGAATGTGCATGCACATCCAAATACTAATGCTGTATAAAGTCAGCAGTTCATAGCTTTTAAATGTTAGATGTGTGCTGAATATCCTATGCTAAATTTTATTACATCATTTGTAGTATGAAATTGCTAAGATATAAGTGAAATGATTTCCTGCCATTAAATGTTCTATGGCTTTTTGGCATGAGTTAGGGATGTTAACCTCTATCACCTGACAAAACATCCTGCTGTGATAACTGGTAGTGTCTATTTAAATTATCCCCATGAGATTTAACCCAAGTTTCTCATTTCTCTGCAAAATCATAACATTATTGGCCCAGAATGAAGTTTGGCCCCAATGGGGTCTGCATCATGGTCTTGGGTGAGAAATCTCTTTACCAGAGTGCTTTGAAGAATTGGTGATCGAGAGTGCTGTATTAATATGAACTGTTGGTACCAAAAATAAATCAGGAATTGGAACTGATGGCAGCGAGGCAAAGCCATGTAAAATGCAAAATTTAATTTGATACATGAATATTTTAAAGCAAATATGAACATGTGCTTACTTTGGACTGCATTAGCTCTGGGCAGCAATTTGTTTGTTCTGGTAGAGGAAATGAAGGGTTTGTAGGGAGCTACCAAGACCAATTTTGCTTAAAATACCCTTGCACTTTCTACTGTACATCACTGAAAGGCATGCTATAGGTTTTTTTATGCATTACTGTGTATTGTATTTGACCCAATAATTTCCCTGGAACAGGGTTAAGGAGAGATTTGATTTACTTATGTTTAAAAATAGATATAACAATTTGGTAGGAAAATTTCAGTCCTTTGCGTTCAGGCTTACAGGAATGCAGAAGAACTGAGATAGCCCCACAGGAGCTCCAAAAGAGGCTTTGTGGGCTGCTGCCATTGATGCTAAGGCTTCTCAGCCTTAAATGCAGTGACTGCTTCTGTGCCAGCCAAGCAGAATGGTACTTATTCATCTAATTTACTGTAGTGTATTTCACTCACATTATCTAAAAATGTATTTAGTGTGTGCCAAAACTCAATTGATTGCATTAGAGTGTGTTTTGGGGTGTGGGGGAGTAGTTTTAACCAAAAACTGCAGCTACTGTTCTTTTCCCTTTAAATTCCATTATCTGATCAAATTGGATATTTTGTTTTTATTTATAGCCAGCAGTTGTGAATGGCACCTGTTTGCTGTGAGAATATCAGGGCTTTAAAGGCATCTTAAAGAAAAATACTGAGCTGTTTAATCATACTTCATTTTGTTTGCAGCCACAGTTGGTAGCTTGAGACACAGTTTTATGTGAGGATAGGTAAGGGAACCAAGCTGTTATTTGGGTAGGAGGGCTCTGCAGAGGGATTTTGACAGGATGGATAGATGGACAGAGTCCAATGGTGTGAGATTTAACAAGTCTGAGTGCTGAATTCTGCACTTTGGCCACAACAACCCCATGCAGCACTACAGGCTTGGGACAGAGTGGCTGGAGAGCAGCCAGGCAGAAAGGGACCTGGGGGTACAGGTAGATAGTAGCTGAACATAATCCAGTAGTGTGCCCAGGTGGCCAAGAGAGCCAGTGGCATCCTGACCTGCATCAGGAACAGTGTGACCAGCAGGACCAGGGAGATAATTCTGCCCCTGCACTCAGTACTCATTCGGGCACACCTTGAGTACTGTGTCCAGTTCTGGGCCCCTGAATTGAAGAGTGATGTTGAGGTGCTTGAATGTGTCCAGAGAAGGGCAGCAAGGCTGGTGAGGGGGCTGGAGCATAGCCCTGCGAGGAGAGGCTGAGGAAGTTGGGGTTCTTTACCCTGGGGAAGAGGAGACTCAAGGAAGACCTCATTGTTCTCTATAACTACCTGAAGGGAGGTTGTAGCCAGGTGAGTGTTGGTCTCTTTCAGGTAATCAGTGACTCCCAGAATGAGGGGGACAGTCTGAAACTGCTCCAGGGGAGGTGCACGCTAGATATTAGGAGAAAATTCTTCACAGGAAGAGTGATTTGCCATCAAAATGGGCTGCCCAGGGAGGTGGTTGAGTCTCTGTCCCTGGAAGTGCGTAAAAAGAGACTGGATGAGGCACTTAGTGCCATGGTTCAGTTGAATAGATGGTGTTGGGTGATAGGTTGGACTTGATGATCTCAAAGGTCTTTTCTGACCAAATTAATTCTGTGAATCTGTGAGTAGATTTTGTGTTTCAGGCAAGGTAGACTCCTCTATTTCCCAAATTTTGAAGTGAGTGATTGCCCAGATTGATGCAATAGTTCCTTCATGGGACTTATTTCTATCATGCCATTTTATACAGGTTTCTTTTTTCATTGCTGGTGAGAGACATCCTCCTCCTGCATGGCCATAGAATGTCCCTATTGCTTGGAAGGCCACAGCACAACTCTTAATCTGGGAAATAGTTCTTCCTCTTCAAACTGACACAATCCTGTTGAACAGCTAAGTGATGTGGAACTCCTCTTGAGGTCAGTAGGAGCCACAGACAGACTGGGCAGACAACAGGTATCTGCCATGGAGTCTCTAAAGAGACTTGACACCAGATCTGCTGGGAAACTGACCTGACTTGCAGACCATATAGTGAGGAAATCAAGATGTTATAAGAATAATCCATCTTGGAAGAAGCTGTCACTGCCTCCCATGAAATTGCTGTGTGTGCAGCTGCCCACGATGTATTTTGCTGTGCAAGGGCAATCAGGGCGATCATTCACTTATGTGCTGACATATCTGTATTTGGCAGTCTGCAACATCTCAACTGAGTTGGATTTAAAATATGGTAGGGTTGTCCAGCTCGAAATGATTTGGGGTTATTTTGCTTGACTTGTCTGTCTTTGCTCTCCTTTTTCTTTCCTATTCTTAGCAGAAATTCTTAAGGCCAAGTAAATTACACTTGAAAATAAGGCACATTACCATTTTGAACCATTGAATTGATTCCCTGTCTTACTATTTTAAGCAACCTTTAAAATACAGCCAAGGTAGGGTGGAGATCCTTAAAGTACTTCCCTCACTTACAGAGAGAAACTTTCTGATGAGACCTCAGTAAAGTTAACCTTTTGGGGAAAAGCTATACAGTAAATTGAAACTGAAATAATATAAACATGCAAACATAGAATTCCAGGATAAATTCCCAAATGTTTGAATCCAATGAAAGAAACTGCAACTTCCCACCATCTGCAGTGATCTTTTGTTTTGAAAATACTCTGCTTCTCTGCTTATTAGCAGGAGTATATGTACTCTCTAAAAAGATAAATCCATAGTCTAATTCCAAACAAAAAAAGAAAAAAAAGCAAGGTTTCAGATACTGCTGCTTATACTTTTAAAATCACAGAATATTAGAGGTAGACAGGGAGCTCCAGTGATCATTGAGTCCAACCCCCCTGCCAAGGTGGGATTCCCTAGGGCAGTTCACACAGGAATGCATCCAGAGGGGTGTTGAAAGTCTGTGGAAAAGCAGACTCCACAACCTTTCTCGACAGAATGTTCCTGTGCTCTTGTCGCCCTCACCGTAAAGATGGTTCTCATATTGAGGTGAAACCTTCTGTGTTCCAGTTTGTAGCCATTGCTCTTTGTCTTATTGCTGCTGACCTGCAAAAGGAGATTGGCCCCATCCACTTGACAACCACCCCTCAGATATTTGTACGCATTGATGAGATCTCCTCTCAGTCTTCTCCAGACTAAACAGACCCAGGTTTCTCCGTCTCTCTCCATAGGGGAGATGCTCAAGTCCTCTGTTCATCCTTGTGGCTCTTCACTGGACTCTCTCTATCAGAGAATATGAAATAAAATATTTTAAAAAAATAAGCTTGACTTTGTATGGATGGCTGTAACAAAACTCATTTAGGCAGTATCCTATTATCATAGCTTAAAAACTACACAAATTTGATACCTTTGTGCTGCTGCAGTCTTTTGTTTGCCATGGAAACCAACAGTTAGCATAATGAAAGATAAGCAAACATTTCTAACATGTTTTGTTTTACATACCCTGTGCATACTGTTTACAGAGCGTGTGCTTTTTCCAGAGGATAAGTTTATTCAGCTGTTGGTACAGCATATACAATTTGTCCTAGTCCCCTGACAAAAGCAAGCACACCTTTTGACCTGTCTTTCCATGTAAAGGTGTTTTGTGATCCGGTGAAAGTCGATGTTTTCAGTGCTAAAAAGCTGATAAAAAAAAACTGCTTTTGTTCACATTGATATTTAAAGCACATGATTTGAAGCAATCATGAGAACCAAGGCAGAACTCCAGAAGATGTCATCATTTCCATTTTCTTTTGCAGTGGAAGCCAAAATGACAATAGCTCTGTATATCTTGATCAGTGGTATTTTTCATAGTCAAATGAAGTAAGCTGCTTTTCTGCAGTTCTTCTTGTCAATATCTTTGCAGCTGACAGTGCTAGTTAGAATTAAAAAAAAAATACTGTCACTAAAAGATGATTGACATTTTCAAAGGTAAACATTTAACAGCCTATTTCAATCCAGAACCTGTTGTTGCTGCATGCAGATAGAGAATGATGGCTGATGTGAAAGTTGGTTCAAGAAGAGGCCACTGTACAATGGAAGTGACTTCTCTTACCAAAAAATGCATTTATGCAGAGCAATTAAGGGCTTGGACTTTGCTGGCTTGCTGGCAGTAATTTATTGTCAAACAGATTTATTTGTAGAAAAAAGGTATGCAAATCATGGCCAGTGATATTATTTTTTTTTTTCATGAATAAAGCCTGAACATACATTATCCACTAAATTAAGGACCTCTGAATCATTGACATTGCACTTCCTTGAAAATCTCCAGGTAAATTAACAGTAAGCACTTAGGATCATAGAATCAGCCAGTTTGGAAGAGACATCCAAGATCATCCAGGCCAACCTAGCACCCAGCCCTAGCCAGCCAAATAGACCATGGCACTAAGTGCCTCATCCAGGCTTTGCTTGAACACCTCCAGGGACAGCGACTCCACCACCTCCCTGGGCAGCCCATTCCAATGCCAGTGACTCTCTTTGGGAAGAACTTCCTCCTAACATCCAGCCTATACCTCCCCTGGCACTATTTGAGTCTGTGTTTGGTTGGGTTTTCTTTTGTTTGATCAGTTTTGTTGTTTGTTTTTTGCTTATTTTGTTTTAGTTAAATATTTGCCATATGGAATTCTAGACAGCCATGTTAGATGACTATACAGTCTTCTCTGAAGTATCTTCCTGTTCTAGGGAGCAAGCTAAAATGATTTAGAGAGGGTGCCAAGCATCAGGATTTATATAGGAATGTCACAAATGACAAGCTTGCCCTAATGAATTGCTTCAAAAGAAAAGTACCACCTGTCTGACATTTTTCTACCTTAGTTAATTACCTGGTATCACTTCTGACAACTGCAGAAAAATCAGAGACTAAAGTTTCTGACCTCTAATCTGAAGAGACCTTTCTGTCTTGATGTTGTTTTAATCAAATACACAAGGTCTCAGTACAACCAAGTCACAGCTGCCAGTTGAGAGGATAGCATCCTTCCTGACAGCACTAGATTCTCTTCATCAGTGTTGTGCTGCTTTTGATCACAGGATGTTAGGGGTTGGAAGGGACCCAAAGAGATCATCAAGTCCAACTCCCCTGCCAGAGCAGGTCCATACAATCTAGCTCAGGTCACAAAGGACCGTATCCAGATGGGCCTTGAAATTTTCCAGGGAAGGAAATCCCACAGCCTCTCTGGGGAACCTGTTCCAGTGCTCTGGGACCCTTAGAGCAAAGAAGTTCCCCCTTGTGTTGAGGTGGAAACTCCTATGCTGAAGCTTATATCCATCCATTGCTTCTTGTCCTAACACAGAGACGTTATCATCCCCATTACAAAATGTGAGAATTTTAATCTTTGTGGTGTTAATATCTCCTGAATGAGTGGATTCATCTAACCTTTCAATAAGCACACATGCAAACCATCACAGATTATCTTATATGTTTATAAAATAACTGAGGAACAACTTATCCTCCCAAACTTGCTGCATATTTGAAGGTGATAAGGAAATAGATAGTTACATGGAATACAGGTCTAACTGCTCAATATTTTACCTACTTTATGAACAGATTTCTGATCATAATTAGAACCTTCTTTTATTTTTTTCCCAATATGAGACCACTTACCATTACTTGAAATTCTTGTGGGTTTTTTTTTTTATTCACAGAATTGAAAAATATATCTCACCCTGAAAAATTCAATCCAAAAGTATAAATGGTTTTGTGATTGAGTGAATAGTTCATTGAGTCTAACTATATTTGAAATGATTGGAAAATATGTTAGGAGGAAGTTCTTCCCAGAGAGAGTGATTGGCACTGGAATGGGCTGCCCAGGGAGGTGGTGGAGTCACCATCCCTGGAGGTGTGCAAGAAAATACTGGATGAGGCATTTAGTGCCATGGACTAGATGACTGGATAGGGCTGGGTGCTCGATTGGACTGGATGATCTTGGAGGTTTCTTCCAACCTAGTTGATTCTATGATTCTATGATCTGGGAAAGAATGGGTGCAAAAGAGAAATCTGAATCAGACAAGTCTGTTCTATCTCATCCTTCAAATAGGTAACTAGTATTTGCTCATATCTTCTGTAGTAAAGCTTGTTGATGTCAAAACATTAATTGTGAACAGCTGCTGCAGGACAAATATTTGAAACACTTGCAAGTTTGTCTTTATATTTCATGTGCTATTCAACAGAAATATTTGTGTGTGGTTCAGATGGGAGGAACCTCCCTTTTTATTTATGCAATTAATACAACTAGGTGGTGTCAGTGATACTTCATGTTTATTAGCATGCTGGGGATATTATCGTAGACTTCAGCACAGCAATCTCAAAATTATAGAGTTCTCAGTTGTTGGAGAAGTAAAAAGGGGAATCAGCAGAATGCTAAGTGCCCACAAGCCATGTGAACTGAGAAACGTAAGGGAAACCAGAATGCATTCCTCCTCAGAAGCCAAGGAAAACAAAAACCCAGAACAGGAAACTTTACACACTGTAGAATATACTTCCCGTAATCCCTGGCCAAACCCTTCTTTCATGCAGTGACAGTGATGTTAGCATGGTGTAGAATACATGAACTAGCTGGTGCTGCACTACTGTGGGGGACAGGAGGGGTAGCCTCGTTCCCCCATCCCTAGTCCCTTCTAGTGGGGCCAGTCAGCATAAAGCAATACAAAGTCATTCCCAAATGAAATGATCCTATCATTCTGTGACCTTTCAGTATTATCCCACTTGTACATCTTTATGTTCATCAGTTTGTTTCGTGAAATGGACTTTGTTCAGTCTGTTTATTTTGTTAGTGTTACTTTATAGTGAAATACACTTACTGGAAATTTGAGTTCATTAAAGCAGTAGCCTGGAACAAAAAAAAAATCTGTTTATATCAGGGGGTTGGATTTTTTTGTTTGTTTGCTTGCCTGTTTGTTGTTAGTTGTGTTTGTTTCAGGGTTTTTTTATTATTTTTCTCAAAATGTGTTTTTTAGCTTCCACCTGCCCAGCAGAAGGCTTCCTGTGGGTTAGCTGGCCTAGGAAAGTAGCTGCTCAGCTATTACTTATTTTTCAGAAAACATTAGGATGGCTGTTCTTCATAATAGGTAGTAACAAGGTTCTCCTCCCAGCAGCAGGTGTTGAGCTATAATTGGCCATTAGGATATCATGTTTTGCTTGGAGACTTTAAGAGGATAACAAAGCTATTTTCCATCAGTACAAGTTGGCTTTTATTACAAGTATGGGAGAACTCCAAACCAGGTCAGACTGGTCACAGGAGTTATGGATTATTTTCCTGGGTGAAACCAATTAACTTTCTGGATTTCAGAGCTTATGTTTCAGTGTAGAACACTCATTTTTGTTGAAACAGTGGAAGCTTAACAAACAAATAAGTTAATTATGACCTAAAAATCCCAACCATAGAACAACCCCAAAATTTGGAGTTTTGTTCTATGTTTCAATAATTGAAAAACAATCAGACCAGCAATATGTTTGGTTGTAATTTTTTGGGTGGGTTATTTTTTGTGTGTGTGTGATTTGTTGTTGGGTTTTGTTTGTTTGCTTTTTCATTGTGAGTAAGGTGGCCTGAAAATGTGATTTTGGTCTATATGTAATGTAATGAATTACCCTGCAATTGTAGTCTGTTATTCATTTCCAAAGACCTTGTAGGGCATGATTTTTATAATCTCAGATATAAGGGCAGTGTCATAAATTCATTGCATGAAAATACTGAATGAGCTTCCTACCATAAGGTATAGACAGATACAGAACTATAAATAGGAATGGCTTTATTTCAGAGCAGCATTGTATTAGTGAGTTGCATTAAATCCTATTTCCTTTATCACAGTGATGAGGTTTGATTTGCATCTGATATTTGGCTTTTTCAAAGTTCAGGGTCTGCACTGACCGTGGAGTGGAGCTTACTCTCTCTCCATTCCTATCAGAGAATCCAGGTAATGATAGTATACTGAACATCTGGGAAAGATAACTAAATCTGGTAATAAGTTTTAGAGTTTCTTTCCTGGATGCAAGGTTCAGTTTTGAAAGGAGGAAGCTGAGCAAAACCAGACTGAATAACACTAAATGCTGAGGAAGTTGACTGTGAAATTTAAGAGCCAGATGCAGAGCCCTGCTGTACTTAAAGAATCTAAGATTACTTAGTCTCTAGAGAGCACAGTCTTCTTCTGGATCTTTGGTGACCCTCCTGAGGCCCGTTAGCCTGAATAGTCCAGTTTCCATCAGCAGCATGACAGGGAGTTAGAGTGAATAACTAACGTGGCAGAAGGTGGTAGACATTGCGTCTTGAAGGCTGCTCAGGGGGATTGTGGAGTCTCCAGCTCCAGAGTTATCCAAGACCTGCCTGGATGTGTTCCTGTGTGATCTGATGTAGGTGATCCTGCTGTGGCAGGGGAGTTGAACTGAATAATCTTTCAAGGTCCCATCCAGCCCCTAACACTGTGTAATTCTGTGAAGGCAGAGTTCTGTCTTCCAAATAAAATAAAATATAGACAACAGCAACATAAAACCAGAATAGGTATTTCCAGTCACTTAAGTGTGTCACAGTGTTGAATCTGTTGAATTGTAGGGCAGAATGTAACATGAACTGGTTACTGTTCATCCAACTGTTGTAATTTTTGTGGCATGACAGTAATGTGGGAGGAACATCTAGAAAATGAGGTTGTAGAAGTACACTTTTGTGTATCCTGCTGTGGGATGCTACTAGCACTCATTTGCTCAGAGAATATGCATATTTAATTAAATGCATTCAGTAGAAGGAGCAAGAAGTTGCTATTCTCATTAATATAGTTTAATGTTTCCAAATTTGGTGTGTGTATATGCTGTTCAGTGCTTTGTGCTTTCATGCACCTGCATATTTAGACAGCTTTTAGTCAGCCAAGCCATGAATAGAAGCAAACTGATAGATCTTTCTTCACAGCACAAGTAAGATTTGAGTATGACTTAGAATTTCAGTTCAAATATTCCTTCGTGTTAATAACAAAAACATATCTTCAGGTCTGAGAAAACTTGGGACAATTGTGGGTACAAGAGAAAGAAAAATAAAAAGCTCTGCATGAAAACAAAATTTAGATTAAACAAAATGGCTGCAAAAAAATGAATTGTGATTTAAAATATTAATGTGTTTAATAAAAGCAATCATATACATACTTATAGTCTGTATGTGACAAAGGCTTCATTTATTGACTTATAGCAATAGATGACTTCTACTGAAGCTTGCTTTTGCTAGAGATTTGATTATATGTTGTCAATGGAATATGAATGGACACACCTTAACAGTCCTGGAAATCACAATGTTTTGGACTTCCCAGTTCAAGAGAGTCAGGGACGTGATAGAAAGGGTCCAGTGGAGAGCCATGAGGATGACTGGGGGATTTGAGTATCTCTCCTATGAAGAGAGGCAGAAACCTGGGGCTGTTCAATCTGGAGAAGAGAAGATTGAGAGGACATCTCATGAATGTGAGGGGTGGTTGTCAAGTGGATGGGGCCAACCTTCTTTCTCAGATCAACAGCAATAAGACAAGGAGCAATGGCTACAAACTGGAACATAGAAGGTTTCACCGCATCATGAGGAGAGGCTTCTTTACAGTGAAGGTGACAGAGCACTAGAACAGGCTGCTCAGTGAGGTTGTGGAGTCTCCTTCTCTGGAGACTTTCAAAACCAATCTGGATGCATTCCTGAGCAAACTACCCTAGGGGATCCTGCCTTGGCAGGGAGGTTGGACTCGACCTCTGGAAGTCCCATCCAACCTCTAAAGTTCTGTGATTCTGTGATTTACCACATAGTATAATCATTAGTATAGATAATATAATGCCATTGAAAAGTCAAAGCTTTTTCCTTCATCTATTGCTTTTATGCTATACCAAAAATATTTACAGGATGTTAGTGAGTTATATAAAAGTTTGTATCTAAAAGTGTTATTTCAAAAGAAAATGGATTCTTGAGTCCATTAACATCAGTCCAGTTGTATCTGTAGAGGACCCCTTCAATGTAACACCTGGATTTGATCTCCGACCTCCTTTCAAAGGAGTAGTGTTATCCTTGAAGTCTACATGCAGCTTTTAGGTGGGTTGGCTGCTTTTTGTATGTGTGTGTGTGTTTTTTTTTTGTTGTTTATTTGAAGGTGTTTTGTTTATTTTTATTGTTTTTTGGTTTGGTTTTTTTTGCTTAGGAATTGGGAATAAGTGACATTCTATAAATGACTGCTTAAAAAAAAGTCTCATCTCTAATTTTTACTATTTCTCTCCAAAAAGTTGAATTTTATGGACCTTTAACCTGACTGGCTTTATTAGGAATTCCTCCCCATTCCAATAGAGATAAAGCAGCTTGAATTTTATTCCAACTGGTTGGTTTATTTTATTGTATTTTAATCGCGTGGAAACATCTTTAGAAGTGCTGTAAATATATTGTTGATATTTAACCAGGAATGGTTGTTGGTTGTTTTGTTTTTTTTTTACATGATGGAAGCTGATGAGAAGCTGCAGATCAACCTTATTTTCATAGAAAATTTTTAAATTCAACTAATTACATTGAATACCAGCTCTAATTAGGCCTGGAAAAGGAAGCACTTTGGGAACAGGGTAAAAAAGAAACCATAATTATTTAGCATACTCTAATACAGCCCTGAAAAAGGAAGCTAAGAACAAGAGAGATGCTGCTATGGTAATACCCATGCTAAACATGCATAATTTTAGCAAGTATGGTCATGAATTGCTGGAAGCAAAATGTTACAGACAGCAAAGCAATCTGGTTTTCAGTCTTTTTATTTTTTTTGGCTGCTTTTTAATATTTTACATTAGCTGACCTGTGAGCATTCCGATTTTCAACGTTGTGAGGAGTACAGGACATCTGTGAAACCAACATGCTTCGTTGCTCTTCAGTTTTAGAGGTTCCTCTTGTGTTTCTCTAGGGGACAATAGAACAAGATGGGCAAGAACACCCTGTGGAATTACAAATTACACATTTATGAAATGAAGTTAACTTGTGTATAAAAATCTTGTTCCCCTAATCTTGATTAGTTCTGCATGTAACCCAAGGGTTTTGAAAGATCACGTTTCCTTCAGAAAGAATGATGAGAATGTAGCAAAAATACTCTTGCAAAAATGTGGGCTTTAGGTATGGACTTCTGATTTCCTCAAGCCAAATGTGTTTCTGTAGAGGGCAGTACCTTATAAAATGAACCTTTGCATTAAGCAAGCAGTTCATTGAGCGGTCTACTTCTGAGCCTGGAGTGACATGCATGTCGATGGCTCAGGCAAGCATATCTGTAGGTATTTGGATCCTAGCTAAACTCCAGCTTTCACTTTTGAGTTCCTCCTGTTTCCTCCTATACGGGAATACTATTGTTTTGAAGTGAACAGAAAACAATTGCAAGGCTTTTGTAGTGATGTCTGATCTGAGTGGCTTACATTTGTTTTTTACAATAGAATTAACACTAATACATCTGGTCCTCTTTTTTTACCATTCATTGGGTTCTTTTGTGTTTTGTGAGGTTTTTGTTTATTTGGTTTTTTTGTTTGTTTGTTTTCTTGTTGTTGATTGGTTTTTTGTTTGTTTTGTGGGTTGGTGGGTTTGGTTTTGCCGGAGTTTTGGTGGGGGGGTTTGGAGGGA
Source organism: Pogoniulus pusillus (assembly GCF_015220805.1). Lineage (NCBI taxonomy): Eukaryota > Metazoa > Chordata > Aves > Piciformes > Lybiidae > Pogoniulus > Pogoniulus pusillus. The sequence goes on from NC_087275.1 coordinate 26,576,143, forward strand.
GGGTTGTTGCTTTGTTTTTTGGTGGTTTTGTTTTGGGGGTTAGGTTTTGGGTTGGTTTTTTTCCCTCTGTATTTGAATTCCTTCAAGCCCCCAGAGGTGAGAAAATTCTGTGATTGTGTAATCTCTTGTTTACTAACCGATGCCCTGAGATAGCCCTGGGCAGCAGGGCAGGTCATGCTAAACGTCAGAATCTTCCCTTGGAGTCAGTTAAGGTGAACCAACACTAACTAGCTGGATTTATTAGAGACAATGAAAACTCTTGGTCATTTACATCTTAGAGACATTTGGTTAGACCAGAGAAGAGAAAATAGGAAGAAAAAGGAGAGGAGAGAGTGAATTAACTTTCTTAATAGTTGTTCTTGTAAAAGACCTTTCCATCATCTAATTTTTAATTATAAACCACAAACAAATAAGCAAACAAAAATCCCAATCAGATAATAACAACAGCCACAAAATCCAGACCAAAAAATACAAAAAATTCGTACATCTCTCCTACCAATACAAAAGCATTTTTCACTTCTCCAGATGTGAATAAGTGGCCACATTGGCTGCACCTGGGAGCTCTGGGGTGATAGTCATGCTGCTCAGTGGTGGTTCACAAGCTGCAATAGAAGAAGGACTTCCCAACCTTGGAGGGAGGGCAGCATATCCAGTCTAAAGTCTAGGTCTTGTTTGAGGATTTCAGGTAGTTAGCTCAGCTTGAATGGAAATGCATCATGAAGAGTACTGCATTACAATATAAAGAAGGGAGGGGAAAAGGGGGGAAATAGACAAACCCACAATGCTATGCACCATTGAATTTTTGTCTTTAATTGAAAGTCTGATCAAGTCATCAAAAATAAATTGATGAGAGACTGGATTTTTTTTTAAATACAGTTAAATTGGTTTTGTCTATCACAAAGGGGGGAAAAAAGAAAAGAAAAAAAAAAACACCTAAAGATTCAAGATTCTTGCATGTACTTCTCTGGGGCTCTTCTCTTAATTTAATGTTTCTGCTGGTATTATCTTCATTTAATGACTTGCTTGTAAATGTTGGTGGTATATCTGCTGCTATTTCATGGTGTTATCAATTTTGTTGGTATCATTTCCAAACAAATGTAGGGTTTGGGAAAGGGGCATCAAAGGTACCTACATGGCAGTTCACTTCATGAAAAGTTGGTGGAGTTTCTCTGGATACTTTTCAATTAGCAGTGGTTCTGTGTATATCTGGAGTATCTTTTGTGTGGTGAGGCTTTGTGTAACATTTTGCATAGTGGTTTAGATTTACTGACAGAAATGGCAGATCTGGCAGGGATACTGTGGCTTCTCGCTTCCAGGAACAGCAGATTTTCAGTAAGCCAAAAATATAAAGAGTTAAAGGTGATGGAGGGTGAAGACATGAAATATGTTAGCCCAATATATGCATACAATTTTCAGTCATTCTCAGTCCCCATCTCAATCATAAGACATTTACAAAAAACTGCTGCTGCAAATTAACCCAAAAGTTCTGTTTGGTGGTGGGCCTCATTACTTGAAATATTTGTGGATAGTTGGCTGTTTCACAATGGACCTCATATACATCCAGGCTCTTGAGCCTGGAGAAGAGAAGGCTTTGAGGAGACCTTGTAATAGCCTTCCAGTATCTAAAGTGGGGCTACAGGAAGGCTGGGGAGGGACTATTTACAAGGTCTTGTAATGAAAGGATGAGGAGTAATGGGTTTAAACTGGAAGAGGAGACATTTAAACTCCATGTTAAGAAGTTCTTTACAGTGAGGATGGTGAAACACTGGCATGGGTTGCCCAGGAAGGTTGTGGATGCTTACTCCCTGGAGCTGTTCAAGGCCAGGTTGCATGAGGCCTTGAGCAACCTGCTCTAGTGGGAGATGTCCCTGCCTGTGGTGGGGGATTAGAATTGGATGGTCTTTGAGGTCACTCCCAACCTAAACTATTCTATGATTCTGTGGTTCTATGATCTTGCAGAAAAATGTAGAGACACTAATTAATCTCAGTGATTGAGAATAGTAGTTTGCCAAAAGGTAGAGACAGGAAAGATACACCAAATCTGTGGCCTGTGTTATGTACAGCAGCTCTAAGAAATGTTGTTCATGCATTTTAACCATCAACCTAATTGCAGTGCTTAAAGTGAAGTTGACAGCTAGTAATAACATTGAAAAAAAATGACAGCTGCACTCAAATGCACAGTATAACAGTTAAAAAAGAGCTTGCACATAAAGGTTGAAGTTTAAGTTCTTAGATTAAATCATAGATTAAGGAACAAGAACTACATTTAATATTCACTTTAGTCTCATTAGCATTGAAAATGATCTTCATAAATACTTACAAGTGAGTAAAACCCCTCTCTACCTGAGGGGTTTGATAAAAGTCATCAAACATCACTGGATGTATGAACCATCTTTCAGAAATACGTGGAAAGATATGTTAGAATATCAGTAGTGTGGGGATGTGGCTGCTTGAACACTTGCACAAGTGGGCTTGCTTCCGTCACAACCAGTCAGACACAGAGTGCTGTGACAGAGCCATAAGTCAGATCTCACTGCAATACCTTCAGTACTTGAAACTTGTATTGCTGTGTGTATGTGTCTGTACACCTGCATGTTTGTATTGATTCCTGAGGTAGTCCCTTAAGATGCAAGTAACTTAGTACAAATACTCCAAAATTTGAATATGGACACATTTGAAAATTACCTCCTGAGAATTCTTTTATTGTTTGTCATTTGCTTCTGAATAGTTTTGTTTATGTCTGGTTTTATACTCCTCTGAATGTACAAAGGCAGACTATAGCAATTAGCAATCAGTTTGTCTAGCTGAATTCCAATTCTGGAAAATTAAAATTAATTCACCTGCAGTTTTTCATCTTTTTGTCATGATATGGTGTAGGCAAGTGCACAAAATGTTAATGCCTGGAATGGTTTTGGCAGCAATGATTCATTCGCTATACCAGCATCTAAACTCAGTGATAATTCATCCTGTAAAGTAGTATCTAATCTCAGCTCTCCACCTTGTAAAATGTTTACGTGCTCATGAGGTTTGCGGTAAAAATCAAAGCTGACTTCTGAGTGATTTTTCTCTGCTGTTCTCACTGCAGTTCTTGTATCAATACAGAATCACAGAACATTAGAGACTGGAAGGTACCTCCACAGATCGAGTCCAACCTCCCTGCCAAAGCAGGATCACCTAGGGTAGTCCATACAGGCATGTATCCAGGCAGGTTTTGAATGAGGAGACTCCGCAAGACCCCTGGACAGCCTGTTCCAGTGCTCTGTCACCCTTACTGTGAAGAAGTTTCTCCTCATGTTGAGGTGAAACATTCTGTGTTCAATTTTGCATTCTTTGTTCCTTATCCTATTACTGTGCACCACTGAAGAGAGTCTGGCCCTATCCACTTTGACACCCACCCCTCAGATAATGATCAGATCTCTCAGTCTTTTCTTCTCCAGACTAAAAAGCCTCAGGTCTCTCAGTCTCTCTTCCCAGGGGGAGATGCTCAAGTCCCCCAGTTAGTTAAGTACATAGGAAAGTATAGAAACATTTTCAAAGGTGTAAAGTTCTATAGAAAATATGGTTTTTGGGGTTATTTTGGGTTTGTATTATTATAGCTTGTGAAAGCTCTTAAACTGTATTAAACTGTAGCAGGCTGTAATTCCATAATTTGCTTATTCCTTTGCATTAGTATTATACTTGCTGCAATTAATTCAGCAAATTAATGTTGCTTAGTTTGCCAAGACTGTAATCCTCACTAGTGATACTAATCCAGCAACATGCATCATTTTAAGCAGTGGCAATACTTTTCCTCTTCCTTCCAACCAGGAGAGTGATTTATTTGCCTACATATATATTCATAGATATATTTTCATATCTCTATGAAATAAGAAAGTATATATACACTTTTTTTTCTCCTGTCTATGCAGAGGTGTTTAACTTTTATTTTTAATGTTAAAGTATACAGCAGATTCGTATCTATGTATGCTCTAACAAAGCCCTAAACTATGGGAGCACTTTAGGGAATGTCTTGACAGTGCAGTACATTGAAAAGTAGGTGAACATCTGTTACATTTTAGAATAAAACAGTGGCTGGGGCACTTAGTGCCATGGTCTAGTTGACTGGCTAGGGCTGTTTGATAGGTTGGACTGGATAATCTTGGAAGTCTCTTCCAACCTGGTTGATTCTATGATTCTATAGCTTTACCTTACAGTGTTAATGTACTTCTAATGAGAAAAAAAAAAAGAAAATTCAGACATATTTCCATTTAATGACTGTTTCTACCAAGTGTAATTCCCTACTCTTCTGTTGTAGATATTTTAAGCCACATTATAGTCATACTTTTTAAATTTTGCATTCAAATGACTTCTGCATCCTGCTTCTTCTGTATCAATGAATAGTTCTTTTAATGTATGTGCTGTTAGCAGTGCAAATTGTTTTCTCAAGAGCACACCAAGATGCGTGGGGAAGTGTTGATTAAATTTGTTGTAGTAGTTAGGCTCAATTCTAGCTCAAAAGTTCATGTGTTCTGAGTAGCTCTTCACAATGTTAAAAACCTAGCAGGAGGCAAGTAGCCACATTTTATTCTATTACATACTATCTGCATGCCAAATTACACATCATTTAGAAGCTGAAATTGGTATTTCATTTGAGCATGATTTCAACAGAAATAATTATAAAGTGATGTTTTTGTTCATAGTGATCCCCTTAGGTGTTAGACAATTTATTATGGAGAACTGCATATTCAAAAAGATCTTTCTCCATTCAAGACTGAACTGTGAATGGAGAAAAAATACCCAGGACTTGAAACAAACTTAATTTCTTTTTTTACTGGGAAAATAGAAACGAAGAAGAGAATTTTAAGTGTTCCATTAACATTGATTGAAATGTGATAGTTTTGTCAATGTGACCTTCGTAAGTTATTTTGGATTAATCAGGAATATTTTCCATGCTAGTTTTATTACTCTAGGTGTCTGCTGCATGGTTTCCTACTTAGTCCATTATCAGAATGGCAGTACTTTTTATTTCAAAGATAACTATTTGCTACAAATTCTCTGCATTCTATTGTGACGTTAGGTGGAGACCGTCAGAGAAGCATTGTTTCTGATGGCTAATTAGATATTGAAGTCATTTAACCTCTGTGTGTCATTGTCATCAAGCTGATCATCCTGATGAAGAATGCCTGACAATTAGTGATGTAGAAATACCAAAATAACATAGAGATTATTTATGTGCTTGCTAAATTAGTAGTTAGGCATTGCAAATATTAGAGGCACAATCTTCACTTTTCAAATTTCTCAAAAATATGGGTTTTTTTTTCCTTAGTTCTTGTGTCAGCCAAGAATACTTCTTTGGTGAGTTGACTAAAAGGAGCAAAATATAGGAAGAGTCTAGGTATTCTTTAAGTTGTCTTCTGTCCTTCAGTAAACTATTCCTTCAGTCCCACAGAAATTCAGCTTCTTTAATAACCTTGGGCATGGAATAATGTCAAAGGTTTTGCTGGAACACCTGGGGGCCCTTTTTCATGCGCTTCCTGACAGAATCACTGAGCTCCAGCAGGTTGCAGGCTGAAATTTCATTAATTGTCAAGTCAGTTTGACTCATTCCCAATTTATCACTGTGTCCAGAGATGTTCCTCTTCACAATGGACACTTCCATCTTAACAGGAATGGAAGTCAAATATGCTACTCTGTAGGTCCCAGGATCCTCTCTGGGGCCCTTTCTATGCGTTCTACACTGGCAACCCACCATCGCAGTGGCTCAGCTGCCAGTGGTAATGGTGAGTTATGTGCCTTGGAGAGGTATTTTTTAGTTTCACATCAGAAGTTTCATCATGCTGATTGGCCCTGGTGACTTATTTCTGTATAACTTACTCCATTGATTTTCAATTAATGTGGTTCTGATGATCTACTAACTACAAAGAATGTGTCAGGAGTGGGAATCTCCTCAGAATCTTCACCGGTAAAGACAAGTGCAAAGATCAGTTTGTCTGCAACAGCCTGGTATTCCCTCAGTGACAATCCACCAGCTTTTGTCTCTGGCTTCCTGCTTCTTTTGTACTTTTCACTACCACTGTGTGAATCCTATGCAGGGATGCAAAATCTCCCGAAATTCTTTTGCAGCCTTCATAATTTACTGCTTACATTTTAGCCCTGGTTTTGGAGCAGATGAAAGTTTTGGTCTCACTCTGTTATGCTGCATATTCTTGACAGCTGACGTTGTTGGTGACTCAATTTGCTTTTCTTATGTTTTGGGCTGTGCAGTTATTCAGAGTCATACTTTATGTTAGCTCCATTTTGAGTATGAGTTTTATTACATCCAACTTGCTACAGTGGTTTTAGATTATGGAGCTGAACCACTAGGGAACTGCACAGTAATAAAGCTGTTGTAACAGTAAAGTAATTCATATAACTTTCACCTTTTGTACTAAGCAAGTTTACTTTCTAACTATCTTGAAGTTTGACTCTGTTTGTTGGGTATTCAAAGTGGTTGTAGCTCAAGATATTCTAGTGGTTGTCAAGGCCACCAGGTAACAGTCTGAGGTTCTCAGGTGAGATTTTTATCAGTAGTTTTTGGAGATGAATCCTTATATATTCCTCTCTCTTTTTGCAATATGCTACCCATATATTTTCACCTTTCTTTAGCATATGTTTAAAATAATACTTTTGGTGTGTTTCTTCTGAGAAGCTGCAGCTTCAGACTGAAAAAAATACTGAGTGGGATATAAATGCAGTTAGAATTAGATTCTCTTGTTAGGCATATAATTCTGGGTCCTGCAAAATGAAAGCCTTGTCAAACAAAGGCTGCACAGAGCATGTTTGTTTACTATAGCCGTGCATTGCATGGTATTCCTGTTTCCATCTTATTTTGCCATGGTATTCCTGTTTCCATCTTATTTTGCCATTGTTCATTGAAAACTTCTTTCGACTTTACCAGAGGTATGAAAACTCACTAACAAAATACATGTGCTTTCTCATTTTGATTTTTAAAGTTTATCTTCGTATCTATTTAGTATATTGGAGAAATACAGTTGTCTCCTGGAAGACATCCATTACATTTTAATCTATTTCCAAGTTTGTTTGTAAAAGTTTAGTTCACCTAATTATTCCCATCTGACTTCATTCATGCATGCTCACATCTTTCAAATTACAGAATATGTTCTTTTTTTTTTAATGTTTCTGTTATTACATGATCAAAAATCCTTATATGTTTCAAGATAAATATATGCAAGCAAAGCAGCAAAATGACAGCTGCCTCCTAGTGGAAGTAGATAGACCTATTTCCAGAACCAAAACTTCTGTGATGTACGTTTTGAATATTCTGATACAAACATAATGAATGGGGGGACTGAGATGCGTAGTAAAAGAGCAGTTGCCTGGATTATTGCCTCACTGTATGAATGGAAGCATTTTACAGAGTTCAGATACAAGGGATGTAGGTTCCTGTGGGCAGGGGGAGTGGAAGGCAGTATTTTCTCTCTTTGTGATGTTTTTTTTCCTGCCTTTTCACTCTCTGCTGGCTTGTGTGTTCTCTGTCCTGTACAGCCTTGTTTTTTTTTTTCTGTCTTTTGTACAAATCTCCAAGGCAGAAGCCAAAATTTAAGTTCCAGTACCTATTCACTTTTGTTTCTCTATTAGGACGGATGTGATCAAAATATCCATGAGCTCTGATTGAGGTGTCTCTAGGAAGCATTAGGCTATAAAGAAAATTACTCTTCTTTACTGTTGCAAAAGCATTGGAATAGCATAACAGTATGTTTCTTGAATGTAGTTTATGATGTTGTGAAATGTCACACTTGCCTTGAGTTGTCTAGGCTGGAAAAGAGCAGCTGTAAAAAGAATGATAAATAGATGCTTTTCTTCTTTTTTTCTGTACTGAATCTATACTAAGGAGAAGCAGCACCTCACAGTACAGCTGATGAGTTGGCACTGAGTTGAAATCAAAATCAATGTTTATAAAAAGTAACTGTCCTAACATCAATCTTAATATTTCTTAATCTTCATTTAATGTTATAGGTATGAAATCCTTCACTGCAAGCAGTTTGGAATGATAGATGAAAAGAAAAATTCCTGACTGATGCACAGAATGCATACAGGCAGCAAATGTGTTTGTTATCTAAAGTGTTCACATCTGGTGCAGCCAGAATATCCTAGTTTCACTTGGGAGGGCATGATCTGGATGAATTACTTAACTAATTAATTAATATATGTTGCTATTAAAACTATTTTTGTAACTTCCTCAGACAATGCCTGCTTAATGACAAGATGAACAGTACTCAACCCAAATTTTAGCAAGTATTTTACCAGTACTTCAAATATTCTGATGTGATGTCATAATTTCAAGGAGATGTTAATGAATGTAGTGATTTTAAAAGAGTCCGAAAATTGCTCTCCTATTCATTTTTCTCCTCTTCCTCAGCACAGAAAAGTGCTTCAATATATGGATAAGGGAATTATACATCTCCTCTTTCTTCCATGCTGTCTTCTTTGTTCCTATTCCTTTTTTTTTCCTTAAATCAATTCTTTCTACTCCACCCTCCCAAGTTAACTTAAAGATGCTTTGTCCCTGTGTGTGAATGAACTTTCTGTCTATGCTTTATCTCCATGTGTAAATGAACTTTGTACCCAAACCCAAACTGAGTATTTAGATTTAAAAGATGCCAATGCAGTAATACCTAGTAGATGACTTTTGGACAGGATTTCTTGCTACTTTCAGTTAGTTTGTTAAACAACTTTAGTCATAGAATCATAGAATGGTCTGGGGTGGAAGGGAGCTCCAAAGGTCATCGTGTCCTCTCTGCAGTAAGCAGAGAACAATCTGAGGAGTATCTGCAGGACAGTAAATAACATGTGAACATAGAAAATTATGTTGTTCCAGTGTTACTACAGACATTAAAATGTTCATAAGCAGTCTCTATGTCTGACTGCTTGTAAAGAAACGCAACCTGTACCTCCTCTGTGTACTGTAGACTCACTGCTTCTGAATGCAGTACTTGATAGGCAGATATTTAACTAGAAACCTATGCTATGCACTCTATAACTTGATCAACAAGGAGGGTACATCACCTAAAGAGCTTCTCTTGCCTACAGTCATGTAGTTTCTACAGCTTAGAATGCTTGTTACATATAATGATAGTTTTTTTTCTCCACTGTCTTCTGAGAAAAAAAGGCTGAAACTATTGGTGGCTCTGTGCACATTGCTGAATTCCAACTTGAATACCTTTTTGTCTCAAAAATAATAAAAAGTGCACTTCTTTCTAGTGGTGGTCACCATGTTCAGGGTGAAGAGTAAAACTGATTTAATTAGGCTCTCATTTTTCAATATATTAGTAACAAAAAGAGGTAAACACCTCCCTTCACTTCTTCCCATCTGAATGTTTGTGCTAGGGGCTGAACAGCCACTTACCAACTGAAAATATTAAATGAAAAATAGAAGCTTCAAAAAGAAGATGAAGGAATAATGGTCCACAGTAAACATTATGGCTGTTTGCAAGGTGTTGCTAATGAGCTGTCTAGAAATTCAATGACTTGCCTTTCATGAAGGCTTGGTATTTAAAGGGAGTAAGGGATGCAGATTTACCATTTTGCAATCCAGGTTTTCCATCAAGTGCTGGTATTTAGTTTTCCAAATAATTTGAACTGTCCTTCATCTGTATGAAACTGTAGTGGTTTCCCCAAATCTGGTGTAAAACAAGACAGTCATGCTCAATACACACACTCAGACCCTAATGTGTGGTGAACTATGAACAGTACAGAGTAGCTGTGAAAGGGGAGGGGGTTCAGAGGAATTAAGTTGTTTTATTAGCTTCCCCCCCCCACCCTTGATCAGCATCAATGGGGGGAAATGCTTTATCTTACTCTATGACTACCGTTTCTTTCCACCCTTTGAGGGAAGGGTTTGCTTGGAGATGGTGAGAGGAAGCAAAGAAACCAGACAGCATGCAATCTGTAATAGTTCTCTGTGAATTAAATAAGTCACAACTTGGATTTAGACACATTCATCGTTACCTTGGCTGTTTCAGATGGTGTGAAAACAGGAGTGGAAAACAGCTATCACTTGCCTTTAATTTGTGCATCTGTTGTTAGGGGCATGTTTGCTTTTCTTTCAAAGTCTTGCAAATAGTGCTTAATAAGGTGAAACCCAAGTGTGGGCCACTAAATGTTACCAGCCTTACTGTGACAGTATCTTCACTGTAAAAGCACTGTAAACAATTATAGAATCATAGAATGGTCTGAGCTGGAAGAGACCTCCAAAGGTCACCTAGTCCAACCTCCCTGCAGTCAGCAAGGGCATCCTCGACCAGATCAGGTTGCCCAGAGCCCTGTTGAGCCTCACCTTCAGTATGTCCAGGGATGGGGCCCCAACCACCATCCTGGGCAGCCTGTTCCAGTGTTTCACCACCCTCACAGTAAACCTGTTCCTAACATCCAATCTAAATCTGCTCTTCTCTAGTTTGAAGCCATCACCTCTCGTCCTGTCTGTGTGGGCCTTTGTAAACAGTGTCTCTCCATCCTTCTCGCAGGCCCCCTTCAAGCACTGGAAGGCTGCTATTAGCTGTCCCTGGAGCCTTCTCTTCTGCAGGCTGAACAACTCCCTCAGCTTGTCCTCATAGCAGAGGTGCTCCTACCCCCTGATCATTTTTGTGTCCCTCCTCTGGACCACTCCATCCGGTCCATGTCCTTCCTATATTGAGGGCTCCAGAGCTGGATGCAGTACTCCAGGTGAGGTCTCACCAGAGCAGAGCAAAGTGGCAGAATCACTTCTCTAGATCTGCTGGCTGTGCTTTGTTTTGCAGCTCAGGCTGTGATTGCTCTTCTGGGCTGCAGGCTCACACTGTCTGCTCATGTCCAGCTTCTACAAGTCCTTTTCCACAGGGCTGCTTTCTATCACCTCATCCCCAGTCTGCATTGACAGAGAGGATTGTTCCAGCCCAGGTGCAGAACCCTTCATTTTATATATATATCTTTTATATGAACACCTTGATCCCATTAATTGCAGACTTCTCTGATTGATGTCTCGGTGGCAGCTTCTGCTAATTAACTCAGACACTAATTGGGTCAGATGAAATAAAGTAGACAGCAGTCATTCAGGCAGACTGGAACAGCTTGTTCTCTAATTGCTTCTGACAGAGGAATAGAAAAGGAACTTGAAATATTACAAAGTAGTGCTAGCCACCACTGCGTATAGTGTGATTATTTGTCACCAGTATTTTAATACAAACTGAAGTGAATATTGTTCCTTCACATATGCTTAACTCCCTCTCCTTTGCCTGTGTTCTGCTTGTGTGGACATGAATTTTGGTGGGCTGTAACTATGTAAAGTATTCGTTTGATTTTTTCCTTCCTCCCCCCCCCCCACTCCAGCTCCCCCCACAGAAGCAAATCAGAAAATATGGGAGAAAAACACATAAAAAATCAAAGCAGTTCCAAGCTTTGCAACTACGTATCACTAGGTGGCATTTGCTGAAAACAGTACAGTAATTTCATTGTGTGAAACACTATGTGCTAGGGTCATCTTTTATATTCTGGTTACCTGTTTTAAATCCTGATGCTTCTTTCCATTTCAGACAGTCAGAAAGTTTGTGGGCTCTAATTTTCTCTTTTTTTGATGCAAGCTGCTCTGATCGGTTCCTGGATAAACCTTACTATCCCAGGTCCTGTGTGTTGGGTTTTTTTCTGTATTTGAACATATATGGAAACCTAGATGGTAAAAATCTCCAGCTACGGATACAGATACAGGATTGACTTGCACTCTCTTTTTCTCTTGTCTTTTCTCTCTTCCATTCTCTCTTCCATTCTCTCTTCCATTCTCTCTTCCATTCTCTCTTCCATTCTCTCTTCCATTCTCTCTTCCATTCTCTCTTCCATTCTCTCTTCCATTCTCTCTTCCATTCTCTCTTCCATTCTCTCTTCCATTCTCTCTTCCATTCTCTCTTCCATTCTCTCTTCCATTCTCTCTTCCATTCTCTCTTCCATTCTCTCTTCCATTCTCTCTTCCATTCTCTCTTCCATTCTCTCTTCCATTCTCTCTTCCATTCTCTCTTCCATTCTCTCTTCCATTCTCTCTTCCATTCTCTCTTCCATTCTCTCTTCCATTCTCTCTTCCATTCTCTCTTCCATTCTCTCTTCCATTCTCTCTTCCATTCTCTCTTCCATTCTCTCTTCCATTCTCTCTTCCATTCTCTCTTCCATTCTCTCTTCCATTCTCTCTTCCATTCTTTTCTCCCTCCCTCTTTCCTCCCTCTTTCCTCCCTCTTTCCTCCCTCTTTCCTCCCTCCTCCCTCCCTCCTCCCTCCCTCCTCCCTCCCTGCTCTCCCTCCTCCCTCCCTCCTCCCTCCCTCCTCCTTCCCTCCTCCCTTCCTTCTCCTTCCCTTCTCCCTCCCTCTTCTCTCCCTCCTCCCTCCCTCCTCCCTCCCTCCTCCCTCCCTCCTCCCTCCCTCCTCCTTCCTCCCTCCCTCCTTCCTCCCTCCCTCCTTCCTCCCTCCTTCCTCCCATTTCTCTTCTCCTCTTTCCTCTTTTCTTTTTTCTTTTCTCTTTTTTTGTCTCTTGTCTCTTTTCTCTTCCCTTCCCTTCCCTTCTCTCTTTTTTTTAATATTAATGAGTTTTCTGGATGATAACTCCCCTGAGCTTTTGAATAGGTTCATCAGTGTTTTGAGAAGCCTGAGATAGTATGATTATGGTGATTTGATTTAGGTTACACAGTAAAGGATCAAGGCATAGCATGAGGAAGTTTTAAATTCAGATAAAGTCAACACACTGCTCATCAGTATATTTATGGCAGATGGACAAAGAATTGCATGTAGCATTGCCTTACATGAGCAATAGACTTAAAATCATTAGCTGTCTGTCAAAGCAGTCTATTGTGTTTCCTGTCAGCTTGTGAATGGCTTGGATGACCTCAATGACTAAAAAATCAAAGGTAGTCCACTCAAATATCATTCAGTCATTGTATTGCATTGATTTCTTCTTCCCCCCTCAGATAAGCAAGAATGGGAAGGGAGCATTTCTCAGCAGTTATAGTTGCTGCCAGAGTATTGTAACAATGTGCTGGAAATCTCTAAGAATAGCGAGTTGATGGAGCCAGAGTATCAATAATGCGACTATCTGTGGCATCTTTTGTTCCTAGTGCTCCTACCATGGCTGGTATTCCTCCCATTCCCTGAAGTAAACTCATGCCTTTTCTGAATCTGCATTGTTTGGCTGTTAGAAAATCAAGCAGCTATTTTGATGGGTTTATTCTCTGAAGTGCAGTGTTCTGATGAACCTGGAGCTGCCATGAATGAAGGAATTGATACCTGCCTTGACACCATTGTTTTGAAGTTTCCAGATAGAATATGGGATTATATTTATTTATTTTGTTCTCATATTTCCCAGTAAATAAAACCTATTCAGTTATCTTTGAACCTAGCTCAAGGCAACAACAGATATTAGAAAAAGACAAGTCTCCTTTCCTCTTTGTTTTTCAACCTGTGATGGAACTGGTGGCTAAAAACTGCATAAAATCTTTATCACACAGGCAAACCTCCTATCAGTGTCTGTCTCTGCAGTGATTCAAATATCTACATATGTGATGTCTTCACTAACACCTTAAAGACAATGATTTGTTTGTTTCAAATTAAAGATTGCAATGTAAGGATATGTCTCATTTTCAATACCCCTGAAGTGCTACTGCACTGTTTAATAGCTTCTAATTTTCAAAAATTGAGCTATATTTACTCTCAAGGAGAGTTTCCTAAGCCACTTTGATCAGAAACATCTACCTGCATTTGTGGAAGGCAGACTGAAGGTTGGAAATACACAGTTTTAATATTTCAGTCTATATGAGAAGAGGTTGTGGAGTCTCCATCCTCAAAGATATTAAAACCCAGAATCAGCTTGGTCATGGGCAGCCAGCTCTGGGCTGATGAGGTGACCCTCCTTGCTCAGGAAGGTTGGCCCAGATGATATCCAAAAGTCCCTTCTAACCTCAATCATTCTCTGAGTCTGTGGAAGCACTACTAATTCAAGTATATCAAGAGTAAGAGAGGCTGAAGATGCTCTGGGAAACAGGGAAGGATGCATCAAAAAATGTGAGATTTTCAGTGTGAGAGTAGCTTATATCAAATGAGTGGAATGATGTAGTGATGTATATATCTGAGTCTTGTTTCATTTAAAATGTGTGGTATTTGGCAGGTCATATTGTTTAAAAGTATTACTTTTTGAATGACTTGCTAACACTACTGTGTGCTTTCAGAGTGGTTCCTAGAGCATAAAAGATGTTTGAACAGATTTTTTTTTTTTTTTTTTTTTTTTTGCTATTTGGAACAGAGTGCTTTGGGGAAAAAAATAGGTACAGTAATAAGTGTAGTAGTAGAAAATAAAAGGGATTTTGATTTAAGTAGGTTGCAAAGATGAGCTTCTTTATTAAGTAGCTAGGACAGTTGTCTGATAACCACTTGTCATTATTAATAGCAGCTCTCTTCTGTTGAATTTTGATCACACGTTCCTAAGCGTCCTTCAATGTACCACTTGTGTCTAGTAGCCTTGCCACCTGATTAAAGTTTAAACCTGTCCTTTGTCAGATTATTAGCTCCATTAATACTGCACTTTCTGTTCTTTGTCAGATTATTAGCTCCATTAATACTGCGCTTTCTGTTCTAGCCATATGTTTCTTTCTGGTGAAATCTAGTCTGGGGTAATGCTTTTTAAATCAAATGTGGAGCTGACTAATTTGAGAGGTTTGTATTCACAGTTGCAATGCTAGATGCTTATACTACCACAGATACAGCCAAACTGTAAGATTTGTATTGTGAATGTGAGGCTACTTAGAACAAACTCTGTTCAGTGCTATGAGAGGCTCTAGCACGTGAAAATCAGATAAATCTCACACATCAGTGTATCTTCCTTCTGAAAGGCTTTCTGCAGACCTCAGGTTGGTTGTTTTGTGAGTTTATAAACTACAGAGAAGAGGTTAAGCCTATTCCATGCAATGCAGTAGGTTTTGTTGTGGGAAGTAGTCTCATTATTATTGCAGCCAGAGAGCCTAGGATTGAGGCACTGTTTCAAATTTGGCTCTAACCTGGAGAAAGACAGTGTGCTATTCTGCAGTTCTTCCAGCCCCAAAGGAAAGGAGCAGACATGCTATGTTAGTCTTGAACAGCCAGAGGAATAACCTGCTTGGCCACTTTGATTATTTCTATTGACTCACAGTAAAAGCTTCTGCAAAGGCATTCATCTGCTCACTGCTGAAGCATCTCTTATAAACACAGCTTTACAAAAGTGGCAGATGAGCGTTCTTGGCATGTTTCTACAGCACCCCGACAAATGTCATCCAGCTTCCACATCTAGCCTGCAATCCATAAATCTGGGTTAGGAGAACATCTTATTTGAAGAAAAAAAAATCCTTACTGTGGGGAAATCGTGCCCTGCATAACCAAAAGATTGATTCTTTTTAAGGTTATGAGGCTGTCACTAACAAATCACTGTGGTATAAACTTGTCAGAGCAAGTGTCTAGAGATAAAGTGCTTGAAATAATCTCTGTATAAAGATAACAGCAGTAGAATAGATTTGTGTTTGGAAAAGTGGTTTGGTGTCAGAACTTTGAACAGGTTTCAAACATTCAAGTTGTTTGTTTAACTTATTTTCCTCTGAAGACCTTGTTTTTTATTAGTTCAAGGGGTGTGAATTAATTTCTGACTATCAGTTAAATGTTTGGCATATGCTTTATGGGGAAAACAAACCAACCAACCCAAAACCCCAAACCAAAGGAAAAACAAAGACAAAACCCACCCTACACACTGTTACTGAATATGCTTTTACAGTAGCCTGAGCTAGAAAAGCAGGAGTTTGAACAGTTTGAAAAAGGCATTTTTGCCTTTTTCCTGTTCCCTGATAAATTCCACATATTCCTCTTCTGCTCCATTTTAATGTTGCATTTGCCATTTTTATCAGAGATGGTTAGACTGAAATAGCTATTTATATGTAATATTTTTTATATGAAACTGCTGAAGAAGTTTGTAGTGCAGCATCAGATTGAATATGTGTATTGTAACAACAAAATGCATCTTCCCTCTCCCATCTTCTGTGTATTGCACATGGCTAGAATAAGTCAAAAGTCATTTAATAAGCAATTTGCTGACATTCAACAAAGAAGGAATTGATGCTTGTGGGGAAAATACAATTTTTAACAGCTTTAGCATCATTTGTTACTAAAAGCATGCCTTTCCTCAACATCACAGAATCACCGAGGCTGGAAAAGATCTCTGAGGTCATGAAGCCCAGCCTGTAATCTAACATCAGCTAAACCATGTCACCAAGGGCCACATCCAGTCTTTTCTTAAAGACCTCTAGAGACAGTGTCTCCACATCTCCATGGACAGTTCGTTCCAGTGCCTAAACATGCTGTTACTTTTGATGAATCTCATACCATTCAAATATCAGTTTCAGCCCAAGGATGAAGGAATCAGCATTATTTGGGAGGGACAGCAGTAGTAATCAAGAAAGAAAGCTTTCTATTTGTTGCAGCAAATACTTATATATTAGAGGCAGAATGTACACAACACAAATTCTGTGGCTTGTTTCCAATAGTACTGTTGCATTCTCAGTCTTTTCACTCGTGATCATATGAAAGCAATTAGAACATGCAGATGTTGTATATAATGAAATAGTAGCTTTATAACATTTAGTAGTATTATTATTCCATGACTCTGTTGTGTTGTCAAGACTGGAAAACATTCTTGTAAAAAGGCATTTTGAAAGTGCTGCTTAGATGTGGTTTTACCATAGAATCACAGAATCGTTGAGATTGGAAAAGACCTCTACAATCATCAAACCCAACCATCAACCTGTCACCCCCATGACTACTAAGCCATGTCCCTGAGCGTCATGTCTACACATTTTTCACAGTATCACCAAGGCTGGAAGAGACCTCATAGATCATCAAGTCCAACCCTTTACCACAGAGCTCAAGGCTAGACCATGGCACCAAGTGCCACGTCCAAATCCTGCCTTGAACAGCTCCAGGGATGGTGACTCCACCACCTCCCTGGGCAACCTATTCCAATACCTGACCACTCCTTCAGTAAAGAATTTTTTTCCCTAGTATCTAGTCTAAACCTCCCCTGGCACCATGGTTATTGAATGAAAGATATGTCTGTATCAAAAAGATTTGCTTTGCCTTGTCTTCTTGGAGGGGCTGAGGGAGGAAAAGCATATCACATTATTAATACTGTAGCTCATGCAGCTCATCCATACCTGCCTTTCACATTCAGCTAAATCCATTAACATTATTAATTGCTGAACATTTCAGATGGGAATTTAATATCCCTTTTTATTTAAGAAGTGTAGTTAATTTTACTGCAAACCAGAAGAAGCATTGAGTGAGTTTCATTTTAGTATAAGCATTCTGCAGCTTTTTCCACATTCCCCTTTAATTCTAGTTTGGTTTGGCTTTGTCATACAAAGAGATCTCCCCTTCTATACTATTTCAGGGATGATACCTAATAGCTGTTTCAAGCAACTGCTTGTCTGGCTCTGAATGCATCTTTCTCTTCCCATGTACACAAAATCCATCAGAATTGTACCCTTCTGTGTCCAGTTCCATTCTAAATCATGACTATACTTATAACTTAGATACAGAAATCAAGGCTTAAGATAATTAACAAGGCATCCTGATCTAGTGAGGGATGTCCCTACTCACTGCAGGGGGGTTGGCTAGCCAAACCATTGTATGATAATCATCTCCCACAATGCTTTTTGCATTGAAAATTGGAGAAGAAATTTCATGTATGGCTGGAAAAAAAGTGTGGGGTTTTTTTTTTCTTTGCTTTTTTTTTTTTTTTTGGCTTGTTGAAGGAAAAATAATAACAAATTGTAACAGGTAAATAGTTGCAAAGCAGAAAAGGCACAAGATATGGCAGGGGCCACCAGTGGAAACCTATCACTGTGGTCCATAAGGCTTATCTTCCTCAAGAATTCGAAGTATGTGCATATAAATGTATTTCAAGCACTCCTCTAGAAGTGCTGTTAAGAGTTCCCTCATGCCAAAACCATTGGGTAACATGTTTTTTGGGTTTTTTTAATACTTAAATGAAGTTAAAATCTGACTGGAACATTTCAGATCCTACTGCAACATGTTCCCTTTTAGTAGAAAAGAAACAACTAGATAGGTGAGATGAGGTAGAAACCACAACAATGAAGGGAATCTAGACTTTCAGGAGTAGAATGATGTAATTGGCAAGGACAGAATACATTCAAATAAGTGCCCTAAATGTGTTTGAATTTTTAGTAGTAGCTTTACTGCAAAGGACTGAAGCTTTAACCAATAATACTTTACTATGGTGTGGAATAATTCTAATGAAGTGTTTTATTTTCTCTGGCAGATGAAAGGGAAGATGTTCAAAAGAAAACATTCACAAAATGGATAAATGCACAGTTTGCTAAGGTAATGAAATGGTTTTATTTACTTCTAAACTGTGTTGAGTTGGTTGGGGGGATTGGAGGTTGTTATTGTTTGTTTGTTGGCTGCTTCAGGGTTTTTTGTTGGATTTTATATTGTTTGGTTGGTTTTGTTGTTGTTTTTTTTTAAATCATTATTATATTTCTCCACCAAGTATGTTAAAGATAACAGTTACAAGTTTCAGATATTGCTGAATGGAGCTGACTGATTTATTAGGGAAAAAAAAAAATCCAAGTTTTATTCCCTTGTTTTCAGTAGGGTTCAAAGTGTAAGAAGTCATTTTCTCAAAATGCTTTCTGTTTCAGTTTACTTTGTCTTTTCTGAAACTCATGGTGGTCATGAATTATTGTTTGTTGGACTCTTTTTTTGTGTTCCTAATATGTGGAGGAATTTCCTTTGTTGGGGTTGTCTTGTCTTGTTTCTAATTGCAATTAGAAACAAATTTCACAAAACCAGATGGAGAGGAGAAAAGTTAAAGATAAGAGGTGTTATCCAGTCAGGAAATTATGGAAGTCAGATCAAAGATGTTTTCAAGTAGTTATCTTAGAGAATGGTGAAGATCTCAAATGTACTAGAGAAGAAAACCAAACAAATAACTAACTTATTTAAAGGAGGCTACCCTGGCAGTATAATTCTATCATCTGTCACTTTACCTATCACACACACACAGTATCACCAAGGTTGGAAGAGACCTCACAGATCATCAAGTCCAACCCTTTACCACAGAGCTCAAGGCTAGACCATGGCACCAAGTGCCACGTCCAATCCTGCCTTGAACAGCTCCAGGGACGGCAATAGACAGCAATAAAAGAGTAGCTGTGATCTATCTTCTGTTTAGTCTGACTTTTGATTATGTCCCATTTGAATTCTTCTCATTAAAAAAGAGTCATAAAGCAATCTGACAAACACCATACTGTTGAAAAACAGGCTTAAGAGTGGTTCAGTCCAGCAGGGATTCCTACAAGACTTTTCTGTGATGCATTTTCTAGTAGTTATTCAAGTGATGCAGGCAGCACCCTTTTGTGCTCAGCTTCTTTCCAGCAGAGATGTCCTGCAGTTGGAGGACTGGATAAGATGAGATACAGCCTTGAACAAATGGTCCCAATTAGATTGATGAATTACAAGGCAAATGTAAAGTACTATATTTAGGACAGAAGTAAAATGTATGCATACAGATGAGAGAATAACTGAGGCAGCAGTAACAGAGCAAAGCAGAGCTCCGGGAAGTACATTGAATCATAAAGAGGGTCAGCAACATGGTGCTATAAAAAAAAAAAAACAAACAAAAAAGAAAGAAAAACCAAAGGAAAAAATATATGGTTATGAGAATAGAAATGTGCAACAGAAGGAGTAAAACATAATTATTTTGTTTACCTTAGCAACAGTGAGGTTTTAGTTGCCTAATACAAGGCTAAATGAAAATGTATTATCAGTTAAGTCTTGTTATGATCACCGAAACAGTTACAGAAAGCTAAGAGTAACTTTTGGTTTGTATATCTAAAGCAAATGTCATATTCCTGGAGTGTTTCTTTCTCATAGATGGTTGTTTTATGGAATAGCAAAGCTTGCAGTTACTAAGTCTGCAGAAGAACAAGAATTACAAATTCTTTTCTAAAGCAAAATGCAACCTATCAGTAGATGCTTTTAATGGTAGATTTGACTCAGTCATTTGATTGATCTAGATGTTTTTCTTTCAATTCTAGTTCAGTGAAGTCTAATAATATTCTAGCTACCTTTTAATTCAGATCCATAAATAATATATTTAGTTGTATGTGAACATGCATTCATAAACATACTGGAATCTCCCTCTACTTCATTTGGGCTCTGAGGAAAACTCCTAAACACACACAGTGACATTTTAGTTGGGTTATGTGTGGATATTTTGGACTCAAATGCCTGGAGTTCAGCAATGAACTCTGCTACTGCTTAGCTAAGGAGTCAAGACCCCAGTGTAAAATCTGTAACAAATTCTCAACCACAGTATTCTTGGCAGTTTTCTGTCTGTGATGTACTGAACCTAGAAACCTCTGGAGTGCTACCAAAAAGTCTGTGAAAGGTATCTGGGGAAAGCTAGCAGGACTGCCAGCAAGATTACAATTGCTGTGGGTGAGGCCATGTCTCTCTTCAGTCTTTTATTTGGCAGGTTAAGTGGGATGCTGTACTGGGTAATGCTGGGCAAAACGCGTTTGCAGGTTTTTCTTCTAGCTCCTCAAAAGAGCAGTTTTTGTCTTTAATTCCTGCTATTTTTACTAGACAGAAAATGGACTATGTAGAAAATCTGTGCTTTAAAGATATGACTCATCTATAAGCAACTCATCACCGTTTCAGTGAGAAACAGTTGGGTTTTTTTAATGCCTTTGAGATAAAACATTTAGTAAATGAAAAAATAATTTCCCCTGTTGTATTCATGGACATCATGTGTGACTTTCTTTAGTGGTATATATTTAATTTGCCATCTAAATGTCATGCAATAAGATGAAGCATAAAGCAATTAAAAAGTGGAGCATATTTCTTTAATATAATTTTATTCCAAAAGAATTTTTTTTCGTCCTCTGAAGAAGTTTATTTATAAAATAATGTATTTCAATGTGTGCATAATGATCAGAAAGAAATAATATTGTAACCTATTTTTTAATAATAGAAGTATAATTAGAGCTCTCACAAGAGATGTAGCTACTCCTAGGTGTGATAGATGTTGCTCAGACCTCAACTTTTAGAACTTGCAGAAACTGAATCCCTTTGTTTTTAAATGAAATGCAGGATCTTTGCTATCTGTTTTGGGAGAATGCAGCTCTATCCCAAGCCTTCAAGTGTAACATTTCTCTGCCAGAATTTTGAAACAGCCACAACACTTAATGCTGAGCTTATGTTGCTTCACTGGTTAAATATTTTTGGTTGTTCGTTGTGTACCAGATCTCAAATGAGAAAGCGTTACTAAAGATGGTAATGTTCCTTACTTGTATGCATGAAAAAGCTTTTAAATGGCAATTAATTTTAAATTGAAACCCTTGAAAATTCCAGCATCCAAAATCCTCCCACCCTAAAAAGGAAACAACATATTCCTATGACTAAAGAAATATTGGCAATTACTTTTGTTCCTTCATTATGAAGTATCTGAAAGTACTGACAGTTTTAATGTCAACAATAAAAGTGTCTGTTGTGAGTACAGGGAAGGCAAGCAGATGAGAGTTGTACGTTTTGGCAACTTGAGCATTAGCTTGTAACTTTATGGCTAACCTGAGGTCAACAGCTTGACCTGTGAATGGATTTCATAAAACCATGGTAATTTGTGAATGAGTTTTCAACATTTTAATCTGCAGTATCAAAACTCTGCACTGGTTAGACCACACCTTGAGTACTGTGTTCAGTTCTGGGCCCCCCAGTTTAGGAAGGACACTGACATGCTTGAGCGTGTCCAGAGAAGGGCAACGAGGCTGGGGAGAGGCCTCAAGCACAGCCCTACGAGGAGAGGCTGAGGGAGCTGGGATTGGTTAGGCTGGAGAAGAGGAGGCTCAGGGGTGACCTTATTGCTGTCTACAACTACCTGAGGGGAGGTTGTGGCCAGGAGGAGGTTGCTCTCTTCTCTCAGGTGGCCAGCGCCAGATTAAGAGGACACAGCCTCAGGCTGTGCCAGGGGAAATCTAGGCTGGAGGTGAGGAGAAAGTTCTTCACTGAGAGAGTCATTGGGCACTGGAATGGGCTGCCCGGGGAGGTGGTGGAGTCGCCGTCCCTGGGGCAGTTCAAGGCAAGGTTGGATGTGGCACTTGGTGCCATGGTCTAGCCTTGAGCTCTGTGGTAAAGGGTTGGACTTGATGATCTATGAGGTCTCTTCCAACCTTGGTGATACTGTGATACTGTGAACCCATATGTTCATAAAATTGCTTGTAAATTCGGATGTTTAAAAAGGTTGTCCTCATTTTTTCTATGAAATGGTAGAGAATTCCACTGCATGGTCAAAGAAAATGTTATATATGACAGCACACTTTCCCATGTAAATATAACAATTGCTATTCTTCAGCTATGTAGAAGCAAGAGTCAGAAAATGGTAGATTTGGGTTGGATTATTGTTGTTGTTGCTGTTTTTTTTTTCTCCTGCTTTGTGTTTTTTTCCTCCTGCTGTTACTGAAGAAACATAAGGATATCAAATATTTCACTAACAGCTTTATGGAAAATCCAATTAATTCCTTAAGTAATCCTTTTAGTGGAGAATTGAAGTTGTGAAAAATGGCAGGTAGAAGCATTAAGAAGTGGTTGTTTGTAAGTTGACTGTGGAATTATATTCCCATTCTTGCAGTAAAGATGCAGCCTGCTCAAAGGAGGTGAGGTTAACATCCTCATTTAAGATACATATGGCTGTTGGAGTAGCAGTCAATACAATAAATGAGCTTTGCACTTGTAATTAGTCAAATTAAATTAGTAAATTTCAAAGTTTGAATAGCAGTAGGATGCCCAGGCAACTGGTATAGGCAGGGATAAAAGAAAGATAGAAGGGTGTGTTGCTCACAAGTTTAGTCAAGCTACATAGCAGTAAGGGTATTTCCTACTTATCCAGTCTTTATATGTGGCTTAAGTGATGGGAGGGGTGATGATCACAGGTCTTTCCCTCTTCTTGACTTTGTGGACAAGCTGAAATTATTCAAGACTCTCATTAACTTTTTTGGTCTCTTGGGATTGTAGACTAAATGTCTTCTGCATATCATATAACAAAAAAAAGACTGATACAAATGAAATATTTACTGACCTTTTGAGAAAGCATGTCAAATATTGGAGGTAAAGACAGACCCTACTACCCTAAGTCTGGCATCTCATAACAAAATTTCTAGCCTGCTTTTGCTCACAGACTTGCTCAGTTTTCTGTGTTATCACTCAAAATTACTTAAAAATAAAACAAAACAAATCAAAGTGAATTGAAATTGCTGCAGACTCTAAGAGGAGAATAGTCTGATGAATCTCTGTGGAGAAAATGGTGTTTTAATTTATCAAATATCTCTAAGATTTGCCTTCTCTAGAAATCATAGAATCATTTTGATTCAAAAGGAGGTGTAAGGTCCTTAAGTACAATCACTAACACAATACTGATGAATCCACCACTGAACCATGTCACTAAGCAACACATCTGCACATATTTAAATGCCTTCAAGGATGGCAATTCAACCACTTCCCTGGGCGGCCTGTTCCAATGCTTGACAACCTTTTCAATGAAGACTTTTTTTCCTAATCTCCAACCTAAATGTCCTCTGGTGCAACTTGAGGCTATTTCCTTCTGTCCCATCACTTGTATCTTGGGAGAAGACACAGACACCCATCTCATTAGAATCTCCTTTCAGATATTTGTAGAGAGCTATAAGGTCTTACCTCAGCCTTCTTTTCTCCCAACTAAACAGCCCCAGTTCTCATAGTCACTTCTTGTAATGCTTATTATCCAGACTCTTCATCAGATGTGTTGCCCTTCTCTGGACACACCCCAGCAACTCGATCTCTTATAGTGAACTGAACACAGCATTAGAGGTGTATCCTCAGCAGTACCAAATACAGAGGCAAGATGACTTCTCTAGTGCTGCTGGCTCCACTGTTTCTGATACAAGCCAAGACCCTTCTGCCACCTCCTTGGCCACCTGGGAACACTACTGGCTCATATTCACTCAGCCGTGAGCACACCTCCGGGTCCTCTCCTGCCAGACAGTTTTTGATCCAGTCTGCCCCAACCCTGTATTGTTGGATGGGGTTGTTATGATTCGTGCTGGACCTAAAACTTGGCCTTCTTGAACAGCATATGACAGGCTTTGGTCTGGTAACCCAGCCTGTCCAGATCCCCCTGTAAAGCCTTCCTACCCTCAAGCAGATCAAGACTCCCACCTAACTTTGTGGTGTCTGCAAAATTCCTGAGGATGCACTCAATTGCCTCATCCAGATCATCGATAAAGATCTTGAACAGAACTGACCCCAGTACTGAGACCTGGGAAACATCACTTGTGAACAGCCACCAACTGGATTTAAATCTGTGTATCGCCACCCTTTGGGCCCAGCCATCCAGAGAGGTTTTTACCCAATGAAGAGTCTGTAGGTCCATGCCACAAGCAGCCAGTTTCACTAGGAGAACTCCATGGGAAATAGTGTCAAAGGCTTTACTAAAGTCCAAATAGAAACTATCCACAGCCTGTGTGTCATCCACTGAAGTGGGTCCCCTTGTCATAGAATATTAATCAAGCAGGATCTGCCCTTCATGAACCCATGCTGACTATGCCTGATTTTTTGTTGTCTTGTGTATGCTCTGTGATTACACTCAGGACTACCTGCTCCATAGGCTCTACTGATGTCAAGGTTATGCTGGGATGCCTGTAGTTCCCTGAATCATTCTTCCAGCCCTTCTTGCAGATGGGCATCACATTTGCTAAATTCCAGTCAACTGGGACCTCCCCAGTCAGCCAAGAGTGCTGTTAAGGCAATTATAAATGGCTTGGTGAGGTGTTCCACCAGCTCTCTCAGTACCCTCGCATGAAGTCCATGTAGCTCCATAGACTTGTGTGCATCTAAGTAGTTCAGCATATTGCTAAACATTTCCCCTTGGATTATGAGGGCTCGATTCTACTCACTGTCCCAGTCCTTCAGCTCAGGGGACTGGAAACCTGTGAGTTAACCCCTGTGAATAATCTACATCACACTTTTTGAGATGTAGTAGTGTTTCTTTAGCCATACTTCTCCACTACAATGATAACAAAGAGCTAGAGGGAGGGAGGTTGGCAAAAGATCACAAAACCATGGATGAAAATGTTTAGCATAAGTCCTGTCCAAGCTGCTGTCTTGACAAGTATCCTATAGGATTGCTACTTAGATAAGTGAGTTACTGGTAGAGAAATTAGAATTAAATCCTGTTCTTTGAGGTTCATGTCAGTGTGCTCAAGGTTCACTGATGTCATTTGGAATGTTGTATTTTCCAAAGCAGCACAGTAGTTACTTATGCATGTTTGTGAGAGTAGAAATGATCTCTTGCTGTTTCACATGAAAGTAATCAGTAGAGTGTGCTGGTGGTGTAGGATTCTAGTTTTAGCATTCAGTTCTACAGAGTACATCAACATTGTGTTTGCAGGAGAATCTTTCATATCATTGTTGGTAAAGTGAGGAAAGGTCATTCAGATAGCTGTGATGTTGTAGCCATTTACACAGAATTCATTGCCTGCAGAAAAGCCTTTGGAGGAACAGAGGAGAAAAAAAGTTTGCCAAGCTCGGTGTTGCCACTGATTATTCTGCAGCTGTTCCTGGTCAAAATCTTTTGCATCTAGGCCTGTATCTTTACAGTATCTTGAACCAGTACCTGTCACTGCAGTATAGGTAGGTTCTCAGTCTGTAATTCATCCAGTCTTTATCACTGTTTTCAGCTAAAACCCACAAAAAACAAGTCTTCCTTCATTATTTGATACCCAAACTGCAAATGCAAACTAGACTTACTTGCACTTATTCTCAGTTGCAAGGAGAAAAATAACAAGGAAAAGGCAGCTTATTCTTTTAAATGAAGAAGTAAAAGTGTTCCTGAGAAATTATCTGAACTAGAGTAATTGTGGTCAGAGTAAGCGATGGTTGAAGGCTGACCCTGCTCAATGCTTTGAGGAATAGCACAAGTAACCAATACTCACTAATAGCCAATGTTGCTTCTGCCAGGTCATGAAGTAGCATGTGTTGTAATTTCACTGCTGATCCACACAACAGCTTTCTTCAAAAGCTCTTGTTTGTTTCCTTACTTGAGCCAGTAGGGTTCTGCTGAATCTCCCCAAAGTAAAGTTGTGTTCTACTTATGTAAGGAGTGCTAACTTGGAGATAAATCATGGAATCAACCAGGTTGGAAGAGACCTCCAAGATCATCCAGGCCAACCTATCACCCAGCCCTATCCAGTCTACTATACCATGGCACTAAGTGTTGAGAAGGATCAGATTTCCTGTACAAACATTGATTCAAGGACAGAAAGATAAACTGTAGTAAAATTTTGGAGTTGCTTCTGTAGTAAAACCTGATGAAATCTGGGATGGCTGCATAGAAAAAGTGAATATGGCAGATGTCAACTCAATTCATTAACTAAATATTAATAATACCTTTGGAACAGCCTCAGAATTTTGTCATTCATTTTTTTTTTCTGCATGAGAACTTCCAGAAATCCACACAGGTTTAAAATTGCATCAGTTGTGCTAAATCTGGAAAAAAAAAAAAGGTAAAACATAGTTGATGTTATTTGATGTTGGCAAGTCACCATGATTGTGTTCATCCATCCTAAACACCTAATTAATCTGTTCTGTGTCTCCGTTGCCAGACTTTGTAAGTGCTACAATGAAAGGAATGAGAAAGAGCAGTTTACTAATGTGGGAGCCAAATGACTTTTCTCTGCTACGATGTAGCAAATAACCAGAACTCTCACTGAAGATTAATACTGCTTAACTTTGGTTTTTGGCTCTGAGCGATCAACACCTCCCTTGGAATGCACACTGTTCTGAAATACCAGGCTTTCTCATTGCAATGAACTCTCAATAATATGCCTTGCAAGAGCACACCAAAAGCCCATCTTGCCTATTCTGTATTACTAAAGCACTAGCTTTTCATCTGCTTTTGAAGCCAAATGATGTTTAAAACTTGTATAGAAAGCAAATGTGCATTTTTAAGTATTGAGTCATTTTGGGGTTTTAGATATCTCCAGAACACATAAGTGAGTATCAGGCAAAACACATGCTCAGAATTATTTGCATTGATATACAACACAGTACTTATTCTCCATATTCTGCATAGTTTGGGGTTGGGGGGCAGGGGCTGTTTGGTGGGTTTTTTCCTTTCTTTTTTAATGCAGTAAATTAGGATACATGCTGTGTGAATATATATATATTATTTTAATTCAAATAAATTTCCCATGGAATGAAAAATAGATAAATAACTATATAAAAATTACTGTACTTTTTAAGGCTAGTGCCAATGGCAATATATCAGTTTATTATACTCAGAATTTAATTCTAGGAGTCGTACTAGCTATTCACATATTTTTATTGAGTTTTTGTATGGCCAAGAAAGTTAAAATGAACAGAAAGACTATAAACAGAAATAGGCATGGTTTAAAGGCACAACTATCCTCTTGCCTTGAATTTGCATGTAACAGCTACTCTGTGTCAAAGCTTTCAAATATATTAATCTGATGGCTTTTTATATTTTGTTTCCAAAGTATCTTTTCAGCTTCCTGTTGGCAAAATGCTTAGATATGTCTAAGCATCTAATTCTGCCCAATACAGAGGCCTGGATGCTGCCAGGGTTTTAAATAGAGGGTCAGTTCTTTTGCTCTTACTAGAATCTGAGTGGTGTCATAATGCTGCATGACAAAAACAAAGTACTGTTCAAGAAGGCATTTTTTCTCTATTTCTTTGTTCAAATTACCATCAGATAACTTGAACCACTAGAAACTGAATGGTGTCACAATACAGCATGACAAAAACAAAGTACTGCTCAAGAAGGAATTTTTTCTCTATTTCTTTGTTCAAGTTATCCTCAGAATCACACAGAATCACAGAATGCTAGGCATTAGAAAGGGCCTTGAAAGATTGTCTACTCCAACCCCACTTCCAGACCAGCATCACCTAGAGTAGGTTGCATAGGAATGCATCCAGGTGGGTTTTTAATGTCTCCAGAGAAAGAGACTCTGCAACCTCTCTAGGTGGGTTTCAGTTCTCTTTCGTCCTCACAGTTGAAAAAAATATCCCTTATGTTCATCTGGAACCTCATGCTCCAGCTTACACCCATTGCCTCTTGTCCTACCGTTGAACATCACGGAGAACATCAATGGATGCCCCTGAAATTTACCCTTCACATCTTTCTAAACATGAATGACACTACCTCTTAGTCTCCGCTTCTTCAAGCTAAAGAACCCCAGCTCCCTCAGTCTTTCCTCATAAGGGAGATGTTCTGCTCTCTTCGTCATCTTTGTGGCTCTGCATGGGACCATCTCAAGAAGTTCCCTGTCCTTCTTGAACTGAGGGGCCAAGAACTGGACACAATATTCCAGGTGCAGCCTCACCAGGGCAGAGTGGAGAGGCATAAATACCTCTCTGTGAACCCACTTAGGCAATCATGCAGCTGGAGATGTCTTAAGAACTCTCCATACAGAAAAGAAATGTTTTACTGACAATCTAGAGAGGACAAAAATATATCTGGTTGCACAAAGATAGACATTTGAGGTTAACAAAAAGGATAAAAAGAGCAAAGAAATTACTACATGTGAGTGAGGGGAAAGCATTCGCTAATATTTTTTCCTCCATAAGATTCTCCCATTGCCAGGAAACTGTACAATTGGCCTGCCATGGATTTTTGCCTGAAATGTCTATGAGACTGCAATTGAATAAGACATCTTACAGAGACCAGACTGATTTCCACTTGGATGAAAATAAAACTTTTTACTCCACATAATTATCTGCACATCTTTTGGTAGAGCTGTGGTTACTTGCCATCTCAGAAGACTTTCTGCTTGCAAGACTTACTTCTGTCTCCTCCTTTTACTGCACAGACAGTGGCTTGTTTTCTCTGCTTTGCCTTGGTGGGCTTAAATTGAAAACTGGTTACAGTTCAACACCAGCTTTTCCTTGGGGACTGTGTGGTCTGCCTCCACTAGAAGTTTATCTCCAAGCCTGATCCTCTTCCTGGGCTTAGATGCCCATGTGAGCTCTGGACCTGGTGCCACAGCTAAACTGCCCAGCAGAGTAGCCCTTAGTCAGAAAGCCTTAGAGCCATTGCTGCTGCAGACTAGTCACTGAAGATGATGTCACATTTTCAGTATCTTTTGTTTGTACTTCCAAAGATTATGTTATTTTTCTGAATCAAATGTTAAGGTTTAACGTGTTGTCTATTAGAAGTGACTTCCCTTCCAGAAAAAAATGTACAAACATATGATCTTATACAATATGCATCTGCACAGTAAAATGCTTTCACCATTTGAAATGACTAAGTGAAAGCAGACTACATTTTGTAATGTTTCTGAGATCATGCAGTACATCAGACCTTCAATTTAAAACTTCAGAGTGGATTAGTCCAATTAGGAAGACAGACTAAAGCATGCATTCGTATTATGTTAATATCACTTGCCTTCAGGTTTTTGTTTTGATAGCCTCTTCTTGCAGCTGTCAGCCCTTGCAAAGTAACAAAGGCTTCCCTCAGATGCGTTAGACATGCCGAGCAAGAAATGCAATCGCTGCTGTTAGCAATAGAGGGCACTGGACTTTCATTTCTAGTGTGTTGTACCGAGGCAAAAAGTAGTCAAGTGATATTTATAGAGCACTTTCACTTTTTCCTTTCTCACTTTTGGACTTGTAACCACTTTAATAGTTAAAGTTTATGTTATTCTTTCCTTTGTGTACGCTGTACATCCTGAACAAGATGTTGCCACTCAGCTGTCTACAGTAAATCACATCTTTTTGATGTAAATCACATATTCTTTGATGAAGTCAGAGGGAAAAAAAAAAAAGGTCATTTTTTCATTGAAAATGTTAAGTCCGTTTTGAATGGTTAGAACATTAAGGAATAGAACTTTGAGCTGTGAAATTTCTAACCATAATTTCTTAGAAATTTGAATATTCTTTTGAAGCACTATGTGGTTTTACACCTGCCTTCTGTTTATAAGAAGTGCAAACCACCATCAGAGTTGGATGAAGTTTGAAGAGCCCTTAGTTTGCCCAAAATAGCAATTCTTATTTTAGTCTCCTATAATAATTTCATGCTATTTATGCATTAGAATATTCAAGACTTTTTTTTTCTTTTAATTTCCAGGGAGGGGGTGGGGGGGAATACTTCCCACAGTTTGAGATATTAATGACACTACATTTAGCATAACATAAAAATGGTCATTATAGGCACAGAAATAGTAACCCAAAAGCTGGAGGATAGGTTAGGACTCCATCTGTGGAAGAGTAATGAGCATACACTGGTGAGAGAAATCAGAGTGTTGGGAGGCAGGAGTGTATGCAGTGCCTGTGAGACAGATGCTTTTATCGCTATACAATGTCCAGCTACAACCTGCCTGTCCCAGGAAGTGGACTGTGGTGGTTTACTCCTTTAGTTGGCTCATCCCCTAACCTTCCTTCATGCCCTCTCACTGCTCTTTGCTATCCAAACCAAACATATGGGAAGGCCATAGTCTCCTTCAGCATTAATTTAAGGAAAGATTCTATAATGAGATCTCTGTTTTAATTCAGGCTCAAATTGAGAAGGCTCTGGGACAGAGAGAACCTGAAGTAATCTAGCAAAAAGCTAAAGGATAAGTTGTTTAAAGAAGTAGTAGAAGTGATACAGTAATGGTAAATGCAATGAAACAAATGCAACTGGTATTATGATTCTGATCACATAAGAATGATAAACCTTATGATGACAAATCTGAAAAGTGAGATTTCTGAGATTCAGGGTAGAGAAAGCAGAAAACACAGCTTCAATGCATCCTTGAGCCTACCTTAAGTTACCAATTCAAAACGAGTTGGCTATTTTTCCTTTTCTAAACACTGTAGAAATTAGGGGCAGAATTCAAAGTTGCCTCTCTTTGTATACTAGAAAATACTGGAAATGCACTTACTGCTCTCACTCAAAAGTCAGTACCAGAATGCTTATTACATTGGTGACCTATTATGTAACCTTTGACTAAATATCCCCAAATATTAAATACTTGCTTAAAACTCAGAAGAAAATAAAAGGGAATCAAAGCAAAAAGCACTTTCCTCATGAAAATGCACTAAACTGTCTCTCTTGAGAATATGGGATGGTGACATATTTTATTGTCTTACAATTTGCACTGAAAAATCCTGTGTTGGATGGGAATAATTTTGAAAAGTAAATTAAAAATATGTTTGAATGTGAGACCCTGTGACTATTATGTCCTGTTTGCTGCTAATATATATAGATATCAATTTCTCAGGAAACAGGAGTAGTACACTTAAAAACCTTTGCATTGAAGATTTGTAAGCTCAGTGACCTTCTATGCCATGCTAAGCTGTTCAATTAGATTTCCCCATTAGCCAAAGGAAGGAAAATGGTGTTAAACAAGCTTTATTTTCTCCGTTCCGTTTTGCTAGTTGATTGAAAGTGTGTTCAATTTGTGGGTTGATAAGAAAGGTATGTAAAGAAAGTCAAACAGGTCACGAGCATCTTCTACATTTCCCAGTTTTGTAACACTATGAATAAAATGCCCTAGCAGGGAAAAAAAAAGAACACCCTGTGTTACTCCTTTATCACCAGAGAAGAAAAACACATTTAATAGCTTTTTACCCCATTTCATTTAGCTGCAACATCCTCTTCAAATTATCTAGGTCACTTAGGCTCATACACCAGTTTGGTATTTTTATCTTGCTGGCTCTCTTTTACTTCAGAAGAATTATCCTTTCTGCAGTTAAAGTTCCTGTCACTTCTTGATAGTGTTTGTGTGTTATATAGGCTGTGTGTATTTAAGGTGTGCGAGTTTCTGTGAGCACTGAAAGATGCATGTTTACAAAAAATCAAGTATTTCTGTTAGGTTTTTTGTTTGTGGTTTTTTTTTCTTGAAGGAGAATATTAGAGGGCAGCATCTGATTAGGAGAGGTGGTCCAGTTTTGGTATGCAATACAGGTCTCCCCTAGTGTACAGCTGGACAAATGATGTTGAACTTGTGGGTGTGCTTATTCCTTTGCAGCAATATGTCTGCTTCCTACCTTGCAAAGGAAACCTGCAGAGACAACTCTGCCATGTCCAAGTATTGACTTTGATGAATTTATCAGTGGGGCACAATGCAGAGATATCTGAGCTAGCATCAGAGGTGGAAATCAAAGCTTCATGCACAATGAAGCTAGTTGTGAGGCAGCTGTGTCCACATGCTCTCCTGGAACGGGACATGACATTGGTTAGTTGTAATTCATGCTGTACTTGTGTAGACAGGACCAAACACCACAGGCATCTAATTTTGTTTGTCATTATTTGATACAGCTCATTGATACCACCTAGTACTGCGTGTGCAATGTTGCCTATGGTAGGAAAAAAGCATACTTGTCTTCCTAAGATTCCTGTATGGTGGAATAGATGCAAGAAATGTGCGTTAATTGAGAGGGAATTGGTTAGTCTGAAAGCTTGTGAATAACTATGGAAATACAAAGAAGTGGAACTAAAAATCTCCTCCCCTGCTGCTGACAGTGAGGAATATGTTGTTTTGTGAGTAATTATCTTACTGCTTATATTATTAATAAATATACTGGTGGCAGAATATAATCTTGTGCACTCATGAATTTGCCTTTAATTATAAACAGGAGGAATGCATAGTAATATGAAATTACATTTCTTGCTTTATACAAATGTTTCATCACATGTTAATATTTTAATTCACAATGGTATAGAATGCTTCATCTAAAGCAAAACCTGACATTTATTGTTTCATATCTTACCTCCTAAATGGCAATGGCCCAATTTATGAAAGTAACTGCAATTTTAACAACTTGTGCATATGCCATTTCATGCCGTTTTAAAGTCATATATCATGCTGCAGAAAAATATCAGAAGAGAAAGGATGTACTGCATCTTTAGCCTGCTCTACCGCTGACGCATTAGATAATATATATGAACTATATATGAAGCTCTCAGACTAAAAAGTAAACCCCTTCAGTGCTGGGTCGAGGGATGGGCTTGGATGATCTTTGAGGTCTCTTCCAACTGAACATATTCTGTGATTATACTGCAGATTTTGGTCCTGCAAATATCCTTGCTGTGTAAGACTTCTTTGCATGTAGTAAAACCCAGACTATGTGTGTATTTGCTGGATGAGGATTTTAAAGTGTGTATTACAATGTTGCAAATTGGGATTTTCATTAGAATTTTGTTAGTTATAGCTTCTGGTTTATGTTCTTTCTTGTGTTTGCAAGTCGCGTCACCAAGTGTGTATGTGTTTAAGGGTCCTTTGGATGTGATGCATGGGGATGTGGTTTAGGGGTGAACCTTGTAGAGTAGGGCTATTAGTTGAGCTTGATGATCTTGAAGGTCTTTTCCAACCAGAGTGTTTCTGTGTGCTTTCTGAGTTACTTTGATACGCTTGCCTGTGATGACTCCATACTTTGAGAACTGTAGTTCAGCATAAAATTTATTTACTAGGCATTTTGAAATTCCTATGAAATAGTAGTAGTTTCTGAAGTTAGCTTCTCTTTAGGCTGTAAGAAAACAATTTCTCTTTCCCAGAGAAAGTGATTTGCCATTGGAACGGGCTGCTCAGGGAGGTGGTGGAGTCACCATCCCTGGAGGTGTTCAAGAAAAGCCTGGCTGAGGCACTTAGTGCCATGGTCTGGTTGACTGGATAGGGCTGGGTGCTAGGTTGGACTGGATGATCTTGGAGGTCTCTTCCAACCTGGTTGATTCTATGAATTTAGATGCTCTCTAGAAGGATGTGAAGAATTGCAGGTTGAATGTGTTCAAGCACTGACATGAAAGAGAAATGCTGAAATGCTCTTGAAAGCACAGAAGTATCTACTAAAATTTAAAGAAAAAAAGAAAAAAATACAGAGTGAATATTTTTGGTGTAAAAAGGCAACATTTAAAATTAAATCATACACATCTGTAAGTTGCAGCACAAGAGGTTCCACCTTAACACCAGGGGGAACTTCTTTATTGTAAGGGTCACAGAGCACTGGAACAGGCTTCCCAGAAAGGTTGTGGAGTCTCCTTTCCTGGAGACTTTCAAGGCCTATCTGGACGTGTTCCTGTGTGATCTGTGCTAGATTGTGTGGTCCTGCTCTGGCAGGAGAGTTGGACTCGATGATCTCATTTGGTCCCTTCCAACCCCTAATACCCTGTGATCCTGTGATCTCCCCGAAAACATATCTGGAATAATGGAGAAGCTGAGAGGAAATTGTGGCATTAGTTTCAATCTAAAAATGTGTTTAAATATTCCTAAAAGCGTGCTTAAATACTGCATGTAACTTATGTTGATCTCTTTCCAGTTTAGAAAAGATCTCAGACAAACTTAACTCTTGATTTTCTAGAACAAAACTTGTTTTCAGTTTAAGTTTGCCTGGAGTTTAAAATGCAGCTGAGTGAATCTGAAAAGCAGAAGGGGTAATTACTTCCACAAGAGCGGTGAATCAAAATGAGTTGGTGTAGCATGGAAATCTTTTAAGGAATCAGTCATCTGAAAGATGTTTGGTGACTTCAATATTAGTTTATTGTTCTCCCAGAGATTCAAGTATCTGACTGTGGGCTAGCATTGCTCACCAGATTAGAAAGGAAAAAGATCCTGTGGTCACAGTTATGCCATGTTGTTGCCTGTTGGATGAAAAGTGCCTAAATCTATCAAGGCAACATGTAATGTGGGAATAATATAGCTTGACTTGTCTAGTTTCAGTTAAGCTGGAGTTGTTCCTTCTTGACCCTCCTTGTTTCTTTCATATTCTCTGAAAATAAATGTCTCTGTTGTTGTGTTGATTTTATTTTACCTTGATGCTTTATGGACATTTCACTGGGTTAAAAACTGGCTGGATAGTTGGGCCCAAAGAGTGGTAGCAAATAGAGTTAAAACCAGTTATTGACCAGTCATGAGTGGTTGTTGTGGAGGCAGGGAATTAACATGGCCAAGTCAGGAATATTTGTAAAAATAGAACTCCACCCCCTAAACTATATAGAGAAATTAATTTAGTTTAATTAGCAGGCTCAGTTTGATTGAGAATATCTTACAAGAATACCATAGATAAATGTGGTTATTTTAGAAGTCAGGAAATGGAGAAGGCCAAGCTATAACACAGCTTTTCCCACTATCAGTCAGGCTGAGCAGAAAGTTTACTCACAAGTGCACTAGACTGTCTGAAAGGGCAGTCCAGATGCTTGTCAGCTTGCTCTCTTTCAAAAGACATCTGAGGCTCATTAATCCTATTAAGCTTGCACAAAAGAGTGCTTATGGTGGGAAGTCATCTAAAGCAGGGACCATCCAGTCCCTCAGGAGCTTGTCCTTCACAGCGCCAGGGGACTCTCTCTGCAGGAGCTATCCAGGTGGGGGAGAACCAATGCCCCGATATTTATACCTTTCCTAGACAAAGAGCTGATTTACCATTTCCTAGGCGCGAAGCACACAGCCAATTGCCAGCCCAATTCCAGCGCGGGCATCTGCGTGGGGCACCCCTTGTGCCAGCAGGACCCTTTGCTCCCCTCTCCCCTTCCACAGGTTTCAGTATTGGGTCCAGTTCTCTTTAATATCTTTATCAACAATATGAATGAGAAAATTGAGTGCACCCTCAGTAAGTTTGCAGATGACACTAAACTGAGTGGGAGTGTTGACTTGTTTGAGGAAGGCTCTGCAAAGGGATCTGGACAGGCTGTATCAATAGGCCAAGGTCAGTTGTGTGAGGTTTGACAAGACCAATGCGAGATGTCCACAGGCATTTGTACTGTACCTTCTGAGCCGGTGACGAGCCTGGAGAATAAATCTTACGACGAGCAGCTGAGGGAACTGAGGCTGTTTAGCTTGAGGAAGAGGAGGGTGAGATCTTATCACCTTTCTACAACAAGGATAATATAGAGAGGTAGGTGTTGGTTTCTTTTTACAGGTAGTGATGAAACAAGAAGGAATGGCTTCAAACATATTGGGTTATGTTTAGGCTAGACATTAGGAAGACTTTGTTTACTGAAAGAGTAGTCAAGCAGTGAAACAGGGTGACCAGGAAGGTGGTCAAGACATCATCCCTGAGTGAATGGTCATTTATACACGGTACTTTGTGATACGCTTTAGTGGTGAGCATGGTTGAGTAGGGTTAGTGATTGGACTTGATCTCAAGGGTCTTTTCCAATGTTAATGATTCAATGGTTCCATGAGTGCTGTTATATAACTTATACTAGAAGGCAGCAGTGCATCACAGGGCACCTATGGGGTTTCACACCATTTCTAGTGGAAGGGAAGTTTCTCCATGATGTACAGTGAGAGGAGGTGTGATGCTGTGATGGGCACAGAAAGTCACATTTTGTCTAAGTATTGATGGTATCAGTATTAATCCTTACCAGAGAAGATTACAGGTACCATTTATTTATATATACATATAGACAGCATTCAGTCAATGTAAATAAAATCAGGCTGCAAATACGTGGCCTGGCACTTTCCTCCTATTTTTTAATCTGTTGCAATCAATTTCTCCTTGTAATGTCCTTCTAGCCTTGAAAGTGGTGTGAAAAATAGTCAGTAAAGCTATGTTTTGTCTCTGTTCCAACATGCTGCATGCTTTGCTGAACATGCTCATCGAGAAGAAATAAGCCTTTCTGTATATACTCAGTTAAAAGAAGATTATTCTATCTAGAAAGCCAGCTGTGGTTGTAGGATGGTGTTGCAGAGGCACCCACAAAACAGACAGCAGCAGCCACCCAAAAATGTGGATTGTGGCCACAGTTATTCAACACTCCTTAGGACACAATTAAATTCAGATATCATTTGTGAATATACACAACCAATCAAGCTTTAATCTTAAGCTTTAAGGAGTATTATTTCTGGAAAGATGAACCAAAACTTACTCACCAAGGGGAAAACTCCCACCCAAGGGTACTCAAAATACACGCTTAGCAAAGGGAAAGGGGGAGTGAGGACTCAATCTGTGGAAGTATCCTTAGTTGTCATCCAATTCAGCCTGGAGAAGAGGAGGCTCAGAGCAGACCTTACTGCTCACTACAACTACCTGAAATGAGGTTGTAGCTAAGGTGGAGGTTGGTCTCTTCTGCCAGGCAACCAGTGACAGAACAAGGGGACACAGTCTCAAACTGCTCCAGGGTAGGTTTAGGTTGGATGTTAAGAAGTAGTTCTTCACAGAAAGAGTGATTGGCATGGGAATGGGCTTCCCAGGGAGGTGTTGGAGTCACCATCCCCAGAGGCATTTAAGAGGAGACTGGATCCTCACTCATGGCAGTTAGTGCCATGGTTTAGTTCATTAGAAGGGTTAGGTCATAGGCTGGACTCAGTGATCTCAGAGGTATTTTCCAAACTAGTTAATTCTGTAAATTCTAAAGAGGAAAAAATCCAACTGCCTGGATACTTGCTGCATGGTGACTAACTCAAAATGTCCCCATAGTGGGACACTATTTATACCCTAAGTTGAGGGTCAGTGGTCAGTTCTAGTTAGTTGGAGGTCCAAGCCCACAGAACCACACAAAAGCAGAGTAAGAACTTCTGGGCTTCGAGGTGCCAGTTAACATCTGGGAGGCACCAAGTCGATCTTTATCAGCTCCTAGCAAGCCTTGGCCCTTTGTCAGCTGTTGGGCAAGCTTCTGTGTTTGCCAGGACAGCTGTACCTTCCACAGGTGGTTGAAGCAGACCATCTGCCATAAGTGAAGCTCTGAAGAGGTGTGTGTATTCTGAAGCATTGGGCTTGAGCCTGTTCCTGTGTTTGGCTGGAGAATTGTGTTGCTAGCAACTTTCCTGTGCAGCAGAAGTTTTTTGTCTGCTTGATGTGCATCAGAGTGCTGAAGTGTCCAATATGGAATTGGTGGCTGGTTTCACTTCAGCCTTCCATGGAGAGTTCTTTTGTGCATATAGGAAATTATGTGTGTGTGTGTCAATTGCCAGGTTATTTTTTAAACCTTTAGGAATTTGTTGTTTGAGAACTAAATGCTTACACGTTTGCTTCAGGGAATTGAGGAGAATGTGTGTTAAATAAGCTTTCTTTAAACCAACTGATTTGGTTATCTGCTTGAAAGGGAAAAGGCAGATACATAGAACAGTGGCATGGAAAATGTGGAGAAAAAAGAAGTTTCTTGTGCAAAGACTTATTAGCTTCCTGCATGGCAAAGACAAAAAGCATGGTGTGTCAATCTATTTTAACGCCTTACAGAAGCACTCCATTAAGAGATTAATGTCTTTTTGTTTTAACCTTCTTTTGTAAATTAGATACTATGATCCTTATGAAGGGATTCCATCCAGAGGGACCTGGACAGGCTGGAGAGGTGGGCACAAGGCAACCTCATGAGGTTCAAGAAGACCAAGTGCAGTGCAGGCATCTGGGTTGGGGCAATCCCAAGCACAGATCCAGGCTGGGCAGTGAGTGGCTGGACAGCAGCCCTGAGGAGAAGGACTTGGGGGTGCTGGTGGATGAGAAGCTCCATGTGAACCAGCAGTGTGTACTTGCAGCCCACAGGGCCAACCTGGACTGCATCAGGAGAAGTGTGGCCAGCAGGTCGAGGGAAGTGATTTTCCTCCTCTACTCTGCGCTGGATGTGAGGAGAAAGTTGTTGAGCATGAGAGTGGTGAGAGCCTGGAATGGGTTGCCCAGGAAGGTGGTTGAGGCCCCATCCCTGGAGGTGTTTAAGGCCAGGCTGGATAGGGCTCTCGTCAGCCTGCTGTAGAGTAGGGTGTCCCTGCCCATGGCAGGGTGGTTGGAACTAGATGATCCTTGTGGTCCCTTCCAAGCCTGATTGATTCTGTGTTTCTGATTGTATGATATGTTGCATCAAAACTAGTTTCATTATTCTACTTCAGAAACTGAAGTCTTTGCTACTATTGTTCAGATCTTCTGACAAGGAAGAGTCAAAACCAGGTATTGATATGTATTCAGAGTTCTAGACTCTGTATTTTTCTTGTTGGTGGTGAGAGGTATGGGCTGGCCCTGGGGTTTCTAGTCTTTGAGTCAAACTTTCTGTTTATATATTAAGGACTATATTTGTGGTTTGTTATTTTGAAAAGTTCCTGGTCCTCTGGAGCTGTTTATAGAAAAGTGGGAAGGGTTAATGTTATCCTCATTATCTTGCTCCTGAATTGCAGTTGTACAGTGATTTTTTTTGTTGTTTTTAAAGACCTTCTTGATGTTTACATTACAAAAGAAGAAACTAAAATGGATGGAGGCTATAGGGGAAGGAGAAACTTGGTACCTCAGTGTGCTTCCAACCCCACTTTCCCCATCTATCTGTGTTACAAGAATGGGGCCCCAAATGGCTGTGTAATGTTGGTTTCTCATGGAGGCCAAAGAGGCCATGGAGAAATTGTACAGATTGTTAAATAGCTAGCAGGAAAAACATCAGATTATTCCCAGATTTAAAGGTTGATCTATGTTCTAGTTTTGACTAAAAATAATTTCTGGTTTTACTCACCGATCTGCTGATACCTGCTTTCTTATGAATGACTGAAATGTGAGGATAGAATCCTCAGTAACAGAACATTTTAGAACTACTTTACTATATTTTTTTTTATAGTGACAAGTACAAATATTTTGCCTTTAATGCCACCATCTGTCTGGCAAACTAATCCCACTGAGCTGTAAAAGCGTATCCCCACAGTACCTGTATCCTCCAGTAACCCAGGTGGTGGCAAACAGCCATCGTATTTTTCCCTAAGGATACAACCAACACTATGTTGTCCAGCAGGACTTCTGTGGAAGATGTGGCAGCCACATCTCCCTTTACTTGAGGCCCATGGGGATGAGCAGCTGGGCACACCATCCAGACTGGCAGTTGCCAGTTGTTTTTATTTTCCCAAGAGATTTTTCAGCAATTTTGCTATAGTATAATGTCCTGTTTGCATTCAGTCCTGCTGCCTTAACTGTACCATGAGATCTCAGCATGATTCCTGGAGTGGAGGTGAAGAGGATATGCTTGGGAATGGTTTCCGTGGGGAGAATCTGTTGGGAACGAGGTGTTTCTATGCAGAAGACAGTGTGCAGTAGCCACTTTTTCTGGTCTGCTGAGTTCTGTTTAACATCTTTGTCAGCAATGTGGACAGAGTAATCTACTGCACCCTCAGCAAGTTTGCAGATGACACCAAGCTGTGTAGCACAGTCACAGGATCACAGGATATTAGGGGTTGGAAGGGACCCAAGGAGATCATTGAGTCCAACGCCCCTGCCAGTGCAGGACAATACTACCTAACATAGATGACAGAGGAACACATCCAGACAGGCCTTGAAAGACTCCAGAGAACTAGACTCCATGACCTCCCTGGGGAGCCTGTTCCAGTGGTCTGTGACCCTTACAGTAAAGAAGTTCCCCCTTGTGTTGAGGAAGAACCTCTTTTGCTGCAACTTACACCCATTGCTCCTTGTCCTATCACAGGGAGCAAGTGAGCAGAGCCTGTCCCCCCTCCTCCTGGCAGCCTTCAGATACTTATAAACATTTATCAAATCCCCTCTAAGTCTTCTGTTCTCCAGGCTAAAAAGCCAGTCGACTTACTAGAGGGAAGGGATCCATCCAGAGGGAGCTGGACAGGCTGGAGAGGTGGGGCCAGGCCAATCTCATGACATTCAACAAGGCGTCAAGAGAAGCATGACCAGCAGGGCAAGGGAGGAGATTCTCCCCCTTGACTCTGCTCTTGTCAGACCCAACCTGGAGTACTGTGTGCAGTTCTGGAGACTCCAACACAAGAAGGACATGGAACTGTTGGAATGAGTCCAGAGGAGGGCCACAAATATGGTCAGAGGGATGCATCAGCTCTGCTGTGAGGACAGTCTACAAGACTTGGGGCTCTGCAACCTGGAGAAGAGAAGGCTTGGAGGAGGCCTTGTAGTGGCCTTCCAATATCTGAAGGGAGCTTACAGGAAGGCTGGAGAGGAACTATTTACAAGTCTTATAATGACAGAATGAGGAGTAACAGGTTGAAACTGGCAGAAGGGAGATTTAAACTGGTTGTTAGGAGGAAGTTGTTTACAGTGAGGATGGTGAAACACTGAACAGGTTGTTCAGGGAGGTTGCAGATGGAGGTTGTGGTTGTGGTCTGACAAGAGCAGAGTAAAAGGGGAGAATCCCCTCTTTTGCCCTGCTGGCCACAATTCTCTTGCTGCAGCCCAGCTCACAGTTGCTGTCTGGGCTGCATGTGTGCACTGCCAGCTCATGTTGAGCCAGACCCCCAGGTCCTTTTCCTCAGGGCTGCTCTCAGCCATTTGCCAGCCTGTGTCTGTGCTTGGGATTGTGCCGACCCGGGTGCAGGACCTTACACTTGGCTTTGTTGAATGTCATGAGGTTGGCCTGGGCCCACCTCTCCAGCCTGTCCAGATCCCTCTGGATGGAGCCCTGCCCTATAGCAAGTCGACTCTGCCACACAGCTTGGGGTCATCTGCAAACTTGCTCAGGGTGCACTTGATTCCTCAGTCCATGTCACTGACAAAGATGTTACACAGCATCAGTCCCAGCACTGACCCTTGAGGGATGTCACTGGTCTCTAGGTGGACATTGTGCCATTGATTGCCACTCTCTGCATGCGACCATCCAGTCTATTCCTTATCCAGCAGTGCTCCACCCATCAAGTCTGTGTTTTTCCTGTTTGGTGACCAGGATATCATGTGGGACAGAGTCAAATGCCTTACTCAGGTCCATGGAAAGTAATTAAAAGGTGGAGGGAACAAAGTGGTTTCTTGAAACACTATTATTGAGGGTTAATTTCGAATAGCATTGCAACATTAGAGTTGCAAAGAAGGCACCAGCGAACTTTTCTCAGTGTTATTTTTTGTCTCATAGTAATAGTATTTCATATTGCAGAAGTTCCAAGGTGAATTAGTAGGCTAATGCTGCATTACAATATTTGTCTTGCTCTGCTTTTGTATTATCTAGTTTTAGTGAGTGTTCTTTTCATGCTGGCTTAGATCACATTCTCCTTGCAATATCTGCAATAAAAATGTTTCCCTTTATTTTTTTTCCTTTAATCATAGGTAGCTTTTCTGTAACATTTAAACCATGACTAACACTTCCTTTTAACACTTAATCCTTTAAATGATACTTTGAAATTGTTTAAATGGGTATTTTAAATTGAACAAGACCTTGCAGCCACTCCTTAGGACTGTATCATTAACCTATAATTGTATATTGCATCAAGTACTTTGTTTTCTCTACTTTGGAAAAAAAAAAGTAATGACCTTGCTATTGACTCCTCTATTTAACATTTTCATCTGAGCTTAAACACCATTAGAAGTAACTGCTTGCATTGACCACAGAAGGAGCTAAAGAAGCAATACACTGCAGTCAGTCTAATTCAGTTTCAAGATAACGAAGTTAATATGAATTGGTCATTTAGCAAGTCAGAGGCCTCAGTTAAATAAGAGTCCAGACTGTGAAACTCCTTTTTCTTTTTGTAGGTTGCCAGCCCTGGGTTTCACAATTTTGATTATCACAAAAGGACATCTAACACTTGAATAGCCAACAGGCCTGTGCTGCATTAAATATTAATCTAAACTGTTTAATGTGGATGTTTAGGATGGAAAGTTCTTGTCAATAAGAAAGCCCCAT
Source organism: Pogoniulus pusillus (assembly GCF_015220805.1). Lineage (NCBI taxonomy): Eukaryota > Metazoa > Chordata > Aves > Piciformes > Lybiidae > Pogoniulus > Pogoniulus pusillus. Next base: position 26,618,740 of record NC_087275.1, read on the forward strand.
TTCAGGCAGAAGATACTTTGGAAATATTCTAAAAGAAAAAAAAACCAAACCAAAACAAAAAATACTATTTCCCCTCATTTGTGTAGACTGTACTTCTCTTCAAAGCCTGTCAGTGCTAGATAATGAACCCCACAGTCTTAACTCATGTTGATAGGCAGCTCGAACAGATGAGTGTACCTCCCATTCATCTGTCCCTAGTACCATCAGACACAAGGAAGGCAGAGCAGATTGTCCAAACTGGCTGTCATTTCAAGAAGACTGGGACACATGAAAGCAGTAAGTAATAACGACTTAGCTGGGGGACTGAGCATTCTGTACCACATGAAAAATGTTCTCCACTTAAACCCACGAAACTTGGCTTAGGATTTGCTAAGGCACAGAACAAAAGCAAATGTGGTGCTTTCTGATTTCTTACTGCAAAAAAAAATGAGCTCTTCAGCAAAACCTCTTTTGATTCCAGTTTTTCACAGGTTCTTAAAATGGAAGGGAGGAAATTTTAGCAATATTCTACAGAAGGGAAATGTCAGATTGGCTTTTTTTATTTTATTCTACAAAGCAAAGCGGTTTGCAGAAAATAAAATTACTAAGATGGTCCTTCTTAAATCTTATGAGCTGAGAAAAGGAAAGGAATTAAAAAAGGAAAAGAAGTGGAGATGAAAGGGCAAAGGGGCAGAGCTAATTTCTGAAATACCTTCAAGGAAGATTCAGCCTGTAAAACCTGTCTACAGATATATCATCCAGAGAGAACAGTACCTGAACATTCCTCAGATTGTCTTTATTTTTTCTGTAACACAGCTTCTTTTAATCAAACCACTCAGGAGATGAGGTGGGAGTAATTCCCAATGTAATCTGTCTATGTTGACACATTTATTGATCATGAAATATAAGATCAGTAAACCCCAAACTCTTACAGGGAAAAAACTTTATAACTACTTGGTTGCTATTGATGTAAAGGATAACATTCAGATCGTGACTGGAGGAGTTTTAGCAGTGTTACTTTCCATGGAGTGGGCTTGTGGCACAGTTTGTTACCTTAGGCCTGATCTAGTTGTTCTCAGTCATCATGAGAAACTTCAGGGAGGGCAATCTATCAGCTGGCTCAGGAGGGTGTCTGCCTTATAAAGTGGTTTGAAAGGGAAAATAAATGAACATTTCTTTGTATTCTTCCCATCATTTGAAACAGGCTTATGCCTTCATTTTGTGCAGAGAAGTAGAGCAAATTTGGGTCATCAATTTTTCAGGTATAAGGAGAGGATACTTTCATTTTGCACATCTTTAAAACCAGCATGTTGTCTTGCTCCCTGTTGTTTGTATTTTTAACTGTTAATTAAATTGACTGGCATTGCAGCTGTTTAGATTATTAATAGTATCCCTGATATTTGAAAATAATTAGATTGTTAATATTTTTATGATCTCACTAAATAATTTTCACACTGGAATAAACTACGCTCCATTTAAAAGGCAAGACAGTACAGTCAAGCCATTAACATTTATATAATTAAAATGTCTCTTATAGTTAAAGCTTTGCTTTGAATTTTCATCTAATGTAAAAAACAAAGGAGTTCAGAGTCAGGGTTTTATGTTGTTGTTCCACATAGCTCCATGATGACCCATTCACAGAGTTGCCCAAATGTCATTAGCACCCTGAGGACAGGCTCTCTGAAAGTTTGCTTAGCTGGGGATTGCACACAAGTATAACTGAGTGGAAGATATAATGGGGACATGTTGGCCAGCTTAGGAAAAGGCAACCATACACCTATGTAATGCTTATGAATTTCTCTCTTAATCTAACGTGATGAGACTTGTAGTTGGAAAAGTAGTTTTGAAAGTACTTGGAATATTTCTTGCATTTGTGTGGGGATGCATTCCTTGGTTTTTGCTGTATGTATTGCTTCTGATAAAGCTGTTTTTTATATAAATAGCTTTCTTCAGCACTGTCATTTCTTATGAGCTGCTTCTGTGATGCTACAGCCTCACATTTAAGTTGTTCAATTTCAATAGCAGAGAAATCTGATACTGTCATAAGCATTATGCATTAAGCAAATGGATGAGACTGCCATAGCTGCTATGCATACACAGTTTGGATTCCTGTCTCATCATGTCTTTGCTGATAGCAAATGTAGAAAAACTGTTTGAAGGAACAATTGGTTTGTGGTAAATCTGTTAGTAGTCTGCTAATGTAGCACAGAATGCTTATAAAATGATTTAAAGAAGAACTTAGCCATTTAATATGCTTATTCAAGCTTGTAAAATGGAATTTTGCAGTTCTGAATATATTCTAATATTTGGAAAAGACCAAGTATTGGAATCAGTTAATACCAATGCTACATGACTCTTTTTGGGAGGGGTAATAGATCATTGTTATGCAGTTACAGAGATGAAAGAACTTCATAGCTGTTTCATTTAAAGTCTCAGACTTATGATTCTCACAACACTTGAAAGAAGACTGTATCTGTCTGGCCAGCAAGGTACCCTTTAAGCAAGGTGCTGCCAGGATGTTAAGACTACTTTTGAAGAGAGCTTTCAGTCTTTAACCAGTAAGGTATTATTTCGAGGGAAACATGTGGAGTACTCTCTGTTATCCTGGTATTGTGTTTGTTATCCTTGAGTGTTTTATCTGGTTCTTTATGAGGAACTGACCCAAGTGTAAGTCCCTGTGCAGACTCTCAGCTCTAAAAGGACTGGAGGAATAGATTGTTGCAGCAGCTGAAAATCTGTGGTGGGAAACAAGACAACGGTGCTTTATAGCCATGCTGGGGTTTTGTCACTTTCAACACCACAACACCTCCACAAACAAATAAATGCTCTTAAGGTTAAATTAAGAAAAGCTAGACTGAATCTAATAATGCAATAAAATATGCAGCTTAGGAGGAGAAACCTTATGTGTTATTCTAAGATGCTAATTTCTTCAACTAACTTTATGTGAATAGCATGTTGCTGTGGATAAATATGTATTCAAATATAGACATTTTAATTGCAAATACTACTGGAAAAGATCTTAAGGGAGCAATTATCATGCAGGAAAAACATCGGTTTCAGGACCTGACCATAATGACTACAGATAATTTAGTGGAATGGATAGCGTACGTTTTCCATATATAAAGCCACTAGCATTATACAAATGAGAATCATCTGATGCAAAGCTCATGAACTCTACAGAACAAGCTATAGAGTAATTTCTTAAATAATTTAATGAACCTTTTGCAAACAAGATGCAGTGAGCAAGGCCCTAATGTCTCTGCTAATACAAGGTTTTCTTTGCATAAAAATCTACTGAACCTGGGAGTAGACTAATATGTAGATTCACAGAACTCGTGTTATTTTTAATCTGAAATTTATGATAATTCAAGAGGCTGGAACACCTCTCCTGTGAGCTCAGGCTGAGGGAGGAGCTGGGATTGTTCAGCCTGAAGAGAAGGCTCTGGGGAAACCTAGCAGAGGACTTCCATTACTTGAAGGGAGCCTACCTGAAGGCTGGAGATAGACTGTTTACAAAGACCTGTAGTGATAGGACAAGGGGCAATGGTTTTAGATTAGAGAAGAGTAAATTTAGATTGGATATTAGGAACAAGAGCCTCACGGGTTAAATCTGCTTGCATCATCTTAGTTTTGGCCTCCCTGTGCTTATGCACAACTGCACAGTTTTTAATTAGAGGATCACATGCTGGGATTTTTCCCCGTAGGAGTCACACTTCGTTCAGTACACAGGAGGGATAATGCTTACTTGATGATTGCTGCCATCATTGTTATGTTTCATTCTCGCTGTTCTATGTGTGGCCATAGGCTTTATTTACTGCACCCTAATCAAAGGATGCTCTGGTGACAAAATAATTTCCTGTGAGCTTTTCTGTGGTTCTTAGCACTTTAGGTCTCAGTAGTTCACAAGTGTTATTATTCACCATCTTTTCAGTAGCCAGTTTTTATTGTGGAGACAGTATTTCAGATGAGCAACTGGAGCACTAAAAAGCCAACTTAAAAATTATCTGCTGGTTTGGGGCACTACTGATACGATGAGTTGAGCCTGATAGCTCAGAAGATTGTTTTATTGCATGGAACTTTATTCCAGTCAGAGTTCCTCTTTGATTCTAACAGAAGCAATGTGTTTTCAACACTCCTTGAAATTCAGTACCCAAAAGACCAAGAGCACATAATAATCACCCTTAGGGGGCTGGTTTAAATGATATAATGTGCAGGAAGAGAAGAGATAGAATCCAGTCCCTCAGGGCAGCACTAGCTGCAGGATTATTGTTTCATTTCACATTTGCCACATGGCTTCCACTCTCAGCCACAGTTCAAACAAGGGCAATGTGGAAAACTATGTAACCTCAATTTTGTGTCCAAGCTGATGCCAAGACTGGATCCATTCTCTTCACTGATTGGGGAAATTATGTGAGGTAAAAAAAAATAAATTCACTTTAGAGTAGTATCACGTGCATGACTGCCCTGGCAGCATGCAGTACTTCAATGTTTGACTTCCAATGCAGAGTGGGAAAAAAGCAGAAAAGAAAAGGAAGAGAGACAAATCATGACAAGACTTATGTGAGTGTCTTTACTTGCAAGAAGAAAGTGAGAATCTGTGTATCAGGGAAGGCAAGCTTGCAGCAAGGAAGCAGCAGAGAGTTATGTGAGATGTTGTGGGTATTGGAGTGATCCCTGATGGTCTATACCCATCAGTTTCACACAGAGAATTAACCAGTTTAGAAAAGACTTCTAAGGTCATTGAGGACAACCTATCACCTAATCCTTCTAATTAACTAAACCATGGCACTAAGTGCCTCGTTCAGCCTCCTCTTAAACATCTCCCTGGGCAGCCCATTCCAATGGCAAATCACTCTCTTTGTCAAGAAATTCCTCCCAACATCCAGCCTAAACCTGCCCTGGAGCAGTTTGAGACTGCCCCCTCTTGTCCTGTCACTGGTTGCCTGGCAGAAGAGACTCACCCCTGCCTGGCTACAACCTCCCTTCACGTAGTTGTAGACAGCAATGAGATCTCCCCTAAGCCTCCGTTTCTCTAGGGCCATGCTTCAGCTCCCTCATCAGCCTTGGTGCCCTTTTCTAGACACTTTCAAGCACCTCAACATCTTTCTTAAATTGAGGGCCCCAGAACAGGACACAGTACTCAAAGTGTCACCTAACCAGTGTTGAGTACAAGGGCAGAATGACTTCCCTGGTCACACTATTCCCGATCCAGGCTAGGATGCCATTTGCTGTCTTGGCCACCTGGGCACACAGGGCACTCTTGGCCACCTGGGCTCATGTTCCATTTCCTGTCAACCATCCCATCTTCCAATGAACTTCCATTGACCATTCATCTAGTAACTCCTCCCTGGTCCTTCTTAAATAGCAGGCAGTACTTTCTTTCCAGATTTCCATATTCCTTGACCACATCTTATCTGCCTTTTTCTACCTGGCCAGAGTAGAGAGAGCACACTTCTCAGTTCAGCCTATGTGTTGGGAGGCAAGCTTTCCACCCCCAGTTCTTGCCTGGCTCCAGTCAAACAGAGAGCTGCTGGGAGGGACTCGGAGATGACAGGGAAAGCCTTGCTAAGTATCGGGGCCTGTAGGTGTTCAGTTTCTTTGTATTGGTGATTGTTGGATATAGAAATATTAAATGCAGTGATTCTATAGAATTGTCTGACTGTGGTACAGCCATTGGAATATTATACACTGGAACATAAGCCATGGGCAGGCGAGAGTGCTTGAGCTCAGTAAGTGCTGAGTTCAAGTGGAAGGTTGGAATGACCTTAGAGAATGGTGTAACAAATGTAAGGCTGGAGTCTGTGGTTTTGCCTATCTCTGCTGACAGACTGCTTAGACATAGTATATGTGTTGCTGCAAGAATATGAAGAATATGCTAATTAGTGTGTAATCCTAACGTAGTCCTAACGCAAGTGTGTGTAACCAATCAGAGTCTAACATGATTTGTGACCCTGTTATGTAGCCTTCTGATAGAAAGTGTATAAGCCCATGCTTGGGATGCAATAAACTGGATTTGGAACTTGCTTAGGTTAAGCCTTCTCCCCGTCTCTTCTGATACCCATGGTATTGAGGCCTATGGCAGGTGATAGGTTGGATGTTAATGAATTTATTAGAAGCTCAGCTGTTTGTCTTGACTTTGTGTTTTAAAAATATGGTAAGCCTCTAAGAGTTACATTTTTTAATCTTCTTTTTGGCAAACGTGGGCAGTTTTTCACAGATAGGTGCAAAAAGCCACATTTCCTCTACAGAGGTCTGTAACTCCCTCCTGCTAATCTTCCTGCTTTTGATCAGTGAAATAACAGAGCTGTTCAGCACATGTTTTTTCACACATGCTAAATACTTCTTCAAGGCCACTGAAGCTGTTGGTAGAATAATTGCCCTATAATTTCTGTCTTCTTTACATTTCTTTTGTTCTAAGACAAATTAAAAAACCAAACAAACAAAAACTTAGAAACCCACAATGTGCTTCATCTTGAATGTCAAAAGTAGGGGAAAAAAAACATAATTAGCTGCAGTTACAAGCAGTTAACAATAGGTTAATAGAACATGAAATGCCAGATAGTCTTAAAATAACCACTCCTCTCTATATTCTTGTAGTATTAGCAAAGTTTTTGTCTGAGATTATGTCGATCATTGTGAAGGCTTAGGGCTGGACTGGCCATTAACAGACTGACAGATACTCTCCATGAACCCCTCTCCCTTCCCCAAAGAGGAAAACAAAAAGGAAAAGGGAGAGAGTTATAGATTGGAAAATAAAGCTAAAATAACTTTGACTACAATAATAACAAGAAATCAATATATGCAATATATACAAAACCAATATTGAACTCAATTCCAGCAATGGCAGTTATAGTACTGTCACCACCGATGCCATAGGCAGGGACTGAGGAAGTCCCAGACTGCACTTAGTAGCAGCTGAAAATTGAATTCACCAGCTGGTATCTGAAACTTTATTCAGGAACACACTGATTGGGATCAATGGCAGAAAAACAAAGTCTTCTTGGATGCTGGCCGCTGAAGAAGAGAGATTGTGATCCTTCAGCTTTATATTGTCTATGATGTATATGGAATGAAGTACCTAGTTTGTCATTTAAGGGCTCCCTGCAGGTGTGACCTTTTACTTTCTGTACCCCCAACATGGTACACAAGGCTTAGTAGTGATCTGGGTCTTCATAGAAGCAAGTATGAGCAAGATCCTTTCTGTATACCAGTCCTTGGTAATATCTACAGGCATCAAGTGTTACCACTTCTAGAAGCAGACATTGTCTGTAAAAATGCACTATAAACTTCAGAAAGGGCAGTCATGTAGAAAAGACAGAGCTGAAGAGTAAAATCACTGAATAGAATTAGTTCTGTTCTAACTCCAAACAGGACAACCATAAAGGAAAGAATAATAATACATGGGATACTTGAGTGTGCAAGATATGGAAGTGACATAAGTCCATGGGATTTCCAATTAATTTTATTATTTAAAAACTTAATTTCCCTGTTGGAAAAAAAGGATAGCTCTTGTGGATGCAGTAATGTTTGTGTGCAGCTTCACAGCACAGTATTTCTTCTTGATACGCTTTTTGTTCAAACAGATGCACCACAGCATGGTACCTGGAGTCAGTTAAGGCTGAAAAACAATAGGGCAAAGGTGCCCTTACATGCCAAATCCAAGCAGCACAGAAAAAAAAAAACCCAAGCAAAAAAGTTTTCTATTATGTTGTTCCTTTTTGGGATGCCAAAATTCTTTGAATGTTGCATTGAGCATAATGCATTGGAAACTGGTTTTGTTTGGGGGTTTTCTTTGGTAGAGCTTTTCAAACAATATCGAATGCTACACCTTGATGTCTTTTCTCCATTCCATCATGCTCTGCAGTCAAAGTGATACACAGTATAACAGAATAGGAAAGCAGGGCTGTTTTTATTGTTGTTCTTCTGGTTCTGCTAAAGCTGAGGAATTAATGTATTAATTAATTAATTGTTTCAATTGTTCTGCCTTTAGTACCCGCTATACCTGTCTTGGTTTTTAAAAGCATATTTAAATATGTTCTGAAAAACTTTAGAATTTGAAAGATTAATTTTAAATCTAACAACTCATGTCCAGGTTTAGCTTTACCAAAGATTCTTTAAAGTCACATTTTTGCTTTGAATTGATCTAATTTGTAGCTGTGGACTACCTTGGAACTAGAAGGAAATAGGAACTTAGGGCAAAAAGCCTAGGTAATCAGGTGACCTGACTTATGGCTTTCAGCTTTATGAAATGTTGAGCTGCAAAACCCAAACTTCAGCTGAGCTAGCTCAGCTTTTAAATGAGACTCTGTTTTGAATCCTTGTGTTGTAGCTAAGTGATCCAAGCCCCAGTTATTGAAAGTTTATCTGTAAAAGTGGTAGAATGTGCCCTAGTTAGGAAAGGAAGAATAAAAAATGGTGAAAATGGTTAAAGCACCCATAACATCTAGGTTTTCTCTTGCAGTTGGCCAAAATGCTGTCTGACTAATTATGTGAGAAAACCAGGTTTCCCCTTTTTTTGGCATGTAGCTCATTGGCAAGCTTCCTGCAGTATCTGGTATGACAGATCTAAAACTGACTTTGCCTTTATTGCATGGTCTAGCCCCTGCCAAATTCCCTGGCCTTTCTTGTTCTAGTGGACATGATGGGGCTTTACTGAAATTGGAGGAGGTAAAATTCACTGAAGTGGACATACCTGACATTAGGTATGATGTTTTCCCAAGCATTCAATATACAGTGAAAAATAAACTGCTTATATAGTTTCCAATTTATTCCCCTAAATAACTGGTATTTCTACCTTCTCTTCTTTTCTTATGGTCAGCAGAGAGTGATCTCTACATGTCCTTTGCATGGCATGTTTTGCTCTTTGTCAGCAGTGAACTTGAAATCAAGGTGCAGAAAGTTACAAAGCTCTTGGTGGTTTTCCCTATTGAAGTTCAAGTCGTGTTGAGGATCACATGAAAAAGGAGCAGATTGCCAAATGAAAACTACAACTGTTGTACATCTGTGTATGGGCCTAAGAGAGAGAGAGGCAATATGAGGTCTTGGTCAAGCATGGTTTGAAATGAGAATGTAGCTGGACTTTGTATGGGGTGCAAAATGAATGTAGGGGAGAGTAAAGAGCTCAGCTAATTAGATGGCAGCTCAGCAATGCTTACTACTTGTTAAGCATCATTAGATGCTGGTTCGTCTCACTTAGCTAACAGGCAGCTTGCTTATGTGACCAGAAAATGGTTAACAGGAATGGAAAATTGGGGGGGGGGGGGGGGGGGGGGGGAACTATGACAACAACAAAACCTCCCAGGAAAACTTCATTTCTGGAGTGCACTGTTAAGAGTCTGGATAAAAGCAGTCATTGCTCAGAAAAGCTACAGTGCTTATTTTTGTGGCAATCATAGTTATGGAAATCTAAGGACTGGATATTTGTATAGGTCATTTAGAAAAGCATTTGAATTTTTTTCCCCTTTTTAATTTCAGTAGCTGTTTGCTTGTAAAAGAAGTTCTCCACTGCTGCAAACTGTCAGCTTGTGTCTCTCATAGAATCACTTCAGTTGGAAAGGACCTACAAAAGTCATCTAGTCTGACTCCCTGCAGTGAGCAGGGATGTCCTCAACTACATCAGGTCACTCAGAGTCCCATCAAGCCTCATCCTGATATCTCCAGGGATGAGGCCTCAACCACCTCTCTGGTCAATCTTTTCTATACCTGAGGTGAATCTAAGCATTGTGTTAAAAAGAAAGACCTGTTTTTTTTCTATTACTGAACAAACAAGAAAGTGAACCCTACAATGGAGTAACAGGGTGAAGGGATTGTGATGCCAACTGACATATTGTTGAGATAAAATAGGCCTGGACTCTGGGGAGGAAAAAATGGAAAATGGTTGCCTCAAATGAATGAAGATTGGTCTGATTGTCCAAAAGGCTGTGGCACAAAGAAGATGAAGAAGGCTCTTACTAACTTGATGAAGAGATTGGGAAGGTGGCTAGGGAAAAGGAGTTAAGTGAAGGTGTATTACATGAGAAAATGATATGCAGAGAGGAAATTAACACTGTTAGCCTGGTGTCACAGAGTTAAGAGCAACACCTCCTTTAAGTAGGTACTTCTGGTGGGAAGTCTGTGAAAGCAAATTTTACAATGAGAAACTGAATGCAGATGGAGAAATGGAGTATGTATGGAGTAGTCACATAGGATCCAGACAATATACTGGGGGTTGCTCCCCACAGTAAATTCAGATTCTCTGCTTGTGGATCTTAAAGGTCTTTTCCAACTTAAACAGTTCTGCAATTTTGTAATTCTATTATATTCTTCTAGAGCTTTTCTCTCTCACTCTGCCTCTTTTCTACTACTGAAGTCAGCTTTTGGAGATAGGCTTTTTTGTTGTCAGTGGCCTGATTCAGAGTCCATTCTAGCACCAGCTATAGTGTGAATTGTTTCTCCAATAACTTACCTTTCTTTAACATATTGATTTTCCATATCAGCATTAAAAATTGCTATTTGGTTCTTACAGATTTTACTGTTTCTTCTTGTTATATCGTTTACATTTTTAGAGCATTTTGGCATCCACGATTTGAGAAGAGTTTACCATGGAAAATATTAGTTACCATGGAAAATATTAGAGGCACACAAAGTTTAGTATTTAAAATGAGCAAATATTTGCTTTAGAGGGAGTTGAGTGCAAAAATAGGGTAAATATTTTGTGTGGGAGAAGACAAATTCTTATAGCTTAGAAAATTATTCTCAAATTTTATTGAAATTCATGGGGGGCAGATACAAAATTATAAAAGTAAAAATCTGATTTGCTTCTACTACATAGTCACAAAAGTCTTACAATTGCTTGCCCTGAAGTTACCTTTTTAATTAAACTGTATATCTTTCATTAAAATACTGGAATGTAAAAAATTAAGTACAATTCCAACTGTTTCAGAAGCAGACTTAGATAAGTGAAAGAACAGTCATAGGAAATTTTGGTCTATTAGCCTTACTGTATAAGGTCAGCTAATATCAATTGAGTTAATAATAACAGTGGAGTGAACATTGCTTTTAAGGCATTCCTACAAAAATAGTTAACATTTAAAATAGCTAACTATGAAACTATAAAAAGAGTTAACAATAAAAAGAAAAAAACTGAAAATATTAACTGCATCAATTGTGATGCAGCTTTATAGGCTGAGTTGGACTACAGAGACCTTGAGAGTCTTTGTTGTCTACTCTCCTGCTTGAAGAACAATCAATACTGAGTTCAGACTGGGTTGCTCAAGACTTTGCCTACCCAGAATCTGAGAAATCCCAAAGGACAGAGATTCTGCAGCTTCTCTGGGCAACTTGACCAAGTTTATCTTCTTGATCCAGTGCTTAACTGTCTTCCTAGAGAGATTTTTTTCCTCTCTAATTCAGTTGGAATTCATTAATTTCCTGCTCACCCAAACCAGGCTCCTGATAGGTGTGCTGATTCACCACACCGTAGGGATTAATTGTTCGTGTGCATAGAGATTGTCCTTAAAGACCTGCAAACTTGCCCTGATTTACCTTTCAGAGCTGCCTCTCTACAAGCTACCTATCTTTAGTTTCAGACTGTAATTTACATCAATAAAAATTGATATAACATTCTGGCAGCTAAGGATAGGAGCGTTGTATAATTTCCTTCATTTCTACACCAGGAGATAGAAAGTAGAGAGTTTAAGAAAATTAAGAATCACAGAGACACAGAATGTTAGGGGCTGAAAGGGACCTCAAAAAATCATCTAGTTCAACTCCCCTGACACAGAGAAACATATCCAGGCAGGTTTTGAATGTCTTCAGAGAAGGAGACTCTACAACCTCTCTGATCAGCCTGTTTCAGCACGCTCTCACCCTCACAGTGAAAAACTTTTTCCATGTTTTCATGTGGAACCTCTTGTGCTTAAGCTTGCACCCATTGACCCTGGTCCTATAAAGATTAAGTCACTCAGTTCTTGAAGTTAGAGATTCAGCTCCCTTAGCCTTTTCTTCTAAAAGAGGTGTTCCACTCCCTTATCATCTTTGTGGCTCTGCAAAACAAGTATGCACTCCCTAATTTCTATGTTCATACTATGCTACTTGCGGTCCCCTTATCCTAAACTCCACAACTTGGCTTTGATTACAGCACCAACCATTTCTGCCTTGTCTGTTAACATACCTATGACAGTATGTTTATCCCACTGAATACTGGTGTCCCTGATATCCTCCAGAAGCCTCCTGGATAGCTTGCATCCCTCCATCTTGTCCTTTTGCAGATGTCAGAAGGCATCAAGTCTCACATAATAATTCAGGTGTGTCACTTGGAAATGTTCTCAAGCCTTTTAAATGAGGTCTTGTCCACTTCACACTCTCCAAGCAGACTGAAAGGTTGTCAGACAGATTGTATAGACTAGGTCCTCATATTTGAACAGTTCCTTCATGTACACAGCAACCCACCTTCCTTTATCTGTTTTTTTCCTTTTTATTTTTCCTTTATCCCTGTTTTTCCTCTAGTCTGTACCCCTCCATCATAGCATTCCAGTCCTGTGAGCTAAGTCTGCCATATCCGAGTTGTGTTGCAACTCTGTGTCCGTTTATGAAGCTGTAGCTCCTCCTGGTTCCCAGTCTGCATACATTTCTCTATAAGCATTTTGAAATTGATTTGTCCTTTGTAAGAACTCTTTGTATGCCTCCATCCTGCCCACATGCTTACCAGACATGATTTCTGTGCTCCTCTGAGCTGTAGGCCCTTTCAAATTCAGATGAAATAAAAGTCATTAGCAGTAACACAAAATATCAGTCATATTTTGTGCACTCTCAGACTATATTTTGCGTATGATAAAATGAGAGTATTTAGCGCAATATAACAGTTTTGGACTAATTCACTAACAACTCTACATGAAAAAAATGAAACTTCTTACTACAGAACAAGGAGACACAGTCTCAAGTAGTGGGGGGGGGGAGGTATAGGCTGGATATTAGGAGAAAGTTCTTCAGAGAGAGAGTGATTTGCCATTGGAATGGGCTGCCCAGGGTGGTGGTGGAGTCGCTGCTTAGTGAAAAACTGACTCAGTTTTTCAAGAACTTGACATCAATAGAAATGATTCTATGAAATGCCTGCTGACTCGTTAGTGATTATATGTTCAATACCTTTTGCTCTACTCAGTTGCCACAGTATTCAAAGATTTAGAGGTATTAGAGTAGAGAATATTCCTATTAGTGACCAGGAAAAGTGCCCTGTGTGCATTTAGCCACTGTAGAGTGCTCAGCAGCCCTGCTGAGTACAGTAAGATTTGTAGCCTTTCTGACTTGTGGCCTTTCAAACATGACCAAGTGATTAGCACCCTTTTATTTTTTTAGGACTGAAAAAAATGACAGTAACACTAACAAGGATACAAAAGCCTGTTCCTTGGATTAGTAATGATGATAAACTTATTTTACATCAGCTTATTGGCAAACTATTATTTATCATTTTCTATTCAGTTATTTTCTTCTGTGCACTAGAATTGAAAAAGAAAAATTAAGTCCTGGCTTAATTTAATTTCAAATGCCACTAATACAATAATTTTAGCCTTCAAAGTTTCTTATTTTCTAGGAAGACACTTTAGCTTTTTTGTTGCTAGGTTGCTGTGGTGGTTTAAAACTAACTCCCTAGCCTCGGTTTAAATTCTAAACAAGAAATAGGACATATTTGGATAAAAAGTAAATCAAATATGGGATTGGATACAAAAGAAAAATACTTATAAGTCTGTGTCATTCCATTTGCTTGCTGGAATAGGATAAAGTGTGTGTGATGGTTTGGGTGTTCCCCACCCCCCCACACTTTGGAAATCACCCAGACTAGACTCAGCCAGCTCTGGAAATTGAATGAAGCTTACATTTACAGTTTAGCACAATATACAAGCAAATATTTACAGTATATACCATTATAGACAGAAATATACAAGGTAAAAGGTGATAGAGAAACACAACAGCCCTCCCAGAAACCTGAGTCCCCAGGAGGGGCTCTCAACTGCCCTTCCATCTTCTCCCACCCCTCTCTACCTTGCCCCAGATGTTGCCTCGTGCCCAAGGAGGAACGGAGGGTTCGCCAGGATGTTTAGGAAGCAGGTGGATTAATCAGAGAAATGGCAGGCTAGGTTAGACAAATGCAGCTCAAAGCCCAGGTAGTGACCAATATCTTATCTATATTTACATTCTTGTTCTTATTCCTCTCAGCAAGCCTATGAGTGAAGTAGACATCACCATTGTTCCTCTTTCACAGCCTATAATCTAGTTCTTCTCACCAAAACATTCTGGCTAGCTTCAAACTAGCACAGTGTGCTGCATAAGCAATTCTTTCTTCCTTTTCTTCACTCTAGCTGCTGGCTAGTTCCTCTGCATGGCTTTGCTGACCTTGGCTTAGGCTCTTGTTATGACTAAGTAGATAGCAGCACTGGGGCCTTTCTGATTTCTCTCTTTCTCCCTTACAAGGAGAATGGGAGGAGAGCTCTTTGGCTTTTCCCAACAGGAGGGTCCTCGTTGCTGATTGTGATTTGTAAATAATTGTAAATATATATGGAAATCTATTTTGTACACATACACTGTATTTGATGCTTCTAGATTGTACCCTGCTCAAAAAGATACCTTCATTATGCTTCCAAAACCTTCTGATAATTTATTTTGGAGGTAATTTGAACCCACCACAATTACCTAGTATTTTCATAGTATCTACCTGGTTGGAAGAGACCTTCAAGATCATCCAGTCCAACCTCGCACCCAGCCCTAGCCAGTCAACCAGACCATGGCACTAAGTGCCTCATCCAGGTTTTGCTTGAACACCTCCAGGGATGGTGACTCCACCACCTCCCTGGCAGCCCATTCCAATGCAAATCACTCTCACTGCTAAGAGCTTCCTCCTAACATCCAGCCTAGACTTCCTCCAGCACAACTTGAGACTGTGTCCCCTTGTTCTGTTGCTGGTTGCCTGGGAGAAGAGACCAACCCCCACCTGGCTACAATGTCCCTTCAGCTGGTTGTAGACAGCAATAAGGTCACCTCTGAGCCTTCTCTTCTCCAGACTAAACAACCCCAGCTCCCTCAGCCTCTCCTCACAGCTCTTGTGTTCCAGGCCTCTCACCAGCTAATTTTGTTGCATTGGCTGAAAGTTCTTGGTAATACATTTTTTTTCCTGACTTTATGCTGAATAAGTATCAGTCACTGGGTTTGCCCCTTTCTAGCTAATTAATATTTCCTACTTTTATTTTGTTACTTCCCTCTTGAAGGAGTAGCAGTAACTATTCAATGGCAGAAAAAGAGTTTTCAGTACCATGTAGGTCAACAAACTTGTCATGTGATTTCTCCAGATGCAACATTGAGAAAGTAGAATTCAGCAGTTTTCTCAGGAAAAAAAAAGCCATTCCCTGACAATTACAGCAGTTTTTTCCCTGGAAGTTTAATTTGCCTTTATGCCTGTTAGGCTTGAATCAAGTTGTACTTGCAAATAGAATTGTTAGCTTACTATACCAGTGTCTTCTGTTACTATTTTAGCTTTTATGTTTCACATTTTCACAATGCAAACTGTCATCAACAGACAGTGCTGAGACTGTCACAGATATTACATCATTCCAGGAATTTGAATTCTAAGAAAAACATAGCAACTGGCAGTGTTCACAGCAATTCTGAACTGGGAAAACTCAGAAAAGTAGCAGGGAATATAAGGCTATACTAGATTTTAGATAACATGGTATAATCTTAAGATTATATAGTTGCTTTCTTTTGCAAAACCACTCTGCAGCCTTGGCATGTATTGGAAATTTACTGAGTAAACCCCATTTATTTAAGCTGTTTGCAGGGACCATTCTATATCCTTAAGCTTTAATGTTATCCTGTTGATTCATTATGTTAGTTTTCCTCTTAAACAAAAATCAAACACAAATAAATCAAGAGTGTATGTGGCCTTTTAGCAACAGGCTTTTTTTTCCCCTTATCCATATTAGACTTTTTATAAACGGTGGGATTTGTAAATTTAGCTTTTCTGGAGGTTATAATATTTTTACAGCTCAATAAACCTTTGAGTTGCACAGAGCTTTTTGTGTGTGGAAGTTAAATATTAATGCCAGAGTAAAAGACTCAGATTGATATAGCTGGAAGACACTATTTTTTAAGTAGATTTTTTTAACTGCTTAGTTTTCAGACATTTGAAATCTCCTGTTTTAAAATATTTAATATTTAAAAAATTGATGGTGTAGTTATACAAAGTAATATACTTTCATAGTAAGAGGTCTTCATAAATGGCATATAAAAAATAAGTAATCTGCAAATTGAAAACTTAGGTGAAGCTCTTGAGGACAGGATGTTCAGCTTGTGTAACTAGAGGTGCTGAATGTGCTTTCTCTACCAGAGCTATGTCATCTAGCAGAATCTGTAGCTGCTACCTAATCTGAATATCAAGCGCAGGATGATGTTACTGAGTGACCTGGCAGCTGTCTGGAAAGCAGATTGTATCTGACCTGACATAGTCACAGGGTTCTGAAAACCCCCTAACATACTCTACTTGTGAACTGTTGTCAGAGCTCTTTTGCTCTTCTTGACATAAGAATTAACTTTAGTAGCCCTAGGTCATGTGATTATTTTGATGTGCTGATCAAAGAGCTAGACAGTTGATGGTGATATCATTAAGGCAATATATCTGCAGACGTAGTGCCTGAGATCTGTAAAACCCTCTGGCATCACTTCCATAGGTTGGACTTAATGATCTCAAAGGTCTTTTCCAACCTGGTTAATTCTGTGACATGCAGAGTTTAAAACTGGGCTACTGCTATTCTTGGCATCGTTCTCCAGAGCAACAGTGAGGAAATACATTGCCCTGCAAAATATATTTGGCAGAATACCGTATGAGATGTGAAAGCTTACAGGGGCACCAGCACCACCTTCAGAAAGAAAAGGAAATAGCTGTACAGAACACAAAGCCTTATATGCCGTAGTCAAAGGGACTGTAAGATTGTGTCTGTTGCTGCTTTGGCCTAGAATGAGTTCTGTTGCTGTGACACCACCATTTAACACCCTGATTTAATGCACGTCTCAAAACGTAATAACAAAAAAATGTGACAGATTTATTATGATTATACATTTTTTTCCCACTGCCTCTCATTTTAATCACTGAAATTTATCCACCTCAAAGAGAGAAAGCAGGAACTATTTGTCTGTGTATCAATGTAATATTCATTACAAATATGAGAGGCAGATAAATCACAGTTTACAAGTGTAACAGGGATTGCTTCTCCTACATGCAGGGCGTGTATCTGAGATGTATTGCTACTGAAAAATCCTCTAACAGCAGCAGATGAGATGTGAGCAATATATTTGTTCCTTTCATGTGCATCATTAAAGGAATGATTTGCTAGTAATTTGTAATAACTATATTGAGACTTATGCATTGCCCTATATGTCATTACATGAGACAGAATTTCGTGTTGCTGGCTGTAGGATTTTTATTTTTGATTCCAAAAGATTCTGCCAGTTCTACTGAATTTGTTTCTGATTGAAAATGTCTGGTTGTAAATAAAGCTATAAGCAATTACTAAAAGAACAGGAGTCTTCATGAAAAAAATCAATCTCCAAGATGAGCAGCCCCAGTGCCAGTATGATCTGCAGTGAAGTGCTGTGGTGTGGTGCACAGTAGAGATCCCCAAGGCAGGAGAGCCTCATTGGAAGCCAAGAGATAGATCAGGAGCCTGCAGGATGTGTGACAGTGGTGGATGTGACCTGGGCAGTGCCAGAAGTAATGGTGGCCAAGCCCCACTCCTCTCCCATATGAAAATACACCTGGGGAATGCCAGCAACCAGGATGGGCAAACAGGATGTGGTCCACTAGCAAGGGCTTGACACAGCATTCTGTGCAGCAGCTTGCTCAGCCGAACAAGCAGGAAGGGTGCTGAAGATTCTGCCAGACGAACCAGTGAGAGGTGGTTTGCTCCCCATGGAAGGCCATGGCCTCAGCAAGCTCCACACTTACCACAACTAATGCAGCTTTAAGAACAGAGCTCCACTGGAAAATTCTGCCACCCAGGTGCTAGGCTGTAGGATGTGCTCTGATTTTATGCAAGTACTGGGTAGCAGCAGCAGTAAGTAGAGGAACTCTTCTGCTTGATGACAGATGTCTGGGAGGAGGTGAGTAGGATGAGGCAGTCTGACAGAGAAGGGACTATTAGAATTGTACCCTACCTTCCCAGAGACAGGAAGAAATGAGACAATATTATCTGCTTCACAACACACAACAGTATCTACTCTTTAATTTTTTTTCTGAGTACACTCAGTAAACCAGTTTAAAGTAGTTGTGGCTTGGATTCTTGAACTTGCTGAAGTTTTCTCTGTTTTCATGGTGCCAGAGTGATTTCCATTTCACAGGATTTGACTTCTTTCTATGCGTGAAAATATTAAATCAAACATTTTCATAGAAATGCTGTAGCTGTAAGTAAAAATAAAAACATGCACAGGGCAAGGACACAGGACCCAGAGGTCTTTATTTAGCTCAGGTGGCTGATTTTCATCAGTCATACATTGCTGAGAAGAGGTTAATAATAATAGCTTTACATTTAATGCTAAGAAGTTCAAATCGTATGGAAATTGTTAATGAAAAATAATTTCTAGTCTGACTCTCTCAAGTCACACAATATATAATCTTCTTTCCTAGTTTCAGAAATTGCTACAAATTCACAGGGAACTATTCGAGAGAGCTCAAAGAAGGTCTGTAAAGATGATTAAGGCACTGGAGCATCAGTCAGAGGAGGAGAGACTGAGGAACTTGGGGTGCTTTGGCTTGGAAAAGACTGAGACGGGATCATAGAGTCAACCAGGTTGGAAGAGACCTCCAAGATCATCCAGTTCAACCTATCACCCTGCCCTAGCCAATCAACTAGACCGTGGCACTAAGTGCCCCATCCAGTCTTTTCTTGAACACCTCCAGGAATGGCAACTCCACCACCTCCCTGGGCAGCCCATTCCAATCTTACCAATGTCCACAAAAATCTAAATATCAGGGTCAAGAGGATAGGGATGGGCTCTTTTCAGTGGTGTCAAGAATAGGAGTATGCTTTAACACTTTAACATATCACAGTATCACCAAGGTTGGAAGAGACCTCATAGATCATCATATGGTTGCTGAATGACAGTTGAAAACTCTTTTCATTTGCTCTGAGGTGGTTATGTCAGTGAGGTTCAACACAGGAACAGAGAGCTTCTTGCAAACAACAAGTTGCAAGGCTTCAGCCTTAGTTTTCACTTGAATACATGCAGCATTTAATTTGGAGTACTGCTACAAATGAGTTACATTTATTCTTAGTCCCTCAGCACTAGTCCAAAACTGTCTTCAAATTTTATGGATTTCTCTTTAAATGCTAAGTTTACTGACATCTGTAAGAATTTTTCACTATACTGAAGCTGAACCTTCCAGACTCCTTTTTTGTGACTAAAGCAAGCCTTACTTACACTCTTATTTGATGATGCAGGAAGAACCCACACATTTTTTATTTATATGAAACTAGTGGAAAAAGCTTAAGGTATTTTATTTGTGTGAATGTATTTCAGCAAGTGATATGTTTACTGTCTGTTTCTTAGAGTTTCAAACTTGAGTCATAAGAATGGTTTTATTATCAACCTTGTGCAGACTGGCCTGTTACAAATTCACTAATGTTATATTTTGGGTGAACGATCTCCAGGCATGTAACAGCAATGATTTTGATCGACTACGTCTTACTGCAGTTTATGATCACTTGCAAAGAGTCACTCTCAATAGAATTAGATTGTTCATCTACTCATCTTTCCTCAGTTGTTCCCTGAGTTGCAATAACACCACAGTTGACAGCAAAATTAATATCTTTCCGTGTCAACAGAGATGCCTCTTTCTTTGTGCTTTCTCTACCAGAGTTCACTCAACCTACTTTCCATTTTATATTGGTTTTTATTCGTGCACTTTACTTTTTTCGTTGCCTCAGAGCTCTCAGGTTCTTATTTTCTGGCACAGGTAGTATTACTTCACCCTTGAAGCATGATTTCTGTCCACTTATTATCAAATAAGACTGTACTGTTGGAATCTAGAAAACATACTAG
Organism: Pogoniulus pusillus; assembly: GCF_015220805.1. Lineage (NCBI taxonomy): Eukaryota > Metazoa > Chordata > Aves > Piciformes > Lybiidae > Pogoniulus > Pogoniulus pusillus. The sequence goes on from NC_087275.1 coordinate 26,638,780, forward strand.
TCTTTAGCTTCATAATTTCCCACCACTGATATCAACATTAGACTAAATGAGGAGTAACATAATAAATATAATGACCTATGAAATGATTTTTCTTTTTAATTACTGACTTTCTATTGGGATTGTTAACAGATGTCATAGAATCATAGAATCAACCAGGTTGGAAGAGACCTCCAATATCATCCAGTCCAACCTAGCATCCAGACCTAACCAATCAACTAGACCATGGCACTAAGTGCCTCATCCAGGCTTTTCTTGAAGACCCCCAGGGACGGTGACTCCACCACCTCCCTGGGCAGCCCATTCCAATGGGAAATCACTCTCTCTGTGAAGAACTTCTTCCTAATATCCAGCCTATACCTACCCTGGCACAACTTGAGACTGTGTCCCCTTGTTCTATTGCTGGTTGCCTGGGAGAAGAGGCCACCCCCCACCTGGCTACTACTAATAATAGAACATTGTTGTGCTTTAATGGCAGTCTAAGACAACATCGTAAATGTTTTCCACCTATTATTTGCTAAACTAAGTTCTCCCTTCTAGGAACTTTGGTATTTACTTGGAAATAAGTGCAAGGCCTTTGCAGACTTCCTGACTTCCTACCCACCCTGACTTTTAAGTACAGGGTTCAAGAATCATGTAATTTGATGAAAGAAACCAGCCTTGAATACTTTTTTATTGATTTGGTGAAAAAGGAAGAGAAGGTAAATTTGCAATTGTTCAGGCATGTAATGGAGCAAATTTACTACAAGATCTGAAGACTGCAACAATGCAGTTATCAGAGAAAGGCAGCAGTTATGAATCAATAAGATTTTTCAGATTTTCTAGGAGGCTTATTAATAAAACAGATAATCATAACATATTTAAGAATTTGCATAAGGGGGAAAGGCAATTTTCTGTTGAGAATATTCAAGGGTCAGCTTGCTGTCTTTTGCCACTGGTTTAGTCAGGCAATTTTAAAGACCTTTCTAGTGAAGCACATAATTAATCCACAGGATGCAACTGCTCCTGCGGTGTGAGTGTCCATTATTCCTTAGATATGTCCTGGAGGATACAACCCAAAGTGTGGGTGTCCTCTGGAAGTATTACTATAAAAGTACTCTGCTTTACTTTTTGACAAGATTTACTCTTCTATGTTACTTTGTCTTTCCTTTGCCCTTGTGTGTACAACAGTGGAGACAGTTTTCAATAACTGAATGTCATAATGGCATTTCAGACCTGTCCTTGTGTGTACAACAGTGGTGACAGTTTTCAATAACTGAGTGTCATAATGACACTTCAGACCTGCACAACAGAAAAGCTCAAATGAGACAATGTCTTTTTGTCTCACACAAAACTAGCTCATGACTCTATGATTAAACCAACTGAATGACATCTCAGACCTGCACAATGGAAAAGCCTAAATGAGACAGTGTTTTTGTCTCAGACTAGAACTAGCTCATGACTCCATGATCAAGCCAGTGTTGTTCATAGTTACAAAACTCTCTAAGGTCCTTGAATCACAGAATAGAATCAGTCAGGGTTGGCAGGGACCACAAGGGTCATCTAGTTCCAACCCCCATGCCAGAAGCATGTGAGCATCCTTACAAACTTGATAAACCAGCTAGGATGCTTGCTACCTTAACCAAAAGTTTCAATTAAAGGGCAAAATATCAAAGTTGTTTAAATCATATTGGATCTGGACCCAGAAGAACTCACTGAAATGAGGCAACAGAAGAAACTCTTACCAGCATAGCCTGAAAACTGAAGGAGGTTTATAGTTTCAAGGGGTGTACAGCTTCAGGTTGCAGGTGAGAAAGGAAAACTTTTTTAGAGGGATTATAGGAAGAATTATTATGGAATGATTTGGGAAAGGACCAAAGATAAGGCAAGAATAACAGAAAGGGCAAGAAGATGGTGTCTGAGTGTAAACAACTTGTACCTGACTGAGCCCTGTGCTTGATCACAGTACTCTGTCCTATAGTCTTATTAACTGCAATATCTGTCTTTAGTGTGGATATCTTCTCTGTTCAGTGTGTATATGTGAAAGATAGTCAGATTTGAGCCTGACTACTTGGACCAGTATGTCTACAAACTACTTGGACCAGTATGTCTACAAACTACTTAGACCAGTATGTCTACAAACTTCAGGGACTCATAGGTCCAGGACCAAGAAACTGGAAGGCACTGATGTCTGAGTGCTGTTTTGTCCTGGTTTCACTGGGATAGAATCATAGGCTAGCCAGGAACTTAAGATGGAGTGGGCAAAAGCCAAGACAGCTAACTCAAGCTGGCCTATAAGTGTAACCCATACCATATATGTCATTCTCATTTTAAAGGAGGAAGTTTTAATCTGTGGATGTTTTCTCATCTTCTATGCTGTTGATGGCACATTGGGTGATTGATTAACTGCTGTAGTTTAGTCCCAAACACAGGCTAAATGTAGACATGTGTAAACTGGTTCAAGACCAGCTGCCAAGAAAACCTGTATTGTGTGTATATTTACTTACTAGTGGCATTCAGTCTTGATCAGACAGGCAGGAAGAATAGGATTGGACTCTGTGTGCTTCTTGTTTGCATGAGTAGTGTTTGTGTGTTGGGAAAAAAAACTCAACTCTCTGTTTAGATCTAGGTGGCCACCTGCATGGGTATGTGTTTGCATGCATCTGTGCCCATCTGTATGCCCATCAGGAATGTATGTTCAATGTCACTGCTGGCTAGAGCTGAGAATGGAAAGCCACCACTCCCAGGATTTCCCTACCTCTGACAAAATTGGGTCTTCTTAGCCTGCCCAGGAGGCTAAGCAGATGGTGTTTATAAAAGAACTGGTTTTAGCTTCCACAAGTACTTTTCTTGTTATTCATTGTTTCTTAAAGGAAAACTAATCTGGTTTTAGAGCCTGTTACCTGGACCAGAAATGTCTGTGTACTGTCTGTGGCTTAGTCCTTTTGCAGTAGACAGCATTTACCCCATAAGTTACATAAAATTAAAAATCTTTAATGATCTGCTACTCTAAAAAAACAAAAAACAAACACCAAAAAACTACTATTCTACAAAAAACAACAGCAGTGAAAACTATGCTCCAATGATTTGGTAGAAATACAAGACAAATGATATGTATAAGCTAGTAAGAACTGAAATTCTGACTAAGCGGTATAAAGTCATCAAAAGTTTGTTTAAACCCACCTAATTATTTGTTCAGAGCCTCCTTTCCACCCACACATTCATTCTTTCAGTAGTAATTAGTTGTTTTCACAGTTTCTTAAACTCTGTTAATGTCAGAATAAAGACTTGGAGAACTATAATGAGCATATCTTTTACTTTAATTGGCCATAAACCACATGTCATATAAATAATGAATTAAGTACTTTGTGGCCAGGACTTGGGCCCTTCAAATTCAGGGCTATTCATCAAATGATAAATAATTATCTTTTGGGAATAGATTTTACTTAAAACTATCAGAATTTGCTATTTAATTGACTGGAATGAAGCTCTTCTTTATATTTCATGTGGAAAGCAGTACTGTTTGGTAAGAGGTCATAGAGTTCGGATTTGGCTTGAGAGGATGAACTTGAAGTAGTTAGCAGGAATATAGGTAGGATATATACAGAATCACAGGATATATCTGGTTGGAAGAGACCTCCAAGATCATCCAGTCCAGCTGCTGACCCAGCACTGAAGGGTCAACACTAAACCATGTACCTAAGTGCTAAGTCCTCACACCTCTTGAGGGATGCTAACTCCACTACTGCCCTGGGCAGATGATTCCCATGTTTGATAACCCTTTAAGTGAAGACATATTTCTTAATATGCAGCCTAAACCTCCTGTGGTGCAGCTTGTAGCCACTTCCTCTCGTCCTGTTGCTTGTTATCAAGGAGGAGAGGCTACTTTCTCCTTACTCCAGCCTCCCTTCAGGTAATTTTAGAGAGCTATAAAATCTCCCCTCAGCCTTCCCTTCTCCAGACTGAACAACTCCTCATAGGCCATGTGCTCAACATAGTTCACAAGATCTGAACATAACACTCAAGTGCTGAGTACAGGGGGATGATCATTTCCTTGTTCCTGCTGGCCACAGTGTTTCTAACAGCAGCCATGATACCACTGACTTTCTTGGCCACCTGGGCACACTTCTGACTCACCTTCAGTCGACTAATAACCAGAACCCCTAGTTCCCTCTTTGAGTCACAGCTTTTCAACCACACATCCCCAGGTCTGTATCTTACAATGTGACTGTGATGACCTCATTAATGTTTATAAATGTGTAAGGGGTGAATGCCAGGAGGATGGAGCCTGCCTAGTGACAGGACAAGGGGCAATGGGTGGAAGTTGAGGCATAGGAGATGAACCTGAGGAAGATTTTTTTTCCCTGTGAGGGAGACAGAACACTGGAACAGGCTGCCCAGGGGGGTTGTGGAGTCTCCCTCTCCAGAGATAGTCAAGAACCGTCTGGATGCATTCCTGTGTGATCTGGTATAGGTGATCCTTGTGGGTGCATTTGTAGGGGCTGTTGCTTTGCAATCAATATGTAAGCGACTTGAGCACAGCGGGTAAAACATAGGTCAGCCCAAGGACGCTGTGTCCTCTTTGTGCTTTCTATGAAAAAAAAGCAAGGTTAGCCTGAGGATGTTGTGTCCTTGTCGTGCAGCTGGGCAAAGTAAAACAAAGTAATAAATCAGTCATGAATATACCTTAGAATAAAGGTTATGCACATCTGGAAATGCAGGGTTTGATATATGAGCACACGTACTGCTTATTAAAATACTTTTGTATCTACTAATGATTATGCTTTAGACCACAAAAATGTGTAGCATGGACCAATTAGAAATCGACATGTAATCCTGTAACAGTATAAAAAGCCTTCTGATTTGTGTATTAAACAGCTTACATTTACACTTCATATTGGAGTCCATAAGTCCATTTTCCTCAACTTCAGCAGCAGTACGCGGTATGCAACAGATCCTGCTCTGGCAGGAGGGCTGGACTAGATGATCTTTTGAGGTCACTTCCAGCCCCTCACATTCTATGATTCTATGATTGTTGTGACCCAGGTGGAGGACCTGGCACTTGACTTTTCTGAACCTCATGTTATTTGCCTTGGCCCATCAGCCTAACCTGTCCAGATTCCTTTGTAGACGTTCCCTGTCCTCTATCAGATTGACACAGCCACCTGGCTTTTTATCATCTGAAAACTTACTGAGGGTGCAGATTATATGTTACATTCTTGTCCATCTCTTTGAACCTTCTTGAAAATAGTATATATCTGTTGTCCTGAAAATGGGTTTTGTCAATCTGAAGTCAAAGTAGTGGCTGAATGTTAGCCAGTTTACAGGATTAATTGTGGATAATTTTCCAGTTTCAGTAGTGCATATGGTTGACAACATAAGGAACAGAAGAATTCATCACAGTGTTTTCGCACAGGAATGACCAGAAATTATCTCCTCATTTAAGAGATCATTTAAGAAGTTGTTAATAAAAATATACTGAAGTAGAAAACATCAGGAAGGAAGAAAATAATTAAGTGCAGTTACATGATACCCATTGTCTTTCAAGCTATAATCTGATCTGCGTGGATCACCCAGTCAGGTATTTAACCAGTGGCTTAAGAACATCTTTATGTAAATGGATAACAAAGCCACTTGGGCTTAGAGGAATTTGCCAGTTGAGTATGAACTTACATTGCAAGTTTTCTGTAAGGATGATAAAGCTAGACCAGAATGTGCTGCAGTGAAAGAAACATTATGCAGCTGACCAGTGAATATCCAAAAGGGATAAGAAAAAATAACAAGGCTTAAAAAAAAACCTGCACTCCAAAATGTTCTATCTTTCTAAACTATAAATCCACCCTTCTGCTAAGTGATAACAAAGTAGCAGATTTCTTTTTTGTCTGCTTTTAGGCCTTAGTCTTACAATGGAATTCACTTGCAGGTAAAATTACTGTAATAGTGATTGCATTTTCTTCAGTTTTATCAGGAAACTCTAGAGCTAGGTTACTCACATCAAGAGTAAACCAGAGGGTTAACTCCTGCCTGTCAAAAAGTATTTTATGATAAAGGTGTTGTGGTGGGTTGATATTACTCAAGAATAAGTTTAGCAGATCAGATCCGAGGGCTTAGAAACAAAGGAAGCTGTATTTTACAGCAAGCTAAGTTTCATAAGCATATAATACAATGCATATGTACAAAAATATATTTACAAATATTTGCAATAGAAATAACACAAGGAACCTCACAGGGATCTACCTGAGTTTTTCCTCAAACCCCCTAGATGAAGCGCAGAAGGGGCTAACAGCCACCTTCTACTCCACCCCCTAGTAAGTAAACCAAAAAGGCCACAACTGCTATTACTCAACCATGGTTACTGCAGAAATCACTGTGGAGGAGTTAAGGAGCAGGCAATGCAAGGAGACAGAAAGGCAAAGATGAAGAAAGATAGTTTACACAGTAGGTTTTATACTAGTCCAGCAAACAAACAAAATGAAATAGATTTATCTTGTTGTTCTTCTTCTACATCCAATGCACTTCTTTATTTAAATTTTCAAATGAAACCAGAGTGTTAACTCTGTAACTGCCACATGTATCTTTGCAGGAATATGAGTTTCTATACTGAGCACAAATAGACCTTAGATGGTTATTCTGAATACTAGAAAAAAAAAGCCCAGTAGTGGAACATGTAACAGGAGCCACTGGCAAAATTTATAGGAAATAACTTTAGTGGAGGAAACAATAGATAGATAAGTCTATCTTTTATTCAGTGGCTTGAATGACGTTCTGTTGATGTAGCCTGACATCCTAATACAGACTTATACATTTTAAACTTAGCGATTGACAAGGATCGGTGTTTTCTATAGAGAAGAAGGGTGGGTTTTGATGTATTGTTACACACAAATCTATTTCTGCTTTGACTTTTGTCTTTTCAAATTGTTGAAAATACATAATTTAAAAAAAAATATTTATCCTGCATATATTGCATCTAAAGAAAGGTTTGAGAATGTTAAACTGGACATACATCAATACACTTTTTCCTTGCTGAACTAGCTAACATGGGTCTTCTACTTGCCCTTTTTTCTGTCTTGCGTTACTCCTCAGTATATAGCCACCACAGATTCATAGAATCATAGAAACAACCAGGTTGGAAGAGACCTCCAAGATCATCCAGTCCAACCTAGCACCCAGCCCTATCCAGTCATCTCGACCATGGCACTGATTGCCTCATCCAGCCTCCTTTTAAACACCCCGAGGGATGGTGACTCCATCACCTCCCTGGGCAGCCCATTCCAATGCCAATCACTCTTTCAATGAAGAACTTTTTCCTAACATCCAGCCTAAACCTGCCCTGACACAGCTTGAGGCTCACTCCTCTTGTATCACTGGGTGCCTGGGAGAAGAGACCAACCCTCACCTGGCTACAACCTCCTTTCAGGCTGTTGTAGGGAGCAATAAGGTCTCCTCTGAGCTTCATTGTATACATTTACCTCATTGCATTACTCAGTTTCTCAAGTTTGCAACAGTTTTGTGTCTCTAATAAACATAAAGGATCAAATATGCCTTACCCCCACCATTCAGTGTACTGTCCTAACTAAGGTTAAACTTCAGCACCTAGAACATTTGTTCCAGGGGAGTAATTAATACAATAAAAGGAAAGTCAGCCTGTTCTGCTTCCCAAATCCAGAACACTTAGTTATGTGCATAGGATGGGAAGGTTGGGGTGGAAGAGAAGGATATAAAAATATCCTGTTGCATTCCAAGGACTTATGAAGCCAAATGAGAGGAGGTCTGAACATGGTTGTGTGGAGAACACGTTGATGACAGAAATGGGCATCTTACCCTTCTATTGATCTTGAAGAGAATTTTTCTAAAGGGTGACTAGAATGTCATACCCTGCTTTAGTCTGAGATTTGTCCCAAAGCTTGTTTAGTGTCTTTGCTGGGTTTTGTTGGGTTTTCTTTGAACAGTTAATAACATTTTGAAGACATTGAGTGAAGGTGACTGCGTAGCCTCCTCTGATGAGCTGTTTGAATGCCTGTTTAAATATTTAGCTTATGAAATCATTTACATAAATTGTAATAAATGGAACTGAAAGAACTTGGATATTTTCTATTTCTTTGGAAAGAGTATACTTTATTCCTTCTTCTAAGGAAGTTGTTTAGTTCTCATCAATACAGCTCTATTTTCTTGGAAATGGAGCAAGAAGAGAAGTAAACTTTACAAAAGGTAAAAGCATAATTAACACTCTGTATACCAGAGAGGTTGAGATTGGAAGAGACCTTTGTAGGTTATCTTATCCAGCTACTTGCTACACACACTTGCTGTGTTACTCTGGGGATGTGTATACTTACAGAGAATAATGACTGACTGATTGACCTCTTTGGCTACCAAACAAGGTTTTTACTATTAATAACTGTTTTACCTTGACACTTATTTCACTGATTGCATTAAGTAGAGAGTCACAATGAGAAGTTAAAGAGTTTGAAAGGGTCTATTCTGTCTTCACCTTTAATTCATACATTGATCTGAAACCTCTTTATACAGTGTCATTTGATGAGAAATGTAAATCAATGTGGATGTACACTCTTGGACTCAGAAATCACAAGAAGCACAGAAACATTCTGGTTGGAAAAGACCCTCAGGATCACCAATTCCAACTGATAACTCTATAAGATTCACCCTAAACCATATCCCGAAGCACCACACCCAAATAACACATCCAGGGTTCATGACTCCACCTCCCTGGGTAGTGCATTTCAATGCCTGACTGCTCTTTCTATGAAAAAAATCTTCCTAATATTCAGTCTAAACTTACTCAGTTGCAGCTTGAAGCCATTCCCTCTCGTTCTGTCACAATTTACCTGTGAGAAGAGACCAGCAGCAGCCTCTCCACAATGTCCTTTCAGGTAGTTGTAGACAGCAATGAGGTCTTCTCTCAGCCTCTTCCTTTCCAAACTAAACAGCTCCAGCTCCTTTAGTTGCTCTTCATAAGATTTCTTCTCCAAAGATGTTTCATATTTTTCTCTCAGTAGTTTATCCATTCCTTATTATCATTCTTAGTAAAAATCATTATTACCTTCGTACTGGTACATCTCAAGGCCAAATTAACTGCAATTATCTGTAGTTGTAAATTAATTTTTTTTTTACTTGCTAAAAATAGTAATAATGTAACATTGAGTTTGACTTTGGAGGCTAATTGCATCACTTTAGAAATAACAAAACTCAGAAATAACAAATTAGCAGTAATTTACTCCCCTAACATGTACAAATTGGAATCTTTTAAAGCGTATTTAAATGGACTTTTAATATTTTCTGATGTCATTTTGTATGCTATATGAGAAAGCATTAAGGGATCTCAAGGCCAACATTACTCCAAAGTATATCAGCAGAAACATAAGTCTAGTTTTAAAAGGTTTTATTATATTTCCTATAAGAGGTTGAACTATTTATAAATCTTTATGATTCACTTGTAATGGAGCTTGTACATTTCCTCAGTAATAGGTCTTGCACTTTGTAACTGCAGTATCACAGTATCATTTTCTTTTCTTTTTTTCCCTTTACACTTCCTGAACAGGGAAGTGTTGCTTTTTATTACATGTTTATGGAGGTGACAGATCTTCCACCCTGACTAAAGGCTTTGAATGTCATTGTACATTAAGTCCCAAATAAGTACGGAGCACAAAAAGGTGGGGGAATGAAGGTCGGGAGGCATCAGTAAGCAGTGGTGCAGTGGCATAGTGACACGAGTCAGAGTACTAACAACAAAAAGATACGGGAAAAAATAGACAATGATCAAAGTTTGTAGGAAGAAGACACGACGTAAAATCATTGTAATGCTTGAATTGGTGGGCTATCTTGATCATTCATACAAATGGCTTTCAGTAAAACCATAAGCGTTTTCCTACCATGTGGAAATACTCACAACCAGGTGAATTGTAGAAGCATATTTTATTGTAGCTTGGCCAGTTTCATAGAATCATAGACTCAACCAGGTTGCAGGAGACTTCCAGGATCATCCAGTCCAACCGAGCACCCAGTCCTAGCCAATCAACTAGACCATGGCACTAAGTGCCTCAGCCAGGCTTTTCTTGAACATCTCCAGGCAGAGCAACTCTGCCACCTCTCTGGGGAGCCCATTCAGTCTCTCTCTCTCTCTCAAGAACTTCCTCCTAACATCCACCCTAGACCTCCCCTGGCACTACTTGAGTTAGTGTCCCCTTCTTCTGTTGCTGGTTGCCTGGGAGAAGAGACCAACTCCACCTGGCTACAGCCTCCTTTCAGGTAGTTATAGACAGCAATGAGGTCAGCCCTGAGCCTGTTCTTCTCCAGGCTAAACAACCCCAGCTTCCTCAGCCTCTCCTCATAGGGTTTGTGTTCCAGGCCTCTCACCAGCTTTGTTGCCCTTCTCTGGACACATTCCAGTACCTCAACATCTCTCTTGAATAACCTCCCTTATCCTACTGGCCACACTGTTACTGATACAGGCCAGGATGCCATTGGCTTTCCTGTCCACCTGGGCACTCTGCTGGCTCATGTTCAGCCTACTATCTACCATCTCTCTCCGATCTAGATGAAAAACGAGTTTTGAGATCAGAAAGGCAGAATACCTGTGTGTTCCACAGTGTGCATTAGATGTGCTGTCTGGCCCTCACTGTGAACGCCTGTGCTCTGAAGTCACTATCTCTCAGAAAATGAAGCTATGTGATATCCCTTCAGGGTTCCTGAGCCTTCCTTGCATGAAGTCCAAGCTTGGAAGAGTGAAGTTAGTGTTATGTTTCAATAGCATTTATCTCATTGGAAAGGAACAAAAGGAAACCCAAGAGAAGGTACACACTTTCTGAGCATGATGCAGTGACCTCTCACCATCATATGACTGACACCCCCAAACCCCATGACTCATTATGCATAATAAGAGTATGAATATTCTTATTAATCAGCTGCCAGATTTTTTGTTCCTTCAGATGGTGACTCACCAACACTCAGTGTTGTCACTAACTGGAGCTGGCTCCTTTCTGACACATAATAATAAGTAAAAAAATATGTTTTGTGAGCAGCAATGCTAAATCCCTGTTCTTTGCTGATTTTACTAATCATAATACTACTGTTTGAGTACACAAGTTGGTTATTTTGTGGCTTTAATTTCTAAATAGATTTCTAATTTTCTCAGTTCTTATGACTGGATATAATTCACTTGCAAATAGCAATACAAACCTTTGATATTATGACACTTCCTGTGTTGTTGAACAACTATGTAATAAAGGAAAGGTGGGTTTGTATACCAGAAATATTTGGACCGGTTTTCTGTCTCTCTCATATGAGTAGAATCTCTGTGCTTGTCTTTCTGCTATCTATAAGTTAGGTCAGTGAAAGTCTGGTATTCATGAACTTCAATTCTTTAGAAATCATTGAAGGGAAACCTGAGAGAAGCTAAGCATGCAGCGCTGGGATGAGAAAGTGATTATGTTCATTTGCCTTTGAGTCTTGCAAACTGATTAAGTTTAATGAACTATTCTGAATTCTCTGTGAAAAGCTTGAGATCACCTTTCTCTACACCAGGTACAAATCTGAGCACTTCTCTAATAAGAAAATGCCAAGACATTTTCTGACACAGTTGCTAAAATGAATAGTAATAAATCATCAATGGTACATCTAGTCTTCTCAGTCAAGATCATTGGCGTTCACCTTGAAATTCCAAAAGAACTCAAACATTACATTCCTGGCTGCTAGATTTACTTTGTAATGTACAATTTAAATTGAGCATGGGATCATAAATGAGATGTTGTGGGGTTTTAAATGGCTCCAGGTGTGAATCATGTACTACATTTTTAAGTTCTGCAAAAAGAGAAGAAATTATAACAAAACTCTGTGTTGGTAAATTAAGGGAAACACATTGTTATAGAAGAGAGAATACAGTTTTAGCAGAAGGATCTCTGTTTAATGTCTTTGAAGTGGTCATCGAGCATTTGCATAGCATGATTCCACCCAGATATGTTTACATCTTCGTTTGTGTTTTGCTTATGATCAGCAATATGGTTTTAAGAATTCCTTGGCCCTGCTCATTTAAAGCTTTATGGTTGAGTTCAAAGAGTGGTTTTAAGGATTTTTAAATAGGTTTACTTATTAGGCTGTGGTGATTCTGGTCGTCACCCACACCTTGTAGGATCAGAGGAAGCAACACCCCACCCCCACCCAAGGATTCATCCAGACTAAACTTAGCCTACTGGAAGTTAAGGAATGAAACTTTATACATTTACAGCTTAGCACAATTTACAAACACATATATACAATACATTACAGATATTGACAACTATGTAGAGGCCACCCTGATCTGGGATAGGGTGCCCCTGCCCATGGCAGGGGGATTGGAACTAGATGATCCTTGAAGTCCCTTCCAACCCTGACTGATTCTATGATATGAAAGTTAAAAGTAGTACAGAAATAGAATCATAGAATCATAGAATCAACCAGGTTGGAAGAGACCTCCAAGATCATCCAGTTCAACCTATCACCCAGCCCTATCCCTCCCAGCAGTCACAGTGCCTAGGAGGGGCTCCCAACCACCTTTCTACCTTCTTTCCACCCTCTCCCTTATCTCAGAATCTCTTTTATGTGCAAGGTGGGTTGGAAAGGTCGGCAAGGGGTGTTAGAAGCAGAATGATTAGCTGTGCAGGGTCAGGCAGAAGAGTGAATACGGCAATAGCCAGGCAGAGACTATGCTTGTGTCCGTGTTTTTACATGTCCTGGCAGAACAAATGGGTATTATAGACATCACCTTATTTTCTTTTCACAGCTAATAATCTAATTTCTCTCATTAAAAATTCCAATTATCTTCAAACCATCACAGGGGCATAGGGGAAGCACAGCTTCAGGTACCATCAGGTGATGAGCAGACCTCTAGGTCCAAGTAATGGATAACAGATAAGGCATTTGAGCTTACTTACAGTATGTGTTATATTGAAAAGAAGTCATCACAGAAAGCACTGCAGTTTATGGTTCAGTACTTGCTTATTGGAAAGTACACAAATAATGTATTGCATTGCTGTTTTGTTCATTAGTCTCTGACAGAGGCACAAAGATCTTTTGTGAAATAGTTTCACAATTAATTGCCTTTTCAGAAAAGTATAAAGCAGAAGCTTATTATTTTGTAATCTGACAAGCACAGAGTCTGGTATCTCCTGTAACATGTCACTTCTGCAACACTTTAGACCTCTTCTTTGAAGTATTCAATATGAATATATTTAATTATCTTTCAAAGTGTTTTGCCTTTTCCTTCCAGTGCTGTACATTTTAAATGAAAGGTTTTAGGTAAGCCTGTTATCCTGTGTACACTGCTGCCTGTCATACTCAACTTGAAATCACTGTCTGTGCTCCTGAATGCAGTACTGCACACAGGAAAAAAATGATAGGCACAGCAGCATCTAGCCCAAAATAATTAACTTCTTGAAAGTCAAGCCTCTTTCACCTTCACTGAACTTCAACGTAGAATCTGTCTCAAATGGCAAAGAAATGTCAAAGAATAAGGAAAGGGGGGGGAGGGGTGGGAAAGAAACCAAATGTATCTTACTAAAGTGTTGTGTTCATTTTAATTATTTTTTTTTACTCCAAATGCAAGTCAAACACTCAGATCCATCCAGTCTGTGTGGTCATATACAAAACTTGGCTAAATTAAATTCCAAGGTTTATTGTTTTCAGTTCTGTTTGCTGGCCAAATTGCTGAGGTCACACCTAGGGTTTTAATATTCTTCTGACACAGATACCTCTCTGGCAAAGGTCTGGTTTGTGCTGGTGTAGAAAACTGTTCTTCCTGAGCCATCCAAAGAATGTTAGTAAAAAGCACAGAGCCTGGGGTCTCTTGACAAGTTCCTCAGTGATTACAGAATAATAAAATGCCTTGAGTCGAAAGGGACTTTAAAAATCATCTAGTTCCAGCTCCTGTGCCATGGGCAGGAACCCCTCTCACAAGACCAAGTTGCTCAAATCCTCATCCAGCCTGATCATAAGCACTTCCAAGGCTGAGGTACCCACAACTTCTGTGGACAGCTCCTAATGATTTCTGTGGTCAGCAGAGTTTTCCCTGTCATCAGTAGCACAAATAATTCACATACCTATGGTAAAATTCATATTATAGATATGGTGATCATAGAATGGTAGGGATTGAAAGTGACCTCTGGAGATCATCTAGTCCAACTCCCCTACTAACAGAGGTGCACCTAGCTCAGGTTGCACAGGAGTGCATCCAATCAGGTTTTGAAGAGGAGACTCCACAACAGGCTGGGCAGCCTGTCTCAGTGCTTTGTCACCCTCAGTAAAATACAGAAAATGTATAATATATAATAAACAGGCATTCATAGAGTAACATAAACCAAAAAAAAACCCACAATAGTAATGTGTATTATAGAAATATTATATATAAAGACAGGCAGAGTTGTCTGTTTTGCAGGTGTCACCACTAACATGCTTTTGGTAGCTTAGCAGCATATGAGAAAACTGGGATGATAGCCCTCCTACTAGATTGGATTTTTCCTCCTACTCCTTCTTCCTCTTTCCCTTTCCCATACCTTTTCCCTTTTCCTTTCTCTTATCTCTTTCCTTTTCCCTTTCCCCTTTCTCTTTATTTCCCACCCCTGCCCAGAGAATTTTGATTGAAATCCAGACATTTCATTTGCTGTGGCTGGACTCCTGGCAGGTGGAATATTACTGCACAACCAATGTACTCCTATGAGTATTTGGCTATTTGTAAATACTGCTTTGGATGCATTTGTTGAATTATGAAAATGTCCATCTTAGCATGTGCTCTGCATAGTTGAAACTGTTACAAAGTAGTGAGGAAGTGGAGATTGATGATTCTGTATGGGGGTAAAGGTGTTCATTAAAAGATAAGTTTTATATAAACCTTCAGAAAAGATAGTGAAGCATTTGTTTCCATGTGTTGACCAAATAACTAGTTAAGACTAGCTAATTCTTACACTGTGAGGCTTTCAGTGCTCTAAGGTAGTAGAGATTGTTACCAGAACAGTATTTTGTTTCTCTAGTTGTCTGGTTTAAAGGAATAACTACTAGCAAATCATCCACTACAAAGAGAGAGAGAGAGAAAGAGCATTTGTTGTCTTAGTAAGGTGTAATTTCTTAAGACCAGAAAGCTTGTCCAGTTTATAATTAGAATGCACATGTAAGAGTAAGGAATTCAGACACTATCTTGGCAATGCCAAGCTGAATATTTGGAACTAACCTTTCTATAGTATCAAAGAGAATATCATTAGGAAATAAAAAATCTAAACTTTACTAATTTCTAAGTGGATGATTTAGTTTTCTTCATCCTCAGTAATGCACAGTGTTTGAGTATGTGCTGAAATGATTCGCTGCTCAAAAAGAGAAGAAAGAACATGCTTCTGGGCAGTTGTTATATATCAATAGTCATCCATACTCAGAGCAGCCTGGAGCATTACTGCAGCTGTGAGATGCCAGTTAGCTCTCATGTCACCTAAGTTCCAGTGATACTGGAAAGCTAATTGTGTTTCCAGTCTCATTGGTATTTTTGGAGCCTTTATGAAAATTCTTTAAAAACAAAAAATATAAGACAACAAACCAAACTTGTTGGCTGAAATATGCTCTTTCTTTTCATGGACTTCAGCATGGTCTGCCGAAATTGCCAGTGAGCATTTAGGGGAGGAGCCCTTGTGTCTGTATCTTGTAGTGGTGTGAGACCTACCCTTTTGCAGACAGGTCTTCCATGGTGTCCCAGAAGTCCTCGTCTAAATCTTTCTGTCCTGAACCCGTATTCAGTACCACAGAGCCTTCAGTAAGGCTTACTCCTGAAGCTCTGCTGTGTTTTCAGTACAGCTTTTTTCAGAAGTTCTGTCATCACTGCAATTCTTGGGAACAGCGTCAGTGGTGTGCTTGCTTGCTTGCTGATTATCTCTGACCTCAACCAGTACCAATGACATCTCTTATGGAAATGCATCCTTTTGATTCCATTCTTTTGGAAATACTTCCATTGAGGTTTGCCCATTAAAATATGAAAGAACTTTTAACATTTGAATTAGTAAAGCTGAATCTTTGTATCCAGGCCACTTAGTTTTGCAAAAGAAGATGCTGGAGACTGCTTCATTAAGGACCTTTAAAACATTAAGTAATGACACAGTCCAATCTGAATACCTCTGAGGCACAGGAGTTTCTACTGAGACTGAGCTGAAATCCTTCAAGCAGCTTTTTCTGCTTCCCTATCAAAAGAAAAATGCAGAAGGCCATATTTAAAAGTAGGAAACAAAAGACTTAAAGCTTTTCACCATGCCTCAGCTATTTTTTTTGCAATCTTGATTGAATCATAATTAGGGGATGATTGATTTGCGGCTGTACTATGCCCTATGACTTGACCTTTGAAAGATGTGAATTTTGTCTTGTAGTGTCAGAGTGAGTTTCAAGTGAGTGGATCTAATATTTGTGATGGTTTGGGTGTTACCCACCCCCCCACACTTTGGAAATCACCCAGACTAGACTCAGCCAGCTCTGGAAATTGTATGAAGCTTTTATATTTACAGCTTAGCACAAAATACAATGAAATATTTACTATATACATATATATAGTTATATACAGAAATATACAAGGTAAAAGGTAATACACAACAGCCCTCCCAGAAACCTGAGTCCCCAGGAGGGGCTCCCAGCCGCCCTTCCACCTTCTCCCACCCTTCTCTACCTTACCCCAGATATTGCCATGTGCCCAAGGAAGAGTGGAGGACTGGCCAGGGGGATTAGAAAGCAAAGTGGATTAATCAGAGAGACTGTAGGTTAGAGAGAGAGAAATGCAGCTCAAAGCCCAGGCAGTAACCGAATGTCTTACCTATATTTACATTCTTGCTCTTATACCTCTCAGCAAGCCTATGAATGAAGTAGACATCACCATTGTTTCTCTTTCACAGCATGTGACCTAATTCTTCTCACCAAAACATTCTAGCTAGCTTTAAACTAGCACACTCTTATATAAGAACAAAAAACCCCAAACAAACCAACCCACTTATAAAGCTGCCTTGCATGCATGTAGGTGAACCACACCATGCTATTTTCAATGAAATATTCATGGGCTTAACTAAAAATGTCAGAGACTGTTTTCTGAAGCCACCTCTTCTTACATTTCTTGGGTTTATTCACTGGGCTATAATATGCTGAGTAACCAGTCAGAAATGGTTTACTTTCCATTCTCAAAAAACATTATTGGAACTTCTCTGGTAGGGGAGGGGATGACAAATGTGCAAGTTAAGAACAAACCATAAAAACATTCTTCAGACTGAACCAAATACCATAGGACTGCTGCAGGCCTTCTACCACTTATCCACCATTACCACCACCTTGCACTTATAAAGAACAAGCCCTGGAGAAGAGGAGGCTCAGGGGTGACCTCATTGCTGTCTACAACTTCCTGAAGGGATGTTGTAGCCAGGTGGGAGTTGGCCTTTTGTCCCAGGCAACCACCAATAGAACAAGGGGACACAGCCTCAAGTTGTGCCAGGGGAAGTCTAGGCTGGATGTTAGGAGGAAGTTCTTCCCAAAGAGAGTCATTGGCAGTGGAATGGGCTGCCCAGGGAGGTAGTGGAGTCACCATCCCTGGAGGTGTTCAGGAAAAGCCTGGCTGAGGCACTTAGTGCCATGGTCTAGTTTGACTGGCTAGGGCTGGGTGCTAGATTGGACTGGATGATCTTGGAGGTCTCTTCCAACCTGGTTGATTCTATTGAGTCATCCACTGCACATGTTCTGTATCAACTGACTTTTAGGTTTTACTGTCTCTTACTTTTTTTCAGTAAGGCAAGCCTACAAACTGTCTTTGTAGATAATTAATATTCACTGTACTTATTTAGGTTAAGATGTTTGAAATCGACCAATCCAATAACAAACTGCAGTGTATAAAAGAGGGAAGAGGGATTTTCTTAAGATACTGTTACCAGAATCTTCATCATTGCAACAGTATTTGATTCAGACAGACAACAGGGAAAATGCCTTCCCCTCACCTGATCAAAAATATTTATCATAGAATCATGGAATCAACCAGGCTGGAAGAGACCTCCAAGATCATCCAGTCCAACCTAGCACCCAGCCCTATCCAGTCAACCAGACCATGGCACTAAGTGCCTCATCCAGGCTTTTCTTGAACACCTCCAGGGACAGTGACTCCACCACCTCCCTGGGTAGCCCATTCCAATGGCAAATTCTCTCTGGGAAGAACTTCCTCCTAACATCCAGTCTGTACTTCCTGGTTGCCTGGCAGAAGAGCCCAACCCCTACCTGGCTACAACCTCCCTTCAGGTAGTTGTAGACAGCAATGAGATCTCCCCTGAGCCTCCTCTTCTCCAGGCTGAACAACCCCAGCTCCCTCAGCCTCTCTTTATAGGGCTTGTGACCCAGGCCTCTTTTTAAGGCCTGACTTTAAAGGTCTAGTTACTTCCACATTTTGCACAGAAGGTATTTTAAAGCATTTTGAATTAGTGGGAACCTGAGTAGTCATGTAATGGATATTTGCTTCATAAACTACTCTCATGGATGAGAGAAGAGGGAGAAACACTATTCAGAACATTAATTTTTTTCCCCTCAAAAATTTCATGAAATACTGGAAAGAAACGATCCAGAAACACTATTTTCATTTTAAAAGCCCTTGGAATACTCAATTTCCATGGATTTTTAAATGTTACCATGTGCATATATTTAATTTACACACATACCTTTCCCTTCCCACTTTTTATGGTAACCCCAAAAAAGTTTTTTATCTTCAAATCTACAATTGTTCTTTGGGTTGTTTTGGGGATTTTTGGGTTTTGTGGGGGTTTTTTTTTTTTTTTTGGTTGTTTGGTTGATTTTGGGTTGGGACTTGGGTTTTGGGGGGGGGCTGGGGTTTTTTTTGGTTGGTTTGTTGTTTTTTGTTCTTTCCATTTTCATTCTGTATTCTGCTGTCAAAAAGAAGGCTGCCAGCTTATGAGCTTAAGCTGCCAAAGCACTTAGGCAGCTGAAGTCTGGCTCCAGGGACAAGCAATGTCAGGTGTCTGAAGAAAAAGGACATTAGTGTTAGGCTTTCGAATCATTTGAATCCCCAGCAGGTGAGGGGTCTATGACTCAGTTACATTCCCATTTTATCCTCCTAGTCCTCTGCTGAGGAACCACACAAGCAGATCTTAGATTCGTAGCTCTATCAAGTACATAGAAACGATATTCAGATACCCACTCTTACAAAGACTAATGTATATAATTTATAGATTAAGGTTATATGGCAATCATGCTCTTAAGGTAAAAACTGTGAGAGTAACTATGTGTGACAGTTTGGGTGTTACCCACCCCCCCACACTCTTATGAAATCACCTGGACTAGACTCAGCTGAGCTGGAAGTTAAGAAATTAAGCTTTATATTTACAGCTTAACACAATATACAAGATCTTTACAATATCTACAGCTATAAACAGAAATCTACAAGTTAAAAAGTAATAAAGAAACACAGCAGCCCTCCCAGAAACCTGAGTCCCCAGGAGAGGCTCCCAACCACCCTTCCACCTCCTTTCAGCCCCTCTACCTTATCCTAGACTTTGTCATATGTGCCTTATGTGGAGGATCGGTGGGGTTAGGAATCAGAAGGATTAATTACACAGAAAGCAAGCCAGGGAGAAAAGTACAGGCACCAGCTATGACAGAGAGCCACTGCATTATCTATGTTTATGTTCCTGTTTTTATACATCTCAGCAAGCCTGTGGGTGAAGTAGACATCACCACTGTTTCCTCTTCACAGCCTATAATCTAATTCTTCTCACCAAAGTATTCCAGCTAGCCTCTAACTAGCACAGTGTGTTATCTTCAGAAGGAGAAGGGTAGGTTTTACTTCCCATTTATGAAATGAAACTTGATCTGAAAAGGTACTCTGCTAGCTTAAAGTTATTTGAGAATTGGCTCTAGTTAGAGGAGTGTAGTTTTATGTGTGTTTAACCTACCTTCCCTGTAAGTAGAGATATTTTAGTACTATTAGGACTGCCTGGGATGTATTTTAGTAGTCTTTTAATGCATGCTGCAGATGTTGATGACCCAAGAAAGCATCTAGGGTGTGAATTTATGTTCTGCCAATATACACCCTGGTGGGTCCTAATACCTTAGTATAAGACATAAACAGGTATTATCTGCATTTTAATGTCTAGCTATAAACATGTGAATTTAAGGTAAAGAAACATCTGTGGAATTCATGGGCATTTTGATGCTTTATTTAGTCCATCACTGCTTTTTTTAACCTATTCTCAGTAAACTGAAGAATGGGACAATACTGTCCTCTCTTAGTACCATTGCTAAGAAGTTACCAAACCTTTTTGAAAGAAAGGAAAATTGAAAACCTGAAAAAATCAGACCAAAAATAACATTTCAGGCTGTGGTTTGTGTCCTTATTAATCATTTCTATCCCATAAAAATATTATAGACCCGCTTTTCAGTTAAAAAATAACAAAATATACACCACAAAAAAAAACCCTAAATCAACAACAAAAACAACCCAAAAACAACAACAAAAAAAAAAGCAACAACAACCAAAAAGCAAACCCAAGCAAAAAAAACTCATGAACAAAATACTGTAGCAAAATAAGGAGGGAAGTGAACCATATCTACCGTGTGTGTGTGATGAACTCAACTTCTGTTAGGGCATAATGAACTAGGTGTGGGATGAGGAATATATGAGAGGACTTTTGACAGAAGCAATGCAGTGGCAGAGTGGAAGCTTGTGATACACCCTTACTAATGAAACATATAAAAGCTTGATATTATTTTGCCTATCAAACAGGAAAATGACATTTGCTGTGGTGTCTGATTCTAAAGACAGGTACAGATCTTTCTAGGATTAAATAAAACATGATTAAACGTGTTTTTTAAGGTTGAAAGTTCAATATGTCATGTAAGTGTCTGTCAAAAATAGGAGAGGAATACCAGTGAGACTCTATTGACTGAAATCCTGTCAAGGCATTGCTACAGTTCACTTCAAAATGGACTCATATACAGATTCTTTATACCAACTTGAGACCTAAAACTGGAGTGAGCTCCTATCCAAGAGAAAACATCCTGATTTCCCGCAGTTATTGAGATAGGATCCTTAATGCATCTGGCTTGCAATCATCATCATAATCACAGTACGCCTCTTAGTTGCAAACAGAGTTCTCAGTGCTGACAGGAACATAAAGCCAAAAGTTGGCCTTCAGGAGCATATGTTTTCATCAAAGCAAGCAAGCCAGTGGGAAGCTCGCTTGTCATTTGAAATTAGATTTTGTGCTCCTCAGGACAATAATCATTACTTCTTGTGCACATGTTCTCAGCATAGTAAAATATAGTTACAGTGTTCCACTGAAGTCTTTAAATGCCAGAGGAATACTAGCAAATGTTAATACTAATAAAGGCTGATTAAATGCCTATGAAATAAAGTTACAGCATCATACCTGTAAGTAAACTCTCCCTACAGAGCTAGTGATTGATTTGTCAGAAAAGGATCACACGGCCCCCAGGACAGCTTCCTTGATTGTTGTATTTCTAAACAATTCAAACTGTATTTGTTCCTTCTTTTCTTCCTAGCTGTTGTTATTTAGCTTGGTTTGCTTATTATTTGGTTGTGTTTGGTTGTTGCATGGGGATAAGCTTCTTCTTACGGGAATTAAAATGCTAGCAGGCTATGTGTTTCTTTTCCACTGACTGATGAGCACTGTGAAGTGTGGGCAGTTCCATCAGGATGAGAATGCTTTTGTGTAAAAGTGGTGAGTTCACTTTCTTCAGAAGCACTTTGATTTTCCAATTAGTAGCTGTGAGGAAGTTTGCCTTCAAGAGGCATTCACACAAACAGTTGGAATTTATAATTATATCCTTCAAAGCCTCATGATAGGTAATACTAATTTGTTAGAACCCATACAGGGAACGAAACAAACCTTTTCATAGCCTCCTCCTCTTTGAATGATTACTGAACATAACAGACGTTCAGGTACCGTGTTTGAGGCAATTTCAGGATGGGAGAGACTGCCTAGGCAATTTAGGGTTTTCCCTATTCATAATTTCCAGTTACTTAACATCCCAAGCTTTAAGATCCTACTGTCAAGAAGGAGGTTATCACAGTTCACTGGACAGCAAAAGATTTTTCACATTTCTATGTAAATATGCATATTATAGTTTCTAAGGGCGGATTAGTACAGATGTGGAAATAGGTGGATTCCAAGCTGTCATTTTCTTGTTACAGCTGCATATTTAGTAAGCTGATCTTAGGGTTTTCCTAGTTTTAAAAGGGTAATGTTCTTAAATCACATGCATTTAGAAATTTTGGTTGCATTAGGCAAAATAACTGTCAATGTTAAAATGAGGTTGTGAGGTATGTTATTGGAGATTTAGGAATGAATCTTTATTTAGAGTTGGTTAACAGTTTGAAAACCACTGATGTTTTTAAAACCTCAAAATAAGAATTGTTTTCACTTTTTTTTCCACTTAGATAAGCTGTTGTTAAATTAGGGGGGAAAAAAACTAAAATGTGATATTCACATTATGGTTTGAGTTGAAAGCGATCTTGAAAATCATGTAGTTCAACCCCTCTGTCATCTGCAGGGACATCTCCTACAGGCTTCTGCCTGGCTTTGAAAAATTCCAAGGTTGGAACTTCCACAACTTACCTGGGCAACTTGTTCCAATGCCTCACTGCCCTCAGGATTTCTTTCTAACTTCTAATGTAAATCTAGCTTCTTCCAGTTTTAAGCCACTACTCCTCATTTCATCGCTACATGCCTTTGTATAATGACCTTTTCTGGATCTCCTGCAGTCCTCCTTCAAGTGCTGAAGGGCTGCTATGAGGTCTCCCCAGAGCCACTGCCTCTCCAGGCTCAAACTCTGTGAAGCTGCCTTTATAGGAGAGGTGCTCCAGTCCCCCTGATCATAGAAGGTCTGGCAGGGCAGATTTTTGTCAAAGTGAATGCAGTATTCAGGGTAGATTTTGCTGGGGCTGTGCAATACATCTAGTGAATAAACTACATGTGGCCCCTGAATATGATGTCCTAGAGTGCAGGATGAAGGACATGGAAATTGCTAAAAACTATGGGCAGCTACAGGTTCAGTTTACAAATATAGAGAAGTCCTATGCTAAACACAAAGGTTAGTGAGCTGAGTATCCAGTTTCCAGTCGTTTCCAAAAGCAGAAGATGAAGGAAAGAGTATATCAGTAAGAAAAACAGATCATGATTGGCTTTTACTACCTTCAAAAGACTTTCCAATCCACCAGTGGATTTTGGAGCTTTATGAGCTTTAGTGAACTTCTCCTCTGTGAACTTGCTTAGTAACTCAAATTCTGTTTAGCTCTAGCATCTACAGCCTTCTGTTGGCAAATAGTTCCACAGTTTTGCGAAGTAATGGGTGAAGAAACATCCTTCTTCTTGTGCTGCAGCTGCCACTTGCTAGCTTGATCCTAGGCCTCCCCAGCTTCTTTTAGTGGATGTTGCCATCTTCTATAGGCAAGCAGCAACAGAACAAGGGGACACAGTCTCAAGTTGTGTCAGGGGAGGTCTAGGCTGGATGTTAGGAGGAAGTTCTTCACAGAGAGAGTGATTGGCATTGGAATGGACTGCCCGGGGAGGTGGTGGAATTGCCGTGCCTGGAGGTGTTGAAGAAAAGCCTGGCTGAGGCATTTAGTGCCATGGTCTGGTTGACTGGATAGGGCTGGGTGCTAGGTTGGACTGGATGATCTTGGAGGTCTCTTCCAACCTGGTTGATGCTATGATTCTATGACTTTTCACTCATGACATCGCTGACAACTGCAAAGATCTCTTAAAATTGCTGTATCCCTGAACTACATATCTTTTCTCTTGTAGCAGGGTGGTATACTAACTCCTTACTTTGCTGATTGGTTTCTTTCCTCACTTTGAAGTCCATAATCTGGTAGAGTCATCTGTGTGTTTGTCCTTGACAATTGTCTGTCTTTCTATGTGTGATGTTGCTGTTATTAGAGGTAATTTGGTGCAGTGTGGTCTACTCACCAAAGGGTGGTTTGATTTATAACAAAATAGAAATGCACATTAATTATTAATGAATTTAATTCTGTGGTTTGTAGCTGGCAGGCAGAATAGTGGTGCATGTATGGGATGAATCATACTAAAAATGTTTGAGTTTGTTAGAATAGTTCTTACATAAAAAGTGAAACCAGAGGGTCTCGTATACATCTCTCTACTTTTAGAATCGTCTTAGGAGTTCTCAGGAATGTTTATTCCCACTTCTTAGGCTCAGTTTATTGATTACACAGAATAATAGTTACCTTCTCCTAACTTACTTGAATATAGCCACATCTATTATTTATCCATGTAAAATAATGAAGGTTATATGTAGACTGACATTGAGCATGTAAGGAGACCTTTAGCTTACTTCTATCACCATAAATCTGAAATATTTGAGCCCCAGGATCCAGGCTGACAACAGTTATTCAGGAGAAATTGGAACATTAATAAAATTTGTATTTTAAAAATAAAATCTTTTTATTCTTTGCTGCATAATGCATTAACTCTCTTGCTCCAAGAAATGTGTTTCCTACCAAGTGGGAATTAGGAAGATGATTTTTGTTATGAACAGCATGGAGCACTGATTTAAACTAATTCTGTCCAAAAGAAGCAAGATCATAGTCATGGAATAGTTGCAGTTAGAAGGGACCTCTGGAGCTCAATACAGGGTCAGATCAGATCAGGATGTTTAGTACCTTGCCCAATCAAATTTTTAATACCTCCAGGAATAACTGAACAAAACTAAATTTGCATTTCTCAGGACCAGCACTGTAATTCTTCTATTTGTCCTGTTCACTTGGCTCAGGATCTTGTGGTCATTTTTGCAGAGGCTGCATCTGACCTTCACATTCCTAGCATGTCCCTTAGTCCCCAAGACTCTAGTTTATAAGCAATGACAGCCTTAACCTATGGCACGAGATGTACATGTTGTGTTTTAGAAGAGTAATTTCGTTCTTTCACGGTGCTAAGTTCACCTCTTTCCACTTCCAGTGACATCAGTCTTACCTTTCTTTCTGTGTGAATGTGAAGCTACACGAATCTTAAAAGAGGATTCGAAATGATACTAAGCTCTGCGTGAGGAAAGGCTGAGGGACCTGGGGGTGTTCAGCCTGGAGAAGAGGAGACCTAGAGGGGACCTTATCACCCTCTCCAACTGTCTAAAAGGAAAGTGTAGTCAGGTGGGCTCAGGCTCTTCTCCCAGGCAACTTGTTGACAGGACAAGAGGGCATGGTCTGAAGCTGTGCCAGGGGAGGTTAAGTTTGGATATTAGGAAGCACTTCCTCATGGAAAGGATGATTAGGCACTGGAATGGACTTCCCAGGGAGGTGGTGGAGTCACCATCCCTGGCAGTGTTTAAGAAAGGATTGGATGTGGCACTTGGTGGCCTGGTTTAGCTGATGTTGTGGTATTGGGTCATAGGCTGGACTTGTTGATCTCAGAAGTCTCTTCCAGCCTCAGTGATTCTGTGATTCTATACTCTAAGTATTTGGAGCACTACACACTCTTGTGGCAATCCAGGTAGAAGTATACCCACTACTATTTTTTTAGCTGAAGCAGCACATATGGGCCATTCCATCTTCTAAATTGATCTAAATGATCATAAACTTTATAGTTCTTTTAAGGAGGACTTAATTAACATAAAGCTGATTATTGCAAAAGGTTTGGTTCCCATGCATTTCAGTGTAGGTGGTTTAAATTATTTGCAGGCAACACAAAACCAGTTACTTTTTACTGTTGCTCTCAAGACATGCTAGTGAATCAAGAAATGTAGGGTAGAGAACAACTGTTTGAATGAATTAGTCACCCCTTAAATTTTAAAATGCATGCTTGGGCACTGACATCTTTTCAATTTATTGTACATTCCTTTCAGCTAATTAAAAGCACAGTTAGTAGTTTAAAAGAGGAAAAAGTCATATTTCTGTGGGAAGATTTATTATATAATGTCATTATTGTTATTATTGTATTTAGGATAATGTTTTGGTAAATTCTAGAAGTGAATTCTGATTTCTTTTTACACAAATTTGCATTGATTTAAGTAGAACTGAAAAATACAGAGCACGAAGTCTGTTATAAATTGTTTTAGAACACAAGAAAGTTCAGTGAAGTAAGAGTGCTGGAAATTCAGTGAGCTTTGTCCTCATTTCTTCCATTTAGAAGGGTAACAAAAGCTTGGTAGGATAACAAAAGAAAAATGTCATAGATGACCTCTAGATGATTGAGTCCAGCCATCAGTCTGACACTACTATGGCCATTCAACAATGTGCCCAAGTGCCAAGTCTGCATATTTTAGAATCAGAGAATCAGTCAGGGTTGGAAGGCATCACAAGGATCATCTAGTTCCAACCCCCCTGTCATGGGCTGAGACACTTGACACTAGATCAGGCTGCCCAGAGCCTTATCCAACCTGGCCTTAAACACATCCAGGGAGGGGGCCTCAACTACCTCCCTGGGCAACCTGTTACAGAGTCTTGCTACCCTCATGGTGAAGAACTTTTTCCTAACATCCAGTCTGAATCTACCCATTTCTAGCTTTGTTCCATTCCCCTAGTCCTATCACTGTCTGACTTCCGAAGACGTCCCTCCCCAGCTTTCTTGTAGGCCCCCTTAAGATACTCGAAAGGTAACAACACCTCCAGGGACAGCAACTCTACCACCTCCATGGTTAACTTATTCCAGTGCCTGGCCACTCTATTGATAAAGAAGGCATGTACAGAGGCATGATGACTTCCCTACTTCCGCTGGCCACACTGTTCCTGATATAGCCCAGGATGCTGTTTGCCTTCTTGGTCAGCTGAGCACCCTTTTTGTTCATGTTCAACTGGCAATCAGGAAGCTTTCCAGCCACTCAGCACCAAGCTTGCCACTTTACATGGGACTGCTGTGGCCCAAGTGCAGGACTTGACACTTGGCCGTGTTAAACCTCGTTAAACTGACCTTCCATAAATCTAGGCTGTTACACCTCTCTGCAGAGCCTTCTCACTTTTGAGCAGCTCATCACGCTCCCCCAGTTTGGTGTTATCTGCAAACTTACTGAGGGTGCATCCACTCTCCTCATCCAGGTCACTGATAAAGATATTAAACAAGACTCGCCCTAAAACTGAGTCCAGGGTAACACCACTTGTGACCAGTCACCAATTGGACTTAATTCCTTTCACCACCATTCTTTGGGCCTGGCTGTCCAGCCATTTTTTCAGCCAGAGAGGCATCCACCCATCAAAGCTACGAGCAGACAGTTTCTCCAGGAGGATGCCTTGGGAGACAGTATCAACATTACTAAAGTCCATATAACAGACATCCATAGCCTTTCTGTCTTACGCTAAGCAGGTCACCTTGTTGTAGAAGGAAGTCAAGTTTGTGAAGCAGGACCTGCTTTTCATGAACACAAGCCTGGCTGGGCCTTGTCACCTGGGTGGCCTGCATGTCAACACATCTCAAGACAGCCTGCTCCATGGCCTTCCCTGGCACTGAGGTCAGACTGATAGGTC
Organism: Pogoniulus pusillus; assembly: GCF_015220805.1. Lineage (NCBI taxonomy): Eukaryota > Metazoa > Chordata > Aves > Piciformes > Lybiidae > Pogoniulus > Pogoniulus pusillus. The sequence goes on from NC_087275.1 coordinate 26,666,237, forward strand.
TGTAGTTCCCTGGGTCCTCCTTCTGGCACTTCTTGCAGATGGGCAATGCATTTGCCAATCTCCAGTCATCTGGGACCACCAAAGTTAGGCAGGACTGTTGGTAAATGATGGAAAGTGAAGTTCTCTCAATACTCTTGTGTGTATGCCATCCAGCTCCATAGACTTGTCTGTGTATAAGTGGTGCAGCAGGTCACTAATCATCTCCTCTTGGATTATGGGGGCTTCATTCTGCACTCCATGCCTATCTTCCAGCTCAGGGGCCAGAGTCCCCAGTGAACAACTGGTCTTACCACTAAAGGCTGAGGCAAAGAAGGGATTGAGTACCTCAGCCTTTTCCTCAGTCCTCTCACTCTTTACTATAACAGCTTTGTGGTCCTCCTGAGTGGCTTGGCACTTCTTCCAATGACTATAAACTCTCCTTTTCTCCCTGAGCTGCAGCTAAATACATCTATTCAGCCTTCTTCCCCAAACACTCATCTATGGGTACATAGGGACAAATTGCAAACTATTTTCAAACAGTGTAGCCTGCTGAAGGTTTCATCTTGGAGTCTCCCTTTAGGATAAGACTTCTATTCAGACCGTTCCAGTGGTGTAGAAACATAGCATGGTTTGTGTGGGAAGGGACCTTTAAAGGTCATCTAGTCCAATGCCCCCTGCAATAAGCATCAGCACCTTTCACTAGATCAGTTTGCTGAGAGCCTCATACAACCTGACCTTGATTGTTTCCAGGAATGCAGCACCCATCACCTCTCTGGCAACTTGTTCCCTTGTTTCACCACTTTAATGGAAAAAAAAAAATCTTATATTTAGCCTAAGTCATCCCTCTTTTAGTTTCAAACCAGTACACATTCTTCTCTTGCTACAGGTCTATTAAGAAGCATGGCCCCATGTAAGAGCTTTAACCTGTAAGCACCACAATGCTCAACAAAATCATCAAAACTACTGTAAATACTCCAAAAGCTGCACAAAATTTGTTTCTATTCCAGGGAAGCTGAAAATCTGAAGATTACATTTGTCCCCAGATCACAATCTCTGTTGTTCTTGCAGACTTAAATCATTCAGTAGGAGTAAAATAGCTAAAATTCTCATAACTTGCTTTAAGAGTAACAATACATTTGGGAAACAGGAATGAACTCCAGCAAAACAGTTGTTGACTTTGTGACAACCTCTGAATAAAGGCTCATTGTAATCCTCATTGATTTAACACTGTGTGACACTAACCAGAATTGTTCATACATTTTTTACTTTTTTTGGTTTGTCTTGAATTATTTATTTTTTTATTTTATTTAAATTCCAGCACTTAAAGAATAATTAATGTCAGGCAGTTGCTGGAGCAAGCCTACATTCTACAGAAAATAACACTTCCTAATTAGTGCAGATCTGGACTGGAAACTGAGTATCTGAGTATCCTGCGTAGCAGCAACTCAGGTTAAACTTCATGAACTGTATAGATCTGTGCGTTGTGTCACCTTGCTTTCTCTCAGTATTATTTACATCATGTTCATACATACATGATCCTTGTATTGTGATGACATTGGCATAGCTGCCTTCTGAAGGCTCAGTAATTCCATGAAGCATATGCTGAATCAGACCTTATGTCTCCTTTTGCTTTAATCCTAATGTAAATGCTGTGTGACCTTGCAGGCTCTTTGGATTCAACTGTTACAAACCTCACATAGGCAAGACAAAGAGGGTAGCCATGATCACAGGATATTAGGGGTTGGAAGATCCAAGGAGATTACAGAGTCCACCCTCCCTGCCAGAGCAGGACCACACAATTTAGCACAGATCACAGAGGAACACATCCAGACCTTGAAAGTCTGACAAAAACAGGCAGAGGTTTTTTATGCCATTCAAAAGCTATTACGTAACACAAAACCAACACCTAAAATGCAAACAGAAGCCTCTTATTATTGTCCTTATTCTTTGTGATACCATATTGTTATTTTTATTAATTATACACAGGGATCCAGATTCACAAGTGCAAGTTGATGCATAAATTCCTTTAGAATCTGGATAATTTATTGCCAGACATTAACAGAGCAGCATATGCCTTTTTTTTTTTCACTGAGTTCCCATCATGAGTTGTGGAGATTTGAGGTATGCATGCATGGTACCTGATGGTAGCTAGAACAAAGCAATTTATTATGTTAAACAAAACCATTATGTGAAGTGTTTTTGCAGAAAATAATGTACAGAATTGTAACATTGATTAAAAAATACCAATCCAATAGCTGGTCAGAATATCTTGTAATACTGTGAGCTGCTCTTTCCACATATATTTTCCATATGAAGAGTTATGTAGTGTGAGTTGTGGACAGTGAGAAGGAAAAAATGAAAATTTACATTCTTTTTCTATATAAAAAACCCCAGCATAGTGTATTATACTTTGTAAGACAGTCTGCTTTCACAAACTCCCCATCACACACACTGTCTGCTTTCACAAACTCCCTGTGCCACACATGGATGTGAAAGAAAGTAACACAAAAAAACCCTGCTGGGTTGAGATAGAGTTTACTGAGGTCATACTGAGATCATACACTATTCAGTTACCTTAGCAAGAACAGTAGCAACAGCAGAAAGCAGCAATGAAATGGTTCCCCCCCTCCCCACCCAAGAACGCAATAGTCAGCACAGTGGAAGAGCCTGCAGTCCAAAAACTGGACACCAGAAGCAGCAACTGGAACAGGAAGCTTCTCAGGTTGCAATCTAAACTTCAAGCCCCACGATACTTTGCTCCAGCCAGCATTTTCAGTTGGGAGCTGGCATGGTGATGGCACAGTATTGAATATTCACATCAGCAGATCCAAGTGAACCTATGACAGGTATGTGTCACCTGCAAAAAATTGCATTATTTTTAGTAGGAGCATCCCCAAGAGAAAACAAATAAACAATCAACCAACCACCACCAGAAAAAAAAATCAAAACAAAACAAACAAACAAAAAAAAACAAACACACAAATCCAACCAAAAAAAAAAAAGGCAAACCCCAACACCCCCCCCAAAACAGACAAACAACCAAAAATACCCCAAACAAAACAAATTAAATGTCTTTTTTCTTGTTCCTCATCTCTCGAGCACACCAGATGACAGTTGGTACTGATGTGGGGAGAATAAAGATGAAAATTTGAGTGCTAGAGTTACAGGCATCATATGTCATCTGGTAATGTGAAAACCAAATTTAACCTCAGCACTGGTGTAGGTTAAAAAGCAGAGTGGCTATGAAATGAGGAGTATTGGACTGCTCTGTCCTGCAGTAAGGGAAAAGCAGTCACTGAGAGCAGGGGTATGTGATGGTTTGGGTGTTATCTGCCTCCCCCCTCCACACAGTTTGGAAATTGCTGCAGTGAAGGGACGGGCAGACAGCTTGATGCAAGCTAAGTTCTGATTTTATTAGGCAACATACAGGGATATATATACTATCAGAAGGCTTAAAGCTTTTACCTATTGATTGGTCATTTTATCACATGAAAAATCATCTTTTCTTCTAATCTATAATCTGTCTGCCACATTTGGTTCCCGTGGAGCAACAGTCTTGGCATATTCATCAGATAACAAGGTCCTGTTTCCTTGCTTCTTTTAATCTGCAAATTCTCATTCTTTTCTCTTGCACAATGTTCAGGATCACACTGACTCAGACAGTTTGCCCAAGGCTTGTGCTGCCACTGATCCATGATTGAACATTGTTCTACATTAACAGCCTGTGATCCTACAGGAAGTCACCCAGACTAGACATAGCCAGCTCTGGAAATCTGAGTGAAGCTTATATTTACAGCTAGCAGAATGTACAAGCAGATATTTACAGTATAGACAGTTATGTACAGAAATAGACAAGGTAAAAGGTAATAACACAACACCCTTCCCAGAAACCTGAGTCCCCAGGAGGGGCTCCCAACCACCCTTACACCTTCTCCCACTGCTGTCAGCCTTACCCCAGTCCCAAGGAAGAATGGAGGTTCAGCCAGGGGGTTAGGAAGCAAAGTGGATTAATCAGAGAGACGGCAGAGAGGCTAGAGAGAGAAATGCAGCTCAGAGCTCCCAAGCAGAAGAAGTGCCTTATCTATGTTTGGATTCTTGTTCTGGTACTTCTCAGCAAGCTTATGAGTGAAGTAGACATCAGCACTGTTATCTAATCCTCCTCACCAAAACATTCTAGCTAGCTTCAAATTAGTACAGGGTACCACATTCTCAAGTAATGGTGGTGCTACACATGCAGCTTGTCCTGTGGAGCCTGTTGTTGACAGGCTATCAGACTATCATACATGCAAACTTGAAGCTGTTTTTGTATGTCCTGATTTGCTGCTGTTTCACTGTCTTATATGTTCTGCTGTCCCCTTTCAAATACTGTTCATGTGCTGATTTTTCTTTGTATAACTTCCTTTTGAATATCTTGAAAAATTTACATATAGACAATGGCCTCTACAGCAGACTACTAATTTTGAGAGGTAGTTCAACTGGAAATTGTATTTTCAAGTAACTGTTTTTTGTTTTCTTAATGAAAAATCAATTACATTTTTATCATGAACTTTTTCTTGCATAGGACCCTTAAGCTAAACAATGGACTGTTAGCTGTCTTAGTTGTGTAGCATCTATGGATGAATATTCAGTGTCTGTTAAGTTATGCTTGGCTTCTCCAGATGTGGAAAGGTGGAGTAAGTGTAGGAGGTATAGGGAAACTCTCAGAACAGTTCTTGGTTGTTACATGTATGCAGTAAATCCTTCTGCTAAGCTGGGCTTTGTCACAGGACAGCAAGAGCAAGAGTGTCCCTCTGAAGTTTATGGAATAACCTCCCTTCTGAATAAGTAAATAATGACCTTTCCTTTTTACCAGGTTCAGATGTGATTACATGGTTTTGCCACTGGTACAGCTTTAAATCACAGTATCGAAAGCAAATATATGCTTGATTTAACTATTCCTTGTAGCAAGATGACAGAGAGTGACTATGTGCATGTACCAGAAAATGCAGTAACTGACTAAATGTTTCTGACTCTTTAGAAAGGGAGATGATTCATCCACTTGTATGTCAGTACCAAAGGTTCATCTGAGTCAGTGGAAATATGTTGGAAAAAAATGTTTTAAAGCAATGCTACCTCTGGTGCATTAAGGGTTTGGTTTTTGCTTTGGCTACAAAATGTGTTTGTTCTTGTCTCACTGGTGAAGACAGAATAAGTAAGTTAATTAACTTCTCTTTCCTTTCAGCTTGCCTTGGGTTTGTTTTTTTGTTTGGGTTGTTTTGTTGTATTTTTGAGAGGGTTGGGTTTTGTTTGGAGTTTGAGTTTTGTTATTGTTGTTCTTAAATTTAAATAGCAGTTAGATGTTACAGTGAAAAAAAAGAAGTCAATATATATCTATAAAAGACTGAGTGGGAATAGAAGCATGGCAAGATGTACTAGAACATTTGTCTTTCCTCCTTCCTCCACAGACAAAGCCAAATCAAGCAAACTGCATGACTTGTTAGAATGACTTAGGTCTACTCAGTTGATCCAATTTAGGAGCACTCTGAAACATGTCAAATTGCTGTGTTGATCCTGATAACTGTAGACATTTTCCTTACTTGAAGTAGCAAGAACTGAAAATTTAGGATGCAGAAGTAAGAACATTAGGTTTAATGATCAGAATTCCCCATGTGGCCAATGCTGACAAAGCCAATTCTCAGGTAATTCAACTGAACATTTCACTGGTGGTTTGTGTCCATCAGAGGAGACTTAACTTCACTGTGGACTAAAAGATTCCCTCCTCCTCAAAGACTTCTAACCAAACCCATTCTTCAGTGCTTTGGGGAAGCTGACTTCACAAAGGAAGTCAAAATCAGCTGCAATGTACAGTGCCACCACTTTGCAGTCACAGAAGTGGAGCTGTCAGATCCATGAGCCATTTGAGTCAAACTGCTTCTTTTGCATCTTGGTCAGCAAGAACCTCACCCCAGTCCCAAGGAAGAATGGAGCTTTGGCCAGGGGGTTAGGACTCAAAGTGGATTAATCAGAGAAGTGGTAGAGAGGCTAGAGGGAGAAATGCAGTCCAGACCTCCCAAGCAGAAGTGCCTTATCTATGTTTGGATTCTTGTTCTTATACATCTCAGCAAGCCTATGAGTGAAGTAGACATCACCCTTGTTTCTGTTTCACAGCCTGTAATCTAGTTCTTCTCACCAAAACATTCTAGCTAGCTTCAAACTAGCACATGTGGGCAGGAATGCCTCCTGATGCCTTGGATGCTTGTGATTTTAATCAAGATTGAAAACATTCCCTTTCTTCTGCATTCTAATAGCCACCTGTAGAAAAATAAATTACCTGAGTAATAAATGTTCGTGTAAACAACCTGCCATGGAATTGATGCGTCCTTGAATGTGAATTTCAGCCAAAACCTTTTTTCACTTGATATCTGCTGCATACAGTTAATGCTACTCCAATAGAAAGTGGACTGACTTCCTTTCAAAACCCCCTGAATTTTCATCTTTGCATCTCTCACTCACTGTTTAAAAATGCTATTTCAAAACTCTAATCACTCTAAGCTCAAAAATACCTACATGCCATGCATTAAAAAAATACCAATGTTGTGAAACAGACAAATATAATTAACATTCAATCTTTATTTCAAGTCACAGCTGTGATAACACTATAAATAAAACTAGTTGTTAGTTCATTGTCCTTTTCTTCCTTATATTTTTCCTTGCAGAGGTGGGAAGCATAATTATATGCATACTTTCAAACAAGATTCTCATTGCAGACAGTTACTAGATTGCATGAAGCTAGCTGCACTGTCAAAATCCCTATCTCTTACTCTGAATTCATGACTCATCCTTCAAACCTCTTAGGAGCTTGCGGAGTGTATGTTCATACCCACATCCAAGAGGTTTATTTTGATTCTGTTGCCAGTCATGCAGTTCTTAATGACCTTGAATAGCAATATACTGCACAATAAGAAATGCTTCCGTGACATTGGCTGGCTGGATTAAACTGGTGAAAAGAAAGTAGCTGTCAGATTCCTTTCATGTATTTCTCTAATTCTTATATTGTTGAAAAGAAATGTAGTAAATATCAGCACTGTACATCCAATGCTTGCCAAATAGAACCTTGGTGTAAGATTTACTGGACAAATAAATGCAGAAGTGATGCAGTTACTGAGCATCATTTTAATATCTAATATTGAATATTTAATAGTTTAATAGTTTGTTTTTTCTTTTTCTCTAATCCTTGAAAGTTCTTTCACATTCTTTTTCTTTCTTTCTTTTTTATTTTCTTTTTTTCCCCTTCTTTGTCATCCTGGCCTGTAACAGGAACTGTGTGGCCAGCAGGACAAGGGAGGTTATTCTTCCCCTGTACTCAACAATGGTCAGGCCACACCTTGAGTACTGTGTCCAGATCTGGGCCCCTCAATTCAAGAGAGATGTTGAGATACTGGAATGTGTTCAGAAAAGGGTGACAAATGCTTTGATTTGTGTAGTTATGGTCTGCATAGAGTGAAAACATCAAGGGTTTGTAAGGTATTTTCTTCTACGGAAATAATTGTCCTTTGGAAAAATAACATTTAGATTACTGAAATGATGTTTTCTTTCTAGCAGTTGGTATTATGGTTTATATACCATTTTGAAATGTATAATTCAGTGCTGCTAAAAAAGCTGCTGTTAATATAATTATTTTCTCTGCCCCTATTGGAAATTGTATCTGTAGGTTTTATTTCATTCATCGAATCAACTGGGTTGGAAGAGACCTCCAAGTTCATCCAGTCCAGCCTGTCACTCAGTGCTGTCCAATCAACTAGACCATGGCACTGAGTGCCTCATCCACTCCTTGTTTTTTAACACTTCCAGGGACAGTGACTCCACCACCTCCCTGGGCAGCCCATTCCAATGGCAAATCATAGAATCAAATATGTTGGAAGAGACCTCCAAGCTCATCCAGTCCAACCTAGCACCCAGCCCTATCCAATCAACTAGACCATGGCACTAAAGTGCCCCATCCAGTCTTTTCTTGAACACTTTTCACTTTCTTCATTGTTCCAAACAGATCTTTAGCTTTTTTTTAATAGAATCATGTCATTACAATTAATACCTACACTTAATTTTGTTTCATTCTTATGAAAAATACAATTTATCAAGTCTGGAAATAATAATCTGGTTAGTGATGTGATTATTTAAAATTCTCATTTTCAAATGGCATTAATAACTCAAATAGAATGTGTAATAAAATGAATTCCAGTTGTACTGCACAAAGCTTATGAGGATATTTTATATGAAAATAGGATAGATGATAAATATTTTGGATTTCAGTTTTGATCTATCATGTGTCTGATTAATAAATATTAGGCTCCCTTTACATTCAGAAGGGATAAAAGAATACAACTTCATGAATTTTGGTGATCCCAAGGATGGAGAGCATTTCAGCATAACTTTAGAAAGTTCTGGTGTGCATGATGAGACTTCCAATATTTTAATTGTCACATAATTCATCTTAGAGAATTCAGCAAATGAAAGGTGAATTAGAAGAATCTGCAAAGAAAGTAATTCTCCATATTGAATCTCAGAAGGCCTTTTATACTGGCTTCAAAAAGGGAGCAGTAAAGTGTACTGAGAAGATACTACAGATTATTTGTAGAGCTTATGCAATAGCTAGAGTACATGCTGAGACTGCTCTTCATGTGTTTATTATCTACTTCTTTGACATCAGAACATTCTCCACCTCTGTCCTTGTGTAAGAACTAGGTGAGGGTAAACGAAAGATGAGGTATGAGTTACCATGAAAAGTGTGTTTCATCTTTGGTTTATATTTAGTTTAGCACCAATTGACTGAGCACTGAGAAAATCAGTCCCAGCTGTGACTGTGTTTTTGTTCTGGATATGTATATGTACAAGGATTTTCTGATTTATTTTTAAATGGAAATAACAAGTTGCTCTTCAGAAACATAGGAGTGTGTGAGTATCCTTCTCTGCAATGATACTAGAAGAGAAGAGTGACTACTCGAGGTGCAGGGAAAATATGCTTTTAGAACAACTTAGCAAAAGTTCCATGAGGGTCCTGTCCCTCAAGCATGAATTACCTTCAGACAATTACTAAGACTTGCCCTTAGATCCATCTTTAAGGGTAGAATTGGGTGTTCTGGGACAGCTGCAGGTATTGTTGGTAGCTACCTTGTTGAAATGGTAAGTTTTGGTTCATTGTGAGAAGAGTGTGATACCTTCAGGGAAGGGTTTTACATCTTCCTCTCACTTGTATAGTAGTAGTAATCTTTAAAATACCACCATCATCAGTTACTTCTCTTTGTAATTCCTTGCAATCTGAAGTTAGACTGCAAAAAAAACCATCATGTATCTACCACAAAAAGTGGGAAAGAGAATGGAGCTCTGACAGTAGAGAGGCAAAACCTTTGTGCCATGTTTGACATCCAGATGGCCAGCATAGACTTTCACCTGCAGCAGAATGGATGCCTCTGTGTTTTAACAGGTGCAAAGGATGAAGGGAGGAAAGATGGCTTGTGTGGTATTACTCAGTGCTTCCCATGAGTCAGTAAAGCTGGGATCTAATTAAAATATGCCTTGTGAGTCTTTCTTCTGCTATGACTGGGACAATATCTTTTGCTGCTGTAATAGTAATCCAGAATCAATGAAAGAAAATGTCACTCACTTTCATGGAACTTCCCAGCAGAGATGAACAAATGAGACACGAGTATGTCAGGGAGAGAAATTCAACCTTTAATAAATTTAGGAAAGCAAGAGCAAGTACTAATAATCCTTCTTTTATTAAAACTGACTTAAAAGATCTATTGAGATTAGTTCAGTGGCTTTTCCTTATTGTTTCACAGAGTGAGGCATCAAATTTTTTGACTGCAAGAAACACCTTATTATTTAAAGTCTTAGGAAGTAACATCTGTAAGCCAAGCAAGTTTTTATTTCTTACTGATGTCTATTCATCAAAATTTACAGATTTATAAAAGGAACTTGAGACAATTGTTTTTAAAAGTTGCATGAAGACTCATGGCTTATATTCTTCTGCTTTTGTGGATTGCGTCCTGTCTTTTTATTGTTTAGTAATCAGTCATCAGCTTCGGGTCCCAGGCAAACTGCAGGAGACCTCTGTTTCTTTGTCCCATAGCTCAGCGTGCTGAGGGTACAGATGAGTTGCAATACAGCTCCCTTCCAGCCTCTGCAGCCTGAGTTTCCTGTCCTTCCTGGAGAAACAGGTCTTGTCCTAAGCTAAGGTCGCATTGTTTTTCTGCCCCAGGAGTCTGAAGGACTTCTGTGTCCTAAAGAAATGGAAGTCCTTTTTGCTTGTGGGAGGAATTTTAAGATGTAGAATCTAATTTGGATGATACTATTTGGACAGCTATATATATCTTATTTTTAATCCTATTTCCTTCTTTCCTTTCCCAACAGTTTCCTACTGCTGTTGCCTTTCCCTTGGTTCAGTTTTCCCCTAGTATAGCATTTGCTAATACTAATTTATTCTAAACCAGAATATCTAGTAACAGTTTTATGCTAATCAGATGGGTTTTTTTGAGTTTGACTCATGATTCTTGAGCAGTGGGCAATAGGAGAGGCAATGTTCATGAAAGAATGTCTTTGTACCATCTCTGGACAGCTGTTTGATGTTCTGTCCTGTGCTGCCTTCACAATCACTGGCTTTTGTGGAGCTCTGAACAGAGGTCTTTTCATGGAATACTGGCTTTTCATGTCATATTTCTCCACAATATTGACTTCCTCCATAATGTATCTGATGAAAGAGCTGATTAAATAATTCATTTGTTTGATAAGATTCACTTCTTAAATTTACATAGAGAAAATCAGATCTAATATAGATTCTTTGGCAAGAATGACAGGAATGACATTGAAAGTAGATGGTAGTGAGATGAATAGGATGGAGCCTGATGTTTTAGGATTTCTAAATATGATCACAACAACAACAAAAAAAATCAGGCCACACTTTGAGTACTGTGTCCAGGTCTGGGACCATCAATTGAAGAGAGATGTTGAGGTGCTGGAACGTGTCCAGAGAAGGGCAATGAAACTGGTGAAGGGCCTGGAACACAAACCCTACGAGGAGAGGCTGAGGGAGCTGGGATTGTTTAGCCTGGAGAAGAGGAGGCTCAGGGGGGACCTCATTGCTGTCTACAACTACCTGAAGGGAGGTTGTAGCCAGGTGGGGATTGGTCTCTTCTCCCAGGCAACCAGCAATAGAACAAGGGGACACAGTCTCAATTTGTGCTGGGGGAAGTATAGGCTGGATGTTAGGAGGAAGTTGTTGGCAGAGAGAGTGATTAGCATTGGAATGGGCTGCCCAGGGAGGTGGTGGAGTTGCTGTCCCTGGAGGTGTTCCAGAAAAGCCTGGCTGAGGCACTTAGTGCCATGGTCTAGTTGATTGGCTAGGGCCAGTTGCTAGGTTGGAGTGGATGATCTTGGAGGTCTCTTCCAACCTGGTTGATTCTATGATTCCATGATCTGTCTGTCTCCACTCATTTTCAGTCTTTTACCTAATTTTCTCTTTTCTTCCTTATCCATCTTTTTAGGTAATGTTCTTTGACTTAAGATTGGTTCTGAGTTTGAATAATAACTAATAACACTTTAGATATTATTTCAGTCTGAGTCATATTCTAGAACGTGTATCATTTAATTAGTATATGGAATACTCTATGCTTCACTCCCTTGTAACAGTTGGGAGGAGACTCTGCTGTGAGTTCCTATTTTCCTAATATATTAACTGTGCATTACTCCATAATCCCACAACTAAAACTTGTGCTAATGACCGCGGTCTTCACAGGATGTTTTTTATTTCCATTTGAATGTACTTTGTGCATTCCTTCCCCCAGTCCTTATCTAAATTGGAGGGTTAATTTAATCCATTATAAAATAAGAATCTTATCTTCACTTCTTTATCACATTTTGGGGTGATTTTCTTTCAAAATAAATCCTTTGGATTTCCTTCAGGTCCCCTTATGTTACATAAATACCAGCTGTTGCAGACAGCAGCCATATCAGCTAAACTGATAGAATTGTCTGCTTTGACCTTTATCTAAGACAGTAAGTTAGAATAGTACTTAAAACTGCCATGTACTTAAATCCCCAGAGTGCTTCTAATCATAAAGAAATGAACAAATTGCTGTCTTAGATTTTTCTTTGGTTGGTCTTATGACTAGAAAGTAAGGCTGCTTAGTTATTATTTTATTTCATTTTATTTTACTTTATTTCAGTTTTACACTTATTATCTTTTTTCTTTATTCTGTATTTTGTTTGTTTCTTTCACTCTTTCTTTGTCCTTTTCATCTTTGCGTGCAGTGGCACAAACCCCTCTATTAATTGTCTTTCAGTCTGAAATAAGCAAGTAAGGGACAAAGAGATGATAGTTACTTTCCTGATTAATTTGACTAATATAGTACATATATTGGATAGGATCATGCAGTTGTCTCCAGTTTCATATTGCTGTCAGTCATACAACCAGTTGGGAAATCAATACTACACCTATGAAAATTTGCCTTATGCTTCCCATTCATTATTTTCAGTCTTCCCTCTGTCCTGTACTCTCTTTTGTTTCTCCATCATTATGGTTTTAAAGAATTAAAACTAAGTGTAAACCAACAATTGAGCATGTGGCTGTTTGGGGCATTTTTAAAAATATGATTGGGGTTGTTCAGTTTGGAGAAGAGAAATCTCCAAGGAGACCTTATTGTGGCCTTCCAGCATCTGAAAGGGGCCTACAAGAAAGCTGGTGAGGCACGTTTTAAGATGTCAGGTAGTGATAGGACTAGGGGGAATGGAGCAAAACTAGGAGTATATTCAGATTGGATATTAGGAAGAAGTTCTTCACCATAAGGGTGGTGAGATGCTGGAACAGGTTGCCCAGGGAAGTAGTGGAAGCCCTGGAGGCTTTTAAGGCCAGGCTGGATGTGGCTCTGGGCAACCTGATTTAGTGTGAGGTGTCCCTGCCCATGGCAGGGGGATTGGAAGTAGATGATTCTTGAGGTCACTTCCACCCCTGACAGTTCTGTAATTCTGTGATTTTTGGGTAAGTCTGTAATACAAGGGAAGTAACAAGTCAACATGCAGACAAACAACACAAGAGGTTCTTCTGAACATTTTCATCTTTCTGTAGGTAAAAAGCTGTTGCTGTAGGTCACAACCTATGTTTTAAATATGTTAATTGTCAAGAAAAAAAATCATAAAGAACTTGGAGTTTTTTCATTGTTTTCAAAGCTTCATATATCTTAACAGATGCTTTCTAACAATACAATGGATTTATTTGATGCATGTTTGAGCCCTTTTTTTCCTGAAGGCTTACTGCAATGTTGTCCAGTGGAGACATTCACACTATTTGAACAAGAAGACTTAATTAGTCTTTTGCCAGAAAAATAAAAACCTTCTTTGGGTTAAGGATTACATGCATGACAGTAGTACAGGACATCCTAAGGAACTTTTTATTGCTGATTAATGAAAGGCAATACATTTATAACTAGTGTGTCCTGCTGGGGATAGTACCATGATGTGTGCTTGTTTTCTTTCTGAAAGCATTTAAACCAAAACAACCCTGTATTAGCAGAATTTTTGGCTGTCCTACAAGGATTTCAACCTAAACTTTATTAATAACTTTAATGCCACAAAAAAAGGAAGAAGGACAGACACAGTTATGAAGGCTGGTTCTATTTTTTCCTTATGATACAAAGCAATACAATTATATTCTATTATCAAAATGTCATTGTGCTCATATTCCTGGAGTGATTCAGTAAAATTATGGGCACAGCATAGTGTTACAGAAGGGTCTATTGATCACTTCAACTTTCTAAAGAATGTTAAAGTGTTCCCTTGGAAAAATGTTCCCTCTTGCATTTCCCCTCTGCAAAAAAATGACTTTTGTTCTGCAGGATTAGGGAACCAAATGCAATCTCTCTGATTTAGTCATAAGTTTTAATTTTAAGTTTGTGCTGTACAGATTAAGTCATAGACAACATCACAAATGCCATTCATGACTTGCTTCTCAGTGGCACAAGATTGTTCATGCTGTAACTTGAAAGCATTTTATCAAAAATATTTGATATGCAATGGAAGGCAGAAAATAGAATTGCTGATTGGTAATAGTTAAACAGATAATTCAAGAGGTTGAGCAGACTGACTGAATTATATGTGAATCTATTCAGTACTGGTTTTCAGGTATTTTGGGCAGAACATGTGTTGAGTTAGAAATTAACTTAGCTGGAAGGGGTTGTGCAGTGCATGAAAACTGGCTAAAAAGCAAAGCTTCCTACTGCTGTAGAAAGTGATGTTTTGGGTTTGCTTCTCCCATGGTGCAAAACAGCCCTTACCAAAAAATGGAGGGATTGAAAAGAAGCTCTTTCTTAAGAAGAGCAGAGAATCACAGAATCACAGTGTGCTAGGAGATGAAAGGGACCTCAAAAGACTGTTGAGCCCAACACTCCTGCCAGAGCAGACACCTAGAACAGATCACACATGAATGCATCCAGGTGGGTTTTGAATGTCTCCAGAAAAGGAGACTCCACAAGCTCTCTGGGCAGCCTGGTCCAATGTTTTGTTACCCTCACAGTGAAAAAGCGAAACCTCCCATGATTCAACTTACACCCTCTCATGAAAGCTAGCAGAGCCCTTTTGCAGGCCCCAGTTGTGCACAAGACAGTGACTCACACGAAGGCACAAGACATGAACTTTTTATCTAGAGACTGCATGATCTCTCAAGACTCAAGTGAACTCTCTTCAAATCACAGACTCTCTTTATTTTAGCCATTTTCTATTTTAATCTGCAACCGCGAATCAAGAACTTAGGTGGGATAGTTATAACTAGGTTTGGGGAGGGGATTTTTAGTGTTTTAGTAATAAATCATTTAATCTTCTTTACAAATTGGCCTTGCATGTTTTTCCCCATAAATTCCCCTGAACTCCATTTCACAACACACCCATTGCCCCTTGTCCTATCACTGGACATCGCTGAGAACATCCTGGCTTTGTCCTTCTGAAGTTTACCTTTCACAGATTTATAGACATTAATGAGGTCACCCTTCAGTCTTCTCCAAGGTAAAGAGTCCCAGTTCCTTCAGTCTTTCCTCGTAAGAGAGGTGTTCCACTCCTGTCATCATCTTTGTGACTCTATGCTGAGCTCTTTCAATCTGTCCTCTGTCCTTCTTGAAACAAGGAGCCCAGAAATGGACACAGCATTACAGCATTACTGATGTGGCCTTTCCAGGGCAGCGTAGAGCAGAGGGAGAACCTCTCTTGACCTATTAACCATACCCCTTCTAATACACCCCAGAATACCATTGTCTTTGGCCACAAAATAAAGGGAGAGTCATGCCAGAGTAGTCAATGGCACTAAAGTTCCTGCTGTACACATAAATATTTATTGATTGAGGGAAATAAGAGTCTAGTACTGAAAATATCCTTCATTTAGTCCTTGGTTTAAGAAACATTCTGAAGCAATTGATACTTTCTGACAAGATAAATGTTTGGTAAAATTCCCACCCAGCATTAATGAGTGTTGCAGTTGTGCACCAGAACAGAACTGCTGACAGAAGGCAAATGGGGTTTTTGTGTAATATGGATTCCCAGTTCTACACTGATATGTGGTGAAAGTGGAAGATGTGCAATGTAGGTCAGTGTGGTGTAGATTCTAGCAGATTAAAATACAGCTGTTTCCTCTCAAATCAATCAAAGCATCTGTGAACCTTCCTAAATTAGAAAAATAACCATTTGTGATTCTATTTGACACTGCACAAAATATTCCTTGTTTTAAATTGTGATTCTAAATGGCTCTCACATGTGCAAAACTATGTAAAAAATTATAGGTGCACAAAGTTTCACAGGGACTAAATTATAATTAAAAAAATGATGCATTGTTGTGGTTTGAGCAGAACTGAAGGGAAAAGAACAGGCAGAGTGACTGAACAGGCTTAGGTCATACTGATAAGGAGGCACAGCTGCAGAGGGGTAGCCTTGGGAGGCTGGCAGAGAAGCTGCTATGTGTAGCTGAGCTGTGCAATGAGGGCAGGTTGGTCAGCCCTGGGAACAAGCAATGTTGTGGCTAAGTTGCTGCAAAGGGGGATTAAGGGGAATAGTTGGTTAGGTCTGCCTCTGTGCATGTGGACAGCCCATTTCTGCCTATGTAAGCCTATCAAAAGTACACACCCCTCTACTGAACTCCACTATATAGGTATCAGGCTTAGCTTCAATAAACTGATTGACCATTATGCATCACATTGGTGTAAGCCTGGTGTGTCTCCCTCTCCCACGTGGCCTAGAACCATGCATAAGTCAAAACATAAGATCACATATGGGAAAATCCCAGCTATTTCCTTTTGTCTTTTCTGATGCTATGTACAAAATGTGAATCATTTTAACCACTTATGGTGATGAGGCCTCAATTTAGTGCAATTCCAAGTATGTCCTATTAACATAGTGTCATGGACTGATTTGAATCTGATGATATTATTCATGCCATGCTGCAGTCATGTCAGTTTCAAACAATGAAAGTGCTAACTGGGGTAAAGTATTATGGGGCTTGTAGTTGTTTGCAACATGGAAGGCTTCCTGTTCCAGTTGCTGCCTCTGGGTTCCAGGTTCTTTGGTGTTGGCTCTTTTCTGCAGGTGTGGCAGTGCAATGGGTGGGAGTTGAGTGGCACTGGCTTGGTTTTGCTTTGGGTTTTTTTTCCCTGTATTTCATCACCCTTCTTCTGCAAATGGGATAAGCTAAGGTAATTATGCATTGTACTATTATATTAGTTAGATTATTAGCTAAGGCAATTATGCATTGTAATTATGGTATGTTATATTAGACTCTTATCTCCTTATCTCAATTCTGAGTTTTATGTGTTACTTTTCCCCTCACTTTTGTGTTGGGGGAGCAGGCAAGTTAGCCCTTGTGCTAAACCATTACACATAGATGTGTTTCTTAGATCCTCACTAGAGTAAGCCTGAGACCTACCTGTGTGATTCCAAGATTATTTTTGCCACATGAAAGAGACCCTGCTAGGCATTTAAAATTGATTTCTCTTTCTATATGTTTCATTTTTCGCTGAGTTTTGTAATTTATTTTTATTAGGCAAGTTCTTTTCCCCCTTTTTAATTTTTTTTTCTCTTAAACTGCACCTTAATTGCCAAGCCAAGTTTGTGTTCTAGATTTAGTAATATTTAGTAAATTAATACATCTGCAGCCGTTTCTCACAAATTCATAGAATCGAACAGGAAGAGACCTCCAAGATCATCCAGTCCAACCTAGCACCCAGCCCTAGCCAATCGACTAGCCCACGGCACTAAGTGCCTCAGCGAGGCTTTGCTTGAACATCTCCAGGGACAGTGACTCCACCACCTCCCTGGTTAGCCCATTCCAATGCCAATCACTCTCTCTGTGAAGAACTTCCTCCTAACATCCAACTTATACTTCCGCCAGCACAACTTGAGACTGTGTCCCCTTGTTCTGTTGCTGGTTGTCTGGGAGAAGAGCCCAACTCCCACCTGGCTACAACCTCCCTTCAGGTAGTAGTAGACAGCAATTAGGTCCCCCCTGAGCCTCCTCTCCTCCAGGCTAAACAGCCCCAGCTCCCTCAGCTTCTCCTCATAGGGTTTGTGTTCCAGGCCTCTCATCAGCATTGTTGCCCTTCTCTGGACATATTCCAGTATCTCAACATCTCTCTTGAATTGAGGAGCACAGAACTGGACACAGTACTCAAGGTGTGGCCTCACCAGTGTTGAGTACAAGGGAAGAATGACCTCTCTTGCCCTGCAATAACCTCCCTTGCCCTCCTCCCTTTCCAGTAGTGTAATTTTAAGAGGCATAAAGGATGTACGGTCCTTATCATGAGAAAAGTACTTGAGAAAAGGTGGGCATCAATCTCTCTCATACAATAGAATCCCATTAAAAACAGATGTATGTTGAAGAATCCTGTTAGTTTGGTTGGAAGAGATTTTCCTGCTTCGCTTCACATCGTACCTTTTGTGTTTATTATTTAATACAGCCTTACAGAAATGGAACACCCCATTTGGCATGTATGGTTCCTAGTCTTGTTTTAGCAATAAAATTCTGCCTCTGCTTTGGTGTTCAGACTAACTAAAGACTCTGTTTCCTTTCAGTTTGGAAGACGTTACGTTGAAGATCTTTTTAATGATTTTCGAGATGGACGAAGACTTCTGGAGCTTCTGGAATGCCTTACAGGCCAAAAACTTGTACGTGTGTGTGAACATGTTGAAGTCTTGATGTGGTGATAACTGTAGTAGGTGGTGTTTGTTAATATCTGACACTGATGAGGGCCTGTGGAAATTGTTTTTAAGAATCTGAATATTTTTTAGTTTCATTTGAAACTGAGGAAACAGTGACTGAGAGCTATATTAGACAGTAACACTTTGCTAAGCTTCAAACTAAAGAAGAGTAGGACTGGATGTTAGGAACAAGTTCTTTATCATGGGAGTAGTGGAACCGTGGAACAGGTTGTCTGGGGAGGTAGTTGAGGCCCCATTCATGGAGACATTCAGGGTGAGGCTTGACAAGGCTCTGGACAACCTGAGCATGACCCTGCTTACTGAAGTGAAGGTTGGACTGGATGACCTTTGGAAGTCACTTCCAACCCAGATCATTCTATGATTCTCTATTTAAAATGCAACTGTTATATTTTGTTCCATGCACTTATTAAGGAGGTATAGGAACAAGAAGCATGGCTTAAGTAGTGTTCATTTGGATATTTAAATTTTAGCTGAAATTCAGAAATTATTTAGCAGTAGGTGTTTGTGCTGATCACAAGGAATAAGATTTGATGTAGAGAATGAGAACATTTTGCTGATAAATTTAATACATGGTCTATATACTGGAGTTATATATGTTTGAAAAGAGAGAACAGCTTTCACTTCCTACCTGGAAATTCTAAAGTGACACATCACATGTATGTTTTAATTATCCTTTCTTTTGTTCCTGATGGACTTTGTGAGCTTGGGATTTCTGTCTGCACTGTTCTCATGAGAGTAGAGAGGCAGGCTAGCAGTTTGATAATCAAAATCTGAGAGAATATATTTGTGAATAAATATTAAACAAATTGATGCTTATCTGTTTGGTTGTCATAGTAATGCTCCTAAATTGTGCCATGGACAAGACTAATCAAAATAAAAACAATCTGACATTATCTGACTTTATATGAGTTTCGATGATTAATTCACTGAAAATGGTACCAGATTAACTTCCAATTTTGTGTCTGGCTTGTTTCACAATTGACCATATTTCATATTGGGCAGCTGCTTCTGCACAATGTATGGAATTATTCCCACTGTTGTCATAAACTTACAAAATGCAAAATTACAGGTGTCATTTTGAAGATTTGAATTACAGATGGTGCGTTCTAGTTCCCGATTTTGAGCAGTCAAGTTGTTTTATTGTTTGTTTTTGCAGGCAAAAGAAAAAGGCTCTACAAGAGTTCATGCTCTGAACAATGTCAACAAAGCACTGAAGGTCTTGCAGAGAAATAATGTAAGTAATCAGCTGGACAGGGTCAAAGCATCCTATAGATAGTACACTTAATGTTTTGTAAGTATTGGATTGAACTCCGCTCTATAGTATGCAATTACTGGAGTCAAGGCAGTTTTATTAATGCAAGATAGAGTTGTGGAAGGCCAGAATAGACTTGATGCACATCCTGGCTTGCCCGGCATGATCCCATGGTCCCCCTCCCTCTGCTGGAGCAGGGAAGCAGAGTGCAGGGAAAAGGCAAAAGGTCCAGGACTTGCCCAGACTTGTTCTTCTCAAATAAGGGAAAGCAAGCTCCTGACTTCACCTGATATGGTCAGGTTTGGCAAAGTGCCATTCTGATTGCTGAATCTCTGTGACCAAAAAGGCCACTATGTTCAGGCAAACAATAAAGAAGCTTTTGACACATTCCTGCGCTGCCTTTTGCCTGCTCTGCCCTTCCACATTATGCTCTGCTTTACCTGCAATGATTTTCAAGACACTGTCATAACTCCCTTCAAGTGTTTGGGTACTGCCTGATACTATTTTGTGAGTAAATATTCAAAGCCTCTTTGTAAAAAAATCTGTAGCTAGATTCCATTGTGCCTTCTGCCTTAGCAGCAGAAAGGAGCCTCTCAAGGCCCCTAGTGGGCAAGCAGTATAATTGAAAACAAGAATTTCTTTCCAGTTCTAAGTTTAATGTTTGTATTTGCTAGTTATTTCTTAAGTGTTCTAGGTTGACTGTTCCCTGTGTGTGTAAATATCCAAACTGTGCATTTTGAACATTGTAAATAAGTTTTCTGGTGAGATTTAATGTTAAAAAACAGTTTTTATAGTTATTAACAATCTTCACCTGTATATCAAAATTAATTTTGCATAATTTCTAACAGTTACATACTTTAAAAGCTCTTTTTTATCTTTAATGACAGTGGCCAGATTGAGTTCTAGTTGAACTTTGGCCTATCTAATTTTCTCCTGACATATCCTTGTAAGAGTATTCTACTGTTCTTGAGTGGCTTGACTCTCTTTCCATAGCCAGTAGACATTGCTTTTCTTCCTGGGTTCTACCCAAAGCTCTCTGCTTAGCCAGAACAGCCTTCTGCCCTGCCAGCTTGTCTTCTGATGAGCATGAACAGCTTGTATCTGTGACTTGATGATTTCTCTTTTGAAAACTGTTCTTTAGCTTCCTTGGACCCCATTGTCCTTCAGGACTACCTCCCAGGGGTAATACTGCCTATTAAAATATCCTCTCACAATCTCTAACAGTTATGAAGTCTGAAAAACTAAGAGTTTTCATAGAACGGTAGAATCAACCAGGTTGGAAGAGACCTCCAAGATCATCCAGTCCAGTCTAGCAACCAGCCCTAGCCAATCAACTAGACCACGGCACTAAGTGACTCAGCCAGGCTTTGCTTGAACACCTCCAGGGATGGTGAGTCCACCACCTCCATGGGCAGCCCATTCCAATGGCAAATCACTCTTTCTGTGAGGAACTTCCTCCTAACATCCAGCCTAGTCCTCCCCTGGCACTACTTGAATCTATGTCCCCTTGTTCTGTTGCTGGTTGTCTGGGAGAAGAGCCCAACCCCCACCTGGCTACAACCTCCCTTCAGCTAGCTGTAGACAGCAATGAGTTCCCCCCTCAGCCTCCTCTTCTCCAGACTAAACATCCCCAGCTCCCTCAGCCTCTCCTCACAGGGTTTGTGTTCCTGGCCCCTCACCAGCTTTGTCGCCCTTCTCTGGACACATTCCAGCACCTCAACATCTCTCTTGCATTGAGGGGCCCAGAACTGGACACAGTGCTCAAGGTGTGGCCTGACTGGTGCTGAGTATAGGGGAAGAATAACTTCCCTTGTCCTACTGGTCACACCGTTCCTGATACAGGCCAGGATGCCACTGGCATTTTCATACAAGAAATCTTTTTTGGTGAATTTTTATTGCTGTCTCTTTTTTATGGTTCATAACATCAAGGAAATGAATCATATCAAAGCCATTTTCCATTCTACTTTGTCAAGAGTTTCTTTTCTAACCAGTATCCCATACATCATTTCTGAGTGAGTATTCTCACAATATCTTCCTTGGGCAAGCATTGTAAAGGACCCACAACTCTAGCAGACATTTTCAGTGGCTAACTAATTATATCATATCTCCTCCTCAAGAATAAATTCAAATATACTATAACATTTGCTTAAACTTAGCAGTAAGATGGGATGGAACACTGCTAATGTATTCTGTGCCACATATTATATTGGGTTTCTTTATAGCTGCAGTAGGTCACTAAACATGCATGAGTTCAGCCGCTGAATGAAGTTATTGATTTTATAAATCTAAGGTAATGCTTATCCATCTGAAGATTTGTGTGTAAATGAAAGTGACCTTATAAGACTGGCTTAAAGACTTCCACTTGATTTTTCTTTTTATAAGTAGAATTTCATTTAAATCGAAGAGAAAACTTTCAAGTTCTTCAATAGCTGAGATACTTCACGTTGTTGGGAAAAAAAAAAAACAAACCCAGCAATTTTGTGATACACAATAAAGTTTGTGTTGCATACCTGGAATGTGGTTGCAAACAGCCTGGAGAAGAGGAGGCACAGGGGGGGACCTCATTGCTGTCTACAACTACCTGAAGGGACATTGTAGCCAGGTGGGGGTTGGCCTCTTCTCCCAGGCAACCAGCAACAGAACAAGGGGACACAGTCTCAAGTTGTGCCAGGGGAGGTCTAGGCTGGATGTTAGGAGGAAGTTCTTCCCAGAGAGAGTGATTGGCATTGGAATGGGCTGCCCATGGAGGTGATGGAGTCACCATCCCTGGAGGTGTTCAACAAAACCCTGGCTGAGGCATTTAGTGCCATGGTCTAGTTGACTGGATAGAGCTGGTTGCTGTGTTGGACTTGATCTTGGAGGTCTCTTCCAACCTGTTTGATTCTGTGATTCTATGGAAGTATTTATTCACCGTGTATCAGGTAAATCCATTAATGTGCTCTTCATTCAGTTTCCAGGACACAATAGTAGTTCCTTTCATACACAGAAAGAAAAGTTTTCCAGATGAAGAAAAAATTTACATTAGGAAGAAAAGTGATCATTCAGTGTCAATGAAAACCTTATAAGCTATGCACAACATAATAATTAGTATTGATGTACTGTATCAAATTAGTACAAAGCCAAAGGATGTGCCTTTGAAATAGTTTCCTCAACCTTCAGAGGGATTTCTGTGGGACTTCAGGAATGCAAATTCAATGGTTCTAAAGCTATTTAAAGCCTATGACTAGCCTTGATTTTTCTCCTGGTATGTGCCATCCTTGCTCTGAGGTTCTGCAGTCATCTGGGTGGTAACAGATTGAAAAATGCTGCTGCTTCCAGGCAATCCATTTTACAGATTATTTTTTTTTCTTATGGAAAGATGATGTTGTTAGGGTGAAAGGTTATCCCAGTATAGCCTGAGGCAATGCTGAGAGAAACTGGGATGTGTTCCTCTGTTCCAGTAAAACAGATGTAGGTTCTGTGTGTTCAGGCTTCCATTTCCAAAAAGAGATGGAGCATTTAGCCTGTATAATAAGTTGGTGATACCCTAACAATAACCTTTGTAGTGAGTCACTTGCTACATGGAGCTCATTTGAAAATTAGGATATAAAATCAACTTAGGATATAAAGTCTAAAGTTCAAGCTGGGAAATGTTCCAAGATGTTGGTAGAATGAATTGCCAATCTCACAGAAAAGGGTTCTTAAGAGAGTTTTAGAGTTCCAAACAAAATGTGAACTTTGTATGTGATCAATAAAAATTACCTGTACGTAGATGCACTGAAATAAATGTTTTGGAAAAGAGGCTTGCTTTGAGCATACAGAACTTCATTCTACAGATGTGATGTAACTTCTCATAGCTTCAGAAGTGCTGTAGAGGTATGCTGGCTGTAATTTGTGAAGGAATGAAGTTACTTCACTACAGAAGTATCAGTTTTGACCATGAAAAACTGCATCTATGTAACAGTGAGGATGCAAATTTTAGAGTCAGCTTCCATCCAAATATGCAGGTCGTAGCTTGTATTGGCTTGTACTCACATCCCTGAATTTGGCTTCATAAAAAGAGGGAGAGTGTTAAGGATCATTTCACATGTGAAGGACAGAATAATTCTGGGTAGGAAATGCTGATGCATTATGAAGTTGAAAATGTATAATATAATAGTGGAAAACAAATTTGCTGGACAACCTGATGTGGAAAAAAGACTCACATAGATCATAATCATTTATTTCTCTGTGCTCCAGAACACATCCTGCCTTGCCTTATACATTGTAGAATTTAAGGTAAAATAAATCCTCTTCTAACCTAAAATATGTAAGAAACCCCCAAAAAAAACCAAAAACCCCAAACAAACAAAAAAACAGTTAGATGTTGAAGCAGACTAAGAGCCAGCTATGTCAATGACCTTGGTCAATATCTGCTGTACTTCCTATTGCCTTTTAGAAATTGCATCACCTCTACTGTAGTCAGTTTTGGGTGGCATCCTAGGCACTTTGCAGTCATTTACTCCCTAGGTGATAGAAGCCATTGGAATGGGCTGCCCATGGAGGTGGTGGAGGCACCGTCCCTGGAGGTGTTCAAGAAAAGCCTGGATGAGACACTTAGTGCCATGGTCTAGTTGACTGGCTAGGGCTGGTTGCTAGACTGGACTGGATGATCTTGGAGGTCTCTTCCAACCTGATTGATCCTATGATTCTTAACAATATCTTGATTTTGTAAGTTCTTACAGTGTGTAAGTTCTAGATGTAACTTTCAACAAGGCATACTATGTAAGATAATAAGGAGTAAAGGGTTGGACTTGATGATCTATGAGGTCTCTTCCAACCTTGGTGATACTGTGATACTGTGAGTATAATATAGGGTATTTTTTTCTGTGTCACCTATCAGTTTTGTGGTTTATAATTGTGGAGGCTTAATCTAAATTATTTTTTAGTTATTAGCTACTACTTTCAGTTGTTTGTTTGGGGTTTTTTTTTGCAACATGGTATAACTGGAATAATTGGAGCTCTAAATCACTATTTGCTTTTAGCCAGCCCATTAATTACGGCAGTTATAAAACATGAGCTGGAGGTTTAGCAAGCAACAGAAACCAAATGAAATATTTGCCCTGGCCCATTCCTTCTCACAAGGAAAATGTTAACACCAGATGTATGAAAATAATGCCAACCTCTTATGCTTGCTGTTAGTCTTATATGTCTGTTTCTTTCTTTCTTTAATAGATTGATTTGGTAAATATTGGGAGCTCGGACATTGTGGATGGAAATCATAAACTAACCCTTGGTTTGATTTGGAATATAATCCTCCACTGGCAGGTGAGTGCCACTGCTGCTTGTTTTCCATGAAGCACCTTTACTCTACTGATCTTTTTTTCCATTACTATCCAGCCACAACCTACAAAGTAAACACAGACGTTGCCAGCAACATCCTAAGTCAGCAAGTATTGTGATAGTCTGTTTACATACAATCTAGGATATCAAGAATCTTAAGAAGACAAAATAGGTTTTAGAGAATTGGCAGCAGCTCTCTGGGCTCCAATTTCACAGTCAGATGTTTCAAGAGAATATGCAATACAATTACTGTAGGAAAAATGGATAGACAAAGGCAATGTGATTATGTAGCTTTCATAATCACATTTCTTTTTAGTGCCTTAAAGTAACTTTTATATTTTAATTAAATAATCACATTTGTTGCTTTTCAGTGCTGACCCATCCTCCCAAGAATTATTTTTAGAGCACTAAAAAGATTCTCTGACAATTTATTGAAGCAGTTATGACTCATTTAGCTTCCTGTCACTTTAGAGAGAAATAAAGGATTGCAATAAAGATCTCATAAAAAGCAACATGGTAGATACTTAAGTAAACAAATTCTGAGACAGCAGTATAGCAAAAACTCAAAAAGAACTAGCATCTAGATGCTCTGAGGCTGTGTCTTTTCATGAATCTGAGATAAGATTCTGTTATTTTGTGTTGGCTCTTTATGTTATGGGTTGGATTGGATCCCCCCTGATAAACTTTGCTGGAAATCTGCCCCTCAAAGAGCATTTTCACTACAGTCAGAAGTTGAAGGCAGAAATTGAATCGTATTAGCAAAACAAAAACACTCAAACCAAACCTAAATATAAGAATATAAAAGGCAATACAAACATACAAAGTATATTTACACAACAGCACAGGATCCCCCTGTACCTAATTCAGTTCCTTTATCCCCTCCTGGGGACAAAGGGCTGCCAAAGGCTAGTACCACACATGCTCCCTCTCCTACCCCTGTATCTTGCAGAATCCAACTACCTTCCACGACAAAGATGTAATGAAGGTAACACTGAAAACCTGATAATAGTTAAATCCCTTGTTCTTTTGTCTGCCATTCCAGTATCATGGTGTAATGGCATAACATCATTCTAAATTACTTATTAAGAGCAGATGGAATTCAAAGCCTATCTGTGTAACTTTTACCAGCAATCCTTGAATCATTTTGTTTCAATTTATATGAATTATGGACTGAGGTGAGTAATCATGTTCAAATTTATAATTGGATTTGTTCATGTTTTATCCTGAAGCAGCATATTAAAGGTGTGCTTTAGTACTAGTAAAGAGAAGACTGAGAGGGAATCACATCAGTGTCTGTAAATGTCTGAGGGGTGATGTCAAGTGGATGGGGCCAAACTGGTTTTGGTGGTCTGCAGTAATAAGACAAGGAACAATAAATACAAACTTGAACATAGAAGATTTCAGCTCAACATGAGGAGAAATTTCTTTACAGTGAAGGTGACAGAGCTCTGGAACAGGCAGCTCTGCTCCGGGGAGGGGTTGTAGAGTCTCCTCTGGAGACTTTCAAAACCTGCCCTGATGCATGCCTTTGCATACTACCATAGGGGATCCTGCTTTGGCAGGGAGGGCTGGACTTGATGATCTCTAGAGGTCCCTTTCAACCTCTAATGTTCTGTACTTGCTACTTTTAATTTCAGCTTTCCACGTCATCCTTCTTAATGCATACTTGTACACACATGGAAGACATGCATTCCCTGTTAAAGTCTACTGAGGTTTTTGACAGCAGACATGTGCTCTTAGAGTACTGATTGCTTGCATAGGTTTCAAACTTCATCTTGAGCTTAATGATAACTGTGACAGGAGCTGTACCTGTAGCTTCAGCTGAATTTCCTATGTTTGGAAAATCTGTGGGCTATATTTTCAAAGCAGTGGTTAAAGATGTGAAACTTCTTTGCTGTTCTATTTGTGATTTTTAGTCTATATTTCAAGGTTTGTGTTTCAGTTTATTCTACTCAGAAAATGACCTCCATGTTGTGGATTTCTCTATTCAAAATTTTGTAAATTAATTTCCAATTTAGCTAGAATTCTATTTCATTTTCTATTTAAAGAGTGGAATCATATAATCAGTCAAGGTTGGAAGGGAGCACAAGGATCATCAAGTTCCAACCTCCCTGCCATGAGCAGGGACACCCTACCCTAGAGACTGGCCAAAGCCCCATCCAGCCTGGCCTTAAACACCTCCAGGCAAGGGATCTCAACTGC
This sequence comes from Pogoniulus pusillus, assembly GCF_015220805.1. NCBI lineage: Eukaryota > Metazoa > Chordata > Aves > Piciformes > Lybiidae > Pogoniulus > Pogoniulus pusillus. Next base: position 26,693,193 of record NC_087275.1, read on the forward strand.
CTCCCTGGGCAACCCATTCCAGGCTCTCACTACTCTCATGCTGAACAACTTCCTCTTTGTCTGAACCCACCCACCTCCGTCTTTGCTCCATTCACCCTAGTCCTGTCACTCCTTGAAAGCCTAAAAAGTCCCTCCCCAGCTTTTTTGTAGGTCCCCTTCAGATACTGGAAGGCCACAATGAGGTCACCTTGGAGCCTCCTCTTCTCCATACTGAACAGCCCCAATTCTTTCAGTCTGTCCTCATAGCAGAGGTTTCCAGCCCTCTGATCACCCCCGTGGCCCATAATTAAATCCTAATTGGCAAGAAGAAGCCCTGTTGCTGTTTTATAGTGAGGGCTCATACAAAAAAATATCTAAAAGGTATAAAATGTATCTAAATGTTAAATAAAGTTTGATTTGTGCTTGAGCTTTTATCTTAACCAAAACTTGGGAGGTGTTGGTTTGCTGCCTATTTCTCTCAAAGGTCTGGAGCAGTTCCAAGTGAATTTGGTTATTTACAGCTCTCTAAGTGGATAGACAAAGGCAATGTGATTATACAGTGAATTTGCCTATTTACATCTCTGTGGGGAAAATCTTTCTTCCTTTTGAGATTTTCTTCCAAAATTTTGAAGTGATTTGAATGATCCAGAATATCTTTGTGATTGTTGTGCCTTGTTTATACATTGCCACTATCTTACATATTAATAGGCAGCATTTCTAGTGAAATAGAATCATAGAATCATAGAATCAAGCAGGCTGGAAGAGACCTCCAAGATCATCCAGTCCAACCTAGCACCCAGCCCTAGCCAATCAACTAGACCATGTCACTAAGTGCCTCATCCAGTCTTTTCTTGAACACCTCCAGGGACAGCAACTCCACCACCTCCCTGGGCAGCCCATTCCAATGCCAATCACTCTTTCTGTGAAGAACTTTCTCCTAACATCCAGCCTATACTTCCCCCAGCACAACTTCAGACTGTCCCCCCTTGTCCTATTGCTGGTTGCCTGGGAGAAGAGGCCACCCCCTACCTGGCTACAATGTCTCTTCAGGTAGTTGTAGACAGCAGTGAGGTCCCCCCTGAGCCTCCTCTCCTCTAGGCTGAACAACCCCAGCTCCCTCAGCCTCTCCTCATAGGGTTTGTGTTCCAGGCCCTTCAACAGCTTTGTTGCCCTTCTCTGGACATGTTCCAGCACCTCAGCATCTCTCTTGGCTGCTACCTTCTTAAGAAAAGATGTTTCTTCCTCTTGGTACCATTTTTGCCTTCCACAGATTGTTCTTGGCACTAAGCAGCTGGAAGCATGACAAGCTGTTGTTAAAGTTTAAATTATGGACTCAGGGCCCCCAAACTTATCTGTCGGTCGTCTGCAGTTGGATAAAATACCATGTTACCTACAATAACTTTTCAAGGCTATTATATTTATTTATAATCTGTGGGAGACATGAAAAAATCACAACAGACAGGCCGGTTGATTTAGTGCATGCTGCTGGGGCAGTTGGTGAATAATGCTTCAGTCCTGCTTTTGAAATCATTTCGCTTTCTGATGCTAAGATCTTGCAGACTTGAGAAGAGTCACCCAGAGAAAGTTTCTCTGTAGAGAAAGGGGGAAAAAAGAAAGAATATGAGTTTTGTGGGCAGTTATTTTTGTCACAGATGAACAGGCAAGAAGCTTTTTCAAGTTTCACACACTGCAGCCAGGACCAAGTTAACGCAGAACTTTACTTCTATGTGACAACAATACTGTCTCTTGACAAAATTTCAGTGTCTTTCTGTAAAAGGTGGGGAAAAAATAAAAAGAAGAAGTGCATGAAAAGAATAATGAGACAGTAGCACTCTGAGTGGGTATCAGCAGTCACATTAAGGCAAGGCATTGGCAGAGGCATTGCAGCAGACAAGATTTGACTCATTCTTGCTGCTTTCATTCCGGTTCAGTAGAAATCTTGTGGCTTTCCGTATCCCCTGTGATGATTGTGTCCTTTCTTATCTGTCTTTCAGATTATTATTAAGTTTCACTGAAATTGAACCATCTTTCTGAGTTAAGCACCTGCTGCCAAAGCTCTTTATAGTACTGAATTTATTAGAGTTTCTATTTCCTTAAAGCTGCTGCCCTCTTTCTCACAGTTCTGTGATCCCAGCCTCACTGCAGCATTAATATTTAAGCAAAAGCAAAACAAAGCCATTAATTTCTGAACTGTTAAATTTAACAAAGACTCTTTAGAGTAGAAAAAGTCTGTATCGAAGGATGCAATCTTTTTTAGTTTGATTTTAAGAGCAAACATTTTTCTGCTCTGCAAGAAAATAAGGAAACAAACAAACAAAACCCCAAACAACCCAACCAACTGAAAAAAAAATCCAGCAAAACAAACAAAACCTCCAACAACAACAAAAAATCCAGGAAAAATCTTTGGTTTGAGAGTCACAGCCAACATCTTAAATTACTTTAGGAAAAAAAAAAAGGCTGGGGGGGTGAGCAAAATAATACACATATACATAAGGCAAATATTTCAGAAAGAGGTTCATTTCAACAGTCAGCCTCATCTGAATGCTTCTGTAGAGCATAAGACTTGTGGTCTGCTCTTTGCAGATTCTTTATTTTAATTGGAACTAGCATTTTAGTTTGTGTTGATTTATAATACTGAATACTGTGTTCAGTTTTGGGCTCCCCAGTTGAAGAGGGACGGGGATCTTCTGGAGAGGGTCCAGTGGAGGGCTACAAGGATGATTAGGGGACTGGTGGGTATGGCTTATGGGGAGAGGCTGAGGGACCTGGGCATTTTAGTCTGGAGAAAAGAAGACTTAGAGGGGATTTGGTAAGTGTTTATAAGTATCTGAAGGCTGGCCAGGAGGGGGGCAGACAGGCTCTTTTCGCTTGCTCCCTGTAATAGGACAGGGAGCAATGGGTATTAGTTGCCTCAAAAGAGATTCTGCCTCAACACAAGGAGGAACTTCTTTACTGTAAGGGTCACAGAGCACTGGAACAGCCTCCCCAACAGAGGTTGTGGAGTCTCCTTCTCTGGAGGCTTTCAAGGCCTGTCTGGATGTGTTCCTCTGTGATCTGTGTTAGATAGTACTGTCCTGCTCTGGCAGGGGTATTGGACTTGATGATCTCTTTGGGTCCCTTCCAACCCCTAACATCCTTTGATCCTTATGATAATGATAGAAGCAAAATATGAATGGTTCTCTGAATCCACCCTGAATCAATGAGCAAAGAACATTATTTTCTTTGATGGGTATCTTGAACATCTGCAAACATGTTCTTAAGAGGCTTATTTAAAATGTCTTTTGAAAGAGTTTAGTGGATTTTAAAGTAATCTATCCAATCAGAATATCTGAAGTAGAATATCCTGCATGAATCAATATCTGAAGTGGATAGAAATCAGAATACTTGGACAGGCCAGATTGATTGATGACTGGATAGGGCTAGGTGATAGGTTGGACTGGTCTTTCCAACCTAGTTGATTCTATGATTCTATGATTGGACTAGGTCAGTTGTATGAGGTTTAATAAATCCAAGTGCTAGGTCCCATACTTGGGTCACAATAACCCCACACAATGCTATAGACTTTGGACAGAGTGTCTGAAAAGTTGCCCAGCAGAAAAGGACCTGGGGGTGCTGGTTGACAGCTGTCTGAACATGAGCCAGCAATATGCTCAGGTGGCAGTAAGGCCAACAGCATCCTGGCCTGTATCAGGAACAATGTGGTCAGCAGAGGAAGGGAAGTTATCATGCTTCTGTACTAAGCACTGGTGGGGCCCACACTGTATTCATTTTTGTGTCCCTCACAAGAACAAAGTCATTGAGTAGCTGCAGCATGTCCAGAAAAGGGAATGAAGATGGTGAAGGGTCTAGAGAACAAATCTTACAAAGAGCAGCTGAGGCAGCTGGGATTTTTTAGTCTGGAGAAAAGAAGACTGAGGAGACCTCATTGGTTTCTCCAGCTCCCTGAAAGGAGGTTGCTCTGTGTGTGTGTGGGTCAGTCTATTCTGTCTAGTGTCAGGTGATATAATAACAGGAAATGGCCTGTAATTGTTTTGGGCAAGTTTATATTGGATGATAAGAAAATTTCTTTACAGAAAGAATGGTCAGGCATGGGAATAGGGTACCCAGGGAAGTGGTGGAGTCACTATGCCCACAGGTGTTCAAGAAACACGTGGAAGTGGCACTTTGGGACACAGTTTAATGGCTGTGGTGGTGTTAGATTACTGGTTGGACTCAATGATCTTAGAATTTTTTTTGAACCAAACCAATTCCCTGATTCTATTAAATATATCAAGTGAAAAATAACATTTGTGTCAGAGAGCTGTAAGGTGGTCCCTATTATGATTGAGAAATATGAAATCACTTTCTCCTTCTTCCTTCCCTCCTAGGGTCTGGCATTCTTAAGCCAAGTGCCAGTCTTATAAAACGTTATGAGCCTGAGCGTTGATATTAGGTGAAACACATATAGTACAAGCCTGAGATCTTGCCCTGTTCCTAGACATCTTACACACAGAGCTATGATCCAAGGTGTGGTCCTGCAACAGGGAGACCGAGCATCCACTGCTAACATGAGCCCATCCTGAGTGCACTGCTTTGAACCACTTCTCAGTGTTGTGACGTGAATAGCAATGCTCACATTCTGTTCAGACCTTTCCATTTGGCAGTTAGATGTTTCTGAAAGTTATCTTGTGCTTTTCCTCTATTCTATTAAAAATGGAATCTTTTCTTATTGTCAAAGTCCATTCCCCAGGAAGAGCAAGTATTTTTATTCTCTTGAGACTTGGAGTTTCCTACACCATAAAGCTTTGTTTCCTGCTGGGATATACTGCATTAGAAAGGAGAAGTAACAAAGAAATGAGTATCAGAGGTCAGCTCATCCTTTGACAGCAAGCAGCAGTCTACTAGACACCGAAATAGCTGTAGCTTTTGAGCCTGGATGCTGAAGGAGTTTATCCATCCAAAAGCTCTTTAGGCTGACATGAACACATCTCTTCAAACTGCTGTTTCTGAACAGTACATCTTAACTGAGAAGCCTTCAAAAAACTGACTTCAGTGTCAACCAGCAGGGCCCAGCTGTTCTTAAGGCAGCAGTGTGCTGCACCCAAAGGGGCATGGCATGGCAAGGTGCTGCAGGGGTGCCGCAGCAGGCTGAGAGGGATGGCAGCACCCTTGGGGAGCTGCCTTTAGTTCTGGATGTAGTTTTCCAGCATTTCTCACTAAGTAGGAAGTGACCTCAGCTTTCAAGGTGAAATCAGACTTTTCTACTCCCTATTTTAAAATCCTGACATCCCCTAGGAGACAACAAAAAAGCATAACTTTTACAGCCCCCCTGCTGCAGAGAAGTGAAGGAATATTACAATAAACCTTTATTAATTTTCAGCATATTAAATTTTACCAGACACATTTGAATTTTATATTTGTTTAGTCAAAGGTAGAAGTAAATGCTACTTTTGTCTTGGTCTCTTTAAAGCTGAAGAAAAAGTATCATCTGGATTTTTTGATAATTACCTTCCTGATGGCCCATTGGTATTTGGGGTTTTTTTTTTGCCTAATTTCCTCTCTTCATACCTATTGCTCCTTTCTCTTATGTTGAAGTCAACAGAAACATTTGATCTTTTCTGTATATTGTGAACTTTCATATTTATCAGCCTTGTTTACAGCTACCTGAAGGGAGGCTGTTGCCAGGTGGGGGTTGGTCTCTTCTTCCAGGCAACCAGCAACAGAACAAGGGGACACAGTCTCAAGTTATGCTGCGGGAGGTCTAGGCTGGATGTTAGGAAGAAGTTTTTCCCAGAGAAAGTGATTGGCATTGGAATGGGCTGCCCAGGGAGGTGGTGGAGTCACTGTCCCTGGAGGTGTTCAAGAAAAGACTGGATGAGGCACTTAGTGCCATGGTCTATTTGGCTGGCTAGGGCTGGGTGCTAGGTTGGCCTGGCTGATCTTGAAGGTCTCTTCCAGCCTGGTTGATTCTATGATTTCTGAAATCATTTAGCTATCCTTCTATATGAAAGCATGTTTTATTTTTCCTGTGTTCCAGTTTGCTTTGCTTATCCAGATAAAATCATTTGTCAATACAAAATCCAAAATTAATAATGAAATTCTGTTTTGGACAATTCTCTGTTCCCATATTTCTAGTCTTTCATATTGTTTAAGTTTGATTCACTACATTCCAGTTGTGAAACTTCTCTTATTTTTAGCATGAAAACCAATTTTTTTTTCTCATAGCAGAGAATGGTTTTTATGTAGAAATACAAGAGGCAAATGTCTTAGCCTCCTTCTAAATTATGTAACTCTACTATGACAGTTCTTGGTGTTGAAGTCACAAAGAAATATCATAGAGTTGTAGAATCACAGAATTGCCAGGATTGGAAGGGGCCTCAAGGGTCATCTACTTCCCACCCCTGCTGCCATAGGCAGGGACACCTCAAACTAGATCAGGTTGCCCAGAGCCACATCCAGCCTGGCCTTAAAAGCTTCCAGGGATGGGGCTTCTACCACCTCCCTGGGCAACCTGTTCTAGTGTCTCACCACCCTCCTGGTGAAGAACATCTTCCTAACATCCAATCTGAATCTACACACTTCTAGTTTTGCTACCTGACACCCTAAAAAGTCCCTTGCCAGCTTTGCTGTAGGCCCCCTTCATATACTGGAAGACCACAGTAAGGTCTCCTCAGAGCCTTCTCTTCTCCAGACTGAACAGCCCAAACTCTCTCAGTCTGTTCTCATAAGAGAGGTTCTCCAGCCCTCTGATCATCCTTGTGGCCCCATGTCTATATCTTTCCTGTAATAGGAGCTCCAGAACTGCATGTGTTACTCAAGGTGGGATCTCACTAGAGTAGAATAGAGCAAAAAACTACCCACTCAGACACATGTAGCAAAAGGGAAGGGTATATTTCTTAACTTTCTTAAGCTCTCTATTTTATGTCTCCTGGTGTAGAAATGGAGTCAACTATAAGATGTTGCTGTTCTTCTCTGGCAGAATTTTATACTAATTTTAATTGATGTAAATTTCAGTCTGAAACTGAAGTCAGAAATGTGTCCTGTGAAATTCAGAGAGGTTCAGTTTCTCCTCCTATGTCAAGAACTAATAACATAAATAATAAATTTCACTGAGTACACCCACATCTGAAAGCAGATTGAAGGCATTGATAGTGTTTGGGTTAATACAAGACATTCTTTTAGCAATGCCTGTCTTCACTTACTCAAATCATTGTATTAATTACTGTGAAACTATCAAACAATTTACCAGACTGAATAATAAGATGACATGAGGATTTCTTTCTACAATATCACATAAGCTAATTCCTTTTGGATTTTATTATTCTTTGAGATAACATCTTCTGCATGCTATCTCATGGGTTTCACAATTTCAAAGCAGTCCATCCATCCATCCTCAAAAAGTACTGAAAGTTGCTCTTTGATACTGCAGAGCAATTCAAGCGGAGAATTACAGTGCAATTATATACTCCATAAATGAATAAGCAAGAATAAGCAATTTCATAATTAAATTATATCTTAGGGAGCACTTTAAGTGGGTTGCTACTCTTCACAATATATAAGGAGGAAGCAATGATTTCAAAGGGATTACTTTATGAGAAAATAAATTACAGACTTCTTAGGAGAAGATTTGGATGTTCTTTCACTGGTGAAAGAGTAGCTAAGAAACGTATAATTGACTAAATAATGGTTAAAGTCCAGGCCAATAGAGCTCTCAGAATAGTTTTGTTGGCTTCTTTGTTTTTTGATGATTTTTTTGTTGTTGTTGATTGGGTTTTGCTTAATTTTGGTTTTGTTTTGTTTAATTTTTTTTGTTTGCTTGTTTATTTGAGGGTTTTTTTGGGGGGGTGTCTTTTTTTTCCTTTTGTAAAACAATCAGAGATCTTTCTCTAATGAAAGAGGAATATTAACTATTCATTCAAAAGAAAACAACCGACATACACAGTGATCTTTTAAAGCATGCAGTGAAAATCGCTTTTCATGCAAGTAGATGTATGCAAACATAGTTTGAACATATAAGTAAAAGTTATTACTTCTGTGCCCTATGCACATTTGCTTTACCTTGGTACTTCAGGTCTGCCAGTGAGAGAAGAATGCTTTTGTTTTGTCAAACTCTGCCATAATGTATCAAATTGACTAAGGATCTGTTTCCAAGAAAGAAAACCACAAGGAGGAATACTTAATCTGAATGAACTCTGTTTCCATAAGTGGTGCAAGCAAATGTGCCATGTGTGTTCATGCATGGAATGTTTTCATGTGCCACAGGGATGGATGAATTGAATGCATCAGCGATCGTGACCAACAAGTCAATGTTGCTTGTCTTTAATCATTCAGACTTGACTGCTATCATTAGGCTGTGACATGGTCTGTAATTACTGAGGAGGGTTTTGTGTAAGGTTTAAATCTAGGCAACTGAAGGTCCTTTGGGTCAAAAAAAAAAAAAAGGAAAAAAAATCAGCTTTTAATGAGTTCAGTCATTAATGAAATTCTGTTTCTTATTGCAGGTCAAAGATGTGATGAAAAACATCATGGCTGGACTGCAGCAAACAAACAGTGAAAAGATTCTCTTGAGCTGGGTCCGCCAATCAACTCGTAATTACCCACAGGTCAATGTTATCAATTTCACCAGTAGCTGGTCTGATGGATTGGCTTTCAATGCACTCCTCCACAGTCACAGGTGGGAAAACTTTTCATGATTACAGTGAGCATGCAACAAATGACTTGTAAAAGAGAGCTCGAGGGTGGTGTATCCATTATATGGGCAGTTTAGTTGCTTCCTGTGTGGTCCTTTCAAGGGTTTTTTTAAATGGCCACCTGTTTGCTTTGCTCTGGGTGTTGTGGTTGGTATCAGGCTGAATGCTCTGGTGGAGGGAGAGGGTCTGAAGGTTTCACAGAGCACCTGAGTATGCTGAAGTTAGTGCTTTTTTTTCTGGAATGTTACTGTATATGCCAAATACTCTCAGGGAGTACAGACGTAGAAACTTCTAAGAGTAAGGAATAGATCCAAAACTAAGCCTTTAAGATTGTCCCAAAGGGAAAAGGAGATTTTCTTATGGGGCCATAGTGGAGGAAAATGTGGTGTTTGTTGAAAGCCTCTGACGGTTACTGAATTAAAAGTATGGATTTGCCTCAGAAGGACACAGCTGGAGAAGACAGCCTTTGTTTTCAGAACCTTTCATGTTGTTCCCCCAGCTGATCTGAGTTTTCACCTTCTGTCTGAAGTTGTCTTGGTTTAGTCTATATGGTATAAAAGTATACCTTTAGAGATTCAGAGTTCTTTTGTAGTTCTGTGTGCGTGCCTGATGGAAGACGTCCAAGCCAATGTATCTTAAAGGTCTGGTTTTGCACTGCTGCTTTTAAAGCAGCCTTTCAAATGTGGTAAGCCTTCTGATCTCTTCTACTTTTGTACCTCTCTCCTAGAGGGAGCTGTTGCATTAAAAGCTTAGAATAAAATACAACAGAATACTTCTAAAAACATGGTCTGAGACAACATATGTCTCCCAATTTAACCAGATGTTCCTTTCAAAAAGTTTTACTGGCTCAAGTAATTCTGAATGAAACAGTCTGATTAAATCTGCTGCTGTTGTAGTCCAAAGACTAACAATCATAGCCACTTACAGTGGTTGCATCTTGCAGTACTATGCCAAGCATCTCTTACTGTGAGTCTGTTTTTCCACCCTGCATATACCTGGGAGACTTGAGTAGATCTGACTGAGCTAGGCTCTAGGACTTCTGAAGACAAACACTTTTGAATGTAGTTCCCAATCTGATTTTCTAATTCTCCTGGTCTGTGTTTTTCTCTTCCATTGTCTTGTTCTCCATAAAGTTTGGTCCAGATGTTCTCTTCTTTTTTGTGTCTTCCTCTGTGTTTCTTCCTCTGCATTTCATTAGTCCACTTTTTTCATTGATTTTTTTTCCTCCTTCCTGTCTACAATGCCTTTCAATACCTCTCTGTACTCCCAGCAATGTTTATATTGAAGTGGGCTTTTGAGGAAAAACAAGGATTTGTTGCTCTAATCGTCAAAACATCAACCATTGTCTTTATGGTTACTTAGGAACTAACTTAGCACACATATAAGATACAATGGTTGGAAATTTCATTTTTAAAAGTCTAACACATATATTCATGATTTTCTGAAACTTAAACGTCTTCTAATAATCAGAAATATTCTTGATTGCAAACAGTAGCTTCTCTTTTTGACACTGAGGTTTAGCCTTTCCTTCGGGTGTATTTCAGAGGTAAGACATAAGCCTTCTGCATTGATCCTCAGGTTATAACTGGTGTACACAATCTTAATCAAATTTAGATGTTCTGAGGAAAGGAAGTAGAATTAGTCAGAAAAATGCTTCATGTGGTTTGAAAATCAGGTATGATTATGAAGTCATAGGGTAGATCTGCTGCCTGGTGTGTGTATTTTTTGCCAGTTTTAGCACAATTGCTAGACTGCTACAAACAAACCAAAACAAACTATGAAACAGTCAGCCAACCAAACAAGTCCCCCAAATCCATCAACTCCCTCAAAATGAACAACAAAACAAAAATCTCTCCAAAAGACTTCCATAATACCTTGATGCAGACCAGGATATGATTTGCCTTCTGGGCTGCAAGCGCACACTGTCTGCTTATGTCCAGCTTCTCCTCCACCACTATCCTCAAGTCCCTTTCCACAGGGCTGCTCTCTAACACCTGTGCTGATATATGTGCATAAGCACATAGACCAGCACCTGTACCCCAGCCTGTACTGATATGTGTGCATAAGCATTATTATTCCAACTCTGAAACTCCTTTAATTCCTGAGACATGGAAAACTTACATGATATAGCTAAGTTAATAATACTGGCTTTACATGAATCAGAATCATTTTTGTTGGAAGAGACCTTTAAGATCAAGTCTGACAACTTAGCACTGCCAAGTCCACCACTAAAATCCCTCAGCATCAGGTCCATATATGGATAAATACCTCCAGTGATGATGACTTGACCATTTCTCTGGGCAACCTGTTCCACTGCCTCACAACCCTTAGAGTGAAGACTTTTTTTTCTTCAACTGAAACCTTCCCTGTTGCAACTTCAGGCCATTTTCTCTCTACCTGTTAGAATCAGACCTATTATGGTTTGTTTACTTTGCTGGATTATAATAAAGATGTAACAGTATGCCTTAAATAATAAAATCAAACCAATCTCTGTCCTTCTAAGTGATGATATTTTCACTTCTCTTATATAAACATGTTCAGTGGTGGACAAGTGGCTTTTTTCTACATGCTTGTTTTGCTGCTGTATTGTTGTTTTTCAAGAGGTTCAGACAGTAGTGTGAAAATGTACCTGCATGAGTACTTTCAGTATCTCCTGAAAAGATTAAAAGAAATTAGAGACCAACACGAAGCATTAACTGTGTAGACATAATACACTGTAGGAACAGTGCCCTCAGTGGGAAGCTTTGCCTTTCTTGCTTACACTGACTGTTTTGTTTTGATCGAATGTTTCTAATAGCTTTTCTCTGTCATTTCACAAAGGGGTTACTTTGAGTGGGTATTTCCATTTGTATAATCACCATCTCTTTATGTACATCTAGCAATTTGTTTTAATACTGAGTGTGAGGACCAGAAGAGCAGGGGTTACTTGGCAAAGATACCAAGGTGCAGCAGTGAGCCCAGGGTGTCAGTTTTCACTATATAAAGATGGACTTGGGAGATGGATGCTTGAACAGTATCTTCTGCATTTAACTGAATAAACAAGGTAGCAGCTGTGGAGTAGCCACCATCACACTAGGAATATGCAGAAACTAAAATACTTTGCCAAGGAAGAGAGGTCAGTCCTCCTCCTTGCTGCAGTCTCCAGACCACAGAGAGCTTTCCCCATTAACTTCTTTGAATCTTTTTCTCCAGACCAGTATCAGAAAGAGCTTTATCTCTTTCCTCTTTGTGAGGGCTTTGTGTTGTTTATTATCATTATTGTTTTATCTTTCCTAGCTCTTTAATCGGGATTTTGAAATGGGAACAAGTGACGTTAATTAGCTTACTCCCTTGCCCTGGTTTTAATTTAGCTGGCAGCTGAGCTCTGACAATCTGCTCACAACAGAGACGTTTCTTCTTTCCCATCCCCTTTCTCTCCCCTTCAGGTGAGCAAGGAGAAAATAGGCCCAGGAGGCAGAGATGTTAGAGATAAGGACCATTTACTACACTTTACACAAAAGGAAACAGAAATACTGGCATATGTAGAAGCAGAACAGAAAAAGACCACAAACGGCCCATGCCCCTTAAGCCAAAGGACTGGAAAAAAGAAACACACACAACCCCCAAAACCCTGAATAGGGAACTTTAGGAGCAATAGAATATACTTCAAGTCCCATAAGTCCTGGTCAACACCGTCCTGTCATGCAGTGAGTATGATGTTAGCTTGGTATAGAATGAAGCACGGCAGGGGTGCAGGGTAGGCCTGTCCTCTATCCTTTGTTCCTTCTAGGTGGGTCAGGTAGCTGAACCAGTACATCCCTCCTTCTTTAAAAGGTGTCAACTCAGGCCAAGTGGCCGCCTTAGAAATGAGCACATTACTGGAGCTGTTCTAGCTTCAGAGTGGCAGAGCAGGGAGGGAAGAAGGAAAAAGGTGTTAAGAAGAGGTCCTAGATAGAAAAAAATGTAAGTTTGCCTTGCCTGTAAGTAGGATTTAAAGCTGTGTTATGAAGAAGTGTGAAAATTCTTTAATTGTAGCAAGTCAATAGGTTGTATAGTAGTTACTGGCTCCTGGTTTGTTTTGATTAAGAGTGTTAAAGACCTATGAGTGACCTGTTCAGGTGGGAGATGTCCCTGCCTATGGTGGGGGGTTGGAACTAGATGATCTTTGAGGTCACTTCCAACCTAAACCATTCTATGATTCTAAGATTTTCTTATATAAATAAAGCTGGAACAGCAATAAACCCACATTGCTTGTGAAAAGAAAATGTTATCTGTTATGATCTAAGTGTGGCTCCTTTCTACATTCATTAATGGAGTGGATTTTATGGATTAGATCTGTGAGTTGCTCTTTTGGTGGTTTTCTATAATAGCCTAATGCTAATAACTTTATAACCTGAGCTAGCTGTTTATAAGGCTTAAGAAAATGGCTTGCTAAAACATGTACAGAGTCACTTTGTGATATTGGTAATTAATATTGTGTAATGATTTTTTACCAAATATTGCATAGGTTCTAAGGGCTTGTGATACTTTGGAAATTAGTCACTTCAGGAGTTCTGAAGACATGAAAACAATACATCCAGTGATGTTAAAGTATCTTGGCAATGTTTCACTTCCTTCAGAGTTCTGACTCTCAAGTGCATGCTTTTTCTTACTTCTCTTGAATTTATGCCTTTGCAAAATTCATTGCTTCTTCAGGTTTCACTGCCAATGCATCTTAGATGATTTAAATTCATCAGGGAAAAAAAGTATTTGAATGAATAAAAGTGTTCTTTAGGAAGTAAAGAAAGGAACACACATAAATTGTTTTGAAGTTTTGGTGTTTAGTCTTTTTGATGGTTTGTTTTATCTATTTAATTTTGTTGGTGGTTGTGATGGTTTAGGAGTTACCCATCCCCCCAGGCTTATGAAATCACTCAGACTAGACTCATCTGGCTGGAAGTTAAGGAATGAAGCTTTATAATCACAGCTTAGCACAATATACAAGCAGATATTTACAATATATTACAAATATATACAGCTATACACAGAAATATGCAAATTCAAAGTAATACAGAAACACAATACTCCTCCCAGAAATTGGAGTCCTCAGGAGGGGCTCCCAACCATCCTTCCACCTTCTTTCCACACCTCTACCTTATGCCACATTTCGCCTTATGTGCAAGGTTGGAGGATCTGCAAGAGGGAATTAGAAGCAGAAATGATTGGTTGGGTTACACAGCTGCAAAAGCCCAGGGAGAAAACAACAGACTCCAACACAGAGACACACTCTGTCTTATCTGTGTTTGTTTTCTTGGTTTTATACATCTCAGTGAACCTATGAGTGAAGTAGACATCACCATTGTTTTCTTTTCACAGTCTATAATCTAGTTTTTTCTCATTATAATATTACAGTTAGCCTCAAACTAGCACAGTTGGGTTTGGGTTTTGGGGGGGGTGTTTGTTTTGTTTTTCTCTTCATTCCTAATAAAGTCTTGTGGGGGTTATTTGGTCATAATATCTCCATGAAAATTAGCTTTCTATCTTTGACAAAGATCAAGCAGATGGTCTCTGAGACAAAATAAGAGTAAACTTTGAAGATGTGTCCTGAAACTCTGTATCACAATAGGGGCTATGGGTAGGGACAGATAACTGTGGTGGGATGAAGTTGCTGGGCATATTTGTCTGTGCCTCTGAATTCTGTTGCATACTTTATATCAGATGGTGACCTGTTGTTCTGTAGTAATGAGGTTTATGTTATCCATGACTTCAGCTTTCACACAGAGATAAGTCTGGATTTCTTTGGCCTTAGTATATTGCAGATTCGTTTTTCTTGGCGTGGCTGATCTGTTTCCACCACAGATCATGTAATTGTTTGGGAAGGGGAAAACAAATGTCTCTTTTATACTTTAAGCAAAAATATTTCTGAAAAGCCTCAGGTTTATTTCCTCCTTTAAAGTTTCTTACTTTATTATTTGATTTTTACTTTCTATAGCTAATAGAAAGTAAAAATCATAGAATTCTGTGATTTTTACTTTCTGCTAGCTATAGGAAATAACTGTAACAATTAAAAATATCATGTGTTCCAAATAAATTTTGATTTTACAATTTAAAAAATCTTCATTTAAGCCTTTAATCCTATCAGTTCTGGTTCTCCATGAAAAGATTGTCATGACCTAATCTTACAGCTGAAGACTAGTGTCTTAATTGTAAAGAAAGCTTTCAAGAGAGTTTGAGAGTACCTCTTAAAAGGGGCTGAAGAGAACATAAGAGATAAATTTATCTCATTTCATTGGTTGGTTTGGTTATTTTTTTATGTAGTTGGGAGCTCAGAGTGTTCTTTCTCCTTTGCTTGCTTTTTCCTACTGTCTCTTCCTCTGCTTTGAGAATTGTTTAGGCTGTGGTGAGGAACAGCAGCAGGATAGAGGTACCTTGTTAGCTGAAGTTTTTGTCTGGGGGGTCTGGATTTGCACAGGGCTATTGTCTAGTTGTATATGTATATATTTATTACTTTCAAATGCTGAGTAGTGTGGTACCTTACCTTTGGGGGTAAATCTTGAACTCTTAAGTGGTGTAAAACCACCACAACTAATACAAGATTAGTGCTGATCAATGAGCAGTTAAATGAAGCTCAGCATGTTCTCATTCTGTCTTCTTTGCACATGTATATGCTTGCACGTGTTGAAGGTGAAAAGTCTGCTGTGCTTCCTTGGCTTTACTCCTGACAAATATGAACCAAGCTGCAGACATAAGAAAAATTTCCTCTCCTTTTGTACAATTTTGACAACACAGAGAAAGCAATGAAAGATGGAGAATGTGTTCAGTTTGATTTCTCTTCTTTGCAATTTCATACCTGCTCAGTCCTCTAATTAAAACTCCTTAGAAAATTAATGTTGTTATCTGAAATTCTCCTTCAGAGTTGTTTCAAGGAGCTTTAAAAGCTATTTGTCATGTAAATTTTTTTATACCCCAGGTTGTAATGTCTTCTGCAATCATACTTGGCAGTATTGCTGAGTAAATATATCATGTGAAGCATCTAGACTCGTTACTCTCACACTTCAGACTAGCATTATGACTCTTGTCTAGTGATGGTGCTACCAAAATGTGTGTCAGGTAGTTTTTTTTAAGTAAAGGGAAAATCTGGACAGTTAAATAGCTGTGGGCAGAGGGAAAGCTTTTCAATTTTTAAATTTCTAAAATTAAATGAAATGTTTGTCAGAGCTGAGTTGCAGTAGGGGGCTATATACTTTTGACTTGGAATCTGTGCTATCTGTACCATACCAAGTCACCTGGCAGGGACTCACTGAAGCTTAGTACTTCTCAGTAGCTGTCTCTCAAATTTTTGCCATCTGTAGTAAGTGCCAGAAAAAGAGATGCACACACAGATGCACTAGATCTGACTCCAGCCGTGTCACATCCAGTACAAAGATAATCATAGAATCAACCAGGTTGGAAGAGACCTCCAAGCTCATCCAGGCCAACCTAGCACCCAGCCCTATCCAGTCAACCAGACCATGGCACTAAGTGCCTCATCCAGGCTTTTCTTGAACACCTCCAGGGATGGTGCCTCCGCCACCTCCCTGGGCAGCCCATTCCAATGGCAAATGCAGACTGCTGTGGGTTGAGTTGAATCTGCTGATGATATCCAATATCACACTGCCGTCGTGCCAGCTTCAAAATGAAAGCACTGGGCTGGAGCAAAAGATCGTGAGGCTTAAAGCTCAGATCGTAACATGCGAGGCTTCTTCTTCTGGATGCTACTTCCTGTTCCCAGTTTTTTGGGGTGTTGACCTTTTCCACTGGGCTGGTTTCTGCGTGCTTCTGTGAGTGTAACCATTTTATCGCTGTTCGCTGCTGCTGCTGCTGCTTTTTGCTGCATTTTTCTGTGAATGGGTGTCCCAGTTTGGGGCCAGAAGCATACCCAGGACTGGAGGACAGGAATCATAGAATCAACCAGGTTGGAAGAGACCTCCAAGGTCATCCAGTCCAAATGACTCTTACCCCTTTCCAGGAGTGAGAATGAGGACACTGCACACTAATTGGAAGTTTAAGGAGAAATTCTGTTTACAAGAGCATGTGTATGAAAAAGGCAACCAGATAGAATGTGTACAAAAAACTACTGGGCCCAAACCGGTCTCCTAGAATCCTCCACCACTTCCACCCTCAGTCGGCCTGAGGGTAGGCCACAACTGCCCTCCCCAGCTGGGGCCTACAAGGCCTCAGTGGCCACAATGATGCAGCTCAACTCCCTGCCAGCAGTCTCCTCCAGGAGGTAAGAACGTGCGCTCCTCACAGAAGGGAAGGGAAGGGAAGGGGAGAGTTCAGGCAGGTGCTATCTTTGAAGCTGTGATACCAGAAGATGGAATAGAATCACAAAATTAGAGTGCCCTGGGACAAGCAGGTCCATCGCCCTGGGATGGGCCTCTGTCCCTTTCGTTTTGTTGATAGGAAACCCAGGAGGATCCTTCAAGCTGCCACATTAGGCTAAGGTAATTGTGCATTGTATCATTTCCAGTAAACTCTTTATTTCAACCCAGAAGGGTTTTCTTGTTGCTGCTTTCCCTCCTGTTTGAGCGGGAGGCAGAGAACTGGCTCGTGAGTGTGTGCTGTGTCAACCCAGCACGCAGACATAGCCTGCATTTTGAATACGCCTGTGTCTTAGTGCACAAATTGCTCTTTGATGTTGCATCTGTGACTAGAAACAGATTATAAACATGGATTTAAACTGGTCACGTTAGGAAGAAGTTCTTTACTGTGAAGGTGGTTGCTTGGGTAGATGAGGGAGGCCTAATCTTTGAAGACATTCAAGGTCAGGCTTGATGGGGCTTTGAGATCGAATTGGAGATGTTGCTGCTTACTGCAGGGGGTTTGGACTAGATGACATTTGGAGGTCGTTTCCAACCCAGACCATTCTATGATTCTGAAGCCATTGTGTACCTATCACTGCTCAATGGCCTTTTGATCTTCCAGCCCCATGATTTTATGATACCATCCGACTTTTCTCTGCCTTCCTTATCCTTTTCCCCAGTCAGACTGAATACTGCAGAATTGTTCTGCACATGGGCAGGATAAACCTCTATTTTTAACTAATGAGTAAGAGCCTCCTCATAGAGAATCAAAATACCTTAGAATAACTTAATTGTTATTGTGTAAATCACTCTCAGAAGAAAATTGGATAGTGAAGATGCATAACTGGGGAATTACTACTACAGAAATGGCATCTTCCTTGACTCTCTTGACGTTATTATGATGTAGTGAACTTTTCTGCCATCTATTATAGCTACAGGAGGAGACTTGACTTGAAAATGAATTTTTAAATTAATAAAAATGTTAATAAATCTGTCATAACTAATTGCAACCTTTTAATTTGTCTAAGCAACTTGATTTAGCTGTAGGTAAAATTATATGTTTAACTGTTTTCTGATTTTGCATGCTGTATCAAAGTCACAAACAGTGTAGCTGGTTTTCATCACATTCTATGCATATTAATTACAGAGTACCTGATGGAACATTTTTTCCAAAGTGCTTGAAAACAAACTCTAATCCTCTGATGTATAACTGAGGTGAAACACCAAAGGTCACCGTGCAATAACATCATTTATGTTGCAAACAATGCAACTGGTACAAGTGCTCAGATTCTGTGTCTGAGCTACAGTTCAGTTTTGGTCATTCTGTCTTTTTGTGCAAATAAAGCCTCTCTTTTTTTTTTTTATTTTATAAGTTTTATATTCATTTTGTACTTTGAAAATTGCTGTGTGTGTTTTGTTTTTTTCTAAAAGTTTGGGTAAGAGAATGGGCAGGTGCATCTGTGCTGTGTACTTCACTAGGTCATGAATTTTTGAACCTCCTGACCAATTTCAATGGGATATAACAGCAAGCTGGTAATAGAATCAGAGAATGGTTCTGGTTGAAAAGACCTTTAAGATTGTGGAGTTCGACCATTATCTAGTTCTACTCAGAAGCAATTACCTTCTTCAAAATAGGAAGAGACGAGAAGTGAAAAACTGGTGACTGGAGAGAGAAGGCAGCAAAATGATGCCAGTAATCTGTTCTGCTGCAAGCCAGTCCCAGTGCGCATAACTCCAGCATATGATCCTTCTCAACAAGGAATTCTATGGCACTAGAAGAGAAGAGCAAATCTGCTGTGGACATTTTGAGCCATGACAGGAAAAGAATGCTATGGGTGGAAACAGGCAGCTTGGAGGAATAATATTATAGGCTTTTGGGTCAATAGAACATACGGTTAATGTGATGGAGATGGACATAGATGACTATAGGGTGGAAACCCATTAGAAACCAAACCATTTCTTGCAACATTAATTGAATAAGTTCTTTCATTAAGAAAACAAAACTTAATAGCTGATGCTGATGGATAGCCATAGAAATATGTAATTAAATCTAATGCTAAAAAAGAGTAAATGTATTTTTCCTCTTATTTTGGCTTTAGACCGGATCTGTTTGATTGGAATGCTGTTGTTTCTCAGCACTCACCTGTACAACGATTAGACCATGCATTCAACGTAGCCAAGCAACACCTGGGCATAGAGAAACTCCTGGATCCCGAAGGTTAGTAGAAATAATGCTCTTTTCTCCAAGGTGAAAGTCAATTTTACTTCTTTTTCACAAGAATTTAACATTTTGCAAGGTAAACCAAACTGAAGCAAAATAATTTGTTCATATATGTTTTAATGTTAACTTTGCTCTATTGAAATAACATAAAAACTGTCAGTTTTATGTCCATGACGTAAAGTATGGGTTTTTTTCAGCTTTGAAGCCAGAGTTTTAAAGTATATGCACTGAATTAAAGGTACCTCAATAAGTAGTTGATTTCCATTCCAAAAAGTTAGAGCATTTGTAGCTTTTATACCTACTGGAAAGATCTATGAGTTCAAGTTAGCTTTTAATTCGTGTATTCAAACTCAAGATACTCACGTCTTTAAAATCTGACTTACCATCTTCTGATTATTGCAATTTTATGTTATACTTCATTATGCAGTTGTGTTTGACAGGTTCTTGTTTTTTCACAGAATCATGTGTCATTTTGTCCATTTCTGCATATTCTCTGCCCTACTTTCTGAACTGCTGACAGCCTACGTAATTTTAACCCAGAGAACATTTCTGAATCATTCTTTACTACAAGGCAATTTTGAACGACTGTTGTATTTCCTTTTCATATGTGCTTTTGTGCACACTTACAGACATTCTCTTTTCTTCCACACCACCATCCATGTGCTATGTTTTCATGCAATTTCCTGTTAAGTCCCTAACAAATGCAATTTCCTATATGTTTCTGCTATACTCAGTAGCTCACCTTGTGGTGAGATCCTGACTGGATGGAACATTATGTAACAGAATACTAAAATTAGTCTAAAACAGAAACATAGTAGGGCATGTCTCAAAATTAAGCTGATAACTTTGTGTCCTGTATATTTGTCTAGGAAAAATAAGTGAAAAAAAAAATGTCTGTTTGTGCTGTGCTTGAACACCACAAAGCTTGCTGCTCTGTGACCTTACTGATTTGTAGATTGAAGAACTGTTAGAGGACATGATTTCAGTCAAGACAGTGATATTTTGCCCTGCAAAGAATTAGAAGAGAAGCATCCTGAGTGGTGCTCACAATTAGAGCAGCAAATAAGCTTTTACTCGAAGGTGACAGAGTGAAAGCTTTATGAGTCCTCCTGAGTGTGTGTCTTGTGTACAGTCAAATAGCTCCCCTTACAGCAGCAACATATGGCGTGTCTGTAGAGGAACTCATGGAAGAAGTACCTAGTAAACCCAGTAGGGCAGTGCTTGCTAGGACACTCTTTCATCTCTAGAAATACATTTGTGTGAACTGCTGGAGCAGGAATAGAATCTTCATTTCTGAGAGCATGAGATTCAGAGTGTGAGATTTGAACGAGCTTGCAGTTGAAGTCTGGGTTGCAGAACTGAATAGATGCAGTCTCAAACATTGCTCTAATTGCTTGGACTTTCTTATTAAAATAGATTAGCGAATAAGTTTTCTATATGCAAAAGTCACTGTTGATTAAATATTTTATTCTGGCTTTGGCAAAAGTGCTTGCAGTTGTTTAGCCAACAACAGAAAAGTTTTTTAAGCATTGGTGGTTTTCTAAATGTCTGTTGCAATTTTTTGCTATTCAGTGTTGTAAAACACAATGCTTGCCACCTGCAAACTTTTCCAAAAGCAAAGAAAATTCTGTGCTTATTTGAAAACACGTGAATTTGTGAATCCAGCATACTAGTTCTGTCATATTTCTTTGTCTTAACTGGATACTTAAATATCTCTGTAAGATGTAGTAACAGCACTCTTAATCTGGCTGCTAACCTAAAAAAAGCTGTGAAGTGCTACTGTATTAGAACAAAAAAAGGAATATGCATTCACTGGTATCCAGCATTTCATATGAGGAGCAGCTGAGGGAACTAGGGTTGCTTTATTTGCAGGAGAGAAGGTTAGGAGGAGATCTTACGTCCTATTGCACTCTACGCGTCCCTGAAAGGAGGTTATAGTGAGGCTGATGTTGGACTCTTCTCCCAGGTAAAGTGATAGAGTAAAAGGAAATGTGTTTAGGTTGTGCCAAGGGAGGTTTAGATTGGACAACAGGAAAGCTTCTTTACTGAGTGATGAGGCATTGGGACAATCTCCCCAGGGAGGTGATGGGGTCACCATCTCTGGAGCTGTTCAAGAAGCAGGTGTGGCACTTCAGGATATGGTTTAGTGGTCATGGTAATTGAGTTACAGTTGAGCTCAAAGGTGTTAAAAGTATTTTCACATCTTAATGATTCTATGATTATTTTAGTAGTGATTAATTTACTAATACTTGTCAGTAGAGCACACATGTATTTTGTGAAACTTCAAAATTTAGGTTTTGTTAAATATTTGCTGTTTCATTTTGGAAATACTATGTAGAAAAGAGACCACTATTCAGTAAATTCTTCTGCAATTATATACAGCAATCAAACAAAAGAAAGGGGTTGGTTGTTTTTGCTTCGTGTTTGAAGTTAGAGATTGAAATAGATGACTAGGAAGTCCATCTTAGCAATTGAATTTGTAAAAGTAAATATTCAGCCAACTGTCTAGGTCATATATGAAGTTCATTTGTTTCTGAGGTTGCTAATATTTCGAGTCTATCCTGTAGTAGTCAGATCATTTCTAAGGCTGTTGATATTTTTAAGTCTGTCCCACAAGCAGATTTTAAAATATGGTTGCTGAATTTGATCTCAATTTCAATCACCAAAGCAGTTTAGATATGGTCTGTGTTTAAGTATTTTTGGTAAAAGCCATGCTGTGAAAGTTACAGCTTTTGTGTTTTGATTCATGCAGAGATAATGGTTATTGCAGTTTTCCTCACTTTTATTGACTGCTGGCAATGTTTTCACCTCAGTAGCATATCTTAAAGCAGACACTTTTCTCAGCTTTTAAGCAAGTGTACTTAACAAAACTACCACAGCCAATTGAATTTATACTGGCAATGGTGCATCTCAAAACACAAACAAATTCACTAGACATCACCTGCAAAAGGCTTCTTTTGTCTTTCCATCATTTAAAGAAATTCTCATTTTACACACAAGTCCTAAAATAGTTTGACAAGAATGTCTTGTTCTTGTTTTGATAGATTGACTTTATCCTATCTATGAAGCTTGATAACATCTTCTCAGTGTATATAAGCTCTCTAACTCCCTCTTAAAAACAACAAATTGTCTTTGTGCTTATAGCTGTTCTCTAAATAAATTTTGCAAAGGAAAGATTGTGATTAATCAAGTTTTATCTGAAGATACTCTGTCTTGATATAAATTCCCCAAATAGGCTACTTTCACAGCATAGAATAAATTTTGCAGAGTTATTTTATAACCAGAATGTTCATATGTGGTAGGGTTAAAACTACCCTCCAAAATAAAAACACCCGACCAGCTCAGAAGGTTTGGAAATAAGATAAAGCTATATATTTACAGCAAGGTAAAATCTAAAAGCATAAAATAAAATGCATACATACAGAATATGTTTTCATATTTTTACAAACGAGAAATAACACAAAGATTCCCCTGGAAAAAACACAGAGGGGGCTAAAAGCCACCTTCTTCTCTGTCCCCCTTTTCCCCCTTCCAGAGATAAAACCAGGCCCTGCTCTTATCTACTCAGCCAAGGTTAGTGTAGCCATGCAAGATCAGCCAGTGTGGGGAAAGGAAGAGGATTCTATAGGCAGGAAGCAGCAAAGAGCAGTTAGTGCAACAAATTATATACTAGTTCAGCAAACCAATGAAATTATATAGACTTAATCTATTATTTTTCTTCTATAACCAATTGTGATGGTTTGGGTGTTACCTGCCCCCCACACTTTAGAAATCACCCAGACTAGTCTCAGCCAGCTCTGGGAATATAAATGAAGGTATTTATTTACAGCTAGCACAATATACAAGCAGATATTTACAGTATATGCAGTTATATACAGAAATATACAAAGTAAAAGTAATACAGAAACACAACTCCCCTCCCAGAAACCTGAGTCCCCAAGAGGGGCTCTCAACCACCCCTGCACCTTCCCCCTGCCCCTCTCAACCTTACCCCAGTCCTAAGGAAGAATAGAGGTTCAGCCAAGAGGTTAAGAAGCAAAGGTGAGTGGAGGGTGAGGTTAGGGAGATGCAGCTCAGATGCAGCCCAGCCAGAAAGTGCAGCAAAAAAATGGCGAGAGCGTTATCTAATGTTTATGTTTCTTCTTCTCCAGCAAGACTCTGAGGGGAGTAGACATCACCATTGTTTTCCTTTCACAGCCTATGATCTAGTTTTTCTCACCAAAACATTCTAGCTTGCTTCAAACTAGCACACTAATGCTCTATTTTATTTACTTTCTATTTTAAAATGTCCAGAAAGTTTCTGTTTCTTGTTTATGATTTAGAGTGTTTATAATTAGAGTGTTAACTCTAAACTAACACATCATAATATTGGTGGGGAGGAGCGAATGAGCTTGTCTACAAGAATGAGATACATGGCAAGAGCTTTATCCCAGACTTCCTCCTTTCCTGTTGACAGAGGAGAGGAAGCTGATCCCATTCTGCAGTAAAAAGTTTAAATATGTGATAGCTGTTGGTTCTTTGTTTTGTTGTTTGGTGTTTTGAATTTTTTGGATTGTTGGCATGGGTTTGTTGGGTTTTTTTTAGTGCTGATGTTGAAAAGGGGGTGTTAAAAATCACACATAGCTTTCCTTTCTCTGTTGTGGAAAACAAAGTGAAAAATTCAGCTGCAGGATTTGAATGTACATTAGTATACATTTGAATATACATGCATTTCTCAACCTACTAACCACAGCACTTCTAATACACCCCAGAATTGCATTGGCCCTCGTGGCCACAAGAGCACATTGCTGGCTCATGGTCAACCTCCCATCCACTAAGACCCTCAAATCCTTTTCCCTGTCACTGCCTTCCAACAGATCAGTCCCCAGCCTATACTGATAGCTGGGGCTGTTCTTTCCCAGGTGTAAGACTACCTGGGATAGGCTGATTCTGGTTATATGTATAAACTGAGGGACAATAAGTTGTATAATAGCCATGGGGAAAGAGATGGGGCGTTACGTTGATGGCAAATTAAATACGAATCAAGTGTCCCCTGGCAGCCACAGCTGAGTGTGTACAGGGGTGCGTCAAGCAGAGCACAGCTGTCTGGTGGATAAGAGAGCTAGTGTTCCACTCAATACTGAACTAGTGCAGTCCCTTTTCAAGCACCGTGTGCACTTTTGTGTGCCTCAATAGAAGGACCTCAGCCTATTAGAGTGTGTTCAGAGGAAAGTAACCAAGGTGGTGAAAGGTCTTGAGGGCAGGACTTAAAAGGAGCGTCTGAGGTCACTTGGTTTGTTCAGCTTGGAAAAGAGGAGGCTGAATGACTTCATCACAGCCTACAGGTTGCTCAAGGAGGACAGGGAACTGTTGATCCTCTTCCCTGCTGACCAGCAAGCTGTGTCAGAGTAATTTCAGATTGGACTTTAGGAGAGGCTCTTCACTGGTCAGTCACTGGAGCAGGCTCCCTGCAGCACCCAGCCTATCAGACTCGAAAGTTTCATCTGAACAATGCCCTTAGTCATACAGTTCAGGTTTAGGTAGTCCTGTGAGGGGCAGGGAGCTGGACTTGAGCAGCCTTCTGGGTCCCTTCCAACTCAAGATATTTTATGATTTTTTTTTATTGAATTTTGTGAGTGAAAGATATGAAGGCTTCTACATCTATCTGGTATTTATTACTGTAGTCTATGTAAAATAAAAAGTGAAAAAATAAGATGATGTGGGAGGAATTGATGAATATTAATCAGTGTTATTTAGATGAAACTTAATGCCTAGAGGTTAATGGTTAGAATTTAAAAGAAAAACATCTGATTGCAAATTGGATTTTTTAGGCCAGATTATACCTACATAATTCACAGTGGCCTTTTGTTGTAAAATATTTATGATTATGCAGCTAAGATGTTTTCAATCTTAATACTCTCTGTGATCCTTTCAAATAACAAACAAACAAACCAAAAAACATGCTATTCCTCTGGTTGTTCAAAGGTAAGGTTTGTGTTCTTCCAGTCATGTCTCATTCAACTCAGAATATCTTGCAATGAACATTAATAAACCCAGGTAATTTTAATAGCAATTTTCATTCAGCTATGATTAGCAAAACCAGCATGTGGAAAAATTCTACTACAGTAATATACTCTTGCTTTTTTTTTTTAATGTTATTTTCTTTCTTTTTCCTTTAATATTTACTCATGGTACAAGTAAAGAAAATGCTTGACTGGTTTTTCCACACCTTTATGATGACTGTTGTGACATTCTGGGTGTAAATTTGAGTTACTGACCCTTGAAAATTGTTCTGTTGATTACTTTCAGTGTAAATCACTCCAGTTGTTAATTTCTGATTGTTCTCTTGATTATTCAGCATTTCAG
This sequence comes from Pogoniulus pusillus, assembly GCF_015220805.1. Classification (NCBI taxonomy): domain Eukaryota; kingdom Metazoa; phylum Chordata; class Aves; order Piciformes; family Lybiidae; genus Pogoniulus; species Pogoniulus pusillus. The sequence continues at coordinate 26,718,710 of NC_087275.1, forward strand.
ATGTAAATAATATAAGCCTCTGTGCTAGTCTGAAGCTAGCTGGAATGTTTTGATGAGAACTAGATTACAGGCTGTGAAAGGAAAACAAGAGTGATGTCTACTTCACTCATAGGCTTGCTGAGATGTATAAGAACAAGAGTCCAAACATAGATAAGGCACTTCTGCCTGGGAGGTCTGGACTGCACTTCTCCCTCTAGCCTCTCTGCCACCTCTCTGATTAATCCACTTTGCTTCCTAACCCCCTGGCCAAACCTTCATTCTTCCTTCGGACTGGGGTAAGGTTGAGAGGGGTGGGAGAAGGTGTAAGGGTGTTTGGGAGCCCCTCCTGGGGACTCAGGTTTCTGGGAGAGCTGTTGTGTTTCTGTATTACCTTTTACCTTGTATATTTCTGTATATAACTGTGTATACTGTAAATATCTGCCTGTATATTGAGCTAAGCTGTAAATAATAAGCTTTATTCAAATTTTCAGAGCCGGCTGAGTCTAGTCTGGGTGATTTCCAAAGTGGGGGGGGGATGGGGAACACCCAAACTGTCACACCCTCTGTCCATCTTTCTTTAAAAACTTATAAACCTGGTCTTCAGCTCCCGACTTCTGTCATTCATTCTAAGGCATTTTTATACACAGGGAATAAGTAGGTGTAGTGGCAGGTAGTATGGTGTGAGTATTATTTTCCAAAATTAATATCTTCGTTAATTTTTATATTCATGACTCTTGCTACAGGCCATAATTTTTAATAACAGGTTCTTTGCAACAGTCATGAAAAGTATCACCCAAACACTTGCAGGGAGTTCTGTTGATGTCTTGATAGCCATTGAGGCTTCCCAGGCTCTAACAAGGTGCTGGGAGAGAGAAGCAGACGATCTCTGACCTGATCCTGTTTCCTCTTGGCTCCAGACGTAGCATGGAGACTTGCAGAGGTGCAGGCAGTATGTCTTGCAGACAGGCACAATGTCCTGCTGGCTAAGCAAGTGTATCGCATGAAGGCGTTTGATGCCTATCCTGGTAAACTTGAAGCAAGACAGTTTCCAGGTATACAAACCCAAAGTGTCAGCGTGTATTATGGAGCAGGTAGAGCATGGCAGGATGCAACAGCAGAGAGCACTGTGGCAGAAGCACGTTAAGGCAAAGCACTGGCAGAAGCACATAGTGTTTACCTGCTTATCTCTGTTTTTTTTAGCCCAAGATAATCTCTTTTTAGCCCAAAACTAAGGGTTCTTTGGCCACAAGTCAGCCAGTCAGAATGGCAGCTTGCCAAACTTGACCATATTGGGTAAAGTCAGGGCTTGCTTCTACCTTTTAGGGCAAAACACAAACAAGTGTATAAACACATGCAAATACCCTGCTTACAAGTTCGAAGGGACATGGAGATGCCAGGCCTTCTGTCTTCCTTTCCTGTGGTTGCTTCTCCCATCAGCAGAAGGAGGGGGAACAGAAAACATGCCTGGGCAAGTTAGGACATGTTTAGGCCTACCTTGGCCTTCCACAACAGTAGCTATGGAGATATTTGCTGTCTTGGTTGTTATGAATTAGCTAATTTCAGTAAGAAAAACCTTGAAATATCTTAATCAAATCAATAAATGATGATGGCATTAGTAATTACAGCTCATAGGTACATAAATTTGAATTATCAATCAAACTATAAAGATTAGTCTGCATCTTGTAATAATGTCTTAATTGCCAGTACCTGTGGTTACATCTTTTAGTAGTTCACTGATTCTTCCTGGTTGCTCTATCTATATTATGGCTTTGGAGGAACATGATTCCAACATTCACTTCAGAAATATGCTAAAGGCTACTACATTCTTTGCTCTGTGTCAGCGTTTTGGTGAGCATCTCTTTAAATCTCACCAAGCAAAGAAAAGGGCAAGCAAACAGCAAGGGCTGTGTTATGCTCAGCAACATGTAGTACTTAGATGTAATTGGCTGTGTACTGAGTATTGCTTATTAGTGTGGGATAAAATAGACGTGCCATATAGGGGCAGAAGTATCTTTTAAGGAACAGTAGGGAATGCTTGCTCAGAAACTGAGTCTGGGACAATATCTGAGCTGTGTCTTTTTTCCCTTAAAACAAGTGAGTGTGGTAGAAGAGACAGCAGCAGCAGGAGATGAAGTGTTTCTGTGCTCCCTTCTAGCAATAAACATCTGATTCTTGATTTAATGAACTTGTCCCTGCTGTCATTTTTTCTGGGTCTTGTGCTTGTTTGTGCTAGCCCAATGGTAAATAGACTGTGAAGTTATATAATGGTATTTCTGCTGTCCTTTTTAGGTGAAGTAATTATCCAGTTTCTTATTCTCTCTGTAGCCTGATTTTAAAAAAAAACTCATTTAATCCATCTCAGTAGTATTTTCCATATTTTGCCTTAATTTGCAGGGATGACATGAGTTTTTGGCACCATTAGTAAGTGATAATGAGACTCAGATAGCTTTCCATTTGATAACTTTTTTGTTTGATCTTGACTTCGTGTACTTCTGTATATCAACAGTAATGGGTTCTACCATACCTGTAGCGCAGGGAAGGGGATAAAAAAGTCAGCATTGTAGTTGGTGATGTTAACACTCTGTACCCAGAGGTTGTATGCAGTGGTCATACTGGTTTTCAGTTCATTTTATTGTCCTTGCTGATAAGGCTTCTGTCACGAAAGTATGAGAAAATATTAGTTTTAAATCATTGCCTAAGGTTTAGAAAGGTTTTGCCTTGTACAGAGTCAGCATGGAGGGGGAGGTTATGTGATGGCTTTCTGTAGGGTTTGTGGGTTTTGTCTGTTTGTTTGTTCTTCATTGCTTTTCTTTTTGTTGTTGTTGGAGATTTTTGTGTGTGTGTGTTTTGTTGGAGCTTTTTTGTTGTTTTTTTTAAGGCAGAGTGGAGTTAAGTCACAAGAGCAATGTTTGATTATATGTGCAATTAAGTACTCAGGGAAAATGCTGGGTTGAGTTTAGAAATAATTATTTCAGTTGCACAAAACCCTTCTAATGGTTAGAAAATTTTTTTTAAAAATTGTTTCTATTGGGCTCCTTAAGGTTCTCAAATGCTGGAAAAAAAATTTGGTCAAAACAGAGGAAATTCTACAGGATTCACAATAATAAAGTATTTAATTGATACAGGATTTTCTTATTGGACTTTTACCCACAAATATTTGGATGGATTTAGGTCTGGAGCTGCTCTGGTTTGGTACTAGAAGTAAATTTTTCAATTGGGAAACTGTCATGTTGTCTGATGTCTAACACACAGCTGTTTAGGAGAATAAATGCAGATATGCAGGGGTCTTCAATCCTATTGGCAACTGATTTATCAAGATGCAAGATTGCTGGGTATGTTACTTTAACCATACCTTTAGTGACAACAGAAAATTTTGTTTGAGAACTGCTTTTTTATAATTGCTGGTCTGAATATTCAACATTCTCTCAGTAATTGAACCTGTAAATATGAGCTAGATAATGCACAACAAAAATTCTAATCTGTTCCTGAGCCCTGACACTCTGAAGTGTTCTGCAGCTGTGCTTTTAAAGTGTTTCTGTAGAACGTACCATTAGTGAATGGTTTGGGTTCGGACTGTGACTTCTAAACTCGTGTCCTGTATCAAGCTAGTCAATGAGCAGTTAGCTCATAGCAGTACTGTTCGAAATATGAAAAAGATAAATCCCTTAAGTGAAATTAAAAACTCCAGATCATATCCCCTCTGCTGTTTTATTTGAGTCTTAAAATTCTCCTTTTACAAAAAAGCAGCACAGCAAAAATATATTGAATTTTTCTCCTCAGATCATATTCTGGCAATTATTTCTGCTTATCTTTTAAGCATTTCTTCTACTGGAGTTACATATAGCAAAGGTGGACTTGCATCAGCATTATGTAAGCATTCAAGTACAGCAGTAAAAGCACAAGTCCTTGTTGCTTTACATCAGCGTGAATTGCAGCCCCAAGTACTAAATATATCATGCCATATCATGTACTTTGTCTTCAGTTTGTAGCATAGCTTTGAAACAGAGGGGAAGAGAAAGGCTATAGAAATACTTTCAAAAATTAGAAGTATCAAAGAATGTCAGGGACTGGAAGGGACCTCCAAAGCTTATCCAGTCCAACCCCTCTGCTAGAGCAGGATCACCTAGACCAGATCACACAGGAATGCATCCAGGCGAGTTTTGAATATCTCCAGAGAGGAAGACTCCACAACTCCCCTGGGCAGACTGTTACAGTGTTCTGTCACCCTCACAGGGAATAAAAAAAATCCTCCTCATGTTTCCATGGAACCTTCTATGCCTCAACTTCCACCTGTTGCCCCTTGTCCTGTCATTGGGCACCACCAAGCATAGCCTGGCTCCATCCTGTTGGCACTCACCCTTTACATATTCATAAACATGAATGAGGTCACCCCTCAGTCTCCACTTAAGTCTCCAAGCTAAAGAGCCCCAGCTCGAGCCCTAGGTCTCTCCTTTTAAGAGAGATGTTCCATTCCCTTAATCATCTTTGTGGCTCTGCTCTGGACTCAAGCAGCATTATGTCCCCCTTGAACTAAGTATTCCATGTGTTTGCATGTAAACAATAGCTAAACTGTTACCTGAATGAGTTTGTAGTACAGGTAGGATTTTTTTAAGTGGTTACTGGTCTGATCTATATTCTTTTTGTAGTATTTTACATTACACTTCCTCTTGAGAAATACTTGCCCCCAAGATTAAACTGCCTTTCTTAGTTTCCTACCAACAAGATGAAAGTCATTCTCCTTCTTCGCAGTCTTAAACAAATAGAAATAATTAGCAAAAATAGTGAATTCATTAGCCTTCATCTAAAATTACTTTCTCTTCCATATTTATGAATGGGTTTATTGCTACCTCATTGACCTGTGAGCAATTTGGTTAGCAAGAGACTACTCAACAGTCAGTAGTATTTTCAGATTTTCATGGGAATAAATGACTTGAAGAGTACTGCATTAAGAGACTTAAGGACAAAAAAGACCCTTCCTCTCTTTAAGTGGAAACTTAAAATAACTGGGATTTAACTGGGAGCAGGGCACCCATTACAGAAGAAATGACAAGATTTTTCCATCACAATGAACTTGCAGATCGTGATACCATGCAAAGTGCTGAACTTGAATTATAAAGAGCTCTGTAGTAACTTTGCATTACACCTGCTATTGTAGCTTGTTCAGCAGCTATCAGAAGGAAGGATCAATCTAGAGAAGGTCTAAAAGAACTTGGGAATAGTAATCTTTTCTTATTGCAGTTCCAACTGATGTAACTTGCACTGAATAATGTTCTGTTCCTAGGAGAAAAGATCAGGTGGTATTTCTCAGTAGCTTATCTAACAAAGAGTGGTACAGATTTATTCAGTTTTTAGAATATGAATCTAACTCAGAGTTGCTCACTCTCTTTTTGGAACACATACATATAAGCATCAAAGTAATCAAGATGTAAAAATCAGCTATTGCATGTTGTTCAAAATGTTCTATACTTTCTTTCAATAATGGAGACTACATTTCACTGCAAGAGGAAAAAGTAAACTGTTGTCTTTCCATATGCAATCCAACAGAGAAGACTGTTGCAGTGAAAGATGAATTCAAATTTTTTCTGGTATGTTACTTGGCAATACATTTTCTAGTAGATGGTGATATATGGTAATGAATGAATATTTTATGTTAGCTGGCAATACCACTCTCTCTTTCATGTTCTGAATGCTCATTACTTCTGATAGCAAGTAATGGAGCTAGTTGAAGTCTTATATTCTGAGATATTAAAATCTGGCTGTTGTTCTCATTAAGAAATACAGAAATTAAGGAGGGGAAAGAGGTGGGAAGATTTAGGAAATGTTGTTTCCTTGTATTAAAACAAAATCATAAAGATAATATTAGGATATACCTGTTTGATCTTAAAGCAGCATTCTTTCATGCACACAATTTCTTGTGTGTGAAATATCATACAGTGGTTTGGGTTGGAAGGGAGTTTAAAGATCATCTAATTCCAGCCCCTTTGCCATGGACATGGACACCTCTCATTAGACCAGGCTGTTCAAGGCTTCATCCAACCTGGCCTTGAACACCTCCTGGGAGGGGGCATTCACAGCATCCTAGGGCAACCTTATGCAGTGTTTCACCACCCTCACTGTATAGAATTTCATCTTAATATCCAGTCTAAATATACTGTCTTCCAGCTTAAGATTGATTCTTATACTTATTAGGAATGAATTCTGGAAGATATTATTAGGAAATACCAACTTGATTCTAAAGCAGTGTTGTTATTTCACACAGGTCAAAATGCCTTGTGTGTGAAATAAGAAAGAATGTAAAAGAAGACACATCTGTGTCTGTCTGCTTTGACAGTGTAAGGATCTCTGTGTTCTAAAGGGCCACAGACCTCCATTGCCTTGCCCTTGGTAATAGTAGCTCCACGTTCTAATGAAGCCCAGAGCACACAATAGTGGAAAACACATTGCTGCTGACAGTACACCACTGAGTAATCTCAACTTGGTGAAATGTACTTGGCTGAGAAAGTTTTTCAGCTGAAATAGGTCAAGGACTCATTACAAATGTTTGTTGGATTTTTTTTTCCCCTCTATGTCCTGCTGTTGCTCTCCTTCAAATTTTGTTCTGTCAGTAAGAATGTTTTATCTATGGCCTCACCATATGTGTCATTAAAAGCACATATGCCATCCTTTGGACTTCCAGTAATGTTTTTCTGTTGAAAGCAAGGAAAATGAGAACTGTTGCAAAGAGCCATGTGGCCAGAAAACATAGGTAAACAAACATTGTTAGTCAAAACTTAGATACTTAGATTTTTTTTTTCTCCTCTACAGATGTATTTTTACAGTATTGAAAATCTGATAAAACAGTAGTTATTAAACGATTTGTTTTGCATCAAATAGAAATGGAAAAATAGTCCTTTTCCTTAGGACCTCCTGACAAAGGAAGAAGTTTGTTTCTGTGCATGAAAATACTTTTTTTTTTTAATTGCTCTTTCTTTGGTGTAAATATTTTTTCTCTGTTAGGATGGCAACAACCACTGATTTCTGTGGCTGCTGGAAGTTATGGAGAGTTAAGACTGAAGGAGTGTACAGGAATTTTTGAGATCCTATAGACTGTATGGACATAAGTAACAATATTTGGAGGAACAGAAGCTAATAAATCTTTCCTCTAGAATGTAATGATTTTTCCTGTTCTTCCTTTTGTCATATACCTACTTGATTTTTTTTCTTGTCATCCTTCATCTCCCCCATGAAACCTGACCATGAATGTCACCAGGAATGAGGCCTTCACCACCTCATTGGGCAATGTGTTCCAGTGTTCCACACATCTTTACTATTTATTTCCATGTCCATAGAGTGTATTTTGAACAGATACATAAAACGAAACCCTGAAAGATAGATATTTCCAGATTGGGACTGGAATCCCTGAGTGTTTTGGTTTTGCTACTCCAATCTAAACAAAAAAAGAATTAAAATTAAAAGCGTTTTTCTTTTAAGGCATATTTTTTACTAATGAGGCATGCCTTTTCTTTAAGCTCATAGTGATAAGAAGAACATGCACACACAGAAGGTGATTTTGTTGTTGTTTGTTCGTTGGGGCTTTGTTTCCTTCCTTCTTTCTTTCTTCCTTTTTCCCCAAAAAATAAATCCCCGTGAAACTTCTTGGTGGAATTAGTGGTTTCTGTTCAGTAACCCTGATTTTTATTTCATGCTCTATTTGTATGCTTTTCTTTCTTGTGCTTGTGGAAGTTAACTGCCTAAATATGGGAACCCTATTAAGGCAGAATACAAGTTGTGTGATTCTGAAATTCTGAGTTTGTACATTGAAGGAAATACTACATTTTAAGAAGTTAGTTAAGACAGTGGAATAGACATTGCCTTACTCCTGCTTCTTAAACATGTGATTTTAAATTGTGGCATTTCTTGTTTTGCTGGAGAAACTCTCTGATGCCACTTCTTAGGCTAAAGAATGATAAGAGGGCAAGAATAGGTTGATGATAAATTGTGGAGTACTTCAGTAAGAAATAAGATTTCAAAATGGCCAGGGAAGGAGAGATAGAAATACTGACAGTTAATGAAAACAACTTCAGGAGCAAGAAGAATCTGGGTAGTTTTTTTTTACCAAGAAAATATGAATAGTGACATCTAATTGTTTAAATTTTTAATCAAAACTGTCTGGAGTGAAACTAGACTTCAATTTATTTGAAAGTTGTATCAGTGGCTGGTAATGGAAGTGCTTCTTTCAGCTGAAAACCTTTCAATACAGTTAAACTTCAGGCTTTCTTTTCTAGATTACAGATTACCTCAACATGCTAAGGATAAAAATAGCAAATAATTTTTACTCCACAAAATAGGAAATATTCCCAAATAGTAATGGCATAAATAAAAGAATACACAAATATGTCCATGCTTCTTTCTTCATTCTGTCTCACTTCTATGGGTCAGATCTGAAGAATACACAAATATTTCCATACTTCTTTTTTCATTCTGTCTCACTTCTATGGGTCAGATCTGAGACTTTTATTAATAGAGAAAAAAGAGTTAAAAGGATTTTTTTACCATTTCATGATAGAAGAGATGGCAAAGGTTGTCTTGAATTTAAAACTCTCTAAAGGAAAAAAAACTCATTCTTCAATTTACTTAACATTCTTACATTTACTTAGAGCATGAGTACTGTGACCATTACAAGGACTGCCAGTTTCAATAATACCTCAGTAAACATGACTTCTGTTATTAAAACTTTCTCAGTTAAGCATCACATTAAAAGTGTAGTGGCCCTTGGGATGGAACTTTCATTCAATAGTTCTGTTAAGCTATAGAAATCACAGAAGCTTTGTGAAATACAGACAATGTCAGATTATGCAGAGTTTTAATAGGAATAAAACCATTTAATGTTAGTATATTTTAATAAAGAAAAAAAGTTAATTTCTGGAAGTAATAAAATAATTATTCCCAAAGTAATGAAATAATGTGCTAGGTCTGATAATTTCAATTGGTTCATTTGCTGTTAATTTTTTTTCCAATTTTAATAGAGTAGTTGCCAGGAAAATAAGTTGAGTGAGAGATGAATGACAAAAGTCCTTCGACTTGCTTTAAAACTAATGTCTGGATTTGTTCTGTAGAAGTTGCTCCTGTCTGCAGCAGCTTCCCTACACTGTGAAATAAAGACATCCAAAGATGTGCAATAGGCTCAAAATCAGTAAGTTACAGCCTCTGCAGTTAAATAGACAGAGGCTTACAGTGTGAAAGACGAGTGCTGGTTCTTGTGTTTCAGTTTGGAGTGTAGGAAAAGGAGGTCTTTGTTCCAGTTTGAAATTCATCATTTACATCCTATGAAGAGAGGGAGATTGCAGAGCCTTCATTTACTGTAAAGAAGCATTGGTTGTTTGACTAAGCCATCTTGCAATGGAAGATATTTCTGTGTGCATGCTCATAATCTGGTTTGTTTGCCATGCAAGTCCTGCTGGAAAAGAATAAGAATGATTTTCTTTCATTGGCAGATGAAAAGAATGCTCATCATTTCTGCTGAAATGAAGTAATTTTTCTTTAGGGTCAAGGAGCCTAATTTTTTTCCAGTCATAAAAATATTGATAATTTTCATAGCCAAAAAGGCTACAGGAGAAACATATTTTTTCTCACTTATATACCATATTTTTCCAGCTCTGAGATTCACTGTTAATAAAGGGAGAAGCCATAATGTCACCATCTTCATAGAAGACAGTGGGTTTCTTCATTTTTTGATGTTTCTGGGGATTATTTACTTTCCAAGACAAAACTTGTTCCTAAAAAGAGAGTAAAATTCTAGTCTATTGTTGTGGATAATTTTCAGTGGCTTCATTCAAACAGTATGGTTTTTCAAACCTTGATTCAGTCATAGTAATCCTAGTTCAGATAGGATGCACATAAAGTTCTGAGACATTTGAGTGGTAAATGGCAGTCACTAATGAGGCATTTGCAAAAAAAATAATGCACTAAAACCTAAAGTAATTGTGTGTTAGATTATATTTTCTCCATTTTCCTCTGGCTTTTTTATATTCATTTCCATTGGTTATTTTTTAAACTGATTGCTTAATGAGAAGTGGCTTTCATGGTATTTATGTTCTGGAAACTAGGAGGAAAGAACTGGCCACAAATTTACGACCTAAGAGAGTCTTGAAAGGAAAAATGTATCTTTATTTTCTGGTAGATAGTGAAAGTAACCAGTATATGAATAACAGGAGTACCTGATACTTTTCTGTTACAGTGTTCAGCTGGAGTCCAACTGAGAGAGCAATAATTGTTATTAGAGTGGTCATGGAATTACTTACAAATAGGTTTTTCTGAAACTTAAGGTGGTTTTTTTTTTTTTTTTCTGATTTCCTTTTAGCTTGTTGCACTTTACTGTGACAGGTTTGTTTTGGTTTGTGGTTTTTTATTTTGTTTGGGGTTGGTTGGTTTGTTTTTTTGTATAGTATCTTTCAGGAAGTGAGTTAGATTATCTTCTGCTAGTTTATAATTGCACTTCTTATCATAGAATTTACTGTTACATTATTTAGTGAAGCAATACACAGAGATAGAAAGGTTGTTATGAATCACAGAATGTGACCTCCAGAGACCATGAAGTCCAGCCCCTCTGCTAAAGCAGCATCACCTAGGGCAGGCTGCACAGAAACACATCCATGTGGGTTTTGAAAATCTCCAGAGAAGGACATTGCACAGCCTCTCTGGGCAGCCCATTCCAGTGCTCTGTCATTTATACTGCTGATGTATGTAAAACTCTCTGTAGATACATTTTTTGAGATGTGATTGTAAGGATACTCTGTAAAACAGCTGAAGTAGCTACATAAAAAGTCATCCTCAAATGGGAAGAAAATACTTGAATCATAACCAAAGCAATTCTCTGAACATGAACTTGTAGAGGATGGTACAAGGACAGGCTCAAAGAGTAAAAGAAAATGTTGTGTGGGGTTTTTTGTTTTGTTTGTGTTTGTTGGGTTTTTTTTCTGTTTTTAAAATTATAAAGTGTCAAGCAGAGACATTGAATCAGTTGTAGTGTTTGAAATAAATGGACTTTGGAGCAAATGGTCTGATACTGCTGAAACTACTTAGTCACCAAGCAGCAAAGGAATAAAGGTTGTGTGCATTGGTAATAGGCAAGGATAACTGCTCATGAAAATGTTTTCTGTTTCATGTCCTTTGTGAAAACCGTACTGGAAATGTGCATTATGACTAGATAGTCTTCCTTCAACAGGAAACTGTCAAGGATTTTCTAAAACAGTTAGAGATATTAAATATTTCTACTTCAATACCTAGACATTATTAAAACTTCAGCATTGGAACCAGTGGTGTCTCTTGTAACGAAGTTGCTTAGCTATAAAAGTGGTTAAAGAAAAATACTTCTATTGATTAAGAAAATAGAATATCATCAATTGTATTGGTTGTGCTTAACTGGAATATATTAAGGCCATACAAAGCAGGTTTTATGTTTAGTTTGTTTGGTGTCTTGGTTTTGGGTTTTTTTGTGGTTTGGTTGTTTTTTTTTCTGTTGTTGTTGGTTGGTTATGGAGTGCTGGTGGGTTGTTTGTTTTTTTTTTCAAGGCCTCCATGCTGCTCTGAGCTTGAAAAATCACTTGTGTCTGAGAATTTGCTGCATGGCTTCTCCAGGAATCACTGTCTAATGATGCATAGAAAGAAAATCTAAGTTTCCACATTAATCACTGTTAAAATACATATACAATTTAAATGAGAAGAATTGAGACTCTTCATTGTTATAGTGTTGTTTTCCTGTGGCAGAGCCCCTGACTACTGCACAACCATACAAACCATGACCCTGTCTTCAGAGCTACTATTACAAAACCACTAGTCAGTGATCTGCCTTCCTACATGGTTGTACAGCATTGGTCATGCTCAATATAAGACAATTAAAGCTATTAGAGTCTGTAATTTACTGTGACATGTAGTCATTTCACATGGCCAGAATATGTTCTTGGACTCAGAGGCTGAAAAGCAGCCAGGGGCTTTAAAATTCTGAAAACAGCAGTGAGTCAGGTTTGGAAAATGTGGGATTGGATATTATACTAAATGCTCAAGGAGAAGAGAAAGAAAATAGGCAAAATGACCACCTACCATCAACCAGTGTGTGTGTATGTGCAGTGAATGTAGACAAGACACATCTCTGCATCCTGAAACAATTATGTTTAAAGTTGTTGCTTTACAGAAAGGTGTCCTTAATTAGAAGGAACATATCTGTAAAGCATAGACAGAACAAAACTGTTCCTGGTTTGCATACAAGTTGTATTTTATTAAAGCAACAAAACATATTAAACCTTTGAGAATTACTTCAGTGCTTCAGAAAGCTTCAAAAAACAATTTTGACTACATAAATGTAGAAGGAATATTTTCCAGGAGTAATACATTCTTTGTAGTAGAGGTTCTGTATGGTGAAACTGAAATCATATTTGCTGCTAGCTTAATTCTTACATGAATACTTTCAGTTATTTTTCAGTTTCACAATTTGTGGACACCAATCCAAAGTTTAATAACAAAACAAATAAATAAACACCACCCAGGCTGGTGAAGGGGCTGGAGCACAGGCCTACAAGGAGCAGCTGAGGAAGCTGCTCTCCTCTATGCCCACAAACTCCACTAGATTGCCTCTAAGTTGATAATTGTTCTTAGAAATGCAAATCTCAATATTCATATTGATAAACTGATGCATTAAAGTTAGATATTTCTGCTTGTAAAGAGTGAAAGGTGATTGTTGACAGGAGAACATTTCCAAAAATATATTACAGAAGCTGAAGGAATTTCACAAGTTGTAGTGTGAGGATGGGTGAAAGACTAAGGTTCAGACGCATTGCTGCTTTATGGACTCTGCAGTAATTGCATATTGATTGCCCCTAGTGTTGCTAATGACAACATTGTATTAATCAAGGGTTTAATACACATTTATGAGAAAGGATTCAGTCATGAACTTAAAACTGCAATTTAAGAGACATTTCTAAGGAGAAATTGTGTGCAGAAGAAACACATATCCTTAGATTATTAATAGGCATTGCATCTACTCAGTAATAAATGGTTATCACCATAGAAAATACCTGGGATTGCACAGCAGAACTCCATTATGCTGTTCCCAGCAACATATGCTACTTAGAGCACTATTTTTTGTCTGTAGCTTGTTTTATAAATATTTTTCACTGTATGCATAAATGCATGAGTTATACTTCTGTGCTTAATATGTAGTGTTTTGATTATTTGTTATACAACTTAGCACAGCACTTGTTTTAAAACAGTTTCTAGGAATTGTGTTAGGAACAGAAATAAAAGACAAGGAATATTCCAAATATTGCACCTATTGTCAGCTCTTGTATGGTTGGTGTTAGTATTTGCTATTAATATATAAAAGCTAAAACCAAGTACCTGGCACATTTAACCTCTGAAATTCATTTTGACCTCATCTCTTTTGACCTTCAGTGTTATGTGAACTGTGTATTTGTAGAGATGAAGCAGTTGTTAAACAATCACTTTAGTTCAGTGAGCTGAGACAAGTATTTCTTCTGTGTTAGGAATGCACAATTTGTCTGTAGGCAACAGGAATCTTTCACATAGTGCAAAGAGCATTGCCAGAGCTGTGCATCTGGTTCTTCTTTTATATCTCACTCTCTTGTACATGATATGGCTAAATGTAAAGAGGTACTACTCTAGTTTACATATCATCAGCTAGGAAATTCCTGCTTAGAAGCCAGGGCTGTCTTGGATGCTAAGTGGTGTACATGTTCAGGGGGAAAAAAAATGAAATCTAAAGTAATTTGGCAAGTGTGAAGCTTTTATTATTTTTGTCACAGAATTTAACCAGGTTGGAAGAGACCTCTGGGATCATCAAGTCCAACCAACTCCTACCCTCTAACAGATGGACACATGCTCTCAATTTGGTGTCATCTGCAAACTTAGTGATGCTCAATCCCCTCATGCAGATCATTGATGAAGATTCTAAATAGGGCTGGGCACAGAACTGATCTCTGGGGGACACCACTTGTGACTGGCTGCCAACTGGATGTGGCACCATTCACCACCACTCTCTGGGCCTGGCCATCCAGCCAGTTCCTAACCCAGCACAGACTGCCTCTGTCCAAGCCATGGGCTGCCAGCTTGGCTAGAAGTTTGCTATGGCAGATAGTGTCAAAGGCCTTGCTGAAGTGCAGGTAGACTACATCCACAGCCTTCCTCATGTCCACCGAGTAGGTCACCTGGTCATAAAAAGAGATGAGATTGGTCAAGCAGGATCTGCCCCTCCTATATGCGTGCTGGCTGGGTCTGATCCCCTGGCCATCCTGTAGGTGTCCTGTGATTGCACTCAGGATGATCTGCTCCATTATCTTGCATGGCACTGAGGTCAGGCTGACAGGTGTGTAATTTCCTGGATCCTACTTCTGACCCTTCTTGAGGATGGGCACCACACTGGCCATCTTCCAGTCTTCAGGGACCTCTTCAGTGAGCCAGGGCTGTTGATAATTGATGGAGACTGGCCTGGCGAGCTCATCTGCCAGCTCTCTCATCACCATAGGATGGATCCCATCTGGTCCCATGGACTTCTGAGGATCCAAGAGGCTGAACAAGTCCATGATTACTTCCTTCTGGATTACAGGGGGGCTGTTCTGTTCCCTGGCCCCACCTACCAGCTGAGGAGGCCAGCTGTCCTAAGGACAACCTCCCTTGCTGTTGAAAATTGAGGCAAAGAAGGTGTTAAGCACCTCTGCCTTTTCCTCGTCTCTAGTCACTACATTGCCCTCCTTGTCCAATAAAGAGTGGAGGTTATCCCTGATGTAATCTTTTTCATATAAAATTAAGTGAAACTATATTTTTTTTTTCTTTTAATATTAGGAAGTTAGGAAGCAGCAATTTCAGCAAAATCATAGGTAGGTAATAAAAAGTACTCCTACCATACCCTAAAAATATACTGAAATTAGAGCTTTATGGAATTACCTGTAGACATGTTTACTTTCTAGCAACAGATATTTTCTGAGCTGAGTCTATCTATGAAATTTACACAACAGAAGAGAGTTGTTCTTCAAGGAAAATCTCTTTGGGAATCCAAATGAACAGTATTGATCAGTTTACTGTTATCACTTTGAAGTTATGGTGTGTTTCTGCAGTATGTTAGCAACAAAAGGAAAACCAGGGGAATGGTGATGTCAGTGCTCTGTGAGGCATGAGCGCTCATAGCAAAGGATATAGTAAAGAGTGAGGAACAATGCTGCTTTGACCTTAGATTTTAGTGGTGTGGTTTGTCCTCAAGCATCTCTGACTTCATAATAGAGTCTAGGAGTTAAGTGTTGCATGCAGTAGTAGAAGATCAAGTCGGTGACCATATAAACTGATTAAACATGTAGAAGTCCATGGGACTAGGTGAAATGATTCTAGTGTTATTGTGAAGCCTCTCTATGACATCTTCAAAAGGTCATGGCATTTGGGGATAGTTTCTGATGAAGGTTAAAAAAATGTAAATGTCACATCTGTCTTCATGAAGGACAGGGAACAGGATCCAAAGAACAGACTACTCTACCTTCATTCTGTCACTAGCAAGAGTGTGGTGTCAGTTCTGCCAGAAACTCTGTCCAGATGCATGAAGAATAAGAAAGTGGGGGAAGCAGCCCACTTGTTTTAGACAGGACACATTGTTCCTGGCTGTCCTCTAATCATATGGCTAATGATGTGGATATGAGGAAATCAATGAATAGTTTTGCCTCATTTCTAGCAAGACCTTCCATCGTATCCTTGTAGCTGAACTGGGGAGATGTGAGCATAAAACTAACTGGAGTCTAGTCTCAAAGGGTTGTCACCAGTAGTGCAAAACTCAGAAGGTGACTAGTGTTCCTCAGGGCTGAATAGAGGAGACGATAATGTTTTAATGTCTTCATTAACAACCAAGGTGATGGGAAGAAGTACACTTCAGCAATACTGCAGATAACTCCTGGCTGAATGCGAGTCAGTAGGTTGTCCTTACAATGATGAAATCCAGCTATATACTTGTCTGTATTAGTAAGAACACAGACTGCAGATTGAGTGAGGTGATTCCTGCTCTCTGGCGCTTGAGACGAGTTCTAGGACACTGTATCCAGTTTGGACTTCTCCTATACAAAGCGAAAAAATAGATAGACTGAAACAAGACCAACTGAGGTCCTGAAGTTCAAGGGATTTCGGCACGTGTGATACAGGAATAGGCCAAAAGAACCAGGTTTATTTAGCCTTAAGCAGTACAGGAGGCTCAGTGGAGACTGTTTGAAGATGTTGGAGTAGCCTCACAATGATACTTACCAGCACACTCAACATTGCCGTCTGCAGCTAGCAAATGGGAGAGTGTTGGGAGGGTACCCAGACTGTTCTCAGAGTCTTCACAGAGGTTGCAAGAAGGGAAGTTAAAATTCAAAGAGCATGTTTTTAAATTGTTTTTGTTTTTACTTTAAGAATGGTCCAACACTGAGTACCTAGAGAGTCTGTGGGATCTTCATCCTTGGAAATAGTCCAACACTGAGTACCTAGAGAGTTCGTGGGATCTTCATCCTTGGTAGTGTTCGGAAGTCACTGATTTTGAGGTCTGCACTGAGGTGGTCTAAAGAGGTCTCTTCCAAGCAAAACTATTGACTGATCTGTTGTGTATAATATGTTTATTTGTCCACTGCTTCTATTATTTATTATCATTAGAGCAGTAAATATAGGAGTCTTTCTAGAAGTTATCATTGCATCCACCACCCTCCAGGCTTCATTTTCTGAGGTACTTTTAGAGCAGATGTTACGTATTGCAGTCTGTGGTTCACTAGTTCACCCTTGAGCTCATGTAGTAATTCCTGGATAAATGATGTTTGCTTCTCACGAGCTGTTGTTCCTTTTTCAATTAGTTACACAATCTGTTCTATGCACACTTCAGTTTGAGACAATTCTTCTAGCTAGTCACTCTCTATGATCTCCCAGACTACTTCAGCGTGGGAAACTGCACTGCATACAAATCCAAATAAGTCATTAAGAGTGTCAGCTATTACCTTTTTGTCTTTATGTGTTCCTGTTGTGCTGGTCTTTTCATTCTACAAAGTCTCTAGGAAGGATCCTGCTCTGGATATATTTGAGAGAAATTTTGTTATGAATTTTCATGTATTTTTCTAGCTCCTTTTTGGAATTGAGACAGTATGAAACCAAGAAATTTTCTCTCAGGAAGGATGATTTCCTCTATTGAGAAGGAAGTTAAGTGAGAATTCACCGCTTTGGGAAATACCCATGACTAGGTCTGAGTTCCAGAGTGCAAATTATGCCTGGAACTTAAAGACGCTTTGAAACCTGCAAAGTACTATAAGTTGGCTTAAAACTATTAGAATAGGGGAAACAGTGGGATTTTTATGAGAAGGTACAATTTGACTGTTACATAGAACTGAAGTATGTAATTTTATATTATTCACTCTAGGTTAACAGTATTACAATTATTGTTTCTCACTTTTGTTTTAAAGAATTTTACTTTTCCCAAAGTAAATGAATAATGAGCTGTGCTCTTACTGAGTAGTTAATCTTCAAAGCACGTTAAAAATACTAATTAATCCTTGCCAAAATCCCTGTTGAGTACTGTACACAGGCATTATATTCCTTTCACAGATGGTAAATGTAGTTAACATTTCTCAACTAGTGCTGGAGAAAGCTTCTGTTTCCAGAAGCCCATCCAGTTCTGTCAATTTGGTTTTTTCCACTAAAACCTATCATTACTGAGATGGCTGTGAAGTGGAAAAAACATTCTGGCTTTTAATAGGCATTTACATCTCCATAACTCCAACTTTGTTTCAGGTTTGTGTAATATGCTGCTCTGAATTCAAGATGGTTAAGTTTAAACTTCAGAGGAGTTTGGTATTGGTCATGGATGAACTAGTTGGAATCTGATTGTTAGTTTGCTGAATGCAGGCTGTTGTTTAGCAGTGGTGATCCAAGCTCCTTGATACATGGTTTAATAAACAGTAGGGTTTTACCCAGTTCATCATCCTTTGAATTAAAATTTTGCTTAAAATTGCTTGCAGTTATCAGAGGTTGGACATATTTAGCATTTAAAAATAAAAAGCATCCTTTAATAGTCACTCTTTTATATAAGTTTAAATAATTTGAGAATTAACTTGAAGTGATGCAATTCCCATAGTTGAAAGTTGTTAGGTAATCTATGATCAAGCTATTTGTTGTTTGATTTGAAGCAGTCCTTCAGACTATTTCTTAAATGTGAACAAAAATGTATTTTGGAGGTTGATTCACATTGTGTCTGATTCCATATGCATATTAAGCTGTGATAAGATGCATCTTATTCTATGTGGTGATGACAAATACGAGAAACTAATTAAGGCTTGCCAGTACATGGTCATATCGTTCTTGTTCTGAACCTCTCATTCAGAAACTCTTTAAAACTACTGAATGTCTTGTGTCAGTGTTAAATGTAATAATAATTAGTGCCTAAGTTAGGCTGCTCTGTACCTTTTGTGGGAAGTCCTTTACATGCTAGAGCTTTTCATATCATCAGCATTCCTAAAAATCGAGATGTTGTTTGCATTCATTCTTATAGTTTTCATCCTTTAGGTCTCTTTGAGTGCTGTGTAATGAGAGTGGCTTTAGCTGAGCTGCTAAACATGTCATGTCTCCTTCTGTGGTTCTATTTTTGTCCTGAAAGTCACCACAAGAAGGATGTGATCTGGCTCTGTTCCCTCTACTTAGATGTGCACTTGTGATATTTAGCTAGGTTGTGTGCTTAGTTTCTTCTGCAGTAGAGCATAAGAAAACAAAGCACTCATGTATGATGTTCTCAAACGGGAGGTGATCGTTCAGTATTCTGAAATGGTGGCCCATTATGAAGGGAGACTCCAGTGGGAAATCAGTGAGTGCAGTCTGCTCCCTGAAGGCATTCACCTTCACAGTATCACAGTATCACCAAGGTTGGAAGAGACCTCATAGATCATCAGGTCCAACCCTTTACCACAGAGCTCAAGGCTAGACCATGGCACCAAGTGCCACGTCCAACCTTGCCTTGAACAGCTCCAGGGATGGCGACTCCACCACCTCCCCGGGCAGCCCATTCCAGTGTCCAATGACTCTCTCAGTGAAGAACTTTCTCCTCACCTCCAGCCTAAATTTCCCCTGGCGCAGCCTGAGGCTGTGTCCTCTCGTTCTGGTGCTGGCCACCTGAGAGAAGAGAGCAACCTCCTCCTGGCCACAACCACCCCTCAGGTAATTGTAGACAGCAATAAGGTCACCCCTGAGCCTCCTCTTCTCCAGGCTAACCAATCCCAGCTCCCTCAGCCTCTCCTCATAGGGCTGTGCTCGAGGTCTCTCACCAGCCTCGTCGCCCTTCTCTGGACATGCTCAAGCATCTCCATGTCCCTCCTAAACTTCAACCTTCATTTGTACAAACTGGAAGTGTGGCATGGAAGAGCATCCATCCTGTTAAATGCAGGCTGACAGTAGTATTGAGATTACTGTACCTAATCTGCTGTTAGATACATCAAAGTTTATATGTGTTTGCTTTTGTATATGTGTGGGTTTGTATTTCAGTTATTCTACTGGGATGAAAATGATACTGGATAGTTTAAGGTGATAAATTAAAATAACAAACTGCAGAATTACTCTGCCATGAACTGTTGTGATTGGTGTAATTTTAAAATCTCTCCTTCACACAATGTTCATAATCCTTTTTTTGAGTAGATTTTTACTGCATAATCAGCTATTACTCTGCTAGAAACTTGTTATAGGCTGGAAAGTGCCAGAATTCATCCTCCCATTTCTGTTACCAAAGCAAACAGTTGGCTTCAAAGGTTGAGATACCCTGTGACATGCTGTTCTGGCCTATAGCTTGAAAGGGAAATCAGTTTTAGTCATTCATTTTCAACTGAATATCTACTCATAAATATGATTCTTGTTGAGGTGTCTTTGTATTAGCTTTTGTGTTTAAAAGCAACACCAAAAGAAGAATCAGATTCCCTGCAACTCAGTCCTAATGCCGAGGGAATGTTTTAACAATTTATCTGTTTTGCTTCAAACCTAAAAGCACTCTGGACTAAGTAAACTAAGTTTGGGGAGGGGGCATTTGGTTTTGTTTATTTGCTTTTTGTTGTTGTTTGTCTGTTTGTGATTTTTTTTTCTGGTTTGTGCTGTTGGTTGGTTTAGTGTTGTTTATTTTTTGGGGGGGGTTTGGTTTGTTTGTTCTTTTTGTGTTTATTTGTGTTCAGTCGTTGGGCTTTGTTGTTTGTTTTCCAGTAAAATGCTTAGCTGATTGCATAAACATAATCTATTGTACCAGTATGTGTTAACTGCTAGGGCAAATGACAGCCTTTTATCTATATAGAGCTTGGTCACATAACTTATAGTACATAGAAGATTTAAATATGTGACACACTAATAGAATGCTTCCCTAGCAGACATTGTCAGAAAACATAAAAAGCACTACTTATTCATTCTGCCACTCTGGAAGATTTTTTAAGAGTTTCATTTCTGAGCCTTGAGGTGTGGGAGAGTAGGGAATAAAAGCTCAACAACAAAAGTAAATACACCAAAAAAACACACAAAAAAACCCCACCCCAACACACCAAAACAAAACAAAAAACCCAATAAACCCAAACAAAAAACCAAAACTCAAAACCCCAACAAAAAGAAAACCAAAACCCAACCCTTCCACTCCTAAAAGGTAGCCTGTTTAAGTAAGTTTTCTGCTATTAAGTGTTAAAACTTCAGACTTTCTAGGATGGTTGTCAAACCACCAGATTTTCATCTGTATTTATATGCTAAGTTCAAGAGAGTTGTTGAGATGCTGGAACGTGTCCAGAGGAGGGCAGCAAAGGTGGTGAAAGGCCTGGAACACAAACCCTATGAGGAGAAGCTGAGGGAGCTGGGGGTGTTTAGCCTGGAGAAGAGAAGGCTCAGGGGGGACCTCATTGTTGTCTACAACTACCTGAAGGGAGGCTGTAGCCGGGTGGGGGTTGGGCTCTTCTCCCAGACAACCAGCAACAGAATAAGGGGACACAGTCTCAAGTTGTGCCGGGAAAGGTATAGGCTGGATGTTAGGAAGAAGTTCTTCACAGAGAGAGTGATTGGCATTGGAATGGGCTGCCTGGGGAGGTGGTGGAGTCACTGTCCGTGGAGGTGTTCAGGAAAAGCCTGGCTGAGGCACTTAGTGCCATGGTCTAGTTGAATGGCTAGGGCTGGGTGCTTGGTTGGGCTGGATGATCTTAGAGGGCTCTTCCAATCTGATTGATTCTATGATTCATTTCATGATTAAATGATTATTTTTTTTTTTTGTGACATTGCAATATATGCAATTACATGTTACTTCACAGTTACTTTGTTGCCTTTGGTGGTGGTTATTGCAGCTGATGTAAGTCTACATTTGAAATGTAATAATGGCTTAAATTATGATATTTTATTGGCATCTTAAACAGCTCCGTGATACATGACAAATCCTTGTGTTAAAATTAAAATATTAAACTAAAAGATTCATTTCTTTAAGGTCATGGAGTAGTCTGTGCCTAGAGGGCCATGACACATCTATAATGGCTTTTTGAGCACAGCCTCATAAAGGGAAAAAATGTTGCTAGGTTATTCTGTTAAGAACCTCCAGTTTACTGACTTGAAATAGGCATTTTACCTATTGAACGACTGCAAAGAAGATGCTTGAGATCTGTGGGTTTTTGAGAACAAAGACTTCTAGTCTGCATGGAACCTATACCTTTTGTGGCATGGTGGCTTAGCAGATCAGTGGGTTTCCACATATTTGGGTTCTTCAAAAATAGCAAGGTTAAGGGAATGGAACATTTCTCTTATGAGAAGAGACTGAGGGAGCTGGGGCTCTTTAGCTTGGAGAAGAGGAGACTGAGAGGTGACCTCATCAATGTTTAGAAATATGTAAAGCGTGAGCGCCAGGGAGAATGGAGCCAGGCTCTGCTCAGTGGTGCCCAGTGACAGGACAAGGGGTAATGGATGGAAGCTGAGGCATAGGAAGTTTCATGTAAACATGAGGATGATTTTTTTTTCCTGTGAGTGTGATAGAAGACTGGAAGAGGCTGCCCAGGGGGGTTTCGGAGTCTGCCTTCTGGAGATATTCAGAACACGCCTGGACGTGTTCTTGTGTGTGCTGCTTTAGGTGATCCTGCTCTGGCAGGGACCTTGGACTGGATGATCTAGCATGTCTTTGAAAGAGCTGCCATGAACTTTTTTAGGGACATGTTGACTAAAAAAAATAATTAATGGAAGGATAAGCAATGTGATAGTGTAAGTTTTTTTGCCCAGGGTGGTGGTGGAATCACTATCCCTGGAGGTATTTAAAAGATGAACAGATGTGCTGCTTAGGGAAATGGTGTTGTGTTAGTGGTTTAGGAACAGTTATGGGATCACAGGCTCTATGCAAGCAGCTGGAGGTGACAATCTCTAAGGTGTTTTCCAACCTCAACAATTCTATGATTCTGTAGTAGGTGAGACACAGATGCTGCACCATTTTTGCCATTGCTAAAACTAAATTCTTTGTTATCCTAGCATTACATTCCTGTGCTTATTTTTCTGTGTGCTTTATAGTAAATTTATTTTGATGCTAGTTACAAAGTAGGTGAATATGAAAGATTTCCTAAGGCTTTCTTGATGCAGTAGTTTGCACAAAGAAGAGATTTGTAGTGCACAGTGGGAAGTGGGGACTCCAGAAAGTAGAGAATACTACTTGTGACATACTATAATGATAGCCAAGTATATGCAGCACCAAGCATATTCAGTACCATTTCCTTTATTTACCCTGAGACACACCTGTTCATTACAAGGAAATGAAGCAAAATTAAACTACTTGCTCTAATAGAGCAGTTAATATACTGCAGGGTGTAATGGTTTACTTCTTGCCTTTTCCAGAAGGCTGTTTGACTTTCACTTTCAGATACCTTCTTTTAATTTGCTATATTGCAAAATTAAAAGACAACATTACTTCAGCAGTCAGTAGTAGTTTTCTTGAATGCTTTATAAGTCTGCAGCAGGTTATTAGGCTTAGAACAATGCCAATTTTGACTGCAGTTTAACTCAGCAAATTAGCCTTAGCACATAAATCCTCAGAATGTGTATGCTCCTTATCACAAGCCAGGGCTGGAAAAAGGAAGAACTTTGCATGGTAATTCATGGATTACAAGCACTTTTCACAGAGCATCAGGAAAACTACTGCACTGAAGTCCTTTCAGAACAATTCTGCTGCGTTTCTGCTCATTATGAATAATCAAGAAACAGGTCCACCAGGTGCCGTTTGAAAATACCAGCATCTGCCACCACGAGTATTTACAGTACTTTTTAACACTACATTGTGTTTAAATAGTTGAATTTGGAACACAAATAATTGCATTTACAGCTATTCTCACAGAACTGGAATAGAAATAGTGCAAAATGAAACTGGAAAAAAAGAAGTAAAATATAATTGTGGAGCTGAAGGAAGGAATAAAATCTCTCTGACATCTAAAAAGTGAGACTATGACCCTGCAGCCTGTTTCAGCATCTCTCTGATGGGTTTGGGTTTTTTTGAGGACAATGTGAGACAAGAATAATTATCAGTAATTTTTATTATATTCTTATTTTTGAGAAAATTTGCTTTTTAAAATGTCTGCTTCGTTTAACCAGTACTTAATGGTAGATGTTTTTTAATATCTGCATTTCTTGTAATATGGTATTGCACAGTGTGGAATCATAAGTATAAAGTTAAGCATTTAATCCTGCTGATCTTATTTTAGTCAGAAACTGTGAAGTGGTGGTGCAACCACAGAGAAGTTTCCACAGCATTTAAGCCAGACAGCTCTCTAATGTTCTCTTTCCTTCCTCCTGCACTGTTCTTCCTATTATGCCAAGGTGAAATGGTTCAGAGAGATAATCTGGTTGATAAATATTTATCTTAGATGGGAGTTTTTTTGTTGTTGTTTGAATTGGTTTTATGATTTATCTTCTGAATCTGCTCTTTATGAACTGAGATAAATGCCAGTGCCTTGTCAAAGGGAAGAGTAAGGGTACTGCAGCATTTCAAAGATAGGAATTATGAAAACTTTGTTCCTTTAGCTTAAGTTTAAGGTTAAAACTGTCGTGAAACCGCATGCTGGGTTTAAAAATTACCAGCTTGTCATATTACTTCTGACAAATAATTGTATATAAGCTTTGTTATTCAGAACTGTATCTCAAGGTTAAGAGAGAGAAACTTTTTTTACATAGCTTTCCTGCTGCAGAAGGTGGAAGTACAGACTAGTACCCACTTTGAATTCAATGCATGACTTGTTTCCTGTTCATTCCTTGCATCATAAGGGCAAACTGTCCACATCAAAACAATGCTTTATTACTTTTTTTTTTTTTATCTTAGGTATAAAGTATCAGAAACATGTTTGAATATAGTCAGTCTGATCAACCATTATATCATTATATAGCACATAGAGTAGTAGAAATTCTTTGGTATTTTTGTATTTTCACAATTTATGAATGTTGACAAAATGCTGAGTTCTTGTGTTTTGTTATCACTGCAGTTCTTTTGTAGATTTGCAGATGATGTGCCCGTGCTGAAATATTATATTCACATGGCCTGGCATCATGTATAGTAGAGATAAAAGAATGCTATTTATTTATTCTGTTAAGGCTAACTTTGACTGGACCTTTAGCTTGGATTTTAGATGACCTATACCTATCACCTGCCTAAGCATAGTTTCCTCTGGAGCTTTGCTAGAACACTTCTTTGGATGGTGAACTTTGATAAATAGCTATGGATTACTCTGTTTCATAGAGGTTTCTGTGATGTTATGTAATGCTTTATTTTGTCAGAACATTATTTAGGATTAAGCCAAATGCCATCCAAGTTATGAATGAATTTTAATGTTTGGAGGGAGCATTATCTGCTTTTTCTAAATCTCTTGAGCATGCATTATCTGTTCAGGAAATGCTTAATAGTATTCATGAATGTACACTCTGATTATTCATGTAAGAAGGAATTTAGCGTTCCCTAATTATTTTTCTTATTACTTTCATGTTCTTCTGAAGAAATCTGGAAACTGCTGTGATGCTTTTGGCTGCCTTTATTTATTGTGCTCTTGCTCACTAGTTATATCAGTGCATCCTAGAGCAGTTAATGGGATCTGGAGGAGTTTTCAGTTGTGGGGTTTTTGGATGTTTATTAATCAGTGGAAAGCAGTCAGTAAGAGAAGACAGAGATAATCTTTGTTTGTAATTGATTAAAGGATGTCCTCTGCTTAAAGAACAAAAATCTCCCAGCAGGACAAGTATTGGATATATTTAGGTATTTATTAGAGGTCAATAACAACTGAATCTTTTCTTCATATTTGGACAAAAATCAGGCTCACTTTTAAAAAAATAAATGTTGGCCTCTACTGCTCTCATTTGTAGTCCCAGATTCTACTCCCATTTACTGTAATCATAAATGTTGCTTATTCTCATGCAGCACTGTGTGACCCCTGTACCAGTACCATTGCTTGTTTATTTTTCAGTCTAGAGAAGTCATTTCTAAAACCAAGCACACAGAGTTTTTCTAGGACATTCTCTAACAACTTTATTCCCCTAAGAAAAAAACATAATAAAGTTTGTATTAAGTTGTTTTCACTTCAAAAATGCATTTTATGTTAAAGAGCATAAACTAGGGCCTGAAATGATGTCATATCTCTAGTTATTAATAATTAACTGTTGTGAAAACAAGTAAGACAGCTTCAAAAGAGGCAAAACAACCAACAAAACTACTTGATAGATAAACATCAGGGGAAAATATCTGTAATGAGTCCTATTAGCTGGTAGAAACAAAGTTGTAAAAGAATTTAGGGCTAGAAAGGAAACTAAGGCTTACAACTCCAAATCTGAATTGGAAGAGCTAAGTGGAGGTGAGACTGGTGGAGTGGTGGGTAGTGGCAAGTTCTGTCATAGTCAGTTGCATGCTTTGCTTTCTATTCTTTTACCTCTCTCTTTTGCATCACTTTCTGAAGGTGACAAACGTTTTAGTGCAGCTGACTGCATTTTATAATGTATTACTTTAGGTTCATTTTGTTATTGTGCTACCTTTGTCTTCAAGGTTTGTGCTTTTTGTTTGGATTGGTTTTGCCCTATGATATATTCCTAAAGAACATTCATCCCTGTTCTCAGCCTTCGTTTGACTAAACTCTCTACAGGTTTACATTTTTCCCTACCTTGTCTCCTAATTAGTGTTTATAACTCTTTTCCACATCTGGTTTATCATTCTTAAACAAATGTAATCAGGACATAGAATTCTAGATAATGCCATCTTGATGCTTTGTGAATTAAAATCAATAATATCTATCTTGAAAACTAATTTAGTTTACCTTTTGAAATTGAGATTTGAAGCAGGGCGGGGAGGGGGAAAGCCACACATCTTAAGATTGATGTCCTTGACTCCTTGAGTGCCCAGAAGTAGGAGGTATTTTCAGGAGATACTGTTGTACAGAATACCATGGATATTTATTGTACTTGGGGCTATTTTAGGAAGGTTGATGATAATAATTCTGCAAATATTGCAACATGCATGAAATACATCCCATCTCATGCTGCATCTGCTGGGTGTAGCCAGACATGCAGTGCTTGGGCTTTATAAGAAGTTGTGGTTTATTTTAACTGCATTCCCATGTAGTCTTGAAGTGGTTAGCTTCAGGGTATCCCAAAGTTTGTTTTAGTTCCAGAAATTTAAATTCTTTGGGTCAAAATTTGCATTCTCTTATGACTACATCATTATTATGTCTTAAAGCTGTTATGCAATCAAATAATACAGCTTTCTTCTCTTTTCCTTATTTAGAATATCTGTAGACTGGTTTTAACAGCTTAGATCTTTGAAGTCTGAATTTACTCTTGAAAAGAGCGAATTACCATTTCTTAGTCTTCCATTGGTGAATCCAGACAGACTCACCAACTGCCTTTCATAAAGCAGTGCAATGCTTATTTAGTTCATAAATGTATTGGGATGGAGGATAGTGTGGTGTATTTAAATCATTAAAAACATTTGGTGGTGTCTTTGGAGAGGCAATGCTAAGTGGAGATTTCACTGTTAAAATCAATAAAATATCATGGAAGTAGTTGCTTTATTTACTTTGATGTTACCTGTATTATCAAGGTCAAAATGTGCATCTTTTTCCCATCTTATCCTGAAGAATACATGCTTTTACCTCACTACTCGCTTTTACCCAGCATTATGAACAGCCAGACATTAAAAAAAGTGTGATTAAGTCACTGTGGAGTTAGGAGACAAGCAGGGATAGGATTAATTTTACAGGATTTAACCTAAGCAGTCAGGAAGAGTTTGTAGACAGCTGAGTTGAGAAGTGTGGATTCTGTGCTGTTACTCAGTCTTGAGCTGTCGTTAATTACTTCTCCCCACTTATTTGCATACATCTATTATTTCTTGAAGTAATTGTGACAAGTGCTGTTCCAGGTAAGATCTTCACATTTGCATGTCTCAGAACCCCAAGACTTTTACTGAAACATTAGTCAAGCCAGTGGTTTGTCACTTGTCAAGCCCACATAAGGACTTTTCACTGACACAGTTTCAGAAAATTAAAAATAGATCAGTTTAATGTATTAAAGTGACAGATAAAATAGATCCAGAACAGCCCTTGATAAATGCACTAACCACAAAAATTGAACTTGGGTTAGCAGCTCGCAGGTAAACATCTGACGCAGTGGGAGATGCAAGTCTTTGCAGTACCATTAATATGTAATACAAATGCTAGCAAAAGTTAAGCTGTTGTACTGGTTTAAGACAGTCTGATCTAACAACACTCACTCCCATGATCAGGAGCAAGTAAAACACACTAAAAGCCCTGTGGATTGAAATAAGGAAAGTTTAATGAATGTAATGCAGCGGAACTGGACCGGGGAATGTTGGTCAACACGTGGCCGAGTATGAGGTAACAACGCACTCAGATAGTCGAGAAGGCTAACAGCATCCTAGCTTGTATCAGAAATAGTGTCACCAACAGGACTAGAGAGGTGATTGCCCCGTTATACTCAGCACTGGTGGGCCTGCACCTCTAATACTGTGTTCAGTTTTGTTTCCTTACTGCAAAAAAAGACATCAAAGATCTCTAACATGTTCACAGAAGGACAATACTTCTTCACTGAAGGGGTTGTCAAATGCTGGAATAGATTCCCTTGGAAGGTAGTTGAATCTGGAGGTATTTAAAAAACATGTAGACGTAGTGCTTGGGGACATGGTTTAGCTATGCTCTTGGTAGTGTTAGGTTAAAGGCTGGACTTGATCTCAAAGGTCTTTTGCACCCTAAATGATTTTCTGGGTCTGTGTTCTGACTACTGTTGCATTTTTAAAGCTACTCCAGCTGGCAAGGAGCTCTTTAAGGAGATGTTGTAGATGTGATGTCCTCAAACTCAGCTTGGTTGCGTTGAAATGTATGATTTTCACCTCTCTTTGGGATCTCATATACTGCTCCATGCTTGTCAGTGTCACATAAAATTGTGTTTAATCAGTGAGGCTGAAGCTTGCATTGCCTAGAATAGGCAAGACACCTTCTGCCTGTTGAAATAGAGGCCACTAAACTGCCAATTTGTTGGACTCTAAAATATGTATTGTTTACAAGATCTCTTACTTTATCTTTGATTCATTTCACTATATTTCCAACACTGGCCACATATAAAATGGCATTTATTTTGTGTTTCTCAAAACAAATTCTCATATTCATTCATATTGTCACTCCAATATTTATTCACATCCTGAAATGCTCTTGACACTTCGCATATGTTTCACTGGCATACAGTCAAAGAGGACTTTTCATTGTGAACCTTCCCATACCCCCTTCTCCAGATGACAGATGTCCTGTTTGCTAACTAGTTTGCCAGAGATTACTTGAAACTATTATTACTTTATGTTTTTAGAATATCTTAAAGACAGCAAACACATGGTACAGGCCACAAAGGTAGAAATATATTAATTGTTTCATTAGGTTGTTTGTTTCTTTGTTCTCCAAGAAAATAATTAAATGAACAACAAGAGAATAGATTAGAATAAAATGTGTAACAGTTCACCTTAAAACAGATTACTGCCTCAAAAATGGATTGCTGTGCCACAGTAACAGAAAATGTTGCTAGGAGTTATGTTCTCTCTTGTGAATGTAGTTAATAACTTGATCATGAAGTGAAGGGAGGATAGGAGAATAGTTTACTGTGCCCCAAGCAGAGTGGCATCCCAGTATGTGGTCTAATAAGCTCAGCGTGGCTTTAATTCAAAACCTGCTGGTGACAAAATTTATGTTTGCAAAATGTATTTTTCCAGACTGTTTTGATGACTACATACCAGAAATGCAAATAGAAGATTACGTTTTAGGCTTTACTGATGAAAAAGAGGTGAATTATTTAAAATATGGGATTGATAGGGCCAATCAAAAAATGCATGGCCAGCAGATGGAGAGAGCTAATTCTGCCATTTTGCTCTGGTGAGACCTCATCTGGAGTGCTTTGTCCAGGTCTGGAGCCCTTAACACAAGAAAGATATGGGCCTGATGGAGTGGGTCCAGAGGAGGGCCACAAAAATGATCACCTCTACTACAATGACAGATTGTTCAGCCTGGAGAAGAGGAAGCTCTGGGGTGACCTTGTAATGACCTTCTAGTACCTGAAGGGGGCCTACAGGAAGGATGGAGAGAAAATGTTTACAAAGGTCTGCAGTGATAGGATGAGGAGCAATGACCTCAAACTAGAGAAGAGTAGATTTAGATTGGATGTTAGGAAGAAGATCTTTACTATGAGGGTAGTGGAACACTGGAACAGGTTGCCTGGGGGCGCTGTTCCTGGAAATATTCAGAGCGAGGCTTGACAGGGCTCTGGGCAACCTGCTCTGGTTGAGGATGCCCCTGCTTACTACAGAGGGATTTGGACTAGATCACCTTTGGAGGTCAATTCCAACCCAGACCATTCTATGATTCTGTTTTGACTGTGCAGCATCAAAATTTTTCTTCCCTCAGATAACTGCAGTTAAGTTTTTCTTCTTAAATTACACATATGTGAAGGTCAAGTGTCAAGACAATGGAGCCAGGCTCTTCTTAGTTGATGTCCACTGACGGGACAAGGGCCAATGGGTACAGGAGCATGCAAAGTTGTATGTGAACATAAGGGAAATTCTGTAGTGGATGCAACAAGAGACTGTGATCCTTTTATACCCCTGAGGTGTAGAGGTGGCTTCCCCAGGGAAGCCCATTTGCACAAAGCATCTTCCAGTATAAACTCTGTTATTGTGGAGCAGCTGCAGCATGTTTAACACAAGGAAAGAGGGAAATCCACGTAACAAACCTCTTTCCATATTAAACCATCTGCCAGGAACTGTCCTGGTCAGCAGCTTGAGAAAGGAAGTCATTGAGAGCCATCAGGGGCCATCAGAAGCCATTTCTTTGGCTATGATAGGCCAGGTATGGACACACACTGAGACAATGTGAAGTAGGGCTCTCTCAAAGTGTACAAGCTACATACAGTTCTACTGCATCAGTTTTGGGGTGGATTAATATCAGATGATCATTTCTTTTCGCTGAAGTCAGAAATATGACATTTCAGATGACAATAAAAGGAAGGTATAACACAGAAGTAGAATACTTGAACTCTGCAGATACCAGTGAAGATTCTGGAGTGCTTCTCTTAGATACAGTGAGACACAGCCAAATGTTTTCTATCGTAGCAGCATTCATGTTTCCCTTTGCAATCACTGTGTTTTCTTCCTGCGTGTCCAATATATGGTTTCTAGAAGGAAATCCTGTTTTCTACTAAATAAATGTATTAGAACTGGAAGGCAGTATTCTCCTCAGGTCTTAGAGGTATCAAAACCTTTATTTTATTCATAATCTACTAAAACAAGTACTGTAATATATGTCATTATTATTTCTTCCCAAAATACATTGAAACTGAGTACAGACTATTGAATGCCTTTATAACTCTGGGACTATGATCTCAATTTCATCTTTTAATCCTAGCTGTGATGTATTATTTCATTTTAGGGAAACTTAGTAGTAAAAGATTAAATGCTTGTAATTCTCTCTCATCTTACACCTAGTATCACAGAATGTTTTCAAGTGGCTTTCGACTGCACTTAAAGAACTATTACTTTCTGTTATTCCATGCTGTATCAGCCATCTAGCAAGCATAACATTTTCTCTATTGTCTATTCAAAATTATCTGTTTAGATTTCTATTGCCCTTTTTATCTTATATCCTACTCTTTTGTATGATAGATTTAACAATGAAATGAAATTAATGAATTTATTTCCATCAGAACTTATGAAATCCTTACTTATTGGAGTTCAGTTTCTAATTTCTTTTTTCATAGTTGCTTGATGGAAATATTGGCTATGAAATATTGTACATACTATATTAATGCCCTTAATCAGTTTGATCAAAACTTATAATAGATGTAATTAGCAAAGCTGAATGTTAATTCATACATTTGAGTTGTCCAATTTATTTTTATTCATTGCCATTGACGTTGTGTTTTTCCTCACTGATTATGTCTGCTTTTGAAAAAGGATAATAATGACTTAGCTACTAATTATTCTTCCATTTCTTTATATATATATTTTATCTGTAAAGCATGTTTTATGTATGCAACTTTGCCACAGGTTAAAAAAGTCACCATTGGAGCTAAACTTATTGCATGTGTACAGCCAATAGCCCAGAAGGCAAAAATCTTCCTGATAATAGGGGCTCTGCTGGAATTAGTACAGCCTAAATGGTGGAAATACTTTTCCAGTCTTTGCCTTTTGTTGCCATAGTTTCTATGCTGAATGAAATGTGCCTTTGGGAAGGTCTGATAGGAAAGAAATGCTTTTTTAGGCTAAATATTTATAAAATTGAAATGGAAATGGTGCAATAGTTGAAAACATTGGTCTGCTTACTTTCTCAATTATTGGCCCTTTTGTTGATATCTGACATGTTCTTATCGAAATTACTGTTTGGATGCCTGCTAATGTTATAATTTCTGTAGAATATTTCTGACTCTAGATAGCAATTAGCATAATTGCCTTGATATTTCTTTGTCTTTAGAACTCTTCAGTAGGATCTGGGCGATTGAATGTATTTAACATTCTCTTTTTGCTGTTCCACTCCCTTGCCCCTCATTGCATTTGCATTTGAGGGTTCTGAATAACTGAAGTGAGCTTTCAGCCATGAATATCACTGTTATGGTAAAATTAAATACTGCCTTTTACTTATACTTCCAGCAAATTCATGAAGACTCCATTCATTCCCACTCACTGACAAAATTATTAATGTGATAAAAAATTTAGCATCTACACCCCCACTATTTCAAACCAGTGCTTTATTCAATTGACTTTTTTACTTCATTTCTTTCTATCTGTATTTTTGCTGCTAAAAGGGTGATTGTCTTAGATGTAACTTAGGGTGCAAAGGTTGTGGTGTTATTGCAAAAAAAAAATTTTAATACCATTGTAAAGAAACTGAAGAAAATTAAGGTTTACCTTTACTCTTCAGCATAGGTGTTAAGTCTGATTTTGGAGATTGCAAAACCAGAGGTAGTGTCAAGTTCACTGAACCCAGACAGTTCTTGCACATTAGTCCAAGGCTCCTTCACACTCATGCAGCAAAATCGGAACAGACATTCAGACAGAGTTAAGGTATTCACTGCCACTGAATTTTTTAATACTTGAATCCCTCTGCACTTTAGTCTCACAAATCCTGAGCTGTCTTCATAATACTGAAAGACAAACACAAGTGTGTTAATCTTCTGAAGAGATTTTCGTCATGCTACTCATTCAACATCGCCTACAAAAGGATGTTTGTGATCATCCTTGTGAATTCTGTACGTCTTAGTCATAAAGTCTAACTTATTTAATTATTTAAGTATGTTTAAAAATTAATGACATATTCTTCTGGGAGTTTCATGATAGATTTAGGCAAATGGGTACTCATATCTACAGAAAAGCAGAAAGAGAACACTATCTGTGTATAGATCACCACTGGTCATCCAGGTTTCCACTCTCTTTTCAGTTATCTATAAGTATTTTGTGCCTTTTCCTAGCAATTCATTTTGTGAAATATGAATTCTATCCTGCAAAACAAAAGGCTGTGATCACTGTGTTTATTCATGTAAGCCACTGAACAACACCTCCCAAAAGTTTGGGCTTTCACACAGTCCTGTTCCACATAATGGTTTGATTGCTTGGCAGTATCATTGGCAAGAAGAGGAGCCACTCAGTTTTCCTTTTTTTTTCTTTAAATTCATGTAAGACTGCAGACTAATGAGTTCTTTACCTCTTTACTAGGATGGCTTTAATTCACTCTCAATACCAGTGAGGAATGGGATACGCTGAATTGCATGAAAGAGCCTTACTATTTAGATTTTAACTGTCTTCTCCCCAAGACAATGCAGGCATATAGATTTCTGTTTAATTACATAGCTTTCCTTCAGTTGGAAAATGCACTAAATAATTCATTTTAGAAAAAGGGCAGCAGGTGTCTGCTCTTCAATTTTTTTTATAAAGAGTAATCAGTCTACATTTCCAAAATTCAATATTTTACTGTTAATGCAGTGTCCTACAATATTTTTTTTTTCTGGTTACAAGTCCACCACTAATTCCTCATAAAGATTTCTTTCATTCTGAACATGAAATCTACTAAGAGAATACAAAAATAGGGGGGGAAATTACAAGGTTTAAAAAAAGACAGGAGAAAAAAGGTCAATAATTGCAAAGCAGACATTGCAGCTCCTGATTGACCTTTGAGAAACTGCACAGTTTTTATTGCTTCAAGGTCTTACTGGCATGAAAGAGCACCATTAGAGGAACCCATTATCACTTTTTGTGTTCCTGCTATTATCATCACGGTTAGCATAGTCTTAATCTAAACATAGATTGCAGAAAAGTACCTAGCTGAGGAAAAGTTTTCCCACATTTTATGGAAAGAGCTTATATTCTTCACCTGGAACTCTTGGTTGGTTGGTTGTGTTCAAGTAAGAGCAGACTATTTAGGCTGATGCTTTTACAATTAGAAATTAGGAAATTAACAGTGGCAGCAAAACTAAGATAGCTCTGTATGATTCTGTCATAGCTTCATGTCTGCAAATAGATGTGTTAGCAAATGGGCATAAATATGCAGTTGGTGTACAAATTACCCAATTTGCATTTCCCCCCATCTTTTTTCCCCCTCCTAATTTAGTAGGTCATGTTTTGAATGTCTCTTTACCTATGGTATGTTACTTTGACTTTAATGCATCCCTGTGAGAATGAAATGTTACTTCTTTTTTCTTGCTATTTAAAATTAAACAGTTATGTTTTTACTAATATGATCTCATACACATTCATACAGTTTCAACTGCAGATCTAAATTAATCAAAACATAATATAAACGTGTGATTTAGGTTATAAGGAAGCTCATTCAAAGTGTTTTTTGTAGGACTTATCAGGTAGATTATTAGAGCCATTTGAACATGTCTTGAAAACTTTTCCCTTGTTCTTGAGGCTAAAATGCAGGTTTAGATTGCATATTAAGAAGAAATTATTTACAGTGAGGGTGATGAGACACTGGAACAGGTTAGCCAGGGAGGTCATGAATGCCCCCTCCCTGGAGGTGTTCAAGGCCAGGTCGGATGAGGCCTTGAGTGACTTTATCTAGTGGAAGGCGTCCTAGCCCATGATATTCAAGATCCCTTCCAATATAAACCATTCTGTTACTGTATGGATCTATGAAAATACCATGTGAGTTGTCATTGCATTTTTTTTAATACTTCTTTTACCTTAGATATTGCAGTTGAGGTTGGTGTACAAATGGCCATAGAAACATTGAAATTCTACCCCCACCCTGTGCATCTGTCCATCCCCCGGACCTGTAAAGGGTTTACATCATAGAAACTTATTTTTTATAGCTTAGTTAGATTCTGTCTTACCTCAACAATCTGAGGCCTTCTGCATTTAGCTTATCTGCTGTGTATCTTTTTCAGTCCCATCTAATCAGATGCATTTGGAGACAGGATTGTAATAAATGCCAATTATTGGGATCATTAGTAAGCCTTAAAATAAAGTCTTTGCCGGCAGAAAAAGCAACAACCTCCATTTATTGGGGAAAAAGTGCTGCATAATGTCTGAAAATTAAAATTATCATTGAGAACTTGCTTTAGTATTCTGGAAGCGTGGCCAAAGGGTGGTTTTTTTTTAGTACAGTCTTTAAAACCTCATGTGGGACAGAAGCAAAAAGAAATAAATCATTTGGATCTGTTGTTATTACTGATGCCATGGAAACCAAGAATATTAGACAATGTATAGCATTTAAAGGTTAGAGTTTTCTGTATTTTCTACTCTGTGATTATCTGAAAATCCTACCTACTTCTTTTGAGGACAAAAGATTTCTTGTAGTCCTTGTGTTCAAGTCTTATCTTACTTCTAATCACTGCAGAAGGTGAAGTGTGTTTCAGAATTTGCTTCTTAATGTGAAAAAAAAAAATCAGCAATTTGTGTATCATAATAGAACCTTTCTGGCAATTCCCCAAGCATTTGAATTTGCTTCGTTCAAAGTTAATTTGCTACTAGTTTAATATAAAGAGTGAGTGGAATCAGCACAAATAGTTTCAGAACTGTTATTTAGTCAAAGCTTTGAGAAAATGGAATATTAATGAAGAGGAAGAGCTGTAAGCAGACTTGCATGTGAATACTGGAAGCAAAATTTGCACAAATGCTTATAATTTGTGTGTGGCCCTATATACATTTTGCAATACTGCCTGACTAAATGCTAGGTTTTGTTATTGTTGCTGATGACACCAAACTGGGTGGAGTGGCTGTGTTGCCATTCAGCAACACTTGGACAGGCTGGAGGGTTCTGCAGGAAGAAATTTAATGAACTCAACGAGGGCAAGCGTAGAGTCTTGCACCTGGGAAAGAACAACCCAGGTATCAGTATAGCTTGGGGACTGACCTGTTGGAAGGCAATGAAGAGGTAAAGAATCTGGAGGTTCTAGTTGATGGGAGATTGACCATGAGCTAGAAATGTGCTCTTGTGGCCAGGAGGGCCAATGCTGTTCTGGGGTGTATTATAAGGACTGTGGTTAGTAGGTCCAGTGAGGTTTTCATGCCCCTCTACTCTGCCCTCGTGAGGCCGCATGATGAGTACCATGTTCAGTTCTGGGTCCTCCAGTTCAAGAGGGACATAGAACTGCTTGAGAGAGTCCAGCACAGAGCCAAAAAGATGATTAAGGGAATGGAACATTTCTCTTATGAGAAGAGACTGAGGGAGCTGGGGCTCTTTAGCTTGGAGAAGAGGAGACTGAGAGGTGACCTCATCAGTGTTTAGAAATATGTAAAGAGTGAGTGC
Source organism: Pogoniulus pusillus (assembly GCF_015220805.1). Taxonomy (NCBI): domain Eukaryota; kingdom Metazoa; phylum Chordata; class Aves; order Piciformes; family Lybiidae; genus Pogoniulus; species Pogoniulus pusillus. The sequence continues at coordinate 26,754,958 of NC_087275.1, forward strand.
CAGGGAGAATGGAGCCAGGCTCTGCTCGGTGATGCCCAGTGACTGGACAAGGGGCAATGAGTGGAAGCTGAGGCATAGGAAGTTTCATGTAAACATGAGGATGATTTTTTTTTTCCCCTGTGAGGGTGACAGAAAACTGGAAGAGGCTGCCCAGGGGGGTTGTGGAGTCTCCCTCTCTGGAGATATTCAAGACCTGCCTGGATGTGTTCCTGTCTGATCTGGTATAGGCGATCCTGCTCTGGCAGGAGGGCTGGACTGAATGATATTTTGAGGTCCCTTGCAGCCTCTGATGTGAGGCAATTCTGTGATCTCTACACTACTTTTTAATATAGAGCATATTTAGGTGTTTTATATCATTCTTACTCTCATTCATCTCTTGAAAATGCTTCATTCCACAAGAACTGGGTATGTTGGCAGAAATGCTCATTGTTAGGAAGTGCAATGGTAAGGATAAACCAGATATGAACTGCAAAGCTCAAAAAAATGTGCTGTTGGATGACTCTGAAGATTTTTACTTGATTTCTTTCTTTATTTACTCTTTTGGCATTGCATCCTATAGAAAAGAATTTATTGGAGTATATTTCAGGTTTATTATCATCACTCATCTTCAACAAATCATCAAACTTGTAGTTATGTTCATCAGAAAATGAGGAGTATTCGGTAGTAAAAATCAAGCTGTAACAGATTTTTATCAGGCAAATTGCTTCACAAATTAAATCTCTAATAGCTCTTGAAAGGCAGCAGAATGTAAACAGGGATCAATTGGTGTTTATTTAATGCTTTTTAAGTTCTGTGGGGAAGCCAGATTGTTTCTGCTCTTTTGGGACGTAACTGAGTAGTCATACCTTGTAATTGTACATTAAAATTCACGGTTAAATTCTAGTTCTTGCTGTGTTTCCTTAGTATCAGACAGGTTTCTCAGCCTGTGAGTTGGAAGTGTTACGGTTTTCTTCTCTTTAGCTTCTCAAATTTACATGAGACCTCTTTTGAAGAGACTAATACTCTAAAAGGTCAGTGTGTAAAGTCAGGACCCTGTTCTGTTTCCTACAAGGGATTTTTTTGCTTTCACATCTGAGTAGACCAATCTATGGATCACATATTTGTGGTAGTTTAAAGCTAACACTTCAGCCTAGATTTTAGTTATAAAGAAGAATAAGAAATTTCTGGAGATATTTGAGTAAAAGGTAAATAAAGTAAGGGATTTGATACAGAAGAATAATAATAGATAGGTTTATATCATTCCATTGGAGTGTTGATTAGCATATACCTCTCTGCACAAAGTATTCTTGTCTCCTTTTCTGTCTGTCTGGTGCTTTTTCATGGCTTTGATGATCTTGGCTGAGATTCTTGTTATGGCTAAGTAGCAGCGGGACTTTCTTTCTTGTTTTTTTTTTTCTCTTTTCCCTTATTGTGGGATGTGGGCAGGAAGGGGAAGAGAATCAGTACAGGAAGATACTTGCATTGTTTCTGAATTGTAAATACATGGACACAGCCCCGGGCTGCGCCAGGGGAAATTTAGGCTGGAGGTGAGGAGAAAATTCTTCACTGAGAGAGTCCTTGGACACTGGAATGGGCTGCCCGGGGAGGTGGTGGAGTCACCGTCCCTGGGGCACTTCAAGGCAAGGTTGGACGTGGCACTTGGTGCCATGGTCTAGCCTTGAGCTCTGTGGTAAAGGGTTGGACTTGATGATCTGTGAGGTCTCTTCCAACCTTGGTGATACTGTGATACTGTAAATATATTTTTTACATATACTATACACTACAATTTCTACTTCTAGATTTTTAGCATACTTTTCTAAATTCCCTCAATTGCTTTGCCCACAACAGAAGGGGGAGAGAGCAGAAAAGCATGCCTGAGTAAGCCAGGGCATGGACAAGCCCATTTTTGGCCTGTCAGACCTACAACAACAGTGGTAAAGACAATGTATTAGAAATACATTCAGTATATACATTTCTTTATTAAATTATGAAGGGAAAGGTATAGAACAAGACATCATAAATCATTCCTGTTCTGCTAATCTGAGCCTGCACAAAAATACTAATTTTGAGAGACAGTTTGAGATTCCAGGCTTTGCACCAACAGTTGTTTAGCTGTCATTGTGTAATTAGTGCTGTTTAGTATTTGTGATTAAATAATTAAATCTTGCTTATTTCGTCAGTGAATTCTGACAGCTGAATATGTACTTTTCATTTGTTAGAAAGAATGAGTGAGCAATTTTTGGCATGCATACTGTTTGCAAGGTGCTTGTTTTATTTATTATGTGAGGTATTTCTGTAGATAAGCAAAGTATTTACCTTTTTGATTGCCAAAATGTTTTGGAAAGGAAACTAATGAACACAAATTGTAAAATCACAGCTGACGTTGATGTTCTTTCAGTGTGTACTCTTCCCTGTGTAAAGCAAGGGAACACATCGAGTATAACAATATGCTGATAAATTAGTAATGAGAAGACAAGAAGATAGGTATAATTTCTGGGCTGAATTCTGTGACAGAATTGAAGCCTGTAGTGACTGAGAGCCGTAGCATGACTTGATTTGGAAAGGTCATGCTACAGGCTAGTAGGACGAGGGGAGTTATTCTTTCCCTGTACTCAACACTGGTCAGGCCACACACTGAGTACTGTGTCCAGTTTTGGGCTCCTCAATTCAAAAGAGATGTTGAGGTGCTGGAACGTGTCCAGAGAAGGGCAACAAAGCTGGTGAGAGGCCTGGAACACAAACCCTATGAGGAGAGGCTGAGGGAGCTGAGGTTGTTTAGACTGGAGAAGAGGAGGCTCAGGAGTGACCTCATTGCTGTCTACAACTACCTGAGGGGAGGTTGTACCCAGGTGGGGTTTGGTCTCTTGTGTCAGGCAACCAGCAACAGAACAAGGGGATGCAAAGTCTTAAGTTGTGCTAGGAGAGGTATAGTCTGGATGTTATGAGGAAGTTCTTCCCAGAGGGAATGATTTGCCATTGGAATGGGCTGCCCAGGGAGGTGGTGGAGTCACTGTCCCTGGAGGTGTTCAAGCAAAGACTGGATGAGGCACTTAGTGGGGCAATAGAGGCAACCATGCAAGCACTAAGGTTAGCAAGGAAGGAGGGAAGGTGGCATGCTGGAACAGAGGTTCCCATTTGGCCTCTGGTGACATGACTTGTTGAGTCCACACAGCCCTTAAATATCAGCAGTGGGGCAGAGTTCTGTCTGTGGCCCATGGAGGGGAGCACACTGGAGTATGTGGCTGCTTCTGAAGAAGGATGTGACTGATGCAAGATTTTGCTGGAGTGATCTGTCATGGGGAGAATCCCAAGCTTGTGGAAGGAACCCACGCATATTTGGAGGGCTGTCTCCCATGGGAGAAACATCACATTGTGGCAGAGGAGAACTGTGAGGAGTTTTCCATGAGAAGAGAAAGGAGTGGCAAAACCAAGATGTGATGGACAGATTCCAATTCCTATTCCCTGCTCTCCTACCCCAATGGTGGGGGAGGAGGTAGAAAAATCCAGAGCAGAGCTGAGCCTGAGAAGGAAGTGGTTGGGGACTAGTGTGTTTGTTTAGATTGGGTTTTGTTTAGCACTGTTCTACTTGGATTCACTTGGTAAATGGTGGTCGGTCATTGTGTTGTTTAAATGAAATTGATTGTTTCAGTTGAGTCTTCTTCTTGTGACCATAACTGGTGAGTGAGCCCTCTTTGTCTGTTGTCTCAACTTCTTTGAGGTTTTTGTTGTATTTTTTCTCCCCAACCCACCAAAGGGAGGTAGGAGTGGCAAGTGTCTGCATAACTGCTTTGTTGGAGCTGAGCGGGCTCAAACCAGGACAAGCACCACATGGCATGGCTGAAAATGAGCTTGTTCTTACTTATTTTTTAACTGCAGTATCCATGCAGCACAAGAAAATACACCTTTTCCTATGTCTAGTCCTGCTTACTAAGAATCACAGTGTCACACTGTATACTATGTGCATTTTGACTAAAGAAATATGTGACCTAACAGTTGCCTTTCTAAACTTTGGCCCCTTCTCATTGGTATGCAAGTGTAGTCTCCAATTCTGGAACTGATTCTAAGGTTTTAATTAGTCTCTAGAGAAATCAAGTGGACAAAAAGATTGCTCATTAGTCTGTCAACTTTTCATGAAGCTGTCTCGCTTCTGTGTAATGTGGAAACTAAAATGATGCATATTAATTTGCCTTTCAGATGTTGCCACTGCCTGTCCAGATAAGAAGTCCATCTTAATGTACGTGACCTCTCTCTTCCAAGTTCTGCCCCAGCAAGTCACTATGGAAGCCATCAGGGAGGTGGAGATGTTGCCACGACACTCAAGGGTCACTAAAGAAGAGCATATACGAGTACATCATCAGGAGCGTTTTTCACAGGAAGTGAGTTATTTCACTTTTCTGCTTCTGTCTTGTTGCTCTAAAGTGATTGTTTCCTTTGCCTATCCCATAAGTTTGATGGCCAATGCAAGGCAAAACCAGTCTGAATGGACAAAGGCTCTTCATCATGGGCAAGTCAGATGTACTTGTCTGCATGGACTGTGCTTTCACACTGCTTTTCACCTTGCACTGGGCTATTCTAAAAGTAACTATGCAGCAAATAAGTGTTTTGCACTTTTTTGACAGCACTAGATATTTTAATCATGGTAGGGCACCACAGGGAACAGCACAGAAACTGGAGGAGATTTTATATTTCAATAGATATTTGGAAACTTTTTTAGCTTTCTTAGAGAGTAACAGTTGGCATTTCTCCATATTTGTGATCTTTTTTTTTTGTTAGCATTTTGTTTGCACTAACTTTAAGATCATTTGTTTCCAGCTCACAGTTGGTCTCTCAAACTCAAGTAGTATTTCTAATTAATCTGTGCTTGCTATGTCAATGATGGTTTTGACTGAAATTGTCAGACAGTCTCTGCTGAAGCGTTAAGTGGATTTTAGGTCTAGTGTAATTGTCTGAATTTAATCTGTAAGTTGGATTTGGGATGCTCAATCTCTTTTAGAGTATACTAAGCAGATAAGTATTGGTTCTATTTATTCAGGATAATCACTTGTTTTTTGAGCCTTTGCTTGCAAATTATAAAGTACCTTCAGTTTACACTGGCATTGTACTAGTATTGAATCCTGAGAGTTTGTTGCTTTTAGAAAGGGGGTCAGATTAAATGAGCACTTTCCTTAATACCAGCACGAAGTCCTCAAAAAATATTACTGATGATGGCCTTCCTACTTATTTTTTTTTTCCCACTTACTCTTAAAAACATTACTTGTAGAATCCATGCTTCTATCCATATGTCTCTTCTTTCCACCTCTGATTTCTTCTTTGTAGATAAGAGTCAGTGTACCCCAGGGAACTTCACCTTCTCCTAAACAGCGATTCAAAAGCTATGCATATGCACAAGCTGTGTATGTCACATCCCCTGACCAAAAAAGGAGGCAGGTTCCTCCACAGGTCTGTCAATATCATTGTTTGGTTTAAAAACTGCTTTACAAAGCTTGTGCTTGGAGTGAAAAAGTGTGTGCATTTTGCTTATACCTGATCTTGCTGCCCTACTTTTTTCCAGGTTTTTTTTTAGCATATGTTGCTTGGTTACTTTTTAGTGTTTATTTGTTTTATGTTTGATTGCTAGGGGTGAACAGTATTAAAAAAATCCTGGTTTAGGATTATAAACTGATTCCTTAAGTAATTTTTTAATAGTTATATTAACTTAAAAGTGCGTTAGACAAACAAACCAATCATGAGACGTATTTGGCATCTATTATATTGTTGTCTCAGTTTGATTATAGAGAAACAAGAACCATTGTTTTTTCTTTTCCTAACCATATCTGTTAGAGAAAAAAAAAAAGTGATGACATTTCTGAGAAGACTACTGCAGTTGGAAAGAATAAAGAGGAAACATTAAATTCAGTATTCTTTGTATGACCTCTGTTATTAGATTGTAACAGCTGGTCACCTTTTTTTCACAAAAGGCACCATGGCAACACTCAGATTAGGAATTTTGTATTTGTTTTTTTGACTTTTAAATACCTGTGGTAGTTTAATAAAAGTTCTTTCTAGCAAACCTTGTAATGAGCATTTCAGTAGTCAGAAGTTTTATTGCTTGTGACAAGTGTGAGAGCCAAAGGTCACCTTGCATAAAGCAATTTGCTTTCCATTCTTTACTCTGGGGAAAAGAGATCTGCATGTATTTGGCAGTACAGTATGAGCTTGCTCATGGAGACTTAATTCCATCTAACCTCTAAAAATTTATTGCAAAATTACACTTCAATTTAATACCATGTTTTCAAATCTGCTTTTCAAGTGACAGGTATTTTACTGAATAACGGCTTCCCTTAAATACTCCAGGAAAGAAATCCTGTGCGCATAAGCATGAGCCCTGCCAAATTATACTAACATTAAATGTGTTGCAGTGATGATTAATAGAGCTTTTAAACAAGGTGTTTAAAACTAGTGTAATTGATTTGTGCTACTTAGATGCTATACTGATGACTGAAAAAAAATGAAGAGTCATGATATAGTTCAGTTTCTTTTTCCCCCTTGAGCTCCATTTACTCTGATCAGTTGTGGGCTTTGCCAGTATCCCCACCATGAAGCATAATGTACAAGGTTATATAATTGAAGTACTTTATGTGAAATGTAGTTAGAAAAATGTGCTAAGAAGATATAATTCTGTGGTTTAGTCTCCCTCTTGCATTTCAGTTTTCAGATTTTGTCTTCCTGATTTGGAAGCTTTGTCTACTGCACTCATGCAATGACTGTGGTTCTAACACCATAGTTTGGCCAATTTGGCAGAAGTTAAAGACCTACCTTGAACTGAACCCTATTGTGATAGAGCCACAATAAACCATTACATTATTTCAATAATAATAATAATAATTACAACTCCTATTGTTGTTGTTATTACCACTCTCATTATAATCAAGATTGAATTGCAAATAATACCCATTAATATGTCAATTCAATATATGCAATTTTTCATCAGTATTAATGACTTTTTTTCCACTTTCCCATGTAATTCTTGAAGAACAGCTGTCATCTAACTATTAAAACAAATTGATAATCCTGGTAAATTAGAGACTGATAATTTTTTCTCTATATATTTTAAGATGAGTTACCTTAATGATCCTTCCTACTTTAACTAAAAACATGTATTATTTCCTTTGCAATTCTTAGTGGCCTCCCAATTTTTTGCCAGCTATATTACATTTTGTTGATATTGTTATTGGTCTTGCAGCCACCTGTTGTATTTTCAGTAAATCCTATTCCTCTAGGAGACTCCATTAAAGAAAGCTGTGTGCCCTCAGGTGAACATAATACTTTTCATGGCAAAATTGTGCATATTTCTGGTGCACAGCAAACAGTTCTACATTTTAAGGGCAGATGTTGGATTTTAAGACGTTGATGAAGTACCCACTCCCTTAAACATTCTGTGGAATGCTCTGTTGTCTTCTTCCCCAAATCATTATACTGTGGAAGAGGGAGTAATATTTTTCCCTTCTATTTATAACAATTGTATCCTTTCAGAGTCTGTAGGAAATGCCATGGATTATTTGTTAGTTCGCATTTGTACCGCAGGCAGGTCTGCATGTTTACCTGAAGCAGTGACCTTTGAAAAGGCCAGATTGCTTATCTGTACTGATCATTAAAATGCTGGCTTCTTTCTTCCCCACGGTGATTTTGAAGCAGCAGAAACTATATATTGTAATGCTTGCGTAGAAGACTTTCTCTGTAGGATACTGCATTATATACTTTGTGGGTTTGGTGTGCGTGTACAGACTCCAAGTACAAGTGTACAAAGTAAGATAGCTGAAGATTTTCTGTGTTGATTCCAAATAGAAAAGGCATTTCTCTGTATCCTGTAGCACTAAATAATTTACCTTTATAATTTTCTGAGATTCAAAAGTACTCTAGATCATGTCATTAATATAGTTGTGTTAGCCAGAGTTTATCAGTGACTAATACATTTATTCCGCTGCGCAATATATGTCGTATCTTACTTCAGCCCCTTTGTCATTATACAATTTTCAGTATGATTACCTTTTCAAAACCACTCTCTAATCTACTTATAATTGTCTGTTCCTTTTCAAAACACTGTTTGCTTCTGATTTCTGTGATCTTAAAAAATTAGTTTCATTATTTCTCTGACCTTATTTATTCCTACTCACGTTCGTAATCGCAGTGCTGTTCTATCTTCTCTGTGTCACGGAGTAAATGCTTTCTCTATTATGCCAAGACATGTTTTGTTGCTTTAGTCTTTTCTTGTCACTTCAAAATTTAGCCTTATTCTTTACTGCTTTGTTGGCTTTTAAACTAAGTTTTAGTAATTCATTCATGTTCAGCCTCCTAATTTTCCAAATTTAAACTTCTCTTTTCACTCTTCAACCTTGTTTCTGGCCTTGTTCTCATTCTGTAACCATGTACAATGGCTACTGCAATGAAAATAGGATTTAATACCTACAATTATTAGTCATGTGCTAAGACATTTCATTAAATATCAACTTTTTTTTTTTTAATATGATGTGAGGAAGGATAACATTACTGGGTAAAATTACACCTTTAAAGTACCTGCAATTCTTTTGTGCCACATGAGGGTAAAAGTATTTGATAAATTATCTATAGATTCTGTTTCAGTGTTCTGATAACTCATTTGAAGAATTAAAATAGTTAATTTAGTTCTAGGAGAGAACTAGTGTATATATGTTAAAATATATAAAATTATAGATAATTATATCCAATATTTTATGTAATTATATATATTATACAACATATAACTATATGTGGTATATAGTTATATAATCTCAACAGGTCAGAAATTCCACAAGAAATTGCTTTTTGCTTGATCTTAACTGGAAAGGGAAAGATGAAAGATTAAAAGGAAGTATAAAGGAAGGAAGACTAACGTAAAGATGCACATAACTTCAAAGCAATACATTTATAATACCTTTTCTGAGTTCAAGATTTTGATATTATTAATGTCTCTAAAAGAATTTAGCAACTGGTGAGGGGCCTGGAGCACAAATCCTATGAGGAGAGGTTGAGGGAGCTGGGCCTGTTTAGCCTGGAGAAGAGGAGGCTCAGGGGTGATCTTATTACTGTCTACAACTACCTGAAGGGACATTGTAGTCAGGTGGGGGGTGGCCTCTTCTCCCAGGTAACCAGCAATAGAACAAGGGGACACGGTCTCAAGTTGTGCCAGGGGAAGTCTAGGCTGGATGTTAGGAAGAAGTTTTTCACAGAGAGAGTGATTGGCATTGGAATGGGCTGCCCAGGGAGGTGGTGGAGGCACCGTCCCTGGGGGTCTTCAAGAAAAGACTGGATGAGGCACTTAGTGCCATGGTCTAGTTGATTGGCTAGGGCTGGGTGATAGGTTGGACTAGATGACCTTGGAGGTCTCTTCCAACCTGGTTGATTCTATGATTCTATGCATCAGTTGTACATTGTCTCTGTACTGAACAACAGATTAATAAAAATACCCTTTCACTCACTCTTCTTGAAGTATGCTTTCATACCCACCTCATTAGTGGTTATATCCTACTATTGGTTTTAATTAAGCAAATTCCTTCGTGGCAGAAACAGAAAGTAAATTTGGGTCGTACCACCTCAGATGACCTCACTGCAGTTACTTTTTTTTTAATAAACATGTTTTACATTGTAGCAATTATACCTCAGTTAACAGGTATAGTTAAATATGTCACCGTCCCTGGGGGTGTTCAAGAGAGGACTGGATGAGGCACTTGGTGCTATGGTCTAGTTGACTGGATGGGGCTGGGTGATAGGTTGGACTGGATGATCTTGGAGGTCTCTTCCAACCTGGTTGATTCTGTGGGGAAAAAAAATGGTCTTCACAGTGTATTTGTATTCAGCTATTTTCAGTTTCCTTTGTTTCTGTCATGCCAAAAGAACAGAGGAATATAGTAGTTTATATCCACAAGAGAATAAATAAAGTTAATTTACTACATACGCTGCATATATAAAAAATACAAACATGTTATTCCTGAAATAGTAATCACAGGTCAGCGTTTTCCTTCTAGGTGAGAAGAATTTTTCATGCCAAAATTTTCAAAATAGTATGTGTTAATATATATAGCTAAACAAAACAAAATTACCTACACCTGAGTGAGACTGATTGAAAGTACTGAAACATCTGTGTAATTCTCACTTAGCAGAATCACAGAAACAATCAGGTTGGAAAAGTCTCTAGGAAGTACCAAGTCCAACCAATAACCCTTCTCTACAGGGTTCATCCCTAAACCATGTCCTCGAGCACCACATCCAAACAACTTTTAAGCACATGCAGGGTTGGTGACTCAACCACTTCCCTGGGCAGCCCATTCCAACGCCTGATCACTCTTGCTGTGATAGTTTTTTTTCTAATGTCCCATGAATGCTCCACTGATTCATGGCTCATATATTCCCTGAGCTAGATTTGGTGTCTTTATACTTCAAAATTCTCAGTGGATTTTTTATCCTGATTTTTCCACCCTGGTCCTTTTCTTTGTAAATATTTATAAAAATATTTTAATATAATTTTCTAGAAATCTTTTTTGATAATTTCTGTTGTCGTTATCTACTAAAAATCCTTGTAATATTTTCTCTATTATTACCCAGTTTATAAACCTGAGGCTCTGCATTCAGAAGATGATAAAAACTTGATTTTGAGATGATTGGTTATCATTTCATTTCATTTCCAGGTATTGATTTATTATTCAGAGCATGTAGCTACAAGTGAGGTGGTCACACTAGAGAATCTGGGGGAAAAAAACCCACAACGTTAAATCACTTTGAACCTCTTCTGCAGCAGCTTTTTTGTTAGCTTTTAATTTTAAATTTAAAATATATTCTTTGAAGTGGCTGCTCTTGGAGGAGAGGCTCTTTAATAGAAGCTGAAATGCATTTAGGGAGAGTTTAACTGTAATAAGGATAAACCACATAAGGGCCATGAATGGGATATTCAGCCTATTCAAGCAAATTTGACTATTTAAGATCTAGAGATGACTTAGCAAACCCACCTTTTTTAATCATGCCTTCCAGCTATAATAGCATGTAATGTGGAGTACTCTGACATCTCCAGGACCTCAACCTCAGCTTCCCAGAAACTAATTAATATATCCACTAATTGGCTCATATCCCAGAGATTTTATTTCTCAAAAGAAAAAAGAGTCACATTATAGATGTATCTCTTTATAGTTAATTGCTCTTGCTGTTGATGCTTTTGAAGGCGTTTTGGTATTGTACTCTGTGAATATATAAAAAGAGGTTTGGAGTTAAATATTCTTATTGTGAAGATTAGATGGTCTGTAATGAAGAGTCTGAAACACATTATCAAGGCTTAGTAGTCAGAAATGATGGCAGGATTGGTAGATGACTGTAGTGATTAAAATAAGCTGAAAAATTAACTTAATTTTCTTAGCTTGAAAAACAGTATAAGCCTAAAATACATTTCTTGAATACTGGTTAAAACTCACAGAAAATAAAACTAAATGCAATACTGAATGCAGGTCAATTCAGTTAAGGTTTATATGGCTGTAATTCTGTAAAGAAAACATGATAAAAAATTGTAGTTCACAGATATTTTATCTTCTGGTCTTTGCACTGTAGGGCTTTTTGCTCCTGACATACCTCTGTGACAACGTGTTTGGAAATTTGGATTTTGGTCTGTGGGAGCAGACATTAAAGGAATGTGGCATTCTGACTTGAAAATCTCTGCATTTTCAGAGGTCTATATATTCATCACATAGAAATATCCTAAACCAGTTAGTTTATTTCAGTGTGACTTCTGCACTGAAATTTGATTTTGTGAACAACTTCAGCAACATCATTCCAGTAGATCAGGTGGAATATAGAGGTTAGTGCAGTAGCTATTGCACTGTTTTGAGCATGATTTGGGGTGAGAGGACAAAGATTCTTAAAGCAGTCACTGCAAATTACTTTTTAAATAATATGGAGATGGAACTGAGAAATAATTTGCAAACACTCAAGAAAAGAACATTTCTGTTTAGAAAAGGAAGGAAAAAAAAAGCTTTATCACTCTGGCAGAGATTTTCCTTCTTGGTAATGTGCTCCTGACTCTGGAAAGTTTTCCTCTCAACGTGTACATTGCCTAACACTTAATGATTTTTAATGAACTAATAGCCTGCTGCATCTCAGAAGTTGCTGTCACAGGCCAATTCATCCTGATAGAAACATTTTCACTGTGGAAAACACCACTAAGAAAATCTGGTACTAAAAATTTAAGTTGCCTCAACTGATCAAGCCAAACCTGTGATTTTTCAGATTTATAATAAGATCAAACTCGGGTTGATTTTCATATGAATAGCCAAAAAAAAAAAGGCATCTTCTCAGGTCATTTTTCCTTCACAAAAGCAGTTTTGAAGTCCTTAATAAAATGAAAATGCCAGCCAGGTTTAGAACAAAGAAATAGTTGACAATATAATAACAAGCAATCTGAACAATGTACCTAGTTGAAATGAATGAACCTTTCTGTCTGATGCTCTCTGATAAGAAAAATATTCTTGATTATTGCAAAGAGCATTTTATCATTTAACATTTTCATAGTTATAGTTTGGCAAATATAAAGACACATAATACACAAATATAAAGACACATAATTTTGAGAAACTGCAAGAATAAGCAGGTGGCATCAAACCTACCTGGTGAGTGGCATAGTTAGAGGGTGAATAATGTGTGCTACTGTTCTCCTGCAAAGCAACTATTCAAAATGAGAAAACTACTTTGGACTTCATTTTGCCTTTACTATCTCTAGTGCAGAACTATTTTCTCAAACTGCCCAACAAAGTTCTAGAACTCAGAAGCTGTCTTTAGGAACTTACAGAAACATTCTTGGAGAACTTGCTAACACCTGTCCAATAATTTTCCTCCCTTTAGGAACATAATACAGTAGTAGGTGAGGAACACTTCTTCCTCTTGCTTTAGTTCCCTGAAGCAGCTGCAAGCTCATGGTTTAAAGTCTGAATTAATCTGTACAGCTGCCAGACATACTTCATTTCTCCAGGCTTCTGAAGGTCAAAGGCTTTTTATTTCCTCCTCTTATACTTTAATTTAAAACTTAAGTGTCCTCAGGGTCTTCCAGGCCTCATGCCATAGCACAAGATGGTCAAAGGTGTAAAAAAATCAAACCCCTATCCTTTCAACAGGGGGAAAAAGGTATCTGAGAGGACAACATAGGATCGTGGAATCATAGAATGGTTTAGGTTGGACGAGACCTCAAAGATCATCTAGTTCCAACCCCCTGCCATACACAGGGACACTTTCCACTAGAACAGGTTGCTCAAGGCCTCATCCAACCTGGCCTTGAACACCTCCACAGAGCGAGCATCCACAACCTCCCTAGGCAATCTGTTCCAGTGTTTCATCAACCTCACTGTAAAGACTTCCTCCTAACATCTAGTTTAAATCTCCCCTCTGCCAGTTTAAACCTATTACTCCTCATTCTGTCATTACAAGCCCTCGTAAATAGTCCTTCCCCAGTCTTCCTGTAAGCCCCATTCAGATATTGGAAGGCCACTACAAGGTCTTCTCAAAGCCTTCTCTTCTCCAGGCTGAAGACCCCCAACTCTCGTAGCCTGTCCTCATAGCAGAGCTGCTCCAGCCCTCAGATCATCTTTGTGGCCCTCCTCTGGGCTTGCTCCAACAGTTTGTTGTCCTTCTTGTGTTAGGAGCTCCAGAACTGCACGTAGTACTCCAGGTGGGGCCTGACAATAGCAGAGTAAATGGGGAGAGAATCCCCTCCCTTGCCCAGATATATTTTTTTTTCCTTCTACATGAGTCCATAGTAACAGCAGGACTATTTTCCATGCAAAAAATAACAGGCCATTCATTTCAAAACAGTCTGTGGAGTAACTGACTGATTCCTAGTTAGCTTCATCCAGCACCTGCATTTTTCATGTCATTTTCCCCCTTAACGTTTGTGTCATCGTGCATGCATTGTTATTTTGTAGTTAGTTCTCTGTGAATGTTTTGCTTTGACTGCACCCAATCAACTTCGTTTTGCATAATCATTAAATACTTTATCAAGAATAGGTTTTAGTTCAAGAATGAAACTGAATCCATCTTAAGCAGTGTTTTTATCCTCAAGTCTAGCCTTCCTAGAAATATGTAGATAAAACAGTTTTAGCTTCAGTGTGTCCTCATTGTTTTTCACTGTCTCTAAAATTCTGACTAGAAATAACCATCACAGATGTCTCTGCTAATAACTGTGTCTCTGTACTTAATGTGTTGCAAAACACCTGTTTTAGCTCAGGTGTTGCAACACCCCGGATTAGCTTGCCAGAGCCCCGCAGATCGGGGGGATCGAAGGCAATGCCACATGGACTCCAGACGATTCAATGTGAATTATGCCAGAGACCTTCATTGATCATTTTGCTCTCAATAAATACCCTCAGGGCCACAAGGCACACGCCTGCATATTAGCATAATTAGTCAAGGACAACCCACTCCATCAGCATAAACCATGCCTTGGTTTCCTCATTAATGAGGTGTCCATTATCTATCCTTTCTGAGATAAGGTAGGCAGCAGCTGGTGGGAACCAAGGTCAGCATCCTCCTGTTATTATCCTTCTTCACTCCACATTCTCATATTAATGTAGTGTATAAAATAATTTATACATTTTTCTCATGTTTCTTTAGGAATTTGGAGATATTTAATATAAATTCAGAGATGAGGACACTCACAGTAGGGTTTAGGTTTCTGTTGTTTGCTGGTTCTGTTTGTTGGCTTGTTTGTTTTTAAGCATTTGACTACCATTATGATTTGTAAATTTCAGGGGTTTAATTGCTGTTTGTGTTACGTGGATTATTTTATCATGGATTATTTTCAGTGTTACAGGATCTACATATGTAAATTTTGGTTATATTGTGGAATGAATCTTTTTTGTGTAGGTGAATATTACTTTGAGACCTGTTTTGGGGATTTGTTTGATTTGCTTTTTAATACAAAGTTTCTAGCACAGGTATTAGGCCAGTAGTCATCCACTTCCAAGTGTGAATATTTAACTTGGGGTTTGATATTGCCTTTACAGCTTAGCTAATGGTCTGAATTTCCTCCTTTTGTTGTTTTTTTCACTTTGTATGCACGATGAGCAGGCATGTACAGTTATCTTTCAGAGAGCTAACAGCACTGACAGTAGTCAACATAGAGTATAACAGTGGATATAATATGATTTTTTTGCAATATATATATGTATATGGAATGGTTTAGTTCAAGGACTAAACCTCCTGCTCCCCCAACACAAAAGTGAGGGGAAAAAGTAACGCACAAAACTCAGGACTGAAATAAAGAGAGAAGAGTTTAATGTAACGTAAGCTATCATAAGCACATTGTGTAATTACTTTAGCTGATGATCTAATTAATCTAACAATACAATGTTGCAGTCTGAACTTCAAGTCCTATAATAGTTTGCTCCAGTTAGCACTTTTATTTTTGAAGCTGGCATGGCTCCAGCATGGTATAAGTGCAACAGGTTCAATTCAATCCTTGACAATATATAATATGCATAATATATATACTTATATATGTATACTATGTAAAAATGTAAATTATATGTAAATATATATATATGTTTTGTCAAGTCAAAACCTACGTTTAACACTCAGATGTATTTTTTTATGCTTGTAGACTTTTTAGAATGTGAATATTCTCTGCTTACATAGATCAGTTCAAGCTGACTTGCTCTACTTGGGCTTGTTCACAGAGAATATGCTTAAAGATGCAGAAGGAAATTTGGCTTAATTTTAACAGTGAAGTCAGTGAGGATGGTTGTTACAGTTGGAGACTAAAATTGTAGCTGAAAACAGAATTTTCCAGAGGTTTCAAACAGTTCGAGATAGGTTGACCCCTCGGAGTTCATACTGCAATAGATAAGATCATCTCACTCAGTTGGTCTGAAGGAATAGCTTAAATTCTGCAGAAAAAGCTTCTCTCTGTCTCTTGCTGCTCCAGCTGGGCTTCAGGCTTTGTTTTTGTCCCTCTGACCTTGTGGTGTTTTATATTTGGGGGGGGATCCAATCCAACCCATAACAATGATTCTGTTTATTTACTTGATGATCCCAGGCATCCCATGAATGTGTCATTGTCACATCTCCATACAAATACTCTGCCACGCTTAACACAGAGTAACAACATGCTACTACTGTTTCAGCTTATGATGATTGCACTCTGTTTTATTTCTTTATTTTCCTCCAAATGCCTGGGGAATTAGAAGGCATTATTTATTTATTACTTTAGTAAGGCCTCAGCAGTTGGGAATTATTCAATTGTGCTATCTGTAAATTGGTATTTTGGGGACTTTTAAACTATTTCTTCTATTCATCTGCTTTGTCACCTCGTGACTGATCTCAACTCTCTGCAGGCAGTGGTGCTGTAAGATTTAAGGGAAGGTGGAAAAGTTGTGTTTTCTTTTCTTTAGCAAATAAAAGGGTTACTGACACCATTCTGAGAAGTTCTTTGGGTATACTTTCTGTAGACCTTTTCTGATTTCCTTATGTCAGAAAATGGCTAACTTTTTAATGAGCGCATACTTTGGAATACCTGCCAAGAAACTCTTTTGATTTTTGTTTACACATTTCCTTATGTCAGAAAATGAGCAATTTTTGGCTGAGAACGTATTTTGGAATGCCTGCCAAGAAACTCTTGCTTTCTTTTCTTTACACTTCTTCAAGAATTATAATGGATCAGAAGTTCATCTACACAATTTTACCATTGAAGATTGTGAGCCTAGTTTTGTTTAACGCAGTGTACTTATGGTAGCTTGAGAGAAATCAGTGAATATATTAGGCAACGTGACTAGAGGAAATTATTCTGCCTAGTCACACCTCAGAAGGAGGAGCTGTTAGGGAGTGCCTAGTTAAGCACTTGCCATCCACATTATTCTGTGTCACATCTAGAGAAGGTGGAGGATTTTCAAACATCTGCAAACATGGCATCCCTACTTTCAATCAGCTCTTATACTTATTTTATGTTTTAATCCTTTTTTTTCCTTTCTGCAGTGTATCAGAGGTGGATATATTCTGTTTAGTATTGTAATAGAATTTTATTTAAAAATATAAATGATTCCATATGTAAAAGCAATGATGAAGTTATTCCTTTCCACAGTAGACTGCATACTGATGGGAGATAAGAGCATTGTTTACCATTACTCTCTTGCTGCAGAAACATGATGTGGTTGTGTGGAATGTCTTACTACATTGCACACAATTTGAAATCTACAGTTGCACTCAATTCAAATAATTATTAGTGCAGCAGGAATATGCATTGAATATTTTATATGCCTCATTGTTTGTATTTCTGTAATATGGCACTTCCTTTAAACCAACCCCCCTCAGACTTCAACTTAATCAGATTTCCAAGTGCACGTTTCTGGTGTGAATTTGGTTAGTGAACATTGCTTTCCACACATAAGTGATGACAGTTGTAACCAATGCTTTAGCTTGCCTCATGCACATGTAACAGAAGGATTCGTATAAATTATGATTATTAGATCTCTAACACTCAGAATTAACTTGTTGTTTTGAATATGAGAATTGAAGTTTTCGTTTTATATGATCCTGTTACATGCGTCACATTTCCTACATTCAAGTCTAGATATAAACTTTGACTTTTCCTCCTAAACTACAAAGAAAGGCTTTAGAAACTGCTTTGAATGTTCTCTTGGCATATGTATATGAGATGAGACAATTTTTGTGAGCTGTAAAAACATTAAGCACCTTGGTGTATTTTTTATAAAAGCATAAGCATGTTTTCAGGTAGGAGTTTGTTTTCCTATTAATTTTCTACCAAAGTAGCTAAGTGTGGTGGATTGGGAATTTCCCCCTCCCCCCCCCCCCCCCCCCCCCTTTGAAATTTACCAGCCCAGCTCAGATAGCTAGGAAGTAAGATTAAGCTGTATTTACAGCAAAGCTAAATTTACAAGCATATATACACAATATATTTACATGTATTTACAATTATATACAATTCAGAAATAATCCAGTATTCCTCCCTGGACAGAGAAAGTCCAGAAGGGGCCAATGCTACCTTCTCTCTGTCCCAGGTAGAAAACAACTAGCAATGCTCACCTCTTACCTGGTCAGCCAAAGTTATTGGAAGAGATTAGAGTGAAGGAGAAGCAAACAGATCCAGTGCCCAAAAGAAAAGAAAGATTATTTACACATTCTATTTTTATCCCTTTTAGCAAACCAATGAATGATATAGACTTTATCACTATTAATCTTTTACAAGCAATGATCTAATTTCTCTTAGTCTGCACTGAACTTTCACAAAAGTACCAATTTCTCTTATTAGAATATTCCAGTAAGCCTTAACCCACTACACTAAGCTTATTCAACTTGCTCAAAAAGCTATGGGATGATATATTCTGTATCAAACCTACATTTCTTGCTTATCTTTTGTCCTTATTTTATACTGCTATGCTAATCAGTAAACACTTCTGGTTGATTTCCCTTGCCTTAAGACAGAAGAAGTGTGGATTCCATGTTCATAAAAGTCAACCTGCTGCTAAAGAATGAATATAAGGATGGCATTTGTGGGAAAGGAAAATCAACAGTAATGAAATTGTGTTTGTTTTAAGAAAAACAAATATATAATTTTGCATGAGGCTTCTGAGCTTTTTGAACTTTCTAGAATGATTTTCACAAAATGAGCGATTTTGGGTTGCTCAAGCCTAACATCGCATGCAGTGTAAAGGGCTGCTTTGCCTTTTTATATTATGTTTTCCATAGACTCCCTGCAATGCCAGCATGTAACTTGCTGCCTTTTTGATGATCTAATTTTACTAGCTGCTGTAAGAAATTAATGTCTCTGTTATTTCAATGTGAAAGGAACAGTAAAGTAGAAATTTTTTAAAAAATTAAGAGTGTTTATTGAAAAAAAGTATCAAAACACTCTACACATACAATTTAAGTATCTTAATCATTCAGAATAACTGCTAGGAATTTCAATTTTTAGTTCAAAATATCTGATTTACTAAGAGATCTGTTAATTTCCCTCCATTTTAACTGATCTAGATCAGTTAACTGATTTTATGCTAAGTAGTATTTTCACACATTAGCTACCTGATCTTTTGTTTGATTTAAAGCTAGGTTTTAGACTAGACTGTGCCATTCCATTTATTCCTTTGTAGAATTGTCTGAGCAGATGCTGTTTGCATTACTTGAAATTAATGAAATGAATTAAACATTAATTAAAATGTTGGGTTTGATCAGTTTTTAGAAACTGTTGAAGAAAAGACGTTTAGCACCATCCGCATGAGGTCTGAAATGGATCTTGGAAACTACCAAACTGCTTTGGAAGAAGTACTCACATGGCTTCTCTCTGCTGAAGATGCATTACAAGCACAAGGAGATATATCCAGTGATGTAGAAGTTGTCAAAGAACAGTTTCATACCCATGAGGTATATGTTTACAATAACCCTTCAGTAATCATTTATCTTCTTGCATGCCATAAGGTAAAAAAAAAATACAAAACAAAGATATTGGCTAGGGCTGGGTGATAGGTTGGACTGGATGATCTTGGAGTTCTCTTCCAACCTGGTTGATTCTATGATATTTGTGGCTTAGATTATTCCTTGGTTTTGTCTTTTTCAACTGATTTGGAGAATTTAAACCTAATGCTCCTACATTGGCCATTAAACCTCATCCCTTAGCATTGCATCTACATGTGTTTTAAACACCTGCAGGGATGGTGACTCTGCAGCTTCCCTGTGTAGGTTGTTCCAATGCTTGATAACCCATTTGATGAAGAAATTTTTCTCAGTATCTAATCTAAACAATCCTGATGCAACTGGAGGACATTACCTCTCATCCATCTAATTTCTTCCTTGCTACAGCAAGATAGCTGCAGAGAGCGAGAATGTCTCCCCTCAGCCTCCAATTCTCCAGACTATACAACTTTTTGCCTTATGCAAGAAGTGAAAGTGTTTATTGCTAGTCTGTGTTATAAGATTTGAGAAGGAAATTGAAAAAATAAGTAGCTAAGTTGAAATTCATGATTTGAAAGTGGTGGAATTGAAGGTATTTCTCCAAATCTATTTAATTCCAAAGAGTCAAACTTCAAACTGGATTTTATTTCCATTGTCAGGGTTTCATGATGGAGTTAACAGCTCACCAAGGACGTGTTGGCAATGTTTTGCAAGTTGGAAGTCAACTTTTAGCATCTGGAAAACTTTCAGATGATGAGGAAAATGAAATCCAAGAACAAATGAATCTACTTAATTCTCGATGGGAAAGTCTCAGGGTAGCAAGTATGGAAAAGCAAAGCAAGTAAGTAATGTTTCTGGTAAAATACTCTCTAGAGCTTTACTGAAACAATTTTGAATTTAAATAACAGTTGGGGTGTTGTTTTTTTTTTCTACTCCACTGTAAGAACAAAACCTCATCAGATCTTTTTTTTCACCTGAAATTTGCTGTGTAGTAACTTTGAAACTTGCGCACTGTTTTGAGACTGGAAGCTGAATGCACCACAAGTGTCTGTCAACAACTTGGAAGCTAATATTACCTTAGGCAAAATTTATATAACCTACCTTTTTTTCTGATTGTTTCAACAACTGTCACACTATCTTTCTTTATAAAGGAAAGACTCTTTACCAAGATACAGAAGGAAAAGAGATAAAAATTTTAAGAGCTAATCTCATAAAAATAGTAAGTGTGAGCTTAACTTTCTGGTAAATATTGTCATAACTTTATCTGAGGACAGATTATGTTAAGCTGTAGGACTTGACCTTTGAATAGTGTAGAAATACAATGCAAAGTTTAAAAAATTAAACTGTTTATTAGTCACATTAGTATTTGAAGCTTCATATTTTCAGATTTGTCTTATTTTGATTTACATACTACTGTCTAATGAAAGAAACTTCATAATGGTAGGAGCTTCTGACTGTCCCATAGTGGAGTACTTTGTTTTGCATCACAAAGAGTGGCTAAACCAGGAAAGTTATGCTTGCACATTGCTTTGAACGTCAAATACTGGGCTGTGTAAATCATTGATCTAATCTGCATGACTTGTGTTATGAAATTCTCCATAGAACTTTCCTCAGGTAACTTTCTGTATTGGATAATTTGCCGTTGCCTTTTTTTTTCCTTGCATTTATTCAGTATCCTCTTGGACCTGTTAGCATCTATGACATCCTTTGACAGTGAATTGCATAGGACTTTTACCTAGTATGAGTGCTATGTTTTTAAGGATTGTCATCTTTGTTACTGTCAGCTTAAGTGATTCTCCCTGCTTCCTGTGTTAGAAGTGATGACCCACAGAGTATATTTTCCTTTAGTCTCTCCATAATACTTGTATTTGGTGATTTGGTTTGCTCTTCCTTATTTTCTAGGTCTACCTTATCTCCCTGAATTTTAGTGGGAACAAAACTGTATACATTATTAAAAATTAAGCTGTGATTTTCAACAATTGTATAATAACATTGCTGTGAGGTTTTTGTTTGCTTGGTTGTTTTTTGTTTGGTTGGTTTTGGGGTTTTTTTTTGGGGGGGGGGAGGGGCAATATATTCTTGGCAATTGTAAGCATTTCTTTTCAGCTTGCCACCAAATATTGAAATTGTTTTCTTTATCTCTGTTAGTCTATGAAATCTTCAGTGGGTTTCAGGTCTTTTGGCTTAACTTCCTACAGCTTTAATATTTTCTTGCTGAGAAAACTCGATGGTGCTGTACTGTAGGCAGGTTTTGTTTGCCGTGTTTATTCTCATTTAAATCAACACATGCAATCACCCCTATGAGTGGTACTTTATCTTCTAAAATGTCCTTTGACACCAATTGTTAACCTTATCTTGCAGATGCAGCTATAGGTCATTGCTTGGGGAACTGAATGGTTTAGTATTTTCTGGGGCGTGTCACATTTGGGTAGTATGAAATCAGCAGAAGATATAAAATGATAAGGTCTTCCCAGAGAATATTGTGCTACTATTTAATCTCTTATAAAAGTACTTCTGTGTTAAATTCAGTTAAATTTAGACTATGAACAGCTTTCATATCACAGTGCAATATATTTCTGGGTTATTCTACACAGTTTAAACTCTCAGGATCTATCTCCTGCTTCAGCTCAAAGAGAAGTCTTTTGAGCACATTGCTGTAATCTGGTCCTAAGGCAACAGTGTCATGTTTATCCAAATCGAGATGTTTTCAGTGAAGATGAGAACAGCAAGGCTCCCTGCCCTCTGTTGTAATGGTAATAAGGAATGTAACAAAAGGTTGTACTGTTTACAGCACTGGGAAACTAAACCAAACAATCCACAAAGAGAGTAGAAAGATATACTGATAGAGGATACGATAAAAGTGAAAGGATGATTTAAGAGGTCAGAACATTAGAGTAAGTTCAGAACACAGCACTGCCTTTTGTATTAGGCAGCCCAAATTGGATTTCCCTTGTATTCACTGTGTTGTGAGTATTTGAGTCTTCTAGCAAGCAATACATTAGCATGCTGAGGGAAAAAAGGCCTGAGGTGGGTCTTTTTTTTCATTTCTTCCTCCTGTCCTTTCTCAAATGGGTTCTCTATAGTAAAGCATCTCATTGTGATAAATATACCACTTCAGGGGAAAGCTTAATGCAGTTTAGTGCTTTATGGAGAATTCCACAACTAATAAAACACATTCAATTCAATGAAAAAGCATTTTGCATTTGAAACTTATGAGGGCCATACTATAAACACTGCTCAAGATAATCTCCTAAAGGATATGTAAGTAAATGCTAAAACCTCTATCAGATGTTTGTAGAAGCCACTTGAAAATCAGGAAGCACCTGGAGAATGGAAAGAAATAAGAAACTTCCTTTTCCTTAGGAATCAACTGTGGTTAAATGAACCTTTTAAAAAACTTTATTTCTGTTTGAAGTTGCTACAGAATAACATCAATATTCAATATAATAATTATTTGTATCTTGGCTTTCATAAATTCTTAGAAGGTTTCCTATACCATTTATTTAATGACTTGCTAAAAATACATATCTCTATGATGAAGCATTTTATCTAATATTTGTATCAACTTAGTTCAGAATATCAAGACATTAAAATATACACCTGAAAGTGAAGAGGGGACTGAGATAGAACTGAGATTGCTAATCCCTTGTGAGCCATGGATTACAACAAAGCAGAGTATCATCTAGAGTATCATCTTTGTTGTAGGCAGCAAAGAGGAGGATCAGGAATGATCTCATAGCTGTCTACAACTGCCTGAAGAGAGGTTGTAGCCAGGAGGAGGTTGGTCTCTTCTGCCAGGGAACCAGCAAGAGAACAAGGAGACACAGTCTCAAGTTATGCAAGGGGAGATATAGGCTGGATGTTAGGAGGAAGTTCTTCCTAGAGAGAGTGATTTGCCATTGGAATGGGCTGCCCAGGGAGGTGGTGGAATTGCTGTCCCTGGAGGTGTTCAATAAAAGACTGGATGAGGCACTTAGTGCTCTGGTCTAGTTGATTGGACAGAGTTGGATGATAGGTTGGCCTGGATGATCTTGGAGGTCTCTTCCAACCTGGTTGATTCTGTGATAAAGAAAGTGAGAGATTATAGTAGACACCACATGTATCTGCTGGTCATTTTTGATCCTTAATTAACACACAATTTCCAAAATAAAAATCAACAAAGAACAACAACTAAAAAAAACCAAACATGAAATCATAATACATGATGAAGATCTATAACAATCTGTTCTTATAAAAAAATATTGAGGCAAGTAATACAGGGAAACATTACTGTTTGTTATCTGCTATTGGAACTAATGGAGCCCTTCCCATTTCTTAGAACCATTTTCTTTCTTCAGTGTCTTTAGTTCTGTTGAAGTTTCAGTACCTGCTTACAGTTGTTCCTGTGATTTGTTTCCTTTGGTCCTTTGCTTCCAAGAGGTGCTAGCTGGGGTCTTTAAAAATTATTACTGTTTCTAGAAAGTACCATAGCTTCACAGAGCTCCAGGCATAACATCCAGTACTCTCTCAGTACCCTCTGGGGCCACTGAGGTACCATTTGAGAAACAGGTGTAACTAAGGCCTTATTTCAAAACAAACTTTTTTTTTTACAGTTTTGGCTTCTATAAAGTCAGCTCACCTCAGGGTTTGACTGCAGTTTCTCCCTTTTTCTGTATCCACTTCTCTGCACTAGAAGATACCTTCAAGTCCATGGCTGCCTTAGGATTCCTGTGATCATCGCTTGCACTCTTGTTCTGTTTCACAGACTGCCTTTCACATTTTCTTCCCTTATCACCTCTACTTAAGAGAGCCTGGTTTGGCTCATCTTCCTATGGTTGTTACTACTATCAGAAGTCCTCAGGCAATGTATACAAGTGGTATCTAATACTCAGAGTCTAAGAGTTTGAAAACAGTATGCTCAAATCAAAAATGTTCCATCGTTGTTTTTACTTACCTGTTCAATTGTTTCTATTCTCTGTTGAGATGTAGTCTCATCAAAATCACATACAAGAATACAGGACAGATATTTCTGCCTGTTGTTTTCTTTCATGTGTATACTGAAATTATTATTTCTTTGTTTTACAGCTTACATAAAATCCTAATGGATCTGCAGAATCAACAGCTAGCCCAGTTAGCTGACTGGCTGACAAAAACAGAAGAAAGGACAAGAAAAATCGATTTGGACCCCTTAGGTCCAGATCTAGAGGATCTAAAGCGTCAAGTAGAAGAGCATAAGGTATGCATCCAAAGGCATAAACCCCAAGCCTAGTGTTTGTTGTTTCAAAAGCTCTAATCCTGCCATTAGAATATAGCACAGTAATATGAAGTAGTACTTTTAATTGAACTGTCCTTATCATTCCATGTTATTATTATACAATTTGTAGTTAGCAAATGTAATAGTTTCATTAATTTCCTACAAAAGCTGCTCAGGTATTTGTAATTTTTTTAGTGGAAACTATAGGAAAAAAATAGTGTTAGCACTTTTCAGTACTTGAAATTAATAGCAAAGGTCAAATGAGACACTTCTTAAGTGCTGAAATATCAGGAGTGGATTTGTCTTTGAGTCTTGGATGTCCTAGGTAGGTATTTTGAAGTAGATTATATTAGAGTCACATAAGTTGTTACCCATAAATAGGAATTAAACAAACTGTGGAGTTGTATTTATATCTATTATTGCTACTGGGTTAATATTGTTTTGTACAGTTACTGAGCTTTAGTAGTGTTACATTATGGCAGTTCTGACTTCTCTGCCAATTTAACAGCATGTTGTTTTTTTTATTACATAAAAAACATAGTAGAATATGCAAGACAACTGTAAAATTCTTTTATTACACAGCACAATAAGAATATATCTGACTTTTAATACCTGTGTTGTTTTCTTTTTCATGCTGCCTTCTCTTTTCCTTTTTCCATTCTCTAGTAGCAGTAATGCAGTAGTCCTGATTAGACTGCATAATCTTGTCAGGACTACCAGAATTCAGAATATGCAACTGCACAACAATATAAAACAGACTCTGGTTTCTAACTGCAAAAATATACTATTAAAAAAATAATTAGTGAAAAATAACAGGCTAATAAATGGAATGCAAGAGAGAATTTGGTACATTTTTTTCCTTAGTCCTTGAGGGTAATTAATTGGAAAAATTAAGAATTAAAAGGTTTAAATTACCTAGCTTCATATGAACTGAACTTCAAAAATGTAGATGTATCCATGACACATGGTGATGTATCCATGACACATGGTGATGATGATAAAGGAGACACAGAAAAGTATTGGAAATAGCTGATTTGTGAGGTCATGGAAATTTGCTCTCTGATAACTCATTACTGTCTCTATGTTGGTGGTTTAAGGCAGTTCAGTTCCATAGTGTCTTGAAAGTTTAGGATTTGATGCACTATATCCTGTGGCATTGCCAATTCAGGCTCTAGAGAGCAGAACTTCTGTGTAAAAGATTTTTCTCTGCATACTGATTAAGGACTTCTGTTGAAGAAGAATGGAAATTGTGTGCCTGCTGCCGCTCTTTGTGCTATCCGATCTTGCCTTGTGAGGTGACAATGCATGTCAGCTTGTGGGTTTGCTAGCTAAGAATATATTCTATCATTAATTATATTTATTTATTTATTTATTTATTAAAGAAGAGGTAATTATGAAATGGTGATTAGGAAAAAAACACCTGAAAGATGTTGACTACATGAGTACTAAGCCTTGAATAGCTTTGTTCTTTTTTCTGTGTATTTTGTATTTGAATATGCACTCTCTTCATGCTGTTTCTGTCTAATATTGAGAAAAAGAAATGTATTTAGCTTCTATTTGACTATTCTGGGTGAAGACCTGCAGAAATCTTTCTCTTCCACCTACTAATTCTTCACAGAGATGTGAAGAGTTGTAGAAATTTTACTAATTCAATTATTAGTTATCAATTTGTGCAGATTTCAGCAAGATTTCTTCACTTTTTGCTGTTTACTATTTCTCAGCAAAAGATTGTCCTGTTTTATTGCAGCTTGAAGCTGAAACTGACTACCAAAGCTAAATGAGCAAGAAAGTATTTTCTCAGACATTTAGAAATTATGAAGGGCCTCTCCCACTTTGTTTCCTGGTTTCTGCAATAAGTGCAGCAAGAGTGCTGCATGTATTTCCTAATCCTGAGTTCATCTCCTGAGCAGTTTCATCCTGTTGTTGGTGTTGTAGCAGTGCCAAGCTCAAGATGATGTGCATTTTTTAAATGAAAATCTGTAATTTTGCATAGCTTTTTATAACTTTTTAAAACTAAAATATGTTAATATGGAGTACAACATCTAATCTCTTGGCTGTTTAAAAATTGCAGGCTATACTGATACCTATTCTCATGCTTTTAGGCGTTTCAAGACGATTTGGAACAGGAACAAGTCAAGGTAAATTCACTGACCCACATGGTGGTGGTAGTGGATGAAAACAGTGGAGACGGAGCTACTGCTGCACTTGAAGAGCAGCTTCAGGTAATGACTAGACTTCTGTCTCTTGTAGGAAGCGCTACTGGTGGCACTAAGTGTTAACAAAGTTGAAGAAGAGCAATTAGTAGCATTGGGTATATCTCAGGAGATATTTGTGAGGAAGATCTTAAGTATTTCTTGTAGGATGTTATTTTTGTGTAGATGGATAAATGGAAGTATTTTGAAATTAAAACAGGTATATGAGAGCAATTTTCTTCCTCTTCCTTTCAAAATTAACCTGTATTTTCTATCCAAGGCCAAGTGTTTGTCTTTCTTAACTGTGTTTCATTACTCCTGACAGAAGTAATGTGATTCTCTTTTCTAGTTAAATAGAAGTATATTGCATCTACAAATCTACAAAATTCAGCACTAAGGGAGATATTAAAATTTTTGTTATATGTGGTGTATTTTGCTGTTATAATATCTTAAAGTGTCATTATTCACTGACAAGTGCTTAAAGGCACATTCATTTTCAGTAATGCCTGAGATGTGTGTCTTTTTAATGGCAACGTTGGTCCCATAAAACTGACACAGGGCTTTTTAAAGATATGCAAAGCTGAGTAGTGAATTTGTACAGAAATAGATTTCTGTAGACAATGGTTATGAAGAAGTGTTAATAACATACCAGTTAGAATCATAGAATCAACCAGGTTGGAAGAGACCTCCAAGATCATCCAGTCCAACCTATCAGCCAGCCCTATCCAGTCAACTAGACCATGGCACTAAGTGCCTCATCCAGGCTTTTCTTGAAGACCCCCAGGGACGGTGCCTCCACCACCTCCCTGGGCAGCCCATTCCAATGTGTTTTTCTAAAACACTTCCCATGCATCTTCTGTGGCTACACCACATTGGAATCCAAGCTGAAACAGAATTCAGACATTATTGCAATGCTTTTACCCCATTAAAGAAATAACAACACCAAAAAAAAGTGACTGTGAATGGAACACAATGGCAATACACCATTTATAATTGTATTAGTAGAGAAGGCAGCTGTTATTGGGATAAAGTGTGCTCAATTATTGCTGTCATTTTAAAAGTATGTTTCTTGAATATATATTGCCTCAAAAGGCGATTCCTGGGGCACTGTACCCTGCAACACAGGATGTGGAACAGTGAAGCTGCTGTTCTGTTCCTTCCTGAGATTTCACTGCCTTAAAGAAGAATCAGAAAGGAAAAGTCAATAATCCCATTGCTCTGGAAGTCACAAAGTATGTAGCAGTATTACAGATATTGATAAAAACAAACAAGCAAAAGAAAGCCCCAAACAGTCAGAAAACAAACAAACAAATAAACAGATGTAAAACTATAGGATTTAGGATGTAAGGAAGTTGTACGAACTCCAATACTTTTATGCCCAGAATTGAGTTGCTGTAGTCCACCTACTAGCAAAATCTTACATCTCCTTTTTCAAGTGTACAGAGATTGTTTGGATAGGTTTTGATTTTCTTTTTAATTAATTTATTTTTATTTTTTCACATCATTTGCCAACTTCTTATTAGCACAGGAGATAAAATGTGTTGGCAGGCACAACCTTGAGAGTATTTGAGAAAAAGCACAGTGGAGCAAAGTTCAAAGCTTGATTGTGTATCTGCCAGTCTGACTTGTAAAAGTAGAACATAACAAGAGCATGCTCTGGCAAAGAGAAGATCTTAGTAGGACTGCCTGAGTGAGATACTGGAGAGGGTCACATTTGGAAGAGTGGAAACTTGTTGCTGTGTAATTGTCAAGGCTGTATTTTCCAACCAGGTGCAATTCAGTTATGTCTTTGTGTTTCAAAAAATTTTAGAGAGTGTGATTCCTGAAGTATTTTCATATATATTCATATAATGCCTATGTTTGTGCATGTGTCAGCATAAAACAATAATAAAAACCACCACAAAAAGATCAATTACAAGTTTTAAGTTTTATCAGGATGCCAAGAATGTGCACTGGCTTCATGTGAACACTATAGAAGTGCTGAAGATTTATTGTCTATGAAAAACAAAACAAAACCAAAACCCCAAACCATGACCTCCAAACCAGTAAAAATGCAAACAATCAAACAAAAGTATTTAAGAGGCAGTTAATTAATAGAAACCAAAAGTGTCCCTGAAACAATTTACCCATAGAAAATTTAATCTTGCTTGGAAAAATAAAAGTAAACACAATTACAGCACTTCTCTTACAAACAGGTGTTGCCCTAGGGTAGTCTGAGAGCTTACAGCTAGCCTAGGTGTGTGTCGATCTTAAAACCTCTTTTACATTACAGTGGTTACTTCAGATATTTGTGTGACATGTTGTGAGCCTCACTCTGTCCATGCTCCTGATGAAAACTGGCATTTTATATTTATGACTCCCAGATTCCCATTAACTCAATCCAGACATTTACCAAAAGGCAGTTGCTGAGTGAGGCTCAAATTTGTAGTGTAGCAAAGTTAAAGGGCTATATGAGCAAATCTGTTGCTGCAGTCTGACTAATATGCAAAACTGTTTTCATCTCAGAGAAATGTCTAACACACAGAATCCAGGAATGCAGGTAGCTTTTTCTCTAATTATACCCAGCAGACAATAGGTCCCTTCAGGAGTCTTGTGAGCTAGCTCAAATTAGAGCCCTCCCCAGGCTTCAGGGGTCGAGGCATGTGATAGAAGGAGATCTGCATTGAATTTATTCAAATGGTTCTGGATGGCTTTTTCCCTTGCTGAGGGAAAGTAGCTGAGAGTGTAATTGACAGTGGCTATTATATATTCATTTCATTCAGGACACTGTCTTTTGATTTTAAGATGACATAGGGGTAGTTCTCATAAAAATACAGCAAAATAGGTGAGGAATGTTAATAAATAGAATAGGATAAATTCAGTTGAATGGGACCTGCAATGACCATCTAATCTAACTGCCTGACCACTTCTGAGCTGACCAAGGTAAAACATGTTGCAGAAGACATTGTCCAAATGCCTCTTAAACACTGACAAGATTAGGGCATGGACCACATCTCTGTGAAGCCTGTTCCAGTGTTTTATCACTGTCTTGGTAAAGAAATGCTTTGTAGTATCTAGTGTAAGCCCCCTATAATACAGCTTTGAACCATTCACTCATATCCTATCACTGTATACAGAGAACAAGAGCTCAGCACCTCCCTCTCCACTACCTCTCCTCAAAATTTTGTAGAGAACAATGAGGTTGACTCCAGCTTCCTAGGCAAGGCCACATTCACAGAATCACAGAACTTCAGAGGTTGGAAAGAATCTCCAGAGATTGAGTCCAGTCTCCCTATCGAAAGCAGGATCACCTAGGGGAGTCCACACAGGATTGCATCTCTTTTGAAAGCCTCCAGGGAAGGAGACTCCACAGTCCCCCTGGGCAGCCTGCTCCAGGGCTCTGTCACCCTCACTGTAAAGAAGTTTCTCCTCATGTTGAGGTGAAACCTTCTACATTCCAGTTTGTATCCACTATTCCTCGTCTTATTACTACACACACTGAAAAGAGATGGGCCTCATCCACTTGACACCCACCCCTCAAATGCTTAATTGATCAGATTCCTTCTCAGTCTTCTCTTCTCCAGACTAAAGAGCCCCAAGTCTCTCAGTCTCTCTTCCCAGGGGAGGTGCTCAAGCCTCCTGATCACCCTGGTGGCTCTCCATTGGACTCTCTCCAGCAGGTCCCTGTCTGTCTTGAGAAACAAAACCACCTCTGATTTTTGCTCTACCACTTCTCCTATTCTATTTTGGTTTTATTTCAAGTAATGATAAAATCCATTTCAGTGTGAACATGCAAAGTATTTTCAGGGCTTATGACTGCGATAAGTGAATTCAGAAAGTGTTTTCATGACAAAATGTGTAATGCCACAGGATAATCAGACTGCCTTGGGGGTGGGGGGAAGAAACAGAAAAACACACAACAACCTCCAAAAACCTCTGTTGTGTGTTTCCTTCTCTCCAGCACTTTGGGAAACGGTGGGCAGCCATCTGCAGGTGGACAGAAGACCGATGGTTCCTTCTGCAAGATATTCTGCGTAAATGGCAGCACTTTGCAGAAGAACAGGTGAAGAGTTTTAGCAGTCATAAACTGGAAAATTCTTCTTTAAATGGTGTTAGGAAAGGCCTGACTGGAGCCTTTTCATTCTCCAATTTTCTTTCAGTGCCTTTTTGATGCGTGGCTTACCGAGAAAGAAGATGCTGTGAGCAAAATTCATACAAGTGGCTTTAAAGATCAAAATGAGATGCTGGACAATCTACGCAAATTGGCTGTATGTATTGTTCATAGAATCATAGAATTCAAGTTCTAGTTCTAGAATTCATCTTCTAGTTGCTTATTCAGAAGTCTAGATGCATGTGGCTTTATCCCTTTCTCATACAATGTGGTTTAACAGAATAA
Source organism: Pogoniulus pusillus (assembly GCF_015220805.1). Classification (NCBI taxonomy): domain Eukaryota; kingdom Metazoa; phylum Chordata; class Aves; order Piciformes; family Lybiidae; genus Pogoniulus; species Pogoniulus pusillus. The sequence continues at coordinate 26,786,159 of NC_087275.1, forward strand.
CTGTTGTGTGATTTGGGAATGGGATGAGCAGATTGATCCATGTCCTTTCAGATAAAGGAACCAACAGGTGCAGATGGTTTTTCTTGATTGTCTCTTCAGTCAGAAATTTATTACCAGGAATAACATTAGGATGTCTTTAAAAATATGGATATTTTATGTTTAAAGTTTGTTTGTTGGTACTATTGATGTCTGTATCATATGTGAAACTGAATATATATATATATATATATATATATATATATGTGCTGAGACATATGCCAAGACACACTCATCCTGCAGCAAAACCTGTTATACATTCCTTGAACTTGAAAAAGCTAAAGCCTCAGAAGTTGTGAAATGCTGATACTACTGTTCATTTACAGCTATACCCCAACTGCATTCCAAGAATCTACTTACATACATAAAATGTACCCTTTTCAACCTGTGCTTTACCTCACTCTTCAGATAATTCTATACCTCAGCTTTATGGACAGAATGTAGGTCTGACTGGCCTAGAGTGGTGCTCTGCTTATAAAGGTGGAAAGCTGGTCACAGCCTTGTTTTGTAAGTGAGCAGCACTAGGACTACAACACTAAGAAAATGTGCTATCTTTATACATAACAATCATAGAATCAAACAGGTTGGAAGAGACCTATCACCCAGTCCTATCCAGTCACCTAGATCATGGCACTAAGTGCCACATCAAGTCTTTTCTTGAACAGCTCCAGGGGCAGTGACTCCACCACCTCCCTGGGCAGCCCATTCCAATGGGAAATCACTCTCTCTGTGAAGAACTTCCTCCTAACATCCAGCCTATACTGATTATGTATTTATAGCAAAGAAAGCATGGATGTCCATGCTTTTGTTAAAACAGGTAAATTATGATTGCTGTAAATAGGAATTTCACAGACAATCTTCTATTTAAACAGAACTGTTACTTGTTTCCTCAAATGAGTGTGTGGAGGCAGAAGGTATCCTAAGTGTTCTTTCAAGACTTGCTTTTACTAGTTTATGTACTAGAATTTTCAGGTAATGAATGATTCTCAAGTTACACTAACTGTTTTGTTCTACAGTAAGCTTAGTCTTAGATTTACAAAAAAGGATTTTCAGATTGATTAAGTACCCCTACCCACTGTCATTTCAGTATTATGCTCTTTTTAGGATTTTCCTTCTATGATTATTAAATTTGGAGGTTTGTTTTTTGGCTTTTCTTTGAGGTTTTGTGTGTGTATATGAATTACTGTTCCTTTTGCTGTTACTTGAACAGATTCTAAAAGGAGATCTGGAAATAAAAAGGCAAATAATGGGTAAGCTGAAGCTGCTTGTTCAAGACCTCCTTATAGCTGTGAAAAATAAAGCAGTGGCTCAAAGGCTGGAAAGTCGTCTTGAAAGCTTTGCCCAGCGCTGGGATAGTCTCATGCAGCAGGTGGAGAGAAATTCTCAACAGGTTTGTAAAACTCAGCATTTTGTCAGTTGGTGACAGTCAAATATCCGAAGTAGTGCTAGTGCTGTTTGTTATATTGGCATGTGTGTGTTTGTTTGGGGTATTTTTTGTTGTTTCGGGATTTGTTTGAGGCTTTTTTGTGGTTTGTTTTTTTTTTCCTTCCTTTAAGATGTTTTATTTTTAAGGTAACATAATACAAATGCGATAAAACTTGTCAGAATTTCATTTCTCTCTTTAGTTTTTCATCATTCTTTAGACAATTGATTACATTCCTGGGGTGCTAACTATGTTTTTAGGGATGATGCAGTCCATAGAGAAATACTCTTTCCAGTTAATTTATTTTTAACCTGTACTGTTTGGTCACTTCAAATGTGCTGCTGTTATATCTCTCTGTAGAATGGCTCTTAGTTTGAAATTACTGTAAGAAGTGTTTGATAGTTAAAGATAAAATATTTTTATTTAGTTTCAAAGGTGAAATTTTATTATAGAGTACTCTTTTGTGTTTATGTTATGCTGATTTATGGATTAAAAAGAGAGGGTGAAGGAAGAGTTCCTTGGAAAAATAAACAAATCAATCCTTACCTGTAGCCAAAATGCTAATGAAGAAGGACTGTTTTACCCAGTTCTTTTATGTTAACTCAAATACATTAAAAAAAGAATTTGAGTTTTTTACATTTTCATATTTTAAAAACTAGATAACAAAAATCAAAGTTCTGGTGTAATATCTGACAACATTTCCACATTTCCATTTATTTTTCTTAGCCATCTGTCAATATCTCATTTTTATTGGAGTTAAACCCAAATCAGCTCAATATTTTTTCCTTCCCATTTCATTATCTCATTACTATAGAGATATTTTTGTGCTGTCATTATACAGCTGGTAACATGGAAATGGACATGAAGACTCTTCAGTGATAAAACAGAGTATGTTGTTACTGAGTGTACCCTGGTCCTGTTCCTGGAGGGCCTCTCATAGCTTTGGTCAATCTGATTAAATTCCCTCAACCATGCAGCACCTTTCTTCTACCAGTCTGTGTTTGGATACTTAAATCAAAGCTAGTGTAGTTCCTGCAGTGATCTGAATATGTCTCATTAACCTTATTCCCAACTTGTGCTTTAATATTCCAGTTTGCACTGTGATGCAGTTTCTTGCATAGCTGAAGTTGGAAAAATCAGTTTCTTAGAACAGAAGAGAGCAAAGTGGAGAAAGAGTGTGATTTCACTTAGTAACAGAAGGCAAAACCAGTTTGTGCTATACAGCATCTATAACAGTGGAAAAAAATGATGTAACTCTTGTATATTTGCTGTAGAAAGCCTTTGGTTTCAATGCAGAGGAAACTCCAGAGATCTCTTTTTGGTTTTGGGGTGACCAGAGTGACATGATTTGAAGGTGTTAGTAACTGACTCCAGGGGGTTCAAGAGTTATTCAGATTGTTAATCGCTCCTAAAAGCAGATACTAGGTTTGAAAATGAAACAGATAAGATAGCCTCCTCACGAAATGAGCAATCTCGAAGCTGTACAAGCATACATTGTAAAGCAGCACAGGTGGAAGATGCTTTGAATTCCCAGAACAGTGTGGCAGCCTTATCATGGCAGCACATTTCAGCTGATAAGCTTTTCCTCAAAGGAGAAGCTACTTTGCTTAGCACAGAGTTGATATGTTGTATGGGCACGTGGCTTCATATTCTGGAGGTATTGCACATTCAGAGCTAGCTAGAGGACCATTTCTCAGGGCACTGCTGCCTGGATTGGATACATCGCTGAAATACTGATAGTATACTTTTTGCCATGTGTGTCTCTCTACCTAGGCAGGGCCAATAATGTTACTGGATTTTATCTGTGTGTTCATTATAGATCTCAGTTATAGATTTAGATGTCAATTAAAAAAATGCCTTTAACAGATCTGTTCTCTCTAATCATGAGATGAGGAGGAGGAGAGTTGGAAGTGTGTGATAAATACCACTCAAATCTATCAGAAAAAGCACACTTAATTCATCAGACTTAGGCTGACTTCAAAATTAAGTTTATTCCCTTCATTAATCAGACTTAGATTGACTTCAAAATAAAGTTTATTCCCCTCATTAATAATACTCATTGTACCTTCCTGACTTACACTTTTGTAATTGGTTATTTCCCCTCCCTCTCTTCTAAAATGTTGATAATTAGTTAACTTACTAACAAAATAAAAAATTAAGTGAAAGAAGCAACTTCAGCCTCCGTTCAAAGCTGATTCCCCAGCTAGGTGTAGGAAACAGTTATGCATCCAAGGTAAAAGTGCAGAAAGTAGAATGTGAGTCCTCCTACAGTTAGCTGAATTAATGCTGATGAATTTAAGTATCTAATTTTAATGGCTGAAGCTTCTTCTAATAATGAGTGGATGGCAAGGTTTAGAGAGAGACACCTCTAAAAAGCAGTTTGTCCTCATCATGAAAATGTCAGCTTTCCTTCATTGACCACACGGTGAAATCAAGGACAAGGACAACTTGCTTAGACTAGATGTATAGCTTTTTGAAACTCTTAAGTCCACCTTTGATGAGTTCATTATGCTTCACTAAATTGTACTGAAAACCTTCCCAAACAAAGAAAACAACATTCCTCATCTCAACTTACCCATTCACATACATACAGTTCATCAAAGAACAGATGACAGCTCCAAAAGTGAGTGTTAAGGAAAATTATGAGTTTATCAGGATGGAGGGCACTTCTACAGGCAGTAATAAATGATGGCATTAAAGGTAGTCTGCCGTATAAAAGAGAAATAAAATGACATAAAACTACTGAAGTGCTATATACACGTTGTACATACATTTGCCTGTAGAGGATGAAAAGCAAGATTAAAATTTGTCCACCCTGAAAAGAGATGATTTTTAACATATTTCTGAGATGAGCTTGCTGATGGAAACTGCAGGCCAGCACTGTACTTAGAAAGGCTTTTAAAGCTCAGGCTTGTGAGTCACCTTAGCACTTTCCATATGATTTTCTAGTTGGTTTAAGTCCTAGTCTGTATTACTCCTTCTCAAACTCATATTTACTTGTCAGGAACGGAGAAGGATGGGGAAGCTTATACTGTCATTCAAAGGACCACCCTTGAATAATACATGAAACACACTACCTTCAGTGACTATATTTAAGAGATGTGTTGGTGTTTTTGCCAGGGACACTGCCCAAAATTATTTCCATTTTTGTACTTGCTTAGATTTTTAAGGATTGTCCTTTGCCATTGACATGTGTGCACTCTTTAAACATGAACCAACTTCATCTTGCAAAGTGACACTGCAGTGTAATTTTCAGTACCTTTTAGCCTTACCCAGTCTCTAATTAGTGTGATTATGAATTTAAAATCACATCTCCCCTTGAAATATGTGATGTTTAACCTCCACTCCCATTGATTAAGCATGAAAAATCCTTTTTTTACTGTTTCAACATATAAATCATCACCTGTCCCAGCATCACAACTTGACTACTCTGAACATATGGTGATTGCAGTGTCTACTTTTGAAACACAATACCCAATCACCAGCTGAAACTGCTACTCCTGTGTAATTTGCAGTAAGCTGAAGATGCTTTCTGCAGTGACCTAGCTATGGTTTATTCTGTTTTACACCTTCTTCACTGTAAAATGTATCCTAGTATTGATTGGCAAATGGAAACATGGCAGGATATGACCTCAGGTGTCAGAAACATCATCCTATCATTGATTTTTGGATAAAACTAAGAGTAGTAAGAATTTTGCGAGAAGGGTCTATGCCTAAAGCTGCATACGAGGAGCAAACGATTAATTGGAGTGTTCATAGCTACAGAGCCAGCTTGGGGAAAGATTACAATAGGTGTTATCCTCAAATTTAAATTCCTCTAGATTCCAGAGCCTTTAATATTTTCCCTTTTGCCTCCCTCACCCTGTACCTCTATCTCCTCCCAGTATTAATTAAAATTGAAAATAATGCCATGTAAAGTTTTAACAAAGCTATCTGGAAATGCTTACTTAATATTGCCATAATTTCCATAGATTAAGATACTCAAATCAATACATTTTCCTGAGGGAACTAAAGAGTAGTATATATAGTATTGTAGGGAGTAAAAACTTTTTTTTTTCTTCTCCAAAGAATTTATGTAGTTCATACATTAACTAAATCCTTGCAGCTCAGAAGCAGCTTATTCCAACTGTCAAGCCTAAACCAGAAATTAAAACCGAAACCCACAAAACCAACCAACCAAAGCCACAACAAAACAAGAGGAAAGTCCAAACAAAACCAACCAAGCAAACTAATACTTTGCTCTGAATCTTAAATTTGTAATCTTCTGAGTAGTCCAGATTCTGTTCTAAAAGCTAGGCAGGCAGGCTTTTCTAGTGGATGAAACACAACGTTGAACTGACTGTTCTAGGTAAGAAACACTACCAAAACTGCAGTGGCAATGAACTTCCCAACTCATCACTTCCACCAGCATACTGAGCAGAGAATAAGAAAGCTTTTCTGTTGGGAAGACCAGATGAAAGATTTGGCAACGTTGACAGGAATTTGAGCTTTATTTACTTTGTTTAGCTTTACTGATGTTGTCTACAGAGAAGAGGCTTGCTGCCAGTATTTTTTTTTTCCCTTGTCACTCTTTTTTTCTTCAGTATGAGAGCATTGTGGGAAAGGTATTGCAGTTACCTAGTGTGCCTCTTCTTCGTTATTTGTAGAAACACTTGTGACTTAATAGCTAAGGCAGGTCGAGGGAGGTTCTCCTTCCCCTGTACTCTGCCCTGCTGAGACCTCACCTTGAATATTACATTCACTTTTGAGCTCCACAGTTCAGGAGAGACAGGAATCAACTTGAAAGAGCCCAGCAGAGGACTACAAAGATGATGAAAGGGCTGGAGGGCCTGGGTCTTTTTTGTCTGGTGAAGAAAAGACTTAGAGTGGATCTAATAAATGTTTAGATATATTTGAGGGCTTGGAATCAAGACGGAGGGGACAAACTCTTCTCAGTTATGCCCTGTGATAGGGCAAGGGATAATCGATGCTACAGCACAGGAAGTTCCACCTCAACATGAGGAAAAGCTTCTTTACTGTAAGGGTCACAGAGCACTGGAATAGGCTCCCCAGAGAAGTTGTGGAGTCTCCTTCTCTGGAGACTTTCAAGACCCATCTGGATGTGTTCCTCTGTGACCTGCAAAAGGTTACGGTCCTGCTCTGGCAGAGGAGGTTGAACTCAGTAATCTCTGGAGGTCCCTTCCAACCCCTAACATCCTGTGATCATGTGCAGACAGTTCAGTTCTCTAGCAGAGTTCCTGGTTCAAGAAGTAGTAGATAATTTATGTCTCTCTATATATATTTATATATGGTTTCATGGAATTTTAGATATGGCACTGCTGTAATTGAACTGGAAAGCCTTTCTAATCCTTGCTCATTGGGAATAAATGAAGAAGCAGAGCTCTTGTGGTGCACAGCCTTTCCTGATCCCAGTATAGCTTCTTCCTCTTCTTCTCTATTTCACTGCTCCTAAGCTGAGCTGACCATTGAAGCTGTAACTAGAGCATTTTGATAAATTGAGCCCTCATATGTCAGAACCAAAAAAAGAAGTGACCCATTTCTTGTGAGTTAAAGGATTTGAGGACAGCTGCCCACGTTCAAGTGACAAGTTTACAATTTGCTATTATAAAGAAACAGATCTAAATGAGCAGTACATGTACAACCAGAATCTTTCAAACCAAGGAGCAGAAACTGTTGCTTTTTATGCAGATAAACTATATGAAGGATTTCTTTTCATACTACTGGATAAGGATAAACACATCAGATTGATAGTGTTTGCAGTGTTCCATGTTATGTGTGTTAGTACCTGTTGTCACTCCTTAACATTAGTTTTTAAGTGTGGCATAAAATCGATGCAAATCAATTTGCCTTCTCATGCATGTTTTCTAATTTGAGCTTTCCTGACAGAAAGCTGTCTGCCTTTTTGTGCAAGTAGGTTGTGATGAATTATATTCTAGTCTGAGAATTCTTCTGAATGGTAAAAATAAGAATTGGTAACTTACTGCCACTGTAATGCCTTTATCACTTCTCAAGGAATACATTTTCAGAATGGAGGCAGTGTAACATACAGCAATAGTAATATTTTATATATTTGCTACCATTTCATTTCCTCACAGAACTGACTGTTGATTTCTTTCCTTCCTTCAGCATGACTTACAGAAAGCCATAAGTTCATTCTGTTTAGGATTCTTTCTGATTTTGATATTGACTTCTGCAGATATCTTATTCACACAGCGTGAGTCAGATAAAACAATTTGGTTTGAGTTGCATAGTGCTATTCTTTTTTTCTGAAGGTCAGCCTATAATCAGATGGGAGCAGCTTCTCATTATTTCCTATTGTTAGTCCAAACAGTCTTTACTGAAGTCTTTCAAACAATGTGTGACCTCTGTTTTTTGTATTTCTCACAGATTTCACAGCCTGTCACTACCACTCAGACATCAGTAACACAGACAACTGTAATGGAAACTGTAACTATGGTAACCACAAGAGAACAAATCCTGGTTAAGCATGCTAAAGAGGAACTCCCACCACCTCCACCTCACAAAAAAAGGCAACTCCTTGTGGATTCAGAAATTAGGAAGAGGTGAGAATTACTAAGAGACAGAGGGAGAATGCTGACAGAGTTTGGATGAGAATGCAGAAATGGTAATTTGATGGAAATAGTTTGCTGTATACATATTGAGGTTACAATTTTATTTCCATTCTCTATTAAGGTACCAATTGATTATTATCTTTTTTTTTCCTCAGGATGAGTTATGGATTTCTTTTTTAATGCTTCTAGACCATCTGTTTTGCAGTATAGTATGTGAATCATTACATCAATATCATTGGGATGATAATTATAGTCAGTAAAAGTCCTTATTTATGACATTGTGAAAGTGTCACTTGACTGTGGTCTCAAAACTTGAAAACCAAGAAGTATTACATTAGTGAACAATAAGTTATCCATGGGACAGCATTGTGCCCTTGTGGCCAAGAAGTCCAGTAGTATCCTGGAGTGCGTTAAGAAGTGTGGCCAGAAGGTCAAGACAGGCTCTCCTCCTGCTCTACTCAGCCCTGATGAGACCACATCTCGGGTGTTGTATGCGGTTCTGGGCTCCGCAGTTCAAGAGAGATGGGCATGTACTAGAGATGGACATGTACAGAGTGCTGCAGGAGTGATTAAGGGACTGGAACATTTGTCTTATGAGGAAAGGCTGAGAGACCTGGGGCTGTTTAATCTGGAAAAATAAGAGCATCGAGAGGAGATCTTATTAAGGTTTATAAATATCTGAAGGGTGGTTGTCAAGGAGTCAGTCTCTTTCCAGTGGTGTCTTGTGATAAGACAAGGGGCAATGGAGACAGACTTAAACACAGGAAGTTCCACCTCAACATGAGGAGAAATATCTTTACTCTAAGGCTGATGGAGAACTGGAACAGGTCTTGAAGTCTCCTTCTCTATACAACTTTCAAGACCACCTGGATGTATTCCTGTGTGACCTGCCTTAGGTGAATTTGCTTTGGCAAGGGTGCTGGACTCAGCAGTCTCCAAAGGCCCCTTCCAACCTCTGTCTTTCTGGCTTGTGGGGCAACAGTAGAAGCAACAGTTTTGCAGAGGAAAGTTAAACTTTGGTGAAGCATCCAGTATTATTTTCAGCTTTTTTCCTGTGTAACACAAGTACAAATGACAAGAGATTTTAGACTAATATGAAACACTTGTTTGAAGTTCCAAGAAAAAAACTGAGTTGAAACAGAATTAGGTCAAGCACTAAATTTCTGAATGAGATGCTAAGAAGCTGCTCTTCAAACACTCATTGTTATGTTTGTTTTGGAAATATTTTCTGACATTCAGATAAACATAAGAATTCCAAGATAACAGATTTAAAGTATCCAGTATCTCATCTCTGTTTAAAATAACTTTGCTTAATTCCATGGTTTTTTGGTGTTATTTTATTGTTATGTAATATTACAACTTATTAAGAAGAATAAAATATACCAAGAGCAAATAGGGGGAAAGAAAGGTACTTAGAGACACTTTTCCTATACACAGGTATCAAAAGAGGGATTTATCTTACCTCTCCTTGACCATTCTACACTTGAGGTTTCTAGTTTAGCCTTGTTATTTAAGAATGGTATATTTGTGATGTAACAAGACTGATCCATTTCCTTTTTGTTAGAGTGTCTAACTGCTCTTCCTACAGAAAGTTCTTAGACTAAATAAGTAACTTTGTTGACTGAATTTAAATGCATTGAATCCAATCTCTGAGGTCTTGATTTGGAATCTGGTTTTGTTGTTTTGATGGTGTTTCACATGTCCTTAGGTTACCATTAAATACTAATGAGAGTTATATTTTGCTGATATAGTCCCATGCACTTGAAATACTGCACAGTGATGACTATCAGTAGACTCACAGTTCTTGAATTTAAGCACTTCTTAGATGGTAGTGGGTTTGCTTGACAGATTATAAGCATTAGTAGTCTTGTTAATGCTTCAGCAGAAATGTGCAGAGATCTCAAACAGGATCAGGGCCCTATTGTCTTAAATGCAAGGGTAAATCTGTATTAAGGCATGGTCCTTGCCTTGAAACTATTTGTGTTCTTAAATTTTGACAGGAAAATGTAGGAAAGAAAATTTCCCTGAAATTTTGAAGTATTTTTGGTAGTTGATGTTTTAAAACTTGGTGTAAATCCAGGGAATTAAAATCCAAGTCTACTTTTGTAAAGGAAAGCACTGCCTTAGTTAAAACTAAATGAAGTAGTGGGATTGTTTTTTAACTGATATTTTATGATTCTCCAATAAAGTTTTAATTATAGATATCTATTCATTACTATAAAATTGGAGACTCATTTGCAGCAGAAGTCCCTTTCTCAGACACTAAGTATGTAATATTAGTCTGTTTTCTTTCTTGCCTGTATCCTTTTGATTTGTCTTAATACTGAATATAAAATTGGCAGTGCAGCAGAGTGCAGATTGCTAAATCCTGTGAGGAAAGTACAGGAGGGAAGGAATTAGCTGGATCATAGGAATAGTTTATGTCCAGAAATACCTCATTTTATACAAACTGAGAATTGTAAATTCTTTCAGTGTTTCATCTGCTGTCAGTCTAAAGCATTGCAAGTAGCAAGGTTATATATAAGTTGGATAGATTTTTTCTACTGAAAATAGGATATATACCAAATTTGAGCTATGATTACTTGCAGCTATATTATTGGCAGATCTGCTACTTAATTTGCAGTGTGTTCATGTTTTTAGCATTGTGTACTAGGTTTTGGCTTATGGTTTATGCTATCTGAAAGATACTAATTCACTATATAAGTTCTGCTTCACTTTTAGGTAAGAGTCAAGATATGCATCTTGGAGCATTCTCAGTCTTTGTCTAGGATGCCTTTAGATAATTGAACAAGTTCTGCTTTCTTACATATGCCTAAAATCAGAGTCTTTTTTATTGCTGTACATGTTAGATTTTTATTTTCATTTGGTAGGGGAGAAAACTGAATTCTAACAGGAAGAAAGGAGTTAATTGTTTAATATGTTCTAACTCTCTGGAGTATTGTGTGCAGGAGTTACTAGATTTGCTCTAATAATGCAACCATACCATCACAGAAGAACAAATTTAGTATAACTGTTTATTGAACACACAACAAGCAATGTTAGAAATGTCCACAGCTGTGCAACAGGATAAGTGGTGGTTACATTATCTGAAGGAAACATTTTACATCTAGATTTCTTTTTCTTTTAGCTGAACATCCAAAAAAGAAGACATTTCTTCTCTAGAAAGTCTAAGTGGGTGTTTCAGAGTGGGAGGACAAGTCAATAAATAGTTTCAGAGAAACACATTGAGAGAAAACTTCAGGGATGGATTTTCAGCTTAAAATAACAATTATTGTCACTTGTTTTATTAAAATATAAAAACACAGTCTTGACAGCCACATATTTGACAGTATGTTGTGTTTCTTCAGCATAATAAGTTTTGACTGAATATAAGGATGGCTATGGAAGAAGAATAGTCATCTTAAAACTTGGGTGCTCAGCAAAAATGTCTGTGTTGGTGGCTACTCACATTTTTTGTCAAGGCTTTTCTATTTGTTGGGAGAACCTCATGGTTGTATTCCCATGCAGTCAGTCCTTTGTTGCCTCCAAGATCTTTCAGGGTATTCTTGTATTTATTTGTTTACACCTACACTCAGAGACAAACAAAGCCTTAGTACTGCATAGCTTTTGATTATTTAAATAAACTAAGAGTATGGGGAATCTCAACCCAGCTGTGCTACATCATCCTATATTGTATGTATTTATCTTCAATTTTTTTTCCTGCACACCTGAATGACTGAGTGTTGGTGAGTCTGAACTGCTTGGGGAGAAGAGGCCAACACTACCCTCTCGTCCTCAGGCAGAAAACAACCAGCAGGACTTATGTAAAGTTAGAGAGAAGCAAAGGAACAGGGAATAGATCCAGTGCCCAAGGGCCAAGAAATCAAGACCGTTTATATGCTTTTTATGCCTCTTATCAAACCAATAAATTATATAGACTTTATTATCCTTTTACAACCAATGCCCTGCTCATTCAGATTCTGCACTGAGCTTTCAGGAAATTTCCAGTTTCTCCTATTGGAATTTTCCAGTAAGCCTTAAGCTACCACATCTGTGAATATTGCAGTGGTGGACTGTGTATACAGAAAGTATGGTCTCCAGCTACTTAGCTGAGGAGAAACAATGAATGGCTAAGATGGAAGCATCAAGCTTTCTACAATGTTTTGGTTTTTTTTTTTTTTTGTTTTACCTTTCCAAGTGGTTTGGAAGGATTAGAAATATAAATGTCTACTAAAGAAACTAAGGAGAAGCAGTTTGATTTGTAGACCAGTAATATACACATTGAATGTCATATTTCCTTTGCCTCAAATCACTGAGGCATAAATGCATGGGAAAGAAGCTATGGATTTTTCTTTCCTCCTAAAGCAAATTTTTTATCATAACTGTAGAAAGCACTTGGTGCCATGGTCTAGGTGACTGGATAGGGCTGGGTTCTAGGTTGGACTGGATGATCTTGGAGGTCTCTTCCAACCTGGTTGATTCTATGATAAGAAGCAGATTCTTTTTTTTTTTCCTTCCTCCACCCCCTCCTTTCCCACCCCACCCCCCCCCAAAAAAAAAAAAAGAAAACTAACTCAAAAGTACCACTGAAAAGTGTCAGAATAATTCAGGCATATGCTAAGTTCTGTTACTATTCATAAGAAATCTCCTTTTTCCCAAAGGAATCAATTTGAAACTTGAGAAAGGAAAAAAATCTTTGGAGCTGTATAATAAATGTCTCAAAAGTATGTGTTAGAACTAGAGATAAATGCAGCGCAGCTGAAGTTTCAGGATCAAAACAAACAGGCAAACTTGTAAATCTGAGGAAGAATTGCAAGGTAACATCTTCAGTTTCATGATGTATACATAATCTGGGAGAAAAAACAGGTTGGCTGTGTAGCACAGGAAAATCTGAGTATTAATCTCTTCACATTTTCTAAATAGCAAACAGGTTAGAAATTAGTTTAATTTAAACATAATTTTAATATCAATACCCTTTAAATAATACTCAAAGACAACTTTCTTTGCCACTCAGTAAATTTGTGGGTGCTTCCTAATGTTTCCAAGGAGCATAACATTGCTAAAATATACTTACATGACATTACTGTAGATATAATGTTAAGTCTTCAGATTTGAAGGAGAGTTTATGCTCTTTCTAGAGTAAGGCATGTTTTAGAATAGGATAGTTGCTCCATCTAGTGGAGTTTTTTTGTTCATTTAACAGGTGTTAACGTTTTGGGTTTTTTTGAGAAGTCATTACCCTTCGTTTCTTTGACTATTATTATATTTGGTGTTCTAATGCTTCACTACTTAGAAAATGTTGATTTTTGTAGGAAAAAAAATATGACAGGGAAAATTTTGTCTTATTCAAAGTGACTTTTTGATAGTTACTGTTTCAAATATCTCGTTGTCCAATTAATTGTATTGGTCAGAAATAAATGCTGATTGTTTAGCACTCTTTCAGCAGCTTTGTTGACCTTGATCCTCTTACTGAAATGCAGCTTTTGTTCTTGTATTGCTATCCATCGTTACATAACAAATTTAAGAGTGCAAAGTCATGTCTTGCATTCTCCTGGTGTGCCTTGGGTTTTGTGTTTTATCTGGGTAGCCAGTGCTAGAATGAAAGGAAAAGGTGACTGAGCTACAGCAGGGTCATCTTCTATTGTTTACAGGAGGAATAATTTATAATCCTTTTCATGTGGTGGGTTAGAAGAAGTTATGGTATGCTGAGCTCAGTAAACATAGCCACTTTATAACTTACTAGTGCTCACTGGTTTTTAAGCCTTTATCCTGTTTGTGAGGTGAGAAATGACATAGTGATAATAAATGTAACAAGAGCATATATTCATCTTCACATTTAGTGTCTGCAATATTGTAGGAATGATACCAGTTGGCGCTCACTTGAAGGCATGATAACTGGATTTACTTTGTACTTCTAGCCACAGGCTGCTTGCTGAAGGCAAATGATGTTAATGAACACAATTCAAGCACTAAACTTTAATTTGCCTTAGCTGGGAGTTGTTTACTTGTGAAAAATGAAGTGGGTCCGTCAGAATTTCTGCAACCAATTCCATGCTACAACTAAGGAATTACTGCTCAGGCTGGGAAAGGTATGGTTTGTAACCATGTCTTACCAGCGTTAAGATGGATAGCTGGTTAAAGAAGGAGAACTATGAGGCTAATAAAAACTATTGAAGTTTCTGAAGCAAATATACATTTGGGATCAATCTAGCATTTTCTTTGATTGCTGGTGAGCATTACAGAAATGTGCTGGTGATAAAGTCGATGAGGCTAGTTGAATAGTATCACAAGTGTAGAGGGAGGTCCAGCATGCCATCCAAGAAGGAAACAAAATTATTTGAGTTATAAAATAATAGAATTGTTTAGATTGGAATGGGCCTTTAAAGGTCACCTAGTCCAACCATTCCTGCAGTGAGCAGAGACATGTTTGACTAGATCATGTTACTCAGAGCCCCATCCAATGTGACCTTGAATGGGGATTCAGGCACCTCTCTGGGCAATCTGTTCCAGTATTTCACCACCTTCACTGTAAAAAAAAAGAAAAGGAAATAAAAAATAATTCTTCTTGGAATCTAAACTAAGGATAGAACTAAAAGAATAGGAAGGGGGAAAATTATTAGGACAAATAAACTGTTGAATTAGGAGATAAGAGCAAGGATATTTATCAACTACAGGTTTATCAGCTACAAATGTAGAGGAGGAGGACAGACAGCAGGAAATGAGTTCATCATAGAGTAATTCTGCCAGTGGGCATTGTATACTGTAAAGTTGTTTTAGGCAACAAAGAGCAACAAGCTGAGGAAGACTGCTGGTGAGCTGGACATTTCAGTCCAGCTATGGAAATAGAGTAATTAAAAAATATGATCCTTGGATCAGAGTTGTATCATTCTCTGCCAGCTCAATATGCAGGCAAACAGTCTTACTTCTGCCGAAGATACACAGTGATGACATTCCTGGTGTGGTTCTCCTTGGGGAAGGAAGGGAAGAACAAGCAAAGGAAAAGCAAATTTCTGTCTATTGAAAGACTGAAGTACTGAGACCACTGTCAGGTTATGGTAGCAGTAACATGACAGTTCCATGATGAAATACATTCCATTTGGAGAAGAGTTTATACATCATGATGGATAAATAATAGCAGAGACTTGTGTTCCAGTGAGAACTTACCTAATATTCAGGTTCTTGATATCAATGTGTAGAGGGTCAGTGCCTACACATAACTTTGCTGTCATCATCTTGCCGTTGCAGCGTGTAACAAAAGGCAAAACTATGAGGTTGTATATGCAGTTGTCTTTCACTGGATGGTTTTGGCTGTAAGAACCACACTAGAGTTCTATAAGATATATTGCGCAGATGGAAGGTTTATAGTCAGCCCTTTGGTTATTAATAACAATGGCATCATTTTGTTGTTGGTTGGGGGTGCGTGTGTTTGGTTTGGTGGGTTCTTTTGGGTTTGTGTGTATGTGTGAAATATAAACAAACTAGCATTTGGTTTTACTGAGGTAGGAAGCTCAGTAGGGCTTGAGTATCAGACTCTGCTAGGCATTTCAGTTACAAATTCCATGCACAGAAAGAGAAAACAAAATGCATCTCAGTTGTAAAATGCCTTAAATGTGAGTTTCATCACGTATTTAGTGTAGAAAACTAAGGGAAAGATAGAGTAAGGAATGATTTTTGAACAAGCACACATGGCAATCTCAGCAAGAGAGGTTTGAAAGGTAATCTCAAGTGGGCATATAGCTTAGTATGATCCAGAAAATCAATTTTGAGAGGCTTCTATGAAATTTTGAATAGTGTGGAGTAAAAATGTGAAGATAGCTGTTCAAACAGGCTCTAGAGTAAAGATACTGTATTTGAACTTAGCTGGTATTTGATAGCCTGTAGAGAGGGGGCAGCAAGAGCAGTAAAACACAGTTTCTCTCTTGTAGAATAGCAGAAGGAAAGACTAAATGAGAAACTAAACCATGAGCACTGCAGAAGTAACAAATCTATTGCTTCAGATTGAACTTTTAGGTGGTGAGCAAGCTAATATGTATATTAATGCAATTATATGTCTAAAATGTATCAAGTGATATGATTTTAGTGACTTGCATGGATTTGTTTTAACAAATTCTACATACACTCAAGTTTATTGGGTCAGAAATGTAATATTGCATTCGTTTTTATGTCAGAAGCATTGTTGTACTTAGGAGATTTAAAGACTGTATCGATCCTTTGAATATCAATTTAGAGTTAATATAGTTTGCAACTTCAGCTGTGCTTAGAAAGGAAATGTCCAGTCTTCATAAGAGAATGATTGAATGCCATATTCTACCTGTATTTTCTGGGTTTTTCTTTATGTGAGCTGAACATAAAAGGGAGAATTTTATTTTTCCAAGATAATTGAAAAATGTCTTTATGTTGAGGATATTTATGTGCTGGAAAAAATATTTAGAATTAACTTCCATGTCTATTGATGCTTTTCTTCCTCCTCTGTATAGCACTTCTTGGGGAAGAATGCTCTGTGGTGTTATATTTATCTCTAGAAGAAACTGTGACAGAGCAATTTGTTATCTGAGATCAGCTCTGTCAAGACAACGTCTACTGTGGCTAACGTTTACCACCATCTGTTGAATCTATGGGACATGAGATCTATTCTTGATTATTTTGTTGTGGTGTCAAAACTAGCCCAGAATCTCCTATCCCTTTTCCAGGGAGAATTCTATAGTCTTTTCATTAAATGAAGACATGATGGCTGGTAAACATTTTGCTCTGTGAATTTCCATCCTATACCCTGATAATGTCATAGTAGTTTCTAGGATGTTGGTCCTACTGGTCATACTTACTTTCAGCTTGAGAGTGGAGCAGACACCACAGGTAATGTCTGCATCCACAAGAGTTCACTACTGTACTG
Organism: Pogoniulus pusillus; assembly: GCF_015220805.1. Classification (NCBI taxonomy): domain Eukaryota; kingdom Metazoa; phylum Chordata; class Aves; order Piciformes; family Lybiidae; genus Pogoniulus; species Pogoniulus pusillus. The sequence continues at coordinate 26,803,059 of NC_087275.1, forward strand.
ATGGAGTGTTAAACTCATCTTTTTATTACCAGATGCCTGATGTTCTATGACTGCTCTATGCAGTTATTATATGCATAATATTATATGCAACAGGGGACAACATATTTGAATAATTATAATTTATTTATGTCATGTAGGATTGGAAATAATAGGATCTGAGAGAGGAAGGTCTTAACTATCAGTGCAGTTCAGTTTCAGGGATTAGAATCTGGTACCAACACAGAGGTTCTGTGAACCACCTGGGATTTTTCTTTTATCTTCCATCTCTGAGCTTGTAATTCTTCAATAAATGAAGATTTCTGCACCTTCCATCATGTCACAGAATCCCCCACAGCCCCCCCCCCCCCCCCCCCCCCCCCCCCATCATTTTTAATTACTGGGAATTGCTTTATCAAAATTGTTCCTGGGAGCTTATAATTTGAATATAGACTATTTGGCCTAGATTAAGGCACTGTGTGATTTTTCCTACTTTCATAATTTGTTACTCTGCTTTTCACACTGTGTTGCAAATGGAGTCACAAAGATCACAGTGGAGGAGAAGAAAGAAGAGGCATAAATAGCATAAATATTAGATCAAACATGAGACCCTTTCTTGTATTCAATTTACATTTATATGTATGTAGATTTCTGTCACATCTGATTTTTACCTTGCATCCTTGTATTTCAGCTCTTGTGTGTATGGACTGTATTTTCATAAGAGAATTCCTTCCTCCAATGATTTCCAGTGATATGCTTGTCCATTAAATTCTCACTTTCGATTTTTCAGTTGTGTGTAAATGATACAACATACATTTACAAAGGGAACCAGAAGATACAGCTGTTTTTTTTCTCTAAGTCTTTGTTCTAATGCTTTCATTCTATTACTGTGAAAGTAAAATCTAGATACAAATACTAAAACGTATAGTGCGATAGAGAATAAAGTGTGGCAAAAGTGAGCAAAAGCACTTCCTCAAGCTTCTCATTTTAACTGCACATCAGTAATTTAAATATCTGCATATTGAAACCTTAATTTTGAGCTGCTGCCTTCTGAATAGGTAATAAACTTGAAGGGACATTGTAGCCATGTGGGGGATGGCCTCTTCTCCCAGGCAACCAGCAATAGAACAAGGGGACACAGTCTCAAGTTGTGCTGGGGGAAGTATAGGCTGGATGTTAGTAGGAAATTCTTCACAGAGAGAGCGATTGGCATTGGAATGGGCTGCCCAGGGAGGTGGTAGAGGTACCGTCCCTGGAGGTGTTCAGGAAGAGACTGGATGAGGCACTCGGTGCCATGGTCTAGTTGACTGGATAGGGCTAGGGAATAGGCTGGACTGGCTGATCTTGGAGGTCTCTTCCAACCTGGCTGATTCTATGATTCTATGAAACATGAAGATAGAGGAGTTTTAAGGGTGTTGATAAAAGAATCCTGACTGTAATAAAAAGGACTGCACAGTAAAAACTACTTCAAAAGTATATACAGAGGTCTGGGGATCGTAATTTGTAGTTTCTAAAGTTGTAATTTTTCTACACTTCAAATTTACTTTTGATTAGTAGTTCCTTTCTACAACAAGTTTGAGTCAATCAAAGAGGCTTCTTTCTAGCAGTCAAAGTTTTTTGCTTGAACATCCTTCATAACAACATCCACATAAGCTGGGACAGAAGTCTTGCAGGTATGAAGGCTTAGTTTGGTCAGCCAGATACAGCACATAACCTCAGCTGAGTTAACATGACTTGTCTTCTGAAAGCATCAGTTTGTAAAATTAGATGCCTTATAGTGGAAATCATTGCATCTGCTCAGCTGTCAAATCAGGGCCTTAAAAATGATGAAATATTTCTATGCTTCCAAATTTTAGATTGAATAGTTTTGTATGAATTTTCTTATGAAATACAAGGGACTTAAAACTGTCTTTCGCTGAGAGAATTTGCTGCTTGTTTAAATAGCCAGTTAAAGCATGTTTATTGTCAATGGTGTTGTCAGAAACTTTGTGGAAATGGAATGATTTATTGCACTTCTCTGTCTCTTAGGTTTGACTCGGATACAACAGAGCTCCATAGCTGGATGACCCGTTCAGAAGCAGTGCTTCAGAGTCCCGAGTTTGCAACGTATCGAAAAGAAGGCAATCTCTCAGATCTCAGAGAAAGAATCAATGTAGGAGAAAGTACTTGTATATGTGTCTGTTAGTTTGTAATAACTTGTAACCGTGCTTTCAAAGTCCAAGTTTAAATGTAGGCTGACAAGCGTTGATCGTTCTTAAGTCCAAGAGAAATTTACAAGTGCTGTTTCTGTGGATTTCAGTTTTTTCCACCAAAGATTTCTTAACAGAGAGATTATTTTCCATTCATTCCTACTCACATTTAATTAAGATATTGTAGCTTCATGAAAGTCTTTGGTGAAGTCTAATCAAAGCCATCTATTACTTCTGAAATATGCATCATCAGTCTATACTAACAGCTTAATTTGACATTATAGATGCATGATTTGAAGGATATGAAAAATGTCATCTTTTAGTGTGTGCTAAAGAAAATCTGTATCTAACTCTGTGTACAATGTTGTAAAACGTATCTGCAGATCACCAGCCTCCACATAATTCTGCCTTTGGCAAAATGAATGATTCTGCACTGCTTAAGAAGTAACTGTGTTGGACTGTATCACACACTCTGAATTTAGCCCATGACAACTCAACTATTACAAGTTTTCTTCCAGATGTAGTTGTTATAGACAAATGCAAAAATGCCTCTCTTTTCTGAGAAAGAGGGAGCTCTTCTTATAACTTTCTTCCTCCATCATAGTATATAATGAGTTTCATTGACATACACACACCTAGAACACAAACACAATAGAATTATTGTTAAAGTTAATTTTACTGCTTTTTTTTTCATTGTCTTCATAAATCAACTCTGACAAACTTTTGTGACTCTAAATGTACACTTGGTGTTAAATCTTGATTTTCTTGCAATTGTTTTAATTCAATTATCATCTTCATAATATCACTGCTAGGGAGTATCCATGCCATGAGAGTATAATATGCTGAATTTAGTTCATGACATCACCTGATGTTACATGAAAAATACATAGATGTATATATACACATAAATATATCTGTAACATATATGGAAAGAAAGTATTACATATACAAAGACTCAATGTGGAATGGATTTCATCTAATACCTGCATTCTTAGGTTGCCCTAACCAATATGAAGTTCTCCTTTGTGTCAGTTTATAACTTCATAAAAAACTTTATAACAACATTAAAGGAACCCATTTGGCTATGGTCCTGTATGGACTGCCCTAGGTGATCCTCTCTTGGCAGGGAGGTAGGACTCAGTGTTATATCTGGAGGTCCTTTCCAACCTCTAAAGTTCTGTTATTCTGTGCTCTGTTGTCCACCATGGTAAGTGCTTTATCTAGGGCTTTTTTCTAATGACTTTGTTTTCTTCTGTTGTTTTGAGAAGAAGTTATTAACTGAATTTTGTTAATTTTCTTTTTCTCATTGTGGCTTCTTGTTCCTGATCATACATTTTCTTGCATGAGGGGTCTCTTCCATATGGTGTAGTGGAACTGCCATCTGCTATATAATGGAGGGATACAAGCTTCAAAAATGGCAGCCACAAGGAAAGCTCTTTTGCCATCATTGATGACTCATCAGGTTTCAAAAGCCTGTTCACATCCTCTCTCAGAGGAGGTCTATGGGAGATGGAGCCATGAGTAGGCTGTATGAAATGCACTGTCTGTTAAGTCACCTACCTTTCAGATGTTGGTAGGAAAATACCCTTAGACAGATGTATTCTGTAAATTGAATATATTGGGCATGCAGAAAGAGTATATTTCTATAGCTGGGAAGAAGGAAAAATATTTGCCCTTTCCTCCTACTTGCCTTATCTGGACAGAGAGATTGGATCTTCTAAGTGTGGAAGATTCATGATGGAACAACCATACTACAAAGAAATAGTGAAGGCATCCAGTAGTAATGTGTAAACTTGATGACAATTCCTCACACTGTTAACATTCTCCAGTTAGGATGCATATTTTACTGAAAACAGACCTAACAATGACTTAGACCTTTTAGGTTTGCTTTTGGCTTTAGGTTGTTGGTCTGGGTTGGTTTTTTGTTTGGGGTTTTTTTTTTTTTCTTTTTGTTTGTTTGTTTTGTTTTGTTTTATTTTGGTTTTTGTTTGTGTTTGTTTTTTAAGCCATAATAAGGTTTCACTATTGCAAGTTCAAATAGGTGAAGGCTTAGGTGCAAAAACAAACTTGATAGATAGAAACCTCTGCTTAATAACAACTGAGATTTGAGACTCTATATCAATAAACTCAGTCAGAATAAAACTCCTCGAATGGAAGTTTGGTTAGCCAGAAATAAGCCACTAGAAATTCAGACTCAAAGGTAAACCTGTAAGGAACAGATGTAAGAGAAAATGTCATCTATCCTAGACAATGAAATTTATTCTCCTGACATTCTCAGAAGACCCATATGTGTTTGTTTATTTTGTTTCAGTGACCTTTTTCAGACATGCTTTGTTGTGTGTGGATATTTGAAAGCTGCATCATTGTCAAAGCCAGTGATGATAAGGTTCCCATCTCCTGCCCTTGGGGGCAGTTGGTCAGAATCACAGGCGGTCAGGGAGTACTGCTTCTACTCATCCTCCCACAGATCTCTTAGAGTGGGATGTGGTTCATGATATGATTAACACCTGAATTCCTCAGACCATCAGTGTTTTCTAGGTTATGAAGTTACTAACAACTACAATCTCAAAGTCAAAACGTTTAGCCTTGTGAGAATAGCTCTTCACCTTTGACTTGTACTTGCATGATTTGTTCCTGTTATTCAGTCAGCTAAAAATAAGCTGATATACATTTGCATTGACAGTTACAAAACTGTTCAAAAATAAGAAAGTTAATTCCTGATTGGTCAGTTACCTGTAAGGGTAAAGGTAACTTTTTTTTATTCATATATTGGTGGCCTTTTTTTATAACCCCTGGGGAAAAAAATAGTTTAAAAAAAGGAAAGTTATTTATATATTTCATCAAAAGAAGTGTTGATTTAAAATGTACAGCATCTAAGAGCTTCATAACTTAACAAACCTCTTTAAACTTATCCCAGCCTATTTGTGTCACAAATTAACTTGTATGTGAACACAGCTCTGAATTGAGGCATGGCTCCTTTCAGGGTGTTCTGGTGGTAAAGTGTGAGGGGGATGTTTTTTCAAAATGAATATAGAGTCATAGAATCAGTCAGGGTTGAAAGAAGCCACAAGAATCATCTGGTTCAAACTGCCCCTGCCATGGGCACAGTGCCTTATGCTAGATCAGGCTGTCTAGAGCTTCATCCAGCTTGGCCTTAAACACCTCTGTGGATGGGGCTTCGACTTCCCCGAGCAACCCGTTCCAAGGTCTCTACACCCTCATGGTGAGGACCTTCTTCTTAACATGTAGTCTGAATCTACCCATTTCTAGCTTTGCTCCATCCCCTCTACTCCTCTCACTACCTGGCATCCTCAAATGTCCCTCCCCAGCTTTCTTGTAGGTCCCCTTAAGATACTGAGTAATACTGTTTATTAATTTTAATAATCAGCACTCTCAGCACTGGCCACTATTTTTAATAATAGGTTCTTTGTAACAATCATGATAACATTACACATAGGAATAACAGAATCTAGAACACTTAAGAAATAACTAGCAAAATATGGCAAACATTAAACCATTAGAACTGGAAAGAGGTTCTTGTGGTCAATTGTACCACCTGCCTACTAGAGAGACTTGAGCAGCTCCTTTCTGCTTAAGGCAGAAGACACTTGGATTTGACAGAGTTTTACAGAGTTTTGCTAAAGGGCTTTTGAGTATTTGCTCACAAAATTATATCTCTGGATACATGAGAGATATTTCCAGGTGTCCTACTCCCTTCACTTCTGGGGACTTTACACGTGCTTACAGAAAACCTTCTTCTGAGGAGCTTAAAAATCCAAGGCACCGTTGGCAGTGTGTACAGAGGCAGGACTGTATGTGCTGTAAGTAACCAGGCTGAGTCTCTTTGTTTCTCCATAGATTAGATATTTTGTCTTTCTTTGAAGAAAAAGAAGTCTTTTTCTTCTCTGGTTAGCATTATGCTTTCTCTGTGTTAAGCATATGTCTTTCTGTAACTGGAGTTAGACCTTCCTTTTTATATTCTATGCCAATTCCATAACAATGACTGGAGAAAATTAATTGACAGAAAGCTTAATATGTACCAAATTTTCATATTTTTTACGTGTTCCCATAGAGGGTTTATATTTTTCTGTCAGGACCTCAAAATATTAATCTTTCAGGAGAGAGGTGGACATTTTGACACCTTTTTCTACACAGAACATATTACCAGGATTACTGAAGAATTCACTACCACAGGCTTCAATGTCATAGAATTGTTATATTTCAAAGAGGCTAATTTTTAGTACATTTTAGGGTTGTTTTATGATTAATTTGTTGCATTCATGATAATTGCACATCTGGCATTACAGAGGGAGTAAAATCATTTTCAATGTATTTTAGAGTTCTAATGATCCCTTTGAGTTCTTTCTGTTTAGACTCATGCCGATTACACCTGGCATTATAGATAGGGTAGGATTAGTTAAGAATGGAGAAGAAATTCTGGAACTCTGCAGAGAATGAATGGATTCTTTGGGTTTGTTTTGGGTTTTTTTTTTTCTTTTAATTTGTAAAATGTTTAAAATTTACAGTGGAGCAGTAGAAGATTTTATTTACCTACACAACCTGTGAATAATTAATACAGTCATCTTTAACTCAGGAGTATTAAGTTTTGTATATATTAAGGGTATGTTTAAAAATTCAGAAGATTACATCCTTAATTTTTCTCTAAATAACCTGTATGTATTATATTTGTGCAAAATTGTCTTACTGAAAGTGTTTGATAGAAGCTTTGGCTTACTGTTAGAAAGCCTGTTTAATCATTTCTATTTGCACAAAGAAGTGGTGGTTACAAGTAGGCTGCAGAAATGTGTGAATTTAACTTAAAAGCTTCCTTAAAGTTCTGAGCATCTCCTCCCAGAGGGAAGTTTTCCAAGGAGCTGCTGGAGATGTTTTAAGCATCACTCTTTAAAAAATAGTTTAAGAGAGTTTATTCAAGGTGTTTATATTAATTCCTCTGAAGAATAGCAATCCATTTGAAAAGAATTTTCAAACATCAAGTGTGTAAAATTATTCTACTAAATACTTTTTTAGACACCTGTTTGAGATTTCTTTCCAACTGCAAGCAATCTTTTTGCCTGAGAAGTCAAGTCATGCAGAGTAGAATGTACCTTGACTGTGAAACCAAACAAGGTGATCTGGAAGCCTAGAGGCATCAACCACTTTAAGAAGCCATAGTCAAGGTTGTGTCTTGTCTTTTTCATACACACCCTGCATGATTAGCTGTGGCAGATTTGTGTTGAGTTCTGAGTGCCACACATTAAGAAAGACATTGAGATCCTGGAAGGTGTCTGGAGAAGATCAGTGAAGCTGATGAGAGGTGTGAAGGGCATGTCATGTGAGCAACAGCTGAGGGAACTGGGGTTGTTTAGTGTGAAGAAGGAACCTGAAAAGAGGTTGAAGTGAGGCTGGTGCTGGCCTCCTTTTGCAAGTAACTAGTGATAGAATGAGAGGAAATGGGCTTTAGTTGTGGCATGGGAGATTTAGGTTTGGTATTAGGAAAAGAATCTTTACTTAGAGAGTGGTGAGGCATTGGAACAGGTTACTGAGAGAGGTGATGGAGTCGCCATCCCTGGAGCTGTTCAAGAAGCGTGTACATGTGGTGCTACAGCATATAGTTTAGTGGTCATAGTCACTGGGTTATGGCTGAACTTGATGATTATAAAGGTCTTTTCCACTGATAATGATTCTATAATACCATTTTGTATGTGTATATCTGCTGCAGTTGAGTCAGGGAGTCTGATTTATGGGAGACTGTGTTGGTCAGAATCTCTGGAAGGTGTATAGATTGTTTGATTTTTGGTAAACTTAGCTTTAACCCCGTGCTGCTTTGAGATTCTGATTTATAGCTAAATTAGAACTAAATTCTACAACTCTTGGTTTAAAATCAACCGAGTGACGTCACAAAGTTAATTGAGAGACAGCATTGAGGAATTGTGAGATCTAAAATGACTTTATTTTCCATCTCATAATTAAATTAGAAGCACAGATTCCTGGTATGTCCTGAAACTTCAACAGTTAGCCTTTAGCAGCTAACCTGAATGGTAGCCTGAACATGGGTGAGAAATTTTTGAGTACAGAAAAGTGAATTGAGGGTATGAGATAAAATATGTATCTAGAAGCCTGTGTTGTCTTTGGTTAATTCTAATTCTTAGTAGTTCATATACAGATGTCTCCTCTACACGTTTGTATGTTTGGGTGTAAGTTGCAGCACAAGAGGTTCCACCTCAACACAAGGGGGAACTTCTTTACTGTAAGGGTCACAGAGCACTGAAACAGGGTCTCTGGGGAGGTCGTGGAGTCTGCTTCTCTGGAGACTTTCAAGGCCTGTCTGGATGCATTCCTCTGTGATCTGTGCTACATTGGATGGTCCTGCTCTGGCAGGGGGGTTGCTCTCAATGATCTCCTTGGATACCTTCCAACCGCTAAAGTCCTGTGATCCTGTTAGTTAGGTAGCTACTTTAATATGCATTTTAAAGGGCTTTGTTTGTGTGTTTGTTTGAGGTTTTTGGGGTAGGGGTGTTTTTTAAGGATTTTTTTTGCAAAGAATAAATCAGTCAGAGTATATGGGTTCAGTACTGCAGTATGCTATGAAACCCTGTGATTTAGTTAACACGCTCAATTCTTGCCGTTACCGTGAGAAATGAGCAAATATACTCTCCCACGAGGAATTTGTGTTGAACAAATATTTTTATTCTGAAACACTGGGCTTTGAATTGCTCTTAATTTGTTTGTCTTTTATTTGGCTGTAACATACTGACGTGTGTCATTTGTCAGCTCTGTTGTGTTCTGACACTCGGTTTATGTATCTGACTTCATGACTAACTCCCTGATGGTACGTGTTACTTACAGCTTCTGTTGCAAATCAGGAGGCTGGCAGGGCGGTATGGCAGGTTAAACGACCCTGAGAAATCAGAAGATATCCCTGAGATTAATTACTTTTATTCTTCCAAATCCCTCTGTTGAAATACTCACCTTTCCTGTCATGCTGCAGGCCATCCAGCGAGAAAAGCCTGAGAAGTACCGAAAACTGCAAGATGCCAGCAGATCAGCTGAGGCCCTGGTGGAACAGATGGTGAATGGTAATTACATGGGAGTTGATTTAGATAATCTTCTTAGGGATTTGAAAAATGCACAGGTTCACATTTATCACGAGAATTATATTAACAAATGCTGTCTAAATGGAACAGTAAAATAATATTGCCTTATATTTCTTTTATTATTTCTGATTGTTAAATCTGGTAATTAGAAAAGAGGGAGGAAAAAAGCCTTACCACTTTAGTACCATGAAAAGAATTATGTGTGTAAAACTTGTTCACAGTAACAAGCTGTATGTTAACAGCCTGTTCTGTGCAGGCTTCAGCTGTAATCTTGTTCTCTGAGTATGCTAAGCTTTTGAGGGTACATTAACTCATATGAGTTAGAAAGTTCTGAAAGCATTGCTCTGAACAGTGAAAGAAGTGTTTTCTGACTTAAAAAATCTATGCTTTGTACTTCACAGTATCACAGTATCAACAAGGTTGGAAGAGACCTCATAGATCATCAAGTCCAACCCTTTACCACAGAGCTCAAGGCTAGACCATGGCACCAAGTGCCACGTCCAATCTTGCCTTGAACAGCCCCAGGGACGGTGACTCCACCACCTCCCCGGGCAGCCCATTCCAGTGTCCAATGACTCTCTCAGTGAAGAACTTTCTCCTCACCTCTAGCCTAAATTTCCCCTGACATAGCTTGAGGCTGTCTCCTCTTGTTCTGGTGCTGGCCACCTGAGAGAAGAGAGCAACCTCCCCCTGGCCACAACCACCCCTCAGGTAGTTGTAGACAGCAATAAGGTCACCCCTGAGCCTCCTCTTCTCCAGGCTAACCAATCCCAGCTCCCTCAGCCTCTCCTCGTAGGGCTGTGCTCAAGGCCTCTCCCCAGCCTCGTTGCCCTTCTCTGGACACGCTCAAGCATCTCAATGTCCCTCCTAAACTGGGGGGCCCAGAACTGAACACAGTACTCTCATACTGCTGTAATGTACTGTATCATAGAAAATACAAAACATTTATTGGCTTTTGGAAGAAACTGCCATTTGGCTTTTCCAAGATAGGGAATGTAAAAGTTTATACAATTCCTAAAAAAAAAAAAAATCAAGAAGTTAGGTTTGATTTGGGGTTTTGTTTTGTTTTGTTTATTTTTTTAATCAATAACAAAATTAATTCTATTCTGTCATTACTTTTTAAAACCTTTTGGTATCCTTAACAAAAAACAAAACTAAAACCAAAGAAAGGTAGGTAGAAGTAGAATTGTGAGTCATTCCATTGTCCTTATTATTAAAGAATGTCTAACTTTGCAATGAAATATTAAACACAGGCAGGCCAGCATTTGTCATACTGATATGATTACCAAGAATACAGACATGGAATGTGCTGAGCTTCAGAAGATTTATTTGCTATTTAATTGTTATAATGAAGAACTAAGAATGTAATTGCTAAAAATGCAATACATTGAGTTTGAGGTACCCACTGGTCACCTAAGCAAACTTCAGGGAATCCCAAGATTATCTTTCTTAAGTATGAAGACACAATATTTTAAGTGACTATATTTAATATGTGGGATATATTTAGTTGTCATTACTGTAACAGTTGTTACAAAGGTCCCTTTTCGAGGCTCAGTGAGTAGACTGAAGGGCATCTGATAACATCTGTGCCCTCTTTGACATAATTTTGGCAGGTTTTTGAGGCTGATCACATTGAATAGTCTGTCAATTTTTTGTTTTGGACATGTTTCTTGCCTTGGAGAACTGGTTATACAAGACTTTTAAGGCAATATTTAAAATCTATGTGCTGTCAAGGTTGTTATTTTGAATGGAATCTCTTGAAGTCACATTTAGCAGTGCCCCACTCTTCTTTTGGGGGAGTGCTGAGTTGCACTTCAAGTATCCCAGCTTCATTTTCTTTAGTTAATATAGCACATTCTGGTCAGTAATTTCAGTTTTAGTTGCAAAACTCACTACCACGTTGTATATTAGTTATTCCATTACTGTTAATTAATAGGTTAATTGCTTCTGAGAATTCTTTTTTCTCATGATTTTAGGGAAGAAACAATTCCTTTGAGAAGAGAAACACTGTTAGCGAGGGACTCCACACAATTCAGTGTGAAGCCGCTGGAAACCTTTATTGTTCATTCTGACTGCATTTATACAGTCTTGAGCATAAAGCACCCACCTACACATTAGCAGAATCTAGGCAAGTATAGCCCAGTCTTTTACATACATCACACCTTGTTTTTCTCATTAGCTAGGTGTCCCACTATCTTTCTTCCCCCGTGGGAGGCATCCTGAAGTTGTGGGAATGAAGGGCAAAATGCTTGTTGTTATTCCCTCTCACATTGCATTCCCACAAAACGTTGTGGGCTTGTAGCCTAAAATGTTTATGGGACTTTCAGCTACTTCACTGCTGCAAAACAGATTTGTAGAATAGGAGTTGTAGAATAGCCTGGGTAAGAGAAGGCTCTGGGGACACCTAATAATAACCTGAAGGTGATCTATGACAAGGAGGGAGAGAGACTGTTTACAAAGGCCTGTAGTCATAGGACGGGCAATGGATTCAAACTAGAGAAGCACAGCAGATTTAGATTAGATGTTAGGAACAGGTTCTTTGCCATGAGGGTAATGGATCACTGGAACAGTTTGCCCAGGGAGCTGGTTGAAGCCCCATCCTAGGAGATATTCAAGGTGAGGCTTGACAAGGCCCTGGGCAACCTGACCTAGTTGAGGATGCTCCTGATGATTGCAAAGGGGTTTGGATTAGATGACCTTTGGAGGTCCCTTCCAAGATAGACTGTTCTATGAATAGTGTATGAAATGGTTAAAAGATTAAATAATCACCACCAGGTGGGAGTGGTAGACAGTAGAATTAAATAACATAAGTTGAGGAGAACTGTAAGAGGATTTTAGCAAAGGATTTGCAAATGCAATATCTTGCTAGGTGTTCATAATACATTGGGTGTAGGGCAAATTAACTACTATGCTCAGCCTTTGTGCTTTTAAATACAGACAAAGAGAAAATTTACTGTTCTTACAAATCATGATCTAATGCAATTGCAGTAATTGAATAATCTCTAAATTGAGTTTAGAGGCTGTGTTAAAACAAGCAAACAAACAAAATCAAACCAGAATTAAAAACCCAACAACAACAAAAATCACAACCAAAAAAACGCTTTAAATTTACAGACTGTAATAAAGTTAGGTAGCTTCATGCTTTCCACAGGAATTCAACTAAGCTTCCTCATTCTTTATGTGGCTTGTTGAAATTAATTTGGGACATGCAGTCTTTATCTCAATAGAACAGACTGACAATGCCTACATACCTTCCTCTTCTAATACTGGAATGCCTTTCCACAACATGGGAAGGAACTGGAGTTTTTCTGCCTTTATGGATTTGGGGAGGCATGCATTTTAGCATCTAGTGGAGGGAAGATGTACTATGTTACTCTGAATTAAAAAAAACATTTTAGCTATCACAATTTACCAATTACAAATGCTGATTTGTATTCTGTGTGGTATACTCTGTGGTACTTATCTCTAGGGAAACCAGTCAGTGATTCAGTTGATGACTGTCATGTGTTTGCAGTGTAATCTGTAGCTAAAAGACTGTGCGAGAGAAACAGAGTTAAGGCATCTGTTATTTATAAAGTAATGACAATAACTGCATTATTACTTTTTACTCACTGTGTATCCATTGCATCATAGAATGGTCCAGGCTGGAGGGGATCTCAAAAGGTCATCTAGTCCAACCTCTCCCCACAGTCAGCATGGACGTCCTCAACTAGATCAGGTTGCTCACAGCCCCCTTGAGCCTCACCTTGAATATGTCCAGGGAATGGGCCTCAACCACCGCTCTGGGCAGCCTGTTCCAGTAGTCCACCACACACATAGTAATGAACTTGTTGCTAAAATATATGTCCAGATATAAAATAGCTGGATAAATTATGATTATACTCTTAAGATTCCAATTATGCCATTAGTAAAGTCTTGGCTTTACTTACATAACATATGCTTCCTTTTTGCTCACCACCATGATTCTGAATGTGACAGGTGAAGAGCACAAAAAGATGAAGGTCTCTGATGGATTATAAAACACTAATTTCATTGTTGCATGATTTGTATTTATGGTCTTGCCCTTTTTTACTCTGATATGATAGGGAAATAAGTAACAAAAAGGATTAGAAGTCTAGATAATATTGGATTGGTTTATTTAGAGTTCCCCTTTTTTTTGTTCTTTAGCACAGAGGACTATATTCTCAGGAAATGTACTTATATAGGGGATTATTTCTGCCTCATTTAAATGCTTTCAGCCATTGCCAACAAGATATTTTGCAATAGGAGGACCTGCCATCTCGCACAGTTTTTGTGTGTGTTAGCAGTGTGTCTGCACATTGCCATTTGAAAGACTTTTCCCATCACATGGGAAATTGTTGATCGTTCTTTACCCACCAATCTTCGCCCTGGGCCATGATCTGCTTCTTCTTGCCCTTGCTTTTAAAGAAGATTCATTGGCTGTAATCAGTGAACATTTACATCTGTTTTTTACCAGTTTTCCTAGGAGAAAAAAAGTCTATTCTGTTTTTATTTACTGAATTCTGTTCTAAAATAGAATAACAAATCTGTTGAGTGAAGCATCTTAGCAGTTCTAGTAGACACCTGACTGTTATATTACCTTAGAGTAAAAGAGACAGAACATCATAATGAATACAAAGAGAAATTTGATAGGCAGCATGACAGTGAATACAAAGGAATTAGCTGTGATAAACCATGCAAATGTTAAGTGCCACTGCTTGGTGGAAGAAAAGATATTATCTTCTGAGTTACTATTTCACACGCTTACAAGTTGAAAGGTATAAAGCCCACAGATAACATACCACATTATTCTATGATAAATGCACTTAGTAAGACATACTTCATTTTAAGTGGCAATTTCAAATCACTTGCATGTAAGGTGCTGCAAAATTAAAAATATTCAGACACAAGTTGTTATGCACAGTACAGAAGTTAATAAAATTAATGGATGCACTTCAGGTATTTTTTTTTCCCTTTGGGTACAGTATATATGCACTGATTATATAAAATAATTTAGAATATGAAACAATGAAAGATCATTAAATACAATTCTTAAAATAATATTATTTCACCAGAGAATAGGGGTTGTATTTTTTTTTCTTCACTGGCTTGTCAGTTTTTAGTATGCCTTACTGCCATGAGTGAAATAGAGTAAGGGGACTGATGTGAACATCATGAATGAAAGCTAGTGGTTGCCCAAGTTGCTAAACATATTGAAGAAATGAGTAATTATCAGGAAAGAAAGCTTCAGATTCTTCATTTACACCAGCTTAATGGTCAAATGAAAACATGAACGTGATGCCCTCATTGTATCAATGATTCAAATAGTTACTAATTTGTCATTTTCAATGAGATGGAGGACTAGTTTTCTCCAAAATAAGGCAAAATTCCAACCAATTTGACCAAATAATTTCAAGTTCAAGTAATGGTCATGTTCCTACATCTTTCTGGAAATACAATACTGGCATCTGATAGACAACTTGGAGTTACCTGAATGAAAAGTGTGTGAAGAGAGTTTTAAAAGTGCATTCTATGGAGATTTTCAGATGGGTCTTTTATTCCAGTAGGCTGTTGTGTTGCCTAGAATAAGAGAGTGATTTGCCATTGGAATGGGCTGCCCAGGGAGGTGGTGGAGTCACTATCCCTGAAGGTGTTCAAGAAAAGCCTGGATGAGGCACTTAGTGCCATGGTCTAGTTGATGGATAGGGCTGGGTGCTAGGTTGGACTGGATGTTCTTGGAGGTCTCTTCCAACTTGGTTGATTCTATTATTCTAATAGAGGTGTAACTTCGCAATCTTCTACCAGTCATAGCTCTACACACTTCAATCTTGTGCTGTCCGCTTCCATTACATGGTGAGCAAAAGCATTTCTTTGTTCACCTCTGTGCTTGTGGAATTGCATTTAGACTCAAAATTTAGATATTAGAGAAAAGGATTGAACAAAATGGAATTATATTGGATATTTTCACATTTAATGTTGTGTTGAGGGGGCATGAGTGTAAAGAAGAAAAGAGGATCTGGTAAGTCTAGATTTACATCTGAAATAGATTCCTCTCTGAATCCTTGAAGAAAATTACAGTGAAAAGCATTATTGTGAAAAGCATTATTATGAAACAAGAATCCATGTAACAAGATTACCACTTACCCTGGTAATCATTACTTTGCCTAAGGGTACTTTGGAGACTGTGATGCTGGGAAGAGAAGGAAAATAGAAGTGGGATTTTGGTTGGTTTGTTTGAGGGTTGTTTGTTTGTTTGTTTGTTTCAGTGGTTGGTTTGTTTGGTTTTGGTTTGATTTTTAGCTACTGTGCCAAACTCCAGGCAGCATCTTCCAGGTTCAGAGGTTATGAGAGACAGACACATCAGCAAAGATACCTGCTCTCTGCTAGGAGTCTACAGCGTTTTTATAACTGAAGTCACAACTAGACAGCAACAATTGCTGAAATATAGCCCAGTTAAAGGCTTCTCTTCTATTTATGTGTTTATTCTTGCTGTTGGAAAGATTCAGTGTCTCTCTACCTGCTCATCTTTGAATACTGTTATTCAGACATGCTGTGCCACTCAGATTTATGCTGCATTGTCAATTATCGCTATCTGTCCATTAGATATTGAACTTCAAATGTGGTTAGGCATGCCACATCTCTAGACTGCAAACACATGCACACACAAAAGACCAGATCACTGCTGAATTTTGTTAAGATGTGTCAAAATACTGATTTTCCTCTATGCTTTAAGCTTTATTTTATACCCTTGCTCAGCCTTTAAACTGTACTATGCAGTGACTGGATTATAATGCGTACATATAGCCACTCCAGCCACCACCACTGACATTATCTCCCAGTAGTACTGGCTTCCTGTTTTTCTACATTTTTTTGTCTTGTACTTTATGATATCATCATGTAAAATTTGCTTGGCTAGGGCAACATTCCAAAAATACAAAATGTCCAGGGAACCACTGTCAGGTACTGCACAGTCTGTTTCCAAGTGACTCTGAATGGAGTAGCCCTGAGCTGAATCCAGAATAGAATTTGCCAGAGAGCTCTGGTGGCTCACCACAGAGATGATCACAGTTTATTGCTCAGTATGGTTTGCTATATAACATGCATTATAGTAATTCCTTAGAAAATGTTATTATAATAAATTTCTTTTTTTTTTCATTTCTTTAATTGCAATTAGGATTTAATTTCTTATATCTTACCTTCAAAAATTGCAAATTAACTTAGATGTATTTTACCCTTGGTAAAGATGTTTTTCTGCAGGTTGGGAATATAGGTTGCAAACAAGATAAACCATAGTGACAGCAGATCAAAAATCACAGTAGTATAGCACTGAAGGCTTTTTCCCCCCTGATTTGCTTTTGTACTTGTTTTTAGGGAATCAAAAAAAAAGTCAATTGATTATTTTTGATAAAAACAGGAGTGCTGCTTTACTGGTTAATGAGTGTATGACTAAGTGATAATGTTACTAAAAATATTCTCAAGCATATAACATTATTCAGTGTATTGAGAAGCTTTAATTGATTTTAAACCCAATATGGATCCTATCGATCCATATTTATCCATATTGATCCATATTTAAAGTGAATCTTGTAGAGTAGGATTATAGGTTAGACTTGGTGATCCTGAGGGTCTTTTCCAACCTGGATGTTTCTGTTATATGTGTATCCTTGCATGTCCTGCCAGTAAGGGGTTAAGAATCCTTTTTAAACTTTGACTGAAAAATAAATGAGAGGATTAATTTTGGAATAATTCTAAATAATCTTACTGTAAGACCCCTTAATTCAGCTTTGATATATATTGCCTTACTTCATTGACAGAGAATACTGAGCTCTTTTACCTTTAAGCAGCAACAGAACAAGGGGACACAGTCTCAAGTTGTGCCAGGGTAGGTATAGGCTGGATATTAGGAAGAAGTTCTTCACAGAGAGAGTGATTTCCCATTGGAATGGGCTGCCCAGGGAGGTGGTGGAGGCACCGTGCCTGGGGGTCTTCAAGAAAAGCCTGGCTGAGGCACTTAGTGCCATGGTCTAGATGATTGGATAGGGCTGGGTGATAGATTGGCCTGGATGATCTTGGAGGTCTCTTCCAACCTGGTTGATTCTATGATTCTATGATTCTAAATAATTAGAATCCTAGAATGGTTTAGGTTGGAAGGGACCTCAAGGATCATCTAGTTCCACCATAGGCAGGGACGCCTCCCACTAGAACAGGTCGCTCAAGGCCCCATCCAACCTGACCTTAAACACCTCCAGGGAGGGAGCAGCCACAACCTTCCTGGGCAACCTGTGCCAGTGTTTCATCAACCTCACTGCAAAGAACTTCTTCCTAACATCCAGTTTAAATCTCCCCTCTTTCAGTTTAAACCCATTACTCCTCGTCCTGTCATTACAAGGCCTTGTAAATAGTCTATCCTCAGCTTTCCTGTAGGCCTCCTTCAGATACTGGAAGGCTGCTACAAGGTCTCCTTGAAGCCTTCTCTTCTCCAGGCTGAAGAGTTCCAACTCTCATAGCCTGTCCTCATAGCAGAGCTGCTGCAACCCTCTCAGCAACTTCATGGCCTCCTCTGGACTCGCTCCAACAGTTTCATGTCTTTCTTGTGTGGGGGCTCCAGAACTGCACACAGTTCTCCATGTGGGGTCTGACAAGAGCAGAACAAAGGGGCAGAATCCCCTCCCTTGCCCTGCTGGCCACACTGCTCTTGCTGCAGCCCAGCTCACAGTTGCTGTCTGGTCTGCACAATGCCAGCTCATGTTGAGCTTCTTTCTCATCAACCCAGACCCCCAGGTCCTTTTCCTCAGGGCTGCTCTCAGCCATTTGCCACCCAGCCTGCATTTGTGCTTGGGATTGTGCCGACCCAGGCACAGGACCTTACACTTGGCCTTGTCGAATTTCATGAAGTTGGCCTGAGCCCACCTCTCCAGCCTGTCCAGGTTCCTCTGGATGGATCTGTTCCCTCTAGTGAGTCGACTGTGCTACATAGCTTGGGGTCATCTGCAAACTTGCTGATTCCTCTGTGCCCATTGCTACCTAGGTGTAGGATTGACTGCAGAGGAGGGCAACAAAACTGGGCAAGGGCCTGGAGAATAAAGAGTGACCGAGGGAGCTGTTAGTTTGAAAAAGAGGAGGCTGAGGGGAGATCTCATTGTTGTCTACAGCTACCTGAAAGGGTATTTTGGAGAGGCTGCTGCTGGTCTCTTCTCAGAGGTAATTAGTGAACAAGAGTGAATGGCCTCAAGCTGCCACTGGGTAGGTTTAGATTGGACATTAGGACAAAAAAACATTCCCAGCAAGAGTGGGCAGGTGTTGGAACGGGTCGCCCAGGGAGGTGGTTGAGTCACTGACCCTGGATGTGTTTAAAGGTTGTTTACATATGGTTTAGGGGTGAACTTTGTAAAATAGAGTTACTGGCTGGACTTGGTGGTCCTGAGGGTCTTTTCCAACCTGAATGTGTCTGTGATCCTGTTAATTTAAGAGCTGAATTATCAGAAACATTGAAATAACAGTGGAATACAGTTCCCATTCATTTAAATCTGTCTTTTTGTATAAAATCCAAATGGTCTTGTACATTAAAATCTAATTACAGTCTAGACAGTTTTCAAATTCCAACTGTCAGGCATTTTCTTATGCCTTACAACTCTTTTAATTAGCTTTATGTATTGTATCTCGACTTTGTTTTAGTCCCATTCTTCTTTAACACACTTTATAATCCATTCCCATAGCAACAAAAGCAGCCTGGCAGCAACTTAAAAGATTCTTTAAATGCTTTCTCCACTAGTGTGCAACATCTGTATGTTGAGGACTGTTATTTGAAGATAAATAATTAACTGGGTTTATGAGCTCTCCTATACAGAAATTAAGTTCTTGTATTACTTTTTCTTTTCCTTCTTTTCCTTTTCTTTGTGACATTTAAGTGTCATCTTCTCTTGTTTTCTTTCTAGAGGGTCTGAATGCGGACAACATTAGACAAGCCTCGGAGCAGCTGAAGAGCCGCTGGATTGAGTTCTGTCAGCTGCTGAGTGAAAGAGTGGCGTGGCTGGAGTACCAAAATAACATCATTGACTTCTACTCCCAGCTTCAGCAACTGGAGCAGACAGCAATTACTGCAGAAAGCTGGCTAAAAGCACAACCCACAGCAGGAACAGATCCTTCTGTAGTAAAAACTCAACTGGAAAAATGCAAGGTTAGAGATTCTTCTCCAAGTTTTCTGTGATACCCTATGTCATAGATGTTCCTTCAGTGGGCCAGATTATAGCATACATGATTTCAATAATAAAATGTCATTAATGAAAATGTTTAGATGAGAAGAATGGCTGATAAAGAAATAGCAAGGTAATAGAACCCAGCATATGGCTATGTAAAGCTCTGCCACAAATGTATTGTGACTATGATACTTAGATATTTAATTCGAGAGAACTGCCACTAAACCCTTTTTTCTTTTAACTTTTATCTTTTTTGGTGTTTCTTTTTTTCTTTTTATTTCTATTTTTTCTTTTTTTCTTTTTTTTTCTTTTTTTCTTTCTTTCTTTTTTTGGTGTTTTGTTTTGTTTTGTTTTTGTTTTTCTTACTTTTTCCTGTTCCTTTTTTTCTTTTCCTTTGTTCTTTTTCCTGTTTTCTGTTTTCTCTTTTCTTTATCTTTTTCCTGTTTTCCATTTCCTTTTTCCTTTTTCTTTTTTCCTTTTTCTTTTTTCCTTTCCCTTCTTCCTTTCTTCTCCTTTTTCTTCTCCTTTTTCTTCTCCTTTTTCTTCTCCTTTTTCTTCTCCTTTTTCTTCTCCTTTTTCTTCTCCTTTTTCTTCTCCTTTTTCTTCTCCTTTTTCTTCTCCTTTTTCTTCTCCTTTTTCTTCTCCTTTTTCTTCTCCTTTTTCTTCTCCTTTTTCTTCTCCTTTTTCTTTCTTCTTTCTTCATTTGTTTTCCCTTTTTCCTCCTTTCCCCTTTTTCCTTTTTTTTTTCCTTTCTTTCTGGCTTGGTTTTTGGCTGTTGTTGTTTATTAGTTTGTCTTGCTTTGCTTTTCTGAATTTTTTCAGTTGGTTTGTTTGGTTTTGTTTGTTTGTTTTTTTCTCTAAAAAAAATCTATCTTTGGATCATCGTTAAGAAGCTGTTACTCTCTCAATGCCCCTCTCTCAATGATTTGGGACAGAAATTTTTCTTCATGGTCAAGATTAAAACTCTGCCAGTGCAAACCACTTAACTTGTTACATTCTCTGCATTTTGGTGGAGGGTGAATTGTGTAGCCAGAGGAAAAAAAAATATCTGCCATCCTATGAAAGAATTGCAGTAGTTGCACAAAAATGGCCACACCAGTTTGCTTACTATTCTCACTAAATGTTTTCATTTGTGTGTTGCACTCTCGTAGAAATTTGCTTCTCTCTGTGAGTGAGGATTACTTACAAGCTGGTAACATTTGACAGGAGTGCACTGAGAAGTAGTCATGAATTGTAAATTGCATGAGATACTTGTTTAAAAAAAGGTAACTCTGTGAAAGATGTGGCTCTAGAAGCTCTCAAACTGAAAACAATGTTTGAACCCCAAAGTTAGGTCTCTGATATTATTCTATTTTCAGGCATTTTCAAGTTGTCATTGTGCTTAGAGGAGTTCTCTGTTCCTTGCAGAAAGCTTCTCTTAGAGTAGTTACATTATGTGCTGTACATTTGGCTTACTTTTCTCATTTCTTTTTACTTAGTAGTTGCAAACGTTGCAGTGTACACAAAGTTTACTGAAGATACAACAGCACAACTTCAATGCTTTTTACAGCTTCTTGAGCAGGGGAAGTGGAGAGGGAGGTTCTCCCTGGGATCCAGTGCCAGGATGCATGGGAATACCTCAAAGCTGTGCCATGGGTGGTTTAGATTGGAAATTACGAATATTTTCTTTATTGAGAGTGTGGTTGAATATCAGGACAGGCTTCCTAAACCTGTCAGGTTTTAAGAGACATTTGGACTACAGCCTTAACAACCTATTTTAAATTGATCAGCCTCAAAGTGATCAGGCAGTTGGACTAGATGAACGTTCTGTCTTGTCCAACTGCAATAGCTCTGTCATAGAATCATAGAATCAACCAGCTTGGAAGAGACCTCCAAGATCATCCAGGCCAATCCAACACTCAGCCCTATCCAGTCAACTAGGCCATGGCACTACGTGCCTCATCCAGGCTCTTCTTGAACACCTCCAGCATTCTACCCTAACTCTGCCCTATCCCATCCTTCCCTACCCTACCTGCAACTTGAAAAGTGTTACTGTGGGGCAGCTAGGGAATGTGCATCTTCACTTCTCCTTTTATGCTTCATAATTTTTGAGATTGGTTAAAAATTAAAAATGTTGAATTCATTCTAAATGTAACTAATGGAGCTAGAAGAAAACAGTTGTGTAACGTGCATTGAAACTGACACTATTTGGTTTCATTTGTTGAATGGCTTTATCCTGA
Source organism: Pogoniulus pusillus (assembly GCF_015220805.1). Classification (NCBI taxonomy): domain Eukaryota; kingdom Metazoa; phylum Chordata; class Aves; order Piciformes; family Lybiidae; genus Pogoniulus; species Pogoniulus pusillus. The sequence continues at coordinate 26,824,733 of NC_087275.1, forward strand.
TGGTTTTCATTCAAACACGCAGGATGAAATCATCCGAATGTCCACCCTCCAGCCTCAGATTGAACGGCTAAAGGCTCAAAGTCAAGCACTTAAAGAGAAAGAACAAGGGCCAGTGTTTCTGGATGCTGACCTTGCTGCTTTTACCAGCCACTTCAAACAAATACTTACTGACATGCGTGCCAGAGAAAAGCAGTTACAGACCAGTAAGTCTCCACAGCCAAAAGTCAATTTGCCTGACTAGCATGGAAAAAATAGATGTAATTTTGCTTTCCTACTACTTACTTGCTTTTGTTGTCTTAAACTGATAGTAAAATTTACATATTTTTTTCCAACTTAATTAATATTTCATAAATTATTGGTGCACTAACTATTTATTATTAATAGGAAGGCAACAGAAGGTACACAATTAAGCAAAGGTTACATTCTGCATAGTTCTACCATAAAATCTCTTCTCGTTAGCATGTTTATGGACAGATTCAGTGATTTTTTTTTTTTTGGCAGCATAAACTGTCTTTGTTTATTTGGGTTATAAGACAGAGATGTCTTCCTCTGTCAGTAAAGAGTTTAGTTCCAGGAGTGAATCTGCTCTAGATTTTTGTAAAATAGAAATGCAACTCCATAAAGTTCATCAGAGAGAGCTGTTTTTCAGACTATGTGGCTGCTAGGTGTAACAGGATTTACAATATATATAAGAAAATTCATTTTTCAGAAGGGAGAAAACACTGTACTGAAATAGAAAGTTGTTCTTTGTTAAAGTTATGTAGCATGTCACTGACAAGTGTACATTTTCTGTGTTTGATTATGAAGTGAAAGGATCTGAAAAATGAAAGTTGGGGGGGTGGTGCTTGTTTTGTTTTGAACATCAAGGAATTATTTGCCCCTTAAACTGTTGATACATCGATTGTGGTGTTCTGAAGTTAGACATAGTGCTAGCTCCTTCTAGTGGATCTTTCTAGCATTTCTTCTAAATTCTTTTATGGAGAGGTTTGGCTGTTTTTTTCAGTAACACTCACTATTGAACCAATGCAAACTAAAGAAGAGATGATGCACAGGAGAACTGGAGAAACAGAATGAAAGTGTGCAGTAGTAAGTGATGAAAGAGTAAGCTGTAGAAAGTTACTATTAAGGAGGATGAAGTTTATTCATGATTCTGAAATCTAAATATAAAATAGATATGGTTTAAAGATGGTTAATGCCACACTGTTTAGTATGTTGAAATCAATTATACCAGCAGGAGAATATGGTAAATGTTAGCTTCTATATGATTTCTTAATCACTGGGTTTGCCTCACCTAATTTTACTCTAGCAAGACCTCATAAACTAACCAGCTGGTTCATCTTCACAGATGAGTAGAGTTCACTGCCTCAATTGTAGTGCCACAAAGTGGGGGCTTTGGTAAAGTTCTTTGAATCTGTAACTGTTCATGCCCTCTCCATACTGCTGCAGTGTTCTCCTTCAGTGCCCTGACCAGCCACAGAAGCATCTGTTCTGAGTTGGCAGAGTCAAACAGGCTGGAGAGAGTCTTCTAAACTGCTGGAGAACAAAAGTCCCTGAATCAGTTTTATGGAGCCCTGGTTGTTATTTTATATGGCTGCTATGCATCACAGGTGCTTCATCTCAAACAGTTCATCTGTCAGGATGAGATTGTTTTATCCCATAAAGTCCATATCTGTAGTGATATTTAAAATGAGATTTTTATGTCAATCATATCTTATCTTTAGATATTTTATCCAAACTTATATCCAAAATGCTAGTTTCTTCCTTTCACAGTTCTGCTCTAGGTATGATCAGTCATGCTTGGGATAATGCATTAGGTCTAATCCTGTTTCAGAGAAGTCTTCTGAACCAAAAAATATGAAAACAAAAAAAAGCTCCAAATGTGAAGCATAGAAAATTTGACTCTTAGAGGTTTTTTCCTGCTTTCTTCAATTACTGCTTTTTTTTTCCCTGTTAAACAGATGAAGGAATGAATTTTGAAAAAATTTGGGGTGTTTTTTTGTTGTTTGTGGGTTTGTTTTGTTTGTTTGTTTTGTGATTTTTTTTTTATATTCATAGAATAGAATCAACCAGGTTGGAAGAGACCTCCAAGATCATCCAGTCCAACCTAGCACCCAGCCCTAGCCAGTCAACTAGACCATGGCACTAAGTGCCTCATCCAGGCTTTTCTTGAACACCTCTCTGGGCAGCCCATTCCAATGGCAAAATCACTCTCTCTATGAAGAACTTCCTTCTAATATCCAGCCCATGACTCCCCCAACACAACTTGAGACTGTGTCCCTTGTTCTGTTGCTGGTTGCCTGGCAGGAGAGACCAACCCCCACCTAGCTACAACCACTCTTCAGGCAGTTGTAGACAGCAATGAGGTCCCCCCTGAGCCTCCTCTTCTCCAAGCTGCACACCCCCAGCTCCCTCAGCCTCTCCTCACAGGGCTGTGTTCCAGGCCCTTCACCACCTTTGTTGCCCTTCCCTGGACACGTTCCAGTATCTCAACATCTCTCTTGAATTGAGGAGCCCAGAACTGGACAGAGTACTCAAGGTGTGGCCTGACCAGTGCTGAGTACAGGGGCTGATCTTCAGCACTGTGCACAGCTCAAGAGACCAGTACCCCCAGGTCCCTTTCTGCCTGGCTGTTCTCCATCCACTCCATTCCCAGCCTGTAGCGCTCCTTGGGATTGTTGTGGCCAAAGTACAGAACCCTGCACTTGGCTTTGTTAAATCTTGTCCCATTGGCCTCTGCCCACCCTTCCAGCCTGTTAAGGTCCCTCTGCAGGGCTCTCCTACCCTCCAACAGATCAACACCTGCTCCTAGCTTGGTATCACCTGCAAAATTTGCTCCATTATCTTTTCTGATGTATGACTCTAGCTATTCTGTTCTGTTTACGAGGGAATTTTTCCTCTCTGAAAGTTTTTTTTCTACTTTTATGACATTATCTCCCTCAAATATTGTTTTATTTGGTTAGATTTTGGTGGATTTTTGAGGGTTGTATTGGTTTTGTTTAGAACTCAAGAGTTGTTACTTGTTCAACTAAGTTAAAACTTAGTTGTTTCTCTTTGCTACACAGTAGAGTTCTTAGTATAATATTATTAAAAATTAACTCAGCTTTTCTTAAATGTTTTACTTCATAATTTGATTGACATTTCCATTAAAAAAAGAAAAGCCAATTCTAAACCTTGATTTTTGGGTATTTTTTTTTTCTTTTGACTATTTTGCAATGCTGCTTGTGAAATAAGCATAACCTCAAACAATAGATGTATGATCTCATTTTTCACACTTTACAGAATGTCAGTATATCCATAGGCACTTGGTCCTTTTGAAGATTGTGTATCCATTATTCCAGCTCTCCACAAACACAGAGTAATATCTAGAATACTGGAGTATGGAAAAAAAGAGGTCAGACAGTGCTTTGACCTACTTAGTAATGTAGACAAGAGAGTGAAATGTGCAATCACAGCAGTAATGCAGATATGAATAATGTTATCTCCCAAGGAAATTCCTAGCATTATAATTGCTCTGGTGAAGAACAAGGGGTTGAACTTTATATTTACTTGTTCTGAAATTGACTACTGCTGTGTCAGAGAGATTTCTAGGGTGCAGCCTGGTCAGCCTCTCATTCCCCCTTAGTCCAGGGAGAGCTGTCAGTGTCAGATAAGTGACAAGCTACCTCCCAGGTGACAGCTGATTCATTCCAGCGTTAAGCTTGCTCTATGACTGGAGTAAACTCTGTATAGGGAGTTCTACTTTCAGTCTTGCTGTGATGAACTCTTACCTGGCTGTGGTATTCAGTGAGATAAATGTTCTTAATTTGACAAGACTGAAGAACTACCTGAAGGGAGATTGTAGCCAAGTGGAGGTTGGTCCAGCAACCAGCAACAGAACAAGGGGACACAGTCTCAGGTTGTGCTGGGGGAATTACAGGCTGGATGTTAGGAGGAAGTTGTTGGCAAAGAGAGTGATTGACATTGGAATGGGCTGCCCAGGAGGTGGTGGAATGGCCATCTCTGGAGGTGTTCAAGAAAAGCCTGGATGAGGCACTTAGTGCCATGTTCTAGTTGACTGGATAGGGCTGGGTGCTAGGTTGGCCTGGATGATCTTGGAGGTCTCTACCAACCTGGTTGATTCTATGCTTCTAAGACTGTTCTTCAGTGGCAGGTGAAATTAATACTGTGGAGAGGTGACAAAGGAAAAGCCAGACATATTTAGATAAATTCATGCACTGTGCTTTGCTTTCAAATTCCATTTCTCTTTTTGCATGATCAGTAATTCCCAAAGGTGAAGTCATCATCATTGTTGTTATTATTATTACTGATGAATTATTCATCTGCATTCAAATTATGTTTCTTGTATTTATTTGAGGAAGGACTTTAGAAACATTTTGCCCTTTTGTAGCTTGATGAGATTCTGTAGACTTCATGTTTAGCCAGTTATTTCACATGTGCATCTCTTTTCTCCCTAATCCACCAGCAGAGTATCTTAAAGCCACAGAGACTTCATGAACTTCAGCATAATCTTGTAAGGCATCAGACAGCAGTCACCATAAGAGTAAGGTGACCATTTGCAGTTTTTATCTGCTGTTTCTCAGCTTTTGCTTAAAATTTTATAGAATCATAGAATGATTTAGGTTGGAAGGGACCTCAGAGATCATCTTGTTCTAAACCCCTGACAATTTCTCTTTTGTTTGTTTTTACTTTTTCTCTCAAAACTGATGTAGAATCATAAAATCATACAATGATTCTAGAATCATTCTGTGGTTTAGGTTGGAAGGGACCTCAAAGGTCATCTGGTTCCAACCCCTTGACATACCCAGGGACACCTCCTACTAGAACAGGTCACTCAAGGTCTCATCTAAGCTGGCCTTGAGCACCTCCAGGGAGGGAGCAACCACAACTTCCCTAGGCAGTTTGTTCCAGTGTTTCACCACCCTCACTGAAAAGTTCTTCCTAATGTTTACTTTAAATCTTCCCTCTGCCAGTTTAACCCCATTACTCCTCATCTTGTCAATACAAGGCCTTGTAAATAGTCCCTCCCCAGCCTTCCCCTTCAGATACTGGAAGGCTACTACAAGGTCTCCTCAAAGCTTTCTCTTATCCAGGCTGAAGAGCCCCAACTCTCATAGCCTGTACTCATGGGAGACACCCTCCAGCTCTCTGATCATCTTCATGACCCTCCTCTGGACTCACTCCAATTTGATCTACTAATTTATTTTCTTGCCCTAAGTGTCTTAGAGATAGTTTGTAAGTGGCAGTGAGATTGTTACAGTAAGTATTATAATCAATCATTGCATACTTGAAGAAGAAAAGTTTTAGGCAAGTGCCCTGTAAATTTTATAAGTGTTTCTGAAGATCACTTTATGCATCTTCTCTGCTGCAAGAGAAAATTAATAGCAATGGGGGGAAAAGTATCTTTAAAACCTATTTGCTGTTACCTTATAACTTGTACATCTGGAGTGCTTCTCTTGTAAATTAGCTTAATAAATGAGAGAACTGGAAGAAATTTATTTAACTTAATTACATGTTAGATACAAGATTCCTTATGATTCCACTTGGAGAGTTTCTGGTGAGAGGTGTGGGAGAAAGGAATCACAGTTTTTTATTAAATCATCAGTATAAAGACTTGCCAGAATAGCTTCAAGTATTTCTATTGCAAGATAAAACAAAGCAGAGAGAAAATCAGCATCATTTTGAACTGCAGTTACTATTGAGGAGCTTTTTAATAGGAAATGCATGCAGTTCAATCTACTTCATTTTAAGGAGTAAGTCTTCACTGAAATGATCCCACAGAATACATTTATTGTGTTGTTTCTTCTTTCACAATGATGTGATCCACAGTGGGATTTGTCCTGACTTCATGACATACCTATTGTAGCCTACCCAGTGTGATTTGATAATTTTTGAGATAATTGCATTTTCATTTCATTTCTGATTTGAGAAAATATTTTCGACTGGAAAAATCTTATGAAAAAAAGCTGAAAGGGAAAACAAGATTTAAAAAAAAAAAGTATTTCACTTATCTAGAAAGCTGTTTTGACTGTTCAATATTTCTACATTTGAAAATATACCATAACCAGATCTTTGTCTGTATATCACATTTCCAGATAGAAGCACTTTAAAATAAATATGCAAGTGTAAATGTTTGGGGGTTTTTTTTCCTGTCAGCTCTCAAGGGTTACAGTGTAAGTCTACACCAGCCTACAGTCTCAAACTGCACCAGGGCCGGTTTAGGCTGGATGTTAGGGAGAAATTACTCACAGAAAGAGTGATTGGCATTGGAATGGGCTGCCCAGGGAGGTGGAGCAGTCACCATCCCTGGAGGTGTTTAAAAGGAGGCTGGATGAGGCACTTAGTGTCATGGTTTAGTCTATTAGAAGGGTTAGGTGGTAAGTTGGACTCGATGATCCTAGAGGCATTTTCCAACCTCATTAGTTCTGTGATTCTGTGAAAATACATTGCCTACAAGTAGGACATTTTCCTGCTACAAGAGGAGAACTGCACTCTGATATTTCTAAGTAACATAATTTATTTTCCCTCTGTTATATTTTGTGCTACAGCTCTGTTACCAATCTAGTTTAGCTGTAGCTTGGGTTGCAGTCATGCTATATCTTTTTTGACCATCAATTCAACTTGTGATATAATATAGCAGGATCCATATTAATGCACAGTTTTTCTAATGTGGGTTATCATCTCTAACATTAGTGTTACAAAACAATTTCCAGGATAAAAAAATATGCTTATGATAGGGGCATGGGCTGTAGAGCCTATCTCTGTAGAGATTCATACTGCCCAAAGTCCATAAATGTGTTAGATTATTTAGCTAAAAGTAGGTAACATGGGGCTGATTGTCAGAGTTTGACTGAATTCTCACCACTGGCATCATGAGTCACAAAAACAATACAGACTCTTCTTAAGTGTCATCCAAAAAGATGTGAACATGTTTCCTTGTAGGTGAAAATACTGACACACGTTGTCTATCTTAAAAAACAAAACAAACCCAACCCTAAATGAAACAAACCAAGGAGAAACCAAAACCAACCAAAAGCCAACAAACATACACACACATAAAAAGCCCCAAGCTCAGCAAGCCCCCTAAACTCTAGCTAGTCAAAAGGCATTGAAAAGTAGTGTTTCACTATGAGTTATCTGGGAAAGCACAACAGGAAAACTACTGTTTCACTGGACTTACATATCAAAATGGAATATTTAATAACAGAATTGGAAAGCCACTAGCTTGATTAAATTGACATCTATGATCCCACTCGAGCTCTTATTTCATCCTTCAAATCATAGAGAACATAATTCATTAAAATTAGACTAAATAACTGTGGTGTTTGGATGAGTTTATAATAATTATTATTGTTAACTTTTAGAATGAGAGTTTCAAGGAGTCTGATGGACTTTAACAGCAATTCTTGTGTTTTAGCTCTTCTATGTTGCTTTACTACTGAAAGTAGCTATTCTTTTATGTAGCTGTTTGGAGTCATGCCTTAGTCTTGAATTGGCTCTTCATTTGAAGGAGAACATTACATCAGAATACTGAACTCCATTTCATATTTCTAAATAAAATCAGGCATTAAGAGTTGTATACTTTACATTAACGTACCTGAGCTATTGAAATTATACCTCCATTCATTTGGAGAGACATCTTTAAATTCATGTTCCATTCTAAAGTGGGAATTGTTTAAATTAACTGAGTTAAAGACAATAGAAATCCCAGTAAGGACACAAAAAGATTTTAAGTGCTATTTGATGAGATGAAAAAATGTTTGTTTTCTGTATTTCCAAGAATGTGTTTCCTGTGTAAAGAAAAAGTGTCATAAGGGAAGAAATTTTCATCTTTCCTGGTACTGAGTCCTCTCTCTTGTGTGTCTCCAGATGTGTGCGGTAAATCTGACTAGTCTGACTGATGAGGAAAATATGCCATGCAGTGTCCCATGCTTCACAGGAGAGAGCTTAAATTGCTGTGATTTTAGTATGTTATGATGTTTAATGGAAAACACTTTTTTTTTCCAAGCAGCATTCTTATTGTTGCCTCAAAAGTGAAGTTTAAGTACATAATGCTAAGCAATTCTGTATGAAAATGCCAGCAAGCAAGCTTGCACTTAAGAACTTCATAGACTCATAGAATCAACCAGGTTGGAAGAGACCTCCAAGATCATCCAGTCCAACCTATCCAGTCAACTAGACCATGGCACTAAGTGCCTCATCCAGGCTTTGCTTGAACACCTCCAGGGACGGTGCCTCCACCACCTCCCTGGGCAGCCCATTCCAATGGGAAATCACTCTCTCTGGGAAGAACTTCCTCCTAACATCCAGCCTATACCTACCCCAGCACAACTTGAGACTGTGTCCCCTTGTTCAGCTGCATTGCTTTTAAAAATTGGTCTTTGGACAACTCTATCATTTGTCACTCCAGCTGTTTCTGAGACTACACTTAGAGACACAAATAGGTGTACCATTTGTTTTGGCTTACATATGCTTCATTATTATGCAGTACAAATACCAGTCATGCTATTTGTCTGTGCTTCTCTCAGTAAGTTTAGAAGCAACTGTTGTTGAGGGTAGAGGGAGTATCTGCGCTAATGAGTTGCTCATGTGTGTGCCAGATGTTGTCTATTTACAGCAGCTGTAATGTTGGCACGGTAAGCACAGTTCAATAAAATTCAGCTTTAATGCAGAAGATTAATTCTCTAAGCTTTTAACACGTGTCTTAAATAGAACATTTAACTTGAACAGAAACATTAAACACACAAATATGGGCCATAAAAGGTAATGCTATTTCTTCATACATTTTTGAAATTAGATTTAGGGTTAAGTACAATCATTTGTCTATCTCTAAATATATTTCAGTCAGGTGTCTTGGCAATATAAGTTGTCATGTAACCTATACAAGGAGAGTCAAATGACATGTAACTGATAAAATGGCAGAGGTATAAATATTAGAATGAATGTCAACATTATTTAAGCATTTTCTGCTTCTGCAATTTTTGGTGAAGTCTGATACTGACACTGATGATGGAGATTTGCATGCTTCTTTCACATACTGGGCCTGTTGCAATCTGATGCAAAACAGCCTTCAGTAAGCCTCAGTCCTTTATCAAACAGCTTCTGTTAAACCAAATAATGAAGCACAACATTATTTTATCTTTCCTTTTTCTTTACTGTTGAACATAGCTTTGGACAGTTTGCCTCCTGCACACTACAAAGAGACAATGAGCTCTGTACTCGTGTGGATCCAGCAGGCAGAAACTAAACTCTCCACACCTCAGGTTGCAGTTGCTGACTATGAAATCATGGAGAAGAGACTCAGGGAGCTCAAGGTGAGTGGTCAGACTGTGGGAACAACTGTCTCATGAAAGGTTTAGAGGAAAATAACCTTTAGTTGACATGAGTCTGTTGAAACTTATGGATGATGAGTGAATTATACCCTCTTGAGGTTTAAGTGAGGGCCTCAAAAGGCAGTAGGCACTTACTTATATTGATCTTAAAGGTAAAAGATTGAAAGTGTTCTTCACCATTGAAACTAATTTCATAAGACATTGAACATGCTAAGGAAAAAAAAAAAGCCTCCATTGTCTCCACGATACGTGAAATATTCATTTGACAATAACTTCTGTAGCTAAGAATAGATTTAGGTAATTTCATTTTCTAGTTGTGATGGTTTGGCTGTTACCCGCCCCCCCACCTTAGGAGAAATCACCCAGACTAGACTCAGCCATCTGGAAGTTAAGGAATGAAGCCATATTTACAGCTTAGCACAATTTACAAGCATATATATACACAAATATACACAGTTATATACAAGTTAAAAGTGATGGAGAAACACAATACCTCTCCCAGAAATCAGTCTCCAGGAGGGCTCCTGACCCAAACACCTTTCTCCCTTCCTTCTTCCCTCCCTCCAGAAATAACCCATGTATATCTCATGTGATAAATCTGGAGATCTGAAGTGAGATGTCAAAAAGACAACAGGGAGGTTGGAGGGAGCAAAGGGTTAGGTCAGATTGGAGTTCAGGCAGAGACAGCCACACAGACTGCCAGAAAGAAGATAGCAGCCAGAAGTGAGAGCTGAGGAGTGTGTGAGAAGTTTTATCTCCATTTCGGCTAGTGGTGTTTCTCAGCAGAGGAATGGGTGGTATAGGATATTGTTGGGTTGTTTTTTTCTTTCTTCTCACAGCTGAAGATCTAATTTCTCCCAGTAAAACATTCCAGTTAGCCTCAAACCAGCACACTGGTGCTGACATAGAAATGATTGTGATTTGCAGAACACAAAAATGCAGTGGGCTTTGTCAGATCTACAGATGTGGAACAAGTTTTGCCCGTGGGTACATGGGCTTGATATAGTTCAACTATCAGATGGCTAATGAGCATGTTGTTTGAGGCAACTGGTAATACATGTACAGAAAGAAAAAGCAGAACATTTAGATGCAGCAAATTTCAGATAAATGTTGCAAAAAACTTTCAGAAGTTATCAGAAACTTTAAATCACAGAGGAAAATCTAACTTTATTCTTTCTCATCATATATTGTCTGGTTCTTTTGAAAGTTTAGTCATCAGGGTTATAGTACATATAAATTCTATCTCAGATTAATGAAGTGTATGTGGATCAGCTCTATTAACAAAAATAAACACTTCTGATTATACTCTCATTTCTCTACTTTATGTAAGAAAAGCAGTTCCAAACTGCTCAGTTGAATGTGTCAATGTATATTACAGCAAAGGTGAGTTACATGTTCAGTTTGCAATCCTTCAGCAGTCTCATCTGTGCTTGTGAAACAAAGAGAATTGCCTGACATGAATCAGGTACTATTTGCTTCTTATCCACAGGCTTTACAAAGTTCTCTGCAAGAGCAGCAAAAAGGATTGAACTATCTCAGCACAACTGTAGAAGACATGTCTAAGAAAGCCCCTGCAGAAGTCAGCCAAAGATATAGATCAGAGATTGAGGTGATGCTTGGCCGCTGGAAGAAGTCATCTGCACAGGTGGTGGAACACTGCCAGAAACTTGAGGAGTTTATGTCTAAACTCCAGCGATTCCAGGTTAGCCAAACTTTTTCAGCCTCAGTTTCTATGTGGTAGCTTTTGACTCTTGCAACTAGCACAGGATGCATTTATACATGTCAAGGAAGTAACTCCTAAGTGAAATATAAAAGCAGTACATAAAATGTTCACTTGATTTTGGTAGATCTAAGATTTTACTGTGAGTTCTGATTTGTGTGGCTGTTTCTGCCTATGTTGTTTCAATAGCAAAACTTAATTTTTATTTCAATCAAATTGCTACTAATATTCCTCTGCTTATTTCCTCATGCAGCTGGATTAGTGAGACCATATTGACTTTAATGGATTCATTTACACAATTAAAGTAATTTTTAATATGGTAGTATCTTGGTGGCCGTTGTCAGAAAGCAAAAGTGTCTATGATGTAAACCACTGTGTGAATTTCAGGTGCTTGGAGTGCCAGCACTGGAACCTTACACTGTCTTTGTCACTGTGAGGATCATCTACTTATTCATAAATTACATGTATCACCATTTCAGAGGATGCTTATGACATAGATAAGAGTTAACATCCATTTAAAATCCATTTTTAATGTATTCCTGGTCTATTACTAGGTAGGTTTCTGGAGAATTTTGATCAACCAGTCAATGGAGAACCAATGGAGAAAGAACTTTTTTAGTTTTAAAATGTTTTCCTCTCCTCAAAGTTGTGATACAAAAACATCATTACATATTGACATCATAATACATACAATTTCTGCTCAAGCAACTTTATTGAATTGAGCTGAAACTAACAATTACAGTTCTTATATATTGTGTTATACCTCTGAAGGTTGAGGTCTTTTAGCCATACTCATAAATGTGTTCTTACAGTGTGTTTCTTCTCAGTGTTCTCTCTTTCTCTATATATATTTCTTCTGTTTACATCAAATATTTCTATCTTTGGCTTTGTTTTGCTGGTAGTAAAACATGATACACGATGAGCTCTGCGTTGTGAATTGCAATAGCATGAGAACTGTAATTGTTAGTTTCAGCTTAGTTCAATAAATTTGCTTGAGCAGAAATAGATTTTCTGTCAAAGAATCAATATACTCCTGCTTTTGTGGAGAAAAGAAAAGCTTAAGAAGTACTAATTAATTTGTTACTCTTTGTCAGTTTTTAGGTAAGCAAAATGGACCATAAAGGGGGAAACATTTATCAGTACTGTTTATAATGTAGCTGCTGAAATGTGGCATTTGCCCAAACTGTAACTTCAACTCCACAGCTATGTATCTGATGATTGAAGCTGGCCATGAAATCAAGTCTAATGGCATAGTGGTAACCCTTGGCCAGCAGCCCAATGTCTCAGCTGCTCTCTGTTGCTCCTTCCTTCTCGCTCCTTTCCCCAGCTCTGTCATAGATTCCCCACCGTAGGCTGTAATCCTTCAGGAAAATTTTGTGCCTGTGTGAGACAATCCAAGAACTTCAGCTTCCTTTAAGGCACATCGTACTGCTTGAGTCTGGGGTTCTTCACTAGCCATAGGCTGAATATCTCATGAACTACAGGGAGATAAGCTCTGTCACCATGGTCCTCACCACAAGCTGCAGTAGAATCTCTGCATCTCCAGTTGGAATACCTCACCTTTTCCCTCCTTCACTCACCTTGGTGTCTGCAGGACTATTTATCTTTTTTTTTCTCTCCTGATCTGCCTGTCTGATATTTTTGCCCTCTATTAACTGTATTATAGCAGAGGCATCGCCAGCTGACCATGGGATCCACTGTGTCCTGTGGTTGGTCCACTGGAGCAGCTAAAATTGGCTGTGCACAGCACAAAGCAGCACATGGCTTCTCCTCACAGAGGCTACCCCTGCTACTGAAAGCTTGCCACATAAATCAAATATAAATAAGAAATACTAGTAACTGCACAGAACAAAGCAATGCAAAATGAAAACCTTTTTTGTGTTTTTTTTCCATCTGAATTTTCTGCATAGCAGCTTAGAGATTCTGTCACTACTCTTAAAAGAAGAAAGTCCTGAGCATCATGATCGTGCTCTTAGATGTAGTTTTAAAGCATTACAGTGTGAGCTCTTTGTTGCATACAAGCCTTGGGCTTCATATTTATTGCTGAAGTCACTATAGTACAGTTAATGTAAAAGTCATTGTCTTTTCAGATCCTTGAATGCCTTCTCTTCCAGAAACTAGTTCTGGCTGTTGCAATTTATGGATTGCATCAGCATGGGACACAATGAAATCACTGCCGATAAATAAAGTACATTTAGAATCTGACTCAAAATGCAAGTCATACATTTGAACCTCTTTGCTATCTGGAGACATACCTCTCTTTTAAGTAAATCACATCAGACCTATATTTGCAACATTAATGGATTAAAGTGTTCTTATAAAGGTATTAATGTTTCATCATGAAATATGATTCTGAACTATTTTTGCTGTCTAAAAATGAAATGCACGGTAGCACTTCACTGGTTTACTTACCCTTCTGAACTGCTGATAATTTCTATATGATTAGTTTTTAGTAATTCAGTTCATTGTCCATGGTAGCCTGTTGTTATTAAATATATCAGGTACATTAGGGAAATGCTCCTTTTAGTTATTTATCTCACAGCAGCTGCTAAGGCATTTTTGAGCACGTTTTAGGGCACACTCTCTATGCTAATGAAGCGTCCATCTTTTGTGCTATAATTCAACTTTGCATTCAGCATATAATATCAATATGTCTTTCACCAGTGATGAAAACAGCTTGATGAAAAGGTGCTGTCTAATTTGCCTTTCAGATTTTTGCCATTGATAATTTTCAATGTTTTCATCTAATTGTTTACCTAAGGTGGTATTTTAGAGGACCCATAAATGATGTTACACCTTTCAAGGTATTAGATTAGCTATGAAATACTTCCCGGGGCTGGTGGCATTTCTTCTTTTCAAACATTAGAGGTTAAGCTTTTTTATATTAATTACAAGAGTTAATTAAAGACTATGGAAGGCAACTTAATGGTTCCAAATATTCCAGTGCTAGAAGCAGTAACTGAGAGTCAGTCTGTGAAATGAGTCATTGAGTCATTATATGATTTTTGTTTCTGAAGTGAATGTTTCAGTTACTATTTCAGTTAGAAAATGTATAGATTTTTTTTTTCTTTTTGAGTGGTAAGAGAATTTTCACAGAATCACAGAACTGGAGGTGATCTGCTAGAGAGCAGCCCTGTGGAGAGGGACCTGGAAGGCCTGGTGGATAACAAGTTATCCATGGCACAGCACTGTGCCCTTGTGGCCAAGAAGGCCAATGGGATTCTGGGGTTGATTAGGAAGAGTGTGTCCAGCAGATCAGGGAAGGTTTTCTTCCTCCTAAACCCTGTCCTAGTGAGACCCTGAGAGCTGGGCTTGTTCAGCCTGGAGAAGAGGAGGCTCAGGGGAGACCTCATTGCTCTTTACAACTACCTGAAGGGAGGTTGTAGCCAGTCGGGGCTTGGTCTCTTCTGCCAGGAACCCAGTGATAGAACAAGAGGACACAGTCTCAAACTGCACCAGGGCAGGTTCAGGCTGGATGTTAGGGAGAAGTTCTTCACAGAAAGAGTGATTGGCATTGGAAAGGCCTGCCTGGGGAGATGGTGGAGTCACCATCCCTGGAGGTGTTTAAAAGGAAACTGGATGAGGCACTTAGTACCATGGTTTAGTTAATTAGAAAGGTTAGGTGATAGGTTGGACTCGATGATCCTAGAGATCTTTTCCAACCTGGTTGATTCTGTGACCCCACCTCGAGTACTGCGTTCAGTTTTGGGCTCCAGTTTAGAAGGGACAGGGATCTGCTGGAGAAAGTCCAGCGGAAGACTGTGAGGATGATTAGGGGCCTGGAGGGCATGGCTTATGAGGAGAGGCTGAGGCCTGAGGCTTTTTGGTCTGGAGAAGAAAAGACTGTGAGAGGATTTAATAAATGTTTATAAATATCTGAGGGCTGGGGGTCAGGAGAGGGGGCCAGGCTCTGCTCACTGCTCCCTGTGATAGGACAAAGAGCAATGGATGTGAGCTGCAGCACAGGAGCTTCCACCTCAACTCAAGGGGGAACTTCTTCACTGTAAGGATCACAGAGCACTGGAACAGGCTGTCCAGAGAGGTTGTGGAGTCTCCTTCTCTGGAGACTTTCAAGGCCCATCTGGATTTGTTCCTCTGTGACCTGAGCTAGATTTTGGTCCTGCTCTAGCAGGTGGATTGGACTTGATGATCTGTGTCCCTTCCAACCCCTGACATCCTGTGATCCTGTGAACTTTAGAGGTTGGAAGGGACCTCCAGAGATCGAGTCCATCTTGCCTGCCTGGGCAGGATCCCCTAGGATAGTTTGCACAGGAACACATCCAGGCATGTTTTGAAAGTCTCCAGAGAAGGAGACTCCACAACCTCTCTGGGCAGCAGTATTGTGTTTTGCTAGAGAAATAGGCACTAGAGTCTCCAGCTTCCAAAAGGAGCCTGAAATTTGTATTGAAGCACAGCAGGATTTGATAGGTGAGCCTGAATTAGCTGCCAAGTATGAGCAGTCTGAACCACACAAGGAACCGATGAGCACGTATGCAGGATCTAAACACAGCTGATGTCTGGAAGGCATAAACTTGAGAGCCAGAAAATTGCCTGCTTGTAGACACATCCAACTTGGACAGAAACGGTCAGAGTGCAGCCTAAGGAGCTAGATAAAATTAGTTTCCCTTGTTTGCTGTGTTTGTATTTTTTCAGACAGTTCAACAATCTTGAAATTAGATTGTGATGAGTTTTAGTCATAGCGCCAGGATCAATTGCACTGCTGCCAGTCAGGTTCTGTGCCATGCAATAAAATGTCTTTTTAATAAACAGAATGACATTAAAACACTGAAGAAGTGGATGGCTGAAGTGGATGTTTTTCTGAAGGAAGAGTGGCCTGCCCTTGGTGATTCAGAAGCACTGGAGAAGCAACTTGAGCAGTGTACAGTGAGTATTGTCTGCTTGCTTGGCAGTTCTTCTCTATGAGCCTAGATTGCTCAGAAGTTACAAAAATGATTGCTGTTCCTAAATATAAATTCTTCTTTTAAGGGGGTTGTCTTCTGCAGTGTATTTGAACCTCCTGCATTTCCTGGGTTTGAAGGAAAATTCTGTTTAAAAAAAAAAATAATTAAAAGTTAACAAAATAAACAAAATTGAAGACTTTAATATGGAAAGGAATCATAGATTGTATTGCTACATATGAGTAGAAGGAGGAAAACATTGAAGAGGGTATTTGCAGCAAGTAATGACTTAGCCTCACGATGACTTTTTATTTACAAACATTGCATGTTTATTCCTTGTAAGCTGTAAAATCTGTGCCAGAGGACCTTTTTTTTTTTTTTTATCTTATTCACACATGATTTACAAGTTTTTTTCTGACTGTACCGAAAGACCTTGCAGGTATTGTGAGTTATATCCCTAATTTTTTTGCACTAAACATACAAGTTCCAGGATTTTGTCCCAGCAGAGTTTTAAAGCATCGTGAAGTATTGATACTTTCATCACAGGGTTTACAAATTCTTCTGCCTGTCCCAACAGAGTGTGTAAGTGCAGTGAATCTTGTAATCCATGATAGTCCCTGTCTATATGTTCAGTGGAATTTACAAGTTCTCTAAATGTTCTGGCAGGATGTGTAAATATTATGAAACATACATATTGATCTTACAGAACTATGAGCTCCTCAGGCTTTCTGTCTTACCTCTCAATTATTATAAATTACATATGGCAAACGTTACCTCTACAGAGTAGTAAATCCTATGTAGCTCCTTTAGAATCTATCATCTGACATTATGAATAATTAGCACAAATATTATCCATTACTGTCAAGTATATAATAAACCCACCAAAATCTTCACCACTTTTTATGTAGTCACACCTCCAGCTTTTTTTTACTGTGTAGGAAGCCCAAGTAACATCTGCAGCTCTGATGGAGGACTTAAGGAGTAACATTGAAAGTGGCCATTTAGAACTACATCAGGGCTTAAGTAATTTCCAGCCACAACATTCTAATAACTAGACATAACCAGAGAATATTACCATTGAGATCATTTTAAGTGAGTTAGCAAGTGAATTACCAACCCATGGGTAATGCTGCTGTAGTTAAAAAGATGGCTTCACAAATAATTTTCCAGCATTACAATGGGAAGCTCTTGCACAAGCAAGAATAAATGATCTGAAGATCTTGATTGAAATAGATTTATGAAAGATTGAAATAGATTTATTAGTGTAATATTTTATATGTACATATATGTAACAGATTTATTAGTGTAACATTCTATATGTTCATATATGCAATACATTTATTAGTGTAACATTCTATATGTCTATATATGTAGAAAGAGTAGGTAAATAACATTTGAAGCTTACATAATATACCTCTTGCAAATGAAGTTGATCTGATCTAGCACAGCTTACCACATTATAGCTGTTCATATCTGTTTTATTTATTTTCATAGTTAAGTCTGTTAACTGTGCTCATTTCACCAGAGATCTGTACCAAAGACATGTCAGAATCTCATGTGCACACGTTTTCATAGGGATGGCATAGCTGAAAGCTTGTGGAAATGCTGCTTGTCTAACAGTCAGCTGTTTTTTTAGGCTTTAGTAAATGATATCCAGACAATCCAGCCCAGTTTGAACAGTGTTAATGACACTGGGAAGAAAATGAAAAGCGAAGCAGAGCCTGAATTTGCTTCCAGAATTGAGAGAGAACTAAAGGACCTCAATGCTCAATGGGAACACATCTGCCAGCAGGTATCAAATCTCCCACTGTGACTGTTTCATTTCAAATTAATAATCTGCTTTCATATTGGTAGAATTTGTCCTCCTGTGCAGTAGTGAAGAAGCTAAATTTAGTCATACTTGCTTCACATTAATTAAACTTCTCTTTTAGGAATTTTATTCAGCATGTACCAATATATGTGAAGTGTATTTCTTTATATTCTAATACAATGTCTTCTTATTTTTATAACAAAGTTACATACTAATGTCTTAGAACTTAACAGCAAGGTAATTCATGACTCCTAAAAACCAGTTTTCTGAAAGTGTTACAGAGGCATTATCCAAAAAAGCCCCAACTTCTCTATTTAGTAGTATGTTTTCTTTGGTGTCATTGTTCTCACATGCCGTTACTCAGGGTGAAGTAACACACTGAAGCTCTCCAGAGTCCAGAATTCAATAACTCAGAACTAAGACTATGTGCATGTGTGTAAATTCTAATCTCTAATGGTCATACTGAGAATTTGAGAGAAGGGGGCATTAAAGGAAGGGACACTTCTTTCATTTTAAGACATTCTTAATAAATAATGTAATAGATAAAGGGAGGTAAAAGTTACTATTACCCAATTGATGGCATTTGGAGTCCCATTCTTTATGACAGTTGGAAGAAAATGTCTTTGATGTTTATTACTTTTACCTTTTGTTTTCCACTTGCTCCTTCTGTTGGCTTTTAAAGCTATTTTTGGCTGACAGTCAAACTATTACATTTAAAGATGGTCAAATGTTTCCTAAAATTATAATTCTTCACTTTACATGTGACAAATAGGCTCTGGATATTTTTCTGATGGATGCAGTTATCAAAGAAGTTGATCCTTGAAATGTGTGTTTTATCGATCCAGTCGTGTAGTCTTTCCCCTTCAGCTAATGTGGAGTGCTTGCTTGCTGCTTTAGTATTAATAAATTAGTTATCTTTGCACTTGTTTCATAGAAATTTCAAAGAATGCCTTCTGTTTTCAGATGTTTGTCACCATTTTCTTCTGACTTCCCTGAAAATCTTACTGCAGTAGTTTCATTCAATACACAGCACAAATTATTGCCTCTTGGTGGGCGTTTCTAACACAGCTTCCTCAGTCACAGGTATTAAATGCCTAAGTAGTAACTATGTAAGTAAGTTTGACCTGTAGGGATTTCTTGAAAGGATTTGGAAAAGTCAGCTTGAGTTGATGTGCATGAATTTGATATGCCTGTGAGAGCTAGAAAGTGGCATTCAAATACTCTTTCCCAGTGATGGGAGACTGCTTCTCTTCTGGTGCTGCGGCTGAGGGAGAGGCAATTTTCAGGATGGATATACATGTAATACATTTCCAATTATCTGTTATTAATATCTATCTAATGACTTGTTAACATCTGCCTAATTACAGCAATGCTATTAGTACAGGATTTACCTTGCTTCATTTCAGGCTAAAATATGGTCAAGTTTGGACAGTAGCCTTGCTTCAAGTACTATGTAATCTTTTCTTTCTTAAAGGCCTATGCTAAGAAGGCAGCATTAAAAGGTGGTTTGGATAAGACTGTGAGTCTCAGAAAGGATTTATCAGAGATGCATGAATGGATAACACAAGCTGAGGAAGAATATCTGGAGAGAGATTTTGAGTATAAAACACCTGATGAATTACAGAAAGCAGTTGAAGAACTCAAGGTAAGAGATTAACTAATTCCTTGAGCTGTGTTCAAAGTTCTTTTTGAAGCTTTCATTGTAAAGAAAATCTACTCTTTCTTCTAGGAAACTGTCTTTGGAGATCTGCCTGTTAGCTTGAATTTTAAAGTCTATTTGAAATACATTGGAAGATATTTAATCTTTCACAATACAGAGTTGTGGGTTTTGTTCTCTTTGCTGTATTGGATACTTGATTTTGATACAGTTTCAACATTCTTTTACTTAAGGGATAATTCCTATGAGTCATGTGTTAGCAGCAGTTAACTATTATGGTGAAATCAGTCTTATGCCTTCTCTCTGGGTCAGTCTCTTCTGCCAGGCAACAAGCAACAGAACAAGGGGACGCAGTCTGAAGTTGTGCTGGGAGAGGTATAGGCTGGATGTTAGGAGGAAGTTCTTCACAGAGAGAGCGATTTGCCATAGGGTCTAACACCACAGATTCTGTTTATGAGGATTCTCCTTTTTCACTTTGGTCTCACTTCATGTTAGGTTAACACTCCCTGGTGGTGAAGGTGCTGAATTTTCTGTGAAGATGAAAGAATAAACCCAATGAAAATGAAAGAATAAAACCAATGTTAATGTTCTCATAAATGTGTGAAATATACACTTGAGGGAAAAAAAATACACTCCCTTTAAATGCAGGTTAATGACAGTGACATAAGAGCAAGATTAGAAATATTTTCCTTTTCTTGATTTCAAGTCTTACTACTTATGATCATTCAATTCACAGGGTTTTGGGTTTTTTTTTCATCATTTGTGGCTCATGAGTTGTTATGGAAAAGGTATTTGGAGCATTTCTTGGAAACTGAAATGTTTTACTTTTCTGAGTCTTCCAGAAAACAGAATAACTGGGGCATGTTAGGTTATACTGAGTACAGTGTAGTAGCAAAAAAAAAAAAATGAAAACAACAGTGGTTTTGGACATACTCAAGACTGTGTCAGAAAGTCTTGGAATTAAATTACTCTTGAGGGGGGGTTGTAGGGTTGTTTATCTTTTTTTTCCCTCTGACAGAAGTCTGTCAGAGAGATTTCTAACAGAATTACTCAACATAAATTTTCTTTTAAAACCAGAACTACAATTTATTTTGTATTTTTTTTTCTCCCAGAGAGCAAAAGAAGAAGCCATGCAGAAAGAAGTAAAAGTGAAGCTTATCACAGATTCCGTGAATAATTTTATAGCTAAGGCTCCACCTGCAGCACACGAGGCTTTGAAGAAGGAACTTGATGTTCTAATTACCAGCTACCAGCGACTCTGCAGCAGACTGAACGGGAAGTGCAAAACTTTGGAGGTTGGGCATCTTGTTGGACATTATATTTGTAACACTAACTGCAAAAGTAAGATGTATTATCATGCTCAAGGCTGTCCTCATATTATGAGGCATATAGGAAATACCATATGGTAAGAGTAAGATACCTAAATCTTTCTGAGAATTATATATACTGAGGAATCATATTAAAAGAGAGTCGGGGCTTAGGTGGGAGACAGCAGTGGCTGTGCAGGGTTTTTATCCCTCTCAATACTGAGCCAAGAATGTGGCCTCTACAGCAACCCTGTGACAGTGTCTTCACCACCTCCTCTAGACTTCTTTCTTGCATGGCTAAGGATTTTGGTTAAGTGGTCCTGAAACTGGCAGGTGGTATCTCATCAATTAATCTGCTGACAAGCTGAGTCTGTGAATTACACAGGATCATAGCATGTTAGGGGTTGGAAGGTACCAAAGAGGTCACCGAGTCCAACTCCCCTGCCAGAGCAGAACCATACAATCGAGTTCAGGTCACAGAGGAATGCATCCAGACAGGCCTTAAAAGTCTCCAGAGAAGAAAACTCCACAACCTCTTTGGGGAGCCTGTTCCAGTGCTCTGTGACCCTTACAGTAAAGAACTTCCCCCTTGAGTTGAGGCGAAACCTCCTATGCTGCAGCTTACATCCATTGCTCCTTGTCTTATCTCAAGAAGCAAGTGAGCAGATCCTGTCCCCCCACTCCTGACACTCAGCCTTCAGATATTTAAAAACATTCATTAAATCCCCTCTCATTAGACATGATTTTTTTTTTTTATATAGTTGTTAACTAATCCACAATAGCTAACTTCATGCAGGACAGTTATATGCCTGGGTAAAATGTATCTCCTCTTAATTCCTCTGTGGAAAATTAGATGTGTAGTAAAAGATCATAATCTATATCTCCTTTGAATTGCACTCAGAGAGAATTGATCTACAAACATTCTAAAGCATCTCAATAAATTTATTTTAACATCTAACATAAAGGAGCAATAAAACCAAGATTTATGGAGAGATTAAATGTTTTGCTTGTGTATAAAATGCCACTTTTATTTGTTTAAGCATCTTCAGTCACAGTAAAAATAAAATATTAGACAATAGTTTAATTTCAGGAGAATAAGAGTTTTTATTGTTTTTTTTTCCTCCCAACATTATGTTCAATACTCTAGCAGTTAAATGATCTATAAATTACACAAAATGTGGTTTAGAATTAATTTCTTGAGAAAATTCCACCAGTATTCTTGAAAGCTGTGTTTTCAGATATTCTATGAAGTTGTGCTTTAAGTAATTAACACACAGAATATAGAAGCAACCTAACTACATCTTGTAACAGACACAAACCTCTAACAAGTTCATAATCATTCTGATAATTTGTCTATTTAACATGAGGAGAAAATTTTACAGAAAGGAGTGTATGGTGTGGATAATTCACAATGAAGGAGACTGAAAGGAGATTCAAGTTGTGTTTTTCAGAAGTGGTTATTATTATGTGTGATCTGCTGTGGCTGTGTTCTATTTATTATGTACATATATATGTGTCTATGTATATACATATATATGTGCATATATATACCTATATATATATACATATATATGTACATACATATATGTTATGTATTATGTTTGTTTGGAACACACCAATAATGAGGAACAAAAGGCAACTGTATGGCACTATAACTATAGGACATGAATCATGTTGCTGGGGATGAAGAATCCAATGCTTTTAGTGTTTTAATAAGTGAAATCTAGTGTTCAATCTCCATGTATTATCTCAAAACCCTTTTTTTTTTGCTTGTTTTATATGTTGTTTTTTTCTCTCCATCAGGAGGTATGGGCATGTTGGCGTGAGTTATTGTCGTATTTGGATGCAGAGAATAAGTGGTTGAATGAGATTGAGCTGAAGCTGAAGGCAACTGAAAATATCCAGGGAGGTGCAGA
Source organism: Pogoniulus pusillus (assembly GCF_015220805.1). NCBI lineage: Eukaryota > Metazoa > Chordata > Aves > Piciformes > Lybiidae > Pogoniulus > Pogoniulus pusillus. The sequence continues at coordinate 26,847,370 of NC_087275.1, forward strand.
AGAGATTTCTGAGTCTCTAGATGTAAGTGCTGAGTGAAGTAACACCAAATCACATGTATTGATAACTTGTAAACCACTTTAGAGTTTCAAAAAACAAACTATGAAACAACACTACACATGAGCAAGGTGCAGAGTAGTTGTAAAATCCTATGTTCTCACTTAATTCAACATGTCAGGTTCTGAATTTGAAACCACCTAAGTGAAACAGTCATTAAATGTGTTATGCCCAAGATCACAGACAGGTTGGTGGTGACAATAAAATGCAAAATCATCTAAAATAAAAGCATGGCCCCTTAAGCCAGCTAAAAAATGTTGAAGTCTTCAGAGCAATCTTTCATCCTGGCACTTCAATTCTGTTATTGTTGCTTAATTTTAATTCATTAGATGTTTGAAATTTATAGAAATTGACACTCTTAGCAGATCAAAATGCAAAACATTTCACTGATAATGCAGTTTTGCTATTGAACTTCATCCAGATAATGAAGCAGATAATGACTGCTTTGTCAGCTCCAAAAGCCCTGTCTCCTGCTTCCCAAGATGATGCTAAAGATGGCAGGATCTGTATCCTCCAATTCACTCTGGTGAGGAGGCACTTCTCTTAACTGGTCCTGCCTGAGTTCAGAAATCAAAGCTGTCTGGGGTGCCTCTGATTCCTGCTGAAGAGCTGAAAAAAACCTTACAAGAGACATTTTTCTGCTGTCCAATGATAGGACAAGGATCAGTGGGTGCAAGCTGGAGCACAAGAGGGTCCATGTGAACATAAAGAAAAGCTGTTTCACTGTGAGGGTGACAGAAAACTGGAAGAGGCAGCCCAGAGAGGTTGTGGTTTCTCTCTAAAGACATTCAGAACTCACCTGGATGCATTCCTGTATGACCTACTTCAGGTGATCCTGCTCTGGCAGTTGGACTAGATGATCTCTGCAGGTCTCTTCCAACCCCTAATAGTCTGTGAATCTGTGATTCAGACTTTTAAAATACACAAACACTCCCATTGAACTCACTGGACATAGTCCATGTATTAAAATCAAGCACTCAATGTACTGCTTTGAGAAAAATCTTTGTTTTCAGTATGAAGTAGCACAGAGCATTTGTTGTCAAGATATGGGCCACAGGTATTTTAATCTTTCCTGCCTACTTTTATTGTGTATGAAATGAGGGGTTTTTTTGTTTTTTTTTTACATTTTTAAGACAAAATTGTAATTGCTTTGTAGAATCTAATTTGTAGGAAGGAAAATAAACCACCTTTTGGCTCTATTTCAGTCTTTGGAACGTTTAATGAGACATCCAGAGGATAATCGCAATCAGATTCGTGAACTGGCTCAGACTTTAACTGATGGTGGAATCTTGGATGAATTGATCAATGAGAAACTTGAGAAGTTCAATACTCGATGGGAAGAACTTCAGCAGGAGGTATGTTTAATAATTATCCTGTCCTCCCATTAAACAACTGACAACCCAGCACTATTAAAAAATACTCCTTTCAGAAGTGGATGGTTTCCATAGGTGTGATGGACTAACTCCAGTGACTTAGTACATAACTGCTTGCTCACTCCCCACATCTCCTGGTGTGATGAAGAGGACAAGAAAGGCAAGAGTGAAAGAACTCAGAGGTTGAAATTTGCCATTGGAATGGGCTGCCCAGGGAGGTGGTGGAGGCACCGTCCCTGGGGGTGTTCAAGAAAAGCTTGGCTGTGGCACTTAGTGCCATGGTCTAGATGATTGGCTAGGGCTGGGTGCTAAGTTGGACTGGATGATCTTGGAGGTCTCTTCCAACCTGATTGATTCTATGATTCTATAATAACAACATAATAAGTCAAAGGGAATAAAAAGGAGAAAGCCAGATGATACAATCGTAATCACTCACCACCAGGAGACTAATTCCCAGATAGTCCTCAAGCAATGGCAAATTTGGAAATGCTCCTCCTCTCAAGCCCTCTTGCTGAGCATACAGTGTATCTCTGTTGTCTGTTCACATAAGCTCTCCTGACTCTGTCCCTTTACAAATGCTTGCCCACTCCTAGCCTACTCCCTGAGAGAGGCAGTGTGAGAAAGAGAAGGCATTGGCACTGTAGGGGCACCGCTCAGCAATAACTAAAAGATCCTGGCGTTATCAACGCTGTTTGGATCATTAGCTGAAACCTCACCACTGCACAGAAAATAATTAACTTCATCCTAGCCAAAATTAGTACAAGAGGTAACCCTAAAATTCTAGAATTTAAGTGACCATCCAGCAGATTTAATCTTCAGTTGCATATTTAGTGATGTTTTCTCTGACAAAGCCCTTAGTGGGAAGCAAACTCTTTTCACAATTAAATATAAGGTCAACTTTGTGTAATTTTTACTCAACAATACGTTAGGCTCTTTGTATCGATGGAAGAGTTCACAAAGACCCTTTGGTGGAGAAACATGTTTAGCAGAGAGATTCAAATCTAGCAATATCTGGAGATGATAATTTATCCTCCTTTGCTGCAGACCCCGTGAAGAAAATGTTGCTACTTCTTTGACAAATTCCACTAGTGGGCCAGTATACTTTTTTGGTTGGTAAATCAGTTCAAAACTTTGATATCTGTGCATTAATATTTATTTTTAACACTAGGAGTTTATTTAACATATTTTTGTGTGCACACTGATAATCAAAGGGGCTGTGCAATGTATAATCCTAGAATCGTAGAGTTGTCAGGGCTGGAAGGAATCTCAAAGATCATCTAGTTCCAAATTGCCTGCTACAGGCAGGAACACCTCACACTAGATCAGGATGCTTAGAGCCTCATCTAGCCTGGCCTTAAAGACCTCCAGGGATGGGGCTTTCACTGCATCCCTGGGCAACCTGTTCCAGTGTCTCACCACCCTCATGGTGAAGAACTTCTTCCTAACATCCAATCTGAATCTACACGCTTCTAGTTTTGCTCCATCCCTCCTAGTCCTATCACTGACATCCTCAGCTTTCTTACAGGCCCCCTTTGGATACTGGAAGGCCACAGTAGGGTCTCCTCAGAGCCTTCTCTTTCTCCAGACTGTACAGGCCCAACTCTCTCAGTCTGTCCTCTTAGGAGAGGTGCTCCAGCCCTCTGATCCTCCTTGTGGCCCTTCTCTGGACACAGTCCAGCATGGCTATATCTGTCTTGTAATAGGGGCTCCAGAACTGGGCACACTACTTCAGGTGGAGTCTCACCAGAGTGGAGTACAGGGGGAGAATCACCTCCCTTGACATTCTGGGCACTCTTCTTTTGCTGCAGCCCAGGATACGGTTGGCTTTCTGGGCTGCAAATGCACGCTGGTGGCTCATGTTCTGTTCATTCCTGCCACATAGTGGACATAGTGGCAGGAATGAACAGAATTCACCTTGTAATTTTAAGACAGTTCAAAGGATGCATAAGGAAAGTCTCAATTACTACTGAGATGGGAATGGACTAAGTAAATGCAGACCAGTCTTACAGGATAGAGTAATAAGGCAAGTAAGATATGGAAGGATTCAGCACAAATGCATCAAAAAAGATACCCATGCAGAACTGACTTCATATAGGAAATTGTGACTTTTGTTCTGACTGTTACTCTTCATAAGGAGTATCTTGGACTTCTGAAGAGTAGTATAAGCAAGATGTCAGCTCAGTGCTTGCTGAATTCAGAAACTATTAAGGAAAGACCAAATGAAAGACACACAAACCCTCTGTATAATTGTAACCAAAACACGTTCAAAGATGAGCTCCCAAGACAGTAAATTTCAATGATTGTGGGGTTATATCAAGAGAGGTTTGCAGAAAACACCTCTGATAACTATCTACCATGATTGTGATAAGACTTTTGCTTCTTCCATGGTGCTGAGAATGTAGTTGTTCTTCAAAACATCTACAACCAAACTGCAAAAACACCATAATAAAAAATTAAGGAAGTGTCCTCAGATGTTCTGAGTTTAAACTTGAAGGATGGGGAGAGAAAGTGCCTGGTTCCCTCTGCTAACTATGTGGCAGTATTTCTGTTGCAGTGAAAGCATCAACATAATGCTGGGCAGTGCCATATTGCTGGACTGTGTCACAACAAAAAGCTAAACATAGCTTTCTGTACATTCCTGCTTTGTATTTATTTATTTATTTTCACATCTGACTTCTCTTTTAAAGCAGATGTATTCCCTAGAATTCTGCTTCCTGGTGTCTGCTATTTTCTTTTCTTCTCTAACTTAGAAGAGGAAACTGGTAGTATTTATCACTCAGCATCATAAAATGTCAGCTTGGAAGGGATCACAAGGATCACCTGGCCAAACCTTTCTGGATGATAGTCTAGTTTAAAGAGATGGTCCAGCACCTGTCAAGCTGAGTCATGAAACTGACCAATGTAGGGGAGTCCCGTGTGAAAACAGGACTTTGAAGTAGCCTTGCTCAGTGATGGATAAATACAGTTCAGTCTTCACAATGGCTACTAATTTGAAACTAATTTAAATGCCAGGTGCAAGGGTTAAATGTAGAAAAGACAGCATCAAATTCTGGAGAGAATTTGCACCAGGATATAAGCAAAAAACTCTGGAGACAATTTATACAATGGGCATGTAAGCAAAAAAAAAAAATAAAAGTAGAAATGCATTTGCTGTTTTCCAATTGGATTTAAATGCAGACAAAAAGCAGGAAAGGGAAGCCACCTCTCCCTTCTTTGAAAGACTGATCTAATATTCTCTAATCAAATATTGATGGTGAGATCTGTATATGAATATAAAAGCTGTAGTGCAATTATTTCACTCACAAGTGACTTGGTCACACTATCTCTTTACTGTGTATTTTCTACCACAAAATGCTTTATTAATGTTTCCAGTGGTCTTAGATACCTTTTTTTTTTCTTTTCATAAGTAACTGACACTGTGCTGTTTGTGCAGCCCTGTTGAAATGCAAACAGCACACACTCTCTTTGCATAAAAATACAGTGCAGGCACATCACACTCCTCAACTTGTGTTCAAGGTCACTTCTACTTCAGACAGCCTAATAGCCTATCCTAATATGGTTATTCCCTTTTATTTTAATAATGGAACAGGTAATTACAAAGACAGCAAGCTCATGTGGGCAGAAACTGGCACATGAAATATGTATTCACTACTAACAGAGGAGGCAGAGCAAACCACTGATTGATACTGCAAGACAATAGAGCATTACTAGTGAAATAGAGAATCATTTTAAAAGGCAGATAATGGCTTTATGTTTGTATGCCTTATCTTCTTTAGTTAACAAAGACTGAGTGTGTTTAGTTAGCTTTTGAGCATCTGGACCTGATTGATAAGCAACATACAACCTATCTCTGCTTTTCAAGGACTGATTCACTTACAACTCTATATATTGGATCTGAAAAAAACAATGTTGCCTGAAGAACTTCAAGCTAATAATCCTGGTTGCCATCATCTCCTATAATGTCAAATGTGATTCATATCTTGTCCAGCAAACTTCAGAAATGTCAGCTACATATTCTTGAGCCTATGCTTGGGAAAAAAAATGTACAAAATATTATTGTTCAGATGGGCTTTACACTAGATTCAATTCTTGGGGACTCTCTTAACTTCTTTTAGAGCTCCCCTCAAGATTACTCTCTGTTTCATTCAAAGAGCACACATTCATCTTTTGATTTCCTTTTTTTTCCTCAAGAGGAGAAAGAGTGTTTAGTGCTCCATCTCCATGTCATTGCTTTGAAGGCTGTTAAGAGAGCTGTTTTACACATTCTGAGGCACTAGCTGTCTACAGTAATAACCTAAAAGACATAAAAATATCCTCCTTGGTATTGTTTATTGTTTGGGAATACAGCTGATTAAAGATTCATATAATTTTATGACTGAAAGGACAAATATTTGTAGCTCCTTTAAAACCAATGTGAACTATTACTAGAATATGCAAAAGAATTGCTTCTAGCTTGGAGAGTATTAAAAAATCCTGCCCCCAAAATGAATGCCTTGACTGCTTGAAAATGTGTTTCTAGTTTGAGTCTAAACACCAATCCACTGAATCCAGGCAAAAAGTAATTAACACATTAACAATTTGATTCAGGACCATCTCTGGAGACATTCAAAACCTGACCGTGTGTGTTCCTGTGTGACCTCTTCTAGGTGAACCTCCCCTTTGGCAGGAGGGATCGGGCTCAGTGACCCCCAGGGGTCCCTTCCAAACCCTACCATTCTGTGTGACTCTATGACTTCTGTGTTTATCTCTCTTCCCTCTTACACAGCACAGCTCATCCAGGACCATTCTATGTGTGCACACTGTTAACCGGGGGACAGAGACAGGAATCAAACCTTGTTGTAAATAAATAGCTTCCTCCTGCTAAAAAATGTTCCCTGGAAAACCAGATCACTTAGTAATAGCTCACAGGCAACCAGCAATAGAACAAGAGGACACAGTCTCAAGTTGTGCCAGGGAAAGAAAGTATAGGCTGGATGTTAGGAGGAAGTTCTTCCCAGAGAGAGTGATTGGCATTGGAATGGGCTGCCCAGGGAGGTGGTGGAGTCACCATCCCTGGAGGTGTTCAAGAAAAGACTGGATGAGGCACTTAGTGCCATGAGTGGATAGGGCTGGGTGCAAGGTTGGACTGGATGATCTTGGAGGTCTCTTCCAACCTGGGTTGATTCTATGATTCTAGGTTGTTAGGGGTTGGGAGGAACTCAAGGAGATCATTGAGTCCACCTCCCCTAAAGAAAATTCCTAAAGAAAGGCAGATAAATGTGTATATAAAAGACAGGGTGATGGAGCACTGAAACAGGTTGCCCAGGGAGGTAGTTGGGGCCCCATCCCTGGAGATATTCAAGGTAAGGATCAATAAAACTCAGAGCAGCCAGATCTAGTGGAGAATGTTCCTGCTGCCTGCAGAGGGGGTGGACTAGATGACCTTTGGAGGTCCCTTCCAACCCAATTCATTCTGTGATTCAATGTTACATTATAAGACCAAGGATTGAATTTTCAAGTAACTTAAACAACTTAAGGAATTTTAAAGTTTTCTAAATTCTCACTTTTTTCTTTCACCCTGCAATAACATTTCTGAATAGTTAGATTGTAGCTGAAAGAAGGAAAATAACTATACTACTTCTGCCTTTCTTAACAGACTCCTTTCCATGAGCTTTCATTTATAAGCTAATCTATTAATATTCTTTTGCATTTTAAATAGCTGTACCCTGTAGTAAAATCACTATCATTATAAAGGTTTGGGGTTTTCTCCCATAGCACAACTACTGAGTGTTGCCTCAGAAACAAAACTCTATATGATTTTAACCATAAAACTAAGCAACTTCTTAATAAGTGTGTGTGTGACTAATGTCATTAAACACATGAAATGTATTCCTCGAAGCAAAAAAAAGCAGCAATGTCTATAATTATAGCTTTATAACATTCAACATCAAAGAATGAGAAGTAGTCATAAGCAACTGTTTGAACATCTCCAGCTTTCCTGCCTCTCAGTGCAGCTTTTCCCTTAAAATAACATTAGATATGAAGAATCTGAGCTGTTGCCTTTTCCTGCATTTGCCATTGATCTTTGTTGAGCTGTAAACAGATTTATGCAGTGCCACATATCATAAAATTTGAATCTTATTTTTAACCATAAAAAATCACTAAAAATCTACAAAAATCTGTAGAGATTTTAATTTTAAAAATCAGCCTACAAATACTTTTTCTGCTGTCTTTCATTCTAATAGATTCTAACAGCAGACTTTGTTCTTTTGTTTTTGTTTTCCTTGACAGCTGTCAACATTTCACTGGCTCAAAAATAATTAAAGAGTTGCTTATTTTCCTGAGATTTCCTATTTAGCAATTAACTGTCAGACACTTCTCTTTAGAGACCAAAGCTTTCAGCTTTATTAACTAGGATCTGATAGCAGAGCTAGAGCTCCCTGTTATGTCCTCAGACACGTTTACATACTGTGATGTCAAACTGTTTCTTCCACAGAGGAATAAAGAAATCTTAATCTTTCAGAGGAAAGCAAAAACAGAACCAGCAAAATACCCAAAATGAAACATGATAAGCTAAAATATTTTAATATTTCATTATGCTATATTATGTTATATTATACTATATCATATTCTCTCACTTCATATCATGTCATATCATATGCTGTATCTCTATATGCTTATATAAAATAAATATGTATACAAATATATGTTGGGAACTAGAAACAAATATGATTTCAAGTTTCAACATGTGGCCAGTAGGACAAAGGAGGTTATTCTTCCCCTGTACTCAGCACTGGTCAGGCCACACCTTGAGTACTGTGTGCAGTTCTGGGCTCCTCAATTCAAGAGAGATGCTGAGATGCTGGAATGTGTCTAGAGAAGGGCAAAAAAGCTGGTGAGGGGCCTGGAACACAGCTCTGTGAGGAGAGGCTGAAGGAGCTGGGTGTGTTTAGCCTGGAGAAGAGGAGTCTCAGGGGTGACCTCATTGCTGTCTACAACTACCTGAAGGGAGGATGTAGCCAGGTGGGGGTTGGTCTCTTCTGCCAGGCAACCAACAGCAGAACAAGGGGACACAGTCTCAAGTTGTGCCAGGGGAGTCTAGTCTGGATGTTAGGAGGAAGTTGTTGCCAGAGAGAGTGATTGGCATTGGAATGGGCTGCCCAGGGAGGTGATGGAGTCACCATCCCTGGGAGTGTTCAGGAAAAGTCTGGCTGAGGCACTTAGTGCCATGGTCTAGATGACTGGATAGGGCTGGGCAATAGGTTGGACTGGATGATCTTGGAGGTCTCTTCCAACCTCTTCCAACCTTTATGAATGGGCTGGTGACTCCACCGCCTCCCTGAGCAGCCCATTCATAAAGATAATGCAAGCATGCATATGTATTTATCTGACTTCATGTTCATTTGAAATCCAGCCCCAAAAATTCAGCTGCACTCAGGGAAGTATTTGTTGTAATTCTTAACTTTATCTGCTTTAGTATTTATGAATTTGGGAATGTTTGAATTTTTGCAGTTGTATTCTAGAATAGGATTGTGATGCACATATTTTCTGCTGATATCAGCACAGAGATGATAATTTTTCACTCACCACATATTTGTTGTACAACTCTAAGACTTTTTGTGAATTTCCACATACTCATAATCATTTTATTGCATGCATGCAGACTGCTCCTGAGACTGGTAGCAAATTTTACTATACATAAGCAAGTGCCTAGCTGCAAACAGTAGTTAGCATGGCTCAGCATTTAACAGAGGTTCAAAGCATCAAGTATTGCTATAAATGTATTTTTTCAGAAGGATTTAACAATAAATTTGTGTCTAATAGATGGAATTCTTCAGAAAGTTTGGGAGCTTGTTTTAATGACTAATAGGAACATAACTTTCTTGGTGTCTTATTATAAATGGTGAGCTATTCGAACATTAGCATATAAGTTAGTCTGACCAGTTGTCTACAGAGATCAGTAAAGCTAGAGGAATTTTCTTCTGTGCTTCCAGGATGATGCCTTTATCCTTGGGCTGCAGACAGCTGTTTATTCTGTTTCTGATCTCATATGTCTATCTACTCTATAGTGATGCAAATAGAAAGGTAGAGCGTGGCTGTACCTTAGACAGTCTTACAATTGCCCATTAGATTAAATGGAAGCTGTGATTTTTAACCCCACTTCTTTGAACAGTCTGAGAACTGTTTAATACAAAATCTCAACTCAAACAAATGTAAAAGTCATTTAAGCAGCAAGCCTTAGTCCTGTACGGTGAAGTTACACTGTTTTAACACTTCATTTGATAGGGTAATAACGTTGTAGTGGCTCAGGTGCTTTCGTTTAGACTGACAGCATGGATTTAGTATGTAAAGCTGCTCAGTTCCACAGAAGGTTCCTGGAACTGGCAGTGATAAAAGATTATATGATCAGCTGGTTTGAAATAGTGCAAAGCTGCTTACAAACATAAATATAGCAAATACTGGCTGGATCCCTGTCCTTTAACTCAGTCAAACAGCTAGCACGGATGCTCACAAGAAATAATCTTTTTCATTTGTAAAATGTGAAGCTCCATAAAACTTCTGAGCTCTGTGCAGAAGGTACAGATATATCAAATAGTCTCACTGAGTTGCTGAGAGATATTTTTGTTCAAGGCAAGAATTTCATAATAGGTATGAAACCAAATTAAAGTATAACGGGCTCACCAAAGAGAGAAAGGATTATTTGACTTGAAAAATGGCAATGTTATTTAGAGTGTTTGCTTTCTCCCTTCTCCTTGGATTTATGTCAAAGAAATTCAGTCACTTTATTCTTTGGTCACTGTGGTCAGCAGTATGGCTGGACTAGTACAGAGAAAAGCTGTTTTGCATTTGAAATGGTTGGTAATTGTTACGTGCTTTGTGTAAAGCAGAAGCTCCTCTGCTAGGCAGAAGCTGTAGCCTAAGTAAAATACGAGTCTGCGGGTGGACATAGTGACAGATGGAAGAAGGACCATATATTTTTTTATTACCTGCTAAATACCATGTTGATCTGTTAAAAATAATAATTAAAGATAGTCTGTTTATGACAAATCTTCCACTCATGACAATAGCCAGTTCAAAATCTATGGTGCCATGAATCAGGAAATCCATAAGCAAGTCCTCCCATGGCTCACCAGAGAGCTCTGTGCAAAACAAACCCCATGGCCTGATTTCTCTTTTACCCCAAATACTCTTTAGGGATCTAGAATATTCTTCATGGCTTTGTTTTTTCCCCTGGCACAATGGAGATCACAGAATTGCAGAATCACTGTGGTTGGAAAACATCTTCAAAATCGAGTGCAAGGTCCTGTGTTTGGGTTGAGGCAATCCCAAGCACAAATAGAGGCTGGGCAATGACTGGCTGGAGAGCAGCCCTGAGGAGAGGGACTTGGGGGTGCTGGTGGACTAGAAGCTCAACATGAGAGAGTAGTGGAGGTGTTTAAGGCCAGGCTGGATGAGGTGTCCCTGCCCACAGCAGGGGGGTTGGAGCTAGATGATCCTTGTGGTCCCTTCCAACCCTGACTGATTCTATGATAAGGGGAATTTATTGTTCTGATCTGGTAAACCATCAAATGAGCTTCTTGTAAAGGAAAGTATCCTTCTCAAAAAAAAAAAAAAAAAGGAATGTATTACAGGTGGTAGTAGACAGTCTGCCATGGCAGTGATGGTGCAGTAGAGTCAAGAGTTAACTTCCTGTGGTTAGAGTGATAATAGATTGGTTGAGTCCACAGGCACCAAGGATCCACCTCTGTGTTTTGTTGTGTTTTTTTTCAGAGTAGGTAGTGCCTCTGTTCCAGACAGCTATTTATAATGCATGCAAGAGAGCTCTTTCTCAAGAGAGTCTTTATCCCTCTCACTTACTAAAGTGGATTGTCTTGGATGGGATTGTGATGACAGCAACCCTACTCACACTAAACAAAATCTCCTGAATTATATAATAAGATCAAGAGGACCACACTGCACCTCAGAATGAAAGACACCACTATCAGCGTGCCTCTATTATGCAGCGGTGCCAACTTCTACTCTACATAGAAATCTTCAATGCATGCATTGGTTTTTCAGGGCCCAGCATTTTTAGAAGTTGTTTGTGCAGTCTGGGGTTTGGTTTGTTTGTTTCTTGCTGAAAAGAACCAAATGAGTGGCAAAAAGATGCGCAACTTATCGTACAAAAAGGTGGATGAGCACAAGTCAGGACTACTATTTTCCATTCTTAGCCTGTATTTCTTTTGGAAAAAAAAATGTGTGGGAAAGAAATGCATTATACGTATGATTACTGTGGATATTGATAATATTGTCATTGTTTTTAGGCTGTGAGAAGACAAAAGAGTCTTGAACAGAGTATTCAATCTGCCCAGGAGACTGACAAAACCCTTCGTTTAATCCAAGAGTCTCTTGCTGCTATTGACAAACAGCTAACAGCCTACATTGCAGACAGAGCTGATGCAGCACAGCTCCCTCAGGAAGCACAGGTAAGTCACACACAGGTTGAACTGATGTCCTTACTGGTCTTCTCTATCAACCAAAGAGTATTTGATTGCCCTGATATTAATAGCAGCAGCAAGGATTTGTAACACGGTATAGTATGGAAGTGCAAGTAAGTTTTAAGTAACATTATTTTGAGAAGTTCAAACTAATCTTCTAATAAAGTCATATTTTCATATTATGTACCTGTCTCGAGGATATAAAGAACTATAAATGTCTTGGAAGGCCATGCAGTAATTTTAAAATGACAAACAGTGTGGCATTTTGAATCCTAACCTATGTTAGCTGTCAGCTGACTCTTAAATTAGTGTTTTTCTAACAGAAAAAAACCCAGAAGTTTGCTTTCTTGTTGCTGCTTCATTGGGTTTGGGGGGTTTTTTTTGGGCTTTGTTTGTTTGTTTTTAATGAAATATGATACAAATCAGCATTAGTTAAAAATCTGTCAGTTCAATTTCTCATCTTGTAAGTATATAACTCTAATATGTAAGAAAAATGTGATATGAAATTGTACCTTTTTTTTCTGATGTATTTGGATCCTTATATTTTAGCCACCTCATATATCCTATGGATGTATCTGATTTACATGCATTGTCAGGTACAATATTGACAATGATCGACTGTGTAAAAGGAAGTAATTCAGAACTTAACAACTGAGGCAGCACAAAACTCAACCAACCTTAATTAGCACACTTTCATGGGAAAAATTCAGCTCTGTGCTTTCACAGAACTTGATTTTGCTCTTGAGATTTTATCATCTGATGTCAAGTTCACCTGATTATACTATACCCACTGTAAAAAAAAAACAGCATAAAGGCTGCTGAGTTTTTCCCTTTCATGTTTTATTTTAAGATTCCAGTGGGACTAAATGGAAAAAAAAAAAAAAGCTTAATTAACAGCTGAACAGATTTAATGCAAATATTGAAGTTATCTGAAGTTCAGTCATGAAGTTCTTGTAGGGAAAGGGAATAAACAATCACTTTTACATGAGGAGAGGCTGAGGGAGCTGGGGTTGTTCAGCCTGGAGAAGAGGAGACTCAGAAGTGACCTCCTTGCTGTCCACAACTACCTAAAGGGAGGTTGTAGCCTGGTGAGAGTCAGTCTCTTCTGCCAGGCAACCAGCAACAGAACAAGTGGACACAGTCTCAAGTTGTGCCAGGGGAGGTATGGTCTGGATGTTAGGAGGAAATTCTTCACAAAGTGATTTGCCATTGGAATGGGCTGCCCAGGGAGGTGGTAGAGTTGCTGTCTCTGGAGGTGTTCCAGAAAAGACTGGATGAGGCACTCAGTGCCATGGTTTAGGTGATTGGACAGGGCTGAGGGATAGGTTGGACTCAATGATCTTGGAGGTCTCTTCCAATCTGGTTGGTTCTATTATTCTATGGGCAAATATATAGAGTAATTCTTTTAGTGAATAACCATGTCAGCTGTTGGTAGAATAGGCACACACTGAATGGTTCCTGTGGAGCTGCTTCTGGCATAGATCTTTAGTTGAACTGAAAGTTGTTTGTTCATATAAGATCCTCCCAAAGTGTCTGCACAGATGGAACGGGAATCTTTCAGTCAATAATGTTGTGTTCTGTGGAGGGATCACTTTATGCTGAGGGATGTAGCAAACCATTCAGCAAAAGTTGTTGCCTTTCTGAGAAAGAAAAACTTCTGGGAGAATTTATAATCAAAAAGCTATAGAGGGTTTGGGAGCTTCATGTGTTAGCTTCAAAAATTCAAATGCATAATAATCTTTGGTTCAACTGGTTGTAAATGAATCTCAGACAGTAAAATTGTTCTTACTTTCTCTTTTCAATTGCAATGATCAGTTCATTTTATTCCAAAAGTTACGAGAAAGAAAAAGCAGCTAAGCATGTGCTGTTCAACTTCTCCTTTGGATCATTTCTTCGTGTGTAGATTCTGTTTGCTTCTTACTCCACCATGTGGCACTGAGAACTTAATGCCTGAGAGCTGCCATAACCCAAGGCGTATTGATGAAATAAAGTTGAAATCCTGTAAAGTATAAAACAGTGTTGCAGAAGGAAAGTTTGTTTATTTGCATGCTGACATCTCCTTAATTTCTCTAAGTACATGAAGAAAATACAGGGAATGAAATTACTGTCACAAGGACTTGCCACATGCCTATTTCAAAGTGGTCTTTAAGTGGCAGGAGGAAAATGAATCTGTACTGAAAATGTTATGTTTATATGACAAAACATTTTTCAGATAACTATTTGTAGCATTGCTGTTAAATTCTCTTGGGAAAGAAAATCTCCACTTAGTGCCTGTGTTTGGTCTGAGTGGTTACATGCAGGTTTTTGTATTAAGGGACAGAAAATACCCCTTTTTCACTTGTTATCTGCATGTGATAAATCACTTGTCTACTGTTCTGTCTGTAGACTTAAGTACAATGCTATGTGGAGAATAAATGAAAACACTGTGTTTCTGAGAAGAGCCAGATATTTCTTAAGTTGGTCATTAAACTGGTTTTAAACTATCACTGTGCTGTGTTCAAAACCCAGGTTAATGTGATTATATAATAGCAGATTGTTTGTGCAATGTGTGACTTGACCAGGATAATGCCAAGCTTTGTTGCCTTCAGATTAATATTTTGGGACAAAGAATTCACAGTTGTCTAGTTAGCAAAATCACTAATGTTAAAGGTGCTTACATTTAGTTCTCTGCTGGTAATGGTGAAAAAGTGTTTTTACAGCCATGTGCAGATCATTGCTCCAAGAGAAAATACCTGATAAACATTATCATAGAATCATTCACGTTGGAAATTACCTTTGCTGTATAAAAATATGAGCTTTCATTTTGTTAGGTATTTAGTGTGAATACCCACACAGGTTTCAATACACATCCTACATATCTCCACAGCATCTGAACATTGCATTAACTTCTAATGACACAAACTAGATTTGTTATGTACAACTTTATCAGTCTTGCACTGTCAATCATGTTTCTACTCTCTGATGATTTACTTTTCTCAGCTGGACACTTCAGCAAACTTTTCTTAAAGAGTGGAGTCCAAAACTAAGTATCCTGTTCTTGTTGAGACTTATCTGTATATCATCCCTGCTGTTGGCATCATCTGTATCTGTTATTTGCTTTTCATCTTTTTTTCAGAAGTGTGACATCATGGGCTTTTAAAGTGTGGCATCAGTGCTCTTAAAGATGAGCACTTCAGCTTCATTTTTCTAATCTGCTGGTATTTATCATTTCAGAGTTTTCAAACCACCAGCAGTTCAGAAATTGTTTCAGATATGGTTTTCATGTCTGCTACGATCATGATCTGGCCATTTGGAAAGATGAACTTAGTAGAATGTTCTCTAAATGTATTATTTTCTTCATATATATGGCTGAGATATGACTCCATAGACATTGATAGCAATGGCAAAAGTAAGCAAAAATTGCTTCCAATTGAGTGTAATTTTTTTAGAGCTCTTAGGCTTGCTCAGTAGCATTTAGAGAAATACAGATCAGAAAAGCCAAGACCTCTCAAGCTGTTTTCTGCAATTCAAGAGAGCCAAATCTGCAAATTAATATCCAGGCAATTTTGGTGTAAGAGTTATGTGAAGGACTCATTAACTGCCAAGACAATTTGGTATAATTTGAGTTCTTAATTAACTTACAAAACAAACAAACCCCCACAAACAAAAAAAACTCAAACCAACTAACCAACCAAACAAAAAAGAGAGTAGATTCAAGTTCACCATTTTGCCTGAATCATCTCATAATCACCAACATCATTACCTTGAGCCAGAGCTCATAGAGTGGCTGTCAATTCCAGAACATTTTGTCAGTAGATTTTCATGGAATCCATAGCAGGAAAGTGATGTTCTAGGGAAATTTCGACCTTTTTTTGCTAGAACAGATAATGGAAAATCTTAGGGTTATGTAATAAGCCTTCTCTTCAAATCTCACTGCTCACTGATGCAAGATTCACTACTCTGGCCATATAATTTTCAGTTCTTGGGAATTAAACAGTATTCTGCCTCAAATTACTATGTCTTGATGTAGTTTATTGGAGAATGTAGAACACGGACAGATAAATATTGATATAGTAAAGGATAGTATCACTGCTCAGCTTATTTTGTATATCAGAGTCTATATAGCTTGGCTTGCTTAAAAGTATCTGTGAGAAGGTAGCAGCATGTTTACTTCTTAGTGTCCTCCAAACTAGGGGAAGTTTTGCAAACTAGTAAACTACCTGAAAAAAATACTAGTGGTGGAAAATAAGAATCCCTAACCTATAGGACACAATAATATATTCACAGTAGTATATATTATTTGCATAACTGCATTATATTGTGATGTCCTAGACATTAAATGAAGGTGGTTTTTACTTTTTATTAAAAGCCAAAGTAGGCACAGGCCACTAAGAAAACCAGAGATGGAAATAGTAGAAATGGAAAAAGAAAATTAATGTCTACTTGTGGGTGTTTAAGGGAAGTAGATGTAATAAATTCCTAAGTCAAAATGGACCCAAAGAAAAGTAATTTTTTGTGTCAAAACTGAATTAAAACATTCATTGTAGGCAGTTGTTTTAAATGTGTTTATATATGTTCAGGGTTGGCCTAATCTTTTTGGCTGTGAGCAGCTGTGAAAAATACATGTAAAAAAAAAACCTCCTGCTGCAAACCTTACTAACTTTTCTTCTAAGCTTCCCTCTAATGTGTTCTCCAGTTATGCATATTGATGTCAGAGCAGGTGATGTTTCATCTCTCTCCTGTGGAGCAGTTTAAAAAGAGTAAGATAGAGCAATCTCCATGCAATGCCCCAAAATACCCAATTGCTTAAATATTTCACTTTTCCATGCTGTGCTATTCTGACCTACTTAGATAAGAAATGTCCAATGAAATGCTTTCCAGAGTGACTCTGAGGTTGAACAACGTAAACTGGATAATACAACCAAGAATTGGTTAATTGATGAGGTGCAAAAGCAAACAGTTGTAGAGGCTGGATGTAATAGAGTATATTTTTTTCTAACATTTAGATTTGCTTCTCCATGGTATATACAGTTCTAACTTCTAAGATGTCAAGAATCAGAGATTCACAGAAAGATTTTTTTTTTTCCTGCCTACAATCTAACCACAATTTCCTTAGCAAGACAATATAATTTGTGTGAAAATGCCAGAGTTCCATAGGTTTCTGCAGGAGAAGAAGGGTTTAGTATGATCAAGAGAAATGAACTTGTAAACAAGTAATTGTCTCAATATTTTCCTTTAGTGATCTGGTATATAGTGTAGTGCTTCTGTCTAATACGTTTCAAAATCACCAGTTACAAATAATATTAACAACACACATGTTTTCTGCAAACCCTGCTGATCGTTGTCTTGGTATTCCAACAGAAAATGCAATCTGAGTTAACAAGCCATGAGATTAGTTTGGAAGAAATGAAGAAACGAAACCGGGGTAAAGATGCTGCCAAAAGAGTCCTTTCCCAAATTGATGTGGCACAGGTATGTGAATTTTATGTCCTTCATTTTTCTTTCACTCATGCAAACAAACAGTATGAGTAGTGGTGTAGTATGAAGTGTTCTTGAAGTATCTCTTCTGGTTTTGCTGCTCTTTTCTAGACACAAAGTTAGAGTGGGTAAGGCATACCAGCCATAACTTCTCACTGCTCATGTTCCTGTTCAAGCAGATAATTAAAATGCCCTTTTTTGATTTATTTTTAATTATTTCCTCTTCCCTTGAGGTAAGGATCATGTGAGCAAGAAATATCACTAATACACAAAAATTATGAAAGTTGTGAAATTAAAATCCATGCTTGTCATACATTTATCTGCCTTCAAATTACTTTCATTTTCTCTAGGTTCTGCTTTTTAAAATTGAAATAGAAATCAATTTTATACTCTAAATCTTAGAGTTTGTGCTAGACCCACTTACTGCCCAGCTTATTTATTTGGGTTTCTTTGAGAGACTACTTTGGCACGAGGACTCACTCCTCATACCAAGAATCATAGAATCAACCAGGTTGGAAGAGACCTCCAAGATCATCCAGTCCAACCTAGCACCCAGCCCTATCCAGTCAACTAGACCATGGCACTAAGTGCCTCATCCAGTCTTTTCCTGAACACCTCCAGGGAAGCATCAACAGGGTAGAGCTGATGAACATCCACTCCCAATTGTAAATGCTCAAGCCATTAAGCCTCTTTTCTCACCTCATTCCCCAATATTTTGCATACTGGAAAACACAAAATCTCTCCCATTCTTGAGTTGAGTTGATGGGCTCTTTTGTCACTGGCTCTCCTGTGAAGAGTAAAATTCTTTGCTGCCTGTGATTTTCCCCACAAGTTTTAATTTTTTTAAATAAGAAATAGATAGTTGGTAATGGACTGTAAGGATTTGTGGTGGGTTAAAATTACCCCCAGAATAAATCACCAGGCTAGCTCAGAAGGTTTGCAAGCAAATTGAAGCTGTATTTACAAGTCAGCTAAAACCTAGAAGCATAAAATACAATGTATATGTACAAAATATATTTACATGTATTGACAATTCAGAAACAATACAAGAACCTCTCCCTTGAATTGTTCCCCCACCTCTGTACACAAAATATATTTACATGTATTTATAATTCAGAATCAATACAAGGACCTCCCCACCTTGAATTGTTCCCCCTCCCCTGTATACAAAATATATTTACATGTATTTACAATTCAGAAACAATAACAGTACCCCCTCTCCTTGAATTGTTCCCCCTCCCCTGTATACAAAATATATTTACATGTATTTACAATTCAGAAACAAGAAAAGGACCCCCCCCTCCTTGAATTGTTTCCCCCTCCCGACATACAAAATATATTTACATGTATTTACAATTCAGAAACAATACAAGGATCCCTCCTTGAATTGTTCCCCCACCTCTCTGGACAAGGGAAAAGTGAATAACTTTCCCCCAGAGAGAAATAAAAAGGCCCCACTGCTGCTATCTACTTAGCCATAACAAGAGTCTCAGCCGTCAACGAAGCCATGCACAGGCACTAGCCAGCAGCCAGAGTGAAGGAAGAAAGAGTAGTTTGTGCACCAAATGATATCCTAATCCAGCAATCCAATGGGAAGATACAGATTTATCTATTGTTTTTCTTTTGAGTCCAATCCCTTGCTTTACTTACCTTTTACTATTTTTGATTCTACTCTGTGGCTGTGGAATTTCCCTACCCTTTGCTTTTAAGTTAGAACTAGGCTAGAGTGTTAGTTCCAAACCACACAGGATTCCGAAACACATCTCAACTTGTCTCCAGTGTTTGTTTGAGTCCCCATTTGCTGAGCACTGACTGCTGCTTACTTTGCAGAAAAAGCTGCAGGACGTCTCCATGAAGTTTCGGCTCTTTCAGAAGCCAGCCAACTTCGAACAGCGCCTACAAGAATGTAAAAGGATTTTAGAAGAAGTGAAGTTGCAGGTGCCCAAGCTAGAGACGAAGAGCATTGAGCAGGAAGCAGTGCAATCACAGTTGGATCATTGCATGGTGAATATTTAAAGATGCTGTCCTACTATCTGTTTTATCTGCCTGTTCTGCTGTTCAAATTGCAAGTGTTCTTGATGACAATATCAAGATGTGGCCGTTTGAGCTGATCCTCTAGCTCAGACATAGGGGAGAGATGCACATTCCAGGGATAGGCCACATAAATGGCAACAATAGATAAATTAATATAATTTCATTGGAGCATCAAGAACTTAATGTCTAGAAGCACAGCTTGTTCTGCCCCTTCTCCCGCTGGCTTCTGCTGCTGCAGCTTCGCCTATCTTCCCCGGCTGCTGTTTTGGCTACTGCTGCTTCTGCTGCTTCGCTGCTGCTTGACCCCTCCCCCATCTCCCTTAAGGTTATTGTATTTTTTTTTCCTTCCTTCCTTCTCTAGTTATTATTTCTCTTTACATTGTTATACTATAAGAAAATACATTTTCATCTTTCCCTGACTTTCAAAAAGGATGGGTTTTGTGTTGTGCCGAGTCGACTTCTCCCCGGGGGGCAACTCCCCCAACCCACGACACAAGATTTCTTCAGGAGGGTTTGTAAAAGATTCTGAGAAAGATTTGAATGAAGATACACAACAGAAGTTTTAGGAACTTTTTCAGTTAAAATTCAGTTTTGCTCAAAGAAGAGGAGGATAGGGAAAAGGTATTAACTCCTCTTGTCCTACTTCTTATTTGCAAATGAGGTTAGAAAGGCACTGTACACTTGAAGTTGTATTCCAGTTTAAAGTTTCCCAAGATTTAATAACACAGTGATATAGTTCTAACAGTTTTATACTTTTTCCTTTCTCTATGTTACACTCTTCATAGAATCATAGAATCAATCAGGTTGGAAGAGACCTCCAAGATCTCCAACCTAGCACCCAGCCCTATCCAGTCAACTCGACCATGGCACTAAGTGCCTCATCCAGGCTTTTCTTGAACACCTCCAGGGATGGTGACTCCACCACCTCCCTGGGCAGCCCATTCCAATGCCAATCACTCTCTCCGGGAAGAACTTCCTCCTAACATCCAGCCTAGACTTTCCCCGGCGCAACTTGAGACTGTGTCCCCTTGTTCTGTTGCTGGTTGCCTGGGAGAAGAGGCCACCCCCTACCTGGCTACAGTGTCCCTTCAGGTAGTTGTAGACAGCAATGAGGTCACCCCTGAGCCTCCTCTTCTCTAGGCTAAACACCCCCAGCTCCCTCAGCCTCTCCTCATAGGGTTTGTGTTGCAGGCCCCTCACCAGCTTTTTTGCCCTTCTCTGGACACATTCCGGCATCTCAACATCTCTCTTGAATTGAGGGGCCATCATCTGTCATATTTCAGAAGCACAGGATGCTAATTAATTGGATGGGGGAAAAAAAATCTGGATTTATATGGAGAAAACTGAAATAAATAGAGAATGTTACTCTGAATTCAGGAGGAGAAATTGGAATATTATGATTAAAAATCATAATATTCCAATTTCAGTAAACTTTCAAACAACAGTCATGCACTCTCTTTATATTAGGATAGTCAGGATCCATTTTCCCCCTCCCATCTTACATATGTAATTTTTTCTCCATGCACTGGCCCTGTTGTTCCAAATATGTTACAGTCATGGAACTCTGTGTTGTAACCAAAAGAGGTGTTGTAAGGCATAAATCTGTTTTATCCAGGAAAGACAAAACATGAAGTAAAAACATAGCTTACAGCTTCCATGAAATTACATACTGTAACTTTCTTCTATTTCAAGAGCAAATAACCTGTATATATCCCCCATATGTTTCCCCTCAATGTCTCCATAATTCTGTACCCTTTTTCCATTGAAAGGAGCTAAAGATGAACACATTGTGCTTGATGACAATAAAAGGACGATTTTTAACAGCCAAAAAAAACCCACAAATGCTCCTTGTCTTCAGCTGGGTTTTTTCTTGGGATGATGACACATCTGACAATGTCAGGTTTTCCCCTTCAACCTCTTTCACTTAGAAACATAAAGAATTAAGTTAAATAATAAGCATGGAACAAGTTGATGCTATTTCTTTAATTCTTCAGGGTTTTTTTAATATGCAGTTACTCTTAAATTCCCATTTTTATCAATTAGAAGCCCTGCACTCAAAGTAACTTCACCCAGCAGCTAGCATTTGCAGTTCTGTCATAGTTTGTGGAAGACTTACAGTGTTTTTAAGGCATCTTCACCTGTAAAGAATCTCACAGTGGTTTTATTTTTAAAAGTCTTGTTCATAGTACCCTATAAAATGTTAGCTACTCTACACCATACATCAGCAAGAAAGTGCAACGGATTGTAGAATATATTTTGGCTTGAACTCATTGCATTAATCTTTCATGTAAATTTTTTACTGTTTTATTTTATTTTCCTGTGATTTTTTTACTATGAGGCTTTCTTAAGAGTATTGCACTTTGTAAATATAGGGTGGGAAACTTGTACCAATCTCTTGATTTACTAGTATGAAAAACTGCCAGGTTTTTAAATTACTTTAGCAGATATTTGCAGCATTAAGTGCCTCCAACAAGCTATGTAAGTTTGCAGAGGTCATCTGTTGTTGTTTTAAACACTACATTATCTAAATCAGATTGAAGTCAGCCTTTGCCATATCTTAAAACAATTAATGATGACCTATACTTTATTATCTGTACTATTTCTACCATTGGTTTTGGTGATAAATCCTTGAAGCCAGTATTAGTAAAGTTAGGTTGTTCTGATCTGTTAAATTCTAATTTTGAAACTGAGAAGTCTTTCCTTATATCTTTTTTCCCCCCATACAAACTCAGAGTGTTATGGATCTTTAGATCACATACCACTGTATCTCACAACTCCTTCAGCTTTCAAATGACAGTGGACGTTCCTTAAAGTCATACACTGTGGTGTCTTTATACAGCAAACAATGTGAAGACCTCTAGTGTGTCGTTATAGTACCTTTAATAGCCTTTTCTGGTTTGCTTATTTTAATGGTGACATCTCACTTTCATGTTTCTGTTTGATTAGAAATTATACAAAAGCCTGAGTGAAGTGAAGTCTGAAGTGGAAACAGTGATAAAAACTGGGAGGCAAATTGTTCAGAAGCAGCAGACAGAGAACCCGAAAGAACTGGACGAGAGGCTTACAGCTCTGAAGTTACAATATAATGAATTGGGTGCAAAGGTGAGCTCTGTGGTCTTAATACAAAACTCAATCATCTTTTTAACTGCTAAAGAGCAATACTGGTACAGTAATTAAATAGGGGATTTTATTGGGTTCCTTTCAATACCCTCACATTTTGTAAACAGTGGGACAGAAAGAATGGAGGCAAAGGCAATCATCAAGATGGCTGTTCAGTTGCTCTGAGGATAAAATAACTTTCCAGAAAATTGCAGAATTCTTTTATTGAAATATAAAGATACACTTTCTTCTTATTATTTTTTTTAACTACTAGTTCATCGATTTTATAGATCAAAGAAGTCTCTCATTTCATTTTAATACTTCAGTCACTTGTTTCAAAACAATTCAGGTCAGAAAAATACTTTGATTTGTTTGAGATTTTTTTTTTCATATCTTATCTAAAGATCTACTTGATAAAAGAGGATATTCTACCTTTGCACTTCCTTCTAGCTCTGACTCTCCAGGTCTTTAGATATATAATTTCCATTTGTCCTGATTTTAAAAAAATCTCTTGACCAAAACTTTTTGCTACTGCAGCTTTCATTAGGAGGCATTTGTGTACCTCTCTGCTTTGCTGCTTCTTCAGTCTTCTGCACATAGGCAGAATCACAGAACTGTTTACGTGCTCAGTTATTGTTGTTTTCTGATTTAAATGTCATGTACAACTCTGACTTGCCTTTTCCCTCTCTATATTAATATATAAGCCACATAGAATAATGTTTAGTTATCAGTGTGTGAAATAACTTTCCTGTTATTCTACATCTCAGATGCCAGGAAACCCTCTTTTATAATTTAGTAATTTGTCATCTTCCATTCCATGGGGATTATTAGATTCCTTCATCAAATTATCATTATCCCTTGAGCTCTGTAGTGAGAAATGTGTTGGTTTGGAATGCACCTTGCTATGTTTAAGTTTCATATTTATACAAAGTGTAGCATTTATTCCTACATTGTGTTTAAAGTAACAGCAGATAGGTGCCATGGTTATAGGAGACTCTGCTTGACTAATGAAGGTTAAAATTGTGCTATTAGTAAGCAATAGGTTTCTAAAGTGAGCCATACTGCAAATTAGTGTGACTCAAAAATCTGTGTACTCTGCTGAGCTTTGTTGTCCTAGATGTAATTTCTCACATTTACTTTTACCTAGCATGTTACTTAACAGTTTTAGAGTTATGAAATACCAGAGATATGTAGAACTACAAAAAAATCAGTTATCCATTATCAGCCCTAATTAATTCTATTGAGTCAAAGTCTTTCTAAGAGAAAAATGATACTAGTTATAACTGATTGTAAGTCTCAGGACTGAAATGTGTAGCCTGAAAGAAAAACACAGCTTCAAGCACAGATTTGTGTGATTTGACATCCAATGGCTCAGGAGATCCCTCCCAATATTTAAAACACATCTTGAAGCACATAGAAGACTAGAAGGTTGTAAAACACCTTTCTTTTGCTTTAAATGTCTGCTTTTCCCACCTCTCTCTTTTTTCTTTTTTTGTTTTTCATTGTATTCAAGAATTCTTGCAAGTGAAGCATTTCATGTGGCTAAAACAGCTTTAAATTTGAAAATGTCTAGAGATGGAATCATAGAAGAGAGTACCTAGAAGAGATGGCACATTTGAGATCACTTTGTGATACAGGAGGCCTTTAGAGGGCACTGTTTCCCATTCGTCCATATTTTTACACTTGAAGCAAACCAAACCTGATGAATCAGTGAACTCTGGGTATACTCACTCTGGAAAGAGTGTAGTATTATTACATGCAGCAGAATTTACAGGTGTATATAACGACACAAATGTTCTTTCTGTGTGGGCACGTATCTGTAGTAACTTCATTTTATTATTCATCAGGTGTTTAGAATTCTTACATAGGCTTAGAGTAGTGAATTTTGTGTTGTATTGAAGCTCTGTACCTGCAAATTGGTTTTTACAATGACTAGCAATACTCATCAGAAGAGGTGAAAAATATGTGTGAATTCCTGTCTACCTGTGTGAATGGAGCTCTAAAAGGCTGAGGTTTATATTCCTTCCCAGGGATTTGTAAGGTCTAAGGTCTCATTTCATAGATTGGGCATATAGGAAAGAACAGAAAGCATATTCAATGAAGAAGAAATATTCAGGGATGCAAGCCTCCAGAGAGTGACAATATATGATCAGGGACATTTACTGCTTATTCTCTTGGCAAATCAAATCTGTTTACTCAGGAAGAGCAAAAGCCACATACCTAACCTCATAACATGTGATTACATGTTAGAGTTTCAAACTCTTTGTGGTAGAGGAGATCATTGTGCCACTACTTGTACTCAAACAGTGGCAAAGCCCAAAATCATTTTAGTAGATCCTGGTGTCAGTTCTGGCTACATGTTATCACTGTAGACATATATATGTATTTTTCTTCTATTTAAAAGTACTTAAAGAAAAACTAGTGACTACTATCTCTCTTTGCTACTAATTGGCACATGAGGTGATTAGTAATTTCATTAAAATATTAGTGACTGAAGCAGTGCTTTTGATCTGCCTTCTTTGACTGGGAGTTTTTGCACTCATCACAGCATTAATTTCTTAATTTGCATTTTCTCACTGCTAGTTGCCTAATGTCTATTGTGGTGTAGATTCCCATCTGAGATCTCCTAATTTACTCTTAGGCTAATTTGCTATGGTAGTTTTGGAGTTTCTCAGCTGTCTGGAAGTTAAGGAATGAAGCTGTGTTTTACAGTGTAGCACAGATTTACAAGCATATATACAGATATTTACAACTATATACAAACAATACAGAAATGTAAAGCCTCTCCAGAACAGCAGAAAATACCCAGAAGGGCTCTGAACTAACTCCCCTCCTTCTTCCAACCCCTTGCCTTGTTTCAGAAGACTTAAGTGCAAGGGGTGAGATGTGGGAAGCCGATAAGAGGTTAGAAGAATGTTTAGATCAGGTTACACAGAGGCAGAGATAGTTAGTACTGGCAAGCAGCAGCCAGATACTGACTTGGTTTATGTTTCTTGGTTTTCTGTCTCCCAGCATAACCAATGAATGATACAGACATCACTATTGTTTTCTTTTCACATCCAGTGATCTAATTTCTCTCATTAAAATATTCCAGTTAGATTCAAACCAGCGTATTTGCTCTACTAAGTATGCAGAACTATCTCTCCTTGTCTCTCCTAGAGTATAGTCAGGGTCATGCAGAGAAGATTGTTGTTTCCCCTGTTTCTCAGGGTTCCAAGATAATGCAGCATAGAATCATGGAATCAACCAGGTTGGAAGAGACCTCGAAGATCATCCAGTCCCAGCCTTCTTTCAGCTGCCATGTAAAATGCTTTAAAGAATTTAACAAATAAACCAGAGATTGTCTGTAGAACTTCCTGTCCAAAACATGCAGCAAATTAAAACCTTGAAATTAACTGATGCCTTTCTACATGAAAGGTTTGAAGGGTTTTGACATCTGTTTTGTGTCTTAATTCAGTTCTTCCAAATTAATTTGCAATGCATAAGTTCAAAGCGGAAGCGGAGATTTGCAGAGGTCTTCTGAAAGTTCAAACTCAGCATGTCTTTGTGCACACAGTGCTCTTGAAAGTGTCTGTGTTCTAATGACAAATTCACAGAATCACAGAATTAACCAGGTTGGAAAAGGCCTCTCTGAGATCATCAAATCAAACCTATCACCTAACCACCCTTCTAATTAACTAAACTATGGAGCTAAGTGTCTCATCCAGCCTCCTTTTGAACACCTCTAGAGATGGCGACTCCATCACCTCCCCGGGCAGCCCACTCCAATGCCAATTACTCTTTCCATGAAGAACTTCTTCCTAATGTCCAGCCAAAAGTTTCCCTGACACAGGGACACTGTGCCCTCTCCTTCTGTCACTGGGTGCCTAGGAGAAGAGACTAACCCCCTCAATTATAGATGTTAAGAGAGTTAAGGGAAGACACAACTGTGGTGTAAGGGCAGCTCGGCACATGAAATTGCAAGTCAAGCCTTTAAGAAAAATGGCCTATAGAAAGTGGTATCTCATTGAGCCTGTTTGACTGAAGAGTTATGGAACACCTATTTTCTTTCTGCAGGTGACAGAAAAAAAGCAAGAGTTAGAGAAATGCTTGAAGTTGTCTCGGAAGCTACGGAAAGAAATTAATGCTATGACAGAATGGCTTGCAGCGACGGACGCAGAACTGACAAAGAGATCGGCTGTGCAGGGGATGCCAAGCAACTTGGAATCCGAGATTGCCTGGGGCAAGGTAACAGTGCAACACTTAGAGTGCCTTTATGTACTTCAGTTAATGCATATTACAGAGAGATTTCTTTTGTCATAAAGAGAATGAAAATTCTGACATTTTAATTAGTGGACCTTTGTAGCTGTTATGGCATTATCTCACCCTAACATTAATGCTCAGGAAAGTTTAAACTATCTTGTCTTTGTGTATATTAATAACTCAATTCACCCTCATAATGTAGGAATCTTCACTAAGATGGATTTAATGTTAGCATTTCAGCTGTCAAAGTACTAATTATCCATCCAGTACCCATATAAATACAGATCCACGTAAACAGAGATCCATTTTTTCTCATCCTACTCTACTCGTGATTAGAAATAACAAAATAGCTCCAGTGAACGAAAGATTAAGGCTGTCAGAATATTGCATATTTCACATATTCACATAGCAGACAGGAAGTCAGCTTTTTGGGAGTTTTACTCTTTTTTTGGTATGTAGGTATTTTCGTTCTGGAGGATTCTTATCTGCAGGACACTTCACCCTGAACTCTTAAGTTAAAACTCAAAGCCTCAAATGAACCTTTCCTCAAAATTCCAGTGCATGCTACAGTTTAGATAATCTTGGAGAATCACTGGGGAATGTAAGAGTTCTACATCCAACTGTGTATCTCTGTCTGATGTTAAGACTTTGCACAGTATCATTCAGAGTTAGTTAAACTAGTTTATATTCTGCATATACAACTAATAAAACCCTACCTAACTGTAAAGGGTTAACCCTCCTGGGGCAGTGGTCTTGACCCTGACCCCAGATCCTCCTAACTCTTCCCTGGGGTGGGTCTGAACACTACCAGGTGTGGTGGTTAGCTCACTCTCACTTCCTGTCTAGATCCCTATAAAAAACAGAGGAACTTCCAATTTCTCTCTCTCTCGCCCTGCTTCCCTGCTTGCCAGCATCACCCTCCTGATTCCTGCTACTCTTTGTTTTACCACGAGGCAAACAAAACCATTGCCATGAAATCTGGTTGTACTTATTTATTTTGTATGTTGTTTTTTCTTCCCTATACCTCTTGTAACTTTCCTATCTCCAATACCTTTTATTTATTGTTAAAATTTTCTTCTTTTAACTTCCCAATTGAAGTGAGACTATTTATTTGGGCATCCCTTACCTTTTCCTCTCTACATCTAATTTCCTTTTCTTTAGCCTGGAGAAGAGGAGGCTCAGGGGTGATCTTATTACTGTCTACAACTACCTGAAGGGGCATTGTAGCCAGGTGGGGGGTGGCCTCTTCTCCCAGGCAACCAGCAATAGAACAAGGGGACACAGTCTCAAGTTGTGCCAGGGTAGGTATAGGCTGGATATTAGGAAGAAGTTCTTCACAGAGAGAGTGATTTCCCATTGGAATGGGCTGCCCAGGGAGGTGGTGGAGGCACCACTCAGTAGAGAATTAATCCTGCATCATATACAGGCAATCTTACTTTTTATTTTATAAGGCTAGACAGATAAAATGTTCTGAAGTAAAATATGGTTGTCATTGGGCTTTATTTTTGCTTGGCTATTTTTTTAGTTTGGTTGGTTGTTTTTTTGTTGTTGTTGGTTTGTTTTTCTTCTTTCAGCATTCTGAGCTTGATAAAATACTTTAGCCTTGAAATTCTTTGATGATTTACAAGCTTATAACAATGAAAAGAAAGTTTACAAGTCTTCTGTGAGTTTTTGGTCATCAGTCTCTAAGAATGACAGTGTTTTCAAAGTAGTATTAAAAAAAGATTCTTTCATTTTCATTTGCTGCTTTAACTATATTAAAATCTGTGCAGTTGCTCTTTATTACTTTTGAATGATATCATGATAATACAGGGCAACTGTCTGAATTTTAAGAGGTGGATTAGACAATCAAATGGTTTTAATGCCCTTAAAGTGACCTGCCTGTTACTCAGTCCACTTATGCAGCCATGAAAATATGAATCATCTTTGGTGATGCTAAGCTGTGCAGTACGGTTCTGCTGAAAATGAAATGTACACTGGATGTCCCTGCATGCACGCTCAGGAAAGTTAATCCAGATGTATGCAGCTTCACAGCACTTTAAATAGGGAGATTTGTCCTTCATATCATTTAATTTTTAGATATGAAATTTAATGCTTTAGAAGTTGGATAATTATAACCTAAAGCCTGGGAAGTCCTTGTTATGTCTTACACTTGCTACAAAAAGAATAGCATATTTTTATCTTATGACAATCAAAAAAAAAAACCACCTCAAAGTAATAGGAGCTAATTAAAATAAGGAATATTAACATGAAAAATATACCAAATGACAACCACTCCACCTACTAATCTTAACAAACACCACTGAGTATTTTGAATTCTCACAAGGAATTGATACATAAAGGAAGAATTGATTTAAAAACGTATTTTAGATTCAAATACTGTCCAAAGCCTCTCTAATCTCATATAGAGCTCAGATCTTCTTCTCCAGTTCACCACTAAAATAAGAATAAACAACTTGGGATGTCAGCAGCTACTTCTTGTTGAGATAGGTATGTACTGGTTGAATTATTTTCAGAATTCCCTTAGTTAAGCCCTCTTTAGGAAATATAAACCAACATTCACATAAATACCATCAGACTTTTAAGCAATACCACAGCTAGTAAAGATGGCAGATGCTAGCCTTTCAAATGTAAGTATTTGCAGGCATTACCTAAAATGCATATACTTTTTCTTAAAGAATCTGCTTGCACTAAGATGCAGGAGTTGCTGCATGTTATTCTGGACATTTTAAAAGTTGTGTGAGGACCTCCTCAACAAGTACACTGCTGATAATTCTATATGGATTTCACTGAGACATCAATAATTCAGTCCACAGACCCAGCACCTCTCAGCATGTGATTAATGTCCCAGCTTTGGGCTTTGGACTTCCTAGGTAAGTAGGCTGCCACAGACAGTAACCAGTCTAATGAAATGCACTGAGAGATTAATTAATCCCAGCAGATTCCTATTGTGTGGAAAGCCTACAGAAAAATTAAGACAGAAAATGGATGGAAGAAGAGCCCAAAACTGAAAATTGGATGTGTGCTTCTGTCAATCAAGTAGAGAGCTCACATCTTTTTTTCTTTCCAGGACAATAAATTGGCAATATTTATTGCTGCACACATTTCTAATTAATTTTCATTACTGAAGATTTTATTTTAGAAGTGAAAGGAACTCAGAGAGTTTCCAAGATAGAGGTTAGGGTAAAAAAAAATCATAGAATCATAGAATCAACCAGTTTGGAAGAGACCTCCAAGATCATCCAGTCCAACCTATCACCCTGCCCTATCCAATCAACTAGACCATGGCACTAAGTGCCTCATCCAGGCTTTTCTTGAACACCTCCAGGGATGATGACTCCACCACCTCCCTGGGCAGCCCATTCCAATAGGAAATCACTCTCTCTGTGAAGAACTTCATACATGCAAACATTGCCTTCAAGGTATAAACTAGAAATAAAAAGGAGTATCTATCTTGAGTAGGAAGTGATGTGAATGAAACATAACCCAGACATGAAGGGAAGTCTGTTATTTATTTCTTTATATTTGGAATTTTTCTAAGGATGAAACAAAAACTTGGCTATGTGAAATGAGATGGGTGATATACTGAAGACTGTAAATCTTGTCTTTTTACTCAGTAGAGACAAGCTAAATCTTTCCATTTGAATTCAGTTCTGTTACAATAGATAAGAAAAATGGCATGTGGGTGGAAAGATAGTCATTAGGCATTGTATATTAGAAATCCCTTTGTAATTAGAAGTTCGATGTAGTGAACATATTAATCACTGAAGTCATTAACCATTGCAGAGTTTATTTGTCTTTTAATCAGGAACTAGCCTGATAAGAATTAAATTGCCCAGAAACCATGTGCTCAAAAAGGAAGTGGCAGATAGAATTAGCAGGAAAAGTTCTGCATCACTCCCTGCTATCAGCAGAGTATGTATCTGCCAGTGCTTTAATGTTATATTTTAGCACAATGCATAATATCTGTGCATATACAGTTGACTTGAAGTACTTAGAATTACATTAGCTAAAGCATTAACAACATATTTCCTGTCAGTAAAATCAATAAAAGAAAATGATGTGAAAATTGTGTCAACTGATTCATAATTGGTGGACAGAATGCAATAAAAATAAAAGATGTGCTGCAAATAAACAAATAAATATCTATAATCAGCCACTGAGAAGGCCATAATGTCAGCTTCTGATTAATCCTCTAATGCCACCCAGGAGAGCTGAGCTACCTGACTAATTTCTTTTAGAGAGGTTCAAATTGCAAAGATTACTTCTGAGTAGCTCACAGTGCACAGGCAGTGTGGAGGCACGCAGAGCTTTTCTTCAGTTATTTGTTGGTGTTGAATTTTTTGGGGTTTATGTTTAATGTTAATGACCAGAACAATTAAAATATCATCCTCTCTAGTTACATTCCTGGTTTGTTCAAAGACCATCAGCAGTTCAACTTGATACATGGCATTTTTACCATTATAAAATATTAACTTACAGGTCCCATGCCTGGAGATACTCAAGATGAGGCTCAAGAGGGCTCTGGACAACCTGATCTAGTTGAGGATGCCTCTGCTGATGGCAGAGGGGGACTAGGTGACTTTTGAAGGTCGCTTTCAACCCAGATCATTCTATGATTCACCATGTTGTCAGAAAAAAAGCCATTCTATGCAGCTTTTGTTTTCAAATATAGTTTATTCCTTGTTAGCATTTGCTAATAATATGAAGGTTATGAATTTCACTTCCTCATGAAACATCAAGTGAAAAAACCAAACACCCAACAAAAAAAACCACATATCAAAACAATAACCACCCAAAGTTAGTAGCATTCATTAGTGAACTGAAAGATAAAGAATATGGCACAGTAAAATGGTGCCAGAGAGTTCTGAACCCCACCCAAAGTGTGTAAGGCTGTGTTTAATTGTACTAACGTGATCCATCCTGTCATCCTTTAGATCCAAGTGTAAAATAGTCAAAATATTATTGCATGCAACTACAAAGCTCTGATGAATTCTCAGTAGAGTTTGTCCTCTCTTGTACCTTTCAACACTGCCGAGCTATTTGGCTTCTGCCAGGATTTCAAGCCATCCAAAGTTGTTTTTTCTTAAGCACAACTTTTATTTTACACTACAGCTTCTCTCCTGTGTTTTTGATTGCAAGGACTGGTATTAAGGGAAACTTGTCTGGTCTCCCTTTCTAAGCACTCCTCCTTCTGGTTATACCAGAATGGAGAGAATAAACTTGTCACCTGAGGCACACTCTGCATGCAGGTTTAACAGAGAAAGATCTGTCTGGTATCTTTCATTTCCTGGGTGCTGCAATCATAAATGCCATTTCTCTTGGAAATGCTCATGTCCTGGAGATTCAGTAGTGTTGTAGTCTCCCAGTTTTAAGGCAGACTACTTGCATTTTTCTGAGAAACAACTGAGGAAAAAGAATAGTTCCTTTAAAAACTAAGGAAATATTTAATTTGGTGAACTATGAATGAATTTTTTTGAGTCAAAGACATTAATTTGATGAGTTGATCACTTAGTGGATAAGGAATTAGCTTCATGATCATGCTCTAAGAGTAAAGGCCATTGACTTCATGTCTGAGACAAGTGACAAGTGTCATTCCTCAGGGATCAATACCTGTTACCTTTATTGCTGATGTAGACAAGCAGGTTGACAAGCAAGCTTGCCCAAGATGCCAAGGTGTGTGGTATGGGTGATGTGCTGGAAGGAAAAGGGATAACATCCAAAGATCCTGACAGGCATAAAAGGTGGGATGGTACCAACCTTGTGAAGTTCAACAAGGTCCAAATGCAAGGTCCTGATCCTGGGTTGGGATATCTCAAGCATATATACCAGCTGGATGGAGACTGGATGACTCTGTGATTCTATGATGTCCTGCACCAAATAGCCATAACTAGTACTTCCAAAAAAAAAAAAGTGGAAGTACAAATGTTCCTTCCAAAGCAAACTTTAGGAATTCTAACAGAAGTTGGAAATAATTTCCATCATCTTAAACTGTTGTATCTGCTAGTAGATTTGATCCCATTGGATATATATACACAGAAGGGATGACTACATGTATGTCTATCTCCTTAATATTATCTGTTTAATTCATATGCACATTTTAATGGACTTGTCTTTCCCAAAAGTATTTATGGAAACTTTGTCTTCCAACAGGTAATACAAACTTGGGTAAAGTTCAGTTTTATAAATAAGCACACTCATCTTAAGGAGAAGAAAGAAAGTGAGAAGGAGAGAGGGAAGGAAGGAAGGAAGGAAGGAAGGAAGGAAGGAAGGAAGGAAGGAAGGAAGGAAGGAAGGAAGAGAAAGAGAGGAAGGAAGAAAGAAAGGGAGGAAGGGAATGGAGGAAAGGAAGGAAGGAATAAGGAAAGAAGGGAAGGGAGGAAAGGAAGAAGGAATAAGGAAAGAAGGAAAGAAAGAAAAAGAAAGCTATAAAGGAAAGGAGGGTGAATGCAATGACTTCACTAAAATGACAAAGAGCAGAGTGAATGTAGCATGTTTTAAAACTCTAACACTTGATTCTGTAATTAACATTCTACATCTCTCATATAGTTTTCAAATAAACTGGACAGCTGAAATAAAATGATGATAAAAATGTAAAAGCTGTTCTGTTAAACAGCATTACAAAATGAGATTGTGAATTGTGTTATGCATAGCAGTTGAGTTGCTGCTTTAAGCATAATACACACCTAGTATGTTGGAGGTACACCTATGATTTTGCTGTATACAATTCTGCTTTCCATAACAACACATCATCAACAAGATCATGCTAATGAATAAACTGTGACCTTATATATCATTTAAGTCTAATCATATGAGGTAAACAAATGTGGAGGAGAGATGCTGGAAATCTAAACCTGTAGCACTGCATATATATTTAAGTCACCCAAGCTTAGAGGTGCTGTGGGCAATTGCTGATTTTAGTTGTAAAGTGAAATTCCAAGTGAAAGTAATAAAAAGGTGTGTTTCTACAGTGAGGAAACAAGAAGGCTAACTGGAAAGAAGAATGCCATTTCTGCTGAAAAAAGGATTGGTGTCTGAATTTCTATTTGTGATTCTGCTCACGTAGGCAACGCGGAAGGAGATTGAGAAGCGCCAAGTCCAACTTAAGAGCATCAGTGATTTAGGAGAGAACTTGAAGACAGTGCTGAAAGGAAAGGAGCGTCTAGTGGAGGATAAACTCAGCCTCCTGAACAGTAACTGGAGAGCAGTGACTTCACGTGCTGAGGAATGGTTCAATTTGTTACTGGTAAGGAAAACACATTCGTTCACACAGAGGAAGTGCTGGTGCTCGGTAGAAAGTGCTCAGCCTTACACAGGAGTGTTTTTTTCTGGGCCCTTGAACCATGCTTAGTGAATCCATTGGTACAGACAGGTAGATTGCTTGTTGTTCAGTAAGTACATTGTGTATAAAGAATCTGACTGCCTACAGAGTGGTGGCTCCCTGGACTCTTCATTGTTAGCACTTCCCATTCCTGTCTGCCATTGTAGTTCCTTCACTGTTGCATTTGCATTTATTTCCTAATGAATGAAATGCATTTTCTTCCAAAGAAGACTACTTGACTATGAACCAAGTTCAAGTAAGTTATGGTATTCATACCAGCCTCAGCTGCTTTGGCCTACATGAGCATTTCTGGTTGGAGTAGTACAGTCGGGAAGCAAGTTCTTGCTTGCATATTGGTTTGGTTCACATGGTAGCAGTACTGTTTGTGAACTGGATTCATTTCAGAGGCAACCAAATCAGAATCACTGTGTACACCTGATGTGCTCAAGGACTACGATTCAGTCCATGATCTTCCCCTTGGATAGTTTTATAGTGCATGTTTTGGTGGGAATAGTTACTTAAGGGGCCTACATTGAGCCTACTTGAAAGTTAAATCCCAAATACACATTTAATACAGAGGCAGGAGCTGCAGCCCCAACTGCTTCAAACCACTGATAGTCATTGAACTGTATCCTTCCTTAAAATTCATTCTGTCATGGCAGCTTCAACCTTCAAACACAGAAAAGTCTTAATCACTGGGCTACCATTATGTTTTGGGGAATTGTGTATGTTATTTCCATTGCTGAGAGGATGGAAATGCAGTTTCAGCCAAGAAAAAAACGATGTGGTTAGCAAGAGTGTTTAACCTTTGTTGTGACATTTCAGAGCTTGATGTGTTAGAGCTTCCCTGGAGTCTGTGGCTACACAGAGTGCTTCCATGATGGATATACAGCATCACAACAGAGCTTCTTTAACTGCGTGCAGCACAGAAATGCAAACATCTGGTTGTGTCTATTTTATCTGGAAAACTTAAGTGTTTCATTCAGTATGATGTAGGTGCTCAGCTTCAATGTGGAGCTGTTTATAAGAAACATATAATGGAGTTTATAAACTGGTATAGTTATGCAATCTACCTTTTTCTCTTATTAATAGATACTAGAACCTGTTATGAAAAGCTCTGTGAGCCACAGCTGGTCTTTTACTGTCTTTAGAACAGTAAGAACTAAAGGTACATATACACAGCAATGAAAAAAGATCTAGTAAAATCTCTGATCTCAGGTGTGTGGTACACATACATATCATGTACACAGATGTAGGCCTCATTCTAGTGAGCTCACCAAAAATGACAAAATGCTTTTAAATAAGGGCAGGGGGAAAAAAAAGTGAGAACTGTGCTAGCCTTTTAGGAAGCAGAGTCTCAAAGCAGAGAAGTTAGATAAAATATAAGAGTTTTCATAGAAAGTTCTCGTTCTTGACTGTAACTTTATGAGTGGATCTGTGTTTTCACCTGAGTTTTTATCAGCTTAGTGGCTTTTCAAAGTGAGTTCTATTCATCATTCTTGGGAAACTCCTCTGTCCACCTTCAGCAGGTCCAGCTGTCAGCTTCCTGTTCCTCTCACCAACCTGGCTGAGCTGCAGACATCTGTGTCTTGCTGCGACTATCACCCGCCTGCCTGTCACTTGGGAATCTTCTCTCTCTCTCTCTCTCTCCTAGAATACCTTTTAAAGAAACTTAAGATATAAAATGAAAAAGAACAAACAACAGATTCTACCCTTCCCAAAACAAAGCAGTTATTGTGTAAAACAAACGAGTTTCATTTCATCATATATGCATGCTTGCCATAGTTGGCAAAATCACAGCTCTTATTTCAGTTCTGATTACTTTTCTTGTATGCAGTATTTACGTTTTCCACATACAGGAATATCAAAAGCAAATGGAAGCTTTTGATCAGAATGTGGCAAATGTCACAACTTGGATGTATCGTGCTGAAATACTGTTGGATGAATCTGATAAACAAAAACCCCAGCAAAAAGAGGAAATTCTTAAGGTAAAAAAAATAACTAACTAAAATGTGCAGTTTTCTGGACAATAGGAATTCAATTCTAAAAAAACCACTGTGCCAAGACTATCATCTTGTGAAAGATAAAACACATAGTTAAGATTCTTTTGATTTATTTACTTTTTCTGTGAGAAAGCTACCTCCTGGCAGCTTGTAGATTAATTAAGAAAGTTATAAAAGTTAAATCTCAGCAGAAATAAAACCAGATATGTGATTATAACTCCTGGGGGGACTTCTCGGTGAGTAGAGTATCTTATTAACCCTGTGTTTACAGGTTTAATACACATCTGGTTGAACAAAATTATCCTTCTTTTGCTCTTCACTTGTAATTGCTTTCCTACTTTTCCCTGATACTTTTCTGATATCTGTGGTGTCTGCATTTGATATCTCTGTCATATGATTGTTTTAATTCTATAAACACTCTTTGCACTGATGCCAGACCAGCACCACAGACAAAGATATTATGTGGTGAACTAGTTGCATAATAAGGGGTTAGAATATTGGGCAGATGGGTTTATTTGGCCTATTGTTTCATTTGGCTAATTGATGAAAAATGAGCTTGTAAGATAAATATGAATTTTAAGGAATGTCTTTGTTAAGATTAAGCAACTTCAATTTATCACCTACCTGCATTTATTTTCTTCTGAAATTATTGTTAAATTTTCTTTGTATTGACCAACAATGCTATGTAAGGAACAGTCTGCAAATCAAAAGCAGGATTGTATTGCTTGCACTACCACAATTAGTACCATTTCCTAAAGCAAAACTTTCCAAATTCCAAGGCAAAGTATAAAAGAAAGCCTCACTGATGTCAACAGGATTATGGGACAGACTTTATTAGTTGAATGAACTCTTTGCCACCATCAAGTATCAGACGTTATCTTTGATAACTGGTGGCAAATTATCTTTGTCATTGGTAAAGGGGTATATATTTGAATGCATAAAGGCATTTCTACAGGCAGTGAAATTCTTAATGCCTAACTGATAACTGATGGCAAATTATCTTTGTCATTGGTAAAGGGGTATATATTTGAATGCATAAAGGCGTTTCTACAGGCAGTGAAATTCTTAATGCCTAACTCTGTTTAAGAAATGCCTGGCTACCTTCCTTGACATCTGCCCATATCGGGATGTATTGTTAAGGCTACTGATGCAGTAGCAGTAATTTGTGATAGATTTATAGAAAAGATTCCTATTAGTTTTCATCTGGTCATTCCTCTCTGCCTCAAGCATGGGCATGAGACATAATGAAAGCAACATGAATTAACAGCTCTCTGTAGCTTTAGGAAGATAAAAGAATTGAGTGTATCATGAAATATGCTGAGAATTGTCATACTGCAGATCAGAACCTGCTTAGAAATCATGTTCATTCTCCATTTCCTCTGGGAGATATTAAACCAGACATGCAGATATATTCCTGCTATACATTTGAGAGATAGGAGTGGGAATATGATCTAATGAATTTCTATTGGGTTTACACACTCGTGCTTGATTATCTGAAATTGCTTTGTGGTTTTGCTCCCTATTCCTTTGCACACTTTCTCTCTCTCTCTCTCTCTCTTTCTCTTTGCATTTATTACTAACTTCAAGCCCTGTCTCTTGCTCACGGACTGTAGCGCTTAAAGGCTGAGCTGAATGATATGCACCCAAAGGTGGACTCTGTGCGTGACCAGGCAGTAGACATGATGACAAACCGTGGAGATCACTGCAGGAAAGTAATAGAGCCTAAACTCTCTGAGCTCAATCAACGATTTGCAACTATATCACAAAGGATTAAGAGTGGAAAGGTAGGAGGAGTTGCTTCCATATAAAGATGCATACAACATATTTATGTGAGCTGCGCACTTACAACAACATAGTAAACTGCAGTTTCCAACAAACTAAACAAAACAACAGCCAAAAAAACCACCAAAACCCAGGAAAAAAAACCAACACTAAGATTTTCAAAGCAAATAAATGTCAGAGGGATAACTTTTTTAAAAGCATGTGTAAGTTTATGGTTTTTTGACATTAAGGTCTTTTTTTCAGTTTCACAATTAGAAGCATCCACTGGATTTATATAACAGTGATTACTTCATTAACAGACAAAAAAGTAACAAGATGTGGGAATTGGTAGGATTCTTACTCAATTATGACTAGACTTTTACATAGAGAGGAAGAAAGTGGTTTTGAGGGCTAAATTTTAATTAAAAGCACTCACCTTTTTTTTTTTTTTCCTCTCATGAGGCTGTGAGTCACTAAGGTATGAGATAGAGACAGATACATGCACTGATCTATACAATCAGTTTAGTTACTGAATCTCAATTCAGTATGGATTAGGTAATTTTTACCCATGTTGTGTCCTCTGAATTAGAATATGGAAAGCTATAAGCCACCTGATTTCTCCATTCAAGAGAGGTGTTGAGATACTGGAACTGTCCAATGAGGAGAGGCTGAGGGAGCTGGGACTGTTTAGCCTGGAGAAAAGGAGGCTCAGGAGTGTCCTCATTGCTGTCTACAACTACCTGAAGGGAGGTTGTAGGCAGGTGGGGGTTGGTCTCTCTGCCAGGCAACCAGCAACAGAACAAAGGACAGTCTCAATTTGTGCCAGGGGAGGTCTAGGCTGGATGTTAGGAAGAAGTTCTTCCCAGAGAGAGTGATTGGCACTGGAATGGGCTGCCCAGGGAGGTGGCGGAGTCACCGTCCCTGGAGATGTACAGGAGAAGACTGGGCGAGGCACTTAGTGCCATGGTCTGGTTGATTGGATAGGGCTGGGTGCTAGGTTGGACTGGATGATCTTGGAGGTCTCTTCCAACCTGGTTGATTCTATGATTCTATGATTCCATTGTATTTATTGCAGAGAGCTACTCAGCAGATTGAAGCGATCAGCTATGCGAGTCAGTGTATAGAGTAAGGGGAATGCATGGATTTTAACCACTTAACAGCACGGAAATTAATGCACAGAGGGAGGATCAGTTGCAGAGCAGGAAGGATACTTTGCAGAAGGCAGAAGCAAAGTGACATGATTTTTTGTGAGTTGTTTGGAGTTTATGCAGAGCTCATTACTCTGTGTAACTCCTACATTACTTGTGGGTATCTGAGTTTGTTTATTTTCATTTCTGGACAGAAAAGAATATGTCCTATAAATGAAGGTCTCTTTTTCTTTTCCTGCTGGCCATTAGCAGTACTTCAGCTGTTCCAGTGTACTTCTTACTTCTTATGCAAGTACAAACTGTAGACAGAGAACATCTTGACACAAAGCCCAGACAACTCTGTTGTCTGCTTGGAACATCTGCTATCTGCAGTCTGGATTTCTGTCTGTTTTGCCTTGCACTTCCACAACAGTTTTAAGCATACAGACCTGATGAAGCCTTTGATAATATGGAAATTATTTTTTTGCCTTAGGGAAAAAAAATGAGATTGCCTATAGATGTTTTATCATGGGTTAAAAGTTTGCATTGCACGTTTTGCTGTCAATGAGAGAAGGAGGAAAAGACACTTATCACGGTGAAGGGTCTTCAGCACACAGCCTGTAAAATTCCTCCATCTGGCAACTTTCTCTCTCAGTGTTCTCCTATTTATGATTTTATAAGCAAGATGAGCTGGAAGGGCAGTACCTCACTAAGCATTATACACTATGCACCCAGCAAGATGAAAGGAATTACTACAGCACATAATTGTAATGGTAAATTAGAATGTAGGGGAACTGTTCCAGGACATTAGGGACTGGGCAGGTACAGAATATTTCAGTAAGATTATTTATAGTACTAGGCATCACAGAAGACAGAGAGGCAGTAGCTTGTCTGAATTCTTGGTGGTTCTACTGACTTGCTGCATATGTTTCAATAAAGGACAAAATGAGGCACCTGGCAGTTTATTCCACCTACATAATGTAGGTAACTGTTCTTCCTTTACTCATGACTTCAGCTTCATGGAATGAAAATGGATCATTCTTATGGGATGATATATACTTCCTGAGTGTTATGTGGGTTTTTTTTTTCCATACTTGGATAAAAAATATTCACTTGGGAAAAAAAAAATCAAGAGCAGGGTAAGGTCTAATTCTCATTTCAATCAGTTCTCATCTGTTTTCAAATTAGCTATTTTTTTTTTTTTCAAGTACTAAGTTATAAGTACAACAGTGAAGCAAATGAGAACTGCCCTGTGAAGTCAGTAAACAGGAAATATTTGCTGGATTTTTATCATAACATACTAAAATAAAATTTAACCTTTTCAAGTGGCCTTTGAACCTGATCAAATTCTTGGAATTTCTTTTTTCTTCCCTTTCATTTTCTTAACTGTTTTTAGCCTTTGCCAGAGATTAGTAGTTTTGTATTCCAGTTTTATTAGTTTATTTGCCTTTCAGTGAGATTTTACAAGCATTCTTCAGAGCATTTAAGAAGAAATTGCTGTATAATTAACTGTTCTTTCTACCTCAATTGAAGTGCTTCCTGAGGGTAATTCTGTTGATGAAAATTTGGAAGCACAGTATTAATC
Source organism: Pogoniulus pusillus (assembly GCF_015220805.1). Lineage (NCBI taxonomy): Eukaryota > Metazoa > Chordata > Aves > Piciformes > Lybiidae > Pogoniulus > Pogoniulus pusillus. The sequence goes on from NC_087275.1 coordinate 26,887,884, forward strand.
TTTATAAATATCATCCATTATTATATTCCCATTAATGTTCATAATTGCACAAACTCTTTCTCATTAAAAAATAAAAGTCAATCAGATACAATTAAGACATTTTTACCCTAGTTCTCCCAGGTCATCTGTGGAAGAACTGAGAAGAAATTGCAATGGATGGCCAGTCTCCTTTTGTTTTAACTGACTGGCTTTGATTGTTACCTTCTTCATGACAAACTTTTACTTCATAATAAACCCCACATATACTAGAAGGAAAACAGAACTAAGTAGAATAAAATGTACTTTTGTTTTTAGCAACAAGACAGTTGTATGTCCAAGAGCTCCTAGAACTTCATAAAGCAGGAAATTTTATGCAAGAATCACCAAGAATTTGTTCTGTATTCTTTTATTTAAAGCTTTGGTGGGGAAAAAAAAAGGACATAACTTCTTCTGTTGATGGTTTTGGGTGCACTTAATTGATATAGAATCAAAGAATTTTTTTGCTTGGAAAAGACCTCTGATATCATTGAATCCAACTGATTGCACATTGTACATTAAACAATTCAATGGAGCAAAGCTGGAGGTAGGGAGATTCAGACTGGATGTGAGAAGGAAGTTGTTCAGCATGAGAGTGGTGAGAGCCTGGAATGGGTTGCCCAGGGAGGTGGTTGAGGCCCCATCCCTGGAGGTGTTTAAGGCCGGGCTGGATGAGGCTGTGGGCAGCCCGCTCTAGGGTAGGGTGCCCCTGTCCATGGCAGTGGAGTTGGAACTAGATGATTCTTGTAGTCCCTTCCAACCTTGATTTATTGTATGATTCTGTTCTATGATTCCAATTCACCAACACTCAGGTATCAGATACAGGACAGTGTACTGCTATCAATGACTGGTACTTGTTTTAGAGTTTAAAGATGAAGGTTAAGCTACAGCACCACAATTATGCTGTGATTCATTCTGGAGGAATTGTGTTTGGTCCTGCATTTTTAGTGAAGCTTTTTTTGAAACATAAGCTGCTTCATGAGTCAGCAGCGTGCCCAGGTGGCCAGGAAAGCCAACAGCATCCTGGCTTGTAGTAGAAACACTGTGGCCAGCAGGAAAAGAGGTCATTATCTTTCTGTACTCATCACTGGCGAGTCCACACCTTGAGTATTGTGTTCAGTTCTGGGCCCCACAGGAAGGACATTAGAGGGATGGAAGATGTTCAGAGATGAGGAATGAGGCTTGGGAAAGGCTTGGAGCACCTGGCCTACAATGAGCAGTTGAAGGAGCTGGGGTTGTTCAGTCTGGAGAAGGCTTTCTACACCTACCTGAATGGAAGTTCTAGTGAGGACAGGGCCAACCTCTTCTCCTTGGTGGCAAGTGACAGGACTAGAGGAAATCATCACAATCTGCACCAGGGGAGGTTCAGTCTGGATGTTAGGAAATATTTCTTCACAGAGGGGATGCACAACTATTGGATTTGTTCAGCCCAGAGCATTCCTAGGGGAATGCAAGCAGTGTGTGGCTCTGGCACTTAGGGACATGGTTTAGTGTTGACCCTTCAGTGCTGGGTCAAGGGTTGAACTGGATGATCTTTGAGGTCTCTTCCAACCAGACATATTTTGTGATCCTGTGGAAGTCTTGTTGATATTTTTTCCCCAGTATATTACAAAATATCATTAGGGGAATATCTTACAGAGGGATCATCTGATTTTTGTTTTGTAGAATTACCTGACTTTTTTGCCATTTTTTGCTCAGTTGATAGCAGAAGGTAGATTTTGATCTGAGTGGATTGCTTGTTGCTGTATGAGCAATTTCTTACAAACCAGATTTATCCATGTAGTGCAAACACTGAATAATTTAGATACATTTTATGTTATACTGTTTATCTGAAACTGTTCTCTAATAATTCACTTACCAGACAAATCTGATGTTTTCTTATCTGGAAATTCTAAATACCTATATTTACTTGTATCTTTTGCTACTTTGAGTTGTATAATGGAGATACTTTTGCACATGATGGAAAAGTCTACCATTGTTTTAGCAATAGGTGGTGAAGCAGATGTCTCTTCATTTATGTTTCTAATAAAACAATTAAGCCTGTGATTTAAATAAATAATCTTTGTATTTCTCCTATTTTAGCCCTTCATTCCTTTGAAGGAATTGGAGCAATTTGACTTTGATATACAAAAAATGCTTGAGCCACTGGAGGTTGAAATTCAACAGGGGGTGAATCTGAAAGAGGAGGACTTCAATAAAGATATGGTAATTTAGTTGAAATGGAAGCCTGAGTGAAGTAGGCAGGCAGGCGAGAAAAAAAACCCTGAGTGAAAATTAGAAACTTCCCTATTTGTGTTAGGATCTTCAGATATAACTTGGACAAAATTTTCTTGTGCTAATACATTTTAAAATCAAAAAGTCTTGAGGTAGCTTTAAGTAAAAATTTTAATGATGCCTTGGCAAGTAGTGAAAACATTTGTACACAAAGACACACTGTGGCGTGTTCTATCCAGAGTGATTTTCAGAGAGGTAGCATTTCTTACCTGGACAGTAAGAGAGATTTCTCTTTAGGATGTTTTCTGTGTGAGTCCCCAGCAAATCAAATATATATTTCTTTAAAAGCAATCCAAAAAGCCAATATTATTTTACTTTTAAGGAGTTCTTCAAAGGTAGCTATTTTATATCAATGCTGAAATGAATCTTTGCAAGGGATTTTCTTTTCTTTAGCGCAGGAAGAGTAAAATTTAAGGCAGTTATGTACTGTAGTAGTAAACTGTGTATGAATCAAATTTATCAGAGCATTTTCTATTTTGTTCCCTTTCCTTACATAAGATACTCAGTGTGCTTCAAGAGATACACCCCCCAGAAGCTGTGGCATAGATTCAACTTCTGTGTAAAAATTCCTTCCTGGTATCATACCAGTTTTGCACTGTGATCCTACATGAAATGGTTAGGAATTACAGACCCTCCTAGCACACTGGCAATTTCAGTGACTAGTGACAGTGATTTATTCTAGATACATCTATCTTTTTTCTTTGTTTTAAAGTAAAATATATTTTACCTTTTTGCCTTTAGTGTTTTCATGCTGTTATCCTAGATACAGAATAAAATATAATATCAAACATCTGTAGGTTTCCAAGTGCTGTTTTACTTGCAGCCCTCAAGTGTTAACATGTCTTCTGTAAAGAACTGCAAGTAGCTGTTAGATGGTTACCTTAACAGAGGAAATTTTATGTGCCTGTATTTCTTAGTACTATATTTAAATGCCTTTTTTTTTTTCTTTACTCAGAGTCAAGATGATGAAAGCACAGTGAAAGAACTGCTGCAAAGGGGTGACACACTTCAAAAGAGAATCACAGATGAGAGAAAAAGGGAGGAAATAAAGAAAAAACAACAGCTGCTGAAGACTAAGCATAATGCTCTCAAGGTATAGGAGCTACAACTATAGGAACATGCCAGTAACTTTTATTCATTTTGGGGGACTGTTGTGTTTAAATGACTCTTCATGAATATATACAGATAAGTAGTTTAGAACTACTTGCCTATAAGCATGTCTTTTCTTATACACTCGATGCCTTGAAAAAGATAGTTTAAATCTGCAGCTTAGTGAATAGTGTTTTGTCCTCAGCATTATCACTGTGTGATTACCAACTGGACAGCAGTGATTTATTCATTTATTTTTGTAACAATCCTTTACTTAACACTTTATGCTTGGTTTGCATTTCACCAGCAGCCGCAGACTTCAGTTAGGATCAGTTCTCACAAACACTTACAGAAGCTGTGTAACATACTTCTGGCAATTAAGTTGTTTTATCCGTTAGTAAAAGATTAGTGTTTTGGCCTTCAGTGGCAAAAGTGGTTCCAGCCTCTTTAGAAGAGTGTAGATGGTAGTACCAAGAGACTTAGAAGCTAAGAGGATGAACACTAAAATCATGGATAAAAATTCTGTGCTGTCACACTCCTAGAAGTACAACTGTATGATGCTGTTCCTAGCAATAACCAGAGGACAAGCTGGTGGTGACAAATCAGAGTGTCATTTTTCCAGTGAAAAACAAAATCAAGGCAATAATCTTTCATTTGAAAGATCACCTTGGTGAACTTACCTGGAGCCATGGCTCTGGCTACTACAGAGGATTTGCAAGATCACCTTGGTGAACTTACCTGGAGCCATGGCTCTGGCTACTATAGAGGATGTGCAAGATCACCTTGGTGAACTTACCTGGAGCCATGGCTCTGGCTACTACAGAGGATTTGCAAGATCACCTTGGTGAACTTACCTGGAGCCATGGCTCTGGCTACTATAGAGGATGTGCAAGATCACCTTGGTGAACTTACCCAGAGCCATGGCTCTGCTTACTATATAGGAATTTTTCATGTTATTGGCAAGCAGCATTTTTCTGTATTTTGGACATTTCAAGTTGCTGTTGCATTGGAAACATGGCATGGTTGCATTTTATTATTACTTATTTTTAAGCAGCATATTTCCTTGCCTGTGGATCTCATTCTAATTTTTAGCTTTGCAGTTCCATTTCAATTCAGTAAGAAAATAGCTGGCCTATACCTATTTTGTCCACATTTAAAAGAAACTTGAAATCTCTCAGGTTTATCTTTGACCATTCCAAGATATATGGAGGCAATTGGTATTTTTTTTAATGGAGGAGACACAAACAAACCAAACCAAAATCCCAAAACTGAAAGAAAACAAAAGCCAAACAAAGAAGTGTTTCTAGAACTGTACTATTGACCAGATCCTTTCTAGCTGTATTTATGGAATAAAATGATCTGTTTTCCCATGGGTAACTCAGTTAAAACATTCAGTGGTTTAGAATAAAATACAAGAATAGTTGAGGTAAATTCATTTCAGTAGATTTATATAAAGTGTACCAGTAATAACTAGAACTTCTTCTTAAGAAGCAAATTAAGAAGTTAAACTCTTTTCTGAATTCTGTGTGATTAAACAGTCAAAGCAAATGCAAATGGAGTGCATGCAATAATATTTGAATGAAATAACATATTTCACCTTCCTATTAAAGAGGAGTTTTAATCATAGGCACAAAACATTTGTTATTTACATAATCTTTAATTAGAGAAAAGAAACCTGGTTTTGCACACATTTCTGCATTGAAATGATTTGCTTCCAAACCGCTATAGAATTTGCATGCAGGCTAGAACTTCACAGGAGACCGCAAAACACAGGAGGCCCACTTCTGGATAGTTACTAAATGGGCTGTGTTTCCATCTGTCCAGTAAGTATTCTCAGCAGAAGTGTTTTATATAAATATTGACACTTATGTAAGAGTCTTTACTTCTCTGAATGGTCACTGTCTCACTGTTATATTCAATATGTGAAAGCCCTGAAAGTGTGTTTAACCTGAGCAAATATGAAGTGATAGTTCTATTTGATTTAAGTATCAAGATACAAGCTTTTAAAAAGGATGGATTTGTTCACTTTCTTTTTTTTTCCTTTGGTGTGCTAATTCCTATTTTATGAGTCTTTAATCCATATTCTAATAATATCTGCACTGTGAACAGGACTTGAGATCTCAAAGAAGAAAAAAGGCTTTAGAGATTTCTCATCAATGGTATCAGTACAAGAGGCAGGCTGATGACCTAATGACGTGGCTGGATGACATTGAGAAAAAGCTAGCCAGTCTACCAGACCACAAAGATGAGCAGAAGCTAAAGGTAATGTTGTTTTGAGATGGCAATGGCAGATGGTTCTGAGTGATAGTTTATCAATTTAACAGACAGAAAATACACCAAATATTCCAACAGAGACAGAATATTACCAGTTCAGTTCTTTATCTTTTTAGTAAAACAGATTCTAATTGTCTGTTTTCAAACTGACATTTCTTTGTAGCACTATATTTTTTATATATATATATATATATATATTTCTTTGACACAGAATGTTATTATCAATCATTTTAAACACACTATTTTTGTTGTTCTTGTTGATAATATGGAAAATGTGCAATGTACTAAGAAAAAGCAAATGTTTTGTAGTAAAAATTGTAATTGATTTTATGTATCTTTGTTCCAGATGAACAAATGACTTACCGATATATGGATGACCTCTATCTCATGTTAGCACATTCATTTTCATCAGAGCATATTCATATGTCACTGTCAAACCCTAGAGATTTATTTACATGCTGTCAAAGGTTTTCCTAGTTTATTTTACATCGTCTTTTTGTTGCTTCATTCTCTGTTGAGTTTCCCACAGAGTAAAATAGGAGTTAAATAATATATTTAAGAGTCAAATGATATCTTTGTGAGCTGTCTGAACGCTACTTGTCCTGAATATGCTGACCCTTATTGAGAAAAGAATTTCTCCCAATTGCCCATCAGAGTGTAACAGTAGGGGATTAGAAGTGGAAACTGTTGGCCTTTGCTAACTGGTTTTCATTGTGTACTAGCTGTTAGTATACCTACAGCCAATCTCCAACAAGTTTCTTCAATTTCAGTTATTTTTGTTTTGTTTAAATGTGAAGTAAGACTTAAAATAGTTGTAAATTTTAATTGTGACAATGAAATGGAAATGGAATTTCTGACAGAAGTATTTTGCTAATTTTAAGTTGATTGATCTAGTTAGCTAACTGTCCTGGGCCCTGTATTGGTTTTGCTCACTAGGAGATTGATGGAGAATTGGAGAAGAAGAAGGAAGATCTGAATGCGGTGCACAGGCAGGCTGAACGCTTGTCTAAGGATGGGGCTGCAAAAGCAGTGGAGCCAACCCTGATACAGCTCAGCAAGCGCTGGCAAGATTTTGAGAGCAAATTTGCTCAGTTTCGAAGACTCAACTATGCACAAATTGTGAGTTGTTACTGGCAAACCCATATGTTTGCAACTGCTACTACTAACAGCATCCTACTAACCATGAGAGCTACAGGGTCAGTGTCAACTCTTCAGATACTAATAAGAAAAACCCTATTGTCTGCAAGGGGAGGAATCTTTACATTCAGTAGTTCTCTGCTTTGGTCTTAAAACTGCCCTTAAGTTAAATCAGCCAATTAAAAAAAAAACCCCACAAAAAACTCAGCAATGAAATATTTGTGTTTATTTCTGTTGCCTCATTATTTTTCCATAACTCCTTCCAGTTTAAAACCGTTTGCCATATGTCTCTTTTGTTCAGTGAATGTGTAGGACACAAAAATTGTCTTTTTCAAGCTACCCATCCCATGCAGTTCTAATTGTGTTGGTTTGGTTTTATTTGTCCATAATATTCTTATATCCACTTTGGGAAGAGATTAAAAAAACCTACTCTTATGACACTAAATAGAAATGGCCTCTTCAAAGGGTTGAATTCTCAAAGGAGTTTTGGCAAGAAAGTGTACTTCTAAATTTGATAGGATGAAAGCACAATTTTATGAACCCTTTTCCTGTCTTCTGGTTTTGAGTTGTTTAGTTGTACATAAAGTATAATTATCCATGCTGGTTTATACACACTTCAATAATTGGATCAATAAAAAGGAAATAAAGCCTCACTCTTCCAGGTTTAAGATCAAAATACAGATCGGATGTTAGCCATTTAGCAAGTCAACAGAAACTGCTTTTGTACTTACGTGGCATTTTTTTCTTGCCATTCCTGATACTCTGCTCATTGTCTTTGTGGTCTTGATTTTATATGAAGAAAGACAAACCTTGCACTCAAAGTTGTTGCATTATTTGCTCTTCTGTAACATAAAAAAGTGGTAGTAGTAAAGGAGTGATTTAACAAAATAAAATATTATTGATTTAAAATGCACCTAGTCTGCAGAGAGGACATACAGGACAATGAAAATTTAAAGACATTAAGAGTTTTATCTAATTGATCTATGGTTGACTATGTTGTATTTTTTAATTATTAATAGTTTTTAAAGTTCCAAAAATCATCACTAATGTATAAACTTTTGATCAATACAATCCTCTGTTTCATGTACTGAGTGTATTGTATTTTTTCATTTTCTATTATTAAGTTGCATACTGTACGTACAAAGCTTAAAATTGAAAGAGTTAAGCAGTTAATTGAAATGGAGAAGCTTTAACTTTGGCTTGTATGCTGTTCAATCTTGTTCCATCTGCTGACTTTTCAGATTATTATGGTTTGTATTAAACTTGATGAATGTAATTACTTGTAAATCATTTATATTGGCATGAAGCTAGAGCAGGCTTCACTTTGTCTTGTAAATTATAGTCTTTTTTATATATATATATATAATGAATATATTTGTTCCTTTGATAAGTAAGGAAGAAATAAGAATGTGCATGAAATTTATATCAAAACATTCTACTGTCAATGTGCTCTTTATGTCACTCATCACCTACCATGACAGAGGATGAATATACCCATTAGAAAACTTTACTGGCCAATCAATAAACCCACACATTAGCACATTTTTCTTTGAAACATGTAAGGCAGATACATCAGCAAATGTCAGTGGGTCAGAGGAGCACAACCATCACCTTTATAAAGCTTTGTAACCATTACACATATTTTAATTGTTAAAATATATTCTTTATATAATGTGATTCTATCTTTGTAGTGGTGACATTTCTACATATTCTTAACTATTTCATGCCAGGAGGTCTTTGTTAGTGTTTCTCTGAGGATTCTAATTATTTCATTATTCAGTGGAACTTCCATGTGTACAGGATAATTACTGTACCCTTCTCATTTCTCATTAAAAAAATCCTGCTCTTTGACAATGCAAATATTCATGTGACAGATTTTAGAAGCTGCACAGAACCTACTGAAACTTGCAAGGGGCAATACATTTTCATGGCTCAAATCAGAGTGACAACTGCCTTGTAACTGGTTTTTTGACTTTGCTGAACCAGTCAAAGGAAATTTCTTGAGTCCTTTTCTTCCCCCCCCCTTTTTTTTTCAACGCTGCCTAAGTACCTACCTCACAGGGCTGTTGTGAGGATTAATTGTTTGTGCAAGACTTTAAAATATGAAAGAAAAGAATTAAAATTCAGACTATTCACTTGAAAATATATTAGCAAAAGTAATTTTCACCAAGATTTTTCTATGTTAACCACCATCTGAATAAAACAATTGAATAAAATACAGAAAGCATTTTATTTTAAAGTATATAGAAGAAAACTACTGCATTTTTAAACATTTATAATCAATAATGCATCCAGTAACAGGCTTATTGAACAATTTGAAATTGCTATTATTAATCAACAAGAATTTAATTGTACTTTATGTCTTGCAATTCATTATGATTCCTTGAATAAACATAGCAAGACCGCACCAAAGATGACCTTTAGTTATGTGGCCTAACGACAGAATTGCATCTCTCGCCCTGTTTGGAGCTGATTTCTGCTATCAAAACGTGAAAGTAGTATGTTCATGCTTCCCTGGATTTTACTTTTGCCCACTGTTTGTTGGGAAGATGTGTCAGAAGAATGTAAGAATCATAAGCATATAAAAATTAATTCTTTCTAGCATGGTAGATTCCCATAGAACCCTGATGGTTTCATAAAAACACAGCAGCAAATATCCAGAAACTAAATGGCAAATACAGAGGGGTGTATATTTCTAAAAGGGAATTTTCTGTCATCACTTTTGATAACAAGGTATGATGTGGCTGTATTACCTCAACCACTGCACATTCAGTTTAATGCCAACTTTGAGACATTATTCAATTTGGTACAGTGGTCATCTCTTTGAGGGAAAAATGTCAGAGAGTAAAATGTCACACTCCTTAGGGGAAAGAAAAAAGTGTGTTTCCTGCAATAACAAATCAAACATGGTGCACAAATACACCACACAAAACCTGAAACATGGAGCTCATATTGTCTTGCATATTTCTTCTACCACCCATTGTTTTCCTTCACAAATGCAAAACAAACAGTAGGCAGAAAACTATTTTTCACTTGAGCAATTTTCCATTTCCTGCACTAATAAAAAGTCCTGCTTAATTTGTGCTAAACATTTCTATTTGAAATCAGGGAGTAGTAACTTCGGCTGTGAGATATCAATAGCTTATAAAAGAGTGGTATGAGGCACTTAGTGTCATGGTTTAGTTAATTAGAAGGGTTAGGTGATAGGTTGGACTCGATGATCTTAGAGATCTTTTTCAACTTGGTTAATGCTGTGATATTAGCTTGTTTAAAAATGATGACTAACCATTAAATGCCACTGAAGTTCAGGGAAGCTTAGGATACTCCTAAAACAAAAAAAAACCCTAACTTCTAAAGTTTAATCCTAGGGCAATACACAATTTTTTGCATAATACAATTACATGCTTGTCTCTTTAAAAATCATTTCAGGAAAAATGAGAACATTTAGAGAGATTGAGAGACATTTATGCCTAGATTAGCTCTGCAGTATCCAGAATTATTAAGTCTTGTCAGTGGCATAGTACTTTAAGAGAAGTTATCAATCCCCTTTGCTACAGTCTAAACCTAAATCTTCCAATTACTGTTTTTCAAGAGTTTATGCCACTATTCCAAGATGATGACATCATTTTATCAATTGCAGAGATAAAGCTAGGTTTGCATAGTTGAATCCAAATCAGGATCAAAATCAGTTCTTGATGTATTTGTTATAAATTAATCAGCTTTTGTTAATACCTGCCTCGTAGAAGTTATTTTTCCTATGCCTTTATTTCAGCCATCTGTGAACATGTTTATGCTATGGCTACTTCAGATTTTATTGAGCTGACTGAAATTACTCTGTGTCTAAACTTAGAGTACTGAAGACCTCTGTCAGGAGAAAACATTTTCCAGATGAACAAAGGTGCAGAGCCTAAGCTATAACTTGTAATTTTGTAAGGCTTATTGACCATATTTTATCAAACTGTCCAACACTCTCTTTGTCGTCACATATGGAGGTCATTTTTCTGTTCCTCTCTTAGTTGAACTATGTATGCTGTAAATAGAAACCCAGAGAATGAGAACAAGAGGAATACTGCTCTTGCAACCTGTTAACAGCTGCCAAAATTATAGACCTGCTGATGTATATATAAGAAGAAAAAAGAGAATAATAAATTTTGGCTTAGTGAAGTCATTTCAGTAATTCCATGGGTGACAGATACAAACATTCTAGTGATATTTACGGTCACTTTTCTGCTGAAATATTTGGGCCTGAATTTTGGCCGTGCTGGGAAAAACAACAAAACTGATAAAATTACAAACATCAAGAGAAACTGACTTTATCATACCTGCTAGACTATGTGTTGAACAAGAATGAATAAAGCAAATAACTATACAAGACATGTTTCTTTCTATAAGGTAAGTGATTCAGTCTGAGCAGTTCAATAGTTATCTACAACAGAGGTAAAATTCCAGTAGTCTTGGTACTTATTTTGAACTTAATATCATAAGCTTCATTATTTTTTTTCCCAAGTAAATTGTATTATGCAGTGTAAGATTCTGTAAGGTGTTGAGAAATTAAAAGTGCTAGTCTCCTAAGTGAGCAATCACTTCAGGTGAGAAAGTGTGGAACTTCTGGAACCAGACTAAGGGACTATATAGCTTATATCTGAAATTCAAGAGCATTTTTATGTTCAGTCTTATAAGGAGATCTTACAGGTTTCAGTTTTGCTTATTTTATATGGTCAGACTCTGGCACAGGTTACCCAGGGAGGTTGTGGATCACAGAAGCACCCAATGTGATCAAAGATCAAAGATCACATTGGGTGCTTCTGTGCTCCACAACCTCCCTGGAAGTGTTCAAGGTCAGGCTGGATGAGGCCTTGAGCGACCTGTTCTAGCAGGAGGTGTCTCTGCCTATGGTAGGGTCTTGGAACTGGATGATCTTTGAGGTCCCTTCCAACCTAAACCATTCTACAATTCTATATAATTTTATAATTACTTATTTAATTATAATTTAGCTCATTTTATAAAATTTAAGGGGTTGTTGTTGCTGGTTTGCTTTTTCTTCTTTTAGCTGCTAAAATATGTTTTTGTATAAAGATAAAATATAAGCAGAACTTTAATTGAAATATATCTGTCACAGTTTATAAATAAACCCAGGATTTAGTGTCCTGGTTACCCATCTGCAGCTAAATGACACAGATACTTCAGTGATATTGGGATACCATCGGTTCTGATCATTGCTTTCCATGGTTTTCACAAACTGTTGCACTGGAGTGAAGAGGTTTTCTTCTTGCTCAAAAATATTCTGGGGGTAAACAAACAATGACTGCAAAGAAGGGGCAAACTAATTCTGCATTGTTGCTACAAAGAATGGAAGAGGACAAACAAAAGAGATAAAAGGCATTAGAAAAGCAACACAGGAAAATGCCTACTGGTCAAAAGAAATTAAGTGTAAGGACTAGTTTCTGTCTCACTTCTGTGCTTTGAGTTGCTTATGGACTAGAGAGAGGTGAGCCCATGATACCAGTTATCTTTTCTGACCCTTACACTGGCAGCTTTTTAAACCAATAGCTTTATACAATGCAGTTAAAGACTGAGTTGGGTTTGACTGTGAGGGGTGAGGTTGAATGAGGATCTTTGGAGAGAGACTTGCAGATGCATGCTTACAGCCACTTTCTGGCATCCATCAAACTGGAAACTGCTGCTAGAAAATGGAATCCAAATAATTTCAAATTTCAAATACTTTGGGTTTATGTCTAATTTTTAAAGAGAAGGAAGGTATGGAAAGTGATGGATACCACTCACATTAGGCCCAAACAGGCCTGATTGTGCAGCTACAAATTCACTGCAGCCTCAGAGGCTGCGGGCAGGTTATGCCTCTGTCGTTACCATAAAGAGTCCCTCCGGAGATCTGAAAGCAAGGGAGAGAAAAGAGCAAGTTTTGACTTTGCTGCCCACTTATAAAGTGATAACAGGATTATGGGCATGAATAACAAAATGAATGATTTCTGGGGATGACCAAGTCTGTCCTCTGGAACAGGACTTTATCTTTGTGGTCTTCTTAAGAGACCCCTCAAACTACCACAACACAGCTGAAGAAGAACTATTTTCATAGCTGCATTTTAAGATGAGCTTTACTGTCTAAATGGAATGCATGCAGTAGTGTCCTAATTGAAGTGAAAACCATCTGTAGCCTGACTTTGTAGAAGTGGACCAGTTTACTGTGGTATTTTGAGTTCTTCTGAAGTGTATTTGGCTTCTTTCACATTTCCTTATTAATTCTGTATGACAGCCAGTGCCATCACTGTAAAACCACAGTACTTGAATAGAAAAAAACCCTGTCTTGCAGGTCACAGAACTTTACAGAAAAGATTTTTTCTATGCCCTTTTTCAGTATCTGTAACAAACTTGAGTAATCTAAATTGCATTCTCTAGTTGACAAGTGAAACTCAACATCTTTACCTCATCACTTAGGAATGAAAACTCTTGGTACAACTTGACTGGTTTAGGATGTTGTCTTTAATTTCTATGAAGTGGTTATAAGAATATAGTATTAGCTACACCACAGGTTTTTCTTACTGTTCTGAGTCCACCTTGAAATGGACACAAAACCAACAGCCTTTGATTAAAAAATCAAGTGCAGTGTTGCACCCAGCTGTCTTTTCAGTTTTCTTTGGATTAAGCTGAGCACTGTGTTAGTGTAGTGTTTTCTTCCTTATAACTGCCTAGTTATTTGAGAAACGAGGCAGCTAATTCCCACTTATTTTCTTTGATATAGTATATGGTATTTATTAGTATAATAACTTACATGATGAAGAATTTGCTGTCAAACTTGCTTGGCTACAGCACTGAATTACATAAGATGGGAAAGACCTGCTGCAGAGTGATTTGGCCCTAGGGGACTGCTTTTTTTTGAGCAGATGATGTCCATCTCCTGTCTACAATTCAGGATGCCAGCATCACTCATGGCTCGTTTCCTTTTTTTGCATAGATGCATCTGAGTATATTCATAAAAGTGCAGAAGGAAGCAATTTTTTATATGTATGCTGTGAGTGCTGATTATCTATTTATGTATATTTAATTAGTTTTCAAAACAGACATTTCATTCACAGTATTAAAAACATAATAATATTCTATGTCTTGGAGGAACAAAATCAGCCTAAGTGACAAACTCTATTATTATTATTATTATTATGATTGCATCTCTCTAAATGTAGTTTAAGGTTATTTTAAGAAACAGAGATGGAAAATAATTAGGCAATAACTTTTAACATTCCTAGAAGATGTCAATTTTCAGAACCTTTCTCTTTGAAGCTTTAATGGCATTTTCAGTTTATTTTCTAAATTATCTCAAGAAGCAAAAAGATGTAGTTTGCATAAATATCTGGGAAGTTCATAGGACAAATCAACAGTGAATTTCAAAATGGGTTAGTCAATTGAGACATCAATAGACTATATTTTAACTTATCTTGTGCTTTATTTAACATTAATTGGTTCCTTGATGAGGAGTCAAAAGGGTTTCACATTATTATTTTAAGCAGTGCTGAAGCTTCATGCATAAATGCTAAGAATAGGACTCTTCTGCAGTCTTAATAAATAAGCTACTAAATCAGGTGGAATTGTGTTTCTAGGACAGCCACTCTCTGGTATATTACATAGAAGCTTGTCCTGCTTCTATGTGCACTACTCCTTCTCTATAGCTTACCACTGAGAAATGCATTTTTGAAAGTCTATTATGAACATTTATTTATACCTATATATCTATATCTGTGTATATATATAATGTTCCTCCTATTCTTTTGAATATCTCACAGATTTTAGGTGAATTTGACTATGCAGTGCTGCTTTAACAGAATCAAACATCGTGCCACAACTGATTATATAATTGAAAGGATATAGGATTGAGTAGAGGCATTCAATCTTCTAAAGCTAACTAGATGCACCCTTAAGTAGGACATTTCCTTTATAATGTCTGTATATATTTTTATCAGCTGTGATAAGTATTGAAGATGAATAAAATATATGGTTAACACCTCTATGGGTTTATTAGGTATTCCATATTCTATATCAAGACTTCCATATCCATTTTGTTTGCTGGAAGTTAACACATGTAAATCAGTTACAGAGGTGATTTCCAAAAGTGTTTATTAGTAATTCCTTTGGTAGTATTAGAAATATCTGTCTAGAATCACATGACAGCCACATAGGTAATTCCTTTCACCTGTCACTTTTGAACTACTGCAATTATTAAGTTTGTAATATGCCATACTGATCTGAAGCAATTAACATATATGCATAATTTATTTTTTTAAGAGAGACGTTTTCTAAATCCAAATAGTTCTGAGGGAGCTGGGGTTGTTTAGCCTGGAGGAAGGTCAGGGGAGACATTATTGCTTGCTACAACTACCTAAAAGGAGACTGTAGCCAAGTGGAGGTTGATCTCTTCTCCCAGGCAATCAGTGACAGAACAAGAGGACACAGTCTCAAGCTGTGTCAGGGCAGATTTAGGCTGGATGTTAGGAAGAAGTTCTTCATGGAAAGAGTGACTGGCATTGGAATGGGCTGCCTAAGGAGGTGGTGGAGTCATCATCCCTGGAGGTGTTTAAAAAGAGACTGGGTGAGGCACTTAGTGCCATGGTTCAGTTAATTAGGTGTTAGATGATATGTTGGACTCAATGATCTTAGAGGTCTTTTCCAACCTGATTAATTCAGTGATTAGTCAATTTTGCCATGAGGCTGCTAGATTTAGCTTTTTTCTCCAGGACATAGTAATCTTGCAGTGTAATATACACAGTGCTCTATTATGTTTTCATTTTATTTTCTGTAAGAGGTGGCTTATATCACACTCCATGCTACATATGCAAGTGCTAATGGCCCAGTCTCATCGTAGTTGTAGTGATTCTTCTTTTTGCTTAACAGATACAGATGGAAACTGTAAGGGTTAGAAGTTGGCAGTGGAACTTTTAGAATTTCCAATTTGTGATTTGCAAGGAGGAATGGGTAAGTTTGCAAGCAAGCAGAAGTTAAATCTGGTATGCAGCAGTGACTGAACTTGAGTGGATTCTGTATCTGGAGTAAACCAGAGTAAAACAGAATCAGTATCAGTAAGTGAAAAAGGGTCATTTTACCAGTTACATGTATTTGGTATCTTGGAGGAGTCTAAAGAATCAAGAGTGTGTGGAACATAAGACTGACTGCATCACAAAAATACTTTGTCATAGTTTAAAACCTGTATATTTACCTCCTGGGTAAAAATAAGGGGGGAAAAAAAGAAAGAAATTAAAAAAGAGAAGAAAAAAAAAGAAACCAAAGTTGCAACTGTGAATACAACCAAGAAAAGAACAAATTACTCAGGATTAAATGTTTTAAATTAATTCTTACAACTTTTGCCATTTTCTTTTTATTCATCTTATTTTTCTGCTCATCAGTAATAAGAAGTCATGCAAGTCTCTGAGCCAAGAAACCAGAGGTATCTATCCAGTCCACCCTACAGAGCTTACAGTGTAGCAGGACTGTCTGAGATTTTGGGAAATCTCCCAAAAATTAAGCCTAAAAGTACAGTGAACAGACTTTTTTTTTGTCTTATGGAGAAAGCCTCTGCATTTCAATCAAGTTATGACTGTCAGGAATAAGATAGTGGAAACAAGTTCACACTGGTTAATGCCTATTGACTGATAGTTTTCAAAGTCAATGCCTGCAAATGTCAATTGCTATTCCTAGCACGTAAAAGTCACTAAAGCATTCTCTAATTAATGCTTCTATTAAGAATAGTTTCCATTTAATTGGCTTTATTTTATGTGTAGATAAAAAATATTAATTATGTCACTGAATAAAACCCCTGAATGCAGCATTTCTCAACCAGTAACGTAGCAGTGAGGTATTGTCAAGTCATATGGCATGGCTTGGCCCCTTACACTCGGCTCTGCGACCTGGAGCATAAATCTTACGAAGAGCAACTCAGGGAGCTGGGAATGGTTAGTTTGAAAAAGAGGAGGCTGAGGGGAGACCTCACTACTGTCTACAGCTACCTGAAAGAACATTCTGGAGAGGTTGGTGCTGGTCTCTTCTCACAGGTAATTAATGACAGAACAGGAGAGAATGGCCTCTAGCTGCAACTGGGTAGGTTTAGAAGGGACATTATGAAAAAAAATTCCCATCAAGAGTGGTCAGATATTGGAATAGGCTGCCCATGGAGGCATGTATACTCCTCCCATGTATTCTGTCTGTGTGAAGGTATTAACTCAAAAGCACAGTGCGCTAAGGTTGCTATGAATTTGAAGGCCTATACTGGAAAGGGACCAAAAAATGGCACAGTTGGAGATTTTCGGAGTTTAAAGTGCTGGGTAGAGAAAGTGATGTTGGACTTGCCCCCTCTAGAGAAACAGGAAAGAAAACAGATATACTGAGATGGATGAAATGGGCTTTAACACTGAGTTTTCCAGTTCTAAAAGGAAATTAAGAAGGTTCTCCAAGTTGGACTATTTCTGAATGTTCTAGTTTTCGGCAGTGATCATCACAGGCACTTCCTGGAGGGGGACATTTGATTTTGTGGGCAAAACCTGCGTTATTCTTGCAGAGCCTCTTTGTTATTTGAGTTTTTGTGTTTGGTTGATTTTGTTTGGGTTAGTTTCTTTGGGTTTTTGTTTGGTTTGGTTTTTGACCTTCTGTATAAGGGCCAGTTGGTGGATGTATTCCTTGTCATTTTGTTGCACCTCGTAGGGACATGGTATCTGTCAATAAAATTAGTTTCTCATGTGTAGATAAAGTCAGGTTTCTGTAAAGATTCCATATTAAACATATGTAATAAGGGGGAAGAAAATTCAATTTGCTATTCCAGAGATGAAAACACTTGATGAAAAGCAATGCATGTGATGTTAAGCACACGTGATGCTAAGCATTGCCCAAAATAAGTTGGTTTTCCTAAGAAAAAAAATAATGTACACATCAATATATCACTGAAAATGAATTAGTATCAAGAAAAGTAGATTTTTGTATACAGTAACAGTACAGGACATTGTCATTTGCACCATAACTCCTCCATCATTATTATTATTATTATTAAATCTTACTTGGTTTTGAGTTTAGATTTTCAGTTAACTCTCTAATATATTCTGCCACTTTATCAGTTACAACTTCTTCCAAACCAGTTTTAAACTGTAATCTAAAACTTTAATTTCCATGTTATTATTTTATTCTTCATTGTCACACAATGTTAACCAAACTTGCTTCTGGTGGGCATTCTGGCATTAGGAATAACATAAATATTTACTGAATGACTGTTATTGTTATTAACAGAAATTGTTCCCAGCTGCTACAATGTCATTTATTTCTTTTTCCCTGATTTTTTCTCATTACAGTGTTAGTATAAGACTGCTTCAGCTACATGTTTTTAGTAAAGATGCTTGCCCAGAACCTAGGAAAGGACTCTGCCAATTTCTTCTTCTATTGTAAGGCAATTCCAGCAAACATAAGGAACTGCCAAATTTTTTCCCCTTTCTTTGCTGATTAAAACTGTCATTTCTGGGTATGCCCAGGCTCCATTCCTTAGTGTAAGATGCCAACTCCTGCCTTGGGTTCTGTTAAACTACTATTAGAAAAAGATGGAAGTAATGGAACACTCATGACCCACTGAAGAAATCTGTTGATTTCTAGGGGGTTAGCAAAACTTCATATACAAATAGTATTCAGAAATTAATTAATTTAGATAGTTGCCCTCCTTGGAAAATAAGATGTTCAGTAATGCTGCGGAGTGTGAGGGAACATTTTGGTCCTCTCAAATGTGTCTGGGTTTAGTACTTTCTGGTTTTTCTGGAGAACTACACAAATAATCATCCAATTGAGACTTTGAATTTCTCCATTTCCTGTTTCTCACTTTCTTTGGATTTCTCTTGGATTCTCACAACTTCAAGTGAGAAATAGGAATGCTTAATTTTCTAATGGGACCAATCTCTTTTTGCTGGTCAGCAGCAAGAAGACAAGGAGCAACAGCTACAAACTGGAACATAGAAGGTTTCACCTCAGCATGAGGAGAAACTTTTAGAGTGAGAGTGACAGAGCCCTGGAACAGGATGCCCAGAGGAGTTGTGGAGTCCCCTCTGGAAACTTTCAAAACCCACCTGGATGCATTGCTGTGTGAACTACCCTAGGGAATCCTGCTTTTAGCATGGAGGTTGGACTCTGGAAGTCCCTTCCAACCTCTAAGGTTCTGTGATTCTGTAAGGGGTAGTAGGAATGTGTGGTTTCATGGAGCCCATTAACGTGCATAGGAGTTAAATACTGCATGTGTTTTGAGGGATCATTAAACCAAACACATCCTATGTGGCTCAGATTTTAATTAATTTTGCACAGAAGAGTGTTATTATAGAAGCTATTTGTAGCACTGAAAGATGCCTCATTTTGGTGCTACTATATATAACTAAGCATGACATGCATGAAGTGTTCACATGTCAGACTTCTACCTTTTTCTGGTCCCAGGAATTATTTAGAGCAAGAAGACACAAGTTTTATGTACATTCATACACATGTATCTGTGTACATGTACACATAATTACTGACCTAAATTTGGATTGAAAAAAACTATACAACTATAAGAAATTTATTGTATTTTGCATATGACTTTTCACATTCATGTGACCTTATATTGAATGAGTAGTATTGTCCACTTAGCATTCTCTTTTAATTACTGTGAATATAAGTAATCTGTTTTCCCAGTCAAAAAGAAAAATACCATTATAGTTAAAATGTTCCTCATATGGATCTAAAGTTCTTTGCAGTATGTAGACATGTCACAGTGGAGTCTTTAGAAGTGAAAATATACTGCTATGCACCTCAGTGGCCTGTTGGGAGGCTCCCACCTTCTGATCAGCTGGGAGACATTTTTCTTCAGGTTTACTGGAGTAAAATGTTGCTGTTGTGGAGTGTGTGATTCATAAAACATCTGGGTGGCAAACAATTTTTTCAAAGCAATCTATTTCAAATAATAAAAATTATATCAATGGTAAGGTAATTAAAGAGGTTTCAGTGTTAGCAGATGTACTAAGTGTGCTGGTTTGAGGCTAATTGGAGTATTTCAATGAGATAAATTGGCTGTGAAAAGAAAATAATGATGAAGTCCATATTGTATGATTCTATGATGCATTGGTTTTCTAAGAGGGATAAAAAGCCAAAATGTAAATAAGGTGTCCCACTCTGATCTGGGATGCTGGATCTATTTGCTTCCTTCTAACTCCACTCTAATATCTTTCTACTGTTCTTGGCCAACAGAAAATATCATGAGCTTCGCAGATTCTTTTTGTTTGTCTGTCTGGGAAAATAGAGGGGAAAAAAGAGAGGGGAGCTTTGAGCCCTTCTGGGCAGCTTTATTTGTCCAGCAGGGAATCTGGATTTATGTATTTCTAATTTGTATGTAATTGTGAATACTTATAAGTATATTGTGTATATATGCTTGTAGATTTTGCTTTGCTGTAAATATAGCTTCATCTTACTTCACAGAATCATAGAATCAACCAGGTTGGAAGAGACCTCCAAGATCATCCAGTCCAACCTAGCACCCAGCCCTAGCCAATCAACTAGACCATGGCACTAAGTGCTTCATCCAGTCTTTTCTTGAACATCTCCATGGACAGCAACTCCACCACCTCCCTGGGCAGCCCATTCCAATGGCAAATCACTCTCCCTGTCAAGAGCTTCCTCCTAACATCTAGCCTAGACACCCCCGGCACAACTTCAGACTGTGTCCCCTTGTCCTGTTGCCGGTTGCCTGGCAGAAGAGACCAACCCCCACCTGGCTAAAACGTCCCTTCAGGTAGTTGTAGACAGCAGTGAGGTCACCTCCGAGCCTCCTCTTCTCCAGGCTACACAACCTCAGCTTCCAAGCCATCTGAGCTAGTCTAGTACATTTCAGCAATGTTTGTGTGGGGAAAACTCCTAACCCACTTCACTGAGAAAGTCATTTAGTGAGGAAAATGTAAGCAAAGCAATTAAATTTGCACAAAAAATGCAACAGAATAACACAAGTGTACAATTTATGGATTCTGTATATGATGGATACATATTCTAGAGTGTGTACATGCATGTTTTAAGACTGAAGAGAAGTGAGTACCAGATTAGTCAGCCCAGTAACTAAGCATGAAAGGATGGACAGGGCAAACAGATGTAGTAATTCCAAGACAGTGTTTATACCTGTTCTCTTTCACATACTGCATAGTCAAATAGTGATATTATTTTCTTCAGGACAATTGATCCATTGTCTTTCACATAAATGTCTCCAAAATCTGAAATCATCTGTATTACGACTGAAGCATTGGTAGAGTACGGTTATAGGTTGGACTTGGTGATCCTGAGGGTCTTTTCCAACCTGGATGTTTGTGTGATTCTGTGAATATATTTTTCCAGCAATTCCATGTAAAAGTTCTTTGAGGTCCTCGATAAGCAAAGTTTCTGTTTTCAGTAAGGCAGACATCAAGCACAGTGGATCTTAGATCCACACTAGGCATCCTATGCAATATGATAAAACACATAAATAGAAGTGCATGCTTATGAAATCACAAATACTTTATATCTTTTAGACTTTGCCTTTTTTTCTGATGGGGTTTCATGTTATCATGTATTTAGAGTTCAGTTAAAATAAGCAGCCACTGTTCTCCCTGCTCCAAAGCACATTTTTGGTATTAGCTTTCATTCATGAGCCATGAACACGTCAAATTAGAAATACAAAGGCTTTATATAAACAATGAGTGACCTTTCTTGTCGGTATTTTTTTTCCACATGCCACAGATCAGCTTATCTATTTTCTTGGAGTCAAAACTTTCTGAGATTTCTTTAGGCTGGATGTGTGCATGCCCTTTCAGAATAGCCTATTCCATATTTGCCCAGGCAAAAAAATAAAACTGAAAACATCTTCATTTCCTGCAAAGTTCTGTGGGGGAGATTTCTTTTAGAAAAAAATGGATGCATTAAAGACCTTTCAAATTGCAAAATTCAAAATGGCACTTTCTTGTTTTCAAAGAAATATTTTAACAGAGTGTTTAGAGTTCTGAGCTGACCTACTTATTTTCTGTTGAATGTTATTTAAGCAATGATGTCTGTTACACAAGTCGTTGTTTTACTTGATACCCTGAAATATTTTAGGCCTGGCATACATAGAATTTCTATAATGAAGGATATAATCTTAAAGAGATGTGAGGACTTAAAAGGAAAGCATTAAAATCTCAGTAACAGCATAATCCTCTTGCCTTTCTTGCCTTCATTTCTGTGGAGAGCTGAAGATAAGTTTGTACACTTCTTCACAGATTGATTTTAGTGGCTACTGTTTCAAGCAGACTAATGGAGTGTGAATGATCTATGTCAGAAACCTGCATTTGTCTTTAGAAATTATTTTTTAATGCTTTCTAGGTTGTGAACTGGAGATTGCATTAAGCTGTATTTTTTTGTAGTTTTAAGAAACTAAAGAAAGCATTCTGTTGTATATCTGTACTAGCAAACAGTTCATGAAGATACAACTTTTGTGGTGACTGAAACTATGACTGTGGAAACAACTCACGTGCCTTCTACATACCTGGCAGAGATCCTTCACCTTCTGCAAGCCTTGTCTGAAGTAGAAGAACGCCTTAATTCTCCTGTTCTGCAGGCTAAGGATTGTGAGGATCTCCTCAAACAAGAAGAGTGTCTCAAGGTAAGACAGAAAGCTCTTCTCTACAACAGCTGAATGCCTTTATTTCTGCTTTTCTGTGTATCAGCTAGCTGTCAGAGGCATTTGTTTTTATAAGTGCTTAGCCCCTCTCTTGTCATGTGTGCATATATGTGAATATGTGTGCAAGGCAGGCACACTGCTGCAAAATATGAGAAAACTGAAAAGTTCATTTATTTTCAGCTGTTTCACCTGTATTTGGAAGGCAAGAACACTAGGTTACCTGCAAAGCATGTCCTTGAATGAGAAAGGATAAAGAGGGGCAGCTGTCTATTTAATGTTGCACAATTGAGGTTAAAGTTTTGGGGTTGTGTTTGCAATTTGGAGTAACCCTAAGCACACCCACATCTGGCAACTTTAATTTATTGTTTGACTGCAAAATATATTTAAGTCAAACAACAAAGAACTTGAGTAAAATTTAACTATACTATCCCCTGCTAAATCAAACCCACTTGGATAACTGGGGCTGCATTCTCTACAATTTTATGGTTTAATTACCTAAAGAGAAACTGTTGTTCAGTAGGAAGATAATGTAGGTAAGAAAAAGCTAATACAGTATTGTCAATATGACTTCAAATATTACTGCCTTGTTTCTTAACTGCTTACACATGTGAATTCACTAGAAAGTGGTGTGGAATTTTTCCAACACAGATTTGACATAAGAAGTGAAAAAGATTAAAGCGGCAAGCCTATGTAGATGAACGAGTTACCAGCTTTTGCAGAGTAAGGTTTATGTGAGAAAAGCCTTGTAAAAACCATGCTTAAATGCTGTATGTAATTACAGCAATTTCAAATCGTTACCCAGCATGAAGAGGAGACCACATTTCCATTTTTGGGGATTATTTTGGGGATGGCAAAATAAAGGGTTACCCTGAAGAGGCTGGAATTTGCCTGCAGTCAGCTATGAGAAGTAACTGTGACTCTGGTGAAGTGCTCTGAATTATCCTTTATCTCTTTCCACAACAGAAGAAATGTGACAAAACCACATTTACTGTTATTAGCTCCCATAAAATCTCATCTATTTATAATTCTTATGCATCCTTAGATGATACACATTATAGGCACCTGTATACATACATACACAGAGAGACATTCTAATTTTCTCATGAAAATTAGGTTGCTTTCTCAGTATCACAGTATTAAGATTGGAAGAGACCTCACAGATCATCAAGTCCAACCCTTTACCACAGAGCTCAAGGCCAGACTTCACAGAATCACATAAACATTCTAGTTGGAAAAGACCCTCAGGATCACCATGTCCAACAGATATCCCTGCTCTACAAGGTGCACCCTGAACTGTAACCCCAAGCACCACATCCAGACAACCTTTAAACACGTCTAAGGTTGGTGACTCCACCACCTCCCTGGGCAGCTCATTCCAGTGCCTGACCACTCTTTATGGGAAAAAATGTTTCCTAATGTCCAGTCTATGCCTATCCAGTCACAGCTTGAGGCCATTCCCTCTTGTTCTATTACTAACTTCCTTTTAAGAAGAGACCAGCATCAACCTCTCCACAATGTCCTTTCAGGAAGCTGCAGACAGCAATGAGATCTCCCCTTAGCCTCCTTGTTTCCAAACTAAACAGCCCCAGGTCCCTTAATTGCTCTTCCTATGATTTAGTCTCCAGGCCCTTCCCCAGCTTCGTTGCCTTCCTCTGCACTCACTCTAGCAACCATTAGGTTCATTTACATTCACTTGTGTTCATTTATGGGACTGGATGGACAAACGGTAGTCTACCTCAAGCAGCTCACTGGTTGTTGACTTCCCTTTAGTGATTAATCATAGAATCAACCAGGTTGGAAGAGACCTCCAAGATCATCCAGTCCAACCTAGCACCCAGCCCTAGCCAGTCAACTAGACCATGGCACCGAATGCCTCATCCAGTCTATTCTTGAAGACCTCTAGGGACAGTGCCTCCATCACCTCCCTGGGCAGCCCATTCCAATGCCAATCACTCTCTCTGGGAAGAACTTCCTCCTAACATCCAGCCTATACCTACCCTGGCACAACTTGAGACTGTGTCCCCCCTTGTTCTATTGCTGGTTGCCTGGGAGAAGAGGCCACCCCCCACCTGGCTACAATGCCCCTTCAGGTAGTTGTAGACAGTAATAAGATCACCCCTGAGCCTCCTCTTCTCCAGGCTAAACAGCCCCAGCTCTCTCAGCCTTTCCTCATAGGGTTTGTGTTCCAGGCCCCTCACCAGCTTTGTTGCCCTTCTCTGGACATGCTCCAGCACCTCAACATCTTTCTTGAATTGAGGGGCCCAGAACTGGACACATCTGAGCTATCTTTATCTGAGTTATATCCACAACTAATTTGCTGCTCACAACAACCACCTGTATTGTCACCAACCACAAAAACCTTTATTATCAGTGCTGACACTGGCTTTAATAATATATATTACTGAGGCTGCATCTAAGTACTGCTCTAGGATAAACTAACTATGATATTGTTCTGGGATGTTTTTGTGGGCACAAGTCCATCTTCCTCCCAAATAAGTCTCTTAAAAGAGGTAAATGGATCTTGCACGTTTGTGGTCTTTTGGAAGGGTATAGTTTTGATCTGGGCCTGCTTAATGAATATTTATTTCCAAGGAAAAAACATTTATCACTGACATTATCCTGCAGTAAACACAGAAAAGTAGTGCATAAATCGTTTGGCAGTTGTTTGGGAAAGGTCTGAAATTAAATTGTGGTGGATTTTTGTCCCTGACAGATTTGCATGAATCTAATTACAGAACTGTCATGAACAGCTCCCTGTTTTAAAACTTTGTGATTTTCTTTTTCATTCCAATTTAGTAAGAATCCATTTTAATTAATCCTTAAAAG
Organism: Pogoniulus pusillus; assembly: GCF_015220805.1. Classification (NCBI taxonomy): domain Eukaryota; kingdom Metazoa; phylum Chordata; class Aves; order Piciformes; family Lybiidae; genus Pogoniulus; species Pogoniulus pusillus. Next base: position 26,913,169 of record NC_087275.1, read on the forward strand.
GAAAAAAAAAGTTTATTGGTAACAATATTTCAGTGGCAAATGCTCTGAGCATATTTCTCCAGAGTAAATGCATACAGCCATAGTAAACTTAAACCTCATTATCCAATCAGATAAACAGCAAATGCAAATTAAAATGTTTTTATTGTTATAATTTCAGCACCTGTTCTTTATATCAAAGCAGTTAAAATAGCAGATTGTACTTTTTTTTTCCCACAAAAATCTGATAACTTCTAATATTTAGTGAATTGTGATGGGTTTGCAGGCACACTTAGTAAATCTGCTGCAACCAGGTCATAGAAATGTTGTTCTCTTCATTCTAAGCTTTGGTGAGTGCAAAATTAGATAGAGAAACTAAGTCTTGCATCTTTACCTCCAAAAGTCAGCAACTGCAATGTTTCAGTTTCTTCTGTTAGGACATACAGTACCTTAATTTTTCTTCATTACTGTATTTAGAGCATTTAACAATTTAATTACAGTTCTATGGCTGAATTCCTGTGGGCTGTAGGGAAAATCAGGATTCTTAGATCAAAGGATTAGTAAATTTGGTTTAATGATATGCTCTCAAAAATGGACCAATTTTATTATCAGCACAAACACTGTGGTAATTATATCTGCAGTTGATGATGCCTACATTGATGGAGTTCAGAATCTTTGAGTTCCCCATATATAATCATTTGTCATTACAATGGGGATTAGATGCTTTCAGAATTTAGCTAATTATCCTTACTTCCAATGGATATTCCAAATACATCCTGAAAGAATGCATATATTCAATTTTGCATATATTCAACTAAATTTGAGTTTAGAAAATCAGGCTATATTGCTTACAAAAAGCTAAAGTTTTTCTGTGTGGTGATTATTTCCTGCAAGATACTTGCCTTGTTCAAGCTCCAGTGAGAGAAGCATATGCTAAAACATGTATGTTTATTAACCACAGAATTAAAACCAGCAGGTATTTGTTAACACAGAGAAAAAAAAACAGCAGGCTAACTGGAATTTAATAAGTCCAGTTTGCATTTATAGCCAAATGTGAGAAAGTGTTTAGTAAACTGACAGGTACCAGCACAGGTTGGGGGCTGTCCTGATGCAGAACAGTTCCATGGAAAAAGACCTTAGAGTCTTGGTGGACATTAAGTTCTGCAGAGGCCAGCTATGTGCCCTTGTGGCCAAGAGAGCCAATGGCATCCTGGGGGGCATCAGGAAAAGTGTGTCCAGCAGGTCTAGTTAAAGAGAGACAGGGACCTGCTGGAGAGAGTGCAGCAGAGAGTCATGAGAGTGACTGGGGGACTTGACCATCTCCTCTATGAAGAGTGACTGAGAGCCCTAGGGTTGTTTAGTCTGGAGAAGAGAAGACTGAGAGGAGATCTGGTCAATGTATACAAATATCTGAGGGGTGGGTGTCAAGTGGATGGGGCCAATCTCTTTTTGGTGGTCACCAGCAGTAAGACAAGGAGCAATGGCTACAAACTGGAACACAGATGGTTTCAGCTCAACATGAGGAGAAACTTCTTCACAGTGAGAGTGACAGAGCCCTGGAACAGGCTGCCCGGAGAGGTTGTGGAGTCTCCCTCTCTGGAGATATCCAGAACCCACCTGGTTGAGTTCCTGTGTGATCTGCTCTAGCTGATCCTGCTCTGGTAGGGGAGTTGGACTGGTTTATCTTTCAAGGTCCCTTCCAGCCCCTAATGTTCTCTGATTATGTGAAAATTTCTTTTTAAGAATCTCTGGCATAGTCATGTCATAGTCGTGCTTGGACATTACTTACTTATATGAATTGTGAATTCAAAACTGATTTGCTAAGGCTGCTTCCTTTATATAATTAAGTTTGTAAAGCTTCAGTAGGGCCTATACATATTAAGCTCTTTTTTCTTCCTTTTTAGTATTCTTGATTTTAGCAGGAACACCATATTGAAGAATATGACCATACATTTATCTCATACATTTAGCTATACTGGTTTTCAGGGCTGTACTAGTTTTAATAACAGAAAGCCATCTGGCTCTATGAGGTTTCTTACATGTGTAACTTCTCGCACAATCATTCTTACAGCTCATTTCATAGTTCATCATCTTGTAAATTTCCAGTTAGGACTTGGTTTAGTTTGTTAGAAATTAGGTTGTTTACATATATTTTTTTTTTTAATTTTTCATGCTCAGATATTCTTTTTTCTCTTTTCCTCTGAGAGAGAGAGCACTTCTTTTTTTCCATCTTTTTTTACTGTGTCTTATTTCAGGGAAATTTTACTGTAGCCATTACACATCTGTGATTCTGGCAGACAGAATCCCCTTTTGAAATGGTTTATTATACCAATAACACCCATAGTAGGATATTGTAATGCATATTTCTATACAGATTTTTAAATTGTAAGTAATTTGTGGGGCTTTTTTCCCCAGCTATTGTTGGCTACTGACAACTGTGCTGTTGCTCATTTTCATGTCAGTACAGAAACCATAAAATATTGTAGCAAAACTATTGTATGTAAAATTATAAAGCATCATTCTTCAGATATTGATTGCCAAAAGTGGTTTGTTTTTAATTTTTCACATTGGAATACATATTTCATCTATATTAAGTGATTCTTATTGAGAAACATCTAATGTGGTATTCAGAGTGGGTTGTTTTTTTTTTCTGCTGCAGGTCAGTAAAACCCAATTAACCATAACTTAGAACTGAGTATAATCAAACACACTTTCCAAACAGATCTGTCAGTAACGCAGTGCTTGGTGACTGATTTGTACACAAACAGGCAAGGAAGTGAATTTGTACAGAACGTTGTCTTTCTCTGACAGATAAAGACAAATTCGAAGCAGTGAAAATTAACTGGCGTTCGTGTCTCTAGCACTCAGATTTCTCTTTTGTAGTGCAATAAGATAGCTCTTTCCCCAAAGGCTACTGTCACTTTAGCTGCTAATGATTTTCTGTTATCCTTTTTTGTTAAAAATTAGAGTTTTTTTCAAGTCTGCTAACCATGTTACAAAATCTCCTAAGGCACTGTTGATAACTAACTGCTTGAAGCCATTCTCGTCATCGTGGAAGACAGATGGAGTGTGAGCATGAGACATGAGTTTGCGTGTACACATATATGCATGTTTTCTTCTTTTCCTTCTTGGATACCCTTGGATACCACAACCATCCAGTTGTGGGTTTCATTTATAGAAGGTCAGCTGTATTACCTTTGTTTGTAGCAGCTGTGGTCTCAGCAAAGGCAAAAACCTGACCTATACATCAGACATTATATGCCTCTTCATAGACCACTAATTCTAAACATGTAGGGAGATGCCATTTATCAATTCTGAAGTGTCAGGATGTATTTAATCAATCTTTAATATTTAGAAAATTGTTCTAGTCAGTAAGTATATAGACACGTTCTTATTTGATCACTTTAACTTTTCAAGCACAGTAAGTGCCTTTTTGGGTGGATAAGATGAGGTGATATTCAGATCTGCTGAGAAGAAGGCTAGGTAACTTGAATGCCTGAGTGCATCCTGGCACTTTTTAGTATCACATAAGCATAGAATTAACCAGGTTGGAAAAAAAAAAACTTTGAGACCATCACGTCCAACCTATTACCTAACAGCATCTAATCAGCTAAACCATGACACCAGGTGCCAAATCCAATCTCTTTTTAAACGCTTCCACCCCCTCGCCAAGCAGCCCATTCCAATGCCAATCATTCTTTCTCTTAAGAACTTCTTCCTAACATCCAGCCTGAAACTCCCCCAGCTTGAAACTGTGTCCTCTAGTTCCGTCACTGGGTGCCTAGGAGGAGAGACCAATCCTCACCTGGCTACAACCCCCTTTCAGGTAGAGTAGCGAAGTCGTTCCCCCCCCTCCCCGAGTCTCCTCCAGGCTAAGCACCCTCAGCCTCTCCTTACAGGGCTGTGTTCCAGGGCTCTCACCAGCCTTGTTCACAGTATCACAGTATCATCAGGGTTGGAAGAGACCTCATAGATCATCAAGTCCAACCCTCTACCACAGAGCTCAAGGCCAGACCATGGTACCACGTGCCACGTCCAACCTTGCCTTGAACTGCCCCAGGGACGACGACTCCACCACCTCCCCGGGCAGCCCATTCCAGTGTCCAATGACTCTCTCAGTGAAGAACTTTCTCCTCACCTCCAGCCTAAATCTCCCCTGGCACAGCCTGAGGCTGTGTCCTCTTGTTCTGGCGCTGGCCACCTGAGAGAAGAGAGCAACCTCCTCCTGGCCACAACCACCCCTCAGGTAGTTGTAGACAGCAATAGGGTCACCCCTGAGCCTCCTCTTCTCCAGGCTAACCAATCCCAGCTCCCTCAGCCTCTCCTCATAGGGCTTGTGCTCAAGGCCTCTCCCCAGCCTTGTTGCCCTTCTCTGGACACGTTCGAGCACCTCAACATCTTTCTTAAATGGAGAGGCCCAGAACCGGACACACTACTCAAGACATGGCCTAAGCAGCGCTGAGTACGGGTGCAGAATGACTTCCCTGGTCCTGCTGGCCACACTATTCCTGATAGAGGCCTTCTTACATTTTATCCTGTTGCTTAAATACGCAAAATTTTAGTCACAAATGACATTTTGTGAAGGTGCAATCCACTTTATGTTCAAGGAGTATAGTCATGGAAGATTTGGAGGCATTTTATGGTTTTATCCACTTATATTTCTTACATTCAGATTAATAAAAAATAGATATTTGGATCATCGACAGCCTGAGCTTATAAAACCAGGCTCTCCAGAGAGATTGTGGAAATCTCCTTCTCTGGAGACTTTCAAGGCCCATCTGGATGCCTTCCTCTGTGAGCTGAGCTAGACTGTAAGGTCCTGCTCTGGCAGGGGGGTTTGTTAAGGAGGGATTTCAATCTAGGTTAGAGGTGAATTGTAATGAGGCCGATATAAAATTAGTAAATAGATTATTAAATATATAAAGAAAAGTTCCCCAAACTAATTTCCAGTTACACACAGATTCTGTACCAGCGGCTGGTAAAGCTCTTTTGCAGAATGTATCTATACAGTCAGATTAAATGGTTTAGGAAAGGCCTTTAGAAAATGTTTACAACTGGAGAGCCTTGCAGCACCAACTGCCGCTTAAAGCCTAAACTGTCACAAACGTGAGTAAAGAAGAGTTAGTTTACTCACTGTTTAAGAGTCTCAGTAGTTGCGATCCAAAGCACAAACGGGGGGAATTAGGTCGCAGCGACGCGGTGGCCTTCCACGTGGCGATGGTGCGGCAGGGCTGTGCTGCGTGTGTAGCTCAGGCTGAGCACGGCGGCCGAGAAGGCCCAGGGACACGAGGCAAGGGCTCCATGGCTCTCAGGAAAGCATCGGAGCCACCTGGGCAAAGCAGGATCCGGGTTTGCGGGCGGGAGCAGTCTGCTTGGGCGTGGTGTACGGCAATGCGTCGGCTCTCGGGCTGGGGCGGCGGGCTGGCAGGTCCCAGTGTCGCAACTGATTTGCTAGGTCGTTGCCTACATTCGGCCAGAGTCAAAGGGACTCGGGTTCGGCTGAACTGAAGTGGACAGCTGTATCCCCGCGTGGGGCAAGCCCTTTCAGTCCCTCGTCTCAGTGCGGGAGACAGGCAGGCTGAGGGCTGCCGGTCGTGGGGGAGACAAGTCCCCAGCTAGGCGCCGTGCGGTGTCCTGGCACACAGAGGCACGCAAGGCAAACGGGTAGCGAACAAAACAAAAGCAGCAGCAGCAGCAAACAAACAAGTTTGCAAGGTTTTTAAGCATTTTGACAAGCGTCTTTGGCCAACAGCAACAGATAAAACCACCCCTAGAACCAATCCTGAGTTATTTCTCCAAAAAGACAGAGGCACATACCTAGCATCCGTGACCTGCGTTCGCCACAAACAAAGCAAGCTGCAAAACAAGGCCAAATACGGTGTCTGCGATAGGCTGAGAGACGCCGAGGCTTTTGTCTGCCCTCCCGCGCTTCTTCAACCCAGCAATAAGAAGGGGGGAGGGAGCGCCAAGGTGGATATTCAGGCAGGTGTTTGGGGCATGTGATGGATAGGTATTCTAGGTGTAATTTGGACCTTCTACCACAGGGTTGGACTCGATGAACTCTTTGAATCCCTTCCAACCCCTGACATCCTGTGATCCTGTGAACCAAGATTTAGGTAGAGCTGAGTAAGGGGCGCCGTGTGCTAGACGTTATGCTGGGGAATTCGAAAGGGCACAGGTGCAGGCAGCTTTTGCTCCAGGCGGTAGATGGCTGACGAGAGAGGAAGTGTTCCTTGCTGTGGATCAGCCCAGAGACAAGATGGCTGGCGTGCGTTTGGTTGCTTGTTCTTCCTTCGGCCTGCAAAATGTAAGTTACATTTCTCAGGACCAATTAATTGAAATAAGAGACCCTATGGAATGCAGTCCTTTATTTTTGACAAAGAATCAGTACTTTCAGCCCTAGGGCTTTAGGAACTCGGAATATTTGTTTCGTTTTGCTTAGTTCTGTGGGGGGTATTTGTATGCAGTTTCAGGGCATTGCCGGCACAGTGTGGTGTAACGAACTGAGTTGGTTATGATGACTGCATTTTGTCACTCAAAGAGGCATTCGGGTTTTGTCTTAAGTGCTTGTGGGTTTTAAAACCTTCACGAGTAATCTAGAGGAGAAAATGTGTTGGTTAATTCTCTGTCACTGCATGTTAAGCGCTACTACCAATATGCCAGTGGTTCTAAAATACTGATTTTTTTAAAATCTAATTCTCTGGAGAAGAGGAGGCTCAGGGGTGACCTCATTGCTGTCTACAACTACCTGAGGGGAGGTTGTGGCCAGGAGGAGGTTGCTCTCTTCTCTCAGGTGGCCAGCACCAGAACGAGAGGACACAGCCTCAGGCTGTGCCAGGGGAGATTTAGGCTGGAGGTGAGGAGAAAGTTCTTCACTGAGAGAGTCATTGGACACTGGAATGGGCTGCCCGGGGAGGTGGTGGAGTCGCCGTCCCTGGAGCTGTTCAAGGCAGGATTGGACGCGGCACTTGGTGCCATGGTCTGGCCTTGAGCTCTGTGGTAAAGGGTTGGACTTGATGATCTATGAGGTTTCTTCCAACCCTGATGATACTGTGATACTGTGATAATTCTGACAGAACTATAGACCATATTATTTAGATATGAGATGGTGCAGATGATTCTTTTAAAATAAATAATAACTGAAATCCATTTGTCCTGTGAAATGAACCTCAAAACTCATGCAGAGTTGTGAAGTAGGTAAGTTTTATTACAGCGCTGGGTGCAGGCAGGATCGCTCCGTCAGTCCTGCACACCCCATGCTGGCACCAGCCACAGTTCCATCAGTCCTGCACACCCCATGCTGGCACCAGCCACAGTTTATGTCACAAGAGCATGCATATTCATAATAGGAGGTAGGGTTATTACCATTATTTATTGGAGTTCACTAACATAAATATTTTCCCATTCTTCACCCCAATTCAAACCATTCCAACCCTGTTGGTCTGGAATGGTTATAATCTGCGATGAACGTCACACACAGTCTTCCTTCCAGGGTCTTTGTCATTTCTGGTCAAGCAGACCTTTTTTTGCTGCTGATGTCAAGATTTCCCTGCTTCTCCTTTATCTCCTTCCTGCTTCCCTTAGTCACTGCAGGCCTGGGTCTTTACAAGATTGCTTATCACAGGTTTCCAACTAGTAGCTGCAGACACTCCTGCAGTAGCCCTTGTTTAGGTTTGCAGATTATCAGCTGATTGCTATAAACAAACATCTCTATGGAGTTTGGTGTTTTACGGTTTGTCACACACACTCTCAAAATGAGCATCTGCTCTATGAGACCTTTTTACCAGCATTCCTTGATTTTTCTTGTATCACGTTGGTAGAATCAAAAGAATTCATAAATGCTGAATAAAGAGGAGTTGGTCTAAGTATAGGTTACAGGGATATTTTAATACTTACTTTATTAAGAAAAAATAGAAGTTGCAGTTGGAAATCAAGCCAACATATACAAAAGACACAGAATGGAACTAAATTAACTTAGAGAGAGGAGAGAGGCTGAAAGCCTCCCTGCTCACGTACTGCAAAAAGCTTTAGCTTAGTTCAAACTGTCCCTGAAGTCTGTCCAGTTCATGACAACTTTCTAAGACTTAAAAGTTTCTGTGTTGTAGCTACATAGAGTCATGAAGCAACTTTATGATATGATATGATTAAAGGTGCAGAATAAATTTGGTTTTTCTTTTTTTTGGTCTTTCAACACATGGCATTGTGCATAGCTAGGTGTGCTTTGTCTTTCTCTGAAACAGCAATGTGCTGATGACTTGAAGAATGCCAAATGTTAGCTTGTGGATATCCAGCAAAAGGCAAAGCCAGCGATGCCTAGTAAACTGCTTTTCTCCTACTTAAACATAAGTCTGTAAAATGTGCCTTTATTCTATCTTTTTTTAAGCAGAAATAGGGTTAAAACAGATTTAGTTTTGATGCAGAAGATAAATATGTACTGAATATTGTACATGGAAGAAGGTTACCAGTAGGGTAACAACCTGCATAAAAACTTGTATAGTTTGATGCAGTTATTGAATGTCTGGAGTGCAGTAAATTAGAACAAATTGAGAACGACAATTTAGTTTGATTAAAACCAGGGGAAATTAATGGACATTTAAAATAAAATAAGCTAAAAAAAGGAGCAGAGGAATGATAGGAAAATGGTGGCAGACAAGTAAAATATAAAGCATAGCAAAAGGAGTAAGTTCAAGTCGCACTGAGGCTACAAGAAATAGAAGTGAACATTTAATGGATTAACAATTAAGTGTGTTTCAGAAACAATTTTGCTCATCTTTCCTCTCTGCTAATGCTACATATGAGATATGTTAGGAGATCTGTAAGGAAATGACACCTTTATAAATTTGTTGCATAAAAAGTGTGCTTTTCCTCCAAAACCTGAAGTTACTTCTCTGGTATTTATGCCCATAATATGGGTCTTAAGGGTAAGCGTATGTAACTTATGGCTTTTGGCTGATTGAGAAAAGAATATTTGTGTTGCCTTTCTGATAAAGGCAAGGGAAATTACAGAAGTATCAATTATGCTTGTTTGAATGGGAAGCAGAAATCTGACAGGAAGTCTTCAGCTTGACGATTTCACCCCATTAGTCTCAATTCACAAGAGGCAGTCTCTGCTAATTACTTTCTGTTACTTTTTGGTTTACCTTTAAGTCAATATATAGCTCATGGCAATGTATTTCCTCACCTTTGGGTTTTCTGACTTACTCCTTCGAATGATTGCAAAGGTTTTGGTAGAAAGAGAGAGATTGAACACTACCTACTTCACAGAATAGAAATAAACAGCATGTTTATGTATTGCTTTATGGAACAAATTAAAAGCTATATAGTTCAGTTATGGAACTGAATAGATTAGTAAATTGATAATTAATCGTCCTTGACAACATAGAAAGCTTTACATGCTTTTATTAATTCTAAAGATGTTAAAGGTGCAGAATAAATTTGGTTTTTCTTTTGTTTGGTCTTTCAGCACATGGCATTGTGCATAGCTAGGTGTGCTTTGTCTTTCTCTGAAACAGCAATGTGCTGATGACTTGAAGAATGCCAAATGTTAGCTTGTGGATATCCAGCAAAAGGCAAAACCAGCGATGCCTAGTAAACTGCTTTTCTCCTACTTAAACATGAGTCTGTAAAATGTGACTTTGTTCTGCCTTTTTTTTAAGCAGAAATAGGGTTAAAACAGATTTAGTTTTGATGCAGAAGAATAAGTGAATGACTGAATTCAGCAGAGCTTTACTTCTCCAAATATTATCTTTCTCAGGTATAGTTTATTAAATCTTGAAAGAAGGAATAGACATTACCTAGTTATTGTAAAACTGTATTATTATCAAAGCTGTTGCTGAATTAGCATTTCCCCTCTCTTTTCTTTGCTTATGAACAATTTATTTTTAATTAATAGAAATAATATCTTGGTTTTCTTTTTTTTTAACCTTTAATATCACAGGGCATTAAAGACAGCCTGGGGAGACTGATGGGTCCTATAGACATTATTCACAAGAAGAAGGTACCAGCTTTGCAAAGTGCTACACCAAGGGAAGCAGCAAATATACAAGAAAAGCTGACTCAACTTAATTTGCAATGGGAGAAAGTTAACAAGACGTACAGGGACCGGCAGGCGTAAGTAGCTTTTAACGATTGCCGTTTTCCAAACCAGGCTCTTCAGACAATGCTGAAAACTTTACGTTGGAAGTTTAGTTTGATACCTTAAAACCCACAGATTGACATTTGCCAGACTAGATAGATTTTTTTTTTATGCTATGCATATGTGTAAAAAAACGCCTTATCACAGACACTGGCTTCAAAACTGTTTTAATTGTTCTGATAAAAATAACTTAATGTGCAGATAATGATTGTGTCATAGGAAGAGATGAATCTAAACGTGGGAACAGTGACTAGAAGGGGAAAGAAATACATATATGTGTGTGTGTATATATACGTATATATATATTCCTTTAGGCTAGGCTGCACTGATTTTGTCCTACAACTCCAAGTCTTGGTAACTTTTGTCTTTTCGTTGTTTTTTAGTATTGGTCAGCAGCTGTCATTTTCAGATTTGTGCACGCATTTTATTTCTGCTGCCAGCCAGTCACTAGCTTTGATTTTTAGGTTGATGGATAGAAAAGCTTTAAAAAAATAGTGATCAGAAGAATTCATACTAAAGCATATAATTTGGTAATCTTCATGTCATCTCTGCTTTGTTTCAACTTTTAAAGTGTAAGAAACAAAGACAAATTTATAAGTTTTTCAGACACACAATCGTAAAATTGTCAGGAGGGGTGCAAGCAAAGGAACTTCTGGGCCCAGAGGTGCCAGCTGATGTCTGAAGGAAGTCTAGCTGATATCTATCAGCATTTAGCAAGCCTCAGCCTTTGGTGCTTGTTGTGGGGTGGTCACACCTGCCACAGACACCTTTACTATCTCCCTGCCACTAGTATATAGCAGGGAGATCCATGCTGGCTGAAAGCCTGGGCCACCAGCACTGCCATGCTGTTATCCCTTATTTAGACTGCAGTGATATTTAGCCAGCAGCAGTATTGTGAGATGAAATAAATGAATGTTTATTGAGTATTTCCAGGTCATCAGATAAAGACACTAGAGAAGTGTGAAGTATGATTATTCTCCTGCTGGAGTTTGCCCGGAGGAGTCGTCTTAATGGTGTTGATAAGCTTGATTGCTTTCTGGAACTGCATGCTTTGCTTTTTACTTCAAATCTTTTGTTTGTGTCACTCCGTAAGAGGTGTTTCTTACAGCTTCTGCAGTTTTGCAGAGTGCATTTAGACTTCACACGACAATGTGGCTATTAGCATTTTGCTCCTAGCAGTTTGTACCTGTAAGGGGTAGAAGTATCAGTGTATGTCCATCCTTGAAGTGTGGATGAAGCTGTGTTCATGAGATATGCTACTGATGATGATGTTTCAGAGCAGTTTTGTATTTACTATTGGAGTAAATTGCATCTGGGTGAATGTAAGTCTTGCATGTTTGAAAGGTTACAGAAACAAATGTACTATATTCATTTCAGTAGATTTGTTTTAGGAAATCAGCTGTAATGATTTGCAAATCATCTTTTAATCACCATGATAGATGGAAGAACAAAACAACTTTCCTTGTAAGTTACTAGCTGAGAAGTTACTCTAAATCTCACAGAAACTCGTAGAAACATGCATGCTGATTTCTTTTCCGTGAAATGCAAGCCCTGATTCCTATCTAAGTGCTTTGCAATTAGCTTTCTACTGAGGTCCTTTTAATTAGAAATCAAAATAGATTTTCAGTTTGTTTTACAACAGAGCACATGCCAGTTTGGCAGAAACTCATTGTGATGATAAATACTCAAATAGCTACATGAGTCCAGTTCTTCTACAGTATTTGAAAGCTTTGCTTCGTGCTGTTACTTAAGCATGTTTCCTGTCTTTTAATAAGTAGTCATGCTGAAAGATAGTAGGCAGTGTTTCACTGGAAAAGTGCAACCAAAACTGTTGTGCTCATCCTAGTGTGCTCTTTAAATTACATTAGAAACCTAGGATGAATGCAATCTTTTACCTGTTTCACAAGCTCATGGCAACATTAGGTTGTATTTCTAACGTAATACAGCAGCAGATGTTGTAGATGCAATCTGTCGCCGTTGTGTTCTGTTGATCACTAATATAATCATGATATTAAGAAAAATATATGCAAGATTCTCCTTATTTTTTAATTTAAGTTACTCAAAAATGCCTAACACAGATGTAAAACTGAGGACTCATCTGGCTGTGGTATCTGGATCATATCCAGCCTATGTACTCTGATTGCTTAGATAAAAATGTATAAATATCATATGATATGCTGAAACATCTGGATTCAGCCCAAGTGATGTATTCACAGTATACTTTTCAAATTATAAGATAACATTTTAGAGTAATATTTGTAAGCAGTTAATGTGTGTGAAGCCAGAGAGTATCAGAATACTGATAAAAGCTCCTTGCTTAAGTATAGATTTCTAGGAACATCTAGATGCTTGAAGACATGACTTTGCATGTCCTTAATGCCTTACTTCAGAGGGATGCAGCTCTCCAGTTCATCCTGTGGCAAATTCTGTACATATTTCTCACTAACATTCCACTATAAAACTGTGATTAGGAGTGAATCCTCATGTGCCTGGCCATTATACAACTATTTAACCTTGCAGAGTGTCTAATCATCCAAATTGAAAACAAAAGATAAAACAGTCCCATTTAGAAGCTTTATATATATATATGTTGTTTTGCTTTGTTTTGTTTTTGGTAGCCTTGAATGTCAGATCTATCTTAAGGAACATAAAAGTAGAATAGTAGTTCTACATGACTCATTCAGTATTTGTTAGATGTCCTAGAGTGCTGTTTAGGCCATTTTACAAGTTTCCCTGTTGTGGATCCTCAGTTTCCATCTTTGCCACCATCAGCGTTCTGCAAATGTGAAGTCATTGAAACATCAATCATCTGATCTATCTTTAGCTATCCAAGGTTTAGTTACCTATTTTACAGTACTTGTCTATATTATTCTCAATTAGTTACTCCTACACAATTCTTTCACATGTAAGTAACTGTACGGTGCAGTATACAACTGATCCATTGACACCTCAGGAGACTAGATGAGATAAAATTACATGCATTAGATAGATAAAATTAGATGCATTAGATAGATAAAATTAAGGGAGATTAATCATGGCCTAGAGAATATAACGAAACAATGTAATCAAATGTATGTCTAAACATGTTTTTTTGTTTCACTAAGTCCAGTTGGCATTTGTTTGTTCCTTGCCTTAACTCCAACAAAATGGATGAGAAGAGTGAATGCTGAGTTGCTTCTTTTCAGTACAGGGAGAAAAGCAACTTGTGTAAGGCCTAACTATTTTGAGAGAAAGACAGATAGTGTCTGCTTCCTTATCTAAGACTATCCACTCACATATTTCTGTTGAGATTGTAAGTCCTGTTATTAGACTTGCCCTTGGCTCAGGATTCAAGATGGAAGTGAAAACCAGGACAGATGGGTTCATCCTCAGTGAGAGCAGGGAAATACTTCCTTTCTAATGTCAATCTCAGAATAGCTACCATGTTTTAGCTACATGCAGGGTCAAATCTTTCTTTTTTTTTTCTTAACTTTCTTTCACAGAAAAATGGAGGCAGCTTGTAATATTTGACTCTTACAACCACATTGGTTGCTTATTTACTTCTGTAACGTTACTTACTTTATAGAAATGCTCTCCATAGCAGTTGTCTTAGAAACTAACTGTTGCAACAGATTCACCACTTGATTTGCCTGCGTATTATTGCACCATCACGTTACCATATGGGCAAGTTTCATTTACTCCTTAATTGCTTGAGAATATGTATAAAATAATTTGCAACAAACAGGTATAATAGAATGTAAAAATACTTTTATTATAGGCAATATAGGTAAGATGTTTTTCCATATTTATAATGTCAGAACCCCCAAAACTTAAGGGAATATCTTTATTGCCCCATTTATAGCTAGAAAGATTTAATTTACATCATAAGCTGCAAAATATTTTTACCCTGTATATGACTATTAAAATGTCTCTTTTAACAGGGAATAGCTGCAAGTGAAATTTAAGTTTATTTGTTAAAGTTTAAGTAGGAAGTTTGTGACAGGATGTGAAATAATATTGCACCTTTTGAGGAGAGAGTTGTGTTGGTTAAATCATTGTCATACAGGTGGTTTTAGGGCTTTAATACAGACAGTTTTTGATACAGGGACTGAAGATATCTGTATAGTAAAAGGAAGTGGAAATAACTTACTCAGAATTGAATAAGTAGATCTGATCATCTTATCTGAAACAGGATGTGTTTGTGCTCTGAAAGTGTTCCAGCTGAAAAAGAATCCTGATAATTAGAATAACTTAGCATAACTTTATTGTGAAATACTCAGTGACAAAAATGCATTGCATTCATACTGGAATTGTTGTAGTGACTCTTTGTGCTGTACAAACAGAAAGAATTTCACTGAAACGTCTGGGAAGTGTTACAGCTTAGTCATGAATATGTGGGCTGTAGGACTGTGGGGGTGTGAATATGTATGAAGACAAATATGAGCAGAAGCAAATACTCTCTGAGCTGTCTGGATATGCACTGTCTTGAGCCTTCATATCAGATATGAAAAATAACATGACACTGTGGTCAGTGTCACAAGCTATGAGACTCAGCAGAAATGCAGAGCGTACTTGCTTCAGGGACAATGCTATGTTAGCGCAAGTATGCAGTTTCACAGAGAGTCCTGATTTATACCCAACCATCTCAAAACACTGGCAGAGCTCATTCATCCTTAGCTACATCCATCTGTGCAGGCATAGCCTAAGAAGGTTTCAGTATATCCTCAGGTCTCGAACTTTATTTGCAGTGAGTTATATTACTTTCCATAAGAGCTGACAATTAAAGTCTGCTTTCACTGTTGGTATTGAATCATTATGTTGTGCTATGTGAGAATTTCTCAGCCTGGTGAGTCTTTAACTGGGTCAGCTGTGCACTGAATCTTGCAGAAACTGATATTAAATTCAGGATATGTTGGACGTACTAAGACGAGTTCCTTTGCAGAATTCCCTTGATGCTTTTTAAGGAATTGCAGCTCTCTAGTTGCCATGGTGCAGCGTACACCTTCCTTTAAGTGCACTCCTCCTGGGAGAGCACTTTTTGACAGCAGAGGGAGCCTAGTCTTTTAACATCTGTAGCTAAAGGCAGAAGTTACCATTTTCCACTTTACACAGTTATCACCACTGTTGTTTCTCATCTGTGTTCATGATGCAGCTATCATCTAACAAATACAGTTTGGTTTCTTCTTCCAAGACAGTTAGGATGCAGTTATCTTTCTTTTTATTGAATGCTTTACATGTACCCTTGTGTGTTGAAGTTACAAAAAATTGTGGAGTGATTTGAGTTGGAAGGGACCTTAAAGATCATCTAGTTCCAACTCGACTGCCATGGCCTGGGACACCTTCCACTACTCCCTGTCCAACCTGGTCCTTGAAAACTTCCTGGGAGGGGCATCCACAACATCTCTGGGCAACCAATTCCAGTGTCTCACCATCCTCACTGTAAAGAATTTCTTCCTAACATCCAGCCTAAATATACGCTCCTCCAGATTAAAGCCATTCCAACTCATCTTGTCACTACAAACCATTATAAAAAGTCCCTCCCCAAGAGGGATATCTCCTCGAAGAAGATGTGCCTTGTGATCAGAGGGCTGGAGCACCTCTCCTATGAGGACAAGCTGTGAGAGTAGGGGTTCTTCAGCATGGAGAAGGTTTCAAGGAGACCTTGCAGTGGCCTTCCAGTATCTGAAGGGAGTCTACAGGAAGGCTGGGGAGGTCTTATAATGACAGGATGAGGAGTAATGGGTTTAAACTGGCAGAGGGGAGATTTAAACTAGATGTTACAAAGAAGTTCTTTGCAGTGAGGGTGGTGAAACACTGGAACAGGATGCCCAGAGCAGTTGTGGATGCCTCTCCTGGGAAGTTTTCAAGGCCAGGTTGGGCAGGGACTAGTGGAAGGTGCCCCAGGCCACGGCAGGCGAGTTGGCTGCTCCCTCCTTGGAGGTGTTCAAGGCTAGGTTGGATGAGACCTTGAGTGACCTGTTCTAGTGAGAGGATGTTGGAACTAGGTGATCTTTGAGGTCCCTTCCAACCTAAACCATTCTGCATTTGCAGTAGAAAGCAGAAAGTTTTGTGGTAGTCACAGACATTGATATGAATAGTTTTGAGACTAAAAAATCAGCCTTCTCCCCTTGTAACCTTTAGCAATTCAGTAAAGTTCATTTGCTTTCAAGTTCCCTTCTCTTGAAGGACAAGTCAGTATTTGAGGTGATTTGGGCAACATCCAGACAGTGTCTCTGGTTTGATCCAGAATATTGTGGGAATCAACATGAACAAAGCCTGTTTGTATTGGTACGTTCTTACAGCACTAGATATACCAATAATTGCTCGAGTACTCTCTGTTGTAAGAAAAAAATGTAGTTTATACTCTTGAGATTAATTTATTTTTATATTTATTTATCTGAGGAACCACAAATACAGTTTTATTTAATACAGAATAAACAAACAGAGCATTCCAGAAATTTTCTGTCAAACTAGACAAAATGCCTACTTTCTATTTACTGCTACTTTGGGGGAACTGCACCATTCATCAGTTGCAAGTAGTTCTTTATAATGTGATATTCTTTGTTGCTTCTTGGAATATATAATTTCCATTTAGATTAGACTTTCATTTTATGATATTTCATCTGACTGGTAATTATCATAAGTGTCCAGTTTCTTTTCCAGTAAAAGAAGGATTAATTCATAGCATGAGGTTGGAAATGTTCTTTCAAAAGTTCAGTGAAGTAAAATAAGACTGACAATCATTTTGGTGTCCTTCTATATCATTATGCCTGATAGTATTCAGGAAAATTTAGTTTAGTAGTGACTTCATTAAGACCTTGAGGCAATTTTCAATCTATTAGGGCAACATGAGGATAATACTGTAAAATTGCACAGCCTCAGTTTTGAAGGGATTATCACATTTATTCTCCCTATTCAGAAGTCTTTTATGACAACAACAAAATTAAAAAGAAGTGGAGTGCCAAGTCTGTAAAATGATAACCACAAAAAAAATGATATATGTTTCCCATAGAGTGCAAGACATACCTGTGTTGGTGATCTCTGCATGTATTAAAAGGGTGAATGGAATACAGATGCAAATAAAGTGGATTGCAGTGGCCTTGTGCTTGTTTCTCTGGAGTGATAAAACAAATAGAGTACTCTTTTTTCTCCTCAGCAACCGAATTTTCAAAATTCTATAACAACTAAATTACCTTTGAGACTGATTCTTCCTTGTCAAATCTGGTTGAAATTGGGGGGGGGGGGGGGGGGGGGGGGGGAGAGCTAGAAGATCTGTTGGAAATGAGTGTTGGAGCACAATCATTGAAATCTCATTTTCTTAGGCTAAAACAATAGAAAGAAAATATATCTTTTATTTGCTCTTGTAAAACTATTTTATCTTCTTAAACGGTACACATTCTGAAATTCACATTTTGTGAATTTGGGGTTGTAGTGCCACTCCAGGAGCATTTGTCTCCTGTGACCCATGAGATTGTCTCCCGACTACTGCTCTCTAAAAAAAAAAAAAAAATCAACACCTTCTGTATCTTTTTCTGGCTGTAAAACACTAGATAGTTCTACTCATGTCTCATGCAGTTATTGATGCCATGTGAAGATACTCTGAACAGTGATGGAAGTTGTCTTACCTATTAAACAGTCCTTAAGTGAATTGTGTGTTCAGTCGTGTTAGCCTTCTATTTGGTTTCACTCATGCGTGTGGCTAAACTCATAACATCCTACAAAATTATATTATTGTTGTTTTATAAATAAGAGAGGGAGAACTGTGATATTCAAGCAGTTTTGTAATAACAGATACAGATATTCTGTTGTTTTTTTTTCAGGAAGAGAACCTTAAATTCAGTCTCAGCCTTTTACAGACCATAGCACCGTTTCTCTCAAGTACCGTCTTTATGAGCACACAGAGGGGCTGAGATACTGCAGCAGAAGGTGTTTAAAAATATCAAAGTGCTTGGAAATTGTTTGCATTTTAATGAGTAGGGAAACTATTGTCAGGTTATACTGTGTCTTGTGGATTGTTTTCTGCTTTAGAAAAGACTGCAGTCTTCACTTAAGTTTTGAGATGTTTTGTTCTTTTTCTTTTCATTTTTCTCTGTTGTCTTTTTTCCCTTCTTTTCTTTTCCCCTTTTGCCTTCCCCTTTTGCCTTCCCCCTTGCCCCTTTCCTTCCCCTTTTGTTTTTCCTTTTGCCTTCCCCTTTCCCCTGCTTTCTTTTTGCCTTGTTTTGGGTTTGTTTGGTTGTTGTGTTTTGTTTTGTTTCTTCTCTGCTTTCTGCATGTTGTATATCTGAGAAGAGGCAATCTCTAAGACAGGATTAGACACAGCAGAGAACTGGGCTGCAGGAGAGTTGCCTGATCTCTGTGTAAAACACTGCAGGACCACTCTGGGAACGCCACTAGGGGGCAGTTTTGTAGTGAAAGTGCTCTCAATGGTGTGCAAAACAAACTAACACGAAAATTGCTTTTCCCGTCTTTTCAGTGCATTTTCTCTTTCTGTCAGGACACAAGATATCCTCTGACTAGCTGGAAACTGAGATAAAACGTAAATCTGGGAAATCACTGAGCCGTCCTTTCCCTCTCAGATTCACGGGCCTTCATGTACATCAAAAATGTGGCACAGAGACTTACTCTTAGGAATCTTTTTCCTCTGGACTTTTTAAGGCTCTTCCATCCTTCCTGATGTATTTCTATTTTCCCTCTGATTCCAGTGTAGAAGTGGTAGGATGAAGAATTTGCACTGAGGTTTTTATATCATGGAATGATATATTCTTGTTTTTTCCTAAGCAATTGAAAGGCTGGCTAACATTTTACAGTTAGTATTATTTTCAGACAACATTATTCTGATGTAATCAATCAAGAAAATGAGGTTAGAAAACACGTAGTTCCAATGCAGATACCCCACACTCAAACATATTTTATGCAATATTCTTTATTCTTCCTTTTGCAGTACATCCAACTGTGTACTTTGTGTTTATAGCATTTGACAACATGGTAGATAAGTGGAAAACCAGAAGGCATAGAAATACTTAACAGAATAATGTTACATTTTCATATTGTCAGGGTGATTAATGACAAGCACCGATGTTTGCTGGTAAGGAAAAGGAGCAAATGTTGCTGCAGTTCTGAATTGATACTCTTTAGTATACTGTGGGAGTCAGCAAGCCTAGAAATAAATTCCTCTCATAACTACGAGGCTCTCCTTGTCCTCAGAACAACAATTCTCTCTATTATCTTTAACTCCCATGGCATGATTATAATGCCAGTTTAACTGCATTTCTTCTTTCCAGTTTTAATGCCCAATCATTTGGTCAGTTCCTCAAGTCTTTAAGCATCCTATAAACTGGTGTCATCTTCCTCATACTGTAAAAGGGAAGAACTCACTTCTAAGAGGCCTCTCTGAGAAATACCCCTGATGTGTGATGTTTGTAGATATAACATTAGAATATGGACTGAAGGAATCTGACAGGATGGAAATTTTCCCAAGTCTCTAGGGACAAGGAGCTACTTAACTCCTTTGATGTATCTTGAAGCAGGGTTTTCCAAACAATGCTGAATTCTCTGTTCTGGGAACATGTAAATGAAAGAGATTGTCTTTTTTTCCAGAGGACAGTTTTTCAAATGTCAGAATGTCCTGTGAAATGTGAATTTTCCAGCTCAGGAAAAGAATAATTTTGTTGTCATTTCTTCCTGAGTTTTCCACCTAAAATAATTTTCTGTTATGAGTTTGGGAAATCAAACCCTCCCCTTTCCTCTTGAAGGTAAGGAAAATCCTTAAGGCAGAGGACAAAGTTATAGAGGGTAGTGTAGACTGGCAATTGAGAAATTATATGTTTCCTTCTCTGTAATGCTGAAACCTATGGTTTTTTTGTCTGAAATGGGTTTCTAAAGAGCCACCAAGAAAATGAACTGGTAACTGGTCAAGCAAGATTACTTGATTGCTTCCTAATGCAAAGGAGTGTTCAAATTTCTGCCAGATACGGAGGAACTTCTCAAAATATAAGGTTAAAAGGAGCTAGAATAGAATAGAAAAATGTGAAAGTGCTTTGAGCAAAAATTTTCAGATGCCACTAAGATGGGAACATAGCTCAACATGAATATATTAGCAATTTTGTTTCTCTCTTGTTCTTCAGTCAAAATTCTCATTCAAAAGAAAAATAAACTCATTATTTTTGATGTAAGAAGAATATTGGACATGCAAATAATTGTCCTTTATTTGCTCCTTATATAACATTCACACAAAGTAGAGGAGAAGACAATTGATGACATGCTCAAGCATCTCCTTTTCAAAGCTATAACACCTTCAGGAAATCCATACAATACTGAGTATACTTCTGCCCTGGAGTAATCACATGTTGTAATAGCTATGGAGTCCTGACTGAGCTTGTCATGATCTTGTTTTGACATCAGCTCTCCAATCAGTGTTGAAAATGTGATTAGATTTCTGAACAACACCTAGGAAGTTTGTCTGTTTCCTTAGTAAAAATAGAAGGACAGTTGTCCATACTAGACTGAGAGGCAGAGATTTGTAGTTCCACAGCAAGAAAATATAATGGCTCTGTGATCATTTACCTCTGTGTTTCTAATGCTGATTTTTTCTATTTCTTACTGCACTGCATGTCAGAAGCAACTCTGTTCTCAGTGAATTTGCACTGGTATAAATACAGTAGGACAAGAGAATTAGAACTTCTGCAAGAGAAATCACTCTTCAACAAGCTCTTACTTGAGCTTTAGGTCTGTGGAGAAGTAGTGTACAATCATATATGAAAACGTCTTTAGGAAAATACTTACAAGTCAGCTTGAATCTCCAAGTCAACAGATTCACTCTTGTTATTAGGCCTCTTTTTCAGTTGTCATCCAGTACAGCAATAGAAATCAGCAGAAGCTGATTAGAATCATTTACGCTGACAAGGATGTAGCACATTGCTTGGTGAAAGAGAGGAACTGATCACTGTATTGCAAATTAATAATTGTTGTGAATTATGAATATTAAATTCAGTATTAATATTAATCTATATATTAATATTTAAAAATCGGGAAAATTCCCTGAGATTCTTTGGATTTTCAGTCAGCAGAAAGTAATTGCACAGAATTAAACAGTTTAAACAATCAGAACTTGGAAAATAGTAATGCAAAACCAGGAAAAATTCTAACTATGCTTACAGAGTCTTGGCATTCACTCCAGTGTAGGTACTCACAATGCTCTTTCAAACTCACAAGTAATGATCCTGGGGTAAAATACAAAATATTCCAGACAGAGGGAAGGAGATGCTGCTGAGCTGGTAGGTGTGAGCTGCATACAGGTGACTGCCTTTAACAAGCTGCAAACGAGGAGAGGCGGGAGGGCTCAGTGCTTAATGCAGAAAGGTGTAGTTTTCTAAATCATCCCCTTTCAGATGCTTCATTTTGAAAATCAAACTGACCAATAGGCACTAGCACCATTGTTCTGCCCAATGAATTCAAACCTTGCCTCACTTGACCACAAAGGCACCTTGAGAGCAGCCCAAGACACCTGACTGGTGCTAAGTCCTCTAGCCCTCAAGGCTTTGCTGAGGCTGAACCCTTGTTGTTTGCTCATCTAACTCCACTCCTGGACCCCACAACAGAAGGAGGAGAGAAAAGGTTAAACGAGCCTGGCAGGATTTATGCTCTACCAGGACAATCACCATATCCATATTCTTCACCAGTGCCAGTTACTTTGGTAAGTGTTTCCTGTTAACTCTTTAGTTGTCATCCTCCAGTGTAGCTAAAGCAAGGAAGGGACTGCCATAATAACAGAAATGTTGAAACAGTAACGTATAACATTCTTGCCATTATCTAAGCATTGTATAAGAGGCTAAGCCAGAGAACAAGTGATGCATCAACGCTTGTAATCGTTTAAGACACCTCAGTGAACTGCCTTTAATATGTCTCTGTGCTTTCATGACAGACAGGCAGGTGAGGCTGAAGCTGTGAGTGGGATTTTTGACCTTTCTGCTAGCTTATATTTTGTCCTAGCATAAATGGTGACGGTGAGAACATGCTATGTTAAGATCCTCCACTCTTTCCAAGGTTCTGCTGGAGACAGTGGAGGTGGATCTTGTATCACACAATTGGCTTCCGAAGTGTGCATGTTTCCACAATCTCAAAATATGTTTTCTCCATGGGTAGAGTAGGAGAAGGTCATACTGGGGGGAGTGGGGGCATCTATTAACAACTCGAAGCTTTCTGGGACATAACATGTTGCACTTTTGATCACAGTGCATGCAGTGGTTATTCTTTATGTTGACTTTGAGTTGTTTGATCACTAAACAATGGATTAACTATCAGAAGTGTAACAAAAAGGAGTTTAAACATTGTAAGATTGTTTCTTTTTCTTATTTGTAACATCTAATGTCTTGCACAAGACAGCCAGGCAGTTAAGCTTACTCTGTTGCTGCTTTTTGATTCTTTTTTTTTTATATATATATACTGTTCTTTCATTATTATCACCTATGTAAATCCTGAGAGGCAATCAATGTTCCTCACCAGCTAGGCTAAATGACAGAAGGTTGTTTGCTTAGCACTGCTGAAGAGTGCCAAGCTGATAAGATACTCCAGATTCCCTACCTGTTTACAGAGAAGGAACAGCAATAGCTAATAGGCTAGCTAATAGGATTTATTTGGTCCCGAGTGATGAGCAGGATGAGTAAACAAGGCACCACTATCAATAATGCATAGTTATTTTGGACACTTGGTATTTCTAAAACTACCCAAAAGTATTTGTTCTCCTCTGCTGTCAGCAATATTCTTAAAGGAGACTAGGTATGCAAATTCCTCTAATTATCTAGCTAACAATGATGCTCGGGGCTGATGATTGCTCAGCCTATTCCTCCACTTGCTCAAGAAGTGAAGGTTAAAGTGTAGCTTTGTATACCCATTACAAGCAGAGGAGAACATTACTGACAGTTTTCAGACTCCTGAAATCAGGAGCTGACATAAGGAGTCATCTTAGCCTTGATACTGAGGAACTTCTTATTCTCCAGAACAGAAATCTATTTACCTCTTGTTTCTGCTTTGTGAAATTGTTAGCCCCACAGGTTGTTAATGACATATTTTTTGATTCAAAGACTTACAGCAAGGGGTCCTGCAGACCAAGTTTGCAACTACAGCTGTAGATGGCCATAGCAGAACTGTTCTTTTGTGAGGCTGAGGTAGTATGATAGATTTAGGTTTATGCTATGTTTGTACATGTAACATACAATATGGACTCAATGATCTCTGAGATCATTGAGTCCAGCCTATGGCTTAATACCACCACAGCAGCTAGAACATGTCACTGTTTATGAGATTAACAGAAAATCCTGATTGCAGTAGTAGTGCTAAACCAGGTTATAGTCATGAAACTTCTGGCATTGCACAGCTGGTCATTTTTTATACAATGTTGCTGTACGTTAGAGCCCTGTGTCAGGTAGCAGGAGGAGTAAAACTCCTCTATGAGAGGGGAAAGAGAAGAGTGACCCCAGTACCTGCAGTGCTCACAGGTGAAGGCTGCGGAGTGTATATCTACTCTGGATGTGACCTAGCCACCTCAGCCTTGACAGTAGTAAAGAGATTTAATCTTGCACTCCATCTACACACATTCTTTGCAGTTGTGTTTTATATTAGTACCATTTGAGTGAAGAAAAAAAAAAAGAGTAGGTTATTGTGGTGGTTTGGGTGTTACCCACCCCCACACACTTTGGAAATCACCTAGACTAGACTCAGCTGGCTCTGGAAATTGAATGAACCTTATATTTGCATCTTAGCACAATATACAAACAGATGTTTACAATATATATACAGTTACATACAGAAATATACAAGGTAAAAGGTAATACAGAAACACAACAGCCCTCCCAGAAACCTGAGTCCCCAGGAGGGGCTCCCAGCTGCCCTTCTCCCACCCCTCTACCTTACCCCAGGCATTGCCTTTTGCCCTAGGAAGAATGGAGCGTCGGCCGGGGGGTAGGAAGCAAGTGGATTAATCAGGTGAGGTTAGAGAGAGAAAACTGCAGCCCACAGCCCAGACAGAGAGCGACTCCCTTATCTGTGTTTGGATTCTTGCTCTTATACCTCTCAGCAAGCCTATGAGTGAAGTAGACATCTCAATTGTTTCCCTTTCACAGCCTGTAATCTAGTAGTTCTCACCAAAACATTCTAGCTAGCTTCAAACTAGCACCGTTATTAACTTACAGCGAAACAGATATTCTAAGTGGGAAATCTGAATTCAGTCCTGGACTCTTACTGCACCATTGGGTTTGATCCTTAGTAGCAAAAAAACACAAGAAAACTTAGCTACAGCGGAATGATAATCCTTGAATTTAACAATTTTCTTTAGCCAGTGTCTTTGTTCTTGGTGTGTTGAAATTTAATGCAGTTTTGAAATTAGCACTAAAGCCATCAGTTTATAGCAGGCAAAGACTGAAAACTTGAAGTATTTGTGTCTATATGTACAGGTAAGGGTATGTATGTGTATTACACATACGCAGCTGTACTAATCTATGGAGGTGACTGATGAATTAAAATGCTGATGGCAATAACAACAACAAAAAATAGATACCAAAAAATATTCAAAGTTCCATTGATGTTAAGATTTTACCTGTGACAAGGAATAATGTAGCAAATGAATATGATTTCAGAGATTCTTGTTTTAATGCTCTTCATATGGAATGGGCTGCCCAAGGAGGTAGTGGGATCACCATCTCTGGAGGTGTTTAAAAGGAGACTGGATGGGGCACTTAGTGCCATGGTGATAGGGTGGACTCAATGATCTCCAACGTCTTTTCCAACCTGGTAAATTCTGTGGTATTGTAAGCAGTATAAATGGAGTGTTGTATGTGTTTTCTACTAGTATGCAGCTCTTCCTGTCATCCAGTTTTCTACAGAGACATATTTATAGTAGAGTAGAATAAATTAATTACAGAACCTTGTAATACAAGGATGTAATTCCACCTAGTAGAAACCCCTAAAGGGAAGCCTTGAGATATTTGCCGTGTCAGGGACACAAAGCATAGGTAAGAAGACTTTGCTACGGTGTCAAAGCTTTTCCCTGGGGGTAATGTCCAAAAATAAGAAGGATTGTTTTACTCCTGTACAGCTTGTTTTATCGAGCCTTTTCCAGGCTAGCACAGAAAGCAATAGGATTCCTTCTACCTTTCATCTTCTTCCCTTTCTTTTGAATGCCTGTGTCTGTACAGGAGCAGCACCACTTCATCCTGCCTAATTTCAGGCACGCTGAATACCTGCTCTACTTTATAAAGTAGCTACAGCCATAACCTTTGAATCTAAAGCACCATTTTCTTCAAATTTCAACCTACTTATTTGACCTTCTTTTGTTAAGGAGCAATGAAAGTAAAATTCCTCTAATAGAAGGCAGGTTTGGGGTTGGCTGCAGTGTTTTTATCTGTGTTTACAGAGTGCAATGTGTGTAGTCAGCTGTTTCTTCTCCAGTTATGCACCGCTTTCATAAACATTTCAGTCCATTCAGTACAGATGCTTTAATGCAGAAGCCCTATTAGGATCAGTACAGTTCTTTGCTGATGCTGGAATGTTTCTATGGCAATCACTTGGTTTACCTAGGACTGAAACAGAAATAATCAGGGGCCAGAGAACTAAAAATACAGTTCAGCACAGCTTGATCAAAAAGAGCTATTCTTCTTTAAACAACTTAGCATGTATTTTCCTATAGCAATTTGGGAGAGATGCTGTATTGATCCTCGGGAACTGGCAGGAGACTGGGAGAGATGGGAGAGTTTTTGCTTGGTTTTGGGTTTTGTTTCTCTGTTTAAACTGCTTTATAAGTTTTCTTTTAGGGAAAAAAAATCAAGGAATTGTCACTTTGTAGATGAAACTGTACAGTGGTTCCCTTCCCTGAAAGGGGAAGTTCTTTTAGCATAGAGAACTATTTTGCTGTCACTGCGTTATCCTCAGGGAACTATAGTTTTTTTTTCTCTTAAGTTATAGAAGGAAAGGAGATTAAATAATCTGTACTGAACCAATTGCAGGATCTCCCACTGTACTTAGGTGCTTATTCTGGGGAGCAAGAAGGAATTTTTGAGACTTTCTTTAGCTCTGAAGCCAAAACAGAGGATATCTCAAGACCTTTCGTATGACAGTCTATCTCAGTGCTGTTTTCTACTGATAAGTTTGCATTGTAGTACTACAGTTCTGCAAACTCTAAGCAAAATGCAATGATATTTGGAATTTGTTGGTTATTGTTTAAGCAGTATTAGAAACTATTTTCTTGAATGCCACAATGAGATTGGGATGTCAGGTTGTCTTTCAGGGAGGCTACTTAGATTTCCACTTCTCTCTAGCTCATGTATCTGGCAAGTGGATCTGAAAAGATGGAGAAAAAATGTGTTCCTATGCTAGAAATTCCTGAGATGGCAAGTGGGAAATAGTAATAAGGGCAGGAAAATTAAAGCCTTTTTAGTCCCCATTTTAAATCCATACTTTTAACTGCACCTTATTTTGTGTATTATTCCAATAGAAACTCCACTGCTTCTTCATCTCTGTGTTTCTCACAGCCTTCTTCAACATTCTTTCTTGCTTAGACTTTATTTTCTGTAAATTTAAGGAAACTTTGACCATTGGTGCAATCCAAGCTATCTAATTATTGTGTTTTGGGGAAAAAATGCAGATTACTTTCCAAATTCCAAACTCCTCGATTTTATGAACAAATTAAAAGATCAACTTTATATTCAACATAAGTCTGTGTTTCATAACATTTAAAACTCTTTTCATGGATCCTGGATGATTTTCCTAGAAAGAGTTGTCAGGGTCTTTTTTATGACACAGACAAAATAAAGATACAGTTCCCAGTGGCTTCAGCTGCAGAAAGAAATAGGCCAAATGTACATAATTTCCAAAATGTTCCTGCACTTATTCTCTCATAATGCCTGATTAATGGTTCTGTATGCCACAGAAGGGCAGTGAAGACCCTAACATTCTTACTGCTGTAGACATATTTCCAAACTCTGTATGTGCCAACTAACATGACCATGCTTAAAAGATGGACAGTTCCATCATGCTGCCCAGCTCTTTATGCTAACAGAATACCCACAGCCTTTTGCTGTGATAGAGTATGGAAAAGATTTATGGTTGGGAATTTTCGTACCTAAGTGAGTATCTCTGAAACATCAAATATGAGTTATGAAAACTTCACTCAGTGAAATATGCACTACAAATATTCTGTATAGCTCCAAGTACTGGGAATGTGTTGATAAATTCCCTCTCACAAGAGATAGAGGAGCCAGAGAGAAGAGATGCCTGTACTGAACCTTGCTCTCATCAACAGCAAGGGGCCTGTCGGGAATATGAAGCTCCAAGACAGACTTGTTTGCAGTGACCGTGGAAATGGTGGAGTCCAGTATCCTTACAGCAACAAGGAGCATGCTTGCTACCTTGGACTTCAGATGAGCAGACTTTGGTCACTTGTGCTTGGATCTCCTTAGTAGAGTACTATGAGATAAAGCCCAGGAGTTAAAATGGTCCCAAGAAAGCTGGTCAGTGTTCAAGGATAATCTCTTTCAAGCTCAGGAGTGATGAAAAAGATGAAGTGAAGCAAAAACTCCAGGAGGCCTGAATGGATGAATAAGGAGCACCTGGACAGGCTCAAACACAAAAAGGAAGCCTGCAGAGATTGGAAGCAAGGACAGATACCATAAAAGGAATACAGAGAAAGTGTCCTACCCAACGAAGGTCAGATTAGAAAAGCTAAAGCCCTGATACAATTAAATCTGTCCAGGAATATCAAGGGCACCAAGAAAAGCTTCTACAGGTACATTGGTGATAAAAGGAAGACTGGGAAAAATGTTGACCTTCTCCAGGAGAGCATGGCAGACCTGGTGACATGGTCTAGCCTTGAGCTCTGTGGTAAAGGGTTGGACTTGATGATCTGTGAGGTCTCTTCCAACCCTGATAATACTGTGATACTGTGATATGGAGAAGGCTGAGGTACTCAATTACTTTTTTTTTGCCTTACTGTTCACCAGCAAGGTCTCCAGCCACACTGGCCAACTTGAAGAAAGCAAAAGCCTCCTTCTTGGGAGGAAAAAGGAACTGCCCATTGTAGGAGATCAGGTTCAAGTGCATCTAAGGAACCTGGAGGCACCTAACTCCATGGGACCTCATGAGATGTATTTGCAAGTCCTGAGGAAACTGGTGAATGAAGTTGCTAAGCCACTATTGGTCATATCTGAGAAGTTGTGGCAGCTTGCTGAAGTTTGCCCTTACTGGAAAAGAAGAAATACAACTCACATGTTTAACATGGGAGAAAGGCAAGACCTGGATAATTAGTCAGTCTCTCCTCTGTGCCCAGAAAGATCATGGAGCAGATCTTCCTGGAAAGGAGCCTAAAGTCACATGGAAAACAAGGAGGTGATTGGTGATGACCAATGTAACTTCACTAAGGGCTAATTGTGCCTGACAGAATTGGCATCTTCTACAACTGAGTACAGAATTGGTGGATAAGGGAAGAGATGCTAATGTGGTCTACTTAGACTTGTGCAAAGTGGTTGATACTGTCCCACACAACGGCCTTGCCACTGAGTTGGAGAGGTGTGGATAAGGAACTGGAAGGATGGTTGCACTCAAAGAAATAGTAACACCAGTAACAAGTGGTGTTCCTTAAGAGGCCCTGTATTAAGACCAGTGCTGTTTAGCATATTCAGCAGCAGCATGGATGGATGTGTGCCCTCAGCCAGTTTCCCAGCTACACCAACCTATGTGGTGTGTTTAATATACTGAAGGGAATCAGTGGCATTCAGAGGAACCTTGAAAAGTGGCTCTGTGCAAATCTCATGAGGCTCAGCAAAGCCAAAAGCAAGGTCATGGGTTGGGACAATCCCAAGAACAAATATAGAATGAGCACAGAATTAACAGAAGATGGCTCTGAGGAGAAGCACTTCAGGGTGTTGGTGGTTGAGAGCTTCAATGTGACCTGGCAGTGTGCCCTGAACTGCATCAAAAGAAACATGGCCAGAAGGTCAAGGGAGGTTATTCTTCCTGCTTTCATTAAGAGTGTTGTATTTAGTACTGCATAAGGATGACATGGATCTGTTGGAATGAGTCCAGGGGAGGGCTGTGAAGATAATGAGTGAACTGGAGCATCTCTTCTACAAAGACAGCCTGAGAGAATTGAGGGTGTTCAACCCAGAGAAGAGAAGGCTCTGAAGAGCCTGTGTGGCAGTCTTCTAGTATGTAAAGGAGGCCTGCAGAAAAGCCAAAGGGGCACTTTTCACAAGGACATGTAGTGATAGGGCAAAGGGTAATGGCTTTAAGCTGAAAATGTGTAGATTTATATCAGATATGCAGAAGAAATTCTTTACAATCAGGGCAGCGAAACACTTGACCTGTCTCCCAGACAGGCTGCGAAGGCATCATCCCCAGAAATTTTCAACACCAGGTTAGATGGGCTTTGAGCAACCTGATCTAGTGGAAGATGGCCTTGGCCATGCAGGGGATTTAGAACTAGATAATGTTTAAGGTCCTTTCCAACCCAAACAATTCTCTGATTCTTTGGTGATTTATAATTATTTTTTCTTTTATTCTTTTTGGGTGGGTGGGTATTTCATTGTTTGTTTTCCATTCCCTCCCCCCCATCTTTTTCCATTTTCCATCTTTTGTAACTAATTTTCACTGTCCACTGAGACTGACATGTGGACTATATGAAAGATCAGAGCCTCATAATATGCGAGTCTCTTTTCTCTGATGAACAAGCTATGTCTGTTCATCTTCTATTGATTCTTGCTGTACTGCTGTGTTTCCCAAAAGACTGGATTTCTTTTTATCTCTTTTGTTCTAAAGAGGAAAAAAAACAGTGGTTTCAGGTAGGAGATAACTGAAGACAGAAACTGCATTAAATTAAGCTGTTACAGTCTTAATCTGCATAAGCTTAAAGTCTGTTTCAGTGATATTCTGCTTTTTAACTCTGGTGAACAAAGAATAGAATGTGTAATTCTGACTCTCCACTGCCCAGAAACGTTCCTGAAGACCTTTGCAGCAGTAGCTGACCATCATACATTGCACAGATTAGTTTTCTAGCATCAGATCAGCAAAAATTTCTTAATTACTTGCACAATTTGAGCTACTTTGACACTTATTTTATTCCTTGAGATCAATAATGAGCAGACAGAAGGATGATATGAGTAGGACTCTTTGCTAGACTTGCAGTGAACAGCCACAGCTTATGCTTCTGAGAATTGATAGTGGGCTTCCAGAAGCTATTCCCTCCAGGCATTATAAATTTTCCTAAACTGGATCAAGTAGCAGCACATATTTGCATTGCTGACTTCATCCTTATTTGCACCCCAGCATGGCTTCACGCAGCCCAAGCATGATCTAAGTGTATAAAACCTGCCATCCATCATTATTTCTATTTAATGGTGACAAGCTGAGCCTTCTGGCTGCCTGTTTGTCTTCGGCAACCAACTGGATCCAGACATCTCTCTCCTTGCATGGAAATATGCAGCTAGTCTATGGGCAAATGGTCTCTGGTCTCCAAATTTTGCATCAGTACATCAAATTTTCAGATCATGTCATGCGTTCTTCTTAACTTGCAACGGCAGCACATTGCAGTGCTCCTGAATTGTGCTCCACAAACAAGTACAGTGGCTGGGATGCCTTCGTCTGCACTGAAAGATAACTGATTTATTGAATTAGTTCATTTAGTGTCAGAGTAATTTCTTACAAGTCTGTTAATCAAGCGTGTTTGGGATGCTAGAGGAGCTGAATGATGTTGTCACAAATGGAATTTGAAAACTTTATGCCCTGAAGCACTCTGGAATTGTCAGCTTTGAGAGTGGTTGTACTTTAGGGCACAAGGTGACTGTACATATTTAAGCAAAGATTTGAAGGAGAAAAGTTATCAATATTTATTAAATGTCTCTTGTATATATTGAACATGTTAAGGTCCACAACTTCCTACTTTGATTTGGCTTTGGACCCCTTTTAAGCAAAATAGCATTGTGCTAAAGCAAATGCTGGATGCTTAATGTTCACTTTGTCCTTTCTATACTCCATTCAGAGAAGAGAAAGTAATGTGATTGTTTACTTTAGGTGTTGTTAAGATTGAAAGTGTTTTCAGTATCAAGGGAATCAGTGAGTATACATACCCCTGCAATATCAGTACAGCTACTGATAGTGCTATATCTATACTGCCTGTATCAGAATTTAGATAATTGTATTTTCTATTCTTTACATTATCTGTAAAGGAATAATAAAGTGACTAGATAACTTTCTCAGATACATTGAGTCTATTTGATCAGATGGATCTCAATCTCAGTTTCTATAGAGGTAATTTTTTTTTTTGTGGTTTCCAAAATGCTCTGTCTAGATGATGTACATTTGTGCCATGCAGACACTGTAGCCATTTATCTGGGATTCCTGAACATCTAGGCTACTTTAGCCACCAGAGTGTGAAAGTCTGGTAAATCACCACTCAAAAGAGTATGAGAGTTATGCTGGAAAGCAGTAATCTGCTACCAGAATTGGTAGGGCTGGCAGGTCTCTGAAGAGAGGTTTGAGATTCTTTACTGTGTTGAACATTAAGCTTTCACTGTCCAAGCAGACACATGCACTCAATCCTGGAGAAACTGAAGAAAAGTGATGTGTCCAGAGAAGGGCCATGAGAATGATCAGAGGGCTGGAGCACCTCTCCTATGAGGAGAGGCTGAGGGAGTTGGAACTGTTCAGTCTGGAGAGGAGCAGGCTTATTGTGACCTTTCAGTATCTTAAGGGGGCCTACAAGAAAGCTGGGGAGGGACTTCTTAGGATGTCAGACAGTGATAGGACTAGGGGGAATGTAACAAAGCTAGAAATGGGTGGATTCAGACTGCGTGTTAGGAAGAAGTTCATCACCGTGAGGGTGGTGAGACACTGGAACAGGTTGCCCAGGGAGGTGGTGGAAGCCTCATTCCTGGAGGTATTTAAGGCCAGACTGGATGAGGCTCTAGACAGCCTGATCTATTGTGAGGTATCAATGCGATTTGCAGGGGGGTTGGAACTAGATGATCCTTGTGTCCCTTGCAATCCTGACTAAGATTTTACTTTTAAAGCACTCTTGAAGTATGTTTTTTTTTCCTTATTTTTACTGCTATGTTACTTGAATTACACTGTTATGTAATAAAAAAAAAAGTATCAGTGTCATCATGCTCCCAATCAACAATATAAAGAGGAAATGAGCTTATGAGCAAATAAGTCACCAAAGGTTTTGTCATTAGAATGTCTTATTTAAGACTATGCTATGTTAGCTTGACTAGAAATGACAAGGCAAATGTTTGCAATAATACATAAGCACTTTGCTCAGGTCTTTTATCTCTAACTTCATAATTTTACAGGAGAGTGAAAGCAATTTGTCTGTTTTTCTGAGTTATCAAGTTGCTGAACAACCTGTTCTCTACATCATCTACAGATAATAACTTCCTGAGACTGACCTTTTTAGGCAGCTGTACACTGTTTAAATTCTCCATGTTACCAGTAGTACAATCACACATGTTAGTCAAAATGGCTTTTCTTAATTATTCATGAAGAACTTTCAGCTTAATAAGCTACAACTGACAGTGTCTTAAGTTCTTTTGTCATTCATAAGGCTATTATAAATAATACTTTGAACATTTGTTAATATATCTATGTAATTAGAATAACTATTTGTAAAGAGTGTATGTTAGAGTACATACATATATGTAAAATCTCTCATAACCACTTTATTTAATGTTTTGAGCTTTTAGATGATAGTTGTTGCTGGTGTTACCTTAACCTTTACCATTCAGATACTTTTTCCACTACTTGAACTGTATTTCTCTTGATTTTGCTGAATGTTACTAGCACTGTATTACAGTAGACCATCATGATGCATTCTCTCCTCTCGTAGTACAATTTTCTCTGCTTTCCCACTCCTACAATTTCTGTGAGATTCATCAACATTTTTGTTTTAGAAGAATAGAATTGTTTACTATATGCTACTCTTAAAATAATTCTTACTTGCACCTACATTTTTCATATGAAAGGAATTTTCTAATTGAAAGAGAGAAGTTGTTGTTATTGTATCCTTTAAAGTTGATGTTATTGTATCCTTTAAAAACCCAAAACACTTATTAAAAGGACTTTTAACGAACTGAAAGGTAAAGGTCAAAAGTGTTTACTGCAAATAGAGGCACCAGTATTTTAGGAAGATAAGGGTGAGTATTCTGTTATTACTTTGATTCCCAGTGCAATGAGGAAGTCACTATTCCTGTGCCAGTATATCTATTTCTGTATACATCTGCCACGCCTTAAGTGGGATAAATAATATCCTTCAGGCTCAGAGACTCAACAGCCAGTATTAACTTTCTGTTATTCCTCCTGCCTTAAAGCCACCATTGCGGGGTGATTTTGAGATAGGCAGTGGAAATAGAGAACTGAACAGAACAATTTTTGAGGATAAAACATGCTATTACAGGTTGAACTAAGAATTCTGTCATTGGAAATAATAGGATTTAAGCAGGAGAGTGCTGAGGGGACATCCTGTAATATATATCTCCATCATTGCATTACACACAGGCTGAGGCACAGATTCACTGAAAATACATTTTTTTATTTATGAATTATGGTGGTAGTTTGAGAAATTTCTAAGAGCTAGTTTCCCCAACTGGATATGACTTGTCAGTTCTCTATAATTTTGGATCTAGCATCTGTTTCTGAGTCCAGGCTGTGGAAACTATCATTAAGTTTTGTTCCAAAATGAATCTGAACTGCAGCACAACCTGGGAGCCAGAAGATGCTGCTAGGTTTCCCTCATATTGATTTTAGAATATGTCCATGAGTATTTTTGTTTGGGGCAGAATCACTGGATTGCTGTGCTCTCTCATACTGAAAAGTGCACTAGGTGCAGTTCAGATGAAACAAACCCAGAGGAGGCTTTCACCAGGAGCCTGTTTAATGCATAGGAGCATTCGGGCACTTGATCTGTGGGATGTGGTTGTAATTTAGCAAACCAGGCAAGCTGACAGCCCTTGACAGAACATGACTGTGCTCTCTGTGCTGGCTGCCCCACCTTGCAGGTGCCATCCTGTAATCACAGGCACTGGGATATTGAAGGACAGTGAAAATACTTATTCAGGATGTTGTTTAAACAGCAGCACACAAGGTATTTGAGGCTTAGGCTCTGGTCTGCAGCTGTGCAGAAGCGATGTTTGAGAATGTCAGGGCACAGTAAGGCTGGGATAGGGGACTGTAGGCAGGGCAGTCCCATTGCACCTGAAGTTGAGGAGCAAAGCTAGGCTAGGTGTAGGGTAGGCAGGGTGTGCCATGGCTGTACCTACAGTGTGTCCTAGGTTAGCATTTCAAGCTAAATATGCCTCTGAAGCCTTGGGTAGAAAACCTAGATGAGGATTTTCATGACTCATTTCTTGTTATGTAGGTGGAGGCCCAGGGCCTTATCCCTGGGGTGGGATAAGGAGATTCTGGTGGGGGGCAGGAGGAGCATAACAGTCAGAAGTGAATGCAATTTTTCATTCCTGTTTCATTTCATGAGTTGAGTGCTGCTATGGTGTGGATAATAATAGCACATTGGAGCATCCTGGCTAGAAGTTCGATGTTTGCTGTCGTCCATCATAAATAATGAAGTCTGTGCATAGCCCTTTACATGTAAGCACGAAAAAGTAGTTTGGATTTATGTAAAATTGAGCCATTGTTCTGCTCATGCAGTGTTTGATTTGAGAATTCTTACCATAGCATTTTTTGGTGATTTCACCATGCTGAGCTATGAGTTTTACTACCAATTACCTTTAAAAAATTATATACATAAAGGAGTTGCAATGCACTATTCTCTTACCTAGGTCACAGTTAATCAAGTACTTGATTTTCTTTACAGAAATGTGCTTAGACAAAATTCTTATTTAATCTCTGTTCTGATGAAGGAAAACTTTTTAGGAAAAGGAAAAAAAAAGATGGAAGTTTGAATACAAATCCTTTTGCATAGTACATAACATTATGTAGCTTAGAATATATGCTTTATAAAGTCTATGAGGTGTTTCTTTTTACAGTATTGGCATGTGACATCTGTTAGAATTCAATGGAATTTTTTAATTAATCATTAATTTTAAATGGTTATTAAGTTTATTGGTTCTCATGCTTCATAAATATGTAGTGGGATGCCTTGAAACCAGCAATACCTGACACAGTCTTGTTTTTTCATAGACAATTGTCATTGGTTTTGGTGCAGTCATTGACACTGGTGTGGTAACGATTGCTATATGATGGAAAATTGAGTTACAGACTACTGGGGCAAAAACAGGGTGCAGGAAGAAGTGTGAATAGAGTGTGTACAGCTGAGTTGTCCCAGAATGGACAGACTCTGAGAGGAAATCTAGATATAGCAGTGTCTTGAATGAGATCACTACTTTTAGTCCAAATATAGGAAAAAATATATAAATGGAATATAAATTAAGAGCTCAAAATGCATGAATTATGAAATAAAATTGAAACATCAACATCTCTGAAAATGGGTTAGCTCTTTGTTTAAGCAATTTAATTGTAGAAGTTGCTTGGCAAAGCCAAGTTTGCTTAGGTTTTTTATCTTTAAGAAAGGCCATAAGTATTAGTTAATGCTCTCACATACTAATACATAATTATTTATACTACTTTGATGTTTTGTGTATGTTTACAAGGTGCTAATTGTGCTGAATCAAGTTGACAAAACTGCATAATTTGTAGGTTAATATTAGCATAATTCTACAGTGCATTGTTTGGCAACGGTATAGAAGTGAAGTTTAGTGGATGTTTTTTTCTCGAGATGATGAATAAGAGTGTATGTCTCTAACCACTACCATGACATAAGTAATGACTTTGAAGGAAAGTTTATAAGTAATGGTACTCTTTTTCATTTGAACCAACTGACTGTGAAGTTCTGTGCAAGTGGAAAGCATCATAGACATGGGTTTCATTGTTTGGCAAGGAATATGATCAACCAACCCAAGGGATTTGTATAAACAGATATAAAATTAAGATTTGACTTGCATCAAACCACTAACACTTTTCACCCCATCTCATGTTCATGACTTTCAAGGATCTTTCCTTCCACCTTTTGCATGGGTTCTCAAAAATTGCAACCTTGGGACAAGAAACATTGAGTTCAGTCCCACTGTACAGAGTCCCATTGGCAGCATATCTAAATTGACATCTGTAAGTCTTTGACATGTGCAACGTTACCAAGGGATATTGAATTTTGCCATGGGTTTAATAACATTTGAATGAAGGAAAATGTCAATCTTTTTATGGCCTAATGTAAATTGTGGTGCCTGTTTTCTTGGCAGTTGTCTTTGGTTATTTTTTTCCCCCTGCTTTCTTGCTTTCCAGAGGCAAAATAAATCCAGAGTAAGATAGTAAAAAAGAAAAAATAAAAGCCTTTGTTATGGGTTTGACTAGTTTTGAAAAATAAAGGAGGCTAAATGTGATGAATTATCACTATGATTTTAATAAGTAACTCAGGTGAGTGATTGAAATTTTTAACCAAATCAGTAGTCTGCTTGCTTTCAGCAGTGATAAGAAATGCTAAATTCATTGCACATCTTGAGCAATCACAAAGTCACAGCATGTTAGAGGTTGGAAAGGACCTCCAGAGATCATTTGAGCCCAACCCCCTTGCCAAAAGCAGGATCACCTAGGGTTGTCCACAGAGGAATGTATTCAGGCAGGTTTTGAAAGTCTGCATAGAAGACTCCACGACTCTCCTGTGCATTCTGTTCTGGTGCTCCACCACCCTCACTATAAAGAAGTTCTCCTTATGTTGAGGTGAAATTGTCTCTTCCAGCAGAAAGAGATTGCCCCCCTCCATTTGACACCCACACTTCATTGACATTGATCAGATCTCCTCTCAGCTGACAACTCTTGAGTTCCTCTGTAGCTAGGGGAGGAACTCAAGCAGAGCTAGGAATCTAAGTGTATTTTTTTTAAGGATATATGATTCTTACTGTGATTGTGGCCAGATTTTGTAACAGTTATGAAAAGCAAATCACATTTAAACCAGTGATTTGACATTGCTTGATCAAAAAGAGAAAAATGCAAAGGACACAATTGATAGGGTGAAGGTGGAAATGAATACCTAGTGATCTCAAGAGAGTTGTAGTATATGAAGGGAAGAGAGCACAGAAGAAAGCTGCAGTGGTGTAAGATAATATAGCAGTATAGGAAATGTTTTATTACCATAACACTTTTCTATGAAATGTTTCCAAATCATGTTTTTTTTTCCTAATGTATTCAACAAAAAAATACTTTGAGTGCATGAGCTCTGCTTATGCCTGAAAGATAGCTTGTAGTACTCATTTCAATGCCTTAACAGTGATATTCCACCAAGTGTACTGTGTAGAAATTGTTATAAATATCTCTTTTTTTTTTCCTTCTTAAATAGACTTTTTTTTTTTGCACTGGTTATTTTGTATTGGGGGTTTTCTAACAATTTCTTAGATGGTTGATACCATGTTCCAAAATAAAACCTGAGAATGTTATTTAAATAACAATTTCACAGTATACTCAAAACCTACTGCAGCTTGAATTTATAGGAAGCAAAGAGACTTATGTCAGCTGCTGTGGGAAGGTGTCAGGCCATAAAGGCTTAAAAGAATCCTTCCATAAACTGCTTTTTTGATCTTTAAGGGGATTGTTGGTGTTTTTCCTTAAATATTTTTGCTTTTTGCTAGTAAGATTCTGTGTTCTGAATGCTGTGATGTATTCAGAGACTCTGTCTTGATATGTTGTCTCTGTTAATTGCATGACTGATCATTTGATCAATCAGTGCTGAGCTCTGGCTCTTTTTTTTCATGTGCTGTTGTCAGACATGCAGCCATGTTAACATTGCTAGGAAATAAAAAGATTACCTGATCTGTTCTGGTAGTTTGTGTCCAGTTCCAATGAAATTTACTGACCACGTTGTTATTTATTAGGGTGGTTTGGAATGCATGTTTGGACTGCATAGAACTAAACAGTAGCTGTTCTCTTTTGAAATCAAATAAAGGTTCTGGTGTTCAGCAGCTATTAGCCTCAAGGCCCATGAATCAAGTTGTACTTGAGGAATAAAAAAAGTCAGTTCACAGTCAGAAGACTACTCTTCTATGCAGAACTTAGCTTTTGAAAAGTCTCTGATATTTTAAAATGTGCTTTTTAAAAGGTGTTATTATTCTTTTTTTCATTCAACATCTTATGAACAAACCAATTGAATGGTACAAGGAATACCTTTATCTCAGCTACTTTTTTGATCAATTGTGTGGGTTTTGGGATGGATTTTTTGTTGTTTTTGTTTAATTTTTTGTTTAAACAAACAGACACCTTTATTGGATGCAGGGAGCAACATTAGCACTAACGAGGAGAAGGGTGAGG
The DNA here is from genome assembly GCF_015220805.1 of Pogoniulus pusillus. Lineage (NCBI taxonomy): Eukaryota > Metazoa > Chordata > Aves > Piciformes > Lybiidae > Pogoniulus > Pogoniulus pusillus. The sequence continues at coordinate 26,951,603 of NC_087275.1, forward strand.
TACTTAATGCTTTCTTTCTCTCAGTCTCTTAGTAGTCAGACCGGTTATCCTTGGAGTATTCAGTCATCTGAGCTGGGGGACAGGGACAGGGAGCAGAATAAATCCCCCCACAATCCAGAGAGAAGCAGTTAACGACCTGTTGAACTGTCTGGAAACTCAGTGGGGTCCAAAAAAATCACACAGAAACATCCAGGTTGGAAAAGACCCTCAGGATTACCAAGTCCAACCTCTAGCCCTACTCTGCAAGATTCACCTTAAACCATATCCCTAAGCACCACATCCAGACGACCCTTAAACACATCCAGGGTCCGTGACTCAACCACCTCCCTGGGTGTGATCCACCCAAGGGTGCTGAGGGAGCTGCAGAGCAGCTTGCCCAGCCACCCTCCATCATCTCCCAGCATTCCTGGTTTAAAAGGGAGGTCCCAGATGCCTGGGGGCTTGCCAGTGCGACGCCCATCTGCAGGAGGGGCCAGAAGGAGAGTGCAGGCCTGTCAGTCTGATCTTGGTATTGGGAACGCTTAGGGGAAGGCTCACCCTGAGTGAACTCGCACAGCATGTGCGGGGCAACCAGGAGATGAGGCCTAGCCAGCACGGGCATGGGAAAGGCAGGTCCTGCTCCAGCAAGCTCGCGTCCTTCTGTGGCCAGTGACCCACACAGCAGGCAAGGGAAAGGCTGTAGATGTTTATCTGGGCTTCAGCAAAGCATTTGGTGCTGTCTCTCGCAGCATTCTGGAGGATATGGCTGCTTGTGGCCTAGACGGTTGTACTCTTCACTGGGTCAGAGGCTGGCCAGGCCTCAGGGGTTGTGGTGAAGGGAGTTACAGCCCACTTCAAGATGGTCTCCAGCGGTGTTCCTCAGGGCTCAGTTTTGTGGCCATTTGTGGTTAATACCTTTATTATTTGGCTGAGGGGATCAAGTGCACCCTCAGTAAGTTTGCAGATAACTAAATTGAGTAGAAGTATTTGGTCTGCTGGAGGGTAGGAAAACTCTGCAGAGGTATCTGAACAGGCCAGATGGGTGGGTCAAGGGCATACATGAAACCTGTCAAAGCCAGGTGCCAGGTTCTGCACTTGGATCACAGCAACCCCATGCAATGCTACAGGCCTGGGAAGGAGCGGCTGGAAAGTTGCTTGGCAGAAGAGCAGCTGGGGGTGCTGGCCTGAACATGGGCCAGCAGTGTGCTCAAGTGGCCAAGAAATTAAAAGCTGTGTGGCCAGGAAGAGTGGAAAAGTGTTCCCCCTGTATGTGGCATTAGTGAAGCTGCACCTTAAATGCCACGTTCAGTTTTGGATGCCACAGTGTAAGAGGGATGTTGAGGTGCTGAGGCATGTCCAAAGAAAGGCAATGACACTGGTGAAGGGTCTGAGGAACGTGTCTTACAAGTAGCAGCTGAGGGAACTAGGACTGTTGGTCTGGAGAAGAGAATGTTGAGGGGAAGGTATTATTGCTCTCTACACCTGTCTGAAAGGAGGTTGCAGTGAGGTGGGTGCTGGTCTCTTCTCTCAGGCAATAGGACAAGAGGAAATGGCCTCAAGTTGTGCCAGGGAAGGTTTAGATTGGATATTAGGACAAATTTCTTTACTGAAATAGAGGTCAGTCATTGAAACAAGCTGCTCAGGGAAGTGGTGGAGTCCCTGGAGCTGTTAAAAGATTGTGTGGAAACACAATTTAGTGGTTTGGTAGTATTGGGCTGACAGCTGCACTTCATGATTTTACAGTCTTTTCCAACCTTCACAATTCTATGATGCTGCGAAAAAAATCTCCAAAAACTTCTTATGGATTGCTAACTGGTGGGTTTTTCTATGCCTCATATTATCCCTATCATATATTTAATATAACAGAATAAATACAAAATGTCTTTTGCTGCTTGCTGGTCCAACTCTATTTGACATTTTATTAATCAGAGGTGATAATCATATGCAGCAAGTTAGAGTAAGGAAACTCTATCTTTGTAAGGGCGTGTTCAGCACTGTATGGTGTTAAAAGCTTTTAAAACTAAGGTAAGAGTATATAACCAATAGAACAAAAGAAAGATTAATGTTTTCTTCTAAAAATGGGAAAATATCAGTACAGTTGAAGAGATAGTGTGATATCCCTTATAGAAATGTGATTTTACTTGGTGAATTAACTTCTCTAACGTTCAAGCAATTGTAGAGCTTGTCCATAAATTATTTTCTAGAAATAATAATTGACCATCTTTGGTTTTATCCTTTAAGTACACCCTAAAACCTATCATAATTCTGTGAAGGAGGATTATTAAACTAAACAACAGCAACATGTTTAATGATGATTTGCTAACAAAACATTCTAGCTTATTTCTGATTAGTGGTCACATTTCAACATTAGTCCAGAGGACAGCATAACTGAGTTCCTGAAGATACACACTCTGTGGGAAAAAAATCCTCCAATTTATGTCTTCATTTTATTTCTTTAGTATTTGGTAGTAGCTAAGGCAAACAGATTTTGAACTAGAAGACCAATCAGTCACTCTGGACAAATAGAGATTAAATCTTCCCGAGAGCTAGAAGTACTTACATGATCTTTTATGTAGAAGACTGTAGTCTTGAAGAAGCAATAGCAATGTTTTTCATTCTTGCTTACTGTACAAACCCTTATTTTTGCATATTTTTATTTTGTTTCTATCATCCTTTTGTTTCAGACAGGTTTATTTTTCTTTCCTTTTTAATTTTTTTTATAACTATATCAAATTCTCAAATGGAAATGAAACTTATATATATAGGGTTTTAATAAAAAGTCCCTCTACACAATACAGGTAGAAAATTTCACTGAAGAGAATTGCATTTTCTTTGCAATAATAATAAATAGACTTTTGTATCCAATTGAGAGGCAGACAAAATGAATTTTCTCTTGGTAAAACTGGAGCAGAAATATAGTGTAGGCCTGGGATCCTTTGAGGTAGTATCTCACTGCAGCAGTTTCTTAAAGAAAAAATAGAATGGTTTGCATGTGCATTATATATATAATATTACACTTCATGTTTCTATTTTTAAAAATCCTTTAATCATAATAGGATCATGGGACTAAAGTTGGGGAAAAAAGGATTTAGTGGTGTGTCTGTTTTTTTTTTATCCTAGATTTTTTGATCTTGCATCAAATGCATTACAGATATTTTAAGCTATTTTCCCTTTGAAAAGGATCTAAAAACCATTGTCTAGTCACAATACCAGTAGAATTAGCCAGCAGTGACTGTTTACGGTGCCAGTAGCTACAGCAAATTACTAAGGTGTGTTAGGGGCCTTTTATCAGTAGTAGTGTTCCCTTCATGCTAGCATCTAAGTAAACTGACAGAGGGGTGTACTCTGTTATACCAAGGCCTGTGTTGTACCTATGATGTTCGTGAGGGTTAATAAAGCTGTATGTTCAAAAGATGTTTTGACCATGAAATTGATTTTAATAATTGAAAATAATTTAGAAAATTATTAGAAAAGAGACTAATAGGTTACATGCTTCATGATAATTTCACCGTTCAGAAGTGCTACCAATTCTGTTAGGGATGTTCATACATCACCATCGCAGTAAATTCAACCTGAGATATTCATTATGATGAAGGGAGTGGAATATCTTCCTCACAAAGAGAAACTGAAGGATCTGGGGCTCTTTAGTTTGGAGAGGAGGAGACTGAGAGGTGACCTCATTCATGTTTATAAATATGTAAAGGGTGAGTGCCAAGAGGATGGAGCCAGGCTTTGCTCAGTGATGCCCAATGACAGGACAAGGGGCAATAGGTGGGAGTTGAAGCATAGCAAATTCCATGTGAATATGAGAAAAAAATATTTTCACTGTGAGAATGACAGAACACTGGAAGAGGCTGCCCAGAGCAGTGACGTCTGGAGATATTAAAAACCCACCTGGATGTGCTCCTGTGTGGTCTAACTTAGAGGTCCCTTCTAGCCCCTGACATTCTGTGATTCTGTGATTTTTTTTTTTCCTGTATTTATAAAGAAAGTTTCAATAAATACATAAATAATGTAGTTATTTAATCTGCCTTTATACTTGCAGTCGGTTTGACAAGTCTTTGGAGAAGTGGCGTCTGTTTCATTGTGACATGAAGAACTTTAATCACTGGCTAAGTGAAACTGAAGGGAAGCTTTCGAGAGCGCAGGTGGAGGCTGGAGATACGGGTCATGCAAAAACGAGCCAGTTTCTCCAGGTATGTTTTGTTTTACTTATTTCCTGTGTGATTTTGGTGGTTGTTCAGTTGTTTGTTTGTGTTTTTTGCAGTGATTAGAAATTTGCTGGTCTGGGTACTCTGTGTAATTTGCAGTTTATTTAAAGATTTCTTAAGTTCAGTGGCCACTGGCAGTTTTGGTCAGATATTTCTGTTGCCCTTCTTAACTATGAATTTTCACTAGTTTCTTGTAAAGCACATTTTTAAAGCAAGTGAAATACAAGTTTATGTGGAATATTATGGTACCATTGTAACTTTGTTGGGTCTTCTTTTGAAGTGCTCATTAATTCCTATTTGATACTTATGATCATCAGAAGGATCATATTTAATTTTAAAATCTTGTGGAAGAAATGTGATTAACCATTGAACTGTATAAGAGATATTCCATGAACTGTGTTTTGCAAGTATTGGTTATTTTGACTGTTTCATGTTTTAATCAGAGAACCTTGAGGATACTTTTTGTGAAATGCAGTGTGGCAGAATAGCCACTTAGTTCCTATCTGTCCAGTTCCTATTTCTGTGCTTTTCATCTTGTGAGGGCTTTGACCATTATAAGGAAAATAATGACTCCAGTTTCTTTTTACTTTATTTCATTTCCTCCTTGTATGATTGAAAATGTAATGAGTACAAGGAATTAATTCTAAAGTGATGTTTTGCCAGTTGATAGGTTCAGATGAATAACACAGCTTGAGTAATTTCTGGTTTCATGTTATAAATTACTACCTGGGCACAAGAAAAAAAACAAATCATTGAATTATTCAGCATTTATACATTTGGATTCCTGGACTGAGTTGGTGGATTTCAGGTTGAAATAAGTTGGAGCTATCTAAATACTAGAAGTACAGTTTTGTTTTAAATGCAACCCTCATCTACTTTTTGGTTTACGTGTTTTTGGTAGCTGCCTTTTTTGATCATTATTTTTGGAATGTTAATATTTAAAGTCACATTTTAACCCTTAGGTTGATGTTTCATAATGGTAAAATTGATGAACTGAAAAGGAAATCAAATGATGTGGTGCAAATGTATTAAAAAAAAATTCACTCTTAAGTAATAACTTAAGCTATAGTAGTTAAAATACCAGGTAAATATTTGCTATCAAATTGCTATCAACCCTTTGAACACTGAAAAAGCCTCAGATCCAGCTGGCAAAATCAAATGGCATCAGCAAATTAAAGATGCTCTTTACTGTGTTTAAAAGGTAGCAGAGCTCTTGTGCATCTCCACAGAAATTTCGTTTCCCTTTCTCTATCCCACAATTTAAAATATTTGCTTGAAAAACCTACAAATACTGAAGAGGTGTTTCTGTGTGACAAATACAACACAATGACACTAGATCTACTCCATCACCATTCTTGGCACTGTTCTGGTATCCTCGAGCTGCTTCAAATGAGCACTCAAGGGGAAAAAAAAGAAACCACCAAATAAAAATACAAAGCCAGCAAAAAAACACAGGTAAAACCCCATAACAAACCAACCAACCAAACTAAAACCCCCAAATAAACAACAAACCAACCACCTCACAACCAAAAAAAAAAAAACTACAAAAAACCTAACCTGTGGAAAACGTTTATCTCTTTTTTCCCACACCCCCTCTGAAACAGTACTTCCTCTCTGAGAAGTTGATTTTTGAGAGTGCCCAGACCAAGGTGCAGTGTATTGCACATGTTATAAATGGATGTATACCACATTTCACAGTCCTAACAGAATAGGAACATCATTTTCTTCCTATCACTGAGAAAGGAATTCATACTGAATTGAACATCATACTGAAAGACTCTGAGATAATGCAGAAACTTAGATTTCAGTATAAGACAAAAATGCTTGGGGTTTGTTTTCCTTTGACCTAGTCTCTTTCTCATGTGTTATTTGTTTGTTATATTCCTACATCAAACATTTATAATATATGCTTGCTGAACATACTTCTATGATTTTCTTTTTGCAGTCCATCAAGCTTTTTCTTTCTTCCTTTTATTCCTTCTGTTAGAAATCCAAGGAAATCACAAATTGTCTCTCAAGCGTTCAGTTCAGTGCAATAAACTACCTTTCTAATGAAGATTTGCATAGTGCAAAAATATTCTAACTAAAGAATACAGATTTTGATGTAAGCTAACATTTATTTGTGAAAGAATGTTTAGTCTGAGGTTGCATTTTTCCTGTTCTCTTCATTGGTTCCATATTTTACTGGGTCTTGTTTGAAAAGTATTAGGCTTCTGTAAGGATGAAAAAAGAGATGATTAGAATTTCCATTTGATAAAGTTGAAACAGCTGAGTATTTTATTTACTAGATTAGCAACTTGTTTCATTAATGAGATCATGCTGCTTAGTGGACCATATTGAGCATTAACAGGATTTGTTTGAAAATGCTTTCACAAGCAAGTGAATAGTTTTGTATTCAATAAGGAACTGTTTTGGAAGAAAAAAAAGATACTAAACATTTAGATGTGTAATGCTATATCTAGGTGAGACTGCTTTGGAAAAGTAAAGATTAATGTGCTCATTAACATTCAGTAAATACATAGAGTCACACGTTAATGTAAAATGAAACAGTCAACAGTATGATTAGGTGATTATGTTAATATAGGTTAAGAGGTAATTACATTCCTTCATGTGTATTTGGGGAGGGGAGGTGGGTTCCTTCTCAATGAACAATGACTTGAAACTAAACAACATTTATGCATTATGTATAGTGTGAGCAAAATTTCATAATAGAATTGTTTCTGTTTCATGTCATGAATGCTTAAATAGTCTTACTTTGAATTTTTCCTTAAGACTTTTTGAAGGAACAACTCATGCTATTGAAAGAAATATCACATTTCTATTTTTAAAGAAATTGTAATTGACTTCTTTTGTGATTAGGAGACACAGGATTTGAAAGGATATTTTGCAGATAGCACATTATACAATCCCTTTGAAATGTGTTGAATTCTATCTTGAAAGTAGCTGAAAATAATATGTGGGGTTTTTTTCTCATTATTCTGAATGAAAGGCTTTTCTGTTTTTTTCACTTCTTAAGCTGTGCTGACTTCAACTTCCTGCATTTGCACTTAGTTTATTTGTTTTTGTGGCAAGACTGAGTTGTAGTTCACTTTTATCTACTCCCTGATGTTTATCCTACTCTGTTCTTATAGGCTGCAGTAATTTCTCCTATTGGATCTCATTTGGTAACTAAACCTGCAGTTTTCTTATCTTCTTTCATATGATAGCTGGACAACATGATTCATTTCCTGTACCTCTTTCTGAAACAGGAGTTCTCAAAATACCACCCTATTTTGCAAATTGAAATACCATCCATACCATCATCCAGACAACTCAGGTGCTGTATTTTATGGGTGAATCTTCCCATGGCTAAATGCTAGAATATTATTTGCAATCATCTCCTAAATTATCTACTATTTTTTTTCTTTTTCCTATTTTTTTCTTGTGGTCTTCCTTGCAGCCCAAATCTGCATTCCATTTCATATGCAAATAAAAAGGACTGGAAATTAGTGACAGGTTAATATGCAGCAAAGAAGCAATCAGTAGTTTAGGGAGGAGAGGGGGGTGTGTGTGTGTTTGTGTGCCATGGATAAAACCTAAAAAGACAGCTACAAAAAGAGGAATTCGTCCATATTTTCAAATGTAGGCTGTTATGTTCCATTCCTTAATCATTACCTGAGAATTATAAAATAGTGTTCTTGGGTTTAACATAGAGACTATCTAGAATATTCATCCATTACCCTGGTATGCAGAATTGCTTAGTGGTCTATAATTAGCACCTCCTGCCTGGGTTGCAAGTTTAACTTTTTTTTTTTTTAATTAGCTTGGTGTTTTGTGGTTTTTCTTGGTTGGTTTGGTTTTGCTTTGCTTTTAGTAATAAAATAATTATGTTCTGGGTCTAAATTTTGAAAGAATTTCTTTGCGTTCGTGATGTTCATCTATTGCTACAAGCCAGTGATGGGTACTTCCCACTAAACAAACAAGGACTGGACTTCAGCTTATTTTCTATAATTTTGTTATTTAAAAAAACATCATTTTTCTGTAATAGTTTCTCAAGTGTTTACCTTCACTTACGGGTATAAATGTCAAGAATATTGTGTTTATTTTTTAAGGTCACAGGCAACCTCAAATGATCAATAAGATTTTGTAATTATTGAGTGGCGTTCTTATTATTTATACTCAGTCTTCTGAGGGTACTGTGGGTGTAGGAATTGCTTGTAAGTTAAATATCTCTCTTAAATTGTTCACATATTGACTCATAGGGCATTTACATATTAGTGTACTTATCCAGGGCTCTAAAAGCCTTAAGAACGACTCACGCCTTCTCTAGACCTACCTTTCTCCATGATGTCAGGAATATCACAGTTTTGTCTTGTAGATATTTAAAGCAAAGAGAGATAGAAGATTGAGGTTTCAGTGCTGAAAGTCATGGTCATACTAATAATTTATCTCTTTTATATCCAAATTGCTTTATATGGATATTGATGGTTTAACCACTAAATTTAAACTGTTCTTTCTGGGATACAGCATAAATGAAGTCAGAGGATATTGGAGAATAAAAGGCATTTTAGTGCTTGAGGCTACATACTCTCAAAACAGTGGTGAGTGGATATTTGTTTTTCCCTCCCAAATACATAACTTGTAGAAATACTTTTTTTAATATAATAATTGTGGCCTTTGTATTTTGGATTTTGTATTTTAGATTTACTTGTTACTTTACTGAGTGATAAAAGTTATGCAAATAATCTCTGATTCTTCTTGTTCCAGATTTGTATTTATGTTGGATTAATTGGTTCAGTTTTGTTGCATTTGGATCAGCATTGTTTCACCTGGTTCAGTTTTGACCAGTGGGTTTTGGTTTTATGAAATATTTTCAGAGAAATAGAACAGTAGCAGTTATTTCTGGTCAAAGAGATATAAAGACTGTGAAATTAATGAGAAATCAATTTAGCACTGTTTTACAGGAATATAAGTAGAATGATTATGGTGCATACTACATAGTCCATATTGCAGGAGCCTATCTGAAAGGATACATATCTGACAAGAGTATAGTATTGGCTAATTAATACCAAAAGCACGTGAGCCATTGCTCACGTACCCAGCAGATTGTAGAGTCTCCCTCTCTAGAGATATTCAAGGCCAGCCTGGGTGTGTTCTTGTGTGATCTGGTCTAAGTGATCCTTCTCTGGCAGGGGGGTTGGACTGGATGATCTTTCTGGGTCCTTTTCAGCCCCTGACATTCTGTGATTCTGTGTGACATTAAAAACACATTCTACAGTCTTCATTTTGGTTATTATTTATTCTCCTCACAATTTTACACATCCCTAGTACTTGGACTAAGTGTTCTGAACTAAACACTAAAATGTTCAAACATGATAGCCAGCCCACACAAATGCCATCAGCTCATACTTATTCAGAGAAGCTTATGGGTTTTCTTTTTACAGAGTAGTATCCTCTTATCAAACCCCTCTGAGTGCGGCATGATACTGCCCCTAAGAAAGAAAACCTAGGCTCAGTGTTAGCCCGTGGATTTAAGTTGTGGGTGTTTTTTTTTGGTGGAAATGTTTCAAATAATATAGGAGAGCTTTGCATCAAACACTTGGGGTCTTTTTCTGGTTTAAGGTCAGCTTCAAAAGAAATCTGTGGATCTATGTTGACTGAAGTGGTAAAGCAATAGAAGGACTTCATTTTCATTTAATAACAGAACATCCTAGTAAAATAGTTACTCTTTCTTTCTCGTGCCAAACAAGATATTAAATAATACTCTAATCTTCATCAATAATACATTTCTGGATACATAAAAATCCTAAAAACTTTATTTTACTATTAGATTTGTCACCATCATTTCTACTACTCATCAAAGTGATTAAATATAAAAATAGTTTATGCTGAATTTGAGGTGAAAACATTTTCTTGTGATATCAAGCTATAAGAAGTATTTCATAATTACCTCAGTTACTTAGTTCTTCTCTGCTACACAGAGATCTACATTTTTTTGCATTCCTTATTCACTGTATCCTATTAGAAGTTTTTAATTTGTTGATACTGATAGTGGGACATTAAATGTCTGAAGCTTATAAAAATATCGTAAAATTCAAGTGGCTTGTGTAGTTCTGCCTATTCTTGCACCATTAGATGACAATTCATAGCTTTTGTTTAAGTTCTGTTATAAATCCTGGCATTGTTTACTCAGATAAAGAAATTAAATCTAGCTGTTAATTAGGATGGGTTTTCTAGCCATTTCATTATGAAAGTTTTTAAAGTATCTGTTAACACCTATAGATGCATAGTGACATCATTTTTATACATTACAAGAATGGATAGAGCAGGATTTTTTTTTTTCCTCTGCCTTGGAGAAGACAATGATCCTGACCTGAAGCAGTGGAACTTCCTAGTACCTGAATGTAACTTCCTTTTTAAGGGGAATTCATCCTACCCAGTTCAAGTGGTTATAGAGGTTATATAGTAGATACACAGGGACCTCAGAAAGAGACAGAGGTTTATACCTCGGAAGCATTTCTGTATGTGTGTGTAAAAGACAAAGGAAATGGAGAACATATAGATAGATAGATAGATATTCATGCTAATGATTTTTTCTTACTTTCAAGGCTAATCTGGTCATTTATAATAAGTGATACACATAGATAACACACTTCAGATTCGGTAGATTTATTAATTCTTTTATCTTTGTGCAAATAAGGTTGTTAATATGATCATACCTTTGCATTTTGGAGAAACGAGCGATTAAATAAGTGACTGAAGGAGAATTATACTGTTTTTTTTGTCCAACAAAACATGTTTGTCAGGTTGACTTCTGGAAGTCATTCAAAGTACATCTTATGTGATATCAGAGAACACTATGACATGTAATTAAATCTGTGGGAGTTGATATATAAATGTAAAGATAAGACAAATTTCTCAGACTTGAACTGTGTCACTTAATGACTGGCAAGCCTGGGAGTCTTCCTAGAGCTTTTGATTTATAATTAGCTATTATGAATACTTGCATAAAAGAAATAAGCAACGATGAGACTCTTTTCATGGTTACCTTTATTAATGTTGTCCAGAACCTTTCATCCTAACAGATTTCTTTATTTATTTTTTACTCTATCCATCACATAAAGCTTTTAATTTTATATTAAAGCAATAAAGTAAAGACATACAGGGAACATGCTGGGCAAAACAGCAAAGTTAATGTTAAGTTTCCTTGAAAAGTGAACTCTCTGAAAACAACATCAGCAAAACAACACAAATCTGAATTATAAAATCTTTCATTATGAAAATCTGAATGCCAGTACAGAGCAGACAGCAAAAGGATCAGCATCAGCCCTTAAACTGTCTAAAACTATACTTCAGCTAAATTTACTTATCCTGAGTTTGGATGCTAGTTTTCTGTAAGGTTGTGGTGAACTGTCTTTTGTGTTTAGGTATTTAAACAGTGAGTTTCTTTTTACTGACAGCCTTTACAGGCATATTTACAGATGTGTGTGTTGGTCAGTATTAGGAGAGTAGTCAAGGGAGCTGGGTATGAGTTTGACCAGTGATGGATAGATATTAAAAAATGGATATTTTGGCTATATTGTTTGGTTCTTTATTTCACCAAGATGTTTTGTTATGTAAAGAGACAGAATGTAGCAAACATGCAAATAGTGGTAGCATATTTGAGTTGTTTAAATCTTATTTAATAGCTCTAACTTTCCAGAGAGCAAGCTTCCTTCTCAGTTCAGTTAATTCAATTAAACCATTCCAGAGCATTTTATCTACACGAATCCTTAGGACGCATTTTGTTCTGAATGAATGAATATTTTGTAGATCCTGTATAGGAGTAGAGTAGATCTCAGGAACCAAGACAAGGAGTGTTTGTTGGCAGTTGCATGTTGTTTGGTGCTGCAGAGCCTTGATTTTAGTGGGAGTTTACTGTCAAGGGATCGGAGCTAAGATCTTACTGGTTGCAAACATTGTGGTGAATACAGGACAAATTGCTTAGGAGTAGACTGATGATAGTGATTGTGATTAGATCTAATGATTTTGTGATTTAGCTTGATTATTTTAGAATATTATTAGAAATGTTTACTTCAATTAAAGTAGATAATCCACTATACTGGTCCTGTTATTTGTGTACAGCTTTGATTTTTGGAAGACATACCAATCTCATTTAAGATGACCGATAGGGATCAGGGAGCTGGAGCACCTCTCCTATGAAAATTGAGTTGGGGCTGTTCAGTTTGGAGAGGAGAAGGCTCCAAGGAGATCTTACTGTGGCCTTCCAGTGTCTTAAGGGGGCCCACAAGAAAGTTAATGAGGGACTTTCTAGGATATCAGGTAGTGATAGGACTAGGGGAAATGCAGCAAAACTAGAAGAGGGTAGATTCAGATTGGATGTAAGGAAGAAATCCTTCACCAAGAGGGTGGAGAGACACTGGAACAGGTTGCCTACATATGTGGTAGAAGCCCCATCCCTTGAGGTATTTAATGCAGGCTGGATGTGGCTCTGAGCAACCTGATCTAGTGTGAGGTGTCCCTGCCCATGGTGGGGGACGGTTGGAGCTAGATGATCCTTGAGGTCTCTTCCAGCCCTGATGATTCTGTGGTATTTTTATTTTGAGTCTTTTGTTAGCCCTTGCGTTACTAGTGAATGTCAGAGAACTGAGAGATGCGGAGAAACTAATGGACCTATAAAGGTACCTTGTGGTGTTGCTGCAGCCCATAGCTGTCTCAAAACCTGTTCTTGTACTTTCTAAGTTTGCTATCACTACCCTATTTCATTACCTCTTGTGTAACTGTAATGCCTTCAGCAGTGGCTCCTGTTACACAAGACTGATGATTCTCAAAACCCTTTTCCAACCCTGCCTTAAGCAATGTAAGATATGTGAGAGTGCTTTTGTGTCTGAATGCTCAGCAAGATGACAACAAGGAGTGATTTTATAAGCTTGAGTAATACAAAACCCATGCTGAAATATCAAGTCAATGAAATTAGACTGATAAAATTTATCTGCTTTGTATCAGTTAGCTTGCCTTAAAAAGGAAATTTCATGACCCAAAAAATACATTTCTTTCTCTTCTTTTTTTTTTTTTTTTTTAATAGCAATAGGGGGACACAATAGCAAATAGGGGATGCAGTCTCAAGTTGTGCCGGGGGAAGTACAGGCTGGATGTTAGGAGAGAGAGTGATTTGTCATTGGAATGGGCTGCCCAGGGAGGTGGTGGAGTCACCATCCCTGGAGGTGTTAAAGAAAAGCCTGGATGGGGCATTTAGTGCCATGGTCTAGATGGCTGGATAGGGCTGGATGCTAGGTTGGCCTGGATGATCTTGTAGGTCTCTTCCAACCTGGTGGATTCTATGAAAGCAACCCAGATGTTAATTCTGGTGAACTGATAGTTTTGCTAGAGGAAATTATGCTTTTGGAGCATAGCAACTTTGACAGTTTGAAAATTCTAAATTATTTATCAGCAAATACCAAATAGAGGTCATGTTTACTTTAGAGCCAAGTGCTTGTCATAGTGTTGAGGCTTTTTTTAATGTCAAAACTCTCGATCTATTAAAATTACTATTGCAGTTTCTTTTATGATGGACAACACTAGTAGAAAAGGGATTTTATCGTGATCTGCTGCAAGCTTTAAGTTAGAGGAATAAATGTATCATCCTGATAATCATTTTACGGGAATACATTTGTTATATCTTTTTGTATTTCTTCAGAATCCCTGAAATCCAGGAAAGAGCCAGTTCCATGCAATATATTTACTATTTCATACTTATAAAGAAATATATTTTTATTTCACTAAAAGCTAACAATTTTAATGGATATTTATACTTTGTTTATATTTGAAATGCTGCTGACACTACGTTTAAGTTGACTTTTTTTTTTTCTGGGATAGAATTCCAATTTATTTTTTAAAGCAACAGAAAACACTAAAGTTTTTCATGTGTTTGGAGGTTTTGTTTATTTTTGTTGTTGTTGTATTTGGTTTGAGTTTTTTGTTGTTGTTTGAGCTAGTTTGAGCCTAGCTGGGATATTTTAGTGAGAGGAATTAGATTACAGACTGTGAAAAGGAAACAGTGGTGATGTCTGCTTCACTCATAGGCTTGCTGAGACTTTTGAAAACAAGAACACAAGCATAGATAACAGACTTGCTTTCTGGCTTTTGGCTGCCTCCCTTGTCTCTCTAACCTGCTAATCTGTCTGCTTCTTAACCCCCATGGCTGATTCTCCAAACTCCCCTTGAACTTAAGGCAAAGTCTGAGATAAGGTAGAGGGGTGGAAAAGGGGGTTGAAGGGTAGTTGAGAGCCCCTCCTGGGGACTTTGGTTTCTGGGAGGGCTGTTGTGTTTCTGTATTACTTTTTTAACTTGTGTCTGTAGCTGTATATACTGTAAATATCTGCTTGTATATTGTGCTAAGCTGTAAATAATAACCTTCATTCTTTAATTTCCAGAACTGGTTGAGTCTAGTCTGGGTGATTTTCTTAAGTGTGTGTGGGGGTGGGTAACACCCAAACCATCACATTGTTGTTGGGGCTTTTTGTTTGGTTGGTTTTGTTTTGCCTTTGCTTTTTCCGTATTCATAGTCACTGCTTAATTTTATTTATAAAGAAATTACAGGTGACTTGGAATTCCTGACTGTATCCATCTTTGCAATATCTTTCTTACATTATGGGTGCAGAATTTTAGTGACAGTTATATTGAAGCAAACCACAGAGGAAGCATAGCCTCCATTTCTTTGTATGCCTTCAAAGGATTTTGTTAACTCCTTTGTGTCACAATAAAAACTCCAGGCGTAAATGATTCTTTACCACTTTTCCTCTGTCCACTGTGCTTTCATATCTTTCTCTGAATTCTTTTCCATTTTAAAAGTCCTTAAACTGTGGGCAGGGTTTGCATTCTGCGTTCCTAAAGGTAGACTGTACTTTAAATAGTACTGATGCAAGGCTGGAGCACCTCTCCTATGAGGACAGGCTGCAAGAGTTGGGGCTGTTTAGGCTGGAGAGGAGAAGGCTTTGAGGAGACCTTGTAGTGGCCTTCCAGTATCTGAAAGGGGCCTACAGAAGGGCTGTGGAGGGACTATTTACAAGGTCTTGTAATGGTAGGATGAGGAGTAATGGGTTTAAACTGGCAGAGGGGAGATTTAAACTAGATACTGGGGAGAAGTTCCTCATAGCGAGGGCGGTGAAACACTGGAACAGGTTGCCCAGGGAGGCTGTGGATGCTCCCTCTCTGGAGGTGTTCGAGGCCAGGTTGGATGAGGCCTTGAGCGACCTGTTCTAGTGGGAAGTGTCTCTGCCTATAGCAGGGGCTGAAACTGGATAATATTTGAGATCACTTCCAACCTAAACCATTCTATGAGCAGAGACCCTTTTCACTAGGTCAGGTTGCCCAGAGACACATCTATGATTCCGTTCTCTGATTCTATGTGCGGCTTTGTCTTTTCTGGTTACTAAATAATATATATACTTTTTTTTTTTTTTACTAGTGATAGATCCTCCACATCATATCATCTATGCCCTGGTCTTCAGATTATTTATTTTATTTTGTTCTAAATGCACTTTAAAATAATAATAGATTGTATACAGGATTTGAATTCGCTCAGGGTCTAACAAATCTCTTAAAATTCTTGGAGATTGGTCAATGTTCAGTTAAAAAACCCCAAATCTCTCACTGTAAGTTTTGAGAAACAAAGATGAACATTAAGAATTGAGAATTTAAAAGTAACAAAGATAAAATTACTCAATACGTAATGATACTGTTTTGATACTGGAATAACAGTCTGGACTGAGATTGAATTGCAAGTGCCCTCATTTCTCCAGGTAAGTTGCTTTTAAGAGCAAATAGCCTCCTTGTCACATTTTCATTTGATGAATCTAAAAGAATAAGTGGAGTGAATTTAAAAATCAGGGAAGCAGCACTGAAAACAATGGATATTGCTTGATAACAGTCATGGTGCTGTTTGCTGGTAAAACTAGAGGATTAATCTAGTGATAATATTGAATGCTTTTATTAGGTTTATGTTTGCTTCTTTCAGTTAGTTGTTTTCCAGTCATCTCTAAACAGGCATTATTTGTTTCAAAATCATGGCGTTTTTCAGATAACTTTCTCAGTGCATCTTCAGAATGCTATCTTAGAGCAAAATTTGTGTTCTTACCCCAGTCTCTCTAAAAAAACACATATGTCATATTTTGACATAGAAACATTATCGCATTATATATTCTTGTCCTGTATGGTTGGATCATTTGAAATAATACTGTTAGTCACTGGGGGAAAGAATAATACATTTAAGAAGAAAAATCACTTTAATGAAATGTAATTATCTCATTGCAGTTCGGCTTATTTGCACATTTTAAAAGACATCCTATTTGACATGACTCTCATATTGATATTTCTGAAAAAAATGCATGCATGCTCTGGCAGCAGAACTGATTACACTGAGCACATGGTAGCAGGAGATGAGCGAATGCTAAGCTTAACAAAGTGAATACGAATATATGAACTGAGGTTACATTTTGCATCTCATGGAAAGACAGCAAGTGAAGTTATGTTCAATATGATACAATTTAAAAATGTTTTTGAACTTTATTATAATATCACAAGATGTGCCTAACTCTCTGATGTTCATTTATGATCAGAAAATGTGTGTAAGGCATATATGTATATACTATCCCATATTCTGTGCATCTCTTCTAAAACCGTTCACATTCCTACAGAAACAAAATAATAGCATACAAATATGAAATAAAATTATAGAGGGAAGCTCAGAACGTAAATTTAATTTCTCTTCCTAAAAGCTCAGGCTATAGTAAAATGTATTGCTTCATCAGAAGTGTCCTCATGAGTAATATCTGATGCAGAAAATAAAGCATTAATTACAAGAGAACAAGTCTAGAAACTTTAGATTCTATTTTAGCATAAAGTTTTTATAAGTTGCCTTTTAAAATCAAAATGAGCATTATACAAAATCTTCCTGTATCTTGTTCTATTACGCATTGGAGACCTGGCAAAGTTGTTCACAACAGCTAATACGTAGACTGTTTTACTGTTTTCTTTTGGCAGTAGTTTCTGTGATCAAGATTCAAATCTGATTTAGAATTTGAGAATCTTAACTAAGCTGCTGTATTTCATTTCACATGCTTATGTTATCTTTGTATCATTCATAATGCTATCAAGAGTGCCTCCAGTAGTATATCATTATTTTTAAGTTCATATCAGCAGCTACTATATAATGTTGAAGAACTTTGACCTCAGAGACAGTTTATCATGATGGCAGAAATTAATCATCTTAGCTATGCTTGATCAGTTGAATACAGTACAAATTTAGAAACTATATAAACAGGGATATGTAATCATCTTGGATATTACTAGATTGCCATATTGAAATGGCTTCATAATAATAAGGCACATTAAGCAAATGATGAAGGAATATAACAGTAGATTAAATATTTTTTCCAAAATTCTGCTGCAAAATTGCTAAAATAAATTCTAAAAGTGAAATCCTACCTAACTTCAAATCACTGAAACCTAAGCGTATGAAATAAGAAACCTCAAATTTAGACTATTCTCTCTTTTGACTCTTCTTCCTGTAATGCAGTTAACTCAGTCTCCCTTGAATTTATCATTTGCCATTATTTAGATGGATTGTTGGATTTTGTTTGTACAGTACTGTATTTACAGTTTTTAATACAGTTTTTTAAGATCCTTATTTTTAAGTATGTATGATTTTTTTATTTTTTTAAAGATTTTTAAGATTTTGCTATTCTTCTCTGACTTCTGGTGAATTTTATTAGATAAGGTTAAAGAACAATATTTTAAGGCATTTTATAGAAAAAAAAAGACTCTCGAGAGACTCTAATAATTGATTAAAAAAATCACAATATTAGAAATTTGAGTTTAAGTCCTTTACTTGCCTTTGATTTTTATAATCCATGCTTTAAGTTTCTGGCAAGAAAGAAAAGCCAGCGCAAGTAACACCCCATACATTCAAACAAATTTTGTTGTGCACAGCTGTAATTTCAGCAGGCAAAATGTCACATTTCAATTGTCTGACATGAGAGCATGGACCAGTGAATGAATACGTGGTTATAACAGATTATAAGCCTTCCCTTTCTACATGAAATTAATTCTGAAGCACCTCATTAGCTATATACATGTGATTTAAAATAAAAGTATTCCTATTACGTTCTCATTACCATTGAAGTCATCCAGAACAATACCCAGTGTCTCTTAGAGGCAAACTCTTTCTCTCATTGCGTATTTCCACTGTGATTGTCACACAGTATCATCAGGGTTGGAAGAGACCTCACAGATCATTCCAGTGTGTACAGTCCTAGTGTGAATCAGAAATCATCTGCTGTACGATATCAAGTATATATTGTCCAATTTTCATCATAAAATAAAAACTTGAGGGATGATCTGGAAATCTCTATCATTATCTCCTAGCTGTTTATCATGTTTTAAGTATCACTTAGCTCAGAATTTTTCTATCAAGCTGTACCCACAACTCAAATAATCGTATGGTGAGGTTAGAGCTTCATTACTATCATCTCATTTTATTTCTCTCTTCACTGAAAAAAAAAAAACCTCAACAGCCTCTTTTCATCAAAGGGATGTTGTGAATAGTATACTGTCAGAATTTCTTTGGATAATATTCCATTTAAATAAAATCAGTGCCGAAGAATTAAGTTTCTGTGGGCTTCTCTGCTTTTTCTCTTGAAATTAAGTGAATTTAACAGTGCGTATCTGACTTTGAAACCATTGGTGGAAAAGGAAAACAGAATTTATGTAATACATTTCTCTACATCCACAGAAGACTGGTCAGAATAAGATTTTCCCAGTTCTATCAGGGTATTTCATAGCACTCTTAGAACACACACACAAAAAAAAAAAGGTTAATATTACCTTTTATTTTGAACAATCATTTTGAAAATGCAGCACAACCATCTACACTTGCCTTTGTGTGGAAAAAGGTCAAGTTTGTTTGAAAGCCAGGCAACACCTTTAGCATCCTGGGTTTTTTTTCTGCTAGGAGTTTTTAATGAACTTCTGTAAACAAACATATTTTTGTTAGTCCATTGGGACATGATACAAAACAGATCTTCAATTCAGAGCTGGTGTATTGTGATTAAAAGTGCCAGTGAGATTCGTATTTCTTTTTTCACGACAGAAACTGGACTCTGATCTGTTTATGGCTCCTGGGAGAACAGTACTGTAGAGTAATTTTCACATGTGAGTGTGGCAGTCTTTATACTTTGCATAAGTCTTTATTTGAAGAAAGTTTACAGGACTCTTCTCCCAGGCAACCAGCAATAGAACAAGGGGACACAGTCTCAAGTTGTGCCAGGGTAGGTATAGGCTGGATGTTAGGAGGAAGTTCTTCCCAGAGAGAGTGATTGGCATTGGAATGGGCTGCCCAGGGAGGTGGTGGAGGCACCGTCCCTGGAGGTCTTCAAGAAAAGATTGGATGAGGCACTTGGTGCCATGGTCTAGTTGACTGGATGATCTTGGAGGTCTCTTCCAACCTGGTTGATTCTATGACTATTTTGAAAGCAAAAAACTCTTCAAGATCCACAGTACTCATAAGAGATATATTCAGATATGACTCAAAATCATGCAAAGCTAACTTTTGCAGAAGATATGGTAGAAGAAGCCAGAAATGAAGGCTAAGACATTTATTAATTTAAGATGATGATGATAAAGTAGTTTCTTGAAGTATAATTAGATGTTACGTTCACATTTGACTTTTCCCTAGAATTTTTGTGTGTTTTCACATGTACTTGAGTGTGTGTATAAGAAATTGTGGCAAAGGCAATTTTTATTTTAAATGAAACATATTCCGTAGCAGAAAACAGAACTGTTGAAACTGATGTGAATGTTAGTTCAACTGGGGTGTTACAGGCAGAAAAATCTCCTGCCAAATGTAAAAGCTACCAAAACTATTGGAATGTCATTTCTCGTTGTTGCAATGTGTCAGCATGCCTAATTATTGCTTCCATCTTTGGTTGCTAGTTGCTGTGCATTGCTGCAGCTGCTACTTTGCTCTTCCAGAAAATGGTTATAGTAGAGTTCTGAGTAAATGAGATTGTATGTACAGGCACTATATATAGGATCTTAGCACTTTTATGTTATTTTTTCCCTTCTGCCTAAACCTTCCTTCATAAAGTTTCTGCATATCCAGTCATAAATGATTGGTCAGTACATACTATTTGTATTTGGCAGAAATTTGCCTAGAAATATGGTCTCCACAATCTGTCCTTCACAAGATGTCCAGAGTAACGAAAAATTGTGTCCTGTGTCCTACTGCTGGGCAGGAAAGTATTTAAATGGTGTGAAGTGAGGCACCAAAAGTAAAATATGAACTGTCATCTCTCCTGCAACTCATCCATGTAGTTCTGAAAATTACTATTATGGTCAGGAGTGCAACTGTAGTCTCCTTCAGTTTGAAAAATGCATGGCCTATGGAGCAAATCTCACAAGATAAAATGTAGGACTCCTTTTGTTTTGTTTTGCTTTGTTTTTTTTTCCCCCAATATGAAAAATGGGTGAGTTGGGAGGGGTGTTATCTATGTAGGGTAACTTCATTGTTTGTCTTTTTGAAGATGGTTTACTAGTGAAACAGGAATGGGGAATCTATGCTGAGGCATGATAAAAGTACTTCCAAATATCAGCATTTAATAAAATTGAGACAATGGAAAGTCAAGCACGATTTTTTGCAATGTCCTTGTGACGTATAGAGACAAAACATATCTGTTTGGAAGGTGAACTTTAGATTAAGTCCATTGTCAGATTTACCTTTTCATCTTATCTTTGTGTGTTCTGCTAGTAATGGTCTGATTCTACCACAAATGCAATTTTGCAGTTTTGGAAGAAGAGAGTTACCTGAAGCTTTGAAGAAAGAGTAAAGTCACAAATTTCTGCAAGTGATTCTTCACAAAAGTTTCAGGAACTCCTCTGCAATAATCATAGCACCCATTTATAAAGGAAACATTAAATTTGTGTTTCTTGCATGTTAGTTTCAGATAATCAGGGCTAAGCAATGCAGGAGTTTTCCAGAATACTTAGAGTAGAAATTTAATCTTCAGGAAATTTGGTTCTATCATACACAGTCAATTCCAAACTCTGACAAATGGATGATTTTTTTTTTCTTCCTCCCCTCCCCTGTCTTGGTTGCTATTTGTTTTAACAGACTCCTAGAGTAGGTCTGCAGTAATTGAAGTAGTAAGACAGAAAAGAAGAAAGTTTGCTTGTGCCCTGTAGATCAAAATTTTCAATAGCTATCTATTTAGAGGATGGAAAAAAATCCTTCAGTTAGTGCTACCTACAGAAGGGGTGTAGAATATAAGGACTTGAATGAGTTTTATATTTACAGTAAAGGAAGAAGTTTGGCTGTACATAGAATCATACAATCAGGGTTGGAAGGGACCACAAGGATCATCTAGTTCCAACCCCCCAGCCATGGGCAGGGACACCCTACCCTAGACCAGATTGGCCACAGCCTCATCCAGCCTGGCCTTAAACACCTCTAAGGATGGGTCCTCAACCACCTCCCTGGGCAACCCATTCCAGACTCTTGCCACTCTCATGCTGAACAACTTCTTCCTCACCTGCATTCTGAATCTCCCCATCTCCAGCTTTGGTCCATTCCCCTGTCCTGTCACGACCTGATATCCTAAAAAGTCCCTCCCCAGCTTTTTTGTAGCCCCCTTCAGATACTGAAAGGCTACAAGAAGGTCATCTTGGAGCCTCCTCTTCTCCAGGTTGAACAGCCCTAACTCTTTCAGTCTGTACTTATAGGAGAGGTGCTCCAGCCCTCTGATCATCCTTGTGGCCCTTCTCTGGACATCCTCCAGCCTGTCCACATCCCTCTTGTAATAGGGGCTCCAGAACTGGGTGCAGTACTCCAGGTGGGGTCTCCCTGGAGTGGAGTAGAGGGGAAGAATCATCTCACTCGACCTGCTGGCTACACTTCTGATGCAGCCCAGGATCTTGTTGGCCCTCTGGGCTGCAAGTGCACACTTCTGGCTCATGTTGAGCTTCTCATCTCAGGGCTGCTCTCCAGCTAGTCACTGTCCAGACTTTATTGGTGCTTGGGGTTGCCTTGACTCACATACGTGCCATACATACATGACGCAGACCTTAGATTACTCACAGTTTTCCTTTTAAAAAGACATTAAAATATAGAGCTAAGTGCTTGTTACTCTGTATTGCATTTATCACAAAAGCACCTGACAGATTTTGAAAATATTCATCTACTTAGGTTTAAAGTATGCTGTGATTATGAAATAAAAGTAGTGCATATAGGTAACATGAATAAAATAACTGCTTGCCAGGTTTTGGTGTTGTTTTTGTAGTATGGAACTAGCTCTGATCTGGCTGGGACAGAATAAGTAGTCACATTCAGGAAAAAAATGTGCTTGAAATTGAAGGAACACAGCTGTCAGAGTTAAACAGAAGCCCCCTATCCATAAAATGTTCTGAACCAAAATTACATACATTAAAAAAGTTTATATGGGAGAACTTTAAAGAAAAAGAAAAGCCATTATATGGTATTCAAGGCAAGGAAGTCTTTTCATTCTTTTAAATATACATACATAAGGTGAGATTCATCTCACTTACCTTGACGTGTCTACAGTGTAGACAGATGATCATTCTAAACCCTATCCATAGCTAACAGAAAGTAATAAGTGCATCTGATACAGAATTTTTCTGATATATTTGAAGTAGCCACATTAGCAGGAGATACTTTGTGCCCTAAGAGTATCTGTTTACTTCTATTTGCCATAGAGTTTAGATAACTATTGCAGATACAGAGATTGTTGGTGTTAATTGACTTTAGATATGAGGTACATACTTCATTATCTTCAAAATTTATCTTGAAATACACTGCAATATGGGAACAAAAGTGTAGGTAGTTGTTTCTAAGGCATGCAATTGCTGTCCAGGGCCAAGATGTGTTGGAAATGTATTGTGGAAAATAAGATCTTGTCAGAGGTGCAGATATAAAAAAGGAGTGTAAATTAAAATTGTAGGGCAGGATAACTAAAGTTTCATACATTGGTGTTTTATCTAAAACATCAGGAGACTGGGAGGCACCCATTTTCTAGGATATTGCAAAAGCTAGAGTGCAATAGATCTGGAATACTTTCTGAGTGGCCCTCCCCTACTGTTGAAACTAAGCAATAATTAAGAAAATAGCTGTATCTTTTTTAATTAGAGGAGAGAAGATATTAGTGTATCTTCTGGGATGTTTCATGACCCTTGCTGGATGAACTTCCTAAGTAGCTCTCATTAAAAAAATGTCTGCCCAAGATACTTGGGAAAGGTAAGAAATGGTTATGTCTCAATCAAACAAAATAGAGATCTGCTGCTGAATCATGTCAGTTTAAAATTTCACTTTATGGTCTTTGTTGGTGTCTCTTTTTGTATGTGAAAGACTGTGAAAATATTTTCAGTGATATAGGATCCTGAAGATCTGTTTTGAGCTAACGGAATTTTTTTTCACTGTGGCCTTGTGGACTACATATACAGGAGAAACATGATAAATGTTTAATCTAATTCCATTTTTATGAAGCTTTCTTCTATAACTGTGTGTTTAATTTACTCATTTTTTCATTTCCGTGATATTTTCTACTGTACTTAACCTTCCTAGGATATTTTGAGGATTAAGGAGTTAATGTTTTCGTATTGGTCTCAAAATGCAAATACCGTATAAGGTCTTGTTCACACTAATAAATTTATAGCTGTGATGTATCATTTTCTGACAGTGCAGTATAAGTGATATGATGTCAAGTTTACATTTGACCTTGAAGATGCTCAATGATTCTTTTGCAGCTTTCCTAAGATGGATAAAGCTGTGTGTTATCTGCAACTGTATTATCTAGAGCCGAACTGTGGCAGTATGCTATCCCTGTTATGATTTCTGTTCAAGCCTGTAACAATGAATTTGTTCAATTGAGATGTTATCTGTTTTTATTCACTTCCATAATGCTAACACAATACACAATGATATATTTTTTTATATGTATCTTCTCAAGCTCTGTTCTTAGCTTTTTCAAGAAATTAAGGCATACAGTCATAAGTCAATTTAGATGGCATTGTTAATACATTGCTGGAATATCCCTTTTATTTTATTTTTTGGGGGAAAAAAAAAGTAGCTGATGTTTATTTAATTGACAGGAGACAGCAAAATTCCAAACGAGTGAAAAAATAGTCACGGCACTGTAAGAAATCTATATTGGCTAACTGTAGACACTTCAGCAGAGGTGTTAAAGCTTTTAAAATTGATAGATTAAGCTGCTGTCAATCATAGAGACTTTCAAGTAATTAAAAAGTAGTTTGCATTAACTGGAATTCTCTGTCATCAATACGCAAGTTAATTAAGCTGAGAACAGGAATGGGAGTTACTAAGTATGAGCTGGGTTTTGTGTAGCATTTCTTTGCAACGCTTTTCACTGTTGACCTCTTTGTAATATTCCAGTTTGTCACACTGACTATGGTGATGACATAAGCAAACCACGGTAGTGTGTTCTGCTCCTCAAAATGTGGAGTTTCTGTAGCTGCTTTTACTGACTTGTTGCTGATGACCAAGTCAGAAATGAACCAGAAGGAAGAAAGGGAAGAAAAAAAAAATCCAAAATTAAGTAATATTCTGCCTTCAGTGACTTAATTGGTTGTAATTTGAATGGCATTGTATTTACTGAAAGATAAAGTTTTACAATCTCTTTTGGTAGTGGGGAAAAAAAAAAAAGCACATGCTTCTTTTTAAACTCTCTTACATTCAGCTAGGAAGCAGCTAAATTATCACTGCCTTATTCATGAACCTAACCCATGTTTCCCTATGATCGTATTCACATCACCATCATAGCTCAGTGATATGTGCATGTTTTTCATAGTGGATACTCCAGATCATTTAATTTTGTATGTTCTCATCAGGGAAAGGACGTAAGACTTTCAAAGCCATCTGAGAAAGCAAGAGGCTAAAGGATCATTCATTCCTCTGAGATAAGAGAATTTTGGAAGTTTAGATTCTTTGAAAATTATGAATAAACAAGCTAACTGATCCTGCCTTAAATCTCAGCAGAAAATTCTTTTTGAGCAGGAGAAATAATCCAGAGGTCCCAAGTCCTTTTGTGCTATGCTGTCTTTGTAACTGAGACACTAAAATGAATGCAAACAGTAAACAGTCTTTACAAACCATTAAGTAGCAAAACTGATATATCTCATTTTATCTTCTTCTTGACACTCATTAGGGTATTATATATCTCTCAGATGATATGACCACTGAGCTCTCCAGACACACTCTTGCTTCACTTTTGATGTATTAAATCAAACATGAATAGTGTGTCGACTTTTCATTTGCTATGCTCATTTCTAATATTACCCACATGTCTGCATATAATTCATGGATTCATTTTCATAATGAAGTTGTAGGTTTTTTCTTCAAGGAAAAAAAAATCATGCTTTAGTGTGAGATGAAGAGAAATTTGATTTTTCTTTCTTAATTAACTATTTTGATGGAGGAATTTGGTGCAGGACAAAGAGATAAGATGTATGTAACAGCTTAAATATATCCATTGAAGTTGATCACATTACTACAGGAGTGAATTAATGAGGGAATAAATCAGTGCAATAATACATAATCAAAATGAATGCTTAAGCTCCAAGCCCACTGTGATAAAATAGACGTCTAAATAGAACATACATTTCTTTGAAGTGAAATAATTTCATCTTTCTAACTGGTGTGCCTGCTTTGAGTGATGCTCTGTTTCACGACAGGACAATTTCTCATCCCAAACTTCATCTTGCGTGGAAACGCAAGACACGCAGAACGAACAAAATCAAGTATTAGTTTCAAAATGTGCTTTTCAGTAGTAAAATGATACATGTGCAAGTTAAGGCATAGGAGGTTCCCTGTGAACCTGAGGAAGAATTTATTTTTTTTTTCCCTGTGAGAGTGACAGAGCACTGGAACAGACTGCCCAGGGAGGGTGTGGAATCTCCCTCTCTGGAGATACTCAAGAACTGGATGCATTCCAGTGTGATCTGTTCTACATGATCCTGTTCTGGCAGGGGGACTGGTCCAGATGATCTTTTGACATCCCTTCCAGCCTCTGACATTCTATGATTCTATGCAGTTTTTTTATATTGGAAATACTGGAACTGCTCAGTGTTTAATGTAGCTGATGATCTTCCTAGAATGCACTTTGTGTTTTCTTTCAGCCTATATGGTAGCTAGTCTAAAATGAGTAAACAGCAAAACAATTATGACATTTTTCTCTCTCAAATCTAATAACAAAAGTTATGATTTCTAGTTTAAAAATGAAGCTTTAAAAATGTTTGTTGGATTATAAGAATAAAGAAAATATCTTTGTAAATTGCCGTATTTTAATAAATCGTTCTCTAAAAGTGTACTCATCTATAAAATCTTGTATCTAATCATAGAATCACGGAATTAACCAGGTTGCAAAAGACCTCTAAGATCGAGTCCATCCTATCACCTAACCCTTCTGGTTAACTAAACCATGGCGCTAAGTGCCTCATCCAGTCTCCTCTTAAATATCTCCAGGTACAGTGACTCCACCACCTCCCTGGGCAGCCCATTCCAATGCCAATCACTCTTTCTGTGGAGAACTTCTTTCTAACAGCCAGCCCAAACGTGCCCTGGTGCATCTTGAAACTGTGTCCCCTGGTTCTGTCATTGGTTGCCTGAGAGAAGAGACCAAGCCCCACCTGGCTACAAACTCCTTTCAGGTAGTTGTGAAGAGCAATAAGGTCTCCCCTGAGCCTCCTCTTCTCCTGCCTAAACAACCCCAGCTCCTTCAGCCTTTCCTCATAGGGCTGTGCTCCAGCTTCCTCTCCAGCCTTGTTGCCCTTCTCTGCACACATTCAAGCACCTCAATATCTCTCCTGAATTGAGGGGCCCAGAACTGGACACAGCACTCGAGGTGTGGCCTAGCCAGTGCTGAGTACAGAGGCAGAATGACTTCCATTGTCCTGCTGGTCACACTATTCCTGATACAGGCCTAATACTGTCCCTGTGGTGCCAAGTCCAATCCAGGTGACTGCTGTGTGATGATGGGAATGCTGTGTTAACCCCCTTAGTAACTGTCTGTAAAGTGAACAGTCACTTGATCACACTGTAAGGCAGGTGTTTAGTATTAGTGATATCACAGGAATCCACTTTTGCCATCTCCAGTACTCTACATACAGGCTTTTGGCAAACTTGTTAATTCTCTTGGAAAGAAGAAACATTGTGCACTATGACTTTGTTATTTTTCAGTAGTACTCACTACCTTACTATTACATCTAGAAGTAATTTGTGCACATGACAAGAGTTGAGGCGGAGGTGGCAGTCATATCAGAAAATAACAGCCATAAAAGCTCTAGAAGATCTAGAGTGCTGATATCACAGCAGGTGCCATAGTCTTTACAGGCAATATTTTCTGTTACAGATGAAAGAGCAGTTCCCACTGCTTTCTTTGTTCAGTGTTAATGTTGTTCAAGTATTAAGATATTTCTTACATACCCATCCCTTTAGAACCTTTGCTGATAAGTTATTACTGCAAGGTTACACTAACATACCTTAATACATTCTGTTTAATAGAACTTTTAAGAAATAGATACCTCTGTAATCTAAGCCATTTTCCCTGATAGTTAAAAAACTCAGCTCACTTAAATCCTTTCCTATTTAGAAGGGAAACTGAAGGATGAAATCAGCAAAACAAAACACGTTTTTCAGTGAGAAAAAAAAAAACAAACAAGCAAAGAAAGAAACCAGGTAATTCACCCACAAGATTTTTGAGTCTGACTTTAATTCAACTTCATGTATACCTGCAGAATATCTCACCTATTATGCCAGGATTTCCAACCTTTGAATGCACAGCATAGTCAAATTATGGAATTATATTTGCCAAATTCTACCAAGGCCGTAATTTTGCCACTTTTTTTTTGTTTGTTATAGTATCTAGAAAGTGTCTAAGCTAGTCTGGATTACTTGATACAGCTGGTAGAAATGAGTGTAGCTCTGAAGGGTCATTTACAATGTCTAAGGTTGAATCTGTTAACTTTCCTCCATAAAAAAGTCACTTAGAGTGAGTATGAAGAAAACACTAAATGAAGGTAAATCAGGATTTCATAATAGGTCTTCCTCCTCTGTAACACCTCTTGCCCCAAGTCCAGAAAAACCTGTGCTGTCAGGAAGACCTATACTGAATTATAACTTCACCTGTTCTTGTCTAATAGCTGGAAGCTGGAAATATTTACTTCCCAGTAGATAACCACACTGTAAAATAGCAAATAAAAGGGAGCCTGCCTCCTTAGTTTGCTTGGCACACAGGGGAGGGAGGATCACTACCTCCTGTGGATGTGTTTTATGTAGTGCTGAACAGGGAGCACTGCTGTGTAGGGATGTTCACTTTTTTAGGACTATCTGAAGGTTATCCTTTTCATTCTGCTGCTCTTAATTTAGTTTTTCATTCCTGTCTGTGTCCTTGTCATTCTTGCAGTACTTGATTGTGCACTGCACCAGCAGGGCCTTTGTCCCCAACTCTGCTAACACTTGAGTATCTGTCACAGTCATGGGGTGTAGGAAACATATTTAAATTCCAAAAGGAGAAAAGAATACAACAAACCTACACTTTAATATTGCATTTCCTTTCATCCTACATGCCAGAGTAGCCTATAAACTATGCCAACTTCAGATATGACAGCATCCTTCGATTAGTTTCTGTTTTCAAGAGACTTTGGCCAAGTTAGGTAATGACAAAAGCACCTTAAAGCCATAATCGTAGTATTTTTAGCAGTAAGAATAGAGAAACAGTAATCGCAAGGAGCCTTTTGTAGATCATCCATCCATCTATGTCTCTTCTTGCCTGTGAAGTCTTAATACCTCCTGCAAATAACCTAGGTGAATATAATACCTATGAAGTGCCCCTTCTGTCTCCCTTACACCTCTGTGCTGTTTTTGCAAAGAATGAATGCTGTCTTTGAGAGACAGTCCTTTAATGCTGCAGAAATTATTTTTTTTTCCTCGTGTATTCCTATTATTATACCTGTCTGACCAAAACCTGTCAGGCTCAGCACGACACCGAATCAAAAATTTTGAAGCTGATGATAGATCTGGCAGCCTCATTTAATAACATTCACTATCTCTAACTTAAACCACTCTTTCCCCTAGAGTTTTCCTGAATGCTCCTACCTGTGGCTGTTCACTGCACTACAGACTTGAGGTTCAAAATGTAATCTCCAGTATAGTCACAAACATAGGTGTCAGTAATCAGGGCAAGATCAGTTGTACTTTTATTGCAGAGTTACTCTAAATGATGATTCCAGAGCAATGAGGAAAGTCTTACGGGGTTTAGCTGGCCACAAAGCTGTCTGATAAGGAACTTCTACATGGAGGTATACTTTTCTGACATTTAAATGAGATGTTTTCTGCCTTATCTGGAATTTACTGTGGATTATCTACATCTCTTTAAGCATGCATCCATCTCTCTCTGTTGTAGGAGTGCTCCTGGCAAACAGAGCCAAAGCCTCTCTGTTGGATTCCTATTCATTTGCTAAGTCAAAGTATTTGTTCTCCTAGACTTAAACTTAGATAACATAGAAACCATTTTATCTCTGTGTAACCCCCTGATAGCTGCAATCAACAGGGTCATTTTAAGGATTTTTTTCCCCCAGCTTCTAGTTCTGTGGCTTCCTTAAAGAACTGCGTTTGACTGGGGAGTTGAGGAAGTGTTAGCTTTTTGCCTCTGTTGAAAGGTTGCAAGATATGTGGGATGATAGTAAAATTATTTTAGAATATAGCATAAACCAAAACTGGGATAAATGCATAAATCTTTTTGCAAGGAGATTGTTTTGTATTTGGTCTTTGTATATAGTGGTCAAAAGGAACTACAAATACATATTCATTATGTGTATGCAATACTTCTGTGTAGTACTCAAAATGGACCTGAGTGTACATACAGCAGTATGTGCAATATGATTCCTGAAATAGTATTGTCGTACTTTAATTATTTACCAAAAGGTTATCTGGATCTCTGCTTACTTAGAGTCATCAAACATAAAGAAACAAACATTTTAAAGTGCTAGGCTGTTTTGGGTTCCATGATATCTGTGCACAGGAAATACGATGGCCTAACAGCCTTTAAATGCTAAGTACATTAATCACTGAGCTTGCAGCTGAGAATTCTGTGTTGTCCACAACTCTTTCTGTGTATTCTAACTTTCAGTTAATATATTTAAGTATTTAATAGTGTATTTAAGTATTTAATAGTGTATTTTTTTTTTACCAAGAAAGCACTGACAATAATTTTATTAATAAGGACTCACAAATATTTCCTTCTATAGCAAAAAATATTTGCTTCTATAGCAAAAAAACCCCACCAAACAAACACAGTATTGTAAACTTTCAAGAAGTTTACTTGCAGTAAGTGAACAGCAGTTTTGTGGGATTTCCCCCCTGCAATTAAGAACTACATTGTGCATTTCAGGTGTTTCTCTGAGATGACCCTTTCATCAGGTGCACAAATTTTATTTGAATTTAAAGTACACAATATAGTTTTACTATATGGTTTGCAGAGGTTAACATTATAAGGAAAAAAAATAAAAGGCAAGACTGAAAGAGAGATGAAGTATTTGAGTATTCTAGCTAGTTTTCCAGAGCTGCTAACAGAAGTGTGTTTGAGTGCTGATAAGCCACTAACTACATTTAAAAAGACAGGAGCAAAGCATAAGTATTGTTTTTCCATTTCAGTCACTAAAGGATGATTGTATTAGAAGAAATGCAAACCCAAATAATATTTTGAGATGTACTTCTTAAAAGCATTCTTTTTTTTTTTTTTAAAGATAAATGAAATACATCTGGCATTTTAACTTCTGTTTATTGTTTCTAAACTCATTAGAGACTGATTGCAGAGAAATAACAGCTGTTTGATGAGGTCAATGGGTGCCAAAATCCTATACAGGCCAATTTAATGCCTCATAATTGGCAATAAGATTTGGAATGTGAACTCCTTATCATTTAGACAGATACAATGTTTGTGAAGAAATAAAACACAACAATGAATAGACATAATTGTGAAACTTGCCATTCATTTTACCTTAGTGGTCTTTTTTTCTGCTTGCCGTTTATTATGTGTCTTAGTTGTTTTAATGAAGCCTAAGACTTTGGAGGTGATAGTGGCCTTCCTCCTCACCCAACCTCACTAAAAATAGGCAATGCTTGAAATATGCTGTGCTATTTTAACTATATATCCAAAGTGCATTTCTTGCCAAATGAGGTCATCACCTCTGCGGTACATCTGGCCTCTTATCTTCCTGGCACTTTTACTTCTGTTTCTAACCTCAAATTGCTGTGCCAGTGCCAAACAGTAGAGCCACTGGAAAATGATATTTTTCACTGTCAGCAAGCGGAAATATATTTGTACACTATTCTGATTTGAGAAAGAAAATATGATAAAGCATAGTATTTTTATGGCATTATTCTTTAAATGTCAAGGGCCAGGTTTGCAGGAAAAAAACCCAAACTGATCTGACTAGGTACATAAATTAAATTTTATATTGTACATCATGTCTATGACATAAGCTAGAACAGACAAAGATGTTCAATTTTAGACAGATTCATCACAGCAGTGTAAACAGTGTTCTGCTGAAGAATATTTAAAGCCTTGTCATGGTGTCATGTGCCCAAGAGCATCTCGGCAAACTCATTCTAGACTGAATGTAGCATGAAAAAAATGTAAATTCAGGACTTGGTATTATAGGTAGATTTTCTACAAGGATTCAATAAGTACTGCAGGAGAATCAGTCTACATGGGAATGTCAATATTAATATCCATATCAATATCGTAGTAGGGCAAAAAGGAAACTTTTTGTTGTCATTGGTAGTTACTTTAGTGCAAAAATAATCCACACAATAGTAGTAAAGCTGAAGTCTAACTAGATCTAAAATTATTTCAGTTCACTTACTGCCTTTTCTTTACATGATTATAACATGACAGCTGAAACATTCGTGTTATTCTGTAATCCATTAGTGATGCAAATAGTTAGCACGTTCTATATTGAAATGTCAGCTGTTAAGACGGTGGCCTCCTGAGGTATACAGGGCAGTCAAAGCACTTTGGAAGAGTCCTTAATGAATCTTTGTGGGACTCAGAAGACGAGCTTGTATTTCAATGCAAAGGTTTATCCAGCACGGAGGGATATTTCTTTTCTCTCTCCCTTCTGTCGTCCCCGCCTTCATCCTTCTCCTTCCCCTTTTAAATGCTTGTCTCTCTCTCTCACTGTTGCTGTGTGCTTTTGAATCCGATCCGCAAGCGAGGCGAATTTCAGTCCAGCTTTTTCAGGGAGCCGCGGATACACACAAAGTTGGCTGATGTGCCATTCAGCATCCCAGCAGCTCTTTCTCTTCACACTCGCAATGGCAAAGATTTGTGCGGATGCACTGCTGGATGCTCTTTACTGAAACCGTCTGGGGGAACTTAGCAGGGTTTGGACAGCCTTTTAAAGGTAAGGAAGCGAAAATTGGCGTGCTGGAGGCGGAATCTGCTGCTGGAGAGCGTGGTGTGTTAGTGCTTGTGCAAGCTGCATCTTAAGTCTCCTG
This sequence comes from Pogoniulus pusillus, assembly GCF_015220805.1. Lineage (NCBI taxonomy): Eukaryota > Metazoa > Chordata > Aves > Piciformes > Lybiidae > Pogoniulus > Pogoniulus pusillus. Next base: position 26,984,354 of record NC_087275.1, read on the forward strand.
TTCTGATGCAGGAGTCTGTGAGCAGTAGGTGGGAGGGGATGCTTTTGTACTTGAAATAAGGAGCCTCAGATTAACTGTTATCGCAATGACTACTTTAGAGCTTGTGACAAACGATGCGGTGATCAAAGCTTTCAGAAAATATCTCTGTCAATTATTTATCCACTCCCAAGTTAAACCTAACTGTATTAAAAACAGCAGTAGAGGCCAGCAGCCCAAAGCTGCAAGGTGCTTTGAACATCTCTTTTCTTCCTGCTTTTTGAAGTTCCCTTATTGCAGTCAGTTTGGTTGAATACTCTGGAGAGAGCATTTCATGCAGACTTATCTCTATTGGAGTCTTTTCTTTTGCTATAATCCACCAAGGAACAGTATGTTTTAACAATAAAAGGCCATTTTTAATGCTCAAATCTCATCCTGTGCTTAAATATCGTTCAAAAGACTACTTTTAGAACCATATCGATGTCTCTGCATTTAATAATAGTGTTTACATTCAAATATTGTAATAGCTAAGTGCTTCACTAAAATGTATTTTACATTTCTATTTCACTTGTAGAGCAATTCAGGCTTTTTTGCTTAAAATAATCTATATTAGTAATGCTGTTTTTACTTTTAAGTGATCTGCTTCATCCATTTATTTATCGTCTTGTCAAATATTAATGCTCATAAACTATTAGAATTTTTACTAATTTGATGATGAAGTGGGTTTTCTCTTTTTCAGTATTTTCCAGGTATTTTTAAAGTGCTTTTCAACTGCAAAATCTAGTATGAAGTGCATAGTGTTTATCAAGTTAAACTAGGTAGTGTTTTAGCAAACAGCTCCTATATATTAGACAAATGGTGATGGCATGCATGCTTCTTAAAAAGTTTCCACCTGATAATAACTCTGAAAACTTTGTTAAAGAAAAAAAAACCAAGTCTTTAAACATTTATTTTCTAGTAAACTTCTATTTTTGTGGAATTTGTGTGTTTTTAGAACTGCTTATGTGACCTCAGGCTGGTATTTCTTTCTGCTGTTTCTTAAGTATCTGACAGACATTCCTCTGCATTTTCTAATTTGGGTCTAGAGTGAAGTAAAACCTGAGTTCAGACCAGTTGACTTACATTTTAAATTAAGTACTTCAGGTAATAATAACATGAAGTCAGAAATACCTATGTATGATTTTTTTCCCCATACCACTGTTAGCATAGTTTATAGGAAGTATGAACAGAGATTATAGTTTTTAATAATGATTGCAGATTGACATTTTTCAGTGTTTTTTTTTTGGTCATTACAGTTTCTGCCACTGAGGCAATGTGAGGGCTTTGAGAGAGATGGAGTGCTGTAATTACCAGGTGCACATGTTCATTAATCCTTCCTGGCTAGAAAAAGCTTCAGATTCTTCTCCAGTGGCATATTCGTAAAGCTATAAATATCTAAATTGTGTCAGCCAAGAAGTCACACAGAATGGAGGCTCTTTTTTAGTTCAATTTCATGCACTGTTGCTTTGGTCTTGTGAGGGAGTGCTTTGCATTCCTCATGATGGATATTTGTCCTCTTCCTTATAAAAGTTCAGAAAACAAACTGTTAGGTCATAGATTAGTTAGTTTAAAGTATATGTGGATATATTCTAGCAGGTACTCCTCAGGATAAAACCATGTGAAAAATAACCTTTGTGAGTGAAGACACAAAACAGAAGAATTGCCAAGATAATTTTAAGTCTTAAATATAACATTTTAGTAAACAAATGAGGAAAGCTAGAGCCTAAGCTTGACATAGAAGATTTTAGAGGAATGTCTGTATCAACCTGCATGCACTGTTTTTCATTTAGTTGTACACTGAGAAGTTAAATATTATGGTACTGTAATTCTGCATTTTTATCTCCTGTCTTCAATATTCCAGTATAATTGTCACTCTCTAACTTTATATGGATAGAAAAAGTAGCGATTCTGTTTTTATCTCTACCTATCTCTTTCCATGTGGATATCCATGCACAAGCATGTAGGTATTGTATTTAATTACAGAGCATGTAAACATAAGCTTTGTCGGATGCTAGCTTTTAATTAATATTTTAAATGTACAATGGCATTTTTCACATGTCTGTATAGAATTTTTCTACTGACATGTATGTATGCACAGCTTTCTGAAAAATATTCTTGTGAGCACTTAGTGGTATTGCACTGAAATGTTGATTTTATAGTCAATTGTATGTCTCCAATCTGTCATTTCACTTACAGAACTGTTTCAGGACTACACACATTTTAAGTTTGAAAAGCACTAAAATAATATGTTTCATTCCACCACAACTCTCAGTAATTTCAGATTCTCTTACAAGTTCAGAATTAAGATCTTTGCTAGTTGAGAAATCATATAGCAGATTTCTACTTGCTTGCAATGAACTCAGAAAACTGAAATAGCAGAAACAGAGATCACACCTTTCTTGAATAGGTGAATACTTTGCTGAATACTTGAATCCTATTTTTATTAAAAAATACTTGGAAGAAGATCGAGATGTTGCCTGTAGATAGTACACTTCATTCACATTATCAGTTCTCATGAACTGATGAGGAGATTCTTTCCTGTCCTACAAAAGTAGATACAGATCAAGAGATTTTTTTTTAATGACATTTTATCTATCTATTGGTTAAGAAGGAAAAAAACAGGACTGTATTATTTAGAATAGAATGCATGTAAAAGGTGAAATGGTAAAATCACTGGGTACTGCAAATGGCCTGCAAGTTCTCTAACACCATCTCTCTCTCCCCTCTTGATGCTGCTGTCGTGGCGAAGCCATGGGAACTGTCCAGCAGCTGTGCTGCTCGCCAGGAGCAACACAGCTCCCACTTCCCTGACCCCCTTGTCTAATGGCTTCAAGGGTTTGAACAAACATGAAATAACGAGGTCTTGGGATTTTCCCTTCTAGAAAGCTAAGACTTAGGTGCGAAATATATACCTGGTGTGGATCACAGGCAGCTTCTTAAAGGCATGTGAGATTTGGGGAACAGATTAAGATCACCTTGTCTGACAGTGTCACAGTGCAGCACCTCAGCAGGTAGCATTTAGCCACAGTTACAGTGACATGGGCTTAGCCTAACATTCTTCTGTTAAATAGCACACATTTTAGTGAAGGTATTTAGTTACCAGTGTAGTTTTAGATCTTGTATAAGCGCATTTTTCACTTTGTTATATTGATTATTCAATTAATGTTTCTTTTTTTGTACCAACAGTCTCCTTCACTGTCTGCTGTTGAAGTTGTTTTTCAAACCATATTTTTTATCTTAGGAACTATTTGATTATTTTTCTCTATTGTGGCAAGGGTAGAACCACTTTTAGGTGTATTTTTTGGTTTAGGTTCATCAGTTCTAATGATTTTCAAGGTTAAAAAAAACCAAAGCAAATCAAACCAAAACCAAAAACAACCCCCAAAAAAACCCAGAACAAAACAAACCCACAACCCAAACATGAAATCACTGAAATATTCCTTTTCCTTTTGAGATGTTTAGCTAAAAAAATGTTTAAGAAAGACTGAAAAAATAGCTATCATTAATGTATCCATTTCAGGTGTCTTGTACAAATATGTTGTTCTGCTCATGTTGTTTAAAGATATAAATCCCCAACACTGTGAGCCATAATCTGGGGGCTGAACCAGATGATCTTTTGAGGTCCTTTCCAGCCCCTGACATTCTGTGATTCAATGATAATCTGGCTTGAATTTTACATCTGGTTAAATTTTTGGTCGTTGCTGTATGTCAACTTGCATCTGAAGGGAGAAAACAATAAAGAGAAAGAGTTGTTGATCCTGATTGGATATCATTTCACACGTCATGCACATTTGTCACATGAAAGAGTTGCGCTATTGAGTAGGAAAAGTTGATCATAGAATCAGTCAGCGTTGGAAGGGACCACATGTATCATCCAGTTCCAATGCCCCTGCCATGGGCAGGGACACCCTACTCTAGATCAGGGTTGTTGATCATTGTCTGTTAAAAGAGGTCTGTCTAACTTCTATTTGATAAGAAAATATCAATGTACATATATTTATTCCCTTAACTAAATTATAATGACAGAACACCAAATTCTATATTAGATCAGATGAAAGACCTGTCTAGCCTAACATTCTGCACGTGGTGTGAACAGTAGGAGAATTCCAACAAGAAAAAAAGGAGCTCCATATGGCATGGTACTTCCCAGGTATATCTGCTCATTATGCAGAAATCTATATTTTAGTGACTTTGGGAGGCATTGCTTTTGTTGTTGCATGTTTTAGTGGAGTTTAAAATGTTATCATGCAGTATTTCTTTTTTTTTGTTTTGAAAAAGTAAAAAAAATCTCTCTTAAGGCTACTTTATTGCATTGTTTCCCTTTTTAATGATATATATTTATTTTCCTTGCTTTTATTTCTGGCCACTGGCAATGACTGGCTGGATGTCTTCTTAGTCTTGGTTCATCAGAAAACAGCTAAGACATTTCTGCTAGCTCCAGCATACATGTAATGAAGATTAATGATGTCTTACTGAAAATATGTTCAGCCTTGGACACTTTTCCTTGTTTATTTTCTTTCATTTTTTTTTCTTCTCCATACCCCTTTTTCCATACAGTGTCTTGTTTTTCAGCCTAGTCTTCCAAAATGCTGACTATTTACTCAAAGCTCCATGTGAGGACAGAATGAGGAATTATACTGTGCAGCAGCAGTAAAATACATTCACATTATGTTAAGTACACTGGTAAGCATGCCGTTGCAATTTCTTTGATGGACATTGAGTATGTGATGAATTTGATCAGCTTAGAGTGGTTTTATAAATGACAATCCCTTCTGCAAAGTAATGTTTTTCAGTCTAACTTCTCTGTAGCCAGTAATGTAGATTTGCATTGCCTCTGGCAAAAGAGGGAGTTCAAGCTCAGTCTCTCACTTCTTGGATGAATGTAACTTAATCTCTAGGCTATAACATAATAAGGGAAGCCCCTGTTTTTAAAGAGGAAATGGCAGCCATAATTGCTTTTTTGCAGGGAACCCAATTCTGTAAGTTTATGTTAAGCATGTTCTGAGAAAATTTAGGAGTACAGCCTACAGTTTTTGGCATTATTTAGTGCACCATGCTTGTATATGGTGGCAGTAGTATACATGTGCAGGTTTAGCCTGTCTCTATATCCACATGGCATTTTTGTGTATCTCTAGGTAAGATGGAATCTAGATGTGTAGAGGCATGAGGTAGTTACTGGACTTTACAACTGTATTAAAATCACAGCATGCATTGTTGTGAATGTATAATTATTTTCAATTATGATTTCCCCAAGTAAGGGGAGAAAAGAACATAAATGACATAATTTTGGTTGCAAGAAGGGCATGACATGGGTCATGCTACGTCTTGTTCTTTGCCTCATGGATTTTACTTCCGTTTTGAAGAAGTTACTAAGACTCTGACATTATTGTGCATCTGTGCCTCTTTGTCTTTTCAGATTTTGATTTGATTCCATTACTGATTTGCTTTATATTTTTCCTGTATAGAAATCTTATAAAGCTGACCAGCTTTATAAGATTTCTGTACAACAGAAACCACAAGATTTTGTCTTCTGTCTTCACAAAATCTTTTAGCCAAAAGGCCAAGGCCTTTTGCTATCTGTGTTGCAGTTAAAGTTGTAGTTATAGTGCATCATGCACTTACCTTGGTCTGGTTGATATTAGTAATGTAACACCATAATGCAGATCCCAGTGTGGACTGAAACACAATCAATAAAGCTTTTACCAATGGTTCCTACCAACTACATTGTAAACCTCCTTGAGGTTAGCTGGTAATGTTATCTGGGCTCTGACTGGATTTATGGATGTCCATGAACAGCCTGATGCATCTTTAGATCACCTAACTTCTGCACCTATCTTGATATCACAAAAGCAATTTCTGTTGCCTGCTCTGTGACAATCAGTGTTACTGCAAGGAGTGACAGAGGAAAAAAACCTCAGTGCTAAGTTTCTGTGCCCAAGTACAAAGCTGAAATGCTTTGCCTTGTGTTGTCTCCTTTTCCAGTGTTACCTGGTAAACTGCAGTCTACCCTTTGCTGTGTTTACTTTATGGAGATTAAAAGTGTTTGGAGGTTTGTGAAGGGACAATAGAAATGTAGAGGATTAGAAACTTAGTATGAAAGAAAAACATATAAAGTCAACTGGATTTATCAGACATCCTTATGCCAAAATGATCTTTATGAAAAGAATTTTAAAGTATTTATTTTAGTTATAAATTCAACATTAATGAAACCTTATAGACTCCTTTGTCTTCCACTTTTTTATATTGTATGTTTATAGCAATCATAATCCTTATAGAGAAGTAATCCCTGATCTTTCCAAGAAGATGCAAATATGGGGTTTTTTTGCTCATTTGTTTGTTTTTTTCCATGAAAGCAATTGTAAGTTAGAATATTTGATTCCACTGATATTTTTTTCCCTTAGGTATATATATATATATATTAAATGTTCAAACTATGAGAATCATGGAGAAATTTACCCAATGGTGATACAGGCTCTTCACCCTATTTTGTGACTGTTCACCCTAGAACCTTGCAGGAAGTCAGCAGTGTTGCCAAGTCTTAAACAGTTGAACTTAAAACACCTCTGCTTTCTAGCTTCATGAGAACCAGTGGGTTTGATGCCAAGGAAGTTTAATGATACTAAATATAGTATCAGTTAGAGGGCATATCTAGTAACGTTACAGTGAGCTTCAGATGTTACCATCATTCATAAGATTTTCGATGTGCCTAGTCTGTTATGACTTGCACATTCTGGCAGCATTACTCTTATTATTCATGACAACAGATCTCAACATCAGCAGTTTTTTGACAACGACCCAGTTTTAATAAAGAGAGCATTCTAGAGGTGGTCTTATCATGTGTACTGCCTAACCCCTTTTATATTACAATATTTCATGCAGTGCTGCCCTAACTTTTCCCTTGCCACCTGCTCTCTGTGTGTATTGTATTACATACGGTGTTATGCTTTAATAGTGAGTCAAAGTCAGTTCATCCAAACATGTATTTTGTCTCCTTGGTTTGGCCAGTAAGAAATGTAGTTTAAAAAAGATCTCATAGTATTTAATGGGTAGCCTACTGGCTATCTCATTATTTCCTTATGGAAAGACGATGCTCAGTTTACTCTCCTGGTTCCTTACCGTAGTGTAGAAATAAGTTGTCACAGATGGCATACATGGCACTGTAAGTAATCTGTCTATAAACACAGATCTACATCTTTAAGAGCCATTAATTTCTAGATGATAGTTTCTGATATATCAAGAACAGATTTGTAAAGATTTTAATGAGGCTTTTCATTCAAGACTTCAGAAGAAACATACCTACCTGTCTTGTTTGTGTGCTTTATGAATGTGTAGTCATAAGCACTGGAATGGGCTGTCCAGGGAGGTGGTGGAGTTTCCCTCTCTGGAGATATTCAAGAACTGTCTGGATGTATTCCAGTGTGATTTGCTCTAGGTGGTCCTGCTCTGGCAGGCGAGCTGGACTAGGTGGTATTTTGAGGTCCCTTTCAGCCCCTGACATTCTGTGATTCTATAGGTTGTCAAAAGGTACATTTCAAAAATTTCTAGGTATATAATTGATTTTATTTTGGTAGCAAAAAAGCCTGAAATGCTATTCTCATGACTTGATTGACTAAATGTTACTTTGATTTTTATTTCTTAAGCATCTTCAAAGTTAGGAAAATGTAATTAAGTATTATGTGCTTTGCTTTACTGTTTTATTCCATCTGATGTTACAAAAGGAAAAAAAGAAAGAAAAACAACCAGCAGAAAATCCCCACCCCAAAACCAAACCTTGATCATTAAAACAAAGCCTAGAATTCTTCATTTATCTAGGCTATTGAAGGAATCAAATTAATTGTTTCTTGATCACATATTCAGTATATCTTTGTTTTTTTGTTATTTTATCCTTCACTGAATATCATACAGTTAAAGCTGTCGATCTTGTCAAAGTGTATTCAACCACTGTTTGGAAAGACCTTTCTCTTCAAATTCAATATGAAGGTTTAGCTTCCTGATGTATTTTCTCATGCGTGTGTTCAAAGTTAGCAATTAAGAAAACTTAAATGAAGTTTTATCTGATTGGGTTTTCTAATGCTACCTTAGTATATCATTAGGCATTTAAATTAAATGTGAATCATTCCATGTGCCATGCAAGCATGCTAAACATTCTCCTGACTATTTGAAATCATTTCAGTTGAATTTAAATATGTATATGAACAGCAGTGAGTGAGTGGTGTGACTCGAGAAGAAGCAAAGGATGCTGCTTCTCCAAGATAGGCATATTAAGGGAAACACACTGCAGCAAGGTCAGTTTTAAGGACACCTATGGATGGTAGAGTAAGACTAGAAGGATAGACATGATTTACTGTAGCATGTAAGGAATATCTGTGATGACAAATAACATTAAAAGAACTGCCTGAGTCTCTAGGAGTCTGAGGTTAGAGTGGCCTCATGTTGGAAAGAAAGATATGAAGGGCTGTAGCTTCCAGGCATCTGGTCAGAGGTGAATAAAGGACTGTTCTTCTGAGTGTGCTCTCCCTGAGAATGAGACAGAAGGGATCCTGTATTTTGTATTTGAAAGACAAGTCTTACCAACATGAAACTAAATAGATATTTAACAGGTCACCAGGGCAACATGTCCCTTTTCTGAGCTGACTTGAACTCTCTCTGTTTTTTTTCTAAGAGAGGTAGCCCTCCTCCCTAAAGGAGCTTGATAGCTACTGGTCATGTAGTGTGAAAAACACCATGTGGACAGGAACAGCTTCTTTAGCCTCTTACCTTCCAGAGACCGTTTTATTGTTGTTTAAACTGTCTGTGTAAATAGCTGCTAAATAAGGCTTGGTTAGCTTCATATTGATTCAGAACACAGTGATCTGTGAAACGGAGCATTTGTATTTCATTTAAAATTGTTTACTATTTCTACACAAGAGAGTTATGTAGTCTGTGAAGGGATTGTTGATGAGAAAGTAGCGAGGCCCACGTTACATTTGGAGAATATTGCTGAACTTTTTGACTGTAAACTCTACCCGTCAAGAATATAAACAGGATTGTGCTGCAGCTGCAGATTGCATCTGGCCTGCATAAGCATATTTAGACAAATTGTGCATGATTTGCATGTTTTTATTTGAAACCTCTGTCGCCCATTATACAGTATTTTCCTGTAATACTGAACTGTAGCCAGGCAAAGAGAATGAGGAAGCTGTGAAGATATAATCAGATATTTAAAGGTTTGGTGCACAGGGATCTCTGTCTAGAAGATTTCAATAAGCTGGGTACAACTTCCACTTTGTTTCTTGACATCCATTGCCCCAGAGAGGAAAAAGGAAAGAGGCAATACAATAAACCAAGAGGAGGTGGATATCTACCTCTGAAGGCAAGGCAGAGTTAAAGTTCACTTTGTATATGAGGAAGGTATTCATGGAAAGAGATAGCCTGATGGGGTATTGTGAGTTAAGAACAGTGAGGAGACACATGGATGCTTGTCTTGCTAGAGACAAACAGTTGTTAATGTACAAGACTGTCAGATTAAAATGGTGTTCTTAACTCCTACTGTATCCATCAACCTAGAAAAAGTGAACTCCTGTGCACTTTACATCTGAGTTGCATAAGTATATCAAGACAAATCTTACAATATTTTGCTTATGTGTCTCTCAGCCAGAAGTTATTTTTCACTATTATTTGAATGTCTGCCTAAGTTGCTGCTTATGGCACCCATCTAAAAGTTAGAAGTAAATGACTGAACAGAAAAGAAATCCTCCCTTTAAAAGCTTGAATAAAGCTGTTGTACCGTTAGTATTACTTGATCTCTCAAGTCCTTTTCATTCAAACTACTGCAGTACTTATGCCCCAATTTACACGGGATAGGATTAGTTTTTCTTTTTACTTATCCTTTCTGCCTTTCTCCAGCTGGAGGACTGAACCTATTAGCTCCTTCATCAAAAATTTATCCAGTGTTAACATTTGCCTAGCTTTTTCTTTCCCACTCTATGATAGGACCGTGAGTTCCCCAAGCCTTGTAGTGAAACTACCCCCACCTTTTCGTTTGAAGTGAGCGTAACAAAAGACATGAAACAGCTCCTAGTCTTTAAAGCTAAGTGTATTAGAACACAATCTAATACACAATCTAATAAGCTAGAATAAGGTGGTTGTTAAGCGACAGAAAATTCAGATCTGCTGAGGCAGATGAAACAAGAGTATCTAAACCAGAAATTACTCTTCGGTTCCTATGTGATTGTATGGTGGTCTTTTTCTGCATCTTTCCTTATGAGTCCCATGACTTTCAGTGCCTTCTTAGTTGAATTAACTCTAAAACATCCCTGTGGGTTCTCAGGAAGTTTTCCTTCCATCATCAACTGCCTGAAGGGAGATTGTAGCCAGGTGGGGGTGGGTCTCTTCTTCCAGGCAACCAGCAATAGAACAAGTGGACACAGTCTCAAGTTGTGCTGGGGGAAGTATAGGCTGGATGTTAGGAGGAAGTGCTTCCCAGAGAGAATGATTTGCCATTGGAATGGGCTGCCCAGGGAGGTGGTGGAGTCACCATCTCTGGAGGTGTTGAGGAAAACACTGGATGAGGCATTTAGTGCCATGGTCTAGATGATTGGATAGGGCTGGTGCTAGATTGGACTGGATGATCTTGGAGGTCTCTTCCAACCTGGTTGATTCTATGATTCTATGATCTTTGGGCTGGAAAGAAACCTACTCACTGCTGATAGCACATCCTTGCTGTACTCAAAAGTTTGGAGTTTGCTCTGTGTTGGCGGTTTCTGTCTGTCTTGCTCTGTGCCCTCAAACGTTGCCCCGCAGAACGTGCTGAGATCCTCCAAGAAACTGAGCAGCCTGGTTTTTTTTTTCTGAATGGATACACAGTGCTGGTAGCTAGCTAGCACCATGCAGAAAGACTTGTTCCTTTACTGCCTAGCTTGTCTTGCATTTTAAAGTAGTGTGGTACGTGGTACATGCATAGTAAGCTTTAAACTAGCAAATAAACACTGCTACCATCTGTTACATGTGTGTCAAATAAGATAATGCTGTCAGTTTTCTCTCATGTAATGATGGAATGTATAGACTGGTGAAGTAAGGGTTTTAATGGTAAACTACACATTTCACTGAAGATAGGGAGAGATCAGCAGGGTGTTTAAAGGCATAGAGGAGGATAAGAAGTCCCAACATCCTGGCATATGTGTCAATAATATGCACAGTGTACAACATGTGGAAGATGCCGATCTACAGAAAGAGAGGGAATAACAGCAGCTAAAAGGGAATTGATTAATGTGTGAATGGAAACTGGGAAAAAATGCATAAGAGGAAATAGTGGAATAAAAGCCACAAAACACAAGGAAATATTTCACAAGATTTGGCAGAAGGATTGCTCTAGGTACAGAGTTTTCCTTAGGTTATGTAAAAGTGTTATAGAGGGCAGAGAAGATTCTTTTCTGACTGGTGAGACTTAGAGGAGTACTTAGGTAAGGATTTGCATTTTCTGGTTTGGAGAAAAGATGATATCTGGATAAAATCAAACAAAAGCATCAAAGGAAACACCATCAGGTCTCTTCAAAGTAGAATTAAGGTCCAAAGGAAGAGTATAAGGATTTTAAGTGACATCTATAACCACTTTTACAGATCATATGGATATTGAAGGTTGCTAATATCTCGGTAGAGCTATGTGCAAGATTATGTGAGATTTTAACTACAGTTTAAACAACCAGCAGATAAATGAGACTACACATTTTTGTGAGGACTTATTTATAGCATATACAATTTTGAGGCTTCTAGTGGCACTGGCAACTTGCCAGCTGAGTTCACCCTCAAGAGGAGATTATAACAGTGCTGTTACTACTTTTCCAAATGTGAAACAAACAAAAAGCTCCATGTCTTTCTTAATGGTAGACTGTATTCTGCCTGCAGGAGCAAAAACCCAAGAGAATAGCTTTTCCTACCTTCCTCCCAGGAGGGACTCTCTACTACTTATCTTCTTAGTGACTTAGGATAGATACAAATGTGTATCGCTTTAATGGTGTATTGATGCTACACCCTCTCAGGCAGTTAACTCCAATGTGAAAATATCTACCTGAATCCCATTGCAGGCACTGTTGGTTCCTCACTTCCCTGTTGGAAAAACTTCATACCTTACTCCACATGGTGGAAATGCACTCCATGGGAAGCCATAACCACAGAATATACCTTAATGCTAGTGTTTGGAGTGGTGTAAATGTATATCCCTTGGGCTCTTCCAGAAGCTCACTGCTAAATCTCAAGTAGTAATACGAATTCACAGTCATAACCATATTACTTCAGTAAATGCTGTGTATTTCTCAAATTCATCACAGCAGCAAGAGAAACCACCTTTGGCAGTGGGAATTTAACCTCCACAGAAACTACACATGGAATGGAAACAGTCTATCTCCTTTGAAGAAATACAGTCTTTATGCTATACTGAGAGAAAAGCCCCCCCAAAAGCTATAGATGTACTTGCTTTCTCACAGGCTCCAGCTGAAGGCCATACCTTAGCAAGTTTCTTTACTCTGCTGGGGACAGAAGCCTTGCCTGGGAAGGTGACAAACATTGAATCCCCATCTTGGTGCATCTTCTCAGCTGAGATCAGCACCAACCAGCATGAAATCAGTCAGATTAGTGTAAACTTTCACAATCGACCATTTGCTTTGCAACAGGCAACAGAGGAATGCTCCTTCAGTCGGGCACTGATCTCAGTGGGGAAACAGCAGTTTGTTATTCTCCCTGAACGCAAAAGTGCATTTAATCTACCTTGAGAGATGTCGAGTGCTGCAGCACCACAGTCACTGTAGACATCCAGAAATGTGGGTTGCTATTGAGAGATACAGTTCCACCCCTTCCTTTGTGATGGAAGCACTCTTCTCACTGCTGTGTGCTGAGTAGGGTTAACAAACTGAAATGAACATCTCTGCTGAAAATTAATCTTTTATTAAATTTATCTGAAAACTAATCAGGAGGAGAAGGGTTTTGATGCTCATGGCTATAGGAGTACTAGTGTTGGCACAAGGGAGGGGGGTGAAGGGTGCCTTGCAATAAGTAGCTCATGTTCACCTTCCCAGGACAGGGTATTCCCTAAGAGATGTGAGCCTTCTTGAAAGTCTGGAGGAGGAACACCCTCACTTATCATGTGTACAGTTCTTCTCAGGTTAGTTTAAGTAGCTGCTCTCTCAAGCAAGTTGTTCTGTAAAAAGGCAATATGCTTGTGAGTTTTACTAAGCACGTTTGCAGTGTATGAAAGGAACAAGGTACTACTCAAAGTGGTTCTCCCTCTTTTCTGATGTTTTATTAGCAACATTCATCACTGTATTCTCTGCATAAAGTAATTTAGTAGTGTCTGTTAAAGAGTGGAATAGAATATTACATGAATAAACAAAAAAATCCCATATCTTTTAAACTAAGAATGCTTTGTTTTCTTGAGCAAATAACAATAGGATAGGTAATAATACTGCACATACTTAATCATGTAGTTCTTCATGCAGCATATTCAAGTAAACAAAAGTCCTGGTTTTATTTCTCTGAGTTCTCTAATTTCCCTTCTGGACTGTGTATCAAAAAAATCCTTAGAGATGTTGAAGGTAGAAAAAATCAAATACTTAATCAGTGTTTTAATTTCAGGGCACAATTTCCAGGGCAGTGCTAAAACACTGCACACCTTTTCTATAGTTTAAAAACTGAAATACCAAGATGTATGGGAGTGAAACAGCTGTCAATTATCAAGAAAAACAGTAGTAATAATAAATAGGCAACAAACATGTTTTGGCTTAAGGCGTTTGATGGCTAAAATTTGTTCTTGCTGTTTCATAGAATCATAGAATGAACCAGGTTGAAGGAGACCTCCAAGATCATCCAGTCCCACCTATCACCCAGCCCTGTCCAATCAACTAGACCATGGCACTGAATGCCTCATCCAGGCTTTTCTTGAACGTCTCCAGGGATGGTGACTCCACCACCTCCCTGGGCAGCCCATTCCAATGGCAAATCACTCTCTCTGGGAAGAACTTCCTCCTTATATCCAGACTATACTTCCCCCAGCACAACTTGAGACTGTGTCCCCTTGTTCTGTTGCTGGTTGCCTGGGAGAAGGGACAGACCCTCACCTGACTACAACCTCCCCTTCAGGTAGTTGTAGACAGCAATGAGGGACAAGTGTGGGTGCTTTGAGCAGGGGATTGTGGCATTGTACAGGTGGCAGCAGGATCAGTTGGCAGGGCCAGGCCATCATGACCAGTGATGCAATTTGCATCCCCTGCTGTACTTGGTATTTCATCAGTGTTTGAGCATTTCTTTTCTGCTGCTCCAGTAAACTCTCATCTCAATTCAGGGGGTTTTGCCTTTTTCTCCCAATTTTCCTTTCTGTACAGTTAAGGTAGACTGTGGTGGGCAGTTACATGAGCACTGCATGAGGCTGATCTTCAAGCTGAGCCTGAAAAACATGTTCATGAAAATGAAGATTAGAGATTTGAGGTCAGGCATCCTAACTTGTATATGTCACACCAACACTGGCTGTTAGAAGAATCTTCTATATCAGGTTTTGCCAAATCAGTTGTCCCATTCCACCTTTATAGTCTGTCTTGTTAATGTAATTTATTTCCATCTTTGGGATATTTGTCAGATATTAGTCTGTCAGAAAAAAAAAAAAAGCTATGCAGAGATACTAGCTGAGAAGGCACAGTAAAGCAAAGCTTTCTCCATCAAGATTGCAGATTGGTGGAAATTTAAATAACAGTGTTTACCTTTTTCCTTTTGATAATAGTATTCCATGTTGAAAAATAGGCTCTTGCAGTCATATTTTTTTGTGCTTGTCAGTGACTCTTAAGTAAAACAAAAAGTAAAAATACAAAATACTGTTGATTTGGAATTTCAATTTAGCATGCTATAGGAAAAGGAAGGTTTGCCTGTAACTTTCAACAAATTGTGACAGTAGTAATGTAAGTAAATATTTTTTACTTAGGTAAATGTAGATTAATAAATCATTGTGTAAGTTCTGAAATAATAAGAGGTGCCATTAACAACCTAAAGAAATCGTCCTGGCTCTAGTCCAACCACCCTGCAGTGAGCAGGGACATCCTCTGCTAGATCAGGTGGCTTAGAGCCTTGTTGATCCTGATCTGGTATATCCCCACGGACGGGGCCTCAGCAACCTCCCTGCGCAACCTGTTGTAGTGTTCCACCACCCTCGTGTTAAAGAACTTACTCCTGACATCCAATCTAAATCTACTCTTCCCTAATTTCAAACCATTTTCCCTCATCACTGCAGACTTTTGTCAACGGTCCCTCTGCAGCCTTCTTGTAGGTATTGGGTACCTGCTATTAGGTCTCCCCCAAGCCTTCTCTTCTCCAGGCTGAACGACCCGAGCTCCCTCAGCCTGTCCTTGTAGGAGAAGTGTTCCAGCCCCCTGATCATTTTCATGGCTCTCCTCTAGACCTGCTCCATCAGCCCTGTGCTGGAGTCTTCAGAACTGGATTCAATACTCCAGGTGAGGTCTCACCAGAGCAGAGTCAAGTGGCAGAATCACCTCTCTGGATCTGCTGGCCATGCTTCTTTTGATGCAGTACAGGGTGAGATTTGCCTTCTGGGCTGCAAACGCACACTGTCAGCTCACGTCCGGGTTCTCATCTGCCAGCACCTCTGAGTCTTTTTCTGCAGGGATGCTCTCAGTTTTACCATGCCTTAGCCAGTATTGATATTTAAGACTGTCTTCAGCTAGGGGCAGGATCTTACACTTTGCCTTACTGAACCCCATGAGATTCTCCTCAGCCCACCTTTCTGGCTTGTTCAAGTCTCTCTAGATGACATCCTGTGCTTTAGTCTTACTAAGTTTGGCTTAAGCGTAGAGTGATAATGTTTTTAATGTGTATTTGCTTCAAAGGACAACTTTCCATTCTTCCTCGAGGCATATACCTTTCAGGGTTGTAAATAGTCCAAAACTCTCTGACCATGTTCTTTTAGACACTACACATGAAAGCTGTTTAATGTTTTAGTGCCAGATTTACTTGACAACATTTGATGTTGTATATAACATTTGGATTTAGCAAAGTGATGCAGCGATGTACTGAAAACACAACACAAGTGTAACGCAGCAGTAGTTATTCAGCTGAATCACAATAAAAATGTGATTTCTATTAGTGGTCTCCATATGCTTACTGCTACAATGCTGCATGTCCCTGTCTTGGGAGGCTTGCTTGGCTTGAGGCCAGCTCAAGCCAATTGCTGTGTTCAAAGTTTATTGTTGGTTGTTCGATTTTTACCCTCTGTGTTGAGCTGAGCTGCAGATACACTTCACCCATGCTGCTCTGGCTGTCTTAGGAAGATAATACTTTCTATTGATTATTTTGGAAGGCCATTTGCACAACCTGTTGAGCCACTCAACCACTGCAGCTCTTTTCCTAAAACAAAGACCATCCCCTGGTGCTCTTGGCATTGAGATGAGGTCAGGTTCCTCTACAACAGCTGTGGTCACTCCTTAGAATTCTCTTCACAGCTTCATGAGCACATTTCCCATGTCCATCTCCTTTGAGCTTTCTTCCATTTAATGGTTTTGTGGATCAGTTTGTTGATTCAGGTAGAGAAGTGTTATGTGAAGTTCTGCTTTTTTTCCTATCTGTTAAAAAACCTCTAGTCTGTGTACACTAAAATACCTATTCTTTTATAGAGCTGTGCTTAGAAGAGGAAATGCACATTCAAATCTCTAATATGTTAATTCTGATAATATCTATATTAAGGAAGGGCACATTGGGAATAAGGAAGGCTCTTTTAAACAGACATATTTCCCCATTCTTTCTGCCTTATCTGTTCCATTCACTCCCTCTTGAAGGGAGGGAATGTTACTAAACATGTATTTTTTAATCTACTTTTGAGTGACGCTTAGCAAATCCTAATTTGTTGCAGTTTTCTGTGACTACTTATACACAACCTTTATTTTTTAAAAGGTGCCTTGTCCTAATGGTATCCTGTCACCTATATGAAAAGAAAAACGGAAGTGGAGGTTCTAGCATCTTTTCTCACATTTGAAATCAGAAGAGAAATTAAAATCTGAACTCTTCCTTCAGTTAATATAGTGGGAAAAATCGGATTGAGAGATTGAGCAATTTTGATTTATAAACCAGCAGAATGTAATAAAGTATTAAGCATATTGTTGCATGTAATATTTTATATATTTCAGTATTGCAATTAGTATTACTGCATACGTAAAGTAAGTGTATAAACATTGTCTTTATCAGACTGAATATTCCAACTATAAAGACATGAAAATTATGGTTTTTTGTTGTGGTGGGTTTTTTTTTTTTGTTTGATTGTTTCTTTTTGTTGTTGTTATTGTTTAGGTTTTAGGGGGTTTTTTGTTTGTTTTATTTAGTTTTGATTTTTAATGCTCCTGAAAGCTGACACATTTCAGGCATAATTCCAAAAGTAGTTTTTAAATCTTCCAAGAGAACTTTGTTCTCACATCTTCTCATCAGTATATATAAAAACAATAAAATGTTTATATATCCTAGATACACAGTAGTGTTAATGTTCATCACATGCAGTAAAAATGAAAGAGTAATTAAATTGAAGCTCACCTGGACAAGATACTGGACAAATTAAACAAAAGCTTTAATATTTTATTCACTGTTATGATCAGGCATTACTCTGAGTTTGTAGTTTTAGCTCCTGATAAAAATCAGCAGTAGTCATGTGCCATGGTCTAGTTGATTGGATAGGGCTGGGTGATAGGTTGGACTGGCTTTTTTTGAGCACCTCCAGGGATGGTGACTCCACCATCCCCCGGGCATCCCATTCCAATGCCAATCACTCTCTTTATGAAGAGCTTCCTCCTAACATCCAGCCTATACTTCCCCCAGCACAACTTGAGACTTCACATTAATGTGCTTATGGATAGTACTGAATTGTCTCCTAAGACGTTTTTGATAAAAATATTACTAGCTGGCATGATACACAGTATGTTAAGTTTCCATTTTCCTGCTGAAGTGAAAAAAAAAAAAAAACCTCTCTGTTGCCACATATTAACAATGCAGATTCTGCTAAAGTTTGAGTTAATTCCTTGGAAGCTTGGCTTCAGGTCCAGTGCACAAAGTGAGAATTGTTTCTCTCTTATATGTTTATTTGTTTGTTTTTTTCCTCTAGTGAAGAGTGAAATTTCCATGGTGTCATTTGTCAAGGAACAGAAGGAGACAGTGCTCATTTTTACTTCATTTCTGATACTCTCAGCATTTGTACCTTAGCCAGAGTATGAATGAAGTAAACCTGATTCCCTAAGAGAAAACAAAATCGAGTTTGAAGCTGTTAATGCTATTGTCTTGCGAAGTCTTTATTGCAATACCTTATATTTACAGAAGAACTTCAATAACCTTCAATTTGAACCAAAAAAAGCC
Organism: Pogoniulus pusillus; assembly: GCF_015220805.1. Taxonomy (NCBI): domain Eukaryota; kingdom Metazoa; phylum Chordata; class Aves; order Piciformes; family Lybiidae; genus Pogoniulus; species Pogoniulus pusillus. Next base: position 27,002,732 of record NC_087275.1, read on the forward strand.
CACAACAACTTTGTCATCAAAGTGTCATAGTGCATACAACCCCATAAACATGTTATTTCTTCAGTATTGTTTTTCTTGTAAGACTCATCTATGCTTCCTATTTATTAGCTTTGAATTGGTTCTCGTTCAGCTTTGGAATCTCTGCCAGCTCTAAACGAAACTCAGATAGATGCTTAGACAGCTCAATTGTAGTTCATAATTCATTTTTTTCCTTTCTGGCACATCAATTTCTTCTTGGTTTGAAACACTGTTATGTAACAGTTTATTTTATTTATGAATTATCATTCTTAGATGAAATTTTAGGGCTGGCTATGGATCAATTACACTTGTTTAGCCTACATTTAAGCAAAACAGAGCTGCCGGTCAGAGGTTAAAGCTATGGTAAAAGTTGTTTGATATGCATACCCAGAATTCAGATGCACACATGTTAACACATGACAGTATATAATTTTACACCTCCATTTGAATTAAGGTCCCTCTGTTGTGTTTTTGAAAAAAATAATTAAAAATAAGTATATTTGCCAGTCTTCTTAATTTCAGACAAAGATCACTCTGTGTTATTTATATTTGAAGAAAGGTTTTATAACACAGTTCTTTTTTAATTAATATTTTTATTTATTATGAAGGGCAGATTTTTCTGCATTTTAGTAAATTCAGACAAGCCTATATGAGTTTATTTCTATAAACTCCTTCTCTGGAGACTTTCAAAACCTACCTGGATACACTCCTGTGCAAGCTACCCTAGGGGATCCTGCTTTGGGTGGAGTTGGACTTGATCATCTCTGGAGGTCCCTTCCAACCTCTAAGGTTCTGTGATTCTGTGATAAAGGTGCTTACTTTGCTCCACATTAGTAGCTGGTCTGAAATTGGTGCAACATGTCTAATGACTAAGTTAACGATAAGAGACAATCAGCAGCATATCTGTTTTGTTGTATATCAGCATTGTTATTAGCAAGAACACCACCATGAATATTATCATTGTGCCCCCTTGCCAATGAATTGTTTATTTATTCAGAATCCTTCAGGCAAAAATTTTGAACAAAATATGTGCTTTTATGTTCTTCTAATGACAAAGAATGACAGCATAATGCATAAGCATATATTGATTACAGTTGAAATGTATTCTATAGTTCAGAATGTGCCAGAAACTTACACAATTTAAATTCAGAATTATCAGAGCACTGATGTACATCTAGAATTATTCATCCCATAGCTCTCAAATACTTTAATCTTCCTTCTATTGGGAATGTGCAAGAATAATGCATCTGTCTTGAAAGACATGTATATACCTCACATAGTCAGAATTTATATTAACACAGTGTCTGAAGAGCAGCCAGTCAGAGAGAGACCTGGGGATACTGGTATACAGTAGCTGAACATGAGCCAGCAGTGTGCCCAGGTGGCCAAGAGAGCCAATGGCATCCTGTTCTGTATCGAGATGTTGAGGTGCTGGAACATGTCCAGAGAAGGGCAACAAAGCTGGTGAGGGGCCTGGAGCACAAATCCTATGAGGAGAGGTTGAGGGAGCTGGGCCTGTTTAGCCTGGAGAAGAGGAGGCTCAGGGGTGATCTTATTACTGTCTACAACTACCTGAAGGGGCATTGTAGCCAGGTGGGGGGTGGTCTCTTCTCCCAGGCAACCAGCAACAGAACAAGGGGACACAGTCTCAAGTTGTGCCAGGGTAGGTATAGGCTGGATATTAGGAAGAAGTTCTTCACAGAGAGAGTGATTTCCCATTGGAATGGGCTGCCCAGGGAGGTGGTGGAGGCACCGTCCCTGGGGGTCTTCAAGAAAAGCCTGGATGAGGCACTTAGTGCCATGGTCTAGTTGATTGGTTAGGGCTGGGTGATAGGTTGGACTAGATGATCTTGGAGGTCTCTTCCAACCTGGTTGATTCTATGTGGATTCTATGTGGATTCTAAGGAACAGTGTGGCTAGTAGGACAAGGGAGGTTATTCTTCCCCTGTGCTCATCACTGGTCAGGCCACAGCTTCAGTACTGTGTCTAGTTCTGGGCTCCTCAATTCAAGAGACATGTTGAGGTACTGGAAGGTGTCCAGAGAAGGACAGCAAGGCTGATGAAGGGCCTGGAACACAGCCCTATGATGAGTGGCTGAGGGAGCTGGGGTTGTTTATCCTGGAGAAGAGAAGGCTCAGGGGGGGACCTCATTGCTGTCTACAGCTAGCTGAAGGGACATTGTAGCCAGGTGGGGGTTGGTCGCTTCCCCCAAGCAACGAGCAACAGAACAAGGGGACACAGTCTCAAGTTGTGCCGAGGTCTATGAAGCATTCTTATTTTCTTGTAGTTGCTGCTGAAAAATGATGTTACATGCTGAGATAACTTTAAAAGTTTATTTTACAAATGGAAGATATGTACAATAGGAGCCATGGAAACATATTTAAAAATGCAAAATATTCAGATCTTCTATGGGATAATTACGATTTTCCCTCAACCTCAAGAGTGGACCTATTCACCTGAATAAATTCTTGTTTCTGAATATTAGGGTTATTTCCACATACTTAATCCACTGTTATAAAAAACAACCTTTTTAATAATTCTAGTCTTGATACAGAAAACCTTTACAGCAACTTTAATCAGCCCTCCTTGATAGCATAGTTTATATCCTGTTTATATTTGTGGCGCTTGTTCTAAGTTGATTAGTAGACTTGTGACACTACTTTTTTTAAGATCTAGCCATTCTGTGAGCAATTTCACTTATCTGTGCTGACTTCCATTGGTGATTTCAACTGCATATCCCTAGTAGAAGGACTGTCAGTGATTTGCACTATTAATTTTGGCTGAAGAAGTGTGTGGTAGTTAAATCAATAATTATACTGCAACCATTACCTCTTACAAGTTGTTCCTTCTTAGGTAAAAAAAAGGAGCTACAATAAAGCAGTTCCAGTGCAGCTATACTTGTCTTTATCTTAGTACAGCTAAAGTCCAGCTTTACTATGCAATTGAAGCATTAGAACATGCGAAAAAGTGATAAGGGAAAATAAGCCATTTTTCATGACTGAAATGTTTGGTACACTTGACTTCTTACACCTAACTGATGTGGTTGTGTGACAGAACACTAATACTCAATCTCTGTTGCAAAAGCTTCTGTTTCTTTGTGTTCTTAAGAGTATATTAAGTTTTTTTGCAAACCAGTTAGTTTTACAAGAGACAACAAATCACCTTCATAAACTTGTCTAACCTTGGAGCTTGGTCCTTAGACCATCTGGTTTTACCAGATGATTTTTCAAAGTCCTTTCCAGTCTGAGCCATTCTATGATTCTGTAGCATAGGATAAATATAGAAGAAAATGATGGGCTGTATCCAGCAGGAAATTAATTGAAATTAGTCCTTCTCCATGGCAAATATTCACTTTTAAGTTTAAAGTTATGATGATTTATTTTCCCAATAGCTCTGATCAGGTGGTTTGAGTTTTAACGCTAACTTTAACATTTGCTGTATAATTTCATGCAAGCCAGTTTGCTTCCTTGTGCTTGTTTTTCTTTATGATTCAAACCAAAATAACATTTAATCCTCTTTGTGGAATGCTACAAAATCTTCAAAGTATTCAACAAGTGCAAGCACTTGATAGAAGGCATGGGTGATAACAAGTAGCGATGGTATTACCTTTTCAACTTAAAAAAGATACTTTATTTTTTTCTTTAATGTCCTCATGTCTTTTATTGTATAGGTGCCTTGTACTTCAAAGATGAAGTTAATAATGATTCAGATTTGTACAGCAAAGTGATTTTTTTTTTTAGACTTTTTTCGTAATGTGTAACTTTAAATGTAGGAGCAACAACAACGAGTACTGGAACTTGTCCAGAGAAGGGTGACAAAGCTGGTGAGGAACCTGGAACACAAGCCTTGTGAGGAGAGGCTGAGGGTGCTGGGGGTGTTTAGCTTGGAGAAGAGGAGGCTCAGGGGTGACCTCTCTTTGCTGTCCACAACTACATGAAGGGAGGCTGTAGCTGGGGGGAGGGGGGGTGGGGGGTTGATCTCTTCTGCCAGGCAACCAGCAACAGAACAAGGGGACGCAGTCTCAAGTTGTGCAGGGGGAGGTATAGGCTGGGAAGCTCTTCACAGAGAGAACAATTTGCCGTTGGAATGGGCTGCCCGGGGGGTGGTGGAGTCACCGTCCCTGGAGGTGTTCAAGAAAAGCCTGGATGAGGCACTTAGTGCCATGGTCTAGTTGATTGGACGGGGCTGGGTGATAGGTTGGACTGGATGATCTTGGAGGTCTCCCTCCTCTAACCTGGTTGATTCTATGATTGTATATGGGGAGAATGTTCTTCATCTTTCACATAAGTAGATATCAAAATTTAAAAAAGAAGAAAAAAAAACCAAACAGGATTTCAATATGATTTAGGTCAGGGATTTTTGTAATGGAAAGAGCCTTATCCTGCCAAGGGACAAGTGGGTGTATAAAGAATTTCTATGCAGATCTCTGTGGAGAAAGGGACTAGTGTAAGGACTTTGCAACACGAATGAGAGTTTTATACATGAAAAAAATACACATATTTTTAATTAGGGAAAGGATATTACAACTGATGGCTGGAAATAATCTATGGATTTTTATTACTTTCTTACATTGCTGCACGTGCTTTTATATCCTTTCAATCCACGGTTACTGTATCTCTGTCTTGGAGTTGATGCAGTTCTTCGTGATTCTCACAAATCCTAATCCATGATTGTCTAATTCAGAGGATCTGGCAGACAGAGGACATGAAGTTGTTCTGGTGAGGGTTAGTGACATGATTTATTTTTCCTTGGAACCAAGGTGTCAGCAGGAAAATGTGAACACAGATTTTATTATCAACATTATGCTTCATCACACCAGAGACAGACCTGAAGATAAAGAAGTGCTTCCTGTCCCATGCTAAAGGTGTAGACTGAGAGCACTGTCTGTTGGTTTTTATTGTGGGATAGCTGAACAACAAAATTATTATATTTGACAGTGCATTTCTAACAATGTTATTAATCATGAATGTGGAGAAGTAATTTAATGTGTTTTAAAAGATGCAAAGCTCGATTTGTGATCTCTGAAGCTTTTGGTAAAATCTAGTCCTTACCATGTGATTGAAGAGGCAGTATGGAATTGTTGACAAATGTCTGTTGAAACCTTCCTATATTTGACTGAAAAGTGAAGAAAAAATATGTTTTACGTAGACAAATCTATTATAAATATATGTATACATATTAGCAAAAGATAGAGATTGCTCTTGTAGACACCTTTTCTTTCTGACTCTGAAGTTGGAAATGGATATGGGTATAGTAGAGAAGAGATAGCTGAGCTGGCATGATAAAGTTCAGGACATTTTTCAAGAACTTGGAATTTAATTTATGGTTACCACAAATTATCCCTAGAGTATTCAATGGCACAAAGAAAAATACTAGTCTGTCATGTCAAAGGTGAAAACTCTGAAAAATATCCAGAGAGGTTGCAACAAACATGATGATCATATTAGGACTGTTACAAATGTTTGTTGTTGTTAAATACATTTCCAAGAAAATTAAATTCCTGATGACTTAGTGCAAACGTATACAGTAAAATAAAAATGGAAGTGATTCCTTAGGTCTTTCACTACTGCATTAGGTTTGCTTTCATACACGTTTAAAGTGAATTAAAATGGTTAACTGTATTTTGGAAATTCTGTACACAAGTTTTTCAATTACAGTGGAGCTTTCTTATTTCTTATTGGGTTTAGTGTCCCTCACTGTGTCTAAAACCCATAAAAAACCTGGAGCTGGACGGGATCTTGAGGATTAATCCAATTATTTTACCCTTTGTAGCATCAGCACTAACCCTTTTGTCTTTCCTCACCAATTTTTAGCTTTTCCTTTGAAGAGATCACAACCTCTCTGGTTTTTTCCTACGGCTTTGCTACTTCAGCTGCTGAAAGGTTTTCTTAATGCCTATCATGAATCTTTCTTGTTACAGTTAAAAGTGCGTTACTTACTGTTTCATGCAGATTATTCCTATTGTGTTTCTGTGACCCTTTGTGTACTTGAACCTAGTTATTCCTCTCTTCTTTTGCAGGTCATGTTTTCTAGTTCTTTGATCTTTTATTTCTTCTTGTCTGCATTCTCTTCACTTGAGTTACAGTACTTCATCTTCCTTAGGGCACGCTGTCTGAAACTGGGTACAGTATTTCAGACAAGTAAAGTGTAAAGATTCATTTATCTTCAAAGTTCTATACACCCAGCAGAGCATTTGAGTTCTTTTTGTTGCAGCGTGAGAACGTTATTCATATGTATTCCTTTTTTGTTCACTGTAATCCAAGATTCTCTGCTGAAGCAGTGTGATGCATCCAGCTGTAGTGTAGTTTAGTTGTGCAATTTATCTTTTCTACACTTTATATTATATGTGTGTATGAATTCAATTTCTTGGTATCTTTTCCGATCACTTTTCTAATTGGACATGATCAGTCTGAACTCCCATTTTGTCCTCAAGCATACTCCTGGCTTTGTGTCATATGCAAACTTACTTAACTGATCATTAATGTAAAAATTGAACTGGAATAGAACCAGCATAGATTGCAGGACCATGTTCAATATATTCTTCCATTTTGATGCTTGACTGTAGATAAATAGTCTTTAGATTTAGTTATTTAATGTTACAGACCAATAAACAATTTTATCATTGCTGTTTCCTCAGTTGCTTGTGAGCATGTCATCTGAAAAAATTGTTGCACATGTTACTAAAGTGAAATATTTATGATGTCTATGCTGTGAAGTTTCTTGAGGACTAGTGAAGCATTAAGAGTCCAGGGTAGTTGAGGCCTTATCCCTGGAGATATTCAAGATGAGGCTCGACAGGGCTCTGGGCAACCTGATCATGTTATTGCAGCGGGGTTGGACTAGATGACCTTTGGAAGGTCTCTTCCAATCCAGGCGACTCTATAATTCCACTAAAAGGCAATCTGAACCTTCATTTCACCTTTCTTCTTCCTATAGTTTCCTTCTGTTTTTTAAATTCTTTATCTTTTTGGTTTTGGTCAGAATCCAGAGGCATATAGAACTGAGTTTTGGCTACTATGTGAGGCAGAGCTATTTGAAGATATTTTTTTAAATTATGGAATTGGGATTATAGCATTCAGCTTGAATAGCATTTTTGATAAATACTTGCCATAGAAATAATGAAGAGAAAAAGTTTTGATCAAGGCATTATTATTTTCCTCCATTTGGTATTTGCAAGCAATGTTATGGATAAAGAATTTTCAGAAGTTATTGCTGGCCCAGATGCTTGTTGTTTTGTTTTTCTTCTGTTTGGTTTTTTTTGTTTGTTGTGGGTTTTTGTTTGTTTTGTTTAGTTGGTTGGTTTGTTGTGGCTTTTAAAAAAAAATATTATTTGGTTGGTTTGGTTTTGTTTTGTTTTCCCCATCCACTTCCTGTTGCAGTTTGACTTACGATATCTACTTGTATCCTGATCTAGAGTAGGGTGTCCTGATCTAGGGTAGGGTGTCTCTGCCCATGGCAGGGGTGTTGGAACTAGATGATCCTTGTGGTGTGTTCCAGCCCTGGCTGATTCTATGATTCTATGACACTTTATGCAAGATTCCTGTAGTGAGACAACCTTCATCCACTCATCTAAACATGCACTTTTGTCATCCATCCTGCTTTGCCAGTAAGATTTTCGTCTTCCTTTCAGGGTATACTTTGCCTCATTAATTCTGTCGGCAGCCTACAGAAATGATGACATTGGTCAGAAATCCTCCTGTTTCTGTCCACACACATTTTCTATGTCACTGCTCTCACTGGGCTTTAAGGACATGTTTATATTGGTGGTTTTTACAGTATTTCCAGAAGAATAACTTTCTTGGGATGAAGTATGGTGGTTTGGGTTTGGTTTCGATTGTTTTTCTTCCTCTTAGGCCTATTTATATTGCTGTTCTCCAAAATAAAAGAGAAAATAATAAAAATTATATTTTTTTTTAAAGGATATAGGTAACTTTTAAACATGTAGCCAGTCCAGAGAGTTTTTATATGGATAGATGTTGCTCAGCTGTATTTGAAAAAGGAAAAAAAAAGCCCACCCACTAGCATATTTAATATTCTGCTGGCACCCTTTGCAAAGTGCACCAGATAAAGGAATGTCTTACTGCTCACAGGAGGGAAAAAAAAAAGGCACAAAACCAGTTGGTGCCAAATCATACATTATTAAAAATGAGCATACAACCCAGTTTTGCATGACATTTGTTTATGCTATACTTAAATCTTTGAGCAAAGCAGAAAAGCAGTGGCTTTTCATAAAACTGATTGCATCTGTTTATTCATTTAGAATAAGCTATTGCTTTAGTTCAAAATATACAAGCAGTAGCAATATAAGTTGCATTCAATTTTGTCTCAATGAATATATTATCGGCACTATTATTAACTTTTTCCCCCCTCAGAGCAAGGAAGTGCTTTGTTGAATTCGTTTCCAGTATAGCGTGGCCTGAAATTTGTACATTTTCTCTATGCAAAGAAAGCCTTTTCTCTGCCTCTTTTTTTTCCTTTCTTCTTTTTAATTAACTTTTGTAATTATGGCAGGAAATGCAGTATAGTCATGCTTTACTATGAGTTCTATTTTTGTGACTCTGATGAGACAGATTGCTCACTTTTTTTTGAGATGAGCATCCCAAATATTTTTGTTCTTTCTGAAAGTTAGTGTTATCAATGGACTCTTATGACTTGGCAGTCATTAAGCAAAGTATCTAATCAGATCAATTCCTGTTTTGATCTTGAAATAAATCAGGGGTATGCCTGCAGCATTTTCCAGTATTTTGTCAGTTTCACTGCTCTAATCTAAACTTGCGCAACATAAACTCATCTCTCTCTCTCTATATATATATACACACATACAATTCAAGAGAGATGTTGAGATACTGGAACGTGTCCAGAGAAGGGTGATTAAGCTGGTGAGGGGCCTGGAACACAAGGCCTATGAGGAGAGGCTGAGGGAGCTGGGCTTGCTTAGCCTGGAGAAGAGGAGGCTTAGGGTGGACCTCGTTGCTGCCTACAACTACCTGAAGGGAGGCTGTATCCAGGTGGGGGTTGGTCTCTTTTCCCAGGCAACCAGCAATAGAACAAGGGGACACAGCCTCAGGTTCTGCTGGAGGAGGTACAGGCTGGATGTTAGGAGAAAGTTCTCCCCAGAGAGAGTGATTTGCCATTGGAATGGGCTGCCCAGGGAGGTGGTGGAGTGGCTGTCCGTGGAGGTGTTCAAGAAAAGCCTGGATGAGGCACTTGGTGCCATTATCTGGTTGACTGAATAGGGCTGGGTGATAGGTCGGACTGGATGATCTTGGAGGTCTTTTCTAACCTGGCTGAGTCTATGATATACATCTATGTATATGTGTTTTTTTCAGGTATCATATTCTCTCTTGATCTCTCTTATTTTTTTCTGGAAGAATATTGTGCCAGTATAATTGCTATAAAATGTCTTTATATATATAAAAGTGTGTGTATATATATGTTTGTGTGTATGTAGCCCTGTGTTGGTGATTGTTTCATTTTCTCCTTGGCCTTCATATCCTTGCTTCTAAGCTTTCTGTTGTCTTATATATTATTAGTTTCAGAGGAAAAGCAATTAGAACAGCTTTTGTTTACCTTTAAGAAATTCTGTACTATATAGATTGCTAATAGGTAGTTTCCTGTATACCTAGAACTGCAAACAATGGCATATCTTAATATAACATAACATGATGTATCTTAACATAAATTTGCCTTCAGCAAGGCCAAATGCCAGGTCCTCCACTTAGGTAATAACAACCCCAAGCAATACAAAAGGCCTGGGGAAGTGTGGCTGGAAAGCTGTCTGGCAGACAGGGACCTGGGGGTTCTAATTGATAAACAACTGAATATGAGCAAGCAGTGTGCCCAGGTGGCAAAGAAAGCCAATAGCATCCTGGCTTGTATTAGAAATGCTGTGTCTAGCAAGAGTAGGGAGGTGATTGTCCCCTTGTACTCGGCTCTGGCAAGGGCACACTTCAAGTATGGTGTTGAGCTTTGGGCACCTCAGTACAAGAGGGATGTGGAGGTGCTGGGACGAATGCAGAGGAGGACAACAAAGCTGGGTGAGGGCCTGGAGAATAAATCGTATGAGGATAGCTGAGGGAGCTGTAGATGGTTAGCTTGAAAAAGAATAGACTGAGGAGAGACCTCATTGTTGTCTACAGCTACCTGAAAGTATGTTGTAGAGAGGTTGGTGCTGATCTCTTCTCATGGGTCATTAGTGATAGACCAAGAGGGAATGGCCTCAAGCTGTGTCTGAGTAGGTTTAGACTGGATATTAGGATTTTTTTTTTTCCTGGAAAGAGTGGTCAGGCATTGGAATGGGCTGCCCAGGGAGGTGACTGAGTCACCCACCCTGGGTGTGTTTAAAGGTTGTTTGTTTGTGGTGCTTGGACATACGCTTTACGGTGAAGTTTGTGGAGTAGGGTTATGGGTTGGACTTGAGGGTCCTTTCCATGAATGTTTCTGTGATTCTGTAATAATACTGCTGGCATTTTGTGTAGCTATTAGTAAAGAATGCTCAACAAATACATTCTTTAAGGAACTGCCACGGTAATCTCTGTTGTACCCCAAAACTGGAAAGACAAAAAAAAGGCAAGGTAATAGCTCTGGTGCAAACCTGACCTTTATCCATTGTTTGCAATCTGCAAATGATATCTTCACCTACAGTACAAAAATATAGAAAGTATTCTAATGAGAATCATGAATTATTTACTAACAGGGGTTTTGTAAATCCCTAAGGTACAAAGCATGAATAAATAAGTGGTATTGAAAGTAAATTTACTGTTACATCATTACCAGTTTTTCTTCATCATGCTGAATGCTGTCTGTTTCAAATAAATATTTTAGCTTTGTTTAATTTTACAAGAATGCCATTTTACCACAAGTGTAAATTGCTAAGTAGATGTGGATGCAAAATATATTCACATACAAAGATACATAGACCAACAAAAACCTACAAAAGATAATCTGTTTAATGAAGTGATAGTATTTAAAGCATGGGGCAGGGGTGTGTTGTTTATTTTGTCTTTTGAACTGAGGAAGTATAATTTATTTATCAGGGATTTTTCTCTCAATAAGGTTGATAAATTTTAAGGAAGGTATCATTCACTTCTGAAGGGAAAAAGGAAGAAAAAACATAAATCTCCTTATATGCTGGGCAGTTTGGGTGAATCAGATGAACTTTTATTTCTCTTCTATACTGTAACATCTCTGGAGAAAGAAAAAGTCTGTAGTCTAAGCAGAGCCAGAAGGTTTTTGGAGGAACAGGCATTACTTAAAGAAATGCAAAGTGCTACAAGGAGTCAACCTTTGACACTGAAATTTAGCCTGAAATGGTGTCAAGTAGAATATATTTAATCACTGTTGACTTGCTGGCAGACTTGTCAAAGTTTGTTACAGAATTATCAGTATATCTCCTGAGATCTAGGCATAAATCATCAGTCAGAACTTATATCATTAGCTATTCTGTTAAAATACTTTTTTTTTCCCTTGCAGTAACTTCTGACCTTGCAGTCAACTCAAACTAAAAATTCAGAATGACACTCCAAACTGCCAGGGTTTTGAGGAGTTGTTTAGCTTCCATGCTGATGTCTGTCTCAAGGACACACAAATGAAAGATTTTTCAGAGCATAGTTCCTTAATTCCTTGGATTTCAGGTAAAAATGAGCAATACACAGACTTCAGTTGTAGCAATTTAGTATATCAGTTATGTGTGTCACTTGACAGCACATGGTTCACAGCTGGGTGTGAACAAAAATTCCCAAACAAAAAGTGCATGGAAATATATCAGCACAACTGATAAGTATATGATAACTTCACAAATACTAACTTCTTGTTAATGAACTGGCAAGACCTCCACAGTATTGCCACAACAACCCCAAGCAGTGCTACAGGCTGGGGACAAAGTAGCTGGAGAGCAGCCTGGCAGAAAGGGACCTAGAGGTACCGGTAGATAGTAGCTGAACATGAGGCAGCAGTGTGGCCAGGAGAGCCAATGGCATCCTGGCCTGTATCAAGAACAGTGTGGCCAGTGGACAGGGGAGGTTATTCTTCCCCTGTACTCAGCACTGGTCAGGCCACAGCTTGAGTGCTGTGTCCAGTTCTGGGTCCGTCAATTCAGTAGAGATGTTGAAATACTGGAACATGTCCAGTGAGGAGAGGCTGAGGGAGCTGGGGGTGTTTATCCTGGAAAAGAGGAGGTTCAGCAACAGAACAAGAAGACACAGTCTCAAGTTGTGCCATGAGATGTATAGGCTGGATGTTAGGAGGGAGTTCTTCAGAGAGTGATTTGCCATTGGAATGGGCTGCCCAGGGTGGTGGTGGAGTCGCTGTTCCTGGAGATGTTCAAGGAAAGACTGGATGAGGTGCTTAGTGCCACAATTTAGTTGATTGTACAGGGCTCGGTGCTAGCTTGTACTGGATAATTTGCAGGTCTCTTCCAACCTGGTTGCTTCTATGATTCTAAAATGAACAGAACTAAATGCAAGAAAATAAGTGGAAGAATTGATTAAGTTCACAGTATCACAGTATCATCAGGGTTGGAAGAGACCTCACAGATCATCAAGTCCAACCCTCTACCACAGAGCTCAAGGCTAGACCATGGCACCAAGTGCCACGTCCAACCTTGCCTTGAAGTGCCCCAGGGACGGCGACTCCACCACCTCCCTGGGCAGCCCATTCCAGTGTCCAAGTTCATTTTTTTTTTCACTCTCAGTAATGATGCACATGCAGGATACGATACGCATATGGTCAAGCTGATTTTAACACAAACATACTGGGGTTTTGCAGAATGGGCTTTCTTTTTATCCACAAGTGTTATAGAGTATTGTATCTTGGGACATAGAATTGCTAAATGAAGATGTTGGGATTTTTAATGTACATAAAATGTACACAATCACAGACTGTCAGAGGCTGGAAGGGACCTCGAAAGCTCTTTCAGTCCAACTCCCCTGCCATGGCAGAATCACAGGAGTATGTCCAGGCAGGTCTTGAATATCTCCAGAGAGGGAGACTCCACAACTCCTCTGGGCAGCCTGTTCCAGTGTTCTGTCATCCTCTCACTGAAAAAAATCCTCCTCATATTTACATGAAACTTCCTATGCCTCAGCTTCCACCCATTGCCCCTTGTCCTGTCATTGGGTGTCACCGAGCAGAGCCTGGCTCCATCCTCCTGGCACTCACTCCTTACATATTTATAAATGTTGATGAGGTCACCTCTCAGTCTTCTCTTCTCCAAGCAGCAGAGCCCCAGCTCCCTCAGTATCTCCTCATAGGAGAGACGTTCCATTCCCTTAATCATCTTTGTGGCTCTGCACTGGATCTTCACAAGCAGTTCTATGTCCCACTTGAATTGGGGGTGCCCAAAACTGGACACAGTACTGCAGATGCAGCCTCACCAGGGCAGAGTAGAGGGGCAGGAGAACCTCTCTTGACCTACTAGTCACAGTCTTTCTAATATACCCAAGAATAGCATTGGCCTTCTTGGCCACAAGAGCACACTGCTTCCTCATGGGCAACCTATGCTGTGGTATAAACTGTTTTTTCTCCTATCTGTTTTTATATGATGATTACAAATGCTTCTTTTTATGTGGATTTATTTCGTTTATGGTATTAGTATTAATATTTATTGATGATCTTAATCTAAACCTCATGTACATTAGAATGAACTTAGTTATTTTATAATACCTCTTGACTATAGACTTAATTTATACAGGATTTTTATCTATATTTATAGTCTTTATTTAAGATAGTTAAAACTTTCTTGAACTTAAGCATTATGAGGAACAGTTATTTATATGTTTGCTTTATCTTTGCTTAGTTTGTATTTTGATCCTGCTTCCAATTACCAGTGATTCTGTATAAGAAAATCAGCTGATGCTCACATTTTTGGAACAGACTTTTATTCCTCATAAACTCTGATATACAATCATTGTATTCGAAAGAACGTGGTTCAAACATAATAGGATTTCTTGAACTTCTCCTGTTAAGCACTTCATTTATATCAATATTTGGTCAAAATAATCCTGTGTTCCTCATTAAAGAGGACTGGTATTAACTTAGAAGATTAAGAAAGAAACAAAAACTTTGGCATAGTGCTGGGGCATTTAAAAAAATACTTCTGTCCAAATTTGTAATGAAAATGAGTCTTTAAGGCATGCTGTAGAGAAGAAAACAAACAGTGCTCAGTGAGCAGGAGATGTCATTACAGTACAAGAGACAGACAAGAATGTAGTATGGATAAAAGTATTTATATCAACACCTTCTGGAATTTTGTTGCTTGCCTTCTATAGATATGCTTCTGTGTCATCTGCACTACACTAAGGCTTCTTTCTCACTTGCTTACTCTCTGTCACTGGCCAGCAGAGAAACACTAATCAGATGTTCTTCTGCTCCTTCCCACTGGGATTGAGGGGAGAATCGAGAAAAAAGTAGCAAAACTCATAGGTTGAAATATGAATGGTTTAATGACTAAACTAATCACAGCAACAATAATAGAATATAATAATAGTAGTAGTAGTGAAAAGGAGTTTCAGTGCAGTGGCAGTGATGGAGAGAGATAAACACCAAGAAAACGCAAGTGATATGTACTGCAATTGGTCACCACCACCTACCTGATATGTGAGCATCCATCTGCTTCCACCCTGGCTGATTTCCCACCCCATTTCATATGTTGAGCATGATGCTCTGAGGTAGGGAATATCTCTTTGACTGGTTTGGGTCAGCTGGCCACGCACCTTCCCAGCTTAGTGTACCTGTTCACTGGCAGAGCATGGGAAATAGAAAAACCCTTATCTAAAACTTACCTAATATATGAAACATCAGTATATTGTGATTTTTTTATGATAAGGAAGTTCTTCCCAAAGAGAGTGATTTGCCAATGAAATGGGCTGCCCAGGGAGGTGGTGGAGTTGCCATCCCTGGAGCTGTTCAAGAAAAGCCTGGCTGAGACACTTAGTGCCATGGTCTAGTTGATTGGATAGGGCTGGGTGCTAGGTTGGGCTGGACGATCTTGAACATGTTTTCCACTCTAGTTGATTCTATGATTATCAATGTTATTATCACTAAAAATCCAAAATAATATACCAGCTACTAAGAAGAAAATTAACTCTGTCCAACTGCAACCTGTAGAGTCTTGTAGCATGCAGAAGCTTAAAGAAGCAGAGGATGCAGACCTCAGCAGAGAAAGAGTGACTGATATGGACACTCAGTTATTCGTTTTTGTACTGGAATTGGTTAGGTCACAATCCCTAAAGGTATTTAAAAGACAGCTTTAGTAATGGGCTTGACAGTGCAAGGTTTGCAGTTAAACTTGATGATCCTTTGAAACTAAATGATTCTATGATTAATGAGAAAGCACATTTTTAAATTAAGGATTCAAATACTTACTGTCTCCTTTTAGTATTGCTTCTTCCTTTGTTTGGTTCTTATACACTTTAAGAGTTGTAGGAGGAGGAAATTACTCTTCCAGTTCAAAATCTCCACTACATAGAACATCATTTGTGTTACATCCAAATAATGAGTATTTAACTGGCACGTTAATTAATTTCATTACCTCCAATTTGAGTTACTTTTGTTAATTACTTTAGGTGAGATTTTTACCTTCTATGTTCTAATTCAGTAATATTTAGAGGAAGATTCATACTTGTCTTAATCTCAAGGGATTACAAGTAGTGAAATGTTCATCCTTTCTTCTTTGCTTTCTAAATTACAGCTTCTGATTTTCATTTATGAGGTATTTCACTGTCACTACATCCATTGTTTTTTTTCTCAGATACTTTTCGGTCAGTATACCAGTCTAGGACAAGAAGACTTCCCATACCTTTTCTATTTCAGAGGTATGATGGAGGAATCTTGATTTCTGACACATTTATCTTTTACTTTGGTGAAAGACATGAAGTTAGGTAGGCAAGCATTTTGCCATGCCCCTTTTTTCAGATTTTTTGTTTTCTTCAGATAGTTATATTCTGTAACAGCTTTGTTTGTTTATAATTCAAATTTAGAATTAATTATTTGGAAAGGTGACTTTAGAAAGGGAGATTCATCTGTAAATATTTATATGTAGCTATAATTTAATGCTAGAACACAGTTGCATATATTTCACAGATAATCAAATGATTTTGTGTAAGGATTTGCCATTCCAATGGCAAATCACTCTCTCTCTGAAGATCTTCCTCCTAATATCAAGCCTATACCTCCCCTGGCACAACTTGAGACTGTGTGATAGAATCATAGAATCAACCAGGTTAGAAGAGACCTCCAGGACCATCCAGTCCAACCTAGCACCCAGCCCTATCCAGTCAACCAGATAATGGCACCAAGTGCCTCATCCAGTCTTTTCTTGAACTCCTCCAGAGATGGTGACTCCACCACCTCTCTGGGCAGCCCATTCCAATGGCAAATCACTCTCTCTGGGAAGAACTTCCTCCTAACATCCTCTCCTTGTTCTGTTGCTGGTTGCTTGGAAGAAGAGGCCAACCCTCACCTGGCCACAGCCTCCCTTCAGGTAGTTTATATAATGTAGGGATTCTGCTTTCCCTATGTTCCTGTAAAAAGAATTAGACAAATATGTCAGTAGAAATGTATGCCAGGCACAGCCAGTATTTATCAAAGATAAATACTTTGGACAACCTGGGAGCGTATCGGCACAGAGCACACATAAAATGTGGATCATGAGATAGTTCATATATATTTTATACTTTTGTATAGCAGGTTTTGTAGTTCTGACTGAAAATGTCAAACTCATTTGAATGATTTGCAGATAAAGTGAAACAAATGGGGTTCAAGGATTGCAGGTTTGGGAAAGGAAGCTGGGGAGTAGTAGATAAGGTTTCAGCTTGCAGTAAATGACCTTTAAAGTAGTCCCTCTTGCATGAGGCCAAAGAGTGTTTTTTATAGGCCACCAGTACTCAACTACCTATGCAACACTAGGTTCAGTATCTGTTTCAGCCCTGTGAAGATTCATGTTTGACTCCAAAAGTCACCATTGCAGGCAGATTTTAAATCCATTTTAAATCCATTGCTGGACTAAAGTCATAAAACAGACTACTTTAAAGGTCATGCTATTAAAAGAACATTGCCATCGAAGGGTCCACTTAACACCCCTTGACTATCTGCCTAATGCAGTTTTCACTGTAGAAGTACATGCATGCCTGCCTCTGTTGTCCCTAAACTGAGTTCTTTATCCAGTGTGCAAAGACCGTTTGACAGACTGAGTCAAGATAATTGTCTTAATCCAGTCCTGTGCAGAAAAAAAAATCACAGAGATAGCACTAGTTAGAGCAAAACAGTACTTTTATACTATCTAGGATACATAAACACTCCTACTTACTATATAAGCGCACTCCTACTTGATAACCATTAGGCAATTCTTTATTCATCTTGATTTAAAAGTGAATTTTGAATGTATGCTGCATGCTTGGTGTGTAGAAGTCTTTACTTGGAGGTAAGTAACCTAAGTTTTGGAGGTGTTTTCTCATAATAAGGAGGTAGTTTATCTAAAGGGCATAGCTTGAGAAGTACTTGTGGTATCTCTCAGCTTCTGATCAGGTTGATCTCCTTGTTCCTTATTTCAAGGGCTATTTATTTCCTTTTTCTGCCTGTTTTGAAAGGCTCTGATGTCTTCCCCACAGCACTCCAGACTCTCTCTCTTCCCAAATCTTGCTTGTGTAGAATATGATTTTGGTTTTAATCTTTTATCTTTCTTTGCTTGCATTATGCACATGATGAGGTCTCTTCCAACCTGGTTGATTCTATGATTCTATGTGTAGTTAAATGCAATGGAGACAGTAAATAATGTGCTGAAAAATATAGTAAGAGATTGCATTCAAAAAAATTATAAGTTACTTGAAAGTTCACAAGAAATTACTCATTCCTAATACATTGTGTTAGCTTTTCTATTTCATTTGGGAAATTTGGGAGATTTTCTGCTGTCATTTCTTTAGCTGAAGGTGGAATCCACAATATACTGTCATCCAGATGTTCAGGAGCCTCAAAATGCTTCCTGTCTCCTGGCAGACTAGGAAAAGTGTCAAACACAAAAATTGTTTCAAGGAAATAAGGACAAGGAAGGCTTTTGGGAGGCTTTAGATGACAACAGAAAGAAGCCTTTGTGGATGGATTTGTGAATCATAGAATTGTATGATTGTTTAGGTTGGAAAAGAACTTTAAGAGCGTCCAGTCCAACTACAAACCTAACACTGCTGAGTCCACTGCCAAATCATGTCCCTAAATGCCACATAGAATTATAGAATCAGTAAGGGGTGGAAGGGACCCCTGCTATGGGTAGGGAAATCTCACACTAGATCAGGCTATCTAGAGCCTCATCCAGCCTGGCCTTAAACACCTCCAGGGATGGGCTTTGAACATCTCCCTGGGCAACCCATTCCAGGATCTCACCACCGTCATGATGAAGAACTTCTTTCTAACATTCAGTCTGAATCTAGCTTTGAATATCTAGCTCTGAAGTCCCTCCCCAGCTTTCTTGTAGCCCCTCTTAAGACACATAAAGGGCACAGTAAGGTCACCTCAGAGCCGCCTTCTCTCCAGACTGAAGAGGAGGCATCTGCGTGTCTTTTAAATATCCTCAGGGATGGTGACTCAGCCACTTCCCTGGGCACCCTGTTCCAGTGTCTCACAACCCTTTAGTGAGTATTTTTTTTCCTAATATCCAACTTCCACTTTCCTTCATGCAACCTGAGTCCGTTTTATGTCATCCTATTGCTTGTTACTTGGGAAAAGCAACCAGTATCCACCTTGCTAGGTAATTGTGGAGAGCAAAATGAGTGAAAGTGGTACCAGGCAATGAAGTTTTCTTAAACAGTGATTATGAAAGAAGTAACTAATGTCCAAATAGATACAAGACTATTGAGAGAAGCTGTATAGCAGATTTAACAATGTAGGTAAGTCATGATGCATAGAGATTCTCTCCAACTTTGTGTATGATAGTTACACCTTGATGGTTAGTAGACTAATAAGAAAAGTAACAGGGAGAGCTGTTATACTGGAAGAAATATGACAGTAAGGCTACATGTACTGCAGAGCAAGAAAATAAATAGGGGAGGAAGTAAAGACAAACATCAATTCGTTTCAGATTATGGCACAATGCAAAGTATTCACAGCATCCAAATGGAAAACAGCTGCAAATGTTTATAAAAAGACAATTAAAACCAGAGAGAAAAAAAGTGTTGGGATTTTTCCCCCCGTAGCAGTAAAGATGAGGCTTTGCAGTGCATTCTGTCTGCTCTGAAGTAGGATGATGACAAAAGAAACAGCCCTCCTTTGCCGCTGTCCTCTCCCGTGTTCTCAGGCTCTCCCTCATACGGTTTCTGGTTCTTGTACTTACTTGCCTGTTTTAATTATTTTTTTAAAACATTCTGTTTTAAACTTTTCTAGTTTTACTTGGTTGAATCAATGGTTGCAGCATTAGTGGAATCAACTTGAAACAAAAGGGACTACTATGTCAGGATGTCGGGGAAGAGTGGGACCACCCTTGTTAGTGGAAGCCTGTAGTTTGCTTCCCTTAAATCTGTACTGTGCAATCAGAAAGCTCTTTCTCCTCTCTCTATGTTTCTGCATACCTTACACTTCTTTATTACAGAGAACCTTGAGTTCTCTAGTGTGCAAAATGGTCTTATAATAGCCAGCTGTTTTAAGTTCTCCAGTCGATCTAGCCAGGTTAAATGTTTCCTCCAAAGTTTTCTTATGCAACAGGGGTTACAAGACTGAGTAAACCCACATCTATTCCAGGTTAATTTCCCCCCCTCCCTCATGACTCTTGACTGACACTATATATAACAGTAATTGATTTTTAGGCTGGCAATGCACCGAGGAGAGTTGATTCTAAAACATGTTTATTCTAAGTTTAGCATGTCATATCAAAATCACCTCCATCGAAAGAAAAAGAAAATCATCTTATTGTGATGCTTTATCTGTTGGGCGTAGCTGTGATAATTGTAAGCACTCTGATTGTAAGACCAAAACATTTCATTTGGAAGTGCTGCTGACTGCATAACAGGATTAATTCTGTGAAGGAGAATTAAAGCAAGGGCACAAGAAGCAGTTATCAATTAAAACAAACAAACAAATGAAAAAAGCGAACAACAACAACAACAAAAAAAAAGGTTTGCTAATTCTTATGCCTACTCAAATGGCCAAACTCACCTCCTGAAGCAATTCTTAAATACAGTCAGATCTCACTGGAATACTTACATGCACTATATCCATGGATTTAATGTAGCAGCACTGCACAAATTCCTATAGAGGGATTACTGCAGTTACTATTTAAATTAGCTGACTCCAAATCTAATTATAGAATAGAACGGACAAAATGTATCCATTAAAGTCTTATAATCAAAAAGGAGAGAAGTTGCAGTGTTTCAGTGCTAGGTAGTTTAACCTTTATATAGCTTAAATGAAAGGAGACAGAAAAAAAAGGGGGGAAAAAGGTAACATAACCCAAAAACAAAATAAAACAAAATTCAACCCACCCAAATCAACCTAATACAAGAAGAGAGATTTTTGCTTCCAAAGAGGGGAATAATTCTTTCTTTTCATTTCATCTGAACTGTAATTTCTGTTTACAAGGCAGTTACATGTATGGAGTCTGATAAATGAGGGAACTATGAAAACAAAACAAAAAAACCAAATCCTTTATTTCTTGCTCTCAAGATATATGGGAAAGAAACAGTTTTGTTTGGACTTAAAAATATGGGGGGCAATGAAATTATTTGCACTCCACTCCTTTTAATATTTGCAGGATCAGAAAAAAATGCTTTCAGTAGCATTGTGGAAAATACAAATGAGAGTTGCCTGTAAAAAGTGGTGAAAAAGAAAGATCTCGGGGCAAATAACGTCATATCCATGCTCCCTCAAAGAAGTGAAAAAGATGGCAACATGAAAATAAATTATTTTAAAAGAGTCATTCACCATCATGTATGAATTATCATAAACAAAGTAATGTCTTCTCATACAGTTAAAAATTAGATGAATAGGGCAATATTATTTCAGCTAAAAGCTGAATCAACTTATTCTTTCATTAGAGGAATTTTTAGCTTCCTAATAATGAAGCTTAAGATATTTATTTGATGTACAGCTTCATTATTAAGAAGCTAAAAATTCCTCTAATGAAAGAATAAGGGCACCTGAAGAGCTTATTTTGGGCCAGCTGGCAGGCTTCCTCAGCCTTAGTTTGAGTGTATTTTTGTATACTATGTTTTATCTTTGAGCTATCTCTTAAGGTTAGACGGGCTCTGGTCTGAATTTAAGAGTTTCAAAGCACAAGTTCAAATTCAATGGCAACATCTGTTTTGTAACTTACGAGAAATGCTTGCACCTTTGCCTTGGATGTCCTGTTTTATGTTTGCAAACAGAAAATGAAGCTCTTTATTTCCACGTTTGAACAGAATTTGCTCTATTGCGCTAGCACTTGTCCATGACCAGTGTTCAAGACTTACTTTGTACTCCTCCTATGTGTTATCTCATATAAATATCTTCCTTTTAGTTTCCAGTGGAAACTACTACTTATAAAATGGTCTACCAAAAGTTCAGTCATATGAGCTTGAAGGAAACCAGGCAGACTGTCATCAGAAGCATTTGCAGTTGTCAAAGCTGTCATAAAAGAAGCAGTCTCTCTGGAATGTCCCTATTATCAAGCATTACACATTCCAGTGAGAAAAATACTTCATTGCATTTTTGTCTGCAGATGTCTAAATAAGGGTACACATGCAAGATCTATGATGACATTTTTCAATAGAAGATGAAATAGAAAATGATAGAAAATACATTTGCTAAGTGGGACAAAGGAAATGGAAACAGAAAATCATTCCACATAGATATTCAAATTCCACTAAGTGAAGGTAGAACAGTAGGATAATGCTTGCATCACTTCACACTAAAACAGTCTTAAATGAATGAAAGTAGTGCTGCAGTCCATGCAGCAATTAGAAAATCTACCCAGAATTCTGTAAAAAACAGATTTCTTATTTCTGCTCTGTGTTGATCTAAGCACATAATGTATCTGGCACTTTTAACTATTCCCCAAAAAATGAACAGTTGTCTTAAATGAAATGTGAACACTTCTGAGTTAGGCTGCAATGAAGTATTGCTATTTGTAACTAAGATTTAAAAGTAGAATCTTGACAGTCACTGGGCTCGTACATTCTTCTCATGTGCATGCTAGCAGAGGCCTCTACTCTGAAGATGTCAGGAAAAAGACAGTATTGGATATATCCCTTTTTGGGGATCGATTTATAGATTTCTCTTTTTCTAAAGTATTATGGATATATCAAATATTAATAAGCTGTGGTTCAAAACTATATGCATAATGAAGTAAAATGCTTTTAAAATTCAGTTATTTATGATCTTGTGGATGGAGAATTTGTGTTATCATGTGTTCCTTCACCACCATACATATGTATGTACACACACATATATGTATACTTGGGATATTGATGTATTTAATGCAGCAAAGAGCACCAGACTTCAGCCACCTTGGTGGTTAAATTAGATCATTGTTATCACTATTTTATTTAGGAAACTTCTTTCTTGTTACTCCTTCCATTCCTAGTGATAGTTACAATTCCAAAAATTCTTGTCAATTCAAAATCTCTCCATATAACTCTTAATTTCTGTCTTAATAATAAATATTACATCCTAATGTTTCAATAGAAAAATCCCTTATTTTTTTTCTATACTTGCAAGTTGTTTTTCATATCAGCTAGCTTCTTCACATCCTACAGTCTTACTTATATCTTCTCACTGCGCATGACTATGCAAGATATTATGCAGGGAAATTAGTAAAGTTGAAATAGTAAAGAATTATGTGTCTGAGAACACCTGCACCAGCTGCTTACATTTATCATTATATAAAATGTGCTGAAGTCACCAAATTCGTTTGTCAGAACAGCAGTAATTATTTTCACTCATGTAGTGCAATTCATCTGCAGTCATGAGACCCTCCTTTCATTGGTGCATTTACATTACAAAGCATAACAGCTTCAGAAAATGAGAACTCTCACTTCATTACAGAGTGTTAAGCATCCTTAGTGGAAAACAAACTGATATTTCCTTGTTCTCAGTGAATAACTTGTCTATTTGCATGTGAAGAATTAGAGTATGTTTAATAAAACACAAAATATGTTGCCTATATTGGGTTTTGTTTGTTTTAGAGCAGTGGAGGTGAATACATGGGACCATTAAGAGTTCCATGGTTTGGGTTTGCTAGATTTTTAGCATTTATCCTCGTTATTAGTTCAAATATTTTTGGTAATTAAGAATAAAAGTGAATCATTTAAAACATGCAGAGTGAAATCTAAATATAGGATCCTGAAAGAGTTGGCCTGATTCTTTTTCTGTAGTGCTGAATAGAGAGTTCCTGTTCAAATTGTGCATTTCAGACTGCTTCTTTATTTAATTGCAGACAGTATTTTTAGAGAGAGGACTATAGTACATTTATTATTTTTTCTTTATACTACTATTAAAAATCTTTATCAGAGAAGGAGATAATTAACTGTGCCATTAAATCAGGTACCCACTCATATGATGCTGATGTGAGGAGAGTGGAGAAGGAAAGCATTTTTACAGCTCTGTCTAAAGGTTCGTTAACAGTTCAAGCTTGTTATGCCACCTCGATCTTGATAATAATAAAGTGACTTTTCTAATATGTGATTTTAATTAATGCAAAAATACTCTTCCTAAAGTATGTACTAAAGTGTGGTCAAAGGATGTTCTCTTTCCTCTCTACTCTGCCCTGATGAGGCCTCTTCTGGAGTATTGTGTCCAGTTCTGGGCACCCCAGTTCAAGAAGAACAGGGAGCTGCTGAGAGAGTCC
Source organism: Pogoniulus pusillus (assembly GCF_015220805.1). Lineage (NCBI taxonomy): Eukaryota > Metazoa > Chordata > Aves > Piciformes > Lybiidae > Pogoniulus > Pogoniulus pusillus. The sequence continues at coordinate 27,026,553 of NC_087275.1, forward strand.
AGCTCAGAGCCACACAAATGATTAAGGAAGTTGGTCTTCCTTATGAGGAGAGACTGAGGGAGCTGGGGCTTTTTAGCTTGGAGATGAGGAGACTAAAGGGTGACCTCAATCATGTTTATGAATATGTAAGGAGCGAGTGCCAGGAGAATGTAGCCAGCCTTTTCTTGGTGATGCCCAGTGAAAGGACAAGGGCCAATGGGTGGAAACTAAGGCATAGGAAGTTTCATGTAAACACGAGGATGATTTTTTTTTCCCCTGTGAGGGTGACAGAAGACTGGAACGGGCTGCCCAGGGGGGTTGTGGAGTCTCCCTCTCTGGAGATATTCAAGAACTGTCTGGATGCATTCCAGTGTGATTTGGTCTAGGTGATCCTGCTCTGGCATTGGGGCTGGACCGGATGATCTTTTAAGGTCCCTTCCAGCCCCTGACATTCTAGGATTCTATGTACGACTCTCAAATTGCAAACTGGGGTATGTGAGCAAAGGCTGGTGAGTATAAGTGATCTTGAGATGCCAATAAGATAGTATTTCTGCTTCTGTTTTGCTCTTACTCCGTCTTGCAGCCATTTACATTCCTTTTAGTGAGATCAGGATTTGAGCCTTGTTTTTTTATAGACACTTATTTTCTCCAGCAATAGTATGCCGTTGAATAATATTCATGGGGAGATGCAAGGCATGCCATTATGAAAGAGTTGCTGCAGCACTAGGTGCTTCTGATTCAAGGTCTTTGTTGTTGGTTTTTCAAGTTCGGGGCTGTGTTGTTTGTTTGTTTGCTTGTTTGGTTGGTTTTGAGACCATCTGCAATAATCATCTGAAGGCAGGCTGGGTGCTCAATCAAGTACCTAACACCAGAACTGTGCTATGTGATCTTGCCTCTTGGTATACAAATATGAAGGGAACGATGAGAACAGGCTTTTCTGATTTACACTGATTTAAAGCTACTTTTCTTATATGTGAGGACTCTGATGAGTCATTGTCAAGCCTTCAGAATTGGTTTTGAGTTGTTCCCTGAAGACAGGGAATTGTTTCTTGCTTTACGCTCTCTATTGGGAAGCTACAGCTTGGTTTTATTTGCTTGTTTTGCTAACACTAAATTGTGTTATTGTTATGGCTAAGGAGGAGAAAATAATGCTTTCATACGTGGAAGAAGACTGTAAAGGGCGGATTTAGCATAAATCAGTAGTTTGTCTTCAGAAAGAAAAAGAAACTTTGTGTAGAGTCTGTTAGAGCTTTGGAGTTACACCTAACTTATTGCAGTAATGCCAGTGTTGAGTATAAAATGCCAGGCTCTCTGGGTTTTGTTACATCATCTAAATTACAAGGTATGGTTTTCAAAGTGTAGTTGAGTTCTAAGATTAGTCCATAAGAAGAAATGAACACTTTTGGGAGTGTTCAGTGCTGGTCTTGAATAAGTAGGAAAAGTGGACTTGGTGTGAGGAATACCTTTGGTAAATGTCTCACAACTAATGAGGTGATCACTTGTGGTCTTAGTTACTAAATGAAATTAGGACAGGCTGATGAACTTGAGCTTCATGTTTTTGAGTGTTTACCTCTGGCATTGTTTGCCATAGTCTTGTCTTTCAATATAATGATGTTAATGAAGCTATGGGATTTAGTCAAGGCCACGTGTCTTCATTTTCTAATAAGGCTGTGAGGCACAGCTTTCTGTGGTGCTGTCTTAGAATAGTAAGAGTTGTTACTTAAATATATTTGTAAAGAAAATCAGCTTTGCAAGCTTTATATTCAGTGTAAGACTTTCTCTATTAGTTGATTATGCTGTTGTAACTCACAGTTTGTGCATAGGTGTGGGAATATTTGCCTTAAAAGTTTATTTATCTTCCTTTTATTACTTTTTTTTTTTTTTGCTGGCCAGCAAAGAATCTATAACTCCTCATTTCCTCAGTATACTTATAAATGGGATATTTGTCATAAAGCTGTTACAAATATTGATGATGCTTTTATAGGTATATTTTTTTTTGTCTTGAATTTTTAAGAAATCTAAATATTTTTAAAAAGCCACTATTTTTTCCTAATGAAGATGTCAGTCCCCTAAGCCTGTAGATATGTGTGGTCTCTTTAGCACATGATAGCCTATGTTACAGTCATTTGGTTTCTTTGTGTTCAAACCTAATGAAGATAGTAATTGCCAGCTCTTGCCTGTTATGCTTAATATATTTTAGAGTAGCATTTATTACTTGTGAAAAACAAGTGAAAACTTTGATTAATGCACACATTTAAAGAGAGAAGAGACTAGGAGCAGTGCTGCAGGGAAGAGAAAGATTGAGTCTCATAATGGACCTGAAATGCAGGAAAAAGAACAGATATCACTGCTGAAAGGAAGGTAGGACAGAGGAAGAAGAATTCTAGTAGGTGCTGACAGTGAGAAGGAATTCAGAAGTCTGTTAGTGATAAAATGTGGATGGAACAGACTGATGAAGGAACATAAGAAGCTTACAGAAAGAGTAGCTCACAAGGAAAACCAGAGTGATAGCTGGGCAGAGGAAAGTTTGAGTAGTCTTTGCTCGTGAGAGTAGGAGGAGGTAAATAAGAGGATGGGGGAAGAAGTAATCTTCATGGCCATTACTTTAGTTCTTAATCCCTTTAGGTTTAACTAAATTTATTAATGAGAACTCTGATTTGGGAATATGAAGTGGTGCATGATAGTAAATAGTCATATTCCATTAATCTCAGAATTGGTATCCAAAGTAAACATATCCTTTGACCTCATACTCCATTTATCTTTAAATCATTTCTGTGTAATTGAGATAAGAATAGACCCTTGTCTCAATGATGGCCCATAGAAAATAAGTAGAGTTGGAAAATAACTAGAATGCTATGTGATGTGCATGCCACCAAACAACTCAGGAAGGGAGCTGATAATTCTTTCTTAATTCACAGTTCAGTAGCACACAGCAAATAAGGCATGAGGTTACTTGTTAAATCACTGGATAAAGATTAATTACTGAGTAGTTTCATGTTAAATGATGTCGCTGAGTATTTGGAATCTATCAAAATGGTATCTAGTCAAGAGGTGTTATAAAGTTTGCAGAAGCAATATTGAGTCTGTTAATTTTTATCTTTTGGTAAGGTGTTCTTTGGTCTCAGTTTGTAATTGTAACACTGTTTTCATCTACACTTTGTCAAGATGTGGAGAATGTGGTTTGTGACAGGTAACCTAAGAAGTGACTTAGTAAATCTGGTAGATGTCTTTCCTACATTTTATATAATTTGGGGATCACGTAGCCTTGTGTTTAAATAGAACCTCTTTCTCAGTCTGTGTTAGTTGTGTCTAAAATCTGTTTTACAAAATTTCCTGTGTGGCCACAATGTCTTCTGAATACATACACAGATATGTATGTCTGGACTTTAAAACAAGCTGTCGTGTGGTTAGTGTCTCACCTTACGTGACAACTTCAGTTAGTGCCAGTAGTAGTACTGCTTTCTGGTATCATGACCAGTTTATTGTTACTGGGAGACACAAGTAGATATAGACTGGATATTAGGAAGAAATTGGAGTGAGGGTGGTCAGACACTGGAACAGGTTTCCCAGGAAGGTCATGGATGTCCCCTCCCTGGAGATGTTCAGGGCCAGGTTGTATGAGGCCTTGAGCAACCTAGTCTAGTGGAAGATGTCCCTGACTATGGCAAGGGTGTTTGAACTAGATGATCTTTAAGGTCCCTTCCAGCTCAAGCCATTCAACGCATCTATGCACCTAAGCCTTGCTAGCCTGAGAAGTCTATGTAATGTCTGGTTGTAAGTATGAAACTTCTGGCTCTGTTTCAAACAAAATCCAGTGTCTGGTACATAAGATGGAGAAAGGAAAAAAATAGTACTTTAAGGCTATTTTTAATTGCCCATATGGCTTGAACGGAGAGAAGGCATTCAAAAGATGTACTCCTTGAAAAAGAAAAAGAGTTCTTTGGATCTGTGGGTACATGGAGGTTTATGGATCCTTTTTCTTGCTATTGGGAAATAAGAAGCTTCTGAGTTGGAGGATCATATGTATTCCGAATAATCTCAAAACAGAAACTGGTGAGAAGACAAATGAGTAATTTGAGCTGCAGAAGGGAGTACTGTGTACTCCATCTGTGTGTTTGTGTTGAAACAATTAAGGCTTCAAGTCTCTGGAGAAATGAGCTTGCTTCTTGGTGGTGGGGTTTTTCTTAATGGTGAGCTTCTCAAACTTTTATTGATCTCTTGTGGATTTTCCCCTGCAAATATGACTTCTGGAAAACCAATAATTTCTTAAAGAAAGCTTTGATTTTCCCAAAATCTTAGTTTAGGTTGTCATCTTTTTTATCTTCAAGGTGTATGTGTGTAGGTGGGTCCCTTATTCTTTGCTGGGAATGGTGGTTTTGGTTTGGGGAATGAGGGGCCCTTAGCTTTTATTTTATCCATGTTGCACTAGCTTTTTACATGTTAGCTAGAGGGAATACTTTTATAAAATAGAATTTGTTCACAGGAGAACAAAAGTAAAAATCTGATCTAGAGCTCTCATGAGGAGTCATGGCACTCTAAGGAAATGCCATTTAATCCTCATCTGTCTTGATTTATTTTCTAAAATAAAAACCCACTAGTTTGAATTGTCAACCACCACAACACATCTTGTTAATTTGCAAAAATATCACTTAATTTCATTCAGTTTTGAAAGTTAACTCATTGTTTCTAGATTTCAGTGTTTTGTCCTGGCCTAAGATAAAGGCAAATGTTGAAATACTGTTGTGTCTTGTAATGAGCCATTCTTGTGTTTCTCAAAATTCCTGCTCTTATTAGTGAGAGTCTTCGCTAATTTTCCTCTTTTCCAGGCCCTGCTTCCCTCACAGGCAAGACTTTGAGGGAATGGGCTCTGAGGGGTGATTTTTGCTTTTCTGCTGCATGACACAAATCATTCTTCAAGCTATTGAACTCTGCTCATCCCAGCTAGTGGCTCAGTGGAGATGCAGATGTGGGAGGGGATCCCTTGCTGAAAGCCTGGAGGTCCAGTTGTCATGAGTCTAGGGAAGACCTGACAGGAGTGATTATTAAGAGATACAGTCTTGCTTGTACCTGTGAAAAACAATAGCCCATGTTGATTTCATCCAAGCTGTAACTGTTATGACTGGTTAATTGAATATTTTCTATAACTAGCCTCAGGACCCATTTCATACTTTCTGCTGACTGTTCTGTTTATAGCTATTCAACTAGCATACAAATACAACTGCCAGAGTTCAGGGGAGAAAAAGATTGTACTGATACTGGTATTTTTATGCTGTTGTTGTTTTTATTTTGCAAACTGTTGTAGTTACAGATTTGCTCTTCTGTCTTTGAACTATACTATTTGTTGATGATCAAAGGAAGAAGAAAAAAAATTAGTGTACATTAATAATGTACACCAAGAGTACTCTAAATTTCCTTTAAGGCTTATTATAATTATTTACAACAGGTATGTATAGATTGTACTGAGAAAGATTAAAGTTATTTGTAGAATATTTGGCACAAAGAAATCCAGTGAAAGCAAAATGCTTAATAAGTAATGCATAAAATAATGTGGAAGGGTAATAGCAAAGCACTGCACACAATGGACAGCCATGGGTTCATTTGTATTCCAGCTGGATGTTGAATGCTTATCTGTTTCATAGGCTTTTGTTTTCCTTGTATTCCCAGTAACAGGCTTACAAATAGTTTCTTTCTTCTTTTCTGATGTCTGTTTGTTCTTCCTTTCACAGTCTACCTGCTTAAACAGTCAAATCTAAGCTTATAAAATCTTTAGAAATAATACTTCCAAAATACTTCCACAACCTCAGAAAGTTTATTGTCATTATTCAGCCAATTAGGCATGTCTTTGCTCTTCCTGAAAACTTAAATCTTACTTCCATTTATAGGAGTTTACAATTATTATGATGTATCTTTCTTCTCTATTCAAGGAGCTCTGCCTGTGTGCAGAGCTGGTCTCAGTGCCGTACAAGTACTAAAGACAGAGTTCTCAGTCCAAGTATAATATGGGAAATTACAGGTGTATATGACAAAAAAGAACAAAGAAATCTGCCCTGGCTAAATAAATGAAGCTTTAATGAACTACACAGTAGACCATGGTCTCATCCTGCTGTTATCAAACTGTTGCTAGAGACATGACTCAACATTGGATACTGTCATTCTAGTCTGTCAGAGTCCTAGCTGTTTGCCATTGAGTTATAGATCCAGACTTCCCTTTGGTATAATGACTGTTTCAACTTTTCACATAAATTAAGCTAGTTTAATAGATAAGTTTGAAGGACAGATGTGACAGCTCAGGTGAAAGAGCCCTCATGTAATATCCAAATCACAATAGAAAGGGGATTTAAATGCTTTTCTTCTCTGCCATAGTCATTAGCCTACATGATGCAATCTCCCACAGGGATGTGAGTGGAAGAATGTATATGTGCATATGGAATCATAGAATCAGCCAGGTTGCAAGAGACCTCCAAGATCATCCAGACAGCCTACCACCCAGCCCTGTCTAATCAACTAGACCATGGCACTGAGTGTCTCATCCAGTCTTTTCTTGAATGCACATACAACTCCCCATGGATTAATTTGGAAACATTTAGTGGTAAAATAACTGCATATTCTATAAAGTTTATTTCTCTGCATATACTATAAAGCTCATTTTTTTGTTTGTTTCAGCCCTACAGTGAATCCTCAAACTCAGTTACAAATATGATCCTTACTTTCTCAAAAGTTTATAAGCTTTTGTCTCAGGGTTTTTTTCACATTCTTAAGGAGATTTTCCACCTATTTTTGTAGAAAATATAACTTTTTTTCTACCTTAAAAAAAAAAAAGATCAACTATGTAATTCATGTTGTTGTTGGAGATTTGAAATTTATAGACAGTTAAATTTAGGTTCAGATGGTATTAAACATAAAAAGTACTTTATCATCTAATCGTATAATTTAAAATCTTACGTTAAATTCAATGCAATTATAGACAAGAAGCTCATCATTAACCTCATTAAGATGAAGAGTTGCTCTTCCTGCAGAGGAAAGGGGGAAAAGGGCTGGGGGGGTGGTGGAGGGATGCATCACGTAAGTGATTTTTTTCATCGATTCCACTTACACCTCTGTCTAGAAGCCTGATGAGGTATAAAAGTTTGCTATTGTTGCCTTACACTTTTCTTCCATGAGGACTGTTGAAAAAAGAGAGCATTTTATTAGTATGAGTCAACAACTAGTGGTTTGATATGTTCAAAGTCAGAATAAATTCATGTCTGAGGCTGGCTGGCTATATTTTGCTTTTTGCTTATGAATAAGTTGAAATGACCACCATTAAATTCTGAACTTGTGTTTTGTGAGGTTACTGTCCTTTTTGTAGTATAAAACTTGATGTGCTTTGTGAAGTTCCAGGCTTTGGTATATTGTGAGAAGTATTAGGTACTAGGGAGTGAAAATCAATGTGAGCACTATTCTGTCTTTAAAAATAACTTGAGAATTTTTTAATTAGATGTAATCAATTAAGAAAAATGAATTGGATGTCTCTTGTGTAAGAATAGGATGTTCTAATAACTAAAGAATGGTAATGATAGATTCATTAAGAAAGAAAATTCCATAGGTACTGTGTTATATACACTGCATTTTCTACAGCAGAAAATATGTCACATATATATATGTATGTGTGTGTGTGTGTATATATACACATACACCCCCCACACACACACATATAGCACTCTACCATCAAGTCCCATGGCAGGAGTTTGGAACTAGGTGATCATAGAATGGTTTAGGCTGTAAGAGACCTCAAAGATCATCAAGTTGCAACCTCCCACCATAGGCAGGGACATCTCCCACTAGAACAGGTCACTCAAGGCCTCATCCAACCTGGCCTTGAATACAACTTTTAAACACATCCAAGGTTGGTAACTCTCTGGGCAGCCCATTCCTGACCACTCTTGCTGTGAAAAACATTTTCCTAGTATCCAGTCTAAACCTACCCAGTCACAGCTTGAGGCTGTTCCATCTTGTTCTATCACTGTTTACCTGTGAGAAGAGACCAGTACCAACCTCTCCACAATGTCTTTTCAGGTAGCTGTAGACAGCAGTGAGGTCTCTCCTCAGCCTCCTCTTTTTCAAACTAACTATCCCCAGTTCCCTCACTTGCTTTGTGTAAGATTTATTCTCCAGGTCCTTCCCGGGCTTTGTTGTCTTCTTCTGCACTCGCTTCAGCACCTCCACATCTCTCTTGTATTGAGGCATGGCCTCACCAGAGACAAGTACATAGAGGACAAGGCATGCCACATCAATTTCAAATGAATACAGCTTTTAAATTAAAATATGGTGTGGCAGCTTGAGATTTTAAATATACTTCTTGAATAATATGCATACTAAATATTTTTATCCTGAGTATTTACACCAAAAATCTGTGTTACTTGGATGGTGCTATATATTGCCTCACTGAAAAATAATTAGTAGCTTAAATATCTTCCATAAACATTGCTCTGAATTTGTATGTAGCTGTGCTGTATAATAATTATGCAAACTCCTTAGTGGCTGTAGTGGGTGGAGAGAGCTGCCAAGCACCCAAGGCACAGATTTTGTCATATTTAGATTGCTCCACTGGCAGGTGGTGGCAGCAGCAGTTTTGCATTCTCTTAATCTACTCTTTATCTGAGATTTTTGTGGGAAATTGCAATTCCTTCTGCCTTCAAAACTGAACAATTCAGAGGAGCCTAAGCCAATGTGGGGCTGAGCGGCTGTGGGGTGAATAATGGTGTGCAAATCTTTCCCTGCCTGCAGGGCTGATTGTTGTATGTGTATGCTTAAAGAGGAAACAGAGGTTGAGAATTGTCAGTGTTTGATATATGAATGAAGGATAGGATTATCTATCATAGTCTCAGGAACGTATTCTGCTAGCATAGTTGAAAAATATGGATAAGGTCAAGGGTACTGTGAATCGCTTGCCTACTTATTTGTGTACAATTGCTTCAGGTCTTTTGCTGGGGAAAATTTGATAATATAAAACTTTGGCACGTTCTCTACTGTCTTGGCTAGAATTTCATCTCCCTCTCATTCATTATCTCCTTAAATTCTGCAATTATATTATTTATTTGTTTGTTTATGTTTTTGTTTTTCTAGGTCTAAGTATACTCATAGAGGCTGAAAATGGCAGTATGGACTGCCTTGTACTTTAGAAGTGGAAAACATGCAATTGTTTCTAAGGTCAGCATAGTCTACAGGAATATAGATCAGGTTTTTACAGTTTTTATTGACTGACTAAGTGCACATTATGTGTACGCTAAGTATACATCAATCATGAAATGCTATTGCATAGTGTAACCATGAAAGGATTGAAATCAGTGTAGCTGTGTCAGTTTACACTCATAGTATGCACTTACACAGGAGTCAATAAGATTCTTGTTCTAATATGAATGACTTCAAAGCTCAAAAGACCAAATAATGAGCTTTTATTGCTTTCTCATAGGAGGCATGAGTAAAACTCAGTCAGACCTACAAGAAGGTGCTGTGCTTTGAGGTATGATGAACCCCTGTCCAGGGAACTTTCTTTCACAGCAGTACAGAAATTACTCTTTCCTGGGAGAAAGGCTGGCATGAAGGGGCTTTCTTGATTGCAATTTTCTGACTGGACATAACATCTCCAAACTTGGTGACATCTGTGCAGTGGGCAATTTTTGCAGCAGAGATACTCCTCTATTTAAGTCTTGTCCAAACAACCAGTAATTGCTGCTTGTCACTCAGTTTCTGCTTTCTCCTGCATTATCAAGCAATTGTCTTCTTTTTCCATCCTGACATGGCTGATCTGCTCTTTATAGCTCTTCACACCTTCATCAGAAAATGCTTTCATCCACTAGTGAGGTTATTTTTCACACTGAAAGAATAATAATAAGAACATATGTGACTCCTCCCACACCCCAAAATCTCCAAATCATATGTACAAGAAATGTCATTAGTATGTACTCTTCTCCCAGACAACCAGCAACAGAACAAGGGAACACAGTCTCAAGTTGTGCCGGGGGAAATATAGGCTGGATGTTAGGAGGAAGTTATTGTCAGAGAGAGTGATTGGCATTGGAATGGGCTGCCCAGGGAGGTGGTGGAGTCACCGTCCCTGGAGGTGTTCAAGAAAAGCCTGGATGAGGCACTTGGTGCCATGGTCTAGTAGACTGGACAGGGCTGGGTGCTAGGTTGGACTGGATGATCTTGGAGATCTCTTCCAACATGTTTGATTCTATGATATTTAGTAGTAGGGAAACAGACTTAATATAGTCAGGTTCTCTACAGATGCAGGTCTTGTAAATGTGTTTGTGATAAATGAAAGGTATAAAGTTTCATAAACAGAAAATCTGCACCAGAGTATATGTGAAACCAAACAAACTGCTCACTGACACTTTTATAAGAGGAAAACAAAAAGAAAACATAATTTTTAAATGAGCACTTTTAAACTTGAAAGGTTCCTTTCCTTGTTAAACACTTAAACGGACACAGAAAACAACTGAAGAAATCATGCAGTAGTTCCTAAATTAAATGTTTGCCAGGTTTTCAAGTCAGCATCACTCCTTTGATAATTTTACTCCCGTTTCTCTAGAGTTATTATCCTTTCTATCAAAGCAGCAAATCCTAATTTTATTTAGCAAACAAAGCTACTTATAAAAGTAATTTTAAAGGAAGCTTTGCTAAAATCCCGATTAGAGAAAGCCGTAAAATCTGTGAGGCATAAATGACAATGTTTTTGTTATTTTCATGATAATGGCATTCTAGTCAGTGACTTGGTAGTTAGGGAAATTCAGATTTAACACTTCCTGATAGTAAGACGCTAAGAAATGCCACTTACTTGTTTAAGAAATTGTATTGATCTCTCATCTCATTCATCTGGTTTTGTTTGATTGGGTTGGTTTGGTTTTATTGGTTGGTTGTTTTGTTTGTTTGTTTTGGGGCTTTCCTTGTTTGTGTTTGCTTGGTTTTGTTGGGAGTTTTTATTTGAGTTTGGGGTTTTTTTGGTTACTATTCTGTACCTACTGCAAAGTCTTTTGGAATACTTGCCCAGCACAAAGAGTGGTGGTGATTTGAGCTACATCCAATTGGCGGCCAGTCACTAGTGGTGTGCCCCAGAGGTCAGTGCTGGGCCCAGTCCTGTTTAATATTGTCATTGAATATCTGGATGAGGGGATTGAGTCCAGCGTCAGTGAGTTTGCAGATGACACCGAGTTGGGAGCATGTGATGATCTGTCAGAGGGTAGGAGGGCCCTGCAGAGAGACCTGGTGGGCACAGTCCAATGCCATGAGTTTTAACAAGGCCAAGTGCCAGCTTCTGCACTTTGGCCACAACAACCCAAATCAGTGCTACTGGCCGGGGACAGAATGACTGGAGAGCAGCCAGGCAGAGAGGGACCTGGGGGTACTGGTTGACAGCAACTGAACATGAGCCAGCAGTGTGCCCAGGTGGCCAAGAAGGCTAATGGCATCCTGTCCTGTATCAGGAATAGTGGGGCCAGCAGGACCAGGGAGGTCATTCTGCCCGTGCTCAACACTGGTCAGGCCACACCTTGAGTACTGTGTTCAGTTCTGGGCTCCTCCATTTAAAAAAGAAATTGAGGTGCTGGAACATGTCCAGAGAAGGGCATCAAGGCTGGTGAGGGGGCTGGAGCACAGCCCTACGAGGAAGCCCTATGGCTGAAGGAGCTGGGGGTCTTCAGCCTGGAGAAGAGGAAGCTCAGGGGAGACCTTATGACTCTCTACAACTACCTAAAAGGAGGTTGTAGCAAGGTGGGGTTCGGTCTCTTCTCCCAGGCAATCAGTGACAGAACAAGAAGACACAATCTCAGGATGTGCCAGGGTAGGTTTAGGAAGAAGTTCTTCACAGAAAGAGTGATTGGCATTGGAATGGGCTGCCCTTTGAGGTGATGGAGTTACTGTCCCTGGAGGAATTTAAAAGAAGACTGGATGAGGCACTTAGTGCCATGGGTTTAGTAAATTAGAAGGTTTAGGTGATAGGTTGGACTCGGTGTTCTCAGAGGTCTTTTTCAACATGGTTGATTCTGTGAAACAGACTGATCCCTTATATACTTGCTTTAGGATTCAAGCCAGTTTCTTCAGTTTTTATAAAGGGTGAGCCAGAGCTCTGGAATAACCCTTAAATGTGAAAGGAGCATGATATACAGAATCACAGAATGTCAGAGGCTGAAAGCGACCTCAAAAGATCATCCAGTCCAGCCCACCTGCCCAAGCAGGATCACCTATACCAAATCACACAGGAATGTGTCCTGGTGGATTTTGAATATCTCCAGAAAGGGAGACTCCACAACCCCCCTGGGCAGCCTGTGTATACCGCACAGATATATTCATACATATATGCACACACAGAATTATTTTCCTTATTTCTCTTTCTATATACATTTCAAGTTTCTCTTATTGGAAATCTTAAATTAAGCTGTTCTAATAATTAGAATATGTAGTGCTGAACTAGAATATTAGAACATATTTTTCCATAAGACAACACTTTAAAAATGATATTGATAATGTAATATCACAGGAAGTCATAGAATCATGGAATGTTAGGGGCTGGAAGGGACCTTGAAAGATCACCTGGTCCAGCCAGAGCATAGTGAACTTCAAAATGGACCTAAGTTAGCTAAGTGAAAAATAAGGTTCTAGTCAAGCATTTGTAAATATGGTCACTGCAGCAAGTCACTCATTATAGTGGAGAAATGATTCTGAACTCTCAGAATGCTTCTGTTTCTGTAAAATGTTAGTGTGCCAAATAAGTCAGTTAGAGCAGTCACAGTTACAAGATTCATAGTGATGGTTTTACATATACCAATGGAAAGAAAAACAATGTGGAGGTCTGTTAATGATGTAGAGAGTGCAGTATTGGAGTTTCCAGCAACATTCTTTCAGATTGCATCCAACTTTTGCATTTTACTAACTTCCTAAACAGGCTATAGACAGAGCCTGAGGAAGGCCCTATCAGTTTGAATTGTCCAGTTAATATTAATTGATGTTAATTGTCAAAGTAACCACAAGACAAAATCTAGAGGATCTTGGTAAATGAGGAATGGAAAAGACAAGGACTTTACTTTTTACTTAATTTCAAAAATACTTTTAACATGCCCTTTTAATATTGACTGCTTCCTCACTAGTCCAAATGCTCATGGCTTGTTGCCTAAATTACAGCTGATCTTGTGAACTACAGTAATTTCCATAGGTTGTCTGTGATCAGACAGCATTTACAGAGGCTGCTATGACTTGATTAGAAAAAAATAGGGAAGAACTGCACAAGGGTGGTGTATTTTTAGGAGCTTGTAGTGGGTTGTAAGCAGCCAGCAACTAAGCATCCCACAGCTGCAGCCTTCCCACCCACTGGGATAACACAGAGTACAGGAAGAGCAGAAGAGCAAAAAAAGAAATCTTCTGGGTCAAGATAAAGACAGTCTAAATAAAAGAATGGGAGGGTGAAGTGGGGAACACATATGACACATAGGCAATTGCCCACCACCTCTCACAAGCAGATTGGTATGTGTGTTACCTCCCAAACCCCTACCCAATTCTTTACATTATGTGTTAAGGGATATCCCCTTGGTCAGTCGAGGTAAGCTGTCCCAGATGTATTCCCTCTTAACTCTCTGTGCACCTGCAGCCTACTCACTATGGGGAAGAGCAGTGAAAAGAGCTGATTCGGTGCTTGCACTGCTCAGCATTAGCCAAAACACTGGTGTGTAAGCAATGCAGCGCTAGTCACAAATCCAAACCACAGAAGATTAACTCCATCCTAGCCAAATCCAGTGCAAGGGTGCTTTTGAGTAGTCTCTTGCTGAGTAGCATATAAGAAAAAAATATGTTACTGTCAGGCAAACACACCTGGAGCATAGAAAAGAAAGCTGTTTGAAAAGCTCTTTAGAATGGAAGGAGGTGTGTGCAATTTGTGTATCTTGAAGACTAGTGTACCTTCTACCAGGCAGACATTTCTCCTCAGAAAGCCATTTTGCTTAAGAGATGCACATATTCTACAATTATCCAGTAGCTTTGTAATCCAAAATTTTGTGTCTTTCTCTTGCTGTGTTTAATAAGTCATCTCCATGCTTTCAGAATGCTCAGTACATTTTGTTTCTCTTTAGCCTTTTGCTATGCAGTGTGTTTGTAATTGGATTTTTAACCTATCTAATTCCATGAGGTTATGATATGGTAATCTGCTCGCAGTGTTCATCCCCTTGCACTATAAGGTCAGGAAATTAAAAAGCAATTTACATTCTCAACGAGTATAAATTTCTCTAATGCATTGTATTTTTCATTGCTGTTGCTATAATATTTGGTTCAATTACTGGATAGATGATAGTAGCAAATCTAAACAAGCTTGCTTCTTTACTGGGGATGCTTTCTCTTTTTAATCTTCAGGAAGCTATCAGGTGCTTGGATGTATCTGCAACATGCTAACCATCTGTGCTACAAGTAGGGTCTGTTCAGAGCTCGTGAAGATTAAGCTCCTCTTAAATCTAAGTGTTATTCCTTCACACTTTAAATGTGGCAATATCACAATAAAGTGTTTTTCTATTTTTGTAGAATTTCTTAAATTTCTTATAATACCTTGCTTTTTGAAAGCATTGTGCTACTATTATGGACAAGATTTTCAGTTCTCATATCAACACTGGTGGGGATGATTGATATCACATGGGCAAAAGCAATAAAATCTGGTCCTAAATTTATTTTGCAGCTTTATACTCTACTGTAGTTTTGCTCTTCTGTTGTCTGGTCATTACATTTCTTGCTTAGATGGCTGGATAGGATGAACAGGGTGTTTGTTTTCTGATTGCCTTTTAAAAACTGAATTGTGTACTCTGTGAGCTGAAGCTACTGTATTTAGAGACCAGGTTTGAATCAGAAGCTCCAAGATCCTATGATTCTTTCATATATTTTGAGAAATGACAAAAATCTGTGAAATGCTAAGAATGAATTTTAAAATAGATACTAATTAAAGTGATAGATACTGCAGAGGGGAGATAAAGTGATCTTACCTTTTTTTTTATATTTTATGTCAAAGGATCTTACATTTAATTTTCATGGAGTAATTATTTTTTCCTGATAATTGACTGGATGCTGAACTCTCAAGCAGCAGTTTTAATCAGAGTTAGTAGCTGGTTCCTAGGTTACTGTTTGCTTGCTTGGTTGCATTTAAATTCAGTCCTATGGATTTTTGCTAATTTGTACCAGATGAAAAACTGACTCTAAATTGTTTGCTTTTAGTTCTACCAAGAATAAGTGGAAATCCAAGGATAACTGTTCCTTACAAATGTACAGATATAAAATTCTTGTTTTAGAAGTGACATTTAGATGCAGTCAGAATTTAGGTGATGAACATTTTCATTCTGTTTTGGAAAATGTAGCAGAACATTAGAGTTCTGTTCCAGTATTTTCAAGAAGAAAAGATTTCTGCATTTTGAAATACCTCTTACATTTTGCTTGGGTTTGTATTTTGATGAAAATTAATCAAAGGACAAAGGTAAAATGTGTTAACTAATCTGGAATGTTTTTAACTAATTGTGTTTAGTAAGAAGTGTTTGTATGGACGTGAATTGTTTGACTGCACATAAGGAAAAACGTTTTCCCAGCAAGAGTGATCAGGCATTGGAATGGGCTGCCCAGGGAAGTTGTGGAGTCACCAACCCTCAATGTGTTTAAAAGTCAGATGTGGAGCTTGGGGATCTGGTTTAGGGTGCACCTTATAGAGTAGAGTTTTCAGTTGGACTTGGTAATCCTGAAGGTCTTTTCCAACCAGAATGTTTCTGCAGTTCTGTGATTCTCTGTTTGTTTGCATTGGAGTATAAACTAGTGGATTGCAGAATCTACACTCTGCATATGCTTTTATGTTTCTATTCTTGTGAATTTTTACTATCATCATCATAATATTTACATGCTAAACATTGATAAAACTCTCAAACTAAATAAATATAATTAATTCATAATTCTCTCCCTTGAAAGTGCTAGTGAGGGGAATGCAGTGCAGTAGCAAGTCTCCAAATCTCAGAAGGACAAAATAAAACTATCATCTGAATCACATGTGGTGTATTTGAAAACAATGAATAAAATATGAGAGGTGCAATAAAAGAGACTTCTTTTGGTTTAGGAAAGTTTTTTTACTGGTGGTTGTGATGGTGACAAATGGCACTGCTAGCAATCTGAGGGAGGCAATGCTTCGCCTCTAATCATTACATATGCAGCCCTGCCTAGCTGCTGTGTCCAGTGCTGGAGTTCCCATCATGTGAGACAGGGACATACAGTATGTGTCAGAATACATAGAATACACAATTTGGCCCAGAAAAGGGCCCTGAGGGGGATTAAGGGACTAGAGCATAAAAGAAGAGGCTGAGTTGGAACAGTTCATCCTGGGGGAAGTTTAGGAGAATCTTATCCATATTTGTAAATACCTGATGGAGGAGGGAGTAAAGGCAGTAGAGCCAAACCCTGCTCAGTGATGCCCACTGATGGCATGATGGACACAATTACACATCAAAGTAAGAGGAGATTTTTTTTTTAGTGAGAAGGTAGTCAAAGTTTGACAGAGGCTGCCTGGAGGATTCATGGAGTCTCCATCCTTGGAGATATTAAAAATCTGACTGGATGTGACCCTGAACATCCTGACTAGAATAGGGAGTTGGACTGGCCAATCTTTAGAGATGTCTCATAGACTCAGATGTTCATTGATCCTGTGTCACAGGAGCACAGGCTGAAATATGTGTGTACACACTGTTTCCTGCTCTCATCACATTTAGTCAGTTGTTTAATGATTGTGTGCACTTAATAAGAGAATGAAGTAGAAACCGGGAGTGCCTCTTTGATCATATCTGCATTTCAGGATTGTCATACAGTCATAGAATGATTTAGATTGGAGGGGAGCTCTAAAAGTCATGTAGTCAAACCTCTCTGCAGTAAGCAGAGACATCTTCAACTCAATCAGGTTGGTCAGAACCCTGTCCAACCTGACCTTGAATGTTTCCTGAGGTGGAAATACCCTACCACCTCTTTGGACAACCTATTCCAGTGTTTCACTACCCTCATTGTCAAAGAAAAAACAAAAACAAAATCCATGTATCTAACCTAAGTCTACCCTCTTTTAATTTAAAACATTTCCTTTTGTCTTGCTGCCACAAGCCTTCCTAAAAAGATTATCCTCACCTTTCTTATAGGCCCCCTTTATGCACTGAAAGGCTGTGATAAGGTTCCCCTACAGCCCTCTCTTCTCCAGACTGAGTAACTCCAAGTCTCTCAGCCTGGCTTCATAAGAGAGATGCTCCATCCATCAGATCATTTTTGTAGATCGATATCCTTCTTGTGCTGAGGGGTCCAAAGCTGGACATAGTATCCATGTGAGGTCTCATCAGAGTGATGTGGAGTAGCAGGATCATCTCCATTGACCTGCTGGCCATGCTTCTTTTGATGGAACTCAGCATACAATTGGCTTTCTGGGCTGCAAGCACACATTGTTGGCTCTCATTCAGTTTTTCATGCACCAGTCCTTCTCAATCAGATTATCCCTCAGGCTGAATTGATACTGAGAGTTGCCTTCACTCAGGTGTAGGACCTTATTTACACATATAAACCATAGGACTGGCAAAAATAACTATAAGCTTGTTGTCCCAGCCTGGCGATGTATCAAAAATATCCAAACCAAACCCAGGATACGTAACTGTGAAAAGCCTCAACTTTCAGACCCACTGTAGGCGTGATAACTCTTTGAGATGTGCTGAGAGCTGCAGTAGAAAACACAAGAAGATTGCTTCAGAGAACAGAAACACAAGCCAGGAAGTTCAAGAATAGGAAAATGCTTCTAATGAAAGTCAGAACAAGAAATGAAAGCAGAAAAGAAATGGTGGTAAGTGAAGATGAACGGAGCTTAGAAACACAGGTGTCAGGGATACTAAATTTCTTTTCTCCAATATATGGAGATGAAAATCAGACCATCTATAGGCAGACAGCTAAAATCATAGAGTCAAGTAGGTTGGAAGAGACCTCTGAGGTCAACCAATTCCACCTATCTCCTAGCCCTATCCACTGAACTAGTCCATGGTACTAAGTGCCTTATCCAGTCTTTGTATGAACATCTCCAGGGACCCTGCATGAAATGTCGATAAAGCGCTAAAGTACATGGTTTAGTGCTTGGTTTATAGTTGGACTTGATGATCAGAGAATCACAGAATGCTTGAGGTTGGCAGCGACCTTGGAGATCATCAAGGCCAATGATGCAATTTTTTCCAAACTAAATGAGTATATGATTCTGTGATTTTATCTATGCTTCAGACTACAGTGTATGAATAACATAATCTTATAACACCACCTGATGCAGTACACCTGAATGTAGTAAATTGTACGCTAAGAAAGTTGGCATTTATAGCTGAAGTCTTTACTGGAGTAGAGGAGCAAACAAGCATAAAAACTCTGTTGTATTGTAAATGAATTACAGCTATGCAGCATCTTTCTGAAAGGGAAAGGTTGTTTTCTTACCTTAAGTACATCTATAAAAATATCAGTGATATTTCTTTGAGTTGCTTCTCCAGTTGAGGTACTGTGTCTTAAAAGATGTATAAAGAGAAACTAAATCAAAGGCAATAGTTTCAAACACTCATAATTACTGATTTGTGCACCATGCATGCAGTAGAACACATCATAGAGTGATGCTTGTTTTCATCATTGAGATACTTAATACTTTAATTTGAGTTTGGAACATTTGAACTTGCCTCTTTTTTTTTGCCTTTGGGTCATTATATGAGAATTCTACAAAATCCTCACCTCCATTAGTAGTTCACTACATAAAGACCTTACTCAGTAATACAGGTTTTCTCTTCTTAATTTGTAGCTCTCAGACACATATTAGTTATTTGAACTCAAGTAGGTTATAAAGCAGCTGATACCTGGACACTCCCTCAGTGTCTGATGGTAGCAGCACAGCCCTCAAAATAAAGCCCAAGTGATTATTCCAAAGGAGATGCAAATGTTCTAGAGCCACTAACTGTACCTTGCAATGTAAGCTAACAAGTTTCAATTTTATTTTTACTCCAATTGTGGGCTTGGAAGAAGGTTATGGTACTTTGAATCAACTGTGAGGGGGGTTTGTTAATAAATTTGATAGGGAAATGATACTCAGTACAAAATCTATTTGAGAACAGAATAGCTAATTATGGAATGACCGAATGGTCAATAAAGTAGCATAGCTTGTATAAATAGAAAGCATAATTGCTGTGATCTCATGTAATAAAAATGTTAAATTGAAACCCTACTTAGGAATGTGATAAATTGTATCCATTTAATCTGCTTATTTGTGGTTTGTTTTATATGGCATAATTTTTCCCCATTAAAGTCTTAGCCTGTCTTCTATGCTCTTGGTCTTTGAGAAGAAAGGACAACTAGCAACTCAGCATGTTTGTAGAGAGGAAGCCTCTATAAAGTGTAGGCTGAGAAAGTAGAGGAGAGTAAGAGCCTTTGCAAGGGAAGGCTTTATTAATTTTTAAAACTCAAGCATAAATAGAAATCAATCAGTAAAGGATGCTTTGCTGGAAATTCAGTAGGTTTTCCCTCTGCTTTACTGTGTTAGTAAATCATAAAGCTGCTTATTTTCCAATTCACAAAATAAAAATGATAAATCATAGAGAAATATGGAAGGCCTATGTATTATGCCATTATTTACTGCAGTGTTTTAGTCATCTTACAATTTGGTAGGTTTGCACTTGCTAAGAAATTCTTCAAAGATAAAGAGAGAGATGAATAACAGAAATAAAAAGTCTAGTGTGGAACCACAAAATAAAAACAGTTGTTTGTGCTGGTATATAAGTATAAAAGGTAACAGCCATTTTGCTGAAGTTATAATTTGCCAATGAAGGTAATGAAAGGCAATTATGCCTCTAAAATTGTCTTTGGAGATGCAGAATTTGGAAAGAACAGTGCATGGGAATCTTAAATACCAGTTCATGTGATTTATGATTGTACAGGAACAGCAGTAGGATGTGTCCCCAGGCCACAGCTTTGGAGAACTAATTGAAAGAAGCAAATAAAGCTAATAAGCTTGTGAGCAGTAAGATGTTGCCATGTATTCACGGCAAAAACGTTCAATATAAATTTTAAGGTTTTCAGTTCTAGCCTCTGTTGAGTCCATAAGGCAATAAGAAAGTCACTTAAGTTCCAGAAAAAGCTTACTATCACAGATGAGTTTCCGAAAAATAATGCTGTTGGACAGCATTTAAAGTGATGTTGCTTCTTGGACAGCAAATGGAACCACAGAACCTTAGAGGTTGGAAAGGACCTGTGTTCAGTTTCGGACTCACCAGTGTAAGAGGGATAGATGGTCCATCAGAGGCTACAAGGATACTTAGGGAACTGTAGCACTGCTTTATGTGGAGAGGCTGAAGGATCTGGGGCTTTTTAGTCTGGAGAAGAGAAGACTGAGAGGGGATCTAATAAATGTTTATAAATATCTGAGGGCTGGGGTTCAGGAGTGGGGGGACACACGCTCTACTCATTTGCTCCCTGTGGTAGGACAAGGAGCAGTGGATGGAAGCTGCAGCACAGGAGGTTCCACCTCAACACAAGGAAGAATTTCTTTACTATAAGGGTCACAGAGCACTGGAACAGGCTCCCCTGAGAAGTTGTGGAATGTCCTTCCCTGGAGACTTTTGAGGATTGTCTGGATGCATTCCTCTGTGACCAAGATGGATTGTATGCTCCTGCTCTGGCAGGGGATTGGACTGAATGATCTCTTTGGATCCCTTCCAATCCCTGACATCCTATGATCCTGTGATCTCCAGAGATCATCAAGTCCAGCTTTCTTGCCAAAGCAGGATTACTTAGGGTGGTCCACACAGGAATGTATCCAGGCAGGTTTTGACAGTTTCCGTGGAAGGAGACTCCACAACCTCCCTGGACAGCCTGCTCCAGTGCTCTGTCACCCTCATTGTAAAGAAGTTTCTCCTCATATTGAGGTGAAACCTTCTATGTTCCAGTTTCTGGCCACTGTGGACCACCGTAAAGAGATTGGCTCCATCCACCCCTCAGATGTTGGTGCACATAGATAGATCTCCTCTCAGTCTTCTTTTCCCCGGACTAAAGAGCACCAGGTTTCTCAGTCTCTCTTCATGAGTGAGATGCTCACCTTTGAACTTTGAAACCTACCTTGTATGTGCAAAAAACTGTAATTGTCATGCTTGAAGTCTCTGTGGATCATGACTTTTCAATAATGCTTTTAGTATTTTCGTTGTATTTTTATTCATAAAGAGGTTAAGTTCTTTGGAACATTATTTGGGGGATACAAGTCCATTCATTATGAATGCGACTGGATTGTATAAATAGGGTTTATTTTGTGAATGTAAGCATGGATTATAACTTTCTTCCTATGAAACAAAGCAGACTGAGCAGTTCAGAAAGGTCTGCTGGCCTTTTTAACATGCAAAGAGACAAGTAAAATGTGCAGTAGCTGAGGTATTCAGTCATTCTTCACCCCATTCCCACCTCAGAGCTGAAGAGCAGGCAATCTGAGTATATGATGAGGAGGAAAACTCAGTGGCTTGTTTATAAGTGTGTACTTTCTGCATTGCAAGTGCTATGTCTGAATTATGGTTTATAAATTACTGTAGATTGAATTTCCTGGAGCTGCCTCATCCCAAACGTGTCCCACTCACCTCACTACCACTGTTTTTTTTTCTTGTTTTCCTAAAGAATCTGTATCTTCTTGTGTGCTTTCAAAGAAAAAATGTATGTGTGTTTTTGTGCGTGTTTGCAAACTTCCTTGGAAAATGCTGTGTGCCTGTCAAACAACCTCCGAAGATTTAATCTGTAGGCTAAAGTTATCTTACTAATTCTAAATGCTGAACCCCTGGGGGGAGATCAAATGCTTCTAGGAATATGAAATATTAAGGGAGGCCCCGGTCAAGATCTCAGGGCAAGAGTGATTAGTCTGTGTAGTCATGTGCTGATGTGTCAGACTGGGAGTCCACGTTGCAAGAATACATCTGACAGACCAGAGTATGAGTCTGTCTCATGCCATTAGTGATGCTGAAGATATTAATCACAGGTAATATGAAGATGTGATTTGACCCAGTTTTGGGTTCTTTTTATCCACTCAAAAATGAAGTCAAATTGTGCAGACTGCTGAACTGAGTCAGAGCAAATGAAACCAGGTTCATAACACATTATGTATACCAGGTGTTTTCCACTGCTGTCAATTAACCCTTACCTTGCCCTTTATGAGTAGATTAATATCACTGTTTCAGCAGTAATTGGATGAATGCTCATGCTGCAGATTACTGTGCAAACTGCAGATTACTTTACAAACTGTTAAACTGTAGCCTGATAACCACAGTAGGAATACACATATATAATAATTCCTCTTTTGGGAGGGTAGTTTGGAGGTATTATTTGCTCTGATTAGCTGGTAATAACATTATGAAGAGGCTGTTAAGTAAGCACTTAAAAGTTTCCTCTTAGTAAAGTACTGCGTATGTTGGTATCATCAGATAAATAGTTAATAATGTATCTTTATGTTAATAATTTAATATAAATACATTTTCCATGCTAAATCACTGAAGTAAGATTGTATTTGTGCAGTACCCTTTTTTTGTCAAGTGCTAGGACAGAAAATACTACATTTTCAGAATAAATAACCAAATGCATTTGTTTAATAAAAAGTGAACTCTCACAAAGTCAGTGAGGTAACACTGACGAGAAAGGTTGAAGTACAACATATGGTGTTCATAGAAAAGGAAAGATGCTCCCACTCAGTATTTCAAAGTGTCCTTGCTAAGATTTGGACATAGTTTATGGAACTGGAAGGTACAGTACTGAATTTACAACTTAGATCATATTTCATGTTGTGACTGGAAAGTAATACTTGTTAGTGTATAGCTTTTGACCTTTTGGGTTTTTTTACATATTTCCCACATAATCAGTTAGGAAATAGGGCAAAGAATTATCTCACTTGTGCCTGCCAGGAATGATCACAACAGCAGTTCCTGTGAACACAGACTGGGGGTTCGTCTTGAGCTCTCTGTCTGCCTGTGCCATCCTGACTTCTCATTTTTTTCCTTTAGCATATGTGAGAAATAGCCCTAGGAGCAAGTATATCTTACAAAGGGTGGTTATTACTAGATTCACACAGCCTGACCTCTCCTGCTGTTTAGAAATGTGTATAAATAGTAAAAAGAAAAAAACCAACACCAACCCCCCCCCCATCATATTAATTATCTTTTAGAGCTTGGACTCTGTTTGTCCTGTTACCAGGTTTTGTGGGTCTGGGATCACACACTGCCTGGAATGCTGTCATAGCAACTGAGGATATTATCCACATTCTACTATTGCTTAAATTAGGTGAGTCAGACTGTTGGTCCTTGTATCCTGCAGTAGCAGAAAAGAGTTACCGGTCATGTCACTACAGCTGGATGACTGAAAATAAGTCTAATGGCCAGTGACGTTCATAGTCATCAGTTTGACAGCTGGTGCAGATGTCAGCACTGATATGTCTGGTCGTTGACAGGCTTAAGCAGCCCTCAGTCTTCTGAGCATATGGTTTCATACAACTTCACCACTGTCACACTAACAATGTTCTTGAATAAAACTGTGAGGGAGCACATTTAAATGATGAAAAAAGCAAATACCTTGAAACTGATTTGTCTATATAGGAGAGAATAGAAGCTCCCTGGTTTTCATACTTATTTGGAGCTTTTATGGTGGATGATTGCCTATTAATCTGAATTCCTGAAGACTTAGGAAAAGAATTTAATCCAAAGACAGCAGAACAGGGAAAGTTACAGTCTAGTGTTCAAGAAAAGACTGGATGAGGCATTTAATGCCATGGTCTAGATGACTGGATAGCGCTGAGTGATAGGGTGGACTGGATGATCTTGGAGGTCATTTCCAATCTGGTTGATTCTGTGATTCTACCTGGTTCTCAGACTGATAGAAGACTGTGGTAATATATATCAATACCATATATGGTTTCAGCTTTCTCTACAGTCTTTCTTCATAGGCTTTTTGTTTGGGGGATTTCTTTGTTTGGTTGTGGTTTTCTTGTTACTTTCTGTTTTCTGTTTTTTTGTTAGTTTGCTTTTCATTGGTTGTTTTTTGTTTGGTTATTTTTCATGTTCCCACACCCCCAATATTTCTATGGAGACTAATACATGTTTTGCATCTGCTATATTGTTCAGGAAAATGAAAATTCCCAAACGTTTTCTCTCCATTACACTTCTACTCTTTTCCAATTACACTTCTCATTTATCACAAGCACAAACTCCTTTGTTTCCTTTCTCTGTTGGTGGCTTTGCATATGTCATGGCATTATGCTGTTTAGTTTAATGATTTGGCATTGTTCATATGTTTAATCCTGTTGCTCGCTATTATAACCTCAAAACATATTGCTACATATCAAAAAAAGGTGATAGAATCCAAAAATCCATTTACTTTCTCTCTCCTATTTTAATATAATAGATTCATTCTTAAGATACTGTTGCATTTTTCACATTTATTTATTTAAACATAGAACAACTCCCCTGAGTAAGCCAGGGCTGGTTTTGAGGAGTGAAGTATTCTTGTACCAGTGGATCTTTAATTATTGGAGCTGTTGAGGAAATGTATAATTTGATCAAACAGGTAGCAGTGAGGTATTATATTGGATGTGTATAGCTCCTTCAACTCTGATTTCTGTCTTCATTATAATTTAGTACACAGAATCACAATGTTGTATCATGATAAATGTTTAGTGAATTTTCACTGGGATTTGAATATCAAATTTAAAGTAAAAGAAAATCTATTGTCCTTTTGCATATTTTCTCATTTAGCTGTGGTTGCTGTGTGGGCACTTGAGAGTCCTCTGATTATTGGCATGGATTGATATGATTTTAGCACAGGAATTTTAAACAGTGGGCCAGATGTCTTAAGACCCTTCAGAGGTATTAATAACATACTGGCAAGAAAAAAAACAAAACACAATCAATCAAAAAAAAAAAAAACAACCAAAAAGAATCAAACAACAACAGAAACAACAAAATAAAAACACAACCTAACCTATCCAATAAGAGCAAATGAAAATATCCCAGACTTCCTTCTCTTGTTCTAAAGGAAAAAACTCATGCTGAGCCACATAATGAGTTTAAGGTGTTAGCAGACAGCAACAGACATGTAAGCTACTTCACTTTTATTCGACTCATCAGGTGGTAGGATGTATAAATTGTAGCACCATCCATTATAAAAGAGCTAAGGGTCCTTTGAATTCAGTGTCCAGTTTATTAATCTTCCAAGACTTGCCTTTGCCAGAAAGGATAGTTCAATTTATAACCTTGCCTGTGACACTGTTGTATATTCTGGTCTGGTGTATATACAAGAGAAGAATAAGAACATGTAATAGACTTAGGAAAAAAAAGACAGGCCTTTTTTAAACTGATCAGAAACAAAAACCAAAATTGGAAATGTGTTTCCAGTTCACAAAGAGACTGGGGGTGGGATGGGGAATTAGGCTTAACTAGATAAGAACCAGAATCAGAATGAATGCTGCAGGTATAAGCACTGGAAAGAATTGACAGAAAAGTCTGTTCTCTCTTGAGTCCCTGCCCTTCCATACTCTGAATTAGAATGTAAATTTCTTTGGCCATTACTGCTTTTTGAGATGAGAACATATTGGACAGTGTATGGCTCATCTCCTTGTACTGCTTATAGAAATCCAGTGAGATTATCTGTAAGGCAGACCACATGTAGAAAATGTTTCTGCAGTGTCTGGGATGAAACGCACCTAGGAAGTGCTCTTTATGGAGAGTTTAGGGCTGGTGATGCACTAAAGCATTCTTGATTGAGCTTTATGATTTTAAAGGTCTTTTCCAATCTAAATGATTCTATGGTTCTGTGATTCAGCTCCATCTATAGTGGTAGTCACATAGAATTTGTTTCTAAGAGACTTGCACAAAAGTAAGTTAAAATGAGGGAAACTTTTCATGTTTAAGCAAGGAATTTTCAGGAGGAAGACACGACAAGAATAAGTGAGTGTTCTTCTGGAGACCTATCTATGCCAGAGAGATCCTGTGTGATACTGAGCAAATGCTTCTTCAGTTCTTGATTTCTCAGAATCTGTCTGGCAGAAGTTCTGAACTCCACAACTGTATTTTCACTCATTGGTTTTTGACATTGCCAATTGTTCCTGAATTGCTGGATACCTTGACAGGCATTTCAAAGTGATACAACGATGAAGACGTTTCCGACCTAAATTTCACTGTCTGTCAGTTTTGTTTTGTATCAGTGCATTACTGTCTCCTTTGTACATAAAAGAAATGTTGGGATATACAAAATATGTAAAAACTGTGTCTCTGAAAAGGCCATCCTCTGAATTGTGGAGATGAAATAAAGTCTTATGTCAGCTGTCACAATGGGACCACCTTCCATCCTTTTCCTTGTTGATGCAGAGGTCTTGACTGCAGATGGGTTTATGGATTACATGGGCAAGAAAGAATTGGAGTAATGTATATGCAGAATATGACTAAAATAATTCCTGGGAGAGTGTATTCTGGTGTTTCCCACTCTTAGAGTTCTTATGTTTGCAATCTTAAATATGCTTTTTCAACACAGACTTGTGTTTGTATGTGTAATAATGGCAGCTTAATCTGCAATCTAGTTACACTTGCAATGAACTATTATGAATTTGCCTGTATGTTAAGTTACACTCTGTGATGGTGTGGAGAAGTATAATGGCATGTCAGGTTTTCATTAGGCCTATTTGAGTATTTGGAGTTTCTGAACAGTGTGCATGGAAGGCCAAGGGCTAGATTTTTCCTCCTTCAGATAAGTATTTTCCTTGTCCATTCTATAGCCACAGGCTTGAAATGCACACAAAGATTTTTGCTATGGATATTGCAACTTTTTAAAGTTGTACAATCCAGGAGAGTGTGTGTTTGCTTGTTTTATCTGTGGATCTTGATTAAGTTAAAATACTATTCATAGCTAAATAATATTCTATTTTATATAGCTGAACATTCAATTATATTAATGGTTTCACTCAATAATTTTCAGGGTCTTCTTCAGCTTAAATAATTCTGTGGTTCTATATAGAATTCATGAAACGCATTTTCCTTTTCTTGGACAAAGGAAAATATCTCTTGTGCATCTTTTTAGAAGTCTTTTAGATCTACATAAAGTAGATTTGAATCTATATAAAGACAGAAATGCTGGCGATGATGAGGGATGATCAAAGTTATGCAACTAGTATAATTATTATCTTATTATGACAGTGTGAGGGGAAAAGATTGGGGGAGGCAATAGAGGGAAAACCTGGGACTCCTGCCAGCTTTCCAGACTCTGCTTACACTCGAAACCTCTTAAAAAATTATATTGGGCGTGATTAATACACTTCCTACTTCGTATTTTCTCTGAAGATGCTCTTAATTTACCTGTCTCCCTTCAGGGAAGTGGGCTAGATAATCTAATAGGTTCTCTCTGTGTGTGTTTGTTTAGGAACTTTTTTGTTTTTATTGTTTTTGCTTAAATATGTTAGTGTGACGTTTTTCTACAATTATTTCGTGTCTCTGTGCTTTAATCTTAAAGGTGAGGTGACATGGAGAATAGAATCTATAATGGTTTTAAGAAAAACCTTTTTCAAATACCTGGTGGGTGGACACATGTCGGTTCAGAGGATCACAGGATGCTAGGGATTGGAAGGGACCCAAATCAATCATCGAGTTCAGCCCCCCTGCCAGAGCAGGAGCATACAATCCAGCTCGGGTCACAGAGGAATGCATCCAGACAGGCCTCAGAAGTCTTCAGGGAAGAAGATTCCACAACCTCTCAGGGGAGCCAGTTCCAGTGCTCTGTGACCCTTACAGTAAAGAAGTTCCCCCTTGTGTTGAGGTGGAACCTCCTGTGCTGCAGCTTCCATCCATCGCTCCTTGTTCTATCACAGGGAGCAAGTGATCAGAGCCTGTCCCACTCCCTCCTGAACCCCAGCTGTCAGATAATTATAAACATTCATTAAATCCCCTCTCAGTCTTCTCTCCTCCAGACAAAAAAGCCCCAGGTCCCTCAGCCTCTCCTCATCAGGCTGTGCTCCAGTCCCCTACTCATTCTCGGAGCCCTCCACTGGACTCACTCTCTGTCCTTCTTAAACTGGGGAGCCCAAAACTGAATGCAGTACTCAAGATGCGGTCTCACCAGTTATATGAAAAGTGTTACAGTTGGGGGAAATGGTTAAGTTGATGGAAGAATAAGTTTATTATAAGGAGGAAAAATGCTGTTGGTCCAATCAACAATTTCTCACTCAAAATGTTTGAGAGGTCAGGGTAGCTTCTGTACTTTTTTGTGGATCTTAATATGTTGCCTTAATTCAGAACATGAAATATTTCTGATGTATTTATCTTGCATAGCACACATTCTTCTGCTGCCTTGGCTTCGATTGTTGCATCTAGTGTAAGAACTTCTCTATGGAGACTCACTTGAAACTATATCATGCAGAGATAAACAAGTTAAGCCTATCAAATCTTCTATGTTTTGCATCAACGAAAGTCACAGCCCCACTACCTTTTCTCACAGTCTCAGCATCCTTGCCAGAGATGATCTCAGGAACTAATTTCTGTACATTCAGTCTATGAATTTTAATTGGCTGTGTTAAGACCTACCCACGTGAGTCTGTTTCTAAGTGTGAATTCTTGACTCTGGAGTATATTGCACATATCAAGGACTAATACATATGAATATATGGTTCTAGTGTAAGTAGATGCTTTCTCTCAGGTTAAGGATATTTTTATATCCAAATATATTTATATTAAGGTGAAGCAACTGAAGCAAACTGCTGCTAACAAAAAACCCCATCATTTAATATTTCACAAGTAATCTGCAATGTGCTTCCGATACGATTTCTGTGTCTCGGTGAAAGTGAGAAGAGAGGAGATGTTAGAAGCAAAGAGTATTCTGCCTTATTTAGAGCTGTGTTGTCTACAAGTGAGGTTTTTTTTCCCAGCTCCCTGATACACAGTTGTATTTTCTAATTATGTGTTCAGCAGTAACTAACTGATTTTGAAGTGGTAGGCAGGTAGTTTCTTCTAGTCTTATTAATTAGTGTAAACACTTTTGCAGCAGGTGGACCTGGACAAACAGTCCTTATTATTATAGGCGTTCTGGAAGTTAGAGTTAGGTGAATCAGATGAAACACTGAATAGACAAATGGCAACAACTTTCTAAACATTAGGGATTACATTCAAAATAAAATTACAGATGTGAAAAGAATATAGAATACAGTAGGAAGAGAAGGAAGTGAATTGCACCATAACAACTTTTCAGATGATAACAACTTTCAGATGTGGTAGCACTGATTCACATATTACTTTAGGCAGAGTTGTTGCTGTCAGCTACTCTACTAAGAAATGTGCTTAAATCAGACAGCTGTGAAAAGAGAGAACATCAGGTGTGAGAGACTGTAATCTGAGAGTCTGTTCTCACTAATCCTGAAAGGACTTGATTTGCTCATTTACTTTAATATCACATATACTACAAAACAGCTTTTTGAAGGAATAGCCTTCCTTCTTAATTATTCCTCTCTTGGTTTGCTTTAGGTTTCTTACTGGTGTTGGAGTCTTATTCAGATTTTGTTTTCTATTACTGTTGCATGCTTATTTGCACTGATATATTCTGTATCTCTGTAAAATCATTTGGCAGTCCACAAAACAACGACTTAATGCACATATGTAGAAAGGAGTATACAGACACATGCACTCCATCCCCATGTAAACTGTATTCTCTACATGAGAAGAATCTGTGTCTGTCTATGGGAAGGGATAAAATGTGAAGAAGGAATTTATACAATAGTGTAGGAAAAAAACCCAAACCAAATCCCACACCTGACAACACACACATACAGAAAAAAAAGAATGCTTTCTTTAAAAATATGTTGCAATTTTTTTTCAAGTTAGATAATTTCTGAAAAGAGAAAAAAAAATCCTCAGTTTCTTAATAGAAAGTACTTCTTCTTAAATTAGAGGAAGAAAATCGCTCCAAGATGTTCAGAACCCACCTGGATGCATTCCTGTGTGATCTGATCTAGGTGATCCTGCTCTGGCAGGGGAGTTGGACTGGATGAGCTTTGGAGGTCTCTTCCAGCCCCTGACACTCTGTGATACTGGAAAAATAGTTTCTGTTTTTTACTTTCTCATAGCTTTCCTGCTTTTAATGAGGCCTTCATTCTTCTAGTGTTTCTTTGTGTTTCCTTTGGTGATGTGTGTCTAGTTTAGATGCACTTCATGTTTTCTATGGAACTTTTGACTTCAAAGCAGCAACTACAAAGCAAATACAGAAAACCTAAACCTTTACGAAAATAGAACTTTAGGATGTAGAATCATAGAATCAGTCAGGGTTGGAAGGGACCACAAGGATCATCTAGTTCCAACCCCCCTGCCATGCCCAGGGACACCCTACCCTAGACAAGATTGGCCAAAGCCTCATCCATCCTGGCCTTAAACACCTCCAGGGATGGGGCCTCAACCACCTCCTTGGGCAACCCATTCCGGGCTCTCACCACTCTCATGCTGAACAACTTCCTCCTCATGTCCAGCCTGGATCTCCCCATCTCCAGCTTCACTCCATTCCCCCTTGTTCTGTCTCTCCCTGATATCCTAAAAAGTCCTTCTCCAGCTTTTTTGTAGGCCCCCTTCAGATACTGGAAGGTCACAATGAGGTCACCTTGGAGCCTCCTCTTCTCCAGACTGAGCAGTCCCAACTCTTTCAGTCTGTCCTCATAGGAGAGGTGTTCCAGCCCTCTGATCAACCCAGCAGTCCTTCTCTGGACATGTTCTAGCATGTCCACATCCTTCTTATAATGGGGACTCCATAAGCAAGACAATGAAGTTTGGAATGAAACTTTAGGACAGTAATCATTTGAGTTATGTAAGGTTACTGTGCCTTAGCATAGGTGGAAAAGTAGTGAGAATTTCTAGATTTAGTCCTCTAGTGTAGCTTGAATAAAAATATGTCTGACTTCTGCTAGCAGTTAGTGTTGCACATAAACTAGCACTATCTGCTATGCTTTGAATCATTAAAGGAATGCTGTTGAAAATATCAGCTAAGGAATATAGGGGATTTTAATTTTAAGTAAACTGAGAGGTTTGATGACTTCATCAACAACTCCATTTCCAGAATTTGAGGGTGAGGTGGTGGTTTCTACTCAGAATTTAGCACACTAATCTGAAATCCTGAAATGCAAGAAACTTGCTGTTATTCCTGTCTTAAGCAAGACTCTAGCAACATTAACGCTCACATATCCATTTGGGTTTGCAGCAATTTGTGCACTGCTTTCTCCATTCTGAGTCCTATTTCCAATCCCAATGGAAGCCAGTCCATTGCTCAGTTACAGATGAGACATATTTCACTGTTTCAGGAGAGGTCTTCTGGATCATAATCTCTGGAAGAAAGATGATAAAACAGACTAAAACCCTGCATTTTACTACCTTTGGAATTAATAATTAATTCAAGGCAAATAAACTGTAAGATATCTTGCCCTTCAGCTTTGAATGCTAATGTTCTATGGTTGTAAAAGCTTGCAGAAAAACAAAATCCACCAAGATAAAATTGCAGTTTTTGAAAGAGATTTAATCAGGAGGAATCTGCTGAGATGTTGGATTCACAAATGTTGATTCTGAGAACACAAAATGCAGTTAGTATGATTTGTATTAACCAATATTTGCATTGTTCAAGTAAATATTTATTTCCACATTTTTTTCTTGAAGTGTTTAGGTAAAATGATTCATATAATTTTGTTTTCCAATTCATGATGATGTGGGAAAGCTTTGCAGGTTGGGGGTGTTATGAAACCACAGTGCCAAAACACTGTGAATTTGGACACACATAATTTAAAGTATATTTCTCTTCAGTTGATACATGACTAAGGAGAAGAGAGCAGACCATACATATCTAATAAATGCTGGTGGGATGCCAGGAATAAGAATTGCCCTATGGACAATTAGAGTGTGAATATTATATGTAACATGTGGAGACAACTGTCTTAGAGTAGGTGTCTGATTTTTCTGGAGTTCTTGTTTTGAAGTGAAAATGGTTTGCCTAAAATATCTTAAAGTTGGTATTGGTGGATAAAGTATTGGCCAAGAGGTAGAGAATGGCTTGGGCAGAGAAGCTGGGCACAGGCTGGAAATGGGTAGAGAACAGTTGTGAAGATGGGCAGAGTGAAGACTGACTTTTAAAAAATTTCTCATCAGCAGTAATATAATTTTAATCAAGTTTTGCAAAGCATTCATCTGTAGTTGTTGCTTATTCTTTTGAAGAAATGGGGAAATGATCTCTCATTTAACAATGCAGTTATAATACATGTAGGATACTTTTTTCTTTTTTAAGTGATGATTTCTGACATAGAAGCTTGAGAGTGTATTGTCCTCTCACTGTGTTTTCATTGGTTTCATTAATGCTAATTATCCAATAATGAGGAAGGTGCTGGGGATTGTTTGAAGATTAAGGAGCAACTGGAAGAAGCTGATAACCTGTGATAGTGCTGTAGGCCGTTAGCCCTAGCAAATCGTTAATCTTCAGAAGTACCAGGTGCTGCTATCATAAGATGATGGAGGAGTTTTTAGATGGGAAGGAGTTGACATGTTGCAGGTAGACGATTACAGGAGTATCCAGTCTCATATTGTCCATATGTGGCTCACAGGAACTGATCTTCCAGGTGCTGAAGGAAAAGGTAGGCTTCTGGGTTCTGTGGGCATCCAAGACATTAGATTAAAAAAGTTAAGTCTGTTAAAGAAGGAGTGGAACATCATTTTCTGTACAGTGTCAATTACAACTTGCATGTTTTAAGGATCTAATTCCTCCTAATATAAATAATGTTAATGTTTGGTCAATATGGGCTAAGCAGTTCATTTTAAGATAAAAGTTAAACACTTCACCATTATCTTTTTATGTATCATTCAAAACCTGTGATTACATCATACTTGCTGACTGTGTGCTTCTATAATGAACTATTGAGGAATGAGCTTTGGATGCAATATTAGCTAGGCTTTGGTTTTCTTACCTTATTCGTAGAATGGTTTAGGTTGGAAAGGACCTTGAAGATAATCTTAGTTCCAGCTCCCCTGCCCTTGGCAGGGGCACCTTATACTTGACCAGCTTGCTCAAGGCCTTATCCATCCTGACCTTGAACACTCCAAGGTATTCACAATCTCCTTGGGCAACCTGTTTCAGTGTCTCACTACGCTCACTGTAAAGAACTTCTTCCTAATACCCAGTCTAAACCTACCCTCTTCCAGCTTAAATCCATTTCTTCTCACCCTGTCACTTACACGCTCTTGTAGAACTCCCTTTCCAGCTTTTTTTGTAGGTCCCCCTCAGGTACTGGAAGGCTGCTCTTAAGTCATCACAGAGCCTTCTTTTCTCGAAGCCCCAACTCTTGTAGCCTGTCCCCTTCAGAGAGGTGCTCCAGCACTCTGATCATTGCTGTGGCCATCCTCTGGGCCTCCTCCAGGAGTTGCATGGTCCTCTTACATTGTGGACACCAGAACTGGACACAGTACTGCAGGTGAGATCTCATGAGAGCAGAGTGAAAAATTAGAATTTTACTTCATGCTTTTTCAAAAGAAAAAGGCTGGCAAACTAAATAATCGATTCAGATATTTAAAATCTCTGACTCATTTAAGTATATCCGTTAGAGAGAGATTTATGGATTCATGAAGCAAACATAAAAATTGACTGCGTCATCCCAGCCTGAGAAGGAATTTGTGTTTTGCACCAGTTCTTAAGTATCCACAAATGTTAAATCACCAGGTGCATCTGCAAAACTGGTGTCAAAAGGTGATAAATGGATGGTTTAATAAAAATGCTGTTGTGAAAGAATACTGGATTTTACTTTTCTTTACCCATTAACAAACCTGTAATTCTTTTGCAACAAATAAGCAGGAAGTCGCAAAGCTTTTTTTAGAATAAACTTGTGTGCTTTGCACTTTCAGACTTTCTCTTTGACTGTCTTCTTAGCAAGCTCCTTTCTGAATAACCTAATCTTTTGTGTTGAGATATCTTAACACCTCTACATACGTATGCTCTGGAGTAAAGAATTTTGCTTTTTACTTTCAATGGACTGAAATGCCAAAGAGCAATATATCCAAGTAAATCTGTGACAGATCTACTATCTTCTTTTCCTTGTCATCTTGCCTTATTCAGCTAAACTTTAGGTATCTGCAGTTAATGTAGTGATACTATTTTAACTTGCAGCATTATTTGTGATAACACTTTGTGACTGGCATGATGCTGTTTTGAGGTTATTTTCATTGTGTGCTAGTTGTGTTTGGAGAGAAGTCCTGAGATGGGTTTGATTTCTTTTTCCTTTCTGTTTGTAAGAGCTTGTTGGGATTGTGTGGTGTATGGGTTGTTTTTTTTTTGTTGTTGTTGAATATTTCATTGTTTTGTTTTGGTGGGGTTTTTTGTTTGTTTGTTTATTTAGTAGGCTTTAAATTTATTTTTTAATCAGAATGTAGGGGCTGAATCATAAAACTTCTGTGAGTATGAATGTCAAAGTGTTTTCAAGTATGGGAGTGGCTGAAATGTGTAAACAAGCAAAAGGAACCACAGCAGGATGTCAACGTGTTAAAAAACAACAACAAAAACAAAGGCAAAAAAAATCAAAGAAGAAAACCTACAAACAACAAAGCAGCAAACCCACCACAAACCAAAACAGAAAGCCCAAATAAACTGGAGATTTACACAGATAAATGTAGGCAGAGAGGAAAAGATTAAAAGAAATTACGCACAACTTGCAACTTTGCAAACTTTAGATTCAGTTCTTCTTGCAGTAATTCTCTCCATACAGTTTTGGATTATAGAAGTGAAGGTAAAAACTTTAAAGATTCAGAACCAGTGATAGGCTTTTTCAAACTGACAGGGTGCAGCATTCTCCTGCAAAACATGGTATCTGAAAGGAGTTTTGAGCCATATTTATTTCTAGAAAGAAGCTGTTGTACTCCTAAAAATGAAAGATATACTGAGCAAAAGTAATTTATTTGGAGTCAGTTACCATGCTGTTACACATTTGTTGTGAAGCAGTTTATCTTCCTGGGAATGTAGAAGGTCTCAGCTAACTGTGCCCAACACCTTCAAAAATTTAAGACCACTCTGATGTTCTTATTCATGCACTTATTGCCCAGATAACTCTCCATTAAGCTAATGACTCATTCTTTTACACCCATCAAACACATAGCTAGGATGCTGCTGCTTTCTGCTGCTCAGAAATTAGGAGAACAGGCAGAGCCTTGATCCAGAAGATGTAGTTCCCCTAGAGAAGCTCTTCAGAGTACACACAGTGGGGTTGGTGACCTCTCCACAGAGCCAGCACATCCAATAAAAGCAGGGCTGTGCTTTTCCCACATGTTGTGGCGTTATGAAAAAAAAAAGAAAGAGTTAATTTGACTATTAATAAAGAAAGTTATTTCCTTTTTAGAATTTTAGTAATGCTTTCAATCTGGCTATATGAATGTTGGTTTTGTTAAAGCAATATTAGTGCCTATGTTAATGAGGGCTCATTTGCATTCTTTATTCAGCTAGGTGCTTGTAAACCACTAGCAGTTAAATGACTTTATTGATGTTAAAGGCTACATATTACAGACCTTTTGTTCATTTCCACATCATGGCTTTTGTGCCAAAATATATTGGTGTTTGAGTTTATTTTTTTTTCTCTTCTGACTGCATAAAAACCTTCAGGTATCCTCTGCCTGAAAGGCTCATTGATTAATCAGACTTGGCTCAAATGATCACTTTCCTTGTTTGAAATAAGGGGGGTTTGTTTCACTCAAGTGACTACCTTGAATAAAATTCAAACAAAATTTTCTCAGAAAAACAACAAAAAAACCCAAATTGAAATGCAGCATTTATTGGAGCGGAGTTCTGGTTCACAATAACATAAATTTTATTGCCATTTCAAGAAATCTTCCAGAACTTTTTAACAGAAAATATTTTAGTAGTTCCACTGAAGTATTTTTCTCAAGGTAAGGAAGTGCTAGTTGTTGGCCTCAGTTAAGTTGTTAAAACCAGAGCAATGTGCTTCTGGAACTACTGTTAGTGCTCTCACTTGGTATGTGGCTCTATAGAACCATAGTACGATCAAAGTGGTGCCAAGCTGAGTAAATTCTTTGTTTATTTAATCCTGACTTGTGTGAAAACCTTTCTCAAAACAGTACAAATCAACTGTGTAACTTAGAAAATTAGTATGAAATTTACAGGATGAATCTGCCAGTATTTTCAATTGCATTTCTTGGGATTTCTCTGCTAAGAAAAGGTAGAATATGTAATTGGTTAATATAGTGTTTTAATTAAGACCAATGTGTGTTGGTATTATACAAGCAGCTCTCTTTTTTCCCCCCCCTTAATTTTATTTTCTAATGTGTAAACCTTGAAATATGCAAAGTGAATGGAAATCTGACTTGCATAGGAATGATTTTTTTTTTTTTTTTATGTTTTCTGACTTTTTGTCTTAATACAGCATTAGGGAGGTTTAAAGAGAGGTTTATTTGGTTTGGTCTTTTTGTTTTGTTGCTATTCTTTTGAAAAAAGTATCACAGTATCACCAAGGTTGGAAGAGACCTCACAGATCATCAAGTCCAACCCTTTACCACAGAGCTCAAGGCTAGACCATGGCACCAAGTGTATTTAAGTGTATTTGTTTTCCATCCTAATTGGTCATTACTAATTAAGTATATGTTCCACAAATGAACACAACTGGTGAACTGTGTTTGTGTTGCAGTGGTGCGTTCTGAAGACTAGTTGAGAGAGTAGTATATTAAATGTGGGCTTTTTAAATTAATATTAAATATTGGTGTTTGTTTGGGTTTCTTTAATAGATAGATAAAAAGCTCAGAAGCACATCTGATTAAACATGCGTGTCAGTTAAAGGTATCGGTGTGTGCACGCAAGTGATGTTGAATTAGAATGAGGGACCCTCAACCTGTGAGCTGTAAAGTTCACAGTTCAAACTGCCCCTCCAGGTGGATTGAGCTCACCAGCCAGACTTTGCTCTGAGATGGCCAGAGACATGTTTGCAAAGTTATCCAGATAACAGGGCCAGTGAAAGTGGTGTGAGAGACAGAGGCACAGCAGCAAGCAGTCAGGCTATGGTAAAGGTTTAAGTTGGTGATCCTGCTGGATGGATGAAAGTATGTCCTAAGCCTTCAGTTTCTTTCTAGTGGATTATGCTGTACTTCTCTGATGGAATTCTTACAATCTTTCCTCTTGATGTTTGATGTGTGGATTTTTTTTCCCCTTAAACTTTAAGAAACGTTGATAATTTGTAAGCAGTTTTTGTTGAGGCTGGAGGGAGGAATTTCACACTTCTCACTCAGCAGTGCCTTTAAAATATGTCTGTATATTTGTAATATATGTACTATAGAACCTGTTGTGTGGACTCTGGGTTTTGTATCTCTGAAAGGTAGATTTTACACTAAGGTAAAGTGCTGACCTGTCATTTAGGTACACTTATGTAAGGCAAGACACCTTCTAGAAAGATAAGGCAGGAACTTCCCAGCTTTCAGTGCTATAATATATAATAAGTGATAGTCTTCTAAAGAGTAACCCAAGTCATCAGTAGCTTCGTGTTTCACACTCACAGAGGTATTTCAGCCTCTATAAATGTTCAAAAGATTAGAAATAGAACACTAGCATTAACAAAACAAGATAACAGCTAACTTCTTGCAAGTTTTCATAGCTTGGTGTGTAAATGTTGGTGTATATATATTACATATACTTATGATCCCGCTCTGGCAGGGGGGATTGGACTAGATGCCCTGACATTCTGTGATTATAAGGCTTGGAAGCAGAGTGGTGAATACCTTACTAAAGCAATAAAAAATAGTAGGTGGAGAGTTGAAGAAAGAGAGGAATAGCTCAAAGAGAAAGCGTGAGTGTGTATGGCAGTATAATTCGAGTATTGCAATATGTGGGTAGAGGTTACAATGGAACAGAGAAACAATGGATTATACTACCCTAGAATAAACTACTTTATTAAGAGATTGCAGTAGGCTGGCAAAGTGGGCAAAATTTTTGTTAAAGATTTATTCTGAGATAAATCACAAGCTTTGGGGATTTTAACCTGTGTATTATATTCAATGTGAAAAAGTCACCACTTTAACACTTCGCCCTCACTAGGAAAGATTATACCCTTCCTGCTCTTCCCCTCCAAATGTACTTCCATATTTAAAAGTTAATGGATTTATTATCTTCTTTTTGTTTTCAAGCATGAAGTTGCTGGTTCATTTGTCACAATTGCAGTCCATGTAACGCAAGGATCCTTGATTAGAATTGTTTTCTTTTATAGCTTACTCATAGAATTTGCTGTGTAGCTATGCTCTGAAGTAAATGCGTTCCATTCTTTGTTAAAATTCAACATTGAAAACTAAAGACCAGGTATGCCTCTGTCTTCAGGGAAACTGTCCATGAGAAGAAAGCTTAATCTAGTGCAGAAGTTGATATTTCTCCCATGTGAGATGTGAATCCTTATTTTGTGGGAGCTAACCACCCAACATTTGGTCTTCTGATGCCTGTTTTACAGCAGGTCATCCTATTTTGGAGGTTTAGAGGAGGAGCTAGCTGTGGTCTCTATGCACCAGGTAACAGTGTCTAAATGAGTTGTCCAGAAAGATCAGGACTTCACACTTTGTGCTGATTCTGTAACCGTTACCAAAAAAACCCCAATCCTGAGCCTGTTAATTCACTAGCATATCTCATGAGAGATGCTGTTTATTTCACTGTGTTCAAAGATGTATTTAAAGCTGAATTTCAATTCTGTGTTCAGCCCATCTTTGAACCCCTAATGATAGACTGCAATGCTTTTGAAGAAAAATATCTGTTGGAAAAAAATTGAGACTATTGCCAGACACCATTTAATTATCTATTGGTTATCATTTCTCATTCCATGATGACAAATCATTATCCTGTTTTAAGAAGATGAAACTATCCATATAGGCTGTTCTAGCTTCATGTTATCTGGGTTTCCAAAGCCAGCCTTATTCTATTAGTTTGGTATTATACATGTGGAAATGTTAAAAAATATGATTTAGTATGCTTTGAGATACATTGTTTTGGAGAGAATTAGGCTTTTGTATGATTTATTCTCTCTCTTATGAATCGGCTCATTGCCTAAGTGAAATTTATCTTGCACCCTGGCCTGGATCAGGAACTGTGTGGCCAGTAGGACAGGGGAGGTTATTCTTCCCCTGTACTCAGCACTGGTCAGGCCACACTTTAAGTACTGTGTCCAGAGTTGGAGCTCTTTAGTTTGGAGAGGAAGAGCCTGAGGGGTGGCCTCATTCATGTTCATAAAGATGTAAAGGGTGAGTGCCAAGAGGATCAAGTCAGGCTCTGCTCAGTGATGCCCAATGACAGGACAAGGGGCAATGAGAGGAAGCTGAGGCATAGGAAGTTCCGTGTAAACACGAGGAGGATTTTTTTCAGTGTGAGGGTGACAGAATACGGAAATAGGCTGCCCAGAGGGATTGTGGAGTCTTCGTCTCTCAAGATATTCAAGACCTGTCTGAATGTGTTCCTGTGTGATCTGCTCTAGGTGGTCCTGCTCTGGCAGGGGTGTTGGACTGGATGATCTTTTGAGGTCCCTTCCAGCCCGTAACCTACTCTGATTCTGTGGTATCTTTGTTGTTCAGTACTGTAGCTATTATCCTCCAGAGTGTATTAAGTGTTTTAATATTTTAATTACTCTTGATAATTTCACTGAAAATTATAGTATGATTAAAATCTTACACATTAGCTACTGTATTTTTATGTAACAAAAAACGTGGATGTGAACATGGGATAATTTGTGCTACTTTCCTTCTTTTCCTTCCCACTCCCTTGCCTTCCCTCTAGATCCTCATTCCCGATGGAAAAAAAATTATGCTATATGATGTGCAACTGTGTCTTTTCCCTGGGCAGCCTCTCACTGCTGCTGCTAGTTATTCTTTGGCAATCTGAATCTTTCATCTTTGCATTATGATACAGTGTGAATGAGAAAATTAACATTAATAGCTGCAGCAGTGTGAGGAGAGCTAGTTTAGGATGCTAAATTTCATTCCCATCTAGTACTCTTGAGGGGAGTAGGACCACTGAGACTTGATGTATGTAGAAAAAGAACTGAGACAGTGTTTAGACTTTACTTCCCCTTGTTCTTAGGAAAATATTCTTCTTCCCTGCTGCATCTTTCCATGCTCTTTTATGTTTTTCTTTTTTAAAATATCCTCCTGTGAATAAATTTATTCAGAGAATTAGTTCATCTATGAAAAAACCTGTTTGGATGGATAACAAGTTCAGATTTTTTGTTGTTGTTTGTTTCTTTTGAGTTTTCTCCCCCATGAATGTCTATAAACAGTAGTAAATGCTCAATTTTGTTCACTGAAAATTGAGGAGGAAAAGAAAGCACGTGTTCAAAATGAATTTTTAATACAGCTTTTTTTCTCTGCTTGTTTGTTTTGGGAGGTGGCTGTTTGAGGTTGTTTTAAAAAAATAAAATTAATGACATTATTATAAGTTATATTCAGGAAAACCTTTGGCTTGATGCCAGGTATTGTTACCAACATCAGCAACAGAAGGGAAATGATAATTCATCTCAGCATGTATTTCAGACAAACAGGGATGAAATTTCATAGGACCAAGTCAAGTCTCTTGGCTACTTTCTCTGATTTTTCAGAGGCTTTCTGTAAATGACAAGACAGAAGAATATGATGCTGAGATCTGCATATAGATGATTAGATTGTGACCTGACGTTTAGGTCACTGAACCAACAGAGAAACTACAAGGCAAGACCTGAGAAATCACTGGCCTTGTGGAGCAACAGAGCAAGGAGATGACAGGACTTCTAGGTAACACCATAAGGAGTGGCTGGCTTTCACAGATTGTTTAGGTTATGAGCAAGGTGGTCAAAACTCATCAATAACTAGAGAGAGTATGGGAAACCCTTCTGGGAAGTGAGACCTTGCAAAGCAATTGGTGGCCTGTTAGTTCTATCACTGATACTGTGTAAGGCTCTGGTCTAGTTGACTGAATAGGGCTGGGTGCTAGGTTGGACTGGATGATCTTGGAGGTCTCTTCCAGCCTGGTTGATTCTATGAACAATAACAGAAATGCTGAATATGAGGACATAGTAACAAATCTGGGATTAGTGAGAAAAATGTAATTAGGTGGAAATGGTTGGTTGTTAAGGAGGCAAGCTTAGACATAAGGATGAGGAAGAACAATGGAGAGAAGAGGGTATGGAAAGGACAGGTCCTAGTTAAGCAAGCTTGGTCATACCTTGTGTCTCACCACTGCAGTCTTAGTTTTACACTTTGTTCCTGAATATTTTCTGTGTGAGTGCATGCAACACCTGTGACCACCGGGAATCTTGAAGCAGGACTGTGCAGTGCATAAGGTAAGAAATACAGGTTCAGCTAGCAGTAAAAGAGCCATGGATCGCAGAAGGCCGTGAGACTAGGAGTAACTGTAGGGATAGCTGTGGGAGGCAACAGCTGCTGCAAAGATAGAATCACAGAATGGTCTGGGTTGGAAGGCACCTCCAAAGATCATCTAGTCCTACCCTCCTGCAATCAGCAGGGGCAACTCCAACCAAATCAGGTTGCCCAAAGCCCCTTTGAGCCTCCTCTTTAATATCTCCAGGGATGGGGCCCTAACCACCTCCCTGGTAAACCTGTCGCAGCGTTCCATCACCCCCATGGTGCAGAACTTGTTCTTTAAACCCCCAGGCTGCAGCAAAGTGATACCAGGAACTCAGGGCTAGTTGCCAGGGATCTGTGTGTGTGACTGCCAGTGGCCTCCTGTCCTGATGTCTGCATGAGGTCAGGTTCACTGTGCCATGGGTGCTTAAGTGGGTCACTTTAAAGGCCTGTTTTTCCAATTGCTTTAACTTATGTGGCCAGGCATGCTAGCACCTTGTACACTCCTGACACTTTGGCATATAGGTGGATTCATACCAGGAGAAGGGAATCACAGTATTCAGTTTCTTTCAGACTGGGTGTAGAGGAAGCACAAGTTGCAGAGTTCACCGAAGTGGGGAGCCACTGGCTAATGTGGGGGGCTTCAGGAAGACTGCTATGGGGCAGACTGGGGCAAGGACCTCCCCCAGCAGCCCTGTCCCACCATGCCCATAGATGGGTGAACAGAGGCAAGACAGTGACTGTGGCTGTGGTCTCAATACTGCCAGTCATGCCGTGGGGACAGAAGGTGCTCCATAAAAATACCAGAGGTGAGTGGCTACATGTACACTCCCAGATGTAGCATTGGAGTGCAACTCCATGTCTGCCACCTATGTCTGCCCCTCTTAGGACACCACATAACTGTTGCAAGTCATGGGATGTTTATTAGATCTGTGATAAGCAGACTTGTCAAGCTGTGGGCATTACACCTGAGATTTGTCATCCTGTCCCACTACCTCCCGAGCCCTGTGCCTGTGATGAGCCTTTTTATCTGTTCTATCCTAGGTGATGGGTGGGACACACCTGAACTAATAGAAGTTGTAGAATCATTGAGTCCAACCATAACCTGACATCTTCCCATACCCAAGGAGATGTTAACTTCCCCTGAGAGTTGTTTCCAGTAGTTCAAAAGTAAATTTGAACTTTTCAGCACAGTATTTTTTTTGCAGTAGTTTCCCCTGAGAATAATTCCCAGTCAGTCAAAAATAAATTTGTATTTTTCAAGTGTATGTACAGACCTCTACTCAAAGTCTATCTACACTGACATATTTGTTTTCTAAAACCTTACTGGGAAATATCTCTGTTGAGCAAGTTGTGTAGCCTACTTTGTCTATAATTTGAGTTAAGTGCTTTGATCCCTTTCTCATTAACAGTTTCTTACTGTGTTGAATAAGCATTTACAGTTTGTTTTTCCAGCCCACCTGAGGTGGCTTCCCTTCACACAAATGATTTAAAAAAAGAAGTTCACTGTGATTAGTTAAGATTTGAACACAGTTGTGTTATTTAGAGGAGTCTGTTCTCAGCTCGCTAGTTGAAGTATGTGCTGTAAAGTAACACTAATGTTCATTTCTCCAGAATTGTCTGTGATTACTGTAATCTTTCTAAGGTGTGCAATCATCCTAGCATTTTCTGAGAAAGGCCTAGGGTAATGGCCCTATGATGAAGAAAACCACAGTGTAAACTGACTATTCATGTGGAGATGAATTTGACTACTGTGCACTTGCAGTTCATTCCCACATCTCATGTCATACAGCTTTTTATCAGCAGTTTGTCTCATCTTGCAGAGTTCTAAATGTGCTATGAGAGGTAGGCTTATGGTTGTTGTGACAAAAGTGACTTCAGCCATCTGACACATTGTTTATTGTACTGTGACAGAAGACACTTAGATTTAATAACCAAAAAATATTTAATCCTAGTAATTTGTTCCAATAAGCAAGACTATTATTAGTGTAAGCATCAGCACTGTAGACACAACTTTGCTCCTGCCAACTCTGATGAACACAACTGAAAGGGTGGAGTGGATAACTCAGGAAAATAATCAGGGATATGTCTTATTACAGCAGCTGCATTTGGTCTCAGTGTATGGCTGTTGCAGTCATCTATAAGGCTATCCTTTACTGTCAAAATTCTGTAGCTTATAGCATAAGAGGCAATTGTAGCCTTACAATTACTATTTTCAATAGCTTTTTCTAACGCATGTTAAATCATGATACTGCAAAATATTTCTAGGGTAATCCACTGTAGATTTGCTCTTCTGGAAACATCTATTGCTCATATTTCCAAACTTGGGGAACAAACTCAAATTGATGTTTAAAAAGGCAGTTAGATCTTGCCTTAATATTCCATTCATAAACAGTTAATAATCTGGTACAGAGTTAATATTCTATTATATTTTATGATAATCTATTATTAATTCATCATTTGAGAATGCTTTCTGTTGCTATATGGCTATAGCTGTAGCTGCCTTTGCTCCTCTGAATAGGCATCATGTTTAAAACGTCATTGGATTAAACTCTATACAAGAGAAACACTAATGCAATATGAACAGTAACAGTAAAGCATTACAAAGATATTTAACAAATAAATAAAACTGAAATGTGATTAAAGACACCTAAAATGTTACCATTAGGATATTATTTGGATGTTAGGAACCAGTTCTTTACCATGAGCACAGTGGAACACTGGGATAGGTTGCCCAGGAAGGTAGTTGAGGACCCATCCCTGGCGATATTCAAGGCAAGGCTTGACAGGACTCTGGGCAACCTGATCTAATTGAGGATGCCCCTGCTGACTGCAGAGGAGGTTGGACTGGATGACCTTTGGCAGTCCCTTCCAACCCAGACTGTTCTATGGCGCTATGATTGTAGACTTCACGGCCACCCAGTTGTGCTAACTCTTCCATGGTAATTTAACTGGAAATGTGGAGTGAAGGTTTACCGTCTTATGACTGCGTGAGAGATTTGCCCTCAACTGGGAGAGAACTAACAGAGTAGCAATCTAGATTACAGGATTGTATGTTGTATTTTATTTTGCATGTGTTTTCATTAATAATGACAGTGTCCTATTTATTATGTTCTGTTTATAGTGGTTGACTTAACTGAAGCAGAGAATTCTTTTTCACATTAAATAAGACATTCTTGATAAAAGAATAATGAACAAATTAACATTAAGATGATCTGATTTCATTAAAATAGGTAAATGTCTAAGAAAGTGTCTGTTCTCTGAAAAAAATGTAGTAGCTGATTTGTTTTTTTCCCCTGATATCTTCTGTCATATTTAATTTGAAACCTACATTGACAGCTCCCTGTTGTTGATGCACGTTTGAAAGGATGCCATTCTTGAAAGCATGTGGTGTGTTCTCTCTTTAATTGCTAGCCTTGTAAGAAAAGTGAAACCTGACCTTTGGCAGCTCCTTCATTCTCATAGTTTGAGATGCTCAGTGCCTTTTAGTACTTGTGGAAAAAAAAAAAAAACTTCAACTGCCTAAAGATGTGATGAAAATTACAGTAGACAGACTCAAGGGA
The DNA here is from genome assembly GCF_015220805.1 of Pogoniulus pusillus. Taxonomy (NCBI): domain Eukaryota; kingdom Metazoa; phylum Chordata; class Aves; order Piciformes; family Lybiidae; genus Pogoniulus; species Pogoniulus pusillus. The sequence goes on from NC_087275.1 coordinate 27,071,476, forward strand.
ATAACTCCAAAGAATGTGTAAATTTAATACAAAAGCACAACATCTGTTAGAAGATGTTTCTTAGGGCTAATGCAGTAGAAAACGCTGGATGGTGCATGAATGTGGGTGGGAATGTGAGTGGAGGCTGCCTATACCTCAGAGGAAATGCTCCCTCTTTACATCAACTAAATAATCTTTAAAAGTTAAAGCCAAGAGAGTTTTACATTATCAAAATTTCTCCTTTTTTATCTTTCCACAAATTCAACTTTTCCTTTTAAGATACGCTGCCAGAAGTCTCTCTTGACACATTGGCTATATGTGGGTGTAGTGGAGGGAAAAAAAACCCCAAACCCACCAACCAGAGGAAGAATGCCTGTGTATGAAGAAAGGGAGAAAGGTTTGTGCAGTCTGGGGGCATACATGATCAAGTATGGAACTGCGTCAACAGAATTGCTTGGGACAGGCAGAAGTTTGGAGAAAGCTTGGTTTTGCAGTATCCTCTGAAACTGCAGGGAAGTAGTATCACAGTGTCAGGGAAAGATGAGGGATCGTGGAAGTAATTTCCACTTCTAAACCACAATAATGGAGCTTATTTCTGATACTAAAAACTTGGGAAAGAGGGCTGAAATTGGGAATTTTGCAATGCAAAAGCTAGCACTTGTTCTCTTGGGTCAGTGGAAGGGACTTCTGAGTAGGTATGATGAGGACTGGAGATACGTAGAAATGAAATGCCTATTCTAGGATGTGAAGGCAAGCATAATATTCCTTGGCATCTCCTCTGATTTTGATAGAGTCTGATACTTGGTATGCATCTGTAATGACATATAGCTATCACATAACCTTCTCTTCTTGGTTTTGTCTCCTTCATGCTGCATCCTGAAAAGCATTTATCCGATGAGACTATATTTTAGCCTTTTTATTGCTAGAAAAATCTGCAAGAGCATACATTTTACATAAATAGTAAATAACATCTATTTGTTATGTTTTTACCTTTCATGGCTTCAATTGTCTTACTTTCCACTGTCTTGGAAGAAAATTTAGTTTTTCTTAACTACAACTTAGTCTATGTTACAGATTTTTCTTACATACAGAGTATCTATTAGCCATGACTTAGAAGACATTCACATTGTTGTGTGAAGGGTAAAGGGTTATATGCATAACTCTGCGTTTGCCTTCACTGGAGAAACAAGTTTCACCTTAGTTTTGGACAAACCCAGGGCTTGGTGATCTTTGCTGGGATAGAGCTTGGATATTTCTTTCAGAGAAGCGTTCAAACATTTCATTATTTCACCCCAAAGCTGTTCAGTGAGAATGCATAAACAAAATGCTTTGGTACTATATGTACTCAAAAGACAGGAAAATAGTTAGAAAGTATTTGTTTTCAATTTTCTGAAAAGGATTTTAATTTATGCAGACTTCTTAACTACTGTGTGTGAGATGTAGTAGTGCATATACAAAATTAATAAGTATTTAAATGGTAAAACTTAAGACTTTATTCTGAGCTAACTATGCTGATGCTTTAGTTTCATAATGAAGTGTGGTGTTGCACCCTACAGTATGAGCTTTGGTGAGATAAAGAATTTATTAGCTTAAATGTAGCTCTCCATTGCAGCAGTTGTATACTCTGGGAATTGGGCAAGCATGATGACATGGCTCTGCCCTCTTCTCCTCTAGGTGTGTAGGCATATGCCAGCAATAGCTCAAGTGATCTTATAGGGCTTATCTTTCAACTTTTACATTAATAATAAACCAAGCTTTTTGTTCCTCCTTGTTTCTGATTTAATTCTTTCTGTGGACACAAAAAGAATTAAAATATCCAGAAAAAATTACTGTAGTGTTATGTGGCATTCCTATACTGAAGCCTGGAAAGTCTTCAAGTATTCCGGTAGCCAAATGGCTAAAGAATTGCATAAATAAAATGAAATAAACAAAAAATATTGAAGTAACTCACTGGTAATCTGATAGAGATCAAAACTCCTCCACTGGACTTGAGGCAGCTTGCTTTATTCTGTGTATGTGTAAAGATAATCAGTGACTAATTTAGCATTACCTTTTCAGCATATTTTGTTTTCTAGATGATATAATAATGATTAATTTATAAAACTGTAGCTGCTTTTATCAGGAACTCAAATCTCCATTTCATAGAGGTCTTCCTCTCTGTAAGTCAGTGGTAAAAAGAAGTGTCTTTAGCTATTTCTCATCTAGTAGTTTAGGCTTCCTGGCGTTCATTCATTAATTATTTATTTGTCATCCTGCTTTTATCACTATGACAAATGAATGTTAGAAATCCACAGAAACCATCTGAGACCCAGAAAGTAGTTTCACTGTCATTGAACTTCTAGCTTAGAAAGTTCAAGTATGAATCACTTACTTGGCTGTACTCCTGACTGAAATCAGATGGACCGTTTCTGCCTTTTAGTGTCTTAAAACAGTGTATTATACTCTGTAGAAGGTCAATTTTGCACTAGCACCTGCAAAGATAAGGTTTTAACTTATTGATACAGTTGTTATTTTTTTTAACAAATAGTTTAAATAATAGTTTTTAGTCCAAAACAGAGAGGTAACATTTATACAATGCTGAAGTTAGTAATAATTTTTACAGGTACTAGTGATTTTATTTTTCCAGTACTATAATTTCTCACAAAACATTTTTATCTCAATATAATTGTTACTTAAAAAAGTACTTGAGGTCAGTTAAAACCCTTCAATAGCCTTTACATAAGCTCTGTGTGTATTTATAGCTTTTACACTTAAAATTGTGTCTTGCACTTGTGGAGATATATAAACCAAACTGTAATAAAACACAGTATAATATGAATTTGGAGCCTTTATATAATATTTAAATCTGTGTTTTGCTACCTTAGTAGCTTTCCAAAATGTTCAGAAAGAAGCCCGATTCTCCTTTTGACAACTTTTTAAACTATTGCCTGGCTATTCTTTTTGTTTGAAGTCCTGTTTCTAGTCAAATTATTTTACAGTAAAATTGATGCATTTGGAAGAGTCACTGAGCATCTATTTTGCTTCACTGTTGTTCTTTTTTTCCTTGAGCATCTGGAGTCCATTAAGTGTTACCAAAAGTCCCTGTCTAGTGAACTATATAAAAAACCTGGTGGTTGGCTTTATGGCTTGCAAAATAAGCACATGAATAAATGTACTAGGAAATATATTAACCTGTCACTTTTATCATTGATGTCTTCAACGTATTTCTGTTCTTTGTAGGAAACTTACCTTTTTGTTTTCCCATATGTGAATTTATTTTTTACCCCTCTAGACTACAGTCTGCCACAAAAAAAGAAAAAGTAATAACATAGTTGATTGTACTGCTTCCCATCTTACCTTTTTAAGGGATATTGCTGTGTTCTTTTATTTATGTACTGAGCCAGAGGTTGCTTTTAAAATATTTAAGCTGCTTAAATGAAAATGTGATTTAAAAATGAAAAAGTCTTAATGAATCAGTGGAGGTTTGTGTTCAATTCCAGCAGCTTATTTAAGACAAAGCAAACAAGTTTTAGTAGGTGCCTAGGTGCAGGCACTTATCTCTTTTCATTCAGTTGCATGAATTTTTTAGTGCTTGGGGTGGATGTAATTACTGAGGAATTGCTATTTGCCTAGGAATTGCGTCAATCATTTGCGTGCAAATAGGAGGAAAGTGTTTTTTTGAAGTATTATCTTACTTAAATAGAATAGTTATTTCTGCTAAATATATTTAAATTACAGTTAATGAAAACATTTAAGTAGCTATGCTTTCCTGCATAAATGGCAAAAAAAAACCCATCATCTGCTTTTGTTCTGTACCTCGGTGTTAGGTAAAGAGTCTCACAATTCCGTTTCACTTTGTACCACTAAAGAAACATGAGAGTTCTTGGTTAATCTGCATGAGGCTTGGAAGGCTCTACAGCGGCACCTTGACAGGCTGGATCAATGAGCCATTGCCAGTTGTATGAAGTTCACTAAGGCCAAGTGCCGAGTCACAGGATATTAGGGGTTGGAAGGGACCCAGGGAGATCGAGTCCAACCCCCTTGCCACCGCAGAACAATGCTACCTAACACAGATCACAGAGGAACACATCCAGACAGGCCTTGAAAGTCTCCAGAGGAGACTCTGCGACCTCTCTAGAGAGCCTGTTCCAGTGCTCTGTGACCCTTACAGTAAAGAAGTTCCCCCTTGTGTTGAGCTCCTACTGCATTGTTGAGTCCTGCACTTGCGTTATGACGACCCCATGCAATGCTTCAGGCTTGGGGAAGAGTGGCTGGAAATCTATCAACACCTCCAGGTCCATTTCTGACAGACAGACAGGTGAATAGGAGCCTGTAGTGTGCGGGGTGGCCAAGAAGGCCAGTAACATCCTGAGCTGTTTTAAGAAACAGTGTGGCGTGCAGGACTGCAGAGGTGATTGTCTCATTGTACTTGGCACTGTTAAGGCTGCACCTTGAGTACTGTATTCAGTTTAGGCACCTCAGTATAAGACAGACATTGAGTTCCTGGAGAGTGTCCAGAGAAGGGCATTGAAGCTGGTACAGGGTTTAGAGCACAAGTCCTATGAGGAGAGGCTGAGAGAATTGGAATTAATCTGGAATAAACAAGGCTGAGAAGAGACTCTTCACTCTATAACTGGTCCACTTGCTCATTTAACAAGTGATAGGGTGAGAAGAAATGGCTTCGAGTTGCACGAGGGGAGGTTTAGGTTGAACATTAGGGAAAAAACTATTCACTTGAAAGGGTTGTGAGGCACTGGGATAGGCTGCCCAGGAAAGTGATTGACTCATACCTGAAGGCCCTTAAAAGGTATAGATACAATGTTCAGAGACATGATTTAGCAGTGGGCTTGACAGTGAACTCAATGATCTTGGAGGCCTTTTCCACCCTAAATAATTATATGATTCTGTGTTTAAGATAGGCTGCACCGTGTTTTGTGTCCCTGTTTGTTCAGAGTACCACAAAACTAGTCACAATTGTTCTTTGGACACTTGCTGCTTTCTGGTCTGCAGCATAGTGGAAAACTGAAGGTATTTCTGCTGTCCCTTTTGGTGCAGCCTGATTCTGGTTATGTGGGTGACATGTCAAGAACAGCAGTTCTGTCCAAGAAACCATCAGTCATGGTCTCAGCCCTGGCTGCTGGCTCAGACTCCCAATACTTTCTGTTGGTGAGTCAGGAATATTTTCATGCTACAGAGCAGATTTGCAGTAGAAGAAGAGAAGCTTTTGTTGCTCATCAGATGCATGGGAGGATTTCAGCTTGTTGAGGGACAGACCAGGCATTCACTCTTTGAATGAAAGGAGACACTGTAAGTGCCTCACAATTTCCACAATGAAGTTTTACAGATTTATCTAATTGTGATAAAATCACCTTCATTTTTGATAGCAAAACCATGCAGTTGTGTATTAGCTAAAAGCAGAATAAAAATTAGTGGTAAAAAAACTTCACTGCCACACTTAACCTCATTGATTTTCAATCTATTTAATTGGAGTGCAACAGCAGTTCTTAATGTTTTTACAATCAAAGCTGTGGTTAGACCAAAGCTTTTTGGTTTTGCAACTAGATTCTCATGGAGATCTTTCCAGTGAAGCATGCAGGAAAGTGGCCAATAGATTATTTACTTCAGACAATTTTCAGCCTCAAGAAAACCTGCAGAATTTTTTTTTTCTTCTGACTCCTTCAAGCTTTTCTTTATCCTGCATTACCCCATTAGTCACCGTTTGCAAACTTGTCTTCAGAAAGAATTATTTTCTAATTGAAAGCAGTTAAACAGCTTTTGAAAAATAGTAGGACTAAAAAGTTCATGAGTGGATGTCTGCACGCAGAGATGTATATAATATCTTCTCTACAATATATGTGCTTTTAATAGTGAAGTTTTTGATGAGTCTTAACCTTAATGTCATTATGCTGTACTTTGTCCTACGTTCCTTATTTTTTCTTTAAGTATGATTATGTACTCACACTAGAACTGCAACCTTTGTAATTTTACAGTGCAATTTAGAGGTTAGCTCTTGTGTTCAAAGAATTGCATGTTAATTATGGGTCTTGACCATGCTTACTGCAAAACAAGCCTTCTTTTCTGAGATCTGAAACTGATTCTTTCTCATAAATAGTACTGGCATTTACTCCTCTTTTAGCTGTTACCTAGAGGGAAGATTTAGGAAAACTTAAATCTAGTATTACCATAACCATCCTCTTAAAACCTGAGTTTTCAACTCCTTCCTGTAGTGAGGTTTGGGTTTCTTTTAAGTGGATGAAGGAATCTAGTAGAATATCTTGTTAGCCTGTTACATTTCAATTACAGGGAAAAAAAATTGCCAAACAAGCTTCAAATAGACTTCTCCAGGCAGAAGGATGTACTTAGGATAATATCAGCTGAATTTCTGCACTTTCTTTTAGATCTTGTAAGGAATTTAGTTTGGTTGATTTGTCTAGTTTAACACAGTTATAGTTCAAAGTGTCTTAGCTGTATATTAAGCACTGTTTTAAACTGAGTATTATACCTGGCCTACAGAACAGGTTGTCTATAATGATGTGTTATCTTGCTACAGTGTAAGCTATTAAAACAATGCATCATAGTTAGTTGTTCATAACGGTTCCCATGAGAACTGAAGAATTAAAGTCTCAATTTCTTGTGTTTTCTTGGACCAGTGTTTTTCTGGTTTCTTGTACAGTTGTATTCAAGACAACATGAAGGAGTAAGGTATGTCAGTGAACACACTAAGAGTAATAGGGATTGCATTAAGGTGGAATATATCTGTGTTAATTGTCCTTGCATGATCCCACACATTTTGATGAAATATCCAAGTTAGATGTCTAAGTCTTCAGGAGAAGACTGTAACTTACTGTAGGATGATATTGGTTGTAAAGAGTAAAAATACAATCTTTGATCTCTCCGTTCTCTATCAGTAGTTTGAAATCATTGCAGCCCATGAATTAGAAATTACCCAAACTACATATAGCAGTGCACTGTGGCTTGGTGGTAGCTTTGGGTTGTTTTGGTTTTGTGGTTTTGTTGGGTCTTGTTTTGTTTTCTGTGTGGTGTGTATGGTTTTGTTTGTTTTGTTTTTTTTAATTAGGCCTTACTAGAAATTAAAATACATCCTGTGATCAAATATTTATCCTTCTCCTTGCCTGTGCAAGTTTAGTAACACTGATACAGTGTGAGACCTATCCTCTTGTAATCAGCAAAAAGGGATTTTCAGATATGTTATGGCAAATGCCTCAATTTTGTTTTTTCCTAGACTGTCACCAAAGGTTTCTAAACTGTTATTTACTGTATTATCTAGAGACAAGTTTATTTTAACGCTACAGGTAACAGCAGCGAGTGGAAAATAAGAATAATGTGATGAATGATTACATCTATTGACAACACAAAGGCAGCATAGTGGTTATAGTGATGTGCTAGTGCACCAAAAGAAGGTGATTCATGCAATTTGCCACCCATCACACTAACAGAGACCTACTTGTCAGTACTAATATACAGTGTGTTGTAGAACATGACACAGTTTCAAGCCATACTGGGCAAAAGGATTCAGAGAAACTCTACAGCATATAATGCAACAGGCAAATTAGAATCATAGAATCAACCAGGTTGGAAGAGATCTCCAAGCTCATCCAGTCCAACCTAGCACCCAGCCCTGTCCAGTCAACTAGACCATGGCAATAAGTGCCTCATCCAGGCTTTTCTTGAACACCTCCAGGGACAGTGACTCCACCACCTCCCTGGGCAGCCCATTCCAATGCCAATCACTCTCTCTGGGAAGAACTTCCTCCTGACATCCAGCCTATACTTCCCCCGGCACAACTTGAGACTGTGTCCTCTTGTTGTATTGCTGGTTTCTGGGAGAAGAGCCCAACCCCCACCTGACTACAACCTCCCTTCAGGTAGTTGTAGACAGCAATGAGATCCTCCCTGAGCCTCCTTTTTCCCAGGCTAAACAACCTCAGCTGTCAGAATATTTATGGATAGAACTGTAGAATTGTCAGGATTGGAAGGGACCTCAAGGATCATCTAGTTCCAGTCCACCTGCCATGGGCAGGGACACCTCACACTAGATGAGGCTGTCCAGAGCTGCATCCAGCCTGGACTCAAAAAATTCCAGAGATGAAGCTTCCACCACCTCTTTGGGCAACCTGTTCCAGTGCCTCACCACCCTTATGGTGAGGAACTTCTTCCTAACATCTGATATAATCTATCTTCCTCTAGTTTGGATCCATCTACCTTAGTTCTATCAATACCTGACATCACCAGCTTTTCTGTGGGCCCCCTTCAGATACTGAAAAGCCACAGTAAGATCTTCTTGGAGCCTTCTCTTCCCTGGGCTGAACAACTCCAAATTTCTCACCCTGTCTTCATAGGAGAGGTGCTCCAGCCCTCTGATCATCCCTGTGGCACTTCTCTGGACACAGATGGATCCATTGTTCCTTGGGAAAGTAGTTGCAAACAGCATAGAACCATGAAATTCTTTCAATAGGGAAAGATCTTTAGGATCATTGAGTACAAGCATCAAGAAACCAAAGACCACCATAGTCATTAAGCCATGTCCCTCAGTGCTATGTCCAATTCATTAATCTTTAAGAAGAGAAATGCATATAGAAGTTACTCTTCAGATGCTTTAAGTGTTATGAAAAAAACATAGATTTTTAAAAATACAACTTGCATATGGAAATCAGTGTTCCTTTACACCTCTTCATATGAAGTGTTATGAACAAGCATAGATTTTTAGAATAGACCTTGTCTTACTGTTTAAAGACAGCACTATAAGGATATAGAAAGCAAGCCATCAGAAATACACTATTCTTTCATTCTAATATATGCATGTTTGTGAGAAAAATACAGAAATTGGGGGAAAACTACACAGTTAATAAAAGCAACCTCTCCTCATCTGTACTCTCTCCCACCCATCCTTTTCACAGCAGTCACAAATGGTACCACTAACTTGGCTGTTTGTACAGGCATAAACTCATTTCTCATGCTGGTTGCCAAGCAACTATTTTTGTATTTCATGCCTTGCACTGAAGACATTAATTTGTGTCATGTTCCTTTGTTTGTTTATTATACACTGAAGAAACGTGTGTAGATGAGAATGAGGACAGTTTTTGTAAGGAAAACAAAAAGCGTATTTGGGAATAATCCAGTGTGCTCACTGGATGCCTCAGGAGAATGCTCATGCAGTCATTTCACAGAGCACCAAAAAGGTAGCTTGCAGCATGTGCAAAATCAAACTGGGACTTGCTCAGAGTGAATCTTTATGGAATATACCAAATACCTGCCTTCCCAAAGGTAAGCAAAAAGAGAGCAGCTGGCACTAGACATGCTTCCCTAGTCTCTTCTTCCTTCCCCTCTCCAGCTGTTTGTTAGGTATCTGTTTTGTGTTGCTAGCTGTGGAGCTGTTTGTACTTTCTGGTAAAGATGCCCCTAAAACTGGCCTGCATAATTTCCAAATTCAGTTTAAATAGCAATAATTCTTTCAAGTGGATCAGTAATCAAGTAAAAGTAGTTTAGTTTGATAGCTACTGTCTAACTTGATTTTTCTTCTTGACACTGAATTGATTCCTACTTTGCAGAAGAATGAAAAGGAAAAAAGACTCAATAAAAAGATTATTTCTTTGCAGAAGCTACTATTTATTAACACTACTTTTTTATTCTGGTTATGATCAAAATCCTCAAATCAATTAGGTATTTTTGCAACTACATAACAGCAAAGCAAACTGAATTTGCCATAGTTAGGTAATTTTTTTTGTCACATTCTGCAAGTGATTTTATCCTTTGTTTACAAGCAGCATTGACAAGAGTTCATACTTGCTGAGCTGTCCCCTCATCTTTGCAATTTATAGGAAGGAGGACTGGTAAATTGAGAAATATGTATAGGTAGAGGTTGCACTTGACAAATGTGAAATTATTTTTCATGTACTCTAGTGGACAGGGAAGTAAAACATCAATAGGAATAGTTGGAGGTTTATTTTATTTTCAAAGACCTTTATGACAATATATTTATCCTCGCAGTGCCACTGGGGAAAGTAGACAAGTATTAGCATTTCTGCTTTATAAAGAACCTGAAACCATGTTTTTGATACAACAGAACTGTTAAATGTCAGAGGCAGGATTAGTAACCTAGTCCTTTCGGCTTATCTTACATGGGGATAATCTTTACTGGTGAAATAGCTTTATTTTTGCTGTTGTACAGTAGTATATTACAGCTGAGGAGAAGTAACTTGAGCGGTAATTCTGCTTTTCTGATTCTTGGTATTTGTAGCTAACTTTCAGGTTTTCAGGGATGACTCCTTTACTCACAATTGCTGTTCATCTAATCTAGCCTTCCCAATGACAAAATCCAATAACTACTACCCTGCAACCAGTTCTTTATTAAGTTCAATTTACATTGCTAATGTAACATAAAGGAAATACTCTGGCATTTCCACCTGACAAATTGTTTTCCCTGTATATTTAAAGGAGAAGCCTCTGCTCCTCTTTTGATGCTGTACTAGTTGAGTAATTAATGCAAAAACAAGGTGCAACTGAAGGAACTGCTTCCAATGACAACTGGGGCAGAGCTGAACCAACATTGTACCTAAATTTACTGTCCTTGAATGTCTGCACCCAGCAGCCTAATTTCAGGATGCACTCTAGCAATGAAGCTCTCTGTTAGCTGTCAGTGGGGAGGCTGAGGAGGTGTTCTGCTAACCCTTCTTCTCTACTGCCTGAGCCTCATTCCAGAGGTGGTGGTGGGAAACTGTAGCCTGTGTTATCAACAACAAAAGGCATAACAAGATACTGTCCTACCATGCCCTTTCTGTTTTTTATCTTTTTAAGCACATAAACCAAAAAATTGATTGAGCTTGGGAGGACCTGTGTGCTAGCAGTACTGTCTGTAGGAAAATAAATGTAAGCTCAGACAAGGTACTTCAACTTCTGAATGATTGGGGGGGGATGGAAATTACAAATAAAAATTATTTTACACCCTGCTTTCATAGCTGTGGTCTGCATCTTTATATAATAAACGTTTACAACAAAACTTCAGAAACTCTCTCGTGTGGAGGATATGCTTCTGTGCTTCACTGCAGTTGCTGAAGTAGCTCCTTTTAAAAAAAGATTAAATATGCATGTTGCAACAAAGAGGAAAGGATGTGCAGGAGGTGCCAGCAAGCACATCACTTAAAAAAAAAGGAATAATGTTGTTTGAAAAATTCTGTCTTGAAAGTCTACCAGCAAGTGCATTTTAGGGTCTTAATAAGCACCTACCCGGTTCTGTCTTGCTGTTATGTTTGTGCATAAACCAGTGCATGCTAAAGACACAGCTGCTAAGGTAAATGACCAATACTGTGTCTCCATTGGTGCATTCAAGTGGCTTTTGTTCCACTCCTCAGAGGTGACACAAAAAATATCGGTACCTGTTTAGCCTGGAGAAGAGGAGGCTCAGGGGTGATCTTATTACTTTCTACAACTACCTGAAGGGGGATTGTAGCCAGGTGGGGGGTGGCCTCTTCTCCCAGGCAACCAGCAATAGAACAAGGGGACACAGTCTCAAGTTGTGCCAGGGTAGGTATAGGCTGGATATTGGGAAGAAGTTCTTCCCAGAGAGAGTGATTTGCCATTGGAATGGGCTGCCCAGGGAGGTGGTGGAGGCACCGTCCTTGGGGTTCTTCAAGAAAAGACTGGCTGAGGCACTTAATGCCATGGTCTAGTTGATTGATTAGGACTGGGTGATAGGTTGGCCTGGATGATCTTGGAGGTCTCTTCCAACCTGGTTGATTCTATGATTCTAAGTGAAAGGAAGCTTCAGATTCTGTCTTTCCTCCATTTAGATGTAACACACAAGTTTCATCTTTCTTGGTGTTGTTTACGCTTTGCTTCGATTTCTGTGGGAGTTAGAGACTGTGCCAGTGGATACCAACTCACAGCTTGCTGTGAATAAATTCTTGCTTTTTGTTTTCCTTGGAAAAAAGAACTGACAGCATTCAGAAGAAAGATCAGGTGCTTTCATTTTGGTTTTAATGCTGCTGTTTGACCTGCCTCCTGCTTGCTTTCTCAGCGTCTGCCACTTTCTACAGCTCACTAATAGCATTCAGAGTGCATCATGGATTGAGACAAAGCAAAATGGCATTCAGAGTGGGCCATGGATTTAGTCAAAGCAACATTAAAATGGCTATTGTGATGTGTCCAGAGCTGTGTTGTGAGGCTGGCATCATTTTGTGTAAGCATAACATGGTTTGCTTATAATTCTGCAGGATGCTGACCAAAAAAACCCCAACCAAACCAACAAAACCCAACCACCTCTGCTAAATGTAGAATAAATTCTTACATAAGTAGTGTCAAGTGAAACACTTTACTCTCTTAGAGATTCAGTGATGCTCTTCTAGTGGATTTTCTCTCACAATCTGGTAATCACTTGGAGAATAATGTGATTTAGGAAACACTACAAAGTGAAAACTACTGTACTGATTTACCTGTAATGGTTATTGCAGAAAATATAATCCTTATGAAATGAATGAGTGGCAAAAGTCTTAGTACACAATTTGTTTACACTATTCTGGGCAATAGTTAAAGAATAGAAGAGAACAGAAGCAATGAAGGAGAAGGTTAGTGCAATTCTTTAGAATTGATTGATTTTATATGAATTCAGTAATTAACATATCCTTGAGAGCTTACTAATAATATTGAAATATAAATTACTTAATCCACTATTGTAACCTTTTTAGTTGCTAGCAATTTAGTTGTTGATTGTAGCTTCAATTGTGTGTGCAAATGCATTAGTAGTTTTGCTTTGGCTATATTCTTACCTGGTTGACAGTTGATCAAATGTGAGTCACAAGTGTGCCCAGGTGGCCAAGAAAACCAGTGGCATCTTGCCTTGTATTAGAAACACTGTGGCCAGCAGGCACAGGGATATGATCACCCCTCTGTACTCAGCACTGATGTGGCCACACCTTGAGTATCATGTTCAGCTCTGGACTCCTCATTACAGAAGGACATCGAGGTTCTGGAGTGTGTTCAGGCAAGGGGAACAAGACTCATGAAGGGCCTGGTCCACATGGCCTATGTGGAGTGTCTGAGGGAGCTGCAGTTTGGTCTGGAGGTGAAGCTGAGGGGAGGCTTCATGGCTCTCTACAACTACTTGAAGGGAGGTTGTAGTCAAGAGGGGGCAATCTCGTCTCTTTGGTGGCAAACAGCAGGACTAGTTTAAAGGGTTTCAGTCTGCACCAGAGGAGGTTCAGGCTGAATGCTAGGAAAGAATTCTTCACAGAGAGGTTTATCAAATGTTGGAACGTAGACCTGGGGAAGTGGTGGAGTCACCATTCCTGGAGATGTTTAAGCAGTGTGTGGACCAGGCACTTAGGAATATGGTATAATATTGACCCTTCAAGTGTTTAGGGAGGTGGTATAGAATTGACCCTTCCATGCTTGGTTGAAGGTTGGACTGAAAGATCTTTGAAGTCTCTTCCAGCTGGATGTTTTTTGTAATTCTGTACAGTTAACATTTTCAGTCTCCTGCAAGCTTGACAGTGTCAAGTAATTACATTTGTATACAAAAAATAAGCACCACAGACATACAGTGATGATCACTGCAAAAGGCCCATGATGTGTTAAAACAAATTTGTGCAGGAATAGATACGATGCTTGTATGCATTGAACTAACCCCAGAAAAACTGCATTGTGCACTAGTAAAGTGCATTGAGTCTGTAGCTTTGGTTGATAGTGATGTTTTCCTGGCTGATTTTCTTTTCTCTGGATTTGTTTGGAGGTTGGTTAGTTGGGGTTTTTTACCACAATAGATTATGTGTGTCTATTCTGGTTTAGCAAATGTTATATACATCCAGAGTATTTTTCTATGGAGGGAAAAAGGTAGATTAGTCTTATACTAATATACCTGCTAGGCAGATTAGTCTGATAGTTGCTGTCTACAACTACCTGAAGGGAGGCTGTAGACAGGTGGGGGTTGGTTTCTTCTCCCAGGCAACCAGCAACAGAGCAGCCTCAAGTTGTGCTGGGGGAGGTATAGGCTGGATGTGAGGAAGTTCTTCACAGAGAGAGTGATTTGCCATTGGAATAGGCTGTCCAGGGAGGTTGTGGAGTCACCGTCCCTGGAGGTGTTCAAGAAAAGACTAGATGGATAACTTAGTGTCATGGCCTACTTGATTGGCTAGGGCTGGGTGATAGATTGGACTGTATGATTTTTGAGGTCTCTTCCAACCTGGTTGATTCTATGATTCTAAACAATCTCATTAGGGGTCCTTTTCAAGCCTGTTATCTTGTGGAGACTGCTGAAAGTTTACTCTCTGTGATGCTGAGAAATGGATTTTTGGGTAATCTGTTAAAGGTTATTGCTGTCTGAATAGCATCTTGCATTTACGAAGGAGCTTGGAAAAATGGAGCAAAGTAATGAGTGTTTACAGTTTGTTCCATCAAATCTGTGTGGTCCAGCACTCATAGAACAACCACTAGAGGTTCCCATCTGTAGGACTAGAGATTTCATGCTGAGTAGCACTTGACAGTGCTACTTATTGATGATACATCTCTAATGTCCTACTGTTCTACTCTCTTATGTTGCTAATAAGGCACTTAGTGCCATGGTCTAGTTGATTGGACAGGGCTGGGTGCTAGGTTGGACTGGATGATCTTGGAGGTCTCTTCCAATCTGGTTGATTCTATGACTCTACCCCAGTTGTTTTTATAGTAAAATGAAACTAAGAATTTAGAGGACAGCATGACTTTTTTTTAATTATTATTTATTTAAATCATCCATAAACCAGCATTTAAATAACTGAATTTCTCTTTTCAAGTCTGATTAAGTTCACAGTCAGAATTGAGGTAAAGAGGATAGTTTAGTTCTTGATAATACTGACAATATTGCAGCCTTTCCAGAAATTCAGATTTTTGCCATAATTGCTTGTTTGGTGACTGATGTTCTACACATTTCAGTTAAATATCTTGTGACAAATTAGCTTTTTTTTGCTAAATGTCTCTAGCTAGAGTCTTTGGAGTGTACTTATATTTAAGTTAATAGGAGTTTTGTGGGTTTTTTGTTTTGTTGTTGTGTTTTTCTTTATCAGTATAATATTCAGTTAAGCACAAACATAGATTAACTTTGAAATGATCTGCTGAAATATGCAAATGCTTCTTTTTCACCTTGCTTGTGTGATTCAGGCATTTTGCTTGTTCCTCCCTTTTTCTGTCATTCCCTGGCCAGCACTCTTTATTACTGTGGCTGTAACTCTCTACCTGTGATCAATGTAAACCTTTAAAGCCTAAACAATTTCACATTCTAATTCAAGCTCTTTCATCTGATTTAACAATTTAGTACCATGGATTTCCTTTATTGATAAAACCTCATCATGTCACCTTTCTTAGTCATCATAAATACTACATCCACAGTACATTTGAATGATTTATATGGGAATTCAGTTATTTTAATTTCAAGGTTGAGCTGCTAATTATTTAAGTGCATTTTAATGAATTAAATTGCATTCTGGTGTTGTGTAATATGCCAGAAAATCTGTACTTAGTTTTTCTTGAGACAAAATTTTCTACTTTGCCAGTTTGTGATAATTAAATTAGACACTGATATAAATCATTGCTAGAAAGAGCTATAAGTATTGTACTGTGCTTATAAACAATTTACTGTTTACCACAACAGCAGAAGCAACACAATCTGATTCACACTTCTTTAAAGGATTTGTGAGTTTATATGTCTAGGACAATCCTCAAGTGGTTTCTAGTAGCATAAAAACTGATTTCCTAGTGGCTTTTACAACAGCAAATTGAGGACAGATAACTCATCAGAGGTTAACTCAGTGGTTTTGTAGCAGAAGAATAGATGCACATTAATTCATTTAAAATTCTTCTGATTCATCCTGACCAACAATTTGATATAGATAATTTTGTAGTTATCTCATAATAGCAAAGCTTAGCTTTACCACACTGCTGAAGCAGGTTTGCCTAGATAACACTGCGCAGGTATGCAACCAGGTGAGCTTTGAAAGTCTACAGAGAAGGAGTCCTTAACTTCTCGGGGCAGCCTGTTCCAAATTTGCCACCTCCCTCAAAATAAAGAAGTTTTTCCTTATTTTTAGGTGGAGTCTCTTGTGTTCCAGTTTATGCCTGTTGCCTCTTGTACTGTCACCGGGCACCACTGAAGTGTCTGTCGCCATCCACTTGACCTCCTCCCTTTAGATATTTATAAGCATTGGCAAGATCCCTTCTCAGTTATCTTTTCTTCAGTCTAGAGAGCCTCAGGTTCTAAACCTCTTTTACAAAAAGAGAGGCTTCAGTTCTCCAGTCGTCTTTGCAGCTCTCCATTAAACTCTTTTCAGTCTCCCTTGAACTGAGAAGCCGAGAACAGTACTCTGTATGTGGCCACACTGGGACAGAGCAGATGGGGAGGTGAACCTCCCTCAACCTGCTGGTCATACTCTTCATGATGAACCCCAAGATACCATTGGCCTTTCTGGGCACCCAAAGCATGCTGCTGGTTCATGGCTAACTTACTGTTTGCCAACACTCTCGTGTCCTTTCACACACGCAGCACTTGCCAGCACACTCATACACAGAGCTGATTTCCAGATGTCAACCTCTAACCCATACTTGTTCATGGGCTTATTTTAATTCAGATGCAGGATTCTATGCTTGCCTTTGAACTTCATTACGTTCCACTTTGCTGACTTCTCCAGTTTGTCCATATATCTTTGGACTTGATGATCTGTGAGGTCTTTTCCAACTCTGATGATACTGTGATATCTAACAAAGTCATACTTTATTTAGACTGTCACAATTTTGGGGGATGATACATGTGAGGTTACAAGACTGTTTCAGTCAGCTATTTGTCAAAGTATTTACTCTTGGATTACCTCAGTGTCCTGTTATGAGCTCGAACAATCTTCTTTCTCCTGGAAAAACAAGTAATTGGAGTACTGCTGCTGACATCCAGGCAGAAAGCAGTTAAACTTTCTTTTCTGTGGTGTGTGAAGTCTGTGGCTTGTCTGTGCTCAAGTTAAGACACCAAAGCTATGGTTTTGGTTTGGCTTGTTTATTGTTTACTTTCTTTGGTAGGAAAGAATTAAGATTGTTCATTGTGCAATGGCCGAGGGGAATCATTGTGTTTGCTTTCCCCCGCAGAGAAGCTACACTCTCTATTCAGCCCTGTTTTGTTTATTCTTGCCTGCTGAGAGGGGAGGAAGACAGAGAGCTGCATGGTTCATGTGACCTTAGCTGAAAAGGAAAAGTTCCTTGAGTTGTGCTGTTGCTGAAAGCATTGCTGTACAGTCAGTTCATCACGGTCAGCAAGGAATGACCTCTTACCTCCTTCTGCCAGGGAGAGGACACAAGTGGATGTTTTCTAGCACTGAATCCAGAAGCCTACACTTTCAATTCTGTAGACTTGTTTTCTGAAACTTTCTCAAATAGATGTCTTGATTCAGTGATTCAGCACAGCAAGTGAGATGGAACCATTTACTTATAAAGTTAGATCACCAAAAGAGAGTCCTGTAAAAGTAGTATGTCTGAACATGGTAGTTGGTCTTGCTCATTTGTTTAGTTTCTTTTTTTTTAATGGTCTTGAACATTATTGACTGCCTGCATTTGGTAATAGACCTTATTCTGATTTTGTGTGTGTGTGCAGTAGCTATTCAGGATATGAACTTCCCCAGGGTTCTTATTCTGTTTTTTTTTTATGTGTGCAATAGGTATTTAGGGCATGAGCTTCCCCATGGATTAATTGTGTTCACTTTTGTAAAAAGATATGTTTATTTCAATTGGTAAATTTTACTGAGTTCAAAACTTTCAATCAAGATATGACTGGAGAAGATGATTGGTCACTGGTGGCCTCTCAGCACATGATAGAGAGGAAAAATTTTTTCACTATGAGGGTGACAAAACACTGAAACAGGACAACCAGAGCAGTTGTGGAGTCTCCTCTGGAGACGTTCAAAATCCACCTCAGTGTGTTTCTGTGACCTACTCTTGGTGATCCTTCTCTGACAGGGAAGTTGGACCAGATAATCTTTTGAGCAACCCCTAACATTCTGTGAAAAATAAAGAGGATAAACTATTAAAATGAACACAGAGATAAACATGTACCACTGTATGGCATGGCAATTATTTTGGAAAGATGCTTTTTGTATACTTCTGATGTGTTTGTGGAAACAGTGATGAGAAAAACAGGGATAGGTTCCCATGCAAAGGAAAGAGATGAGTTCTTTTGAGAGAATCATTAGCTTTATTGTAATTCTACCCACACAGATCTGGAATCACTGCATATTTTGAAAACATTTCTTTATTGTCCCTTAGTGAAGGCATTAAAGCAGCTGACAGAGGCTCACTTTCTCCATTCTCCTTCCCTGAGGGCTGCTTTATTCTTTGCCATCCCTTCCATTTCTTTCAACAATCACCAAAACATTTCCCTCTTAAACGAATTTTAACTAGGAACAAAAAAAGAAGAAAATTAAAAGAAAACAAACTCAAACAACAACAAAAAATCACAGCAAAAGGAAGATTTCCTTCTGTATTTTTCCAGTCCTTTAATCATCCAACTATTCTCAGGTCTTTAACATGTTAAATACCTTTAATGTGTTACTAGCTTGACCAAATTTTATTAGTAATAAAATATATCCATAAAATTTTACCTTTAACATCATAGAATCATAGAATCAACCAGGTTGGAAGAGACCTCCAAGATCATCCAGTCCAACCTAGCACCTAGCCCTAGCCAGTTAACTAGACCATGGCACTAAGTGCCTCATCCAGGCTTTTCTTGAGGACCCCCAGGGACGGTGCCTCCACCACCTCCCTGGGCAGCCCATTCCAATGGGAAATCACTCTCTCTGTGAAGAACTTCTTCCTAATATCCAGCCTATACCTACCCTGGCACAACTTGAGACTGTGTCCCCTTGTTCTATTGCTGGTTACCTGGGAGAAGAGGCCATCCCCCACCTGGCTACAATGTCCCTTCAGGTAGTTGTAGACAGTAATAAGATCACCCCTGAGCCTCCTCTTCTCCAGGCTAAACAGGCCCAGCTCCCTCAACCTCTCCTCATAGGATTTGTGTTCCAGGCCCCTCACCAGCTTTGTTGCCCTTCTCTGGACATGTTCCAGCACCTCAACATCCTTCTTGAATTGAGGGGCCCAGAACTGGACACAGTACTCAAGGTGTAACATTATGCTCTTTTTTTTAAATTAAAAAAAGTAGTTAAATCTCAAACTTTTTTAGGAGATGGTGTAGCAGTTTAGTTTAGTTTGGAAGTTTAAGTTTTTATTTCTAAGAAATCTACTGTCTTAAGAATGGGCTTTCATTTTGAGGTTAAATGGATAAATCATATGCTTGATGCCTTTCACTGCCTATGAAATAAAAGCAACTGGTCAAATCCTACCTACAGCTTGTTCTAATTATAGAATAGACACACCACAGAATAATATTTGTATATCTAATTTAACATAATTCTCATCAAACTGTGGTATTCCTTCTTGTGGGACCTTATATTCAATCATGTATATCTGTTAAATGGGTTACACATTCGTATTCTATTAACTGCTCATGAAACTACATCAAATCTCTTGCTTCAGCATGTTAAACTAGTTACCTCTGATAGTTTGAGGGATGTGCTTTGATTTTCTCTGGAGTGGTTTTTTTTTTTCCTTTTCCCTTTTTCCTATTTTCATTTATTTTCTTTTTTATTTTCTTGGTTGGTTTTGTTTTGCTTATTTTGTTTGTTTTGGTGGTTTTGCCTGTTTTGGAGTTGTTGAATAGTACTGTCCACCCTTATAAGTTTGGAGAAAGACAGCTTTAGCAGAGTAACTAAATCCAAGGATTGATTACACAGTGAAGATTTCAGGAAAATATTCCTAATTATTTTTCTGTTTCTGAAATTTTATAATGGAGTAAGCCTCAATGTAAAAACCAAGGTACCTTTCATGCCTCTCAGTAAGGCCTTTTGAAATCAGTTCTGAAACAATAACTATTGGATCAGACACTATCCATGTAATGACGCGTGTATGCTTCATAGAATCAACCAGGTTGGAGGAGACCTCTAAGATCATCCAGTCCAACCTAACACCCAGCTCTAGCCAGTCAACTAGACCACGGCACTAAGTGCCTTCTTTAAGTGAGTAAATTCTTTACTGTAAGGGTCACAGAGCACTGGAACAGGCTCCCCAGAGAAGCCGTGGAGTTGTTCTTCTCTGGAGACCTTCAAGACCCATCTGGATGCACTCCTCTGTGACCTGAGCTAGATTGTATAGTCCTGCTCTGACCGGGGGCTTGAACTCAATGATCTCTTTGGGTTCATAAGGCACATGTGTTGTGGAACCAGTAGGGAAAGACCTAGTTAGTGTGGGAAGTCTGCTGAAATTGGTGAGAGCATTTTATGTGACATTTGTAGTTAAACTGGATTCACTCTGCCTGGACTCAGGCATGACAAGACTTCATTTTTTCCTGATCTGCCTCAGAAAGTTAACGTGTTGTTTTGGCATCACTGAAGACTTAAAGCTCAATGACCTTTCTTCCCTTTAGAAGCATTGTTGGTGTGCTCAGCAGGAAAAGATTATGTACTCTGTAATTTGCCTATTTTTATGCCAGTCAATGAAAGCTTGGTTTGCAATTCATTATTTATCCAACAGAAAGAACATTTATGATGCTGTCTTGTACTTGTCCGTTCTAGTTAGTCATAGTCTTTTGTGAAATGCTCTGATTGTGAAACAACTATCAAATAGTTAACACAAACCTGCTGTAAACATTGTGTAGCTACTACAAATACACAATACCTAGATTCAGGACAGACATTACAATAAAAGTTAGCTGTGTTTCAGTGTAAGTAGATGAAGGATAGACATCAGCTGCTCTATCCATCTGTCTTTTTGAGGACATATCAGAGGTGATCATGAATTATTACTTCCTCTGCTAAATGCTACTGACATGCTGGGGTGGGCATCAAAATATTTCTGAAGGGGAACAAAAAATAGATAGTTAAGATCAGGAAAGATTCTAAGTAAGGTGTCATGAATGGATTGTTTGACCCTCAAGTCAATGTATATATTTATCCACCAGAAGAAACAGATATCTAGCTGATTTGTACTTTTTTCTGTGCAGCAGTAAGAACACTGATGTGTTTGTGCTATCCTGGGGCAAAAGCCTATGAATACAAAAAGAGTAAAAGCTGCTGGTGTTGCGCAACAGAAAGATTCAGGTGACAGAAGCCACTGAACAGAACACAGAAAAGGTTGTTACACCAAATACACACATCACTTAAAAAAACAAATGACCAAACCACATCAGCTCAGCAAGCACTGTAGTCTTAGATTTTTCAGAGGTGCCAAGCTCTTTTGTAGTAGTAGTTTGTGGCAGTTCCTCTGAGGTGCAGATAGCAGCATGACTGTCTGATCCTGACATGGCTAAAGTTAGATGACCTGTATTCTTCTCTTCCTCACACACTAAGAAAATTGTTTACTGAGTCATGGAGGTGTTACCCAACAGATCAGTTCACCAGATATTACACAAAGCACAGCAGGCCATGTCAATGGCATCTGCAAAACAGATCATCTTATTCTCTGTGTAAGTACACACAGAGAATATCCATTGCATACAGCGTAAAATTATTGCTCTCTGACTTCAAGGCACTTAATGGTTTAGCATAAGGATAAAAAAAGTCACCATGCTATCATCCATGGAGTGATGATGCCAATTGTGTGACAACTTTAGTACAGCAGCATAGCATGACAAACTGAAGTTCACCTGCAGTATTATAGAGCATGTGCTTAAGTGCATGTGCTTTTAAGTGTAAAAATTATGGAATGGTATGCAATTATATGTGGTCTTAAGTGTGTGTACATACATATCTATATGCATGTGCACACATGAGATTTCCTTGGAGCAGAAAAGATAAAGAAACAGGAATGAGCACAGCTAACTTAAAACACTTTTGAAAGATGTTCATGTACTTTGGGTGTGAGAACTATGTAAGAATCAGCTTGAAGAAGAGGGACATAGAAACTCAGAGGTTAAACACATAGATACATTTAAATACCCTCAAGTATTGTTAATATGATAATTTAAAATAATAATGCTTTAAGCAGCAAATATTCAGTTGCTGATAAGACAGATCATTTCATTGTGAAGTGAGCTTAATAAAAATGTTCTTTGAGGAGCTAATTGCCTACTGGTAAATTGCTGTTTAAGTAAGACTTGCTGTTGCAAGAGAATTAATAACAAAATCCTACACTAGCCCCAGCATTTTAAAGATTCCCAGTGTGCTGTATGTGATAATGTATTATGCAGGTAGAATTCTTTTCCTTTCTGGATGGTGATGTGTGTAACAATATTGTCCTTTGAGACTAGTTCTCATGCAGTTGCTGGTATCTCACTGTTCGGCAGCCTGCTGCAGATAAGAATGAGTGATGATGCCCTAGTTTTTTAATGGAAATTTTAGAGTGTGTGCAGCGGTAGGGTGCAGTCTTCAGCAGAGAAAAACGAGCTGACTTGCAGGCATGAGGGGTCATCAAGAAAGATAAAGAAATAGGACATAGACTCTAGGCTAAACAAGGCTTTTTAAAGGATATTATGGAAATGAGGAAGAACTAATTTGATTCTTGTAATGTCACTCCATTTAACTTTAAAGTACAAGGTCGAGGTACTGTGTTTTCTGTAATGATTAAAAATTGGGAGTGTTCTCTTTGTGAAACTGTTAAATGTTTTTATGGCAAAGACTGAATATGACTAAGAATTGCATTTGGAACAGCTCCTCCCAAAACCACAGTAAAGACAGGGAAAAAAAAGATAATTGCTTTAGTTTTAGTTTTCATACTGACAGTCAGATTTCCTTGAGAATCCTCTCTTTAATGTTAGCTTGATCTCTAAACATGTATTGTTTCCACGTGCAGTCTATGAAAACTGCAGCAGTGATGTAGCCAATCTCAAAACAGCTCCCTTTACAAACCAAAAAATCTCAGTGCTTCTTCTCTGCTTGAAGCCTGACTTGCGCGTTAGAGGTGGCACTTTGCAATGCCTCAGGTTTGCGAGAGCGCCAGGACTTCTTGAAATGATGATGAATTGCTCACCTTTTTACTGCAGAACCTCATGCAAAAACTTTATTTTTCATTAAGGAAGTTGATGCTATTTCTTTCCTGCATAGGCACATAAAAACTGGACTGAACATTTTCCATGTGGGCTCATCCTAGAAGGCAAGGGACAACATAGATATGGGAAAACACTTCAACTTTTCTTACTTTCTGTTCTCTCTGAAGATTCTAGTCAGTTTTAACAAGAAAAACTACATGCAAGATATGAATGGTGAATTACCTTTTAAAGAAATACATTATCTCCCTTTTAAGACTTTAACAGGAACACCTACACAACAAAGCTAGTGTGATGAAGGGGTCTTTGGGCAGCTCTGAGTAGTCTTCAGTTTGTATCAGAGCCAGTCAGTTAGTGGTTAGGTTGTCTGTGTCTGCAGTGTACCTTGGCCGTTGTTACAGCTCCCTAGTGGGTTCATCTGGATAGACTTTAATCACATCTTTGTTTAACATGTATTATGGTTGCTTATTGCAAACAAGTCCTCCTGACTAGAGCTAGTGAATAAAAAGGCAAATTATAGTTTTTTCTCCTTTAGATCTGCCTGTCTCTTAAAGCAGCCATAGTTCGAAGCCTAATAATAGCTTTTCCTCTCCTCATATTCTGTATTATATGTTGTTTAACTATGACTGTCAACAGACTCTCACCCAGATTTTTATGAAAGTCTTTAGCTCCTTGTAGTTCCAAGCCACAGCTACCACAGTATTTTGTAGATGTCTGTATGCTGTGCAAAATACATCAGCAGTGATGGAAAGCAATGTCTAATACTGGTCCTTGAGTCCCATACAGGTTCTCTTGACTACCTCTAGTATGTGAAGGGGTAGGAAGGATCAGCCAAAGGTAGGAAGTGCAAAACCAAACAAAATATCTCTAAGTCAGCTGAATGTTTTTCAGACATGCCAAACATTTTGAAATTTGACAGATGTTTACTCATTTTGATGCAAATCTTCCTCTCTTCATCTTCAGTATCAAGACTGTGAAATAGATTCTATAGTTAAAGTGAGGAGTTGGAGAAATTCTGTGTTTTGACAGGCAAGAGAAAGAAAAGATAAATAGAACAGGTCTGTTAGTCAATCATAAAACACTCATGAAATGGAATGCTTATTCCTCTCATAATTAACAGGGGTGTGGGTGGCTTGCCTTTTTTTTTGTCATGAAGATGTTAGTGCAATCAAGATACAAGGGATTGCTCGTGTCTTTAAGCACTGTCTCTAAAGTCTTGAGAGCAGATGTATAGTCACCTACTACAAGACCATTTTCTGGAAGGACAACTGATGCAAGGTAATCCTATTCTTGAAAATTATATTTTAAACTTTAATTCTAGGCTACTTTCAGAACATAGCTTTATGCTCATTATCGAAAGTGTGCTAAGAAAATGAATAAGAAAGACTTGGAGATTGTAATCATAAAGATAAAACTAAATAGAAGTATTAACAGAAGGAGGTAAAAAGACTCCCTGACATTTCTTTCTTAGAGGCTTATAACATTGAGTACATTTTTTTCCCCTTTAACAAATACAGCTAAAATTTCATATCAAACCTGCTGAATAATATGACAAGGGATATAAGTTTAAATATTTTAATAACAAGACTCAGGGGTTGAAATTGAAATAAAGGTAACCAGAAGATTACATCAGTGCTAAAAATCAAGACACTTTTATGTTTTTAATTACCTCACTTCATCAAGGCAAGCCTGAGAAGTCTAGATTTCAAAGGAACATATATTTAAAAACTCCAGGAAAGAGGTATTAATAATGATAATGTTGTGTCATGGTTTACAGAGCAGATAGATATAATTTTACTTCTCCAGAAGAGTAAAATTAAAATGCTCTCATTGAATTGGAGAGAAATAAAGAATTACATTTTAAAATGTCTAGAGAAGCACAAAACACATGGATCCTTAACAACTACTACATACACAAGATACATGGAAACCCCCAAAAACCTTCCCCCAACCTGACTAAACCACAAGCCCCAGTGCTCCTTTTCTTCCCACGCCCCTTCTACCCCTCTATTGCCTCCTTCCATTACTCTCTCTGTGAAGAACTTCCTCCTCACATCCAGCCTAGACCTCCCCCGGCACAACCTGAGACTGTGTCCCCTTGTTCTATTGCTGGTTGCTTGGGAGAAGAGAACAACCCCCACCTGGCTACAACCTCCCTTCAGCTAGCTGTAGACAGCAATGAGGTCCTCCCTGAGCCTTCTCTTTTCCAGGCTAAACAACCCCAGCTCCCTCAGGCTCTCCTCACAGGGTTTGTGTTCCAGGCCTTTCACACCAGCTTTGTCACCCTTCCCTGGACACGTTCCAGTATCTCAGCATCTCTCTTGAATTGAGGAGCCCAGAACTGGACACAGGACTCAAGGTGTGGCCTGACCAATGCTGAATTCAGGGGAAGAATAACCTCCCTTGTCCTACTGGCCACACTGTTCCTGATCCAAGCCATGATGCCACTGGCTCTCCTGGCCACCTTGGCACACTGCTGGCTCATGTTCAGCCTGCTATCTACCAGTACCCCCAGGTCTTTTTCTGCCTGGCTGCTCTCAGCCACTCTGTCTCCAGCCTGTAGCGCTGCTTGGGGTTGTTGTGGCCAAAGTGTAGGACCCTGCACTTGGCCTTGTTAAATCTCATCTCACTGAGCTTTGCTCACACATCCAGCCTGTCCATGTTACCAGATAAGGAGCTCTCACTGGAGAGAGCAGGCAGGAGGGAGACAAGAGGCTAAGTTGGCCTTGCTGGCAGTTTATAAAGTGATAGCAGAATTATAGGATCGAATAGCAACATTACAATTTCCTGGATACAAGTAGAAGTGTGACATTCTCAAAGTTTGTGTCCTTCGTGCATGAGTAGAAGTTGCATTATGCTCATATATAAATCTATGTCATTTTTTAGCAGTCACAAATATACCAAATATAGTCTGTGTTGGAAACAGACTTTTGAAACTAGGACAGAGAAAAATTAAAACAAAGAAATAAACCAAAGAAAGAACCAAAACAGAAAAAAACACCCCCAAACCAAACAAACCCCAAACTGAACAGAAGAAAAAACCCCAAACAAACCAACAAAACCCACAAGAAAAACAAACAAAAACCCAAACCAACTAAACAAACAGGAAAAGACAAACAAATCAAACCCTTAAATTTGCTACTGTTTTCATAAATATGCAGAAACCAAAATCTGTAAACCTTGTCTTAGATCTTGGGCATCGAAATAATCGTAGGTACTTGAACCAGACAATTCAGTTGCCTGGTGTGTTTGGGGGCTTTGTTGTATTTTAAGGACAGTGCATATCACAAGAGTGTTAGGGGTTGGAAGGGACTTCCATAGATCATTGAGTCCAGCCCCGCTGCCAGAGCAGGACCATAATCACACAGAAACACATCCAGTAGGTCCTGAAAGTCTCCCAAGAAGGAGATTCCACAATCTCTCTGAGCAGCCTGTTCCAGTGTTCTGACCCTTAGAGTAATGAAGTTCTTCCTCACGCTGAGGTGGAACTTCCTGTGCTGTAGTTTGTACCCATTCCCTCTTGTCCTGACACAATTTATCAATGATAAATTCCTGCAAAATGCTGTTTATATTTCAGAGCTATATATGCTATTCTGTACAACACATTAACACTTTTGGTACACAGTAGTAAGGCAAAGGAGAAAGTAGCAAAAATGTACTGACTCTAACCCCCTTTCCAAGAGAAGAAAACAGAACTGCCTGTGCGTTAGCACTGTGAGTCATGAGTGTGAAAGACGTTTGCTTTTCATCTGTGTCCCAATTTTTTTGTTCCTTGCTATATCTAGAATTTTCTCTGAGATAAATGGAAAGAGTGGTTTGTCTTTAAAGCCTGATTTATTTACAGGCTATTTTTAGCTTAGCTGACATCCTGTCAAAAAGAGAGATCTCAAATGTTGGTGAGGGTAAGGACCAATAAAGTCACCAAAAAATAGATGAAGGTGCCATAGTGCTTTCATATCTTGTGAGTATCTTCCTGCTTTCCCTGGCAAGATCATTCCATGGTGACTAACACATAGATTGAAGGTAAACAATGGACATGAAGTGCAAAAGAGAGGCCAATACTTAAAGACAGAAGAGAAATGGGAATGTTTTTATAAAGAAATGTGGTTTTTCCTATTTTCAGCTTAAAGGTAGCTTGTCTGATTCCACTACCAAGTAAGCTCTCAGTGATTTAGAATTATTCAAATGATCCAAACTCCTGCATTTATTTCAACAGGGGAAAACCTACTCATTTGTGTTTGGGAAATGGTGGAGTCACCGTCCCTGGAGGTGTTCAAGAAAAGCCTGGATGAGGCACTTAGTGCCATGGTCTAGTTGACTGGCTAGGGCTGGGTGCTAAGTTGGGCTGGATGATCTTGGAGGTCTCTTCCAACCTGGTTGATTTTATGATTCTATGAATTCAGAGTTTTAAATACAAGTTTGTAGTGATTCAAAGAGTAGGTTGAGCAGAATTTTCTATTTCCCCCCCCCTCCCCCCTTTTTCATGCCCTCTCTCTTTGGGGCCTCTAAGTGAAAGATTACAACAGCATGCAGATTTCTGTGAGTAAAAGTTCTTTTTTTTTTCCTCTTAGGAATTGTACACTTGGTTTATAATAAGCAATTTCAAACAAGAAAATGGCAACAACTCTCTCCTTGCTCTAGGATGCCTTCTTGAGATACTGTTTTATATTTATAGATCTGTCTCTTATCACACTCTTTTCTTAGGGTTCAAAACGCCTCACTGGAAACACTTTTTGTTTGCCTTAAATTTGTGATGGAGATCATGTACACTGAGAAAGCCAGTATTTTAAGCACGATCTCTGTCTAAAGGAATTGTGTTGTCTAGTGTCTCTGGAGTATCTGGAAGAGAGTACGTTATTTACCAAAGCTGTGCTCTCATTTAAAATCCCATTGCGTTATGTGTGTTATCACTGACAACCCTTCTGGGAAGTATCCTCCTGCCATCGTTCCTGTGTGGTTATTTACCCAGACAAATAGATACCTTCTTGATTTACTGCTGGAAGAATGAATTATGGAGCTTCAGTCTGCAGGTTTTCTGTAGTCTAATGCATTGCTTTTGACTAGTATCAGAAACTTGGTAGGTTGGGTTTTTTTTGGGTTTTGTTCTTTTGCTTGGATGGTTTTTGTTTCATGTTTTGTTTCCTCTTTTTTAATTAAAGCAATGAAACAATCAAACACAACCCCAACAAATCAAGATAAAGAAGGGGGGAAAAAAAGCTCTTTTGTTATCTTTCATACTTCCCATAATTCTCTTCTAGATTCTGTTGTCTACAGGGTATAGAAATAAAATAGGGAAAAGTGGGGGTCTTTTTCATATGAAAGCTGTGACTAATCCACAGTTCACCTTTTATTCTCCTCATGAAAATCCAACTTCACATAAAAAAAACTCTGCATGGCCTCAGTGAATTCAGAATCCTTTCACCTCCATTTGTAGGTAACTGCTTTTCTTGCCAAACCTGACTGCACTTTTCTTCAGCCAGGTTGGAAGAGACCTCCAAGATCATCCAGTCTAACCTAGCACCCAGCCCTAGCCAGTCAACTAGACCATGGCACTAAGTGCCTCAGCCAGGCTTTTCTTGAACACCACCAGGGATGGTGACTCCACCACCTCCCTGGGCAGCCCATTCCAATACCAATCACTCTCTCTGGGAAGAACTTCCTCCTGACGTCCAGCCTAGACCTCCCCAGCACAACTTGAGACTCTGTCCCCTTGTTCTCTTGCTGGTTGCATAGGAGAAGAGACAACCCCCCACCTGTCTACAGCCTCCCTTCAGGTAGTTGTAGACAGCAATGAAATCCCCCCTGAGCCTCCTTTTCTCCAGGCTAAACACCCCCAGCTCCCTCAGCCTCTCCTCATAGGGTTTGAGTTCCAGGCCTTTCACCAGCTTCGTCACCCTGTGTGTAGTACTCTGCAGGTAAAATTAGAAGGTAGTGATCAAATTTTGTCTTTCTATGATTATACTGTTATGAACTCTAGTCACAATTTATTAAAATAATCTAGTATTAATATACTTTAGTGCTAATGTAGTGCTGGTATATTGCTTTCATCCTCAAATGATATCAAGAAGAGTGAGTGGAGTTAATATTACAGAGCTATAAGAGGCACTGACTTAATTCTGCCTCATCCTTTCTGACCATGGAAAAGTGTAATCACAACTGCCTAAATATGATTTTAGAAATTTGGAAGGTTTAGAAACTTGGAAGTTGCTAGACATTGCACATTATCCTTAGAAAATGAAAAGGAGTCTGATTTAATTTGAGTTTTCCCCATGCAATGTTACTTGATAGAAATACAGGGGGGTTTCCCTCCTTGAAGCAGTCTTGTTGGAATATCCTTCACAGGATTACTGAGTGCCCCCAGCATCCATGAGCCAGGGAAGTTGAACGTGTTTAACAACTTAGAACTTCATACTTGTGCTTCATGTATTTGTATGGGTCAGTTCTCTATTAAACCACCACGACCTCTTAACCAGGGTTACAAGGATGTTTAAGGGACTGTGCGCATCTTTTGGGAGAAAACTCTGACAGACCTGGGGCTGTTCATCCTGGGAAAAAAAATAGAGGAACTGGAGAGGAGACCTTATTAGTGTTTATAAATAGCTGAAGAGTGGGTGTCCAGAGGAATGGGTCAGTCCATCTTCAGTGATGCTCTGTAATAGAATACAGGAACTCACATCTCAATGTGAAGTAAAACTTTTACTGTAAGGTTGACAGAGCACTGGAATAGGCTGCCCAGAGAAGTTGTGCAGTCTCCTTCTCTAGAGACTTTCAAGACCGCTCTGGATGCATTCCTTTGTGACCTGCCCTAGGTGATCCTGCTTTGGCAAGAGGGTTGGACTCAATTATCTCCAGAAGTCCCTTCTGACATTTATCATTCTATGATATAGATCAGTATAGAAAAAACCCTCACAAATCTGAAACAGGGTCCTTTTTTACCCTTGTGTCTGTAACAAGTCTGGGAAACAATGATACATCTTCAGAAAGAGAAACAATGTTTCCTGAATTACTATTCAAGACAAGTATTTTTTGCTTCCAGGATCTCTGTCTTAGCCTGCCAATAATTTTGGGTTACAACAACCCCAAGTAACACTACAGGCTTGGGGCACTGTGGCTGGAGAGCTGCCTGGCAGAAAGGGTTCTGAGGGCAGCTGACTATGAGCCAGCAGTGTGCCCAGGCAGCCAAGAAGGCCAATGGTATCCTGGCTTGTATTAAAAATGTTGTGTGCAGCAGGAGTAAGGAGGTAATTGTCCCCTTGAACTCAGCTTTTTGAGGCCACACCTCGAGTATTGTGTTCAGTTTGGGGCACCTCAATAGAAGAGAGATGCGGAGGTGCTGGAGTGAGTGCAGAGCAGTGCAACAAAGCTGGGGAAGGGCCTGGAGAGTAAATCTTATGAGGAGCAACTGAGGGAGCTGGGGATGGTTAGTTTGAGCAAGAGGAGGCTAAGGGGACACCTCATTGCTGTCTACAACTACCTGAAGAGAAGTTGTGGAGAGGCTGCTGCTGCTCTCTTCTCACAGGTAATTTGAGACAGAACAAGAGGAAATGGCCTCAAGCTGAGACTGGGTAGGTTTAGATTCGATATTAGGAAAAAGTTTTTCATGGAGAGAGTGGTCAGGCACTGGAATGAGCTGCCCAGGGAGGTGGTGGAGTCATCAACCCTGGCTGTGTTTAAAGGTCTTTTGGATGTGGTGCTTAGGGCTATGGTTTAAGGTGAGTCTTGTAGAGTAAGGTTATAGGTTGGACTTGGTGATCCTGAGGGTCTTTTCCAGCCTGGATGTTTCTGTGATTCTGTGAATACTCTGTTCTCAAAATAGATTTCTCTCAGATTTGATAAAACTACTTCCATATCACCTGTGATGGAAGAGGTGAGAAGTGTCAAACTGAAGCTAATGATTGTCTGACAGAGAGTACCTAGTGCCCGTAAAAGTTATCACAGCTGATTTGATTTTAGTGGAATCAGTTCTTGTTCATTAAGTGCTAAATGTATTGCTTTGCAACTAAAAACAATTTAAAAATACTTCTTTTTATTTCTAAGTCATGATGTTTAAAACTGAGCCTGCTTCTCTTCACCTAGAAAGATTAGGATGTCAAGATGTTTTCCACTGAAAGTGTAATTTTTAATAAACATATTGATTTGTATTTTGAACATATGCTGTATCGAGAAAAATAAGCTGCCATTAAACATGCAATGAGCATCAATTCCTGAAAGTCTTTCCATGTTTATAATATCAACTACTTTGAAGCAAGCTGATGAATTTAGCAATCAGAAATGAAATTACAGGAATATGTAAATCAGCTGTCCCTTGAGTAGGAGAGCTGGCATGCTTAGGAGAGAAATTGAATTAATAAAAGATCAGACCCCAAATGCTAATGTTCTGAAGAAGGAACAAGACAGATAAACAAGCTAAGTCTAGATTCTCGGATACCAAAGAAAACACAGTGTGCCAGGGGTGGAAAAGTACCCCAGTGGTTGTTGTGGGGAATAAAGACAGTCTCCTTTAAATTGATGTGACTCAGCTGGGACAGAAAGCCTGTCCTCAGCACTACAAGGGATAGGACAACAGCTCTGAGGAATCCATAGTTGATGGAGATACGAAAGGCCAGCAAAATCAAAATGGATGAAAAAGGAAGAGAATGTGATGTGCTTTTCTATCTCTGCTGAGTGGTTTTGCACAGTTTCCATGTACTAAAAAAGCATCCAGAAACATTTCTTATGCCTGTCAGAAATAGTAACTGGCTTTTATTTTTTTAATATGAGCAGTGGAGGACATACATATACGAGTTTTCTGATGAGAGGAAAAAAACCCAAACAAACTGCTTTAACTTGCTTTAAAATGAAGTGTAAAAGATGTGGATGAAAGCTCTGAAAGCAGTAGTTACATAAATAATGTCTCACATGCTCAAAAGAGGTGATATCTCTCCTAGTTTGTCTTAAACTGAGGCTAAAATGACAAACACTAGAAAGCTGTAATGTAACTTGTTCAGTATTAGAGAAATGTAGCAGACTGAAAATGACCTTGCAAGTTTTTTCTTGTCCTTAATCACTGATGAATGGCAATCTAGTAATTTCAGAACAAAGTAATATCTAACAACTTAAATATCACAACAGAAAGAAAAATGGGATGCTGAGGCATGTGTATTTGTTCTGGTGGTGTTCAGTTAAAGACTGGGAGTGGTGCATTCAAGGTACTGATTCCACAGGAAAGCAAAGTTATAACAACATGAGATACATAGGAAATAAATGGGCTTATGCAAGGGTATGGATATTTCTATAAGAATCAGGAGCACACATTTTTATCATCAGAACACTCAGCTGATTCAGCTATGGCAGGAAAATGACCTGTGTTCTCATTAAGTTTGAATAATGAATGTGGTTGAGCACTGGAAAAGGTTGCCCAGAGAGGTGGTTGAGGCCCCATCCCTGGAGGTGTTCAGGGTGAGGCTCAATGGGAGTCTAGACCTTTGCAGTTAGTCTGCAAAGTGTGAGCATTTAGTTTGTCTAAAAAAATTTAATAAGATGACCAAATGCCATGGTATATGTATTTTTGTTCAATGCTTCTAAGGCCCAGAGAATGCTTGGTAACCTTTTGTCTGGCCAAGAATAAAGGAAAACACAAACAAAAATGTACCACAGAGTTTTGGGGCAGGAGTAGGAGGCAGCTTTTAGAACTGTATTTACTCAGCCAATTTACATTTGGAAGGTACTCAGGAGCCAGTGTCCAGCTCTTCTAAGTTCCCAAGTTAGATCATTCTGAGGAGCAAGGAAATTGACACAACATTGATTAATGCCTTCTAGATACTTTCACTTCAGTATAGGTGTATTTGAGGGAAGCTAACAGTTTGGAAGTCTTGACTTCTTTTCTGCTCTCTTTGATTTAAACTCTTATTAGTTCCTTAGCAAGCGTTGCCTTCATTGTCTTAGTTTTTCTGCTTCATTCAGCTCCATCAGCTGACCTGAGATTGCATAATTCATGGAGATAACACAATAGCAAGTATAAAGAAAAAAAATTGCATATGTGCTTATAACAAAGGAGTTAGGAAGCAACATATATGTGTTGTTGATTGTTTTAATCCTAACAAAGTGCCAGTAATGCGTCTTCAGTTTAAATCAATGTGATTTAACTGCCTGGAAAATTAAATTATCTCTTCTTTCTAATAGAATCTTGGACAGAGGTACGTCCTCTTAATGCATTAATTCATTCTGGTAACCAAATGCTAGCAAATTGGTTTGGGCAGAGTTTTCCTGTTAGCAAGGCTCACCATACAAACTCCGCACAATTCAATGCGAATCCACCAGAGACCTTTATTGTTCTTTCTGACTCCATTTATATAGTCTAGGGCGTAGACCACACATTAGCATAATCTAGGCAAGAACAAGCCAGTCTTTTACATACATCATGCCCTGTTTTTCTCATTAACCAGGTGCTCCACTGTCTTTCCTCCCCGATGGGAGACATCCTGAAGCCATGGGAATCAAGGTTGAAATGCTCAGTCTGCTCAATATTACTCATTCTCACACTTCATTCCCACATTTTCCACTAGGAGTTTTCACAGTTCTCTGATTTATAATGTTGTGTCTAAGTAGACACCCTTGTGTCAACTGCATGCTTTTATACAATTTGGGGCAGAAGAAAAATGTATGTAAATGATTGAAGAATAGCACATGCAATTCAAATTGAAGATTACAGATTTCTGCATGTGATGCATGCTTTTAGGATTTATAGCTTACCCTAAATTAAGGGAATGCAATACAGATATATTTTCTTTCCTTGAAACATTTTTTTTCCAGATGATGTGTCTGACAGAAATTAGCTTGCTGGTGGTATTTTACCATGTTGTTAGAGTTTTTCCATAACAGTAAATTATTGGTTTAATTTGTTTGTCTCCTACAATGAAAGGAGGATAGTACCATTCATATTGCTCAGACTATAGTTTCTAATTAAGTTTAACAGTGAAGTTCTGTTTCACTCACTGACAAGATGAAATGTGATTGCAGAAAGAGTTGCATGATATATGTGCAAATAAAGTCAAAGAAATGATGCTGTTCTGGTGCCCACTTAGGTAAGTGGGTAGAGACTCTGATTAATATTTAATCTACATAACATGGGAAAAATGAATCAAAGTAGTTTACTTCAAATCCTTGTCCACTCAGATATTTTTACTATTTTAATTAGCATTAGTAGTCTGTCTGAACCAATAATTTATCTCTTGGTCATTCAGTGTCACATTTTGCTCAGTCAGTGTCACAAGCATTGCAAAAGGCATCAGGAAAAAAAGGGTGGCAGCTAGGGATGTAGTGGTGTAATGTATTTGAAATCTGTAATTTGTTTAATCAATTATATGTTACTTCTTTGTCAGCAAAAATAGTAACTGTTGGATAAAATAAAGCATAACTAGCTCTTCAGGATATAGATGGTGATAGACTAGACAGATGTATAACATTATCAGAATAACATAGCTATTGAACTGTTAATAATGAACAAAACACTAAACAAGCAAGCAAGCAAACAAAAATACAAATTAAAAAGCATAAAATAAATGGATGTTTAAAATAACACTTAGCAAAACCTGTGAAACTAATTAGATATTGTTTCTGTGCTAGATAAAATGGTTTGACAAAATAGATTTTTTTTTATTGGTTTTATTTGTTCTTGGCAAAATGAAGTTACTGGCAGCTGTCTTAACTAAGAAGGAAGAGTTGAGGCTTTAAAAAAGAGACTAAGATGTCAGTAAGGAACCATCTTTGTTCACATTGATTTTGTTAGGTAAGATACTGTGATTGAGTCAACATAGATTCAATGCTACATTTCAAATATATACGTTAAAAGGTGAATCACAAAGAATTGTCATGATCCACAAAAAGTGCAGGTGTCCTTCTGTATCCAAAACTGCATTCTACCAAACCTTGACTCATAAAAGTGTCTTTAAAATCCCTGTGCATAGCTATATAGAAGTGTGCAGTGTAACTCTTGGATGTCATTAAAGCGAGCATCATTGTGCGCCCTGTTAACAGCCTCACTTCAAGACATGGACTGATCATCCGTATTCAGGACAAAATTCTTTCTGTCTCACTGGGTGATGCAGCTTCATAAATTTAAAGGTGTTACAGAAAAAAAAGATTAAAATAAAGAAATGATAAAACAGTGAAAGCAGACTTCATAGAATCATAGAATCAACCAGGTTGAAAAAGACCTCCAAGATCATCCAGGCCAACCTAGCACCCAGCCCTGTCCAGTTAACCAGACCATGGCACTAAGTGCCTCAGCCAGGCTTTGCTTGAACACCTCCGGGGACGGTGACTCCACCACCTCCCTGGGCAGCCCATTCCAATGCCAATCACTCTCTCTGGCAAGAACTTCCTCCTAACATCCAGCCTACACCTCCCCCAGCACAACTTGAGACTGTGTTCCCTTATTCTATTGCTTGTTGCCTGGGAGAAGAGATCAAGGCCCACCTGTCTACAGCCTCCCTTCAGGTAGTTGTAGACAGCAATGAGGTCATCCTGAGCCTCCTCTTCTGCAGGCAGACTTGAGTGGCACACGCCCATAAGTCAAGGATGGGAACCCCAGAACACAAAATATCTCACTTTGTAGTGAGGTACAGTAAGCTGGCAAATGGGATTAGCTCTAGGATCTCCAGGATTGTGGGGTTTTAAATTGATCTTTTTGGTTGTAGTTAGGGGAAGGTAACCCCCAGGACTGGCTGCAAGAGGGTGAAAGTGAAAATGTAGAATGAGAAATAAAATGTCAATGAACAGTAAAATCACAGAGTAATTAATCTGCAAAGAATAAAAGAAAAAAGCACTATGGGAAGCATTTTTTTTTTCTTTTTGTGGGGAGTGGTGGTGGGGGGACTCCTACCTCAATATTAACCACCTGAACTGACAGCCATTGCCAGGATGATACTGGGAATGCCTCTAGATTTTCTCAGGCCTTTAATTTTCTTAGGAAAGCAACATATGATGCAATTGGAAAGCATTTTCTAAAGAATAAGATTACTAAAAAATGTCGAATTGAAGTGTTTGTGATTTGCTTATTAATATTCACTATATTGCATAATTATCTCAAGGACAGTTTAGCAAGTCACAGAACTGCTAATATTGATGCAGAAACCTCTGAACAGAGGTAAAATTGACAGTGTATAGAGCTGAAAAGGGAGTTGCTTTTTAAACCATGAAGTGCAAGTGAGAGCAAAAACATGGAAACCAGTAGATAACTAGCTAGAGTTTCAAGCTGATTATAGGCAGAGTCCCCTGTTATAAGGCAGAAACAGTCTTATTAACTTCGAGGATTTTCCCCTGTGTTTACCTCATATTTCTTTTTGCTTATGTTCCACTTAGATTTTTTGTGAAAGTATGTGCATAATTTCTTGGTTTAGGTGAGTCTTGGAAAGTAAAAAGAAACTACTTGAAGCAAAGAAGCATCACATGAATGCCTTGACAGTTCTAAATTATACTGTATTAGTTGAGGTCATTATCAAAGTGTAAAACCATCTGTATGAGTAGTGAAAGTCATTTAATATGCTGGTTTTGAAATCTTTAGTCTGGGAGAAAATTGAAACCTTACTTTAATTGTATCACATTACTTGCTTGCTTATACTTGAGAATGACAAGAAAGAAAAATTAAAATAGGTGAGTATTTAGGTAACATAAATACCTTTAGTCATCTGCTTTTCCTAGCAGCTGAAAATATAGCATGCTGCAAATACCAAGTACATGGAAGTCTCTACAATCCACTCAAAACTGTGATTAGCTCTTTGTGTATGAATATGATGAGGTCTTTTCTTGCTTTATTTTAAGGTGTTTATGCAAACATCTCATTTGTAATTAAGTTTGTTTGCACATTCTGTTCATAAAGTGATTAGAAACTGTAAAATTGCGAGCATAAGTATCTCAGACGACCTTTTGAGTTAGAAATCCAAAGGGCAATATCTCCTTTTGCTTTGCTATTTCTGAATGAAGGATGGAAATGTCACATGAAATTACAATAAGAATCAATGTCAGTATTCTTTCTGAGGCACCATAACTTGTAAAGCCATGTGAGGCAACTTCTTGTGGGCTCCCAGCACATTGCCCTCATGCCGGTGTATGGCAAGAGTGGAGGGGAACAAATAAGGAGCTGCAGGTGAGATGTTTTAGACATGGAATGTAAGTTGTGTAGAGCATCTTTGTGATTGATAGCTTTGGGATGAGTGTTGCAGACATGATTTTCAGCAAAAGTGTTAAAACCATTTTTGTCCTCTTCTTATCAACAACAAAAAAAGAAGATATTTCTGAATAACACCTCAATGCCTTCATGGGTTGCCATGCTTTGTACAGGACTCAATAGCAAGAAAAATCTGTGTTTTCTTAGGCCATGAAATCTAGACTAACTTTGTCAGCACATGTGTTTCCATTTAATCATGCAAAATATGTCAAATGCAGACTATAGGAGCTGGAGGTGTTAAGTCTGGAAAAGAGGAGGCTAAGGGGAGACCTTATTGCTGTCTTTAGCTACATGAAAGGACATTGTGGGAAGGTTGCTGCTGGTCTCTTCTCACAGGTAATTAGTGATAGAACAAGAGGAAATGACCTCAAGCTGCAACTGGGTAGGTTTAGCGTGGACATTAAGAAACCCTTTTCCCAGCAAGACTGGGCAGGCATTGGAATGGACTGCCTGGGGAGGTGGTTGAATCACCAACTCTGGATGTGTTTTAAGGTTATTTGGATGTGGTGTTGGGGGATATGGTTCAGGGTGAACCTTGTAGAGTAGAATTATCAGTTGGACTGGTGATCCTGAGGGTCTTTTCCAACCTGAATGTTTCTGGTGGGGGAGGGAATCATGAATTGGTTTCTTCCTGGTGGTTTGAAATTCAGATGTCCAGAAGCTTTCTTTCATGTTCTGATGAAGGTTCATGCTTCTCCTATATGTCTTCCTTCCTTCCTATGCATGTTTCCTGTCTATGCATCCTGTGCAAGGTTCCTATTTTGGTATTGGGGATCATAAGTTTAAAGATGTCTTTGCCATCCTTTTCTTTTTTTAACTTTGTAAGGCCTGTTGCATAATGTCCTGCAGAATACATCAGAAAATTCCCTTGGTTCATTTTTTTGTCAATTTGAAATAAGAGTGAAAGTCATGCAGTGCTTGCTTTAGGGCTTGTTTTGGTTTGGTTTTGCTGTGTGCTTTATTGGTTTGGGGTTTTTTTAGGTTTTTGGAGGTTTGGTATTTGTATTTTGTTTTCCTGTTTGGTTTTGGTTTTACGGTGTATGCTGGAGGAGGAAGAAAAATAATCAAAGATGCTATGACTACATGAGAAGTGCTCAGTTACACTACTTAAATGGGTTTTAAGTACCATTTTAGTTTATAATAGTATATTGACTGGGGATTATTTCTGACAGTTAAAAAAAATGGTGAAGAAATAACCTCTGTTTTCTACAAATGTTCATTCTAAAACCTTTGTCATTCAGGAAGTGGAATTTTCCTTCTTTGTTCTCCTTCTCTTTATTTCCTGTTTAAATTAAGTAGAAGCTTTGTTCTGAGTTATTTTCTTTCTCTAAGTGCTATAGATCTTAAGTTCATAGAGGTGCATGCAATAGCACAGTTCTTCTGTGCTTCTCACTGCATATAAGCTATTTGTTGTGATACACTTTTTCCTCAGACTACACATTTACCTCCATGATTTACCTGCTTTATATTCCTTACTGCACAATGCAAAGATTTTAGTGGTAAAATCCATGTGAAATACAGTGAATGTGCACAAAAATTAGGTACTGGTTTTAAGCTGGAAATTACCAAAACTGAGATGTATATAGGAAAGACCAATGACTTTTTATCCTCTGAATAATAGTGTGTTTGGCTCAGTTTATGAACCTTCAGTCATAACTTCATGCCTGAGATCTAATGGGACAAGTTAAATGTATATAGAGTGAGAGTGAGTATGGACAGGCTGTGAGAGTTGGGGTTGTTCAGCCCGGAGAAGGAAGGCTCTGGAGAGACCTTAGAATGGCTTTCCAGTACCTGAAGGGGATCTACATGAAAGCCAGGAGGGGACTTTTTGCAAGGACATTTGTAGTTGTAGAACAAGAAGGAATGGATTGAAGCTTGAGCAAGGTAGGTTTAGACTGGATATCATAAAGAAATTCTTTATGGTGGTGAGGGTGAGGAGATACTAGAACAGGTTGCCCAGAGAGGTGGTGGATGGCCTCTTTCTGGAGCTGTTCAAGGCCAGGTAGGATGAGGTCTTCAGCAACCTGGTCTAGTGGAAGGTGTCCTGGCCAATGGCAAGAGGGTTGTGTTTAAGGTTCCTTCTGGCCCCAAATCCTTCTATGAGTCCTTGAAATATCTATCTATCTGTCTATCTATCAACACGAGTAGTAGCTCATATTTTACACCAGTTAATGGACAAATTTAATTTAACATTAATATGCAGGTTTGCTAACTTGCTCTGTAATTTATCCTGTGTTCAGAAAGGGAACATAAGCATATAATGTTGTTCCAGAGTATGATATGCTAAAACACTTGATTTCTTCCTGCAAAGGTAGATTTGGCATTTTACTTGAAGGATCTTGTATGCAGATGGGATTCAGACACACTTCCTGAGATTGTGAAATCTATCATAAGTATTAACCCCACATGTAGATTGCTGAAATTATTTCACTTTCTGATTATTTTGCCAGTAAACTGTTGAAAATTATTTTACACTTCCTTGCCTGCACATTTTGAGGATTTCAAGTGAAAAAAAAAACCTCATGCCCTGTTGATGATTAAAAGTATGAAAATATTTCCTTATTTATAAATATGAACTTTCCAAAACAGTTATAAAATGTTGAAATCTAAGATACAGAATCAGAGTTGTGTTGTCTCTATATATGAGGTAGTTACAGGTATGATAGATTTCCATTGTTTCTAATAGTAAAAATTGCAGAAAATGTAGGTCAATGTGTTTAGTAAAATTTGAATAATAGAATCATAGAATCAACCAGGTTGGAAGAGACCACCAAGCTCATCCAGTCCAACCTAGCACCCAGCCTTATCCAGTCGACTAGACCATGGCACTAAGTGCCTCATCCAGGCTTTTTTTGAACATCTCCAGGGACAGTGACTCCACCACCTCCCTGGGCAGCCCATTCCAATGCCAATCACTCTCTCTGGGAAGAACTTCCTCCTGACATCCAGCCTAGACCTCCTCTGGCACAACTTGAGACTGTGTCCCCTTGTTCTATTGCTGGTTGTCTGGGAGAAGAGACCAACCCTACCTGGCTACAGCCTCCCTTCAGGTCGTTGTGGACAGCAATGAGGTCTGCCGTTGACCCTCCTCTTCTCCAGGCTAAACAACCCCAGCTCCCTCAACCTCTCCTCATAGGGTTTGTGTTCCAGGCTTTTCACCAGCTTTGTTACCCTTCTCTGGACACATTCCAGCATCTCAACATCTCTTCTGAATCAAGGGGCCCAAAACTGCACATGGTACTCAAAGTGTGGCCTGACCAGTGCTGAGTACAGGGGAAGAATACCCTCCCTCTTCCTACTAGCCACACTATTCCTGATGCAGGCAAAATAGTCCATCTTGATTGTCTTTTGGTAGTTTTTAATTTTGTTGCATAAGTGGAAACAACATAGTAGTGTGCCTTAGAACTGTAGTTCTCCACAAACGTGCCAATAAAAAGACAAACTCCATGAAAACCCCTGAGGGAATGAATTATCAGGCTTCTTGTAAGTGGAGATAAACACGTTCTTTAATGGAACCAGGACAAGTACTTCAAACAGTTTTTGCTTTATTGACATCACTTATTATTTTTGTTGATAGGTAACAGGAACTTAAGACTCTGTGCACTTTAAATTTTACAATGCTTCACAGGCTAATAAATAAACATGGTGTACACCTTTGGGAATATAAAAGTAAATTTGTTAGCAAGTTTTACTTATTAATTATCTACAGAATATTACTGTAGTGATTTATAGCAGTCATGAGTATGGGAAGGCAAAAAAGGCTGTGGAGATGCACTGAAAGCTACTTGTTACAAAAACATGGGATAGGTTTCTCTCTACTTGCCTTTTGGATGTTTCATTTAAATTCAGAAGAGAGCAATAACTTTCACCTCTTTCCATCTGTCCACTATGTGATGCAGCATTTTATTTCATGCTTGACATTTTAATCAATACACACTTGTTGGGTGTTTTGCAGGAGCTTCAGGATGGCATTGGGCAGCAGCAAACTGTTGTCAAAACATTGAATGTAACTGGGGAAGAGATTATTGAGCAGTCGTCAACAGCAGATGCTAAAGTCCTGAAGGAACAACTGGAAAGTCTGAATACTCGGTGGCAAGAGATCTGCAGGCAGCTGGTAGAGAAAAAGAAGAGGTAGGTTGAAAGAGAGGAAAAACGATGTTTAGCTATTTTAGACTGGCTTCTGGCTTAAATGTTCAGAGGAGATCTCAATTTCTGGAGTTTTCATGTTCACAATGAATTACTAGTAATTGATTTTCACACAATTACTAATAATTAATTTTCAGACCTACTTTAATTTGTTTAATTGTTTTTTTTCTATCTACTCCTGTCAGTGACCACCACTCCTAATGTTTAAGAAAAGACAAATGAGTGTACCTTGCTGCTTGACTAAAAGTAGGAGCAGATTGGAACATCATTTACAAAATTCAGAGTTGATGTATCATTTTTCTATTTGATCATTGAAATATGTCACTGTAGTATTAATAATACCTTAACTAGTTCATACAGTTAATTCTAATCCAATTCACCTCTCATCATTAATGTCACAAATATCTGTGCTTTGTAAAGTGGATAAAAAGAATGGATTAGTTAATTTAATATTGTTTGTAGTCACTTTGAGATTGTGGCCATTTGAGCTGATCCTCTAGCTCAGACATAGGGATGAGATGAACATTCCAGGGATAGGTCACATAAATGGCAACAATAGATAAATTAATATAATTTCATTGGAGCATCAAGAACTTAATGTCTAGAAGCACAGAGATCAATTTGTTTTTTTCTCATGCAGTCACAGGAAGCTGGACTGAGTGCCAAATAATATACAAATTGATTTCTTTAAAGAGTATTTCTAATTAAAGAAAGAAAAAAAGTGTTCCTACTTACACTAGGTTTTATAAAGCATATGTTCTTAACCTGGATGCTAAGCCTAAATTGATATGACATTCTGCTTTAAAATATAGTCAATGGTAGAACTTTCTTCTTTTAAACCCCAGAATCTTCTTAGTAGAGTTATATTAATGAGTGTTAAAGACATACAGGAATTGGTAGTGTGACAATTTGGTTACTTCTGACATGCCATGTGCCCCTTTTTTGGTTTGGGGTTGGGGACCAAAACTGTGAAAGTGTTCACTGGAGTGTCCTAAAAGGCTATTACTGAATTTGATCATGATTCAAGTTTCACTTGGAACATGTTAAAAGAAGAAAATGCAATGAGTAATCTGTATCTGTCAGAAACTACAACAGTGCTTTAAATATTTCCTTCTGCTGTATTACCACACTTTAATGATAACGTTATTTGTTACACAGGAGAGCCCTTGGTTTTTATTTATCACACTTAAAACTGTTCTTTTGTACAGTGGAAACCCTTCTGTGTTTCCAAGTTTTAACTTCTTGTGTAAGTGCTAACACTTACAAAACAATAACACATCATTGTAATAGCCCTGCAAACTGCTCTGGCAGCACAGAAGAAAGAGATTGGTGGCTGAGCTTTGCCTGAGAATATGAAATATGTTGCAGTTGTAGTGAAGATTGGTATTGCACTTTCCTTCGTTTATTAATAGAAATGTGTGTCAGAATGTTGTTTGGGCTCAAGGCAATCCTAGCAGTACATAGAATTTCTTGACACACTCTGTATTTTAAGACTGTTAAATGGGAGCAATACAGTTATGCTGTCTAGATGAAGGCTCCTAAACAAACCCTTGGCCATGCATTCCTCCTTTTTGGTATGTTTGGTTTGTTGACTGTTGGTTTGTTTTCCTCTGGGGCGATAGTTTGTGTCACGTTGAGAACAATGACTGCAGGGACCTCAGTCAGTGAACTCTGTGTGAATGCATGCATTACTCCAGAAGAAATATAGGTAGTGTTGTGTTAAATTGATATAAAGATTTCTGATGCACATGGAAGTCACTACACTACACCAGGGCAGAGGACTTTGTACTTCTAGTCACTGCTTGGTCTTCCTGGCTGTGTCAGAGCAAGAGAACAGGTTTTGCTCCCAGACCTTAGAAACAGGTCACACTTTTAGTCTAGCTGCTACTTCCCAGTGTAGGATTTTTCTTGTTTCCACCATCTTTTCACTCTTACAGGCTGGTTTTTCAAAAGAAATAAACCTAACTGACATGGATATGTGATGTGTTCTGGATAGGTCTCAGTTATTGATGATCCTAGGCATGAAAAAAACCACCATAGACTTACAGTTGTCATTGAATTTTTGTTTCTTTTGTGCTTTATAGTTGTTCTTTAGTTGACCTAATGGTGGAACTCCCTGATCTTAGATGTCTTTTCCAACCAAAATGTTTCTGTGATTCTAATTTGGCTTGCACTACAGCCAGCTTCTCTCTTCTTAGGACTTCAAACCCATGCTATCTAAAGTACCTTATTTTTTCATTAAGAGATGTATGATGACATTTCCAAGGATGCCCATGACATCAAGCTGTCTCAGGTAGTCATATGCTGAGTTGA
The DNA here is from genome assembly GCF_015220805.1 of Pogoniulus pusillus. Classification (NCBI taxonomy): domain Eukaryota; kingdom Metazoa; phylum Chordata; class Aves; order Piciformes; family Lybiidae; genus Pogoniulus; species Pogoniulus pusillus. Next base: position 27,115,158 of record NC_087275.1, read on the forward strand.
TAGTGGGAAACTTTTTTAAGTGAGCAGATAGGCAACAACTGGCAAAAAGCTCGGAAGTCTTTAGTCTGGAGAGAAGTCTTTGGAGGGATGACTGAGGTGTATGAAATCAAAGTGTTGGGCACACTGAATTTGGAACAAGTTATTCATTTGGTATTCAACTGCAATACCAGAATTGAAGAATATTTGTTGAAAGTGTAAGATGCAGTAAAATTAATTATAAAACTGCTCTCATTTTTCGTTGTAATTTCTGAATACCTGATGTTTACTGGTCACAGAAGGTTGTAGAGGAAAATATTTGTGGTGGTTTGGCCCTGACTGGAGGCCAAATGCCCCACCATAGTCACTCTTCACTCTCCTTCTTAAATGGATGGGGGAGAAGAGCAAGTATAAGAAAAGCCAGTGATAAGATAGAAGCAATTGAACATTAACAGTAAGCAGAGCAGTAGACTGCATAGAAAGCAAAAGCAGAGAGAGAGAGATGTTAGTCTCTACTTCCCACCAGCAGACAATGTTCAGTCTTGAGGGAGCAGAGCTCTCTATACTAGGTGGTTACATTTGGAGAACAGATGCCATGGACAAGTCCTCAGACTTCCTTCTTTCTCTTCATTCTTATATCTGAGCTGATGGCAGATGGCATGGAAGATCCCTTTGTCCAGACTGGCTCAGCTGACTCAGCTGTGTCCTCTCAGCATACTCTTAGGGCAGGAAGATGTTGGAAAAATCCAGCGTGGTTGCTCAGCTCAGCAGTAGCCAAAACACTGCTGTATTATCAACACTCAGCTACACAAAGCACAGCACTAGAAGATACTTTGAGGAGGATTAACTCCATCTCAGCCCAAACCCACTACAATATTATGACTCAGCCCTATAAAACTCTTAAATTAACAGCAGTGGATTTTTTTTTTAGGGAGTGTGGAATAAAGAAAGCAGATGATTTTCTGTGCTCCCCTTGATTGCAGTCTGATACTCACACTGGTGGTGGCAATCTGATGCTAGCTTTTATGACACACTTGGGCATTCTTCAGGTTCTGATGCACTGATTATATTTCTGGGGTATGTGTTTGGGAAATTGTGTAGAATTATTCTGTCAGTTTTCCCAAGGATGCATTGTTAAATTGTCTGCTATTTATTCTGTATGAGAACATCATATTACCACTGCATTGAAAAAGAACGCCGTAAATTCCAAATATTTCCTGTAACCATCATGAATCCTGTGGTTGGTTGACTAGAAAAGTGAAGGTACATATTGGATCTTTACTGAAAAAGTGGTGAGGCATTGGAAAAGGGTGCTGCCACAAGCTGGTATCCCAAACCAACCTTGGGCAATGAGAGGGGTTGTGCTAAGATTAAAAAAATCCTTTGGAGCAATTTGGAGTGAGCGAACACCAAATAGCTGATGAGTTAGAGCCAGGGAAAACTCTTGGTCAGGTCACTTGAGTCTTAAGGACACTTGTTTGCACCAGAGGGGAAATGGGAAGAAAAAGACAGGATTAAAATAGAAAGAAAGGGAAAGAGGGAGAGAGAGTTAAGAAGTCAGACAAAAGGAAAGATATCGCTACTCCTTGCATCCAGTGATGTCTTCACAGGCATAGTCCAAGGTACAGGATTACAGGATATTAGGGATTGGAAGGGATCCAAGGAGATCATCAAGTCCACCCCCCCGCCACAGCAGGACAGTATGATCTAACACAGATCACAGAGGAACACATCCAGACAGGCCTTGGAAGTCTCCAGAGAAGGAGACTCCACAACCTCTCTGGGAAGCCTGTTCCAGTGCTCTGTGACCCTTACAGTAAAGAAGTTCTTCCTTGTGTTGAGGCAGAAGCTCTTTTGCTGCAACTTTCACCCATTGCTCCTTGTCCTGTCCCAGGGAGCAAGTGATAAGAGCCTGTCCCCCACCTCCTTGGTGGCAGATGTACATCTCAGCAGGGTCTTCTGTGGTAGACACGACACATGGACCAGGGAAGTTGTAGTTCTTTTATACTCTTTTGGTGAGGTGGGGGGTGTTTCCAATCAGAAAGGGAAGTGTGCAGTGAGATGTGCACAGAGATGGGTGCTCCAGCGCAATGTCTGTCACTGGCCTTTCTCTGGTGCTGTTGCATTGAGTTCAAAACAAGGAGAGAGGAAATTCTCACCTCCACACTAATTTATCTCTTTTTTGTTGTTAAGCCGTTCTGCCAGACCAGCAAGTCTTCTGGAGAGCTATTAAGTGAAATCAAATCCATCACCCTGTATGTTCAGGCTATGTATGCCATGCATTGTTTTGAGACAACAGAATCTTTGGACTCTCACAGCTGCCCAGCAAGGTGGTGGAGCTGCCACTCCTGGAGGTGCTGAGAAAGTGTGTAGATGTGGCACTTCAGTTCAGTAGTTGGGTTATGGTTGGATTTGATGATCTTAAAGGTCTTTCCCAACCTTTGTGATTCTGTGATATGCAATATACTTCTGATAGTTTCAACACATTAATCCACTTTTCATGAACTACTTGCATAATAATAGCTGTCAGTCAGATAAACCCCATGATATACTATAAATAATTGAAATTCATCATAGCTTTACTAGATACTGATATTAATCTAAATGGTTGTCTGACTGATTTAATGACTGAGAAATATTTGGGCCATAAAAGGGCAACTTAATTAAAAACATACAAGAAAACAAACTAAATCTTGAAACTATTTGAGGCACTTGGACTGCTTCTCAGTTAAAAGAAGCTGGGGTTTTTTAACTTTTAAAAGGCCAGATACTGACCTCAGGCAAAGCACAGACTTAAAATTGGCTTTGAATCTCCTTTCTTTGGTACTGAAGATCAAGAGGTTATGCTTGAGTTATGTTTGCATAGGATGTTATCTTTCATTTGCTTTTATCTAAGAGTTTCAAAGCTGTAGAAGTTTGGATTCAATGTTTAATGTTTCTGTGTCTTGCAATCTAACCCGTCCAACTAAGAATTAGGTGAGAATGTAATTTCAGTGCATCTAGTAGTTTTATCTTGCTGCAAACTTTGGAGTAGACCAGGCAGCTGGATAAAATGAAACTTGATTAAAAGTCTGATACACTCATAGTTAGCAAATTGGGAATTTAATTGAGTTTTTGTTAGCACTTTGCTGCAAGAAGTATGATTTGAAGGAGCTTGGGTTCGTACTCTGAAGCAGTGCTACTCATACTGAAAGGGAGACTTTGACATCTGGGGGAAGTTGCAGTGGTCCCTTGAATAGGATACCTTTAACGACCAAAGAGAGGGAAAATACCCTGTTTCTTCCTCTTTATGTTCCAGTAGTCATTTGGAATACAGTGTTTCTAACTGCACCATCAAATGCCCTCTTTCTCTTTTGTTCTCTGGGGCACATCAGCCAATATCATACTATGCATGTCTGTGCTGAGTCACCCCACTGGGACACTTGAATTTTCGATGACTTAAGGAGACAGTGGCTTGTCAACAGAGCAGCTCAAGTGACTGGATGGTGGCACACCCCCAAAGCAGTGTTGTAGTAACATGGTTCTGCACCTTCACTCCAACTACAATAATACATCACAGCATCAGGGTTGGAAGAGACCTCACAGATCATCAAGTCCAACCCTTTACCACAGAGCTCAAGGCCAGACCATGGCACCAAGTGCCACGTCCAATCCTGCCTTGAACAGCCCCAGGGACGGCGACTCTACCACCTCCCCGGGCAGCCCATTCCAGTGTCCAATGACTCTCTCAGTGAAGAACTTTCTCCTCACCTCCAGCCTAAATCTCCCCTGGCGCAGCCTGAGGCTGTGTCCTCTTGTTCTGGCGCTGGCCACCTGAGAGAAGAGAGCAACCTCCTCCTGGCCACAACCACCCCTCAGGTAGTTGTAGACAGCAATAAGGTCACCCCTGAGCCTCCTCTTCTCCAGGCTAACCAATCCCAGCTCCTTCAGCCTCTCCTCATAGGGCAGGCAGAGGTAGTCAATGGGATTTATATCAGAAGAAGCAACTTCTCACATAAGAGACTGCTAAATGAAGCTTCAAAAATGAGGTTAGCAATAGGTTTGTAACACTGGTGCTGGCTGATCTTTGGATTTTCCGTCTTTGTTACAGTTTCTTGTGTCGTTTTTGAAAACAGATGCCCAGCAATTGGATTCCTTTGCTGTTTCAGAAGTAATCAGTTTGGCTTTTTAATTCATCACAATCTGACATTTGTTAAAAGTGGCTTCTGTCAAATGGAAGGGGATTTTTCACTATTTTCATCACAAATACATTTGCACTTTTAATGAGCTTGAACCAGCAGACTGCCTGTTCGGATCTCTACTCAAGCGAGTTTGAAGTAATTATGGAAAGAATGACAGAACAAAGACTGTTTACCAGAATTTCTTTCAAATACTTTGCTGAATATAAACCCAGAAACTTTCTGTCCTTAATAAATAAAAATCCCCTACCAATTTTCTAAATTAAATGTACCTTTTTAATATTTTTCATACTTTCACAGAAGTATTATTTTTTTGCCATAACACCTTTGCTACTACCCATTTGTTTTCTTCACTTGAACACTCAGTATATTGAATGCTGTGATAAGGTTTTCATTGCAATTTAAAAGCTGGCTTAGGATGAAGAGATTTCATGACAGTTAAGTCAATAAATACTTTTTTTTTCCCTTTCCAATGTAGAATTAGTTACATATTGAATTTTCTGCATTTTCTCTTTTATGGCTGTTCAGATTTCTTACAGTAAATCACTAGAAAATAATTCCTCTGGTAAAAGTTTGCATTGCATCTACAAGGAGCGTAGCTAAATCTCTTGCTGTTCAGTATTTACCTCTGACCTTCCTGAAGTTTCTGTGCTATTATTAATTAAACTACTTTGTTTAAAGCTCCTTACCCAAACAAAGCATGTTTGCACATTCTAGGAAGGAAGGAAGGAAGGAAGGAAAGAGAGAAAGAAAGAGAGAAAGAAAGAGAGAAAGAAAGAGAGAAAGAAAGAGAGAAAGAAAGAGAGAGAGAGAAAGAAAGAAAGAAAATAAATTTGTTCTTATAGTAAATATTTTCTCTAAATTGTCAAGTACTATTTTGGTGGCTTCTTGGATTCTCAGTGATGACTACTAAATGCAATAATTCATCATCTTAGAAATACCATAAATACAAAATCAGCAGCTGACTGTCAAAAAAAAATTGAAAGGCAGCAAAGCATTATTGGAAGTCAGAGTGGGAATGTGAGTCACACCTGCAGATCTGTCCTCCTTCAGTTGCATATTTTCTATCTCTAGCTGACATCTCCCAAATGAGTCCAACATTGATTGTGTGCAGTTAAAAACTGTAAACACCTGATGTCTTTCACAAAGTATTTACGGGTTGCTATGCTGTTGGTGTCATGTTGTTGACTATGGGGAAAACACATAAGCTGCAATATGCATTTCCTAGGGTTTCTAAAATCACTAGATGAAAATATCAAGTTACTTGAAATGGATAGTGAATGTTTATGCAATAATTAACCATTTTAACTGATGGTTAATGACAGTTAAAAAAATACATCTCAATATATAAGGAGTATTTTGTGGACTACACTAAAGATTGTTGTTGGTTCAATGTAATCCTGTTAAGAAAACTAATCCCTACTCTGTGGAGTTCCCTATATAAAAAATTATGTTAGGAAAAATGATTATTTTAATACATTAAATTTACTATGTGATCTTAAATACTGAATTTGAATACATTACATTCCAGAAGTATAATGTATATAATATAATGTATATATAAAATGTATATATAATAGAAACAGTTGTCCAGTCAGTGTAGTTGACCAAGTGGCCATATGAATGTAGCAATACAAGCAGGAAGTGGCCGTGCAAAACATGATGTAATGTGCCTTAGAAAAGCAGCCACATAGAAAACCAAGATTTACATATGAAATCCTGTGTCTCTCTGCTATAGTTTGAGAGTTTTTCATCAAGAAGAGGATATCTTGCATTTATTTATTAGTGAAATAAACCATTTGGCTACAGAGGAGAAAAGACTGGATGAGGCACTTAGTGCCATGGTTTAGTTGACTGGATAGGGCTAGGGGATGGGTTGGACTGGATGATCTTGGAGGTCTCTTCCAACCTGGTTGATTCTATGATTCTCTCTGAGGCTGGTTTCAAAGGATAAGGCAGTAGTACATGCAGATCTGTGCTTGATCTTCTTGGCTTTGTAGGACCATCTTCTGAAATGACATCTTGTTCCTTAGTCAACAGCTTTTCCAGCAAGAGGTACTTTGGCTGCTTCCTTTAGAGCTGGTCTGTCCATGTCAGAGTCAACAGGTAGCTCGTGTTCTTTATTGCAGTTTGTTTAGCCACAAGATTTGGAAGCCCATACTTCTTAATAACAGTTCACTGTTAATTTGTCATTTCCACATATCTATTTCTTCAAATGTCATCACAGTGATAGAAATCAGCTTGTTCAAGAGGTATAAGCAGTTACAGAGTTAAAATGTTTTATTTGATTAACTGGTTTACCTCGTACAGAGAGTGCTTTATTTGTGTGGCTTGCGTAATGCGGTACTTGTCATGTAGGATGTTATTTATAACAGAAGCCATAATCCAGCAGGCCAAGAACAAATTGCAAAACAAATTATGAAGCTCACCTGCAGCCCCTGTTCATTGCAGTGGACGTTTTAGATGTTATACTACAGACTTTCCCTGACTAGGGCAAGTAGAATATTAATTATTTTCTTATCTGTATTCCGAAGCCTTTCTGTGCATGTGTGTATATATATATATATATATAAAACATCTGTCAACAAATTGCTGGAATATCTGAGGTTGAAAACACCCCACATTTCTCAGATGATAAAGCTCATTCCTACTGATAAACTTTTGAATTAGTCATCAAAGTAAACATCTTTTCTTTCACCGGGACAAGTTTAAAATGTTTTAAGGGCTGTAGTTGAATTCATAAGGGTGATAAAACTGACAGTGTACTTAAGATGATAAAGGAATCTTGCCGATTGCTGTCCCTGCTAGGAGACAAGAAATCTTTTTGATTTCTCATTCAAAACACTGTGCAGCTCAATAATTTTGCTATCAGGTGCATTGAGTTGAATGTGCCTTTTTTGTGACAGAATTAACATATTTGAAGTTTTCTGTTTCTCAGGTTTATCCTTAGGGTACCATTACATCACTCCACTGAGGTATTTGTTTTGCATATGAGGATAAGTGGTAGTAACAGCTTTACTCTTTTGTTTTCCTGAGATCTTAGGGTTTGGGTAATCTCATAAGGTTGAGGAAAGAGGTTTTATTGTGTGGCTCACAGCACATCGCCAGATGATTGATTTCCAGTCTTTCCCTGAAATCAGGACAGAGGAAGATGCTGCCTCAGAAGGATTTGAAGTTGTGCTTCTGTTTTTAAAATTACAGGGAGAGAGGTTGTTTTTTTTTTTATATATATATAGTTGTGGTCCTACAGATCTCAGCATAAATAGCAGCTGCTTCAGCTTCATGTAAAAATCCCAAACAAAAAAAAAACAACAACAAAAGAACTTTGATTAGCTGGTTTTGGATAACCTATTTTGACTTCAGAAGAGCATTTGAACTCTGAAGTACACACACTTGTTTGTGAAGAATACTATAATTAATCACAGAATCACAGAATGTCAGGGGCTGGAAGGGACCTCGAAAGATCATCCAGTCCAACCCCCCTGCCAGAGCAGGATCACCTAGACCAGATCACACAGGGATGCATCCAGGTGGGTCTTAAATATCTCTAGAGAAAGAGACTGCACAACTCCCCTGGGCGGGCTGTTCCAGTGTTCCATCACCCTCATAGTGAAAAGATTTTTCCTCATCATAGAATCAACCAGATTGGAAAAGACCTCCAAGATCATCCAGGCCAACCTAGCACCCAGCCCTAGCCAATCAACTAGACCATGGCACTAAGTACCTCCTCCATTTTTTTTAATTCAACACCTCCAGGGACAGCAACTTCACCACCTCCCTGGGCAGCCCATTCCCTTGGCAAATCACTCCCTCTGTAAGCCTCACAGTTTAAACCTCATCTTTACACAGAACTTCCAGTGCCTCAGCTTTGACCCATTGCCCCTTGTCCTGTCATTGTGCATCACCAACAAGAGCCTGGTTCCATCCTCTTGGCAAATATATTGCTGTGTCCTATACAGCCAAAAGGAGTTAAGACTGCATGCATCAGAAAAGATGATTTTGTCTTCATAAGAATTCTTTGTAAGAGGTTCAGACCTATAGTACAGAAACATAGGAAATAGTCCAGTCCAGCAGCATTAGGGCTTTTGACTGCTATGAGTCCTGTTTCTAGAGACCCTAAACAACAGTTGCTGAAAACAGTTTCCATATTTGATATTTGTGGTGTTAGCAAAATCTCCCAATGCTATTTATGCAGATTTTATAGTAAATATCTTCTCTTTCTTTTTTTTTTCTTTTTTTTGCTGTAAAGAACAATTTGGCACCAACAGCTTGTATTTGTTTATTCTCTAGGCAGTTATTTTGGAATAATTTGTTTATGTGATTAAAAAAAAGAGCAGCAGTGGGCTCCTATGTCTGGTAAATATTAGGATATACTATGTTAAAAAAGTAAACCAGCTATTTCTTAGACTGACTTTCTGGATCTGAAGCAGAACCTTTCATCCAGAGTCTGTTCAGAGCAGCAAAAATTTGCCTAGCATTTCAGTTAATATGCTAATTTATATTGCAAACCAATATCTTAAAAATCTAAGCATAGTTATAGATATTGGTTATGTGTATAGGATGAATAATTTCTCCTCACTAAGATGGTGAGTCATTTTGAGAGTAAGAATAGGTATTGGGCACCTAGTACAGCAGGTTTTTTACTGATGCCTGTTTAAGTGTACAAAACAAATTGGGATTCAGTGTCATATTCCTGACATTGCTGTCTCCAGAAATCACCAACTTACCAGTTAGGAACCATTTTGAAAGAGGCCTCTGATGCAATGTTTTTCAGCTTTGAAGCACATCTGAAACTTTAAGAAGTGCTTTATGTAGTTGATTGCATCAGCTTTATTTCTGGCTTTATAGTATCAATAATTCCTGTTCTGTAGTAGGTTTCTTGTCACGCAGTTTGTGTTATGTTATAGCACTGAGTTCTTGTTTCTAAAAGAATCACAATTATTAGCTGTCTCTATAGATCATTCTGACTCTTAAGTCCATAAGTAGGTGTAATTTTCATATTCTGGATCTTGAAATCTTGCCCTCATTGGTAAGTCTTCTTTGACTTAGAATCATAGAATCAACTAGGTTGGAAGAGACCTCCAAGCTCATGCAGTCCAACCTAGCACCCAGCCCTATCCACTCAACTGGACCATGGCACTAAGTGCCTCGTCCAGGCTTTTCTTGAACGCTTCCAGACACCGTGACTCTACCACCTCCCTGGGCAGCCCATTCCAATGCCAATTACTCTCTCTGCCGACAACTTCCTCCTAACATCCAGCCTAGACCTCCCCTGGCACAACTTGAGACTGTGTCCCCTTGTTCTATTGCTGGTTGTCTGGGAGAAGAGACCAACCGCCACCTGACTTCTTGGCAGTTTAACTCAATTCACTAGATGATCAATCTAGCTGATTACTTGGCTGATAAGAATTGCCATCCAGCAGGCTTTCCTCTTTTTCCTCCCAGAGCATATCTCTTTCTTTTGTGAAAAATCAATTGGTGGATGTTAGGAGGAAGTTCTTCCCAGAGAGAGTGATTGGCATTGGAATGGGCTGCCCAGGGAGGTGGTGGAGCCACTGTCCCTGGAGGTGTTCAAGAAAAGCCTGGCTGAGGCACTTAGTGCCATGGTCTGGTTGATTGGCTAGGGCTGGGTGCTCAGTTGGACTGGATGATCTTGGAGGTGTATTCCTACCTGGTTAACTCTATGACTCTATGAAAATACTGTGGGTAAACATTAAAGTAGGTTAAATTCAGCTGTCTAGGTGATGAAAAAAAAACCTTCCTAATCAATCATGATTTAAGGAAATAGCAACACAATTAAATACATAAAGTATTTTTACATGATATTATTTATATTTATGATAGCTTTTTAAGTTTACAATAACATCACAGGTTTTTGAAACAGGAATTTGCTTCAGCTACAGCATGTGAAATCTTAGAAAGGAACTGTTAAGACAACATTGTTTAAAAGTTGCATGTTGGCTTGTGAATGTACCTAGGAACGTTGGCAAGAATTTTCCACCACAGGAAAATAGGACCACAGTGTATATTGTTTTCCAGAGTTCTCTCTGGAGTGTCAGTGCAAATCTTTTCTCTGACAATATAAAGAAATTTAAACCTTTACTTTCTTCTGTTGCAGAAAGCAAAATACATTTAGGATGGGGGGGAATGCTGTCCAAATAGCTTAAATCAGGGGAAGATAAAGCTTGAAGAATGGAAGAAAGGCACAGCATCTCTGTGTCTTTCTCTAGCTGGAGAGACCTGCTGCTCCCACTGGTACTGATCCCATGAGGAGGTGGCTGTCTGTCCATGCTGCACTGACTTCTGTCACAATGTTATTGCAGCTCCAGAGGGACAACTTATTCTGTCCTGTGCACATCCTTGAAACTATTAGATCTGTGGTGGTAGCTGAAAATGATAAATGGTTTCATATTTGTCAGTTCTTTTGTTCTGAAATACTTTTCAACCTCTTGGGCTTTCTCTCCAGGGCAGTTCTATTTAGTCTCTTCATGCTTCTTTGTGATTTAATTCTGCACAAGGACCTCTTCTGAGCCTTGAAACTCTGTGCTTGAAGTCATACATTTAGTTGTGAAAATTTTACTTCTGGATGTCTTTAGGCTGTGGAGTATCACTAAATCACTTCCACTTGTAGTGTCATTGTGACATAGGAGTTGCTGAGTTAGTTTCTTGTGAAGCATAGTGTATGTGAATGATAATCACCCCCCAACAAGTGTGTGTGAATCAAGGGAGGCTGCATGAGGCTCTTAATGCCATGGTTTAGTTAATTAGAAGGGTTAGGTGACAGGTTGGACTCGATGATCCTGGAGGTCTTTTCCAACCTGGTTGATTCTGTGATAGTTACTAACAGTGTTAATGTGGTTCCTCGTGGGTAGATGACTTTCCAGTCAGGATTCCAAGTGCAATGGGAACAGGGGCAAAATATGTCACTTCCAAGATCTATCAATTAAGATTCTTATCCACACCTGTGCCTGTCTCTGCTTTTCACCTAAGCTGAGTAGATCTGGATTGCAGCATTCTGTGGTATTTAGAAGACACATAGATGGGGCACTTAAGGATGTGGTTTAGCAGTGGACTTGACAGTGCTGCATTAATTGTTAGATTTGACCTTAAAGGCTTTCCTCAACATAAATGATTCTATGGTACCGTGACCTGTTCCAGTTTGGGCCACGAGCTTATCTGCTTCTGGAGAACAGGATTGACTCTTACCCCTTTTCAGGAGTGAGAATGAGGATACTGCACACCAACTGGAAGTTTTAAAGAGAGATTCTATTTACAAGAGCAGATATACAAAAGGCAATCAGGTAAAATAAGTACAAGACTCACTTGGCCCAAACTGGACTTCTGGAATCCTTCACCTCTTCCACTCTCAAACAGCTAAGGTAGGCTGAAACTGCCCCCCAACGCTGGGGCTACAGGGCCTCAGTGGCTCCTGTCTGTCAACCCCCTCACAAACCATGAGGTAAGAGTGTGCGCTGCTCAGAGAAGTGGAAGCAAAAGAAGGGAGGAGAAAGGGGAGAGATCAAGTCAGACACCGTCTCTTAAGCTGTGATTCCAAAAATGGAATAGAATAACAATATTACAGTATCCTGGGATGAGCCCATTCCAGTTCCCCTTTGTGTTGAGGTGGAACCTCCTGTGCCGCAGCTTATATCCATTGCTCCTTGTCCTATCACAGGGAGCAAGTGAGCAGAGCCTGTCCCCCACCTCCTGGCCAGCCTTCAGATGTTTATAAACATTTATTCAATCCTCTCTCAGTCTTCTCTTCTTCACACTCCAAAGTCCCAGGTCCCTCAGCCTCTCCTCATAAGACATGCCCTCCAGTCCCCTAATCATCCCTGTGGACCTCTGCTGGACCCTTTCCAGCAAGTCCCTGTCCCTCTTAAACTGGGGAGCCCAAAACTGAGCACAGTATTCAAGATAAGGTCTCAGCAGGGCAGAGTAGAGGGGGAGGAGAACCTCCCTTGATCTGCTGGACACACTCTTGTTGGCCACAAGGGCACATTATTCAAACTACCCTTGGCTGAAGCAGTAGGATTCTCCTTTCTTTTATTATCTATTATTATGCACACTTCCCAATGTCCTCTGCCTTGTATCCATAGGGTTTTTCATTTTCTCAGGAGAGATGACTAAATTCTATTTACCCATACTGCTTGTAACCTTGAGCCATGCAATTCCCCGCTATCTGGTTCTTGAACACCAGCTGACAAAATCCTGTCCAGTGTAAGGGCAGATTTGAATTTATTGCTTACCTAATATTCCAGGTACGATCCATCTGAAATGCTTGAGGTAATAGCAATCTATGGATATATCAGCTGAGCAAGGAAAAAGAAGCAATCTCCATTTATAAACCTGTACTGCTTTTTACTAATCTCCTCGGCATGAGCTTTTTATATTTGTTATGACTCAATGCATGATTTATTATTGGACTTCATAATACTTAATAATACATTCTGCACTTGCTTTTCTGTACAGATATTTTTTCCAGCCATACATAATCACTGCAAACTCATTTCATGAAAACATATGAAGAATATTTATAATTCATAACCAATATTTCAAGAATAAAATGCCTTTTTTTTCTTTTCTTATCCAAATGTGTTGAATCAACTCAGGAAATAAAACTTCTACCACTTTATTGTAGATGGAGAGTTTTAAATATCCCATTTATTATGACTAATACATACTTAAATAAATTATATAAAAACATTAAACTGGAAGGTAAACAAAGAAATAATGCTTCATATCTTAGAAATAAAGAGAAAATAAATCATGCTGCATAAAAAAAGCCTTGAAAGTGTAGGGCACTTATAATTACTGAGAAACTCCAATTCATAATACTTTTATTTTAGAATATTTTCTTATCCAGACATTCCTTGAATATATTATTGAAGTTACTTCTTTCTCTTTGTTGTTGTTGTTGTTTGTATGTTTGTTGTTGTTGTTTTAGTTGGGGTTTTCTTGTTTGTTTTCTAATACAAAACAAAATAAGGATTTAGAACAGCAGAATCATGTAGATTGGAAAAGATGGTTAAGATCATAAAGTGTAGTCATGAGTAGCTGAAGACACATTCAAAATGTGTTTGCTCCTTGTAAATTGGATGTAAGAATGCTCTCTTTCAAGAACACCTTTGTAGTGATGTCTCTTTGCCTGGCTTTTGCTATCCCAAAAAGGCTGTGTCTCATGCTTGGTGGCTATCATGTTGTTTTCAGGTCTCCTTAAGATGTGGCTTGTTTAGTGCAGGCAGATGGTGGCAGCTCAATAGTGAAGTCTGGTCAAGATTATTGTCTTTTTATCTAGTGTTTTGGAGAAGAGTCTGCAGAGCCTGTGAGGTGTTCATTTATCTAGTACAGAAATTCTTGTCTCGCAAAAATGCCTCGCTAAGGAAATGCAATAAACCAAATAAGATGAAAGGCAGGTAAAGCACTAGCAAAGTTTTGCTAGTTCATTAGTTGTGTAAAATGATCATTGAATTCTATGTTCTTTGCTTTATTTTAAAATAGCATCCAACAATGAAACTCCTTCCCTCTTAAAAAAAACTTAATCTATACAACTTTCTTACTTAAAACATGAAATCAGATGAGTCTTTCGCTGTGAAATGGAATTTAGTCCTGTTCATATGCTTACATCCCTTTCACTACTAGAATTTTCACAACATGCCACAACCTGACCTCAGAGGAAGGGTTCATGGGAGGCTCTTCAGTGATGCCAAGGAGTGACACCAAAATGGCTAGAATGATTGGGAGTTTATTAATTACAAGTTAGTGCAGATCCCTTTGATCATTTAGTGGTTCTTAAGGGAAACGAGGTGATTGCTCTAGTAGGTGCAGGAGAGAGAGAAGAGAAAAGTGAGGTAAGATCAGAGGTCAGAGGAGGAAAGTATCACCACTCTTCAGTTCCAGCAGTGTCCCACATGGTCAGTGTCTTTTTGGCAGTGTATTTTTCCACAGACTGGTTGGTAGAGGTGTTCCCAAAGCGTGCCGGAGGGCGTGATGGTGGCACAGGTGCTTTAGGCACAGTGGTGGCAGCAAAGCAGCAAGCGCCTCTGATATTCTGGGTGACTGCTGCTTCGCCTTTGTGCAAGCTTGGCTTTGGAACAAAGGCCTTGAGATAGCACAGGTGAGGTGCAGGCACCCAAGTGGTGCTCCAAGAGTAGTCTGTCACAGGCACTCGAGCATAAAGAAAACATGAAATCAGAGAAGCTGTCTCTTTGAGTCAGACATCTGTGATAGAAGAGAGACAGTTTGTGCAGAACAAGCTTCTATGGGGACTTAATTTCCACATGACCAAACCAAACTTCCTCCATTTTAAATTACAGGGATGATGTTGTTCAAAAGGAGTTGCACAAATTATACAGCTTTTCTTCCTCCATTTTCTCCTCTAACCAAAAGCTTTTACTTAAAACATTAAGAAAGCAGCTTTCATTTCTTGCAAATGAATGTGGAACATTTAAAGTCACTTGCATAGTTTTATTGTTGGGAAAGAATCATAGAAGCATAGAAACAAAGAGGTTGGAAGAAACCTCCAAGATCATCCAGTCCAACCTGGCATCCAGCCCTGTTACAGTGAGGGAGGGGGAAAAAAAGTCATGTAAGATTTTAATGAATTAAAATGATATTTCTTACTACAGAGTAAAATGTTTGGGGGATTTGCATGTACAAACTTCTACAAGATAGATGTTGACTGTTCTGCTTAGATACAAACTTTTAATCTACAGTTATTCAATAAAGGCTTTTAAACTGCTTTTGAGGCTGTGTGTGTGTGCATGTGCACAGACAAGTGTGTCAAGCAACTATTATGTTCAGTATGTTTTGGGAGATAATGTAAAGCTGACACATTTAGTGATTCTTTTTTGCCTGAAGCTTGTTCATATAGCTTTTGTAAAGAGATATATTTACTTAAGTCAGTCATAAGAAAACGTGCTTTCCTCAAACAACAAAAAGGGAGAACAAGTAATTGGTACACAAGTTTAATTTGTATGTGGTTCAAAATAGATGCTGTGTCATTTGACTACTAAAGAGAATTCTGTGGGGACTGACTATCATGGCAAATATCACAGTATCACATAGTATCACAGTATCATCAAGGTACCTCATAGATCATCAAGTCCAACCCTTTACCACAGAGCTCAAGGCTAGACCATGGCACCAAGTGCCACGTCCAATCCTGCCTTGAACAGCTCCAGGGACGGCGACTCCACCACCTCCCCGGGCAGCCCATTCCAGTATCCAATATGGCAAACTAGAGGAAGTTAAAACTATTTTAATTCTACTTTAGTACATTTTTGCATTCAGAAATAATATATTAATAATGCTGACCTTGATTCTCCACAGTAATGTTGAATTATAGTCTTAAAATACTAATAAACCCATTAGTATGTGTAATAAATGATCTAACCTCTCAAGCTCAGCTGGATCCTGGAAAGAACTGTAAAATATATATGTATATATATATAAAAAAACCCTGCTTTTACATCTCTTGCTTTGATCTCATGTAACCTTAATAGAATAACAGCAGCAAACTCCACATTATTATTATTATTAAATAGTTTATTATTTTTTTTAATTTAATCTTTTCATACAGGTAAGACTGAATGTAGCTCCTATTTTGTAAAGAAGCTTGGAGAATAAATTATAAGTGATTTATATAAAGTGTATTTTCTTCCCTTCAGAAGAGATTCACTCATACTTTTAATTTCCAAGGCCTCATTTTCTCTTAATGCTCTTCCCTGCTGCTTTAGAAATTTTTCTCATGCATCTTTTCATGATTTTTAAAACTAAAGCACAAAAGTTCAGATCTCCATGAAGTCATGGCAAAAGTAGTCTTACTTTAAACATCTTCAATATTTATGTCTTAGTTTTTAGCTGGATTTCCCTTAATGAAAGAAAAAAGGGGGTTATGGCATAATTTACCTCTTCCTATTGTAATCATCCAAGATGAATCCATGTATCAGACTTACTGAATGCCAGCTGGCATTTCTACAATAGAAAACCAACAGCTAAGGTAGACAAAATGGGCATCTAAATGTAGGTGAAAGAAATCCTATCCTATTCTTACAAACTATAACCTTACCTAAATGAAATGCTTCATACAAAATATTGTGTCATGGTGTCATAGTTCAGGCCCAACTGCATCTGAACCCCATGCACCCTCCTGACACAACTGTTGCCCTCTCCCTGTTGAGACTGGAAAGAGAATCATGAGAAAAAGGCAGAAATCTGGGTTAAGGAGAGTTTAATAGAACAGCACAAAGAGATGACAGCTGCTAGGGAGAACAATAACACTAATGAAATAAAATAGTGAGGGATACAAAATGCAGCACTGACCATGACAATTATTGGCATTTCACAGTTCCCTGCTTAAAGCACCTGAACTTGCCTCAGCCTGCCCTTCTCTTTTTATAGTGGCTATGATGTCAGTCTGGTACAAAATACCCCAGTGGCTGGTTAAAATGGCTGTCTTTGCTGTAGCCCCTCCCAGCTTCTCATGAAGGGGACAAAAACCAACCTCAACCCAAACCAAAAATGTAACCCTATCCAGGAGACACAGTCACCAAAACATCTGCTTGCTCCACACGTCCAAAGAGGTTGAAGTGTCAGGTTTACAGATTCAGTTTGTTAAAACGTGGAGGCAGAATTTCAATTTCTGATACTAAGCATCTCTGCTGTTAGTTCACACAAAACTCTGGTCTGAGTTGTTAGCAGTTCTAGTTCTGGTGACCTTGTTTGCTTCCTGCCATATATAACACAGAAGGTGAATTCAGGGACATTACAGATTCTGACTTACTTTTTTCTTTAAAAGTATAATTTAACAGGATGTTAGAAGGATGCTGATCTGATATAATATTGATACAAAAAATTATAACATGTTTTTAACAATAATGAATGGAAATTATAAAACTTTTCCTTTTCCTGTAGTCTTTTATTTTTAGTGTGGATAAACACTTCAGCATAAAAGAGTAAATATGCAGAAACATTAATTTCATGTTTTTATTACAGGATAGAGGAAGAAAAGAATATTTTAGCAGACTTTCAAGAGGACTTGAACAAGTTGATTTTATGGTTAAAGGAAGCAGACAGCACTATTGGTATTCCCCTTGAACCAGGGAATGAAGACCAGTTAAGAGACTGCCTTAGCAAAGTGAAGGTATTGTGAGCCTTATTCTTAATGTTTTCTTATTTTGTCAGTCATACATTGAAAAAAATCAAATTCTGTCTTCAGAAAAGACTTTTGCCATCAAATACAGCATTGATTTAACATTTTTTAGATAAAGCAGTACAATTGCAAATTTCAGGTACAAATATATACTGATCATACTACAGTAAGAAAAGTAATGAAAATGTACTGAAAGGAGAAACTTATTCTGTAATATTGCCATGGATAAATAACCCAAAATTAAAAGTATTATCTGCTTTAATTTGTATCTTGTTGTTTTACAGCTCACCTTGCTCTTTTGGAGCTACACAAAACAATACATCTTAGTGCAGCAAATAATAATGATTTGGCTTGCAGTGTGTCACCTGTTCATACCACCGGCTTATGTTAAAAAGAAAACCAAACAAACAACAATAAAAAAAAGACTTGAGAAAGTTTAGTTTTTAGTTAAATTATCCTTACTTGATATATAAAACTGCTTTGACAATATAAATTTGCAGTAACAGCACTTTGATGGAGAGGGGGTACTTTCAGGTGATGTTTTGGATCCCTTGGCATTACTTGGTTTTGATTGTTTGACGAACATTCACATATGCTCTTGAATATGAGGTGAAACTCTAGGACTTTTCACCACACATCATCTAACTGACTATTCACAACATTAAACATGTTGAAACTCTTCTCCAAAGTACATTTTTCATACTAAAAAAAATTAAAACTCATATGCACAGGCTACTGAGTGTCCATATGTGGAGCATATGTAACAATGATTGCATAGAGTCGTATAATGGTTTAAGTTGGATGGGACCTCAAAGATCATGAGAGTGATGAGACCTTGGAATGGGTTGCCCAGGGAGGTGGAAGTGTTTAAGGCCAGGCTGGATGAGGCTCTGGCCAGCCTGCTCTAGAGTAGTGTGTCCCTGCCCATGGCAGGGGGATTGGAACTAGATGATCCTTGTGGTCCCTTCCAACCTTGACTGATTCTATGATTCTGTGATCATCTAGTTCCAACCCACAGCCCTAATAATGAGAAAGTCCCTCTTATGGACTTTAGGGCTCTCTTTAGGCTTCATCCACTAATGGGGGAATTTATCCCCATCAGCTGGGGAGTTTTAGCCTTGTGTGTTCACAAAGCAATTGTTATTTTGTCTTGAATTGAGTTTACTCCTTCAGCTGATACACAAATCGATAAGGGTGAAGATAAGACAGATAGAAATTCTACCACAGTTCATCTTAACTGCTGTATTTGTCTGTTGCAGTTAAGAGCTGAAGAGCTGCCGCCACACAAGGGAATACTGAAACGATTAAATGAAACTGGAGGAATAGCACTTGGAAGTGCATCGCTGAACCCAGACAAAAAGCATAAGCTTGAGAGTACACTGAAGGAGGCTAACCATCGCTTGTTAAAGGTTAGACCTATTAGTGTTCTAACTGTAGGATAAAACTTTCATCTACAGCAAATATTTCCTTTATATATTTTCTGCTCTTATTTTTTCTCTGTGTGAGGAGGTATCAGTATGCATAATGAACCTGGGGAAGTAAAATGTGTGCAATACGCTACTGTGAGAAACAATGACATCTAGGCAAGATCATTAGTGCCTGAAGTGATGATGTTGCATCCAAATAGATTCCCTAAATTACAGGTCTGATGCATAAAGGTGAAATGTAGAGCACCATTTTTGTAGTGTGATTGTTTTAAGGGTGCAGCAAATATTCTGTCTTTTGTGATTCAGATGTGTGAGAGGCAGTAGCAAATAACTGATTGTCTTCATGGAAACACTTCTAATTCTCTCCTTTCTGCAATGCCAAGGTGAAATCTGCAATCAGTCTCGCATTCCACCTTTCTTCCAACATTAAGCTTTGAGTTTCAGTTTGTCTAGCAAAGTACCACTTCTTTTGCTTTCTGGGATCTATGTATTCGTGGAGAGAAATAAGGCAGGAGTTTGTTGGATTTTATTTTTATTGTATTGTTGAAGTACCATATTTTTGTCCTGGAAACTAGTGACAATGAATAGCAAATCTGGTAAAGAGGTAGGTAATTTGAGTGCTGTCATTTAACTTCTGCTTCCCTTGTAGCAGAAATGGTAGAAAGCATTGTCTAGAGGACCACCATCTGAGGTATGGATTAGCCTGGTGAGAAAAAGGCAGTGCTAGAAGCAGCTGAGGGACTTCTGTCAAGCCTGATGGTGAAGTCAGATTCTAGAACATTAACTTGTAGTGTCTATTTATTGAAGTTACCAGGATGCCAGGATAAAAATGAAGAGGGATTTGCTGTGGTTAGATCTTGGATTAAAAAAAAGGTGAGAAAATCTTCTTCCAAGGACCTTTCTAAAGAGACAAGGTAGACTTTCTGGTCAAGAATACTATGCCTTGGGGATTTTTGTTTCTGTTTCTGTGAACACAGATGGACTTCGAGCACAGACATGGGAACTCAACAGGAACCTATTTGACAGGGGACTCTGATTAGTTTCTTCCTAACAGAAACAGTCTGGCAAGGTTCAGAATATTAGCTAATGGCTAAGACAAAAGTGGATAATAAATATTGATCACATTCACAAACTCCAAGTTGGACATATAAATCATTATTTAGGTGCTTGGACAGAAGTATCTCTCTAGATATGAGTTTCTGAAATCAATACATAAAAAGAAGAATTCAGAACACCTCAAGATCGAAATAGTTGAAGTAAGCATGCACATGGCTGAATTTAGGCCCTGTGATTTCAAATCTGAGCTGTAGTGTTACAAACACAACAGTATTAGTTTCCAGGAGAAAAAACCCAAACTTTTAGTAAAATTACAAAGTATGTTTTAATGAAATCTGTGATGTGTCTTTGAGTGTGAAGCTTTTACTGATCGGTTGTATATACAAAAAAAATTGTGTTTCACTTTTTGCTTATTGATGCAGAAATGTTGGTGATTTCTTGTCACAGAGCAGCCATGAGGGCTGCTGGAAGTAGTGAGGTCTGGATGAATTATGGGGGACAAAGCTATTGTTTAGATAATCATTTGCTTTACAAGTTTGTCTCCTAGATCTAAGTAATGTTTCTGGCAAGGCTTGGAGTTTACCATTTCAAAACCTCTATTTACTTTTAAAAGAGATTGAAACCAGAAAATTGATCTTAAATTTGAGATCATTACTTAACCACTTCATTTGTATTTCATTTACCTATGGAGACACATAAAATTGTGTCATGGGTTGAGTGGGGGCTTGTGATTGGTGACTGTGTTAACTCAGGAAAAAACTAAGGAATTTTTTCTCACTGCTTTTGGCAGATGAATATAAAGAAACTTTAGGGCAGTGAAGCTGGGGAAGAGCCTAGAGAATTAATCTTATGAGGAGCAACTGAAGGAGCTGGGGCTGTTTAGTTTGAAAAGAGGAGGCTGAGGGGAGACCTCATTGCTATTTACAGCTACCTGAATTACATTGTGGGGAGGTTGGTGCTGGTCTCTCCAAGAGAGAATGGTCTCAAGTTGTGATTGTGTAGGTTTAGACTAGGTTGTAGGAAATTTTTTTTCCCAGCAGGAGTGATCAGGCATTGGAATGGGCTGCCCAGAGAGGTGGTTGAGTCACCAACCCTGGATATGTTTAAAAGTCATTTGGATATGGTGCTTGAGGATATGGTTTAGGGTAAGCCTTGTAGAGTAGGGTTATCAGTTGAACTTGGTGATCCTGAGGGTCTTTTCCAGCCTGAATGTTTCTGTGGTTAAAAAAGTAGTATATATTTTTAATTAACAGAAACTCAGTTTGAAAATAACAGGGCTCAAATTCATACATATTCTCTGAAGACCTTCTTTTTCTCTGAAATGTCTCTATTTCCCATATGGTCTTCAAATATGTTAAAAAAATAAAGAAATAAAAGGCAGCTCTTTTCTTGAGTTTCTGCAGTTGGATTTTCCCAAGGAAACTCAAAAGGACTTTTTTTTAATCATATTTTTTACTCACTATTTGGGTAGGAAGCCTTAATTTTTTTACTTAATCCTGTGAAATTCTGGCATGTGTAATAAAACTGAAAATCATGGGAAGAAAATCCACAAGCCTGATAGAGGGACATGCATTATCTTCCTTCAGTTATAGATCTGTAAGGAATGAAAAAAAAACCAGAACCTTGGTATCCAAAGCTCTCATCTCTGGCACTTTTCTACCAGACAAACTTCTGTAGGTCACCTGAGTATGGATCTGTAGTCAGTTATTTTGAGTGCGTAGTTTTTACGTTCCTCAAAGTACAACAGACCAGCGTCATCATACAAGGATTTTTTGCGTCTCTCCATCCCCTTCTAAGAATGTATCTTTAATCCTTTGTATCAGGCTGATAGTTTTGTTTTGCCTTCTGTTATCTCTACTAGAAATGAATTTGCACCAATCTACCCTTTACTATTATCTGGTATTGCAGGATGATACTGTTTTCCAAATAAGAAACATACATGACAGTTCCATAAATAATGTAAGGCAGGACCTTATCTGTCATAGACTAGAGTAATTCTCTTTATTTCAGAGAAGCTGTGACAATTTACACCAGCTAACAATGTAACTAAATAACTCCTAAGGTCGTGACAGATTTTTTGTTATGCCTTGATCTGCCAAGCAGGGGAATGGGGGACAACATCTGTGAGTCCTAACCTTCAAGGTGACGTATTTGAAATAAATCGTGTTCAAACCTTCTTTACAGTCAGAGAAACGATTGCCCTACAGCAATGGAAAGAAGCTGCGAAAAGAAATTGAGTATGAGAGGACTTGAAGTCACATAAAAGAATCTTTCTTTTTTGCTTCAGCATTGTCTGTGCTTTTAGGTGTTTGTATCACATGCTGGTGACCTTGAAAATAGGTGTAGGAAGAATTTATTTTTCCTTTGGATAGTAGTAATTTTTAAATGGCTTTTTTTTTTTAGACAACTTTATTGAATAGTGATTCTAACAGGCTGTTGCCCCAGACATAGTTTAAGCAGAGAATTAAGATCAAAGTCCACATTTGCAGGCATGATTTGTAGCCTTGTCTTACTTATTGTACCCTCTCCTCAGCCAGTATTTCCTGTAAAAATGAAAATAACACTTTGTGACTCTTAATCATATGAAAAATAAGGTGGGTTGCAACCATTTTTATACTTTCACATCAGTAATTTTTCATTTGTTTTCAAAGCATCTTTTGCTCTGATAGACAAGTAAGCTAACCACCTAGGGCTTCAAAGTGTGCAACAGGGGTACTAGGCACTGGAGTTTGTGATGAATTCAGTTCTTGTCATATACCACCTGCCAGGGTGCATAACAGATCTGTAATGTGTTTCTTACCTTTTACTGTGCAGTAAATAGATTGATAGATTAGGTCTGAGACCAGTGAACCATGGCATCAGAGGTTTGCTGGAAGGAGTTTATTACTCTTTAATATTATTCTTGGTCTGGTGTCAGCCAAGAGGGATGAGCTAGATTATCTGAAAGTAAGCTGGATGCCAAAATCAGCATTCTCCTCATTTATCCACCTTGGTCTTCACAACATCTACTGTATGTGTTAGGAAGGTTATTATGAGTGCCTGATGGAGACATTTTGTTTCTCTGCCTTTTAATTTGTCTGCTAGCGTTAGAACTAATTACTAGACGCTGAAGAGACTATTTCACTGTTTACGGTCACAGCAAATCAATTGGCTGTGCTATATGGACAAAAAGGAAATACAGAGTAGAGTGACATGGCTACAATTTGTCAATGTTTTCTTTACCACCAGGGAAAGTATAGGTCATCTTAGCTTGGGTGATCAAGTGTAGAGAAAAACAGATGTGCAAAGAAAGTGCAGAAAGGCAAAGTCATAACAAGGTTATAGTTCATGTGTTGTACCTTGCCTTGAGTAGTAATTATGCATAGATTACCTGTGATGACATGGAATTTCCAGGATGTCAATCTCACTTAGTTTCAGTTCACAGCTGGAATGACTACAATTGCTACTCTTGTCATTTGTGGGATGGATGGGAACGCTACAGTTTCATTTCTGTACTTTCAGTTTGAAATGATGATAGTATACCCATCATTTTGGGGATCAAAAGCTAAATATTTTCCTGAATTTGCTTTCAATTAATCACTGACCTGACTGCTTTAAAGATAATGAAGTATTACATTATGATAAATTATCTATGACAGTTTGTCATAGAGTAGGGCTGGCCACATTTCTGTTGATGCAGTCCAGGACATAGTTTACTCTCTGGTCTGCAAGTGCAGCAGCTCATGTTGAGCTTCCCATCCACCAGCACTCTCAAGTCCTTTTCTTCAGGGCTGCTCTCAAGCCAGTCACTGCCCAGCCTATATCAGTGCCTGGAATTGCCCAAACCTAGATGCAGGACCTGGCACATGGTCTTGTTAAACTTCATGAATCATAGAATCAATCAGGTTGGAAGAGACCTCCAAGATCATCCAGTCCAACCTAGCACCCAGCCCTATCCAGTCAACCAGACCATGGCACCGAGTGCCTCATGCAGTCTTTTCTTGAAGACCTCCAGGCACGGTGACTCCAGCATCTCCCTGGGCAGCCCATTCCAATGCCAATCACTCTCTCTGGGAAGAACTTTCTCCTAACATCCAGCCTAGACCTCCCCTGGCACAACTTGAGACTGTGTCCCCTTGTTCTATTGCTGGTTGCCTGGCAGAAGAGGCCACCCCCCACCTGGCTACAATGTCCCTTCAGGTACTTGTAGACAGCAATGAGGTTGGTATGGGCCATTATCTTCATCATCACCTAGAGAATGGTCTGTTGTTATGGACCAAATTTGATTGTACCGTGAATACTGTTACCTAAGCTAGCTCCCACCCTCTCAATTTTTCTATCATCTGCATGTTCCTTACAAAGGAGAAATTGTCACTTCCTTCAGTGTGCTAAACTGGGCAATTCCTGAAGTATAACCAAAAAGTAAAGGAAGTTCATTGTTAGTTGCTTTATGTCAGACATATCACCTCAATACTTGGCAGTTGCAGTCGCCCACTAGTGATTATTTTTTCCTATAATTCTTAACAGAATAAAATCTTTGTTACTAGGGAAGGACATAAATATTAGCTGTAGAGAAAAATCCAACCCACTGCAATTTGTCTACACTCTCTAAAAGTAAGGCAAACAAATCCCTGTTTATTTGCTTTGCAAATAATACAGTTTATCTGTACACCCACCATCTATCTTACTGCTCAATGCAGCTCATAGGCAGAAACTGTTGTTTGATACTGGTTCTATTACTGTGTTAATATCTTAGATCCAATTCCTTTACCAAACAAAGAGTTGGGATTTTTTTCTATAGAGAACTCTGTGAGCAAAACCAGTAACATTTATAGCTTGCATTTTAAAGTGCAAATTTCGAGTTCAATATGTTGTATAAATATTTGTCACTTACAGTGCCTTTTGGCTTTGTTTTGCTTGTCAGGCATTCTGGCAGGTGACAGTTTCTAGAAGATCCACAACCGCTTGGTGAATGTTTTTGGCAAGGTTCTCTCAACTGTAGGCAACAGCCTGAAAGAAAGTTTATGTTGAGATGTTTAGTTTAGCCATTGATTGATTGCCACGGTGAGCCGACTACACCTGGAAACTGAGCTTTCCCTACTGGCGTGGTTTTGAAAGTGAAGCATTCAGATAATTTGTGATGATAGGAAAAAGAGGGAAACATTCAGATAATTTGTGATGATAGGAAAAAGAGGGCTGCAGAAAAGGATGGTAAGGCAAAGCAACAGGCAAAAAGAGCTCTGTCACATGGAAAGAGCAAAAGTGAAGGTAGGACTATCATTGCATGCTAAACCATAAGAGATGTTAACTATGTGAGACAGGGTTCATCATACCCCAAAAGTAATGTGTTTCTCTTGAGATAGTACATCAAGGTTTGTGCTGGCCTGCTGGTTTATGTTCTCCTTTCAACATTATGTCAGGTTCCATTGTGCATGGGAAAAAAATCTTCTGCTGACTGTTAAGGCAGGCTACTAGTACTGTGAGGTGAATGATGGAGTTGGCTTGCCTCGTATATTTTAAGTAGATATGATATTGTCTGCTGTACACCAAGGAAAGAACAATTAAGGCATTGCATTTTTATTTAGAAATATTTTTCCTGCTAGAATATCCTGCATTAAGAGTCACTGCAGGAATCACACTGTAAACACTTTGTGGTTCCTTTAGGATTTCTGTAACTAAGAAAGGTAAAGAAAATGAAATAAACATATTAGATTATTTAGCAAAGATTTAAGGCAAAGGTTCTTATGTTCAAAAAGTGCCATTGACAAGAGGGAATTACTGAGGTAGTAGACAGTGGAATGAATGACAATTAGTTGCAAATGTTAAATAAAAAGAGAACTAAAAATCATGCAGATATACAGATCTGAGGTTGTTCAGCCTGGAGAAGAGGAGCCTCGGGAGGACCTTATTGCTGTCTACGACTACCTGAAAGGAGGTTGTATCTGGGTGGGGGTTGGTCTCATCTCCCAGGCAACCAGTGACAGAATGAAGGGACACAGTCTCAAGCTGCTTCAGGAGAGGTTTAGGCTGGATGTTAGGAAGAAATTCTTTGCAGAAAGAGTGATTGGCATTGGAATGGGCTGCCCAGGGAGGTGGTGAAGTCACTGTTCCTGGGAGTGTTTAAAAGAGTCTGGATGAGGCACTTAGTGCCATAGTTTAGTTGATTAAGTGGTGTTAGGTGATAGGTTGGGTTTGATGGTCTCAAAGGTCTTTTCCAACTTCACTTCTGTCATTCAAAAGACTTTGATATACACAATCTTGACTGCAAGAGTGGTGGAACACTGGAACAGGTTGCCCAGGGAGGTGGTTGAAGCCCTATCCCTGGAGATATTCAAGGTGAGGCTTGACAGGGCTTTGGGCAACCTGATCTAGTTGAGAATGTCCCTGCTTACTGTGGAGGGGGTTGGACTAGATGACCTTTAGAGGTTCATAGAATCAACCAGGTTGGAAGAGACCTCCAAGATCATCCAGTCCAACCTATCCCCTGCCCTATCCCATCAACTAGACCATGGCACTAAGTGCCTCATCCAGTCTTTTCTTGAAGACCTCCAGGGACGGTGCCTCCACCACCTCCCTGGGCAGCCCATTCCAATGGGAAATCACTCTCTGTGAAGAGGTTCCTTCTGACCCAAACCATTCTTTGTTTCTGTGATATTACCATGCAGAAAAAAATAAATCACTGGAGTGTAGGCTATCTTTATTTGCTTTTTTAAAGAGCTAGACAGCCACATGAAGCAGAAAATTCTTTGTTGCATTGGATTTGCAGAATGCTTTAGTCTTCATCATCAGAGAACAAGCAGAGGATTTTATTCTCTTTATCTCTTTTTCTTTTTAATAGAGAAGAAACTTGAGAATATTAAAAATGTATTGTTAAACTTTTAAAAAAGATCCAAAAACATGTGCCAAGTTCAGGTTCTGAGAGGCTTGTAGGGAGACTTGAAGCACTACCTACACAGCAAATAATACTCTTCCATACATATTTTTAATAGCATGCTTTCATCTTCCTCTAGTAATACAGTCTTTACTCCAACTTCATCAAAGACCCTATGGCTCATAAATATTCAGAGTTTAAAGAAATTGTGCAGATTTTGTTTTAAAGTCAATATTGAGTTTGTTAATGAAAATGGCTCAGTTAATTAACTAGATGGCATCCTAAACTGAACTTATATGAAACTCTTTCTTACACTGATTGTTTTTCATGAAGAAATGATGCATAAAAATTGACTTCTCCCCCTTCTACTTTTAAATCAGGTTTTTTGTATATACTCTAGGGATGGTGATTTTAAGCAGATAGAACCTTATGAACAGTGACTGTAAGAATTGCTATTTTATGCAAGCATCTTCCTAGTGTGATAGAAGTGTCAGGTGTGATTTTTCATTAAGTCTGGGTGGAAGCTTGCATTTAATAGTTGCAATGAGTTAAGATATTTCTTTATTGTAGAAGGACAATATAAACTGCTGCTTTCAGTCCAGTTATGCTGTGGGCTGTTTGCAGTGTAGTCAGCTATTTCCTTTTTCCCTAATACTTCTCTTTTTTCTCAGAAGTGGAATTGTAAAGTAAAAGCTGCATCTTGTTGTACATTTAGTAAGGAAAGCAATTTTTCAAACCTGGCCTTATCCTCTAAGACCATTTTCATAAAGTGTTTTGTATACTATGTGGTCCTTCCCAAGCCAAGCATATATGGAAATCATTACCAGCATTCACAGCTACTCTGCAACATACTTTTGCTCGTATTCTTTGCAGCTTATTGTCCTTTATCACAGCCTACATATGAAGAAAGCTAAATTTTAATCCCCTGTCAAATTCATCAAAATAAGATGCTTTCATTAGTGCTGTTCTGTTCTTGAGAGGTTGGTGAAGCAGCTAGCAAGAGAAAGGGATAACTCATCTAATACAGAGGGGAAATAATAATAATAGAAAACAGAACAGAGAACAATTTCCCTCTACTGTTAAAATGATGCAGTTTGGGATTTCTTTTTTCTCAGCACACTGAGGTGAAAATTCTTTGTCTTCTTTTTTGACAAATGACATATTGAGGAGATGCATCTCCTGATCTCTGTTCCCAATCAACTGAATAATTTCAGTGGCTTTCCTTACTTTCCTCAGCAGCTGTTGATAATGATATCAGTGCCTTACTAGTAATATAAATTCATTCATTTTCATTCATTTGCAATAACATTTCTGACTTCTTCAAGACTGTTCCAAATTTTTCATTCCTTCTTACTCTCTATACATGAATAGTATCAACTGCTTCATTTCGAGCATTGTTCCTGAATTACAAAATTGAACTCTTAAATCCACAGCTATTTTTTTATTGATACTGCTTTAATTGAATCTGCTTTCTGGATGTCCATAATGAATTAAACACAAAATGTGATTTTCCATCAAGTGATGTATTTATCCAAGTTCTTTCACCCTTTATACTTACTGTTAAGAATTGATATTCCTTTTCATCGATTCAGCTCTAATTCATCTGGAAGTGCATGCACATAACTGTGCATAGGATCTAGGAAGGGCAGGAGAGTCCTGGCACTGGAGTTGGCAGGGCTCATTAGGCGGGCTTTAAACTAGGTCTGAAGGGGGTGGGTGAGGAAATTACTCTCTCTGAGAAGGAGAGAGATGGAAGGAAACTAAGGACAATTGAATCGAGAGCCCAGCTGAAGTGTATCTACACCAATGCACGCAGCTTGGGTAACAAACAGGAGGAATTGGAAGTCCTGGTCCACCAGGGGGACTACGATGTAGTTGCCATTTCAGAAACTTGGTGGGACGACAGACATGACTGGGCTGTTATACTGGAGGGATATAACCTTTTCAGGAGAGATAGGCAAGGGAGAAGAGGAGGAGGGGTGGCCCTGTATATTAGAGAGTCACTCCATGCCATTGAGCTAGAAGTGAGGGATGAAGGGGTAGAGACCCTGTGGATTAAAATCAGAGGTAGGACTAATAAATCTGACATCCTGGTTGGAGTCTGTTACAGACCACCCAACCAGGATGAGGGAACAGATGAGATATTTTACAAACAGTTGGAGGCTGTCTCAAGATCTTCAGATCTTGTCCTTGTGGGTGACTTTAACCTGCCAGATATCTGCTGGGAACTTAATTCAGCAGAGAGGAGGCAGTCCAGGAGATTTCTGGAGTGCATGGAGGACAGCTTCATGACCCAACTGTTAAACGAGCCTACTAGGGGTCAAGCTCAGCTTGACCTGCTACTCTCCAACAGAGAAGGGCTGGTAGGAGATGTGATAGTGGGAGGCTGCCTGGGGTGTAGCGACCACGAGTTAGTGGAGTTTTCAATATACAGGGAGGTAGGGAGGCACTTCAACAAAACCTACACCTTGGACTTTAGGAGGGCAAACTTCAGTTTGCTCAAGGAACTTATTTCCAATGTCCCCTGGGCAGCAGTTCTTGAGAACAAAGGGGTCCAGGATGGTTGGACTTACTTTAAACAGGAGCTCTTGAAGGCACAGGAACTGGCAGTTCCCACATGCCGAAAGATGAGCCGCAGGGGGAGGCGACCAGCCTGGATGAGCAAAGAGCTCCTGAAGGAAGTGGGGGAGAAAAAGAGGGTATATCGCCTCTGGAAGGAGGGGAAGGCTTCTCCTGATGTGTTTAAGGAGGTAGCCAGACTATGTAGGAGAAAAATTAGAGGCTAAGGCTCAGCTAGAACTTAGGCTGGCCACTTCCGTGAAAGTTAACAAAAAACACTTTTATAAATTTATCAATGCTAAAAGGAAGGGCAAGAAGAGCCTCCACTCCTTACTGGACCAGGAGGGGAACACTATAACTGATGATGAAGCAAAGGCAGAGGTCCTGAATGCCTTCTTCGCCTCAGTTTTCAAAAGTAAGGAGAGAGGAGGAGGAGGCAAATGGCCTCTTAAACTGGGGGATGGGGTCGGGGAGCAGTGTGTTCCCCTGGAAATTCATGAGGAATTAGTTCAGGACCTGCTGAGCCATCTGGACACCCACAAGTCCATGGGACCAGATGGGATCCATCCCAGGGTGCTGAGAGAGCTGGCAGCTGAGCTGGCCAAGCCACTCTCCATCATTTTCCAGCAGTCCTGGCTCACCGGAGAGGTCCCAGGAGACTGGAAAATGGCCAACGTGGTCCCCATCCACAAAAAGGGTCGGATGGAGGAACCTGGGAACTACAGACCCGTCAGCCTGACCTCAGTGCCAGGGAAACTGATGGAGCAGGTTCTCTTGGGGCCAATAACTGCGCACCTGAGGGATGGCAAAGATCTCAGGTCCAGCCAGCATGGGTTTAGGAAGGGCAGATCCTGCCTTTCTAACCTGATCTCCTTCTATGATCAGGTGACCCGCTTGGTGGATGTGGGGAGGCCTGTGGATGTGGTCTATCTGGACTTCAGCAAGGCCTTTGACACTGTCCCCCACAGCAAACTGCTGGCTAAGCTGTCAGCCCGCGGCTTGGATGGTAACACTCTGTGCTGGGTTAGGAACTGGCTGGAGGGCCGGACCCAGAGAGTGGTGGTGAATGGTGCCACATCCAGCTGGCGGCCAGTCACTAGTGGTGTCCCTCAGGGATCAGTGCTGGGCCCCATCCTCTTTAACATCTTCATAGATGATCTGGATGAGGGCATCGAGTCAGTCATCAGCAAGTTTGCAGATGACACTAAGCTGGGGGCAGATGTGACTGAGCTGGAGGGCAGAAGGGCTCTGCAGCGGGACCTTGACCGCCTGCACAGATGGGCAGAGGCCAATGGGATGGGGTTCAATAGCTCAAAGTGCAGGGTGCTGCACTTTGGCCACAACAACCCCATGCAGAGATACAGGCTGGGGTCGGAGTGGCTGGAGAGCAGCCAGACAGAGAGGGATCTGGGGGTACTGATTGATACCCGCCTGAACATGAGCCAGCAGTGTGCCCAGGTGGCCAAGAGAGCCAGTGGCATCCTGGCCTGCATCAGGAGTGGTGTGGTCAGCAGGAGCAGGGAGGTCATTCTGCCCCTGTACTCTGCACTGGTCAGACCACACCTCGAGTACTGCGTTCAGTTCTGGGCCCCCCAGTTTAGGAAGGACACTGAGATGCTTGAGCGTGTCCAGAGAAGGGCGACGAGGCTGGTGAGAGGCCTCGAGCACAAGCCCTACGAGGAGAGGCTTAGGGAGCTGGGGTTGTTTAGCCTGGAGAAGAGGAGGCTCAGGGGTGACCTTATTGCTGTCTACAACTACCTGAAGGGTGGTTGTGGCCAGGAGGAGGTTGCTCTCTTCTCTCAGGTGGCCAGCTCCAGAACAAGAGGACACAGCCTCAGGCTGCGCCAGGGGAAATTTCGGCTCGAGGTGAGGAGAAAGTTCTTCACTGAGAGAGTCATTGGACACTGGAATGGGCTGCCTGGGGAGGTGGTGGAGTCGTCGTCCCTGGGGCAGTTCAAGGCAAGGTTGGATGTGGCACTTGGTGCCATGGTCTAGCCTTGGGCACTGTGGTAAAGGGTTGGACTTGATGATCTGTGAGGTCTCTTCCAACCTTGGTGATACTGTGATACTGTGATCTGTGAAATAACTAACTAAAACTCAAGTAGGAAATATCAGTGGAAAACTGGAGCATGTGAATGATCAAGGAGATTTGTACTGCCAAGATGAGCATATGGATCATTTTGCATCAAAGTAATCAGATTGGTATGGGGATGGAAGGAACAGAATGGTATGTCATTTAGGCTTCTTGTGAAGGAGGATCATCCAAGACATGAGGTTCAGATGGAACAGAAACAAGCAATAAAATTAATTTTAGAATTCATAAGGAGAGCAATTAAAAATATTTAGATAAAGCTCTGGGCTTTGAAAATATGCAATTATCCAAATTTCACAGTGTAGTCTCATGTTTTGCAAGATGTTATCATTTCTATGCTGGTAATTTATTGTAGGTTTTTTAGCAAAAATTGGAGTTCATGGGAAAGAAGTGGGAAATATCTCATAGTTAAATGAAGTACTGTGAAGTGCTGTGAAGACCAGAGTCAGTTGGTATAGTTAGGTTCTTCCCCTGCCTCCCAATTTAGAGCTTAAATACATTCTATTATTCTGTTGCTCGTCTTCCAATTAAATTAATTAACATCTGAACTAAAGTACAACATTTGAGAAGCATCATGTGTTTGAGATTAATGTTTTGGCAGGTATCATTGAGATGATATAGTTCTTTGGTGCTGAAATCAGAGTTTTTTCTCTGAAGGAATAACTTATACTTCTTGTGCTTTGCACTTGCAAATCCTTTTTGCCTTAAGTTGCAACCAAGGTACCTTTTCAGTGCTGATCTGCTGCAAAATCAGGGAAAGTTGACAAGATTTTAGCCAAGGGCTAAGGAAGATATTCCAACTGCAGTTATAATTTCTTCTTTCCCCCACTTCCCTTTGTGCCCTGTCTTCTTTGCCAAGCCTGTAACACTCTTTAATCAGGCATGTGTTTGGCCTTAGACAGCGAAATGAAAATCTCTCACATTTGGGCTGATTTTACTCTTCTGCAGGTTTTGCCCTATGGACACTGTTTCTATTGGTCTTCCCCCTTAGAAAAGGCTATCAGACTTCCTCTGATAAATTTAATGATCTTTCTTGAATAGAAGAGAGAGAGATGAGGAATCAAATGAGATGTAACTGAGTAAACATAGGGTGGATACCTCTGAGGCATAAAATGAATAAAAAGAGGATGAGGGAAGAGATGATGGCAAAAGCAAAACTGTAGAAGAGGGAATTGGACTGGGGTAGTAGCTGTTGCTCACTCATCTCTGAATACATTAAGCAGCCCAGAGCCAGCAGGGCAGTGGGATGAGCCTAGGACTTGCCAGCATCTGCATTCCACCTCAGGGGTGAAACTGCTGGAAATGCGAATAACAAGCTTGAAAGACTGTAAGTTAAAAAGTAGAGAAGTTTGTGGAAGCTCTTTCTCCTTGTGTTCTTTTCTGTCACAGAAAGGTTAGAAATCTGGACACTCAATGTCCATGTCCGTTACTCCATGGAGGTTTGACCAAATTATGCTACTGGTGGATTGCAGAATTAACTCTAGAAACAAGCTGTCCCCCAGCAGGCAGTCTGCAGCAGTGCCTTGCCTTGAGAGGTGGCTCTGTAATTACCTTAAACCCATCAGGCTCTAATTCAATCAAGCAGATTGAGTGTTCAGTATCAGAGCTTAAAAAAACCTGAAAGGCAAGCAAACAAAATCCCTGAGATGTGGAATCTAAAAATCTTATTCCCCCACAGTGGCAGGTAAAGTTACCTGGATTTTACAAGGTTATGCCTTGTTAAATGCTTATCCATGCTAAACGCTTGTCTGAGCTTTGCTGTAACCTTAACCTGGGTTTGAGTGAACTCCTTCATGTATTTATTTGCTGTTTCTCTTTTTATCTCAGTGGTAGGAGTAACTGATGTTAATTTTCTCTATGTAATGAACTGATTCAATTTGACTTAAATTTTCTTTTTTCATATTAAAAATACTATAATTCTATATTTGTGCTATAATTTTAAAGCAGGACTAAACTTGTGAGAAGAGCCTGCATTTCTTTACATCACAAGTTACCCTTTACTCTAGGTGGGATTTATTTTGCTTTCTCCTCTGTGGTTATTTTTTGAAAACAATAGGTTGAAGGACAGTCTGTCACCAAAATCTAATCCTTCATCTGTTCTTCTGAATTGAATATATCTTAGTACATCACTGGTTAATTCCACCCCCAAAACCCCACTATTCAAAATTTTCTTTCTCTGTCTTGTGGTAGACCAAATATTCTCAATTAGTATTGATTGGAAGGAGATTCATTTAAATCTCAGATCTTCAGAAGTCAGCTTGGATTTTTGTCTGCCTGTGACTACCCATATACTTTCAGTAGTATTTCTGTGGAATTTGCTTACATTAATATTAAAGCTACTAAACACTGGAGATTAACATTCCAAAGTTGTAAGAAAGATGAAACTAATCTGTGAAATTAGGCCAAGGTCTGCATAGATACTGAGTTAACACATAAGGGAACATGTGCATTTCTAAGTGTTTTCTTTCATATCTGGGGCCTTTCTGGAATAGGAGAGTTTTTATTATATTTAGGGAGATAAAAAAAGTAATTTGACTCACATGTTAAATTTTTATTAAATAGGATACTATGGGGTGGCTGTAGTGAGCAAGGAGATCATTTAATATATGGCAAATCAGCTTCTTGAATTCCAAATAGCACTTACCAGGGACCGTGTGGGCAGTAGGACAAGGGAGGTTATCATTCTCCTGTACTCAGCACTGGTTAGGTCACACCTTGAGTACTGCATCCAGTTCTGGCCTCCTCAATTCAAGAGAGATGTTGAGATACTGGAACGTGTCCAGAGAAGGGTGATGAAGCTGGTGAGGGGCCTGGAACACAAACCCTATGAGGAGAGGCTGAAGGAGCTGGGGTTGTTTAGCCTGGAGAAAAGGAGGCTCAGAGGTGACCTCATTGCTGTCTGCAACTACCTGAAGGGAGGCTGTAGCCAGGTGGGAGTTGGTCTCTTCTCCCAGACAACCAGCAACAGAAAAATGGGACACAGTCTCAAGTTGTGCCGGGGCAGGTCTAGGCTTGTTATCAGGAGGAAGTTCTTGCCAGAGAAAGTGATTTCCCATTGGAATGGGCTGCCCAGGGAGGTGGTGAAATCACCACTGCTGGAGGTGTTCAATAAAACACTGGATGAGGCATTTAGGACCATGGTCTAGATGACTGGATAGGGCTGCGTGCTAGGCTATAATTCCTCTAAGTGCTTCATTGTTGCTGGATTGAAACTATCCCATTCATTGATTTGTCATTTCTAATATTCTTGGCAGAGAAGAATGTGAGTAGTTAAATATCTGACTGTTTTGAATGCCAAATGACAGAAATAAGTCACCTGATCAGTACTGATGGTATATTTCTGCATTATTTTTCCTTTCTCCATATGTCTATTTGTGAATATTGTACTCAAGTGACAACTCTAAGTACCTTGTAAGAAAATACATAGATATTTAGATCATATCATATCATAGAACACCTTATATCATAGAATCAACCAGGTTGGAAGAGACCTCCAAGATCATCCAGTCCAACCTAGCACCCAGCCCTAGCCAGTCAACTAGATCGACGAGATGGAGAAATGTTAGAAATGATCCAAGTCTTGTTTTCACCATTTCTTTTCCTGAATAAAAAGTTACCTTTTAAAGCAGTGTAATAGACTGCTTTAAAAGGTAACTTTTTATTCAGGAAAAAAAAAAAGCTTTAGAAAAAATTGCTGATGCTTGGGCTTGATGTTTTTTTTTGTTTTGCCTGAGGTGGTTTTGTGTGTACACAAGTGTCTGGTTTTTAGGTTTTGAGTGAGTTGTGGGGTTTTGGTTTTTTGATTTTATTTTCCAGTTTGGGGTGATTGGGTTGGGGTTTTTTTGTGATTTGGGTTGGAGTTTTGTATTTTTTTTAGTGTGTTTGGGGTTTTTTTGTTGGGTTTACTTTGTGGGTTTTTTTTGTTGTTGCTTATAGGAAAGAGTCTGTTTTAACTGACTTGCAAGATACCAACCACAGTAATTTGATTAGTGGTTCTATTCTTTCTTTTCCTTCTTATCACTGTACAGACCTTTTGTTTTAATATATAAGTGTGTCAGTATGTAGTGTTATATTGCTTTATCTAAGACTTCTTTTTTTACACACACCTAAAAATAATTTCTCATATTATTTTCAGGTGTCCAAAGATCTTCCAGAGAAACAAAAAGAAATAGAGATTCTGCTAAAGGATTTCATCGATCTTGATCAACAACTAAATCAGGTGATATTGTGGGTAACGCCTGTCAAGAACCAGCTGGAGCTTTACAACAAAGTGGGTCAGCCAGGAGCTTTTGATATTAAGGTAAAATTTCTTCCATTTTTAAAAAGAATCATGAGGTTTAGTAGTCAAAATGTCAGTTGCAGCATTGTCTGTATGGTTTGCATTAACAATATAGCTTTGAGACAGAAGTCAGCCACGAGTCCCAAAAATTCTATGAATTAAGGGAGGCTTTTATTCTTTTCCATAAAATGATTTCTAGTTGTGCTGGTTTGAGGCCAATTGGAATATTTTAATGACAAAAATTAGATCATTGGTTGTGAAAAGAAAATAATGGTGAAGTTTGTATCATTCATTGGTTTGCTGAGAGGAATAAAAAGCTAAAGGGTAAATAATCTTATCCATGCTGGTCTATGATGCTGGTTCTGTTTGCTTCCTCTTAACTCTGATGTTTTCTCCATTAATCTTGGCTAACAGAATACAACATAAGCTTTGCTACTTGTTTTGTTTGTTTCTCTGGAAAAGTAGAGGGAGAAAGATTGGGTAACTTTGAGCCCTTCTGGGCAGTTTCCTTTGTCCAGGAGGGAGTTTAAGTTTCTGTATTATTACATATTTGTATATAATTGCAAATACTTGTAAATGTATTGTGTATATATGCTTGTATGTTTTGTTTTGCTGTAAATATAGCTTCATCTTACTTCCAAGCCTTCTGGTAAAATTCAGTAGTGGGGGAGGGGGAAAGTTCCTAACCCATGTCACTAGTGAAAGGGCAGTGAAAGTGCCAGTGATTCCAAGGTGAAATATAATCTGTGCATATAATCTAGCATTTTGGCCATATCATCGACATGAAAAAAAAAAGTAGCCCCAAAATTTGATACAGCAAATTTTAATGCTAAGTGAACTAAAATTCAGAATATCAGTGTTGGACAATTTAAACTTTTTCAATCCACTTAATATGACCATATGAAAATAATGTTAGGGCTATATGATGGTCCTCATATTGCAAGTAAAGATATCTAATGGCATAAGTAGCATTCCGGTAGTCAATATTTGCCATTGGAATGGGCTGCCCAGGAAGGTGGTGGAGTTGCCGTCCATGGAGGTGTTGAAGAAAAGCCTGGCTGAGGCACTTAGTGCCATGGTCTAGATGACTGGATAGGGCTGGGTGCTAGGTTGGACTGGATGATCTTGGAGGTCTCTTCCAACCTGGTTGATTCTATGACCTTGTAATTATGAGCAAAATACTTGTACTCTGGTCCTTGATATGTATTTAAGTATTTTAAGAATGCTTGTTTATGGCTTGCGTGAGGCCAGAGAAATCAGGGGTGAAAAATGTTGATTAGAATCATCTGGCCTGCTGGGGCTATCCATAGACCTTTTGTCTTTGTATTTTGTCTATTCATATATGATCTTAACTTCACATGAACTAGGGGGATATTTCAAATGCAGTAGCTTTTTGAAATCCATGAAATTTCTTTTGGTTTCTTGTCAACTAAGCATCTTGTTCATCTAATATTAAACAAAAAAAAACAAAAAACAAAACATGAGGTTTGTATTGATTTTGATTCAATTTTCAGGAAAAAAGAAGGAAATTATGCAAATTCTATTGCCTTGTGTGAAGTTAAACATCTTCAGAAGCAAGTGGTATTTGATTTTTACCAAGCATGTTTATTAAATTAATTTACAAGAAGTATTTAATATGAAAACATCTTCTATGTCATATAATCATATCATATAAGCAGGGAATCTCAAGTCCTGTTGCAGTCCTATAACTGACAGAATGAGTTCAGCAGTGACATTCATTCCCTTTTTATTAGATAAAATTAGGTATGGCTCATTAGAATTGTTTGTATGTGTACTGAAAGAGTGATGGAACTTTGCTTTCAAGAAATTTGTCCTTAATTTCTTTAACTTTTTTTTTTTCATTCTGTCTCCTTTATTTTTACAGTGTTTCTACCATTAAATTTCACTTAAGAGGGGGGCTAGATTATAAGAGATTTGCTTTCTGCTTTGCTCTTTCAATCCTCTTTTGATAGTCTGATAGGAATATTTCTGAAAAAAAAAACCTGTTGAAAGTAGAGAAAACATTCTTTGAAAATCAGTACTTGTGAAGTGATGGGATTAAATCATGTGTTTCTGGAAAGCTCCAAAGAAAGGCAAATGAAGTTTCTGTCCATGAAAAGGCCTGACATATTTCTTTTATGGATAAAGTTAGATTACTTAGATTTAAAGCTTAACCAGTTTTCATTGTAGATGAAACAACTAGTTGTTTATCCTGTTGTAAGGGCTGTAAGCAAATGAAGTGTGTTAGCTTTTATCTCTGTGTTTTCTATCTGGATTGTCTTTATACAGTGAAGGTTTGACATCTTAAAATGTTGTCATCTGAAGGCTTATCCAGACTGTAATTTACTCCAAGATCAGAAACTCTTACATTAAAGACTCCATATTAAGTATCTCTGTAGGCAAATGGGATACTTACAACTTTTTAAAGGTTAAGAATAAGCATATTAGAAGTTTAAAAACTGTTAGTCATGACAAAACCCACAACAAAATGAACACCTATAACTCAGGAAAGCAGCCTGTTTGTGGCAATACTGAGTTTTATGCTCAACTTCAAACACATATTATAGAGCCATGCTAAGATGCTGTCCTACACTGGCTCAAACACATTCATACAGATGATTCTAAGTCATTGTTGATGTGATTATGTATATTTTTTAGTTACTATCCTGTAGAGCTAATGTTACCTTTAAAAAAATAAGGAAATCTTCATAATTACTTATGGAAAGGATTCAACAAAGTCTTTTGTCCTGGGGTTTCCAAATAGTGTATAAATATTCAGCGTTTGTTCTACCACCATGTAACATCCTTCTTGTATATCCAGAGGACACTGAGGTATCATCTGTTGGATTTAATAATTGTGTGATTCTGATGGCCACCTAGTAAACAGTTATTAATATCCTTAGAAAAGAGATGAGGTGAGAAATCTTACAGAGAGTCTTTTTGCTATTCTAAAAACTTGGAAGGTAGGAAGTTGAGATTTAGACCTGACAATCAAACCTGTGAATATAGCACTTGAGAGAAAAAGGTTAGACTCATGTAACTTCTCAGGGGAAAAAAAAAACAGGTTATTTTTGTTTCAGGATTTACAATCATAACTTACAAATTTAGGTTTCATCTGGGACATTGTATTTTATGAAATTACTGTCAGTGTTCTCCATACTCATACTGAGCCTGCAAGACAATGTTCTTCTCTTTTCAGCTATTAAATCCACTCCTATATATATATATATATTGTTTTCTGTGGGTGTTTTTTTTTCTTTTGGCAAAATAGTTCCAAAGCTGACTTTAAGTGGTGAAGATCTGGATGTAAATTTCAAGTACTGTAAGGATATTCACTTTTGATAGCCACAAAATACTGAGTGTTAGAAGATTTCTGGCTTTAGAAACAGATGAAAATCGATGATGAGAAGAACAGGCGGGACAGGACAGGTAGGAAAGAAAGAGGACAGAAATATTTGTCATCCAGAGAAGGGCGACAAAGCAGGTGAAAGGCTGAGGGAGCTGGGGTTGTTTAGCCTAGAGAAGAGGAGGCTCAGGGGTGACCTCATTGCTGTCTACAACTAGCTGAAGGGACATTGAAGCTAGGTGGGGGTTGGCCTCTTCTCCCAGGCATCCAGCAATAGAACAAGGGGACACAGTCTCAAGTTGTGCCAGGGGAAGTATAGTCTGGATGTTAGGAGGAAGTTCTTCCCAGAGAGAGTGATTTGCCATTGGAATGGGCTGCCCAGGGAGGTGGTGGAGTCACCGTGCCTGGAGGTCTTCAAGAAAAGATTGGATGAGGCACTTGGTGCCATGGTCTAGTTGACTGGATAGGGCTGGGTGCTAGTTTGGACTGGAAGATCTTGGAGGTCTCTTCCCAACCTGGTTGATTCTATGATTTCTGTTTTACATGAATGCAATGAGTTCCTTTAAGAAGTTAGCTATCTTATATTAATATACCTGTTTTAAAGCAGCAAGGTACTTTTATTTTTCTTTGCCTATAGCAAATTTCAGTTACAGAAATATGTGGCAGCTGAAATTAAACTTGATGCACTAACCAAAGGGCATCTGAAACACTAATTAGAATTATTCTGACAGAATTTTCTAAAACACAGTAATTTATTTCTTTCAAAAGTGTAGTAACCTTTACTTTTGGCATGCTGCTATAATGTGGTAACTAACATCCCAGTTTTCTCCACAGAGAAGGCGAAATAATTAATGCATATCCTTATCAGAGAATGTTTTAATCTTTTAAATAATATTGATCTATATAATACATGTGTAATGAATACATAAAGAATATCTGTGAATTTCACTTGTAAATTTCATATGAAATTGCAGTCTCTGTGAATTTACATGGATTTAAAAGCTCATACACTAGCACTTGTGCAAAAATCAACTGTTAAAAGAAGTCTCTTAAGTTTACAGTTAAAGAAAGATTAAATGAATGGAGAAGAAGTGTTAACCTTTAACCGTGTCACAAAAGTGGTTCTATGAGGGTAACGAAGGAGCTTGCAAAGTAGAAATTCTCACATATTATTATAGAGAACATCAAAAAAACAGTAGAACTTTTAAGACCCATCTATATATAATTGGGTTTGATGACGGGTAGATTAAAACTTCTATCACTCTTAACACTACATCTGTATTTGTAAGTGACCATTTTTGGACCTAAAGATCAACTGATGGAACACAGCTCACATATGCTCAGCAAAATTCTTACTTTCCAAAGAAGGTAATTGCACTGAAAATATTTGTTGCTGCATTTGTGCATATATTCAGTATACACATCTATATATTTTTTTTTAGTATACATATATATATTATATACATATATAATATTTATATTCAGTGCTTATATTCTGTGCACATTCAGTATACATTAGCATATTCTTCAACCTAGGCAACAGTGGCTAACATTCTGTTAGGTATCCTTTTTATCATAAATATTAATGTAAAAAAGGACCACTAAACCAAGCCTTCATAGACTGTTAAAATATTAAAATGTTATATGAAAGACCTGTTCTACAGAAATAGATTGCATGCTGACTTCGACTAGACAACTATTTGTTGTCTGTCAGAAACAGACATAGAATTAGTATAGAAGATACTGTTCTGATCCAGTCAGACCTGTTTCTGAATTATTCCCTCCTTGAACTGCAGCACACCTTTCTCAAAACCAAACAAACAAGCCAAGGCCATACTGGTTTCTAGCTTCCAGGTAAGGGCAGTCATCCACTTCTTGAGGTAAATAACAGCTGAGTTAAAAACCTGCACATTTTTCTTTGGCTGAGTTTGCCAGTGCATTGTTTGGCAAACTAGAGAGAACTTCAATACTGCATTAATAGATAGTAATCGAGTTTTCTGCTAAACTCTTGTTTGTTAACCACCAGTACTGTTGTTTTAATTTGAACAAGAGTGCAAATACAAAGTATCTAATTAGTATTAGTTTAAAAAAACAATTATAGTTGTGGTCAAAGCAATTATTTTTGCAGTCTTGATAATGTGGTTATCTTTTATCACAAGCTTATTTTGGCTGAGTCAGCTAATCAGAGTCTAAGTAGGTGGCAAATGTTCGTATTATGGAAGGTGTAGTTGCTTTTGCATTGTCTCCTTAATAGAATGTTTAAGGACATGTGCAAGCACTTTGAAATGCTTTTATCCTAATTCAGCCATCCAAACTTAATATACTTAAACCTTTTAGGGATATACTCTTCTGAATATGTGGATATAGACCTATATTTTACACTCTGAAATGGCTTTGCCTACGGCATCAACAATCTGTGGAGTTCCAGAGTTATGGCTAAAAGTAGTTGTGCAAGTACTGACCTTTATTTCCTCCTACTGACTTGTTTTGCTGAGATTTGTTTACTTCACCAACAAGAGGAATAGAGAACCCTGGAAGGGAGGATAACAAGTGAGGCTTCATGAGTTGCTTGGCAGCCTAAGAAGATAGCTTCAGAAGCTTTTTCTCTTGATATATCTGGATTTTCTTTTCCTCACAGTCCTCTTTAATCCCACTTCTAAGTATGATAGGACTCCCAAGGCATCAAGAATATTGATTATATATTCCCAGAACTTTTACTTATAAGGAAGAACCCCAGAAGGCTTCAAAGGACTGTTAGATTCAGAAGTCATGTTTCAGTCTAACAGGACTAGAATAATAGAGCTTTTTTAAATATATAAAAAGAAACTTGGTAAGACAGATTAGAAATAAAAGATTTTCCACCACAATCTACCACTACTGTGACTAAAATAAAATTAGTATTCTGCAATCTATTAAAGTCGTGGTGACATAGACAAAATTGCATCATTAGGTAACATGATTTTTTAGAATCCCAAATATGTAAAAAGTGGAAAGTTTGTTGTCTAGCAATGCAGAGATGAAGAAAAGCTAACAAATAGGCTAGTGCTAATAGGCAGTTGCTTGCTGCTATTTTTTAACAGTTACTACACATTGATTGCTGTGGTGTTTAGTATTTTAAATCTGTTTGTCTTGGTATGTTTGTCAAGTCAAAGTTTCTAAGGTCAGAAGCCCATTTTTTGATTGTAGAATTAATCTTATTAAATCAGTCAGAGAATCTATTAAGTAGCTTGGATCAAATGATGTGTCAAAGAGCATGTTTTATCCTTTGTGTATTTCATTTTAATCTATTTTACACACTGGAACATAGAAGGTTTTACCTCAACATGAGGAGAAACTTCGTTACAGTGAGGGTGATGGAGCACTGGAACAGGCTGCCCAGGGGGGTTGTGGAGTCTCCTTCTCTGGAGACTTTCAAAACCTGTCTGGTGTGATCCTTCTTGGCAGGTAGGTTGGATTTGATGATCTCTGGTGGTCCCTTCCAACCTCTAAGGCTCTGTGATAGCACATGTGAAAGATTCATAGAAAAAAAGATTTATTAGCAGAAGAAAATGCAGATGTTTACCCAACCCCATTCCATAATCCTCTATATTGTTCTGATGAAACATGCTGCACAGTGTTTAAAACTTCCAGAAATACTTTGCCACTACAACTATTTACTCTTCCAACATCAAATGGCCTGTAATGCTGAGTTTGATTCCTGTTCCCATATGGTTGAGAAGGAACTGAAGATGCTGTATTTCAGCCTCAACAGAAAACCCTACTCTGAATGTTCTGTATCTGATGATGGTGTTCCTTACTTTTGAGAGCTCAAAATCTTTAAGATGGAAGGAAGGAATTTTAGAGAGGACACCAGAGATTGGAGTGAGGTAATAGTGACTGTCCCTCCTCCTCCTCCTTTCACCTTAATCAGCAAACCATCTCTTGTGGCACAAGGTTAAAACTGCTTTCTGGGAATTCCTCCAGTCTTTGTCTCAGCACTGCTATTTCCTCTGGAAGACAGTTTTTCAGGGGAATTGTGATAGTTGTGGCCCCTCCTGCGCTACTCTATACACTCACCTCTCCTGCACTACTCTATACAACCTCAAGGGTTTTGCCTATACTGCTAAAGAAGCTTCAGACTGTGTCTGGGTGTAGTATTTATGCCTGTCCATGGTAGTCATTTGCCCTAAATTTAAAATAACATACTGTGTTTATTTTTTGGCAGATAAAAATAGATAATCCTTTAAAAAGTAAATAACATTTTATTCTTAAAAGTAACTTGTGTTTGCATTTTATTCATGATAGGCTTTGAATGACAATGGAAAAGCTGTCAACTCTTGACAATCACTCATCCTATACTTGACAGCCTCCAATTAGAACATAAGAGAAGTGCATGGCTAAAGAGTAGCAAACATGACTCTAGGCACATAAAAGAAAAATCACCCACATGAGAGAATGAAAGCACCAACTGTACATTTTTCTTCCTCTAGTCTTCGTTTGTCAGTCTCTGCTTGACAAGCTAGACCAGAGAAGTCAGAGATTAACTGTTCATTGATTCTTCTACCTTTTCATTTTGCTATCACTCTTCTAAATAAGTCCTTTTCATACGCAATAAAAGTTGGCATGGTTTGTCCACATGAGTGCATCAGGCATATGTACCTCAAATATTTGTCTTGTATTTTTGGGTCTGTGTTTGGTTTGGCAAAAGGTTGACCTGTGAAATTTTATGATGATGAAATTTTGTTTGATTATTTAAGCTACTCAGATTTTCAGGGCATTATTAAGATTTGCAGTAAATGTGAACTTAACTCACAGAACTTAGAGCTGTGTATTCTGTGCATAAATCATTACTCTTTTTGTGTGACTTTGAGAAACAACCTGCCCAGTGTTTTCTTTGTGAGGTTCGATCATTTCAGTTTTAAACAGTCTGTATGCAAACCTCTCCTAAAAACCTTTGTTGCAAGTGCAAGAACATTAAACTGTATTACCTGCAAATGGATTGTGAAAATGCAGAAAAGCTTTCCCAATGAGTAATCCTTGTGAATTGTTTAATCTGTAACAGATTTCACAGTGTAGGGATAGACTGCAAACAGATCTGTGTCTTCTTCTCTGACTATTCTGCTGGGTTTGTTATTACCTCTTTAGTATTACACACCAGAATTAATACAGGATCTGCAGTCAAGGTGCAACAGAAGCAGCTTTTTTATCCTATGTCCTGTCCAGCCCCAAAATATTCTGAATCATATCCAGTCTCAAAGAATTCTTCTTACTGAGACTTTTCACAGTTCAGCAGGATGATTAAC
Source organism: Pogoniulus pusillus (assembly GCF_015220805.1). Lineage (NCBI taxonomy): Eukaryota > Metazoa > Chordata > Aves > Piciformes > Lybiidae > Pogoniulus > Pogoniulus pusillus. Next base: position 27,159,356 of record NC_087275.1, read on the forward strand.
TGTGCTTTATCAATGTATGACCACCACAGCCAAATTCTTTTCATATGCCATATCTGCAGGTCATGTCTTTACAGCTAACCTATCTTCAGTAGCTCTAGGAAATTTCCTTTTCAGGAGACAGATGTAATGGATAGATACTGAATTGTTGTGTGGGGAATAAAAATAACTGCATTTCATATCCTGTGGATGTACAGATCATGAATTTCTGAAGGCAAGGAGGAAAATCTGATTTGGAACAAAAACACACTTTCACTCAGCAAATTGGTGGAGACTCCTGTTTCAGGCACTTTGTTGACGTGGCTTAAATTCTTGGACCCTCTCAGTTACATTTCATTGTGAAAGATTTCCTTTATCTTTTTCTTTTATTCTCTTTCCCAGTCCCAGGAATCAGGGAGCATAGTGAAGAAAACCACCACCAGGTCTTAACAGGCACAACGTCTGCATATTTAACAAACTGCACAAAGACTGTGCTCATAGGTTTAGAAAGTAGTTATCAGCTCTAAAATGGAATTATTGCACTTTCAGAATGCAATGTAGTGGTGTTTTTTTTTTCCCCCATGAAATTGTTTCTCCCCTCAAATTTGTTAACAGTTGTTCACATAGGTCAAGAGCTGCAGTCGTATCCATTTTCCAGTTTCTCATTAAAATCAGATGATGCCATTTTGCACATTTCACTTGGAAAAGCTGGATGAGTCTCACAATATTCCTCTCCCCAACTAAGACAGCTTCTAACACTGTTTTGGGCTTGTACTTTGTGTCTCACATGCTTAAAACATCAGTGATTTAAGGTAATGGCAAAAAGAGTGGCTATTCTATTTATTCACTAAATTGTCATATTTAGAGGTAGGTGCATACAATTGCTTGTCTGCTACTTGCAGCATAGAATAGAATAGAATCATAGAATCAACCAGCTTGAAAGAGACCTCCAAGATCATCCAGTCCAACCTAGCACCCAGCCCTGTCCAATCAACCAGACCATGGCACCAAGTGCCTCATCCAGTCTTTTCTTGAAGACCTCCAGGGATGGTAACTCCACCACCTCCCTGGGCAGCCCATTCCAATGGCAATCACTCTCTCTGGGAAGAACTTCCTCCTAACATCCAGCCTATGCTTTCCCTGGCACAACTTGAGACTGTGTCCCTTTGTTCTATTGCTGGTTGCCTGGGAGAAGAGGCCAACCCCCACCTAGCTTCAATGTCTCTTCAGGTAGTTGTAAACAGCAATGAGGTCCCCCCTGAGCCTCCTCTTCTGCAGGCTGCACACCCCCAGCTCCCTCAGCCTCTCCTCACAGGGCTGTACTCCAGGCCCCTCACCAGCTTTGTTGCCCTTCTCTGGACACCTTCCAGCACCTCAACATCTCTCTTGATTGAGGGGCCCAGAACTGGACACAGCACTCAAAGTGTGGCCTGACCAGTGCTGAGTACAGGGGAAGAGATTGTCACTAAGCTTCTACCTAGGTCACTAATGGAATGGTCCTGCATTTGAATTACCTTTTTTCTGAATATTTTTTGTTTGCTTGTTTCTTTTGTATTTTCTTGCTGTTTTTGTTTTTTATAAAACCCTAAGTAATTGCAGAACTTAACTTGGATGTTCACAGGTGTCCCAGTTTGAGGCCATGAGCTACCTGGGACTGGGACAGAAATGACTTTTCCCCCTTTCCAGGAGTAAGAATGAGGACAGTGCACACTGATTGGGAGTTTAAAGAGAAATCCTATTCCCAAGAGCATCTATACAAAAGGCAAGCAGATAGAATAAGTACAAAATTCATCAGGCCCAAACTGGCCTTCTGGAATCCTCCAGCCCTTCCACTCTCAGTCAGTCTGAGAACAGGCTGAAACTGCCCTCCCCAGCGGGGGCCTACAGGGCCTCAGTAGGCTGCATGATGCAGCTCCGTGATTCCCTGCCGGCTGGTAGCCATCTCCCTGACAGACCATGAGGTAAGGAATGTGTGCTGTTCCTGGAGAGAAGGGAGGGGAAAGGCAGGAAGGAGAAGGGAAGGGGATCAGTTAGGCACTGCCTTTTATGCTGTGATAACAGAAGATGGAACAGAATAGCAACATTAGAATATCCTGGGACGAGCAGGGCCATCCTCTGGGGCCTTTGTCCCTGTGGTTTTGTTAAGGGAGGCCCAGGGTCCCTCAAACTACCACACCAGAGCAAAGTAAAATATTCAGGGAAGGCATCAAACCTTTTAATTGCCCCTGTAGAAAAGAACAGAGCTACAAGCTCTTCTCTTCATGATTTTTGTCAAGTTTGCTTAAAGCCTTTAGTCAAGATGTTTAAATACTACCAACTGCATTTCTGTCTGGTGGATTAGGTCCTACCTCAGTGTGACCACAGGAATGTTCATAGTATGTCCTAGATGTATTCTGGTGATGTACAAATCCCTGTAGTGAGTACTGAGTCTGCCATTGACTGCACTGTCATGAAGACCTGAGGCTCACTGGTGTGTAGCTGGACTTAGTTTTCTCTAAGCATTTATTTTCCTGATGGTTTAGCTTGTTAGTCTGTTTCATAAATGGTGTGGTCAGCAGGAGCAGGGAGGTCATTCTGCCCCTGTACTCTGCTCTGGTTAGACCACACCTTGAGTACTGTGTTCAGTTCTGGGCCCCCCAGTTTAGGAGGGACATTGAGATGCTTGAGCGTGTCCAGAGAAGGGCAACGAGGCTGGGGAGAGGCCTTGAGCACAGCCCTACGAGGAGAGGCTGAGGGAGCTGGGATTGGTTAGCCTGGAGAAGAGGAGGCTCAGGGGTGACCTTATTGCTGTCTACAACTACCTGAGGGGTGGTTGTAGCCAGGAGGAGGTTGCTCTCTTCTCTCAGGTGGCCAGCACCAGAGCGAGAGGACACAGCCTCAGGCAGTGCCAGGGGAAATTTAGGCTGGAGGTGAGGAGAAAGTTCTTCACTGAGAGAGTCATTGGACACTGGAATGGGCTGCCCGGGGAGGTGGTGGAGTCGCCGTCCCTGGAGCTGTTCAAGGCAAGGTTGGATGTGGCACTTGGTGCCATGGTCTAGCCTTGAGCTCTGTGGTGAAGGGTTGGGCTTGATGATCTGTGAGGTCTCTTCCAGCCCTGATGATACTGTGATACTGTGATAAATGGAATTGCATAGAACTATAAGTCATAAGAAGAAAAATGGAGTCACTTATCTAGAATTCAAAGTGTTGACGACCTCTTCCGTTTCTTTACTTGTGAGTTAAAAATGAGTTGCTCAAAACCTCACCCTTTATTGGTAGCAGCTAAAATATTTGGGAATGGTACCCCAAAAGATAGGTGTGGATATTTCAGAGAGCCTTGCTGGAACTTCTTGTGTACATGAATAAGAAAACAGACCTCAGAGAATTGTGGTTACAAAGAAAAGAAAGACAAGAAAAATGTGATTTTATAAGTGTCATTCTCTATCACCAAGTCAAATGTATAGGGGGATTAATATCTGATTATTTGGAAAGAAGTTGTTTGTTTGTTTTAAATCAAAATCCTCCAAATTGTATTAGATTTTTACATTTAACATGTTTGCATGTCTAACTGTGCTGCTTTGTCTCGATCGCTAAAGTGGAGGGGTAACGGCTGAGTGTTCCTGCTTTCCTGTGAATAAATTATCTTCTTGAATCATTTAATGTACCATCCTGATAAAAAAATAGGTCAACATGACTTTTAAAACAACTCACTATTAATTTCAATCTTTTTTTTTAATTAGTTTTCCTCTTCTACCAAGGCTTCCAGCTCTTCTTTGCTGCCCTTACTATGTGCATTAGTGTACATACACTTCAGTTGTGCATTAGTGTACATACACCCTCAGCCTCCTTTGGTTTGTCTCTTTGTAGCTTCTCCTACAGCTCCTGCAAAACTGTTCCATGGGCATAGTATCATTGGGAAATTAATCCCAACAATTTTAACAACATTACTGGAGAAGGTGAATCAGTGCTTATGATGCTTAATATGGAGCAATCCACAGTATCATAGTATCATAGTATCATCAGGGTTGGAAGAGACCTCACAGATCATCGAGTCCAACCCTTTACCACAGAGCCCAAGGCTAGACCATGGCACCAAGTGCCACGTCCAACCTTGCCTTAAAGTGCCCCAGGACGGCGACTCCACCACCTCCCCGGGCAGCCCATTCCAGTCTGAAAGGCTGCATATACTTTTATAGACAGTTGTTTGGGCCTCTGAGTATATGGGCAGCATATGTCAAACAGCTTGTCTGTGTCTGCTAAGATAGTTACTGTATCTTGAAATAACATATGCCAAGCCACTAAACTTTCTCTTCCATTGGCATACGCACCAGAGGTTTAGTCAATATATTGGTTTCAGCTAGGGAATATGAATTCTCTAAGTTCTGAGCTGTAACAACAGACTTTCGTAGTCCAGATGGGGCTGTAGAGAAGTCCCTGCCACTTCTTCAGTCTGTGGATTTAACAGGTTGGACTGATGTGTTGTTGGAAATGTAGAAGCCAGTGTGGCATGTGCAGCAATAGGACTTCATCACTTTGGATGCCCTGAAAATTCATCTATAGATGAGATTCCACAGGGGAAAAAAAAAATTGCCTCTCATTTTCATAGTTTTATACATTTTTTTGAGAAGCAACAGTTCCCAATGATCATTTATTTTAATTTGATCTGTGGATGAAAGGTTCAGAATGTTTATCACCCAGCCCAGAGTTAGCATTCTGATTCCTTTCACAGGCAGTTCACAAACTGTGCACTTCCACTAGAGTCAGCTCTGTCTCCCAGAGACAGTTCCTCATCCACCCTGCAGGTGTTTTCTCACAGTGAATAAAGCAAATGTGGCAGAGAGGTCAATGAACTCCAGTGAAGGCTTTTAAGAAGCTGTGGCCTTGGCATTCTCTGAAAACTGATGGACACGAGCATGGACAACTCCTATCACCTTTAGCAGTAGCCTGGCCTGTGCAATCCAGAGCACACATCAGGCCCTGCTCTGGGAGTATGTTATCCTTCTGGAATGTACACAGACTGGACAATAACTGTAAACTCTGTTGTAAACCATTGGAGGCCATGTTACAGTTGTTACCCTTTTGTTCTCTTTGAGAAGTGAATGATGGAGCAGTACTCTGAAACTACTCTCTGGCCTGTCAACTCATATTAATAGGGTGTCACCTAGCAAATGGATTTGAAATTGCTGGAAACTTGCTCACTGGGCAGAATTCATCAAGGTGCTATCCCATCAGGCAGAGAACTGGACAAAGAGCAACTTCAAGGTTATTGCAGTGATTTAATGTCAGATGTGCAATTAGTTTATTTTGGGATGTTTTCAGATGATGTTGGAATTAATGTGTGGCAATCAAAAAGTAGTTGTGGCTGTAATGAGTATCTTTTAGTTTCAATACTGTCCAAAAGAATGACAATATATTGAGAACTTTTTTTTTCCCCCTGGATTCTTATCTCTGTTCTTATTTCCACATAAATCTCAAATGAAGCCTCATGGTATGTTGGATAGAATTGCACCATTCATTTTGGTTTAGGTCAAGACAATTGATTTTGAAAGATCAGACTACTCAAAAGTAGTTCATGTAACTCCAGAAAATTGTAGAGCAGAAGAAATTGGTGATTTAACAGCTATATTATCTGGCTATTGAAAATGATACCTGTATTCTATCCATAGAACAAATGTCTTTTGCATCCATAAAGAAGACCTCTTCAAATGTTTATATAGCATGTATAAATGGGATGTCTTAGTTTCTTTCTGGTGTTGTGTAGTCTACTGTTAGCATAAAATGAAAAGAAAGGAAAAATGTTCTGTTTGGTCATTCTCTTCCATTTTCTCTGAACTTTAAAAGGGAAACTAGCCTCTGTGTGTGCATGTATATAGTAAATTACAGTTCAAATTTCCATATAGAAGGTAGAGTACAAATAAATATTGAGCAGCCACATGTTGTTACAGCTACAGGTCTTGAGTAGTAACTCCTGCTATGAATAGTCCTTTTAATTAGTCTGTAGTGCTTTCCCTAGTGAGGTGCTTCAGGGTTTGTATTTCAGTTCCTGGTGGCGGAACTTGATGGTTATTGTTAATGGCTGTTATTAGAGACCTAGTCAGATCAAATACATGACAAAGCTTAGGAGAGCCTCCTGAAAGAGTCTCTGCTTTTTCTCAAGTCTAGAAAATGTTCATGGGGACTTGTAAAGGTGAGCTAAGTGCTCAGGTTCCCTTCGTCCTTGTTACAGCTGCTGAGACCGCCAGGGCCATTAGAGGGCTTCCCTTGAGGAGCCTTCAGGGCAAGGCCTGGTAGCTTGGACCTACCCCAGCCAGAAGCAAAGCAGAACACCTCAGAACATCTCCAGCCCCAGAGCTTCCAAGCACCTTCCTAGGGATGGGTCAAGGCTGAACTAGGACATGATCCCACAGGTTGGCCCAGCTCAGTAGAGTCCATGGCTGGGCAGGATTGTGGGGAACTGGAGACAAGCCAGGGCTGCTCTCATAGCAGTCCACAGTGGAAACCAAAGGTCTGTGATAGTGGAAGATTGAGAAATATTTCTTCAAAGGCACATCCGTGCTGCAGGTTAAACCAGCAGTATAGGTGCACCCACAGATTTGGATATTCTTGGACTCTGCAGGGAGATGTAATGTGCTTTTCATGCTACTGATTTTTTTTATGGTAACTGATGGTGTTGCAATAGAAGTACTTGTGGAATAGCACAACAGAAAACATTGTCAAAATACTGCAGATGCTTAAAAAAACAAAAACAACCAAAAAAACCCTCACCACCCCCCCACTAAACAACTATTAAAATGCCTATGTTTCATCAAGATAGGCAGAAATTTACCTTCATTAACACTCAATTATTTGTTTCTTTATATGGTGAGTAGGGAAGTAGCTAACATAGCTTTGAAATGGAAAGAAAATAGGACTTTAATGAGGGAGTTATTAACAAGCTAATAAAATTCCATCCCCTCAGTATCCCAATTTGTGGCACATTACCTTTTTTATACAGATTCACAGATTGCACTGGGTTGGAAGGGACCCTTATAGGTGATCTTGCCCAACACAGGAGCAGGGTCACCTCTCACCAGATTAGTCTGCCCAGGGCCACATTGAGTCTGATCTTGAATGTCTCCAGAGACAGGACTTTAACCACATCCCTGAGCAACCTGTTTCAGTATTTTACCACTCTCATTGTAAAGAACTTCTTCTTTATGTCCAGTGCTCTGTGAATCCTTACAGTTATATCTCCTCAATATCAAAAAGTATAAGAAGTTATGAACTGCAACCATGTTTCACATATCATTGCAAGAAATCAGAGATTTAACTCAATTAATTAGCTGTTGAAAAACAGTGTTTTAAGAGAGGGAAAAAAAAACACCCTGGAGATGATAATGAATTTATCAACACTTTGTCATTTTACTGATTGTCCATGTAGCTTTGCAAGTAAAATTTCAGACAACAGTGGAGATAAGCTTTCAATGTTGACTTGAAATAGAGGACAATGGCCCCTTTCTGAGAATTTAAGAGGTTTATTGCAGAGCAAATAGTAGATTTCCACCAATAAAATAATGTATCTGATCAGATAGTGAAAAGCCTGACACACAATATTATTTGCTGTCACACTAATAACTGAAATTGTGGACAGACACGCAAGCTGGAGAGTCAATGGATAGTCTCCCATTTTAATTAGGACAAAGTAATCAAGCTATAGAATAGGTGGGAGAAGAGAGGAAATCAAAACCAAAACAACCAATTATTTTTCTTGTCTCAGATAGTTCTGGGATTTTTATGTTTGAGAGGTTGAAGGTATTCGGGGTTATGTTACTTGCAAAAATACATCAATATGAATCTTTGAATTCCAGCTGTAGTTAAGTAGTTTCTCTTTTCTTTTACATTGTAGAGTGATTTTTTCCCCCCTTTTTTTTTTTTGCTTTTTAGTTTCCTACATGTAGTGCTTCACTCATTATTTATCTGGTCAGTGCCTCATGAAATGAAGCTGTTTTATGTTCAGAAGGGTCTCTTTGAGTTGCCTAACATTAGCATATGAATCACACACCTATTCATGTTAGAAAGCCAACATTTCCAGAGACTATGCTGTTGCTAATTCAGTAGGGTGTGATTGGTAATGGTAGATGTCTCCTTGTACCTTTAGGAAATATTACTGCCTCTGTGCTTTTATTCTGAATTCAGTAGTGCAAATGTTATGCTGTATATTTACTAGTTTGTTACTACTAGTAGTAGTTTCTATTCATATTTTTCATCTTCTTAAATTCAGTATCACTGTCACATCTCATGATAGAGTTTAAATGCCATATATTGTATTAAGAAAATGTTAACCAGTGACTTTTCATCCACTGGTAATGTACAACAGACAAAAGGACAGAGCTGCTTAAATGAGACTTTTCAAGCCTGTGTTGGATTTATAATGATTTTATTGAAAACTTAAGGATGAAGGGACCTATTGCTGTTTGTTTTGTTTGCACTACTCTCTTGCATCTGTCTGTTTTTGTTTTTTTCTGGTGACCTCTTTGTCCTGAGCTGCTATTATCCATAAGTTTTTCCAGAAACTAATCCTGAGGAGAAACTAATCTACTGGTGTTTTACAGCTTCCCATGGAGCTTTAGGAGTTTTCAATCTTACCGTTTATGCTATGGTTAATCTACACTGCCTATGTTTTTATTTTCAGGAAACTGAAGCAGCAGTGAAGGCTAAACAGCCGAATGTGGAAGAAGTTTTGTCTAAAGGGTGTCATTTATATAAGGAAAAACCAGCCACTCATCCAGTAAAGGTAATGAAGCAACCTTTAGCAATATCCATTACTGTGTAATGGGTTATGCTTCCCCTGTTGTATGCTTGTCCTTGATGTGCTCTGCTTAAAATCAGTGAAAGTACTTGGCAAATGGCATTTGTTCTGTTCTTTGATGACGTAGCCAGGAAAAATGTCATGTTTCTAGCTAGGATTTTTTGCATATTGTGATGCAAATATTATTTTTTGCCTCTTCAAGAATAATCCATATTGAAGAGTGTAATTTTTGGTGTCTAATTAATGGCATTATATAGCATGCATTTAAGTTCCCTTGTTTTTAATCACTTTCAGAAATTTTGCCAATTAAAAAAATAAGAACATTCTTTCTAGAAAGAGTAAGAGTCAAGTTATAAAGAAGGCTCTTTTCTGTAAAGGTTCTCCATTGTGAGAGGACTGGGTGTCAGGAGGGGGGAGGGCAGACATGCTCCCTGTAATAGGAAAAGGAGCAATGGATGTAAGCTACAGCACAGAAGGTTCCACCTCAACCCAAGGGGGAACTTCTTTACTATAAGGGTCACAGACCACTGGAACAGGCTACCCAGAAAGGTTGTGGAGTCCTCTCTGGAGACTTTCCAGGCCCATCTGGATGCCTTCCTCTGTGATTTGAGCTAGACTGTATGGTCCTGCTCTGGCAGAGGGTTGGACTTGATGATCTTTTTGGGTCCCTTCCAACCCCTGACATCCTGAGATCCTGTGAAGGAAAGACCACCTGACAATGTAGAACTTTGTCTCAGTTTCTTTGCTAAAATGGCTACAGAATGACTGACTTGACTTGATCTTGTGTTGGAGCAGAGGATGCCAAGTTAAGAAGAATAACAACTTCCAGCAGTTCTTTTGCAGAGAAATGTTCTTTAGAATCCTTTGCCCCAACATAGAAATCAGTTTGAAGGGGATATTTTATTCTCGGTTTCCTAGACTATGTGGATCTTCACTGAGATTTAAGTATCCTTTTCTCTCCTATAGATTCTTGCAGCAGAAATAATCCCAGGTAGAATCATAGAATCAACCAGGCTGGGGAAGGGACCTCCAAGATCATCCAGGCCAACCTAGCACACAGGCTAGGGTGTAGGGTTCAGTTACTTTGAAGGAAGGATCAAACTAGTACAGTCACTACCATATTGGCCGGAGCTTGATCAGGTTTCTGTTTTTATAACTGCTAATAAAGTATTTGTGAACATGATGTTTAAGAGTTCCCCAAAATCACAATAGTGGTTTAAATGGCCTGTTGCAATTACTTCTTAATAGGCAGGGACAGCGATTTTTGTATTTAAAGCTTTTCCAAGCCTACAGCACTCAGTAATCTCATTTTAGAGGAAGAAGTTTCCTCACAAAGATGTATGTAAGCTATCTCTGCAGTGGATTTTATGTTTTTCCATGTCTATTTAGTTACTACACTTGAAGCATTATTTTTCTACCTTTACAAAATTTCTTCTCAATTTACTAAATTCCTCTAAATTCCCATCAAGGACTTATACTTACTTACAGGAGCACATGAAAACACTTCTCTCCCACTTCAGAAATTAGTACATGTTTCTTTTCCTCTTCCCTGAGCAAAATTCCTTAAGAGTTATTTTCACCTTTGGTATCTGTTTATATTTCTTCTAAGTGTTTGCTTCAAAGACTCTGAAAACTACCAGTTTTCTACCAGATATACTGGAAAAGAATAAGTCTTAAAATAAAGTTGAGTTAAATTTTGACGATGGTATTATGTGTCTGTGAAGACATTATTAACTACTTGCAGAATAGTGAGCATTTAATTTCTAGTTTCTCTTTAATTGTATTTTGCTTTCTTCATTACATTTTGCATTTGTTAATTGAAAACTTGTGCAGTTAATTTCTAATTAACTGTCTGTCTTCTACAGTAAGTCATAAATCAGTGAATGTATACTGGGCTGGAGCACAAATGCTACAAAGAGCAGCTGAGGGAGCTCGAGTTTTTAAGCCTGGAGAAGAGGAAGCTCAGGGGAAACCTCATTGCTCTCTACAACTACCCGAAAGGAGGTCGTAGCCAGGCAGGAGTTGGTCTCTTCTCCCAGGCAACCAGTGACAGAACAAGAGGACACAGTCTCAAACTGTGCCAGGGCAAGTTTAGGCTGGATGTTAGGAAGCAGTTCTTTATCAAAAGAGGGATTGGCATTGGAATGGGCTGTCCAGGGCATTGGTGGAGTCACCATCCCTGGAGATGTTTAAAAGGAGGCTGGATGAGGCACTTGCTGCCATGGTTTAGTTAATTAGAAGAGTTAGGTGATGGATTGGACTCAATGATCTTAGAGGTCTTTTACAACCTGGTTAATTTTGTGATTCTATCAAGACTGCTGAATTGCTTTCTGATGATGCAGGTTTCCTTAAACTTCCACCCATTTATACTAAGTTGATATTCTGCCTTTGTTCCTCATGAGTAACTTCCAGTGCTATTTACTATTTATATGTTGCAATATAGACTTTTCAGCAAATAGCAAGATAATTTTCTGCACAAAAGTTATTTTATGAAAGCAGAAATAAATTGTAATCAGATTAAGGTGGTTTTGAAATTATATTAGCAAAACTGCAAAGGTAAGGGCTCAAAATGCTGGTAAGAACTTGAATTAAAGATTCTCTCATGGCCTTGGTTTAAACTGAACCCTGCCTAATTCAGTATAGGATTTGGATAGCACTCAGAGTAATCAAATACTTAGACTCGTACCCCTTGTTAAATTTGTGGCACAGTAAGAAAGATGCAGTTACATGGCTTCTTTAAAAGCACAAATTAATTTTACAGAATTGGTTAACAACTTTGTATATTTAGTTCTCTGAAGCAACTTTGTCTTAGCTTCTACTTATTTTTTTTCCTCCCGCTTCTCTTGATTTCCTTAATTCACTAAAAATCCTCCCATCCCTTTCTGTAAATGAATTCCTATAGACCCGTTCACACCACAAGCCTCCTCTGTGCTGGAAAACACTATGTATCAGAGAATTGAAGATATCAGTGCAGTTATGTGCTTTGTATCGGAGTTAATGTTCATAGTTGCTGTTACTCTGTCACTTCCTAATGTTTAACTGTTTCTCTTGGCAACCTTTATAATAAACTCTCATTATAATCTTTTAGATGCAAATGAAATCTCATGGATTTATATTGACACATAGTTAAGCTTATCTCACAGTTGCTGCTGAAATAACTGCTTTCACACCTTCACTAAGCATGCTAAAAATGCTGATGTTGGAGTTCTGGAGTGCAGGACTGTAGAAATATTTTTGTTAGCGAATTTAATCCTGGATGCTGATTCAAGTCTCAGAAATGAGATGAGACATTTGATCCTTTAAGCATTAGCACTTCAATAATTAGACCTATTTAGTTTTATAAAATGGATTTCGTGCATTTAAAATGCATTTCAGTAAAGCTTTTGCATGTAGGGGAGGGAGAGGTTACTGCTGGTGACAACAGCAACGTAAAGAACATAAGACCAAATCTCATTACTAACAGCACTCAAAGAAAAGAGTTTACTCAGGGAAGGATTTCTGTGGCAGTGGAAAATGTGTCCTTTCCTTTCCACAGCACTCAACTCATCCTTTCCTGTGTTGGGTGGAAGAGCAAGTAGTGATAATAATTAGTAGTGAACCAGTGCTTTCATTGTCCTCAGTCTTGCATTGAGAAGATTGTATCATTTCTCCCTCTGAATACTCCTGCCTAGTTTTAGTGTTGTCACTAAGATAAACAGTCATATACAAACTAATATACTTTAAAAAGTCTTCCTCAATGGAGGTGCAGCCTCCTCAAGTACAGGGGCACGATTATTTGCTTACTCCTTCTGGTCATGCTATTCCTAATCCAGGCCAGGATGCTGGTGGCCACCTTGGCCAACTGAGCACATTGAATCTGCACAGAAGTAAAACATAGGTATGATTTTGAATCATCATATGTCAAGTTTCATTTATCATGCATACCTAACTGCTTTTTTCTGCCTAGTCTTCACAGTCTGTTATCAAAGTGAGCCTCTGATAGTCCTGACTTTAAAAAAAAAAAAAAAAAAAAAAGAGAAAACCACAAAAATCAATGGTTTTTAAACTTCTCTTAAAGACAAAAAAAGTTGGTTTCTTCTCTAAATTATATCCTTTATCTCCTGTACTATTGAAAAGAAAAAATAATCTACTCCAAGTTTATTCCAGGCAATATTTTGGCCTCCACTGATGACAGCTGTGAAGGAACATTTCAGATTTAGATTATTTATGGCAAAGCTTAAAACAAATTCTAGAAGCACTCTCCTAATATATCAGAATATAAAATTGTGCTGCCTCAGTGTCTGTGTGTATATGCACTTCAATTTAATGAATACCATTCCCTATCCCTCTCCTGTTAACCTCTGTCATCTTAGACTCTAGGTAATTAAAGTACCTTTCTTAATAGACATCTTGTTTCTGTCATGTCTGGATTGTGATTTAGACACTCTATCCAATTTTGAATAAGACACAGGAATGCTAAAAACATTCCTGAGTGGCATTGGTACATGTACTACTTTTTTTAGCAGGCAATCAAGGATAGACTTAAGAAAGAAATTGTCTTCATTTTAAGAGTTTAGATGTGTCAGTGTAGAATTAGCCATGCTTTATCCTTCTTTACAGCCCTTAAAGCAAGGAAGAAAGAGGGGTAGAAAGAACATTTTAAAGTCTAAAATCCTCTCAGAGTTATGTGAGGACTGCTGTAATTCACTCTCTGGAATGTCACTTAGGTTTTGTTTAAAAGTTCAGCCATTATTGATCAGGACTGCATGTCCACAGGCTGAAGTTTGTCTGCCTGAAAACTCCTAAGACTTTCTTCTTGCTTTTGTTTTTTCAATAGGTGGAAGAATACATTCTGCATTTGACATCACAAATTGCAGAAGTTTTATTGACAAGTTGTTGCTTTGGTTTTTCGGTTGGTTGGGTTTGGTTTTTTAATCCATAATTCACCTTTCTATTTTATTCTTTTTTAAATGGCATCTCAGGTTTGTGTGACAAAGCCTCTACATCTCTTACAGTACATCTGTACTTTACACCTAGAAAGGTGTAAAGACCTGTTAACCAGGCAGCAGAGCAATCCAGTCCTCCCTAGGAGCAAGGAGTAGCAGGGACTCTCCACTGGGCTACAAGATCTCACCAGCTAGGACCCCACCCACTGTCCCAAGCCAATAAACAAGGCAGGCTGTGGGGCTGTCCGTGGATGAGAGTTAGGACCAGGGTCAGTGAGGGGAACCAGAGTCAAAAATAACCCTAGGTGGTTGGTCAGGACTGTGGGGATGGGAACAGGCTGAGGTTGGGCCAGGAATTGATCAGGGTCAGGCAGCTGTGCTGCCTCTAAGTTAGGCCTTACCTTCAGCAGCCAAACATAGAGGAGGAAAGATGATTCAAAGACTGACACCACAAAGCTGTTTTGTAGCCCAGCCAGAAGGGGTTTTACTCATTTCTCTTTCCCATTTGCAAATGTTACTTGTTTCTACCTTTCTCTTCTCCTTAAATTCAGATGTTTCATCAGATGGAGAAAAAAAAATTAATAATTATTTACATTAATTTATGCATTAGGAATCTAATATGCTGTTATTTTCTATTGTAGAAAAAATTAGAAGACTTGAATGCAGACTGGAAGGCAATAAACCACTTAGTTCAACAACTAAAGGAAAAGCCAGCATTAGCAACATTTGGCCTTTTCTCTCCGGGTGTCTGTAAGTGCTTCACTATATACATTCTTTGAAAGTAATTGCAAGTGGTACAGTTAAAATCCAAAAGGTTAGAGACCGTGTAAATTCACTCAGCATCTTGATGAACTTCAGCTTTAGCTTGTAGATGGGAAATGTGCTACTATGGCATTCAATGTTTCTATCTTTTCCTTTGTGTTTTGTGTAATGTGTCCCAGAAGACAAATCAGATTATGGATTGGCTGAAAAGATTGCAACATACTTTTCAAAGAATTACTATTTCAATGTCTTGTTTCTTTATTTTAGGAAGAAATGAGATGAGATTTTGAATTTCAACATATATTCAGGGAGGAAATTCTATGATGGGAGAATAATTATTTAAATTAAAAGATAATAATGTTAGAGATCAAGTGGATATAAATTGGTCACAGAATCTCTAACAGTGAAATTACACTGTTTCGAGACAAAGCTTGTGTGTTCATAGAAAAGGTTGTATATAGCACAGTAAGAGTAATTCTGCAGTTAAACATTAAGTCTGTTATATACATCTCTGGGTGTCTCAAGTTTATGAATCCACAACAAAAGACTTGATCTCCATTTAATTTAAATTATTTGGACAATATTTATATTAGATTCTTCTCAGAGCTCTTTGCACCTGCTGGTTTCCCTACATGGATTACAACCTCATTTTTATCTCCTTGATAAATGGATTTTATTTCCCACTGCTTTAATTTGAAATGTAGTGATTAAGCATGGAGAGAGGCAGGAGGAAGTACATAATGAAAGCACTGGGTCAAATTTTGGTTTGTAAAGTCTTTAAGATTCTTTGCTTGATATCAGACTATCTCAGCTGCTTGAGTGAAGAATGTTACTCATCCATACAATTTGGAAAACTGGACAGATTGGAGAGCAGAAAGATGTTTCCTCCTGCCCCTGTCGCTTGCCTGTAATGCAGGCTATGATACTTCTACCGGAGTCACCTGGGATTTGATTACTTGAAGGATGTCACTCCTCATTTTTAACATATTTTATTGTGCAGCATACAAGAAAAGATGAAACTGGAGAATTCTCTACCTTCTAGAGATTTTTTTCCCAGAGAGCTAAATAATTGCACACATAGACAGAACCCAGAATATTCAGTACCAGAAGACAGTCTAACTTCTGTCAGAATAACATATGTCAATTCAAGTAAAGCAGATGTCTTGCTTATGACAGGCTGAATCTTACTGAATAGGAATTATCATTTAGAGTTTCAGTGAGTTGGAACTGCTGTGGCTCCCCTGGCAATCATTTCTATTTTCTAGAAAGGGCTAAGTACCACTAGTATTTTTTAAAAACCTGTAGTACAGCAGTATCCTTGTTTTACTGGATTTTGGTCTAAGACATGCTATAGAAATTCATGTAGTGACATGGGCGACAAGAAGGAGATGCATAATCACTTTTTGCTGTTCTCAGTCACTAAACTTGCTGTGTCTGTTTTACATGTCAGCAGGTTATGTCAGATTCCGGGGGGAGGGAATGGTGGTAATTCATATGGTTGGCGTTACAAAGGAAATGGTGATAATAGAATAGAAGAACACAAAGTTGTACAGTGGATTCCTGTATTGACTCCTCTTTAGATGAAGAATTGTGACAATTCTCATTTACCTTAATTCAGGATGTAGGCCGTGAATATGAACATTTCTGAGACTGAGCAGATGGAATTATACATGCAGAAAATCAAAGAGCTGGTATTATATAAAGAATTAAGCAGGAAGTAAGATTGATTTCCTTTCTGTTGCCAAGAGCACTTAAAATTTCAACCTGTGCTTGTAAGACTAATTCATAATTTTTTCTTGATTTGAGTCAGTTTACTGCAATCATACCATTATAGATGTATCATCATACAACTGTAGAGTTCAGAAGGGACCTGAGGAGACAACTATTCCCCTAGCTTAAAGCACAGGCACTTGTCACAGGTTACTTAGGGTCATGTTCAGTCAAGTTTTTAATATCTCCAGGGATGGAGACTCTGTAACCTCTCCAGGCAACCTGCTCCAGCACTGAACCACTCACAGCAAAAGAAAAAACTTTATTCTTTGACTTACATAGAATTTCTAGCATTTCAATTTTTGCATGCTGCCTCTCATCATATCACTGGACATCACTGAAGAGAGTCTGGCTCTCTCTCTTCCTTGTTCCACCAATTAGATATTTATACTCATGGGTATAATCTCCTTGAGCTTTCTCTTCACCAGGCTGAGAAAGTAGATTTATGCAAAAATAGACAGTGATATGTATGTATACCTAAAGTATTTTTGTATTTGGGGTACTTGGTGGGGGGGAACAAGAGGAGATGGGAA
This sequence comes from Pogoniulus pusillus, assembly GCF_015220805.1. Classification (NCBI taxonomy): domain Eukaryota; kingdom Metazoa; phylum Chordata; class Aves; order Piciformes; family Lybiidae; genus Pogoniulus; species Pogoniulus pusillus. The sequence goes on from NC_087275.1 coordinate 27,176,089, forward strand.
GATGTGTGAATTGAATGCTGTGAGCTTTGTCGTGCTGTGCTATAAGTTCTATAGTTAGTTTAAACATTTATATTATATATGTTTTTATGGACTTGTTCTGCGCTGCTGGTTCTCATGACCCATCCACTGATGTGCACAGAGATTTAAACTAGCTTCAACCAAGCCTCCTCAAGTCTAAACTATGGCCAGAACAACTCCTAGCAGCACTACAGGCTGGGGACAAAGTGTCTGGATAGCATCCAGGGAGAAAGGGACTGGGGGTACTGGTAGATAGTAGCTGAACATGAGCCAGCAGTGTGCCCGGGTGGCCAAGAGAGCCAGTGGAATCCTGGCCTGGATCAGGAACAGTGTGGCCAGTAGGACGAGGGAGTTTATTCTTCCCCTGTACCCAGTGCTGGTCAGGCCACACCTTGAGTACTGTGTCCAGTTCTGGGCTCCTCAATTCAAGAGATGTTGAGATACTGGAACATGTCCAGAGAAGGGTAACAAAGCTGGTGAGGGGCCTGGAACACAGCCCTATAAGGAGAGGTTGAGAAAGCTGGGTTTGTTTAGCCTGGAGAAGAGGAGGCTCAGGGGTGACCTCATTGTTGTCTACAACTACCTGAAGGGAGGTTGTAGCCAGGTGGGGTTGGTCTCTTCTCCCAGGCAACCAGCAATAAAACAAGGGGACACAGTCTCAAGTTGTGCCGTAGGAGGTATAGACTGGGTGTTAGGAGGAAGTTCTTCACAGAGAGAGTGATTGGCATTGGAATGGGCTGCCCAGGGAGGTGGTGGACTCACCGTCCCTGGAGGTGTTCAAGCAAAGATTGGATGAGGCACTTAGTGCCATGGTCTAGTTGATTGGATAGGGCTGGGTGCTAGATTGGACTGGATGATCTTGGAGGTCTCTTCTAACCTGGTTGATTCTATGATTCTAAATTATCTCATTACAGGTCCTTTTTAAAGAAAGACACACAAAATTATTTGCAAAGAACTCTATGAAGCAATGACAGTGTTTCCTTTTGGTAATTTTTCGTTTCCTGACTCTCTTAATGTCTTTTATGGACATTAATAATGTTGACATCTGGTTTTGGCACCAGAGAATGAAGATGTAACTGGCTAATTTCTACTGTTCTGTCAGGTATCATTTGGTCTAGTCTGGCTACAAGAATTCAGCCAGAGGGTCTTGCTAAATATACCATCTGGTGACTGTTACAGAGGTAAAGAACCCTGTTTATAATTCTTTCTGGATCTGCATATTATAGTGTCTTTGGCAGAAGCAGCACTAAAATAAACCCTCGATATCCTGCCAGTCCAGTGTGCCCTCAGGCATGATGAACAAGGACTACTTTTCCAGCTCAAAAAAATGTGCTTAGCTGAAGGGTATGTCTAAAATCTTAGCAAAGATTGGCTTCTGAGACAAGATGATTCAGGAAGGAAATCACACTTGCTATCTGTACTTGACATGATAACGTGAAATTATGCGAATATCTCTATCCAAATGCCTTGACTCATTGCTTAGCCAGCAGTTTGAAAACATTCTAAGCAGAGAAAAATGTAGTTTTGGAATGTACTTTTTACAGGAGAGAGAGATTTTAATAGTATTGTTAGCATTCATATGTCTTTTTCATGGTTTGATCTGTTTTTGTTTTTTTTATGTGTGCTGAAGTGCTACCACTTCACTTATTAATAAGTTAAGTAAAGTTATACAGTGCTTTGTAAATCCAGGTGAATGCAGTGTGAGGTGGCAAGAAGAATTCCTGACTTTGGTGTTGAGGAAGACATTTCCATTATTTACTTTCATTCAAATAAGGTATTAGGGAAAGTTGTTGGCCATTTTCATTTAGAGCTCCACTTCAAAGTACTGTTTCTTTGCAAGGATATGTAGTTTTTAATTGTGCTATATGTGAAGCTAGTGAAACTTTGAAAATAACTAGAAATTAGTAGAGCTAAAAATACTTTGTCAACTAATTGTGTACATCCTCCACGTAGAGCTAACAAAACAGAGTGATAGATTGTAGTGTTACTCTTGCAGTTTAACTTAGTCACTGAACAGTGCTTTGTACACAATTAAGTTCCTTTTTTTTCTGAAGTTTCACCCAAGTTTTTGTATCTTTGTGTGAATTGCCTACTCAATTGAAACAGAAAAATGTATGAGTGTGAGATGAAGGAAAAAGTAGATAAGAGTTAATGTCAGTTACACTGGTGAAATTACATCTGAATTTAAGTAGAATTTGTCCCTTTAAACTTTAGAAGTTATCAGTCTTATTCTGCAGTGCTTTTCTAGCAGATGTAAAACCAAATGAAGATAAGGAAAAAGGCCCAAAGTTTTCTTCTTACAAATTGTAACACATCTAGAGATATATTTGACAGAATATTTTTTATATGCATTGCTAGTTAATGTGTATGTATAAAACAAAGTTCTGGGGCTCTGAGTTCAAGAAAGACAGGGAACTGTTTGAAAGAGTCCAGTGTAGAGCCACAAAGATGCTGGAGAGAGTGGAACATCTCCCTTAGGAGTAAAAGCTGAGAGATCTGGGGCTCTTTAGCTTGGAGAAGAGGAGCCTGAGGGGTGACCTCATTCATCTTTGTAAATATGTGAAGGATGAGCATCAGCAGGATGGAGATAGGCTCTTCTTGGTAATGTCCAGTAATAGGGCAAGGGGCAATGGGTGCAAGCTGGAGCATAGAAGCTTTGATGTGAACATAAAGAAAAACTTTTTCACTGTGAGGATGACAAAACACTGGAATGGGATGCCCAGAGAGGTTGTGGAGTCTCCTTCTCTGGAGATACTCAAAACTCATGTGGGCATGTTCCTGTGTGACCTACTCTAGGTGATCCTGCTCTGGCAGGGGTGTTGGACTAGATGATCTTTTAAGGTCCCTTCCAACCATTAATATTCTGTGGTTTGAAGAAAGCTAGTACTGTATCAGCAGAACTCATAACACTAGCCATCAACTTGAGGTGTTTTCATCTGAACACATACAGACAGAGCTCTTCTGTGTGTCAGTATAATTTGCGTTAGAAGTAGGTGTCAGAGAATGCAACCACGGAGTCATAGATTGGACTTCCATGTACAGGGAAAGAAGGCACTTCAGTGTTTAGAGTAATTAAGGGAGAATGAGAGAAGGGTGATGCGTCAGGCTGAGTCCATTTGAAGCAAGGTGCAACATGAGGAGTGTGAGGTGCTGTAACTTCATGAGCAGATCTAACTAAAAGAGAACTCTTTGCTTATTAGCCCATGTGGGGCGTAGAAGAAAGAGTCAAAGCAGTCTGCTCCAGAGATTCTACTACCTTGAGTTTTGGGATTTGAATTGTAAAAGTGATGTTTGTGAATCTGTGAAAACCAGTGACAACAGAATTTCATTTGCATTCCTTTGATATTTTGGTTTGTCCTGGTTTTAGGTCAGGTGGCTGCTGAGCCCTGGCAATCTGCTCACAACAGTGGTTTCTCCTTTCCTCCCTTCCTCATTTCTCGGTTCCTCCCTTCCCTCTTTCACTCTGGGTAGGCAAGCAAGTAAAGGACCTACGAGGAGTAAGAGCTAGTTGAGATAAGGACAATTTACTACTCTCTTGCAGGGATATCAGATTACACAAAAGGAAACAAAAGTACCAACCTATGCAGCAGCAGGGGAACAGACAGGCGCAACCAACCCAGGAAACTGAAACTTGAACAGAGGGGCTCAGCCCGGCCCAGAAGCTGGGTGGGGGGAAACCGCCCCAAAACGGGAAACTTTACAAGCTATAGAATACACTTCAAGTCCTACAAGCCCCAGCAAATCCTTTCTTGTCATGCAGTGGTATGATGTTAGTATTGTGTAGAATGTACTGCACCACAGCCGGTATTAGAAGGATAATCTCGTCCCTCATCCCTTCTAGTGCGGCCAGGCAGCTTAAACCAATGCAAACCAAGGAATGCATCCTAAGGTATTTTTCCTTCTGTCTGGAGAAGTTTAGTTTGCCTCCTATTTCTCCATTAAACAAGTCCTTGCCTGGATTAGGTATGATATATTGTTCAAGGTTTATAACATTTTGTCAAATTGTTCTTGAAAAAACCTGCTGTTGTCACTCTCTTGAGTGTATGTCCTGCTATGTCTTAATACAGCTGAAATTCACATGCTCTGCATGGAATGGAATGTATCATAGGGAACATGTATATTTTCAGTAGCACCAGAATTACTGAGACCAGATTTTTGGGGAACATTAGCAGCAAATTAAAACATGCATGTGTAAATGCAACCCTTGATGTAGTAACAGCTGATTTCAACTGGAGAGCTGAAAGAGCTTCTGTAGGGCTGTATTTTATACATCTGGATTTATTTTTTTTTATTAAATGCATAATTGAATGATCCATATTAGTTCTAAAATAGAGAGATGTACAGATTTGGTACAGCAGTATCCTGACCTCTAGCAAGGGGCTTGGACTAGATGATTTCCAGAGGTTCCTTCCAGCCCCTACCATTCTGTGATTCTGATTCTGAGTTACGGAGACTGCCCTGTCAAAACTCTTATACAATAATTTGGTTTAATATTTTCAGTGGGAATAACAGATTCTTTGTTTTTGAAACTGTAACTACTGAAATATTCATCCCATAGTTTTCAGAACTGAGCAATGTTGTGTCCCACTGCCTCTTTAAAAACAAGCCAACCGTCTGTTTTTCAGAGATACTGAAGAGGCAATGACAAAAAATCTAAGAAACAAAATGACAACAACTAGCTTTAGGCAAAAATCCACAATAGATACTATTTCCTTTTTTGGGGGGTAGTATTTCATAGCTAATGTGCTCTGAAGCACTCATTGTTTATATAATAGGCACAGTGCTTGAGTGAATGCATATGCTGTAGTTCAGAGATGTATTTCCCAGAATTTCAAAGTGCTAGTCTTAAAAAAAGTCCTTGTGCATTTCATAGTGTGTACCTGAAAAGATAATATGAGTATTCAGAGGCTGGCTTAAAACCAAATCTATGAATCCGATACTAGACCATGTGCATTGTTTACAGCAGCTGGCATAGTATAACGGAGACCAAGAATACTCGAAATCATCCCTTGGGAAAGATTAAACAATCCAGGCACATGTACATCTACAAGGTTTTCAATACTAATGCGAACATGTGGTGATATTACAAAATACATTGCACATAGAATCAACCAGGTTGGAAGAGACCTCCAAGATCATCCAGTCCAACCTATCCCCCAGCTCTATCCAGTCAACTAGACCATGGCACCGAGTGCCTCATCCAGTCTTTTCTTGAAGACCCCTAGGGACAGTGACTCCACCACCTCCCTGGGCAGCCCATTCCAATGCCAATCACTCTCTCTGTGAAGAACTTCTTCCTAATATCCAGCCTATACCTACCCTGGCACAACTTGAGACTATGTCCCCTTGTTCTATTGCTGGTTACCTGGGAGAAGAGGCCACCCCCCACCTGGCTACAATGCCCCTTCAGATAGTTGTAGACAGTAATAAGATCACCCCTGAGCCTCCTCTTCTCCAGACTAAACAGGCCCAGCTCCCTCAGCCTCTCCTCATAGGGTTTGTGCTCCAGGCCCCTCACCAGCTTTGTTGCCCTTCTCTGGACATGTTCCAGCACCTCAACATCTCTCTTGAATTGAGGAGCCCAGAACTGGACACAGCACTCAAGGTGTGGCCTGACCAGTGCTGAGTATAGGGGAAGAATAACCTCCCTTGTCCTGCTGGCCACACTGTTCCTGATGCAGGCCAGGATGCCATTGGCTCTCTTGGCCACCTGGGTACACTGCTGGCTCATTTTCAGCTTACTGTCTATCAGTACCCCCCGGTCCCTTTCCTCCTGGCTGCTCTCCAGCCACTCAGTCCCCAGCCTATAGCGCTGCTTGGGGTTGTTGTGGCCAAAGTGCAGAACCCTGCACTTGACCTTGTTAAATCTCATCCCATTGGCCTCTGCCCACCCATCCAGCCTGTCCAGGTCCCTCTGCAGGGCTCTCTCACATGGAACTCACCATTCAAAAGAACTGCATTATCAGCTATTAAAATACTTCTAGGGACATAGTAGATATTTCATTTTGCAGATCCATTCTCCGTAGATCTAGGCAGCACAAAAAGCCATAGAGTTGCATCTGTTGTAACAAGCAATTTGATATGAATGTAGATGGAAATGCCACTGCCAGTAGTCCATTTTTAGTGAACATTAGTTCTAGGACACCAGTGAAGACTGCTAGCATAGGAGCTGAAATAGAGAGGAATATTATTTCCAATAGTGATCATGACTAGAATTGTATGGTTTCTGATAGTTTTAAGTGTAGAATCTAAAGGAAACACCTAGTTTTCGTATTAGTCACAATTAATTTTTACTCTGTGAAAAGTTTTATTAAAAAAAAAAAAGCAAATATGAAAGAGAGACCATGAACAGGGAGCAAGTGTCATAGAGAATAGCTGGAATTTTTGAACTGGTGGAGAGCAGTAAAGAGTAGGCTCTGCCTTGGGTCAGATGGCCTTACAAAGATTATTCACACTCCAATAAAGTGTAGTAAAGGAATAGATTGTTTATCTTTTCATTAGTTAGTTTGTTGGGGTTTTGTTCATTTGTTCATTTTGTTCATTTGTGGTTTGCATAAATCTTTTCATTTTTTTTGACTTTGAGTCGTTTTAATTTATAGGATTCAGTAGTAGAGTTTAGCTCTATTGGGAGTGCATTTCCATTTCTTTAGGTTCCCCTTGGACTATTCCATCTGATTTACAATAAGATACCTATGTTCGCTTCTAACACGTGCCACAACATTGCAAGACAATAGAAATACAGCACAAAACTGAATCTGTTACCATTTGATTGGAGATTTTTCAAGGTCAGGACCCAGTTTCCCAAGCAGTTCCATTTTTCAATACAGCTGACATCAAACACAAGCTGAAGACAAACTTGTCTAATAAAGCTTTCGGATTCAATTTTCTTTCTGCATATAGCTTCAGGAATCTCTGGAGGTCATTCACAGCATGTGCTGCAACACCAACAGGGAGAAGTAATGAAAAAAGTCTAGATAAAAAGCTGACACTATGCCTTCAGAGCTGCATGAATAAAAACATAATAAGCAAGTTTATACACACAAATCTCTATGATTCCCAGAATTTCTATCTTGATCTTTATAGGGTACCTCGATGTGAAGACTCATTTATGGATCATCTGACAGGTGAAAAATACATGCAAAGTCTACCAAAGCCACAAAAGCCCAATTTAAATCAAAAGATGGGTTACACCATTATATTTAACATCTTGCTTTAGGGGTCTCGCAGTAGGTTACTCTTTGAAAGTATCTGTAATAAATGGGTGTGACAGTGCAGTTTACAAAGGGAATGTGGGCTTTGATTTTTTTTTTTCTTCAAGGCTTGGTTGATTAAATAAAACTCACTCTGGGTTACTATTCAGAATTTTTATTATATTTATGCCTATGAGGAAATGTAAATCAGAAAGCAAAAAAAGAGAATTTGGCTGCTGTGCTGCTATTAAAGGCAATATGGAATCCAGGTCTACTTTTTCTATTCTCTAACAGCTAGTTGAAAGTGAGCTGTCAAGAGTTATGATGTAAAAAAGGTTAATGCTATAATCACTCTCTCAAAGGACTGCATTCACCTATTCCATTTTTAAATTTTCTTCTGAGGAGTAGGCTTTGTAGCTTGTTTTCTTTCATTTAATTTCTTGAACAATACTAGCAACAGAACATACAGGATTCTTAAAATTGACTATTTAAAAAAATAAAATGGAAAAAAACCCCACACAACAAAGCAACCAAGAACAAGAATTATAATATCTTAAAATTAAATCTGGTTTCCAGAGAAGGGCGACAAAGCTGGTGAAAGGCATGGAACACAAACCCTATGAGGAGAGGCCGAGGGAGCTGGGGTTGCTTAGCCTGGAGAAGAGGAGGCTCAGAGGCAGCTCACTGCTGTCTACAGCTAGCTGAAGGAAGGTTGTAGCCAGGTGGGGGTTGGTCTCTTCCGCCAGGCAACCAGCAACAGAACAAGGGGACACAGTCTCAAGTTGTGCTGAGAGAGGTCTAGGCTGGATGTTAGGAGGAAACTTTTCACAGAGAGAGTGACTGGCATTGGAGTGGGCTGCCCAGGGAGGTGGTGGAGTCACTGTCCCTGGAGATGTTGAAGCAAAGACTGGACGAGGCACTTAGTGCCATGGTCTAGTTGACTGGATAGGGCTGGGTGTTAGGTTGGACTGGATGACCTTGCAGGTCTCTTCCAACCTGGTTGATTCTATGTATCACTGTGGAGTAGCAGGATGCATAGTGATGGTGACAGAGATTTGCATTAGTGGTATTTCCTTCAACAATAGATTGTTGGTCAGATGACACTTAAGTTCCCACAGGCAGTGCTATTTTAAGGTGAAGCTAAAATAGACGAAAGAGTATTAGAGTGTAGTTTGACTTGAAAAGTAGACATAATATGCATTTTCATGGGAAAGCTTGAAAAGTGTTTCATAAAGTAGTGCAAGGCAAGATATTTTAACATTTCTGGTGAAAGTACAGGAGGTGCTTGAAGTAATTTGAGCAATTAGTTTGTCAAAAACAACGTGGCAGTGCTGATATTGCCTTCACTGGCCTTGAACAACTGCTTTTAACTCTGCAAAAAGGGTAGGCTAGGAAGTTTTTGCAGGAATATTCTACAGCTGTTTAATGAGCCTATAGCTGAACTCTCTTTCTTTCAAAACATCTTCAAACCTCTTCTGATTTATTTCTTAATTTAAACTGCATACTACCTAAAATTCTGCTTCTTCATATTCTGTATCTCTACCTTCAAATTTTTTTTTTCCCCACATTTACACTTTTTTTCCCTTCAGAGTTCCCCTTGGCAAGGATAGTAATTTATGCCTGTTAAATCAATTTGTAGATCTGAGAAAATTAGAAGAGGTGATTTTTGTGACACTGTAAAAGTTGGAGCTGCTGGCAACGTGTAGGTTTTTTTCCCTAAGATCAAAGAACTAACTGCCAAAATTCAGCTCCATGCCAATAGCAGTAGAGTGGAAATGTAAATTGCTGTTACATAGATTGACGTCCAATTGAAAGCTGCATACCAAATCAAGGAACTTGTTATTTTTACTGACAAAAGGAATACTGAGGAGTGCTTGCATCATTTGTGACAGATGTTGTCACAATGTTTTTTTGTAAGGCAAGTATGTGACAGAGTTTGATGGAACACCCCAACTGTTGTAGTACAAAGCATTCATTTTTTCCCGAAACCCTTTTGTGAGGACTGCAACAAAATAAATGTTTTCGGTAGGGGTATGAATAATACTGCATTTAAAAAGCAGCAACAGATAAAATGCTTGTCTCTTTGAATTCACACCCTTCAGGTTGCTCAGAAATGATTGCTTGTGTTTCTAGGTATTGCAAAGCTTAATTAAAGATGTAGGAAGCATTGTGGGAGAGGATAAATACAAAACTTAAATGGTTAATTATTAAATAACATAGCATTTAAATAACAGCAAAAGAAATATTAGTAGATTGGTTTAGGAAATAGAATTGCTTAATGACAGTGCCTTAACATTACCAAAGAGACTCTTTGTGTTGTTTTCTGTCTATTGCTTTGAGAGATAACAAAACAGGTTGGAACATTTTCCTCAATGATTCCTTTAGTTAAAATTTTTTAAAGACCCAACCAGGTAATTTGATCCTTAAAAATTCAAATATGTGCCATTCCCATGTGGCAAATAGCAGCTTCATTGACTGTACTTTTGCACATGTGAATTATTACCATGTTTACCAGACAAATTAGTTTTCAGTTGGCTGTTAGTATCATGGATCCCCCTTGGTTTCAAAGTGTTACTATGCTATAAAGTTTGGACTTTCTCTGTTCCCTAGGAAGAGTGACTGCCTTGATGTAATTCCTTTCATAGCTCTTAAGAAAAAGGTTAAAATATTGATGCCTATTAAAAAAAAAAAAGGGAAATCTTTACTTTGTGATTAAGAAAAATAACCCACATGTCCTGTTGAAAGATGAAAACTAACATGCATTGAATAGTCTTATCTGTTCTCTTCCTTGTCCAGTGTCATACTCCTTATCAGAGTGTGATGGTTTGGGTGTTACCTGCCCCACACACACTTTGGAAAATCACCCAGACTAGACTCAGTGGCTCTGGAAATTGAATGAAGCTCATTATTTACAGCTTAGCACAATATACAGGCAGATATTTACAATATATACAGTTATATACAGAAAGATGCAAATTAAAATGTAATACAAAAACACAACAGCCCTCACAGAAACCTGAGTCCCCAGGAGGGACTCTCAACTGCCCTTCCACCTTCCCGCTGCCCCTCTACCTTACCCAAGATCTTGCCTTATGTTTAAGGTAGTTTTGAGGGTCTGCCAGGGGGTTAGGAAGCAGGTGGATTAGTCACATAGACATCAGGTTAGGTTAGAGAGAGAGAGAAGCTCACAAAGTCCAGAGAGCAGCTGTGTTATCTATATTTTTCTTCTTGTTCTTAAACATCTCGTCAAGTCTATGAGTGAAGTAGACATCACCATCGTTTCCTTTTCACAGCCTGTAATCTGTTCTCACCAGGATGCAGGCATCCTGGCCTGCATCAGAAACAGTGTGGCCAGTAGAACAAGGGAGGTTATTCTTCCCCTGTACTCAACACTGGTCAGACCACACCTTGAGTACTGTGTCCAGTTCTGGGCCCCTCAATTCAAGAAAGATGTTGAGGTGCTGGAACATGTCCAGAGAAGGGCAACAAAGCTGGTGAAGGGCCTGGAGCACAAATCCTATGAGGAGAGGTTGAGAGAACTGGGCCTGTTTAGCCTGGAGAAGAGGAGGCTCAGGGGTGATCTTATTACTGTCTACAACTACCTGAAGGGGCATTGTAGCCAGGTGGGGGGTGGCCTCTTCTCCCAGACAACCAGCAATAGAACAAGGGGACGCAGTCTCAAGTTGTGCCAGGGTAGGTATAGGCTGGATATTAGGAAGAAGTTCTTCACAGAGAGAGTGATTGGCATTGGAATGGGCTGCCCAGGGAGGTGGTGGAGGCACCGTCCCTGGAGGTCTTCAAGAAAAGCCTGGCTGAGGCACTTGGTGCCATGGTCTAGTTGATTGGATAGGGCTGGGTGATAGGTTGGACTGGATGATCTTGGAGGTCTCTTCCAACCTGGTTGATTCTATGATTCTGTGATTCTAGCTAGGCTCAAACTAGCACATAGAGAGATCAAAGCACTTATAACAGACCACTGTGAATGACTGTATATAGCAATTTAGTTAGAAGTTTGTGTGTTGCTTTATGAAGAAAATGAGACTTTTATCCAAATTTTCTGTGTGGTAATCTTAATGATAAATGTACAATATTATATCCAACATGAGTTCACTTTTATGTGGGCCTGTATGCAGAGTTTAGGCTCTGTAACCTCTGACGCCAGATGCATGAAATCTTCCACATGGAGAGATACACCAAATAAGAGACCAAACCTTTCAGAAGAGGCTTTGGGTCACATCAGTAATAAGAATTAATGTTTTTAAGGTATTATTAATCTTAATGGAGACAATCCAAATTCACTACTTGAAGAAGTTTTACTTCTTTGTCTTTCAAAATATATGTCATGACATTCTGAGAAAAGACTCAAATCAATACTAAAAATAGATGATACAGAGAGCAAACAAGCCAGAATGAAATGGTTTCTCTCAGCTGTGGGCTTCCTGGTACATCATATCACAATTAGGACATGAGACAATATTGTGCACAGGAAAACCAGAACCAACAACAGCAGCAAAAAAACAACCCCAAACAAACAAAACCCCAAAACAAATCCACAGATTTTTCTGTTTATTGTTGGGGTTGTTCCAATTAGCAAGAGCTACTAGCTTCCACACGCTGCTATCTCAGTGCATGAATCAATTTCCATGCTTGTAAAAAAACAAATAAGCAAACACAAAACACTAATAGTACCAAAATGTGGTTACTTTTGCTGCAGCAGAAATATTGGTGGCAGATCTTTATCCAGCTAACCTTTAAACTACTGTGAACAGAAAGAGTAACTCACATAACCATGTTTTATATCTAGTTTGTATAAACAAGGAATTTAATTCATGGAAGAGGGAGATTTTAAAACCTTAACTATTAAATTGAATGTATAGGGGTTTGGATTTCATTAAGTTTGGGTTTGAGTGTTGGTTTCCCAACCTACACACACCCCATCTTTATATTTAAAAAGCATTACCTCAATATTGTAACCCAGTGACACCACAGAATATTTTTTCACCTTTTCAAGTAAATGTTGGTAGTTAATTTAGCCATAGTATTGTAACCAGTGATACTGCTACATGCTGAATCTAGACCCACCAGAGAGCAATTACGTCAAATGTTCTCATGATACCTTTTTCAAGTTTTGGTGTCTGCTTAATTCTTAAACTCACTAAAAGTGATTCATTCATACCCTAGCCTTTTGCTTATCAGTTTTTAGTGGGCACATCAATCATAATCATAGAATCATAGAATCAACCAGGTTGGAAAAGACCTCCAAGATCATCCAGTCCAACCTAGCACCCAGCCCTAACCAATCAACTAGACCATGGCACTAAGTGCCTCATCCAGTCCTTTCTTGAAGACCCCAGGGACGGTGACTCCACCACCTCCCTGGGCAGCCCATTCCAATGGGAAATCACTCTCTCTGTGAAGAACTTCTTCCTAATATCCAGCCTATACCTACCCTGGCACAACTTGAGACTGTGTCCCCTTGTTCTATTGCTGGTTGCCTGGGAGAAGAGGCCACCCCCCACCTGGCTACAATGCCCCTTCAGGTAGTTGTAGACAGTAATAAGATAAAGTAATAATGATCTTTGCCTAAGGAAAGGTTCACAGAGAATGTTATGACAATGCTATATTAGTGAAAGGATGCTTACTTTGAAGCAGTTTATCTTTCAGAAAGGTTTGAATAGAACAATAGGTCCAAGCAAAGCAAAAGTTATGAATACTACCTTAGTTTACAGATATATTACACTTAATTGGTTTTATACTGCCTGCTCCTGCTCAGGCTGTAGTATGTAGGATACTCTTAGGGCAGAGTACTGAAGATTTAAATTTTTTCTACCACATGCAAGGCAGTTCATTAAATGTGGTATGGTGTATGAAGACATTAATTTTCTTGTATTATCATCTGTCTTAGCTGCCTCTTTCACAAAGTATTCTCTGTCTTCATACTGTTTCCAGTTTGGTTTTTAGCGATTGTTTGAAATTGATAATCTAATTTTATGGGACCACAAAATAGTTGAAGTTAAAAGGGGCATCCAGAGGTAACCTGGTCCAACAACCTTGCTCAGGCAGGCTGATCTCGAGCAAGCTGCCCAGGATTGTGTCCAGTTGGCTTTTCAGTTTCTACAAGGATGGAAACTCTACAACCTCTCAGGCAACCTGGTACAGGACTCTGTCACTCTCACAGTTAGAAGGTGTGTCCTGGACCCATTATTTCAGCTGCTTTTCAGTTCACTTTTCGTGTTTGCTCATTCAGCCTATGCTTCTTCAACATCTCCCTGTGAATCTCATGGGTGACAGTATTGAAATCCTTACTGAAGGTGAATCAGACAATATTCATTGTTCTGTCTGCATCTCCCAAGCCAGCCACTTCATCATAGCAGGTCAATTCAGTCTGACTGTTTCTGACCACAGTTTCATTCTTCACTTCATTTAGTTGCTCCGTGACTTTCCCAGGTTGGTTCCCTGGGCCTTCTTGGTTGTCTTTCTTGAAGATAGAAGTTATATTTGCTTTCAAATATGCAGTGTTCAGGCACTTCTCCCAGTTAACATTATCCATCAAAGTTTGTAGTAAGTGGCATTGCAACATCTTCCACTTCCCCCGGAACTCATGGATGCATCTCATCAGGGCTCAAGGACTTAGGCATGTCCAGTTCAACGAAGTATTCTCAGACTTGATTCTCTTTCATGAAGGATAAGTTTTTAAAACTTTTCTTTCTACATGGATATAATCTTGAAGCTCCTCCTATGATGGCAGTATTCTCAACAAATAAAACTATTAACATTCTACTTCAAAGTATCTTGCATGCACAGAAAGTATTTGCAGAAACTTCTCTCAACAGGTTTTAACTTTAACTTCTTGCAGTGCAGGACCAACTTCACCATAATGCTATTTACATTATGATGTACAGAAACTTACTTATAGAATCATAGAATCAACCAGGTTGGAAGAGACCTCCAAGATCATCCAGTCCAACCTATCACTCAGCCCTATCCAATCAACTAGACCATGGCACCAAGTGCCTCATCCAGTCTTTTCTTGAATGCCTCCATGGACGGTGCCTCCACCACCTCCCTGGGCAGCCCATTCCAATGCCAATCACTCTCTCTGGGAAGAACTTCCTCCTAACATCCAGCCTATACTTACCCTGGCACAACTTGAGACTGTGTCCCCTTGTTCTATTGGTGGTTGCCTGGGAGAAGAGGTCAACCCCTACCTGGCTACAATGTCCCTTCAGGTAGTGAATTATGTGATTTGTATCACTGAAATTCTTACTGTGCCTTGGAATATACCTTTTTTTCTGACAGACATCAACATATGTTCTTGTTCTTATTGCAATCCAGTGTTTGTGAAAGCTAAAAGCTTTTTTTCCATACTGAGTGAAGACATATCTAAACATCTTTTTATTGTTTGAAGAAATTTGGGAAAATGCACTGTACAATAAACAGCTTAGTCATGCTTCTACATATGAAAAAGAGGGCAGCACAGAAATTCTACCTGATACCTCCTGTGATAGAGGAAAACAAGGCAGAGAAAGCTGACCCACCTTTCTACTATAAACTTGAAGTTGTGATGCTATTTATTAGTCTAATAATAGTATGTTAGAAACCATAACTTTTCCGGTTAGCTAAACACATTCTCTTGTAAACCTTTTTGCTTTTCTTCTAACAGTTTTTTAACCTTGAATTTCTGCATTCTTTCAAATCTCTATTATTTATGGGCTCCTTATTTTTGGTCCCCTCTCTTCATCTGACTGCGCAGACTAGTTTAGATCTAAATTTTAACTAATAGAGCCATAAGGTATTAATCTAAATTTTATATGATCTGTAATGACTTCTTAGGGATCGCTGAGTGCTTCTGGAACATAATGAAAGTTTAGGAGCAACTTGTATTTTAAACTGACAATAGCACATAATGTGAAGGTGCCCAAAGTGTTTATGAAATCAAATATTAGCTGTTATCCATTTCTCCTCTATGAAAATTACTTTCTATGAAATATTCATGATACAGTCAAAGCCATTTTTTCTTGGAATTGTTTTTACTGAATATTCAAGGCTAAGGAAATCAGACATTGATCAATCTGACATCTGTGTTTTACTCAAAATTACTGATTTTGAAGCATTTTTTGTGTTTAAAAGCTGATTAAAGTGTTAAGGAAATGTTAGCTTAGAGATAAAATGCTGTAAGGATGCATTTTTTTTCAGTTTTTACAGCCATGGGTGGAATTTTCTTGACCAATATAAAGAATTTAATTTGAATTCAGATCAACAAGAAAAAGAAGTCTTACCTTAAAATGTCAAGGCTGCAGTCAGCACCTTGCATGGGAAAGTAATACTGCATGGGAGAACTTACTGTGCTCTTCTTTTCCTTAACTTTGAAGGACAGAGAGATGAGACCATTTATCACTGGGACAATTCCAAGGAATAAATCAGTCTTAGAAGTGTCTTCCCAGATCTCACAGGGAAGCCTGCCTGAAGTTCAAGAATATGAGCATGGATTAGAAAAACAAACAAACAAATCCCCCAAACAAATAACAAGAACAACAAAGACCCAACAAACCAAAACACTTTCATAGGTGATAAATCTTCACATGTGTGCTATTGTTCACAATCAAGTTTACGTGGCTGAAGTGGCAGCAGGACTTCCTGTGCAAGCAAAACCTGTCTGATGTGCAGCTGCCAAATCAGTGGCAGTAAGGGCACTTGTGTGGCTTGTGTTAAAATAGCAAATACACTGAGCAAAGCTTTCTGTGCATATGCCACAGGGTACAGGTATTTGTCCTCTGTCTTCCTCAGAGCAAAGTGCAGGTGGGTTTCCTTCAGTAAAACATTGTACAGAAGATTTAAGGCTGTCATAGCCCATAACTTGGTATTGCTAATTGTGGAACTAATCCCTAGACTAGACCCACAAATGGAATTAAAATGTGCATCCAGTTACTATGTTATTTCTTCTTTGTCAAAAACCTTTAGAATCATAGAATTCTTTGACCTGGTAGATGCAGTTACTTTACATAGCTAAAACTCCAACACTACTTAAAACATTCACAAGGATGGTTAAGAACATTGCTGTGAACAGAGCTGGTTCTGCTTAAGGAATGTGTCTTGAAAGGAGATGTGGAAGGGATTAGGAATTAAACTGTTCAGACTCTTGTCTTTCCTGTCGATTCTATTTCTGTTTGGTACCTCAATAAGGGGCTTTATCTTTCCTTAGTTGTCAGTTTGATCTTGAAGCACACTGAAATAAGCAGAGTAAGAACAAAACAAGGGTAGAGGAGTGGGAGTAGGTGTTTTCCTGTAGTTGACTTCATTTTGCTTTTATTTCTGCACTTAATTTTGAACTTGTATTTTATGACACTTTCTTGCTATTTTCACTCCTGAAGTTTAATGTTATAGATTATTTTCCTGATGCAAAAATTACCAACGTGTTTTTGCTTTTCATCCAGTGTACCTCAAAGATCAAGTTGAAAATCACCTCTAATGCAGAGTATTTACTTTTAGCTTTTTGTTAGACATTGTGTGTTTTACTTTTTTTCCTGCTATTGTTCCACTTTGTTTCATTCTTTGTTAAATAATAGAGGGTGCTAATGAGAAATTGTCTTAAAAGCTACATGTTGGTGTGGTATAATGTCTTAAATTCTAATCCTTCATTTGGTTTTGTTGTTTGTTATATCACAGAAGTTAACTAATATAAGCTTTAAATCAGTTGAAAGATTAAGACTTTAATGGTATTTGTGTGTTTCTGTCTTTGCAGTAGGATAGAATTTGTGACTCAAGTATTTGGGGAAAAAAAAAATCTACTTTTGAATTTATAAATTTTCTAGGAAGGAAAAGCAAACAAACAGTATCACAGTATCATCAGGGTTGGAAGAGACCTCACAGATTATCAAGTCCAACTCTTTACCACAGAGCTCAAGGCTAGACCATGGCACCAAGTGCCACGTCCAATCCTGCCTTGAACAGCCCCAGGGACGGCGACTCCACCACCTCTCCGGGCAGCCCATTCCAGTGTCCAATGACTCTCTCAGTGAAGAACTTTCTCCTCACCTCCAGCCTAAATCTCCCCTGGCGCAGCCTGAGGCTGTGTCCTCTCCTTCTGGTGCTGGCCACCTGAGAGAAGAGAGCAACCTCCTCCTGGCCACAACCACCCCTCAGGTAGTTGTAGACAGCAATAAGGTCACCCCTGAGCCTCCTCTTCTCCAGGCTAACCACAGCAACATAGGAAAAAAAAGCAGCAACAAAACAAAAACAAAACAAATCCATACTCAAACCAAAATAGGTAAAACAAAGCCAGATAAATAACCCCCTTCACACACACATACATGTCAAAAAAACCAACCCACAACAGCAAAACCTTAAACACTCCCCTCAAACAAATGAAAAAAACCCCAAAATTTAACAAATGATCTCCTTTGAGTCACAGAAAATGTCAGTGCAGTTCTGGGTAAATTGTTCCAGAATGAGATCTGTTGCTCGTATTGTCTAATTAATGTTGATTTATATTTCTCTATTAATTTAAATGGTTCATATGTACAACTCTGTTGAATGAACCCTGCCGTATCTGTGGAAGCATGAAAGAGAGATGAGGGACAGATGTACTGTGGCAAGTGGTATTTTTGTTCTGAGGGAAGATAAATGTCAGGAGGGAAACATACTGTGCAACCATGTTCTAAAGGTAATTGCTATAAATAATTTGATAGCTAAACTGTTTTAGTTACTCCAAGTGGAAGAGATTATTACCATCCTCAGTAACAGTAGTTAATGCTAAATAGCACTAATCTTAAAGCTTTTAAAGAAGATGTTACACTGGACAATGTGGTTCTGCTAGTATCTTGCACTCCTCTCCATAGTATTTCAAGTTTCTTAATGCAAAAATCATCAAAGGAATTAAAAAAACAAACAACGTCTTAAACCAAAATTCAGTGCAGCAAACCCAAAAATAGTAGAAAATTTGGAATATCTTCTTCTGCAATAGCTACCACTAGAGAATAAATAAATAGGTATTAGCGAAACTCTTGTGTATCTCATCAGGCTAAAATGTTAGCTGCTAAGAGATGTCAGGCAGTGTCCTCAGACACCCTGAGTCCACTTACAGAGGCTCTGTTGAATCCTAGATGAGAAAGCTTTCCTTCAGTTTACTTGACAAGTAAATACTGATGAGAACAGAAATTTCCTCTAATATTAGATACATTCTGTTTAAGCTATGTGAGTGACAACCTAAGACACTGTTTTCCTCTTGTCTAAGAATTTCTGGAGTCATGAAAGAAATGCAAGGCATTTACGTGAACTTTAGGACAGGTGGAAATGTATCTAAGTATCCATCCTTTGGTAATGACTGGAAGTCAAAACATGCACCTACTTTTCACACTCAACTGTTTTGTCTGACTTCTGGAATGAAACAGTCAAGTATGTTTTTCAGTAGCTGCATGTGTCTTAACTTTGATATCCAATACCTCACAGCAGATAATGAGTCTTGCTTTGAGTTACTTGAACCTTACAAAGTTCATGTGAGGAGAGAGTGAAATGAGAAGATATTTTGGAGTTGCTGCAAACAATCATGAGTGATCTGTGGAGTTGAGTTTCCATCTAGGGTGAGACAATAATAGAAAATTCTGTGAATTTATGTCTCTGGTATATAATTTTCTCTAGGTGTCAGACAGATTTTGTTAATATCCAGCTCAGAGAGAAGGCAGCATGAAAACACATCAAACAGAAAGCTCCAAAGGACAACATTAAAACAAAATAGACCCAAACAAAATAGTTTGAAATCTGTAGAAAACTATGATGTATTTTATTGTCATTATTTATTTCTAGTTAGTGCTATTTGTCACCCTTTTTTCATCCTTCAGGCAATTAAATTACATTCATCAGAGACAGACACGATCAAAGACATGCTGTTTTCTGCTTCCACGGGACAAAGATGAAAAACACAGTAACCTTCTGATTGTAAACATTACAAGACCACAAACAAAGAATTTCTGTTAAACTATGATTACTATGTTGGCAGGAAAAAAAACAACCCTGTGTATAATTTTGAGAATATTAATAATTTTTCTGTGACCCTTTTTGAATTCACTTTATTTTCTGGACAGAGCAGTTAAGACCCAGAAAGTGATGACTGATGTTTTCTGAGTGATTTTTTCTCAGAGTTATTTCAGATCACTGACTTTTGCAAGTGCCAACTAAGTTAAACTAAGTAAATACTGATAACACTTTTTTGTTGTTGTTAACATTCTTTTCTAGCATCAACGTGTGTTAACAAGTGAACAGAACAAGCAAATCTACAAATGAAATAGTTCTTGTTTGTACATATACAAAAAGAATCAGAATCATAGAATCAGTCAGGGTTGGAAGGGACCACAAGGATCATCTAGCTCCAACCCCCCTGCCATGAGCAGGGACACCCCACCCTTCAAAGAACATGATGTAGTTTCCTTTTATGTAGTTTCCTTTTTCATTGCATTGTAGATCTTCCTCACTATTCTTGCTTGATACAGCTTTGTTTTAAACTTTTCCTTTGTTTGATGGCTCAAAGTCAGCAACTTTGTGGCCCCCATCCATTTTTTTAGAGCCATTCATGATCTGCCACTCTATGGAAGTTGATGTACCTCTCCTCTTCTCTTTGTCAGCAGTAGCTGTCAAGCTTATTGCTTCATCTGCTGACAGCAGAAGTAAAGTTATGGTGTACTGAAACTTTGAAGTGAGTGATGTGAGATATGATGACTGCTGCCACCAAAGTGTGAAAGTGCAGCACCTAATAGTGTTATGCTGTTGCTTAGCTGGAACGGGAGGAAACTTATGGGTTCTATGCAATTTTTTAACACCTTCTTCCCATCTCCTTGAAAACAGGGTGTGAGGGCTACTTGGGAGGGGCAGAAATCTAGAGATTCAGACTTTAAACCTTGAGTTGGAACTTACTGCTTTCTGTAGTGAACTGAGTCAGCCAGTTGTGCCTGTTAATGACTGATAGGTTCAGTACTTTGCCTTCCAATCACCGAATGCTCTCCCGGTGGTCTTGTGCTAACAGCTGTGGGCAAAGTGGCATATAAGTGAAAAGTGCAGTTGTTATCTCCAATATGCCAGGACTTATTTTATGGGACTGATTAATCACAGCATCATATACCAGATGAGGTTGGAAGGGATGTCTACTTCAATCCCTCTGCTCAGGTGATATGACTTAAAGGAGTCTGCCCAGGATTGTTTCCAGGAAGCTCTTGAATATCTACAAGGACACAGACTCCACAACTTGTTTGGGCAACCTCCTACGGGGCTTAGTCACCTACACAGTTAAAAGGTATTTCCTGACATTGAGAGGGACCCTCTTGTGTTTCTGTCTGAGGCCATCATCTCTTGTCTTGTCACAGCACACCAGTGGAAAGAGCTTGGCTCTGTCTTTGCACCCTCCTTTCAGATGTTTATACATGCTGAAACAGTCCTGCTGGGTCTTGTCTTTTCAGGCCTAAATAGTCCTTACTCTCTCAGGCTTTCTTCCATAATGGAGAAACTTCAGGTCCTTAATCATATTTTCAGCCCCTCACTGCCCACTCTCCAGTAGCTGTCTTGTACTGGGAAGCCCAGAAATGGATGCAGTACTTCAAATCAGTAGTTTGAGTACAAGTAATCTCTGCATGATTTGCCTAATTTAAATTAAAAGAAATAGAATAAGGCAAAAAATATCTGGAGTGATTTCAGTAAAGATGATAGAAAGCCCGATGGTATTGATGATTATTGGTATTTATTATTTAACACACATGTGTGTTTTATAATTCTAAACTTGAATAAAAAGGGTGAATGAAAGACATCCCCTAGGATTATCTGTTTTGCTTTTGATACTGAAAGCTGCCAATTCTTAACTGTGCTAAATACTCTGTTATTGCAAGCCCCATGTTATTACGAAGGAACTCCCTTACAAAAAGATATCTCTGTTTTTCTCATCTGTACTGCTTAGTTTTAATTAAAAGCTTACTGTGTTGGAACAGTCCTTTGCAATAATTAATTTACTTCATTGTTATCCACAGGTATATGAATTTAAAGTAAGGAAAGAAAAGTACAAGAACTGCTACTCAGAAAGGCAATAATTGTATGGATGAGTAGATAAATCTAATTATGTGCAGTGCATATTATTAAAAATCATTTTCAGGTGTGGCTTTTGGTATCATTTATTTGGTGCCAGTTCTTCAGGCTAGATTAAATAATGTATTTGTCAGTTGATTTGGTAAATTGTGATCATACAATATTTTTAACACTGACAGTATCTTGTGTTGCTGCACGCAGCTTTTCCACTTTCTGCAATGCCGAAGAGGTTCACTGATTCCCCACTGAAGCAAATAAAACATTTCTCATAGCATAAAACAGCTGCTAAATTCTTTGGCCAGCTAAATGGAAAATTCTGATTGTTTCAAGATTGCAAGGGAGTTTATGGCCAAACTGTTGAACTCTTACCAGCCACCTTAGACAGACTGCTGAAAGTGCATAGATACCTATGAGGAAAACCATCAGGCTCTCAGAAGTACTAGAAAGCAATAAATCCATTACTGTGCATGGTGTGACAGAGGTTTTTGTTGTTGGTTGTTTTTTTTTTTTTGGGGGGGTGTGTTTGGTTTCTTGATTGGTTTGGATTTTATTGTTTGTTTTGGCAGGGGTGTGTGATTTGTGGGGTTTGTTTGGTTTGTTGCTGTTGTTGTGTTTCCTATAGAATCATAAAATCAACCAGGTTGGAAGAGACCTCCAAGAGCATCCAGTCCAACCTAGCACCCAGCCCTATCCAATCAACTAGACCATGGCACTAAGTGCCTCATCCAGTCTTTTCTTGAACACCTCCAGGGTCGGTGACTCCACCAGCTCCCTGGGCAGCCCATTCCAATGGGAAGTCACTCTCTCTGTGAAGAACTTCCTCCTGACATCCAGCTTGTACTTCCCTCAGCACAACTTGAGACTGTGTCCCCTTGTTCCTCACAGAAAGAGTGCAGGAAACAGTTTTTCTCTACTAGGAAACTGGGGAAAACATAAACAAACATCTTGGTCCATTAGAACTTTGGTTTTCAATGGGCATATTTTATGTTTAGTGGAAGGAAATTGTTTAATTTTTATGGTGTTTTATGCAGTTGATTCGGGTACAGATTTTGTAGCTGCTCTAGAAGAGCATTTGGACTCTTTTCTAATGATTTAATACCTTAATGAAACAACATCACATGGTCTTGTGTTTGTATATTTTAGTATTTTTCTTCTTTAACTGAACTTGTTTAAAAGGGAGAAAAGGAAAAAAACCCACAAACATAATTCCACTCAGCCTCATTTGCCATAACATTGTGCATGATTAATTGCTTTTGCATGCTTGACTGGAGGGCAGATATAGCCCAATAGTTTATAGCCATCTAACTGTAACAAAAACCCAAACCAAACCAAACAGAAAAAAAATAAATCAAGAAACAAAAGTCAGCCTTGAAATTCTGAATGCCTTCACATTACATGTCTCTCTGTGCAGTGGTACCTCTCTCTGGCACCTCTTCTCATTTTTGACTATGGAGAGGTATTTTTCACATTAAGGGGGAGATGTCTGTCTGTCTGAGTCCAGGACTCTTGCTGGAACTATTTGGCAAAATGAACATCTTCCTCTCTTTCAAGTACCTCAATAAGAACTTGCTCTGACACAAGTTCAGAAAGTTAAAGCAATTAAATCATTTGATTGTTCAAAGCAACAGATACAAGATTCAGAATTGCCAGTGAAAAAAAGGCACTCACTGCAAGATGATTTCAGGTTAATAAATCCTGGGTAGCATCTGATGGAGTCAGAGATTCACACCTTTGCGGTAGCTCTAGTGCAATAGGAATGCATCAAAAGTTAAGATGTATATTGAAGGTGCAGTTCTTACCAAGAAAGGGTTTCCCCGTCCTGGGTGGAGAAAAAGGAGCACAGCCTATTGACTCTCCTCACCTTTGTCTTTCCTCCCAGCAGCTGCTGCTGTGGCTGGCAGTGGTGTTGCTGGCCCATGCTGCACCCTCCTTGATGGCCCCAGCACTGGTGCCAGTGGCTTGCACAAGGCAGATGTCCCTCTCATGGGTTTTATACACTAGCTCAAGTTGTTCCTGCCTTCTGTGATGTTTATTATGATTTGGGAGGAGAGTTGAGTAACATAATCATATATGTTTACTATGTACTTAATTTTCCTTTTTAGCATATTGCAAGGTGTCAACTTTAAAATTGCACTTAAAGTTCTTTGCTCAGACGCCTTGGCCCTTAAAATCTGTTTTGAAGTTGATTGTTTATGGTAGTTGAGCCCTGATGCTTCAGTTTTATCCAAAGGGCTGTCTTATCTTCAAAAGACTTCCTCCTTCAGCTCTTTGGCAGGCTAGCTTCATGAATCTTGATTTAACACAGACACTTGATGATTGAAAATTACTTTGGCCCTGCTTTCCTGTCCTGTGGCTACCTAGGCTCTATTCCTTCAATACTATGCTACAATGTTGGGTACTTTCTCAATGCAAGCAACAAGTCATGAACAGATTCTTCAAAACCTAGCTAACAGAGTAAAAAAAGATGCAAAGGATAAATTGTGTCCACCTTCTCTAAGGAGAAGGAAAAAGATCCACGTGGTAGTATGTAATATTTTCAAGCTATGAGGAAGAAAAATCAAGGATCATCCAAGGCTGAATTTCTTATATTGTTCACAAAGCCTAAGGGAAATACTTGGTGGTAAAAGAGAGAAGATTTTTGATGAGACAAATTCACAGCTCCAGAGTGCTTGGGGATTGGAAGAACCATATTTGTAGATACAGGGTTATGCTGTGATACACTGGGTGTTGTAACCAACTCCTTTTGAATCTGCCTCCAGCATTCATAGGTCTGGCCACACTTCCACCTTTTGGAAGACGACTTGTGTAGCTTCAGTGACCTTGGGTGGGGAGTTCTTATTACACTGAGACCTTTGCTAGTGTTCCTAGGGCCCACTGGTCTTTTAAGGCTGAAATTGGAATATGCAGAGAATACTGAATGTTAAGCATCCACTACAATAGAAATACTGTGGGAAGGTTAATTCATATCTTCTTCTAGAGTTATTTGTCACATTTCCAGTAGACGTTACATCAAGAAACGAGCTCACTTCTGTGTTACCCTTTCTACTGCATAAATTCTGTTACTGAAATAAACATTTATCATAGTTCATTTATTCAGTAATTTTAGCATTTCTTTTCTTTCAGTAACTTCTGGTGAAACTGTTGCTGTGGATACACAAACCAGGGTAACCAAGGAAACCACCACCTTCAAACCACCAGAAATGCCATCTTCTGTGCTTTTGGAGGTTCCAGCCTTGGCTGACTTCAATAAGGCATGGGCAGAACTCACTGACTGGCTTTCTCGACTGGATCGAGAGATAAAGTCTCAAAGAGTGATAGTAGGTGATCTTGATGATATCAACGACATGATCATCAAACAAAAGGTATGAGAAACACCCACTTTTTAAGGTGAAAGCCTCGTGGTCTTTATTCTGTATTAAATAATTTCAACAAGAAACACAGTAGAGATTGTAGACTGCATTATCTGTGGTTGTTACTTAAGCTGCTTTATCCCATAAACACAATTATTGGATTAAAGATGTTAAGAAAATTAATTGAGGGGGAAAAAAGAGTATTTAATAATTTATCTGGCATTTAAGTCAGATCTCTTTATCTTTCTATTGCTTGTGCTGACTGTGTCATAAGACTGTGCAAGCCAGTGGTTGAAATAGAAAGCTTGTGAGAAAGAAGGAATTGCATAGTATGCTCCAGTCTGCCAGGAGGAAAGATATTCTGTTTTGTACCTTTTCTTATGTTGTTTCTGTAATAACTTTGAGAGGCTTATATCCTGATGCTTTTGAGGTATGAGAAGCTCCTCAGCCATGTTAAAGAAAAGAACAGCTCATTATCACAAGTGTTTTGTCAGCTAAACTCTATCAATGTCAACCTTTGAAAACACAGGGGAAAATAACAAAAATAGAGAATATATGTGCAAGTTTAAAAGAAAGGGAAAAAAAAAGGCTAAAGTAGCAGTAAAAGCTAATTTGGCATCGTGCAGCTTGAAAGTAATTACCTGCCTTCTAGTTCTAACGTTGCTCAATATAAAAGATTTGGCTTGCCTGTGCAAAACTTTTCACTGTTACATTTCCACACAGCTCAGTTCTAAGCTGAGTGTAGGACTCTCCATTATAAAATTTTATTATGCCTCTTCCTCCTCCAAAAAAAAAAGTCTGATTTATTTCATGGAAAATACTTTCTTTTTTTGTTTCATAAAGTTGAAAGAAAAGGAGAAACAATGAACGTATTTTGCCCAGTATCTGTACTGAGCATTAATATGCAGCTGGCTCATATAAGTAATTCTGCTTGTTTTCTTGTATGCATCTTTTTGTTTTATGTTGTATCTCAATATGATCTACACAGGACACTAGATTATAGCATTTGAAAAGATTTAGGGCCCAAGATGACTTCCTTGTACATTATCTTCTCAGCTTTTTCAAAATCATTTTAATTTTAAGAATTTTATGTCGTCAATACCTGGTTCAGAATTTCTTTTAGTGTGTTACTCTGTAAGGCAAAATCCTTAGCTTGCTTCCTTCAGGAGATGTCTTTCTGTTAAGTGTGAGATCAAATTATTAACTCTACAATTTCAATTAATGTTGTATGCATGTAAAAATTAATTGGTTTATATCTGTGTTTAAACTTAGCTGAAGGCTAAAATATTTTTTGGTGGTTAAGGCAGCAGTCTTATAGTCTTCCTCTCACTTCTGTTCCTGGCTGGATAGCCCTGTCTCTTTCTTGGGTACCACGCTGTGCCGGTAACAAAACCAGCAGGAAAACTCTTTTTTGTTGTGCTTACCTCTCTAATTGGCCGTGCAACAGAATGTGACATTTAATATACTCTCTGATGAAATGGAAGAATCAATCTCTAAATATAGACTGGCATTCTGTTAACTGGCTCCCTCTTCTCTAATGGTCCTCTTAATACATGGAAATGAACATAAGGAGATTTTGATTCTGCTCTGAAATCTCTCACTGGAGTTTTGGGTGAGATGAACAGACAAAATTTACAAAATACAGGGAGAACTTTAGGTTTCTCAAACAAAACCCCTGCTTTCTAATGTGTGGAGTGGCTGCAACAGTATGGGAGCTGATCGAGTTGGCTAGACTGAAAAGCCAGGCCTGATATGGTCAAAATTAGAAATCCAAAAATAGTGCTTACCTCCCCAGATCTGTGTATATTTGGTAAAAGGTTGTAGTCATACCTCTCCTGTGGCTGTGATTTAGAAGTCATTGAAAGTCATAGCATTACATCCTGCTTTTTTTGGAGAGTTTGCTGTACCTCTACAAGGATCTCAGTAAAATTTTATAGCAGTAGATTGACCTTTTTCACTTTTCTTTCTTTTTCTTTTTTGGGTCATCTTTTTCACTTAAGAGGTAAAATACCACAGCTGGCTACTTGCTTTATAAAAGTTTATCACTGTAAAGATACATGCTTCAAGAAGGCTGTTTCATTATAGCACATCTCTGGTTCCTCATCCGCTTCAAACTATTAGTCCTGTGGGTACATTACCAAGTTCTTCCTCTTTCCATTTAATATTTCTTTCAAAACAGAGAACCAACAGCAAAATCAAAGTGTCAAGGTAACCATTTTAAAAGCAAAGAAATCCCATATTTAGCAACAAATGTAACAAGACATTTTCCAAATTACCCAGGTAAAAATAAATGACCTTAGATTGACCCTTCTTTCACAGCAGCATGTAATTTTGTTGAAGCTCTGACTCTCAGGGCATTTTGGTTAAGCTTGTTTCAAGCTGATTCTGTCACAGGAATAACTGCCAATAACTCTGACATATTTTTCCTTCACAAAAGTTTAAGGCATCATTAGCCCCAATTTGAACTTCACTTGGAGGTGATCACAGTGAATTGGTACTCTTGTGTGAATAGCATTTGCAAAGGTTAATTATAGGGAAAAAAAAACCACAAAAGACAAAAAACAGCTACTGTAAACAAATTTGTTTTAGTGGCAGATTCTCTTTAATGAAAGACAATGCAACTTCAATTTCCCTAGGTGGTGCAGAGTCACAGAATGATAGGGGTTGGAAGGGACTTAGAAATGTCATCAACACCACTGCAGAGCAGGATCACCTAGAGCAGATCACACAAGAACACATCCAGGTGGGTCTGGATATCTCCAGAGAGATAGCCTTCTGGGCAGCCTGTTCCAGTGTTCTGTCACCCTTATAGTCAAGTTTTTTTTCCTCTTGTTTCCATGGAACTTCCTATGCCTCAGCTTCCACTCATTGTCCCTTGTTCTGTCATTGGGTGTCACCAAGAAGTGCCTGATTCCATTCTCTTGGCATTGTTTTCTTTCTACAGACAATGATCTAGTTTCTCTGTTTAAAAATATTTCCATTAGCCTCAAACCAGCACACTCACTCTTTACATATCTATAGGCATTAATGTAGTCACCTCTCAGTCTCCTCTTTTCCAAACTAAAGAGCCTCAGCTCACTCCGTCTCTCCTTGTAAGGAAGATGTTCCACTGCCTTTGTGGTTCTGCACTGGACTCTTTCAAGCAGTTCCCTGAGGTTCTTCTTGAACTGAAAGGCCCAGAACTGGACACAATATTCCAGATGCGACCTCAACAGGGTAGAGTAGATAGGGAGGAGAACCTCTTTCGACCTACTACCTGCAACCCGTCTAACACCCCTAGAATGGCATTGGCCTTCTTGGCCACAAGGACAGATTGGTGGTTTGTGGTCTCCCTTCCATCCTTCTGTAGTGGTGAAACACTGGAACAGGTTGCCCAGGGAGATTGTGTATGCTCCCTCCTTGGGAGGGAGACGTTCAAGGCCAGGTTGGATGAGGCCTTGAGCAACCTGCTCTAGTGAGAGGTGTCCCTGACTATGGGGGGGGTTTGGAACTAGGTGATCTTTGAGGTCCCTTTAAACCTAAACCATTATATGATTCCATCCACTAGGATCCCCACTGGACTTTCCCCTTCACTGCTCTCCAATAGGGCAGTTGGAGGTACTAGGTAGTAAAAGGAGCACAGTGAAAGAGTAGCATAATGGCTGCTCATTTTGAACATCTACAGCTAACCTTTCTGTTGGTTGAATAGTACAGATCTGTTTCACACAGCAGCATTGCATATTTTACTCATCTATATTTGTACATATCTTGTTAAATTCTGCATAATTAAACTAGAAGATACTAAAAAGTGCATGGTAAAGAAATTCAGTATTACATTAGCATCATCCAGGTTTTCATTGGAGGAAAAAAGTATGATCTTTTCCTCATTTGCTTGAAGATTGATGTTTTGCACAGTTTGATACTTGAAAAAAATAAATGTAAGGCAGGCTGACAAGAGACTCATATGTTGTTTCTTTAGACACCCTTAGTCTGCAAGTAAAGTTCACAAGAAACATGGAGAATATATAATAGGCCAAGATGTAAGCCAGTGAGAGACATGAAAGAATATGCCTTACGCTGCTGCTTTATTTCACTGTCCTTATCTCAGAACAATCAAGATGCTTTATGCTTGAGGTCAGGTGGGGGCTCTTAATGAAAGAGAGTGCTGTGGACAGAGGACCAGGATAATAGTGTAACATATTGCTACATTACTGAAAAATGGAAGCCTCTTCTATGAAGAGAAAAATAGAGAGAACTGAAGCTGTTTAAATTGGAGAAGTCTGAGAGAGGATCTTATCCTCTATAAATATCTGAGGGATGGGTGCCAAGTGGATGGGGCGGTGGTGCCCAGTGATAGGACAAGGAATAACAGGTACAAGGTACAATGCTGGAGGTTCCAGCTCAACATGGCGAGGCTGCTTTTTATAGTAAGGGTGACGGAGCACTGAAACAGTCTGCCCAGAGAGGTTGTGGAGTGTCCTCTAGAGACCTTCAAAACCTGCCTCGATGCATTCCTCTGTGGCCTGCCCTGGGTGATCCTTCTCTGACAGAGGGGGTTGAACTCGATGATCTCTGGAGGTCCCTTCCAACCTCTAGTGTTCTTTGATTCTGTGCTTTTTATTTAAGATGCCAAGAAGCTTTTACTCAGAATCTCTGCTTTTGCATCATTGTATTTTGAGGAAGGTTTGCAGTAGGAATAGAGGTCTACTAAAAGCAGTGAACCATGGAAGATGTGCAAATCGTGAAGATAGCTAACAATGCCATTCAGAGAGATCAAATGCTGAAATCTCCTCAGTTTTGAGTTCTTTCTGTGGCTTTTGCCAAGGCATGCTGTCCACCCAAACTTTTTGTAGTCTGTGTTATTGAAAACGTGGCCTTCATTAGTACTGGGTGAACAGAGATTTTATTTAGCAAAAATGAATCAATATTACTAAAGAGGTTGACTTTGAACAATTTTCAGTGCTTATCGTGCTTCAGTGCTTGTTGGATCTAAGAGTATAGGTTGAGTTTGCAGTATTAGGTGCAGTGAAGGGCATTAATCTGAAAAAAATTGCATTTATGTAGAATGAGACCTACAGCTAAGATAGTCACTGAGATTTCAAAGAGAAAAAAAATGCTTTTAGATAATGATTTGTGTCATTCTAAGGTCGTCATCAACAAAGATTCAGGTAATTGGTTTCTACTCAATAATTTTGTCACTGTTCAAAAAGTAGATTTGATTGTCAGCTAGGGAGGTAAATAAAAAATGGAATGAAGAGATTGTTTTCATTATTAATTACTGAATAGATTTTTGTCAATAGCTGAGGATTTTTTATAGCTGAAGATAGTGAAGTAGCTGTTAAGGAAAAAAATATTTATAAATTACGCAATTAACAGATTTCAGATGCAAGAGTAAGTTTAACTGACAATCTCCTTTTTCTTTAGTACATACCATGCATTTCAGCAAACAGCTTTTTTAAAGACACATACATGTTCATAAATAACTATTCTGATAGTGTAGAAACAAAAAATTATGTGCAGAATACTTTCCAACATATTTTTTTATGGAAATTAAAAGGTTGGGGATTTTTTGTTTGTTTTTTTAAGAAGCCACTGTCATTGTCAAATGAAAATTTGGAGTTCTGTATTACAGGATATGAATCAGTCTGCTCTCTATATATTGTGTTGAAAGAAAATTTGTAGTTGCAGCCATAGGCAATGCCTTCTGACATTGTATCAGAAGTATAGGATGAAATTCTCAACATTCAGGATGATATAATTCAAGCTCCATAGAAGTTTGTGGAAGTTTCTTGTTAGTGATATGTGTACCACAAGACCCCTATAGCACATCTTCAGATAATACAGTGTTGAAGAACATCATAGAAGATTTTACACCTGGAGATGGATGTTTTCCAGTTTAGTATTTTTATGCACTTAAAGAGAAGAGTTCTCCAGTCCAGAATCCAAGTAAGATAGCAGTAAGTTGGGAACTGACATTCATACTTTCAGAATTAGCCTTCAGGAGTGTATTTGCCTCATGCTTCACGCAGTGCTGTCGTGCTGCTTAGAGGTTTGTTTCCAAAGCTTCAGATTCTGTGGGATCTTCTGTTTGCATAGGAAGAAACAGCTGCAGACAGTCCCTGGGGAACTGTTAGACCAGGATCAACTACCTCCCAAAACAGGGCTGGAACTGAAACTGCTTCTGCAGCATGTAGGAGGGTTCATTGGCATTTTTCTGCACCTTCTCCAACAGCAGGCCCTTACATGTGATTTTCTGGCTTAAACAGTGTGCAAAACCTCCTTTATATCTACAAATTGTACCATAGATTTATTCCCTTAGTAAAATATTATCATTATCTTATATAGAGTTCAGAGTGTTATTGTTCCATTTAAGATGGGATGTCTGACAAAGTTCTTACTTTATACTGTGCTGTGCTGTTAGACTTTCAAAATTGTAATTTATGAGAAGAGCTGGAAGGCTGGTTTCAGTTATAGAAGTGAGTAAAAAAGACTAATAAATGAGGTTTCTAAATATATTAGAAAAAGTTAGAACCACAAGGTTTGCATGCTGAGAGATTTTATCTTTTTTATAGAGCAGAAGAAAATGAAAAGATGTCTGTCAGCCTTTAAGCTTATTCCTGAAGGTTAGGAAGTACAGCAGGATGCTCTAGAAACCTTGGAAATCAGAGTCTTTAAAGGGAAAAGGGAAGAAAAAAGGGAAAAAATATAATCTATTAATCTGAAAATTGGACCTCAAGGGATACAGAATACATATCAAGAGACTCCTTTTTTAGTGCCTTGTTGCACATAAAGAAAACTGGTATTTTAAAATAGCTTGGTCAGCTCATTACAGTGTGTTAGAGAGTATCTGTCTATTTGTTTTCTGCAGCAGTAAAAAAAGCTGTCTAAACACTGTCTTTTACAGAGTGATTAACAGCCATTCCCTTATTTCTCTGTAAAGTTAATCACTAGGACGTGCATAAAAATTTTACCTCTAAGGATCTGGTTCTAAAGTCATTGAAGTAAAAGAGGTACTTTCATCATGTTTCAATTAGTTTTCAGTCAGGCTATAAATCATCAAAGGAAAAAAAAAAAGCCAACCAAATAAAAACCTCAACTGTTGTGCTTAAAGGGCTAAACAGAACTTTGTTTTGGTTTTGCTTTCACTGATGTACCCTGAAATAATTTTGGGGTTTAGTTGGTTTGGGGCATGTCCATTATTTGTTTCTGTAGTGGTTTGATTGTTTGTTTGAATTTTGGGGGGTATTTTGTTTGTTGGTTGGTTGGTTTGGTTTTTGTGGTAGTTTGGTGTTTGTTAGTTTTGGGGTTGTTTGGTTATTGTGTTGGTTTTTTGGTTGGTTGGTTGATTTTGGTTTTTTTGTCAATTGCTGACAAATAAGCTGCTGGGTAAGGATAGGTTGTCATGATTAGTGCGACTGGCATCCTGTTAGGTTCAGGGGAAAGGGCAAGAGTGCAGGTACTCATTTTCATTTGCATTTATATGTTGAGTATTAGAAGTATGCTCTTTCCACTAGGGCTTCATTTTTCAATAGCAAATATATTTTTCTGCATTTCTAAGTCTCACCTGTCTTGAAAGTGTAAATGACTTATTCCATCAACACCTCACTTTACCGGACTTACTCTCTTATCCAAATCATTTGTTTCATTGTGTGTGTTTGCATTCCTTTAGTGTGTACAACTTAAAAGACCTGCTGCACTTGGCTGCCTGCAAACACTATGGACATGAAAAGGCTGTTTCAAGTTGTGTGCCATCCATAGTGTGGGCCATGGAGAAATGATGATGAGCTACAAAGTATAAAAATTGCTTAAATCTTCATGAGCTCTATCTGTGCCTAGGTGGGGGCTGGGTTAAAAAAGTAAAAAAGCCTAAGTTTTTGTTGGGCTCCATTTAATAAGACCTTAGCCAGCAAATTGAGTGAAGTGATGATTCCCTTGCATTCAAGATCTGTGAGATCAATTCCAGAGTTTTGTGTCTAGTTTTAGGCTTCTCAATGTGCAAGAAAGACATGGGGGGGAATCCAGTGCAGGGCCACTAAGGTGGTCAGGGCATGGCTCACTTGATATATGAGAAGAGGCTGGGAACCACTCTTGCTAAGCCTGGGAAAGAGCCTAGGATGGAACTTATTACTGTATACAGCCACTGGATGGGAGACTGTACAGAACATGGAGCCAAACTCTTCTCAAAAGTAGGCAACAAAAAGGTGAAAGGCAACAGGCTCATGCTGCAGCAGAGGGATGATTCTGATAAGATAGTACGAGGGAAAACTGCCATAATGAGTGCAATGACACATTGGAACAGACTGTCCAAAGCTGTTCTAGACTCTCCATCCTTGAAGGTATTCAACACAAAATATGCCAGGACCCTGTGTGGCCAGGTGTGACTCTGAATTTGCTCCTATTTGAACAGCAGATTGGGCAAGATGGTCTCAAAAGGCCCTTTCCAACCTAAGTTATTCTGTGATTATATAGGAATGAGGTTTTCAAATAACAAGATTCTATGTTGTATAGCTTGTCAGTGAATCTCACTTTAAAGGAAGTAGAACACAGCTATATGCCACCTTTGCACCTCTTCCACCTCAGCTGTTATTTGCTTGAAGAGATGAAGCAAATGTCAACAAAACTTCCACAAAGAATTTTGTTCTAAATAGTACTGAGGATCTGTTGTTAAGGCAGTTACATAAGTTTTAGGGAGGCTATGTTCTGTTTCTGTATTAATATATACTATTAGCAGCAGTAACAAGAAATTTTAAGAGTGACTTTGATTTGATTCAGAAATTGTGAAAAATGCAGTAGTGGCTCATTTCTAAGTAATGATGAAATGAATAATTGTTATCTAGATGTAATCATAAGGTGCAAATGGAAACTAAAGGAAACAATTGCATATTTGCTCATTTTATGTGTGAGATGGAGCTCTTAGAGAGTAAGTTTTTCTCTGCTAAGAAAAAAAAAATAACATGAAATCCCAGCAGACCTCCCTAATGGAGCTGATCTTAAAACACAACTCTTTTATGTGAAGGAGAAAATGATCCCAGAATTTTAACCAAAATAATCTACCTTCTGGAAATGTGCTCTATTGGTTTCTCAATGTGCCAAAGGTACTCTGATGCTTCCATAAACAGTGCTTAATGAAAACATAGATTCAGGGATTTGCTAGCAGATGGACAATTCCCTTTTGAGGCAGAGCAGCCAGCAGTGTCATTATCATCCTTTTTTATGAAAGGACTGTTTTAAGAACATGTCAGTAGATTTTTTATTTTTTAAGCTTTTGGATATGTCAGATAGATAGTTTCTAGTGACTTAGTTCTGTTGCAGTTAGCCAGCTTCTTGGAATTATTTTTTCTCTTTTCCCAGTAGAATACTAGAACAGGTTTTTTGCATTTAGAGAAGTTCTTGTGGAGAGTTCTCTGTTGATTTATGTGGGCATATTGTTTTATAAACAGTCATGCAAAGTAATCAAAACTACTCTGTGCAAACAGGAGGAAGACATCTAACTCACTAAAGCTCCTGCTAAATATTCCCATGTTATGTTATGTAGAGGAAAAGTGAAAAGGGAAAATCTATAGTAACTCCATAAGTAAAGCACAAAGAATATTTATTTTCAGAGGCACAGGGTTCTTGACTTTCTTTCTTCATTATCTAACCATTATGCACATTTATTTGTTTATGTGCCCCACCACTAGACGTGTGTTATTGCTGGATATAAGATTAATAGACAGTAAGTTCCTGTGGTTCTGAGGAGGGAGAAATGAAATGGAAGTGGTAAGTGCATGTCTTGTGAAGCTAGTATTGAGGGAAATTGAAGAGAGAGACATATCATAATCTGAGTTTGCCTGATCTTCACCTGTTTGCCCCATATTCCTCTCCACCTTTATGGATCATGTCTGGTCTGTTTTCTGCTGCCTGGAGTTCCCTTTGGTCTCTCTCTTCTTCAATGCATTATCATTATGAGCTGCCCAGGGAGGTGGTGGAGTCACCAACCCTGGATGCATTTAAGGGTCATTTGGAAGTGGCACTTAGGGATGTAGTTTAAGGTGAATCATGTAAAGTAGGGTTAGAGGTTGGACTTGGTGATCCTGAGGGTCTTTCCCAGCTTGGATGTTTCTGTGATTCTGCGATCCTTTGTGTTTCTGCTAAACAGAAGTTGTATGCAGAAGAAGGAGGTCTGGAGCATAAGCCCAGTGAGGAGCAGCTGAGGGAGCTGGGGTTGTTCAGCCTGGAGAAGAGGAGACTCAGGGGGAACCTTACCACTGTCTACAACTGCCTGAAAGGGGATTGTAGCCAGGTGGGGGTTGATCTCTTCTCCCAGGCAACCAGTGACAGAACAAGAGGACACAGTCTCAGGCTGTGCATGGGGAGGTTTAGGCTGGATGTTAAGAAGTTGTTCTTCACAGAAAGAGTGATTGGCATTGGAATGGGCTGCCCACGGATGTGGTGGAGTTGCCATCTTTGGAAGGGTTTGAAAAAAGACTGGATATGGCACTCGGTGCCATGGTTTAGTTGGTTAGATAATGTTGTGGAATAGGTTGGACTTGATGATCTCAAAAGGTTCTTTTCCAACTCGATTGATTCTGTGAGAACAAAATGTCTGATTTTGCTTAACATCTCCAACAGATGAGATCCTTTGTTAATGGTGAACAACATGTTGATGAAACACTGAATTCTGTCATTTCTTGATTCTCTTTTCCTTTCACTAGTTGGGAAGGATGGTGGGGAGGGGTTGTAGGTTTATTTTCTGGGCTTTCTTATATTAAAACAGTCTCCACTACTGCAAAACTGAAATCTCAGATTTGTATTAGCAGACAACAAATTTGCAGTGTAAATAGGCAGAATATTAATTTTTCAGGCTACTACACACTACACTGAAATCCCAGGAAATGGCTGAATACCCATTGAGCTCGAAATGTAAAAGTAATCCTGTTAAGGGTAGTAGGACTATATGTTTTCCCCCAGGAAGACACTTTTCTGAGCTGAACCAGGAAATTCAGCTCTTCACACCATC
Organism: Pogoniulus pusillus; assembly: GCF_015220805.1. Lineage (NCBI taxonomy): Eukaryota > Metazoa > Chordata > Aves > Piciformes > Lybiidae > Pogoniulus > Pogoniulus pusillus. The sequence goes on from NC_087275.1 coordinate 27,211,686, forward strand.
AGGTGCTGAAGGAGGACTTAATTAAAACTGGCTTCGTACTAAATGTGGTCCAGTTTGCATTAGTGAAACCTCTCATCCATCTCTGTTTCTAGCTGATACAATAAGCAAGGTAACAAATCAACTCCCACAACTGTATTCTGCTGCTGTTATGGGCTATTGCTCCTATTGAGCTGAAATATCTGTTTAATTTATCACCATGTGAGTTTCATATGCAGAGGTTTTGTCACCTCAGCCAGCTCCCATATTTCTTCTTCATGCTTTTGGATTTGTCAAATCCTCCAGTTGAATTGTTAAACACAGAATGCACACTGGGGTTCATGAAGTTCAAATAATTGCCTCTATCTGCTTGAGAAGAGTTTTCCTGATAGCCACTAATATGCAAGTAACTCAGCTGCTGCAGTTACTTACTGCCCACAGAGTACAGTTTAAGAAAAGGTAATGTTTATCCATCTTTTTCTTGACAGGTTATTGTGCAACCACCAATTAGAAATAGTCAATAAATGGTAGGAAGACAATTCAGTGTGGCAAAACATAAGCAAAACTGATCCACTGGACAAGATAAAAGAATATTTACTGTTCATCTTTGTGTACTTAAGCAAATAGGCAACAGTAGAGCAGAGCTATCCCAAATGTACAGTGCTAATTTGTTCATACTGCTGATATTAAGCTTTTTGCTGATGTTGTCTTAAAAAAATATATCACAGATGTGTAATAAATGCTCTTTGATCCAGACTTTAACAGTTCAATGATCATCTTGAGCAAAATTCCTTTTAAAAGGTAATTAATTGAAGTGGAAATTAAGTAATGGAATAAACACTAAAAAGATTCTGGAGAGCAAGAGAACTGAGTTATAATTGTTCAGCATCTCACAGATCTGGCTCTACTGGTTGATAAAAACCCATGCAAATTGTTGAAAGGGAAAAATAAAGAATAAATTAAAATCACAACATTCCTAGGTCTAACAAAACATCAAAGTAGAAAAATCAAAGTCATTTAAATAATTATAACTGGTTTCTAGATATAAAGGGATTTTTTTTGTTTGTTCATTTGGATTTTGTTGGTTGGTTATTTGGATTTTTTAACCTAAGATAAAGACTTTATATCTTGTTTGAGGATTTTTATTCAGCTGTATGTATATACAGACTGAGTCATTACTAACAGCCTAAAATTCAATTATTCTGCATAGATTAGCAGCTTAACCAAGGCTCATGTAAATTATCTTCAAATTTGGTAGTAAGAAATTGGCACAGTTGTGGTTTAGTCTACCTGATTCTGAAGTGGATGTCTACAGTGGGTGAGACAAACTGCACCCTAGAATGGCTTGTGTCTCTCAATATGTGTTCAGTGACAAGCTCAGGTGTAGACAACTATCTATGCTTGGTCTGACTCATCTCTGCCTTTTTAATAGGCCTTTTCTACTGGAAACTATCTGTATGATGGAACCAGCATGTTCCACAGAGAATGCAGTGACTATGTGACTGCCACCAGTCAGATTTCTGGCATAATTGCAAACCAAGCAGGTTTTCCTGTAATGTACAAAGACAGTTCCTACCATTTATTAGCACAAATAAGCTACTGGGTAGCTAGAACAGAGGCAGAGATGTTACTGCTCGAGGACAGTGGAAAACTGCATGGTTTCTCTCCTACTCCTCTGTCTTTGCTGTCACCCACAAACACCATAACTCCATGTGATTTCATTTTTGTATTAAAACAAACAAGCAATGAGAAACACCCAAAACAAAAGCACAGGCAAAGTGTGTTCTAATATAAGTAGTAAGTGAAAATCTGTGTTTTCTTATTCAACTTTTGACACTTTGTTTCTCTAGAAAAGACTGAGATCACCAATTCTAATTAGAGTAGAAGCTGGGTTTAATATTGAGAAGACTATTAAGGCAACACAAAGATCCTGTTTTATTTCACTTCCCTGTTCAGAATAATATCTGGTTTATAGATAGATGTAGATAGCCAGAAAGATAATTACCAAGCAGCAAGAAAGATAAAAGAAAGAAAAAAAAACCAGAAGGCAAATTGAAGCTTTCCTCTGTTTGTGGAAAAGAGGGATGTCATTTGAGCTATTGTGAGTTACCAGAGATGTCTTACTGTGTATGTCACAGAATCACTTATTCAAACAGACAGTCTTGAAGGTGGCATGGTGTGGGACTGGATCTCAGGGTAAATGTCCAGCCTTTTGACATATGTTTGACCATATGAATGGGAATGTTTTCCTTAGCGGTGTCTTATCAGTGCGTCTTAAATTCCTGCTGTGCGTCGTGATCAGCACTGATAGCATTTTTAACTGTTCTTATAAATCCCTCTACCTCTTCATATGTGGTCCATATGGCATCATATTTCTGTGAAGAAAACTAGTATATTTGGCACATTCCTGTAATGACATTCAGATGTAGGATTCAGCTGGGAGAAAGCAATTGTGTTTTACAAAGAAACAGCAGTGCGTCAGAACCCGTCAAAATTATTAGCTCCTTTGCTAGTAGTGTGATTTTAGTTGGTGCTTTTGTTTTAACTCTTTCTTTTTTGTCCCTCAGACCTGACATTAAAGCATGTGATAAAGAACAAGAATACAGATGCTAGGGAATCAAGTTATATCTGTGGGCACTAGGTAATGAGCCTGAGAGTTTAGCATTTGCATGCTGGGAATCAGTTAACAAAATCAACCCTTTCAGCCATTGGTATTTTATCAATATTCCTTGAAAAAAAATCAGTAGATGTAGTACTGGCTTACTAAGAAGAATCTCTCATGCAGATTGCTGCAAGTCAGGGCAAAGTGCTTTGGAGACAGCTGAATCATAGAGTCATGGAATGGTTTAGACTGGAAGGGACCTCAAAGATCACCTAGTTCCAACCCCCCACCATAGGCAGGGACACCTCCCACTAGAGCAGGTTGCTGAAGGCCTCATCCAGGCTGGCCTTGAACACCTCCAGGGAGGGAGCATCCACAGCCCACCTGGGCAACCTGTTCCAGTGTAAAGAACTTCTTCCTAACATCTAGTTTAAATCTCCCCTCTTTTAGTTTAAACCCATTACTCCTCTTCCTGTCATTACAAGACCTTGTAAATGGTTCCTCCCCAGCCTTCATGTAGGCCCCCTTCAGATACTGGAAGGCTACTAAGAATTAGTGGGGAGTTGTATGTATAAATTACTGTACTGGTGAGGTGTATGTGGATTGGGAAAAAATGGTTATTTATAAGTGGTTTTGATCAGGACTTTTATAATTTTTCTGAGTTGTGAGCAAAGTACTTGAAATTGTCTCACAGGTCCTGTGGTTTTGGTTAGGAGAAGACAGGAAAGATGGATGCAACGTAGGTGGAGAGTGTGATTGTTGAACTGGAGAATTTTTCAAGACCATTAGTCTTATTTTAGACTTAGTTGTATAGGTTCATATACATGAAGTGAAAATATTCCATGAACCAGTAAGATCTGTAAGGTAGGAATTGTCTGTTTTTTGTCTAGATTAATTTATTCATATTCAATATCAGTAAATTTCCCCCTTTCCTTCTCTTCCTGCTAGATGAAAAAGTTCTTAGGTCAAAACTCACTCACCTTCTGAGAATGATATCTATCAAGTATCTATCTTTTAAATTTTCTAGCTAAATATACTTAAATTAAGGAAAATCTTGCATACTGAAGGTTCAGTTCAGTTATGCTGGTTCATTTTGTACATTAGTTTATGTTTTTTTATTGATTTGTTTTCCATTATTTCTTGTTCAAGTTGAGAATGTATGTCTTTTGTTTCATTAGGAGCATTTTTGTATGAATGTAACCATTTTGCATGCCTCTAATCAATAGAAAGATTTATACATAAATCAGAACTGTCAGTGGAATCTGAGGAAATTGTGCCCATGACTTTTAATTTCCTTGGGTGCTCATTACCCAGTTCCTTTGAAATATTTTCATTAGACAATCTTAAAATCACAAATCTCAATTAAACTACAGGACAGCCTTTGGAGACCTCTTATTGAAGAATACAAATCATATCTTCTTTTCTTGTGAGAAAACTGGGAGTGGTTTTCACTGTAGATTCACATAAAATGTGTTCTCTTTGACTTCACCTTTTACTGCCTGCCTGTTTCTGAAGTGCATAGGCTGTATGTGATCATTGTTAGGCTTTGCTGTAGGATTGACATTCAGGGATGCTGTTTAATAGTATATAGGCCAAATGATTCTTTAGCTTGTTTTTAATGATGTGTACATAGCCATTTAGGTTACCTTTTGCAAATGTCTCTGCTTCTACTGCTTTTGCATAGTGAGACTTTTTCACTGTAATTATAATTTCCATCACAAAACTCATATAGCTTATAGGGTTGTTTTTTTAGGGGGTTGGATTTGGTTTGGTTTTGTTTGTTTGTTGTTTTCGTTGTTGCTGTTTGTTTGTGTTTTGTTTGTTTGTTTAATACTATCATATAATCACAGAATGATTTAGGTTGGAAGGGACCTCTGAATGCCATCTAGTCCAAACTCCTCTGCAGTCAGCAGGGACGTCCTCAAGTAGATCAGGTTGCCCAGAGCCCTGTTGAGCCTCGCCTTGAATATGTCCAGGGATGGGGCCCCAACCACCTCCCTGGACAACCTGGTCCAGTGTTCCACCACCCTCATAGTAAAGAGCATGTTCCTAATATCCAATCTAAATCTGATGTTCTCTAGTTTGAAGCCATTGCCTCTCATCCTGTCACTGCAGGCCTTTGTAAAACAGGCTCTCTCCATTCCTCTTGTAATGCCTCTTCAGGTACTGTAAGGCCACTATTAGATGTCCCTGGAGTCTCCTCTTCTCCAGTCTGAACAACCTCAGCTCCCTCAGTCTGTCTTTGTAGCAGAGGTGCTCCAACCCTCTGATCGTTTTTGTGGCACTCCTCTGGATCCACTCATCAGATTCATGGTCTTCCTATATTGAGGGCTCCAGACCTGGATCCAGTACTCTAGGTGAGGTATCACCAGAGCAAAGTGGCAGAATCACCTCAGAGAGTAAGAGAACGAGCAAAAGGACTCTTTTTTCAGTTCCCAGTACATCAACAGAATTGTAATGGATTGTTAACAGTAATGTGTAAACAAGCACTTTTCCACAGTGCTCAGCAGTAAATGATGATCTTTTTCTTTTAACAGTTTGCTGCTGTTTCTTCTCCTTGGAGACATTCTGACTTCATTTCAATCCATCTCTGTAGTTCTTTTGCTTTCTTTTACACACTTATTTGAAATTTCCCATGCAAGAGATGCACTGTGAGGAAGGTGAGACCACAGAGAATTCCAGTCCCTGCAAGAGTTATCTGTGGCATGCTGTTGCTGGGCAGCACCCAGATGTCTATCTGTCTGCTAGTATTCTGGTTAGGGAATGAGATTTATTGAAATTATTCAGAAATAACTGCCAAGCAGCATAAATGTTAAGTGTTAGAACTAGATTTTAGTTCTTATTTTATGGTTTGCACTGAAGTCAAGTAAGCTAAGATAGCAAAAGATAGAAGTAACTGCTAAGCTATTTCTCATAGCAATTTCTTTCTATTATTTTCTAGAAGAACCTTTTAAAAAGGTTTTCAGATAAAGCCATGTGTGCACATAAGACTAGGAAGCAACATTGAATGAGAAACTCAGAGAGAAATGGAAGTTTTAACAGGCAAAATCAGAATTCTGTCTGCTGTGATGAGTCTTCCAGGAGAATACCCTGTTGCTGCAGTATTGCAGTATACTCTTGTTGATACTCAGTTCTCTTTCTCAAAATATTTCATTGATTTTAAATATCTTTTGAAAATGCAAACATTTGTATTTGGCCTCCAATCTCTGCTTTGATGAAGAAATCTATGATACACATGGCGTGATCCAGGTTTAAAAATGCTAATTTCTCGCTGCAATACTTCTTAAGGTTTAAATGTCACTCTCTGAATTTAGCACAGTTCAATGCAAGAAACACTGTCACTTAAAAAAAATGATTAAAAAAACAAACAGCAAAACATTATTTAAAAGAAAGCTTTCCATGGTAGAAATATTGTTACATTTATGTTTCTGGCCTTGCAGTTGTGGGAGGGAAGTAGCATTTTGAAACACGTAAAATGAATTTCATTTTACAACTCAGAGAAAACTCAGTACTTGGGAATTGTGTGTGAAAATGTTTTGTGTTTGTTTGTTTTCTTATTTTAATAAGGGAATGGAAGAGGCAAAACTAGAAGAGAAATAAATATGGGATATATTGGGACCATGTATGCACAGAATTATTAGGACAAGGTGGGGGAAAAAAAGCATTCCCACATATTTTTGGTCTGCTTTTACAAATCAAATGTTGCTGACCATAATGTGTACAAAAAGAAAACTTAATGTATTAATTCAGAACGTACTTGAAATTTGGCTGGTTTGCATACACACTCTCTCAAAGAAAACCCACAAAGCTTTATAATGTCTACATTCATGCACTTAGTTTTATCATCCAAATGCAGAGATGTTTATTATTGTCTGCAGTATTCTTATTGAGCTTTGACATCTGTCAATTTTGGTCACCTGTACACTTCAGTGGTTTCCTACATAAGCTGTTAGGGAATAAGATTGTAAAATGTGCAAGGCAGGGATCCTGTCTTAATATCTATTTACAAATTATTTAAACACCATTGATTCTATTGGAAAAAAGCCCAAACCAAACTAAAACAAGGAAGCAAACCAAACAAAACCAAGCAAAGCAAAAGAACACACCAATCTCAACCCCAGTTCAAAACAAAACCCAACAAAACCAAACCTAAACCTACATGTGAAATGTTATGATCATAGTTCGGCTGCAATACTAGTTCCTGGTTATCATAGAATCAACCAAGTTGGAAGAGACCTCCAAGATCATCCAGTCCAACCTAGCACCCAGCCCTATATCTCAGTGAGCAATGGCAAAATCACTTTTCATTCTTATTCTAGGACACAAAATCGGGGCACATTGTAGCATGGTCTAGTTGACTGCATAGGGCTGGAGATAGGTTGGACTGGATGATCTTGGAGGTCTTTTCCAAACTGGTTGATTCTATGATTCTGTGAAAAGTCAGGGTATGTTTCATGCTACCAAAATGTTTGACATGCTATCTCAGATTTCCAACCCATTTAACCACTTTGGCTGATACCTGTTTTGACATCAACAGAGCAGCCCTGAGGAGAGGGACTTGGGGGTGATGGTGGATGAGAAGCTCGCTATGAGCTCTTGTAGCCCGGAAAGCCAACCAGATCCTGGACTGCATCAAGTGTGGCCAGCAGGGCAAGGGAAGTGATCCTCTCCCTCTACTCTGCACTGGTGGGACCCCACCTGGAGTACTGTGTCCAGTTCTGGAGCCCCTATTATGAGGGATATGGATGTGCTGGAATGTGTCCAGGGAAGGGCCACGAGAATCATCAGAGGGCTGGAGCACCTCTCCTACGAGGAGAGACTGAGGGAGTTGAGGCTGTTCAGTCTGGAGAGAAAGCTCCAGGGTGACCTTATTGTGGCCTTTCAGTATCTTAAGGGGGCTACAAGAAAGCTGGGGATGGACTTCATAGGATGTCAGGTGGTGATAGGACTAGGGGGAATGGAGTGAAGCTAGAAATAGGTAGATTCAGATTGGACGTTAGGAAGTTCTTCAGTAGGCAAATGGTGAGACCCTGAAATGGATTGCCCAGGGAGGTGGTGGAAGCCCCATCCCTGGAAGTGTTTAAGCCCAGGCTGGATAAGGCTCTAAACAGCCTGATCAAGTGTGAAGTGTCCCTGCCCATGTCAGGGGGTTTGGAACTAGGTGATCCTTGTGGTCCCTTCCAACGCTGCCTGAATCTATGATTCTATGATTCTGTGACTAATCTACTTTGGAGCACAGTTTCAAAAATGACAACAAACATGCACAATTGTGTCATTTTTAGGAATCAGAACTGCAGGAGGATTTCTTGAGCTGAAGTCTTGTGTCTTTGCATCTCTGGGAACTTAAGGTTCTTTTAAAAGTTTGGTTATGTTTCTGTAAGTATTGTATAGAGTTTGCAGGATTGTTTGAAGTGGTGATAGAATACAATAATCATGTGCATTAATAATGTGAGGGGAACACTCAGTGTAAGTTCGATCAAGAATGAAATGCTGCTATGTGCAAACACCTCCTGGGCTTGTGCAGAGGTAATGGAGCATAGGAAATAGACAAAGTGACAGCCAAGAAAGGGAGAAGATATGTGGCATTTCCTTACAATTTTGTTTAATAAAGCTTTCAGCGTACATTGTGGATATAATGTGTTGTTTTTGTCTCCATCCAAATCGTCTTGGTTTTAATTCTGTGCATTTTGTAGACTGTAATTTGTTGATAATAGCTTCTTTGCACAGTTCAGGAGTGATGAACAGGAATAACAAGTCAGTTAATAAGAGGATGTGCATATCTTACCCGGTGCAGAGCTCTTTATTTGAGTGGATCAGGAAGAAAGTAATATTTGGCTTCTGAGAAATGTCTCTGATGATGCAGTATTGAATATTTAGGGAGAATAAATATGAGAAGAGTGAGTTTTGAAGCATCCTGTGTAAGAGCCAGATGATAAGACTTTATTTGTTTCAGCATTTCCTTAATTGTTGCAAGCTCAGTACTAGTTTGAGACCTGTTTTATGAAATCTGTAATTTTAGAAGTTTGTCTTGTGCATTATCATTAGATTCAGTCATTTTGATCTGTGTCATAATCTTCTAAGCCCTACTGCTAGAGTGAGAAGCAGATTTGTATTGTGCTGCCTGGGAAGGGCTGCAGCTGTAACATGATTCAAGGAGTTCAAATGTGGACTTGGGTTTTCCCCTTGCTCCAGTTGGGTGCAGTCTGTTCAGTCACAGAGAAGTGATGTCCTTTTATACCTTAGAGGGAGATGCAGTTGGATTCTCTGATGAGCTGTTTATGGACTTTTTTTTTCCCAAACATTCTCATTTCAGTGTAAAGTTGTGATGATTGAATAATTGTGATATGGTGCAGATATGCAAAGCAATTTAATAGGCATCTTTGTAATTTTATTTAGTTTAATTCTTTGATTTCGCTAAAAAGTCAAGTGTTTGGAGACTCTTCTTAGCAGCAGCTAGAAAAGTTATTATGTATTAGTAACATAAATAATGCATAATGCAAACACAGTAACAAATCAAACCTTTTTCCTGTTTACTACTGAAAGAGGATCTATTTATAACTCTGCATATTTCCCTGAAATTTAGAAAACAAATGAAACATCTTACATAGGATTCATCATGAATTTGAATGAGAACAGTATTGCACTTAAAATATTTTTGGTCTCATTTAACTCTGTATTTGCAGAGATCTCTGTGTTTTCGGTTACAAAAGTGGGATTTTGTAGACTACAAAAATTACAAGAATGACTAGGTTTGTAAATGGGACTAAAATTGTGTCTCATCACACTTGAAAACATAAGAAATACCTTTCCAGATCAAACCAGTGTTCTGTCTGGTCCAACAAATTGTATCCAGTGGTGACATAAGAATAGCTTGGGCAAGGATAATATACCAGCCTGGCTACTTTCTGCAGGCTGTTCTATTGTTCCCCACCACAGCACAGCTCTCCTATTGCACCCCACCACAGCATTGTGTCCAGTTCTGGGCCCCTCAATTCAAGAAGGATGTTGAGGTGCTGGAACATGTCCAGAGAAGGGCAACAAAGCTGGTGAGGGGCCTGGAGCACAAATCCTATGAGGAGAGGCTGAGGGAGCTGGGGTTGTTTAGCCTGGAGAAGAGGAGGCTCAGGGGTGATCTTATTACTGTCTACAACTACCTGAAGGGGCATTGTAGCCAGGTGGGGGGTGGCCTCTTCTGCCAGACAACCAGCAATAGAACAAGGGGACACAGTCTCAAGTTGTGCCAGGGTAGGTATAGGCTGGATATTAGGAAGAAGTTCTTCACAGAGAGTGATTGGCATTGGAATGGGCTGCCCAGGGAGGTGATGGAGGCAGTGTCCCTGGGGGTCTTCAAGAAAAGACTGGATGAGGCACTTAGTGCCATGGTCTAGTTGTTTGGATAAGGCTGGGTGATAGGTTGGACTGGATGATCTTGGAGGTCTCTTCCAACCTGGTTGATTCTATGATTCTATGATCTGTAGCTGTTGGGCTGGGGATATCAGCACATATACTAGTGCATGTATTTTCCAGCCTATCGTTTATGAATCTGTCTAGTCCCTTCCTGAAGCTGCCTATTCTCTTGGCCCTCACAACCTCCTGGCACAAGTCCTAGATACTCACTGCCAGCTGCAAAAATTAAATCATTTATTTTACCACTTCTAAATCAGTTTCCACTTCATGAATGCAGAATACTCCTATCCACTCTTTTTTCCCCCTCTTTCAACCAAATACACATTCAGGGAAAAACCTTTCTTTTTCTATTATATTGTCAATCTTAAAACACTCCTAAAGGAATTTATAAAACAATAAATTATATATGTATAATAAATACATCTAAGTGTCCTACCAGCACCAAATCATCCTCTGGATGCTTTTTGACTTAAGAAAGCCCAGGACACTCTTTAACAGAAAGCTATAGCAGCTCTTTCCAAGCAGATAAGATGTTAATTTTATTCCTCAAAATGGCTTTAGCAACCCTTGCTGTATGGGAAAGGCAGACATATAGGCTAGCAGTTGCCAGGAGTTAATTTTCAGAATCACAGTGCTAGAGCAGTATGATTGAAGCATCATGCTGTAGTCATACCTCCTGCCAAGACAGCATCTCTCTTCTCCCACTTCATAGGTGGTTTATGTTACTCCTGATTACAGACTCAGCATATTCTTCAGATCTAGCATACAAACTCTGGGTTAATTATTGAGATTAGGTAACTAATCTCATTTTATTTTTAAGTATCCCAACACCCACATAACTGTTCTTACCTATGTAATTTGCATTAATCTTTTAGAGTGCATAGCTAACTTATGCTGCCACTTCTGAGAAATCAAGTGTGTCTGTTCAACAAGCCCCTTCTATCTTAGCTAAGAAATAAAGGCTATCAGTTTTCAGCAGAACTAAAACCAGAGAAAATGAGCTTCTACACTGCCATTTTATGCTGTCATTCCCTAAAAAATATCATACTACAAGAAACTAAAGAGAGGCTAATTTCAAGGTAAGCCAGAAAGAAGTAATTTACTAAGTGTAGTTCTCATTAGCCTGGAGAAGAGGAGGCTCAGGGGTGACCTCATTGCTGTCTACAACTACCTGAAGGGAGATTGTAGCCAGGTGGGGGTTGGCCTCTTCTCCCAAACAACCAGCAACAGAACAGGGGGACACAGTCTCAAGTTGTGCCGGGGAAAGTATAAGCTGGATGTTAGGAGGAAGTTCTTCCCAAAGACAGTGATTGGCATTGGAATGGGCTGCCCAGGGAGGTGGTGGAGTCACCGTCCCTGGAGGTGTTCAGGAAAAGACTGGCTGAGGCACTTAGTGCCATGGTCTAGTTGACTGGCTAGGGCTGGGTGCTAGGTTGGACTGGATGATCTTGGAGGTCTCTTCCAACCTGGTTGATTCTATGATTACAGTCTGTCAGTCTGCAGGTACTGTTTCTCCTTCATCATCTTTTTGTTTTATTCACTGTTATAAAGTAATCCAAATGAAAGTTGAAAATATATTAGCTGTAAGAAATGCACTAGATTATGTTTTTATGGAAACTAACTTTTCAAGTTCTGTGAAAAATTACAAATTAGCAGAGGGTCTTATATACTGTGTTGCCTTTTACAGACTTGTTGTTTGGGTTTTTTTTTCCCGCAGAGGAGTGTTTGGTATAATAAATAGGGCTTGAAGGAGATTTGAAAGGCTATGCAGTCCAGATTTTTGCCTCAGGCACAATCAGCTAGGCTTAAATAATTCCTGACCGGTTTCTCTCTAACCTGTTCTTAAAGTCACGACTTTTTTCATAGCTTTGCAGAACTGTTATTCTCACCACTTTTCAGTCCTTGCAATTCAAAAGATGTTTCTGTCTGGCCTTAATATACCCTGCTGCAATTTAAGCTAATTATCTCACCACAGTGGAAATTGAGAACAGTTTACTCTTTGCAATAACTTTGTAAGTTTGAAGGCTGATGCTTTAGTTCAGTCTTCTCTAGACTAAACAAATCTTGCTTTTTAAAATATCTGTCCTTCTTTTTAGACTTCTGAGTATCTGTCCAGTCACTTGCAAACCATTCCTGTGTTCATCCAATTTCTTCAGCTAGTTGTTTTACTAATTTGCATTCATACAATTGAATTCCCTGTGATGTTTGGTGGTTTTGTTTTTTGTTGTTTGGTTGGTTTAGTTTGGTTTTTGACACTGCTTTGAATTCTCTTTCTCTTCTCAACTGCCTCCTGTTGATTGAGTTTTGCATTATTATAAATGCAAAAAACTCCTGTCTTCTATTCCATTAAATAATGAAAATAATTATTATTATAGATTTATGGAATACTCTGTATTGAAAGGGACTTTTAAAGGTCATTTAGTCCCATCCCTTGCATTATGGAATCATAGAATCAACCAGGTTGGAAGAGACCTCCAAGGTCATCCAGTCCAACCTAGCACCCAGCCCTAGCCAGTCAACTAGACCATGGCACCGAGTGCCTCATCCAGTCTTTTCTTGAACACCTCCAGCGACAGTGCCTCCACCACCTCCCTGGGCAGCCCATTCCAATGGGAAATCACTCTCTCTGGGAAGAACTTCCTCCTAACATCCAGCCTATATTTTCCCCGGCACAACTTGAGACTGTGTCCCCTTATTCTATTGCTGGTTGCCTGGGAGAAGATGCAGGAACATCCCCAACTAGATCATAAAATCATAGAATCATTGAGGTTGGAAAAGACCTTTAAGGTCCTTGAGTCCAACCACTACCCAACTACCATGACTACTAAAACCACATCCTGAAGTGCCACATCTACAGCTTCTTGAACAGCTCCAGGAATGGTGACTCCACCACCTCCCTGGCCAGCCTATTCCAGCACCTCACCACTCTCTCAGTAAAGAATTTTTTCCTAAACCTCCCCTGGCACAACTTGAGCCTACATCCTCTTGTCCTGTCACTAGTTTTTTGAGAGAAGAGACTAACACTATCCTCACTTTCAGGTAGTTGTAGAATGCAGTAAGATCTATCCTTAGCCTTTTTTTCTCCATAGAACTGAGAATTATTCTAGAACTGAATTCAGAATAATTCACCTAAAATATCCTGGGAAATGATCTATCCCTCTTTCAAAAAATTAACTACCTTCATGCATTGCACATTCTCAAATGTGACTGTTAATTCCTGTGGGGTCTCTCGAGCAAGGTCCCCAGTATTATAGCTGAAATTCATGAGCTGTCACATCACAATTTATATTCAGCTAGATAAGAATGGTGCCATAGTAGGAACAAAATTAGTGTTGTTTTTTTAATTGTCTTTCATGCAGAGACCTTCTGCCTTGAAGCTTTTAACATAAGGATTAGTGCTAGAATAAACCTTTTTATCTCCAGACTATCACTTCACTTAAAAAGTTTCTGTGACTGTTTTATGATATTTGGAAAAAAAACAAAAAAATATTTCAACCTTTAAAGCATCTGCAAAATTAATCTCCATCTTGTATAATGTTGTAGAAGACAACTGAGCAACAGGTTTGAAACTCTTGTTGCTAATAGGAGGATACACAAACAGAGTGGGTAAAAGTGATTTTGTGGTCAAAATACTGACCAAATATTTGAAAGTATCCTTTCAGTAAGAATAGCAGAAAATACATTTAGGCAGTTAGTAAAAGTAGCCTCAGGACACTCCATGAAGCTGATCCAAAATTGCTGTGCCTTTAAAAAAAATATACAGTATATGCAACAATGAAGACTTGACCCTAACCTCTTTCCCTCATGTGCATACACCTGCACACAAATGCTAGTATTAACGCAACGTCGTGGAGGTGTCTTGATTACAGATAGAGTCTTTGCAGCTGTTTTACATGAGATAAAGCTAGGAAGCAGACTCAGTAACAGGTAAGTGGTTCTGCATTCAGTCAGTTGAGACTCATCAAGTCTCATTAACTCAGGCTGTTCTTTAAAGGCACTGTACTGCTAAGCTGGCCCCAGAAATTACACAACTGTGTTCACACAGAGCTCTTCGCATGTATTGGTTAAGTGTATCTGACCTAAGACAGCTCTTTACTGAATCAGCTGTAGTGCCTCTGCCCCATGTTTTATTTAATCCAGAACTGAAGTTAAATCATCCATAGCTGATTGAGGATTGACTTCCTATACCTTCACCTCCTACCTCTCATGTTCCTGTCCTGCTTTTAACTCCTGTTTTCCCATCCTTCATGCACTTGTGCTCAGCCTAAAGCCACCTGCCAGTCTCAAAGAGGTGGGCTGGTGAGTATGGTACAATTGTATCTAAGCAGTTGTGTAGGAAGGGAGCAGTGTGGGTACAGCTGTCTGGGAACTACTGATCCTTCTTCCAGGCAGTGTGTCCCCAGCTGGAGTCTGAGCACCTTAGAATAAGCTCTTGGGTTAATGATGCTGTGGCAGTTACTGATCGTTTTGAGGTGGGTTTTATTTTTCATTTGTTCCTTTGTTTGCTTTTTCCTGCTATGGGAAATGAGTATGATCATGCTTTGTGTCTATTTAGGGCTTGAGTGATAGTAAATCTGTGGATAGAGCTGCAGTTTGGAGGTAGTTCAATAAACATGCCCTCAGTCAGAAATTCTGTGCAACTGCATATATAGAAATCACTCACAATGCATGTCTTATATGACTTTACTTGTTTATGATAGGGAAAAGTCCTCCAAGAGAGTAACTCTTAGGAACTAATTTCCCTTTGCAATGTCTCTTATGCTGTGGAAGACAGTTTGACACATTCTCCTTTGATCTACAATGACATTAGAAAATGATAAACCATCAAGTCTCAAGAGAAATGCCCTGGCATACACAGTGAATCTGTTATATTTGTTATATTTTAATGCCTGCACATCTGCAGCAGTGTGTAATTAAAGTTTGAAAGGAAGCTAAAATTTCAGAAACTGCTCTTTGCAGACTTTCAGAACTACATTTAGTTTGGGCTTTTATGCTGTTTTGAAGAAATACAGGGGATGGACTCAGAGGAGATAAAACAACCTCATTTACACACTAATCTACATCTAGAACACAGACTAAGGGGAAAAAAAGAAATCTCAGCAGTTAATCCTCTGTCAGGAACCTGTTTAAATAAAAGAGAAAAAGATCTGCTTGCAGGTCTTCTCTCTTACTGCTGATTTAATAATGTCCTGCACTACTGCAATTGCTATTGCACTTATTTGGTTTTCTGTCTCAGCATCACCCAAACCAAAGCGACGACTGTGTAACTCTATGTACCTCTACACCAACAGCTGTTGTTCTCTGTTCCTCCTTTACTTATGTTCAGTAAAGCAGCCCAGGCGTTTTACATTTTCTTTGAGAGCTTATTCCTGTTAGTTTTTGTTAGAGCTGTGTCTCTGTTACATTCTGGCCCAAGACAGCAAAAGGAGGATCATAAGAGTAACTTAGCCTAGCGACATCAGCGACACTCTTACACCAACTAGAAATGATCAGCCAGTGGTTCCCCCTTATGGGTCTTTCTGAGAAGGCAGCTGATAGAGATTATTAGAACATGCTGAAACATAGCTCAGGCCCTGACAATTTTAGGAGTTTTGTTCTGTTTTGCTTTTAGCCAGAATATATTACACTGTCAAGAGTACTCTGTTGTTTTTAGCTGGTTCATCAGGACTAAAAGATAATGGCATCTGCTCTGTCTTATGTGCAATATTTCTCTTTTATTTCTTAGTGCAGTTGTTTATTCCTGGTTTTATGATCCTCAGCCCATGTTTCAAGAGAGTTCTGTAAATCCCTTGGACAATGGCTGCAATTTACATCTTTGCATTTCTTAGTGCTTGAAGTGAGGGTATTTAGGAGGGTACTCTGGAGGGATAAAGTAGAAACAACAGAAAGAGCAGCTTCCTAAACTCAGGTTTTTGTTGTTGTTGTTGATAATGAATAGCTGGAAAACAACACACACACAAAAAAAAACCAAACCAAAAAAACAACAAAACTCACAACCAAAAAAACCCAAACAAACAAAAACCACCAAAAACCCTCAAATGAACAAAAAAGAAATTTGCCCTGAAATGCAGATCTCAAATATTTGGGTTTTTTTTTCAGTCTGGTGGAAAATGCCACTGCAAAGAAATGTATCTGCATATGCATATGTGATAATTTTCAAGAGGAAAGAAGGAATAAGGTCATTAAGTTGAATGAGAAAAAAAATTGCCATGATAGATATATTTTTTCAGATGCATAAACTGTAAAACACCTCCCAGTTTTGCAGGCTGGTGTTTGCAAAAAAAGCCAGTGCCCTCGGTCTGGAGTCCTTCCAGGAGTCAGCTCTTGAAGAACTGCTTGTCACAGTCTAGCAATACTCACATTTCCACAGGGAGATACAAATCATTAATTTTTCAGAATGCAACACATTTGGAAGCTCTTGTTTCCACCTCCCAATATGGACTTTCAGTTAAAATGACTTTGTTGTGGTATGGGGAGAGGGAGAGTGGGAGCCAGGGTCCAGATGCATCTTAATGGCCTCCTAGTTAATCTGTATTTTCTGCCCCCGGGGACCTGACTACATCAATCCTTCGCTTCTTCTCTGTATGGTGTGACATTTTCTTGCACCTTACTAGTTTAGTGAGTAAAATGTGAAAATATCACAGATCAGACAAGGCTAAATTTTCAGATGTGTTAAACATGAAAAATTATTATTCCACTATTTTATATCTCTCTCTCTCTTGTGCTTCATGTCAAATTATGTGTCAGTGCTAGTAAGATGTGCCATGTTAGCACAGAAAAATGTAACCATCAGTGCAAAGCTGAAAATCAAGGTGGATTAAGTGATGAAGAAAAAAACATTTTTTTACTAGTGAGTAGTGTCTTGGGTTAACATAGCCAGTGCACACAAGCTCCTCTCCCACCACACAGATAGGAGGGAAAGTAACACAAAACCCCTCTGGGTTCAGATAAAGAGTTTTACTGGAAATGACACAAGGTACAGTTACCTGAGCCTGTTTGCAGAAAAGAGCACCAAAACGCAAAAGCAGAAACCAGAGATAAAAAGGTTGTCACTACCCAAGCACGCAGCAGCCAGCACAGTGGACGCTGCAAAGCTGGAAGCTGTAAGTAGCAGCCAGAACGGGAAACCTATGTTACAATCTGAACTTCAAGTCCTAGAATACTTTCTTCCAGCTAGTGGTTTCATTTTGAAGCTGGCTTGATGGCAGCATGGCATTGAATCTCATCATCAGATTCAACTCAACCCAATATAGCAGCCAGTGCTGTAGGCTCTCAGTTTAGGAACTGGGGTCTCCATATTAAAAAGACACAGATTCTTGTGCTGAAGAGCAACACTGTACAAATGGATGACACATATTCACTCAGTCTTTAGACTGATTTTTCAGCTGTGACTGACACTGTTGTGGAACTGTGTGCAGTGAATTTCTGAATATGGTCAGATTTTTTAATGCAAAGCAACATGTAAGAGTTTGCTACATAGCTAAGACTCCTTTTTCATAGAACAAGGGAGAGTAAGTATGTGAGAACAACCTAGGTAAAACATGGAGATAAGCTTATTTCTTTCTGGAACTATGGAAGTACTTTGTCTATAAGACATTCATATTTCACAAAACATAACAGGAGCTGAGTGTGAATAAAATTATAATAGAGGCGACAGTTCCACTTCTATCTTCATCCTTTAGTCTCAGTGGCTAAAATCTAAGTTCTGTGTCTCTAAAACAAGGGAATTGCAGCAACAAAACAGTATTTTGCAAGGCACAGAAAATCTCTATGGAAAACCATCAGTACTTCAGTACTGCTTTATAAACCTAACACAGGGATGAGTGTTTTCATTTCGGCATTTAATGATGAAGTTTATTCTAAGGTCATTTTTGGTTTGCCTGAAAGATTTATTGTACTCGTACATGGATTGTAATAACATCTCAAGTAATCCCCTTCCTCTGTTTTGACCAGATTGCAATGTTCAAACTTACTGTACAGAACAGAAATCAGAGGAAGGCCATTAATTTTTAAATGTATTTTTTCTTGGGTTCCATCTTTGTTATTGCAAAGGCCCACCACAGAATCACTACCTGTATCTAAATATAGTTATGTATAGATCTATATGTGTGCACAAAAGTACAGATAGAATGCAGATTATTAGTTCTTGCTTTGATTATTGCAGTGTCATTTGATCTTACCAGTGACTTTATTGTTTCTACTGATACCAGTTACATTTCCAAACCTGTCATTCATGTAACAAAACTGTGTTTTCTGAAAACTGTCCTTCCACTAGAGTCAAGCTGTGTGGTTTTTCTGTGAGATAATCAGTCTGTGCCTTCTGCCTCAAAAAGTGGTCACAGATGAAATACATGTAAGAGTTCCCCTTGTCTGAACAAGAAATAGCTCCAGCTTGATGCTTAACTTTATGCTTAAGCACTGCTCTCAGTCAGAAATTGATTAAATATATTTAAATTGCATTATGTCTGTATGACATGGAAGGAAGGAGAGCCAAGTAGGACTGACACTGATTTGAGGAAACAGGTGTTGAAAACTCATCTCAGATAAGTTGAAATTCAATTCAAAATGTATTTTTCATTTCTCACAGATTTCAAGGTCAGAAAGAGTGCATATGATCATATACCCCTAATGCAATTTACAGAGGGATTCCTCTGTCTGCTCTTTAAAATTGTATCTATCTGTTAAAACAAAAGTTGTATGGTCTTGATTTACACAATTCAACTAGTTTAAAATCTCTTCTATTCCCTGGTCATACACTTTGATTTTTAAGTGGACTCACTACTAAGAATTTGCATCTTATGTGTTTGAAGTTTGCAACAAATCTCCATCCATAAAATGACAAAAGTTTAAAATGAGGCAAAATTACATAACACAGGTCTCTGTCTGCCAGCTTTGGCATCCCTGCTTATCTCTGCTGGCAATACAACAGTGCCATTTTCTGTGCTCCTTTTGCCTTTGAATAGAAGGTCTTCCAGGCTGCTCTGAAGAAATTTAAAGTCCAGTACCCATCTTCACAGTAAGCTCTCCTTCACCTGCCTCCCATGAATACACGTTTTAGTTTGGAAGGTGTTCTCTGTCAGATATTCACTGGAAATACAGAATTCCTTGGAAATTCAGTGGAGGAAGAGTCACTGCCTTTTTCTTTTGCTTTGTACATTTACAAAGTGGATAAGGCATCCATCCAGGCAATGTGTCATCAGCTTTCAGTGTCTTCCTTCTCTCTCACTTTTCAGACATGTCCCTTACATTAGGCTGGTCAGTGTTAGTCCTGATCCCCCTCTGTTGAATTGACACCATTGCTCAGAAAGAATTGACGAGTCCCAGGATAAGAAAGAGAAAGCAAGGACCTGGCCCTTGTCACCAGGACACCTGTACTTGTGTATCTTTGCTAGTTACGCAGGGGCTAGGCATCTTTCCACACAGCCCATGTGTGGCTGAATTTCCTCCTAAGGCATCCATTCTCCACCCACTTTTCACAGTGCCAAATAACTGGAGGGCCTAACTCAGCTACAGCTCCTACTTTAGTTCCATGTGGTGATGCTCAAGTGTGCAGCACTTACATCTGTTTCTCAGCCTACCTCATAGCTTCTTTCATCACAAAGAGCAAGTTACAGTTTTTGAGTGTTAAATATGGTATTTTCAAAAGACTGGTGTCTCTGTGACACTACAGAAACAGGGTGGTATTAATAATTTACTGGCTTTTGCTGGCAATTGAGGACTTGACATTGCTCCCTTTTAAATTAGCTATAAAGATAAGTCTTTGCAGTACAAACTTTTAGTAGACCATTTTTGCAGTGCGTCACTCTTTTGTCTTCATAACTTCTGCAGTCTTTCAAATGAAATCTTTATCTGGGACTTGTAAAATCCATATTATCTGAAATTCTTCCCTTCACTGTTAATGAAATATAAACAACATCAGAATTTTTGAAGTTGCAGTCTTTACCTGCAGTGTTAGTTGCATCAGAAATGGTGTTGCATCAGGAGCAGGGAGGTCATTCTGCCCCTGTACTCTGCACTGGTTAGACCACACCTTGAGTACTGTGCTCAGTTCTGGGCCCCCCAGTTTAGGAGGGACATTGAGATGCTTGAGCGTGTCCAGAGAAGGGTGATGAGGCTGGGGAGAGGCCTTGAGCACAGCCCTACGAGGAGAGGCTGAGGGAGCTGGGATTGGTTAGCCTGGAGAAGAGGAGGCTCAGGGGTGACCTTATTGCTGTCTACAACTACCTGAGGGGTGGTTGTGGCCAGGAGGAGGTTGCTCTCTTCTCTCAGGTGGCCAGCACCAGAACAAGAGGACACAGCCTCAAGCTACACCATGGGAAATTTAGGCTGGAGGTGAGGAGAAAGTTCTTCACTGAGAGAGTCATTGGACACTGGAATGGGCTGCCCGGGGAGGTGGTGGAGTCGCCGTCCCTGGAGCTGTTCAAGGCAGGATTGGGTGTGGCACTTAGTGCCATGTCTAGCCTTGAGCTCTGTGGTAAAGGGTTGGACTTGATGATCTGTGAGGTCTCTTCCAACCTTGGTGATACTGTGATAGTGTTGGCCTTAATTAAGCACATGGCCATGGAAACGGGGGAAATAAAAACTGAGAATCAATCAATCACACAAAATGAAACAAAGTAACAAAAATGAAAACAAGTAGGAAAGGCAGAAGTATAGCTCTAGAAGTAAAACCTTTCTGCATATGTCATAACATTTAGGAACCAAAACTAGGCTCATTACTTTGTGTGGGGTTTTTTTATCTTTCACAATGATGATGAGTTATGAATAAATATAAGCACCCAAGTTACTAGATTTGCCCTAAAGGTATTCCAGATCTATTTCCACATTTTTCATCAGACATGGTAAATAAAAAAAAACACTACAGAGGCAGAGCTAAATAATATTAAGTTCACTGCAAGAAACAATTGATGTAACAGCTTTTTGTTTTCTTTTTCAAAAGCAAACCCTAACTAGATTAAATCCTCTTCATTTTGTCTTATTCTTGAGAAAAATATATCTGGTGTCCTGTGAGACGAAAGAAAATCTTGTTTGGCAAATGACACTCTGCCAATCTGTTCTATTCTCCTTAATTGTTATTCACTTGATACTCCTGGAGAAAACTTCCAGTAAAAGTAATCAAAGATTTCCAGAGGCTCCAGCAGAAACCGAGGAGGTAATTCTGTGATCTTTTTTTCAGAGCATAAAATTGATTCAGGCTAATTGTTTCTCTATAAAATTGGATAATTTGGAGAGCATCATTAGTCAAGCTGTTAGCTTTCTTTCTCTAAAAGAAAAAATGTTAATGTTATTCTTAAATTTTAAGAAAGGATACCTAAAAATACCTGGGGTTTGTTTTTCCCCTTACATATCATAGAATCAACCAGGTTGGAAGAGACCTCCAAGATCATCCAGTCCAACCTATCCCCCAGCCCTAGCCAGTCAACTAGACCATGGCACCAAATGCCTCATCCAGTCTTTTCTTGAACACCTCCAGGAATGGTGACTCCACCACCTCCCTGGGCAGCCCATTCCAATGGCAAATCACTCTCTCTGTGTGAAGAACTTCCCTCTAACATCCAGACTATACTTCCCCTGGCACAACTTGAGACTGTGTCCCCTTTTTCTGTTGCTGATGGCCTGGGAGAAGAGGCCAACCCCCACCTGGCTACAGCCTCCCTTCAGGTAGTTGTAGACAGCAATGAGGTCACCCCTGAGTCTCCTCTTCTCTAGGCTAAGCACCCCCAGCTCCCTCAGCCTCTCCTCATAGGGTTTGTGTTCCAGGCCCCTCACCAGCCTTGTTGCCCTTCTCTGGACACTATACCATCATGTCTACTCAATACCATTTTATGCAATGTAAAACTGTCTTCTGTTTAATAATGTGACAAGGTAAAGAACCTGTAACTTTGGGTTTGTGTAGTGCAGTAACGAAGTATATTTTTTCACTGAGTCAGCCTCAGATAAAAGGAGTTCACTACCACCACGAGTTGGAAAAGAACAGTGAAGGAAGAATGAAGTAGCAGCTTTCAGAAACAGAACAGCTGTTTGCTAGGCAATACACATTTGTAAATGCATTGGGAAAAATTCTTAATCTGAAACCCATTAGTTCTCTAGGAGAAATCAAACATTGACTTTTGCAAATTCACATTCCACAGCTATGTGCTGAGAGACTGCTTCTGCTGACTAACAGAGAAACTGGGGAAGCTCTATAGCTCCTAACACCATTTTCCATCCATTAAGCTATTTAGTGTGATTGTTTGAAAAAGCATACGATACCTTGGATTAGTTTTGCTCAGTTTTTTAGATGCTCATAGTTTATTCCAAACAAAAGTAGTGTCAAACAGCCACATTGTATGGAGGCAAAAGACTATAACTTCAGTTTGTGCATACTCAGGTGCATTCTCATGGAGCTGTAATCCTGTTTCAGAGTTGAGTTCTTACATGAGATTTATCTCTGTTCTTCTAGTGGAATGGATCTTATTATAGCTAAACATCTGAATCTTTAAATGTTGTTCCACTTGTTACAGACACATTATTTCCCTGACTATAATAGAGTGAATTTCTTTTATTTGAGAATGATGCAGCCACAAAATCTTTTAGGCTATGATCTTTTCCTGGCCTCCTCTATGTCTTCTCATCCTCTCTACTCAGTGGACTCCAATGCAGTTCATCAAGGTATCTCAGAATGAGTAAGCTCCTGCTGTCTTGACTCTCTTCCTGGATGTGCACCCTATGCATAGATATAGTGTCCCTCTGTTCATTATTTGCTTTCTCATATATAAGGTCTGAGAGAGTTTTCAGTGTTCATCAATTTTGAACATATCACTATGCATTAGGGTAGAAATTGCACTACAAAAAACAAAGTTTATTTGAGCTCCTAGACATTGAAATAAACTTCCCAGAGAGGTGGTGGTGGATTCTCCTACAACAAACAGTTTCAAGGCCTGGCTTGACAGGATGCTGAGCTGTCTCATTTAAACTATCTTCTTACCCTAAAAGATTGAACTAGCTGATCTTTGAGGTCACTCCCAGTTCTATGAATTTGTGAATTCTGTGAAAAATCTGAGGATCTTATTTAGCACACAACAGCTAAGCTTCCCAAATAACTTAGAATTCCTGAAGACTTTGGGGTTTTGTTTACCAGTTATCCAGGAAACATTGGTTATTCCACCACTTCCATCTATCTGCCAGCCACCAGCCTGCCTCACTCCATCTATTGTAGTGTAAGGTGCCACTGTTAAGGACAGTGGTAATTTTGAGAGATCCTAGGTCTCTGTCTCTATGGTTTTGTTAAGGGAGACTTAGGATCCTTCAAACTACCACAAGAAGATGAATTCAGGTTTCAAATACTTATTTTTGCTATGGCATTCTGGCAACTTCTTATGATATTGCAGGTTCCTTGGACTTGTGGACATCTTACATCCTTTCTGTATCTTAAACACATCTTTTTTTAGGATGCCAGCATAAAAGGGAGATATTAAATTGCAGATTAGCTTAGCAAAAACATGCCATTGTAAATGCCACTAAGCATACAGACAAAGTTTAAAGATTGTGGATTTTTTTTTGCCTTTTCCTTGTATTTTACTTGTCTTTTGAAAAGATTCAGAAAGACTGTGCTTAGCAAGGCATGGATTTTCTTACCAAGTTCCTTTGGTTACTTCCTTTATCATGATTTCATATAAACTGATCTTCTGACAGAGTTTTTTCTTTTCCTTTTCTATCATAGACATCAAATAATGGATTCTGTGATGCTTTAAATGAGTGTGAGATGTTTATGGTATTATTAATTCGTGTCACGTATCTGAATTTGGTCTCATTTAGCTTCACATCTGGGTAGCTGCCTCTAATATGTATTAACTTGAGATCCCTCAACAAGTGACCTAGTGCATTGCATTCTTATGTCTACGCAGACTACTCTTCTACTTTGAAAATCTTGTTAGCTACAGACTGAAGTTTTATGTGCTTCTGTCTTTTTGTGTGTAGGGCTAGGTTACATGCTGCCTTGCTGGACCTGCTTCAAATCATATTTCATTTGTCTTGCAACCTATGTGTATTCTGCCTTTTTTCAAGTGCCACCCAGTTTAGTGGTGTCTTTTATCACTCTCATACATCTCAGCAGGCCTTGGCTGAGTTTTAGACTCTCAGGGAGTCTCATTATTTTACTTTACATGTGACCTGGACCCATGCAGTATGTACTTTTTCTAGCTGGCTGCCCCATTTCTGGATAAGTAGAGGTGTATCTGTATCTTGCAGTTCTGGAGCTCTGGAGTTCTGATTTCCCTGTGAAAGCAGATTTTTAGGCTTGGTTTGGTTCATTTTGTTGGTTAGTTTGGTTTGGGTATTTTGTGGCTGTTTTTTTTTGGTGCAATATATCTGGTGTTTTCTTGCTTGGTTGGTTTTGGTTATTGGAGGAGAGCGTGGGGAGGGATGTTGACTGTAGTTTATTTTGGTTTGTTTTGTTTCTTTTCTGCAGTTCAGCCACTTATCCTTAGAGACTTGCTCCCAAAGTCTTTTTCTTTTTCCTCAAATAAAAATGAGGAAAAAAATTTCCCCTCTGAGAGTGACAGAACACTGGAACAGGCTACCCAGGGGGATTATGGAGTCTCCTTTAGAGGCTTTCAAAACCTGCCTAGATGGATTCCTGTGTGATGTGGTATAGGTGATCCTGCACTGGAAGGGGAGTTGGACTGGATAATCTTTTGAGGTCACTTCCAGCCCCTGACATTCTGTAATGGGAAGAAGGTGGGGAAGAAAGTGGGTGAGAGCTCTCCCAGTTTCACCCATCACCATCAGTTTATGTTGTTGGTCAAAGCATGGAGATTCAAATTAAGAACTCCTTATTCTGCTTAGTTTGATCAGCTTATATCAACAGCATGTTGCACTTTTTGTGGTCATCACTTCCTAGTGTGAAGCAGAATTTGTAAGTTGTAAAGGAACAGTCCTCAGACATTTACAATGCCAGCAAAATAATTTATTGAGTGACTGTCACAAGAAGCATGTAGAAAGTTCTGTGATGTTTTTTCATGCATCTAGTGAGACACTTGATAAGCTGTCACTGGTGGCTTTCCCGTAGCATCACTGATGGAGTTGATATATTCACTAAGACAGTGGTGAGAGTTACTTAGGCAGTCCTTGAGTGGGTCCTAAGTAGGCATAAAATATGTGCTTATAAAAATTTAAGCTGCATAAATCACTCAGGTGAAATCAAATCATAGTGTCTAGTCTGTTAGTGTTTTGATTTCACTGACAGGTACCAATCAGCTTGCAACACTGCTAAATAGTAACTGCAGAGCTTCTAGTTTGCTTAAAATTATATGTGCTTTGGATGGAAAACAGAAAGTGGCTAATAGCAAACCCAGAATCTGATTTAAGAAGAAAACACTGCATTACGTTGCTTTCATTAGTTCATAATGTTATGTTTAAATGTAGGCAGTATGTAGATGATTGTTTTCTCTCAATTTCCCTTGCTGCTTAGTGACAAGAAAACCAATTCAAATTGTGTTTGGGAGGAATAACTTAACAAAGCCAATTTTATTATGCAGATGAATTGTAGGTGTTACATATCTGCAGTTTCTGAAATTGTTAGCAAGCTTTTTTCCAAAGCTTTCTCTCTTTCTAGGTGTATATGTAACACATTGTATTTAGAGAAGCAGCCAGCCTTAAGAAACTCTGGCTTTTCAAATGTAAGTTGTCATAGCTATACATTTTGCTGAGGAAATGCATCAGTTTTTTGTTTAAAGTTATGGTTTAAAGTCTAGAGTTCTTCAAGAGCTGGACAAATCATCTAATCCGCTAAATCATGGCTCTGTGTGCCAGATCCAGTCTCTTTTTAAACACTTCCAAGGACAGTGACTCCACCACCTCCCTGGGCAGCCTATTACAATGCCAGTCACTCTTTCTATGAAGAACTGGGGCTCTTCAGCCTGGAGGAGAAAAGGAGACCTTCCAGTAGCCTTCCAGTATCTGAAGAGGACCTACACAGGAGGAGTGGGGATGGACTGTTTGCAAGGTCTTATAATGGCAGGATGAGGAGGAATGGGTTTAAACTGGCAGAGGGGAGATTTAATCTAGATATTAGGAAGAAGTTCTTTACAGTGAGGGTGGTGAAACACTGGAACAGGTTGCCCAGGGAGGTTGTGGATGCTCCCTCCCTGGGAGGTAGGTGTTCAGGGCCAGGTTGGATGAGTCCTTGGGTGACCTGTTCTAGTGGAAGGCGTCCCTGCCTATGACAAGGGTTGGAACTAGATGATCTTTGAGGTCCCTTCTAACTTAAACCATTCTATGATTCTATGAACTTCTTCCTAACATCCAGCCTAAAGCTGACCTGATGCAGCTTGAGACTGTGTCCCCTTGTTCTATTGCTGGTTGCCTGGGAGAAGAGACCAACCCCCACCTAGCTACAATCTCCTTTCAGGTAGTTGTAGACAGCAATGAGGTCTCCCCCAAGCCTCCTCTTCTCCAGGCTGAACAACTCCAGCTCCTTCAGCTGCTCCTCGTGGGGCTGTGCTCAAGACCTCTCACCAGCTTTTTTGCCCTTCTCTGGACACACCCAAGCATTTCCTTGTGTGCTCTTCCTTAATCCTTTAAGATAAACTAATTCTTGCATAGATATTATATGCCTTCCATTCCCTGATTTCTCTTTTACATTACATCTAAAGATATTTTATTTTACTTATTATTACTTCCTAAAGACCTTGACTCAGTATTTTGAAGCCCATCATTTTCCCTGTGAGAAACTAAATACATTTGCCTCATTCTAGTCAAGTTGCCTGGGCTTTATATATCTGCTTGACTAACATATAAATTATTGTAAGTGTTAATTACTTTTTTTTATTGTGAGTGTTAATTACTTTTCTGCCTGGTAAGGTATCAGGACAGAAAAAAACCCCAGTGTTAAAGGACTTACATTGGCTGTAAACCAAAATATAGTAATTAAATAGTCTTAAAATATTAAGAAAAAACATTATTAATTAGACTTCAGGAGTTACTAGGAAAATCCCACCTGATCTGGTAAGAAGGTAAAACCCTATTCTAATGTTTTTTTTAATAGAACAGTAGCCTGCTATAGGGGTTGGTCTCTTCTCCCAGACAACCAGCAACAGAACAAGGGGACACAGTCTCAAGTTGAGCCACAGGAATTATAGGCTGGATATTAGGAGGAAGTTCTTCACAGAGAGAGTGATTTGCCATTGGAATGGGCTGCCCAAGGAGGTGGTGGAGTCACCATCGCTGGAGGTGTTCAAGAAAAGACTGGATGAGGCACTTAGTGCCATGGTCTAGTTGACTGGATAGGGCTGGGTGCTAGGTTGGACTGGATGAGCTTGGAGGTCTCTTCCAACCTGGTTGATTTTATGATTCTATAGAGGAAAATATCTTACCCTTGCATATTCTGATGGGTTTAGAAATGAAGAATGGTTGTAATTTTCTATGTAGTTCTAATAATTTTATATCTTGTTCTATCTACATGATTATTTCTTTTATGTATTTGTGTGCAACTAGGCAATACTACAGGATCTGGAGCAAAGACGTCCTCAGCTGGATGAACTAATAACTGCAGCACAAAATCTGAAGAACAAGACGAGCAACCAAGAGGCCAGAACAATCGTTACTGACCGCAGTAAGTGGTGTTTCTGCTATCATATAATGTTTCATCAAATATGGAAAATGTTGTAGTATCTGATAGGCATAGCAATTTTCAGACACTTTTTGCCTTTGCCATGAGGAGGAGAGTTCCATCAGGACACAGCATTTCCAAATTGCATATAGAGAAATCATAGACTTCAATTTTTTTTTCCCTTAACTTCATTGTATTTGTTTTCATAGCGGAAGCACGTGGTAGAAAACATAGATTGTGGGCTTTATAGATAAAGGAATATGTTTATTCCTAAATCATAGAATCAACCAGGTTGGAAGAGACCTCCAAGATTATCCAGTCCAACCTATCACCCAGCCTTATACAATCAACTAGACCATGACACTAAGTGCCTCATCCACTCTTCTTGAACATCTCCATGGAGGGCGACTCTACCACCCTGGGCTAGCTCTAAGGTGGAAAAATTAAATTAGATAAAGTTTTAGAAGAATTCTATAAAAGACATAGTCTTGTTCCCCTTGGATATGTGAATGTTGTTATATCCTTCATCAGTGAATAAAACACATTCTCAAAGTCACGATGTAAAAGCACGATAGACACATGTTTTCAGTTAGTGAGTACTCACAACTCAAAGACATGTTTAAAAACATGCATTTGTAATGGTCCTTGAGGTCCACCCAGTTCACTTCAGGTGAGGCTCTACAGGGCTCTGGGCAATCTGATCTAGTTGAGGATGCCCCTGCTTACTGCAGAGAGGGATTGGACTAGATGACCTTTGGAAGTCCCTTCCAACCCAGACCATTCTACGATTCTGTGAATACAAACTGTTCTGCACACCTTGACATCAAGATCAGAGATCAGAATCTGATGACTACGAAGGTGTATACCTAGGCTAAACTTCTCTATCCTCATAATTTATATACATACATTTATATATACATTACCTTTTTTTAATTCCATCAGGTAAGTACTTTCCATAACAAGTTAAAATCACATTGCATGTTTTAGAGTGCATTGTTAGTAGCAACAGTAGACTATATCCTTTGGGAAATGATGTTAACTGCTCTTCTCTCCTTGGACTTGAAACATAGTACTGAGAGAGAAGCTGTATTTGTTTCATTTGAAGTTTGGGAAGAAATGGATATTGCACAAGAAGCTGTTCCTGTTTGGCATGCAAATTGATTTAAATATTGTAATTTAGCTGAATCCAGATGCTGTGCATACACACACCTTGACTTCACAGCAGTTATTCAAAGCCAACATATGTAGGACTCCCATCAGCATTTTCTGGCACGTTTTAATTTTTAATTCTGGGACATGTCTTTTGGAAGACAAGAATTGTAGAATTTACATGAAAAGAAACATAACTTCTGTACACCCTCATGTGAAGTGTATGCATGACTAAATCTTATTCTATTGGAAAACTGCACTTCACTTTAAGTAAAATTGCCTTCTGAGATAGATTTAGTGCTGCCTTCTCATACAGTAAAAATAATAAAGCTGTTGGATTGTAAATCATGAATGAGTTCATGGTAATTCAGCTATACTACAGGTTTCCATTGGTGGCAAGCAGTGTGGTGGATATATTAAACATGATGTTATCTTAGTTTTATCTATTAGAATTGCCCAAATTAGTTCATTTTTCAACTCAACGTACACAACGTTACTTATAACTGCAATTCATCATTTTCTATGCTGAAACTGTTAATATCCTTCACTGCTAAAATCCAGCTTATGGTGCAGTAGATACTGATCATGTCCTTTTATGGTCTTTCAAGTACTTCTTTATGTATAGCATCTTGTAACATCATCCTGTTGTTGCAAGTTAGGTAATTTTAAAGAAAAAAAAATCTCTTGTCAGAAATATACAAGGTCTACATTTCTGCAGTGGTGGCAGGTGAAGTATGATCAGGGTCATTCCTGATCTAGTCTTCTGAGGCAGCAAGGTAGATTCATAAAGGCTTTTTCATGCTTAGTAAGTTTATAGTTGTACAATTGTAGGCAATACTAAACACTATTCAGAGCTCTTTTGTGTTTTAAAGACATTGTGGTGTCATTGTGGCACAGACACCATCTCCCATGACATTTTAGTGAGCAAGCTGAGAAAGTGTGGGATGGAAGAGCAGACAGTGAGGTAGGTTAGGAACTGGTTTTAAGAGACCAGAGAGTGGTGATCAATGGTGCCAGGTCCAGCTGGAGAGCTATGACTAGTGGTGTCCCCCAGGGATCAGTGCTGAGGGCAGTCCTATTCAACATCTTCATCAATTACATTGTTGAGGGCACAGAGTGTCTGCTCAGCAAGTTTGCTGACGACACCAAGCTGGAAGGCTTTGCTGATCCTGCTAAGGCTGTGCGGCCATCCAGCGAGACCTGGACAGACTGGAGAGCTGGGCACAGAGGAACCAGATGAAGTTCAAAAAGGACAAGTGCAGAGTCCTGCATCTGGGGAGGAATAATAAACTCCACTAGTCCAGGCTGGGAGGTGATCTGCTGGAAAGCAGTCCTGTGGAGAGGGACCTGGGGGTCCTGGTGGATAACAAGTTCCCCATGGCACAGCAATGTGCCCTTGTGGCCAAGAAGGCCAATGGGATCCTGGGGTGTATTAGGAAGAATGTGTGCAGCAGATCAAGGGAGGTTCTCCTCCCCCTCTACTCTGCCCTGGTGAGACCTCATATTGAATTCTGTGTTCAGTTTTGGACTCCCCAGTTTAAGAAGGGCAGGGATCTGCTGGAGAGGGTCCAGCGGAGGGCTACAAGGATGATTAGAGAACTGGAGGGCATGGCTGATGAGGAGAGGCTGAGGGACCTGGGGCTGTTTAGTCTGCAGAAAAGAAGACTTAGAGGGGATTTGATAAATGTTTATAAGTATCCGAAGGCTGCCAGGAGTGGGGGGACAGGCTCTGCTCACTTGCTCCCTGGGATAGGACAAGGAGCAATGGGTGTAAGTTGCAGCACAAGAGGTTCCACCTCAACACAAGGGGGAACTTCTTTACTGTAAGAGTCACACAGCACTGGAACAGGCTGCCCAGAGAGGTTATGGAGTCTCCTCTGGAGACTTTCAAGGTCTATCTGGACATGTTCCTCTGTGATCTGTGTTAGATAGTATTGTCCTGCTCCTGCAGGGGAGTTGATCTCCTTGGGTCCCTTCTAACCCCTAACATCCTGTGATCCTGCATTTAGAGGGGAAGGAAAAAAATGCTAGTTTTTTCCAGATGTATGCTAAATGTATGCTAAAATGCTTCTTTTTTAGATTTTGAATTGCATTATCTCCACACACACACACTCATGGGAAGAAGATGGAGGTTGCTGTCTTGGGTTTGAATTAGGCCTAATAAATACCTATCAATACCTACACAGACAGCCTCCACTTGTCCTTATTACAGCCAGTTCACTCCTCCCACCCCTTCACAGTGCTATCCTGTGCTGATTAGGAAGACTCTCCTTACACCCAGCACATGCTAGCCATGTGCCCTCTAATACAGCTCCTCTGAAGCCTGTACAGTGCAGCCTACTGTACCCAGGGTGCTGTCCCCAGGTCCATTTCCCATGAATCTTGCTCACAGCCAGAAGTGAACCCTGAACCAGAGAACCTGCTCCACTTGCTAAGGTCTGTGCATTCCTCAGCCCTAGAGGGTATCCATTCTGTTACGTTTGCACCCTGCACATGAGTCCTGCTCCAAGTCCTCGCCGACAACCTCAGCCACTAATTTTTTACCATTTCCTGTGGATTTTTTTCCCCTTCCTGTTTGTGAATACAAATAGGCTGCCATGGTTACGTCTAAGCAGTTATTAGTACTCATTGAAGTAAATCCAGTTTCATTTGAGCATCAGTATTGTGCCACTTCTGCTCCTTTGTCCCAGCTGTGTACCACTCTCATATGCAGCCTTCTGTTAGGTGCCAGTCTGTTGGATCCTGTGACGAAGGAAAGAGAGTTCAGGGCTGCACTGTGCTTGATCTGTCACGTAGGAGATGATAGACTCAATCATATCTAATGCACTGTCTCATCCCAGATTGAAGCATGAGAATTCACACTTTGAAAACTATAAAGCTGAGAAAATGAGCTTATTTGTATGAAGATGTTGTTAATTTCCTTTTGGAATTAAGGTGCTAGTGAGAAAAAACAACCAGCCAATCAAACAACAGCAACAAAACCAAACCACCAACAAATAATCAAAATAAAAACAAACCTCCACAATTATCTGCCAGATATCACATAAATATTAAATGAGACTCATAGCTGCTTTACAAGGTGGTGGCATTCTTGGTCACAGAGTGGGTCAAACTGTCATTAACTGGAGTTAAAGCCCTGAGGGTTCTGACTCTTGTGCTAGCATTAATGATTCTTGAGTCATTCTGCTAACAGAAATATGTGTATTATGTTCCTGAAAGTCTAGCTTTAAAATATATTCAGAAGCTGTTATCAAAGTATGAAAAAGACAAACATTTTATATAATATCAAGCAAATCAAAAGACATTAACCTCTATGAAAAATAGCAAAAATGGCAATGATCAGATTGTTTTTCAACAGAATTGTCACTGCAGTGCCTAGCTTTAATCATTCTTTAGGAAAGAAAAGCAGAAATTAAAGATTAACTTACACAATTCAATAATTTCCTTTTAACCTTTCCCCCCCTAGATTTACTTCATTATTTGTATGAAATTGCAGGAGCAGAACTATATAAAAAAATAACTCCACTTTATAAAATAGAGCTTGGGTTATGTTCACATAATACTATACTTAAATCTTTGTTTATTCTATGTAAAACATAGTTTGTTTACAACTTCTACATTAGAGAATACTTGTGGGTAGTAATTACATTTAGTCTCAAGGAAAGTTTGTGGGGAAGCAAGAAACCTCCTTGTTCCTTTAATGCCCTTGGTAAAACATTTTCTAAGGGAACCATATGCTGTACAATAATGTTTTTCCCTACAAAATGCACCACAGCTCCAAAACACTTTTGCTTTACTGCTGATTAGAATGTTGTTTCTTTAAATTGAATGAGTTTATAAGCAACTTTGAATGTAATAATGTAATCAAACTTTGAATATTTTTTCATCACTTTTTCTACATAGAATATACAAAGAAGGTAACACAGCAATATAGAGATATACTAAAAGATAATGAGAACAAATGTACAGTCTCAGAATTAGAAATACTGAAGTAATTACAAAGACTGTGTTGGATCTTGCTGAAACCTGGAAATGTTAGAAACTTTAAATAGCAGGCCTTCCTACTGCTGTGTTCACACACATGCAAAAAATAACAGTGAATAACCTTTCTGCATTTTCACTTTGCTAGTAATTTACATCCCAGTTTTGTAATGTGGTGTCTGGCTCTGCAAGTACTAGAGGAGGTATGAAAATGAATATTTATTGAACTCTCTAAAGGAATAATCTGTTACTGACCAAAGAATCTCCCTTTTGAGAGTCATAGAATCATAGAATCAACCAGGTTGGAAGAGACCTCCAAGATCATCCAGTCTGACCTATCCCCCAGCCCTATCCAGTCAACCAGACCATGGCACTAAGTGCCTCCCCCAGGCTTTTCTTGAACACCTCCAGGGATGGCGACTCCACCACCTCCCTGGGCAGCCCATTCCAATGCAAATCACTCTCTCTGTGAAGAACTTCCTCCTAACATCCAGCCTATACTTTCCCCAGCACAACTTGAGACCGTGTCCCCTTGTTCTGTTGCTATTATCTGGGTGAAGACCCCAACCCCCACCTGGCTACAACCTCCATTCAGGTAGTTGTAGACAGCAGTGAGGTCCCTCATGAGCCTCCTCTTCTCCAGGCTAAACAACCCCAGCTCCCTCAACCTCTCCTCATAGGGTTTGTGTTCCAGGCCCTTCACCAGCCTTGTTGTCCCTCTCTGGACATGCTCCAGCACCTCAACATCTCTTCTGAATTGAGGACAGAACTGGACACAGTACTCAAGGTGTGGTCTGACCAGTGCTGAGTACAGGGGCAGAATAACCTCCCTCGTCCTACTGGCCACACTGTTCTTGATGCAAGCCAGGATGCCATTGGCTCTCTTGGCCACCTGCAAGAAGCCAAAACCACACACATTTCTCTCCAATATTTGAATGGAATTCTATTGCATTCAATAAATTAATAACAGCAATAAATCCACGCAGTTCAATGAAGACTGTTTTGATCAACAACTACACATTTGGCAGCATTTTGAAAATTTATTTGGCAAGTTTTTTTAAACTAAGTCCACAAATGCATGACTAATTTATAGAGGATGTCTTCAAAAGATGTATTTGGTATTGTGGTTTGGTTTTTGTTTAGGGAGATTATTTTTAAAGCAAAAAAAAACCAAACTATGTTACAATTTGTTGTGAAGAGAGCTGCATTTGAACTAATCAGAGAAGAGCCCAAGTGTCTCTGTGGCATTCAATAAAAATGCCTTTATTGAATAGCTTGTTGTATTTGACAGTTTTATGGCAAAACCATCAACTTGTCATCATTTTAACACCAAAATTATGGGAATTCCACAGTGAATTACATCTGTGCTGTTGTTCTCAGCATCTTCATAAAATAGTCGTCTCCATTGTACTGACATCCATGTGGGTTGCTCTTGGAGCTACTGCAAACAGATAAAAGAGTTTACCACTTGAAAGAAACCCAAATTCATGCAATTTGAAATCTGTCATCCTGTGTTAAAACTCCTAGTTACCAAGACTGGAAATGAGAAGTGCAGGAGAAAACTGTATTTGCATACGGTTTGCCCAGTTATCTTCTTGACATTTTTAAGGTGAATTGTTGAATAAGCCCCAGTATTCTGCTCTCTGTACTCCATGTATTGCAAGCAGTTTTAGAAAGCATGGGAAGTAAGTTTCCTTCCTGTGTCAGAAAGATGCAAATGTTATTAGTCTTTTTAGGATATCAAGGAGTGACAGGACGAGGGGAAATGGAGCAAAGCTGGAGGTGGGGAGATTCAGACTGGACGTGAGGAGGAAGTTGTTCAGCATGAGAGTGGTGAGAGCCCGGAATGGGTTGCCCAGGGAGGTGGTTGAGGCCCCATCCCTGGTTGTGTTCAAGGCCAGGCTGGATGAGGCTGTGGCCAGCCTGATCTAGGGTAGGGTGTCCCTGCTCATGGCAGTGGGGTTGGAACTAGATGATCCTTGTGGTTCCTTCCAATCCTGACTGATTCTACAATTCTATGTACTGTGCTGGTTTGAGGCGAAGTGGAATGCCACATTGATCCTACACAGGTACATGCTATTCCACATGCTTGAAAATGACTGCTCCATGATGCTGCAGGCAAGTAAAACAGATTCTGCTAGCAGTAAGCTTTGCTGATTGTTGGTCTGGGAAAGAGGGAGAGAGAGAGAGTGGCTTTGAGTCCCTTCTGGGCAGTTTCTTTGTCTGGGAGGGAATTTGGATTTCTGTATTATTAATAAACTGTGTGTAACTGTAAGTACTTGTAAATATATTGTGTATATATGCTTGTAAATTTAACTTTGCTGTAAATATAACTATCTTACTTCCAAGCCATCTGAGCTGGTCTGGTAAAGTCTAATAGTGGGGTGGGGGGAAGTTGCTCAACTCATCACATGTACTTCTTTCGTGCCAGAATTTAGTTTTTCCTGTGAGAATTCTATGCCATGAAAATTAAGGAAGAAACAAATTGTTGTTAAAGAAATGCCACCAACAACACAAAACTATAGCTCTGAAAGGCAGAGCATGTCACTGTGAAGAGGACTTGATTTGAAACCACGTCCTTGGCGCAGATTTGCTGCTTCAGGATTTGTAAGAAAGTTATGGGACATTTTAAGGAGTACAAAGTTATTTTGGAACACTGGAGAGAATTGCCCTTTTGGATAAAGAAACAACGTGCCCCAGAAATGTCTGAGTGATCAGGGAATTACAGTTAGATGTCATTTCTCAGACTATATATACTAGAAGTATATGGCTTAATGGACAAAGGGCAAGATCTAAACTGCCTACTTCAGGTGCTGTGCTTCTAAGAAGGTTGTAAGAATGCAAGGTGACCTTCTTTCCTGGTTATATTGTGTAAAAGTGGTACAGTTTTTTGGTAGCCCCAGGGCTGCTACGTGTACTAGGTGATACCAGTTCTGATGGCTTTCTCAGAGCTCACCCTCTCAACTTCTGAAGGCAGTTAGATGATTACTGAACTTTATGTTGTGTGGTAGTTCAAGAGGAACATAACTGGCAAATTCTAGCTGAGGTACTTATAAACAGGTATGAAAGTTCTAAGTTTTATGTTCATAGAAATCAACCTGTGCTGGAGAACGGGCACTCTGGATTGCTGTGTGGGATAGAGGCACTTAACTTTACCCAAATTATAAGTGCTAGTAAATTTTGTCATCTGTATTTCCAAATGGCTATGAAAGCAAAATATCCTACCAAATCTCTCGTCAGGAAAACAGGATCATAAACTAAGTTCTCTGCTAACTGTGAGTTAGTGAACAGGAAATATGAAGTCCAGTGAAGAGTGTAAGGCTGAGACCCTTCAGAAAGTGATATGATATCCACCTTTTTTTAAGCCTTTTAATCATTTTTACTAGGCTCAGAAAATTAAAGTATAAACAACCCCCCCCTTAAATAAGGAAAACGTGTTTTGGTAGGGGGATGCTTCACAATAACAGCCTATAGCAGATGAAGAGTTAAGATTTAGGCAATCCTAGAAAATTACCACTAGGAGTAAGTGTCTTGGGGAGTTTCAAAGCCAAAGTGTTTTAGCTTTGTGTTCAAAAGTAGCTCACAAGAGTGCTTTGATGAAATAACAGGGCTTGGTAGCCATCAAATCTATGCCTACAGTAATGTTGCAAAGTATTTCTTGTGGAGGAAAGAATGGTTTTATTTTAAAATTGCCTTCTACCTTTATTAGATCATTGAGGACTAGAGGACTAGCAAGCAAATAACTGTGAAGTGGAGAATCCTGTGGATAACTGTAAAAATGCTGCTAGTTCCTTAATGCGGCTTAGCATTAACTACCTGAAGGGACATTGTAGCCAGGTGGGGGGTGGCCTCTTCTCCTGGACAACCAGCAATAGAACAAGGGGACACAGTCTCAAGTTGTGCTGGGGAAAGTATAGGCTGGATGTTAGGAGGAAGTTCTTGACAGAGAGAGTGATTGGCATTGGAATGGGCTGCCCAGGGAGGTGGTGGAGTCACCGTCCCTGGGGGTCTTCAAGAAAAGACTGGATGAGGCACTTAGTGCCATGGTCTAGTTGAGTGGCTAGGGCTGGGTGCTAGGTTGGCCTGGATGATCTTGGAGGTCTCTTCCAACCTGGTTGATTCTATGATTCTATGTAGTCATGTGTACATGAAGGATCCTGGATATACCATCACTTGATGGTAGGAGAGTGTTCTCACTTCAGCCTAAGGAAAAAAATGCTATTGCATTGTGTGCCAGCTGGTGTTTGAGACTGCTTTGTGATCTTTTTAACTTCTGTTGGTCATAATTTAGGGATCAAGTTAATCCATAGAGGTGGTTGGTAAGAATGGAGGAAAAAAAAATCTTCTAATTTATAGTGCCAAGAAAATTTAGGGTTATAGTATCCTGCAGTTTACTCTGCTGTTCTTAGAATATTTGGAGGCTGAGATGATAGAGATGATTTTAGTAAGAGGGCCAAATCATATCAATCTTAAGCCTATCTCAGCCTTCACCCTACTCAATTGGGTGAAAATAAAAGTTGCCCAGAACAATGAGGAGACATGAAATAATAGAAAGTCATCATAGTGTCATCAGGTATTTTCTTTCCCCAGGTACTATTATTTGCTCCACTACTGAGACAAATGTTGTTAATAGTGTTGTTAGGGGCATCATTCTCTCTTTCATGCTCAAAGAGAGTCATATTTTAACAGAGTGTTTTTATATGAGTTTTGTTCTTAAAGTCTTCTTTAAAATCATTTCACACTCACAGAAAGCTGTGTGCATATATCCTTGTGAAAGAGCTTCCTCTTTTTGGTTTAAAGAGACCAATGTCTCACAAGCTTCAGAAATTTACTTGCAATAGTGTTAAAAGCAAAATGTAAAGGAAAGTAAGGAACTGCCACCCAGGATGAGATTGCAGGTTCTATCCACTTTGTTGTCTCTGAAATTGTTAGTACTGTGTTCTTCTTAGGAATATTCAATAATTCAGCAGTATGCAAATAATTTGAGAGTACTTCTCAGGATACAAAATATTTTTTTTACATATTTAAACAGTTAAAGAAGTGTCAATATAATTTTTGAAACATTTGACAGTCTAAACCTGACAAGAATTGTCAGTTCTTCAGGAAAGCAAGCCCTCAGTTATTTAAGCTTTCAACACATTTAATAGTATTTAATGTGGGATTTCATATTTACAGCATTACAGGAAAAAAAAATCTGGGTTTAATTAAAATGGGTTTACAAATCTGATTCAATCTCATTGTATAAATGGCAATTCACAATTGTATAAAATACATTTAAATATGAAAGTAACAAATGCTGAAGAGGTTTGACCTGCATCTTGTCAGTAGTAGAAGAATGTTCTGTAGACTGAAAGAGTTGGGGCTGTTCAGTCTGGAGAAGAGGAAGCTCCGAGGTGACCTTAATGTGGCCTTTCAATATCTGAAGGGGGCTTACAAAAAAGCTTGGGAGGGACTTCTTAGGCTGTCAGGGAGTTACAGGACTAAGGGGAATGGAGTGCATCATAGAATCAACCAGGTTGGAAGAGACCTCCAAGATCATCCACTCCAACCTAGCACCCAGCCCTATCCAGTCAACTAGACCATGGCACTAAGTGCCTTATCCAGTCTTTTCTTGAAGACCTCCAAGGACAGTGCCTCCACCAGCTCCCTGGGCAGCCCATTCCAATGGTAAATCACTCTCTCTGTGAAGAACTTCCTCCTTTCTATTGTTTGCTGGGTTTTACCTTTTGCAGGAATTCTCTTTGTGAACATTGACATTGCAAAACTGACATTCTTTTATTGCTGAGCTTGCTATCACCTCTACACCTAACTTTTGTTAGAATAGATGGCAGCAATTGGTTAGAAAATAATTTGGATTTTGCATTTCTTTTTATATTTGGGCAACAGATTTTAATGAGTAGTTAACACTTCTGGGAATCATGAGGTTTCATACATATTTTATGTAGTAGAAAGTCCCTAAAGTACTGATGTTGCCAGGAACTGTGCAGTTGCACATCTGCTGCCATCTGTATCAAAACCATTTGACTGACTTTTCACAGTTACACGTACTTGTTGCATTTTCACTGTTTGTACTTCTGTGCATTTTATGGGTTTCTTTGATAACCTGTAAAAGCAATGAAAACCTAACTTTTCTTATTTACAATTATGAAAACCATTTCAGCAATGCAAGGAGGCATTAGAAAAAGACACCTGAGCTATCTCTAAGACTAAAAGATGCCTAGGCCCTGGGCTGGAGCAGCTCTTTTGGAATGGCAAGATATGCTGCCAGTGCTTCCTTCCAAGTGTACATATCCAACCATGTTCCCAAGTGTCCCCTTCCACCTGTCTCCTCTGTTTGTTTTTTCCCAAATGTACCTTCTCATGCTTCTCCTTGCTCTCTCCTTTTGTATTTCCTCACCAGCCTCCTGCCATGCCTGCTGCCCTTGCCTGCTGCTTCCCAGTCTGCAGCCCATTTGGGCAAAGGCATTGCTGGCATATTTCTTTGGTGGGAGCTCTGGCAGGCCTCAGCTGCCCCCATTGCTCTTAGAACCAGCATATGACCTCCTCTCACCCAGGCACCCTGTAAGTACCACCCAACCCTGCTGCCCTACTGAGGCAGCTGGGAACGTGGGCTTTGTCAGTGGTCCTGTCTGAACTGAGGCAACAGGTCAGAGAGCTGCCAGGCTCCCACACAACCTGTGGCACAAGCAGAGCTCACTAGGCTCTTTCCTGAAGATCATGAGGACTCCTAGAGCTGTATTTCCATCTGCTTTGCTTCCTCTTCCTCCATTTTCTCTCCTCCTCCCGAAGTCTCCCATGTGGGAAACGCTGTTTTGCATAACCAAGTTAAACTCATTTCTGTGTTACTTCCTGCCTTGTTCTGTTTTGCACCATGTCGTTGCATTCACTTTGGCTATGTCCTCCTGCTTACCTCCTCTTTCTAGGATTTGCCTTGTGCTTTGTTGCTCAGACCAGGGCTCCGTCTGTAGTGCAGGCAATATGGAAGAGCTGTGTCAGGTTTAGAGGTGGTTGTGCAGGCCAGTTCAGAATCATTGATGTCTTCATGGCACTGTACATGAAGTGTCCCATTAGTGTTCTGATTATAATGGATGAGATCTGTCAAAAAAAAAACAACAAGTGATTGTGTTTATTTCTAGGTGTTAACTCCTCTCAGACAGGCAACCAGCAACAGAACAAGGGGGGACAGTCTCAAGTTATGCCGGGGGATGTATAGGCTGTATATTAGGAATAAGTTCTTCACAGAGGGTGATTTCCCATTGGAATGGGCTGCTCAGGCTGGTGGTGGAGTCAATGTTCCTGGAGGTGCTCAAGAAAAGACTGGATGAGGCACTTAGTGCCATGGTCTCATTGACTGGATAGGGTTGGGCCATAGATTGGACTGGATGATCTCTTCCAGCCTGGTTGATTCTATGATTCTATGGTCTTGGAGGTCTCTTCCAACCTGCTTGATTCTATGATTCTGTGGTCTTACCAGATTTTCAGATACCATCTGAGACATCTTTGAACTCTTAAGTTTAGCAAATTCCCAACTTCTTAAAGTAGCAGAAACAGAGCAGGTTTGTGCTTCTGCCTATCTGCTTTCTGCTTGGAAGCACTGCCTCTGCTTCCAACACTGCATACTGGAAACCTCTCAGAGAGGACCAAGAGAGTCCCTACCATGTGATCAGAGATTAGGGATTTTGACCTGTTTTGTTTGAATATGACAATCCAAAGTCTTTGCACTATTGGCCAATGTTTTAAGGTGGTATTGTGTTGTACTCAGCATTGGTAATTTGACTAGGAGCAGACATAAGCAGTAAAGATAGCTGTTTGTTTTTTATTTTCATCCATGATAATGCAAACAGGAGAGCTGTGCTAGCTGTGCTGTGACAAATAATGAAAATATGGAAATGAAAAAAAAATAAATAGAAAGAATGGAATTGTTCAGGAATTAAGTTTTCAAAGTGTGATGAAATGACTCATTCACTGGCATTTCTTCTAGCATTTGACAGGCAGCATGTATAACATGCAGATATATTATCATAGAATCAACCAGGTTGGAAGAGACCTCCAAGATCATCCAGTCCAACCTATCACCCAGCCCTATCCAATCAACTAGACCATTATAGCATATGTGATAGGAAATAACTACATCCATAGTCATTTCAACAACTGTGTCAGAACAGTATATATTCATTTATGCCAGACTCTAATTTTCTGTAGTAATTACAGAGTGAATAGGAAGCAAAGGTCCTGACTGCAGAGATTAAAACCTAAATTTAGATGCTGCAGTGGGATCAGGAAAATTCAGATTTTGGTGTACATTGTGTCCCATCCCTTTTCCTAGAATGGATGCAGTACACAAAGACCACGTATTGGTTCTCAGACAGCCTAGGTAAGCACCTTGGAGTACATTTGGCCTATGGATTTTACTTTGGCTGTCCTCAATGTAAATTTGTTAGGGCTTTCGTTTTGCTTCAGTTGGGAATAAACCAATAACAAAAAAGGGTATTTTGCACAGCTGCAAATCTCCTTTGTAAGTCCAGCCTGAGTAAATACCAGCTTAGCCTGTATGAGAGAGGTCCTAAGACTTTGAGTGGTTGCACCAGCTGGTCATTTCATTTTGTTATGCATATCAAATCACTATTATGGTGACTTATGACATACTGAAGGTAATTCTAAAAATGTAATTTTATTACAGCTTTCAGGACCATAAGCATATGAAAATGGTGGCTCTGAGTCATTTTAATCTGTGTTTAGTGTGTAGCGATGCTTGTAGGGTTGTATTAATCTTTACCATGGCAGAAATAGAGGAAAAGGGAAATAACATAACATTTTTGGAGACTAGCTGCTCATATTTCACCTTTCTAATTAATAGGCTAATTATATGGTACGTGAGATGGTGACGCATCAGAGAGTAATCTTGACAGTCCCTAGCTGAGTAACAGTGAAGGAGTGTAGATGTTGAACCATATGAGACATGGTGGTGGCATTTGGGCTTGGTGAAAGTTAAAACCTGAAACAGAATACTTAGACATGATTTTATTTAATTCTGTTTTAACTGGTTGGGTACCTGAATACAGCAGAGAAAGTGTCTGTGTCATATGAGTTTTTCCCTGGAACTGTAGAGTGGTGTTTATTTCTTTATCTGCTTAAGTGTACGAATTAATGCAATATTCCAGATGAAGAGATATTATAATTCTGGAGAATATTAATTGCATTTCCAGTATTATTATTCCCTCTGAATTTTTGTGCTTTTGACACTTCAATGCAACATTAAGATGACAAAAGTAATAGTTTAATCCATTTGTTGTATCATTTTTATTTGCTTCTTCTTATGAATGTTCCTCCTCCAGGATGTTGATCTCTGGAGTAGAGTAGAAGAATAGAATTAGAATAGAATTAGAATAGAATAGAAATAGAAATAGAATAGAATAGAATAGACCAGACCAGACCAGACCAGACTAGAAGAGCAAGCAAGGCAGGACAGCAGTATTTCAATTGGGAGAGACTAGTCCAACTGTTGGACCAATGCAGAGCTGACCAAAAGTTAAAGCATTCTACTAAGAGCATTGGACAAGTGCCACTTAGACACTGGCAGACTTGGGGCACTGATCACCCCTCTAGGAAGCCTATTCCAGTGTTTCACCATTAATGTTTCACTTCCTAATGCCTAGTCTAAACCTACATAATGTGTGTAGGTTCAATATTTGCTGAGCTTCAGCCCCATGAGAACTGACTTTGGAGCAGGTTGGCTTGCCTAAACTTGATTAGGTTTAGTCCATTTAGTGACTCACGAGTCTTACAGATGTTATGATCTGGGCTGGGATACCAAAGAGAATGTGAACAAAGAAGGGGAAAAAATGTTACTGGGTTGTTTTTTTCTTACAAGCTCCTATGCTTGTAGAGCTGTGCTTCTTTAATAGTTCAAATATCAGCCTTTCATTTTCTAATCAGTGCTGAGTTGCCCAGAGTTGTGGATGCCCTGTCATTGGGACCATATTGGATGGGGCTTTCAGCAACCTGGCCAAATGGTATGTGTCCTTGTGCATGGCAGGAGGGTTGGAACTAGATTAACTTTAAAGGTTTATTCCAACCCCAAATGTTGTATGATTCTGTGATTTGGAAATTGCTGATTTGTAAATAAAACAATAGTAAACATTTTTCTATTTTTACTGTGAAGAAACTTATTAAGTTAACTCAGTTTAGATACACAGAATTTATACTTGAATATAGAAATATTGATTCCTTGCTTTGAAATAATTCTTCTTCATTTGGAAGTTCTCTTTGTTTTTAAAGGCAAAAAGCTATGATGTTTTGATTTGGCCTGTGCTTTTTATATGATGCTGCATGACTTTTCTTGCTTCATCCTCTGAGCTAATCTCAGTATTGCTGCCAGCACCTTGCTTTCCATGACTGTTGTGCAGGTGAGCAAAGGGACCTCTTGAGTTGTATCTCTGTGATGTCTTCAGTCATCTCCCTCCAGCTGACATCTGGTGAGAGGCAGCAGCTGAACCACTGTGCAGATTTTGTATTGTCAGAAGAGACAAGCAAAAAATTTGTGGTAGTCTGTGCTCATACTTTCTATGCAGCCCAACAGATGGTCTCAGGGTTAAGACCAACAAATAGAATCTGCTGTGTTTCTTAATGACCACTGCAAGTTTACCCTTGGTGATGCAGTCAGTGTTAACAGTGGCAAGAATTTGGACATTGAGAATTATAGAAAGCAAGAACTTAACTTTTAGATTATGCTATTCTGATAGCTCATATAATAGTCAATGTTGAAGGACAGAAAAAAGAGAATTTGTTCTTTATCTGTTGTAAAATGAGTTACAGCCAGCTGCAGTCTTTGAATTTTGGACTTCTGAATTTTGCTTCCTTAAAAAGAAAACAGGAATATAAACAGCACACCATACTTTGCTTCAGTAACTGACATTCACACATTTGCAGAATCCCTTAGTGCCTTTTCATTTTCTAGGTATTTCTTGCCCATACAGTTAGAGCTAAACCTACTAAATGAAACCCGGTGCTCAGATGAAAAAAAAGGAGATATACTTGAGAAGCAAGTTGCAGCCTGAATGCAGTAGGAGTTAATAAGTTGATGACATTAAAAATATACCGTGTAAATATGAATGTATGATGGCAACACAAAGTTATGTGGTACTAAGAATTCTGAAATACATTGCCTGTATGCTTCATTAGGTAGGTAATGAATTTCACACATTTCAGAACTTAAACTGCCAGATTTATCATTATGTTTTTGCATCAGTAAGTATGGAAATGTATGAAAGCGTTAGTATATGAATGCTGATGTAGTTGGATTAATGCTAATAGCATTCTTGTTTATGTTCAGAGATGGGGGGGTATCATTTCACTTACTTTAATGTCCCATTTTAAATGAAGGTGCAGACAAGTCTTATTTCTTCTGGGGAAAAAAAAAGGTTTGCTTAAATGTTTTTTAGGTAAGTTGATTGTTGAATGCTGTCATCCATGAAGAGAAATTAGATTCATAATTATAAATTATTTTTTTCTCTATTAGCTTAAGGAAACAGAATCTTAGAAAAACCACTAACCAAGCTTTGGGCAAAGATAGTCACTTCTAATTAATGACTACCTTCCTAAGCAGGAGCAGGGAGGTCATTCTGCCCCTGTACTCTGCACTGG
The DNA here is from genome assembly GCF_015220805.1 of Pogoniulus pusillus. Classification (NCBI taxonomy): domain Eukaryota; kingdom Metazoa; phylum Chordata; class Aves; order Piciformes; family Lybiidae; genus Pogoniulus; species Pogoniulus pusillus. The sequence continues at coordinate 27,256,034 of NC_087275.1, forward strand.
TCAGGCCACACCTTGAGTGCTGTGTTCAGTTCTGGGCCCCCCAGTTTAGGAGGGACATTGAGATGCTTGAGTGTGTCCAGAGAAGGGCGACGAGGCTGGGGAGAGGCCTCGAGCACAGCCCTACGAGGAGAGGCTGAGGGAGCTGGGATTGGTTAGCCTGGAGAAGAGGAGGCTCAGGGGTGACCTCATTGCTGTCTATAACTACCTGAAGGGTGGTTGTGACCAGGAGGAGGTTGCTCTCTTCTCTCAGGTGGCCAGCACCAGAACGAGAGGACACAGCCTCAGGCTGTGCCAGGGGAGATTTAGGCTGGAGGTGAGGAGAAAGTTCTTCCCTGAGAGAGTCATTGGACACTGGAATGGGCTGCCCGGGGAGGTGGTGGAGTCGCCGTCCCTGGGGCACTTCAAGGCAGGATTGGACGTGGCACTTGGTGCCATGGTCTAGCCTTGAGCTCTGTGGTAAAGGGTTGGACTTGAAGATCTGTGAGGTCTCTTCTAACCCTGATGATACTGTGATACTGTGAACTGATGGACTGAGTCCAGAGCAGGGCCACAACAATGATCAGAGGGATGGAGAACCTCCCCTATGGGGACAGGCTAGGAGAGCTGAGGCTGTTCAGCCTCAAGAAAAGGTGGCTCTGGGAAGATATTATAACAGCCTTCCAGTAACTGAAGGGGGCCTACAAGAAAGCCTGATGGAGACTTTACAAGGGCTTGCAGGGATAAGAAGAAATAGAATGGCTTTAAGCTTGAAGAGGGTAGATTTAGACTGGATATTAGAAAGAAATTCTTTACAGTGAGGGTGGTGAGGCACTGGAACAGGTTGTCCAGGGAGACTGTGAATGCCCCCTCCCTGGAGGTGTTCAAGGCCAAGTGGAATGAGGCCTTGAGTGGCCTAATGTAGTTGAAGGTGTCCCTGTCCATGGCAGGGTGTTGGAACTAGATGGTCTTTAAGATCCCTTCCAACATAAGCATCCCTATGAATCTATGAACTATCTTGCTCCACATACAGCTCTGATAGCAGTAGAGAGGCCTCACTCCCTTAGCTGTCTGTCCATCCCCTCAGTCAATACTTGTATGCATAAGCATATGTGTGTGTGTATATATATATGTTTCTGTAGGTTTCTAGCAAATGTAAGCTTAGTTTTGTTACCTATTTCACACTAAATTTTGAATAATCTTGCTTCACTTCAGAATACTTACTTCTCACATCAAAATGTTACAGCTTTTTAGATATTTTAAAATGCAAGTTGAATGTTCTTCCAAATCGTGAGCTGTTCCCTTTTTAATGTAGTGAAAAAATGGTCATGAAAACTTCATTTAGGAGGTGATAAATGGTATATACATAACTACTTTTATAAAAACACGACAAGTTAGTGAATACTTTCTGAGGGATGTGTTTTCCAAATAAAAAGCTCTTACATGGCTCAGTCAAAGAAGCTACTTTTATTTTCTCCTGTTAAAAGAATCTGATTTCTTTAGATGTGCTACCAGCTTAGTCTGGTCTCTAACTCCCACTCTGTATAGCAAGGTACAAAGCATGCTTCACAGTGATGAAGAATTACTCACTTGGTGCTTAGTGGAAACCACTTGACAGTTTTCAGTTTGCTCTGTTTGATCTGACACTTCGAAAGGAACAGAGTGACCTTCATTAGTCTGATCATATAGAAGTGGGCTTTAGATAAAAGAAAAACTAGACTTAGCCTAGAGAAACAAGACAAAATTAAATCATGAAGTCACAACAGTTGGAAATAATTACACCCCAAAAGTAGGCAAGTGCAAAGTGAGATTACAAGTGTATTTTTTAAATACCTTTCAGCCTGTTGAAACCTTTCTTATTATCTTCCTTAGCCTCTGAGAAGATGAGGAAGATGACATCCTTTCTCCCAGGGCTTTCATGCCTTGATAGGTTTTTCAGGTGCATTTCCATTGAAGTCTCTCCCCCCAGAAAGACAACTTGAAAGCTCTGAGTGACAGGTTTTTCAGGTGCATTTCCACTGAAGTTTCTCCCCCCAGAAAGACAACTTGAAAGCTCTGAGTGCTTCTAACTGTTTTTTCTTGAGAATGCCTTTTAGCTGTTCTTAGAAACTAGAATATTGCCCAGTAGTATAGAGGATTACAGTTTCTTCCTTCTTCCCAGGTCGTATTCATTCACTTCTTTATATTCAGGTTAATCTGTGTATATACTTCCTGTTTTGCATATGGTTTTTGCTTTGTTGGTTTGGTTCTGTTTGGTTTGTAGGCCACACACTTAAAAAAAAATCATCTGTCTTTACAGATGATGAAACATATGATAAGGAATGATCTTTCTATAATCTTACCTTAATAGATTAGTGGTGCATAAAAGCCACATCTGACATCTTGCTGATGTAAATAACAGATTTCATGTTAAACTTGAATATTCTAGATTGCGACTCCACCGTTCATTTTGGGTTAACTAATTAAACCCTCTCATCACATTACTGATCATCCAAGGGGAGCAAACAATGTCTTAGATTACACATTATTGGTGTTATTCCATATTGAGTCAAAGTGTGATCATAACTTCCTGAGGTCATTTTTTAAGAAGAATGACCTTGATAAGCCTCTGAAAAAGCTTAAGAGAAATCCTACTTTGCAACAAAAGGTGAAGGAGGGCAGATGAAACATAAATTACTGAGTAGGCTGTCTCCAACGGTTCTCCACTATGTACTCTGTCCTATCCAACACCACTGTGCTAGTTTGAAGCTATCCAGAATGTTTTGGTGAGAAGAATTAGATTACAGACTGTGAAAAGGAAAACAGAATGATGTCTGCTTCACTCACAGGCTTACTGAGAGATACAAGAACAATAATCCAAACATAGATAACTCACTTCTGCTAGAGAGATCCAAGCTCTATTTCTCTCTCTAGCCTCTCTACCATTTCTCACTTTGCTTCCTAACCCCCTGGCCAAACCTCCATTCTTCCTTGTGACTGGGGTAAGGTTGAGAAGGGCCGGGGAGGGAGAGGGGGAGACAAGGTGAAAGGGCAGTTGGAAGCCCCTCCTGGGGACTCAGGTTTCTGGGAGGGCTGTTGTGTTTCTGTATTACCTTTTACCACAGTATCACAATATCATCAGGGTGGAAGAGACCTCACAGATCATCAAGTCCAACCCTTTACCACAATTCTCAAGGTCAGACCATGGCACCAAGTGCCACGTCCAATCCTGCTTTGAACAGCTCCAGGGATGGCAACTCCACCACCTCCCCGGGCAGCCCATTCCAGTGTCCAATGACTCTCTCAGTGAAGAACTTTCTCCTCACCTCCAGCCTAAATCTCCCCTGGCGCAGCCTGAGGCTGTGTCCTCTTGTTCTGGCGCTGGCCACCTTGTATATTTCAATATATAACAGTATATACTGTAAATATCTGCTTGTATATTGTGCTAAGCTGCAAATAATAAGATTCATTCAATTTCTAGAGCTGACTGTCTAATCTGGGTGATTTCCACAGTTTGGGTAACACCCAAACCATCACATCCTTTTATTTTGGCGCTCAACGTGGCACCAAAATAAAATCCATAATATCCCTAATGATAGACTCCAGGCAGCAACTTAGTAGAGTTGTAATTGTTCCTGTAAGTCTTCAGTACTTTAGCATTAAAAAAAAAAAAAAAAACAAAAACAAAAAACAGCTTTAAACTTTTCCTTGTTTGACTCTGTATCTACTACCAAACTTCCTCCCGAGACCAGTCTCTCGTAGATTCATGACTATTCATTAGAAAAAGAGCCAGCATCCTTTTGTCAGGGGATGTTGCATGATTGACTTTAATAAAGTGATTCTTCCTTTAAGAGACAGAATTGGGTAAGAAACTTCCTGTTCTGGAAGGTGGCAGAAGAGAAGGCAGGGCACTTTCAGCAAGAAATAACTGACAAACTGAGAATTTTACCTGAATGGTTAAAAACAACACAACAAACAAACAGCAAAAAAGAAAAATTAGTTTTATGTTTCTTTGACTACAAACTCACAGGAATGAAAGCAAATTAACCACAAGATAATACAAAGCATAATTGATATTTAACTGTAATTCCACTCATGGTTTACAGAAAAATGAGCCAAATTTGGAAAGCATCATAAAGCCTTGCATGTAATGCATAGATATTTTGCCTTCAAAAAATAGTCTTTCTTCCTAATTTATAGAATAGAATGGTTTAGGTTGGAAGGGACCTCAAAGATCATCTAGTTCCAACCCCCTGCCATAGACAGGGACACCTCCCACTGGAACAGGTCACTCCAGACCTCATCCAACCTGGCCTTGAACACCTCCAGGGAGGGAGCAGCCACAACCTCCCTGGGAAACCTGTGCCAGTGTTTCACCACCCTTGCTGTAAAGAATTTCTTCCTAATATCTTGTATAAGTCTCCCCTCTTCCAGTTTAAACCCATTACTCCTCATTCTGTCATTACAAGGCCTTGTAAATATTCCCTCCCCAGCCTTCCTATAGGCCCCCTTCAGATACTGGAAGGCCTCTACAAGGTCTCCTGGAAGCCTTCTCTTCTCCAGGCTGAAAGGCCCCAACTCTCCTAGCCTGTCCTCGTAGCAGAGCTACTCCAGCCCTCTGATCATCTTCATGCTTCTTCTGGACTTGCTCCAACAGTTCAGTGTCCTTCTTGCGTTGGGGGCTCCAGAACTGCACACAGTGATTTCTTTATCCCTGTTCCGTAGAAGATTTACAGAGTTTAGTGGAAGAAAGGGAAAAGAGTAAAAAAGGTGCATTAACCTAGTATGTTTCTGTTTAAATCCTTATTTTCCATTTTCTCCATCACACCTGTCAGAAAACCTAGTCAGGGTTCAGTAAGACATACTTAAAATTTTTAGGATTGGCAAAACTAGTGTTATGTGCAGCCATAAAAGTGTAACTAAAGTAAGGTTTCAGTGGATAACTGTATAGGTTAGTTAAAAGCATATGGAGGTAAAATACATAACAACTATCTCCCCAGAACATTCAAAGCAAGGTACATTATGGTTCTGCAACCAACAGAAGTTAATCTAAGCTGATGGGGTATTAAAAGAAGATTAGAATGTGTGCTTGTCTTTGAAAACAACTTTGTAAAGGATTTAAACTCTAGGGGGACACAGCAGTAATCTCTAGGGATGTGTAAGGATAGTTTAAAGGATTGCATATGATTGAAAAAAACATTTTATATTGAAAACTTCGACACCTTGGTAATAGGCTTCCAGGACAACCAATGACAAATGTTGGGTTTGGTCTGTTTTTAACCTACCCTTCCTAAAAATCTGCAGCATTTATGTCTTCAGTAATTTTCTAATGCTAATTTCTCACTCAGTTTAGCTCTGCATACTGCAGTGTCTTGCTGTCATTTACTTGCAGCACTGGCTGGTGCATGCACTGTCATATAAAGTGCTGTGCTTGCAATCCTATGACTGTGCAAACCACATTCAGACCAGGCCTGCATCCAGTTCTGTAGCAAGACTTTGTGAATGCATTACAATGACCCCTCCTCACCATTTTTTCAATCTGCTGTCCCTTGCATTGCCAACTGAAGTTGTTACAGCTGTCAGGAGATGTGAAACGTTTGCTTCCTCTTTGTGCTTCAATTCTATCCACCATGGACAGACATTCTGTACAGCCACAGTTTTAAAGGCTGTTCTCTGCCCTGAAAATCACAATATCAGTTTGTCTTCTTTCAATGCATTGGGTGTTTCATATTGCAACAAAGGTGAGGAAGGGAAAAACCTCTTAAAATTCAAGAAATTATGGCAAAATGATGAGACTATTCCTAAGCCATTTTGTTCTATTTTCTAGATGTCAAGCTCACTGTGTCTTTTCATCATGATTGTTGTTGCAAGATATAAGTAAATCGAAACACTTATAGATGCATATGAAGCGATTTCATTTTTCAGCTAAGGGAAAAAAGTGCATCAGCAGCTTCTTTGGGTAATATGAATTATCACTGTCCATAATTTTGCTGTTCTATTTTGCAGCAGGTCAGATTGCATCAGTCCTTTCAAATCTATGAAGCTACAGTGAAAAAATTACTTTTATAAAAGAAGTCAATATATTGACAATAATGTTTTTGATAAGCATTTTCCTACAGAGCAAAATGAGTGCAGCTTAGGTAATATGTTGGACAAGAAAGTGGAGGTTTTCTGCTTTGCAAGTTCTGGTGCTATTCGTTTTCTTGTTCACCTTCATTTGGAGTGTGTACTACGTTCAAGGACCTTACCAAACTGGCAAATGATTCCTTTTTTTCATCTCTGCATGTGTCTTATAGTAACATGAACATTATTTATTTGTGACTGGCAGCTTCTTAGACTCCTTTTCTGTTGCTTCCACTGGTGGTTAGATTACATAAACAGCAACGTGGTTCAGTGGAATGAGAATCTTTATTACTGTCTCATAGAACACTCAAATGTTTTCATAAACCTCCTGTTAGTATCAAGTCAGAGAAAGCCTTTTATATTTTCCACTGCCTTGCACAAAATCCCTATGATGTCCAGAGTGCTTTAAAAATTGTTTTCTACTGTCCAACAACATTATTTAGCAGCAATTCTCTGACCCTTCTTTTCTGCAGTCAGTCACTCATTAGCTGCAGGTGAAAGATTTGCAGGTTGCTGGAATCAGTTCTAACACTCAAATTGAATTTTCTATACTTTTCTGTTTGGCATAAATCTATAAGTGCTATTCACCTTTCCTTCTGTGGGAAACAACCTGCTAGGGGTATTCACAGGAGCAAAACACATCCTGAAGAAACATTGATTTACACTGTGGCTTTCAGTACATTTTGGAAGTGAATTCTCATATATTAAGCTGTAGAGACTTAGGGGATTTTGTTACTTAAAGTGCAATCAATAGTCTGGATTCAAATGGGAGTGCCAATGGAAGTGTAAGCCTGTGGTAATGAAAGGATTTTTGTGTTACATTGAGCTAAGTAATGTCATAATTATAAATGTCTCTCTAATAAATTACAAATTTTGTCATACATAGTACTGCTGTGCTTGGGGTGTTCTGTCTCAGAAAGGCCAGATTAGTTATGGAGATGTCATAGTGTGTTTACCTCCAGCTGAAACACTTTAAGTGGGTTTTGTTTCTCACTGGCTCAAGAATAGTGTGTTATAATTTTATTTGTTTGTTTAGACTACCTAGCAACATCCTGAAGTCTTCAATTTCAATCTGTAATGAACCCAAACTATTACATATGGTTTGGTTTTTCTTAAATGTTCATATAAAAAACTTTTCTTTATTTTTTGAGGGAGAGGATCCAAATATTTACATGGGGAAATGTGTTTAGTAGATTTGGAGCTTTTATATATCTGTAGTCATTTGTTTTAAATATACTTCTGATACATTCTGAATACAGCTTTTGTTAGGCAGCCTTCTTCCCCTCTTGGGTGGGAGAAGGTCATCATGGAATCCCAGGACAGGCTATGTGAGTTGGGGCTCTTCAGCCTGAAGAAGTGAAGGCTTCAAGGAGACCTTGTAGAGGCCTTCCAGTATCTGAAGGGGGCCTACAGGAAGGCTGGGGAGGGACTATTTACAAGGCCTTGTAATGACAGAATGAGGAGTAATGGGTTTACACTGGAAGAGGGGAGACTTATACAAGATATTAGGAAGAGGTTCCTATTAGCAAGGGTGGTGAAACACTGGCACAGGTTTCCCAGGGAGGTTGTGGCTGCTCCCTCCCTGGAGGTGTTCAAGGCCAGGTTGGATGAGGTCTTGAGTGACCTGCTCTAGTGGGAGGTGTCCCTGTCTATGGCAGGGGGTTGGAACTGGATGGTCTTAGAATGGTTTAGGTTGGAAGGGACTTCAATGTTTCTATGAGTGGTATGTGCTGAAAAACTCAGTCCCCCTGAGAAAAGCACAGTCCCTAGAGGATTGCTAGTATGATGCACTTAGACACGAGCCTCATAAGAGACTATGGAACTAATCCATCTGTAGATGTTTTTATTTTTGTTGATAAGAGACATAACATTTCTCATTAAAAGCAGGTATTATGAAAAAGTGATAGAGTTGCAGATTCATTTTTTCTTCTGAAAACTGCAACAGAATTTGGATTTTTCTCTTTATCACCTCACTCCCTCCCAAGAAAACCCAACCCCACACCAACACACAAACGTGGAATAAAAGAAAACTAAGTATGGTTTCTGGTTGGTTTGTTGGGTTTTCATTCACATTGACAGCTGACATAAGCTATTAAAGTTTTGTCAGCTATGCACCAAAATCTCCAGGTTGCCAGGAATCAAAAGATAGCACACTGAATGTCTCAGGCTAAGAGGGAAGAAGCTCAAGGAACTATTTGCAAGAGATAGGTGTTGGCTATTCCCTCCCTGCCAGCAACACTATGGAAAGTGTTTGGGCAGTCTTTGTCCCCTAGACCTGTGGCTTAACGCTTCACCTACAGGCTCTAGCCATAGTACAGAGATTTTACTCGGAGAGCTGCAGAACATTTCTGTTATTCACTCTTCCTGTAGCCCACAATCTTTTTCTATTTCTTTAAATTTGTTTTTATGTACACCCTAAAGCTTACATCAGAAACCCTCATCTAGCAGAAGGCACAGAAATGAATTGCTACTTTGTGACCTTTGTGTACAACTTTCTTATATGAAGGGTTAGATTTGCTTCAGATTAAATTTAAGAGTTTGGGCCTTAGGCTATCCCTGCTTTGCTCTGATTGTGCTTTGTATTTTCCAGTTCTGCTTCTTCAGTTCTTCTTGCATTTCCTTTGATTTGAACATGATGCTATGTGTTTATTCACAGTTTTTCTCCCTAGGCTTGAGCAGGGGATGCTGAAAGGTTTTCTTCTTTTCTCTAAACCTCAGCTGAGTCCATAGAAAGATTTTTATCCCTTCTTCTGGAAGAAGGAAGAGCACTGATAGGTAGAAGTCTCCTTTCCATGCTGACATATTTCTTATCCCTTTAGTCTGCATCACTCTGGAATCAATCCTGCAGTGAGAGATGCAACTACCCCTCAATGATAGGAATCTCAGTTCTCTCCTTGAAGGCCTCCCTGTGAATTTTTAATGTAGTGGTGCAGCCCGCAAGGAAATATTGAGAACATCAGGAAACATATATTTTTTTAATAATATCAAATGCCTATTTCTTCGTGCAGTGCACAGATTTTATTCTTCCTGGATTTAAAGGGTTTCTTTGATTGGATATTTTTTTTTTGGTCAAACTTGGTGGACTAGGTTTTCTGCTGTTTTCATGCTTCTATGGAGAAGTCTAATGCTGGATGCTAGCTAACAATTCCTGTCAGTGGTTTTAGTGCTTATTAAGTTCTTATGAATCACATTTATCTAAAAGAGTTGGATGAGGCTCATTGTTATTTTATAATTAACATGAACCTGCTAGAAAGTTTTTAAGCCTTTGCAGTCTTGTTAACATTTGCCTTAATGAATCTTTATTATTACTGAAGTCCCTAAAGAGCTCATGTGGTGTGTTGAGAAATTACCCCCCAAATAAATTCATCAGATCAGCTCAGACAGCACAGAAGCTAAGGAAGCGAAGTATTTGGAGCAAGCTAAATTTACAGGCATATAGTGCAATGCATATGTACAAAAATGTATTTACAATTATTTACAATTTAGGAGTAACCCTCAAACCCCTTGGGATGAAGCCCAGAAGGGGCTAACAGCCACCTTCTACTCTCCCCAGTAAGAAAACCATAAAGGCTGCAGTTGTCATTACTCAGCCAAGGTTAGTGCAGTGATCAGTGCGGAGGAGTTAAGCAGCAAGTGATGCAGGAGGCAGAAAGTGAAGCAGCTGAAAATTGTTTATGCATTCAACTTTTATCTCAATTAGCAAACCAATGAACAATATAGACTTTATCATTATTATTCTTTTTACAACCAATGCTCTAATTTATTTACATTCTACACTGAGCTTTCGGGAAAGTGCTGATTTCTCAGTTGGAATTTTCTTAAGTCTTAAACTACCACAGCTTAGTTTTCATAAGTGTTAAACCTTGTTTTGGGTTGGTAAGAATGAAAGACTATTGCTTTTCCTCAAATTCCTCAAATATTTCTTAGTAATTTTTGAGACATCAGCCTTTTTGGTTGCATATGCACCAAAACATATGCTGAGCCCCACAGTGTCATCCTGTGTGACCCAGAACAATCTATTCTCCTTTGTTACACTAAACTTAGTTGTAACTGCAGCTTAAGAAAAAAAGTGCATTTTTCTTAAAGTGTCTCAGGTTTTGTTTCTCCTTTTGTGTTTCACCAGTTGAAAAGATACAGAGCCAGTGGGACGAAGTGCATGGACACCTCCAAAGCCGGAGACAGCAGCTTCATGAGATGCTAAAGGATTCAACACAGTGGCTGGAAGCTAAACAAGAAGCTGAGCAGGTTCTTGAACAAGCAAAAACTAAACTTGACTCATGGAAAGAAATTTCTTACACCGTGGAAGCTCTGAAAAAGCAGAACACTGAGCTTAAGGTCAATACCAGAATTAAAACAATGCTTCTTCTTGAGTTAATTAGATTGTCAAAGAAAATATCCTCTAAATACTGGGCAGTGCACAGTACAATGAGAACATCTTTATCCCTTATTTGCACCCCATCCCCCTCACCACCCCCCAAAAAAACCCCAAAAAAATAGAAAGGAAAGAAAGAAATTAACTCATAAAGCCTAAAATATGTGCCACCTAGTCCTCAAATTAAATTAGTTTTAACTTAGCAGTTACAACAAATAGCTTTCTGATTTTGCAGAAGTATCTGCCTTTTCAGGACATGTATTTCTCTTATTTTCTCTGCAACATCCTCAGTTGCATTGGTATTGCAGACTGGGAAGTCTTACAGTGTTGGTATGTCTGTCTGCACTGATACTGAAACTGTAAGTTGTCTGGAAGTAGTTTAGAACAGGGAAAATAACAAAACCCTTAAACTATATAGAGGTACATTGAAAATCATGAATTTTGTATTTGCAACAAGATAATCTCACTGAGGTCAACACTGGCACTGGCAGGGTTCTTAACTGCAAAATCCTGGAATGGATGCTCTTGTGGTTTTAGCACATCGTTGTTCTAGGTGCTAAAAATGTGCACCTCAGTAACTCATGTAGCTGAGCTATGCCTACAAATGCAAATATGCCCTAATTGTTGCATCAATTTTTAAGTTTCATGTTACGAGAATACTCATACTTTGATGGTATTCTTCCTGGACAGCTTTTGAGAAGAGCTGTTTCAGATTAGCAATGTCCCAGTTTCAGGTTAGGGAAGACCAAAATTGAAAACAACCAATTTGATCGGCCTCTTGAAGTGAGTCCTGCTTCCAGGTTGGTGAAACATTACATGTTAGTTAATCGTTACACAAATATTTTCTGTTGTGTTCTGCTCTCTTGCCTACTTGTTTTTTTAATGTCTTATAAAAACCTGTGTTTCTTCACAGTCAGCTGTTTGGTTACAATAGTCTTATTTGCACATCTAAATAATAATCAATTGCTGTGAAGAATAGTGGGGTGGTGTCCTCTGCAAGTGGTTTTACTGACAGAAAGGCTATATGACACAGCCTCAAGCTGTGCCAGGGGAAATTTAGGCTTGAGGTGAGGAGAAAGTTCTTCACTGAGAGAGTCATTGGACACTGGAATGGGCTGCCCAGGGAGGTGGTGGAGTCGCCGTCCCTGGGGCTGTTCAAGGCAGGATTGGACGTGGCACTTGGTGCCATGGTCTAGCCTTGAGCTCTGTGGTAAAGGGTTGGACTTGATGATCTATGAGGTCTCTTCCAACCTTGGTGATATTGTGATAACTGCATGGATTCGTCTTCAGCTGTCTCCATCATCTGTTAGTCATTGCCTTTCTGATATTTAGAAATAGACAGAAAACCTGTTGGAATTTTTTTTTCTGTTTATTTTTCCTTGCTTATAGAAAGCATAAAAACATTTATCAACCCATTGTTTTATGGTGGAGGTATGGTTAAGGTTTCTCATTTAAGATCATAACATAAGGGTCAGGGCTTGGGAAAGGCAGATTATGGTAAACAAGGGCAATCACTCACTAATGTAACAGAAAGGGTTATAGACCATGTATACTGCTGTCATTCAGCATAGAGGACTCCCATTTGTCACTGTCTTTCTGCAGAGATAGAATTTTGGCTACTGCTCAGTGTTTGGTTTAAAAAAAGAAAGCAACAACAACAACAATAACAAAAGGCTTCAACAAATTGAATGTCCCAGGCTGCAAAGACTCAATCAACAAAAACCAGTTCTGTGCAAACACAGTCTTATGTCATTGTGTTGGAATGTCTTACATCTTGAACACAAATTACATAAATTGGAAATATAGTTTTAGAAATTGATTTTATGTCCACTTCTTTTAAAAACAAGAATATATGAAACTCAGATGAGGTATATGGGACTGTATTCTTCTTGAAAAAATGAAGTGAGCTTTAGATCAGCACTCTCCTAGGGCAGAAGTAAGAATATGTCCTTCTCCTTCATCCCCCAAGTGGGGGTGCTGATCAATACCTGCCTGAACATGAGCCAACGGTGTGCCCAGGTGGCCAAGAGAGCCAGTGGCATCCTGGCCTGCATCAGGAATGGTGTGGTCAGCAGGAGCAGGGAGGTCATTCTGCCCCTGTACTCTGCACTGGTCAGGCCACACCTTGAGTACTGTGTTCAGTTCTGGGCCCCCCAGTTTAGGAGGGACATTGAGATGCTTGAGCATGTCCAGAGAAGGGCGAGGAGGCTGGAGAGAGGCCTTGAGCACAGCTCTACGAGGAGAGGCTGAGGGAGCTGGGATTGGTTAGCCTGGAGAAGAGGAGGCTCAGGGGAGACCTTATTGCTGTCTACAACTACCTGAGGGGTGGTTGTGGCCAGGGGGAGGTTGCTCTCTTCTCTCAGGTGGCCAGCACCAGAACAAGAGGACACAGCCTCAGGCTGCACCAGGGGAGATTTAGGCTGGAGGTGAGGAGAAAGTTCTTCACTGAGAGAGTCATTGGACACTGGGATGGGCTGCCTGGGGAGGTGGTGGAGTCGCCGTCCCTGGGGCTGTTCAAGGCAAGGTTGGACGTGGCACTTGGTGCCATGGTCTAGCCTTGAGCTCTGTGGTAAAGGGTTGGACTTGATGATCTGTGAGGTCTCTTCCAACCTTGGTGATACTGTGATAAGTTATAGGGAGAGTATATTAGTACACTTGTTCATGGAATGTATCTATATCTGTGAAGAGTTTCTGAAAGGATACCTGATTCTTTACTTCTTTAAAATATATGAAGTACTTGGGCTCTCTATTTTCAACCATTCCCATTCCAGTCTGGGTTAAGTGTGATGTGTCATGTCAAGTTGTAAGAAGCATTAGTCTATAATTACAATTTCTCTGTCACAGTTAGCCTATCTTCATTTTCTGTGCCCTAGTGGTGATATGAGGATCAACAAGCTGTACTGATCCAGTCTTCTTTACTTTCATTTGTTTCTCCTTCAAGTCTGCAAGAAATTCACCTCTGTGTTTGAGAACCTTGGGGGGAATGTCTTTTGGTTTTGCCTTCTTTTTGTTTGCTTGGTTGGTTTTTTGTTTGGTTGGTTGTTGGTGTTTGGGTTTTTCTTGTTGTTGTTGTTTGGTTTGGTTTGGATTTTGTGTCTCAGTTTCTCCTTTTTTGGGGGATGGAGCTTTTTTCCCTGTTTTTTCTTTCTTTTTTAGAAGACTTCCTATAGGAATTATGTTTGTCTGCCAGTAATTCCTGTTGTCTCAAATCCTGCCTGAAAGCTTCTCAGATGTGACAGCATCAGATGTTTTGTTCATGCTTGAGATAAGGGGTCATGAATCCTACGGAAAATGGAGATCCTTATTTGAATTTACCAGCTTTATATTTCTTCTGTATAATAGTATCTAAACTGAAGGCCCTAGAAATACATCAGTTCCTCAAAACAAATGCTTCCCAAGCTTCTGTGCCAAACACATATATTTTAATGTTGTCCTCTGAATATTTAGAGTAAGTGTGCTGTCTTTTGGCTTGTTACACTGATGAAAATAAAGCTGCCATTTGTATTCATTTGTGTTCAGAGAAAGAGCAAGGTCAGTGCGAGTCTTAAATTCAGTTTGTCAGCTCTGTGTCTCAACACAGCTTGGTGTGAGAAAGCAATCACCAAGTGTTCTTCATTTGTAAAACACTATAGGGCCGCTTGCAGGCAGCTGAGTAGGTGCAAGCATTCTCCTCTGCTCTAAGTGAACTTTTAATCAGTGCTTGTGTTGATGTTTCTCTGTTAGTGCATCCTTACAGGTGAGTGTATGGTAAGCTCAGGAGTGCCACTCTTTTCATTGATTATTTTTTTACAGTGTCAGAATAAGCCAAAACTCTGTAGCTGGCTCATATTGGCCAATCATCTTTGTTTCTGACGTTTAAAAGAAAAGGAACAAGGTGTTGTATAGGTGATAATTTAAAACATTAGTTATTTGAATCAGAAATTAATTCAGGGCTAATTTGTGGAGGTTAAAGCATTTTTAAATTATTGTTCTCTCTCTTTTTGTTTGCCTGATGTCAGAGAATTAAATTCTAAATACTGCAGTTAATTAATTCAGCATACTGAAGTTTATATGTGTATATATGGGATGCAGTCACACTTCAGCTCCTTCAGCTGCCCCCAAGTCATCTGAATGTAACTTAGTGTAAAACTGCTCTATCAATATGATACTGATATTATTTTAAAAAATTGGAAATAATGATGAAAAGCAAACAACAATAGTACACAGAAAAAGCACAAACAGAAGACTGCTACTATTGCACATTCAATCCATGGCTCCTTGTTTTGTTAACAGTTAGGGAGGCATTTTTCTCCCGCTGTAGCAGTGTAGCTCACGTGGCTAAAGAGAAGATGGAGACAGAGTTTCCTTCCACCACTGAGCACCTATTTCTTGTTCATCTAAATAGGCAGTTAAATAGCAGCCTTACTGCATCTCCTGCTTTGTTGGGACTCATAAGGCCAGAGGGGTAAAATTTATGCTCTGGATTTGTGGATAAGACTGAGGCACTCATGCTTGCCTTCAACTTCTTGCAGTGTGCTTACTAAGAAATCTCTTGTCACTCCCTGTGTATCAGTACAGGATAAAGTACAGTCTCAGCACTTTGGGGATTTTTGTTATTCCAGGGCTGACAATGTGCTGCTTTGATTTTAGTAGAACAATTAGCAGTCAAGTTAATGTTACTGACTGTGATGCAAACACTAAACAAGAATTCTTTGATTTTTTTTCCCCTTTAAATATATAGACATGCTATAGATTCACAGAGAAAGGACAGACCAACAGCTTGATTTTCTAGACTTGTGTTATATGAATCTGCTCAGTGTGGGAATTTACATGCTTATAATTGGATGATGCTGTACATACATATTGCTATATTTGAACATCTATGCCTAATTTATTGTGGTCCACTGGGCAATCCTGGGGGGAGAGGGGGAAAGGAGGGGGAGAAGGAAATTTAAAAAAAGCCCAGCTGTAATTTTCTTACTTGCTTTTAATCAAGGCTCCTTAATTACACAGACTTTCTTCCTCATAACATCAACTGGTGTCTTCTAATTAAAAATTAAGAATAAATTTATACCTAAGTAACATGACAAATGCACAGCTGTAATTCTTCAAGCCTTTTAATATACTCAGCAAATTCCAGTGTTGACACAGGCAAAACAAATAGAATGTCAAAATGAAGTTAATCTAATGAAGCTTTTTCCTCTAAAAAAGATTCTTAAGTACCTAAAAGTTCTTTACAGTGAGGGTGGTGAGACACTGGAACAGGTTGCCCAGGGAGGTTGTGGCTGCTCCCTCCCTGGAGGTGTTCAAGGCCAGGTTGGATGATGCCTTGAGTGACCTGTTCAAGTCAGAGGTGTCCCTGCCTATGGTGGGGAGTTGGAACTGGATGATCCTTAAGGTCCCTTCCAACCTAAACCATTCTATGATTCGATAAATGAAACCTAGAAATATCCAAGGAAAAGAGGAAAAAACCTAATATCAAGAATTTAACTAAAAAAATGTTCATTACAGTTGTGTAAAAGGAGGCAGTAGGGCAGACAATTTATCACACTGCTTGATTCTACTGCAAAGTTAAGGCATACAATCAACAATGCTGTTGAATTTCCTGTAAAGTAGAAAATAGAAATTATTTCTGTCGGGAAAGCTCTCTAAATTCATCATTCTTATTTCTGAGTGATGAGTGAGTGCTGCAGTGTCAGGGAGTTAATGGATTAATGCTGAAGTTAATGGTGAGAACAACGCTTTTGGAAATAACCTTGTAATGGATCTTTCCATAGTTTTATTGTAAAACCTGGATTGGAAGGTTTTATAAGGTCATTTATACTCACAGGGGACTGAGCAGAAAGAACTTCTTTTCAAAGTGAAGTTTACAGGCCTATTAATTTATGATACAGACAAAATGTTATGGTAACTTTTCTTGTAATGCACAGTGAACAGCCTGTCTGCTTTGGCTGGGAAGAAAGTAGCTGTATGCATGTCTGATTTTAAACAAAGAGCAGGATAGAGTATAATAAAGGTGGATAGACCTATATGTAGAATAGATATTTGATATAAACATCTGCAAAACCTGAAATTACAATTACTATAGGATGCATTTATTTCTGTTTTTTTTTTCCTGTATTTTATGATAGCTGTGTCAATATTAACATTAATATATGTGTTGCATATAATTTTGGCAGGAAAGGAACTCAATTGGTGGGCTACTTCCAAAACAACTATCTGCTTATCTATTCTGCAAAGAAATAGTAGTGATGTTGCACAATTTATCATACACACATACCTTCTCCCTCTCTCACTTGCACTAACTATACTTAACCCAGGAGGTTCAGTTAGCATCCTCCTAATGTGTAATGGTACAAATAGGGTCTTTTGTTCAAAACAAAAGGTTGCTGCTTTAGTACCTGGGATTATCTGTTGCATAGTAATTGGGTGATCTGCCCTCTCCTGGAGAAATAACAAAGCAAAGGGAGGAAACGCATGCTTTCAGTTTTGAATTGTAGAAAGGACCTAGGAATGTTGAAGCAGGTTTTTAACCTTGACTCTATTCAAAGATCAAGTACATTTCAGCCCCGTTTCTGAGATAAAAGCATGAGTGCACCGAATATTTTTTAAAATATATATTTTTTTTTTACTTAGTATTTAGACTTTTTAATCGAGGATTACTTATATAAGTTCAGTTTTGCATGGAAAATTCTTTATCTGAGTCAAAAGAAGAATTCAAAAGGAACACCTCTTCAGGAGAATGAGCTGGGGGGAAAAAAATCTTTGTGTTTTTTTTTTTTTCTTGCAGACTTATCCTAATTTGTGTATTAAAGCTCAGCAATGAAGGTTTAATCTTTATTTTTTATTGACAGCTTCTAATGTTTGCATATAACTTGCCAAGTTCTGTTTACAAATACACACTCCTTTTCTACTTGCATGGCCCCTTTGATTAGCTAGTTGAAGTCTTTGCTTAGTGCAAAAGTACAAGTAAACCATCGATTAATCTTTGCTCTTTCATTTTCTTGTTACACATTATGGATTAAATATACAAGTACAATGCATCTCTGTGGAAACTTACTCTGAGAAAAGACTAAGAAAGAGACGTGGGAGCTGCTGGCTGGCAGAATGAGTTTTCCAGATTTCCTGGATTGCTTCTCTAGTGAGACAGCTGCTCCAGGTGGAGAGGGAAAAAGAAGAGAGAAGAGGAAAAGGAGAAAGTGGAATGGAAAGGGAGGGAAGGGAATGAAAGGGAGGGAGGGAGGGTGAAAGAAACAGAGAAAGACATAGAGAGCAGTTTTTTAGTACTAAGAAGTATCAGTTATCATCATATTGATAGGATTACCAGTAATATTTTGCCGTATTGCAGATTTAATGCTGTTCCAGTAGATGGCACTAATTACATAAACGATTCTCTAAAATAAATGAAAGCATAGGTATTAATTGTCTGCATCTCAATATTATTTCACTGTATTAAAAAAAATGGGGGAAAATAAAAGCATGCAAGTATACAGCACATATAATTTCCCTGTGCTTTCCATCTCAGTCTAATTCAGCATCAAAAATAGCGACGGTTTGCATAATGCATAATAATACATCCATCTATTTGTGTCTCAGGAAAGAATAATCAACATTCTAATCAGTATTTATCAATTTGGGCTGGAGGCACCGTCCCTGGAGGTGTTCAAGAAAAGACTGGATGAGGCGCTTAGTGCCATGGACTAGTTGACTGGCTAGGGCTGGGTGCTAGGTTGGACTGGATGATCTTGGAGGTCTCTTCCAACCTGGTTGATTCTAGGATTCTGTGATCTGGCATTTAGGATTCAGTTGCTTGGTCTTCTTGGAGATTAGGAGTAGTCCTATGTCTTATGACCCAAAGAACTGAAACATTTAGGAAGACTTTGACCTTAGTTGCCAGTAAATCTGAGGAAGTTCTTTGTCTTTTTTTTTTTTTCCCCCCAATAGTGATAGTTTAAGTTGTTCATCTCCTTCTGTAATAGTCGCATAATGTGAATAATAATTTTATGGTGATCTGAGGCTTATTCTTTTTCTTTCTCTTGTTTTACTTCAGCAATTTTCAAAGGAAATACGACAATGGCAAATAAATGTAGACGTGGCAAATGACATGGCACTTAAGCTGCTCCGCGATTATTCAGCAGATGACACCAGAAAAGTAGAACTGATGACAGATAACATTAATGCAACTTGGGCTGCCGTTACTAAGAGGTACGATATAAATTCAGCTGTTAGATTTGTTGTTAAACTTCATTGATATTCATTGTCCAGCTTTGGATGGAGATTGTAGAAGGAGGTAACATTTGAAAATGACATGACTGTCGTGAGAAAGGGGAGAATGATGATTGACTCTACTGTTGTGGGTTGCTTCTTTTTTTCTTTCTTTAAGATGTCTTTGAAATGTCTTTTAATTCTCTCAAGTAAAATTCTGCTTCCTGACAATTTTCTACTGCTGTGACCAGCTGCCAACTAACTTCAGTTGATAGGCTATATATTTTAAATATTTAAACTGAAATGTTCCCTATTTCTGTGTACCATCTCCACATCACAATCACAGTAGTGATTTTGAGTCATACACTGAATCTGAAAATGACAGACGCATTCTGTTGAAACAGGCTGGAAGTAGAAATGTAATTTTATACCTTTGAAGCAAATCTCTAGTCAAGAAAGTTTTTATCACATGCTTGATCACTTTCTTGATTACATTTTACAGTCTTGTAGTTTTTGGTTTAGATACCAATTCCTTACTTAAAATGATCTTTGCAGCTTGCCACCAAATTGTGAATCATCCAGTTCACAATCTGTAAGATCAGAACACGCTGCAGAATGAAAATTACTTTCCTTATAGTGGTAAAAGAGTTTTAAATCATTGCACGTTAGATGAAATATATAAAAATTAAATCAAAGTCACTTTAATCACTATCTTGGATTAAATTTTGTGTCTCCTAACTGGATCTGAATTAGATTTTAACATAATTTTAATTAAGTCTCATAACACCAGAAAGGTCAGTTTGGTTAAATATACAATAAATTCAGGAAATCATCTTGCGTCCTTACCTAAATTAAATGATGTCCACAGGAACTTACTCCCATATTTTACTCATTTCTTTAATGAAATCGGTGTTCATAAGAATGAGTCACTTCAGCTTCATTAAGACACATATACAGTGATTTCAGATACATCCATGAGTGTTCTTTTCAATCTAGACCATGAGTATGTAGTGCTCTGGTAACTCAGTGACTTCACAGTGATGTAGAAACATATACCCAGAATCACAGAATGTCAGGGGCAGGAAAGGACCTTGAGAGATCATCCAGTCCAACCCCTCTGCCAGAGCAAGATCACCTAGACCAGATCACACAGGAACATGTCTAGGTGGGTACTGACTATCTCCAGAGAGGGAGACTCCACAACCCCTCTGCACTACCAAAAAAAGATATATTCCAAAACACTTTGATATAAATCTATATTCCAAATAAAGATCTCAACCATTTCTCCAGCATCCATCAATGTTTAGACATATCTTGAGTGCCAAGTGGAAATGTTGTGCTAAAGGCTTTGATTTCTTTTCCCAATGGAAAATTGGTTTCTATTTTCCCATTACTTGAAATAGCCAGATTATTTTCTGGGTATTTTAATTTTAAAAAGAAAATGGACAAATTCTTTTCTGGGTATTTTATTTTAAAGAAAAAGAAAAATTAAGACTGCATTACATTGTTTTCAACTGGGTTTACTCTAACCTGCATTTATTATCAGAAATGTGTGTCAGTGTGAAAAATGTGAAACCTCTTTTCCATCAACCAGATTAGTAAAACAGCAGGCAAGGCAAGGAGCAATAAAATTCCACTTTGCCTGTTAGTAATAGTTTAGCCAGAGCAAGTATTTCAGTCATTAAGGCAACATCTGCCAGCTTGTGTTTTGTTTTGCTTAAGTAGATTTGTAGCTGATTGCTGTGTGTTTACCCTTTGCCTTACTGTTTTGTTTTATTACACTGAACTATAACCAATAACATTCTCACTCCTTTAGCAGCCGAATTGGTGAGTGCTTGATGCTTGCTTCACTTTTTTTCACTTGCCACTTTTTCGTTTTGGTATTGATACTGCAAAAATACCCTGAAAAGTCCATGAGCTGATCACTTAGGCAAAAGCCAGAGCAATTCGTAAACAGATCTCCTCTCCTCTTTAGAAGTGTTGACATTCCAGAAAGTAACTGTATTATTGAGGCAATTAAGGAGAAAGAAATCTCTGTTGCTTTTATTAACAAAAATAAATCTAACAGATGCCCTAAAGTGTTCTCAAGAGCAAAAAAATACAGTGAAGAAGGCAACTATTAGAAACTTACTATATATAAAAGTATTTGTTGTGGTAGTCCCTTTGTTTGTGGGCACTCTTATGTGAATTATCATATAAAACCTAAACACTTATTTCAAGTTATTCCTTTCCTGGGAATCCACCAAATGTGTTTAAATTTCACTAATTTAAATATTAAGGTAAGAAGGGATTTAGATCTTTCTGAAGTGGAGCATATATTTGAACAAGAATTCTGTAACATACACTGAGAATTGATTAGGACTCTGACCCATCACTGCCTGAGAGATATCTTAAAACATTTGCATCTCCCACCAGTTACCGTGCTCGAGGTCAAGGGAATTCGGCCTGCACAGCTGGTGTTCAGGGTTTTCACTGTTCAAGATGCTTTCTTTTTGGCTCTTGAGACAAGATACAGAGCACACACACCAGTCAAAACATGAAAAGTAACTTTTTTTCCCCTTTAGAAGGTTTGGGGAGTGAATAATAGCAGAGTCACAGAATGTTAGGTGTTAGAAGGGACCTCCAGAGATCATTGAGTCCAACTCCCCTGCACAAAGCAGGATCACCTAGGATGGTCTTCACAGGAATGCATGCAGGGAGGTTTTGAAAGTCTCCAGGGAAGGAAGGTCCACAACCCCCTGGGCAGCCTGTTCCAGTGCTCTGTCACCCTGAACTGTAAAGAAGTTTCTTCTCATGTTGAGGTGAAACCTTATGTGTTCAAGTTTATACCCCTTGCTCCTTGTGTTATTACTGCTGACCACTGAAAAGAGATTGGCCCTGTACACTTGACACCCACCCCTCAGATAGTTTTACATATTGATGAGATCTGCTCTCAGTCTTCTCATGTCTAAACAGCCCCAGACTCTTAGTCTCTCTTCATAGGGGTGATGTTCAAGTCCCCCAGTCATCTTGTGGCTCTCCGTTGGACTCTCTCCAGCAGGTCCCTGTCCATCTTAAAGCTGGAGAGCCAAAAATTGAGTCAATATATGACTATTTATTTTGTTATTTGTTTAAGTTGCTGGGAGTTAGAGATGGTGTAGCAAGGACTTGTGCTCTAGACAACCTATTTAGAAGGAGCTGCCAGCTCCTGTATTTATCCAAGAGTGACATGAATTCTCTGATGCGAGCAGTTGTATAAGCACCTTTATTTTGCATGTAAGTTGAACACTATGAAATGGAAAAGGCTAAGCAAAGTAAGGATGTAAACACTACAAAAGTATGCTGCATACCTGTTTCTTATGTAAGTTCATAACAGTAATTCTAAGTGTGAAAAAAGTCATAAGCTTTTGTCTTTGAGCAGCAAACATTCCTTTATTGGTGGTTGCTTCTTATGAAAATACACTTGTAAGAATATAAACTTTTTTCATAATCATAGAATCAACCAAGTTGGAAGAGACCTCCAAGATCATCCAGGCCAACCTAGCACCCAGCCCTAGCCAGTCCACTAGACCATGGCACTAAGTGCCTCAGCCAGGCTTTTCTTGAACACCTCCAGGGATGGCGACTCCACCACCTCCCTGGGCAGCCCATTCCAATGCCAATCACTCTCTCTGGCAAGAACTTCCTCCTAACATCCAGCCTATACTTCCCCTGGCACAGCTTGAGACTGTGTCCCCTTGTTCTGTTGCTGGTTGCCTGGGAGAAGAGACCAACCCCACCTGGCTACAGCCTCCCTTCAGGTAGTTGTAGACAGCAATGAGGTCACCCCTGAGCCTCCTCTTCTCCAGGCTAAACAACCCCAGCTCCCTCAGCCTCTCTTCATAGGGTTTGTGTTCCAGGCCCTTCACCAGCTTTGTTGCCTTTCTCTGGACACGTTCCAGCACCTCAACATCTCTCTTGAATTGAGGGGCCCAGAACTGGACACAGTACTCAAGTTGTGGCCTTGTAGGTATCATTTTATTGCCCACATGGAAAGAGCTTGTCCATTTTGCTGGAGATAAGTTTTCTTAATATATTGTACCTATTCTAATACTTTGCTTTATTGAACTTGTGGAATCAATCACATTTGTTGAATTGCTTTCTGGGTGAGAAAAAACACATTTACACACCAGCAACAGTCAGCAGGGTAAAGTGTGTTTAGTCTTACCAAAGATTCGTAGTTGGTTTACGTCTGGTAGCAACACCTTTCTGCGAGCGAATCCTATGAGGAGAGGTTGAGGGAGCTGGGCCTGTTTAGCCTGGAGAAGAGGAGGCTCAGGGGTGATCTTATTACTGTCTACAACTACCTGAAGGGGCATTGTAGCCAGGTGGGGGGTGGCCTCTTCTCCCAGGTAACCAGCAATAGAACAAGGGGACACAGTCTCAAGTTGTGCCAGGGGAGGTATAGGCTGGATGTTAGGAGGAAGTTCTTGACAGAGAGAGTGATTGGCATTGGAATGGGCTGCCCAGGGAGGTGGTGGAGGCACCGTCCCTGGGGGTGTTCAAGAAAAGCCTGGATGAGGCACTTAGTGCCATGGTCTGGTTGATTGGATAGGGCTGGGTGCTAGGTTGGCCTGGATGATCTTGGAGGTCTCTTCCAACCTGGTTGATTCTATGATTCTATGATTCTATGATTTGCTCATTTAGGCTTAGACTACTGAAGTAAGAAAGGAAAGAATGTTCTATTTAGAAGAACATTACCATCTTCTAGGTTTGTAATGGTATGAGTAGGAACTATTTTAGGTATCTTGCCACAGACCATATTTTTCAATAACAATAGATTCTTTGCACAGTCATGGAAAGTATTACACAAAGGGAAATAATTAGAGAATGTAGAACACATTCTACTAACTGCTTACACTCTCAAACAAGTATTTGTGTATGAAACAGAATCTCAGTATTGTTGTGAAGAACAATATTGTGTTGCTGTGTTGTTTTTAACTCTTAATGTCCTTAAGAATTACGAACTTTTGGCCACATGGAGTTAAAAAATCAAAACACATACATAAAAATGGCAGACAGAGCTCCTAGAAATAGGAAGTCATGAAAGTAATCTTAGATGCTTATATTCTAGTTTCCACCTTTCTTCTCCACTCACTTGACTGTACTTCTTGTGCAGTAATGACACCAACACACAAATCCAAGATAAGAATTCATGTTAGGACACTGAATACCTGCAGTTTACTATGTGAGAGGATAATCTTTGATGTGCAGAGCTTTAGAAATGCTATTAGGATGGGCTGGAAAAACAGTGTTACCCAGAATATGAAGTGATAAATCCTTTCCATCATTGTGAACATATTCTTGTGATTTTTGAGTAATTCTTTTAGGATTAAAATGAAAAAAATATGCAATTACTGAGTTATTTCAGGAGAGGATGGCATGAATAATACTATACTTTACTAAAAGGATCTATGGATCTTTGTATCTTCAATGGTATATTTCTTAAAACTCTGAAAAGCAGTGTGGATAAACTTAATGTTCCACCACTTTAATAGCTACTTCTGCAGGCACCTTTATCACTTCCAGAAAGGCAATAGATCACCTACAGGTCTGAGTCAAACGGACAAACACAAATGACCTCACAGAGAAAAGTTTTCTTGCTCTGAAATTAACTGTGACTTTTTGC
Source organism: Pogoniulus pusillus (assembly GCF_015220805.1). NCBI lineage: Eukaryota > Metazoa > Chordata > Aves > Piciformes > Lybiidae > Pogoniulus > Pogoniulus pusillus. Next base: position 27,280,315 of record NC_087275.1, read on the forward strand.
AACCTGTCAGTTCCACAAGTGGCTTACTTCCATACCATGAATTCAACTGATTGACAGTTTAGTGGTGTTGGTTGTTGACTCTATAGCTAATGTTTTCAGTAGAGCCACAAAAATGGTGAAGGGAGTGGAGTGTCTTCCTTATGAGGGGAGCCTGAGGGAGCTGGGGCTCTGCTGCTTGGAGGGGGCATTCCAAGGAAATGCTCTTTTTGAGGAATGTCAGTCTTGCATCCAGAGGAGGTGCAGGGAGAGCAAAGTACTAAGTAAGACATAAGTAAGATTGATTTGTGTGGGAGGAAGAACAGAAATGTATTTTTTTTGTTCTTCCTCTGTTAGAAGATTAAGACAAATGTGTTGTTCTTTTCCTTAAAGGTGAGTTTTTCTGGAGTAATTAGAATTTTAGTCTCTTTTCGAACAGAATCTAATGCCCTGAAAGTCCAACCTAAAATCTATTTCCTATTAGTGTGCAGATAAATTAACAAACTCTAGCACACTGATTACTGCTTTCATCCAAAGCTTATTGCAACGAATGAATGTCTTACCTTTCCCCTCAATAGACCTCTTGTCAGGCTTTGTGTCCTTTAAAACAAACAACTGAACAGATTAATAAAGCTGATGGGCTAGCAGAGTGCCAACAAAAAGGAATTCGACCGTAGCTGTCATTTTTAGTTTGCATTGTTATTCTTGTGACAGCCTTGTTTTGTTTCCCCAGTGTTTTCTATAGATTTTTAATTTATTTTCTTTTACAGCATTTCCTTGCTATTGCAAGCTTTGGTGCTTCATGATTATTTAGCTTCTCATCAGCTGCTGTGCAGGCAGTGTAAACTTCCCCCTACCTGGTTTGGCAATCATGCTTGAAACTGAGGAGATAATTCAGTCTGCCTATTAAATTTTAAGTCTCTCTGTGGAAGTTACTGTAGTTTGACAACAGTGCTGCTCGCCTTTTGTTGTGTGGCTGTATTTCAACTATGAATGACATTTCAACGAGGCACTGTTTATATGTGAACTCACAAAGAAGTTGACAAATGATGAGTCATTATCATTCTGGATGGAGATCCGTGGCACCAGAGGCAAATGGTCCTCACCAAGGCAGAGAAAGGGGAAGTGGCAATACTTGAGAGCAGATGGGCAAAGCAACAGAATTAGCAAGGTAATGTTCTTGCATGTCCTGAAGTAGGGGTGTTGAGAAAACATTTAGGAAAGGTGTGAGAGAACTGGTAAATCATGGGGACAGAGCTTTTAAACTGTGTGTCATAGAGGTACACAGAAGGGGAGAGAGTAAGTAAGCAAGGAATTTCTGAAAAGGAAAAGATCAGTATGTCCATGTCTTTCAGCATCCAGTGTCAATGACATCTTGCCCAGTACATCAGATTTAACTCTACTGTGTACATTCCCTGTAGAGCTATTCCCCAGCTCTGAAGCATCACACTTCTCCTTACAGCAAACTGTAAGAAATATTATCTCTTGCAAATGATAAGAAATAATAGCTCTCGGAATTATCACTCCAGCTGGCATATATGCAGATCCTTCCTTTGTACAGGATACATAATCACTTATGTATCTGATGCATATCTGCTTAAGCATAATGGTGCCTTGTGGCAATGGTCCATGCACATTGAGGAGATCTCATCAATGTGTATAAATATCTGGAGGATGGGCATCAAGTGGATGAGGCTAATCTCTTTTCGGTGGTCAACAGCAGTGAGACAAGGAGCAAGGGGTACAAACTTGAACATAGAAGGTTTCACCTCAACATGAGAAGAAACTTTACAGTGAGGGTGACAGAGCATTGGAACAGGCTCCCCAGGTTGTGGAGTCTCGTGCTCTGGAGATTTTCAAAACCTGCCTGGATGTATTGCTGTGTGGACTACCCTAGGGGATCCTGCTTGGCAGGGGAGTTGGACTCAATGATCTTTGGAGGTCCCTTTCAACCTCTAACATTCTGTGATTTTTTTTTATTGGTAAAGAAGTGAAAGGGGGGAAAAAGGTATTCTTTTACCTGTTTAAAATGTGCTACACATTTTTGACTCTTCCTTTGTTCAGTTGGCACACTATAAGGTAAAAACAAATTTCTTGAAATTGCCTGAAGTACCAAGCTTGCAATGCCCATTTCCTACTTTCTGCATTTTATCTTAATAGTATCTTACTTTCCTTATTTTGTTTTTCTTGTTTTCATACCTATTATTCCAATGCTTTCTTATTTTTTTTAATCCATGTCAAGTTAAAGTTGATTCTTAGTGGTTGTTTTGTTTGCCTTTTTTTTTTTAATCCAACTTGGATTCATTTTTGTACCCCACAACACAACCTGTTTATGCTGATTTTAGATCATATTTTGCTTTTAAAATCTGAAAGAGATGCTGCTGTTCAGTATCAGAAATGGTAAGCAGTTCTGAATTTTCAGTGAGTTCCTGGTGCTTACAGTATATCTGAGGTTTATACCTCAGCTACATTAATTAATTGCTCATCATGTCTGTTACTTTACTATGCTTCATATACCTTTATTGATTCCAAGAGAGTAGATCTCTTTTTCTGGTAGTCAACCAGTAAGTTGTGCAGTGTGATTTTACTCTAAAGGAAATGAAACAACTCTTCAGGGCTGTCCTCTCTCTTTTTTCCTGTGGGAGCACCAGCAGAATAGACTTGTTCAAATAAGATGAACCATAGCTCAGATGTGTCTTCAGTGACAGATTTTGTACTGTGCTGACCCCTTGGAGCTGTGGACGCTTGTCACTGTTACTTTCTTTCATACTGGGGAAAATAAAAGTAGAAGCATGGAACACATGTATTAAATTTTGCTGTGACTAAATTGGTTTTCACATCATGTCACTGCTTTATTCATTTTATGTCTGATACTACTCTTTGTGCTGGTTGAAACAACATATCCAAGTTAGCATCAGGACAGTGAGTTAAAGATGAAGATAATACTTTTTTTTCCCCTTCTTTTTAACAGTAATTTTTCAAGTGTTACTATGCATTGACATCTTCATTAAGGTGTTGGCCTTCATTTTAAATATTAAATTCCTTCAAGGCTACAGATAGGTCAGAACCCAGCAGTGATACTGAGTTTAAATCTTCATTGTACCACCTGGTATTTTGGACACACACCTATATTTAATCTTTCTGCTCTGACATTCCTGAGAATTTGTTGCATGTGGAAATATTCACAGTCCTTCCTTGGTTTGAATAATCTAAATAAATTCACTCTCTTGCTCTTCACACCCTTTTCTCAATGGTTAATTAATGCACTGAATAACACCCAGTGCTAGTCCCTTGGGAAAAGTGCCTAATGATGAGGGTTGAATAATATTTACGTTGCTTCTCTGTGGCATCCCTGCTATGGTTCCTAAACAGCTTCTTCTGGTTCCTAAACAGCTTCTTCTATAGGGCCTTAATTTGCAGTAAACAAACGATACTTCTTTGCATTAGTTTTCATTTTTTCTTTCAATTAATTCTCAAAGAACAAAATAAAGGCAAATACATTTTTCTTACACACAGATTTTTGTCCATGATACACTTAGTAAATAATTAAAGAATTATACTTACACATGAAAGCAGAAATCTTCTTGAGTGTCCATTGCCAGCAGAGAGATTAATTTCCATTTCTGATGGAACACACCAATCCAGTCTTTCTATACATGTATATATAGTCATTATAGGAGGTTTCTCCTACTAGATGTATGTTTCTGCGGCCATTGTCTGATTTAGGGAGGGGTAATCACAGAATCACAGAAACATCCAGGTTGAAAAAGACCCTCAGGAGATTCTGGGCTCCTCAATTCAAGAGAGATGTTGAGATACTGGAACATGTCTAGAGAAGGGCGACAAAGCTGGTGAGGGGTCTGGAACACAAACCCTATGGGGAAAGGCTGAGGGAGCTGGGGTTGTTTAGCCCGGAGAGGAGGAGGCTTGGGGATGAGCTCATTGCTGTCTACAAGTGTCTGAAGGGAGGCTGTAGCCAGGTGGGGGTTGGCCTCTTCTCCCAGGCAACCAGCAATAGAACAAGGGGACACAGTCACAAGTTGTGCCAGGGGATGTATAGGCTGGATGTTAGGAGGAAGTTCTTGCCAGAGAGAGTGATTGGCATTGGAATGGGCTTGACAGCCTTTCCCTCATCCAGTAGCCGGGTTATCTTGTCATAGAAGGAGATCAGGTTGCTAACATTTAGCAAGCCTTAAAGACTGTTAAACATAATGGCATGTTCCTATACTGTCATCACCACTTTGCTACATGTATAATGTGCTTAACTTGGACTGTGTCAGATTGCAGAGTAATAGAACAGCTTAGGTTGGAGAGGACATTAGAGGTCATCTGCTCCAACCATCCACCCTGGGCAGGGATGCCTCTCAAACTAGCATCTTCTGCTAAAGGCATTATCCAACCTGGCCTTAAATGAAGTAGTCAGGTTAAATTTACTAGAGTAATGTCACTGCTTGATATTTGAGACTACTTAAATTAGCAAGATAAACTGTTCCTGATCAGATTGTCATTCTGAATAAGCTGGGGCACATTGACCTGTCATAAAGAGATCAGGTTTAAATGTATGATTGTAATTAAAAATATTTAGCTATTTCCAGTGATTGAGGCAAAATATATCACAGTTGGTAGGCAGCAGAAGATGGACTTTTTTTTTTTAGATCAGAAGTACAGATAATTAAGAAAGAATTATGGAAATTAATATAAGAAGTCCAAATAGCATAGAAATATATTGCATTTGTGTAAAAGCAAAGTAATGGAAAAGCAACATGGATTTATTTGCTTGTCTGATCAGTATTTTTATCCTTTCAATAAAGTGATTGCACAGTACATACAAATCACTCAGCAAAACAGAACAGTTAGAGATCTGTGGCTGCTGCCACACATGGAATTGGCGAGACTATTCTAATGTTGCATTTCTGCAGAAGATTTGTATGACTAATGTATATACAGTCTTGTGCATGTACCTTACACTGCATGAGCAGAATGAAGTGAAGGATTTAAAGTAGCACTTCTCTAGTTTTCTTTCTAGTACTCTTGTATGTTTAGTTGTTTGCATTTTCAATAGACAGGTTAATGAGCTGTCTCCAGTCTACCCATGCATCCCTAATAAATGTGTTAATATCACTGGAATTTAACTTTTGGTAGTTGCAGCACAAGGCAGCCATTTCCAGTGTTTGCTTGAGTTTAGGAAAGATAAGAGTTTTTCTATCCTGCTTTCTTATGATTGCTCTGAGATAAGTTGTCTTTGTTTTTCAGTGTCTTACATTATTTTTTCCTCTGATCAAGACCTAACATAATTGTTCCAGTCCAGTTTCTAGGAATCCTTTGTAACACTGGAATAGAGCTTGAAAAATTAAGATGAGTAACATCTGAAAGAAGTAATATCCAAGCCAAATAGTGGGACATTGTCTGCATGGTCCACATCAATATCACTCCTTGCTAGTCAGTTATTTTCTTGTAATTTGTTGTGACTGAGTTGCACCTCTGTAGTCAAATTTATACACACAGGTTTCTGATAAAAGAGAGGCCTCTCAAGCTCTGTGTGCCACTCTTATCCTATTAGAAAAGCTGAGCCCTGAAGTCTCTGAACAAAGAGGAAAACATCAAATAGGGAATGATTTAGTGTTTCAGATATTCATGTAGGAAATCATAGTGCAGTGCTACAATGATGGTGTAACAGAGCTCAATATCAGATTGGTATGGGCTAGGAAGGTGGGGTTTATTTTAAACAGTTTCATATACATCTGAGTTCTTGGATGTCTTTGTCCAGCATCTAGGCACCAAGATATTTGTGTCTAACTATTTGAACCATGGGAATCCATAGGAGAACATAGAAGAACATCACTGGATGATCTGTTGTCATGTCTCCTGTGTGGTCAACAGTGTTCTGGGTTCAGGGTGTACTTTCTGTGAACCTGGGTAAATGGCACACAGCTCATTTTATTTGCTGGCTTTTCCCTTCTTCGAGTGAAGGGCCTGAGCAAACTGGGCATGTGTAAGTTCATGGGAACTGATAGGGTGCCCCATAGCTCTGGAGGGTGAAAAGAGGACAGAGGCAGACTCTTTTCAGTAGTGCTCATGAATAGGACAAGAGGCAATAGATGCAAACGGAAAGCAGGAAACTGAATGTCAAGAAACACTTTTTCACTGTGAGGTTGACTGAAGGAAGCTGTGGAATCTCCATCCTTGGAAGAACAGCGTCCTGGAAATTGGCTATAGGGACTCCATTTGAGCAGGAAGTGTTACATAAGATGACCTCCAAAGGTCCCTTCCAAGCTTTGTGACCAAATTTATTAAAATGAGCAGCTGTTGAAGTCTTTCCATGCTTTCTACTGATTTCTCTCTCAGTTGGATTTGGATAAGCCCACCAGAATCACATGTGAGCACACAAAATTTCAGGTATATCCACTTTTGTCCTGGTTTTTCATAGCAGAATAGTCAGATCTCCTCACTCACAGAATTTGTGTTTTGGTGTGTTTATGCCTGACTCCACTCTTCTGAATTCTCTGGAATTCTTGTTGCTTGTTCTGTTTTCTTCTGCTAAGATTTTTTGTCTTTGAAATTTGTCAAAAAAAGAAAAAGACGAATTGAGGTAGAACTATCACAGAATGTCCTGTTCCCTTTGAAGGCAGTTGAAGGTTAGCTTTTCATCTCTGTGGAGTTAGGATTTGCTCTGTAAGGCTTTTATATGAGTGTGAATTGAATATTGTCTGATTTTTTCTTAATTTGGGATCTGGAAATTCATTATTTTGTTACTTATATCTACATGATTCTGAGGCACAGAACTGGAATTATAATTTATTCTCAAGGTTGTGGAAACTCCATAATAATAATAATAATCTATTAATATTACTCTGTATTCTCATGTTACCTTCAGTTATAATTCCTGTTGTATTACAATCTTTCTGCAGAAGATCTGTTTTAATTACATTGTCCCCTTCTTATAGTGGAGAACTTAGTCCATATTTCATATTTTTCTAGGAGTCTTAAACCTCCTGAGTAGTGAAAAAGAACTAATAAGCTATGCAGTGGTTCTTTGCAACTAATATTGCTGTATTAGATTGTATAGATATAAGGAATTATAGGCAGTCTGCCATCCCTCCCTTCTTAGTCAGGTGCCAATTTCAATTGTTAGCTGCTTCAGAGATGAGTACTACAGAGGTGGATCCTCACCATCATCTTTATTTTTTTCCTAAGCAGTTATCTGCTTCTTAAAATACACACCCATATTGGAACAGTTGTTTTAAAATATTTTGGATCAATCTGATCTGTCAGCATCTTTGTGAGCATTACTTAGGCACATATTTTAGAGTGTGGGGGGAAAACACAGTGTGTGTTTATCTAAGTGCTTATTTAGTGGTACTCTCACTTAACATGAGATGATGCATGGTACTGTAAGAACTGTAAGTGCTACCAGAGAAGTTTTCCAGTTTGGAATCTGAAGTTTCTTTCTCTCACAGTGTAGCAGATCACTTTTTTTTGCTGGGCCACTGAGCTCAGCCTTCAGAGGTTGCCACTTAAATGAAAACTACGCTAACCCTTTAATAATATTAATAGTATCCTTTGTGAGCCCTAATTGATTTTGTGTAATGCCATCAGTGTGTGTTTCACAGTCCTATTAAATTTAGTTACTTCTACAGAAATTAAGGGTATGAAAACAAATGCCTTTAGAATATAATTATTTTCATAATCGGTTTTAATTGCAATTCACTGCCTTAGAAAGCAAAGATTTTATCTTAATGAATTTAATACATTATATCTGAGTCATTAATGTGCTGTTTATTAGATGACATTGTTGAAATCTCAAAAGGATTATACATTTTGGAATGCAAGGAAAAACTTAATTCTACATATTATGAGCCGTGACTGTGAAGACTACTTGAAACAGAACAATAATCTTTTTGCTTCTTTTTGGTAGAATTAAGAGACCTGTTTTATCTGTTTGATTTTAGGGTTTCTTTTTTTCTCTGACTTTTCTCTTTAATGAGAATACCAGAATTATTAAATGTTATTTTCCCATGTTTGGTGGGAACAGTACTCAAATGATACATGGCTAAACAGGAATCCATCCATGAATTCACAGAATTGGGACCGGTGGTGGTGGTGTTGCTCGGATTTATGGGGGCCTTTGGGGTCTTCTGCTTGCTTGCTTTGTCTTTATAGTATGCTGCTTTTAAGTTTTGGCTGAGGGCAATTTAAAAAAGCCTTTTGAGTGAGTCCATCAGAACATTATTCTCTATCTGGCTGCACGTGGCTTGGATGAGTGAATACTTTGCTAGGTTCCAAAGTGGCTGGATATCTGGCCCCAGAGAGTGGTGGTGAATGGAGTTAAATTCAGTTGGCAGCTAGTCACAATTGGTGTTCCTCAGGTCTCTTTAGTATCTTCATGTATTATCTGGATAAGACAATAGAGGACACCCTCAGTAAGTTTGCAGATGACACCAAATTGGATAGGAGTATTGATCTGCTTGAGTGTAGGAAGGCACTGTAAAGAGACCTGAACAGGACGTGTTGATGGACTGAGGTCAGTTGTATGAGATTTAACAAGGCCAAGTGCCAGGACTTGGATCACAAGAACCCTATGCAATGCAACAGGCTTGTGGAAGACTGTCTGGAAAATGGCCTGGCAGAGAAGGACCTGGGAGTGCTGGTTGGCAGCTGGCTGAACATGAGCCAGCAGTGTGCACAGGTGGCCAAGAAGGCCGACAGGAATAGGCAAGTGATTGTATCCCTGTACTTGGGATGGGTGAGGCTTCACACTGAACTAGATTATCTTTCAAGGTTCCTTCCAGCCCCTGACAGTCTGTGATTCTGTGAATGTTGTGTTCATTTTTTAATGCCTCAGTACAAGAAGGATGTTTTGTTGCTGTAGTGTTTTCAAAGGACAGTGAAACTGGTGAAGGGCCTGAGCATGGAGGGGGGTGGTTCTTCTTCCCACAGAAGTAAACACTTCTCTATGCTGATTTTCCTTTTTGTAGCAGTTGTTTCATTTTGTCTCACTTTGCACAGTTGCACATGGAGTTTAAGATCATTTCACTGATTGTCTGTACGTAATTGATATGGATGGAGCAGTCAAGGCAGGGCCAGAATACCTTTTAACTTATCTAAAGATATTGTGACTTAACTAATGCATCACATTTTGAAGAACTAAATGTAAGACTGAAAGAAATAGTGGACATAGAAATGAAGAAATATATCCTTGGTAGTAATCCTGATTCATATGCCTGGATCAGCAGGGCAGTACTTTTATGTTCCCACTGGACTTCAAAAAAGGCATATATTTTCTTGTTTATTCAAAAAGCTTTCAACTACACAAGTGAAATCTTTCTTTCTTTCAGTTCTCCACGTCAGCTGTCTTCAGAGAGATATTAGCAGTGATAAATATCAATCAAAGAGTTCTAGAAAGTTATTGTTGCCTTTTTAGAAGTAACATTTTCATCATGTTGTCTCTTAGTTCTCAGAGAATGGGACTAAAGCACACTATGCCTGAAAACAAGCCTACTGAAAACCTCTCTTTCAAGGACAACATTCTGTACCAGTACACCAAAGCTTTTCAGGTTTCCTCACTCAGAATAATGGGAGGACAGAGGCCTGCAGATAAATGTCGGTTACATCTAAATGCTGATCTGTGGAATGTGCGAGATGCTGATTTTGTAGCTCTGCATTAGTGGCAATTTGGGGCTTTTTAAATAATTTTCAAGAGAAGTAATTTCAGAGAGAGTTGCATGCAAGTGAGCAATCTCCATTACTCTGGAATCAGCTTCATGAAGAGTGCTTTCCAACAAGCCAGACAAAATAGTGATAATAGGACATAAACACAGACATAAATGTATATATACCTAAAGACCACTCAGAAGATTGAGATTCACATACGCATGCCAATGCTCCACAGGAGAGAAAAGCCAGCAGCCTCTGTCAGAATGACTGAACTAAAAGGAATGTTTAAGCAATCATTACAATGTCCTTGAGTGAGGTGTCAAGCTGTTTGAAATCCAGAAAAAAGCACAAGAAAGCAGTATTTAAAATGCTCTTTCAAAATAGTTTTCCATACTTGATGTGCATTGGCCATTTCAGAACAGATTCATTGCTTCCTAGCATGTACTAAAAGCTTTTAACTGGCGCTGTAGAGTACAGTCCCCAGATTCTAGAAGAAAGTTCCTCTGAGCAGCATTCCCCAAACAAATTAGCATGGTTTATTTTTGAATTGGCATTTAAAAATTCTATCAAGAATAGTTATTTCAGGAATTTAATTTTCCTTTCATGTCCGTGACATCTCATCATGTTCCCACTTTATCCAAGGTTAAATTACTCTGCCTCTTAGAGAAATATCAGTCCAACTTAAAGCAGCTGAAGAAGAGTTATCAGTTAAGAGTTTCAATTTATTTAGCAGTAAAAATTAAATGTTCCAATAAAGCTTTGCAATTGTTCATTTGTCATGCCAGCAGAAGTGATATGATCTTCATGAAAATGCAAACTTCTTCCAGCATTAGCAGAAAGATGAATGTAGCTCCAATTATCTCTGATAGCTGGCTCTCAAAAATGAAAATTCAGGAAACTTCTTTCAATTGTGTGAAATCATAATGTCAGAAAAGGGGGAAAATGCATTTATATAGAGAGAAACACATGGTTTATATAAGTAAAATCATTTACTGATAATTTGTCAGCCAGAAGTCCAGGATATTTTATTTTACATTTCAGTGTGATAGTATTAGATCACCACAGCATGCAGGTGGAAGTGTGAGTTAGTGACTTCTTGAACACTAAACAATGTAGAATTTCTCTGCTTTTATTGCCCTTAAAGAAACAACTGTGAGACAGAAAACTGTTGGGCTGTCCATTATGAATATTTTCTGTGTTCACTCTTCTTTCTGTTTTAACTCATGCATTCTGTATTGTGTCATGTACATTGGCACAGTGGTCTGTACTTTTTCCTGTTACCTGAGCATCTCAAAGCTTTATTTAAACACAGACACTCACAACTTGTCCTGTAAAGTGAATAGGTATTGTAACTTCAAGCAGACAAATAGATACTCAGCAAATGTGAATGATTCGTTCCAAGTTGTGTAGCAAATACAACTGAAGAAAAATATGGTACTCATTAAGTCTCTCCAAACACTATGTTCCATGTATTGCATGGGACTGAAGATTGTTGAATGAGGAGCTCTTGCAATATGTTTTATGGTACTATCACTCCCATACCTCAGTGCTTTCTTTTCCTCTTAAATTTTGTAAAAAAAAATGTTAATTTGTACAGATTTTGTTTGTTGTGTTTATTTAAATTGGTTCAGCCTCCGACTTAAAGATCACACAGATTTCAGATCTTTTTCCCCTGCTTATCTTCCAAAATATTGATAAACAGATGAAAAAATATTAGCTTTAAAATCATCCCAGCAGTATGTTGTAGCAGAGCTTGGGAAATTTTATTTATTTATTTTTTTAATCCTTAAAAACTTCTTCCTGGAAATATAAATGTTCACACACACATTGTGTGACTCAGTTACTCTGACCTGCCTTCGTTTTTACTCACCTCGGAGCTTTCAGTTACACGTTCACAAGAGAATGCCACAATTTGTCTTGTAACAAAGCTCATATGACAACTAGAGTTGATCAGTTCACTGTCACTGATGACACTAATTCCTGAAAATCAGTCCCCAGACCCAGACTAGAGTCAGAAAGAGTTTACCCACCTTTAACTATGTGTATTAAGAATTGTGTAAGCTTTTGGTAACTTACTGTTGTAGAAAAGAGAAAAAATAAATGGACTCCGGATTCGAATTTGGCTCAACAGAGGTGTACAGCCAAGGGAGGAGGAATTGAAGAAATGATTGCCTCCATTTTTTGAAAAGGGAGTTAGCTTCTGAGCGTGTAGATGATAATAAGAAGATCCAGCCCAAATTGTTCTATGAAACTACAATTCCTACCTGTAGTATTTCTCCTGTGAATAAGTAGCTTTTGGGTGCACCACTCTCATCTTTTTTAATAGGTCACAGTAGTAGAACAGAGGAAAAATAGGAATATTCCAATTAAAAATAATATTTGTTATAATTGTATTTTAGTATTTCAGCAGTATGTTGTTGTGTTCCTACTCTGCAGTTACCCATTTACATTAAAATATTTCTGCTTAGCTCATATTCTTTTCTTCCAACTTGCTCTTGCTGTGGAATTAGACATGTTTGGATGACACAGACAAAAAATGATAACATCTTTATTTTGGTTTTGTGCAACAATTTATAATACAATATACTTGGGGGTTGTGTTGTTTTGTTTGGGGGTTTTCTTGTTTGGTTGGTTTTCTGGGTTGGTTTTGTTTCGGGGTGGTGGTGGTGGAGTGTTGTTAGTTTGTGGGTTTTTGGCCCCCTATAATTTTGTACAGTTTGTCTTACTGCATTCTGGATTTGATGCTCAGCTTTATTCTTTGTCTTTAGACCTTCTCTCCTTTTTTTTTTTTTCTACCTCATAATTTTAAAGTAATTAGAAAGCCAAATAGAGTGAAGCTTATTGATATGCTGCAGAGCTCTGGAAATTTTGATGCATCTAATGTGCAATGAAATGCAAAGTACTAGATATTTTCTGGTGGGTGCATTAGTATCCTTATAGATAAGCAGCACATTTCCGTAGGCTGAAAGAATTATAAGACATAAGATTTCCATCCCTCATAGAAGTAGATTCTTCATAACTGAACTTTACTCTGCCCAGATGCCCAGATCAATAAAATACTGCATTTTTTAATACAGTCTGGAAGTTCTCCTGAAATTCTGATTCTGAGTGTGACTTCTTGTGTTGGAAAGTAATAAGAGTTACAATATTAATTTCTGCATGGATATTAGTTTTTATTATTATTAATATTAAAACAATGGGGAAATTCCCTGAGATTCTTTGTATTTTCAGTTGACAGGAAACAAGTGCACAGAATTAAACAGTTTAAACGATCCAGTAACATGAAAACAGAACAATTCTAACTATGCTTATGGAGTCTCAGCATTCACTCCAGCACATGTACTCATGACTCTTTTGGTCCCTGAGTAAGTCTCCTCTATCAAAGACGTTTTCAAACTTGCAGTGATGATCCCAGGGTAAAATACAAACTACTTCAGGTGGAGAGGAAGGAATTGCTGCTGAGCCACTGGTGTTATCTGCAACACCTGGCTGCCTTTAACGAGCTGCAAACGACGAGAGGCAGCGTGGCTGGTGCAGACAGGCAGGTGCAGAAAGTCTGACTACAGAAAGGTGTAGTTTTCTAAATCATCCCCCTTTATGTACTTCATTTGGAAAATCAAACTGGCCAACGGGCACTAGCAGCATTGCTCTGGCCGAAGAACGCGAAGCTTCGTGCCTCCTTTGACCACGCAGGCAGGGTGAGGGCGGCCCAAGACGCCCCACACGTGTGCTAAGCCCCCGGGCCCTCAAGGCTTTGCTGGGGCCAAACCCTTCTTGTTTCCGTGTCTGGCTCACTCCCGGACCCCGGCGCAGCAGGAGGAGGGCGGCAAGGGTTAAACTGGCCTGGCAGGATTTATACCCTACCGCGACACTTCTCTTCTTGAATATCCTTCTTACGTGAGTGCTTCTGTTCTTAGTTTTTCTAGATGAAAAATGCGCTAAGCATTTACACAAGTGCATGAATATGGCTTTGGGTCCTACTTCTCGGGACTTAATCGTCTGAGGTTCTTCTCACAGTATGTTTGCAGGGTGCTTTTATGGAAGCATTGCCTTGTATTTGTAGGAATTCGGATGGATTGTGTTTTTCTGGAGTGCCTTTAATCTTCGGAAGGAACTGCATGTAAAAGGTGTTTATCCTTGTTTCTGCGAAGGCACCAGCATTAGCCATCAGGGTGCACGTTGAGAAACGGATTGTAATCGTGCTGTAAATCATATCTTAGAAGGAAATTGTGCTCTGAAGAAATGGGTTAAACCATCTTAAAGTAAGCTTACCCCATTTCCGAGTTCTGCTGAATAAACCTGGTGCTCTTTTTGAGATGAAAGTGACAAACAGCTCAATGCAGCCTTTTTTCAGCTACATATTTTCTGTTATTGTCATTTTTTCTAAGTTTGTACTGGTTTAATATATGTTGTCATATAGATGTTTTACAAACGAAGAACAAACTCTTTTACTGCTGTAGTTTTCAGAGTGGCCTCACCACAAGCTGTGTGTCTCTCCATGGAGGAGAGATCATTGCCATGGCAGATACACGTCCTGGCTGGCCCAGGTCTGATCCCAGAAAAGGGAAAGCAAGCTCCTGACTTGGCCTGGTATGGTCAAGCTTAGCAAAATGCCATTCTGATGGGTGAATATGTGGCCACGAGGGCCACTGCTTTTGGGCAAAACAGTAAATAGGCTCCTGCCACATGCAGGCTTTTGCTTTTACTTCTGCTCTGCCCTGTCACATTATGCTCTGCTTTGCCTGCAGCGACTCCCAAGACACCAACACAATTCTCTGCAAGTTTTGGGTACTGTCTGATACTATTTTGTGAGCAAATACTGAAAGCCTCTCTCTAAGAAATTCTGTAGCTAGAGTCTCTTGTGCTTTTCTGCCTTAGTAGCACCACCAAAACCCCAGTGCTCATTTCCTCCCCTGCCATTGTCTCCCATTAGGCCCAAGTAGGCCATGATTGCACAGCTCGGAATTCACTGCACCTGCAGCCCTGAAGGCCGCAGGCAGGTTTACTCCCACACAGTTACCACAGAGACGTCTCCCTCTGGAGATCTGAAATCAAGGGAGAGAAAACAGGAAGATTTGGCTTTGTTGCCCACTTATAAAGCAGTTACAGGACTATAGGATTGAATAACAAAATTACAATTTCTGGGGATGACCAGGCCCGTCCCCTGGGGCAGGACTTTGTCTCTGTGGCCTTCTTAATGGAACCTGGGACCCCTCAAACTACCACATGTTTGCAGAGTCACAGAAACATCCAGGTTGGAAAAGACCCTCAAGGTCTTTAAGTCCAGCCTACAACCCTGCTCTGTAAGATTCAACTTAAACTATATCCCTAAGCACCACATCCATATGACCCTTAAACATATCCAGGGTTGGTGATTCAACCACCTCCTTGGGCAGCTCACTCCGGTTCCTGACCACTCTCTCCATGAAAAACTTCTTCCTAATGTCCAATCTAAACCTACCCAGTCTCAGCTTGAGGCCATCCCCCCTTGTTCTGTCTCCAATTACCTGTGAGAAGAGCCCAGCAGCAGCCTCTCCATAACATCCCTTCAGGTAGTTGTAGACAGTGATGAGGTCTCCCCTCAGCCTCCTCTTTTTGAAAGTAAACAGCCCCAGCTCCCTCAGTTGCTCCTCATAAGATTTATTCTCCAGGCTCTTCACCAGCCAAAAGAACAACTTCTTTTGTTACTGTTGTTATGAATTTGAAGTGTGGTCTAACCACAAGCTGTGTGTATGTCCATCAAGAAGAGGTCGTGTTCGCTATTCCGAATCCAAGATTTTCTATTTCAATTTGTCTTTTTTTTTTTCCCCCTAAGATTATATTGATTTAATATATTTTGTTATTTGGATTAAAACAAAACCATTTTTTTTTTATTGCTGTGGTTTTTAATTAATATGTCCATGAAGAAGAGATGGTGTTCACTATTCTGAATCGAGGTGTATCTCACTCTCCTCCTAAGAAGCCCTTAGGGATACATCTACTACAGGCTAAGCAATGCTGTAGTATGGAGAATTCTTATAGATGGCAACAGCTGCATCTGAAGTAACAATCCAGTCCACTTTAAAGATTTTTGAAATTGGATGACTTTACAGTAAGATATTCAACAGTTTCCTTAGTTTCTGAATAAAACCCAAATAACAACAACAACAAAAATCCAATAATTAATTTATTTTCACAAAGTAATTAGGGAAAGCAATAAGATGTTAAAGGATCAAAAATTCATCAAAATATGATACTTACTGTGAGATTTGGCTCTTAAGGGTGATTTTCTTTTATAAAATGTGTTAAAGTTATTCTTGCCTGGATTCCAGCAGAATCTTTCTGTTCTTACTATCTATCCTCTGCTGCAATTTACTTCCATCCTTGTTGAAAAAAAAATGTTATGGCAAAACTTATGTTATTTTGGTTTTATTTTCTTACTTCAATTGGTGTATTAGTTGTTAGGATTGCTTAGCAAGAGTACAACCTCCTGTTCACACCAAAGAGTATTTGAAGTAGAGATTAACACTTAGAAATTTCATAGCCTTCTTGGAAATGTTACAATAAATTACAACTTGAGAAATTAGATCTGCTAAAATCAAATATCTTAGTCCCTGACTAAATAACTCTAAGACTAGACAGGAAATCAATCTGGACTACCAGAGATTTGTAGACTAAACATAGGTGTGCATCAGATTACTTGATGTAACACAAATCATCAAATGGCTTTTCTACGTATTTTCTGAGCTTAAAAGATTACTCAGTTATCACACTGCTGTTAGACAAGTATGCATGTAATGTAATAGCTAAATAGCCTTGGCTGACTTGTATGAGTGAACAATCCATCATACATACCTGCTCATGTTTCTAAATCCACACTCAGCTCAAATTCGATGTAAAAAAAAATGCATGCAAGACTTACAGTGCCCATGAATGGTGATAGAATGCAGATATACTTAAATGTTTCTTCAGCAGCAAAATTGCTGGAGCCTTTAGTCTTGTTTTTCTATCTAGCAATTAGATCTTCCCCAAGGATACCATAGACTATGTTTTGAAAAGTTTATTTTGCCATGTAAATGGTAGAGATTACTGTTGTAATTTATCACATTCATGAAACACACAGACCCCACTGAGTTCAGGTGTTATTAGGGTTTAAGGTGTTGAACACAATATCCATGGGTTTTAAGTCACAAAAGGGAATAATTAAATTAATCAGACCATGTAATAGCCAGGGAGTATTTAATGATTTTGAGATAATGACAAATAAGAAAGCAATCTTTGATTAAAAGAACCCAGGGAATTACTTTGTTTTGTTGCCTCATTGTGATTTTGGTTTGCTTTGTTTCTTTTAATTGTGCATGTTTCAGTCAGAATGCTTTCAAAAAAGTACTTTTGCTTAACTCTTTACCAGATTAACACCAGTTAGTATATCTCAAGAGTGAAGATTAAAAAAGAACCCAACTTTCCAAGCATATATTAGCTACAGAACTTGCTCTGTATCTGCAGGCTTACCTTAATTGGTACATGTGTGACCTCACTGCTGTCTACAACTACCTGAAGAGAGGTTGTAGCCAGGTGGGGGTTGGTCTCTTCTCCCAGGCAACCAGCAACAGAACAAGGGGACACAGTCTCAAGTTGTGCCGGGAGAAGTATAGGCTGGATTTTAGGAGGAAGTTGTTCCCAGAGAGAGTGATTTGCCATTGGAATGGGCTGCCCAGGGAGGTGGTGGAGTCACCATTCCTGACGGTGTTTGAGAAAAGCCTGGCTGAGGCACTTAGTGCCATGGTCTAGTTGATTGGACAGGGCTGGGTGCTAGGTTGGCCTAGATGATCTTGGAGGTCTCTTCCAACCTGGTTGATTCTATGATACTATGAAATATATGTAGTCTGTTATATTTTGGTTTAATGATTAAGATTTGTTCTCTTTCTGCAAGTGTTGAAATAGACTATTTGTGATTGCACAGGGTTTGCGAGCGTGAAGCTGCACTGGAATCTGCCTTAAGAATGTTACAGCAATTCTACCTGGATCTTGAGAAGTTCCTTGCTTGGCTTACAGAAGCTGAAACAACTGCAAATGTTCTGCAGGATGCTACACATAAAGAAAAGATAGAGGATGCCAAAACCATCCGGGAACTCATGAAACAGTGGCAGGTAAGTCAAGTGCTTCAGTTTAGAGATGTGGTATCCAAATTAGTGGGGTTTTCCCCTGGTGTGCAGCTACTCCACAAAACTGAAGTTGTTGTGAGAAAGAAAAGAACTTCTGCAACCTCTATGTGTTGCTTTGGGAATTGACGCAGAGATCTAACGTGAGACATCATGAGTCTGCCTGACGTCTTTCAGCATAAAACACATTTCAAAACCTGCCTTGAAATACAGCTTTAAAATGTACAGAAAGGAAAACTTGCTGAAATGAATGTTTAGGGTTTTTTTTCATCACATAAAAATTAATTACTCTACCAAGCTACAATATTGAACCGAGCACTCAACAGACAGGAGTATCTATTAAGCATCTCTGATATTTATAGAAGTTACATAAATTGTAGCATTTATACTCTATAATTTGACTGAATGATTTTTCTTCCATCATTTTTTAATACATGAAAAAAGTTAGTTTGATATTTGGCTGACTGCTGTCAACATGCTCTGTTTTGATAATAAAAAGACATAATAATTAACATTTTCATAGTTAGTCTCTGAAGGACAGGTTGCAGAAGGTTGATTTTCTTCTGGAAGTAATAAATCTTTAAAAATGAGACAGAATGTTGTAGCAGTGTTCCAGAGAACCTTGAGGAGAAAGAAGAGGGGAAAAAAAAAAACCCTTAGTTGAGATCATTCTGTGTGAATACTTTGCCATACTTTCATCGTTTGTGTAGACGACAGAGAGGTCTACACAAACGTCTGTGTGAGGTCTTAGATTTGTTAAACCTGAGGTTGGCTGTTTGGAAGACAGGGTGCTCTCTTCTAAAATGCCTTGACTGTGTGACTTCCATGTTGACAGAAAGTTTCAGACACCAAGGGCTCTATGCCTTTATTTATGAACACACTGTGTAAAACCTTAGTTACAAGTGATTGAGTTAGTATATTTGGTAGAAATGCTGCCTGCTTCTTTTGGCACTATGTAATTAATTTGAGGATTTAACTATTCGACTTAACTGCTGATACATTCCATTACATCATACTTTGAAATGTACAGCTGCTATATTGGGCAAAAGTGAAGTGTGAACCACATTTTCAGTAGAGCTCTGTCTTTTTGCTAATTTGAATTTACAGTCATACACCTTCATTTCATATCTTTCTGAATTCAGTTACATGATCCTGGAGAGCAGGCTTAAATGAAAGATTGTTCTAGATAGAGTGGTTAATTTTCAGTATAGATCATCTGTTTATATTCTCTAGATTAGATTTTGGTCTCAAAGGTGCTAAGGTAATTGAATAATCAAGGATTTGCAGAAGTTATTTTTGATATGATCATTGAAATATGGATTCTTTGGCAAAACAGAGATACCTAAAAATTTAAGTCAAACACTTCATTTTTAACTGTGATGGACCTTTGTGGGTGTGATTATCTTTTCAACTATTACCTTGAGTTTTTTTCCATTTCTACTTAAGATCCATCCAGAGCTGTAGATGAAAGGAAAACTAAATGCATGCAAGTCCTTTCCTCATAAATAATTAATGAATTTAAAAAAAAAAATCCATCATGTGAACACTTTCTTTGAAGTGTTAAGTTTTCCTCTAAAGGTTTTTCTGCACTTTCATTGGGATATTAAGGTTAAATTTTCAATTCTTCTTTCCAGGTTTTTGGTATTTAAATTCCAGATCTTCTGAGGCAGGAAGGGTAGAAACTGTTCTAGAGTCTCCCCTCATACCCTATGGCAGGTCTGTTAGAACTAAGTAATCATAAAGGTTTCTTCCAACTCAGAGCATTCAGATACGGACTTAAATCTGCTGTCTGTCTCTTGTTCTTGATGCAATTAGATAGACTGCAATGATGTGAAAATATTTTTCAGGAGTCCTGAAATATTTTGTTTGTGCTTCAATCTGCTATTTTGAAGTGATAGACATGCATTTTATAAAGAACTTTCAATAATGAAACCCCTACATTTCTAATTTCAGTAGTAGCTTATCTTCTGGTCCCTGACAATGGTTCCCTCACCTTCAGTGATCTAGGAGTTCTCTGCTTTACAACTCTGAAGCTTGTATTTATACTTTTAAATACTAGAGAAATGTTGTTTTACTGTGTGGAAACTTTTTATACAACTGAAGTTGCTTGTTTAGGAAAATCTCACATTTTTAGGTGTTTCTTTTGCTTTTCCTGTTCAGAACCTATTAGCTCTAATGTCACTAACAATGATTAATCTTCCCTGAGTGCTTAGAAGTTCATTCCACAGCAGAAGGAGAACGTTGAGAGTTGCATAACTGCCCATTCTCGTTACCTGGTGATGTAATTATGTTAAACTGTTGCATTATAAACACACTCTTTGTTATATAAGCATGTATTTGCATGCATCATTTGTCTGAACTGACAGCAGTGTAATAGTTGAGGTGATTCACACAGAATACTTGCTGGAGGATTTTCAAGGATACAAACCAGTTACTCCAAGGAGTTGCTTAATTATGTGCTGCTTTTTATTGTCTAGTTGAAATACATCATGTGTCCCCATGAGGCTTGGTTTGATAAGTAAACATATGAAGGAGATGAAAATAATTAATTTTACTTACTGTTTTCCTACTTGCAGTGATATGAACTCTCAACTGTGTTAATTATTCTTCTGGATTGTCTTGTTGGCAATAATTGCATTTGACATTTTATACAGCTTATGTGATAGATATTAGATATAATTGTGAAGCTAGTGTGGATTTATCATGTTATTTTGTGAATACAATCATTAATATTAAAGTCTGTAGATTAAGCATAGGGGATATTTTTCACTGAAATTTGACAAAGAATACTGCATGTGACACTCAGTTAAACAGTAACTAGAGGATGCTTTATACCATATACACAAGTTACCAAATGTGTCTGAAATAATTTGTGATGACTGATGAATTATCGGTAGCGTAGAGTGACTGAAAATATGACAGCACATGATAAACGAAGCCAACTTAATAACTTTGGCATGAAATACGTAGCAAATTTATTTTTATTACCACCTTCATGCTCACTTAACCTACAACCTAAGCAGTTTTCTATTAGATGCAGGAGCTCTGCTGCTAATAACATAAAAAATATGCAGTGCCTTCACTTATACCTTAGAGTGCATATTATATAGGCAGTACCCATATTTTCTCCAAATGTTGTTTTGCTCTAAAACAAGAGGTGTGAACAGCAGGCAAGGCACTCTTGTCTCTTCTATTCCTATCAAATATTTCAATTATGCTTGCCTATTTTTAAGGTGTCCAAGCATCTGTTTTCTCAGCAGTGGAAAGGTGAAGTAGATGCATGTTCCTTAACTCTCCTCAATTATTCAGAAATATAGGTTCTCTGAAAGACTAAAACTTTTTTCCAACTTTTTTTTCCCCAACTATAATTTATATGTAATTTCCTAGCACAAAATTTTGTGACATGATATATGAGCTAGACAATGAAACCAAGTAACTGGAGAGACAATCCGTAATATCCTTGCTCAGTTCAGCTGACTTCACTAAAAAGCATTTAATAGCAATTAATTTTCTAGTGTTTCCAGTGACTGTTTTGAAACATTTTGTCACTCAATTCTGTTTGAAATTGTCCTCTGGAAACTTTAAATATCAAACACAGTCTTCTCTCACATATATTTTTAAAGTTTAATTCTCAATATTTGCTTTTTACAGTAACCTGTTACTAATTCTGAAATAAAATCAGTTTTAAAGTATCTGAAATGGAATAACAGCTGCCAGAGGCACCTTACTCCACTGAGTAAAAGAAGAGAAATCCCAAACTCTTAAGTTTTAACACAAGTGCTCTTACAGTCTAACCTGAGAAAAGGCAGGATAGTCTCTTGGAGTGAAAAGCTAACTGACAAAGGACAATAAACATGAATAAAGGTTTGGACTATCTTTCTTATGAGGAGAGGTTGAGAGAACTGGCACTGTGTATCCTGTAGAAGAGAAGGCTCAAAGGAGGATCTTATCCATGTGTATAAACACTTGGCTCAAATGTGTAAAGACAAAACTGTGCTCTTCTCTGTATCACTCAGTGACTGGACAACAGGCAGTGAGCACAAACTGAAACACAGGAAGTTACAGGTTAGCAAAAAGAAAGAGAGAAAAAGAATAAAACCAATATTGCAGGGATGGTAGAATCATGAAACAGGCTGTCCAGAGATGTTCTGGCATCTCCATTATTGGAGATCTTCAAACCCTAGCTGGAGGTGACCTGGAGCAGCCTAATCTGAGCAGGGTCATTAGATCAGCTTCTTTTTTCTGTGCCCTCCTGTATTGAGTATTTAAAGATTTTTGAGATCTCTAATCAAGTCATGTAATCACTGGCCACGTAGTCATTCTGTAGCATAATTAGTTTTTACATAAATACATACATTTGAAGGCTTTAATATGGCATAGTAAGAAACTGAAAACTTTCTTGCTATCTCGAGAAAATTTTATTGACATCTCCACAAATTCCTGGGTGGTGTGTTTGAGTGAAGAGGAGAAGTAGATAGTGAAATGAAAAAAAAAAATGTGTTTTCAAGTTATCCTCTTTAGTGAAAACTTATGTGGGAACTGAAAGGTGAAAGCTAGAAGTGAATAGTGAAAGTAGTAGAAATATTTTTTAGAATAAAATGAAGTAAAGCTGGGTTTTCTTTTTCATAATTGAAAGCTGAAGCCTTTACCCTCCAGCTGTTTTTTCTCCTAATCCATTTCCATCACTTACAGATAAAATATTTCCTCAAAAACTATGATCTAGACATGAATGATGACTCCTTTAAAATAATTATTATTTTTAATTGAAATTGACTTTGGTAGTGTGTTAGCAGGTTGATGCTTTTGCACAAATTGTGGGAAATTTTAGCACGGTTCTGGACTGAGATTTCCTACAGGCTATGGTCCTTCTGGTTATATCTACTAAGTTCCTACTTTGCATTAATACCTCTACTTTATGAGTGCGTTGGATGGAGGAGAAAGAAGTAATTTACAACATGAAAAAGTAGCTTCTGATAATGCTGAAAACCTATCAATGTATTGCATCTATAACTATGCTTAAAGAGCAGGACAAGGACAGTACCTATGTTCAGTCAAGTTCTGTGGTATACTTTTGTTTTATGAACCATAGATAGACGTAATAGATGTAATAATCCTGAGGTACAAAGGGCCAAAAATACTCTTATAACACTGTTTAATGTCATGCCCCTCAGCTGTGTTATGATTAATCTACTGCTATAGAAGGCAGCAGTATGGGCATTGTTAGTTGAGAGTGTATAATCTACAGCCCTATAAAAAGGGGTAAAAGTGATGAAATTAATGAAACTTTCTATGCACATAGATATAAATTGTATATTTGTATTTGAGGCTTTAAATCTTAAAAGACATGCAAATGAGCAGCCTTTCCAAATGTGTCCTAGGGATCAAGTCTGAAAATCTTTTCTGTTTGTTTATACTACTCTCATTTGTGATCTAGGTTAAGCTTGCTGCTTTGTGGTTTATTTTTCTTTCTTGGAGAAGTATCAGTTTTATTAAACTGTTTAACAGTCCAGCATGTGGTCCAGCACTATCTTCTAGTGCTGATATGCTGGTATTCTTACTATCTTCTTGAGACTGTGATTTTGTTCCACTCACACAACAATGACAATTCCACTGTTACTTGTGTAACTGGTGTGCTGCTTTGTAGGTAAGGATATGAAAATGGGAAACAGGAGGCTTTCAGTGTGGGGAAGAATGACACAGAAACAGAGCAGCTGTGTAGACTCAAGTTGCTACTTAGCACTGTTAGTGAAAAACTGAATAGATTCACAGGGAGGTTTATATGCTGAGTCTCAAAAGGGACAGTAAAGCCACAGCTGTTCTTAGCTGGATATCAAAGAGAAACAGTCAGGAAGGAAGCAGTGAAACAGGTATAAGAGACTGTTACTTTTTGTCAAATACTTTGGGTTTATTATTTTCATTTGAATAATATGTATCATAAAACCAGCAAATGTGTTGATGCTGTAGCTTACCTAGGAGTGGATACATTAATGATATGTTCTAGTTCTGCCGTCTCTCTTACTAAATTTAGAACAAAACAGTGATAAATAGTAATTTTCTTTCAGGAGGTAAAAGTCTCATTTTATTGAGTGATATAATACTTAGTTACTAGAGTGAGATGTAAGCATTCTTAAAACTTACTGCATTCTTAAAATTTACTTTCAAGCAGCTTTCATTAGTAAGAAATCTCACACAGAAACTGTGTGTATGTGAGCAAGAAGATAGATAAATTTCTTCCTGTAATTTGTTCTTTGCAGATGTTCTCATAACCAAGGTAGAAGAAAAAGTCCATCTTTCAGATGTGCTAAATACCATAGTATATGCTCACCTGGTTGAGTTTTTTCCTCTTTAAAAGCTTATTGAGGACACTGGAAAGATGGTCCTGTTTTCACATACAGATTGGCATTCAAACCCCATCAACTTATGTTGTATTAAGTAAGGTAATTAGTGAGCGTGGAAAATCACAAATAGAAATGGGATAGAGTGGGTAAGATATTTTGCCATTATTCCTGAATGTGCCTCTCCTCTGACTTAGAGAAAATCTAGGAGAAGTAGTTAACTGGCTACAGTAGGACTTTTATGGACCTGCTCTGGCAGGGGGGTTGGACTTGATGATCTCTGGAGGTCCCTTCCAACCCCTAATATCTCGTGATACCTCAACTTGATGTGATTATAGATATAGATATATAGATATAAAAATATATATATCTGTGTGCTCTCTCTCTCAGGAGTATAAATGTTAATAGTGTTTGTCATCTTCTTTCTTCTTCTTCATTTGATTGTCTTTTGCCTAAAACAATTCGAAGAATTTCTAGTTTCACCTGGGTCCTACCCTTCAATATATATCTAGATTGTGCAGTTCTTCATAAAGCAATATAAGAGAACCAAATATGAACTCAGACTGCTGAAATCACTTTTCCCTCTTATGATAACCATTAATTTAATCATAGTTAACTGTGAAGGTAGTGTGAGGATATGCCTAGAAGTTTCATTCTGACAGATGACTCTAGGTTTTCATCTGTGCCTTCTGTTGTTCATGTGGATGTCCCATAGTGTTGAGACGATGACCATGTCTTTGGTTTTTCTTTGCCTCAATTGAGAAAAGGTATTCTGAGCTTGTCTTACCTCTTCACTGCCACCAGATGATAAAGGTGGTGTTGTTTTCGACTCCTCATTTGTTTATTTTCCATAGAAAATTTCCTTGGAACCAAATATTTGTTCACTAGGGAAAGGATTTTGGTGCCTTTATGCCAGCTCATATGATACAGGTTTTACATGCTTGCAAAAAAAAATTCAGTTCCCCTGATGTAGCTGTCAGGATATCTGAATGGGCACAAGTATTAACCTACCCCATGACTACCATTATCAGTCAGATTTGTGCCTGTGAACTGATAGTGAAATTCTGCTGTGTGGAGGACTGCTGCTGCTTCCAAGGAGAGGGAAGGGAGTGAAGTGAAGAGAAACTCCAGATGAGTATGGAAATACAGGCTGGGCAGTGAGTGGCTGGAGAGCAGCCCTGATGAGGAGAGGGACTTGGGGGTGCTGGTGGATGAGAAGCTCAACATGAGCCAGCAGTGTGTGCTTGCAGCCCAGAGCCTGGGCTGCATCAGGAGAAGTGTGGCCAGCAGGTCGAGGGAGGTGATTCTCCCCATCTACTGCGCTCTGCTAAGACCCCCACCTGGAGTACTGCATCCAGTTCTGGAGCCCCCATTACAATAGGGGTGTAGATGCACTGGAGTGTGTCCAGAGAAGGGCCACGAGGATGATCAGAGGGCTGGAGCACCTCTCCCGTGAGGACAGACTGAAAGAGTTGGGGCTGTTCAGTCTGGAGAGGAGGAGGCTCCAGGGTGATCTTCTTGTGGCCTTCCAGGATCTGAAAGGGGCCTACAAAAAAGCTGGGGAAGGACTTTTCAGGATATCAGGGAGTGACAGGACTAGAAGGAATGGAGCAAAGCTGGAAGTGGGTCGGTTCAGGCTGGACGTGAGGAGGAAGTTGTTCAGCATGAGAGTGGTGAGAGGCTGGAATGGGTTGCCCAGGGAGGTGGTTGAGGCCGAGTCCCTGGAGGTGTTTAAGGCCAGGCTGGATGAGGGTCTGGCCAGCCTGCTCTAGGGTAGGGTGTCCCTGCCCACGGCAGGGGGTTTGGAACTAGATGATCCTTGTGATCCCTTCCAACCCTGACTGATTCTGTGATTCAGTTACTGTATCCTGTTCGCTATCTCTGGTAGCAGTCAGTAATTTAGTCCAGGGAAACTGTTTTTTTAGTACTAAAAAATAAGGCGGAATAGACATCAAAAAGAGAAGCACAGTGGGAAGCAAACCTATCTGCTATCTTGTGCATACGAAAGGCTGACCTGTTTATTTGCAGGTATGTGAAAGGGACACAATGCTCATCTTACTCAGATTTATGGAATCCTTGTTCTTTCCTTTCTCTCTCTCTCTCTCTCTCTCTCTGTTTACTATTTATTTTCAGGGTTTTTTTTCTGCTAGATGCTGGTCATTAAGACAAGGAGGAGTCTTTTTAGGGTTATGATACATTTCAGAAATGATTTATGCAAAGCTGTTCTCAGAGTCTGGTTTAGCAATTTACAAGCAAGTGCAGGTGATTCATGGTTTAGATATGCTAATCCAGGGCACTTTGTGGTTTAAAGGTGGGATGAAGTGGCTGCAATAACACAGTATGTTTTTGCATTAGTCCTTTTTGGTGGAATAAATCTACTGAATTAGAGTTGGAAAAAACTGGAAGAATGGAAAATCTGAAATTAACTGTATGTGTTTTTCCTGTTAAATTAGAAGCTTTCAGCTGATGGAATTACTGCATCTATACCAGAAGAAACTATTTATTAACAAATACAGCTGCATAATATTTAGGAACAAATATGCTATCGAATTGTCATCTTGGTCATTTTTGGTGAGATACACTAACAGTCACCAGAGGTGTTAGTATGTGAGAGAAAACATCTGGACCTTTAATTCCAAATAAATGCTGTCTGTATGGTTGAAAAGATAATGCAAACCCAGAAGAGGCCAGGAGGGCTGAGAAGTATGCATATTAATTGATTCAGGAGATGAGTATATTTATTTTTCTTGTACCTTTCTTTCTTTCTTTGCATATTTCTTTCCTGCTAAAAGTCTCTATAGCTCATAGAAATTTGACTGACAAATTTGTGTCAGTCAAAAAGATCTTCTGCCAGGTTACACTGAAAAGTTAGGCAATAACTGAATTAATCCATAATTTTAGTTTCTGTTACCTGGATCAGATGCTACAGATTCTTTAGGGGAACATTGCCAAGGGAGCAAATGTGAGAGCTAGCACTTAACCAAGCAGATTAGAGATCTAAATTGTATTATCTCCAGATACTATATTAAGCCTACTTATTTTTAATTTCTACCTCATGCTGCTAGTTTGGACACAATTTCAGTATCTTTTTTCTGAAACAACTTCATAGTTCAGCTAAAACAATATTGATGAATTTTCTAGAGGAAGGTACAAAAAACCCCCAGATTTCATTGTTGAACTTCAAAGGTCTTTTGCTGGGGAAAGCTTACAGTTGCTCTGCTTTTTTTTTGTACTGTTTATATCAAAGTGTGTTTCACTGATCTATAAATGAAGTGGCAAATCCTTTCTTCCCATAAACTGGAAACCTGCTGGAAGCTGTCAGATCAAAGCTATGAAATAAACCTGTCCTCACTTGTGTTACACCAATTACAGACACGACAGTACATTAACCTCAACAGATCATCTCTTCCTTTCAACTGGTATTGTAATTCCATAAATTTTAAGGGTTGAAGCAGTGTTCAAATCCCAGCGTGTTGATTGCCTTTAAAAACTAAACTAGCCATTTCAACTTAGCTTTCAGTTTGTGGTACAGCGAATACTATGGAGGGTTAGCACTGACTGAAATATAGTGCCAAGGAATGTTATTTCTGCAGTGTGAGCTACTATGTGACAGCTTATTTCATTCTCTTCTGGTTCCTGTTAGACATCTAACCTACAGTTTTTACACCCAAGGGTTGCTGGGCTGCATGCTGCCTCACGTGAAAACGGGATGATTATGCAGTTTTAATCCAGCTCTGTAATCAGGCATGAAAGAGGAAAGGCTCCATACAGTCCTTAGAGCAAACCTGCAGCTGCAGTTAGATTTCCACAGCTAGGAGTTCCGTGCACTGAGCAGTCTCAAATCCTGTTGATATCAAAAGGAATTTTGTAGACTATCAACATCTATTGTAGCTGTATTGTTTTCATGGTGTGAAGTGGTTTTATAATTATTTAATATAATTTTGGAGCCTTGTTCACTTAATTTGTTTTGATTGTAATTTTTTTTTTCTGAAATACTTTTCTAGGATCTTTACAGCACCAGACTGGAGGTTGGCATTTTTCATACTAGACTGGGGCAGATATTTAGTGTAAAATAAGCAAGTCTGATTAATTCTTCATTCTCAATTTCTTCCTGGTATTTCTTCATTTTCATTGTTACATAATTTCTGCTGCATCCCTAAATAATTTGGAACAAATAGAGCCAAGATGGACCTGACAGGAATAGGAAAAAAAAAAGATTAATTTAGTTTAAAAAACTTTGTAGAAATCTGTGTTTATTAGCATGCTTTTTTTTTCTCTTGCTGATTATTTTTCTGTTTTCATTATGGCTTATAGCAGTGTAAATTAATTTAACATGAAAGGATATAAATGTTGCTTTTGAAATGTTTCTCATTAAATTATGAGGGGAAAAAAAATTACAATAAATAATAGAAAAGAATGCCTCTGGTAGAAGCTTCTCTTTGTTCAATTATTGCTGTACCAGGAGTGAATTATTGCAGAGTTAACTCAGAGGCAATATTATTGCAGTTGCATTACATAAAACAGATGAGCTCAAAACTTCAAAAAACAGCACAAAAAAGAAAGCACAGACTGGATCCTTTGAAAGTTAAATCTCTATTTATATTTCTATGAGAGGCTTGGGCAAGACAGCTGAGTGGAATTGAAGCTAACTCACATCTCAAGCGTTGTGGTAATTAAGTGAAAAGTGAGCGTGGTTAATTTCATTGATGTGATTGATGTGAATTGCTAATAGGCACCAGCTAGAGGTGCCAGCAATTTGAAGTAAATAATATGCTACATAAATGGTGCAGAATGACTAGAAGTGTTTACCTAGAATCTACAAGGTGTCTGAGTGGGTACAATTTAATCACCTTCCTGGAGGCATGCTGACATTATTGTCAGTCTTAGTAAGGCATCTGTCATTTTGCTTTAGCTAATGAAAGCATCTTTTGTTAAGTTTTGGTCTTGACTTTGTACTTTGGTCTTCGTATGGCCAGTATGGGATATTTTTCATATACCTCTTTGCTGTCTGAGGTGCTTCAGGTCATATCTCAATTCTATCCTTTTGCAATCATCTGGTTTAGTTTCTAACCTGGATTGTTCCAACAGTATTCTTTTGTGCGTTCTTTGAGCAGACTAAACTAGTTTAAGAGGTGTTACACCAAACAGGGTATTATAGGCAAGAAATGGCTCTGAGATTACTGATATGTTGTTTGTTTTACCCATCAGGAATAAAATGATAGAACAGAAAATATTTTAAATAATTGACAGAAATATATATTGGAAATAGACACAAACATACTAAATTACTGATACTTATTTTTTATATTTTTGGTAAGGGATCATCTGTAAAAAACATTTAAAGCAGTGATAAAATACACAAGCCATAGAAATGAAATAAAAAAGAATACATAGTAGCTTTAGAAATACAGTTATGATGGGTTTGATTACTTTTGCCTCTCAGACTTGTTATTAGAGATTTCTGGTCATTAATTTGAAATTGATAAGACACTTTGGGAATGTTTAACTTGAATGTGACAAGTGAAAAACCCAAGAAGTTATTTTCCAGAGGATTTCTAGGTGATTCAGTAATCTGATTCCTTTCTTCTGCAAGACAGGCAGAAGTGTTGCCTTGTAACTGTTGTTAGATATATTAAATCGATGTCATTTATGAAGCGGTTAGGAAGATCATCTGGAAGATTTATATTAAGCATGTAGTTATGTTGAGATGACTCTCAGTGCTGTGAGCCAGTGAAGTCAGAAAGCTCTTTTAAAATTCTTTAGATATTTGGTCTACCAATAATAAACTCACTATATAGATGGATTATTGTAAACTCTACATATGCTTAGCATGAGGAAGAACTTCTTTACTGTAAGGGTCACAGCACCACAGAGCACCGGAACAAGGCTCCCCAGAGAGGTTGTGGAATCTCCTTCTCTGGAGACTTTTAGGACCTGTCTAGATTGGTTTCTGTGTGAACTGCACTAGATAGATAGATAGATAGAAAGAAGGAAATACAGATAGATAGAAATATAGATATAGATATCCTGCACAGATGAGGAGAGAATTTGTGTTTGGCTATCAGCATCCAGAATCACAGAACCACAGAATGTCAGGGGCTGGAGGGGACTTCGAAAGCTCATCCAGTCCAACATCCCTTCCAGAGCAGGATCACCAAGAACAGATCACATAGAAACGTGTCCAGGCAGGTTTTGAATATCTCCAGAGAGGGAGACTCCGCAACTCCCCTGGGCAGCCTGTTCCACTGTTCTGTCACCCCCACAGGGAAAACAATTCTCCTCATGTTTACATGAAACTTCCTATGCCTCAACTTCCACTGGCATTGGGCATCACCAAGCAGAGTCTGGCTCTATCCTCCTGGCACTCACCCTTTACATATTTATAAACATTGATGAGGTCAACCTTCAGGCTCCTCTTCTCCAAGCAGCACAGCCCCAGCTCTCTCAGGCTCTCCTTGTAAGAGAGATATTCCATTCCCTTAATCATCTCTGTGGCTCTGTGTTGGACTCTCTCAAGCAGTTTTATGTCCCCCTTGAACAGGGGTGGCCCAGAACTGAACACAGTACTCCAGATGTGGTCTCACCAGGCCAGAGTAGAGGGGCAGGAAAACCTCTCTTGACCTACTAGCCATAGCCTTTCCAATACACCCCAGAATGTCATTGGCCCTCCTGACAGTGTATTCTAGGTTACCCTGCTAGAATGATCTTTGTAACACAACACATTGGTGACACTGAGTAAGCTGCCTTTAAGAATAGACCTGTTGTTAGACGCAGCACCATTTCTTCTGGAATGTTGTTGATGATATTTACAGTCTTGAAGATAGAATGTTTGCAATGTTTTCAAAATGTTGGTTTCTGTCAGGCCTGAAAGAATCACTGAGAAAATAACACCACACTAATGGGAGACCTAGAGAGGTCATGCCAGAGCTTGCCAGCACAGTGAGCCCATCTCTTTTCTTTCCCGTTGTTCTGTAAAAGGTATTATGGTAGCTATTTATGGTTTGGGTTATTTCCAGTCCTGTCAGGTGTAGGTGTTTTGGAAAATGAGGGAAGTAGAAGAGACGTATTCCCAAAAGCTTACTCTTCTTGCTATCTGACACTTGGGCAACCAAACAAAGAAGGTTGCTATGCTTCAACATCCTATTTTCTGAAAACATTCTCTAAACTGTGTTTTAATTCAGGAATCTCACTTTAAGAGCTGTACACTTTCACTTGGCCATGTGGCCTCTGTATCAAGCTAAAGGATGGTGCTCTTGTTTGTTAGGAATATTAAATAGTTAATAAATTGTTTCAGAGTGCTCTACAAGATAAAATTATTTGCTAAATGATTTCATAATTTAAATAACTTTGAAACTATCTTGTGGACTTATCTCCTAGAGTATTAATGAACAAAGAAAGGCTGAACCATCCTCTGCTAGCTCTAATATTTAATGGGCTGCCCAGGGTAGGTGGTGGAGTTGCTGTCCCTTGAGGTGTTCAGTAGAAGACTGGCTGAGGCACTTAGTGCCATGGTCTAGTTGACTGGATAGGGCTGGGTGCTAGGTTGGACTGGATGATCTTGGAGATGTCTTCCAACCTGGTTGATTCTATGATTCTATGAAATGTGATTGTGTAAATTTAAACCATCATCCTTTTCTGGCACTGAGAAATAGTGTGCTATCTTAGTTTCTTTTGTGTTACACTTATATCTATTTTAATTTAAAATAGATGTAAAATTAATATTTTTCCTTTTTTTTGGTTTGTTTTATTCCTTAAATTTTACCTTAGCAGTTGAAGCACTGAGGGGGAAAAAAATCTGAGAAACAGATTTCCAAATCTCATTTGGTATTAGTCTTTTGCTGAAGATATTATAGCTATTATCACAGTACATTAGTCTTGGAAAAGCAAACCAATGCATGTATAGGGATACATTTGCTTGTTATAGACTTGTGGTATGAGTAGCTGATACTACTCATTTTTTTTTCTGTATCCTTTTCCTATTCTTAGTACATTAACAACTGAGGGGATAAGGGGAATGTCTGTGGTGTTCATGTTAGCACAGGTAATAGTTGCAGCAGTGTTGCTGAAAGTAAACCATCTAGATATGTATGAGACTTCAAGGTCATAAAAATTCAGTTATCCTTTCAAATGCAAAATATGTTTTTGTTGTTGGGTTTTGGGTTGGTTTTTTTCTAAAGGTCAGGCTATTTCAACCTCCAGCCTTTAAGTTCAGAACGTATCTAGGCCAGATTCTCTTATCTGCAGCAGACATGGCCACAGATAGACTTATTCATGAGTGGGGTTGGTTTCCAAATACGGTGCTCTTGCCAGCTTTACCTTTAACTGTACCTTTCAAAATTCTGTTATGCAATGCTTAGTGTTTAATGTTCTGTAACAAAGCCATGAGTTTGTTTTACCCCAGGAGTGCTTCAGTAGTTTTGGAGAAAACTCCTGTTATTAGCACCGGGGTTCTCTGGACTTCAGCTGAACCACTGCTTGCGCTAAATGAATTTGGCAGTTCTGAAATTGCTTTTTGTTTTTTTAATTCTTTTTACATTATGTTCCCAAGCCATCATACTAATTAATTGTATTACCACTTTTAAGAATATACTTGGGCTGCCAGGTGAGGAAGGGAAGTAGAGTAAATTAACATTCTGAACCCTCTTCTGACATTACTGAGATGAAGTGAAGCTTTTTGTAGAACTGCTGCCCAGGCTTGAACCAGATGTCAGCAGTTATTTTAATATTAATGGGCTAACAAATTTGACAAAACCAAAGAAATCAGAAGCTACAAACTCCTCCTGCTGTCCAGAAAGGGTTTCAGTGTTTCATATCATAGTGATATTGCTGTCCTAAATCTGTGAACTGAACTGGTAGTGATAGTCTTAATTATTTGAATCATTACTGGGATTTCAGTCAAACAAGTGTTTATCCTGATTGACTGTTTCCCTATGAATTTAGAGAAGCAATTAGATTAAGAGCTGTTCTGTGCTGTTCCAGCTGAAGGTGCAGAGAGATAATTATGATATATTTTTCATTAATATGGCAGGAGAATTGTTATAAGAAGATGAAGAGCCAGCACAGTAGCAGTAATCATAATGTTAAGCGGGGAGGAAATCTTTCCTAATGAGGAGAAGATGTCACATTTGTATAGGTTGGCTTCACATGTTCTACATGACACATTCAACATGATTCTTGAGGCTGTCTTGCTAGATTCTCTTAGTTAACTCAGCATTATTAATTTTTTTTTCAAATTCAAGATACAATGGACAGATTTTCAGTTTAAGCTATACAGAACTATCAGAAGTTTAACTGCTGGAACATGCGTCAAAATTAGACAACAGAGAACTGCAGTGAGCTTGGGAAATTGATTCTGAAAGCCTGTAAACCTCATTGGCTTCAACACTAGGGTTAGATGAAGATTAAGCTGTTGACTTCTCCCAGCTTAAGAAAGATGCATGCAGCCCCCAAATGTATCTTCTAGAGCTAATTTGTACATGAGCCAGCAGTGTGTGGCCAAGAAGGCCAGTGGCTTCCTGGCCTGTATTCAGGAATAGTGTGACCAGCAGGAACAGGGAAGTCATTCTCTCCCTGTACTCGGCACTGGTTAAGCCACATCTTGAGTACTGTGTCCAGTTCTGGGCCCCTCAATTTAAGAAAGATGTTGAGGAGCTTAAACATGTCCAGAGAAGGACACCAAGACTCGTGAGGGGGCTCGAGCACAGCCCTATGAGGAACAGCTGAGGGAGCTGGGGGTGTTCAGCCTGGAGGAGGCTCAGGGGAGACGTCATTGCCTCTACAACTACCTGAAAGGAGGTAGTAGCCAGGTGGGGGTTGGTCTCTTCTCTCAGACACCCAGTAGCAGAACAAGAGGACAGAGTTCCAAACTGCACCAGAGCAGGTTTAGGCTGGATGTTAGGATGAAGTTCTATATGGAAAGAGTGATTGGCATTGGAATGGGCTGCCCACAGGGGTGGTGGAGTCACCGTCCCTGGATGAGGCACTTAGTGCCATGGTTTAGTTATTTAGAAGGGATAGGTGGTAGATTGGACTCAATAATCCTAGAGGTCTTTTCCAACCTAGTTAATTCTGTGATTCTGTGATTATGAATTTTAGAGGTGGTTGCCTTCTTTTATTAGGAGTAAATCTTTTTAAAAATGAAATTTTCAGAGCAATGAATGAATGATACAATTTTAATAAGAACATGTTGAATCATTTTGATTTTCTTGTTTCATTATACTGATTAGTTTTTAGGAAATAAGATAGTACTTCTTGATGCTCATTTTATAGTGAAATACCATTTTATAAAAGGTATACCATGTATTGGTACTCTATTATGATTTTGTAATGTCATCAAAATAAGAGGGAATAGTTCTGATTGATAGCTGTCTCCTTTAATTAGTGTGGCACCATGCTTCCCAAACTTTCAATAATTCAGTATTTAGATGCTCAGAATCTAGCTCAGAAAGCAGGACTCCCTTTGAAAGTCCCAAAATGTGCTTTAAATGGAAGGAAGAAGTCACAACAAACCAGGAGTACTGTTTAATACCTTATTATTTGTGTGTTCTTCCAAAAGCTACCGAGAACTGAGGAGTGATGTAGAAGAATGAGAAATTGATTTTGACACTCATAGTCTTAGACTATGGAACTAAATATTAAAAAACATCAACTTAAATGGGGGACTAAAAGTTATAGAAGTAGAACTAAACCTGTAATGTATTTTCTCTAAAGTGTAATCAAGCACACAAATATGAAAGTGGACAAAAATTCAGGCTGTTTCAATAAAGTGGGCTTTTTCATGAAAATACTGGGTTGGAAAATTGCCATAGCAACAGTGCTATTTTGGAAAGGAAGTAGCTGTATTTTCACTATTATATTTCCATCTTTATACAATGTTATTAAAATCTTGCATTAACTGATTTTTTTTTTATGTTAAGGGAGTGTCATATATGTGTGCTGGCTCTGGAATCTCTGAAGAAAGATATTTAGCTAAAAGGAATTGATATGCAAAGCCATAAAATGGCAACAAAGTGTTTCAGAGACAGCAGATACCTAGATAGAAACAGTGGCAATGCAGCAGAGAAGAGAGCAGAGTAAGATTTTTAAGTGGAAGTAGCCTAATTATCTGATTTTAAATTATCTAATGTAGTTAACCTTCAGTGTTGTTGGAGACAAAAGGAAATAACTTGGCAGTTATTAACCATTTTTAAAGAGTCAGGGGAAAAAAACAGAATTTTTACTATTTCTTAGTTTAATTTATCACTTGAAGAATTATTAACCATCATCATCTTTTGAGGAGATTCTGGACGTAAGAACAAGATATTTTTGTTTGTGTGTCTTATATAGGATAAATAAATGAGTCTTTCTTCAATGTTAGGGAGATACACACTTAGTTTAGATATCTTAGTTTGGCTTTGGGTTTTGGGGATTTGTTTGGGTTGGGTTTGGTTTGTCAGTGGTTCTTTTTTGATTTGGTTTTGATGTTGGCTTATTTTTTGTTTGGTTGTTTTGTTCCTTTAATTTTAAATTGTTCTAGAGAGTCCATAATGATGGATTGAAGTGGAAAGGTGGAACAACAGTCAGGGTAAAAGTAGAGGAAAAGTCTGTCTTTCACGATGGCCTATAGAGTGGTTCAAGTGGCTTACAAAATGACACTTAGGAAAATAAAGACATGTGTGATGGTTTGGGGGTTACCCCGCCCCCCCACACTTTTGAATTTGCCCCAGCTAACTCAGACGGACCCTGGGAATATAGATGAAGCAATTTATTTACAGCTAGCAGAATTTACAAGCAGCTATTTACAATATATACAGTTATATACAATTATATACAGAAATATACAAAGGATAAACAATACAAAAGCACAACTCCCCTCCCAGAAACCTGAGTCCCCAGGAGGGGCTCTCAAACCATCCCAACACCTCCCCCCGGCCCTCTCAACCTTACCCCAGTTCTCAGGAAGAAAAGAGGTGCAGCCAAGAGGTTAGGGAGCAAGGTTAGTAGGAGCAGGGTTAATGAGATGTGACCAGGTCTAAGGCAAAAGCAAGAGTGAGAAAAGAAAATGGAGAAAAAGTCTTTCTTCTTCCCAGAGTTCTCAGCGTAACTGTGAGAGAAGTTGACACAATTGTTTTTCATTTCACTGCCTGTTATCTAGTTCTGTTACCAAAACATTCTAGCTTGCTTCAAACTAGCACAACATGCTTGATTTTTGGTTCCCTTTTATAGTTACAATTCTTTAATCTAGAACTAGCATCTCTTCTATTAAGTATTTGCTCAATTTTTGATCTTACTTACCAATTTTGGTTTGATGATTATGCTCCATCTCTTCTGTAGTCCTGGTTATGGAAAAAATGTTCCAGTCTTGTCCAGCTCCTCCTGGTGCTGAAAAAGATATTTGCTTTTTTAAAAAAGGAAAAAAAATCCCACTGTTTTGATAAAATCTAAGTACTGCCTGCAAGGAAATTAAGAAATTGCAGAATTAAAACAAACAAGAATAACAAAAAAACAAACAAAAAAAAAATCCAAACAAAAAATACCACCACCACCCTCCAAATAAAAAAAAACAAACAACAAAAAATACAGCTTTAGTATTGGAATCATAGAATCAGGCAGGGTTGGAAGGGGACACAAGGATCATCTAGTTCCATCCAGCCTGGCCTTAAACACTTCCAGGGATGGGACCTCAGCCCCATCCCTGGACAACCCATTCCAGGCTCTCACCACTCCCATGCTGAAGATCTTCCTCCTCACGTCCAGTCGTAATCTCCTCACCTCCAGCTTTGCTCCATTCCTTCTAGTCCTGTCACTCCCTGAGAGCCTATAAGTTCCCTCCGCAGCTTTTTTGTAGGCTCCTTCAGATACTGGAAGGCCACAACAAGATCACCTCGGAGCTTCTTCTTCTCCAGACTGAACAGCCCCAACTCTTTCAGTCTGTCCTCATCGGAGAGGTTCTCCAGCCCTCTGATCATCCTCGTGGCCCTTCTCTGGACACACTCCAGCACGTCCACATCCCTCTTATAATAGGGGCTCCAGAACTGGATGCAGTACTCCAGGTGAGGTCTCAGCGGAGCAGAGTAGAGGGAGAGAATCACCTTCCTCAACCTGCTGGCTGCACTTCTGATGCAGCCCAGGCTCTGGTTGCCCCTCCAGGCTGCAAGTGCACACTGCTGGCTCATGTTGAGCTTTTTGTCCACCGGGTATTAGAGATACTAAAGGGAGGATGGATAGGCTAACCTGAAAAGACAGCATTTGGCATTCTCTTCAGCTGACTTTTTCTTTCTTTATTCTTTATAAAGTACTCACAAAAGGAAATTCCACAATGGGAAACATTTTTATCTTTATATAACAGCAACCAGGACCTGCTCTTTTGTCCACTGAGAATTCTTGTTTCTTATCTGTAAAAATAGGTTCCTTTCTTTGAAGTCTGTTTTGTATTATGACATCTGCTAGACCTAAGCTGTTTGCTACTGCAGGTTCCTCATTCAGTATTAGATGTTCTTTTTGCTAAAGGCTAAGGCCTTCAGAGTCATGAGTTCATATTCCACATAGACTTGTCACACAACTTTACTGAAAGTATGTGTTCATTTCCTCATTCTGAGCATGAGTTAGCTTGAGCTAGGTTTGTGATCCAAAGTTAGGTCTCATTTATTCTGGAGAAGAAAGTGTGGTGGTTTGGCCCTGCCTATGAGCCAGATGCCAACCAAAGCTGCTCTATCGCTGCTCCTCTTAGATGGACTGGGGAAAAGATAACAGAAGCCAGTTATAAGATAGAAGTAATTTAATAATAAGCACAAGTGACAGACTGCAGGGGAACAAAAGCAGAGAGAGATACGTTAGTCTCTACTTCCCATCAGCAGGATAATGGTTAGTCACAGGCAGCAGGGCTCTCTATGTGCAGTGATTTCCATGGAGGACAGACGTTATGGGTAAATCTCCCCAGACTTCCTTCTTTCACTTTGTTCTTAAATCTGAGCTGATGGCAGATGGCATGAAATATCCCTTTGGCCAATCTGGGTCAGCTGGCTTGATTGTGTCCTCTCAGACTCTCAGGACAGGAAAATGTTGGAAAAGCACAGTCTGGGTGCTTGGCTTAGCAGTAGCCAAAACAATGCTGTGGTATCAACCCTCAGCTACAGCACTGCAAAGCACAGCATTACAAAGATGCTTTGAGGACAATTAACAGCAGCTCAGCCCAAACCAAATACAAATAGACATTTATAGCCACTGTAAATTACCTGTTTCCCAGTGCTGATGCAATTATGTCAAGGTAAACTAAAAATCATGGAGGGAAAACATGTGTATTTGATAGTATACTTATATTTCCAATGAGGACAGCTTATGAGCTCTAAGTAAAAAGGACACACACAATGATTTATCAAATCAGAAACTGGTTTGGTATAACACCAAAAGTGAACTACTGTAAATTCCAAATACAGCAAAGAGTCCTTTTGCTTTTAAAAGACAGTTTACTGGCTAAATACACCTGCAAGAATGAAAACACTCACACATACGCTCCCACTAAGAATGTAATAAAAGCAAATTAAATGAGAGTTGAAAAATAATTTTAAAGGATACGATCATAAGGTATGTTTGTTCCTGTTATGTTGCATGAGAGAATGGAAGTAAGACACTTTTATTATTGGTTTGCACTACCAGTTTTATTATCCTCCTCTTTCTCTGCATAACACAGCACCATTGCAGCGATTGTGGAGTTGCAGATATGCTCAATTAATAATAAAACGCAGCACCAGTCTAATAGCAAACTTTTCCTGTGCCTTTGGTTATAGAATCTTGTGCTGTTTGTGCTCTGGGCAGTTATTATAGCTGGTGCCAAGTGCCTCTCTAGCTCTGATGGCAGTTGGGAAGGACTACTCCGAACATCTCGCCAGTTAATACTCTGCTGTGACACAAGGCTGCTGTTGAGTTGTTTGCTCAATTGACCTGAAGCTACTCGGTTCACTCCTACTTTTTGAGCAGCTTTTAAAATTTCAGTTGCACCTGTAAGTGATATGCCATATGCTCTGCCATCTGTTGTTTGTATACTAGGTGCTTATTTTAAAGCAATAAGTACAGTGGTTTGAATAAAGGCACTTCTGCTACAATTGCATTATACTCCTGTTTCCCAATCACACCTTGATAGGTAGAGCTGAGCTACATTTTACTACTCTTTCATTTGAAATCTCTGTGATTACACCAATCATCAAATCAAACCATCAGGCAAAGAGTAGCAGGATTAGAAAACAAGCTTCTGTTTCAATCAGTCTTTACTGTCTTCATCTCAAACCAAAGCTGGTGTTAGAAAGAACTCTAAAAATGGCTCTAGAACTATTAAAATCCTCTGTTAAGGTATATTTTTTTCCCCTTTTTTCATCAGGAAACAAATGTAATAAGCTAAAAGAAAGTTTTCTTGGCATCAGCTGGAAATTAAATTTCATCAAGGATAAAATGACGTTAACTTTGGTAAAGAATTTTTAAGTTACAGCATTCCACGAGAGTGATTTGGTGAGTTTCTGAAGAACAGAGAGTATAGGCTCTTGGACTAGCCTATAAAAAATAATAATGGATTTGCTATGTTTGTGGCTTTCTCATGTATCAGAATACATTGGCTAACAAGAGCAGCAGAGGAAAGGGAGATAGGGGAAAAAGAAAACCCAACCAGATCCTGCCCTATCCCAGCCATGAAAGAATGTGCATTTTATATGGCTGTGCCTCGAGATGCGGCTAAAATGCAGGATTTCTGATTCACAAAAGAAAAGTTTCAGTTTGGTAGTAGCCTAAATCATACCAAAATAATACTCTGGCTTGAAATTAAGCATGTTCTGAAGCTTATTAATTTATCTACTCATTTTCTAAAGCCATTAGTAGTCACCAGTAATGTCTGCAGGACTAGCAACCACTTTTTCCAGGAGTTTCAGTTGTAGGAAAAACCAAAGAGCCTTCAGTTATAGTCTTTATACTCATTACACTGAAGTGACCTGAAAGTAGCAGGTGCTGAGGGAGGTTCATCCTAGCAGAACTGCAGTTTCTAGAAGAAGGGAGTTTGTTTTTTGTGTGCAGTTTGCTAGCAGCCTAGGCAGTCTTCCATCAAAATCTTATCTTGAAACTGGTCAAAGCTCACTGAGACAGGCATGTTTCTAAGCAGGCATTTCTGGCAGCCTGAGCTGGTGAATAACAATGATTCTCAGGCTATAGAATTTGTGATCCAGAAATCTTTGTTTTGTCAAGCAGGCTATTTTATCTTCTCTTTCATCTGACTGTGACAAGTGAAACAGTCACTGTTAATCAAGTAACACTGCTTAATCACACAGGTGTATATATTTTAGCATCTTGATTCAGTAAGAGTGATAGAATGGTTGCAGACTGATGACAGGTGAAACAGATTTGATCTTACTTTAGTGCTACACTCGTGAATTGAAGGCTGGACATGCTGCATTTCAGAGACAATTACAAACATGTGTGATGGTTTGGGAGTTACCTGCCCCTGCCCCCCCCCCCCCCCCCATACTCTTATGAAATCACCCTGACTAGACTTAGCCAGCTGGAAGTTAAGGAGTGAAGCTTTATATTCACAGCTTAGCACAATATGCAAGCAGGTATTTACAATATATTACAAATGTATACAGCTATATACAGAAATGTATGAGTTAAAAGTAATACAAAAACAAAACACCCCTCCCAGATATCAAAGTCCTCAGCAGGGGCTTCCAACCACCCTTCCACCTTCTTTCCACCCCTCTACCTTATCCCAGAGTATGCTTTATGTGCAAGGTGAGTTTGGGCGATTGGCAAGAGGGGTTAAAAGCAGAATTAGTTGGGAGTAAAAGCACAGGCACTGACTGGGACAGAGACACATGCACTGATTGTCTTATCTGTGTTTGTATTCTCATTTGTATATATCACAGCAAGCCTATGGGTGAAGTAGACATCACCACTGTTTCCTTTTCACAGCCTATAATCTATTTTTTCTCACTAAAATATTCCAGTTAGCCTCAAACTAGCACAGCATATAAACATTTTTTTCATTATGGAAAATACATAAGGAAAAACTTCTCCACTGTGAGGGTGACAGAGCACTGGAGCAGACTGCCCAGAGAGTTTGTGGAATGGAGTTTGAATGGAGACATTCAAAACTCACCTGAATGTGTTCCTGTGTGATCTCTGTAGGTGATCCTGCTGTGACAGGTTGGACTAGATGATCTCTTGAGATTCTTTCCAACCCCAAACATTCTGTGATTATGAAAGAAACATATCTTCTGCCATCTATTCCCAGACTGCTGGATGCTCAGTTCTAAACTGTGGGTGCATGGCACCTTGTAACTTGACCATTTAAATGTATCTAATGGTAAGCACAGTGAATCTATGTAATATTATGCTTTTCTTTCTCATTTTGCTGGGTTTTTATTCCCCTCAAGACTTTGACATGTGAGCTATCTAAGCTGCATTTCTGCTCTGTGTTACCCTTCTACTTTTTGTTGTTTCTTATACAGGAGCTGCACTGCAATACAGAATATAATTATTAATTATGAAGTTTCTTTTTCACTTTGTAATAGTAGCAAAGCCTTCCTTTTGAGTAGAATCAAAATCTTCTTTTTTCTCCTTTTTCATATGTCCACATGTTGAAAAAGGCTCAATGAATTTATCATTCTTTTGGAAAAATGAAATAAGGGAAAGAAGACAAAATTGCTGAGTTTTCATATTTGATGGCTTAGTTTTTTTCTAGTGATTTGTTCTCTATTAGAACTTGTAACAAACACTTTTAAATGAAGTCAGTTGTAGTATGAAGTGCTTGAAGTTTTGATACATATTTTTTTAGTATAGTTTAAATGTTTGGACTGAGCCTGTTTCAAAGGTTTCTCATTCCATGCTGCTCATCATCAGAAAGCTCTTAAAATGTATACTCTTGTGATCTGAAGTTGCCTTCCTTCCCCTAAAAGTGCCAACATGTGCAAGATACGCTTTGAAATTAATAATATTGAAAAACAACTCAGCAGTTGTATTTGCCTTATTTAATTCCTGCTGAGATGATTATGCTTCTATTAGCTGTGCAATTATATTGCACAGCTCACTTGAAGTATCTCAAGCTGTAGCTTTCTTGATTCTGACTATTGTAGCACTTTACAGAACACTTCAAAGGTTGAACTATGGATAGATCTCACCAAACAACTTATATTTCTGACTTTGAATTACTTTGCCTGAGTTCTAATGCATTTGTAATCTCCTAATGTATTTGTAATAAGTTTAATGTTTAAAGGTGATATTTGAAAAAAATTTATCACTTTTTTAAATGTGATGAGCCAGCAATGAGTGCTTCTGGCCCAGAAGGCCAACCATGCCCTGGGCTGCATAAAAACAAGTGTGATCAGCAGGTCAAGGAAGCTGTTTGTGTCCCTCAGCTCTTTCATGATAGACTTGGAGTACTATGTCAAATTCTGGGGCCCCCAGCATAAAAAAGACATCAGACTACTGGAGTGGATTCAGTGGAGGGCCACAAAGATGATCAGGGAGATGGAGAACCTCCCCTATTTGTGACAGTTGAAATGACTGGAGAAAAGGAGTGTGGCTAACCAGGCAATGTTAAGCATTACATTTTGTTTTGTTAAAGAGAAACTCAACTTTAGGTTTTCTCCCTGCATGTGTGAAGGGAGAGGCTGAAGAAGCCTAAGCTAAGTGTTAATTGCCCTAACCAAAGCATTAAGACCTTGAGATAATGGGCTGCCCAGGAAGGTGGTGGAGTTGCCATCCCTTCCACTGGATCAGGTTGCCCAAAGCCCTATCCAGCTTGGCCTTAAAAACTTCCAAGGATGAGGATTCCACCACCTCTTCAGCAACCTGTTCCAGTGCCTCACTATCCTTATGTTGAAGAACTTCTTCCTAACATCTAATATAAATCTACTCTCTTCTGGCTTGGATCCATTCCCCCTAGCCTTATCACTACTTGACATCCTAAGAAATAAATACTGCAGCACAAATT
Organism: Pogoniulus pusillus; assembly: GCF_015220805.1. Taxonomy (NCBI): domain Eukaryota; kingdom Metazoa; phylum Chordata; class Aves; order Piciformes; family Lybiidae; genus Pogoniulus; species Pogoniulus pusillus. The sequence continues at coordinate 27,323,370 of NC_087275.1, forward strand.
CACAAAGTAGTGTCAATACAAACCAAGATCTATAAAAATCCTAGTCAGAATGGGTTTTTTAAAGTCAGTGTGGGAAGATGTTACTGCACCATGACATAAGTGGCTAATTTAGCAGAACTTTTTTTAGTGGGAAACAGTTTTGATGAAGGTATTTGTTTACTCCACTTTATGTATTCATGTGATCTTCCAGCTGATACCCAAACAGAAATGAGCTATCTGCAGGCGGGTTTTTAAGTGCTGTTAAAATAGTCAGTTTCAATTGGATCTGAAGCATATCCCCACCTAATTGTGTGGATTGCATGTACTTCAGCAAATGCATGTTGTATTTCAGCTTGCATTTGGAATGTGTGTCCAGGCTGTGTGTTGTAAACTATCAGGAGCTGTGAGAACTAAATGACTGTCAGCAAAGGATGCCAAAGGAATAAGACTATTTTATGTAGCAGAGAATTTCTAGTTTGCAGCTCTTGTGTATTTTCAGAAATTTTTACAGCCTCCACACATGAGCAAAGTAAACTTAATAGCTTATAAAAAATAAGTCATACATTTCTTGCAGTGGGAGTGCAAGTCCTACAATGGGATGGAGTCTAGTCAGAGGCCTGTAACTAGTGGAGACCCACAGGGATCTGTTCGATGTGTTCATCAGTGACCTGAGGAGGGGCATGGAGTGCACTGTCAGCAAGTTTGCTGATGATACAAAGCTGGGTGGAGTGGTTGAGACATCAGAAGGTTGTGCTGCCATTCAGTGGGTCTTGAACAGGCTGGAGGGTTGAGCAAGTGTAGAGTCTTGCACCTGGGCAAGAACAACCCCAGGTATCAATATAGACTGGGGACTGACCTGTTGGAAAGCAACAAAGAGGAAAAGGATCTGGGAGTTCCAGTGGATGAGAGGTTGACCATGAGCCAGCAATGTTCTCTTGTGGCCAGGGGGGCAATGCCATTCGGGGGTAGATTAGAAGGGCTGTGGTTAGTAGGTCAAGAGAGGTTCTCCTGCCCCTTGACGCTGCCTTGGTGAGGCCGCATCTGGAGTACTGTGTCCAGTTCTGGGCCCCCTGGTTCAAGAGGGACATAAAACTGATTGAGAGAGTCCAGTGCCACAAGGATGGTAAAGTGAACGGAACATCTCTCTTGCAAGGAGAGGCTCAGGGAGCTGGGAGTCTGCTGCTTGGAGGAGACTGAGAGGAGACCTTATCGATGTTTATAAATATGTAAAAGATTAGTGCCAAGGGGATGGAGCCAGGCTCTGCTCAGTGATGTCCAATGACAGGACAAGGGTCAATGGGTGGAAGTTGAGGCACAGGAAGTTCCACTGTGAGGGTGAAGGAACACTGGAACTGTCTGCCCAGGGGGTTGTGGAGTCTCCCTTTTTGGAGATACTCAAGACCTGCCTGGATGCATTCCTGTCTGATCTGGTCTAGGTGATCCTGCTCTGGCAGGGAGGTTGGACTGGATGATCTTTCAAGGTCTCTTCCAGCCCCTGACATTCTGTGATTTCTTTACTGTATATATACTTTGTCACTACACAGCACATGAGCCAAGGTTATTCAGGACTTCCCTCTATGCTGTCCTTGAAAGCACTTAGACAAGCATACTGCACTGCATACTGTATGTGTGGTAAGGGTGCATATTTAATCAAGACTAAGGTGATCTATCTCTGGACAAGAAAAGTAGTATGCTTTCATTTACAGGGGGAGATTTCACAGTGGAAGGCACCTTGAAGAAAACTGAATATGAGCTGAACTAAACTAACATAACAAGTGACCTTGAATAACATAATGTTTCCTTGAGACAGAGCACTGGAACAAGCTGCCCACAGAGTTTGTGAAGTCTCCTCTGGAGACTTTGAATACCCGCCTATATGCATTCCTGGATGCAGAGTACCATAGGTAATCCTGCTTTTGGCAGAGAGATTGGACTTGATGATCTCTGGAGGTCGCTTCCAACCTCTAATATTCTGATTCTGTGATCTGATAGAGAGGATTTGATACAAGCATGTGCATATGTGTTGGAACTTTTCTGTCATTTCCTCTTTTGTAGCACCCAGTGGGTCCTACTTAATCTACCCTTCATTGAGAATGGTTAAATGCAGCAAATCTTGCATTTCATTAGAGAGCAACACCTGAAATGCTATAAATTCTTAATTAAAAAGTCATTATCTATGGAACAATATCAACTTCTAAAAGGAGCCCTATAACAATTACAGTTATTGTTCTGCATGAGTCAATTTTAATGTGTAATGTATCAGGCCTCTAGTTTCAGCTTTATGTTCTGCATTGTTCTCTTCAAAGTTTTAGTAAGCTTTTATGTTATTTTAATTAATTTGAACATCATGTTATGAAACTGATGTAGCCATTATTTTTTTCCCCAGGCATCAGAGATGTTACTTACAAAAATGTGAAATGTCAGAATCTATTTTAGAAAGGAAAAAAATTATTTCTGGTAGAAGGAATTACAATAATGTATAGGACCAAAATAGTTTCTTTTTGTTACAAAATCCTTTTAATTTTTATTTTTAAATCATTTGAAAAGGGATTACTTTTTTTGGGGGGGTAGATTGAGCATAAATTAATTTCCTAGGTGATAAAATTAGTGAGATGTCTTACTGTTACATGTTGATGCTTTGAAACCTTAGATCCTTTTCCATGAAACTAATATACAAGTAATTTCTAGGACTTGTCACTTATATGTAACAAATCTTGGGTATATTTCACTGTGATTTGTTGACAGACTTAAAAAAAAAACTTAGTATTTCTTTTCCTTCAGGCTTTGAGGCTGTTGTGCAATTCAGCCTTTCTGCCTGATTGTTGTAAGAGAAAATCAGTATTAATTTGAAGTACTGGGATGCCAGTGCATCTGGATTAGGTCGATGCTCACCAATCTATGCAGCAGAAGTTTCAGACCTGGCATGAGTTGCAGTAAATGTTACTGTACTGGATGGTGCTGCTGTGTGCTTCAGCTGGAAAATAGTGGGAGGGGAAAACTAGACATGCAGAAAGCAACAACATTCTTATTTTGCTGCTGCAAGATGGACAAAGTGAGTTTGCTAGCAGAATGTGAAGATGTAGTGACCCTATACATGCACAGAAGTATCAGGATCAGGATCTGCATATTTCCTGGGAGAAGACTACCTTATGAAATCTAGAAAACTGTGGTAGTTCTATTTGGGCCTAATGGGTTTACTTCCAGAAAATGGTGTGTATGACTGCATGCACATGTATATTATTTCCCTCCTGCTCATCCAGCTTTTTCAGAGGCACATCTCTAAGCCCGTTCAGTAGAGGTGGCCGATTTTCTGACATACAGAACACTTGCAGCTCCCTCTTTTGTTTATGCTTTGTTCACTTTATTGCATTTACTTATCTGAAAGGTAGCACAGGCTGTGGTAGTAACATATATATGATGTAGTTACACTACACAGTAATTCACCTTCATTGCTGTGGCTGTTAGGAATTCTTCTGCCTTAGTCTACCCTCAAACTAACATGATATGGCTTTGTAATTAGTGTTTCCCTCCTAGGTATAATGACAAGACAAATAGACAAAAAGCAATGCTATTTCCAAAACAGTTTACACTTCTCCCATCTAATGACAAGAATTTGACTGGATTAAATCCTAAGTCAAAATGTCTTGATAGATGTAGGAACCATTGTACATTTAAAGATTGATTTATTTATTTCAGGGACGGCGACTCCACCACCTCCCCGGGCAGCCCATTCCAGTGTCCAATGACTCTCTCAGTGAAGAACTTTCTCCTCACCTCCAGCCTAAATCTCCCCTGGCACAGCCTGAGGCTGTGTCCTCTTGTTCTGGTGCTGGCCACCTGAGAGAAGAGAGCAACCTCGTCCTGGCCACAACCACCCCTCAGGTAATTGTAGACGGCAATAAGGTCACCCCTGAGCCTCCTCTTCTCCAGGCTAACCAATCCCAGCTCCCTCAGCCTCTCCTCGTAGGGCTGTGCTCAAGGCCTCTCCCCAGCCTCGTTGCCCTTCTCTGGACATGCTCAAGCATTTCAATGTCCCTCCTAAACTAGGGGGGCCCAGAACTGAACACAGTACTCAAGGTGTGGTCTAACCAGTGCAGAGTACAGGGGCAGAATGACCTCCCTGCTCCTGCTGACCACACCATTCCTGATGCAGGCCAGGATGCCATTGGCTCTCTTGGCCACCTGGGCACACTGCTTGTGCATTTATTTGTATTTTCATTGCATGTAAATAGAAGTAGCCTTTCAAAGTTTTTCTGTGTTTTCAAGAAGCCTGTAAACTCCCCCATGCCCCATGGAATTATGTCATAATTTATAGTTAATTCTACTTGAATACAAAGTAATTGCTAGATAATTTCCTTATGAATGAGGGAGAAATGCAAGGCCTTGTCTTATCTGAATAGCCAATCCTGTGAATGGGGTTCTACACATTAAAGAGTATATGTTCAAGTCCTTGCATTGCTGCTTTTAAGCTACTACTCCATAGCTGAGGCAGTTCAAGAAAAGGCTGGATGAGGCATGTAGTGCCGTGGTCTAGATTACTGGGTAGGGTTGGGTGATAGGTTGGAGTGGATGATCTTGGAGATCTCTTCCAACCTGGTTGATTCTATGATTGTCACTGTATGTCAGCAAGAGATGGATGCATCCTTAAATGCACCACATGACATCTTACAACCTGACTATAGCCTAAATTGAAGGTTGTTTTACCTGTCTGTAATGGTTGCTTTTTCTGAAGGACAGGGCCCAACTTGCTAAAGAAAACTTCTGTATCTCCTTTTAGATGAAAAGCTCTTGAATATTAATGTTTGTCCCTTCTTAATTCTGAGATTTGGAGATTTTAAGCCATAACAATGACAGATGTAACCTGCAGAGACTGTTCGATGCAGGGGCAAAGTTACACTTCCAGCTTCCACTCATCAACATTTGATTCTCTCTTAGAAGACTAACTCTTATCATTTATCTTGAAAAACGTGTTGGTAACATAGAAATGCCTTAATGATATTCATAAAGTTATCTTCCCAATAGAAAAGACCTTTTTTATCTTTCTTTTTAATCAAGTCATTAGCATAAAACTCAGATATAATCATACCAGACTGGAATTGGGGTTATGCCGTAGGCTAGCTGAATGGCATGATGATGTATAGCTGTCTCACAACTGTGCTTTTAACTCAGTAAGACTGGTCTTTAATTACATTTTAAATTTCATTTGAGACATTTGCAACATTATGTGAATTGCTCAGTAAATGCTCTCGTTCTAAGGACCAATAAAAGTTTTGCCTTGTGTCATGGGTTTAGCTAACTGAATCTGCCAATGAGTATTTGATACCATGATGAAGTCATGCCAACTTCAAAATGGAAGTGCTGGCTGGAGCAAAGTATAATAGGGCTTGAAGTTCAGATTATAACACGAGAGGCTTCCTGTTTCAGTTTGCTGCTTCCAGTTCTTAGGGTGTAGGTCTTCTTTGCTGGGCTGGCTGGGGTCTTGGGGAGTGTGGAGGTGGTTGTTTTATCTCTGCCTTCTGCTGCCGCTTCTGCTTTTGCTGTGCCTTTCTGTGAAACAGGCTAAGGTAACTGTACATCATATCATTTCATTAATCATCCTTGTGTCAACCCAGGGGTTTTTGTGTTACTTTCCCTCCTGGTTTGTGTTTGGAGTGCTTGCTTGTGAGAATGGGCTATCTCAAGCCAGGACATTTATGTATTGGGAGAGCAAATGTTTTAAATCTTCATGGATTGTTCCCCTCAAGATAAGTTTATTTGACCTCTTTGCCATTCTTAGTCCTGTGATATAGTTCTAGATTTATTCTATGTATTATAATGAAGTGAATACACATTTTTAACTGTGTAGAAAGCCACAACAGGCTGTTCAGCAGGATTTCTAGAAAATAATATTATGATACCTCTCATCATTTTACTTTATAGTTAATTTTAATAAAGAATTTCACTCTGAAATTCGTAGGCAAATCTGTACGTGATGGAGTTGCGGTTCAGCTCATTCTGAGTAACATGATCAAAAAGATGCTTTTCATTTTGCTATCTGCTCTTTTTAAAGGAATATATTTTCACACAGCTCCAGTGAGAAGCCATACATCAAAAATACAGCATACAGAGTTAACTGAAGTCTGACTGTAGGTCAGCTGAATTAAAGCCAGATTGATTTTTTTTCATCCTCTGCAGTTCCTTCATGCGTTTGAGCACATTGGAAAAAAATGAAAATGCATTAGTCTATATTTAGTCTATATTCTATTCTTCTTGATATGATGTTTAATGACAGCATACTTTTGCAAATATCTGAACACTTTATGAGATGAAATAGATCTTCCTACTTTATTCTTGTCAAGAAAAAAAAAGTTGACTTCATTTCAGAGAACAAATTGAAAGTATATAGATCTTTTTCTTGGGATACAGAGTCACAAAGAAAAGATCTGAAATATACCAACCAAAATGGAGTAAATATCTTTGCTGTCTTGCTTTTTTTGTCAGTGTGAGGCTCCTGCGTAGCTGGAATAAAGAATTAGGAGAAGTGTAGTCACTGGGAATGAGGAAAACCTCGAATAACAAACATTTGATAAGTGTCTCACTTTTCATGTTGATGACACATTTAACTAACTGTCCAGATTGATCATACTCCTATGTAGTATTCTGAATTAAACAGTTCTTATTTGATTTTATTTTCACAAATACGCATGTGTCAGGAGACAAAGATGTATAGACTATGAGGCACTTTTTCCTAAAAGCAAGAAAAATGTGGAAATGCCTTTTTGTTTGAATTGTGTTTAAAATACTCCATGTGTGCTAAAACACCAAGAAGGGACACATTTGAAAACTTAGTACTGTGGAGACATTTGATGTGCTTGTTCTTGCTGGAAAAAAGAAGGCAGCCGTTTCCATCCCCACCCTAAAAACTAAGCATTCTGTGCAGTAGGTAGTACCTATGATAATTCTTTCACTCATAAACAGATTTATAGGTTTTTTAAATGTGAGAGGATAATATAAGTATGCTGACATTAAAGCTAACATTTTACTGTCACCTTTATCCTTTCTTGCATGTTATTTACATCAAATTTGTGATACTTGACCTACCTTAAATAAAATCTCAAAATGCAAGCATGAATAGAAATAAATTTGGCAATAGATTATTCTTCAGTCAAGCAAACAAACCACTACTAACTGCTTCACTGGTTGATTGTCTATAGATGACCATAGATGAAGTAAAATAGTTGGATAAAAAAAATAGTTGCTATATTACACCAAAGACCTCCTGCTGTGTTCGTACATCTGTATGGCCCTCCTTAAAATTGCTCCACAGACAGTGCTAGTCACAGTCATGCAAGAAGTAGGTATTCACTGAAGGACCACAAATGATATTTGGAACAGCAGTAGGTTAAAAAGGACAATCTACTCATGATTCAGTGCACTTAAAATATCAAATAAAACCAATTCAATTATGAACACATCATCTAGGCAAGTTCTGTGCTTTGCTTCTTCAAAGTCATTCTAAGGAAAATTGCAAGCTTCCATTGGGGGCTATCTGTGATGCTCAGTTAGTGCTGGATCTTGCTCTCAAATGGTATAAATCACTTCCCCTTCCACATTTCATCCCAGCGCTCCCATTTCAGGTAGCAAGAAACCACCAGAACTAGATATCTTACTGTCCAAGTGTCTCAGGAGAAAGTGCAGAGCTTTATCATCTAGGTCATTTTTCTGTATGTGTCCTCCTTCGTTTGAAAGTAAAAGTACTTTTGTGTGTGTATGGCTACATATAGTGTCTGTGTGCTCATGTATGGATGTGTTTAAATTCTTATTTTAATGTTTATTCTTCTAAAGAGTTGGATTCAATCACTTTTCTCTACAAATGAATCTGATCTCGTGGAGCTGCAGCATGCAAACGTCTTGGAGAAGGGCAGCCAATGTACAAAGGCTGCATTGAGTGTGTGGGCAGGCAGGAATGCTGGTACCAGGCAGCTCTCTAAAGAATGTTCTTTTGGCAGAAAGAGCTGTGCTAAAAATGAGGGGGGAAAAGGCATTCAAAATGTAGAGCTGGGCTGCAGTTACCAAGTGCTAAAAAAGTTGGCTGTTCGACGTGAGCTGCCAGTTGCATATTCTAGGTCCTTGCTATTCCCAGGCCCTCCTACAGCCATGGCCCTGACCAGTATTTTGATAGAGCACAAAGTGGCTGTTTATTGCTATTGACTGCTGAGGCTTGTGCTCCAAAATGCATTCTGTCAACAGAATGTAAGTGAACTTGGCATTTTAAAGCTCAGCTGCTGCAGAAGCATAGACCTCTTGGAATTGTCATGCAGCAGGACCAGTGTTGCAGTCCCCAGCTCAAGCTGAAAATGTTGCACAGGAAGACGTATCATGTGAAGGTTAGATTTACCTGAGGTGCTGAGGGGTTTGTATTTTGGTTTGGGTTTATTTTCCTCCGTTAGCACAGTAAACACATCTTATTGTGCTGCCTGTCAAAGGCTAGACTTATAACTTTCTACATTTTGATCAATGTGGTTTGTATGGGGAAAGTCTTTCCTCAGTGCAAGTGGTCTTCACGTGAAAGGAAAAACAGCTGTGCATATGGTCCTTGGTTTTGCCATGTAAGGAGTTATCAAAATCTGTGCTCTGTGTTGCACTGAGGATTTTTCTACTTCTTTAAAGAAGTGCTACAAAACTTCTGTGATTTAAGAAATCACAGTTATTCTTTTCTCTTGCTCCCATAGGAACTACAGGCAGAAATAGATGCTCATACTGACATCTTTCACAACCTGGATGAAAACGGGCAGAAAATCCTGAGGTCCCTGGAAGGCTCTGAGGATGCAGCCCTGTTGCAGAGACGTCTGGATAACATGAACCTAAGATGGAGTGATCTTAGGAAGAAATCCCTCAACATTAGGTAGGACCTGCACATAAGATTGCACTTGCTGTGTCAGGTGGAATGCTGCATTTTACCAGAGCAAGGTTATAATTTGTTTCTGATAGCACTACTTTCGTCCTTTGTGAATGATTTGTGCTTCTTTGAATGTTGGCATAGCTTTCTAAGAATGATTAAGTTTTTGCTATGAAAATTATAATAGGAGATTAGAATTTGAGGCATATGATGAGATTTTGTAATTACAGGAAGAGGGATTAGCATGTTTTAACAGTAACTCTATCCCCTCTAAATGTAGCCTTTTTACTAGAGCTGGCTGTGACTTACCAATAATTTGTGAAAGTGATTAAATAGCCTATATTTAGTATAAATTTTATTTCTAAGTCTGTTATTTCCAGTGCAAAACTAAGAATAACCTCCCAAATGAAAAGACAAATCATTGAAGTTTTGAACTGTTGTCTGGAGAATGGATAGATTTGCCAAACTGAATCCAGGGGTTAAAGAAGTCCATAGGTGGTATCATCAGGGGGGAAACATCTGCTGTCATGGGAACATATAATAAATAGTAATGAAGTGGAGGTACAGCCTTCAATGGGCTGAAAATTTCTTTGCAAAACCAATTGTTCAGCAAGCTTCTTTTCAGAAATATGGCTCTGACAACAAGCAACCCAGCTTTGTTCCGTTCAGTCTTGGGTGTTTTTTCATATGCTCACTTGCTGTATGTTGGTGGTAGTTCAGCAGGCTACAAAAGGCAGAAATGTTTCTCAAAATAAAGTATGTTATGTTATCTTTTTTCTTTCAGCTCAGGCCCTGAGGGAAGCCAGTCTGTGTAATGACAAAAGCCATCCTCATAAAACCAATCATTAGCAATAAATGAAGGATGTGAGGTTTAAAAGATATCAATAGCTAAAGAAAAAGAGAGATGCATTCCTTTTGTTTGTTTTTTTTTGAGGAGCAAATGAAGATACATAACCTTAGGCTTTCCCAAGATTTCCTGCCTACAGAACTGGCCTCACCAGCAATATCTGCAACGAGGCAGTTTTGCCATAGCCTACAGTTGCCCAGTGAGAGCAGAGATGAAAAGGCAGCAAGGTCTATGCATTTCCTTCTGATGTTGCCTTTAAGTTCATAAAAGGAGAAAAAATTCCAGCAACTCCCATACCAGAGCAGCTGAGCTTTCTGTCAGCCTGTGGCTGGTTTATCCCTTTGCTTTCTCTTTCCGTGCCACTCCAGCTACCTGGTACGAGAGGCTGAAAACAAGCTGTAATCCATAGAGCTTTTCACGTACAGCTGCCCTTTGCATCAACAATTCTTCGTTTCCAAATCCAGACTAAGTAATAATGTCTTCAAAACACTGAGTCTGTATCTATTGTATTTCCTTGTAGACTGTTGAGTTAACCCTAAATAACTGAGCGCTCTGCAGATAAACCCAGAACCATTCTGTATGAAGTACAGAGGTAGAATTTTCACTGCCAGAAAATACCCAATTCCATGTGCAGTCCCTGAAAAAGTAACGTCTTATAAGTTAAACAGAAAATACATGAAATAAAAGATAATCTGTCTCAATTTTCTAGTACATTTTATCTCTTTAGTGTTATCTTCCACTGCTGTTGATCTGAATTACTAAGAGGAGTCCTTAAATTATCTGGAAATGAATTAATATTTTCTTCCCAACCAGCAATTGAAATATAGTACATTCATAAGTCTAGAAAGACAAATTTTGGTGTGCCTACGGTAGGAACAAAACCGAAGACCTGATTAGTGCAGTGATGTTTCAGTCACATATTTTCTCACTGCAAAAAGCAGTTGCTGGAAATTAGTGGCTCAGTACTTGATCCCAGTATTAAAAAAGACATTTACACATACACAGAGGAATTATTTAAAGGGTATCGTTATGGTGGAGACCTTTCTTTTGCACAAAGCAGTATTCAGCCTTTTAATTTTTCAAGTGATTCAGTTATTTTCATTCACTCTGTTTAAATGGCACTGACATTTGAGTAGTGTAAGGGGCTTCTATTTGCTTTAACAATTTCCTGGTTACTTTACTTTTTTAGGAGGAAAGGACAAGGAGCCATATGAATCTTGTGTGAGTTTGAGTGGTTTGTGTTGTGGTTTAGAGCAATACTTAACTCTTCTGTGAGTTAACTCTTGTCCTAGTAATCCTGAGTGATACCTTAGTTACTCTCATGCTAGTCCTGCATAATTATCAAGACTGTCAGTTCAACACAACTGTTACTACTGACAGGGAAAATGTTAAAATCAAAGCAAAACAAAAACCACAAACAAACAAAAAAAGGCAAATGAAACCCAACCAATTAAAACCACCAACAACAAAAAATTCAAAGCAACCAAAAGCCCCCACAAACATCCACAAAATCCCCACAAACAACAAAATAAAACCAATATAGTACCCAAACCAACAACAACAAAAAAGAAAACAAATACAAAACCTAACAAACAATCAACAGAAAACCAAACAAGCCACACACAGGCACACAAAAAAACTCCAAACAAAAACCCCCAAACAAACCAAATTACAAAATCAGACCCACAGATGGGAAAAAAAGAACATTTCAGTGTAGGATTGTGGAGCAAAATTTAAGTCAGAATCTAATTCGCAGCTCATGAAGCAATGCAACAATCTTTATGTTAATAAACAGCAAGATACTTCTCTGTAAATCAGCTTGTACAATGTGTTTTCCTGTTTTCACCACACCTGATTATACCTTGTATTTAATGCATACTTCAGGTCACATTTGGAGGCCAGCACAGACCAGTGGAAGCGTTTACATCTCTCTCTTCAGGAGCTTTTGGCATGGCTGCAGCTGAAGGAGGATGAGTTAAAACAACAAGCACCCATCGGTGGAGACCTTCCCACTGTACAGAAACAGAATGATATTCATAGGGTATGCTTTATTTAATTATTTTTTCAAATGATCTTTTGGTGATTGCCTTTTGGTTTTCAGGTTACTGACACACAAAGCAGCACTTGTTGGAAAAAGTAAGGTGCCTGCTAAAATACATTTTAGAGACAATGCAAACTGAACTTTTTGTATGAGAGTGGTAGCTACAGTTTTCAATCACAGCTGAGCAAAAAGCAGCCTGTTGCAGAATGGACTGTGTACTACCAGATGCTGCTCATTTTTGAAAAGCAGCACAGCTTCTTTATAGGCTAGCACATAGAGCTAGTTTTCAGAGCCAGAACAAATACTAACCTCTCTTGGAGAACAGTGCAGAGGAGAGGGGTCTGGGGGTCCTGGTGGATAGAAGGATGAGCACGAGACAGCAATGTGCTCTTGTGGCCAAGGCGGCCAATGGTATCTTGGGGTGGATTAGAAGGGGAGTGGTTAGTAGGTCAAGAGAGGTTCTCTTTCCCCTTTACTTTGCCCTAGTGAGGCCATATCTGGAGTATTGTGTCTAGTTCTGAGTCCCTCGGTGCAAGAAAGACCTCAGGGAACTGCTAGAAAGAGTCCAGCACAGAGCCACAAAGATGATGAAAGGAGTGGAGCAGCTGCCTTATGAAGAAAGGATGAAGAAGCTGAGTCTCTTTAGCTTGAAGAGGTGGAGAGTGAGGGGTGATCTCATTAATGTTTATAAATATGCAAAGGGCAAGCGTCAGGTGGATGGAGCCAGCCTCTACTCAGAGATGTCCAGTGATAAGACAAGGGGTGATGCATACAAGCTGGAGCATAGAAGGTTCAGCACTATCATAAGGGAAAACTTTCTGCTATGAGAGTAGCAAAACACTGGAACAGGCTGCTCCATTCGTGGGGTCTCCTTTTTTGGAGACATCAGAACTTGCCTGAATATGTTCCTGTGTGACCTGTGCTAATCACAGTGTCTTTTAATCATTCTGTGGTTCCTGTGTGACCTGTGCTAATCACACTGTGTCTTTTAATCATTCTGTGGTTTTCTTTGCTTTCCCAAGTGTCATATTAATGTTTTATTGAATCACGTTAATAATTGTGTGCTTGTTACTGTTGATCCCACTTAAATAACTTAGACATCATGCACATAGCCTGTTTTTTTTCTTTCACTAAGTTGCCACATGTTCTATGTAGTGATTGTATTTACAGGATAAGCAGCATTTATGAATATAGAAAGTAATTATTGCAAATTCCCTGGTAAATCTTTCCTGCAAAATCTATAGCAGCAGTGCCTAAGGAGTACAATTAGGGCTACAAAGATGATTAAGGGGCTGGAGCACTGCCCTGTGAGGAGAGACTGAGAGACCTGGGACATTTTGTTCTGATGAAGAGAAGACTTAGAGGGGATCTAATCAATGTTTATATATTGAGGGCTGGGAGTCAAGAGGGAGGGAACAAATTCTTCTCAGTTGCACTCTTAGGACAAGGGATAATGGGTGTAAACTACAGCACAGGAAGTTCCATCTCAACATGAGGAAAAACTTCTTTAATGTAAGGGTCATGAAGCACTGGAACAAGCTGCCCAGAGATGTGGTGGAGTCTCCTTCTCTGGAGACTTTCACAACCCATCTGGATGCGTTCCTGTGTGACCCTGAGCTGGATTCCGTCATCTTGCTCTGGCAGGGGATTGGACTCAATGATCTCTGGAGGTCCTTTTCAACCCCTAACATCCTGTGATCCTGTGACCTGCTTTTTTAATAGAGATTCGTGTTAGTTTTGCTATAACAACTCTTCTCATTATGCTTTCATCTTTCAATTTAAGCAATCTGTATTTCTCCATCTAAAGGAAATTAAGGACACTCATGAGGAGGCAGCAGAGGTCTGAGATAAACTGATCAATATGTACATTATGAAAATGGTGATCAGACTGCCATTACTACTGTGCTGTTGATGACAAATGGAGATGCTTAAATAAGTAGTTTACTTGGGTTTTTGTCAGGTTGTATATTACACATGTTCGATTTCCTCTACAGTCACCATGAAGTGTGGAAGAAGTTAAGGAATTAAATGAAATTAGCCTGAAATCATTAGGTGTAAATCAGCCATTCATTTAGCCTAATTCTACTTTCAGTGATGATCTGCACGTTATGAAGAGGTATTTATCAGGGCTCTAGACAGAGAATTTTTTTCTTCTTCCCCAAGAGAAGAGATAATGTCATTTATTGCTACTTATGATTTTTATTGGTAGCGTGCACATATTTCACAACAGAACTTTCATCAGAAAAACTGTCTTTGGCTTCATACAATAAGAACTTCTTTGGAATGGGATAGTATGAAATCAGCATTCATTATTTTTCATGCTGCTCTGTGCTGTTCCTTCAAGATCATGGTTTTTTTTTCCATTCTTGTGCTGAAACATTTTAATTCAGTTGGTAGAAGTCTGCAGATCAAAACTAGGAAAGGAGGTGAGAACTGTAAATATGCCTTAATACCACACTCTGTACTATTCTAAAACTCAGGGTTTACAAGCTGATCTCCTCCACCAGCTCCAGAATAGAAATTTTGAGGAGAAAGGAAAAAATAAAAAACAATGAACAAAAAAACCACCAAACCAAACCTACAAAACCATTTCACACATTCACAAGTAAATGCAAAATATACAAAGCCAGAAAGCTCCCATTAGCATTTCTCTGCTGTTTTGAGAAGATAGATGCCATGATTCCTGCTCAGGCTGCTCAGGGATGTAGGGTGCACATATGATTCGGTTATCCCTGTTCTGGTGCACAAGGAGCGTGGCTTTAAACCTCTTTTGGAAGTATAATGCTGCTAGATGTGGTTGGTATGGTTTCAGGCAAGGGCAGTACAGGCTGAAGAAAGATTATTTTGTGACCTTCTTATTGTTTGGATGTATACAAAACTAGGCTTGACACCACTACAGAGGTAGCTCTCAGTACAGCAGTAGTACTCATTCCCAAATACGTAATCCAAAGGGATTTCTGGCTCCAAGATCATCCAGTCCAACCTATCACACAGCCCTATCCAGTCAACTAGACCGTGGCACTAAGTGCCTCATCCAGGCTTTTCTTGAACACCTCCAGGGACAGCAACTCCACCGCCTCCCTGGGCAGCCCATTCCAATGCCAATCACTCTCTCTGGGAAGAACTTGCTCCAAACATCCAGCCTATACACCCCTATACTTGAGACTGTGTCCCCTCATTCTGTTGCTGGTTGTCTGGGAGAAGAGACTGGCCCTCACTTGACTACAACCTCCTTTCAGGTAGTTGCAGACAGCAATGAGATCACCCCTGAGCCTCCTTTTCTCTGGGCTGAGCAACCTCAGCTCCCTCAGCCTCTCCTCATAAGGCTGTGCTCCAGGCATGTGTGGGCAGAACAGATGTTTGTGCACATGCAGCCTATTTGACTGGTTTTGGTCACAGACAGTTCTGAGAAATACTTTGTTTTCAGAGGTGTTTATGAGGCATATTATGTTTTTAAGCTGTTATGCAGCTGTAATGTTTAAGATCCAATATAACTATTTGTGTAACTTTTAACACTATCAAATGAGAGCAAAGCACACAATTCATAAAGGAAGATTTTAAATTATGCTGTCTGCTGTCTTGAGCTGCAGATCTGCCACACTCTGGTGGGACAGAATGGTGTCACCCAAGGTGAGCACAAAGGCTAATTAAAGGAGAAGCTTTTCCTCCTTTAGAGGCAAGAAGAAGGCTTATTCTATTTCTTCTTTCCATTGCACTTCATGCAAGGGTCAAGTATGATTTATAAAACTTTCTAAACCTAAATATATGTGAGTTAAAGAATCTTAACACTGGAGCAACTCCATTCAGATTTTATACCAAGCAATGTACAGTGGTAGCTTGCTTGTTAGAATACAGTACTCTATTAAAATCACTGTTAGCTCTCAAGGGTTAACCTGATTGTTTTAAAACATTTATCAGAGATATTGATCAATCAGTGGATTCCTTCATGATAGCAATATTTAAGGTCCCATTGATGTCCATGACATGAAAACAGTATTTCTTTAACTTAGTTGTTTCCTTAAAAAAAAACCCACACTTTGCTAAAGGGTCTTCCTGATTCACAATTACAAACTTTATGGTTAATTCTGGAACACTTAAAAAGTTCATGTATTTACATGAGAACAGTGTAGTCATTTACTAAGTTTACTTTCCTGAAATGTATTAAGAATTTTTTACCCATGAATGAGTGCTCATGTTATAAACTGCAGATGTGGTTCTCACTTTTCTCTATTTCCTGCACACAGCATTTCGTATCAAATATAATTCCAAGTGCAATGAAATTCTTCATATTGATTTTATAATATTTCTTTAATTTGCATAGAAATGAATTTAACTGAATTGGTGGATTTATTAGGTGAGGAACCTATACAGTGCCTGGAGTAAAATACTTGTTTCCCACTCATGTCATATGCAGTATTGTGATTCGTGTTTCACTGCACTGTAATTATCTGTATATGCATTCAGTGATGTTTCCTAAATAGAGAAGAAAATGTTGAATTAAAATTACAGTAAGGAGCATTTAGTTAAATTCAATGTGGCATGTGAGAGACCCAATCCAATGTGCAAAAAATAAAGAAAGAAAAACAAACAACAAAACCCAACCAACCAAAAAGCCAAGCAAATGAAAAACCTCATAAAGCAAACCCTTTAAGGAAGAAAAATAGAAAAGCCACCACACACCACACCCACCCCCCCAAAAAAAAACACCAAACAAAAGCAAACTTCAAATACCACCTTAGCGAATCTTACTCATGATAGTTTCAAAAGCCAGGAATAGAAGAAAGGTAGTAAATGGAGCTGTCACTGCAGGCAAAAAAAAGTGCAAAAAGAAGAAAAGGCAAGAAAACAAGTGACAAAAAGCAGAAGAAAGGAAGAGATGAAAGGGAGAAATTTGAAAATAAGCAGAATATACAACCAAACAGTATTAGACACAGGGAATTTGATTAATAAATAGTGATTTGAGCAACTAAGAATTTGCTGTTTGAGTCACCGTCCCTGGAGGTGTTCAAGAAAAGTCTGGATGAGGCACTTAGTGCCATGATCTAGTTGACTGGCTAGGGATGGGGTGCTAGGTTGGCCTGGATGATCTTGGAGGTCTCTATGATTCTATTAATTTTCACTCATACATGCTTACATCTAAGCTAGATTATATTTCTGAATTTTCGCATGGGCCTTGATTCTACACTTCAGAAATCTCACTTCGTGTAGTTTTGGAAGAGATACATCTATATCACTACTGGAAAAGAGGGTTACGTGATTTAAGGTATTGGAATGTTTTTTGTAGTTGGCCCTGATGTTAATCAACAAAAGGAATCCCTCTTGCAGTGAAAATTTGATCAGGAACCTTGGGTACTTAGCAGAACACTGCCAGTATATTGCTTCTTGGGAATACAGTGTGTTTTCCCCCCTCTATGCTGTGCTCATGAGACGCCACTTGAAGTACTCTGTCCACTGGCTTTGCAACTGCTGTATAATAAAGCAAGCTATGGATGTGCTTGAGCATGTGTGGAGAAGGGCCATGAGGATGATCAGAGGGCTGCAGCATCTCTCCTGTGAGGACAGGCTTGAGAGAGTTGGGGCTCTTCAGTTTGGAGAGAATGCTCCAAGGAGACTTTATTTATATCTGAAGGGGGCCTACAAGAAAGCTGGTGAGGGACTTCTTAACAGTATCAAATAGGGATAGGAATGCAGGGAATGGATCCAAGCTAGAGAAGGACAGATTCAGATTGGATGTTAGAACTAAGTTTTTCACCATAAGGGTGGTGAGACACTGGAACAGCTCACCCCAGAAGGTGGTGGAACCCCCATCCCTGGATGTTTTTAAGGCCAAGCTGGATGTGACTCTATGCAAACTGATCTAGTGGAGGCTATCACTGCTTGTGGTGGGGGGGATTGGAATTATGTGGTCCTTGACATCCCTTTCAACCCTGACAATTCTAGGATTTTGTGATTTCAGGTTAAGCAAAAGCTGATTATCTCTTTTTCTTTCTTGATGTTTTCTTCCCCTTTATTTTAGCTACTTCTAATACACCCATGGAAGCTGTTGGAAATTTTGTTCATAAATTGATGAAAATGACGCCAGCACTCGGTCTTTCATTATATATCCACTTACAATAATTTTGTTTCATCCCTCAGACTTTCAAGAGGGAGCTCAAAACAAAAGAACCTGTTATCAGGAGTGCGCTTGAGACTGTACGAATCTTCTTAGCAGAGCAGCCCGCAGAGGGACTGGAGAAGCTCTACCCAGAGCCAAGAGGTAATTGAGGAAAGAGCAGGGTAATAACACATTGCTGGAAAAATCAGTGATGGTCAGCAATGATTAAATAAATTCTTCCAGCCGCTGCAGAAGCCTTCCTTATGCACTCCAAGCTGAATGTCAGTATTCAGAAACTTAGCTAAAAATAAAGATGAAAGAAACCCTTTAGTGATCCTTCTGAGCACTGTGGTACTAAATAGACATGCATATTTATAAGCAGATTGCAAAACTGGCTTTAAACCTTAAGGACATTTCTATAACTGTAGGCTCATCTAAAAGCTGCAGTGCAATCTGAAATTCAGCTTGTAGTTTCAGCACTACAGAAACTCCCAAATCTACTCAATTGTAGCATAAACAAAAAAAAAATCCCAGGGCTTGATATTTATGTATGTGCAGAATTATTTTGCTGCATAAGACATGGTAAATAAACTTCTAGGTACACCTTGCATGTTTGAAAATGGTATTTATAATAGATGTGTATTTTAGTGATCTGTATGGTGGCAAGATTTCAATCTGTTAAAAGATTTTCAAATGAGAGTGCATTAAGAAAATCAATTACACAGGTGTCTTTGGTTATGAACAGTTTCTCGCTTATCTTTGAACTTGCCCAAATGAGATGATTTTTCTTCTGAGACAGAATTTGTCTTAAAAGCTTTTTGGCTTTCACATTTAGAGCTGCCACCTGAGGAAAGGGCCCACCATGTCACTAAACTTCTCCAAAGGCAAGCAGATGAGGTCAGAACTGAGTGGGATAAACTGAATCTACAGTCTGCTGATTGGCAGAAGAAGATAGATGATGCCCTTGAAAGACTTCAAGGCCTTCAAGAGGCAATGGATGAACTGGACCTGAAGCTGCGCCAAGCTGAAGCATTCAAGGGATCCTGGCAGCCAGTGGGAGATCTACTAATTGACTCTCTGCAGGATCACTTAGAGAAAGTCAAGGTATGTGTCAAAATATATCACTATTTCAGAGTGTAAAGTAATTCACTTGTTCATTGTGTATCAATCTCCAAATCAAGAATTGCCTTTTGAAAGGAGAAATGTACAGCTTTTTGCCATAGTAACTTACAACTTAATCTTTTTTAAAAAGAATCATTTCAAAAGCACATACAAAGAATTTTATACTTTCTGTAGTTAAAATAGAAGCAATGTTGAGAATATATACACGGGTAAAAAAGCACTGCAGGAATGTCAGATAACCTTGGCAACTCTCACTGGTAGCAATAAGGTGAAAGGACTTGTGAAGGAACTGAAGGGAAAATCTGAAGCTGAGTGAGCTGTGGTTGTTTAGCCCGGAGAAGAGGAGACTCAGGTGGGAATTTATCACAGTCTACAACTACCTGAAGAGAAGTTGTAGCAAGGTGGGTTTCAGACTGTTCTCCCAGGCAGCATGTGACAAGATGAGAGGGCATGGCCTGAGGCTGCACCAGGGGAGGTTTAAATTGGATTTTAGGAAGCACTGCCTCATGGAAAGGGTGATCAGGCACTGGAATGGTCTGCCCAGGGAGTTGGTGGAGTTGTCATCCCTGGAGGTGTTTAAGGAAAGATTGGATATGGCACTTAGTGACATGTCTGGTCGATGTGGTGGTGTTAGGTCATAGGCTGTGACTCTGTGCAAGAAAAATCCAATGATTGGAATTAGATAAGATAAAAGTACACAAAATGAGCGCTGTTCTATATTAACTTTTTGTTAACATGATGAGTACATGCTGGTAGAGCAGAATTTAAATCATTTGAAGTACATTGTTTTGTTGTTTGGGCACAGTGGTGGTATTTATCATCTGTCTTACCTGATAGCTAGGTCTCATAACATAAGGTAGCTTAAAAAACTACCTGGAAAAGCTGTCATAGTTTTCTATAACTTAATGCTTATCTGCTCTTAGTAACTAATTTCCTCTCAATTACAATTTTTATATAGTTGTTATTTCATAAAATCATTGCTTATTTAGGATCTCACAAGGACTTGCCCTTTTCCAGCATGGCTTCCATGGCCAGACATTCTAAATACTGCAGTATTCCTTCAGCTAGAGCACAACAGAGGCAGTTGCCATTTTGATAAGAACAAAGTGCCTCTGTTCCATTCACATAAATGGGAGTCATCAGTCATTGTGAAAGAGGCCCGAGCTGACTCTTATTTTCTCTAGTAGTACATTAGAATCTAAGAAAGAGGAAAAAGAATGACTAATGACAAGAAAAGAAAGCTTTTAAAAGAAAAATCTGGTGTACTTCATACATATATATATAAAGTTCATGAGTTCTAATCACATACAAAGTTCAAGGAGTGTCCTGTACAAATATTACACAAGGCAAATGAAGTACTTAGTAGCTGAGGAACAGTTAGCTGCAAATTTTTTTGATCTTCATAAATGAACACAAATCTATTTATAAATTCTCAGAAAGTGCCTTTAATTATAGCCATGGATTATTTGTGCGTGTGTGTGAATTTGGAGTAGATATTCTGAACAAAAAGCACCCCACCTGAATTCCTGTGTAGCTTAATTCTAAATTCTGAATTCTAAAGTTGTGACCATAACTGTTGATTCCATAATTACAGTGATGAATCCTGTTATGGTTTAAAAAAGAGTAAACCAAAATCCATCCTGGAACGTGAAATTAATTCCTAATAGCAGCCATGACAAAAAAAGGAATCTTTCCAAAAGTATGAAATTCCAGAGGTCCTGTTCATCAGTGGATGTCTGTTTAATCCTTCTAAAGGCTTAATATTAGGGCCAGGTGGAAACTTAAGATTTTTTGCTTCAAGAATTAAAATGAGGTGCTTCTACCTACTCACTGATTCTTTTATCTCTGGTGTACCATACTTATATTTATGATGTAGGCTATCATAAGATCATACCATAAGATTATCAGCTAAATGACAAATAAATAAATCTACAGAATAGATTCATATTCTTTTAAATCATAACTTTTCATTGCATACATGACAATTATAGTCTGCTGGATGGTCACAGAGAGTGATGCTGTGCTTTCAGCACCTTCTAAGTGATCATAATAAGCTTAGGTAATACAAGAACACAGGAAGAGGTAATTGGTGGCAAGCAGCATGGCTTCACCAAGGACAAATCATGCCTGGTGAACGTGATGGCTTTTTGTGATGGAGTTACAGCATCAGTTGATAAGGGAAGAGGAACTGATATCTGCCTGATGATACTGTTCCTGCATGACATCCTGGTCACCAGATTGGAAAAGCACAGACTCAAGAGGTCAACCACTTGCTGGATAGGGAATTGGCTGGATGGGTGCACTTAATGTTACACTCAATGGCACAGTGTTCAAATGGAAATCAGTGACAAGTGGCATCCCTCAGGGGTTGGTATCTGGGCTCGTGTTGTTTACAACTTTGCCAGTGATGCGGACAAATGGGATTGAGTGCACCCTCAGAATGTTTGTGAATGACACCAAGCTGTGTGGTCCATTTGGCACGCTGGAAGGAAGAGATGTCATCGAGAGGGTCTTGGACAGGCTTGAGAGGTGGCCCCATATTTCAACTAAAAGGTAAATTTGAAGACACAAGTTACATAGCCTTCAGTTAAAAGTTATTAGTAAACAAAAAGGTTTTTTTTCTTTAGAAACTGCAGTATCAGCCAAACTTTATCAGATTTATGTATTATACGTATCTTGTCCTTCATCTCGTTTTGTTGATGCATATCACAGTTATTGATGATATTACAGTGTGATGAAGAGTAACTATTTCACTTCATGCATTTAAGCATCCCAGGCACTTTCTGAGCATGTCTTCAAAATACTGGTTGCATCTGCTTGCATTTCTTGCAAATCCTTTTCCTAACTGGAGTCATAGTGCCTTCCAAACCCAAGCTGATGAATAACTTCCTAAGGAATTAGTTTACCCAGTACCATTTGTCATTGTTCTCTTCAGTTATAGTTGTGGGAGCTCTTAAAGGTCATGGTGCAGCATTATACACATATGCACAAAATAACTAAACCTTGATTGGTATTAATGGATTATTTCTACAGATCCTTGATCTGTTATTAATGCACCAGTTGGTATTTGTCACATACCTACCCCAAAGAATATAACCCAGACTGCAGATTATCTATAACCAAAATAAACTTCCCTGCTGTCCTGTTATCTTCCTTTATTCCTCTCTCATGGAGAATCTTATCAGCAGACTGAAATATAGCATACTTCAAACTGTGACACCTTCAAGCTGCAACTGGATAGTTTTAGACTAGATATTAGGAAAAAAGAAAAATCACAGACAGAGTGGTCAGGCATTGGAATGGGCTGCCCAGGGTGGTGGTGGAATCAGTACATATCACACTTATACCTTCTCATCTTTTGTTGTCAGCCTTTAGTCAGTTGCTGAGAAATACTCATAGCAGTTAGTATCACAGAATATATCTGGTTGGAAGAGACCACAAAGATCATCCAGTCCAGCCTTCCACCCTAAACCATCTGTCTAAGTGCCATGTGAAGATGGTGACTCCACCACTGCCCTGGGCAAACCATTCCACTGTTTGAGAACCTTTCAGTGAAGAAATATTTAGTGACGTGGTGTAGTTGATTGGACAGGGCTGGGTGCTAGGTTGGACTGGATGATCTTGGAGGTCTCTTCCAACCTGGTTGATTCTATGATGATTCTAATATCCAGCCTAAACCTCCCCTGGTTCACTCTGTAACCATTTCCTCTAGTCCTGTCGCTTGTCATCAAGGAGGAGAAGCTAGCCCCTTCCTTGCTCCAACTTCCCATCAGGTAGTTGTAGAGATCAGTAAGGTGTCACAGAATCACAGAATTAACCAGGTTGGGAAAGAACCTCTAAGATCATCGAGTCTCAGTACCCATAGGAAGTTTTAGATTTTGATACTTTGATACTTTTACACTTCTAATGTTGTTTTTTTTTAAACTGGGAGCCATTATTTTGGGATGTTGTGAATGGAGTTTTGTGACCGAGAAAGCAATTATGGATTATCTGTTACTAACAGTAGTCAGCTACTTGAACATGCTTATGAGAGCACAACGTGGAGCAGTTTCTTATGCCAGTGATATCCTACCACATCACTGGGAGCATATAACTGCTTCAGTTTTGTGTCATACACAGCACTGTAAGTGAACAACAGAGCCTCTAGACTTCTTGGGGGACTGTAACTCCTTTCTCTCTCTCTCTCTTTGCTGTTTATTTTTAATCACAGTAAAATTGGTTTTAAAAATCCCCAAACAAACAAAAAACAGCACACACACGTGCAAAAAAAAAAGACATCAAAAAAAACCCCAACCAACCAAAAAACAAAAACAAAACCCAAGCCAAGACAACCAACCAATCAAAACAACAAAATAGTCCCATCCCAAAACTCAAGAGCAGGCAGTAGTGTCTGTGATTTCTCTAGTTTAAAAGAGAAGCACTTACCTGAACATCTGCCAAAAAAACCAAGCCTGAATTCTGTAGTACTATTTTCAACTAATGTTATTGCAACACAGAATTATTTTTTCTCCTTCATGCTCACAGAAATTGGGCACCTTGACTCAATATGATGATTGTTAGCTGTAAAAGCAGAACAGAATTTAGTGTGAAGTAATATTGCATTTTCACAGAAGCTTTAATATTGTTTCTTAAGAACTGGTTATTGTTCTGGGACTCATGGAAGGTTGACCATGAGTCAGCAATGTGTTCTTGTGGCCAAGAAGGCCAGTGCCATTCTGGGGTGTATTGGAAGGGCTGTGATTAGTTGGTTGAGAGAGGTTCTCCTCTGAAAGCTGAATCTGAAATATTGTGTCCAGTTCTGAGCCCCACAGTTCAAAAAGGATCTCATGGAACTATTTGAGAGAGTCCAATGCAGAGCCTCAAAAGTGATGAAGGGAATGGATCATATTCCTTACAAGAAGAAACTGAGGGAACAGGGGCTCTTTAGTTTGGAGAGGAGGAGTCTGAGAGGTGGCCTCGTTAATGTTTATAACTGTGTAATGGGTGAGTGCCAGGAGACTGAAGCCAGGCTCTGCTTGGTGATGCCCAGTGACAGGGCAAAGGGCAACGGGTAGAAGCTGAGGCACAGGACATTCCATGTGAACATGAGGAAAAATGTTTCCCCTGTGAGAGTGACAGAACAGTGGAACAGGCTGCCCAGGAGGGTCGTAGTGTCTCACTCTCTGGAGATATTTAAGATCTACCTGGACGCATTCCTGCGTGATCTGCTCTAGGTGCTTCTGTTCTAGGAGGGAGAGTTGGACTGGATGATCTTTCTAGATCCCTTCCATCTCCTAACATTCTGTGATTGTTGCAGCTGTACTTTTGCAGTTATGGATTTAGCAGTTAGATGGGAAGACTATGAAATTTGCTTAGAGATTATGGATTTTAACCTATTTAATGCAACAAGTGTATTCAGACAGGCTCTATGCTTTTGCCACAGCCTATTTACATTTTTCATACAAGTTCTACCGATTATTTTCTACAGAATTGTGAAACAAAGGCAATGAAAAATTCACATGAGGATTGCATAAGTAACCTCTTTTTTTTTCCTGTTTGTGATTTGTTTGGTTTTCTTTTTTCCTGAGGTGTCAGGCTTGAGTTATGTGCTGTTTATTTCAGACTCTCCTCAGCATAATTGACAATTGCAGTCAGTTGTATGTCACTGACAAATTTTCTTGCTGGAAAGTGTCATCCTGAAACTTCTTTCTAATTTGTAAACTGAGCAGAGTTTGCCATTATGCATAGATCACAAATGAACTGATCTGCCTATCATCTGCTCCAAAATTATTTCTCTATGTGCACTCAATCCTTTTGTCCCTAGACATCTCTTCACTGAATGAAACAAAAAAGCAATCCCTTAAGATAATTAGCTACATTTCAGTTGTGCCATGGAAAGAAAAGAAATAGATTTGGCAAAGTTATAATAATATATTATTACAACCATTCTAACAGTGAATCAGCAACCTCAATTACTGGAGAATGAATGAGCATAGGCAGCTCCTCTGAAAAAAAAAGGAGGGGAGAAAGCCTTATATATTCTTCCATATTTCATTTTCATACTCCTCAGCTACTGTCGTGCTGAGAAGAGGTGTTTGAAAAAGTGGACTCTAACAGTGGTATTGTAAGAGAACTTTTCTGTGACAACTGCCTACGATGGACATTCTGACAGCTTAAATTATTCAAAATGCTTGGGTAATGAATAACTTTTTACCCCTCCTGTAAAAAAAAAAACAAAACCAAAACAAACAAAAAAACCCCACAGATATTTTTGTTGGGAATTAGTGGAGGTCACATACAGGAAAATTAATTAATTGCATAAGACAATAGTTCACATTCATCTCCTCCTAGCAGTGAAGCTGTAGATTGGGCATGTAGAGATCAGTTTTAAATAAATCCATAGAAACTGCACAAGAAATAATTACCTTGAAGACACATGGAACAACCAGATTTGCCAACCAGATAGCAATAGCAGTACCAGATCCAAAGCAGCTTTTGATGGGATTGTGGTCTGATCCCTATGCTCCTGTTAATTTTTTTGCTGTGAAGTAAATTAAGCTCATGCAATCCAGTCTGTAAAGTAAAATGACATTGCACATACGGTGGCTTTTGAGATCTCCTTAATTCCCCTCCATACTGATGCATTCCATATACCTTAACAAAAGCAAAACCAACTAAACCCTACAAATAGCAAATAAAAAGGATAATATTTATGAGATGAAGATTTGAATTTACATCAACAGCAAATTACTGATGTTTTGAAGTAAAACAAGTGTTATTCTGAACTTGCTCTCATTTCAGTTTTGTGGTTTTTCCCCATTTCCTAGCTATATTCCTGCATTATTTCAACCCTGATTATGCTTCCACTTTCTAGCATATGTAATCACTTTTTCTTTATTTCATATGTAATTCTGTTTGGTTTCACTGCTGTTACAGAAATTTAAGAAGAAAACTTCTATTTAACAGTTGGCAGTAGACAAATCTACAGACATAAGTGCCCCTAAAATATTATTTAATCAATTTCAGCTCTCATAGATTAGGATATATTTTGACAATCTACAAGCATTACTCCCCACTATAGTTATACTCCCTTTTATTCTTAGATTTACACCCAACAAAACCACTAAACCATTCCACATACAGAGTTTTAGAGTGTGAACTCAGAACTGATTCAGTACTTTTAAACTGTGCATTTAAAATATAGCAGCAGCCATTGATTGACAGATGAATAGGCAACAAATTGCCTGCAGGGTAGGAGATGGAAGTATCAATGTTTTGTTCAGTGTAGCTCAAGTAATTGCTGTTACAAATGCTTCTCAAGTTTCCCTTTTTATGCATACATCATCCTGTGATAGGATCATGCAATAATTAAGTTGTCTCCTTAGACTACTTTGACTTTTGTTTGTTGAATTTAAAGCCAGTTGTTATCACTGAGGTCTGTAATCAATCTGAATTCATTCAGTCTGTTTCCTTAAGTAAGGAAAACTCCTAATAAGGAGCTCATAATAAGTTCTGTGCTAGATTCTGTGATTTTTAAAGTAAGTAATTCATAGAGAGTAGCTATTTCCTCCCAAATTCTTTGCCAGCTTTCCAGAAATCATACCCAAGAAAATTGGATATGTCTTCCAATACCCAAAGATATTCTACAGGAAGCCTGGAGAGGGATTTTTCATAAGGATAAATAGGGAGAGGACAAAGGGGAATGGTTTTAAGCAGAGGCAGAATAGTTTAGACTGGATCTTAGGAAGAAGTTTTTCAGTATGAGGGTGGTGAGACTGGAATAGGTTACCTAGGGAAGTTGTGGATGCCTGCTCGTTGCAGGTGTTCAAGACCAAGCTGGATGTGGCCTTGAGCAACTGAGTCTAGTTGAATGGCATCCCTGTCCATGTCAGGGAGATTGGAGTAGATAATGTCTAATGTCTCTTCCAACTCTTAGGTTATGACTTTATGAGACAACTTTTGTATGTGTAAGGTAGAACAATTTCCAGTCTACAAATAAGTAAGACACTATAAAAGAAGAATCACAGAAACATCCAGGCTGGAAAAGACTCTCAGGATCACCAAGTCCAACCTATAACCCCACTCTACAAAATTCACCTTAAACCACATCCCTAAGAACCACCTCCAAATAACCCTTAAACACATTCAGGATTGATGACTCCACCACCTCCCTGGGCAGCTCATTCCAGTGCCTGACCACTCTCTCTGTGAAAATCTTTTTCCTCATGTCCTATCTAATCCTACTCAGGCCGTTTCCTCTTGTTCTGTCTCCAGTTACCTGTGAGAAGAGCCCAGCAGCAGCCTCTCCACAATGCCCCTTCAGGTAGTTGTAGATGGCAATGAGGTCTCCCCTCAGCCTCCTCTTTTTCAGAGTAACCATCCTCACCTCCCTCAGTCACTCCTAGGAAGGAAGGGTGAAAGGAGAAGGACAGAAGGAACCACCAAACAAATAATAGGCTTTAATTAATTTTTGGGGAATCACAGCTAGTGCTGTGTGAAACAGCCTTTGTAGATCATTTTGCAAAAGAACCAGCAACTAAGAAAAGCTCCACCAGATTTAACAAGATTTGCATCAGATTTATGTTAATTGTATTATTAATGCTATTATCAAGAGAGCAAATTAAGTGTTTTCTTTTGGATTAAGGACCTTTGGGCTGAACAATGCTGTTAACTTTCCCTGCCAGGAAGTGCAGAAAAATTCCTCAATTCTAAAGACACAAAACTGGTGACAAGCAAAAAGTGGAAATCTTTTCTAACTCCAACCTAGATTGGTAGGGCATGCTGTTATTAGATCAACAGATTTCGTTTACAGCCAATTCTTTCCCTCTATGAACTCACCCTGCTGTTTTCAGTGGGAGCTCAGTTTGCACATCTGCAGGCAGAATTTGACTTTTTAAATATTGGTAATCTCTGATCTTAGTTTCTGATAGCCTGCTGAGAGAGCTGACTAATATATGTATAAAGACCTATCTATGGTTTTATGCCTCTGAAAGTCAGTTTGAGGTCAGTCCAGGACTGAGATTGCTCTTTAACAGGGTATCAGAAAGAAGAATAGAACTTGAGCTTTCAGGAGGAGAATTAAACATTACCTAAGTGGCATGGTAATTGCAGGGCCTCTAGAATTGAACATGTTTTTTTGTTGTTGTTTTTATAAGGATATAACTTATAAGCTTTGGTCTGATGATCAATTATTATCATTCCCAGGCATGACATTAAGTCAAACAAAGATGATCAGGGAGATGGAGCACCTCTTCTTGTTGGGGGCAGACTGAGACAGTTTGGGGTGTTCAGTCTGGAGAGGAGAAGGCTCCAAGGAGACCTTATTGTGGCCTTCCAGGATCTGAAGTGGGCTACAGGAAGGCTGGGGAGGGACTATTTAGGGTGTCAGGTAGTGATAGGACTAGGGGAAATGCAGCAAAACTAGAAGAAGTTCTTCACCATTAGTGTGGTGAGACAGTGGAACAGGTTGCCCAGGGAGGTGGTAGAAACACCATCCTTGGATGTTTTTAAGGCCAGGCTGGTTGTGGCTCTGAGCAGCCTGATCTAGTATGAGGAGTCCCTGCCCATGGTGGGGCATTGGAGCTTGATGATCGTTGAGGTCCCTTCCAGCCCTGACAATTCTACGAATCCATGATTTCACTTAGGCTTTTCTGAGTGAGTGTGGCTCAGGGAAATGGGTGACTAAAGGGAGGAAAAAAATATATCCAAGGAGTACTTTTAAGAGAAATTTGGTCTGCTATATTTAGCCTGCTGTTGAAATACTTCTACATCAAGCAAAAGGACTTGCATATAACCAGAGACATATGTGTATATCCAGTGAGAGGAAAAGGAGGAAGGTGTGATGGCATTTAATTTTAGTGTTTGCTTTCTGTGCAGAGTTGTTTTTTCTCCATTAAGAGAAACTTGGCAATATTAGACTAATGAAATTTTTTCTTAAAACTTTGACTGTCCTATTCCTGGTGTTGTAACTATCCAGTGTGCAGATACTGTAATGACAATATTACTGTAACATGGGCAAATCAATGAGCAGAACAAAATCAATTTATCAAGCTCATGTGCTGGTACACAGTAATTATTTAGGGACTGCTTGGAGCTGGGAGTGCAGTGAATGTTAAATTACCTGGGATGTTTATCAGCGACCCATTGTGCTATGCTTTTCTCATTTTAGGCTTTATATTTTTAAAGCCTGATAGAGTTTCATTTAATTTCTTTTTGTCTGAGGTTAACCCATAATAAAACCTCATAATTACCACTTAGGACTTTATAGGGCTTCTCGTGTTCCAGATTGCATGAGTTAATCTCAGCTCCTTTCTGAGACTGCAGTAGAAGTAATATTATCCCCAATTTGCAAACAGGACAGTTGAATCAGTGAAACTAATTTGTCCAGAGAGCAATGTCACTCAATTTATTTTTATTGTCTGTATTTTTTCACCTGCAAATTGTTTAGTTGGGTTTGATTATCCAGTGGATTAAGAATAACAATTTTCATCAGTTTCAGCTGAGCAGCCACAGCTACTCATTTTCCAGAAACATAGCCTGCCTTCCTTCAAGATATGACCACCCAGAAGGGTTTCAGCCTAAATGCCTGAGAAGATGGGCACAATTTCTCAGCCTATGCCTAGTGCTACTATAAAAACCTAAGACCTGTTTAATTTTATTTAACTGTTTCTATTTCAGCATTTTATTTTAACATTTTTTCCCCTAAATTAGCTTTTAGAAGTAAATTGGTTTTACTTACACTAAAATCTACTGTCAGAATTTAATTCCCTTGTCTGGCATTTTTGAAGCACATTCTTCTGTGATATAAGAAGTGTAGGAATTTCTACCTTGAGATTCTGACTTGGAATTTTCTCCCACTCCCACTTGTCAAGCATCTTAAAGCAGTGGTGAAAAGATTAGGATAGGAGTCATAATATTAATTCAAGAACTGGACAACATAGCTTCGAGCAAAACACTTGAATAGTCCATCTGGCTTGAATACTTCTGGATGTTAGAGACTGGATAGACTGCAAATAGCTCCTTCTGACCTTAAGGTCTATGAAAAACTTTGCCTCTCTTCCTAGAGGCAGTAATTGTGGACTTTATGAGGCTAAACATTATGAAGTAATTACATGACAAATATAAAGACATTGACATATTGTAAGTAAATAAGATGCAGGGGAGGGGAGAGGAGAAAATAAAGATTTATTTTAAAACATTGTTAGACAGGAGGAGGCTTTGAAACTTGTTGTTCAAACTGCTTTAATCTTACCTGGATGGCAGAATACAATCTGTGTCTTAAGATAAGCTTTTTAATGGCAATGCAAAGAATTGGTGTTTTGCCTCCTGAAGAGTCTGCCCGCTGATGTCTGGAAGCTTGAGGTGTTTTATAATATCATGATGCAGCCATTGCAATCTTTCCAGTTTAAAATGCTTTCTTTTTTTTTTTTTTTTTGTTTGTTTTATCAGTAAAATAAAACATTTGCCTTTAAAATGTCCTGCTGCTTTGCAAGGCAATAGAGATTTACTTTATAGCAACTTTTCTGATGACACGGAGACTGCCTGTGAGTCTCTGTTACCTGAAAGAACTTTTAGTATGGAACATGAGCTATTTAACCTTGTATACTCAGTGTACATTGTTCACAGTTTAACTAAAAGAGATAAAGAATGTTTTATTAATGGTTTCAAAATAGAGTTGGCTAAGGCTCCACAACTTAGAATCTTAGAATGGTGTAGGTTGGAAAAGACCTCAAAGGTCATCTAGAATCATAGAATCAGTCAGGGTTGGAAGGGACCACAAGAATCATTCAGTTCTAACCCCTCTGCCATGGGCAAGGACCCTAGATCAGGCTGACCAGAGCCTCATCCAGCCTGGCCTTAAACACCTCCAGGGATGGAGCCTCAACCACATCCCTGGACAGCCCATTCCAGGCTCTCACCACTCCCATGCTGAACAACTTCCTCCTCGCATCCAGTCTGAATCTCCCCATCTCCAGCTTTGCTCCATTCCCTCTAGTCCTATCACTCCCTGGTAGCCTAAAAAGTCCCTTTGCAGCTTTTTTGTAGCCTCCCTTCAGATACTGGAAGGCCACAATAAGGTCACCTCAGAGCCTCCTCTTCTCCAGACTGAACAGCCCCAACTCTTCCAGACTGTCCTCATAGGAGAGGTTCTCCAGCCCTCTGAGCATCCTCATGGCCTTTCTCCGGACACGCTCCAGTACGTCCACATCTCTCTTATAATAGGGGCTCCAGAACTGGATGCAGTACTCCAGGTGGGGCCTCACTGGAGCGAAGTAAGGGGGAAATCCAGTTCCAACTCCCCACCATAGGCAGGAACACTTCCCACTAGAACAGGTCGATGAAGGCCTCATGCAACACCTTGAACATCTCCAGGGAGGGAGCATCCACAACCTCCCTGGGCAACCTATTCCAGTGTTTCACCACCTAAGCATATATATATTTTTGAGTACTTCTAACTTTAAGAATGCTAAATGAAGCCATACTAAAGGAAACATTCCCTTTGTAATCATTCCTTCATGTGTTAGAAATGCTTTAAGTTACCTACAGTTCCTAGGCACTTGATCTCTTGGTTGCTAGATTCACTTCTTGATTGCAAAGTAACTCAGTGTGATCGTGGGGAAAAATAGGTGCAGAACTGTTTGTGAACACTTCAGCAGCAGTGGATTCTGCCACACTATCATGGAGCTAAATTTGCTCATTTGCTTTTCCCTCTCCATGGAGGAGGACACCAGTTCTAAATAAATGGCAAAGCGATAGCATAGGTTGAAGAAAAAGAAGTTAAAAAATCAAGAATTCATAGTAAGAATTTCAGGTTCTGTGCATTTGTGTATTAGTATGCTTCTGTTTATTCAATTAGACATCCTAATTTTTAAATTATTTTTTATCTTAGTTTATTTTTTATTTTATTGGGGTTATTTCATATATATATAGCAGTGCAACAGCTCATAGCTTTTCCCCTTGAAAGTTCAGAAAATAAGAAAATTATTAGAATAATGGAGTTGTAGAATGGTCTGGATTGGAAGAGACGTGCAAAGGTCTAGTCCAGCTCCCTCTGCAGTCACTAGGAGCATCCTCAACTAGATCAGGCTGCCCAGAGCCCTGTTGAACCTCACCTTGAATATCTTGAGGGGTGTAGCCTCAACCACCTCTCTGGGCAACCTGTTCCAGTGCTCAACCACCTTCATTGTAATGAACTTTTTCCTAACATCCAATTTAAACCTACTCTTCTCTAATTTCAAAGCATTGTCATGGGCTGCCCAGGGAGGTGGTGGAGGCACCATCCCTGGAGGTGCTCAAGAAAAGCCTGGATGAGGCACTTGGTGCCATGGTCTAGTTGACTGGCTAGGGCTGGGTGCTAGGTTGGACTGGATGATCTTGGAGGTCTCTTCCAACCTGGTTGATTCTATGATCCTATCACTGCAGATCTTTGTCAACAGTGTCATAGACCCCTTCAGGCCCTGGAAGGCTGCTGTTAGGTCTTCCTGGAACCTTGTCTTCTCCAGGCTGAACAACTCCAGCTCCCTCACCCTGTCCTCATAGAAGAGGTGTTCCAACCTCCTGACCGTATTTGTGGCCTGACATTAGTTGATTTTTCATTTGTTCTATTCAAATTTGCATATCCTTATTTTTCAGGAAACACTGAATTGCTCTTCCAATTCAGAATGGGGTAGGGCTTAAAGGACATTTGATTTTCTTTCTCCCCTGATGTCTTCTATTAGAACTATTTTTATCGCAGAAGAGGATTTATATTCTACTCTAGCACATTCTTGCTTGGCCTTGCTTCTGAGTTTATAAAAATATATAGGATGGAAAATTAAATCAGCTAAAATCCATTTTTTTCCAGCACTGCCTGTCCCCAGGTGCACTAGAATCAAATACAAATACAGAATGAGTTTAAAAGGAAGCTAAGTGTAGCATATTGAGCTTCCAGCTGACAATCCCAGAATTCACTGAAATTTGAATCAGAACACAGTCAACCCATCAGTGAAGAGGCAGATTCATTCTGAGTGAAAAAGATGGAGGCTGCTAAATTGTCCTAGGCAGAGCCCTGCAAGGTTTGAAATATCAATCTGAATATACACTCCGACTTGTTAATACCTCTCAACTTGGACACTGAGAAATACCAGTGCTGGGAATATGCTGCATCCCAGATGTAGGATGGCAGCTCACCTTACTGTGCAAATGAGTCCTGCTCTGATTTCACTGCTGCTGGTGTAAGAAGCTCTCACAACACAAATTCTTCTGCCACGGGAGAGCTTTTCTCCCTAAACCATGTCATATTTTCGTCATGCTGCCAGATGTCCTTTTGTGTCTCTTTCACTGATTGTGAGAATGAGGTTTAACACAGACCTATGCTAGCAGGAGACCCTTCTGTATGAGGGAGCTCTTCAAGAAAATGCCAGACTGGCATGAGGCTGCCAGCCTACAAAAGTGCTGCTCATTAACCAGTGAAACAGGCTTGCTTTCTAGGCACTGTTGGCCTCTTCTTAAAATCTGTTTCATATTAGGTGTCAGAAACATCCATGTTTGAACATACAAGGGAATGCACTTTTCATACCCATAATTCTGGACATACCTATGTCCTGATGCAGTGACAAGTGCAAAATGATTTGATGAATGTTATTGCAAGGCTACTCTATTGTCTTTGAAACATCAGGGCAACAGAGATAGATTCCTGCATCCTGGAAAAAAAAAGCAAATGTCCCTCTTCAAGAAGTACACAAAACAGGACCCAGAGAGCTACTGGTCACTCAGCCTCACCTCAGTTTTTTGTAAGGTGATGGAGCAGCTAATCCTTGAATGCATATGAAGGACAAGACAGTCTTGTTGTAGGGAAGTCACTAGTTGGGGCATCACAGTGGTTGATACCAGGGCAGTATCATTTAACATCTGCTCTAATGAACTAGAGCTTGGGTCAGAATGCAGCCTCAGTAAGCAAAAAGATGCTACAATAGTGGCCAATACACCAGATGGCTGTGCTGCCATTCAGAGGGAAGGTGACGGTATGGAGAATTACACTGAGAGGAATCTCATGGAGTTCAGCAAGGAGAAATGCTAAATTCTGTGTTCTGGGAAAAACAACCCCAGGCAGCTGTACACACTAGGGGCCAGTCACCCAGAAAACATCTCTGCGGAATCAGAGCCTTGGGGGCTCTGACAAAAAAGATAACTGTAAGCCAGAAATACATCTTCACAGCAAAGAAGGCCAACAGCACTCTGGGCTTCATCAAGCAGAGCATTGCCAACAGTTTGGGGAAGGTGAACCTTCCCCTTGGCTCAACCCTGGTGAGCTCAACATCTGGAGTGCCAAGTCTAGTTCTCGGCTCCCTGGTACAAGAGAGATATGGACTTTGCTGGCATAAGTCCAGTGCAGGGCCACAAATATGATTACCGAGCTGAAGATACTTTCTACAAGGAGAGGCTGAGAGAACTGTGGCTGCTTAGCCTTGAGAAAAGCAACTTGAGATCTTATCAGTGTGTATAAAATACCTGGTTGGAAGAAATGAAGAAGTGAAAGATGGGTTCTTAATACTGTCCACAGATAGAATAAGAGGGAATGGACACAAATTAAAAACCTTGAAATTCCATCTGAATAAAAGGGGACACCTGTGAGTGCTAAGATGATGGTGTGATGAGTTAGAGTGGATCCCTCCCCCAATAACTTGTTATAAACCTTCCCCAGAGAGAGGAAAATCACAACTCAGAATCTGGAAAGCCAGAAAAATGAAATTGTGTTTTTGCAGTTTATACTAAATATAACAGTATAGACAGAATAAACTACTATGGAATATAGTAACCTTAAAGAAGGTGGAGATGGGGACAAGCAGCGGTGAAGCAGCAAAGCAGCAGCCAAAACAGAGGCAGGGGAAGATAGCAGCCAGTGCAGCAAAAGCAGCACAAGCAGCAAAGGGGAAGATACAAGCTGTGCTTCCACACATAAAGGTTTTGATGCTCCAATGAAATGATACTGCAGCTCCATTGCTGCTATTTTGTGGCCTATCCCTGGAATGTTCACCTCTTCATTTAGAGACTCCAGGACTCTTCCACTTCTAAGTTTCTCTGTTCCTGTTTTTTTATGTCTGAGGTAGAAATCTAGCCCAAATGGCCATGACTGGAATAGGTTGCCCAGAATTCTATCCTTGGAGATGTCTAAAATCTGACTGGACAGGACCCTGAGGAACTTGCATTTCACCTGTCCTGGTCTGAGTAGGGTGGCTGGACTAGATATTCTTAAGATGTGCCTTGAAACTTCATCATTCTGTGACTCTGTGTTTCTGCAATAACTCTATTTTAGGAGTTCTGGATCTGGTACTTGATTTTTCATTTCCTTTCAGAGATAATTAAAGTTACTAGTATGTTAAATGAAATTACATGCTATAATAATTCATTAAATCTTCTTGGGCTATAAACTTTCCACAAAATCATCAATACAATAAAACCATATTACTGATCCATAAAAACAAGAGATTGATTGCAATTTGCTAATTACTTGTTAGGGTTTTTTCTACATAGAACTATTTTTTTTTTTGTTATTTTTTTCCTTTCTGTTTTTCCTTTTTCCTTTTCCCTTTTCCTTTTTTTTTTTTTTTTTCACCTGAAAGGAGCCTACAAGAAGTCTGGAAAGGGACTTTTATAAAGGCCTGTAGAGACAGGACAAGGGACAGTGGTTTTAAATTAGAGAAGAACAGATTTAGGTTGGATGTTAAGAGAAAGTTGTCTACCATGAGGGTGGTGGAACATTAGAACAGCTTGCCTGGGGAGATAGTCGAGGACCTCATCCCTGGAGATACTCAAGGAGAGGCTTGACAGGACTCTGGGCAGTGTGATCTAGTGGAGAGTGTCCCTGTTTACTGCAAGGAGGTTGGACTAGATAACCTTTGGAAGGCCCTTCCATCTAAAACTGTTCTATGATTATACCAAATTGCCTTGGGTATCTGTGTCTGCTTCAGCCAAGAAAAAATAAGGCAGAGACTAATTTCTAAAAGCTAGTGTTTAGTGTTTAAGGCATTTGATGTACTGGTGAAATGCACTTCTCTTTCCAACATAAGAAGGGTACAACTGCATAGGTAGCATTAAGCTTCATGGTGCCTCCTTCCAAGCATGTGGGAAATGTCACTAAGTCTTGATCTTTGCTGATCTGTTCAGGATGAGGTCAATTTGTTTGGAAAACAATACTGCGCTATAGTTGTAGAGTAATTGTTTATACATGATTTTACAGAGATTTTTCTCAACTTGTAAGCAGAAGTCTGAGTGTTAAAGCTAAGTGAAGGACAAAAGAAACACAAAGAAATAATCTACTTCCAAGCTCTTTTTCATTATAGAAATATATCAGATAAGAAGTACCCAGGAGGAATAGTGACTGTATTCTAAATCATAATTGAAAAGCTCAATTACTTGTTTAAACTTTGGAGTTGAACAATTGAATAATGATTGCAAATAAGTATTTGTTAGATAGTATCTGTTTATTTAACACAGTTTTAAAGACAAATACAGCCAAATGTGGTCTTAATACTATTGAGATGCATATAAGAATACATGGCTTGGTATATGTCATACCAAGGGGAAAAGGATCTGGGGGTCCTAGTGGATGGGAAGTTGACCATAAACCAGCAATGTGCTCTCGTGGCCAAGAAGGCCAGTGCCATCCTGGGCTGTATTAGAAAGAGTGTGGCTAGTTGGTCAAGAGAGATTCTCCTCCCTCTCTACCCTGGTGCAGCTGCATCTGGAATATAGTGTCCAGTTCTGGGCCCCTCAGTTCAGGAAGGACCTCAGGGAACTGCTTTAAAGTGTCGAATAGAGAGCCTCAAAAATGATGGAGTGGAACATCTTCCTTATGAGGAGAGACTGAGGGAGCTGGGGCTCTTTAGCTTGGAGAAGAGGAGACTGAGGACTGACCTCATTCATAAACATGTAAAGGGTGAGTCCTAGATGGAGTCAGGCTTTGCTTGGTGATGCCCAATGATAGGACAAGGGGCAGTGGGTGGAAGTTGAGGCATAGGAAGTTCCAAAGAAACACAAGGTAAAAAAATTTCACTGTGAGGGTGATGTAACACTGGAACAGGCTGCCCAGGGAGGTTGTGTAGTCTCCCTCTCTGGAGATACTCAAGACCTGCCTGTATGCATTCCTGTGTGATCTGCTGTAGGTGCTCCTCCTCTGGCAGAGGGGCTGGACTAGATAATATTTCTAAGTCACTTCCAACCCCTAACATTCTGTGTTTCTGTGATACTTCTATTTTCCTTCTATCAGTGTGGTGAATACTAAACAACATATTCTTGCCTGATTCAACTGCATAATTGCTATTTGTTCTGAGAAGGCATTCAGGTTGTCTGTCCTGGCCTACATCTGAACAGATATGGTAGGTGTTTGAATCAGTAGGAATAAACATAGGGAGAGTAAAATGCAAGTTTAATGACCCGTTCTCTTTTACAATAGCAAGCAATAAATGAAAGCCAGCCTGTATTTTTTTTTCTCTGTGCATAAGGAACAAGTACTGTTCTGAGCAAACATTTCATCTTCAGGGTGCATTTTCCAAGTGGCATAGTGGGATTTAGTCACACTATTTCATTAAATCCAGTGAGCCAGAAGCACTTGATTTAATTTTGTTTGAATTCCTGAACTCTGTGTTTTTCACTTGTTAGTAAGCTGTTGTACATGTAGTAGAGAGAGAGAGAGGGGTTAAGAAATGGGAAGTGTGCATTACAGAGTCAATGTTCCTTCCTGAATTCTCAGCTATGAATGTTATGATTGAAATTCCCTGAAGGTATCTAATATTTCTAATGTTATTGAAAAAAGCTTGTTTACTATTTATTTACTCTTCCACTCAAATGATTCATGAATTTCCTTTCACATTTCATGGAACTGATTAATGGAGCCTGAAAAAAAAAAATATAGGCTTTTCACAGCATTAACAAAAGTCATCTCCTTTTGGTGAATTTTTAAGTACAAAGACCTAGATTTTTCTATTTTGTGTCTCTCCTGAACATCTTTCAAAGACAAAGCCAGTGGGTTTCCATGTGGTAGGCATCAGTAAATAAAAGAAAGGTGTCATGGAGGCAGGGAATTAATGTGGCTGAGTCAGGAATTATAAAAATAGAATTATTTTATGTTCCTGGAACCTCCACCCCCAAATTATATAAAAATTAGTTTAAGTTTATTTACAGATTCAGTTCAATTGGGAATTTCTTCCAAAAAAAAGGATATTATAGACAAACTTAGCTAGGAAGTCAGGAAAAGGAGAAGGCTAAGCTATAAACTCAGCTTTACACCACTATCAATCAGGCTGAGCAGAAGATTAAGGGAACAGCAGTTCTTACTCATGGAGGTGAAATAGGCATTCGGCAGTGATCCCTTGCTGGATTCCTCTGTGGAAGCAGCCTCCTGACACTGCAGGCAATATCCAATAGTGTATGTCCACGTAGCAGAATCCCAAGGTGAGAGGCAGAGCCACCAAACTCAGACCTATCTTGAGCACTTCTTCCACAAGTGGGACGATTGTGGAACAATGTTGCCTTCACAGTGGCAAGGGAGAACCAAAACTGCTAGTGTTCCCCAGTCCAGGAGGCAGCCAGGAAGTTGGCTGCTGATATGGTCTGAGAGTAGCCAGCGCAAGTGCCACCCGCAGCTCTCTCAAAGGGCCCCAGGGCTTGGCAAGCCTGCAAGTTTGCACAGAAGGTTGCATAAGTGATGAGAACCATCCAAAAGCAGGGACAGTGTAAAACCAAGAGCCATGTAAAAAGATAGGAGCCGTCCAAGACTGGAGGTGGTCCAGTCATGGCAGGAACCTGTCTTATCCACCAATCTATCAGGAGCTCTTTCTCAAGGCGAGGACCTCTCAAAGCAGGAACCTCTCAAGGCGGGAACCTTTTTACCTTCTCCCTTGCTCTATTTATCCTTTTTTAGATGCATTTTATGGCACAAAAACCCAGCCAACCACCAGCCTAATTCCAGCATGGGCCTCCACACGGGCCAGCCCAAGGTGCCTTTTGCTGTTCCACCTTCAAGCAGTTTTCATGCCACCTTCTCCCATTCAAACCCATTGCTGGGGGGAGAGGGGGAAGAAAGGAATTTGGGGTACCCCCAGGGCAAAAGGAAAAAAAAAAACACAAATATATAATGAGAAATGTGGAGGGAAGGACGTCTTCAAAAATCCTAATCATATTTAAACAAATAATCAGATCTTCCTTAATAGAGTTCATATTTTGGAAAGAGATAAGGCCTATGTGGTTGTTTCTAACTGCCTTGGGACAAGAAAAGCACAAGCAAGTGTAATGGAAGACAACAGAGTCAATGATCTGCAAATAGTTTGGGGGATCTTAGCCTGCATATTCTAAAACATGTAAGAAACCATCCTGCAATTGCACTGTCTCAAAATCCTCTTGGATTTGATATTCCAGCCCTAAATGGAAAATTCGCAGTGTTAGGAAACACCAAGAGAATAACCAGTAAGGAAGAGATTTGGCTTGAGCAGTACAAGTTCAAAGCACTGCTATCATAATAGAGAGCATTATGGACCAAAGGTCAGCATTTCTGCAGGGACAAAAAATAATCCTCAACAAAATCTACTATAGCAATGTTCAGTTTTCAGCAAGGAAACTGCACACAAATGAGTACGCCTGCTAAAAAGGAACCAAAAGAGCTAAGTGTGTGAGGACAGCATGGAGACACCACACTGGAAACTGAAACGAATCCTTGTTATCAAAATGGACTCTTAGAACACCTAGTAAGGTGCAGTGTCTAAAGAAAGGAATAAAGCAAGTTATTTAAAGAAAAAAGCAAAAGCAAAACCAAAAAAGGGCTCCACACCAAGCATAAAAAAACCAACCACAGCCAAAACAACCAAATTGTCATAATTAAGAATGCCAAATCTTCAGAACCAGATGGCTATTCAGTTAAATGCTCTAATGGAAATATAAAATAACTGTAAATGTTAACAGTATTTGCTTGTTTTACATTATTTTTTTGTGGGGAATGGTAGGGAGAAAAGGTGATGATAGTTTTTAAACAGTGCATCCAGTCAGGCCTGTGGACCAGCAAATCTGTGGAAGAATCAATGGTAGAAGAGACGAGAATGTAGCATTTGTAGAAGTAGGTGAGCTTTACCTCTCCTAGTGTACTTTGAAGGAAACATGAACATATAAATAAGAGAGGACAGATCATTTGATATTCCACAAGGATTTTCAAAAGCTCTTCTGGAGAAAAAAAACAAACCAACTCCCTGTGCAATAACTGAGAAAGTCTTAGTGTGAGGTGATAAGCACTTATCTGGTTATATCCTGTGTAAGATGGAAAACAAAAAAGCAAAGGTCAGTTTTCCCACCAAGGGAGATGATTGTGTTCCAGAAGGTCTAAGTCTGCTTAAATAAACTGCAAAGGAAAATTAATAATGCAGGGGAATATTTTAGTGATGATCCAAACCTATCCAAGGTACTTAAGACAAGGATAGATTACAAAAAAAATATAGAAAAGCTTCACAGTACTACAGCAAAGAGGTGGTGAAGAAATCAGGTGCTGATAAATGTCACACAAAGCATGTGGAAATGTTTATGTGCACAGTAATGAGCGAGCTCTACTTTAGCCCTTTTAAACATTCCTTCAGCACTCAAGAAAGAGACCCCAGAATCATGACAGTCTTCTGAAAACATCACTTCTATACTCAGGACTGTTCAGGAAACCAGTGAAATGCTAGGAAATACTGAAAACCACAGAAAATCTCATGATGCCACTTGTAGGGACTTGTTAGGCAGTGATTTGCATCCCAGTCTAAAAAGGGTTAACACAGATTAGTTAGCAGGTAGATAGAATAAATGGAATATGAGTGGGGTTTGTCTTGTGTAATTTCACATCTGCCAGATAGTTGTCTAGGCTCACATATAGTCAGTGAAAATCTGTTCATTTCAGTTGTTGCAATTCAGAACATAATCTGTGCCATACTATAGTAATTATAGGATTATAAAATTATAGCATTAATTATAGGTTATAGAACATAAACTTATGTTCAACCCCTGCTTTTGATTTATGGGTGAATGGAAAGGGACAACATGGTGAGTTACTTAGATGTAGAATCAATCACAGAATCAGTCAGGGTTGGAAGGGACCACGAAGATCACCTAGTTCCAACACCCCTGCCATGGGCAGGGACACCCTACCCTAGAGCAGGCTGGACAGAGCCCCATCCAGCCTGGCCTTAAACACCTCCAGGGATGGAGCCTCAACCACCTCCCTGGACAACCCATTCCAGCCTCTCACCACTCTCATGCTGAACAGCTTCCTCCTCATGTCCAATCTGAATCTCCCCACCTCCAGCTTTGCTCCATTCCCCCTAGTCCTGTCACTCCCCGGTAGCCTAAAAAATCCCTCCCCAGCTTTTTTGTAGGCCCCCTTCGGATACTGGAAGGCCACAAGAAGGTTGCCTCGGAGCCTCCTCTTCTCCAGACTAAACAACCTCAACTCTTTCAGTCTGTCCTCACAGCCCTCTGATCATCCTCATGGCCCTTCTCTGGACACACTCCAGCATGTCCACATCCCACTTATAATAGGGGCTCCAGAACTGGATGCAGTACTCCAGGTGGGGTCTCAGTGGGGTGGAGTAGAGGGGGAGAATCACCTCCTTATAGATATCTCTGATAGATATCCAGATATAATCAACTGTATCTGAGTCTCTGTATCTTAAACGTAGAAGAAAGAAAAATAAAATAGAATTGTAAAATCCTAGAATGGTTTAGGTTGGAAGATCATCCAGTTCCAACCCCCTGCCATAGGCAGTGACACCTCATGCTAGAAGAGGTCGCTCAAGGCCTCATCCAACCTGGCCTTGAACACCTCTGGGGAGGGAGAATCCACAACCTTCCTGGGAGCATTTAGATAATCTGCAGCAGCATAAAGACCATTAGGAATAGTTGGCAACTGTCTCTCAATAACTAAATATTAGGGACAGTCTCAAGTGGGACTCAAATGGTAGACTTAAAAAACAAATGGACAAGAAGAAGTGGTTCTTCAGCGTAAATATTGAGCTAACCACAGGTGGTAAGAGCCTATGTTAGTTCAAAACTCAAGGAGATAATTTCATGGAATGTTGCTGTTATAGTTGTGACAGAGAAAACACAGCGACACAAGGGTATGTGGACATCAAAGTAGCTGAAAGCATTGCCATAGCATCAGTCTTTTCATATGCTGCTCTCCAAATTGTGGTGACTCTACAAGTTGCGGTATACAATGATTGGATAACATATTGTTTTTAACATTCTTAGTGAATAACAGTGAGGTGTTGGCTATGTTGGCGCAGGCTACTTTCAGTTCTTTGGTCTAAATTTGCTATGCTTCTGTACAAATGTAACTCAAGGCGAGCATACCTGTTTACTATGTTTCTAACCTTAATCTTCCTGTGTCAAGCGTAATCCATCAAGATCAGGTTCACACAGAGGTAGACCTTCTTGCTTCTGAGTAAGACTCAAATTGCTGAGCTGGAAGAGTACAAAAAGGAGGAGGGAAGCTGGTCCTTTCCGTTACCTTCTTCCCTAAGTGATTGTATTGGCTACTGTCATGCAAGGGACTGGATGAGATGTGCTTTTCATCTGAGTGACTATGTGTCTTGGGTTAAAATGCAGGTTCCCAGAGACTCTAATAAATTTAATAGACCCAATGACAATTTATAGAATTTATAGAGTGCCCTCCCCTCTTCCCCCTCCTTTTCCCAAAAGACAGGGAGAGAGAGAAAGGTAGGGACACCCAAATAAATCAATCTCACTCAATTTGGAAGTAAAAAAGGAAAAGTTTAACAATAACTTAGAAAAGGTATTGGAGGTAGGGGAGTTTACAAAGGATAAGGAAGGGAAAAACAGCGAAATACAAAAAAGGGATGGATACAACCCGAGCTGTGTGATGGTGTCTCTGCCTCGTGGCTGCCACGTGGTGTGCTGGTATGCAGTGTGAGTGTGTGTGTCAAGAGGGAGCCAAGGAAAGAGAAAGAGACAGGGAGCTCCTGGCTCTTTTATACCACAGGAAGTGGGGGGAGTGGGCTAACCATCACCTGGAGTGTGGCCCACCCCTGGGGAGGGACCAAGACCCCTAGGGTCAGGTTCAGGGTTACTCCCCCAGGAGTGTTAACCCTATACACTATGGTCACTGTGTGTTCTAGACTTTTCATATTTGGCTGGTGCAAGTGTCTGTGGTGTTGTGTTTTCTACAGTTCTTGCTAATTTTCCAAGACATTCTGAAATATCTTCTAACAGAACTGTATGGATCGTTTAAAATCCAATCTACCACCTACAGGATCACATACCACTGAAATTCTTTCTTGCGTAAGGATAGTTATAATGAATATAATTTGAAGCTGTTTCTCCTATTGCCACTCACACTGAGAAGTAATTTACATCATGAGCAAATTTAATTAGTTCAAATAGGCCTGCTTGTGGTAGTGGTACACTACTCATTGTGTATGCTTTTTTTCTTCTCAGATTGCTAACAGTATAGTTCTCTAACTTTCTCTGCTATAAACCTGTGATGGAGATAGGATTTCTTAATGCAGAAATTAAAAATAGAAGAATTAATGTCTCACACACTGCACAAACTGATTATTAAGAATGTCCTGTGAAATATTTCAATCGTACTAATTCCAATCACAACCTGTTGCGAAGGGGAAATTAATTGATGCCAGATGATATTTTCCCAAATTAATATTGTTTATTAGTGGGTGATATAGACATCACTGTTGTTTTCTTTTCATAGCCAATGATCTAATTTCTCTCATTAAAATATTCTAGCCTCAAACCAGCACACTCTTGAGGGCAACAAGGGCTTCTCCAGAAGCTGTGCACTAATTTAGACAATCACTGAGTTGACTGTAAGGGGACCCCAAGAGGGTCTAATAATTTTTGTTATCTTCTTCTCCGTTCTGTTCCTCTTTGCCCTGCTAGAAGAAACAAACTGTCCTTGAATTCTGGGCTGGAAAGTTCTGGATCCCTTTCAATGGGAGGAAGCTGTCTTTGTCAGAGTGTGACTC
This sequence comes from Pogoniulus pusillus, assembly GCF_015220805.1. NCBI lineage: Eukaryota > Metazoa > Chordata > Aves > Piciformes > Lybiidae > Pogoniulus > Pogoniulus pusillus. Next base: position 27,367,308 of record NC_087275.1, read on the forward strand.
TCTGTTGCTTTCAGTGCTTCCCGTGGTGCAAAAGCTTTCCCATTGCCCTGTTCCTCTTCAGCAGAGGAGGGGGTGAGCCTCTGGCTCTCTAGAGGTGGTCCTGTACCCCTAGTGAGAAGTTCTCAATTAAGTGTCTTTCCCTACCTGGTATTGTGCCCTTTATTTGAGCCCAGGAGTTTTGACTTCCATTCCATGGCCTCTAAGATCAGTCAGCTAATTTTGTTACTCAGAACTCTGGCCACCCCCAACCACTAATTTTAATAATATTTGGGTTCTTACACGGTCATGGAAACATTCTATGGATAATCTCTACATCTAGTAATAACCAGCAAAATACATAAACATTAATTGAACTGGAAGAGAAGGTTCCACAGTCAAATGCCACTTGTGGTCAATATGCCTTTTGCCCAGTAGATGGGCCCAAGCTCTTTCTGCTCTATGGCAGAAGGCAGTAGAGAATTACACAGAGGCATTTAAGCATTTACTCAGAAATTATTACCCTTATAGGGGCTAGCCACAGTCCAGACAGTGCCCAAACGCTTTCAGGGGACTTTCCTCTGGCTCCTGGGGAAAGGACACAGACAATCTCTGACCTTGTCTCCTGCCTTCTTCTGGACGATCTGTGTATATGTCCAGTGCCCAAATGCTTTCAGAGGACTCTGTCTTGTTGGACGTTGAGACTTGAATCTTCCCAACTTCTGGGGAAAGGATGCAGACCATCTCTGACCTTGTCTCCTGGCTTTCTTCTGGACGCTGTGTATATATGTCCAGGGATTGTAGGCAGGACCTTCAGGTGCAGAAGGCAGATGTTGTGCAATCTCAGCACGATGTCACGCTGGCCACACAGGCCGCCTGCGTGCAGGCATCCAGGTCTGCTCCTGGTAACTCGTGGCAGTGGAGTTTACCAGGCAAGCAACACGGCAGTGTGCAATAGCAGCAGGGCTGGGCACAGCAGAGAGAGCAGGCAAAGAGCAGGCAAGCAAAGCAGTGAAGCAAAAGCACGTTGTATCCACCTCAACACAAGGGGGAACTTCTTTACTGTAAGGGTCACAGAGCACTGGAACAGGCTCCCCAGGGAGGTCATGGAATCTCCTTCTGCGGAGACTTTCAAAGCCTATCTGGATGTGTTCCTCTGTGATCTGTGTTAGATAGTATTGTCCTGCTCTGGCAGGGGGATTGGACTCGATGATCTCTTTGGGTCCCTTTCAACCCCTAACATCCTATGGTCCTATGTCACTCTTTGAAATGCTGGACCTTGCCCTTGATATCTCAAGTCAGTATGGACTGTTAACTGTTTCATGGCCAGTACACTCCTTCATTTCAGCTTCACATGGAGTACTTCTGCAGAAGCATTTGCATAATCTGCTAGTAGCAGAGCCAACAGTTTCTCAGGCTAGTTCTTATCTTTATTTATATTTAATTCACACAGGTTTACCGAGCAGAAATTGTACCCTTGAAAGAAAAAGTACATCAACTCAATGACCTTGCTCACCAGTTCCCTGCCTCTGATATTCAACTCTCCCAGTACAGTCTGAGCTGCATAGAAGACCTGAACACAAGGTGGAAGGTGCTACAGGTACATTTGCTATGACTTTTTATTCTTTATACTGCCTTTAAGTAAATATGTTTTTTTACTGATTTCATGCGCCTGTTTCTTCCCTGTGCAACAACACCAGAGGTATAGTAAGGAATGAAAGAAAGAGGAAACAGGATTTCAGTAAGAGTATCTTTGTGAGAAAGTAGAATTTAAAGCTGATGCTGCATGTTCACATGCTCTCATGTAGAAAACATAACCCAATTTTTCATGTGCTTCAAGTTCTCATGTGGCTAAAATGCTTAATGTCTTATTTACCTTTCAATATTAATATTTAGCAATTCGTTGCTGCTAACTGTATCACCTGGAGTATTATGTCCAGTTTTGGGCTCCCCAGTTCAAGAGAGACAGAGATCTGTTAGAGAGAGTCCAATGGAGAACCACGAGGGTGATTAGAGACTGAAGAAAGACCGAGAGCCCTGGGGCTGTTTAGTCTGAAGAAGAGAAGGCTGAGAGGGGATGTGATCAATGTCTATAAATATCTGAGAGCTGGGTGTCAAGCGAATGGGGCCAATCTCTTTTTGGTGGTGCACAGTAATAAGACAAGGAATAGTGGACACAAACTTGAACATAAAAGGTTCACCTCAACATGAGAAGAAATTTCTTTACAGTGAGGGTGACAGAGCACTGGAACAGGCTGTCATGGGGTGTTGTGGAGTTTTCTTCTCTGGAGTCTTTCAAAACTGACCTGGATGCATTCCTGTGTGGATTACCCTAGGGGATCCTGCTTTTGGCAAGGGGATTGGACTCAGTGATCTCTGGAGGTCCCTTTCAACCTCTAACGTTCTGTGATTCTGTGATTTCTTCTACCTGGTTTACCCATGTTTTATGGATATTCTTATTATGCATATGGAATATTCACATAAATCAGTTTAATTCTGCTGCTCAGTTTCTCTTATTATTGTTTAAATAATTTTCAGGAGCAGAAGTTTTAAATAAATTTCTTAGAGGCAAATTAATGATTCTTGCAGTGGAGCCTTTAAGTTCATACCTGTAGAATCAATTCTAAAATTACAAGCATTAATTACACCCATTCAGGTGCTTGATACTGCAAGTAAGCTCTGTTCACCAGAAAGAGATTTTATAATTTGAGTTCTAATGCAGAAAAAACATTTGAGATACATTATAAAATGAAGGAAAACATCAATACATCATAAATCATCAGCTCCTGGAGAGAGAGGCACCTGGGGGTGTTGGTGGACCAACATGAGCCAGCAGTGTGCCCACATGGCCAAGAAGGCCAACAGCATCCTGGCCTGTATCAGAAATGGTGTGACCAACAAGAGTAGGGAGGTGATCATACCCCTGTACTCAGCACTTGTGAGACCACACCTTGAGTACTGTGTCCAGTTTTTGTCACCACAGTATAGGAGGGACATTGAGGTGATGGAGCAGGTACAGAGAAAGGTGATGAGGCTGGTGAGAGGTTTGGCAAACGTGATGCATGAAGAGCAGCTGAGGGAACTGGTATTGTTTAGTCTGGAGAAGAGGAGGCTGAGAGGGGACCTTACTGCCCTCTACAGCTACCTAAAAGGAGGTTGTAGTGAGGCTGGAGCTGAATTGCTAATGATAGGACAAGAAGAAATGGCCTCAAGTTGCAGCAGGCAAGGTTTAGGTTGGATGTTGGGAGGAAGTTCTTTACTGAGAGGGTGGTAAGGCACTGGAACAGGCTGCCCAGGGAGGTGGTGGAGTCACCATCCCTGGAGGTGTTTAAAAGAAGAGTGGATATGGCACTTGAAGCTAAAGTCTAGTGATGAAGGATGCTGGATTGGCTGATCCTGGTGGTCCTTTCCAACCACAGCGATTAATAGTGATGAGATGTTGTGTGGAGGGATTTGGTTTAGTCAAGGAATTGTCAGTGTGGACCTAATGATTGGACTCAATGATCTTGAAGGTCTTTTCTAATCTAAGAAATTCTGTGAAGTACTGGCGGGGGGAAAAGGCAAATGCTTTGGATTTATTTGGGTTTTTTTACATATATAGATTATTTTGTATTACTTTGTGATAAAGACTTCAAATATGTATAATTTTTTTCCCAAGATATACTCTATCTTAGCTTAGAATTTTGTGAAAGAGTGCACATGTGGGCATGCATGCACTGCTATATGGTAATGCAGCACCCACAACAGAGGAGTAATATTGCAGTTAGATGAAGGTAAATGCAGTTAAATAATTATCATTAAGTACTGGATTTTACTCTCTAGTTTGTTTTTTCTACATCACTGCTTCACATTTTGAAATGTCATCAATGTATTCAACTTAATATATTGGAAAACTGTAGAATTATGGAAGTTAATAGAAAAGTTTTGCCCTTATTGTAGAAACTAACCATTAATGATGGATAAAAACGAACTAATTCCCTCTTGTCTCACATACACACTGAAGGTCATAGTGCTGTCAAGTCTAATAAGTCAGTAAGAGGTTATTGCTTCTCCACACGAAGTCACACAGCTCTGTAACATCTCCAGTTTATCACCACTTCACGCAAATATAGCAGGATTTTTTCTTTTCTAAACCACCAGTTTGCAGTGAAAAGTGATGCTTTAAGCAAAAGTTCACTCGGTCAACATCTTCGGTCACTAGTATCCACTTTTTCCCAGACCCTGAGGAGAGAATTTAGATTATATTAAAGCAGATCAGCAGAAATCACAGAATCATAGAAACATCCAGGTTGAAAAAGACCTTCAGGATCACCAAGTCCAACCTATAGCCCTACTCGACAAGATTCACCTCAAACGCTATCCCCAAGCACCACACCCAAACAACATATCCAGGGTTGGTGAGTCCATCTCCCTGGGCAGATCATTCCAGTGCCTGACCACTTTCTCTGTGAAAAACTTCTTCCTAATGTCCAATCTAAACCTGCCCAGTCTCAGCTTGAGGCCATTCCCCCTTGTTCTGTCTCCAGGTACCTGTGAGAAGAGACCAGAAGCAGCCTCTTCACAATGTCCCTTCATGTAGTTGTAGACAGAAAAGAGTTCTCCCCTCGGCCTCCTCTTTTTCAAACTAACCATCCTCAGCTCCCTCAGTTGCTCCTCATAAGATTTATTCTCCAGGCCCTTCACCAGCTTTGTTGTCCTAGAACACAAAATCAGTATCCCCAAAAAGTTTATCCTATACAGGAGAATTCACTTCTATATTCTTTTTGTTGGTTGGTTGCTTGCATTTTTTTAACAGTGGCTGTCTAAACTAATAAATTTTCTATGGTTCATGGAAAAATAACTTATTCCTTTTACCATTGATAAAATAGTTAACTTCAAGTGATTTGCTGAAATATACTTCATTATTTCAGCAGGAAATAAGGAAAAGCAGGAAAGGTTTTCACAATGAAAGCATCTAGGATTTTAAACAACTCAAAAAAATCTAAAAGCCCAAGATATATATATTGGTTTTATTATTCATGAAAGCAGTAGACAGAGGGCCAACCTAACATTATAAACCATTAGAAATACATAGGGTAAAATATGTATTCACATATATTTCAGAGCTAAAATGCTCTTTTACCACAGAGGACAGTGAGGACTGTGAGCAATTCACTTCTCATTGTGAGTTATTGTCTTGTTTTATCAAATCCAGAGTATTTTGAAAGCAAGTTGTTTCATCTTCTATGAAGATAGACACTTGGAGACAGTATGTCAGAGAGAGATGTTAGAGCTGATAGAACAGTTAATTGGAGTATTATGGTTTGCAGCTTTTTTTCATACTTAACCTAAATGTTATCTGAAAGATATGGACAGCAAGACAAAAACACTCCAGCAGATTTTTAATCACATCCTGAGGGCAAAAGACAGAAGTAACTTGAAAAGATTATCATGTACCAAAGGTCAAGATGTGACGCCTGGGAAGAAAAGCACATCTGTTCCTGTAATGTAATTTTTCTATTTAAAAGAGAAGAAAGTTTGAGACATATTGAGAGGCAGAGATCATTTTTATTGAAACAGAGCAGCCTACAATAGAATACTTCATTTGGAAGTTATGCACAAACATCATTTAGTCCAAATCTTCTCCAAATGAAGTCTGTTGGACATTGACATACACATGAGTGGAACTTTATAGAGTATTACATATTGGTCAGTGTTAGGGTTAGACTAATTTAGGTATTGCCAGCACTTCAGTTAGGTATGATACTAGTACAGAAACTTGAAATTTTAGCCACACAATAGGAAAAGCAAAAATACAAACCACTTTTTTTCATGTAAAACCACTCTGCTTCTAAAATAGGTTCCTATTCTGCTTCTGTTTACTTAGTTGGACTGCTAGGATTTTGTCCTATTCTGAGTTTTTGGTTGGGTTTTATTTGAACTAATCGCCTATCTTATACTAATCTGATACAAAATATCTCCTTAATACTTTAGTCCTTTCAGCATTTTTTCAATTCATTGATGTGAGCCTTCTATGTATTTTCATATGTCTTTGTTCTATACCACTCCTATTGTCTCTTTGGGTTCTATTCATTTCTGCTTTCAAAAAGTGTTTTTATTTGTGTTCCTACTCTTCTTTCCATTTCCTCATCGTAATTCCCTTATTTCTATGCTTTATTTTTCCTTCCATTTTCCTTTCCAGCTATACTGCTTCTTAGTTTAGTTGTTATTATTTTCCCCTCAAAGCTTAGTTCTATATCTCCTGTTCATGTTCTTAATGGGGAAAGTGTTCTTTTCCATGAACTCTATTTTGTAAAAGGTATCACTGAAGGAAAATCATTAAACAGAGGCTTCTGTGCTGTTGCTATGAGAAAAAATACTCATTCTAGGGTTCTCTATGGGAAAAGTACCTAAGATCATAAGGTTTATCAGATCTGAAATGACAGTGAAATCTAACAGTATGAGAAAGTTGCAGAGCATTGTGTAAGGGTGAAATGGCATCTTGCTTGTTCAGAATCACAGAACCTTAGAGCTTGGATGGTACCTCCAGAGATCACTGAATCCACCTCACCTGCCAAAGCAGGATCTCCTAAGGTAGTTCACACAGGAGTGCATCCAGGCAGGTTTGGAAAGTCTCCAGAGAAGGAGACTGTTACTTTATTAACTTTGATTTTGTAAGACCAGAGAAGGAAATATGTAATTTTAAGCTGAGGCTTGCAGAGACTGTATTTGGTTTGCAAATGTAGGGATAAGGCAGGCTGTGTTAAGGTATTTACAATATTGTGGTTGCACAGTGAGATAATTAGTGAATAGTATCAAATTGCTGCAGAATCTTTGCAGAGCTTCTGTTATATTTCACTTTTGCCATTAATTTCCTTTTTTTGTTGTTCAGTCTTGGTCACTATGCCCTGAGTACTACTCTTGGTCACTATGCACTGAGTAGTACTAGAAGAAAAATATGTGGAAAGGAAGGTTAACTATGACTGAGTATCAGGGAGGCAGAATTTCAGGCTTAAGGACATGTATTTTGTATTGGTAATTCTTACACAACCAGGCACTTCTGGTCCTGAAGTGCTGTGTGAAGGTATCTCATAAATGAAATCTAATACACTCAGCTCAGTCCCTGAAAGCTGTATCTTTTGTGTAGTTTAAGCAATGTGAAAGTAATTAGCTTCATGCCTTTAAAGGAGTAGTTTTGAGGAAAATATGCTGTTTGTGTTTCCATTTTTCTTAAATGTAAAAGGAGATGGAATCTGTCCAGGGAGCTATTTGTTATGACTCTCCCAAGGAACACACTCATGGTCAGATCCTGTGGGTTTCAAACATATGTGTAATGAGATGCTCCTGGGGGAAAGCATGTCTTGCACACTCTTGCTTACTTCCAGTTGACATTTGAAGAGCTGAGGACTCCACATTGACAGGAGTTCCACTTCACTTTGGATGGTATAATGCTGGTCAAAAGAGAAGGTCTCTTGACATGTAAAAAAATTCCATAGTATCCCATGGGGCATATTACCTTCAATTATCAAGAATGGTTTTTTTTAATATAAATCATGTTCTGCCTGCTCTTATTTAGAATGGTACCTCTAATAAGCTGGAAAAAAAATAAGAAGACTTGCCTTTCATCTAAAGAAAAATCTATCTTATAAGAGATTTTGTCTTGATATTTATATTGCAGTACTTTTACTTCAGCAAGTTTTAATGAAATGTGGTCATTTGTGAGCAAGTGTCTTTGTCCTTAATAGTGGGCCAGGCCTGTCTAATTTGTAACATTAAGCAAGCTAGAGCAAGCACCTGAAATTGCTAGAGCTAAACCAGCCCGTGCTAGAGGAAGGTGCAGGGTTCTACGCTTTGACCGCAACAACCCAAAGCAGTGCTACAGGCTGGGGACAGAGTAGCTGGAGAGCAGCCAGGCAGAAAGGGACCTGGAGGTACTGGTAGAGAGTAGCTGAACATGAGCCAGCAGTGTACCCATGTGGCCAAGAGAGCCAATGGCATCCTGGCCTGTATCAGTAACAGTGTGGCCAGTAGGACAAGGGAGGTTATTCTTCCCCTGTAGTCAGCACTGGTCAGGCCACACCTTGAGTCCTGTGTCAAATTTTGGGCTCCTCAATTCAAGAGAAATGTTGAGGTGCTGGAATGTGTCCAGAGAAGGGCAACAAGGCTGGTGAGAGGCCTGGAACACAGCCCTATGAGGAGAGGCTGAGGGAGCTGGGGCTGTTTAGCCTGGAGAAGAAGAGGCTCAGGGAGGACCTCATTGCTCTCTACAACTACCTGAAGAGAGGCTGTAGCCAGGTGGGGGTTGGTCTCTTCTCCCAGGCAACAAACAACAGAACAAGGGGATACAGTCTCAAGTTGTGGCAGGGGAGGTCTAGGCTGGATGTTAGGAGGAAGTTGTTGGCAGAGAGAGTGATTGACATTGGAATGGGCTGCCCAGGGAGGTGATGGAGTTGCCATCCCTGGAGGTGTCTGAGAAAAGCCTGTATGAGGCATTTAGTGCCATGATCTAGTTGATTGGCCAGGGCTGGGTGCTAGGTTGGACTGGATCATCTTCACAGTATCACCAAGGTTGGAAGAGACCTCATAGATCATCGAGTCCAACCCTTTACCACAGAGCTCAAGGCTAGAGCATGGCACCAAGTGCCACGTCCAATCCTGTCTTGAACAGCCCCAGGGACAGCGACTCCACCACCTCCCCGGGCAGCCCATTCCAGTGTCCAATGACTCTCAGTGAGGAACTTTCTCCTCACCTCAAGCCTAATTTTCCCCTGGCGTAGCTTTAGGCTCTGTCCTCTTGTTCTGGTGCTGGCCACCTGAGAGAAGAGAGCAACCTCCTCCTGGCCACAACCTCCCCTCAGGTAGTTGTAGACAGCAATAAGGTCTTAGAGATCTCTTCCAACCTGGTTGATTCTGTGATTCTATGAAATATTTTTTCAGGTCTCTTTCAGTGGAATTGAAACAAGTTTACCAGATTCTCAGGTCCTTTTTTTTGTTTCTATATGCATAGCATGGTAATAGTTTCAGAAAGTACACTTCAGGTCTAAAGCATGTAATTAATATCTGAATGATTAAGGATATTCTCTTAAATTGTTTTTCCTGAACAAAAAGAAAACCCCCTCCTGGTGCTTTATGGTTCACAGAATCACAGGACTTTAGAGGTTGGAAGGGAGCTCCAGAGATCCTTGAGTCCATCCTCCCTGCCAAGACAGGATCCCCTAGGGTAGTTCACACAGGAACGCATCCAGGTGGGTTTTGACAGTGCCCAGAGAAGGAGACTCCAATTCAGTTCAGTTCAGTAGTCCAATTGTTAACTGCATAGGAATGTCACAAAGGAAGGCTCTAGTCATATAATTACATAGAAATTTTGCCTTCACTTTTTTTCTTTATTTATATCTTTGGAAAAGGAAAAGTTCCTATTCCAGACTTTAAAAATGAGTGTAAACTGTGGACATACTAAAAGTGAAGAGATGGGCAGAGGGTGCAAAACTATGCCAGAATTCTAGCTCACTTACAGCTCTTACTGAAATTGCAGATCTTCTCAACCTTGAGATGTAAAATTACTTTTGTAGTTGCAGATTTCATCTTCTCAGCAGAGGGAGAGTTTGATCCTTTTGGGGAGTTTAGTTTTCCCATCAGATTCTTTATTTAAAATGTTGTTTTGTGTGTCCCGTGAGAAGTGGAACTTCTGCTAAAACCACAGTTGTCATGGCTCTTTAGTGGTCTCTTATGTATTTAACTGGCTATGCCAGTTGGCCACGGAAGTTATATAACATTGCCCGAGTCTCAGTTTTGCTCAGTGTTTGTCTGCAAAAGCGTGCATATGGATTAATTTTACAGTCAGTCATTCTTTAGAAATCCTATTTATTTATTTCTGTAAGCTAGTGGAGAAAGGCCAGCTAGACAGCTGAGAGCAGGATTCAATTCTTCTAACAAAGTGTGTGTCAAAAACTGGAAAGATTCCCTCCTACATTGGGAGGACATTGTTCTTTGAGGTATGTTTAGGGCAGTCAGTAAAAGAAAGTGTGTAAGTGCAGACATGGTTATCATCAGCAGCCATGCCAGCAAGGAAACTAATAAACCCAAGTTAAATTGATGGTATTGTGATGATATTCAGTCTGTTGAAATTCTGAATGCTTTGGTCACTTTTTCACCATCCCTGGAGGTGTTCAGGAGAAGACTGGATGAGGCACTTGGTGCTACGGTCTAGTTGACAGGATGGGGCTGGGTGATGGATTGGACTGGATGATCTTGGAGGTATCTTCCAACCTGGTTGATTCTATGATGATGATGATGATGAATCTTATAGGAGGTACATTCATTTTAGAGTTTTATTATCTTGATTTGATTTCCTTTGCACAGATAATAAAATTCCAAGCTACATTTGTTTCAAATAACCATGCAGAAGAATTGCAGTTCACCCTACTTTATATTTCTTCTTTCATTATGCACATCCTATGTGGAATTTTTGTTTCTTATATATGTGTATGGGTATATGAGAATATAAAAAAAATAGTTGTTTGTAAGTATAAAGGAAAGCACTTAAAATTTTATCAAATGCAAGAAAATATATTACAGAGGCACCTTGAATTTAGCTCTTTGTTGTACAGTATCTGAATATGTGTATATTTATCTGATTGCTGAGTTGGACTTATCTCTCTGATGAACAAATGATAGGAAGAGAATGGACATATTAGTTGATAAGTATTAGTATTTTTATAACATGAGCAAGAAGGCCAATGCCATTCCGGGGTGGATTAGAAGGGCTGAGAGGTTCTCCTCCTCATCTGTCCTACCCTGGTGAGGTCACCTCTGCAATATTGTGTCCAATTCTGGTGTATTATGCTAAGCTGTACATATAAAGCTTCATTCCTTAATTTCCAGCTTGGCTGAGTCTAGTCTGGGTGATTTTCATAAGAGTGGGGGGATGAGCAACACCCAAACCATCACATTGACTTTCACATCATAAGTCCTTTTCTTTGCACTGTCAGAGCTCCTAACTCATGAATTATATCTGAAATGCAGTAGAATAGGGCAGGATTGGGTAGGGTAGGGTAGGATACATTGTGAGCTATCTGCTGACACCAGAAGGATGGCAACCCTGAGCAATTTCTGATTCTTTTGCATAGCCTGAGTAGAGAGGGGGTATACTCTGCTGACATAGAGCATCTGTCTATTCGTGCCCCTTTGGTTTGAAGTGAGTTTAAGGCAGATGTACAAAGTTTGCTTTGAATGTGGAACACGTTTGTTGCAGATAGAGAGCTCACAGAATTTAAGACCTGTCCTGTAAATGCTCTCTCTAATGTGATTTTCAGAGGCTTGTAGCTCAAGGAAACCTTAGTAAACATCCTTGGAAACAATATAAAACCTCTTAGATTCCAAGTACTCTTGCCAAAGTATTGTTAAAGGTTTTTAGAGTGAGAGAATGTAAAACTGGGGGGAAAAAAATCCCTCTTTCTCCCCATTTTTGCCAATCACTAATTTTGAAATGCTCTGAAATTAATATTTTTTAGAGGAAACTTCCTTTAAAGTGATAAAAGACTAAAGGCAGAGAAATCATATGCACATTTCGAGTGGAAATGGTTAATGTTAGCCATTTTTTTCTCTTTGTTGAGTCATTTTGAGTCTTTCTGACTTATCAATTGCGTATTATATCACTGCATATATTTTTGTGCCAGACTGTCTACTTTGAGGTTGCAGAAAGCTTTTCCAGCCTTTAGGCCAGGCAGTATTTTGTGCTGTAGTTTCTAACTCTTGCTTCAGTAGGACTTTAAGCTAAGGTATTTTTGCCATTTTAGAAGGTACTGTTAGCAAGTCACGTTTAAAATGCTAGAAATATTAGCGGTGTTGTGATACCACTTTAAACCCAGCCTTTGCAGGGGATGAAGGGTGTCATTTCCAGGATCCTTCCATGAGGTGCTCACTAAAATTGCCATTTTCATCACAGCTTGAGTAAAGCTGAATGTTGTGTCCTCATAAAGAAAATTTTAGGCTGTGTAGAAGTCGTATAACAGTATGGTAACTGCAGAAGGCGGCACTATGTAATGGAAATGGTTTGACCTCTTGCTATGTATTGGATGTGCAAATACTCTCTATACATTTTTTTTCTAGTTTGAATCCATCCAGCAAAAGGAATTATTTCAAGGTGCTCATTGCTTCCTGTGGCTCCTCTAAACCACTAAATTCTTTTGCACGCTGTTACTTTATAATACCCTGATGCTGCAATAACCTTGGGCATAGAATAAACATAATATAAATTATGGTTCTTGACCTAGAGCTTACAATTTCAGGTTTTATCCATATTAATTTGCTCTGCCTTTTGTGCCCATAGAATCATAGCGACATTCAAGTCCTGTGTTACAGAAATTAATTCTTTAGGGTATGCTGGTTTTTATTGGGAAGCCTCAAGTGTGTAGTTTGAAGATGCAGTGTTTTTCTTCCATTTTCTTAGAGGCTTAAAGTTGGTTCACTGTCATAGGGTGGTTTGTTTTAAAACAAAAATTAATGGCATGACTAATTGGCATTAATTAAGCCTATATCTACTTACATACATTTTGTTGGATGTTTTCACTTTCACCTCTCTGATTTCTTTCACTGATCCAAAGTATTTTGTGTCCTTTTCCCCCCAGTCCCCTAATTTTTGACCCATCTGTGGAAAAAGTGAATTCTGTCATATTTCACAGAAATCACAGAAACATTCCAGTTGGAAAAGACCTCCAGGATCACCAAGTCCAACCATTATCCCTACTTTACAAAGTTCAATCTTCAACCATAGCCTCAAGCACCACACCCGAACAACCTTAAAGCACATCCAGGGTTGGTGACTCCACCACCTCCCTGGGCAGCCCATTCCAATGCCTGACCACTCTTGCTGGGAAAAAATGTTTCCTAATGTCCAGTCTAAACCTACCCAGTCACAGCTTGAGGCCATTCCCTCTTGTTCTATCACTAATTACTTGTGAGAAGAGACCAGCAGCAGCCTCTTCACGTCATACTTTCGAGTAGCTGTAGACAGTGATGAGGTCTCCCCTCAGCTTCCTCTTCTTCAAACTAACTAGCCCCAGCTCCTTCAGTTGCTCTTGGTAAAATTTATTCTCCAGACCCTTCCCCAGGTTTGTTGCCCTCCTCTGCACTTGCTCCAGCACCTCCATATCCCTCTTGTAATGAGCTGCCCAAAACTGAACACAACACTCAAGGTATGGTCTCACCAGAGCTGAGTACAGAGGGACAGCCAGTTCCCTACTTCTGCAGGACACAAGCCAGGATGCCATTGGCTTTCTTTGCCATCTGGGCACACGGATTGCTCACATTGAGTTGTTTGTCAAATACTACTCCCACGTCTTTTTGCCAGACAACTTCCCTAGCCACACTTCCTCAGACCTGTAGCACTGCTTGGGGTTGTCATGTCCGAAGTGCAGACCTGGCATTTGGCCTTATTGAAGCCCATTCTATTGGATAGATCCAATCTATCCAAGTCCCTCTGTAGAGCCTCCCTACCTTCCTGCAGATAAACACTGCCACTCAACTTGATGTCATCTTTAAACTTGCTGATGACACACTCTATGTCTTTATCAAGGTCATCAATAAAGTTGTTAAACAGAAGTGGTCCCAACACTGAGCCCTGGGGGACTCCACTTGTAACCAGCTGCCAGTTGGATTTATCTGACAACATTAATAATGCTGCACTGTTTCAACAGTGCAGTGGTTATTTTTTTGGTTATTCATAAAGGTAGAAGAATGAGTCTTATATAAAATACCTTTGTGTGTCTTATATATCCCAGCATTCCAGTTTCTTATCTCAGAACATCACATTTCAAATCCTGATCTGACTTTGTACTTTTGCAAGCCAAAGTGCTAAGATAGCTGCATTTGGTTTGCACATCAGTTTTCCTAGCTATCTGCAATACATCCCTGAATCTCACTGGGTTTACCTGTAAGGAGAAAGAGTTTACATTTTTCTCTTAAACCTCTCACAACTTTATTCAGCTGTGAATGTCTTGTGAAATACTGTCAGCACAGTACAGTCTGTTACAGAACCCATGCAGACTTCCTCTTAGATCTAATCCCTTTCTTTTTTCCACCAGTGAACAGGAGGTCAGCTCCCAGCAAATAAAGTTTCTGAAAGACAGAAACAAATCCATTTTTCTCTCTCAACGCTGTGCACCTACATCATTCGGCTGTGCTCAGTAATTCCCGCAGCTGATGGGATAAGCTTGGGATATTTACCAGTGCCAGGTCATGCTGATTATTTTAGCTTTGCCCATTACACTCTACATATTTTTTTCTAATTACTTTTACCACCTTGTGCATGAATTTAGGGACATTGCTAAACAAATTAAATTGTGTTGATTTGATGTAAATCACAGACGCCTTTTAATCATGCAGTAGATCTGATAGTTTGCATCGTGTAAAGGTCTGTCCCATCCACTCAAAAAAAAGGGGTGAGGGCATCGGGAAGGACAGGAAAACAAACTCTATTTGATGTAAATTTGTGTTAACAATTTTTTTGTTATTATGGTGGGATGAAAATTACCCCCAGTTAAATTCACCAGACTAGCTCAGGAGGCTTGGAAGCAAATGAATCTGTGCATTTACAGCCAGCTAAAATCTAGAAGCATATAATACAATGCCTATGTGCAAAACACAGAGGGTGAGGTTAGAGAGTAAGATGCACCTTGGCCAGTTCCCCAGCAGAAGCGAGACTCCCTTATCTGTGTTTTGCTTTTATTCTTATACATCTCAGCAGCCTATGAGGGAAGTAGACATCACTACTGTTTTCCTTTCACAGCCTGTAATCTAGTTCTTCTCACCAAAACATTCTAGTTAGCTTCAAACTAGCACAACAAATATTTGCAAGTATTTACAATTGAGAAATTACACAAAATCCCTACCCTGCATGACCCCAGAAGGGTTTCAGCAACCCTCCTCCCTCCCTCCCTCCCTCCTCCCATTACCTCCCAGTTGGTTTGTACCAGCAAGAAAGTTAGGACAGAGATAAGAGGAGGTGCAAAAGCAGAGTTGCAAGGAGACTGAAGCCAAGGACAGAAAGAAAAAAAATGTTTATGCACTGACTTTTATTCCAATTAGCAAACCAATGAATGAAGACTTTATCATTATTATGTTTTTACAACCAATCCTCTAATTTATTTACATTCTGTACTGAACTTCCTCAAAAGTCTCAATTTTTCTTGGTTGGAATTTTCCAGTAAGTCTTAAACCACTACAGTTATACAGGCTGAGGCCCCTGCTTCGTAACTAATAGTGCATTTGTGATGTGAGCTGCACTAGAGAACGTGGAAAGGGCTTGGTTACACAGGCTGAAGCCCCTGCTTCGTAACTAGTAGTGCATTTGTGATGTGAGCTGCACTAGAGAACGTGGAAAGGGCTTGGTTACACAGGCTGAAGCCCCTGCTTCGTAACTAATAGTGCATTTGTGATGTGAGCTGCACTAGAGAATGTGGAAAGGGCTCAAACAGGCTGAGGCCTCTAATTCATAACTAATAGTGCATTTGTGATGTGAGCTGCACTAGAGAACGTGGAAAGGGCTCAGTTATACAGGCTGAGGCCTCTAATTCATAACTAATAGTGCATTTGTGATGTGAGCTGCACTGGAGAACGTGGAAAGGGCTCAGTTATACAGGCTGAGGCTCCCAATTCATAACTAATAGTGCATTTGTGATGTGAGCTGCACTACAGAGTGTGGAAGGGGCTTTGGGCACAAACTGATTTTACATTATTCAACATGTTTATTGAAACATTATTGTTTTTTTTAATGGAAGTTATAAAATCTACTTCTGTTAGTCTGTGAACCTATTCCAGAACACGAATCCAAGATTTTTCATGTAGGTGCTACTGTGTGATACTCAGTGGCAGCACTGCTCTGGAAAGTAAGAGATGCAAGGCAGACTTTAGACTGGTGTATTAGAATTTAAGCCATCACGGGCCATTGGCTTTGTCTGCTCTGTCATCCCTCACAACTGTACTGACTGTTTTCCCTGCTGAGCTGGCATAGCTCAGATATCCTTTTATGACCCAAGAGCAACATTTGTGCTTTTTCTTTTGTGCCAGAAGAAAAACCTTTTATTGCACAGTTCATCAAAGAACATCCTGGGAAAGATGTAAAAGCTGAAAGAATAAAAAGCCTGATTTGCTGTTTTTAGAAAGCTAATCAATTCTAAAACCTTTAGATAGGAAAGATCACTTGTCCCTGATACTTCTAGCCCTCTGGAGAAATAGTTCTGAAAAGATGTATTCACAACTGTACACAAAGTAGATCTCACGAGCTCCTGGGCTGTATTATTTACATGATCAGTATATTCACACAGCAGTGTTAGTGCTTAGAGAAATACAGTATTACTGTATTTCACTCTCTTTCCCATATTCAGACAGGCTCTAGCTTGCCAGAGATGTTTCATTTTTTTTTTGCTTTCTGAATGAGCACATAACTAACAGATGTTTGTTTTTGGCTCCATGTCTACATTCTTTGAAAGCTGGAGAATTAAATTGCTGACATTCAGACAACACTAATTCACATTTCCAGGGAGCCTAATTTGCCATCCCTGAGATCCTGATTCCTGGCGTTCATGGGTTTAAAAACCATTTCAGCGACACAATATAAGAACAGGCTGGGGAGTTTCAATAGTATGCTCCTGCTAAACATAATCACATCTTATAAACAGCTGCGTCATTACTGCTGTGATTCATCTCCAAGCTGTATACAGCTGTGTTTCCAGTTTCAGTTAACACTCCTTTAATTGCATAGCCATCTCATGATACTAATTTAGTTAATTTATTCATAATTAAGAGTATTCTATGTTCTGTGGAGGTTCGTTGAATTTGATATGTTCTAAAAAATTATAAAACCTAAGGCTTGAGGCATTTTGATTTTTACAGTCCTCACATCAGAACATGGATGTCATTTGTGTACCTAGAGAGGAAGGCAAAAGATAAGGATTTCTCTTTTCATTTTTTGACTGCGTTGGAAGAAATTTGCTTTGTGGTTGAAAACAAATGACAGTGTGAATGTGCTCTATTCTCTTTTTTTCCCCTTCTCCCTTTTGCTCAAAATGTAATGAAATTTCATAGTTTAGACTGATAGAATAGGTTTTAATAGGTAAGAAGAAATTATAACACCAAAAAGGGCATTACAATAACAGAGGTATGTAGCAGATGCAAATCATTGTGCCTCATGCATTTGTGTCCTCCAACATTTCTGTATTGGAGTACAATATATTTTAAAGGAACTATGTGATAGAGAACTGTGAGACAACTTAAAAATGAAGACTGAGACACACTCAGGTGGAAGATACGGACCGAAAGGAGATTGTAGCCAGGCAGGGGTTGGTCTCTTCTCCTAGGCTCCCAGTGACAGAACAAGAGGACACAGTCTCAAGCTGCAAAGGGCAGGTTTAGGCTGGATGTTAGGAAGTTCTTCATGGAAAGAGTGTCTGGCATCGGAATGAGCTGCCTGGGGAGGTAGTGGAGTCACCATCCCTGGAGGTGTTTAAAAGGAGGCTGGATGAAGCACTTAGTGCCATAGTTCAGGTAATTAGAAGGCTTAGGTGACAGGTTGGACTCAATGATCTTAGAGGTCTTTTCCAACCTGGTTAATTCCATGATTCTGTGACTGTCTTAGTAATATCATTCATCACAGAGGTGTTTGCTTTTTAGAAAACATATTTTGCATATCAGGACAAGAATGGTGTGTGCAAAGTGGTTAGAAATCCTAGAAATAAACCTTCTTGCAGTTGTCCACAATCTTATGTTCTCCACTTGTCACTTTAACAGTGAGCAGGTGAGCAGAACATTAACAGGGCAGCATCCTTTTCTGGAAAAGAAAAGAGGGGAAAATACAGGACAATTTTCCCTCTTTAAAAGCAAAATTATCTGTTAGTTGCTTGAGATAGGTATTATTTCCACAGTAGACTATAACACTGCTATAATGTGAAGTAAAGAGAGGGCTCTCTGAGTTGTACGGAAAACATTGCAATACTCTGATCAATATGCCTCAAGCAGAGCAGCAGGTTTTTAATGGCAGCTGCTGAATCTCTTCTAGCTGAAAATCACAGTTGTGTGCTGCTTTTCCCTTTCATTTGCCACTTCCTCCAATCTCCTTGATGCTCTTTTTAGTTTCTCTCATTGCTCTTACTCTCCTTGAAGCTTCCTTTCCATGTAAGCTTCTGTCACACCATCACAGTCAGACAGTTATTTGTTTAAAAAAATAAAAAAGGTAGAAAGAAAAACATTAGATGAACAAATAGAGAACACAACTAAAATTTAGCATCTCACATGGGAAGAAATGGATGTGGAAATTAAATGATGCAGGTGAGGTAGGCTCTTAGTCATGGCAGTTTCGTGAATCCCAACCTTTTCTTTTCCCAAGTAATCTTTTAAGATCAGAGTTAGAGGAAAATATACCCACGCTCAAAGCAGACTTCTAAAGCTCTTCAAAACAGTCTCATAAATGTCTTTTCTTTTACTTGTCAAATATTAATACTGGAATGTAATCTTTTGAAGATAATAAAAGTTTGAACCATTTCAACCTTTTAACTTCATACTCTGTGTATTTAGCAAATAGAATGACAGTTGCAGTGCTAACCTTGCTGTACAAATTCCAAGCTGCCCCACCTTTTTTGATTAAAATGGTGATTAGGGTTAAAGGAGATTATAGCAATTTGCCAGGGTCCTGTTACACTGAGAGCTCAAGGCAAGAGAGGTTGATTCAAGTGCCTGCAGAAAGATAGATTGTCATAGGTGGATCAAGCTTGAAACTTCTATGGATTTTTACTGCCTTTGTTATTTGGGTACGTTCACCAAATTTTACTGTGCAAGAAGGGAAATGCATTCATTTTCTGTACACAAAAAAAATTTAGTAGTTTTCTGCCTCCAAAGATGGTTCTTCATGTTAATATGATGCTTTGGAGAGTCCTTGTCTTTTTTCTTTTCCATTTTCTTACTCTACATAAAATGCTAGAGCAGTTGTCCCTTGTATTTCAGATGCTACATTTAAACCCTGTGTAACTGTACATGCATGTAAACCTTGGTGAGTTTGTCTTGTGAAGAGAAGGGCACATGATTTGCTCATGTTTCCAAAGAGGTGCCTGAACCACAAGTTGGAAATCAATATAATGTCAAATTAACCTTTTCAGATCAACTTTTTGGCTTCAGATCTTCAATAAGATCAGCTTTCAGTTCAGAGCCCAAAGCATCATGCCATAGAGGTGGGATTCCCAACCAAGTTTTTGCTAGAAGAGGACTTTGTGCATGCAATAGTAGGAAAAAATTGGTCGATTTTTATCTTTTGCACACTTCTACTGACAGAGAAGAAAACAAATATCTGATACAAAAGTTTTTTTTTTTTTGGGGGGGGGGGGTATGTGTGTGTATTTCAGCTTTGTATCTTTAACTCAAAGCAACAATTTTATTTTGTGTATACTCTTAGAACTCCTGAGGGGCCCAGAAGAGATGCCCATGTAGTGCGTATCAGAGTAGCACATGAGTACTGTATTACTATACTCACAGATGCTGCCACTTCCAGAGGAAGCTCTTGAAGTGGTCTATTTCAAATTTCAGTTCTGGATGCCCCATTGATTTAGTCACCCTTTGTTCTTCTTCAGCATATGCCTGTTTTAATAGATTAATTAGTGCCTTTTGCAATGCTCTTGAACTGTAGTGAACATTCTTTTTTTTTCTGCCATAAAGAGTAACTCTTCAAAGCCTTCTCTCAAATCCTAAATAATACAGTATCATACCTCCCAGCTATCTGGATATGTTGGTTTGTTTTTTCCTCTGGATCAGCCATTACCCAAAATGATTATGTTAACTGTTTACTTGTTGTGTAAAACAAGTGCGGTCAAGTGAGTCAGTCTTGCGTGGGAATAGATCTGTATTTAACTGGCAACAAAACCAGCACAGCCTAGGCTTGACCTAAAAAAAAAAGAACAAAAACAAAACAACCAATCAGTCGTTAAATGATCAAGAAAGGGAGAGGGATAATGTAGGCCACCAAACTTCAGAAACAGTCCAGTTCTGGAAAAGCAATTTTCCCTTATGCTGGGATGCCCACATCTCCTCCTGGATTTAAGTGCAAGTGCTGCATACCTTACCTACGCAGCTCCTGATTGCTTCACTGGAAGGCACATATAAATTCAGCAGCATTTATCTCCCTGTTTCCTGGTCATGTCAGTCCTTCACTTGTGGAAAATCTTCAAAGGTTCTTGGCCTGCTCTACTGAATGAATAAGTCTGAGCAGATTTGAAAACCCAGATTTGTTTTTGAGGTTTTTGTGTGTGCTGTCCTCCCACTCCGAGGATTGTATAAATCCCATTAGAGCAGCAGCAGCCTCTCAGACTCTACGTTCAGCAGGGTTTGATTTTGGTTGTGGCTTGTTTTGTTCCCATATTCAGATGCATAGGTGAACTTCTAGAATTTTAATTATGTCAGTATCAGATGAGCTGCAGAAATGTAAAAGGGGATTGGGTGAGATTTAATTTTAGATAGCAGTGTAATTAACTGCACTAGTAAAAACTAGTGCAACTTTAATTAAATATCTCTACATTAATTTAGTGATTTAATTGAAAATTTATTGGTGTACTCCTTACAGTTTATAACTCTTTCTGTCTGAGGATTTTATATAATGAAGCATAATAATAATTTTAAAAATCCCACACCTAGATCCTTTCCCAGATTCTAGAAGCTTTTTTCAGTCAGCAACAAGATGTTTTGTTTTGTTTTGTCTCCTAAATACTTACTCTGGTTTATGGATTTTATAAAAGCACTAGACATCTGAAATTTCAGCCTATAAATAATGATTGAAGAAGTAGTTTTCTCTTCTCATACATGTTGGGTTAGTTCGTTTTTATCCCATATCAGCTTTTGTCCCTTTTTCAATGTCATATTGACTTTTCTCTTCTCATACATGTTGGGTTAGTTTGTTTTTATCCCATATCAGCTTTTGTCCCTTTTTCAATGTCATATTGACTTTTCTCTTCTCATACATGTTGGGTTAGTTCGTTTTTATCCCACATCAGCTTTTGTCCCTTTTTCAGTGTCATATTGACACTGACTTATACTGCTTCAAAATTACTGTTTGCAAGACTTTTCAGGGCACAAGTGTGCTGGGGTTGGTTGTGATGCACTGGAGTGCATCTCTAATATATTTATAATAAATAAAGAACTGGAGTGAGTTCTGAGCCTGGAATATTCAGTACTGTCAGAGGCATAAGAAGTAGGGAAGCAAGTCCAGGAAGGAGATTAGAAGCCTGAAGAGGAGATTTAGATGGAATGTTAGATATAAGAAGTAGGGATGCAAGTCCAGGAAGACTAGGAGCCTGATTTAGATTATTTAGATTTGATGTTAGGAACAGGTTCTTTACTATGAGGGTTGTGGAACACTGGAACAGGTTGCCCAGGGAGTTGGCTGGGGGACCCATCTCTGGACATATTTAAGGTGAGGTTCAACAGGGCTCTGGACAACCTAATCTACTTGAGGATTCCCCTGTTGACTCCAGAGGGGTTTGGAGTAGGTGACCTTTGGAGATCCCTTCCAAACCAATCCATCCTATAATTCTATGATTCTCCAGTCTTTCACAGGAGCCTGTACATTCTTAGCACATCATGCAGCTTCCTTCAGGGTCCCCACTCTGATCTGAGAGATGTGAATGGTTGAAGAGAAGCTGGAGCACTACAGATTGTCAGAGCAGGGTGTGCAGCTATTTAAACAAAACTGTCCTGTATGTCCACCTTCTCTCATGACCCAACAACATGAGAAAAGATTAACCATTTATGTTCATAGTTAGACTTCATTTATCATCCAAAAGAGAAATGTAAGTGTGTTAAGCTAAGCATTATATTTGAATTGTAATTCATTCCAACTTACCTTCTATCTCTGAACGTATACCAACGATCACAGCCTTCCAGGGAGAGCACTCAGAGTTTCCAGTAGTGCATGCTTTCCTTCAATTATTTCCACTGCACTACATTTCTCTTACAACTGAAAAGTGAATTCCATTGATATTTTGCCAAAGAGACTGTTCATAATCATTCTCTTTTCCTTCCCAACACCTATTGCATGCATCAGTTGCGTAAATGGTAATTTGAAGCCTTTCTAGCACAGCTGGATGTTTTCACTGATTCTTTTCATCTGAGCATCATTCATTAGAGTTCCTTCATCTTTTTTTGTCTGCAGTGCACTTTAACTGCAGAATGCTGGGATCTCTACAGCAAAATACAACAAAGCATACAAGGACTTTCAAGTCCCAGTGTCATATCTGTCAGGTTATAAATCTGAGACAGAGCAAACAATCCCCTTTGCTTTCCTCCCTTAAGGAACCTATTTATCTTAATTTATATCTTGCTGACAAAGAAATGAGGAGAAATTGCACTTGACTGTTCTAATCCTCCTCCTTGGCATTACTACTACCATTCCAAATTTTCTTTAAAGTATATACTTACATAAATACAGACTGGCATTTAGAAAAGCTCAAGTACACACATGGATATTATGGTCTCTGTCACCAATTTCACCTGTTAAATCAACATAAGTATATGTATGCATATATAGCACCTCTGCCTCTCCTGTTTCTTCTTTTAGGAAAAAGGAGGTTTATCTTCATAACCAACATTACATTCTCAAGAATTTTGCAATCCAATCATAGAATCAATCAGGTTGGAAGAGATCTCCAAGATCATCCAGGCCGACCTGTCATCCAGCTCTAGTCAGTCAACTAGACCATTGCACTAAGTGCTTCATCCAAGCTTTTCTTGAACACCTTCAAGGGCAGGCGACTCCACCACCTCCCTGGGCAGCCCATTCCAATGCCAGTCACTCTCTCTGGGAAGAACTTCCTCCTGACATCCAGCCTATTCCTCCCCTGGCACAACTTGAGACTGTGTCCCCTTGTTCTGTTGCTGGTTGCAACAGATCTGATCTGTGATCTGATCCACTAGGTTTTCTTTTCTTTGTGTTAAGTGCTCCTCTATTCAATCTTCTTAATTCTCACTGTTTAATAATAAGCATTTAACTGAATATTTATTCCCTCATTCTTCACTTTGTAAGATCATCATTTGGCCAACAGCCAGAGCTAATGAGGTCTCAAGGTGAGAAGTGTCTGAATCATACAGTATGAAATATGACTTTTTTAAGATGACATCCACTGTTACTAATATTCTCTAGTTAATATGTCCTGGTAATACAAAGAAACCTATAAACAGATCATTCAGCCTGCATTTATGTGTGTAAACTGTACTGGGTTGAGTGTTGGACTGGATGATCTTTGAGGTTGCTTCTAACCAGTTACATTCTGTGATTCTGTGAAGTCATAAAGATTGATGCCAGCGGCAACAGTATTTGAAGGCTGTTTAGTGGCTAAGGAATTGGCTGGATGGTCACATCCAGAGAGTAGTGCTCAGTGCTTGAAGTCCAGATGGAGTGCAGTGGCAAGTGGTGTCCCTCAGGAGTCTGTACTGGCACCTGTACTGTTTAATATTTTTGTCACTGATACAGACAGTGGGATTGAGTGCACCATCAGCAAGTTTGCAGATGACAGCAAGCTGAGTGGTGCTGTCAAGCTGGAGAGGTAGGCTCAGGTGAAACTCATGAGGTTCAACAAGGGCAAGTGCAGGGTTCTGCACCTGGGCTGGAACAATGCTCATTATTAATACAGGCTGGGGGATCTGGCAACAGAAAGCAGCTCTGAGCAAAGGGTCTTGGGAGTGCTGATGGATGAGATGCTTGGCATGAGCAGACAGTGGTCAGCTTGCAGCCCAGAAGACCAATCATATCCTGAGCTGCATCAAAAGAAGTGTGGCCAGCAGATCCAGAGAGGTAATTCTTCTGCTTTGCTCTGGTAAGACTTCACCTGGAATGCTGCGTCCAGGTCTGGAGTCCTTAAAAAAGGAAGCATACAGAGCTGATTAAGCAGCTCCAGAGGAGGGACATGAAAATCATCAGGGCATTGGAGCACCTGTGCTACAAGGACAGGCTGAGGGAGCTGGGGTTGTTCAGCCTGGGGAAATGAAGGCTCCAGGCACATGTAATAGCAGCCTTCCAGTACCTGAACAACACCTGCAAGAAGGCTGGAGAGAGCTTGTTTATAAAGGTCTCTAGTGATAGGACGAGGGGCAATGGCTTCAAGCCAGAGAAGGGCAGATTTAGATTGGATGTTAGGAACAAGTTCTCTGCCATGAGGTTAGTGGAAGAGGTTTCCCAGGGAGGTGGTTGTGGCCTCATCCTTGGAGATATTCAAGGTGAGGCTCGACAGGGCTCTGAACAACCTGATCTTGTTGAGTCTGCTGAATGCAGATGGGGTTGGACTATATGACCTTTGGAGGTCTCTTCCAACCCAAGCCATTCTATGATTTTATATTTTCAATGTAGTTACTAGAGCTAATATGAAACTATTAGAGAAATATTAGTTGCTAGTATAGGATCTGGTAAATAGTTTCCCAATTAATAAGAAAATCCTCCTTCCATTGTTAAACACTTTCAAGTGCTCATAACAGTGACAGAAAACTGGCAGGCACACTGGTTTTGGTGATGTAGGAGTCAAGATTAGTAATGAGTTTTCTCAAGGTAACAATGTTTGAACAAGTCTGAGGTTTCATTTTAGAAGATTTTTAATGAGAAGGGAAAAAAGAAAAAAAGGGCTATAAAATGGCAACTTTTGACAGCCTAACTTAGCCTTGAAGGTGCTCCTCACACTTCCTGTGTTATTAATTTTATCTTGAACCATGATGCAGACACAAATAAGTGATTATACCCCCCTGCATATACCTCAGTTCTCTGGCTTTAAAGGCTTTTGTCATGACTACGTGCTGTAAA
Organism: Pogoniulus pusillus; assembly: GCF_015220805.1. NCBI lineage: Eukaryota > Metazoa > Chordata > Aves > Piciformes > Lybiidae > Pogoniulus > Pogoniulus pusillus. Next base: position 27,392,080 of record NC_087275.1, read on the forward strand.
AGTGTGTACTTAATGGTGCTGAACATGCACTGGTTCAAAGATAAGATAAATGTTGGTCCTGGGATGAATTAGCTCTCTAGAAGTGAATGTGCCTCCCTAACGTGTGCAGTTGTAACTCCTTAAACATTGTACAGCTAGATGTGAAAAATCAACCCATAAACCCCAACTGGTTTAAAAATGTGATCTTTCATCAGTTATTTTCCAGAGGTCTGCAAGCAGTTCAAATTGCTGCCAGATAGAGAATGGCTTCACAGGAATGATTTGGAATTTCTGGTAGTCTTGTTGAAGCAAACACAGCTAAAGTTTAATTTTTGTCTTGCTAACGACTGTTCTGTAGTTTCTAGATGTTATTCTTAATATTGTAGCTGAAGATGAGCCAGCAGTGCCCAGGTGGCCAAGGGAGCCAATGGCATCCTGGCCTGGATCAGGAATAGTGTAGCTGGTGGAACAAGGGAGGTTATTCTTCTTCTGTACTCAGCATTGGTCAGGCCACACCTTGAGTACTATGCCCAGTTTTGGGCTCCTCAATTCAAGAGAGATGTTGAAGTACTGGAATGTGTCCAGAGACAGGTGACAAAGCTGGTGAGAGGCATGGAGCAAGCCCTGTGAGGAGAGACTGAGGGAGCTGGGGGTGTGCAGCCTAGAGAAGAGGAGGCTCAGGGGTGACCTCATTGCTGTCTACAACTACCTGAATGGAGGCTGTAGCCAGGTGGGGGTTGGTCTCTTCTGCCAGGCAACCAGCAACAGGACAAGGTGACACAGTCTCAAGTTGTGCCAGGGGAGGAATAGGCTGGATGTTAGGAGGAGAAGTTGTTGTCAGAGAGAGTGATTGGCGCTGGAATGGGCTGCCCAGGGAGGTGGTGGAGTCGCCATCCCTGGAGATCTTCAAGAAAAGCCTGTATGAGGCACTTAGTGCCATGGTCTAGTTGACTGAATAAGGCTGGGTGATAGATTGGAGTGGATGATCTTGGAGGTCTCTTCCAACCTGGTTGATTCTATGATTCTATACATTACACACCTACAGATAATATTTACACAGACTTTAAGACAACATAGAAAAGAAAAATACATTTGAGATATGACAATCAGGTCTGTAGTTTATTCTTGCATTTCTAAGCTGTCACAATAGACAGGTGGATGGCTGGGGGAAAAAAAATAGGTTGAATTTTTTTAAATCCAACAGGTGCCTCTCTATATACTTTGAGAGTGCTACCAGTTTCAATGGAAAGTATTTCAGGTGGTCAGGAAAAAAGCATGAGTTGCCATGATTTTATTTCTAAGCAGCAGAGAAACCAGGCTGGTTGTTCTGTAGTATAAGTTTGAGTGGTAGCTGCTGCAGTCACAATATTGACTCATGGACTTCATGAAACAGAAACACAAACTGTTCCTGGTGTCAAGCCACGATTGGTGTTCTCATATTTGTACTCGCCAGAAATTAAACATCCTATCAGTGAAAGTGAAAGTTAACTGGAGTGGGCAGAAAAGTAAATGTTTTTGAGGGACCTGATCTGTAATTTGCTGTCATAACAGAGATTCTAGAATAATGTTTTTCCTACTTTTCTTTTAACCATACTTTGAAGAACGTAGGGGGGAAGCTGGCTTGCTATGAGGCAGTGCAGGCAGTGCATTTTTGACATCTAGAGGTTATAGTATTATAGAATCACAGAAAAGTTTGAGTTGGAAGGAACCTTAAAAAATCGTCTAGTCCAATCCCCCTGCAGTGAGAAGGGATATCTTCAACTGGATCATGCTTAGATCCCCATCCAACCAGAGCTTGAATGCTTTCAGTGATGAGGGCATTACTGCTAAAGAAGAACAAAGGAAAACACAGAAGACAGGACAAGGGAAAATGGAACATTTGCACGCTGAAGAATAACTTAGAACAGGCAGAATGTGACAGCACAGAGCCAGCAGCCCAAGCAGATTCTAATGGTAGATTGACAGTGGCAAGATGGGGGAGCAGAATGGGAAGACCAGAATCACAGAATGTCAGGGGCTGAAAGGGACCTCGAAAAATCATCCAGGCCAATCCCCCTGCCAGAGCAGGAGCACCTAGACCAGATCACACAGGAATGCATCCAGGCAGGTTTTGAATATCTTCAGAGAGGGAGGCTCCACAACTCCCCTGGGCAGCCTCTTCCAGTGTTCTGTCACCCTCATAGTGAAAAAAATCCCACTCATGTTTACATGATACTTCCTATGCCTCAATCAAGTGAGGGAGCTCCTTGATGCTATTGGAAGTGAAAGTCAGAGCAAAATGGATGTTTCTCTTTCTTAAGTATTATTTGCATCTCCTTGCAAATTTACCTTTCAAAGCTAACCAAAATACTACCAAATGAGCACACTTTACTCACATGAGCTTTTAAAGTTGTGCTTTTCCTTTATTAAACCCTACACACTTCAGATACATGATCCTGCCAGTTGTTCTCTGATGTGATGAACGTTAATAGTACAAGATCTGTATTGCTGTTTCCTCAGCTGTTGTTCTCCCCTCCTTGTTTCTCTCTGATTGTCATGATTATTTTCCATTGTGCAAGACGAATGCTAAATAATAAGAGAGTGTAATGGTATGGGCAGCTGAACTACAAGCAGAGTGATGGAATGGATGCCCTTAGAGAATTGCCATGGAATGATGTACAAGGACATACATGTCAAATTCAAATGCAAACCCACTCTCATTGTAGGTGTAGTTTCTAAGATACATGTAGGCTTGGAAATGTGTTTTTCCTGCTACATTTTTCAGTCTCTACTATTCTGTTGGTTTCTCAAACTGCAGTTTTAAAAGCTGACTTCAGGATTTGTAGCTACTTTACAGCCTCATGTCTGCCATTGCTGGCAACCCTCAAGGATAAAAATTACCCAGTCAAACGCAATTACACATCATCAGAGTGGAATCTGGCTCCTGCAGCCAGCAAGCAGTTACAGATGTAGGCCAGCACTGCTATTCCAGCAGCATGTAATCAAAGCACTTGTTTGTTCAGAGGAATTTTACTGTGTGGTAGAGTTATTGACTGAATGAACTGTCTAAATAATGGCCTCTATTTTAGATTTGGTTGGCTAAGAGTTTTGGGTATTTTTCCTGAACCTGTGGGGGAAGATTATGGAGGCTGAGAAAGACCTAGTAGAGTAAAAAAAAAAACAACTAACAAGAGTCCTAATGAGCCAAAGAGCAAAGGAGAAACCTTGCTACAGTGAGGTTGTTTGGGTTTTGGGTTTTTTTTTCTGAATTAAAAATGCATTAAAAAACTAAAATATATAATGAAATACTAATAAAAGACAAATAAAACAAGTAAAACAATAATTGGACTAATAAAAATGTTAGTCATGCAGTCATGTATGATTCATAGAATTGTAGAATCAACCAGGTTGGAAGAGACCTCCAGGCTCATCCAGTCCAACCTAGCACCCAGCTCTGTCCAATCAACTAGACCATGGCACTAAGTGCCTCATCCAGGCTTTTGAACACCTCCAGGGATGGCAAATCGCTCTCTCTGTGAAGAACTTCCTCCTAACATCCAGCCTGTACCTCTCCTGGCACAAGTTGAGACTGTCCCCCCTTGTTCTGTTGCTGGTCACCTGAGAGAACTGAGCAACCTCCACCTGGCTACAGCCTCCCTCCAGGTAGTTGTAGACAATGAGGTCCCCCCGAGCCTCCTCCAAGCTAAACAACCCCAGCTCCTCTTTCACTGATTTTTCAAAGTATTTTACAGAAATAAGAAGGACTTTTCCTAGAAACCATTCTTAAGTTTTATGAGTGAAAAGAATGTTTTTCTTCTTATTTATCTTGTGGAATTCTTTCTTGAGCAAGCCCTTCACAATTAAGTCTTTCATAAACAGATTTCAAGAGAATGCTCATTCCTTTCCTTTATTTGCCTAACTTGAAAGCCCCATGTCAGCTTGTCATTGTGATAATGATAGCTTGAAAGTCAGACATTCAGAAAGAGTTTCTGATTTAGTAAATTAAAGTTTTCTAATTGTCAATTAAACTGTCTATCAGTGTATTATATAGTGCCAGTATCCAGATAGTGCAAATCCAAGTTTTGGGGCTGGCTTTAGTCCACGTTTGAAATGCTGTTTTTGCTTTTCTCACATTGTAACTCCTTGGTTCACAAACAACTGCATTGCCCTCCCCTTCGGCAGTGCATCACCTCAGGATCTCCATCTTTCTTGCTATTTTAATTCTTTTCTATTCTTGGAATTTCCCAATGCTCTGCTCTTAGAAACAAATGAGTAACAAGGCAAAGCTAAACAGAAATGAAGCATTTACTTGTGGGGGGGAAAAAAGTGATAAAATAAATTTAAGAGGAATTTTTATGGTATTTGATAATGAACAACAAATGTGGTTTTTTTCCAAAATGTAACTTGCAGGTTAAAGTTGAGGGTTTTTATGCTTGAAATGTGAAAATGGTAAATGCATTTAAACAACTCTACTACAATATTGATAGAATCATAGAATCAACCAGGTTGCAAGAGACCTCCAAGATCTAGTCCAACCTAGCACCCAGCCCTATCCAGTCATCTAGACCATTGCACTAAATGCCTCATCCAGGCTTTTCTTGAACACCTCCAGGGATGGTGACTCCACCACCTCCCTGGGCAGCCCATTCCAGTGCCAATCACTCTCTCTGGGAAGAACTTCCTCCTAACATCCAGCCTTTACTTCCCCCAGCACAACTTGAGACTGTGTCCCCTTGTTCTATTGCTGGTTGCCTGGCAGAAGAGACCAACCCCCACCTGGCTACAACCTCCTTTCAGGTAGTTGTAGACAGCAATGAGGTCACCCCTGAGCCTCCTCTTCTCTAGGCTGCACACCCCCAGCTCCCTCAGCCTCTCCTCATAGGGTTTGTGTTCCAGGCCTCTCATCAGCTTCATCACCCTTCTGTGGACACATTCCAGTATCTCAACATCTCTCTTGACTTGAGGAGCCCAGAACTGGGCATAGTACTCAAGGTGTGGCCTGACCAGTGCTGAGTACAGGAGAAGAATAACCTCCCTTGTTCCACCAGCTACACTATTCCTGATCCAGGCCAGGATGCCTTTGGTTCTCTTGGCTATATATTAATTCTCCAGAGTTTGTTGCATTCATTTTTTTTTGAACTTATGTGCAGAAAAAGTAGTAGTGCACACATGAAATATTTTATCTCTGTGGAATAGCAATAGGTCAGTGTAGACCAGTTATGGTTATCTTGGAAGTAGAAAATACCACAGTTTTAATTCTACCTCCTCCTCCTGCAGAGCTGCAGCTTGGAGGTTTGTTCCTTTGGGAAGGAAGAATGATCCCTCTGCTAATGGGAGGATCTGAATCTCTAAAGTAGATAGATCTGGAAACTAAACAAAGTCATTGTAAAATATTTTAGTTTCATCTGAGTTCTTTAGAGGTCTTTACAGTGATAAAGTGAGTATTCAGCTTTGCAAAGAGAGGGCTAATAGCAACAGATTTAGAGAAGAGAAGATTTTAGGGGGACCTTATAGTTGCCTCCCAGTACCTGAAAGGATCCTGCAGAAAGGCTGAAGAGGGACTACTCATATGGCTGTCTAGTGATAGGATAAGAGGGGATGGTTTTAAGTTGAAGGAGAGTAGGTTTAGACTTGATTTGAGGAACAAGTTCTCATTAGGCTGCTCAGGGAGGTTGTGGATGCCTCTTCCCTGGAGTGTTTAAAGCGATATTGCATGGGCTGCCAAGTCTAGTTGAAGGGCATCATTGCCCATGGAGGTAAGGTTGGAGAAGATGATCTCTAAAGTCACTTCCAACCTAAGCCCTTCTATGATGCTATGATTTTGAAAACTACATGTAGTGTTACTGGAATTACTTGGACAACAGTTGTGGCACATACCACATGCACTGAAATGGGGGGGGGTTTACTCACACGAAGTGGTGGCTTTCTTGAACACCTTCACAGACTGTGACCCTTCATGCCAGTATAATTGTTTAACCTTCCTTATATACCATTTATGTTCTTCATGAGCATGCAGTATAAGTTTTATATTGTTTTAATCTTTAATTATAAACACATTTGTTTCTCAAATAGATTAAAGTGTAGAATTAAGAGAAGGTTTCTTCCAGTCTAAATTAGAAATAGTTTTGTATCATTGTGCCTTAGCAGGATGGGCTATGTATATACCTTAGCTCTTACTTTTGTGTCACTGGAATTTAACTCACAAATTAGAAAGCATAAATACATAGACTGTGACCAGCTGCAGGGTGAAGATAGCTCCTCTCACAAGTGATATTGCACTATTATAGGACTTCTGCCATTATCTTCAATCAGTGTCATATCAATCCTATCAGCAATTGTTTCCATTTGAACTGTTATTTGCCTGGAGCCATTTTATTATCTTTCAGTATGCTATTTGCATGTCTTCCCCTGGGAGCAAAGAAAGGCTTTTGTGCTAAATCAGAAACTGTAGTTTTATACAAAGAAGTGCCAGATAACAGGGAGCATTAAGCAGTGATCGTATGGATGCTCCCAAGCTTGAGCAGCTGCTGGAGCATAGAACGCTCTGCAAAAAGTCATTGAGGCTGAGAGACCATCTGCAAAAAGTCATTGAGACTGAGAGACCATCTTCAAATGGTTCTTTGGAGAAGAATAATAAAGAAAAAGTTTGTTTAATCCATGCTTTAGTAATCTCATTAAATTAATCTGGTTTTTTTATGTCATGTCAGCACTTGGTTGAGCAAGTAAGTTTAATACATCTTGAAACAAGGTGTCCTTGGGACTGGTACTCTTGAGTTTGCCAGGTGTCAGAATCTGGGTGACACAAGTAAGAAATGCAAATAGATCACACTGTAATGAAACTGACCCTACTAACATCGTGTTGCTGGTTTCACCCTATGCAGCTAAATTGGGAGCCAAATAGGTGGTCTCTTTAGGGACTAAGGAGGGGCTGAGGGAGCTGGGTTTGTTTCACCTGGAGAAGAGGAGGCTCAAGGCTTCTTGCTCTCTGCAACTACCTGAAAGGAGGTTGTAGCTAGGTGGAGTTTGGTCTCTTCTCCCAGGCACCCAGTGACAGAACAAGAAGACACCATCTCAAACTGTGCCAGGGCAGGCATAGGCTGGATGTTAGGAAGTTCTTCATGGAAAGAGTGATAGGCATTGGAATGGGCTGCCCAGGGAGATGGTGGAGTCACCATCCCTGGAGGTGTTTAAAAGGAGGCTGGATGAGGCACTTAATGCCATGATTCAGTTAATTAGAAGGATTAGGTGATAGGTTGGACTTAATGATCTCAGATGTCTTTTCCAACCTGCTTAATTCTGTGGTTTTGTGATTATTTAGAGTTAATAGATTTGTCAGTGTTGCTGTAGTTCTAACTCTCAAAAAGGAAAAGGAAAGATGAAAATATGAAAGGTAAGTGGGGAGATATTTATTTCTCTTAATTTCGGAACACAGAATCAGTCATGATTGGAGGGGACCAAAAGGATCATCTAGTTCTAACCGTCCCCCTGACATGGGCAGGGACACCTTACCCTAGAGCAGGCTGCACAGAGCCTCAGCCAGCCTGGCCTGAAACACCTCCAGCCATGGGGCCTCAACCACCTCCCTGGACAGCCCATTCCAGCCTCTCACCACTCTCATGCTGAACAACTTCCTCCTCACATCCAGCTTGAATCTCCCCACCTCCAGCTTTGCTCCATTCCCCCTAGTCTTGTCACTCCCTGATATACTGAAAAGTCCCTCCCCAGTTTTTTTGATCCTGGAAGGCCACAGTAATGTCACCTTGGTACCTCTTCTTCTCCAGACTGAATAGCCCCAACTCTTTCAGTCTGTCCTCATAGGAGAGGTGCCCCAGCCCTCTGATCATCCTTGTGGCACTTCTCTGGACACGCTCCAGCATGTTCACACCCTTCTTGTAATGATCAAGGAAGGCGGATTTAGTGTGTCTCATCTTAGGACTCCTGAGTTAGGACAGGTAAATCTCACTTCTGTAGCATCTCCTGAATACCTTTGAGCATGGTGTTAAACATGTGAGAGCATACTCAGACTTAAGTAATTCTTATTTATAAACATTATTAGATAAAATTGAGAATTTTGCTACATATGGATGAAGAAATCTGTTTTCACTGCATTTGGGGTAGCAACATGGGTTTTAATGTGTGAAGTGAAATTATAAAAGAGAATTAAGCTGCTCAACAACAATTTAAGGAAACAAGAAAGAGAAAACAGTGAAAATTGAATTATCTTGGGTACTGATGGAATGATAATCCCAGAGGAGTCAGTGCAGTACAAGTGGTAGGGAGCTGAAGATGAGAAAAGAAAAAAACTTGGAAATCATAAGCAGCTAAGAGTGGTGCTGAGTAAAGGCAATACTGAATGAAGCCTCTGTTTATTTTCAGAGTAATCTTTGTAAAATGGGGCTCTAAGCTTCTTTACTTGCAGGGATGAGCAGTTATTCCCCAAACTAATCCTAGTAATGGCACTGGAGATTCACTAATCTGGGGGGGGAAAAAGAAAAATACAAACAAAAAGAAATAATAAAACTAATATGATAAAAGATGAATGAAAGGGAGAGAATATAACTAGAACTGTACAAGTGTAATTTTCCCTGGTGATGCTCAACTAATGCAGGAAATTAATAAAGGAAAGCTGTTCTGCCAAACACTTGTTCCAAACATGCCAAAAAACATCTGTGGCATGACATTCTACTTACAGTTCCCTAAGTCACCAAAGGTACATTTCCCTTTGCCGTGGAAACTGTGTATTACTCAGACTTTCAGAACCAAATGGTATTTTCAGCACAAACTGACTGTATTATTGTGGTGGTTTAGGTGTTCCCTGCCCCCTCCCTCCCCCCCCCCCCCCCACTTTGGAAATCACCCAGACTAGACTCAGCCAGCTCTGAAAACTTGATTGAAGCTTCTATTTACAGCTAGCACAATATACAAGCAGATATTTGCAGTATATACAATTATAGACAGAAATGTACAAGGTAAAAAGTAATACAGAAACACAAGAGCCCTCCCAGAAACCTGAGTCCCCAGGAGGGGTTCCCAATCGCCCTTCCACCTTCTCCCACCCCTACCTTACCCCAGACATTGCCTTGTGCCCCAGGGAAGAGTGGAGGGTCAGCCTGGGAGGTTGGGAAGCAAGTGGATTAATCAGACAGAGAGTGAGGTTAGAGATAAAATGCCCAGAGCCTGGACAAAGAGCAACTCCCTTATCTATGTTTGGATTCTTGTTCTTGTACCTCTCAGCAAGCCTATGAGTGAAGTAGACATCACCGCTGTTTTCTCTTTCACAGCCTGTGATCTAATCCTTCTCACCAAAACATTCAAGCTAGCTTCAAACTAGCACAATTATTTTATTCTTAGTGTAATGAGAGAAAATTTGAGTGAAAAGAAAACCAACCCACCTTAAGAGACAGTAGGGCTTTACCTAAGAGATGGATTACCAAAATTAATATGAGTATTTTCAAGTAAAGGAAAATAATAAAAGGAAAGAATGGACTTTGAATTGCTTAAAAATACTTTTAAACAAAATAGGAAGAACTCAGATGTATTTTTTAAATGTAAATATAATGGAGAGAAATAACAGCTTTTAGTAGAAAAGCAAAAGGCATAAAGGCCACCGCAAAATGTCACTTCTTATGTCTTTACAGTTTCATATTAAGGAAACCTAACTCTGGGATTCCTGATGTTATTTTTCCGTGCATGCTCCAAAGGTAAAGGGACAATACCTAAAAGAAACATATTTATCAAACCATGGCAGGGTAGGAACAGTAGAAGGCTAAAGCCTAAAAAGACTAATGTTTCTGCGACAACAATATCATAATTAGTGTTTCAGGCTTGTCCTATTAAAAAAATATTCAAGCATATATTTAAACTGAGAATAACCAAATAATTCAGTGATGGAAGGTGCATAGGAAAAATGCAAGGGAAGTGTGGGGGTAATGTCCTTGTGGCCCTGCAAAACTTTTCCCTACCTTTCAGGTGCCTGTATACTATTTCAAAAGCAATTACAAGAGTGTAAATATGTTCTAATGCAGTGTACTCAGAATGTAAATGTAGCATTGAGAGATGGGAGATATGAATGGCCTCGTTCAGGTTTTACAGATCAATACCCTGAATTACCCTGCTGTGAGTTGCTTTTCCATAAAATGTAACCCCCAGCACATCTTTTGGAAAGATTTCTCACTGGGGCTGTTCTTAGCAATTTTTTTTTCCCTGTCCCAATCTGGATGCCTTCACTCATGCAAAACAGTAACTTTTTCCATGAATAGGGTCAGTGAAATGCATACAAATTCCTGTGGAGTAAGATCCTGAATACAAACGTGGCTGAAGAAATAAGAATTCAGTCCTTGAAGTTCACTTGAGGTAGAAATGGGAAATTAAAAGCATCAGGTGTGAAAATCAGTCACAGGAAGCACAGAACAGTTACTTTGCCTTTGATCTTTTGAAGTAGTGTATCACAGAATCACAGAATGTCAGGGGCTGGAAGGGACCTTGAAAGATCATCCAGTCCAAACTCCCTGCCAGAGCAGGAGCACATAGACCAGATCACAGAGGAATACATCCAAGTGGGTTTTGAATATCATTTGGGGAGGCTTGGTTTGGTTGTTTTGGGTTTGTTTTTTTTTTTGTGGTTGTTGGGGTGTTGTTTTGGTGTTTGGTTTTTTGTTGTTGTTGGTTTTTAATTAAAAAAAAATAGAGAGGATTTTTACGTGGAAGCCTTTCAAAGCACAGTGTGTGCAGGTGCTTTGATCTCAGATGTAAGATTTGAAGTCAGAATGAATATATGCCTTACTAAGCTCCATACTAGATGGTTTTACTTACTGAACAGCACATTCTGTCCCTAGTTGCAGGTGCCCAGGCCTTACTAACTTTGAAAATGTCAAATTACATCAAAGTTAGATTAATTTTAAGATCAATAACCTTCTAGCAGTTCAGAGCAGCATATACATTTTACTTTCTCTTTTCCCCAGCATACAGTACAGAACTAAGAGCATAATACAGCCTCCACTTTGTGCTGAAAGCAGAACAGAAATCACTGAATCTATAGCTCTGCATAGTCAGGGCTCTAAGGGGCACTTCATGGGGCTGCATATAAGACACAGAGCTTTCAACTAGGAATGATGGGTTTGGAAATGAAGTAGACTGAGAATTCATGGGGGAGGATTAAAGAGCAAACTAATATGAGTGACATTGTAATTGATGTCTGGTATAGGCCACTTGAACAAGTTTGGGACATTTTACAGAAGCAATCTCATGTTTACAGGCTCAGGGTGAGGTTCCCTGGAGGACTAGCCTGATTATTGTAGGATCACAGGATATTAGAGGCTGGAAGGGACCCAAGGAGATCATCGACTCCGACCCTCCTGCCAGAGCAGTACCACACAATCTAGCACAGAATAGAATCATAGAATCATTATCTGCTGGAGAGGCAGCACAGTGGGTCATAAGCAATGCAGTAACTTCCCATATAGCATTGATGAAAGCTTCCTGGCTTAACTGATAGAGGACCCACTAAATATGGGTGCTCTACTGGACCTCACACTCACAAACAAGGAAGGGCTCATTGGGAAGGTGAAGAATGAAGGCAGGCTTGGCTGCAGTGATCACGATTCTGCGTGCCTCGAGTTCAGGAGAGTCACTCTTCTCCCAGGCAACCAGCAGCAGAAGAGGGCACAGTCTCAAGTTGTGCTGGGGAGGTATAGGCTGGATGTTAGGAGGAAGTTCTTGCCAGAGAGAGTGATTGGCATTGGAATGGGCTGCCCAGGGAGGTGGTGGAGTCACCATCCCTGGAGGTGTTCAAGCAAAGACAGGATGAGGCACTTGGTGCCATGCTCTAGTTGATTGGCCAGGGCTGGGTGAGAGGTTGGACTGGATGATCTTGGAGGTCTCTTCCAACCTGGCTGATTCTACAATTCTCTGATAAAAGAAATGGTTCATAAAGTTGTTTGTTCTTAAGGTTTCACAGAGTTTACGACTGCTTTATTCCCTCGAAATGTGAATGTTTTTTTGTTATTCAAACTATGAGACTTAACTTTTCTTTCCATAGAAATATACAAAGCCTGAAACTGCCTGATTTAGAATTGCTAAACAAAAGCTTAAGAAGCAGCACCTGGTTATTGGCAGTCAACCTATTAAATCTGAAAGATTGTTCTTTTATTTGCTGTTTTCTAATTCTCTATGTCCAGGGATTTAAGATGTTTCCTGAATTTTTATTACATTTCACTCTCATGTCATGTTTCATCTGAAAAAGCCATCAAGGTACAATGTAGGGATCTTAGTAGATTTTAGGACTTCATTTTCTTTTACTGAAAGGAGAACTGCATGAAGTCACTCAGATTTCAATCTGCTGAAGCATCCAGTCCTCCCATGACTCAGAAACGCTGGAATTTTAGTCTTTGTGACAGCTGTAAATGCGTGTCTGTAACGTTGTGTTTACCTAGGCTTCTTTTTTTGCTTTCACTTGGAAAATAATGCTAGCTTTCACACTGTCAAAATATTTCAGCTGACAGAACTTTTCACCACGAAATCAATTGTCCTTTGCTGTGCTTTCAACTCAGTAAAGAGCAACTTGCACCTGAAGTTTAGCAGCTGAGAAGAATGACTATCAGCTGCCTTTTCCCCGGGCGTTCCTCACTAACTGCGCAAAGTGTGCTTATTGCAATCCATCCTTATCTCCTGATAAACAAGGACCAGTGAGTGGCTGAATTCAGTAGCTATTAGCAGTACAGTAGATCAGATCTTCCTGATTATTGATTTGTAAAGAACAGCCCCGTATTGTTTTGGCAGCTCTCGGTAAGTGAGAGGGAAAAGATACTTTTCAGCTCTTGGGAAGAGAATTGCTGAGGGACATTAAAGAGGTTCAGGGAGAAGTCAGTTCCCTTTGATATGCAGTCAGATTGGTTGCGATTGGAGTCAGGGTCAGGAGGCTGTGGAAGTGCTATGAATATGGTGAGGGAATTAAAGGAGTGTTATTTTAATAAGTATTGTATGTATGCATGCTTATTAGTACAGAAAATTGCTCTTCTTTTTTCAGGAGACCAGCCTTTGATGAAGGAAATGTTGAAAAAGGAGATTGTGTATCATGTTCTGATAGCCCTAAATACAGCTTTTTAGAGTAGAGTCTTCTATTTTTTTTCCTTCTTTTCTTGCCGTATTGCCTCAGAATCCTAGGACAGACCTTCAGATATTCCACAATTCCCTTAACTCCCCATATTTTGCAATTTTTAAGCTAGAGATCTTGTTTCTGTTGTCTCATGTAGTTAAAATTGCTGCTCACAACTTCATGTAATTTGCTACATTTAAGGCAGAATAATTATACAATTAGTGTCTGTATATTGTGCTGCATGTGCTCTTAGATGCCCCTAGAAAAGGGTGGTATCATGACTTGAGAAGAGTTTATGCTGTTGCTGTGTTTCAAAAGAATAGTAGTTTGAAGAGGGTAAGATCAAAGGTAGATGTCTAATCTTGCTGGATGGGGTAGGTGATATCTGTCTGATCTCATTCTTCCATCAGAAATGTGATAAAATCGAACTTAATGAAACCCTTTCCTCCTCCTTTATTTGAAGCTGTGTTTTTGGTGGATTGAAAGAGATTGCATTATATACTTGTCATGACCTAGTGCCCTGAGCCAACCGTAGGCAGCAGGGGAGATCACATTAAGATTCAGATATTCTCTTGGAATAAATTAAACCTAGCCGACACCGAACGGCTGATGAGTTTGGTTTGTTAGGTTGGACTGCAGCAGAAAGAAAATAGGGAGAAAGAAGAGAGGGGAAAAACAGAAAGAGAGAAAGAATGTTATCACTAATCTTTGGATCCAGTGATGTTTTCACAGGCTCAGTTCGAGCCCTTCAGTGACGTGTACACCCCAGCAGGGTCTTCCGTAGTACGTGCATCACACGGACCCCAGAAGATGCGGTCCTTTAATACCCTTTTGTGTGTGGGAGGGCAGCCTCTTCAATCACAAAGATAGGTGTATACCAGCCCAGGTCCCTGCCATGCATTGACTCTCACCAGCCTTTCTATAACACCGTTGCAGTGGCTTAAAAGAAAAAGGAAAGAGGGAATTCCCTCCTCTGCCAAAATGATCCCTTTTCATTGTTAAGCCATTCCGCCAGGCTAGCAGCTGTCTTCCAGCGCTATTAAAAGCCAGTGAAGCGATTGCCCTGTCTATTCAGACCAGGTAGGTCACACATTGTTTTGAGACAGTAGAGTCATTGGGCTCTCACAATGGCTCTATTCGGTATATTTTATTCAGAAGGGAGAAAGTTCATAAAAAAATCTAGTGAAGAGAAGTTTCATTTTCTTTTAAGGAAAATAATAAAGGAAAACGTTTTTCTTTTCAATATGTGTTGGGCTTCTAGTATTTGTCTGGCATGTCAGTAGACCTAGCAATGGTAAATCAGGAAGAGGGAGAATTGAATTTTTTTCATTATAGTATTAATAATCCCCTATCAAAATAGTACATGGCACTATTAAGTTTTTTTTTAGTGATGACATGATTTGGTTTAGAAACAGGGATAGTAAAAGCTGAGGTTCATTTCCATGAGCATCAGACAAGATTTTTTTTCTCTCCTAGAAAGGATAAAAGGCAACTTAGAAAATGCAGACATTTCACAAAGTGTGCAGAGAAAATGCAAAGAGAAAAAGAATCACAGCTGCTTACTGCCTTACTCGTCTTCCAAATTGAGATATTTCTAAAGAGCTCCACCTAGAAATAAACCAGGATTGGCCCAAAGAGATAGGACGTTCAGATATGAGAGATACAACCATGTAGACTTCTCATTTGCTAGTGTCATGTTTTCAACTACCTTGGTTTTTCAGGTGATGTTGTCACTGATGTCTCAGGTAGAGTTGTTTTGGGATGGCTGCTTCTGACATTTTACTTTCAAGTGAATGCAAACAAATAAGGACTTCATTGACAGAATGGGGTGTGACTAGTTGTTCTGAACACTATTTCTTCTGAGGCATTTACATCTCTTCCTAGCCTTCTAAGAGAACATCAACAGTTATAATTAAGGGACTGAAGCACTGCCTCACGAAGAAAGGATGAGGGAATGAGGCTTTTTAGTCTGCTCACAGAATTGTAGAATCAAGCAGGTTAGAAGAGACCATTAGCTTCTGTCCATCCATTCAGAATAGAATATCGTGCTCATAGAATCAACCAGGTTTGAAGAGACCTCCAAGATCATCCAGGCCGACCTGTCATCCAGCCCTATCCAATCAACTAGAGCATGGCACTAAGTGCCTCAGCCAGGCTTTTCGTGAACACCTCCAGGGATGGTGACTCCACCACCTCCCTGGGCAGCCCATTCCAATGCCAATCACTCTCTGTGCCAACAACTTCCTCCTAACATCCAGCCTATACTTTCCCTGGCACAACTTGAGACTGTGTCCCCTTGTTCTATTGCTGGTTGCCTGGGAGAAGAGACCAACCCGCACCTGGCTTCAGCCTCCCTCCAGGTAGTTGTAGACAGCAATGAGATCCCCCTGAGTCTCCTCTTCTCCAGGCTGCACACCCCCAGCTCCCTCAGCCTCTCCTCACAGGGCTGTGTTCCAGGCCCCTCACCAGCTTCGTCGCCCTTCTCTGGACATGTTCCAGTATCTCAACATCTCTCTTGAATTGAGGAGCCCAGAACTGGACACAGTACTCAAGGTGTGGCCTGACCAGTGCTGACTACAGGGGAATAATAACCTCCCTTGTCCTACTGGCCACACTGTTCCTGATACATGCCTGAGTCCAACCCCCCTGCCAAAGCAGGACTGTACAATCTAGATCAGGTCACAGAGAAATGCATCCAGACAGGCCTTGAAAGTCTCCAGAGAAGGAGACTCCACAACCTCTCTGGGGAACCTATTCCAGTGGTCTGGAACAGATTGCACGAGGAAGTTGCGGATGCTCCCTCCCTCCCTGGAGGTGTTCACAGCCAGGTTGAATGAGTCCTTAAGCAACCTGTTGTAGCGGAAGGTGTCCCTGCTCATGGTGGGGAGATTGGATCTAGATGATCTTTAAAGTCCCTTCCAACCTAAACCATTTAATGATTCTGTAACTGCTACTTGTTACTTGTTTAGAAGACAGTGACTCATTTTTTTTCTTCTCTCTTAACAGGTGGCCATTGATGAGCGCATCAGGCAACTGCATGAAGCGCACAGGGATTTTGGCCCTACCTCTCAGCATTTTCTTACCAGTGAGTAGTTTTTCTGGTTTTCTTGCTCTGCTTAAATGTGCAGTTAATTGATTTCCTTTTCCATTTATTTATTTATTTATTTATTGTGGCCATAGTCAGATATCATTGCTATAAGTTCCTATTGCACACCACATTGAAATGCTTTCCTTCTATTTTTATTCCTTACTGGGAACAGAAAACTATTAAATAAGTTCATATAGTCCAAAGCAAAAGCAAATTATCTGCCAGTATCAAGTCTGTTTGTCCATGCATTTGTCCATGTGAGATTGGTCTCTGTTATTTGAAGGGTCTCTTTAAGGACTAGTGAATTAAAATATTTAAAATGCTAAGATTTTCTCGTTCTTGTAACTCAGGAAAAAAATTAAAACCATTAAATTTAGGTTGTCTGCTAAAAGAAATATTCAGCTCCATGAAAGGGGCAAAATAAAGACCTGTGGAAAAAAACCTGTTTTGCAGGATTTAATTATTTGGCAGAGCAGTGAGAGGTTTTAAATCATAGTGGGAAGGTTGGCAGAAGGATGGCAGTTAAGTAAACTTATTACAACTCTGTATAATATATAATTGCCAATAATACTCCCACTTCACCTCCACACACACTCTTTTATCAAGGATTTTTTGAAGTACACTGAAAGACATCTTGAAACACCCTCAAAGCTCCACGGCAGCGAGTAAAGTGAAACTTCTTAGAGGTTGTGTATGTTCTATTGTAGTTCAATTAAGGAAAGTAAACAGCAAAACTTTATTTAAGTGATTGTATCAGGAGAACAGAACACAGTCACAGGATAATGGTCTCCCACACAAGCTATCTAGACATCAGAAAGAGACGTTACTGTTCCTGCGCGTTCACAGTGGGGTAGAGGACAAACTTTTCTTCAGTGTAATTTTAATTGAGTAACCATTTTTTTTTCACTGAAATTCTCAGAGGAAAACTGAAAATTCTAAAGTGAGGTGAGCTGCAAATTCAAACTCGCAAGCAATGTTGGGACATACAGAAGGATAATGCAGGCTCAGAATGCCTCAACTCTGCATTTTTGGTTTGGTTTGGTTTTTAATTAAACACTGATCCTGTGAAGAAATGAGCCCTATTTTTGTAATCTCTACTACTTTGTTCAAAATCTCTTTTAATTACCTTTTAATCACTGGGAATAGTTTTTCAACCCAGTATATAGAACTGCAAATCAGACTTGACAGGTTTGAACGTGCAGGAGTTGTTATGGATAGGTATAGTGAATGTGATATGTAAGCAGCTGCCTGTTTTATTTCTGATGTGCAGTGTGTTCCTGCTGAAAGAATATATTTGAAGGATAAATTAAGCAAACCTATATGGCAATTTGGAAGAGCAAGTGACCTGAACTAGATTACCATGCTGAACAACACATCTTTCTCCTCTGTCCCAGAGCTGACTGCAGCCAGGCAGCTGCTTTTACATTATGTCCCGGACCTATTCTGATAAACTGACCAATCTAAAAGTTGCTTAGTGTTACGTCACCTCTTTTAGCCCATGCACTCCTAGTGAGACACTGAGACAATGGATTATTCTCCTGTGTACTTACTAGAGCCAGCAAAGAGTAGAAATCATTCTGAACATGTCACTTAGGGATGACTTTAGAAAAGGAACTAGGTGAAAACATGTTGAGGAAAAAAAAAGGGCCATGTTTCTTTGTTCTCTCCCTCTTTCTTAGATATTTGAACAACTACTTGTGCAAATAGAAATTTATATATGTGCATGCAAAAATTAGGTATTTGAAGCACTAGGACAAGGGGCAATGGATGTAAACTACAGCACAGGAAGTTCCATTTCAACTTGAGGAGCTTCTTTACTATAAGGGTCACTGAGCACTGGAACAGGCTGCCCAGAGAGGTTGTGGAGTCTCCTTCTCTGCAGACTTTCGAGCCCTCTCTGGATGCATTCATGTGTGACCTGCACGGGATTATGGTCCTGCTCTGGCAGGGGACTCGGACTTGATGGTCTCTGGAGGTCTCTTCCCAAACCCTAACGTCCTGTGATCCTGTGAAAATATCTGCAGAGTCCTTCCCAGGTACACGTGTTCAGTCATTGAAAACTGCCAAGGCATCTCCCAGTTTCATCAGTCATAGGGATCAAATTCCAAAAGCATCAAGTTCCTTGGTATCCCAAAGTGTTACTACATGCTTTTACATGCTTTTCTCTGCTGCATCCCTACACTGATGGAATTACATTTGTTGGAAAGTTAGCACTGCAGGACAGAGTGCCAGAGCCTCTGCCAGCTAGCACTAGTCTTGTTTCTGTACCACTGCTTCTGGGGATTGAACAAGTCAAACATAAAGAGTTCCTAAACAGGACTGGACAGGTCAAGTGAAGGTGGATTTAATCACTTGCCAGTTATCTTTCAGTGCATTGCAAACAGAATCCAAGTTGCATTTGCTTAGATGCGGCATCAACAGTGAAAAGATGAATCATGATAATTCTGCTCTCTGATTTTATAAGTTCAGCTCAACAAATTGTTTTCATCTGAGGAGCTGAGATACACATAAGATCAATGCAAACTGTAATAAGTAAGGAAAATGAGCAATTTAGTGGCTATTTCATACATAATTTATATGCCAGTAATAATCAATTCATGCTCTCAAACTCAGCGTCAGATTTCCCTCTACTGTACACATTTGCTTACCTCGAGGTGTGAGCGATGATGTTCAGCCCCCAACTGTGTTTATATGCTTATATGAAAAAATGTCCTTTAGAGTTGTTCAATCTTTAAGTAGTTCTGCAGAAAGGGTGGTATTATAGACAAGTTCATGTTAAATCAATGAGTGAATTATGTTTCTTTCCTGTCTGGAAGAAATAAATACGAGCCTCTAATATGTGGTATTTTTTATTTGTCCCTATATACTATTTTATAGATAGAAATTAAAGCATCATCTGTCTGTTTCTGCTTGGTTGGAGCTGAGGCCACATAGGGCTGTTGAAAACCCAGCAGAAGCAAAGGAGGAGTGGTGCAGGGACCTCGTATTTGTCATGTCCTATGCAGTCAAAGAATCAAGTGATTTTTCCCGTTTCTATGCACTTGCAGCCTGTTCTAAGAGCTACTCTTAAGCTATTTCTGAGAGAGATAGGAAGGAAGGTGTGAGCTAGAGAGATAAGGAGTGGAAAAGGAAATAAAAATTGTTAAAGTCTCCTTCTTCATAGCATTTTTGATTTAGGAACATTTTCTCTCCGTTGTCCTTTCATGCAGTTCAGCTTTCCACTCTTTCTTCTTCTAAATGACCAGGTGAGAGTGTTTATCAGTACTGTGGCACAGGATAATTCAGACATCTTGTTGTGAATTAAAGTAATGACAAAGGAGTTAGTTACACTTCCGTGTCTAGAGCAAGGCTTTGACTGCCCTCAAGCATAAAGGACTCCTACCAAAGCTAGCCCTTACTTTTCTGCTAGCACCTGGACTTGGCTTTCTCCAGGCCTCTCTCACATTTTGTGCTGAGCTCTCTCAACTCAGTCCTTGATTTTCTGATCAGTCCTTCATGCTTCCCCAAACTGATTTCACTCTGCTGGTCTCCACAGAGTTCCATTTCCTCCTTAGTTTATTCCTTGCCAAGAAAGGAGGCTCCCAGCATTCACAGCAAGAGTTGTTAAGATACAGCTGATAAATGCGTTATGCATGCGAGACATTATATCGTGACTCCACAGGGTGATTTAGTGGTTTAAAGGTTTTGCTGTTTAATAAGAATGATTTAAATCAGGGTATAAAAAATAAAAGGAAAAAAACTCTCATTTTTGTTAGAGAGGACTTGGTAAATATTTAGCAAAGTAATTAAAAAAATCTGTGATCCTTTCATGGATGACGATGCTTAATTTGGAGATTACATACAGTAACTGAAGTATGAAAAAGAGTACCTGCAGATTGCAAACATGATGCCAACTCGAGTTTTTGGGAACTCCTCTGGAATAATTTCACTCTTAGCTTCTCCTTTCTGTCTCTCTGTGATGCTGCCTTTCACAAAGAACAGGATTCATTGCCTCTTGCTGGAGGACTCACCTTTATTTGTCACAACAGCTACTGCTGCTTCTTTTTTTGAGATGCAATACACGAGAAGTAAGATTGATGTCAGATTGGTTTTAATATCATTTACTAAGCTAGCCAGCCTCCTTTCAATCCCATTTTTAACGTGATAGCTCATTCTTGTGCATTAATTGTGATCACTGAAAGAAATAGAAGGTATTACATCTTTTAAAAAGCATAAGCAAACCTTGTAATTTATTGTCTGGCTCCAGTATGGGCTATGTTAGTATGTGTAGCATGTCAATGAGATGACTGCATGAAACAGTGCTCAGATACTCAGACAGAACTGGAAATGACTTACAGGTGTGACTGGGAAATCCCAGGTGCTGCTTGTGATTCCTGAGTTCAGAGAACATGGACTTTCATCAAGGTGAACAACCTGAAAATGCAAACAGAACGAACATTCTGGTTTGCAAGTCTGAAAGATTGATTTACATCCAGCTAGTATTTTGTAGTTTGTATTTCCCGGCTTAAAAACTGCTACCTGCATACAGCAGTACCAGGCTTTTAAATCTGCATCCCTAAATATGTGTTAGGAATTACATTTTCACTGAAGATACCTAAATATGCCTTTAAGTTTTGGGCTTCTGAGCAGGAAAAGCACTGATTTGAACATGAAGTGAAGCAGCCATAGCAGCTTCCTTTCAGAAGCAGAAAGGTTATGAATGCCGGATCCAACAGTTTCCACTTGAAGCTAGCAATCAGAGTCCTTCTGTAGCATTTCGTGTCAGACTATTCATTAAATATAAAAACTATGATCACAGAACTGGGATATGTAACCCAGGTCTTTCCTTCTCATGATAACAAGCTCATAGTTGCTAAAGTTCAGATCTGGCTTTTCTTATTCTTTCTGTACCTTTGTGCTTCCCTTCAGCTTTTTAGGCCACTCTCCGGAGAAACTGGAGATGTGGATCTGAATTCCTTCAAACTGGAAGAGATGTCAAGCACTCATATCTCCCACCATTGCATTATTATGCAAAGCAAAGATTAGTGAAGTCCTGTCTTGCACAGGCAGATGTCTTTGAAAGGGCAAGTCCTGCTAATGAAGACAACTGACTGAAAATGACAGAGCTCTAGGACTCTTAAGACACTTTACCCATCCATTTGATAGATCATTTCCAGTCTTGACAACTCTATCTTTCTCTCTTATTTCTCATTGCATACATTAGATTACATTGTCTTCCAGATAGCACTTTTAACATGCAGGCACTGAAAACCTTGTCCATTCATCCATGTCTTTCAGATATATGATTTAATATTTTCAGAGATCATGCTGAATGTTTGGAATAGAAAATATTACCATGTAGTAAGATAAGGGCAGAGGACAAGTGGTCACAAAAGAATCAGCCTAGCTCTGAGAGCTCTCTGGAAGTGAAGAGATTTTGTTCTTTCATTTAAATATGGTCATATAAGCTGAAAGATCTTTATTGTTAGAAAACTTTTCTTTTTCTCCTGTTTTCATATAAATGCAGAACAACTACCTGGGCTTCTTTAAAAAGGGGAAAAGAAAGCTATTAAAGTGCCAGGGAAAAAATATTACTTCAGAGGTCTTGTCTTTGTCATTATCATGGTGAGTTTGTAGCAGCACTGGGCACCAACTCAATCTCAAGAGTTGTGTGCTGGGTAAATCAGGTTTAAAATTAGGAGGAAATTTATTCAGTCCGTTTCTTCCTTATTTTGAATGTTCCGACCGTGGTTACAACTCTTCGCAGTGCTTGACTTTGCCTGACTATTAAAGCTTTTAAAGAGAAATACAGCACTGGTGTGTTTTCACAGAATCACAGAGCATCAGGGGCTGGAAGGGACCTCAAAAGCTCATCCAGCCCAACCCCCCTGGCTCCATCCTCCTGGCACTCACCCTTTACATAGTTATAAATATTGATGAGGTCTCCTCTCAGTCTCCTCTTCTCCAAGCCGCAGAGCCCCAGCTCCCTCAGTCTGTCCTCATAAGATTCTTGAGACTGTGTCCCCTTGTTCTGTTGCTGGTTGCCTGGCAGAAGAGACAGACTCCCACCTGGCTACAGCCTCCCTTCAGGTAGTTGTAGACAGCAGTGAGGTCCCCCCGAGCCTCCTCTTCTCCAGGCTGCACACCCCCAGCTCCCTCAGCCTCTCCTCATAGCGTTTGTGTTCCAGGCCTCTCACCAGCTTTGTTGCCCTTCTCTGGACATGTTCCAGCACCTCAACATCTCTCCTGAATTGAGGAGCCCACAACTGGACACATCAGTTGGCCTCGGTGATCCTGAGTGTCTTTTCCAGCCTGAATGTTTCCATGGTTGTATGACAAATTTCTGAACTGATTTATGAAGCCAGATTTCTAATTATAATGTTTTCCTCCTCCCTTCACCTGGAAACAAAAAAATTTTTTCCTTGTAATTAATATCTTGTGTCTATGGGGAAAAAAATTCTGAAAGAATAGAGAAGTTTCCACTAAAAATACCTTAGAATGGCATTTCATAATTAATTCTAAGTATCTCTCTCCTTTGTTCCTGGTTTTCATTTGTCATCAACTTAAAAATGCTCTGTAGTATTTATATCAAAGCAGAGGGGGTTTTTTAGATTGGAGTGTTCAGGAAAATCCCTGGATTTTGTTTTGGTTTGGGTTTTTTAATAGCACTCTGTGTATTTAGACAGTCCTGTATTTTGCATGTAATCAAATATTGGGTTTTATTCTTTTATTATAAGACTCAAAAAATGGGCTATTGCCTGTTATGCTTTTGTCCCCTGTCTGACTCAGTATGTTGGCAAGACTGAATTTTCCCTTGCATATTTTATAACCTTTTTTTTGGAAGTAACATTGGGTCTATGAAGCCTAAACAAGAACTGCTTCATTCTTTACACTGCTAGCTTCCACTCTGATGCTTTTATCAGTGACCTCACTTGATGAGCTAGCTTGAGAGATTTTCTAAGAGCCTAAGGGTGCAACAGAATTTAGTGATACGAAGTACCTTGGGGTGTATGGATCAATACAGACTATATCACTGTGCTGTATTTCATTCAGTATTTCTTTTTTAAACAAGTAAATGCTTGGGTTTTTTGCTGGTTTACAGTACTGTGACATGTAAGAAAATGACTACAAGATGGATTTTGTATTTTGTGTTACAAGTAGCATTTGGATACCTCTGGAAATGTTGTTCATAATTACAGTTGTTTAGGTAGTATCATGTAATGTTGGCTCGAGAAAACTTTAAACTGACTGTAAAGCTTCCAGCAGGAAACACAAGATGGAAAGGCCTCTTACAACTGCAGTAAAGTGACCTTTGTTGTAAGTGGCTCTGATTGTGTGCTGAACTCTTTCATGACTAATAATCCCTTCTTTAATTTGGCTAAAAGTGTTCTGAAAATGGTACCTTCAGTAAATATCTGCATGCATGCTACAGTGACAGCCTCTGCCACTAGCACTGCAGGGAAACTCTGTTCTGAGTTAGGAGCAGCAGAATCCTAGCTGAGGAGGAGCTTTCTCTCTCTGTGGAATGCCTGTGAATCCACCCTTATGTGCAGCATCCGGAGCTAGGGCTTGGAGCAGAACAGACCCCATGCTGTGTAGTCTTTATGAAAGATGTTTTGATTGATGTTTCTGCCTTGTAACTTCTAAACTGTGTAGCTGATGTACTCCAGTGCATTTCTCAACTACACAGTGCACCTCAGTGCTACACGACACAATCTGATTGTTCTTTGGCTTACCTAGTTCAATAGTAGGTGCATATAAATTAGAAATCAATCTGGGAGGCAACAATCATATTGTACTGACATTTGCTGCAAAGTACTTCAAAGAGCTCATTGATTCCCCTCTACTCTACCCTGGTGAGGCCTCATCTGGAGTATTGTATCCAGTTCTGGGCCTCCCAGTTCAAGAAGGACAGAAAGCTGCTTGAGAGAGTCCAGCACAGAGCCACAAAGATGATTAAGGAACTTGAACATCTTCCTCAAGAGGAGAGACTGAGGGAGCTGGGGCTTTTTAGCTTGGAGAGAAGGAGACTGAGGGCTGACCTGATTATTAATATGTAAGGTGCGAGTGCCAGGAGGATGGAGCCAGCCTCTTGGTGATGCCCAGTGACAGAACAAGGGGCAGTAGGTGGAAGTTGAGGCATAGGAGGTTTCATGTGAACCTGAGGAAGAATTTTTTCCTGTAAGGGTGATAGAACACTGGAACCAGCTGCTGAGGGGGGTTGTGGATTATTCCCCTCTGGAGATATTCACCCCCTGACATTCTGTGACTATGCAAATACTTCTATTGTGACACTGACATGCAGGTACAGGTGTTGGAGATGGCATACTACCAGGGTATATCCTGAACTGATTATGGAGGAGAAGCATTGCTTTAACACATTCTCTTAGGAGGAGAAGATTAAGCCCTTTATATAGTCTTTGGAGGGCAATAGTTTCCTGTTTATAATGGTCTCATAGGAAAATAATTGGAGTAGTGCTCAGTGCCTCTTCTGTGAAAGGTTAAAGCACCTTGCACAGATGTGAACTTCTGATTCTCGAGGAATTGGAGCCATTTCAGACACAAAGATTGTCTCACCATTTCATCCTCCCTGCCTGCCTTTATTTGAGCACTGCCACCACCTTGCTGCAGTGAAAACAGCTGGTTGGAGAACAAATTTTACATGGATAAATAAATTCCTAGCTCTGTGCTTGCATAAAGATATTGATGATGGCAATGTTTAGGTCGAGCAATGTGAGTCACACAGCTTGTGTTCCTAGGCTGGATCGGTGAATTATTAGCATTATTAAAACTGGAAATTAATTGGACTACTTGCTGAATTACAACTCCTGTGGCCACTAAACAGGTAGTGCAGGTCTTGGTGATGAACATAGGATTTACTGAGAAAAAAATAGAGAGGATACATGTAAACAGCATATAGTCTGTCGGTACTAGGCAGTGCTAATTTGTGGTTTCTACCCTCAAACTGTTTCATGGTACTTTAACCCTTAATGACAAAAGAGATTCAAAAGGATTTTTCTTGGTATTTACAACTGAAAATGCCTGCTGATGCAGGGCTGGAGTGCCTCTTCTGTGAGGACAGGCTATGAGAGTTGGGGCTCTGCAGCCTGGAGAAGAGAAGGCTTTGAGGAGACCTTGTAGTGGCCTTTCAGTATCTGAAGGGGGTCTACAGAAGGGCTGGGGAGGAACTATTTACAAGGTCTTGTAATGACAGGACGAGGAGTAATGGGTTTAAACTGGCAGAGGGAAGATTGAAGCTGGATGTTAGGAAGAACCTCTTTACAGTGAGCGTGGTGAGACACTGGCGCAGGTTGCCCAGAGAGGTTGTGGCTGCTTCCTCCCTGGAGGTGTTCAAGGCCAGGTTGGATGAATCCTTGAGAGACCTGTTCTAGTGGGAGATGTCCCTGCCTATGGCAGGGAATTTGAACTGCATAATCTTTGAGGTCCCCTCCAACCTAAACCATTCTATAGTGAACTGGAAGTGTGTGCTGGTCATGACAATAAGGACCACTGAGACTAAGTTTTAAATGTGGACATACCGAACTTACCTTTTGAATAACTGGAGTAGAAATAGTTTAATGTTAGGAAGTGTACATCTATTTTTCATCATGTTTGTAGTGCTAAAGTGAAATATTTATCAATTATTTTTTGTAAGACCAACACAGATAAAATTATACTGCCAGCCTGTTTAATATTTCATTCAGATCCCTGCACAGAGTAAACCAGTGCTGAAGTTCAGAGAGGCAGCGTGCTGCTGTTTCATTATACATTCTGTAGACAAATAAGGTTGTAGGCTTACTGTCAAGAACCATGTTCACTCAAGCTGAATGGGCAACACAAGTCTCAGGTTTTAGCACAGCAACAGAAAGAAATAAAACTCCCAAATTAGGTAAGCATTAAAATGTATATCAATGCAAATGAAGTATAGGGAAATTTAAATTCACTTCTAAATTGCCCTATATTTTCTGGTAGTATTTAACTTCAGTCAACAGCATTACAAGTAGCTGAGTGTATGGTAATGGGTTCTTATGCTGTGCAAGCTAGAAGAATAAAGCACTTTTGAATTACACTTAGGAAACAGGAAAATGTCTGCTGGTTGAGTGCTGCAGCACGCAGGGATGCTGGAGTGTCATATAAAAATGTCTTTGTTAGCAAGAGTTTGGTCTTAACCAGTAATTAAATGTCTGTGTCCATTACCTACACTAGCTTTGTAATCGATAGTAAACCTGCCCTGGTAGCTAGAGACAAAAAAACAGCTGTTCTTAGCTTCTGGGCTCCTGCCAAAAATCAAATTATTATTCTGTTAGCATAGCTGTAAAAAATCCTGCATATTTTGTCAAGTCAAATTTATGCAAGGCTGGAATCATCCAGGAAACCAAAAGTATATTATAGACAGCTTCACAGCAATCTCTTGGAGATACACTAAATCCAATTATGCAGAACATCACAGAATTGTTTGTTATTCCTAAAACACTTAGTTCTCATGAAAGCAAAGTATTTGTTCCTCTTCTAATGTATCAAGAACACTATCGCATGTAAGATTCTATGATAATAAGTTATGACTGCAAAGCTCTTACCCAGATTAACTCAGGAGCAGCAAAAAAAGGTGCAGCAATCTGTTCTGTCCTTCAGGTATTGAATTGGAAACAAAACTTAAAGTGGATGCACTGTAGCTTGGGAATATTAATGATTGTTTGGGAGAGGAAAAAATAGGAGAACATCAATTTTGACAGAACTGTTTTGGTTGGAAAAGACTTTTGAGATTTTGAGTGCAAACATTGTTTAACTCTGCCAAGTCTGGTGCTAAACCATGTGCCTTAGCACCACATCTGTCTTTTAAAGAGCTCTGGGAATGGTGATTCAAGCACCTCCTCCATTGAGAGCCTATGCCAGTGTTTAATAACCCTTTCAGTGAAGAAATTTCTCCTAATATCCAATCTAAACCTCCCCTGGCTCAGCTTGATGCCATTTCCTCTTGTCCTCTCCATTGACACTAGGGAGAACAGACCAACATCCACTACTCTTCAGGTAGTAGTAGAGAGAATGAGGTCTCCCCTCAGCCTCTTTTTCTCCAGACTAAACACCACCAGTTCCCTCAGCTGCTCCTGATAAGACCTGTTTGTCAAACTCTTCACCAGCTTTGCTGCCCTTCTCTGGACACATTCCAGCACCTCAATGTCTGTCTTGCAGTGAGGACCCCAAAACTGAACAAAGTATTCCAGGTGTGGCTCCACCAGTGCTGAGTAAAAGTGGACAATCACTTCCCCCGGTCCTGCTGGCCACAGTATTCCCGATACAGGCCAGGATACCATTGGGCTACTTGGCCACCTGAGCTGGCTCATGCCTAGCAGCTGTTGCTCAACAGCCTCAGATCTTTTCTCTAATGACATCTTTCCAGCCACTCTTCCCTATTTTTTGATAACAATGAAAGATATTCTGTTTTTTAAAGTAACAATATAATCTTGTTCTAATTTGTCCTCAGATAATACCAAATCCCATGGGTGATGATTAAGGGTGTGGAACACCTTCCTTATGAGGAGAGACTGAGGGAGCTGGGGCTCTTTAGCTTGGAGAAGAGGAGGCTGAGGAGTGACCCCATTCATGTTTATAAAGATGTAAAGTGAGAGAGCCAGGAGGATTGGAGCCAGACTCTGCTCGATGATGCCCAATGACAGGACAAGGGGCAATGGGTGGAAGTAGAGGCACAGGAAGTTCCATGGAAACATGAGGAGGAATTTTTTACCTGTGGAGATGACAGAACACTGGAAGAGGCTGCACAGAGAGGTTGTGGAATCTCTCTCACTGAAGATATTCAAGACCTGCCTGGATGTGTTCCTTGTGTGATCTGGTCTAGGTGCTCCTGCTCTGGCAGAGGGGTTGGACTAAGATCTTTTGAGGTCACTTCCATACCCCTGACATTCTGTGATTCTGTAAGAAACTTTATTTTTGTCACTGAGTAGGACTTTTAAAGCTATTTGTTAGCATCCAGGTTAGTATTACTGAATAGGAATACACAAAGAAATTTACAAGCAACTGACAGTGCAAAGTGAAATTGTAATCTTTGTCTCACTTCTTGGCTTTGTTTTCCTCCTGCCTTCTGGGCAGTGATGGAGAATATCAGTCATCTGCATTACATTTACAGCAGTTTATAGATGAGGCCATCTATAAGCAGACAGGAACAGCTTCACGTTCACAAGCCATGGCCCTCATGGGAGATTTCAGCCACCTGAATTTCTGCTGGGAGGACAGCACAGCAGGGCACCAGCAATCTAAACATTTCCTGGGCTGCATTGGTGAGGGTTTCCTCCTGTGAGTGGTAAAGGAACCCATAAGAAAAGGTGCTATGCTGGACCTTGTCCTCTCCTACAAAGAGGGGCTGGTGAGTGATGTGAAACTTCAGGGCAGTTTTGGCTGCAGCAACCATGAAATGTCAGAGTTTAAGATCCTCAAGGCACTAAAGAGGGTTGCTAAAAAAGTTCATTACTCTGGATTTCAAGAGAGCAGACTTCACTCTCTTCAGGGATCTGATTGGCAGGTCATCATGGGATAAACCCTGGAGGGAAAACAGGTGCCAGAAAGCTGATCAGTATTCAAGGACTGTCTCCTCCAAGCCTAGGAGCAGTGCATCCCAAGCAAGAAGGCAGGCAAGCGTACCAGGAGGTCAGTGTGGATGAATGAGGTGCTTTTGTACTTACTTGGGCAAGAAAAGGACAGTCTGTGGGGAATGGAAGCAAGAACAGGCCATGCATGAGGACTACAAAGATGTTGTCCAAGCAGGCAGGGATCAGGTTGGGAAATCAAAAGCACAGATAGAATTAAACTTGGCTAGGGATATAAAAGGGAACAAGACTTTCTTCAGGTACACTAGAAATAAAAAGAAGACTAGAGAAGATGTGGGACCTCTCCAAAAGGAAAATGGAGACCTGGTCATGAGGGATATGAAAGCTGAGGTGCTCAATGACTGCTTTGCCTTAGTGTTTACCAGCAAGGGCTCCAGGAGGCAAAGGCAGGGGGAAGGAAAAGGAAGATCTACCCACTATAAGTGAAGGTGAAGTTCAAGACCATCTAAAGAACCTGAAGATGCACAAGTCCAGGGGGCCCAACGAGATCCACCCATGGGTCCCAAGGGAACTGGAAGATGAAATTGCCAAACCGCTGTCCGTCGTGACAGTCTGGTGAAGTGCCTGCTGAGAGGGGAAACATAACCCACATCTTCAAAAAGGGAACAGAGGAAGACCCCAGAAATTATAGGCCAGTCAGTCTTGCTTCTATGCTTGGCAAAATCACGGAGCAGATCCTTCTGAAGGTTCATTGAGCTGCTCATTTTTGGTAGCACAAGCTGCAGCTGTAAGATGCGTGCAGCTTTCCCGTTTCTCTGTACTGCTATGGACTCAAATGGTGTAAAGATGCAACCTGTCGCATGGCTTATAGGAGTGCAAGAAAGCATCAAAAATAGACTAACATGGAATGTGAACATGGCCTACTTCTAACCTTAGGTTGAGGTTCATACAAACCTTTTGACCACAATGCTCAATTATTCTTTCTGCACATGAGAACACAGAATGGTTTGGGTTGGAAGAGACCTTGAAGATCGTCTAGTTCAACCCCTCCTTGGCCTCCACAGCTTTTCAGCTCTGAAGTCTACAAACATTGAACAAAATTACAGTCTTTGTCCCAGTGAAGAGTATTTAATCTTGTATATATTACATTGGAGTATTTCTATTTGAGAAATGCACATGGTTCCATGTTCCTTGTATGTGTGGGTCATGCTGCAGACCTCAGTGGCAGTGCAGCATGCTATTTCTCTGTGAAGTCTAACACTGTAATTCCAATTGTGTGTTTCTTGCACACTTTGAGAGTTACCTGTTTCTGTGGCTCATGCCTCTGAAATTTAGTTTCACCTTTCTTCTTAAAAGAACATGAAATGGTGTAAGTAATAGGAGACCAACACACTCAGCTTAGCTACAGATGTGTAGTCGGAGGTTAAAGACAGCAATAAGACCTACAGAGATGCTCTCATAGGCCACTAGCAATTGAGACAGGATAACCACATTCATATTTCCTCCTAATTTATTCCTTCCTTTCCCTCTCAGCGTTGTCTAAAATGTATGTGAAACCCATTGCCCCACTCCTCAGCCCACACCCTGTTCCCCATTGTTTTTCTTCTCCTTTTCAGACCATCTTTAGATGATCAACTCTACAATCATCACTTCCAACCTTTTACCCAGCACCTCCATAACCACTATACCATGTCCTGAAATCCTTAACTAGAGGTTTGCAGGTTTCTGAAATGGCTCCATCTTATTTCCCTGCTGCTATCTGATGTACCTTCCCTTTCTGAGGTCCCTGCAGCTCTTCCTCACAACTCCTGTTCCTGCAACTCTACCAAACAACCCCTTTATAAGCATGTTTCATGTTTTTTTCTCCAACTTTCGTGCACAGTCCAGCAGGTGGGCAAGAGAGGAGCAGTATATTCTGCAGGCTGACTTCTGTGAACTTGATTAACAGTTCTGGTACAGCATACGTGAAATGTGTATATTGGTCACTTTTATTTGTATGTACTGTGATTTGTTGGCCTTGTTAAAGTAGCTGCAACTGGGGAGTGGTCTATTTTGAATAACAGAAGGAAAGAGAATACTCAAAGGCAGTTAATTAGTCATTGTCTTCACAATGGTTCTTTTACTTTGTGAACAGCAGGGGTCACTAAAAAGAAGAGTTACACTGAGTGAAGCAAATGGGCTTTTCTTTTTCCTCCACTAGATTACTTCTCACTTGTTTTTCCCTTTTAACAATTTTGTTAACATAGAAAATTCTTCATCCTATTGGTTTTGACAGATAGCAAAATCCTAATAACATAATTATCTTTCTGATGGCCAGCCCTTAATAGAAAAAATTAATTGACAACTGTTTTGACAGCAAGTTGCATAAAACCTTTGTTACAAAATATTGTCATTATATTGTAAGTCGATGTGGACATTTAATGTATGGTAGGCATTTCCTCTCTATGCTTTGTGATCTCACTGTCATTTTCTCTGCTATTTGTTGGTTTTGGAAGTCAGTCAGATGCAATTAGTAAAGTGGAGAAATAAAACTCTTCTCCATTTAAAACAGAATCACAGAACATTAGAGGTTGGAAGGGACTTGCAGAGATCATCCAAGGCAGGATCCCCTAAGGTAGTTCACACAGGAATGCATCCAGGTGGGTTTTGAAACTCTCCAAGAGAAGGAGACTCCACAACCTCTTTGGGCAGCCTGTTCCAGTGCTCTGTCACCCTTACTGTAGGGTAGAAGAGGTCAACAGGAGGACAAGCAAAATCCTTAGGTAGTCTCTCCCTGTATGTTCTCACAAAATAAAATGTGAACAAGTAGATAATTCTGAAGGCTGGAAAGCACTCACCACCCAAAGACAGATATTGACAGAAACCCAGTCAAACACCTTAGCAGGGGGAACCCTACAAACGAATATACCAGAAAGACAGAATGCTTGTTCTGCTTTTTACCTGCTCTGCAAGCTTAGTATCCAAGCAGGAGGGGGGGGGGGGGGGGGGGGGGGGGGTTGGGTTGTACCTATCTTTGCAACTGAATGAGTTTAATTTCTTTCAGGTTAGGCCAGAAATTTCAGAACAGCAGGTTAATCCTTCCTGCCTTCATGGACAACTGAGCAAACAAAACTGGTCTCAGCGTGGCCGAGTGTGAAATTGGAATTGGAGAGATTAACGTTGTCTTTCCTGTTTGCTTTGAACTTGACCTCCATGTTTCTCTTCTAGGTATGTTTGTTTGTATGAATGTATGTGTGCAGTTATTTATTTATTTGTTTGTTTGTTGTTAACAGCTTCTGTCCAAGGCCCCTGGGAGAGGGCAATCTCACCAAACAAAGTGCCGTATTATATCAAGTGAGTATAAATAGTCATTCATTCCAGCTATCTCCATTTGTCATTTGAAAGGATAGTTAGCAATTTTCTTAGATTATCATAAACTGCTCCTATGGTGTCTAAATGGGAAGAACAAAAAAAAGAAAATGAAGAGTGCAATAAGTGTCACATAATTGTTCTAGCTATTTAAAACCACAGTAGGATGCACTGCTTTGTAAGTTGTTTGGTTTCATGCTACTGTAAATCACTTCCAAACTGACTAAAGCTTTGGGGTATCTGGATTATAGTTTTGTCTGTGTCATTCCCACTGAAGAGTATATGTAGCAGGCTTTACAAAAAACAAAAGAAATCACTCTGGATTGCAGATGAGAATGTGATATACTTTTTAACCTAGCAGTGCATGTGTTTTATGCCATGAATTCCTTTAGGACAGCACTTGGTAAAGTTGGTAGTTGAGGAATGACAAGGGACGAATTAGTCCCCCTGAAATATTCTTTCAGAGTTTAGGTCCTAAATTGTTACAGTTTGCTTTTAAGAATGTTTATGCATAACAAATGAGAAGAAACCTTTAGAAATCAACTTGAATTTAGAAACACCTGCTTCTAGTGTCCTAATCAGAGCCACTATATGAAAAAAAAAAACAAACTTTTAATACATTTTCCCTTCTTTTTTTATTCTATATTATCTATAATATATGCCTTAAACTGCTTCTGTGTAACTTGTGAAGAAACAGGTGATGCAGTAACTGTGAGAAAGATGGTAGTGTGAGTGACTGAAATGTGCTATTCAATACACATATTTACCTGGTTCTTCCTTGTGTTCCCACCACACTTGGCAACCTCAGGTAGTGTTGCTGAAGCCACCTCATTGCAGATGGCTTTTGCAGTGGCACTTCAATTGCAACTCACATAACAAAGGTGAACTTCTACAAAGCTTCAGAACAAGCATTTGAGTTATGCGTGGAGAAAACTGCCTGTAGTGCAATTCAGAGGTACAGTTCTACCTGGCAAATTTGGTTTACTGTTGCATTACATTTGTCTTATTTTTTGATGTTTGTATTTGGCTATAAGTAATGAAACAGCTGCAAGAAATTGGAAAGCACTATCAAAGAGGAAGGGCAATCTACAGTAGACAAATTCTGGAAAACAAGTCGATGCTCTGGCATGTAAGCATCAGTTTATGGCACTGCTATAAAGAAAAAGAACCCACTTTTCTCTTCCCCATGGCATGCTTTGCTTTGATGGGGAAAGATGCCTTGACAATTCTTAATGTAGGCAGAAGATGTGCTTCAGGCTGGGCTTCTCACAGCTCTGTGCTACTCGCATCCAGCAGCCGTGTGTAACTGATGACTCTGTGCTGAAAGGGTCAGTGATGGTCTTGCTTGTTACACAGGATGACACGGGATGTTAGGGGTTGGAAGGGACCTCTGGAGATCTTCAAGTCCAACCCACTTGCCAGAGCAGGACCATAGAATCCAGTGCAGGTCACACAGGTCTTGAATGTCTTCAAAGAAAGAGACTTCACAACCTCTCTTTGCCAGTGCCCTTACAGTGCACTGTGTGCTCACTGTGACCCTTACAGTGAAGAAGTTCTTCCTCATGTTGAGGTGAAAGTTCCTGTGCTGTAGTTTACATCCATTGCCCCTTGTCCCATCTCAGGGCATAAGTGAGCAGAAGCTTGCTTCTTGACACAGCCCTCAGATATTTATAAACATTTATTAAATCCCCTCTCAGTCTTCTCCTCTTCAGACTACACAGCCCCAGGTCTCTCAGTCTTTCCTCATAAGGCAGTGCTTCAGCTCTTTAATCATCCTTGCAGCCCTCTGTTGGACTCTCTCAAGTAGATCCCTGTCCTCTGGAACTGAGGAGCCTGGAACTGCACACAGTATTGCAGTTGAAGTCTCACTAGGGCAGAGTAGAGGGAAGAAGAACCTCCCTCAGTCTGTAATAGATTTTTGTCTTCTCCTCTAGGCCACTTAGAAATTCCAAGGAATGCTTTTGTTTTGTTCACTTTAGAAAATGCCTTAATATTCCCAAAGAATTGTAGCATTGGCAGCTTCAGTTTGAATGCAGCCACATCTTTTACAGAGAAACTTGCTGCCCTTGAGATATAAAACAAACCAGTCAAGTTTTAGTGAGCCTTAGTGATCTGTTACATCTTTTCCCTTCTCCTAAGTAATTCTCCTCTCCTAAGTAATTTTTCTTTTCATCCATTCTCCTCACTCACATTTCAGGTACACGTAATTAAATTATTTTCTGTACCATCTGAGCTTTTTACCTTAGCACATCTTTTCTTGAATCTTTTACCTATTACTCCTGTATCAGTTGTTAATTCTCTCAGAGAGCTTCCATGGAGACTAAGCAGTTACAGCATTCTCTTCATGTTTACATCATTTTCTGTCTTTGGTGCCAAGTGTTGGTGGCAGCTTCCTTTGTTAATCAAATTTGCTGCATGTTTTACTGTTTTTCATTTTATGTGATTTTTCCCTTGGTGCTTAACTGTTTTATCTCATCATTTTCACGTTTGCAGTGACATAACATTTGATAAATCCATAATTCAG
The DNA here is from genome assembly GCF_015220805.1 of Pogoniulus pusillus. Classification (NCBI taxonomy): domain Eukaryota; kingdom Metazoa; phylum Chordata; class Aves; order Piciformes; family Lybiidae; genus Pogoniulus; species Pogoniulus pusillus. Next base: position 27,426,630 of record NC_087275.1, read on the forward strand.
GCAGTATTTAGTGCTAAATCTTCAGCAGTGTTGTTTACTTACTGTTAGGTGTCTTCAAGCCTCATAATTTTACTGTTTAAAATTTCATTTTTATGCTGTTGATTAAACTATAGCATCTAGTTGCCTCTAAAGCTATCACAGAACCATGCAATCACAGAATGTCAGGGGCTGGAAGGGACCTCGAAAAATCATCCATCCCAAACCCCCTGCTAAGCAGAATCACCTAGAGCAGATCACACAGGAACACATCCAGGCAAGTTTTTAATATCTCCAGAGAGGGAGACTCCACAACCTGCCAGGGCAGCCTGTTCCAGTGTTCTGTCACCCTCACAGTGAAAAAAACCCACTTTGTGTTTCCATGGAGCTTCCTATGCCTCAAATTCCACCCATTGCCCCTTGTACTGTCATTGGGCATCACCAAGAGCCTGACAGGAAAATCTCTCTCAACCTACTAGCCACAGCCCTGCTAATACAGCCCAGAATAGCATCGGCCATTGGCCCTTGTGGATGCAAGAGCACAATGCTGGCTCATGGTCAATCTCCCACCAACTAGGACCCCCAGATCCTTTTCTCTTTCACTGCCTTCCAACAGGTCAATCCCCAACCTGTACTGATACCTGGGGTTGTTCTTTCCCAGGTGCAATACTCTGCATTTGCCCTTGTTGAATTTCACGAAGTTTCTCTCTGCCTAACTCTCCAGCCTGTCTAAGTCTCGATGAATGACAGCACAACCTTTTGGTGTATCACTTCAATCATTCCTTCTTGAGATTATTCACAGCATTTTGTTTGGTTGGTTTGTTTTGTTTTAAGTTGCATTGGTGTGGGCATCGTTACCATAAAAAATGCAATTACAGTGGACAACATATATCACCTATTCCCAGTCTCTATCATGTTGTAGTCTGCTGGACTACTGAGAGCCTCATGAAAATTGCAGTCTAATTCCCTTGCACCAGCTGTTGCATTCTGGTGGATTTCCTTCCATTTATTTGTGTGCTTCCATCTCTATGGAGATGACAAGCTAGACTAGCAGATCAGCTCTTCCTTAGTGAACTGGGAAACCAAATGCGGGTGGTCCAGGACAGCAGAAGTATCTTGGCTTCCCAAGAAGCGAGTGGACATTGCTGTCTGGGTGCTGAACACTTGCCCAAAGCACAAGGTAAACTTGAGTGAAAAAGAAAGTTCTCTGTTTTACCTCCTCATTAAAACATACAGAACAAGGGGACACAGACTCAAGTTGTGCCAGGGGAGGTCTAGGCTGGATGTCAGGAGGAAGTTCTTGCCAGAGAGAGTGATTGGCATTGGAATGGGCTGCCCAGGGAGGTGGTGGAGGCACTGTCCCTGGAGGTGTTCAAGAAAAGCCTGGATGAGGCACTTAGTGCCATGGTCTAGTTGAGTGGATAGGACTGGGTGATAGATTGGCCTGGATGATTTTAGAGGTCTCTTCCAACCTGGTTGATTCTATGATTCTGTGTGTAATTTCTCGAAACCACATTTTATCCAACAGTTTTCCTTTTGATCTTTTTTCTCCTTTGATATATTATTTGTGTCCAGTAAGAAATTTAAATCTTTCATATCTCAGATTTTAAAAAAGGAGAGGTATATAAAAAAATATTTTTCAGCTTAATCAATCCTGTTCCTTGAAGACCTTGGCCCTACTCTTACTAGAGTGCAACCGAGAAAATGGGAGCTCAGAAGCAGGCACAGGCATGTCTGTACTCTTTAAAAACACATTAGGTATTCATTAAAATTGCTAAATTTAAGTTTTTATAAGGCAAACCAGGCAATTACTGCTCCTCAAATCTGAAAAGCAGATCTGAGGGAAAACGCACTGCACAAAGACTACTGACTACATGTCAAAAGACAAAAAAAATCTCAAATTCTAAAAAAAAAACCCAAAACCTAAACCAGATAATGAAGGTAGGGAAGGTGCAGATTGTAACATAGTAATTCATTAGATCACACCTTAACAGAGCTCACCTCATGCTGAAAGGGCTGTGTGTGTGTGCATGCATACACATGCACAATCTTATCTTCCAAACATAGAGGAGCTGCTCCAAAGCAGTGATAGATAGCAAATCAAATGTCTGCTTCAGATTTTGCAACACCAGAATAAGCTCTGTGCATGACATAAGTTCTCTTCAGTGTCCATCCTCCTAGGACATGAGGGGACATTAAACAGCTGTACTCTGAATCATGTTTGCGTCTCTCATGTGTGGCTTATCCTCTGTTGGGGAAACATGACCGCTACACAGTGCTAGGAGATCTCTGCTGCTTTGGAGTAAGGAGGAAGAGTTGGATTGAAGTTTGTGACATATTTTCTCTCTAAAAAATGTATTCATTAGTCCTGCCATCGTGGTGTGCTGAAATATAGCAGGCGTGACTATGTCTGCGCTGTCTTTCACACTATTCTTCCTCTCTGTAACCAGCATACTATTTAATAGTGTCTGTCTTCTCACCCTCTTGCTGTGCCCATTCTTTTGAAGGGTTTAAAATGCTTCTGCAAAATTACAGTAGTCTTTCATCTCAGTACTTCCCACAAAGGAAGCCTTCCAAGTTATTTCCCAGCCAAGCTTATTTTCTTATACAGATTATAGCAGTTCATTGAACTTTGTCCTGCTGGGGACAAAGCTGGATTCTCAGGAGTATAGATTTGCCTCCTTGAGAAGATCCACATGAGCCTATCAATATGACTTTGCTATGCAATGAGTTAACTCCAAGGAGTATACATCTTCACTTGCTTAGTCTCTTCCATTTTGTAGTTTCCTGTGAGAATATTTGGCTCACATTAAATGTAGCAGCTTGTGACATGCATTTTTTTGTTAGTTTTAAGTTCTGCAATCTTTCCATACTTGATACTGAAGATCTAACAGGACAGTTTCTATAAACATGCTTCTTTGTTGTCTTAATTTTTAATCTCCCCTTTAATTGTTGTTTAACCATGCAGAATTTCAACACTGAAAATAAAAAAAAGCTAAGAACCCTGAATGTTTATTATAAAAGCAAAGAGATTAAAGCCACAATTCTTTTACTTTTGTTCAACTTAGAGATGGGATAAATCAATCTGTCTGAATTAAATTCTACTAAGATAAAATGGAGCAAAGAGTTGCTGCTCTGGTAAACTCATCTGGGTTAATTGTTTCTTTTTGCAGAACGTAGATTAGTACAAGACACAAAAGTACGGAATATCTGTTGGAGGGAGCAGAGAGAGGTGGAGGACTATAAAGAAAGAGTCTATGGTTATGCATACACAGTGAGTGAAGCTGTGAGCAAACTAGGAAAAACATGTGCATGGCTGACAGTTTACCTGTCTACCAAATGTTGAGGTTTAGAGAGTGGACAGAAGTAATTATTCTACTCCTGAAGGAAGTAAAATAGAAACACTCTTGCTGAATTGGAGAGGAATACAGAAAAATGTATTTAGAGATACGTAGGGGGAAAAAACGGAATATGTGAATCCTTAACACCTAATACAGATGCAGGATCATAGAATCAACCAGTTTGGAAGAGAATTCCAAGATCATCCAGTCCAACCTAGCACCCAGCCCTATCCAGTCAACTAGACCATGGCACTAAATGCTTTATCCAGTCTTCTCTTGAACACCTCCAGGGATGGCAACTCCACCACCTCCCTGGGCAGCCCATTCCAATGGCAAGTCACTCTCTCTGGCAAGAACTTCCTCCTAATATGCATAAGAACTCCTCAAAACAGGGACAGGCTGCAGGGTTGGGCAGGAAGAAACGGAATGAAATTCAACAAGGGCAAATGTAGAGTCTTGCACCTGGGAAAGAACAACCAGTATAGGTTGGGGTCTGACCTGTTGCAAGGCAGTGAAGGGGAAGAAGATTTGGGAGTCCTAGTGGATGGAAGGTTGACCGTGAGCCAGCAGTGTGCTCTTGTGGCCAGGAGGGTCAATGTCATTCTGGAGCGTATTAGGAGGGCTGTGGCTAGTAGGTTTACGGAGGTTCTCCTGCCCCTCTACTCTGCCCTGGTGAGGCTGCATCTGGAGTACTGTGTCCAGTTCTGGGTCTTCCAGTTCAAGAGGGACATAGAACTGCTTGAAAGAGTCCAGCGCAGAGCCACAAAGATGATTAAGGAAATGGAACATCTCTCTTACAAGGAGAGACTGAGGGAGCTGGAGCTCTGCTGCTTGGAGGAGAGGAGACTGAGAGGTGACCTCATCAATATTTATAAATAAGTGAGTGCCAGGAGGATGGAGCCAGACTCTGCTTGGTGATGCCTAGTGACAGGTCAAGGGGCAATGGGTGGAAGCTGAGGCATAGGAAGTTTCATTTAAACATGAGGAAGAATCTTTTTTCCTGTGAGGGTGACAGAGCACTGGAAGAGGCTGCCCAGGGGGTTTGTGGAGTCTCCCTCTCTGGAGATATTCAGAACCCTCCTGGATGTGTTCCTGTGTGATCTGGTCTAGGTGATCCTGCTCTGGCAGGGAGGTTGGTCTGGATGAGCTTTTGAGGTCATTTCTGGCCCCTGATATTCTGTGATTCTGTGAAAACCTTCCCCCCAACCATACTAAACCACAACCCCCCAGTGCTCATTTTCTCTGCCCCCATTCCCTCCTGTTAGGCCCAACCAGTCCTGATTGCACAGCAAGAAGTTCACTTGCAGCCTTGAAGGCTGTAGGCAGGTTGCTCCCCCATGGATTTACCAGATAAGGACTCCCAGAGAGCTGAAAGAAAGGAGAGAAAACGAGGGTTTGGCTTCGCTGCCCATTGACAAAGTGGTGGCAGGATTATGGAATTAAATAACAAAATTTCAATTTCTGGGGTGCACCTCCTGGACCTCTCTGCTCCTCCTGGAGAACTCTGTGGCTTCCTTAAGGGGACCTGGGCCAAACCACCACAGCAAGGAACAAAAAGGTATTATTTTGGTTTCTTAAAAGCACAGCTATTCTGATCCTTCAGTGATGAACTCTCCATACAAAAAAAGAAAGAAACAACAACAACAAGAAGGCAAAACTGTTGTGAAGGAAAGCAAAAGCACAATACTTTTCAGTCTGCGTTTCTGCCATATAAATTCTCGTGCTGTCTAGCACAAGCCCCTAAATGAAATAGCCGATGTTTCTCAAAGGTTTGCTCAAGCGTAGCATTTCCCTTTCTCACATGTAGGGCTGTGAAGCCTTGCTTCCAAAACTTGTCAGGAAAATTTACACTCAGCCTGTAAATAAATGAGAAATTTAACTACCTTTAAAATGAAAGCGAAGGTTATAAACAGATGTGTTCCCGCTGACTGAGCAAGAGCACTTGGGGAAGATACTGTGGTTCTGCTCTTCGTTACCATCTGTCAGCAGGGAGTTACTGTCCTCACATGCAAAGTAACTGAAGGGGATTTAATTTGTTTTGAAATGAATTATAAGTACTCAGCAGCAATTGTAGCATTTCCTAGCTGGTGCAGCAGGGCTGGGGGCAGAGCTGTAGCCTCTTGTTAGGGGTAGTAACTGATGGAAGCCTGGTGTGGAGAGCAGATAGCAGCTTCCTTGAGCACTTACATAACACTTAAGAGAACTTGGTCCTTTTGGAATGACAGTGCTGATATTTAAGGTGATAATAATTTTTTGTTGTTGAATTAATTCAGTTCAGACTTTCACAAAGAGAACAGCATTTAAACACTACAGAGAGGTTAACTAGGGCAAGGATCGTATCAGTGCAGGTTAAAACTTAAAAGTGTGTTATGCAGGTAATGAACTGGGTGAGAGTTTTAGATTAAAAGGAACTTATCAACATTTTAAATGCATTAAATTCAGCTACTTGCTGTTTCCCAGCTGTAGGGAGTAATAAATGAACTATTTTTATAGGCAATAACGTGAAAAGTAAACTTTCGATACTGTACAAAGAATTCATATCTTTGTAGAGTAATAGAACATAATTATGTAACCTTAAATATTTTACTTTTATTGTAACTGACATGGTTATGTGCATTGTAATCTGAATGTGATTTTTGCTTGAATTTTCCTTTTTGCATCTTTTCTCTTTGCTCCGTTTTACTTCAGTTATTAAGTGTAGCCTTGGCTACATTTAACAACTGAATTAAATGAATACGAAATTGACACAAGCAATATGATTTTTACAAAGTCAAATGACATCTATACAAAATGGTCTTATTTTATAGAGTGTATGCCAGATCTTCCATAAAAAAAGTAGATTTTACAGCTGCTCCTGATAGCTAAAATTCATTGCCTTACACTTCAAGCCCATGTTTTAAACATTGTGTGCTTAATGAGTGAGATTCAAAAATAGGAATTATGTTTGATTTCCAGTGGAATGCTTTGAACTCGAAAAGATTAGATACATTAAGGGGGAAAAAATAGAAAGATTTGCCTGTCAGACATTTCTTTTTTTAAAGATCAATTACATACTTAATTTAGATGACAGACAAAGAAAAGACAGTCGCTGACAACTGTCCAATGAAATCTTCAGGAAGTGGGGAACAATATCTCAGATTTTTTACATATTCTTGTTATACCCAGAAACCTTTCAGTTCCTTTCTTTCCTCCAAAGACTGACAGCTTCTCCACAGTTGTGCTTGCCACATCCATTGTCTGTGTTGCCCTTGGTTCAGGCTCTTTTCTGATGCAACTAACTCCACAAAAAACTATTTCCTCATTCCACGTGAGAAAAAAGTCTATCTTATAAAGGAGTCAGAATGAAAATGGTTTCTCTTCACCTGCTCTGTCGTTTTTTCCCCAGTAACTAAAGGGGAAGAAAACTGGTGAGGGGCTTTTTACAAGGACTTGTAGTGATATGACAAGGGACAGTGGCTTTAAACTGAGAGGGGGTAGATTTAGATTAGATGTAAGGAAGAACTAAGGCACTGGAATAGGTTGCAGAGAGAAATAATAGACTCCCTATGCCTTAAATTCTTCAGGGACAGGTTGGATAGGCTTTAAGCAGCATGATCTATTGGAAAGTGTTTCTGCCCGTGGCAAGGAGTTTGAAACTAGATCGTTTTTAAAGGTCCTTTCCAACTCTAACCATTCTATAATCTTAGTTTAATATAAGGCAGTACTATAATAAAAATCCATGTGATTTACCACACATTTCAATCCAAATGAAAAAAGTAATGGATATGGACATGTTCAGTTTACATCACCAAGTGTATTTGCTGTGGGTGCGCAGCTGAATAGACTATGCAATGTTCTCATATTGGCAACAATCAAAAGACTGAGAATTTGAGAAGAGGCCTAACAGCTGGACTGTTTCTGTTCCTCTAGGTGGCCTGTCTGTCAGGGCAAAGTTAGATTTTTCTCACAGATTGACCTTTTTTCAAAAGTGAAGCTGCTGAATCTCTTGTACTTGTTCTCTCTGACCTTCTGCATTGCTGCTTCTCCTTCGGACTGCAATAAATTTCTATTTTTCAAAATGTTCTCCATCTGTCTTGGCACATTCCCTGTCCTGAGCAATTGGTTTGGTCTTGACTTACTAAATTATAACTATGAATTATTTGACCAATTTTTTTCTAGATATTGAATCTCTTTCAGGGATTTTTTTTCTTGTCAGATATTAGCTGCTCATCAGTTCTAGGATATCCTTATAATTAGAGCTTCAATCTTGAGAACTACTTTGTTGTATATCAGAGAATGGTTTAGGTTGGAAGGGACCACAAAGATCATCTAATTCCAACCCCTTCCCTTGGCAGGGACACCTCCCACTAGAACAAGTTGCTTACAGCCTCATCCAGCCTAATCTAGAACACCTCCAGGGAAGGACCATCCACAACCTACCTGGGCAACCTGTGCCAGTGTTTCATCACCCTCACTGGAAAGAACTTCTTCCTAACATATAGTTTAAATCTCCCCTCTGACAGTTTAAACCCATTACTCCTCATTCTGGCATTACAAAACCTTGTAAATAGTCCCTCCTCAGCCTTCCTCTAGGCCCCTTTTGTATACTGGAAGGCTACTACAAGATCTCCTTGAAGCCTTCCCTTCTCCAGGCTGAAGAGCCCCAACTCTTGTAGCCTGTCCTCATAGCGGAGCTGCTCCAACCCTCTGAGCATCTTTATGGCCTTCCTCTGGACTGGCTCCAGCAGTTTTATGTCCTTCTTGTGTTGGGGGCTCCAGAACTGCACACAGAACTGCACTCAGGTGAGGTCTGATGGGAGCAGATTAAAGAGGGAGAATCCCTTCCCTTGCCCTGCTGGCCATGCTTCTCTTGATGCAGCCCAGGACATGGTATGCACACTGCCAACTCATGTTGAGCTTTTCATCAACCAAGAGCATACACTATGCTTAAAATTCATAGATTCTAAGACAAAGATAAAATTAATTGAGAACTGTATAAATATCACTCTTAGGTTAAAAGTCTAACCAATAGGTTAAGAGTGATCAAATCATCCATATTCATTTCATTTACTTCTCATTTTCTGATTGAAGAGTTGAAATTTATAAGATAAATTACAATTTCAAACATGATGTATAGGCTTGGTAGTCTCTTGCATGCTACATATTTCCTTTAAAAGTCAAGTATTCGTCAAACAGATTTTTGTATTAGGAGATCTATGGCTTGATGATTTAAGACAAAACATACCATGAAGAAAAAAAAGGGCAATACAACATAGAATCATAGAATGGTCTGGGTTGGAAGGGACCTCTGAAGGTCATCTAGTGCAACCCCTTCTGCAGTAAGCAGAGACATCTTCAACCAGGTCAGGCTGCCCAGCATCTCTGAATGAACTGCTTTTCTTTCAAGCAGTTTTAATGAGACAAGTGTTTGTGTTTTCTCCATGGCAGTTGAGTTCAGAAAATGAGATTATGGTAAAACACAACAATCATTATCGAGTAGCAGCACAGTCATCAAATGTTGTCTGCAGCCTGCTGAGTAGTGGTAGAAAGCAAGGTTTGCTACCTAAATGTATTCGTTCTGTGTGTCTAGGTCCTCTCTTCCAGCAGGGCCACAATTTGTTTGCATAGATGCTGTATGTAAATTTTAGGTTAGGGTTTTGAAAGAAACACTGTGGTGGGTTGAAAATTTACTCCTGAATAAAATCACCAGATTAGCTCAGAGAGCTTGGAAGCAAATGAAGCTCTGTATTTACAGCAAGCTAAAATTTACAGGCATATAATACAATGCATATGTACAAAACACATTTACAATTTAGAAAGAACACAAAAATTCCCCCCTGGACTAAGCCAAGATTAGTTTCCAGCAACCAGACCCGCTCCCTCCTCCCTCTCCCTCCCTTCTCCCATTACCTCCCAGTCGGTTTGTACCAGCGAGAAGGTTAGGACAGAGATAAGGAGAGCAGTGTGAAGCAGAGAGTTTCAAGGAGACCAAAGCAAAGGACAGGGATTAAAAATCATTTATGCACTCACTTTTTATCTCAATTAGCAAACCAATAAATGATATAGACATTATTATTTTTCTTACAGCCAGTCCTTTAATTTATTCACATTCTGCACTGAGCTTTTGGGAAAGTCCCAATTTCTCAGTTGGAATTTTCCAATAAGTCTTAAACTACTACAGACACAAACTCACTTAATACAGCAACAAATTACTAAGAATGAAGGCTGTTGTAAATACATTGTTGCTCTGAGTTTAATTTTTCACTTCTATACTTCACATTTCATCATGTGGACGTGCTATTATGTTAATGAAATTCCATGGTAAATTAATGAGGGAATTAAAATACACATTTTCATTTTCTTGCTATAGATAAAGATTGTGAAAGAATCTAAATATCTAAACCCATTATAATTCAGTCTTATTCATGTGGCTTGTATTAATCTAGATATCTGCTAGAAAACTTTCTGTTATTGTAACAATTAAGTAAAAAAAAAAAAGGCCTAAGATATCCAGCTAGTAAATACCCAGATTGCTGGTTTGGATTTTCAGTTGGTACCCATCTCCTGGTTTTCTTTTCCAAGATGCTTTTTCTGTTTACTACTGCAGAGCTAATACAGGAGGGGCAAACATACATTTAACTGTGCTTCTGTTTTAACAAAGTTAACTCCTTTTTTGGGGGCTTAAAATCTGTATTATTGCAGAGTATCTTGTAAAGCTCAGTGCTTGAGGGTTATGTCATCCTGCTTGAAGCAGGGCTGCACAGGAAGGTGGTGGAGTCGCCGTCCCTGGGGCTGTTCAAGGCAAGATTGGACGTGGCACTTGGTGCCATGGTCTAGCCTTGAGCTCTGTGGTAAAGGGTTGGACTTGATAATCTGTGAGGTCTCTTCCAACGCTGATGATACTGTGATACTAAAAAAATATGCTAGGGAGAGGTTAAAATTTAAAGGGCTAACTGGAAAACTACTGTGTTTGACTTGGGAACAGATGACTTTGTATTTACCTCACCTGTATCACCAACATAGAACACCACATTAAGTTTTTAATCACAACCCAAAGCATTTCTAGCTGAGGTATGGGTGTAACACTGTTCATAATTAAGGAACACCTATGCAGCAGGAAATAGCCTATAAACAGCTCAAGAAGAGGGTAAATGAAACAATCTATGGTTATACAGATTTCTTGGGTTTGTTTCAGTATTTTAGCTGCTGTGACCTGAAATACAGCGTAAACACATATGAGGAAGAGAAAAAGGTATTAGATTTCAATTGAATGAAAATACTGAAATACTAAAATAATTCTGGTTTCTAAGCAGCATTTTCCAATCCACTCTCTGCCAGCCTGGGGGTTCTACAAGCCAACTGATAACACATTTTAATGCTGTAGAGAATGTAGCAAAACCCTAATGGACTCTACTGCATGCTGAAACACAGAGAAGCTGCACCTTCATTAGAAAATCAGAAGCTGTGTGTGTCCTCACAGATCAATGATTTTTATCTACTATTTCATCTTCAATTTAATTCTGCTTAGTTGTTCTTAGGACTTCATCAATGGCAGCACTGGCTGACCTCTCACCTACACATCTTTGAAAAACCATGGGAAAAGTTAAAACAAATGCTACCAGATACTTGCAATAACAGCAGCAGTAGTAAGTAGATCACAGTCATAGACAAGACTGTAAATGTCCCTAAGGAAATCTGTGTCTAAATTAGTTTCAGATATAACTGTAGAGACAATGGCAATACGAAGTAAACTTGCAGGCAAATCTCCTTCCAACTAAAACTTAACCTGAAGGCTCAGAAATACAGATTTGATAGGAATCTTAATGTCCAAATAATATATCATATGCACATAAGTGTATTCTATTGGTCCTGCTGCTACTTCTGCCCAAAGACTTAAGGAAGGATTTGAAATGCGTTTAAAGCAAAATTCTTCTCTGTGAGGGTTTTTTAACTCTGTTTGCTGAGAGTCCCTGGAATCTATAAATCATATACTGACTTTGATAGATGTGATTGAACAGTTAAACTTAGAAAAGTTCTGAAGTAAACAAGCCTGCATTTATGATATGTTTTCTAGCATCCTGATTACAGTTTTGCATGTCATTAATTTGCATTTCATTTAGTTTTCTGCTCAAAAGCGTCCTCCACTTCCATTTTATGACCAGCTCCAGTCATAATGCAGTTGCCAGTTTTACTGAGCAAATTTCATTAGTATGTGAGAACTTCTCATGTGAAGTATTTTTCTCTGTGTTTACCAGCTTTTAGCTACAGCAGCGATGTTCACTTTTTTTACCTTTCTTTATTGCTGTGTTTTGCTGAATCTCGACTATAAAAACACAATCATTGAATATCAGCTTTGCTTTCAGGATGCAACGTTGATATTCAGTGTGCCTTTTGGAAGACAATGGCTAGTTCAGGCTCACTAAAAACTCTTTCTGAAATGAAACAGCTTAAAATATTAAGCTCACTTCTGTAACTGGACTTTGTTAAGAGATATTCACCAGCCCAAACCTATATTTGGTATCTTCTTAAAAAGGATAAACCTCACAATGATATATCCACTGAAAAGGGAGAACTTGCAGTTATATTTTGAAAATGACTGTATGTTCAGTGACAAGAAACCCCATGATTTTCATAACTGCATTTGATGGGAAGCACAAAAGAAAAGCTGGCTCTAGTGACAGCCGTATTCAGTACTTTGAGGTGACTGAAAAGCACATTAGACAGCTCTGAATTTTGTTGGGTCTAGATGATGTCTTTTTCCTGAAGTATTCCTAAACTGAACTTACACCAACCCACCCACGTGAATAATCTTCAGTTTCAGTGTGTTTGTAGGTTTGGGGTTGGGTTAGTTGTGGTTTTTAATTTGTGAGCAGTATGTAGAAGCTGGCCAAAAGAAGAGAAGGAAAATTCAACCAGTGACAGACCATATGGCCTGTTCCTGACAAAGGAAGCACATTGGCCATGCCGATGCTGTACTAATGTGCAGCCGTAACAACTCAAACCACTTGTCACAGTGAGGGAAATAGAGTTTAATGACATGGTTTGAGGGAGAAAAGTCATGTTTCCTTGGAGGTCATAGCACGTTTCATGAGCAGTTCCAGATAATGTATTTCAAAACAAGAACAACACGTAGAACATCAAATAGCTGGATGATAGAGAGCAAGCCTATTTGCTTAACTTCTTTTTCAGTCCCTTAGACATCAGAGGCATATCAAAATGACCTATTTAAAACTTTAGATTTCTAGTGATTTTTTTTTTCCCTTTCAAGCTTATCTGTTACTTATTTTCTTACATGGGATTCTTTTTCTTCGGGACTGTCCTTGACAGAAGGGAAGAAAAAGTCTCCGACACTGTTCAGTAACTCTTTTTCCTGGAATTCATGTCTGGTGTCTGGTTCCAGTCCCTGTTTTTTTTCCTGCCCTGTCTTTTCTAGCTTCTGTAGTCTTTTCTCATTAAAACATCTCTTAGTAAGGTCACTAACAATTTCCTGTTGTCCAGCTCCAAGAATCTTTTCAGTGTTCATATTCTTCTGGGTCATTCCACCAACAAACCATCTTCCTGTCAACAGTCCTTTCTTGTCTTCTCTTGGCCTGTCATCAGGCTTTGACTTGTAATAATTTACCACTCAATTCTGCATCTTCCCCTTGTCTTCTGATGATCCTTTTGCAGACCCAGTTCTTCCACTCTTGCCTCCAGCCCACCACCCTCTTTTCCTGTTTAGCAGTGCGTTTAGTCTTCAATCCCTGGGCATATCCCTATAGCAAGCCCAGCACCTCTGCTTTCAGACTTTTATTTTAGTTAGTTGTGCTGACAACTTCTAAATGCAACTTGTTAATCACAGATTTCTTTCCTGTTTTCTTTGTAGTATTCCTCATTAGACTGTTGTTAAGTCCCAATCTCTAAAAGACCAAAATAGATGTTTTCTTTCAAACCTCAGAGTTTCACACAATGTTTTGCTGCCTTGGTTAGCTGTCCTTTCAGTCTCCTACATGCACACATTTAATGTTGCTTGTACTTAAAACATTTTGTCCCCTTTTCCTGCACCAAGAAACAAATGTATTTTTTAAATTCTGATGTCTCCTTAAAATTGTCATCTTCTGAGTTTTTTACTTAGTATTCAGGCACTGATTAGCAGTAATCTAATTCAGCCTCAGCCATTATTTCCTCATTAAAAGATGCTTGTGTTCACTGTATTACCAGTACTCATAAAATTAGCTATAATAGCCTAGAATATCTTGTTGCATGAATGAAGAGATAAGTGAGAGGAACTTAATAGTCGTGGCATTGCCTCTGTCCGTCAGAGTATGTTTTGGATCATCTTTTGTCCTTGGTTACTTAACACAGTATCAGTGTGACACGACCTCTGCACAAAAGGCAGATATTTTTCCTATCTTCTTGTGGATTAATGGAGACTTTTAAAGCACAATAAAAAAATATTCCTTTCTTATCCAGTTATCTGACCTGTCACAAAGAAGACTGAGGTGATCTAGATGCCACAGAAGTCCCTGTGCCAGCAGGCTCCATTAACTTAAACTCCCTTAAATCAAAATAGAAAAAGGTAATTGTCTTGGTAATGAGGTTTAGTAACAATTTTCTGGGAGATGGTAATCTCAAATTCTCTTCTTTATTTCAGATGAATCTCATTAATTCCCTAAATCCCAAGTCTCTAGCCTCACAACATTGGGAAGCTACCTAACTGAGTTTACAGTGTCAGTTCAACACACATCAGCTCCATATTTGCTAAACACTCTTCGCTCCTGGCTCACTGTGGATTCCAACCAAGAATATACCAGGCAGCAGGAGGAAAATAAGTTCTGAGGAAATGCATCACTAATGAAAAAAACCCAACTTAGTTAAAATCAGACTCAACAAACACAAGCAATCTCATTCTTTGTCTGCATTTCTGTTTGTACAATAGGGTGGATGTCCATAGTGAGAGCAGATCTGTATGCGGGTACAGTAGCTTTCCCAATAGCTAACAAGTCAAGGGCAAAATTGGCCAGGCTATTTTAAACCAGCACTAAAGCATACTAACAGATTGAGAATGGATTTCATATTAATGCTGCTGGAAGAAAGTTTGACTAGGTTGTTAAACCACAGCCTCTCTTGAATGAGAATTCATAAAAATGTCTTAGCAGCTCTTGCTCCTCATGCCAGTCGCATTTCCAGTGAGCTCACACTCAAATAGTGCTGTAGCAGAAAGACAAATCAAGTCACAAGAGAAGGCAAGATTCTTTTCTGTTGATACACTATGCAATACAATGGATTTCAACTCCAAATTAGGTTCTTAAAGCAGGACTACAATGGAGATATTTAATAATAACAATTAGTCTGAATAATGTACTCTCAGCAGCTGCCTGTGATGCTTTTCATTGGCAGTACATTTTCCTCACTATTGAAATGCCTTTAGCAACATAGCGCCTATTTTATATGGTCAGATAACTGCCCTAAATTAGAAATGGTAGTTGCAACTTTTTCCCCTTTTCACAAGCAATGTGTTCTGATTTGCAAGGCCCTAGTGCACTACAAAAGAGATTGCCACTGTTTTTTTCTAAATACCATCTACTTGGCAATTGATAAGTCACAACAATATCCCACCAAGCCAAACCAGAATCACATTCTAGAGCCCAGTTTCTTGTCCTCAACTTGTATTTTTAAATTCTTCAAAAATACAAACTCTCTCCTGGAAATCCTGACTGGTTTTCTGAGCAGATACTTCTCTCAGAAGTATTTTATTTTTCGCAGCAGGGTTTGCACTGAAATTGGTGCTCGTTTAGCATGGCTCAGTCACAGTTCAAAGATCTGCTCTATGTTTTCCTATACTGTCAACCTTGGAAACTTCTTTATTCTACCTTGATATTAAAAGGAGAGCCAGCTTTCAACTCCAAGTCAACCCATGGTTGTATTATCCTAAAGCTTCCTTTGAAAGGAAGAAGAAAAAAAAACAGAACAAAATCCTCATCAGTGGTAATTAATTTTGACAGTGTGGGCTTTGTAGCAATTCACAAACCTGTACTTTGTGCATCAGCATTCCTTATTATTCTAATTAAAGTGGAACATTGTGCCCTCGCCAGTCATTAATGGGTTTTCATTTTGTAAATGACATTTGCAAAAGTTAAAACGGGCAGTTCAGATGAAGTCCACAGGCAAAAGCGTTAAAATTAGCATCACCATAGCAACAGCCTTCCATCATTAGTATTCAGGGCAACAGCAAATGTTTTGTTGTGCTTTTGTTCCCAAAAAAAGATTTTTTTTTTCATTGCATGCCATTCATAAATAGCAAAGGCTGAAACCCAAACGTTTAAGGTAAGATTATTATATTCACATGGATGCCACTACTCTAAAATTGCCTTTTTTTTGTTTTTTTGGAGGGTATTTTTCAGCACAGAAACTGAATTTCACAATATCTACAGCTGTGTGTATGTCTAACCTCCTGAGTGACATTTATTCATTGCCAGCCTGCTGCTTAACAGTACAGTCTTATTGAAGTCTGTCACTTTGACTCAAGAATCTGTACCAAGTAACAGATTCTGCTGAGAATTTGTAAAAGATGCATGCACGGTGAAACGTTGTCAATCCCCCATTAAGGAGACTGTGCATCTGCTCAGTGCTGGTATGATGCTAGTTATGTATATATATATTTTTTAGTTTTTGTTCTTTTTTTTTCCCCTCAGGAATTGAAATGTAAGAGCATACATCTCTTTAGTGAAGCAATATTTGAATATGATCTTGTCTTGCACAGTTTAGAATTGGGGAGAGAAAGGAAAACAAGGTAGATATGAGTTTATTCCAGTGTCTTTTATGGGAAGAGGTGATGCTGGCAACCTTTTGTTCTGAAAGAGAATATAATTGCCTGGAAGCATGTCTAGGAGCATGCTGCAGCAATACTTTGCAGTTTGAGAAACAGTTTAGCACCACATCACCTAAATGAATCCTGAGGCATCCTGTTCACATACATTTTACTCAAGCAAAAGCGTGCAGTCAATACAGGAGAAGCAGTGGTTGTCCTCTAGAATCAAATACTTTTTTATGCAGAGAGGGACAGTAAGAAAAGCAAGGGGAAAGATGTTAACAAAAGTAAATAACAAGTAGGGTGAGGTCAGTACAAGGACTACTGTTTTAATTTGATGTATCCTGGCTTGTTCAGTAATGAGCACAGATCAGAAGTAACTAAATGTTCTCTAACATTATGTCTCTGTGTTTTAATTTGGCACAGGAAGGTTCCTCCCTTCCTCTTCATCTTGATGAAATGCTTCATTTTGCAGATTTTTTCAGGGAAGACTCTTTACCAAGTAAACACATATTAGTGCCTTGTAAAAGCTGGGTGTATAATCCATTTCATGAAAGGTGTTCTTGTAGTGTAATAAATGAGGCACATTTTCATACAGCGATTGCCTTGCTAGCACCTGCCCTGGGAAGATTGATTAATTTTTCAGCTAGCGAGACCTGCGCGATTGGAAAAGCCTTAAAAACAGTGACTACAAATGCACCTGAAGGAAATCATTCTCACTTAGCCAAAAACCATCCACAATGGGTTGACATTTGGTGCTTGCCACTTGGAAGGTTTTAATACACAGGCAGACTCCTGTATCTCTGAGGTCCTGAAACACCTACTTACACATTCGTTGGTTCAGCCACTTATTTTCTTTCTTCTACAGAAGCGCCTTTTTGCTAGGTCAAGTTAATTTTTCCCCTGTGCTGATTCAGTCTACTGTTTTCATTTTTGGCTGCCTGTCAGGTGCTTTCTGAGAGATTCAGCATGCTAAAGCAGTTAATTTTCTCTCTGTTAGACCTCCATCCCCTACTGCAGTGAGGACACTTACTAAACTGTAATATTTTGGCAGAATTTTGCTATTTGGTCTTCCTAGATAAAGTTCAGCAGTGAAACAGAGCACCATAAAAAATGAATAATTTCCTCTGAATCCAGAATTCAGTCTTCATTTAATTTAAAAAATGGTTGTGTCTAGCATTCTGTCTCTGCCAGCTTGGTAAATCTGAGAAAGGTCAATACTAGGTTCTTGTATACTGAATCTTATAAACATCAAATAATCACAGAATCACAGAACGGTGGGAGTTGGAAGGGACCTTGAAAGATCATCTAGTCCAACCCTGTTTTAATCAACTGAGGAGTCTTTGGAGATCTTTTGATTAGATTAGCTCTGTACAAACATTGAACTATCATTAAAAAGATTTACCTAAGTTGCAGGGGCTTTATAGTCATATTTATTGTAATAATGACAGGCAGAGAGGCCACTTCTGGAAAGGATCATTAACAGATTACTGTTTTCTATTCCAGACTCCATTCATTCAGGGAGAAACTCTTAAGCAGTATTGTGGTAAACGAGAGGAAATTGCCAGTTTCTTATTTAGCCAAAATGGGTAAACACTCTGTTTCCCAAAATATATGTATATATACTTTCCTTAAAATGGTTAGTAAAACTGTTCTTCATTTAAGATGTTCCTGCATTTAGAAGGAAATGCAGGTCTATGAGTGTGGATTTCAGAGATGCTATCCTAGTTCAAGGTTTCCCTTCTAAAGAGTGACCTCCCTTCTGGTAGCAGAAGCAAATATAGCAAATATCCTCGACTTGGTTTCATACATTAATCTTCTTAAAAATCATACCCAGCTTCAACCTGTAGAAACCCCAGAGAACTGGCCACACCTTGAGTACTGTGTCCAGTTCTGGGCCCCTCCATTCAGGAGAGATGTTGAGATGCTCAACGTGTCCAGGGAAGGGCGACAAAGCTGGTGAGAGGCCTGGAACACAAACCCTCTGAGGAGAGGCTGAGTGAGCTGGGGGTGTGCAGCCTGCAGAAGAGGAGGCTCAAGGGGGACCTTACTGCTGTCTACAATTACCTGAAGGGAGACTGTAGCCAGGTAGGGGTTGGTCTCTTCTGTCAGGCAACCAGCAGCAGAAGAAGGGGACACAGTCTCAAGTTGTGCCAGGGGAGGAATTGGCTGGATGTTAGGAGGAAGTTCTTCCCACAGAGAGTGATTTGCTGTTGAAATGCGCTGCCCAGGGAGGTGGAGTCATCATCCCTGGAGGTGTTCAAGAAAAGACTGGATAAGGCACTTACTGCCAAGGTCTAGTTGACTGGATAGGGCTGGGTGCTAGGTGGGACTGGATGAGCTTGGAGGTCTCTTGGTTGATTCTGTGAATGGAAATAGGTGATTTGCAGCTCTTTTCCTGAGCGTAACAGACTGTGTGTTTTGTAGATGGAAATGTCAATGATTACAGGAATAAAAAATAAAAAACAGGACTTAGAACTGCTAAACCTATACCACATTTTTATTTCTCCATCTATAAATTTTTAGTGCAAGTAATTTGGAATAAAGACATCTTTAAATTTTACTTCAGTGTTTAGTAGGAAACTTCTTCCAGATTTCTGCCAGTGAGAGCATTTTAGCCACTAGGACCCAGTTGTTGGAAAACATATTTTACTTCTACAGTTAACTTTAAGTATCATCTGAAAATTAGAGGTTAAAAAGCTGATTCCTAAAGGTCCTTTGCTGATGAGCTCACTTCTAAATTAAACTCACTTCTAAACTGAGCTATTTTGACATAAACCATCATCAGAATCATAAATGAAAACCACAAAGCTATTACCTTTCTGGCCACAGGTGAACTCACTTCATTTGTTCTTTTAATTACTGCCTGTTAATGGAAGTGTCTATTCTTTTAGTACTGCTATAATAGTACTCCAAATTCAAAACACTTAGAAGACTGCTCAACTGCAGACAGTGTTCTACATCTTCATGTTTGACCAGTGTTCTCTCCAGTGCATTCCTCATTCATCTGCTTTTCCACTATTTTAATTGTGTTATGGCACAAATCCAATTAAAACCTTACTAATACAATCATTACATGTTAATGCTTGCTTTTGTATGCTAGTACTTCTCCTGTTCCTAGTCTGAGGGAGGAATAAATATTTCATCACACTTTAACAATCTTGAAATGTGCAGAAGAATCTACAGAAGACTCCAAGTTACAGTTGGAGCAGTGTAGGCTCCCAGCAGACTTACTGTCAGAAGTTTGGAAACCTGATTTAAGTTCTGCGATGAAAGAAGCTTGCACAGATTGAGAGGTACACGCATTGATTTCAACAAAGTGACTTCTTAGTTCTGGGCACTTGAAAGAGACAAGACTCCGGCTCTCGGAATTTTCTCTCGTGTATCATGTTTTTTCACATCAGTGCTTGAAGTACTGTGGGATAAACATTTGCTGCTGCAAAATGTGGATTTGTATCTGCACAGTTTTCTCTTGAGAAAACTGAGCTCAAAACCCCCTGTGCTGCTTTGCTCTGGGGCATTTGTTCACTCTTCAAGAAATAAGGAGTGGAAAAAAGTTTGCCAGCATGAATCCTTTATCAAACTCACCTCTATGTGGTCTCATGATGGTACTTTTTGGTTGGGATGAAGTCGGCCAGTGGGATTCCTTTCTCCTATGTCAGTCTCAACACTGGTTGTAGTCAGTGGCATATATTTATAATCACAGATTCACAGAATTAACCAGGTTGGAAAAAACCCTCTAAGATCATCAAGTTGCAACCTGTCATCTAATCCTTCTAATTAACTAAACCATGGCACTAAATGCCTCATCCAGCCTCTTTAAACACCTCCAGGGGTGTTTCAGAGACCTGTTCAGAGACCTCCCATTGGGGAATCTTTTAAATTATTTACCAGCATTTTCCCCCAGTTTCATAAACCCAAAATAAATTTCCTGACTTTGAAAAGATCTTTATGGCTATTACTCAGTGTTTCTTCTCTTTCCATTATACATAACTTTATCTCCTGCAAGCAGTCATTTAAAGCCCTGTGCTGCTCTGATATCTCCAAACTGACATTCTGCTCATCTGTTTCACCAGTTGTGCAGCATTTCAAGAGCCCAAAAAAGTTGCTGCCTTGCCTTGTCTTGTTGCATCTTGCGTATTTTCAGCTTTCCTCAATTCTGTTAGATCTTTCCAATAACTGTTAGACATTTACACCCACACAATTTCCTTAAGTCACAGCTTTCCTCTTCTTTGTGAAGAAGTTAGACAAAAAGAGACAACCAACCAAAAAATGTAGGAAACTGTCTCCTGCGCTCTTCTCTAGGTTTTTCTCTTTCCTGGATAATTTGGTTGCCACAGTCTTTCCTCTCTGAGCTCAGTTTGCTGCAAGCTCAGCACTCTCCAAAAACACAGCTCGAATGTATCTTAATTTCATACTTTTCAGGTCTTTTTGCCACTGTTTCAAAGAAGTAGGTAGAAGCAGGTAACTCCTGAATCATAGAATCAGCCAGGTTGGAAGAGACCTCCACGATCATCCAGTCCAACCTAGCACCCAGTCCTATCCAGTCAACTAGACAAGTGATGTGTTTCAAGTAAGAGCATTCACCTACAATTTCTGTTTTGTTTCAGAAGCCTTCCTGAATTATACAGAATTTCTTTTTCACATTTACTGAGAAAGTAATATATGTCCTGGTAAATACTGAGTAAATCTCTTGAGTAAGAGAAGACTAATCCATGGTTTTTAATGTAAGCTGTTCACAAATGTTCTATGTACTGACAACCTTTAACACAGCTTCACCTAACTGATTCCCACTGCAAGTGAGACCAAACAGCTGGCAACCACCAGTCGGTGCCTTGTTACTACTGAGAAGCTTTGATCTATCTTATGTATAATACATAAGAATCCACATTTTAATCATCTTTCTGCTTTCATATCACTTGTGTTGCAAAACCTCATTTTATTCCTAAAAACTTATCCTGACTTTGTTGATCTGTTTTAAGAAATCAGATTATTTTTGACCATCTATTTATTACAACATGGCTGTGAGCAGACATGTGTTACACCAGGTAGAACTCAGTATACTCTCCCCACTATCCATCACTTACCTATCCACTTTTGTCCTATTCCTATGCCTGCAAAAGATGTAGCCAGTCTTAATTAATTTTTTTCTTTACCCCATGTAAGAGTCCTTTCAGGTTAAGATAATGACTGACAGAAAATGCAGCTAAGCTGAAAGTTCCTCTTGTGTCTATATGTACTCCTTAGTCTACACCTTCATTTTTATTGAAAACTTTATTTTACCAATGGATTAAACTTGAGGAGATCTTCAAAAGTAACAATTTCAGTTCTTCTCTGACATATATACAGCAAGTAGAATTGATCGTGTCTCTGTATCCACAGGGACCTGGTGAAGTCACAGCTTCAGTGCTGTGTTCAGTTCTGGGCACCACAGTGTAGGAAAAGCATTGAAGTCCTGGAGAGTGTTCAAAGAAGAGCAGTGAGGCTGGTGAAGGGTTTGCAGGGCATGTCATATGAGAAGCAGCTGAGGGAGTTGAAGTTGTTTAGTCTGGATAAGAAAAGGCTAAGGGGAGATCTTACTGCTCTCTACAACTACCTGAAAGGAGGTTGTAGTGAGGCTGGTGTTGGTCTCTTCTCCCAATTAACTGACAATAGGACAAGAGGAAATGAGCTTAAATTGTCAGGGGAGATTTGGATTGGACATTAGGAAAAGCTTCTTTACTGAGAGAGTGGTGAGATGTTGGAATAGGCTGCCCAGGGAGCTGGAGTCACCAGCCCTGCAGGTGTTCCAGAAGCATGTAGATGCAGCGCTTCAGGATATGGTTTAGTGGTCTTTGTAGTTGGGTTATGGTTTGACTCAATAATCTGAAAGGTCTTTTCCAACCTTAGTGTTTCTATGATGCAGTTTCAGGTTGGTGCTGTAGTATTTTTACTAATATAAATGCTCATATTTCTATTCAAATGCCTCTTAGGCACTTGTGGCCAGTCTGATTGTTTCAAGGCAGTGAAGGTCTGATCAAACCATAACTATAAAAGAGGCATTATTTAAACTAATAATATTTGCACATTAAGAATAATGCAAATATAAGAGCAGTAGCATAGAACAGTGCTGCATTACTTATGAATAAGGGTTTTTTTTCCTGACAAAGTGCTTTCTCTTGCAATCAGTGAAATCCAGTGTTAAATTTCCCACCAAATTATGTCATGTCAAGCTTAGCACTTTAACAAATGTGGAGTCATTAAAAAAGAAAACTATAGTACAAGACAATTAAACTGTTTTGGAAAAGGTATTTTCAATTATCCTCTTAATTGCAAGTTGTACCAAAGAAGACGAAATAGAGAAACCCAAAATTTTAGCAGAACAACCTAAATTAAGAACAGAAGAACTGTATATTTCAGTGTTAAAGTGAGTATCTGGAACTGATTTATATATACTGTGCCCATCTAGGAACAAGCAAACCCATGAAATTAAAAATCCATCAAATTGCTGTTAACTGAGAGAATGGAATAATCTGCCAATGTGAGAACAACCTGTACTCAGTAAGGAATGCAGCCAAAATTTTGTTTGGAAGTAAAACTCAGCTGAGTGCATAGTGCACTAAAAGGGCTAGAGCATTGTCATTGCATGCTGCGCTTTTGCAGTTTGCAAACTTGGCAAGATTCTGCAGTGTATGCGAATGCAGAGGAGTCCAAGGGAGCAGATTGAGTGTTCTTCTGTGTCCTGCCTTTTACCACTTCCATATAAAAATTGCTACCTAACCATGGGTTGTTTAGCCTGGAGAAGAGGAGGCTCAAGGGGAACCTTATTGCACTCTACAGCTACCTGAAGGGAAGTTGTAATCAGGTGGGAGTCAGGCTCTTCTCCCAAGCAATTTCACACAGAACTAACCAGGTTGGGAAAGACCTTTGAGCTCATCGAGGCCAGTCTATCACCTAACACCTTCTAATTAACAAAACCATGGCACTAAGTGCCTCATCCAGTCTCCTTTTAAACACCTCCAGGGATGGTGACTCCACCACCATCCCAGGCAGCCCATTCCAATGCCAATCACTCTTTCTGTGAAGAACTTCTTAACATCCAGCCTAAATCTACCCTGGCACAGCTTCAGACTATGTTCTCTTATTCTGTCACTCCTTGCCTGGGAGGAATTTGTGACAAGACAAGAGGGCATGGGCTGAAGCTGTGACAGGGGAGATTTAAGTTGGATGTTAGGAAGGACTTCCCCATGGAAAGGATAATTAGACACTGGAATGGACTGTCCATGGAGGTGGTGGAGTTGTCATCCCTGGAGGTGTTTAAGGAAAGATTGGATGTGGCACGTAGTGACATGGTCTGGTCAATGTGGTGGTGTTGGGTTGTGAGCTCGACTTGATGATCTCAGAGGTCTATTCCAGCCTCAATAATTCTGTGATTCTGTGTGATAATGAAACTCTGAAAAATAAATGCCACAAGAGGTCTGCTGGTGTGCACTGGAGGTGCTTCTTCAATTAGGTAATTCTGTCAACAGCTGTGCCAGCTTGCAAAAATACTGAATGGAAATGATAGTTGCCTTTGTTAGAAAATTTGGCTGTTGCAAACTTTGCAAATTACATCTAGAGCATTCAGCACACTGTAAAAGAGGCTATGACACGGTTCCTTTTCACTGGTAGTGATTTGTTTTTGCCAGATCAGTTCTTTTCTGGATAGAAAAAAAGCACTATTTAAAAGTAATTTGATTTCTTTGGCAGGGTTGTCAAAAAAGCTTGAGGCACTTATGTATGGGCACTTCTACTGCATGGCATCTATATAGTACAGGGTTTTGGGGCCAGTCTAGACCTCTTCTGGTTCCCCCACTGTAGGGAGGTAGTTTTGCATTTTTAATATGATAGATTTATTGTACAGGGATAGCTTCATCTGTTTTCCAGAATATAGCACAGTTGTTTTTTCGCATTTGGGCTGCAACAACTCCCACATTAGATCAGACAATTTGAAAGGAAAAATAAAACTTTTTAATTATATCTTTTATATATATATATATGTGTGTGTGTGTGTGTATAAATAAAATCATACCTACTTTCACAGAAATGGGAAATAGAGCTCTGCAGTGGCTCACCCCTCAGCAATAAGAGTCACTGTCTGAATTTTGGACCAAGAGATGACTGTTATTCTAATGGAGGCATAGACAGCAGTGTAAATGTAAGATAATATGCCACTAGGAAGCCCAAATAGCCCAGATATTATCTTGTGTCAGAGAGTTGATCTCTCTTGGCTATTTAATAGATCAAATCATTTAATTAAATGGCAGAATAGATGTAGTCCCTCTGGCCTTCTTTTCTCCAAGTTGCTATAAAGTTCTATGTATAATGTTGACATGGAAGTAACTATTAGAAGCAGTCACTCTTCATCTCTGACCCAGCAGAGTACACTGTCATCGTCACCAAATGTTCATGTTCATTCATATAATTCCTTTTAAAATGTTCAGATTAATGCTAGTCTCAATAAAATGCAGTGTTTGCTATGAACGATAGTAATAAAAATAGCAATAATATGGCATAAACCAATAAAAAATAATTACTTTTGGTGTTGGGGTAATGAAAGATTTTAATGCTGGCACCTTACAAACAGGAAATATCTTTCTTCTCTTTGATTTCTAAACTGTAATTCTTAGAATAAAGCCAAATAAATGCTCAGTGTGGCAAGCTGCTAAAAATAAATATCTCCAAGGCTTTTAGTTCAGTATTGAATACACTGATTTGATAAACCAGATGGATTAGATGGGGTCTAATCCTTCATTCCCTGCTTGGCAAAAATCTTGTCACAGCTTCTGCAATTCTTCACAAAATTATTTTTCTCTTTGATAAATTCTTTGCTCCATCAGTTACCCAAAAAAAAAACCAAAACCAAAAAACCCAAACCAGAACAAATGGAGGGACCTGCGTGCAAGGATAATGACAGTAGATTTTTGAGAATGAAAAGCAACTGCAAAAAAAAATATGAGAAAGTAACAAGAGGTTAATTGCTGAAAAGTGATAAAATTTATGTCCATAAACAGAAAAAAAAGTTTAATTACTGAAGTCCAAAAGTGTTTCAGCGTTCTGTATCTCTACTCAATTTTTATTGTAAAGATAAGGTTGAAAGTGTTTTTTTTTTAATTCTTTTTTTTTCCTTGATGCATATTAGGGTAAAGGCATTAACTCAAGTGGTGATAATTGTTTGCAAAATAACATTTGGTTCTAAAGATGGCAACTACATGCCAGAGCTGTTGATAGTAACTGAAAAAGAGTGATAATTTAAAACAGCACCATGTTTTCTTTATACAGTAAACTGATTTTTGTTGTCTAGGGATGAATGCTCAAACAGTTGTAAAGTTTTCTGAGACAGAAGATGTGAATTTAGATGATCCTTCTTGCTAACTTTAAGGAGATTCAGAAAGCCATCTTCCACCCAGTTAGTTCAGTCCAGTGCAGAGCCACAAAAATGATTAAGGTAGTGGAATAGTCTTCCTTAGGAGGAGAGCGTGAGGGAGCTGGGGCTCTTCAGCTTGGAGAGGTGACTGAGGGATGGCCTCATTAGTGTTCATAAATGCCTAGAGGGTGAGTGCCAGGAGCATGGAGCCAGCCTGTGCTTGGTGATGCCCAGTGCCAGGACAAGGGGCAATGGATGGAAACTGTGGCATAGGAAGTTCCATGGAAACATGAGGAAGAATTTTTTTATTTTGTGAGGGTGACAGAAGACTGGAACAGGCTGCATAGGGGGGTTGTGGAGTCTCCCTCTCTGGAGATAGTCAAGACCCATCTGGATGCGTTCCTGTGTGATCTGATCTAGGTGATCTTGCTCTGGCAGGGGGGTTGGACTGGATGATCTTCCAAGGCTCCCTCCAGCCTCTAATATTCTGTGATTCTTTGTGATTCTGTGATCTGTGTCTATTAGTTTTTGGCCAACGTAAAACTCCAAATTGTGGGCACTATTAAACAATCAAAATGGTTTGGATCCTGTGCGTGCTCTGCATTTGTAGTGCATTGTGTAGGAATAGAGAGTCTTGCTTTAATGTAATATATATACATATAGTTGTGATGTTTCTTTTAACTGATAATATGGAAACAGGTATTTTTAACTTAAAAAATTATCTGGCACTCTGTTTCATGCAGTGAGAGATAGGATAAAGATAGGCAACTCCACTTAGTCATTGCAATAAGGATTTTCTCTTTAAATGTGCACAGTTTTAGACAAAGCTGAAGATGTTTATATAGTAGAATTGTAAGTTGACATTTCTGATAATATGTTCAAGGGAGCAGCAAGCATCTAAGAATGTTGATATGGAACATAAATAAGGTTTAAATCCCTACTGTTTTAGGACTATGTGGATTGTTCAGTGTTTAGATTGCACTCTTGAAAGCAGTTAAGATGAATAAAATAGTTCCAAATTTAAAACTGCAAATGGTTTTATTAGTTCAGTGTGGGAAAATACTCAGTATAGAAAGAAGGGAATTATTTTGGATTATTTTGTGCTACACATCATCACTATTCTTAATTTAATAATGGATTATTTGCTGAGGTTGTTTAGCCTGGAGAAGAGGAGGGTCAGGGGGGACCTCATTACTTTCTACAAATACCTGAAGGGACATTGTAGCCAGCTGGGGGTTGGTCTCTTCTCCCAGGCAACCAGCAACAGAACAAGGGGACACAGTCTGAAGTTGTGCCAGGGGAAGTATAGGCTGGATGTTAGGAGGAAGTTCTTCACAGAGAGAGTGATTGGAATGGACTGCCCAGGGAGGTGGTGGAGTCACCATCCCTGGAGGTGTTCAATAAAAGACTGGATGAGGCACTTCATGCCACGGTCTAGATGACTGGACAGGGCTGGGTGCTAGGTTGGCCTGGATGATCTTGGAAGTCTTTTCCAACCTGGTTTATTCTATGATTCTAATTCTATTATTCTATGATTATTGTAGGTCCTAAAATTAATCTGTGTACCTTTGGTCATAAATATCATGACTCTTGTGCAGACAAGGCATCTCTGGTTTTCAGTTGCAAGCTTTTCATAGTGAATTAAGCTGTGTTGCTATAAAAGTAATCTTCATTTTGGGGTTTAACAACAGAGATCAGAGAACTGAGTGAAGGTAGGTCCATAGAATCACAAGCTATCTGAAACCTTGTTGAGATGTATTATGAGAGGTTTAGTTTAGTTCAGACATATGAAATAGTGAAAGTATAACTAGACCTTGAGTTCTGTTAAATGCATTCCCACGACTAGACTTAGTTAAAAATGAAGTGTAAACTGTGCCATGTAGTTTAGCAGTATTTTTTCTGTCTGTCAGCTAGCACCCAGAGCTGTGCTGGAAATTGCAGAGCTATCAGTGAAAAGAAGTTTTTCACACCAAGTCATGTCAAAGATGAATTTGGATAGACTTTTCTGAAACTAACTTTGCATGACTGACAGACCTTCACAGGCAACAGAGACTCCAAATATTCTGAGGGAAATGTCTTGATAAATGTCTTGCTAAACAACATACAAAGTCCCATCTAAACATGAGAAGGAACTTCTTTACTTTGAGGGTTGCAGAGCACTGCAACAAGCTGTCAAAGAGATGGTAGAGTCTCAATGTCTGGAGACTTTCAAGACCCACTTGGATATATTCCTGTGTGATCTGCTTTAGCTTTCTGTGATTCTATGATTTTTTTTTCCTGAATTATCTGCCATCTGCTGTGCCAGAGATGGAAGGAGCTACACAAAGATACCTAAATGCAGGAGCTGGGAAGAATACTTTGTTAGGAAGAACCATATTGTGGTTAAGTAAACAGAAAGAGCAGAAGCTGTCTGGAATTATGTGAAGCGTGTGCCAAAGCGTAAATGTTTGAACTTGCCACAGTAGACTAAATGGAATCTTTTTTCTTCCACTTAGCTAAGAAATAATTTTTATATTAACTCAAAATTTCTTTGTATCACTCTTCAGTGAAGGATTAAATAATACCTGTGTGCTGGAATGTGGCTTCATGGTAGCTGATACTGACTGATCTGTCTATGGGAGCACTAATGTAGTTATCTGTATGCCTGTATTTGTTTCAAGTGACTGGATGTATAAATACTAATTTTCATTCTTTGGCATATACAAGATAAGACTAGTGTCATTTGCCATTGAAGGGCACTGACAGAGCTATTGGAACAATTGCCTCATTTTGTAGCCAAATTAAAGTATATATATACTATTTATTTATTTTTCTCCTAGAATACTGTTTGAAATGAAATTGTTTTGACTTTGGAAGTG
Source organism: Pogoniulus pusillus (assembly GCF_015220805.1). Taxonomy (NCBI): domain Eukaryota; kingdom Metazoa; phylum Chordata; class Aves; order Piciformes; family Lybiidae; genus Pogoniulus; species Pogoniulus pusillus. The sequence goes on from NC_087275.1 coordinate 27,454,959, forward strand.
TCAGATGAGAAGTGTTTACTTTCCAGATTTTTTTTTTCTCTTACCAAATCAGATCTTAATTTGGAAATAGTTTCACAATTCTAGACCTGAAGCTGCATTTCTATGCAAATACACCATGAGAAACGTCACCTGGATCAGATATAGGAGTTAGCCTGAATGGAATTACTGGTGAGGCTAGTTAGGTGTAGCTGCTCCCTTATCCCATTAGTTCTGTAGGTTCATTTCTTCTTCAAATACAGTACTGCATTTTTCTCTGATTTCCCCACATAAAAAGAGAGTGCAGAGCTATGCAGGAATTGTAGAATCACAAAACTGTCAGGGTTGAAAGTGACCTTAAAGATCATCCAGCTCCAACCCCCCTGCCACGGGCAGAGACACCTCACAGTAGATCAGGTTGCTCAGAGCCACATCCAGCCTGGCCTTAAAAACTAACAGGGATGGGGCTTCCCCCATCTCCCCGGGCAACCTGTTTTAGTGTCTCACCATCATCATGGTGAAGAATTCCTTCCTAACATCCAACCTGTATCTATCCACTCCTAGTTTTGCTCTATTCCCCCTAGTCCTGTTGCTACCTGACATCCTAAAAAGTCCCTCCCCAGCTTTCTTGCAGCCCCCTTCAAAATACTGGAAGGCAATAATAAGGTCTCCTTGGAGCCTTCTCTTCTCCAGACTGAATAACCCCAACTCTCGCTCTCTGTCTCCATAGGAGAGGTGCTTAGGAAGATTAAGTTTTGCTCATGTTACATCAGTTTACAAGGAAAAGCCAAAGATTCTCTGCTTTTGAAACTAAATCAAAGCAAGTCTGATTTACTAGAGAGGGAGAACTGTCCCTTTGCACGCATTAGGGTTCTGTGTGGCGCAATCTAGGGAAAAGGTTAAAAGCAGGCTTAAACCAACATATTTGCTAAGGTCAACAACCTCAACATGTTTAGGAAGATGATGGAAAATCCTGGAAAAGGGTGCATAAAAATAGGGAAGGCTCCTTCTTCTTTGAATTATGTCTCATAATGTTATGTATAGTATATTGTGTTCTTTGAGGAAACAATGAGGTTATTACAACAGGTTCAAAGTACATTTTACAGCAACAAATGCTTGAAGTTCTGTAAGTACACAGCAAAGCATCCACTGAAACACAGGCAGCAAGAAACGAATGTGTTATTTCAAGAGTGCAAAGTTTGCTTAGCTAATGGTCTGTCTGGGAACTTGCCTGCACACAAGTGTCATAAAACACAGTAAATTTCATTGTCCTTTTACTACCTAAGTGCAGATTTACCGTTGGAACTTCTCAGTATGTAATCTCCTAACGTGATCTAAGTGGCTTTTTTTTTTCATCCCTGTATGAATATTTTCTCTTCTAGAAAATACTTACATAGAGACATTTGGGAAGAAAAATATTCTCAATGAAAGGAAAACTTTTCTCTCTGTCTATTACATATAAAAATAGTTTTGTTAGTGTGTATATGTATGTGTGTGTATATTATTGATTGCAACCAAAAAGTAAATTAGAAAGGAAAGCATGCTTCTCCTCTAACATCTGTGGAATCCTTTCAAAGAGAAGCTGCTGTTATGGACCAGGAATGCATGGTTTCTGGTAGCTAGGATCATGTTTTCTGTGCCCTGAGTAAAGCAGGACTGCAAGAGGTAGAGATTCTTGGTGTTGTGATCTGTACTTAGGAAACAGTAGAGAAGTTAATGATTTGGGAAGCAAGCTTTGTGCTTGTGACACTGAATTTTATTTGGGGAAAGAAAGGTTTTGTGGTAAGAAGTCAGTGTGAAAGACAGTTTATACATTCCTTTTTATTTTAATCCCTCAGGAGCCAAACCCATCATTTATTTCTAAATGGGCATGCAGAGAAAAGTAAGAAATGGAGTTTGCCTTCATTGTTTTGTTTAATTTATCCTCATTAGTCTGCATTAGTCCTCAACCTTACTCCCTGAAATGGTAACCATTCATTTCGCCAATTCAGATCCCTCAAACCAAGCATTTATTATGGTGTAATTATTATTTTTCAACTCTTATTTGTATATTGTAAAGATCAGCAAGCAATTTTGCTTGGCATAAGTTTTCTGTTAGTAGATTTTAAAGGCTTTTTTTTATAGTTTGGGCTTTTTGATAGTTTTCCTAAAGCCTTACTTCAGAGGGCTTTTTAATACTTCTATTTATCAGCATTTTGCCTGCATTTTGTTTCTTGAGCTTTCCATTCTCTGAGCTATTCACACTCCATTTCTCTACTCCAGAAGAGTAGGAGTTACTCAGTTTAGTTTATTTCTTGTGGTTTGGTGTGCAAGGAAGAAAAGAGCTTTTGGCATTTATAAGTACTGGTGGGGCACTGGTGGATCCTGGATGTGCTATCTCATTGCATCCAGTGATGCATGTAATCTCATTTAGTCTTATTCTGCTCCTCGTCAGGGTCGTGCACCTAGTAGTAGAGACTGAACAAGCACTCTGCTACTTCAGAGTGTCTGAATTGTCACTATCAGCTTAAAAAAATTTAGCCTTTCCAATTTAGCTCTTCCAAGATTTCAACAAGATGAAATTCACACATGTGTGTAAAAAATCCAAAATGACAAGCAGCCTCTCATTCCTCTTCTATCAACAGTATGCAATTGCAGGCTGCTCCTGAGGCTCCTTGATACTCATCTTGTAGGGTGACTAAGATTTCAGTTTTAATCAGGTGTCTCTAGTGTAATAAAAGCAAGTATAGCCCAAAGGAACATAGAGGTTGTGCCATTCTGTGCATTCGGCAGGATGTACTCCTGTCTCACATGCTATGTGCAAATACTTTCCATACCATGCAGTACACTGCTGCAAGCTCTGTAATTACCAAAGAATTAGTTTTATTTAAATAAATAGATAGATAAGGAAATAAATAAATATTCCTTTTCTGTTCTTTGGGACTGTCTGTTCTAAGAACATCTCAGTGAACATCAGGTAAACTCTTGAGAGCTCCACTACCCAGTTACATGCTGCCTTACTCTGCAGAGAACACATCCTGTGTAGGGAGCACCACTTGCTAATCACCCTTCATCTAGGACATAGACTGAGTTTTCCTCTGCACAGAAAGTGGTATTCTCCTCCCTCTACTCTCCCATGGTGTAAATAACTCATTGTAAGTGTATAGAGCTATGAATGTTTTAGCAGATCTTTAATGTGCATTGCAGCATTGGGGGAAAATGAATTTCAAAACTGTTTCCTTCATTGCACTTAGAATATTTTAATATGCTTCCAGTGAAAACAGCCAAAAGTAAAACACTCGACCAAACAAACCAGTAGCATCCAAAACAGTATTCCCTTCTTGGCTCTTCTGAAAGAGCTATCAACAGTGACTAGAAAAATCCTGGAAGTGTCAACCCTTGGAGCATGTTTACGACAAATGATCCAGGAAAGTGTCATTGTGCCATCCCAAGTAATTCTTTGTATTTATTTATACCAAGCAAAAGAAAATAGACTCAAACAGCATAACGGCTTAGCCAGCCTGACACAGGGCACCACAATGCCTTCTTATATGCAAGGCAAGCACTTGCCAATCCCCTACCCAGTTGACTGAGAAGCAGTAAAGCCGTACTTAAAAGGAGGACTACATCCTTCACAGAACTATGGAAGCAAGACTCAGTTAATAGAAAATGTTTTATCTTCACTTTCAATGGCTTAAAATGTCTCTTTAGTTTTCTAAGACACAAAGTGCTAAACTTGCAGGCAAATTGGTACACTTAATGCCTGCCTGAATGATCAATTTTAGGCAAGTCCCTACCCCTTTCCACATTGAGGTTTTCCCTTATCTGTTTGTAACATGGAGCAGTGATGTTAATCTCTTACAGAAAACTCACCACAGAATCAAACATTGTTGTTTAGCAGTCAGTTATTTTATGTTCCTATTATTATGTTTAATGTTTGTATGTCTGTGGTCCTTTGCCTATAGAAAAGGGACAACATTCTGAGAAGAATATACTAAAACTGAAAAAAAGGTTTCTGAAATGCAGATTCCAGCAACCATATAGACAGCAGCAAATGCAATCAGACTGCCTTCAAATCTAATTTTATTTATTTTCTTTTTACTATATATATTTTTTCCCTGAAAAAAACTTTTGGGGTAATAAGGCAGCTTCTAATTATTATCCCTATTAGTCTAGTATTTATTAGGAGGTTACAGTTTCCCTTAAGTATCAGTGGTGTTAAAATGTTGAAGAGACAAGTATCTTCATTAGATATAGACCAGGACAAACCTACATTGTAAAAGGAAACAACCTTCTCCTTCTGATTAAGGTTTCTGTGTAGGTTCACAAGGTGATTGCATAGCCCTTGGACAAGAAAAGAACCACAGGGAATTAAAATTGTGCTTACCCTGTAATCCTGTTTTATTTTCTACAGGAAAAAGACAGTCTTTAATCAAAAAAAGGGTTAAAAATTAAGTACAGCATAAAGGGTGGCTTCATGTGCAAATGCCAAAGACAATAACCCTTTACACTGCAAACAAAATGGCTTTTTTATAATAAATTGTGGCTACTGTAAAAGTAACTTGGAGCAAGAGTGATATCGCTTATGTATATATCATGCAGCAAAAAAAAACAGTTTTGAGGTCAATCAAAACAGCTAAAAGCTTCTGTGAATTTGGAGACAACAATCAGAAGCATATTAAATAGATTTTATTTTTTTATAAAATCAAATTATAAAGTCAATAGGCCTTAATCTCTTAATCCTTCAACATTCATGTTTCCCTCTGGATGTTCTCAAGTAGATAGTTGTTTGAGTTGGGAGATCAAAGGGTTAATTTGCTTTTCAATTGAGGAGTGACTCAGAGTTCCCCTTTATTGTTTAGGGGGAAAAAAAAGTGGTATGTGGGTGTAAGGTAGGGAAAAAAAGCCAAGAAAATGGATTCGCTAATTGGGGTTTTCACCTGCTGTGAGTCTAATCGAATACAATGCTTTATTTGTAACTCAAGGAGAAAGGAGATTATGCAAAGTATGAGAAATTCAGACTGTTTTTAAAATTCTTATTACTTGGCGCTGTTGTAAGGGAAAGAAGACCAATGTGATAATAGCAGCATCAAGCTTCTGTTCAGGCAGACCAGGAAACTCCAGAAACAGTAAAAACTGAAGGAATGTGTATCCAGGCGATCAGTGCTAGATAGTTCTTGAAGGAAAACAAACCACTTTGGCTGTGAAACAGCAGGCTCCCGGCTACCCTGGGTTACTTTGTATGACATGGGCAGCTGCTTTCTGCTTGTAATGGACCATGAGGTTCCTCCCAAGTAATGTGCTAAACATCCTATTTGGAAACTTTAAGAGAGAGTTGTCTCACATCTGAAAACTTCGCTAAAGAGGCAAAAAAAGGTTTTTTTGGTGCAGCACGACTGACAGCCTTCAGACAGTTCATTCAAATTAAGCTACCTGCAGTAGTAATGGATCTCATACCAGGTCCACTGAAGTAAATGGAAAACATTCACGGGCTAGTGAGTTTTAACATAGCAATTCATATTTACAGAAAAACTAATCCTCTTTTGCCTTCCATGTTGGAGTAGTGTTGCAGATCCAAGTAAACAAAAAACTGTGATTTAGATGTTTTAAAACAAATTGTCTGACAACTACAGGAATTTAAGATTTCATTCTGCCGAGTTTTACATTTGCATTTGGAGCCTGAGACGTTGTACCATGAGCATCTTATGTATTTAATGCTCCTAGAAAAAAAAACAGGTGGGGTTTAATTGAACTGCTGGTTGAGCATTTCCTAAAATCAGGTAACTCAGTTGCCTAGAGGCTTCAGAGAACTCTCCTGGAACTTAGGATAAAACCCATCGAGTTCTGTGCTTACCAACATGTCTGTGGCCCCCCAGTTTAGGAGGGACATTGAGATGCTTGAGCGTGTCCAGAGAAGGGCAACGAGGCTGGGGAGAGGCCTCGAGCACAGCCCTACGAGGAGAGGCTGAGGGAGCTGGGATTGGTTAGCCTGGAGAAGAGGAGGCTCAGGGGTGACCTTATTGCTATCTACAACTACCTGAGGGGTGGTTGTGGCCAGGAGGAGGTTGCTCTCTTCTCTCAGGTGGCCAGCACCAGAACAAGAGGACACAGCCTCAGGCTGCGCCAGGGGAGATTTAGGCTGGAGCTGAGGAGAAAGTTCTTCACTGAGAGAGTCATTGGACACTGGAATGGGCTGCCCGGGGAGGTGGTGGAGTCGCTGTCCCTGGGGCTGTTCAAGGCAAGGTTGGACGTGGCACTTGGTGCCATGGTCTAGCCTTGAGCTCTGTGGTAAAGGGTTGGACTTGATGATCTGTGAGGTCTCTTCCAACCCTGATGATACTGTAATACTGTGAACAATCTATGGGAACAGGTTGCCCAGGGGAGGTAGTTGAGATCCCATCCCTGGAGATATTCAAAGTGAGGCTCAATGGGGCTCTGAACAACCTGATCTAATTGAGGATGCCTCTGCTTACTACAGAGTGGATTGGACTAGATGACCTTTGGAGGTCCCTTCCAGCCCAGACCATTCTATGATATACCAGTGATATAAATACCGAGTGAGATGAATTTTCTGTTCTTCTCAGGCATGTGTCTTCTCAGGCATGTGTCTTCCCAGTGTAAAAATAAAAAAGGGAAGTTTTGTGTACATTTGAAAGACACCTTTTTGTGGCTTTACCAAGAGACCAAAGTCTGTAAGGCCTGGAAAAGGCCTCTGCTCTCCATGCAGCATTATTTTCACGTGTAAAAGATGTAACTGTATAACTTGCACGAGAGGAGACTGGCTGCACCGCTTGGAGATGCTTGTGACTAAAAGCAGACTGTTCATTTTAATTTGTATGCCAGATATTAAGCAGGAATTAATATAAAGGAGCACTGCAACAGCTACTCGGCATGTGCAGAACAACTACTTCTGCTTGACAGCTCCGGGGTAGAAGCTCGTTCTTCCCAGTCAGGCCATGGCAAGCCCGTGGCAATGAAATCACTTGGTTTCACTGACAAATAAACTACTCGGCATTCTGAGGGCCGAAATTAACAGCAACGAAGCAAAAGCCCAAGTTAAGGCTCATTCAAATCCTTCCCAGCCCCAGTACATATTTAAGTTTACTTCCCAAGTCCGCTGCAAGCGAGCAGATCTGCCGGCCTCTGGGCGCACCGATCTCACCGGCGGGGCCAGAGGAGCGTAAAGAATCACAGAATTGGCAGGGTTGGAAGAGACATCAAAGATCATCCAGTTCCACCCCCGCTGCCATGGGCAGGGGCACCTCGCACTAGGTCAAGAAACGTATCGCCCCCCCGAATAAAAAAGGGTCCAAGCAACCGCCTAGGTCTCCCCGCAGCACCGCCAGAAGAGCTGCCACAGCCCGGGTGAACGCAGGCACCAGGGCAAGATGCCCTCGCTCGCCCCGCTGCCGAGCTGAGGAGAAGAGCAGGCCCCGGGCGGAGCTCCCCGCGGCACCGGCACCGGGCGGGGCTGGGCGGGGCGGGGGAGCACCGCCCCCTCCTTCCCTCCCGCCTTGCCGGCGGGGCGGCCGCAGTGGCGCTGGGTGGCGGGGCTGGGCGGTCGTGCTGTTCCTGCCTCCGCGCCGCCGCCGAGCAGTCGCCGCCATGAGGGAGCAGCTCAAGGGGTGAGGGGGATGCGGGGGGCGGCAGGTGCCGGCGAGAGCGGGCGGGCGGGCGGAGACAGGCTGGGGGTTCTTAGGTGTTTTGTCTGGGTGTCCACTGGAATGGTCGTGCGCTCTGTGGAGGTGACGGGAAGCGTGGCTAACCGGCGTCTTCACAGACCGTGGCGGGAAGCTGCCGTGCCCTGCCTTTCGTGTGTTGCCCTGGAAAAGTCGGCGTGCTGCCTGGTTTCCTCTGGGCACTTGAAAGGGCGTTTTGTTCAGCGCCTCCTGTCTCTGACGGCGCCGCAGCTGGGCGCCGGACGCGCAGGAGACGGCGAGGCGCGGGCAGGCGCGGGCGTACCTGTGCAGGTGCGGTGGGCGCCAAGCGTGAAGCGCTGGGGCCCGGCCGAGGAATCGCGAGCGTGCCGCGGACATGCGAGGCTCCGGAGAGGTGCCGAAAGGACGGGAATCGGCTTTCGTCCTTAAGCCTTGGGTCTTAAGGGGCAGCGCAGCTTTGTGAAACGTTACTGGTGTCAGACACGGCTCGTTCTGTAACTTGGTTGAGGCGTGAACTTGAACAGAATTCCTAAAAGCAGACGTGCTTAGAGGTGTTTTACTTTTCCCAGGGATTTCACGCTTAGAAGTACTCTTTTGATTGAATAGGCAGAAGAAGCTGGGGGGCCGATTGCCTCTGGGCTATTGCTTCCCAAGTGCTACACTTGTTGTTACGCCGTACATCATACTGCCTTTTAAGAGGTATTGTAAACCGCCTTGCAGCCTGGGACACCAGCATTGCCCTCGCTCCTCAGCTTGAGATGAAGTTGGGCTGAGAAGTGGGTTTTGCAGGTGGCTTTGCAGCACGCGGAGCTGAGGAAACAAGAAACGCGGTTCTGTGTAGGATCTTTGACCTTTTAGCGCCAAGGAATTGTTTGAGGCCATCTGTGTTTGAGCCTGGATTTGACAAGACCCTGCAGTGAAATTGCTTTGGCAGTAGTGTAGAGGATTGACTTTGAAAAGCAAATAGATCAGTGGAGAGGAACAGCTGGGGGGGCAGAATCACCAAGCCTTAGCTACTGAGCAGGAATCTTTGACCATGATAGAGCGTACAAAACAAATGTTTAACATCAAGGGGAGAAAAAAAGAGTTGCTATTCAGTACTCGGCACTTGATATTTGCCCTTCTACTATTCATTTTCAGTATCGGCGAGAAACTTTATTGTGTATCGGTGGCAGCCTTCAGCGGTCTGATAAATCTTGCAAAAGCCAATAAAACACACTAAAGTCAAATTCCTGCTGAAAAGACTGTGATCCTTGTCTTAAACAGAAATAATCTGTGCACAGATCAGTAGTCTCTAGATTACAGATGAAAACAGTAGTCCTTTGTGAAGCACAAAGGACTGTCACCTTTTTACATTGCTAATGTTTTTCTGTAGCAGTAACTTGTTTTATCTGAGGCATTAATAAAACGCTGCAAAAAGACAAATGTTAAATCTTTCTTGTTGCTGTCATCTAGTGAAGAAAACATTTTTCTTTTAAGTGAATGGTAGTGTATTCATACGTACGATTTTGACTGCGTTTAGGTCAGTTTAGTAAAATCCAAACAACTCTATCATGTTTATTTTGGCTTTTTGACAACAGTCCTAAGGTGGTTGGAATAACATTTTCTTCACCCCAAAGGCAGAAGGTGAGAGGTATTGCAAATTGTATTGCTTGAAAATGGATCAGTTTGGTGCTTTGTAAAATGCTGCTTGAATTTCAGCTTTTTTTTATAGGTGTATGTAGCTTTTTATTTATTGCTACCTGATAGAATTTCTCATTCTATGCACATTTGCACACATGCTCATCTGGTTTGTGCCACCTTCTAATGAAGGGTGAGGGGCAAAGCGCGGCAAGCATGGCTCTGCTACCGCCAATGAAGAGAGATGTTAGAGTTTAACGAGGATTGCAGCTGCAACCTAAAATTCAAGATTCTGGAGCTGAGTACATGAGATTGAATCCTATATATATGTATATATAAATAGTTAAAAAAAGAGAGGAGAATGGGGAGGTGGAGAGGGAGTGCAATCACAAACAGTTAAAGGATTGCAAATGTTTCAGTGTGGCTTGTGCAGGAATGTTGAGGGGGGAATTTGTGCAGGGGGAGCATTGCTTTTCACTACTACTGCTGCTGGTGTTGCTTAGAAATAGTATCAAAGGAAGGAAAATAAGGTAACTGTTTTGTCCAAACTGATTAAGTTATAGCAAGGGAAGTGCAATTCAGCTGGCATGTCAGTTAGGATATCATCTCTTGATTTCAGGTTTTCAATCCTATGTGTTACTGGCTCTGCCAGCAGCAATGAGAGGCAAATCTCTGTGCTGTTGGCAGGAGGAGAGGAGTTCACACAGGCATAGTGTGACAGAATTCCCCACATAAAAATTATCTTTGCTAATATAATATAATTATCCTTTAATGAAGTGGTCCTGCAGTTCCCAGAGGATGTATTAAGTGAAGACTGTGCTTTCATCCCACTGAATTATCAGTGTATTTAGTGTGCCAGTCACACCAGCACCTAGATGTCACCATTATCCATTGATGCTCTTCTCTTTTTCAGGCAAGGTTTTAATTTCCGTTCTACCTTTGCAGCTTAAGTTAGGTGAGAAAGATGAAAGTACACTGCATCAGCCCACATACATTTGTTGTTGTTGTTGTTCTTGCAGAATGTTGATGATTTAAAAGCTACTGGTCAATTTAATTGACCTAAATGTAGAGCCAAATTGAAAAATACATCCTCTGAGCATGTGTAATATCGGAAAACTATTGGCTGTGTGCATTGATGCCTTTTCATGTTGGTGGTTCTTTGGAAAAGCATCTTGAATACTTATTTGTGCATCTCTTCTCATTCTGATTCAGCTGCTGCTGGTCAAGAGAACTTACACTACACTTTTCATGTCTTTCTTACTTGTAAGCTGTAAAGGGCCTTGTTCACAGGAGTTTCAAACTCTGGCAAATGCATTGCTGCAGATCTATTAAGGATGCTACAGCATTCCTAAGTGTGGTTGAGGCTGCCTGGAACTGCTGAGCTGGCATTTCACTTCAGACGGTACTCACCGTGAGGGCATACACACAGATCCTCCCCCACTGGTCCAACCCCAAAGCTCACAATTAAATGGCCTTTGAAAATGGCACAGAGGCTTATGAAGAATAGCCTCGATGGAATCTAACCTTTCCTGGAGCTGCCCTTGTGTGCAGAATTGTTGATAACTTCCCAAGCTGAAAACGTTCAATTGAGAGGCAAACACATTTTAGCTGGAGCAAAATAGCTGCAGCCTTCTTGTGTTCTGCATGTAAAGTACCAGCAGAATCTGCCCTGCCTCAGTACTAGCACTCAACTCTACAGAAGTCACACCAACACAAGCTTCAGTTCCCTGTAAAGCCCTTGTTGCTTGAAAGAGTACAGAGGTGTACTGATGGCTCACCAGTTAGTTGCTGGGTCTAGTACAGTGTTCAGGGTTGAGTGATCTCAGTCAAATTGCTGAGAGTGATTGCACCAGCTGACTGCTGCCCCATGGGTAGTCAGTGCTGGGAAAGTGGCAGGGGTCAGAGTTAGGGTCTTTACTGAAATGACTTTTATAACCTAAAGAAAGGAGTATTTCCTCTAAGTTCCAAATAAGTCTATAAATAAAACAAAGGTAGGGAGAAAAGGGGGAATGTACCTGCCCTGCATATTGGCTCTGCAGATGAAGCAAATAAATCATTGCTTACAAAATTCCTTACATCTTGAAGGGAATAAATTTTACAGAATTGCCTGGGTTGGAAAGGACCTCTAAAGGTCATCTGATCCTACCTCCTGCAGTAAGCAGGAACATCCTCAACTAGATCAGGTCACCCATGAAAGAAGAAGCAAACTGAGTAGTGGTTTGGTGTTACTACTCTTAAAATTACCTGAAGAGAGTTGGAATCCAATGTTTCTCTGGCAATGGAAGTTTTATTAACAAGATCTTGGATAATTCTGGTTTGTATTTTCTGGTGTATTAGCAAATGCCATAAGCTTAAACCATACATGTTAAATTCACCAGTATGTGGTTAGGTCTTACCATAAAAAATAATAATTTTTAAAAATTAATAAATTACTCATCCATGTAATGCCAATTAGTGATTAACCATAATAGTTTTCCACATCTGAGATGGTCCTTTTGTTCCTCTATGCAAGACAGGTATAGAATTCCATAGTTAGATACACCTTTGCCAGACATCTCATGGCTTTAAAATATTGTAATGGAGGATTGATATCTTAGAAGGCCACCAAGTTAACGTCTGCGGAGTCTGAAATGGTCTAGTTTATCCACAGGAAAAGAATAGGGCTACCTAACTAATTTCATAGGGGAATTCAGGTAGATCTGTTTTCAGAGGTTTCTTGTAACTGCATGAGTTCTTTCTCTCATTCTTACTATATGACTTGGCATACAAACCAAGATGTAGTTCAAATATCCCACGCTTCCTGGGGCTGCCTGCCTGTGTTGAGGCAAGCCAGGATAGCCAAGCTCACCTGTGGGGAGCTGTTGATCTGGGACCGAAACTGGGTGCAAACAATCTGCAGTCCCAGCTTCGGGGGCTTCAGAATTTATCTAGGTCTGCTGAATTGTACCATCTGTACACCTGAATTGTACTGTCTCTAACTATGATGAGTGCACTCCCTTTCTATTTTTCTTTGAGCTGCTGCTGTACAAGCAGAGGCTTCAAGTAGGCAAGTTTTTAGAGACTCAGTGTGTAAATGAAATTATTTCTGATATTTAAAAAAATGTGCTTTCTGCCTGAGTATGGTAAACCCCACTGGTGCTGCATTCTCTCTGCAGAACCTGCCCATACCAAGTGTGGTAGGAAACGCAGGAGCTCATGTGCGAGTGTCCTGGAGCCACAGGTTTTCACTTGAAGCTGCTCAGTTTCTGCGTTAAAAAAAAACAGAGCATGCTGAGATTTATGACTGTGATTACAGCCACCTCCCTTTGCAGGACTCGTGTTTTACCAAAGCAAAGAACAAGACTGCTTTTGCTCTTCTGGTGTCCTCCTCCCTCTTTCACTGCCTTTAGCCACCGCAGGAATTAGGAAGAGGAGGGGATGCCGAGCTTGATGAGACAGGGCTTGTTTAAAAGGCAGTGCTCAACTAGGGCAGCGTTTTTTTTCCTTATGCTTAATGCTTTTGGTGCCTTTAATTCTTTCTTTCAGTTACAGAGCAAAATCTGGAATTATTATATATAGTAAGCTACTGAATATATAGAGGTTACTGGGCCAGAAAAGTATTCACATGGATCAAATAAGTAACTTGTCTTTGGAGTCCAAAATTAAATCTTACAAAGAAAACATATCACTATTTTCATTTTTTTTCATTGAGTAGGAGTGGTGTTGAAATGATTCATTGAAAATTTTACCCCTTCTTAACCTATAAAAGGTACAAGTATGCTTGGGAAGATCACTGTCTCAGAAAGAGAATTCAAGAACCGTTTTTTCTCTGAAACAATGTCTAATATCAGTCTTGCAGTGCACTTTTGGGTGTATGGGTGCATTCAACCCACTGGCTGGGCTGTGGTTTGGTCTCTTGTAGCTGGGAAGTGTGTGCTTCAAGAGCTCCAAGCACTATGGGTCAGGTCTTGCACTCCTGAATGATGTGTGGAAGTTGGAGGCAGGATTTTTGCTTTTTAAGTACAGACATTGCAAATGTGGTTGTACTGCTAGCAACATAGGCTTTCCAGATTTTGTTCTTATGAATATGCATGGGTGTCTTTCAGTGTCCTGGAGTTCTTTGTGAACAGGACTTTATTACTGGTTACAGGATAGATAAGGAGAAACTTCTTTTGAGTTTTATGCCTGCATGGAAACATGATCATGTTAAGCTATGCTGTCATTTAGAAAAACTATATGAAGTGTAACCTCAGGAGCCATGGGTTGCTACTACACCCACTAGCACTTCATTTTGTTGGCTTTCTCACACTGCGTGCCTTTTGGCACCATGTTGTGTTGCAAAGCTGAAGGCTGCTAGCCTGCTAGCCTCAATGCAGAGGCTGTCCAATTTACATTCTAGTCAGCTGCAGCATTTCATAACCCCACTTTAGCTTATCCCTGGCTTCCCAGCAGCTCTGCTGCCTGACACTACATGGGGACCTTCAGGGCAAGGGAAAGTGACTGAGAGTCTCAGGGAAAAAGAGGAGCTGTAAATAGTCTGTACTGAAAGGAACTGTCAGCGTTGGGGGGTACAACACAGTGACCTGAAAAGTGGTGTAAGCCGATGGTGGGTGGGTCAGTGGGCTGTTGCACGGGGATTTTAGTGCAGGTGTGTGGACCAAAAGGAAGAACTACAACCACTGCATTTGGTAGCTCTTTCCTACCACATGGGAAAGCATTGAAAGAATATGTAAGGTGAAGCAGGTCAAAAATACCATGGATTTCAGTATATGGTCAGAATTCCCATAAACAATTTAAGAACTAAGCTCTTTTAAATATTTGCCCTCTAGCCTAGGGGAACTGAAGAACAATCTGCACAGAGCAATGAGTTTTTGAGAATTGATGGACATGTTTACATGCTCCTCAAGACATTGTGACATATATGAATACTTGCTGTCTTTTTAATATTAGCTTTTCATTTTGTTTCTTGAGCCCATGCCTAAATAAAGTCCTCTGAGTTAATGTCTCGTGTTTGAGAAGACAAGAGACTGCCACTGCTGAGAGCCTCTGCCAGGGCTGTGGGCGTTGGTCTGGCATAGTGCTCTGATGTGCAACCTGTACCACTTGCTCTCTAGCAATTTTACTTTACTAACTTTCATGTTTTGCATTGCAGCCATGAGACGCAAACGACCTGCTGGGATCATCCCAAGATGACTGAGCTTTACCAGTCTTTAGGTAAGAGATCAGTTTGGCTTCGGTTTCGTTCTTTGTCTTGTTTTGGTCATTTGGCTTTTTTTGCAACCCTTAATTCTTAAGGCAAAGATTTCTAAAACTAGTAAAAACCCAAAAGAGAGTGAAAGTGCAAGCCAGTGCTTTTATCAAGGTTAAAATTTTCTGCAAGGGAAATAATTAAGACATGATAACACATCTCAAACGTGCAGTGGAAAAAATAATATTTCATTTAGCACGTTTGAAATGTGCTGGGATTATGGAGTAATTTGGGTGCATTGTTGCAAGCTCTCACTGAGAGACTGAGACAGAAATCAAAAGATTCTTTTTTTTGTGTGTTTTTTTTTTTTTTACTATACAAAAAGCAGATGAAACATCAAACCAAGCTGCTGTTAATGTTGACTTTTGGGTGGTAGGAAGCCAATTGAAGCAATTTGCCAGACTGCGTTACCAGGGCTTTATTTTTAAAGCGCTGTCAATACTTTGAAGGCATGGCAGCTGTCATGATGTCATTCTGAATACCCAAATTGCATGCTTATTATGACTTCAGATGTGCCTCTCTGGTGGAGGGTTTTATTTTATTTTTTAACAGCTTTGGATTTTATTAACAGAAGCACATCTCTAAGAGAAAATAGGTCGATCCAGGCTCTAGTGTAGGCTGCTTGGCAGACCATTTAATAGCTAACTCTTTACTTTTAATGGTTCTGTTAATAAATAATAGAGAGTATAATACAAATGAAGCAATTTCTCTAAAAGAAATATCAGTGAATATTCTGCATTCATAAAGGAGGTTATGTCTGTACAGCACACATACATATACCAGCTTTAAATGAGCCAGCTTGATCACTAGAGCAGTCAAATCTAGCAACCAGTGCAGGCTTATTTACCATGGTGAAAAATAGTTTAAATTATCTCCTGCTAAAGTCTCCTTTAGCTGCTGAAAACAGTCTAATTATGCCATCTTAATCTATTTCAAGCTAACTCAGGTATCTCTATGGTGCTCTGCAATTAAAGGCATACCAAGAATATTTTAGAAAAGTGGTATGCTAGAATGAAACATTGTGAAGATTTTTTTTCCTTGCAGAACTAGCACTGTGGCAGCAATTTGATTGAAAATTAACCAGAATACAGCTCTGTTTATTGAAAAGGGTACAAGATGTATAAGTTCAGGCTAACCAAGTGCAAAAGAAGACAAGTATTGGCTTGCCATTTAATTATAATATATTGCCCTGTTTGTCTCCTATGTATTTCTGCTTTTAAGGTGAGTGGTTTAAGAGATTCAGGACAAGTAATGATTGCAAGTGCAGACATCCCTTTAATGCAGGAAGATCTTCAAACAGTTCCCTGTTAATTGAACTACATTCTGACTCCATGGCTGCCTTTGATCCAGAGATTGAATGATATTTCTGATACTGTTGTTGGTCAGATCTAAAATCCTGTTGCAGCTGCTTTTCTTCTGGTGTTTCCCTATTTCAGCTGGAGTACTCTTTAATATCAAGAAGTGAAGAGATAGCTCTCTATAAGGAAGGAAAACCTCTTGATGTGTTCACATCCACAGTTCAAAAGTTGTGTAATTGCTGAAGTCACTTTGCATTTAATTTGAGTTTTATCACTGTGGGTATCACCCAAATGCCAAGAGTTTAAGATAGCATTATTTCATATTGCATAAAGAGGGAGCCTGTTTAGGCAGATTTTGTTTCATTTTCTTCTAAAACCCTGCTGCTACCTTATCAGGAGCAAGGACTATCCAAACAGACAGTCCATTTTCTGGCTAATTTTATCTCTTTTGAGGTTGAGACCAAACACTTACTAAAAATGATGCAAACACTGGTTTTAGCAAAAGAAGTGTAATGTGCATTTTTACTAGTAAACTTGAATGTTCATATACATGTACAAACCAGATTAGACAAGGTGATTCTTTGTGCACTGCCACATGGGGTGAAGCTTTGATAAGAGCACTACCACATAAGCTACCCATTTATTTTATTTTTCAGTTGGGTGTATTCATCATTGCCTAACTCATGCAAACTGCATAATACAAGCATAACCCGTTTGGTCTTGAAGAGAGCCCTTGATGTATTTTCAGTGCTTAGCTTTGCCTCGGGTCAGAACGGTAATAATTGGATGTTTGAAGTCTTTTCAGACTGTTCAGTAATATTTTATCTGAGAAGATATTATGAAAGTTGATTTTGTATTACGTACTCATTAGATCCCAGTACTTTTCCCACATCAGCCTCCAAATTTTGCTTCTCATTTGTGTGAGGAAGGTAATAAAAGAGCTTAAGGTGTATGTGTTCTTAAAATCAGGGAGAAAATGTGAATTCTGCAAGCCAGGTAAATGCAAAAAAAAGGGAGACCAAGCACATCAATGCTGTCAAGAGTTCTCATTTTCCAACTCCTACACTTAGCCTGTAGGGAATAATTGAGCTATGTGATGTCTCTCTCTATACATCCCAGGTACTGATGTGCTGCCTTTCTGTAAATTGGCCCCACTTTAATTGGCACCAGTATACCATCATTTCCAAAGGGATCTTTATGTCTAATTTAAAGTCTTACAAATTACATTAAGTGAAGGAGGAAGAGGCAGCCTGGCACTAGATAATGCTCCTCACCTGCCTGTGTCTTTGAGACACAACAGAAACCTCTATTAAACAAAAAAAACCCCATGAGTAATATTAGTTTTATTCTTCATGTGTCCAATTCACACACCAACACATTGTTGCATTTTGTTTTTTTTTTCAAAAAGAGATTAATTCCAAGTTTGAAACTTACTGACCTCAGCTTTCTGTCTTTAGGAGTTTGAATATTTATGCAAATAAAGCTAAACTACTTGGGAACATTATTTAATACTGGTAAAAGAAGACTGGAAAATGCTGTGTACACTTTTGTACCTTATCAAATGATTGGTCCAAGAAGTAATTCATGCTGGCTTTTGTAGGGACTGCATCAGAGAGTGCAGAAATAACCTATAGAAGGAAATTCTAAAACAACCTGCCCATGTGCACTTGCAGCCTGGAGGGACAACCAGTTTCTGAGCTGCACCAGGGGAAGTGTGGCCAGCAGGTTGAGGGAGGTGATTCTCCCCCTCTACTCTGCTCTGGTGAGACCCCACCTGGTGTACTGCATCCAGTTCTGGAGCCCCTATCACAAGAGGGATGTGGACATGCTGGAGTGTGTCCAGAGAAGGGCTACTGGGTTGATCAGAGGGCTGCAACACCTCTCCTATAAGGACAGACTGAAAGAGTTGAGGCTGTTCAGTCTGGAGAAGAGAAGAGGAGGCTCTGACGTGACCTCATTGTGGCCTTCCAATATCTGAAGGGGGCCTACAAAAAAATGCTCCTGAGGGACTTTTTAGGCTCTCAGGTAGTGACAGGACTAGGGGGAGTGGAGCGAAGTTGGAGATGGGGAGATTCAGCCTGGATGTGAGGAGGAAGTTGTTTAGCGTGAGAGTGGTGAGAGGCTGGAATGGGTTGTTCAGGGAGGCAGTTGAGATCCCATCCCTGGAAGTGTTTAAGGCCAGGCTGGCTGAGGCTATGTGCAGCCTGCTCTAGGGTAGGGTGTCCCTGCCCATGACAGTGGGGTTGGAACTAGATGATTCTTATGGTACCTTCCAACCCTGACTGATTTTGTTAAGGAAGTATTCTCAAGTTTTCTTGGAGCTCATTTGCAGAAACATAGCTGTTTATAAAGATGCTACTAACAACTATAAAGTATTTGACTTGAAATTTAGCACATATTAAAAAAAATCATTTTTAAAAGAGATTTAATTGTAAGATATTAAATTTCTTGTTCTTGGCTCTTCATTATTATTTAAACAACATATCATTTTATCAGTTTTGATGAATCATCTACTCTTGATTCAAATTGGGCAATTTTAACTCTTTAATAAATTTATGATTACTTAGGATTACATAATAAGCTGTTAGCATCAAATTACTTAATTGTTGCATAATGGTCAAATCAATGCAAGAACAAATAACTGCACCAATCATAGAATGACTTGGGGCCTCCAAACATTGTCTAGTCCAACCCCCCTTGCAGTGAGCAGGGACATCCTCCATTAGATCAGGTGTATCCAGTGGATGTTGGTATCAATTAATTAAGAAGAAATTATATCAACTAAGAACATAAAAAATAGTGCTGAAATATGAAAAGTAGTAAAAATCAGTGATGTGTGAGTCTCGAAGGTTCAAGGCCTGACACATCCCCTGGTTTGTATTTACACCATTATGAACCACTCCCATTTTCTTCTAGCTTTCCTTAGAAGGTCTTCAAAGTACTGAGAACTGCTCCAGCTGCTTTTCTTTCCAAAAGCAGTTCCCCTGAAGCAGCTCTGCTTTTTTACAGCCTCCTTTTACAACTCTCCTTTACAAATTTTCTTGTCCTTCATAATAGCTCCAGGGCATCACTGAAATGAGAATTTGTTTTATTTCATTGTCCTGGAGAGTTCAAGGACCCTTGGGTGAGAAGAGAGATGGAAAGAGAAGGAATCAAAGTGGTGTGGGGATGCTTAATTTTTTTTTCAGATGATCTCCTGAGAGTGAGCATTTATTTAATGCCAGTCAGTTTAGCTCAGAATGATAGTACTTTGCCTTTAAGCTGGAAATGACTAAACTTGCAGTGATAGCCCAGAAGAACTTGGCCTGTCATGCTATCCTGTTAGTGTCTCTCTCCTCCAGCCTTCCTGTGTAACATCAGTACAAGTCTCCTCAAGGTGCGTTAGTGTCACTGTGAACAGTAATTGTAGTAGCAGGGTGCAGTCAGAGATGTTGCCATGTGCATCTGTTTATCTCTCCTAATTCACCAAGGCAAGATGCAGGGATGAAAAACACCCTCACCCTTGCAGACTGCAGTGCACTGGTGATAGCTTTCCCTTTAACTTGAAGGGATATGGGACAGTTCTCTGTGGAGTACACAGAAGAAATGTCAGCATTGCTTAACACAAGGTGGGAGAACCCTGGAAGGTGCCTCTGAGCTCCACCAGGCTTTCGGCAGCAGCTGCCTAATTGATCTTGTGGCTGGCTGCTCTCGTGCAGTAAGGTGAGCTTCCGACTCTGAATGACTAAGGTGGATAAACTTTATCCCTTTTGGTTTGTGTATTTTGATTTGTCCTTCTGAAATGCTTCCTGAAGAGGTCGAACTGCCCCTCTCTGCCATAACAGTTTTTATGGCAAACTACTAAACCAGATATTTAATAAGACTCAGCTCATATCCCAACCACATAATGGGGTGGAAGTAAGGTGTAAATCAATGCTGCCTTACAGTTTTGGGTTTGCAGGCTGAATAGAAGCCATTACATGCTAAAGCTAAATACCCAAAGGTCATGTCAGTTGGTCTAGTTATTGGGATGCTGACATATGCTGTGGTGTTCATTCACTTGGTCTAGAAGCAGTCAGCAGCATTTTGGTGCCCTGGGTACCTCCCACAAAAGTAATCTGCAGGGAGACTATGAGCTGTTCTAGTTAGGGGGATGGGGTTGTTACAACATGCCATATTGCTTCAGTTAGGGTGGTTAAGCTGTCTATACGTATAAACACACTGTTTACTGTCATTTATTCTCAAGGCAATGTAGATGATAGCATTAATTATAATAGAGTCAATGACTGAGACTGGGCTGATATTAAGCCATGTTGCTTGATTAATTTCTTTCCTTTGTGCATTTATGTCATTTGCATTTTGAAATTACAGTTCATAAAGAGGCAATATATGTCACTGTAGGGCATCAATAAAAGATTTATATATAAGGCTTGGGCAGGGGAAGAAACCCAGCATTCTTCTAAGCCAGTCAGAGAAATGCAGCTGTATTGAACTGATGTGAACTGAAGCTTCTTGAGGATTCAAAGTGCTCTAAAGGTCTGATGAAACTTTAAAGTTTGGTGGCCAGTAGTGGATTGTGAAGTAAGCCGTTTTTAACATCTGTTAGGTAGGCATTGTCAGAGACAACAGTGACATATAATTCCCAAAACAGTTTGTCCACTGCAGGTAATGTGTTTGTGAACAGCTATATGAACCATGTCACAAGCTATGGTTGAGTAGATTTTGAGGTATATCACTGTAGGGTCACTTATTCTTCCTTTAAAAAAAAAAAAAAAAGTAAAATATATTTTTTTAAAAAACAACAACATGAAACAAACAAACAAAACCAAACAAAAACACCAAAACCTCAAACTCTGAAACTGTGAGTCTTAATTCAAGTGAGGATGAAAATTTGACTTGGTGACATATTTATTTTTCCAAAGAATTGAGTTGTTCACTGGCCAGATTTTATTCTTGAGAGAGTTCTCACCTGAAATATGTAAACTGTTTTTCTTGGTTTGCTGGTGTCCAGACAGTGAGAAAATCAAATTAAATAGCTGTTTTGTCATCATTAATTAAAAAGCAATTGTAATCATATTCACAGCAATACACTCTGTAAAATACTGAGGAGTTCCCAAGTAGATAGGACCTGAAATGCCTTCAGATTATGCTGTATGTGAGGCACACAAATTATGTGAACATATATGGCCCATCCTGGAGCTTTTAAACACTCAGATTATCTGCTGTAGAGGACAACAGATTAAATGGAGCATCAGCACCCTTAGAAACTGTAGAGAGGAATAGTCTGTTTAAGAACTACTATGGAAAGCAGTTGGCTTACAACACTTCACTTAAAACCTGTTGTCTGAGTTAGAGATGTAACTATGTAAGAATAAAACCAAATATCCCCCATGCTGGATGCTAAACCTCTTGTTAAACACATTCTTTTTGAAAACTCAGTGTTGTTTTATTTTTAGAAGAAAAAATGGTTGGGGTTGGAAGGGGCCTCCAAAGGTCATCTAGTCCAACTTCCTCTGCAGTCAGCAGGGGCATCCTCAAATAGATCAAGTTGCCCAGAGCCTTGTCAAGTCACACTTTGAATATGTCCAGGGATGGGGTCTCAACTACCTCCCTGAGCAACCAATTCCAGTGTTCCACTGCCCTCATGGTGACAGACTTATTACTAAAAAACATCCATTTGAAATCTACTCTTCTCTACTTTGTTTTTAGTTGCTTACCAACATTAAGACTGAAGGATATGAGGATGTTTTTTGATTCTTAATATCCTTATGTAAAACTTGGAATTTTACATGGAAGGATTTTTTAAGGTTAAAGCTGCAAGATGTTCTTTGTTGATGCCACTTCAGGAGTCAGTAGCACATCACGGCAGGTATTTCAGATTTGTAGTAAATCACTGACCACTTGTAGTCATGAATGGTTTGGGTTTTTTTCATCTGATTATTCACTGGCAGAAGGATCTGCTATGTGTAACTACAGCTGTTTTTATGATACTGGAGAAGTACAACATTGGAAAATGTGTTGATGAAGCTGTCCTAGCTCTTTGAGGGAAGGAAGTAGCCCTTATGTTTCAAAATCTCTCAACATGCAGAAAAGGTTAGGATTTAATTATTGGATCATCTTGCTGTAGTCTTTCTGATTTGAGTTATTTCTGTCAGCAGTCTGAAGTCCTCTTCATTAAAGCTGCATGTGTAAAAAAGAGCAGTAGTTCTTGTTCCATGTATTTTGTAGTAATATGAATGAACATAAGACTATGACCATAAGTTGTAGGCACGTGATGGCTGTGGAGGAAATCACTTTTCTGAATACCCTTCTTCCTACTGCATAAGTTGCCATGAAGCAAAGGGAGGTGCTTGTTGTGTGTATAATGAGGGCAGCAATGAAAGGATCTAATTTCTGAGATGCTTTGGCACCTTAAACTGCTTTCACTAGGACAGTGGGAGGGCTGCAGCAGAAGCTTAGGAAAATCATGGAGAGGTCTTGCAGCTGTGTTGGTTGGAATTGTTTGTTGCTGTGAAGACATCAGCTGTAAGCACCTCTTCTGTGTTATGTATCTTCTGTACCATGATAGATGAACTCTAATTTCACTTTACTCTGGGATGTAAATCTGAGTGTTGTTGAATGCTCATCCTTTCCTCAGCCTGTCCTTTCTAGGGGCCAGGTGACCTCTTCCACTATACAGTTGTGTGAGACCATAAACAGATAATGCTCTTTAGCATTTACATTTTTTATTCACAGCTTGAAAATTATCCTCTAATCTATGAAACCTGGGAGAGTATCATTATGTGACCTGCTGAAGTTTCACGTTTTTAGCCCTCTGACCACCTCATTTGGTTGATGAGACAGTACACACGTTGTAGGAGTGGGAGGAAAGGGACAGAGAAATGCCTGTGTAGTACACTGAGCTCTCTGACCTGCCTGAAAATGATAAAAGCTTTGGAGTCAAGGCTTAGTGGATGCTGACTCTTTCAGTGAGCCCTTTGGGAGTGGAGATAGCATTCTCCCAGGACCCAGGAAAGGGAAAAAAACCCAAACCAACACACCACAGGGAAGGAGGAAATACAGATGTTTCCATAGGCCCTGGGAAGGTTGCGGCTGCTTCCTCCCTCCTCCACACATTCCCAGCAGCAGCGGCTGGCTTGTGGCCAGGCAGTGCCTCACTCTAAGTCTCCTCCCATGTTGCTAATGGTGATACTACCTCCAACACTTTTGAACCCAGGGACCACTCACACCAGTTCTCATTCTGCAACAGTCTTTTGTAAATAGAGTCCTATAACAGCGAGGAAAATGTTTTGAACCCACTTAAGAGAGGCCTGGGCTCTCTCCGCAGAGCAACACATTTGTTCCAGCAGTGGCTCTGAGGAAGGAAGGACACCACTGGAGGCTTTATAGGAGTGGGGAGGGAAAAAAGCTAAATCATTATGGTCCAGTGACCTTAATTGACTGTCACTACCTGGAAAGAGAGTTGTCCATAAGGAGTATGGAGGTGGTGACATAAGAAAGGCAGGAGGTGAGCCAGGTGGCACAGGGACAGAAAATTGGCATGGGCTAATATTGATAACAGTAACAAAGGTGGGAGTAGAGGCATTCAGTGGCTACTCTTGACCTCACCTCATGGGACCAGAAGATGACATGGCTGCTGCTTTCCCAAAACCTGAGATGAGGGCTCCAAAACTAGCTCCTGACATTGCTATTGGTCATTTACAGCAGATGGCTTCTTTGCAATGGTGTCACTAATTGATGATAAGTTCAGTGTGTATTACATGTGCAGGAAAATAGATGTGAACTGCAGTACTCTCAGGATTAAGTGTTTTAGTGGATTGTGTTTTCTGCCTTGATCAAAGCCTGAAATGAATATATATTTCCTAATATCTCTTAAAATGTAGAGAAGCCTTTTTTTTTTTCTGGAATACTCAGAGAAGATTCAAGGAAGGATTTTTCATTTTATCAGATGCTAGCCATAATGTAGTGTTTATTCTTTTCCAGAACACAAGTGCAGATTTAAGCAAGGGTACAAAGTGTGACTTTAGTCACGGTGTGTTTGTGTGAGGCTGCTGTATTTATTTCCCTTCAAGACAAATTAAATTGCTCTCTGTGTTCCACACCACGTTAAAGCTTGTGGACCTGTTAGGATGATCATGAGAGAGGGATCTGGCAGAAAGAATATGCAGGAGAACTGCCTGTTAAAAAGGTTCATGGAACTTTGCAAAGAAAAGGAAATTCTATACAAAGCTGAAACTTTCTCTGCTGCTGTAAGATGTGTTTTAGAAACATTCCAAAGCTTTTATTAAGGCATACAGAACTACTGAGTTATCAAACTTCAAATTACTCATTCAGAACAGCTTAATTAAAATCAATGTAATTGAGACTATATTCCCTCTGCTACCTCTACCTGTACAGCACTGTAAATTGTATTGGGGTAGTTATACCCAAGCTTCCACGTTGGAAACAAGTTTATCACATGTTAGTGCATATGCCAGCAAGGAACTGCTTTGTATTTGCCTTGTTTTTCATCATGCTCTTTTCTCTAAAAGTTTGCCAGATTTAGAGGTAGCTTATTGGGCTAAACAGACCTTTTTTTTCTTGAGCCAGTATATGTTTTTTTTAAAGCCTTCTTTCCATATTTACATAGTAGTTTACATTTTCCAAATGCTTTCCCATCATTAACTCTTTAGGCCCCATGGGTTTCATCAGTAAATTAAATGCATTCATCAGTGTTGCCAGGAGCAGAAACTGGCTGGCACAAACAGTCTGTTTCAATGCTAGAAACTACTCAGATTACAAGATGCCTGTTGGGAATGGTCCCTAGACTGCCCAGGAGCGTCTGTGCCCAGGAATTAGTTCGGTATGTGACAGGGTCAAAAGCATGCCAGCAGCAACCTTGTTTCTCAGCAGAAAAAGGTGACCATGCTGTAGCATGCAGAGTTGCCTGCTCTGCAGTTGGTGGTACAACTGCCCTGTTGCATCCCTGGGGGGTGCTGGCAGTGCCACTTGGGAAACAGCACTGGTTTACAGACTTCCTTACTGTCTTTGGAGGTACCAGTTTGATGATGCACACCATTAACTTTGCTCTCTACTACTGATCTATTTGACTTAACAAAAGCAGTTTGCCAGATTTGCACACAGATTTCTGTATCTTGAGTCTGATTTGAGCAATGTGAGCAATGATGTATCTGCACTGTAGTAGTCTAGTTGTAAATGAGGAGTTAGCCAGTGTGCTGGTACTGATGGCAGCAGTTCAGCCACAGTGGTTTCAGCCTCACTTCCAGTGAATTTTATCTTCGTTCTCACTAAGTGGGGTTTGCCCAAGGCTCCTCTCAGCAAAGTCAGGGACAAGAGCAGAATAAGTGCATCTTCCTCAGTCTGGTTTCATAGAAAGGAAAGATACAGATGCAGTTTCCTGGACAGATTTGGTCCAAGACAACTCATTTCAGTTTTGTCATGTTCTCTGCATAGGCTACAGAGCAGTTGCTGTACTTTTCTGTAGAGATCACCACAATACAGTGACGAATATGGTTCAGGTAGCCAGAACTGAGCCTTCTGCTCCCTGAGAAGCTTCTCTGTTCTGGTGCGGTGTGCGTGGTTTGGTTTGTGGCCTGCCCTGCTTCTGTGGTGTCCCTCAGGGCTTTACAAGCTGTGGTTAAACTGATCACTTGGACTTGTGGTGATGTCCTTATTTTGTTAACTGTGTGAGAAGAAAGGCTGTAGCAAGAACTGCACCGTTCTACACATTCCTAGCTTGGTGCTTTTCCCCAGGTACTGCAGTCCAGCAGCTCTCTACCATTTTGGAGGTGAGAAGCTGGAAGCTCACCTGGCTGGGTGAGCTGGCTTCTCTCCAGGGAGACTCTCCATTTCAGGAACATGGCTGAGATGTGCTTAGGTGGAAAGTACAAAAGTTTCATTGTCTGTTTTTTCTTTGTTAAGTTTTCCTTTTTCAGCAGTAGCTGAGAGTCGTCTGTTTTTACCTGGGCAGAGCTCTTCTCTTAAGACTGCCTGTACAGAGGCTGGCTGGTACACTGGGCAGGCAAGGAGGAATTTCAGGTTCTTATCTTTCTGACAGTGCCTGCGGTGTGAAAGGCTGCGGTATTTTCAAACAACGCTGCTGCAGTTACTGATGTTGTCCTTTCAAGTGCTCTCAGGTTCCATGCCTTTGAAAGGAAGGAAGTAACATTTTAGGACTTAGTGTTTTTCTTTTGGATGATTGTCAAGGTTTGAAGGCTTTTGCTTAGTGAAGAGTTTCTAACCTTTTTTTTTTTTTTTTCTCCTTTTTTCTCCCCTCTCTTCTTTTAGCCAGCAAGTGTAATCTTCTAGTTCCACTTAATGACCTCTTTGTCAGTCTGGTTATTTCTAAAGTGTAAAACTGATCTTTTGTTTTCATTCTTCTCCCTACAGCTGACCTGAACAATGTCAGGTTCTCGGCATACAGGACTGCCATGAAACTCCGCAGGCTGCAGAAAGCTCTCTGCTGTAAGTATGTGCCCATGCCTCACCTGTTGCTGGGAAGACTTGGACCAATGCACAAGTCCATTAACAACTTTAAGAAGTAGCAACACGCTCCTCCACATAACCCAGCTTCTGCTTGGTGCATGGAAACCACTCACCTGAAGGGTGTTCCGCTGCCACCAGTTTGCACGTTCCTTATGAAATCTAAGTGCTGGGTGGTCTGCAGATCTGTCCCTTTTAAGACAGCAGTGGATCAGAAACAAAGCTACCATCCTCTATGCGTTTCTTATCTTTATACTCTTCAGCCAGATACTTTCACTCTGCTCACTGCTGGAGCTGCATCCTTTGTCAGTCAGCCGTGGCTCCAGACCAATGGAACAGTATTGTTGTGTTTGGGAACAGCGAGAGTTCAGCTGAAATAATCGCTCCAGAAGCAAAGTTACTAATGGTTTGTGAAGTTGAATCTTGAACCCTGAGGGACTGTTGCCATTAAATGAGATCATCATAATAAACATTTAGCTTCATTTTTCCCTGGCTTTTAGTTATGTTCAGCAGTCTCTCATCAGCCATAAGTTAGCGGTGTGCATGTTCCAACACTTTAATTCCCTCAAGTGGAGTATAATATTCTACCTGTCACCAGAGTTACATTTACTCTTTAGCTTATTGTAACTTTGATAACTAGTTCATTTGCTCATAGTTTTCTTGTTAGGCCAATCTGTTGCCAAAGCAAGCAGTTTATTAGGTGGTGCAGTTCAGAGGGGTGTTATTAGAATATTTTAACATTCACTGTTTGGCATTTAATTGCAGGGTTAAATTTCTGACACAGTTGCAAATGTCTCAGCTGTTGATTTATCTCAACTTTGGATTTGTGCTCACATGCTTTCTGGAACTCTGTCAAATCTCAGTATTTTTTAGCATGTTTACTTTTAGGCTTTCAAGCATGGGTCAATTCCACCAGTGAATAGACTTAATTTCTGAATTCATGAAGCCAAAGGAAATAATTATTTTTTTTAAAGGAAAAAAGATAAACAGTAAGTTAATAACATAATGAAATATTTTAACACAAATGCATTGACAAAGAATGAATTAATGATGATTAGAAAGACAAATATCTTTCCATGATGCAGCAGTCCTGCCAAACTTCTTGTGGAAAGGTAGTGTAAAGAAACCAGAGTGATATGCACAGGAAAACATTTGCAATCAGTGCAGCGTCGAAGCAAGGAACTATAATTTTTGGAATTGCAGTGCACAAGTGTAACTTGTAACAGGTTTTTATGGCTGAAAGTGCCATAAAAGTGCCATGCAGAAACATTCAGTTTGGAAAAGAACCTCAGGATCACCAAGTCCAATCTATACCCCTGCTCTACAAGGTCCACCCTAAATCCTTTCCCCAAACATCACATTCAAATGACCTTGAAACACATCCAGCGTTGGTGGCTCCACCACCTCCCTGGGCAGCCCATTCCAATGCCTGATAGCTCTTGTGAAAAACATTTTCCTGATGTCCAGTATTAACCTACCCAGTGGCAACTTGAGACCATTCCCTCTTGTTCTATCACTAATTACCTGTGAAAAGAGACCAGCAGCAACCTCTTCACAATGTACTTTTGGGTAGCTGTTGAGAGTGATGAGTTTTTATCTGTATTTCTCTGATTCTTACCACTGAACAACTCTAAGCTCATCTTAGGCTGTGCAGTGTGGAGTTGTAATTGTGTGCTGAAGTCAATTTCATCTCTCAAGGTTACATTTAGGTAGATTTTCTAAGAATGGATGTTTCCAGAGACATGCACTGGCGCTCACACTGATTACTTTAGCACATTCTTCATACTTCTATCTAAGGAGAAATATTTAAGGAATTTAGTTAGCAGTCTTTGTTCTTACAAATATTTTTCCTTGGAGACACCATCATTGTATTTGTGTATTCTATGATTTCAGTGTTGCTTGTGAACTCAGTTTAATTAGATGCTGTTTTTTTTAATAAACCCAGCTCATTACAAAATCCTTTTTCTGCAGTTTGGCACTAGTAGAAATAGAGCACAGAGCTGGGTTTCAAGGCTCCTCTGTGTAATCAAAAATCCCTAATTTCCAATATACAGTAGGTTCTGCTGTCAGCTGTTGCTTTTTACTTCAGATTTAAAATTGCAGGAGTTTAAATATATATATGTATGTGTGTGTATATTCTTTTATGTAAGCTTGATAAAAAGCAGAGCAGTTTTGTCTGCTGAGGAGCAGTCTAAGATGTGTGCACAGTAGGAAAGCCTACAGAAATGAAGGTACAGTCTGTTTCTCAGTGGCAAGAATAGAAACACTTTTTCAAATGAACTGTACTTGGACTTAGTTCTTTTCAGTTTGTAAATCAACCTGATGGAACGTTAAGACACTGGCATATAAAACCTAAAGAAGAATATGCCATTGGAATGGGCTGCCCGGGGAGGTGGTGGAGTCGCTGTCCCTGAAGGTGTTCAGAAAAGGACTGGATGAGGCACTTAGTGCCATAATCTAGTTGATTGGACAGGGCTGGGTGCTAGGTTGGACTGGATGATCTTGGAGGTCTCTTCCAACCTGGTTGATTCTGTGATTCTATGATGGGAAATGGTAATCCTTTAGAAATAAATGCTTGTGCATTGTGTTACCTTAGAATCTAGTGTGTGACTCCATCACCCTAGCATTTGAAATTGTTGTTGGCATGCCCAGTGCAACTTTGCACCTTTTTTTTGGTTTTAATATATGGCTTCCTTTCATAGTCACATCAAAGCATGTTGACTTTCTTGTTTTGCTACTTTTAAAAAGATCTGATCTTAAAGTGCAAACCACATCTGAACGTGGTCATCTCAATAAAACAAGATGCATTTGCAAACTTTCCTTGCAGATGTAGCAAAAGAAAACATGCAAGAACTTCTGAGATGCTTTTTATCCTTCAATTAGATTAAATGTAATCTTTTTTAACTGTATTAGCCAACAGCTGCATGTTACAGAGTAGATGATCTTGCATTCTGAGAGCACTATTAATCATTTTTATCACTAGCTATATATGGAGTAGTCCCTAAGTTCAGTACTTTCAATTACAGCCTGTTAGTTGTCTTTTCTGTCCTTCAACTGATCTAGTTATTCCTTTTGATGCTTTTTCCTGCAGTCTGGCCACAGGTTGGTGACCAAACAGCCTCATATTTTTTTCTCTGGCTTTATAGGCCAAATAAATATTTATGTGGATGATCTAGATGTCAAAATAAGCTGGCAGCTACCGCTCAAGCAAATTTTGGAGTTGGTTTTGGCATTTGAAATACAAGAGAACAAAAGAGTGGCAGAAAACCCACAAAAAGTACAAAGCATGAAGTTGTGTGGTTTGTTTCAATTAAAGCTTTTCAAACCTCTCTATGATGATGGATATAATTCTTCAATGCCTACCCAACTGTTGCGACTTGTCTTTTGAGAGTCTGACATTCATGGGACCTTCATATTTGCTTTCAGGAAAGAAATAAGCAATTCCTGTTTCTGGGGGAGGATCCTCTTAAATTTCTTTAATCTTGGTGGGAAAGATGCAGGAGGAGCGTAGTGTGAAGGCCAGAGCCACACTTCTTCCTATAATGCAGAGGGTGGTGGCAAGCGTATTTTGCTTGTTATAAGATGAACATGTATTATTAACTTCAGGGTAGGACAGGAGGCTGATGAAGAGCAGAGTGAAAGGCTTTTCAGAAGTTGCTTCTTATTAGTGGGAAGAGCTTTCACAAAGTGGAGTGACCCATGTTTAGCAGTAGCTGCATATATAATTAAGCTGCCACTCAGATGCCTGAGGGGTTCATTTAATTACCATTGATTCATAGTCTCAAAGGAACTGAGAGTTTGGCCTAAAGCTTAGAGTTTAAAGGTGTTGTGAAGGCAGAGCTCTATTTGCAGTTTGACTAATAAATTATTACAAGAAAAGCATCCTTCTGAGACTCTTAGGAATGAGCCTGATAAATGTATATTTTGGTAGGACCTTAGAATAGCTGGGGTTTTTTTTATCCTACTATGTTAAACATAATATTCCAACATATTTTCTTTTAATAAATACTTACATGCTTATGTGGAAAAACATAATTTTCCAATAACACCCTTCCCAGAACCACAGATTCAAAGTTAAATGTCTTGGGGTGATAATGGGGATACTATTCCAAGCTTTCATTATTCATTCAAGCACTGAGTATGTCAGGCCCACAGGATGGAAATTTTCAGAAGTGCTTAAGGGATTTGCTAGCAGAAGTCCCTATTGATTTCCAATGAAATCCTGAAATTCTCTTAGCAATTATGAAATCCCAGCATACAGCCCATACAGCATTAGCAAGCAGCTCTGTGTTCAACTAAAGTATTTTTCATCTCCACTAGGACATCAAAGGGTCAGTTTCATCTCTGGTAAAATAGGATACTCAAGTGTGAATTTGGCAACTATGCCCTTAAGCTGGATCAAGCTCTGAAAAAAATCCTGTCTGGAGTTCTGCATTTAGCCTCTGCACAATTACTTTTTTTTTCCCCTGACATTACCAAGAGTTCACAGAATCACAGAATGTTAGAGGTTGCAAGGGATCTCCAGGGATTATTGAGTCCAAACCCCCTGTCAAAGCAGAATCAGTTAGGGCAGGCTGCACAGGAATGCATCCAGGTGGGTTTTGGAAGATTCCAAACAAGGAGACTCCATCCACAATCTCTCTGGGCAGCCTGTTCCAGTGCTCCGTCACCCTCACCGTAAAGAAATGTCTCTTCATGTTGGGCTGGAACCTCCTGTGTCCTGGCTTGTACGCATTGTTCCTTGTCCTATTGCTGGGCTCCATTGAAAAGAGGCTGGCACCTTTATCTTGACACACAGATGTTGATATGATCCCCTCTCAGCCTTCTCAAGACTGAACAACCCCAGTTCCTTCCGTCTTTATTCGTAGCAGAGATGTTCAAATGCTGTAATCATCCTTGAAGCTCCCCATTGGTCTCTCACCAGTAGATCCCTGCCTCTCTTGAACTGGGGAGCCCAAAACTGGACACAGTATTCCAGGTGTGGTCTCAGCAACAGCCAGGACTCATATTTTTATTCCAATGAGAGACAAACTGGTCTTGCACTTGGGTCAGTTCCTCTCCCAGTTTTGTGACAAATTTTGTGGGTGATTTTGGACAGTTCATTTGGGGCCAGGTGCTACTCCATCAGGTCATGTTGGGTCATGACTGCTCATGTTGTGAGCCAGACTCAGGGCAGCTGGGCTTTGATATCCCTGTTTCTCACACCCTGGGAGTTCACTGCAAGGAATTATAAAGAATTTTCACGTTGTAGCAGGAAGATCTGCATCAGTAGTCCCTTTTTTTTTCTGATTTCTTTTGTTCTTATTCCCATTTTACTTTGTAAACCAACATCCTACAACTCTCTGATTTGGTGTCTCCAAAAATGTGATTGTTTTGCTGATGTTACTATGGAGACTCAAAGACAAGAAAGGGAATTTGCTTTTTGCCTTGGACATTCAAATTTCAAAATGCAACTGACTTAAATTGGAATGGAAATCAGTATTTTCAAGGTCCATGACAGGCACCATTTTAAGTTGACTGATAAGTTTAGACATGTCTCATTCTGTAGTGTCACCAAGATAGTAATAAATTTAAATGCTCTGCAGAGTTAAAAATGGATGGATTTAATTAATAAGTATTGAAAAAGGTCATTTGGTATTTCTTTTGCCTACTCTCATCAGAGGAATAGTAACAAGCAGGGTTAATGCTGGTTCAGCTGTGATTTGTTTGCATATTCCTTAAGGAGTTTTGTTCAGTGAAGATTTCTGGACTTCCCTAAAAAATGGACAGCACATCTCAGGAAAGCTGGTGGTGTGTACTGTGTCTAGGGCATATTTACTGAATGCAGTAGTCAAATATTAGCCTATCTGTAGGAACATGAAACATGAAATGAGTCATTTTTTACTTAACTAGTAACTTAGGTTTAACATTTCTGTAGGATATGAATAGCATAATAGGTACTTTACAGCTAAAAAGGGACTTGATTTCACTTTTATAAACACTGCCCTCTAAGACTACAGCTGAACAAACAGTGCCCTTGTAGGAGTCTTGAAACCAGTCTTGAACGTGACTTTTAGAGGACATAAAATGCCCTCTGACCAGTCATGTAAGCCAAGCAAATTGTTCTGTGGTCTTTCTTTAAAAGTCTTTATTGTGTTTTTTTTTGTTTGTTTGTTTGTTTTTAAATCATATTTTAACAGTGGATCTTCTGAGTCTGTCTGCTGCATGTGATGCCTTGGACCAGCACAACCTCAAACAAAATGACCAGCCGATGGATATCCTGCAGATCATTAATTGCTTGACTACCATTTATGATCGACTGGAGCAAGAGCACAATAACCTAGTCAATGTTCCTCTCTGCGTGGATATGTGCCTCAACTGGCTGCTGAATGTCTATGACACGTATGTATGGATGCTCTGAACATGGGGTGCTCTGAACATGGGGTGCTTAGCAGCTTTCCCAGCAGCACAAGGAGAAGAAGCAGGAAGGGCTAACAAGCTGTTTGCCTTATTACAAAATGAATGGCTTGAAACTGAAAAAAAAAGCCAGCTGAAGTGAAAGTTTAATGAATCTGATGGTTTAATGCTTGCATTTAACTGAATCAATAAAGCCCTTGATCAGGCTTACCATCCTAGCTTTATTAAGCTAAACAATGAGAGGGATAGAAAAGGGAATTTTTAAAACAGCTTTCTGTGTCCAGAGCAATTCTAGGGACTGCATGTGCCCATTAAGCCACAGCTTTACATGGCTTTTTAGATGCCTTTAGACAAATTCAAGAGAGTTATCAAGAAGTAACAGTATGAACACTGTCATATAGCTTTTTACACATCTGTTAGTTCTGGATGGAAAACTTTTTCAGAGCTGTCCGTTTTCTCAGGCTTTCAACCTATAATTCTTGCTAAAAGATGAAAGAGGCTCATCTGTTCTAAAGTCCTTACAACCCACAGCAGTTAGATTTCAGAAAAACTTTATATAAAGGGTAATTTGATAAAAGTGTACCTGTATGAATAGATAAAAGGGAGTAAATTTACCTTAGGAAAACTTAAGTGTTGTTCAGTGGGTAAACAGTGTTGCTCATAACACACAGGCAAATTCCCACACAGGTTTGTAAGCTAATTTAAGAATAAGCCATTATTTTTATAGTTTGTTAATTTAATTGTAAAAAAAGCCCAATGGAAATCTTTGTGTTTTATCAGCCACCTTCAGCCAGACACACTCATTGCTGTAGCAGAATAAACATTTATGTTTAGAAGTGGAAGGACGTGGGTCAATTATTGTGTTTCTATTAACATTTGGAGCCCTATCAAAGTGATTTAACATTGTTCTTTCATCCAGTCTTTATGACAGCACTAAAGTTGTGATGGTCACCTACTAAAAAAAAGCTCACGTTTTTACAGGGTCCATTCCTGTAGAGTAACCTCCAATAAGCCCATTGCTTATAACATCCTCTGCAACAGCTGCAATGTGCTGTGAGGTGGATTACCTAGATTATATTGTATTTTTGTGTAGTGTACTGGTAGTAGGGAATGGAGTTATATTCACTTAAGAGCCAGGTTTTATTTCTTCAATCTGCTCTGGCTTCCACAGAACTCTGATCCACTTCTGAACTATCATCAGCTATAAATAGCATACAAGCAAAAATACCCACTTAGCCAAAACCAGAAAAGATGTCCCAGGGATGTTAATCTAGATCAACCATGTTAGAGACAGAGAGGGAGATAAAGGTCATTCCTCAGGCTGGACTGTCCAGTTCAGCTTTGCTGTGTCCAGTTGAGTTTTCTCTGTGTTGCACTGTGCTGAAAATACAGCATTAGAAATTATAATTGGCTGCCTCCAGGCAGTTCCCTAGGTATGCAAGGGAGTTGTATATTGCAGGGCACAATGAAACAGGAAGGTGTTTTATGTGTGAGGAAAGCTCGAAGCTATTTTGCTGAAATTCAGGTTTGAATTACACTGGTGAGAGAGGTGACCTTGGGGGTTACATGTGTTTAGTTTTCATTGTAAACTTAATAGGCAGAGATCAACTGAGGTGCATAGCAGTACTGGAGACATTTAATTAAATGTTCTGAATCTTTACTTTTCTTCTAATTGAAAACTGTCATTTGTAAAGATATTAATCAAATTCACAGTCAATGACTGATCTAATTATGGGCACAGCTCTGCAAATCCAACATGTTTCAGATAGGTTTTTTTTAATTGATCAGTCACTCATGCTCATTTGCAGTAGCATGCTAAATTGTTGGTTTGACTTGGGAGGAGAGGAGAGTGAACTGAACAACTTAGGAGTCGTGCAAGTTTCAATTTAATATGCCTTGCAGGGATATCATCATTTGACATTCTTCTCCTGTATAATTTGCATGAGCCTGGTATTCATCAGCAGGAGTTTCTTAGGGCACAGATGATAATTAATTTGGAGAAGATTTGAGGGAGAGGAATAAGAGAAGTGGAGTGTGGAGAGCAAAGCTAAACGACAAATGCTTACTCTTGATGAAAAAGACAAAGATAAGATTGCAAATTCTAAATGTGTCTTTGTCCACCAGTTTCCACCTGCATCTTTTGTAATGTTTGCAGGGGACATGAGTGTATCAACTATCTCCACCAGGTCCTACAGCACTTCCTAGGATTAAGCAGACAACATGCAGCTTTGCCAAACAGTGCAGCCTGATGCATAACTGTGGCATGCCTGTACCTAATTTATCTTATTCCTAGTGGTGTTCTTACTAGGAACTCTTGAACACTTGATGAGGCTCTGCTTCAGAAATGTTGGGCTTTAGCCTTACCTTCCTATGTCATGTATGCCTTCATTTGCAATACTTGAAATGCTATCAGAAATTAAAAGTTTTGGGGGAAGCCAGCAACTGGAAGCAAAGTGAGCTAAGGCAGATGACTGAGAGTAGATGTAAAGGTATGTCACTGTGTTGCTGGCAGCACAGAGGAGGATAGGGTTTTTTTCTCAGGCATGTTAGGGAAAAAAAAAGAAAAGGAGTAATGGCACAGGCACATTACAAGGTAGGAGTGAGCATGAGGGGAAGTCTGACCAGAAGCAGCACAGGGACTGATGTGGAGCATACCAGCCCCTTGGCACTGTACAGAACAGGTCTGAGTATTTCAAAGAGGAGCTCAGAAACCACACTGTGTTGTTGATGGCATACCCGTGCAGCCTGCCTGCCTTCTTGCAATTTTTAGGCAAGCTTCATTGTTCACCTGAATGTCTTACAAGTGCCTCCTCCATCGCTGCACACTGCAGGCAGAGGCTGCTTTTTTATGCTTAGCTCCTTGTTGCCTGCTCAAACAGGTCAGGGCAGGGCTGACAGTAAGCAAAGACTTTCTGAAAACAACTGCTGCGTCACATTTCTAATGCAAATGAAGCTGGATTGTGTTTGGCAATAGGGATCGTTTACTGTTCTGTCTGAGACTTCATCTTCTCTGAGAGTAGCTCAGCAGTGGTTCATAGCCGTACAAACAAAAGTAGGATAAAGACTCTTTGCTCTCACTTTTGTCATTAAAAAAGGTGGTTGATCAGTTCTGTATGAGAGTGTTTCTGGGAGAATTGATAGACCAGCCCAATGCGATTCAGCTATGCCTGTGAAGCCATAAGTATATTTTCTGTTTGGCTTTTAGCTTACCTAATAGCCAGCCAACATGTGCTATGCAGCATGGGTCTATGTGGGACTTCATTTATGATGACTACAGTACTGGAGTGAACTTTGCTATAGTAAACAAATGGTGCCATGAATGGATGATATTATCAGCCAATGTTTCTTTTTCATTAGGGGTCGAACAGGAAGGATCCGGGTCTTATCTTTCAAAACTGGTGTTGTGTCCCTTTGTAAAGCACACCTGGAAGATAAGTATAGATGTAAGTCAGTGTCATTCTTTTCATTTTACTTTATGTTTAGATTCTGGTTTTATTCCTTCTATCTATTGCATAAACATTTAATTAGCACAAAAAGATAACCTTTTGTAGATAGTTCTGATGCGAAGTGTGGTTAATTTGCTCCATTTTGTATTTCTAAGTTGTTTCTGCAGTACATTTTTAGGTAGTTTAGCACAGCAGTTCCCGAACTTTTGCATTTACTTTTCTGAGCATGCACCCCAATAGATGTGTATTTGCAAGTTATATATTGCCATTGGAATGGGCTGCCCAGGGAGATGGTGGAGTCACCGTCCTTGGCGGTGTTCAAGAAAAGACTGGATGAGGCACTTAGTGCCATGGTGTAATTGACTGGATAAGGCTGGGTGCTGGTTGGCCTGGATGATATTGGAGGTCTCTTCAACCTGGTTGAATCTAGGATTCTATATGTGTAGAGCCATAGAATGATCTGTGTTGGAAGGGACCTCCAAAGGCCATCTAGTCCAACCCTCTCTGCAGTTAGCAGAGGCATCCTCAACTAGATCAAGTTTCCCTGTGCCTTGTTGAGCCTCACCTTGAATATGTCCAGGGATGTGGCCTCAACTACTTCCCTGGGTAACCTGTTCCAGTGTGCCACTACCCTCATGGTAAACAGCTTGTTCCTAAAAATCTACTCTAGTGTGAAGCCATTGCCCCTCCTCCTGTCTCTACAGACCTTTGTAAACAGTCTCTCTCCATCCTTCTTGTAGGCCTGGAAAATCATTATTCGGTCTTCCTGGAGCCTTCTCTTCTTTTTCTTACTGTGACCTAATAGATCTTCTTGCACATTCCCTGGGGTACAAGAAGCCTTCTTTG
Organism: Pogoniulus pusillus; assembly: GCF_015220805.1. Classification (NCBI taxonomy): domain Eukaryota; kingdom Metazoa; phylum Chordata; class Aves; order Piciformes; family Lybiidae; genus Pogoniulus; species Pogoniulus pusillus. The sequence continues at coordinate 27,491,866 of NC_087275.1, forward strand.
GATCATGCTAGTTTAGCACGGCTCAGTACACAAAACTGCAAGGACAGCAGTTTTAAAATACTGTAACTATTGTTAAAGTTTTCTGTGTTGTAGTCCAGCACTGAAGGGTCAACACTAAACCGTGTCCCAAAGTGCCAAATCCACAAGCAGCTTGAATGCCACCAGACATGGTGACTCCACCACTGCCCTGGGCAGGCCATTCCAGTGTTTGACAATCCTTTCAGTGAAGATATATTTCCTAATATCTAGCCTGAGTCCCTCCTGGTGCAGCTTATAACTGTTTCCTCTAGTTCTGTTGCTTGTCATCAAGGAGAGGATGGTCCCCCTCCTCATTCCAACCTCCCTTCAAGTAGTTGTAGAGAGCAATGAGGTCTCCTTTCAACCTCCTCTTTTCTAGTCAAGGTCTCCTTTGTGCTGTGTTTAAATATAGTTGGTACTTTTAAATATATAATAAAGGCATGCAATTTTTTAATATTTTAATACATCAAAACCTGAAGTACTTGAAAAAAAATCCATTTGAAGTTTCAGTTTTGTCTTACTAATGAGTCAGCTCATTAGTGAGGTTAGAATCCAGAAAAGAGCTACTGATAAAGAGTAGTTCTCAGGAGTAACTTTTTGGTTAACTGGTACCACTCATTCATGCATTTCAAAACAAAACAAAACAATGACAAAAACCCCAAAACACTTTAAAACTCCAGCTTTGGGCTTTGACCCAATACCATGGCAGTACTTGTCAGTTGTTATTATTCTATTCTTCTATTAATGAAAGTTTAAGAACACTAAAGAGAAAACAGACAGTTCCAACAAACAGGTTTGTGCATGACAAGCTGGGAGGCTTGGCTGATACAGCTGAAGGCTGTGTGGCCATCCAGCAAGACCTGGACAGACTGAAGAGCTGGGCACAGAGGAACCAGATGAAGTTCAAAAAGGACAAGTGCAGAGTCCTGCATCTGGGGAGGAATTACAAACTCCACCAGTGCAGGCTGGGAGGTGATCTGCTGGAAAGCAGTCCTGTGAAGAGCAACCTTGGGGTCCTGGTGGATAACAAGTTCCCCATGGCACAGCAATGTGCCCTTGTGGCCAAGAAGGCCAATGGGATCCTGGGGTGTATTAGGAAGAGTGTGTCCAGCAGATCAAGGGAGATTCTCCTCCCCCTCTACTCTGCCCTGGTGAGACCTCATCTTGAATACTGTGTTCAGCTTTGGGCTCCCCAGTTTAAGAGGGGCAGGGATCTGCTGGAGAGGGTTCAGCGGAGAGCTGTGAGGATAATTAGGGGACAGAAGGGCATGGCTGATGAGGAGAGGCTGAGGGACCTGGGGCTGTTTAGTCTGCAGAAAAGAAGACTTCGAGGGGATTTGAGAAATGTTTATAAGTGTCTGAAGGCTGCCAGGAGTGGGGGGACAGGCACTGCTCACTTGCTCCCTGGGATAGGACAAGGAGCAATGGGTGTAAGTTGCAGCAAAGGAGGTTCCACCTCAACACAAGGGGGAGCTTCTTGACTGTAAGGGTCACAGAGCACTGGAACAGCCTCCCCAGAGAGGTTGTGGAGTCTTCTTCTCTGGAGACTTTCAAGGCCTGTCTGGATGTGTTCCTCTGTGATCTGTGTTAGATAGTATTGTCCTGCTCCTGCAGGGGGGTTGGACTTGATGTTCTCCTTCGGTCTCTTCCAACCCCTAACGTCCTGTGATCCTATGACTCTGTATAGTTGGATCAGATTTTAGGGCAGTCACTGTCAGTGTCACAGTTTAGCTCTCCAGATGTTTCATGTGGGTGTTGTGAAAAAAAATATTCAAAAGATGTTTCAAGAAAATGACTCAGTACAGACAGTTTTCAGAATTCTATTTCATTGAAGATTACCAAAGTTTGAAAGGAAAGCATTTATTGGTATTTTATAGTCTCCTGCAGCATATGTGCATGATAATGCATGATCTCCTAGTTTAAGGGTGTAGAGCACTTCATGTGCCTCTGCCAGGCTGTGATCTGGCTTCACCCTCCATGCTGAACTTGCCGTGCAGTTGCTTTTAGTGTTGCTGCCGTTGCACCCCTTTAAATATTTTTCACTCATCTGGGCAGCAGAGCAGAATTGGTTGTTCTAGAGCTCAAGTCTTTAGGCTTGCAGAGTTGATGGAGGGATTTAGCCCAAAATCATATGTTATTAAACTAGGATTGGCATGAGAGAAATTCATGTAATAAAAAAAAATAATTCTTTCCCTACCTATTCCTTTGGAAGAAAACAGGTTTTAAAGCAGTGGTAGGAAAGCAGTGCTGAAGCACCTTTGTAATTCTCACTCTCTTCTCCCAGGCAACCAGCAACAGAACAAGGGGACACAGTCTCAAGTTGTGCTGGGGGAAGTATAGGCTGAACTTTAAGCCGTTATCCTCTTTTAATTGTTTTTCTTGCTAAGCATCCATTGTGCCACATTCCACAGAGTTGCAGGGGAAGTATAGGCTGCATGTTAGGAGGAAGTTCTTCCCAGAGAGAGTGATTGGCATTGGAATGGGCTGCCCAGGGAGGTGGTGGAGTGACCGTCCCTGGAGGTATTCAAGAAAAGACTGGATGAGGCACTTAGTGCCATGGTTGACTGGACAGGGCTGGGTGCTAGGTTGGACTGGGTGATCTTGGAGGTCTCTTCCAACCTGGTTGATTCTATGATAATTGTGTCTCTGTGTCAGGTAAAATACTAAGGCAACTCCATAAACAGAGTGTTATTTCAGCCATCTCTCTCTCTCTTGGTTTGTTTGGAGGTTTTTTCTTTGGTTTTTTTAAGTCTTTGAAATGCAAGGAGAATTTATTCAGGTCAGGTATTGTCAGCAGAGATATTACCCAATGAGTATTTCACTTAAGGCTAACCTGATTTTTCTCATTATTATGAGCTCTGAAACTTTCTCAATGTATGTGAAGTATGACTGATTCCCACCAAATTAAATTGAGCTTACAAAGGGATTATTCTGTCCTGTAAGGGTTCTCTTCTAGAATGGTGCAGTAACAGAACATGACTTCAAGTGACATTTCACTTCAGAGATGGAAACTTGACATGAGAGTAAGATTCCTGGTGGATGACAGGTTCTATTGTACTGTAATGTTTTTCTTTCATTTTAGACATACTTTTGGATTGAAACATGATTTATTGTTCAAGAAAAGCCTGGATGGGGCACTTAGTGCTGTGGTCTAGTTGAATGGATAGGGCTGGGTGCTAGGTTGGACTGGATGGTGTTGCAGGTCTCTTCCAAACCTGGTTGATTATGATTGAAGTTAAGGAGTTCTTGGTTTTCAGTTCATCTGAAAGAGAAATGGATTCCCTGAGTTGTATGTTGGCTGCTAAGGCCTCAAATTCTCTGTATGTCATGTGAGATTGTTTTACTGTTAAATGATGTCTTACAAACGTTGCTGCTGCTGGGTCTCAAAGATCCTGCTGTTTAGTTAGCTGTGTTATAAAGTAACAGCTTCTGTTAGCAGTAATGCCACAGGTGCTGTCAGAATGGTCCTTCTTCCTAGGTACCAGCCAATAATGCTATTAAAAATTATCACTAGACTGCATGTTTAACAGAAACAAACCTTATGTTTATGGGAAGAGAGGCAGCCAAACTGAAGGTGTGTTTGTTTCTGCAAAGTCGTTGCCCACACTTGAAAGCCTTCAGAATGATGCAGACTTCCTTGCTACTTGCCACATCTCAGTAGTGATGTCCTTTTCTTTCCTCCAGATCTGTTCAAGCAAGTGGCAAGCTCCACTGGCTTCTGTGACCAGCGCCGGCTGGGGCTGCTGCTGCACGATTCCATCCAGATCCCTCGGCAGCTGGGGGAAGTGGCCTCCTTTGGGGGCAGCAATATCGAGCCCAGTGTCAGGAGCTGCTTCCAGTTCGTAAGTTCATATTCTCTCACTGTTCATTTTCTGATTTGTATTTTATATGAGTGGCCTGTCCATTCTGAAGGGCATTGGAAATCTGAAAGAGGGATTAGGGTACTGAGGGTGATGTAATGGTGGTATTCATTGGTGTAATAAACCTTTCTTTTGGATGTTTAAATTAGCCCATTTTTCTAACCCTGGTGAATGAAGCCCAGATTATGCTCTTACCTAGACAGCAAATAATTGTCATCAAGGCTTATATTGTAGCTGAAGTGTGCAAGCAACTTAAAGTCTTTGCTGCAGCGGCTTTTGATTGCACAGTTCTATGCTGCCAACGGGTAGATCACCGTTTATTGCTGCCACATAGGTGAACAGCAATGGTTAATCTAAATTTTGGGCAGTGACAGCCAGGTATCCAGAGGACCAACAAGGAGCAACTGCCTCCAGTGCTGTCCAAAGGCCACGAGTGCTCAGTGGGCTACTTCCCTGCTTAACTGGGTAACACCAGTTTTTAAAGAATTCTTGCCCTGTCTGTGAGGAATATGTAGCAAACTGGAAGCTTTTCTTCAAACTTGTAAATTATTTAATCTGGGGAGGAAGAGTTAAAGGAATTATTCATCCTTCTCCTAACCACCAGCAGAATGCGTAAGATGAAGACAGCTGCTTAATGAAAAGGTAGAGGAGGGGAGGTGATGTATGGTGTGTGATTAGCTCTCAATGCATGCTCTACATTACAATGGAAAAAATGCTTCTTTCCCATCCCCTGAGTGTCCTGGGGGAATTTTTTTTGTTTGGCTGGGGGTGGAAGGAGTTGGTTGCTTTCTTGCCTGCTCCTCAAGTTTCATTATGTGGTAGTTTCAGTTCTATAGTGAGCAAAACACAGCAAGGTTTCTTTTGCAATGAATATTAATGCTTGGAAGTAGTCTTCTAACGCACAAGGACCATGCAAAGAATCTAATTCTAAAATCACCACAAGCTTGAGTTGAAATGGCATGTTTGCTTTCTGTATTTTTTAAGCTTCTTTTAGCAAATTCTTTTGACAGGATTCACATTTTCCCATTTCTGTTGTTCATGTCTTGACCTTTTATAATTTTAATCTGTATTTAATGCCATTTCCAAATCAATGTTTTATAGGCCCATATCTGAAGTCAACAACCCATGCTGATAACTTATGCATAGTAGTGTTGATAGCTGAGTTATGCCCTTCTTTGACTTTGAAGCCTCGAGTTCTACACTGGACTTTCAAGTGGGACCAACACATAGCGATGCCACACTTGATAGTCAGATTGATAGTCAAAACCTCTTCTGTGCATCCCTCAGAAATTAGCATTGATTGAATCTCTTAATTTTCCCAAGTGAATGGCCACAGCCCTTAGAACATTGTTCAAGAGCTCCTAAAGGAGAGAGACTTCAGAATCTGACAAAACCATGAGGCTTATTTGAAGGAGGGCAGCCAATCCTGTGTGTTTACACTAGGTGGGAAAAAAGTAAAATTCATGGTGATGGAACACACAAAATCAATTTTTATCAAGTAGGAAGAATACCTTGGGATGAATGTTTGCTTGACTGAAAACAAGGTAGCAGCATTGTCATGGCAAATGAAGAAATGACAGTGGGATGAATGATGAATGCTGTACTGTGGTCAGCTGTCAGCATTTCATGGGATCATAGATTGATTTAGCTTGGAAGGGAACTTAAAGATCATCTAGTTCCCAGTGCCACCCATGGGTAGGGACACCTTCTGCTAGGCTATGTTCCTGAAGGCATCACCCGGCCTGGCTCTGAACATGTCCAGCGAGGGGGCATCCACAGCTTTCCTGGGCAACCTGTTCCGGTGTCTCACCACCCTCACTGTAAAGGAATTTCTTCCTAATATACAGCCTAAATCTACCCTCTTTCAGCTTAAATCCATTTTCTCATGTTCTGTCACTACAAGCCCTGACAATAAGTCCCTCCATATCTTTCCTGTAGGCCCCCCTGGAAGGCTTCTCTAAAGTCTCCACAGAGCCTTTTCTCCAGCCTTAATTCTCACAGCCTGTCCCCATGGGTAAGGTGCTTCAGCCCTCTGCTTGTCGTCATGGCCTTGGTCTGGACCAGCTCCAGCAGTTCCATGTCCCTCTTATGCTGGGGGCACCAGAACTAGATGCAGTACTGCAGATGGGGTCTTACAAGAGGAGTAGAGGGAAAGATTCACCTCCTCATCCTGCTAGTCTCACTTCTTTTGATACAGCTCAGGACACAGTTGACTTTGTGGACCACAAGTGGATGCTGATAGCTCTTGTTGAGTTTTTCATCAGCTGGTACCTCCATGTCCTTCTCCTCATGACCACTCTTGCTTAGTATTGCACCAACCCAGGTGTAGAACCTTGCACTTGGCCTTGTTGAGCTTCATGAGGTGGGCATGGGCCTGTCCCAAGTCCCTCTGGTTGACATCCCTTCCCTCCAGCATTTCAGCCGGACCCCACAACTTGCTGTCATCTGCAAACCTGCTGAGTGTGCCTCAGTCCCACTGTCCATATTGCTGACAAAGATGCCCAACAACACTGGTCCCAGTACTGATGCTTGAGGGATTCCATTTGTCACTGGTCTCCATTTGCTGGCCTCCTGGCACTCTTGTCTGCTGTGTTCTTTCTTGGGGTGCACTTCTCGTGGGTTTGAAGGAGATGGTCCTTGAGCGAGCAACTTTCTCGGGCCCCTCTTTCCTGTAGGGCTTTATACTGTGACACTCTGCCACACATCCCTGCAGAGGATGAAGTTGGCTCTCGAAATCCAGAGCAGTGAGCTTGCTTCACACTCTCTTTGATTCCTTGAGGATCTTAAAATCTGTCATTTCATGGTTGCTGCAGCCAAGGCTGCCCTGAATCTTCACAGTACTCACTAGCCCCTCTGTTGGTGAGGACAAGGTTTTGTGGATTCTCTGTGGATGCTCAAACACAGATGGGCAAAAACTTTGACCCTTTCATAAACCAGAACACTGGAAAACATGGGGTTTCCTGGTCTTGCCAAAAGTGAAAACCAGCATTGCTTCTTAATTACAGTAAGAGGAATCTCATGATCTTTTTCCCTCTGGGTGAAGCCTCATTTTAACTTGCAGAGCAAGGAAGGTAGTTTCTGACCTGGTTTGTAGCTCAACAGATGATCTGAGAGGGCCAGAGAAAGAGAGAGAAGCTCAATTGAAGGTAGGCAGGATGAAATCCTAGGGAGAGAAGCAAAAATCCAAGTGTAGGGAAAGCAGTGATGAAGGAAAGGAAGAAGGAACTAAGGAGTGGAAAAAGAAGGAGCACCCTTAAGGAATTATGGTGAGAACAGTAGTAGGAATAACAATGATGAAGGAAATGGAAGGGTAGGGAGGATGAGACCTGAAAGAAAAAGGCATCCAGAAGTGGGGATGGTGTAGAAATAAGACCTTTCCAGAAGAAAGGGAGGAGGGGAGCACAGAGAAATCCTTTCAGTGTAGCCTGGTGGTGCGTGGGGAGCATGAGGATCCTCAGTGCAGAGGTGCCAGGGGGATGGCATCAGGGAGCAGCCTGGGAAACCAAGTGGCTGGAGAAGCTGAGCAGCTGAGGAGGACTGCACCACACACTTGGTGACCTATTTTTACTGAAGTGAGATAATTCAATTTTTAGAAGTATCGTGAGGCATCATAGTTTACACTGCTGTGTGAAAACTGAATTAAGTCTTTCTTTGAACACCCATGGTGAGGAATGCTCTTTTTATGTTGTTGTTGTTTAGGTTTTTTTTTTCTTTCCTTTTTTGTTTTGCTTTGGTTTTTTTTCTTTCTGATGATGATAAGCTAGCAATAAATTGCAGTCGTGTCAGAGTCTGCAACAAATGTGTGCTTCAGACATGACTCTCCCTGCCCCCTTAGGTGAGGTGCCCTGGCAACGGCCTTGTCTGTCTGTACAACAGAAGAAAGGAAAAAAATGAAAAGGGGGATGTTTACTGTTCCCAGCAATAACAGAGGAAATCTCTGCTGCTTTATGGTTTGAAGTGTGAGTCCTTGAGAATTACAGTTGGGAAAGGCAGGCTTCCCAGCCTGGCTGTTGGCAGCAGCTGATGCTGCCTGCTCTCAGGGAACAGGTCTCCTTACTGCACTGCAAGCTACTGCCGCTCTGTTGCTTTTAATCCTCCCTGCACCAATTCTTGCTTTCCATAGTTCTCTTCATGGACAGGATGGTGCCAATAGTAATTGTTGGGAGAGAAAGGATATGGGACTCATCTTTCCTAAGAGGGGAAAGGGAATGCAATTTCTGCTCTGAGATTGTAAGAAAAAGAAAATTTGAAGTGAGACCAAAGAGCATTTGAAGAATATCTGGATCTAGCTGGGCTCAGGCTGTGTGAGTTCAGTGTCGCTCTGCTGTGAAACTACTTTCTTTTTGGTTCTGTGATGGGTACATTTTTGTAAACAGGACAGGGAACTGATATGGACTGAAGGACACACACATTGTGTTTTAATCACAGGGGAAAAGTATTCATAGATTTTCCTTGTATACTGTAAATAGGACCTAGGAATTAACATCCCTGCCTTGAATGAGTTACTGTGACACTGGGACATTTTAAGAAATGTGATGTGAAAACAGTAGTGGCCAGATGAAAGTGTCCCTTGCTGTTTTCTCAGCAGAGTGTGGGGTATCTAGTTCAAGAAAAGACTGGATGAGGCACTTGGTGCCATGGTCTAGTTGACTGGATAGGGCTGGGTGCTAGGTTGGCCTGGATGATCTTGGAGTTCTTTTCCAACCTGGTTGATTCTATGATTCTATGATTTCTTCTGAGCACATATTCGAAGGACAATACTTGTGAAAAACTACTACAGATGAAGCTAAGGAGTAGTAAAATATATACAGTTAATTCCTATCTGTATTTTAAACGTCCTGTTTTCATTTAGCTTTGACAGAGGGAGGTATTTTAATATTGTGTTGTGTAGTCTTCATTTCTAGGTTTGTACTTCATCATGACAAGGCAAGGTCAGTCTGGGTTTTTACAATCATTCCAAATTCAGATGGAGTTTGGCAGCCAGTCACTAGTGTTGACCCCCGGGGATCAGTGTTGGGCCCAGTCCTGTTTAATATCTTTATTGATGGCCTGGATGAGGGGATTAAGTCCAGCATCAGTAAGTCTGCAGACAACACCAAGTTGGGAGCATGTGTCCATCTGTTAGAGGGTAGGAGGGCTCTGCAGAGGGAGCTGGACAGGCACAGTCTAATGCCATGAGTTTTAACAAGTCCAAGTGTTGGATTCTGCACTTTGGCCACAACAACCCCATGCAGCACAACAGGCTGGGTACTGTCAGCCAGGCAGAGAGGGACCTGGGGGTACTGGTTGACAGCGACTGAACATGAGTCAGCAGTGTGCCCGAGTGACCAAGAAGGCCAATGGCATTGTGGTCTGTACCAGGAACAGTGTGGCCAGCAGGACCAGGGAAGTCCTTCTGCCCCTGTACTCACACTACAGGGCAGAAGGACTGCCCCCTGACAGTTAGGCCACACCTTGAGTACTGTTTCCAGTTCTGGACTCCTCAGTTCAAGAGAGATGTTGAGATGTTTTAACATGTCTAGAGAAGGGCACCAAGGCTGGTGAGGGGGCTGGAGCACAGCCCTGTGAGGAGAGGCTGAGGGAGGTGGGGATGTTCAACCTGGAGGAGACTCAGGGGGTATCTTATTGCTCTCTACAACTACTTGGTAGGAGGTTGTAGCCAGGCAGGGGTTGGTCTCATCTGCCAGACAACAAGTGACAGGACAAGAGGACACAGTCTCAAGCTACGCCAGGGCAGGTTTAGACTGGATGTTGGGAAGAAGTTCTTAACAGAGTGATTGGCATTGGAATGGGCTGCCCAGGGAGGTGGTAAAGTCTCCATCCCTGGAGGTGTTTAAAAGGAAATTGATTGAGGCACTTAGTGCCATACTTTACTTAATTAGAAGGGCTAGCTGATATGTTGGATCCGATGATCTTGGAGGCCTTTTCCAACCTGGTTGATTTCTGTGATTCTGTTGAAAATCTTGGCCAGGACCCTGCTAGTGACTTTGATTGCAAAGGCTGTGATTTTAATTGGTTGGGCAGTTGATTTGTGAGAGATGGGTTAGGAGTTGTTTTTGAACAGTTGGGAAATACCAGTATTATATACAAAGAGCTATAGTTACGTAGCATTCTATATGAAGATAACATACAAATGCCACATTACTGTCGAGGGACTCGATCTGTTGAGAGAAGCAGGCAGCCCTTCTTTCTATTCATGAGATGCCTCTTCAGTTTTTGACTGTGACAGGGGAGAGCTGGCCTAAGGGAGCTAGCAAATCCTTCCTCAAGCTGCTGTGCTGTAAGTGTCATAAACCAGTAATTCTTGTTTCATTTCAGTAGGATTTTGTGAACCTGCCTGACTTTGTGAGGCACTCTTGAGGAGTTCTACAAGTGAAGTGCTTTAAAGGGCTATCTTAAAATGGTTTAGGAGATGGAGATTGGGAGTGGGAGGATAGCATGTTTCAAGTGAGGGTGTTACAAAACTAAGTGCACCAATTCAATTCTGGATTCCTGGATTTTATTTTATTACTCTTTGCCACAACACAAAGCACCGACTAGTCAGTGCAATGAAGTGTAATGCAAGAGGTTGAAGCCAAGATCTTAAGGATTCGTTCCAAGGTTTGAGACAGATTTAAGCAGTTTGTATCACACAAAATTAACCTTTATAATAATCCCCTTTCTTGACCATGAAACAACACTTGTCCTGAAAACCTTTATAATAATCCCCTTTCTTGACCATGAAACAACACTTGTCCTGAAAACCTTTATAATAATCCACTTTCTTGACCATGAAACAACACTTGTCCTGAAAACCTTTATAATAATCCACTTTCTTGACCATGAAACAACACTTGTCCTGAAAACAATAAATTCTGGAGCTTTGTTTTCTTACCACACAGCAGTGAGGGGAGAATGTGAAAGTACTCTGGAAGCTGCTCAGCAGTGGAAGACAAAGTTGCACAGGGTTCGGTCTAACAAAGCTGCCTTTCATGACTTACTTTGCAGTTTTAAACTTCAGCAAGTCCTAAGAATCTCATTCTGCAACTTGGTTTGTCCAAAAAAGGTATTTACCTGGACTAATGTGAAGCTTTCCATCCAGGTTATAAAAATATCATTAACAGTGCGGATTTGTTTTCAGTTAATTTCCTCTACTGTATATAAACAGAATATCAACAATACATCAAAAATTTATGCTGCATTTTCTGTCCAAAAGCATATCACATTGATCATGGATTTTGAACCACATTTCATATTATGAATAAAGGTGACACAGTGTAGCATCTTCTTTAAACTACAAGCTGCAAAAAAAGAGGAGAGCGAAAAAAACTAAAAAATTCAACACCCACCCAAGCAGTGCATAAAGATGCTAGCAAACAATTTCCTGTTCTCTTCCCCCCCCCCAAAAAAAACTGTTTTAGCAAAATAAATACTGAAAAACTGAAAAACAGCTGTCTGGAACATAATGAATTTGAATGTCCCCCATAACAAATTGTTACTTGTAAGCTGGAAAGGGCTTTATGAATTTTACTTTATGATTCACTCTGTTATTACCATAAAAATTGAGAGTTGCAGAGCAGTGTGTTTGAGAGAAGAGCCATTAATATTCCTTGCAGCTTGATCTTGTTGGTTCAGATATGGAACTGTATGAATTCAGACATTTTTTTCCTTATGCAAAAATCTTTAGCTGCTGCCTTTAGTGGATTTAGAGATTATTAAAAAAAAACAACTCAGAAGAGCAGCCCAGGGAGCAGTTGAGAACTGTCTGTCCTGTACTGTCTGACCCTGACCAGCTTTCCTCCACGTGGCTTTAAATCTTCGTGTAATGTAATTCGGAACCAGTTCTGATACATTTTAATGCACCTAATCTCTCTGAGCAGAGGTTTTGTACAGCCAGCCCGCAGAGCTCTGGGTAGGCAGTTATTGGGACTGCTGGCAATTGACAGTGACTGCAAAACTAAAATAGATCTTTGCATGTTACAGAAAGTCTTTCATTGCTGCAGCGTTTTCCCTGCAAATTCAAAGCAGCTACAAGTGGAGAGCAGTGCTCATTCTCATTCAGAGTGCAGCTTGCACTGCAGCATTTCCATACACTTCATGTTTTTCTATTAGAAATGGCATATTAAAGAGAGCCTCTTAAATTTTTTTTTTGAGATTTAGAGGACCTCAGTATTGAAAGTGCAGTCTGCTGTGCAGGGTAATGGTGTGTCAGTGTAGTTCCCAGCTGAGAAGGGCTGAGCTCCTGCAAAGGAGGACAACGAAATTGGGGAAGGACATAGACAGTAAATGTTATGAGGAGCAACTGAAGGAGCTGGGGCTGTATAGTTTGCAAAAGAGGAGGCTGCCGGGAGAGCTCATCACTGTCTAGAGCTACCTGAAAGAAAGTTGTGGAGAGGCTGCTGCTGGTCTCTTCTCACAAGGTAATTAGTGATAGAACAAGAAGGAATGGCCTCAAGCTACAACTGGGTAGGTTTAGACTAGATATTAGGAAAAAAAATTTCACAGAAAAAGTGATCAGGCATTGGAATGTGCTGCCCAGGGAGTTGGTGGAGTCACCAACCTTGGGTGTGTTTAAAAGTCGTTTGGATGTAGTGCTTGGGGATATGGGTAGAGTAGGGTTATAGGTTGGACTTGGTGATCCTGAGGGTCTTTTCCGTCCTGAATGTTACTGTGATACTGGATCACTGAATGAGCCACAGAAAGTCTCTCTCCAATTCTTTTTACTGACCTGGCTGCTAGCTGAAAAATAGAAATAAAGATGATGATACTTTATAAACTGTTAGGGGAGTTCTAGAATTCACTGATGTCCTGCAGCAAAATGCAGTATCTGCTGTTCTGAACAAATTCTGTTGCCAGTGTTGGCTGGACTTTATTATAATTCTGATTTTTCTCCCTGACTACTTTATTTCTTTTTTAGTTATTCCTTTGAAGTGTTTTCTAAATTCTGCAGCTATCTGAAAAGAAAAAGAAAGTAGTAGGAGTTAATGCAGAAGTTATTAAATTTCATATAAGACCTGTAGTGAATATTAAACTGTGAGGGGCTTAATCTGAGTACCTCTAGATACGTTTTCGTTTGATGGTTGTGCTCCCAGATAGCCAAGAAAGATGTGTGTGACTGTATCAGAAAGCCATGCATGTGATGCTTAAATGCCATCCACAGGAGTCTTTAGATGGTTTCCCAAACTTGCATTTTGGGATTAGCATTTCAAGACAAAAGCCCTGACTAAAAAACAACACCCAAACCAATCTTTTTTTCTAATTAACTGAAGTATTGCAGTAGCATTTTAAATCAATTTTAATGCAATGCATTATTCAGGAGGTGTTCTAGAGGATTTTTTTCACATCTTTCTTGTGGCCAGGGGTTCTGTTTAGAAGCTTTGCATTTTTTCACAGCCTTCAAGTATTGATCAGTTAATTTGTTTGTCAAGATTATAAAATGTGTTAGCTTTTAAACCCCTCTGAACATGCAATTAATTGTTTTTCCCTGTAGCTTGCTCTCTTTTAGATCAGCTGTGATCTTTTTTTTCTCCAAAATCATTACTATAATTTTTAATTGAATAAGGGTTTAGGTAGGTTATACTAAACTCAGGTTTCACAAGAAACTGGAAAGGTAACAGAGAACAAGAATAAAAAAATACCCCAGCACTTAGTCTCCTATTCATCTTGGTCCATGTAGCTGATACATTAATGCTTATTATTTATTTAAATGCTTCAAATAGGTTTAGAACCACAAAGGAAGGCTGTCTGCTTTGTGAAGCTTGAAATATAAAAGGCTAGCCTACTGAGGGCTATATTTGAAAGCCCAGAGAAAAAGGAAGAGAGTATTTAGATATGTTCAGCACATAAATATACTATTTCCATTGGGTAACGTGGAAGGAAATGTCTCAAAGAATTTGGATTAGCACATAGGGTTTAGGGAAATGGAGTGGGACAGTATCCTGCTTCATCACAGAATGTTAGGACTTGGAAGGGACCTCAAAGGATCATCCAGTCCAACCCCACTGCCAGAGTGGGATCACCTAGACCAGGTCACACAGGAATGCATCCGGGCAGGTCTTGGATATCTCCAGAGGGGGAGACTCTGTAACCCTCTTGGACAGCCTCTTGAAGTATTCTGTCACCCTCCCAGTGAAAAAATATTACTTATGTTTCCATGGAACTTCCTATGCCTCAACTTCCACCCATTGCCCCCTTGTCCTGGCTCCATGCTCTTGGCACTCACCCTTTACATATTTATAAACATGAATGAGGTCACCTGTCAGTCTCCTCTTCTCCAAACTAAATAGCCCTAGCTTCTGCAGTGTCTGCTCATAAGGAAGATGTTCCACTCCCTTAATCATTTTTGTGGCTCTGCACTGGACTTTTTCAAGCAGTTCCTTGTTCTTGAACTGAGAGGCCCAGGACTGGACACTGTCCATCTCTTGGGCTGGTCTCTCTGTGGACTCATCCTCTCTGCCAAAGCCCTTCACCCTTTCCACCTGATCCATGCCCTTGCTCTCACTGCTGAAACCAGCTCCCAGGTTCTCATATAAGCAATTCTGCGCTGGCTTTGCACCACCCTGCCTGCCAGAGAGGCGTTCCCTCTACACCTCTGTCAATTCACTGTTTTCCTTAAAATCCCTGCTGATGCTCTTTGCCTTTATTCTGCACTGTTCCCTGCAGTGGCTGGTACCTCTACTCATGCAGATAGGTCACTGTTGTGCCCTGTTGCCTGTGTTCTCACCTTGCTGCTGTTCCTTTTCTGTAGGGTAGGTGCTGCTAGGTAGGGGTGTTGTATCATTTTTTGGTGTGTATGGGGTTCAGCTCCACAGCTGAACTGCCTCGAATTTGCTGTGGAAGAGATACCCAAAATTATCACACTAGTTAGGATGTGATGAGAAAGCAGCAGAGGAACATTCCCAAAGCTGTTGGGAAATGTTCATAGGCTTTTCTACTGTTGGCAAAGAGGTGAAAGCAGAAGCTAATGGAATATGAGTCTAAACTGATGGTATTCTGTGGGACAAAACTGTATTGTGCTTGCAGGCAGTGATGGGAGATTTAATGATGATATGGTGGGAAGAGGGACTTAAGGTATTTAAAGGAGACAGTTTCCATGTTCTACCATAGGCTTGAGAAGGAATTTGAATGATTTCCTTCCTTTGAAGAAAGGTCAGCATGACAATGAAGGATGTTAAGGAGAAAGGAATTTTGATCAAAAGACAGACTAGTTTTAGGGCTTGGATGGCATAAACCGTTTTTAGAATAGGTGAGAAGCAGTACTATGCAGGCTCAGATAAGAGAGACTGGAGACATGAGATCAGGCATCAAAGGTGATCCCGTAAGAGGATGATTTTCTTTGTGACAGAGTACATGGTAGTGCTGCCTGTTGTAGTAGGCAATAAGAAAGAGAGAGATTTGAAATGTTTATAATAGTTTTTCCTTCCTGGCTAGAAGGCAGGCTCCCAGATGCATTTTGCTGTTTGATTTTTGTGTTGGGTTGGATTTGGTTTTTTTTAATGAATGGCTGGACTAGGGGAAAAGCTGAGGTAAGGGAAAAAGGATGGAATAGGTGGGAAGTTACTGGCTTGAACTGTTAATTAACTGTTAGTGAATCACTTGTGCTTAGCCTCTGCTTTTCTTCCCCTTCTCTTATAGGCAAACAACAAACCAGAGATTGAAGCAGCCCTCTTCCTGGACTGGATGAGGCTGGAACCACAGTCCATGGTGTGGCTGCCTGTCTTGCACAGGGTGGCTGCTGCTGAGACTGCCAAACACCAAGCAAAGTGTAACATCTGCAAAGAGTGCCCGATTATTGGCTTCAGGTACAAATCTGCCCCATCTCTGCCATGTGTGATATTGCTTGGTGGATCAAGAGATCTGCTTGCTTCCAGGCAAATCATGCACTTAATCTTATACATGTTGTTCACCTGTAAAACTTTGGACACGAGGGAGAGTGACACCTAGGCTGGGTACAGTGATGCGAGAGGTGAAGAGGCAGATTGGATGAGGGAACATTGCCATACGTTGCCCTAAGTTTGCTTGTGACAAAAACTAGGAGGAGTGGCTGGCACACCTGAAGGCTCTGCTCCCATTCAGCCAGACCTGGGCAGGCTGGAGAGTTGGGCAGGAAGAAATTTAATGGCATACAACAGGGACAAGTGTAGGGTATTGCAGCTGGGAAAGAACAGCCCCATGGACCAGTATAGATTGAACAAAGCCTTGTTGGAGAGCAGTGTAAGAGAAAAGGACCTAGGGGTCCTGGTAGACAGAAAGATGACCATGAATCAGCAGTGTGCCATTGTGGCCAAGAAGATCGATGGTCTCCTGGGCTGTATTAGAAGGGGAGTGGTAAGTAGTGTGAGAAAGGTTCTCCTCCCTATCTACTCTGCCCTGATGAGTCCACAGTCCAGTCTGGCCTCTGCTCTACTCTGGTGAGGCTGCACGTGGAATATTGTATCTGGTTCTGGGCCACTCATTTCAAGAAGAGAACTCCTTGAAAAGAGTCTGGTGCAGAGCTACAAAGATGATGGAGTGGAACATCTCCATTCTGAGGAAAGGCTGAGGGACCTGAGGCTCTTTAACTTGGAGAAGAGGAGACTGGGGGGTGACCTCATTTGTTTTTATAAATACATTAAGGACAAGTGTCAGGAGAAATGAGCCAGGCTCTGCTCAGTGATGTCTAATGATAGGACAAGGGCAGTGGGTGCTAGCTGGAGCATAGAAGATCCCACATGAAATTAAGAGAAAACTTTTTCACTGTGAGGGTGACAGAGTGCTAGAACAGTCTGCCCAGAGAGGTTGTGGAATCTCTCTGGAGACATTCAAAACCTGCCAGGACACATTTTTGTGTGATCTACTGTAGGTGCTCCTGCTCTGGCAGGGGAGTTGGACTAGGTGATCTTTCAAGGTCCCTTCCAACCCCTAACATTGTAATTCTCTGAGAACAAAAATCATCTCTCAGCTAAGATAATGACCTGTCCTCTGTGTCCCAGTCTTTCTGTGCCTCAACCAAAGTCTTGGTGATCGCATGACTGGTACCATTTGCTTTGTATTCAGCGTGCCCACTGCATGCAATTACATGTTCTGAATTGGATCCTCGTGAGTTGTTTTATGTCATGGCATTCAACAAGCAAATGCCTTGGAAACGCACAGGTGTGTAAAGCTACATATACAAATCTTGTTGGTGAAATGTTAACTTGGAGTGGGGGAAGCCTAGCTGGTCTGTTTAAACATCTGGGTCTGCACCCTGGTTACTATGGCAATGAATACATCCCCGTGTTGTAAAACGGCTGTGTGTTTGTATGCCTGTTGAGAATCCACTTAACGGCTGACTAAATACTCACTTTCAATTTTGCTGAGACTTGTTTTCTCATTTTGCTTTGTGATAGCTGCTTTGTATGGTTTCTATCCTTTTTATGCATGGCTTTCTTTTATTACAGGCATTTCTCTTCTTATGATACTGTGTTGTTTATAATGAGTGCTCTGTAATTTTGTTTCTAAAACTTAGATAGGCAACAGCAAGCAGTACCACGTAGAAAAGCCATCATTTTGCTCCTACCTGAGAGAGTATGAATGTGGCTTTTATGTGTGTGGAGGGGCAGTGCTTTCTGCTATGCAGTTTCAAAGGCAGTGGAAAAGGGGAGGAATAATGAAGGTATTGCTTTGTTTTGAATCTGAGTTTTTCTTCAGTGAAGCTTTCCTCTAATTATCTAAATTCTTCTGCTGCTGCTTTTATTCCCTTTGAATATTTTAACTTGGAAATGATAAGTATTAGTGAGAAAGGGGTGGGAGTGGGATGTGAGTAGTTCAACACATCCACAAGGTCTAATTCTCTCCTTCCTAGACACAGTTTATGAACTACTGAGTTACTTACACATTTTATAATAAAGACAAAGACAAGTAGGTGGAATTCAGAAATGCAGCACTTGGAAAATCAAAGGATGACAAATGAATGGATCCTCTGTAGTGTGCATCAAGAAGTCGGGAAGTGGACACTGGAGCTCTGTGTTTGCTTCTAATTTTGCTTGACTGATCTCATCTGTCTCTTAAATTTATGTAACAAATCTATTATGATAGTAGAATCTGTCTGTCACAGATTTTTTTTTTTTCCTTCTTTGGCTTTGGAAGTCATTGAAACCCTCTGTACACACTTGACAAAAAGATACTGTATTGGAAGGCTTTTAGAAAGCTAATACTGTACGCCTAAAACAATGTTCTTTTGAGGTCATTGTGGCTGAACAGCTTCGTGTGTTTGGAACAAGACAACCCTTATGCCTCCAGCTTTTTCAAGCACTTCAGCGTAGCAGATACAACAGTTAGCTGCCTCATAGAGCTGATGAGATTAAGTAATGGCCTGAAAGTGCATTTGCAGTTTTGCATGGATGGAGTGCCACACAGGAAAATTGTTTTGATAGAGGTGCTAGGAAGGACACAAACAAATTTCTGCCTTGTATGCAGCACTTAGGAGCTTGCTGGAGGGATTTGTTGATGAGAGCTTTACTTGTATTTTACCTCCTTGGGACATTCTGTGTTAGCAATCATTATGAAGAGCAAAATAACTGAAATTAGCATTGTAGAAGTGTAGTGGTGTCTTCCATATACTGAGAGAGAGACTGTGTGGAAACCTTTGCTGTTGCCCAGTGTTAAAAAACGTTTTTCAAGATCCAGATCTTTGATGAACATCTGAAGCAGCAATACCTACCTGTCCCTTGGTGCCAGGGGAGCATTCCACAGTGTGTGACATCTCAAACTTGACAAGCTGACATGAAGCACTCACATACAAAGCTCTGAAGACAGGTTTTTTTTTTTCCCTCCTTTTTCAGGTACAGAAGTTTAAAGCACTTTAACTATGACATCTGCCAAAGTTGCTTCTTCTCTGGCCGTGTTGCAAAAGGTCATAAAATGCACTATCCCATGGTGGAATACTGCACACCAGTAAGTAGCTCTTTTACTGACCCTTACCTCCCTTCTTATGTAGAAGAGAAAAAGGTTCATTTCCTACTTGCAAGATAATGGAGCATTTGGGTGGCTTTTCATTCCATTCTTATAATGAAATCATCTTTTAAATGCTATACATACGAGCAATCTTTGATGCTTAGGAAAGGACCCTCCAGTGGTGTGAAGTAGATTGAAGTTTGTTGTTTGTACAATGCTGCTACAGTGTTTTATTGCTACAGTGTTTTGTTGCATGCTCATCACTTGCTCCATGCTCAGTGCCGTATTTCACTTGATGGATCCACACTGTTTTTTAAGTTCTTCAGTATTTAGTGGTACCTTTATATTGTATGATCACTTGATGGATGTATCAGGAATAGTGTGGTGAGTAGGGTGAGGGAGGTTATTCTTCCCCTGTACTCAGCACTGGTCAGGCCACACCTTGAGTACTGTGTCCAGTTCTGGGCCTCTCAATTCAAGAGAGGTGCTGAGGTGCTGGAACATGTCCAGAGAAGGGTGATGAAACTGGTGAAAGGCCTGGAACACAAACCCTATGGGGAGAGGCTGAGGGAGCTGGGGGTGTGCAGCCTGGAGAAGAGGAGGCTCAGGGGAGACCTCATTAATGTCTACAACTATCTGAAGGGAGGCTGTAGCCAGGTGGGGTTGGTCTCTTCTCCCAGGCAACCAACAACAGGACAAGGGGACAGAGCCTCAAGTTGTGCCAGGGGAGGTCTAGGCTGGATGTTAGGAGGAAGTTGTTGGCAGAGAGAGTGATTGGCATTGGAATGGGCTGCCCAGGGAGGTGGTGGAGTCACCATCCCTGGAGGTGTTCAAGAAGAGACTGGATGAGGCACTTAGTGCCATGGTCTAGTTGACTGGATAGGGCTGGGTGCTAGGTTGGACTGGATGATCTTGGAGGTCTCTTCCAACCTGCTTGATTCTGTGGTTCTATGGCACAAAGTACCTGGGAAGGTTCTCAAGAATAGCAAGTTAGATTATTTCCTGAAGACTGGAAGCTGAGAGCAATGCAGATGTGCTGCATTGATGGTGTGGTGAGGGTCTTCACCTTTGTTTCACAGCTCTCAGAAGGATCACTTCTGCATGAACTTTTCATTCCTACCAGACAGCTGGCAAATGAATTTCCATATTACTCTCTCAAGTGCTCCTTTTTGCCACTCATGACCAGTGCAGAGGAGCATAAATTGAGGGATCTCTCAAGTTATTCTTTCCTGATGCAATACAACCAAGCTCTCAGCTGCTTTTGCTATTGTTTGTGTTAGTCTTGAAGCAGTACACTCTCTGATTACCACTGCCTGGTGCAATGGGATGGGCCTTGGCCTTGTACTGTTCTCTCCTGGTCAAATAAGAATGTTGAAAATAAAGCATGAAAATTACACATAGAATTATGTAAATGGTCTTTACATCTTCATCCAAATGAAAAAGGTGTGGCCAAAGTGAAGTAAAGACTCTCAGCTCTTCATAGAAACTTAGAAAAAAAAAAAGAATCCCCTAAAATATTAAAGTAAACTCAGTAGTGTTATTTTTAGCTTGTGGATATTTATTGACTTTGTCCATCAACTTTTCCTGTAGCATTAAATAGTAGCATTTCATCTCAGTCTTTACAAGGCTGACTAAAATGCATTTGCATTTTGTTGGTATTCACTGGCTGCTGCTTTTCAGCGTCATCCCCTGGGGGTTGAGGTTGCTGGAGAGGGCAGTTTGCCTGAACTGCTGCACAAGAGGCAATTGCTGGCTCTGTCTGGGCAGGTCTGAACAGTCTCCTCCATCACAGGCATTCCTAGAGCGAAGTCTCATGATCTGAGTGTTAGGCTGAGTGAGCAACTGCATCAGAGCATTCCTTGCAGCCGCATCTGAATATCTTCTTGATGAATTGGCTCTGGCTCTCTTTTGCAGTTTGCCACTCCTGCTGTGACTAATAAGAGACACGAGAGATTTGTGGATGGTTCACAAAATGCAGTAACCAGTGTCTTGCAGCTATTTTCTTAACCTGTGCATAAGGCTCAGAGGAGACCTTATTGTGGCCTTCCAGTTTCTGAAGGGGGCCTACAAGAAAGCTAGTGAGGGACTTAGAATGTTGAGTAGTGACAGGATTAGGGGAAATGGATCCAAGCTAGAGGAGGGTAGATTTAGATTAGATGTTAGGAAGAAGATCATCATCATAAGATTGGTGAGACAGTGGAACATGTTTCCCTAGGGAGGTGGTGGAAGCCTCATCCCTGGAAGTTTTTAAGGCCAGGCTGGAGGGGCCTCTGGGCAACCTGATCTAGTGGAGAGTGTCCCTGCCCATAGCAAGCAGGCTGGAGCTAGATGATCCTTGAGGTTCCCTCCAGCCCTGATAATTCTGTGATTCTATGTGTTCAGAGGAGAGGGGAGTGAAAATGGATTGCAGGACATCCCCAGAGCTTGCAGTCCCTGCAGCACAAGATCCATCAGGTTTCTGTTCTCTGAAAAATACAGATTACTAATAGGGCAACACAGTGGTGAACAGAAAACATTCAATGACATCCAGATTACTGGGTCAGAATAAAGAACCATTCACAGCCAGTACATTTTTTTGTGAATCCTTAACTCCAGCAGCCCATGCTAATGTGCTGTGCTTGGCTGCACCAGTACCCAGCTGAATTAGAGAAGGATTAACTGGGGAAAAAAAAACCCCAAACCGTAAATGTGACGCAGAAGTAAGCCCTGATCTTCTTTGTGCTTTGTATCCAAATGCAGTGTGACTGAGCAAGACATCCACTGAAGCTATCATGTTTAGTATGTAATTGTTTTCTAAATGAATTAAAAGGCATTTGCAGGTGGCAGAGCATTTAATTCCTCTTCCTCCAGACAAAGCTCTCACCTTAAAATGCATTTCGGTGCACAGAAGACAGGCGGTTCCTTCTTTGATACGCTGGCAATAGCTGGGAGTGCACAATGAAGTGTTCTGACATTTTGATTATCCTTCTCTCTTCTAGGAAATTTTGGAGCACTGCAGTCTTTAGTGCTGATTAGAGGAGATTGGAGAACTCATGCTAAACATATGAGGATTTTCCTCTCCTATAGAAGGTTGAGGCACAGTTAGGGCAAGGCAGATCCCTAATTGTCATTTAGATAGAAAAATTGCAGCAGTTATTGTGAAAGCAGCTCAATTCCATTTATTGTTCAGAGAGTTGGTGACTTCCAAAGAGATTTTGAATAAAGCATAGAATCATAGAATTGTAGAATCAACCAGGTTGGAAGAGACCTCCAATATCACCCAGTCCAACCTAGCACCCAGCCCTGTCCAGTCAACCATGGCACTAAGTGCCTCATCCAGGCTTTTCTTGAATACCTCCAGGGACGGTGACTCCACCACCTCCCTGGGCAGCCCATTCCAATGCCAATCACTCTCTCTGTGAAGAACTTCCTCCTAACATCCAGCCTATACTTCCACCAGCACAACTTGAGACTGTGTCCCCTTGTTCTATTGCTGGTTGCTTGGGAGAGGAGACCAACCCCCACCTGGCTACAACCTCCCTTCAGGTAGTTGTAGAAGACAACTTCTAGACTGGGAATTAAATGTAGGATCGTTTTTGTGTTTGGGTTTAACACTTTCTTAAACCAAGCTGGGAAAAGTCAGATGGTGGTAAAGGTCCTATGTGAATAAGAGGAGCTATTTCTTATGAAATAATTTGGGTTTCAGAATAGTCATGGAACATGCTCAACCCAGCTGCTTATGTAATACTTTGATTTAAGAAAACTGGGATGCTGAAACTCCAGTTTCTTCCTCACAAGCCAGTCCTACTGAAAATGTTTTGGGGGGGTGATTTTGCTCTGAAAATTGTGTGTGATACAATATACAAGCACTAAATATGAAAGCCTGGCTGAATATAGTCTTGGTGCCTGAAAGAGTCTTGTGCAGAGGACAGGGCAATTACAAAAATGATCGAGGGAGTGGAACATCCTCCTTTTGAGGAGAGACTAAGGGAGCTGGGGCTCTTTGGTTTTGGGAGGAGGAGACTGAGAGGTGACCTCAGTCATGTTTCTAAATATATAGTGAATACCAAGATGGTGGAGCCAGGCTCTGCTCAGTGATGCCCAATGACAGGACAAGGGGCAATGGGTGGAAGCTGAGGCATAGGAAGTTCCATGGAAACATGAGGAAGAATTCTTTCACTGTGAGGGTGACAGAACACTGGAAGAGGCTGCCCAGGGGTGTTGTGGAGTCTCCCCCTCTGGAGATAATCAAGAGCTGGGTGGATGTGTTTCTGTGCGATCTAGTTTAGGTGATCCTGCTCTGGCAGAGGGGTTGGACCGGATGGGCTTTTGAGGTCCCTTCCTAACATTCTGTGATTCCATATCATCTTGTCAACATAATAATGGCATTTTCTTAGCCTTTCTTGTGCTCCTTGGAAGATTTTATTTTAAATGCCAGTTATATTGTATGAGGGGTGCCTGGTGCATCTAGTTATCAGCAGAAGACATGTTTTTCTTACTGGGGTTCTTTTGCAACCAGACAGGTTGAGATGTTTCTGTTGAAACATGCCAATTTGCTGTTTGCTAGTCATGCAGAAGGTTCAAGGAAGTAAGGTGAGGTGAAAGTCCAAGAAAGGTCAAAATAAGAATGGTTTATCGTGAGTCATGTCTGAAAACACTTAATCCAAATTAAAGTCAAATACAAGGAAAAGCAGTCACAACATTGGTAACAGACAAGGTGGAAATAAATGGTTACAGGTGATACTGGTGCACAACCTGAAAATGTCCTTAGTCCATTTGTACAGAGACACAATAGTTTTAAACATTTTCCTTTGGTCTCAAGTGATTGTAGTCTGTATGCTCCTTGAATGTCAACACTGGTAGGAGCTGCTCTCCTAGCAGGCCTTGCAGATGGTGTTGAGCAGAGGGAATTCCCTCCTGCTGGGGCATCTGAGGCTACCTCAGTAAATCTGCTTTCTGGAGTCCTCTGGGCTGTCTAGGCATACGTAATCCCTCCTTTTCCCAGAATGTCTTTACTTCTGATGCATTGAGGAAGTGATGCTTAATTTTATGGAGCATTATTTCAGTTTCTTGAAAATACTACAGTAGTGGCTGTTAGGTTCTGCTCTGTCCATTCTCTGTCTGTCACTGCTTGCACCAATTTTCCTATCAGACTGATCAGAAAGAGAGCAAAATTCCTTCCAGCTTTCAGATGTCATCAGTACAAGGATGATATTTGTGCTTCCTGCTAATGCATTTCAGTCTTTTCTGCAGATTATTTTTCAAGGCATTCTTAATTTTTCTACCCAGGTAATCATTAAAAATATATACATCTCCGTTTCAGCAGCTCTCTGAAATTTGACTTGACTGATAGGTCCCAGCAACTCCTTCTCTAAAGAGAAGTCAAAGAACTCATTAAAAAATGTCAGAAAGATTAAGTTTTCCCTCATTTCTTTCCTTTAAATGAGATACAGTGGAGAAGCAATTCTCTTATGTGGGTCAGGAAGAACTTAATTTACTGGTAGAAGAGCAGTATCTCAGATTCGAGTGTCTCTGCGAGGTGCAGAGGAGGGAGTGCAGCCTGACTAAAGGAACCAATGTCTTCCATTAACATTCTTCACAATCAGGCTCACAAGAAGGCTTGCATCTTCCCAGCAGACATCCTTTGAACTCTTCCTCCCTCATCCTGGTTTTCAGGAAACTAATTCCACTTTGCATTTCTTTGCCACTCTCTACAGCAGCAAAGAAAGCCAACTGTGGGCAAGAGAGTAGAAAACGTTCTGCAGATTGTAGTCTCCTCTGAGTATTGATCTTAAGTGCCAGCTAGCTTTGGATTAAACAGGCACATGAAGAAATAACTGATCTGAGAGCTTTCTCACCTGCTTCTTGTTTCTCTTTGATCAAAATATTAATGACAGTGGAGGCTGAGACAGAGAACTGGCAAGAAAATGTACTGAGAGTAGAGGTTTAACTTTTGTGGTCTGACAAGCCCATGAGAGTGTAGATGGTGAGTTTCTGGTCAGAGGCAGTGAAGCAGCTAGCTGGACACAAGGCATGGCTGTATATCCTCCATTACAACCACTTCAGAGCTGAACAAAAAGCAGACAGAGAGCACCTCAAGCCAGATGAGGAAATGACAAATTCTTATCTAATTATTCTTTGTCCTTGTGAGATCACCTCAGATGAGGCAATGATACTCAAGAAGGGCTTATGAAGAGTGTCTGAGGGAGCTGAGATTGCTCAGTCTGGAAGAGAGGAGGCTGAGATGAGACTTCATTGCTCTCTAAGACTACCTGAAGGTAGACTGGAGCGAGAAGGGGGTAGCCTCTTCTCCTTGGTGGCAAGTGACAGAACTAGAAGAAATGGTGTCAGCCTGCACCAGGGGAGATTCAGACTAAATGCTAGAAAATGTTTGTGCACAGAGAGGGTTCTCAAACATTGGAATAGTCTGTTCAGGCCAGTGGTGGGGTCACCATCCCTAGAGGTGTTTAAACAGCATGTTGACCTGGCATTTAGGGACATGGTTCAGTGTTGACCCTTTAGTACTGGGTCAAGGATTGGACTGGATGATCTTTGAGGTCTCTTCCAATTGGATGTATGTTGTGATTCTGATCCAGTTCAATTCAATGTTGAGATACTGGAGCATGTCCAGAGAAGGTCAGTGAAGCTGGTGAAAGGCCTGGAGCACAGCCCTGTGAGGAGAGGCTGAGGGAGCTGGGGGTGTGCAGCCTGGAGAAGAGGTTCAGGGGTGACCTCATTGCTGTCTACAACTACCTGAAGGGAGGCTGTAGCCAGGTGGGGTTGGTCTCTTCTCCCAGGCAACCAACAACTGGACAAGGGGACAGAGCCTCAAGTTGTGCCAGGGGAGGTCTAGGCTGGATGTTAGGAGGAAGTTGTTGGCAGAGAGAGTGATTGGCATTGGAATGGGCTGCCCAGGGAGGTGGTGGAGTTGCCATCTCTGGAGGTGTTGAAGAAAAGACTCGGGGAGGCACTTAGTGTCATGGTTGACTTGATTGGACAGGGCTGGGTGCTATGTTGGACTGGATGATCTTGGAAGTCTCTTCCAATCTGGTTGATTCTGTGATTCTATGATACATGAGCCTGTATGAGGTTTTTGGAGCTTCTGTTTTTCTCTCCTTCTTCCCCCAAGCAGTCTGACTGCATGGTACATTGTAAGGTGATGGTGATAGATAAAATCTGGGGTTCTGGAGGTTGAGCCGTTGGCAACTCTGCTTAGTGTGGCCACAGCTCTTACAAGTGACCCAGGAAAGGAAGAAGCTGAACAAATAATGATAACCTCACCAAAAGTGCTTTCATTCTGATTTGTGGCTTTCAGACAACTTCAGGAGAAGATGTCCGTGACTTTGCCAAGGTACTCAAAAACAAATTTCGAACAAAAAGATACTTTGCAAAGCACCCACGAATGGGCTATCTGCCTGTGCAAACTGTCTTGGAAGGAGACAACATGGAAACGTGAGTAGCTCTGAAGTGTCTTAAGTAGCGATTCATTTGGTATGCTCTTGAGCTCCCCAGCTGGTGCCAACTCCCTTCACTTCCTAAACGCATAAAGCCTCTTTATTTCTTTTGTTTCTGTTAACCTCGGCTGGCAGGAAAACACAAGCTGGGATTTCAATTGCCATTGCCTGTATATGTTTAACCTGCCCTCATGCGAGAACTTCAGCTTCAGTTGGTAAAAGTGACATACTGACAACCTTACAAACTTCTAAGTTTGATATGGCAATTTGGAGACTAATGATCTCTTCCTCAAATTTTTACTTTCTTCCAAATAGGTAACCTTTCCGTGGTTTTGTTTGGGTTTTTTTGGTTTGGTTTTAATTAGGCTACTGTGTTTGCAAGCTTCCCAACTGATTTCTTCTTTTCTCACCCTCTAGACCTAGTCTTATTAAGTGCTTTTGATGTCTTTATGAGAAAAAAACCCACCAACACCAAAATCAAGAAGGATGTAGATGGAGAATTCAATGAGTTAACCCAGTTGCCTTTGGGTTTGTTTTGGTTTAGAAGCTTAATCAGTTGTTTAATGGCAATTGCACACAGCTTGTTCTGGCTCTCTCTATTCCTCTCTTTTAGTTTTAGATTTCTTTTTTTCCTTCACCTTTTGGTTGGTTTCTCTCCGCAGTCATTCACGTTGGTCTGTTGGATTTCTGTTTTTCAGTTGTGATTTTTTTTATATATATATATTTTTTTTTAAAATCTCTCTGTAATTATTTTGCTGCTGAGTTTCTTCTGCCTCTCTCTTCACCTCCTCATTTTTTGTCTTGCAGTCCTGTTACTCTGATCAACTTCTGGCCAGTAGATTCTGCGTGAGTACTTTTGCTGAAGTGTGCTGCTGCTGCTACCGCTGCTGCGTTCCCTCACTTTTTTTTGTTTCTTTGTTTGGTTTTGTTTCTTTCTTTCTTTGTTTAGTTTTACATAAGTTCATTTCCTTCTTTCTTTATGACTATTTTCTTTGGTGCACTCTCTGAAGGAATGTTTAAATCCCGAATGAGTAGCATGGGATAAATCCAGGAGTTTGCAGCAGTGATGGATTGTGTACTGTATGCTCTTTCTGGAGTATGTATTTTTCATCCGATTAACAGGAATTTTGGTGCCCTCCTACTAATGCTCATGAGAGTTTGTCCCTTAAAAGCCTGTGTTTCTGAATAAGTGTCGATCCCTCTAAATGTGTACAACATGATCTTTCAAGGCTAGAAATTGGACCTGATGGATTGGATTCAGTTTTAGGAATGGCATTGTTCTGTAGCTAAAGCTGTGGTTCGGATTTACGCGTGACCATGCGCACTTGCACACCGGTGTGCCCCAATTCATCCAAAGCTCAATGGATATTTCATTCCTTTTTTCTTTAGATACAGTAAGAATTGTGATGGGAGATGGAAATGGGGAAATGTTTACTGTTGGATTTTATTTTTTTTTTTTAGAAGTTAAAACCCAGAATAATTTTTTTTAGCTATAAATGGACTCTCATTCTTGAACCATTCCTGCACGTGCATTGTCTTAATGTTGTAGTAATTCTCTCAGCATAAGCTAAAGATCTATATACTCAATATTGTGGCATTTGCTACTACTGGTGTTACATGGATGATTTTAGAATAATGTTAAATAAGGATTATTTTTAATTCATATCTTGATAACTACTGAGAAACTAATAAATAGAGTTTTATATATTTCTATATGGTGAAATGTATATGACTTGCACCATCACTGAATTTTTTGGTAGAATAAAACAGTAATGAAATGTATATGTTGGAATACTGATCTCTAATTCTCATTTGGAGCACAAACCATTGGGAAGTCGAGTGAAGTGCTGTGCTTCTAGGAAATTTGAGCAACCAGGAAACACATCTAATACTACAAACCTTGTGTGGTTCAGGATTCCCCCACAGAAAATGCCAAAAGGCTGGAGCCAGGCTGAAGTAGAAAGGCTTTGAACTTTATGGTGCACTCTAGAAATGCAGATGGGAATGGTTGCAGCATACTACATACTCAGTTGTGCTACTAGATTTCTTACCCTTAACAACTGCCAACTTAAAAGTAACCTTTAAGGAGAGCTTGGATCATATGGAATGCCATTGCTGTGTCCAGCCTAACATGAAATTAAGCTGCCATAACATGCTTTATTCTAGTTACTTACAGCAATAACATCAAAGTAGCTTCACAACAAAGATTTGGCATTGTGTACTACATTAACTCACATATAATGCTTAAGAAAAATTGGGTGATACTGAGAAGCAGGATTTGTACAGAGAGTTTGTACCTTGAATCAGACCAGCTCAGGTATTTTCCTAAGCACAATCCTTTTGTCTGGTCTGAAAAGAAGGCAGAAAATTTATAAATTAGTAGTGGCTGAAAAGAATTGCTCTTCATTCTGTCTACTAAGGTTTGAGGGGTTTATTCCCTTTGTGCTGGACCCACCAGGCTTATAACACAATTTACTGAGTTACTCAGATTTAAAACTGTCAGTTACAGGGCTGAGTGCAATTTTGGCAGTCAAACCTCTTGCTCTGGTTATCCAAAAGCTTCCACATGTTTTCTAAGATCTTGCTGGTATTTCCATGCCGGTTTCTGGGTAACCTTTAAAGCACTGCAGAAGAGCATAACCAGGCATTGTTCAATAGTGCTATGCTGACATCAGCATGTGGTAGACATGGAACTTTTTATGCATACAGAGATATTTACTTTTTGTTTGAAGTTAGTGATTCTGACTCCTTTATTACCCAGTACTTTGCACAGATACTGTCCTTGGCAGGCATTAAAGGGAGAGATCACACTTTTTGTGAGGATTTGCATCTTTTCACTCCAACTGTGGGCTGTCATTTGCACAAATACAATCCACTTGATGCTACACTTTCAAGAACCATCAAGCAAAATGATGAAGAGCAAGAAAAGTGCCTTTGTCCTGCAAGCCAGGTCTCTAGGGGTGCAGTTTGTTGCAAGAGGTGGTATTTGCCACTCAGTTGCCACTTGACTGGAATTCCCCAGAGCTGTTCCTGCAGACCCCAGCTTGAGCAATGCAGCTGTAGAGCCCTTGTAAAAGGGAGGGTTATCTTGACTAAATATTGGCAATGTCACTCAGCCTTCACGCTGAGGGTTCAAACTGGTTAGGTGGGCTGAGTATGTGTGCTTAGAAAGGAAGGACTGTGAGCTCTAGCCTAGATGGTAATCTAACAGTATGTCTGCACAGCAGCCTGCAATTGCAGCACACTGGTTCCCTAACTTGCCCAGATATGGGCAAAAGTGTACCTCTGAGCAGCTAAATTCAACAAGCAAATCTTAACTGATTTGCTTTCTTAAGCAGATGTCAAAAGCTGTAGATCTCCACTGCAGGCAAACCTGGAAATGTAACCTCACCCCCTGCCTGCAGTTGTCAGAAAGACAAAACCAGCTCACCAGGTCACATAGCACTGTCTTGTTACCAAATAGGTTTTAAAAATACACACCTTCTTCACTTCTGAAGTTGAAGCTTAGTGTCAAGGCAGCAAATGTGTAAGCATGCAATGAGACCCATCCTTTGCCTGCCCAAAGGGACATCACTTCATTGCCCAGTTGGTCCCAAACAGTTGCTGTCCATTCCTTCGTATTGGCACCAATACATGTGCACTGCCAGGACAAAAGCTACTTTCAACACAGATTTCCTGCTCTGTGCACAGTATTAGCAGCAACATTTGAGGGAGGGTTGAAACCAAGATCCCTTCTTTTGTTGATAGTACCAGCCAAGACCGACTTCAGATCTGCTGTTATGTCAAACAAATGTAGGAAATGGAGAAAGCAATCACTTATCAGAAAAGCATCTTTCTGCACAATCCACTGCACTAGATAAATTGCATCCTCTTCCCCTCACTTCCCTTCAGTGTAGATTTTCATGCACAAACCAGGATGAGTGTTAAGAATAAGTTCTTTACTATGAGGTTAGTGGAATGCTGGAACAGATTGCCCAGGGAAGTAGTTGAGGCCCCGTGCCTGGAGAAATTCAAGGTGAAGCTTGACAAGGCTGTGGGCAACCTGATCTAGTTGAGGATGCCCCTGCTGACTGCAGAGGGGGTTGGACTAGATGACTTTTGGAGGTCCCAACCCAGACCATTCTGTGATTCTATGATAGCAAGTTGCAGAGAAGCAATTACCTATCCTCATGAATCTCTGCTGCACTGAGCAACTCTGTGAATTGAGTGTTTATTCTCTGTTGTCTTTGAACATGTGATGGGACAAAGCTCGCTTCAAACAAAAGGAGTTTCATTATGCTTGAGCTGCAGTATCTTTAAGAGAACAACTTTACCAGTCTGTGAGAAGACACATTAATGTTGATGATTTTTGTGTGCCTCTCCCATGAATTTGGAAGCATCTTGACTTCACAGAACTCTTTGCAGGCTGATAAGAAACTTGGAAGATGACCAGTCTAGTAGATTTACTGCAAGATTATCACATTTCTAACATGGGAGCATTACAAACCACAAGATAATCACAGTTTTGGTATACAGCCAGTAAATACCAAACTTGACTGCTCTTGCAATGCAGTGCACTCCCTGTTGGGCAGACATAATCTGACCCACAGATACCAACAATTTAAAAGGGAGGGAAAACCCTCATTCAGAAGTTCCAGAGGGAGAGTCAGCAGAGATAGAATAAAAGGAAGTTAAAGTAGAGCTACAATACTAGATTGCCATGCAATTTGGGAAGCTGCATCATTTTCTGTTAATCCAGCATCTCCTGATAGTTGCAGACTGGCAAAATCCCACCTGGCAGGAAAGGCTGCTCTCTGAACTGCACCAGGCAACATAATTCCATAGTGATGCTTTCCAGAGTTGGGGCTGTAAGAAACAATACTCTAGTTGATGATAGAAGTCACATCATTGTTTTCATCAACAAAAAGTGAAAAGGACCTCATACCATCTGACTTGTCAGGCAGGAGACCCAAAATAATTCACACCTGTCCTCCTGCATAACACACGGATCTGCAAAATCTTCACTGTCTGCAGTCTGTTATTAAAGGCTCATTTCAGATATTTTATATGTCTCATATTTGTTTGTAGTTGCTTGTGGAGAAGTCCTTAAAGGCCCTGTGAAGTGGGATGTGCTGGATACAAGCACTGGAGCAGGGTGGGAGACAGAGAGGAGGTTCCCATGAGAGTTTTCACAGCTGGTGCAAGGCTGCACATGAAGCTATATTCAGAATGAAGGAGGCAGGTGTGAAAGGAAAACCAAGGGGAAAGTTCTTCTCTAAAACCTTTGGAAAAGGATTCTCTGGGGTCTGGTGCAAAGAAGAGTCATTGCAACAGACGGGTTGCCTAATGGTCACAGTCCCTGGTGTGGTACCAAAAAACATTGCATCGATGGCCTGAGGAGGCACATGCAGCACCTGGAGTTATAACTTGCTGTTTGCCAAACACAGTGTAAGCATAAGGCACAGAGATGTGAGGGTATAGGCATAGCTCTAAGTATCTTTTTACTTCTAAAGGGGTATTGTTTGTGATTAATCAGTGTTTTCTGCCTTATAGGCCTGCCTCGTCCCCTCAGCTTTCACATGATGATACTCATTCACGCATTGAACATTATGCTAGCAGGTATGAGACCAGCTGGACCTCAGGCAGATCTTTCTCTAAACAGTCCTTTCTTAAAAATCCAAAATCCCAAAGGCTAGCTGCTACCTGAGCGCTTCTTAAAGAAACATAGAGTTTGGGGGTCTGCTTTGCAAGCTCTGGGATGTAGATCATTGTCTGTGGTTACTACTAACCAGCCTGTCAGCTAACTTGCATGCCAGGGCATGTGTGTGGTCAGAAGCAACCTTTAGATGCTGTGGGATCTTCATTAAACTGTGCACTCAGATTACTGACTTTTTAGCCAAGCCTGTGCCAAGACAAGGGGTAATGGTTTTAAACTGAAAAGATTTAGACTAGGGACAAGAAAGACATTTTTTTACAGTGAGAGTGGTGGAACACTGGAACAGGTTGCCTGGAGAAGTGATGGAAGCCCCATGCCTGGAAGCAAAGTCAGGTTGGACAGGACTTTGATCAACCTGGTCTACTGGAAGATGTCCCTGCCCATGGCAGGGGGGGTTGATCTGGACCTTAAAAGGTCCCCTTCCAACTGAAAAACGTTCTATGATTCTATGTTGAGGTTGTTTTCACCTTGGTGAAATCATGCAAATCAGAAGAGCAGAAACCTCCAAACTCAGATAAATCTCAAGTACTGTTTTAACATTAAGTAATTCTTCTTGTGAATACCATAAATAGGATTTTCCCTTGATTTGGAGGATTAAAATAGTGGTGTATCACTGCTTTAGTTCCCTTGTCTGCTTTCCTGATGCTCTTAAGAATCAAAAAGTGAGGTAATTGCACAAAGAAATATTTTTCCACCAGGTGAACAAATTTTGCTAGGGTCGAGGTAATGAAAAACAGTTACTCCAACCTCCTCTTTCTCTAAAATTGCTTGATCAGGAGAGGTATTTCCAAATTTTTGCTTAGGAGAGGCTGAGTGTTGAAAACCAGTGGGGAATGACTGTTAGTTACAGTTCTGATAATGACTTTGCCAGGTACAAAGCAATTTGTGTAATCCCCTGGCATCTCAAGGCCTTTCTTTGATTATGGAATTAATTAACGATGAGGAGT
This sequence comes from Pogoniulus pusillus, assembly GCF_015220805.1. Taxonomy (NCBI): domain Eukaryota; kingdom Metazoa; phylum Chordata; class Aves; order Piciformes; family Lybiidae; genus Pogoniulus; species Pogoniulus pusillus. Next base: position 27,524,711 of record NC_087275.1, read on the forward strand.
GGAATATAACCTCAGAGAAAGGGTCGACAGCTTAGAAGTGAGTTTAGCCAGGTCGTTGTAAAAGAGATAAACCAATCCTTTGCAAAAGTTTATTGGAAAACTTTTTTTGGTAATCAACAGTGAGCATCAATTAATTTGAGTTTCAAATTCTCAAAACTCATTAAAAAAAAAAACCATTCTGCTCTTCAATTCTTTCAGGAATGTTAGAGCAAATAAAGTTTCTGGAACACAGAATTGATTTTAATGAGTCTTGTTTATTTTTCCCTAGGCTAGCAGAAATGGAGAACACCAATGGTTCTTATCTAAATGACAGTATTTCACCTAATGAGAGCATGTAAGTAGGCTACTTCACTATTTTTGACATGGTTTTGTTCCTGTGAAGGTTAATAACATGGTTCTTTACCATGAAGGTAGTGGAATACTGAAACAGGTTGCCCAGGGAGGTAGTTGTGGGGCCCCATCCCTGGAGATATTCAAAGTGAGGCTCAACAGGGCTCTGGGCAACCTGATCTATTTGAGGATGCCTTTGCTGGCTGCGGAGGGAGTTGGACTAGATGACTTTTGGAGGTCCCTGCTAACCCAGACCATTCTATGGTTGTGTGAACTTGTCAGGAAATTCTGTAGTGCAGAATTTGTATGGCCACATGCAAGATCTGGTTCAATTTAATGATGAACTTCACAGAGAGAGTGATTTCCCATTGGAATGGGCTGCCCAGGGAGGTGGTGGAGGCACTGTCCCTTGAGGTCTTCAAGAAGAGACTGGATGAGGCACTGGGTGCCATGGTCTAGTTGACTGGATAGGGCTGGGGGACAGGTTGGACTGGATGATCTTGGAGGTCTCTTTCAACCTGGTTGATTCTATGGTTCTGTAGCATAATGTCTGGATTTATGGCCTGTAGCTCCGCACTGAAGTTGTGCAACTGATGAGGGATACTTGCAAAATTAAAATCACTCTTTTTTTTTTAATTAGTGGTTTATTCAGCAAACAGTTGCCATATTACTTGGGAAAAATGCTCAGCATCTGGTGTGTTTTAGGGACAAAAATGAAAAGATAACCTTTCTATCTGTACTGCAAACTTAATCATGGTGAAATTGCTGCAAGGTAGAAAATGTTACTGTGAGCAAAGTATCATTCAAAAGGTTAGTTGGGCTAAAGAGAAATCTTCAGTCTATAAATACCTGAAATACTTTGCAAGACTAAGCTGGGAAAGACTCATTCTGTCTGTGAAATATGAGTAGGTAACTTGAAGTTGGACAGGTCACAGAGAAGCATCCATTCTACTACTTGAAATGTAAAGTTATAAATAAAAGTTTTAATTTAAAAAAATAGGTGAATCTGATGTTACACCAAGACCTTTTCTGTGGTTATCTGACAATGATATGTTTCTCTTCTCATGGTTTTCTTGATCTCATTTATTCTCTTAGTAAAAGGACATAGAACTAGAAAATTAACCATGAGTCAGCAAGTTTGCTTGTGGTACTAACCAAGGAGGAGTGGCTGACACACAGGCTCTGCTGCCAGACCTAGGCAGGGGCTGGAGAGTTGGGCTGGGAGAAATTGAATGAAATGCAACAAGGACAAGTGTACAACCCCATGGACCAACCTAGGCTGAGCACTGGCCTTTGAAGAGCAGTGTAGGGAAGAGGGACCTGGGAGTCTTGGTAGACAGAAGGATGACCATGAGCCAGCAATGTGCCCATATGGCCAAGAAGGCAAATGGCATCCTGGGGTGGATTAGTAGACATGTAGTTAGTAGTTTGAGAAAGGTTCTCCTTGCCTTCTACTCTGCCCTGGTGAGACTCCATCTGAATATTGTGTCCAATTCTGGATCCCTCAGTTCAAAAAGGACCTCAGGGAACTGCTTGAAAGAGTCCAGTGAAGAGATACAAAGATAATAAAAGGAGTGAACATCTCCCTTCTGAGGAAAGGCTGAGGGAGCTGGGGCTCTTTAGCTTGGAGAAGAGGAGACTAAGGAATGACTTATTCATGTTTATAAATATGTAAAAGCTGAGTTTCAGGACAGATGCAGACTCTGCTCAGTGATGTCCAGTGACAGGATAAGGGGCAATAGGTGCAAGCTGGAGCATAGGAGGTTCCATGTGAATAGAAGGAAAATCTTTTTCACCATGAGGGTGACAGAACACCTGGAACAGGCTGTCCAGAATGATTGTGGAGACTCAAAACCTGCCTGGATGCATTCCTGTGTGACCTATGCCAGGTGATCCTGCCCTGGCAGGGGGGTTGGATTAGATGATCTTTCAAGGTCACTTCCAAGCCCTGAGACACTCTGTGATTCTGTGCGAGTCATGTTTCTGGAAACAGGACAGAAGCATGTTAATCTTTGCCATACCTGAGAATTTACTCTTAGTTAATGAACTGTTTAGGAGAAGCCATAGCACAGATTCCAGATATGCAAATATTGAAAACAATTCCAACTTTTCTAAAAGTGGAGTTTCTTCTGTTTCTACATTCTTTACCATCCTTGCCACAGTTTAAGATCTGGGTGTTGTCTGAAAATTGAGACAGAATGTTCTTTTCACCATTTGTAGCATTCCTATAAAGCAGAGTCTCTAAGCAGTACTCATTCACCTTCCCTGTGGACACAGGCTGTGAGAGTTGGGGCTGTTCATCCTGGAGAAAGGGAGGCTCTGGAGAGACCTTATAGAGGCCTTCCAGGACCTGAAGGGAGCTTAGAAGAAAGCAGGGAAGGGACTTTTGACAAGCACTTCAATGGACTGAAGCTTGAGGAGGATAGAGTTAGGCTGGCTATTAGGAAGAAATTCTTTACAGTGAGGATGGGCAGACACTGAAACATTTTGTCCAGGGAGATCATGGATGCCTGCTCTGTGGAGGTGTTCAGGGACAGATTGGAGGAGGCCCTGAGCAACTTAATCTAGTGGAAAGTGTCCCTGCCAATAACAGGGGGATTGGAACTAGATTAAAGGTGCCTTCCAACCTAAACTATTCTGTGAGTCTGGGTTGAGGCAATCCCAAGCACCAGTATAGGCTGGGCAGTGACTGGCTTGACAGCAGCCCTGAGGAAAGGGACTTGGGGTTGCTGGTGGATGAGAAGCTCAGTATGAGCTGTCAGTGTGCTCTGGCAGCCCAGGAAGCCAACCAGATCCTGGGCTGCATCAAGAGAAGTGTGACCAGTAGGGCAAGGGAGGTGATTCTGCCCCTCTACTCCACACTGGTGAGATCTCACCTGGAGTACTGCATCCAGTTCTGGAGCCCCTGTTACAAGAAGGCTATGGGTGTGCTGGAGCGTGTCCAGAGAGGGGTCATGGGGATGATCAGAGAGTTGGAGCACCTCTCCTATGAAGAGAGACTAAGGGAGTTGGGACTGTTCAGTCTTGAGAGGAGAAGGCTCCAAGGTGACCTTACTGTGACCTTTCAGTATCTTAAAGGTGCTACAAGGAAGCTGGGGAGGGACTTTTTAGTGTGTCAGGCAGTGATAGGGATGGAGGGAATGGAACAAAGCTAGAAACGGGTGGATTCAGACTGGATCTAAGGAAGAAGTTCTTCACCATGAGGGTGGTGAGAGCCTGGAATGGATCACCCAGGGTGGTGGTTGAGGCCCTGTCCCTGGAGGTGTTTAAGGCCAGGCTGGATGAGGCTCTAGACAGCCTGATCTAAGTGTGAGGTTTCCCTGTCCATGGCAGGGGGGTTGGAACTAGATGATCCTTGTGGTTCCTTCCAACCCTGACTGATTCTGTGATTCTGTGATAATTGAAATGTGGAGTGAGAATCAAAACCTTGTGAGCATGTTAGATATTGATGGGTAGTAACAAAGCTAGCTGTTTCAAAATAGTTTCCCTTTTGACTTGGTAGGATTGTTACCTACCAACTTGAAAGAAGACTCCCTGTGCAACTCGAAGTATGTTGCTTTAATATGATGGTTCAAAGAGAAGGTTGCAGGTGACACTTTCAAACTAACACATTTGCACTGGTAGTGTAGTTTTGCATAGTTAAGGATGAAAGCTTTAATTCCAAGTTGGATGTCAGTTTTCTATTGCCATGGATAGTAGTAATGCTGTTGTGTATGGAATTTTCCCTTGTCCCCACTGGAATATTTCCATGTCCATATTCACAAAATCATTCTTGAACAGTATCTTTTATATTATGCATTGGTCTTACTGTTCAGCTCATTCTTTGGTTAATTAAAAGTTGTATTAATAAGATTCAGTTAATAAATTAACCAGTAACCATCCAGTTTGTTACTCATTTGGTGCTATTAACATAAGAATAATCCTTTGAATTCTGAATGTTGGAAGAAATGCTTCAGATACAAACTGCAGCAGAGTCAAAGCTCACCATGAATTCACAACTGTAGTTCTTTCAGTCTTGTTTGTCAAGTTATGGCATTCTTACAAGTTTTGGTTTATCAGGCTTATAATTGCAGGTAGAGTGGTAGATGGGAGAGAGAGAAGGAGGGAAATAAAGAGAAAATGTGTGTGTGTATCTCAATCACAATACATTCCACTACATTGTGTCACTGCAATTGTGTATAGAAAAGTGTGTGCAGGCTAAAGGATGTGTCTTGCCAAGTGACATTATAGTGCAATAGTTATGTCACTTTTTCACTCTTAATTCACTTCAGCTTCATAAAGAATATTTATAAATGCAAAGCAGTTCTTTGAAAGAAATCACAGTTGAAATGCTTCATGAAAGGTATAAATTCAGGGACTGGCAAGCCTGTAAAATTTTGTGTAGAAAAAGGAAAGGAAGCTTGTGGTGGAAAATTAATATTTCCCTTTTATGAACTGATGTTAATGTGCTCTACATTGCTTCAGCACTCCTGCAGTCATAATGGCATCATTAACATTTTCAGGAGCAAAATGGCAACATGGAAGATTCTAATTTTTGAACAATAACAGCTGTTCAAAATGCCTGTTAAATTCCAGAATAAAAATGTAACAGAAAACTACACTGAATTATTTTCTTACAAGTAAGTACTACCAGAAAAACAAGATTCCAAAGAGCAACCTGGGATGTTTTTCTGTCCTTGACTTGTGTCAAGAGAAATCTTCCATGTTTTCTCACAGTTACTGCTAGTGCTAGCTGCATAGCTTAGGTCCTGGATGCAATTCCATAGCATCTAAAACACTCATGTAATTCTAGGAGATGGTCAAGGTCTTCAAAATTGGATTTGCTTTTGTCCTCCAGAGATGTTTCAAATGCCAGACAGCTCTGAGGGCAATAAAAAGAAAAGGAAGATGCTCATCTGTAATACATCTATTTATGTTCTGACAGCACAGATCATTTGTAATTAAACAAGCAAACCCAGAAAGTGACAAACTCACTGAAATAAAGCATCATTTCATTAGATTGAGTCATTTATTTCGCTTCATCTACAGTTGTATAGAGAAAAATAGCTAAACAGAGGACACCTTTACCGCATAGGAAGAGCTTGTGGATGTCAACGCTTTGCCTTTGCTGGAATGACCCTTCCACAACACAGATTGGGAAGCAGATGTTATTTTCTCAAGCAAATTCCTAATTGACATTAGACAAAAGAGGAAAGCTGAGGTTGTTGGCTGTGACAGAACTTGGCTTTAAGCATCTTGAGAAGCAGAGGGGAGAAAAGGTGGACTCCTCCATGAAGGGATATTATCAGAGACTAAATGAAGCAGTTCAGCAGATTCTGCTTTAAGGTACATTGGTCTGCTGTTGGCTATAAAGAGTTCAGCAAATCTCTCTGTAAGAAGTGAGAGACTCTGAGTGAATCATCTCTTCATATGTACTGCAAAGTTAAAATGGAGGAAAGGAAGAGTCATTTTTATCCTCTTCTGTTTTCCAGCGATGATGAACACCTATTAATCCAGCACTACTGCCAAAGTCTGAACCAGGAGTCCCCCCTGAGCCAGCCCCGAAGTCCTGCCCAGATCCTGATTTCTCTGGAGAGTGAAGAAAGAGGGGAACTGGAGAGAATCCTCGCAGACCTGGAGGAGGAAAACAGGTGGGTTACAGTACCACCTGCTGCAGCACTCTGGCACACACTGCAGGGGCAAACAAAAGCTTTCTCTCGATAGGTGATGGGGCTGACATCATCCTTAACGAGTTCCCACTTGCAGGGCAGTGATGACTCAGCACTGCTTCTTGCACGAAGCCTCCAAACTGGCAAGCTTCAAAGACCTGCACTGGCTCCCTTAATACTCATGGTGCCACATGTGACAAGCTCTGCTGGCTTTGTTTCATACCATTCCCTTCTGTACCACTGTTCCCTTTATTTCCATGACAATAATGAGCTTCGTACTGGCATCACTTCATTTTTCCATTAGGTGAGGGCAGGGTGTGCAGACTTGTGCAGGCATTTCTGGAAAAGACAGGTGGCAGTTCCTGAAAAGACAAGCTTTTCTCAAAAAAAGGTTGGGCATGAGGCTTTGAAATTATCCCAGTTCATTTGAAGTACCAGATCTGTGAAGTGACTGCACTGCACAGTTAGATGGAATTCACTTTGATAGCATTTTTAGAGATGAGTTATAAAGTTGCATTTTCTTCTAAGGAATACTTGTGCAGTGGTTAATAGTTGGGTGGTTTGGTGTTGCTTTTTGCCATTTCTTTAGCCTTTCAATACCAAATGTCATTTACTGCTTTCAGTTTCAAGCTTAATCGAAGTTACCTTCATTAATCACCAAAAAAACTCCACCCAATTGGATTCTCGCAGCATCAGAGCACTGCAGTTGTCTTTCTACAGCACTCAGGAGTTCTGGACCATCAGCATAACAACTAGTAGATCTTGCCCCTGACAGGGTTGTAACTGCAATCAAAACCAGACTGTAAGATAGAAATCACTTAAATCCACACAAACCCCATTTTTGTTTGCCTTCTGCTGCCTTCAGCTTTTATGGTAGAGTCTGTTGGCTTTTTCATGCACTTTTTGCTTGCTTCTTTAAGAGCTAGATCCTTTTGTTTACTGAGGGTTTAATGCAAGTAATCATTTACTTTAGGCATGTCAAGGAAATAATGCAAGAGTTGGCACTCTCATAGATCTTCTCTTCATGCATAAGTCTTCTTTGGGTGGTACTAATCAATTACAGTGGCGCCTTTATCAGGAGGAATAGGGAGAACATAGAGGATCAATAGGCATAAAGGATGAGGAAAGTGTTTCAGACAGAAAGCTGTAGTAAACAAAGTTGTTGCTCTCTGAACAGCAGTGAGATTTTGTTGGAAACAGACTTCCTACTGAGCAGCACATAAAGCCCAAGTACTTTCTGAAGTACCGGCACTGTGCAGATAATAAAGTGGCTTAGTTTTCAGGGGAGGGATGTTACTTCTTTTGAACAGCACAAGGAAGAAGGAAAAAAATTAAACTTTTCTTTCTGTATAGAAAATAAGCCACCCACCAGAAAAGGTGAATGGCTTTTTCACAGCCTCATTTTAGATTAGAAATATGATTAGTACAAGCTGCAGGTAGACAGCAAAGTAGGCTAAAAAAATTCCTTTAGGGAGTTTATGTCTTGAATTTCAGTATGAGCTGTAATGAATATAACGAGAACTACTACTACTGAGAAATGGCACATTAAAGCATCTCTGACAGGAACTACACCCTAAAAATACCTGGTTTGAAGATTCCCAGTTCTGGAGTAAATGAGAGCTTTGGGCTTTACCAAACTGGGGACAACGGACACAAACCGAAAGACAGAAAATTCCACCTCCACATGATGAAAAACTTTCCTGTGAGGATGCCAGGACATTGGAACAAGTTGCTGAGAGAGGATGTGGAGTCTCCTCTCCAGACTTTTACAGCCTGTCTGGACGTGTACCTGTGTAACCTGCCATAGGTGATCCTGCTTTGGCAGAGATTTGGGACTGAGTGATCTCTGGAGGTCTCCTCCAACCCCTACCATCCTGTGATTCTTTGATTTTATAGCCTTTTAGTTTCACACTTGTGCTATTGGAGTCTCAGTTAGGGGTGGGATGCCACCACAAGCAGCCTAACCATTTGCGAGTGCTTTGGGTCTCGGTGCGGTAAGCACACAGAGGTCTTTTTCTGTAGGACAATGTGGAGGTCACATTGCTGTGATTCTCATTGATTATGAAAAATCATGACTTTTGTCTCTGCAAACAGCTATAAATAACTTGTACTTAAAATGTGAGGCAGATGCTCAAAACAGAACAAGTTCTTGTTGTCCTGATAGCTTGTCACAGCCAGATAGCTATGATTTTATGGAGGAAACACCGAATCCTCTTTAGAAAAATACACTGTTCAGACAGGGTTAGTCAGAAGCCATTCACATAACTTACCTACCTTTGAAAAACACTCTTGTTCCTTCAGATTTCTATTTTCTAGTCTTTATCCTTCTTGGAATTTGTGCAAACCTTTTCTTGGCTGTTGTCAAAGGTAATCTACAACCTGGGACCTAATTCCTTGCATGAAGCCAGTTCCAGTGGGTGACTCCTTCCCATGCTTATCCTAGAAACACTTACTGCTGCAGCATGAAGACTTGGTGAATCTGTTGCCTGGAAGTTAGCTGGACATGATGCAGATCACATTGTGACTGCCTGGTCCTCAGCCTACCCATAAAGCACCTAAATTGTTTCATCCCCATTATAAATATCTCAGGCCTTGTTACTGGAGCGTGCCTCCTTGCTGGCTCTGAGCAGGATGAGTTTATGCCTTGGAGGACAAGTGGGTGGGAAGCCAGCAGTGTTAGATGAGCAGTCTTTTTTTCCAGCCTGTGTTGACACAACTTTTGTTGCATACACTTCTGTTGAATATTTGACACTGAAGCTTCATCTCTCTCTGCTGTATCTACAGCTACCTGAAGGGAGGTTGTAGCCAGGTGGGGGTTGGTCTCTTCTCCCAGGCAACCACCAATAGAACAAGGGGACACAGTCTCAAGTTGTGCTGGAGGAAGCCTAGGCTGGATGTTAGGAGGAAGTTCTTCACAGAGAGAGTGATTGGCATTGGAATGGGCTGCCCAGGGAGGTGGTGGAGTTACTGTCCCTGGAGGTGTTGAAGAAAAGACTGGATGAGGCACTTAGTGCCATGGTCTAGTTGATTGGCTAGGGCTGTGTTGGACTGGATGATCTTGGAGGTCTCTTCTAACCTGGTTGATTCTATGATTCTATGTTGTTGTCTTATTTTACAGTTAAGAGGCAGCACATGCAGTCGCTTCTCAAGAGCTCTTGGGAAAGCTGCATCAAGAACCAACAAGAAGCAATCCTATGAAATTCCAAACACTTCATTGCCCTTTTTCTTCAGCTCTCCACAACTTCCTGCTTTTCATCTAAAAAAAAGCCCTTCTCTTTTTTCCTTCATGCTTTGACTTTTCCTCATCTCTTTGGAGCTGTTTATTAAATTCTGACCTCCATTTGCTTTTCAGCAGCAGTTTCTGTCTCCAAATATTTCCATCTTGACTTGTTACTTCAATGAAAGAGACTTTTTGAAGTTGTAATTCTGAGAGTTTGCTTTCAGACAGTTTAAAGATCTGCTGCTTATTTTGAATTCTTCTGAAATGTATTATTCAGCTTATAAACTAACCTAGCTGGAACAGTTCTGACTGGGTTGGTTTTTTTTTCATGTTTCAGGGCCTCTTGTTAGATATTCATTATTTAGCTGCTAGCATTTTGAGACCCTAGTGCTTTGTGGCTGGCAGATACGACTTCCTTAAATTATTTATGGCTAAAATTGTACTGTGAAATAATTTATGTTTGCTAAAATATGAGCATTTTAGAGAGTATTTTCAATCAGTTTTAGACCTTCAGACTCATGCTTAGTTTTATATCACATGGAATATTGTGATAAGAACATTTTATTATGTGCTCAGTAGGTCTAAAATAAGCTTTCTGTGCAAGGCACTAATACTATATATTGTAGTATCAGAGGAGGAAAAAAGACCACTTATAAAAGTGTCCCCAAACCATTTTGCAGTTTCCTTAGGCATGAATATATTTCAGAAACAGAGAAGATACAGATTTGGTGTTCATCTAAGACATTGCACTACACAGATTATGCTGTAGGAAGGATTATACTGACTGGGATTTACTGTTCTAGTATTATAGAGTTGTAGAGTCACAGAATGTTAAGGGTTGGAAGTGGTATCTAGAGATCATCAAGTCCAATCCCCCTGCTGGAGCAGGATCAGCTGGTGCAGGCTGCATAGAGAGCATACAGCTCTGCAGTGACACAGACTCAGCATGTTTTGCAAATAATTCAAACACTTTCCTGCCAATTTAATGACTAAAGAATGTGAATACTTCCCAATGTTTCAGTTAAGTCGATATCACTGACATACTTCTGCAAAAGGTAGACTTGTCTTACATTTTCTTCTTCTCCTCCCAGTTCCTAGCTGTATTATAACAAGAAGTTAGCAAATGAGATCTCCAGCCAGAGCTATTTGCCTGTCCTTTGCTTTCCTGACTTGCCCTGGGAACACAGTGGGCTGTGTGCTGCTGGAGAAGCTCTAATACCTTGAATCTGAAAGCTGCCCTGTTTCCATGCAGCTATGGTATTCCTTCAGAGCTGAAGACTGATGAATGGTCTACTGAAATAAGTTCCTTCTATATAGTTGCCAGCAGCAAGAAAGTGCTGCATTTGTAAACATGCTGTGTTTCCTTTTGGTGTTTATTTATCGCTGAAGGATCTGAGTGTGAAGCATCACGAGGAAACACTGGTGCTCTAGCAGGGAACAGGAGTAGGTGGTTCAGTTACCAGCTCTGTCCATTTCTTCAGACCACTGATTTTCTGTAAGGAGATGAAAAATGACAGAAACTCCCAAATTCTCAATAGCCTCTGAGATGACTACTCTGCAAATAGAGTCCACTAGGCTTTTCCATCACCAGGCAATTAATGCTGCCAGTGATAGTTGTGATTAATAGCTCGCGAGCTCTTTACTACCCAGCTCTTTGCAGTTGCATAAATCAAGGTTATATTGCATGCTTCCTCTGTTGTTTTTCTTCTTGAATGCTTCAAAGAAGTGCAGGCATAGTAAATGGAATATATGGGGGCTTTATTTTGAATATTTGTCTCACTGAAGTAGGATGTATTTTCCCAGGGATCAGAAGATGCAGCAGCTTCTTTTATGCCAGCCAGCTACAAAAGTCACCTAGCCTGACCTGTCATGGAGGGAGGCTCGTTTTAGCAGTACTGCCTGTGCTTGCTCAGTTGCACTCACTTAGACATGATTATGCTTTTACTCCCCCTTTCTCTAACATCCCCCTTTATGCTGAATGTCAGAGTGTGCCTTTCCTTGGGACACAGAGGCTTTACACTAAGATCTGTGGGCAGTGCCTTGGATACCTGGCATCCACTAGCAATCTTTTTTCAGCACAAGGCTTGAAACTGTTTCAGAGGTAAGAGTAAGAGTCAGTCATTCTCTCTGCTGGGATATTCTCACAGCAAGTTTCAATTTCTTTCTCTATTTTTTAATTTTCAGCCTTTTCCCCCTGCCTTAATACAGATCTTCACTCCTCTATATTTAGGTCTCAGTTGTTATGATATTATTTATCATCTACATTCTGCACCTTGCAGCCCTGAAAGCTGTTACTGTGATGAGTCCCAGTTCTCTGAGCTGAAAACTGAGAAGGTGCAGGTGGAATGGAAAACTCATATGTGTCATTCAAATTGACATTCCTTTGTTTCAAAATTACTCTAATTCCAGATACACCTTTTAATTCATATATTTCTTTGCTTGGACAATATGGAATATTCTTTATAGTTTTGTTTGGTTTTCAATAGTCTTTCAGAAAGAGTTTTTAACCATTTTTTATCAGACAGGATTTTGTCTGAATTACTCCCTGATCCTCACTTGTTTTTCAATACCATACTTAGTGGAAGATCCTCTCTGTACTGATAGTTAAGGAGATATTTGTAGCTCTCTTTATAGCAAGGTGTTGTGTTGTGTAACATATGACCAAGTGCATTCTTTTAATTTCCCTCAGGGTGATATTTTATCCTTTGCTTTACAGCACTTCAAACTTTTGAGCCTGCTGTTCACAGAGTATTGCCTGTGTCGTACATCTGGGAAATTCCTTTTGCTGTAGCAAGAGCCACTACCTACAGACTGTGAAAAACAAGTTTAATGAGCAATCCTATATAAGCTTTAGTCTGCAGGAAGAACTCTGTTCAGCACTGTTGCCATGCTCATTCTTACTCCTTTTTTGTGTTATTATTAATCATTCCCCAGCCCATTCAGCTAGAAGTACCTGAAGACATTAAATCATGTGGAAGGCAACACCCAGTGGTGCCTGTCTTTCTTTTTCCCAGATTATTGTATGGACTTGAAACTCTAATTTTGATTAAGACTAAAACTTTTCTTTTGAGAAAAAAAATCTTTCCATAGTCCTCCCTCTTTATATGTGTTTTAGAGAAAGAAATCTTGAATTTTGGAACAAGCGAATGCATAAGAATGAGCAACCCTTTGTTTTTCATCTTTTCAAACCTCTGGATCACATAGAGATCCTGCAATGGGAGGCTGCCACTGTTTCAGTTTAGGACACATCCATCATGCAGCTGCTATGGGGCACAAACACATTTAAGGAACAATCAGTAGCCTGTCTTTGTCTCTGGCTTTGCTTTCTTATCCATGGGAAAGGATGCGTACTGCTTAGTTCTTGTTCTGGTCACACCACCATACCTTTAGAAATGTTTCATTGCTTAATAAAGTTGTTTTGGGGGAGGTTTCTGAGGTGCTATTAAGCCTCCAGACCAAACTGTCAGTGTGCATTGTGGTTTGCAGGCAGAGCTGGCAAAAAGTATCAGTTCTCACAACCTCAGACAAGAGCAAGTTGGAAAAAAATCCAATCTGGGTCACTGCTCGTGATGAGTAAGCAGTTACCAGAGCATCCAGCCTTTTTCCCTCCTTTGGAAAGCTGCAAAGGAACATCACAGCCACAGATTCCCAGGGCAGTTTATTAGGCCTCCCTTGCCTACAATGTATTTCTTACAAGTTACTATTTTTGAGGTTTTGGGCTGTGTTCTCTCTAACAATGTGTCAGCTTCTTACCTCCTATGCCCTTTCTGCTTGGTAGATTTTTTGTTTTCGTGTGGACTGCTGTAGATGATACTAACCTGTGGAGCATTTTACTGGAGTAAACTGGGATTTTGCAGAATCAAAGATCAAGCTTAGCAGTCCCCTGAAGTTACAGTAGACTGCAGCACTCTAGACAGTGCAGTCCAAATGAAGATGGAAATTAATAGCTCCAGAAGTTAGTGCAGCGCAGAGACTGGCTCATTAATCTGTCTTTTCCTCATCACAGGTTAGTAACTTCATAGCTAGGCTGCAGATGCAGTTGTAAATACAAAGAGAGGAGGGCGATGTGACCTGACTGATGACAGCAGAGTTGCAAATGAACTCCTGTGTTGTACGTTTTGCTCTGAGCTTGTGTGGCCACCTTTCTGCCTTAGCTTTCTCACCTGTAAAACAGACAGGCTGGCCAGGTGGTGTCCGCTTTGATTAGTGTTTGCAAAGTGCTTTTATCCCTCAGTCTTTTTCTAGCACTAATTCTCCAGTGCCTCGGTGTATGGAAGCAAACAGTCCAGCTTCAGCTAGGGAGGTTAAAAAGCAGGAAGCCAAGGGAGAGCTGAGCCTAGGACAGAACGTGCCCAGTATTCGGGAGGGTGCCTGGAGCTCAGCCAGGCTTCTGCCTTGCATGCCCTGGGAGGGAATGGAACCGTGAATTCTGGTGATGCAGGGAGCCTTTAGGCAATGCTTGAATCACAGGTCCCTGTGATAGCAGCTCTGTGCCGATCTGCCAAGTGTAAGCCTACACACATGTGGGCTCAGTAGAAAGAAAGACAGGTGGGTGGTGCAGGTGAGCCTCTGCATTCCACACACACTTCCTCCACCCCAAGTAGCTAGAGAGATGACACCACATGGGAGGAGGAGGAGGAGAAGGAGAAGGAGGTGTCTTCTCACTACCCCGTGCAGAGGGTAGCCTGCACCAGCCTATTCAGCTTCCTAATTTTTTACCTCCTTGTTACTTCTCAACAGAAACCTGCAAGCAGAGTATGACCGTTTAAAGCAGCAGCATGACCACAAAGGACTGTCTCCACTGCCGTCCCCACCAGAGATGCTGCCGGTTTCTCCCCAGAGCCCCCGGGATGCTGAGCTCATTGCAGAAGCCAAGCTGCTTCGCCAGCACAAGGGCCGCCTGGAGGCCAGGATGCAGATTCTGGAAGATCACAACAAACAGCTGGAGTCACAGCTGCACAGGCTGAGGCAGCTGCTGGAGCAGGTGAGTCCTCAGGCCTTTCCTCTGTACCTTTCTAGAGGCATCTGCCAAACAGGATGTGTGAAGTGTTACCAATAACAACAACAGATCAGGAAATCATCTCTCTTGTGACGAGTCAGAGATGACTGTTTTCCTACAGGCTGCAAGTGAGAAAATGAAATCGTGTTTGGGTGTCCTTAGTCATCATCTTTGTTTTACTTGGAATTCAAAGACGTGGTCTGGATGGATATATTTACTTAGTAGGAGACAGAAAATTGTTTGTATTTATAGAATAAATTAAAAAATACACAGATTTAAAGATTTCTGCAGCTGTACTGGTCTGGTAATAATGATCTTGGCTGGAGGAGAGAAGGCATCTTAGTAATGTCCATAAATATCTGAGGGGTGGATGTGAAGAGGAAGGGAACTGTGGCATCTGGTAACAGGACAAAGAACAATGGATATAAGCTAGAACACAGTAAGTTCCACCTCAACATGAGAAGAAATTTCTTCACAGTGAGGGTGGTGGAGCACAGGAGCAGGCTGCTCAGAGAGGTTGTGGAGTTGAAGGAGACTCAAAGCCAGCCTGGATATGTTTTTGTGTGGCTTGCCTTCAGTGATTCTGCTTTGGCAGGGAGGGGTTGGACCCGATGATCTCTGGAGGTCCCTTCCAACCCCTAACATTCTATGATTCTATAATGATCACTTCTATTCTTCTTTCAATTTTCAGCCACAAGCAGATGCCAAGGTGAATGGTACAACACTATCATCTCCTTCTACCTCTTTGCAGAGGTCAGACAGCAGTCAGCCAATGCTTCTTCGTGTGGTTGGCAGCCAGACTTCAGAAACCATGGGTAAGATAACAAAGTTCATATTATCCTAAACAGTATTTATAGTCTCATTTTCCAGAAAAGGAAAAAAACCCTTAAAGCCAGAAATACCTTTCTCTCCTGCTTACTTCCATGAGGATGAAGCAGATGCTTGCAGTGGTGCTTGTTGTCATTTGAGTGTTTACACTTCACAACATCCCTATAGTTCATTCTTCTGCGTTGGATCTTGTGGAAACTCCAGCCCTGAAACTTCAAATCCAGGTTGGATGGGGCCTTCAGCAAGCTAGTTAGAAGTGTGCCTGCCCATGGCAGAGAGGCTGGAACTAGATGATCTTTAAGGTTTCTTCCAACCTAAACCATTCTGTGATTCTGTGATAATGATGCACACGGTAGCACAGATATTAAACACAAGGTTCAGTCAGGGCTTGAATTCTTAACACAAGTATCACTAAAAGCTGTTTTATCCAAACTGGCTTTCAGCTACTAAGCATGACACAGCTGATTTAAATGCACATAGTATTAATTATGGTAAAGAGATGAAATTTATGAATAATCATACTCATGTTAACTAATGTGATCTTGTTTTTAATACATCATGGCTCAAATCACTAGGATTGAGCTGTCACTCGTAGACAGTGCCCATCAATATCACATCAGATGCGACGATGAGCAGATGAATTGTGGAGTTAAGGGATAATATCCTGTAGCCAGAGGCTTGAATTATTATTTTGATGCTTTTAGTTACACATCTGTAGCACTTTCCTGATTTCCTATCTCATATATAGTCAGTAAATATTTATTACCAAGTAGTAAGGATTTTCTGCTATATGTAAAAAAAGCAATCAATCACTGCAGCATTTTTAAGCAAATAACAAGATTTGAAGTTCATACACAGAAATTTATTGAATGTATATCAGAGACAGGCTTTGTGGGAGAGTGAGAAGCTTGAGAGCTTTTCTCTCCCCTGCAGTTAGTGAAAGAGTCAATGACAGTGAGAAATTGAATGGGAGGGAACATTCTGCAGTGCCTGAAGTGCCAATTGTGACAGGAGATGCAGCTTTTTCTTCCATCTCAAGCATCGGCAATAACATCAGTCAGTGCCAGCATCAAACAAGATGGGTTCTGTACACTCTACAACAACAAAAAGTGAAATCAATTGTACCTTTAGGAGTGCTTGAGTTAAATCTTGGGGGTGAGGGTACAATCACAGGTAGCAGCAATTCCATTTGCTTCTTTCTTTAGTCATGTTGCTAGTCTGTAAATAGTTTGCTATGCATGGTATACACAGAGGGGAAAAAATGTGCTGGTGGAGTAATTAGCATTGGCTTTCTGAAGATAGGTGGATTAATTTCATCACATAAAACATGTTAATTAGAATACACAAGAAAAGATAGCAAGACAGTGGTTCCCAGCCATCTTCTGAACGTTTCTTGTTGCTTTATGTTTTACCCTTTAGTAAGACAAAACAATGTACTTCTTTTCATTTGATTTGATGTAAAATCATTTCCATTTCACTTGTAAGACTGGAATTAATTAATTTGCATGCACATAATCCTATAGACTGCTGAAACATTTAAAGCAAAACTTTAGACTTAATAGGTTTGGAGTTTGTTTGCTCAGTTGAGCAAATATGTGGAAGGAGAGTGAGATATTGAACCATTATCAGTGTGTTCACAGTGAGACTCAGCAAAGCAACACTGCCGCATGGAGCAGAGCTTGTAAAAGGAGTTACTAACCGAGCTAACAAACCGCAACTAATTCAGTTTGTCGAGCTGCCTTTCACACCAGTAAGCTTTGCTTGCAAGGCTGAGGGCTTGCTGAAGCACGGCTTGAAGTGTTCTCAGGTGGTGAAGGGAACCAGGGTGGAGTTGTAAATAGTGCTCCCGTGCAGCAAACATGTGTCCAGGAATGAAGGAGTCTCAGGTTTCCAGAAAACACCGAGAGGTCTCTCAGGCAGCAGAGTGGTAGCTTTTAGATATTCTCTTTTTGAAAGAAGACCTCAGGTTTTATTCTTTGACCTTAGGTTTTATTCTTTGAATGTAAACTCACTGCACTTCTCTGTCTCTCTGCTTTCTCACGGTGAGGGTGCTGTAAAAGATTTTCCACCAGCAGTGTTGTCTAGCTGTCTGATAAAAGCAGCAACTCGTTCAGATGCTGATTTACAAACAGAAGAGCTCCAGGAAGACCTTATTGTAGCCTTTCAGTACTTAAAGGGGGCCTGTAAAAAAGATGGGGACAGACTTTTTAGCAAGGCCTGTTGTGACAGGACAGGGGGTCATGGTTTTGAAACAGAGGAAATATAGACTGGGTACAAGGAAGGATTTTTTTACAGTAAAGGTGGTGAGACACTGGCCAAGATTGCCCAGAGTGGTGGTGGATGCCCCATCCGTGGAAGCATTCCAGTTCAGGTCGTTCGGGGCTCTGAACAACCTGCTGTAGTTGCAGATGTCCCTAATGACTGCAGGGGTGTTGGACTAGATGAACTTTAAAGGTCCCTTCCCACCCAATCTCTTGATAATCTGAAATATGCCTGGGCAACTGGAAAAGTCCTGTTTGAGTTTGTTTTCCTCATAGGAATGGATTCCCTAATGGGAATGTTCTGATCTTTGGCCTTTCTCCCCTAGTAAATGTAGCAGCACATTGCTGAACTGAAGTGTGCACAGGTATCACCAGAGTATCTGGGATCCATCCTGCTCTCCAAGCCTTAGGGAGAAACATGAATGAAGATTGGTTTGGGTAGAGAGGCCGTTGAGGTGTCTGCACTTCTGTTGGGTTGCTTGGCCTGTTTTGTCCTCTACAGGGAAATGGTCAGAAAAATCATCCCAATGAGAAAAAAGAGAACTAAGGCATTTTACAGAAAAGGTGCAGCAGTCACGAGGTTCAGTACTGTTCCAGGTTGTGTCAGCACCTACCCAGGCACTTGGAAATGAGTACCTGTCCTCAGTTGTTCTTGGCCAGGACAAGGAAACCACTGCCCTCTTTAGATCTTTAGGACCAGGGGCTTTCTGCAGGCTTGCTGATACGGTCCTTAACCTGCGCAGAAGCGGCAAAACTTCGCTGTGAGCTTTCACCTTGACATCCAGCAGAGGCTGCAGGGACATCTGCACCTCTGTGGGTGCAACACTTGATACAAAAGTAACTCAAAGTGTCAGTTGATTTGTGTGAACCCGGGACCAGTTGAAAGCTGAACAACCTGCAAGCAGTCTCAGCAGCTATTTTGAGGTCATTAATGGAATAAATGAAGCTGCTATGAAGACCTTCACTATTATGAATTAAGTGCTTCCTGCAGACTCTTTACCCCACTTCTTGTACCAGAGTGGGAAAAAACTACTCTTAGCCAGTAATAACTCTTGTGAGACTCCTGGCCCTAAGGTAAGGCCGAACACTAAGCCTAACAAAAGGAAATACATACAGTCCTGAAGCGTTCCTTTAGCATCTCTTTCAGTAGGCTTTTCCCTAGCATGGAGCACCTCAATGTTTAAAGAATGTAAGTGCTAATAGAAAAGGAGGTACCTTATTACTCAAGTGGAGCAGGGCAAGACACGTTGGAATGAAGGGTCATTAAGTCATTTTCAAACTAAGGATGTGCTTCCCCTGGTTATTACAGCAGGCAAAATTGCTTTTGTGTTTCGATACAGATAAGATAAATCTAGTTAAAAAGTAGAATCTCCCTCAAAGTATATCCTTCAGCTGCAGTCTTTTTTGTTTTAACAGGTGCTTTATCTGTATTGGAAGCTAGGGTCTGCAGTCAAATCAACATATGGATTTTAGCTCTATGAAACCATGACCTAAAAAACCCCAGTAAAAATAAAATGTGTTGAATTTCTCATTATGCTGCTGCCCTGTAATCGGGTTATAGAAATTATTCAGTGGGAGAAATGTATTTGGCTTTATTAAACTGCTGCTAAACCTTTTTACAGTACAATTGAATGTTCTTGGAGCACCAATCTGATGAAATTAAACTGTCAGAAATATTAATACTGATGCAGATGAGGATCTGGTTTGCTAGTGATTTACACAGCTAGGCAAAGCAATGCTAACAGGAACCCAGCACTATTAGAAGGCTGCTCAATAGCAGCACTCAGAACACCAATTTCTTTCTCCATTAATAGCATAAGAGAAGCTGAAATAAACGAGTGTCATTTATGGAATGAAGTGTTCCTAGCAGACATTGTACTTCTTTTACCAGAGTAGATTATTTCTTAAATCTCTTTTCACAAATTAAACTGAGTGTTAATTGCTTAAAAATCATTGTTTAATTTCCTTTAAAGAGAAACATAATAGTCAACAAAATTCACCTTTGAAAGTAAGCAGAAAGTGTAATTAAGTGGGCAGCCTTAGCTTTGTGGAGGACATAGCAACAGCAAGCTTTCAGCAAATGGTTTCGTAGTGGCTCTCAAGCAGTGCTGTAGATTTGTTTTGCAAGTGAGGATGAGCTGCTTAGCCCAACACAGGACACAGCAGTAGGAAACTCTTAGCACATGGTTTTATAGTGGCTCTCAAGCAGTGGTGTGGATTTGCTTTGCAGGTGAGGACGAGCTGCTCAGCCCACCCCAGGACACAAGCACAGGTCTGGAGGAAGTGATGGAGCAGCTGAACAACTCCTTCCCCAGCTCCAGAGGTGAGTGCTCCTGCCTGCAGCAGAAAAGAGGGAGGAAGATAAAAGTGCTTTCTGTTCCTTGATGTTTTCAGAAGGTTATGTTTTGGATTTAGGAGTTTTGCTGCTCTTTGTTTTCATTTTAACAATAGCTGTAGAGAAAGCTGTCTTACTTAGAGTGGAGAAGCAGCCTGCTCCTCCTTTACCTTAAGCTACCTCCACAGGTAGCCCTTGCTTAGATATGTAGGTGAAGCTTGTCTGACTGAGACTTTTTTTCTAAGCATTTTCTTTTCTTTTTTCTGCCATGTTCCTTTTCTCACAGCTTCTCTCCTTCCCAGTCAGTGCCCTTGCTGATTTAATACATGTCATAGCACATTTTTCTTCTCTCTTTACCATTCCCCAAGAAGAATCTTGCTTGAAATAATATTGAAGTTCCGAGTGAAAGTTCTCAACCTTGTAGCACTTGGGTCCAGAGTGATGGAGGATAAACAAGTAGGGTAGATGTTTATGAGGCACAGGCTGCACTTGTGTGTACAGTCAGAGCATTTCAGGGGTTCTGTTTTGCTCACTCCTGTTGTTTGCTAAAGATAAGCACTTGTTTCACTGGGATTTATTTGTGCAACCTTTTTCTTCCCTTCTTCTGAGCCCAGAGAAAATATTCTGTTGCCAGGAAAAGTAGCTTAGATTTTTAGCAGGAGATGCTGTGGAGTTTGGGATATTACCTGTGCTGTGAAAGAAGGCTCAGACATAAACCTCTCGGCAAAAAAAAAGTCCTGGTGCTATTGACAGCCTGTTAAGTGGATTTCAGTGGGGGCACAGACTTACTGCAGGGCCTCTTGCACAGCTTTGATACATCACCCAGAGGTTCTTCTTTTAATAGATAAATGTGTTAACCATCACACTAGACTTTCACTGAAAGGCAGGTTTTATCCACCCTTTGATTTCAAAGCAAGCTCAACTCTCACCAGGCATCATCTGCGAGCAGTGGAAAAGGAGAGGGCAGTATAAACAGTATAAGATCTCATGCTGTAGATGAAAAGATGGAACAGTTTAGAAAGATGCTATTGAAGAAAATCTAATACAACATATTTTTAACCGCAGTCATCTCCACCTCAACAGCGTATGGAAAAGTCACGTCCAGTCCTTTTCTGCTTAGATATTCATTAGCAGAGAGAACAAAGGAAAAATCCTTCAAATAATGGCAGAGATATAAAAATGAACTTGCTTTTGAAGTTGTTGTGTACACAGGGTTTCAACAGACAGTCCTTTCTTCCCTTTCTTCCCATCATTCTTGTAAATGTGTTGTACTTAAGAGATCTTGCAGAAACTTCTGCACCTAGACTTAGGTACTCTGTGTTAAAATATTCCCCAGCTGTAGGATCCAATTTGTAATCACAGCTGATGACACTGACAGGATTTCTTTTTTAAAACTAGCTTAGTTTTAAGTGAAATAGGAGCAATTTATGAAACAACAGCTAATGAGATAGGAAATGAAGCGCTGTGTTTCAAATGTGTATAAATAGGTAGAGAACAGCCTGTGTTAGGTAGCACTCCCTACTCACTGAGAACAGAAAATGTTTTTAATTACATCTTATTAGTTAAAAAAAAAACAACCCAAAACCAAAATTGCATGAATCAAAGTCACAGTATATAAAGTTTAGTCAGAGGAAAAAAAACCCATCAGTCAATACCTTAGTTTTGTAAATTAAAGTATAACTTTGTATTTTCTTCCTGCTGATATAAAATATGGTCATTTAAATAGACAGAAAGAAGGTATTCCCTTATTTTGTTTCTCTAAACAGTAGCTATGTTAAAAGTATAGCATCTAGTCACAAGCATCCCTAAATGAGATTACAGTTCATATGCTTTCCTGCCTGACTGGCAGCCAGAGAGGACAAAATTACTCTCTAGCAGCATGGAGGACTGCGAGGAGGCACAGTCTTGGTTTGAGGTGTGTCATCGCCTCCTCAGCCAGGCTGTGAGAGGAGCTTCTACTGCAGCAGCCAGGAGCAGGCACAGATCGTCAGGCAAAAGCCATGCTTCCCACAGGACTTTCCTTCTGGGCACGGCACTGTCTCAGGCTGAGCCAGAATCTGCCTTCTCATGGAATCACAGAACGTTCATGGTTGGAAATGACCTTGAAAGATCCTCTAGTCCACGCACCCTGCCAGAGTAGGATCTCCTAGAGTAGGTCACACAGGAACACGTTCAGGTGGGTTTTGAATGGCTCCAGAGAAGGAGACTCTGTAACCTCTCTGGGCAGCCTGTTCCAGTGTTCTGCCACTCTCACCATGAAAATGTTTTACCTTATGCTTAACCAGAACCTCCTATGCTCCATCTTGCACCCATTTCCCCTTGTCATATTATTAGAGCCTGACACTTGCCCTCCACATATTTATGTTTTCCTCTCTCTTTGGCTACACAGAAAGATTAGTCCAGCTCAGGGAAAAAGTCATCCCATTTTTTGGAAAATAGTACCAGGTTGTAAGTAAAGAGATTAGGACCTCAGTTAGGTTTCTCTGCTCCTATGTATTTCTGATGCATTTGCACAAATCCAGGTTTGTAGAATTGCTTCTAATTGAGCAGTAGCAATGATCAGGCTGTCTGTGAGGAACAGTCTGTCCTCTAAGTGATGTGAATGGATTTCATTGGTTGATATAGAAGGCTACTGACATCATCACTTCTGCAGAGATCTTGTGCAAACTTCAGTTACACTACAGGGTTTTTTTCTGCTCCCATTTTAACACTATTCAGCTGATATCTCTATAAACAAAGCTTATATCCACAGCTTGTTTGTTGCAGTCTAAAGCAGACCTTCATTGTGAGATGAAGGATGCTGTGGTCAGTCAGATTCCATGGGCATCAGGGATATGACATTAGGGTAGTGACAAGTTGGAGCGGTGCAGAACAATATGGCAAGAACAAAGAGGACTCTGAAGGTTTTGATTCATGAGAAAAGTCCAGAACTGAATAAGCAGTGAAGAGAGAGGAGGACTGAATTTCTTTGCATAGGTGCACAGATGAATAGTTTAACATCACAGGAAACAAACTGAAAGCAAAATATTTAGTCTAAATATCACCAAAAGCATCTGAAGAGTAAGATTTACTCAGGCTGGGAAATAGTTTTCTAAAGCAAGTAGGAGCTTTTATTTTGGAGTTTGAAAAGAAAGCAGTAAAAAGTAGTAGCAATTAACTCACTAGTCACTCAACTGGAGAGAGATTTGGTTTGGTGATGATGATTTCAAAGCTTTTGTTTCCTGGAGCTGTTTCTACGAGGGCATCAAGGCTTTATAGTATCATTTTTAATGTATTTTGGAGAAGCATTCATTAAACAAATCATGTCATAAAACTTCATAAGCAGATCTCAGATGAAGTAACTTGTGTTGCTACCTACCTTTTATAGACCTTGTGTTTGTTTCTTGAGTTTAACCTTTTGGCAGTTTTTGACACTTCCCAAGCAGCAGAGGATCTCTATGTGCCTTATAGAGCTGATTGTTGGTGCCCAAAGTCAGTTTGTTTCTGGAGAGGGAAATGCTGCTGAATACTTGATGATTGCTATGCTTAAGGAATTCTTCATTCCTTTTAATCTACAAGGCATCCCCATCCATTCCTCTTTGCTGCTCCCAGCAAATTCACAACTGCTGCAGCTGCTTCAAACAGCTGCTGTGCTAACTCAAAACAGATGTCAAAGCCAGAGGTCTGACATTTAGTGGAAATCTACCATTAAATGCCACCTCAGTGGTTTATTTGACCCTGCTTGATAATGGGCCTCAAAGGAAAACATTTTCACGCTGTATTTTGCACCCAAGCTACTAAATCTCCACGGAATTGGTTCAGAGTTAGAAAGTAAGATTGACAGGCCAGTATATTTAAGGTCAAATTGATGTCTCATACAGCACTGAGGTACAAACAAGTTGCAAAGCTTTGGGTGGATCTCATGGTGGACCAGGCTGTCTTCTGTGATTATGTTTTTTGTGGCGTATGCTTTCCATGAAGGAATCTCAGAGGGGAGTTCAGAGGCAGAAGTTCTTGAGCTAACTGAAGCTGGTGAGAGGTTTTCAGTGCAGAGCCCTTATTGGTAGATAATGAAGAAATGGGAGCCAAGAAGTGGTTAGAAATGAGATTATGGTGGCTCAAAAGAGCTAAGAGGCCATGACATCACATGAAAACATCTGCAGAGGGATGGTCCTCACTGCTATTTTTCAATCATAGTACTGCTTTGTACAAACATTGTCTTGTGCAGTGAAATTACCAGGCTCCACGGCAGTACACAGATGGCATTAAGAGCAGCAGCATCTTTCCCAAGTTTTGTTTTATCTCAGTCCTATAAAAACACACCAGACACATTCTTAACTCCTCAGTCTTTCATCAGCCAGGCTCCTTTATGAATGGGACTAGTGTCCTAAGTGGAAGTAGCAACTTCCAGCAGTGCAAGTAATGTACTTTCTCTTGTTCTGACAACAAAATGTCTCATGGTGCTGACTTGGTTCACACTACAGTGAATCTGTGAAGAGTAACCCAAGTTATATTGTAGGGTATTCTGGGAACGCTCTTCCAGGTGAGATACCCTGACCTCTTTTGGACTGTATCCCCTTCTTTGTGCTACCATCCTACATCCCACATCAGTGAGCCCAGATGACTGCTGCCTTTTCACTCCCCGGGGGCACAACGGCACTGACGTGGCTGAGCTTCTCTGCACATTTCGGCCAAGATAGGGATGGGGAGGACAGGTTCTTCTGTGACTTATAATGCTCAGTCCTGATGTAAACTGAGAATATTAATGAGTTTTAAAAAAATAAAAATCAAGGAACATTTCTTCAAGAAAAAAAACTTTTTGCAGATGCAAATCTGTCCTCTCTGCAGCCTCTTCCTCTCCTGAGTTCAGTGAGAAGGGGCAGTGCAGTAAGTGCTTTGTGTTCTCTGCTTTCACCTGACTCTGCAGAGGTGCATGAAGTTTTTATTAGTGCCTCTGCCTTGAGGTTTGATTTGATCACTTTCTGTATACCTTTGCCTGCAATACAATGTCAGGTAGATTTCCAAAACAGAAAAAGATCCTTCTATACTGTATGGTCAGGAAATCTTGATTTGAGCAAGAACAGTGGATAATTAGGCAGCCATAGATTGCGTGTCAATATTTTGGTGCCTCACAGAATACAAATTTTCAGAACTGCAGCACTCCAGACAACCTTATACCTCTGCAATTTATGCCAAACCATACTCCTTGCCTTAAAACTCAGAGACAGGCATTCATTCTTATGCAAAAAA
Organism: Pogoniulus pusillus; assembly: GCF_015220805.1. Taxonomy (NCBI): domain Eukaryota; kingdom Metazoa; phylum Chordata; class Aves; order Piciformes; family Lybiidae; genus Pogoniulus; species Pogoniulus pusillus. Next base: position 27,549,561 of record NC_087275.1, read on the forward strand.
GAAAATAAAGTAAAATCCATTAAGCCCTTCTTAATCTCCCTCCAAAGGAAATTAGCTGCTACTGTAGCAGTGCTACTTTTTGTTGCGTTTGACAAATTCTAGGGCTGATTACTCACCCCAGACTTTACTCATCAGCTATGTGTTGCAGAGCTACCACAGTTGCCCTTGAATACGTTCCTTTTCCAGCACAATCCAGTCTGTCTCGTGTAGATATTTAAATGAGACACTGTCTAGCTGCAGTTTTAAGTGCTTGTGCAGACAGGTAGGCATTTCTCATGACCTTTAAAAGCTTCCAGTGTGTGGTATGTAAGCAGTTCCTTTTCTCCTCTTGACCCAAGCTAAACTGTCTTCTGCTGGATCTCATTCATGCTTGAAGACTTTTGCACACCCAACCGTGTTGCAGTTTCTGGAATACTTAGGTAGACCACCTACCTACTCACCTAAACCTTGGGGCTCTTGTTCAGAAGGCTGAAGTATACCATGGATTTCACATCTTTGTTTTCAAGGATTTTCTGTGACGTGATTTGTATTGGTGAGAGGTTCTCGTCTTCTTCCCTCCTGGGAAGCATATTTTAGGGAGCCAATGACTCCTGATAAAAGCACCAGAGGAGGTCACAGGCTTTGTAGGTGCTTCTGCAAATCCTAGAGAATTAGGCATGCCTGCAAGGTGACGCCCTTAGAAATGAACTCATACCTTTCCTGGCCACCAAGCTCACTTTGGTGAGCACCACCAGCTTATGTGGTATAAACACAACCTGGTCTGAAATAACAACTCATTTGTGAAGCATGACTTCAAACCTATTGTTATCATTTCTGATAGTATGCTACTGGGGAGAGGGAGAGAGAGAGGGAAGGAATCAGACTTCTTCCCCTGTTTAGTAGCCTTTGCTGTGCAGGCGCTTCAGAGGTTGCCCAATCTGTTTCTGCAACTTGGAGTCTATAGTTTAATAGTTCTGACCTGTGGTAGTCAGAGATGCCATTCACTTTCTTCTCCCTCTCCTCCTCTCCTTTACTGCCTCTGCTCAACTTTGACCTGTTGGTGACCCATGTTCTGCCCCTTGTAAAATGCCAGCAAAGCTATTTCTTGTCTTCTTTGCATTCTCCCACGGGCTTTTCCATTCCTAGAAAAGAACTCGACAGCAATTATGTTGCTGTTATGCTGACCAGCGTGTTCTCCCAGCTAAATCTATCTCTCTCCCAGTTGTGCTATACACTGTCTGCAGTTACATCATTTACAACAGCTCTGGGGCAGAGATTGTCCTCTTTCTTCAGCAGCTTCTGCTGCAGTGACTTTGTCCCCCAAGACAACAAAGTCTAACCTTGGCGACATTTGCAGTAGTGCACCAGTGATGGCAGTGCAGTGATGCTGCTTCTGCAGGCAGCAAGCATCTTGCTGCCAGGGACTATACAATGGGGAGGAGGGCAGGAGAGTGTTTCTGCTGGTGATTGACACCTGTCTTTCTCTTTTGAACAAGCAACTATGCTGCCAGAAGTGTTTGAGAACCATCAGTACGATCAAAGTATGGCTTCTGTGAAGGCATGTAGGGAGCATCTTTTCACCTAAACCCATTAATGACTCCTCTGTTTTTGCAGTACAACTTGAAAGCTATGAGATACTTTCCCTTTTTTCCCCTTTTACTTGATTTTTTTCCTTCCCTCTATCCTCTCAGTTTTGCCATGCTCACAGATCAACTCGTTGGAAACACCTTGCAGAACAGATTTAGTTTGAATGTGAAGTACATGATGTTCCAGGTGCAGCATGTGTGAGTGCCTGCACACACTGATGCATGTAAGACTGTGTATGTGTACATAGGCCATAATAAAATACAAAGTGTCTGCATGAATGGATTTGACATTGGGGAAACACAGCTTGAGCATTATACTCTCATTAGTAGAATTGCTCCAAAACCAGATAATTTGGAAGCTCAGAAGTGAATTGAGATCTTTTCCCCTCAACATCAGGAGTGGATTTCAGTGCACTTTTAAGCCTTTGTTTGAAGCAGCAGTGTGGCTATTTTGTATCAAATTCCTAAGTGGAAATCAAACTCTTACAGTATAAAATATATATTCACATGTGGTTGTTTTGTTTTTTCTTTCTTTCTTTTCTGATATTTCTTCTACTTTCTCTCTCTGATCCTAAAGGAAGAAATGCCCCTGGAAAGCCAGTGAGAGAGGTTAGTGAGATGCAGGCTCACTGCCGTGGCTTCTGTTTGTCACAGCTTGCTTTCTGTGCCCAGCATGCGTGTGACAGCAGCACGGGTTCGCTGGGGCTTGGTGACGGGCGGGGGTTGGTTTTGTTTTGCTTTGGGTTTGGTTTGGCTGAGTGCATTCCCCATGTGTGCTGCAGCAGTGGTGTACCTCTCAACTTTCAGTGGAGACACTGTCAGCTCAGGGATCTGCATTTTCTTACAGCCTCCCAGAGGCAGAAACTCGGGAGCAGGGAGAAGAAAATACTACATTGAAATTAAGCTTATGTGTAACAAATGTTGTCATCAAATGTGCTGCACACACTGATTTATGTTCTGTTGCTCTTGCATGTAAGCACAACAGGGAGACCCACGGCTCTTGCTGCTCTGCTTGCATACTCCAACTGCATTTACGTATGTGTGCCAACAGATCAACTATCATCTCCAGTTATCAAATAATCCTTTTCTGTTTCTTTAGAACAGTGAGAGTTGAGAGGTATAAGAGATTCAGAGGGTTTAATTTCCTGATACACTGTTGCAGAGTGAAGGATGCTACTAACATTCACCAGCTCCGCCAGCAATGCAAATGGGCAACGGTTTTTCACTGTGCACTTCAGACATGGTTGGTTTGATGCAGAATAGGTTTTGCAATCTGTTTGTCGCTGCTTGTTAACAGAGGAAAACGTTTTGCTCTGCGTTGTCATAGCACCTTTGAAAGTATTTCCAGAGAGCCTTGATTTCTCCTCTGTGAAGCTGCTCTTCACTCACCAACCAGATAAAACATTTGTAGGATGAATTCTTAGAGGAAATTATTATTGAAGATAAAATACTCAAAGACTGCCTAAGTGTAATTGCAAGTAGCTGTGCAATGACCTCTCCCACGCAGGAGATGTTCAGTGTGGATGGGACAAAAACCTGAAGGGTAACTCAGTTTGCCAAATGCTGCTGGTGCAGAGGTTGTCTCATGGAAGCATGCTGCACTGGGGGTTTTAGCAGAGCTGTTGTAAACCCCAGTCACTGCCAGGCTACCCCGGGTAAGACAGGATTTGTTCTAATGTGGTGCCTGAAAATACAGCAGGACTTGAACATGGGTCCTGTGAAGAAACATAGGGAGACCTGGGACTGTTTAAACTTAAGAAGACCAAGAGGAGATCTTATCAGTGTCTAAATATCTGAGGGGTCGGTGTCCAGATGAAGTCGCCAGGCTCTTTTTCACTGTCCCCAGTGATAGAAGGAACAATGTGTACAAGCTGTAACACAGGAGGTTCCACCTCAACATGAGGAGGCACTTCCTTATGGTGAGGGAGCCCTGGAACAGGCTGCTGAGAAAGGTTGTGGTGTCATTTGCACTGGAGACTTTGAAAACCTACCTGGATGCATTCCTGTACAGCCTGCCCTAGGTGATCCTGCTTCAACAGAGTGGTTGGACTCAGTGACCTCTAACACTGTGTGATTCTGTAGGAACTGGCACATGTCCAGCTTTTTCAAGGTGCAAGATCCTCCATTCACATTATGTCTGTCCCCAAATGGCAGGCTCTGTCATCTAGATCAAGCAAGGGTGCTTAGGATATCATGAACAGACTCTACCCATCCAGAAAGATTATGGAAATTATGTCATATTCAGCCCTGCAAGTTGTTTTTATCATACAGTCTGGAAGTTGCTCTCCAGTTCAGCAAAACACGTTGATTTCCACTGTCATCATTCATATTTTATGTATATTACTCAGATGAAGCTTCTGCCACTGCGGGTATATTTGATACAACACAAAAAATTAACAGAAAAATAGACATGTCCTACCTGATCAGATGCCAGCAGCTCAACCCTAAAAAAAATGTATGTCAGTGAATCACTCACCTCTCTCCAGCTGTATTTGTACTCACTCAAGAGTTCCAGAGAGGGCTTGGTAACTTGCAGAGCTGGATATAAAACACGATTCTCCACCTGCTTATGAAATGTATGAGTAAGGTAGGGAACAGCTTTTGCTTTATGTATAAATCCGTTAGCTCCAGGGCAGATCATGCAGTTTCAAACCCAACCTGGCCAGGTTTTGATCTCATTATTCACATTAGGTATTGTCTTCATGTGTAATCCCATGGATTTCATGGCATTACTCAATATAAATACGGGTATCAAAATCCAAGCTACCAAGGGGAAGGATTTTTTCTTTGGGGAAGGGTTAGAAATCTCTGCTGCTTTAAAGAAGGCACTGTGTTGTGTGTCAGGTTTCTTAATTTACTTGCTGTCTCCTCAGTCAAGTCTGAATGCTCCATGTCCATTCCTCTGACAAGCAACAGTAAGATTGGTATTCAGCTACTGCATCCACACCCAAGGGTCTTAATTCCAGGAGAGCTTCTAAAGCAAATTCAGCAGATGTGAAACACATCATTCTGTATGTGAGCAGAAGTGATGTAGTTAGTGCCTGCTGAAACAGGTTTCTTCTGCTTTCAAAGCAAATGCACCTGTGTTAACATTGCCTCCAGTTTATAAGTCTAAGTTAATATTGTCTGTGTCCATTTTGAGCTTTATTGCTGCATTTCAAAGTGTGTGCTAGGTGGTTTGTTTTTTCCTCCTTATGCAGCAGCATCTTTCAGCCTTTCAGTGCCTCAAGCAGGAGAGGCTGTTTTCAGCTGCAATGTCTAGAGAGAAGGAAGTAAATAATGAAACGAATGCCTTCCTTGGTGGCATTACTTTAAAAATATGAATAATAATGAATGGCAAGCTGTGATTTATGTTTATTTTTCTAAGTGCATTTTCCCCATTTCCTTCTTAATTAAAAATGTCAATGTCCTGCCTTAGTCTTACAGAGGGCTGGTAAGCAATATTCAACAGAGGCAGCTGAGCTGTGTAGAAACAGTGCATTTGAGTGACTATTTAGAATCACAGAATCACAGGCTTAAGGTAACAGGCATTGCAGAAGAGGCTGCATTCATTGCACACACAGTATGAGCAAATCGTTGTCTGTTTTATTCTCAGCTAGCTGCAGTTGTGACTGACCTAGCTGCTACTCCCATGTGCAAGACAGGCGAATACCTGAGCGTTTGCCAGATGAGTGGTTGGAATCCAGCCATAATTCCCACTCTTCTGGCCCACCTTCCCATCTCCTGACTGTCCTGGAGACTCTGGTCCCCAAGCTATTGCACTTTACAGTCTAGCTGTTAACACAGATTTCAATCAGCAGTGGTTTATGGTCATGCTCTGAGCTGTAAACTCAGATGGCTCAGGCGGAGACACATGATTGTTCGGTTCTTCTGCAGAGGAAATTAAGACCTGTGCTAGAGAGGCAATGTGGATGGTGTGGAGAAGAGGGAGTCATACCACCTTAATCACTTCAGCATGCTTCTCTGCAGCTTTTCTGGAGAGAGACCAGCTTTGAAGCTTGGCTATTTCAAAAATATGGCAGCAATGAACAAATGGAAAGAAAAAAAAAGTCTAGCAAACACTCCTGTAATTTTTATGTATTAAGAGAACACTTAGGGATCCTTGGATGCAAAGGTGGTCTTGGCCCATGTTTTAGTGGCTCAAACAGTTTAGCAGGTACTGTGGCATACTTCTGAAAGACTTCTCTGATGTATTTTGAAGTTCCTCTTTCTAGACCTAAGGGCTCCTCTCTATAAAGCCAGCTTGCCTTTGTTACTTTTGAGTGGCATTGGAATCCCTGAAGAGCCCTGCAGTCTCATTATTGTTTCTACAAACAACCTATGTCAACAACTCTGGACAAGAGATGATGCTCCCCCAGGCAGCAGTGCCTCTCACAGCTGGCTAGCCAGTTATGTCTCTAGTCACTGCCCTCTCTTGTCTGTAGGTCGCTGCAGGTGAGGAAGAAGGAGATTGTTCAAAGCCCTGAGAACCCTCGAAAGCAGTTGCAGGGTCAAGACGTTTGTGGTGATGCTGCAGGTCACTCCAGTGATTCCAGTAAAGCTTTGATAGCACTTGCTATCAGTGGACCTGAGCCATATCAGAGTCTAAGCAGAGCAGACCAAACCAGCAGCTGTTACCTTTCTGCTTATGTAAGCATCTCCCACCTAAAATATGTCCTGGCTTTCATAGGACTTTGTCAATTTTTTTCACTTCCCATGGTGGAATTCACTGGATTGATTTCAGCCTGTGTGAAGCCAGTAAGAGAGATCATCCCTTAAAATCTAAAGCAAATGTGGTAGCCTACATTTACTTTAAACTACATTTTGAGCAACCTTTGGCAGCAGTTTCTCATAAGCTGTTACTTCATGTGCTGATGACCAAATTACAGGGTTTTGCTTAGGATAAATAGGTTGGCTATACATTAATGATTTAAGGATGAAATATGAAATTGCTTTTTGCTGCATCTGTTTCCCTTTGCATTACAGCAGCTAGCCAAATGTCACCAGATCAGAACCAAGTATTTCTTTCTGGCAAACTGTGCAGCACACAGCGCAGCGCACTATTGAACTGCTGAGAATCATTTAGAGGCTGCATCATTCTGTGTGTAATGGAATCACAAACTAGCACTGAAAGGTTAAAAGGTGGTAGTAGTTTTCCAGAAGAAATAAACTTCTCTGGATATTTCCCAGGATGTTTTTTTAAGACAAAAAAAAATATGTCCATAAATGCTAATAATTATTAAGTAAGCATCACTCCAAGCTCCTGTGTACTGCTGCAGTGTCAGCAGTGCATGACTACCATAATACCTGAACATTTGGAAGAGGATGGAGACTTTAGTTTGCCCCACAGGGAAGGTTCATTGCTGTTGTCAGAGAAGTCAGTTGTGGCAGAAGGGACATTTCACCGTGCAGGTGAACAACGGTCGGTCAGGCTCCAGCACATGGTAGGTAAGGACTACATTAAAGGTGTGTCACAGATACATCCCAGTCATGTAATTTCTTCATTTGAATGTTCCTTCTTCAAGGACCATGGTGAAGACTCGGCATCCAGGCTGATTTGAAGTGTTCCCTGTAAGAAGCACTGTGGATGGTGTTGCACCTCCTATGTTTTTCCAGTCTGATATTCCATTGCAAGTAGTCTGAGGGAGTAAGTCAAACCCCTCAGTATCAACATCCAGTTTTAGTGAGTAATACTTCCTCTGTTAGATACTTTCAGCTGCTGGCTCTCTGCAGCTTGGGGGACTTCTTGAGGTAGAGGTCACATGAGTTGCTTTGCACCAAAATTAATCCTTCTTCAGTGATTATTTTCTAACTCCTTTTTAAACTCATTTATGTGTTTGGCCTCAGCATCAGCCCATGGAGACAAGTTCAGTAATACAATTATGTGCTGTGTGGAGTATAATTTCCTTCTGCTTGTTTTAAGACCTTCTGTCTGCTTGTTCTTCTTTGTCCTTGCAAGAAATCTTGAACCCTTGCTTCTTGGTTTGGACCTTCCTCTCATAGAATGCTTAGATCTGTCATACTCAAGAGGGAGACTCCTGATGGGATTTTTTTTAAACCATGATGCCTTTGCTGTTTGTCAGAGAATATTTGAGACAGTCTTAGAGTGCTTGCTATCTCAAGTGCTTGCATATACAAGGACCTGCAGGAGACCTGTGAGCTTCTTGAACAGCAGCTAGAGACCAGACAAGATATGCCAAGTGCCAAAAATGGCAGATTTTGGTGATATCATCTCCCTGTCTTAAAGTCTGTTTAGTCTCTTAACTGTGTTGAAGCCATTTCTTACTGCTGACCAGCACTGCCACCTCTCCTTTCCATTTACAGTAGTGGTAAAATGGGTGTGAGAAGAAGTTACCTCTGCACTTACCTTTCTTTGTGGGAGGACCACGTGTGGTTATACCATCACAGGGCTTTACTGTGGTCATGAGTGAGGAGAAATGCTCAAGTGAACCACTGTCACTCGCTCACTGGATAGTTGTGGCACTTCTGTTTCTGCTGGATTGCTGTCTGAAAAACAAAAGTGATTGAGTAAACTGCAGGCACTTACTTTGGACAACATTTTAGCAGGTATCCTGCTGGGACCTCTTGGGTTTAATGATTTAGTTAATTACTGATCTGTTCCTGTTTTACTCCTTGATGGAACATTGAATTGTCAAACACTTGCAGCACCAGTGGGAACCTTTTCTGTGTTGTCAATGGATTTGATCATTGGTTTTGGTGAACATTTGTAGTCATAAAGCCTCATCACTGTGGGGGGTTTCTTGTAACACAAACGTGCTGGCTTCTTGTCAACATAGTTTACCACAGGCACTCAAGCCAGTACTGCTGTTATGTGTTCTGAAAAACTGGCAACTGTTGCTTGCAGCAACATAATTAGAGTCATCTAAGAGGCTTTTGGACAAAGTACTCTCTGGAGCAGGTGGTGAGCAATGCACAGAGAGCAGTGGATCTCAGTATAGGAAGGACATGGACATGATGGAGCAGGTCCAGAGCAGGAGCACCTCTGCTACAAAGACAGACTGAGGGAGCTGAGGTTTTTCAGCCTAGAAAAGTGGAGGCCCTGGGGAGATCTAGCAGCAGCCTTCCACTACCTGAAGGGGGCTAAAAGAAGGATGGAGAGAGACTGTTTTCAGAGGGCTGCAGTGACACGACAAGGGGCATTGGCTTCACACTAGAGAAGAGCAGATTTAGAATGGATGTTAGGAACAAGTTATTGACTAAGAGGGTGGTGGAAGACTGGAACAGGTTGCTCAGGGAGTTGGCTGGGGCCCCATCCCTGGGGATATTCAAAGTAAGGCTCGACAGGGCTCCGAGCACCTGATCTAGTTCAGAATGTCCCTGCTGACTGCAGAGGGGGTTGGACCGGATGACCTTTGGATGTCCCTCCCCACTCAGACCATTCTGTGATTCTATGATCTGTGCTCAGGCCTTTCTGCTCAACATACCTGACAATCTGCTGCCTTTGTGTTCTTGGTTTAATTTCCTCTCCTCTGATTTCCTTTTTCAGGCCACGATGTAGGGAGCCTTTTCCACATGGCAGGCGACTTGGGAAGAGCGATGGAAACCTTAGTGACGGTCATGACCGACGACAAGGCGTTAGAATAAGCAAGATGTGTTTTACAACTTCAGGCCTCCCGCATGGGTTTTATAATATTCATACTACAAAGAGGATTAGACTGTAAGAGTTTACAAGAGAACAAATCTATATTTTTGTGAAAGGTAGTGGTACTATACTGTAGATTTCAGTAGTTTCCTAAGTCTGTTACCGTTTTGTTAACAATGGCAGGTTTCACACGTCTATGCAATTGTACAAAGAAAACAAAAACATGGTCAAGAGAACTACATGTAAAAAAAAATTATATATATATATATATATATAAAAAAATTAATCCTGATAGCTCAATAACTTGCCATTTCTTTATATGGAACGCATTTCGGGTTGTTTAAAACAAAGAAACAAAGAAACAAAGAAAAATCAATTTCTAACAGTTATAACTGAAAGATTGTAAACTAAAGTGTGCTTTATAAAAAGAATTGTTTATAGAAACCCCCTGAAAAAAAAAAAACTTAAAAAAACAAACAAAAAAAAATTATCAATCCTGAGGCAGTGCATTTTGTTTGGTATCATTTCAGCTCTGTAACTGCATCAGAGATATATTCATGTTCTGTGTTCTTTTCCTTGCCTAGCAAAAAGAAAAACCGAACAAAAAAAGTCTTTTCTGCAGTGACATCAAAGCTACCAACTTGCATTTCTTATTGGTTTTGTCTGACTAGGGCTGGCTTGAAAAAGGAGGAAAAAAAGAGAGAGAATAAAATAAGGTCCTGAACTTGTAGCAAAGGCAGTAAAATTAAGAGTTACACAAAACCTCACAGCTAGTTTGCAATAATTGTATGGAAGAGCACATTACATGACAGAGCCTGCAAAAAAATAGATATTAATCAGATTCAAAAAGAACCTAAAAAAAGAAAAACCCAGAAGAAAGAAGGAAAGGAAAGAATTTAATGACCATCCTATGTGACAGAACTTCCCTCTGCTAACTGAATTTCTGAATGCTACTAGTCAAGGAACATAGAAATTGCCTTACTGGATTAAACCTGTGGGCCTCAGTGTCCAATACGCTGCTGGCTATGGCCAGCAGCCAGTGCTTCAGCAGGAGCTGGGTACAGCTCTCCACCCAGCCACTGCTCAAATCATCCTTGCTGCAGAGGAGAGGAAAAAAAAAAGAAGAGGTTCCCTCCTGTCCCCCTGTAGGGATCAGCTTCTGACCCGAAGCACAAAGAGGTTGCTCACAGAGCATCTTCGCTTGTCCAGCTTCCAGTGCTGTTAACAAGCATGAAGCTGCTCGACCTCTGAAAACTAAACCCAGAGCTTTCTGTGTCTCAGCCTGCTACAGCAGCCAGTCCCAAGGAGCTGTGACGCTGCCAGCAACCTTTGGGAAAGGCTGCAGAAGGGTTACTGCTGTTTCTGCGCGCGTATGGTGATCAGGTGAAGGTAGCCACACTGCTCCACGAGGTATTTATCTCCAAAACAAAGGCCCTGCTCCTTTTCCCTTCCCTGTTTCTCTCGCTGAGTAATCCCACACAATTAACAGCAACGTGAGAAAGAGAGGAACCGATAGCAAAGGAGATTAGCCAGCTCAACTGCAGCTCCTGCCAGGTAGGTTTGGGTAACGAGGTGCTGTCAGCAAAAGCTTTACCACTTGATTTTCTTAACCAGCTTTTAATTTTACCTTAGAATAGGTAGAACCACACCATCTGACTTTATATTGCAAGAGTGAAAAATAAAAACAAACAAACAAATCTGTTACCTCTTCTTGTATGAAGTGTAATTAAATCTGGGAGAGATTTTATTTTGAATGCTAGTTTTAACATTGAACATGGCTAGTCATGCTATTTCTACCTCACTTTGGTTTTTGTGGTGTTCTTGACAAACAAACGACAATGTTCCATCATCAATCACCACCTGTCCATTGTGTGACCCAGGTCTCATTGTTTCAGAGAGCACCAATGATGATAATCATGGACAACAAAAAAAAAACCACAGAAGTACAATCCTCTGCTTTCCTGCTAAAGACATTTTTGTTTAACACTTTATTACCATAGGAACCCTATTTCTCTGGTTTGGGTTGGTTAATCAGAATGTTTAAATGGAGATCTGGGATGAGTTTCCTCTTTTGTTTTTGTTTTTTTTTTTCCCCTTTATTCTTTAAACTTGCTAAAAAAGGAGAAGAAAAAAAAAGGAGGGGAGAAAAATGGATTGCACGGTTGTATTGATCAGGGTTTTTGTTTTGTTTTACTTTCTAGATCTTAGTTTTGGAGTGAGTCTATAAAAAAAATTAATATTTAAGAAGTTGAAAGCTTTATTGCTGCTTTTTTTTTTTTTAAGCTTAATTTGGGGAATTATTTCCTATTCCTTAATAACAACGAAGTATTAAACTGCAAAACATAACCAGTGTAGTTGAATGACATAAATACCATACAGCATGTTAATTCATTGTTACTCAGTACTGGTTTATATCTTGGATACCATAATATATTGTGTTTTAACACCCAACACTGTAACATTTACTAATTATTTTTATAAACTTATGTTTTACTGCATTTTTTTTTTCTCCACAACATACCAAATTTCACCAAATATATGCCTTACTATTGTATTATATACTGCTTTACTGTGTATATCAATAAAGCACGCAATTATGTTATAAAAAGGTGCAGTGGGGGGTTTTTTTGTGGCTCAGGTTCAGCAGTTGCCCAGTACATCTTCACCCTGGCAAGTCCACACTGCTGTGGGGTCGGCCAGGTGGGGGTCTTAGAATCACAGAGTCATAGAATCAGTCAGGGTTGGAAGGGACCACAAGGATCATCTAGTTCCAACCCCCCTGCCATGGGGGACACACCCTACCTTAGATAAGGCTGAGTTGGTCTCATCTTCCAGGCAACCAGCAACAGAACATGGGGACACAGTCTCAAGTTATGCCAGGGGAAGTCTAGGCTGGATGTTAGGAGGAAGTTCTTCCCAGAGAGAGTGACTGGCATTGGAATGGGCTGCGCAGGGAGGTGGCGGAATTGCCATCGCTGGAGGTGTTGGAGAAAAGCCTGGCTGAGGCACTTAGTGCCTTGGTCTAGTTGACTGGACAGGGCTGGGTGATAGGTTGGATGATCTTGGAGGTCTCGTCCAACCTGGTTGATTCTATGATTCTGAGTGCCAAATCTCACACCTTGGTGCATTGGCTCCCTCTTTAGCAGGCAGGGTGCCTGTGGCAGCACTCAGGATTTAACTGGATGAGAAAAAGCAGTTCTCCCTGCTTTGGAGCGACCTGGGGCTTTTTAGGCTGGAGAAGAGAAGGCTGAGAAAGGATCTAATAAATGGCTATAAATATCTGAAGGATGAGTGTCAAGAAGGAAGGGACAGGGGCAGCCTCTGCTCAGTTATGTCCTGTGATAGTATAAGGGGCAAAGGATGTAAACGACAGCACAGTAAGTTCCACTTCAACATGAGGAGAATCTTCTTTAAGGGTCACAGAACACTGCAGCAGGCTTCCCAGGGAGGTTGTGGAGTCTCCTTCTCTGAAGACTTGGAAGACTCCTCTGGATGTCTTCCTGTGTGACCTGCACTGGTCCTTCTTAGTCAGGGCAGTTGGACTCTGAGCTTCAGAGGTCCTTTCCAACCCTTAACATCCTGTGATCCCCTGCTGAGGGTATGAACCTCCCATTTTTATGCTCCCCAAGCTTTTCAGAGATTGCCAGCCCCATGCTTTCTGCATTGTCACAGCAGGAAGCCTCAGGTCAGCCTTCACTGATCAATCCAGCACTTGATGGACTCCTTGTCACCCTGTGTAATGCTAGGGAAAAAAAAACCTCTCTTCCCTAGGGCTTTGGGAAGTGTATGTCCCTATCAGAGAGGCCAGTTACACTTGTTCTGTCTCATAGATAACAACCATGCTTAGGTTTTGATACCCAGACTCCATTCAGTTGCCTCATGATGGTTGAGCTACCTTTAGGTGGTAGAAATAATATAATGAAAGACAATTTTCAGTAAAAGCAAAGCCAAATTATGTTTGTCTGTGATGCTGGTCATGCAGTGAGGGAGGAGGTGGAAATGTTCTCATTTTACTCACTAGAGGAAATAAATATGCATCCTACATTTACTCTCCCAGACTTGAGTTACTCTGAATTCCCTCCTACATAAATGAATCAGCTGTACTGAAATCTCCTTGGAAGGTTATGCAATCCACAAAACACAGCAGTCACCAGTGACAAGAAGACTCCTGTTTAATTCAATTAAGCAAGAGGGAGGATAGCTTTCTCCCTATCAATAACCCAGGAGTAGCTGCACATGAGGAGACACTGTTTGGGTCTGATGTCTGGCCATCAGCCAGCTTGTGGATTGTCTTTGCTAAACACCTAATGAACTGGAACATCACAAAAGGGCACATGGGCGGAGGAGCAGTCGCATGCTGCCTCATCCCTTCAATGTGCTAGAAGGGGCAGGGAAGGCAAAAGCCAACATACACATTTCCCAACTTGCTTCCATGAACCTAGAGTTGTCACAGGCCAGTCCAAACCCTGCTCCTGCAAATAGCACTCTGTAGGCTGCCCATTGCCTCTCACAAGCTTCACCTCAGCCAGTGCTAGCTGGATGGCACAACATGTGAACAGCTTCTGTCCTGAATGCTGCAGCTCTTCCAAGCAGTGTATGCAGCCTGATGGCCAGCTTCACTGGACACCCTCAGTCCTGCAACCCTGATTTATGACTCCTGACAACACATCAGCAGAAGCTAGTATCTCTGACTGGCCTTTAAGAATATTTTCCTTATATGTTTAGGCTAATATCCTCATTTTAAGGGACAGGCTATAGACTGTTCAGTGTGTTTCCTTTTTTCTCTGGGCAGAGAGGAAGATTAGTTCTCTTAAACTCTGGCTTCTCTGCTCTCTGCTGCCACTTACCCATAGAATTCAGTCTCTCTCTCCTCTACCTTTCTGCTAGATATAAAGACAGAAGGAAAAACTGAGTGCCTTCTAGCCAGTCCAGCTGAACTGGGGGTTGGGAGTTTCCCTCAAGCTTCCATACTGAGGCTACACATCTCTCATGCTCCCTGCTGTCAGTCACAGACACAGATGTTCACTGCTGGTTCTCCACCTCACAGTCACTGCCTGCCGCCTCTCAACACAGAAAATGCCACTCAGCCCAACCCAAAGCTTGCCAGGACAATTCAGGAACCCAGCACCCTCCCTGCATGTCCTGCAGGGCTGTGAAAGCACCCCAACACTGTGTGGGCAGCAATTCTGCTCTGCTGCAGTGATGGAGCAGGAGAAATAGGGAGAGGGACATCTGACAAGGTGGGGAAAGAAGGAAAGCAATGATCTGTAAGATGTAAAGCAGCTCTCAGTATGAGTAATTCACTTCATGGTTGGCTTGCTGCAGAGCCTCCTCTGGCTGGACGTGCATAGCAGAGGCAGCAGGAAGTGCATTTCCAAGCCTGCCTACATGCAACCAGCTTGCACTCTCCCTGTGACAGTGTCAAAGCACTGTGCTGCTTCCTACACTGCCACTTGCACCTCAAGTTCCCCTGTAACTACAAAAACACTACCAGCAATGTGTGAGGCTGGGGCTGCACTTCTGACACCACAAACAGGGACATAATTTACCCCTCCTTGCGAAAATGCAGCAACAGCAGGAGGAGCAGGAGCAGCAGCAGCCTGGTGCCCAGGCCCACACTGGTGGGTTAGCAATACACCCAGGCCCAGGGGGCACGTCACTGACTATGACCTATTTCAGTTGCCCATGGGCACATCTGTGGAGTCAGGTTGAAATCCAATGAATCATCCCCTTCTCCATTCAGATTTCACTCAAATATTTCATGGGAAATTTGTTTCAGCTCATTAGCTGAAATCTATCTCTTTATCTGTCAATCAGCTATCAAAATGGTAGATGAAAGCCTGTGAAGTCACTGGTCAAATGGCAGCATGTCAACCCCAGCACCCAATAAGGCAACTTATCACAAAGTGCCATATACTAATGCTAGAAAAGTGGGAATCATGAGACCAGCTAAAGTGTAGCACTTGCCTACATGAAGCCTTGGAAGCTGTTAATGCTGCTTACCAGCTGAAGGTGATTATAGCACCTGTCTGGTAGTTCACAGTACTGAAAACTTGGTTTAAAAGCTGTTGTGGCTAAGGGAGTGATGAGAGATGTAGCTACAGAAGTGCTGGAAGGTAGGAGATCCCTGTCGAGGGATCTAGAGAGGCTGGATGGGTAGGCAAAGGCCAAAGGGATGAGATTTAACAAGGCCAAGAGCAGGGTTCTACACTTTGGCCACAACAACCCCAAGCAGCACCACAGGCTGGAGACAGAGTGACTGAAGAGCAGCCAGGCAGAAAGGGACCTGGGCAGCCTATTCTGGTGCCACCCTCACTGTAAAGTTTCTCCTCGTGTTGAGAGGAAACCTTCTATGCTCTGGGTTGTAGCCATGGCTCCTTGTCTTATTGCTGCTGACCAGCAAACAGAGATTGGCCTCATCCGCTTGACACCCACCCCTCAGATATTTGTACAGAGTGACCAGATCCCCTCTCAGTCTTCTCCAGACTAAACTGTTCCAGGGCTCTCAGTTTCTCCTCACAGGGGAGATGCTCAAGTGCCCCACTCATCCTTGTAGTTCTCTGCTGGACTCTCTCTCCAGCAGGTCCCTGTCTCTCTTGAACTGGGGAGGCCAAAATTGGACACATATTGTATTGGACACGAATTGTGTGGTCTCACCAGGGCAGAGTAGAGGAGGAAGGTCTTCCAGGGCACATTGTTTAGTTATAAAGGCAAGGAGGAGCTAAATTTATCACTTTATCAGGATGTAAAAAGATGGTCTGAGCCATCACAGATGGACTTACCACTTCTGCAAGCTTTTCTGCCATGTAGCTGCCATCAGCATTTCACTTCTTCCAGCCACTGCTCTGTTGCATGCAAGGGAGAATTGTTTCTTGCTCACCGCCAGAATGGTGCTCACACCTCAAGAGAAGAACTTTCTCTTCAGACTGGAAAGCAGGCAATTAAGTGATGGTCAGCTAATCTGTGAGGAAATGTGATCCAGCTGGGAAGCACAGCAGTGGCAAAGGCTCCTTGTGAGGCAGGACAGGCCTTGTATGTTCATTCAGGGGACAAGAGAGGGATGGTGAAACCCCACAGCACGTTATGGGAGTAGAGTTGTTCTGTGTGTAAGGAGATTTACACAGGCGTATCTTCATACATGGACAATGTTACACCAGGACACGAGGTTAGGGCACACAGCAGGTGGTACACCCCAAAATGATTAAAACAGTTCAATGCCTGCAGACCTGCTGTTAAGTTTGCACTGTGCAGAGATGCCCTTATTGATGATCTATGGCAGGGCTAGCACTTAATCAAAAAAATACCATCATGAGAGGGTTTTTAACTTCTGCAGCAGGATGATTTTCAGTTGTGCCTCATTCATCAGACAAATGGCTTTATTCTAACACTGATGTAGGAGATACTTCTTTTGCCTAAAAGATTAATGGCAGTTGCCAGTATAATTCCCTGCTGCATCCCACAGTGAAGCTTTACATAAAAGCTGCAACCAGCTGCAGGTGATAAGACATGAGAGTAGTTGGGGATTGTTCCTACCAACTGCAACTATGGGACTGAAATCATGCTCTTGAGAAAAATATTAGGTACATGAGAATAAATGCTAAATTCATGGACATACACAGCCATCACAGAAATATTCTGCTTGGAAAAGACCCTCAGGATCATCAAGTTCAATCAACAACCTGACTCTACAAGCTTCACCCTAAATCATATCCCCAAGCACCACATCCAAATGACTTTTAAAGACCGCCAGGGTTGGTGACTCCACCACCTCCCTGGGCAGCCCATTCCAATGCCTGTCCACTCTTGCTGGGAATTTTTTTTTCCTGATGTCCAGTCTAAACCTATCCAGTCACAGCTTGAGGTCATTCCCTCTTGGCCTATCATTAATTACCACCAGCAGCAGCCTCTCCATAACTTCCTTTCAGGTAGCCGTAGACAACAATGAGGTCTCCCCTCAGCCCTCTCTGTTTCAAACTAACCATCCTCAGCTCCTTCAGTCACTCCTCATAAGATTTATAACTGAACACAGTACTCAAAGTGTGGCTTCACCAGGGGACAATCACCTCCCTACTCCTGCTGACACAGCATTTCAAATCCAAGCCAGGATGCCACTGGCTTTCTTTGCCACCTGGGCACACTGTTTGCTCATATTCAGCTGCTTGTCAGTTAGAACCCCCATATCCCTTTCTGCCAGACAGCTCTCCAGCCACACTGCCCCAGACCTGTAGCGTTGCTTGGGGTTGTTGTGGCCCAAGTGCCAGATCTGGCATTTGGCCTTGTTAAAGTTCATCCCATTAACACTGGCTCGTCCATCCAATCTATCCAAGTCCCTCTGTAGAGCCTCCCTACCCTCCTGAAGATTAACACTGCCACCTAATTTGATGCCATCTGTGAACTTACTGATGACACACTCTATGTATTCATCAAGGTCATCAATAAAGATGTTAAACAGAAGCGGTTCCAGACAAACATGCAGCTAACACAGAGAGAGGCATGAAACACCCTGTTTTTCCTCATGCACATGCACACATTTCTGCACACACAAGCCCTTTCTATGCAGTTAAAAAAAAATCAGAAATCAGTTGTGTCAAAACAGCCAAACCTTGCCAGTTAATTCAGCTCTATTCCAAACTGTAACAGCCCGTGTTTTACAGCCCCGGAGCAGTATTTTACTCAGCAGTTGCTGAAGCTCCTTCAAGAGTTTTGATTCTTAAAGGAAAGTGGCCACAAGCACATTGGCTCCATGGAGTGTCTGCTTTTGTTGTTCCTCTGAAACACCTGGCAGATCTGGCACAGCCTCCCAGCCTTGGCAGAAAGTAATAGAGTCATTAAGCCTATAACTTAGCTTCCTTCATCTTTCTTTTTTGTCCACCTCTTTTTCTTTATTTAACCTCACTGGCAAGAACAAAGCCTTCCTTCAGCCAGATCCTGTAGGCTGGCAAATGCCACTAAGCCTTTCAGGAACTTATTGTGCATGTACTGTATTCTGCCTGGTTTTTGCTGGCTTCCACTTCTATGTTAAAGAAAGTTGTGAGACCAAACAATACATGAGGGAAAAAGACCACTTGCTCAGTCTTAGAATTGCATGTACCCCTTGCATGTACCCCTTGCATGTACCCCTATCCAGCCCAGGAGTTCCCTATGTTCTTACTGCAAAGCCACAATGCCTGCAGGCTTTTATCAGGTGCTGGCAGCACTGTAGGTAGAACTCCCTACCCTTCTCCTTTTTGAGATACAAAGATTCCTTAGAAGTTCCCCAACATTTAGGTTGCACTTCCTTTCTCAACAAAAAAATGTTGATTTCTACTTTGCAGTCACTCATTTTTGCTTCTGATGTCCTGGACTCAACCACCCATGGACACTGGCAGCTCCTCCACTGTGGTGCTGCGCACCTGAAACCCCTTCTTGTTCAACCTCAGCTATACCACACTCAGACATTTTCCTCTCCCACCCAGGCTGCCTGTCCCCTTCCTTTACTCATCTCTATTGCACATTGGCCCCAAGCTTCAGACCTGAATGCAATGGAGAGGGATAGTGTCCCAGCCCTCCACCTGCCCCGTAATGCCAACCTTGCCTCCCAACAGATTCCACTATTCAGTGGCAAGGATGCCCTGTTCTTACCACACTACTGCCCAAGCTGTTGCCAAAATGCCCTACCCCATTTTGAGCTCTTTACCATGAGGCCCACACCATGGAGCTATGTGTGCCGCAGCTTCATTTTCTTTTCCCCTTGTGCTGCTGCCTTTAACAAGAGCCATGAACCACAGCTGGTCACAGCCCCAACCCAGGGAGTGCTGCTTTCCAGCGCAACAAATTTGCTTAATGCTCCATGCTGTCTTTCCTTCAGTGTGCTGAGGGTTTTTTTCCCCTCCACTAATTTCCCTACTGAGCCTCATTTTTTCGTGCTTCATTAACATTTTCCTTTGTGCCACTTCTAATATATAGCTTTACTTACAGAGCTGGCTCTCCCCCTCCAGCCCCAGTCTTCCATTCCCACTGAGCTCTCTGCTTGCTTAGACCTAGGAAAGTGGCTGCATAGCTGCCATTTAGGCCTGGAGTCCTGCCTATGTTCCTCTATCACAGAATCACAGAAACATTCAGTTTGGAAAAGACCCCCAGGATCATCAGATCCAGCTGATATAAGGTTCAATATCCCCAAGCAGCACATCCAAACGACCCTTAAACACATCCAGGGTTGGTGACTCAACCACCTCCTTAGGCAGCTCATTCCAGTGCCTGACCACTCCTGCTGTGAAAAAAAATTCTTAATATCCAGTCTAAACCTACCCAGTCGCAGCTTGAGGCCATTCGCTCTTGTTCTGTCACTACCTCTGAGAAGAGACCAGCAGCAGCCTCTCCACCATGTCCTTTCAGGTAGCTGTAAGACAGTAATGAGGTCTCCCCTTAGCCTCCTCTTTTCCACACTAAACATAGATTCACAGAATCAGAATTGGCAGGGACCACAAGGATCACCTAGTTCCAACCCCCCCCCCGACATGGGCAGGGACACCCTAACCTAGATCAGGCTGGACACAGCCTCATCCAGCCTGGCCTTAAACACCTCCAGGGATGGGGCCTCAACCACCTCCCTGGGCAACCCATTCCAGCCTCTCATCACTCTCATGCTGAAAAACTTCCTCCTCAAGTCCATTCTGAACCTACCCACCTCCAGCTTTGCTCTATTGCCCCTAGTCCTGATAGCCTAAAAAGTTCCTCCCCAGCTTTTCTGTAAACATCCCCTTAGCATCTTGGACTGCAGTTTCTGACTTTTCTTCTCTCAATGTCTCTCTAGCCCTGAGTGAATCAAAGCTTTCTCTTTCGTAAATGACACCTTTGAGGAGAGATTCCTTTCTTCTACTGCACTGATGCAGCAGATGATTAAAAATCCTTGCAGGAAGACATGCTGGTTCTCCTTTATTTGTTCTGGGGGGGGAGGTTGACTTTTTTTTCTGTTTCTTGGGGGATTTTTAAGAACAGGAGTTGTCTGCTGGAATTTGTGCCAAAGATGGTCCACACACCCAACAAGGCTGCAAAGCCCTTTTAAGTCATGACTGAGAGCCCAAGAGGCTCTGACTTCAAAGAGGGATCTGCAAACTGTGCAGCTTATGTCCTGTGCAGGAAATTCACCAAAGTTTCCTCTGTTTATTTTAAAAAGATAAACTGTCAAAGTCATTATCCAGTGTGCTTGTGGAGAGCTGAACCTCAGAGAATCACGCCACCCACACTTAAATGGCTTACTTGTGGCTGAAGCCATCCAATTTCAAGTATGTTTTCTAGGAAGCCAGGCATTGCACCTACGTGATTTTGCTGCTTATTTACCTCTCAGCACCGAGGGAGTTGAGGAGGTTGTGATCCCTGGGCAGGTGAAGCCCACAGTGAGAAGCCCAGCTGGCTAAATATCAGGAATTAGCAGCACTCTGCACTCACTCCAAGGCAGTGGCTGTTGCTATGGGCACCAGAGCAGCAAATGACAATGACATTAAGGCAGACTAAAGGGGAAAAGGTGAAATAGGATCTCTCCATTTCACTTTGAATATGGCTCCAAATTAACTGTGGTGAGTAATTACCTGTGAAAAAAGTAGTAGTGATGATTCTGTAGTTTAGAAGGAGAATCTTTGAGCAGAGAGCTGCAGGAGACAACTTTGATTTTGTCTGCTGTGAAAGAGTATTTTTTCCTTAGTATGAGAAAAAACATGGCTGGGAAGTAGCTCACACCACTTAGTGGTGCAATCTTGTGCTTTATAAGGAGAAGCTGAGAGACCCGGGGCTGTTTAGTCTGGAGAAGAGAAGACTGAGAGGGGATCTAATTAATAAGCATCTGAGGGCTGAATGTCAAGAAGGAAGGGAAAGCCTCTGCTCATTTGTACCCTGGGATAGGACAAGGGGCAATGGATGTAAACTACAGCACAGGAAGTTCCACCTCAACATGAGGAAGAACTTCCTGACTGTAAGGGTGACAGAGCACTGGAACAAGGTGTCCAGAGAGGTTATGGAGTCTCTTTCTCTGGGAGGCTTTCAAGGCCTGTCTGAATGTGCTCCTGTGTGACCTGTGCTAGATTCTATGGTCCTGCTCTGGCAGTGGGGGTTGGACTCCATGATCTTCAGAGGTCTATTTCAGCTCCTAACATCCTGTGATCCTGGGATCCTAGAAGAGATCTGTTTCATTATGGTGTGCACTGCTTGGTATTATTTTCTCCAGACTGTTGACTTGAGTGGCCTTGCCATCCATTCCTCCCAGCCTCAAGGGAATGTTTCTGTTTCCACAGAAAATGGAACATTTACTCATCTCCCCCATATAGAATTTTTCTTCAGTTGCATTCTAAGCATGATCACAGCACTTTGATCCTTGCCTAGCATCTGCAGGGTAACTTTTCTGACTTTCATCCAGTTTACACAAATTATTTAACTTTTTTTTCTTTTTGCCTTCAGCCACAAAGCACTCAACTGCCACAAAGAGCCAGCTGAGCATAGCACAGGCTGCCAGCCTCCTATGGCAGGAAAAGAGCATGAGGTTGCCTGTTAAGGAAGGATTAACATTAACAAGGCTACTCATTGCCCTACTGCTTCCTGGCTGCGAATGACTGATGATGATGTTGCAGCTTGGGATCTTGCCTTTCATTCACCTTCCTACAGCATCTTTTCTGCCAGGCAGTTAATGCTGTGAACTGGCTGCCACTCATCTAGCAAGGGTCACACACATGCTTTACCTCTTAGGAACCTATATACCAGAATAGCTTTTCCCCCTGTTGGGCTGAAGCTGTTCAAGAGCTGCTTTCTTTTTCCTCACTTCCTTTGCACTGCTTTGAGTTATTTAAAAAACAACAAAGAAAAGAACAGCACAGAAGTGAGTCATCCCAAAAGAGTCTGTGGACCAGAGGAGGCTCAGTGAAAAAGCTCCTTGCTTCTCTCATTGTGCACAGTGCCATATCCCAGAGCCAAAGCTTTGTAGCTGCCCTAGTATCTTCAGTAACACCTTAAAGGACAGTCTGTGTGGGACTGTACAGAGGGTAACAGCAGAACTTACAGCTTCAGTGTAGTGTGAGGCTTCTGGCATTAAAAAACCTTCTTCTTTTCTCTGGGGAAGGAGTTTTAACCTAAGTTAATGATGATGCCTAAATCTGGCATCTAAGTCTCCTTACAGTCTCTTCCTTACAGACTCTTTCTTATAGACTTCTCCTAAGTCTCTTCCTTATAGAAGGAAGGCCACTTCAGTTAGGGCTAATTCCTTTCTCTTTTTCCTTCCCTACCCCTTCATTTTACTCTGGAACCATGAGAACAGTGGTCCTGAGCTGCCAGTGGATGATCAGGGACCACTATATCCTATTGGCACTGCCAGAACAAATCTATGGTGGTGAATCAGCTCAGCTTCACAGAATTTGTTGTGTGCACTAAGTGCCACTGTGAGCAAGCTGTGCCTCTGCCAGGTCACACAACTATTGCACCAGAGTGTGTGGACACCCATGGCCTCAGAAACAGTGATGAAATGTGTCTAGCCTGAATTTCTGCAGCACCCATTTCTGATTCAATAGGGCTGTCAGGGGGTAACAAACAGGGAGTTGCTTGGAGCCATGACTTAGATGGTCATTTAAAAAGCCCTAAGACTGTGACAGACAGAGCTGCATCTTTTTCAGTGTCATTACTGTATGAGAATCTGAGAAATCCTGTGAGAGAGATTCATTATGTACAGCACATTATCCTGTGACATGGAGAAGAGACATGGGATCGTTCCCAAAATATTCTTCCCCACTGATAAATTGCAGCAAGCAGGTTTGAAGCTGCACAGTGTGAAGGATAACCTACTTAGGATGAACATGTGCACAATGCTATCAGCAATACTGATGCAGTTACCAGACCTCATGACAGGTCTGAGGAAATGGTTATACCATATCACAATCTGCAGAGGCACAAGGGAGCTGGTACCCTCAAAACAAAGCTGCCTTGCAATTCCTCCAGGATGGGCTTTTTCCTCTGCTCCAGGACATTTGCTCATCGCAGCCTTCCTCTTCCCACATGGTCTGACTATAAGAAAAGAGGGGAAGATAGCCTTTAGAAGGGTGCAAGAGATCTGATGTGCAAGACAGCTGGAGAGGCATTTTTCAGGATGTCAGGTAGTGATAGGACTAGAGGGAATGGATCCAAGCTAGAAATAGGTAGATTCAGACTGGATGTTAGGAAGAAGTTCCTCACCATGAGGGTCTTGAGACCCTGGAATGGATTGTCCAGGGAGGTGGCCAAAACCCATTCCTGGAAGTGTTTAAGGCCAAGTTGGACAAGGCTCTAGACAGCCTAATCTAGTGTGAGGTGTCCCTGCCCATGACAGGGGAGGTTTGAACTAGATGATCCTTGTGGTCCCTTCCAACCCTGACTGATTCTATGTGACAGCACCTGCAGAGCTCCTCTTGATCAGCCACCGCACAGGGAGATGGCACAATGGGACTGGGGCCACTTCTTGTGGGAGGGTGAGACTTTGGGCATCTCTGAAGTCAGGCTAGAGAGCAGCCTCCAGCTAGGCCAGACATTTGCAGATGGGAATTCAAATCCATTCATCTTGATAGTGCCTAGTGTTAAGTAGGGGATGAGGAGGATGCACAGGGACAGCAAAAGGGCATGAGGGCAGCACACCAGTCAGGATAGCTCACACATGGGTCCAGGCACTCCAGACATCATTGAAAAGTGGCATAGGTGGTGGGGCACCTCATTCAGTAGCCTACACATAGCAGAGCCTTCTTTAAGGCAGAAATAGTTTGATTTATGAAAGGCTCGTGTGGGGCTTTCCTGGCTGAGGCAGGAGCACCAGTTTACTGATGTTTTCCAAAGCACTCATCCGTTAATGGGCAATTTCCCCATCCTTCCCTGAGCTCCACAGCCCTCTGCTAAGCTCTGCTGCACTTCGCTTCTGTAAGCACAAACCAGAATTTTAATTTGAAGTGCTCGATGGTGCCATGGGTTTCACTTCAGTTGTTCTTACAGCTGCAAGACCTCAGGTTGTACACCATGCTTCAGCAAAGGCAAGGAACAGCACCACAAGGAGCAAACCACTTGACATTTGAAATTTCTCCTCTAAACTAAAGGAAAGAAAGAAGGAAAGGGGAGGGAGGGGTGGGGGGAATGGAGGAAAGAAGCTCTAAGACTATAGGAGCTAACAAAACAGCCATGAAACATATCTGTGCCCCCCTACAGGAAATATTTAATATGATGCATAGGTATGATGCTGTCCTGGTCTAGCATGTGAAAGCACAAATGCTCACTCTAGATGCAGCCATAGGTGCTAATCAAACCTGCCTGCACACGGGGCAGATTCTCTTTAGTCACAGCTAAGCAAACAACAAATCTTCCTCTCTTCTGCAGCCAGCTCAGTGCCTTCACTGTCCTTCGGTGATTGCACTGCGGTCTGCAAAGCAGTTAAGGGGCACACAGGTGTCTGAAAGCAGCAAGGGTTATACATAAATGTATATATCTAATCAAACTTTTATTAACCCCTGGCCTTCCAGCTCAAGAGGACACGGTTGAACCAGTCATGATTTGTAACGGCTGCAGCCTCTTGACTGATTAGAAAGTCATTTGCAAACGACTCCCGATTTCCTGCAAGGGCTTTCATGATGTGTCAGCATTTGCTGGGGGCACCCAGGCAGCTTTGCAGCCCATGCTGAGCACGCAGCCGCTTGCCAGCCATTTGCTGCCTGGAGGGGATGCCCGTGGGTAGCGGCAGGACCAGCCACACAGGGCTGAGCAGCACCCTCACTACCTACACACGGGCCCTCTGGCCACAAAAGGAAAGTATTTGTCACAGAGAGGTGACAGCTGGAAAGTCCTTGCTTTAGGTTGTGTGCACGACTTTGTTACCTGCCAGCACAGCAGGGCACTGAGCTGCACAGGGAACAGTCCCTGATGCCACTCTCATGCCACAGAACATTAGAGGTTGGAAGGGACCCCCAGAGGTCATCGAGCCCACCCCCCCCCGCCCCGTGCCAAAAGCAGGATCACCTAGATTAGTCTGTGCAGGAACACATCCAGCAGGGCTCTGAAAGTCTCCCGAGAAGATGGGAATATCCTCTGAAATCAGGGCTTATTGCTCCTGCTGCCAGGCTGGAGAGCTGCAGCACACATCACTGCAAACAAAACAGAACACAGCAGCCTTTTATTTCTTAAGCAGGCACATAACAAGCAACTCCATATCCCAAATATTAGCCAGCTGCACAAAAAACCTCAGACCTTCAGATCTCCAAACTGTTTCTGTTCCTTTTTATTTTATAGATTGATCCCCAAAGGTTACTCCAAATGGTTTGGCTCATATTTGCAAACTATCCTTTATTCAACCAGTCCCTGCCCGATTCTGCCCGCCCTGGGGGCTGCTTCTTATTCAACCCAAACTCCTCTCCTCCACCCCAGGATCTTCAGGGTTCTCCCTACTCCATTCCTTCTTTCAAGTCTCCCAGCCCTACAAGGTGCTACCTTTTGGGTGCCATGGGGAAGCAGCCTCGTCCTCCCCTGGAGGGCACAGCATATCAGCTCTGCTGTGGGAGGAGCACTGGCTTCCCTGGAGGCAGCAGCTGCCTGCGAGATAGCAAAAACAGGATGGGGAGAGGGGGAAGAGAGAGAGAGGAAATGAAAGCTTAGATTCAAGTTAGCCTGTCTACATTTAGCCCATATCTGAGACTAAACTATAGCAGTTCTACCACTCAGTGACCCCTCCCTACCAGAGAAGGGGAATCAGGAGGAGACGAGACCCACAGGTTGAAATGAAAACAGATTTAGTTAAAGAGCAACATTAATACCATTGCATTAAGCAGTCCTCAAGAGCAGAAGCAGCAAGAGAAATGAAGAGCAGCTCTAATAGAAGTCTCCCCTCTCTGCAGCAGCCTTCTTGCTTTATGCGGAGTGTGATGCTAGTGGCCTAGGACACATCCATGAGCCAACACAAGTCAGCTGGCCTGGTTAACTCAGGTCTGCTAACAGCCTGCAGCCCATGGCTGGCCTCTGATTTTGTTCCAGCAAAACCAGGACACTCAGAGACCAGTATGCTGCAACACATACTACATGCTGTCTCACACCTTGGCCTCCAAAACGGTGGCTCACATAGGCATGGAAGGCTTTCTGCCACAGACCTTGTCTTGGTTATAGCTCAGTACTTTTGGTCACTGCTGCTTTCTACTTTTTGTGACTTCTGGCCTTTCTCCCAATGCTTTACCATCCTCCAGTAGCCTTGTTCATCCCTCCACTTGTTTTGTTAGCAGTTCAAAAGAGACAGGGACCTGCTGGAAAGAATCCAGCAGAGAGACACAGGCATGACTGAGGGGACTTGAGCATCTGCCCTATGGAGAGAAACTGAGAGCAGCCCTGGGGCTGGTTTAGCCTGGAGGAGAGAAGAATGAGAGGATTTCTGCTCAATGTGCACAAATATCTGAGGGGTAGGTGTCAAGTGGAGGGGGCCAAGCTCTTCTTGGTGGTCTGCAGTGATAAGACAAGGAGCAATGGCTACCCCAACATGAGGAAAAATTTCTTCACAGTGAGAGTGACAGAGTACTGGAACAGGCTGCCCAGAGAGGTTGTGGAGTCTCCTTCTCTGGAGACTTTCAAAATCTGCCTGGATGCATTCCCGTGTGAACTACCCTAGGGGATCCTGCCTTGGCAAGGAAGTTAGGCTTGATCTCTGGAGGCCCCTTCCAATCTCTGAAGTTCTCTGACTCTGATTCTTCATAAAAGCAACATTGCCTATTGCTCCCCACCTCACACTGTACCCAGAAAACTGAAATTTACCTTCCAAGTCCTGCAAACTCTCAACTACCCTCTCTCCACCATCTAGTGTCACCAACTTGGTAGGAAAGTAGCTCCTGTTCTGCTTTCCACCCCACAACATCAGCACAATGAAACT
The DNA here is from genome assembly GCF_015220805.1 of Pogoniulus pusillus. Taxonomy (NCBI): domain Eukaryota; kingdom Metazoa; phylum Chordata; class Aves; order Piciformes; family Lybiidae; genus Pogoniulus; species Pogoniulus pusillus. Next base: position 27,576,580 of record NC_087275.1, read on the forward strand.
TGCCAGCATGCTTCAGTGGACAGTGACGAAGCACATCTAACACAGCTGGAAGGAACAGTGTGAAGCCTGAGCCCTTGGCCTGAGCTAGCATTTGCCATGGGCTTTGAGCGCAGAACAAGCTCACAGTGGCTCAGAGGCCCTGGTGCAGTGTTTGCACCACCTGAATTTCCTAGCAAGTGCCTTCTGTGGAAAAACATAGGTTTGTGTGAATCAACTCTGCAGTTCAAAAAAGAAATGGGCAGAAACATCAGCTAGATTTTGCCTTATTCAGGAAGGCAGAACACAGGTCACTGGTGCACAGCAGGTAGATGTACCAAACACACTCTTCTATTACCGGTGGACGAAGGCAAGTGCAAACAATCCAATGTCCTGTCTTATTTTCTGTGTCTCTCTTTGTGACGCTGATAGAGGGAATCCAAACCTTTCTGAGCAGGCAGTGCCTATCTGCAGCAGGCAGGCAATTTCTAAATGTATTAGCAGCAGAGTCAATAGAGAAATAGCAGTCCAGCATATCATCCAATTTTCAAATGTAAATACCCAGACCACTTTTAATTTGAAGGACTACAGCAGGGAATAAAATGAACTCTGGGAAGTACACACAGCAGTGACCTCTGGTCACAATGCATCACCTTCAGGCATGCCTGTTATTTTTTCCCCACTGGCTGCTATGCCACAGTGAAGGGGCAGACTGGTGGTCTTGCATGTGAAGAGAAGGCTGAGACATTAAACAGCCCCACCATACAATAAAGAGGAAAGTGATGCTTCTGCCTGCTCACAAGTTGCTCCTAAGGCTGCAAGCAAGCCCACACTGCAGACACACACAGCACCCAGTGCATGGCTGGAAGGCAGGAGGCTTTAAAGACAGTGCAGGAGGTTGGCAACAGCAATGTTTTACTTTTCTCTGGAGACCCTTTATGTTCCCCACCTTTGGACTCACAAGTGGGACTGCCTCAGTGTTTCAGGCCCATAAACAGCACTGATAAGGCAGTTATAGGCAGAGTAAGACACAGGATGAAGCATCTGCCTCCCTCCACTGCAACTGCAAGGCAACAAACCTTGAGGGGATTCTGCAGAGGAGAGAGAGGACAGGGAGGGAGGAATAATGCTTCTAGGAAAAGCCCCTTTGGGGTTTGCCAGTGTAACTGAGAGCAAAATTGTCCTCGTCTCTGTCACCGTTGTAGGGCTGATGAAGCGAGGCCTCTTACAATCTTATCTCCAGCAGCACACACCAGCTTGTGGCGAATCCCTGAGAGAAGAGGACATGCTGCAGCTGCAGCCCAGCAACAGCAAACAGCCAGGTTGTGAAACTGTCCTCACCCTTGCTAAGCACTGGGCTTCTCCTGCCAGCCATACACCCCAAGGGAATGGCAGCCTTTGCCCTTCTGAGGCAGAGAAATGGGTCAAGGCAGGCAGAGACAAATCAGTCTATTCAGAGGAGGACACCAAGCAGACTGTGTCTTGTGTGAAGCCACCAGTCTCCACTGAACACAGTGGGAACAGGCAGGTTTAGCCTGACAAAGTGAGTTCAGCCCAGGGCTACTCATCCTACTTCGTGCTTTCCTTACTCCCTTTCTAAACCACTGGTAGAGGTTTGGGTGGTGTGCATGAGGGGGGGGAAGATGCCCTGGAGGTGGAAAGTGTCAGTCTATTAGACTGGAAAGGTCACCTTTTCAACACACAACAGCCCATTAAAAAGATAAAACAATTCTGGAAATGATGAGCATCTGCTTTAGAGCCCACCACTTCCCAAGGTGAACCTGGCATACTGGTAGAGTTGAGATATCACTGGGTGAGGAGATGTTGCTTTGGGAAAACACCTGCAGTGCCAAGAGGGCTGGCTGAGACCCTCCCGGCCATCAACTTCCACATCTGGGCTGTGTATAAAGGCTGAGTTTGCCTTTCTGCAGGCACTGTGTCACAGCAGGTTCCACAGAGCACAGGGAGGTGCAGGTATTTTCATACCTGTGGTATAACAGGAGTGGTGTTGTAGCCAAGACCATCCAAGCATGCCAACAAGGCAAGGTTTGCAATATCCTTCATTACAGTGTGTGGTCAAGCTGGAAATAACACAGACAAGATTTCAGGCACACACAACTTTTAAGCTTGTTTGCTAGTCTGTGCTTATTGTCATTGTTTTTTCCTCTAGACCAATGAAAAATACACTGGAGAGAAGAAGTGAGACACCAGAGAGAAACGATGGATGTGCTAAGATTTCCCATAAGCCCAGTGCTGACATGAAAAGGAGCTCCCCTGTGCTTATGGGGGGCCTTATGCTGAGCCCTTGGGATATTGCTTCAGCAGCATTTGGGACCCCCTCAGCAGTCCCAGGCAGTGTTAGCAGTGCAAAACTGGGGTGAAGCTGCAGCCAAGGCACAGAGCAGCAGGAAAGCACTGAGAAAACAAACAAACCACGAGTAAAATCAAAGCAAGAACAAAACCAAACACACAAACAAAACCCAAAAACCAAACAACAAGACCACCACCACATGACAAAAAAAAAAGGAGTAGAGTAAGAGCAGGATCCAGAAATGGGAGTTGTTACAAGTCTGCTTTTTGCCCCCAGATTTTTCTCTCCCATCTAGATTGGAAGTTTGGCCCCTCATGTTTGATGTTAATTCATGATGCGACATGCTGAGGCCCCTCTGAGATCAGCTGTTTTGTATAGTGCGTTCCCTACCTTGCGAGTACTGACTCACTGCACTAGCCATGCTAGATTGTTTCACAGGAGGAAGAGAAGGGAGGGAATAACCTGGTGAAGCCCACCGGGATTACAGCAGTGGGTGTGCTCCACCTACTGGCTGCTGCCAACGCATTGAGCAGCAGCGTTCTTGCAGCCAACCAAACCAGCACCTGAGGTTGCTACCCTCTTGGCTTTCTTACATTTGGAGAGATGCCAGGGGAAAGATGAAAGGAAAAAAATGAAGAACAGAGGAGAGTGGGGAAAAAACAAACAAACAAAAAAAAAAAAAAAAAAAACCAAACCACGAGGGCTGCATGACAGAAGAAAAAGAAAGTGAAGGAAACACAGCTCTTCTCGTTTAAAAAAGAGATGCTTCAAGCATATATAAACTTGCAGCAGTCTTGGCCATATAAAGTCATTTTGATTGATTTCAAACCCCCTAGAATAGAGTTCTTTGCATGCTGTGCCCCACTTATGATCGATGCCAACGGGGTTTACATCTAAGCCAGCCAAGGACACAACCCAGGTTACTGTCTGGTTCCCTTGGCTGTCACTGCCTTCCTTCCGAGGCTTTGGGGCCAGGCAGGGCAAAAGGGCTAACCTTCCTGGGCTCTTCCCTGCCCTGTGTCTTCTCTGCTAATTTGCTAAATGAGATGGGTGGGAAGAACTTATATATGTCTATAAATATCTGAGGGGTGGGTGTCAAGTGGACGGGGCCAAGCTCTTTTTGGTAGTCAGAAGCAATAGGACAAGGAGCAATGGATATAAAGTGGAGCATGGAGGGTTTCACCTCAACACGAGAAGAAACTTCTTTACAGTGAGAGTGACGGAGCACTGGGGCGGGCTGCCCAGAGAGGTTGTGGAGTCTCCTTCTCTGGAGACATTCAAAACCCACCTGGATGCATTGCTCCGTGGAGTACACTAGGGGATACTGCTTGGCAGGGAGGTTGGACTTGATGATCTCTGGAGGTCCCTTCCAACCTCTAATGTTCTGTGATTCTGCATCTTCTCTCCCAGTTAGAGCAGCTGCTCCTACTGTCCTTACAACATGGAATGGCCACACTTTTGTTTCCCTTGATAGCAAACCAAATTTTGACATCTAAGGACACAACCCAAGTATCTGCTTCCTTTGGCTGTCACTGCTCTGGGGCCAGGCAGGGCAAAAGGGCTAACTCCCTCGGGCTCCTGCCTGCCCTGTGTCTTCTGCATCTTCTCTCCCAGTTAGAGCAGCTGCTCCTACTGTCCTTACAACATGGAATGGCCACACTTTTGTTTCCCTTGATAGCAAACCAAATTTTGACATCTAAGGACACAACCCAAGTATCTGCTTCCTTTGGCTGTCACTGCTCTGGGGCCAGGCAGGGCAAAAGGGCTAACTCCCTCGGGCTCCTGCCTGCCCTGTGTCTTCTGCATCTTCTCTCCCAGTTAGAACAGCTGCTCCTACTGTCCTTATGAATGTGGAGCGGCCACACAGATTGAGCCTTTTCACCTACAATTTCCATTTGAAACCAAGGGATTGCATACAGTCATAACTGAGTCCTACAGAATCATAGAATTATCAGGGCTAGAAAGGATCTCAAGGATCATCTATCTTTGCCATGGGCAAAGGCACCTCACACTACATCAGGTTGCTCAGAGCCACATCCAGCCTGGCCTGAAAAACATCCAGAGATGGGACTTCCACCAAGTCCCTGCGCAACCTGTTCCAGTATCTCACCACCCTCACTGTGAAGAACTCCTTCCTAACATCCAGTCTGAATCTACCCACTTCCAGAGTCTTACTTGTGAGAGAGGGCTGTCATCAACCAAGACAGCCAAGAAGCTCATTTCTGCCAACATCTACTTTTAAAATGCTTAAGCACACGGCTGCACGCACATAGTCAGGTACTGCCGCACTTGAACTGTCCAGCTGCACAGTCCCTCTGCTGCAGCATTACACTAATGAGCATGTATAGCCCTGGGCTTGCTGTTGTTCTGTCCAAACAACTTTAAGCATTGCTATAGCAAGACTGGTCCATCTGTATCCAGCCATACAGACCCATGTGAAGCTGTTCAGATCCCTGTTGTCCTTGAAAGCCTCGTGTAAAGCAATCGCCCAGCTTGTTTGTGACAGAGCAGTAACTAACCACAGGTTAATGCAATAACAGTAGCATTTAATATCTCAGAGGACAGCATCTGAGTGGATTTCAGCCCTGTCCTGAACATGGATGTTACCAGTGGATTGTAATTTGTCCGTGCAGCTGCTCCCTTCTATGATCTTTGCCAATATTGCAGAAATGCATTAAAGCTATGGAAGAGTTGTGGGCTTATGAAGTGCACTCCTGCAACCATTTCCTTGTCCTTGTTATTAATCCACTGCATTTTTTTTCCCCCATCGTTCTGTATCAAGTCTGTCTCCTGCTAAAAAAAGAGTTGCTTCCTTTTTCACTTTAGCTGGCTTTGACAGAGCCATACTAATTTGTAATCAGGTTGAGGCTATGACACTGTTCAAGTGCATGCAAAATATGAAGCATACAGGGGAAAGAAGGAGATGTAGACAGAAAGGGAAAGGTGAGCTGAACAAAGTCACCCTTTCTGATGTTACATTCCATTTCATGCACTGGTGCACAAAGGGACACAAAGGGGCACAGGGGAACGTGTTTGGTTGGGGAGACACTGCTTCCAGCCAAAAAAACTGCTTTGCTTTACCTCAGCAGGACAGGTTGAGAGGAGGAAGAGACAACAAGGCCAGCCAGGGAATGAAAGAAGAACTAGTGGAGACCAAGGGCATGGCTGAGGGTAGAGACACAATGGAGATGCAAGTGAGGAAGCAAGGAAGGGAGGTAAAACAATATTGTAGGAAAAAGAATGAAAACATCAAGAGAAGGAAAAAGTAAGGGAAGAAAAGATCATAAAGAGCATAGAGGGAGAAAGAGAATTGGCAATTTGTGGCACAACTTTGATTGTTGCTGGCTGCAGCTGCCACTCAGGCATGCAGGAGTGAGCAGCCTGGAAGACTCATCATCCCAACCAGCTGTGCATGGGATCTGAAACTACCAAAAACTATACTGCAGCACCCTGAAGTTGTTCTTTTTCCTGTAATCTGGCATGGCCTGAGTAAAAACAGACAAGGTTTTTGCTTTTGCTCTGGCACTGTTCTATTAAAGCCTCCCAATCTTCTTCAAGGAAGCTCGGAATACCTCAGTCTCTCTCCTCTCTGCTGCTTCTTTGTAGGAAGCCTTAAAGGTGTCTATCCCATGAGATCCCAAGATGTTCTTTATTGCAGAGGGCCTATAATAAGTAAATGGAGTTTTATTTCTTCTCACTTTAAGAAAGGACCAAAACTCAACATGAGCTGGCAGCGAGTGCACACAGCCCAGACAGCAACCATGTCCTGGGCTGCATTAAGAGCAGCGTGGCCAGCAGGGCAAGGGAGGAGATTCTCCCTCTGCTCTCATCAGACCCCACCTGGAGTACTGTGTGCAGTTCTGGAGTCCCCAACACAAGAAAGACATGGAATTGTTGGAGCTAGTCCAGAGGAGGGCCACAAAGACGCTCAGAGGGCTGGAGCAGCTCTGCTAAGAGAGCTGGGACTCTTCAGTCTGGAGAAGTGAAGGCTTCGAGGAGACCTTGTAGTGACCTTCTGTGCTGGTTTGAGGCTAACTGGAATATTTTAACGAGAAGAATTAGATTACAGGCTGTGAAAAGGAAACAATGGTGATGTCTACTTCACTCATAGGCGTGCTGAGATGTATAAAAACAAGGACAGAAACATAGATAAGACAGTGTCTAGCTGTCAGAGTCATGTCTGTGGGGTTTTTTTCCTCCCTGGGATCCTGCTGCTCTGCCTAGATCTGGGTGACCCAACTAATCATTCTGCTTTTAACCTCCCCTTGTTGATCCTCACAGCTCACCTTGCACATAAGGCAGACTCTGGGATAAGGTAGAGGCATGGAAACCCCTAACTTCCTTGTCATCTTTTTTGGCATCTCACCTCAGATCTCTCCAGGTTCATCATGTGAGATTTATGGGGATTAATCTGGTTATTCCTGAGGGGAGGGAAAGAGGGTGGAAGGGTGGTTGGGAGCCCCTCCTGGGGACTCTGATTTCTGGGCAGGGTATTGTGTTACTGTGTTACTTTTAACTTGTATACTTCTGTATATAGCTGTATGTATTTGTGATATATTTTAAATAACTGCTTGTATATTGTGCTAAGCTGTAAATGAAGTCCAGGAATGAAGCTCAGCTGGTAGTCCAGTCTGGGTGATTTCATAAGAGCAGGACAGGGTGGGTAACTCCTAAACCATCAAACTTTCCAGTACCTGAAGGGGGCCAATAAGAAGGCTGGAAAGGGACTATTTACAAGGTCTTCTAATGACAAGACAAGGGGCAACGTGTTTAAACTGGAAAAGGGGAGATTTAAACTAAATGTTAGGAAAGGGGTCTTTGCACAGGGAGGGTGGTGAAACACTGGCACAGGTTGCCCAGGGAGGTTGTGGATGCTTCCTCCCTTGAAGTGTTCAAAGCTAGCTTGGATGAGGCCTTGAGCAACCTGTTCTAGCAGGAGGTGTCCCTGCCTATGGCAGGTGGTTGGAACTAGATGATCTTTGGCATTCTATGATTCTATGAAATACGGTGGCCTTTTTCTCTGACAAATGCCCAAGGTTGTTATGCAATGGCAATTTTCTTTCAGCTGCCCTCAGGGCAAATACCTCCCTGTTTTGCCACCAATGTGAAATGTCCGATTATGCTTGAGTTAGTACACCCAGCTCTACTGTATTAAAATTGTAATACAAGGGCACTGAGACTGAGCATTATCAACTATTAATGACTTTCTCTTTGTCTTTTTGTTAAAAAACGTGATCTTACTTGTCACTTAAAGGCAGAAATAGAATTCAAAGCTATTGATTGCAAACCCTTTTCTTCTACAAAGAAAGCTAATAGGAAACACTGACCGACAGCAGCCTGATTTATGTTGCAGCTCTCTTTGTTTCTCTCCCTTGCAAAGAGGTTTCAGCAGGGATTAGAGCTTTACAGTGCAGAAGTGTTTTCCAGATAAGCTAAGGCAGGATTTGAGGTTTGACAGTCTGTATCAAAGCCTTCTTCCTGTTTAGACAGCACGTGCAGAGCTTTGGAAGGTCTCAGCATCAACCCAGCTGAGCTCCTGCCACACCAGTGGACATTCAGTGTGGACAGCCACAATGGTGCTCAGCTGCAGCACAACACCTACCTATAAGGGCCTTCTGCATGACTCTGGATCCAGCCAGGTGGTTGCTGCTGACAGGCACATGTATAAACAAACAGATCTCTCCAGTGACCTCCAGACACTAGAGTAAGCCATCAATGGCTCGGCATCCTGGTGCCCCCAGCAGCCAACTGGCAGACCCTTTGGTATCTTCCTGACTCTGAGGCCACTCACTCTATTCTTCAGATGTTCCAGCTTGATGCTTGCTGCTGGCACATGCACCTTCAACATACTCCCACAGTGCCCTACAGGCATGTGAGCGCTGAGACTTCTGAGTTCCACTGCAACTACTGCCACTCAGACACACAGACTCCTCATGTGTACACGGGAAAGTGGTCAGGAAGGAGGCTGAATGAGAGAACAGGGACAGACTTCACTGACTAGGTGTAGGGCAGTGCCAGACAAGTGTGGTGCCTAGCAACTTGTATATACAACCACACCTTTTTATCCCTTCCCACTCCGATTTCCTCCACAAACTGCCTCATTCTTTTGCTTCCAAGTCCTGTGTTTCACATAGGGAGTGACTGGGGCAGGGAGCTTGAAAGCCTTTCTTTTGACCCATGCCAATGGACCTCCCCCTCTGGCTGTGGGGCTGGGATAGCCTGGGGAGGGGAAAGGCTCCCCTTATCATGTGCCTTTGTCCTCCCTCATGTCCAGGGACACTAGTCCTTGATCCAGTGCAACCAAGTTGTCATCTGTTCAACATAACCCAATTCTATTCATTCAGTCTTGAGAAGAGAAGGCTGAGAGGGGATCTCATCAACATCTATGAATACCTGAGAGATGCCAGGCTCCTTTTGGTGGTGCCCAGTGATAGAACAAGGAACAATAGGTACAAGCTAGAACACAGGAGATTCCACCTCAACACAAAGAGACTCTTCTTTAGGGTGAGGCTGACAGAGCAGTGCAACATGCTGCCCAGAGAGGTTGTGGAATCTTCTTTGGAAGCTTTCAAAACCCACCTGGATACCTTCTTGTATCACCTGCCCTGGGTGATTCTGCTTTGGCAGAGGGGTTGGACTTGACGATCTCCAGAGTTCCCTTCCAACTCCTGGCATTCTGCTATTCTGCAATGCCATCACCTTCAGCAGTTGCCTTCACATACCACCAACGTGTCTTGGAAGCAGGAAAACACATACCTGGGACAAGAAAAAGTAAACACTTCCAAAATGGAGAAGGATAAAAGAGGCATGAGGAGACAGGATATAAGCAGAAGGCAGGATGAGCTGAAAGGTGGCTGGCCTCGATCTGCTGCTCACAGAAAGGAGGCAGAGGACAAGGAGGCAAACAGAATGGGCAGGAAAGCAAACAGGAGCCTAATAAATCTGACAAGAAGAATAATGTGGTCTGCAGGACTGATATTTTCATCTGCAAATACATGGAAACATGCAGTGAAGGAGAATGTGAAAAATAAGAAAGTGGAAAAAGAAATACACATTAAATGAGGCAGTGGATTCAAATGTGGAAATACAACAGCACATAACTGAGAGGACCTGTGTGAAACAATCCAATTACACTGAAGTTACATTTTCCAGGAACTCAGAGACAAAGAGAACTGTATCTAAAAGACATAACTTACAAAAAACTCAGTGTGACTCCAGTTTACTGAGTGCAAAGTGAAAACTAACCTTTATTTGGGAAGACATACAGCTGGAAAGTTCTCCATCAGTTACAATATTATATCCACTCTGCAGGAGCTGGTAGAAGCATCTATAGAAATACTCACAGCAGGGCAGTCACGTGGTGAGCAGGGAGAAACACCCTACTCTGGCTCATGGATAGAGACACCTTCTACTAGACCAGGTTGCTCAAAGCCTTAGCACTGTCTCCCATGACATCCTAGTGAGCAAGCTCATGAAGTGTGGGATGGAAGAGCAGACAGTGAGGTGGAATAGGAACTGGTTACAGGATAGAATTCAAAGAGTGGTGATCAATGGTGCCAGGTCCACTTGGAGAGCTGTAACCAGTGGAGTGCCCCAGGAATCAGTACTGGGTCCAGTCCTGTTCAATATTTTCATCAATGGTATTGATGAGAGGACAGAGTCTGCTCAGCAAGTTTACTGATGACACCAAACTACGAGGCTTGGCTGATACAACTGAAGGCTGTGTGCCCATCCAGTGAGACCAGGACAGACTGGAGAGCTGGGCACAGAGGAACCAAAGGAGGTTCAACAAGGACAAGTGCAGAGTCCTGCATCTGGGGAGGAATAATCAACTGTACCATACAGGCTGGGAGGTGATCTGCTGGAGAGCAGTCCTGTGGAGAGGGACCTGAGAGCGCTGGTGGATAACAAGTTCCCCATGGCACAGCAGTGTGCCCTTGTGGCCAAGAAGGCCAATGGCATCCTGGGGTGTATTAGGAGGAGTGTGTCCAGCAGATCAAGTGAGGTTTTCTTTCTCTTCTACTCTGCTCTGGTGAGACCTCATCTTGAGTACTGCATTCAGTTTTGGGTTCCCAAGTTTAAGAGGGACAGGGATCTGCTGGAGAGGGTCCAGAGGAGGGCTAAAAGGATGATTAGGGGACAGGAGCACTGCCTGATGAGGAGAGGCTGATGGACCTGAGGCTGCTTAGTCAGCAGAAGAGAAGACTGAAAGGGGATCTAGTAAACGTTTATAAATATCTGAGGGCTGGAGGTCAGGAGGAGGGGGACAGGCTCTGCTCACTTGCTCCCTGGGATAGGACAAGGAGCAATGGATGTAAGCTGCAGCACAGGAGCTTCCACCTCAACACAAAGAGGAACTTCTTTACTGCAAAAGTCACAGAGCACTGGAACAGGCTCCCCAGAGAGGCTGTGGAGTCTCCTTCTCTTGAGACTTCCAAGGCCGGTGTGGATGTGTTCCTCTGTGACCTGAGCTGGATTGTATGGTCCTGCTCTGGCAGGGAGGTTAGGCTCAAGGATCTCTTTGAGTCCCTTTCAACTCCTGACATCATGTGATCCATCTAGCCCAGCCTTGGAACACTTCCAGGGACGGAGCATTGCTCTTTCTGCTCTGAAACTTCCTTTCATTATCCACTTTAACCTTTGGCAGCTATTAAAATGAAGTGCTGGCAAATAACCATTCTCTTTAATTCTTATCCTAGATTCCATTTTTTTTTAATAAATAATGTGAATTTTTAATCTCTTAAATTTTTATTTCCATTCTTCCAGCTCCAGTCCTGAAAACAATTCTCTCCTACCTTCTCCGTCACATATCGCTAGAGAAAGAAGAAAAACCTCAACTTATGACTGAACAATTTTCACAACCAACAGACCTGGAGAGGTTAAAAGAAGAGCATGATAGACCAGAAGATGACACTCTTGCCGAGAGAGAATCCAAGACATCTATTAGAAAAATACTAACAGCTCCACACTTTCAGGATAGAGGTTAAGAAGAGAACTGGATGCTAAAGGATCCACATGGGAAATGTATGAATTTAAACTCTTTTTGCAGTTACTTCTCTAGAGAGATTAATTATGAGACTGGTTCGTGTTAATTTCACCCCTTGAAGTGCAGGAAAGTGTAAACATTTAATACTGGGATTTATTGGCTGCACACTTTTTGCATACAGAAGGACCTTGTGACAAGGCAAATCTGTCTGAAATCACTGAGATTACACCGAAGGCTAAAGGAAGAATAATAATCAGTTGAAAAGTAAGCAGAGAATGGCACTGCAATCCATCTTTTAAAAACACTTGAGCAAATGTTATCTTAATGGTTTCAGTTCCCACTCTTCATTTTTCCTGACTAGCTACTCAGTAAAGCCTGTACATACCCTGCAGTGCACGTAGGTAGCTCCCTCTGTGCCTGAATCTTTGCACCATGACTTTTTCACCAGCCTCTACCCATCCAGAGTTGCATTTGCTGCCTCTCTAAACCATTAATCTACCTGCTCCCTCTGTCACTTTTGGCCATCTTTCAGTGGATGTTGCTCTTTCACTTTTCCTGGCTTTGTCATGAAACCTGTTGATAGTGCTTGTCCTGACAGTAGCCCATCAGTTTATCTGAACAAAACCATCTGAAACAAACATTGTCCTTTTTGTGTGGCAAGTGTCACTTCAATCATGGAATTAACCAGGTTGGAGAAGACCTTTGAGATCATTGAGTCCTACCTATCACATAATACCATCTAATCAACTAAACCATGGCACTAAGCACCTCATCCAGTCTCCTTTTAAAGCTGCCTCCCTGGGCAGCCCATTCCAATGCCAATCACTCTTTCTGTGAAGAACTTCTTCCTAATGTCCAGCCTAAACCTGCCCTGGCACAGCTTGAGATTGTGTCCTCTTGTTCTGTTGCTGGTTGCTTGGGAGAAGAGATCAACCTCCATCTGGCTACAACCTCCCTTCGGGCAGAGAGCGGTAAGTTCTCCCTGGAGCCTCCTCTTCTCCAGGCTGAACATCCCCCCAGCTCTCTCAGCCTTTTCTCAAAGGGCTTCTGCTCCATTTTACACAGATGACTCCTCTGAGTGCTTCCAGGGAGCTTTTAAAATCACCTACATATTTTGCCTTAGTCATATCCCAGAAGTAAGTTGAGAGCTCCGGAAAGTTAATGAAAGGTTCAGAGAAGGATCATGGTAACTGTATTCATACACACACACATACACAGAAATACCCCTGATAACAGAGGAAAAATAAGAGATGCAAATGGGTGAGAGATTGGAATGATGTTAAGAGGTCAGAAGGGATAAAGTAGCTTAGAGAAGGACTGGGGTTTGGAATTAAATTGGAGAGGCTTTTGAAATGCAAGTGATACTTGAGGAGAGGTTAAGGCTTACTGGAGAATATTTCTGAGGTGAGAATATAGCAGAATAATTAAGATCAAGTGAAGGGTAACATAATGAGATTGAACGGTGAGAAATGCTTTTTCGTTGGTGTGACTGAAGGAGTTAGTGTTATAGGAAGTTTCTGGTTATGGAGCAGCCAGTCTTAAAGATAAATTATCCCCTCCTCCCCCAGCAGAGATGTGCTAATACAGTTTTGTGGTTCAGCAACAGTTTTGTGTTGACTGTAAAGCAGTTGGTTCATAAATTCAGAAAACCCACAAAATAAGAAAAAATAAACACCAACTCACAAACACCTTTTAGCATCCTCTGAAGATAGACCTAACTATGGCTTGATTTTGTATGACCTCGAGTATCTCTAGCAGCCACTCCTGCAGCTGCCCCAACAGCACCTTTGTTTTTTTTGCCAGCCACAAACTTTATCACAATAGTAAAAAGGCTGCTTGTGGAAGTCATCTTTAAGCAGTGGTTCTGACACAATGAGGGGGTGGACAACAAGTTCTCCGTAGGACAGCAATGCTGGCAATGGGATGCTGGGAAGCATTGAGAAGAGTGTGTCCAGCAGATTGAGGCAGGTTCTTCTCCCCCTCTACTCTGTCCTAGCAAGGCTCCACCTGGAATACTGCATCCAGTTCTGGGCTCCCGATTCAAGAGAGACAGGGATCTGCTGGACAGAGTCAAACAGAGGGCTACAAGGATGATTAAGGGACTGGAACACTGCCTTATGAGGAAAGGTTGAGAGACCTGGGCCTGGTTAGTCTAGAGAGGCAAAGGCTGACAGGGATCTAATAAATGTCTATAAACATCTGAGGGCTGAGCATCAAGAAGGAAGGGGCAGAAACAGCCTCTGCTCAATTGTGCTCTGAGATATAACAAGGGGCAACAGATGTAAACTACAGCACAGGAAGTTCCACCTCAACATGAAGAAGAATTTCTTCCCTGTTCAGGTCACAAAGCACTGGAACAGGCTGCCCAGGGAGGTTGTGCAGCCCTTCTTTGGAGACTTTCAAGACTTGTCTGGATGTGTTCCTGTGCAACCTGCATTAGATTATATAGTCCCAATCCAGCAGGTGGGTTGGGTTGATGATCTCTAGAGATCCCTGCCAACCCCTAACATCCTGTGTTCCTGTGCTGTGTAGCAAAGGTGCATTGAATCCTGAGCTCCTAGCATTGGGCTGTGCTGAGCAGTGTTTTAAGGAACCTACCAAAGCCCTGGGTGTCCAAAATGCAGTGGATTTTACTGTGCATGCACTGCATAAGCATCCACACATAAGTCTCCCAGGATTTCCCTATGGAAAATATATAAATCCTCCTGCTGAAAGTAATTTTTTTTCTTGCACAAGCTGTTACAAGCTGATTTTCTGTGCATTAATGACATTTTAACTGCATTTGCTGCATCCTTGTTTTGCTGGGCTTACTAAATTATTGCCAAGAAGATGTTTATTACAGGCAATGGAATGTGAAATTTACTGAAGTCTAGAATATGATTTTGTTCCTCTGTAGCTTATGTATAGGCAAGATAATACAAAACCCCAGGGTTCAAGAGTTGCAGAGCTAATGTTTCACAGGAACAGCACACTCTTTGGGAAACTACTGTAGATATAGAACAATGCCTTTTGCCTTTACCACTCAGCACCTTCAAAATGCAGACGTTATTTTCTGATGTTGAGATACTGGAACACATACAGAGAACAGCAACAAAGGTGGTGAGAGGCCTGGAACACAGCCCTCTGAGGAGAGGCTGAGGGAGCTGGGGTTATTTAGCCTGGAGAAGAGGAAGCTCAGGGGTGGCTTAATTGCTGTCTACAACTACCTGATGGGAGGCTGTAGCCAGGTGGGGATTGGTCTCTTCTCCCAGGCAACCAGCAACAGAACAAGGGGACACAGCCTCAAGCTGTGCTGAGGGAGGTCTAGGCTGGATGTTAGGAGGAAGCTCTTGCCAGAGAGAGTGACTGGCATTAGAATGGGCTGCCCAGGGAGATGGTGGAGTCACCATCTCTGGAGGTATTCAAGGAAAGCCTGGATGAGACATTGAGTGCCATGGTCTAGATGACTGGACAGGGCTGGTGGTAGGTTGGACTGGGTGATCTTGGAGGTCTCTCCCAACCTGGTTGATTCTGCTATTCTACAATTTCCCTTGTGTGTTTATTTGATTTCCACCTGGGGTGGTGCTCAACCAGTGATGGGAGCAGATTCTTAAGCCCTGCTGTCACCACCAGAACTGCAACAACAAAAGTGCTGCAGTCCAGGCTACCCTGCACCCTTCGGCTAACACCCAGGCATGAGAAGTGGCACTGCCAGAGAGTACTGAGGGTACAGGGCTCCTTTTGAGACTTTGTTCACGAGCTTCTGAAACACACAGGGTCCTGCATCTGGGTCAAGGCAATCCCAAGCACAAATACAGGCTGGACAGTGACTGGCTGGAGAGCAGCTCTGAGGAGAGGGACCTGGGGGTGCTGGTGGATGAGAAGCTCAACATGAGCCAGCAGTGTGCACTTGCAGCCCAGAAGGCCAACCAGATCCTGGGCTGCATCAAGAGAAGTGTGGCCAGCAGGTCAAAGGAGGTGATTCTTCCCCTCTATTCTGCTCTGGTGAGACCCCACCTGGACTACTGCATCGAGTTCTGGAGCCCCCATTACAAGAAGGATGTGGAGGTGCTGAAGCGTGTCCAGAGGAGGGCCATGAGAATGACCAGAGGGCTGGAGCAGCTCTGCTATGAGGACAGACTGAAAGAGTTGGGGCTGTTCAGGCTGGAGGAGGCTCCCAGGTGACCTTCTTGTGACCTCTCAGTATCTGAAAGGGGCCTATGAAAAAGCTAAGGAGGGACTGTTTTGGATATCAGAGAGTGACAGGACTGGGGAGAATGGAGAAAAACTGGAGTTGGGTAGGTTCAGACTAGGTGTGAGGAGGAAGTTCTTCAGCATGAGTGGTGAGAGCCTGGAATGGGTTGTCCAGGAAGGCAGTTGAGGCCCCATCCCTGGAAGCATTTAAGGCCAGGCTGGCTGAGGTTGTGGGCAGCCTGCTCTAGGGTAGAGTGTCCCTGCCCATGGCAGGGGGGTTGGAACTAATGATCCTTATGGTCCCTTCTAACCCTGACTATGAGTCTATGAAATAAGCAGAGCCTTCTTACAGGGACATGTCATGGTGAAGACTAACTGCGGCTAATGGCATTTTCTAATCCTTTCCTGAGGTATGTCAGATGCAGAGACAGAGATTGCTATCATGTGTTTGCTTAGAGAAAAATACAACATGGCACTAAAGCAACGGCAGAATCGGTGCGCTTGCATTTCCCACTACTCAGGCTCATCATGTTTCCTTCACCATCAGGGCATAGGAGACACGTGCTGCCTGCAGTACTGATTTGCTACAGACCCCTTCCAGAGGGCATGGGATGCAGCACGTATTTCCCATTTCCTGAGTGTGTCTTTGTAAGAGTCAACAAGCCCTTGTTAACAGAAGCTGAATCGAAAGGGGAAAAAAAGAACTGTTCACTTTGCCACACATTTTTTACACATCCTTGTAATAAGTTACCCACATATGTAGAGATTTTGGTGACACCTGACAGCCCTCAGTGTTCTCTAAGGAAGGGCAGTACCATTTTGTACTAGCAAATAATACTGCAACTGACTTGGGGATGCGTGGTGGGAAAGCTGCAACTTGGAGAAGGAGCTGGGACTGCTGGTTAATAGTCAGCAGTGTGCCCAGGTGGTCATTAAAGCCAGTGGCATCCTGGCTTTTACTAGAAACACTGCGCCTAGCAGGAACAGGGTGGTGCTCATTCCCCTGTACTCAGCACTGGTGAGGCCACACCTCAAGTGCTGCAATCAGTTTTGTGCCACTCACTAGAGGAAGGATATTGAGGTGATGTACCATGCCCAGGGAGAGGCAATGAGGCTTGTGAAGGGCCTGGAGCACCTGAGGGTGCTGAGGCTGTTCAGTCTGGAGAAGAGGAGGCTGAAGGAAGACCTCATTGCTCTTTACAAATACCTGAAGGGAGGTTGGAGCAAAAAGGGGTCAGCCTCCTCTTGATGATTAGCGACAGAACTAGAGAAAATGGTTACAAGCTGCAGCAGGGGAGGTTTAGGCTGGATATTAGGAAACATTTCTTCACTGAAAGGGGTGTCAAACGTTGGAATGGTCTGCACAGGGCAATGATGGAGTCACCATCCTTGGGGATGTTCAAGCACCTGGCACTTAGGGACACGGTTTAGCATTGACCCTTCAGTGGTTCACTGAGGGTTGTACTGGATGATCTTTGAGGTCTCTTGCAACCAGATATATTCTACAGTACTAATACCTAATACCAATATTAATAACTATTATTAATCTGGCAACTAATACTGGAGCAAGACTTCACCACAGGCAGCTCACTGGAAACTTTTGGTCAAGTGAGGAAAAAAATAAACACAATTTTAGATACACAAGAGGGAGAAATGATCACAGAATCAACCAGGATGGAAAAGACCTTCGAAATCATTGAGTCCAACCTATCAACTAACACTTCTAATTAACTAAACCATGGCACTAAGTGCTTCATCCAGCCTATTTTTAAACACCTCCAGGGATGGTGACTCCATCACCTGCCTGTGCAGCCCATTCCAATGGGCAATATTCTTTCCATGAAGAATTTCTTCCTAATGTCCAGCCTAAACCTGCCTTTGCTTTTATTGACATCTGATTGGGGCCAAACACCCCTTTATCTAAATTTGCAACATGCTTATCCTGTTACATACATTGTAATGTCACCACCTGTCAGCCTGCATTGCCCTTGCTAGACTTTTAAAATGGTAATTTAATAAAGGAAGGTGATATGAATCATCAAGGAACAATCTGAATTATCATCTGTAGATAATTCATTATGCACACATTTCTTGTGAGATCCTTAAATCAGCAGGGCTTCCTAATCAGAGACTTAAAATTTCTGTCTGTAACAGCTAAAGACTTGACCCATAAATCAACAACAAGGCCAGCAGGTCCAATTCATGCTTCATATTTTTTGCCTTGTGAGAACAAGACACTTAATTACCACCAAGGTCACAGAAAGGGGAAAACCCTTGTAACACAGAGTTGGTTTTAAGAGCATCACTTCTGGCAGCTCTTTCTGAAAGCAGAGCATTTGCAAGCAGGGTATGAAACCATGGCCAGCAACACTGCTGCAGTATTGCTGTCCTAACAGTAGGCTGAACATGAGCCAGCAGTGTGCCCAGGTGGCCAAGAAAGCCAATGGCATCCTAGTCTAGATCAGTAACAACGTGGCCAGTAGGACATGGGAGGATATTCCTTCCCTGTACTCAACACTGGTCAGGCCACACCTTGAGTACTGTGTTCATCTCTGGGGCTCCTCAATTCAAGACAGATGTTGAGATACTGAAACACATACAGAGAATGGCAACAAAGGTGGTGAGAGGCCTGGAACACAAACCCTATGAGGAGAGGCTGAGGGAGCTGGGGTTGTTTAGCATGCAGAAGAGGAAGCTCAGGGGTAACCTCATTGCTGTCTACAACTACCTGAAGGGAGATTGTAGCCAGGTGGGGGTTGGTCTCTTCTCCCATGCAACCAGCAACAGAACAAGGGGACACAGTCTCCAGTTGTGCTGAGGGAGGTTTAGGCTGGATGTTAGGAGGAAGTTCTTGCCAGAGAGAGTGACTGGCATTGGAATGGGCTGCCCGGGGAGGTGGAGTCACCAACCCTGGATGCATTTGTGGGTTGTTTAGATGTGGTGCTTAGGGATAGGATTTAAGATGAATCTTGTAAAGTAGGGTTATAGGTTGGACTTGGGTGATCCTGAGGGTCTTTTCCAACTTGGATGTTTCTGTGATTCTGCCCCATTTTGACAAATGGAACTTGTAGAGGGGGGCCATCAGGGAACCAGCACTAACAGAGCCAGAAGAAAAAAAATATGCTGAGCACAGCTGTCTAAAGTACATTAGCCTACCCTACGATTTCAATCTCTTATTTTCACAAAATGACATGGATTTAGCAAGCATATAAAACTCTGCAATTTGAAAAGGAAGTAGGGGTTTATAAATCTGCACTTACCCAGCTAAGTAAATGACCTGAGTCTCAGAAGTGCTAAGCCTCTGCCAGATTTCCCCGAGGCAAACAGCACTGAAGAGCTGGTGCCTCTGAAAGCCAGCTGATAAATTTCAAGTTTTGCAAACTCTGGGCCCAAGGCTTCACTGATCAATAGCCGTCGCTCAGCTATAATGAGCTGTCTAATAGCTCCTAGTTTGGATGATGGATGCTTGTCTGATCCCAGAACAAAGATATTAGCCACCTGGCCACATTTATTGGATAGGATTCAGCAACTCAGAAGCAACTAATTAGTTCTATTAATACTCATCTGAAATAGAATTAAGGGTTTGGGTAGAGTTGTTTCTCTCTTTTTCCTTCATGCTCTTTCCGGCTGTGAATGCAAAGCACTTCACTAGGGACAGGAAATATCTGAAATCTGGTCCAGCTTTTGTGAGGGGTGGCTTAGCAAAACAGTCCCCTAAGGAGAAAGGAAGGAATCTGCTCTGCCCTCCAGGAAAAGGAGATTCTGTGGTGACTCCACTGAGGCATCCTGGCAGCTGCTGCATGAAGTAGGAATCTCCCTGTTCAAAATTTCCAAAGACTGTGCTGATATTTGAGTCCTCTTGAACTTTGCACTGGAGGATATGGTGTCTCCTTTTGTGTTTAATACAACAAAGAACATACCTTTGACAACAGCCCCATCCCTAGAGGTTTTTAAGACCAGGCTGGATGTGGCTGAGCAACCTGGTTCAGTGTGAGGTGTCTCTGCCCATGGCAGAGGGGCTGGAATCATGGAATCAACCAGGTTGGAAGAGACCTCCAAGATCATCCACTCCAACCTAGCACCCAGCCCTAGCCAGTCAACTAGACCATGGCACTAAGTGCCTCAGCCAGGCTTTTCTTGAACACTTCCAGGGATGGCAAATCCACCACCTCCTTGAGCAGCAGGAACTGGAGGATCCTTGAGGTCCCTTCCAACCCTGACAATTCTGTGATGCTGTAACTTCTGCATAGCTCTGCATTCTCTATGTGGGGATCCAGAAATCAGATAAAAGCGCAGCACTGCACTTGAGGAAGGAATGAGCCTACAGAAATTAATGGGAGGAGTGAGCAGCCCTGACAATTCTATGATTCTAATAATAATAACAATTATTTATACTAATAAGAACCATGAACTAATCTTCAAATAAAAATGCTTCAAGCTTTCAAGCATGATTAATCAAATACATTTTCACTGGTGGCAAAACCATCCCCCCAAATATTTGAGCTGAAGTTCAGCCTTGCTAAGCAACTAACTCGAATCATATCTACAACCTGGGAATGTTACAAGTGGTTTTCCAAGGTATCCTCAGATAGTGGATTTTACTCACAGTAAGGATGCATTGAAGAAATGAAGGCTGTAAACTGTGCTCCAGCTATGGAATGAGAGAGGACCGTGTGGCTATTTCAGTTTCTTCCTGGCTGCACAATGGTAATTGGATCATGTCAGATGTAAAGGGTGAGTGCCAGAAGGATGAGGCCAGACCCTGCTCAGTGATGCCCAAGGACAGGACAAGGGGCAGTGTGTGGAAGCTGAGGCATAGGAAGTTCCATGGAAACATGGAATAATTTTTTTTCCCTGTGAGGGTAAAACAGAACACTGAAGAGGCTGTCTAGGGGAGTTGTGGAGTCTCCCTTTATGGAGATACTCAAGACCCACCTGGCCACACTCCAGTGTGATCTGGCCTAGGTGATCCTGCTCTGGCAGAGGAGTTGGGCTGGATGAGCTTTTGAGGTCCCTTCCAGACCCTGACATTCTGTGATTGATTCCTGACATTTTTTACAGTTTTACAAACAAGGAGAAAGATGCAGCTGAGCATAGAGGAGCTCAGCCTAAGGAGACCCAGCCAGCACCCATGGGTGATGCTAGAGTAAATGGCAAGCCTATTGCTACCTAACTGGGGGCCACCAGGCCCCCCAGCCTTTATCCCCTTCACCATTCACCCAGTGATGCACCAGGAGTACTCACCAGTGACGACAGGAGAAGGATGCCTCTGCCCAGTTAGGCAAGCTCAGGGCTTCTGCCTTTTCTGGGGCTGATTATAAAGGGGAGTGGGCAGGGAGGGCAAAGTGGTCACACCTGGGGTGGGAGGAGACTCCAACAGAACCCAGGTGCTCTGTGTTTGGGGGGAAACGAGGGAAATGCAGTGTGAGTTGGGAAAAGGGCAAATATGGTGGAAAAGGGGAGGTGGTGCTGAATGGAGATGAAGAGGAAAAGGATAGTGATGGAGATGAAAAGAAGAAGATGGGGGGAAGGAAGGAGACAGAGAAGAAAGGAGGAAGACGGGGGCGGGGAAGAAGATGGACAGGAAAGAAAAGGAACAGTGGTGTTCCCCAGGGATCAGCACTGGGTCCAGTTTTGTTTAATATCTTTATCAACAACCTGGATGAGGGCATTGAGTGTACTCTCAGCAAGTCTGCTGATGATACAAGCTATCCAGAAAACTTGGGGGGTGGCTGACAACCTGTCAGGTTGTGCTGCCATCGAATGAGATCTGGACAGGCTGAATGCTGGATGAAGACAAACCTTATGAAGTTCAGTAAGGACAAGTGCAGGGTCCTGCATCTGGGGATGAATAACAACAGGCTGGGGGCTGCCCTGCTGTAAAACAACTCAGTGGAGAAAGATCTTGGAGTGCTGGTGGACAGCAAGTTCTGCATGGGCCAGCAATGTGACCCTGTGGCCAGAAGAGTCAATGGCAACTTGGGGTCCATCAGGAAAAAAGTGTGGCCAGCAGGGCTAGGGAGGTCCTGCCCCTCTACTGTGTCCAGGTAAGATCACACATGGAATACTGCGTCCAGTTTTAAGCTCCCCAGTTCAGGAGGGACAGAAACCTGCTGGAGACAGTCCAGCAGAGGGCCACAAGGATGACTGGAGGACTTGAGCATCTCCCCCATGGAGACAGACTGAGAGCCCTGGGGCTGTTTAGTCTGGAGAAGAGAAGACTGAGAAGAGATCTGATCAATGTATACAAGTATCTTTGTGTGAATGGGGCCAACCTCTTTTCAGTAGTCAGAAGTGATAAGACAAAGACCAACAGCTACAAACTGGAATATAGAAGGTTTTACCTCAATATGAGGAGAAACTTCTTTAAAGTGAGGGTGAGAGAGCACTGGAGCAGGCTGCCCAGGCAGACTGTGGAGTCTCCTTCTCTGGAGACTTTCAAAATCTGCCTGGATGCATTCCTGTGTGAACTACCCTAGGGGATCCTGCCTTGGCAGGGAGGTTGGACTAGATGATCTCTGGAGGTCTCTTCCAACTTCCAAAGTTCTGTGATTTTAATTCAGCATGCAACTCTGTCTGTTTTCTCCAAACCCCAAAATGAGAGATGTAAGGAGAGGGGAGATTTACTTTGGGGTTTAGTCAGTTTCAAACATGACATGCTCAGTAAACGAGTGTGTTCTGGGCTGGAAAGCAGCAATCACATCAGCAGGTAGGATTCATATCACTGTCAGATAACAGAGGGAAGATATTTGATCTTTACAAGGTACTGGCAAGTGGCTCTAGTGTTCAGAGAGTGACTGAAGAAGGCATAAATTTGTCAGGCCACTTCTTTACCTCTATGGCTGCAGTCAGCGAGAAGGCAGCCATCCAGAAGGGAGGGCTTGAAAGATTACATGCAGCACTACAAGCTGATGATGCCTGAAACTGAGCTATTCCAGGATAAATAGCTACTTTTTGGTAGCAAAGATGCATTCCTTAACATTACACTGATGTATTTATTCCTATTAGCTACCAGGAGACCATGTCAAATGCTCTACAAAGTGTCTTACATCAGGTAAAAGAGAAAAAACATAGAATCATAGAATCAGCCAGGTTGGAAGAGACCTCCAAGATCATCCAGTCCAACCTATCACCCAGCCCTAGCCCTGTACCCTCAGTACTCTCTGGCAGTGCCACTTCTCATGTCTGGGTGTTAGCTGAAGGGTGCAGGGTAGCCTGGACTGCAGCACTTGTGTTGTTGCAGTTCTGGTGGTGACAGCAGGGCTTAAGAATCTGCTCCCATCACTGGCTGAGCACCACCCCAGGTGGAAATCAAATAAGCACACAAGGGAAATCATAGAAGTGCAGAATCAACCAGGTTGGAAGAGACCTCCAAGATCACCCAGTCCAACCTACCACCAGCCCTGTCCAGTCATCTAGAGCATGGCACTAAGTGCCTCATCCAGTCTTTTCTTGAACACCTCCAGGGATGATGACTCCACCACCTCCCTGGGCAGCCCATGCCAAGGGGAAATCACTCTCTCTGTGAAGAACTTCCTCCTAACATCCAGTCTATACTTCCCCAGCACAACTGGAGACTGTGTCCCCTTGTTCTATTGCTGGATGCCTGGCAGAAGAGACCAACCTCACCTTTCTACTACCTCCCTTCAGCTAGTTGTAGAGGTTCCCCCTGAGCCTCTTCTTCTCCAGACTAAACACCCCCAGCTCCCTCAGCCTCTCCTCATAGAGTTTGTGTTCCAGACCTCTCACCAGCTTCATCGTCCTTCTCTGGACACATTTCAGCACCTCAACATCTCTCTTGAATTGAGGGGCCCAGAACTGGACACAGTACTCAAGGTGTGGCCTGTTTCTCCCTCAAGTACTAAAGTATTAAATAAGTAGTAAGTACTAAATTGATTCATGTAATTGTTTTTAGGTATGTGGTATGTTTGAATGGTAAAACCCAGATGGCTTTGTGTCACTACTACTGAGAAGTATTTCTCTTTGGGCAAGACACTGAAAACAACAAGCACAGAACTCCGTTACCTAGAAGTAGTGCTCTACAACGTAGAGAACTTGGAGCCCAAAAAGCCTAGGGGAGACCTGGGGTTTGCTGGCAGCAGTGGCAGGTCTCACTCACAGTCCCTTGGGAAGGAGGATGCTAATGGGCTGGTATCTGATTCTATGCTCCTCTTTCTCAGCCTTTGCAGTAAATCTGGACATTTTCCAGTCCCAGCACCTCTGAACACTTCCTGTAAATGCCCCACGGGCTCTGCAAGTCTTGAGTGGCTGAACATGGGGAGATAAAGTCTACTGTCTTTGTTCTGAACTTCTTCCAGGCTACCTTCAGTTCCATAGGTTAAACAAAGCAGACTCTAAAGTCAGCTGGTATTTGAATACTGCTTTTCAAGCAAGCATTGAAAGAAAAAGCAACACAAAATACAACGTTAAAGGTAGAAATCAGATGTTTTTTCTGATTGCTTAAATCATTTGAACCAGAGGGCTGTGAAATTAACAGCCTCAGGCAGGTCTGACCAAGAGGGCTGTGTGACTGATGTCAGAAGAGAGGGCACTCCCTCTCCCCCACTGCCTCGAGTAAACCTGAAATTATTCCTTTTCCTGTCCAAAAGACCTGCCTTGCTGGAATAAATAATATTTGTCACTACCAGGAAGGGATGCTGACACTTTTTTTTCCCTTATGGCTGGCATCACTTATGTATATGCAGTCAGACTATCAGACCAAGCAGACAGACTAACTCACAGAAGTAGTATCAGCACATTTGACTCGATAACACATTTTTTATCATTACATAAATAAGTCTCCTAAAAATTCCTGCTTCAGCCATCAGCAAAACGTTTACCTGCTAACAAACAACCACATCTTGCTGCTGTGCAGCATTTAGAAAGCATTAAGTCAGGTCATTAGAATTCATTAAATTTTCTTTAACATCACTGTGGGAATATTATTGCATAGGCAGGCATGCTTTGTTCTCCGTGCAGGGAACGCTCTCTGTCACCCTTCTCTCAGCAATTGCACACACAAGGAGCATCTTTGATTTTAATGAACTCAAGATTTCCCTGTAACTACTCATCTCCAGGGCTCGGAGAAAACAAACACTCAGGAACGGTGCTCGTTTGGCTGCATCGTCACAGTCTATATTGGCTATTAAAATCTCGTTCCTACAACAAGCTCTTAATAGCATTTGAGAGCCTTGCTGTTATGTCATGCACAGCTCAGAAGATGTTCAAGCCTTCTGCAAGTCTGAAGGCTTAGTCTTGCTGGTAGCAGCATCGATGATGGATCACAGAATGCTAGGAGTTGGAAGGGATCTCTAGAGATCACCTAGTCCAACATCTCTGGCAAAGCAAGATCACCTGGGCAGGCTGCATAGGAATGCATCCAGGTGGGTCTAGTAAGTCTCCACAGAAGGAGACTCCACAACCTCTCTGAGCAGTCTGTTCCAGTACTCCATCACTCTCACTATAATGAAGTTTCTCCTCATGTTGAGGTGGACCTTCCTGTGTTCTAGCTTATATCCATTGTTCCTTGTCCTATTGCCAGCTGCCACTGAGAAGAGCTTGTCCCCCTCCTCTTGACACCCACCCATCAGATATTTATAGACATTAAAAAGATCTCCTCTCTGCCTTCTCCAGACTAAACAGTCCCAGGTCTCTCAGTTTTTCTTCATAGGAGAGATGTCCAAGTCCCTTAGCCATCCTCACAGCTCTTCGTTGGATTCTCTCCAGTAGATCCTTGTCTATTCTTGAATTTGGGAGCCCAAAACTGGATACAGTATTCCAGGTGTGGTCTCACCAGGGCAGAGCAGAGTGGGATGTGAACCTGCACTTGTGTAGGATAGTAATAGCAGGAACTCTCCTGGAAAATACTGGGCTGCTGCAGCCCCCAGTAAATCCAAGGAGAGCAGTTTAGCACCACACAAAAGCACATCCTTATTTACTAACAATCATTTACCAGCTAGTCCAATTAAACTTGACAGATTGCTTATAGAGGCTTTCTGCTCAGCAGGAGCTGGACAGGTATCAGCCCACAAACTGTAACACAGCAGCAAACTGAGCAAAAGATGCCAGTGCTGTTCTCTTCATCATTTGAGCTGTAAATCATTCACAAACATTGATACAAGTCCAACAAAGGTCACAGCACATTTATATCTAGCTTTAGGTGAAAGAATACCAAAGCCTTTTTATGCTGACAATGCTCCCCAAAATTTATTATGACCTTCAGGAACCTGAAAGTATTCTGCATCACCATCATCATCTCCATGTCAGTATGCAGTATATATTCAATATTTGCTAAGCCAGAACAGAAAAACCTAACCCAAACCAACCAACCAAACAAAACAAAACCAAACCCAAAGCAACTGCAGGGATGGCAGAAATCTGATGGTACAGATTAGCTGATGAGATTTCTGAATTTCCAAATCATCCAACAGGGAAACAGCCAAAGGAGAGGAGCAGGGGGAGCAGAAAGCCTCAGCAATTATCCTGTCCAAGCTACTTATGCCTCTGGTTGCAGTACACATACAGCCACAAGCGCTTCAATAAGTGGTTAGCCCTCATTTTATCTATTCTCTCCTCCCCAGCATCATGGCTTTGAGATCACAACCAGACCTGACAAGCTTCCAGGTCTCATGTCCTTGAACCATCTGAGAGTTCACTTAAGCTTAAGTCTTGTCACCTCTTTGATACCTGAAAGCCCTCTGGAGAAGCTTGACCTGGCACCTCCATCATGGTGCTCAGCAGAGTGGGAATCATGATTTCCCCAGGTGGAGAGGACTCCATACCTCCAGAGATGTGACCTGTGACCATCTCAAATTATGATGCTGATACTTTTTGTGCCTTCACCCAGCAAACAGTACTGCACTCATTTCCATTATGTTCCTTCCTGTCATTTCTCTGGTGTATTTTATGTATACTCACTTGATTTTTCAACTTGCCCATTAGAGTGTCTGCTTAGTATGATTTAGATCTTACCTACTTCATTATTTCACCAAAGCTGGGGCTCCTGGCAATTAGTTTTAATTGTATTAAAAGCAGTTGTTCATAATAATGTATACTGTCCCAGGCTGATTGACTAGGAGAAGAGGTTATTTTTACTACACATTTAGAAAGCTTATGCTAAATCTATTTCAAGGAAGCAAATCTTGATGTGAGACAAGTCTGAGCCAGAACAATCAGGGATTTTGCTGCTCCTGGAATGGTGCAAAATCACAGGATTTTTTCTGGTCAGTGTATTTTTTATTCTCCTATTACTCTGGGTTCTTCTGTTTAGTTTGTACCTTAGCATTTAAGAATCTCTATCACTTTGTTAAATACATCTCTCCATGGATCTTTTTACTTCAAAACATGTCATTTTCTTTATACAAATATGACATTATGGTTAATAAACAAAATAACAACAAAAAATCAGGCAAGGGTGTACAGAAGGTGTAAATGGTTAAATTACATTGCTGGAAAGGTAAATGGAGACAAGAGCAGTAACAACAGTATAGTGGCGTATGTTAAAAGAGGTAACATGTGGCTAGCAAATGAATGAACTCTAATTAACATCCCCTTTCTTTGTGCTCTATGCATTTTCTTGCTTGGTACATTGCATGGCTCATTCTGCACCGGTGTTTTTCGGAGCCATTTCAAAAAGCCTTAATTTAGAGAAGAAAATACTTCATTTTAAGTAGGTGTGCCTGCTGCTTTCTGGATTAAATGCCTATCAGTCTGTTATTGTTCATGAATTCTGTTCTGGCTTTGTCTTGGAGGCAGTGAGACACAAATAATTTACACTGTCAGAACAAGCAGGCTAAGGAGAGGAATTTAACCTTTTGCTGCATTTTCTATAGCTTAGAGGTGGGTTCTTGAATATGAACTTAAATACAGCTCTCAAACCCACAAAATAAAGCCTTATTACAACTGAGTTCACCATAACTGTAGTTTTAAGCATGTTCTCCTTTTCCAGACAGAACTTCAAGAAGTCCTCGGATGCAGTTTATACATCTCACCCCTGTTAGTCTTTCAACAGAAACTAAGAACTGCAGGTTTCACAGGGCCTAATTCAAGTGGCCTGAAGGTAGATAGTGAAGAATGGACTGTATCAAGATCTGAGATGTCATCTCCTGCCCTTCCAGAGGAAAGTTGTATCTCCTATCACTGTCATTAGCCTGACTCTCATGCACATGTGTGATAGCCATCAGGCACTATTACTAGGGATGCTGGTGGATGAGAAGCTCGGTATGAGCCATCAGTGTGCTCTTGCAGCCCAGAGAGTCAACCAGATCCTGGGCTGCATCAAGAAAAGTGTGGCTGCAGCACCTCTCTTATGAGGAGAGAGTGAGGGGAGCTGGGGCTGTTCAGTCTGGAGAGGAGAAGACTCCAAGATGACCTTATTGTGGCCTTTCAGTATCTTAATGGGGCTACAAGAAAGCTGGGGAGGGGCTACTGAGGATGTCAGGTAGTGACAGGACTTGAGAGGAATGGATCCAAGCTAGAAACGATTCAGATTGGATGTTAGAAAGAAGTTCTTCACCACGAGGTTGATGAGACCCTGGGACAGGTTGCCCATGGAGGTGGTGGAAGACCCATCCCTGGAAGCGTTTAAGGCCAAGCTGGATGAGACTCTAGACAGTTTGTTCTAGTGTGAGGTGTCCCTGTCCATGGCAGGAGTGTTGGAACTAAATGATCCTTGCAGTCCCTTCCAAACCTGACTGACTGTGTAAGCTGTTCCAGGAGCCTGGTCCTTGCTAGGTGTAAATGGATCCCGGTTAAAGCTGAGTTGAGTAGTCCATGCAACACCTTATGTTTGCAGCTGGATTTTCAAAAGCACTCAGGAAAGGTAAGTAAGCAAAAGTAAATATGTAGTAGCTGAATGATGTCTAACAAATAAATGGGAAGCCTGCAGAGAAGGGACTAATGACTAAGATACCTGCAGTCCATGAGAAGGCTAATAAGCATCTATACAAGAGTATTCCAGCATTGTCCCCTGCCGGCTCACAGTGTGGGGCATTTCCAAATACAGAACTCAAGGGTATACCACAAATTCCCAGCCAATAGCACAGTTCTGTGCAGAGCAAACTTACACAGAAAACCTCAGCTTGTTGAAAAGGACATTTGTGGTGGGTTTACACCACTTGGAGTTGGGGATTTTACCCCCAGACCACACATACACAGAATCTGGAAGCTAAAAGAAGGTGAAGGGCTTTGCTTTGAGAATAAACCTTAAGAGGAGCGGCTACAGAAGCTGGGGCCAAGGAAAGACCTCACTGCTGTCTACAGCTACCTGAAAGGATGTTGTGGAGAGGTTGGTGCTGGTCTCTTCTCACAGGTAATTAGTGACAGAACAAGAGGGAACGGCCTCAAGCTAGGGCTGGGTAGGTTTAGACTAGATATTAGGACTTTTTTTCCCAGCAGGAGTGATCAGGCATTAGAATGGGCTGCCCAGTTTGGTGGTGGAGTCACTAACCCTGATGTGTTTAGAAGTCATTTGGATGTGGTGCTTGGGAATATGGTTTAGGGTGAAGCTTGTAGAGTAAGGTTGTCAGTTGGACTTGGTGGTCCTGATGGTCATTTCCAACCTGAATGTTTCTGTGATTCTGTGGTCTCTGAAAAGCTGGGGTTGTAGACAAATGAGAGTGGTCATGTGAAGCCAACAAGCATTAGCCTCATCCTGAAGTGTCTATACTAGGTCAACATCCCTGGACTATTCAGAATTGCTACTGTTATCACAGTTATGAAACTACTGTTTGATGTGATAGTAGCCACTGGCATAGGCAGGTCCTGGAAGAAGCTTCCAAGATGACTGGCCTTTGGCAAGACTAAATTTGGTGGGTATTTGTTTGCAAGTGCACTTCAAACAGGCCTGTGGCAATGACTGGCTTTTTGCTAATGGTATCTTTTGAGGATTTAAGTATTCACAACAGAGCAAGCAGCTGATGAACATTCTGGACACAGATTCTACTTTATCCACATTATTTTTCTACCCTGGCATATTTCTAACTTATATGACACTAAGGATGTTTAGCATTATGTTCATTATAGCATCTTTGACTGGAATTTTTCTCTTGGGTATGAAAAGATAATCCACATGAATATTTTTTTTTCTTCCATTATAAGGCCACATCATTAAGTCCATTATTGTCTTTTAATTGATGTTTTTACAGCACATTAAGTACTTTGGCATGGGTTAGAGATAGTTTGTTAATAATGCTATTACTAAAATACCAAGAGCTGAATTTCTATTCTGGCTGGTATTGAAGCTTTCAAAACCTGTACTCATTCTGTCACGTAGCTTGGGATCACAAATCTGGCATTATCCTACTGTCTTTTACAGTGCTTCTGGCTTCTCTAGTAATCTGCTGCTTCACCAATGTCCCAGTATATCACCAAACCAGAGGTGATACAAAACAAGACATCAGGTCTAGTCACAGTCATCAGCTATCATAAAATCATCGAATGTCAGGGGCTGGAGGGGACCTAGACAGAGCAGGATCACCTAGACCAGATCACACTAGAACACATCCAGACGGTTCTTGAGTATCTCCAGAGAGGGAGACTCCACAACGTCCCATGGCAGCCTGTTCCAGGGCTCTGTTACCCTCACGGAGAAAAAATTCTTCCTCAGCTTCACATGGAACCTCCTGTGCCCCAGCTCCCACCCACTGTCCCTTGTCATGTCACTGGGCATCACCGAGCAGAGCCTGGCTCCATCCTCCTGGCACTCACTCCTTACATATTCATAAACACGAATGAGGCCAGCCCTTAGTCTCCTCCTCTCCCAGCTAACAAGCCCCAGCTCCTTCAGGCTCTCCTCATAAGGAAGCCGTTCAACTTCCTTAATCATGACTGTGGCTCTGCGCTGGACTCTCTCAAGCACCTCCCTGTCCTTCTCGAACTGGGGAGCCCAGAACTGGACACAATACTCCAGATGAGGCCTCACCAGGGCAGAGTAGAGAGAAAGAACTTCCCTCAACCTACTAACCACGTCCCTTCTAATCCAGCCCAGAATGGCATTAGCCTTCCTGGCAACAAGAGCACACTGCTGGCTCATGGCCATCCTTCTATCCACCAGGACTCCCAAGTCCTTTCCCCGTTCACTGCTCTCCAGCAGGTCAGTCCCCAGCCTGTACTGATCCATGGGATTGTTCTTCCCCAGGTGCACGACTCTACACTTGCCCCAGCTGTACTTCATTAACTTTCTCCCTGCCCAACTCTCCAGCCTCAGTCTCTCTGAACAGGAGCACAACTCTCCGGCGCGGCAGCCACTCCACCCAGCTTGGGGTCATCAGCAAACCTGCTGACAGCGCACTCCATGCCCTCATCCAGGCCATTAATGAATACACTGAATAATACTGGCTATGGCAAACAAAATTTCATCTCACTCAAAAACCTCTGAATTGCTTCCTGCTGTAGGTTGGATTTGCACCCCAACAAACTGGAAGTTTACCCCCCTGGGAGTAAATTTACCACACTACTCAGAATACTGGAAGTCAAATGAAATTATCCTCACAAAAGTGGGCTAAATACAAAAGCATAAAAGGCAATAAACATAGACAAGGCAAATTTATACATATTTACAGTTCAACAAACAACACAATATCCCCTTGGACAGCATTTTAGCTCTCCCCTCTCTGCGCTGTCTCTACCTCCCCCCCACCTCTCTGTGCCTCTACCAGTAGGCAAAACAACCAGCACACAAGGCCAGGTGAGGCAAAGAGCAAGCAAGACGTAGCAGTAAGAAAGGGCAAGCTCATACTCCAAATACAAGATATTGAGGTGGGTTGAAACTACCTCTAAATCACCAGACTAGCTCAGAAGGTTTGGAAGCAAAATGAAGGTAGATTGACAAGCAGGCTAAAACTTAACAGCATAAAAATACAAAATAGATATACAAAATATATTTACACGTGCTTGCAATCATTCACAAGTCAGAAACAAGAACAAGGACCCCACCCCCGAATTGTTTCCCCACCCTTCTGGATAAGGGAACGAGGGAACAGCTCTCCCATCCCATCCTTTATAACGGAGAAAGTGGGGAAATAGCAAAGGCTCCGCTGCTACTCTCTATTTAGCCGTAGTAAGGCTCAGGCAAGGTCAGCAAAGCCAAGCAAAATCATCAGCCAGCACTGATAAGGAGAGGTCTAAACCTAGGTTAGGAGTGAATTGTAATGCGGCTGATGTAAAAAACATTAAATAGTGTGATAAATATATAGAATCATATGTTTGATCCGATCAATTCGTGGCAAGAGGTCACAGACAAGGAGGAAGGGGGGGGGGGGGGTCGAATGTAACTGCATTCCTGCTTGCACCACCATCTCAATAAGCTTAAAGATAAGAGTAATTAGATTGACAAAGGAGGGAGGCATGTGGAAGAGATAGTATTTTGCATATTTAAATGGAAATGCATTCCTCCGGCTGCCACCTTTCCTGTATGAGCAAATAGAAGAACCAGGACTTTGAAGTTCATGAGGAAGACACTTAAGCAAGACCCCTTACTTCATCAAAGATTACCAGAGGGACCACCGGATGAAAGGAGACCTGTGTGGAAGAGACATCTCACATTCCTAAGAACTGATAAAGAAAACCCAACCTTTTCTTAGAACTTAGTAAATATGTAATAGAATAGGGTATAAAAAGAGAAAGCTGAAGGCAAAGGGTGTGCGTTGGGGTAGAGCAGAGTCTCTCCTCGCACCCAGGCCTGTACATTGCTTGATTCCTGCAACTTTATTAAAGCCTTAACTTGCATGAACGCCAGTTTGTGCCTGTTATTTATGACAATAGTTTATTAATGATACAAAAAGCAAATCCCCAAACGTATTTACAATTAGCAGAGCCAGATCCTGCGCTGCGGTTGGTAAAACCCTATTGCAGAATGTGTATATATATATATGCACAGCCACACGACTTAGGGAAAGTCTTCAGAAATCGTTTGTAACTGGAGAGTCCTGCAGCACGAACTGCCGCGGAAAGGTTAAGCATAAACGTGAGACACCTGAGTAAAGCGAATCGGGTTACTCACCGGTTGCGCTCCAGAAGCACAAAGGGAACATCCCCGGCGAAAGGCAGGTGAGGACTTGCCGCGGCGATGGCGCCGCAGGCCCGTGCTGCGTGTGCAGTGCAGACCGAGCACGCCGCCTCAGAGCGCCCGCGGACACGAAACAAGGCTCCCGTGGCTCTCAGGAGGTCACCGGGTGGTCAGCAGCCACCTGGGAAAAGCAGCGTCCAGGTGTGCGGGCTGGAGCAGTCCGATTGGGTGCTGTGCAGAGCAAGGAGTCGGCCCTGGGGCCGGCCAGTCCCGGCGTCGCAGCTCGTTGCCAGGCCGTTACTAGGTCGTTACCTATACGAGGGCGCGATGAGGCTGAGGCCGGCTCGGGGCTTCGGCAAGCCCCAGCTAACGTGCGGTGCAAAGCGTGGTGGCACACAGCGGCACGAAAGGCAAAGGCGTAGCAAACAAAAGCAGCAGCAGCAGCAAACAAGCAAGTTCGCTAGGTGTTTGGGCTTTTTGACGAGCGCCTTTGACCAACAGCAATTGGTAAAATCAGCCCTGGGACCGATTCTGAGCTATTGCTCCAGCAAAGGAAGCTGCACAGGCCCAGGACCGTGACCTGTGCTTACCGCTAAACAAAGCAAGGCCCAGTACGGCGTCTGTGGCAGACTGAGAGGCGCCCAGGCTTTTGTCTGCTTGCCCGCGTCTTCTACCCGGGCAGAAGTGGGAAGCGGGGGGCAAGGTGGGGATTTGGGCATGTGCTGGATATGCATTCTAGGCATAATCTGGACCTTCCACCACAAGCATCAGCCAGAGCGAAGAAGAGACTAGGAAAGGTAGAACAGTTTGTGCAGCACATTATATGCTAAACCAGCAAGCAAATGGAATGATATAAACTTAACTATTATTTTATTTTATTTACCCTTTACTATTTTTTTTTTCCAATTCAACATCTTTGGAATTTTCCCATTCTGTGTTTGCCATTTAGAATTAGGCTAGAGGGTTAGTTTTAAACCCCCACAGATATTCAGCAGACCAACAGAATCTGATAAATTCATCTTGTTATTACTCTAGGTCCAATCCCTATAACTATTTATTCTAAACTTACACTCTCTGGAAAAGAGTAAAAAACAAATTTAGACATAACCTTAAAGTGATGCACTTCCCCTTTGCTATTTAAATGAGCATTGCAGAATAACTCTCACAATATCTATCAAATGTACTCTTAGCAAATTGTGGGACTTGCTTACAGACTGTTGGGGTCATTTTTTTTACCCTTAGCATTTGTTTCCTGTGCCTCTGTGGCACCTAAATCCTCAACAGAATCATAGAATCATAGAATCATAGAATCAAACAGGTTGGAAGAGACCTCCAAGATCATCCAGTCCAACCTAGCACCCAGCCCTATCCAATCAACCAGACCATGGCACTAAGTGCCTCATCCAGGCTTTGCTTGAAGACCCCCAGGGACGGTGCCTCCACCACCTCCCTGGGCAGCCCATTCCAATGGGAAATCACTCTCTCTGTGAAGAACTTCTTCCTAACATCCAGCCTAGACCTACCCTGGCACAACTTGAGACTGTGTCCCCTTGTTCTATTGCTGGTTGCCTGGGAGAAGAGGCCACCCCCCACCTGGCTACAATGCCCCTTCAGGTAGTTGTAGACAGTAATAAGATCACCCCTGAGCCTCCTCTTCTCCAGGCTAAACAGGCCCAGCTCCCTCAACCTCTCCTCATAGGGTTTGTGCTCCAGGCCCCTCACCAGCTTTGTTGCCCTTCTCTGGACATGTTCCAGCACCTCAACATCCTTCTTGAATTGAGGGGCCCAGAACTGGACACAGTACTCAAGGTGTGGCCTGACCAGTGTTGAGTACAGGGGCAGAAAAACCTCCCTTGTCCTACTGGCCACACTATTCCTGATGCAGGCCAGGATGCCATTGGCTCTCTTGGCCATCTGGGCACACTGCTGGCTCATCTTCAGCTTACTACCTATCAGTACCCCCAGGTCCCTTTCCTCCTGACTGCTCTCCAGCCACTCCTTTCCTCCTGACTGCTCTCCAGCCACTAACAGAACTGCTCTCCAGGAGGTCAATTAATACCCCAATGTTCCATTTCTCCACAAACATCAAGGGAAGTTGTGGTGATAATTGGAAGTTTTTGACAGAGCTCTCATTAGCAGCAGCTTCATTAGAATTTTATTGAAAGAAAGAAAGAAAGAAAGAAAGAAAGAAAGAAAGAAAGAAAGAAAGAAAGAAAGAAAGAAAGAAAGAAAGAGAAAGAAAGAAAGAAAGAAAGAAAGAAAGAAAGAAAGAAAGAAAGAAAGAAAGAAAGAAAGAAAGAAAGAAAGAGAAAGAAAGAAAGAAAGAAAGAAAGAAAGAAAGAAAGAAAGAAAGAAAGAAAGAAAGAAAGAAAGAAAGAAAGAAAGAAAGAAAGAAAGGGAAAGAAAGAAAAAGAAAGAAAGAAAGGGAAAGAAAGAAAAAGAAAGAAAGAAAGAAGAAAGAAAGAAAGAAAGAAAGAAAGAAAGAAAGAAAGAAAGAAAGAAAGAAAGAAAGAAAGAAAGAAAGAAAGAAAGAAAGAAAGAAAGAAAGAAAGAAAGAAAGAAAGAGAAAAAGAGACTCTCCAGTTGATGTCAAAATAGAGTATTTTATGCAGAGGAGACAACAATACTGACAGAAAAAAATCCAGACGTGTTCAGCATGACTTCTGTGTTTTAGACATAAAAGGCTTCCTCTCTGTGCTTCAGTGCTGTGCTGACTTCCAAGTACCCTTTTGCATGACCTGAAGAACTGCTATGTTGGTGTAACAAAACCATTGTGTTCTGAGCTTTATTTTTTTTCTGGTGAAAGATATATATACATCTAACCCTCAGTAACTATTGTGTTATGCATTCCTGTCTCGTCTCCCTTTCTTTGTCCACAGAGGGTGAGAAACTATTATACATCACCTCCAGCCCCTATGGAATGAGAACTGTGCTGCAAGAGACACACGTGAAACACAAGGGCACATCTGCTTCTTGAGTAGCAGCCCAATATCAAACACTCAACAGATCAAACACAGGACACAGGAGCTGGAGAAGCAGATCACTAATACCCTGTGTCCTGCAGCATGCAGTGACCATAAACCAGATACAGTAGTTGCAAAGGGATGAAAGGAAGGAATTGAAATCAGAGGAGCTGTGTTCTTTTTAGTCTTTTCCATCTACTTGAGCAGTGCTATGTGTAGTAATAATCAATAGCCAGTCCCTGGGTAGACATTGAAAAGGCTGACAGAATCCCCATCACGTCCATGATGTTCTTTAATATTCAGATTAACAGCTGGGAAGCATATCTGGGTAGACAGATATTTAAAAGCTGTCTTTCTCCAAAGAGGCATTCCACCTTCTATATATGCACTAAAAGGGCACTTTCATGGTCCTTCTAAAGACCCTGAAACTTGCTGTAGCTTGCTCATATTCACTTGCATTCAGAGTTTTTTGGGGCAAGGGCTCTGCAGGCTGGGTAAAGGGAAGATGAGCCAAGGAATAGAATCATAGAATGTTTTATGTTTGAAGGGACCTCAAAGATCATCTAGTTCCAACCCCCCACCTGAGGTAGGGACACCTCCCACTAGAACAGGTCGTTCAAGGCTTCATCTAAGCTGGCCTTGAACACCTCCAGGGAGACAGCATCGACAGCCTCCCTGGGCAACCTGTTCCAATGTCTCACCACCCTCACTGTAAAGAACTTCTTCTTAACACCTAGTTTAAATCTTTCCTCTGCCAGTTTAAACCCATTAGTCCTCATTCTGTCACTACAAGACCTTGTAAATAGTCCCTCCCCAGCCCTCCTGTAGGCCTCCTTCAGATACTGGAAGGCTACTACAAAGTCTCCTCAAAGACTTCTCTTCTCCAGGCTGAAGAGCCCCAGCTCTCATAGCCTGTCTTCATAGCAGAGCTGCTCCAGCCCTCTGATCACCTCTGTGGACTCCTCTGGACTCACTCCAACAGTTCAGTGTCCTTCTTGTGTTAGGAGCTCCAGAACTGCACACAGTACTCCAGGTGGGGTCTGACAAGAGCAGAGTAAAGGGGGAGAATCCCCTCCCTTGCCCTGCTGGCCACACTTCTCTTGCTGCAGCCCAGCACACAGTTGCTGTCTGGGCTGCACATGCACACTGCTGGCTCACATTGAGCTTTTCATCAACCCAGACCCCCAGGTCCTTTTCCTCAGAGCTGCTCTCAGCCATTCGCCACCCAGCCTGCATTTGTGCTTGGGATTGTGCTGACCCAAGTGCAGGATTTCACACTTGGCCATGTTGAATTTCATGAGATTGGCCTGAGCCCACCTCTCTAGCCTGTCCAGGTCCCTCTGATGGATCCCTTCCCTCTAGCAAGTTGACTGTACCACACAGCTTGATGGTTCAAGAAAAGACTCGATGAGGCAATTAGTTGCTAGGTTGGACTGGATGGTCTTGGAGGTCTCTTCCAACCTGGTTGATTCTATGATTCTATGATTCTATATATGTCATAACCATATTGCTGCTTGCATTGCTTAAGTTTCTATGTTTCCTAAGGGTCATTATTATTTTATTTGCTTATTGACACCACTGCTTGTGGTACTCTGGTATATTTATGTATGGACCCTCCTGCCCTGAACAGTGGGCTTTGGGGTTTTCCACACTTGTGGAAAAAGCAAAAAGAAATGCTATAAGAAACAAGAGGGTCACCATACAGAGCAATGTCACAGCTGGGGCTGACTTCATCCTGAGGAGTATGATAAGGATTTTAAAAAGGTCACTTGGGACCTGGCTGTAGCCTGGCTCTGACCTGGCTCTGTAAAGTGTGCTCATTTAGTTTGCTGCCACCTACTCCAGCAGCCATGGCACACAGACTTTTCCTAAAGCCATGAGCTGCAGGGCTATGCTTGCCA
Organism: Pogoniulus pusillus; assembly: GCF_015220805.1. Lineage (NCBI taxonomy): Eukaryota > Metazoa > Chordata > Aves > Piciformes > Lybiidae > Pogoniulus > Pogoniulus pusillus. The sequence goes on from NC_087275.1 coordinate 27,613,895, forward strand.
TTCTTCTGCATCCTCAGTGATGGTGCTGTTGATTTCCAGCTGCAAGGTAGAAGTGGGTTGCCCCAAACAATGTCATGATCACCATAAGTCTACTTATTTCAGTGCCATGCTTCCAAAAGGAATCCCTGATGCAGCAAGAAGGCTTTTCTTTTCTCTCCCCCACCCACTTCTTGTTTCCCCCCCTTCCCTTCCTGTAGCAGTGGCTAAGATAGCCATCCCAAGCAGGGGCAAGCTGTCCTGGAGGTATAACCGTGTAGGGAAGGAACAAGGAGCAGCAGATGCATCAAAGGTAGTCTTATCACAGCTAGCTCTTCACACTCCCTATTTTAATTGAAAAAGGAAGCCTTAAAGGGCCCAGGGAACCACTCAGAACCTTCTTCTGGAAGATATCAAGCACTAACTCAAGGCCATAGAATATTTTCTCATTCCTTGGCTTTCAGCTAGAGGCAGCTCTGTGCTTTTCAGGGGCTGCTTGGGTTTTACCAGCTCAGACTTTCAAGTATTGTGTCTCGACAGAAATCACCATGGCAGCTAAATGCCAAGAGGCACAAATAATGTTGTTATGCTTTGCAATCAGCTACTAGATTGTGCTTATGGCAGTGACTCATCAGGGGTCTTGTTTTGAGTGTTTTAAAGTGTTACCTGCACCCCTTGCTGACCAGTGTGCTCTTCTTTAACACTGCACACACACTGGGGCGTCCTCATAGAAAGTGTGTGATTGTTCTGTACAGCCAGATAATATATCAGGCTATTGGGTGGTAGAAGCAGATGACTGCAAAAAGAGCCAAATACCTAAATTATTATGTACTAATGTGTTTAGAAGTATTCTTGATATAGCAACTTGCAGCATCCACAAAAGCAGAAGGAAAGAACCCTAATATTTCTGATTTCGGTGTCAAACTTGATAAGCTCCTAGAGACAAGCTTCCCTGGCACCTAACCAGCTGTCACCTGTTTGTAAAGGGCTCTTATTTTCTACTTCTTCCTCTGTTCTCTCCCCATGTGGAAATTTTATTGAAAAGGCAAAATAGCCAGAATGTCTTTTTTACTGTAACAGTATGCGAGCTCCTTTCCAAACTCCATTTAGAGCTCACAGTTAATTAAAATCCTCTCATTCAGAGGAGTACATTTCTGAGGTCATGTTGCCCTGACTTGCTTGTTCCTGTCCTGCATGCACTCAGCTAAAGAAAAGATAAAGTAAATTGCAGTGCATCTCTGATACCTGTAGGAAATTGCTCTGAAAGACAAATAAAAATTGCTGTGTGCCATCCTAGCTTCTTGCTGTGTTCAGATAGTTATGGCAGATGAAAAAATATCCTCCGATTGCAACTGCTGAGGAATAATATATCAGTAAATCATCCTTGTCTGCACTGGTGCCATTCACTGTGGTAGTTTCCTACAGTGAAAAAGACATTTTTTTTCCTAAAAGCAATGTTGCACAATTCATAGAATCACAGAATCACAGAATTTCTTAGATTGGAAAAGACCTTCAAGATCATCGAGTCCAATCATTAGGTTCACACTGACAAGTCCTTGACTAAACCAAATCCCTCAGCACAACATCTCGTCACTATGAATCGCTGTGGTTGGAAAGGACCACCAGGATCAGCCAATCCAAATTCATAACTGAATGAACAGGAGGAACAGGAGGTGTTATTGTACAGTTGTGGCACGTTTATGCTTTAACTTGGTGGGTTCTGACTGTACACAGATTTGTGAGTGGTAAGTGCTATAAGTGGCCCATGAGAGACATTCATCTCTCCTCAGACTCCTGGGTGAGATGTGCTATTGCATGCTTGGAGTCTCCATGATGCTCAGTCTCACCTGCTCTGCCCTCTCCATGTGCTCCATCTTGGGCATATCCCATGCTTCTGGTAGGGCCTGTAAGACCTCTTGCTGACAATGTGGACTTGGTGATCACTCTTTGCACTCTTTGCATCCATCAGGCTCCATTATGGCTCTGTTGTGCCTCTCGGCAAATAGAAGTGGGAAGCATTGGCAAGGATGCAGTGCCCAATCACATGCATCAGGACAGATTCAGTATCTGATCACTTTAACAGAGCATTAAAATGCAGAAGCTCTAATCAGCTGGATTAGTATCTCCAGGGAGTCTTTTAAGGGACGCCTGAGGCTGTCAGTGAGATCAGATATCCCCAATATCTGCACAGATGCCTTCAATTCCGGACAATACCGACTCTGCAGGCATTGCTTTGGGACATCAGCATGAACAAATCTTGGGTGTAAGCAGGGAAATATAGCAAGATGTTGGAGATCCTCTTTTCCTAGAGATGGGCAACAGCTGGTCTTACAGTAATCACTTCTCAAAATCAGCTTGTAATAGCAATTATTACATTTAGCTTTTGCTTTGTTTGAACCTCGTCCTGGGAAGGAGTAAGAGGATTTGGATTAAAACTTAAACCAAATTAATCTCTTAGTTATTTTATGTTTCCTTAATTTGACTTTATTTTCTTTAATGTGTTTTATGCTTAAAATTCCTGTGTCTAGGGAAGCTAACTTTACATTATTTTGCTATCCCAGCTGCACTGATTGCTAATGCAGGATGAGGCAGTTCATAGATCTGCAATGCCATTCAGTGGTTGCAGGTTATACAGCATCACCCTATGGCATATGCTAGTAATGGCATTTTACTGCTCTAAAGTGTCACACTTGAAATTCCCAACAGAGAGCACTTTTGCCTTTAAAAGGGGCCATATAGAGAGCACTTTTGCCTTTAAAAGGGGCCATATAATTATTCTCCCTGCCTTGGCTATTTGCTGAATGTGTTCTTCGCTCATCCACAGAGTGATGACAACGTTCAGAGGCTGGAGTCGATAAATAACTATGTGCCTGGGTGTATGCTCACTAAGTCCTGAGGTGAACAAATTTCTGGGTTAGGAATTGAGTGTTTCTTAAATATTTAGATACTCAAGGCTACCAATACTTTTGCAAGACATAAAAGCAAGGCAGGATAAGATAGGAAGGCAGTAAAACACGGCAAAGTCATTACGCAGCGGTAAGAGAGTGGCTCTGCCAACATCCCAGTCTGCCCTCACAGCTGGTGACACGAATTAGCACAGCTCACCTGCAGTGCAGTCATTAATGTATGCACACTCACACACCTTGTAATTTTTATCATGTTTAGTAAAAATTGTCCTTCTGTTCCCTTTTACCTTTCTGTGAACAAAGATAGTGCTGTGGAGTGGACAGAGGTGGTTTGAGAGGCTGCACTGGCCACTCCTTGGCTGCTGGCAGCTGCTGCCCAGGCAAAGCAGGGCTGTCTTGTGCTGTAGTGGGAAGTCAAACAAGCTAAGACCTATGGGGAACAGGCACAAAAAATGGTAATATACTGTGAGGAGTAATTGTTTGTACACTATCCTCCAAATTTTATAACAGCAAGCAACCATTTGTTTTTTTAAGTTTCCATTCTAGCTGCCTACAACAAACACAGCATACATGCATGCATTTATCCACTGCTGCCTCTGCTGCCTTCCTCAGCATTGGAGGCCTTCACAGAATCACAGAACATTAGCGGCTGAGACAGACCTTCTGAGATCATCGAGTCTAACCCACCTGCTCAGATGCTCTGCATCACTTTGCACTTCATTAAGAGACTGCTCTCTCATTAGATGGCCTGTCACTTGCTCACTTAGTGACATACCACAAACTTGTAGTCACAGGCCTCATTACTTATTATTTTATTTTTTTCCTTCTCTTCCCTTTCCTTCACTTTTTTTACATTTTCTCTTTTCCTCTCTCCTCTCCTCTCCTCTCCTCTCCTCTCCTCTCCTCTCCTCTCCTCTCCTCTCCTCTCCTCTCCTCTCCTCTCCTCTCCTCTCCTCTCCTCTCCTCTCCTCTCCTCTCCTCTCCTCTCCTCTCCTCTCCTCTCCTCTCCTCTCCTCTCCTCTCTCCCCCCCTCCCCTCCCCTCCCCTCCCCTCCCCTCCCCTCCCCTCCCCTCCCCTCCCCTCCCCTCCCCTCCCCTCCCCTCCCCTCCCCTCCCCTCCCCTCCCCTCCCCTCCCCTCCCCTCCCCTCCCCTCCCCTCCCCTCCCCTCCCCTCCCCTCCCCTCCCCTCCCCTCCCCTCCCCTTCCCTTCCCTTCCCTTCCCTTCCCTTCCCTTCCCTTCCCTTCCCTTCCCTTCCCTTCCCTTCCCTTCCCTTCCCTTCCCTTCCCTTCCCTTCCCTTCCCTTCCCTTCCCTTCCCTTCCCTTCCCTTCCCTTCCCTTCCCTTCCCTTCCCTTCCCTTCCCTCATTGTCTTCTGCTATTCTTGAATCAAAATATAGCTCAGAAAAAGACCACCACTCTTTGTAATGGTTTCATTGTGTCCACTGAAAGCCGTAGAGAAATGTTTTGGTCCTGCTAAACTGGGCTGCCAGACCTGCTCCCGAGCCAGTTCTGCAGACATGGTGTATTTGTGCATAGGCTGAGAGCTTACAGGTCTGCCATGGGAGTTCCTGCAACCATCTCACACTGCTGTCAGTTAGAAATTGGAAAAGCTGCAGTTTCTCCTCTCTGTATCAAAGGCAACTCGGATAAGCAGAAGCCAAGCAGTAAATCTCAAAAGAAGGCTTTGTCTAAAAAATCACAGTAACCCCCATGCTAACACTGACTCTGTAATGGAGATGGTTAATTCCCAGATAAGCCCAGATCAATAAGCCCGGGATGAAGCTTGCACATATCAACAACAAAGTCTCCTTCGTCCTCTAGTGGCTGCAGCACTGGGTGAGAGCTGACCAGGGCCGGGATGGGATATGCTTCCTAACTCTCACCCTCGACATCCCTGCTGCATCAGTGGCATTCATAGAACTCACCTGCTGAACCAAAATGGACTGAGAAAACCCTCCCTCCCCACTGCAGCGTGTCCCCTGAGCCCAGCCTGCTGATCACAGCATTCAGACTCGGGACACTGCTGCGATGGTGTGTAGCACAAAACCCTGGCTGACAGGCGACAGCCTGAGGAACAAAGAGCAGGAATGATTGTGTGGGTTTAAAACCAGATACATGCATCTCAGAGGGCAGAACTGCCTAGAAAAAGGACTTCTGCATTTGAGGGTTGTCTTGCAGTATAACAGGTGAATCTTTGACATCTCTCTTGTGAGGAGAGGGAGAAGGAGGAGGAGGAGGAAGAAGAGGAGGAGGAGGAGGGGGAGAGAGAGAGGGACAGGGAGAGGGAGAGGGAGAAAGAAAAAGAGAGAGAGGGAGAGAAAAAGAGAAGGAGAGAAAAAGAGAGGGAGAAGGAGAGGGAGAGAGAAGGCCACTTTGCAAGGAGAAAGCTCACATGCAGAAAGTGCTCATTTATTGTACAAGACTACAGCTGTGGAGACTGTGAAGGCTGTGTCACATTTTTCAGACACATTTTCCTACAGAGCCAGTACTGGGGGGAAAAATGTATGGGATTCAGTTTTCTGTGGTGCAAATTCAACATAATGGATACCACACTCTTCATTTGGGGCTGCTCTGTACCATAGGAAAACAAATGGACAGGGAATATTTATGCCCCACTCAAATCAATCCTTTCCTTGCTCTTACAACAGAGATCATCCCCAACCCTTGCTCTGCAGAAGGCTGTGTCTGTGGGCAGCTTGACTGGCCAGGGATTGAACACAAGAAAAACAGTGAGCACTCAGAGCTCGAAGAGTGAAATGGAGTCAACAGCAGAGCAGCATAGGGGGTAGATGACAGAGTGAGGCAAAATGTATGGTAGAAAAGAGTATGAATTAGTATTAGATGCAAAACATTTAGGATTTTTAAAAATGTTTACACAAAGCAGTTAAAGAATGTGGGAAAGTGCTAGGGAAACAAAAGGATTCTATATTTTTATGTCTACATTACTACTAACATTTTTTAGGCTATTCATAATGATGTTTAAGACTGAAAATCTCTGACATTACTTCAGGCAAGCAGACAGGCTAATCAAAGTGGCAGCAAAAGCTATAGCAGCAGTTTGGTGGGAAAAAATCATTATAGGTCCTTGTACAAACAAAATTCAGTTTTATTAACACAGAGAGAAAATCTTTATCTAGCTAGAAACCATTTTAACCTGAAAAGCAATAATGTCTCAAGTAAGTCCCTCTTCTAAATGGCTGTAAGTGCTTTTCTATGCAAGACTTATCATTTTAGAACAGCTGTAGTACCTTCTTGATTTGTTCTGCATCCACCTGACTGATCCTCTTCATTGCAGGGCACCAGCAGAAATCAGCTAAATCTTCCTGCTTCAAAATGATGGCAGTTTTGATAAGCTTCACCACCACTTCATTTGATGTTGTTAAGGTTCCTGCATGTGACCACAGCAAGCAGAACTCAGCAGCAGGCATTTAAATGTTGCCATCCACCACTTATGAATCCGAATGTTACCTTGCTGACTCCCTGTTCACAGATACTGCAGAATCACAGAATGTTAGGGGTTGGAAGGGATCTCAAAAGCTCATCCAGTCCAACTTCTCTGCTAGAGCAGGATGATCGAGAGTAGATCACACAGGAATGCATCCAGGCGGGTGGTGAATACTTCCATAGAGGGAGATTCCACAACCCCCCTGGGCAGCCTGTTCCAGGGCTCTGTCACCCTTACACTGAAAATATATTTCCTCATGTTTCCATGAAACTTCCTATGCCTCAACTTTCACCCATTGCCCCTTGTCCTGTCATTGGGCATCACCAAGAAGAGCCTGAACCTATCCTCTTGGCACTCACTACTTACATATTTGTAAATATTAAACATGAATGAGGTCAGCCCTCTGTCTCCTCTCCTCCAAGCTAAATAGCCCCAGCTCCCTCAGTCTCTTTTCATGAGGAAGATGTTCCACTCCCTTAATCATTTCTGTGGCTCTGTGCTGGACTCTTTCAAGCTGTTGTTCCCTGAGGCCAGAACGGAACACAGTATTACAGGTGCAGCCCCACCAGGGCAGAGTAGAGGGGAAGGAGAAATGTGATGACACAGTAAGTGGCAGAGGTATATGGGTATAAATGAACCATATGTCAAATTTTCATGCTTAAAGCAACCAAGATTTGGCTTCTTTTTCAAGCAAAGACACTAAAGATCTCCTGCTGACCAGGTGCCATGTTGGAGGAGGTAAAAGTGTGACAGAGGCATTTGCCTTTTCTCTCACTGCAGCTCTGCAGTCAATCTACTCAGAGAAGCTGAGAATCATAGAATCACAGAATCAACCAGGTTGACCTCCAAGATCATCCAGTCCAACCTATCCCCCAGCCCTATCCAGTCAACTAGACCATGGCACTAAGTGCCTCATCCAGTCTTTTCCTGAACACCTCCAGGGATGGTGACTCCACCACCTCCCTGGGCAGCCCATTCCAATGCCAATCACTCTCTCTGTGAAGAACTTCCTCCTAACATCCAGCCTAGACTTTCCCTGGCACAACTTGAGACTGTGTCCCCTTGTTCTGTTGCTGGTTGCCTGGGAGAAGAGGCCAACCCCCACCTGGCTACAATGTCCCTTCAGGTAGTTGTAGACAGCAAATTCTGAGTTTTGAGAATAAGAAGTAACTTGCAGAGCGAGAGTCGGGGAGGGACTACAGTCACTTAGATTTCATCTGATTGTTGGTATGCAACAGCAGAATACCAAGACAACACATTTTTGCATGATTTTTTAAACTAAAATCTGGGGAAGTTGTCTTGGTTACCCATTCTTCTCCAGTCAGACTCATCACTGTGAGGTTAAAAAGTTCATTCTTTGTGACTCAAAATGCTGAAGTTTCTCTTTCTATGTCTTCATGTGTCTCACCAGTAACAAAACCATGTGAAGAGCATTGCAGCTTCCCATAGCCTCAGAAGGCACCACGAGACTGACATCACACCTGAACAACACTGAGCTCGCAGGTGGCTCTGTTGTGATAGATTTCCAAGCAGCATGGCCACTGACATTGGTGGGGTAACCTGTGAATAAAGATACTTGGCAGGAAGAAACTTTATACAGTTAGGCTCCATTTATTTGATTTGTCCTCTGTTGTTGTGACCAATCAAATAGAATGGATTAGGTTGGAAGGGACCTCAAAGATCATCCAGTTCCAACCCCACAGAACAGGCAGACCTCCCTCTAGAACAGGTCACTCAAGACCTCATCCAACCTGGCCTTGAACACCTCCAGGGAGACAGCATCCACAGCCTCCCTGGGCAACCTGTTTCAGTGTCTCACCACCCTCACTAAAGAACCCTTTCCTAACATTCAGTTTAAATCTCCCCTCTTCGAGTTTAAACCCATTAGTCTTCATCCTGACATTACAAGACTTTGTAAATAGTCCCTCCCCAGCCTTTCTGTAGGCCCCCTTCAGATACTGGAAAGCCACTCCAAGGTCTCCTTGAAGCTTTCTCTTCTCCAGGCTGAAGAGTCCCAACTTTCCTAGATTGTCATCATAGCAGGGCTGCTCCAGCCCTCTGATCATCTTTGTGGCTGTCCTCTGGACTCACTCTACCAGTTCAATGTCCTTCTTGTATTGGGGGGTCCAGAATTGTACACAGATGATAACAGCAGCAGCAGCAGCAGCAACAACAACAACAGCAATAATAATAGTAATAAAACAACTGCATTTTAATCAACTTAGGCCAATAGAATAATCCCTGTTGGATCCCTATTTATCAAAGTAACCCTAAGAAATTACCATGAGAAAAAGAGGACACTTAAAGGCACCGACTGAAATTAAGGAAGCCTAAAGGCAATGCTTTTTCTAAGCCGTGTTGCTATTCAGCTCTCCCTGCGTCTCTGCTGGTTTATGCTAGCTCTGAGGTGTCCTCTGGTGGTTATAACATTAACGGGACCAGGCACTGACTGACCAAAGCTTTCCTGAGATTTTCAAACAAGTTCTCCCAAATGCAGACAACGAATCAGGTTAGATGTAAGGAAAACAGAAGATATTTTAATTAAAGACAAAACCCCCCAAACCCAAATGCAAACAAACAAAAAATAAAACAACCACCACAAAAAAGCCAATGCAACCCCCCAAAAAAACCCAAAACAAACCAACAATCAACCAAACAAATGAAAATAACAAAAGGAAAAAAACCCAACCAAAACCAAAAAGCCCTTTTAGGTACTAAAGTGGGGTATAAATTTCTCCATAGCATGGTGAGTTGCACACCCCTGTGGGTTTCAAGCATCATTGGATAAACCTTTGCTAAGGCAGTGACCTAGTGTGACACCCTGTGTTTTTCTGAGGCACATGATGGCTGCTTTGGTTATATTTTGCTCCTAACTCTATCAGAAGTGCCAGGAAATAGTTGGTGCCCTGCGATGCCTCAATGTGTGCAGCATAATGCTAACTCCACTCCACTCACGTTACTCAGCTGGCAGCCCATGGAACTGTTTGCAGGGGTGATGGTGGCCTCTGCAGTCCCAAAAATGTTCCCTTATGGAAGCTAAAAGCTTTGACACATACTGTGCAAACCTATGCTTATACAGACATACACTTTTTACTACATCATTGCTGCTTACAACAGTAAGTACAAACCTAATATAACTCGCTCTGCAGCAGAGGAATTGCAGGTCAGAGATGTGAAGCTCAGTTTCACTGCTACTTATTACAGAGAAAATCTCTGTAGGGTAAACATTGTCCAGGCTAAAAGCAGAGAAGGAATATGAACAGAAGGAAAGAATAAATCAGCATCTTAGGAGTACTTAACAATGTGACCCTTGCTCCTTCTATACTATTGACACTTAGTTCCTCGCCTTGAAATGAAAATATGTATCTAAGGCTTGAGGGGATAGCAGGGTATAAAGATTTTATTGGCATTCACTTGGTGTGTTACATCAGGAGAAATACAGCATGTAGGTCATCTCAAATTAGAGCCAGTAAAACTTTTATGTAGTCTTTCCCAGTACTTATATGATGCTTTCATCTCAGTGTTAGCCAAGTGCCATGTACCTTCAAAGTGCCTTGCTACATCACACTGTCAGGATTTTGTATCTTTTTCAGGTGTTTTGGGTACTGCCCTGCTGGAAGCCACAATAAAGAGATGTACCAAACCAAATGCATGGAGCTAAGAATGTTTTAAAATTATCACAGTATCACAGTATCACCAAGGTTGGAAGAGACCTCACAGATCATCAAGTCCAACCCTTTACCACAGAGCTCAAGGCCAGACCATGGCACCAAGTGCCACGTCCAAACCTGCCTTGAACAGCCCCAGGGACGGCAACTCCACCACCTCCCCGGGCAGCCCATTCCAGTGTCCAATGACTCTCTCAGTGAAGAACTTTCTCCTCACCTCCAGCCTAAATCTCCCCTGGCATAGCTTGAGGCTGTGTCCTCTTGTTCTGGCGCTGGCCACCTGAGAGAAGAGAGCAACCTCCTCCTGGCCACAACCACCCCTCAGGTAGTTGTAGACAGCAATAAGGTCACCCCTGAGCCTCCTCTTCTCCAGGCTAACCAATCCCAGCTCCCTCAGCCTCTCCTCGTAGGGCTGTGCTCAAGGCCTCTCCCCAGCCTCGTCGCCCTTCTCTGGGCATACTCAAGCATCTCAATGTCCCTCCTAAACTGGGGGGCCCAGAACTGAACACAGTACTCAAGGTGTGGTCTAACCAGAAGCAATTTTTTATCTCTCTCTAAAAGCAAGTCATGGAATCATAGAATCACAGAATCAGTCGGGGTTGGAAGGAACCACAAAGATCATCTAGTTTCAACCACCCTGCCATGGGCAGGGACACCTCACAATGCTGTCTGGAGCCTTATCCAGCCTGGCCTTAAACACGTCCAGGGATGGGCCTTTACTACCTCACTGGGCAACCCATTTTAGGGTCTCACCACCTTCATGGTGAAGAACTTCTTCCTACCATCCAATCTGAATCTACCCATTTCTAGCTTTGTTCCGTTCCCACTAGTCCTATCACCACTAAAAAGTCCCTCCCCAGCTTTCTTGTAGCCCTCTTAAGATACTGAAAGGTCACAATAAGGTCACCTAGGGGCCTTCAGCTCTCCAGACTGAACAGCCCCAACTCCCTCAGTCTCTCCTTATAGGAGAGATGCTCCAGCCCTATGATCAGTATTATTTTATTGGTTCTGGGCCATGCTGTATCAGCTGTGCAAAATGCCTAAGGAAAGGTTTCTAACAAAGGAAATCTCAGTGATGGAAAGCAAAATATCCATTGATGCTTTACTATATCTTTGTGAGTGGCACTGAACCAGACTGATGATAAGGAATAGTCTTACCTCAGCCTACTCATAAATCCATGGTGTCAGCTCAGCCTTGCTGTCTGTAGATGTCTGACCAGGAGTGAGGAGTTTGGGAAGGCCAGTGCGCACAAGCAGCGATGCCTCTCTGATGATGCTGGATATTCAGGACATAACCCTAACCACTCTTCACTTTCTGAATCTAGCTTAAGGAGCTACTGGGAGCTGAAAGGAAACAGAAATGGGGTTTTGTTGTGCATGAGAATATGCTGACTTTAAGATCTACACTGACATTTTTAGAGCTAGAAGTAACCGCTGTGTATTACAGAGAGAAACAGAATATCCTTTTTATGGTGGCATTGAATTGTACTTCAAATCCTGTGCACCACTGAATTTTAAACATTTGAATGGTGACAAAGTGAATATTACCTTTTTAAATACAAGGAAAGAGGCTGATGTGAGAGAAAGAGCAGGGGAAAAGCAAAATGATTCATAAAGACAGACTGCTTCAGTATGCTGAGTCCTTGTAAATAAGAGCTAATCCCAGAGAAAAGGATTTACAGGTGAAGGGCAGGTGCATAAATCATTACCACATTAATCTATGCATCATTTAATATTTACTGTAGCTGTCTGAGGAAGCTTAATTTATTCTCCTTGTGCTCAAATAATAGCAATGGCTTTGGCCAGAGGTCTTTCTAATCAGTTATCCACACCTGGTTTAACTTGCCTATCCAGGAACATGTTCCCTGATACAAAAGGGCCAAGCCCATTTCTCCTCCATTTTTAATACATATTTTCAAAGGAAACTCTTTGCTGTGAAAGATCACTCAGAGGGAATCTAAAAACTCAGAAACAGTATTGAGCTGTCAGACCTAACATCCTCCTGTGCTCTTTCCCATTCCATTCTGCACCAGTTGTTTTCTTTAGTGCTGTAATGAACAGGCCAATTGATTTCTTAACTACAAGGTCTCATTGCAGTTGTCATTCATAAGTATAATCTGAGAACTGAAGCCCAATGTCATTGTTGTGCCTGGTAGTCCTTCCTGTAGCTAATGCTGCCAGAATTAAATGTCTTGTTTTCAGATGCTCACAATTTAGTAAACTTTAACATTTGCACTGAAAGTTTCCAAGCTGGAGGGTTGCTTTGAACTGTCTCTTGCTGTTAAGTTTAAGTTTAAATTCAAATTATGTGACCCAGCTCTTTCAGGGTATTAAGGGAATGTGTTAGCAGTGAAAAAATGAAGCATGACAGAGAGGGTCATGCTGGTGTCAGTAGCGTGTTCTGGTCACTGCCAGGAAAATCTATCTAGTCAAGTGTCATAAGTGAGGAGCATTTAAAAAGCAGGTCTCATTAGTAGTTGGTGAAGACTCAACAGGGGGTTAACAGTGAATTTTCCAAACATAAATGAACTTAATCACCTCACAGTTCTGCTGCTTACCTCCTCCCCATCCTCAGAGAGAAACTGGCCATGCTTTTCCACTAGGTAAGAGGGAATAAGCCAGTTTACAGCTCAGTTGCTTTCCCTGACTGCCTTCAGTCAGAGAGGCACAAGAAATGCTCCAGCACTTGTGCTCCTTCTGGCTTCCAAGTTGTGCCCTTGATGCCTCTGCTGCCACTCAGGGATTAAGGTAAAAACAAAAGTCATTCATTGGAAAAAACAAGTGATGAGGACATAGAGCAGTAGAACGACAGGGAAGAGATAAAGACAAAGCATTCAACAAAGAAGGGGCACCTGAAAAACAGCTACTTGAAATTATTGAGTAACTTCATTTATTGCCATCACCATCATCAGGCCTAGAGAATAAATCTTATGAGTGACTGAGGGACCTGGGGATGGTTAGTTTGAAAAAGAGGAGGCTGAGGGGAGACCTCGTTGCTGTCTACTACTATCTGAAGGGACATTGTGGAGAGGCTGCTGCTGGACTTTTCTCACAGGTAATTGGAGATAGAACAAGGGGGAATGGCCTCAAGCTGAGAGTGGGTAGGTTTAGATTGGACATTAGGAAGAAGTTTTTCATGGAGAGAGTGGTCAGGGACTGGAATGAGCTGCCCAGGGAGGTGGCAGAGTCATCAACCCTGGATGTGTTTAAGAGTCATGGAATCATAGGGCAAGGGCCCTGAAGGCTGGGTTAAGGGAAGATGAGCCAAGGAATAGAATCATAGCATCACAGAGTGGTTTAGGTTGGAAGGACCTCAAAGATCATCCAGTTCCAACCCCCCACCATAGGCAGGGACACCTCCCACTAGAACAGGTCACTCAAGGCCTCATCCAACCTGGCCTTGAACACCTCCAGGGAGGGAGCAGCCACAACCTCCCTGGGCAATCCATTCCAGTAGCTCGCCACCCTCACTGTAAAGACACATCATTGGGATGTGGTGCTTAGGGATATGGTTTAAGGTGAATCTTGTAGAGTAGGGTTATAGGTTGGACGTGCTGATCCTGAAGGGCTTTTCCAACCTGGATGTTTGTGATTCTGTGATTTCTGTGATTATAACAGACTAAATGATTGTCTGAATCATGTATGCACTATATATATTTAGTTACTATACATAAATTTATATACTATATATACATCCATATACACCAGTGCTGATATACTGATGGATTTGTAAAATTCAGGCTTCGGGTCTGACTGCAATGCCAGAAGTAAAAGATGCCCAGTCCCTGAGAATGCCCTTAAGTTTCAGGTAAGAGACAGAAGTGGCCACTAGAGGGAGACAGTGCAGTTTCAGAAGGTCTTGGGAACGCTTCAGTTGCAGCACACAAAAAGAGCTGCACAATCCATGCCTGTGAGGCTCCTAAATTAAGTGGCTGCTATTGCCTTTCCTAGCGAACTCAGACCTCCAGGATCAACGGCAATATTTGCATGTGCTAGAAGCAGAGAATAGATAGCACAGGGAAAAAAGAGCTCATCTAAGCACTGCTCTGTCCTAAGCAGTACTCACTACTAAAATGCTTTTTTCCTGAGAGCCTGAGACAGAAGACTGTCTTTACCCCTGTGTATCCATTGCATGACTAAAACCCCTTCCATCTGAAGTGATGACTCCTTTCATTTTGCACTTTTTAGCCTCTGAACAATCTGAAGTGTCCTGACATAACTGTCCACTTAACCACTGAAGACCCTGGTACACATTTTCCTAATGTCTGCCAACTTTTGTCCTATTAACTACTTACCTGTAAAAAAAACCAAAACATTTTGAAGTGACTAACAGATCTCAGAGAATGATAGAATCATTCAGGTTGGAAGGGACCTCCAAAGGTCATCTAGTCCAACCCCCCTGCAGTAACCAGAGACATCCTCAACTAGATCAGGTAACCAAGCACCTTGTTGAGCCTCACCCTGAATATCTCCAGTGATGGGGCCTCAACTACCTCTCTGGGCAACCTCTGGGCAACATGAGCCAGCAGTGTGCCCAGTGTGCTAAGGTGGCCAAGAGAACCAATGGCACCCTGGCCTGTACCAGGAACAGTGTGGCCAGTAGGAAAGGGAGGTTATTCTTCCCCTGTACTCAGCACTGCTCAGGCCATACCTTGAGTGCTGTGTCCAGTTCTGGGGTCTTCCATTCAAAAGAGATGTTGAGATACTGGAATGTGTCCAGAGAAGGGTGACATAGCTGGTGAGAGGCCTGGAACACAGCCCTGTGAGGAGAGGCTGAGGGAGCTGGGGGTGTGCAGCCTGGAGAAGAGGAGGCTCAGGGGGGACCTCATTGCTGTCTACAACTACCTGAAGGTAGGCTGTAGCCACATGGGGGTTGGTCTCCTCTCCCAGGCAAGCAGCAACAGAACAAGGGGACACAGTCTCAATTTGTGCTGGGGGAGGTCTAGGCTGGATGTTAGGAGGAAGTTGTTGGCAGAGAGAGTGATTGGCATTGGAATGGGCTGCCCAGGGAGGTGGTGGAGTTGCCATCCCTGGAGGTGTTCAGGAAAAAAGCCTGGATGAGGCACTCAGTGCCATGGTGTAACTGACTGGATAGGGCTGGGTGATAGGTTGGCCTGGGTGATCTTGGAGCGTGATCTTTGTCACGTTACTCTGGACACGTTCCAGCACCTCACCATCTATCCTGAATTGAGGGGCCCAGAACTGGACATAGTACTCAAAGTGTGGCCTGACCAGTGCAAAACAAATGTTTACAGTTTCACAATCAGCTTTATAATGGCTAAGAATTGGATAAAGCAAACTGCATATTGGATTCTTTGCCAGCAGCACTCAGATCAGTGAAGCCAGCAGGTTTCACAGTAAACTAAGCAATTGAGGGCAAACCACCAAGTGATGGTGGATCCTTATCAGACCTGTAAAAGGATTGAAGGCACTGCTGTCTCAGGGACCTTCTTGCACTTTTACAGAGACAGAGGGTTTTTTTTCAGTAGAAGAAATTTCTATTACTTTAGCTGCACTGAATTAGCACTCCTCTTCCATGAGAGAATTGTTTGTGCTAATCTAATCACCATTACTGTTTTTAAAGAGCAGTCTTAAAACTGGAGGCTGCCTGGCATAGCCATTTCAGTTTTTCTAACAATACTAGCTGCAATGATGCAAAAATTTGGTTTAGGTGATTCCAGAAGCATGCAAAATCAGCATCTGATGCAAAAAGTGCTAGTCCAACATAGAAGGTTTGTAAAACAGATGGTTTACCAATATCTACCACTTGGGTCTCATCAGCTGCAATTATGGAGCAAATGTTTCCTCCCAAAGCCTGCTTTCTGTTTATCTTTCGGACTCCTGAGAAAGAAGGGGGGAAAAACACACTAAAATATATTCAGTTTCAAACTAATTTATGTTCTCTGTCTTTAGGGGGGGAATTAATTCTGCATTCTTCCGTTTCTGCCACTTGTATCCTGCTTGCTAGATCAGATTGTAAGGATCCAATGACAAATACTGCACCAGTTGCCTTCAAGTGTGACAAAGAATGTTTGTTGTTTTCCTTTGCCAAAATCACAGTTTTACTTAATAATAAATACATAAATTGAAAAAAAAAAAATCCCTCTCCTCTCTTCAGTCCTTTTATCTGCTTAAATCTTATGCAAATGACACAGGTAATTGCACAAATTGCAAAGTGAAAACTCATGTATTTATTTACTCAGGGCAGAAAATGAAGGGGATGAATATTCAAAGCAGGGTCATGTGCCACTATGTGAGGAAAAAAAAACCCCAAACAAACAAAATCTTCAGCCAAAGCAAATTAACTCTTCATTGGCAGCATTTTCGAACTGGATCTTGCTTTTATGAGTAGGAGGATCTGTCAACTAGTTCTGACCAAACTCAGTGGTCAGAAGAAACAGTGAACCACCATCTCTTGCCTTTTACCAGCAGCAAAACCCTGTGGACAATAATCCTCCCGGCTCTAAATTCAGGGGATCCAGACAGCTTCTGTAGGAATGATTAACATTTTTTGGTGGAAACTCAGTCTTTCCTAAATTTTGTTAGCTGAACTTCACTTTTGCCTCCACCCCAGGCACTCCATATTCTTAATATGTTAAACCCTCCCCAAAACTCCAAAGAAAACATATAATTTAGAAACCCTACAGCTGGGGTGCCTTAATGTTTTTTCACCTCAGTCCTTGCATTTTGTCAAAAGCAGGGAGAGCCAGCAGATCAATGCCAGGCTCCAAGCCTGGTGTCACTGGCAGGACTTGGAGTTCTTTAACCATGGGCTGATTTACAGGACACCAGGCCTGCTGGCAACACCTGTCTCCAAGGGTGAAAAGGATCCTAGCACAGGAGCTAGCAGGGCTCATGGAAAAAAACTTTAGGCTCACCAGAGAGGTTGTGGAGTCTCCTTCTCTGGAGACTTTCAAGGCTGGTCTGGATGCATTCCTCTGTGATCTATGCTAGGTTGTGTGGTCATGCTCTGGCAGGGGCATTGGACTCGATGATCTCCTTGGGTCCTTTCCAATCCTGTGATCCTGTGATTTGAAGGGGGTAGGGTACAAAACTGGGTTTGCTGGGAATAAGCTTGAGGGCAGCACACTGATATTTTAAGGATGGTGAGCAAGCAAGGTCTTCCAGTTTGCTCCTTCAGTGGAGGTAGGGGATGGAGACCCACGTGGCAGCAAGGATGCTAGGGTTGCTGATGAATTAGCAGCCACAGAAGCACCTGAGAACAACCAGGTAGGAATTAAGGCTTCTTTCTGCAAAAATGAGATCACTGGACCAACTGAAGTGCATCTACAGTAATGCACACATCACGGGAAACGAAGAGGAGGATCTGGAAGCCATTGTGTATCAGGGGAACTATGATACAGTGGCCATCACAGAAACGTGGTGGGATGTCTTCAGAAGGGATAGGCAAGGAAGGAGAGGTGTTGGCATGGCCCTGTGTGTCAGGGGGGATTTTGAATGTCCTGAGGTTAATGATGGTGACAACAGGGTCGAGTGTTTATGGGTAAGAATCAGGAGGAAGGCCAACAAGGCAGATATCCTGGTGGGAGTCCCTATAGACCACCCAACCAGGATGAAGAGATGGATAGACTACTCTTTAGCTATTTGGCAGAAATCTCACAATTGCTTGCCCTTGTGGGGGACTTCAACTTCCCTAATGTCTGCTGGAAATACAACACAGCAGAGAGGGAGCAGCCCCAGAGGTTCCCATAACTTCCTGACACAGTTGGTGACAGAGCCAAGCAGGGAAAGTGCCCTGTCAGACCTGCTGTTTGTGAACAGAGAAGGACTTGTGGGTGGATTTCTGGCAGGCAAACTCTGGCCTATTTTGGAGACTAGTAGACAGAGTCTCCTGGGAAGCAGTCCTGGAGGGCCAAGGAATCTAGGAAGGCTGGACACTCTCCAAGAAGGAAGTCTTAAAGGTGCAGGAACAAGCTGCCCCTGTTGGTGGGGAAGAAGGCTTGTTGATGGAATAGAAGCATTTGGTTAGAGCTTAGGGAGAAAAGGAGAGTTTACAGTCTTTGGAAGAAGGGGCAGGGCACTCAGGAGGACTACAAAAGTGTCATGAGGCTATGCAGGATGAAAATTAGAAAGGCCAAAGCCCAGTGGGAAATTAATCTGTCTTCAGATGTTAAAGAGAACAGGAAATCCTGGGTACTTTCTAATGGATGTTCTCATTTCTGTTTTGAGGGATGTAGAGCCTCACTCTACCAGTCTATCCCTTCTTCAGCCTTTCTGATGTTCTTTAGCCTTTCAACCTCAGTCTTGGCTAACAGGGCAGGTCTCAGATGACTGGAGACTAGCAAGTGTGACACCAATCTACAAGAAAGGTTGGAAGGAGGACTCAGAGACCTACAGACCCATCAGCCTGACCTCAGTGCCAGGGAAAGTGGTGGAGAAGATCATCTTGAGTGACATTATGCAGCATGTGCAGAGCAACCAAGTGACTGGGCCCAGTCAGCAAGGGTTCATGAAGGGCAAGTCCTGCTTGATGAACCCAATCTCTTTCAACAACAAGGTAACCTGCTTAGAGGATGAGAGAAAAGCTGTGGCTGTAGTTTATCTGGACTTTGGTCAAGGATTTGACACTGTGTCCTACAGCATCCTCATGAAAAAATGTGCTGCTCTTAGGAGTCTTCCCTGAATAAAAAACTGGCAGGATGGCCTGGCCCAAAGAGTGGTGGCCAATGGAATTAAATCCAGCTGGCTGCTGCTCACAAGAGGTGTTGCTCAGGGCTCAGTTTTGGAGTATCTTGTTTAATGGCTTTATCAGTGATGTGAACTGACGGCCTTGAGCCTACCTTCAGTAAGTTTGCAGATGATGCCCTGGGTGAGAGGGTTGGTGCTCAAAGGTAGGAAGACTTTGCAGAGGGATCTGGACACACTGGACTGATGGGCCAAGCTCAGTTGTATGAGGTGGTCGTGGCAGGCCTGAATAGGCCAAAATAGGCCTGAACATGTCCTGGCTGGCCCAGACATGTTCTTCTGCTCTCCCTCTCTCTCTTCTGGGGAGAAGCAACCACAGGAAAGAGGACAAAGAACCTGGATCCACTGAGTCTAAGGACTCTGGTTTGCACAGACTTGTTTTGCTCCTGTTTACATTCTGTGATAAACAAGGTACATGCTCTTGGGTTGTGCCTGCCTCATGCAAGGCCTATGTTTTTCCCAAATTTGGGTGATGCAAGCCTATGGCTTAACCTAATATGGTCAGGCTTGGATAACTGCCATTCTAATTGGCTATTCTATGTTCAAGGGTCCATTAATCTCAGGCTGTACTGATAAAAAGAGATGAGCAGGTAACACAGCGTGCTCTGCCATTACACTAAGGAAGGCTTAGATTGGATATTAGGGAAAACTCCCTTACTGAAAGAGTGGTCAGGCATTGGAATTGGCTGCCCAGGGAGGTGTTCAAAAAACATGTAGACAGGCAACTTCAGGACAGGGTCTAATTGCCATGATGGTATTAGGCTGACAGTTGGATTCAATGATCTCGAAGGTCTTTTCCAATTGAAACAATTCTGTGACTCTATGAATACTCAGCAGTTTTATAAGTCTGGGAGATTGCCATGGCACTGTCATGGATAGAAGGGTGAATTCCCATGCCTGATCCAACACAAAGAGGGTTCAGCTTTACACTGATGGACATGGTATCCAAAAGAGGCAAAGTCAGCGAGGTCACGCATGTGCTCTATGCTCCTGAAACAGTATGGATTGGAAATCCTCTGCAATCAGATCTTTTTCATCTCAGAGGAAGAGTCTCTTGCTTTTTTTCTCCTTGTGCTCTGATTTGTGGTTTTGCTTGAGGGAAGAACTGAAAAGTAGACTGCTTGAGTGATTTCAGCTGACTGATCTCTACATCTTCAGAGCTGCTTGAACAGGTTTCTGTGTCATTTCCAGGACTCTGCCTGCATGTATTATAAACTGTAAACTTCTCAGATGGCAAAGCAGATGAGATTTGGGTGAGAATCTGCATGAATTTCACACAACTGGATAAAACAGCCATTCAAACTACTCTGCAAGTACGCAGAGGTACGACAAATAAACTCTATTCCTGACTCCATCCTTTTAAATCCCATCTCTGCAAGGATCCTTCTTAGGCACAGTAAGAAGAGTTTGTTCACATAAATAGAGTGTTTATTTCAGAGTAACCTTAATGTATTTATTTACAGCCTGACAATTACATCAGGCACTTCAAAATAGTGTTAATGACTCTGACAGTACCAAGGAAAATGCATCATAGGATCACAGGATGTCAGGGGGTTGGAAGAGACCTCCAGAGATCATTGAATGCAACCCCCCTGCTAGAGCAGGATCACCTAGAGCAGATCATACAGGAACATGCTCAGATAGTTTTCTTAATATCTCCAGAGAAAAAGACTCCACAACCTCCCTGTGCAGTCTGTTCAAGTGCTCTGTGACCTTTACGGTAAAGAAGTTCTTCCTTATGCTGAGGTGCAACTTCCTGTGCTGTGGTTTATACCCATTACCCCTTGTCCTATCACAGGGCACAACTGAGAAGAGTTTGTCCCCCCCCTTCTTGACACTTAGCCCTCATATATTTATGAACATTGATTAGATCCCCTCTCAGTCTTCTCCTCTCCAGATTAAAAAGTCCCAGGTCTCTCATCAGGCACATGCTCCAGTCCCTTAATAATCTTTGTAGCCTTCTGTTGGGATTCTTTCAAGTAGATCCCTATCCCTCTTGAACTGGGGTACCCATTTATCTATAACCCACTTTCTGCTCCTAACGTGATTCAAGGTGTCATCTACAGATAAAAATTGTTGCCACTAATTTCAATCCTGTATTAAACAGCAGACATTTCTCTGTAGAGTGATTTACCTTTGGAATGGGCTGCCCAGGGAGGTGGTGGAGTCACCATCCCTGGAGGTGTTCAAGAAAAGGCTGGATAAGGCATTTAGTGCCATGGTCTAGATGACTGGATAGGGCTGGATGCTAGGTTGGACTGGATGATCTTGGAGGTCTCTTCCAACCTGGTTGGTTCTATGATTCTAATTCTAGCTTTTCCTTGTTTCTCAATGCTATTCACTTCTTTTTGTATATGCAATTAGCATGAAAATGCCTTAATATTGGATACACCTTTATGGTTTAAATTAGGGATCAATTCTTGTCTATTCCATTACATGTAACTGGAATAAAGTAAGCCTCTACACTTGTTGCAAAGTGGAAGATAATTTTCTTCTTATTATTTGAGTGTTCATCCAAAATTTCATGCTACCAAACACTGATTTCCTAAGAAGTCTGTTTTTCTTCCTCCCACAATATTTTGTTTACTGCTATTATAATAAATAATCATATGCTTACCATAATTAGCATTATATTAACATAGCCTCATATCCTCAGCATGAATGCTCTGTGATATTCAGAACACCTACACTGACAAACAAGTGATTTGTGTTATGTTTTGTTGAAAGTTATTTTGGTGAGAGAGAGTTGTGCTAGACTGCCTCAAGATTATTTCAATTAGGCATTAACCTGAGTTTTACCTGTTCTACCTTTGTAAAATCCAGGCTGCTGCTTTTCTGTCGTAGTTCTTCCTTAATATGAAATAAAGGAACAAGCCAGTGCAGGTAGCCTGTTCTGCAGTTTCTCCTGCCCTCTGCTGGCTGCCACTTCAAAACAGCTCCACAAATCCATGGTCTTCATTATTTTGTGCTCTGCCAAGGTGAAGAATTCATCCCCTTCTTTGTGCTTCCCAAGGAAATACAACTATTGATGCTCTTTCTTGCAGGTGGGCATTTGTATCTGTGCAAAGGAAAGACAAAATATTATAGCTACTCTTATTTAACAGCTTTGGCACGCTTCTTGCTTGTACTTGAGCTTAAATGTGTGGGCCCTCTGCAATCAGTTTAAGCATAAAAGTATCATCAAGTTAAACTCTGTATACTTGCTGTCCATTTAATCATAGAATGGCATACACTGGATGGGCTTTCTGAAGGTCATCTGGTCCAAGCCCCTGCTTGAAACAGGTTCATCACCCTGCCAGCCATGTGCATAGAGTACATGCCTTCCTCACCGCCTTCCTGGCTTGTCTTTCCTAAAGAGCCTATGCCCACCTTTGCAGCACTCCAGATATAGAAGTTATCTCACCATGTACATCCCCTGAAGGCACAGCTCTGCAACTGCGTGCAGACTTCTGATTTCTCCTCTTTGTTTTCCATAAGCACGTGTTGGTGCCCAGGCACTTGAAATGGACTCCATCATGCTGCATACAGAGTACAAGACTCTCCCCATGGTGCTGTCACTTCCTCACTGCTTCTTATGCATTCAGTTCTCTACAACTTATGATAAACTTCCCCCAGCTTATGCAATTTCAAGCTGCCCTCACTAGGGTTAGACTGCTGAACACACCTTTATCATACTTTGTCAGCTGGATCCCCCTCCTGCTTTGAAGTCCTTCCTCCTCGAAATGATAGCGTGCATGTGGAGGTTAAACTACTGTCTGTGATACTAGCTACATACCAAGTGTTGATCCACTGGAAGTACCCACTCCCCTCCAAAAATTTCTCTCACTGAAAGGTCTGAAATTACCACTCATGCACCCTTCCATACCATACAAGTAGTTAGTGCTAGTGGAAAGATGCAATTATGCTGCCCATTATGCTGCAGCCTTGACTAAGTCATGTGTGTATACTCATTGTGAAGAGGCCTCAGCCACAATGGGGTTGTTTAGTCTGGGAAAGAGGAGGCTCAGGGGGGGACCTCATTGCTGTCTACAACTACCTGAAGGGAGGCTGTAGCCAGGTGGGGGTTGGTTTCTTTTGCCAGGCAACCAGCAACAGAACAAGGGAACAGAGTCTCAAGTTGTGCTGGGGGAGGTATAGGCTGGATGTTGAGAGGAAATCCTTCCCAGAGAGAGTGATTGGCACTGGAATGGGCTGCCCAGGGAGGTGGTGGAGTCACCATCCCTGGGGGTGTTCAAGAAAAGCCTGGATGAGACACTTAGTGCCATGGTCTAGTTGACTGGCTAGGGCTGAGTGATAGGTTGGACTGGATGATCTTGGAGGTCTCTTCCAACCTGGTTGATTCTATGATTCTAAGAGGCTGGGCTCTAAAAAAAAACCCAACAAAGCTATAACACCAGTGATGTTAAATGTGATCTTAATTTGTGACATGCCTTTGAAGCTACGCTGCATGCGGAGAACACTGACAGCACGCATGCAGCATCTTCTATGCCCTTATGTACACTGCTTTGCATACAAAATGAACTGGTGATCTCTCTCAGATAGAGAATCCAGATCAGAAACCAGTAAAAATCTATCTAGCCATATCACTGACAAAAACTACCAGGGCAGAAAAGTTTTAAATATCAAAAAGAAAAAAATCCAGTGCTTTATCTTTAATGTATTTTCTGTTCCCTTAAAAGACTTCTAAATAGAACTTCCAGTGCACTCTCCTGTTTGCTTTCATATCACACATACACTTGACAGTACAAAGTCAAAATTTGTTTCTGTGACTCATTATGGTAGTCAAGCCTAAGCAAAAGCATCAGTTCTAATTATGACAGGCATTGTCTTTGCAGCTGATATGTCTTTTTGCTTATTTGCATTTCTATTGAAGCCACTGGTGAGGGTGCTACATATTTAATTAACTTTCTACAGTTCATTTTCATCCAGGGAAATGTAATTACTTCAATATGGATTAAGTTATATACCTAAAGAGTCTCAGTATCACAGAATGCATTCAGTTGGAAAAGACCTCAAAAGTCACCCAGTCCAACCCTTGACACATCACTGAAGGCTTTTGCTTGGAGTTGTTCAAGCTTACAAAATGAAACAGTCCTGCCATGAAGGAACATCCATTTAACCTGACACATATATACAGAGATGACAGGATTCAATGAGTGTCAGATGCAGGCATCATTCCATACTGAGTGGATTGGCAGAAGTTTTTTCCTGCTCTCCTAGGATTTTCATATGTTAAAGTAGAATCCAACCAAAACCAGACTAAGCAATTCTGTATGCTGCCCACATGTCAACAGCAAAAGATTCACTATACTTGCAAGAGGTGAACAAAAGAAAAGATGAAGACATTGATTTAATATTACGAACCTCACACTATCAGGAGGTAAATGAAGTGAGCTGCTGTCTCTGTAGGAAGATGAAATGGCACCAATGAAAAGTTCTAGCAGCAAGGAGACCAGATGTACAGGATAACACAGCAGGGCAAATTAAAACAAAGCAGCATCTTCAAGACTTCTAGAAAACTTTAGAATTCAAAACCATAGCAACTAGATGAAAAATTCTTCAGAGCCTTCTGAAAACGAGGCAGCTACTGAAGGGTCACAGGCATGCAAACATAACCCTCTTTCAGAAGGCCTGGGGTGGAGCTAGGAAATTATAGACCAGTTTGACCTTGGTGGTAGGCAAGATCCCAAAGATATTAATAAGAGATGAGATCACAAGGAACACAGACTGGGCAAAGTGATTAAAGGACATAATCTACTTGGATTTTATTGCCATAAAACTGCAAAGTAGCTTAAATGCACAATAGTAGCAAGCATAACACAGGTGTTATCCTCGAATGAATCATAGAATCAACCAGGTTGGAAGAGACCTCCAAGATCATCCCCAGGGAGGTGGTGGAGGCACCGTCCCTGGGGGTCTTCAAGAAAAGACTGGATGAAGCACTCAGTGACATGGTCTAGTTGACTGGCTAGGGCTGGGTGATAGGTTGGACTCGATGATCTTGGAGGTCTCTTCCAACCTGGTTGATTCTATGAATGAGTAATTACAGATACACCAACACTATCTGCAACTTCACCCTCAGAGGAAGTCCAGTAAAAAGTCAGATGCATTTGACATATAAACTGCAGATGTACTACTAACACACACTAATTTGCTGTCTTAAGGTCTCTTAAAGGTATACAACAATCCTAGCTATCAGTACAGACTGGGGGTTGAGGTGATAGAAAGCAGCCCTGCAGAAAAGGACTTGGGAGTGTTGATGGACAAGAAGCTGGACATGAGCAGACAGTGTGAGTTTGCAACCCAGAAGGCAAATCACATCCTGGGCTGCATCAAAAGAACATGGCCACCAGAATAAGAGAGGTGTTTCTGCCACTTAATATAGTGAGACCTCACCTGGAGTACTACATCCATCTCTGGAGCCCTTAACTCAGGAAGGACAAGGACCTGATGGAGCAGGTCCAAAGGAGGGCCATGAAAATGATCTGGGGTTTGGAAGACCTCTCCTACAAGGACAGACTGAGGGATGTGGAGTTGTTCGTCTTCAAGAAGTGAAGGCTCCAGGAAAACCTAATAGCAGTCTGCCAGTACAAGAAGGCTGCAGAGGGACTATTTAAAATGGCCTGTGGTGATGAGGGGCAATGGTTTGAAATTAGAGAAGAGCAGACTTCGATTGGATGTAAGAAGTAAGTTCTTTACCACACGGGTAGTGAAACACTGCAACAGGTAGTTGAGGCCCTGTCCCTGCAGAGATTCTAGGGCAGGCTTGACAAGGCTCTGAGCAACCTGACCTAGTGAAGGATGACCTCACTTACTGCAGAGGGGAGTTTGGATTAGATGATCTTTAGAGGCTACTTCCAACCCAAACCATTCTATGACTT
The DNA here is from genome assembly GCF_015220805.1 of Pogoniulus pusillus. Lineage (NCBI taxonomy): Eukaryota > Metazoa > Chordata > Aves > Piciformes > Lybiidae > Pogoniulus > Pogoniulus pusillus. The sequence goes on from NC_087275.1 coordinate 27,639,476, forward strand.
AGCTCTTCTGCAGCACTAAGTTCTTTGATGGTCACTTCCAGGAATCCAGCTGCGTATCCTTTGTATACTTATACACATATAAATCCAAGACAAACCAGAGAAGGCTGCTTCAGTAATATAAACTGAAAAATCTAACACTGGAAGATTAAATGTGCACATTGAGTCAGACCATCTGAAAAGTTCACTGCATCAATTACAGCAAGAGGGAATTTGGCTTATGGAGCCTGTTTACTGCTGATCCCTTGTAATGCCAAAAGGAAGTTCCAACCATTTACAAGCTGAGGTATATAAAATGCAAATCCACTGGGACGTTGTAAGCCTCCTTTGGAAACCTCGTCAACATTAACAGCTCAGGCTTGTATCAGCAACTGCTGTGATAGTTGCTCAGAACAGTCATTCCTCTTCCCAAGTGTGAAGTGAAATGGCAAGATAGAGTTGCTGCTTACGCTGGCGTTGTTACTTCAGTCGGTTATATTTATCTCATTACTACTGGAGCGCTTGGCAGTTCACTGAAGCATCGTCATGAACCCAAGTTAATGACAGCAGAAAAGCCAGCTCTCTTCCAGATTGGTCATGTGGATGTGATGCCATGCACAGTGGACTGAGATATCAATGAAAGAATTGGAGTCAGATGACCACCACAGCTTCAGTCACTAAAAACTACCATACATCCACAACTTAAAGTCTCCTTACAGCAAGAGGCAATCATATTGCATACTTCTAGAACCAGGAGAGGCTGCCAGCAGGAAAAGGTCCAGGAGTGTGTCTGCCAAAGTGGAGATAAATCTCCAAGTTCAACTGGGGAACTGAGAAAGAAATTTGACTCAAATCTGTTGACAGCCATACATGCACAAGTCACAATGCCATTCAGATGTGTTGTGCTGGGATTTTGGTTTATTTTTGTGGGGGTGATGCTGCACAAAAACACGTTCTGAATTTGCTTTTGGACTCTGCCAGAAGTATTATCAGCACCTGACAGTAAGAATGTGTCATTAAATTCTTTCTACATCATAAATCTCATACAAAGCCAGTACTCTGATTTGGCAAAGCTGTACAACCTCGGTTGGGAAAATACACTTTTCAGCTATTTACATTTATCTTTTTCTTAATGGTGTTCCCTTTTTCTTGGCTCTCTAGCAGCTTCTCAAAAGGAGGAGAATGCCAAAGAAATAATGTACTGCTCATACTTCTCGTAGAACTCATCATAGGTAGCCTTAGAGCTTACAGTCCATTACCACTTATGCGTGGACATAATGCACTATTAAAAAGAACCTTGTCTTCTATTTTTAATTGTTTCCAGTCTTTGTCAGAGTATTGATAAACTGTTAGAAAGCAAAAGAAGGGAATCTAATCACCAAGAGATCCTTGGAGATGGCAAAAAAGAAAAAAAAAAACCACCTTTCCTGCCTACAAACATTGCAAATCTCTAAGAGAAGTCTCTGTCAAAATATATTGAAGGCTGGTATTTGAGTCTTTTCCTTTCACTGAAAACTTGGCTAATTTCTTGCCTACTGGTCCTCTCAATCCTCCTCAATACTTCCTTAGGTGATATTTCAAGATTTTGGCCTCTCAGTGACATGGTGGATTAGCATCCTCAGTTAATACAGGAAAAGGACCCAGAGATATTAGTTGAAATAAGGACAATTTAATATTCTATTGTAGAGATATCAGATTACACAAAAGAAAATGGGAAAGAAAATATTCATGTATGCAGCAGCAGGAAAACCCAAGAGAACTTGAACACATCTGTGAACCGCACAAACCAAAACTAGAACAAATAAAAGGGCTGCACCCCTGCCCCCAAGCCACAAAAACCCAGAAGAGAAATCATGGAATGGTCTGGGTTGCAAGAGACCTTCAAAGAGCATAGAATCAACCAGGTTGGAAGAGACCTCTAAGATCATCTAGTCCAACCCCCTCTGCAGTCAGTAGGGACATCCTCAACCTGATCAGATTGCCCAGAGCCCTGTTGAGCCTCATTTTGAATATCACCAAGGATGGGGTTCCAACCACCTCTCTGGGCAACTTGTTCTAGTGTTCCACTACCCTTATGGTAAAATACATGTTCCTATCCTGTTCTTATCTTTTACAAGATACAGAATATATTTTAAGTCACATAAACCCTGGGCAACCCCTTCCTGTTTTGCAGTGAGCACGATGGTAGCATGGCGTAGAACATACGATCTAGCTGACACTGTGTGACTGTGGGGTGGAGGATAGCCCCATACCAAGTCCCTCATCCCTTCTAGTGGAGCCAGTCAGATTGAACCAATGCAATTAGAAATAACATGGGGGGGAAAAAAAGCATTTCTGTAGAAAGTACTGTGACAATGAAATTAGACCAAAAAAAAGGTAATTACGATACTTAAGATGGATCCAATTGCTTCACTACATAACGTAGGGGAAGAGCAAACCTACCACAGATTTCCTAATACAGAGAGAAAATTACCTCTGGATGAAGAAATGGCACAACATTTATCTACTGTGATCTATCCTAAGGCTCAAAAATAGAGTAAAGCCAGGAAGTATAAGAACATTTACTAACACGATCCACAAGTATCAAAGGCATGGGGAATTCCATCGCATGCCAGGAGCTGGCAGAGAGCTTAAGACATTTTTGGAGAGTCATGACTGAAACAATTTTGTTTTCCCATGCATGGCCTTTTCTCCTCTTCTGGGCATCACAATTCTTCTCAATGAGTTATCAAAAATATAACCAAAAGTGATTTTTGACCCCACTGCAAAAGCATTTTACATTAGTGCCAAGCTCTAGCGAGTTTTACTTTTTCTTACATGGATGCTGAATTTTATAGTTACAACTTTAAATCCTTGAGCTTTGTGGCCCAGAGCCAGCAGACTCAATCAGGCCCAGAAATCAGACAACATAGAGATAGCACTAAATTACTTTTGCCCACCTTGTTCTCTACTGGAGCCTCATACCTGGCTAAACACAGAATACAGGCCATCATTATACATGACTTGAATTTGAATTGTTAACCAAGGTGATGCTCACTTACAAAATACCTTCTCACTATTTGTGTTAAAACATTAAGACAGGTACTATATATATGTTAACATATGAGCTACTTTGTGTCTGTGCTCACCTCAGAGTTTTATCAGAAAATGGATGTCAATCTCTAAAAAGATTACTTACAAGAGCTTTTTAAAATCAGAATTGATAATTGTTGGTGGGTTTTTTTCATGTAATACAACAGAATCCAGTGCCTGCTTGTTCTATGTAAGTCAGTTCAGCTGAGAATCATAGAATCAAACAGGTTGGAAGAGACCTCCATGATCATCCAGTCCAACCTATCCCCCAGCCCTAGCCAGTCAACCAGACCATGGCACTAAGTGCCTCATTCAGGCTTTGCTTGAAGACCCCCAGGGACGGTGCCTCCACCACCTCCCTGGGCAGCCCATTCCAATGCCAATCACTCTCTCTGTGAAGAACTTCCTCCTAACATCCAGCCTAGACCTACCCTGGCACAACTTGAGACTGTGTCCCCTTGTTCTATTGCTGGTTGCCTGGGAGAAGAGGCCACCCCCCACCTGGCTACAATGCCCCTTCAGGTAGTTGTAGACAGTAATAAGATCACCCCTGAGCCTCCTCTTCTCCAGGCTAAACAACCCCAGCTCCCTCAGCCTCTCCTCATAGGATTTGTGTTCCAGGCCCCTCACCAGCTTTGTTGCCCTTCTCTGGACATGTTCCAGCACCTCAACATTTTTCTTGAATTGAGGGGCCCAGAACTGGACACAGTACTCAAGGTGTGGCCTGACCAGTGCTGAGTACAGGGGAAGAATAACCTCCCTGAGCCAAACCTGCACTCTGTTTTAGATTCATGCAGCACCTGTGTAATAAATCTACCCAAAATTACCAGGGGTAGTGAAAGGCAAAGTTTTTTTCACAGAACATACAGAAGCCCATGATGGGGAGAAGTGTCAATACCCTATGCTTTCTGAAAAGCTGTGGCAAAAGATACACACAGCTGACAGATCCTTCCATCTTCATGGATGTTTGCTTCCTTTTGCTAAGAAGTAATGACCATGGAATTGCTCCCTATCTATAAAATGAGGGCTGTGGTGCTGCAGTGGAGGTTCAGCCCTCAGGATAGGGTGTTTTCCAAGTCCTGTGAAGGATTTCAGTGAGCAAAGGGTACTCACATAAAGCCGTGAATCCGCTTGAATAGGTCTGTTTAGCATTGTGAATAATTAAGCATCTCACTAAACGAAGGCGATTCGGGGACATGCAAATTAAATCGTTACAAAGATATATATTGCACACATTTAGATAAAATTAATCACACTACTATGAAAAATTATAGGCTGCACAATTACACAGACTAAAGATGCTTCTAATTACCCAGTTAATTATCTACTTAAAATAGGAGATCTGTGAGAATCTGCTGTTTATTGTTGAGGAAGTAATCACAGTATAAGAGCTAAATTGCCTGCTTGAAATGTACATTTGAAGAGCGAAACAAAGGTGCTTTGTACCTCTGAGAGCAAATATCTCAAGATAACTACTTATTAAATGGATTGGAAAAATCAAGTGTAAGAGAAAAATCAATTCATGACTTGGCAACAGGCATTATGAGTGCTTTGGTGTCACTGAAGATGCAGAGATATGACTGAGGCAGGTACTTTTCACAGTAGTTAAAAATAAACACAACATCCTGTGTAGTTATTTTTGCCAGTGTTAAATAGCTATCAAATGCTACTACTTCAGCCCATAGTGTCCCCTACACACCCTCTGACCCTGCTCTTCACCACTACATGAGACATAGTGTAATGTATTTAGTGCTTACATGCTATCACATGTCAGTGTAGGGACACTCCTACAGCTAGCAGACACCAACATTAATAACCCATTACATTTATCTCAGAAATAGTTGCAGAGCAAACAGAACTGGGAACTAACATAACTTGACAAGATGCTATGGCCTTGCACAGAGCAGCAAGAACTGCACAGGAACAACAGTTTGCACAGGCACAGCTTGCACAGGAGTGGGGATTTCTATACTATGGCTGTAGTGTAACGTAGAAAACAAACAGTCAAAGATGAGAAAAACATAATTCAGGCAAAACCCCAAGAGTTTGGAGGAATTGATGTACATAAAAAGAAGCTATTAGATTGAAACTACCACTAAATTTTAATTACAAGCTCATCCTGCAAACATTTACCTAAACTGAGCTGACTGAGCCTTCATTTCAGTTAGGACTACAGGTTATTGTACCACATGCATGGTCGCAAATGGACAGTGATCTAAACACACCTAATAACAGATGTTTCCTGTTCTCACTCTGCATAGAATCAAACTTCAAACAATTTAGCCTCCAATAACCTTGACCTGAAAACTGATGTTGTGGTCTATTAACAATCTTTAATGAGTGTATTGCTCCTGTAAAAGATTCTGGGTGGTCCCCTTGTTTCAGGGGTATTAGCCTGCCATAATAAAATCTAGATAAGACTTCCAGCTTAAACTGACAACTGAAAGGACTGAACTGGAAATATAAATTGACAGTACAGGTTCCTGTGATGTCTGAGGATCCTGCCATTAACAACTAAAAAACACTCTGCAGTAAAAATTTGCACATTGTCCTAAAGTGACAGAAAAGAAAGCCCAGGGAAAAAAAATTACATGTAGAAGGAAAGATACACATGCTTCATTTTCTATTAACTATGTCTTTCTCTTGATTCCCTTCTCAGATATTAAGGGTCTGAGCCTATGTACACCAACTCAGGGGAAAATCTTCTAGGTATGTTAGATTTAGAGTGCTTCTTAAAAAGTTAAAACCAGCTGAGGTGGGTTTAAGACTTAATTGCTGTACACCCTATGTTTGTTGGTTTTTCTATACTTGAAAAATAATCAACGCTTGTCCCATTTGATTATTATCCTTAAAGCAAAACCAAGCCAAACTACAAAACACACAGCTTTTACAAGTCCTTGCAAGCTTATTGACTTTAGTAGCATTTTTGTCTGAGTGAAGCTGCAGGGCTGACAGAATTCAATAGCACAAACTCACTTCTGGAACGACACCAGCTCCCTCTATGTGCCTCTTGGCAGACACATCTTCTGGCTGAAAGACTGCAATGATGGGAAATAGAAGAGGTAAAAATCAGCCTCAGTCTCCCCTATGCTGATGGGTCTTGGAAGATTTATAGCATTGCTAAGAAAGGCACAGGGCCAGGAGTCCTGCAAACCCTCCACTCCAGGGACACTAGTAGAGTTTTGTCTATGCTTTGAATCTGGCTGCCTTCCCACACAAATGATGCATAAGGATTAGCTTCTGTGCCAAAGAGAGCACAAATAATTTTGCCTTGGTTTGAATGTTAACAAGTAGCAGACCCTTTGAGGTTTGAAAGGTAATTTTTAATATAAGTTATTTCTTTAAACTTCCCTATACTTTCTATTTGCTGTAAAACTGAATGGCTTTCACTTGAAACCAGCTGCAATATAGCCTCATAAATGTGAGTGACAGTTTTGGAGTGGGGTCATTTCCAAGGATTAATAACATCAGTTCAGCTATTACATTGCTGAGGTACATTTTCAAAGGCATATGTAAACTCTGAAACAAAACATTTTCTTGGTGACAAGGTAAGCAAACCTTCAATATCCACAGACTATTTAAGGCTCAGTATTCAACAGCAGTGTCATCAGTCACTGATGTGGAAAATGTTACATGTCAAGAACACACTTTTGTGTTTTATTGCAATAAAGGGTTGTGTGGCTCCCTTCTGGCAACATAAATTAAAAAATATATAGTTATCCATTGGAAATGAGTAGCTACCTCACTTTACATAGCATTAAAAGTGTGTTTGAAGACAACAGTTCTAGAGAGAGGCTGAAAAAAATAGTATGATTCATTATAGTGGCACTATTGTTAATGACAAGTGAAATGTTTACCCTAATTTGTCTACTGCTTCAGCTACTGTCCTGACATTATCTCTCTGCAAAACTGAGTATTCGCTTTCTCTTCTCCATTCTTTTCCATGCAATAATGAAAGTTTTTATTCTTTTTAACTTGGATTCTCTGTGTTTACTGTGATGTTGGCACACTTTGACAGAAAGGAAAATAGATTGCTTAGAAAGGACATTCCATTTCTCCAGTAGAGAGCTACATGTCAGATTAAGGGGTTGCTTAAAAGGTACTTGTTCCCTAAATTCTAACTCTTTGATACATCCTATATGCAGCAATAAGGGCAACAAAGCTGGTAAGGGGCCTGGAACACAAACCCTATGAGGAGAGGCTGAGGGAGCTGGGGTTGTTTAGCCTGGAGGAGGCTCAGGGGTGACCTCATTGCTGTCTACAACTACCTGAAGGGAGGTTGTAGCCAGGTAGGGGCTGGCCTCTTCTCCCAGGCAACCAGCAATAGAACAAGGGGACACAGACTCAAGTTGTGCCAGGGAAAGTATAGGCTGAATGTTAGGAGGAAGTTGTTGGCAGAGAGAGTGATTGGCATTGGAATGGGCTGCCCAGGGGGTGGTGGAGTCACTGTCCCTGGAGGTGTTCAAGAAAAGCCTGGATGAGGCACTTAGTGCCATGGTCTAGTTGACTGGCTAGGGCTGGGGGATAGGTTGGAGTGGATGATCTTGGAGGTCTCTTACAACCTTGCTGATTCTATGATATAAATAATTTATTTTCTTTCTCCTTCCCCTCTGTGAACTTTGCCTAGCTTTTCAAAGTTCTGGCCTAAAGGAAACCACCCACCCTGATTCTGCCTGGTCACACAACACAGGGAATTGCTGTATTTCTCTTTCCTCTCTTTGGCTTGCTCTTATTCATTCAGTACCTGGCAGAAGGTTAATCAGAACTGGTTTCTGTACTCTGCTAACCTTTGCAGAGAAAGATGCACAAGATTAGATTGACAGCTTTGAACAATATGGGGGGGAAAAGTGCATTTTAAAACAGTTGCCCAATTCTATGAAATTCAAGTCTTCTATACAAAACCAGTAGCAATCACATCTTGTATTCAGAGAATCTGCTTTGTGTTACAGAGAAAAATGGCAGACTAAGTCTGAAAAGTGTTTAAAGAGAGCAGGTATTGAATCTTTATTGCAAGTGTCTCAGTGAAAAGTCTTATCCATGGGCCATTTGGAATTTCCTAAAAAAGGTCTTACTCCACAGTCACCTAATTTTGCCTGCTGACAGCCAAGATTGTTTCCAGTTTTCATACACTTTATATTAGGTCCTGTAACTAGCTTTTCCCAACCAACCTGTGGTCTGTGCATCAAGACAGAATCAGATACTTGATGCTTGATTCATTAATTGCTTTGAAGTTACTACCAAAGAACATTACACAAACATCCAGGTTGGAAAAGACCCTCAGGATCACCAAGTCCAACCTGTATGTGGCAGCTGGCAAAAGGACCTAAGCAGAGAAACAGATAGAAGAAAATGGATTTTTGCATCAGCTCTCTTCACGTTTCACTTCAGCAGGGGGAATTCACATTGGAAGTGTTAGAAGCACCCGCCACTATTGACCACAGCATCAGACAGAAGGGACAATGCTTTTTAGCATTTCAGGAAGCTCCATTTGGAAACTGATGCAACTCAGCAAGAAAGTTTACTAACAACTCAAACATCCCACATGACCTGGTATGACTTTGACAAATAGAAGCTATGTGCCTCCAGCTCTACATGAGACACATTTGTAAGGACTCTGCAAAAATCTTCTTGCTGCATACTGTAGTCTTTACTGCCAAGGCTAGCAAAGGACACAGTATTACAAGGACTGAGGTTATATAATAACCATGAGAATCACTGTCACATGCTCTGCTTTAACCTTAGATTATCATTAGATCTTTACAATATTTGTAGATTTCACAGGCTTCTGGGAGTTCAGTACTTTACTGATTATTTTTCCAAGGAGGGAGATTGGAACAGGGACCATGGTCACTGTTTTCTTCATAGTTAAGTCTTAGCTTCTCAGGAACTGAGAGAAATATTTCAATAAGATATTGAAGCACAAGCTGAGACTTAAAAAACATCATGGCCTCGACTCTCCCCAAATTACTAGTGTTCTTCAAGAACCCTACTCCTCCTCTACAAGCAGTGCTGCTGACTTAAATGAAACTATCTGACTGTAAGGTGCTGTGTAGTACTTAGCACGATAATCATAAACTGGCAATCAATATTCAAGACAACTTAAACTATTTAATTATGGAGATATACTTAAAGCTTCCTTTTCAAGGTCCAAGAAATTATCTGCTTTGCCCAGTGATTTGAGACAAAATCCTCTGATATTACCTAGCAACGCATGCACATCATAAATTATGTTAATCTTTTGCTACTAACTCTATGTACTACAACACCACTGCAGCTTCTGTGCAGATGTCTCCACAACAAGAGTTGCCCTACTAAAGCTGTCTTTCTGCTGGCCCCAAAATCACAGAATGTTAGGGGTTGAAAGAGACCTCAAAACATCATCTAGTCCAACTTCTCCACCAGACCAGGATCGCCTAGATAAGGTCACATAGGAACGCATCTAGGTGAGTTTTGAAAGTCTCTAGTGAAGAAGACTGCACAACCTCTCTGGGCAGCCTCTTCCAAGTGTTTTGTCACCCTAACAGTGAAAAAGCTTTTCCTTATGTTCATGTGGAACCTTCTATGTTCTAGTTTGCACCTATTAACCCTTGTCCTACCATAGGGCATCACTGAAATCACCTCTCAGACTCCTCTTCTCCAAGCTAAAGAGCCCCAGCTCCCGCAGCCTTTCCTCAGAAGGGAGATGTTCCACTCTCTTCAGCATCTCTGTGGCTCTGTGCTGGACTCCCTCAAGCACTTCCTTGAGGTCCTTCTGGAACTGAGGGGCCCAGAACTGCACACAATATTCCAGATGTGGCCTCACCAGGGCGGAGTAGAGGGGAAGTAGAACCCCTCTCAACCTACTAACCGCAGTCCTTCTAATCCACTCCAGGATGCCGCCGGCTTTCTTGGCCACAAGGGCACATTGCCGGCTCATGGTCATCCTGTTCACCAGGTCTCCCAGGTCCCTTTCCCCTACACTGTTCTCCAAACAGTCAGTTCCCAACCTATACTAGTCCATAGGTTTGTCCCTTCACAGATGCAAGACTCTACACTTGTCCTTGCTGTATTTCTCAAAATGTCTCCCTGCCCAACTCTCCAGCCTGTCTAGGTCAGGTTGAATGGCAGCACAGCCTTCAGGTGTGTCAACCACTCCTCCCAGTTTTGCGTCATCATATTTACTAGGGCTGAAATAAAGCATTCTACAGTGGGCTGTAAAATGCAAGGAAAACAATCACAGAGTAAGACCTATTGCATTTCAGTTAATGAGTAGGTGTATCCCCCCCCCAACCTCATGTAAGTATTTGGGGTTTATTCATATCCTGCAACTTTCTACAGAGTATAGTTTGAATATAATATTCTACTACACTTCCATATCTTTCCAGGAATGTAAAAACAGATATCAAAGGACATATTTGCACCATAAAACACACTGCTTCTCTCCTATGGAGCAAATCATAGAGATCTAACACCCTTTATGCTTCCCTTGCCCAACAGATATGAATAGGAAAGAATGCAAAAAATGCTGATCCTCAGGCAGCAGTAATGCTTTATGTTGCACAGAATTCTTATGCATTCCCACATGGACAGACATTCCATTTCTACAGATTGAGTTTTTCTGACCCAATCATTCTGACTGCTCTTACTAGCAATCATATCTGATGTGATGTGGTAATCTGCTTATCTGCCCACATTCCTGTTCACAGGATAAAATAGCACTGAGCAGTGACTGGGGCTCTGACAGTTTGTGATGATGAGTTTAGACAAGCAGTCTGTAGAATTCAAAAGTACTATCTCTCTTTTAAATGTCACACCTCAGTGAAAAATCTAGGAACTGGAAATACCACTCTGGTGCTACCAGATCCAATTATAAGGAATCATGGCAAAAATGTTCCTGTCATCTTGAATGAACTGCAAACCATCAAATCATCCTAAGTTAAGAACAGCCCATGCAATCTTCCATCAGGATGATTTACAAAGGTTATCTCCTTTGTTCCCAAGAATTTCAAAATCCTTTAGTAGCCATTTACAAATCACATACTTAGCAATCTAGGTGTATCTATATCACACACGTAGGTTGCAAATGGTAAAATGGACTAACACCACAGTCATTGTGTTCACTGCGGAAGCACAGTCACACCTAAGATAAAAAAGGGCAGCTAATTTTATAGAATAGTCTCAAACAATAGCACTGGCACAGAAGAAGCAAATGACATCATTCATTTAAATTCCTGCTACCACAGGGAAACTCGACAGATTTAGAAACTGGAATTGACTAGAGCATCAATTAACTGTAAAAAAAAAATACCCCTGAAGAAATTAATCATTTATATAAAAGAAAAGATAAACGTGGCCTTGATGTCACTTTAATAAAACCCAAACATAATATTCAGGTCTTTAAACCCTAACAATAAAAATGCACACTCATGAAGACATAAACAAGAGCATTTCTTTGCACTTCCCTCACAGGATCACAGGATGTTAAGGATTGGAAAGGACCTCTGGACATATTTTAGTTCAACCTCCCCACCGAGGCAGGATCTAGCATAGGTTGCACAGCAACACATCCAGACAGGTCTTGAAATTCTGCAAAGATGGAGTCTCCACAACCTCTCTGGGCAGCCTGTTCCAGTGCTCTGTGACTCTTAGAGTAAAGCAGTTCTTTTTCATGTCGAGGTGGAACGTTCTGTGCTGCAGGTTACATTCATTGCCCCTTGTCCTATCACAGGGCACAAGTAGGCAGAGGTTGTCCCTTCCTTCTTGACATCCAGGCCTCAGATATTTATATATTAGACCTCCTCTCATTCTTCTCCTCTCCAGAGACCTCTCAGCCTCTCCTCTTAAGGTATAATGCCATTCAAACATCCTGAAAACACTTATGCCACAACACTTCCTTTCTGTTACTACTGATGCCATTAATAATTTTTTCAGCACCAAGTAACTCTAGCGACAATGACTACAACCAGGACTGCAGCAGGCAAGATGCTGCTGCAAAAGAACACTTGAAACTTTTCCTTAGTTTTTAAGCATGCTTATGGAGAATCTGCATTTCTGTAGAATCCAGCTCTTCCAAGTCACAGGCTAGAAATCTATAAAGCAGCATATTATGGAAATGGAAAGAGGAAAATGAGCACTGCTCTGTATCCTCTCTTCAAGAGTGAACGTGAAGGTGCACACTTGCACTCATTTGACTGCTCTTCCCAGTGCCTGTGTTGTACTCTTGTGTCAAAAGACCATTCCCTGAACAGCTGCAGAGTTCTGTCTCTGCTTGCTAGACTCACTCACTGGACTTGATAGTACAAAGGCATGTAAATGTGCTAGCATATGTATAAATGTGATGGTAGTGTTTTATGTCTGGAGAACACTAGGCACAGAAGAGCAGTGAGGGATTTTATGGCTGGAGAACACTAAGGACAGAAGACCAGTGAGGGAAAACGCCTTCTCATTCACTAGGCATACATGCACATTCATATATACACCAAGAGGTTCCTCAAACTGTTAGGTAGCCCTAACATAGAGGATGTAACAACTGACAGTCACTGTACTTCCTAAAGCAGGAAAGAGTCCAACTTAAACCACAGTAATAACATTTTTGAGTGCTCTTAGTAACGTTTTCCATTTTCCCAGAGGTTTACTTTGATTTCTCAACTTCAGTATTGCTGTGTTTCCTCTTTGAGTTCCAAGGTATCTTTATATTGGACTTCTTAATCCACAATCTGTTAAAATATTAAACATTTTATACTACTCTCTAAGAATGATATGGATGACATGAATTTGAAATGGAAGAACTACCAGGGTATATAGTAGAGCCAAAACAGTTTTACTGCAAAGCACAAAAGGGGATCCATTGGTACAAAAAATTGTGCCTAAATTTGCAATCTGGTGACTGTATTGTGCTCTAGAAATTGCTATTAGGGCATAGATTTCACCTGAAGATGAGGAAAGGCCAAGGACACATTCTGTAAAATGCAATGAAAGACAGAGAAGTGAGGTGATTCTATAAACCAATGCCACACAATTTATAAAATAATAGCTAGATGGTTTGAGAAGTTTAAACTGACAGGACTAAAAGTCTCTGTTGAATTTTGTAGGTAGAATCAAAATTGTTATAGACAGGATATCCCTGACTGTGAGCTCCAGTTCTGTCAGCTTCCACCTAAATAACTCCTCCCTGGGGGTGTCCAAGGCCAGGTTGGATGTAGCCTTGAGCAGCTTAGTCAGGTTGAGAGGCATCGCTGTCCATGGCAGAGAGATTGGCGTAGATGATCTCTAAGGTTTTTTCCAACCTAAAGCTATTCTATGATTCTAGGAACTCTGCATAGACCCTTAGGTCTGCAACTTGTTGTACATAAGTAAACTGTCAAAGGAGTCAGCAGGATCCAACACTAATACAAGGTATTGCCACAGGCCTATAGATTACTCTGCTCAAGATATTTTCCTTCCATATGGAAAGTATGTCCTTACTCTAGACACATTCTGGGCTTTTTCCATAATGATGTTAACTGCTTCAAGTATGTGCACATCAGAAAAAGTTCCTTCTTTTAGTAATGAAAACTATGATAAAAGGATTCCTGCTGTATTCTACTTTATAAAACAAAACCATTTCAGTGACAGCATAATGGAAGAAGAACCCTGCTAGATTCAAAGGCTGGAACACCTTTGTTACGAGGATAGGCTGAGGGAGCTGGGGTTGTTCAGTTTATAGAAGACTCCAGGGGGGCCTTAGAGCTGCTTTCAATGCCTGAAAGGATCCTACAGGAAGGCTTCTGAGGGACTTTTCACAAGGGTGTCTAGCAATAGGACAAGGGGAAATGATTTGAAGCTAAGGGAGAGTAGGTTTGACTGGATCTTAGGAAGAATTTCTTCAATACAAGGATGGTGAGACTGGAATGTGTTGCCCAGGGAGGCTGTGGATGCCACCTCCCTTGGGGTGTTCAAGGCCAGGCTGGAAGAGGCCTTGGGAGCTGAGTGCTGTTGAGAGGCATCTCTGCCCATGGCAGGGAGGTTGGTGTAGATATCTCTAAGGTCCCTTCCAATCTAAGCCATTCTATGATTCTATGACTCAGTTTTACAGTGCTTACACATTGAAATATTACACTTCTGATTTGTAAACAGAACTGACTTAGTACAGGAACTATTCAGATGGAAAACATATGGAATACTAGCGAGTCATTTTATCATGATACTGTTCTGGCTTCCATTTTTAGGCACAAACATGCAGAAAATCCCTTAATTCCAAAATAGGAAAAAGGCTCTTTTAGATTGTTGTTCATAAAAAGGGAACAGAAATGTATTTTTAATCAGAAAAATAATTAAAGTAGTACAGAATTTAAATCCCAATCTGAGGCCTTTCAAACATGGGTAGTAGTAACTGCCACGAAGTATTAAATTTAAAAAAACCCTAGACTCCTTTAAAAGATGTATTCAGTAAAGATAAATATACACAATCCTTGGTTTCTGGGATAATGAGGCACCTAAAATCCATAAGGATTTTTTCCTTAAACTCTTCAGTAGAGCACTGGCTCTGCTATTTTTAATTGTGAAGTTTCAAGACTGATTAATTTGTGAGTAGCATAATCCTGGCTCTCAAAGCTAACTAAGGGCAGATGAAAACCACAAAGATTCTGCAATTTCTATTGAAACACTCCTACTTTGAAAGTGCAATGGGTGGAGATAAATCAAGCAAAATCAAGCAATTCCTAAATAAGAGGCCTCCACTACAGTCCATTGCAGAGGAAAATGATTTCCAAACAAAGGATTGGTTGCTGCTAAAATGAAATGGAGCCATGGAGCTCACTCATATGCTACACTGGTGGCCAAGTATGCTGCAATGCAGTACAGGCAGATTTCAGACAACTGTAAAGGTTCACTTTGAAAGATCTGGAATCAACAAGTTACAGGATGAATTAACACAGGACTACACAAAAAATGCTGAACAAGCCAGGACCAGTGAATGTAATCCAAGGCACACACTCGCATGTGCATAAGGAGCAATAGCTTTAAAAAAGGGCTGTTTTTCACATTTTGAGTTACAGAGCTACTCTAACTATTCATTAGATCCAAAAGCACATGTTTAGATTTGGAAATTGTGATTTTTTGCTGAGGGATGTGCATTTCAGCATCAGGATAAGAATCAGACTATGCCAGACAACAGTATTGTTACAACAAGATCCTGTTTACTTCTGCCTTTGCATCTTGCCTCTCCAGAAACGCTAGTCAGGCTGAGCTTGTTTCCGATGTAGGGATCAGAATACAGGAATTCCTTAATTAACTTCATGCAATCTCTGACACAGGAGCCATGGCCTCTGCACATGCAAGATGATGAGAGTCAGTAACAACAATACAAAATACACTGCCTCTCCTTCATTCTGCACTTCACAGTTCTCTACCAGAGAGTCAGAGTCATAGAATCAACCAGGTTGGAAGAGACCTCCAAGATCATCCAGGCCAACCTAGCACCCAGCCCTATCCAGTCAACTAGACCACGGCACCGAGTGCCTCATCCAGTCTTTTCTTGAACACCTCTAGGGACGGTGACTCCACCACCTCCCTGAGCAGCCCATTCCAATGGGAAATCACTCTCTCTGGGAAGAACTTCCTCCTAACATCCAGCCTGTACCTCCCCTGGTGCAACTTGAGACCGTCTCCTCTTGCCCTGTTGCTGGTTGCCTGGCAGAAGAGACCAGCTCCCTTCTGGCTACAGCCTCCCTTCAGGTAGTTGTAGACACCAATGAGGTCCCCCCTGAGCCTCCTCTTCTCCAGGCTGCACACCCCCAGCTCCCTCAGCCTCTCTTCACAGGTCTGTGTTCCACGCCTCTCACCAGCTTTGTCGCCCTTCTCTGGACACATTCCAGTATTTCAATATCTCTCTTGAATTAAGGAGCCCAGAACTGGACACAGTACTCAAGGTGTGGCCTGACCAGTGTTGAGTACAGGGGAAGAATAATCTCCTTTGTCCTACTGGCCACACTGTTCCTGATCCAGGCCAGGATGCCACTGGCCCTCCCTGAGCACAGTGCTGGCTCATGTTCAGCATACTATCTACCAGCGGTCACAGTAGTCTGCATTTGCTCTGATCAACTTCTTTGCTATAGTGTTTCCGTGGCTCTGATAAACAATGCCAAAAGGAAGAAACTACAAACAAAAGGCAGATGCTAGCTAAACAAACAAATATATATTTGAACACAAAAAGAAACGAAAAACACAATTCACAGCCTTTCTCATTTGTCAGGCGATGTTTCAGACCGGCTGACAAAAGCCCCGAAGCAGAATGTAATCTACTATGATCCGGTCTGTGGACAAAAAAACCCAAATCATCGCACACCCACTGAGCCATCTGCAAGGTTCTCCCTCAACAGAAGGTTTCAGCCTCTGCTGACGTCAGTGAAAAGTCCATGTTGAACCAATCTGTTTCATCGCATCTGCCTGAAGTCTGTCCTGCAAGCAAAGGGACACAAAAATACTACTCAGAAGGGCACAGGGCGATGAGAGTGCAGGCTAGGAGCACGGCACACGAGCATTATGTAACTTGCTACTTAAGAACCGTGCTGTAAACTCTACACATAGCTTCTTGCTGCTGCCAATATCCGGAAAATAACGCCCCAAAGTTTCGAGAACCGCCTAACCATGCCAAGAGGTTTCTGTCAAGAGGGAATCCCTTACACAGGATGCGAGCCCCCGGCCCGTTGCCTCCGGCTCCAGAGCCCCCGGGTGGCCGCCTAGAAGGCTAACGATTTCCGTCCCCTGGCCAGACCGCCACCGCAAGGTGCCGTACGCCAGGCCGGGCCGCGCAGCGCCGCTCCACGGCGACCCAGCAGCGGCCACTACCTGCGCGGCTGCTACCACTCACGCCTCACCTCGCCTCCCCTCTGCCACTCTGCCCGTGCGACGTACACAGCTGGCGGCGCCCTCACAGACCCCCAGCGCCCGGCAGCCAGGCCAAGCGGCCACCGACGAACCGAAAGCGGCGCCGAGAAACCTTTATTTAAAGACACTCAGGAAAAACTCGCGGTAAGAAGATGGGTCGGGAGGAACACGGGCGGAGGAACACGGAGGGAACCCACGGCCAGACGTCCCCTCCGCACCGCCTCGACCTCCACCGCTCCTTACCGCGCGCGTTCAAACCCCCACCCCGCTGGCGCCAAGTCTCGCGAGGGCGGGAGGCAGCCGGCGCGCGGGCCGCGCCATGCCGGAGCCTGGTCGGCGCAGGCCGAGCCCCTCCCCCGGCCTGCGCCCGGCGGCCTCAGCGCCGGCTCTGAGCGTGCGGCGCGTTCCGCCTAGCCCGGAAGCGCCTCCCGGCCGCGCTCCAGGTCCCCCCCTCCCCTCCCCCCTTCGCGGAGCCCAGGTGCTGCCCGGAGAGCGCCCCCCCTCCCCTCCCCCCTCCGCGGAGAGCCGGTGCTGCCCGGAGAACGCCCCCCCCTCCCCATCCCCGCCCTCACCGGGGGGGCACGCGCCTCTCCCTCCCGCCCCTTCACGCCGGTTCGCTCACGCAGGAGGCGCGGGGGGGGCCCGCGCGGGGCGCCTCGCGTGCCGCCCCCCCGCCCCCCAACGGTCGCGGTCTCGGAGGCCCGGGGCAGAGCCGAGGGGCCGGCTGGCCGGGCGGGCGGGCATGCAGCCGCCGCCGGAGCCGAGCCCCCAGCGCAGCACGGTGAGGAGGCAGGCCCCGCGGCCAGGGTGGAGGTGGGGGACGAGAGGAAGATGTGTAGGGGCTGGATGTGAGGGCGGGCAGGGGTGTCCCGCTGCCGGGGGTGCCCAGCCGCCAGCGGTGCTCCGCCACGGGGGGTGCCCCGACATGAGCGAGACTCTGGACTGAGTGGGAGGCGACACCTCTGTGCTGCTTCCTATTTTCGCCTTTCGATGGGGTGCCCCATACCCCCTTGGCCAAGGGAGCACCTTGGAGATCGCGCTTCCCTGTTGGCAGTCCGGGGGCGAGGCGGAATGCCCCGGGGGAAAAGGAGCTCAGTGGGATCTGGGGGGGACAGGGGAGGGAATCTACTGGGGTGCGGGGTGCGCGGGGGCAGGGGTGTGGTGATGGGAGGCTGCTCGTGTTGATGCTGGCTCTTGTTTTGCTGTCACACTCCCACACACCGAGAAGAGAAAACTTTGCTCTTTGTTTTTGGAGCCTTTTGGAGAAAGTGACAGGCTGACTGCCCGGGGATCCTGTGCAGGTGTCTGCTTAGCAGGGACTGTGGTGTCTGCTGGGCCACAGATGCTGCTTTGGCTGTGTGAAAAAATCCAAACAAACACAAATTCACAGGTAAAAGAGCTGCCACTGCCTCTTCGACATCTTGACTGCAGTATGATGACGGTGATAGTGCTTGTGTGGCTTGGCTCTGGAGATACAAGGCCCCCAAAGGTGGCAAGGCCTGGATTGTGCTCTTGTCCCCAGTCTTGTCTGAGACCAAATTTGAGATCTTCTAAGTTTTTTGGTTGTTGGGAAGAATAGCTTCGGTTTGTCTGTTTTTTTTTTCCTTCGGTGTTTGTTTTTTAATGTAGATGGATATGATGTAAGAAGGATGCTACTCACATTCATGGCTAGATACTGTTCCAGTGTTACACAGTGCAGTTAATGTGTTTTCCCCTTGTTCAGATGTGACTTGTAATGCGATATTGGCTGTTCTTTGCTTTAGCAAGGAGAAAACAGGGAGAGGAAAGACAGTTGCTTACATGGTTTGAGAGTAACTATGCTTTGGATTTTTGGTATGGAATCCCTGTCACACAAAAAAATATAAGAAAAAAGAAACGGCCCAGGTATGCTATGCTGAAAAGTAAAGGAAAAACTTAAACCAAGATACTATGTTCAGGTAAATAAGTATAAAAATTTTGGGAAGGTTTTGGTAGACTCAAATTTAAAGATGCTATTAATAGTCAGTATCTCTATACTTTATCAATACAGTAAATATTAGCTTAAAAAGACAGCTATTTGTAATGCTTTTATAAAAACTACATTTAAAGGTTTTGCAGCTTGCATTGCTCCACAGCTTTACTTTTCTGGTCTTCTTCCATTCTAAACAAATACTGAGAGTAGATAGGCCAACCTGTCCTGCTGATGTATTGATAGACATCTGTTATTTTTAGTGCTGGTGTTAGAGTAGTAAGCGTTTATAGGCATATGTTCTGTGACAGGTCCATTTGACCACTTCTGTTTCCAGAGGGCTTAATGTAAAATAACTTTGGAAACTTAGAGGTAAAACCTGCATTGTCAAAGGTCAGTATCTGCTCTGCTAGCTTTAATTTTGTTTTCCAGATCTGCAAGAAGACCAGTACTTTCTTCTGACACTTTTTGGTATATTTGCAGTTAATATGTTTCATGTAAAAAGAAGAAATGTTAAATTCATTTCCTCTTAGCAGTGAGAGAGGAACAGAAATCTTAAAAATAAAGTATTTCACAACATTTGTTAAAGCCTGCCCTTTGTCCTGTCTTGTGAATGGTGTCAGTTGATAGCAGCGATCTGAAGATCGCCTAACAGCCTGTGTCAATGTATGTACAGACTGTCTCAGTTCATCCACAGAATTGCTAATACAGACATATCAGTAAAGGATAATAAAATCAGCATTTATCTGCCTTAAATCTTACGGTTTAGATACAGAGAGGTGGATAAGTATGATGGATAGTTATTAAGAACCTATATTTTTGTATTATATTTTTATCTGGTTTGGGTCATAACCTTTACTAGAAGTGATTGCAGACAAATGTAGAGAGGATATTGAGAGATATGTATCCATGGATTTCATTGAGACTCCTGTTTCTTTCCATTAGTCATCATCTTGAAGAAGACAAGATAAAAGTGTCTCTTCTTTTCCACCCAGTTTTGGTGATATCTGTCACCAAGGTTTGTGCTGATATCTGTCCGTTTTGTTGCAGAGGAGTACTGGTGAAAAATAACCCTAATGGTTGAAGATTCTTTTGAAGTTTTCCAAGAGAATACATTAATATGATTCTTAAGGTTATCTGGTAATAGCTTGGCTCTTTCTCTCTCCTCTCAAAAATCATGTACTACTTAAATGAATTAAGATTTTGGTTGCACTGCTTTGTAGATGCTTTCTCCTGGCTTTAAACCTGTGATGATTCATTTTGCATGCATTTTTAAATGGCATAAGTAGCCTCAGTGTATGACCTGCAAAGGTATTCTTGGGTAGAGTCAGAGTTACACAATTCTCTATTGTACTGCAATACATCATAAATATGCAACTTAAGAATTTGTTTTATTGAGTTATTTTCCAAGAGCCATATCTTCAGGTGGGATGATGGTTCAAGTCTGTACTTCTACAGACACAGTATTTTAGCAAAATCATTAACAATGGAAACAGAAGCCTTTGATTTACTTATTTGACAGCAAAATTATTTTAGTGATAATCCAAACATTAAATGATCCAATCTAGTAAATTTCGGATAATATCTAGTCTATCATGTATGTTTAGTCATACAACTGAGCTGTAGGATGACACTGTTATCTCTAGATGTGTCCGTACTATTCTTGATTCCACTGTGGTGGGCTCAAGTAGGTGCAGTGCCTGGTGCATATGTACGTTTGCGTGCACACATAAATGTAAGTTAAAGAATTTGCAGCAATAGAGTTGTTTTTGTTACACAGTACATTTAAAGGGCAGGTGACAAATGGAGAGTGAAACTAAGAGAAAGATTATACAAAGCCTCAAACTTATTTGTAAGTACCTTGGACTGCAAGTGTTTCAAGTTATAAGATAGTCTACAACTACCTGAAGGGGCATTGTAGCCAGGTGGGGGGTGGCCTCTTCTCCCAGGCAACCAGCAATAGAACAAGGGGACACAGTCTCAAGTTGTGCCAGGGTAGGTATAGGCTGGATATTAGGAAGAAGTTCTTCACAGAGAGAGTGATTTCCCATTGGAATGGGCTGCCCAGGGAGGTGGTGGAGGCACCGTCCTTGGGGGTCTTCAAGAAAAGACTGGATGAGGCACTTAGTGCCATGGTCTAGTTGATTGGTTAGGGCTGGGTGATAGGTTGGACTGGATGATCTTGGAGGTCTCTTCCAACCTGGTTGATTCTATGATTCTATGATTCTATGATCTGTGACTTGTAGTTTTTGCAATGTATTTTCTTCCCCTGTAAAGGAAAACAAAGCTAAACTGGAAGTTGATAGTGCTGCCTGGTGCAGTAAACTGGTCTTAGAGTGCTACTTTAAAATCACTGCTGTTTCTGGTATTTGGAGTGGGGTTTGTTTGTATGAGTTGTTTGGGGTTTGGTGGGGTTTTTTTGCAAGTTGGAGATATCCTTCAGTTATCTATATACATTTTCTTTGACCTGTTGTTTGTATATGGGCATAACAGACTTGGAAGGTGATATTAGCTCTCTTGTTCTTGTGAAAAGACGGAACAGTTTTGTTGAGATTGAATGCATGGTGATGTCATGGTGCCAGTTCACTTGTGTGAAGCATTCTTTCTAAACTGAAAGATGAGTTTTGAAATACTTGTTTAGACTCATGTATGCAAATGTTGAAGGTGTTGGTTGAAAACATTTCTAGAATAGGTTCTTGTGCCTTGCCAAAATTCATATTAGTCAAGGTTGTCTTTTGTAAGGCTTTTAAATTTTGAGTGTGCTAGTAATGCTGTGCAAATTTGTCTCTCCAGTTTCAGACAAAAGGTGACAGTCTGACCTGATAGCGTAGGTGTTTATGTGGTACTTTGTAACTGTTATGACTGTTACTCTTTGTGAAGTGAGTAGTTGGTTAGCAACTTCTGTGCTGTGTCAGTGCTTGAATGGTGGCACCGTGGTATTTTTATCATGTGCACAACTCCCAGAAAAAGCAGCATTGAGGCCTTTTTGTTGTCATGAGTAGCTAAAGTACATCTGGCAGAATTCAGTATGTAATAAGAAGGTGAGACAAATGTTGCTAATAAACCATACAGATCAAGATGGACAGTGAGTTCTTAATGCTTGGGGTTTTTCTTTTTTGTTCTTCTCTTTTTGAGATTTGATTCTATTAGATGATGCTGTATGTGTGTCTCAGTTTAATGTCAGAATAGGAATGGCATTTCCATATTCTTACACTCCATTGATTACTGTGTTGAATGTTTCTTTCTTTTCCAAATACTGTTTCATAATAGCTAGCATGGCACTATGGTATAAAAGTGAAAAATGTCATGTCTGTTAAAGTTATATACAGCTTTGTGTTCTAAGAAGCATAAATTCTTGAATCCCAACCGGGCTTTTATCTTATTCAGGCCCTAAATGTAATGTTATTTTAAAAGCATCCTCAATATATTACCAGGTGTGGTCTCAACATAGCTCTAGTTTAAGGGAAATGACTTTGTGCATTTCAGAGGGTTGTATAAAACAGGATGGCTTCATAAGCAAACAGCAAAGCTTCAGGATAAAGGTTCTTCTGGTACAGCAGTACTCAGTATCCTGACTGTCACAGCTTAAGTATAGGTGTTTTGCTACCTGCATGTGGGCTTGCTGGTGGATAATTAAGAATGTTTTCTTTAAAAAAATCATTCAGCAGATTATTTTCAATTACTCATGTTCACACACAAGACACTTTAATGAAACACTTGCTTTCAAATGAATTGTATGTCCACCAAAGTATATATTCAAGTTGGATCAGTTTCTCTAAAATCATGGCTGATCTGGAGATCATTTTAGAAAAATATCCTATCACTGTCAGTATTTGATGATGTGACAGAAAATAAGTTGGATGCTTCCCTAAAATGTATTCAGTGTTCACTGCTTCTTTTAAGATTTGATAACAAGATCCACAGCAGTGCTAGTATTTTAATCTTGTTGCAGCTTTAAGCCTTCCTTTTTCCCTTTCTTGGTTATGTTCTAAAGTAATTTGTCCTGAAGCTTCATCTGTTTGAGCAATTTGTACTGGTTTACAATGTCACAGCTTACTGAAAATATCTGGCAAAAGGTTTGGTTTGTTTTATGTAAGTCATAGCATTTGTAACACTGGTATAAATCCTCAGGTGTATTATTTTTGCTCTGTGGGGGTGTTTGTATACTTTGGCTTAACTCAAGCTGTGGACATTTATTCCTGACACTTGTTTTCTTTGGTTGCTTTTTGGTGGTTTTTGTTTGTTTGTTTGTTTGTTTGTTTTATTGGAGATGGATTTGCTTCTATTTTAGAGTAAATAAGAGGGGATTGGAGTTGTTTTTAATTGTTTTGTTTTGTCGGGTGTCTTTGTGTCTGAGTTGTGTTCTGTTTGTTTGGTTTTTTCACCTGGATGTTTTGCAAGTTATGGAAAGAATGTGAAATTTGCCTTTTGTGGTGAAGTTCTTTAAAGATCAGCTGGCAGAAGTTGTAAGCCAAGCCCTAGGTCTTTTGTGGATCATTGCTGTTGAAATATATCCGTCTGCCTTTCCTAAAACTCTTAATCTTATCTTGATGGGGTAATAATTCTCACTGTAATTCTTCTAATGTCAGGTCAGAAGTGACATGTCCACACAAGGGAAAATGTTACTGTGGTATAATTTCACTCTGTTGCTTCATAAAAACTTTGTATTATTTTCTGTGTAATTCCACTGAAATGCCACTGTATGTCTCTTCTTGTTGCAAATCAAACTTTAGCTGCTAGGTAGTGTACAGATGTGAGTTTAGTAATCTTGGAATTGCTGAATAACTGCTGTAACTGAGCTCGTAATTTATATGAAATGATATTTTAAATAGACATTTTTGACAGAACGTTTGTATATTAGCTTGTGTTTTGCAACTTGTTAGTAAGTTTCAAGTGGACAGCATGGGGTAACAGTTATTTTAGTCTGTCTCTGCTTTGTTTCCTGCTATTAGGACAGCATTGTGAAAATCTGGTTTCAAAAGTTTGCTTGGTCTTCCTTCTTCATGAACATCAGTGTTTTATACAGGTATTTCAAAATAGATCTCACTGTTGGTTTAAAAATGCTTTGTGTGTTATGAGCTTATGAGCTTTCCTAATAATTGTTCAGGTTAATGTATTCAGTTTTGTACCTCTTGCTTTTATACTGAAGATGTTAGCCCTCAATATGTATCAGGTTCAGGAGAAGATAGTGATGGCAAGATAAGTTGTGGTTCATGTCCAGCTTCCTTCTGTGTTGGTTTGAACTTACTAGCACTTTCTGTAACAAACATATCCTTCTACTATTGTTTTCTTGTATCCAGTATAAAGGAAGAGGGGACAGAAGGGGAAGGCAATCTCTGTTATATGTGTTGCAGTAGAATTAAGTTTATAAATGGTAGAATGTAGACTCTCTTACATGAAATCTGCCTCTTTATTTTTGAAGCCCTTTCTTAGATATAGTAAAAGCTTCTTTTACTTAAAAGGAAGTTCCAAGTCAAGTAAATGTTCTACCTGCCAATCCTTTTCCAGATTTGGGAGTGGAGGTAAATGAGGCTGAAGATAGCCTTAGGTCTAAGAGACCTAAGTAAGATCAGCCTTTTTAATCTGTCTTTAGAAATGATCTTCTACTGTAGTTAAGAAAAAAAAATTTAAAAAAAGGAGAGAGACACAAAGAGTCAAAAAGTCACTGGTGTTGAAATAGAGTTCTTTGATCTAGGAGGACGATGAATTGGTGGATAGTGTAGAGGGCAACTTACATTTTTCTGAATACAAGAAAGAAGCTTACTCTCTGCAGCTCTGTCCAGCAGGTCTTGATGTTTTCAGTACCATTAACCAGATGACACCTTCGTATAGTAATGTGGACATTGAGGTATTTTCACTGCTCTTTCCTGTTGTTACTTAACGAGGTGCTAGTACCAACAACACAGAGGTTGCTGGTATTGTGACAAACAGCACTTCTATTTAAGGAGGAATACCCAGTCACTTGAAAGATGCTTTTTTGTAACTGAGACCACTTTCTATAAAAGTTGTATAGTTCAGTCCTAAGCAATTCCTTTTCAGAAACATGGTGCAGTTTGTTCTTGTATGCATCCATTTGTGAGAGGTCAAAATACAGCATCAGTGGACAGGTGTCATCTGCCTGCCTTCTCATAGAAGCAATAAAAAAGATGAAAAGATGAGTGAAAAGCTCCTGCTTCTCTCACCTTTCAAAAACAAACAAACAAAAAAAGCCAAAGGGAAATTCTGCTCACTCTCCTGGTGGTTTGGGGAAATGGAGAAAACTTTTTATTGCCTGTCTTGGAGTCACACAGGCAATTCCTGTAGATTTCTGTTCTTGGCCTTGATATCCCTAAGAACTATATGATGAGGAAGTGATGTTAAAGAACAGGAAGGAAAAGATCTGAAGTTCGACTTTATTCTTCTGTGAATTAAGTTTAAAAAAAATACCACCACAAAATCAAACAACAAAAAATCAGTTCTATTTTTTTCTGTTCTCTGCCCATTCATAGATTCCCATTTAAAATCTACACCATAGGTCATTGTCTAGTCCATCTTTCTGCAAAAAAATCTAAAGAATTCTCTTAGTGTCTCTTGGTTTATAAAAGTTATGAAAGATCAGGATTTCATAAGTACTTAGAGTGCTCGAAGAGGAGGGAAAAAAAGAAGAAAAAAAGGTTTAAATACTTTGATTTATAGTCTTTGACTCAGGAGGGAAAAAAGGTACTTAAGACATGAACATTTCAGTATCTGTTGTTTCTATGTTTTTATTATGTGGCTGAACACAGATTCCAGAAAGTACAGATGTGTCTATTGTAAAAGTTTTGCTCTCATGACAATTTCTGCTTTGGGACCACTCTGAATAAATTTGCCTGAGCTTAATCAATGATATACTCTATCAACTTGTCCATCCATGAAATCTTTGAATTTAAGCTGTATTAGTATCAGGTTACTGTAAAGGCTGCTGAAGTTTTGAATTGATTCCTAAGTCTTACCTTATGAGCTGAACACATTTATACACGTTTTGCCAGTGTTAGTTGCATTGGCATCAGTAAAAATGGTTTAGATGACTGCCACATGCTTATGTAAGCTGCATTTGTTCTTTAATGAAACTATTTATGGTACAAGCTATTTAGTCTTTTTAGAAAATGAAAACTCTACATGCTTGGGGCAATGATTTTAGGCTTGCTTAGACCTTTCTTTTGTTTGCTTTCTCTGAGGTCTTTTTTTAGTGCAGTTGGGGTTTGAGGGGGGAATTGGTTGGGTTTTTTTTTGAGTAAGTGTATGATATACTTAAATTTGTAGAGCAAATGATTTCTTTGTGTAGTACAGTCTTGACTTATGTAAACATGTTACATAAATAATCTCAATTTTTATTAAACTATAAGAAATGTCAAGCAGTCAAAAGAACTTGATGGTTTGGATTACTTGTTCACGAGTAGTGATGATCTCATGTTATGTAGTGTGAGCATCTTAGTTGCTTGGTTACTTGACAGTATGTACAGCATGACAGAATGCTGATAGAAGACTATCCAGTAGACAAGCAATCTGCAAAAACAATCCAGCAATTTTTGGGGTAATATTCAGGAAGTACTGTGGTGGTTATTTCAGGAGTGTGTTCTTGAAAAGCAGTAAAATTACTGTATTGCAGTTTTAAACGGTGTAATAATAGAATCAACCAGATTGGAAGAGACCTCCAAGATCATCCAAGTCCAACCTATCACCCAGCCCTAGCCAATCAACTAGACCATTCAGTATTTAGCTAGGGTTCCTTTAACAGTTAACTACATTGCTGCCTGTGGGGGAAAAAGAGTGCTTATGCATTAAAACAGTTTACTAAGGTATAAGGCTCAAATCTGAATTATAATAGGTTGTTATCATTATGCATATACTTGAATACGTATAATTTGTGTTTGTTTTATCAAGTATCATGTAGTCAAAAGATGAGTAATTTCTGAATGTATCAATGTCATGTTAAAACTTCCTGCTGAATACTTTCTGGGATGAATCCATGAAGATTGCAAATGTCCTTTTAGGTGTTTGTTTGAATTCGTTCATGACACTGGATTACATTCACGTAATTTCTATGTATCTCGTATTAAAATACTAAGATTTTTGAAGCACAGTATATGTATTTTGCATAGCATGCCACGCTCTTTGGGTTGTTTTTCTCCCCTCTGTGATTCTTCATGTTTGCTAATCCCTGAAACTCAATCACAATTCATCTGGACTGATAGCTTTATTACTTCTCTGTGCAAGGCTAAGAACTCTTCCCAATTCTTCTAAACAAAAAAGAAAATGAAGACTCAGGCAAGTTTTCAGTGAAGTTGGGAGCAATCAGCACTTCTCCAACATTTAGGCTATTAGTTTATTTGACTGTAGATCATTTAGAGTTCACAATGATACTGTTTGTCCTATCATTTAACTTGAAAATGAGAGTTCTAGAAATACTGTGATTTTCCTTAATGTCTAAACCACTAAGTGAAGTATGGTTGCAACCAGAACTATTGGTTGCTTAAGTTGCTTGCAAATATGAGGTGCTTAGGTGCCCCAGAAGATAATCTGCTAAATAGCATCAAAGCTTTATGGCTGCACTGGTTTTGTAATGGGATAGTCTAATTTCTAATAGTGTTTTCTGTCTTACTGAAAGGGAGAATGTACTTTTGAGATCTTCTTGGTGAGATGTAACACATCTCTTTCCTTCCCACCCCTGACTGCCCATTTTGTCTCAATTTTTTGTATTTCATTATGGCACGAAGTTTCATGGGGTTTTAAAGTGATCGAGGGAGCTGATCCAGATTGAGCTAGTGCTTAGGGTTTGTAAAGCAAAGTTCAGCTTTAATCATGTTCAGTTTGCCA
Source organism: Pogoniulus pusillus (assembly GCF_015220805.1). NCBI lineage: Eukaryota > Metazoa > Chordata > Aves > Piciformes > Lybiidae > Pogoniulus > Pogoniulus pusillus. The sequence goes on from NC_087275.1 coordinate 27,667,152, forward strand.
TTTCATCCCTAAATGTTTGTGGTAGTGCATTGGGAAGAGAAAGCATTCAAAGGAAAAAAGCAAAATCTTTTTCTCAGAATTAATCTAATTTTGCAGATTTAAAGTGTTTATGAATCGAGGAGGTTTCCTATGTGATAGTTTTCTCTTGTGAGAACACCCAGAGTTCATGCAATAGCTAAGCATTTTATGCCATTAATTGCTTCCCTGGACAAAGATTTATTTACTTTTTTTCTTCCAGAACTTATTTCCTGAAGTTAAAGAGGTCTGTGCTTAATGCTCACTTGTTGAAATTGTTATTGTTTTGAAGAGTTCAACAGCAATAGAAGCTCCCCCTCTGTTTTTCTGGAAGTGTTGATGTTTGTTTGGTGTTTTCTGTTGTGACACCATACTGGGGAAAAAGTAATGGGTTTGGATGTTCACTATTTCTTTTCCCTTACAAATGTGTATTTCTGTCTCTTTACAAAGAGAGGAAGTAGACTGCAGCCCTATGCTCCCTTTTAAAAAAGTTTGGAGATGCTTGATATTTAAATGTCTTTAATTTTTGATATTATGTGGGTTTGTCCTTCTGTTAATTATTTTTGCACTATTGTTGTTTACATATTTCTTTTAGTCTCCCTTTATTTCTGGAAATAACATTTGATAGCACTTTACACAGTTCTATTATAGATTCTTCTAGTAAATTAAGTCTTTCTACTGTCTCCCAGACTAGCCTAGGTTGTGTCTATTCTATTATATAATGGTCTTTAAAGAGACGTATTTGGTTTATACTAGTAATTTAAAAACTGATTTGAAATATAAAATACATTTGTAAGTACATTTTTTAAGGTAAAAGCAGTTATATGAACCATTCTGAAAGTTGAGAAAATGTCATTGTAGTTTTTAGTAATGAAATTTCCTTAAATTGTTTGGCTTTTTTTTTTTTTGATAATGTAATGATTATTTGCATTTCAAAAGGTGCTTTTTATATTAAACTATTAACAATTCTCAGCCTGCATACAAATTATGACTGTTCAATTATTAACAAGTTTGGTGTACATGAGGTAAATAGTCGATATTACAGTGTTTGAACTTGTCGCTTAAATTTATACCTGTTTTTCTTTCTGTGTGGTTTCTGTTTGTTCTGGAATCAGATCAGTTGAATTCAGTGTATATAACTATTGTAAAGAATGCCTTATTCTAACACATACTTGTTTTTCAGAAAGACACTGTCTCATTAGAAGAGTGTTTTGTCTGTGGCCAGTTAATTTACTTTGCAAATATGTAGAAGGTTATTCTTGTCATCAAAGTGAATGGTTGAGATTAGGAAGCTGAAATTTTCTCCAAGTAATAGAAGTGCTGTATTTGAGCAGTTACTTACAGAGTTGAATGTTAATTCTCTTTTACAAATATTCAGATTGGTGTGAAATTTATTTTTAACTTGAAAATTAGACGAAAGATGTAATAAGGTAGTTGAATTAAAAGTAACTCCATAGGTTAAAATGTTCACACAAGATGGAAAGTTAGCATGCCTCAGGTATCCAAGGTCATCTTGTACATCATGAATGGAGCCTAGAAATCCTTCTTGGCAGCAACTTTGCTGAAGTTTTATGCTAGTATGTAAATCTGGTGACTGGGTACTCTTCTGATTGCAATTCTCAGGTGAATATAATTTCAAAGAAGATTCCACTTTTATACAAGAACTCAAAACTGTAAACAGTACTGAATTTGGTTTACTGTAATAGAAAGCTGGCTATGTGAAATAGTTGTTAGGAATCAATGACTTTCATAGTATTATAAGGGGTTTTGAAAAGGCAGATTTATTTTTTAAGTCTGATGATGAATCAAAGGAACGGCCATATGACAGTGATCTCTAAATACTTACTTTGCATATTTATCCAGCAATTGGAATGAACAGAGAATCTACATGTGATGCACAGTCTAATTTAATAGGTCTGTTACAGTATTGCTCAACTCCTCTGGCCGTTCAGGGTATTGAAAACCAAGTTATAAATACATAGTCCTGTTAGGCACCGTTATTCTCAAAGTGTGCTTGCTTATAGAATTTTAGAAGTATATTTGTATCTAATTTTCAGATAGGTTTGAATTGTGTCTCAAAGTAGTCGTGTTTATTGTCCAGAAATGTAGCATTGCTGTCCCATTTTGCAGAGGGAGAATGATATAAGAACAAAGTAGATACCCTTCTGCAAAAGGCTTGTTCTTAGGCAACACTATAAATGTCAAAGATTTTTAGCTCCTTCCTTATCCCATTTTTTCTAAAAGAGGAGAGAAAAGCCAAAGCATCCACTTGATTGAGTCCAGGCCACGCAAATGCTTAGAGCTGTGTTTTGTTTATTTAGTGCTCGTGGGAATTCTGAAGAAGTCATTGGGCTGTTTGGCTAAGCAAAGGGTGTGACTACTCTCAGTGTGCTTTCAGAATCGAGGCATCGGATTACATTGTTATTTTAACTTATTTTTTGCTTGCAACTGCTTGTTTCGTTCTGAAATGTTCAAATCTGTCATTTTATGCTGCTTGTGTCTTGGGCAGAGACTATCTGCCAGTTACTGGCTTCAGGGGAATACTCTCGTGTCACCATGTTTGGCAGGCAGGAGGATGTCTGGAAATTATTTTAAACTTGCTATTTTTCTGCTGTCTAACCTCTTGCTGTATAGAAGACTGCATTTGATTAGCAGGAAGATACATGTCCTTGATTTTCTTCCCCTGTATTCTCAACAAATGATGCTCCATGGAGCTAGACAAAAAGCCCTGTCTTTCAGATAGAAATTCTCAGTGTCTGAATGAAGAAATGAGACTGTTATTCTCTACAAAACTTATGGACACTGCCACTTCTTAAGAGTAAAGAAGTTCAGAGATGGGTTAAAGAACTGATTAATGCCACATCTCTTTTGCTACAGCATCTATGCAAAGAAACCACTGTGCCATATCAGGTGAAAGAAAGACTTTTACATTCTTGTAGCTTGCATCTGCAACCACTCAAACTATGGTTGGTTGGGTGTCTGTTTCACACTCTTGTTCTTGTGAAAGTGAATAGCACTGAGCAGAGCACAAAATGCTCGGGCAGTTTAGTGTATTTCAAGCAGTTCATTTGCTACTGCTTTACCAAGTTTTCCACAAGACCCTGTATACACCTTAAGAACAGAGAGGTCTTTAAAACAGAGCAGCACTTTTGGAGGATGCACCTACCTTGAGCTGCTGGACAGCATCACCTTCTTTGAGGGAAGTAATCCAAACCTCTTTGAATAGAATGAGTGAGTTACTATTTTAAGATGAAGCTGTCTTTGAACTCTGGGTGTTTTTTTTCCTTCTTCTAAAGCAGGATTATGAGGATAGCTTCCTAAAAGGGAAATGAAATCAGCAAATCAGCAGTTTATCCTGCCAATCTTAATGGAGTATAGTAGGGCAGATCAGTGTGCAAATGATCTGGCTTTAGACAGATGCTGATTGCTTTAAGTGTTCAACATGCATGTCTAACCTATAATTGGAAGCATGTTTCTCATGGAGAATAAAAAGTAGGTATAAAAGCTGAAATTATGGATACACACTTTTGAATGAAGTGCTTTGAGAAGCCAAATAATACTTATTCCCAAAACATTCAGGACATGTGCTTCATTTTGTTCCATATTCAGATTTGTATCTATTTCTTTCTGTAGCTGTACTTGGTGAAAGTGAAATGTGCTTATAACTTTTGTCATCAGCTAGCCATGTAGTGTCAGCTGTGGAAGGACTGGCTAGTAATAAAGAATCACTTCCCTGTAGTTTTTATGATGTAAACTTGACTTGTATAAAGCCACAGAGTTGTTTAATATGTTCCTGCTATGTAGCATTTGGTCGCAGTCCCTGTGAAAGAGGACTCTAGCACCATCATCACAAAATTAGTCTTTTTATACTAGCTGCATAAAAAACTGTGATGCATGCTATAGCCAGGAACTGCCTCAGTCTCATCACTTGGATCTGAAATTTTCTGGCCTTGTACCCAGCCAACAAAAATAAACAAATACTATGACTGATAACCTGCCTTTATAGCCAATGTCAGGACTGAAAACATAGTTCTTCTTAATCTACCAAAGTCATGACTGAAGGCTTGTGAGGGAGAGGTAGAATTGGGGTCTTTAGAATGACTTTTTGTAGGCAATATGTGACCTGTGAGTGACTATAATTCATAAAGCTTCTAAGTTAAGTCATTAGAAAAATCAGTTCCATCCCTGTCCTTTGCCCAGAGCACACAGAATATCATCAAAGTTATTTGAAATTAACATAATTTATGTGAAAGTTCAGCATTGATGGCTGCCCTTTTAGTGTTGCTATCTATAGTTTCTCAGCCTGCTGTCACTGATTTTAAAACACCTTATGTGGTGCCAGGCTCTCTATAAGGAAGAGGATGCTCTAAAGCTTTTTATCAAATAAAGGTATTGGATACTGTCACATCTTTTGAAGCTACACAAGAATTTAGGCAGGAATACATCAGTGCATTTTAGGATGAACTGTATTTATATTCTGGTCACCTGTTATCTTTTCTTGACTTGTACTACTTCTACTTGTTGGGTTTGAGATGTCTAGTCTTCCTCATGGAGATTTGCCATTGAAGCACTTCCACAGACAGGGCAGCTACAGCTTTATCTGAGTGTTAGTTGTTTAAACATTACCTTGGGAAAGTGATTTGCCATTGGAATGGGCTGCCCAGGGAGGTGGTGGAGTTGCCGTCTCTGGAGGTGTTGAAGAAAAGCCTGGATGAGGCACTTAGTGCCATGGTCTGGTTGACTGGATAGAGCTGGGTGATAGGTTGGACTGGCTGATCTTGGAGGTCTCTTCCAACCTACTCGATTCTATGTTTTAGACACTTCTCTTTCCCTGGAAGGGGAAATTAAAACAAAAAAAAGAAAAAAGGAAAAGCTTAATGTAGAGCTTATGACATCCACATATATACATAGCTATGTACATGTATGTATATATAATTATATATGTTGGTGTCAGATGAAGTTTTTGCTTTAAAGTATCTTTGCTGTTCTGCTGGGAAATTGAGTTCTTCAGTTATGGCATGCACTCAAGTATCTAAGTACACATATAATTATAGGTAACCTCAATGTATTAATATGTTGCTTTGGAATAAACATATAGATGAAATAAATAAAATGTTTTGCCTAGTCTCATGGCCTTTTTGTGACACCCTTGTGGGTGGGTATTCATACAAAAACTTATCAGAAGGTACCACAAAATAGGCAAGAAACATGTTACAGTTCCTTATCTTAACAAAGTCTTCTGAAATGATAGAAAATACATGCATGCTGCTTAATTTGTCCACTATATTCTATAGCAATTAGTCATGCCAAAGAAATTACACAGCCAGGCCACCAAAGCTTAATTCAGAACTTCAAAAGTAGAGGGGTATGTAGTTTGCATTTCTCTATACTGTTGATAATTTTCTGCATTGCTCTGTATTGATTCTTACTCTATTTTTTTTTCCCCTGTATCTACTCTTCCTCATTTCTTTTCCTTAGTTTTGTGACTGGCCTGGCCACTTCTCTGTTTCCTCAGTTTATGTTTGTTGTGGATCCCAAAATGAGGTTTTCTCATCTCTTTACTAAAGCTCACTTTTTTGGTAATCCAGGGTTTCTCTTCTGGTTCAAGGTGGCCAAAGTGAGAAGAGGCTAGTAGTAGTCAAGCTGGAACCACTGCTGTATAAGTGTTCTTGCTCACTGGTACTGTTCTGTTTTCTTTTCCAACTGGTCTTCTTGGGTATGAGAGTTGTAGTGAACATTGTATGCTGCCAGTCTGCAATATGTGTTGGGTTTTGCACTGCCATCAGTTAGATGGACTACTAATTAACTTGCACAGGTCATTTAAATAGAACATAATGCTAGTTATTATCTCCTTTTATCTCTGCAGGAAAATTAGTATTTGTTTACAGGTATAAATATGTCTTACAATTATTTTTAAATTGATGCATGGAAATGAGAATATAAGACCAAGTGTATAAATGCTGTCTGCTCCTGTCCCTTAGCACAGCTTCATCTGACTCTGGGAGGATGGTCAAACTTTTACTTCCCTGTAAAATTGTTTGCTGACCCATCCAAGTAAAAAACTGGTTGAAAATTCAGATGGTATGGCCCTGAATGCATGAAGTGCAGCATTGTGCCTTTTATGGAAAGATCATCAGGCTCAGATGACTGTGTGGGGGATTATGTTGCTTTTACTCTGCAAATGGACTATTTCAGATTTATTGATAGCAATTACTTCATTTAGAGCACATGTTTTTAATAGGGGGAAGCCCAAGTCAAAGTGAGGTGAAGAAAAATTAGACGTTTAAGCTAATTATATGAATAGCCATTTGAATGTGTAAAAGTTGATTTATGAGTGATGTTAACTCTGCAATCTTACAAGTTCTGTGTGGGTAAAGCAAATAACAGTTTGGTTCATATATTTTTAAACTGTGACTTTTTAGAACTTAGGGGTTTAGTGAATACTTACTGCTCTGAAGACAGGCACAAGTAAGTGCAGTTTTACATTTTGTGGAAGTCATCATTGTATTTTGACTGGTATAACTATATCTTACAACAAAGCCTGTTCTGGATGTCTTACAGTCAAATTAAACATGTATCAATGACTTAATGATGTAGGAGCAGGAGCTAATGCTGAGAATCACCTTGTGTAGGAGCTACCAAATATCTGTTAGGATGGCACAGTGTTAAATTCTCGTTGAGCTGTTCAAGATTAAGACTGGTGAGCTGCAGATAATTCTTAGTCCATAGCAATATTCAGAGACTTTTCTTCTTTGAGAAATGTTAATCTCATGCTTCTGAGAAGGAAGCTCACTTTCTGGAGTAATTTGTGTATTAATAGTTCAGTATTTTTGCAGATATTTTTAGCTCAGTTTTCCCTAAAGTTTAATTTCCAGTATCTAGAATAATATTTGGCTCATTTTTGAGAGTGTTAGAACTTTGTAGAGCTTTGTAAAGAGTAATGAAAAGGAGGGGAGTAATGAAAAGGGGGAAAGCACATAAAGCAACACAGAATACATGCTTAAAAGGGAACAGTGCTTCATTATGATATTCTTTCATTTTACTAACAACTTGTATCATTAACAGACCACAGATGAAACATCATTATGCTTGAATCTTATTTCTGGGCAGTGTCACCATGATGCAAAAAACGGATTTTCTCCATCCAGATTTCTCCAACCTCAGAATTGCATATTGCTTTTGTGTTACAAAGTCACACTATATCATATCACAATATTCCTCTTCTATAAAATCTGTGGAAATTTTTTTCAAACACGGATAAAATTCATCATTGCTTAAATTTAAGCTAGTAAGAGCAAAAAAAACCCAAACCCAACAACCTTTGCTCTAGCTTCCCCAAACAAAAAAAAAGAGGAAACTACAAACAATAGATGGTATGTTTTCATTGTTTTACATTATCATTTCATCAGTGTGAGATGAATATTCTCATCATGCTGGCTTCAATGAATTAAGTTCCATTTCAGTATTCTGAACTGTTCTAGGCCATCAAATGACACATCTGTGCAACTATTATATGGCTGTGTAACCACTGTATGGCTGAATATAGAGATATCAAACCAAGAATTGTCAGGTGAGCTTGTGTAACTACCATAAACCAGAGACCAACTGGGCAGCAGAATTGCATGACAGCTTCATTTCTTAGTTTTATTTTGTTGTATACCTCTTCCTTGGGCTTTAGATTGCCTTCCTACTATCCAGGAGCTTTCTGGATACTTTCAGGAGCTTTTTATACAAGTGAATGAACAAACATTCCTCATAGGACAGCTTACCATGAAGTTGCATTTTTACTGACATAGCCATTCATTCAGAGCAGTGACAGTAGCATACAGTTGAGCTTAGGCTCAACTTCAAATACTGACCACTTCTGATTTGCTTTGTTAAACTTTATCTGTCTGTATGAATTAACAAAATGTCTTAAAGTTCTATTGGATGTATCTTTTCTACTCTCTGAAGCACTACAGTTCCAAAACTGTGGGATATAGTACTTTGTAAGTAAAAAAGCCAAATAGTTGTCATGATTTGTGAGTTAGGAGACTCATTATGAGCTATATGTAGTTCTAAAAATTGTTTTAGCCAGACAGTTGCAGGGGAAAAGTAATCTTTGGGTTTTTGCCATACAGAGTGAGTGTATGACTGAAGATGGTTGTGAGAAAATATTGCTTTCTTGGCACTGCTGCAACAGTTCACTGTTTCGTATCTCTGAGATTTTAAGATATTCCCACTAGCAAATCTTTATAAGGATCTCATGCCACCATAAAAGGATTTGCCTTCCTTTGCTGCAAAAGCAATCCAGAGTTTTATCTGGATTGACTTGAGTGTTCAGATGTGAGATGAGTTAATTGGTTTTGAGTGGTTAAAGGAAAATCAGTGTACAAAACTGTTCTCTTTATTATTCCCAGTATCAGCTTAGCATGATGATTAAACCATTTGCATTCAGTGTAGTATTCTACAACAGGCACCTTTGAGTTTAACACTGCAGTGGTTCCAGAGGCTGCTCAAGGATTAGAGGTGAGATTACGTGATTGTATCTGCAGTTAGGTCACATGCTGGACATGTTTACAAGGCTATAAATTACTACAGGTGCCTATTAAATAGTAGGTGTGTGTGGGCTGGGATGTTAAAACCTATGTTTTTCCTTAGTTAATCCTTCGTGTGAAGCAGCTCTGTTTGAATGATCATCTTCAAATTTAATGGGTTTATGCAAGTTTATTTACAGAACTCTTACTGTTTAGCAGCTTTTCTGCTGTGTGTTTGCATGCATTGTTGGAAGCACCACAGTAACTATGCACCTTAACTTCTCCTTCAGTATTGAAATGCACAATTGGAATGTGATCTACTAGTGTAGACTTTGGCCACAGTCATTTATCTCCTAAAGGCATGGTGTTAGGTGAAAAACAAAAGATACTGATACCTTGTCTAATAATATGCTTTCTAAATCTGTTGGCTGAGCTAATTCCCTTCTTGTCATCTCAAGTTTTACCATAGGTATGCAGCGTATGGAGGGTATTCTAGGCTTGGGAAGCATGTAATCTACGTGTCAACAGAGATCATAAATGTAGAAGGTATCATTGTATCACTGATACAGAGCTGGCTACCTACAATTAGTTGGTCTGTTGTAGTTTTCAGAAAGCATTTCTGTGGAGAACACTATTGCATGGACTGTGGGGAAGTGACGTGGAGTTTGAAGTAGTTTCAGTTTCAGCCTACTGCTGATGGTGTTACCTTCTGAGATCAGCTGATGGTGTTCTTGCAGAGACACAACCTCTGACTCCGGTATTGACAGCACTTGACAAAATCAACATTGTTATTTAATGCTGTTCACACAAGAACGGCTTTGGTTCTTCTAGTCTGTTTGCTTTAGCTGAAAGTGCATTTTTGTTACAGCTTTAACTGATGAATCTGTGCTGAAAAGAGCAAGGTGTTATTTCTGGTCCTCTATCCTTTTCCCTTTTCCTCCTTTTTTTCCCCTTCATTTCCACAGTGGCATGATATTCAGTGGGGTATCCATTGTGCAAAGAATGTGTACTAAATGAATTAAAAGTTTGGATTTTTTTGTTGTTGTTACTTGGTTTTGCGGGTTTGTATTTTCATGGGTTTGGTTTGGGGTTTTTCTTTTTGTTTCTGGGTTTTGTTTTTTAAATCTATTAGGTTGAATTAGCTCAGCTTCATTGACTGGAGTGAGAAGAAAGGTAGAGAAAGCTCTTTAGTTGTCTGTGAGTTGTAACACTACAACTGATCTCACTGCATTTTCATGCTGCCTCACATGCAGTATATCTTGGTATCCTTGGTGAACAGCAGCCAAATCTCTACATGACTCTAGAGCCAGTGGAAGTTTGTTCACATCTATTCTAGAAGATAAATTGACATCTATACCCTAAGCAGTCCTTGCTTATATGGTAATTTCATTGAAGAACCTGTAACAAACAGGTAATTCACTGAATAGTTTTCAATTTACAAATGTGTGTATGTAAGTAATAACTTTTACATACTTTTCCAGTAAGATAGTTTCTAGTGACTTAAGTTGCCCAAGTGAGTAATTTGGGTAATGTTGTAGGGTTTCTGTTCTCTTTGTTACTGTTGAGTGTTTAATTCCCAAAGAATAATAAATGGTTGGGACTATGCTGAATTTCAGTGCTGAGGCTGGAATAGATGACATTATCACTTTGTGAGAGGTGGAATGTCTTCACTGTCTTTCTTGGGCTACAGGGTTTAATATAGGTGCTTCCAGGAAGTAGGCTAATCTTTTAAGTGTGGCTTACATCTTTATGTTTGTCTTGATCTGGGAGCTGGGAAGGAGACACAGTTCTTTTAAGCATTTTTGTGAGTGCAATTAAGACACAAAGTTATCTATCAAAATGGGACTACATATTACTTACAAACAAAACAGAGGAAGAAGGAAAAGGGAGAGACAGAGAGAATGAAGAGATCATGAGATGGAGAGATAATTACCACTCCGAGGAGGGCCTTCTTTGGTGGAGCTGGGCTACTGCCACCAGCCTGAAATGTCCTAGGTGTCCCCCAGCTTGTGATGTTCCCTATGATGTTCCTAGTGATATTCCCCACCACTACGATGGCATAACTCAGAGTTCTTATATTGCCCTACTTCATTCATCATAACTCCACCTGCTCCACAGCCTTGTCACATTACAATGCACTTATGACTTCCAGGTGCTTCTGAATGGGCTCACGGAGGTCAGTGCTGAGTGACCTCACCCTCTCCTAGACTTCCACCACACTGGACAATTTTTATCTAAGTGGGCAAAGCTGACACATCAGGCAGGTCGTTCAGGATGTTATCCTCTTTGTTGAGACACTTCTCACATTCTTAATGTAATCATCACATTCACAAGGTGATTTTCATGTTCAGGAGACAATTCCCACAATGTTGTAGTAAAATGAAATAATTTTCACACTGGGAAAATAATAGGGTATTTGCAGAATCTGTTATGTGCTGTGCCTGGTAAAGGAGAACACTCAAGTTTTATACCTGTCTGACTTTTTGGTACGATTATTTCTGTAGTATAAGCCTTGCTCGATTTAGGAATCTAGTAGTAAGTAGTCATGAAAAATGAATGTCCTAAGGAGTAGTTAATAATCAACTAATTTTTTCAATTATACACTAGGAAAACTGTACTCTCTAAAACCTCTTTTTTTTTCACTTGCTAAGCACTTTGTGTACCTTGCTGTATACTTTAGTAATATTACTGTGAAAAGAAAGTCTAGTAATGCTAGGAGGTTTTGTGCTTTGAGCATGAATGATGTGTTCTTCTAAAAGGCTTTTCTGAATAGAGCCATTTTTTTTTTCAGAAAGATTTGTTTATTCCTAAAAAACTTCAGCAAATGCAATGATTAGACCGAAAAAGCAATTTCAAGAGCTAACATGTAGCTAACATGACCAGAGAAATGTCTCATGGGTTGACACTACCTCAAGAAGAAATAGGATTCTTAAGATGCACTTACAACTTCTTTCCATTTAAGAAAGAAATTTAGAACAAAAGATTTTAAATGTCAGATTCAGAATTCAGGCTGTGCAGCCACTTAGTCTGGCATGGGTTTGAAAACAAAGTGGCATGTTTTAGTAAAGTCATTACAAATAAGTGTTAGGATGTTACTATTTTTTTTCTTCCATTTGATGAATGACATGATCTCATTTTCATTTACTTCTGGTTAAAGTAAAATTCTGTATTCATCTGGATTAATGAAAGCAAATTTAGAGTTTTGTGTCTCTCTCTGCTACAGCTTCCATCACACTTCACAGTTCTCCCTCTATTTGCTACCAGAGAAATAAGGAAATTTCCTGCTCAGGGAGGGTACCCAGACTACTCTCACCCTTCTGTTTGGCTCCAAACAAGAATAAAATTCTGAGGAGCACTGATACCTGTGTTCCTCAGCCTTATGCATAAATACCAGCAGCAAATACAGACAGGTGGTGTTGATGTTGGTAAATGATATTTAAGCAGATGACAATTAAGAATTACTGTCATAAATTTTGATTGTTTAATTGTTTATTGGATTTGCTACTTCATATTTTATTGCAAGTGAGTTTAGATGGTTCTAAAGTCAAAGTCACTTTTTTTTTTTTGTGGAGGAGTTATATGTGTTCATTTTTATTTCAGCTTACTGATTTATGTTAATATTTTTTTCTTCCTGTTCCAAAGATTCCATAGTTAAGAATTTGATATTGTTTTACAGGTTTCTTCACCTAAATTTCATAGGATCTTCATGCCATTTTCTTGCAAACTTTATTTAGAATAGAGCAATCCACCTTTGCTAGGTTTTTCTGAGTCCTTTTCCTCCTTCTTGGCTAAAAGCCTGTCAGATCAGGGTAAATGTTTGAAGGAGCTGCCTTATGAGTGCTTGAGTGAAAAAATGTCTACTTCACTTGCAAATCTGAAAGCCAAAATTTATCTTTAATGCTTTGATCAAAAAGAAAAGAACAAGGAGGGGAAAAAAATACAAATATTGGCTTGATTTCATATGAATGCCATTCAGTACATCTTTTTACCTGTGAATATCAGCATGCATTTGATTAGAAGTTGTGACAATGAGATTTAAGAGTTACATTTGTGTAGTGTTTGAAGGGAAATTTGATATTCTTTACCAGGCTGTATTTAAATTCATTTATGCTTTCTCATACAGGTAATCTAAATGTTTAGATAGGTTTATTTCTGACTGGATGATCTTGGAGGTCTCTTCCAACCTGCTTGATTCTATGAAAGAACCTTATATAAAACTTACAGAAGTGAGGTGCTTTTTTAGGAGTTGTTTTCATAAACTGATTTGGTTTTCCCTATGTTTTTTGTTTGTTTGTTTGTTTGTTTTCATGTTATCTCTCAAGTCCTAACTGTTGTTATAAAACTCTTAACAATAAACTTTTAATTTGAGGCCTGAGAAACTTTATTCTTTTCTGGATGTCCACTTAGGAATTATTTCAGTTGCTATATACATTGTAATTGCACCAGCACGTAATTTATAATCTTCCAGATAGTTTATATTGACCTAATTTATTTTTCATTTTGATCTCATCACTGATAATTCATATATCTTAATTTTGGGTGATTTGGTGCTTCAAAAATAGCAGACAAATTAATTTCCTTCTGTATGTATTTGAACACACCTGTGGGGAGCATCAAGACTATAGTAATTCTACTCATTAATTTACTCTTTCAGAAAAGAAGACATCAGTTGATTGATGAAGCCGTTAGCTATTTTCTTAACTTCTAAGATACTTAAATTGCTTGAGGAGAGAAGATTGAATTTAAAATACTGGTTTCCTGCACATACAATTTGAGCATGCAAAAGGTGTGAAAAATGGATTAGTGTACTTGTTTAGGACTTGGGTCATACTTTGCATAATCTCTCAGTTTCACTAGTGGATTCGAAGGTCATCTCTCTGTGTTAACACAGCAGAACCAATTCTGCAACAATATCCTTTGTTTTTGCAGTTACTGTGTATGTAGCAACAGGAATTTTTTCCACCCTTGTGAAATGCATTTCAACCCATTTTTGCAAGTTACAGATGAAGCATCTTGCTTTCCTTGTGACTTTGGGTTGTTTTTTTGGTGTGGTCAGTTCAGTGGACTTCCAGTAATTTTAAGGTTGGTGTTGCAGTGCATCTCAGCATGTCCCTTAAGTTATGCATGCTGTGAAATAAAGAAGCTTGAAAGGTTGCATTCTTAGTCTCTTGAGACTCATCAGGGGTTCTTGTTTAAGCATCTTAGCTGTGTAGTATGTACTGTAAACTCTTGGGTCTCTGAACAACTCGCTTTTCCACCTCCCTGCTGCCATGGAACTATATGGGAAGCAAGTATTGTACTCTAGCCAGCTTCTGCCTGTTTACAGTGAAAAATATGCAGTCACTCTAAGAGTCAAGATCTCAAGAAGAAAGATCTCTTGATCTCAAGAAGAAAAGGCAGCACAAAATTCTAGACAATAGGTGGAACAAAATGCTGGTTGCCTTGATAAGACAATAATGAATTTTGTGGTCTTGACTAAAAAAATGACACATTTCCACAATAGTGTAGCCATGGAATCAAGGAGTTCTGAGTCACTGTGTATTCATGCTTCTCAAGACAATTATTTTGGGTTTTTAATAGACTTGTCAAGGCTATCTGTGTAACTAAAGGCTAAAAGCTTCAACTCTTCAAAACAAGAATTGGAAGTTTTTGTTATCCATTTGTGTTTAGAAGAGAACTCTGGCAGTTATTGACTGGCTATGAATTTTATCTTAATTGTGTTGAGTGTTACACCTCTGCTTACCACATATTCAGGAAGCTTTAGAATAATATCAAAAACATTACTAATTTGTTATTTTATTAATTTTGATTATGAGAAGTGGTTTTAGTGGATCTTCAGCCTGCTTATCCATGTTACATTTAGGTTGAGAGGAAATTGGTTTAAGTTATGCCGGGAGAGGTTTAGATTGGACATTAGGAAAATGAGAGAGTGGTGAGGTGTTGAAACAGGCTGCCCAGGGAGGTGGTGGAGTCACCACCTGTGGAGGTGTTCAAGGAGCATGTAGATAAGTACTTCAGGAGTAGTCACGGTAGTTGGGTTACAGTTGGACTCAGTGGTCCTAAAGGTCTTTTCCAGCCTTAGTGGTTTTATTATTTGAGTTTGCATTTGAAGAGAGAAGTGATGCAAAGGCTTTTGCTCATGCAAATGAAATTCTTAACATTACTATCTTCTATTCCAGATTTTTAGGTACTGTCATTGTTATTCTACAGAACTTTTGACTGCAATTCATTCTAGTAGGGTACTCCTCTGTTACTGCACTTCATCTCCAGCTTCTCAGGAGAAGGAGAGTTGTCTAGAAACAGAGAGCTCAAGAGGTTTTCTTTGAGAATTCTTGTGGTAGTCTGCAAGCAAGATATTTGCTTGTCATTTGCAAAACTAAATTTGATAAAATGTCCCCTTCTGTGACTGCAGATAGAAAATTTCATCTGGCTCTTGTAGTCAGTTAAAACTTTCTTCCTTTTGAAATAAAGAGTGTAGCATGACTGCAGTGGCCAGAACTGCACTGTGATTATACAATGTAAGTTTATTGTAATATTTCTTAAATGACAGATGAATCATCCTCACATCTCCCTGTTCTTTAAACTTGTCTCTTTTATCTTGAGAGAGTGTAATGTGACAGGTGTAATACTTGATACTAGGATGTATTGGCTATGATGGAGAACAATCCTTCCTCTAAGTATGTGTATTCTTTAATGAATATTAATGCCAGTTATCTGTCCACATACAAAGTAGCCAGATAGCAGAATGAACTTGACTTCTATTTTTGTGGCAGTGGCGGTTGTTTGCCCCTTCTCAGAGAAAGGATGTACTATTTAGAAAGAGGGGAAGAAAAAAAAGTGTAGTTATTAAATATTCCATAATAATAATACCCACGAAAGCATTTTTAGCATATACCAAACATTTTATATTTCATTGAAGGTATATGTTCTATTTTGTTGCCTGTGAAAACTAAGAGACTTTCATGATACATGTTTGCGCTGATGTGTTGTACTGCTCTAGATGGCTATTGGATATTGAGCTGGCAAGTGAAAAGCTGCCTGGAATTGCAGCATGGTTGTACAGTTGAGTAAGATTTAGACCCAAGAGTTTGAGTAGCTAGTACATTACTGGAACACCAACTTTACAGGTATCTGGCTTGCATTTTTGTTTTTGAGCATGGAACTACATTTGCTTCAGTTAAGAATTCAGCTGAGCAGTAATGCTGGGAAAGCTTTTGAAGTTCAAGAGTAATAGTTGTGTTGCAGAGGCTGTGCGTGAGATACCAGTTGCTTTATTGTCTTAAGCAGGGTGTGCCATGTCCTGGCCTGACAGCCTGGTTTAAAAGAGGTGGGTTTTGTGGAGGCTGGAGCTCTCGCCTTTCCTTCTTTTAAAACCACTGCAGCAGCGCCACTGAAAGGCCAGTGTGCACTTCGCACTCTGCACAGCTGGAGGCACTGTCCCTGCCCTGCAGCAGCGCCACTGAAAGGCCAGTGTGCACTTCGCACTCTGCACAGCTGGAGGCACTGTCCCTGCCCTGCAGAGGGTGGTGGGGGAACGGCAGCTTCCAGGCATCCACGTGTTTTGCAGCGGGCACGACAGCTCTGTTCTGCACAGCCCACCTCACTGCACCACTCCCTCCTGGGGGCGGCCTGGGAGGAGCCTCCATTCCTCCTGGAACTGTTCCCGTGATAATTCTCCCTGCACCCAGAGAATAGTGATGTCTCTTCCTTTTACTCCTTACTGTCTCTGCCTCTCTTTCTTCCTCTGTATTTTTCCTATCCTTTTCCTTCCCATTTTCCCTCTGCTCCAGTCCAATATAATAAACCAAATTCAACAGCCATTTGGCATCAGTTCACCTTTATTTACTCCAAGGGGATTATCTGAATTTTAGCACAACCCCCGCCCCCCTCTGTTGCTAACCAGAGCTGTGACATTGTGTCAGGCAACACCTTCATGCAAAATCTGTGATTCTTTACTTAAATTTCAGCTACCTTTTGATTACTGCTGAGATCATAAATCACAGGCAAGGAAAGCATTTGTTGACTCAGACTGTATTTGCCTTCTAATACTCCTTGGATATTGAAGTTCAGATAGAATCTTTTTGCTGTTGAATACAAGAATTCTGAAATGGAAGGATTTTTGTCACTGATACTCCTTTGAATAGCATATCTGCTTTAAAATAATCTTTAGTAGCTGCTTATCGTAATACTAAAAAGGACTCATTAAATTCTGTTTAAGTCTTGCTGTTTTTCACAAAAATTACTTCCAACTTCTTGGATTTGTAGTCCTGTAAAGAGGCAAGAATCTAAGCTCTATTGCTAGAGGAGTATTTTTGGATAATTGTGCTACTTGGTTTCCAGTCTGTAATTTCTAGCATGTTGTAAATGACAAAGATGTGTGTGCTTTGTGATAACCTTGGACTTGTCTATAAGCTCTTCAGGATTTTACTGGGAATAAATGTGTAGCAGTTCCATTCTATGCAAATCAGATGGATTCAGGTTGTGCCTACGTGTTAGCACAGTGAGCCTGTGTAAAAGACCTGAACTAGCAGATTCCAATGAAATTACACGTGGACATAGCTACAATAAGTGTTTTAACCTTAGAGTTTGAGATTGATACCTAGACCTGAATATGTAATACAGTAATTCTTTTACACATGCAGCTGGGGAAGGAGGGAAGACTGCTGTGATGACTTACAAAATGATCTATTGTGCTTTCTTTCTTACAGAAAATGCCAGAAGCCTCAGAAGACCGTAATCAATGGAAGGTCTGTTGACTTCCACTTTTTGGTAATCTGGAACATCATCGATCTGGCATGGCGCAGGGCAGTCAACAACTTGATGTGCAGGTACTCCATGATCTCCGACAACGTTTCCCTGAGATACCTGAAGGGGTGGTATCTCAGTGCATGCTTCAGGTATGGTAAAAGATTTTTTAAGAGTCTGTGTATTTTATTCTTGTAGTATGAAAATTCTTCTCTGTAAGTGTAAATTCTACTCTGGAAGATTCCACTACTAGCATTTTTGCCCCATCTTTTATGTACATAAGATTTTATCATTCTTGACTTACTTGATGGGGAAGGGGATGCCTGACTGACTATTCCTCCTTGTCTGTGTGACCTGTGACTGTATGCATACAGGGTCTAAGGGAAGTAGCTAATGGGATGGTTATTGATGATGGCTGCATTAATGACATATATGTGCTGGAGAAGATTTTAGCAAACAATAAATCCTTCTTCCAAGATAAGGATCTGGCTTTAGATAGGAATCTAGATTCTCTGTCTTCATGGCATCTGTTTGCCACAGCTCTCCAAGGATTTCTTGCTTTATTTTTACTGTTTCCAGGTCAGGTGGCAGGGTTTTTTTTTGTTTGTTTGTTTGTTTTCCTTTCTGATTCTTCCTTCCCTCTTTATCTAGATTCACAAATTGAAAATGGTAGTAAATGAACACATATAATAATTTTTCAAAGTAATTTCAAAAGAAATGTAACTAACTTCTCAACCAGTGGATAGGCTGTTGGAAATGATGTTGCAAGAGGACTTTATATAGTGATAGTGTTTAGAAGTGAAACCATTACTAATTTATATTCCTTAGAATGGTAATCTTAGTGCACTAAGGAGGTGTGTATTATGAATACGTGCATTCTTGTTCTGTCAGAAGGTGCTGTTTGTCACAAGAAGTGCCAGTCTTGGGTCACATGTGACAAAGTTAGGATGCTGAGGGCCAGATGAAATTGAACTTAAAGTGATTGGAATGCCATTGGAATGGGCTGCCCCAGGAGGTAGTGGAGTCACTGTCCCTGGAAGTGTTTAAAAGAGACTGGAAGTGGTGCATAGTGCCATGATTCAGCTGATTAGGCGATGTTGGGTAATAGGTTGAACTTGGTGATCTTGAAGGTCTTTTCCAAGCTGTTTAAGTCTGTGACTTTTTTTAAAAAACTATTATTTAAATTAACACTTGAATCATAGCTGGTACAGGCTACTGTATGAGAACTGGGGAGGAAAAAAATTCCAGAGTCTGGAATACTTTTAGTGATTGTACTCTTGGAAAAAGCTGTCATTCATTTTTGGTGGTTTGTTTTTTTTTAACAAGAGTAGGTTAAGCTAAAATGAGTGGAGAAAGGAAGAAGGGAAATTATATTCCCTGTTATACTTTTGGTTTGATTTATACATGAATAAACCTTTTTTTAGCCTTGAGCCTGAAATTCTTGAAGGCGGTTGAAATTATGTCAGAATTGTGAAGCACTTTCTGGAGTTGCTGACTACTTCTTCAAGCACTACTTACTCTGACTTAATTTTTAAGGCCCTAGATTCTGTACTACTGAGAGAAGCTTTTAAACTTTCAAGTAAAGAGAAATAGTCAGATAAAGGCAAAAACAGGAAACAGGTGAACATTAAGATGTCATTTCCTTTTTGTTTTGACTTTCCAGAGCTTACAATTTGATCCGGTTTGATTTGATTTGTGTTCTGTTCCTCCAGAAGACGCCAAGAGATCTAACCATTGCTTTCCCCAAACCTGGACTTGACTTTTTTTCAGTCAAGCACTGGAGTTAGTGCTACCATAGCATTTTGCTGGATGTGGTGTTGAGCAGTGGACTGTTTTGTATTTTATGACTTTGTAGATGTTACCTCAATTTCAGACTTCAGGTCTATGAAATGTTATCCCTAGTCATGTTCAAGCTAGGCTTGGTTGCAGCTTCAGTTGAATGCAGTGGCTTTTTCTCTGCTGTTTGACAATAATAGTTGTCCATTCTTACTCCTAGAACAATAACAACCTAGATGCCTGTTGTCGAGCCCTTGCACAGGAGAGCAACAAATACTTGTATATGGAGTACCATAGCCCCGATGACACCAGAATGAATAGGAATAGCCTTTTGCACATTAATCTGGGTATTCATCCTCATACCAGCTATCAAGCAGGGGATGGAGCTCAACTTAATGGTGGTCGTACACTGGTACACAGTTCAAGCGATGGACATATTGATCCACAACGCACAGCAGGTAAACAGCTGATATGCTTAGTTCAAGAACCACATTCTGCTCCTGCTGTTGTGGCAGCTTCTCCTAGTTACAATCCTTTTTTCATGAATGACCAGAATAGAAATGCAGCTACTCCTCCTCCACAGCCACCTCCTCAGCCATCTTCCATACAACCAGGAATGAACACATCTGCTATGCAAGGCCCTCCTCCCACGTATATGCACATACCTCGGTACAGTACAAATCCCATTACTGTTACAGTATCACAAAACCTCCCCTCTGGACAGAGTGTACCCAGAGCTCTACAAATTCTTCCACAGATTCCAAGCAATCTTTATGGGACTCCCGGCTCTATTTATATAAGACAAACATCTCAGAGTTCTTCAGGACGACAGACTCCTCAAAATACACAGTGGCATTCGTCGCCACAGGGCCCAGTTCCACATTATACTCCCCGTCCTCTACCTGTGTATCCACATCAACAGAACTATCAACCTTCTCAGTATTCTCCTAAACAAGCTCAGATCCCTCAGTCAGCTTTTCGATCACCACCGGCATCCCAGTGTCCGTCTCCCTTTGGCTCTCCTCAACACCAAGTTCAGCCTCCTCAGTTGAGTCATCAGAGTTCACACGTTTTCATGCCTCCCAGTCCTTCAACTGTCCCACCCCATCCATATCAGCAAGCTTCCCAGACTTTTCAAAAACAAGGCGGTCACTCTGTATCGTATCTTCCTCCTTTTGCTGGACCTAGTTTATCCAAAGGTTCCATGAATAAAATAGAAATTACAGTTGAGCCACCACAAAGACCTGGGACTGCAATGAACCGAAGTCCTTCACCAATAAGTAATCAACCATCTCAACGAAACCAGCACCCACTGTATACACCCACTACTCCTCCTTCAAGCTCTCCATCAAGAGGTATGTCAGGTCAACCCAAACCTCCATTTAGTGTTAATCCAGTATATATTACCTACACTCAACCAACTGGACCTACAGGTGCACCAACACAGTCTCCTCGGGTAATGGTATCTCAGCCAAACCCAACCATTTTTAAAATCACAGTAGGGCGAGCACCGACTGAGAATCTTTTAAATTTAGTGGACCAAGAAGAGCGTTCTGCAGCACCAGAACCTATTCAGCCTATTTCTGTAATCCCAGGATCTGGAGGAGAAAAAGGAAGCCATAAGTATCAGAGAAGTTCTAGTTCTGGATCAGACGACTATGCTTACACTCAAGGTAAATGTTTCATGCTGCAAATCCTGTTACTATAAAATGCATTTTCAGCTTGATTTTTACTAGTTACTAATTGAGAATTTTTGAATCTGTACAGAGAAGCATAGAAATTGCACCAAAAATCATCTAATGAGTTTGTTCCGATTTTTCTAAAAAAAAAATTTGCCAAATGCCAGTTTTAAGAACCTCAGAATTTCTTAATGTATTAAAGGTGTCATGTTTTGATGTTAGGGAAGTTTCTTAAAAAAGAGCAAGTGGTTATGTTTGTATACTGTTTGTCCAGTTTATAAATTCTGCATCAAAGAACTGTGTCAGAAATTTACATGTGGATTTTACCTATTTTTTTTTCATTTGCTCTGTATAAAACCTAACTTCTGCAGGGAATTTGAATCTAATTTGTTTGGTTTAAACTGAAGAATATTAAGTGAAAGAGGAAAGCAAGGTAGGATTGTAGCAAAAATGACTTTGAATGTCAACAGAAATAATACATTTGGTTTGAAATGTATTAAAATCATTATTTTGAAGAACTTAAGTAGTTGAGTTTTCAAAGAGGAGAGATTGGCAGACAAATTGTAGGATGTGCATTCTGCTGCAAAAGGATAGAAGGTCTTTAGTCTTAATGCCATATGTAAGTGACGAATAAAGCAATTTAGTTTAAGAAAACTAAACACAACATAAAAATGGTGAAATCTAACCTTTTTCTGAGAACTGTTTTTTCTCAGAGCAATCTGCTTTATAGATTTGAAACATTTAGAATTGAGCAAATGAACTCATCTGCAAGTGTTCAGTTATTTGGGGTAATGACAGAATGATAATTAGCAGCAATTATTTAGAGATTGTGCTTTGTTTCTGAGTTTGTTTGGAAAAGAGCAGGTTCCTCCACAGTTCCTTCCAGACTTCCTTTCAATTCACAGAGCTGAAATAATGGTTATGATGCTGCTCTGCATGTAGTTCCTGATTTCTTATTTAGCTTTGTGTCTTTTGAGCTGTGCTGTACCTGATAGGCCCAATTAGAAATGTTATTTACAGAGAACAAACATGGGTAGGTCTGTGACTCCTAGGCAATGTACTTTGTTTTCTAGTGTTCCTTTTACAGCTTCATTAAAGCTTGTCAGTTAAACAACAAAACTATAAGTAGCTTCACATAACTGAGAAAAACCCATTCTGAAACACAGAAATACTGTCTTGCCTTTATATCTTTGACTAGATTTATGCATTTGGAAAACAAACCCCATAAAGCTAGTTAGCATGTGCTTTTTTGGAGCATCTGGTGTTGTAGCAATACCTACCATTGCTCAGACTTTATTATAGCCTATAGCATTGCTGCACTCTGAACTCTCGATAGAAATAAATTGTACAAAATAAGCATTATGTTCATTACAACCCCAAAGGAGTCATAAAGAGGAGTATATTTAAGAGCTTCATATAGGGAATGTGTTTCTGTAATTTTCTTTTCAATATTAGCTGTTGTGACAAGCATTACCAAAACTCTCTTCTGGTATCTGTACTTCCACTGCTCTTGGTAGTGAGTCACATGTGATGGGTTGTCCAGGAGTATAATGCAAAGCTACGTAATGTAGTAATATCAGATGTGAAGTTGGAGGACTCACACAAAGACAAAGTTCTGCCTGGTATCTCTGCTTTAATTTTGCACTGTTTTAAACTGTCCATGGATGGCTTACATGACTTGAAAAAACAGAGAACAGCTCTGTTCAGTAACACTAGTGCCTGTAATACAAAAACATCTGATGTTAGTTTTTGATGGGATTAGCAGTGTTTATTCTTTGGCCATGAATTGGTTGATCCATACAAAATCCAATCCTGTGCATTTTTTTTTCACAGAATATTGACATGTGATAAAAAAACATTGTTATTTTTATGCTGTTGAGTGGGGGTGGGAGGTGTTTTGTCTTCCTCTAGTAGGATGTATTTTATTTTATTGTTGGTTATTTTTCTAACTTCTTTTGGTTGTTGTTTTTTTTTTAGCTGGTATGCAAATATTCCTGAGATGATAACTGTTTTTCTTTGCCTGTTTTGGATGGGGTAAAGAAAAGGGTACAAAGATAGTTAAATGGGGTGAAGAAAAGAGGTGCTGGCTGGTGCTTTGTATGAAATAGTATTTTGCAGATCCTACAATATCTTCATACATGTGAATGTTGTTATATGAGCAGCATGCCTGTCTTGAAAACAGAGCAAATTTATCTTCTTTTTCTATGTCCTTGTAGAGTTTAATCAGGTCAAAACAAGCTAGGTCAGGAAGTGCTAAGCATGGCATCGACTAACTTGGTCAGTTTTGTATCATGATGAAATAACTGAGAAACACTTTTCCTGCAGAAGTGGAATATTATTTTCTCGGTGGCCAGAATTCTTTCAGTGCCAGCCCTCTGGGAGCCCAACATCAGTTTGTGATTGAGAGTCATAATTTCAGTGTCATGACAAAACTGTGACAGAATGATTAACAGCAGGGAGAGGTTAGAGAGCAGTGAATCAGCTCTATTGTGGAATGGAAGACTGAAGCACTTGAGCTGCCTCCACTTTTTGTTTTCTAGATTCTTTTGTCTGTTTTATTGTAGTTCTATATTTTTGCCTTTGAGCATTGGAGAATTTATAATATTGAGAATTATGATACTCTTAAAAGGCTGAAGTTGTTGCAGCATAGTCTGTAATGGCAGTTTAAAAAACAATTCAAGACTGATGTGACTAAAGTCTCAAGGCTAGCATGTCAGCTGCTACTGAGTAGCAGATACAAAGTGTGTTACCTTCTGATCAGACCTCTGGAATTCATTTTTTTGTCAGTACCCTTTTTTTAATGTGTTAATAACTATTTCTTCTATGTAAAACGTTAGCCTTGCTGTTACATCAACGAGCAAGGATGGAGAGATTAGCAAAGGAACTGAAGCTTGAGAAAGAAGAGCTTGAACGCTTGAAAGCTGAAGTCAATGGTATGGAGCATGATCTAATGCAGAGGCGTCTTCGAAGAGTTAGCTGTACAACTGCAATTCCAACAGTAAGCAATTTGTTAGTATTTTAATTCAAGATACAAATTTATTTTTTCCATTTTCATGAACTGAGTATTTATACAAACAATTATTTGGGGAAATAGGATCTTTAGTCTTTGAAGATGACTTTTCATACATTCTTGGCTGCTTGTAAGACAGTTCCTATAATGTAGGAAACATATATGTGTCCAAGTTGTGTTCACAGCAGAATTTCTGAAACTTCTATACATGTGCTTTTCTGGACCACAGAGCTGCATAGATACTTACTTCCTAGCAGCCTGTAAAAGTGTATCTCCAAGTCTATTGAAAGAGACCAAGCCATATACAGCTTGGCACTTCTGCAGCAAATACCTTTATTGAGGCATTTTGTTGTTTGACTAGTTGCTTCTCATAGACAATCCATTTCCCATTTGATATGTGCAGGTTGTGCCAAGTGACTTTTCAGTGGTGATGTTAGCTCAAACAATGGTCACCTCTCTCTCCTCCTTTCTTTGTTGATTCTGCCTATCTATGTGACTTCCACCTGCAAATGACTGTAGCCAAAACATCTGTATGGCTCTGATAAGATAATTCCGCTGACTGAAAAATAGCTTCTACTTTGTGCAGTCGTTAGTCAAATCAGCTCAGACTTCCTGTGTTGACATAATTGATGCACACAGATGAAGGCTGGAAGGCATATTTGGGCCTGTTAGCTGCTTAACTAGAAAGGCTGCTGTGTGTCTCACCTGTCTCAAGGCAGCATCTGGCATATACTTTCCTGAAAGGAATATAGAGGCACTGTCTGGGTGTGTAAAGATAAGGTAAGGAAAGCTGTAGCTCATCTGGAGTTCAATCTGGGACAGAGCATCAAGGACAAAAAGAAGAGTTTATCTTAATATGTAGGTGATAAAACTAAGACTAGCAAAGGTGTGAGCTTCAGTCACTTCTTACTGTGTGGTTGACTGAGCACTGGCACAAGTTGTCCAGGGAGCTTATGGAGCCTTCACCTTTGGCGATATTCAAAAGCTGTCTCCTATCTAGGCAGAGGACTGGACCAGTGACCTATAGAGGTCCCTTCCAACCTCAGATGTTCTGTGATTTTGTGCCTCTGTGATGTTGGAATGTATCTAGGATAAGGTAGTTTATTCCTACACATGTTAATAATCACTGCTGCAAACATTAGGAACACTTTGCATTCCAGTAACTTAAAGTCTCTTAATGATGTGCAAATATATGGCCTTAAATAACTGATTATTCTGTTAAGAATAATTACTCTCTTGCAGCATTACTGGCCTAGAAGGTTTGATACGCTGGAGCTCCTTAGGGTGGTGCAAATAAATAAAGTTCTAACTGTATTTCATTATAACAAATAATAACTGATGTGAGCTGCAGGTCATATTCTGCTTTCTGCTCATCTTGATGTAAACTTCTGTAGCAATTCCTCAATTTATGCAGAACTTTGCAACTTTTATATGGTTTTATAAGCTTAACCTCAGCAATTAGAAGTTGGCTCATTGGTGTCCTCTTTGAAACTTGTGAGCTTCTGGTGGGACTTCAAGTTGCCCCAAGGGAGGTTCAGGTTGGACATGAGGAAAAATTTCTTCCCCTTGAGGGTTGTCAAGGCCTGGCCCTGGCTGGCCAGGGCAGTGGTGGAGTCCCCTCCTTAGAAAGGTTTCAAAACCATGGACATGTGGTGCTGAGGGACATGGTTTAGTGATGACCTGGCAGTGCTGGGTTAATAGTTGGACTCAAAGATCTTAAAGGTCTCTTCCAATCAAAATTATTTTATGGGTCTGTGATTTTAAAGCCTTGGGCAGTGAGCTGGTGCTGCTGGGATCTTGGGAGTCAGTGTGGACTTGGGGCACAGGACTGAGGAGCTGTGGGAGGTGCAGCTTTGCTGCCTTGACAGCTTGAGGAAGTTTGATGTGTCAATGTCTTCTTAATTAACGTGTTCATTTTTTTCGTGTTTGATTTGTTTCCATCCTCAAATGTCTCTGAGAGAATAAATTGGGTAGGGGGAATGGGACAGACAGTGAAATCTTGATTTTGTTTTTCTTTTCTTCAGTGCTTTACCTATACATCTATACTAATTTTCTGAAACTGTTAACAAAGAGCAGTGTAAGGTGCTGAATTTCCCACAGTTATGATTGGGTTCTTTTTTCTAGCCTGAGGAAATGACCAGACTGAGAAGCCTCAACAGACAGCTCCAGATAAATGTTGACTGTACACTGAAAGAAGTTGATCTCCTTCAATCTAGAGGTATGGAATTGATCTGCTTGAGGGTAGAGAGACTCTACGGAGGGATGTGAACGGGCTGAACTGATGGGCCGAAGACAGTTGAATGAGGTTCAGCAAGGCCAAGTGCCAGGTCCTGCACTTGGGTCACAAAAACCCCATGCAATGCTACAGGGTTAGACAGAGTGTCTGGAAAGCTGCCCAGTTGAAAGGCACCTGGGGGTGTTGGTCGACAGCCAACTGAATATGAGCCAGCAGTGCCCAAATGGCTAATGCGGCCAACAGCATCCTGGCCTGTATCAGACACAGCGTGGCAAACTGGTCTAGAGGAGGGATTATACCTCTGTACTTAGAACTGATGAGGCAACACCTCCACTACTGTGTTCAGGGTGTTGCTACAGGAAAGACTGAGTTGCTGGAGCATGTCTAGAGGATAACAAAGTTAGTGAAGGGTCTAGAGCACAGATCTTATGAGGAGCAGCTGAAGAAACTGGGATTGTTTAGCCTGGAGAGAGGAGACAGTATTACTTTCTACACCTAGCTGAAAGGAAGTGTAGCTAAGTGGGTTTCAATCACTTCTACCAAGGAACAAAGGGAAGATACCTTAAGTTGAACCAGGGGAGGTTTAGATTGGATATTGGGAAAAGTCTCTTTTCTGAAAGGGCTATCAAGCACTGCAACAGGCTGCCTGGGGAAGTGGTGGAATCCTTATCCCTGGAAGTATTCAAAGATGTATAGAAGTGGCATGCAGGGACACAATTTTAAGGTGAGACTGGCAGTGTTAGGTTGGACTTGATGATCTTAAAAATCTTTTTCAACCTAAATGATTCTCTGATTCTAATAGAGTATGTGCTTAAATGTGCATACTTGGACTCAATTTTGATTATCAACATCAACTCTAAAAGGTGTCATTTTCAGTTGCAACTTTATAAACTTGACTTGCTAATATTGCTGTTGGCCAAGTTAAATTAAATTAGAAGAAAGTGGTGACTTAAAAGAGTGACTTCTGCAAGAGCAAATATAAAAATAGATAAACAAATAAATAAAGTACTCCGTAATGAAGATTCTTTCCAAGTAATACAAACTAGAACTATAGGTTGCGGCTAAGAAGCTGGCAAACAGAAATCTACTTAGATCTTTAAAAATCCTCCTTCAGCAATAGAAGCCTGACACAAATACAGTCAAATAGATTAGAATGTGCATAGTCCTTTTTCACCAAGAATTTATCCTATGGGATGGCATACTATTTTCATGTATTTTTTTAAGCAATACAGAATGTTGAGCTGGAGTTGATTCTTCAATATGGGATTAGCAAGATGAAAATAAGTAGAATCGATGCAAAAATGGAAATACATGACAAAAAACTACCTAGAAAATAGTGGTAATAGTAGAAAAATAATAGTAATAATAATAGAAGCATAAAATATTTATCCTCTAGATGTTTGTATCACTGGCACAGGCATGTAAATAACCTTCAAGTTACATTTTTGTACTTTCCTTTTCCGACAGGGAACTTTGATCCGAAAGCCACATGTAACTTCTATGATAACATAGAGCCTGGTCCTGTTGTGCCACCAAAGCCATATAAAAAGGGTAGGTCAACAAATTAACATCAAGTTACCTAATCTGGTTTGAGAAAGCTGGGGGGGAGTTAGTTGGTTGGTTGGTTTGTTTTTTGTTTGTTTTGGTTTGGGGCTTTATGTTTGTCTGCTTTTTGTGTTGTTTGGTCATTTGTTGTGAGTTTTGCTTTGCTTTGTTTTTTTTTCAGTAGCTTCTGTTTTAAAATCTTCTGTGATAACTGGAAACAATTCTCATTATTAAAACTTTTGTTTTTTCCTCTCACTAAACCAAGCCAGCATTTTTATGGAAGTGCAGTAATTCTGGCTGCAACTTGTTTTCCTGAGGCAAATTGTTGCAATTAAATATTCTGTTAATATGCCATTTGTCAATGCTGTTAATCACTAATAGGACAAGAGTTGAAAGTATACAAAATTTATGTATTAACTTGAGTTTCCTAATTATCTTTTGTGTGGTTTTTGTTTTTCTAATTTTATTTTTATTAAATATTTTTATACTTCAAGGTTAAAAGCTCTACATCAAGGTTGTTTAGCTGTCTTTTAGTACTTTATCTGGACTCCTTTATGCAAGTTTCATTGGTCACAGGAGCTTTGTAAAATCAGCATTTATGTTTTTCATTGTACTTTGACTGGTGAAACTTTACCTACTTTTTTTTTGTTCAGAGTATACATTTCATAGTGGCCTTAAAGTATTAGCATAGCAAGAGCTTCAGATATTTTAAGGGCCAAGGTAGAATTCATTTCCTCACGTTGGTCTAAAGAGATAACAGTACAAGTTTGTTGCTGGTTCCTAAAATGGTCTGCTAGTTGTTTAGTATCTAGGATTCATACCCACCTTAGGACACTTGTAAGTTTTATGTAAGAGCAAGAGCTGTGTAGTTAAGAGTCACTTTTTGCCCAGTGGAAATTCAGTCAGCACATCCCAAAGTGTCTCAACTCATCCTCAGTAGACACCTAGTGGTCGTGTAACTCAGTAGCTCTCTGAGCTCCACTAACTTTAGTGGTGATGCTGGATCTGAATCCTGCTTTTAGTCTCAGGTGTTTTTGGACTCTTTCAGTCCTTCCAGAATCTTTTAAAGGAATGGTTTCAAATATTAGTGGAAGTTTTTAAACACTGCATTTTTCTGCTAAAACAGCCCATCTGGGATCCTCCTACAGAGAAGACAGTGGTCTTTTCTCTGACAGTGCTATGTGTGGTAAGATTCATAATATTGTGACTCCTTGTGCTGTAGCTAGCATGTATTAAAGTTGTCATTGGAGGAGAAGTCACTCTTTTGAATTAGTAATCACACAGCCTGCTTGAAAATCCAGTATGTAGAAACCTAAAAGAAAGAGAATGCCTGCCCACAACTACTGCTTGTGGTTCAGAAAAAACCCTCAAACAGTACATGTGTAGGTGATAGTGTCCAGGAGAGACAGTAGCAGCAGATGTGCCGTGGCATGAGGACAGCTGCCTGCATTCATGTTAAATTGCTGAGGTCATGTGATTGGTATTAAGACAATACTAGTTCATGGTGCTCCAAGAGATTCTCTTAATTACACTAGCCTCTCTTATTTATTATTTCAAAGCAAAGTAACAAGCAAGACTGGCATGTAATAAATGATTTTTTCCTTTGGCAATTAGGAAGATACCTTGTAAGGATTTATATAACTTCCCAGACTAGCTTTCTAGTTTTGACTGACATTTTATTAGAGGTCAGCTTTAGGGTTGGTGTACCGTATCCCCTACACTGCTCTTGTGAAACCCCACCTGGAGTATTGTGTCCACCAGTTCTGGAACCCTTATTACAAGAAAGATCTGGAGGCGCCATGAGGATGATCAGAGGGCTGGAGCACCTCTCCTATGAAGACAGGCTGAGAGAGTTTGGGTTGTTCAGTTTAGCAAAGAGAAGGCTTCAAGACCATATTGTGGCCTGCCAGTATTTGAAAGGAGCCTTCAACAAAGCTGGTGAAGGACTTCTTAGGGTGTCAGGTAGTGATAGGACTAGGGGGAATGGAGCAAAACTAGAAGTAGGCAGATTCAGATTGGATGTTAAGAAAAAGTTCTTCACCATGAGGGTGGTTAGATACTGGAACAGGGTGCCCAGAGAGGTGATGGAAGCCCCATCTCTGGAAGTTTGAATTTCAGGCCAGGCTGGATGTGGCTCTGGACGACCTGATCTAGTGGAAGGTGTCCCTGCCCATGGCAGGGGGAGTTGGGACTAGATGATCCTTCAGTTCCCTTACAACCCTGACAATTCTGTGATTCAGAGTTTGGCTTTTAGCAAGGAGACATCAAAATATTTTTTAAAAAATTATATTTCCTTAAAATTCATCTGTTAAAGGCATGGAGACACAAACAAGGATTGGCAGACAGATAAGGGTCTGCTCTATGCCGCTGTCTAGTGAACATGAATGCAGTTTAGTGGCCAAACTACTTGTTTCCTTGGAAGGAATTTGTTGAGTCCACGCAAGCATTGCCAATATGACAGTGCAACTTCTGGAGTTGAGAGGGTTCCTATCTAAGCACGGAGGTTACTTTTCTATTTTCTTTAACTGTGTCTCTGAAGACAAACCTAAGTACTGTCTGCACTAGCTTTGTCATCAGCCATCTGCTAGATTTCATTGCAGATGATAGCAGTGTGTGTACTCTGAATTACAAATCACAGTCCTTTTTTGCAACCTAGCTTCTCTTTTAACAAAGCTGTTCTACAGATGTTTTACAGCCTCTTAACCTAACCTTCTAGGCACGTTGTTTTGAATATCACCACTTCATAAAATGTTGTTTTCACTTCTTAGGAGTATTTGTCACTCTTCCATGATAATTTCAAGTCTCAAAGTGGTGGTAGGAGACATGGGAAAATGGAAGTCTTTCATAGAATCACAGAATCAACCAGGTTGGAAAAGACTTCCAAGATCATCCAGTCCAACCTAGCACCCAGCCCTATCCAATCAACTAGACCGTGGCACTAAGTGCCTCATCCAGGCTTTTCTTGAACACCTCCAGGGATGGCAACTCCACCACCTCCCTGGGCAGCCCAGTCCAGTGGCAAATCACTCTCTCTGGGAAGAACTTCCTCCTAATATCAAGCCTTCCTCTGCACAACTTGAGACTGTGTCCTCTTGTTCTGTTGCTGGTTGCCTGAGAGATGAGACTGACCCCCACCTGGCTACTAGCTAATGTGTGATTTGCATATATACTGATACAGAGCTGCTGCTTCACACACATCCCTGCTGCTGCAAGGCTATGAGGAAGAAAAGCAGTCATTTTTTGTTTTGAAACAGGCTTGGTCTTTTATTCTTCAGACTGTATTTTCTTCAGCCTGGATTAAATACTAGGGAAGGTGAGGAAAATACATCATCTGTCAGACTGTTTGAAGGAACTAAGTTCGAAGTAGTTTTTCACTTCAGGTAAAGCAGGGTTATTGGAGCTCAGAATTCAGTAACAGATTGCTTTATGTAAATCTGTGAAGTCATTCCTCAAGTTGATTGTTGAGTGCCAGAAAGAAAACTTTTCAGGAAATTTTAAGGTGCTAAACCTTCAGCAGTATCAGTAGGTGACTGATTTGTTTGTTTGTTTGTTTTAATGTAGTTAAATTAAACAAAACAAATGTTTTGTTTAATGGTCAGTGGCTCTTTACAGATGTGAAATACTTGAAATATTCAAATTTCACCGAGTTATAAGAGCTTTATCTAAGTCCCTTAATGGTAGCTAAGAGAAAAGATTTCCATGTCCTTATGAAGAAAGAGCATTTTAAGAGGTGACAAATCGGTAGTGTGGTCTTGCCTATCACCTTTCTTTTCTGAAATAAGAAAAAATGTTTTTCTTTGGGTTTGTTTTTTTTAGAACATCAAAACAGCTCCAAACAGACTCCACGGACTCAGCCAAGAGATGAAGACTTTGAAGGGGCTCCATGGAATTGCGATAGCTGCACCTTTCTAAACCACCCAGCACTAAATCGCTGTGAGCAATGCGAAATGCCACGATACACTTGAAAAGCAGGAAGGGGCTGCATTGGGTTTAAAACAGGCTCTCAAGCCGACAGCTGTAGGAGAAGGAAACATGGGGAACCTTTCAGTCCATCTGCCCGGCCTTTGCAAGTCGACAATCTTCATATTGCAAGGGTGGGAGTAATGTGCTAAGATGTTTCTGCTTGTGCTACACTGAAAAAAAAGATAAATTAAGGGTGAAATTCTCTCTTATCCCATTGCAGTGAGCAAAGCAGAAAAAGAAACCTGAAAATGTAAAAGGATTCATTTTGGGAAGAATGTAATACAAGAAAGCAAATAACTACTGGTATTTATTCCTGTGGTTATAGTTACTGCTTAGTGGCTCTAAATAAAATTTTAAAAAAAGAATGAAAAAACCAAACCACAACAACCCACACCAATAAAAAAAAAAGTTTTTTAGAAAAAGAACAAAATTCTAGGACCTTAGTAATGGTGTGAAATGTTACACTGAACCAGAAAAACTGAAGAGCCAGAGCTGACTTATCCTGGCCACAGCTAGCTGGAAAACAAAGGCTCCCTGTGCTTCTAGATTGTAAGCTACTGAAAAAGAAGACAGGTAAATGCAATGATAAAATTTGCAATGCATTACAAACAAACAAACAAAAAACCAACAAAAACAAACAAGGAGAAGAGTATTTGTAATTGCTGCTTTTTTTCAGGGTAACTTATGTCTACAAAAAAATTGCTGTTTGAAATAGTAACCTAAGGGGACTAAATGAGATGCTGTATGAGTGTTCCCGAGAGCTTAAGCTGAGGTAAATTTTTACAATCCCTTTTGCTTGTACAGTGCTCACCTGGCTGTGTCAACAATGGTAATAAACTAAAACTGAATTCTACCATGCTGCTGCATGCTTTCATTAGGCCATTGTGTTTCAAAGCTAAAAGTATGCTTCTGTACACAACAATCTCCTAAGCCTGTGCTCTGGAGCAGCACGGTGACATATGCCAAGCAGACTAATCCAAATTTGGTTTGGAAGGCTTGAGCTCAGCCATGGGTGAGTATGAGAAGATTTTGTACCCAGTTCCTTAGGCCTTTTCAGCTTCCAATTTTTGAAGAATTCATGATGTTTACAGCACAGAAGGTACTTTGTGCCCCAGTTTAAAGTTAGCTGAAAGATAATCAATCAATTAGCTCTTCAGTAAAGGTTTATTTGCACATTGTAGATAAACCAGCCTGTGTAAAATAGCAGATGCCAGATTTTGAGAGATTACACATGGCATTTTTTATTTTTCTTCTTTTTGGGTCAGGAAATACTTGCCATAGGTTGAAGAACATAAGACTTGGAACTGAAAAATCATACTGGTACTTCGATGCATATGATATACTGTACTATAAAGGTGATCTTCAGTTTGTTTGAATGCTTCAGGTTGCTGTAATAAAGCACTCAATACTTTTGAAATCAGACTTGGATTTGGGCAGCTGAATGCTTGTATTACACAACTGTGCAACTGAACAGGACGTTCTTGTGTACTGGTCAAGCTGGCCCAGTGCATTTGAGTTATTTTTATATTGTAACTCTGTCGAGATTCAGAGACACAACCAAGCACATCAGCTGAGTTATGGTAATTGACTTTGCAACTGTGAGCAACCTGTGCTAGCTAAACCTCACCAGAAGAGGCTGAAACTGTTTCATTGGAAATTCTTCATAGCTCGTGGCAGCCACATCCATACGGTCAATTTCCACAGTTCCCTTGATGTGTGGTAATGTGTTAAGCTGTGGTAGAACAATCATGTGTCTGAATCGTTACTTCAAATTAAGCAGCATTTTTAAAGGGTGGGTGGTGGAAAACTCATTTTGGCTGCATTGCTTAATCTGGTGTCTTCACTCCCTGCAGTTTAGAAAGAGAACAGTAAAAAAACCCAAAACCAACCCTGTGATCTTAGATGAGGAACCAATACTTGATTTGGCATTTTTCAATATGTTCTTGCACTAATTAAATTTTCAGTGTAATTTTAAGTAAAACTAGGAGATCTCCAGCAATCAGTATGCACCACTGACAAGCAAAATAAAGTCAAAGGCATCAAAGCCCATTCCCCCTTCCCCAGTTAGATGGCCTAACTAAACCAAGATAGCTGGAGAGCAGCTGAGCATAAGCATTATGCCTAAGATAAGCAGTACTGTTGCTGTTATCAGCTGTCTAATGAATTACTCAAAACAATCCCAGTAACTTCATGACTTTTCTATTGTGATGCTTTTGTACTACTTCAATTTTCATTTGTGCATCTGTTGAAGTTCTAGAAGCATTTGGTTTTGCTGGAACTGCAAACTGATAGCAGCTGAAATGACAGTCAGCAAATGAGGATAGGTGTTTTGTGCATCACTATAGTTGTGCTGCTTTTGGACAGAATCAGTGCTACTTCTGAAGGGGGAGAGGAAAATGCATGCAGTCAGTAATTCCCTGAGCTGTAACAACCCTACCTAGGCAGTTGCTGCCATTAGTTGTAGCTTCACCAGAGGGAGAGAAGGAATGCTGCCATAACAAGAAGACTCTTGGAAAACTGAGTGCCATTAAATAGCAAATTAATTCCTTCATACTGATAAATGTACTTCATTTTTTTCCAGTTACTTTCATTTGTTGCTTGTACAAAAGAAAACCCAACAACCCAAACCAACAAGCCCTTCCGTTGTTCTTTTCCTTGTAAATGCCCATATTCAAACATTAATAGCAAAGCCTTTTTACATGGTGCTTGAATATTTCTAGTTTGTTAGAATGTAAATTGTATCTTGGGTATCGGAAGATCCATTTTCCTTCTCGAAAGCAGGTGATGCTGTTCACATCCCAACCCAATTCTAGATTATGCCAAAAAGAAAGGGGAGGGAAAAAAGAAAAAGATTGGTTTATGTAATATTTATTGACTGCACATAAAAACCCTAATGTCAGCTGGCATACAAAATGCACTGTATTGTATACAACTTCTGTCTGGGTGTGAATGGAGAGGGGTGCTGATGCCATTGTGTTAATGCACTACTTGTGTTTTCTTTTTGTTTTCTGTTTTCCTTACCGACTGAGCTTTTTCCTTCAACCACGCTACTTCAAGTGTAGTGTTTGTAACTGACCTTGGACGTTCAGATGTTTGAAATGATTTCACTGTTCACTGAAAATTTTATAAAGCTTATTTTCTGTTTACCATGCTATGAAGATGAATTCCCTTGAATTATAGAATACTGCTGTAGCTCTTTAAAAAGTCTGCTTTAGAGTGGGGCTTGTGGAAAGGTGATTCAGACCATCGTCAACCAAAAGAAATCCTGAACTTTGGATCTTACTTTTAATTTGATGTAATTATTAATCTCCTTTGGGCGAAGAGGATAGGGGTGGGAAGTCAAGCAAAAGGAATTCCTTTGTAAAATGTAGTCTTAGATCAGATTGAATTTGTGTCTCCGTGTGTCTGTGGTATGTGTGTGTTTCCCTTGAAAAATGGGAGGTGTGGTGAAAAGTGTAATAATTCTTACAAGAGCTGGTCTCAGTACTTTCTGATTATGATATGCTACTAAGTCACTTTTTTTTTGTTGTTGTTATTAAGAAAACCCCTTCTCTTCCACTTTACTTTTCTCTGTCCCAGTTACACATCTCTCATTTCAAGTTCTAAATACTTTTAAATATTGATTGTAAAAAAAAAAAAACAACCAACCCTTGGAAACCGAAAATAAAAAATACTTGAGTCGAAACAGGGTCAAAACAAACTAAACCCAATAAAGAATGTTGTTTAAAAAAAAAAAAAGAATGTGAGAATATTAAATATGCTATAAACAAGCTTGTTGTTGTTTTAAAAATTCAGTGGTATACCCTAGAATGTGAAAATGGCTAACCTGAGGAGAAGCGGACAGCTGGACACAAACAGTTTATCAGCTCGTTTTTTGCCGCAGGATTTGCAGTGACTCTAAATCCGTAAAGAAAGAAGATGTGCACAGATGATCACAGCTCATAGTCAGTACTGTCTCTATGTGCTGCAGCATTTCTTTTTTTCTTCCACAGCATCGATATTCTGACTGAATTTTGCCAGATTCCTTCAGTTTTTGGGGCTTTCACTGCTGTTTTACATCCATAAATACTAATGGAACTCTTTTTTTTTGAGGGGGGTGGGGAGAATAATCGGAAACAATGGAGTTAATGCAATATTATAATCCTGGATTTTCAGTACCTTTGATGAAAGCAGTTTAAAAAAAAGGATTAAAAAAAAAGTGTTCTTGAAACTTATTTATTTATGGTGGCACCAGTGTATCTAATCTATATTTCCTGCTGTGTGAAACCCTGTTTTTTTTTTTTTTTCATTAAAAAAGAAAAGAAGATGACACAATCTTGTTTAAACCTGTATATATGGTGTCTACATTCTAGATTTGTGTATGCTGTGAATGAACTTATTACTAAGAGATGATGAAATTGTATTAAAAAAACAAAAAAAAGCATTCAGAGGCTATGCATGCATGGTACCTCCAGAAAGTGCATACTCCCGAGTTGCAGATCCCTGCAAAAAAATAAATTAATAAAACTAAGCAAACATCACATCCTGCATTTGTTCTTGTATGTAGTAGGAAATGTTTGAAAAATACAGCTTTTTGGTTTTTGCTTTCACAGGGTTGATTGTTCCTAGTCTTCCACCTCAACCCATAGGTACAGCACTTTCGTTTCAGGAGCTGTTGGGGTTTTCTTTTTGATGATGAATAATGACTGAGGGGAGACCTCATTGCTCTCTACAACCACCTGAAAGGAGGTTGGAGCGAGGAGAGGGCAGCCTCTTCTCCTTAGTGGCATGCGACAGGACTGGAGGAAATGGCTTCAAGTTGTGCCAGGGGAGGTTTGAGCTGGATGTTAGGAAATATTCCTTCACAGAGGGTTGTCAGACATTGGAATGGTCTGCCCAGGGTGGTGGTGGAGTTCCCATCCCTGACGGTGTTTAAGCAGCCTGTGGACCTGGTGCCTAGGGCCACAATTAAGGATTGACCCTAATCTGGGCCAAAGGTTGGACTGTGGTTGATTTTTGAGGTCTCTTCCAACCAGATGTTTTCTGTGATGCAGTAGACAGTTGCTTAGTATTAAATTGGGGTCTATGTCCTGTCAATGTGGACAGCTTGTCTAAGAGCAGCCCTGTTCAGGTGATGGATATTCTGTGCAGCTTCTGGTGTAAAAACAGGATGTAGGATGTTCAGAGTGAAGTTTTGTCATTGCTTTTATTTTTTAGATGTAAAGCTGTTAGTAAAGGAGTAGCTTTACCTCCTTTTGCAGGTAATCACATTTTGTAGTCCTAATCACAGGCATTCCTGCCTGACCTTGCTAGCACTGCCCCTATGGATCACAAAAGACCTTTCTCTGCTGTAACCTCGTAGAAAAAGGCACTGCTCTGGGAGAGGATGGAGAATTCAAGAGTGCATCAATCAGTGTGCATACAATTTATTAGCATGAGTTCTCAGTCCTCTTGACTGTATGAACAGCTCACTGTAAAACTCGAAAGCTCTCTACCTGTTGTTGCAGCTTTTTGTTCGCACAGTTTCAGTTATGAAACACATTCAGGTCTAACAAACCTGCAACTTCAGTTTTGAACTTCTTCCAGCAACCATGGAAGAGCTCTGTTTCATGTTCCCTTAGCTAAACTGAATTTATAAATGTTTCAGGCTAAGTTTGGGTTTTAATCAAGCATTTGATTCTTACACTTTAGACATGATTGTAGATATGATTGCAACTAAATTTTTTAAACTTGCTTTTCATTTTCAAAGCTTTAAAAAGAAAGTTTTAAAATTTTAAGATGCCCGTAAAATAGATCAAAGCCAAAGGACAGTCAATCTGCTAGTGACAATGGCCACTGGTTTTTGATTCCTGTTTCCCTGAAGTCAGGAGGAGGATCTGCTTGAAATAATTGCATAAAACTAGTTGCTGTATTCATTAGGACTGCTTGGGTTTGACAGTACTGCAGCGTGTCTTAAACTGGGGACACTTAGAGATACAATTTCTCTTGTGATGTGGTTACATCTTGCAGGAGTTCAGCGCTGCAGCTTCTAGTCAGTCACGGTGGCCCACAGTGCTGGCTAAGTGCCGTGTGTTACTTGCCCCCTCTCGATTGTAAGTATTCTTTACGGAAGGAGGTGACTTAGATGGGTCAATTCACCCAACAGCTGGACTCAAATAATTGTAGATTAAGTGGATTACCTGTGCCAACCTTGTTAGAGGAAGGGCTGTGTTAATTTTTAGGTGGAGGGTCTGTGTTTGTGACATGTTCTCCTCTGACAGCAAAAACCAGGCCAGATCTGGGAAAGCCTCTTGCAGGAGTGATGCTTTATTTTGCAAAATACTCTCTGTGTCTCGGGAAAATAGTTGTGTTTTGATTAATGATTATAATTGATTACTATTATTAATACCAATCCTTAAATCCCTCACACTGCAGAGATTTTTTGTCCATTTAGGCAAGACTTAAAACCTTACACAGTTGCTGATTTCACATGTTCTGTTTAGAAGATTTTGACAAATTAATTCTCCTTGATTCCCAGACCACAGTGATCTTGTTGAAGTTAAGAAAGGCTCTCTTGCTAGGTGGCCAAGAAGGCCATGGCCAGCAGGAATGAATGGGGAGGTGATCATCCACCTGTACTCTGCACTGGCGAGTACACAAACCTCCCTGCCATATCCAGGGATGTCTCTCACCTGGACTCAGCTGCTCAAGGGCTCATCAGTCTAAACCTACTCAGCATCAAACCATTCTCCCTCTTCCTGTTGCTAGACACACTTATGGAAAGTCCTTTCTGTAGGATCCCTTCAGGTATTGGCAGCTCTAAAGTCCCCCTGGAGTCTTCTCTAGGCTGAATAATTCCAGCACCTTCAGTCTGTCTGATAGCAGAGGTGTTCCAGCCCTGGGATCCTCTGTGTGGCCCCCTGCTCTACTTGCTCCAACAGCTCCATGTCCTTACAAAGGGGACAGCAGAACTGGGTGCAGTATTTGAGGTGGGGTCTCACAGGAGCAGAGTACAACGGAAGACCTAGTGGCCACACTCCTCTTAATGCAGCCTAGTTGTGATCCAAACTTGAGTGTTGCACACAGGGAAACACATGCTCAGCCCTGCTGCTGGTCTGAAATGGGGATATGGAGCAGCTGCAGCCTCATCCTCACCAGGAATTGGCAGCTCCACGCTGCTGGCAATACGTAGCTGTAGAAATGTGCTTTGAAACGTGCTGTCATTCAGGAGAACATAGCATATAAACCCCAGGAACAGAGGCATAATCGTATTGGTGACAACAGAGTAATAACAGGATGTTATGCTAAACATGGCAAAGCTATTTAAGTGCATTCCCATTTTGACATGAATCATCTATCCACTGAGGAGGGAAATATAGATGTTTTCAGGAGCTATAAAAATCACCAAGCATACAAGAATTCCCACATGGTGATGCCTGGCTTTAAAAATGAGAGCAAGTTTATTACCACAATAAAGGCAGAGTGTTTAAACGTTCCCCAGTCATGTTAAAATCTGTTCCTTCAAACTGGAAGATAACCACTTTGCTCTTTTTCCAGCTCACAAATTCTACTGACATCAAATTTGTTCTACATGGGAAACCACTTGAAAAAAAAAATCTCTGCCCTAACAAATGAGAGGGACCTGTTCTTCATCCAGAGGAATGATTTTCTCTCACAGAGAAGAATTTTGTCTTGTCTGGCTTCCCCTAACTTCTGCAGATCTTTATCCAGCCATGCCATCCTTCAGCTGCAGTGTTTTTAAACCTGCCTCTGTCAGTTGCAATTAAAGGCCTTGCTACGCTCTTGCTACCCTCTTGCAGGTCACAGCCCTGATGCTGAAGATCTACTGTGACAGAGACATGTATGTGTGTAATCCAGATAGGTTTGTTAAACAGGTTATGCCAGCCTCTTATGAGAAGCACTATGTGCTGTTCTGTTAGGATTTAGAAACCCCAGCTCTGCCTTGGACACTGGTTCTTCTCAAAGTCTTGGCCACCTCTCACTGCCTTTCCTTTTCTAACTCTGATTTTAGGGCAATCAATCACAACCACTTATTTTGAAACCATGCTGGCTCAAGTGCAGTGTGTTATCACTGAAGACCTCTGATAGCACCTGAAGGCTGTGCAGTCATTCAATGAGACTGGGATAGACTGAGAGCTGGGCAAATAGGAACCTAATGAGGTTCAAGAAGGGTAAGCGCAGAGTCTTGCACCTGGGAAAGAATAATGAACTGCACCAGTACAGGTTGGGAGGTGACCTGCTGGAAAGCAGCCCTGTGGAGAAGGGCCTGAGAGTCCTAGTGGGTAACAAGTTATCCATGGGGCAGCAATGTGTCCTTGTGGTCAAGAAGGCCAATGGGATCCTGGGATGCATTAAGAGGAGTGTGGCCAGCAGATCGAGGGAGGTTCTCCTCCCCCTCTGCCCTGGTGAGGCTTCACATGGAATACTACATTCAATTCTGGACTCCCCAGTTCAGGTGAGATAGGAATCTACTTGAAAGAGTCCAACAGAGGGCTACAAGGATGACTAAAGGGGCTGGAGCACTTCCCTGTGAGGAGAGGATCTCAGACATGAGGACCCCTTAGAAGGTATTTAATCAATGTTTATAAATATCTGAGGGCTGAGGGTCAAGAGGGAGGAGATAAACTTTTCTCAGTTGCACCCTGTGATAGGAGAAGGGGTAATGGATATAAACTACAGCACAGGAAGGTCCACCTCCACATGAGGAAAAACTTCTTTACTGTAAGGGTCACGGAGCACTGGAACAGGCTACCCAGAGAGGTTGTGGAGACTCCTCTGGAGACTTTCAAGACCCATCTGGATGCATTCCTGTGTGGCCTAAGCTAGATTCTATGGTCCTGCTATGGCAGGGGGGCTGGATTTGATGATCTCTGGAGGTCTCTTATGATCCTGTAATGGCCCTATGTAATGGGCACTATACCTGACTTTTGCCTTTTATTTCCTTGCCTGTCCTGAAGCTATTTTGGGACTCAGTTCCACAATTGCATGGTACATGCTGAAGAAGAGAAGATCCACTTTAGTATGCATGTTTTGGCAGATTAAGATTTCTAGTAACAGAACGTGTGAGAAACTACAGCCAGTTGCTGTTTTTATTCATGGTATTCTGTATTCAGGTGTGAGAAGTTAGATGATGGTGAGGAATGTTAGGAGGAAAATGTGTGCTGTCTTCAAGGCATTGTAATTAACTTTCTATCCTTCATGGGTGAAAAATGCACCTCTCAAAAGAAGAGAGTGGGAAAAAGGTGAGAGAAGAGCATCTTCCCCTCAACCTGAAAACATTATAGATCTGCAATATTGATCATGCACAACAGTTATGACAGAGTCACAGAACATTAGGGGTTGGAAGGGAGCTCGAAAGATCGTGTACTAGAGCAGGATGACCTAGAGTAGGTCACACAGGAATGTGTCCATGAGGATTCTGAATGTCTCCAAGAGAAGGAGACTCCACAACCTCTCTGGGCAGCCTGTTCCAGTGTTTTGTCACCCTCACAGTGAAAAAAAGGGTTTCCTTACATTCACATGGAACCTTCTCTGCTGCAGCTTGCACCCACTGTCCCTTGTCCCATCACTGGGCATCTCTGAGAAGAATCTGGATCCATTCTGACACTCACCCTTTGTACCTTTATTAACATGAATGATCTTGCCCTTCACTCTCCTCCTCTCCAAGCTGGAGAGCCCCAGCTCCCTCAGCTTTTGCTCATGAGGGACATATTCTGCTTCCTCAATCACTTTTGTGGCTCTGTGCTGGGCTCTTTCAAGCAGTTGGTTAAGAGACCACAGTTACAAACAGATTTCCTTACCGGCTTACTCGAAAAGACTAAACAAGATTTATCACATGAAACATTCAGGCTTTAGCTTTCTAGTTTTCTAGTTCTACTTTTTTTTTTCCCTTTTATTGAGAATCTTTGAAACTATTGAACATTTCTCTCAGTAGTTGTGCTGTAAAACCAG
This sequence comes from Pogoniulus pusillus, assembly GCF_015220805.1. Lineage (NCBI taxonomy): Eukaryota > Metazoa > Chordata > Aves > Piciformes > Lybiidae > Pogoniulus > Pogoniulus pusillus. Next base: position 27,708,567 of record NC_087275.1, read on the forward strand.
GGGAAATAAATAAAATGTAGCTAAACCTGGACTTTACCTTATTGTCATGGCAAGTTTCCTGACTAGTGGTTGTCCTTTATTGTCACAGTGGCAACAGTACCTTTGCTTACATCTCTAACTCCTCCCAAAGACAGTTAAAAAGAGTCATCAAGAATACAGATAAGCTGTCCTCTAATTCTAACAAGCAAGAAAGTCTTGTCTCAGAAAAGATAAGTGCATTTCTTCTGGGAAACCAAGGAGAGACGGAAGGAGAAGCAAGATAATGAGCATGTCCCAAGGTTGCCTTCAGGGGCTGTGTCAGAGATGCACAAAAGCTGGCATGCTTTGGCCTCCCTCCCTGTGTGTTTCCCAGACCTTAGCTATCCAGGGGGCTTCCCTAACGTAGAAGCACAAGAACTGGTGCAAAATTATGTTTCCTTTCATTTTATGTTCCTCCACAAAACCTCACAGCAGGAGCATAAGGTGGAGGGGGAAGCGTGAATAAACAAAAGACATAAATAGCAGCCTTTTATTTGGTATTCAGTAAAGTCTCTCAGGTTTCCCCCCTCCCCCCTTCTGTTTGTCAGTTAAATACATTTTGGTAAATGGAATGGCGTTGTGAATGTATCCCACTGTAGGGAAGAGCAAACAAGTGCCTATAAAAAGAATCTCCTTGTACTAACTTGCAGATGCAGTATGAAGTGCGGTCGGTAGGGACATGACTAGAATCTGTCCCCATAGGCACTTGTGCTCACTAATAGTGAAAACATTCAACTAATACTGCCTTTATTAGCCAAGGAAACACTATTAGTTTCTGGAAATATTTACACTGCCTTTTTTTCTTGCTATTACACTTCTGTTGCTACAAGGACAGGCTGAGGGAGATGAGGTTGTTCAGTCTGGAGAAGTTAAGGCTCTGGGGAGACCTAATAGCAGCCTTCCAGTAGCTGAAGGGGGTCTGCAAGAAGGATGGAGAGAGACTGTTTACAAAGGCCTGCAGTGACAGAACAAGGGGCAATCGCTTCAAACTAGACAAGAGCAGACTTAGATGGATGTTAGGAAAAGGTTCTTTAGCATGAGAGTAGTGGAACACTGGAACAAGTTGCCCAGGGAGGTGGCTGTGGTCCTAGCCCTGGAAGTACTCAAGGTGAGGCTCGATGGGGCTCTGGGCAACCTGATCTAGTTGAGGATGTCCCTGCTGGCTGCAGAGGGGGTTGGACTAGATGACCTTTGGAGGTCACTTCCAAGCAAGATCATCATCTGATTCTATGATGAAGTCAAATTCTCCTCCCTTTAAAGCCCCACCTCAATGATTATTTACTCCTCATTTTCTCACGTTGTTTGTCTGGTACAGTTGCATAGCTGTTAAGTGTTTGTGCCTTAAACTGAGTTCAGCTTGACAGATAAAGAGCATTTTAATCTCACTGTTGACTAATGTCATCTTTTGAATGAAGATTATCTGCTCCTGAAGCATTTCTCTCCTCTGTCCCAGGTTTGTGTGACTGGCCATCACACTTCTACAGTGGAAGAAGGCAAGGACTACGTGTTCCTGAAATTCAGGGAAAACGAAAAGCAGTGACCACAGCTGTTGTAAAGCAAGATAAATTCACCCCATCTCTAAAGAGATCAGAGGGCAGGCTTTGTTGTAGATCAATAGCTGTATCAGCTGAGTGGGCCACTAGATTGTGTCTGTGTTAATCAGAAAATCACAAAGGTCTCCCTAAGCCTGTCAGTCCAGCAAGGGCTAAGTGGCTTCCATGGCTTTATCAGTTCAAGGAAACAAAAAAACAAACAACAAACAAACAACAGTTTAAATCCTGTCTGTCTGCCTCTCATCACAAAGAAACATTGCAGCAAGACCCTATTTTTTGTTACTACTACTGCTTTGCTCCAGACACACTGTATAAGGGAGACAAAAAAAAGCCCCAATGAGAAATACATCCAACTTCACCCCAACACTGGATGCACAGCAACTCATTCTGAAGTAGCTTTGAGGTTGCTTGGACTGAGCTGGTGATAAGCAGGCTCAACTGAACTCTAATTTTGTTATAGCTTGGTCCTTGAGTTTATGCTCACAAAAGTAATCATTACTTAAGTTTTGAGCCTGCAATGATATTTTTCACACTGAAAAAAAAGCCTTTCAATAATGGAAACTTATTGGAGTCTTAATGGGAAAAGTCTCTCTGGTGTTCACATGCTCAGTGCTCATCATTCACAGATTTCAGTTAATCTTTTTCAACCTATTTGTTACCTTTGTGATATTTTGGACTGCACAAATACAGGCAAACAGAATCACAGAATACATTTGGTTGGAAGAGACCTCAAAGATCATCCAGTCCAACCTATGACTCAGCACTGAAGGGTCGGCATTAAACCAGGTCCCTAAGTGCCAGGTCCACACTCCGCTTAAATTCCTCCAGGGATGGTGACTCCACCACTGCCCTGGACAGACCGTTCTGATGTCCTGAGAACCTTTTCAGTGGAGAAATATTCCCTAATATCGAGCCTAAATCTCCCCTGGTGCAACTTGTAACCATTTCCTCCCATCATTTGTCAACAAGGAGAGAGGCTGCCTCCTCCCCGACCTCCCCTCAGGTAGTTGTAGAGAGCAATGAGGTCTCCTTTCAGCATCCTCTTCTCCAGCTCCCAGCTCCCTCAGATGCTTCTCATAGGCCATGTGCTCCAAGGCCTTTCACCAGAGAACAAACAGCAAATTTTGATGCTAAAACACGGAAGTTACTTTATCTCTTACACATAATGACAAGACATTTAGAACAAGGCTGGATATCATCAAAACAAACAAGCCATACCTAGCAGTCCATTTATTTTCCTTCCTATCAGAAATAATTGCTGTTTGAAGGTCCCTACCTGAAAACTTATGTCTAGAAAAGATCAACAGAAACAATCACATCCTTCAAAACTGATAAGAAATGAAACTGCACAAATTAAATTCTCCCCATTTTGCCTGGCAAAAGCCTGTCAATCATACAACAATAAACACAATAGAGAGTTCCCTGATTAAAAGAACACATCTTTTGCCCCCAAAAGCAGAAAAAAACTTGACAGCGGATTCCAGACATTAGACATCAGAAGAATGTAAAAGATGCTGTGGTTCAGTGTCAATCTCACTCTAACTCTTTCTTTCATTTTCTTTCATTGCAGTTTACAGAATTATTAAAGAAGCATTCAGCACAAAGCCCCTCTCATAATTCTCTGCCTGCAGGGAAATGTTGATATTATTTTTCCTCAAAGCCTCTACACCATACTTCATTTCTACTAAGTGGGGCACCAAAACCTGAAATAAAACCAAGTGAATAAATCATAGATACATAACTATTTTTAACATTCAGATCATGTTTTACCTGGAAAGAAGAACTGATGAGAAAACAACTGGTAGCAGGGTTAGGGTTTCCATTCTTGCCTAATCTTCACAAGCCCCCAAAATAATGCAGAGATATTTACTGATAGGTTTTATCAAGTGTATCCAAACAGTGTTGAGCCAAACCTACTGCAGTGCCTCACAGTCCTTCCTATCACATTCCCCTTAACCAAGTCATGCAGTCAGCATCTCTAGTACATTTAATAAGAAATCACAGAATCACAGAGTGTTAGGGGCTGGAAGGGACCTTGAAAGACCATCCAGTCCAACTCTACTGCCAGAGCAGGATCACCTGGACCAGATCACACAGGAATGCATCCAGGCAGGTCCTGAGTATATCCTAAGAGGGAGGCTCCACACCTGCCCTGGGCAGCCTGTTCCGGTGTTCTGTCACCCTCACAGGGAAAAAACTCTTTCTCATGTTTCCATGGCACTTCCTAAGCCTCAACTTCCACTCATCGCCCCTTGTTGTGGCATTGGGCATCACCGAGCAAAGCCTGGCTCCATCCTCTTGGCACTCATCCTTTACATATTTATAAACATGAATGAGGGGTTGGACTTAATGATCTCTGGAGGTCCCTTCCAACATTCGGTGGTTGTTTACTACTCCGTGTTTAATATCCAAGGAAGAAATGTCCTTCCCCCATGAAGCAATGGAAGAAAAACAAAAAGAGCATCACTATAAGACAAACAGAGAAGGAAATGAAACACTGGCACTGAAGAGATGTTAAGGAGGGCCTTGAATATAGGTTAGGAGTGAATTGTAATGAGGCTGATATAAAAAATATTAGATAGATTACTAAATATATAAAGAAAAATTGCCCAAATTATCACACACAGATTCTGTTATGCGGTTGGTAAAGCTCTTTTGCAGAATGTATCTATACAGTCAGATAAAATGATTTAGGAAAGGCCTTTAGAAAATGTTTACAACTGGAGAGCCTTGCAGCACCAACTGCCGCTTAAGGGTAAGCATGAACTGTCACAAACGTGAGTAAAGAAGAGCTAGTTTACTCACTGTTTAAGAGTCTCAGTAGTTGCGATGCAAAGCACAAACGGAGGGAATTAGGTCGCAGCGACGCGGTGGCCTTCCACGTGGCGATGGTGCGGCAGGGCTGTGCTGCTTGTGTAGCTCAGGCTGAGCACGGCGGCCGAGAAGGCCCAGGGACACGAGGCAAGGGCTCCGTGGCTCTCAGGAAAGCATCGGAGCCACCTGGGAAAGCAGGATCCAGGTTTGCGGGCTGGAGCAGTCCGATCAAGTGCTGTGTTTATCGAGGAGTTACCCCTCGGGCCGGAGCGGAGGCTGGCGCGGCGGGCCGGCAGATCCCAGTGTCGAAACTCGTTGCTAGGCCGTTGCTATGTCGTTACCTATACTCGGGCTCGGCTGAGCTCAAGTGGGCAGCTGTAACCCAGCCTAAGGGCAAGCTGTTTCAGTCCCTTGGCTTAGTCAGACGGAGTCAGGGCTGCCAGTGGTAGGCAAGTCCCCAGCTAGGCGCCGTGCGGTGTCCCGGCACACAGAGGCACGCAAGGCAAACGGGAAGCAAACAAAAGCAGCAGCAGCAGCAGCAAACAAACAAGTTTGCAAGGTTTTTAAGCATTTTGACAAGCGTCTTTGGCCAACAGCAACAGGTAAAACCACCCCTAGAACCAATCCTGAGTTGTTTCTCCAAAGAGGGAGAGGCACATAGCTAGCACCCGCCACCTGTGCTTGCCGCACCCGAAGCAAGCTGCCAGGCACGGCCAAAGATGGCGCCTGTGACAGACCGAGAGGCGCCGGGGCTGGCGTCTGCTCTCCCGCGCTTCTGCCGCCCGGGAAGGGAACCGGGAGGGGGGCGCCAGGGCGGGTGTTCAGGCAGGTGCTTACGGCGTGCAATGGAGAGGTATTCCAGGTGCAATTTGGGCCTTCCAGCACAGGAGAACATGAGGCACTGGAAGAGGAAAAAAAATAAGAGTTTTTTTTTTTTTTAAATTAATCAACCCTGATGCATTTAAATCTAAAGAGTAAAGAAACAGAAGGCTGGCTGGCAGTCTGACATGGACAAAGTCATAGAATCAACCAGGTTGGAAGAGACCTCCAAGATCATCCACTGCAACCTAGCACCCAGCCTGGCCACTCAACTAGACCATGGCACTAAGTGCCTCAGCCAGGCTTTGCTTCAACACCTCCAGGGATGGTGCCTCCACCACCTCCCTGGGCAGCCCATTCCAATGCCAATCACTCTCTCTGACAAAAGCTTCCTCCTAACATCCAGCCTAGACCTGCCCTGGCACAACTTGAGACTGTGTCCACTTCTTCTGTTGCCTGTTGCCTGGCAAAAGAGACCAACCCCACCTGGCTACAGCCTCCCTTCAGGTAGTTGTAGACAGCAATGAGGTCACCCCTGAGCCTCCTCTTCTGCAGGCTGCACACCCCCAGCTCCCTCAGCCACTCCTCACAGGGCTGTGCTCCAGGCCCCTCACCAGCTTTGTCACCCTTCTCTGGACACATTTCAGCACCTCAACATCTCTCTTGAATTGAGGGGCCCAGAACTGGACACAGCACTCAAGGTGTGGCCTGACCAGTGCTGAGTACAGGGGCAGAATAACCTCCCTTGTCCTACTGGCCACACTGTTCCTGATACAGACCAGGATGCCATTGGCTCTCTTGGCCACTTGGGCACACTGCTGGCTCATGTTCCACTACTACCTACCAGTACCCCCAGGTCCCTTTCTGCCTGGCTGCTCTCAGCCACTCTGTCCCCAGCCTGTAGTGCTGCTTGGGGTTGTTGTGACCAAAGTGTAGAACCCTGCACTTGGCCTTGTTCAATCTCATCCCATTGGCCTCTGCCCACCCATCCAGCCTGTCCAGGTCCCTCTGCAGGGCTCTCCTACCCTCCAACAGCTCCACACCTGCTCCCAGCTTGGTGTCATCAGCAAGCTTACTGGTGCTGGACTCAATCCCCTGGTCCAGCTCATCAATAAAGATATTGAACAGGACATTAAGTGTAACCAGTGGTTTTACAAAAGCAGTTGCTGTGACCTTGGTTAAGAACTACATAGCTTTTGAGGCTGGAAAAAGCCCTTAACAGCTCAGGCCTCTCCTAATTCAGTAAATGACCTACTAGTGCCTTTCAAAGATTAAATATAACATAGAAATCAATACTGAGTTACAGAAAATGTTGGTACCTTTCCTGTTATCGATTAAACCCTTTTTAGAATTTAAGGGAATGAAACATTTATTACTTTTTCTAACTTTTTTCTTTTCTCCTGAGAGATTCTTTCCTCTCCTGTCTCATCCCAGACTCCTGATGCGACCCCAGGTGAATTACTTACACCTCTTGAGGGGATGGTGACTCGCTGTCTTTGAAGGTCCAAAATTAATCCTCCTAATCCCTGAATTTGCCCAAAAAGTACCACCTTGCTCTGTATATTGGGCATGAATTAAGGGCAGGCTGTAGGTCTCACTGCTCTGATGCCCAAACACAAAGGAGGGTGAAGACAGCCCTTGCAGGTGAGAAGGTGGTGTGAGGGAATCACACAGAATCACAGAAACATCTGGCTTGGAAAACACCCTCAGCATCACTAAGTCCAACCTATAACCCTACTCTACAAGATTCACCTTAAGCCAGATCTCTAAGCTCTACATGTAAACAACCTTTAAACACATCCAGGGTTGGTGACTTCCAGTGCCTGACCATTCTCTCCATGAAAAATTTCTTCCTAATGTCCATCTAAACCTACCCAGTCTCAGCTTGAGGCCATTCCTCCTTGTCCTGTCTCCAATTACTTGTGAGAAGAGACCAGCAGCAGCCTGTCCACAATATCCCTTCAGGTAGTAGTAAACAGCAAAGAGGTCTCCTCTCAGCCTCCTCTTCCTCCAACTAACCAGCCCCAGATCCAGGAGTTCACATCTTGCCTGCTGGTTGCTTCCCATGACATCCACCTCCTCTGCCATTCTCCACAAGATTTCAGCCAATGCAAAGAGCGAAAGTCACTCATAATCTGTCATCACTGCCTGTGAAAAGTTGGTAGGCCAGTCTAAGGGCCTGGAGCACATGAGCCATGAGGAGCATCTGAAGGAGCTGGGGTTGCTCAGTTGGAGAAGAGGAGGCTGAGGGGAGACCTCATCACTCTCTATAACTACCTGAAGGGAAGTTGGAGTGAGGAGGGGGCAGCCTTGGTGGCAAGCAACAGGACAAGGAGAAATGGTTACAAGCTGCACCAGGGGAGGTTTAGGTTGGATATTAGGAGATATTTCTTCACTGAAAGGGTTCTCAAACAGTGGAATGGTCTGCCCAGGGCAGTGGTACAGTCACCATCCCTGGAGGTGTCCAAGCATCCTGTGGACCTGGTGCTTAGGGACATGGTTCAGTATTGACCCTTCAGTGCTGGGTGGAGGGTTGGACTGGATGAGCTTTGAGGTCTCTTCCAACTGGATGTTTTCCGTGACTCTGTGTTTTCTGTGATTTCAAACAACACCATAATAAGAACCCCTGTCTTATGCACCACAAAACCTCTACCTTCAAAATAAAAGAAAAACAAGACATGGATCTTAGTTAGATCTCTCTATGGGACATCACTTCAACGTCTAGGCAGTGTCCAAGATTAACTACCCAAAGAGAGAAAGAAATTACCTACTTATACTTTAGTGGCTGCTTTGTGGGTATGGACTGTTAGGTCCTCAGTAGTGGAACTTCATGACTTCTAGGTGAATGTTTGGGCAATTTCTGTACACCAGAATTACCACACCTTTTGGCATTCTGTTTTTTGTGATGAAAGGGTTCATTCTCTTCCCTCATGTGTGTTTAGTACCACACATTTACTGCAAACTAGTTTGGCAGTGCCGATGTACAGCGCCTAAATGAACTGCCCGTGTGCCGATGCTATCTCTGTTTCTATCGTAAGGGAGCGCAGCTATGACTCATGTGCTTGCAGAAATATTTTAATCAGGATTTCAACATGTTCTTTTTGGGAAGACCTTGCCAACTGCTGCCACGAGCATTTCAACAGCTGCTACTCGGAAAGGCAAGTGGCAAGAACTGATTCTGTTTGTTTTCCCCAGTGAAGCTGTAGCAGAATCCTTCAATGATTTCAGATACTCCAGGATGTTCCATAAGCTACATCACTCTACAGTTATCACCTTCACCCTATTTGTTACATTGATCTATTTGTGTCCAGTTCTGGGCTTCTCAATTCAGGAGAGATGTTGAAATACTGGAATGTGTCCAGAGAAGGGTGACAGAGCTGGTGAGAGGCCTGGAACACAAACCCTATGAGGAGAGGCAGAGGGAGTTGGGGTTCCTTAGCCTGGAGAAGAGGAGGCTCAGGGCAGACCTCATTGCTGTCTACAACTACCTGAAGGGAGGCTGTAGCCAGGTGGGGGTTGGTCTCTTCTCCCAGGCAACCAGCAACAGAACAAGGGGGGACAGTCTCAAGTTGTGCCAGGGGAGGTCTAGGCTGGATGTTAGGAGTAAGTTCTTCCCAGAGAGAGTGATTGGCATTGGAATGGGCTGCCCAGGGAGGTGGTGGAGTCACCGTCCCTGGAGGTGTTCAAGAAAAGCCTGGATGAGGCACTTAGTGCCATGGTCTGGTTGACTGGCTAGGGCTGGGTGCTAGGTTGGCCTGGATGATCTTGGAGGTCTCTTCCAACCTGCTTGATTATATGATTCTGCTGTGTCCCACTGGTTTCTGCTAATTCTGGTATGTTTTCCCCAACCTTTCCTATCTGCTTATCTCACACAATGAATAATAAAACCTTACTTGCATATTCCAGTGTACAACTTATTTGCACATCAGTTGGGGCTCAGTATTTCACCCATTCATGAATAAACAAATAATTTATCTCAAGATGAGCAAGTAAAAGCTTTCAGCACTATTATGATATGCTTAATTTAATTGGAGTTCTGTTTAACATTACTTAATGTTCAGAAGTTTGACAAGCCTTGCAGAGTCTGTGCGTGCTCCTCGGTGTAGTATCAGCAGTCAGACAAAACAGATGGTATCAATCAAAGAAATGACTGCATGATCTCAAATCAGGCAATTGTGATCTGAAAACTCCTCAACCTGAAGTTCATCCATCTTCACTTTTTCCCTTCTTCCTCCAAACAAAAAAACTTGGAGAATATCTGATGTCTACATTTTTTGTAGCGTGAGAACTCCAGAATCTTTTCTTCTTGGCAAGGCACTTTCTTCTGCTGAGTCAGTTCTTCTGAATTGTACAGCTGAAGAATCAACTCTCAACTGGCACATTCGTTTGTAGAAAATGCTATCACAGTATCAGAGGTTGTTAGGGGTTGGAAGGGAAACAAAGAGATCACCGTGTCTGATTCCCCTGGCAGAGCAGGACCATACAATCTAGCTCAGGTCACAGAGGAACACATGCAGATGGGCCTTGAAAGTCTTCAGAGAAGGAGGCTCCACAGCTTCTCTGAGGAGTCTGTTTCAGTGCTCTGTGACCCTTACAGTGAAGAAGTTCTCCTTGTGTTGAGGTGGAACCTCCTGTGCTGCAGCTCATATCCATTGCTCCTTTATTCTATCACAGAGAGCAAGTGAGCAGAGCCTGTCCCCCTGCTCCTGACACCCAACCTTCAGATATTTATAAACATTTATTAAATCCCCTCTCAGTCTTCTATTCTCCAGACTGAAAAGCCCCAGGTCCCTCAACCTCTCCTCACTAGGCAGTGTTCCAGTCCCCTAATCATCCTCGTAGCCTTTGCTGGACTCCCTCAAGTGGATCCCACAAAAGACTTGGGAGTTATAAGCAGATGGGGATTGAAGCCATGTACACAGTCTTCCAAGTAACCTCCCTTCATAAGGGCTTTTGTATTTGTGGAAGGAAGTGATGTTGATACTGAAACATCAGTGAGAGGGCATAAACATTTGTTAGTGATCCTCTCAATGCTGAACAGAATCATAGAATGGCTTAGGTCGGAAGGGACCTTAGAGATCATCTACTCCAACCTCCCTTCCACGGACAGGGATGTCTCTCAACTAGACTCAGCTGCTCAAGGCTTCATCCAACCTGACCTTGAACACTCCCAGGCAGGAGGCATCCACAACCTCCCTGAGCAACCCATTCCAGAGTCTCACCACCCTTGTACTGAAGTTATTCCTAAAATCCAGTCTAAACCTACTTTACCTCATCTGAAAACCATTTCCCCTTGTCCTGTTGCTAGACACCCTTATGAAAAGTCCTTCTCTAGCCTTCCTGTATGGTCCCTTCAGGCACTGGGATCTTGTTGCTGGACTTACAGAAGGGATTTTTGTGTTCATAAAAGCCAATGACAAACAGCTCTTGAATCTTCAGCTGTACTGAACATTAAGCTCTCTGGCAGGCTTTTGGTCATCTGCTCACTTTGAAGACAACATATTAAAAAAACAAACTGACTAGACTGATGTAGTAAGAAAACTTACCAAAAAATGGAGTGATCTACTCAAAAGTACTAAAGCTGTTTATGAAGTAGCACAGTGGGTGCTGTTGAGCTTGCTAATTAACTCATCCTTGCCAAAACAAACAACTGCAATGACTTTAGAGCTGGGAGGGAAAACACTTGATCTAGACAGTGACAACTGATCATGAAAGTCATCCTGTCTGCAAGCCCTTTTCCACTTGCACAAGATCCAAGACATGTTATCAGGTGATTAGGAAGCTAAAGCTGCTATGTCTTCACTTCCCAGAGTACTCTATCCCTGCAGAACTGAAAAGAATTGATGTGGGAGATTTTTTCCAACCACAAGTGAATGTGCTTCTAAGGATAGTCGATCACAGGATTGTCAGGGTTGGAAGGGACATCAAGGATCATCTAGTTCCAACATCCCTGCCATGGGAATGGACACCTCACACTATATCAGGTTGCTCACAGTCATGTCCAGCCTGGCCTTAAAAATCTCCAGGGATGGGGCTTCTACCACTTCCCTGGGCAACCTGTTCCAGTGTCTCACCACCTGCATGATGAAGAACTTCTTCCTAACATCCAGTCTAAATCTACCCACTCTAGTTTTGCTCCATTCCCCCTGGTGTCTTATCACTACCTGACATCCTAAAAAGTCCCTCACCATCTTTCCTGTAGGCCCTCTTAAGATGTTGGAAGGCCATGATAAGGTCACCTTGGAGTCTTCTCCTGTCCAGACTGAACAGCTCCAACTCTCTCAGTCTGCCTCCATAGGAGAGGTACTTCAGCCCTCCAGCCCTCATGCCCCCCTGCCAGCAGCCCAAGGATTTAAAGAAACAAGCAAGCAAACTATCACAAAACACAGATAAAATAAATTACTCCCAGACTGATGTCTTCTCATCATGAAAATGTAAGGAGCCTCCATTTCCAGGTTTGGATAATTTTCACCGTGTTCTCTTTAGAAGAACATCATCCCATCCCCTGCCTTTCTGGGCTGCTGGTGGTACACCTCCCTGTGAAAATCTGGGTATTATTCTGAAGCAATTTGGAATCTGAAAGAAAAACAACCCAGCCATTCTGCTTAAAAACTCTTACTGCAACTGCTTAAAAGAGTCTCTCTCAAAACAAAACCAAGTAAGATAACAAAGCCCACACAACAGGGCTGACTCCTCCAAGGCAAATACGTACATGGGGGAACACAGCAATAACTCCAGCTGAAAAATGCTGAAGCATGACAGTGAGTGAAGACTGATTGATTGGTATAAAGGGGCCTGCTTTGGGGGTTTGTCCTGGCCTTTGTTATTAGCTGTGATGGAGACAGGCTGTGGTTGACTTCAGCACAGACTCACAGACTGGTTGAGGTAGGAGAGCATCTCTGATCACAGAATCAAGCAGGTTGGAAGAGATCTCCAAGATCATCCAGTCCAACCTATCCCCCAGCCCTACCCAGTCAACTAGACCGTGGCACTAAGTGCCTCATCCAGACTTTTCTTGAAGACCTCCAGGAACAGTGACTCCACCACCTTCCTGGGCAGCCCATTCCAATGCCAATCACTCTCTCTGGCAAGAACTTCCTCCTAACGTCCAGACTAGACCTCCCCCAGCACAATTTGAGACTGCGTCCCCTTGTTCTGTTGCTGATTGCCTGGAAGAAGAGACCAACCCCCACCTGGCTCCCTTCAGGTGGTTGTAGACAGCAATGAGGTCCCCCCTGAGCCTCCTCTTCTCCAGGCTAAGGAACCCCAATTCCCTCTGCCTCTTCTCATAGGGTTTGTGTTCCAGGCCTTTCACCAGCTTTGTTGCCCTTCTCTGGACATCTGATCCAACTCTCTGCTACGAGACAACCTCCCAGCCAAGCAGGATCACCTAGGGTAGTTTGCACAGGAATGTATCCAGGTGGGCTTTGAAAGTCTCCAGAGGCTGAGTCTTATGTTCAAGTTGATACCCATCAGGCTCCCCATGGTCTTTTTGCAAAGACACTTCTTAGTGGGATGGCCCCAACATGTCTCAGTGCATGAGGTTGTTCCTGCTATGAACAGGACGTGGCACATTTTGTTGTTGAACTTAGTAAGGTTCTGGTCAGCTCATTTCTCCAGCCTGCTGAGGTCCTTCTGGGCAGCATGGGAAAACAATTCCAGCAACACCCCTGTGCCACTTCCAAAACTTTAAAGGGATGATACTCATTTGCATGCCCTTATCTCCAGGACTGAAGAGTACTGCTCCCATAAATGCCAGTCAATTCCAACAGCTATAGATCCAGAGTCCTTCAGATGGAAAGATGATGGCTTGGATGCTGAGCTTGTTTGTACAGTGTTCCAGTATTAGCTTTAATTGAACCAAAAATCTTTATACATATATATTTATGATACTAATTAAATTAATAAGGATCTAAATTCAGAATATTCCAGCTTGATGAATCATGAAACTTGAGTAGGCTCTTGTGCAGCACAGCTAAGGGCAAGGCTGTAATGCAAAATGAAGACATTGAAGTCTGATGAGCAGAGGGAGAAATCTGATGTTGAGTAATAAGATGTTACCTAAGGCTTCTAGGCTGTTTTGATATTTAAATCACTTATTTTTGGGGGGTGTGGGGGGAGGGATGACTGTGAGTTGTTTCTGACTCACACAACTGGTTTTGATAGAGGAGTAATGTAAAGACTATGGACGAAGTCTACATGTTTGGTGTATTTACAGAGCACTACATGTAGAGGACAACTGGAGTTACAGAGAGACAGAAACAAGAATTTGGCAGACATGGCCCATGCACGTACCCTCAGTGCACACACATATAGCTCTGTGCTTCTCACTTACCAGAAACAACTCATGCTCCTGCCTAGTGCCCCCAGCAATATTTTCTACTGCATGGATGTGGCTTCCTCCAGCTAATTACAACTTTTTAATCGCTTGAAAGACCATGTTCTAAGTGCACAAAAGTGTTTGGCACACTGGCCCCACCATGCAATGTTGGGATCAAATCTGCCAGCTGTGTCCTGCACTGCATCAAGAGAAGCATGGCCGGCAGGGCAAGGGAGCGTATTCTCCCCTTTTACTCTGCTCTCATCAGATCCCACCTGGAGTATTCTGTGCAGTTCTGGAGCCCCCAACATAAGTGCACTGAACTGTTGGCACGAGTCCAGCAGAGTGCCACAAAGGTGTTCAGAGGGCTGGAGCACCTCTGCTGTGAGGACAGGCTATGAGAGTTGGGGCTCTTCAGCCTGGAGAAGAGAAGGCTTTGAGGAGACCTAGTGGTAGCCTTCCAGTATCTGAAGGGGGCCTACAAGAGGGCTGGAGAGGGACTATTTACAAGGTCTTGTAATGACAGGACGAGGAGTAATGGGTTTAAACTGTCAGAGGGGAGATTCAAACTAGATGTTAGGAAAGGGTTCTTTACAGTGAGGGTGGTGAGACTCTGGCAAGGGTTGCCCAGGGGGGTTGTGGCTGCTCCCTCCCTGGAGGTGTTCAAGGCCAGGTTGGATGAGGCCTTGAGCAACCTGTTCTAGTGGGAGGTGTCCTTACCTATGGTGGGGGATTGGAACTAGATGACCTCTGAGCTCCTTTCCAACTTAAACCATTCTATAATTCTATGATTCTCTATGACCACTTTCCTTCGTGTTGCTTTACCTGTGTTTTCCCAAGCATAGTGAGCCTTGAGGTGATGCAATTTCTAATTCAGTCCTTGGAAGAGAAGCAGCAGGCATCTGAGCCTTGAGGTGATGATGCAATTTCTAATCCAGTCCTTGAAACAGAAGCAGAAGGCACCTGAGCAGGTTAGAGCAGGTGCCTGTGATACTGATGGGATGCTCTGCTGCTTAATACGCATCAGCGTATAGCAATGGTGCTAGAATCATAGAATCATAGAATCAACCAGGTTGGAAGAGACCTCCAAGATCATCCAGGCCAACCTATCAGCCAGCCCTATCCAGTCAACTAGACCATGGCACCAAGTGCCTCATCCAGTCTTTTCTTGAACACCTCCAGGGATGGTGCCTCCACCACCTCCCTGGGCAGCCCATTCCAATGGCAAATCACTCTCTCTGTGAAGAACTTCCTCCTAACATCCAGCCTAGACCTACCCCGGCACAACTTGAGACTGTGTACCCTTGTTCTGTTGCTGGTTGCCTGGCAAAAGAAACCAACCCCCACCTGGCTACAACCTCCCTTCAGGTAGTTGTAGACAGCAATGAGGTCACCCCTGAGCCTCCTCTTCTCCAGGCTAAACACCCCCAGCTCCCTCAGCCTCTCCTCACAGGCTTTGTGTTCCAGGCCCCTCACCAGCTTTGTTGCCCTTCTCTGGACACCTTCCAGTATCTCAACATCTCTCTTGAATTGAAGAGCCCAGAACTGGACACAGTACTCAAGGTGTGGCCTGAGCAGTGCTGAGTACAGGGGCAGAATAACCTCCCTTGTCCTACTGGCCACACTGTTCCTGATGCAGGCCAGGATGCCATTGGCTCTCTTGGCCACCTGGGCACACTGCTGGCTCATCTTCAGCTACTATCTACCAGTACCCCCTTTCTTCCTGGCTGCTGTCCAGCAGCCCTATGTAAAAACCATCATGAAAATGTGTTTGAAAGACAAGGTGCAAGAATAAACTGACAGCTGACATCAGTTCATGTGTGGTATTTTAATACCAAATTAATACATTTCTCAAGTAAGAATTTATAAATCTGGCAATTTATAGAAAAAAAATAAATCACAGCTTCACAAAAAAGCTAACTTTAAAGATTTTGTCCCCTCCCCCCAACACGCAGTTTACAATAAACTTTATCTATGTTGGTAGAAAGTTATAACAGTGGTGTGAAATTCATAAAAAATATTTGCAACAGCAATTGAAAATAAAATAATGATTTGGGTTTGGTTTTTTTTTGCTCAGTGAAAAAGTAATAGGAATTGTGTTTCTCAGAAAAAAGATAAGTCAGAAAAGCAGCAAAAAAATCTCTCTTCTACTTAACTGTGTGCTACCTTACATCATTGGCAAAGGCGACACTTCAACATTAATCATTCCCAGGTTCAGTACTTCAGTGCTTTTGGCAAGAAGTCATCCTCAGAAGTGCAGTGTCTGAGATGTGTGCTGCCCTTACCCTGTGTGCTCCAAAGGCTGCTGTTACTCGTGTTCCTCGGGGTAAAGTGGTATCAGCAACAGCTTCGCGTAAGACTGAAGAGTCTAAAGATTGGATTTCTATGGGTTCATGTCCATTTTTCACTCATTCTTCACCTCTCCAAAGCAAACTGGAAACTCCTTGAAATTTTAGTAGCCACACCTCACATGTGAGTATTTACAGGAGATACAGGATTTGAATGATATTTATATTTCCACCTGTATAGAAAAATCTCCTCTGTTTGATTTATACATGCAACCAGAGGATGAAAAACATTCCTTCTCTAACTTCTTAAAAGTCACATTTTCAAAGGTCATTGCACTTGAATAATAAAAAGGCAATTAATATGGATTTGCTATTAAATATTGTAGAAACCTGAACTTCTGTGCAATCTCTGCACATTGAACAACTTTTTGTTTTGAAACTAAGCCTACAAAGTTTAACAAAGAGAAACAAACTTGCAAAGACAAAAATCTTTGAAGAACAAACACAGACAAAAACACAGCTCCCTTTAACTCCTAGTGCATTTGAACACAGCTTTGAAATTCTCCACCTTGTTCCCACATTGAACCTCACTATCATTCTATACTCAGCTAATAACATGATACAAGCCCACATCTTCTGCGACCTAACCAATCAAGGCTGGCATTTATCATGCTGTTGGTACAAACAGGAAAGCTGAAAGATTATTGTCTCCTTCACCTGTGGAGGACAAAGATTATTGTCTCCTTCACCTGTGGAGGACAAAAAGTTTCAAAGCAAAAGCAACTCAGTGGTCACACAGTTTGCCTGTGAAATTCCAGTGGCCTGTTTCAGTTGCTAAGAGCTTGCTCTTCCAAGCCAAGCTTTTGGGTTGTCCCAGCCTATTTTGCAACAACGGACATGGAAATTGAAAGGGAAATGTTGGTCCCTGAGATATGCTAAATGAGATCAAGAACTAAAGTACTGATATTTAATTTGGAGTGGACCCTTTGTAAGGAAAACTAAGTTAGTTTCAACTTTCGAAAATGTAACAAATAGTCAATCAAATATCCCTAGGCAGGATGACAAAATATATGCAGGATTAGTCAAGAAAAGTGCATTGTACAGAGTAATTTTAAGAGTCACCAGCTGCTGAGGATCAAAAAGCTGTCCTGTCAACAGCACTCTGCATCAAATTTGTCTTTCCAAACTAACACAAGAGTACAGCATCAAACATGACCTTGCCCAGAACATCTGTTTACTCCTGTTTCTAAAGGTATAGCTACAGAACTTAGTGTCTTGAATACTTATAATGGGCAAACCGACTACTTAGGCCAGCAGGCAACCCAGCTTTTCAACCCTGTCATTGACCATTTCGACAGTACTCTGTGGACCACAGCAGTAACCTCTTCATTGCCAAACCAGTAGCAATGTCTGTTGCTGATAACATATTTTGAGCTAGTGTTTGAAAGATTTGTACCACTGAAGGTGTTTCAGACTAGTGGTCACTATATGAAAACATCTTTGGCAACCATAGACATATGAAAGGTTATCAGCAGGAGCTGGAAGAGTTGTAAGATGTTTACAAAGATTTACAGTGCATCATTAACCACCTATAGTGTGTTGTATAAAGTACCAAGAGCCTGAAAAGGATGGCTAAATATCTGACATCACCTCAGAAATTCCAGGGTTTTCTTATACCAACGTTCTCAAACAAACCTAGGGCTTGTGAAATTTGAGAGGATGATGAGAGATAGTCCATGCAAAGGCCTCCAGAGTGGCTGGAGTTCATGGGGAAAGGAGGAGAGTAACGAAGGGCTGAAGACTTAAGTTTCAGTGCACCACTGGGAGGTTACTCAGGGACCGGCAACAGATGGATTCATGAATGGATTTAGTCACACAAGTAGTATAATCACACTGGTGCTGGAATCTCTTCAGACAATAAACCAAAATGAAACAAAAAGAAATGCAGCTGCTTCCATAGAGTCCACTAAGTAGTCTCATTTACCAGAACCTTAAATAAGAAAGAACATACATTAGTAACATTGAATATACTCTAAAACATGAATAACACTCTCTATAACACAGTTGAGCTGTACCAGGAATTCAGTATAACTATCTTTGTTTTCAAGTAATGCAATGTATTTGATGTACCTTGCAATATAAGACAAGCCAGCACCCTAAGCCTGTGAGATGTGCATATGTAGGAGAGAGGAGACCACATGATGAAGATGGGTAAATTTTTAACAAGAACTGAAGACAAATACTCTAAGCTTATTGTTTTCTGAATGTGAGCTCAGCTTTCAAAACTTCATGAAATAGTATTGCAACTAACCTGCAGAACTGCAGAGTGATCCCTATAAGTAAAGGAGCATGCAGCTTGGCAATGACTGTGACAACATCAGCGTTGTGGGTTTAAGAATGGATGTCTTAACCACAACGAAAAGTCCTCCAGAAGTACTGCAAAAGTACAAGGGGTGGACATTGGAAAGTGAGTCTTTGTTATTTCATTTCCATCAGCCTGCAACCCTATATAAATGGACATTTAGATGTCCATTTTCTCTTCTTTCCCAGCATGGACCCTTATCTCTTGGCATGCAGGGGAGGTTTGTGGCCTTCTTCAGCCTTGACAAACCTAATTTTTGCTGCATAATTTGGGCCTGGTTTGGGGGGAAAGCAGGGAAACATGGGTGGGACATTGAGGCCTGGTGTTTGGCCTGGTTGGGAAGGATGGGTGTGGAGGAGACTGTAGCCAGGTGGGGGTCGGTCTCTTCTGCCAGGCAAGCAGCAACAGAACAAGGGGACACAGTCTCAAGTTGTGCCAGGAGAGGTATAGTCTGGATGTTAGGAGGAAGTTCTTGACTTCTCTTCTCTCAATATTCACCATTGGAATGGGCTGCCCAGGGAGGTGGTGGAGTCACTGTCCCTGGAGGTGTTCAGAAGAAGACTGGATGAGGCACTTAGTGCCATGGTCTAGTTGATTGGGTAGGGCTGGATGATTGGCTGGACTGGGTGAGCTTGGTTGATTCTGTGACCTAGTGAGGTTTTGGAAAAAAGTCCAGGTTGGAGAACTGGGCTGAGGCTGAATATGACTGTGTGTATTTTGTGTCTCTGTTTGTGAACAGTATTTCCATTTGACCTTCTAATCCTGTGTGGAGCATTTTTATTTTACTCCTTTGGGAAGGGGTAAAATACCTTTCTGTCCTTTTGCCCTGGGTAGCTCATGGTTCAAAATGTGGACAATGAGAAAAAGAGAATAAAAAACAAACAACCCCAAGGGTATTTAAACAAGAAGAATATAGGATTTCTATCAGCATTGACCTCTTTCTCTGTAAGAATAAACTCAAAGAATTTTATACCCCAAATCATAGAATCATAGAATCAAGCAGGTTGGAAGAGACCTCCAAGATCATCCAGTCCAACCTATCAGCCAGCCCTATCCAGTCAACTAGACCATGGCACTAAGTGCCTCATCCAGTCTTTTCTTGAACACCTCCAGGGACAGTGACTCCACCACCTCCCTGGGCAGCCCATTCCAATGCCAATCACTCTCTATGTGAAGAACTTCCTCCTAACATCCAGCCTATACTTCCCCCGGCACAACTTGAGACTGTGTCCCCTTGTTCTGTTGCTGGTTGCCTGGGAGAAGAGGCCACCCCCCACCTGGCTACAATGTCCCTTCAGGTAGTTGTCATGGAAGGTCCTCTATATAGCCACCCTCCACTTATCTATGACTAGAGAGGTGTCAGTTTAAACACAAAATGGTATTTCTTTAAATCTGAGTCTAATCAAATGTAGTAAAATGTTCAGTTAACTCATCTCCCAAAAATGTACAGCTACATATGCTGAAATCTCTGAAATGACACTTTCAAAAGCAGTGTGACAGAAGCTTAGTGTAAGGACTCCAGTTTGCTTTAACTGGGAGGTAACAGAAAATATTTCACCCCTGGGAAAGAATAATGAAAATCATAAAATAAGGTGCAAGTAATTGACCTGGATTTGATGAAATTATGAAATAACATCATGAAGTACAGAATTGTTCTTCGTATTCAGTCATCAGGTGCTGCATGAAAAGACAGTTTGGCAGGTCTGTAAATGGATTTTTGCCATGTTAGTGTTCTCTATTCTACCACAGCAGATTTTTGCTTTCACATTTCAGTAGTTACAAAGTCATGGCCCTGCCCTACAGAGATCATGTTCTACGGCAGCACTGTTGCCGTGCAAGAATTACTGCTGTTTCAGCACAAGAAGGATCAATTCAGGGCACAGTTGATTCAATCCTCAAACTGACTATGCTGATGACTCTGTTGCAGTTCCAGTGTTTCACTACAATTTAAAATGTAACAAACGAATTATTGGAGTCTTTGAACTAAATTAAAAGGGAAGTTTGGTCAGGTAGTTTTGGATATTAAAACTAAAATTATATTTACCAGAATGAAACAGCTCAGCCCTGCTCCAGTCAGCAACACAAACGTTTTACCTTAACACAGTTGAGAAAAACTACAAGCTGTAGGTATCATCACTGATGCTATTCCTTTTTAGAAACAAAATTCATTCCTTTCAAAGTAAGTGAGAGATGGAAATTTCTTGCAACTTCTGTCCCCAGACTTATTATGTAAGTAATATACCAATTTATTGTTATATAAGGTAACTACATTGGTATATAAATTAAGTATATATATATATATATATATATTATACTAACAGTAGTTACCATTACCTGAAAATAAGGGTAAAAATAGATTCTGAAGGGCAAAATGTATTAAGATGAATATATTTTATGGAGCAAAGCTGGAGGTGGGGAGGTTCAGAATGGACGTGAGGAGGAAGTGGTTGAGCATGAGTGGTGAGAGCCTTGAATGGGTTGCCCAGAGAGGTGGTTGAGGCCCCATCCCAGGAGGTGTTTAAGGTCAGGCTGAATGGGGCTCTGGCCAGCCTGATCTAAGGTGGGGGGTCCCTGCCCATAGCAGGGGGTCTGGAACTAGATGATCCTTTTGGTCCCTTCCAACCCTGACTAATTCTATGAGCCTATAATTTTCCACTTAGGAGTCAGAAAGGCACTGACAAGCTTAGAGATGGGAGAAAAAAAAGTAATTAAAAACCAAAAGGGTTCCAGCAGTGCAAGTGTAGATATTTATATGCAGGTTAATGATTAGTTGCTTTTAAAAAAGTAATCAACCCAGAATTTAAGTTGCTTATCTGCCCACTGATCGTTGATCTTCACATTATTTGATCTTCACCTGCCCTGGAATTAACATTCAGGTTTCTTAGTTCAGCTTGTTAAAAATTTACCCACTTATTCACAGCTGTTTTTTTTGTTTACTCTTCATAATCAAGATTGTTCTCATTCATAGATACATTCCAGAGTTAGTAAATCAATATCAATCCATTTGTTCAGTTTGATTTTTTTTTTTGCCTAGCATTTGTTTGTTCTGATTTTGAGTCTCCTACAAGCTCAGTCTCTCCCGTGCAAGGAAAATAATCACTGAATAGTTAATTCAGGCTGAATGAGCAGACAGAAAATGCAAACACAACATCACAGCAGCATGCAAGAGTCCTCAACTGTCTGTTTAATTAACACACTCCCCTCCCCAATCCCGCCAAAACTAAAACAAAGAAAG
Source organism: Pogoniulus pusillus (assembly GCF_015220805.1). Classification (NCBI taxonomy): domain Eukaryota; kingdom Metazoa; phylum Chordata; class Aves; order Piciformes; family Lybiidae; genus Pogoniulus; species Pogoniulus pusillus. Next base: position 27,729,976 of record NC_087275.1, read on the forward strand.
AACTAAACAATCACCCTCAAAAAGCTTACTAAGCAGCAACTATGGCTATATGGTAAAGTACTTTCTTTGGAGTGAAATTATGAAACAGGACAACAAAGAACAAGTGACATCACCGTAGAAACTTCTCTCTCTTGCCATAAGAATATGTTAATGAAATGGCTTACTTCTGGCATGAGTAACTAACAGTCATCCACACCAAGAACTTTCTCTTAAAATAAAACATACATTAATAGGCTGAAGATGCATCTTCATTGCATATGCACACAGTCCCTTTCTGCAGTTTTGCAGACAGGTCTTTAAGGGTCTCTTCTCTTATCCATCAAGAGCAAAGCACAAAAAGAATATTCTGTAAATTTAGTAGATGAAGGATTCTAACCATGCAATAGAGGACCAGAAAAATGAAAGGATGCATGAAGCCCTTTGTGGATAGAAGAGAAGTCTTCACCTTAGCTAAACAAGACTCTCAATATAACGTTCAGCATTATGAGAAGAAATGTAGGATAAAGGATGGAACCTTATTCTAAGTGCAATGCATACTGTACTGCAGGCAATGCAAAACTATGTTAGGCTGCTCCAGCCTATCTCTTTTATAAAATTGGGCACAGTCTGCACAGCTAAACAAAGGGAGAGGTCAAGGTTTCATGTGCACTCACAACTATGAATTTCACGGCACATGAGGATGAATTGGAGACTGCATTTATGTGATTCCCTTAGGTACCGTATGTCTAATTCACACCCTCAAACACTCGTGTGCATGAACAACAAAAAGCATCAGTCATCTCTGCTAAAAATAAACAAATGGAGTACAAAATAATCCAACACTTAAACTAGTGGAGACAGCTTTTAAAGTGATAATCCAACACTTAAACTAGTGGAGACAGCTTTTAAAATGATCTAGTTCAAATAATAACTAACCTGAGGCGTACTTTGCTCCGATAAACATTATCATGCTACTCATAATAAAAAACCCCAAAGGCAGACTAGAGAAGATACTAGGGTCACCTGATGTCATCCAAGGGAGGGTGTTTCCAGTCAAGCAAATCAAAAAAGAAATATATATATATATAAATGGCAACATATTTGTTAAAAATCATTTGAACAGCAAAAAGTAAGCAAAGGCAGAGACATTTGCAGAAAAAGTAGGAAAGATTATGCATAACCCCCCTGCTAATTCAAAAAAGACTGATTGAAAGAGTTCAAGTCTGAATTTTGCTGTGAGCACTATCTAGGTTGAAACCATTTCTAGCATTCTTCAATCTTAAATGCTCCTAATAGGCAGAAGACAAAGTTTCAAAGCAGGAACTAAGGAAAATAATGTTTCTCCCCTCAGTGTTAAACCAGATAGTCACTGAGGATAAGTTCTGATGAACACATCTCCTTTCATATGAGCTGAAGAAGGAGATCTAGTTTTGTGTTCAGCAAGGCAGCATTTGCTGTCCTTCAAATGGAAATAATGATATTTAAGTGAGATACTTATCAAGCAGTTGGGATTTTAGAATCCACAACAGTTTAGATGTAAATCTATTAAATCATAATGGACAATACTGAAGTGAACCTTGTTACTCATGATATGTTAACTATTTCCTTTCCAAATACTCTTGACAGAATTATTTGTGTAATCATGGTATCAAATAAAATACTTAAATGAACATATATAGCATAGTAAAAGGAAAATTTTAGCTTTAGCTTTCAATAAAGAGACTTCATGCAGCTTGAGGATTGTGAGGGGAGTTTACATTCTGAGGATTCTTTACTTAACACTTTCAATTCCAATAGCTTTTCTTGTAAAAGAGAAATGAAGTGAAGATAAAGCCCAAAAATGATGTCTTGAGGATGATTCAGGACTAAAAAACTTATGCTGAAGTAGTGCTGCAGTACAAATTCAAATTCTAGATCATAGAAGACTGCAGGGTATATTTAATTCAAACCTGACAGATGAAAAAGCCCTCTACTACAAAAGAAAGATCTTGCTCAGTGCTTCAAAAGTGTTTGTATAGTCTCTGTGTGTGAGCAATAGGTCTGTGCAATCCTTGACTTTATGATAACTTCTTGCTCTTAGCCTTTGTGGCCAAACAGTTTTGATGTGGCTATCAATTCCTCCTTCTTACACAGCCAATAATAAAGCAAGACATAGCAAGAAAAACAATGAGATGAAACTTTTCTCCTTGACAACATGAAGTTGTAGTATAGGGAAGTTTATGAAATCTCTGCACGGTCTTAGAACCTCTTCTTCTAGGGAAGACTTTTTTTTTTCAATTTTGTAAACCACTGTTCTTCTGCAAAAGCTGCAGTTAGTCTTGACTTTATGTCCTCTGCTTTTACAGCCCTACAAGATACTGCTTGTGCCCTCCTTTCAAAAGGAAGACCTACCAGTCCGTTTTCCTGCTTCATTTCCACAGGTTTTCAATGCTATTCTGCAAATCTTGCAGTTAGTCTTGACTTTGTGTCCTCTGCTTTTACAGCCCTGCAAGATACTGCTTGTGCCCTCCTTTCAAGAGTGATCTACCTGCCTATTTTTCTGCTTTGTTTCCACAATGGTTTTCAGCAATAATTTAAAAATCATTGGAATAGGCCAGAGATGGTATTTACAGAAAAGGTCCCTGAACTCAATATTAACTACCTAGACTAAGTGGCTAAGTAATAGCACTTGACCTGCATTAATTTCTGGTTTACCATTTGAAGGACTTTCAGACGTCTCCCAGCCCATAGATTTCATCACAGCTTTCTTCCATCTGGCATAGCGAAATTCACTTTCTGAAACAGAGAAATCAGCAAACAGATAAACCTCTCAATGAATATAACTACAAGTGTTCTAGAAGCAAAGACTACAATATTAGCTTGCCACTTTTTTTTGCACAGTATAGGTCTGAACATAACAAGTACTACAAAAAGCATCTGGAATAAAAAAACCCTCAACAGTTAAACCAAAAAAAACCAAATCAAAATAAAATAACCAAATCCCTCCCAGTAAGGAGAAACAAACATTGGAAGCAAATTTCTTTATGTTCACCAAGAAGAAGATGTAAAAGCAGGATAAAATAAAGCAGTCATTATTCATGCAGAAGCATGTGTTGAAAATACTGTCTTGAAGTTGGGGCTATAGCATTAATTATAATCAAAATGGCAAGAGAAAATTCTGCACCAAAAACTAAGACATAATCGAGAAGACAAAAATGCATTTGTCTTTCACATGGATTAATTGTGACACTTAAGAACTTAGGAAAGCAAGTTAGCTAAAAAGAATAACTAATGTAGGCTTTCTAAAGCCAAAAGTTAATGTCTCCCCAAACCAGTCAGTTTGTCCTTTTTACATCTGTGAAAACTCACATGTGCTCAGAGTTTGAGGAGACATCTTTCCAGTCAAAACCTTTTGTGGTTTCTTTAATTTTACTTGCTGTAAATAAAAACCTACTAACTATAATGCCCAGTGGCATGCTTCTTTCAAAACTAAGAAATAAAAAAGTCCTAATACATTCCCCATTCAGAGCTTTGTTGTTTAAATCATTTCTTACTACTTAATAACTGGGCAAAACACCGAGCGAAATGCACATTAAACCAAACACTACAAAGGTGATCTTCAACATTTGTGAGGCTATGCATATAAACAGCTGGTTTTGTATCAGTATGCTAGTCTGCAACAAAGGCAAAAAACCTGCAGTGTTGCACACAAAATAGGAAGTTTCGACTTCTTAGATAATATGAGAGTTTTACCCTCTGGGTTGATCTGTGGTTCAAATCGTTCACATGTCACTGCTGTCAAATCTCCAGGATTCAGACTCCAAATTCCAACACCTTCTGCAGCTCCTGCTGCCATAGCAGCTCCTAGAGCTGTTGTTTCAGGCATTGATGGCTTTACTGAAGTAAATGAGAGAATGCCATGGTGATTTTTAACAAAAGTCTTCTTGATGACATCAGAACAAGATTTATACATGTATCCAGAAACTTCTATTTTCTACAACTGCATTATGCTTCCTTTAAGTCTACCAACTGCAAAGCTCATTGTATTGCCATTCATATTATTATGAGGTTAACTTCAGCAAAGAGCTGTTCAAGTGTTTGAAATATCTCAGAACATTACTTCAAGACTGAATCATGCAATTGCCCATTTCCACAGCAGCAGGGTTAGTGACCTCAATCATCAGTTTCCTTACAGTACTTCTGATAATAAAACACTTTGTCTTCTCCCTCTCTCCTCAAAGCAGTGATCACTGAATAAGTTGCGGGTCTTAGAATCATAGAACTGTCAGGGTTGGAAAGGACCTCAAGAATCATCTAGTTCCAACCTCCCTGCCATGGGCAGAGACACCTCACACTACCATCAGGTTGCTCAGAGCCACATCCAGCCTGGCCTTAAAAACTTCCAGGGATGGGGCTTCCACCATCTCCCTGGGCAACCTGTTCCAGTGTCTCACCACCCTCATGGTGAAGAATGTCTTCCTAACATCCAGTCTGAATCTACTTACTTCCAGTTTTGCTCCATTCCCCCTAGTCCTATCAGCACCTGAACCCTAAAAAATCCCTCACCAGCATTCCTGTAGGCCACTTCAGATACTGGAAGGCCACGGCAAGGTCTTCTCAGAGCTTTCTCTTCTCCAGACTGAACAGCCCCAAGTTTCTTAGTCTCTCTCCATAGAAGAGGCGCTCCAGCCCTCTGATCATAGTCATGGGAGGCCAGATACCTGTACTTACTCTCTTGTTTGCCTTATAGACTCTATAGACGACCATCTCACTTCTAAATGTCAAAGGTAAATCTGTTCCCTTAACTCTAGAACTGTCTAAAGGACTGTTTACAAACTTAACCACTGAAGTGTCTCACATATATGCAGGAGACAACACAATGCTTCCTAAATCGTTTTTAAGAGGCTGCTTATTAGGCTAGACTATTACATTTATACATCAGATTGTAAGTCTTCAGTATAGATGGAAATGTACAATATCTTGACATTACTCAGTAGATACACCACATCCTTAGGAATGCTAACATAGCTTACAATACTCAGGAATTTGGGATCTATTACAGGTGTTAAAACCTTCAGAAAGGTTCATCCATTTCACTGCTGCTGAAATGCTCCAGGTTTCAAGTGAAGTCCTTAAAGAGCTTTAGCATATTGAAACACAGCCTTCAAAAGCTAAAAAGCTTCCTTCCATAATTCTAGGGGACTTCTGATTCTGTGCTATATGATCTTTCCTAAGATGGCTGCAATGCTGTTAGATCAAAACAGTGGTATTGTAAATTTCCATTTGCCTCAGAGAGGAACAACTCCATTTGGGTTTGCATTTCATATTATATGTGCCATGAAAAATGGTTGCAAGATTCTCTCCACTTTTGTTGTAACTTCTATTCCCTTATTCATTGCTGTTGTGGAAGGAAATGGAATGGATATGTTTTGTGGATCTTCTGTTACACTGTCAATGAAATAAAAGGTTTGTGCAAGCAAAGGAAACAGGAAAAAGGGTATTTGCCATTTGCTGAATGCAAGAGCAAAACGTGAACAGTGGAGGTGCAAAGTACTGTTTTACCTCTGAGCAAGACTCTGAAGGCCAGCATGCTGCAGGATAGTGTCAGTTTCACTGACTTTAAAACTGTTAAATGTTTAGAAATTGATATGACAAAGTTCAATACCCTCACAGTGCTGTAACATTCCAACCCAAGAAACACCAGTGATTCTCTACCAAAACAAAACTAAAACTAGATGCAAGTTCTAAAAACTTCTATACAAAACCACACCAACGTTCTCAAACAGTAGCAGAAGACCAGCAACACCAACAGAGCAAGCCATCCAATCTGCTTTCAATTAAACTATAAGCAGACAATACAAATCTATGTTGTTTTCAGCTTTAAAAAGAAACTAGCAGTGGCAATATCATCTTACCTACTGGAATACAGAGAATGTCTGATTGGAGCTGCATGAGGACTTTGTTATTGGTCATTCCCCCATCTACTTGTAGCTGACTTAGTGGTATCCCACAGTCCTTGTTTACAGCATCTAAAAGCTAAAGTAAGAATAATATATGGTAAGACTTAATTGCAGAGAAATCCATCATACCCTCTGTAAAATACTGATAATTCAGCATTCAAGAAGTGAAAGATCTAAATGTTTTCAACAGGCAATCTTAAACACACTTCTAGAGGAGATGCTGCATGTTGAACTGTTTTGAAAGAGCAGTTGTGAATTTTACATTACACAAGACAAGACTGCAAAAATAAACTGTTAGTGTAATTTTTTATCAACTCATGTTTCCTTGGTTTTGGCACAATGGACAGCTGAAAATAAAGAAAAATTGTTGAAGTGTTTTCAAGGGATAATTAATAAACTCCAGAGCATTTAATTCACTGATACCTATCAATATGCTTTTTAGAGGGTTTCCCTCAAAATCATAGAATGGTCTGAGAAGGGACCTCCAAAGGTCCAACCCCTTCTGCAGTAAGCAGGGGCATTCTCAACTAGATTAGGTTGCCCAGAGCCCTGTTGAGCTTCACCTTGAATATCTCCAGGGATAGGGCCTAGACTACATCCCTGGGCAAGCTGTGCCAGTGTTCTACACTGATTTAACTTGCTTTTTCACCAGTCAGAACTTCAGCAATGCCTCATAATCTCATCTTTGCATACACACACTGTTGGGAGGCTCTAGCTTTGTTTGCCAATGTGCAAGTCCATGCTGGATCATACAATGCACTCAGCAGAGATTAAATAAAAAAGAATGCTAGAAATCAGGGATGAAGGAACAAAACAAATTACCATCATGCTGTTGGTGCTGGAGTGTGTGCAGAGGAGGGCAACACAGCTGAGAAAGGGCCCAGAGAATAAACCTTATGAAGAGTGACTAAAGGAGCTGGGGCTGTTTAGTGTGAAAAAAAGGAGGCTGAGTGGAGACCTCATCACTGTCTACAGCTGCCTGAAAGAATGTTGTGGGGAGGTTGGTGCTGGTCTCTTCTCACAGGTGAGAGAACAAGAGGGAATGGCTTCAAGCTGCAACTGGGTAGGTTTAGACCAGATATTAAGAAAAAAAATATTCCCAGCAAAAATGATCAAGCATTGGAATGGGCTGCCCACAGAGGTAGCTGAGTCACTGACCTGGGATGTGTTTAAAGGTCATTTGGATGTGGTGCCTGGGGATATGGTTTAGGGGGCACCTTGCAGAGCAGGGTTATCTGTTGGCCTTGGTTATCCTGGTTATTCCAATCTGAATGTTTCTGTAATTCTGTATTTCTGTTGTACTGAGTTTGGATGAAGGTATCTAAGAGGTAGCTCTGCTCTCATGAGACCCCGCCTGGAGTACTGTGTACAGTTCTGGAGCCCCCAACACAAGAAGGACATCGAACTATTGGATCAAGTCCAGAGGACAGTCCCAAAGATGCTCAGAGGGCTGCAGCAGCTCTGCTATGAGGACAATCTATGAGAGTTGGAGCTCTTTGGCCTGGAGAAGACTTCAAGGAGAACTTGTAGTAGCCTTCCAGTATCTGAAGGAGGCCAACAGGAAGGCTGGGGAGGAACTATTCACAAGGTCATGTAATGTCAGGATGAGGAGTAATGGGTTTAAACTGGAAGACGGGAGATTTAAATTGGATATTAGGAAGAAGTTCTTTATAGTGAAGGTGATGAAACACTGGAGCAGGTTGCCCAGGGAGGCTGTGGATGCTCCCTCCCTGGAGGTGTTCAAGACTAGGTTGGATGAGGCCTTAAGCAGCTTGTCTTAGTGGAAGGCATCCCTGCCTATGGCAGGGGGTTGGAACTGAATGATCTTTGAAGTCCCTTCCAACCCAAACCATCTATATGCCTAATGAAAGTACTGTGCAGTTCTTGGAATTTGAAACTTGATTCCTTTTCCAATATGCTTCTGGAAGGATGAACATAACAAATGTTGGTACATCTGCCTGCACAAGAAACAAGCTTTCTGGGTAACAAGGAGACTTGGGATTGAATAGTATAATAAAACAAGCAAAAACTCCACTGCACAGGAAACATGAGGATACAAAAGACTTCAATTTCAGCTGAAATTAAAAAGGAAGAACTTTTTGTGACAAGACAGAAAGATGTGTCTTTTAAATATGTACATATGTTTCATCGATGGCAATAGGCATTAATCTGTTAATTTAAGCAGGTACAGAAACCTGACTGGCCACTCTTCTCATTGGGCTAAAAAGACAGTGAGTGAAGGATGGGGAATTACTAAATCTGTTCAGTTACCTTCACCCTCCCTCAGTCTGAGAGCTTTATTCTTCTCCCTCCTACCTCCAGCCACATCCCACACCTCTCATTCTGACATTAGCTATGCTTCTCTGCGAGGCAGCTGAGGCCACTAATCCAGTAGAAAAATAGCCCAGCAAAAAGAGGGATAATTTCCTGCTGGAAAGTTCTCTGGGCTGTCACATGAGAGGGAATGGATGGGAAGAGGGACAAGGAAAGTGAGACATAGACAACAAATCAGACCATCAGTTTAGTTTCCTGTAATTTTACCCAGATTTCTAGTACCAGAATTACAGAACATGACACTTCCAAGCTCCTTCACAACTTTCTGAGGACTCAGAGGCTGTTAGTACATCTTCCAAAGCAGATGTCTAGGTGAGATTTCCAGCAGTCTTTTACCACATGGGTGTTTTTCACTCTGTGTCACTACAGAACCAGCAAGCTGCTTTCATCCTTTCAAAACACAGCTTCATCAGGGTGTCATTTTAAAACTCAATATGTTTAAACAGGAGCAGTTTAAAAACATGCTATCAACTTTGGCTGTTACCCTTTGAGTTACAGGGACTTCATTTGCTCCTGTATTTATATGGAACACAGGGAAGACTCCTGATCCACTGATAGTTGATGATGATACAAAGATTTTAGTGCCCTGAACATACTGACATCACCAACCTCTTTGATCTGGTTGGAGGATTCATTTACTCTGTGAGAACACAGGGTTGCTGTTGCAAAATGCCAGCTAAGGCAATACAAGATGTGACAAAACCAAAGTGAATCTAGATTTCCCTTAGTGTGGCTTGGCCACTACCTCAGCCAATTTTCTCAGGACCCTGGGATGCATCTCGCCAGGTTCCTGTAGACTTGTGTATGTTCTGGTTCCTCAGGAGGTCAAAAAACTGGTCTTCACATGGGAGGGACTTTGCTGCCTGTCTTCATCCACACCTTGTGGCTTTTTATACTTGTGAGGTGCTGGGAGACAAGCTACCAGTGAAGACTGAGGAAAAAAAAGTTGTTGAGAACCTCAGCCTTCTGCTCACCTGTTGCTATTAGCTCACTATTCTTGTTCAGCAGAGGGGGTATGTTTTGTCATTGCTGTACCTGTAGAAGCCCTTCTTGTTATTCTTTGAATTCCTTGCCAAGTTTGGCTCCAACTGTGCCTTGGCCTTCGTGACCTCATCCCTACACAATCAGGCAGCATCTCCACACTCTTCCCAGGATACCTGTCTCTGCTTCCACTGTCTGCACAGTTCCTTCTTGCCTTTTAGCTTACCTAGCAGGTCTTGGCTCAGTCAAATTGGTCTCTTACTATCTCACACCTTGTCACACAGAAGACTGCTGATATTCTCCCCCTCTTCCCTTCACACCTACTTTAAAACTCTGTCAGTCAGCCCTGTAATCTCCTATGCAAAGACACTCTTCCCATTTTGAGAAAGGTGTCTCCTGTTTGATGCCAACAACTCTGGTAGTGTGTAAGCTGTATCACAATCAAAGAACCCAAATTTGTGGTGATGACATCATCCAAAGAGCCTTGTATTAATGGACTGGATTCAATTGCTCATTCTAGTTTCACTGCCTGTGACAGCAAGAACAGAATAAAGATGATCTGTGCTGCAGAATCTCTCACCACTTGTCCCAGGGCTTTAAAGTCTCGTTGAATTGCTCTTGGACTAAGTCATTACTTCCTCTCCACCTACATGAAAGCTCAGTAGCATGTAAGAGTCTGAGGACTGCACATCATTGCAGCTAAGCCCACAGGAACAATTTTTCAACATGCAAAGAGAAGAATAACATCCAAGTACAATATAAAGCATGTGGCTAATCTTCATCAAATCTTTTCAATCCGCTCTCTTTCTGAAGAGATACAGTCCATGTATCTCTTCAGAACCAACCACATCATTGCAGCTAAACCCACAGGAACAGTTTTTCAACATGCAAAGAGAAGAATAACATCCAAGTACAATATAAAGCATGTGGCTAATCTTCATCAAATCGTTTCAATCCTCTCTCTTTCTGAAGAGATACAGTCCATGTTATCATACACATTTACAAGTAATTTAGGTCTCAATTTGCCTTTACCTCTCGTGTTTGAAAGCAGACTGCTTCTAGTGCAGCAAAGGCGATGTGGTTTTTGTTTGTAAACTGAGTAAGGCCACAGATGATACTGTTGGAGAGGAAAAAAATACAATTAGGAAATACTTTTTTTACACTGTTACTTCACACCTAGGCCTTCTAACTGAAAGTTCTTCCAGTTCCATTGTATGCTTTTTAATATATAAAAGCTTATTTCTCTTTGGTATAGATTCTCTCATTTCTGTTTTCCTGACAGGTATGCATTCAAGTGCCCAGTCAATATAACTGCAAAAAAAATAAGATTTTATTGCCAGTCTGCATGCAAATAGATCCATAAACATACAGAGAGACAAACAAACTCTAGTCTTCCTTTAAGAAAAGGAAAGGTACCATTAAGGCTTATTTATCATTTAAAAAGTTACATAATCTATCACTGAAATCTTGATAGAAGTTGTAGTGCTTTCATTTCTTAAGGAAAAGCTCAGCAAGGTCAGTGGTGTGCTCTCAGTGCCTAAAGTTGTTTTCAGTGTGTTCTATTCAGTAGTTGCTTTTGCACCTTCACAGAGATTTTTTGATATGAAAATTATGCTACATCTAACCACCAGTAAGTGGAATTCTGTCAATGTACTATGAACTGCAGGGCAAATAATCATCCTTTTATTCTATTTAAACATCTGAGGATGTGGCATACTACACAGAAATGCTGCTACAGATGGTGCTGGATAAATGAAAGTTCAAAGATATTAAAGGACATTTTTAGTTGTTGCCATCCCAAAGATCACCTTTAACAGTTATAGAATTAAGTATCATGATCTTAAAAACATCTAACTCAAAGATTTTTTTTCTTTCTTATATATGAAAAACATCTAACTTCTAAAGATGCAATTACTTCAAACATTAGGATTTCTTTTCTCACTTCAGGAATGTTATTTCCTATTTAATTTGTTATGCTTCTGTGATGGCCATAGCATGTTGTGATTCCAGCACCAGTAGTCAGGCTCACAGCAGGATAAAAGACAAATAGAAGGTTATTGTTTGAATCAGTAGTTCCAAGTAGTATCAGCAAGTTAAGTCTTAACAACCAGGAAAGGGGTTGGAAGGAGAGGAGAAAGCGGTGTTCAACAGAGTGGAAAGAAAGATGGACATAAGAGTAGAGAAAGGGAGGAGAAATGAAGAGGAATAAAGTGTGCTCTATCGTTTGAGATAGTGAATGCCACAGCCATGAGAAACTGAGCTTGAAAAAGCCTCATCAGCACTAAATTCTTCACTTTCTACTTCTGTTGTTTGAAAGCTCACACGTGTGCAGACCTCCTCTTTCTCTTTGGCAACATGAAAATCCTTTCAGAATCAGAAACGTGTGTACAAAAAATAGCTGATCCTGTTTGTGGCAAGAACAATGCAACTATATTGTACTTGTCCTGCAAAACACACAATGTAACCAGAAGTTTTCACTGTCCTTGTCCTGCAAAACACACAATGTAACCCAGAAGTTTTCACTGTCCCTTGCTCCCTTGCTTTTGGGGGTTTCAGAGAAAGGAGAGAGCAGCTGAGCTAGCAAACCCCTTTTCCTCTCCTGAGGAATCAGTTTTGACCAGATTAAGTACAAAAGAGAAGCATAGCAGTTGCTCGAAAGTACCACATATCACAGGCACATCAAAGGACAAAAAGAACCATTGCACATACTTGGAAGAACTAGTGAAAATACTTGCAAACTCCCTGCAAACATAGTGTTTAGTCAGATCCTTACCCCCTTGCACTGGGTTCCCAGTATGGTGCATACAGTCCTGAAAATGCTGGCACAAAGTAGCAGCCATAAGAAGTCCCTGCTTCCGCAGCCAGTTTTTCTAATGCACACACAGAAACAGTCTTCACTTAGCTTTTCACAACTGTACCAACACATAAACATGACACTTAAAGGTGTTCTGGTTTAAATAAGGAAAATCTTCAGAATATGTTAGGTAGCTGCAAAAAGAATCAAGCCATGTGCAATCAGAAAATAGAATCATAGAATCAACCAGATTGGAAGAGATCTCCAAGATCATCCAGTCCAACCTAGCACCCAGCCCTAGCTAGTCAACTAGACCATGGCACTAAGTGCCTCATCCAGGCTTTTCTTGAACCCCTCCAGGGATGGTGACTCCACCACCTCCCTGGGCAGCCCATTCCAATGGCTCTGTAATGGAACTGTAAATTCCCAAAGGAAGCGAAGCTCCAACGTGCTATGATCATCTTTATACTCATTTGTATCTATCCCAAGTCAAAACCAAGGTACATAAAGCCACTGCTCCTATACATCTATCTGTAGCTATAATTAAAAAATACAACTAACTCTAGCACTGCTCCTCATTAATTACTTGCCCATTTGCAACAATATGAATGGAATGTGGTGTGTAGAGAGGTGTGGGAAGTGTAAAATGAAAAATCAAACCCAAAATGATGTACTCAGCATTCTGACCTCAATTCTGTGAGGTTTACAAGTGGTATCCTGTGGATAAAGAATGCAACCTTTAAAGCAGTCCAAAAGGTCACACTTGACTTGCATTCAAGTCCAGGCAAGCAAGTAAAATGGGATCAAGACCAAAGAGAATTAAGAACTAAATTGCCATTAATTTCAAATGGATTTAGAGATCTAGATTCTCACTTTACACATACAATCACAAGGCCAGCTACAAGGAAATCTTAAAAAGATTACAGATTTTTTAATGTCTGAGTAATGCCTTTGCACACCTTAACTAATATTATTTGTAATAAAAAAAAAATATATTTAAATACCTAAATCTGCAAAAGAAGTAATGTGCATCTCCTTCATATAACAAAAAAACCCTAAAGTGGGTGTTTTCTTCAGCTTTTGTAAATGTCTTCTCTTTTCATTGGTGAGAGAAGCACAGCAACAGACAAAAGAAATAGGAAACTTATTTAAAAAGTCTTTTTAAAATGGTAGTTTAATACATTTTAGGATATCAGGGAGTGACAGGACTGGAGGGAATGGAGCGAAGCTGGAGATGGGTAAGTTCAGAGTGGATGTGAGGAGGAAGTTGTTCAGCATGAGAGTGGTGAGAGCCTGGAATGGGTTGCCCAGGGAGGTGGTTGAGGCCCCATCCCTGGAGGTGTTTAAAGCCAGGCTGGGTGGGCTCTGGCCAGCCTGATCTAGGTAGGATAGGGTGTCCCTGCCCATGGCAGAGTGGTTGGAACTAGATGATCCTTGTGGCCCCTTCCAACCCTGACTGATTCTATGATTTTATGATGCTATGTGTCTACTTAGAATCAGAGTGGAGGGAGAAGTAAGGACATGTTCAGGGAAACACAAAGAGATGATGAAGTTCTACATGGCTTTAAAATCACTGAAAAGATTAAAGCTCTCAAAACTCAAACTTTCAAAAGTCTAAGTCAAACATGTGAAGCCAAGAGGTACTGTAGTGTTTCAACAGTTGGCTAATTCATGTGACTGTACTTTATAGTTTTCTGTATGATCTGCACAGATTTCTTACAGAAAAATAGACTGATGCTTAAAGTTTTTGTTTAAGCTTTGAAGTTTTATGTGAAATATGAATTCTACTTTTTTTTCCCACCTTTGAATAAGGTATTAAATTATTAAAAATACATAACAAAATTCTTTTTAATACTAAATCTCATTAAATTGGTCACTTCCAAACTGCTACATTTGTATGCTTCCAACATGTTCCACATTTTTAGAAGTTTGATACATTCCTAGTTTTTAAAATGTCACACACCAGCATGATTCAGTTCAAACAAAGCTGAGAACATCAGCTACCCAAATGCTAAAGGCTTACTGTATTCTCACCCAAAATAGATTACCATCCTCCACAATTCCTTTAAGAGGCATCTTTGCAAACTGAGGTCCTTAACTCTATAGATATGGAATAGTCCACATTATGCTAGTTTGAGCCTAGCTAGACTGTTTTGGTGAGAAGAACTAGATTACAGGCTGTGCAAGGAAAACAATGGTGATGTCTACTTCCCTCATAGGCTTGCTGAGATGTATAGGAATAAGAAATAAAAGCATAGATAACCACTCTCACTGCTGATGGAGAACTGGCTGAGCTGCATTTCTAACCTCACTCTCCATTTCTTTTCTAATCCACTTTGCTTCCTAACCCCCCTGGCCGAACCTCCATTCTTCCTTGGGACTGGGTAAGGTTGAGAGGGGTAGGGGGAAGGTGCAGGGGTGGTTGAGAGCCCCTCCTGGGGACTCAGGTTTCTGGGAGGGGAGTTATGTTTTTGTATTACTTTCTTACGTTGTATATTTCTGTCTATAACTGTATATACTGCAAATGTCTGCTTGTATATTGTGCTAGCTGTAAATATAAGCTTCATTCATATTTCCAGAGCTGGCTGAGTCTAGTCTGGGTGATTTCTAAAGTGTGGGGGGGCGGGGAACACCCAAACCATCACACACATAAACCATTGCATATGTAAGTCATATTGATGAAAGCATGAAATTTAGGTTTAGAATCAAATATGCTTTGGCCTCTGTCATAGAGACATAAATAATCTTGGCTCTGGAAAATTCAATGCTCTAGGAAACCAGGGAATTCACTCTAAGTTTAGTATTCTCCTAACAAAGTTGACAGAGAGTTTCAAAGACTGTATTGATACAGTGTATAAAGTACAAGTACTAATTAATAGTGATTTCATGGATGCAAAACAAAATGTTCAATCACAGCAAAATACATGCATCATCCATCTTTTCTTTACTTGATTATGTTGAACTTCTGTTCAACATTAAAGACACCAAGACACTGGAAAAGCAAACAAAAGGCTGAACAGCTCCCAGTTGTGAATGCTTACCAATTTCCTGTGAAGACTTAAGAATACCTAGATTGTCCCTCAGCCAGCGAACAACAGCACCAGCAATTGCAACAGATCCCTGAAGGAAACCAAATCACAATGGCATTAAGATTTTGGTAGCTTTGTGTTCCTTTATACAAGACCTGAGAAGGGAGGTTTCTGCTGCTTCAAATTGAAAGCTTACAGTTACAGTTTAAAGCAGTTCCAAGAAACTGCACAAATCAAAACACAAGTTTCTTGGCAGGTGAAGACTGCTATGTAAAAATGGCAGCCTTTTACAAAGGCTTCATGTGGAAAAGAAGTATATTGCATGAACTTTTTCAGTGTAGAGGGTGTTACCATGACATTTCCTAAGCAGTGTTCTTGTCTCTCTAACTTAGGTCTTCTGCTAAATACACAGTAATGAAGTTCGGTTGCCTCAGCTTTCTTTTTTTCTGACAAATTAAGACTTTTATGTTTTGATTTAAAAAGATAAAAACTGATTACATCTAGAGTCTAAATGAAAAATGTCCAGTGGGCATTTGCATTTGCCAGACAAATTGCTCTGCTGCCTCAGCAAATGGCCCTGAAGGGCTTGCTCCATCATCCCATAGATGAACAGCATGACTTCCATCTCAGTCCAAAGTCCAAATGGAATTCTCTACAAGTCAGTGTCAGGTCTGATGGGCTTCACATAAAAGAGAAGCAGCATTGTATGTCCATTCAAAGTCATTGCAAGGAGGAGCAGGGGTGTTGTCTAACTAGTCAACTATTACAGTAACAAGACATGGATTTGATTAAAAGAAAATACTAAATCCACATTTCTTGCCTCTCTGAAAAGTGCTTTAACCACAGCACATGGTAGACTATTCTAGAATGGATACAGGAGAAAGGACCCTTGATATCTTCTGCTGATGTTGTTTCTTCAGACAATATCATTAAAGAGTCAAAGACATCCTGATCTAGTTGGTAGTGTCCCTGCTGACTGCAGGGGGGGTTGGACAAGATGTCCTTTGAGTGTCCCAAACTGATGCATTCTATGACTCTATGGTTCTACATGGAAGAAGCAAAGCACACATGTATGTGTTAGAGCATGCAGGAACACAAATTACTCTCAAGATAGCTCCAGTTCTTGCTTGAAGAACACAGGTTAAAACTAAACCTCTCTCTCTCTCTCTCACACACACACAAACTGAAAACCCCAAAATTTGTCCGAATATGGCCAATACCAGATCAACTTTCCTTAAGGAAGGAAAAGAATAGAGCCTTTTGCATCTTATTAAAGTACTGTAAAAACCACAAACTATTCTCCCAGTGTAGAAAATACTGCATATTGTCTTATCTTGTTTCACATGGAAAACACAGGCTCTTTACAAAAGCTTAGAGAATATGCATATCTTGAGAATAACTAAGCTACCTAACAGAATGACTTCCAGCTATTTCCAACAAAGCTTTGGTGCCAAATAGGTGATCAGCTGATCTCTGCTTAAGAAGAAGAGCTCTGAAAAAATGAACCCAGAAGTTAAAAGTAAAAATCCATTTTTCTTTAGAGTTGTATAAAGAACTGAGGAACTAAATTCTGCAAGTAGGCACCTGAGTCTTAGTTGGGGGGATAAAAGTTCTATTGTTAGAGTATTTTTCTCCCAGAAATATGATTTTGACTTTTAAAATAAGTAAAAAGCCATTATAATGAAATAAAATCCCAAAAATATTAAGTGGAAGAGTAATGCTTTCCCCCCCTCCTTTTTAACCCATTTTTTGGTTTATTTATTAATAACATTTACTAAAGATTTGAAAGAACTGTGTAACAGAAAAAATGCTTCAGCCATCATGATCTACAAATGTAACTGATGTAATTTAGAAGTATTTTTATCAGACTAGATGATTGGAGATAAGGATAACCAAAACCACACACAAGCCTAGAGGCATGCAAGTTATAACACAGCTATTTTGACTTGCATGCAATTGAAGCTAACAGAAGTATATTAGAAAACAGAAGTAAACATGAACATGTATCAATGACTAGACTTACCTCTAGTGCATAACAAACAGGTTTGTCTCTGCCCAGTTTGTAAGCTATTGTGGTTAGAAGACCATGCTCAGAAAATACAGACTAAATGGGGAGAAGAGAAAGTAGAGAGAGGGTGAACAGAGGCAGAAAGCACTTCAGGAAAAATATTCACATAATAATAAACAAGAGCAAAAACTTAATTGGGAAAACAAATCAAACAGGGAAAGTTTAAACAAAGTAAATTATCAGTTACTCTAAATAAACACTTAAGATAGAACCCTCAGATCACTGTGTTAATTTTTGTTCCCACAAGCTGCCTCAGATGTTTCCAGCCTCCTCATAGCAAAGAATGGGGGTGCCTTTAGAAGGACATGTGAATGAGAAGGAATCCAAAGCTTGGCATTATTTATTCAACTACAGCTACAAAGAAAGAATGGGAGAAAATGAAGGGAAGAAACAAAATAGCCAAAATGAGGAGAAAAGCACTTCCAAGTAAGGTTAAGAAATTTATACAAGGAAAGAGCAAGAAATTTGCTATGAAAAGTTCTTTTTGGAGACCTAAGGAGCTAGGAAATGGAGTCTTACTGAAAAACCTTAGGCAAATGATTACTTTCTATTCTCTCAAATTTTACTCTGAACTTTTTCTAATCATTAGCAATATAACTGTTTTTAATAAGCTTAAGAAAGCTAATATATAGTTGTACCAAGAACCTAAATAAAGATGTAAGAAAAAAAAAGGCAAACAACTAAAAAATGCAACTGACCTTCTGTCCTGTATTGCACAGCAAGAAACAACCTGTTCCATACCTAGCATGAAAGCAAAGCAAAGTTAAACCCAGGACATTCAAAGGATAACCTGTTAATAAAATTGGTGAACACATGACTCCCCTGCAGAGAATCAAGACACCACTTTTGCCCCTTGAAGGTTATGTTATCATTAACTGATGCTAAAAACATCATGAAAAAGTTGATTTAAATGCAGCCTGCAGCTTGGGCCCACACCTTTCTCTTTATTTCTTGTACAATACTTAATCAAGGAGCAGATATGGTTGAAAACTAAGTGTGAATTCCTCTTCAGTGGCAGTGTTTACCTACTTCAATTTAAGATGAACAAAATAAATATTTCACAGTATCAAATTCAAGCTTTTAAAGGGCAAAAATCAAGGAACATTTCTCCTGTCACAAAGAAGAATGTTTTCTTTAAACATAGTCAGTTCAAACATTTCTAAAAATGGCTTTTCTTCTTTGAAGATCAGATCACACACAAGGACACAGCTTAACACAAGGATTACAAAATACAGTCCACTCTAATTTATTCTAAGAAATTACAAGTTCCCTACCATTTTAATACCCTGAAAATTAATAGCTTAAAATAGTACTGAGATAGTCTCAAGTTATATTTGCAGGAAAAAAGGTGAAGCAAATGGTTAAAATAAATCTCTTGGAATCACAGAATGAATCTGTTTGGAAGGGACCCTCAAAGGCCAACTTGCACAATCCCCCCTGCAGTGAGCATGGACATCTTTACCTCTGAATCATAGAATCAGTCAGGGTTGGAAGGGACCACAAGGATCATCTAGTTCCAACCCCCCTGCCATGGGCACGGACACCTAGATAAGGCTGCCCACAGCCCCATCCAGCCTGGCCTTAAACACCTCCACGGTCGGGGCCTCAACCACCTCCCTGGGCAACCCATTCCAGGCTTGCACCACTCTCATGCTGAACAACTTCCTCCTCATGGCCAGCCTGAACCTACCCATCTCCAGCTTTGCTCCATTCCCCCTAGTCCTGTCACTCCCAGATATCCTAAAAAGGCCCTCTCCAGCTTTTTTGTAGGCCCCCTTCAGACCCTGGAAGGCCACAAGAAGGTCACCTGGGAGCCTCCTCTTCTACAGCCTGAACAGCCCCAACTCTTTCAGTCTGTCCTCACAGCAGAGCTGCTCCAGCCCTATGATCATCCTTGTGGCCCTTCCCTGGACACGCTTCAGCACATCCACATCCTTCTTGTAAGGGGGGGTATAGAACTGGATACATTACTCCAGGTGTGGTCTCACCAGAGCAGACTAACGGGGGAGAATCACCTCCCTCGACCTGCTGGCCACACTTCTCCTGATGCAGCCCAGGATCTGGTTGGCCTTCCGGGCTTCAAATGCACACTGCTGGCTCATGCTGAGCTTCTCGTCCACCAGCACCCCCAAGTCCCTCTCCTCAGAGCTGCTCTCCAGCCACTCACTGCCCATCCTGTATTTGTGCTTGGGATTGCCTCAACCCAGATGCAGGACCTTGCACTTGGTCTTGTTGAACCTCATGAAGTTGGCTTGTCCCCACCTCTCTAGGCTGTCCAGGTCCCTCTGGATGGCTTCCCTTCCCTGCAGCCTATCTGCTGCACCACACAGCTTGGTGTTGTCAGCAAACTTGCCAAGGGTGCATTCAATGTCTCTGTCCATGTCACTGACAAATATGCTGAACAAGACTGGTCCCAGGACTGATTCCAGAGGGACTCCGTTTGTCACTGGCCTCCACTTGGACATGGACCCATTAACAGCCACTCTTTGGGTGCTGTTAACTAGATCAGGCTGCTCAGATCCCCAGCAAGTTTGATTTTGAATGTCTCCAGGGATGGGGCCTCCACCACCTCTCTGAGGAACCTGTTGCAATACTTCACTACTCTGATTGTGAAGAACTTCCTCCTTATGCCCAACATAAATCCACCCTTTTACCTTTTAATTTAGCTGATTTGTTTAAAAAGGTCTCTTATTTCTTATACAAATACTTTGTGACAGTATTACTTAGAACTATGTTTGTTTTACTAAAATGCAAAGCTAATAACTGGTACATTTGTGCAGAAATACAAACAATAAAGTGAAAGTTAATTAGCAACAAGTACAGATTAATGTGTAATTAAACCTGTGAAAATCCCATACTGTGTATGCACCTACATGCTCAGTTAAGATCGTGGTTGCAAATGGAGCAGTAAATAATTAAAGCAGAGAGCTTTTCCAATGTTTGATTACACCAGCTGCCTGGCTTAACTGATCAGCTATTTTATGTAAAAGGACACTAAGAGGCTGATAAATAGAAAAAAAACTCAAAAATCCCACAGGATTTGTCCATCAAGAGCAGGGAGTTGATTGTCTCTGGTGGGGCCAACACCTTGAGTATTGTGTTCAGTTTTGGGCATCTCAGTACAAGAGATGTGGAGGTGCTGGAGCGAGTGCAGAGGAGGGCAATGAAGCTGGGGAAGGGCCTGGAGAATAAATCTTATGAGAAGTGACTGAAGCAGCAGGGGCTGTTCAGTTTGAAAAAGAGGAGGCTGATGGGAGACATCATCACTGTCTACAGCTGCTTGAAAGGATGTTGTGGAGAGGCTGCACAGGTAATCAGTGAGAGAACAAAAGGGAATGGTCTCAAGCTGCGACTGGGTAGGTTTAGACTGGACATCAGGAAAGAGTGATCAGGTATTGGAATGAGCTGCCCATAGAGGTGGTGGAGTCATCAACCCTGGATGTGTTTAAAGGTCATTTGGATGTGGTGCTTGGGGATATGGTTTAAGGTGCACCTTGTAGAGCAGGGTTATCAGTTGGACTTGGTGATCCTGAGTCTTTTCCAACCTGAAAGTTTCTGTGATTCTGTGAAATGTAAACTCCTCCATGTGGAGTTAGACGCAGAAGCAAAACTATGCACTAGAACTGAAATGAATCTTCCCCATCTAGCAGCGCTGAGGTTTTTTTGTCATTTGAGTAAAAGCAAACTCTCACAGCCTGTTTTAATCTGTTTTGAAGACTTTTAAGATGAAAAACCTCCTCTCACACAGATATATTTCCTCACAGTGACTTTTTTTCCAACCCAGAATATACCTTCCAAACCACATAACTTTAGTGTCTTCACTATTTAATATAAAAGTTAGGACACTGTTTACTTTGTAGGTCAACACATTTGAAAGGTAGAGCTGTCCTTGGATGAGAACTAGCTAACTTTTGAAAGTTAGCATGAAAGGGAACATAATAGCTAAATCCAAAACAGAACAAGTGTGTTCATCTTACAACTTTCATAATCACTTACGTATTTTTTGCCTGACCATCTTGAAAGCACATTTGCCCGACAAGAGCAGCAGACTGGTCACCCAAGCACTGGAAAGAGAGGGTTGGTTTGTTTAGCTAATGTCTATACATCAATCACATGCATGAAAAATGAACATGAACAGATGTATTTAACTATAATCTATTAGGAGTATGCTGGTAAGTGAAAGTGAGGACACATCTATACAGACAACCTGTGCTTTTTGCTACTCTTTCCTTTGTAAGAACTGCAAATTAAATGTTTTGTGCTACTTATGCTAAACAATTTAAAGAAATGAAGATTAGAATTTGCTAACTTTATGCATGTTGCATTAGAAAAAGCTGAGAATCTCTCCAGAATATCTGGATTGTGTATATACTGAACTCCTTTGGTATAGAATTATAGAACAGTTTAGGTTGGAAGGGACCTCAAAGATCATCCAGTTCCAATCCCCCGCCATAGGCAGGGACACTTCCCACCAGAACAGGTTCCTCAAGGCCTCATCCAACCTGGCCTTGAACACCTCCAGGGAGGGAGCATCCACAACCTCCGTGGGCAACATGTGCCAGTGTTTCACCACCCTCACTGTAAAGAACTTCTTCCTAACATCCAGTTTAAATCTCCCCTCTGCCAGTTTAAACCTATCAGTTCTCATCCTGTCATTACATGACCTTGTAAATAGTCCCTCCCCAGGCTTCCTATAGGCCCCCTTCAGGCACTTGAAGGCAACCACAAGGTCTCCTGGAAGCCTTCTCTTCTCCAGCCTAAAAAAGCCCCAACTCTTGTAGTCTGTCCTCATAGGAGAGGTGCTCCAGCCCTCTGAGCATCTTCATGGGCTTCCTCTGCCCTCACTCCAACAATATATAAACCAGAGCTTGCTTCCATTTTGTGATAATACTCATTTACTCAGAGATCCTAAGTTTCCAGCAGGACTATGCATATGCATTAAAGCTGTGAGCTCTATTTCCACAGTTAGACCTTAAGTTAACAGTGAAGAATCCAGCCAATTCACCTTCAAAAGTTTACTTTATGTTTAACATGAAGTAAAAAAAAATCAGTTTAATTTCTAGCAGGATTCACTCATCTTAAAGCTTTTTTTCTAGCGGAGGTACATTCATGCAGTATGAGGCTCTCATGCCTGAATTTAGTTGAAGTAGGACTTACCCCAGAAATTGGTACACCTGTCAAAGCTCCAGATTTCTGTTTTGCAAAAAGAGAAAGAAAAACTTCAAATTAGCTTTCTATTATTTAAGGCAATGAAAAAGAAGCTATACTTGTAATGCTCAAAGAAAAACAAAGAAGAATCATATCAGTAGCATGGTCCAGCTCAGGTGCACGTTGGACTTCAACTTAATGCAGATCAAGCCTAAAATGGTAAAAAGTAGAGAGCAGGAAGTTTAAAAGTATATTTTATGATGCCTCAATAGTTCTTAACATAAATTTTATACAAAGCATAGCACACAGTGCAATCTGTGCAGTCAATGTCAAGTGTAAAATGCAGAAATGCAGAATGGCAGTGACTAGAAAAAAAAGTGATTGTGATGACACACTAAGCAAAGACAGATGCCTCACTTTAAGATGCAGCATTTAAAGTCTCACATAGATTTGATTCTAAAAACAACCACATTGTTTTTCAGTTGCATTCTTGCAATACAAGAAATTTATAGCCTCACAACTTTACTTCTTCCTTTAAGTTGGTTGTGAAAACACATTTTCAGTGAAGCCATGCAAGTGCATTTCCAGTCTGATTCTTGTTTCTTTGATTTTTATTTTAACTGACTGTTAATTAAGTTGTATTTCACAACAATAGGATGAATATTTGTAGACAGCATGGTTCATTTTCTTATTTATAAAATGAGATAAAGAATGTATTTTTAATTTCAACATAACATTAAGAAATAAAGCAAAATCATACATCACAGTTACATTTTAGAAGCAACTTTGGCATGAAATCTATCTGTAGTATCTCAAATGTGGAAATACCTGCCAGATTTGTTGGTCTAGAAAGTGTGCTTTTAGCTAATCCTTAAACCAATGGAAATGCACAACTTCTGAACAGAATGGATAAGAAATAGGCTGTCAGCCTAATGGCAGCCTCTACTCACCAGGCTAGGACAGATTTTCTAGTCAGCAAAAGGAAGAAAGAAGAAAAAAATGGAAGGAAAGAGGAAGAGAAAAGTTCACATTTAAAGCTATTTTCTTTCAGTTTCCATTTATCTCATTCATTCAGTTTTAATACACCTCATGCTCATCTGACTTTCACAGTAATAGAAGTCAGCAATGACTTCTAGTGACATCATTAACAGGTCAATAAAAATACTTCCATTTCAGGCAAATTAGAGTTATATTTTAAATTAAAATTTCATCACTTGTCTTAATTACAAAATGCATCTCTGTTCTCAGTCAAAAATGGGGTAAACTAGTAGGAATAAGAATGTAAAATCACAACACTCACTTTATCTGATTCTGAAGCTAATAAATTAGATAGCATTGTATCAGAAGAGTTAATGCTGCATCAAAGTAAACTTGATGTTTCCTCCTCATGATAACAATTAACGATATACTCCTAAGTAATATTCAGAGCTGTACTGAAAAGCAGTAGTTTTTTACTGTTATGCAAATATATGCAACAAGAAAAGTTTATCTTTCAAAAAGAAGGCAACCTAAGGTGTCACTTGTGAATTTTCAGTTCACAGAAATCAACTGATTCTGTGGAAATAAGACATTACAGGTCTTGTCCAGTCTCCTTAGATTATGAAAGCTTCCATAGCAACTTTTCTTTTAATTCAACTGTACAAGAAGCAAATATTTTGTGCTCTAATAACAGCAATCTCATTCTTTTAATCTACTGATTTCTAAATCAGTAAGTAACTGTAATAAAAAGTCAATTTTCCAATTCTTATCAAAAAGTTCTCATATGTCAATTTCTCTATTTGACACTTAAAAGAGAAAATAATGAATATGCGACTTCATATAATATTATACAGCAGTAGATAATGACATCCTAATCATAAATCAAACAATGCTGGTCTAGAAAAAGCCATTAGTCATAATCTATGGAAATTCTGTCAAATCTGTATTGATACAGTTAGAGTTTTGCAAGATTAACTTCACATACAGAAAAGAAAACATACCATCAGACCATATATCTCAGAGGAGCTTCGTACTTTGGGAAGTATTTCCATAGGAATATCAAAGAACCTAAACACAGGACAGAATAATTGATATACATATGGTCATTATTAAAATAGAAAGCATATTGCATTTATTTTCTTAACTAGATTTAAGCTGTTAAGAAAAAAAGTGCCAAAGGAACTTTGAGGGTTCAATCGATCACTTTGTGTTTTCCCATTTGTTACAATACATGACACATGATTTTGGAATAAGCCAGCATATATTTTAGTGTTTTGAAGACATGTGGGAAGTCATTCCTCTTCCAACAATATCTTTGCAATATTACTATTAATGAATTTAAATTGAAAATAGAAACATTATCACTTTAACTGCCTTAAAGTTTTGATTAAGGAATAAAAAAGCAATCAAATGTTTCCCTGTACCATTCTTCCACCTACAGAAAAATCAGCTACTTCTAATTAATCCATATAGCTATAATTGATTACTTGTTTACTAATGTTAACAGTAAATACAATGGTAATAGATAATAGATTCTTACTATTAAATTAGTTTCTTCACACATGACTCACTGAATCTATTTAAATATACCATGAATAAATATTAATGAAAAACTGAGCTTACTGGCAGAGCTCAGGATCCCATTCCAAGGAATGAATGTTGAACAACATTGTTCTACTGGCATTGGTTACATCTGTACAGTGAACACCTCCATTCTTTCCACCTGTCAAACTCTGAACAAAAAAAATTATCAACAGTAGTCTCCAAGAAAAAAACAAACAAAATGGGCTTACTTAAAATCTAAATTCAAAAAGCTTTCAGCTTGTGACTGGAATGTGTGATATTTCCACAACAAGTAAATAGGCAGGCTAGTTACAGTGGAACAAAGGCATGAGAGAGAGATTAAGAACCCAACAGTACCTCCTGGATTCTCATAGTGCAAAGGTGGCTAATACACATTTCTAAAGTCCATGAAAGGTTTTTCTAAAAGCATGAGCAAAATCTTCCAACAACCTGCACTTGCAGGTTGCAGCATCTACAAAAAGTATAGTGATACAATGACAGTAAAAGCTTTCTTTGTAAGGATCTTTAACTTGTACATCATTCTCTTACATACATTCTCCCAGGCATACAGTGACAGAACAAAAGGACACAGGCACTTAGTGCCATGGTTTAGTTGACTGGATAGGGCTGGGGGATAGGTTGGACTGGGTGATCTTGGAGGTCTCTTCCAACCTGGTTGATTCTATGATTCTATGATTTTAAGCTGTGCCAGGGCAGGTTTAGGCTGGACGTTAGGAAGAAGTTCTTCACAGAAAGAGAGATTGGCATTGGAATGGGCTGCTCGGGGAGGTGGTGAAGTCACTGTCCCTGGAGGTTGTTTAAAAGGAGACTGGATGAGGCACTTAGTGCCATGGTTTAGTTAATTAGAAGGGTTAGGTGATAGGGTGGACTGCATGATCTTAGAGGTCTTTTCCAACCTGGTTGACTCTGTGATTCTGATTCTGTGACCACTGTGTGATCAGTGGGTATTATGTGCCACAGTCCTTTGCACAGGAATTTGTATGAAATGGAAATTAAATTCAGAAAGAGTGAGAATAAGCTCACAAATACATACCCATATAAGCCACGAATCAATAGTCCCAAACATAGCTCTTCCCTCATCAACTGCATGCTTAATCTCTTCCACATTATCCAAAAGCCATCGGAGTTTCACTGCACTAAAGTAAGTGCTAAGTGGAAGACCAGTCTTAAACTGTAAAATAAAAGAAGTATTTCAAACACCAGGGAAGTATCTTTGCCATGCATACACTAGTTCTAGATAAAAATGGTGTTAGTAAGGGAAAACTGAAGAATCAAAACTCAGAGAAATGACACAAACTTGTTATTTAAACAAGTGCTAAGCATACAGTGCACAAGTCTGAACACACAAAAAACAAATGACCAGTGCTTGAATGGACAAAGATCAAAGCTGATCTAAACACAGGTCAAAGACCATCAACATGAAAACAGTCTGTTTGCAGAAGTCCTGCCTTATCTAGGCTATCTCCATATGACTACACAGTAAGCAATGACAACAAAAATGAGTAGTAAAACACAATGTGGAATTTGTATTCTACTAGAACCTAAACACATTCTGTATTCTACTAGAACTTAAAAATCAAAAAGGGTGATATGTTTTTGGCATTCATTTCCCACCTATGAAAAGCCAAACAATGACAATATAAATCAAAGAACTATGACACTTCCTTTGCAAACATTTCTTTTCCAATTTTTATGTATGTATTAATATTTAAAAAGCATGGAGTTGCTCTTTATAAACTACCTCTCCATTTCTCAGATTGGTTGCAATTAACTTCAATATGAAGGTGTAAATTGAGAGAGGTTTACACATTTCATATCAATAAATTATTTTCCATAAAGTGTTTTTCTTACTTAATTTTTGTGTGTGACAGTTACTTATCATTGGATAGACAGCACATGATCTAGTCTCAGCAATGATTTCTCATTTAACTTCTCTAGCTGATGTATATAAGGAGTCCTAACCATATCATTTGGGAAAACAAACATTTCCTAGTTTCAGATTACAATTTTTTTTGTATTATTTGATAAGGTAGGGAGGGACTGGGAGCCACAACTGACTTCATTTTGATTTGGGGAATTTAAATCACACATATCCAAAACCACTATATACTACAGCAATAACTGTTTAGCTCTTTAAATATTCTGGAATATCTTTTACCTTAAAAAAGGTTTTGTTTTTTCCTGGAATTCTTTTAAGAAGCCGTTCAACTGTTGACTGGGTTCTCAGGTCAAGCCATACTAAGAACATGAATAAAATTAACTGATCAACTGATTGAATACATGAAAAGTGATATGTACAAGCTTCTTTTACAAAACTAGAGTCTTGCCAGTAATTTTTTTTTAGCTTTTTGCATAGCTGAAAGAATATTGACATTGTATTTTAAATGCACTAATGTAAAACATAAAAATGGTTAAATAAACTCATTTGATTTAGAAGAGCAAACAATTTGAGAAACCAAACAGTACTTCCCATGTAATAGTATATATATCATTTTCTCTGTCAGAGACTAATCCTACTTTGTTTAGAGCAGATGACTGTCATTAAACTAAGGGGTTAAAACAAATGGCAGGTTGATTATTTACTCATCCTATGAAAACTTTGAACTAAAGTGCTGTCAGAGTTATCAAGGTAGTTGAGTTTAAGATAAATTTGTTAACAACATGTATTTGAGTATAGAACAGGCCTGGATTTTCAAGCGATACTATACTAAACTAAATCTGGTAGTTGACACCGCCTAAAAGAGCAAATATAGGTGATTACTGTTTCTCAGATGACATAATCTGAAAAGCATTTGGGTTGGGGCAATCCCTAGTACAAATACAGGCTGGGCAGTGACTGGCTGGAGAACAGCCTTCAGGACAGAGACTTGGGGGTGCTGGTGGATGAGAAGCTCAGCATGAGCCAGCAGTGTGCACTTGCAGCCCAGAGGGCCAACCAGATCCTGGGCTGCATCAGGAAAAGTGTGGCCAGAAGGTCGAGGGAGGTGATTCTCCCTCTGTACTCCACTCTGGTGAGACCCCATCTGGAGTACTGCATCCAGTTCTGGAGTCCCTATTACAAGAAGGATGTGGATGTGCTGAAGCGTGTCCAGAGAAGGGCCACTGGGTTGATCAGAGGGCTGGAGCAGCTCTGCTATGAGGACAGACTGAAAGAGTTGGGGCTGTTCAGTCTGGAGAAGAGGAAGCTCCGAGGTGACCTTCTTGTGGCCTTTCAATTTCTGAAGGGGGCCTACAAAAAAGCTGGGAAGGACTTTTCAGGTTATCTGGGAGTGACAGGACTAGGGGGAATGGAGCAAAGCTGGAGATGGGTAGGTTCAGGCTGGCCATGAGGAGGAAGTTCTTCACCGTGAGAGTGGTGAGAGGCTGGAATGGGTTGCCCAGGGAGGTGGTTGAGGCCCTGGCCGTGGAGGTGTTTAAGGCCAGGCTGGATGGGGCTGTGGGCAGCCTGCTCTAGGGTAGGGTGTCCCTGCCCATGGCAGGGGGGTTGGAACTAGATGACTCTTGTGGTCCCTTCCAACCCTGACTGATTCTATGATTCTATAAAGTAAAATCATTAAGAATTCTTTAAGTCTACTTATCACATTTTCCCTTTAAAGTTAAATCAAAAGCATCTTGAAAATTTAGTAACAACCTTCACTTAAAAAAAAATGATGGCGTGTAAGTCAAATATTCATTACATGCTAGGGGTGCAAAAACACCTCAAGAACACTGGGTTTTGTTAAAATCCCATTAATCAATTTATTAACTAATAAGTAATAACCACTTGTCATTGTGAAGAACTTCTTCCTTATGTCTAACTTAAATCTATGCTGCTCTGGATCTGCACAGGAAACTAGGAAAGCATTTTTCTACAACACATTTTATAATATTCCATATTCAGAAAGTATAATAGTTACCAATGGCATTATAAAGAGGTTCTCCAGTTGTCTTGTCCCAAACCACTGTTGTTTCTCTCTGATTGCTGACTCCAATGGCTTCAGGACAAAATAGAAAGAAGTATCCTTTTCAGAAGGTTTGTTTTCCCCTTTTGTGGGGTGAGGGAAGGAAAGGAGAAGTGGAGAGGAGGGAGGAACAGGTAAGGAGGAGAGGAAAGTAAATGGGAAATAAAAACTTCCATATGTTTCATTTTATAGTCTAGAAATACTATTTTTAAAAACCTATCCTTCAACTTCTGCTGATTAACCTATATGGTGTGATTTCTTTTTCCCTAATACTGAGACAGCACAGACAGAAAGGAAATTTTCCAGTAAGGCCTAATTTAAAAATTCAGAATTTCTTTATTTATCACTTGTCTCTGGGATTAGGTTAACTCTACTTTGTAGATTCTGTGTTGTTAATATACATGAAGGACTTCATTATTTCTCCCAAACAAACTGCTCTCAATTCCAAGTCCACATTTTAATTGAGCCCAGCACATGCTGCTGTCTATTTGTTGACTTAAAACCTAGAGAATCTGACTTGCTCAACCATAAGTATGTCAGTACTAGGAATACCTTTTATGTTAGTGATGGGATGCTGCTATCTATTTGTTGACTTAAAAACTAGAGAATCTGACTTGCTCAACCATAAGTATGTCAGTACTAGGAATACCTTTTATGTTAGTGATGGGTATGTTCAGTTGTTGAAGTTTCTCGCACGTCCTTTCCACGCATTCATGGACAGACTTTAATATTTCCTTTGGATCTTGCTCCACCCATCTTTAATAATAAACAGCAAAGGCAAAAAAAAAATACATTTAGGAAATAAAAATAATTATAGTCTGAAAACCCAGCTAAGCATTTTCTATCCAATCACACCTACACATTATGTTTTACGTATCTAGAAAGAGTGTAATGAATTCCAAACCTTTAAGACAGTAAGATGTATTTTCACAACAAAACCATCTGCAGAAAACAAAGAATTTTGGTTTGTTTTATTCAATATAGAGGATTCAGGCAACAAGTGTAGATCAGTTGGGGAAACAAACAAACAAAAACCACCTCAGAGAACAAATCAAGGAATTTCTATGGACTAAGCTGAAGACTATGACAAAATTGTACAAATAACCAGCTTTACCACTTCAAGTGGCAGTTTCATTTAAACTTTAAGTCTTTAATCTTTTAAGTCTCATTTAAACTTTAGTTTTAAACTTTAGAGTTAGAAATTCAAACATTTTCATGAGTAATCAAATACTAAATAGTTTATATAACTTGGGAGTAAATACTGGACACCCAGTGTGAGTTTTATGCCATTTTCCCTACCTTGCAGGTTTTTTTACACAGGGTGTTAATTATTATTAACAAACTTCAGTTTTGATAATTCATAGATAAAACCACTTAAGCTCTATCAAAATGTACAAATAAAAAACCACAGAGAAATCATACCCTTCTCTAGGGAATTTCTGTTGTATCTCAACTTGATGGTGACTCAAGAGCTCTGCTGTCTTTGCATTAAAAACCTGCAAATGAATTACAAAATGGATTTTTTAATGAACACAGACATTTAAATAACAATACATTAACATTTTTTCTTTTGGAAAAAAAAAAAAAACCCATGGTGCCATGATAATGAAAGTTGTTTTCTGTCATCAACTCAAATATCCATAGAATTTGGGTTCAGATAAATTGGGGTTTTTTTTGTGATTAAGGTAAGCTTTGCTGTTAATTATAACTTCTTTTTTTTCCCTTCAACAGCTTAGGAAAGAACCACATATTTTATTATGGAGGTTGTAGAAATTAAAGTAATGATGCATTTTGGCACATACCTCTCAGTAAAGTACCCACTGCTGGCCATTCTTTAGTTATTAGTTAAGTCACATCTTTTCTTGGGTTATCTCACTTTTAGGAAGAGTGATTTTAAGAGGCAATGACAAGTTTAGAAATCACAAAGGACCAAACTGAGAAGAAAATAAAAAACATCTAGGGAAAACCCAGAATGTTTCAAAACAAACTACAAATGCAGACCTCACTGCAGCAACACAAGGCATTAAGAAAGAGAAGCAGGTGCAAAAGAAAAAGTTACTTAACAAACATTCTAGTCGTCTACTAGAATCATAGAACAATTGAAAGGGCCTTGAGAGATTTTTAATATAACCTCCTGCTCAAAGCATAGTGAGGCTCTGAGTTCAGATCAGCTTGCTCAAGGACTTTTTCGAGGTAGTTCCTGAAAACCTCCAAGAATGGGAATAGCACAACCTCTCTGAAAAATACCAGAAAGATTTTTTTCCCCTTCACTGCCAAGAAAAGAAGTCTTTAAAAGGTCTGTGTTCAGCCTTTCCTATTATCTATACAAAAGATTACACAGAAGAAGTACGACTGCATTCTTTTTTACCATATTTCCTTATCTGTTGTTTCATTCACCAGCTCATGCTTGACAGGAAGCTATGCTAACAGGGTAAGCTTTGCCAGTACTAGAAATATGGATAGAACTAGTATCATGTGATATGGGTTTTAAAATGCTATGTATCATAGTTAATAGGAGAGGTTAAGCTTTGCATATATGTATCAATAATTTTTTACTTGAAAAAAAAAAAGCAGTTTATCAGTAGTGGTGATATGGTGAGCTCTAGGTGAGCACTTAGATTTGCTGATCTCAAAGATCTCTTCCAATCTCAACAGATGGCTGCCAAAAGTATAGTAACATTTACTAAGTTTTAAAAATAAAGAGAGATAGTTGTGTTTTTTTATTATTATTGAATTGGTATGTATCTGACCTACTAACAATGTTAAATATAAGTTGGTAATCATTCACCATTAATCACTCAGTATTCCTTGAAATAGAAGAAAGAGCACCAAGGATTCCTACTGTCATCAGGAAATAAATACAGATTCAATTACACAAAGTCATTCATTGAACCTGGAGTGTGTGACCCACAGATAATAAAAGGTGAAGCTTTAGCACAGCAAGGCCTTTTGCCTCCCTCTGAGGAAGCTGTTCCAAGAGACATAAATCCTCAAGAGAAGCAACAACACTACAGATGCACAGATTTTTTTTTCATGTCCATAGAAAAGAACTAGGAAAACACGATCTCCTACTCCATCACAAACACAACTGCAAGCTTCTGACATCCTCAACAAAAGCAGCAGACACTCCCTGTACCTCGGGGCCAGGGATTAAAAAGTTTCAGTGAAACAGTACTATGTTCTACAGTGATAAATAGAATTCTGATACAGTAAAGGATTCAAAATATAAATGAGTCATTACATTTAAAGCTGGAAGATGATAAAAAAATGGGGGAATGCATAGGAGAAATGGCATCTTCCTCTCTCCCCTGCCTCCCCCCATCAAAACAACCCAACAAGCCAACCTGTTGCCAAAAAAACCCCTGTGCTTTCCATGTTTCTCTCTGACAATGGAGAGACAGAAATAGGTGACAGAAAGCATGAGTAATTCAGATAATGTCAATATAATCCTGTTGAAACAGGTTTGAAGTTTACTTGTCACTCCTTTCCTTTCATATTCATTGAGAACTGGTTCCAGTTTCTGATACTGATCTCTCACTTTTTGTAAGGGGAAAAGAAAGTCAAACTGAAACAGCTACAGCTTTTCAGGCAAGTTAAGCTCGACGCTGGAGTGCTGAAATTGCATTGAAATCAACCCATTTGGGAGAAAGATAGCAGATAAACAATTCTACCTTTAGCATTAACTACTACTAGCAGGCAGTTAGAATTTATGAATAAGCACAGTTTAACAAGTTTCTGAGAAATCATCTTGCTTAGAAGGCTCCTGATGAAGACACCTCTCTCCCTCCACAAGGAGGGAATAAAAAGCAAACCTACAATGTATTTTAAGTGAAAAAAGATGAAAGCTAGGGAAAAAATAAACCATTTGGAATATTTTTAACCCTTCTTCTATACTATACAATCGAGATTTGCCTTTTCTCAAGAGGTCGTATTCCTAAACCCAGCCTTTATTTACTAAAACAAATGGTTTGACTATGATATAGCTTCATATAAATGGTTCTTCTGGAAATTAAGGAAAGAAAGAAAGAAAGAAAGAAAGAAAGAAAGAAAGAAAGAAAGAAAGAAAGAAAGAAAGAAAGAAAGAAAGAAAGAAAGAAAGAAAGAAAGAAAGAAAGAAAGAAAGAAAGAAAGAAAGAAAGAAAGAAAGGAAGAAAGGAAGAAAGAAATATTCCACTGAGGTAGAAAAAAAAAGTTGGCTGTAGTTGACTGACAAACCTAGAATTTTTAGTACTGTGTATGTACTTCACTGCATAAGTACTGAATATTTAGATTCTTGCTGTTTCTGATAAAATGTCAGAAAGACTTTGCCCAGCAAATTCCTTCCAAGAGATCAGGTACTGGTTCAGTTGGTCAATAGCAAAAGTAGCTACAGTGGATTTTGATTATATGATTCTTGAGCAGAATAAAATGGAGCATGAAAGAGACAAGTATTTGATGAAAATACCTAGCAAAACATCTAAAACATAATTTAGACATCTGGGTACACTTCTTTAACCCACTCAATTTATTTTCTTGTTTGATATCTCTAACAAAATGAGCCTTAAACAATTGCACTGGTACTTAGAGCACTGTGGTCTCCCTGGTAACTCTCCATCTGTAATGCAGATTCATCCAAACAGCAGAAATGTTGAGATCTCAAACCAATTCAGTTTATTTTGCAAAAGCAATGAGTTTAGCAAAGCAAAGACCCAAATTAGAGTCCCTGGAGGTTAAAACTACAGTATAAGCTAAAACTTACTGTGTATTTCATGTGAGAGACAAGGATAATTAAGGATTGACAAGAACAGAAATGCACCTAAGTTCTGGTGTTTCTTTATTGTCTGTGCTCATACAGTCTCATTCATGTAAGTAAAATCTCTCAGAATTTTTGTCCACACAGAGAATAATTAATTCTGGGAAAAAAGTCTCTAGAGGTCGTCTTGCTAAAGCCACTGCTCAGGTAAGCTTAGATATGAAGTTAGACCTCTTGTTCTGAGCCTTGTCTAGTCAGTGTTGGTTATCTGCAAGGATAAACATTTGACAGGCTTTCCAGGCCCCTGACCCAGAGCCTCTCAGAGTGAAACATTTCCTCCATACATCTATTTGAAATTTCCCTTGCTGCAACTTGTGCTCATTGACTGTTGCCTTTTTCTGCACACACCTGAGTAAAGGCTGGCTCTGTCTTCTCTGCAAACTGTGGCTAGATAGGTGAAGATGCACCCTTGGACTTCCCTGTGATCAGCCAATACCTGCTCTCCCAACCTCTCCTTGCCTTGAGCTGCTGCTGCACAGTGAATATCTCGGTGATCCTCTGCTGGAAAAACTCCAATTCTTCAGACTCTTTCTTTCTCTATGAGGACTAAAACCAGACACACAGTTCTGCCTTCTAAGTGCCACATAGGTGACAGTAATTACTTCCTTTGATCTGCAGTCTGCACTTCTCTTAAAGCAGTTGAGCTTCACCACCACAAGGACACACTGCTCACTTGTATTCAACTTGCTGTCCAGCAGGAATTTGGCTCCTTTTTTCACCAAGCTGCTTCTTGGCCTTCTGTCTCGAGATAAACTTTGCTGAACTTCATGCAGCTTCAGACATGCCCCTTTCCAACTGGAATTCAAGTCAAATCTTCCCTGTGGCTTGTGGCCACATATGAACTTGAGAGGGCATGTCAACAACCTCAAGGCTGTTGATGAAAATACTATGGGGTATCAGCCCTTACTATGGTCTGCTGTGGGACACCACTTGCAAACTGGCCATCTCTAACTGTAACCCAGAAATCTTTAACATGGTCAAAATCGTGTCTTCAGTATCAAGCTAGATAGCAGCTGCACTATACTACTGAATAGATATGTGCAAAGTAACCAGCATTTTGATTTTGACTGGTGACTTGGTGAAGATGAAAACTTTGGAAGCACTAGAGGAAAAAAACGTGTAGAGATTAGTGAGAAAGGTATAAAAAACAACTAACATAGTAAAAGATCAAGAGCTAATAAAACTGCCAAAGATACCACTGTGCAAAAAAGACCACATTACATATTGGATTAAACTATTTTGGAGCAAAGTCTCCCTTCTAAGTGTGGCAATCTCTTTCCAGCAGAGAATTCTCCAGAAAGATATGTTGTTATCTGAATGATGTGCATTGTAGCAGATCCCTACACTTTGCCCTCTTCTTTCCCCTGACACCATGTTATGATTTAATTTGGTGATGAGTCTGTCCTTTCCACTCAAATCCACATAACTTTGCTACAACAGTGGTTTGTCCACAGTGACAAATTTGAGATGATGCTATTTCAAAATTGATTGAATGAAACTGAGAAGGATATATGAAGAATTTAAAAGAGTGACAGGCACAATATACTTTAAAAAATGTAAGGGAAGACTTATGGCCTTTTACTTATGTGTGAGAGAACCTGAATCCTCAGAGGCAACATACCCCAAGGTGAAAGAAAAAAAACCCTGACTGTACACAAACCACTGCTGAATCAATCTAGTGTAAAAAAATTCCTTGTTAGAAGAACTTGTAGGAATACCTGTATAAATAAGAGCTTGAATATAAATTTAAAGCTTTCAGTATCACTTTTCAGTTCTAGTACTGTCATTCTTTTGGGCTAAGAAAAAAAGGTAACTTGGGGCACATGTAAAGCTGATAAAATTTATCTCCAGGTATTACAAGGAAGTTTTCCAAGTTCTTTTCCAAAAAGGATTCCAGACTTGCACTCCAAGTTGCCCGCTGGTGTCATTTGTCAGTTTGGAGTTTCTCTCCGCCCCCAGATCTGTGTTTTGTCATCTGACAATCCCATGAAGGTCGTGATCTTGAGTAATAATGGTAACACAGGTCAAGAAGATATTCTAGTCTACTGCTTCATGAAAGAAAATGCCACATGGGGGAAGCATTGAAAACAAAACAAAAAAACCCACTCAACCAACCAAAAAAACCCAACCCAAACCAACCAAAAGCCAACAAGGGCAAACCCAAGCATTCATCTTTCTAGTTCAACACTGCATGTTTGATATATTTTTTTATCTAGTCATTATCTCTACTTCCATGGAGGAAATTATGACTGGGGTCTAAGTCAAATTACCCTAAGTTACTGATTAGGTGATAGTACATTTGCAAGCAGGAAGTCTATATAGTACGTTTCACATATAATAATAACATTGGTTAATGTGTATTGCATATTAATATATTATTCATCCCAACCTTAAAGAAACTATCTCTTAAAGTTTACAGGTTCAGTCGTCCTACAGTGTGCAGGATGCACTGTCACTAGAGTTGTAGCATCTGGCACTGTAGCAGCTACTCCAACAGGCCACTGTAGCTTTTCGAAAGGAACACAGCAGTCATTGCCGCGTCTGAACAGCAGCTAAGCACAGTTACTGAACTCAAACGGATCTATTTCTCTAGTGCCTGAGCATCCTATCAATTTTATTTCATTCAGGGCGAGACTATCGACAGAATAAAGCAGCTCGAAGCAGTTGGATTTTGCAGCCTTTGCAATTATAAATCCTGTTCCTTTGAGGTCGGGCAGGTACTGCTGGTGTCGCGACGCGACCAGCCCCCTCCGTTCTCTGCGGGACACGCAAAGGTTGCTCGCCTCTAAGCGCGGTGACAAGGCGAACAGATGATGACCCGGGGACATCGCCGGTGGGCCGGCGGCTCCGCCACTCCCGCGTCCTCTGGCGTCTCCGTCTCCCCGCGACGCCAAAGCCACGGCCTGCCGAGGAGCGGAGGGATGCCGGCACCGGGCGAGACACAGGAGACGGGACAGCGGCAACACGGCCCTGCGAGGCCGCTCCCCCTGCCCTTCCCCAAGGACACAGCAGAGGCCGAAAAGACCCCGCGAAGATGCGGGAGAGGGAAGAAGAGGGAAGGAGTGGAAACAAGAGGAGTCAGCTGCTTCCTTAGGCCGCGGGGCCGCCGTCTGTCCCCGCACGACTCAGCGCCCGGTGCCGCCCCACGCCCCACGATAGGCTCACCAGGAAACGAGTGGAACTGGTGCCTTGATCGATGGAGCCCACCAGCGGTGCCAGCACCATCCGGTCTGACGCGGCCATGAGCCCGCTCCGCCGCCCGCTCCGCTGCCCGCCGGGCTCCCTCAGCGCTCGCTCCCCGAGCCAGCGGCTAACGGCCGCACCGACAGCGTCCCGGCGGCTCGCGGCCAGCCGCGCGTGGCTGCCGGGGGGAAGCCGGCGGGGGGCGGGGCGGGGGCGCTGCCGCGCGCGTTGTCACACCGCAGCCAACCAGCGCGCGGGGCGCGGCGGGGGCGGGGCGGGCTCGGGCGGCGCAGGAAGTGGACCAGCGCCGGGGAGGGGGGGAGCGAGAGCGCTGCGCGCATCACGTGACAGGTGGCGCGGCTCGCTAGGGACCCCGGGTGTCGCCCTAGCAGCCGGGGGAGCCGAGGGTGCGTGGGTGCTTTTGGCACGGGGAGAGCCGCTGCAGCGGGAAACCTGAGGCCTTTAATGAAGGAAGCCCGTGTAGTTTGGCGGCAGGCTTCCGAGGGCTGTGCGAGGGTCCCAGGGGAACCTGCTGGGCGAGGTCCTGGGGTTGTTTGTATCTTGCGGCGTCGTCCCCCGAGGCGAAGTCTGTTTCTTTTGCAGTCTGTGGACGGGGGAGTGCAGAGTGCCCCATCGAAAAGCCTTGATGGCTTTCCCAGTCGGGCATGGGGTGCTGCCGCTTTGAGGACAGATCCAGCCGCAGAGGGCGAGGAGCTGCCAAGCTGGAGTGTCCTTTGGAGTTTTTATGTCCAGAGTGAATATTGCCGAGGAAGCATCCAAAGCTGCCTCCGTTGCCATGGTATTGGCCAAAAAAAACCCCCAGTTAGTGGCCCCAAAGGAAACAGTTTAATTTTTCAATGCTCTGTTCTGCGTCAAACAAAATTACAAAGTAACCTGAGAAAATAAACATCTTGACCTCCCTTCTTGTGTGTTGGTAACTAGTGCTTCAAGAAAAACTGCTGGTGTTGCAAGACCCGTGGCAGGATTGCAAACATTAATAATGCTGACTAAAGCAAACGAGGAGTTAGTTACCCACTGGCATGTTGCCAGCAAGTCAGCCCCCACAGACGCCATCGAATTGATTTGTTGGAACTCCCCGCTGGTGGTAGTTGCCCAAACGCTTAGGGTTTTGTCATTGTTGCTGCCTGCTAATCGAAATCTGGTTGATGCCACTTGGTAATGTTCTGAGTGACAGCCAACGCTTCTGACATGCTCTCCTGCAGCTGGCATCTGGGAGCCTTGGTTGGGATGTGAACAGCATCGTCTGCTAATGCGTAGTAGCAAAGGATTTCGTTGCAGCCTGTAATTGCCAAGTTTGCAATGATACAAATACAGTTTAGTAATAAGATCCATATTTACAAGAGTGAGACTAATAAAATACTGGAACCACTTGTTAAGCATTATGAAAGAATCTCCGTCATTCTAAAGTGTGATAACCAAAAGTGTTTTTTCTTAGAATTTAAGCTGTAGTGTGAAGATCAGTTTGCTCAAGGATGTGCTCCAACTCATAAGGAAGGATCCACAGCAGGTCATACTACTAGAAGGTTCTAACAATCCCTCCCAGCTTTGCAGAAGAGACACCCCCTTTGCATCCATTAATGGTCACAGCATTAGCAGTTAGCTTCTACTCTAAAGCCACTTGCAACAACTGCAGTTGACTTTAGAAGTTTATGTAAACTTACAGCATCTCTATGCAGATTACCCATCCAAGGAATTAATCTCATGAGATCATAGGTAAGTCTGAATTCATTAGTATGGTTGCTAGGAAAAGTGTGGAAATTGAGTTGTTTCTCTTGAGCCTTTCAAAAACTACCATATGGTGGTTTGAGCACATTTTGACTCAAAACATGATTATTTTCAGCAAAGGTGGAGCTCTCTCAGGATCCAAAAAGGGAGGAAGCAACACTGTAATTGCTATTTCTCTAAAACATATATGTAAAATTCATAAAGATCACCCAATTACAGGCTTTTTTCTAGGAGGCACAGACCTACTTGTGTATTTCCATAGACCAGGAACAGCAGAAGTGGCAAGGATAAATCTACACCATTTTTCAACCTGCAACAGATAAACCAAAAGAAAGGCAAACCAAGGGAGAAGAATTTTGTCTGAAACTAAAAAAATACAGTCAGTGTGAACAGCTTCTTCTTCCTACCTTGTACAACAGCGTGCTCTCCCTTCTTTTACATTTCCTTCCAGCCTTTGAAGAGAATATTTCTATTTATTTATTTATTTTTCCTCCTGGGATATTTATTATACAACACATAAGCATTACTGCTTGCAGAGGTATTAGTACAGATAATGGGCACTGTCCCAAGGAAGCTGCCTACAGGGGAAGGGAGGGTGGAGCTGTGGCCATAGCTTTTACAGTAAGATGGTGTGAGACCACACTGCCAAGATAGTTTTAAGGAAATGTAGCTTCCTTTAAAGCAAAGAGCTTTGGTATCTGTGTGGAACAATTTCTTCTGCTTCTGGCCCAGATCTCACTGAGGCAAGCCTGCACACTGCAGCCTCAGTTGTTAGCTATTCTGTTACCTCAGTGAAGAATATACACAATGGAAAAACATAATCAACTGGTATCTAACAAATACTAGTTGGGAGCTTTTTATGCATTCTTAGAATCATAGAATCATAGAATCAACCAGGTTGGAAGAGACCTCCAAGATCATCCAGTCCAACCTATCACCCTGCCCTATCCAATCAACTAGACCATGGCACTAAGTGCCTCATCCAGTCTTTTCTTGAAGACCCCCAGGGACGGTGCCTCCACCACCTCCCTGGGCAGCCCATTCCAATGGGAAATCACTCTCTCTGTGAAGAACTTCCTCCTAATATCCAGCCTATACCTACCCTGGCACAATTTGAGACTGTGTCCCCTTGTTCTATTGCTGGTTGCCTGGGAGAAGGAAAAATGTTGGAAGTTAGATATGCTTGCTATAACAGTCTCAAGCCTGGCAGGTATCATGGAGGCTTCCATTTATTTTGGAGAACTTAATTACAACAAAAGTGAATTTGATTCCTTAGAATACCTACATTTATGAAGATGGTGCTTGTTTTCAGCTGCCTGTGCCATGTGGATTCCTGCAAATGGTGCTCCTG
Source organism: Pogoniulus pusillus (assembly GCF_015220805.1). Lineage (NCBI taxonomy): Eukaryota > Metazoa > Chordata > Aves > Piciformes > Lybiidae > Pogoniulus > Pogoniulus pusillus. The sequence goes on from NC_087275.1 coordinate 27,769,823, forward strand.
TTCTATGTACAGCTTTTTGATCTCGTTTTCTGACTGAACTTGAATGGAAGTTTTCTCCACCTTTGAATATAACCCCATTGTATTTTTGAGGGTACTTTTAGTTAGTGAACACATTTGAGACACATTAAGCAGGTATATATTTACAATGCATTTTTAAGAGACAAGATAATTTGATACCTGAAGAACTATTTTTAGTAACAAATAAGCTCAGTTTGCTTTTGGTTTGTTCCTGGTTTGTTTTCTTTTGCATCTCAGCAGAGTAAAGGGATGTTGGTAATTATGTTCTGCTGTTTCTGGCTGCTTCTTTTATGTTGACCTCAAGTTAAGGACAGAGTGTGACTGTCATGCCACTCCAGGCACGTGATAGAGTGTGTATTAAAGAGTGGATGCCAGAGGTTCACGTATCTTTCCCTTCTGCCTCATCGTGACAGAGAAGACTCAGCAGTCAGACCCTGTGCTTGCTTACTGGTGTCTAACATTTGTGTTCCCTCAGGAACTGAAGGCAAACATTTTGAACTAGCCTGGAACAGGTGTAGGTTTAGAGAGCAGAGTGTGCCAGGGTGAGGAGTCACACTGTCACATGAACCCTTTTGCCTACTGGGAAGATGAGCGGTATGCGTGAGACTGCGTATGCCTGCACATGTGGGTAAATTCACTCACTCTCACTGGCTCAGGCAGCAAACAGATCATGACCTTGGCTGCCAGTGTCCTCACACAGCCCATCTGCAGCACCCGTACACAGGGAACCTTTTCACAGATCCAGAGGAACAAGATTAGAACGAACAACTCAGTGTTCTGTCTCCCAGGTTTGTTTTGGAAGGTGTCCATATGGAGTTACTGTCTCACAATTTGGCAAGAGCAGTTTTATTGTGGAGCCATGACTGCAGTGGTGCAATGAATGTGTTTTACTTCTGACCTGATATTAGACAATAGTTTTCCCTGAATGACATTTTATATTTAGAATCACTCCCGCGCTGTTCAAGCCCTGCGCAATCATTGTTGTCTTTCTGGTGGACAGAAATAAAACATGGATGAAATAAATTCCCATTTCAAAGACAGCCAAGTACTTAAGTACTTGTGTAAGCAAAAAAAAAAAAAAAAAAAAAAACCCAAAAACAAAACAAAACAAAAAGCAGTTAAGCCAATAAATCTTCGCATCAAAATGGAGAAAACAGGGAAAAAAAAGGCACAAATTTTATATAGATAATAGTAAACATTCTTGGGAATGAAAATCATAGAATCAACCAGGTTGGAAGAGACCTCCAAGATCATCCAGGCCAACCTAGCACCCAGCCCTATCCAGTCAACTAGACCATGGCACTAAGTGCCTCAGCCAGGCTTTTCTTGAACACCTCCGGGGAAGGTGCCTCCACCACCTCCCTGGGCAGCCCATTCCAATGCCAATCACTCTCTCTGACAACAACTTCCTCCTAACATCCAGCCTATACTTTCCCCAGCACAACTTGAGACTGTGTCCCCTTGTTCTATTGTTGGTTGCCTGCATGAAGAGGCCACCCCCTACCTGGCTACAATGTCCCTTCAGGTAGCTGTAGACAGCAATGAGGTCCCCCCTGAGCCTCCTCTTCTCTAGGCTAAACAACCTCAGCTCCCTCAGCCTCTCCTCTTAGGGTTTGTGTTCCAGGCCTCTCACCAGCTTTGTTGCCCTTCTCTGGACATGCTCCAGCACCTCAACATCTCTCTTGAATTGAGGGGCCCAGAACTGGACACAGCACTCAAGGTGTGGCCTGACCAGCGCTGGGTACAGGGGCAGAATAACCTCCCTTGTCCTACTGGCCACACTGTTCCTGATGCAGGCCAGGATGCCATTGGCTCTCTTGGCCACCTGGGCACACAGCTGGCTCATCTTCAGTTTACTATCTATCAGTACTCCCAGGTCCCTTTCCTCCTGGCTGCTTTCCAGCTACTCAGTCCCCAGCCTGTAGTGCTGCTTTGGGTTGTTGTGGCCAAAGTGCAGAACCCTGCACTTGGCCTTGTTAAATCAGTAATCAGATAAAAATTAAACATCAATAATTCAGAGAATTATAATATATATAAATATTCATCAGTGGCATAGTAGATAGTCCATGCTTCAAAATCCTTAACACTGAGATACTTAGCTTCTAGCTTCTGTACAAAAATAGGGCAACTTGCTGCAAAATTTACTTTTGAAGGAAAATGCATTTAGGAAAAGCATCAAAACTTGTGTCATAGCAGCTGTGTTTTGCTGTCTTGGTGGTGGTTTGGTTTTTCACTTATTTTTGTTGAATGAGTGGATATACTTCCTGCTCCAGAAACAGATGATAGAAATGATTCTCTTAGGCTGTTCTTTACTTCAGCTTTGAATTTAACAGAGGCAAGGCAGCTGCTGCTCATACAAGACATCCTTTTCACATGTATCATTTTTGCACAGGAGAGTGGATATTTCCAAAACCAAGCTTGAGTGAAATTGATGTGTATGAGAGTAGGATTAGAAAAAGAGGTGAGTTGCTCTAAATATTGCTATTTGACACTTTTGTCTCTAAATTCTAGCTCAGAACTGAAAATAAATGATACACTCCAGGCTCTGGTTTCCATATATGGTGAAGATACTAAAGAAGAAGCAATGGAATGATATGAGAGCAGTGGGAATGTCACTACTCTGGATTTAAACTAATTCTGTTAATTCTTTACTAATCTGAGCTCTAACATTATGCAGAAGAACTAAATCAAAGCAGAAAAAAGGAAAGTTTCAAGTGAGAGGTGCCATATGTCCACAGAGAGTACAGAAGGATAGTGTTTAATAAAACACACCATTAAATACATGTTCTTTTTGTATATATATATATTAAGATAAATATGTATTGATTATAGATTAGAAAATATATGCCTTACTTCCATTTTTCAGAGTCAGTTTGGTTGGTGCATGCTGAATTGTTCTGCAACACCCTCAGAACTGGCATTGGGAATTAATAAATCACAGAATAGTGTGGGGTGGAAGAGACCTCTGGAGATAATCTAGTCCAACCTCACTGCCAGAGCAGGATCACCCAGAGTAAATGACACAGCACACATCCAGGAGAGTTGGGAAGCCTTCAGAGAAGGAGACTCCACAGTATCTCTGTGCAACCTATTGCAGAACTCTGCCACCCTCAAAGGGAAATTATGTTTATGTGAATGCTCCTGTGTTCTGGTTTCTGTCCATGCCACTTGTCCTGCCACTGGACAGCAATGAGAAGAGTCTGACTCCATTCTCTTGACATTCACCTTTTAGCTATTGACCAGCACTGATAAGATCCTCTCTCAGTCTGCTCAGTCTCTCAGCCTCTTCAGGTAGATTCCTCTCAGCATCTCAGTGGCTCCTCACTGCACTCTCCCCAGTAGTTCCTTGTCTGTCCTTAACTGGGGAGCCCAGAATTTGCCATAGTGTTGAGAAATCATCCAGTAAAGCTGTTGTGTGCTCGAAAGCTGGCAGAACAGGGTAGTAGTGGCAGTGCTGGGGTGAGCAGCTGCACCAACAGCACGTCCCACGCTTCATCAGTTCCTTGTTAATATGATTTCAGGCGAGGGGGTTATTATTATATAGTGGTTATCATAATAATATATATATATATATATATTATTTCATAGTGGTCTGGTCATTTAGGTAATTAGATGGCCCTGGAATCCATGTATTTCATTTTTGTGTATGAACTTTGGAAGCTTTTGGTGCATTACCTCTACTCTCATGAAAGTGTAGTACATTTTTTTTTAGACATATGGAGAAAGGCTCAGAGCAGCTAAATTACTCTGTGGTTTTGTAGCAAGTCCTTAGCAGAGCAGAGGTAAAGAAGAGGTCCAAAGGCACTGCATTTCTTAGCCACTGCCTTTCTCAGGAATCAGTAATTGCACTCCTTTTGACCTCAGAGAGAACAGGACTGAATAACCTGGTAATAACCAGCAAAGGCAGAATTCCACAGGTTAAGCTGATCTAGCAGCACATGAATCCTAAAAGGTGATGATTTTACCACTGCTGTGCTGATCCCAGCTGTGCATTTTCTGCATATTGTGCAATGAGTCTGGGGTTTGCTGAATTTTTTTTTTGTGAGTTGTCTGAGCTCATTAATATGGCAGAAAACATACCCAGACCAGATAAAAGCGGGTTGTTTTCTGCCAAGCAGTTGAATTGACTCACTTACTGTAATGAGTGCCAGAGCTGGTGCAAAAGCAGAGCTTTCCACTGCTAGGAGCATGGGAAAGGTTAAGAATAAGTGGGAGATAATGTGGAGGAGACTGGGGACAGCCTGAAACATTCAGCCACTTACAACCCCTTAGATGGCCTCAGATGCTCAAAGGCCTTCAGTCTCTGTATCATCAAATCAAAAGTTAGCTATCTGTTGGGAAATTCTGGAGATAGGAGTGGTTAAGCTATTGTCATAAAGGCTGAATTGAGAATAACTTCAGTACATTGCTGCTTTCAGTGTTACGTCAGGAAAATAGCATCTCTTTCATAAAACTGATGGGAGGGCTCAGCTCTACAGAGGTCTTCTGGAGATTCTTTGTGCTCTTGTTATATCCTAAGAGAAAATGATGTTAGTTGCCAGTAGTTGGGGTTCTTTGGGCCTGAGAGATAATGTATGAGGTATAAGAAGAAAAGGTATAGAGGACAATTTCCATGAATCATAGAATCAACCAGGTTGGAAGAGACCTCCAAGATCATCCAGACCAACCTATCAACAAACACATCTCCAAGCAGAATCTGAAACAGTAAAAATACTTTAAGCAAACAATGGTCACCACCAGCACCATTTCCAACTGTTTAGCAGTTGTGTAGTGCTTCACAGCCTAGAGTGATTTAATAAGGAAGCTTTACAGGGTCATCCTATAGGTTTTGAGGATGGAGATAGTCCAGAGATCATTCTGAGGCACTGATCACAGAATCACAGAATTAACCAGATTGAAAAAGACCTCTGAGATCGTCAAGTCCAACCAATCACCTAACACCTTTTAATTGACTAAACCATATTTCAGTTGATGCCATCTGAGAGTTTCTTCTCTTTCTGCGCTTGACTTCTTGTGGTATTTTTCTCCATAGGTGTGCTCTGAAGTTTTGCTTGGTGATCCCAGAAAGAAATATATGCAATATCTTCCAAATTAATTTCAAAAGCAGTTCAATTCCTAGTTGAAAGACAGCAAAGCATCCTTTATGAAGTTTGAGAAGACTGGTGCTCATTTTGGTGTGCCCAGCGAACTCGTAGTAAAAGATATCAGGTTTATATCTCATCTAAGTCTACTCTCTTCTAGTTTAAAATCATGACCCCCTGTCCTGTCACAACAGACCCTGCTTAAAAAATGATTGTCCTCCTATTTCATATAGATTCCCTTTAAGTATTGAAAGGCTGGAGTAATGTTTCCTCACAGCCTTTTGCCATTTCAGTCTACCCAGCAGTGGTTCATTAACAGAAGGTACTCATGCATTCACATTGCAGCTACTTGCTACTAACTCCTGTCTAATTCCAGTAATGCTTTTGGTCTGTTATCAGACTAGCTTATTCACAGGCATTTTGTTCACACCAGGTTACAACACTCTTCTTCAAGATCAGAAGTTCCTTAGGGGCAGAGTTGAGAGCTGGGGTGAAAACCACTCCAGCTGCCTTGTTTAGGAGTCATATGTATGATAACATTACCTTCTAGATGCTGAGTTGATTCTCCTATGCAGTTTAATGAAATTCTGATGACTATGAAAGAGTTATTTGTCTGTATAGACACCTTATTGAGTTATTTGTCTGTATAGACACCTTATTGAGGCCATTAGACCACAAGATACTAGGGGCATAGATAAAATCATAAGATTAGACATTCAGATGATGAACATCAGTGTACCAGTGATAAAATTAATCATCTTATTACAGGAGTAGAAAAATTACCTTTCTGGTGACATTATAAGGTTATTATATTCCAACTACCTGAAGGGAGGCTGTAGCCAGGTGGGGGTTGGTCTCTTCTGCCAGGCAACCAACAATAGAACAAGGGGACACAGTCTCAAGTTGTGCTGGGGGAAGTATAGGCTGGATGTTAGGAGGAAGTTCTTGCCAGAGAGAGTGATTGGCACTGGAACGGGCTGCCCAGGGAGGTGGTGGAGTCACTGTTCCTGAAGGTGTTCAAGAAAAGCCTGGCTGAGGCACTTAGTGCCATGGCCTGGTTGATTGGCTAGAGCTGGGTGCTAGGTTGGACTGGCTGATCTTGGAGGTCTCTTCCAACCTGGTCGATTCTATGATTCTAAGATAAATTTATAGCTGGCTGTTCATTCTGTATGAGATTTTATTTGGGGGGGCGTATAATAATAATAGTACTTTAAATAAATTTCTTTGCTGACCTTAGCCCCATTTATGTGTTCACTTCTACCATATTATTTGAGACAGAGGATCAGCCTGAAGCAGCACACTGCTCGATTTCATTTCATATGCTATAGATGTAGTTGATTCTTTCTGTTCTGTACAGAAATATTTATCTGGCTAATGACCAAGATTTACTTGCACACTGAGCTGTGAGTACTTTAGGAAAATTCTTGCTCCCCCTGCAGTCAAAAAGAAGCTTTTGCAGTGAACATCAGAGAAAGCAGATGTGGGTCCTAAAATGCGTTTGGTGTTTGTGCGTGTCTGTTTGCTTTGTTTTCTCACTCCTTACTTAAGAAAGAAACTGGCTGAAAACCTTGACACCAAAATGCCTCTACTCTCTGTCAGCATCTTCCGTCAGCAAGATAAACAGTGAGTAAATACAAAGATCTACTTCCATGGTGTGCCTCGTACAAAGTTCTCAGATGATTTATGGTGGAGTGTGGCAATCTGATAAAACAAGAGGACAGAGTATGAGAAATCTCAGAGGCATCTGAGACATGGGGAAGCACAATTCTAATCAATTCATAATAATGTTTTGAGTTTTGAGATGCACTTTGAAAATAAATGGTATTAACATTTGGCCAGGAGGGTGGAGAATGCTGGAACAGGTTGCCCAGGGAGCTGGTTGGGGCCCCAGCCCTTGAAGATCTTTAAGGTGAGGCTTGACAGGGCTCTGGGCAATCTGATCTGGTTGAGGATGTTCCTGCTGACTGCAGAGGGGATGGGACTAGATGACCTTTGGAGGTCACAGTATCACAGTATCACAGTATCATCAGGGTTGGAAGAGACCTCACAGATCATCAAGTCCAACCCTTTACCACAGAGCTCAAGGCTAGACCATGGCACCAAGTGCCACATCCAACCTTGCCTTGAACAGCCCCAGGGATGGCGACTCCACCACCTCCCCGGGCAGCCCATTCCAGTGTCCAATGACTCTCTCAGGGAAGAACTTTCTCCTCACCTCCAGCCTAAATCTCCCCTGGCGTAGCTTGAGGCTGTGTCCTCTTGTTCTGGTGCTGGCCACCTGAGAGAAGAGAGCAACCTCCTCCTGGCCACAACCACCCTTCAGGTAGTTGTAGACAGCAATAAGGTCACCCCTGAGCCTTCTCTTCTCCAGGCTAACCAATCCCAGCTCCCTCAGCCTCTCCTCGTAGGGCTGTGCTCAAGGCCTCTCCCCAGCCTCGTCACCCTTCTCTGGACACGCTCAAGCATCTCAATGTCCCTTTTAAACTGGGGGGCCCAGAACTGAACACAGTACTCAAGGTGTGGTCTAACCAGTGCAGAGAAGAAAGGTGAGGAGCTCATTCCCCTGAATGTGTTGTGTCATAAGGTGACTGGTGTGTAGGTACTGTACTTGTCGCACAGTCGCTGCCTCTCTTCTGTTGGCTCAGGTTCAGAGACAATCCTGTTTATAACAAATTCCACTCATTCTATGCTTTTACAGTCAAAGCTCAGTTCATTTAATGCAGAAGGCAAAGAACAAGGAGCTGGAATGAGCAATTCAAAGCAGCAATTCAAGGTGGAGTATCCATTTCTTAGCATACTTTATATGTCTTATCTCACTAATGCAAAGCTCAAGAGGCTCAAACTCCTGCCTTCGTGCCTTCAAACACAAGCTGTGTCAGCCGCAGCAGATGAGTTCAACAGTTTTCTGGGTTGTGGGCCCGAGGACTGGCAAAGTGGGAAAAAATGTTAAAGGATGATTTCTTCCAGTCTGCAGGAAGAAGAACCTCTCAATTTTCAAACCATTTCAGAACAATTTGGTTTCTTAGAGGACAGGGCAAAATTTCCTCCTCTCTGTCTTGCAAAGACCCCTACCTGTTTTCAGGCTGGTGGTCAGTGCCTGAACAAACATTTCACTATTTAAGGGGTGCATTCAACCTCCTAACTAATAGTGTGACCAGTAGGACAAGGGAGGTTATTATTCCTTTGTACTCAACACTGGTCAGGCTGTACCTTGAGTACAGTCCAGTGCTTTGAGTTTGAATGAGTCCAACTGCCAGGTTCTGCACTTTGGCCACAACAACCCCAAGCAGTGCTACAGGCTGGGGACAGAGTGGCTGGAGAGCAGCCAGGAAGAAAGGGACCTGCGGGTACTGGTTGACAGCGACTGAACATGAGCCAGCAGTGTGCCCAGGTGGCTAAGAAGGCCAATGGTATCCTGGCCTGCATCAGGAATAGTGTGGCCAGCAGGACCAAGAAAGTCCTTCTGCCCCTGTACTCAGCACTGGTTCGGCCACACCTTGAGTACTGTGTCCAGTTCTGGGCCCCTCAATTCAAGAAAGATGTTGAGGTGCGTGAACATGTCCAGAGCAGGGCAACAAAGCTGGAGGGGGACTGGAGCACAGACCTGTGAGGAGAGGTCGAGGGAGCTGAGGGTATTCAGCCTGGAGGAGGCTCAGGGGTGACCTCATTGCTCTCCACCTGAAAGGAGGTTGTAGACAAATGGGGTTGGTCTCTTCTCCCAGGCGCCCAGTGACAGAATGAGAGGAGTCAGTCTCAAGCTGTGCCAGTGCAGGTTTAGGCTGGATGTTGGGAAGAAGTTCTTTACAGAAAGAGTGATTGGCATTGGAATGGGCTGCCCAGGAAGGTGGTGGAGCTGCTGTCCCTGGAGGTGTTTAAAAAGAGATAGGATGAGGCACTTAGTGCCATGGTTTAGTTAATTAGAAGAGTTAGGTAACAGGTTGGACTCCATAATCTCAAAGGACAATCTGGTTAATTCTGTGATTCTATGATCATCTCCAGCCTTGCTTTAGCCACAGCTGAAAGGCATCAAGTCAGTGACCAAGCAGCTTCTGCTATTTAGGAGAGCTTGTACTTCATACTGGAGGTACACCTTGATCTGTGGAAAAGTTGCCAGGTGTAACTGAAAGATATGGAGATATGACTCCCTCCTAATCTTTTCCTCAGAGTGATGTAGCTGATTCAAAGACATCAGTTTAAAAAGCACAAGCCCAACCTTTCAAAGACACAGTCTTTTGTTAACGCAGTTAACCTTAGCAGTCATACTTTGGAGCTCCTTAGGAATATCAGAGAACATTACCCATAATACAACCATTTTTCTCTCCAGTCCAGAGTCTGTGAGTGGTAAAGCAAACAACCTGCTTTAAGGGCAGCAAGGAGGTTGAATACAGAGCTTTACCTAGGGATAAAAATATGGGGTTCAAAGTGCTGTGTTGTGGCAGAAGGTGAGGTGCAATTTTCTGTGGCCATTGGTTGCATCGTGTGTCATACGGGGGTGAGTCAGGGATGTGGTGAAATACTTCCTCATTACTTGTAACAGTAAATCCACTGCAGAATTGGAATTGTACTTAGATGCTAAGTGCTCCTTATCATGACATCTACATGTGCATAAATATATTGCAACCTTCACAGGATCACAGAATATTAGGAGTTGGAAGGGACCCAAGGAGATCATCATGTCTAACCCCCCTGCCAGAGTAGGACCATAAAATCTAGCACAAACCACAGAGGAATGCATCCAGACAGGCCTTGAAAGTCTCCAGAGGAGGAGACTCCACAACCTCTCTGGGGAACCTGTTCCAGTGCTCTGTGACCCTTACAGTAAAGAAGTTCCTCCTTGTGTTGAGGTGGAACCTCTTGTGCTGCAACTTACACCCATTGCTCCTTGTCTTATCACAGGGAGCAAGTGAGCAGAGCCTGTCCTCCCCCTCCTGACTCCCATCCCTTAGATATTTATAAACATTTATTAAATCCCCTCTCAGTCTTCTCTTCTCCAGACTAGAAAGCCCCAGGACCCTCATCCCCTCCTCACCTGGCAGTGCCCCAGTCCCCTAAGCATCCTTGTAGCTGGACCCTCTCCAGCAGGTCTCTGTCTCTTTTAAACTGAGAAGCCCAGAACTGAATGCAGTATTTGAGATGAGGTCTCACTAGGACAGAGTAGAGGGAAAGGAGAACCTCCCTTGATCTGCTGGACACACTCCTCCTAATACACCCCAGGATCCCATTGGCCTTCTTGGCCACAAGGGCACATTGCTGTGCCATGGTGAACTTGTTGTCCATCAGGACACCCAGGTCCCCCTCCACAGGACTGCTTTCCAGCAGATCACCTCCCAGCCTGTACTGGTGCAGTTTATTATTCCTCTCCAGGTACAGGACTTGTCTGCACTTGGTCTATTATTTTACTTTGCTGTGACTGAGTTATCAGGAACTGTTTCTCAACATGATGATGATATAGATGTCTGTGGGGTCACTGCAATATTTAAGTTATAATTTCTTTATTGTAAGTGGTGGTGTTTGTGCAGCTTGGTGTGATAGGAGATAAAAAAAAACCATTAGAAATGGCACAGATGCTAAACATCTCTAATTGATGGGTCTTTCCTAATGAATTATTACCAGTGATTACCAAATGGTTACCAAATCATTAAGGATGGCAATTACTGAACACAAACCATAACATAAACAATTTAAATGGAAAACTAAATTTACCTGATGGCTCAGGCCTACATCTTTCCAGCATTTATATAATGATCAATAAGATAGAAACATTCCTTAATACTGACCTAGAAGTTAAACCTTTCTGTATAGTAGGTGCCACTCCTACCCTTCCTGGTTTCATAATTGCTTTCTCCAAAACAAATAACAAACAAAAACGTGTGATTCATATTTTCCTGAGCTCTAAGATTCTCCACATCTGAAGAATCTCTGAATATCTCCATCTCTGCAGATATTCGATGTGAGGCTTTGACAGGGCTCTAAGCAACTTCATCTAGTTGAGGATGCCCCCTCTGACTGCAGGTGTTCAAGCAGTGTGTGGACCTGGCACTTTGGGATACGGTCTAGTGTTGACCCCTTAGTGGTGAGTCAAGGGTTGGACTGGATGCTCTTTGAGGTCTTTTCCAACCAGATAGATTCTGTGATTTCTGTGAATATAGGTAGAGCAAAAATGATTTCTTTTCTGCACTTTCCCCTACTATTAATTTTAACAAAAACCTGTGGAACAGAAACCTCTCAGAAGCTCCCAATATGTAATTTATGGAATACAAATGTTTCACCAGCAAGTGATAGGCAGCTGATTTTGCACTGTTTGGTAAAACAGGCCCAGGCTAAGCAAAGATTTATACTGATATATACATACATATATATATATATATATATATATATATATTTACACTGAAACTCTGTAGTGGAGCACACAGAAGGAACTTGAGCCTTCTCTTGTGTTTATGGCAGTGTATCATTATCAGTTACAACACACTGAGGCACACTAGCTGGATGACATCACTGGGCAAAGGTTATTAGGTGAAGAAATTATTAACTGTCTGGTACTATCCTAGAGATGACTTCCTTGACAGCATCTTTCTGTTGTGCTTACACTGGCCAACAGTGCAACTGGAGCAAACGTGGACAGCACAATAGCTGGTGCCAGAACCCTTTTCCCATGGTATGCATGTTCTTGGGAACAGCTCCACTGTGGTCCCATGAAAGGTAACTTGCCCAGGGCAAATTTCCAGTATGTTCCTGATGTATATCCTCCTGCTGAACTTCATCCAAAAAGAATCTACTTTGCTTGCTTCAAGAGGCAAACCAAAGCACAGTGAGGGCATACAACTGGCAACTATGGTTTTTGAGTAATATGTCCAGTTCTGGGCCCCTCAGTTTATGATGTTGAGATGCTTGTATGTGTTCAGAGAAGGGCACCACTCTCTCTGGGAAGAACTTCCTCCTAACATCCAGCCTAGACCTCCCCTGGCACAGCTTGAGACGGTGTCCCCTTATTCTGTTGCTGGTTGACTGGCAGAAGAGACCAACCCCCACCTGGCTATAACCTCCCTTCTTTTATTCTTGCAATACATGATGTCTGATGATGCTTTAGAAATCAAATTCTCTGCATCCTCTTGGGATCAATGCAAACAGTCCAGTTACATCCTTCAAACAATACCTGTCTTTCATCCTTTACTCCCACACTGATCTCAAAACTATGTTGACTGCCTCTACACCTGAAGCTTGGAAGGTGAACTCCCACTTGCCCAAGGTATTTTCATAGTTTGCCTTTGGTAAAATAAGCTGCCTGCCTGGGTCTGGTAGGCCCTGAGGTACAGACTACACCTTGAGTCAAACTTTCCTCATCACAGGTTTGGAAGATACGAAGCCAAACTAAATAAACCAGCTGAGCTACACTGTTTGGTGGAAGTTGAGATGTATGAGGGCTTGGTTTTGAAGATACCAAACCAAACTAAATAAACCAGCTGAGCTATGCTGTTTGGTGGCAGTTGAGAAGTATGAGGGCTTGGTTTTGAAGACACCAAACCAAACTAAATACACCATCTGAGCTATGCTGTTTGGTGGCAGTTGAGATGTATGAGGGCTTGGTTTTGAAGACACCAAACCAAACTAAATACACCATCTGAGCTATGCTGTTTGGTGGCAGTTGAGAAGTATGAGGGCTTGGTTTTGAAGACACCAAGCCAAACTAAATACACCATCTGAGCTATGCTGTTTGGTGGCAGTTGAGATGTATGAGGGCTTGGTTTTGAAGACACCAAACCAAACTAAATACACCATCTGAGCTATGCTGTTTGGTGGAAGTTTAGATGAATGAGGGTCTGCAGACAACAAAGTAAGCCTGCTGTGAAGTGCATTTCTGCTTTGACATCTCACTCTTCCTGCTTGTCAAGACTGTGACAGTCTTGACAGGTGGAGGTGTCTTGCTGTAGCAGTTAAAAGGGGACTGGTAGGCAGTGCTTGAAATGAGGCATGCTGCATAGCACCAAAGCCCAAGCAGTTTCTCTAAGATTGTTCCAGCAGTTTTTTTTTGGTATAGCATTCAACAAAGTCCATCTTCCTAGACTGAACGTGTTGCAATCAGCTATTTTAACTGAACACAGTTTCACAACGGAGTTTCACTTAGACGTAAAAGAGGAAGCAAGTTCAGAGCATTGCGGTTCAGTCAGTTATAAAACCCCCTCATTTCCTAAGGGACTTTCTTTCTACACTTTTGTGCTGTAGAGGACTAGAAATAAACCATATGTCATCTTAGAAGTGTATCTTAAAAGGAAATAAAAACAGACTGTTGCATTTTGGGGTAGGCCAGGCTTGCAGGAAGCTTTAAACTGATTAGAAGGCAGCATCTCCTGTACCTGGGTGAGCTCTCTGTCTTTGGAGGTAAGAACTAAAAGATATTGTGCATGATAGAAATGTATGAGAATGTTGCTCTTGCTCATCAAAGTGGCTTGGTTCTGTCTGTGTGGGATCCCAGCTGGTAAAATCAAGATGTACTTTCTCTGGTTTGAATGTGTGTGTTTGCAGAGTCTGAGCCACGGTTCACATGTGGTTGCTGCTGCTTGAAGATCTGATGAGAGCACTTCTGAAGTGCCATCTTCACAGCAGTAACTGAGTGTGATTGCAGTGCAGCTTCAAAATGAAATAGTGATAGAATCATAGAATTGGTCAGAGTTGGAAGGGACCACAAGGATCATCTAGTTCCAACCCCCCTGCCATGGGCAGGGACCCCCTACCCTAGAGCAGGCTGCCAGAGCCTCATCCAGCCTGGCCTTAAACACCTCCAGGGATGGGGCCTCAACCACCTCCCTGGGCAACCCATTCCAGGCTCTCACCACTCTCATGCTGGACAACTTCTTCCTCATATCCAGGCTGAATCTCCCCACCTCCAGCTTTGCTCCATTCCCTCTAGTCCTGCCACTCCCAAATAGCCTAAAAAGTCCCTCCCCAACTTTTTTGTAGCCTCTCCTCAGATACTGAAAGGCCACAAGAAGGTCACCTCAAAGCCTCCTCTTCTCCAGACTGAACAGCCCCAACTCCTTCAGTCTGTCCTCATAGCAGAGGTGCTCTGAGCATCCTCATGGCCCTTCTCTGGACATGCTCTAGCATTTCCACATCCCTCTTGTAATAGGGACTCCAGAATTGGATGCAGTACTCCAGGTGAGGTCTCACCAGAGCAGAGTAGAGGGGGAGAATCACCTCCCTCGACCTGCTGACCACACTTCTGATGCAGCCCAGGATCTTGTTGGCTTTCTTACTGGGCACAGAGGTATGAAGTAAAAGTAATAGTAATAAAAGTAATAATAGCAATAATAATAGCAGTAGTGATAAGAGTAGAAATAATAATAACCATAGCAATAACAACAACAATAATAGTTTCCTCTGGCATTTTTTAAGTCTTCCATAAAACTATACATTAAACCCCCCCAGGAAGCCTTTTCCCTGGATACTTTAAAAGGGAGTGTTAGTAGGTGTGCTGCTTTATAAACTTGTGGCATTTTTACTGCTTTTTCTCTGTTGGTGTACTATCTAAACAATGTCTTTGAAGTGCAATAGCCTATTTGTAGGTTAGAAATACAAATAGGCACCATCATAGACACTCATGGGCATCGTATTTAAAACAACACAAAAGCTTCATAGATAAAAGAGACTTCTCTGAAAACAAAATGATGCCTAAAAATATAAACAAAGAAGCTTTGTCTCTGTATTTTCCTGATTTACAGCCAGTTTTGTGCTTTGCCCCAAGTTCACAGCTTGAGGTGGGTGTACACACATCCTCCCCCTGCCCTTTTTTGCTCTGCAGCAGCTGTGGCTGAAGTTTCAATGCTTGTTAGCACACCATTCCCTTCACTCCTCTTGGGGAAGCCCTTTAGCCTTTTCTGTCCTATTTACTTTATTCTTTTGACTTCCAGAAAGTGTACTGTCTTTTGTAAGAGTGCACATGAATTTATTTTCCCTTTATATCAGCTTCTTAGATACAAAATTAGAGAAGGCTTCAGCGAGACCTTATAGTATCCTTCCAGTACTTAAACAGGCCCTGCAGGAAAGATGGCAAGAGAATCTCTGCCAGGGAGTGTAGTGATAGGATGAGTTTAACAACATTGTTAAACTGAAAAACAGTAGATTTAAATTGGGTATTAGGAAGAAATTCTTTACTGTGAGGCTGGTGAGACACTGGAATGGATTGCTCAGAGAAGTTGTTCAAGGCCAGGCTGACTGGGGCTTTGAGCAACCTGTTCTAGTGGAAAGTGTCCTATGGCAGAGAAGGTTGGAACTAGATGATCTTTAAGGTGCATTGCAACCCAAACCGTTCTATGAGAGAGGTTCTCCTGCCCCTCTACTCTGCCCTAGTGACGATGCATCTGGAGTACTGTGTCGAGTTCTGGGCACCCCAGTTCAAGAGGGACATAGAACTGCTTGAGAGAGTCCAGCACAGAGCCACAAGGATGACCAAGGGAATGAAGTATCTCTCTTACTGAGGGAGCTGGGGCTCTGCTGCTTGGAGAAGAGGAGTCTGAGAGGTGACCTCATCAATATTTACAAATATGTGCAGGGTGAGTTCCAGGAGGATGGAGCCAGGCTCTGCTTGGTGATGCCCCATGTCAGGACAAGGGGCAATGGGTGGAAGCTGAGGTATAGGAAGGTTCATGTAAACATGAGAAGGAATTTTTTCACTGTGAGGGTGACAGAACACTGGAACAGACTGCCCAGCAGAGTTGTGGAGTCTCCCTTTCTATAGATTCACAAGACCTGCCTGGATGTGTTCCTGTATGATCTGGTCTAAGTGATTCTACTCTGGCAGGGGGTTTGGACTGGATGATCTTTTGAGGTCACTTCCAGCCCTGACATTCTGTCATTCTGTGATTCTATGAAATATTTAATTCAGAGACATGAAGTCATTTCCACTACAGACAAAAATAAAATCACAAGGCAGAAATATTGTGTAGCTGAGTCATCCTTATGATTGTGGAACCCGAGGTCCTTATCTACCTCCCATTTCATGCTGTTGCTTACAGCTTGTGATGTATGAAATGCTACCAAACCAGGTCGATGGTATCCTAAACTAAATATGCATGGGTAAAAATGATTAAGAAAAGGCATGGAAAATTATGAATCAAACTTACTCTGTATAAAAGTTTCAAGGAACTTAAACCATTAAAACCAACTGGGAAATTCTTTGTGAACTCAAGAACCTGCATTTGCCCACACACAGTTTTCTTTGCATTTTTATGGGAGCCTGTCCCCTCAAACTCTACTTAAAGACACAAAGCACTCAAACATACAGTAAGAATGTGGTTTTTAGCTAGCTGAAAGAAACCATGTACTCCTGAAGCTCACTGCCATCCATCTGGCATGGTTAAAACCAGGCAAACGCTTGTGTAATAAGAATATTTATCACTACAGTAGACATATTAAATGTGGTGTGTTCTTAGGGAAGATGTCATTTCTCACTTCCTTTCTTCAGCTTGTCCTTCTAGGACATTTCCTCATATTCTTGAAATACAGCATTATTATCCTCTCCAAGTTATGCTACTTGTTTCCTTCCAAGACAGCCCACAGTGCACTGTAGGAGAGTACTCCCTAACTCTCCTGCATCTCTTAACCTATTGACATGAATAAAGAAGATGAGCAAGGCTCATATTTTGTTCTGTGGGAAAAATCAGAGTGAAAGGAGCTGTGAGGAGGGAACAAGAGAGGTCTGGCTGATAACCGCTGCTGACAGAGCCTCACGGTGCAGTCTCACGGGTCCCAGATCTTCCAGGGCAGCAGCAGGGAGAGGAAGTTTCACAAGCAGTGAGTAGCATTCAGCTGCTTGTGCAAAAGCACCTCTTAGCTATTCCTCTCCTCTTCTGTGTTGTGCAAAGTGGGCCACATCCTACCTCAAATAACAGCCACAGTTATAATTGAGTCCTAGAACAGCTCAGGTTGGAAGGGACCTTAAAGGTCATCTGTTCCATTCTTTTGTGGGAAAGGGAGTGTAGATGAGATTATCTACTACCCTGTCCAATCCCATCTTGAAAATTTCTAGTGATGAGGACTCTACCATGTCCTGAAGAGGTCACTGACTGTTCTCACTGTAAAAAAAAATCTTACATTGAGGTTAAACTTCTCCCAATGTAACTTAGAATCATAGAATCAACCAGGTTGGAAGAGACCTCCAAGATCATCCAGTCCAACCTAGCACCCAGCCCTATCCAGTCAACTAGACCATGGCACTAAGTGCCTCATCCAGGCTTTGCTTGAACACCTCCAGGGGCGATGACTCCACCACCTCCCTGGGCAGCCCATTCCAATGCCAATCACTCTCACTGGGAAGAACTTCCTCCTAACATCCAGCCTATACTTCCCCCAGCACAACTTGGGACTGTCCCTCGTCTTATCCATCTGGCTCCTTGTGAAGAATGAGCCTCTCTCCTCTTTATAAATGCTCTTTAAGTACTGGGAAGAAGTCCTCTCCAGCCTTCTTTTCTTCTGGGAAAAGAGCCCAAACTCCTTCAATCTGTCCTCATAAGGGAGGTTCTTTAGCTCTTTGACCATCTTCATGGTCCTCCATTGGACCTTTTTCCAGCCTGTCCAAATCTTTTTTGACTTGTGATGCTGCAAGTGTGGCTTGATGAGTGCCGAGTACAACGGAATGATCCTATCTCTGTGTCTGCTTGTAATGCCCTGCAGATGCTGTCAAGAGATCAGTTGGCCCTTTGCCCTCATTGCTGCAGTGGCACATGGTTTTCCACCAGGATCTCCAAATCCCTTTCAGCAAGGCTGCTCCCCAGACACAGAGGTCCTAGCCTGTACTGGGCCTCATATGTTTTCCCAGGTGCAGAGCTCTGCAACTGTTTGTTGAACTTCACACTGTTATTGCCAGCTCACTCTTCCTGGGTCTCTCCATACACTGACTCTCCCTTCACCCTGGGTGCCGGAGATAGCCCTCATTAAATAGGGTTCACACACTAAAGATCTGGGGGGTTTGGGCATTAAGGAAAGGCTACACTCATGGATGTACACAGCTCATTATGCTGCTGCCTTCACTCTCCTGGTTGTCCTATGCTGGCTGCACTGAGGCTTCTTGGCAGCTGTTTCACACCAGCCTCAGTGGAAGGTGAGATATGGACCCTGCAACATTGCAGGGTCCAACATGCTCTGCAGCCTATCCAGCTTGCCAGGCAAACCCTTGCATGTGTGTCCTGAAATCTGAGGTAGGTTCCAAATGTCACTGAAGGGAGCTGAGGGTGTTCAGCCTGGAGAAGAGGAGGCTCAGGGGAGACCTCCACTGTCTACAACTATCTGAAAGGAGGTTGTGGCCAGGTGGGTGTTGATCTCTTCTCTCAGGCAACCAGTGATGGAACAAGGGGACACAGTCTCAAGCTGTGCAAGGGGAAGTTTAGACTGGATGTTAGGAAGAACTTCACAGAAAGAATGATTGGCACTGGAATGGGTTGCCCAGGGAGGTGGTGGAGTCACCATCCCTGGAGGTGTTTAAAAGGGAGATTGGATATGGGACTTGGTGCCATGGTTTAGTAGATAATGTTGGGTAATAAGTTGGACTTGATGATCTCAAAGGTCTTTTCCAATCTGATTGATTGATTGATCGATTGACTGATATATTGATTGAACTTATCTGTACATTCACAGCCTGGAAAAATGTCTCTTAAAGTGGGAGGCAAAATACTACAGATGGATCCATGTCATCTGGAGTCCCATCTAGTAAAGTTAGGTGAAGGTATATGCTGTGATATAACTTGAACCCAAACTCCCAACAGCACATTTTTAGTGCCACTCAGAGCCATGCTTAGGGATCTGAAAGCCAGCATTACTCAAACTGAGCTTGTCTTTTCTGTGAGTTTCCATCCCCTCCTTCTGCAATGCAAAAGAATATTCCTTTCCTGCTGAGCTCTGATCCCAGCTAGCACCACATTCTTTCTGTTCAGTCCAGCAACTTTTCGTCTTGCTCAGGTTTCCATCTAGGACACAATATATCACATCTCTTTGTGTACACTTCTCAGGCTTTCCTTACGCATTTTGCTTAACTTGAGCCAAGAACTTCTGTTCCATTTGCCTACCTCCAGAATCTAATCGGAAGCCTTTCTGCAAACATTGGCACCATCTCCAAGCATTATAACCCAGCAAATTTACTGCTACTCAGAAAACACTGGTAATGCCACTGGGTTCTCCACGTGGCTTTAAACATTCATCCTGCCTTTAGGCTTTTCTTCTGCTGGGCTACTGAACAAAAATCCCAAGCAAGACATATGAGTTTTTAACATCATCTGACAGTAATAAAGACTATGGCAGCTAGAAAACACAGTGTAAGCCAGACAGTCTTCTCTCTCTCTGTCTCCACTAGGCTTAGACAGAATATAGTCATCTCTCATTGCCAGGACAGTAGCCACACATGGAAAAATCTCCCTGTTCATCTCTGTCATGCAAAATGCATCAGATCAAGACTGTAAAAGGCCTCTCTTTTGTGCAGTGGAAGTCATGCAGGTATTTTCAGGGAAGGGGAAGTGAAATCAGAATTGAAGGAGCACAAAACCCAAAATATTGAAAGATATTAGACAGAGTTCCTGTGCACTCAGAATCCTGGTGGTGTGGAAAGGTGATTAAGAAAAAGGGCACAAGAAAGGAGAATTAATGAATATTGTCACCCTTATCAGACAGAAAATGCAAGAATTAGAAGTGACCCAATTATTTGGCCAGCCATTGGTAGGGATAGAATAACAGCTTGACAAGGGTAGATATTGTGTAAATGATATATGCATGTCTCTTTTGCACTCAGGCTTTCAATGCTGCATACCAAAACTCAAATCACATTTCCTTGCAGAGCTGGGAAAAGTCAGATTAATCATAGAATCAGCCAGGTTGGAAGAGACCTCCAAGTCCAACATATCACCCAGCCCTATCCAGTCAACTAGACCATGGCACTAAGCGTCTCATCCAGTCTATTCTTGAACACCTCCAGGGATGGCAACTCTGCCACCTCCCTGGGCAGCCAAATTCAGAGGCTAAGCTTGCAACTCATTCAGCAAACTCATTCAGCAAAACACACAACTCTCGAGCCTAATCTTTCTGAATCTGCCAGTCCTTTTGTTTCCATTCCTGTCTCAGACAGTGGTCTCTAAAACTCTTTTAAAAAGAGTTTTACAATTGCAGAATGCAGTGTAAAGAAATGAAACCGATGGTTTCATTTCCCTAATGTATCACTTTATAACCGAAGCAGCATACATCTGGGCAGTAGGAAAGACAAAAAGTGTCACATGCTACCTAAACACAAGTGGCTTTGCGTGCCTTGGTTGAGCAGTGAAGAGGCCACATGTTATATTTCCTCTCGTTTCTCAGAATCCACATTCAAAATAAGCAGAGGAATAAGCATATAGCAATTCCAGATGTGTGATAGCTGATTAGTGGTAACTTTGCAACAAACCATCTGGGCCACGGATGAATGGGTGGTAGAAATGAATTTTGCACAGCAAAAAGGGGGTAACAGAAGCAGAAGAGGAAGGGGGAAGAGTTGCTAACCTGAGTAGCAGTAGCATTTGATTGAGATTTCTGAGGTGGCATCTTCATCACAGCTAAAACCTAAAGCAAGACAACAGCAGCATACTGCAAAGAATGCCGAGCCCCAAACAGGATTCTTTTCTTCTCTCGTTTGAATAGATTGCTTCTCATTAAATCATAGAATCACAGAATCAACCAGGTTGACCTCCAAGATCATCCAGTCCAACCTAGCACCCAGCCCTAGCCAGTCAACTGGACCATGACACATGGCCTCATCCAGGCTTTTCTTGAACACTTCCAGGGACGGTGACTCCACCACCTCCCTGGGCAGCCCATTCCAATGCCAATCACTCTCTCTGTCAAGAACTTCCTCCTAACATCCAGCCTATACTTTCCCCGGCACAACTTGAGACTGTGTCCCCTTGTTCCATTTCTGGTTGTCTGGGAGAAGAGGCCACCCTCCACCTGGCTGCAACCTCCCTTCAGGCAGTTGTAGCCAGCAATGAGGTCCCCCCTGCGCCTCCTCTTCTCCAGGCTGCACACCCTCAGTTCCCTCAGCCTCTTCTCTTAGGGTCTGTGTTCCAGGCCTCTCACCTGCTTTGTCACCCAAATGTTACCTGCTTGTGGAAAAAATCTCAGACAGCTGGCAGCAAAAGGAAAGATCTAGAGTCACCAGAGCAAGCATCTGGAAACATTTCACTTCCATGACTATTTCCTTCTGAATGAGTTATAGTATGGAAGTGCTTTTCCCCCTGCCCAGGGCAAGTCATGTCTTAATGCTATCTCTTTCCTAGCACCTTCATAAAGTCTATATCCATTCTGAGACAGGATGTAGCCAGCATTTATTATCAGGGCAGTGTTTTGCAGTAGCAGCTGTGAGACATGAA
The DNA here is from genome assembly GCF_015220805.1 of Pogoniulus pusillus. NCBI lineage: Eukaryota > Metazoa > Chordata > Aves > Piciformes > Lybiidae > Pogoniulus > Pogoniulus pusillus. Next base: position 27,791,301 of record NC_087275.1, read on the forward strand.
ATGCTTCACTAAGAAATGAGAGCCCTTTCACCCATTTCAAACAGCCAGCAGCAGCATGGGGGAGTGCAGTGTGTGCCAGAGAGATGCCACCTCCCCCTTTGCAATTCCTCTGAAGATGCACAGCAGGCATTTTGAAACAGACAGGCAAACTGTCACATAACTGGGACATAGGTTCCTATCTGCAGAAGCAGTGTCTTTTAAGGATTCAAATGACACAATTGGATCAAGTAGGAAATGAAGGAAACTATTTGCTGTTAAAGACAAACTACTCGTTCCACTAGGACACAAGAAGTTTGGTGTTCTAGCAGGAAAAAAAAGTTAAATTAATTTATTCTTGCTGAAAATTGGAACAGATGACCCATGAGGAGCATCTGAGGGAGCTGGGGTTGCTCAGTCTGGAGAAGAGGAGGCTGAGGGGAGATCTCATCACTCTCTACAATTACCTGATGGGAGGTTGGAGCAAGGAGGGGGCAGCCTTTCCTACTTGGTAGCAACTGACAGAACCAGAGGAAATGGTTAAGGGCTGCACTAGGGGAGATTCAGACTGCATATTAGGAGATATTTCTTGACAGAGAGGGTTCTCAAACATTGAAATGGTCTTCCCAGGGCAGTGGTGGAGTCACCATCTGTGGAGGTGTTTAAGCATCCTGTGGACCTGGTGATAGGGACATGCTATGGTCTAGTTGATTGGATAGGGCTGGATGCCAGATTGGACTGGAAGATCTTGAAGGTCTCTTCCAACCTGGTTGATTCTATGATTAATCTGACTCTTCCCAGCTCTGCAAGGAAATGTGATTTGAGTTTTGGCATGCAGCATCCTCTTCAGTGCTGAGTTGAGAGTTGGACTGGATGACCTTTGAGTTCTTTTCCAACCAGATATATTCTGTGATTCTGTGAGAATGTTCTTGCTCTTTGCTGGACCACACAGTTTCTTCAGGACACCTTTCACTTGGTTTGTCTCCTTGACAACTCATAAAAACAATAATAGACACAAAGGTGGACTTAATAACAATTATATGGTAGTGGAACTGCTGGAGTTCATGCAGAACATTTACTAATGTGCTGATGCCATGTATGTCCTTGCTAGCAAGTTCTTTCCTTAATTACTAACATGTTTATGCAGCTGACTTCTTGGAGAATGGAGAGAATTAATCACTGCTGGAACCTGATTGTGCCTTTGTAAAATGGAAACTGATTTCAGAGCTGGTTGTACGCACAACTATCACAACAGTGAAGGAGCTTGAGTACTCCTGAGATGTGTGCTTGTCTGTGCATTGCACTGAAATGAGTCCTTCCAAAAGTACACTGCAGATTTCTACAGCTGAGGGAGTCAGTTTAAGAGCATTTTATAGTAAGTGAAGAGTGATAATTAAACCTAGACTGGATGAGGCACTTGGTGCTATGGTCTGGTTGACTGCATAGGGCTGGGGGATAGGTTGGACTGGATGATCTTGGAGGTCTCTTCCAACCTGGTTGATTCTATGCTTCTAGGGCACACTTCATCTCATTACGATTTAGGTGCCTGAACAGGCCTCCAAAAAGCCTTAAAGTCTTGCTTCTGCCACTAGCAGTTTCATATGTGAAAGTTAGAGATGATTAATTCCATTCTGCTTGACATGCAGAAGTGCAAAGTGATAATTTAACGACCTGAGATTCCTTTTTGTCTGGCACAGAAATGGTACTTTCAATATGAATCTCAAATCAGTGTAGCTCAGAGGCAGGTGACAAACCACAAACAAGAGGAGCTGCTTCAAAGCATATGAGAAAAAGGGGGGAAACCCTTGGCTTCTTAATGAAGACAGGGGCAAAAATGTACACAGAATCATAGAATGGTTTAGGTTGGAAGGGACCTCAACGATCATATCTGAGTGTAAGCTATTGCAGCAACTGTTAGTGCAACAAACCACTTGTTGGTCATCTCTTCCCAATTCACTTGCTGGTTGTATTGGACATGTCATATGCTATGTTATACAGAATATGCTTTGATGTGATCGAGTTAACAGCACAAGAGGGAGACTTAGACAATCACTTCACTCATTGGCTCAGGTCCTCTAGAAGGACAGACAAGATCTTGTTCTTGATCATATCTGGTTGAGATACTGGAATGTGTCCAGAGAAGGGTGACAAAGCTGGGGAAAGGCCTGGAACACAAGACTTATGAAGAGAGGCTGAGGGAGCTGGGGGTGTGCAGCCTGGAGAAGAGGAGGCTCAGGAGTGATCTCATTGCTGTCTACAACTACCTGAAGGGAGGTTGTAGCCAGGTGGGGGTTGGTCTCTTCTGCCAGGCAACCAGCAACAGAACAAGGGGACACAGTCTCAAGTTGTGCCAGGGGAGGTCTAGGCTGGATGTTAGGAGGAAGCTCTTGACAGAGAGAGTGATTTGCCATTGGAATGGGCTGCCCAGGGAGGTGGTGGAGTTGCTGTCCATGGAGGTGTTCAAGAGAAGACTGGCTGAGGCACTTGGTGCCATGATCTGGTTGATTGGATAGGGATGGGTGCTAGGTTGGACTGGATGATCTTGGAGGTCTCTTCCAACCTGGTTGATTCTATGATTCTATGTCCAAACTGCTGAGTGTAATCACTGCTCTATGAGTTTCTAATCAACTAATGGTTTCTTCTCATTTTTCTGTCTGCTGATGGTTCTTTTCCTTTGATGAAGGATGCTGTCAGAAGGTTACCTTTATGGAATTGCCTACCTTTGTGACGACCTGAACCCTGAGCACTACAGCAAGAGTTCAGCTGAGGAAGTGGTGTATGAAATGAGGTCCATTAATTGTTCTTCCACAGATGAAGCACAAGGAAAAAACCTCCTTCAGAGATGCAGATCTGCTGGCAAGTGCATTTCCTCAGTCTGCTCTAGAGGTAGCAAGCACAGCAGAAGGCAGAAGGATAATCTCCTACAGCCTACACAGCATCCCATGGCCCCAGGGCAACCATCTCCAGCTACGCATGCCTGCGAGAGGCTGACAAGAAAGGATACCTACCTGGTTCCACCCTCCTGCAAAAGCATTTGCAAGAACTACAATGACTTGCATATAGCTGGGGACTACGTTGTGCCGATTAGCTCCGTCATGACAGAATTTACCTGTGACAGTGGCATAGGCCCTTTCTTGGAGTCCTCCGAGATTCCTCCTCCCCTGGAATCCGTGCGGGTCCCCGCTGCCAGCGACACCAACCGCAAGCCTGTCCAAGGCTACTCCTCCTGCTGGCGGCTGGCAAGCTTAGTGCCCCATCAGCAGCCCCTCTCCGACTCAGCCCTGAACGACTACCTCGAACAGAAGCTGGTGGAGCTGTACAAGCAGTACATCATGGATAGCACAGCAAACAGGGCATCCCCTACTCAGATCTTAGCCTCAGAGCTTATCATGGCTAATGTAGATCAAATCAGTATGCAGATATCGCGGGAAAAGAACATGGAGACCACCAAGGCCAAAGACATTGTCATTAGCCGCTTCTTACAAATAGCCAGTGGGAAGGTCTCTTCAGAAATCAGCACACCCAGCCTGCATATTTCCCAGTACAGCCACACTAGCTCATAGCACCTGAGTGGCTGCTCCTAGGAAGCTTGTAGCCAGGTGGGGGGTGGCCTCATTCTCCCAGGTAACCAGAAATAGAACAAGGGGACACAGTCTCAAGTTGTGCTGGGGTAGGTATAGGCTGGATGTTAGGAGGAAGTTCACAGTATCACAGTATCACAGTATCATCAGGGTTGGAAGAGACCTCACAGATCATCAAGTCCAACCCTTTACCACAGAGCTCAAGGCTAGACCATGGCACCAAGTGCCACGTCCAACCTTGCCTTGAACAGCCCCAAGTACAGTGACTCCACCACCTCCCCGGGCAGCAGTTCTTCTCAGAGAGAGTGATTGACATTGGAATGGGCTGCCCAGGGAGGTGGTGGAGGCACTGTCCCTGGGGGTCTTCAAGAAAACACTGGCTGAGGCACTTAGTGCCATGGTCTAGTTGACTGGCTAGGGCTGGGTGCTAGGTTGGACTGGATGATGTTGGAGGTTTCTTCCAACCTGGTTGATTCTATGATTCTATGATACTAAACTTTCAGTTTCTTAAGAATCCGCTTCATAAAAATGCCTTTGCCACGTAAATTAAACCTTCCAGTAAATATCAAACACATAAATAAATGTCTGTGCTGCTCAGTGCTGTGGAACAGATGATTTATCTGTTGGTTTGTTTGGTTGGGTTTTTTTGGAAAGAGGTTTTCCCTTAAAGGCTAATTTTAATGAGCCTCAGATGTCACAAAAAGTTCTGTGGAAAAATAACTGAGAGCATGTGACAGTCTTCCAGGTGCTTCTGTGTTCACTTTTTCCCCCCTTGTGCTTGACATATCATTTCAGTTTTCCTCTGTCTGAAGTCTGTCATCCTACCCCTGGGCTTGTGTGAAGTGAAGCTTACACCCATGCAAGCACAAGCACAGTCACAGCAAAGCCACAGAAGTACAGAGTTTAGAATCACAGAATGGTTTGGGTTGGAAGGGACCTCTAAAGGTCATCTATTCCAATTCCCCATGCAGTAAGCGGGAGCATCCTCAGCTAGATCAGGTTGCTCAGAGCCTTGTCGAGCCTCACCTTGAGGACCACCTTAGGTGATCCTGCTTTTGGCAGTAGGCTTGGATCTCTGGAGACCCCTTCCAAGCTCTAACATTCTGGGATCTCTGGGGATGTGTCACGGAAGGCAGTTTGGGGGGGTTAGGGGGAAACATGCGAAAGCTCACTTGTGGATTTCAAGTGATTTATTGCTCAAACACGGAGATCCCCTCCCGAACTAAATTCCCCACGTGAGTTCTTTGGGTTTGAAGTTGTAGAATAACAGTTCAGAAAATAGCAAATAAAAGAGAGTCTGTGAGTTCTTTAGAGTTCTTTTGAGTCTATAAAGTTACTCAGTCTTTAGGAAGAAGAGTCTTTTCTCTGATTTACTCACTGTTCCGTAGTTCAGTTCAGCACAGTTCGAGGTTTGGGCGGTGTCCCTTTGTTCGTCAGGATCGGGCCCAAGCAGCTTCAGGCTTCTGCGGGCCCCTCGTCGGGCAGGGCCGATCAGGAGCGAGAGGTCACCGCGGCAGGAGCGAGGCAGGCAGGCAGGCAGGCTGGCGAGCGAGCAGGCAGGAGCAGGTACCAGCAAGCTCCCGATCCAGGGAGACACACCATTTATAATGTTCAGAAGAGGTGTAACCCTCCAGTCCAGGCTATTCTACGTTATTCTTACAGATTGGCACAAAGTTATCATCAATCCATACCATTGGAGAATTCTTACCAAAACAATTTCCAAGACCACCCCAAGCTCGGCCCACACCAGGTGTGGAGCGGGCATGAGAGCTGCTGTTCCCCCTAGCCCAAACAGTGGCCATTGTTCACCTTTTATCTCGACTAGGGAGAGACTTTCTCATGGGGCTGAAGGATTGTTTTGGTTTTGCGATGCTCTTGGCATTAATGTGAGACACTGCAACTTTCACAACAGGGAGGCCTGCTAAGGGCTTCTGCTACCCTCCATGACAGGATGTGACCACAGCTACCTCCCTGGGCAACCTGTTCCAGTGTTCCACTACCCTCATGCTAAAGAACTTGTTCCTAACATCCAATCTAAATCTGCTCTTCTCTACTTAGAAACCACTGCCTCTCAGCCTATCACAACAGGCCTTTGTTATCAGTCTCTCTCCATCCTTCTTGTAGGACCCCTTCAGGAACTGGAAGGTCATCATTAGGTGTCCCCACAGCCTTCTCTTCTCCAGCCTAAGCAACCCCAGCTCCCTCAGCCTGTCCTTTAGGATGTCATCTAGCTCATACCTCCATTTCAGATAGCTTTGTTTATGACACCTCTCACAGAAGATTTGTATTTCATTCAATATATTTAAGGACTAAGCATAGTTTCTTCTATACTAACTCTAATTTATTTAAATGATATCTTCCCGTTCAAAAGCTACCACCCCTGTTTGTGAAGCACAATCTCTATTTCCAAACAGACTTCATCAGCAGAAGTCTGAGTTCATACCTGTCTCCTTCACACTGAACTGAGTGATTGCAATGGTCTGTAAGGGCAGACATCACCTTTGCCAGCTGTTTATATGCCTGCAGCTGTGCAGTGGCTGTGTTGGGACAGCAGTGATAATTAAGATGGAAGAAGAAGAATAAGAAGAATTCATCTTTGCTAAGAGAACTGCACACTGAATAAACAAAGGGCTGAACCAAAGCCTATTAGATTAATGTGAAAGGTAAATGGTTCCTTTGAATGCAGAAGGAAGGCTGAAACAGAGAGCTCAGCAGCATGGCTAACCACTCTTTCTTTAAGGATCATTGCTGTGTATCATAGGAGGTCATTAGGGCTTTGTGTATTTTTAATTGGAAGGGGGTTTTGTTTGTTTGCTTGCTTGCTTTTGTGGTTTTTTTTCTGTTTTGTTTGTTTTCTTGTTTTTTTTTTCTATTTTTAAAAAATTTCAGTAAATCTTAAAAAGGAAGAAAAAATATAAAGGGAAGAGCTGCCTTGTGGCAAGGATGGTTACCTAGTTTGAGTGTGTGTAATGGAGATAGCATTGTCAATGCGAACCCAGCATTCACTGGTGTGATAGTTTGGGTGTTACTCACCACCCCCCACACTTCAGAAAATCACCCAGACTAGACTCAGCTGAGCTGGAAATTAGAATGGAGCTTTATATTTACACCTTAGCACAATATACAAGCAGACACTCACAACATATACAGCTGTAGACAGAAATATACACGTTAAAAAGGTAATACAGAAGCACAACAGCCGTCGCAGAAACCTGAGTCCCCAGGAGGGGCTCCCAGCCACCCTTCCACCTCTTTTCCACCCCTCTACCTTGTCCCAGACTTTGCTTTATGTTCAAGGTGAGTTTGGAGAATCAGGCAAGGGGGTTAGGAAGCAGAAGAATTAGTCACACAGACAGGTTAGAGAGAGGAGGGAGGCAGCCAGAGCCCAAGAACAACTCTGTTATCTATGTTTGTGTTCTTGTTTTTATACATCTCAGCAAGCCTATGAGTGAAGTAGACATCACCATTGTTTCCTTTTCACAGCCTAGAATCTAATTCCTCTCACAAAAATATCCCAGCTAGGCTCGAACCAGCACATATTTCCAATTATCAGTATAATATAAATACTAACTTAGAATAAATAGTGGTTAAGTGTTTTCACATTCTTCCATTCCAGTGTGATTTTGGCCTTTGTGTTCATCTTCTTTGCAGTGTAAGGCCTGCCTTTGCCCATCTTTCTAAATGAATGTACAGTGGTAAAGATAGAATCACAGAGTCACAGAATTTCTTAGATTGGAAAAGACCTTCAAGCTCCTCGAGTCCAGTCATTAGTTTCACACTGATAAGTCCTTGACTAACCCAAATCCCTCAGCACAACATCTCATCACTACGAATCACTATGGTTGGGAAGGACCAGCTTATTCTGTTGCTGCTGTCTTTCCAGAGATTTCTGGGACAGTTCAGTCTATTTCCCTGCTTGTGCAGTGAAGGGAAATCCAAAACTAGTTTCCATAAGACCTTTGATGTGTGAATCCAAAGACTGCACATCTGTTTCCATAGCAGCCTACACAGTTAGTCAAGATAGGCAATTTCTGGCATATAATATTTCTATCCTGTGATCAAATGCAGCTTACAAATAGAAAACAAAGTTGCCATTTTAAAGATAAAATCACATTCATGGCAGGACACAGGCATGTGTGTTCTGTGTGCAAACTCCACTGCTCTTGAAGCTCTCAGGGTAAAAGGACACACTAGAATTCATGAAAATGGTTTGCTGAGGACAGCAAAACTGAGCAAATATAGAAGCTTTTATGTCCTACAAATACAGGTTCAGGCTTTCCAAACCACGGACATTTTTTTTGGTGCCTATTGGCATTCTCATCACTGAATTTCAGTAGCAAAAGATGCAGTAGAAAGCAACTTGCAGAGCTGAATGCGTAGAGCCATAGCCTTGCTGAAAGACGTAGCTCTTTCATCAAAGAACATAATTCGTTTGTTCAACTCTATGCAGTCCACAGACCAAACAAGGCAGCATTTTATCATCTCTTACTCAGAACTCCAGATATTGGTTTGCTCCTTAGGCTGTAGGGCTGTGACTGAGACCTGCAGGCAGCATCTGCTCAGCACATTCTCCCTTCCCAGAACTCATGCAAGAAACAGCAAGTGCAGCTGGGGAGCAGGTGCTGCAGAGTGCCCAAACGCATGAGAAAACCTCCTCCTGTTTACTGGGCTCACTCAATAGCTGCGGTATCAGAGTGCATCAACAGGAGCTGTAGACATGGCACTCAGCAGGCAGTGCTGTGATAGCAACGTGCTGCAGAGCAGTGGAGAGAAAAGAGCACAGAATCACAGAATGTCAGAGGCTGGAAGGGACCTCGAAAGATCACCCAGTCCAACCCCTCTGCCAGGCAGGATCACCTAGACCAGATCACACAAGAACACATCCAGGTAGGTTTTGAATATCTCCAGAGAGGGAGACCTCACAGCCCCTCTGAGCAGCCTGGTCAAGTGTTCTGTCACCCTCACAGTGAAAAAAAAATCCTCCTCATGTTTACATGAACCTCCCTCCTGTTTCAGAGCAGCTTGTCCTCATTAAAGGCATGCTACCACAGAGATCTTGCTATCCAATTTCATGGAATCTAACCCAGCACACTCATGGTCCTTACAGCATGCTCTGACTGCATGCTGTTTTGCAGCCTGTGAAGGAACCAAGTTATTTAAAGCATAGATTTTGTGCTTGTCTTAATTTCTAGATTGCAGGTGATAGATTGTTGCTGTGGCAATGCAGTCTAGAGGCAGTAAAATGAAAGGCATTATGTCCATATCCATTTGAAAGTCACAGAATCACAGAAACATCCACCCAAGTCCAACCTATAACCCTACTCTACAAGATTCACCTTAAATCACATCCCTAAGCATCACATCCACACGACTTCTAAACGCATCCAGGGACGGTGACTCCACCACCTCCCTGGGCAGCTTATTCCAATCCCTGGCCACTGTCTCTGTGAAAAAAATGTTTCCTAATGTCCAATCTAAACCTACCCAGTCTCAGATTGAGGCCATTCCTCCTTGTTCTGTCTCCAGTTACCTGTGAGAGTAGATCAGCATCAGCCTCTGCACAATGTTCCTTCAGATCGTTGTAGAGAGCAAGGAGCTCTCCCCTCAGCCTCCTCTTTTTACTTGGCCAGTGGAAGAATTGAATTTGCTTGTAAGATAGGGAGCATTGAAGACTCTTTCACATGATATACTGTCATTGTTCAGATGGATAATCTCATTTTGAGATTTCACAGCACTTGGTCAACAAAGGTCAGAATCTTTGACAGAAAGAAGGGTTGTGATTTGACGTTCCTTGTATGGCAAGCCCTGTGATAAGAACAGATATTCTGCTGAGTACTTCTGAATTTTAATACAGCTAGAAGCCTACCTTATCAAATATCTTATATAGAAACTGAGGCAGGTCAATGAGGTAGTTCACTGCTTTTGAACTTTGAGCAGATGTGCAGCACTGTAGGCAGAAAGCATGTACTGAAACTTGCCCTTTTTCTCTCCCTGATCTGCATCTGTAGCTGGATGGATTTTTATAGAAGCACCAGTGAAGCTGTATAATATGAGCAATATTTTGAAGGAGGTCCTGTTCCTTCTCCACATCTTGACCTAAGGCTTAATTCTGAATTCCTCCCAAGGCACATCATTAGAAGGAATTTGAATAACATTTGTGTCCTCGTTCAGTTTGTAAATCAATAGAAGAAAGACCTACTCTATCTAGCATGACATATTCAGATGAATGCAAAATGTCATCTGGAAAGCTTCTCCTTTCTTCAAAGTGGAGTTAACTGTTTAAAAGTACTCTCTAGAAACAGAGGACTTATTAATGTCTATAGGAATCAGTAGGAACTCATCCTGATCCATAGCGCCTTGGGGAATAGAAAGACTTAGAATCATAGAATCAACCAGGTTGGAAGAGACCTCCAAGATCGTCCAACTTTAGATCACTGAATTGTACATTCCTGTTCCAGATCTTCCTATGAAAAAAAGGACTAGATAATTCCTCATTAAAAATGAACTATTTCAGAAGTATCAATTTGTCTAAGTGAAGTACAAGGTGCTACGGAAATGGGAGAGTGCTTTGTCAGCCTTCTATTCTGTCACACAGTTGCATTGCAGTATGGAAAAGCAGATAACTTAAATTCACTGATCTCCATTTTTTACCCCCAGCTTCTCATTAAATTGAGCTACAAGTGCAATTTCATTTATGAGAAATAAGGAGGGGCAACAGTGGGTGAGGGAACAGAGTGCACCTGTAGCCAGGTGGGGTTGGTCTCTTGTCCAAGGAAACCAGCAACAGAACAAGGGGACACAGTCTGAAGTTGTGCCAGGGGAGGTCTAGGCTGGGTGTTAGGAGGAAGTTCTTCACAGAGAGTGATTGGCATTGGAATGGGCTGCCCAGGGAGATGTTGGAGTCACCATCCCTGGAGGTGTTGAAGCAAAGCCTGGCTGAGGCACTTAGTGCCATGGTCTAGTTGATTGGACAGTGCTGGGTGCTAGGTTGGACTGGATGATCTTGGAGGTCTCTTCCAACCTGGTTTCTTCTATGATTCTAATTTTGTGGCTGAGTAAGTTTGATTGCTCTGCTGTGCCACAAGGTGTCATTCTTTTACCAATATCAGCTTTTAAAGTCAGTACTACAGGAAAATACAGCAAAAAAAAAAAAAAATCCTTGGCCTGGTGTTTGGAGAATTTGGAAACATACTCAGATAATCACCTAGGTGTTTCTTAAATTATTTCGGCTGCTTGAGGAATATGGAAAATGGCAACCTGTCAAAAACTAAATCAGAAAGATCTCCTTGACACCTATTGAGGTACTGGCAAGCTTTCAAGATCTTCATGCTGCTTTGGTTTTTCCTTCCCTGTGTCAAGGCACTTTGTGTGGCCTTTTTGATTCTTTTACCTCTATATGTGCTAAGGAACTTCATTTTAATTCTACATTTGAATTCTATCTCCCCAATTTGGAGGATGATAAGTGGTATTTTGACAAACTCAGGTTTTTGTACCCTCTGAGATGAGAGTCAGGTTCACCAGCACTGCCTCACCTCAACCTGGCTGCTTGGAAGAGGCTGGAAGAGGAGGGCAGTGCCTCATTGCCTGCTGGATGCCAGAGCCTGTGTAGCTGAGTTGGTTTTATTAATGCAGCACTTTGTATGACACTGAGCTTATTACACAAGCATCAGGTAGGATTCTGTAAAGATATTCCTATATTCCTAGGAATTCCTATGGGAATATAGGAAAATACTCCTATGGAGGAAGCAAACAGACTAAAGGATTAGTGCTGTAACATTTTTTTCAAGGAATCATAGAATAGTCTGAGTTGGAAGATGACAAAGGTCTTCTAATCCAGTTGCCTCTGCAGTAAGTATTTTGCAAGTGCCTCAGCCAAGTAAAACTCCAAGGATATTTATCCATTCAGGAGAGCTTCCAGATAGATGCTTAGTTGGCAAAACAGGGCTACAATTCTCAGAGTAAGCCTGGAGAGGCTATCCACTGCTTCTATAGGGCTTGTCGGCAGCTATCCTGGGAGCTGGCTGCACAACTGGGATGTGCTCTCGGTTGTGAATAGGAACCACAAAAGCAGCTGCTCAGCTATTGTGCTATCTGTGCTCAGGGCAGGCAGAAACACTGTATCAAATAGAGTTCTTTATGCAGAAACCTTCAGAAAACCGAGAGGATGAAAGAGAGAGGGAAAAGGAGAGAGAAAGATCAGCTGGCTCACAGATGCAGCAGGAGAGACCTGGCATTTATTTGCAAGGCTGGAAGAAGTTCTGGGGAAAAAAAAGATGTAACAAGGGAATTGTAAGGGGATACTGTGCAGTGGATGAGGAAGTATTGCTTGGCATTTTCTGCCCAGAGACTTACAACCTCGGAGAGGACACCTGAGCTTTCTAACATGAGATGGTTGAATAAGAAACTTTGATGTGCTGATTGGAATTGTTGGTATGTGACATAGGCATTCTCTGTTCAGATCAAAGCTGATGAGCTGTGAATTATGAAGGGCAGCTAAACCCATCCATATCATCTATATAATGTATATCACCTATACCATTTATATAATCTATATCTATAGCATCTATATCTATAGCATCTCTCTCTATATATATATGTACATCTATATATCTACATCTATACCTATATAAAGGGTTGGACTTGATGATCTGTGAGGTCTCTTCCAACCCTGATGATACTGTGATACTGTGATTACCTGGAGTACTGTGTGAGCCCCCAACATGAGAAGGACATTGAAATGTTGGAGAGAGTCCAGAGGAGACCATGAAGATGCTCAGAGGGCTGCAGCACCTCTGCTATGAGGACAGGCTGTGAGAGTTAGGGCTCTTCAGCCTGGAGAAGAGAAGGCTTTGTGGGGATCTTATAGTGGCCTCCTAGTAGGGGACCTAGAGGAAGGCTGGGGAGAGATTATTTACAGGGTCTTGTAATGAGAGGATGAGGAGTAATGGGTTTAAACTGGCAGAGGGGAGATTTAAGCTAGATGTTAGGAAGAAGTGCTGTACAGTGAGGGTGGAGAGACACTGGCACAGGTGTCCCAGGGAGGTTGTGGTTGCTGCCTCCCTGGAGGTGTTCAAGGCCAGATTAGATGAGGCCTTGAGTGACCTGTTCTAGTGGAAGGTGTCCCTGCCTATGTTGAGGGATTGGAACTGGGTGATCTTTGAGGTCCCTTCCAGCTTAAACCATTCTATGATTCCATGAGTTCATACACACAACAAGCCACACTTCTTTCCACAACGTCTCCTAGCAGGAGCTTCTGCAGGTGCCATCACACAGCATTTGGTTGCAGCAGTGGCATACTCTGTGCTATCCATTGCACTCTGTGATGATGTCTGGCCCTGCTTTCCGCTCATGTGGGTTCACATCTTCTCAGGCAAGTTTCCATGCATTTAGCTATCTCACCCTGCTTTTATTTCTGCTTCCATTAGGTTTCCCTAGCCAACACAGGTATGCTTAGAAGAATTTCAATGGAAAATCAGTCATCATGAAACCAGTGTTCACAGCAGCAATACTGAACTCTCATACGGAGAAGAGGAGGCTCTTCAGCTACCTAAAAGGAGGTTGTAGTGAGGCTGGAGCTGAATTGCTAATGATAGGACAAGAGGAAATGGCCTCAAGTTGCAGCAGGGGAGGTTTAGGTTGGATGTTGGGAGGAAGTTCTTTACTGAGCTAGTGGTCAGGCACTGGAACAGGCTGCCCAGGGAGGTGGTGGAGTCGCCATCCCTGGAGGTGTTTAAAAGCAGAGTGGATGTGGTGCTTGAGGCTATGGTCTGGTGATTAAAGATGCTGGGATGAAGGTTGGACTGGATGATCCTGGTGGTCCTTTCCAACCATAGTGATTCATAGTGATTAGATGTTGTGCTGAGGGATTTGGGTTTAGTCAAGGACTTGTCAGTGTGAAACCAATAATTTGATTTGATGATCCTGAAGGTCTTTTCCAATCTAAGAGATTCTGTGATTCTGCATTGGCAGATAAAGTATTCCACTCTGGGAAGAAGGGTAATACACGATTTTGATGAGCTGTGTAAACTCTTTCCACAGGCTGTCAAGGGTGCCTATCACTTTTGCTAATGATTCCTCAGATGTCACTGTGTTAATGACCTCTTTTCAGCTCAGACTGTAAGCCATGGCTGTCTTTTCCCCTCGAGACAGATAGGTTGCTTTGTGTATAAACTGCTCTTCAAACTAAATGGAAAAGAGTAAATGGCAATAACATTTCTGATGGGAACTGCCTTCCACAGAAGGGCTCAAAATGTCGTGTAATAGTTACAAAGATAATGTGCCACCTGCAGCAAAAAAATCCTCACCAAACCAGGAGCTTTTACCGTGCATTTTATTTGCTCAGCCTAGAAAGAGGTGAAACTTCAGCCTTCTCCTTCCTTCTGTGGCAGTGCAGATGCAGCAGTGGTGGCTCTGTCCACCGTCTGCAGCTGGTGTGAGACTTCAGAGAGCAGCCCAGTCACAACCTTCCCAGTGACACCATCTGCTGCTGGCTGGAGCCTGCAGCATGGCCTTTTTCTCTCTGCAACCTTGGGGAGAACAGCCCAAGTGCCTGAGTGCTGCTTCAGCCTCACTTGAAATGTATCTTTAGCATTCAGAGCAACAAGGCAAAAAAATATGCTTGTATTCCTTCCAGGGCTTGACAAACCTCATTTCATGAAGCCTCTCTGCATTCATCAGATTATAGTAGCTGATCAGGAGCTGTTTATGCAGGCACAGCTTGGTCCCTCAGTACCTTCCAGGCAGTGTGTTACCATGTAGTGGGTTTGTAGAGCCTGCCTTTTTACACAGTGGGTGTTCAGGAGATTCACTCAGTACAGTCATGCTGTCACACATCAAAGAAAGGGGCACAAAGAAAAAAAAAATCAAAGTGTTATTTGTCTTTTCAGAGTCCTTCCAGGCTAGACAGTAACATACACTGTCAGCACTCAATGCATGCTCAGATCTCCCTCTTTATGTGTCTGTGTACAATTACCACTGACTGCAGTGAGGGCTGGCATGATGACAGAAATACTGGGGCCAGAAATCAGGCTACCCAGTTTTGGTACTCCCTTCATCACATTGTGCAAACATTAGAGGAGAGCTTTGTGGACACTGACAGGGTGGGATACTACTTTACTTCAACAATGGGAGAAGAAACTAAGATTTGAGGGGACTATCCTAACAATTGGGTTTTGCATTCACTAGGTTTAACCTGCCTCTTCAGCTCTAACCAGCTTGTACTGATCCAGGCTCACCAGCTAGACAGGTGAGTCAAGTGCATCATTTTAAACCTGTGGAAAAGATAAAGTGAAAATGAGATGACTCCTGACAATAACTCCTCTCAGTATGAAGAGGCTGTTACTGAACACTACTTAAAAAATAGGTGTCTGGTCATCAAACTGTTTTTCAGTCTTTCTCACTATCATTATGTTAGTACAAAAGACATACAGATCCTCATCTACTAACTGGAGAAGGCTGGGGAGGGACTATTTACAAGGTCTTGTAATGAAAGGATGAGGAGTAATGGGATTAAACTGGAAGGGGGGGAGATTTAAGCTGGATGTTAGGAAGAAGTTCTTTAGAGTGAAGGTGGTGAAACACTGGAGCAGGTTGCCAGGGAGGTTGTGGATGCTCCCTCCCTGGAGAGGTTCAAGACTAGGTTAGATGAAGCCTTGAGTGATCTGTTCTAGTGGGAAGTGACCCTGCCTATGGTGGGGGGTTGGAACTAGATGGCCTTTGAGGTCCCTTCCAACTTTAGCCATTCTATGAGTCTATGTGTTTTACACATTAATTCCTCTAAATTATTCTAATTACAAAGAAAAATCCCACTCTAAGAACACGACCTGTTTGGGATTGAAAGCAATATTAATGGGTCAGAGAACAGCAGCATGTGCTTTCAATCCTGTGTGCTATATTAGTGATGCATTTTGTGGAAAGTTAGGCATAAAATTAATGTTTGGTTTTTTTTTTCCTGATTGGGGCATTGTTATAAAACGTATTAAATTGACAGTTAAAACAATCTATGGTGCAGACCAACAGCAAAATATTGGGTTAAGAACAACAGGGATTTTAAGCCAGCAGTGGCTATCCTTGGTTAGCAACATGGCAATACCTTGTTCTTTTATATTGCTGCTGCCCAGGGAGGTGGTGGAGTCACCATCCCTGGGGGTGTTCAAGCAAAGACTGGATGAGGCACTTAGTGCCATGGTCTAGTTGACTGGCTAGGGCTGGGTGCTAGGTTGGACTGGATAATCTTGGAGGTCTCTTCCAACCTGATTGATTCTCTCTGGCAGGACTTCCTCCTGACATCCAGCCTAGATCTCTCCTGGCACAACTTGAGACTGTATCCATTAATATCAGAACCAATACTCAGAAACTCCTTAAACCTTTAAAGCAACACCGATGTCATATGTCTGCATCCTGTTAGGAGTACAAGGCATTAACAAGCACAATGATCAGTGGAAAAAAAGAGAGTTGTACAAAATCTATGGGCATTTATTTACCTTTTGACTAATGAAACTGCCTTGTGGATGCTTTTCCCCCCTCCCATTTTCTCCACCTGGAAGTAGCAGTTTGGGAGTCTCATTTCCATTACAGATGCTGTTGGTACATAGAAGGAGAATGCCTGTGGAGAAAGCTCTGGATTAGCTGTGCTCCCCGTGGAGGGCTCAAAAGCCATTTGTGATACAACATGCTATTTGAGTTATTTTTCCTCTGGCAAAAATATCTTATGCAGAGCCACACTGCAGTTTGGTCATGGTGTACAAAATCTGTGGCTCTCAGTATTTCATATACTGAGAGAAGTGAGAACAGTGCTTGGGTAAAGGACTATGTACAGCATCCCCTCTGTAAAATGCACTATGTGGAATTTTAAAAATGAATAAATCACTCTCCTGACATGTATCTATAAGTAAATCAGTATATTTTGTCACTAGAAGGAAGTTCTTCCCAGAGAGAGAGTGATTTGCCATTGGAATGGGCTGCTCAGACATGGTGGTGGAGTTGCCATTCCTGGAGGTGTTCAAGCAAAGACTGGATAAGGCATTTAGAGCCATGGTCTCGTTGATTGGACAGTGCTGGGTGCTAGGTTGGACTGGGTGATCTTGGAGGTCTCTTCCAACCTGGTTGATTCTATGATTCCATGAATACTGCAACCAGCAACAGAACAAGGGGACACAGTCTCAAGTTGTGCCAGGGGAGGTCTAGGCTGGATGTTAGGAAGAAGTTCTTCAAAGAGAGAGTGATTTGCCACTGGAATGGGCTGCCCAGGGAGGTGGTGGAGTCACCGTCCTTGGAGGTGTTCAAGAGAAGACTGGCTGAGGCACTTAGTGCCATGGTCTAGTTGATTGGACAGTGTTAGGTGATAGGTTTGACTGGGTGATCTTGAAGGTCTCTTCAGACATGGTTGATTCTATGATTCTATGTATTTCATAAGCATTTCAGACTTCCACACCTTGTCCCCTCCTCAAGCAGTATACCAAATTGCAAAATTCTTAACTCTATTTTTACCTGGTTCTTCTTCCACCACAAATCTGGACCTGTTTGCATATTTCAGGCAAACCATGCTGTGTAAATCCCAATTGTTGTATTTTAACCTATTAGGAAGCTGGATAGATAAAGAATATCCCTTACAGGCCTACTTTGAAAAGAGGCTGAAGAGAATATTCAGGCTGTGTAAAGCATCTGAGGCTTCGTATGCAGAGAAAACAGGATGCATGTCCTGAAGGAAGGAAACATTTCAGGGGGAGTTAATGCCTCATCACTTTTGTCACTAGACCCTCAAGTATAAGAAATTGTTCATTTGAAAACATTTCATTTGTTGCAGTCCTCATAGCAATAGAATCTAAATAACACTTTCTGCCTTTCATGTGTTGAATGATGTTCTGAGATTAAGGGGACATCTCTCTCTCTAATTGCACCTGACAATAGGCACCACAGGTGAATACTCTGACAATTAAAAATAAATAAAAGGTTTATTCTCAAAAGCAAGCTTCCTTGCTTTAGGAAGAACACTGAAAAAAAATATGTTTCAGGATCACCCAAATCTGATATTTCCTTTTTCCACCATTCTCTATTGTTTTACTATAACTTAAAATACTTCATTTTCAGAGTTTCAGTCAGACACTGGAGTTCCATCTGCTTTAGCACAGTTAGTACAGAACAGCTTTTATTGTCTGTAACATCTGGAGAGACATACCCATTTCCTCCCAAGGCACCAGATCAGTTGTTCTTCCCCTGTACTCAACACTGGTCGGGCCACATCTTGTGCACTGAATCTAGTTCTGGGCTCCTCAATTCCAGAGAGATGTTGAGATACTGGAAAGTGTCCAGAGAATGGCAATGAAGGGAGAGGCCTGGAATACAGCACTGTGAGGAGAGGCTGAGGGAGCTGGGATTGTTTAGCTTGGAGAAGAGGAGGCTCAGGGGGGACCTCATTGCTGTCTACAACTACCTGAAGGGAGGTTGTAGCCATGTGGGGGTTGGTCTCTTCTGCCAGGCAACCAGCAACAGAACAAGGGGATACAGTGTCAAGTTGTGCTGGTGAAGGTCTAGGCTGGATGTTAGGAGGAAGTTCTTCACAGAGAGAGTGATTGGCATTGGAATGGGCTGCCCAAAGAGGTGGTGGAGTTGCTGTCCCTGGACATCTTCAAGCAAAGATTGGATGAGGCACTCAGTGCCATGGTCTAGTTGACTGGATAGGGCTGGGTGCTAGGTTGGCCTGGCTGATCTTGGAGGTCTCTTCCAACCTGGTTGATTCTATGATTCTATGATCTGTGTGTCACAGTGAGACCTGAGTGTGCAACACTGTAGGGAGATCTGGGCCCATGGTCACAGGCTGAAGTATGTTGTACTTGAAGAAGTAACTGCGTTGGAAAACTCAGGAGCCAGAAGAGTTGTCTGTACTGTGCTAGTGGAGATGATCTGTCCAGAAGTGTAGCCACAGCTGATGAGAAATAACATTGGAGACACAGAGAATGAGTTATCTGGGGCTAGAAGGTTTGCCTTTATGTGGAAATGCTTCTCCTGGGAGTCCTACATGTCATTCATTCTGCATGTTTCCTGTCTGACAAATGCAAAGCTCTGTGCCTGCTGCTTTTCAGAACTCACAGCTGCCTCAGACAAATGGGACATCTGTTCTGAATGCACATAAACCATGCCTGCAAACACTGCTTTAATTTCAAATTAAGCAGATAATATATGAGAAGCCCTAAGTTACTGGCAGTGTGTACAAGAACGTTTCACCTTCTCCAAGACAATTTCAAAATGAAGAAAAAACACAACAAAGAATACAGCAAAACCCCAAATCTACTCAAATTTTCTTTATTTTTTCTTTGTTTCACACACACAGAAAAGAAGTAAATAAATCTGCTTCATCAGGTGTAAGGCCTTATTCCAAGGGCTTTATTTTTAATGAGGAGAAACCACCTCAAGGTTAGCCTTGAAAAAAACACATAGTGGTACATAATCTTACTAGGCGAGACAGCTTTGTTAAATGATCCTTCCCTTCACAGATTTCTCAGGCTTTTTAGGCTGCATGTGTGAGAAATGTCACACAAGCAGAAAACAATTTCACTCTGCACACAGAAAAAGAGGTAGGAACACACATCACCATCCAGACATGTTGTGCTCCCTCATAAACGTGCATGTGTGCTCACATGCACTGCCTAATAAACTTAAGCGCCTGTCATTTGCCGTCCTGGCGTGTGCACAGCCACAGAAGTATGAGCATCTATATCATTTTGCCCACCTATATTTCTTGCTATGAATGATAAATAATTAGTGGTGCAGCTATAAAGCTTATGTATTTCTACCCAATGACACCTTCAAGGTCCCTCTGCTGCCTACTGCTTGACCTTGGTTTAAAAGCACACGGAATGGAAACCTTGAAACCAAGATCAGCAGGATTCATTCTGACAGAAAACAAACGCAGCACCATAGAGAAAAATACACATTTGATTTTAACATATATATATTTTTAAACAGCCTGACTACTACTAGTTCTTAAAAAAAAAAAAAAAGTAATAATCCTAAGGTACAGACTGTCCTTCACATGAGCAGCATTTTAATCCTCCATTTACATCTGGACCGGTTAACACTGTAACCACAACAAACACAGCAATGCCTACGTTATTCCTCACTTCAGACAAGGCAGCAGGAGAGTGCATACCTACCTGTGGAAGTAACCTAACAAAGGGTTATGGCCTTAAGATGAGCCTTCTTAATGAAAGATGCTCCACCTCATAAAAGTGCAATAAGAAGCATTTTATTTCATAATGCTTGGACAGGAAGGTTACAAGGCTGTGGCTGCAATATAGACAGATGATAACACAGTGGTGTGACCTTAAAGATACTGCTTTTGTCTTACACTGCTTTTCAATTTCTCCTTCTGTCTCAAGCCACCTAATGGTAGGTAGGGCTTAATAGGCTTTTTGTTTCCTGAAAGGGAGTGAAAACGATACCTTAAAGTGGGGGACAGAATTCGAGGTCATGTCACATAACACCAATGAGGGTACATATTAAATGGACAAAACCATGCCTGGCTCTCCAGCTGCATTTCTCTGTGGGAAACAATTGCTGGGTGGAGAAGTCTGTCTCAAGTCTTCCCACTAGGATGGCTGCTTGCCCCTATATTTATTTAGTGCTTTTCTTGGGAAGAAAACATAAACCTTTACTGATACCTGTCTTGCAAAAAACTCTTTGTGTCTTTGCAAAACTGTTAGTGCCCTATAGGACATTTCAGAAAGCAAACTGAGCTCCTGACCTGAGGGATGATTAAGAGGAGCCTGAGATCTTTCCATCAAAGCAGCCAGACATCAGCTAAGATGATTAAGGGAATGGAACCTCTCTCTTACAAGGAGAGACTGAGGGAGATTGGGCTCTTTAGCTTGGAGAAAAGGAGACTGAGAGGTGACTTCATCAATGTTTAAACATATATAAAGAGTGAGTGCCAAGAACATGGAGCCAGGCTCTGCTTGGTGATGCCCAATGCCAGGACAAGGGGCAATGGGGAACTGAGGCATAGGAAATTTCATATAAACATGAGGAGGAATTTCTTCACTGTGAGGGTGACAGAACACTGGAAGAGGCTGCCCAGAGGGGTCAAGGAGACTCCCTTTCTGGAGCTACTCAAGACCTGCCTGGATGCATTCCTGTGTGATCTGGTCCAGGTGATCCTGCTCTGGCAGAGGAGTTGGACTGGATGAGCTTTCAAGGTCCCTTCCAGCCCCTGACATTCTGTGAAGACAGTGCAGTTAAAGGGAAAGTGAATTGATCACAGGAAGAGAAGGACAAAAATCAACATTATTTGTAAACTAGATTTCTAAATTATTGTGTGAGTCACAGTTCATAGCTTGGGGAAAATGTTAAAGCAAACATTTTGGCATGCAGGAACAAATATCTCTTGGCATATGTATTGCTGTTTGGAAGATCCTCTGACCACTTTTCCACCATTAGGTTGCTGGAACAAAGCCTGGGGACCAATCTCTTCACCAGCAGTTGTTGTCATGCTGGTTAGGATACGTTATTACTTCTGCCTGTACTGGAGACCATAAATTACTTAGCATGTGATGTATTTTATCTTTTAAAACAATGAAATTAGGCAGAGATGATTTTTTTTACATTTATTGTGTGGTTGTTTTCTTTTCCTCATGAATTGGCCTTGGCAATTTATGCACTTGGTTTATATTTTAGTTTTAGACTGCTTCTTTAACCTGCTCAATCATTAACTAAAAGATTCCCTTCAGAAGTTGCTTATTTTTCTAAGAACTACTCATAAATGAGCCAGTTGTCAACTTATCTTTTGAAGTGGTGTACCTCAGGAAGTCTGTTTCAGCTTTGAATTAATCTATAGCTCCTCCAGGCAAACACAAAGCACTGATAACTCACAGTATCACAGTATCACAGTATTATTAGGATTGGAAGAGACCTCACAGATCATCAAGTCCAACCCTTTACCACAGAGCTCAAGGCTAGACCATGGCACCAAGTGCCACGTCCAATCCTGCCTTGAACAGCTCCAGGGACGGCGACTCCACCACCTCCCCGGGCAGCCCATTCCAGTGTCCAATGACTCTCTCACTGAAGAACTTTCTCCTCACCTCCAGCCTAAATCTCCCCTGGCACAGCTTGAGGCTGTGTCCTCTTGTTCTGGTGCTGGCCAACTGAGAGAAGAGAGCAACCTCCTCCTGGCCACAACCACTGCTCAGGTAGTTGTAGACAGCAATAAGGTCACCCCTGAGCCTCCTCTTCTCCAGGCTAAATGAAGACAGCTCTACAGAGACACACTATTCATGAACTCAGAAATGCATAGTGACCTCTAAGAAATAGGAAATGGACTTCAGAATATGGGAATACATAGCAGACAATGTCTTGTTTAGATTCCTGTATCAATTCACAGCTTAGAAGAACATTCTCAAAGGGCTTGATTCAAAAGTTAGAAAGCAGCACCTCTGATTTTCTAAGTAACAATTGACAATTTCTTTTTATTGACAAGTTCTAGACCATAATTTGGCAATAGGTTGTTTTTTCCCATTTCAAAGTAAAGTCTGTAATGAGTGGCCAGCACCAGAACGAGAGGACACAGCCTCAAGCTACACCAGGGGAGATTTAGGCTGGAGGTGAGGAGAAAGTTCTTCAGTGAGAGAGTCATTGGACACTGGAATGGGCTGCCCGGGGAGGTGGTGGAGTTGCCGTCCCTGGAGCTGTTCAAGGCAGGATTGGATGTGGCACTTGGTGCCATGGTCTGGCCTTGAGCTCTGTGGTAAAGGGCTGGACTTGATGATCTGTGAGGTCTCTTCCAACCTTGGTGATACTGTGTGATACTGTGAGTTCTAAACTACAGTGATATAAAATAAGACTTTAGCATTTGCTTTCTCCAGATCTTCAGCCAGAAATGGAAGTTTTTATAATATTTATTACTTATCTTGAAACAAATATATTCAGCTTAAATGCTGGTTAATACTAACTTTCCTTCCCAAATAGTACTATTTATGTAATCATAGAGTAGAATCATAGAATCAGTCAGGGACCACAAGGATCATCTAGTTCCAACCCCCCTGCCATAATAATATGTTTAATTATGTTATGTTATGTTATGTTATGTTATGTTATGTTATGTTATGTTATGTTATGTTATGTTATCTTATCTTATCTTATCTTATCTTATCTTATCTTATCTTATCTTATCTTATCAGGGTAATAATATTTCAGGGTAATACCTGAACATATGGAGAAGGGTCTGAGGGTCCTGCCTCTTAGATGAGTTATGCTGTTCAATGAGTTAGACTTCAAGCATTTAAAACTTTAAAGACATTAACTTGAATCTACACTTCCCAGTCAATAGGTATGCATGGATTTTGCCTTACATCTGTAGTGGCAATGAAACAGTGTTGAAGTTGTAATGCAGCTTAGTTAGAAGCTCCATGGAGGCTGGTTGGAAGTTATCAAGTGAGGTTGGAAGTTATCAAGTGAGCTTGTTTCAGATAACAGAGTCTCCCTCCCACCTTCTCTTTACCTGGCTCATGATGACACTGCTGGTCCTTGCCAGGCAGCTCCTTGGACTCCTGCTTGCGACTTGTACTCTGAAGCCTTTACACGGCTTGAGAGCTATATTGATTTTGTCTCCAGTAAGCTTTATTACAGTCTAAGACATGCCTCTGGACATCTCTGTGTCTCTCTGTTTCAGCCATTAAACAGTATCAAAGCTGTCATGTGCAGTTGCCTGGAGAAGATGAGACTTAGAGGGGACCTTATTACTCTCTACAACTACTTAGCAGTATGTTGCAGTCAAGTGGGGTTCAGGCTCTTCTCCCAGGAAACTTGTGACAGGATGAGAGGGCATGGTCTGAAGCTGCACCAGAGGAGGTTTAGGTTGGATGTTAGGAAGCACTTCCTCATGGAAAGGGTAATTAGACACTGGAATGGACTGCTCAGGGAAGTGTTGGAGTCATCATCTCTGGAGGTCTGTGAGAAAAGATTGGATGTGGCACTTGGTTGACCGTTTAGCTGATGTCCTGGTGTTAGGTTATAGGCTGGGCTTGATGATCTCAGAGGTCTTTTCCAGTCTCAATGATTCCATGATTCTGTAATGGTTTGAGACAGAGCCAGCACTAAAGAGCTTCAGAAAGCTCAGGCAGCTGCCGCCTCTGTCAGTGTTTACTTCCAGCTGGTCATAAAGTGACTTGAGACCTGAGGATCCATAGTTAACCATAGCATTGCATTTGTTGCATGTTTATACAGTAACCATAAGTCACTTTGGGCAATCCATTTTCAGGAGATGACTGCCTTGCTCCCCAGACTGAAATCTCTATTTTCACAGCCTTGTGACTCATACTGCACCTTTAGTCATATTTTAGCCTTCAGCACTGAACTTGCTGTCACATCTTATTGCTTATTACATGCTATTGAGCACAGCAACATCACACCACCAGATAAACCTCTGTATGAGAAGCAAGTTCACTTAAGTAGTTTTAACAAGAGTTCCTCTTTAATATGAATACTTGATAGGTGTCTTGGGGTACCACAAATTCCTTTCTTCTCCCTCTTCCTCTGCAGGTTTGAATGGGCAGAAGGCACGAAAACTGCTTTCTCTTGCTCTGCCCTGCAGGCTTGGAGGGGGAACAGCAAAAGATGCCCTGCCACACGTGGGTGCTCTCGGTCTCTCTTCATAGGGGAGATGCTGAAGTCCTTCAGTCATCCTTGTGGCTCTCCACTGAACTCTCTCCAACAGGTCCCTGTCTCTCTTGAACTGGGGACCCCAGAATTACTCAATACTCCAGGTGTGGTCTCACCAGGGCACAGTAGAGTGGTACTGAGTAGACAGCATAGACAATTCTTACAATTCCATTGGACACAAATACAAAGATTAAAATGCCACTGTTAAACAGTGAGATTTTAAAGATATGAAGAGCATTCAAGCTTTAAGCCTGAGGAAGAAATAGATGAAGGAAAATGCTTGTTATGTAACTGCTTTTCTATAGGTCAGAATAATCTCCTGAGCCTTAAATAATTGCTTGCACAGCAGAGTGGCCTGCTTGTGATGGAGAAGAGGGGGAGAAGAGTGAACTAGCTGATTCTTCCTTTCCTTTCTCTAGAACTGGCTCACTATGCCATACTGAAATGAACTAAGATGCAAGAGACATCTGGAGACCACCTGGTTCAGACTCCTGTTTAAAGCAGACTTATGTAGATGTTATATTTCATTGCTATGTAGATGTTATATTTCATTGCTATGTAGATGTTATATTTCATTGCTATGTAGATGTTATATTTCATTGCTCAGACCTTGCCTATTCCAGTTGTGAGTACCCATTCACCACCTACCAGCAGCACCAGAGAAGGGAACAACCACTCAATGTCTTTTAACCACACCCCCAGATTGTGCCTGAAGGAGCTCCTCAGAAATTTATACCCTCTTTCCTCAAAGAATCAAATAAGTTTAAGCCAAATTCTCCATCTCTTACAGCTCTCTATAGGATATTTCCCTTGCCTCTGCTGGCCATATGAAAAAGAAAGTTTAAGCCCTTCAACCTCTTCCCATCCTACAAAATAAGGACCTCGTCTTGCCACTCGCATATAAATACATACTTGATTGCTTGGGTAGCACAGTTAAAAGTGGTGAGAAATGCAATCTCCAGTGCAGTCACATCAGCAGCCCTCCCTAGTGAATCACACATACACTGTCAAAGCTGAAATTTTAAAAACACAGCTTCCTTTCCTCAAAGTCCATGGCTGTACTGTGCTAATAGAAACAACCCACAGACAGAATCACAGAATCACAGAATCATTGAGGCTGGAAAAATCCTCTGAGATCATTGAGTCCAACTTATCACCTAATCCTTCTAATTAACTAAACCAAGGCACTAAGTGCCTCATCCAGTCTCCTTTTAAACCTCTCTAGGGATGGGGACTCCACTACCTCCCTGGGCAGCCCATTCCAATGCCAATCATTCTCTCTGTGAAGAATTTCTTCCTAACATCCATGCCCCAGTGTGGTTTGAGACTGGGTCCTCTTGTTCTGTCACTGGGTGCCTGGAAGACCTACCAGTATAACTCCAACTGTTCTCTGGCAAGGAGTGCAGCCCCTAGAATAGCTTCCCTAAGGTAAACAAAACAATCTGTTATAGGAAAAGAATGCCTACACTAAAAAGCACACTGATGTAACCATAAGCATGGAGCAGTAAGAGTCCTCAAGATGTATTCTTCACTATACTTTCAAGACTGGTTGCCTGAAGTTAGATCCCTAAAATCAATTTTCTGACACATAGGCAGGTATTTGGATTTTCAAGAATATTCCATGCTCAGCAGATTCCTCAGGAAACTGTTTACCTTTACTCACTATTGCTACTATCAGAAATATTCTGAGACAGACAAATGGTGGAGTTGCCATCCTTAGAGGTGCTCAGGAAAAGCCTGGCTGAGGCATTTAGTGCCATGGTCTAGTTGACTGGATTGGGCTGTGTGATAGGTTGGACTGGATGATCTTGGAGGTCTCTTCCAACCTGATTGATTTTATGATTCTATGAAATCTGGTGCCCTAGAGGCATTCCTATCCCACGTGTTATACAATTCCTGCAGGGAAAGAAAGTTGAGACCAAAGAGAACACGTTCTGATTTCTGGATATTGCAGACAGTACTGCACATAGCTTTTTGTTCCAAGTATTTATAAATGTCTTCAATGAACTGTAACCCAGAAGGCTTTAAGATGAAAGATACCTTCATTGTGGTTAAGTAATCACAGAGGTTGGAAAAGACCTCTGAGATCATCAAGTCCAGCCTATAACTTAACATCACGACATCAGCTAAAGAATGGAATGAGAAGAAAACTAATAGTCATGGATGAAAATATGATTAATGCCTTGTTTGTTAACTAACTGGTACACATGCACACATTCTCTCTTGGGAAGCACGTCCCAGGCGCAGCAGTGGTGTGGGAAGCGCTGCCTTTTGGCTTCTTTCCTGCCAGAAGGCACCAATCAGGTGAAAGGCCTGGAACACAAATCCTGTGAGGAGAGGCTGAGGGAGATGGGGTTGTGGAGCCTGGAGAAGAGGAGGCTCAGGGGGGACCTCATTGCTCTCTTCAACTACCTGAAGGGAGGCTGTAGCCAGGTGGGGGGTGGCCTCTTCTCCCAGGCAACCAGCAATAGAACAAGGGGACACAGTCTCAAGTTGTGCCGGGGAAAGTATAGGCTGGATGTTAGGAGGAAGTTCTTCCCAGAGAGAGTGATTGGCATTGGAATGGGCTGCCCAGGGAGGTGGTGGAGGCACCGTCCCTGGAGGTGTTGAAGAAAAGCCTGGCTGAGGCACTTAGTGCCATGGTCTAGTTGACTGGCTAGGGCTGGGTGCTAGGTTGGACTGGATGATCTTGGAGGTCTCTTCCAACCTGGTCGATTCTATGATTCAAAGAAACTGCTGTGGGAAGGGAGGTATTTGAGAAGTCCAGACCATTTTCCCTGAGAAGCAGTGGGTGATGCCATAGCTACTTTGCCATAGTTGGGCTCACGGATTCGCTCTTCAGTTGCTAATGTGGCAGCGCCAATGCATCTTGCCCTTCATTTAGGATGCCTGGCACCGCGGCAGCCCAGACCTACCGCACTACAAAAGAGTGCATTGCAGGTTGTTGCTGCACAGGGATTTTTTTGGAACTGCACTTTCTTGTCTTTTCACTACAGTTTCCTTTCTCACTCTTTGAGCGCAGTGAAGGAGTCTGTCTGCCTGCTCCAGTTAGCATTTGTCGTGGGGGGATATTTTTCAAGTCATGTCTGACCTTGTTCATGTTGTTGTGTTTAGTGTCCTTGAGCTTGGCTTTAATCTTAAACAAAAGCACAAGAAACGCTACGTTTTCAAAGACAACTGAAAAGCCATTGACAACAAATATTGTAATATTTTTATTCCACTTTACTAAACTCTTCTACTTGTTAGGAGCTGTGATTCAACCAAGCTAACAAGGTTATCAGATTATGTATCTATTGTCTTGTTATGACTTCCTTGGCTGAGTTCCTGCAGTAAACAATGCTGATGTGCTGCTTTGTTCAAGTAGCAGAACTGGAGGCAGCCAGCTGGAGGGAAGGAGGGGATGAGGGTCACGGAGCTGTCAAGGCCTTCACAGCGGTGGTGCAGCAGAGAGTGCTACCTGCGGTCAATATTAATCAGGCTCTCCCTACATGTGCTCTAAGCAGTCACTGCTGGGCTGCGACAACTGAGGAGTTGGCTCTGGGAAACTGTAAAACATCCTTGCAGGATAAGACACATGCAAGCAGGGCTTTGCAGACATTATTACTCCAAGCTGAATGCAGGAAAAACCTTTAAAGGGGAGTAATTAAAAGTATTTATAGGCATTAAACATACGCATTAACTTGAGAGGACATTTCCACTTACCTCATCATATGCCAGAGTGGTCGAGGTACAAAAGTAACTATTGAAATTACTGGTGAAAAGGAAACATCATTGCAGCTACCTTCCCTGCTCTTCTGTATAAAAGCCATGTGCACTCAGGTTTCCTCTAAGCACCATCATAAACTTGCTGTCTCCCTGCTGGCATAATTAATATGTGCAACTATTGCTATCTAAATGGCAGAGGATGCCAAGGCAGCAGCTGCACGGTTGGAGAACTCACATTCGCATCACGCCAGTTGGCTAGCAATTCTGGTCACTTTGTGGCTGTCATGGTACACTGAGAATCAGAAAAAACCTCAATTCACTGTGTTTTCCAACACAGTTACTTCTTCAAGTACAACATACTTCAGCCTGTGACCATGGGCCCAGATCTCCCTACAGTGTTGCACACTCAGGTCTCACTGTGACACACAGATCATAGAATCATAGAATCAACCAGGTTGGAAGAGACCTCCAAGATCATCCAGTCCAACCTAGCACCCAGCCCTAGCCAGTCAACTAGACCATGGCACTAAGTGCCTCAGCCAGCCTCCTCTTAAACACCTTCATGGTCAGTGACTCCACCATCTCCCCAAGCAGCCCATTCCAATGCCAATCACTCTTTCTGTGAAGAACTTCCTAACATCCAGCCTAAACCTGTCTTGGCGCAGCTTGAGACTATGTCCTCTTGTTCTGTCACTGCTTGCATGGGAGAGGAGGCCAATCCCCACCTGGATACATCCACTCCAAACCCCTGTACAATAATCCAAGGCATCCTCAACCAGATCAGGTTACCCATAGCCCTGCTGAGCCTTGAATATCTCTGGCAGTAGGGCCCCAATCGCCTCCCTGGGCAACCTGTTCCAGTGTTCCACCGCCTTTATGGTAAAGAACCTGTTTCTAACACCCAATCTAAATCTGCTCTTAGAATCATAGAATCAACCAGGTTGGAAGAGACCTCCAAGATCATCCAGTCCAACCTATCACCCAGCCCTAGCCAGTCAACTAGACCATGGCACCAAGTGCCTCATCCAGGCTTTTCTTGAAGACCTCCAGGGACGGTGCCTCCACCACCTCCCTGGGCAGCCCATTCCAATGGAAAATCACTCTCTTCTCTAGTTTGAAGCCATTTGTGCCCCATCCTGTCACTACAGGCCTTTGTAAGCTGTCTCTCTCCATCCTTCTTGTAGGACCCCTTCAGGTACTGGAAGGTTTGTGTCTCCACCCAGGTATGCTCCTTGTTAGGACAAAAGATTCTCTACTTATTTTAATAAAGCCTACTGTAAAATAGTAATGAAGGTGCTTCCAGACTGCTTTTTAGACTATCAAGGTTGTTACCCTGCATGTGTACTGTGCACAAGAAGAGCTTCAGAATTCCAAAAAAATCCTCAGGTTTCTCAGATGGCCTTGGCTGGGTCACACCAATTCCAGACCAGCAAAGTATTTAAGTCTTAGGCTGTTTGATATTGCTTTATTCCTAACACTTCAAAATCTCTTTTACTTTCAGGTCAAATCCAAACAGGGCATATACTTTTCATTACAACAAGGCATGTCTTACTAGCATTCATAGTGAGTCAAATGTGACCCTTTCAAAGGAAAATGTCAGAGGGTTTTTGTATCTATTTTTCTTTTAAGTGCTGGTTTTCATCCAGCCTTCACCTGTGGCAATTCTCTTTGTGTCAGGAAAGTTTCAGTGAGAGGAGTTGAAAACAACTCACATGAGGACTTCACCAGAGTGTCTTATGCCTATAGGAGCAGATAACTGAGTCCAGTCTTTGTGATGCAGGAAATTATGGTCTATACAAAGGGCACAATGTGCTTCAGCAGAGTCTTTGAGTTCTCATCCCTTTGAAGATTTTTGCTTTCAAAATGAAGGAGAACTGTGGTGTGAGAGAGAGAAATTACAGAGACCTGGACGAGTAATTCATGACTGTCGATTAAAGAGGTGTCTCCTTCATTTGGCATCCATAGCCTGAAGTCTCTCTTGGCTCACACCTCTAACCTTTTAATAAAAGACTGTGGCATCCCTTAGGGCAATCTGTGAAATACACAGATATCAATCCCCACAAAAAGAGTCTGGGGAGTACAGGGAGTCACAAACTGAATATGGCTCAACTCTGTCCTGTTGTTGTGAGAAAGGCATACTATAAATTAGGGTCCAGAAATAAGATTTTTTTTTATTTTTTAGGGAATACTGTGGGTTCAAAGGAATAGAGAGACAATTTCTTCCTGACTCAGAAAACTCATTTCATAGAATCATAGAATCAACCAAGTTGGAAGAGACCTCCAAGATCATCCAGTCCAACCTATCACCCAGCCCTGTCTAGTTAACTAAGGCACTAAGTGACTCATCCAGGCTTTTTTTGAACACCTCCAGGGATGGTGACTCCACCACCTCCCTGGGCAGCCCATTCCAATGCCAATCACTCTCTCTGCCAACAACTTCCTCCTAACATCCAGCCTAGACCTCTCCCAGCACAACCTGAGACTGTGTCCCCTTGTTCTGTTGCTAGTTGTGAAGGAGCAGTGACCAACCCCCACCTGGCTACAACCTCTCTTCAGGTAGTTGTAGTCAGCCATGGGTGTGTCAAACACTTTTCCCTCCCTGCTCAGCATAGTGGGCACTTAGAATCAGAGAATGGTTTAGGTTGGAAGTGACCTCAAAGATCATCTAGTTCCAACCCCCCGCCATAGGCAGGGACACCTCCCGTGTTTTTGTTTGTTTTGTAGATTAGTGTTAGTAAAGGATAGCAACATCCATGCAATCCTTCTGTTTGAAATTAGCATTTACATTAAAATAATATGGTCTAGCAACTGGAGATGCAGATGCTTTTCCAGTATTAAGGCTGCTATCATGTGGTATTACAGAGAAGAGATTCTACCAGCAAACCCTGGTTGTACATCAATCTCAATGACACTTTGCCCTCATATCTGCTCCTTGATTGTTTCCCTGAGTGGTACAAGGAGAAGGAATTTGACTTTAGATGAACTCCTTAGCCTTTTCTACCTTTGGGACCATGTTGGTCTGCATCCTTATTTGCAGGAGGCAATATATGCCTGTGAAGTGTATATCTGCTCCCTTGCTTCCTTTCCCTCCCTCATTTCTATTACAGAACCAGCACTACACAGCAAGAGCTCATAATTTATTTAATGTTATTACATATGTTTCACAGCACAATCTGACTGCCTTGTCATAGCTAAAGAACCAACCTCCAGGATTCAGCCACAGTAAAGTGCAGCTCTTACTTGAACCAAGTTTTAATTTGAATCACAAATTCTTCCGTGCCTGATTTATCAGCAGTGCCTTGTAAAGTGAGGGTATCCAGGAGTGAATCACTTTCCAATTCAAACTCTACAATGCTGCCATGTTACTGAAATTATGTATATCATATCCCTTAGCATTTTGAAGTGTACTGTTAAAACTTCAGTAAACAAATCCACAGCATGCCATATTATTAAGATGATCTGGTGCTCTATTTGAAGTTCATGCCTCTCAACCATAAGGCTGTGCCAAGCATGCAGCTCTGAATGCAAAAAGGATTTTTAGCCTTTTGAAACATTTTCTGGAGTCCCCAGTGCAAGAAGAACTTGGAACTGTTGCAGTGAGTTCAGAGGAGGAACACAAAGATGCTCAGAGGAATGAAGCACTTCTGCTATGAGGACAGCCTATGAGAGTTGGGGCTTTTCAGCCTGGAGAAGAGAAGGCTTCAAGGAGACCTTGTAGTGGCTTTCCAGTATCTGAAGGAGGCCTACAGGAGGGCTGAGGGGAGACTATTTACAAGAATGAAAGGTAATGGCTTTAAATTGGCAGAAAGGATATCTAAATTAGATATTAGGAAGAAGTTCTTTACAGTGAGGGTGGTGAGACACTGGCACAGGTTGCCCAGGGAGGTTGTGGTTACTCCCTCCCTGGATGTGTTCAAGGAGTGGGAGGTGTCCCTGCCTATGGCAGGGGGATGGAACTGGATGATCTTTGAGGTCCCTTCCAACCTAAACCATTCTTTGTTCTCCCATTTTTATTACAGTTCCAGTCTTTAGGAAAGCAAAAATATTTCTAGGCACTCTTGGGTTGTTTTGCTTAGCATTGTTGCATATTAAAATGCAGAAAGAAGAAAACAAAGAAGAAAAAATAAAGAGAATTGTCCCTAAGAAAACAAAGTGCTTTAATTGATATACTTTGAGTCACTACCTCTAAGAAAGGCATGCTTTTCACAGGAGATATTTAATTCTAGGAGCATGACATCTATAGGGTTAGCCCAATCATCTTTTGAAGGGTTTCCAATAAATGACTGACTCTTAGCCTGCAAACTCTTTGGGATGAGAATTGTGTTGAAGCCGAGTGCGTGAAGAGCTGAGCAATGTAAGTAACCATAACTTAGCCTTCCCTATGCAGTTATAAATAAAGGTGATGGTTGGGTCATCCTGCCCCAGGAAGATCTTTCTTTCCACTGCTGATCCAAAGTAATTTTTTTTGCCATTTCATTATTCTTTTTTTCTGTCATTGACTCGGAAAGATTTCTTTGGTGGGTTTGGCAGCAGGCTTGGTTTCTGGCTCTTGGGAGTGACTGTCTGGATGTGTTCCTCTGTAATAGTATTGTCCTGCTCTGGCAGGGGTGATGGACTCGATGATCTCCTTGGGTCCCTTCCAACCCCTAACATCCTGTGATCCTGTGACTGTTTCTTTTCTTATCAGAGAGATAAAGAAATGGGATAATATGGTTCCATGGCATCTCAGTTTTGTTGGACCAGGACTTGGAAGTGTGATTCAGGTGACCTTCTATGGCAAGTGAGGAAACAGTATTGTGCTCTATCACTCTCTCAAATGCCTAAGAGATTAAATAGGTCCTCCAACCTTGTGTAAGACATTAAGATATCTTTGTCAGTTATGAATTAAAATATAGTACCCCTGTGTACTTCCTGACTTTGGCATTTTTGATATGGAATTTGTCACACTGGGCCATGACTCAAAGTAAGTCTGAGGCATAACTTAAGGTTGTTTTACTTCAACCACGTTGCCCTCCTCAGGAAATGTTTAATATACTCCAATGTAAAGACAGATTGATTTCTGGATCTGAAGGTCTTTCCTGTAGCCTTCTAGAAAGAGTGTACTTCAAGGTACATGCAAGAGCAGCAATAACCAAGTGCCTGGGCACCTGAGGAAGCAGCAGGTTTTTGTGCTTGTCTGTCTGCCGAGTTAAATCTCCTTCCTTGCAGGGCACAAAAGCAAAGGTCAGGGGATCTGTGTACATTTTGAAAGGTGTTGGAAATGCCTGTGATGTCACTGCACAAGTGGGATGCATTCTTCTGAGATAAGGTGCTGTGGGCTGTGCTGCAGTTGTACTCGCAGCCGTGTGTGTGTTCTCCTCGCTGATGCACTCTGTAATCTCCTTCTAGTCCTTTGCCGCTCCGATTGCCACGCAGGCCAGTGAAGGCAGGTGGGAGGCTAAGCGTATAGTTAGACAAGAACAAAATGTTCTTTCTTATTTTACAGTGTGTCCAGTCCTTCTCTGGTGAGGGAAATACAATGATGAACTAAGTTGGGTTTTTTAAAAGCTTTTCCCCCTCCCCCTTACGCTGAACCTCTGTTTTTTTACATAGAGGATGGAACTGGGACTCATTCCCTTTCCTCCAGGTCCACCACTCCTGAATTTTGAGAATGTTTAACATCAAGTCTGTAGGTAAGACAGAGAAGCAATTCCTATTTTTAAAGAAACTCAGATAAAAAGAGGTCTTGAGCTAGAACTGTGCACACTACTGATACTGAAAAACATGGAGCTGGAGTGAGAAAAGTTGCTCTACGTTCTTTGAGGACCTGAATTCCATGCTGCAATTCATCAGATTGCATCTTGAAATCCAGATTCACATTTAATGGCTTCTATTGAAGTTCTTCACAAAGAGAGAGTGATTTGCCTCTGGAATGGGCTGCCCAGGGACGTGGTGAAGTCACCACCCCTGGGGGTGTTCAAGAAAAGCCTGGATGAGGCACTTGGTGCCATGGTCTGGTTGACTGGATAGGGCTGGGGGATAGGTTGGACTGGATGATCTTGGAGGTCTCTTCCAACCTGGTTGATTCTATGATTCTATTTATCTTATGACTTCTGTGAGTAGGAGTTTGACAGAAGAGCAATAGAAACAGTGGGCAAGGGAAGGGCAACTCACATCATTTACCTGGACCTGAGTAAGGCATTTAACTCTCTCCCACATGACATCCTGGTCACCAAACTGGAAAAACATGGACTTGATGGGTGGAACACTGCTGGATAAGGAATTGGCTGGATGGTTGCATGCAGAGTTGTGATCAGTGGCACAATGCCCACCTGAAGACCAGTGGCAAGTGGTGTCCCTCAGGGGTCAGTGCTGGCAGCAGTGCTGTTTAACATCTTTGTCAGAGATATGGACAGAGGAATAGAGTGCACTCTCGGCAAGTTTGCAGATGACCCCAAGCTGTGTGGCACAGTCAACTTGCTAGAGGGAAGGGATCCATCCAGAGAGACCTGGACAGGCTGGAGGGGTGTGTCTAGGCAACTCCATGAAATTCAGCAAGGCCAAGGGTAAGGTACTGCACCTGGGCTGGTGCAATCCCAAGCACAAATGCAGGCTGGGTGGCAAGTGGCTGAGAGCAGCCCTGAGGAAAAGGATCTGGGGGGCTGGATTGATGAAAAGCTCAACATGAGCCAGCCCAGACAGCAGCCCAGACAGCAACCATGTTCTAGGCTGCAGCAAGAGAAGTGTGGCCAGCAGGGCAAGGGAGGAGATTCTCCCCCTTCACTCTGCTCTCCTGAGACCCCACCTGTAGTACTGTGTGCAGTTCTGGAGCCTCCAACACAAGAAAGGCATCAAAATATTGGAGCAAATCCAGAGGAAGGCCACAAAGATGATCAGTGGGATGCAGCAGCTCTGCTATTAGAACAGGCTACAAGACTTGGAGAACAGAAGGCTTCAAGGAGACCTTACAGTGGCCTGCCAGTATCTGAAGGGGGCCTACAGGAAGGCTGGGGAGGGACTATTTATGAAGTCTTGCAATGACAGGATGAGGAGTGATGGGTTTAAACTGGCAGAGGGGAGATTTAAACTGGATGTTAGGAAGAAGTTGTTCACAGTGAGGGTGATGAAACACTGGCACAGGTTTCTCAGTGAGGTTGTGGATGCTCCCTTCCTGGAGATGTTCAAGGATAGCCTAGATGAGGCCTTGAGGAACCTGTTCTAGTGGGAGGTGTCCCTGCCTATGGCAGGGGGTTGGAACTGGATGATCTTTGAGGTCCCTTCCAACCTAAACCATTCTATGATGTGTTTAGATCACAAATTTATTCAGTTTCTGTATACTAACAGTGATTTGGTGAGATACAAGGAAATTCTGTCCACTGCAATCTAATCCTGAAAGAAGCACAACAGAAGCACATGCAGATTTCATGCCAATTTGTTCACCTTATGGCAGGGTAGCAGCAGCTTCACATGCAAGATTGTCTTGCCTTGGTTTTATTTATTTGTTTGTTTAAATTTAGTGGCATTAACATATGCTGTGGTTTAAACTGTGAGTAAAAAGCTAAAGGTCAATGCATTATCAGCTCTTCTAACACTTGTGCTGAGCTTCAGAATGATCTCCTAGATCTGTGGCAGAAATGAATGAATAGACATACCAAAGCTGAATAGAGAACAGAGTTAATTAGATGGCTTTTTTATATTTACTATGATTCACAACATTGTGTTCATAAGGGATCCTGGCCTGTGTCAGCAACAGTGTGGCCAGTAGGACAAGGGAGGTTATTCTTCCCCTGTCCTCAGCACTGGTCAGGCAACATCTTGAGTACTGTGCTCAGTTATGGGACACTCATTCAAGTGAGATGTTGAGGTGCTGAAACGTGTCCAGAGAAGGGTGACAAAGTTGGTGAGGGGCCAGGAACACAGCCCAGGTTGGAAGAGATCTCCCAGGTCATCCAGTTCAACCTAGCACCCAGCCCTGTCCAATCAACTAGACCATAGCATTAAGTGCCTCAGCCAGTCTTTTTTTTGAACACCTCCAGGGACAGCAACTCCACCGCCTCCCTGGGCAGCCCATTCCAGTGGCAAATCACTCTCTGTGAAGAACTTCTTCCTAACATCCAGCCGAGACCTCCCCCAGCACAACTTGAGACTGTGTCCCCTTGTTCTGTTGCTGGTTGCTTGGGAGAAGAAACCAAACCCCACCTGGCTACAACTTCCCTTCAGGTAGTGAGGAAAAGGATTTCCTGTAACAGCACAGGTAATTTAAAATGTATTTAGATCCTGTGTCATGATAAAATGCACATTTAGAAGCCAAAGCTTGGACTGGATGAATGCTCAGAGTGGAATACAGAAATCAGTTTGTTTGGATGTGAAACAGGGAAGTCTAGAGTACCACAGGAGATTAATGAATAGCAGGTTACATAAAAATGAGAGCTCATTGCAGAGGCAGAAAACAAATGACACAATACGCTGAAAAGCCACAATTTGTTCTAGAGACAATTCCATTTGAAGGAGTTCTGTTAGTACTTGTAATTGATTAAGTATGGCCTTAGAATATTTGTCAGGGGGGGAAAATAATAACCTTGTTTTCATGGTATCTAGGTGAACAAGGTCAAAGCAAAGCATGACATAAGATCATAGCGATCCTGGTGTAAATATGAGCACACTTTAGAGGCTAGTTAAAATATTATAATGACTTTCTCAAAATGCATCTCTCCTAGGAGAGCTTTGAATCATATCTCCCTGTGGTGTCATCCACAATGAAAGCAGAAATTGTCCATAGTAAACCCCAGAAGTTGTAGTTCTAAGGATAATCATTATTTACTATTTAAGCAATCAAACCTATTTCCTCTTCCTTATGGAAAGGAGAAATGTTGTTGGGGTGCATCAGGGAAAATGTAGCCAGCAGGTCCAGGGAGGTTCTTCTCCCCATCTACTCTGCCCTGGTGAGACTACATCTGGGATACTGTGTCCAGTTTGGAGCTCCCTAGTTCAAGAATGACAGGGACCTGCTGGAGAGAGTCCAGCAGAGAGCAACAAGATGATGTGGGGACTTGAGCATCTCCCCTATGAAGAAAGACTGAGAGACTTGTGGCTGTTTAGTCAGGAGGAGAGAAGAATGAGAGGAGATCTGATCAATGTTCTTCACAGAGAGAGTGATTTGCCATTGGAATGGGCTGCCCAGGGAGGTGGTGGAGGCACTGTCCCTGGAGGTGTTCAAGAAAAGACTGGATGAGGCACTTAGTTGTCTAGTTGACTGGCTAGGGCTGGATGACAGATTGGCCTGGATGGTCTTGGAGGTCTCTTCCAACCTGGTTGATTCTATGATTCTATAATGTGCACAAATATCCGAGGGGTAGTGTCAAGTGGATGGGGCCAAACTCTTTTCAGTGGTGCACAGAAATAAGACAAGGAGCAATGGCTACAAACTGGAACATAGAAGGTTTCACTTCAACATGAGGAGAAACTTCTTTAGAGTGAGGGTGACGGAGCACAGGAACAGGCTGCTCAGAGAGCTTGTGGAGTCTCCGTCTCTGGAGACTTTCAAAACCTGCCTGGATGCATTCCTGTGTGAACTACCCTAGGGGATCCTGCCTTGGCAGAGAGGTTAGACTTAGTGATCTCTGGAGGTCTCTTCCAACCTTTAAGTTTCTGTGATTATTTCAAACCCTTCCAATTATTTGCTTGGCAACGCTGCTGTTGCAGGATGTACCTACTGTGGTAAACAAACAAAGTAAGGAGGGATGTGATGTTCCCTGAGATCTAGTCTTGAGCACCTCTGTTGATTGGACAGGCAGCTGAACTGCAGGAACTGCAAAGCATTGGCAATGCACAGCTCTCCCCTTCATTACCAGCGTGCTGGCTCTGATGGCAGCTCACCCCACCAAGTACTTCAGGTGAAGGTCCAGTGCTTTATTCCATAACGTGGATAATGTGAGAAGATTGACTTTTTGGATCATGACAATTAGTTTAATCTCCAAATTATTAAGAGGAATATTTACTGCAATTGCTGCCTCAGCTTTGGCAGTTGCAGATGCTGTTCTTTGTCCTTTGGAGCCTTTAAAAGGAAAAAAAAAATCCTAAGTAATTTGCCTCAAGTATTTTCTATTTTCTCTTTGTTACCTTGTGTTTTCATGGAGTGCCCCCTTGTCCTTCGGAACAGGAAGGCTCAGTGGGCCCTCTCTGTTCTCTTCATTCTGTTGTGTAACTGGCTCATATCTTTTTGTGCTTGCTTTTCACAAAGGGAAGAATTAAACTTTTTAAACCTTGTTTTAAAATGGGAAAACATGCCCTCCTTCATTTCTGTTCATCACTCCATGGACTCATTTTGCCTTTGGGGTTTACATATCTATATCTATATCTATATCTATATCTATATCTATATCTATATCTATATCCATATCTATATCTTCTACATCTGTATCTACACCTGTATCTATATATCTATATCTACATCTACATCTATATCTACTTCTGTATCTATATATATACACACCTGTATCTATATCTCTATACCTCTATATCTATATCTACATCTACATCTGTATCTCTATATATACCTGTATCTATATCTAGATTTCTATCTATATCTACATCTACATCTATATCTGTATCTCCATATATACCTGTATCTCTATCTATATCTACATCTACATCTGTATCTATGTCTGTATCTATATTTATACCTGTATCTATGTCTACATCTACATCTATACCTGTATCTATATATATATACACCTGTATCTATACCTGTATACATCTATATTTCCATCTATATCTACACCTACAACTACATCTACATCTGTATCTATATATATACCTGCATGTATCTACACCTACATCTATATCTACATCTGTATCTACATTTATACCTGTATCTATGTCTATACCTACATCTATACTTGTATCTCTCTATATATACCTATATCTATACCTCTATATCTCTATCTATATCTAAATCTACATCTATATCTATGTCTGTATCTATATATATACCTGTATCTATATCTATATCTATATCTAAATCTATTTCTACATCTCTATCTATACCTATCTGTGTATATCTACATGTACATCTATATCTGTATCTATATATATAAACACCTAT
Organism: Pogoniulus pusillus; assembly: GCF_015220805.1. NCBI lineage: Eukaryota > Metazoa > Chordata > Aves > Piciformes > Lybiidae > Pogoniulus > Pogoniulus pusillus. The sequence goes on from NC_087275.1 coordinate 27,830,298, forward strand.
CTCTATATCTCTATATCTATACCTATATCATCTATATCTATATCTCTACATCTACATCTATTACTTTTATCTTGGTTTCCTAAGGCTTGCACAAGGGCTCTCATTCTCTGTGGATTTCTAGCTACCCTTCTATGTCAATCTATGTCATTCAATTCACTGGCTAATTGTATCTAAATTTGTCAGGGGACAGAGGTCTCAAAGACAATTAGGTTCCTATAAGTAACTTTTAAATGAGTGGTTAAGGAAAGGTAGCAATGTGACCTCACTTTAGCAGACACCTGAGAATTCTTATCTGACAGGGCTTGAGAGTGCTCCTGGGGAAAGTCTCATTCAGAGGAGCTTGGATGCTTGCCTGCAGAGCCTTATCAAGCCCTCCTGGAAGTATCTGTTTTTAATGAGGGCCCTAATTGAGAAAGATTGAGGAGCTGCTAGCATGTACTGCAAAAAATACTTGTATTTTCCCTCTCCTTCACCTTAAATAGCTTTTCAAGTTTTGTCTTTTAGTTTGCTGCTGTGCAGTAAAAGGGCAAATTCTGTTGTTGTCCAGTTCCTGATGAATTTCTTTAACCTAGCAAGATGTGTGTAAAAGTTGTCATGTGCTTAAAAATCACTTGGATGTGCTGCCTGGGGATATGGTTTAGGGTGAACCTTTTAGAGTAGGGATATCGGTTTGTCTTGGTGATCTTGAGGGTCTTTTCCAACCAGAATGTTTCTGTGATTCTGTGACCAAGCTGTACTAGCTCCAGCACAGCCAACCTCCTTGCCTCTAGCAGGAAGTAAGACCAGATCTTGGGGACACTGGAACCCAGTGTGATAATGGTGACAGCTGCCATGAATTCTAGAGTCATAGAATGGTTTAGGTTGGAGGAGACCTCAAAGATCATCTAGTTCTAACCCCCCACCATAGACAGGGACACACCCCTCTAGAACAGGTTATAGAATCATAGAATCAACCAGGTTGGAAGAGACCTCCAACATCATCCAGGCCAACCTAGCACCCAGCACTGTTCAATCAACTAGACCATGGCACTAAGTGCCTCATCCAGTCTTTTCTTGAACACCTCCAGGGACGGTGACTCCACCACCTCCCTGGGCAGCCCATTCCAATGCCAATCACTCTCTCTGTGAAGAACTTCTTCCTAACATCCAGCCTATGCCTCCCTCAGCACAACATGAGACTGTGTCCCATTGTTCTGTTGCTGGTTGTCTGGGAGAAGAGACCAACCCCACCTGGTTACAGCCTCCCTTCAGGTAGCTGTAGACTGCAATGAGCTCTGCCCTGAGCCTCCTCTTCTCCAGGCTGCACAACCCCATCTCCCTCAGCCTCTCCTAATAGGGTTTGTGTTCCAGGCCTCTCAGCAGCCTTGTCACCTTTCTCAATGTGTTAGCCAAACTGACTTCGTTAGAGATTATCAGAGCATGGAAATAACTTTTTTGTTTGTTTTAGAGGTTTCTGTGCACACAGGACACTCTGCTGCTCACAGATAAGGGCATAGACCTTCCTGATAGCATTTGCCTCTGGCTTCAAGCATCCCTCTGCTCTGGATGACACAACTGGACAGAGTGTGTATATTTCTGTTATGTACTCACCTTCCTCCCTCATGGCAATTAAGTAGTATGGAGGAAAAGAAAGAAGCAGCAGGTCCTCACTTTGTAATTTGACTTTGACTCCTCCAAATAGCCAAAGCTGACATTTAAAGGAAGGAACAGTGGAAAGGCTTAAAATTACCAAAAAAGGAAAATTGCCACCATTGCTTCTTTGTCTTTTTGCCCTCTCCCAGAAAGCACCAGCAGAGTGCTTCCTGGTCAGTGATACTGCTCATCAATCGCTATCGAAAGCTCCATCGGGTGGTGAAGATACCCTTCAGCCTGCAAGAAGGATTACAGTGGCAATGACTGCTTTTGGGACACAAAGTAAAATTAACTTCTAGGTTATCCCCGTCAAGGACCATTAAGTTCTGAACTATGAGGGACACTGTGAACGAGTCATATTTTAACCTCCTGCGAGCGCAGAAGCAGGCAGGTGCTTCTCCTCCCCCCAGCGAACCTGACCTTCGCTGAAATTTATGTGAAAATGAAAAAAGTAAAAGAAGGCTGCAGCCCTGCCAAACCCTGATGATGTGACTCATTTTAATTACTGGTATTTGGAAATTACATGGCCTGACTTTCATTTAGCAGTTTGTTCCAGGAAGAATGATTTAAAGAAGCTCCGGGGCCGCAGCACGTTTTACGGCAGGTGTGAAGCAAGACATTCATTTTTCTTTTATCCGTGTCCTTGTAAGCATAATAACAATTAGGAAGCTAGGTCTTCACATCAGAATCTCCTGTTTGCTCTGTCCTTGGGCTACTTCATCACTTCTAATTTTCTCAACAGGTTTCTCAAATACCAGTTTCAGTGAGATGACATTGAACAACATTAGATAGAGATGATTTCATTAAAAGAGACATGGACAGAGAGAATGCACATGCTGCCAATAGAAATGTCTTGATTATCTGAGTGTCTTTCCCTTTGAAAGCTCTCCCTTTACTGGCTTTGTTCAGAATCACAGAATTAACCAGGTTGAAATAGACCTCTGAGATAATCGAGTCCAAGCTATCACCTAACCCCTCTAATTAACTAAATCACGGCACTAAGTGCCTCACCCAGCCTCTTAAACACCTCCAGGGATGGCGACTTCACCACCCTCTGGGCAGCCCATTCCAATGCCAATCATTCTTTATGTGAAGAACTGCTTCCTAATGTCCAGCCTAAGCCTGCCCTGGAGCAATTTGAGATTCTGTCCTCTTGTTCTGTCACTGGTACCTGGGAGAAGAGACCAACACCCACCTGGATACATTCTCCTTTCAGGCAGCTGTAGAGAACAATAAGGTCTCTCCCGAGTCTCCTCCAGACTGAGCAACCCCAGATCCCTCAGCCTCTCATAGGGCATAGTTCCTCCTAAGATCCAACATCATCCAGTCCAACCTAGCACCCAGCCCTATCCAGTCAACTAGACCATGGCACCAAGTGCCTCAGCCAGGCTTTTCTTGAACACCTCCAGGGACAGTGACTCCACCACCTCCCTGGGCAGCCCATTCCAATGCCAATCACTCTCTCTGCCAACAATTTCCTCCTAACATCCAGCCTATACTTCCCCTCGCACAACTTGAGACTGTGTCCCCTTGTTCTATTGCTGGTTGTCTGGGAGAAGAGACCAACCCCAACCTGGCTACATCCTCCCTTCAGGTAGTTGTAGACAGCAATGAGGTCACCCTTGAGCCTCCTCTTCTCCAGGCTAAACAACCCCAGCTTCATAGTTGGAGCTGAAGAACTGGAGTTGTATTTTTGAGCAACAGCAGTTTGAAACTGAACTGAAAATAGACGTACATGGTGAATTATTGACCAGAAAGATACTAACATACTCATATATATATATGAGGTCATTCTTTTATAGATCTTATGTTGGGTTCATGGCTGCTGACCCTCAGTGGCCACCTGGTCTGGTCTCCATCAGTACTGGACTTTGTGGGGGGGGACGAGTGGAGAGGGAAAAAAAAGAGAGGAGGTCATTAGCTCAAAATCCCTTGCAATGGAGATTAAGTAGTTGCATAATTTTCTTTACAGAAAGTGTAGTTTAATCAGTCATTCTGCTGACTCATTTGACAGCTATGTCCTCCATTGAGTCCTATTTTGCTTATATCACTCTGCAGAAAGAATTTGATACTGAATTTTGAGTTGAGCCTATACTCCCCAAAAAGAGCACTGAGCTAATTCTGATGATAAGTTCAACTAGTTGGGGATGCCCTTGCTGACTCTAGGTGGGAGGGAAGTTGGACTAGGTGACATTTGGTAGTCCTTTCCAGCCCAGACTATTCTATGATTATGTCCAGTTAGAGATTCATTGGTGTCACAGGATCACAGGATCTTAGGGATTGGAAGGGACCCAAAGAGATCACTGAGCCCAACCCCCCTGGTAGGACCAGGCAATCTAGCTCAGGTCGCAGAGGAATACATCCAGAGAGGCACTGAAATCTCCAGAGAGCAAGACTCCATAACCTCTCTGGGCAGCCTGTTCCACTGCTCTGTGACTCTTACAGTAAAGAAGTTCCCCCTTGTGTTGAGGTGGAACCTCCTGTGCTGCAACTTACATCCATTGCTCCTTGTCCTACGCCAGGCAGCAAATGAGCAGAGCCTGTCATCACCCCCCTGACCCCCAGTCCTCAGATATTTATAAACACTGATTAAATGCCCTCTCAGACTTCTCTTTTCGAGACAAAAAAGCTCCAGGTGTCTCAGCCTCTCCTCACAAGGCAGTGCTCCAGTCCCCTAATCATCCTCATAGCCCTCCGTTGGACTCTTTTGAGCCAACCCCTTTTTCTCTTTAACAGGGGAGCCCAATACTGAACACAGTACTCAAAAGATGTCTTGTGATACAAACAGCTACCCCCCTTAGCTTTCAAGTTGAATACTCACATAATTCACACAAACCCCCACTTTACAAATAGCAGTGGAGATTATTTCCCCTTTGGTCTTGTGCAAATTAAGGTGTCCTATCAAAAAATCATGCCACTGTGTACCTTCACACTGGGAATGTCAAAGGACTGATGCATTTAGCTTTTAAAAGACATAAATTGAGCTTTTCTCACACTTTCTGTTTACTTCTGAGAAATATCTAATTTGCTTCTTGTCATGCAAATTGTATCAGGAAGGAAAAAAAGTAGGGAAGAGGACTGAGCTGTGATTGACCCAGCGTTATGATGAGTCATAGCCTGCCGATGCTAGGTGAATACTTCTCTGGCCATTCAGGTGACATGCACATGAAAAGAATGATTTTTTCACCTGAGGTAATCACCTTGAATTATTCAAAGTGCAGCTTCTTCCTCCCATATCTATCATATATTACTGCTGGTTCAGGTAAGTCAGTGTGAGATGGCGGTGACATATTTCAGTCCAAAGTGGACGTTTAAAGATGAATTATAAACCCCTAAAAATAAAATAGGAGTTTATCATGGGACCTTCAACCACAGAAGCACTGGTAAGCATAATTAATAGTGAGCTCAAGAATGGGTAATCTGCTGCAGTCTTCCACTAAGGAAGGCACATTACATGAATTTGAACACTGCAGGTATCAAAGACAAAGAGATAGTTTATTACCATAAACTCTTTCTAGTTCCATTATATTCACCTCCAAATCTGCATCATCTGCAACAGTGATATCTAAGGAAGGAATATGATAGTCCCAGGAATTCTGACATAGATGAAATCTGTGCTAAAGCTGCAAGAGGTAGTGAGATGCCAGTCTTTAGCTAACAGTCAAAACAGAATACAGTCACCAGAAATTAAAAGATTAACATCAAGGATGAAACTGGGATGATTCTATCTGTGCTACAGCTTTATGGAGGGTTAAAAGTGGAACAGCCTTGATGCTTAGCTACAAGAACCTTGATTAGACAAGCTAAGAGCAGGTAACAGGAGAAGTGCTCTTAAGATCAAGCTGAATCATAGCTCTTTGGGAAAAATACTTTGACCAGCAAAGAGCTCCATACATCAGGATTTATACAAGAGTAGCATCTTGTGTTTGGCTACAGTGAAACACTGCATGTCAAACCCATCTTGATCCTCACTCATAGATTCCTGAGCAGTGGATTCCACTTATATGTGACCATCAAATAACAATTCTGAGTTTTCCACACACTTTTCATTATTCCTGCATTCATACCCATAGCTTTAGGTGTACTGTCACATGTATTACTCGTGAACAGAGGCAACATTCTGCTGCATTCTAAACAAAGAGAAGCAGAATCATAGAATCAGTCAGGGTTGGAAGGGACCACAAGGATCATCTAGTTCAAAATCCCCTGCCATGGGCAGAGACACTCTACCCTAGATCAGGCTGCCCACAGTCTCATCCAGGCTGGTCTCAAACACCTCCAGAGATGGGTCCTCAACCACCTCCCTGGGCAACCCATTCCAGGCTCTCACCACTCTCATGCTGAACAACTTCCTCCTCACGTCCATCCTGAGCCTACCCATCTCCAGCTTTGCTCCATTCTCCCTAATCCTGTCACTCCCTGGTATCCTAAAAAGTTCCTCCTCAGCTTTTTGTAGGCCCTCTTCAGATACTGAAAGGCCACAATAAGGTAACCTTGGAGTCTCCTCCAGACTGAACAGCCCCAACTCTTTCAGTCTGTCAGAAGTACAGCTGGGGTTTACTGTCACCTGCATTTAAATCAACTTCAGATCTTTTTACCACTGGCAAAAATCAGCACAAGCTCACTGAAATATCTAACGTGGGTGGTTTGTATTTGAAGAATAGAATATGTGAAATATGAAGAGACATCTAGTGTGAGGTGTCCCTGCCCAGGGCAGGGCTTGTTGGAACTAGATGAGCCTTGAGGTCCCTTCCAACCCTGACTGATTCTGTGATTCTACGATTTATTTTTCCTATTGTCCTCCAAATCATCTTTAAAAATGAAGCATGAGGAAAGGGGAGAGCAACTTTCACTATATGGAAATAATGATAATACAAAAAATGTTCTCATTTCTTTTGAGAAAAGATCCCCACCAGCTTCTTACTGCTTCTACAATCTCCAGACTGGGTGGTGAATGGTTGAGAGCAGCCCTGAGGAAAAGGACCTGGGGGTCTGGATTGATGAAAAGCTCAACATGAGCCTACACTATGAGTGCAGCCCAGACAGCAACTGTGTGCTGGGCTGCAGCAAGAGAAGTGTGGGCAGCAGGGCAAGGGAGAGGATTCTGCCCCTTTACTCTGTTCTCCCAGACCCACCTGGAGTACTGTGTGCAGTTCTGGAGCCTCCAACACAAGAAGGACATGGACCTGTTGGAGTCAGTCCAGAGGAGAGCCACAAAGGTGATCAGCAGCTCTGTTATGAGGACAGTCTAGTAGAGTTGGGGCTCTTCAGTTTGGAGAAGACTTCGAGGAGACCTTGTAGTAGCCTTACAGTATCTGAAGGAGGCCTACAAGAAGGCTGGGGAGGGACTGTTGACAAGGTCTTGTAATGACAGGATGAGAAGGAATGGGCTTAAACTGGCAGAAGGGAGATTTAAACTAGATGTTAGGAAGAAGTTCTTTACAGTGAGGGTGGTGAGACACTGGAACAGGTGTCCCTGGGATGCTGTGGCTGCTCTCTCCCTGGAAGTGTTCAAGGCCAGGTTGGATGAGGTCTTGAGAGACCTGTTCTAGTGCAAGGTGTCCCTGCCTATGGTGGGGGGTTGGAACTGGATGATCTATGAGGTCCCTTCCAACCTAATCCATTCTATGATTTTTATGAAGGATGTGGTACATCTGTCCATCATTTTCATGCACCCTTTGCCTGGCCACAAAGCACCAAGATTCTTTCTGCACTACATAAACCAGCATAGCTTTCTTTGATTCTTTTTTTTTGGCTGTCATTGGTATATTTTTGCTGGGTTTTTGTTTGTTTGGGTTGGGCTTTTTTCAGCAGCAGATAGCTAGGAGCCTTATCTTTTTAAGTACAGTTTGTTTTGCTATATCCTTATAGTAGAGAAAGGACAAGTTTTACAGGGAGAGGAGCTATCTTTTACTGGAACAGCAAGAAAAAGTGTATGGATTTTCAAAACTGCAATTCTCAAGTGCAACATAATTGCAGAAAATTTTCTTGGATCATTGCAACTGCAAAAAACTGCTAAGATTCAAGTACCAGAATATGCCTAAAGAATAAAAGATTTGAATCAAGTATCTTATTTCTGAAGGACATTTTTTTATCTCATGCTTGTTGACATGAAGGTGTACCTAAAAGCTTTTTTATTTTTCCAGCCTTCCCAGCCAATATCTGTAGGAACATTTCCCTTAATTACTTGCTTTTACTCAGCACCCCTGTAATAATGCTACTACTTTTTGAATATAGCCTTCACCTTGACTGAGCTTCATTTCATTGTTCCTCTTACTTTCTCTATTCTGTATTTCTTATTACACCTGCACATTTGTAATCTGTCATTGCTATTTGATCTTCTTAAAGCATTTACATTTCCCCACCTCTCCACCCCCTCTTTGCTCCTTTTCTTTAATTAACCCAGCACTTGAATATATAAAGGCTGAAGTTTGAATTTTGATACAGTTTGGTGCAGTGTCCTCCTAGCAGAGAAAGATATAGGCAAGTGAAATTCCTTATCTCTGGAGTGGGGCTGCCACCAAGTCCCTAGAACTGCCACTCTGCAACACCTCTGTTAACATCAGCAGCAAACTGAGTTTGTGCAACGCCTACTGTGAATATCATACTGAGAGAGATCTGTTCCAGATACTCTGTCTTAAGACAGTTTAGCCAAAACCTGATCTCACCCCAAAAGAAAAAGATCTGGAAATCTCTTCTACTGGACTTTTTACATTTAAAAACAAGCAAACATTTGAACACTAAGCACTAAAAGCATTTGTTAAATTGCTGCAGTGGAAACACAGAACACAGAAGCTTTCACCTCAACATGAGGAAAAACCTCTTTACAGTGAGGATGACAGAGCACTGGAACAGGCTGCCCAGAGAGATTGTGGAGTCTCCTTCTCTGGGGACTTTCAAAACACACCTGTATGGTAGGAGTCATTCAAAAGTGGGGACAGTCCAGTCGTAGCAGGAACCTGTCCTGTGGGGCGCTCTGTCAGGAGCTCTTTCAAGACAGGGAACTCTCAAGGTGGGGACCTCTCAAAGCAGGAACTCTCAAGGCAGGAACCTTTCCCCCTTCTCCCTTGCTCTATTTATGCTTTTCTAGACATTTGGAACATAAACCCTATGAGGAGAGGCTGAGGGAGTTGGGGTTCCTTAGCTTGGAGAAGAGGAGGCTCAGGGGGGATCTCATTGCTGTCTACAACTACCTGAAGGGACATTGTAGCCAGGTGGGGTTAGTTTCTTCTCCCAGGCAACCAGCAACAGAACAAGGGGACACAGTCTCAAGCTGTGCCAGGGGAAGTATAGGCTGAATGTTAGGAGGAAGTTGTTGGCAGAGAGAGTGATTGGCATTGGAATGGGCTGCCCAGGGAGGTGGTGGAGTCACTGTCCCTGGAGGTGTTCAAGAAAAGACTGGATGAGGCACTTAGTGCCATGGTCTAGTTGACTGGCTAGGGCTGGGGGATAGGTTGGACTGGATGATCTTGGAGTCTGGTTGATTCTATGATTATTCTATGACTTTTATGCTGGGCATGAAAACCCAGCCAACCACCAGCCTGATTGCAGCGTGGGCTTCCACATGGGTCAGCCCATGTGCAGAAAGGTGCCTTTTGCTGGTCTCCCTTCAAGCCCACAGGGCAGGGTCAGGGGCAAGCAGTTTTTGTACCTTCATCTCCCACTCAAACCCACAGCGGGGGGGAGAAGGAGGAATCTGGGGTACCCCGGGACAAAGGGTTACAAATGTAAGAAGGATGAGGCACTTGGTGCCATGGTCTAGTTGACTGGCTAGGGCTGGGGGATAGGTTGGACTGGCTGATCTTGGAGGTCTCTTCCAACCTGGTTGATTCTATGATTCTATGATTCTATGATGTTTAACTTGTCTCCTTTCTGAAAGCATACTGCCACCTGTGAGAACATATTGTGTAGCCCATGTATGCCTGCAACGCTGCTCAAATTTGGTCGTACTGCAGGTAAGGGAGTGTAGACCACTGCCTTGACTAGACCATCCATAATGAAACATGACAGGGGAGATGGAGAACCCTGTCATCCTTGTATTCTATATTACACATTGTCATCCTGTCAAGTCAAACCTAATGTAAATGAATCACGTTAATCAGAGAATGTGAATTTCTGTTTGACAAGCTAAAGGAGTGTAACATCTTCAGTTAGGCTAGCTACCTAAAATTAGCTACTGACACAAGCAAGTGCACAGGGTCAATTTGCCTGCCTGAAACTGAAAATCAGGTAAGGCACATTAGAGAATAGATAGTCTCAGAGTGAATGACACAGAAACATTCAGGTTGGAGAAGAACCTCAGGATCACCAAGTCCAACAGATAACCCTTACTCTACAAGGTTCACCCTAAGCCATATCTCCAGGCACCACACCCAAATGACCTTTAAACACATCCTGGGTAGGTGAGTCCACCCCCACCCTGGGCAGCACATTCCAATGCCTGATCACTCTTGCTGGGGAAAAAAATGTCCTAATGTCCAGTCTAAACCTACCCAGTTGCAGCTTAAGGCTGTTCCCTTTTGTTCTATCACTAATTACCTGTGAGAAGAGATCAGCACCAACCTCTCCACAACATCCTTTTAGGTAGCTGCAGACAGCAATGAGGTCTCCCCTCAGACTCCTCTTCCCCAAATAAACAAGACCCAGCTCCTTCAGTCACTCCTCATAAGATTCCATTTCCAGGCCCCTCCCCAGCTTTGCTGCCCTCCTCTGCACTTGCACCAGCACCTCCACATGCCTCTTGTATTGAGGTGCCCAAAACTGAACACAATACTCGAGGTGTGGCCTCACCAGAGCATAGTACAAGGAGACAATCACCTCCCTACTCCTGCAGCATTTCTAACACAAGTCAGGATGCCATTGGCTTTCTTTGCAGCCTGGGCACACTGCTTGCTGGTATTCAGCTGCTTAAATGCAAGGCTGTAACTCCTCCATGGGCCATGCTGATGTCATTTGAAACCAAAATTAATTTAGCTATATATTTAGTTTGGGGTCTGGATAGGGCTGGGTGCTAGGTTGGACTGGATGATCTGGGAGGTCTCTTCCAGCCTGGTTGATTCTATGATCTGTGGGTGTATGGTTTACAGCACAAAATATACCCTTAGAAGTTTCATGCTTTGTTAGTTGATATTTCAATTGCTTTGGTAAGTAAAGAGATAGAAGCTAAGCTCTATCTTGAAAGTAGATTCTTGGATCCTCTGCTGCTTTGGGATCCCAACTAGTGAAAAATGACAATTCTAGGTAACCCTTCTATTTTTTTATCAGTTCAGTACACTGCAGAAACAACTTCATTAGGATGACATAAACGGAGGAAAGAGAAAGACTATATTGCAGGTACACACAGGCAAGAGCATATGAAGCTTGAGTGCAGAAGATAAGAAAGGATGGTTTCTGGATGCACTCATCCTGAGACTGAGGCTAGAAAGTGCTGAGAAGCCCACACAGCAAGGTGCTAGCTCATAGAATCACAGAATCAACCAGGTTGGAAGACACCTCCAAGATCATCTAGTCCAACCTATCACCCAGCCCTAACCAATCAACCAGACCATGGCACTAAGTGCCTCATCCAGGCTTTGCTTGAAGACCCCCAGGGACGGTGCCTCCACCACCTCCCTGGGCAGCCCATTCCAATGGGAAATCACTCTCTCTGTGAAGAACTTCTTCCTAATATCCAGCCTAGACCTACCCTGGCACAACTTGAGACTGTGTCCCCTTGTTCTATGCTTGTCTCCAGAACTTTGTCCTTGGTGAGCTGTGGGGTAGTGTTCTCTTTTCAAAGGGACAACACAAGAAGGTATCAGTGTTTAGACTATCACTAGCCTATTACTGACTTAGAGATGTGTAAATCTGCTTCTCAAGGCTGAGTTAACTCTTGCTATCAGTGTAGCAGAAACAAATTACAGGCAAATTAAACTTCCAGCAAAGACATTCAGGTATTTTTAACCTTCACAAGGAACCCAAGCTGAATTCAGAGCAGAGATTAACTGCTCTTCTTACAAGTTGCCTTTTGTATCTTCAGAAGCTAAACCAAAATATATAAGGTTAAAAACCTCTAAGACTTCTAGATTTGGAAAAAAAAACAAACCCAAACATCACAGAATCACAGAATGCCAGTTTGGAAAGGAAGCTTTCTCTTGCCAAGACTGAACAAATGCAGTCCTCTCAGCCTTCCCTCAGGTCTGATTATTTTTGTGGCTCTTCTCTGGACACTTTGCAATCAACTGCATCTTTTTTGTACAGTGGTGACCAAACCTGAATGCAGTACTCAAGGTGTGGATTGACAAGTGCTGAGTAGAGTGGAAAAATGACTTCATCTCTGCTGGTAATGTCCTCGGTTAAAGCCTGGATGAGGCACTTAGTGCCATGGTCTAGTTGACTGGATAGGGCTGGGTGCTAGGTTGGACTGGATGATCTTGGAGGTCTCTTCCAACCTGGTTGATTCTATGATTCTATGAACCCAGCATCTTGTTGACTTTCTTTGCTGCTGCAGCACACTCCTGATGTATGCTGAATTTGTTATCTACCAAGAGCCCCAGGTCCCTTTCCACAGCACTGCTCTCCAGGCAGGTGGATCCCAGTCTGAGCTGTACTCCTGGGTTATGTATTCCCAGCTGCAAGACCCTTTGAACTTCATAAAGTTCTTGCTGGCCCACTCATTCATGCTGACCAGATCCCTCTGGAGGGTAGCTCTCCCTTCTGGAGTATCAGTCCCCTTACTCACAGAATGATAAAATTAACCAGGTTGGAAAAGACCTCTAAGATCATAGACTCCAACCTATCACCTAACCCTTCTAATTATCTAAACCATGGCACTAGGTGCCTCAGCCAGGCTCCTTTTAAACACCTCCAGGGATGGTGTCTCCACCATCTCCCCAGGCAGCCCATTCTGATGCCAATCACTCTTTCTGTAAAGAACTTCTTCCTAACATCCAGCCTAAACCTGCCCTAGCACGGTTTGAGACTGTCCCCTCTTGTTTTGTCACTGGGTGCCTGGGAACAGAGATCAACCCCACCTGGCTACAACCTCCTTTCGGGTAGTTGTAGACAGCAATGAGGTCACCCCTGAGTCTCCTCTTCTCCAGGCTGAACACCCCCAGCTCCTTCAGCTGCTCCTTGTAGGGCTGTGCTCCAGCCTCCTCACCAGACTTGTTGCCCTTCTCTGGATATGTTCAAGCACCTCAACATCTTTCTTAAACTAAGGGGTCCAGAACTGGACACAATACTCAAGGTGTGGCCTAACCAGTGCTGAGTACAGGGGCAAAATGACTTCCCTGGTCCTGCTGGCCACACTATTCCTGATGCAAGCTAGGATGCCTTTGGCCTTCTTGGCCACCTGGGCACACTGCTGGCTCATCTTCAGCCTACTATCCACCAGTACCCCCAGGTCCCTTTCTTCCTGGCTGCTCTCCAGCCACTCTGTCCCCCATCTGTAGCCCTGCAAGGGGTTGTTGTGGCCAAAGTGCAGAACTTGGCACTTGGACTTGTTCAAGCTCATGGTACTGGACTGTGCCCATCTATCAAGCCTGTCCAGGTCCCTCTGCAGAGCCCTCCTACCCTCTAAAAGATGGACACATGGTCACAACTTGGTGTCATCTGCAAACTTACTGATGCTGGACTCTATCCCCTCATCCAGATCATCAATGAAGATATCAAACAGGACTGGCCCCAGCACTGATCCCTGGGGCACATCACTACTGATTGGCCACCTACTGGATGTGGCTCCATTCAACATCACTCTCTGGGCCTGGCCATCCACCAGTCATTTTGGTGTAATTTACAAACTTCATCAAGATGCTCTTGATCCATCATCCAGATTACTTATGAAGACATTAAACAGTACTGGGCCCAATATCATCCAGTCTGGATGTTTCTGTGTTTCTGTGACTGAGCTACAAGCCCAAGAGAGGAGAAAGGGAAAGGAGGGAAGGGAATTGATGGCATTTTCCTATGTGGAGCCAAGAATGTCACTTTCTGCCCAGCTGCCTTGTTTCATGGCATCTCAAGCAGATCTGCCCAGTTAGCAGACACATTCATGCAGTAACAAGCAGCCTGTGAACAGCAATTGCTTATTTTGCTTTATAGAGTCATAAATCACATCGGTTCTTGCACATAAAAGTTGTGCATCAATGCTTACAAAGTGTGGGCCAGAAGTAATTTCCAGGAATCAATTGTATACTAATGTGCCTAGGTGGCCAAGAAAGCCAGGGGCATCCTGGCTTGGGTTAAAGACACTGTGGGCAGCAGGGGATCATCTCCCTGGTGCTCAGCACTACTGAGACCACACCATGAGTATTGTGGTCAGTTCTGAAGCCCTCATTACAGGAAGGACATTGAGGGGCTGGATCATGTCCAGAGAAGGGCAACAAGGCTGGAGAAGGGCCTGGAGCACCTGGGCTACAAGGAGGGGCTGAGGGAGCTGGGGGTGTTTGGCATTGTATGATATCTGTGGCTTGGCAGGTCACCACACAGACTGATTCTGGTGATGCTGTTGTTCTCAGTCTTTGATTCCAAATCTTGCTCAATACCAAGTACAATATTTTTAACACACATTGAAGAAATACATAAAGAAACTATGCATAATGATTGATGCTGCTGAGAAGAATTTCATGGTGAGGAGAAAGCAGTGCCCTTCTGTGACCATCTTTTTCCTTTGAAAGCTTCATTCTTTCTAAAACTGAAGTAGAAAACACCAGAGAAAGCAGAGTTATTGCCAGCTTCTGCCTGCAACTATGCTTTTTCTGTTCAGCTTGTTCCTGAACTCTGGCCCAGCCACATAAAAGTGTTATTTGTTTCTGAAGATCTGTCTCCTGTTACTGATTTGTGTCTGTTACAGGAACCCAGTTTACTCTCCTTTTTCTCCCTGGGTTCTCTATATATTAGAGTTCCAAGAGCATACTCTACGCTGAGCCATTCCTTCCCTTGGAATAATTTTGTTTCTCATCTACTTCCCAGTGGGATCTGCTCCAACAGCTGTATGAGGGGTTGATAGGCAACATTATATAAAGTAGGACTAAAAGACTGGATGAGGCACTTAGTGCCATGGTCTAATTGATGGGACAGGGCTGGGTGATAGGTTGGACTGGATGAGCTTGGAGCTCTCTTCCAGCCTGGTTGATAAAATGAAATAGACTCACACTGTATCTATACTATCAAGTATTGCAGTGCAGAACAGTGGGACTCAAGATGTGGAATAAAACAGTTAGTGTTGAGGATTCAGCATCAATACTGCATCCATTCCAGAGGTTCCACCTAGACTGGTCTGTAGCACCAGTATCATGAGCAGCTAGAGAGCATTAGCTGTGTTTCTGGGGTAAATCTTTCAGTTCAGTCACATCCAGAATAATCTCACTCTGCAATACAATCCAAACCAGTCTGCAGAGGTATTGAAAAGATGCATTTTGAAAACATCCTTCCTAGATAAACTGAAATGCTGACTGGACTGCTGTATTAGGTTCCTTCCTTCAGCTGATTTTTCTTCTTCCTTCCTGCCTGTCACAGAGACAGGGAATTGATGTGGCCAAGACAGTAACTATAAAAATACAATTATTTTATTTCCCTGGAATCCCACCCCCAAACTATATACACAAATTACTGTAGGTTTATTTACAACTTCAGTTTGATGGGGAATTTCTTCAAAAAGGATATACACTGCCCTGGGGAGGCCACATAGAATCAACCAGGTTGGAAGAGACCTCCAAGATCATCCAGTCCAACCTAGCACCCAGCCCTAGCCAATCAACTAGACCATGGCACTAAGTGCCTCAGCCAGGCTTTTCTTGAAGACCCCCAGGGACGGTGCCTCCACCACCTCCCTGGGCAGCCCATTCCAATGCCAATCACTCTCTCTGTGAAGAACTTCTTCCTAACATCCAGCCTAGACCTACCCTGGCACAACTTGAGACTGTGTCCCCACATTTGAAGTACTGTGCTCACTTCTGGGCCTCTCAGTTCAAGACAGACATAGAACTGCTTGAGAGAGTCTAGCACAGAG
The DNA here is from genome assembly GCF_015220805.1 of Pogoniulus pusillus. Lineage (NCBI taxonomy): Eukaryota > Metazoa > Chordata > Aves > Piciformes > Lybiidae > Pogoniulus > Pogoniulus pusillus. The sequence goes on from NC_087275.1 coordinate 27,845,920, forward strand.
CCACAAAGATGATTAAGGGAATGGAACACCTCCCTTACAAGAAGAGACTGAGGGAGCTGGGGATCTGCTCCTTGGAGAAGAGGATCCTGAGGGGTGACCTCATTAATGGTTATAAACATGTGCAGGGTGAGTGCCAGGAAGGTGAAAAGGCTTATTGAGTAATTTAAATCCGCTAAAAAAATAATTTCCCTCAGCATTTTCTAGACACTTTCACTGGTGTGAAATCTGTAGGTCCATCAATTCTGAATAAAATCGTGGTCAAACTGTTCAGAAATGCTGCAGCACAGTGTACAGCTGTCAGAGACAAGCAAGCCAGCGACCAGAGGAGCTCTGCCCATTTCAAGCTGTGCTATGTAGAGAACCTTAACCGTATTACAGAAAACAGTTGAACTCTAGATTTAAATTTTCCCCAGTTCTGAAACTAAGGTAGGTTCAGGCAGATGGAGTCATCCAGATTGGCAGTAATTGTCATCTGGATTGTCAGATTGGTTATGGAGCAAAGCTGGAGGTGGGCAGATTCAAACTGGATGTGAGGAGGAAGTTGTTCAGCATGAGAGTGGTGAGAGCCTGGAATGGGTTGCCCAGGGAGGTGGCTGAGGCCCCATCCTTGGAGGTGTTTAAGGCCAGGCTGGGTAAGGCTGTGGCCAGCCTGCTCTAGGGTAAGGTGTCTCTGCCCATGGCAGGGGGTTGGAACTAGATGATCCTTGTGGCCCCTTCCAACCCTGGCTGATTCTAGGATTCTAAAACCTTATTCACTTAATTTTCATTGGTGTATATTCTGCTCAAAGTCTGCTACTTCCAGATAATAAAAGGAGGAAAAAAACATACTTAGCTCTTTCTTAAAGGAAACAATATTTTTGATGCTGACATACAACAGAACATGAAATCTGCTATTAAAGTGGTAGCAGATTTCATGTTCTCTGACAGCTATGCAGCTCTGAAAATACCATTAACAGCTAAAGGCAGTACCGGATTGAGGTTAGTGCTCAACTCCGCAGCTGTGATTAAATGCACATAGAATTGAGATGTTGATAGCAAATTTAATGTAGTCTCTCTTTAGAGTAGGCTTTCACCTTGAACTAAGCATCCTCCAGAAAGTCTCCTGAATGTTTTCCTTATTTTAAGCACACAGCCTAAGTGGAAAACATCCATAAGTTCCATCCACTCACAGTATGCAGAAATTCCTAACACGACCACTTAAAATACTTCAGCCCAACCTTTCCTATGCACTGCTGGCAGCTCATGAGCAATACAAACCATCACATGACTCATGACATCTTTTCTCTATCGATGACAGGAAACTGTGGCTTACAAAGATTTGCATTACTATGAAAGCAATGAAGAAAGAGATCTGTGGTGAAGTTATCCATTGCCAGCTACATTCAGAGCATCTGGGTGTCTTATCTTTTACCTCTGGCACAAGATATGAACTCTTCCCAGATTTGCTTGTAATCCTTAAGAAGACAGACAAATGAAAAATAAATATTTGTAGGTAGCAGAAGCTGAGTTTTCTGTAACTAATAAATCTAATTCTTTTTCTCCTTAGAGGTTAATAGTGAATAATTTGGAATCACACTTCCAGATCGAAGCCCTCTATGAAACCTGTCAATTTTAGCCTTCAGATAAAGTCCTGCAGCTGCTAACAAACTCTCTTAAACACTTGAGAGAATCACAGAATGTCAGGGGTGGAAGGGACCTTGAAAGCTCATCCAGTCCAACACCCCTGCCAGAGCAGGAGCACCTAGACCAAGAATGCATCTAGGAGGGTTTGGAATATCTCTAGAAAGGGAGACTCCACAACTCCCCTGGGCAGCCTGTTCCAGTGTTCTGCCACCCTCACAGGATAAAAAATCCTCCTCATGTTTACATGAAACTTCCTATGCCTCAGCTTCCACCCATTGCCCCTTGTCCTGACTTCACCTTCCTGGCACTCACCCTGCACATGTTTATAACCATTGATGAGGTCACCCCTCAGGTTCCTCTTCTCCAAGGGGCAGAGCCCCAGCTCCCTCAGTCCCTTGTAAGAGATGTTCCATTCCCTTAATCATCTTTGTGGCTCTGTGCTGGACTCTCTCAAGCAGTTCTATGTCCCTCTTGAACTAGGAGGGCCAGAACTGGGCACAGTATTCCAGAAGTGGCCTCCACAGGGCAGAGAAAAGGGGCAGGAGAATCTCTCTCAATCTACTAGCCACAGCCCTTTTAATATACCCCAGAATGGCACTGGCCCTCCTGGCCATGAGTGCATATTGCTGGCTCATGGTCAACCTCCCATGAACGAGGGACCCCAGATCCTTTTCCCCTTCACTGCCTTCCAACAGGTCAGAACACATTCTAACTGTCCTTATGTAAAAAAATGCATCTTTTTCCTCCTCTTTTTCTACTGGGTATCATTTGTGACCCATTCTGACAGACCAACACACATTTAGTAGCAAGAATGACTCTTCAGCACTATTTGGAGGCAATCCTTAACCAAGCATATAGCGTTAAGGCTTCAGAGTTTCTGTCTGGAATCTACTCTAGGAAGACAAACTTTCATATCTCTAATTCCACACATGAACAAAAAGCTACTAAAAGAACACAAAAGGGCAACTATTAAATACAATGCAAATCCCTACCCTATTTGGGATTATTTTGGCGATTAGGAGCCAGTAACACAGCCTGAAAATAAAGAAACTTGTAGAGTACCATCTAAGCCTGCAGGGTGGTAACAAAGACTAGATACATTAGTCTTACATGGAACACCTGTTTTGGATGGGGTAGTACTAGTTGAGGCCTGTATTTATGTGACCATTTACACATTATATACCACCACCACTTTCTTACTACCAACAATCTCTCTTGTCTTCTTGCAGCTCCTTTCACGCAAGATGCTAGACAGCCAAAACACAGAACCATAGGATCAACCAGGTTGGAAGACACTTCCAAGATCATCCAGTCCAACCTATCACCCAGCCCTATCCAATCAACTAGACCATGGCACTAAATGCCTCATCCAGTCTGTTCTTGAAGATCTCCAGGGATGATGATTCCACCACTCCCTGGGCAGCCCATTCCAATGGCAAATCACTCTCCCCCTAACATCCAGCCTAGACTTCCCCCAGCACAACTTGAGACTGTGTCCCCTTGTTCTGTTGCTGGTTGCCTGGCAGAAAAGACCAACCCCAACCTGGCTACAGCCTCCCTTCAGGTAGTGAGGAAAAGGAAAGAGCACTGCCAGAAGATGAACTCTGCATAGCACCTAAAAACCTCTGGATGATTACAAAAGTGTTCTGAAGGTAAAAAGGGAAACCTTGCACATTAAAAAAGACATTGTGTTCAGAGATCAAAAGTGATGTCCATTGAAAGGTAGAGCAATATCTACTTCTATGAAAAGCAGAGGAATATCTACTCCAAGCTGTTATTTTTGCAGTCACTCACATTAGCTACCCCTGTCTTTTAAGTATTTCAGAAGCTGGATGTGAATCAGTGCTAGAGCCCAGTACTGTCTGACCAGGTTCTTTTAGATACTCCACACAAAGATGTAATGCTTAACAACAAATTCATTTATTGAAAGGCTATGTTACATGAGATTTCTGCTTCAGCAGAGGGATACAAGATATATTGCACAGCACAACACACAGGGAAGTTACACTTGGCAAAATGCACATACAGCAATTGTAATACACAGTTCAACCACAATGCCAATGCTATTCCCTTTACTGGTCTCTATAATGTGATCACCATAGTGACACTCTGTACCTCCAGCTGCCAGGAAGGCATATGTTGGTGTGGTAGTTCAGGAGTTTCTTGGTTCCCCATGAATTCACCAGATTAACTCAGCCAGCTGGAAGTTAAGGGATAAAGATACATTTGCAGCAAAGCAAAATTTGCAAGCATATATACACCATATATATACAGATACTTACAACTACATACAAGTTAAAGGTAATACAGAAACCCCTCCTGAACAGCAGAACTGCCCAAAAGGGCTTTCAAACCAACTACTCTTTCTTCCATCCTGCCTCCCTTACTTCAGAATCTCTTACATGCAGGGGATGAGATATAGGAAGCTAGATAAGGAGTCAGCTGGAAAAGAAAAATATTAGATTGGGTTATACAGGTTCAGGCAGAGGAATTAGTGAAGCAGTTGCCAGACACAGACTTTGTTTATTGTTTCTTGGTTTTATCCCTTCTCAGCAAAACAGATGAGTGATACAGGCATCACTATTATTTTCTTTTCACAGCCAGTGAGCTAATTTCTCTCATTAAAATATTCCAATTAGCCTCAAACTGGCACAGTTGGCTGAAGTCAGCTCAAGTCCATTGCTCTCTTCAAAACTCTTTTTAGTTGTTCAGGTTTTCCTCTGTGTTGGTCTGAGTCAGGAATTCACTGCTCACCATGCCAGCCTGGTTAACTCAGATAGTCACACTATTGGCCCAGCCAGCACCCATAAGTGACGTTAGAATGAGCATGGAGCACCTAGCCTAGCTAGCCGGGGGGCCACCAGGCCCCCCGGCCTTTGTCACCTTCACCATTCACCCAGTGATGCACCAGGAGTACTCACCAGTGAGGATGGGATGAGGATCCCTCTGCCCAGTTGGGCAAGCTTGGAGCTTCTGCCTTTCCTGGGGCCATTAAGTAGGGGAGTGGGCAGGGAGGGGAAAGTGATCACACCTGGGGTGGGAGGAGACTCCAACAGAACCCAGGTGCTCTGAATCTGGGGAGAAAAGGGCAAAATGAGGTGTGGGGTGGGAAGGGGGCAGGTATGGAGGAAAAGGGGAAGTGGGGCTGAATAAGGGAGGTGGAGAGGAAAACAATGGAGATGGATGTGGGGACAAGAAGGAGATGAAGAGGAAGGAGATGGAAAGAAAAGGATGAAGATGGCAGAGATGAAGAGGAAAGGAGGAAGATGGGGGAGAAGTGGAATAACAAAAGAAAAAAGAAAACTGGACTGTAAAAAAAGAGTGATCCTACTATGGCAGGGGGTGTTGGTCTGGATGACCTTTTGAGGTCCCTTCCAGCCCCTAATATTCTGTGATTCTTCTAATGAACTCAGGGAAAAACATTTCCACCACCAGCTGATTCACTCAACTCTTGGTTACTGTTTACCTAAACCAGAGGCCAACCTCTCTCTGCTCCCTTTGGTGCTGAGATAAGCTAGCTTCTTTGCAACAGCTGTGGTCAGTCAAATCCCACGTTATTCCCTGAGCTTCATGGATATGGCTCCTTGTCCATTTCCTCTGAATCTTCTTCCACTGTAAGGCTTTGTGGACAGTCTCAATCATTCTTCCTTTACAAGGTTAAAAAAACTCAAACTCCAAAACATTAGAAAGAGTAAATGCAACACAACTGAAAAGCATGGAACAGAAAGTGGATATGGGAAAAATAACAGAGATATAAATACAAATTTATGGTGGTTGAGGCTCCATCTCTGGAGGTGTTTAAGGCCAGGCTGGATGAGGCTCTAGACAGCCTGCTCTAGTGTGAGGTGTCCCTGCCCATGGCAGGGGGATTGGAACTAGATGATCCTTGTGGTCCCTTCCAATCTGACTGATTCTATGATTCTATTCTATGATTATATAAATAGAATATAGGTGGAATTTAGCTATACTCTTAGGTGCTGCACAGGTATGACTTCTTCTAGTAGGTGGAATACCTCCTTCCTAGGCACACTGTTCATAGCCTGTGTCACTGCTTGGTGTTACAGCTGGTGAAACTATCAAGCATCTATGTAAACCTCACTGACTAACTGTCTCAGGGGCACGAATAAACATTATTCTCAAGTCATGCCTCTGTGGCAGGAAGATATTAGCTCCCTTTCACAGATGGGAACCAAAACAAGCTGTTTTAATCAAGGTCGGTCTTAGTGTCTGCTGTCTGTCACGGCAAATGAACAGAGATGTCCCCTGTCCCACACCAGAACTCTGCCAGCACCCCATCTAATGTTATCATTATGTTTATGTTGAATACAACCTTAAATTTAGCCTGGATATTGGCTTAAAATAAGCTGCTGGAGAAGAGGAGGCTCAGGGGTGATCTTATTACTGTCTACAACTACCTGAAGGGGCATTGTAGCCAGGTGGGGGGTGGCCTCTTCTCCCAGGTAACCAGCAATAGAACAAGGGGACACAGTCTCAAGTTGTGCCAGGGTAGGTATAGGCTGGATATTAGGAAGAAGTTCTTCAGAGAGAGTGATTGGCATTGGAATGGGCTGCCCAGGGAGGTGGTGGAGGCACCGTCCCTGAGGGTGTTCAAGAAAAGACTGGCTGAGGCACTTAGTGCCATGGTCTGGTTGATTGGTTAAGGCTGGGTGATAGGTTGGGCTGGATGATCTTGGAGGTCTCTTCCAACCTGATTGATTCTATGATTCTATGCTTCTTGAAAGCCTCCTTGGTAAGCCTGTAAGGAGCTAGCAAGGTTGAAGCTTCCAGTAACGGTGAGTTACTTTAATTACAGCCCACAACAGTATGGTATTTTCCTCTCCTAATAACAAGGACATAAGTCTCTACACAATGACTTTTTAAAATGATTAAAGAGAAAAAACAGGTCAATATCAAGGACAACATAACACAAAGCTGATCCAAGCCAGTGTTTAATTGACTGGGAGAATAACCCCATTTTGGTGTCTTCCAGACTATGTTTTTGAATGAAGTGCTAAAAGTTAAACAGTTTGTTAGTCTACCACTTTATTTCTTTTAAATTCTCAATTCTAATATGCAGACTGAAATGCCACACATTCCCTTGCTGTTAAAGCACACAATACCACAGGGGTCCACTCCTCCTACAGGATATTAGAACGTGTCTGAAATTTATAGTGCCAAATTTGCGTCATTAAGCCAACTATAATGACCTTTGCAATCAAGGTAAGTTACAAAACTGAAGAGCTTGTACATCCATAGTTTTGATTTCCTTTGCACAAAGGAAAAAACTCAGAAATAAAAGAGAGATGTTGAGGCACTGGAATGCGTCCAAAGAAAGGCAGCGAAGCTGGTGAGGGGCCTGGAACACAGCCCTGAGAGGAGAGACTGAGGGAGCTGGGGGTGTGCAGCCTGGACAAGAGGAGGCTCAGAGGTGACCTCATTGCTGGCTACAACTACCTGAAGAGAGGCTACAGCCAGGTGGGGTTGGTCTCTTCTGCCAGGCAACCAGCAACAGAACAAAGGGGGACACAGTCTTAAGTTGTGCTGGGGGAAGTCTAGGCTGGATGTTAGAAGTTGTTGGCAGAGAGAGTGACTGGCATTGGAATGGGCTGCCCAGGGAGGTGGTGGATTTGCCATCCTTGGAGGTGCTCATAAAAAGACTGGATGAGGCTCTTAGCACCATGATCTAGTTGATTGGACAGGGCTGGGTGCTAGGTTAGACTGGATGACCTTGGAGGTCTCTTCCAATCTGGTTGATTCTATGATTCTATGAAAACCAGAAAAAACCTCTTCCTTTATGATTTAAGGTGATGACTAGCTACTACTAACACATGAACACCAGAAAAAAACCTCTTCCTGTATGATTTAAGGTGATGATTAGCTACCAGTAACACATGAACACCAGAAAAAACCTCTTCCTTTAAGATTTAAGGTGATGGTTGGCTACAGAACCACTAACACATGGGAACAAAATAACCAAACCCCAACAAACTAATGTCTTATGGCAAGCAGAGAGATTAAACAGGTAGTAAACAAAAATAAATAAAGGTGTTACTAGGGAAGCATGACAGGCAAATGTAATTCCCTATCACAGTGAATTTGTTCAATGCACTGCTAGCATTTTTGTTTAACAATGCCTTCCCCCTCCTCCACTTCTCTCTGAGAAGCATTGTCCTTGGTGTATCTTCAGATTTTGTTATTATGAAATCATTTCAGAAGAGTGTTTCTGGTGAGGAGAACATTTGGGCTTGTCACTGTTCCTTGATTTCTGAAGAGTGCACATCACATTTTTAAAGGTCAGAGATGGAATTATTCATAAGAAATCTTTTCTTCAGGCAAAACCCTCTTCCTTAGGTTGGCAAAGTTGTAAACATTTTGTGTGGGTGTTTTTTTTTCTGTTTAGCAGATTCTCAAAGTGTAGACACTGAAGATGAAGCAGAGCAGTTCTGTATAATTTCTTTTTCAGCTGACCATAACTATTTTAAATTTCAGAAAAATAAACATCAAAACCTCTATATAATCACAAAGTCAATCAAAGAAGTCAAACAATGAAACAAGGGGATACAAGGTACCTTTTTTTGGTGAATCACAATATTACCAACATGGTCCTACTCTCTGTTGTCACTGTCAGTTATGATTATCATAGAATCATAGAATCAACCAGGTTGGAAGAGACCTCCAAGATCTTCCAGTCCAACCTATCACTCAGGCCTATTCAGACAACTAGACCATGGCACTAAGTGCCTCATCCAGTCTTTGCTTGAACACCTTGAGGGACAGCAACCCCACCACCTCCCTGGGCAGCCCATTCCAATGGCAAATCACTCTCTCTGTGAAGAGCTTCCTCCTAACATCCAGCCTAGACTTCCCTAAAAATATCATTGTCGCCATCACTGGAGGTGCCTGGATGAGGCACTTAGTGCCATGGTCTAGTTGACTGGATAGGGCTGGGTGCTAGGTTGGACTGGATGATCTTGGAGGTCTCTTCCAACCTGGCTGATTCTATGACTCTATGATCCTACCCATCTTGTTTCCATTCTCTTCTGCCTGGCTCTTGGCCTGCAATGAAGAAGGAAAACAAATGTAAAGTTCCTAGAGCAAAAAGCAATTTGTTACTCTATAGATGAGCCAAGGGCTCATGATCTTTATACCTTTTTTCATGACTTCACTATGGGACTGTTAAGCTCTATTGTTCCACTGAAAGCAGTACCTGCCCTGACAGCAAATATGCAACAAGGTCATCATGGAGGCACAGCTTTAACCTGTGAAAATAAAGCCACACCTTCTTCATTAACCCCCTATTTACCACTGAATTAAGACACTGAACTTGTCACTCATTTCTAACTGTCAAATCAAGGATAATTAGGATGTACTGAGTACCCTCAGATGTGATATAGTATCTCCTATGTTTCAGGTAAAGCTTCCTCCCTGGAGATATTTGAAACCCAACTGGATGTGTTCCTGTGTGATCTGGTATAGGTGATCCTGTCTGGATGCATTCCTCTGTGGCCTGAGCTAGATTGTATAGTCCTACTTGGGCAGAGGGGTTGGATTTGATGATCTCTTTGGGTCCTTTCCAAGCCCTAACATCCTGTGATCCTGCTCTGCAAGGGGGCTGGACTGGATGAGCTTTTGATGTCACTTCCAGCCCATGACATTCTGTGATTACAGACATGGCTGGATCCTGAAGTTAGGGGCCCTGTAATGGCTACACACAAGCATTTTCAGATGAAAACTCTGGCTTTAGAGAGTGAACACCTGCATAAAAGCATCATGAAAGGATTGTGGGTGGCACATTTTTCAGGACTTACTCTGCCTTAGAATATTTACTGGGTGGAAAGGGCTCTGGCACATCATCAGTGGAGGCCAATGTTCCCAGAGGTGGTACTAGAAATGCTGATTGATGTTAACTTCTGTTTCTCTGGAAGTGGTGCTTTGATCCAGAACACCTAATAGCCAGCAAGGTTGAGACCTTTATGAAGAGTGCTCACATTTCTCAGTGCTTTATTGATGGGAAGATTGGCTGACCTCTGTTTCTTGTGGATTAGAGAATCAAGTTTCCAATTTGTTTCCACATGCTGAGACAAATGACCAGACCAGATTGAATATGGCCTGAGATATTTTAAAATTAAGGTGCATGCTATGCCTGGCATGGAATGGGGAATAAAGAAGTTAAGTAATAATGCACTGGAGGAACTTTAACCTCATTAAGTCTATGGGAAAACTTGCTACTGCCTTGAACGAAGCACTGGCAGATTTGCTTCACAGTTCTGGTTTTGATTTGCTGAACAACCTGAGGTAAATAATTTCACCTTTTTGTTGCTTGTCCTCTCTGACTTTGGTCCTTTTCAGTCAATTGTGATAGTCCCTGTGCCAAACTGTCTCTTACTTTTAGCTGCAGTGTTCCTAAGTGCAATGAGTCTTTAGTTACTGTCATACTATATAAACGACAACACAAAAGCAGACTGTGTCAGAAAATTCATTAGCACTTTGTATTTGAACTGTGGCCAGTTGCAGAATTGCTTGGGATAATGATGAGTATTTACACATGAGAATATTCACTGAAGAAAACCTTTGGATCACAGGATCACAGAATGTTAGGGGTTCAGAGGGACCTCTGGAGATCATTGAATCCAATCCTCATGCCAGAGCAGGACCATAATCAAGTGCAGGTCACACAGGGACAAATCCAGACAGGTCTTCAAAATCTCCAGAGGAGACTTCACAACACCTCTGGGTAGCCTGTTCCAGTCCTCCATCACCCTTACAGTAAAGAAGTTCTTCCTCACATTGAGGTGGAACTTCCTGTCCTGTAGTTTGTACCCATTACCCCTTGTCCTATCACAGGGAACAACTGAGAAGAGTTTGTTCCCTCCATCTTGACCCCCAGCCCTCATATATGCACAAGTATTTATTAGATCCCCTCTAAGTCTTCTCTTCACCAGACTAAAAAGCCCCAGGTCCCTCAGCCTCTCCTCGTAAGGTGGTGTTCCAGCTTCTTAATCATCTTTGTAGCCCACCATTGGCCTCTTTCGAGTAGATTCCTGTCCCTCCTGAACTGCAGAGCCCAAACCGGAGCACATACAACAGCAAAAACCTAATACAGAAACAGCAGTACTCTGAGGAGTGTACATTGAAAACTATAGATACTGAGTACCTATGAACCAGATCAGGTGAGAGAACGTAGCACGGGCTTTCTTGCTGCATTCTTTCCCTTGCAAACATAGCAGAGATTACAGATGAGAAGTCTCTTTCTGTGTCACAAAGTCTACTGCATGTCAACACTCACTCAGAGCAGGGCAATTTAGGATGATAAGGACCACCTGGTATATCTCCTCAAACTTTCCTTAATTGTCAAACTTTAAGAGTTATCTTAAATTTAATTTTGTTGCATTTGAGGTCTGGCTTTATGATGACATAATTTACTCTGGACATTACCAGTGACATTGTTCTGCCTGTCAATGGAAACATGAAAGAATATCATTACAATGAATATCCATGGAGTCCCATAAATCACTCAGAACACTTCAGAGATGCATGCAGATTGACTAGTGACCCTGTAATGACTTTAATAGGACTGTTTCAACACGAGCTGCGTCAGCAACAGAGACAGCAAAACGATGGTGTTGCAGCAAGCTCACCCCAGAGTTTTAAATGCTTTGCATAAAACACTGACAATTTGCTTTCAGTAGTGTATCACCCTTCCCAAAGTAGACTCACAGTACAGAACAGGCACCATGTGTGCCAGGAATCATAGGATCATAGGATCATAGAATCAACCATTAGACAGGGCTGGGTGCTAGGACAGAGTGGATGATCTTGGAGCTCTCTTCCACCCTGGCTGATTCTGTGATAATTTCTATTTGTAATTGAAGTTCTTTTATTGCTTGATTAGTATTTGTGTCAGAACAATCGACACAATCAAAAGTGGCTCCTAGTAGCTCAAATGGAACAGGTGTATCAGGAGCCTAGAAGTTACAAACCATATCAGGGAAAGTAGGGAGAAGAGGAGACTCAGGGGAGACCTCATTGCTGTCTACAACTACCTGAAAAGAGGTTGTAGACAGGTGGGGGTTGGTCTCTTCTCCCAGGCACTCAGTGACAGAACAAGAGGACACAGTCTCAAGCTGCATCAGGACAGGTTTAGGATGGGTATTAGAAAGAAATTCTTCATGGAAAGAGTGATTGGCATTGGAATGGGCTGCCAGGGGAGGTGGTGGAGTCACCATCCCTGGAGGTGTTTAAAAGGAAGCTGGATGAGGTACTTAGTGCCATGGTTTAGTTAATTAGAAGGCTAGGTGGTAGGTTGGACTTGATGATCCTAGAGGTCTTTTCTAACCTGGTTAATCCTGTGATTCTGTATTCCTCAAATAAATGTAGCAAACTCAGTAACTGGAATTATTTCTACACTGATATTTTAGAACAGTTCACTTATCCAACTGCCAATAGCAAGAATAAATTTCAGATGGTATTAAAAAGGTTAATTCAAAACAAAAAAATTCTCTCTCTCCTAACTCCTCATTTTTCTGCTCTTAATCTTTAGAGTTTTACCTCCCTGAGGAGACAGTTCCACATGGTGGCTGAGTGGAGTAATAGCTTAGAGCTGTGGTCCTGCTCTTCCCCCTTTTTCCTCCCACTCCTGGAAGAAAGGCTAGACCACTTCTTTCTACCTGCTCTGGCCCTCATCTGATCTCTACCTGAACGAGTTCACTTCAGCAGAGCACATTTCAAAGCATCTCATTCCTCTGCTACCTCTCTTGTAATGATTGTTATAAGGATCTGGCATCTGAGTGCCAGAGATGGTAAAAAGAAAGCAGTGGCAGAAAGTGCGTCTGTGGGAGTCACCTCTCAGTTCCAATGAGCTACTAGATTGGCTCAGACAGCCTTATAGACTGAACCCTTAGCATGCTACAGTGGCAGATGCTTGGGAGCCATATCAACTCATTTTGGACAATCATTACTTTCATGTAAACACTGGAATGGCCAACCTCCAACAGCACACCTAAATGGTTTTAGATCACTGGGACCCACTGCTCTTTAGAGAGCCAAAAGATAACTTAATCTGTTTTTGATGGGAAGGCCTTTAACTGGAAAAAAAGTTTTGTGTTGCTTCTCTTCCCCCAGTTTTACCTCCCCTGAAACCGAATAAACGTGAATGTGAGGGAAAAAAGAAACAGGCTGGAATGTGTAAAGGCCTCCTTAAATTTACTATATGCCAGTGGAAATGTGACAACAAAGTGCACAGTCCCATAACAGCAAAATTAAATTCCAAACTGTCATATCCACATGATGCAAAGCACTGATTTGATCAAAATAAACCAATACATAATTTTCCCTTTTGCAGGCTCACGTTTGGTTAAGATACGTCAGAGTGTTGATTTTGCATGATTACAGCTGATGCATCACCTATTTTCAGGCAGCTGGCAGAAAACCCTAAAACTGGCAGAAATTCTTTTTTATATGCTGGCTAATTCCATACAAATGTTGCCAAATGCTCATCCTGATCCAAAACAAACCTATAATGTTAGGTGAGTTGGTGATAGAATACAGTAAGAACAGTCAAATCACAGCCTGAGGGCAGCTACAAAAGCTCTGTACATTCAGCTCAGCCTGCTTTGACTACAACTGTTTATGGCTCAAGCAGCATCAGTATGATCTTCCCAAGGAATACACTACCCATCAAGGAAGGAGGCAGCAGTGCCATCAGGAATAGATAAGTACAGCATATAGGTAGGACACCTCATACAGCTGGAGCACTGCCCTATGAGGAGAGGCTGAGGGACCTGGGGCTTTTTGGTCTGGTGAAGAGAAGACTTAGAGGGAATCCAATACATACCCATCTGAGGGATGGGTGTCAAGAGGGAGAGGACAAACTCTTCTCAGTTGTTCCCTGTAATAGGAGAAGGGGCAATGGGTAGAAACTACAGCACAGAAGATTCTGCCTCAACATGAGGAAGAACTTTACTGTAAGTGTCACAGAGCACTGGAACAGGCTGCTCAGAGACACTGCGGAGCCTCCTTCTCTGGAGACTTTCCAGATCCATCTGGATGTGTTCCTGTGTGACTTGAGCTAGATTCTATGATCCTGCTCTGGCAGAGGCGTTGGACTTGATGATCCATGGAAGTCTCTTCCAACCCCTAACATCCTGTGATCCTGTGAACATAATACTTTCCCCTTAATCCCCTCTTTATTTCCAAGTAAACATCCCGTTAAAATAGAGGAGCTATAAATGATGAATGACCCTAACTCTAACCTGAAAAACAGACAGTCACAATAAGAAATGCAGCAAATTTAATTTCCTAAGCTCTGTTTTAATGAAGTATTGCTTATACAAAAGACATCCAGCTAATCATATCCTTACAATTATTTTTTTCCAGAGGAAAAAAAATAACTTCTCTTGTGCTAATCACCAATTACATTTGATCACCAATTACAGTTGATCTTAAGGTCAAATTTATTTTTTCAGCATTTATGCTGGAAGGAGTAGTAGGTATTTATAGAACACCAGGATCCAGTCTCTGCAATGAGGATAAAAAAAAAAGGCCTTTGCTCTCAAGTTGATGCACTAAAGCACTGACGGCATAAAAACAAACGCTTGTTTGGTCTTGTTCTAAAGCTGAAGTCTCGCCCTCTGGCCAAGAACCAAATGTGCTACCAGAGAAGTGATACAGAGACACCGAAGAGCAACATGAAACATTAAGACTGCCAAGACTGTACTGGATGACCTTCATATGCAAGGCTTTTGTCTGAGTTAAAAATTGAGCCAACTGAGCCCTCCCTCCTCCCAGCACACTTTTGCTTTCTCTGGTCCCAGACAGCTCAGTAACACATCAGGAGGGCAACAGATTCTGCCATTTTGCTACCAGATCCCCACGGGTGCCTCCGGATGCTCAAGTGGCTGCGCGTCACGGCGAGGGCAAAACCAGAGGGAGACGTGAGCTGCCTTCCTCGCCCCGTCCTGCTCTGCTTAAAGAAGCCGGGGATAATACAAAACGGGCCGGGAGCTCTCGCAAACGGGGGGAGAGAGAGGGGACGTTCCGCTACCCCGCACTGGGCAAGGGGGCGAGACTAGCGTCTGGTCGCTCACCACGCCGCAGCGGGCAGGCACAGGCGGCCGGCTCGCAGGCTCCCTCTAGGTACCACTATCCGAGGAAAGGAGGAGTGGCTTCCTTTTCATTTATTTTAAAATTTTATTTCTTTATTTCCCTCCCTTCTCTCTCTCTCTCTCTCTCTCTCTCTCTCTCTCTCTCTCTCTCTCTCAGCCAGAAAAGCGTCTGCCCCCTTGAACTGCTGGTACAGCGCCTGCGGCTGCACACACACTCACGTATTCACGCACACACGCACACACACACACACACCCGGCAGCTATAAATACGACCTGGGCAGAAGCCAACCGCTGTCCGTCTCCGGCGGGCCAAGGCGGCAGCCTCCGAAGCTCCCAGCTGGGCTCCTACCTCTGGGTATCATAGCGCTGAGTGCCGCAGCCGCGGAGTGCCATGGCGTGCGTGGAGCGCTGCCGCTGCTGCGCGAACGGCAGGCGGCACAGCAGCATTCTCTACAACATCCTCAGGAGCGAGGAGCGGACGGCATCGCCACCAGGGCCGAGGCGAGGGCTGGCTTCCCGCGGCTGCCCATGCGGGTCACGGAGGCGCGTAGCCCTCAGGAGCCCGCAGGTTGCATGCAAGGCGGCCTCGGCCGTGCTAGTGAAGACTCTGCGCTTCGTCCAGAACGTGCCCTGCTTCCAGGAGCTGCCTTTGGAGGAGCAGCTCCTGCTGGTCCGGAGCTGCTGGGCGCCTCTGCTAGTGCTGGGGCTGGCGCAGGACCGGGTGCATTTCGAGACAGTAGAGAGCGCGGAGCCCAGCATGCTGCAGCGGATCCTCACCACCCGGCGGCAGGACGAGCAGTCCCAGCCGCGCTCACCGGCGCCGAGCCGCCAGCATCACGGACACGGAGGCGGCTCGCATCTGCCCTCGGCCGCCGAGATTCAGGCTATCAAGGG
This sequence comes from Pogoniulus pusillus, assembly GCF_015220805.1. Taxonomy (NCBI): domain Eukaryota; kingdom Metazoa; phylum Chordata; class Aves; order Piciformes; family Lybiidae; genus Pogoniulus; species Pogoniulus pusillus. Next base: position 27,861,540 of record NC_087275.1, read on the forward strand.
CTTCCTGGCCAAGTGCTGGAGCCTGGATATCAGCACTAAAGAGTACGCTTACCTCAAGGGGACGGTGCTCTTCAACCCAGGTGAGTCGCCGAGGGGTGGGCGGCTGGGTCCTCATTTATCACGGGGAGCCGCGGCGAGACGTCCACCGGGGACAGGCCGCCTCTGTCCTCAGAAAGCGGGGCGGACCCGAGGCTTTTCCTCAGGAAGAAAGAGGTGGTAGAGGAGGGTGAAGCGGAGGAAGACGTTCTCTCACTGTCCTCTCCCCAGAGCTGGCAGGCAGTGAGACATCAACGGCCGCCCCGCCTGCTGCGTTACTGGCTGCGACAAGTTTGTGGGTCCTAGGGACTGGCCTGTACCGCAAAGCCATTCCGCGACCAAAGAAACCCGAGGCGGTCGTTTAGAGAGGGTCAGGAGTCAGCACCAGGTCTCTCCTAGTTTCCGAGCGGGGCGCCCGGTGGCGTCTGCCCAGAGGGAGGCTGGCGCGGAGGGAAACCCTCCTCGTCGCCGCGGGCCACTGGCCGTCTAAGCATGCTTTCCTCGGGAGGATTGCACCTAAAGACAAGAGAAGGCTCAGGGCTTCCAAGAGCAAAGTGCTGTTTCTGCGTTGTGTGTAGCACTTACGATGTCTTTTTTTAGCCATGATCGCTCCGTGGACACTTCCGTAGATGCAGCCCTACCGAGTGATTGAGTCTCATGTCGGTGTCTCACCTGGAAGGTAGATGGCAGGTTGGCTAGGGCATTTCCTGACTGTATCACTGCCGTGCTCCTGCTGATCAGTTTAGACTTAAAAAGGGAAATCCTTGCTGTGATTCACCAGGAAACTTTTTGTCATACCCTGGAATTAATGCTTCTTGTCACTTGTAATCTGGAGCTACTGAGAAAGAGTTGTCAAAAGATGCCTTAATATCATAGAATATCATAGAATAGAATATCATAGAATCAATCAGGTTGGAAGAGACCTCCAAGATCATCCAGTCCAACCTAGCACCCAGCCCTATCCAATCAACTAGACCATGGCACTAAGTGCCTCATCCAGGCTTTTCTTGAAGACCCCCAGGGACGGTGCCTCCACCACCTCCCTGGGCAGCCCATTCCAATGGGAAATCACTCTCTCTGTGAAGAACTTCTTCCTAATATCCAGCCTATACCTACCCTGGCACAACTTGAGACTGTGTCCCCTTGTTCTATTGCTGGTTGCCTGGGAGAAAAGGCCACCCCCCACCTGGCTACAATGCCCCTTCAGGTAGTTGTAGACAGTAATAAGATCACCCCTAAGCCTCCTCTTCTCCAGGCTAAACAGGCCCAGCTCCCTCAGCCTCTCCTCATAGGATTTGTGCTCCAGGCCCCTCAAAGGGTGAATAATGTAGAAGACAAAAGTTAGGAAGTAATTTTTATTGTTTTATCCACCGTTTACAGATTGCATTTGCCACTCTAAAGGTGTTTAGGAGAGCACTCTTCAAGTTTTTTCTCTTCCACGAGCTAATTCGTTTAATGCTGAAGTGAATGTTAGCAAAGGTTGTAAGTTTGTGTAATGAAGAAAAGTGTCCCTGCCCATCCTGACGATTCCATGATAAGATTCTAAACTCTTCTATAAAATTTGATGTGTTGATTCTGCATACAGGTGTCCTCTAGCAATTTCATTTCATTCTTTTAGCAATGATTCTAGTAGCTGTTCTACTACTAGAATTTCAGCAGCAATGTTAGTAGTTGTTCTGCGAGAGGAATGTTGGTTTATAGACATAACCTATACAACCAAAATCTGTTTTGCTTTTCAGATCTACCTGGTCTGCAGTGTACACAGTACATTGAAGGGTTGCAGAAGGAAGCACAACAAGCTCTAAACGAACATGTCAGACTCATTCACAGAGATGATGAAGCCAGATTCGCCAAGCTGAATGTTGTTCTGTCCTTGTTAAGATCTATTAATGCTAATGTGATTGCTGAACTATTCTTTAGGCCCATCATTGGATCAGTGAACATGGATGACATGCTTTTGGAAATGCTGTGTGCAAAATTGTAAAGGCATGTGAAATAATGAGAATAAATCCAGTGCAAAGGAAACCCTAGAGAAGAATAGTGTAAAGTACTGTAAATAAACTAACTTATTGTTTTTACATAGATAGTATTTTTGTATTCCATAATAAAATATTCTTCAAAAGATGAAATTAATTTTTATTAAACACATTGTTTTGGAATAAGGTTGCTGCCACCCAAGCAGACTTCGAGGTTGTGAAGGCTCTTCATATCCAAAGTTGACTGGCTATTCTTTTACCCCCATCTGAATAAAGAGCACATTTTATTGTACTGTGCCTTCAAGGTGAGTAGTCCCTGCTTTTTTCAAAATACCTTTAAATAGACTTGGCATACAGAAAGGGGAATGAGCAAGCCATTTACTTGAGCATTTTAGCAATATAGGGTAGTCAGCAATAGTAGAGTCATAGAATCAGTCAGGGTTGGAAGGGACCACAAGGATCATCTAGTTGCTAGAACATGTCCAGAGAAGGGTGACAAAGCTGGTGAGAGGCCTGGAACACAAACCCTGTGAGGAGAGGCTGAAGGAGCTGAGGGTGTTTAGCCTGGAGAAGAGGAGGCTCAGAGGAGACCTCATTGTTGTCTATAACTACCTGAAAGGAGGTTGTAGCCAGGTGAGGGTTGGTCTCTTCTCCCAAGCGACTAGCAGTAGAACAAGAGGACACATAGAATCATAGAATCGACCAGGTTGGAAGAGACCTTCAAGATCACAGTATCACAGTATCATCAGGGTTGGAAGAGACCTCACAGATCATCCAGTCCAACCTATCACCCAGCCCTATCCGGTCAACTAGACCATGGCACTAAGTGCCTCATCCAGTCTTCTTGAACACAGTCTCAAGTTGTGCCGGGGGAGGTCTAGGCTGGATGTTAGGAGGAAGTTGTTGGCAGAGAGAGTGATTGGCATTGGAATGGGCTGCCCAGGGAGGTGGTGGAATCACCATCCTTTGGAGGTGTTGAAGAAAAGACTGGATGGGGCACTTAGTGCCATGGTCTGGTTGATAATTGCCCAGGGCTGGGTGCTAGGTTGGCCTGGATGACCTTGGAGGTCTCTTCCAACCTGGTTGATTCTATGATTCCCCCCGCCCCTGCCATGGGCAGGGACACTGTACTCTTGATCAGACTGGCCAGAGCCTCATCCATCCTGGCCTTAAACACCTCCAGGGATGGGGCCTCAACCACCTCCCTGGGCAACTCATTCAAAGTAGCAAGTAGTAGCAATAATAGGGTAGTCAGCTCTGCTTACAGTTCAAATACTGCCTCATTGTCACCAGCAGGCTTCTTTGACAGAGTTGAAGTCTATAAGGAATGTTGAAGAAAAATCTTCACCTAGGATTTTCTTCCACATGAAGAAAATGTGTTTGAGACTTAAAAGTACCTTGGCCAGCTCTAAAATTTCTGGTAAAACTTTCCAACCAACACACATGGGGGTCCAGGAGAATAAAGTAGTTGTCAAAGTGAAAACCAAACAAAACCATGTCAAAAAATACCCAAACACAAAACGCTGAATAGGGTCAGGAGAACTACTGGTGCATACTCCACAGTTTGATCTGAGTAATTGCTAGCTAGAATTTCAAAAGCCAGACTTTTCAGACTCCTTACTCCTAGAAATCCAAAATTTGCAGAAATGTGGTATGTAATTGGTACATCCATCAGAATTTGTCAGCTAGCATGAAGATGTGTTAAGTCTTGAGACTAAACCTTTATCTTAGTTTTTCCCCCCTTTTCCTGGACTTGATCCTTTCTCCTGAAGCAACTGTGCTTTTAAAGGGAAAATCAGTGATTTAAAGGGGATTTGTTTCATGGTTTTGCTTTCTCTGTGTGTAGTTTCCTAGTCTTACTCTGTGAGAATATTGGTAAAAAGTGGAGAGAGAGGTGTGAGAGTGTTCCTGCAGTAAAAGATATTGGTAAATATAAATCATTCAGATGTACATTAGCAATAAAGGGTGTTTTTGTTTTTAACACAGCCGAGGCAGTTACAGTCTGTAATGAATGTGCAGGGGAGGAAGGAATGAGTCTGAAGAGCTTTCTTATGCTGCCACCTTGCGCAAAGGATAATCACAGCTCCTACACTTAGCTGAGGAACAGGAGAGACTCTTGTTGTCTTCTACCCACCTAGATAAAACTGATGGAAAAAGGAAATGGCCAGAAAGGTAGCCAAACATTCCCAGGAGGACAAGTTTATCTCTAAGTATTCTCTCTGAGATTTACATTGCTATAGCAATAAGAGGTAGGGCACAGTCACTGTACAAACAAAGCAGAGCAAGAAGTGCAACCCTCAGTCTGGACAGCAATGTGTAGCTTAAACGTGCCCTCTTCTGTTGCTCACATTCTAGATAGGGTTGTGTACCTTGAGGTGCTCCCCAGATACTACAAAACCCCCAAAATTATGAATGTCAGGTGCTCTTCACAGCTAGTTCAGACCTCAATACAGCAGGCTTAGTCTCTATGCTGAGGTGATGCTTTCATATGTCCCCGCACACGAATGTTAGATAGAGCAAATACAAACATATACATACAGAGAATATTTACTGTGTATAAATGTTATGTGTAAGTGTTCTGTGAGTTTATAGTAGCTTCTGAGCTTATCTCCAAGTCTATAACATAAATATATGTTTTCCACTTTCTCTGTAAAGAGTGCCTCTCTTCCTAAAAGCACAAAGTATGATGAGAAAGCACATAAATAGTGGTTAGTGGTAGATGATGGATCTTGGGCAGAGCCTGAAATAAAAAATCTGCAGCCCCAAATTAAGTCAACTTCATTGCCACTGAGGATTTGGTGATATGCACAGTAGTGTTCAGACTTCTGTGCTGAGTGGTGGATGAGGCTTGTTGGCAGCACTCCTAGGAATGAATTGTAATAGCTCAGCCTTTGTCACCGGCAAGGATTTTCATCTGAACAGTCACCTTGAGTTTGGATCTATTGTGCCAGTAAGTACAAAAGTTTTCATAACACAGGTGGACCTGCTTGCATCTCCAGGTTCGATATCTGCACAAATTCTGTATTCTGCTCAATTTTCTGAAGTTGTCATGAAAAATATTGCTTCTGTGGACAATGAATCCACCTTGAACTCACTGTGCTCTCTCATATTTCTCTTGAACCAGCAATACTGTTAGTCATTTATCTGCCATCTGTTCAAATGGAAGCATCTGAGAGCAGTAAGTAGGAAACCTGAATGGGAAAACCAAATTGTCAAGGTTTTCTGCAGAGAACTCACACAAAAAACAACCCCAAAACAAAAAACCCCAAACCCACCCACCAAAATCAAGCCCACAAAACTCCTCAAGAAACAAAGCCACAAAAAAAAAAACAAAAAACCCCAAACCCTCAGGTGTCTTCATAGATCAGAGGAACAGGAATGACAAAGCAAGAAATTAAAACAACACTTGTAGGAGGAACCAAGCTGAAGACCTGGAGACCCACACAGGAATGGGGCAGAAGAATCACAGACTGGTTTGGGTTGGACCTTTAAAGGTCAGCCAGTCCAACACCCTAGCAAGTGAGCAGAGATGTCTTTAATGCAGCAAATATGATCTCAACCATGAAAATCAGCCAAGTTTGGAGAAGAGGTCATTCTGCCCCTGTACTCTGCACTGGTTAGACCACACCTTGACTACTGTGTTCAGTTCTGGGCCCCCCAGTTTAGGAGGGACATTGAGATGCTTGAGTGTGTCCAGAGAAGGGCGACGAGGCTGGTGAGAGGCCTTGAGCACAGCCCTACGAGGAGAGGCTGAGGGAGCTGGGATTGGTTAGCCTGGAGAAGAGGAGGCTCAGGGGTGACCTTATTGCTGTCTACAACTACCTGAGGGGTGGTTGTGGCCAGGAGGAGGTTGCTCTCTTCTCTCAGGTGGCCAGCACCAGAACGAGAGGACACAGCCTCAGGCTGTGCCAGGGGAGATTTAGGCTGGAGGTAAGGAGAAAGTTCTTCACTGAGAGAGTCATTGGGCACTGGAATGGGCTGCCCGGGGAGGTGGTGGAGTCGCCATCCCTGGGGCTGTTCAAGGCAGGATTGGACGTGGCACTTGGTGCCATGGTCTGGCCTTGAGCTCTGTGGTAAGGGTTGGACTTGATGATCTGTGAGGTCTCTTCCAACCCTGATGATACTGTGATACTGTGACACTGTGAAGAGGAGGCTCTGAGGTGATCTTATTGTGGCCTTTCAGGATCTGAAGGAGGCCTACAAAAAAGCTGGGGAGGGACTTTTTGGGCTTTCAGGAAGTGACAGGACAAGAGAGAATGGAGCAAAGCTGGAGGTGGGGAGGTTCAGGCTGGACGTGAGGCGGAAGTTGTTGAGCATGAGAGTGATGAGAGCCTGGAATGGGTTGCCCAGGGAGGTTGAGGCCTCATCCCTGGAGGTGTTTAAGGCCAGGCTGGATGAGGCTGTGGGCAGCCTGCTCTAGGGTAGGGTGTCCCTGCCCATGGCAGGGGAGTTGGAGCTACATGATCCTTGTGGTCATTTCCAACCCTGACTGATTCTATGATTCTATACTTTAGGTTTAAAATCTGCTTGGGTAAGAGCAGAAAAGCAAAAAGTAGCCTGGCTATGAAGTTGCCAGAACCTGTCAAAACACAGCTATCAGAAGCAGTAAACACAGAGCTGCTTCTCCTTAGAAAACATTTTTTTTTACTTCTTTTGAGAGAGCTAAGGGAGCTGAAGGCTGCTCAGATTGTCACTTTTTGGATGGATCCTTCCAGCAATGCAGGAGCTTTGTGGTGAGAAGCTCACAGCAAGAAGGCATGGAGAGGAAATAAAAATAGTGTTGCAGTTTATAAAACTTCCAGGGTAAAGACAGCTATGTAAGGGAGAAATCCTTCCCAGAGAGAGTGATTGGCATTGGAATGGGCTGCCCAGGGAGGTGGTGGAGTCACCGTCCCTGGAGGTGCTCAAGCAAAGCCTGGATAAGGCACTTAGTGCCATGGTCTAATTGATTGGCTGGGGCTGGGTGCTAGGTTGGAGTGGATGATCTTGGAGGTCTCTTCCAACCTGCTTGATTTTATGATTCAACGATTCATAAGTGTGCATTGTTTTGGAAGAGATTGAGGAAGGGTGTCCCAAGTGGAGAGAGATTCTAATTCACAGGACAAGCCAGAGACTGAGCAAAAGGGGAAGTGTGGAAGAGAGATATTCCATTCCCTTAATCATCTTTGTCCTGTGCAGCATAGGTGAACTCCTAATTGGATAGCACCCATGGCCACAGCCACAGCCACCACTGTGATGCAAGAGGTGATCTTTCTGTACGTCTCTGGCAGCAGAAGTAGGACAGTCTGCTGGAAGCTGCAGGCAAGCAGGGGAGAAGGGAAGGCTGTGCACAGAAGAAGGATGCTCTCACAGTAATGTAGCCAGAAGAAGTGTTGTTCAAGACTCTACCACAGCTTTGGATATCTAAAGGGTTAGTGGATGAGAGCTGTTAGTCAGCTAACTGGGACTCCTGTGGTGGTAAAAGCCTGCCTTCTGCCCTCTTTGCTCAGTGGTGCTGTGCTGTGCACTCTGCACTGTTAGATGCAGTGTAACACTTCTCCAGTAAAGACTACTTTCTAGTTTGGATATTCACATGACTTCTGAGGATTTTTAAGCATTTTTTTCTGTTCACTCTCTCTTCTTGGCATTCTGGGCATGAATCTTCTCAGAATTACAAATTTCCCCCCCCCCCTTCATCTGGGATGTTAGAGGAATTTTAACGAGGAGCAGCCTCCCAAGCAGCTGAATTCTTCAATCCCCACAGAACCTGTCTCAGATAGGAGCAATGCTGCACAAAAACCATTCCCACCCACCACAGTGTAGCTTGTGGAAGGAACTGTGACACCAGCAGTCCAGGCACCAACAAGGCACTGTGAAGCAGCAGTTGCTGATGGATGGTGGCCCTCAGAAAAGATAATATAGAAAGCAACTTGCATTTTTAGTCAATTTTAGCATTGCTGTTATTTGGAAGGCAGCAAAGGGGAAAAGGAGCTGGGGGTCCTAATTGGTGGGATGTTGACCATGAGCCAACAATGCGCTCTTGTGGCCAGGAGGGGCAATGCCATTCTGGGGTGTATTAGGAGGGCTGTGGCTAGTAGGTTGAGAGAGGTTCTCCTGCCCCTCTACTCTGTCCTGGTGAGGCCACATGTGGAGTACTGTGTTCAGTTCTGGGCTCCCCAGTTCAAGAGGGACATGGAACTGCTTGAGAGAGTCCAGCACAGAGCCACAAGGATGATTAAGGGAATGGAACACCTCCCTTACAAGGAGAGCCTGAGGGAGCTGGGGATCTACTCCTTGGAGAAGAGGAGACTGAGAGGTAACCTCATCAATGTTTATAAAGATGTGCAGTATGAGTGCCAGGAGGATGGAGCCAGGCTCTGCTCAGTGATGCTGAGTAACAGGACAAGGGGCAATGTGTGGGAGCTGAGGCATAGGAAGTTTCCTGTAAACATGAGTGGAAATTTTTTCCCTGTGAGGGTGATAGAACACTGAACAGGCTGCCCAGGGGAGTTGGGGAGTCTCCCTCCTTGGAGATATTAAAACCCCACCTGGATGTGTTCCTGTGTGATCTGGTCTAGGTGCTCCTGCTCTGGCAGGGGGGTTGGATTGGATGAGCTTTCAAGGTCCCTTCCAGCCCCTGACATTCTGTGATTCTATAATTCTATGATTTATAATCTTACTTTTCTGAGTTTAAGATATAATCTGTGTATAGGTAGTGTTTGTGGTAGCTTATTTTAGGCTTTGCAGCAGTTTGCTGTTGTAGATAGACTGTGACTGCTGTTAATGCCTAATAAACAGTAACTTTTCTCCCAAAGATGTGGTTCTGCAAGTGAAATTTTCTTGTTTTGAAGTGGTCTCATATATTTGCTTTAATTTATAATAGTCTCAATCATTTTAACTGCTCTTCAAAGACAGAAATTATCTCTCTATTGGACCTTCTGGCTATTGCAATTTATGGCAGAATGACAAACAAAGTAAAATGTCAGAAAGCCAGATGGTGATCTGTGTTTCCTTCATTGAAAAAGAAGTCCTGAGCAGTGTAAGCAAACCCAAGGTCACCAAACAGTGTCACCAAACTGGGTTGTGTTGGTTTGAGACTAATTGGAATATTCTAATGAGAGAAATGAGATCATTGGTTGTAAAAAAAAGAAAGTAATGATAGAGTCTATATCATTCATTGGTTTGCTAAATGGGGCTGGTCAATTTGAAGAAGAGGATGCTAAGGGGAGACCTCATTGCTGTTTAGAGCTACCTGAAGGGAAGTTGTGGAGAGGCTGCTGCTGGTCTTTTCTCACAGATAGATGGTAGGAGACAGGACAAGGGGCAATGGCCTCAAGCTGAGACTGGGTAGGTTTAGATTGGATATTAGGAAAAAGTTTTTCATGGAGAGAGTGATCAGGCACTGGAATGAGCTGCCCGGGGAGGTGCTTGAGTCACTGACCCTGCATGTATTTAAGGGTCTTTTGGATGGGATGCTTAGGGATATGTTTTAAGGTGAATCTTGTAGAGTAGGTTTTTCGGGAAGGACAAGATGTGGGCTGAAAGTAAGTTGTAACTCATTCCAGTTAGGTTGTTGACCAGGAAACTAGACCCCAGTATGCACTTCAGCCTGCCCTGCTTACCTAGGATGCTTTGTAGAAAGAGCAGATGCCTGTCCTTTTCAGTACTGAGCAATATATGTGTTTCTTATCTGCATTTTTCACTTTGTGTTACTTCCTTACGTGATGGGACAAGCATTTAGAAGCATTTTCTACCTTATTTATGAGCCTAGAGAGAGCCTTTTAATGTTTAAAGCAGTTATTAATAGCAAAGAGTAGTAGACACTGTTTACTTAGTTTTGCATGACTCCCTCAAAAAATCCTCTACACCTGGGCTTGCTGTGCTCTCAAAGTTTCAGTAATATAAGCCATAGAAGTGTAATTCAACAGAGAAGCCCTTTCCCCATCAGTTACTTTATTACAGCACACTAAAGGTGACAAGGAAAAAGAAAATATGAAGAGAAGCAGTAAAGCTGAAACAGGTGATAAATTAAACTTGGTGTATAAGCTGTTCTTCTGAATAGTTACATGGCTGGAAGGGATTTTAGGTACTCCTCTAATCCATCCTCCTGTCCTGACAGGATGAATTATATCCCTCGTCATGCCTGACAAGAGCTTATCTAACTTACCTTTAAAGGTTCCACTGATAGCAACGGCTACAAACTGGAATGTAGAAGATTGCACCTCAACATGAGGAGAAACTTCTTTATGGTGAGGGTGTCAGAGCACAGAAACAGGCTGCCCAGAGAGGTTGTGGAGTCTCCTTCTCTGGGCACTGTCAAAACCCACCTGGATGCATTCCTGTGTGAACTACTCTAGGGGATCCTGCCTTGGCACAGAGGTTGGACTCGATGATCTCTGGAGGTCTCGTCCAACCTCTAAGGTTCTGTGATGGGGTCTCTAAGACACCCTCATTCAATCTATTTCTGTCAGTAACCTTACAATTCAAATCTTGTCCAGGCATCTAAGACAACCCTTCTGCATTGTAATATAATGCCCTATTTTCTTACCATTCTCACCAGCAACACAGCTAAACTTTGTGGCAGAAGATCCTTACCTATTTAAAGGCTAATGATCCTACATTTTATGGAGAGCTACTTGCCTGCAGTCGTTCAAGCATCCATATTTCCTAGACCTCTTACATCCTCTGGGCATCCATTTGGCCAACAACTTTACTGAACTACAAGTCCAAGATTTTCTATTGGAATGGGAAAAGAAATCCCTAACAATGTGTGAAATATATTCCTTTGCAATCCATTCATACTATTTTATCATACATATCTAAATAACATGTTGAAGCCTGTATAGAAAAATTTCATGTGTTTGCTTTGGGTTTTTATGTTTGTTTGTTTGTTTGTTTGGGGTTTTGCTTTGCTTTGCTATCCTTTGCTTTCCTTTGCTTTGTTTTGTTTTGTTTTCATAGAGCCATAGAATCAGTCAGGATTGGAAGGGACCACAAGCATCATCTAGTTCCAACTCCCCTGCCATGGACAGGGACACCCTACCCTAGAGCAGGCTGCCCACAGCCTCATCCAGCCTGGCCTTGGGCAACCCATTCCAGATCATGCTGAACAACTTCCTCCTCATGTCCAGTCTGAATCTCCCCACTTCCATTTACTCCATTCCCCCTAGTCCTGCCACTCTCTGAGATCCTAAGAAGTCCCTCCCCATCTTTTTTGTAGCCCCCCCTTCAGATACTGGAAGGCCACAAGAAGGTCACCTCAGACCCTCCTCTTTAGACTGAACAGACCCAACTCTTTCAGTCTGGCCTCGTAAGAGAGCTGCTCCAGCCCTCTGATCAACCCAGTGGCCCTTCTCTGGACATGCTCCAGCATCTCCACTTTCTTCTTGTAATGGGGGCTCCAGAACTGGATGCAGTACTCCAGGTGGGGTTTCACCAGAGCGAAGTTGAGGGGGAGAATCACCTCCCTTGCCCTGCTGGCCACACTTCTGATGCAGCCCAGGATCTGGTTGGCTCTCCAGACTGCACGTTCACACTGCTGGCTCATGCTGAGCTTTTTATCCACCAGCACCTCCATGTCCCTCTCCTCAGGGCTGCTCTCCAGCCAGTCACTGCCCAGCCTGTATTTGTGCTTGGGATTGCCCCAACCCAGATGCAGGACCTTGCACTTGGTCTTGTTGAACCTCACGAGGTTGGCTTGTGCCCACCTCTGTAGGCTGTCCAGGTCCCTCTGGATGGATCTCTTCCCTGCAGCCTGTCTGCTGCACCACACAGCTTGGCATTGTCAGCAAACTTGCTGAAGGTGCACTCAATGCCTCTGTCTATGGCACTGACAAATAGGCTGAAAAAGACTGGTCCCAGGACTGATCCCCAAGGGACTCTGCTTGTCACTGGCCTCCACTTGGACATGGACTCATTGACAGCCACTCTTTGGGTGCAGCCATCAAGCCACTTCTTTATCCATCTCATGGTCCATCCATCAACCCCATGTTTCACCAGGATGTGGTGTGGAACAGTGTCAAAGGCCTTGCTGAGGTCCAAGTAAATACATCAGTTTTGTTTTGTTTCAGTCTAGCACTTTCTGATAATCAATAACCTGAGCTGAAGCATATTTTCCATCTGCAGTTCTAAACATTCTGCACAGCTTTAAATTTCCTTTTGACAGAGCACTTTTCTAACACCATGGCTGAAGCATTTGATGTTAAATGAAGATACCTTTGAAATATCTCTTAAATCCTCTTTTTTAAAGGTCACCCTGAAGTTAAAATCTAGACTGGTCAAAACACTTAGAAATAGCCTAGCAGTACTGTCAGTGTGGGAGGGGAACCTCTGTGGATGGGTGATTTTTAGTGTCTAATTGCCATGAATCTATGAAATCAAGTGCAATACACCAGTTCATGACAATATCAGCATGTGCCATTGTCTCAATGATCATTAATATCACAGACTCACACAACTTCAGAGGCTAGAAGAGACCTCCAGAGATCATGGAGTCCAACCTCTGTGCCAAGGCAGGATCCCCTAGGGTAGTTCACACAGGAATGCATCCAGGTGGGTTTTGACAGTGTCCAGAGAAGGAGACTCCACAAGCTCTCTGAGCAGCCTGTTCCTGTGCTCTGTCACCCTCACTCTAAAGACGTTTCTCCTCATGTTGAAGTAAAACCTTCTGTGATCCAGTTTTCAGCTGTTACTCCTTGTCATATGGCTGTGCACCACCAAAAAGAGATTGGCCCCATCCACTTGACAGCCACCCCTCAGATATTTGTACACATTGATCAGATCTCTTCTCAGTCTTCCTTTCTCCAGACTAAATAGCCCCAGGGCTCTTAGTTTCTCTTCATAGGGGAGATGCTCAAGTCCCCCAATCATCCTTATGGCTCTCCACTGGACTCTTTCCACCAGGTCCCTGCCTCTTATGTATGTTTTCCTGAGACATGCAGGTTCCACTTTCCAGCAGAGTTTGATTTATTTCTGTGAAATGTCTCACACAATAGAAGGGAAAGGCAAATAGAAAAGGAACCAAGTGCTTGTGTAACATAGCAGTTCTGCTGGAATTAGCATGCAGGGAATATGAAAGGAAAAACTTCCCATCTTGTTTGCAACCTGCCCAAAGAAGAATTCTTTATGTCAGAAGTTAAACACTGTCATTACTGCAGACCTTTGACTTCACAAGTGACACAGGCTTTTATACCTCAGAAGTGTTGCTACAGAAGAGGGAAAATGAAATAAAGCAGAAAGCTTAAAGGAGCATATGATGGCTGCTAGTGAGCCTGGCCAAATCTGCAACACAGCAGGTCTCTCTGTGTCTGCTGTGCCATACTCTGTCACAAGCAGCTTTCAAATGTGGTGAAGGAAACGTTAACATTTCTAATCTGGGAAACATTCAGTGTTGCCATCTCAGTTTCATCAAAAGCCTGAAATAAAAAAGCATCCAGAGCACTTTCTGTTGTGAGAGCTCAGCAAAACACAGATGTTGCTGCTCTGTATTTTCCCAGAGCCCCTCACCAACTCCTTTCACACAGTCTAGGCTTCCCATAACCCTATCGCCACCTCTAACAGCAGCCTGCCATTTCCATCAACATCATCTTCTGCAGAGTTGCTGACATGGCTCAGCACTATGCTATTCTGCACAGGAAACTGATTAAAACTAAAGGGGTAGCAACGTATCATCGCTATTTCTGGGGAAGGAAGAAGACACTGTTCCTGTGCATCCTAAGAAATAAGGAGAAAGAACCTAGCTGAAGCCTGGCTCAGAATTTCTTTACAGAAATGTATTAAAAAAAGGAAAGGGAAAAGGAAAAGGAAAAGGAAAAGGAAAAGGAAAAGGAAAAGGAAAAGGAAAAGGAAAAGGAAAAGGGGAAGAGAAGAGGAGAGGAGAGGAGAGGAGAGGAGAGGAGAGGAGAGGAGAGGAGAGGAGAGGAGAGGAGAGGAGAGGAGAGGAGAGGAGAGGAGAGGAGAGGAGAGGAGAGGAGAGGAGAGGAGAGGGGAGGGGAGGGGAGGGGAGGGGAGGGGAGGGGAGGGGAGGGGAGGGGAGGGGAGGGGAGGGGAGGGGAGGGGAGGGGAGGGGAGGGGAGGGGAGGGGAGGGGAGGGGAGGAGAGAAGAGAAGAGAAGAGAAGAGAAGAGAAGAGAAGAGAAGAGAAGAGAAGAGAAGAGAAGAGAAGAGAAGAGAAGAGAAGAGAAGAGAAGAGAAGAGAAGAGAAGAGAAGAGAACCAAAAAAGAAAAGAGGAGACCACAGCCCAAAAGGCAAGGAAGTGCATTAATCAACATTCACCTTATGGCTGTGAAAGAGCAATTGAGATCCATGCTGACATTATCAAAAGCTTTCTGTCTTGCTCATGTACTTTTCAATAGCAGGCTTATTTCCCCTGCACTCTGGAGACTAGGGATAACCAATTAAGATTTTAAAACATCTATGGTGTTTTCCAGCAACCTGTACAGAGAATATTAATAAACCTCTATACTTCACAGTGTGTGCTGCTTCATGAAAGTCAGCATTTTTAGCTATTGTGTTCTGTGATATCCTTCAGGTTTCCTTGAAATCAGATTTGTTTGGTTTTTCATCTCTGCTAAAGATTTTTTTTCTTAGTTTAAATAGTTTTCTCCTTTGAAATATTTTGCATATGGATAATAGTGTAACATAACATTGTGTGATTCTGAGATTCCTGTTCAACTGCAGGGAAGTTATTCTTCCCCTGTACTCAACACTGGTCAGGCTACATCTTGAGTCTTGTGTCCAGTTCTGGGCTCTTCAATTCAAGAGAGATGTTGAGATACTGGAAGAGGTCCAGAGATGGATGACAAAGCTGGGGAGAGGCCTGGAACACAAACCCTATAAGGAGAGGCTGAGGGAGCTGGGGGTGTGCAGCCTGGAGAAGAGGAGGCTCAGAGGTGACCTCATTGCTGTCTACAACTACCTGAATGGAGACTGTAGCCAGGTGGGGTTGGTCTCTTCTGCCAGGCAACAGAACAAGGGGACACAGTCTCAATTCGTGCTGGGGGAGGTCTAGGCTGGATGTTAGGAGGAAGTTCTTCACAGAGAGAGTGATTGGCATTGGAATGGGCTGCCCAGGGAGGTGGTGGATTCACCATCCCTGGAGGTGTTTAAGCCAAGCTTGTCTGGGGCACTTAGTGCCGTGGTGTGATTGACTGGATAGGGCTGTGTGCTGGTTTAGACTGGATGATCTTGGAGATCTCTTCCAACCTGGTTGATTCTATGATTTTATGAATAACAATTTCCAATGCTATCTTAGGCACAGTAATCACACAAATTTCATTTATCCAAGCATGTCCTCACTAATGTGCCTACTTATTCATTTAGAAGACAATTACTGCTTAAACATGGAGTTTTGAAAGTTAGAAAGACAAGACAATCTTTGTGCCTTAAAGAACCTTTTCCCATTTGTTACTCCACTTTCACAGAATGAATTACAGAATCTCAAGGGTTGGAAGGGACCTTGAAAGCTCATCCAGTTCAACCCCTCTGCCTGAGCAGGATCACCTAGACCAGATCACACAGGAATGCACCCAGGTGGGTTTTGAATATCTCCAGAGAGGGAGACTCCACACTCCTCAGGGCAGCCTGTTCAGTGTTCTATCACCCTCACAGTTTATCTGACCTCTCATAGTCTAATGCTTATGTGGCAGGTTGTATTAAGATGTGTTGTTATATCTGAGTAGTTTTAATGGAGAATTTGATATCTGCATGTTATGATTGCCAGCTCTGATTAAGGATCTCGTGGCTATCATGGTCACCAGTGGATGCTCTGAGGTCTCCAGCAAAAGAAGATCCAGAGGAGGGACGCAAAACTGATCAAGGGGCTGGAGCACCTCCTATGTTAGGTCAAGCTGAGAGACTTGAAGTTTAGTCTGAAGAGAAGGCTCTGAGCAGTCCATATAGCAGCATTCCAGTACTTAAAAGGGGCATAAAGAAAAGATGGAGGGCGAATGTCTATCAAGGAGTGTAGTGATAGGACAGTGAAAAAGGATATATTTGGATTAGGTAGAAGGAAGAAATTCTTTATTGTGAGGGTGGTGAGACAGTGGAACAAGTTGCTCAAAGAATATGTTGATGCTGCATCCCTGGAAGAGTTCAAGGCCAATTTGGATGAGGCTTTGTACAATCCAATCTAGTGGCAGATGTCCATGCCTATGGCAAGGGGGCCTGAAACTAGATGATCATTAAGGTCTCTTCCAACCCAAAGCATTCCATAGTTCCATGATACAATGACCAAAAATTCAGTATGACTGAACAAAAAATAGTTCAGCTGTAAGAATAAAAGAAAGAGCCCTTCCTAACCATCTGCCTTCTGAGACAAATTTGATACCCTGGGTTGCTTGTTTCAGTGATAGCTGATGGCTATGGCTATTCTCTAACAGGATACAATTGCAATTTCAGTTTGCTTTGTCTCCTGTCTTTCAAAATCCTGTCCCTTCACTACCAAAAGAAATGGAAGTGGTTTGTTTTTTAAATGTATTTCGTTGAGAGACTGCAGGATGACAACATCCCTTGAATCATTTTTGGTAGACCATAGATAATTTCATCACCAAAATGATACCAGTTATCATCCTGTCTATGCTTGTTAGTTTTGGGGGCGAGCTGCTGAGGAGATGTGATGATGGTGTGCCAATATGTGCAAAAGGCAGCTTCTGATGCCTAAGCACTTCCTAAAAGCAATGTTGTTCCTCTGTGTAACTTCACAGTGTCATTCTTGTCTCCTCCATTGCACTTCATCCAACTCATTCTACCTGCAAACAATGTGGAGCAAAAAAATGTCACTGATCCACTGTCTAATTTCAAAGCAAGAGGATGGAGCCAGGCTCTGCTCGGTGATGCCCAATGACAGGACAAGGGGCAATGGGTGGAAGTGGAGGCATAGGAAGTTCCATGTAAACAAGGAGGAATTTCTTCA
The DNA here is from genome assembly GCF_015220805.1 of Pogoniulus pusillus. Lineage (NCBI taxonomy): Eukaryota > Metazoa > Chordata > Aves > Piciformes > Lybiidae > Pogoniulus > Pogoniulus pusillus. The sequence goes on from NC_087275.1 coordinate 27,878,442, forward strand.
CTGTGAAGGCATCAGAACATGGGAACAGGCTGTCCAGGGGGGCTGTGTAGTCTCCCTTTCTGGAGATGTTCAAAACCCACTTGCATGTGTTCCTGTGTGATCTGGTCTAGGTGGTCCTGTACTGTAGGGGCTTTGGACCGGATGATCTTGCGAGGTCCCTTCCAGCCCCTGACATTCTGTGATCCTGTGATTAAATGTCTGTGGGTTAGTAAATTCAGGCTTAGCTTAGTTAGCATACGTTCATGCAGCTCTATTGAGTTTTCTACAGACAGCAGAAGTAACTTGAGCAGAACTTGGCCCATGGCATGAGCAACATTTCACACAGCCATGGTGCCACATCGCCCACCTCCCATCCCCAGTGATATTTCAGTGTACCTTCTGAGCACCAAACTCACTCTTAAACTTCCCTTCCCAGTTGTGGTGTGAGAGAACTCAGTAAAACCCTCCTTCATTTTTTTAAGAGCTTAGCAGAATTTCCTAAGTAGCAAATGTGTTGAAAGTGGATCTCAGAGACACCTATTCCACACTGCAAGGTGGTGTTAAAACCCATGGGTAAGAGATGCTGCCAAGCACCTGAGAAATGACCTTTTCTATTCTGTTCCAGAGGGGTCTCTATATTGTGTCTAGTGCAAATGCTTCACAGAATAGTAAGCTGTAAGTCATGATATATTTACTTCTATAACACACTGAAATATTCCCACTTGCAGCTGAGGTCTTCTGGCACAACTGAAGTCATAGTTCAAAACAATAAAGCTTGACTTGAACTGCAAGGCTTGGAATAATTTGAAGAGATTGTAGAGACTGTACAAAACCCCCTAATTCTCTACAAAATGCAGTCAAAGCTGTTTTATATAGACAGCAGTTCTAATTTGCTGTTCTTCAAAATGAAATGGGGAAAAGCAGACAGAATATAATAGAATTGCTTGAGCTGGAAGCTAGATGTGATATCAAGGCAAGTGCTGGAGAACGTATAATAGGAATTTCAATTGCTAAGAGACTTGATCTTGTCTCTTAGCTTCAAAGGAAATACCTCTAGCAAGCTGACATTTGCTACCATGGTGAAAGGCAGGGATGTAAGGAGCAGACCTGAGGGAAGCATACTGCCTAGTGAGTTACCAACACCTACACATTGCAGCACTTAGCATTTTTTTTGGAAGCTTCTCGCCCAGATACTCTCCAGCCCCATCTGTGCTCAGCTTGAGAGCTCTGCTGTAGCCAGAGCTCAAAGCTGCAGGCCAAATTAGAGATGCATGAACTGATCAAAATTTCCTCTAAACCTACCTCAAGAATAAGTGACTGAAATGAATTCTATCAACTCTGCACATTTGCAGCATCACCCCTGGCACTTTCCAGCTGATTGGTTTGTTGCCACAATGGCTTCAGAACTATACTGCACTACAAATGAATGCAGTAGTTCCTCAAGCAGTGCCTTACAATTTCTATGCACCTACACTTGCTCTTAGACTCACAGAATCATAGAATCAACCAGGTTGGAAGAGACCTCCAAGACCATCCAGTCCAACCTAGCACCCAGCCCTATCCAGTCAACTAGACCAGGGCACTAAGTGCCTCATTTAGTCTTTTCTTAAACACCTCCAGGGATGGTGCCTCCACCACCTCCCTGGGCAGCCCATTCCAATGCCAATCACTCTGTCTGGGAAGAACTTCTTCCTAACATCCAGCTTGTACTTCCCCTGCAACTCTCTGGAATGTGGCACAATGGATGCTTAGCAAGAAAAACAAATGAAAGAGGATAAAGGCTTAAAGTCATGAGAAAATAAATGAGAACATAGTCAAAGAAAAAAACCAAACCAAACGAACAACACTTTGGGATCTCCACTTTTATCCTTAGAATATAAAATCATTCTCTTCCAGTCAGTAGGGAGAATATGAATGACTAAGGAGGCTTAATGCAAGTTTGCAAAGCTGGAATAGACACTAATGAGATAAAAAAAAAAAAATCATGACTACTTAAAATACATGATTGAGCCTCCCAGCAAATTCAGTCTAGGATTTTGTCCCAGGTGACTAAAAGTGTCCAAAAAGAATTCCAAATAAGTTTAATACATTTTCTTACTCATAACTTGCAGCACTATGTAAATCATACTCTGCCTCTAGAGAGAGAGCATAAATTGAAAAATACGATGTATACTTACTGTATTATTCAGGACTACACAAAGTACCATGTCTCTAAGGGGCTCATTCAGTAATCCAGCTGCATGAATTCTTCTGCATCTATAGGTAGCACGTGGGATGAGATTTAACAAGGCCAAGTGCAGGGTTCTGTGCTTTGGCCACAACAACCCCAAGCAGCGCTAAAGGCTGGGGGCAGAGTGGCTGGAGAGCAGCCAGGAAGAAAGGCAGCTGGAGGTGCTGGTAGATAGTAGTTGAAGATGAGCCAGCAGTGTGCCCAGGTGGCCAAGAGAGCCAATGGCATCCTGGCCTGCATCAGGAACAGTGTGGCCAGCAGGACAAGGGAGGTTATTCTGCCCCTGTACTCAGCACTGGTCAGACCACACCTTGAGTCCTGTGTCCAGTTCTGGGGTCCTCAATTCAAGAGAGATGTTGAGGTGCTGGAATGTGTCCAGAGGTGGACAACAAAGCTGGTGAGGGGCCTGGAACACAGCCCTGTGAGGAGAGGCTGAGGGAGCTGGGGGTGTACAGCCTGGAGAAGAGGAGGCTCAGGGGTGACCTCATTGCTGTCTACAACTACCTGAAGGGAGGCTGTAGCCAGGTGGGGGGTGACCTCTTCTGCCAGGCAACCAGCAACAGAACAAGGGGACACAGTTTCAAGTTGTGCCAGGGGAGGTATAGGCTGGATGTTAGAAGGAAGTTCTTCCCAGAGAGAGTGATTGGCATTGGAATGGGCTGCCCATGGAGGTGATGGAGTTGCAATCCCTGGAGGTGTCCAAGAAAAGCCGAAATGAGGCACTTAGTGCCGTGGTTTAATTGATTGGCTAGAGCTGGGTGATAGGTTGGCCTGGATGATCTTATCCTTCTCAGGTGTGTAATAGGAAAATAAAACTGTCTTGATATCTTTTCCACTATAACATTTCCATGCCATTTTCGTTGATGGCTCCTCTTGAAGTCTCAAAGGCCAGAAACACTTTGTGTCTCTATTATAATCCTTAGGCTGAAAGAGCTAAAGCTCAAGATTTTGCTTATTAAGAAAAAAAAACATTTTGTTCCTCTCTGGATATTGAATGCAAGCAGCACAATGTATCAGTGTCCTTCTCAATTACTAAATATAAACTCTTTCAGTGTTACATTCAAACTGCTCTCAACCCTTTCCAGTTCATTCTCTATGGGCAATTTGTATGGTATTGTTTTTTGCAGCTTAAATTGCAGTCATTTACGTCTCAATAATGTTCAAGTACACAACTTGCAAATTGCAATACTTCTCGGGTTTAGTATAAATGTCTCTCCCCAGGAGCTGAAGTTTTGCTGAAGTAATGCTAAAAACAATAATAAACAAAACTTAAAAAAAAAGTAAAAAAAAAAAGCTGCTTTGTTGTCTTTCTGTTCAATAAAATCTTGGGAGCTGGGGTGGTTTAGCTTGGCGAAGAGGAGGCTCAGGGCAGACCTCATTGCTGCCTACAACTACCTGAAAGAAGGCTGTAGCCAGGTGGGAGTTGGTCTCTTCTGCCAGGCAAACATCAAGAGAACAAGGTGACACAGTCTCAAATTGTACCTGGGGGAGGTACAGTCTGGATGTTAGGAGGAATTTTTGCCAGAGAGAGTGATTGATGTTGGAATGGGCTGCCCAGGGAGGTGGTAGAGTTGCTGTCCCTGGAGGTGTACAAGAGAAGACTGGCTGAGGCACTTAGTGCCATGGTCTAGTTGACTGGGTAGGGCTGGGGAATAGGTTGGACTGAATCATAGAATCATAGAATCAACCAGGTTGGAAGAGACCTCCAAATCATCCAATCCAACCTAGCACCACTGGATGATCTTGGAGGTCTCTTCCAACCTGGTTGATTCTATTATTGTATGATTCATGATCTAGTTGATTGGATAGGGCTGGGTGCTAGGTTGGACTGGATGATCTTGGAGGTGCTTCAAACCTGGTTGATTCTATGATTCTATGATTCATGATCTAGTTGATTGGGTAGGGCTGGTTGCTAGGTTGGACTGGATGAGCTTGGAGGTCTCTTCCAACCTGGCTGATTCGATGATTCTGTGATTCATCATATTAACTTCCCCCTAGCCCTGCCCCCTATTTGTAAGGCAATTGCAGGTGGATCAAACAGTTGACAACTGAATTGTTTAAACTTTGACACGAAGAAAAGTGATGTTATACCTTGAACAAATATACTTTGTGCCTCAGCAATGAAAAAAGGACTTTACCCAGCATCCATGAATTGCTAAACATAATTTGAATTATGCATGCAAGCTTTATGCAACAGTCTATCACAAGTGATCATCTCCCTTTTGTCATTTGATGCATATTAATTTTATGCTCTGTTGCTTCAGCTGCATTTCAGGAGAAGGTTTACTGCTCTTTAAGGTATATTACTTCCCAACAGAGATTAAAGTAGTTGTGTGCCAATATTCTTCTCCCCTTCAGCGCCGTACCCTGTGTAAAAGTGATTTCCTTCAAAATTAAATACAAGAAGACAATGACCACAGTGCTGTAACTTTTCTGTTTATGGGGATATATGATTTTGTTTTCTTCCAAGCTTTAAAAAATTGATTAAAAAAATCAACAGTGGAAAAAAAAACAACCCAAACCCAGGACCTCCTTCTTCAGTTATGTTCTGAATATTTTTCTTTAAAGAGGGGAGGTAATGGGAAAGTTGGGAACCACCAGAATTGGCTTGAGCCAGGCAACACATAGATGACATAAATATTTAACTAAGAGCTCCTGAATTTTTTAGGCCTAACAGAGAATTGAATTAGATATGTGGAATTCATAAATATATAGACATACTCTACTCAAATACAGTCTCCCTTTTAATCCATCCCGGGATTAGTTGAGAATATCTGCAGATTTCAGTGATATTGCAAGGGACAAGTAATTCTGCTTTGCACATAAAACACTCTTATTTCTCTCATATGGTGCTGGATGTGCAGTCTAGTTAAAAAAAACCCACACCACAACAGTTTATCTAAGTGTGACTGTGTCTTCCCACCCCATTAGAGTGGTCAATGTTATCAGAGAATCACACAGAATTAACCAGGTTGGAAAAGACCTCCAAGATCACTGAGTCCAACCTATCACCTAAGCCTTCTAATTAACTAAACCATGGCACTAAGTGCCTCATCCAGCCTCCTCTTAAACACCTCCAGGGATGGAGACTCCACTGCCTCCCCAGGCAGCCCATTCCAATGCCAATCACTATTTCTGTGAAGAACTTCTCCCTAACATCCAGCCTAAACCTGCCCTGGCACAGTTTGGGACTGTGTCCTCTTGTATCATTTGCAGTGGAAGTGTACTCTTCAAATGACTTTTCCAGTCACTTCTATTTACCGTGCTGGAGTGGTTTGGCTGTTACCCACCCCCCCACACTTTGGAAATCATCCAGACTAGACTCAGCTGGCTCTGGAAATTGAATGAAGCTTATATTTACAGCTAGCACAATATACAAGCAGATATTTACAGTATATACAGTTACAGACAGAAATATACAAGGTAAAAGGCAATACAGAAAGAGACAAGGTAAAATGTAATACAGAAACACAACAGCCCTCCCTGCAACCTGAGTCCCCTGGAGGGGCTCCCAATTGCCCTTCCACCTTCTCCCACCCCTCTCAACCTTACCCCAGTCCCAAGGAGGAAAGGAGGTTTGGGCAGTGGCTTAGGAAGCAAAGTGGATGAATCAGAGAGATGGCAGAGAGGCTAGAGAGAGGAAAAAAAAAGGCAGCTCCAAGCTCCCCGGCAGAAGAAGCAGTAGTACCTTATCTATGCTTGGATTCTTGTTCTTATACATCTCAACAAGCCTATGAGTGAAGCAGACATCACCCTTGTTTCCCTTTCACAGCCTGTAACCTAGTCCTTCTCACCAAAACATTCTAGCTAGCTTCAAACTAGCACACACACTTTGACTCACACTATGGACATCTCTTGAAGTGCAGGATCTGTATTCCCTTCAGGCAAAACTATGCTGGGAGATGAGCTCCAGCTGCTTGCAGGCATGGGACTAGGCTAGAGTTTGTTCAAAGTAAAATATCCTTAGGACCTCTAGTGTGAAGGGCTTCAGCACAGTGTTTTAGTCTACAGATCTTCCTGTGTTGCTCTGTTTCTAGTGTAGGCTTGGTCTTGGAGCCTTTTGTGTCATTGTGAATATATAAACATTTCTTCTTTGGACACATTCCAGCACCTCAACATCTCTCTTGAATTGAGGAGCCCAGAACTGGACACAGTACTCAAGGTGTGGCCTGACCAGTGCTGAATACAGGGGAATAGATGCCATGTATAATAAATACATATAAAATAAATATATATTGTATATACATTTACTATAATATAGATAATGATATAATACTTATAATACTGTCCATTTTTAGAATATAACTTTAGTTTTTATTTGTAAAGCAACAAAATGTTTGAATTATCCTATTGTGAGAAAAAATAATGATTCTGGATATGTTCCTTTTTATTCCAATGATGTCAATGCAAATAGGAACCACAAAAACCATGAACTACAGAGTGAATCAAACTATATAGAAGCATAGAATCAACCAGGCTGGAAGAGACCTCCAAGATCATCCAGTCCAACCTAGCACCCAGCCCTATCCAGTCATCTAGACCATGGCATTAAATGCCTCATCCAGTCTTTTGTTCAACACCTCCAGGGATGGTCACTCCACCACCTCCCTGGGTATACCCAAATTAGGAATACATCTGCTTTTATTTTTTGTCCCTGTGTATTCTAAATTCTGTATCCTTCTGTATCCTATCATAAATTGCCCACATGATCAAGTCTGACAAGAAATATTTCTGTCCTGGCTGCTTCTAATACAGGGACATACCTCAAACACATTTTATTAGCTCAGTGTCCTAAGAAGTGTATGGAAAACATAGAATTGAAATGTCAATAAGTTATTTTAAGATAAGCCTTTATATTTGTATACTCATATTTACTTTTTATAGATAGAAAGATGTAATGTAGTCTCATAAATAGAGCTGTATTTAATGTACAGAGCATTATTTGTCTGCATCTATTCACATTTGTGTGATACTCTTGCAGTTACTTCTTATTCTGGATTTACTTTGGACTACCTTCCTGTATAAATAGTAACTGACAGGGTCAGTAAAATAGCTGAGCCTTTTGGTTTGGCTTTTCCAGCTCTGACCACATGCAGCTGTGCTGTGCTGAGGTCTGAGCCTTGGTGGGAGTATAGCTGCAGCACATCCCATGCATCTCTCCTAATTGCTGAGGATATGCCAGGTTGTGTTCATTCGTCTCTTTAAGGTCTGGGACCTATGTTTTAGCTGCAGGCAAAATTTGGCTTTGAATTCTTGATGGAGCACTGAATATGTATTTCATCTCTGTGAAAGAGTGATGCAAGATAATGTCACTGAACACTTATTCTGCAATTAAAACTAGAGCAAAACTTATCTTGTGCTTTGGGAAACTGAAGCTGTGCATTTTGTGCACCCCCATCTGAAATTCTGATGAATTTCTTGCTCTGGGTAAGTGAGCTATGTTACACATCTCTAGCTGAAAGCCATTGCCCTCATCCTGCCACTGCAGGCCTTTGTAAACAGTCTCTCTCCATCCTTCTTGCAGCCCCCCTTCAGGTACACATCCAGCTGAGCCCCACAAAAATGTAGAAATGAGCTAACTTTATGTGGGTGTTTGCTGTTTAACTTTACCTGAAGGGTAGAATAAGATGGCTTTAAACCTCAATTTTACAGCACAGTGCTAATAAGGATCTGTCAAATGTCACCTCCCTGCAGGCAGCCTGCTGAGGAGCAGAGTACTTTAGTATGTGAGCACGGGAAGAGGTTAGAGCTGGAGGATACCTTTGAAACCTGTCTAAATTGTCTGAGGACTCATTCTTGCTTGGCATCCATTTATTATCATTATCAAAGCATCCCTGCTTATGAGACACTGTGCTTTCAAGTCCCAGATTGAAATTCCATTGCTTGCCCTTTTGCCAGAATTCAGACACTAATATGCCACTAAGCCACACTTAAGACACTCATTTTCATGTAAGCTATCTGTAGCTTACTCAGAAGGTACAATGAACTTTACTGCACTTCTAGTAAAGAAACTGAAAATGCATGAAGAAGGTGGCAGGGGAGGGAACAGATGACTGCTTTTGGGAAGCACGATTAAGTAGGTTTTCTTTTCTCCTACTTCAGTGTGGCAGATATGAGATGTGAAATGGGTAAAAAGCAAGTTTTGTAGCCTAGGCAGTGCTTTGAAAACTAAGCAGGTGAGAGAGTCAATGCAATGCAGCTGAAATACTGGAATGCAGGGCAAGAAGGTGGAAGATTTACAGCCACCACTTTTGACTGTACTTTAATGCCCTGGGAAGTACAATCTAGAGATAGACAAACAAACAAACAAGCAAATATATCCTGAAAGATTAAATTTACAGAGGACTGATGAGAAATGCTCATTAGCATATGGAAATGAGAGTTTTGCAGGGCTCTGCTAACAGCACTGGAAGCAAATGGAGCAAATCTGGAGGTGGGGAGATTCAGACTGGATGTGAGGAGGAAGTTGTTGAGCATGAGAGTGGTGAGAGGCTGGAATGGGTTGCCCAGGGAGGTGGTTGAGGCCCCATCCCTGGAGGTGTTTAAGGGCAGGCTGGATGAGAGAAGGAAGTTCTTCAGCATGAGAGTGGTGAGAGCCTGGAATGAGTTGCCCAGGGAGGTGGTTGAGGCCCCATCCCTGGAGGTGTTTAAGGGCAGGCTGGATGAGGCTGTGGCCAGCCTGCTCTAGGGTGAGGTCTCCCCACCCCCCATGGCAGGGGGTTGGAACTAGATGATCCTTGTGGTCCCTTCCAACCCTGACTGATTCTATTATTCTGAATGGTACTATTAAATTAATAGTTTATCCATCATCTCATCTCCTGTTTACCTTTCTCAGTGTTCTTTGACGGCTTGCTATGGCAATAAATAAATGCCCTGTGTGACCAAAAGGATACAAAATGTCTGCATTCCCAATCTTAGGATTTAAGGATGTTAATCAGCATCTACAGCAGTATCCAGGTGCTACTATTTGTCAAGCATCAGCAAATATTTGACTCAGGTTTGACTCATGACAGTTAACTCCCCAGTTTTTATGCTCATTACTGGCTTTAATCTCTTTTGTAGTGTGAGCAAGCAGCACAATTTTTGCTTTGCATTAGCTTCCTAAATGCTCTGTTTCATTTGCTTGGGGTTTTGTTTTGTGTGGGTTTTTTGTTTGGTTTTTGTTTTTCCATATGATCCATTGTTCTCACAATTATTTACAGATATTCTAAGAAGCAGTTATTTCATTGTCTTAGAGTGGTGATGATTTGACCTCAGATCTCCCCTGTTGATGCTAGTCAGCTCTCATTTTTCTAAGTTAATACTGTTTCCACATCTACTTTCTTCTCCATTTTTCAAGAGAACAGAATTTGTGCATACCAAATGCAGTAAAGCAAACATTTCAGAGCAGGGAGAGAAAAATGTCAAGACACTTAAAAATAGCTTACACTTTAGAAGGAAAATGTAACAATGCAGCCTACAGCAGGTACAGAAGGCAATCATTTTGCTGGCCAGCAGATTTAAAAAGACACCAGTGAGAAAAGCATACTGGAAAAATCCTGGTCAGAATACAAAGCCATTCAGCAGTATCTTCAGAGAAAAACTAGTAACAGAAATGTTGCTGGGGCAGAGACAATCTAAGTTTGGCAAACTGAAAAATTTGAGGTGACTTTTCTTCTAGGTGCTATCATCATCGTTATTATTGCATTGTTGTTGATTGGTTAGAATAACTTTTTTGTACTTGAACTCTAGTAGCATAGTATATCTGTAGATATGTCTATATCCATCATGGAATCATAGAATCAGCCAGGTTGGAAGAGACCTCCAACATCATCCAGTCCAAACTAGCACCCAGCCCAACCCAATCAACTAGACCATGGCACTAAGTGCCTCATCCAGGCTTTTCTTGAACACCTCCAAAAATAGTGACTCCACCACCTCCCTGGGCAGCCTATTGCAATGCCAATCACTCTCCCTGCCAACAACTTCCTCCTAACATCCATCCTAGTTCTCCCCCGTCACAACTTGAGACTGTGTCCCCTTGTTCTGTTGCTGTTTGTCTGGGAGGAGAGACCAAGCTTCACCTGGTTACAACCTCCCTTCAGGTAGTTGTAGAGAGCAATGAGGTCACTCCTGAGCCTCCTCTTCTGCAGGCTGCACACCCCCAGCTCCCTCAGCCTCTCCTCATAGGGTTTGTGCTCCAGGCCCCTCTCCAGCTTTGTTGCCCTTCTCTGAACATGTTCCAGCACCTCAACATCTCTCTTGAATTGAGGAGCCCAGAACTGGACACAACACTCAAGGTGTGGCCTGACCAGTGTTGAGTACAGGGGCAGAATAACCTCCCTTATCCTACTGGCCACACTATTCCTGATGCAGGCCAGGATGCCATTGGCTCTCTTAGCCCCCTGGGCACACTGCTGGCTCATCTTCAACTACTATCTACCACCATCCCCAGGTCCCTTTCTGCCTGGCTGCTCTCAGCCACTCTGTCCCCAGCCTGTAGTGCTGCTTGGGGTTGTTGTGGCCAAAGCACAGAACCCTGCACTTGGCCTTGTTAAATCTCATCCCATTGGCCTCTGCCCACCCATCCAGCCTGTCAATCAAATTCTGATGCTTTGAAGCCAAGCAGTGGTTTGCTTTTGCTTCAGCAGAGCCAGCTGTTAGGTTCCCTATTTCCCTTTGGAATACATCTGCATTCCTGCCTGGAATGAAAGCACAGATTTTCAGTGTAACCTTGAGATGGAGTTTCAGAAAGAGCATGCATTCACCTACACACACACACACACACTGCAAACACCTCCTCAAAACGAGTTTATATTAAGCATGATTGCAGTGTCATTTTTTTCTGGGTAATGAACAATGTTTTAAAGAGGGAGATTTTTCCTCTCTAAAAATGGAATTATAATAATGACAGGGGAATGCAAGTGAAAATTGATGACTAGTGAGGAACATATTTGGGTGTGGTGAATAGATATTCAACTACCATTTATTTCAAGGTTAAACTAGCAAATGCTCAAATGTGTCTGTAACAGACTCAGTGGCATTATAGATGAATAGGCAGTACATGATCAGAATACACTATGTACCTACAAAGACAGCCCAGGAGGAACAATGCTGGTAAACATACCCAGTGTGAGGAGTAACAGAAAGACATAAAGGTTTACAACAATGTAAGAGTGCATTTTTTCCTAGATATTTTGTTTAAAAAAACATATTTGATCTACCAGTACATATCAGTTCTGGGCTCCTCAATTCAAGAGAGATGTTGAGGTGCAGGAACGTGTCCAGAGAAGGATGACAAAGCTCGTGAGGGGCCTGGAACACAAACCCTATGGGAGCTGGGGTTGTTTAACCTGGAGAAGAGGAGGCTCAGGGGTGAACTCTGCTGTCTACAACTACCTGACTGGGGGCTGTAGCCAGGTGGAGGTTGGTCTCTTCTGCCAGGCAACCAGCAACAGAACAAGGGGACACAGTCTTAAGTTGTGCCAGGAGAGGTATAGGCTGGATGTTAGGAGGAAATTCTTCCCAGAGAGAGTGATTGGCACTGGAATGGGCTGCCCAGGGAGGTGGTGGAGTCTCCATCCCTGGAGGTGTTGAAGACAAGACTGGATGGGGCACTCTCCATCCAAAAGGAGAACTCTACAACCTCTCTGGGCAGCCTGTTTCAGTGCTCTGTGACCTTTACAGTAAAGAAGTTCTTCCTTGTGCTGAGGTGGAGCTTCCTGTGCTCTAGTTTACATCCATTGCCCCATGTCCTATCACATGGCACAAGTGAGCAGAGCCTGTCCCTTCCTTCTAAACCCCCATCCCTCAGATATTTATAGACATTTATTAGACCCCTTCTCAGTCTTCTCCTCTCTGGACTAAACAGCCCCGGGTCTCTTAGCCTTTTCTCATCAGCACTGCTTCAGTCCCTTCATCATCTTTGTAGCCCTCTATTGGACTCTCTCAAGTAGATCTCCGTCCCTCTTGAACCTAGAAGCCCAGAACTGGATGCAGTATTCCATGTGGGATCTCACCATCTTCCTTAGAAAGCAATGTGATTTTTTTAAGTAACCAGAAGCATGCATCAAGAATTACACAGGTTCACACACAGCAATAAAAAAAAGTGACTAAAAAATCATCTTTGCTGATTGCCAGCTATAAGTAATTCACAATGGAAAACATACTCTGCATTACACTTCAATTTGTTCCTAAGATCCCTAGGAGAGACAAAACCATTAGGGGAAAGGACATATATAGTCTTTGCAATAAAAATGGTAATTCAGTACTGTGAAATCTAATGATAATATTGAGTCTGACACGAATATTATTAGTGATGATTAGTAATGAGGAAGGAATATAGGGTGGCACCTTATAAACAGCATCCAGCTGTAAAATATTTCTACCCTGGAAGGGCAAGCTTAGCATAACCCTTGTCCCTAAGTAGTAATCAATCCTGCTGATGTCAAACTGAGATAAGGCAGTAAAATTTGCATTCTTTTGATTAAGAGGACTGAGATTAACATTGGAAGTCTCTTCTGCTTGTATCTGGGAAGGGAAGAAGTCCTATGAGAGCTCCGGAGGGGATGTGATAGCCTTTAGATGAACACATTTTAAATGAAAACTATCAGGTCTCTCATTCCTTTGAAGGCAGAAAAAAGAATAGCTTCACACTGGCACCATGCAAATCTCCTGCAGCTTATCTGATGTTCACTAACTACTTCGAGGCTGCTGCCATTCTAAAGGGCAAAGGAAAATGTGCTGGATACAAAAGACAGTTGAAAACACTGGTGGCGAGCAGCTCACCTGTGCCTGCTCAGAATATGAAAGAATCCTGAACTGAATAAGAGAAAACCAGAAAGTGATTTTTAGTGACTAGTTTTCCTGAGGCATTTCATGAGCAACAATGAAAATTGGCTTGCAAGTTGCTATGGATTTATGTAAAATTAATATTAATATTGATACCCAGGTGAAGATTATTAATAACTATGACATGTGTTTATTAATATTACGACTCATCACAAAACTTATTTACAAGGTTCAAAGCCATGGTTGGGATATTTGTACACAGGGAAAACAGGAAATTTTGACCAATTAAGAATACTAGCAAAAATAGAAATGATTTAAACAGGTGGAAAGAGATTCTTGCAGCCAATGTGCCACTTGCCCTGGATGCTGTTTGTAAGTCTCAAGTTGTGCCGGGGGAAGTATAGGCTGGATGGTAGGAGGGAGTTCTTCCCAGAGAGAGTGATTGACATTGGAATGGGCTGCCCAGTGAGGTGGTTAAGGTGCCATCCCTGGCGGTGTTCAAGAACAGACTGGTTGAGGGACTTAGGGCCATGGTCTAGTTGAATGGACAGGGCTGGGTGCTAGTTTGGACTGGATGATCTTGGAGGTCTCTTCCAACCTGGTTGATTCTGTGATTCTAAGACACCACTCTATAGCCCTTCCTCATTACCATCATGGCTAACAGTGTTCATGTTAGACCCAAGAGGCTCCTTTCTGCTAAGGCAGAAGGCACAATAGAATTTAGTTACAAAATCAGAACATCAATTACAGAGAGGCTTTTAAGAGTATTTACTCACAAGCTACTGTCTCTGGATTTCTGGGGCTGCATTATAGTATCAGACAGTACACAAATGTGGCTGTTTGAGCTGGATTTCTAGCTCAGACATGACAAAAGTTTGGAGCAGAGAAACTTAAAAGTGGAAGAGTATTGGAGTCTCTGAGTGGAGAGATGAACATTCCAGGGATAGGCCATAAAATGGCAGCAATGGATAAGTTAATATGACTTCATTGGAGCATCAAAAGCTTTATGTGTGGATGCACAGCTTGTACCTTCCCCTGTGCTGCTCCTGCTGTGCTCTCTGCTCTCTTCCCCTGCCAGTGTTTTGGCTGCTGCTTCACTGCTGCTTGATGCCATCCCCATCTTTTAAAGGTATTCTCTTTATGCTGTTATATTTAAACTGTAAAAAAATGCTTTTTTTTTTTGACTTTCCAAATTCTGAGTTGTGGTGAATTTGCTGGGGGAGGGATCCACTCTAACCCATCAGAGCAAAGCACATGAAAGGGTCGCTGCTGGTGGTTTTAAAGCTGCTGGAGGCTTTTGGAGTTTTCCCCAGGGTTCTTCTCTCAGGAACCTGGAAGTTTAGCACAGTATCTCTGCTGATCTTGCCTCCTTCCAGGACAGACAGTGTGCAGGCAGACAGAATGTCTTGCCGGTGGCTTATTGTCACTATGGCATGAAGAAAGTTAATTTCTTCTCCTGGTAAACTTGAGGCATGGCAAAGTTTCCATGTGAACAAAACTTGTAGCTGAAAGCTAAGCATGAGGCAGAGCAGAATACAATGAGGCAAAAGCATGCTGAGGCAGAGAGCATGAGTGTGCTGGTTGGAGGCTAATTTTTACTGAGAGAAATGAAATCCTTAGCTGTGAGAAGAAAGAAGAAAAACAACATGTGCCCTGTGTCACTCATTCTTCTGCTGAGAAAAGCAGCTAGTCAAAATACAGACAAGATGGGCATTCTAGTGTTATATTAGAATTAGTGGCTGAAAGCATTCTTGGCTTTCTCTGCAAATACAAGTGTAACAGATGCACTGACTCAGGAGAAAGTTTGCTGGATCTGCTGTAACAGGGACATGTACATATACAAAGAACAGTGCACAACACTCATACTGGAGCGCAGAAATTTAGGAATTACCATGAAAAAATTGCATTCAGACTACTCTATTTGATAACATTTAAGGACTGTTGATCCCATTTGTGCAGTGCATCTAACTCTTCTAAACTCATATAACTCTGGCTCCACAATGGCCTCTGGCAGCAAGTTCCTCATCATAGAATCATAGAATCAACCAGGTTGGAAGAGATCTCCAAGGTCATCCAGTCCAACCTAGCACCCAGCCCTGACCAATCACTTATACTATGGCCCTAAGTCCCTCAGCCAGTCTTGTCTTCAACACCTCCAAGGGATGGCAACTCCGTCACCTCCCTGGGCAGCCCATTCCAATGCCAATCACTCTCTCTGCCAACAACTTCCTCCTAACACCCAGCTATACCTCCCCTGGCACAACTTGAGACTGTGTCCCCTTATTCTGTTGCTGGTTGCCTGGCAGAAGAGACCAACCCCACCTGGCTACAGCCCCCAGTCAGGTAGTTGTAGACAGCAGATTTCATCCCTGAGCCTCCTCTTCTGCAGGCTGCACACCCCCAGCTCCCTCAGCCTCTCCTCACAGGGCTGTGCTCCAGGCCTCTTACCAGCTTCGTTGCCCTTCTCTGGATGAAGATGAGTTGTTATTTTTGGTTCCTCTGAATATTCTTCATAATCCTTCTTCAGTGCCTACTGGGGCTTTATTTTTCTCCTGTTAGAAAACCATAAATATATTACTCATCTGACACCTCTTCACTACTGAAGATTTACTTATTACATTGCTTTTTGTTATAGTAAGCATTCTTTTCCTTTCCACATTAAAAACCTCTTGCTTACAAATCACTGTGCAGCTCTTCAGAGGTTTCAGTAAACAAGTGCAAAATAAAATCCTCTTCCTCCCACAGGGAAACCTTCAGATTGTTGGGCATGACAGTAAGAGTCCGCAGCCAGAAGAAATAAACCTTACTCTGCTCAACCCCAGCAGGTATTTAGATCCATAGTGCAGGCTGCTGGGAGACACAGTGCCTGAAGGAGCCAACCATAGCTCGGTTGAGGGATTCAGGAATATAGTCTGTAGATGGCACTGCTCTATAGCTGTTTCTCTTTCCAAGTGAGCCATGACTCAGTGTGTACCAAGACATTATTTTCTCTCCTAGGCACGCGTTTACTTTGTGCATCCCGAGCTGCAAACAGAAAAATGAGCTCTCCTTCAACGTGATATTAGAAATGAAAATCCCTTTAAACCTTTACAGATTGGTAAGGTGGGCCATGTTTCACCTGCCTTCTGCATCAGGCTGCTCACATAGTTGTGATAAAACTGCTCTTCCTGGTTCAGTGGACTAAAGCCTTTGGTTTCTCTGCAATTTAGTGTGGAATTCCTTTGCTTATATGCAAAATAAAAGCTTGCAGGAGCAGGCTTGAGAGACTTACAGACCTTGCAGTAACATGAAAGCTCGAGTGTTTCTTTAAGAAAAAGAAAAACAGCCTCTCAGCTGATGAGCAAACAAGTGAATTAATGAAGGAATACATTTACACACACTCGTAAAGAGAAAGAAAAGCAAACAAGCATGTCCTACTTCAAGCAGCAGGTTATGTTTGATCAGGCCCTCACTGGAGACACAAAGCTAGCAGGTAAATTGCGCAAGGAAGAGTTTTCTCCTTTAGGCTCTGCAGTGTGGCACCTCAGTACACAAAGCTGGGTAAAACTTCACAGCAGACTGTGGCAAGTAAGCAGCAGAGTGTAGTACCTGGGTGGTTGCATGCTCTCCTTTTATTTATAACAAGCAAAGATAGCAGCAATGCTGGCACTTAGCATTTCATAACCTTCTCAAGACTTAAGTCTGATACAGAGATGATTTGCATCAGTTACAGCATCTCTGGTTGTTGCTTCAGAAAGCCCTCTGTGTGTTTTTAGACAGTGGATTGTAATTTTAACAGAGGACTTGCCTTGAGAGCATGAGCAGGCTGATGTTTGCAGTGATGTGACCAGTTTATAAAGGCTTTCAAACTCTGTGTTCTCACACGCACAGCAGAGCTCTTTAGAGACACGCTCTGCAAACCTCACAGCGTTCAGCTTGCACTAGGCATGCTCTCAGCTCTGCAGCTGCCTTTGTGGGTCATCTGTCTTGAGCATGGTTTACAACCCACAACTGAAGCTCGCCAGTGCAAGTATTGCTCTGAAGGGTACACAGACAGAACTGTGATGTTTGCATGCCTTCAGTGAACGTGCATGGCACGGCATACCAGCAAGGCATTTCTGTACTACATCCAAATCTCAAGGGCTTCATGGAATCATAGAATCAGTCAGGGTTGGAAGGGATCACAAGGATCATCTAGCTCTAGTCCCCCTGCCATGGGCAGAGACATCCTACCCCAGATCAGGCTGGCCAGACCCTCATCCAGCCTGGCATTATACACCCTCAGGGATGGGGCCTCAACTGCCTACCTGGGCAATGCATTCTAGGCTCTCACCACTCTCATGGTGAAGAGTTGTTGCCAATAGTCACATTTAAGGACTTCTCCTAAAGCAGAGAACTTATTTTATGGGGAAACATAACTGGACAGATAAATGCTCTTTCCCCCCCACCATGTATGTTCCTCATTACTGAGTACCACCCTGCTTATCACAAGGAGTTTACCACATCCAGGCAAATCCTTTGCCACTTCTGCTCTTTCAGGTGCCCCAAAGAAGGGAATGCTCAAACTCTTGACTCATCACATTTCTTTTGTGCCTATTCAGAAGAAGAGAACACCCAAATTCTTGAGTCACATAATTTATTTTATGCCCAGTAAATTCCTGTGTGGGACTACTCCAGGTGATCCTGCTTTCGCAAGGGGTTGGACTCAATGATCTCTGGAGGTCTCTTCCAACCTCTAATGTTCTGTGATTCTGTAAGCCACAAGCAGAAGAGAGAGACACTAGTGGTTAGTTTACACAGACCTCAGAGAGTCATAACCATCAGTGAGGTTATCTAGTAGACTAAAGCTGAAAGCAGATTGAGACAGTCCTGAGGAGCTGCTGAATATTTCCTTGCTTTGCCTTTTCTCCCCCAAGTGTTGCTACTCTTTTTCTGCTCCCTGCTTGATTTCTTTTTCCTTGTGTTTGCTTAATGATGACTGCTATTCTCCTTCTCCCTGCTCCTCACCAGGAACAAACAAGCTTATCATTTTCTATAATGTTCCTATTTGAATTATCTCTGTGCAAATTCACAAGGATGACAAAAGTGTTATTTTGCTATCTACCCCAACTGTGAGTCTTGCTGCTTTAAACTCAAATACACTAAAATGAGTTTTAGATTATGAGTCCTTGTTCCATTGTCTCTCCAGGATTCTCTATTTTGAATGTGCTGCTTTGGAAGAAAAATTAAACCAAAATTCTCTGCTTGAGGTACTCTTGGAAAAAGCCAATGCCCCATGCATTTAACAGAGAGATACTAATCCCAACAAAAATATGCCTGTTAGACATATGAATCATAGAATCATAGCATCAACCAAGTTGGAAGAGACCTCCAAGATCATCCAGTCCAACCTATCACCCAGCCCTATCCAATCAACTAGACCATGGCACTAAGTGCCTCAGCCAGGCTTTTCTTGAAGACCCCCAGGGATGGTGCCTCCACCACCTCCCTGGGCAGCCCATTCCAATGGGAAATCACTCTCTCTGTGAAGAACTTCTTCCTAACATCCAGCCTAGACCTCCCTTGGCACAACTTGAGACTGTGTCCCCTTGTTCTATTGCTGGTTACCTGGGAGAAGAGGCCACCCCCCACCTGGCTACAATGCCCCTTCAGGTAGTTGTAGACAGTAATAAGATCACCCCTGAGCCTCCTCTTCTCCAGGCTAAACAGGAAAGACATTCTCTAACCATTCTCCTTTGAAAAGCTGTCCTAGACTCCACCCCCCACCTCTTTTCCCTCTGGCTCATTCTGATCTGACTTCTCTGAAGTTTCATTGACCCTTCCTGACTATCCTCTCCTGACTTTCCCATTTCATGTCTTCATATACGGTGGTTGAACAGTTTTCTTTGTACCTCTGGGAGCTTTGTTGATAGTCATCCCCGTGGCTTTGAACAGCATTTATCTCTGGGCAAAATGACTTTTAACTGGATTATTTAAAAATATAACCCCAACAAACCAATGTATGTATTGGTTCAAACTGACCTCTTTAAGCAAGGGGGAAAATATTTAGCAGGGCTGAAAGGTAAGCACTTCAGATAATGAAAGCTGACCCTATGAGGAGAGGCTGAGGGAGCTGGGGGTGTGCAGCCTGGAGAAGGGGAGGTTCAGGGATGACCTCATTGCTGTCTACAACTACCTGAAGGGAGGCTGTAGCCAGGTGGAGGTTGGTCTCTTCTGCCAGGCAAGCAGCAACAGAACAAGGGGACACAGTCTCAATTTGTGCCAGGGGAGGTATAGGCTGGATGTTAGGAGGAAGTTCTTGCCAGAGAGAGTGATTGGCGTTGGAATGGGCTGCCCAGGGAGGTGGTGGTGTCACTGTCCCTGGAGGCGTTGAAGACAAGACTGGATGAGACGCCCAGTGCCATGGTCTATTTGGCTGGATAGGGCTGGGTGCTAGGTTGGGTCTTGGAGGTCTCTCCAACTTGCTTTTTTTCTGATTCTAAAAACCCCACTTGTCTGCAGCATCTGCAGCTAGCAGCAGGCAAATTAAAACCACGCATGGCACCGGGTTCTTCTCCAATCATTAAGGATGATCTTTTGGGTATTTTAGTTTGTTGGATGGAAATTGCCATTTTATAAAAAAGAAAGAAAGAAACAAAAAATATATACAAATATCATCTGGCTATTGCAGTCTGCACCTCTGTTCCAGAGATCTAGACTCTCTGAGCTGACAGAATTTTGGATAGAAGAGTTATTTCCTCCTCAGTGCAGCAACCCTTAGCCAGGGGCAAGATACTTTACAGTGAGTTTCACAGTTATCAACTGGTAGCAGAGAAACCTGAAACTGTGCTCTGTTTTTTGTTCCAGGCTCTGGGCATATGCTCTGTTGGATCTGTGTTCTGTTGCTTGTTTTTCCCTAGTATCATGACTTCCTTGCCTTCCTCAAAATGTCTCTCCTCCACTCATGTCTATTGAAATGCCTCAGCCTCCTCCTCTGACTAGTGCTCACTTCCTTCCTCCTGCTGCAAGCTCTCCATAGTCCCAAGTCCTCTAGGACAGTGCAGGTTTTTAAGTGACTGCCACAAAATTGGAGAGGGAGACAAGAGGGTAGAATCATAGAATGGTTGAGGCTGGAAGAGACCTCAAGGATCATTCAGTTTCAACCCCCTGCTATAGGCAGAGACACCTTCCACTAGAACAGGCTGAGGGGAGACCTCATTGTTGTCTACAACTACCTAAATGGGCATTGTGGAGAGGCTGCTGCTGGTCTTTTCTCACAGGTGATTGGAGACAGAACAAGGGGAAATGGCTTCACACTGAGACTGGACAGGTTTAGATTAGATATTAGGAAAAAGTTTTTCATGGAGAGAGTGGTCAAGCACTGGAAGGAGCTGCTCAGGGAGGTGGTGGAGTCACCAACCCTGGATGTGTTTAAGGGTCGTTTGGATGTGGTGCTTAGGGATATGGTTTAGGGTGAATCTTGTAGAGTAGGGTTATAGGTTGGACTTGGTGATCCTGAGGGTCTTTTCCAGCCTGGATGTTTCTGTAATGCTGTGATTTCTGTGTAAATCTGCCTAACAATGAGAATGTCTATTTTCACACAAGGCTATGTATGCTTGCAAAATGCTGTCACAGTTGTAGGTATATTGCATGTAGTTATGCTCTTGATATCTTAAAGTTTTCAGTTTTCCATGTTTCAAAATATAGAAGTGTAGAATTGTCAGGGCTGGAAGGGACCTCAGGGATCATCTGGCTCAACCCCTCTGCTATGGGGAAACCTCACATTGAATCAGGTTGCTCAAAGCCACATTCAACCTGGCTTTAAAAATCTCCAGGGATGGGGCTTTGACCACCTCCCTGGGCAACCTGTTGCAGGGTCTCACAACTCTCATGGTGAAGAGCTTCTTCATGACATCCACTCTGAATCTACCTACTTCTAGTTTTGCTCCACTCCTTCTAGTCTTAGCACTATCTGACACTAAAAAATCCCTCAACAGCTTTCTCGTAGGACCCCTTAAGATACTGGAAGGGTACAATCAAGCTCCCTGGAGCCTTCCCTTCTCCAGACTGAACAGCCCCAACTGTCTCAGTCTGTCTCCATATGAGAGGTGCTCCAGCCCTCTTATCATCCTCGTGTCCCTTCTCTGGACACACTCCAGCATGTCCATAACTTTCTTGTAATAGGGGCTCTGGAACTAGATGCAGTACTTAAGGTGGGGTCTTACCAGAGTGGAGTAGAGGGGAGAATCACCAGTGGAGTAGAGGGGAGAATCACCTCCCTCAACCTGCTGGCCAAGCTTGCCTTGATGCAGCCCAGGATACAGTTGGCTCTCTGGGCTGCAAGGCCACACTGGTGGCTCATGTTGAGCATCTGGTCTTTATCTTACTTTCCTATCTTAATTTACAATATGAAAGGCAGCTGGACAGTATAACCACCAAGAAGGTAAGTATGCAAAGTTATTACAAATCAAATTCTAATCTCAAAAGACTGTAAGAGTTAAACCATCTGATTTCCAGATTTACCTACCCATCCATTCTGTATGCCCTGCTAGGTCATATCTGAGTTCCAAGAAATGCAAGACATTCCTGTTATCTCTTCACACAATGTCTGATATTGTGATACTGTCCTTTGTAGCTGCACTTCTGTATTATCTGCAAATTACATTCTTTGCTGTGCCTTCAATAAACCCAGTATCAATACTGACACATACTGTTTCTGTGAGACAGACTGAGGCTGAGAAATATGCAGAGCATGATTAATTAGCCAAGTGAAAGAAACTACCCAGCTGGCAAAAGCAATCATTGGCCCGAATGACCTTTGATGTCTCAGTGCTTTTGGCCAGAGGGTTTGGCAACTGTGTGATGGGGAGTGCTAAAATCGTCTGCAACTAACACACATATTAACATTCTGAAGGATTATTTTCACTGCAGAAGCAGGGTGTTATAAAGCCTGGTGGGCTTACTGTTCTGGTAAAAGAAAGCAGAAATGGTAGCTTAGTTTTTAATGATGGATTGTCCATTTCTGCAGTAAGAAAGAAGCACCTAGACTTTTTAGCACATTTGCAGGTATGTTTGCAGGCTCTGCTGTGTGCTGTAAATTCCATCATGTGTCAGTCAGCTATGCCAGTGATGGTTTTAGAGTAACCACAAAGCAGTTTGCACTGAACTGAAATACCACATACTTCTAGAAACAAGAAAATTGGAGGCCAGGAACTTTGAAAACTCAAAGCAGTGATCATTAGATTCTATGGTTAATGAGAAAACAAAGCATTTCTGGAGGGTTTTTCAGCATAGCTGACTTAGACACATGTTTGAGAATGGACTGGATAGATTTCTGGTGAAGCTTCTTTTTCTCTTCATTGCTTCAGAGAGACTGGACCGCTTACCATGACTAACTAGGTGACTTTGGTGTGTGGAAGTAGGACTGGATTAAGATTAATACAATGGGGTCATGATTCTTAGTTGGATCTCTGTAGCCAGGCGGGGGGTGGCCTCTTCTCCCAGGCAACCAGCAATAGAACAAGGGGACACAGTCTCAAGTTGTGCTGGGGAAAGTATAGGCTGGATGTTAGGAGGAAGTTCTTCCCAGAGAGAGTGATTGGCATTGGAATGGGCTGCCCAGGGAGGTGGTGGAGTCACTGTCCCTGGAGGTCTTCAAGCAAAGCCTGGATGAGGCACTTCGTGCCATGGTCTAGTTGACTGGACAGGGCTGGGTGATAGTGTCTCAGCCAGTCTTTTCTTCAGCACCTCCAGGGACAGTGACTCCACCACCCCCTGGGCAGCCCATTCCAATGCCAATCACTCTCTCTGGCAAGAACTTCCTTGCAACATCCAGCCTAGACCTCCCCTGGCACAACTTCAGACTGTGTCCCCTTGTTCTGTTGCTGCTTGCCTGCCAGAAGAGCCCAACCCCCACCTGGCTACAGCCTCCCTTCAGGTAGTTGTAGACAGCAATGAGGTCCCCCCTGAGCCTCCTCTGCTGCAGGCTGCACACCCCCAGCTCCCTCAGCCTCTCCTCACAGGGCAGTGCTGCAGGCCCCTCACCAGCTTGTCACCCTTCTCTGGACATGTTCCAGTATCTCAACAGCTCTCTTGAATTGAAGAATATACATATATATGTGTGTGTACATATAGATGAATATATACAAGACTCAACAGAGTTAACTTCATATTTCTTAGGAGCTCCTTAGGACTTAACAAAGTGCAACTAAGCTTCATCCTTCCCTGCCACAACAGAGAAACCTTTCTGCTAAATTAAAATTTAGTTCAAGCACTTAAATCCAGCCTCACTGAGGCAAACAGCAGAGCAGGCTTGGAGAGAAGAGAAACTGACTCTATTTTTACTTAAAGACTACAACAAGAATCAGCTTTAATCTTTGCATAATGTATTGAAGCACTTAACTACGGTGCCTGCCTTTGAGAGTTCACTGCTATAGTTAAATACCCTTTGTCACCTTTATTTTGTCTTCTCCAAGGATGTGGATACAGCAGGTCCCGAAGATAGGCAATGCAGGAAATGGTCTTCATTAGCATGCAGCAAAGAGCAACAGCTTTTTGGCTTCTTTTGCTGCAGAAGTCACAGTTTTTAAGACCAAAAAAAAAAGGAAAAAAAAGAGAAAACATTGAATTAGAGACTTGATAATAAACAAAACACATAACTTGATAATAAACGCAGCATAGGAAGGATCAGGTGACTGACGAGAAGAAGGGCAGTGAGGTTGATCACCAACAGGAAACAGCAGCTGGCATAAAGAGGGGACATGCAGGAGCCAGGGCATCCTTGGGGACAGTGGTTATTCCTTGGGATCTGGGGATCCATGTGTGCAAAGGCAGCTGAAGGGATCTTCTGAGCTTACTTCTGAGGTTAACCTTCTCTGTTCTCCTCTGGAGACTTTCAAGGCCCATCTGGATGCATTCCTCTGCGACCTGAGCTGGATTCTAGGTCCTGCTCTGGCCGGGGGGGTTGGACTTGGTGATGTCTTTGGGTCCCTTCCAACCCCTGGCATTCTGTGAGCCTGTGATCCTGTGAACATGTATCATGGCTAAGATCCTGAGTAGACCTGCAGGTATAAAAATCAGATGGCATGACTCGTGGGCATCTTAATAAATCATGGCTTGAGAAAGTCTCTTATTTTAATATAATGAACTGACTTTTCTTTTTCCTAAGAAAGACTTCTCTTTTTCTTTTTATCAGGAGATTAGAGATATAAAAAACACAGTGCATCAGCTCTTGCTGTCCAACACAGACATCTCTGGTTCTTTGGAAGCTGACCTTTTTAGGATGACTTATGCCTCTCACTTGCTAGCAGGAATGACACAGTCACCTCTTTGGTATTTAGATAAAGGCAAAGCATGTAAGTTTACATGGAGGTGTTCTTCTCCAAAATCTAACATTTTCATCAATACTTCGAGGCTTGTGGCATCAGCACTCTTAAGCTAACAAAAATATTTTCTTCTCCCAACTTTTCCTAGGGCCCACAGCCCTTTGTTCCTTTTCTTTTATTTTTTTTTCCTTTTTAGGAAATACCTGAAATTCTTTAAACATTGAGGGCCAGAGAAATGTAATTTCTTGTCACCTTAATTGTGTATCGGAATAGAATAGAATAGAATAGAATGAACCAATCTGAAAGAGACCCCTGAGATCATCCAGTCCAACCTAGCACCCCACCCTGTCCAATCAACTAGACCATGGCACTAAGTGCCTCATCCAGGCTTTTCTTCAGCACCTCCAGGGACGGTGACTCCACCACCTCCCTGGGCAGCCCATTCCAATGCCAATCACTCTCTCTGCCAACAACTTCCTCCTAACACCCAGACTATGCTTCCCCCAGCACAATTGGAGACTGTGTCCCTTTATTCTGTTGCTGCTTGCCTGCCAGAAGAGACCAACCCCCACCAGGCTACAGCCTCCCTTCAGGTAGTTGTAGACAGCAATGAGGTCACCCCAAATGCCTATTATTAATTCCTCCCACTCCAACCTACTGCTCAGATTTTTGTTTCATTTTTAAATTGTGAGAAGTTTGTGTAGCATATTTGATGGTTAACCAGGGCAATATCTTGGGCATTCATCCTGATATACCTGCAAAGTATCCAGCTTGTGAAGCAAGTGAAAGAGCAGAAAGATAATTAGGATATGAAGAATTCCACTACACCAGTGTTATTACAGACAGCAATGTCTAATGAATGAGAACACAAAAGCATGCAGCAGCTGTCAGTTGAATGCATGCCACAGTGCAGAGCAGCTCTGTAAATGTTTCTGAAAGATTTATAGACTTCTATTTCTATTCTGGTATTCTGTGAGCCTATTTTATTTGGAGTATATCATAGGGGGAGAAGGGATAAGTGTGGAAGAAAATGAGATCCCAAATTAGACCACAGATTAAGATGAGGACTAGAACTGCTCCTGAATTATCATGGGCTCATAATAGAGCTACTGTGTATTCCACACCTCAGAGAAACACTTACTATGTTCTGCTTAGTATCCAGAGTGGCAGAATTACAGCTTGCTTTAGCTAAGTACATGCACAGTAATTAATGCCTGTTTGGAAGTGCTGCTCAGGGCTCCATTGCACTTTGAAGCTGTTGGGCTGTTGTAGGAGCCCATAATTTGAGCTATACATATAAGCCTCAATGGCCCTAAGTTGCACCAGGGAGGGTTTAGATTGGATAGTAGAATAGATTCCTTCACTGAAAGGGTTATTAAACAGTAGAACAGACTCCCTAGGATGGCAGTTGAATCCCAGTCTCTGGAGATGTTTAAAAGAACTCATGGGTGTGGTGCTAAGGGATGTCATTTGACACCAAACTTGGAAGAGTAAGGTAACAGTTGGAGATAGAATTGTACAATTATAGAACTGTTTTGGTTGGAAAAGATCTTTAAGATCAATGAGTCCGACTGCAAACCTAATGCTGCCAAGCCACTCCTAAGCCATGCCCTTAAATGCCACTTTGACATGTCTTTTAATTACCTCTGGAAGCAGTGACTCCAACACTTCCCTAGGCAGCTTGTTCCAGTGTTTGGCAACCCTTTCACTGATGATTTTTTTTGCTCATATTCAACATGAAACACCTCTGGTGCAACCTGGGACCATTTCCTGTTGTCCCTTGGAAAAAGAGATCGATGTTTACCTCTCTGCAGCCTCCTTTCAGGCAGTTGTACAGAGTGATAAAGTCTCCTTTGAGCCTACTTTTCTTCAGGCTAAAGTACCCCAACTCATTCAGCCAATCCTCATCAGACTTGTACTCTGTATCCCTTCTCTGGTTTCATTGCCCCTCTTTGGACATGCTCCAGCACTTCAATGCCCTGCTTGTAAGGAGGGGCCCAAAACTGAACACAGTGTTAGCAGTGCAGCCTCAGCAGTGCTGAGTACAGAGGTACCATCAGTTCCCTAGTTCTGCTGCTCCACTCTGTATGATACAAGCCAGGATGCTGTTGGTTTTCTTAGCCACCTGGGCACACATCTACAAGTTGCATTATGTTCTCTGAAGCATCTAAACAGGAGTCTGTACATGAAGCATCCTTGTCTGCAGGCTGATTAAATCAGTGACTATGACAGGAGCATATGGCAGTGGAAGATATATTTCCTTCTTCTGCATTTTGTTTCTTCTCCTTTGTGTCTGGCATTCTCAGTCAAGTCTCCATGATTAGCTTTGTCAGTTTTCATTTCCCTATTAAGGCTCACTGGGAGCAATTGGGCTCTGCAAACCAGTCTCTAAAACTTGCTAAACCAGAGCTCACCTTAACCAAGTTTCTCTGTGCCTCATCTTTTCTGTGACAATCAGTGAAATATTTGCTCAGGAAAGATTACCAGGAGTTATCTGCTTTATCACTCTGCACTACAGTGGGATTTGCTTCCTGTATTAAACCTGTGCATGTTTTATCTCTTCTGCTCTGAAGTATTCCTGATGGTGGACCCCAATTACCCCTCTTAGCAAATCTTTCCACTCTCTATTTGCTTTTGGCATTTTTATTCCTTATGGCTAATGTAAATTAATTTTCCTTCTTGAAGTTTCAGCCCATTGCTCCTCATTAGATTACTCTTAATCACTCCAAGTGTTTCCCTCACATATTTTGTGTCACAAGTCACGTTCCTCTTCTGTCACTTCACAGGTCATGCCTGCTGAACTATTTGTTGGGTTTTGCTGCCTTTTTGGCCACTGTCTCTAAGTTATTTCTGTCTTTTAATAGTCAGGCTCAAAAAACCCACCCAAAAAATCACCCCAACCAAACCAAAATAAACTAAACCAAACCAATTCAAACCAAACCAACCAACAAAAAAAACCCAACACCCAAAACACCAAGACCCCAAACCCCACAAAACCCCCAAGCCCCAAACCAACACAAAAAAACCCCACCCCAGCCAAACCAAACCAAAATAAAGCAAATCAAATCAAAGCAACTAAACAAACAACTCACCCCCCCAAAAACCACAAAAAACCCCAAACTAACCAAACCAAATTAAACCAAATCAAAGCAAAGCAACTAAACAAACAACCCCCCCAAACCAAACCAAATTAAACCAAATCAAAGCAAAGCAACTAAACAAACACACCCCCCCAAAACCAAACCAAACAAACCAAATTAAACCAAATAAAAGCAAAGCAACTAAACAAACAACCCCCCCAAAACCAAACCAACCAAACCAAATTAAACCAAATCAAACAAAAGCAACTAAACAACCCCCCCAAAACTCACAAAAAACCCAAACCAAGCAAAGCAAATTAAACCAAACCAAATCAAAACAAACCAACCTAACCAATGAAACAAAAAACCAAAACACCCAAACCACAAACCCCACAAAACCCCCAAACCCTAACCCAAACCAACACAAAAACCCCACTCCAACCAAACCAAAATAAACCAAGCCAAACCAAATCAAACCATCTAAACAAAAAACAACACCAAAACCACAATCCCCTCCCAAAGCCCCCAAACTCCAAACCAAACAAACCAACACCAAAAAAACCCACTCTAAGCAAACCAAACCAAAATAAACCAAACCAACCAACCAACCAAAAAAAACCCCAAACCCACCAAAACCCCAAACCCCACAAAACCTACTCCAACCAAACCAAACCAAACCAAACCAAACCAAACCAAACCAAACCAAACCAAACCAAATCAAACCAATCCAAACCAATCAACCAAAAAAACCCCACCAAAACCACAAAACCCCCAAACCCCAAACCAAACAAATCAACACAAAAAAACCCCACCCTAACCAAAACAAATCAAATTAAACCAAACCAACTAACAACAACAAAAAAACCCCCATACCTCACCAAAACCTCAAACCCCACAAAAAACCCAAACCTCAAACCAAGCAAATCAACACAACCCTCCCATAACAACCAATATAACTCCAATCCCCTCCACCCCCCTCAACTCGTGTCCATGGAAAACAATTTTATTAAAACAACTTATTTTTATCAAATTGTAAATTCCTAAAACTCAGTCTGACCTGAGTATGCCTTGCTGGGTTTCTTTCTTTAAAACACAAACCACAGTCATTCTCTCGAGCTAAGCCATGCAGCGATTCTGGGCTCTGAATGGAGGCGTGGGTTGGGATGAGATTTAACAAGGCCAGTGCAGGGCTCTGCATTTTGGCCACACCAACCCCAAGCAACGCTACAGGCTGGGGAGAGAGTGGCTGAGAGCAGCCAGGAAGAAAGGGACCTGGGGATACTGGTCGATAGTAGCTGAAGATGAGCCAGCAGTGTGCCCAGGTGGCCAAGAGAGCCAATGGCATCCTGGCCTGGATCAGGAACAGTGTGGCCAGTAGGACAAGGGAGGTTATTCTGCCCCTGGACTCAGCACTGGTCAGACCACACCTTGAGTGCTGTGTCCAGTTCTGGGCCCCTCAACTCAAGAGAGATGTTGAGGTGCTGGAACATGTCCAGAGAAGGGTGACAAAGCTGGTGAGGGGCCTGGAGCACAAACCCTATGAGGAGAGGCTGAGGGAGCTGGAGTTGTTTAGCCTGGAGAAGAGGAGGCTCAGGGCAGGCCTCATTGCTGTCTACAACTACCTGAAGGGAGGCTGTAGCCAGGTTGGGGTTGGTCTCTTCTGCCAGGCAAGCAGCAACAGAACAAGGGGACACAGTCTCAAGTTGTGCCAGGGGAGGTCTAGGCTGGATGTTAGGAGGAAGTTGATGGCAGAGAGAGTGATTGGCATTGGAATGGGCTGCCCAGGGAGGTGGTGGAGGCACCGTCCCTGGAGGTGTTGAAGAAAAGCCTGGATGGGGCACTTGGTGCCATGGCCTGGTTGATTGGCTAAAGCTGGGTGCTAGGTTGGCCTGGATGACCTTGGAGGTCTCTTCCAACCTGGTTGATTCTATGATTCTATGATTCTATGAATGATGCATCCTAGAAGCAGCATTTTGGGGTAGAGCAACCAAAATAGAACCTGTTCAGTAAAAGCGAATATGGATTCTTATTTTGCAGTGACCATTTTCAGTAGGTGCTCTGAAGGTTTATCAAGGTATTACATACCTAATTAGTCACTTTTACAAGTACTGAATCACTGTGTTCTGTGTCAGCATAATTAACTTATGTTAATTAATCTAATAAGTAGTCTGAATAGTCAACCTTCTTAAAAGTAAATATGTCATTTAATACAAAGTTTTTGTTTGGTGTTCTGGCAGAATACTTCAAAAAACCTAATTTGATCCCTTGAACCTCGCTGGATTTATAATTATTCTGAGTTGCATAAGAAAGAACAGAAGGTTTTGAGTGAAGAAGGTTGTAGATGACATTAGAAAGGAGGAGAGCAAATACCCAGGTGACAAACCTAAGCCGATCTCAGTAGCTATGGCTGCACCTGTGACAGTGAGGAAACAGCCCTCATTTACATCAAGTGGCTTTCATGATGCTTCAGTTGGAGAAAAAGTCAAGCACCAGAGAAGTATTTATTAAAAAAAAAAGGTTATTTGAAAGTAAAGCTAGCTCAAGCAGCCACACTTGGCCCTCCTCTGGACCTACTCCATCAGGTCTCTGTCCTTCCTGTGTTAAGGGCTCCAGAACTCGATGTGGTACTCCTGGTGAGGTCTCACCAGAGCAAAGCAACAGAATCATCTCTCTCAACTTGCCACACTTCTTCTGATGCAGCCCAGGATGTGATTTGCCTTCTGGACTGCATGCTCATGTCCAGTGGCACATATGTCATGGTATGACTGATATCTAGACTACAGTACTTTCTGTTCGTGACATTGTAGCACACTACTCATTTCACTCCTACTGAAGCACTTAATTCAAGCACTTAATTCAGAACAGGAGGCTCAGGGGGGACCTCATTGCTGTCTACAACTACCTGAAGGGAGGCTGTAGCCAGGTGGGGGTTGGTCTCTTCTCCCAGACAACCAGAAATGGAACAAGGGGACACAGTCTCAAGTTGTGCCAGGGGAAGTATAGTCTGGATGTTAGGAGGATGTCTGGAGTTGCCAGAGAGAGTGATTGGCATTGGAATGGGCTGCCCAGGGAGGTGGTGGAGTTGCTGTCCCTGCAGGTGCTGAAGAAAAGCCTGGATGAGGCACTTAGTGCCATAGTCTTGGTGATTGGATAGGGCTGGGTGCTAGGTTGGACTGGATGATCTTGGAGGTCTCTTCCATCCTGGTTGATTCTATGATTCAGTTCTGTGGTTCTAAGACTCGTGCCTGTGTGTCAGCTCACTGGAACAGGCCTGCCCTGAAACATATGCTACTGTACAGGGTTAACCCTCCAGGGGGAGTGACCTTGAACCTGACCCTAGGTGGTCTTGAACTCTCCCCAGGGGTGGGTCTGACCACTACCAGGTGATGGTTAACCCACTCCCCCTTCCTGTCTAAAGGTCTATAGAAGCAGGGGGACTTCCTGTCCTCTCTGCACTCCCTGCCTCCCTGCTTACCAGCATCACCATCCTGTTCCTCTTTGTTTTACCACGTGGCCATCACCCACGAGGCAGACAAAGCCATCACCATCACCTCAACATCTCTCTTGCATTGAGGGGCCCAGAACTGGACACAGTACTCAAGGTGTGGCCTGACCAGTGCTGAGTCCAGGGGAATAATAACCTCCCTTGTCCTGCTGGCTACACTGTTCCTGATCCAGGCCTGGATGCAACATATCTAACAGCGCTTCACTGCTTCTCTTCTGTGGCATTGACCCATCTGCATTTCAAACACATCACACCAACCATATTTCCAGAGTTTTCTATTCAGTTGTGATTTTTAAATTAATTTACTGGTGGTCATGCCACCATTTTTCCAACATTCATCATAATTTTGGGCACATAGCCTCAAATTAAATGTTATTTGGGCTGTTGCTATCAGTAAAGGCACACTGGAATCAGTCTCTCCCTAATTTTTATGTGTACATATATCTACCTTGAAGTCAACTGCTGTGGTTCTGATAAGGAACTAAATTTGAGTTTAAAATAATCCTTGCTGAAGGCCTTGTGTTGGCAAATGCCTTTTGTGTAAATAACAACAGCTTCAAGTTAGGTTTTCATTGTTTCTGATGGAAAAGAGTTAGTAATACACTGGAACTGTGATAATGCAAATTGAACACATGGAACTGAATGAGACTTGGAAAAAGGGAAAAAATGTTTAATGATAATTTTCCCTTTTTTAAATGGTTAAAAAAATGATTTTACATGGCAAGAGATTAGTTGCTTGTCCTGTAAATGAAAACCATGAAGTGGATTTTGTAGGTGATAGTAAAATTTAATCATATTTAAAATTAAATAAAGCACTGCAAAAATAACTGAGTCATCGCTGAGAATAACTTTGTGGGGAAGTCTTCTGCTGTAGTCTCCCTCAGTAGGGTAAAGCAGTCTGTATTCACACAGGAGCACAGGATGTTAGAGGTTGGAAAGGACCTAAAGAGATCATAGAGTGCAACCCCCCGACAGATGAGTACCATAAAATCTATCTCAGGTCACAGAGGAATGCATCCAGACAGGCCTTAAAAGTGTGCCCAGGTGGGCAAGAGAGCCAATGGCATCCTGGCCTGGATCAGGAACAGTGTGGCCAGTAGGACAAGGGAGGTTATTCTTCCCCTGGACTCAGCACTGGTCAGGCCACACCTGGAGTGCTGTGTCCAGTTCTGGGCTCGTCAATTCAAGAGAGATGTTGAGGTACTGGAATGTGTCCAGAGAAGGGCAAAAAAGCTGGTGAGGGGCCTGGAACACAGCCCTGTGAGAAGAGGCTGAGGGAGCTGGGGGTGTTTAGCCTGGAGAAGAGAAGGCTCAGGGGGGACCTCATTGCTGTCTACAACTACCTGAATGGAGGATGTAGCCAGGTGGGGGTTGGTCTCTTCTCCCAGACAACCAGCAACAGAACAAGGGGACACAGTCTCAAGTTGTGCTGGGGGAGATCTAGGCTGGATGTTAGGAGGAAGTTGTTGTCAGAGAGAGTGATTGGCATTGGAATGGGCTGCCCAGGGAGGTGGTGGAGTCACTGTCCCTGGAGGTGTTGAAGACAAGCCTGGCTGAGGCACTTAGTGCCATGGTCTAGTTGACTGGACAGGGATAGGTGATAGGTTGGAATGGATGACCTTGGAGTTTTTTTTCCAATCTGGCTGATTCTATGATTCTATGATTCTAAGTCTCCAGAGAAGGAGACTC
Source organism: Pogoniulus pusillus (assembly GCF_015220805.1). NCBI lineage: Eukaryota > Metazoa > Chordata > Aves > Piciformes > Lybiidae > Pogoniulus > Pogoniulus pusillus. The sequence continues at coordinate 27,910,977 of NC_087275.1, forward strand.
CATAACCTGTCTGGGCAGCCTGTTCCACTGCGCTGTGACCCTTACAATAAAGAAGTTCCCCCTTGAATTCAGGTAGAACCACCTGTGCTGCAGCTTACATCCATAGCTCCTTGTCCTAGCAGGGAGCAAATGAGCAGAGCCTGTCCCTCTGCTCCTGACACCCAGCTCTCAGATATTTATAATCATTTATTAAATCCCCTCTCAGTCGCCAGACTAAATCCTCACAAAGTTTGTTGCTATTTCCACACATCAGTCTACAGGCTGAAGTCTCTCCTGTTTTCTTGTTCATGTTCACACACTTGAAACCAGCAATAAACACATTCTTATTTAGATAGTAAGCCCCTTCAGAATGTTTCATTCACGACTGTGCTCTCGTTTGCGTCCTCCTAACAACAGCATTTATAATCCCAGCCATTCCAGTCTGTGCTGTTTCTACTTTGTATTACATAAGGAAAAAAGAAATCATTTACAGTTTTTCTTTTTCCATACCACATTAAGTAAGAGACTTAATGATCTATTCCACGGCGACATCTGGAAGTCTCAGTTAGATAAAACACTCTTGTGGTAGGTCCCCCACAAACATGCGATTGGCAAGAAGCCAACTCTGAGGGAGCTCTCACTCTCAGAAATGCTTGAGGAAGGAGAAAATAATGATCCACTCTTTGTAGCTGCAGATACAAATCACAGAAAGGTGATGTGATTTGCCCAGGGACATACATGCAACGTCTGACAGAGTTGGGATTTACACTTTCATCTCTCGGCTCAGTGCCTTAATCACCAAGCCTTGTGCAGCCTGAGAGGGAACTAGCTTCACTGCAAAACATTCCTGGTTTGGAGGAAATGGTCTTGTCCAGCTCCTCTGAGCCCTTTTGTTCCCTGCAATCTGTCTGCATGAGTTCTCGGTCTCAAAATGTCCCTAGCTGAATAGGGCAGAATTTAAATGCAAGGGTAGATTTGCAGGATTCACAATAGATATTGTTATTAGAGACTGAGGGGCTTTAGCACAGCTTGGAGGATATATTTACAGCTGCAAACACATGCATTAGCTGTAGGTGCTGTCTGGCATCTCTCAAAAATTAAATGACAAAGAGTGACTGCTGGGGTTTGAGCAGAACTGAAGTGAAAAGAACAGGCAGAGTAACTGAACAGACTTAAGCCATTCTGATAAGGAGACACAGCTGCAGAAAAGTGGCCTTGGGAGGCTGGCAGAGAAGCTGCTATCTGTAGCTGAGCTGAGCGAGCAGGTCCAGAGAAGGGCGACGAGGCTGGTGAGAGGCCTCGAGCAGAAGCCCTACGAGGAGAGGCTGAGGGAGCTGGGGTTGGTTAGCCTGGAGAAGAGGAGACTCAGGGGTGACCTTATTGCTGTCTACAACTACCTGAGGGGAGGTTGTGGCCAGGAGGAGGTTGCTCTCTTCTCTCAGGTGACCAGCACCAGAACAAGAGGACACAGACTCAAGCTGTGCCAGGGGAAATTTAGGCTGGAGGTGAGGAGAAAGTTCTTCCCTGAGAGAGTCATTGGGCACTGGAATGGGCTGCCCGGGGAGGTGGTGGAGTCGCCGTCCCTGGGGCTGTTCAAGGCAAGGTTGGACGTGGCACTTGGTGCCATGGTCTGGCCTTGAGCTCTGTGGTAAAGGGTTGGACTTGATGAGCTGTGAGGTCTCTTCCAACCCTGATGATACTGTGATACTGTCAGGCTGCTCAGCCCTGGGAACAAGCAAATGTTGTGGCTAGCTGCACAAAGGGGGATTAAGGGGGGTAGTTGGTCAGGTCTGCCTCTATGTGTGTGGACAACCCATACTCTGCTGTGCAAGTCTATCAGAAGTACACACCCCTGTGCTGCACTCCATGGTATAAGCACCATGCTTAGCTTCAATAGATGGATTGACCACCTATGCACCATATTGGTATGAGTTTGTGTCTTTCCCACTCCCACATGGCCTAAGTGATGCCAACTCGACAAGTGACTTTGTTTTAGAAGCATTCCTTTGTTCTTAGCACACTCATATGGCTGTTACCCTGTGTTCATACCAAGCTCTCCCTTTCTTTTGCAGTTGATAAATATGAATTTTATGGAATCTAACATTGGAGTTTAGTTCTTGTTATCATAGCATTTCCATTGATTACAAGCCTTTGCCATACAATGGAACTGATTCAATTCAAGAGAGATGTTGAGATACTGGAGAGTGTCCAGAGAAGGGCAACAAAGCTGGTGAAAGGCCTGGAACACAAACCCTATGAGGAGAGGCTGAGGGAGCTGGGGGTGTTTAGCCTAGAGAAGAGGAGGCTCAGGGGTGGCCTCATTGCTGTCTACAACTACCTGAAGGGAGGTTGTAGCCAGGTGGGGGTTGGCCTCTTCTCCCAAGCAACCAGCAACAGAAGAAGGGGACACAGTCTCAAGTTGTGCCGAGGGAGGTTTAGGCTGGATGTTAGGAGGAAGTTCTTCACAGAGAGAGTGATTGGCATTGGAATGGGCTGCCCAGGGAGGTGGTGGAAGCAGCATCCCTGGAAGTGTTCAAGAGAAGACTGGATGGGGTGTTTAGTGCCATGGTCTAGTTGACTGGCTAGGGCTGGGTGCTAGGTTGGACTGGATGATCTTGGAGGTCTCTTCCAACCTGCCTGATTCTATGATTCTATGATATCACATTTGGGTGAAGACGGGCTGAATTTCTCTGCAGTTGACATGCTAACAGCAAGGTTTGAAAGGGCAGATTTTTAAAACAGTGTGAAAAATTATTAACATAAGACTGAAGGGCAAAGTAATAAAACTTTAAAGCCACTAACTAAGCCTGGAGGCCATGTAAGAATGTTATAGTAGAGGCACAGATGGTGTGCATACCGATGAGCAGGAAAATATCAAAGAGAGCAAAGCTGTATGGCTAAATGGAGAATTATGTAACTTTTACTGGGACAACAGATGTATTATTTTCTAAAACAAAATCCCAGCAAAGAGTAACTCAGATGGAAAGTTATAGCTGGTTCACTATCAAAAGGAATTCAAGGATTAAGCTGTGGAAAGAATAAATGCCAAAAGATTAAAAATAATGAAGTGGCAACCAGAGCTTTGGAGGCACAGAAAGAGTTATGGACCCAATTAGTATTTGTGGAAGCCTGCCTCTGAGATTTCAGCATTTCTGTTGATGGTGTTGGATCTCAAAGTATCTATGGTCACCTTGTTGGGTTGTCTTAAGTTGGGTGCTGAAATATTGCACAGAGCAGTCCACTTCCTCTCATCTCCTGAGGCCAGTGTGCTTCTTGTCTTCTGCCTTTAGCTCTGAACTGTATGTGTTGGTCAAATTAATACCTCTGCAGGAAAATTGGGAGGCACTTTTAGGCTACCAGGGAGTGACAGGACAAGAGTGAATGGAGTGAAGCTGGAGATGGGTAGGTTCAGACTGGACGTGAGGAGGAAGTTGTTCAGCATGAGAGTGGTGAGAGCCTGGAATGGGTTGCCCAGGGTAGGTGGTTGAGGTCTCGTCCCTGGAGGTGTTTAAGGCCAGGCTGGATGGGGCTGTGGGCAAGCTGATCTAGGTTAGAGTGTCCCTGCCCATGGCAGGGGGTTGGAACTAGATGATCCTTGTGGTCCCTTCCAACCCTGAATGATTCTATGATTCTATTCTATGATTCTTTTATTTTCAATCCACCATAGGATGAATGAATCCATGCAAGTTAAAAGAGTAATAAAATACTTTGTTCTCTTATCAGTGGTATCCTCCCAGTCTTAAGGTGATAGCTCTTGCCATCTACAGAGCTGAAGCCAAGTAAAGCAGACAAAGATGCAGGTTTTTTGGGATTGCCTCGGAATAACTGCAGTTGAACCTGAATTTTCATTCTAAAGATGGTGGGTACCTGCAACATTTACTATCAAGCATCTCTCCAAGTGATTAATAAAATGGTATTTATTCTGAATCCACACTGTCAGAAAATCCCAGCAGCCACATTATTATGTGGCAACCTTTTCTACTTGAAATGCTTAGGTCTGGATGGGAATACACCCTTAGGAGTGTTAGTTGGATACGTGGGAGGCAGAGCAATGGGGAAGGTCAGGCAATCACAGAGGTTGCTGATCCAGCACTTCCCTTATTTACAACAGATCTTCTGAAGCACCTTAAAAGCTTTTGCTTGCTGCTTAAACTGTTAAATGGTTGCTGTCTCCAGGGAGCACCATCAACGGATGCTAATTACAACTCTTGGCTTGCCATTACTTAACCTAGCCTATCAGATGTACTGCTTCATGCAGTTCAGACCCTCAGTCAGTTACTAAGTTGTTGTTTTCATTTTTAAGTCTATTGCTATTCTGCCAAAAAGTAATCACCTCTTTTTCCCCCCTCCTCCTTGCTTTTTAGTGTCTACATATGTGGACCTCTTTTGGCATCCTGAATTTAGAGAGCATTAAGTATTAACAATATCACCCCTTCTGTGTTCAAGCTGATGCAGTACTCCTTGACCCTATGGTTATTTTCTGAGTCTCTTAGCTTTGCATCTGAACTCAGCATAAGGAACTGCTATGCACAAGGGGAGAAGCAAGGAGAGTTGAAAGTAATTCTATTTCACACTTGTATAATATGCTGAAATTTACTGACCCATGTCATTGTGGACACTGCACTTAGGATCTGCAACTGGATTATTACCTTATAAAGATGACTTCTGTTTTATTGGCCCTTAAATATCTATTGTTGTAAAATAAACTGTTTAAGTACATGTATGTGAGGAAAACTACTGCTGAAATGATGCAAAATCTTTATACACATCACTGCAGTCTCTGCTAATGGACATGCTTTCAGCAGAATTTTATTGTTATGTGTGGCTTCAAGATTTCACAGCACTTTAAAACAGATTAATAATGTTAGAAGCAAGGGTGAAATATACTTGATGGGGCTGCTCTTTGCCAAAACTCAGTCCTCTGCCCATCACTCAGTGGCTGTAGCTTCTGCATCCTTTCCATGTTTTAAGCAGCTGGGGAGAGACCCAGCTCCATGGCTTGACCAGTGACATTTATTGAACTTGCTGCTGTTGTGAAGCCTTATGCTAGTGTGAGGTCTGAACACACTCTCTGGGTCCTGTGTTGAGGGAGTCCTGGATGGAAGGATGGCCATGAGCCAGCAGTGTGTTCTTGTGGCTAGGAAGGCCAATGTCATTCTGTTGTGTATTAGAAGAGCTGTAGTTAGTAGGTTAAGGAAGGTTCTCCTTCCCCTCTACTCTGCACTGGTGAGGCCATATCTGGAGCCTTGTGTCTAGTTCTGGGCCCACCAACACAAGAAGGGCAGGGAGCTGCTTGAGAGACTCCAGTGCAGAGTCACAAAAATGATTAAGGAAGTTGAACATCTTCCTTATGAGGAGAGCCTGAGGCTTTTTAGCTTGGAGAGGAGATGACTAAGGGGTGAAGGGCAGACAGCCAAAGCCAAATAGCAACTGTGTTATCTGTACCTGAAGGGTAGTTGTGGCCAGGGGGAGGTTGCTCTCTTCTCTCAGGTGACCAGCACCAGAACAAGAGGACACAGCCTCAAGCTGTGCCAGGGGAGATTTAGGCTGGAGGTGAGGAGAAAGTTCTTCACTGAGAGAGTCATTGGACACTGGAATGGGCTGCCCGGGGAGGTGGTGGAGTCACCGTCCCTGGAGCTGTTCAAGGCAGGATTGGACGTGGCACTTGGTGCCATGGTCTGGCCTTGAGCTCTGTGGTAAAGGGTTGGACTTGATGATCTGTGAGGTCTCTTCCAACCTTGGTGATACTGTGATATATATGTTCTTGTTTTTATACATCTCAGCAAGCCTATGAGTGCAGTAGACATCACCATTGTGTCCTTTTCACAGCCTACCATCTAACTGCTCTCACTAATAAAACCCAGCTAGGCTCAAAGCAGCACACTCAGCTTACTTACCCTGTTCTGCACTTGCTCCAGCATCTCCACATCCCTCTTGTATTGAGATGCCCAAAATTGAACACAATACATAAGGTGTGGCCTCACCAGAGCTGATTGCAATGGGACAATTAGCTCCCTATCCCTGCTGGACACAGGATTTCTGTGCTAGTTTGAAGCAGACTAGAACGTTTTGGGGAGAAGAATTAGACTACAGGCTGTGCAAGGAAAACAATGGTGATGTCTACTGCACTCATAGGCTTGCTGAGAGGTATAGGAACAAGAAATAAAACACAGATAAGCAGTCTCACTTGGGCTGCTGGCTGAGCTGCATCTTACTCTCTAACCTCACCCTCCATTTTGGGCTAATCCACTTTGCTTCCTAACCCCCTGACTGAGCCTCCGTTCTTCCTTGGGACTGGGATAAGGTTGAGAGGGGTAGGGGGAAGGTGAAGGGGTGGTTGAGAGCCCCTCCTGGGGACTCAGGTTTCTGGGAAGACTATTGTGTTTTTGTATTACTTTCTTACCTTTATATTTCTGTCTATAAGTGTATATACTGTAAATATCTGCTTGTATATTGTGCTAGCTGTAAATATAAGCTTCATTCAATTTCCAGAGCAGGCTGAGTCTAGTCTGGGTGATTTCTAAAGTGTGGGAGCAGTGGGGAACACCCAAACCATCACAAGCCAGGATATCAGAAGGCAGAGGCTTCTACCTGCAGTGGATTGACCAAGTCCAGAGCAGGGAAAAGGCTGTTGGATGGAAAAGTGAAGTTACTTTAGTTTTCCTGACAGTTCTGATAAAATGATCCATACCAGGATGCTGATTTTCAAATTCTTGTCTAGTTTTGCCAACATACCTGTTGAGTTCTTTCTTCCTGACCTGTGGAAAACTGGCTTGAGATTGTCATCTTGAATGGCAGCAGCAAAATCTGTCAAACTGCTTTCTTGCCAAATCCCTGTAGCTTCCCTTCTGCATTCTTACAGTTTAAATCAGAAAAGAGAACAAAACCCCAAACAGGTGTACCTCTCTCCCAGTGGTATACTACCTGAATAGGCAGGCTGCTGCAAAAAATATCTAAACAGGGGCTGAAGCAACATTTCAGAATGGAGTTTCATAACCTAAACAGTCCCAAACTTCTTGCATAACACAGAGAACTGGTGTGATTATTATCTACACTTCAGTTTTAGATTAAAGAAGTCTTTCATCAACATCCTGATACAGGCAAAATCTCTCATTAATTGCATGTTAGAACCTAAAACAGGCCAGAATGTTTATAGAATGTTCACAGAATCTGTACTACATCCAAATCTCCAGGGCTTCCTAGAATCAGAGAATCAGTCAGGGCTGGAAGGGACCACAAGGATCACCTAGTTCCAACCCCCCTGCCATAAGCAGGGACACCCTACACACAGCCCCATCCAGCCTGGCCTCAAACACCTCCAGGGATGGAGCCTCAAACACCTCCAGGGATGGAACCTCAACCACCTCCCTGGGCAACCCATTCCAGCCTCTCACCACTCTCATGCTCAACAACTTCCTCCTCATGTCCAGCCTGAATCTCCCCACCTCCAGCTTTGCTCCATTCCCCCTAGTCCTGGCACTCCTTGATAGCCTAAAAAGTCCCTCCCCAGCTTTTTTGTAGGCCTCCTTCAGATACCAAAAGGTCATATTGGAGCCTCCTCTTCTCCAGACTGCACAGCCCCAACTCTTTCAGTCTGTCCTCATAGGAGAGGTGCTGCAGCCCTCTGATCAACCCAGTGGCCCTTCTCTGGATGTGCTCCAGCATCTCCACAGGGGCTCCAGAACTGGATGCAGTACTCCAGGTGTGGTCTCACCAGAGTGGAGCAGAGGGGGAGAATCACCTCCCTCGCCCTGCTGGCCACATTCCTCCTGATGCATCAGGCTCTGGTTGGCTTTCTGGGCTGCAAGTGCACACTGCTGGCTCATGTTAAGCTTCTCATCCACCAGCACCCCCAGGTCCCTCTCCTCAAGGCTGCTCTCCAGCCACTCACTGCCCAATTTTCAGGTGAATCTATTCTGTACAGAGACAATCTGTGTTTTAGTGAGACACGATATTTTCCTTTGTGTTTAAACTAGAAAGATTAGCTTTCTGAACAGAGAAAACTGAAGTTAACTCAGAAGAAAAAGCAATGGGAAATGTCTCAAGCATGAATTTACTTCTATCCTTTGTCTCCTTGCTTGCAGTCATCTCATTGTCTTGCTTTCAAGAGGCTCTGCATACACAAACTTCCTGTCACGCTTAGAGAAGCTCGACCTTGAGACCTGTTTTGTTTGCTTCTTGCTGAGAATTTTATTTCCCTGCCACACTCCACAGCATCTAGAACCATTTCTTTCCTGAGAAGTTCATCTACCCTCCAGGGTATACCAGCTGCTCTTTTTTTGTGCTTTGTACTCTTGGGTTTTGCCTTCTTTATTTTGTTTTTTAAGGAACCAAGACCAAACAATACAGACTCTGCTCATCCCAGACACAATTGTTTTGGAATCAAATTAATTACATAATGACTGCTGAGTTTATTTAAGTTTCGTTGCCTCCAACTGACTTCCCCATTAAAAACAAACCAAAACACCCACCCCCCAATATAAAAATAAAAAATCAAACCCAAACAAACCAACCAAGAAAAAAAATTGGAAGGGACCTCAAAGATCATCTAGTTCTAACCCCCCACCATAGACTAAAACTACCAAAACAAATGTTCAGCCATTAGGCTGAGGCCAATGAGATGAGATTGAACAAGGCCAAGTGCAAGGTTCTACACATTGGCCAAAAAAAACCACAAGCAGGCTGGGGACTGAGTGGCTGAGAGCAGCCAGGAAGAAAGGGACCTGAGGATACTGGTAGATAGCAGCTGAAGATGAGCCAGCAGTGTGCCCAGGTAGGCAAGAGAGCCAATGGCATCCTGGCCTGCATCAGGAACAGTGTGGCCAGTAGGACAAGGGAGGTTATTCTGCCCCTGGACTCAGCACTGGTCAGGCCACACCTTGAGTGCTGTGTCCAGTTCTGGGCTCCTCAATTCAAGAGAGATGTTGAGGTGCTGGAACGTGTCCAGAGAAGGGTGACAAAGCTGGTGAGGGGCCTGGAGCACAGCCCTGTGAGGAGAGGCTGAGGGAGCTGGGGGTGTGCAGCCTGCAGAAGAGGAGGCTCAGAGGTGACCTCATTGCTCTCCACAACTACCTGAAAGGAGGCTGTAGCCAGGTGGGGTTGGTCTCTTCTGCCAGGCAACCAGCAACAGAACAAGGGGACACAGTCTCAATTTGTGCCAGGGGAAGTCTAGGCTGGATGTGAGGAGGAAGTTGTTGGCAGAGAGAGTGATTGGCATTGGAATGGGCTGCCCAGGGAGGTGGTGAAGTTGCTATCCTTGGAGGTGTTCAAGCAAAGCCTGGCTGAGGCACTTAGTGCCATGGTCTGGTTGATATCACCCCGGACTGGGTGCTAGGTTGGACTGGCTGATCTTGGAGGTCTCTTCCAACCTGATTGATTCTATGATTCTAAGATCACACTGGGACTTACCTGTGTTATACTAAAAGAGTGATAATAAACTGACAAACATACAACCACGAGTCCAAGTAAGGCTCAATCCTTTAAAACCATTTACAAAAAGCTGCAGAAGAAAGGGAGCAGATGAAAGAAAACAAAACCTTCATTAAAACATTCCCAGTTTGAGTACAAGCATAAACCCCAGTCATCTTGCTTTTAAAATCTGTATATTTTGATATCATGCCAAGACAATCGAGATAATTGGCCAGCTTATTGTTTATTTTTCCTCCTAACATTAAAATAATATCATTCAGCAAGCTTCACAACACCTCACAGCCGTTATGAGATGGATGGTTTCAAATATTTAGCTTAAAGCCACAATTCAACACAAATGGCATCCTGTATTTCACTCATCCAAACAAGAAGACACCTGACTGCAAAACAGAGAAGACATCAGTGCATCAAACAGGGCAGCTGGCCATCTTGCTCTAACAGTTGAGCTGAAGATATGCTTCTCAGCTTCTGCATCAGCAGGTAAAGCCCAGGAATGCCTTCTCTGCTTTACTTTAGTTTTGGAGATTAGAAGGCTGAATCCAGATATTTGAGGAGGTATATATTTGGATATCCCTTGTAGGGACTGCTTCAGGACATCAGCATTAGAACAAGGGGACACAGTCTCAAGTTGTGCTGGGGAAAGTATAGGCTGGATGTTAGGAGGAAGTTCTTCACAGAGAGTGGTTGGCATTGGAATGGGCTGCCCAGGGAGGTGGTGGAGGCACTGTCCCTGGAAGTGTTCAAGAAAAGACTGGATGAGGCACTCGGTGCCATGGTCTAGTTGACTGGCTAGGGCTGGGGGATAGGTTGGAGTGGATGATCTTGAAGGTCTCTTCCAACCTGGTTGATTCTGTGATTCAAAGAAACTGCTGTGGGAAGGGAGGCATTTGAGAAGTCCAGACCATTTTCCCTGAGAAGCAGTGGGTGATGCAGTACCACAGTATCACAGTATCATCACGGCTGGAAGAGACCTCATAGATCATCAAGTCCAACCCTTTACCACAGAGCTCAAGGCTAGACCATGGCACCAAGTGCCACGTCCAACCCTGCCTTGAACAGCTCCAGGTACGGCGACTCCACCACCTCCCCGGGCAGCCCATTCCAGTGTCCAATGACTCTCTCAGTGAAGAACTTTCTCCTCACCTCCAGCCTAAATCTCCCCTGGCACAGCCTGAGGCTGTGTCCTCTCGTTCTAGTGCTGGCCACCTGAGAGAAGAGAGCAGCCTCCTCCTGGCCACAACCACCCTTCAGGTAGTTGATCTCTTCTGCCAGACAACCAGCAATAGAACAAGGGGACACAGTCTCAAGTTGTGCCGGGGGAGGTCTAGACTGGATGTTAGGAGGAAGTTGTTGGCAGAGAGAGTGATTTGCATTGGAATGGGCTGCCCAGGGAGGTGGTGGAGTCGCCATCCCTGGAGGTGTTCAAGAAAAGAATGCATCAGGCACTTAGTGCCATGGTCTGGTTGATGTCACCCAGAGCTGTGTGCTAGTTTGGACTGGATGATGTTGGAGGTCTCTTCCAGCCTGATTGATTCTATGATTCTATGAGACCATGGCTTGGTCTTGAGCAGACTCTGGATCGAAATCTGGAAATTTACAAATTTTGAATCTTTTCTTCAGTCTGAAACTTGAGAAGAAGGACACCCACCAGCATACTGTTCATATCCCAGAAAAGATCTGAACTTTCCTTACATCCCACCAGGAAGCTGGACTGCTCCAAAAAATATCCTAGGATTCCCAATATTTTCAGTTCACTTTAGGACAATACACTAGTTGAGTACAGGGAGGAAAAATAATTCCTCCAATAGTAAAATATAAACCCCATGTGTTTTCACATCGACTCTGGCCACAAACACCTGCCTCTTGATACCTAGAGTACCTAGACCAGTCAGGTTTGTGAGTGTGAGGTAGCACAGGCACAAAACTTTGGCACTGGAGGTGCTTGTTCACAGGAAAAACAACTGGCCAGTACTGGGCCTTTCTGCTGCAAAGGAGGCAGAAATCCCATTTCTGCTCCTTCAGAACTCCAGCAAATTCACACTCAGCAGAGCAGCAGAGACTCTCTCTGTTTTGGTAAAGGAGGCAACTGAACCAAACAATGAAGAGTACTTTATTTGGCAAGACAAAGAAGACCCCCAGAGAACTGTGAAACCTTCTAGTACAGTACCAGCAATCAAGCAGGAACTAGCTTCAGAAGAACTTTTTCTGCCCCTCATCCCCAAAAAAACCCAGACCCCAGCCAGAGGAGATTGTGGGAGGAAAGAAAGATCTGACTCATAGCAGAAACAAAAAAAGTAATGCAAAAAGAACATCCTCCATATGCCATAATACAGACCCCATATGTCTTTAATTAGCTCATTATAGAAGGGTGTAAAGCAGATAAAGGAACCCAATATGGTATTGTTAAATTAAATGGTATAGAAGAGAAAGCAAGGAGGAGAGAAGTTGCTTGTGATAGAGGTTGTGCTGTAAGTGTGGTGTAAGGAAAAGAGGGAAAGAAGGAATCTACAAAGGGGAAGGTTGACATGAAATAAAAGAGTTTGGACATAATCTATGGCACTGGGATGAAATAAAAGAGCTTGGACATAATCTATGGTACTGGGATGAAGTAAAAGAGTTTGGACATAATCTATGGCACTGGGATGAAATAAAAGAGTTTGGACATAATCTATGGCACTGGGATGAAGTAAAAGAGTTTGGACATAATCTATGGCACTGGGATAAAATAAAAGAGTTTGGATATAATCTATGGCACTGGGATGAAATAAAAGAGTTTGGATATAATCTATGGCACCGGGATGAAATAAAAGAGTTTGGACATAATCTATGGCACTGGGATGAAATGAAAGAGCCTGGACATAATCTATGGCACTGGGATGAAATGAAAGAGCCTGGACATAATCTATGGCACCGGGATGAAATAAAAGAGTTTGGACATAATCTATGGCACTGGGATGAAATAAAAGAGTTTGGATATAATCTATGGCACCGGGATGAAATAAAAGAGTTTGGACATAATCTATGGCACTGGGATGAAATAAAAGAGTTTGGATATAATCTATGGCACCGGGATGAAATAAAAGAGTTTGGACATAATCTATGGCACTGGGATGAAATAAAAGAGTTTGGACATAATCTATGGCACTGGGATGAAATGAAAGAGCCTGGACATAATCTATGGCACTGGGATGAAATGAAAGCGTTTGGACATAATCTATGGCACTGGGATGAAATAAAAGAGTTTGGACATAATCTATGGCACTGGGATGAAATAAAAGCGTTTGGACATAATCTATGGCACTGGGATGAAATGAAAGAGCCTGGACATAATCTATGGCACTGGGATGAAATGAAAGAGCCTGGACATAATCTATGGCACTGGGATGAAATAAAAGAGTTTGGACATAATCTATGGCACTGGGATGAAGTAAAAGAGTTTGGACATAATCTATGGCACTGGGATAAAATAAAAGAGTTTGGACATAATCTATGGCACTGGGATGAAATAAAAGAGTTTGGACATAATCTATGGCACTGGGATGAAATGAAAGAGCCTGGACATAATCTATGGCACTGGAAGTGTCCATAGAAAGTGAATGGAGTGTTTATAGTCTTATCACCATCATTTTGCATACTTGCCTGTATCCCAAAGAGGATTTCCCTTTCCCTATCCATATTCACTTCCAGCTCTCCAAACATCTTAATATCCCACCTTAAAGAAACGCTAAAAACCAATGTTGTGCAGCATGATGTGTCAAAATGTAGGCATCAAGTGTAACATTATGCTGATATATAAAGATAAATGGCACTGATTTCATGCTGTATCAGCCCAGTCTCTGCTGTTCTATGATGTGCAGTTCTGTAGCAAATGAAAGGAGGTGAGCACTTCAAGCACTGTTAAGTGTTGTGGCTGCAGCAGACTATCAGCATAACTTTTTAACCCTGCTGTCACAGAAATGACCTGCTAGGAATTTTGCCACAAGCATGCTTTGTACTTCTTTATATTCCTAGGAAATATAAAGCAAAAAAAACCCCAAAAATCAAATAGGCTTTAGAGACCATTTCATAATGCATTTAAACAAGTTGAGCAGCTCTTGGATAAACAAGCAAGCAGCACAGAATAGTACAAGCACAAAGAGATGCTTCTGGACTTACTCATCTCTACTCAATGCAAATGGAGTAGAAGGGAGAAGAAGCAATCCCTGTGCCTCTTGATATGAGCTGTGCTGGCTAGTATTTGTTGTGAGGTGGGTCCCAAAGATACCTACTTTTTCTGCTTGGGTCTTTTCATGGCTACAGGCTGGGGACAGAGTGGCTGGAGAGCAGCCAGGAAGAAGGGGACCTGGGGGTACTGGTTGACAACCAACTGAACATGAGCCAGCAGTGTGCCCAAGTGGCCAAGAAGATCAATGGCATTGTGGCCTATATCAGGAATAATGTGGCCAGCAGGACCAGGGAAGTCCTTCTGGCCTTGAACTCAGCACTGGCTAGGCCACACCTTGAGTACTGTGTTCAGTTCTGGACCTCTCAGTTTAAGAAAGATGTTGAGATGCTTGAACATGTCCAGAGAAGGGACCAAGGCTGGTGAGGGGGCTGAAAAATGGGCGAAACAATGCTAATCCATGCCTATTGTACACTTCACTAGGTAAATTACATGGCTGACATATTTCTGGAAGGAAACATAGCCCTTTCCACTCAGGGTGTGCACTTTAAAATCATAGAATCATAGAATCAGTCAGGGTTGGAAGGGACCACAAGGTGTTCAAGAAAAGACTGGATGAGGAACTTAGTGCTGTGCTCTAGTTGATTGGATAGGGCTGGGTGCTAGGTTGGACTGGATGATCTTGGAGGTCTCTTCCAACCTGGCTGATTCTATGATTCTATGATCATTGAGTTCCAAACTCTCTGCCATGAGCAGAGACATCCTACCCTAGATCAGGCTGGCCAGAGCCTCATCCAGCCTGGCCTTAAATATCTCCAGGGATGGAGCCTCAACACCTCCCTGGGCAACCCATTCCAGCCTCTCACCACTCTTGTGGTGACGAACTTCCTCCTCACATCCAGTCTGAATCTCCCCACCTCCAGCTTTACTCCATTCCTCCTAGTCCTGTCACATGCTGATAGCCTAAAAAGTCCCTCTTCAGCTTTGTTGTAGGCCCCTTTCAGATACTGCAAGGCCACAATAAGGTCACTGCTGAGAGTATTGATACATCAGAAACTGACTGTGGGGGCCACTGCCTACTCTTCAGTATCTTTGGCCCTGTTCTTGTGATACATCCCATCTTGCAGAGGCTCATTGTCTGGTTAGTAAGCTACATGTGAGCCAAGTGTTTTCATACGAGCATATGGTATCTATATCAGCAGTGAGGAGACTTGTTATACAGCTTATGCACAGCCACACAGATCTGCAAGTGCGTGGCAGGCTAGCACTTCACGTGGATCTCCAAGTAACCTGCAGGCTCACACCCTACATTTGCTCTGCGCTGAACTTCAACAGAGGCAGTTGCTGAAAAATGGTGAACTCAGTATTACTCATGCATAAATAAGTGAAAGAAGGCAATGCAAAGGAGAACAGGGTCTTACAATCCACAGTCAGGGCTTGTGGATTGTTCTAGCGGACAGCAAGTTCTCCATGGGACAGCAATGTGTCCTCGTGGCCAAGAGAGTCAATGGTATCCTGCTGGAACATGTCCAGAGAAGGGCAACAAGGCTGGTGAGGGGGCTGGAACACAAACCCTATGAGGAGAGGCTGAGGGAGCTGGGGGTGTTTAGCCTGGAGAAGAGGCTCAGGGGTGGCCTCATTGATGTCTACAACCACCTGAAGGGAGGCTGTAGCCAGGTGGGGGTTGGTCTCTTCTGCCAGGCAAGCAGCAACAGAACAAGGGGACACAGTCTCAAATTGGATGCTCAGGGAGATCTAGGCTGGATGTTAGGAAGAAGTTGTTGCCAGAGAGAGTGATTGGCATTGGAGTGGGCTGCCCAGGCAGGTGGTGGAGGCACCATCCCTAGAGGTGGGGATGGTGACACCCTGGAGGTGTTGAAAAATAGACTGGATGGGGCATTTAGTGCCATGGTCTAGCTGATTGGACAGGGCTGGGTGCTAGGTTGGCGTGGATGATCTTGGAGGTCTCTTCCAGGCTGGTTGATTCTATGATTCTGTGACATAAAGCTGTCATTTAAATTGTATGTGCAGCAAAATAATTTAAAATCGACTCCAGTTGTGAATTCCAAGTGTTAACAGTTGAACATAGCATGGGTGTTCAGAATTAAAATACCCATTTGATGTACACTAATTTGCTATGATTTTAGGTCACTGTGTTTTGAATACTGAATCTGAAAGCTGTTAGATCTCAAAATGCCTGCCTTTGTTTATCCATCTTAATTTTTCTCATGCTACCTGGGCAAGTCCAGAATTTTCATTCATTCCTCATACAGGCAATTTAATTTAGCTATTAACTAAACTCATTTTGCATAATTCATGACTCTCAAGAGAGAAGAAAATCTTTAAACAGGAAAACATAATCTGTAGAGCCTGTCTCTGGATGCTGTTTGCTCTCTCTCCCTCTTTCTTCTCTCCCCTCTCCCTCCAATCTTCTATCTGTCATAAAATGGAGACAAATTGGACTCTTTAAGTTTGTTGTGTCACTGGGAACTGATGTTTAACAGATTGCCCAGATATGGCTGAGAATTTCTAGTGATTTGACATCTAATTACCAGATTTGCCCTTTCACTCCTCAATTTCTCCTATTCATCTTTCTGCAGTTGAAAGTATCAACCCTTCTTATATAGAACAATATAAATCATTGACCTGAATTCCCACAGCTATAGAACTTGATAGGCATAGATGCATTTATTTATTTATACAAGTTTGCTGTGACCCAAAGCATGGGCAGTGAGCCAGCCTCATTTCCAGAATCCATTGAATTTATGGATGCACAGCTCTGTGCCTGCATGTCTGGGTAGTGCTAACTTGGCCACAACAAGCAGTGCTACAGTCTGGGGACAGAGTGGCTGAGAGCAGCCAGGAAGAAGGGGATCTGAGGGTGGTGATTGATAGTAGCTGAGCATGATCCAATGGCATCCTGGCCTGCATCAGGAACAGTGTGGCCAGTAGGACAAGGGAGGTTATTCTGCCCCTGTACTCAGCACTGGTCAGGCCACACCTTGAGTGCTGTGTCCAGTTCTGGGCTCCTCAATTCAAGAGAGATGTTGAGATACTGGAAGGTGTCCAGAGAAGGGCGACAAAGCTGGTGAGGGGCCTGGAACACAAACCCTATGAGGAGAGGCTGAGGGAGCTGGGGGTGTGCAGCCTGGAGAAGAGGAGGCTCAGGGATGACCTCATTGCTGTCTACAACTACCTGAAGGGAGGATGTAGCCAGGTGGAGTTGGTCTCTTCTCCCAGACAACCAGCAACAGAACAAGGGGACACAGTCTCAAGTTGTGCCAGGGGAAGTCTAGGCTGGATGTTAGGAGGAAGTTGTTGGCAGAGAGAGTGATTTGCATTGGAATGGGCTGCCCAGGGAGGTGGTGGAGTCGCTGTGCCTGGAGGTGTTGAAGAAAAGCCTGGCTGGGGCACTTAGTGCCATGGTCTAATTGATTGGATAGGGCTGGGTGCTAGGTTGGCCTGGATGATCTTGGAGGTCTCTTCCAACCTGGTTGATTCTATGAACTTGCACTCTCTTTGTTTAAAGTCTGATTAAAGCTAGCTTGAAACTACATAAACTTGCCTTCTGGGAGGTTGTTTGTTATGCTTCAGTGGTTCTTTCTCATGTTCATGGCTTATTCTTCTCTCTGTCAAACAGCATCACAGACCTGAAGATGGGAAAAGCCTTTAGGAGGGTGCATTGCTCACTTCTCACCTCTCCCAATCTCTAAGGCAATATCTCATTGACTTAAATAAGAAAAGAAAGAGACATAAGTGCTAGTCCAGGAAAAGGAAAGAGCTGAAATGCTGTTAGATGTTCAAAAACTGAAAAAATGAAAAAGGAAGTCCTGCTTTTGGTCTGTGGATTTCTAAAAGAACTCTACAATGTGTGTCTCCTGGGGAAATGCTAGGAACCCACAGCATCTTCTGACACCATAGCACACAGTCATCCCATTTAAGTAGCTGTGACATTCAAATAGCAATATGGAAAATGTGATATAAGCATCAAGGACTTGATCCTGCCCTTTGGTATAGTAGTTGAGAATCATTTCCAGTTGCTGTAAATCAGCTTCTGACTGCATTTGGCTTCTAAACATGAGAGGCAAACCAGGAAAAGCTCCTATGAGTTATGTATTGATTTATTTACTTTTGTCCATGCTCATTCCTGTGCTCACCGAGTCTCAGTGGGGACAGATTTATTCCTTTTGTCTGACTCTATTCACCAAAAAAATCCAGATAATTAGGGTTTTCCTCCACGTGCCCAAGAATCCATGGCATCTGCTGTTATGGAAAAAGCATAGAAGGAGGAAGTGAAAAGGAATGAATAAAAGTAGAAGTCAGACAGTGGAGATTCAGACAAGTAACACTAACAGAATACCTAACTAAAATGAAAGATGAGCAGAATGGAGAGCAGAACAAATTATGTACTGAAACAAGCGAAGCAAAAGAGTCAAAAATCTGATAAGGGAACAGAGATGACAGAAACACAAAAGAAAAAAGGAAGGAATTAAGTTACAAAAGAAAAATGAGAGGAAAAGCATAAATCCAAGTGTCTGTTCCTTCATTTGCGACACAGGAACTGGTTTTTCTCCAGTTACTTTGATGAGGATGAGATAAGCCTCTTAATAAAAAGAAGAGAAATAGAAACTTTTCTGAAAGATGAAGGAAAGGCAAGAAAAAAAGTGCTCCTAGAGAAAAATAATAAGAATTAATTCAACATTTTGAGGATGAAAAGCCTTCTAAGCCTGATATATATTATCACCGGGAACTGTAAAACAGAAATTGGGAAATGGAATGTATCACTTTGTTTTAACAACCCACAGCTGTTTTGCTGTCACAGGAAAAAGTGTCTGAAGAGTCATTGCAGTTAAAGAACAAGCAGCTTTGCTTTTCTGTCTCTTGTAAAGGTTTTGGGGTTTGTCCCTTCTTTCCTTCCCCTCTCTGTGAAAAGATCAACTGCAAATGAGTACCGCTCTATGGAATTCGCCTGCTACGTTGATCAACAGGGGATGTGACATTTTTATGTTCCTAAACTATGCTCAGAGGGCAGAGGAGAAATACTTGCCAGTTAAAGCCTCTTCTCTGTAGCAAACCTGGGAAAAATGATCAGTCCCTGACATGCCTTTGGGGCTTAAAATATTGCTTTTATCATTACGCTTCTACACAATAGTGCAGCATGTAAACATGATGTGGGTTAGGTGTTTTGTTGCTGTCAGTGAACAGGTGCTCCAAGGGTCAGTGGTCCAAACAGAAAGGAGCATGGAAGGATAGGAGATACTTGCCAGTTAAAGCCTCTTCTCTGTAGCAAACCTGGGAAAAATGATCAGTCTCTGACATGCCTTTGGGGCTTAAAATATTGCTTTTATCATTGTGCTTCTACACAGTAGAGCAGCATGTAAACATGATGTGGGTTAGGTGTTTTGTTGCTGTCAGTGAACAGGTGCTCCAAGGGTCAGTGGTCCAAACAGAAAGGAGCATGGAAGGATAGGAGATACTTGCCAGTTAAAGCCTCTTCTCTGTAGCAAACCTGGGAAAAATGATCAGTCCCTGACATGCCTTTGGGGCTTAAAATATTGCTTTTATCATTGTGCTTCTACACAATAGTGCAGCATGTAAACATGATGTGGGTTAGGTGTTTTGTTGCTGTCAGTGAACAGGTGCTCCAAGGGTCAGTGGTCCAAACAGAAAGGAGCATGGAAGGATAGGAGAGAGAAGCAAAGAAATAGATCCAGTTTGATGGTAGAGTGCAAAATGCAACCCAATACCATAGAATCATAGAATCAACCAGGTTAGAAGAGACCTCCAAGATCATCTAGGCCAACCTAGCACTCAGCCCTGTCCAGTAAACCAGACCATGGTGCTAAGTGCCTCAGCCAGTCTTGTCTTCAACACCCCCAGAGATGGTGACTCCACCACCTCCCTGAGCAGCCCATTCCAATGCCAATCACTCTCTCTGTCAAGAACTACCTCCTAACACCCAGCCTAAACCTCCCCTGGCACAACTTGAGACTGTGTCCCCTTGTTCTGTTTCTGGTTGTCTGGGAGAAGACACCAACCCCCACCTGGCTACAGCCTCCCTATGTACATTTATTTATCTGATTATATTTTATATAATTATATTTGTATATATTCACTGAATCACATAATATATTGGGTTTGACCTCCCCAGTCAGATAGGACTGCTGAGAAATAATGGAGTGTCTTGATGAACTCTTCTGCCAGGTCCTTAAGTACCCTTGGGTGGCTCCTGTCTGGTCCCATAGACTTGTTCACATCTAAGTGGCACAATGGGACACTGATCGTTTCCTCCCAGATTACTATGGCTGCATTTTGTCCTCCCCTTCTCATTGACTTCCCTTTTCCCTAATCACAGTTCCCTCTTTTTCCCCTTCTTTTGTGACTACTTTATTTCCTTCATAAAGGGTGGTAGAGGTAGACTCCAAAATGTAATGGGGGATATATCTAACTGACCACACTGTTCAAGGCAAGGTTGGACGTGGCACTTGGTGCCATGGTCTAACCTTGAGCTCTGTGGTAAAGGGTTGGACTTGATGATCTGTGAGGTCTCTTCCAACCCTGATGATACTGTGATACTGTGATAGTGTGAATCTCAGAAGCCCTAGACAGTTGCTTAGGGAGAGGAGGAAAGCAATGGGCATCATCTGGAAAGGTAGGAACCATGGAAGGCAGTTGTACCTGATCTACAGAAAAAGGCAGAGAAGACAAAGAGGTTAGATCAAAAATCTCTGCTGAGAGGAATGAGTATGAGCAGGTTTTAATGACAGCACCATTAAGTGAAGTGTTTCTTCTGCAGCAGGGAAGCAAAACGTTGTGGGAACATATGTTTTGCTGGTAGGGACAGAGAAGGATGACTAGATTTCACAGATATATAAGAAATACCAGCAGGACTTAATGACAATACCAAGGGGAAAAGAAATGAAAAGAAAAGTTAGAAAAAAACAAACAAAGAAAGAAAACCACCAAAATGAAAGAACACCCCAACAAATTTGTGACATTGATGACCACAGATGAGAGAATTGCCAGAGGTGATAAACTAAGTGAGGATTTGTGTGAAAAATGTGTAAGCTAACCTGCAGCAAAATGTGAAGCATAAACAAAGTGTGGGAAAAGAGGTCTCTTGGAAGAGAGGATCATCTAGATGTTGTGGTAATTAATTTCTGAAGTCCTCAGTTTCAAAACATTGTAGACAACTACAATCTTGGCTTTTGCATTATTCATCAATTAACAAAAAAAAAAAAAAACAACCCAACAAACCAATGCCAAACCTCTTCCTTGACTAGTTTTTATTTTATTTAAGTGAGTTTCTGGGAGGTGAGTTAGTTAATGAAAGGAAAACAACATCACATGTGGTTGAACTTGAGAAAGTTCAGTATTGTAGTGAAAGCAATCACTTTAACCTAAGTCCCATTGCTTTATCATAGAGTCATAGAATCAGCCAGGTTGGAAGAGACCTCCAAGATCATCTAGGCCAACCTAACACCCAGCTCTGTACAATCAACCAGACCATGGCACTAAGTGCCTCATCCAGGCTTTGCTTGAACACCTGCAGGGACAGCAACTCCATCACCTATCTGAGCAGCCCATTCCATGCCAATCACTCTCTCTGGGAACAACTTCCTCCTAACATCCTAGACCTCCCCTGGCACAGCTTGAGACTATGTCCTCTTGTTCTGTTGCTGGTTGCCTGACAGAAGAGACCAACCCCCACCTGGTCTGCCCTGAGCCTCCTCTTCTGCAGGCTGCACACCCCCAGCTCCCTCAGCCTCTCCTCACAGGGCTGTGCTCCAGGCCCCTCACCAGCTTCATCTCCTTCTCTCAACATCTCTCTTGAATTGAGGAGCCCAGAACTGGACACAGTGCTCATGGTGTGGCCTGGCCAGTGCTGAGTACAGGGGAAGAATAATTTCTCTTGTCCCTTTTCAGTACGTTTTAATCTAACTTTAGGCTAAAAGTCAGCCTCTTTGTAGTGAATCAGTTTCACTGTGTTTTGTGTGCTTCTTGTTGGCTTCCAGTTGCCAACAGAGGATCTAGTATCCTCTGGCATCCACCCTTCTTCAAGATGCATTTGTTGGGAGGGCTTTGTGTTAGGCTTGGATAACTAGGATCACAAGAAGACCTCATTTGTGATTGCTGTTTTGGCCTCTGGTCCATTTCATAGCAGGTAGTGCTGGAAAGGTATAACATCAGTCTGAAATAATTTAATCCTACCTAGGAAAGGTCACAGAATCACGGAACCACAGAGGGTTATGGCCTGGAAAGGACCTCGAAAACTCATCCAGTCCATCTCCTCTGCCAGAGCAGGATCACCTAGAACAGATCACACAGGAATGCATCCAGGCAAGTTTTGAGTATCTCCAGAGAGGGAGACTCCACAACTCTCCTGGTCAGCCTGTTCCAGTGTTCTGTCATCCTCACAGTGAAAAAAATCCTCCTCATGTTTAGATGAAACTTCCTATGCCTCAGCTTCACATTCTGTGATTCTGTGATTCCACCATTGCCCCTTGTTCTGTCACTGGGCATCACCGAGCAGAGCCTGGCTCCATCCTCCTGGCACTCACCCTGCACATCTTTATAAACATTGATGAGGTCATCCCTCAGGCTCCTCTTCTCCAAGGAGCAGATCCTCAGCTCCCTCAGACTCTCCTTGTAAGAGAGATGTTCCATGTCTTTAATCATCTTTGTGGCTCTGCACTGGACTCTCTCAAGCAGTTCTATGTTTCTCTTGAACTGGGGGGCCCAGAACTGAACACAGCACTCCAGATGTGGCCTTAGCAGGGCAGAGTAGAGGGACAGATGTACCTCTCTTGACCTACTAGCCATTCTGGTTTTGGTCACTAAGAATGGGGCTGAGGCCCCACTCAAGATCAGGCTCAATCTTGAGGTGCCCTGGGCAGCCTGATCTAGTCGGAGATGTCCCTGCTGACTGCAGGGAGATTGGACAAGATGATCTTTGAGGGTCCTTTCCAACGCCATGCAATCTGTGAATCTTCCTGTTGATGTCAGAGGATACTAGATGCAAGATGAAGTCATCTGAGCTTAATGCCCTTGACTGGACCTTCGTATAAAATGTTGTGTAGAACTGTTGATGTCACTGTTGTAGCATGAATTCACAGAATAGAGCTTTCAAAGTCTAATGACCTCCAAAGACACTGAAAGCCACAAAGTCACTTGAGATGCGAATTTCATGTCACACTGAGGTTTTTCCCAAGCTGCTTCCTGATAACTCAGTGTTCCATAGGTGATAATTACTATTTTCTCTTTTTATCCCACAGGAGCTGATGACCTTCTCCTCTCTTCCATTTCTAACATCCTCTTTTTTCCTGACTGGTGCCATCCACATTTTTCTCTCAGATTGTCAAACTGAGTAGCATAATTAAATTAAACTCAGAGCAGCTATTAACAGTCTAGAACTGGTTTGAAATTACTACTTCCATTTCAAACTTAAGAAGCATTTATTATTTTCCTGTGTTTTTAACCACATAATAGTTCAATATAGCTCTTAAAAATCTTGACTTGCTGAAGTAATTATCCTCCTAATTGTATAAGAGAAGAAGGAAGAAAGAGACATTAATCCATGTTTGAGGCTGTGTTCTGTGGTTTTTGAAATATTTTATTTAACTGCAGAAGTATTTCTTAGATTGGGAAAGACCTTCAAGATCCTCAAGTCCAAGCATTGGTTTCACACTGACAAGTCCTTGACTAAACCAAATCCCTCAGCACAACATCTCATCACTGTGAATCACTATGGTTGGAAAGAACCAGCAGGATCATCCAGTCCAACCTTCAGCCCAGCATCCTTCATCACTAGACCATAGCCTCAAGCACCACATCCACTCTCCTTTTAAACACCTCCAGGGATGGTGACTCCACCACCAACCTGGGCAGCCTGTTCCAGTGCCTGACCACCTGCTCAGGAAAGAACTTCCTCCCAACATCCAACCTAAACCTTCCCTGCTGCAACTTGAGGCCATTTCCTCTTGTCCTATCAGTAGTAATTTGGGAGAAGAGACCAGCTCCAGCCTCACTACAACCTCCTTTTAGGTAGTTGTAGAGGGCAATAAGATCCCCTCTCAGCCTCCTCTTCTCCAGACTAAACAACCCCAGTTCCCTCAGCTGCTCCTCATAGGTAGGTCACAGTGTTATTACAAAGAAAAATGGGAGAGCCTGTTCTCTAGACAGTTACACACTACATAAAGAGAAAATGAAAATGCTTGGAGATGGTCAGTTAAGGCATCAATTTTATGCTGAAATCATCAAACCTCTCTATCTGGATGGAAGGAATTTTTTTTCCTTACAGATTAATACAGCTATGGAAAGAAACAAAAATTAGATCATATAACTGATTCCTAAGAACTTATCACACTCTACTTAAATCCAACAAGTACTTCTGCTAGAGGTCTGCATGTATATAGGCAGTTATCATCTTATAATGCTGGATTCTACTGCTCATTGTGAACTGAAATAAACAGCAGCAACCTTTTTTACTCAGGCTTGAGCAGAGAACCAAAACTGAGAAAGCAAAGAAATGTTATGTCTTGTAGAAGAAACCCATGTTTTGAGCTAGCAACTCTTTGCTTGTTTGGTTGTTTGCCATTGGAATGGGCTGCCCAGGGAAGTGCTGGAGTCACCGTCCCTGGAGATGTTCAAGAAAAGGTTGGATGAGGCATTGAGTGCCATGGTCTAGTTGACTGGATAGGGCTGGGTGCTAGGTTTGACTGATGAGCTTGGAGGTCTCTTCCAACCTGTCTGATTCTCTGATTCTCTGATTCTATATTTACTTAGATTAATTTTTTTTTCTTCTATCCTATATCAAAATCTGAGTTAGTAAATGACCTGGTTTCCAAGCTATGGTATTTACATTATTGGTCATCTTTGTTGCCAAGAAATATTCCTTCTCTACTGCTCCTCAGGGAAGTTAAAGAGCAGCAATAAAAGAGACGCTATGGTGACACTTAGTACACCAGAGCTCACCCATGCAGCTGGTCGAAAGGGTCTGACTTGAGGGAAGCCTCTGGCAGTAGCACCAGGCCCCAGGGGAGGAATTGTTCAGGCCCTGTTTATGCCCTGGGCTTGTGATGGTTCACAGCAGCTCTGTGGTGTTGCTACCCTGGCAGTTTCTGCTGACAGTAGATTTCTCAAGGCTGAAATACAGCCCCATGATCACTCTCATTATATCTATTACCCCGGATCCAGCCATCTCTAAACAGGAATAGGGGAGAGAATATGCTTAATTACTCCCTACTTGTGACTGTTGTGTGGTAATAAATTGTTTCATATAAGAAAGGAGCCTCTTAGCTTGGAGGAGAGGAGGCTTAGGGGTGATCTCATTGCTGTCTACAACTACCTGAAGGGAGGCTGTAGCCAGGTGGGGGTTGGTTTCTTCTCCCAGACAACCAGCAACAGAACAAGGGGACACAGTCTCAAGTTGTGCCGGGAGAGGTCTAGGCTGGATGTTAGGCAGAAGCTCTTCACAGAGAGAGTGATTGGCATTGGAATGGGCTGCCCAGGGAGGTGGTGGAGACACTGTCCCTGTAGGTGTTCAAGCAAACTCTAGCTGAGGCACTTAGTGCCATGGTCTGGTTGATTGGACAGAGCTGGGTGTTAGGTTGGACTGGCTGATCTTGAAGGTCTCTTCCAACCTGGCTGATGCTATGATTCTAAGAAGAAGCCATATTAGGAAAGCTGATGAAAGCTTTTGTGCTAGTTTGAAGCTAGATAGAATGTTTTGGTGAGAAGGTTTAGACCACAGGCTGTGAAAGGGAAACAATGGTGATGTCTACTTCACTCATAGGCTTGCTGAGATGTATAAGAATGAGAATATAAACATAAACAAGGCATGCAGGCACTGCCTGGGCTCTGGGCTGCATTTCTCTCTGACCTCACCCTCCATCTCTCTGATTAATCCACCTGCTTCCTAACCCTCCTGGCCGACCCTCCATTCTTCCCTGGGGCACAAGGCAATGTCTGGGGTAAGGTTGAGGGGTGGAAGAAGGCAGAAGGGTGGTTGGGAGCCCCTCCTGGGGACTCAGGTTTTTGGGAGGGCTGTTGTGTTTTTATATTCCCTTTTACCTTGTCTATTTCTGCATACAACTGTATATAATGTAACTATCAGAAAGTTCTTCACTGAGAGAGTCATTGGACACTGGAATGGGCTGCCCGGGGAGGTGGTGGAGTCGCCGTCCCTGGAGCTGTTCAAGGCAGGATTGGACGTGGCACTTGGTGCCATGGTCTAGCCTTGAGCTCTGTGGTAAAGGGCTGGACTTGATGATCTGTGAGGTCTCTTCCAACCCTGATGATACTGTGATACTGCGATATATTGAGCTAAGCTGTAAATAATAAGCTTTGTTCAACTTCCAGAGCAGCTGAGTCTAGTCTGGGTGATTTCCAAAGTGTGTGTGTGTGGGAGGGGACAGGTGACACCCAAACCACTCCAGCTTAGGAGACTATAAATAAAACATTCACTTCCTTAGCAAAAACCCCAAAATTAATAATAAAAAATCTTGTCTCATTCAGCTTTTTTAGCAGCAGAATTAACAAGATTAGATAATGTCTCCTACGTGTCTACATGCCAGCTCCATTTGTTTACTCTTTTGGCACAACTGAATGCCCACTAACTCCGCTTCTCAAAGCTATTTTACTTTGGGGTTAGACTTCAGATCACAGACTTGGAAAGAGTTTTCCCAGTGTACCGTGAATGATGTGAGTGGGACTGATATGCTAACAGGTAATTCAGGTGTTTATCAACCCAGCTCTATCAGCGAGGTAATGATGCTCTTCTCATCTTTCATTTCATTTCATTTCATTACATTAGCATAAGAAAGAAATGGTAATGCAGAGGCATGGGCATGTTCAAAAACGTGCTATGGTGTATGAATTTACAGACAAGCAATTAATCTATAGCAACAGCCTTAGGGGAAATTCCTCTCCCACAATGCCTTGTTTTGGGGTAGAAAATACTGGTTTTGCTCAAAGGCAAGTACCTTAAAAAGCACAATTTGCATTTACCAATGAATAATTGTGTGACCTGACTCTTTAAATTCATTCTCTAGCTTGCTTTGAGGTAGATTGTTCATGATTTCATATCTTGACTACAACAAACCTCCATTTCTCTTAGGAATGCAAGAAATTGATCAGAATCACAGAATTAACCAGGTTGGAAAAGACTTTTGAAATTGAGTCTAACCTATCACCTAACACCTTCTGATTAACCAAACCATGGCACTAAGTGCTTCATCCAGCCTCCTTTTAAATACCCCCAGGTGTTTAAAAGGTGTAATGAGAAAGTCTGTATAAGAAACTGGACAAGATACACCAGTACTGGCATAACTGCATTTAAGCTGGAACGTGTCCAGAGAAGGGCAACAAGGCTGGTGAAAGGCCTGGAGCACAAACCCTATGAAGAGAGGCTGAGGGAGCTGGGCCTGTTTAGCCTGGAGAAGAGGAGGCTCAGGGGTGGCCTCATTGCTGTCTATAACTACCTGAAGGGAGGCTGTAGCCAGGTGAGGGTTGGTCTCTTCTCCCAGGCAATCAGTCAAGAGGACACAGTTTCAAGCTGCACCAGGGCAGGTTTAGGCTGGATGTTAGGAAGAAGTTCTTCCCAGAGAGAGTGATTGGCATTGGAATGGGCTGCCCACAGAGGTGGTGGAGTTGTCATCGCTGGAGGTGTTTGAGAAAAGCCTGGATGAGGCACTTAGTGCCATGGTCTTATTGACTGAATAGGGCTGGGTGCTAGGTTGGAGGGGATGATCTTGGAGGTCTCTTCCAACCTGGTTGATTCTATGATTGTGTTACAAGCCCTTTTCATGCTGCAATCAGCACAAGGTTATGCAAAACTTGTGCATAGATTTGATCTAATATATATGCTAATGCATAACAGAAAACTGCCCATCCCCTGCTTAAAGTGATGGAATCATCTGCACACAGATCAACTCTATAAGCAATCCTCCCCCCCCCCACCAGTGTTTAGCTTTTAAATGGCCCCACGATGACTAAAACAAAGATGGATTAAAGTTAATTTGTACATTGTCACCTTTGTAGAACTGACTGTGTTTTGCATATGCCAATTTGGTTTCTTTTAAACTGGAATACAGAATGATTTCCTAAAAAATTGAGCCACATGAAATGAGAGTAGAAGACAAACAAGTAGTGAGCAGGTCATCTTTTCCTCACTGAAAAGCAAACAAATACAAAAGAAATGGTTTTCTTTATTTTTTTTTAAGGGTTCCAGGTCTTTCCAGATTATTTGAAATGCAAGCAAACAGTTTTGTTTTAGGTGCTACAAGTACCAGCAATTTAATGGTAGATGTGAGAAACAGCTTTTAATGGGAAGAACAAAAGGAAATGTCCCAAAAGAGCTACTCTAACCCCACCTCACCCCACAAAACATGCTCCCATCCCAACCTTCATCCCCTCCTCATTCTCACTCCTATCACATCTCTATCCAAATCTTGTCACCTATTCTCCTGTCCACCTCCCACTTCTCTCCAAGCTTTGAGCTTCCTTGTGGTCTGTGTTGATGCTCTGTGCCCCCACTTCTGCTGCTTCTTCCCCCTCTTCTCTGCCACTGCAGGCTGGGACTCTGGCAAGTCCCTCTCCACATCTCCCTTCAGCTTCTGGGGCTCCAGCTCAAGCAACTCAAAGTCTTATGTGTTGAAGATGATGTCAGCGAGCAGATGGGAGATGGGGGTGTCCACCTCATTGTTCTCTGAATCCCTGGAGTCTTTAGCACAGGGGGCAGCTACCCTGTGCCCTCTTCTCCAGTACCACCCATGTCCCCAGACATGGAGCTGCTAAGCAGATAATCTATACGATCCTCATCTTGCCTAAGAAGTCTTCAAGGAGCCTGAAGACTTCCTGGAGAAGCATCTCCTCAGAAAGCTCCATCATGACAATGACAGGTCCCAACTTCCCTTTGATCTTCTGTTGCTGCTCCTGCCTGGACAGGTTGGAGATGGGTCCTGTGCAAGAGCAGAGTGTGAGCACCAAATCCTGCCCATGACATGTTGGTGGAGCTGGGAACATCTAACTTGGCCCTCAGTGACAGCCCAGTGCTATGAGCTGCTGTTACACCTTCATCTACAGCCTGCTCTCATTGCTTCCAGCCTTCAAATGGCATTTCAGATGCAGTTGTCTGATGGAAAAGTTAGGGGGTTTTGGTTTGGTTTGGATTGGGTTTTTGTTGTTTAGTTTTGGGTTTAACTCCTGGATGGCTGTGAATGGATCCCATTGTAATTAAAAGCCAATGAGTTGTGGGAAGTGGAATTAGCAGGGGTGTTTGCAGCTTGGTGGGCTGGAGGCTGGTGTTCACACCAGATTTCTGCTCTATTTTGCTTCATACGACTTTGTGGAACAAAATCCAGCTTCCAGTGCTAGCAAACCATCTGCTGATACTTCCCACCAGTCCAGAGGGGCATGAACTCCCAGCTTTACCCTCTGCAAATCTCCTGCCATCAGACCAGATGGGCTCATGTTAAAGGCTTTGATGTTTTTAGCTCTGTAGCTTTCCAGAAGAATTTTTTTTACCATGAGAACAATTAGACATTGGAATTATCTCCCAAGGGAAACAATGGGTTCCTCTACACTGCTCAGATGCTGGAATGTGCCAAGAGAAGGGCCATGAGGATGATCAGAGATCTGGAGCACCTTTCCTATGAGGAAAGACTCGGGGATTGGTGGCTGTGCAGTCTGGAGAGCAAAAGGCTCCCAGGTGACCTTATTGTTTCAGTATCTTAAGGGGGCCTACAAGAAAGCTGGGGAGGGACTGTTTAGGATGTGAGATAGTGATAAGACTAGGGGGAATGGAACAAAGCTAGAACTGTGTAGACTCAGATTGGATGTTAGGAAAAAGTTCTTCACCATGAGGGTGGTGAGAGCCTGGGATGGGTTGCCCAGGGATGTGGTCGAGGCCCTATCCCTGGAGGTCCTTAAGCCCAGGCTGGATGAGGCTCTAGACAGCCTGCTCTAGTATGAGTGGGTTGGATCTAGATGATCCTTATAGTCCAGGTTGCTGGACCATCTTATTTCAACTATACTGTTACTTAGAAAGGTTGGGTCAGATGATCTCTGAGTTCTCTTCCAACCTGGCACTCTGTGATTCTGTGACAAGGTCCTAACTTCAGTCCTGGTGTTTTGTCAGTCTAGCAAAATGCTGTCAAATGAAGGATTGTCACAGACCAAAATGCAGAGAGCTGCAAAATGTTAGAGAAAGCTGTGGTTTTCTATTTGCCTAACTCCTACTTATACCAAAACCAGGACATGCAGCTGTCATTGCTAGCTGCAAATGTTTCTGTGGAGATAATGTCAAAGTGAAGTGCCTTGGAGTACTGACCCTGGCAGTTCCCATAGGACAGAGGAATAAGCATTTACACCCACACTGAATAATCATAGAGACATCTTGCTTTCCTGCCCTTAGAGAAACTGCTCCCCAGCCATCTCAGAGCTTAGCTGAGAAAGGGCTGCACTTGTGAGAGATCTCTGGTACATCCAATGCAGTCTGATGCTCAAGAAAGCCAGGCACATAAAGGAGCAAAAAGTCAATGGTAGTGGCAAGTACTTAGCATCTTGGGCAATCGGGACAGAAGCTGTTCAGCTTCTCTTAATCTTCTCATAGGTGGATCAAGTAGAAGAGAGGCCAGAAACCTTTCAAGGCTATTGGAGGAATGAGTGTGCTTTGTCTCTTTTTCAGTTCTGCATTTTCTCTCACCTTGCACATCTAACATCTTTTCTGACAAAATGGGCAAGAGAAACATTCTGCTCTGTGGCTGGTTCCTCTGCTCAAATTAATAGCTTCATTTCAGCTTTGTACAGATTTAGTGTGTGCTTACTGGCAGGAGACTGAGCAAAGAATACTGTCTTGCTTCCACCAGTCATCTCCAGGTCAACAGCAGAGGCATGATCCAGTGGAGGAACAAAGACAATTGACGTTGCTTTCTGGTTCCAGTCACGCACGTACCTCTGTTTCATCTTCGTCTTTGTTCCTCTTCTTTCTTCTCCCTTTCTGTAGAGCATAAATTCTTTTGCTCTGTATTTTCATCTTTTTAACTCATGTACTGACTTCTATATAGATAAACTTATTTCCACTGTCACTGCCAGACAACAGGCTCCCCTTGGCATGAAAATAATGCCCTGGTTAAGTAGAATTACTTCTCCAGGTTCTCCCCAATGGCTTGGGGTGGTTACAGTGTTTGATGTCGCTACAGCAGTTTCATGCTCATCGTAACTCTATCACTCTGCCTCTCTTCTGCATCTCTGAAGGTTTAATAATAAATTTACCAGGAGCAAAATTAGGTATTAAAAATATGTATACACACAGACACAGACAGACACAGACACACAGACACACACACACACACATATATATATATATATATATATATATATAAAACAACTAAATTATCTTAGCATGGTCAGTCCTAATGAAATCTAACTGAAGAAAGCCATTGGCAACCTGGCCTGGATCAGGAACAGTGTGACCAGCAGGACCAGGGAAGTCCTTCTGCCCCTGTTCTCAGGGCTGGTTTGGCCACACCTTGAGTACTATGTCCAGTTCTGGACCCCTCAATTTAAGAAAGATGTTGAGGTGCTTGAATGTGTCCAGAGAAGGGCAGCAAGGCTGGTGAGGGGGCTGGAGCACAGCCCTATAAGGTGCTGCTGAGGGAGTTCATCCTGGAGACGAGGAGGCTTGGGGGAGACCTCATTGCTGTCTACAACTACCTGAAAGGAGGTTGTAGCCAGGTGGGGTTGGTCTCTTCTCCCAGGTAATCAGTGACATAACAAGAGGACACAGTTTCAAGCTGCTCCAGGGCAGGTTTAGGCTGGATGTTATGAAGAAGTTCTGCACAGAAAGAGTGATTGGCATTGGAATGAGCTTCCCAGGGAGGCAGCAGAGTCTCTGTCCCTGGAGGTGTTTAAAAGGAGCCTGAATGAGGCACTTAGTGTCATGCTTTAGTTGATTAGATGGTGATGAGTGGTAAGTTGGATTTGATGATCTTGCAGGTCTTTTCCAACTTTACTAATTCTGTAATTCTGTGCCATTAGACAATGTCCCACCGCTGGTGGCATGTGTGGAGAGTATCTGAAATATTTGAAATATTAATATCAGAAATGCCAGTATCACTTCCACAATTCAACCTTCAATCTGTTGCCCCAGTGCAGCCTCATTTTTTCTGAGCCATGCCAACGTGATCATTTTGCCATTCCTAGAGCAGGATGGCATAGATCACGAATAGCTTTCTGCTTGGATTTGGTGTTTTCTCTCTCATAAGCACTTCTAGCAGACTCATATAAAATGATTTTGGTTTTTGCCCTAAATCTATTTGCTTTCTTAGTTTTAAATGCATAAATTTGGCTTCAATCTCACAGATCAGTGTGAGTAGGATTTATCTTCACTTTTAACTTCCAGTATGCAAAAATCTTTTGCTTCTTGTGATACATAACAGATTTTATAAGAAGGTCAAATAGATTAAAAAATGTGTTGGTTTTCTTTTCTGAACTCAAACCCAAGAATATATTAGTTATGCAGGTCTTTCTGTTTGTGATACTTTCAAAAGCCATCTAGTCCTGGTTTTGGTCAACCAGCTCAACACATTCAGGCATAAGATCAGGGGTTGGGTCAGATCACCTCTAGAGGTCCCTTTCAATTCTCACCTTCCTGTGATTCTGTGATTCTCAAGGATCAAAAGGCTTCACAAGAAATGAAGAAACAGCTCACAAAGATGATCAGAGGACTGGAACACCTCTCCTATGAAGACAGGTTGAAAGAATTTGGGCTGTTCAGAATGGAGAAGAGAAGGCTCCAGTGAGACCCTATGGCTACTAAAGGGACTTTTAAAGGTCAGCTAGTCCAACCTCCTTGCAGGAAGCAGGGACACCCTCAACTAGATCAGGTTGCTTAAAGCCCTATCAAACCTGACCTTGAATATCTCCAGGCATGGGGTTTCTAGTACCTCCCCAGGCAGCCTGTTCCAATGTTTCACCACCCTCAAAGTAAAGAACTTCTTCCTAATGTCCAATTTAAGTCTACCCTGCTTGAGTTTAAAACCACTGCCCCTTTCCCTAATCCTACGAGCCTTTGTAAACTGTCTCTCCTCAGCTTTATTGCAGGCCAACTTCAGGTATGGGAAGGCTACTCTAAGGTCTTCCTGGAGCCTTCTCTTCTCCAGGCTGAACATCCCCTATTGTATCAGCCTGTCTTCATAGGATAGATGCTCCAACTATTTCATCCTTTTTGAGGGCCCCAGAGCTGGACACTACTCCAGATGAGGTCTCATCAGAGCAGTGTCACAATTACCTCTCTCAATCTACTCATTGTATTTATTTTGATGTAACCCAGGATGAGATTTGCCTTCTGGACTGCAAGTGTACAAGTGTGAATTGTTGGCTCGTGTCCAGTTTCTTGTCCACCAGCACTCTTTCTGTCCCTACAGCACACCTGATCCTACTCCCACCTTTCTAGGTGACAGGTTTAGTAAACAGAAGATGTGCTCCTGGAAGAATGGTGTGGAGATAGAATTCAACCAAGCATTGGAAAGTGAGCCAGGGAGTGGGGAAGGTGGGTGGCAAGATTGATGCCCTCAATGCATTGTTCTCAGGAAAGTCCATCTAGAGCCATTCTGATTCTAGCAATTCACAGATGCTGATGCAATTAGTGACAAATGAAAGCTGCATTTAATTGCATTCAGTACTATTTTACTCAGGTGCAGCAGGTTTTAACTTCCCAAAACAATTGCAAATGACTATGTTTAATCAAGTGATTAAAAAAGCCCCCCAAAGACCTGTGCATATTATGAAGCTGTGTGCAACATGTGCTGTGTTCAGAGTGCTTCCTGCAGTCACAAACAGGCTCATCCCAAGACAAATCATACTGAAAAAAAAAGCATTCTGACTACATCTAATACTTCTCCCAGTGTTTGAGGAGACAGAAAGAGCTTTGGACATTGAAAAAAAGGATTTTTTTTTCCCTTTTCCTTTGAGGTACAATATATTATTCTCAGCACATAATCAATCTAAAAGCAGGTTTTGGTACAGGGAGATGTGGCATTGCTCTGCATCAGGAAAAGTATCTTATTCTAAAATATTTCTTATTGCTACTCATAGGAAAAAGTGTACACAGCAGACTTCTTATTGCCTTCTCCATCTTTTTCCAGGCAGCTATTTCACAAAAATCTGCAGACAAATATTCTCTCTCTTTTCTCTCCTTTTCTCCTCCATTTGTTTTCACTGTGGACTGCATTTCATACCTAAATTACACAAACAGCCTCCTGGGTGAAGGAAGAAACATGTCTGGCTGTGGAGCTCCCTCAGAGTGCAAGGTCTACACTCATCATGGATGCAGGCTGTGAACCACATATGTGGTTCACATCTCCAGAAGGAAACAACTGTGGGAATGGAGATAAAACAGTCATGTCAAAGCCATACTGTGCTGGAGCTAGTGAGCAGTCGTTGGAGTACAACTTTTTATCTCATGGTCAGCAACTCATTTCACTGCTTGAGTACCAATAAGGTTACCCTTCCAGGGCATTTCCAAGCTAATGTGCTGTTATGCAGATGTGCTTTGCAATTATAACTGTGATTACTGCAAATAGATGTATACACTCTATGTATAAATTCACACACGTCTATATGTGGAATCATAGAACCAGTCAGAGTTGGAAGGGACTGCAAGAATCATCTAGTTCCAACCCCCCTGCTATGGGCAGGGACACCCTACCCTAGAGCAGGCTGCCAGAGCCTCATCCAGCCTGCCCTTAAACACCTCCAGGGATGGGGCCTCAACCACTTTCCTGGGCAACCCATTCCAGCCTCTCACCACTCTCATGGTGAACAACTTCCTCCTCACATCCAGTCTGAATCTCCCCACCTCCAGCTTTGCTCCATTCCTTCTAGTCCTGTCACTCCCTGAGAGCCTGAAAAGTCCCTCCCCAGCTTTGTTATATGCCTCTTTCAGATACTGAAAGGCCACAAGAAGGTCTCCTCCTCTTCTCCATACTGAACAGCCCCAACTCTTTCATTCTGTCCTCTGCTCCAGTCCTCTGATCATCCTCGTGGCCCTTTTCTGGGCACGCTTCAGCATCTCCACATTGGTCTTGTAATAGGGGCTCCAGAACTGGATGTAGTACTCCAGGTGGGGTCTAATATACCCACACATTAATACACACATTTGTAGTCATGTCCCTCTTGCCAGTTGCCACACAAATAAACCAACCAGTTAGTATATTAGATAGGCATTTTGTTCCACTATCACAGTATCACCAAGGTTGGAAGAGACCTCACAGATCATCAAGTCCAACCCTTTACCACAGAGCTCAAGGCCAGACCATGGCACCAAGTGCCACGTCCAGTCCTGCCTTGAACAGCCCCAGGGACGGCGACTCCACCACCTCCCCGGGCAGCCCATTCCAGTGTCCAATGACTCTCTCAGTGAAGAACTTTCTCCTCACCTCAAGCCTAAATTTCCCCCTGGCGTAGCTTGAGGCTGTGTCCTCTTATTCTGGTGCTGGCCACCTGAGAGAAGCGAGCAACCTCCTCCTGGCCACAGCCAACCTTGAGATATCACTTCTATAACGCAGCAAAGTCTCTCATTGATTTGTGCTTGGAATTGTCAGAGCTTTTTAAAATAATTGTACACAGGGGGAGAAAAAAGCTTTCAGAAAATGGAGTTTAAAAGCATTTACAGGATTGAATCAGGGAGGGATTGTTAATGAACTGGGCTTCCTACAAGGAAGAGCGATTTCAGTTCAAGCAACACCTCTCATAACAGTGAAAAGGTAACACTTTACACAGAGAAAACTTTTCTACTGTCCACAAACCCAACTTTTATTACTGAGTCTAAGAAATTAAGTGCTTTTCTCTAGGAAAGTTGCTTAGTAATGTTTGAAGCTTCCATGACCTTTACTTGCCCAGGGTAAACTTTAACTGGGATAAGCACCAGCTGCACATGTGTGCATCACCATAGGTTATGCAATAAAAGCTCCCTTTTTTCCTTTTGCTTCTGCTTGTGAATTAAACATTCGTGAAAATAATATACTGCTTGACCTGATTTGTGGTTTGTTTCATGGAAAAAAGCCTGCTGCTCAATTCTTGCTCCATAAAACTGCCAAGTTTGTTAATATAATCACCAAATATAAGATCCTGGCACTTGTCAGCAGATGTTGGTTGTGTGTTTGTTTGGGTTTTTTTTTCAGTGGCAGAGGAATTGGAATGATAAATCCAAAATAAATTCTCCTCTCCTGTAACATAAGTAGATATTGCAGACAAGCTTCCTAATGGTAAAGACATTTTTCTCTCAGGAGAACCAGTGGAACCCTCAATGCTTGACTGATGCCAGACAACCACTGGAAAAGGCTGTAAGGTAGGGAGCAATTCTGCACAGGCTGGGTAATAGGCTGCTAGCCTGAACAGTCTTTGCCAGATCTCCTTTGATGAGATACCATCAAAGGTCTGCTGGGGAAGTCAATAAAATTAGCATCATGATATAATTATAAACAAGTCTTAGTGAGGAAAAATGTAACTCTGGAGTCCTTAAATGCCCTCTGGTTTAGCTTTTGGATGAAAATTCAGTGTTACAAATGAAAGTCTTCCCCTTTCCTTCTACTTTTCCACTGGCAAAGAAATGTCTTTTGGAAGCATCACAGTATCACAGTATCACCAAGGTTGGAAGAGACCTCATAGATCATCAAGTCCAACCCTTTACCACAGAGCTCAAGGCCAGACCATGGCACCAAGTGCCACGTCCAATCCTGCCTTGAACAGCTCCAGGGACGGTGACTCCACCACCTCCCCGGGCAGCCCATTCCAGTGTCCAATGACTCTCTCAGGGAAGAACTTTCTCCTCACCTCCAGCCTAAATCTCCCCTGGTGCAGCCTGAGGCTGTGTCCTCTCATTCTGGTGCTGGCCACCTGAGAGAAGAGAGCAACCTCCTCCTGGCCACAATCACCCCTCAGGTAGTTGTAGACAGCAATAAGGTCTCCCCTGAGCCTCCTCTTCTCCAGGCTAACCAATCTCAGCTCCCTCAGCCTCTCCTCGTAGGGCTGTGCTCAAGGCCTCTCCCCAGCCTCGTCGCCCTTCTCTGGACACACTCAAGCATCTCAATGTCCCTCCTAAACTGGGGGGCCCAGAACTGAACACATGATTTGGGGAAAAGAAAAAAAAGAATTTCAAGTTTCAGTTAGTTTTGTTCCACTTTCCTAATTACTCGGTGAAGGAATGAGGGGAGTGAAGTTTACATATCAGTGCTTGATGAAAGGAAGATTATACACACGAAAAATAATTGCTCAGATACAGAAATGTTCAGGATGACTGCTGGTACTGTAATTTAATGAAGGTGTGACTGACTTAACAGCCACCAGATAGAACCACAGCTGGAAAAATCATCTTTCCAAGAGGGAGGACAAAAAGTCTTAGGAGAGAAAGGCAGCCACCTAGGGCAATGGGATTCATTTAAACATTAGAGACCTCGTAGCAGCCTTCCAGTATCTGAAAGGGACCTACAGAAAGGCTGAGGAGGGACTATTACGAGGTCCTGTAATGACAGAACAAGGGGCAATGGGTTTAATCTGGCAGAGGGGAGATTTAAACTAGATGTTAGGAAGAAGTTCTTTACAGTGAGGGTGGTGAGACACTGGAACAGGTCGCCCAGGGATGTTGTGGCTGCTCCCTCCCCGGAGGTTGGATGAGTCTTGAGCAACCTGTTCTAGTGTGAGGTGTCCCTGCCTACGGCAAGGGATTGGAACTAGATGATCTTTGAGGTCCCTTCCAACCTAAACCATTCTTATGATTCTTAAATCTATAAACAATCCTTAATCCACTGAAGCCTGTAATGCTTAGCTTGAGCCACAACATGAGTTTTACAGATTAGCAGCACATTGTCTGTAATAACCATTTCCTTTCATCACTTTAGAATCTGACATTTTGCAGTTGGGGATGTCAGGGTAAAGAAGAGTTCCAAAATTATTTATTTAATGGCTTCATAAATTTTTATCTTAGTTCATTTCCACAGTAAACAGCCCTAATCTTCTTAATTAATCTCTTTGTGACTTTTTTAATGATTCTAATAACTCACATTGCTTGTCACTGAACAGCCTCATTTTCTGTAACGTTACATTCAGCTTGGATAACCACAACCAAATCCAGTATGCAGTGTGTGGTTCTACAACTTCATCTAACAACGTTAGAGTTTCAGGATTGTTTCTGTGCCACTATTCATGTTTCTGTGTGCATGGATGTGCTTTTCACAGCCACAGCTGTGAAGTGACGAGGCTGGAGAGAGGTCTGGAGTGTTGTGTCCAGTTCTGGGCTGCTCAATTCAAGAGAGATGTTGAGATACTGGAATGTGTCCAGAGAAGGGCAATGAAGCTGGTGAGAAGCCTGGAACACAAATCCTATGAGGAGAGGTTGAAGGAGCTGTGGGTGTTTAACCTGGAGAAGAGGTTCAGGGGTGACCTCATTGCTGTCTACAACTACCTGAAGGGAGGCTGTAGCCAGGTGGGGTTGGTCTCTTCTCCCAGGCAACCAGCAACAGAACAAGGGGACACTGTCTCAGGTTGTGCCAGGGGAGGTCTGGGCTGGATATTAGGAGAAAGTTCTTCAGAGAGTGATTGGCCTTTGGAATGGGCTGCCCAGGGAGGTGGTGGAGTTGAACCCCTAGAGATGTTCAAGAAACAAGACCTTTGAGGATAAAGGCTGTGAGAATCTTGGGATTGATATTTATGTGCCTCACACCATTTATTTGCATTGTTATATATGTGAAGTAATAGAATCATAGAATCAGCCAGGTTGGAAGAGACCTCCAAGATCATCCAGTCCAACCTAGCACCCAGCCCATACCAATCAACTAGACCATACACTGTATGCCACACAGTAAGGTGTAATCCCACCTAATTTCACATGTACTACACAAGGACAGTGTGTTGGAATGCTGGGAAAGGCTGCCCAGAGAGGCTGTGGAGTCTCCTTCAGAGATCTTCAAAACCTGCAACCTGTCCTGAGCTTTGCAGAGGGGTTAGACTTGATGGTCTCTGGAGGTCCTTCCAACCTCTGACATTCTGTGATTCTTTCTATCTGTACACAATGGGAGATAGGATCAGTGCTAAGGGCAGGCTGTAGCTGTCTGCCCTGTGGTGAACTGACAATGCTTACACTATTGTAGTGGTCGAGGGGGTCCAGTTAGAAGCTGAGTCTCTGTCACTATGTGCTGCACACAGAAGAAAGATGCCTTGAGGAATGGAGATTTGGAGTCAAGCCCATCATTTCACTCTCCTCTGTCACAGAAATGGCAGTTATGTACAGCACTGGGTTCAGTGTGAAGATGAGGATCATCAGAAACAAACCAAGGTCATTAGGAGACTTCTCTGTTTCCTCCCTCCTCTTCTCTCGTGTGTCAGAGAAACTGTGGTATTTCACTAGGAAT
Source organism: Pogoniulus pusillus (assembly GCF_015220805.1). Lineage (NCBI taxonomy): Eukaryota > Metazoa > Chordata > Aves > Piciformes > Lybiidae > Pogoniulus > Pogoniulus pusillus. Next base: position 27,949,956 of record NC_087275.1, read on the forward strand.
CCAAACACTTAATCCATGAGGAAAAAAGGTGTATTGTACCACAATATGATATCCCTATGTCATCTCAAAGTTGTAATGGTGTTTCCAGATAGGTTTGAATACAGCTGCCACAATTGGAGATATAATGGAGCAGAGCTGGAGCTGGGTTGGTTCAGGATGGAGGTGAGGGGGAAGTTCTTCAGCATGAGAGTGGTGAGAGCCTGGAATGGGTTGCCCAGGGAGGTGGTTGAGGCCCCATCCCTGGAGATGTTTAAAGCCAGGCTGGATGGGGCTCTGGCCAGCCTGCTCTAGGGTAGGGTGTCCCTGCCCATGGCAGGGGGAGTTGGAACTAAATGATCCTTGTGGTCCCTTCCAACCCTGACTGATTCTATGATTCTATGATTTCAAAGCCTAGATGTCCCTCAAGAGAGAAATCAAACATTAAGCTATCTTTTCCCAAAACCACTTTAGTTTCCTTACTGAGATGGCCTCTGAGACATTGTCAGCCCTGGGGTCATACAACTTGTGTGTACGAAGGAGAGGGAAACACAACCAGAAAAATTTGTTCTGGGAATAATACACTTGTATTTCTTCTGTTCATCCTTCAGGGCCATTTAAAATTTCTTTTAAGCCTTGAAAATGGTATTAACATCCTCTCCATTTTTTCTATTCTTTTTGATGTTAATTCTGTAGTGAGATCTTCTAATGCTCCATCTCTCCGTCCAGATGTTTTTCCCTTCCCAGTTTCCCTAGTATTTATCAATGCAAACCACTAAATGAGTGTGATGGTTTGGCTGTTATCCACCCCCCCACCCCCCCCCCCCAACTTTGTAAAATCACTCAGACTAGATTCAGCCATCTCTGGAAATTGAATGAAGCTTTATATTTACAGCTTAGCACAATATACAAGCAGATAGTTACTATATGTGTATATATATATAGTTATATAAAGACATATAGAATCATAGAATCATAGAATCAACATGGTTGGAAGAGACCTCCAAGATCATCCAGTCCAAACTATCACCCAGCCCTATCCTATCAACCAGACCATGGCACTAAGTGCCCCAGCCAGGCTTTGCTTGAACACCTCCAGGGACAGCGACTCCACCACCCCCCTGGGCAGCCCATTCCAATGCCAATCACTCTCTCTGGCAACAACTTCCTCCTAACACCCAGCCTAGACCTCCCCTGCCACAACTTGAGACTGTGTCCCCTTGTTCTTTTGCTGAGTGCCTGGCAGCAGAGCCCAACCCCACCTGGCTACAGCCTCCCTTCAGGTAGTTGTAGACAGCAATGAGCTCTGCCCTGAGCCTCCTCTGCTGCAGGCTGCACACCCCCAGCTCCCTCAGCCTCTCCTCACAGGGCTGGGCTCCAGGCCCCTCCCCAGCCTTAGTGCCCTTCTCCAAACACCTTCCAGCACCTCAACATCTCTCTTGAATTGAGGAGCCCAGAACAAGGTAAAAGGTAATACAGAAACACAACAGCCTTCCCAGAAACCTGAGTCCCCAGGAGGGGCTCCCAACTGCCCTTCCACCTTCTCCCACCCCTCTCTATCTTACCCCAGATGTTGCCTTGTGCCCAAGGAAGAATGGAGGGTCGGCCAAAGCAGTTAGGAAGCAGGTGGATTAATCAGAGAGATGGCAGGTTAGGTTAGAGAGAGAGAAATGTAGCTCACAGCCCAGACAGAGAGCATCTCCCTCATCTATGCTTGGATTCCTGCTCCTATACATCTCAGCAAGCCCATGAGTGAAGTAGACATCACCACCATTTCCCCTTCACAGCCTGCAATCCAGTTCTTCTCACCAAAACATTCTAGCTAGCTTCAAACTAGAAGAAAAATATAGGAATAGCTACCAAGATAATGTGTGCAGTGGAGAACCTGTAGTAGCTGCAGACTGTAGAGATGTACCCAAAGTAGCTCTAAAACGCACAAGTTTTGGACAACAAACAACATTTCCTCAGCTGCTGGGACTTACTGAGCAGCTTTTGTGACACCTGCAAAGTCCTTTGCTGCTGTGTCAGGCTCTCCCATATTCAGTACTTAAACCATAGTGAGTCTTCAGTTGGCCACTGTGACTGAATTTCTAGTAGGTGTAATGGCACCTTTGACTATAGCATAGACATAGCCAACAGAGAGGATAAATCACCACAAGGAGTAAAATTGTCTGCAAGTTAAGAATACAGAACAAAACTGTTCTCACCTGTGAATTTCCATTACAAAAATGAAATATTTTTTTTCTAAACCATAATTTTCTTGGAAAAAAAAAAAGAAAAACCAAAAAGCAACATCTAGTAGTTCCCATGGTGATGAGAAAAAGGGTATTGGATTGAAAATGTCAAGGTGTCTTGAAATTACTAGCAAAAGAATGATCAGTAACGTTGCTGCAATGGTGAGTAAACAAAACTACAGAAAATGCAGAAACACAGAATACAACCAGTTGAAAGAGACCTCCAAAGATCATCCAGTCCAACCTTCACCCCAGCACTGAAGGGTCAACACTAAACACTGTCCCTAAGGGCCAGATCTACAAGTTCTAGGGATGGTGAATCCACTACTGCCCTGGACAGACCATTCCAATGTCTGAGAACCCTTTCAGGGAAGAATTTTTTCCTAATATCCATCCTGAACCTCCCCTGGCACAGAATCATAGAATCATAGAATCAAGTAGGTTGGAAGAGACCTTCGAGATCATCAGTCCAACCTATCGCCCAGCCCTGTCCAATCATAGAATCATAGAATCATAGAATCAACCAGGTTGGAAGAGACCTCCAAGATCATCCAGTCCAACCTATCCCCTAGCCCTATCCAGACCATAGGCACCAACTGCCTCATCCAGTCTTTACTTGAACACTCCATGGATGGTGACTCCACCACCTCCCGGGGCAGCCCATTCCAATGCCAATCACTCTCTCTGCCAACAACTTCCTCCTAACATCCAGCCTATACCTCCCCAGGCACAGCTTGAGACTGTGTCCCCTTGTTCTGTTGCTGGTTGCCTGGCAGAGGAGACCAATCCCCAGCTGGCTACAGCCTCCCTTAAGGTAACTGTAGACAGCTGTCACATGGATAACCCCCAGCTACATCTCCATGGAGCTGTTCTCCTCTAACCTGTACTGCTGTGTGGTGTTATTCCTTCCCAACTGTGGGATTCTACACGTTGCTGAACTTAATTAAGCTCAATTTTGCCCATCTGTCCATGTCTGCCCAGGTCTTGCTTAGTGGCAGCACAGCCTGACAGAGCATCAGGCACTCCTCCCAGCTTTGCATCATCAGCAAATGTGGTGAGGGTACACTACATCTCTTCATCTGGCTTCTTGATGAATATGTTGAACAAGGCTGGACCCAGAACTGACCTCTCAGGAACACCATCAGCTATGGGCCTCCAGCCAGGCTCCATGCCTTTGATCATGACCTTCTGTGTTCTGTTGCTTAGCTCTTTCAGTGTAAGTAAGACTGTGGCTCAGAAAAATGCTGGGGAAGTAGAAAGTTAAGCCTAACTTGAGATCACCTATCACCCATATCCCTAACTGGTCAAAACTTCATAAATTCATCTGGATTTTGACAATGTGAAAGAAAATTACTGAAGATGGACATTCCTCCTTGGAGTCTCCAAGCTGGGGAGAGCACCAAGGGGGTCTGAGTCAGCACATGTGCTATGTTATGCCTTTTAACAGAAGCTGGATCAAACTGTAGCCTCTTTAAAATACTAGCAACTTCCTTGCTTGCTTTATTGTTCCTCTGCTATTAAAAATCCTTCTGAATTTGTCTGGGACTCTGTCAGCTGCTAATGGATTTAACCAACCAGCTCTATTCACATCTTCCTGCCTGGCTGTTCTCCAGCATTTAGGATCTCATGCAATTCCTGAGAGAGAGCATTTAGAACTAAATCTATCAAATGACATCGCACAGGAAATAATCCACTATATCCAATTTCCTTTGCCATGGATTTAGCTGGTGGGTTTGGTATAAAGAATCCTTATTTTGGTGTAGTAAACAAGATCAAAAGTGGCCCTGACTATTCCAAATTCCTTTGAAAAGCTAATCTGGATCATTATATTTTAGATAATTTCTCTCCTAGGAGGCTTCTCTTTAATGAACCATTATTCTACGTAGCATAGGATCTGCTCAGCTGAAATAAACTCCAAGTGTCTTAGAGTTTTACAGCTGCTGCAATTAAAGAGACATGGAGCAGAATATTACTTTGTTAGAAGTTCACATATATATATATATATATATATATATATATATATATATATATATATATATATATGTATCTATGTATGTATTAGTCAAGAATGCTTTTAGGGAGAAAAAATGAATCCACATCTAATTGTCTATTGCCAATGCACAAAAAAACCTGCATAAGGAACTAATTCAGTGTTCATTATGACTAAGAAGCACTTTTGAGCTCATTGCTTTGTTTAAGCAGAAGGCAAGAAACAATCTCATGAAATGATAAAAGTCTGATCCAGTGGAACTGAATTAAACAGGATTGAAAATTAAAGTGAATTGAAATCTTTTGAGCTCTTCTGTCTTTCAGCAGGTGATGCTGTAGTTGGGGGTAGTATTAAGAGCATCTGGTTTCGGGCAGTGTGGCCAGTAGGACAAGGGAGGTTATTCTGCCCCTGGACTCAGCACTGGTCAGGCCACACCTTGAGTGCTGTGTCCAGTTCTGGGCTCCTCAATTCAAGAGAGATGTTGAGGTGCTGGAAGGTGTCCAGAGAAGGGCAGCAAAGTTGGTGAAAGGCCTGGAACACAAACCCTATGAGGAGAGGCTGAGGGAGCTGGGGGTGTGCAGCCTGGAGAAGAGGAGGCTCAGGGAGGACCTCATTGCTGTCTACAACTACTTGAAGGGAGGATGTAGCCAGGTGGGGGGTGGCCTCTTCTCCCAGGCAACCAGCAATAGAACAAGAGGACACAGTCTCAAGTTGTGCCAGGGGAAATCTAGGCTGGATGTTAGGAGGAAGTTGTTGGCAGAGAGTGATTGGCATTGGAATGGGCTGCCCAGGGAGGTGGTGGAGGCAGCATCCCTGGAGGTGTTCAAGCAAAGCCTGGATGAGGCACTTGGTGCCATGATCTAGTTGATTGGCCAGGGCTGGGTGCTGGTTTGGCCTGGATGATGTTGGAGGTCTCTTCCAACCTGGTTGATTCTATGATTCTACGATTTAGGTTGGGAAAGCCTCAGGATGACCACATCTAACCAGTAACCCTACTCTACAAGGTGCCATATCCCCGAGCACCACATCCAAATGACTTTTAAACACATCCAAGGTTGTTGACTCAACACAGTTCCTGCCTGGGGCAGAACAAATTATGGTAGTCTGTAAAAGCCATATGAACACACAAGAAAATTGAGAAGAGTCCTTAACATAAATTACCTGCCATGAAAAAAGTCATGCATGCATCCTGCACTTACAGCTCACTCTCAAGGCACTTCTGACTGGCAAAGCTTTATAAAGCCAGAGACATCATGAGCATTTCTCTGGGCAAAATGAACAATGGCAAGATTTATTGGAAGTGCCACAAGTGTTGGGTGATTGATGAAGTCAATTTTGTAAGTGTCACAGTCAAATTAGGTTGTTGTTATTGTTGTTATTATTACTATTATTATCATAGAATCATGGAACCATAGAATGTTTTAGGTTGGAAAGGATATCAAAGATCATCCAATTCCAACCCTCTGACATAGGCAGGGACACCTCCCACTAGAACAGGTCTCTCGAGGCCTCATCCAACCTGACCTTGAACACCTCCAGGGAGGAAGCAGCCACAACCTCCCTGGGCAACCTGTGCCAGTGTCTCACCACCCTCACTTCTTCCTAACATCTAGTTTAAATCTATTATCCCTCATCCTGTCACCATGGCCATCATCATCATTATCATTATTATCATTATTTTGATGTCCTTTCCTTTTCTTTCCTTCTCCCACAACAATTTTTGTTTAAACCCTTCCATAGGATGTTCTGGAAAAAGCATCAGACTGGCATTTTGGAGACATTATGGTCTCTGCATGTGCACAGAACAAAAAAGCCAGCACAGAAACAAAAGTAGAAATATAAATGTACTACCCCAGAAATGAAGTGTCAGTCTGACTATGAGCATTTATAAATCAAAGAAGCGTGAGATTACTATCCATTTGGAGTTCTCCCCTCCAGGGTACCCAAAAGCATGCCAATTAGTGCCAGTTGTGCTGACAGCTATTCATTAAGTCTATCAGGAAGCTGCTCTGAGATTTAGGGGTTTCATTAATTCTTCTCAAAGCATCAGAGCTGGTGCTTTATCCTTAGTGGGAAATCAGGATGCTTCCTTTTAAGATAGCTCATCTCTGCTTCTGCATGGTCACTAGTAATTTTGCTGAGGGTCATAAGTGGCTGAATATGCTGCTAGCTGTGTTGTTGCCTGATGAAGTAAAGCAACTTGTACTCGTCAGTATCTCTGTCCCTGAGAGCCCTCTCTTTGTCCACTACAGGTTAAAAAGAATCACAGAATCACAGAGAACCACAGAACTGTCAGGCTTGGAATGGACCCCAAGGATCAGCTAGTTCCAACTCCCCTGCCATAGGCAGGGACACCCTCAACTAGATCAGCTACAGGAATGACAGGAATAATATTTCCAATGGGGTCATAACAGATGCACCTATTTTATTCTTGACCATTCAATATATCATAAATAGGAAAACTTAGTAATATATTTCCCTCTCATTTTATTGCTTTTCCCTGTAACCCAAGGAGAAGCAGTGGGGATTTCTTTTTCCCTGCTCCCCAGATGGGTGCCTGGAGCATCAGCTGGTTCATCCTACAGAGCTTTTTCTCATGTGAGGCAGTTTACATCAATGCAGACTTCAACTGTTCTGTGGTCTGGGATTCAGTTGGATCAATTCTCCTTTGCAGCAGAAATTCCTATGGAGAATTTTCCTCATTAATTTATGACATGAAGGATGAAAGTTTAAGTCTTGACATTTTTTTTTCCCTGACACTGTATGGTTACTATTATTATCCACATAAAGCTCAAAGTTTCTTATATACCATTTTTTTTTGAGCTTTGGGCATTTTCCTTCAGGAAAAAAAAGAGAACCTGAACACTGTATCCAAAAAAGGTAGCAACAATAATAATACATTCTAAGCACCTCTAACATGACTTACTTACTTCCTTTCTTCCTTTCTTTCTTCCTTTCTTTCTTTCTTTCTTTCTTTCTTTCTTTCTTTCTTTCTTTCTTTCTTTCTTTCTTTCTTTCTCTCTTTCTCTCTTTCTCTCTTTCTCTCTTTCTCTCTTTCTCTCTTTCTCTCTCTCTCTCTCTCTCTCTCTTTCTCTCTTTCTCTCTTTCTCTCTTTCTCTCTTTCTTTCTTTCTTTCTTTCTTTCTTTCTTTCTTTCTTTCTTTCTTTCTCTCTTTCTCTCTTTCTCTCTTTCTCTCTTTCTCTCTCTCTCTCTCTCTCTCTTTCTCTCTTTCTCTCTTTCTCTCTTTCTCTCTCTCTCTCTTTCTTTCTTTCTTTCTTTCTTTCTTTCTTTCTTTCTTTCTTTCTTTCTTTCTTTCTTTTTCTTTCTCTCTTTCTCTCTTTCTTTCCTTCTTTCTCTCTTTCCTTCTTTCCTTCTTTCTCTCTTTCTCTCTCTTTCTTTCTCTCTTTCTCTCTTTCTCTCTCTCTCTTTCTTTCTCTCTTTCTCTCTTTCTTTCTCTCTTTCTCTCTTTCTCTCTTTCTTTCTCTCTTTCTCTCTTTCCTTCTCTCTCTCTTTCCTTCTCTCTCTTTCTTTCTTTCTTTCTTTCTCTCTCTCCCTTCCTTCCTTCCTTCCTTCCTTCCTTCCTTCCTTCCTTCCTTCCTTCCTTCCTTCCTTCCTTCCTTCCTTCCTTCCTTCCTTCCTTCCTTCCTTCCTTCCTTCCTTCCTTCCTTCCTCTCTCTCTTTCTTTCTTTCTTTCTTTCTTTCTTTCTTTCTTTCTCTCTTTCTTTCTTTCTTTCTTTCTTTCTTTCTTTCTTTCTTTCTTTCTTTCTTTCTTTCTTTCTTTCTTTCTTTCTTTCTTTCTTTCTCTCTTTCTCTCTTTCTCTCTTTCTTTCTTTCTCTCTTTCTCTCTCTCTTTCTTTCTTTCTTTCTTTCTTTCTTTCTTTCTTTCTTTCTTTCTTTCTTTCTTTCTTTCTTTCTTTCTTTCTTTCTTTCTTTCTTTCCTTCCTTCCTTCCTTCCTTCCTTCCTTCCTTCCTTCCTTCCTTCCTTCCTTCCTTCCTTCCTTCCTTCTTTCCTTCTTTCCTTCTTTCCTTCTGTCTTCTAAAAGCACTGTGTATGAATATTTGAAGGAAATCTAGAAGGAACCCAAGGCTTTTATTTTCTCCATCTGCAATTTGTTAATGGATTAGACTATATTAACTTTGATTTTCTTTTTTTTTTTGTTTCTCTTTCTTTCTTGACGTTTATGACAGATTTTTCCATCACTTTTCCTCAGTGCTGGAGAAACTTGAGGAAACAATTTACCATTCAGGCAAAGGTAATTGATACCTCTTTTTGTCTAGGATTTAATGAAGCTTTGAGTTGAGCTGCTTAGTTCTTTTTCCTTTGTTTCTGTTAAGTTATTCTGAAGGTGACCTTGAAAACTAAAAGAATAAAGGTTTTGTAAGAAATAAAAGCACTGCATAATCACTAAAGCTTTGTGTGGCTATTATGAATTGCAGAATGACAGAATATTAGAGGTTGGAAGGGACCTCCAGAGACCACTGAGCCCAGCCCTGCTGCCAAAGCGAAGAGGTGTATAACTATCTTACCTCACCAGCCTAGACCAGCCTCAGACCTACTGAATGCCAGGAACGGCTCAGCCACCTCTGAGTTCATTCCACCCTCAAGAATCACTGCTTTAACTCTTTATTACCTCCAAACTGTCCACACAGACTGCAAATGGCTTTGTTCATTGTGTAATCCCAGCACAATGTCTTTGACTTTGCATCTAAGGCAGGTTAGGGATTGCTACTGGCATTCCAAGCCTTCTGATCTCCCTCCCCAGGAGTGTTACAGAGGTGTGAAGCTAGTCATAGTCACTGTCAAAATTCAGCCATGGTTTCTTAAAGGGTGAGTGCCCAGAGGCTGGAGCCAGGCTTTGCTTGGTGATGCCCAATTACAGCACAAGGGGCAATGGGTGGAAGTTGAGGCATAGGAAGTTCCATGGAAACACAAGGAGGATTTTTTTTCCCTGTGAGGGTGACAGAGCACTGGAACAGGCTGCCCAGGGGAGTTGTGGTCTCCCTCTCTGGAGATATTCAAAATCTGCCTGGATGTGCTCCTGTGTGTTCTGGTCTAGGTGAGCCTGCTCTGGCAGGGCAGTTGGACTGGATGATCTTTTGAGCCCCTGACATTCTGTGATTCTGTGATGTTTTGTTTCTTCCAACTTTGATTAGATTAATCTGTCTGGTAAGACCTGCAAAGGTGTGGTCCAGGGGCCACATTCCCCAGTGGCACTTTTGAGTGGGCTTTTCCATGTACTGAAGGCCTATCAACATCTGTATCACAGTATCACAGTATCATCAGGGTTGGAAGAGACCTCACAGATCATCAAGTCCAACCCTTTACCACAGAGCTCAAGGCTAGACCATGGCACCAAGTGCCATGTCCAGTCCTGCCTTGAACAGCTCCAGGGACGGCGACTCCACCACCTCCCCGGGCAGCCCATTCCAGTGTCCAATGACTCTCTCAGTGAAGAACTTTCTCCTCACCTCCAGCCTAAATCTCCCCTGGCACAGCCTGAGGTTGTGTCCTCTTGTTCTGGTGCTGGCCACCTGAGAGAAGAGAGCAACCTCCTCCTGGCCACAACCTCCCCTCAGGTAGTTGTAGACAGCAATAAGGTCACCCCTGAGCCTCCTCTTCTCCAGGCTAACCAATCCCAGCTCCCTCAGCCTCTCCTCGTAGGGCTGTGCTCAAGGCCTCTCCCCAGCCTCGTCGCCCTTCTCTGGACACACTCAAGCATCTCAATGTCCCTCCTAAACTGGGGGGCCCAGAACTGAACACAGTACTCAAGGTGTGGTCTAACCAGTGCAGAGTACAGGGGCAGAATGACCTCCCTGCTTCTGCTGACCACACCATTCCTGATGCAGGCCAGGATGCCACTGGCTCTCTTGGCCACCTGGGCACACTGCTGGCTCATGTTCAGCACCCCCAGATCCCTCTCTGTCTGGCTGCTCTCCAGCCACTCCGACCCCAGCCTGTATCTCTGCATGGGGTTGTTGTGGCCAAAGTGCAGCACCCTGCACTTGGAGCTATTGAACCCCATCCCATTGGACTCTGGAATGGAGCTCTGACTAACTGAGGGTAATTAATGTCCCTTTCTTGATGGCATTTGTTCGACTGTATCTGTGTACTCAGGTGACATCATGCATCCACGAAGGATTTTTTTACTCTTAGTGGAAAAAAAGCATTTTTTACTAAGAAATACAAAAGCAGGAACTAGCTCTGAGACTGGCAATACTTTTCCACTGTAGAACAGTGCATTTCAGTTGATCAATTTATCTGTGGAATTCTTCCATGTGCCATACAGCAGTACAGGGGAGGATGGACTCTCTTCAAACAACACCTGGCTACTGCTGCCAGAATGTCTTTTACTTAAACAGTATTAGATTTAATGATGAAAAGTGATTACAAGTGATGAAAGGGCTTCTAGAGCTGCACTGCCTTTCTGATTAATGCTTCCCATCTACAAACTAAACTAGCCAAAAGTAATGAATTTTATTTCACAGTTCCAAAATTATGACAGGAAATAAGATTTACATTGCTGAAAATCTTTCTCCTTCTCCTAAAAGATTGAAATGCTTTGTCTGAAATAATAAATGCAGTCAGTTCAGTTCATAACAGATGCTTGAACAAAACACAGCCAGGAAAAAAAAGAGAAGGGAAGGGAAGGGAAGGGAAGGGAAGGGAAGGGAAGGGAAGGGAAGGGAAGGGAAGGGAAGGGAAGGGAAGGGAAGGGAAGGGAAGGGAAGGGCAGGGAAGGGAAGGGAAGGGAAGGGAAGGGAAGGGAAGGGAAAGGAAGGGAAGGGAAGGGAAGGGAAGGGAAGGGAAGGGAAGGGAAGGGAAGGGAAGGGAAGGGAAGGGAAGGGAAGGGAAGGGAAGGGAAGGGAAGGGAAGGGAAGGGAAGGGAAGGGAAGGGAAGGGAAGGGAAGGGAAGGGAAGGGAAGGGAAGGGGAAAGGAGGAGAGACTTGACTCGAGGAGATTCAAGGAGACTTGAGGAGAGGAGGGAATAGAAGGGAAGGGAAGGAAAGGGAAGGGAAGGGGAATGAAGGGGGGTGAGACTTGACTCAACTCGAGGAGACTTGAGGAGAGGAGAGGAGAGGAGGGAAGAGGTTTGCCATGTAGTTGGGCCTAATTAATTACTAAAAGTGATTTTCGGTATGAATCTGTATTTATCCCTTTCCCCAATATGAACCTGTATTTGTCCCTTTCCCCAATACCTATGTTCATCCCTTTTCCTTAAATACCTTTTTTTTTTTTCTTAAAGGTCCTTTTTTTTTTGTTTGAACTTCCAATTCTGTGAAAATCTTTTCTTAACCCTTTTGCCTTACCCTGTCTATCTTCTCCCTAGCAGGGAAGCAGAAGGGGCAAAAAGGGGAGTAACCTACATTCTGTCCTGTGGAATTTTGGCCCTGGAAACTCAAACCAAGACAACTGAGCTGAGGAAAAGGTAGTCAAATGATGTTTAAATTCTCAGTATTATAGGGAATCATGGTAACATTTCTAAATAGGTGTTACTAACTGAAGGATTTTAGCTACACATCCACACAAAATAAACCCAAACCCAAACAAAGAAAACCACCACCACCATCCCCTCCTCCCCAGGTTTTTCTGTGGAAGAAGCAATAGGTCCAATCTCCCAAAGAGTACTACTTCAGTTATGAAGACCATTAATCTGACCTCATTTGCCAGCACATCATTCACATAAAACTGATTATGGTAGCAACTTATCTGTCATGCTCTTTTTAAACACAAAGAACAAGAGAAGTTGAATCAATGCAGCAATTATGCTAAAGATATCTCCATTTTTCATAATTGTTTTTTCCCCCCATGTTAACAAGAAAGAAGAATGTAACCAATGAAGTAATTACTTGTTCCTATCTGATCCTCTTTTTTAGAAGAAAAAATTAAACTCCTGAGCTAAGCTTTTTCAAACTCTTCTTTTACACTTCCTTACTGTTTATGTCCTGGAGATCCAAAGGGGATGTGTTCAGAGAAATAATTAACTTCTCTTTTCTATGTACATTTATGCAATGTATGTTGAAGAGAGGGAACAAAAAAGTCAATAAAGAGAACTACTATTTCTCTTTTTTTCTCTTTCTTTCTCTTATTTCCCACTTGGATGAGATATGCTAGGCTGAAAGGGGATAGAATTTGCAGCCTTTTCTAACACAGATTCTGACAGTGTTGCAGCTGACCCTCACTAGCACTTCTGCTTCTTCCCTTTCTCCCATGAGCTGATGCTTTTTACAATTTTATATGCTGTCATTGGTTTAAATTGAGGTTAAACTCAGGATTTCCACCACATGCAGGTAAAGGGGTAAAAAACTATTTCAGGAGGCTGCAATGTGCTTGCATTCAGTGCTTTTGTGCTAGTTTGAAGCAAGCTAGAATGTTTTGGTACAAGAACTAGATAACGGGCAGTGAAATGAAAACAATTGATGTCAACTTCTCTCACAGTCTCGCTGAGAGCTCTAGGAAGAAGAAAGACTTTTTCTCCATTTTGTTTCTCACTCTTGCTTTTGCCTTAGACCTGGTCACATCTCATTAACCCTGCTTCTACTAACCTTGCTCCCTAACCTCTTGGCTGCACCTCTTTTCTTCCTGAGAACTGGGGTAAGGTTGAGAGGGACCGGGGGGAGGTGTTGGGGTGGTTTAAGAGCCCCTCCTGGGGACTCAGGTTTCTGGGAGGGGAGTTGTGCTTTTGTATTGTTTATCCTTTGTATATTTCTGTATATAATTGTATATAACTGTATATATTGTAAATAGCTGCTTGTAAATTCTGCTAGCTGTAAATAAATTGCTTCATCTATATTCCCAGGGTCCGTCTGAGTTAGCTGGGGCAAATTCGAAAGTGGGGGGGGGGGCGGGGCAACCCCCAAACCATCACAGCTTTGTTGAACTGTTTGGTCCTGAATGTGTCCAGAGAAGGGCAGCGAAGCTGGTGAGAGGCCCTGTGAGGACAGGCTGAGGGAGCTGGGGGTGTGCAGCCTGCAGAAGAGGAGGCTCAGGGGGGACCTCATTGCTGTCTACAGCTACCTGAAGGGAGGCTGTAGCCAGGTGGGGGTTGGGCTCTGCTGCCAGGCAACCAGCAACAGAACAAGGGGACACAGTCTCAAGTTGTGCCAGGGGAGGTCTAGGTTGGATGTTAGGAGGAAGTTGTTGGCAGAGAGAGTGATTGGCATCGGAATGGACTGCCCAGGGAGGTGGTGGAGTCACCATCCCTGGAGGTGTTCAAGCAAAGCCTGGATGAGGCACTTAGTGCCATGGTCTGGTTGACTGGCTAGGGCTGGGTGCTAGGTTGGACTGGATGATCTTGGAGATCTCTTCCAACCTGCTTGGTTCTATGATTCCTCTGCATTGAAAAGGAACCTTTAACTATGGCTGAAAGTGATTATGAATTTTGCTGCATCTACAGCTGCATACACACATTTATAGCTGGATGCTGTATGCATTAGTATCAGAGCCAAGTGACCCCTCTTTGGCTTCTGAAGAATCTTAGAGTCCTGGCAGGACTTTTAGAATTCTGTTATAAGCCTGCATTCTGGGAAGACTTTTTGGCTTTCTTCCTACTTCCACATTAAATAACAACCTGTGGTGGAGGGGCTAAACCCACCTCAAACCCACCTCTTTCTGCCTGGATTTAAGGCATTACAGATATGATACTCAGTCAGCATCTTCATTTTGGAGTTGTTCCCGAAGCCCAACTTAGATTCAGCCCTAAATCAAGACTTAAGCATGTGAATGCATACATCCTTGTGTATATATATATATATATATGTGTGTAATGCATATGTGCATCTTTTTATATATCTGCCCCTTTTCACTAAATGCAAGCCTTTGTTTGAGCACAGCAATAATCATGGCTATTCAAATTTTCCTATCTTGAGCACTAAACTGAAGCTGAGCCACATTTTCCTCATACAGAAATCATGAGCAAAGCATGAAGATTTTCTGGACCATTTCATCACCTCAGCCACAAGGATATGAGCTGATTTAAACAGTAAAACTATTTTTTTTAGACATTAATGCCTCAAACTCCGATATGCTTTGCTGACAAGAGGACCCTTCCTGATCCAGACAACAATGTGACACTCATTTCTCTCCAGCAGATCCTTTTCACCAGCTTTTCATATCCTCACCCAGGAACTACTATACATCTTAAAGCAGTAATTGCTTTTCACATCTATGAATGCTCCTTCCTGCTGTCAAGCAGAGGAGTACTATGGTGAAATCAGACTTATTGGGCAAGATTTAAGTCAGAAGTAGATTTTGCTTTACCATTTATGACAGCAGGGGTTGGGAGGGAGTGAGGATTAATAATATGAAGGCTTCTTGGAGATAACCTAAATCAGAGTCTGTCTTAGCCAGTGATGGCTCAGATGAGCAGGCACAAGCATATAATCATGAGCAAATTATGAAGTGGTGTAGATGCTTGTTTCTGTTTGTGTATTAAATAAAACAGTTACAAGTTTGGGGGGTTTTTGAGAGGGATTGTTTTTAGATACTGCTGTTCTTACAGCTATTTACATAAATTGTGAGACAAAGTGATGTAAGTGGGGAAAAGTTTGCAAAGATCAGCTAAGTAGCAGTGCCTGTGGTTTGCTAAGGAGTAAGAATTATATTTTGAGATACAAAAGACCAGCAGGGCCCAATATTTGTTTAAGAGTCACAGGAATCAAGAAGGCATGAGCTGTTTGTCTAGAGGAAGGGTCACTGAACTCTGGGATTATTTGAGAGGCTGTGATTTGACAATCCAGACACTACTATTTATTCATTAAACAAACACAACTGCTATAAATTCTACCAGGATATCTGCTGAAAGTCCAAAAACAATGGAGAGCACATGTTTCTGATTCTGAAAACCTGTTTAATTCTACAATGCCTCTGGGCTAGCTGAGGGCTTTGGCCAACATGAAGCCTGAGGACCAGCTGGAGATATTAACAATAACACTAGGACTTCTTCGGGCAGAATTTGTGTTAGGTTTGTGATGAAGATGGAAGTTTGAGACTGCTGCACTCATGGGGGCAGAAGCTGTTTTTTTCCCCCCTGAAGTCTGAAAGAGCTAGGAGAAAGGATTGATTCTAGAAGCATAGCAAGAAAAAATCCATGCTGACTCTCAGTCTGGCATGATGTAGAAACGCTTCATTCTCTAAATTCTGTCCCTTCTAGTGTTAGCCCTAATGAAATTACACCACCCATCAGTTCCTGAGCAGTGTCTTAAAACATTCACTTGTGAAAAACTTCTATCTCAGCCTCACAGGAGTGAGCAATAAATCTCCCAATGCCTTCTTGCAGTCCTGTCCCTTAACTCTAGCCTTAATCTGTCTGTGACATTATACATCACAATCTATCACTAGCTCCAGAATTAACTTTAAACCATCCATGTTAATACTGGGAATGACTTCTCTGAGAACACCTGAGTCCCTTTTGTCAGGAGTTGGAAGGGGATGCTTACTACCACTGTTAGAGCTGCAGTAAGATTTAGAACAGTGGAGCTAGCTGTATATTTTGGTCCCACTAAGATCAATAAGGGTTGTTGGGCAAAAAGCCAACATGGAATTGAGGAGGAGAATGAATTAGAGTGTTTTTCATTATGGCTGGGATTAGATATGGAACAATCCCATGCTTCTGCCTGCAAATGCTGCACATCTAACTGCGATGAGCAGTCCTGGAGCAGGGAAGTTTTATCCCAGGGTTTTTGAAGACTTATAGATCATCTCTGGAAAGGGAAAGAAAGCTGGGGAGGGATATTTCTATCCCAGGGTTGAAACTAAGGATAGCAGAGGCTGAAGAACTGGATTAGCTCCTGGGTTATTACTGCCAGATTCCAGTTATAATCGATTCCAAGACTGCAAGGAGTGAGTGGGTTATTGTGTTATGGCTATCTGTAGACTTGTAGTCATGGTTTGGGGCAGCTGCAGTAGGATAATAAATACTAACTGCAAATTCTGCATGGTGCACAGAGTTTGTCCTTTAAGAAATGTTTTGTTGTGAGGTCTGGATGGAGCTAATCACAGAATGGTAAAGGTTGGAAGGGACCTCCAGAGATCATTGAGTCCAACACCCCTGCAGAGCAAGACCACATAGGGCAGGTCACACAGGAAGGCATCCAAGTAAGTTTTGAAGATCTCTAGAGAAGGAGACTCCACAGAGACTCCACTGCCTCTCTGGGCAGCCTGTTCCAGTGCTCCATTACCCTCATGGTGACAAAAGATTTTTCTCATGTTGAGATGGAATTTCCTGTGCTTGAGTGTACATCCATTGCCCCTCTTACTATCATTGAGTATTGCTGAAAAGAGCCTGGCTCTATCCTCCTGACAGTCACCCTTCAGATATTTGCAGACATCAATTAGGTCCCCTCTCTGCCTTCAAATGTACTACTATGTTAGAATGTAGGTTTGGAATTAGGCTTTAGGACTAGAGGAAACTGAAACAATATTTTATTGTTTTGCATTGCATTGCATTGCTTTGTATTGGGCTAAGCAGGAGTGAATACCTTACAGAGGCAAACACACCAAATTTCTGCCAAAGGAAGGGCTGCTGGTCGACTTTGTTGAAAACAGGGTTACATGGGGGTCAGACCTACTGCCAAACTTCAGGAAAAGAAACTAGATTTAACTAGAGGTTAGCTTTCTTACTTGATGGTATGACAATAAATTAGCACCAGGTAAAAAGCACAATTTGTCCTTAAGATCCAGGTAACTGCCAACGGAGGAAGAGTATGACTGGACAGCATTGAATAAAGGTGAGCTGTGTGTTTGTCATTACTGCTTGGATGAGTCAAGGTTGTTATAGGATTATGTTCTTGGATGTGGCACTTGGTGCCATGGTCTAGCCTTGAGCTCTGTGGTAAAGGGTTGGACTTGATGATCTGTGAGGTATCTTCCAACCCTGAGGATACTGTGATACTGTGACTAATGCCAGAGTTTAGTTTAGGATTAGGATCAAATCTGACCATTGGACTAGTGAATCATAGAATCATAGAATCAACCAGGTTGGAAGAGACCTCCAAGATCATCCAGTCCAACCTAGCACCCAGCCCTAGCCAGTCAACCAGACCATGGTACTAAGTGCCTCATCCAGTCTTTTCTTGAAGACCTCAAGGGACGGTGAGGTTAGGGGTTAGGCTAAGAGAAGACTTAGAGGGGATCTAGTCAATGTTAATAAATATATGAGTTGGGGGCCAAGAGGGAGGGGACAAACTCTTTTCAGTGGCACCCTGTGATAGGACAAGGGGTAATGAGTATAAACTACATCACAGGAAGTTCTACCTCGTCATGAGGAAGAACTTCTTTACTGTAAGGGTCACGGAGCACTGGAACAGGCTCCTCAGAGAGATCGTGGAGTCTCCTGCTCTGGATGCACTCCTGTGTGACCTGTGATAGATTCTATGGTCCTGCTCTGGCAGGGGGTTTGGATTCAATGACCTGTGGAGGTCCCTTCCAACCCCTAATATCCCGTGATCCTGGTACACTGATAGATCCTACAAAGCCTGCAGAACTAAGATGAAGGTCAGTGCCATCAGCGACATTTGGGTTTTGATTGATATTGGGACTCAAGAAGGTCACTACAGTTGTGTGCTAAGTTGTGTCAGGGCCAGTGTATGAAACTGCAGAGCTAGGTTTATTGATCAAATTTGCAAGAGTACCAAGGCTAGGATTATATCTTCAATAGGTCATATTCAGTGCAGGGACTAACAAGAACTGCTGCTCTGCTGTATTAAGTTTGCAATTAAGATTTGCTGTGTCAAGGACTAAAGAGCTGAGTCCAGCAGGCTGGAGAGGAACCAAACTGAGAAGATAGGCTTGTTGTTTGCTCTGGATGTAATTATCCCTGGGCTGTAAGGTACTCGACAGGATAAATATATAGATGAGTCTGCATTTTTAGAAAGCATAAAGAGGGGTGGGACAGTTCAGGTGATGGAAAAGTCCTGCCCTGGAAAAGATTGCATAACCTTACTTCTAGTTTGTTACAACTTATAAAGCTCAGGTTACCCAGAATCTCCCTCACATTTGGAGCTGGAGATGTTGCACAGCTCGTGTGCAGAGTAGCCAAACCAGATTCATCCTGCTCAGGTACATCATTGAGTTCTAGCTAATGAGCCTGAAATTGAAAGCAGTGGACAGCTCTGGGTAGACACAGGCTCGCTCCACACCTGAGGCACATCAGGGCTCATTATTTCAGATGCAACTGAGATCGCCCTGAAATACCTTTCTGTTGTAAAGCCTAAACTCCTGGCGAGTTCTGGAGCAGATCTCAGGGAGAAACAAAACACAAACCACTCAAAATCCCCAACCTTTCAAAAGAAAAAGTCACCCAAAAAACACATAATACAAAAGTTGGGAACACTTTTGCAAATCATTTCAGAATGGATTATTTTATAACCATAATGTAGCAATTCAAGATAGAATCATAGAATCATAGAATCAACCAGGTTGGAAGAGACCTCCAAGATCAGCCAGTCCAACCTAGCACCCAGCCCTATCCAGTCAACTAGACCATGGCACTAAGTGCCTCATCCAGTCTGTTCTTGAAGACCCCCAAGGACGGTGCCTCCACCACCTTGAGTACTGTGTCCAGTTCTGGGCCCCTCAATTCAAGAAAGATGTTGAGGTGCTGGAACATGTCCAGAGAAGGGCAACAAAGCTGGTGAGGGGCCTGGAGCACAAATCCTATGAGGAGAGGTTGAGGGAGCTGGGCCTGTTTAGCCTGGAGAAGAGGAGGCTCAGGGGTGATCTTATTACTGTCTACAACTACCTGAAGGGGCATTGTAGCCAGGTGGGGGGTGGCCTCTTCTCCCAGGCAACCAGCAATAGAACAAGGGGACACAGTCTCAAGTTGTGCCAGGGTAGGTATAGGCTGGATATTAGGAAGAAGTTCTTCACAGAGAGAGTGATTTCCCATTGGAATGGGCTGCCCAGGGAGGTGGTGGAGGCACCGTCCCTGGGGGTCTTCAAGCAAAGCCTGGATGAGGCACTTAGTGCCATGGTCTGGTTGATTGGCTAGGGCTGGGTGCTAGGTTGGACTGGATGATCTTGGAGGTGTCTTCCAACCTGGTTGATTCTATGATTCTATGATTCTACCACCTCCCTGGGCCACCCATTCCAATGGGAAATCACTCTCTCTGTGAAGAACTTCTTCCTAACATCCAGCCTATAAAACACTCAGATAAAACACTCAGAGTTAACTTCTACAGGTGTGGATTTTTGAAAAGGACTTCTAATGTACTTTGTGGAAGAAAAAAAAAACCAAGAAGAATAAATTCTATTCATAACTGCATTCCTGGAGACAGTAATAGAACACTAGACTCTGGTTTTGCTTCCAAATGAACTCTCAGTTTAGCAAAATAGAACAAGTGTTGCTAAGGTCATAGAGATTGTTAGTTTTATTTGCCATGCTTTTTCACTAGGTAGCCATATAACAGTTGAAAGGATCTGAAAGGAATTTGGCCTTGTTTCAACAAGGTTAAATGCCAGGTCCTGCACTTGGGCCACAACAACCCCGAGCAATGGTACAGGCTTGGGACAGTGTGGCTGGAGAGCTGTCTGGGAGAAAGGGACCTGGGGATTGTCATAGACAATCAACTCAATATGAGCAAGCAGTGTGCCCAGATGGCCAAGGAAGACAGTGGCATCCTGGCTTGTGTTAGAAATGCTGTGTCCAGCAGGAGCAGGAAGATGATTGTCTCCTTGTACTCAGCTCTGGTGAGGGCACACCTCAAGTGTTGTGTGCAATTTTGGGCACCTGATTACAAGAAGGATGTGGAGGTGCTGGAGTGAGTCCAAAGGAGGGCACAGAAGCTGCTGAAGGGCCTGGAGAATAAATCTTATGAGGAGCAACTGAGGGAGCTGGGGCTGGTTAGTTTGAAACAGAGAAGGCTGAGGGGAGACCTCATTGCTGTCTACAGTTACCTGAAGGTACATTGTGGAAAGGCTGCTGCTGGGCTCTGCTCACAGATAATTGGAGACAGAACAAGAGGGAATGGCCTCAAGCTGTGACTGGGTAGGCTTAGACTAGATATTAGGAAAAATGTTTTCCCAGCAAGAGTGGTCAGGCACTGGAATGAGCTGCTCAGGGAGGTGGTGGAGCCACCAACCCTGGATGTGTTTAAAGGTCGTTTGGATATGGTGCTTGGGGATATGGTTTAGAGTGAACTTGTAGAGCAGAGGTACTGGCTGAACTTGGTGATCCCGAGGATCTTTTCCAATCTGAGTGTTTCTGTGTGATTTCTGTGTGATCTGTGTGAATAAATCTGTGAAATCATGTAAGAAAAGGTGGGGGGGAAGGTCCAAATACTTCTCAAAATGGTTTAAACACTTGTTTTAAAGAGAGGTAAATTGAATGTGGCCAGCAGATTGAGGGAATTAATTCTCCTCCTCTACTCTGCTGTGATAAGATCCCCACTCAGTATACTGTGTCTGGTTCCAGAGTCCTCAGCAGAAGAGAGACATGGACCTGTTGGAAAAGGCACAGATGTTTTACAGAGTTCATCTTTGCAGGCAATTTCATTTTTGTTTCAGAAGAACTTTATTTTGTCAGCACAAAGAAGGAAAAGGAGTGATTATGTCTCTGTTCATCATTCAGGTGTGACAGCATGAGCCAGACCTGGAAGGCAAACCAGCTGGTGCTGAGCAACTTATCTCCATGTTTTGCACATTTCAAGCAGGGAAAAAGGAAGTTTCAGGCCACATCTTGCCTGATTTCATGGACTGACCTTCTGCTTGCATGTGGAGCACACAAAGAGAACTCCTAGAGAGCTCTCTGAAGTTCAGTTATATGCAATGGGAAATCAAACCAAGTTCTCTGAGCCTACTTGGTTATGTGCACCAAAGCAAAACAAGCAGAGAGCCTTGAAGGAACACTTTGAAAGAGTACTTCTGACCCAGGTGAAACACTAAAGCAGATTTTCAATGAGAATAAGCCTCAGGAAGGTGCTAATGAAAGTAAAGCAAGCTTTGTTTTCATCCACTTCCAGCTCTGAAGACATGTGTCTATTTACCTCTCACCATTGCCGGCTGGCATTTCAGATGAGGAAAGCAGATTCCTTTCCTGTTCACCTATAAACATTAAATTACCTTAATCTTCTTCAGTTCTGCTCACTGGGATTATCATGGGAGACTTTGAGAGGTCAACTAAAACTTCTAATTACAGGCATAATATTAAAGCACATTCAGATGTTGAACCCAGTCCTTAGCAGGTAAACAGCTGTAGAAATAGTCCCTTTCTTATTGAACAAATCACTGACGCAGAGAGATAGGTTACACTCTTCTTTCTTTATCAGAAGGAGAAGTGCTAGGACTAGCAAGGCAATCTGGGGACAAAACTGCCAGGCAGTCAAGCAAAGCTTTTTCCTTTGTGAACTGCTGCAAATCTGGGCCTGTTTAGCCTGGAGAAGAGGAGGCTCAGGGGTGATCTTATTACTGTCTACAACTACCTGACGGGGCATTGTAGCCAGGTGGGGGGTGGCCTCTTCTCCCAGGCAACCAGCAATAGAACAAGGGGACACAGTCTCAAATTGTGCCAGGGTGGGTATAGGCTGGATATTAGGAAGAAGTTCTTCACAGAGAGAGTGATTTCCCATTGGAATGGGCTGCCCAGGGAGGTGGTGGAGGCACCGTCCCTGGGGGTCTTCAAGAAAAGCCTGGCTGAGGCACTTAGTGCCATGGTCTAGTTGACTGGCTAGGGCTGGGTGCTAGGTTGGACTGGCTGATCTTGGAGGTCTCTTCCAACCTGGTTGATTCTATGATTCTATGATTCTATGATCTGATGCTCCTTGTTCTATTTGTTCTCTCAAAACTTTGGTGGAATTGCCAGGCTGGTGGCAAATGAAGAAACGTATCACATAAGAAGCAGAATGTCATTTGTGTTACATATATAACATCTAGTCTGAGGAAAAAACACAATAATTAAACCCAAGTTAAACAGAATAAAGACAGAGCATGGAAGATATTGGTGTGAAAAGGCCTTTTTCTGATTAAAAATTTAATTGAACTTCCAAATGCTTCTCTCCAGGCAAATGCTGAGGAGCTCTGTTGTACATTCACAGTTTCCTGAGTGTCCTAGAACAGATCAATGCCAAACTTGTTATCATTTTGTCTCTAGAGACAGTTATATATGAAAAGAAGAAGGAAACATTTTCTCAACATGTAAACTGCAGGTGTATTTAGCAAGAAACTTGCTTTTAATACAGTGTCATTGTGTTTTCTTAATAGGTAAGACATCTGTGATCAATCACTGAGCCCTCAGTGCACAAATAGACTTTGAAAAGCTACCATTCAGCAGACTAGCCTGTAATTACACTGGGGATATGAGCTCTAATGTGCTCATTTAGTTAATAGCAACATATTGTGATGCAATCAATACACAGAAGCAATTGTTTACTGTTTGTGATAGTTAATGACGTTTAGTTAGGAGAACTAATGAAGAGTAAACACTGAAATGCGATCTGTGGCTAAGGCAAGTTTGAGTTCCATGAAACTGCAAACTGTTCAGGGAGTCAAAGGCAGGAGAAGGCCACTACAACCAAACTGCACATATCATTTTAAACGAGAGGGGATTTTTTAATGCACTAAAATAAACAATGAAAAGACATTTGTGCACAACTGAAGTGTACCAAACTCTCACAGAAGCCACTGGAATACTGTTTAAAATGTGCAGTTTTGGTTCAGCTGCTTAACTTAAGCTTTGGGTGTCCTAGGTTTGGATTTGTTTGTCATGCTGTTGCAAGGAGAATTTTTAAATGCAGGTTACTTTTTTTTCCTTCCTCCTGCCTCTCAATAAAATGTTACTTCTACTAAAGCATTAAGTTTTGAATTACAAAATCAACTTTTAATAATTCAATAAAAGTGATAAAAATCACAGTATCACAGTATTATTAGGATTGGAAGAGACCTCACAGATCATCAAGTCCAACCCTTTACCACAGAGCTCAAGGCTAGACCATGGCACCAAGTGCCACGTCCAACCTTGCCTTGAACAGCTCCAGGGATGGCGACTCCACCACCTCCCCAGGCAGCCCATTCCAGTGTCCAATGACTCTCTCAGTGAAGAACTTTCTCCTCACCTCCAGCCTAAATCTCCCCTGGTGCAGCCTGAGGCTGTGTCCTCTTGTTCTATTGCTGGTTGCCTGGGAGAAGAGGCCACCCCCCACCTGACTACAATGCCCCATCAGGTAGCTGTAGACAGCAATAAGATCTCCCCTGAGCCTCCTCTTCTCCAGGCTAACCAATCCCAGCTCCCTCAGCCTCTCCTCGTAGGGCTGTGCTCAAGGCCTCTCCCCAGCCTTGTCGCCCTTCTCTGGATGTGCTCAAGCATTTCGATCTTCTAAGTAAAGTCCAAAACCACAAAGTCTGCTGCTCATTTAAGCAGGGCTGCTGAAAATGACTCAGGTCACATAGGCACTGTAATTTGGTAATTGCTGCAAAATTAGTTTGAGAGATTGTATTAAAGATGCTTCAAAAACACAGTGTACTGCTCATCCATGGGAGCACAGAAATGGCCACAGAAAGAAATTCTGGCTTTGTTTATACTGATGCTTATAAGGTTGTGCTTTGTGATAGCTTGCATCAGGAGCAGTGTGGCCAGTAGGTCAAGGGAGGTTATTCTTCCCCTATAATCAGCACTGGTCAGGCCACACCTTGAGTGCTGTGTCCAGTTCTGGGCCCCTCAATTCAAGAAGGATGTTGAGGTGCTGGAACATGTCCAGAGAAGGGCAACAAAACTGGTGAGGGGCCTGGAGCACAAACCCTATGAGGAGAGGTTGAGATAGCTGGTCCTGTTTAGCCTGGAGAAGAGGAGGCTCAGGGGTGATCTTATTACTGTCTACAACTACCTGAAGGGGCATTGTAGCCAGGTGGGGGGTGGCCTCTTCTCCCAGGCAACCAGCAATAGAACAAGGGGACACAGTCTCAAGTTGTGCCAGGGTAGGTCTAGGCTGGATGTTAGGAAGAAGTTCTTCCCAGAGAGAGTGATTGGCATTGGAATGGGCTGCCCAGGGAGGTGGTGGAGTCACCGTCCCTGGAGGTGTTCAAGAAAAGCCTGGATGAGGCACTTGGTGCCATGGTCTAGTTGATTGGATAGGGCTGGGTGCTAGGTTGGACTGGCTGATCTTGGAGGTCTCTTCCAACCTGGTTGATTCTATGATTCTACGATTCTATGATTCTAATATAACCAGCAAAATAGATAAACATTAATTGAACTGGAAGAGACTATTCCTGCGGTCAAATGCCTCTTGCCCACTAGATGGGCTTAAACTCTTTCTGCTCTATGGCAGAAAGCAGTAGAGAATAACAAAGAGGCATTTAAGCATTTACTCACAGATTATTATTACCCTCGTGGGGGCTAGCCACAGTCCAGACAGTGCCCAAATGCTTTCAAGGGATTCTTTCTTGTTGGACGTTGAGGTCTGAATCTTCCTGGCTTCTGGGGAAAGGATGCAGACAATCTCTGACCTTGTTCTCCTGGGTGATCTGTGTATGTGTCCAGGGATTCTAGGCAGGACCTTCAGGTGCAGAGGCAGATGTGGTGCAGTCCCAGCACCATGTCCTGCTGGCCACACAGGCTGATCACATGTAGGCATCCAGAGTCTGCTTCTGGTAACTTGCAGCAGTGGAGCTCACCAGGCAAGCAATAAGGCAGTGTGCAATAGCAGCAGGGCTGGGCACAGCAAAGAGCAGGAAAGCAAAGCAGGGAAGCAAAGCAGGTTGTTCACTTGTGTATCTCCTTTCATCAGTGTGGGCCAGGATTAATTGCCCTTTGGACACAAGAGCAGCCAATCAGGATTGCAGTTAGCCAAACCAGACCATATTAGGCAAAGCCACAGGCTCACTTTTCCCTAATTTGGGAACAGCACAGGCCTGGCACTAGGCAGGCACAAGCCAAGTGTGTGTACCTTACACCACAGGACCCTGGGCAGGCCAGACTCAGTGGCTCCAGGTCCTTTTGTGTCCGTTTCCCATGCTTGCCTCTCTGGTGGAGCAGAAAACATGCCTAGGCAAGGCAGGACATGTATAAGCCTATTTTGGGCCTATGAGGGCTGCCAGAACTCAGGTATGGAACAGAGAGAGGGGGAAAAGGGACAGATGAGTGTCGCAGAAAAAAAGTCATCTGTTGGCAAATGGAATGAATACAATTCTCAATGACAACCTCTTCTGAGTTGGCTTCAAAGCACACAGGCTCCTGTGAAATTTCATTCTGGCCATCCTAATTGGCAGACTCAAATGTCAAGTGTGCTCCTGGGAGGAGTGCTCATATTCATTACAGCCGGAGCAAGAACTATCAGAGAGAAGAGGGAATGTGGATGCTGAGACTGAATGGGCACCCACGAAGATCAGAAAGAAAATGTCACTTAAATCTATGTATGCAGATGTTTTCAGATTTAGTTTTGCTGCTGCCTGAATCTACTAAGGCATTATGTGTTCATACATAATGCTACTTAAGAGCTACTTAGGAGTTTGGGATTTAGACACCTATCAGATGATCATTTCATGACACCAATGCCTTAGTTTTGTTCTGCTTCTGCTCAAATCTGCACCTGTCCTTTTATTCTCTTGGTTTTCTCTTTCTCATTGAAAACCTTTCAGATTTGCTCTATAATTTGATACTTCTTTGCAAGGAATGTCATGTTTTCTGCACCCAATAGACCCTAGAGAGCTCCAGCTGAAGGATGCTATGCTTGCTAGAAATGTTGCTGAAATGGCTGTGCCTTGTGCGCACCACACAGCTGTCAGACCTGAGCTTCCTTGTGCTCACAAGGCATTGCACAAGAGCTGTGCACAATCTAACTTGAGAAACTTAAGTCTGAATGCAGATTTACAGTGATTTTCAGTTCTCTATTGTTGGGACAGTCATCATCGCTGGTGTCACTACAGTACTATCCAAAATAACAAGAAGCTAAGCATAGATAACAAGAAGCTAAGGATAGATAAAAAGAGAAGGGGCTTCATAAGTCAGAAGCAAGACTTTTTACCCTATTCTTACAATCCATGCTATTGACTCCTTTAGTGCTTCTGTCACCCATGCAATGGTAAGAGGTAACAAGTTTTGGTTCCTGTATCTTCTCCATGTCTCTAAACATAATTCAAGAGAGATGTTGAGATATTGAAACGTGTTCAGAGAAGGGCAATGAAGCTGGTGAGAGGCCTGGAACACAGACGCTGTGAGGAGAGGCTGAGGGAGCTGGATTTGTTTAGCCTGGAGAAGAGGAGACTCAGGGGGGACCTCATTGCTGTCTACAACTACCTTAAGGGAGGCTGTAGCCAGGTGGGGTTGGTCTCTTCTGCCAGGCAACCAGCAACAGCACAAGAGGACACAGTCTCAAGTTGTGCCAGGGGAGACCTAGGCTGGATGTTAGGAGGAAGTTGTTGGCAGAGAGAGTGATTGGCATTGGAATGGGCTGCCCAGGGAGGTGGCGGAGTTGCTGTCCTTGGAGGTGTTGAAGACAAGACTGGATGAGGTACTTAGTGCCATGATCTGGTTGCTACCACCCAGGCCTGTGTGCTAGGTTGGCCTGGATGATCTTGGAGATCTCTTCCAACCTGTTTGGTTCTATGATTCTATGATACTAACAATGAAAAGTCCCTTAAAGGATGCATCAGCCTCACAATAAATGACAAATAATGGCTTTAATACATCAGCTCTTGCATTTGGTTGCATTATCCTTCCTATCATAAAGCTCTAAATTCTCTGCTCTTGTTGGGTATACTTTTTACTCTGTAATCTTTCAGATAAATGAGGAAGGCACAAAGATCTGCAGTATTAAACCCTATTCACTCAGCTCTACCCAAAGAAAACATCTGGCAGAAGATTATGAGGTGTCAAAGCAGAAGGACAGATAAAACAGGCAAGGAGACTAAAGGAAAAAGCTGTTTATTATATGGAACATTCTTCAAGATAGGTAATCTAAGTAGAATTTTCCTTGCAGTACCTCAACAACTACAAAGTTTTCTCACCTCAGCCATTAAATTAACATTTGCTACCCTGTCATGAAAACTCTCTGCCTTTACATAACAACAAATAAATGGAATGGAGGAAAGAACAATGAAGTAGCAGGTGCAAAGGAGAAAGACTCTGGGGAGATTCTAACCTTTAATCAGGGCTGTAAGAAATCTCTCCTGTTTGAGACAGATTCTCAGACACACCTCTCAAGAGTCCAAAAATTCCACTCGTGGGATTTTCTGTATCTTCACCTTTTGCTGCAGTCTTTGCATGTTTAAGTACTCTTCTCAGATATTAATCTTGTAGTTTGTCCCATTCAAGCATATGTTGCATGGATTTACAGTGAAATCAGGAGGGACTTTTGGAAACTCAGCAATAATCTGGTGTCAGAATATTAGAGGAATTGTATCTAAGCATCTTAATCTCCAAATAAAAATATAGGGGGGGGGGGGGGGAAAGGGAGAAATAAAAATCATCTATTATCTTGTCTTACAGAGCTAAACTTTACTTAATTGCTTTGGAAAAGTCCACATGAAACCATGGGACTGAAAAGTGAAATTAAGAAAAAAAAATATTTAAAACTCCATCTACAAAACAAAAGGAAGTCTAAATTCATGCAAAAAACCCCCTCCAAACCATATATATTCTGGGATCCAGTGTCTTTGGCTGTCCCATTGTGCTTGGGAAGACAAAAATATACTAGTTAATTTGCTGGAAAGAGTGAACCTTCAAACATTAGGCAGAGTAGGAATGGAATAAATCCTGAGGGTATATGAATTTAGTCATTCTCTTCATAAATAAGCTCATTACATATAGGCTACAAAGTAATTTTTCTTGTGCTTTTTTTCTCTCACTTTTTTTGTTTTAACTAGAAAATATTTGATTACTGTGTATGAAATGGAACAGCTTCAATGGAAATGATTTTTCCTGCCTCTAAAGTCCTTACATTATAACCATAGAATTATAGAATGGTTTAAGTTGGAAGGGATCACAAAGATTTAGTTCCAACCCCCTGCCATAGGCAGGGACACCTCCCACTAGAACAGGTCACTCAAGGTCTCATCCAACCTGGCCTTGAACACCTCTGGGGAGGAAGCAGCCACAACCTCCCAGGGCAACCTTCTCCAGTGTCTCACCACCCTCACTGGAAAGAACTTCTTCCTAACATCTAGTTTAAATCTCCCCTCTGTCAGTTTAAGCCCATTACTCCTCATGCTGTCATTACAAGACCTTGTAAATAGTCCCTCCCCAGCCTTCCTGTAGGCCCCCTTCAGATACTGGAAGGCTGCTATGAGGTCTCTAATGTTTAAATCAATCCCATTGCCCTAGGTGGGAATAGAAGTGGAAGCAGTCTGAGTTTGAGTAAGTTTTCATAGACACTCAGCTCAGAGGCTGACTTTCTGCTGGAGACAGACAACTTGTGCTGGCCTGGAGAGAAATGTCTAACTCTTAAAGAAAGCTACACTTTATTATATGTGTTTGTTCTCATCACTTTGTGTCCTTTGGCACAGATGTTCATTGCTCCATGTGTCATTTTCGTCTTCTTGAACACAAGCCTTTCTTCCTGAGTGGTACAAAGAACACAAACCCTTAGGTAAGTCTGTGAATGTCACTAGGTAACTCTGTACCATAAAGGTGGGCAGTGTGCTGTCTATCCTCACTCTCAGACTAACTTCTCCTGAGCAGCCTCCAATTCCTCTCTAAGGGCATGATGCATTTTGACAGGTGGCAGTGACCCTGGTGCTGAAGGATCCAGTGATGGGTGCAGCGTGATAACAAAACTACACTTTTGTTTTCTGTCTCCATCCATCTCCAAGTATCAAAATCCATCTTTTATGATCTGCTTCTTGATTCTTTGCAGTAAAGGTTCTCCAGGTCAAATCAGACCTTGCGTAGATGTTTTTGCAACCCCACTGATTTCCTCATTCCCTCGGTGACAGCTGTGTAGTTACATTACCTTCATTCTATGCCAGCTGTGGCACCTAGGTGACCTGAGGACATCAGTAAATTGGATCACTGCTTCAAACTGTCTGAGACTCCAGTCAGTGTTAGCTTGGTTATTTCTGCACAGAAACCTCTACTTTTACCCAGCTGTAGCAGGCTCTGCAGGACTGATAACAGCAGGAGCAGTAAAATCTTACATTTGTTCCCACTTTTAACAGATACTACTCTGAATATGTATCAGAAATGATCCTGCTTCACAGGAAAAAGGAAAGGTCTTTAATGGAGGGAGTTCATGGAGCCACCTCCCTATTCTCTGCACCACTACATCTCAAGGAGTTGATTTAAGTTGACAGAAGATAAGAAGATTTAAAATAATGCCTGACACTTCATCCATAACCCTCACTGTGGAGCCATCTTCTTGGCCTCTTTTAACGTGGTTTAGCACAGTGGCAGGTGGCAAGGACGTGTTAGGTGCCTTCACTTTAGATTTCTTCATTCCGTTAGATCGCTGCGGTCATTTGCTTGTCATTGCTATGTTTTACAAACAAGAAACAGAATTCCTCCTGCTTGGAAAGACAATGAGCACAGCCACAAAGAGCAAATAAATGAACTCTGAACTTGTGAGCACAGGGTTAAGCTAAAAGGGAATTAGATAATGGAAGGTGCTTCATCCAGAAGGAGCAAACCAAGATTAAGTTGAACAGTCTGTGAATAAATTTTGCTGGGCAAGCATAGAAGAGTTCAAATGCAGTTAAAAGTACCTTAATTCTTTGGGTTTAGTTGTTGTTGTTGTTGTTGTTTGTTTTTGTGGGGTTTTTTTGGGCTTTCTTCTTGACTATAATTATTTCATCAATATTAGGGGTGACCTCATTGTTGTCTACAATTACCTTAAGGGAGGCTGTAGCCAGGTGGGGGTTGGTCTCTTCTCCCAGGCAACTAGCAACAGAACAGGAGGACACAGTCTCAAGTTGTGGCAGGGGAAGTCTAGGTTGGATGTTAGGAGGAAGTTGTTGCCAGAGAGAGTGATTGGCATTGGAATGGGCTGCCCAGGGAGGTGGTGGAGTCACCATCCCTGGAGGTGTTCAAGAAAAGCCTGGATGAGGCACTTAGTGCTATGGTCTAGTTGAGTGGATAGGACTGTGTGCTAGGATGGACTGGATGATCTTGGAGGTCTCTTCCAATCTAGTTGATTCTATGATTCTATGATTTCAAAGTCTCTAAACCTTTAATATGCTGCTACTTAGTATATTACAAATGCTTTATGAATCATGAAAATTGGGCAAATGTTTTCCTAAAAATTGCAGTCAGATTGTCTCAAAATATTTTTTTCTGAGTGTTTAAGGTTTAAGATATCTTCCAAACTCTGTAAAACTCATAATGAGACCTTGAGAATGAACAACTTTCTGCCCTCCTTTGCATTGAATGTAAGGAAAGAGCTGGGGAACATGGTGACTCATATACACAGCTAATTAAATGTTGCCTGTGGTGTTCTATTATCTCATTCTCACATTGTTAAAAGGCTCTCTGGCATGATTTTCCTCTGGGCCATCAAGGGCTTTCCTTGTCAGAGCCTGAGCAAGTCTGCATGACTGTTTCTAATAGACAATTTGGATGAGGCACCTCTTTTGGATGCCAAAAGAGTTTAAGAGTACCAATGCACCATCTGGCCCCAGGGCCGAAGAACAGGTCCAGTCACTGTTTTGTTTGTTATTCAAGGTGACCAAAGTCAGTAGAAGTGTGGCCAGCAGGTTGAGGGAGGTGATTCTCTCCCTCTACTCTGCTCTACTGAGACCCCACCTGGAATACTGCATCCAGCTCTGGAACCCCTATTACAAGAGGGGTGTGGAGGTGCTGGAGTGTGTCCAGGGAAGTGCCATGAGGATGATCAGAGGGCTGACAGATAGAACCTCTTCTATGAGGACAGACTGAAAGAGCTGGGGCTCTTCAGTCTGGAGAAGAGGAGGCTCTAAGGTGACCTTCTTGTGCTCTTCCACTGTCTGAAGGGGGCTACAAAAAAGCTGGGGAGGGACTTTTTAGGATATCAGGGAGTGACAGAACTAGGGAGAATGGAGCAAAGCTGGAGGTGGGTAGGTTCAGACTGGATGTGAGGAGGACGTTGTTGAGCATGAGAGTGGTGAGAGCCTGGAATGAGTTGCCCAGGGAGGTGGTTGAGACCTCATTGCTGGAGGTGTTTGAGGTCAGGCTGGATGAGGCTGTGGCCAGCCTGCTCTGGGGTAGGGCGTCCCCCTGGCAGGGGGGTTGGAACTAGATGATCCTTGTGGTCCTTTCCAACCCTGACTATTTCTATGAGTCTATGATAGTGAGGAAGATATGTGAAAACGTATGTGAGAATCAAAGTATAAGAAAGAGCAGTAGACCTCTCAGAAAAATCTTGTCATTAAAAAAAAAGGAATGAAAAAAAAACTTACTGAGGAATGGAAAAAAAGATATTGCAAAGGGAATTTAGAGGTCACCAGGTTTAGATAAAATCAACAATGGCAAAAGTCAAGCCGAGTTAGAACTTGCAAATGAACTGACATCACAACAAGACAGTCAACAAGAGCAAGAAAAGTCATCCCACTTGCTTTCCTACCCACACTACACAATTAGGACAGAGGAAAGCTTAAAGGCAGTGTTGGCATAAAGCCAGCTATAAATCAAAGCATTGCTTTGTCTCTGTTATGATTGATGAAGATGACTAAATAACTATCCTAAAAGATAGTGGGAAACACTGCAGGCAAATCTAAAACGGAAATAAAACTCAATTTGGAGATTTTCATCCTAGAGGTTGAAAAAAAAAACCAAAAGTAAACCTTCTGCACATTGAATCTAGATCAAATACTGAGAATTTTTAATTAATTTATGAAGTCAGTAACTGTCCTTCTTGGCTAAAGAATGGGAATTGCAGTACCTACATTTAAGTAATGGAGAAAAGGTGACACTTGAGTACAGACTCCTTTATCTGATTTCAAGAGCAGGCAGCATTTGGACACAGAATCACAGAATCATAGAATCAACCAGGTTGGAAGGGACCTCCAAGATCATCCAGTCCATCCTAGCACCCAGCCCTATCCAGTCAACTAGACCATGGCACTAAGTGCCTCATCCAGTCTTGTCTTCAACACCTCCAGGGATGGTGACTCCACCCTGTCTCTGGGCGTGTTTAAAAGGACACTGCATGAGTCAGTGCCATGGTTTAGTTAATTAGAAGGTATTGGGTGATAGGTTGGACTTGATGATCTCACAGGTCTTTTCCAACCTGGTTAATTCTGTGATTTGGTGATTCTGTAATTTACAGAACTGTCCTTTATTATTACCTTCTGGCATTTTGTAAGAACTATCTGAAGCAGGTATCAAGCCTTTTTTCTGACTTGTCTGGGCTCCTTTCATGGTGCTTTGTTCATAACTGACAGAGGAAACTTACTCTTCTACTTCACACCTTCACAACTTGTTTTCCACAGTGGACATAAAGTATTTTAAGACAACAAGGAACTCAGAGAAGGTATTTTTCTAGAAACAATATTCCAGCTGAAGGAAGGGTGGGAAAATTACTTCACACCCACTGTAAATTAATTTGTGGTTCTGGGAAGAAGGCGAAGACATCTCTCTCCTACAGTTAAGTTGTCTGCAAGTAGGAGTCCTGAAGTTAACAACATTTTGTTTGCTGTTTCTGAGTGGAAGTTTTTTTTTATTCAAGACTAATATAAAGATGAAGTCTTGCACACATTTCTGATCTGTGAACATCACCTCTCTGGGAACAAAGCTATCTCTTCCCACATGGAAAGAAAAAAACTGTGTAACAGTATAACTTGTGCTCCATATCTATCTATTTATCTATCTATCTATCTATCTATCTATCTATCTATCTATCTATCTCTCTCTCTCTCTCTCTCTCTCTATCTTTCTATCTATTCATCTATCTATCTATCTATCTATCTATCTATATATCTATGTCTGTATAGATAGCTATAGAGCACGAGTTATATATATACATATATATACACACACACACACATACACACACACACATATATAAGTATATATATACACATATATGTACTTACATACTTATATATATACTTACATATAAAGCATATTACATGGCACATCTTAAACTGTATCTACTTAAAGCTAATTCAGCTTCAGATCAAAATGGATTTTGTAAAGTGGTCCATGTAAGTTTGAAGGACAGACCTCATTCCTCAGTCCTGCAGGGCAAGCCCTGAAGAGAACCTCCAGCAAGGGGCATTTTATCTTAGCATGAAGACAGAAATCAAGAGCGGAATAGCTTTCTGCTGGATGTGTTTTGGTATGTTGTTTGTTTTGATTAGATTTTTATTTACTATTTTTGAGAGTGTGATCATAGAATCATAAAATCAATCAGGTTGGAAGAGACCTCCAAGATCATCCAGTCCAACCTAGCACCCAGCCCTAGCCAGTCAACTAGACCATGGCACTAAGTGCCTCAGCCAGACTTTTCTTGAGCACCTCCAGGGATGGTGCCCCCACCACCTCCCTGGGCAGCTCATTCCAGTGCCAATCACTCTCTCTGAGAAGAACTTCCTCCTAACATCCAGCCTAGACTTTCCCCAGCACAACTTGAGACTGTGTCCCCTTGTTCTATTGCTGGTTGCCATTGTTTATGTCACTTTTGGATCAAATCCTTGATGGCATTTAAGTACTTGCTGAAAAGATTTTCCATTGCTCTCATTTCTAATTAAAAGTTATCAAATGCACTTTGTACCCAGGAGATTAGATCAGAGCCCTTCCATCCTATTTATAAC
Source organism: Pogoniulus pusillus (assembly GCF_015220805.1). Taxonomy (NCBI): domain Eukaryota; kingdom Metazoa; phylum Chordata; class Aves; order Piciformes; family Lybiidae; genus Pogoniulus; species Pogoniulus pusillus. The sequence continues at coordinate 27,983,801 of NC_087275.1, forward strand.
AAAACAAGCCAGTAATAAGTCCTTGAAACCCCTTCTAATCTATTATATAAATATTTACTTATCCAGTTTTAAAATGCTAATTATTTACCAGAGAGACCAGGGCAACTTCTACAAAGTTACTGTGGATGGAATGATAGTTTCTGAGGTTTATTTTTTAAGGATCATGTGCTTAATAGCTTGAAGCAGTTCCACTATAAGATGTTTAAATCTTTCTGGCAAATGAATATTTTGGTTGCTATCTTTTTACTGTATCTCATTTATCTACAATCCAAGCCGATTTTTTTCTCCTCCAGGCATCTAATGACTACATTCATTGCTAATTAACTATTGGCTTAGAAGTGTGTGTTCTGTGCTTTGAATTATTAGAAGAAATGCTGCTTTTCACCATAGAAGTGAGAATTGGTGAGACAACTCCACAGACATCAAGAATGACAGGGTGAAGATGCTCAAGATGCTGCAGCCTGTGATGAAGACCATGGTGAGGCAGGATGTCCCCCTGCAGGCTTTGGAGATCCATGGTGGAGCAGAAACCCTCTTGCAGCATGTGGAGCAGGTGAATGCCTGAAGGAAGCTGCAGGTGTGGGATTGCAAGAAGAAGAAATGTAAGAAAGAAAAACAATGAGCAGTGCAGAGTGCGAGCAGCCTTGGATGGGGCACTTAGTGCCATAGTCTAGTTGATTGGATAGGGCTGGGTGATAGGTTGGACTGGATCACTTCTTCCAAACTGGTTGATTCTATGATTCTCACTTTTGTATACCCAAACAAAGACACACTCAAGTTTGGAAGCAATTTTCCATAACAAGAATATCCTCTTACAAGTATTACAACGAGCGGGCTAGAAAAGGCAAAAACCATTTTCCCAGAAGACAAAAAAACCCAAACCCACAGTGTATTGCTAGTATATGAAATGTCCAAGTAGAGCATCTCATTAGTAGCTACATCCAGCTGTGTTGTGGAAGTTGACTTGAAGTCATCTCTTGCAGTAGGCAGTGTAGAGGTGGCTGACTGAGCACTGCATGGAGGATTTCAAATGATGTGGCTCAGCAGTGTTTTTCTCTCTCATCAATCTGGGGCCAGAAACTGGGACCAAGCAAATTCTGTTGGAGACAAGAAGGAGTTTATCATGTGGGCTGAGACATCAACCAGCATAGGAGGAATAGCTCTTTTTTTTGTTGTATCCTCTGTCATGGTGTAGAACTTCAGTGTCTTTTATACTTTTCATTCTGTCTAGTACATGTGGGTGCAGGATGATGCTTGCTGGAAAGGAAAATGCTTTTGCTTGCTGTTGGCATTGTATTCAGTGCTGCTAACAGAGAAGCCACAGACTATCCCCATATCAACTAGTTGGGCTGTGTTGCTTTTGACAGCTGTCTTCACCACAGTGAATACTAAATCTGATAGGCAACACCTAATTTCTCAAGAGAGAAAGTAAAGTGCCATATAAAGTAATCATAGAGGGCATGAGTCTTGTCCTAGCTATCTTTTCCTTTCTTTTTTTTCTTTCAGTTTATATTCCTCTGTAATATAAGCATGAAGAATATACTAAGTTGGCTAAGGTTCATCAGCATTCATAGTTTAGAGGAAGAGTTGTTTGATTTTTTTTGACATGCATCTTGAATTTAAAGAATGAACCCTGACCATAACTGGAAAACAAAGCATTTCAAAGATCTCTGACTAGTTTTCTGGAGCCTGTTTTTCAATCTCTAGACAATGCATTTAGACACCACATTTAAGTTACTCTTTTATCTCTTGTAGCCAGGTGGGGGTTGGTCTTTTCTCCCAGACAACCAGCAACAGAACAAGGGGACGTAGTCTTGAGTTGTGGCAGGGGAAGTCTAGGCTGGATGTTAGGAGGAAGTTCTTCTCAGAGAGAGTGATTGGCATTGGAATGGGCTGCCCAGGGAGGTGGTGGAGTCACCATCCCTGGAGGTGTTGAAGAAAAGTCTGGCTGAGGCACTTAGTGCCATGGTCTAGTTGACTGGCTAGGGCTGGGGGATAGGTTGGACTGGATGATCTTGGAGTCTGGTTGATTCTATGATTATTCTATGACTTTTATGCTGGGCATGAAAACCCAGCCAACCACCAGCCTGATTGCAGCGTGGGCTTCCACATGGGTCAGCCCATGTGCAGAAAGGTGCCTTTTGCTGGTCTCCCTTCAAGCCCACAGGGCAGGGTCAGGGGCAAGCAGTTTTTGTGCCTTCATCTCCCACTCAAATCCACAGCGGGGGGGAGAAATGTTTCAGCTGTTAAAGAGTTTTCCTATGATTTTTGTTTGTTTCTACAACTACCTGAAGGGAGGTTGTAGCCAGGTGGGGGTTGGGCTCTTCTCCCAGGGAACCAGCAATAGAACAAGGGGACACAGTCTCAAGTTGTGCCAGGGAAAGTACAGGCTGGATGTTAGGAGGAAGTTCTTCCCAGAGAGAGTGATTGGCATTGGAGTGGGCTGCCCAGGGAGGTGGTGGAGTCACTGTCCCTGGAGGTGTTCAAGCAAAGCCTGCCTGAGGTGCTTAGTGCCATGGTGTGGTTGACTGGCTAGGGCTGGGTGCTAGTTTGGACTGGATGATCTTGGAGGTCTCTTCCAACCTGATTGATTCTGTGATTCTGTGATTATTCTCAATGCTGCAACATCTGTTCTTACTTTTGGCATTTGCTTTCAATGAGTTTTGGAACTAACCTGTGTGTAACTCATGAGACTATTTCAGGTGGGAATGTGTTGCCCAGACATTTTGGAGAGATTCTGAAAAACTGAAACTGCAACTCTAGATCTATCTTGCATTGCAATGTCTCTTTTCCCTTATTTTCGGCATCAAGATAGTACCTGACTACGAGGGGGTTCTTTTTGTCATTCTTAGCAGGTGATTTAACAGAGAGTGATTTGCCATTGGAATAGGCTGCCCAGGGAGGTGGTGGAGTCATCATCCCTGGAGGTGTTCAGGAAAAGCCTGGCTGAGGCACTTAGTGCCATGGTCTAGTTGATTGGACAGAGCTAGGTGCTAGGTTGGCCTGGATGATCTTGGAGGTCCCTTCCAACCTGGTTGATTCTATGATTCTAAGACCTTGCATGTAGTCCTCTAGTTGAAATAAACCAGCTCTTTGCTTACAAACTACAGCTTTATTTGCACTTCAGTGGACAGCAGAAATACCTGACTATTTAACTTTAAGTATGTATTATTACTCCAAATGACACTCTGATCTTCCAAATGCAGTACTTAGCAATGAGGCTCATGAGTGTGTGGATAGTTGCATTTCATAGCTATGTTCCAGAACCTGTGTTTCAATTGCAGATCCCGCACTGAATTCCTAAGAAGGTAAACCTAATCCATAAAGGATGGATATTCTTTTTCATTACTTATCAAATTCAATTATCTATGCAAAATAAAGTTATATATACACATATATATGATATATACATATATATTTTTATATCTATATATAAAGTTATATATAGATACAAAAAAAACAGACCAAAATGCAAATAATAAAAGTACATCAGGAAAAATGCAAAGAGGAAATCTGTAGTCCTAAAAGAAAAGGGAAATCTAGAATCTAACTTACAAATTAAATTAAGTATAATAATAATTTGGTGATCCAAAAGACCCTTGAAAGCAGAGATGGTTCTCCAGGCTCAAGAAATTTGCTTCCAGTCTTTGAGTTCCAGTATGATGAAGGGTAGGGCTATGTGAGGACCAGAGCTTGTAGCAGAAGAAGAGACAAGAATGATTATGTGTATTTGCCTGAAAAAGAGCCATCATGAAAAGTAAAATTCCAGATAACCACTCTCTGTGAGGCCAGAAGCCTCCAAGAAAGCTTTCTTCAGTATTTAGAGCAGTACTGAAGCTTGGTGGAGGTTTTTTTTTGTCTCTTTGTCTTTATGGAATGATGCCTTAGAAAAGGAAAATCTAGAATCTAACTTACAAATAAAATTAAATATAATAATAATTTGGTGATCCAGAAGATCCTTGAAAGCAGAGATGGTTCTTCGTGCTCAAGAACTTTGCTTCCAGTTGTTGAGTTCTAGTACACTGAAGGGGAGGGCTGTGCAAGGACAAGAGCTCATAGCAGAAGAAGAGACAAGAATGATTAGGTGGTTTTGCCTAAAGAAGAGCCATCATGAAAAACAGAGTTCCAGATAACCACTCTCTGCGAGGTCAGGAGCCTCCAAGAAAGCCTTCCTCAGTATTTAGATCATCACTGCAGCTTGGTGGAGGTCTTGAGTGCTCTTCCAAGCAATCCTCCTGTTTACTTATTTTCCTTTGGGATGTTCTCTCTCTGCAAGCGTGCAGCCCTGTGTGGCTTCCCACTCTGTTTACATATACATGGTTTTGGGAAGGAATGCAACCAATTCACAAAGTTTCTACATTTGAACCTGCCTCAGTCATGAATCTAGGCATTGTAAGGCATGCAAAGTAATGCAGCAAATCATAGAGCGTTGTGCTCTTCATTTTTTAGTGCAGTAAATAATAGAGCATTGTGGTCTTAATTTTTTTAATGCAGTAAATCATAGAGCATTGTGTTCTTGTTTTTTTAATGCAGTAAATCACAGAGCATTGTGTTCTTGATTTTTAATGCAGTAAATCACAGAGCATTGTGTGCTTGATTTTTAATGCAGTAAATCACAGAGCATTGTGTGCTTGATTTTTAATGCAGTATATAATAGAGCATTGTGTGCTTGATTTTTTAATGCAGTAAATAATAGAGCATTGTGTGCTTGATTTTTTAATGCAGTAAATAATAGAGCATTGTGTTCTTGATTTTTAATGCAGTAAATCACAGAGCATTGTGTGCTTGATTTTTAATGCAGTAAATAATAGAGCATTGTGTTCTTGATTTTTAATGCAGTAAATAATAGAGCATTGTGTGCTTGATTTTTTAATGCAGTAAATAATAGAGCATCGTGTTCTTGATTTTTAATGCAGTAAATCATAGAGCATTGTGTTCTTGATTTTTAATGCAGTAAATAATAGAGCATTGTGTGCTTGATTTTTTAATGCAGTAAATAATAGAGCATCGTGTTCTTGATTTTTAATGCAGTAAATCATAGAGCATTGTGTTCTTGATTTTTAATGCAGTAAATCATAGAGCATTGTGTTCTTGATTTTTAATGCAGTAAATCATAGAGCATTGTGTTCTTGATTTTTAATGCAGTAAATCATAGAGCATTGTGTTCTTGATTTTTAATGCAGTAAATAATAGAGCATTGTGTGCTTGATTTTTAATGCAGCAAATCATAGAGCATTGTGTTCTTGATTTTTAATGCAGTAAATAATAGAGCATTGTGTGCTTGATTTTTAATGCAGTAATAGAGCATTGTGTTCTTGATTTTTAATGCAGTAAATAATAGAGCATTGTGTTCTTGATTTTTAATGCAGTAAATAATAGAGCATTGTGTTCTTGATTTTTAATGCAGTAAATAATAGAGCATTGTGTGCTTGATTTTTTAATGCAGTAAATAATAGAGCATCGTGTTCTTGATTTTTAATGCAGTAAATCATAGAGCATTGTGTTCTTGATTTTTAATGCAGTAAATAATAGAGCATTGTGTGCTTGATTTTTTAATGCAGTAAATAATAGAGCATCGTGTTCTTGATTTTTAATGCAGTAAATCATAGAGCATTGTGTTCTTGATTTTTAATGCAGTAAATCATAGAGCATTGTGTTCTTGATTTTTAATGCAGTAAATCATAGAGCATTGTGTTCTTGATTTTTAATGCAGTAAATAATAGAGCATTGTGTGCTTGATTTTTAATGCAGCAAATCATAGAGCATTGTGTTCTTGATTTTTAATGCAGTAAATAATAGAGCATTGTGTGCTTGATTTTTAATGCAGTAATAGAGCATTGTGTTCTTGATTTTTAATGCAGTAAATAATAGAGCATTGTGTTCTTGATTTTTAATGCAGTAAATAATAGAGCATTGTGTTCTTGATTTTTAATGCAGTAAATAATAGAGCATTGTGTTCTTGATTTTTAATGCAGCAAATCATAGAGCATTGTGTTCTTGATTTTTAATGCAGTAAATAATAGAGCATTGTGTTCTTGATTTTTAATGCAGTAAATCATAGAGCATTGTGTTCTTGATTTTTAATGCAGTAAACAATAGAGCATTGTGTGCTTGATTTTTAATGCAGTAATAGAGCATTGTGTTCTTGATTTTTAATGCAGTAAATAATAGAGCATTGTGTTCTTGATTTTTAATGCAGTAATAGAGCATTGTGTTCTTGATTTTATAATGCAGCAAATAATAGAACATTGGGTTCTTGATTTTATAATGCAGCAAATCATAGAGCATTGTGTTCTTGATTTTATAATGCAGCAAATCATAGAGCATTGTGTTCTTGATTTTATAATGCAGCAAATCATAGAGCATTGTGTTCTTGATTTTTTAATGCAGTAAATAATAGAGCATTGTGTTCTTGATTGTTTAATGCAGTAAATAATAGAGCATTGTGTTCTTGATTTTTATAATGCAGCAAATCATAGAGCATTGTGTTCTTGACTGTTTAATGCAGCAAATCATAGAGCATTTTGTTCTTGATTTTTTAGTGCAGTAGTAGAGCATTGTGTTCTTGATTGTTTAATGCAGCAAATCACAGAGCATTTTGTTCTTGAATTTTTAGTGCAGTAATAGGGCATTGTGTTCTTGACTGTTTAATGCAGCAAAACATAGAGCATTGTGTTCTTGATTTTTTTTAATGCAGTAAGTAATGGAGCATTTTGTTCTTGATTTTTTGATGCAGTAAATAGCTGAGCATTATCTTCTTGCTTTTTTAATGCAGTAAATCATAGAGCATTGTGTTCTTGATTCTTTTTTATTAATATCTGTTTAATAGCAATTTTTTTTCTTTTAAAAAAAGTAACCAAATATACATTTTTAAAGTCTATTTACAGTGGATATCATATTTCTGTGCACTTAACATGCTGGTAGGTGAGTAATTATAACTCTTACAACGTTAAATAGAATGCTAAATGCATTTCCTGCCCCATAGCAGGCCAAGGAATTGTGTTGCTACTGGTGAAACCATGTTCATTTTAATCAGGTGACCTTGCTGATATTTTGTATAGCAAAGAGAAAAATCTCATGAGAAGTAGATGCAGCAGACAGCCTCAAAGCCCCAAAAGGTGACTGGCTGTAGAAACGATATGTTGCAATATAGGTTGCCTTGACGCCAGACTCTGTTCTGCAGGTGCAAAATACAGTGATTATATTAATAATATACTTAATTGTGAGCTGCTGTAAATAAACCAGTCCAGTTGCCATGTCTCAAAAGTATTGTGATAGTCATGAGTTACATATACACAGAGTGATCTATGGCCTGAGCCTCTGGAGCAAGAAGATCTGTAGCTTTTTTTGCCAACTGAAGCTCCAGTTATAGCATATGGGCAGCCTCTTTAAGAGCTGCTGTGCTCTGGTACCTGTCTCTTATTGCAAGGCCCCAAATTCTTCTGTCACAGAGGTTCAAATTTGGAGCAGTTCCCCTTGAATCTGAGGGGTTACAGAACTTAAAAAACAAACAAACAAGCAAATAAAATGAAAGAGTGGAAACAAAGTGTTTCTTGCATCTTTCAGGTTGCTGAGGGGGTTGAGAGTCTTGGTAGGAAAGCCAAAAAGGTGATTACAGTTCACATAGAATCATAAAATCAACCAGGTTGGAAGAGACCCTCCAAGATCATCCAGTCCAACCTAGCCCTAGCCAGTCAACTAGACCATGGCACTAAGTGCCTCAGCCAGCCTTTTCTTGAACACCTCCAGGGACAGCAACTCCACCACCTCCCTGGGCAGCCCATTCCAACGCCAATCACTTTGTCTGCCAACAACTTCCTCCTAACATGCAGCCTAGACCTCCCCTGGCACAACTTGAGTCTGTGTCCCCTTGTTCCATTGCTGGTTGTCTGGGAGAAGAGGCCAACCCCCACCTGGCTAAATATTGGATAGTTACACTCCTGATTTATGCCACAGCAGTTGAGAAGAGAACCACAGAGTTTACAGTCTGTTCAGAAAACCAAGGATGAAATTTGCCCCTACCCCAGACGTGATGCCATATTCAACACACTTACAAAGAGAAAAGCATTCATCCAGGTTTTCAGTAGTGCCCTTTTGGCAACTGTCTTCTTAGATCTCATTTGTGCAATGGCAACGCTGTGGTGATTCGAGCTACTTCTGTTTCACTACAGCTGCCTGCCTCGCTCAGGGTCTTCCCCTCTGCTCACACACACCACACAGACTGCTAAAGAAATATGATTTACTACCATGTTACTCAATTCCCCTGTCACTCTGTGGTTCCAGTGGATCTAAACACTCATAATCCTTGAGCAAGGCAATAGTAAATCAAACATGTATGCATGCACACACACATACAAAATCTTTCCCTCGGAGAGTTTGGAGACTACTACTTGCTTTACTATGAGTACATTCATAACCTTTCATGTTTTTAAGGTGAAGAATATGCATGAATATATCTTAATGATATATCTTTAAGAAGTAAAGCAACAACAAAAGCAAATATTAGTGGAGTGATATTTACTGTTAAGCAAAGGGTAGGGTTGTCAGCTAGTGTAAGCTAGAGCAGCTCCATTGCCTCTAGTAGAATCATAGAATCATAGAATCATAGAATCAACCAGGTTGGAAGAGACCTCCAAGATCATCCAGGCCAACCTAGCACCCAGCCCTATCCAATCAACCAGACCATGGCACTAAGTGCCTCATCCAGGCTTTTCTTGAAGACCCCCAGGGACGGTGCCTCCACCACCTCCCTGGGCAGCCCATTCCAATGGGAAATCACTCTCTCTGGGAAGAACTTCTTCCTAATATCCAGCCCATACCTACCCTGGCACAACTTGAGACTGTGTCCCCTTGTTCTATTGCTGGTTGCCTGGGAGAAGAGGCCATCCCCCATCTGGCTACAATGCCCCTTCAGGTAGTTGTAGACAGTAATAAGATCACCCCTGAGCCTCCTCTTCTCCAGGCTAAACACCCCCAGCTCCCTCAACCTCTCCTCATAGGATTTGTGCTCCAGGCCCCTCACCAGCTTTGTTGCCCTTCTCTGGACATGTTCCAGCACCTCAACATCCTTCTTGAATTGAGGGGCCCAGAACTGGACACAGTACTCAAGGTGTGGCCTGACCAGTGCTGAGTACAGGGGCAGAATAACCTCCCTTGTCCTGCTGGCTGGTAGAGCCGTGCCAGTTTATCCTATGTGTATGCTCTGTCCCAGGACATCCTGAAAGTCAAATCACTGAATTGCAATCTTTAAAGCTTCCCCTATCATGCTGTTAAATTGCAATTGCTGTTAGCAGCTCTGTTTTGGTGGTGTGGTCTTTTTTTTTTAACAAAAAAGATTTGCATACGCAAATTATTCACATTGCTTTATTTGTCCTTTGTCAGTTCAGCAAAACAAAACAAAAGGGAAAAAAGAGAGAAAGAAAGAAAAAAATTCAAGTTGTCATAACCTTGCATTCAGCCAGTGAAAGAGTCATCCTGAAAGGAGAACATTGTTCACAAACCCCCTGTTGATTTCTCTCTAAGATTTGCACGTCATAAAGCAAGTAGAGTTTTGTTCCTTTGGGGTTTCCCTTTTGGGTTAAAACCTTCTTCAGATATCATTATACAAAAATATTCATATGCAGCTAATAAAGATTTATTTTATATATATATATATTTTTTTTTTTTAAACATCCAACTTTTTTTAAACCTAAAACAAAGTCACACCAAAAGTTTGTTGGTTCATTTTTTTTTTTTGTTTGGGTTTTTTTTTTTTTTTTTGTGTGTGTGTTTTTCTAGTCTAGACAAAGTACACTTTGTGCTTTAACAAACCTATGGCATCATGTGCTCTTTACAAGTGAATATGCTCGTGTGTCACTTAATCAACGCAGAACTTGCCTACTACTGGTGGATTTTATTTCCCTTCATCCTCTTCCTGTGTTATTTGTGTTCATATATGCATGTGGAAAAGTTAAGGCAAGTGCAATCAGAGTTACAAAAGATCACTGGTTCTATTGCTAAGGTGTGCAGCATTCATATTGGGTGAGCGATGTCTTTGCTCCTGTAAGAATGGTGGCAGTCCAAACCAACCTGTTTCCTATGTTCTCATAGTTACAATAAGCTGTTCAGTTTTACAGACATGGCCTGGTGAATTTTCCAAGGAGTTAGGATAACATAAAACATAGTCTTCATTAAAGTAACACACACTGGAAGTAGGAAACATTTTGCTCATGACTCTCTTGCTTCTTAACAATGTCTATAGTACCACTATAGGATCACAGATGTCAGGGGTTGGAAGTGACCCAAAGAGATCATGGAGTCCAACCCCCCTGCCAGAGCAGGAACACACAGTCTAACCCAGGTCACACAAGAACACATCCAGACAGGTCTTGGAAGTCTCCAGAGAAGGAGAAAAAAGCTGCTTTCAGCTATGACCCACCTCACTTTTATTTTATGTATATATATATATATATATACACACATATATTAATAAATATAAGGTAATCTCTCTTTAGGTAAAATATTTAATACGTGGTAGGCATAAATACAGGCTGATGTATCTCTGCTTAAATTTAGTGCTTCTGTTTGAACTTTTGTGTCTTTTGAACAAAGTGTCTGAAGGCAGAGGCATATTTTCTGGGTTCCAGTCATAGAATCATAGAATCATAGAATCAACCAGGTTGGAAGAGACCTCCAAGATCATCCAGTCCAACCTAGCACCCAGCCCTATCCAATCAACCAGACCATGGCACTAAGTGCCTCATCCAGGCTTTTCTTGAAGACCCCCAGGGACGGTGCCTCCACCACCTCCCTGGGCAGCCCATTCCAATGGGAAATCACTCTCTCTGTGAAGAACTTCTTCCTAATATCCAGCCTATACCTCCCCTGGCACAACTTGAGACTATGTCTCCTTGTTCTATTGCTGGTTGCCTGGGAGAAGAGGCCACCCCCCACCTGGCTACAATGCCCCTTCAGGTAGTTGTAGACAGTAATAAGATCACCCCTGAGCCTCCTCTTCTCCAGGCTAAACAGGCCCAGCTCCCTCAACCTCTCCTCATAGGGTTTGTGTTCCAGGCCCCTCACCAGCTTTGTTGCCCTTCTCTGGACATGTTCCAGCACCTCAACATCTCTCTTGAATTGAGGGGCCCAGAACTGGACACAGTCACACCTGTAGCCTTAAAGAAAGGCTTGAAAAGAGAGCATGTGATAATCTGTGACACGTATGGTGTTAGCAGTGAACACTTGGAAAAGACAATGATGCTGAATCTTCAATTAAACCACAGAATAACCACAAATTCTGAACTTGATTCTGCTCTACTTCGCTAGTTTGGGGTTTTTTTTTTCACCACTTCTGCACAACATCAGTTCTGCTGAGTGGAGTAAAAATCAGTTTGGACTTTTACCAACCATTGAATACAATAAGAAGGCTCCCAAAGCCTAGCATGACACTTACTTTTTCATTCCCTCAGAGGAAACTATTTTGAAGTTGGTGAATATACATTTATATGGCTAATATGTGTGCATGTATCCAATTGGAGCTACAGAGCACTTCAGCTGTGGTTGTTCCCAGGATTACAGAATCACAGAATCTCTTGGAAAAGACCTTCAAGCTCCTCGAGTCCAATCATTGGTTTCACACTGACAAGTCCTTGGCTAAACCAAATCCCTCAGCACAACATCTAATCACTATGGATCCCTGTGCTTGGAAAGGACCACCAGGATCAGCCAGTCCAACCTTCAGCCCAGCATCTTTAATCACCAGACCATAACCTCAAGCACCACATCCACTCTGCTTTTAAACACCTCCAGGCATGGTGACTCCACCACCTCCCTGGGCAGCCTGTTCCAGTGCCTGACCACCTGCTCAGGAAAGAACTTCCTCCCAACATCCAACCTAAACCTCCCCTGCTGCAACTTGAGGCCATTTCCTCTTGTCCTATTATTAGTAATTTAGGAGAAGAGACCAGCTCCAGCCTCACTACAACCTCCTTTTAGGTAGTTGTAGAGGGCAATAAGATTCCCTCTCAGCCTCCTCTTCTCCAGACTAAACAACCTCAGCTCCCTCAGCTGCTCCTCATAGGTCATGTTTGCAGACCTCTCACCAGCCTCGTTGCCCTTCTCTACACCAGCACCTCAATGTCCCTCCTATACTGTGGTGACCAAAACTGGACACAGTACTGGAGGTATGGTCTCACCAGTGCTGATTACAGAAGTCCAGCTGAGAGCTTTATTAACAAAGTGCTTTACTGACATGTTTACCCAGCTATTAACTTTGAACAACATGCACTGTTCCTACTTGACTTTATGTTGTGCACTCTGCTTCTGGACAGCCAGCTCCTCCTTAAGCTGAGCAAAGCAATGGAATGCAATTAAATGAACTAAATCTCCTAAACAAAGAGTGGCTGGTAAAAAGCTGCTGCAGTTGGTGTTAGAATCAAACAACTCTCAACAGGCTTTTCATAGAATCATAGAATCAACCAGGTTGGAAGAGACCTCCAAGATCATCCAGTCCAACCTAGCACCCAGCCCTATCCAGTCAACTAGACCATGGCACTAAGTGCCTCATCCAGGCTTTTCTTGAAGACCTCCAGGGACGGTGCCTCCACCACCTCCCTGGGCAGGTGAGAGCCTGGAATGGGTTGCCAAGGGAGATGGTTGAGGCCCCATCCCTGAAGGTGTTTAAGGCCAGGCTGGATGAGGCTGTGGGGAGCCTGCTCTACGGTAGGCTGTCTCTCCCTATGTCAAAGGGATTGCAACTAGATGATCCTTGTGATCCCTTCCAACTCTGACTGATTCTATGACTATGATTCTATGATTCTACTTTATGTTCAGATAGATCTTTTTTTGTTTGTTTATTTGACTACATTTTCAGAGTTTTGTAAAAGAGATGTGATGGTTTTTTTTGGTCTCCTCCTGTTGCAACTGGGCACATGTTCATTTTTACAAAGATATTTTTGGTCACTCTGTTTTCTCATCTGCTGCAGATCTGTGCAATATGCTAGTGAAAATATTTAGCTAGGAAGTGGTGCATATGCTTAGATTTCTCTGTTATGAATATGGCACTAGGAACTGCACAGACTTAATAGTGTGCTGTTATTGCAAATGTCATGCCTGACTCAAAATTGTGAGTTACAGCAGTGGATATTCAGGTATAATGTTGGGAGGATAATTCTGTGCCACTGTAAGAACTAAGATGAATGTTTTGTTCTTCTTGCAGTATGCTCAACTACCTGTGATGGCTGCTCCACCATTGCACAGCACTGGGCAGCTGCCTTTATTAGCTGCTGCAGAGGTATACATTAAAAACACTCAACAAATATGCAAAACTTTATGATGAACTCAAGATGTTACATTAAGTTGTTTCTGGGTTTGATGAGTAATATGATAATAAAATATTCCTAGATCATATTTTTATAGGACATATAAAGTTATAACCTGTGACTATCTAGGGCAGCAGGACAGGAACAGGTATAGGAAGAATCACAGAATCACAGAATTAACCAGACTGGAAAAGACCTCCAAGATCATCAAGTCCAACCTATCACCTTCTAATAAACTAATCTATGGCATAAGTGCCTCATTCAGCCTCCTCTTAAACACCTCCAGGTGTGCATTCTAGTCAACTCTTTGAAACAATGAATGATTACATTGTAGATTTCCACCCATTTATCCTGACTTTAAAATGTCTGATTTCATTTTATAAATTTAAGGAAACCTTAGCAAGCTGACAGATGGCAATCAGAAGGCCAAAAGGAGAAGGGAACCTCAGGTTCCTCACAAAACCCTCATCACTCAGTGAACATGTGGCATCAAAGTCACTATGTTAAAGACTCATGTGTTAAGGCATCTGAAAACACAATTTACCCACCCAAAACTTCCTTCTTGGAGTGTCTATGGCATGGAGAACTGATTGAAATGGGTGCTAAGGAAATCTAGCAGCTCTTTGAGAAACAGCAATGTGCACAGATAAAGACTTTCAGTCTAGTTCATGACTACTTTACTGCAGTCCTCTGGAGCTCAATTCTATTCTTTCTAATGTGACTGTGGTATCACTATACTAATGTAATGCAAAAGTGTGCCAGTCCTTATGTCTCTTTCCTTATGAAACCAAAATAAAACAGAGGGAAAAAAATTCCACCATCAGAAACACCCCAACCAACCAAGAAGGAAAAATAAAACCCAAAGCAACAACAGAAAATAATAATAATAATAATAATAAAAATAGGAAATGTTAAAAGGAATAAAAATATCCCTGAAAATTCTATGCATGAGCAGTTCAGTCTGACTCCAACTTAGAATCATAGAATCATAGAATCAGTCAGGGTTGGAAGGGACCACAAGGATCATCTAGTTCCAACTCCCCTGCCATGGGCAGGGACCTAGAACAGGCTGGCCACAGTCTCATCCAGCCTGGCCTTAAACATCTCCAGGGATGGGGCCTCAACCCCCTCCCTGGGCAACCCATTCCAGCCTCTCACCACTCTCACACTGAAGAACTTCCTCCTCATGTCCAGCCTGAATCTCCCCACCTCCATCTTTTCTCCATTCCCCCTAGTCCTGTCACTCCCTGATATCCTAATAAGTCCCTCCCCAGCTTCTTATGCTCTAGACTGCTCTTTGCCAAGATTTTGGAAGAAGCATAGGGGTAATGTGCCCAAGACAATTGAATGAGGAATTTTTCTGCAACCCTCCCTAAGGGACAGCTTGACAAGTGGTTTTTACACAGAATTTTTGCTGCTGTTTCTCACTCTAACAGCGAAAAAAAATGTGTAGCAATGCCATTTGCTGTACAGCATTGAGAGCTATTCACAATCTCTTTTGTTTAGAAGAGTGAAAAAGTGGCTGGAAATAATAGGAGAGGAACCAGAGTGACATTAATTATTATTTACAAGGATAGGAACTCAGGCAGATATTCCTATGGTTCTATGCTTTCATCTAGAAAATAACAAACCAAAGCAAATGAACAAACAAACCCCAGAAACATTTCTCACTTCATAGAATCATAGAATCAGGGTTGGAAGGGACCACAAGGATCATCGAGTTCCAACCCCCCTGCCAATACCCTACCCTAGGTCAGGATCACTTCTAACAAAGTCTCCTACAGGCAAAGGATGTCTGTAATCTCCTCTGGCAGCAGGACTAGATGAGTGCTGATCATCTACCACCCACCTGGTCATGACAGGACCAGGAAACACTTTTGCCGTACTACCCAAACTCACTTCACCACAACCTGCATATCTATATCACAAGGTCACCTAGCAACGACCTGGTTCCAGATCTGTCCCCTTGCAGCACATGGAAAACATCCTGTGAAGAAGCTCAGGATTTTGAGACTTCCTTGGCTTTTTATGAGAGTGCTGTTTACATTATTTTGGTCCAGGGTTCTATGAAAGCTTTTTTCTCCCCTTGTGTACAATTATTTTAAAAAGCTCTGACAATTCCAAGCACAAATCAATGAGAGACTTTGCTGCATTATAGAAGCGATATCTGAAGGGTGATTGCAACCAGGAGGAGGTTGCTCTCTTCTCTCAGGTGGCCAGCACCAGAACAAGAGGACACAGCCTCAAGCTACGCCAGGGGGAAATTTAGGCTTGAGGTGAGGAGAAAGTTCTTCACTGAGAGAGTCATTGGACACTGGAATGGGCTGCCCGGGGAGGTGGTGGAGTCGCCGTCCCTGGGGCTGTTCAAGGCAGGATTGGACGTGGCACTTGGTGCCATGGTCTAGCCTTGAGCTCTGTGGTAAAGAGTTGGACTTGATGATCTGTGAGGTCTCTTCCAACCCTGGTGATACTGTGATACTGTGATACTGTGATTTCAAGTTAAAATGCCTAAGTATAGGCACGATAATATATGAAGTACTTTGGGTGATTTGAGAGTGGCCACTGCAACAATTCCCCTCCCTAGATATAACATATTTTGTAGATCCATGTCTTTTGCTAAGGTAGAAGAAATAAGTGGGTGATCTTAAATAAGAAGCCTGATGTCACCAAACTGTTTTGCTAATATAGATGTAGAGACAACTGTGTCACACTTTTCCTCTCTGCTTTGCCTTTATGTAATTGTCCCATTTGAAGTTGCCTGGGTTTTAAGAAGGCAGATGTAGAGAGTTCTAATGTGATGCTGAAGGTACACAAATAGTACTAATTGTTTAATTTCTCTACTGAAAACTGAAGAACTTAATTAGGGCTTCAGTGAGCTGTTCACTAGAGAATATTAACTCTGCAAAAGAACATCTTCTAAGGCTGTCAATACATTTATGCTTGTGTTTTAAACTTACATGGAAAAGAGAAACTTTAAAACAACAACAACAAATGAAAGAAAATCTCTCTGTGATTTATTTGTCATGCAAAGAATGAAGAGAAAAATGTAAACTCACTTCTCACAGAGCTTCCTACAGAACAGCAGGAGGAAACAAGCTTCCCTGAATGAAAAAAAAAGATCCCTTTAACTTCAAAACCAGGTTGTTGTGATTCTTCCTTTCTTCCTTTCTTCCTTTCTTTCTTTCTTTCTTTCTTTCTTTCTTTCTTTCTTTCTTTCTTTCTTTCTTTCTTTCTTTCTTTCTTTCTTTCTTTCTTTCTTTCTTTCTTTCTTTCTTTCTTTCTTTCTTTCTTTCTTTCTTTCTTTCTTTCTTTCTTTCTTTCTTTCTTTCTTTCTTTCTTTCTTTCTTTTTCTTTCTTTCTTTTTCTTTCTTTCTTTTTCTTTCTTTCTTTTTCTTCCTTCCTTCCTGCCTTCCTTCCTGCCTTCCTTCCTGCCTTCCTTGCCTTCCTTGCCTTCCTTTCCTTCCTTTCCTTCCTTTCCTTCCTTCCTTTCCTTCCTTTCTTTCTGTTTTCAAGTGTGTGTGCAAACCCTGCAGATTAAAGGCAGTCGCATGGGTGAAAATATTTTGAGCCCCTGACTGGCCTTTAAAAGATTTTCTTCTTACTTTGCAGGAGGAATTTCACCCCAGGACAGTGTCAGGATGCTGCTCCACATGAGCACTCTACAAGGATGTGAAAAATAGTGTGTGAGCTGAGAACTAAAATAAACGGTTTTTACAAATCAAAGCTTTGCTCCTCTAAGTGTCTTCTCAGGGAAGAAGACATCTACTTATGTTAAACATCTCTGCAAAGACTTTTATGCTTGTGCTTTTAATACAGCCTGCAGGGTGCATGGAGACAAGAAGTCTGGATGGGATGGAAGCTGATGTGAGGGAGCTCAGGTGCAGCTCCAGCTGATTGAGATGGCAATTTCCTGTCGTTATCATTGAGTGGACTGCACACTAACCCAGTAAGCTAACCTCTTCTTGTGCTCAGCGCTGGCTCTTTGCAGATTGAACAGATGGGAACCACTGTCAGCTCTTTCTACTCTTCTAGCTGCTTTGCAATAGAGTATCTATGCTTAGCAAGCTGACAGCCTTCACACTGTTAGTAACATCAAGACTTACTGCACACCTTCGCTGTGTGTTGCCTACAGTGGGTGTAGAGTGATGATGTATTGAGCCTATATCTCCTTCTGCACCAACTTCACACAGGTGTTACTAAAGATGATGGTAAAAGAGCCTTGTGCTCTCCCTCTCCCACAGGCTCTTCCCAGTGCAGAGCACCTCATTTGCAGCCATACAGTGCAGTTCCTCACTCTACTCTGTCCCACACTTCTGGGTATTTGTGGGCACAGTAAGTATTAATTTCTCCTGAATGATTATGTATTTATGAGAAGGGCAGAGAAAGAGCTAATAGTTGATAAACTGGGAAAGGTAAGGTTGAAAAGCACATCCATTTTGTTCTTGGAGTCATTTGTATGCTCAATCTATCAACACCCTGACAGTTAAGAGAGATGTCCTTATTAAAGATATTAAGAATATATAGTTCTCATTCTTAGCTCTCAAACGTTGCCTCAAATTGTTTTCCCAGCAAAGATGTTTGTACTTTCTGTAAGCTCAGTGCTAGATAAAGGTTGCCTATTTTAATAAACACTTAGATTTCAGGAACCATGTTATTCTTGGTTATTACTCTTAAAAGAGAAAGATTTAAAATGGCTGTAAAATGTTTCTGAAATTCCCTTATTTAGGGTATTGGATATTTAATGTAAGAATGCTCTTAACCCAGCTGGATGCATTCCTGTGTGATCTGGTCTAGGTGATCCTGCTCTGGCAGGTGGGTTGGACTGGATGATCTTTTCAGGTCCCTTCCAGCTTCCTGACATTCTATGAATCTATGATTAAGCCTTTGGAGTGAAGTTGGTTGCAATAACAAACAGAACATTTTCCTTCCTTCAACAGCTCTTAATCTCAATATATTAATGTTTTATCCCAACATACTAATATTTTAGTAATCTGAGCAGCTTCAGAACTTATAAATACATTGCAAAACAAAAAAGAAAGGTATGGGGCCTGACTTTGTAATTTCTGCTCTGTCTACTTGATGATGCTGTAGGCTCTTGAATCCCACCCACAAGGCATACTAGTTCTGAGCAAAGGTCAAACTTTCATAGAATCAACCAGGTTGGAAGAGACCTCCAAGATCATCCACTCCAACCTAGCACCCAGCCCTGTCCAATCAACCAGACCATGGCGCTAAGTGCCTCAGCCAGGCTTTTCTTGAACTCCTCCAGGGACGGTGACTCCACCACCTCCCTGGGCAGCCCACTCCAATGCCAATCACTCTCTCTGGGAAGAACTTCCTCCTAACATCCAGCCTGTACTTCCTCTGGCACAACTTGAGACTGTGTCCCCTTGTTCTATTGCTGGTTGTCTGGGAGAAGAGACCAACCCCCACCTGGCTACAACCTCCCTTCAGGTAGTTGTAGAAACAAACAAAAACCATAGGAAAACTCTTTAACAGCTGAAACATTTCTAGTTGTTTTGCTCCCCAGGGCAACAGCTTCAAGTTCTGGAGCACAAACTCAAGGCCAGCTGGAGAAGTGTGATGCTGCTAACATGTCTTCTTGCAGGGTATAACCAACGCTCACGAGAAATAGCCCAGAAAAAATACATCACAAATGTCAGCTTGGTATCCATGTTAAATTCAGTGACTCTCAAAGGAAGGACACAATGTGCTCTCCAACCTCCACTCAGGAGGCTATTTAGGAAGGGAAGAGTGAGGTTTACAGAGGAAAAAATGCAGAAGTACTTGCAGCATTTATTATGCAAGGAGGCTCATTACGAAATTGATGCCAGTCATATCAATTTCTTACTCAGCTGAGAAATAGGCTAAAAAAAAAGTGTTCTAATAACAGTAAATCAAATAAGGGGTGGGTGTGAAGGAATATAGTTACTTTGGATAATAACCTAAGCTGTTCCAGAGATATTTTTAAATCAGTGACAGATTTCTGCCATCCTTTCTATCACAACAATAGAAGATGCACCGAAAACTCTGTGCCAGACTAGTTACAGCTGCAAAATCATTCAGAAGTGTATTCATAGAATCATAGAATCAACCAGGTTGGATGAGACCTCCAAGATCATCCAGGCCAACCTAGCACCCAGCCCTAGCCAGTCAACTAGACCATGGCACCAAGTGCCTCATCCAGGCTTTTCTTGTACACCTCCAGGGACAGTGACTCCACCACCCCCCTGGGCAGCCCAGCCCATTCCAATAGCAAATCACTCTCTCTGTGAAGAACTTCCTCCTAATTAGACATATAGAGATACATCTCTATATTAGACATCTAGAGATATATATCTATATTAGACATAAAGAGATGTATCTGTGCTGTGCGGATAGGCCCCTAAAAAAGCAGTTGCTTGGTGTAGGTCAGCCACAGTACAAAGCTTTGCATGATAAAAAAAAATGACACAGTCAGTTAAAAAAAAGATGTGGGTATTTGGACTTCTTCACTGGCAGTTATCCTATTTTTCACCTTACTTTAATTCTGCATTACTCCCCCACCCCGCTCCATTTTGGATTTTAATTAAATTCTCCTAATTTTTATATTCTTTTTCTTCTTTCTTATTTTTTAGTTTGTTTTTTTTCTTTTCAGTTCAAGAATGAAAGAAGCCTGCTTACCAGACCAGTTTCCCCCAAATCTCGCTGCTGTATCTATAATTTAAATGCATCATTAATGCACAAGATCCAAGGAAAACTTAGTGAATTTTAATCAGGCGGGTATAACAAGCTTTCCAATTATTTTGAAGTTGATTATCACCCATTATGCAACACACACATGCTTTTCCCAGCTGTGTAGTAATAGGAAACTCCTAGTCTGCATCTAAGCCTAACAGTTATTTAGCTCTGGACCAGATCGTATTGGAAACGTTTGATGTCGGCTGCCAGGTGAAAACTGTAGCCCTACTAAAATGCAGGAGACATTTCACTGCTGCTCTCCTTACAGCCAAGATTTCAGCTCGTCATAGACTGCAAATATGAATTCCTTTCCTCTTTGCTTTTCCAATTTTCTTCTCCCACACACATCAATCTTGCACTCATTCACCTTTATTAGATTTACTCTCAAATCGTACCGCTGCAACTGAGAACAGAATCGGACCCAGAAATGAACTTTGTCTTCACAATTATTTAGCTGAATACTGCACTTTGTCTTCACAATTATTAGCTGAGTACTGTACAGAGTCCTTCACATCTGTGCAGCTCATATGTACTGTCCAAATAACCTATATACTGAATTTCCACAGGTTGTGCAACGGAGTCCTTTAGCTTTATAGGACTGCCCTGATTAGAGAGAGCCTTATAGAAACAAAGCACCACACTTGGGTAATTCACGTGCATAGAATCCACATACAGGCAGTAAGTTAGTGACTGGTCAGAATAAGTTTGTCTGATCATCCCACTCTGCAGTTTTTAAAGTGCTGTTTGCTTATGGCTAAACCTTATGTGTGGCTATTGCATGCACAGTTCCCGCTGTGTCGTCAAAAACTGGAACCCCTTTGCCAAAAGCAAAGCAAAGCAAACAAAAGAAAGAGGATGAAACCTAAGCACTAGGGCAAGGACAAGTTCAATTTTTTTTTTCTTTTCCATTTTATTTTGTGTTCCAACAGAACTTCTGTCAAACATAGACCATGTGAAGACGCAACAGTTTCCTTCACTCTTCCCCACACAGAGCTGTTCGTCGAGGAGGAATACTAAGGAGGAATGTTTCTAAAGCCACAGACAGCTTCTCTGTTTATTTCAGGTACTGTTCTGTGATTTGTTTCCTTTTTTTTTTCAATTGTTTTGTGTTTTTTTTTTTTTACTTTTTCTTTTGTTTAATATTATGACAAAACATTCTAAGAAAATTGGTTTTGTTTTTAAGTAGTATGAATATCAAATAGTATCCATCAATCCCTGAATCATGCTATTCAAAGTGCTTTAAATCTACACTAAAAATAGAACAACAGAAAATGACTCCCCGTGTGGCTAAGGGAACATCTACTGATCAGCTAAATGTGACTGTGGTCAGAGAGTTACATCCTACACTTACTCCACATCCCAGTCTTTACCACGGGGAACGTAAAGGCGGGGGAGAAAGGGGTAAAAACAATGCATTGCTTTCAGAGGATCCTTGGGTATTTGGCATCCGGTTGAATGAAGGAAATGCCTTTAGTGCCTGACAGGTGTCTCTACAAACAAATAAATAACTGCTTCCTTATGCTATGAAAATAACCAAATGTGCAAAGCTCTTAACATTTTATCTGGCCTGGCAGCTCCATTTCCGTTTTGCAGATGTTTGGCACTTGTCCAGAGGGAGACACCGTAATAAGGAACAGAGTGTAGAAAAGAACTTGAGCAAACTGTCAGAGAAATAAGCAATTTTTAAGCAAATAAAAATCAGTGCCCATCCCATCAGCTCGTTGTGTAGCTACCGAGCTCCACCAGCGTATTGTGCAGATACCGACATTTCTCGACTTTCACATCATGAACATAGTCATTTCCACCCACAATGTCAGCTCTGGATTACTCTCACAAACATCCTCCAAACTGCAGCTTACCTGCTCTCTACTCATCACTTCTCATTAAGAAGATCAAAATATCATAAGCTGTACTTTTGTTGTTTCATTGTGACAAGCAGGATGAACAAACCCCACAGTTCCATTGTGTCGGCCAACATCATTTAGCTACCATACAATTCCCTAAAGCTAATGAATTACCTAAATAGCCTACAAGGTCTGTCTACCAGGGTAGCAGCTACCTTTCTGCTAGGGCAATCACAACCAGGACTATATGCCAGTGCTGCAGTTAGTAACTTTACATCAGTTCCTCTGCTCTCTGCTAGCAGAAACTAGCAGAGAGCTTGGCCTGGATATGTTGCAGAGCTACAGCACAGCTCATTTCTCTTTCTAAAACCAGAAGGACCTTTTCCATTCTTTAGAACATAGATATGATGCCTGTTTCATTTGTCTAGATGTAAACGTAGTAGGGTTTCCTTTTTTCTTCCCTGGTAGCCACGATACACACATTAGTTGAAACTCCTTAGAGATAGAATCATACATAAAAAATAAATACTAATTTATTTATTCATCAAAGTGAATAAATTGGTTTTTATACTTCCAGGTCTGATTTAAATATTAATTTTGTGTAAATAAAGTTTATTCTGAAAACAGTGTTGGTATTCATGTCTTGTCTCTCTCTTATTTTTTTTTTGCCTGAGATCTTACTGAAATCATGTTGAAATTCATAAAATTTTACTTATAATTACATGCTAAAACCAAATGTTAAAAAAAAAAAAGATTTCTTAATCCTGAATATATCATTTTAAAGCAGATACAGGTTTTGGAACAGTAAAATACAAAGGGTCTCTGTAACCCAAAGCAAAATAAGGTTTTACTTTGACTTTTTTTTCCCTTTTTCTTTTTGCTTTTCCTTTTTTTTTTAGAAAATAACATTTTCTATAATACAAAGTAATAAACCATCTACAATACTGTCTCTGTATTCCCCTTTGGTTTGGAAGTCATTGCTGTAAGGATCAGCAGGACTCTCTGCACTTCAGCGCCTATTGCCTCGCTTGTTTCACTTGCCTGACAATTGCAAATGGTCTTATTTGAGGGACTTTGAAAGGGGGAAAAATAATAATATTAATAAAAAAAAAAGGTTAAATGTATTTAAAATCAATTCCACGACCACATGGATGCTTTTTTCCCCCCAGGAGCTGTTAAAAATAGAGTTTGCTCTTGTATTTATAAAAGGGATACAACCGACTTAGTCTTCAAATAATAATTAAACCAAAATAAAACCAACCAACCAACCAACCAAAAAAACCCAACCCCAAAACCACCAACCAAACCAAACCCACGAAAGCAAAAAATCAAAGCATCTCTAGTTTCTATACACTCTGTAGTGACTACTGTGAAGCAACCGATACAGATTGAGTATATTCTGTTGTTTGACAGGTATCTACCAAGTTACATGTTAGATGGTCAGACTGTAGTGTTACCCCGAATGGAGGTCACTTGTAAAGGCAGGAGAGGAGCAGTGCACATTATGGGAATAGAAATGAAACTGGAGCTTTCAGTGAGGGATGGGGTCCTTCTAAGAACAAATATTCTCCAAAGAGAGGTGAACTGCAGCAGGCATGGCCTTCAGGAATCAGGCTAGGCAGGCCGACAAAATGGATAGTGCTTCTGATATCAACATAGCTTTGTCCAAGCATTCCCAAGAGAGGTTAAAAACAAACAAACAAACAAACAAACAAACAAACAAAAAAGGTCTAAAACTATACTAATGAAGCCAAAAGGTTTCCTATCTATACAGCAGTCTCTTCATTTAAAAAAATGTAAATATACAAACTCCAATGACATATAAAACAAAGTCGAAAATGTGAATGGGAAGAGACATGAGTAAAACAGGAAGACTGATGCTACAAAGAAATTGCAAAAACCATATGTACAAGACCCTGTTTTTCCTCGTGTGTGTGATCGATTGTAATGCATGTTTAACAGCAGCAGTCGAGGATGTAGTTCCAGGCACCGGACTGCAGACTCAGCTCCTACTCAAGGGAGTGGACGGCCCCTTGCGTTTCAGTCACCAAATGACACTCGATATACTGGTCTCCCGTGGCAAGAGGGGGAGTATGGCACTGTTTGTGTGAGCCTCTTCTGGGTTCTGCTCCCTGTTAGTTTTTGTCTGTGGCCGCTGGCCGTTTATAAGTGTCATAGGGATGTTGCAGTAGGTATGCTGGTTACCTATTGAGGTAAGCGGCAGGGTGCCGGTTGGAGGTACATCGTATTCATAGCTTCTATAATAGTGTTTCTGGCGCATCTGTGAATGATATGTGTTATGAAAGGTGGAGCGCAGGTCTGGATGGGCAGTGGCAAGAGCAGTGGAGGTGGCAGCAGCCATGGAAATTGCCGAGACTGTCTGCAGTTCCCCGAAGGGCCCCTGCTCACTGACATCTAAAACCTGCTCATGTGTGATGGGTTCAATCCTCTTAAAAGGCATTTCGTACTGTAAACGTTTCCAGAACTTGGAATTTAACTTGTTACATTTTGGTCCGTGCCATTTAATGACGGTGAGGAGCTTGATGGTATGTTTCAAGGCCTCCACCTCCTGGTAGTTCATAACTCCTCGTAGTTCACTGCATTCAATTAGTATCACTTTGATTTCTCCTGTGACTAACATGTTTCGAAGCCTCGTTTCCAGTTCAAAGATGCTCCAGCCTCTTCTTACCACGTAATTTGGAGTCATGACGATGATGAGTCGCTTGCTTTGGTCTACACATCTTGCCACATCTTCAATGTAGGCTACAAAATAAGACAATTGCTCAAAAATAAGTCCAAGAAAACACTCTGCTCCAACAGACTAGGGAGAAACAATAGAAGCAAACCATTATTTGTTCCTTTAAAAAGACAACTCAGCCTAGGTGAGACAACAGAGCAGCAATGTTGTGTTTCGAGGTCTTGGTCTCAAACTCACATAATACCCTAGCATGTTACTGTAGGGTTAGATGATTCTTTTGCTTTCATGCCTCCACCATACATCCACAAAACCAGTGTGATGTCCTCACAATTAATGTTCACTTTGCTGTAGGTTAAAAAAAAAAATCTGTGCTATTGCCTGATGCTGTTCTTTGCCTTTACCAAGCACTCATTCTTTTCTTTAGTAAAACATATTGATCTTAGTAGATATGTCTCCTATGAAGGCGGCTGATGGAGCCAAGGTTGTTCAGCCTGGAGAAGAGAAGACCTAATAGCCTCTTTCCAGTACCTGAAGGGGACTAAGAGAAGGCTGGAAAAGGACTATTTACTAAGGCCTGCAGTGACAGGACAAGGGGCAATAGTTTAAATTAGAGAAGAGCAGATTTAGATTGGGTGTTAGGAAAAAGTTCCTTACAATGAGGGTAGGGGAACACTGGGACAGGTTGCCCAGGGAGGTGGTATCCCTGGAGATAATCAAGATGAGGCTTGACAGGGTTGTGGGCAATCCAGAATTAAGGATATCCCTGCTCACAGCAAGGGAGTTGGACTAGAGGGCCTTTGGAGGTCCCTTCCAACCTGGGTGATTGATTCAATGTGGTTACATTGAAGTTATGAAGAATACTGCAACAGCTCAAGAGAAAAAAAAATGCTGCACATAGTTTGGAGTATGTGAAAGAAACATGAAAAAGATCTGCTTGTACCAGCTGGAATCCAATCTAATTTTTAATATCTGAGAATGATCCAGTACCACCATTAAACATTTATGTGCAACAAAAACTAACAGAATTCACTATTTTGCTGTGTGGTAGGTGAGATTGCTCAACCTTTGCCTTAGGCCAGGGACAGTTTTTTATTTCCTGCCTGAATTTCTATAACAAATAATTAGAATCATGAGTAGCTTTCCAGGCAACCTCTAAGGAACTGAAAACCAAGGCCGCTGTCTTCATTCCAAGATGTGCAAACTCCCAAACAACTCTGTGAAAAATGTTAGTCTTGTTCATTTCCATTACTTATGCATGCTCTATTTGCACTGTCTCACCTTTAATAAATATAATACACTCACTAAAAAAATAGTCCTCTTCCCTGGGAAATACACAGTTAGTACATCTGGGGGCTTATCTCCACCATTCTCTGAGACAAGGGAGGAAAGATGACATTCTGAAGGACCAGGTCAATAGGTTGAGAAACGATACTAAAACAATTGCAGCAGTCACTGCCTTTGCTGCTTAGGAAACACAGAAACATAAAGATGTGACTTACTTCCTGTAGGAATCAAATCTCTGTCTGGTATGAACAGTTTGTATCCATAATGCTTTTCAAGCATATCTGGTAGGATCTCAAGAGCAAATCTCTCTTCTTCTCCAGTTTCTTGATTCCACTGGTCAGGATCCACTTTGGTATAAGATAGATATGCATCGTAGTCTTTGTTGTCTAAGAAAAGAGAGGGATGAAGAAAGTAAGTTAGTTTGTTTATTACCTAGGTAATTCCCAAGAAATTGTTTCACAGAATCACAGAATCAGTCAGGGTTGGAAGGGACCACAAGGATCATCTAATTCCAACCCCCCTGACATGGGCAGGGCCCCTTCCCTAGATCAGCTGGCTAGAGTCTCATCCAGCCTGCCCTTAAACACTTCCAGGGATGGGGCCTCAACCCCCTCCCAGGGTAACCCATTCCAGGCTCTCACCACTCTCCTGGTGACACATCGGTGACCACTTTCCCAGGAATCAAAATGGCTTAGATAAAATGGCAAGCTTTCACCCTTTCTCCACATTTATGAATCCATTCATCTTCCCTGACCTGCCTTGATAAAGGTAATCTCTATTTACACAGGTTCTAGGGAAAGGGGATCCATATCCATAAACATTTGCTTCAGGTCCATATGAAGGAAATCCACTCAACTGTTGGGTGACAGATTGTGAGAACAGAAAACAAAATGTCAGTGAAAAGAATTTGGAATCTTCTCTAGCTTGAAAAAGAAAAGCATGAAATGCCTAAGGTAATGTGCAAGTGTCATGGTTGCATAGTAAAAACATTTTAGTCTTGCCAGATCTCTACAATAAATGTAGGGCCTGGGGCTGAAATGTTCTAAGCATATGTGTAGCTTACTTGTAAAATTCATTGGCTTTCCTGCTCTGAAGTTAGTGCCAAGCTTAAATCTTTGCAGCATCAGCTCTTGATAAGGCAATTTAAATCTCTTGAATACTGAGTGCTTAAATTTGCAAATTTAATGTTGCACTAATGTACTTTTTTGTTACTTAATGGTGTGTTATTCCATTCCAATATGAGAAATAAATGTGCCTGTTTCTTAAACGTGCTTGGTGAGTCTACTTGAGAGACTGCATCAAAAGAGCCATCATTCATTTTCATTAAGAGGTCAATAATGCCAAGTGCTCTGGAACTAATTCAGCAGAAGAAGAGGTCACATTTTTACTTTTGTTGAGAAGAAAGCAGGAAAAAAAAATCAATGACAAGAGCAATGAAATGTTAACATCCCTCTAATTCTTCCAACAACACTATGCACAAGCTGTTGAGAATATCAACTGCTTGTAACAGAGACCTGATTTGAGTACTCAACAGTATGTCCCATGTAGCATTATATCCACTCAATGCTATTTACTGTGTCACTCTTTTCTTCCTTTGCCATGGTTGTGTACTCTGATAGCATTATTTGGAAAAAGCTGAAACATGCAGGATAGGTGCAAAGAGTATAAATGAAATAAGTGAAATGGTGCTAATCTTAAAGAGTCTACCCTTCCTTCTGAGGAACCATGCATGCTGTGCTCATTAACATATGCAGATGACAAAATTAAGATGGCAGAACTCTAACTACTTTTAAACTCTCCAAACTTGTGAAAGGATGACATGCTCACTCTCTCCCCTGCATAATTTTCATGTGATGTTATCTACTGAGCTGTTAGAGCCACAGGAAACAAAGCTGACAAACAAAAAGCAAACAGCAAATTAAGGAAGAGAAGCACTACCTTCTATGCTTCTCTTTCTGTTATTTTTCTTCAGGGTATTTATGAAACCGTGGTCCTTACCAATACACAGTCATAGAATGGTTTAGGTTGGAATGGACCTCAAAGATCATCTAGTTCCAATCCTCTACCATAGGCAAGGACACCTTCCACTACAAACATGAAGTTTCTATCATTAAAAGTATTAAAAGTGGTAACATTCTTCTTTAAACGTTCAGTGAGAGATGTTTATAGAACAAGGTGTTGATTTTCTCACTTCCTTTGGTTTCCTAAAACCTGAAGGAATAGACAGCTAAATGACACCAAATGGATCAAGTATGAGGTTAGGGGAAATTACATAGCAGGCTTTTGTTTCTACAATAGAATCATAGAATCAACCAGGTTGGAAGAGACCTCCAACATCATCCAGGCCAACCTAGCACCCAGCCCTAGACAGTCAACCACACCATGGCACTAAGCACCTCAGGCAGGCTTTGCTTGAACACCTCCAGGGACAGTGACTCCACCACCTCCCTGGGCAGCCCATTCCAATGCCAATCACTCTCTCTGCCAACAACTTCCTCCTAACATCCAACCTATACTTCCCCTGACAAGACTTGAGACTGTGTCCCCTTGTTCTATTGCTGGTTGCCTGGCAGAAGAGACCAACCCCACCTGGCTACAACCTCCCTTCAGGTAGTTGTAGACAGCAATGAGGTCTGCCCTGAGCCTCCTCTTCTCCAGGCTAAACAACCCCGGCTCCCTCAGCCTCTCCTCATAGGGTTTGTGTTCCAGGTCCCTCACCAGCTTTGTCACCCTTCTCTGGACACGTTCCAGCACATCAACATCTCTCTTGAACTGAGGATCCCAAGAACCAATTTTGCACACAGGAAGGTCAAGAAGTTAGTGGGGAAATGACAAAAAAAACAACAAAGTGATGATGTAGCAGAACCATTTTTCTGTTGTCAGCTTGGTAATGGCTACATCCATAGGACATGCTCGAGGGCAGAGCTGTTCTGTTGCAGGTCTGTGAGTAAAGATGAGAATGGATCACTCCTTAAATGGCTACATAATATGAAATAATACAGTGTTCAAGCTGCTTTCAAGGCTTAGGATATTGTCTATTAAGATAGTTTGCATACTCTTCTTTAGAAGGAAAATCATTCATGCTGTGCCAGTGGTTTGCTGCATAGGTAAATACCACACTAATGCATTTATCTGAAATACACATTGTTCATATCATGGAGCTTGCAGCACTTCCTCTGACTCTGACTGTATTATCCTATATTGCCCAGAACATTTGTTTTCACAGAATCATTGAGGCTGGAAAAGACCTCTGAAATCATCAACTCCAACCTATATCCTAGCACCATGACATCAGCTAAACTGTGCCACCAAGGGCCACATTCAATCTTTTCTTTAACACATCCAGAGATGGTGACTCCACCACCTCTCTGGGCAGCCAATGCTTAATCATCCTTTCCTGTGTTCCAGGCCTTTCACCAGCTTTGTGGCCCAAAGAAGACCATCACAGCTTTTTGTTTTCTTGACCACTCACTGGAGCAGGCACTTAACTTGTGAAAATCATAGAATCATAGAATCAACCAGGTTGGAAGAGACCTCCAAGATCATCCAGTCCAACCTAGCACCCAGCCCTATCCAAAATATTAGATCTCAGCACATCTGCCTTTTCCAAGAAAAAAAAACAATTCACCATAAAATTCCTGATCTGTTCCTAATCACAAATGAAGTCACAAAGGACTTGATCTTACTCCTTAGAGTATTGTGTAGTACGATAATTACAGATTTGGCCACACAATAAGTTCAGATACCAGATGATACTTGGTGTCAGAAAAAAATAGGGCAAGAATCCAAAATTAAAGACAAAGCTTGTGGCAAATGAAGCTTTTTCTTCAATGAAGCCTAAAAGGCTTAAATGAAGCTTTTCTTCTTCCTCCCAGGCAACCAGCAACAGAACAAGGGGACACAGTCTCAAGTTGTGCCAGGGGAGGTCTGGGCTGGATGTTAGGAGGAAGTTGTTGGCAGAGAGAGTGATTGGCATTGGAATGGGCTGCCCAGAGAGGTGGTGGAGTCACCATCCCTGGAAGTGTTCAAGCAAAGCCTGGATGAGGCATTTAATGCCACAGTCTAGTTGACTGGACAGGGCTAGATTGGCCTGAACGATCCTGGAGGTTCCTTCCAACGTGGTCAATTCTATGACTCTATGATAATGAGAACTTCCCCAGTTCCTCTCATCAACAAACAATTAAGTTTGCTACGCGAGCATCTTCGGAATGAAAATGTGATTGATTGTTACTTGCACTTTGGCTTTAGATATGGATTATGCCATTTCAAAGATTTGTTTTTGTCAGCCTGCTGTGCATTAGCAATAAGCTGGAATACAGTTACTCTCTGCCTGCTTCCTCCCACACCTAGGAAGAAAAATACCTGCTAATAACCAAAAGCAGGGATGTTGATAGTTTAATCAGACACCTATATTTTTCTTTCCCATGGAGATTGAAAACAATTATCTATGTATGCTTTTGTATCTGAAAGCACTCTTATTTCCTTAACTATTTCAAGATTCTTTATGCTTTTCAGAAACACCTCACAGTAACTTCATGTTTTATTGCCTCCAAGTATGTTGAATAGTGGTATTATATAATAGTTGTCCTGAAATTTAGTGCACGCAGCTGGATGTGCCATACAATATCATGCAACAACAATAGTTTGAAATGTTTTGGAGTAGTAAGTTTCTCCTTGCCATTCTTTGTGAATGGACAAGTAATCTCCTGCATTTATGTCCTTAATAGTTGCTTTCTGCTTCCTACAGGGAGTATAAAACTAGGATGGGGTTTTTCAACTCAACAGCTTCCATTTCTGTGAAGTTTTATTGTAGCTGTTAAATGAAAAAAAATGAAACAAGATCTAAAGCAGATCATATATGGCCAAATTCAAGCAAACCTGATCAAATATGAAAGTCTTTATTATTGTATGTGGAAGCTCTGGATTACTTCATAGAATCATAGAATCAACCAGATTGGAAGCGACCTCCAAGATCAGCCAGTCCAACCTGACAGCCAGCTCTGTCCAATCAACTAGACCATGGCACTAAGTGCCTCATCCAGTCTTTTCTCAAACACCTCCAGGGACGGCGCCTCCACCACCTCCCTGGGCAGCCCATTCCAATGCAAATCATTTTCTCTGTGAATAACTTTCTCCTAACACCCAGCCTAGACCTGCCCTGGCACAACTTGAGACTGTGTCCCCTTGTTCTGTTGCTGGTTGCCTGGCAGAAGAGACCAACCCCCACCTGGATACAGCCTCATTTCAGGTAGTTGTAGACAACAATGAGTTCAGCCCTGAGCCTCTTCTTCTCCAGGCTAAACACCCCCAGCTCCCTCAGCCTCTCCTCACAGGGCTGTATTCCAGGCCTCTCATCAGCTTCATTGCCTTTTTCTGGACATGTTCCAGCACCTCAACATCTCTCTTGAATTGAGGAGCCCAGAACTGAACACTTTGTCACAATAGAGTCAAATACAGTCCATGCTCAAGGTTTAATGCAGTCTACAAGTGTTTCTGTCAGCCCAAATCCACCCATGCTGTATGACTCTGATCAAAATAGGCTACGAGGAACAAACTTTGCTACATCACATCAGCTGTTCTATGGAGTTGAGAACAAAGCCACTTGGTAATGATCGTGAAATTGTGCTCAGTCACAGGTCTGATAAAATTGGATTGATCTTACAGGTAAGCATTGAGGATGAAATCCCAGCATCATTATAGAATCACAGCATCATTTAAGTTGTAAAGAAGACCTTTAGGGTCATGGAGTCCAATTGTTAAGCCAGCACTGCCATGTCCAACACTAAACCATGTCCCTCAACACCACAGCTATGTATCTTCTAAATTCCTTCAGGGAAGGTGACTCAGCTACTTCCCTGGGTAGACTTAACAACACTTCCTGCCAATAAATGTCTCCTAATATCAGATCTAAACTGTCCTTGGTGCAAACTGAAGCCATTTCCTTTTGTCCTGTCAGTTGTGACTTGTGAAAAGCGACTGACACCAACATCTCTACAACCTCCTCTCAGGTAATTGCAGGGAGCCTTTTCTCCAACCTGTGCAACCTCTCTTCCCCCAGTTGCTCCTTGTAACACTTGCTTAGACCCTTCACCAGGTTCACTGTTGACTCTCCAGTGGCACCTCGTGTTGTGAGGGGCCCAAAACTGAACAGTTGCTGTTTGTTATTGCAAGAATGTGCTCAGCAGCAGTCACTTAAATGCTCCATGCAAGCATAAAATGAAACCCAGGCACTATATACATCTGCTTTGTCACATGCAAATGAGATCTCTGGTAAGTAAATTGCTCTCAGATATCTAAGAGTATGCATGCTCCTTTCACAGCTACACATGAAGAAAGAGTAAGCTGGTGTCTACAAAAAAGATACTTAAAATTTCCCCATCTACAGGGACCAGGAAATGGATTCAGCTTTGAATTTGTGTTACGGATGTACCTGTTTGCTAATGGTTTCCACGTTGCTCTCTACGAAGCAGTTTGAGCCTTTGAGGCTTTATTAAACCTTAAACACTGCAGAAGCATATAGGGATGAAAAATAATTCTTAAAAAAGAAAAGGCTCTTCATGGAGTCAATTTTTTTCCCTATCAGTTATGTCCAAGCAGATGACTGATTTCCAGCTGGTAGGAGACATTCTAGCACAAGGTAGATGAACAGATCATAATGAAAAGAAATCCCACAATGTCATATTTCACAGTGAATCTTATTCTAATTGTCAGTTGTTTAGTGGCATCCAACATGGGGCTTGACCAGAGCGCTGACAAATTGTCCAAATACTCTAATTCTGTTTCACTCAGCTGAGAGAGTATCTCAAAGGGGAAAAGAAAAGAAATATGGGTGAGAGACTTCTGAACTGGAAAACTTCAATGAAAGTAATAACAAAATGAAATATCTAAGTATATATATAAACCCATCATTGAACCCAGCACTCCTGAATGACAATTAGCCACCATCATCACTGATTCTGTGGACAGGCACTGAGGGAGTCCCAAGCTGGACTCTGAGGTAGAAAGAAACTGGATTCAGGAGCCAGATTCTGGAACTGGAACTCATGGATCAAGATTGAAGGCAGAAAGGACAGAGTCCTGCTTGGACATGTGAAGCTTTGACTCATTGGCCAGAACAATGATGCTAGTGACTATTGGGCAGTTTCATTTTCAAAATGAAAAAATCCCTGCCAGGAGACAGTATCACAGTGTCACAGTATCATCAAGGTTGGAAGAGACCTCATAGATCATCAAGTCCAACCCTTTACCACAGAGCTCAAGGCTAGAGTCAGAGTTTGTCTGCATTCTTTCCCCAGGAGCCAGGGGAAAGTCCCCTGA
Organism: Pogoniulus pusillus; assembly: GCF_015220805.1. Lineage (NCBI taxonomy): Eukaryota > Metazoa > Chordata > Aves > Piciformes > Lybiidae > Pogoniulus > Pogoniulus pusillus. The sequence goes on from NC_087275.1 coordinate 28,016,962, forward strand.
AAACATCTGGGCACTGTCTGGACTGTGGCTAGCCCCCATGGGGGTAATAATAACTTGTGAGTAAATGCTTAAATGCCTCTTTGTAATTCTCTACTGCCATCACAGTATCACAGTATCACCAAGGTTGGAAGAGACCTCATAGATCATCAAGTCCAACCCTTTACCACAGAGCTCAAGGCTAGACCATGGCACCAAGTGCCATAGAGTAGAAAGAGCTTGAGCCCATCTACTGGGCAAGTGGCGTATTGACCACAAGTGGCATTTGACCGTGGGAATCTTCTCTTCCAGTTCAGTTATTACTAGATGTAGATATTATCCATAGAATGTTTCCATTAGTGGTCAGGGGTGTCCAGAGTTTGGAATATCAAAATTCATAAACAACATTAATTTAGGAAAATATCATCTCACATCAATTAATTTCCCCTCTGCACCACCACAGCAGGATCACCTGTACCAGATCCCAGAGGAATGCATCCAGGCAGGATCTGAATATCTGTATTTTAGATCTTATAAAACAGCAAGAGAGAAAGGAGCTTTTTCTCTGAATTCAGAAGTTTCATGGGCAGAATCCAGGCACTCCCATATTCAGTGGAGACATACACTGAGATTTTATTGTTTGAATTGCAGTTTAGGTGTAAATACATCAACAGGAATAGTCAAAAGAAGCAGTTCTCCCACAATAAAATCATAACCAAGTAAGAGGAAAATCCTTTTTCTTTTTTCTTTTTCTTTTTTTTTGCAACCAGTAACACACAGAAAGATGGAAGTTGCATTTTTCTAAGTGTGAGTTTAATAGAATTTGAAATTGATATTCATAGAGCAGGGTTTCTTATTGCCAGAGCTTGCCAATAGCCTCAAGGAATACATACACAGTGGAGAGTCTGCTGTTGCAGGCTTATGCTATGTGTCCCCAGGGGAGAATCTGTAATTGCATAGTCACTAACATAGCAGTAATTCCTGTCTAGCCCTACCTGCACAGCATAATCATTAACACAAGTGCTTTGGTGGTATCTAACCCATTGGTAAAAGTTATATTTGAATGCTAGTAGCTAAGTCACACTGAAAAATTAGGAGTCTTAAAGCACTGGCTTTCCTTGCTGCATAGAAGTTTAATGGGATGAAACTCAGGAAGCCACAAAGTACATCTTACCAGTTCTTGTCTTGTGCAGTTAATAAGATATTAATCTGGGCAAATCCATAGGTCTGTCCATGAACCTTGCTATTTTTTTGCAGCTAAATAATATCAAGGGAAAAAAATCATTATTACCTAAGGACTTCCAGGTGCAACAGAGAATTCAAGGCAGCATTGATTTGCTTCAGCAAGCAGCAGAAACTTATCTCTTAAAGAAAGTGCAACCAGTACAGCCAAGAAGCAGCTACTATGGATGTCATGTATAGAATCCAAACACGATTTCAGGAGTTTAGAGAGCTCAGCAAGGATATGTTTTAATCACAGTAGGAACACTGTTATATTTCATCAGTGAGGGGCAGAGGCAAAGCAGCCATCTGCAGAACTGGAAGTTAAACTCAAGAATTCTTTAGCTCTGGCTTCCAAGTGCTTTCCCTGCCTGCACCTTAGCTGCACAGAGGCTTTATCTTCCCTCAGTTCAATAGGGTTTAGTTGGTAAGGAAAGCTGAGAACAAGATCATAGACGCCAGCAAGAACTTCAGTCTAACATTGTAGAAACAGCTGATGGAATGGGACCTAAAGGCACCAAGGGTCATTGTGAAGGTCATCATATCAGCTCCTAAGTAAAGCTCTCACTTTCTAGTTATCATTTACCTACAAGGTGTTTTGTACCTTAAATTCCCATCAGATAAATGCTATTTATGTAAATTCATTAGAAAACTATTTCATAGAATGGTAGAATGCCAGGGGCTGGAACATGTCCAGGTGGATCTTGAGTATCTCCAGAGAGGGAGACTCCACAACACCCCTGGACAGCCTTGTCCAGTGTTCTGTTACCCTCGCAGGGAAAAAAGTCCTCCTGATGTTTACATGAAACTTCCTATGCTTCAGCTTCCACCCATTGCCCCTTGTCCTGTCATGGGGCATCACTGAGCAGAGCCTGGCTCCATCCTCCTGGCACTCACCCTGCACATATTTATAAACATTGATGAGGTCACCTCTTAGTCTCCTCTTCTCCAAGTTAAAGAGCCCCAGCTCCCTCAGTCCCCCCTTATAAGAGAGATGTTCCATTCCTTTAATCATTGTGACTCTGCACTGGAAACTCTCAAGCAGTTCCATGTCCCTCTTGAACTGGGAGGCCCAGAACTGAACACAGTACTCCAGGATGTGGCCTCCCCAGGGCAGAGTAGAGGGGCAGGAGAACCTCTCTTGACCTACCAGCCACAGCCCTTCTAATACACCCCAGAATGGCATTGGCCCTCCTGGCCACAAGAGCACATTGCTGGCTCATGGTCAACCTCCCATGAACTAGGACCCCCAGATCCTTTTCTCCTTCACTGCCTTCCAACAGGTCAGTCCTCCATACAAAAGCTTCCACCAACCTAAATGGTTACTGATGTAACCAGGTAGAGGCTGCTGCATAAGCTGTAAGGGTTAAATATTTTGTTTTCCTCCATTTCTCACAGTTTCCCCATGCCTCCCACAGAAACGAGTGTGCCAACCTGAGCAAAACTGATGTGTCTAAAGCTTGCAAAGGAAAGAGAAGCTGCAATGAGATTTGACATCCTGAAGGGCTTGTTCTGTGATCAGTGAAGAAATGAGGCATTGCATTTTAAAAGAGATTTCCAATGAAAATTTTAATTGGCCCTCATTTAAAGCATTTCAAACCCTCTCTGGGTACAACACAGGCCACACAGACACGCACCAGAAAAGTAAGCCTGTGATGTTTTGCTGTTTGCTTATCTGCATGCTGCCCCAAACTCTGACAGAACATGGGATAAATTATGTATAATACGTGGGTGCTTTGCTGTTGCACTGCAGGAGATGCAGTTAGGAGAAGATATTTAGAGTTCAGCTTTTTCTGTCTGTGAGGAACCAGCTAAGCCAGAGAGGATCTGAATGTATGGCTGCAATTTATTTCTTCACAAGCCATGGCTCGGTCTTCTGCAGAGCATTTTCTCTGTCTTCTTGCTTTTGCAAGACTGTTAAGTGGAAAAGGTTGCACAAACTTCACTGGCACAACAGGTTTTATGCAAGTTGCTTGTCTATTGGATACAGTAGGTTCTACAGGTTTCCATTTGGAATCTGTAATTAGTTTTCTTCTTATTTTGCTGCAGTTAAGCATCTGAGGTGTCAGTGTTTGCATTGGTTATCTGAAGAGAATCTATGCTTTATCTTAACAATGATCTTTGCTCAGAAGGATAAACTGACTGGATATTGGGTTTTGTGGGAATGCAAAATGAAGAAGGATGTGGGATTGGAGTGAAGAAGGATAATAACAGGCGGATGCTGACCTTGGTTCCCACCAGCTGCTGCCTACCTTATCTCGGAAAGGATAGATAATGGACACCTCGCTAATGAGGAAACCAAGGCATGGTTTATGCTGATGGAGTGGGTTGTCCTTGACTAATTAAGCTAATAATGTGCTGTGCTAGTTTGAAGCAAGCTAGAATGTTTTGGTGAGAGAAAGTAGATAATTGGCTGTGAAAGGAAAACAATGGTTATGTCTCCTTCCCTCACAGTCTTGCTGAGAGGTATGGGAACAAGAAAGTAAACATTAGATAACACTTTTCACCATCTTCTCACTCTGCTTCTGGCTTCAGACTGAGCTACATCTCCCTACCCTCGCTGCCACTAACCTTGCTCCTTAACCTCTTGGCTGAACCACTTTTCTTCCTAGGACTGGGGTAAGGTTGAGAGGGGCAGAGGGAAGGTGCAGGGGTGGTTGAGAGCCCCTCCTGGGGACTCAGGTTTCTGGGAGGGGAGTTGTGTTTCTGTATTACTTTTAACTTGTCTATTTCTGTCTATAACTGTATATACTGTAAATATCTGCTTGTGCATTGTGCTAGCTGTAAATAAATAGCTTCATTTATATTCCTGGAGTCCGGCTGAGTTAGCTGGGGTACCTTCTAAAGTGTGGGGGGGCGGATAACACCCACACCACCACATGTGCCTTGTGGCCCTGAGGATATTTACTGAGAGCAGAATGATCAATAAAGGTCTCTGGAATAATTCACATTGAATTGTCTGAAGTCCATGTGGCATTGCCTTTGATCACATTGGTCTGTGGGGCCCTGACCAGGTTTACTGCAGCAAGCGTTTTGCAACAGGTTTTCCTCCTTTTCAGTATCAGAACAGGATTCTTTAGAGGTCAGGTTTTTATTGTTTAAAATATGGGATTAAAGTATTGCTGCTCCCAACTGACCAATATTTGGGAGGGGAGAGAGAGAGAGAAGCATGTAATACCTGGTAGAGTAAATCTGCAAATGAATTGGAATGCTTTGAGAGAACAATAAATAACAGCTGCAAAAGTAATAATCACTGGCAGTTATTGAGATAGAAAATATTAAATTGCCTCTATTTAAACAAATATTAATGAAACTACGTTGTGGTAGGCCTAAGCAGGCCAAAGTAGGCTTATACATGCCCTAGCTTGCCCAGACATGTTTTCCTCCTCTCCTTCCTTCCGTTTTGGGGAGAAGCAACTGTGGGAAAGAGGACATAGAACCTGGAGCCATTCAGTGTAATGACTCTGGCTTGCCCAGACTTGTTTGCATCCTGTGGTAAACAAGGTACACACACTTAACTTGTGTCTGCCTTGTGCAAAGCCTATGACTTTCCCAAATTTGGGCAAAGCAAGCCTATGGCTTCACCTGATATGGTCAAGTTTGGCTAACTGCCATTCTGATTGGTTATTCTGTGTCCAAAGGTCCATTAGTCTCAGGCTACATTGATAAAAAGAGTTGTGCAGGTAACACAATGTGCTTTGCAGTTGTATTTGTGCTTGCTTGCTGCTACTGCCTACTGCTATTGCTCACTGCCTTAGTGCACCCTGAACTGCCTGGAAACTGCCTGCCTTGAGTTTACCTGGAACAGACCCTAAATGCCTGATCACGTGATCAACCTGCATAGCCAGCATGACATTGTGCTAAGACTGCACATCGCAAGACATCCTGCCTACACCTGAAAGCCTCCTGCCAAGACAGGAAGTCCTGGAGATACAAAAATCATCCAGGTCAGAGATTGTCTGCCTTCTTTCCCCAGCACTCTATGTAAAGCCTGGGAAGAATCACTTCCATTTGGTTCCAGGGAGCATTTGAGGGCTATCAAGGCAACCAGACATCTATCTTCCTCACTAAGCACCTCCCTTCTATGATTGAATCAGAAATCCCAGAGGCTGAGACAAGACAGTAGCAGAATTCCCTGAAAGCATTTGCGTACTGTCTGAAGCTGTAGCTAGCCCCATGAGTTAGAAGATAATTCTGTGAGTAAATACTTAAAGCTTCTTGCAATCCACCTTGACTTCTGCCATAAGCAGAAAGGAGCTCCCTGAGTCCATCTGGTGGGCAAGCAGTGTATTGACTGCGAGTGGTACACTGAGCACAGGAATCTTTTCTCCCAGTTCCAATTAATGTTTATATATTTTTGCAAGCTATTCCTAGATCTAGTTATTCCTCTCTACAACATTTCCATGACTGTGCAAAGAACTGATTATTATTGAAATTAGTGATTGAGGAGGGGCAAGAATCCTGAATACCAAAATGAATAAACAAGATTAATTTTGGAAAATATCATTGTGCATTAATTAATTACTCCTCCATAACAAATTATTGATGCATAATACAGTACTCATATAATTAAATGCACACAATTCATGCAAGTAAGCTTGCTCATTTAAATTGGGGGCTGCTTTGTGAATAAAAGAGGATCTCAGCTTCTTGGGAAAAGGAAAAAAGTCTGCCAGAATCCTCCATGAGTCACAGTCCCTCTGGGCCTTAGTTTCTTCTTCTGCAATATAAGGAGAATAACCTGTTTTTTCCCCCCACTGAGCTGCTATATTAATGCATCCTTTTTGTAAATCCAATAAAACCACACAAAATGTTCTTGGACTTGTTGTTCTGAGCGTTTTCTATTTTGAATCCTTGAGCATTTTTAGATGGGAGGCAGAAGTGGGTCATTCCCTAGTGATCTTATTATAGAAGTCTTTCCCTTGTATAAGGAACTCTAATTCTGATGGTGCTCTTCTACCTTATTGGTGACAGATTTGGCCAGCTCTTGTTTATCTACACTTATTTATTTTAATAGGTCACAGTAGGTTCTGGCCACAGGCTATTGCTTTGAACTGAAAAATAACTTTGATTAGTATTTTGGTAATAAAGAAATCCTGTCACCAAAGATGTAGTAGTAACACAAAACTATGAGAAATTCTGACCCAGGAAACCAAACTTCATTAATCTGAGCTCGCAGCTCAACCCAGCTTGCTGTTCCTCAGCAGTTTTGATTAGTAGGAGTAGAGGCAAAGAAGACCTTTTCATTCAGTGCTTAAAAAGAGAAGTAAATAAAATGTACACATAGCAGATTGCTTTTGTTTAGGCTGTTTCCTGGAATCACAGAACACCTTTAATGACCATTATCTGCACTCTCAGTGATTAATTAAATGAACTCAAGGAAATAAACTGCTGGGTACATTCCCAAACACTGGGTACAGTTTACTGAAACAGATCACTTTAAACAAGTAGTAAATTGAGATTCACTTCAACCTCTACCTATTTGGCAAATACAATTAGAGAAGACACTCCCCAGCTTATGGAGAAGTGAAGGCAGCCTTCAGCACTGACAGAAAGCGAACATCTTTAATGCACTGATGTTGGTAATTCACATTCAGCACTGGGAATAAAATTCTAGAGGACATAGATGTCTTCTGGAGCTCCAGAGAGCATCGTGTACATCAGCTCAGCAATCACTGCAGCTAACATGCTCTATGAGGAATGCATATTCAAGCCATTGCTTAATGCAGTGAGAAATAAAAACTGTAGTTGTTAACACATCTTGAAGTGAACTGAAATTTGGGCCTTGGTGGAGAGAAATAAAAGATAAGACATATGTAGAAAGTAGGAAATGTATTAAGAAGCTGCCTTACCTCCATCTAGTTCTTCAGCTCCAAAATGATTCCTGTAGAAGAGCATGATCTCTATCTTGTAACACTTGTAGAGAGTCACTAAACAAACAAGCAGCAGCAGAATAGCACCAAGCCCACCAGCAAGCTCAACTGTGTACATCAGCTCTGCAAAGAATTACAAAATGCAATAACAAGCACATTTCAAACAATAGAAAGGTCAGCAGCAGACCTCACAACTATGCTAAATATTAAAATCAAATGATGAATGATGGGATGCATGTATTTCATTATAGGGCCCTGGAAGAAATACCTAAATAATAAGCTTGTTTATTTATTTGATTGTTCTCCTTTAATAAACTTGATTTTCCTCTGGTAATTGCATCTGGAAATTCCACCTGAACTTCTGATTTTGAAAATTACAGTTTCTGGGATGGATGTGTGTGTATGAGAATATGCAAAGGACACTGGATAACTTCCTTCTGTCTCTCTCTGTGGATAGATCACAGTTCACTCTACACAGGTAAACACTTTATATTCTATTTACAATGAACGTAGAGGCTAATGTTTCTTTTTTTTTGGGAGGTCTAGGGTGCAATCACAGCCTGTCTTTTATTCCACACACAAATAAGGTGACTTCAGTCTACTGGATTACACTGGGAATTTGACTTCTTTAATTCATCAGACTAAAATGCTAAAGTTTGGTTTTGTTTCAATTTTTTTTTCAAAGTATAATTTTAAAGTTAAAAACAAAACAAAACCAACCAACCAACCAAAACTAGAGAGATGTGAAGATAAATTATCCCAAGAACCCCACAGCTTTACATCTCAGTTATGTGTTAATATCTTCGACGCAGTTTCCTAGTGTTGTGCAGTTCATCTTTATTCTTCATGTTTTGCCGGTGGCAGAAAACATCCTCATTTGTCTCCACTGACACTCCCTTTCAGATCATGACCCTCCAATGTCTTTGTTGCACTCTGCCACTGAAGACTCACATGATGGATTGAGGTCATTGTCACTTAGTTCTGTTCCTCAGGACAGGGACTCTGGTTGAATGTGGCCATAAGTGTCTACCAGCAGCAGTATTCTTAGTGGGGCCACTTAACAGTGCATGAATAATATGGCATCACTGACTTTCACCTAGCTCAGTTTTAACTGTTATATGATCTAGGAAGCTGTCACCATCCCTGGAGGTGTTCGAGAAAAGACTGGATGAGGCACTTAGTGCCATGGTCTGGTTGATTGGATAGGGCTGGGGGATAGATTGGACTGGATGATCTTGGAGGTCTCTTCCAGCCTGGTTCATTCTATGATTCTATTCTATTCTATGACTCTATTCTATGATAGCATCCATGGTTTTGTTACTTTTCACATGCTTATTGACTGAAAATGTACAATGTTTAAAAAGGAGGGCAGATGGAGGGAGAACATTGCTAAGAATATTTTAATTTGAAATCTGAGATGGCAAATCTCAAGACAGAATCACAGAATATATCTGGTTGGAAGTGACCTCAAAGATCATCTGGTCCAACCTTCGACCCATCAACACTAAATCAATGTCCCTAACCACATGCTGCTTGAGCACCTCTAGGGATGGTGACACCAGTAATGCGCCAAGCAGACCATTCCAATGTTTGAGAACCCTTTCAGTGAGGAAGTATTTCCTAATATCCAGCCTAAACCTCCCCTGGTGCAGCTTGTAACCACTTCCTCTAGTCCTGCCATTTGCCATCAAGAAGAGGAGACTGCCCCTTCCTCCCTCCACTCTCCCTTCAGGTAGTTGGAGAGAGACCACCCAGTCTTTTCCAACATCACTCAGTTTTGAGCAGTACCAAGAGGTCAGATTTTTGAAATTTAAGACAGGTAGTTTGCTTCATAAATAAATAAATAAATAAATATGTGTTGAGGAAGGTCAGTTCTGTGTTATTTGCCCACTATCCAGTGGGCAGCTTGCATCTGAAGGGAGAGGGGTAGCTGTGAAGTAACCTTTATTATTTTTATGTGGTTATGCAGATATTCTATTCCAGCACCACACAATTCAATCACAGATACAAAAGGTTAGAAGAAATAGTGACAATTCCATTTATTTTGACTGTGTCTACTGAGAAGCACACATTTTTATTATTTCGAGGCAACTGTAAAAGGATTTCATTGCTCTCTAGGAGACACTAAAACTGTAATAAAATAAAATAAAAAGGCATTTATATTCCATGTCATTCTTTCCAAAACTGTGCTGGAAACTCTTTTGTGTTCGATGCTTTTTAAGACTGACACAGTTATTTCCAACTTTCAGTACTTTCCTGGTCCACAGAGGGAAATGTTATTGAAATATCCAACAATTAATCTTTTTTTTTCCCCATAGACAAGTAATACAGTAGTTTAGAATATAAATGGAAATGGAAATTACTCTGCACCAGCTTACTCCACCCTGTTTATCATTTTTGTACTGTAGGTGATGCAGCTGTTCAACAATAACTAGAAGAAAGGTTTTAATACTAAGATTGCTAGGCAGAACATACTCTGTGTGCATGCTGTTATGACTTATTGCAAGCAAGGAAAAAACTTTACAACTGGAAAACAAAAGTTTTTCTAGATTAATGACTTTTGAGAGTCAATGGGGAAAAAATCCATAGGTAGCAATCTGTTCTCCTTCAGCATACCTGAAATCTGACTGATGCATCACATCGCTTATTCCATCAAAGGTCCCCTCTTACCTATCTTCTTCTCCATAAAGTAATTCAAGTTAATGTCTATATGCTTACTACAATAAAGTCTATCTGAACACATATGAAACTATTTTAAGATTAGGCAATCAAAGCATAGAGCAGCATTCTCTAAGCCACCTTGAAACACACTAGAAATTGCCTTCTCATGTGCTGCTGCTGAGCCCATCATGATCACTAACGATCATAAGGATGAGGTGGTTCTTTCTTAAACACATTTGTCTGTAAAGTTTCATGCTCTATCCATCTAGCATAGCAGGCTTGTGTTTTCCTCTGTGCTGGAAGTTTATCAGCACATGTTCACTCTCTGTCTTGGTTCAAGAGACAGAGAGGAGTAGTGATTCGCCCAGCAGACTGCTGCATCTTCACACACACTGCAAAACCCCTAAAGTGCTGAAAGTGGGACAGCTACATCTGTGCAACACCATGGCAGGTAGGACAGACTGTCCTGGGCACAGAGCCACACGTAGCTGTTTGCTCTCAGGCCTCAACTTGGTGTTTCTGTAGGATGCTAAAGCCTGCCCCACAGGGGCACTGGCTTATGTGAATGTTGTTACTCAGTGTTGCACTGAACTGAAGGTGTGAGGAGCAGAAGGCTCAATCCTGTTTCTACTGTCAGCCGCTCAGGTGACCATACCCCTTTCACATTTCTGTGCTTTGGTTTTCCCAATAGAATTGATGAGAATGTTTCTGGCTGGCTGAGGCACTTAGTGCCATGGTTTAGTTAACTAGAAGGATTAGGTGGGTTAGGTGATAGGTTAGACTTGATGATCCTAGATGTGACTTCTTCATAGAAGGGGTCACTCTTAAAAGGTGCAGAAGGCTCAATCCTGTCTCTGCTGTCAGCACCTAGAGTGACCAAAGCCATTTCACATTTCTGTGCTTTGGTTTTCCCCATAGAATTGAGGAGCATGCTTCTGACTTCTTCATAGGAGGGACCACTCTTGAAAGGTGCTCTAAGAACACCAAGGGTTTTGGTAGTGTGTGTGTCCACCATGTCTATAATGATGTAGTGACTGTTAAAGCGAGGTTCAAGTGTAATAGAAAGTTTAGAGTGAAAAGTTACCTTCATGATAACATTTTTTCTGCTGCTTCATTCTGCCTTTTGCATTGTGATATTTGAGTACCACTGCTGCAGCAGGCATTACACTCCCTTTGAAGTGTGATCTGCTTTTCCTGCTGAAATTCAAGTTTCCCGTGTTGGCTACACGCTAAAAAAGATTCCGTTTCAGCACAATTCCACATCAGAAGGGAGAGACAAAAAGGGCAAACCTTTTAAAATCTATTTAGCTTCTGTGTTATGTTGCTCACATTACAGACCTGGCCCTCCTTGAGGAGCGGAAACTGAAGGTAGAAAACAGTAGAGGAAAATTACTTGGCTAACCCTTCGGGGGACAGGCATTCTGTTAAACACAACAAATTAGTGAGTGGTAGGGAGTTACATCCAGAAGCACAGCAATCATTTAGTTACAGGCAATTAACAATAGTCCTCCAGTAGCACAGGAACAATCCCACTCCAAGGGAAAACACATTGATTACAGCAGCAGTAGTAGATTGGCTTCTGAATAAATAGCCTCAATTGAAAACAAGATTTGTTACAAGCATTTTGACCGATTGCTACAATTTTATTTGTTGGGTTTGGTTTTTTTTTCCTTATCAGGAGGCTCTGATCAAGCAACTCAGTGAAAGAGATGGCTAATTAAAACAAAGTACATGTCCTCTCCAAATCTCTCATACACCCATAAACAAACTCATTTTATACTGAATCTATCCTAATTATTATTGGATACATATTTGATCTTCATCTGGCTTTAATATTTTATAACCTTCCTTTCACTGTGCCATGCAGGTAATTCACTTTCAGCAGCTGGAGTGGTAGCAAGAAAGTAAATAAGAGTGCCTTCCAAAGATTCCTATCTATGGACTTAGAGAATATGCTTCATGGACCTTGCATTTAATGACCTGTGGTAATTTCAGATTAATCTTGTTCTATTCATTAGTCCACATGCAACCATGCTACCAAGAAAAAATAATTATATTTCCAACATTCTTTTTGCTGTGATTTATAGCTCGTTGAGGATGTGTGATTTATAGCTATGCATTCAATTTCTGAGCCTTTTTCAAAATCCAATTACAGCCTATCTAAGGTTTCAATTTTGCAATCACTTACACAGATTGCTTAACTTCATGGACTATAAGTAATCCCTCTGAAGTCAACAGGACTATTCAAAGAGCTTCAGGTTAGTGCATACATAAATCTTTGAAACTTTGAGGCTTTTGTGGAAGGTCAAAACAGGCCAAATAGCCATGAACATGTCCTACCTTGCCCAGACATGGTTTTCTACTCTCCCTCCTTTTGCTGATGGGAGAAGCAACCATGGGAAAGGAAGACAAAAGACCCTGGTGCCTCCATATCTGTCCAAACTTGTTTACAGAGTACCCACACATGCTTACATACTTGTGTTCTGCCCTAGAAAGGTAAAAGTAAACCCTGACTTTATGTGATTAAGCTTGGCAAATTGCCATTCTGATCAGCTAATCTGTGTCCAAAGGCCCATTAGACTCAAGCTGCATTGATAAAAAGAGACAAGCAGGTAGAGACAATGTGCTGCTGCTGCCATTGCTTTTGCCTATTGTGCCTCACTGCTGTTGCATCCTGCCATGCTCTACAGCATTATGTCTGCTAAGCTATAAACTATCCCTGTTGCATGACAAGCACTGATGCTTTGGGCTTCTCTACCTGGAAACTGCTTTGAGTTCACCAGGAAATAGGACTTAAATGCCTCCACATAATAGGCTAGCTTAGCCAACGTGATGTTGTGCCCTCCTGCACATCCACAAGACATATTTCCTGCTCCTCTGCAAGTCTTCTGCCAAGACTGGGAGTCCTGAAAGTGACCCAGATCATCCAGAAGGAACTGAATGAGAGATTGTCTGTCTCTTTCCTCAGCATCCTTCATAAAAACTGGAAGATCAGAAGCCTCAACAGCTAAGAAGACACCCACAGAACTCCCTGCAAGCTACTGTCTGAAGCTATAGTTAGTCCTGGGGAATCTGGAGATAATTTTTGTGAGTAAATACTCAAAAGCCTCTTCAGTACATCTTTAGCAAAACTCTGTAAGAAATTCACAAATTCAATCCAAGCCTTCTCTCTAAGCAGAAAGAAGCCTTCCGAATCCATCTGGTGGGCAAATGGAATAACTGACCCTCTCAGTTATAAGCTCCTCTTCCCAGTTAGAATGTTGTATTATTGCTGGTTATTTCTTCAGTGATCTAGATTCTGTTAATCCTTTATGGATAATGTTCTCATGATCGTTGTAAAGAACCAAATATTATTAAAAATTAGCAGATAGCAAGAGTCCTGAATGTCAAAATTAAGAAACAGTACTAATGTTGGAAAATCCTATCTCACAGGAACACCTCACACTAGGTCAGGTTGCTCAGAGCCCCATCCAGCCTGGCCTTAAAAAACCTTCAGGAATGAGAATTCCATCACCTCTCTGAGCAACCTGTTCAGTGTCTCTAGAGCAAGACTGTTGTTGTTGTCTTATAACATAACACATGAATATTCATATTCATCTGAGTCACATTTCAGACACCAGAAGTAAACAATAGGCAGATTTTTTTGTTAGGACTAAAGAAATTCATGTTTACAGTTTAAAGGTGATGTCCCTCAAGGTGTTCAAGAAAAGACTGGTTAAGGCACTTTGTGCCATGGTCTACTTGATTGGATAGACTTGGGTTATAGGTTGGACTGAATGATCTTGAAGGTCTCTTCCAACCTCCTTGATTCTATGATTCTATGTATGTGTTTCCCCATCCTCCCCAGACACAAAATTCATTATGCACAGCTTTGCAACAATTTACCTTTCCAAAGTATAGGGTTTGGAACCACAGCTTTGTACAGGGCATGCATATACTCATATAAAATCTATTTTCTACATGTTAGGATTTTGCTTGCTTGTTTCAATGTGCCAAACAACATCTGTTTGTATTTAAGGTACCTGGATGGCTTTACAGATACTGTCATGAATAATTATTGGTAGATATGATGGGATAATCATTCTTCTTATATCAGTAGAAACAAAATTGGGATGTTCATGTGCTCGATTGTGAAATAATTTCTTGACACAAAGAGTATGTTTTCTGCCATCATAGCCCATGCTTGCCTGTAGATGTCTGCAGAGATGACATAAGGTGGCAAAATTTAGTCACAGGTTTTTAACACGGTTTTCAATGCAGTAGTGTCTTTATTTATCAGAATTATTGTGACCTAGTTATCTTGAGTACGGTGTTCAGTTCTGGGCCCTCCAGTTTAGGAGGGACATTGAGATGCTTGAGCGTCTCCAGAGAAGGGCAACGAGGCTGGGGAGAGGCCTTGAGCACAGCCCTATGAGGAGAGGCTGAGGGAGCTGGGATTGGTTAGCCTGGAGAAGAGGAGGCTCAGGGGAGACCTTATTGCTGTCTACAACTACCTGAGGGGTGGTTGTGGCCAGGAGGAGGTTGCTCTCTTCTCTCAGGTGGCCAGCTCCAGAACGAGAGGACACAGCCTGAGGCTGCGCCAGGGGAGATTTAGGCTGGAGGTGAGGAGAAAGTTCTTCCCTGAGAGAGTCATTGGACACTGGAATGGGCTGCCTGGGGAGGTGGTGGAGTTGCCATCCCTGGAGCTGTTCAAGGCAAGGTTGGACGTGGCACTTGGTGCCATGGTCTAGCCTTGAGCTCTGTGGTAAAGGGTTGGACTTGATGATCTATGAGGTCTCTTCCAACCTTGGTGATACTGTGATACTGTGTGATACTGTGTGATATATGTGTGTGTGCAAATACAAGACAGGGAGCTTGTCAAGCTATTCATTAGTATGGCAGGCAGCATGTCTGAGCCCTGATGCTGTTGGATTTCCAGTGTTATTAGAATAGAGGTAGTAAATTATCATGATAGAAGTATATTCTTACTGATGACATTTTCATTTCTCCTGAGAAGTGCAAGATACCTGCTCCCAGCAGGAGAATAATTACACTGACTATCTCCAATGGTATGTTAGCTCAGAAGAGGATAAGGCAAAAAACCCCCAGAGATTCTGAACTGTTACTGAGGTTTACTACATTTGAATAAAGAATGCTGCATTTTAAAAGCAGTTTACATTTCAGGCTGAAGCTAAAGACTGTCATGGTTCACAATGGCATTAATCTCTAGTTACCTTCCCTAAATAAACGAATTGTGCACGACTTAAAACCTCACCAATTAGAAGAACTTCTATTTGCTTACTGCACTGCAGAAATCAGGCAGCCCACACAATGACTTCTTTTAGATCTTCTGAAAGAAATGAATGTAAGAAGCACTGGGAGGTGCTAAAGTGTGGGGAAAGATGGGAGTACCAAGTTCTAAGGATGTAAGCTCATAAAACACACTGTTTACATTTATTTCTGAGGACAGCATTAATGAATAATTTAGCTCTGCATGGATTAAGGGAACAATTTGTGACATTTACATTTTAAAATATTTTCATCCTTGCCAATCAAGGTTAGGATTGCACTTAGACATTGTATAAAAAGAAGAACTATGATAAAAGTGGTACAAAAGCTGTTTTCAAATGAATCTCTTAAGAAAACCAAGTTGTTTGACACTTTGTCAGAGGCAAGTTTGATTTGGGCACATGCTAAGTAATCTGATTAACCTTTTCACTGGAAATCTCTTACTTCAATTTTCTAAAGGCTGAGAAAAAAACTTACTGATGAACAAAACTGGCCTGGAACACAAACTCTATGAGGAGAAGCTGAGGGAGCTGGAGGTGTTTAGCCTGGAGAAGAGGAAGTTCAGGGATGATCTCATTGCTGTCTACAACTACCTTAAGGGAGGTTGTAGCCAGGTGGGTTTGGTCTCTTCTGCCAGGCAACCACCAATAGAACGAGGGGACACAGTCACAAGTTATGCTGGGGGAGGTCTAGGCTGGATGTTAGGAGGAAGTTGTTGGCAGAGAGAGTGATTGGCATTGGAATGGGCTGCCCAGGGAGGTGGTGGAGTCACCATCCCTGGAGGTGTTCAAGCAAAGCCTGGCTGAGGTACTTAGTGCCATGGTCTAGTTGACTGGACAGGGCTGGGGGATAGGTTGGACTGGCTGATCTTGGAGGTCTCTTCCAACCTGGCTGATTCTATGATCACTTTTGTTTAGGGCTGGGACAAGAAGGAAGGTGATAGTTAACTTTCAGCCCTACAGCATGAGCCTCTAGGGTGACTGAAACTTTGCACTGCCCGCTAGCAACCTAAAGGCTGCTTCAGTGGATGGAGGGGGATGAAAAATCAATTCCTATCACATCTAATTTAAATTCAGATTCTAAAACCTGATAAGAATTATGAAAAGCTTTTCCTGCAGCACAGAATAAAACCTGCATGTTTGATATGCTGGAAGACACACATGTAAGGTCTTAACTGACCAAGTGACTCAGTTTGTCACTGAGATTCAAAGATTTTGTGGAATGTTTAAGCAACTAGAACCAACTAACAGAAGCTGATATATAAAAGTCATTGCTCCCCTATCTCTCATGATGAACTCCCATTCAGAAGTCTCAGAAGCTCGGTGAAGCTTTGTGGCAAAGGAAGCTGTAGTATCTGGACTTTCTTTACAGAAGTTAGAAAAGAAGTTGGTGCTTTTCTCTTTTGAGTGCTAATTGTCACTCATCTTTCCACTGTCCAGAAGCATGTCCCAGTGACTGAAAATGCTTGTGAGATCAAAAACCTAGGATTCAAGTTCCTAAGTACTAAACCAAATGTACACTGTTACATGAATGACTTTGTAACTGAAACTGCTCACCTGTGATTGCATTACTGAAGAAAATTCAGACTTCATTACAATTCAGAATTTTATATTAAACTGCCCTAACATTAAAAAAAAAAAAAAGAGTTGTTTTATTTGTCCCTCATTAGCAAGGTCAACAAGACCCAGATATGCCTGGTGAGAACACCTATGACAGGGGAAGACAGTCCCAAACAGTAGAAGATCATAGAATCAACATGGTTGGAAGACGACCTCCAGGATCATCCCAACCTAGCACCCAGCCCTATCCAGTCAACTAGACCATGGCACTAAGTGCCTCAGGCAGGCTTTGCTTGAGCACCTCCAGGGACAGTGACTCCACCACCTTCCTGGGCAGCCCATTCCAATGCCAATCACTCTCTCTGCCAACAACTTCCTCCTAACATCCAGCATAGACCTCCCCCAGCATAACTTGTGACTGTGTCCCCTCATTCTATTGGTGGTTGCCTGGCAGAAGAGACCAACCCCACCTGGCTACAACCTCCCTTCAGGTAGTTGTAGACAGCAATGAGGTCCCCCCTGAGCATCCTCTTCTGCAGGCTGCACACCCCCAGCTCCCTCAGCCTCTCCTCATAGGGTTTGTGTTCCAGGCCCCTCACCAGCTTTGTCGCCCTTCTCTGGACACATTCCAGGATCTCAACATCTCACTTGAATTGAGAGGCCCAGAACTGGACAGAGCACTCAAGGTGTGGCTTGATCAGGACAGGAAAATACACAGCACTAAGAAAATGCTAAGAAAGGGTAGAAGATAGTTTGAAAAAAATGTTTTAAGGTCTGGTGTGTGTCCCAGGAAAAATAACTTCTCAAGTAATGTCAATAACATAAAAAAAGAATAATGTCAAGACAGAACTTTTGTGTGTTTGTTATCGTTTCAGTTGTGGCTATGCAGATAAGAATTTTCCCCAAATGAATCTCATAATTAGATATCAGTCTACATTTAAAATCTAGGATGATTTAATCAGACTACCAAGCCTCTGATCCAGCACAAAAGTCAAACTTTTCAGCATATAACATTGTAGAAGAGCATTTTTTTCTCCTTGAGGATTACATTTTTATCTACTACACTGATAGACTTGTCTTCCTGAATTAAAAACTTGTGAAACAGCAGAGTTATAGTCTGCAGTCCACTCCTTAGATCATCTACAATATGTGGTCTGTCATTAATAAATTTGTGCTTAGCTGCTGCCAGTACTGCTCTTAAAATTACATTCTAGAATGTTCCTCCACCTGCCTGAAGATTAACCTGTAACTGCTACAGATGACAGATGGTAGCAATCACCAATAAGTAACAAAATCAGCCTTAGATTATAACAAGAATGTTTGTTTTTTTTTCCTTGGCTCACTCAAAGGGGAAAAATAAAACTGGATTATTGCAAAGGTGATTGAGATTTGGCCAACAGCTGAAAGAAGGGAATGAAAGTTCAGTCTCTTGGGTTCTGATCCCTCGTTTTTCCTCATTATTTTTGGACAAATTTTGTAGGAATGGATCAGAAAAGGAAATAGCATTGGCATTGGCATGCTTAAAGTGCTCTGCTGCCTTTAGCTGTGAGTTAAATGCTCCCTACGCACAGCATCTGAGGGAAGTTAGGAGTCTAAAAATGGTTAGCTGACTGCACAAAAGCATAGATCATAGGTTTGCTCAACTGGCAGTCAGACAGATACAGAAGCTCAGGAGAAAAGTGGGGCTTAGCTCTTTGAGATTCAGAGAATTGCCACATGTGCTAGAGGCAGGTGCCAGGGCCCCCAGCTTTCTCCTGGTGCCGGATGCCCAATGTGTGTTCAGTATTTCTGTGCAAGTGATGCTGGATTTCTGGTGTTTGTGTTCACCTCCCCTCTCAAAATTCTTTTTGAGAAAGAGAATTCTCTGTGTTTCCATTCCACTGCCATGCCAAGGAAAAAGTGGAAGTCCTCTCTACTGGCTGAATAAGCCAGAGGCTCATCTGTGGTGGGAACCACTGTCAGATGGATCCAGCTTGTGTTTTATGTGAGATGAGTATGTGTCCCTGCTGGGCTGACTGGTGGGAAGAATGAGGATGATACATCCATTTTTTTTTGCCAGCAATTTAGACTCTGACCTCTTTGCCCTTTCAGGGCTTGTGCAATTGCAGGCATATCCAAAAGCTTCCCTGGGAAGTTGAAGTTTACAGAGAATATATTGACCAGGACAAAGCAGCAGCTGCAAGGATATTTGGGAAGCTTCATCTTTTCCCATGAATCCCCACTGCAGTCCTTAGCCCTAAATAACCTCTTTAGCCAGAAATGTTCTTTGTTTAGTAACAAAGCCTTCTGCTTTCCTGTCCCTTCTGATCTTGGTGATAATGTGCCACACAGGAAGTTTAAGAAGGGTTATAATTCCTTTTTCAGGTATGCAGTGAACATTCCAGACCCAGCATATTTGTTGGTTTACAGCATTGAAAAAAAAGAAAACAGCCAAAACTAATATCTCTGCAGATGCCTTGGTGCTCAGGAAGCAAATTTACCTGTTAGGTTCCATTTTTTTTTCCTTTAATGAGCCAATAATCAGAAATTAATAAACAACTAACTCATTCCTAGTAGAGTCTAAATGTGGATCTAAACAAGGAAACCTAAAATGAAGTGTTGTCATGGTGATATACAAGGAGACTAAGCAAGCAGTGCAAAGCTCCTCTTCCTGGGAGACCTGAGAGACTAGCTCAAATTTTTATCTGTCATGGCTAATTTATCATTTCACTGAAACAGTTGTCAACATGCAATGGATGTAAAAGGCTTGCATCAGGTAACAGGGGTTTGTTTGAGGGTACAACAGATTTTGTTCCAAAATCACCATTTCAGATCACTGGTACTTGTAGAGGGAAAAATAAACAACAGGTATGAGAGAATTTTTGTTATCTTTAGCTTTTCACTGTTTGTCAAGTTAATTAGATGCTGAGATTACTTCCTTTTAAGCATGTTGTCATGAGACCATGCACTGTGGTGGGTTTGATATATCAATTTCTCTGAGAAAGGAAGCAAGGGAAGTGGACCCTTGCAACATTGATGCATGCACACTGAAGCTGGTCCATGCAGAACAGAAGGTATGTGTTGCCAGCCTTGGAGCTACTGCTTGTATGGAAGGGCAAACAAGGACTCGCTACAAGTACACATCAGTCAATACACTTCAGTTCATAGGCTCACAGGATACTAAGGGTTGGAGGGGACCCAAGGAGATCATTGAGTCCAACCCCCTGCCAAAGCAGGACCGTACAATCTAGCTCAGATCACAGAGGGACGTATCCAGACAGGCCTTGAAAGTCTTCAGGGAAGGAGACTCCACAACCTCTCTGGGCAGCCTGTTCCAGTGCTCTGTGACCCTTACAGTAAAGAAGTTCCCCCTTGTGTTGAGGTGGAACCTCTTGTGCTGCAACTTACACCCGCTGCTCCTTGTCCTACCACAGGGAGCAAGTGAGCAGAGCCTGTCCCCCCACTCCTGGCCAGCCTTCAGATACTTATAAACATTTATTAAATCCCCTCTCAGTCTTCTCTAGATGAAGCAGCCCCAGGTCCCTCAGCCTCTCCTCATAAGCCATGCCCTCCAGTCCGCTAATCATCCTCCTAGCCCTCCACTGGACTCTCTCCAGCAGATTCCTGCCCCTCTTAAACTGGGGAGCCCAAAACTGAAGGCAATACTCAAGATGAGGTCTCACCAGGGCAGAGTAAAGGGGAAGGAGAACCTCTCTTGATCTGCTGGACACACTTCTCCTAATACACCCCAAGATCCCATTGGCCCTCTTGACCACAAGGGCACATTGCTGTGCCATGGGGAACTTGTTATCCACTGGGACTTCCAGGTCTGACTCCACAGGTCTGCTCTCCAGCAGATCACCTCCCAGCCTGGACTGGTGCAGTGTATTATTCCCACCCAGGTGCAGGACTCTGCACTTGTTGAACTTCCTTTGGTTCCTCTGTGCCCAGCTCTCAGTCTGTCCAGGTCTCGCTGGATGGCTGCACAGCCTTCAGTTGTATCAGCCAAGCCTCCCAGCTTGGTGTCATACCATAGAATGTATTTGTTTTAACTTCAGCCTTAAAAATGCTTTCTTTTCAGTATTTCTTTATTAAAGACAGGCTAACGGACTTCAGTGTTTGCTGGGCTAAGCTCTGGCTCTGGGCCCAAGCATCTCTGAATTAGGAGTATATGTCTACTAGGAGGGAAATGGTTGAGCTTCAGTTAATTTCCCATCTCAGGAGTTCTAAAAAAATAATCTGGCAGATGCCAGGCTAAGCAGAACACTTGGTTATTCACATTTCTTCAGAAGAATGGCTACAAATTCATTCTATTCCACTCACTGGAGGTACACAAAACCACACTGGAATAAATGAGTCACACTATCTTGATTTATGGCTTCCTTTTAAACTTAGACAGACTTTGCATGCTACTAGGCTAAAACTAGGGAAAAGATCACAGCTTTGATATAAATTGAGATGCTTTAAGTAGCTTAGCACCACAGTAAGAAGTTGGTTTGCTCACCTTTACAAATAGTCTTTAAAAAGCACAGTAATGACAGTGAAGTACAAACACTGCTCCTGATTATTCTTTGCTCTCTTAAACCAGCAGGATGCTGCATGAGGGTGGGGAGCATCAAGCCCAGGCAAACGGAGAACACTCTGGGAGGTAAAGTGAACAAAGTGGATCTGGGAACCTGCTTTGTAAGAGATTTTCCACCACTCCATAATTACCTCCATGGGAGATGGCTGTGGCCATTAGGAAGGCTGGAGTTAAGGGATGTGAGATGTCAGTGAAAACAGAGAGATCCTTAGAAGTCTCTGTCATACTTCAGAAATGTTGGTATTAAACAAACGTGATAGAAGGAAAATATCCTGAGTTAGTTTCCCATTGCATGAGTTTTGGGATGACATTTCTGCTACAAGTGCCTTTTTTTCTGCCTTTTGTTGGCTTTTCTAATATTCAATTTTACTTCCTACAGAAAATTATTGCAGTTTTATTACCTGTGTCTCCCTATTATTTTTTTTTCCTCTGCTGAGCCTTTATTAAAGCTCATGAATTATTAAATGAATCCTTTATAGAGCTATAATTAAAAGGTGCTACCATATTTTCAGCCAGAGTCAGCAACAACTTCTCTGTTTTATTTAGGAAATGCTACAAATGCCTGGGGTGGGATGGGGGGGGGGGGAAATATCATTGCCTCTTAATATCACAGAAAGCCAAAATCTATGCTTCAATTAGAAAGAATCTTTACAAACTAAGCACTCTGTAAGGTCTCATTTCATGGAGGAAAGCTGCATATTTACCCCTTTTATGTAGGAGAATACTGGCATGTCGGCGTCCGTTTCCATTCTCAACGTAGCAAGAGTAATTCCCGAGGTCTGCCTCTTCCACAGAGTCAAGAATCAATGAGATGGAAACCTCCTGTTCCCCGAGATGTTCCTTGAGAACCCTGAGAAGAAAAAATAAAGTACCCATTGATGCTATTCAAGGTGGAACCTTAGATAACCGTGACATGACAATGCTATTTGCAACTCACAACTCCCTGCCTTCAAATTTGCCTATGGCTTGATGAAATCTTAATTAAATTATATCATGCCCTTTTCTTCCACCCTTCTAATGAGGAAGTTTGCTTTGTAAATGTTAATGAGAGCTTCAGTTAATGGTCTCCTTTAAGCAGGATGATGTGCATGCTGAGAATATATTATTGCATGCTCTGGATGGAGATCCTCATCTGGAGTATGTGAATCTTAAATAGTTAGAACAGAGAAAAGCAAAACCAGTTCTTTTGGGGGCTAAGTCTGGGCCTAACACAGTATTTAGTGCACTTTCTGAGGCTTTTCAGTGTGTCATTCAGAAACAGTGTGATCATGCCAGGATGTGAATAATGATTTCTTGACCGTGTTCTAAAATTTGGCTGTGTAATATAAATTAATCATAGAATCAATCAGCCTGGAAGAGACCTCCAACATCATCCAGTCCAACCTATCCCCCTGCTCTATCCAGTCAACTAGACTATGGCACTGTGTGCCTCATCCAGTCTTCTCTTGAACACCTCCAGGGATGGTGACTCCACCACTCCCCTGAAAGGATTGGTGTAGCAAATACCAATAGTTCATACAGATGGTAAATAAAAGGCCTCTTGCACAAGTCTCCACCTGTCAACCTCTTAGCATGCTCATCAGTGCTTTCAGAAATCCAGCAAAGCAAACAACAAACAGAATCACAGAACCACTGTGGCTGGGAAAAACCTTTAAAATCATCAAGTCTCACCAATATTTAATTGAACCAGGCCCACTACTACACCATATCTGCATGGCTTTGAAACACATCCAGAGATAGTGATCCAATCCCGGGCAAAATCACTTCTCTGCTCCTGTCGACCACACTACTCCTGATGCAGTCCAGGATGTCATTTGCTTTCTTGACCACCTGGGCATACTGCTGGCTCATGTTTAGCTGGCTGTCAATCAATACCCCCAGGTCCCTTTCTGCTGAGCAGCTTTTTGGCCACTTAGCCCCAAGCGTCTAGTTTTGCATGGGGTTGTTGTGACTCAAGTGCAGGACTCACCACTTGGCTTTGTGGAAGCCCATATGATTGACCTCATCACATCAATTGAGCCTGTCCAGATCCCCCTGAAGGCTCTTCCTACTCTCCAGCAGATCAACACTCCCTTGTACTTGGTGCCATCTGCAAACTTACTGAAGGCGCTCTCAACTTCACTGAGATCATTGGTAATGACATTAAACAGGAGTGGCCCCAGCACTGAGCTCTGGCGTACCCCACTTGTGACAGGAGTGGATTTAACTCCATTCACTGCCACTCAGGCAGTGTATGACCCAGCAGAGTATACACTTCTCCAGGCCTAGGGCAGACAGTTTCTCCACGAGGATGCTATGGGTAATGGCATCAAAGGTTTACCGAAGTCTGGGTAAACAACTTCCACAGCCTTTCTATCATCCACTGTCTTATTTCATAGAATCATGGAATCAACCAGGTTGGAAGAGACCTCCAAGATCATCTAGTCCTAGCCAATCAACTAGACCTTGGCACAAAGTGCCTCAGCCAGGCTTTTCTTGAGCACCTCCAGGGACAGCAACTCCACCACCTCCCTGGGCAGCCCATTCCAATGCCAATCACTCTCTCTGTCAAAAACTTCCTCCTAACATCCAGCCTGGCACAACTTGAGACTGTCCCCTTGTTCTGTTGCTGGTTGTCTGGGAGAAGAGATCAACCCCCACCTGGCTACAGCCTCCCTTCAGGTAGTTGTAGACAGAAAAGGTAAAGAATGGCTGCTGTAAATGCAAGGATCTAGCCTGAAGTGTTCCTGAGGGAGCTGGGCCTGTTTAGCCTGGAGAAGAGGAGGCTCAGGGGTGATCTTATTACTGTCTACAACTACCTGAAGGGGCATTGTAGCCAGGTGGGGGTTGGTCTCTTCTCCCAGGTAATCAGCAATAGAACAAGGGGACACAGTCTCAAGTTGTGCCAGGGTAGGTCTAGGTTGGATGTTAGGAAGAAGTTCTTCACAGAGAGAGTGATTTCCCATTGGAATGGGCTGCCCAGGGAGGTGATGGAGGCACCGTCCCTGGGGGTCGTCAAGAAAAGCCTGGCTGAGGGACTTAGTGCCATGGTCTGGTTGACTGGATAGGGCTGGGTGCTAGGTTGGAGTGGATGACCTTGGAGGTCTCTTCCAACCTGCTTGATTCTATGAGTCAGTCTGTGGTAACAAGTGTCACTTTTGCTGCTGAAAAATGAGATTGACTAAAGGAAAAAAACCAAAACCCCAATAAACCTTTTTTCTCGTTGTTCTTTTACCTGATGTCACTTTCCCAAACTCGACTGTCATCCAGATCTTCAATAAACTTCTCCCCTTTCATCCAGTAGATTAAAGGACTGACATCTCCGCTATAGCCGAAGAAGGCTCGGCAGGTTAGATTAGCTGAACCACCTGTTACAAAGAATGTAGAGGAAAAGATGTTACTCCAAAATTTGAATAATAAAAAATGTTTCAGTTTTGAATCAGCTCCTTCTGTTGATTGAAAAAAAAGAAATAAACCCAAAGAGAGCCTCAATTTCCAGTTCCTGTTGAAAACAGCCCAAAGTGTCGATCTGTCTTGCTCTTAGTGTTCACTATATTTTCTGACAAGAAATTGGATAAAAATGAAATTATATGGAGTCATAGAATGGTTTAGGTTGGAAGAGACCTCAAAGATCATCCAGTTCCAACCCCCCTCCATAGGCAGGGACACCTCCCACTAGAACAGGTTGTTCAAGGTCTCATCCAACCTGGCCTTGAACACCTCCAGGGAGGGAGGAGCCACAACATCCCTGGGCAACCTGTGCCAGTGTCTCACCACCCTCACTGTAAAGAACTTCTTCCTAACATCCAGTTTAAATCTTCCCTCTGCCAGTTTAAACCCATTACTCTTTGTCCTGTCATTACAAGACCTTGTAAACAGTGTCCCCTCAACCCTCCTGTAGGCCTCCTTCTGATACTGGAAGGCTACCACAAGGTCTCCTCAGAGCCTTCTCTTCCCCAGGCTGACGAGCCCCAACTCTCATAGCCTGACCTCAGAGCAGAGCTGCTCCAGCTCTCATCATCTTCATGGATTCAGTTTAGTGTTCTTTCACCAGGACTTCTATGTTAGGCAAGGGAATGAAAGACTTTTTTTGAGGGGGGGAGTGGTGAGTGGGTTGCTTGGGGTTTTTTTTTTCAGGTTTCTTTTTTCGTTTCTTTGCTTTGGTTTCTTTTTTTGTTTGTTTAGTTTGGTTTATTTTGGTTTGATTCCTTTTTTTTTTTGTTGTTATTTTGCTTTGAGCTTTTGTTTGTTCTGGTTTGGGTATTTGTTGTTTTGTTTTTCTCCCCCCCAAAAAAAGGCTAACTTTACCAAAGATTTCCATGTTGCTTTTTTCTCCTGTAAAGAAATATAAAGATTAGGTAGAAGAGATACGCAGTCACATCTCTGCTAGTTCAGCTTTGCAAGGCTCTCTTCAAAGAGGCTGGTAGATACCTGTAGGGTGTGTGCTAGTTTGAGCCTAGATGGGATAATTTAATGACAGGGATTAGAATATAGGCTGTGAAAATGAAACAATAGCCATGTCTACTGCACTCATAGGCTTGCTGAGATGCATAGGAACAAGAATACAAACACAGATAACAGAGTTGCTCTCTGGCTCTGGCTGCCTCCCTTCTCTCTCTAGCTTGCTAACTAATCTTTCTGCTTCCTAACCCCCAGACCAGTTCTCCAAACTCACCTTGAATGTAAGGCAAAGTCTGGGATAAGGTAGAGTGTGGAAAGGAGGTGGAAGGGTGGTTGAAAGCCCTTCCTAGGGACTGGTTTCTGGGAGGGCTGTTGTGTTTCTGTATTACATCTCCACAGAAACTCACCTCCTCAATCTCTACAGAGCTCAGGAAGTGAGTTTTGGAAGCACTTTGCAATTTTTTAGCCATTTACAGGGAATGAGATGAGCATTAGGACACCACTTAGGTGTCAGGTGCATATAATCATAGACCTGCAGAGATTATGAAGTACAACATCTCTGCTAAAGCAGGACCGCTTACGGTAGGTCACACAAGAATGCATCCAGGCAGGTTTTGAAGATCTCTGGGGATGGAAACTCCACAACCTCTCTGGGCAGTCTGTTCCAGTGCTCCATCAACCTCACAGTAAAAATGTTTTTACTCATTTTTTACCTGGGGGAATCTCCTGTGACCAGGTTTATGTCCATTGCCCCACATCCTATCATGGAGTATCACTGAAAAGAGACTGGCTCCATCCTCTTGACAGCCACTCTTCAGATATGAGTAGACATTAATAAAGTCCCCTCTTGGCCTTCACTTCTCCTGACTAAACAGCCCAGGTCTCTCAGTCTTTCCTTG
This sequence comes from Pogoniulus pusillus, assembly GCF_015220805.1. Lineage (NCBI taxonomy): Eukaryota > Metazoa > Chordata > Aves > Piciformes > Lybiidae > Pogoniulus > Pogoniulus pusillus. The sequence continues at coordinate 28,043,360 of NC_087275.1, forward strand.
TAAGACAATTGCTCCAGTCCCTTCATCATCTTGGTACCCCTCCTTTGAACTCACTCCAGCAGTTCAGTTCCCTGTTTCTCTTGAACTGGGAAGCCCAAAACTGTACACAGTGTTCCAAATGTGGTCTAACTAGGGCTGAGTAGAGGGTGAGAAGAACATTCCTCATTCCTCATCCTGCTGGACACATTCTTCTCAATGCACCCAAGTATACTATTGGCCTTCTTGGCCACCAGGGTACACTGCACCTCAATGAGTAACTGATTATGAGCCAGAACTCCAAGGTCCTTCTATGTGGAGCTACTCTCCAGAGGGTAAATCCCTAACTTGTGCCAGTACATAGTGTTATTCCTCCCCAGGTGCAGGACTCTAAACTCTACATGTTGTGGTCACTATAGCTAAGGCTACCCCCAACATTTACATCCCAAAACAGTCCATCTATCTTCATTAATACAAGGTCCAGCAGCACACCTCTCCATGGCATGAAAGCCTGTAAAGGAACTTGACAAACTCCTTGGTTGTGCCTAGCACATCTTAACAAATGTAAACCCAATTTCTTGCAGCAGGTGCACAGCAGATACAAGCTCACTTTTCTGAGTTGCTCTATTTTTGGTTTTCCATCTTAATTATGATACACACATACAGAAAAATGAAAATACAAAATCTTAAAGGATTAAGACTATCTTGGCCAGAATCATCCAAACTGTATGTGCACAGAGCTGTGAAATGCCTGGGAAGCATAGCTTTGGTGGGCTCTGATCACTGCTGGTATAGGAGAAGATACCTACACAACTAGATCAAAAGCAGGCTCCTGTGATAATTGGATAACCCCTATGGCATTATCTACCACTCTTAGAGAAAAGAGTGCTCCCTAATGCATCAAGGCCACTTCTTTGAGATTTTTCTGGAGCTTTCCCACCAAGCCAAAGCCCAGTTGAAACTTTTTTAGTTTTTAAGAACTGGCAAGAGCACAGCTGGAGGGGCTGTAGCTTCTGTCCAACTTAACCATGATTGATAGAGATTAAGCACCACAGGTGCTGAACCATCAAAGCTCTCTGGGCTCCTGCAGCTAACAGGCACCCACTGAGAGCTGATTTTTTGTACTGTGTAGGCCTCTGAACCTTTTACAGGTGAATATTAATGTGCACAGTTTTATTTCTTAAAAATAAACATCTTTTGTGAAAGGGCAGAAACTGTCAGGAAAAAAAGGGGTACAACTAAGACTTCTTTTCTCGTGGAATTCTTAAAGGAATTTGCCCCCTAAATAAAATATATAAGCATACTTTTAAATCCAGGACCTGAAGTTTCTGTTCAACATGAAATATTAACACCTGGGAAGTAAATTGGGAAGAATGCAGTGCCTCAGTATCAATGTGTTAATTAGACTCTGAGCAAAGGCCACCAGCCTGCTGAGTGCTCAGCTATAAGTTACCTATACTGCCTATCTTGAGCAATCTCCACAGTAAACCAGAGGGAAGTTCATTAGCAGGTCATTAAGAAAGATTCAGTGACCAACTAATGGCCACATATGACCATTAAAGAGGAGGTCTTTCACTCCAGAGCTCATAACTGAGCAGAAGAGGGGAGTACAGCTTATGTCATAGAATCATAGACCAGAGGTCTGCATAATGGACACTGTGTTATATCCTTTGCCATGGAGCAACACAACATAGAGGCATAGAATCAGTCAGGGCTGGAAGGGACCATCAGTATCATCTAGTTCCAACCCCTCTGCCATGGGTAGGGACACCTCACACTAGATCAGGCTGTCTAGAACCTCATTCAGCCTGGCCTTAAACACCTCCAGGGACAAAGCCTTGACCACCTCCTTGGGCAATCCATTCCAGAGTCTCACCCCCGTTATGGTGAAGAACTTGTGTTTAATATCTAGTCTGAATCTACTCATTTCTAGCTCTGTGCCATTCAGCAGAGATGCTCGAAGCTGCAGGCCATTAAGAAATGGTCAAAGGCTGACTGAAAGGTAGTATGCCCAGATCTGTCCTCTTTGACAGGTCTTGGGCTCTGTAGTTTTCTTAGGGGAACCTGGGAGCCCTCAAACTCTGACAAACAGGCATAAAAGCAGCCTCTTCTCTATTGAAAATGATTTTGAAAATACCCCAGCAGCTACTAGTGCTGGAGGCACTGTCCCTGGAGGTCTTCAAGAAAAGCCTGGATGGGGCTCTTAGTGCCATGGTCTAGTTGACTGGCTAGGGCTGGCTTCTCACTCTGCCTGAAGAGCTCTTCTTCTCCACCACAGCTTTTGCAGTCATCTCAGAGCCTGAGGCAAGAGTCTCAAACTTCCAAAATACCTACAAAAGAAACCAGCTCCAGCAAAGACACACACCCAGCACCTGTGGATGTTGTTGCAATGGTTATTGAGCCTAACCCTAGCTAGCCGGGGGGCCACCAGGCCCCCCGGCCTTTGAAATCCTCCACCAATTCACCCGGTGCACACCATGGGCACTCACCAGGGATGCCAGGCGGAGGATCCCTCGGCCCACAATGGGCCTAACTTGGAGCTTCCAGCTTTCCTGGGGCAGAATATAAAGGGGAGTGGGCAGGGAGGGCAAAGTGGCCACACCTGGGGTGGGAGGAGACTCCAGTAGCCAGCCAATAGAAAATGGCATCCCATGGTGGCAACACATCTGATGTGTTACAATAGGAAACGAATTAAGTGGTGATTAATTAATTACAAGCATAACAGATGATAGCAATATCTGTCATCAAAGCTGATTACACCCAGAACAAACAGCACAATGAAGATAGGTATTTGAACATATAATGCTGGCTAAAGCACATTGCTTAATTTATCTGCTGAAGAAGGCAATGCAGTGGCTGACAAAATATCCTCTGTGCTAAAAGAGGAGGTGTTGAAAAAAAGCCTGGCTGAGGCACTTAGTGCCATGGTTTAGTTGACTGGACAGGGCTGGGGGATAGGTTGGACTGGATGATCTTGGAGGTCTCTTCCAACCTGCTTGATTCTATGATTCTATTGTGAGTGGGCAGAGTATTTTGGAGATGAATCTTGATCTCTGCTCCAGGGCTGCCCTTGTGTGAGTGAGCGTATGTTAGAGGATGGGATGCATTTTTTCTCTAGAAATGCACCTTTGAAGTGAGCAGTCAGAAGATGCTTAACATGGCAGAGCAGCCACACTGCATGGGCAGCCTGTTTTTAAGAGGTCTGCAGGCAAAATGTAAGTAAATAAGTACAAAAGCAGCTTTACTCCATGTTTGAGCGACCTATTGGCCAATTAGTAGAAGTCACTCACAGTTAACATGACTAAACTCTTTCTCTCTGTGTTTTCTGTGCTGACAAAAACTGCTGCCCAGGGAGGTGGTGGAGGCACCGTCCCTGGAGGTCTTCAAGAAGAGTCTGGATGAGGCACTTAGTGCCATGGTCTAGTTGACTGGATAGGGCTGGGTGCTAGGTTGGACTGGATAACTTTGGAGGTCTCTTCCAACCTGGTTGATTCTGTGATTCTGTGATTCTATGGAAGTGATTTGAAAACTGCAAAGGTTGGGTGGATGAGTATGCAATGGTTTGGATGTCATTAATTTAAGTGTTCCTCTAAAGAGTGGATTATCACAGTTTTATAGTCTATCTTCGAAGGAATATGCACATTTTAACTACTAGGGAAATCCACCTCTCTATCCTCTTTGCTGTGAGGTGTTGTAAATCTTGAGAATGCTCTGTCTGAAGTTACATTCTGGGTAAGCTGCATTTTTTTTGGAACAAATGCTGCAAAAATTGAAAGGCATGAGATAAGAGTTATTGAGTGAAACTGATAGTGCCAGGGTTGTCATTAACACATGTGATGGTTTGGCTATTACTCACCCCCCAACACTTGTGAAAAGCACCCAGACTAAACTCAGCCAAGTTGGAAGTTGAATGAAGCTTTATACTTACAGCTTAGAATAATACTCAAGCAGATATTTACAATCTCTACAGCTATAGATAGAAGTAGACAAGTTAAAAAGGTAATACAGAAGCACAACAGCCCTCCCAGAAACCAGAGTCCCCAGGAGGGGCTCTCAACCACCCTTCCACCTTCTCCCCACCTCTCTACCTTACCCCAGACTTTGCCTTACATCCAAGGTGAGTTTGGAGGATTGGCTGGAGGGCTTAGGAAGCAGAAGTATTAGTCACACAGATGACAGGTTAGAGAGGCAGAAGTGCAGCCCAAAGCCAGTGAGCAAACTGTGTTATTTATGTTTGTGTTCTTGTTTTTATATTTCACAGTATTTCACAGTATCATCAGGGTTGGAAGAGACCTCACAGATCATCAAGTCCAACCCTTTACCACAGAGCTCAAGGCTAGACCATGGCACCAAGTGCCACATCCAACCTTGCCTTGAACACCTCCAGGGACGGCGACTCCACCACCTCCCCGGGCAGCCCATTCCAGTGTCCAATGACTCTCTCAGTGAAGAACTTTCTCCTCACCTCCAGCCTAAATCTCCCCTGGCGTAGCTTGAGGCTGTGTTCTCTTGTTCTGGTGCTGGCCACCTGAGAGAAGAGAGCAACCTCCTCCTGGCCACAACCACCCCTCAGGTAGTTGTAGACAGCAATAAGGTCTGCCCTGAGCCTCCTCTTCTCCAGGCTAACCAATCCCAGCTCCCTCAGCCTCTCCTCGTAGGGCTGTGCTCAAGGCCTCTCCCCAGCCTCGTCGCCCTTCTCTGGACACGCTCAAGCATCTCAATGTCCCTCCTAAACTGGGGGGCCCAGAACTGAACACAGTACTCAAGGTGTGGTCTAACCAGATTCAGCAAGCCTATGAGTGAAGTAGACATCACCATTGTTTCATTTTCACAGCCTGTAATCTAATCCCTCTCACCAAAATATTCTAGCTGGGCTCAAACTAGCACAATGCACCTCACCCAATACCCTCAGAAAACAAATCCACAGCAAAACACCTTCACTAGAGGAAAAATATAGTTTTGGCTTCTGGGTATGATTATCAATTTCTGACTGTGAAATAGTCTAATGAAAACATGTTAGAGAGCACCTAAAAGGGAGCTTCATTTGCATATTTTCCCATCACCCTCACTTGTGAAGATGAACTTGGTCTTACTGCACTGAGCTAATTTTTGGTCACAACTGGCACTGAAATAGGCATCACTACGTGTTCCTGCTGCTCGCTGTGATAAAGTTGCATTGTTAACTCCAGCCAAATGAGTTCAAGATAAATTAATTAGAAGCTCTTTGCTGACTAAACTCAGAACAATTTTTGTTGCATAGTATGCTTTCAACTACAGTGGAATGCAAGGAGGGAGAGCAGCAAAGCAGGCTTGCTCAAAATCAGCAAATCCCTTCAGCAGAGCAACAGCCTCTTTGTCATGTCCACTTTCTCTAATCGGCAACAGTTGGGGCAGGTTATAAACTACTGCTATGGGAGACATGTCCAGGAGAGGGCACTGTCTAACCTAGAAACCTTAGAATAAACAAAATTAATTAAAAATATAATCAAGGTGTAAGATCAAATTAAAAACATCAGCTGCTAAGAACCTGCTAGTTGTAATTAGCAAGGAGTGAACGACTTGTGGTTGGCAAAATGTCATCACGCAGGAGCAGTTTCAGTTACCCCTTGCAGGAGTCACTGGTGCCCAGGGATCAGTGCTGGGCCCAGGCCTGTTTAATAGCTTCATTGGTGATCTGGATGAGGGGATTGAGTCCAGCATCAGTAAGTTTGCAGATGATGCTAAGTTGGGAGCATGTGTCCAGGGTGAGAGGGACCTGGACAGGTTGGATAGGTGGGCATGGTCTAATGCCATGAGTTTTAACAAGTCCAAGTGCTGGGTTCTGCACTTTGGCCATAACAATCCCATGCAGCACTACAGGCTGGGGACAGAGTGGCTGGACAGCAGTCAGGCAGAGAGGGATCTAGGGGTGCTGGGCAACAGGCTACTGAACATGACCCCGCAGTGTGCCAAGCAGGCCAAGAAGGCCAACAGCATCCAGGCCTATATCAGGAATAATGTAGCCAGCAGGACCAGGGAAGTCATTCTGCCCTTTTACTCAGCACTGGTTAGGACACAACTTGAGTACTGTGTCCAATTCTGGGCATCTTAGTTTAAGAAAGATGTTGAGGTGCTTGAATGTGTCCAGAGAAGGGCATCAAGGCTGGTGAGGGGCCTGAAGCACAGCCCTATGAGGAGAGGCTGAAGGAGCTGGAGTTGTTCAGCCTGGAGAAGAGAAGGCTCAGGGGACACCTTATTGCATTCCAGTATCTCAACATCTCTCTTGAATTGAGGGGCCCAGAACTGGACACAGGACTCAAGGTGTGGCCTGACCAGTGCTGAGTACAGAGGAAAAATAACCTCCCTTGTCCTACTGGCCACACTGTTCCCGATCCAGGCCAGGATGCCATTGGCTCTCCTGCCCTCCTGGGCACGCTGCTGGCTCAAGCCTACTATATTTGTCCTCTTATAGTCATCCACTACCACATGAAAAACCCCTTAACCTAAAAGGCTTCCAGCTGATGAACTCTGATTCAGTGGCAGGACATTCAGTTCAGGTTTCTGTATGCTGCTGCTTACATGCTCCCTGCCATCAACCCTGATATATGTTGAGTCTGTAACATCCATAAAACCCAAGATTAGCCTAAGAATATTAAAAGCATTTGGTGAACTGCTTCATGTTCTCCTGTGAAGGAGATGAAAGCCAAATGCTTTCTGCTTTGAATGGATTCTTTTTTCATCACAGGGCTAAACTCATTTGTCCTCTCAGTCATCCACTGCCACATGAAGAGCCCCTTGCCTTAAAAGGCTTCCAGCTGCTGAACTGTGGTTCAGTGGCAGGACATTTAGTGCAGGTTTGTGTATGCTACTGCCATCAACTCTAATATATGTTGAATATATATGAGGAGCAGGACAGCCAGAGGGAGTCGGTGAAGACAAAAACCATCACAGTAGCTCATGAAAACAAGAAGTGATGTATGGGGGCTTTGGTCTTGAAATGCCCAGAACATCTCTCAGGTATGTGTATGGTTAACCTCACCCTCATTTCACAAGAGGTAACAAAACCCCTGAACCAACAATCTTCATTTTCCTAACAGCAGCACTCCCCTCTTGATAGATGGTAATGTCAGCCTGACAAATTAGTTGTTCAGAAAGTGTGCTTTCATTCTTTCCTCTTCAGAAGTCAAGTTGGTATGGGAGAGAAGAACTGTCACAAGCATAAAACCAAGGTGGGTAAAGAAAAGGAAAGTGTCTGCAACTGCCTTGAGCACAGCCCTATGTGGAGAGGCTGAGGGAGCTGGGATTGTTTAAGCCTGGAGAAGAGGAGGCTCAGGGGTGACCTTATTGCTGTCAACAACTACCTGAGGGGTGGTTGTGGCCAGGAGGAGGTTGCTCTCTTCTCTCAGGTGGCCAACACCAGAATGAGAGGACACAGCCTCAGGCTGCACCAGGGGAAATTTAGGCTGGAGGTGAGGAGAAAGTTCTTCACTGAGAGAGTCATGGGCACTGGAATGGGCTGCCCGGGGAGGTGGTGGAGTCGCCGTCCCTGGGGCTGTTCAAGGCAGGATTGGATGTGGCACTTGGTGCCATGGTCTGGCCTTGAGCTCTGTGGTAAAGGGTTGGACTTGATGATCTGTGAGGTCTCTTCCAACCCTGATGATACTGTGATACTGTGTTTTACAAGCTTAACTTTCACTCTAGAAGCTCACATTTTTTGCCTTGTTTTGTTTTTGTTTTCTTTTCAGACAAACATTTCTCAAATACCTCTTTTTTTTTCCCTGTGCCCTCTCTGTAAAATAAAAAATGAAAAAAGAAATAAAATAATAATTTCTGGTTTAAAAGCTTATCTATTTTTAGATAAGCCACAAGAAAATATCCTAGATAACAAAATATTTCTAAATGTCAAACTTCACATGTCTTTTGAGTCTTACAGAATTGTAGCTTGGGAGACTTAAACCTGTGCACATCTTGAATAGCAGAATTTGACTCTCAGGACAGCTGCTTGTGGCTTTATCTCCTCCTAGAAAAGCAGAAAGGGTCTTCCAATTTATCTTTTTATGTTTCCAGGAGGTCATGTTGAGAAAAAATAAATAAATAAAATTCAGTATGTGTGTCTCTGGACAGTAAGTTACTTTTCTTTCTTGCAGTAAGAAAAATAACCTCCTGGAGTTCTGCAGATGCCTTTGAGTCTATTGTGGAAAGCTGAAATCATAGAATCACAGAATCAACCAGGTTGGAAGAAACCTCCAAGATCATCCAGTCCAACCTATCCAACCTACCCATCCAGTCCAACCTATCCAACCTACCCATCCAGTCCAACCTATCCAATGAAGATCACCCAGTCCAGCCCTAGCCAATCAACTAGAACATGGAAATAATTGCCTCATCCAGTCTTTTCGTCAACACCTCCAAGAACAGAGACCCCACCACCTCCCTGGGCAGCCCATTCCAATGTCAATCACTCTCTCTGGCAACAAGTTCCTCCTAACATCCAGCCTATATGTCTCCTGGCACAACTTGAGACTGTGTTTCCTTGTTCTGTTGCTGGTAGCCTGAGAAAAGAGACCCACCCCTACCTGGCTACACCTACCCTTCATGTAGTTGTAGACGGTGTTGAGATCACCCCAGTGTTGAGACTCGGTGAGAAGTGAACCAACATTGTGCCTGTCCACACATCTGCAAGCCATCCTGCCTGCACCTCTGCAAACCTCCGTGCCAAGTCTAGAGTCCAAGAGGAACCAGGATCAGGTCAGAGATTGTCTGCCTCTCTCCCAGAACCCTGTTAGAGTCCCGAAAGATCTAGGAGCCTTAAGAGCTATTAAGACATCAACAGAACTCCCTGCAAGTGTTTGGGTACTGTCTGGAAACTGTAGTTAGCCCCAGAGATTCCAGGGGTTATATTTTGTGAGTAACTCTTCAAGAGCCTCTTTGTAAGTGTGGCCATTTGAGCTAGATTTCCAGCTCAGACATAAAAGTATTCAGAACAGAGGAACTTAGAAGTGGAAGCTCTGAGTGGAGAGGTGAACATTCCAGGGATAGACCATATCATGGCAACAATGGATAAGTTAATGTAATTTCACTGGAGCATCAAGAGTTTTATGTCTGGAAGCACAGCCTGGACCTTCCCCTTGCAGCTTCTGCTGCCTCAGCTGTGCCTGCTGCTATCTTCCTCTGCCACTGTTTTGGCTGCTGCTGCTTTTGCTGCCAGAGTAGGATCACCTGGACTTCACATATATATATATTTATATATATATATTGCTGAGGAAAGCAAAAAAGCTAATGTATAGCACAGCCACAGAAATAGCTGATGTCTGTCATTTACTTAAGCATCGTATGGACAAGCACATGTTTATATCATTTAAAAGTCCTAGCACATCCTTTTTTATACCACTCACTACACTGTGTCATCTTTTTACTTCTCTTGCATATGTTAGTCCTCAATTCCCCAAGGAAATCCCTGAAGCAAATCCCATGGAAACAAAGCCCTCCCATTCACAAAGATGCAAATCAAGAAGCTGGGTTGTTTGCCTGTGAAAAATGCATTGCACACTTGGAACATGCACATGCACAGCCACCCCTATTGACCAGTTTCCTTCCCACACAGAAAGCAAATAGGCTTTTCCAGTAAATACTTCTGTGTAGTTGCACATTGACAGACAGCAGCGAGGCCAGATGCAGAAAGGCCAGCAGGGGCATAAAAAGAGCCCAGCTAGCACTGCATGTATGCTACCTGATGCTAAAGAAAGTAACTAGAGAAATGGGGGCAAGCTTGAATTTTTGATGCTGTATTCTGCTTTCTGACCTGCAGCTATGTGAGCGGAGTAGATCTATGTTATAACCAGAATTCCCACAGGAAAAAAACAGATGAGTCTGGCTGAAGGCAGGATTTTGGCTGCACACTCCTTTTCCTCCACAACATCCTTTTCCTCCAGATCCTCAAGCTGAACAAAATACTGTTTCCAGTCCCAGAAACTTGGCTTTTTGCACTCTGGTTTTGGGATAGGTGAGGAGCTGTGCTCTCCACTCCCTCCACAGACAGTAGCTATTCTTGTACCACACAGGTAAAAGGCAGAAAATGGTTCTTGTGCTCTTAAATAACACCTGCACAAGAGCTGGCTATTTTCTAACAAGAAAATGGTCTGGCCAGGCTGAAGGTAAAATAGCATGAACCAGTGCTTGATGTTCTCATCTATGTTTAAAGTACACACAGTGCTGGACATCATAAAACGTGACTGCTCCAAAACAATGTCACCAGCTTATTTTGCTCTCTTGCCCATTTTTGTCAAGAGGAGACAATTTTTAGTACTGGGAAGTCTGGACAGCAGTAAGCCTTAAATGTTTTCACACTGCTGCCATGTGGACCATTTCTCTAGGCCACTGCCATCCTCCTTCAGTTGCAATTTCTATATTGTACTGTACAGGATCCTGCCAGCAAAACTTCTGAGAGATTTAGAGCTCCTGTATCTGAAGCCAAACACCTGAGGTCAGCAAGCAGGAAATAAATCCTCTTTACTAGCATAATGTGGATTCCCTGATCAATTTATACAACCTACTCTCCACCTGATGCATGCCCACCAATACTCTGATTTTTGTTTTAATTTTTTTAAGTGCTCTGAGAGACATGGGAGCTGTGACATCTCTTAAAAGCAGAAAAAAAGTGAAGGAGGATTTCACTTTAGTCCACTCAAGTCCCAGGAATGCTGTCTGCAGCGATGTTGGTGGATTTGTTAATCAGTTTTTGCAGGTCCCAATGCAAGATCAAAGCAGAGTTTGTCTGACAATGGAAATGTAACATAAAACAGCTGCTGATCACAGGAACAGAAACAAATAGTAATGATGCAATATTGATGATACAAACTGTGCAAGGAGGGAGACATCAGGCTGCTGTCTCTGGCAGTGCAGCTCTCTGCAGACATGAAGGGTATCACCCTGAGCATCAGCCCCACTGCTCGCTCAGGTCTCTGCCTCTACCGAGTTGTGGCTTCCAGTCATCCTAGGCTGCATGATGGCTTTTCAATGCTGGTGCCTGCCCTAACCCTAACCCAAAGGACCAAGGTAAGCTTCCAAACCCTCTTTACACATATAACTTGGAGACAGAATTTGAATCCAATTCTGGGGAAGAAGAAGAGGGTCTGTTAAACAGATGGTTGATTTGCCAAAATGCTGTATAGTCCATTTGTTCTGGGTGAGACTATCTTCCACCAGAAATTCCTGCCCTTTACAAATAGTTGCAGTTCCAGCTCTTCCTGACACTTTCTATTCTAATTTATTTGCCATCAGGGCTTCAAAAACTTTGTTCTCCCATCTTCAGTTTTGTTTAATTAAGCTGCAAGTGCAGTAAGTCAATGAGATTCCACAGCAAAGGCTCCCCAGTGTCAGCTGAATGTGTGAGTAGTCCCAGATACAATATGCAGCTAGAACAGGTAAAGTCCTGAAAGCAGTCCTAAACTCCTATAGCTTGTAAACCCAATGTACTTATGGTGCATTAGATCACTTGTACTGCTTCTATGCCAGAGTTAATCATTATGAATCATGTTTATGATATGACTGTAGGACGCCTGCCATACTGTATATCTGTCACTACTGCTTCTTCTCTACAAACCTGTTGAGAACTGTAGTGGATCCTTCCTCTAGTAGAAGCCAGTAAATGTTGCTACCTTCATTTCTTCATTCTCTACGTCTTAATCTATTTCTCTGTCCTAGATGAAGACTTAAGTCTTTAAGGACTATGGTGTATAGACCTCCAAGAGGTCCAGAGCAGCCAGGAGTAGGTAGGAAATTGCAATCCTGAGGTTATTTGATTCCTGTAATTCTTTTGTCTGACTTCATTTAGGCTGACAACTAAGCCAATTCTCCCTCTTCCTTCCTTCTCCTCCTGGGGAGATATGCTCTCCTGCCTGATAACGTATCACAAGCCTGTTTGGTATGACTAAAGAGGGGTCAGTTTAGGCCTAGAAACCTAGGGGAGGTTAGGGTTAGGGTTAGGGTTTGGTATGACTAAAGAGGGGAGGAGGAAAGAAAGAGCACTGAGGTCTATGGTGAACCCCAGGTGGGAGAAGGAAAGAGGTTTTGGGGTTTAGTTTTGGTCTGCTTGGAGGGAGGTTTGGAGAATATTTGGCTTTGATGCAAGAGTGATTTGCCATTGGAATGGGCTGCCCAGGGAGGTGGTGGAGTTGCTATCCCTGGAGGTGTTCAAGGAAAGCCTGGATGAGGCACTTAGTGCCATGGTCTGGTTGACTGGATAGGGCTGTGTGCTAGGTTGGACTGGATGAACTTGGAGGTCTCTTCCAACCTGGTCTATTCTATTCTATTCTACTCTATTCTATGTGTGTTTCATACACTTCTGCACTGCTCTGCATTGTAGTTTGTAGTTATTAGTAGCACTTTCTATTTGATCTTTGAATATAGTCTGTATTTCCTGTGGAGGAAAGGTTTATTACTTATAATAGGGGATGAATTTGAACCTTGTCAGTATAGTCTAAGCTTTTGTCGGCTAGAGATGATATTTACTAGAAGTTGGAGATGTGAACAAATGGAAACATCCCTCACAAAGTTAGAATAATTTGTCCTAACCACCCCTAATATAAATGATTCTCACTTCTATACTAAATAGCCAATGTGTGCCCCATATCTTGATTTTTTTTGTCCTATTTATGTAATGCAGCATGAAAACTTGGAATTCCAAGCTACACAGAGTTCAGCCTGTCTCCTTTCCCAAGATGATTCATTCAATCTCTAAAGAACAGTGTGTTGTAATTCTGTACTGCCTTCATAATGACTCCTTAAGTGTTCTGTAGTGATGTTAAATAGCACAAAACCCTCCCTGCTTCAAATTGATGGCTTCATGTTTTCAATGCGGCAGCGTGATGGTTAGCATGATAAGAAACCACTTGCTGAAGCATTGCCAGGCTGAGAGCAAAACTCCCATCCTAGTCTGGGATTTCACCCACTGTCTTCACAGCACCACAGCATTTTGTACAGCAATATGCCATCTGTTGATGGCAGGCAAAATAACCCTCATCATTACCACTGCCCAACTCAACAGCTGTAGTAGTGTAATGAAACAGAAAGCCATTTAAGGCTCCTATTGCTGTGAGATAAATGTATTAGGACAGCCCATACTCCTGCTTCCACACCAAAGGTGTATCTTCTTGTAGTCTTTTATTATGGGTAGGCAAGTGGGATTTGGGTGTTTATGTGGACCAAAAAGAGGATTAGCCAATCTTTCATGCATGGGTCACTGAGCAGTTTTCACTGCTTACAACAGTTACTGATGTGCTGCTTCTGTTTTCTGGCTCACAATACCAAGCACAGCTCTGTCAAATGCTGCCTGTCACAGAATCACAGAATTAACCAGGTTGGAAAAGACCTCTGAGATCCAACCTATCACCTAACCCTTCTAATTAACTAAACCATGGCACTAAGTGCCTCGTCCAGCCTCCTTTTAAACACCTTCAGGCATGCTGACTCCACCGCATCTCTGGGCAGCCCATTCCAATGCCAATCACTCTTGCTGTGAAGAACTTCTTCCTAACATCCAGACTAAACCTGCCCTAGTGCAGTTTGAGACTGTGTCCCCTTGTTCTGTCACTGGTTGCCTGTGAGAAGAGACCAACCCCCACCTGGCTACAGCCTCCTTTCAGGTAGCCCTGAGGCTTGTCTTCTCCAGGCCGAACACCCCCAGCTCCCTCAGCTGCTCCTCAATGGGCTATGCTCCAGCCCTCACCAGCCTTGGTGTTCTTCTCTGCAGAAGGTTCAAGCACCTCAACATCTCTCTTAAATTGAGTTCTTTTTTCAGTTCTAAATGCATTTGTGATGACCACACAATACAGTGAACTGGGAAGAAGAATATCAGAGCAGCTACTTTGGGGGTTGTGATGAAAGGTTCAATCTTATCAGAATAAAGTGACTAATTGTAAGGAAAGAAAAACAAACCCAAACAAACCCAACCCATACTATGCAAGAAAAGATTTTATTTCTGGTACAAGGGATGAATATTTAATGTTAATACTGTTAATGGTACTCATGGAAATGTGGCTGCAGCAGAGACCTTTCAGACCATTGAGTCCACATCCTTAGTGCAGGATATGGTTTTGATACCTCTAAAATACTTGCTAGATATTAAAGAGATGTTCTTACTGGAGTTTAGCCAAAAGACCATTGAGAAAGTTGCATAATGATGTGAGAGATTTGGACAGAACCCAAGACAAATGCTTTTAGCTTAAATACTGTGAAATTAGTTTTTATTCGTTAAAATGCTTTACAATTCTCTGGAATGTATCCCCCTTACTGAAATATATTATCCTTGGGAGGATATTGGAGGGAATATTTGGCCTTATGAAGTAAATGCTTATTCTCATTCTCTTCTCAGCTTCCTGAGAACACAGTTGCTTTAATGGTTCCTTAGCCAACTTGGCCAATAATCTCCATAGCTTGGATTCAAGCCATATCTTCTTCACAGAATCACAGACTCACAGAATCTCTTAGATTGGAAAAGACCTTCAAGCTCCTCGAGTCCAATCATTGGTTTCACACTGACAAGTCCTTGACTAAACCAAATCCCTCAGCACAACACCTAATCACTATGGATCCCTTTGCTTGGAAAGGACCACTAGGATCAGCCAGTCCAACCTTCATCCCAGAATCCTTAATCACCAGACCATAGCCTCAAGCACCACATCCACTCTGCTTTTAAACACCTCCAGGGAGGGCGACTCCACCACCTCCCTGGGCAGCCTGTTCCAGTGCCTGACCACTAGCTCAGTAAAGAACTTCCTCCCAACATCCAACCTAAACCTCCCCTGCTGCAACTTGAGGCCATTTCCTCTTGTCCTATTATTAGTAATTTGGGAGAAGAGACCAGCTCCAGCCTCACTACAACCTCCTTTTAGGTAGTTGTAGAGGGCAATAAGGTCCCCTCTCAGCCTCCTCTTCTCCAGACTAAACAACCTCAGCTCCCTCAGCTGCTCCTCATAGGTCATGTTTGCAGACCTCTCACCAGCCTCGTTGCCCTTCTCTACACCAGCACCTCAATGTCCCTCCTATACTGTGGTGACCAAAACCGGACACAGTACACGAAGTGTGGTCTCACCAGTGCTGAGTGCAGGTCTTGAAGTAGTATGGGTAATAATTTAGTTTAAGTATGAATTATTTCTTCTGCTGAATTGACAGAGAACATGAGGCTTCTACACCTTAAAGATACAGTAAGAAAAATCTTTGACACTGTTCCTGAAAACAGACAACAGTCTTGGGGGTTGCTGCTGTTAATGAAACCAGTGGTGATATTAGAAAGTAAGACATGCCCTACAGAAATGGGATATCAAGGTAAGACAGCTGAAACATTTCCATCACTTTGGAGTTATTACCATTTTGATTATTCCCATTAATAATAAACAAGCAAACAAATAAAGAGATGTTGGTTTCTTCATGGCCACTTTTGATTATTCCCATTAATAATAAACAAACCAATAAATAAATAGATATTGATTTCCTCATGGCCACAATCTGGGATGCTGCTGCTTCTTGTCACTAAATGAAGAGGTCTAATTCTCTGCCTTAGCTGCTCCAATTAATGAACACAAATTCTTTGCTAGTCCTAGACATCCTTTGATGTATGATCTGGGAAGAACAGCGATCTCAAGACACTGGGATCTGATCTTGTTGAACTGAAATGCTGTAAAACACAGTGTTCATAGAAATGGAAAAAAACAAAACCCAAAACCACTTCATAGCAGCTGGATGAGGGGGGGAGAGAAAAAAAGAAGTAAACAGCAAATAGCTTAATATTTTGAAGAGTTGGACATTTTTGAACATGAGGACATCAAAAGCAAAAGTACCACTTACTTTCTTCACCCACCTAAGGAAAAATGAAAGCTTAATATGTCCTTTGACTGATGGGAATAGCTTGTGCTTGACAGAAGGAAAGCAGTTATGAACAGATCCAACCCTTGCTTTTTCTTGTGGCATGAATGTAGAATGTGCCTAAATCTTATTGTTTTCTTCCATAGCATTTGTGATATTTTCTCTTCTCCAGACATCACTAACCTCTGAAGATCCACATCTGTCTGCAACAGCCTAGAATCACAGAATCATAGAATCAACCAGGTTGGAAGAGACCTCCAAGATTATCCAGTCCAACCAGACCATGGCACTAAGTGCCTCATGCAGCCTTTTCTTGAACACCTCCAGGGGCGGTGACTCCACCACCTCCCTGGGCAGCCCATTCCAATGGCAAACCACACTCTGTGAAGAACTTCCCCCTAACATCCAGCCTATACCTCCCCTAGCACAGTTTGAGACTGTGTCCCCTTGTCAGCTTTGGTCTCCAGGAAACAACCAAAAAGCAGTCAACACACACCCATGTCACAGGAGAAATGAAAAGAAAGAGAAGTCTAGCATAAGAGAGGGGCAGTGAAATAGTCTTTATATCTGCTCAAGTTAGAGCAGTCCTGTGAAATATTCTCACTCATTGCCATGAAAACCTCAATACTCAGATCAGCTCCCATGAAAGCACTCCTATCAAAATCCTTCATGTCCTCACCTGCAAGGCCACTCAAAACCAATATTAGAATTACAGAATCATAGAATCAACCAGGTCGGAAGAGGCCTCCAAGGTGAGGTCTCAGCAGAGCGAAGTAGAAGGGGAGAATCACCTGCTGTGACCTGCTGGCCACACTTCTCCTGGCTTTTACAACCTCATTTTCATCCTAATCTTTTCTATTATCCAAGTTAGGAAGAGGTACACTGGCAGAATGGAAATTATTGATGCATTCTCAGGATTTCAATAGATTCAAAGTAAAAGTATAAATACCTAGTTTATAACTCTAACTCTCTCTCTCTCTCTGGTGTAAGGATTCATAGTAACAAGTAACCTGTATGTCTGGCTAGAAACCTTTTCAGAGAAGGTTTACCTGTGATAAATAGAGTTAAAAAAAGAGAAAAGCTCAAAGTATCAGTAAGGGACACTGCTGAAGACTTAAAAGGAAAAACAAATCAGAAGCATTATTTCTTCATGGCCTACTACTGGGCTTTAATCTTCATTAGCAAATGGATGAATGCATGCAATTTTCATCTCTTCATTTATCTATCCAGAAGAAGCATTTCAGGACATTTTTATTACCTTTGGAATTTGGGATGTTTACAACAGCTATAATTTTAAATTACATAACCCTTTCACAGAATCACAGAACTGTTGGAGCTGGAAAGGACCTTAAGGATCATCAAACTCCAACACCCCTGCCATGGATAGGGGCATCTCACACTAGATCAGGTTGCTCAGAGCCACATCAAGCCTGGCCTTGAAAACATCCAGGAATGGGGCTTCCACCACCTCCCTGGGCAACCTGCTCCAGTGTCTCACCACTTATTGCTGTCTACAACTACCTGAGGGGTGGTTGTGGCCAGGAGGAGGTTGCTCTCTTCTCTCAGGTGGCCAGCACCAGAACAAGAGGACACAGCCTCAGGCTGTGCCAGGGGAGATTTAGGCTGGAGGTGAGGAGAAAGTTCTTCACTGAGAGAGTCATTGGACACTGGAATGGGCTGCCCGGGGAGGTGGTGGAGTCGCCGTCCCTGGGGCTGTTCAAGGCAGGATTGGACGTGGCACTTGGTGCCATGGTCTAGCCTTGAGCTCTGTGGTAAAGGGTTGGACTTGATGATCTGTGAGGTCTCTTCCAACCCTGATGATACTGTGATACCACCCTCATGCTGAAGAAATTCTTCCTAACATCCAATCTGAATCTACTCACTTCTTGGTTTGTTCCATTCCTGCCAGTCTTATCATTACCTGACATCCTAAAAAGTCCCTCACCAGCTGTCTTGTAGCCCACCTCAGATAGTGGAAGGCCACAATAAGGTCTTTGTGGAGCCTTCTCCTCTCCATACCGAACAACTCCAGCTCTCTCCATCTGTCCTCTTAGGAGAAGAGCTGCAGCCCTCTGATCACCCTCATGGCCCTTCTCTGGACACATTCTGGCACGTCTATATCTTTCTTGCAATAGGGGCTCCAGAACTGGACTTCAGGTGGGGTTTCACAAAAGCAGTGTAGAAGGGGATCACCTCTTACTATCTGCTGACCACACTTTATGCAAAGGTGGACCCAATGAGACTTCTGGTGAGCTGAGCTGGCACAGTGAAAGCATAGGAACAGAAGGAAGGGCAGTATAATGCAAAAAGCAGATATGTCAATGAACCTGGGCAGAGTGAGAAAAGTCAGTCTAAACCAAATTGTTCAGCTCTATCTTTGATTATAATTAACCTATTGCTCAGCTACTGCTGCCACAGGAGATATGTAGGACACCCAGCTAGGGGAGGATTTTCAGTCCTTAAATCACCATCTGCTTGCATACAGAACTCAGCTATTGTCAAAGCCTTTTTCAGAGAGGAGGTGGAAGTGGTGGATTGAGAAACTCCCTTCCCACTATTAAAATTTACCAGATCAGCTCAGACAAGTTGGAAGTAAAATAAAGCTATGTTGATAGCAAAGCTAACTTTACAAGCATATATATATGTGTATGTGTGTGTATATATATATATATATAGGCTGGATATTAGGAAGTGCCATGGTCTAGTTGACTGGCTAGGGCTGAGTGCTAGGTTGGACTGGATGATCTTGGAGGTCTCTTCCAACCTGGTTGATTCTATGATTCTATATATATATACACACACACACGTGACATATTTACAAGTATTTACAATTATATGCAACTTAGAAAATAACACAGAAATCCAATCTGGACAAAGAAATTGCTTAGAAGAGACCCAAAGCCAACCTCTCTCTCTCCCTCTCTTTCCCAGACAGAAAACAAAACAACCAGCAAAGCTGATTTTGTTATCTGGAAATGTTAGGCAGGGTTAGTCGGAGAGATTAGAGAGAAAAGATCCAAAGCTTAGGAGCAAAGAAAGCAAAAGAGAGACAAATTGCTTATACTTTGGCTTTTTATCCCTTTTAGCAAGCCAATGAACGATATAGACTCTATCATTATTATCCTTTCATAAGCAGTGATCTAATTTCTCTCCTTAGATCATTCCAGTTAGCCTCAAACCAGCACACCAATGGAAAACTGGCCAAACATCTTAACTTCGCTGGGTGGAAATGCCTTTTTTCTTAGCCTGTGATGTGAGGTTGCAGGTCCTTGCAGGCTCATTGTGCTTTTTCCATTTCTAGGCCATGTAGGGTACTTTGAAAATAAAAATACGTTGTTAACCTAAATTCTCAGTCCTCTAAACTCACAGTGGGACTCACTGCACCGTTTTCACACGCTTGCTGCTCAGAGTGGAACAATGACTTAGAGGTTGTCTCGTGAGCTGAACATTTAACTGATCAGGAAAACTTCAGCCTAAGAGCCCAGCTGGATGGTGCTTATCTCTGTGATAGGATTTGATGTCTTAGTATTCAGCTTCATGCCAGCATGCCACCAACCACCATGGCTCCCTTAAATTAAAATTCATATTTTAACTACTTAGCTATCTTGCTTCTTGGGGAGAAATAGATGACTTTTTATTTTCCTCCAAACAGTAGCTGCATCGCCTCCCCATGGAGGTAATCTACACAAGTGTATAGAATAGAATAGAATCAATCAGGTTGGAAGAGACCTCCAAGATCATCCAGGCCAACCTAGCATCCAGCCCTAGCCAGTCAACTAGACCATGGCATTAAGTGCCTCATCCAGGCTTTTCTTGAACACCTTCAGGAACAGTGACTCCACCACCTCCCTGGGCAGCCCATTCCAATGCCAATCACTCTCTCTGGAAGAACTTCCTCCTAACATCCAGCCTAGACCTCCCCTGGCACAACTTGAGACTGTGTCCCCTTGTTCTGTTGCTGCTTGCCTGGCAGAAGAGACCAACCCCCACCTGGCAACAATGCCCCTTCAGGTAGTTGTAGACAGCAATGAGGTCCCCCCTGAGCCTCCTCTTCTCCAGACTAAACAACCCCAGCTCCCTCAGCCTCTCCTCATAGGATTTGTGCTCCAGGCCCCTCACCAGATTCTTCGCCTTTCTCTGGACACGTTCCAGCATCTCAACGTCTCTCTTGAATTGAGGGGCCCAGAACTGGACACAGGACTCAAGGTGTGGCCTGACCAATGTTGAGTACAGGGGCAGAATAACCTCCCTCGTCCTACTGGCCACACTGTTCCTGATGCAGGCCAGGATGCCATTGGCTCTCTTGGCCACCTGGGCACACTGCTGGCTCATCTTCAGTCTACTATCTATCAGTACCCCCAGGTCCCTTTCTTCCTGGCTGCTCTCAGCCACTCTGCCCCCAGCCTGTAGCACTGCTTGGGGTTGTTGTGGCCAAAGCACAGAACCCTGCACTTGGCCTTGTTCAATCTCATCCCATCGGCCTCTGCCCACCCATCCAGCCTGTCCAGGTCCCTCTGCAGGGCTCTCCTACCTTCCAACAGCTCCACAGCTGCTCCTAGCTTGGTGTCATCTGCAAACTTACTGATGCTGGACTCAATCCCCTGCTCCAGATCATCAATAAAGATGTTGAACAGGACTGGATGATACCCATGATAAATTTTGAATTATCTAGACCAGTAGTTTTGAAGCTGCACTGTTTTACTTATCCCAAAATAGTTTGTTTTCCTGCCTAACAAAGCTCACTGATGGGACATTAATATTACCAATTTTTGAGACATGCACTTGCAGTCTGAACAAGATGCAAATAGGTACACAGTGAGAAATGAAGCAAACTACGCTGCCTTTATATTTTACAGCGCAAGGTTGAAATTAAATGTGCCATTTTTCACCAAAATATTGTTTCCCATTACTGAAGAGAAGTGACAGGCCTGAGGGCCTCATGCATTACAAACCTCATGTGCTTTAAATTGCTAGTAAATCACTTGTGGGTTTGCCTTTAGTAGTTTCTGCCGAGCTCAGCGTTTATTGCTTACAGCTGAATACAGCCATCTAAATCATCCCTCACATTTTTATAACCTACTGTAGCTTTCCATTTCATACATCAAGAAACTGGCACATCTTCAGAATGGGAATGGGTGAGCACACTCTATGCACACTGAGTAGTACTCCAAGTGCAGTTTGATGTGGTGTTTTTTAATAGTGTGGGGGGAGAGTGATTGGAATGGGCTGCCTGGAGATGCGGTGGAGTCGCTGTCTCTGCAACCAGCCAACAGAACAAGGGGACACACTCAACACTGGTCAGACCACACCTTGAGTACTGTGTCCAGTTCTGGGCCCCTCAATTCAAGAAAGATGTTGAGGTGCTGGAACATGTCCAGAGAAGGGCAACAAAGGAGAGGTTGAGGGAGCTGGGCCTGTTTAGCCTGGAGAAGAGGAGGCTCAGGGGTGTTCTTATTACTGTCTACAACCACCTGAAGGGGCATTGTAGCCAGGTGGAGGGTGGCCTCTTCTCCCAGGTAACCAGCAATAGAACAAGGGGACACAGTCTCAAGTTGTGCCAGGGTAGGTATAGGCTGGATATTAAGAAGAAGTTCTTCACAGAGAGAGTGATTTCCCATTGGAATGGGCTGCCCAGGGAGATGGTGGAGGCACCGTCCCTGGGGGTCTTCAAGAAAAGCCTGGATGAGGCACTTAGTGCCATGGTCTAGTTGATTGGATAGGGCTGGGTGCTAGGTTGGACTGGATGATCTTGGAGGTCTCTTCCATCCTGGTTGATTCTATGATTCTAAGTTGTGCCAGGGGAGGTCTAGGCTGGAAGTTAGGAGGAAGTTGTTGGCAGAGAGAGTGATTGGCATTGGAATGGGCTGCCCAGGAAGGTGGTGGAGTCACTGAACCTGGAGATGTTCAGGAATAGACTGGATGAGGCACTTAGTTCCATGGTCTGGTTGATTGGATAGGGCTGGGTGCTAGGTTGGACTGGATGATCTTGGAGGTCTTTTCCAACCTGGTTGATTCTATGAAATACTCTGAAGTTTTAGCCATCAGCAGCCACGAGCATTTGTGCTCATCCACAGTGACTTTCCTGAACAGACCCAGACTTTCCAGAATAGATCCTTCCCCACAGGTTGAAGTCCTCACTTTTAGTGCCTGCTAGCATCATGTTCCTTACCTGTACACAAATATGAGTGTCCAATTTTGGACTCTCTAACTCAAGAAAGACAGGGACCTGCTGGAGAGAGTCCAGTGGCGAGTGATCAGGATAATTATGAGACTTGACCACAACCTCCCTGTGCAACCACTTCCAGTGTCACCATCCTCACTGTAAAGAACTTCTTCCTAACTTTTAGTTTAAATCTCCTCTCTACCAATTTGAAGCCATTAGTCCTTGTCCTGTCATTACAAGATCTTGTAAATAGTCCCTCTCCAGCCTGTCTGTAGGCCCCCTTCAGATATTGGCAGGCTGTTACAAGGTCCCCTTGAAGCCTTCTCTTCTCCAGGCTGACAACCCCCAACTCTTGTAGCCTGTCCTCACAGGAGAGGTGTTCCAGCCCTCTGATCATCTTCATGGCCCTCCTTTGGACTCACTCCAAAAGCTCAATATCCTTCTTGTGTTGGGGGCTCCAGAAGGTTTACTTTGCTTTTACTTTTATTGCACTGATTTTATCCCCATCCATGAGTTTCCTCACTTTTACTCTTCCAATTCTCTCACCCATTCTAGCAACGGGGAGTTAGGGAGCAGCTGTGTGTTGCTTAGTTGCTGGCTTCCATTAAACCATGATGCTAATGAAGGAAACAACAACACAGAAATGCAGACTGCTGTATGATGTCCCATGGATCTAAACCACAATGAAACAGACATAGGAAAACAAACTAAGGAGCTAAATTTGCTCACAATAGATTCTTATTTTTAATTGGCTTTCTACAAATGAAATGAAGCTTTAAATGATCCTGAGCTGAATTGTACCTGCTTGGATGGTAGGTAGTTGATGATACATAAGGAAGGATGATACATGATGATGTAAGGAAGACCACTGAATCTCCAGTTAAGTGATGTCCAGCTGTAATTTGGGTCTCATCTTTTTCTCCAGCGTTGTAGCCATGCTGGATCTGTTTCAAACTATGCTTATTCATCTGCTCTTTAGACCATAGTAGCTTTTACTGCCTACACTTTTATTCAAGTATTGGGGGAAAAAAATAGAAGGGATAAACATGCCTGGTCCACAGCTGGTATAAATCAGTGCAGTGGAATGACACCAATTTACAGCAGCCGAGGATTTGGCTCTTGGAGTCAGATTATGAGCCAGATGAGCACAGTAGGGATGGAAAAAGAAGGCAAAATGTGGCCATAAATTTGTTCAAAGGCTCTTCACATTTCAGTGATAGTCTCTTTGTAGAATTCAATTAGCATTGCTGTTTCTACTTATAAAACGTGAGCCCTTCCTGAATAATTCTTTCTTCACAGAATCACAGAATCAGTCAGGGTTGGAAGGGACAACAAGGATCATCTAGTTCCAACCCCCCTGCCATGGGCAGGGACACCCTACCCTAGACCAGGTTGGCCAGATCCTCATCCAGGCTGGCCTTAAATGTCCCCAAGGATGGGGCCTCAACCACCTCCTTGGGCAACCCATCCCAGGCTCTCACCACTCTCATGGTGAAAAACTTCCTCCTCACAACCTGCTTCTCTCAATGAAAAACTTTCTCCTAATGTCCAATCTAAACCTATCCAATCTCATCTTGAGGCCATTCCCCTTTGTTCTGTTTCCAGTTACCTGTGAGAAGAGCCCTGCAGCAGCCTCTCCACAACATCCCTTCAGGTATCTGTAGACAGCAATGAGGTCTCCCCTCAGCCTCCTCTTTCTGAAACTAACCATCCCCAGCCCCCTCAGTTGCTCCTCATCAGAGTTATTCTTTAGGTCCTCCCCCAGACTTGTTGCCCTCCTCTGGGCCTGCTCCAGCACCTTACATCTCTCTTGTATTGCAGTGCCCAAAACTGAAGACAATACTCACGATGTGGCCCCACCAAAGCCAAGTACAAAGGGACAATCCCCTCCCTGCTCCTGCTGGCTACAGCAATTTTAATACAAGCCAGTATGCTTGTGGAGCTTGTTGTCAGAGCTTCCCAAAGACAGATAATCACAACAAATGACAAACAGTGCTCAGACTTCCAAGTAGTCTGGAAACACATAAAAATTAAGAACATTTGGAAAGAAACTACATGACCTGAAGGTTGCAACTACACCACTACAGCACAGTCCATTGAGCAGCTGAAGAGAAAATAGAAAGAAAAAAGAAGGAAAAGGAAAAAGCTATATTGAAAAACACTTAACCAACAAGAGAATGCTTCAGAAAGCTAATTTTATAATAAAACCTGAGAAGTACAAAACAACTCTTGGAAACAAACCCAAATATTAAACTGTGATAGAATTAACAATATCCCAGCAGTAAAAATACTGATGAAATATATAGTGTGAGTATTCCTTATTGAAGTCATAATGAATGCTAAGATGAACTCTGGAACTTTATGTACCATTTTATCCTAGCAACCAAAGCTCAGAAAGATTTTCATCATAGAGTGGTAGAGAATGGAAGTGACCTCTGGAGATCTTCTAGTCCAAACCCCCTGCTAATGCAGGTACACATAGATCAGGTTGCACAGGAATAGGTTTAGGAGGGTTTTGAATCTCCCCAGAGAAGGAGACTCCACAACCTGTCTGGGCAGCCTGGTCCAGTGCTCAATCACCCTGAAAGGAAAGAAGTTTCTCCCTTAGTTCAAGTGAAACCTCCTGTGTTCTAGTTTGTACTTGCCCTTTATCTTGTCACTGACCACCACTGAGAAAAGCTCAGCCCCATTTTTATCCTCTCACCCTCTAGATATTTATATGCATTGATAACACCCCCTCTCAGTCTTCTCCAGTCTAAAGATCCACAGAATCACAGAATTAACCAGGTTGGAAAAGACCACTAAGATCTCTGAGTCCAACCAATCACCTAACGCCTTCTAATTAACTAAACCATGGCACTAAGTGCCTCATCCAGCCTCCTTCTAAACACTTCCAGGGATGGTGACTCCACCAGCTTCCCAGGCAGCCAATTCCAAAGCCAATCACTCTTTCCATGAAGAACTTCCTAACATCCAGCTTAAACCTGCCTTGGCACAGCTTGAGGCTGTATCCCCTCATTCTGTCACTGGTTGCCTCGGAGAAGAGACCAACCCCCACCTGGCTACAACTTCCTTTCAGGCAGTTGTAGAGAGTAATAACATCTCCCCTGAGCCTCCTTTTCTCCAGACTCAGGTATCTTGATCTGTAATTATAAGACAGATGCTCCTTCCCCTAATCATCCTTGTGGTGCACTGTGGAGCTCTCTACAGTAGTAAAGAGTCCTTGAACTGGAGAGCCCAGAACTGGATGCAGTATTTCAGGTGCAGCTTCACCAGGGCAAAGCAGAGTAGGAGGAGAAAGTCCCTCCAACTGCTGGACACACTTCTTAACGCATCCCAGAATACCATTGGCCCTCTCAGCCATGAGGACACACTCCTGCATCAAGGTGAACTTGTCATGCACCAGCACTCCCAGATCTTCCTCTGCAGTGGCTTTCCAGCGGGTCAGCTCCTAGCCTGTCCTGATACATGGTGTTATTCCTCCAGAGGTTTGGAACTCTACATTTGCCCTTGTTGAACTTCATGAGATTGGTCTCTGCTGAAGTCTCCAGCCTTTTGGTGTGTCAGCCACTTCTCCCAGTTTTTGTATCATCAGCAAGCTTGCTGAGAGTATATTCTGTTCTTTCATCCAGGTCTTCCTAGAAATAGGACAAGGGGGAATGGTTTTAAGCTGAGGGAGAGTAGGTTTAGACTGGATCTTAGGAAGTTCTTCGGTAGGTGGTGAGACTCAGGAATAAGTTGCTCAAGGAAGTTATTAATGCCTCTTCCCTGGGGATGTTCAAGGCCAGGCTGGACGAGGCTTTGAGCAGCCAAGTTTAAGTGTGAGGCATCCTTGTCCATGGTGGGGAGGTTGGAGTAGATGATCTCTGTTGTCCCTTCCAACCTAAACCATTCTGTTCTCTAATTTGAAGGAGTAAGGCTGTCATTTACTTCTGTGGTTTGGAATCTTTTGTCATGTCTGCTTTTATTTTTCACATCCCCTCTGATAATGCTGCCACCCAGAAGAAACACTTGCAGATTTTGCATGTCAAATTATGCTAAACTAGGACTCAAAGTGAAGATTCTGTTTGGGACTAGAGCCTTTAAAAGTCATTGGGCAGCTCAAAACGAAGAGCAGAACACTTCAGGTGGTTTTATCTGGTTAGCATCACAGAATCACAGAATCAGTCAGGGCTGGAAGGGACCACAAGGATCATCTAGTTTCAGTCCCCCTGACATGGGCAGGGACATCCTACCCTAGAGCAGGCTGCACACAGCCTCATCCAGCCTGGCCTTAAACACCTCCAGGGATGGGGTCCCAAACACCTCCCTGGGCAACCCATTCCAGGTTCTCATCACTCTCATGCTCAACAACCTCCTCCTCAAGTCCAGTCTGAACCTCCCCACCTCCAGCTTTGCTCCATTCCCCCTAGTCCTGTCACTCCCTCAGAGCCTAAAAAGTCCCTCCCCAGCTTTTTTGTAGGCCCTCTTCAGATACTGGAAGGCCACAAGAAGGTCACCTGGGAGTCCTCTTCTCGAGACTGAACAGCCCCAACTCTTTCAGTCTGGCTTCATAGGAGAGCTGCTTCAGCCCTCTGCTCGTCCTTGTGGCCCTTCTCTGGACACACTCCAGCATCTCCACATCCAATTTATGCTTACATAAATTTCAAACTCCCTCTTCAACCCTACCTCAGAAAAGGTATTTTTATTCTTCTCTGTGACACTGGATGTTACATACATGAGCAAAGAGATACTTCTGCAAACACATTGGGTTATGTACCTGTGATCTTACTCTGGCCTTCATTATTCACTGCCTGTGCCCATTGAAGTCTATGGAATTAGCATAATGAAACTGTCCTGTTTTGGCAGCATTTTGTTCCCATAACACTTGCTAAGCATTCTTTAAACAGCAGAGATCCCAGCACATGCTTTGTTCTCACCCTCTTCGTGCAGCTGAGGTGCTAGTCTCTGGATTTTCCCTCTATAACAAGCACAAAGACAATCCTTTATAAAAACAACCAAAAAACAATACACCCAAAAAAAAAAAACAAACCAGGGGCTACATTTTAATTTCTTTTTTTTTTTTTTTTTTTTTTACTTCCAGTGATACCACTTAGGCTCAGAAAAAATCCACAGAAAAGAGCCTTTACTTCAATTTCTCATACCTAAAGCTTTAATCCTGTGCCAATTTAAAGGGAAATTATTCTACTGGAACTGCCTAGATGTCTGAAGAGAAATCACAGGAGAACCTAAGTATTTTCTCTTCATCAGGCAGAAAAAGAAATAGTATCTCTGTTTCATCTTAACTTGAACTCCTGAAACTGTAGTGTTTGCCAAAAGAGTGTTCTCCAATTCTGTTTGATTTTTGAATCTATTCCTAATTAACTAAATTAATTAAATAGCATAAAGAGACTAAAAGTGGAAAATAAACTGTTTGCCCCAAACATTAAATTCAGGTGAAGCTTCTGCCCGTTATATTTCACTGGATGCAGGTAAAAAAGGTTTAAATGAGCATAATAAAGAATTCATAGAATCATAGAATCATAGAATCAACCAGGTTGGAAGAGACCTCCAAGATCATCCAGTCCAACCTAGCACCCAGCCCTATCCAGTCAACCAGACCATGGCACTAAGTGCCTCAGCCAGGCTTTTCTTGAAGACCCCCAGGGACGGTGCCTCCACCACCTCCCTGGGCAGCCCATTCCAATGCCAATCACTCTCTCTGTGAAGAACTTCCTCCTAACACCCAGCCTAGACCTCCCCTGGCACAACTTGAGACTGTGTCCCCTTGTTCTATTGCTGGTTGCCTGGCAGAAGAGACCAACCCCACCTGGCTACAATGCCCCTTCAGGTAGTTGTAGACAGTAATAAGATCACCCCTGAGCCTCCTCTTCTCCAGGCTAAACAGGCCCAGCTCCCTCAGCCTCTCCTCATAGGATTTGTGCTCCAGGCCCCTCACCAGCTTTGTTGCCCTTCTCTGGACATGTTCCAGCACCTCAACATCCTTCTTGAATTGAGAAGCCCAGAACTGGACACAGTACTCAAGGTGTGGTCTGACCAGTGCTGAGTACAGGGGAAGAATAACCTCTCTTTATGGGTTAGGATTTTGATCATACACCAGTTTTAACCCCAGGATTTCTCTTCCTTCATCCAATTTAATTCCCATTACAAAGCTGCAAATGGGATGTAATCCATATTGTGAGTGTAGCTGTCAATTTGCATGTCCAAATTAGTGGTGTTTATTCAAAGGGGAAAAATCAACAGGTAGTTGTGAGCATATTTTCCTCGGCTGATGGCTCTGGTCTAAGGGTCACACAGTGGATTATAAAAAGAAAATTATGACACTTGGAGGAATCTCTCACAGAAATGTTGAAAGAAAAATATTTTATTTTCTTAAAGAAACCATTATAGAATCATGGAATCAAACAGGTTGGGAGAGACCTCCAAGATCATCCAGTCCAATCTAGCACCCAGCCCTAGCCAGTCAACCAGACCATGGCACTAAGTGCCTCATCCAGGCTTTGCTTGAACACCTCCAGGGATGGTGACTCCACCACCTCCCTGGGCAGCCCATTCCAATGCCAATCACTCTCTCTGAGAAGAACTTCCTGCTAACATCCAGCCTAGACCTCCCCTAGCACAACTTGAGACTGTGTCCCCTTCTTCTGTTCCTGGTTGCCTGGCAGAAGAGGCCAACCCCACCTGGCTACAACCTCCCTTCAGGTAGCTGTAGACAGCAATGAGGTCACCCCTTAAGCCTCCTCTTCTCCAGGATGCACATCCCCAGCTCCCTCAGCCTCTCCTCATAGGGTTTGTGTTCCAGGCCCCTCGCCAACCTTGTTGCCCTTCTCTGGACACCTTCCAGCACCTCAACATCTCTCTTGAATTGAGGAGCCCAGAACTGGACACAGCACTCAAGGTGTGGCCTGAGCAGTGCTGAGTACAGGGGAAGAATAACCTCCCTTGTCCTACTGGCCACACTGTTCCTGATCCAGGCCAGGATGCCATTGGCTCTCTTGGCCACCTGGGCACACTGCTGGCAAATTAGATTTGTATTGTTGTTTTGTTTTGTCTTTTTTTTTTTTTTCTAATGAATCTGAGTATTATTGTTACTATCTCACAGAAAATAGAAATAAATAAATGAAAAAAATTCAGTCTTTTGAGAAATGTTGCCACTGGATCATTTTTATCTGGTCTCCACCTCAGCCTCTTACATGAAGATGATGCTTTACACTCTTTCTTCAGATTTATCCATGAGGCCAGCATTTGAAACTGGCTACAGATTCTGAAACCACCTTCTGAAGTTCATCTAAATGCTTTGATTTTTCTACAAGGCTCAGAAGCAGAAAGGAATCAACCTCTGGATGTCAGAACCTTTTCCTGGTACCACTGAAATTGGGTTGCCATGATGAAAAGGTGCTCTTCACAACTACCTGAAGAGAGGTTGTAGCCAGGTGGGGGTTGGTCTCTTCTCCCAGGTAACCAGTGACACAAGAAGGCACAGCCAAAAGCTGTGCCAAGGTCAGGTTTAGGTTAGATGTTAGAAAGAAGTTCTTCATGGAAAGAGTGATTGGCATTGGAATGGGCTGCCTGCAAAGGTGGTGGAGTCATTGTTCCTGGAGGTGTTTAAAAGGAGACTGGATGAGGCACTTAGTGCCATGGTTTAGTTAATGAGAAGGGTTAGGTGATAGGTTAGACTCAATGGTCTCAAAAGTCTTTTCCAACTTGGTTAAATCTATATTCCTGTAAAATCTGCAGAGAATCACTGCCCCTTCCCTGGCTCTGACTGTAACATCTGCAGAGAATCACTGCCCCTTCCCTGGCTCTGACTGTAACATCTGCAGAGAATCACTGCCCCCTTCCCTGGCTCTAACTGTAACATCTGCAGAGAATCAGTGCCCCTTCCCTGGCTCTAACTGTAACATCTGCAGAGAATCAGTGCCCCCTTCCCTGGCTCTAACTGTAACATCTGCAGAGAATCAGTGCCCCCTTCCCTGGCTCTAACTGTAACATCTGCAGAGAATCAGTGCCCCTTCCCTGGCTCTAACTGTAACATCTGCAGAGAATCAGTGCCCCTTCCCTGGCTCTGACTGTAACATCTGCAGAGAATCAGTGCCTCCTTCCCTTGCTCTAATTGCAAGATTTGGACCTTTTGTGTCTGCAGAAAAGCTTATGCATTCACTACTGCTGGCTTCAAAGGTGTTTAAATAGGTTGAGGATGACCTTAATATTATCAACCACAACTCATTTTTCTGGTTTTTTTTGAGTGGCATTACTACTTAGTGTTTCAAAACAATTCCATGTCTAACGTCACTAACTCCTTCACACAGAAGTTTTCTTTGATCCAGAAGACTTTTGTTCCTGACTACTGTAGTCTACAACTACCTAAAGGGAGGCTGTAGCCAGGTGGGGGTTGATCTGTTCTGCCAGGCAATAAGCAACAGAACAAGGGGACACAGTCTCAAGTTGTGCCAGGGGAGGACTAGGCTGGATGTTAGGATGAAGTTCTTGCCAGAGAGAGTGATTGGCATTGGAATGGGCTGCCCAGGGAAGTGGTGGTGTCACTGTCCCTGGAGGTGCTCAAGAAAAGACTGAATGAGGCACTTAGTGCCATGGTCTAGTTGATTGGACAGGGATGAGTGCTAGGTTGGACTGGCTGATCTTGGAGGTCTCTTCCAACCTGGTTGATTCTATGATTCTATGGGATACATCATTCTGTAGGAGAAAGTGTAGACCATAGGCACATGTCTTTAAGCACATATTGAGGTCTTCTGCTACATGGCATCTGAAATTCCTATGGTTATAGCAAGATGCCATTAACAGATATAAAGGGAAAACAAAAGAATAATGGCAAGAATTTTTCCTTTGGCACAGTTTTAAACTTAAAAAATGGAAGAAGAAATGAAACACTGAATTTGCACAGTGACATTTGAGGTACCTACAAAACACCTTAAGCAACAGTCTAGGGTAAATGCAGATGTTAATTAGGCATTATTTGTCTAAGTGACAAGTTGGATGTGCTTATTTAACTATTACTTAACTACTTTAGGGGATTATCTTCATTATTTACTTTAGGTTCTTAGGCTCTTGCAGGTTTTGTATCCAGTTCCAAGAAGCCAGCATCTAGCGCTGAAGCCAGCAAAATCATTCTTTTGTTTGAGGCTGAATCTATGCTTAAGAGCTTTGCTTCATCAAAGCACTTCGTGTACTGCTACAGTCACACATCACTGTGCTTCCTGA
The DNA here is from genome assembly GCF_015220805.1 of Pogoniulus pusillus. Classification (NCBI taxonomy): domain Eukaryota; kingdom Metazoa; phylum Chordata; class Aves; order Piciformes; family Lybiidae; genus Pogoniulus; species Pogoniulus pusillus. The sequence continues at coordinate 28,074,558 of NC_087275.1, forward strand.
GCTCCATTTGTGTCTTTTTGTCTGGTTTTACTCACAGATCTGTGATATATTCTGAGATCTTCAGTTGGAAAGAGACAGCTCAGTGACAATGCTCCCTGTATCTGCTTGTTTTATTTCACTCTAAGCTTTCTTGGGGTATGGTAATATATCTGTGATGTACTTGCCTCGTGTCTGGTATAATTGCCCCAGGGCACAAACACAATGCAAAGAAACACATCAATAAATAAGCAAACAAAGAACACAATATTCCAAGTCTCTTTAGACCGTTGTGATGTGTCTCATTTTCTGCCATCTTGTAGACAATTTGGATTGATACTTTGCTAAGGTTTTGCTTTGCACATGCAGGTAATCATTCTTGTGCATATAATTATTTATAAATACCATTTGTTACTCATGGATTTGGCTCTCCTTTCCTAATGTCACCTTGTCTTTGCTTTCCAGGCAGCTCACCAGAATGAGAGCACTTCTTTAACTCCAAGCATCAGTACAATTATTTCCAGTCATTGAGTGCCACATAAACTGTGTCATCTTGGTGCACTGGACTCACCAAATTTTTAAGGCCCCTGTGTTGAAAGTCTGTCTCAGAACATCTGGATTATGTCTACAGATCACCAATTTCCAACAGGTTTCAGATAAACTCTGTGCTTTTTCATCTGGGTCATTACATGACACTCCTCTGCATGAAATACTAGGGACTATTTCTCACAGACTATTTCACAACTGCCTTTTCTACTTTAAATATGAATGATGTTCTAGCACTGTGCTTTAACTATAAAAGTGGCCTAATTAAAAGACATAGGAAACTTTGATTGATTGAACGTTTAGGAGGTAACATAAGCTAAAAAGATATACACAAAGCTATTGATGGATCCTCAAGTGATGCTATTTCCCTAATCTTGATATGAAGGATCACACAGGGAAGATTTAGGTTGGCCATAAGGAGGAAGTTCTTCACAATGAGGGTAATGAAATACTGGAACAGGATGTCCACTGATGTGCTGGAGGCCCCATTCCTAGAGACATAAAAGGTCAAACTTGATAGGGCCCCAAGAATCACAGAATCAAGCAGGTTCGAAGAAACCTCCAAGACCATCCAGGCCAACCTAGCACCCAGCCCTAGCCAGTCAACCAGACCATGGCACTAAGTGCCTCAGCCAGGCTTTTCTTCAACACCTCCAGGGATGGCGACTCCACCACCTCCCTGGGCAGCCCATTCCAATGCCAATCACTCTCTCTGGCAACAACTTCCTCCTAACATCCAGCCTATACCCCCCCTGGCACAACTTAAGACTGTGTCCCCAGAAACTTGATCTATTTGGAGCTGTCCCTGCTCACTGCAGGGGAGTTGGATGAGATGACCTTCAAGGGTTCCTTCCAATCTGATTAATTCTATGATTCAATGACAGAAGACTGAGCACCTGGAATGTGCTGGTTTGAGACTAATTTTTACACAGAGAAATTAAATCTTTAGCTGTGAGAAGAAAGAAAAAGACCCCAACATGTGCCTTATATCACTCATTCTTCTGCTGAGAAATGCAACTAGTTAAGATATAGATAAGAAGGGCACTGCTCATGCACTTCTTAGCTCTCACTTCAGGCTGTGCTTTCTGGCAGTCAGGTCTCTGACTGACTCTACCTCTAACTGTCTAATCCACCTAACCCCTTTTTCCTCTAACCTCCTTGTCATGTTTTTTTTTTGACATCTCACCTCAAATCTCCAGATTTATCACATGAGATATACGTGGGTTGATCTGGTTACTTCTGAAGGAAGGGAAAGAGGGAGGGGGAAGGGGGCTTGGGTTGGGATCCTTCCTGGAGACTCTGATTGTGTTTACTTAGCTCCATAAAATCTCTGGGTTTGCTCACAGAGGTTTTTAATTCAGCACTCACTGTGGGTGATTGATAAGTAGAATGAGTATGTAGAACAGAAGGATTGTGGAGTAAAACACTGAAATGTGCAAGAGGTCTGAAGGGATTGACATAGAAGAATAGATTAAAAATTTTAATATGTGTAGAGTAGCTAAACACAAACTAAGAAGGGATTGATAGCCATGCAGGGAGTAAACATAATAACTTGAGGCAGCTGAAAGAAATGAATCAAAACAAAAAATCAGCCAGAAGAAAATTAGGAAAAGGAGAATCGATTAATTTCTCAGAACAAAAGGGGAATTCCCAACACTTCGAGTCTTAAACCAAAAGTAGAGGGGGAAAAAAATAATAGGATGTTCTCATGGGAGAATTCCTTCATTGCAAAGAGATATTATTTTCCTGACCTGCTAGGTCTTTTTCATCACTAATTTATCTGTATGTGTAATTACATTTTGTAAGATTGCCAGAGAAGAAACTGCAGCAACTCTTGTGGAGTCTTGTCTCCTTATTTTCAGAGGGACAAAGGTGATGGACATTAACCATGATCAAAGAATCACAGAATCAACCAGGTGGGAAGAAATCTCCAAGATCATCCAGTCCAACCTAGCACCCAGTCCTGTCCGATCACCTATACCATGGCACTGAGTGCCTCATTTAATCTTGAACACCTCCAGGGACAGCAACTCCACCACCTCCTTGGGCAGCCCATTCCAACGCCAATCATTCTCTCTGGGAAGAACTTATCATAGAATCATAGAATCAACCAGGTTGGAAAAGACCTCCAAGATCATCCAGGCCAACCTAGCACCCAGTCCTAGCCAGTCATCTAGACCATGGCACTAAATGCCTCATTCAGTCTTTTCTTCAATACCTCCAGGCACGGTGACTCCACCACCTTCCTGGGCAGCCCATTCCAATGCCAATCACTCTCTCTGGAAGAATTTCCTCCTAACACCCAGCCCAGACCTCCCCTGGCACAACTTGAGACTGTGTCACCTTGTCCTGTTGCTGGTTGCCTGGCAGCAGAGCCCAACCCCCACCTGGTTACAGTCTCACTTCAGGTAGTTGTAGACAGCAATGAGGTCCCCCCTGAGCCTCCTCCTCTCCAGGCTGCACACCCCCAGCTCCCTCAGCCTCTCCTCATAGGGTTTGTGTTCCAGGCCCCTCACCAGCTTTGTTGCCCTTCTCTGGACACATTCCAGTATCTCAACACCTCTCAGAATGTACTGATTTTGTGTTTTTTAAGGAAATTATGGCATGCTGTAAGCCAGGCTGGAAATGCAATGGATATTAATTTAAAAAACATTTTTATTTTTCCTTATTCTCCTTACTTTGCCTCTTGTCCAGCATAATGTCTGTTGCTCAAGAGGTTACCCAGGAACAAGCTTTGGGAATATATTGCCCCTTGAGAAATGTAATTGCTTACTATTGCTTTCCCCAAAGGATTTCACTTCTGGATCATTTATTTTCTAGAGTCACTGATGATCTGACTGGGAAAATGAAACACCTGAGTTTAATTACCAGTGAAAATTAGAGCATTCTAAGCAGGTACTTCATCTCATACCTTTTAAATAACTGTTTCTTTTTATGATATAATATCCAGTTATATCTGCTGCCTTTTGCAATGTTATCAATGTCTCACTGCCAATTTCAAGGCAAAGTGAATATAAAGTGATTCTGAGATGACTTAAGCGTGGCTTTAGTGTTCCCTAAGCATAGCACAGCCTAATCTTTCACAGATGCTTGCCTACCTTCCCAAGGCTGATGCAGAAATGAAGAAATGAAGTTAATTACATGAAGTGACATATTGACATTAAAACTCTAAAATCCTTTCAAATTTTATTGCAGACGTGCCAGTGGTTACAAACTGCATTATTAATTTCAGCAGCACACTCCAGTGACCACTGAATGTAGCACTTGAAGCCATTCCCAGGGCTAACCCATACCCTCAGGACCCAAGCTTTGCTCTGTGATTGTGAGCATCTGCAAGGTAGGCTCATTTATGGGAAAACACATATCAACATTGCTTGCTGCAAAAAAAGACTAAAAATGTCAAGAAATACTATTTGGTTCACCACAGTCTGATTTTCACAGAATCACAGAAACATTCCAGTTGGAAAAGACTCTCAGCATCACCAAGTCCAACCGACAACCCTACTCTGCAAGTGCACCCTAAGCCATGTCCCTGAGCACCACATCCAAATGACCTTTAAACACATCCAGGGTTGGTGACTCCACCACCTCCCTGGGCAGCCCATTCCAAAGCCTGACCACTCCTGCTGTGAAAAAAAATGTTTCCTAATTTCCAGTCTAAACCTACCCAGTAGCAGCAAGAGGGCATTCCCTCTTGTTCTATCAGTATTTACCTGTGAGATGAGACCAGCAGCAGCCTCTCCACAGAATCCTTTCAGGTAGCTGTAGACAGCAATGAGCTCTCCCCTCAGCCTCCTCTTTTTCAAACTACACAGCCACAGCTCCTTCAGTCACTCCTCATAAGATTTATTCCCCAATTTTGTTCCTAAACTCATTAGCTTGTTCAGATATTTACAGACATGTTAGTTTACACTGCTTAGGCTGGATGATTAAATGGAGTTTCAGCTGATTAATTAGATGAACTAATATTTCTACAATCTTTTGACCTCCATTGTCTGATGTTGCCACTTTTGTATTCACTGGTAGGATTTCTGCAGCACTGTTCTTTCTCTTTGGAGATGGGGGAGAGGAATTCAGCATAGATAAAACTGTGAAAATGAAATTTAAGAAGAGAATACAGCTGAACTCCATGCCAAAATTCAACATTTAGTCTACTCCAAGTAAGAAAATATATGTTAGTATGACCTATACCTCACTAATCATCATTAATTCTGGCATGAATCTAAAAATACTTCAGGAGTGTGGACCATCAATTTCATTTTATGATACAATTTAGTTCTGAATTAGAATTACCAGAGCTAAAAGTGAACTGCTAATGGGATGGAGCAATCATAGTGCTAATAACTACATATCTTCAAAGATGGTATTTTCTTTTTTCAGACAGGGATAAAACACATTCTCACTAATTGCAGATCTGGATTAATGAGATAAATATTATGATTTGAAACCATGTACCATGTAGTGTTTTCATTGGCATCATGTGCTGCCTAATGAGAAAGACATCTGAGAGAAAGATGTAAGACAACACAAGTATAAGGCCAATTCTTAGGATGTTGACAAATCATTTGATAACAGTTTAGTGAGCTCTAGCACACATATCAATTAGAACTGGGGGGACAGTCTCAAGTTGTGCCGGGGGGGTATAGGCTGGATGCTAGGAGGAAGTTCTTCCCAGAGAGAGTGATTGGCATTGGAATGGGCTGCCCAGGGAGGTGGTGGAGGCACCATTCCTGGGGGTGTTCAAGCAAAGCCTGGATGAGGCACTTAGTGCCATGGTGTAGTTGACTGGATAGGGTTGGGTGCTAGGTTGGACTGGATGATCTTGGAGATTTCTTCCAACCTGGTTGGTTCTATGGTTCTGTGACGGAGAGCTGGGTAAAGAGGAACCTAATGAGGTTCAACAAGGATAAGTGCAGAGTCTTGCACCTGGGAAGGAATAATAAACTTCACCAGTACAGGCTGGGAGGTGATCTGCTGGAAAACAGCCCTGTGGAGAAGGATCTGGGAGTCCTGGTGGATGACAAGCTATCCATGGGACAGCAATGTGCATTTGTAGCCAAAAGGTCAAATGGCATCCTGGAGTGCATTAAGAGGAGTGTGGCCAGCAGATTGAGGGAGTGTCTCCTCCCCTTCTACTCTGCCCTGTTGAGAACTCACCTGGCATATTGCATTTAGTTTTGGGCTCCCCAGTGTAAGAGGGACAGGGATCCACCCAAAAAAGTCCAATGGAGGGCTATGAAGATGATTAGGGGGCTGGAGCACTGCCCTGTGAGGAGAGGCTGAGGGACTTGGAGCTTTTTAGTATGGTGAGGGGAAGACTCAGAGGGCATCTAATCAGTGTTCATAAATTCACGAGGGCTGGGGGACAAAAACTTCTCAGTTGCACCCTGTGATAAGACAATGAGTAATGAGTATAAACTACAGCACAGGAAGCTTACTGTAAGGGTCACAGAGCACTGAAACAGGCTCCCCAGAGAGGTTGTGGAGTCTCCTTCTCTGGTGATTTCCAAAACCCATCTGGATGCATTCCTGTGCTACTTGCACTAGATTCTATGGTCCTGTTCTGTTAAGAGGGGTTGGAGTCGATGAACTCTGGAGGTTACTTCCAATCTCTAACATCCTGTGATCCTGTGACCATTCATTTCAAATTGCTGCAGTCATTCCACAAACAGAAAAAAATCTATAATGCTTACTTGTGTGCTTGTAGATCATGGACTATGGATCACTCTATTTCTGCCTCCAACAAGAAAATGAGAGGTGCTTTGATTCCTCCTGAATTCTCAGCCTCCTCCACTGAGAAAAGAGCCAAAGCCACAAAGGTCTCTCCAACATAATGCCAATAAATTGCTGCACATCTCTTATTATCATGTCCTTCTGGCTCAGACACACGGCCATAAGCCTGTCTCAGTTACCTGTTGAGTTTTTCTCTTGTTGGGGTTTGCAGTAAGAAATAAAACCATCAAACCAACGATGCCTGAAAGAAGAAGAAATACTGAAACTGCCCAGAGGGGAACAAAAAACCCAACCCAAACAAAACACACACATCCCCTCACTTTTCTCTCCCTGTATCTGGGATGCTTATTCCTTTCATTTTGATGGTGTAAAGTCTCCAGTTTGTTGTTTTTTTTTTCTTCTTTGCCTTTTGAGGGGCTTTTTGTTTCATTTTGGCTTGCAGTGTTTTCTTTTGTGTGTGAGCCTCTCAAACACAAGACATTTCTTCAAGTTTTTCACAGACACACTTTTCTATTCCTTATAGTTGTTTATTTTATTTGCTAGATTTGAGATGAGGTAAAGGTGTTTCAAGCCAGCAAGTGGTCAGAGTAAAGGATTTCTCACAGTAAGATGTGTTCTGGGTCATATCACCTATCTCCCCCTGCCTCCCCAGTCCCTCCTTTGGTCTTTGTTATATTTATTCTTCTGATTCCTAAAGTTTTTATCTGTGTTTACTTCTTTGGAAGGCAAAAAAAATCACTTTCTTCATTAGCATTTATATTGTTTTACTTGCAGAAGACAGAGAAGATAACATTATCCTACCCTTCAGGAAGAATAATAAAATCTTAAAAACACAAGGATCCAAATCAAGATGACAAGCAGCAGCATATTACTTATATAAGTATTAAAATAAATAGAAACCTCTGAAACATAAGGTGACAGCATATGACTTATATTTTGCACAAAGAATGGGTTATGTGCCTATTATTCAACTTCTTCATAGGCTCCAGATCAGCAAAGTCTTTAGGAACAAAAGTGCTCGAGAGAAGACTCCACTTAAGGTTTCAATCAAGAGAAATTTGTGAACAGAAAAAAAGAAGGAATGTTATAGGCTGCAAAATTTAGCGCTCTCAGCTTGTTGGCAACTAAAGCCAACAGCCAAAAATGAAGCACTGTTTTCTTTAGGATGCTGCAACCAGACAACAGAACAAGAGGACACAGTCTCAAGTTGTGCCAGGGGAGGTCTAGGCTGGATGTTAGGAGGAAGTTGTTGCCAGAGAGAGTGATTGGCATTGGAATGGGCTGCCCAGGGAGGTGGTGGAGTCACTGTCCCTGGAGATGCTGAAGAAAAGCCTGGCTGAGGCACTTAATGCCATGGTCTAGTGATTGGACAGGGCTGGGTGCTAAGTTGGACTGGTAGATCTTGGAGGTCTCTTCCAACCTGCTTGATTCTATGGTTCTATGATTCTATGACTATGATATATAGATATAGATATGTTTTCTCTTGCTTTCTTCTATGACAACAGAAAAGAGGACAATAATAGTTCTTACTGTGCTAGCCAGGCAGGTAGGAGTGCATAAACACAGGGACAGACATATCCTCTACCCTACAAAGTATAAAATCACAATCCAGTAAGTGGCAATTATATCTGTTTTGAAATTTCAAAGCTTAGGTAAGAGATTCTGTAAGAAAGCTGTGCAAAACCTAACAAAACTTTCCTTTGCCTCCTGTTTTCAGGAAAGGAAGCTTTTACCTACTGCAATGCATTTCTGACTAACTCAGCTCCTGTATGGCTCACGGAGGGCTGCACTTTCCTCACCCAGCCTGTCTCGTTTGAATGTGCTGTTGGCACGATAATATGCCGTCATCATTAATTATTAATTGAGGTGGAGAGAGTCAATGGCTTTTCTCAGCTCAGATCTTGTGCTGCAGAGGCAGCCAGCAAGCCATCAAAGGCAACAAGATGTTATGAGACCTGTAATGCCCCATAACTTTGATATGCAGCTCTCCCCAACAGCTGGTTCGGGTGATAAATATTTCAGCAGCGGAGCAGACAGATAAGTGAAGAAGTGAATTACTTCATAGATTCCTATTTATGAATGCTTGATCCCAGGCTTTCTTAAAAATTTACTTATTAGAGGAATGGTTTTTTGCTTTCATGTAATGTTCCTCAGCCTCTCCCCACTGCAGAGCAAGTGCTGCAGAGTACACAGGGTAAGTGTGCGGGTTTGAGGCTAATTAGAATATTCTAATGAGAGAAATTAGATCACTGTCTGTGAAAAGAAAATAATAGTGACATCTGTATCACTCATAGGTTTTGCTGAGACATAAAAACATGCCCTGTGAGGAGCAGCTGAGGGAGCTGGGGGTTGTTTAGCCTGGAGAAGAGGAGGCTCAGGGGAGACCTTACTGCTCTCTACAACTACCTGAAAGGAGGTTGTAGCCAGGTGGGGGTTGGTATCTTCTCCCAGGCAACCAGCAATAGAACAAAGACACAGCCTCAAGCTGCACCAGGGCAGGGTTAGGCTGGATGTTAGGAAGAAATTCTTCACGGAAAGAGTGATTGGCATTGGAATGGGCTGCCCAGGGAGGTGGTGGAGTCACTGTCCCAGGAGGTGTTTAAAAGGAGACTGCATAAGGCACTTAGTGCCATGCTTTAATCAATTAGAAGAGTTAGGTGCTAGGTTGGACTGGATGATCTTAAAGGTCTTTTCCAACCTGGTTAATTCTGTGATACTGTGAAACACAAACAAAGACAATCAGTGTCTCTGGCTGCTCCTGCTGCTGCTGCATTAACTATCTCTGCCTGAACCTGTGTAACCACCAACTAATCATTCCGCTTCTATGTGGCAATCTCACCCTTGCATGTAAGACTTTTGATATAAGGGTGGAAGTAGAAAGAAGGAGAGGACTTAGTCTGAAAGCCTTCCTGGGCATTCCTGCTGTTTGGAAGGGGTTTTGTAGTTCTGTATTACTTTAGCTTGTCTGTAATTGCATGCAGTTGTAAATATCTGTGTACATGTATTGCATATATATGCCTGTGCATTTGTGCACCCTGTAAATACAGCTTCATTCCTTAACTTCCAGCTGGGGGGAGGGGGAATCCACTACAGCCTCCAGCATGTGATGGCAGAGGTAAATAGAAGAAATTGTCTCAGCAACATATTTCAAAAGGAAGAACTGATCCCCCACTCCATTTTTTTAAAGAGAATAGCTTCAGTTTCAAACTCTGTGACAGAGTTTAGATGCATGAATCCCAAACTGACATGAATGCTTCCCTGCAGACCTGAGTACCAAAGCCTCTAGAAGAATGACATTTACGTTAAATCCTACTCCTCAGTGCTCATATGAGGGATTTGAGGAGGCTCTCTGCTGACATGAAGCTTATTGCAAGTGTTTAATTTTGCTCAGATAGGCAGTTTATGTGACTATGTTTTCCACTTTGGATTCCAGTGGCTCAAAAATTAGATGTGATAATTTTTGTCTCTACAGTGCTTAAGACATTTTTTGTTTTGAATATTCCTTAAACACTTTAATGTTCATAATACAATTTTAATGTTTTCATTGATTGCTGCCATGATGCACTGGAAAATGTCTTCATTTGGTCTTATTTTTCTTCTCTAAATACATACCAGTGTAGTCAGATCGATTAATACAAATAATTAGCCCAAAGAAATAGCCACAGAGCTCTCATTCACCTAATAATTAGGACTGTATACTCTAAACAGAGGAAAGACAGACAGTTGGCTCACAGGTATATAATAAACTGGGGGGAAAAATAGCTGAATTACAGCTTATTTTTGTTTTTCTCCATACAGAAGGAAAGATTAATTTTCCATTGGCTTTTGACATTTCTCAGCTGAAATTAGTTTACTTGAAAAACAAGTGTATGGACTCATAGCTACTATGGCCAAAAGAGAAGAATAAACACTTTTTTTTTTTTGATAAATTCTTATCCTTTTCAGCAATATATTATTATGTAGGTGACTGACAGTTCATTTGAGTAGGCACTGCCCTGAGCTGCCTGAATCACAGTATCACAGGATGTTAGGGGTTGGAAGGGACTCAAGGAGATCACTGAATCCAATCCACCCACCAGAGCAGGACAATACTATCTAACACAGATCACACAGGAGCACATCCAGACAGACCTTGAAAGTCTCCAAAGAAGGGGACCCCACAGCCTCTCTGGGAAGCCTATTCCAGTGCTCTGGAACCCTTACAGTAAAGAAGTTCCCCCTTGTGTTGAGGCAGAACCTGGTTTGCTGCGATTTACATCCATTGCTCCTTGTCCTCTTCCAGAGAGCAAGTGAGTAGAGCCTGTCCCCCCCCTTCTGGCCAGCCTTCAGATACTCATAAACATTTACCAAATCCCCTCTAAGTCTTGTTTTCTCCAGACTAAACAGCCCCAGGTCCCTCAGCCTCTCCTCATAAGCCATGCCCTCCAGTGCCCTAATCATCCTCGTAGCCCTCCACCAGACGCTGCCCAGCAGATCCCTGTCCCTCTTAAACTGGGGAGCCCAAAACTGAACACAGTATTCAAGATGAGATCTCACCAGGGCAGAGTAGAGGGGGGAGAATCTGCAAAGACTGGGAAGAGCAGAGCCACAGCCCTCTTACCTCTCCTTTTCCACATCTTTATAAGTCTCCACTCAAAACAGCAATGATCCTATCACACAGCTAGACTTCTTTTTTCCTGTAATGCTACAAAGCAAAATAAGCAAGACACAGCACAATTTCAAAATGAAAAACACACCACCTAAAAGCATATTAAAAGCAACAAATGTGTCATTATGAGTTCACAGCAATACTTCATCTCAGTCTCCCATTCTTGAGTGCTAGAAGCAATCCTTTGTTGAAAAGCTGTTTTTGTCTGTGATAGTGGTGGTGTAGGAAACACTTCAGTTCTATTTCAGTAATTGCTCAAGTGAGCATACGTAGTGGTTTGGGTGTTACCCACCCCCCCAAGGTTAGGAATACACCCAGACTAAACTCAGCCAACTGGAAGTTAAGGAATGAAGCTGTATTTATAGCTTTGCACAATTTGCAAGCAAAATATATACAATATTTCAAGGTGTTCAAGAAAATATTTTGAGGTGTTCAAGAAAATATTTTGAGGTGTTCAAGCAAAGCCTGGATGAGGCATTTAGTGCCATGTTCTAGTTGACTGGCTAGGGCTGGGTGCTAGGTTGGCCTGGATGATCTTGGAGTTCTCTTCCAGCCTGGTTGATTCTATGTGATTCTATGATAGACACAGATATATTTACAACTATATACAGTAATCACAGACCCATAGAATCAACTGGGTTGGAATATGCAAGTAAAAAGTAATACAGAGATACAAAACCCTTCACAGAGGCAAACTGCCCATAAGAGGCTCCCAACCACTCTTCCACCTTTTTTCCACCCTTTCCACCCTCCCACTTATCTCAGTAATCCCCTTACATACAGGGTGAGCTGGGAAAGGTCAGCAAAAGGTGTTAAAAGCAGAATGGTTAATGTGGAATACACAGATTCAGGCAGAAGAGTTAATATGGCAGCAGGCTGCCACAGACTGACCTTATCTTTGTGTCCTTGTTTTTCTACAGCTCAGCAGAACAAGCAGTTAATATAGACATCACTATATTTTCTTTCCACAGCCCATCATCTAATTTTTGTCTTTAAAATATTCCCATTAGCCTCAAACCAGCACAGCATAAAAAACCATTTTTAAAAGATCTAGTGTTTTTACCTGCCCCTTCCCCCCTTTCTTAAGTCCAAATCTCAGCAGGCCACTTTTCATCCTCATATGGCACTCCTCACAAATGACACCACTCTTCAGCAGAGCATTGCATTGACAAGTGCCAGCTAAAGCTCCCCAAAAATAAAGACCTTGCAATTTATTCAGGGATACAAGCATGTCTCACCTTGTCAGCTTTCAGACTGTTGAGCTGAGAAAAATAGGTCTAACTTTCCATTAAAGGTCTGCTTTAAGCCTGGTAGCTAAGAACGTAAAAGTGGTGCCTTAAATATGGTTCCTAAATCCCATGAACTGCTTAAGGCATTGATTTTCTAAAGTGCTGAGCAATCTGCACTTCCCTTTAAAGCCATAGCATGGTCAGGGCAAAAGAAATGGCATTTCTCTATGGACACCTTTAGGCGCCCATATATATGTGGGTGCTTATGGTATTCAGGTTATGTGCATAGGTGCTGAAAAAACTACATTCCTCTCTTTTTATTCATGTTGTTCTGTGGGGATTTGGAGGCTACAAGCTGGTTTTCTGTGCCTTTCAGGATGTCTGATGGTGTGGTCAGCTAAAAAGCCCTGTTAAAAAAAAAATGGGATGTGAATTGTGGGAGTGTAATCAAGATGAAAACATGCAATAGAAGCAGAAGGGAGAATGACTACAATTTGTTTCCCTTGTTTCCCTGATGAGCTTTGAGCCTGCTGATACTCACAGCAGATCTATCTGTTTACATGTGCTTTCCCCTGAGCAAGCTGTAACATCTATACAGTGTGTCTGGTGTTTACACAACAATTTACAAACACATTGCAAGGCATTTTCTTAAAGAGCTTGCAGTGACAGTTAACTCAAGACACTAGGCAATACTGGATGGGATGATTACTCATGTCAACATGAAAATGACTGTAGGGAGATTGCAAGTGGTCTCTGAGTGCTAGGAAGAACACTGTGGGATGAAGAATGTAATAGGAAGGTAAGAGAAGAAGAAGAAAGCAAATGTAATAGGAAGGTAAGAGAAGAAGAGGAAGCAAATGTAATAGGAAGGTAAGAGAAGAAGAAGGAAGCAAAGAAGGAGTAAGGAATGTGCAGATTAAAAGAAACTAGAAATAGAGATGTCAGTGTAATTGCAAAGGGTTTTGTCATCAAGAATTAAGTTCCAAAGGGAAAAAACAATAAATAAAGGTCTAGTTGATTGGATAGGGCTGGGTGATAGGTTGGATTGCATGATCTTGGAGGCCTCTTCCAACCTGGTTGATTCTATGATTCTAAAGGGATTCAGAAAGAGGAGTGCCATGATCCAAACAAGCGATAAGAAAGGAAGATTTCTTTGGCAATGGCATTTAAAGCATGTTAAAATAGGAGGAAGAGTTAGGCAGTGGGGATGAATAATTTTGGGAAATCAAATCCAGCCATGCTCAGTTCATAAACATACACAGATTTCAGCAATGTAGTATTATGGAAGCAGTGGGAAGAAATCACTGATTCAAAGTGCCTGAGCATGTCTGTGCTTTATAAACACAATAAAAAGATACCACCAGTGGCTTTGTACATCACTGGAAGGCACTTTTACATTGAAATACTAAATTTCTTCCAAGAACCCTTGAATCAAGGACATGATGAACTGTCATCTTGAACTCTAGACCTCATTACCTTAATGGGTTTAACTCAGATCCTTAATCACATATAATGCTGTGCACTGCTGTAATGATATTTCTTAGTCATAGAAGGAAGATATACATTTGCCAGCCTGATAACAGTACTGTAGCCACAGAAAGCTGTTTTGGCTGCTGCTGAGGTTTTTTGCTGTGGGTTCAGGGGCACATGACCATCTCCCTCACAAGTCCTGCTATCCAATAAGGTTGTAACAAGGAAGCTACACCTTGTTTAGTGGCCCAATTCAGCCTAGAGAAGAGAAGGTTCTGGGAAGATATTAACTACATTTCAATAACTGAATCACAGGATGCCAAGGGTTGAAAGAGATCCAAAGAGATCCTCAAGTCCAACCCCACTGCCAGAGCAGGACCAAGCAATCTAGCTCAGATCACAGAGGAATGCATCCTGACAGGCCTTGAAAGTCTCCACAGAAAGAGACTCCACAACCTCTGTGTGCAGCCTATTCCAGTGCTCTGTGGCCCTTAAAGATGTTACCCCTTGCATTGAAGTGGAACCTCCTGTGCAGCAACTTACATCCATTGTTCCTTGTCCTATCACAGGGAGCAAGCGAGCAGAGCCTGTCCCCCCCCAACTGCTGACTCCCAGCCCTCAGATATTTATAAACATTTATTAAATCCCCTCTCAGTCTTCTCCAGACTAAAGAGGATCAACAGGAAGGATGGGGAAGGACTTTTTAGAAAGGCATGTAGTGATAGGATGAGGGACAATGGTTTTAAACTGGAGTATGATAAACTTAGGGTGGATGTAAGGAAAAAGTTCCTTACAATGAAAGTGATAAAATACTGAAACAGATTGTCCAGGGATGTAGTTGAGATCCTTGGAGATATTCAAAGTTGAGATTGATGGGGCTCTGAGCAACCTGATCTAGCTGGAGATGTCCCTGCTCACTGCAGGGATGCTGGACACAATGACTTTTGAGGGTCCCTTCTAACTTGATGGAGTCTGTGAATATGTGAATTTTAGTGTTTCTTATTCTTTAAGAATGGACTAAGGAAGCTCCAATGAGCTGTAGCAGAAGGTGATGCTGGTTCTGATGATTTGTCCTGTTTTCTGAGTGAGTCCCAAGTAAGTGCCATCAGCCTTTACAACCCAGACATCTACAGCCCCAGTAGGGGCTCTCAACCACCCTTCCACCTTCCTCCCACCCCTCTACCTTACCCAAGACTTTGTGTTACGTTCAAGGTGAGTTTGGAGAATCAGCCAGGGGGGTTAAGAAGCAGATGGATTAGTCACACAGATGGCAGGTTAGGTTAGAGAGAAATACAGCCCACAAAGCCCAGAGAGTGACTTTATTATCTGTATTTATGTTCTTGTTCTCATACATCTCAGCAAGCCTATGAGTGAAGTAGACATCACCATTGTTTTCCTTTTCACAGCCTGTAATCTAGTTCTTCTCACCAAAACATCCTAGCTAGGCTCAAACTAGCACAGAGTAAGTGGATGGAAAAAAGTGTCTGAAGCAACTGAGGTAACTGGCTGTAAAATGAGCTACAACAGAGGCACAAAATCAAAGTCTCAGAAGCATCAGGCCTTTAGGTGTCATCTCAATCAAAGAAACCAAAAAACTTTCCATGACAAAGCACTGCTATGACATGACAGGTTCTGCTGCATCTGAATCCCAATCAGGTTTCAAGGTTAAAGCCATACTTGTGTTTTCAGATTCTTACCCCCCCCCCTCCATAATTTCTAAGGTTATATCTATGAATATTATAATATCTAATCTGAAAATTTCTAACAGGTTAAAAGGCAATCTATCATCATCTTTAAAATGTGATGTTAACAGCTTCCTAGTTAAATTAGGCCATGAAAAATGGCTAAAGGTTGCCTGTGAAAAAGCTCTTTTTTATGACAGAGATAATTGAACCCATAAAGAGGCAAGTATAAGCTGAAAATGATGTAGAAAATTTATCATGAAAGTGTGTCATTATATCAATGTAGAGAGAAAATAACCCTTTTTTTTATTTACCTATCTCTAATGAATTCATCTTTCTCTGCACAGACAGGCAACAAAAATGACAAAACGTTAATGATGAAGGAATCAAAAAGTTAGACTTTAACCTTGCCACACTTTGTGTAAGGCTGAGCAGTTAAAAGATCTATTTGGGAAAGACTGACTTCAATCAATTTGTTTGCTTTCTCTTTTCTTTTTTTTTTCCTTTCCTCATATGAATGCATCATAGAATCATAGAATCATAGAATCAACCAGGTTGGAAGAGACCTCCAAGATCATCCAGTCCAACCTAGCACCCAGCCCTATCCAGTCAACTAGACCATGGCACTAAATGCCTCAGACAAGCTTTGCTTGAACACCTCCAGGGACGGTGACTCCACCACCTCCCTGGGCAGCCCATTCCAATGCCAATCACTCTCTCTGGGAAGAACTTCCTCCTAACAACTTGAGACTGTGTCCTCTTGTTCTGTTGCTGGCTGTCTGGGGGTTGGTCTCTTCTCTCAGACAACCAGCAACAGAACAAGGGGAAACAGTCTCAAGTTGTGCTGGGAGAAGTCTAGGCTGGATGCTAGGACAGTTCTTGACCTATATCAGAGTGAATCTGTCCAAGCCACGAGCTGCCAGCTGTGCCAGGAGCTTGTTGTGGCAGACGGTGTCAAAGGCTTTTGCTGAAGTCCAGGTAGACTTCTGATTTCAGTCTATAAGCTCCAGTATGAAAGTGATTTTCAGCTCCCTGAGTCTCAGAATTCCCCATACTGGAAGGAAAATATTAAGGCTGGGTATGTTGTATCTATCTTTCAGCTGTCAGCATTATGAAACGATTCAGGAGCACAAATATTGATTTGTATATGACACACACAAAAAATCAGAGCAGATAAATAGAATCCTTGATGGGAAGTGGTATGTTAATAAGAAACCAAAGGATGATTTATGAGTTGAATTCCTTCCCCATCACCTTTCAGATTACTGAATTCACTCTCCATTTTTCAGCTTGGATTTGAGTACAAAGCACAGTATGACCTTATGGAGCCAAGCAATGTTACAGCAGCCAATGCAATGCTACAGGCTTGGGGCAGAGTGGCTAGAATGCTGCACGGCAGAAAAGGACCTAGGGGGTGCTGGTTGATGCCAGTCTGAAAATGAGCCAGCAATGTGCTCAGGCAGTCAAGAAAGCCAACAACATTTTAGCCTGTATCAGGAAGCACAGGGAATTGATCCTGCCCCTGTATTCAGCACTGGTGAGGACATACCTTGACTACTGTGTTCAGTTCTGGACCCCTCACTACAAGACAGACAAGCATGATATTATGACCAGGAAGCTACAGAAACATCAGTTACCAGCTTGCTGGGTGGCACATTTTATTCCACTGTGGTTTGTTCCAGTAATAGCCACAGTGGGTTCTCCTTCATAAAATTAAGTAGGCTTTTCTAAACCTCAAGTAATTTCTTTCAGGCAAATACCTATGGTATCTTGTAAAAGGAATCCATATAGATACTGGAGAAAGTACAGTTTTGAATGATCATATCCAGTTTAAAACAGATCCATCCCCCCCTAGTCCTATCACTACCTGACACCCTAAGAAGTCCCTCACCAGCTTTCTTGTAGGCCTCCTTCAGATACTGGAAGGTCACATAAAGGTCTTCTTGAAGCCTTATCCTTTCTAGACTGAACAACCCCAACTCAACCTGTGCTCATAGGAAAGGTGCTTCAGCCTTTTGATCATCCTTGTGGACTTTCTGTGGACATGTTAAATGAATCAAAGTTAAACACACATAGATGACTTAATTCTTTATTGCTATATTTGTTGTTGTTGCTGTTATTAATGTTAATGTTAATATTTTTCACTTCATAAGCATACAAAGCAGTGGGACAGCCCAAGCAAGCAAATATTTAGATTAGACTATCAAAAGTGTACTAGGAAAAGCAAAAGGTAGGGCAGCAATATTCATGCCTGTACTGACTGCAGACTTGTGGAAGGTTGTACGATATCAACTGCTGTGGAGACACAGTGAGATTGTCCCCACAGAGGGACTGGGAAAGGCAGAGCCAGCTGGGCTGCCCTGTACAACACAGCTAAACCACAATGCAGATCAACCTCCCATGGATAACTGATAGTTAACTGCTTTGTGCCTCCTTGCTGTCACTACAGCAATCTCAAATTTCTCCTAATTAGTCTGAGTTAAATATGGGCAAAGAATGGTTTGACACTCAGAAGATTTAAATTAGGCTGCATTGATGATTTCTCTGTGACTGTCTAATGCATGGGATGAGAGTAGGTTTATAACAATCACAGTCTGAAAATGACTAAGGATTAAGTCAGTTTTAGTTAGGAAACTCTGTGCATTGTCTCCCTAGATATTTTTAGGCTTCTGCTGTCCAATACAAAGGGAAGTGCTGAATATATATGGGATGAAGCACACCTCTTACTGTAAAAATGGATGTTTAAAAGCACTAGTTTGAGTGCCTACACACTTGCATATCTAACTTATTATCAGCTTTTCTAAAGGGCACCTTGTCAAGACTTTCTGTAAGCACCCTACCCTTCCCTTAAGTTACCTTAGCAGCATGTCAATCAAGAATAAAAGCACATAAGTAGCTGCTTTTGAACATCCAAGCCATAATTTACATCAGCTCTGAAGCATGAGCGTGACTAAGGATCAGAGCTCTGAATTCACAGAATGAATTGCATGAAACCAAATATTCTTTTCCTTATTTATCATTTCCTCCCTGTGAACTCCTAGTCCTATGAGGGGGAAGACACTTTTAGTTCCAGCAGATAAGGAAGAATATTTTCATAATTTCAGGAAAAGAGAAGAAATGAAAAGAGAAGAAAAGAGAATAAAAGGAAAGAGAGGAGAGGAGAAGGGAAGGGAAGGGAAGGGAAGGGAAGGGAAGGGAAGGGAAGGGAAGGGAAGGGAAGGGAAGGGAAGGGGAAGGGGAAGGGAAGGGAAGGGAAGGGAAGGGAAGGGAAGGGAAGGGAAGGGAAGGGAGGGGAAGGGAAGGGAAGGGAAGGGAAGGGAAGGGAAGGGGAAGGGGAAGGGGAAGGGGAAGGGGAAGGGGAAGGGGAAGGGGAAGGGGAAGGGGAAGGGGAAGGGGAAGGGGAAGGGGAAGGGGAAGGGGAAGGGGAAGGGGAAGGGGAAGGGGAAGGGGAAGGGGAAGGGGAAGAGGAAGGGGAAGGGGAAGGGAAGAGAAGGGAAGGGAAGGTTTTACACAAATAAATCACAATCATGATGGGATCTCATTGCTTCAGGTTGCTTTCAATCCTAACTACCACTAGGAAGACACATCACAAAAAGCCAAGAAAATGCAAGGACAGGAAGAAAGGCTGGCACAGGTCCTACAGCAAAAAAAGAAACCCTGTATGTAAGAATCAACAGCTCAGACTACAGAAATAATCATTATTATTAGCAGTAGGTTTCCCAGCAGCAGGCTGTAAGGGAACTCAATTTGAACAAGTGTCAGTAGTAAATAGCCTACAAAAATAGTAGTGACAGGAGGTCTTCCAGGCTAATATCTGCATGTTTCATGATGCCATATCAAAGTAGTTCTTGTATATGAAGAGTTTCTATTTCAGAGACCTCCAGCTTCTAAATTTTCACATAAAACTTCTGTATAGACATAACTCTTACCAAATCTCATATATCGGGACTGAGTTCATAATTTTTTGAACCTTGGTCATCTCTTACCCTTTTGTGGCTCTGTATAACAGAGATATAGGCAAATCTCCTCTGAGCATCCCTACAGCTGAGATGACCCAAGCCCTGTAGCTGAGCCCAGCCACCACCACTTTTTAATCCAAGAGACTCAAATCATAGAATCATAGAATCATAGAATCATAGAATCAATCAGGTTGGAAGAGACCTCCAAGATCATCCAGTCCAACCTAGCACCCAGCCCTATCCAATCAACTAGACCATGGCACTAAGTGCCTCATCCACACTTTTCTTGAAGACTCCCAGGGACGGTGCCTCCACCACCTCCCTGGGCAGCCCATTCCAATGGGAAATCACTCTCTCTGTGAAGAACTTCTTCCTAATATCCAGCCTATACCTACCCTGGCACAACTTGAGACTGTGTCCCCTTGTTCTATTGCTGGTTACCTGGGAGAAGAGGCCACCCCCCACCTGGCTACAATGCCCCTTCAGGTAGTTTGTTACAAAACAAGTCTAGCAAGAGCTACTGCTCTGGATCAGGCCCAATGTTAAGTACTGTGTAGAGCAGTGCTCCTCACCTAACTTTATAACAGTTGCTAAGTCTACATTTACACAGCCCACGTTGAAGCTGGCTGAATCTTGGTCGATGGAATTGCAGCAGCACTTGTAGAATGCAGTTCATCTGACTGTTGTGGGTTGAGTGCCATGAGATGAGTGGCTGGAGGGTGGCCAGAGAGGAACTGGGGAGTGTTGGTCGGCAACCAGCTGAATATGAGCCAGCAGTGTGCCCAGGTGGCATAGAAGTCCAATGTCATCTTGGCTTGCATCAGGAATGGTGTGGCCAGTAGGACTGGGAACGTCATTCTACCCCTGTACTGGCACTGGGGAGGCCTCACTTCGAGCAGTGTGTGGAGTTTTGGCCCCATCACTGCAAGAAAGACACCGAAATGCTGGAGTGGGTCCAGAGGAGAGTGACAAGACTGGGGAAGGGACTGGGAGGGAAAGTCTGATGAGGAGAGGCTGAGGGAGATGGAGGTGTTTAGCCTGGAGAAGAGGAGACTCAGGGAGGACCTCATCACACTCTACAGCTACCTAAAGAGAAGGTATAGTAAGGTGAGGGTCAGGCTTTTCTCCCAGGCAACTTGTGGCAGGACAGGAGGGCATGGCCTGAAGCTGTTGGATGTTAGGAAGCACTTCCTCATGGAAAGCGTAATTAGACACTGGAATGGACTGCCCAGGGAGGTGGTGGAGATGCTTAAGGAAAGATTGGATGTGGCACTTAGTGACATGGTTGGGTCAATGTGGTAGTGTTAAGTCATAGGCTGGATTTCATCATCTCAGAGATCTACTCCAGCCTCAACAGTTCTGTAATTATGAGTTGAATCTGCCGATGTGTATTTTGGTCACCAATTGTTTTTACTGCAGTAGAAAATATCTACATTGCAGATTCCTTCATTTATTAAAATGACTTTCACCTATTCTTTGGATCTTGAAGGAGCTGATTTCACTGTATAGCAGACAGTTCTGGGCACATGTGGAGTCACAGATGTGGCTGGTAACTGAAACAAATAACTGCTCCCAAGTGCAGGTGCTGGAAAGAATCGTGTTTGGCAAGGTGTCAATGCATTGCAGGTGAAATACTTGAAGATTAATGATTGGACCCTTTCTTTATCCCAAATTACCTTCTGAAGCTGTTTTTTTGTATTTCATCCCATTCTAAAAACTATCTTGCTTGGCTTAAAGAGCAAAGCTGAAGAAGGACTATAAAAATCCTTTAGCAACTCGTGTGCTTTCTGCTATCAGGCAAAATTCCATCTTTTACTATTTTCCTTTTAATAAGTAATAAATATTAGTAAGCCATATTCCCACAGAGATGAGTACACTCCAAAACTGGCACAGCTGGAATTTGCTGTGGATTCTAAAGAAGACAGAGATGCCTCATTTGGTTTTAAAATGGGTACATTGAATATAGCACATGTAGGGAAGAATTAACTAACTGTAGCAAAATGTTTTTCTCAACTGCTTCTCTCTGCTGGAGATCCCACTATCATACTTAAAATCTAAGATAATGAGAAAGCCTCTAAGCTGAAAATGCACATTTCAATCCCAGTTTAATATGCCACTTTATAAAGCAGAGCTGCCTTTCTTATTCCAAATTCAGATGGAGATATTTTCTAGTTTTAATAAATAATTGTGTTGCAGGTTCTTACAATGAGCTGCTACCCATGCTGGCGTCTGTGAAACAGCAAAAAGACCTTGGCTGTGCTTGGGAGACAAAAGTGAATGAGAAATTACAGCAGACGGGTGAAAAAAAGCCAGAGGTAAGTGTGGCTGTGGTGGAGAGTCCCAAGGGTCACAAAATGGGCTTGAGCATAGCCTGTCTCGTCCAGACATGTTTACCTGCCTGGCTGCATTGCAGCCAGAGGTGGGAAAACAGGACAAAAGAAACCCAGACAGCTGAGTCTGGTTTAATCCGGTTGCATAAGAGGGGTTTCATATGGCCCACGCCCCTGTCACATGCAAGGTGTATGCGCCCCCATTTTTGGAAGAGAAGAGCCTGTGGGGTCTTCTTTTTGGGTAAATTTGTGTGATTGTCAAAGGATTGGGTGATAGAAAGGGACCTGGGGGTACTGGTAGATAGTAGCTGAAGACGAGCCAGCAGTGTGCCCAGGTGGCCAAGAGAGCCAATGGCATCCTGGCCTGCATCAGGAACAGTGTGGCCAGTAGGACAAGGGAGGTTATTCTGCCCCTGTACTCAGCACTGGTCAGGCCACACTTGAGTCCTGTGTCCAGTTCTGGGCCCCTCAATTCAAGAGAGATGTTGAGGTGCTGGAATGTGTCCAGAGAAGGGCAACAAAGCTGGTGAAGAGCCTGGAACACAAACCCTATGAGGAGAGGCTGAGGGAGCTGGGGGTGTGCAGCCTGAGGAAGAGGAGGCTCAGGGGTGACCTCATTGCTGTCTACAGCTACCTGAAGGGAGGTTGTAGCCAGGTGGGGTTGGTCTCTTCTCCCAGGTAACCAGCCTGGGGACACAGTCTCAAGTTGTGCCAGGGGAGGACTAGGCTGGATGTTAGGAGGAAGTTCTTCCCAGGGAGAGTGATTGGCATTGGAATGGGCTGCCCAGGGAGGTGGTGGAGGCACCATCCCTGGAGGTGTTGGAGAAAAGAGTGGACGGGGCACTTGGTGTTATGTTCTAGTTGATTGGACAGGGCTGGGTGCTAGGTTGGCCTGGATGATCTTGGAGGTCTTTTCCAACCTGGTTGATTCTATGATTCTATGACTCCTGATGTTTACAAAACCAAATAAGGAAACATTCAGTAAATATATAAAAAACCTAAAATAACAATTTAAATCAAGAGCAAGAGAGATCACCTCTGTGTATTAATGCTAATATAATAATATTATATAATAATATATAATAATTAATACTAATATGTTGTGTGTGTGTATATATATATATGGCTTGGGTTATGTGGTGTGTTTAAAAATTACATGCTGCAGATAGAGCAGCATTAAAATGCAAGCATAAAACAGAGAGGCAAGTTAATAACATTTGTGCAGTATATTCTGCTAGGAAAAAAAAGTATATGAGGTTATTTCCAAAGCATGTTGGCATTTCTCTAGTTATTGCTTCTGGAAGTAGTCCCATAAAATGAGTGCAAGCTGCCCTCTAAATTATAATGTAATTTTCTGATTTTAGAGGCAGGTAAGCATTTGAAATGCAATCTTGTTTACCACAAATGGGAAGCACCACATTTACTCAATGGGGAACTTTAATCAGTGAAAGTGAAGTTTGTGGATTCAATTTAACCTTTGTTAGGAGTCTGGTTTAAATATTAGACCACAGAATGCACTCCTGTTTGATTGCTGAAAGAGTCTGTTCTGCAGAATTATCATCATTGCACAGGTGAAGTTAGGCATTGCAAGAGACTTTTATGTACACCGTAGTAGCAACCCTGCCTGCTGGACTTATTTTGACCATTTACAAGGAGAACATTTTGGAGTATAATAAAATACAGAATCATAGAATCAATCAGGGTTGGAAGGGACCACAAGGATCATCTAGTTCCAAACCTCCTGACATGCGTAGGGACACCCTACCCTAGAGCAGGCTGCTCACAGCCTCAGCCAGCCTGGCCTTAAACACCTCCAGCAATGGAGCCTCAACCACCTCCCTGGGCAACCCATCCCAGGCTCTCACCACTCTCATGCTGAAGAACTTCCTCCTCACTTCCAGTCTGAAGCTATCCATCTCCAGCTTTGCTCCATTCTCCCTAGTCCTGTCACTCCCTGATGTCCTGATATACTTCCATATAGGACAAACAGCATCCTTGGCCCCTACACACAGTTTTGACTTTCATGTATTTTCCCTTGTTTGATGTGGAGGGAAGAAGCAGGAGTCTGGCCACTTCTCTAGCTGCTGTACTTTTGAGTATTTACTTTTCTGAGGTATGTCTAAATTATGTTGCACCTATTGTACTTGTATGACACTGATTAATTATGATAAATAATTATTCATATGCAGTTAATCCAATACATTTACCAAGGAAAACTTAATAAGCATGGTAAAATCATTTTCCCTGAGCATAAACAGGTATATCAGAGATCACTTTACCATGGAGTCCTCTTTTTTTTAATGCATGTTTTGCCCATAAGAACTAATTTGTTTTTTGTCTCTCAGGATAACAAGCACATTATAAATGCATTATTCTATTTATAGATTCTTCTCAGGGCAGAAATATGGCATTCCAGAGAGGGTGAATAATTTTTCTGAGTAGTCATGCTT
This sequence comes from Pogoniulus pusillus, assembly GCF_015220805.1. Classification (NCBI taxonomy): domain Eukaryota; kingdom Metazoa; phylum Chordata; class Aves; order Piciformes; family Lybiidae; genus Pogoniulus; species Pogoniulus pusillus. The sequence goes on from NC_087275.1 coordinate 28,098,581, forward strand.
GGGTCCACTCTAAGTGGACAAAAAAAAGCTTGCCACTCTTCAGCTCTTACAGCACTAAACACAGAGCAAACAAAAGGTGTCTCTGTAAAAGATGTGTTTCAGTGGCTTCATTGAGTGGTAATTGAGGTGGTTAAATGGCTTCAGTAACCCTGGATAATGAGAGTTAAAAAAATCCCCAAGGGTTTTCTTAGTGAGCAGTGGTGAAACATTACCCTGAACAAAGATGTAGCAGAGCGTAACATGAGCAGGCAAATAATCATGTAAGAGCAAAGTAATGATTTCAGCCACAATCACAACACATTTGAGGAATATATGTCAATGTTATTTTGCTTACTAACACTGGAACAGAACAAGATTGCAAAGCAGTACTCCTCAGAGTCAGACTCTGTTACATGATACAAGCTGGGGTCGGAGTGGCTGGAGAGCAGCCAAACAGAGAGGGATCTGGGGGTGCTGATTGATACCCACCTGAACATGAGCCAGCAGTGTGCCCAGGTGGCCAAGAGAGCCAATGGCATCCTGGCCTGCATCAGGAATGGTGTGGTCAGCAGGAGCAGGGAGGTCATTCTGCACTGGTTAGACCACACCTTGAGTACTGTGTCCAGTTCTGGGCCCCCCAGTTTAGGAGGGACATTGAGATGCTTGAGCGTGTCCAGAGAAGGGCGACGAGGCTGGGGAGAGGCCTTGAGCACAGCCCTACGAGGAGAGGCTGAGGGAGCTGGGATTGTTTAGCCTGGAGAAGAGGAGGCTCAGGGGTGACCTTATTGCTGTCTACAACTACCTGAGGGGTGGTTGTGGCCAGGAGGAGGTTGCTCTCTTCTCTCAGGTGGCCAGCACCAGAACAAGAGGACACAGCCTCAGGCTGCGCCAGGTGAGATTTAGGCTGGAGGTGAGGAGAAAGTTCTTCCCTGAGAGAGTCATTGGACACTGGAATGGGCTGCCCGGGGAGGTGGTGGAGTCGCCGTCCCTGGGGCTGTTCAAGGCAGGATTGGACGTGGCACTTGGTGCCATGGTCTAGCCTTGAGCTCTGTGGTAAAGGGTTGGACTTGATGATCTGTGAGGTCTCTTCCAACCCTGATAATACTGTGATACTGTGATGATGCAGTGTAAAGGTATTCAAGAGAGATTAATTGCAAAGGAAGACAACATTCAGCACGAGAAAGGACAACAGAATATACACCTCAGAAGCTGCTCAGGTTTATTATCCAGAGGGAACCATTACGATCATCCAAATGTGATTTCCAGCAAAACAACTTTAAAAGCTTCCCCATGAATTCCTTCACTGTGCCCACAATTCTGGCAGAGTTTGAACAGTTCTTTTAAAAAAGACAGCTAATCTTACTTTAAAGACTTCAAATGATGGAAAGGGCACCACAACCCCCAGCAAATTGCAACACAGTCTAATTACATTTTACTGCTGAGGAAGTCTACCTCATTTCGACTCAGAATTTATTAAGCTTCTAATTCCAGCCACTGGGTCTCATCCTCCCTTCATCTGTAACATTAAAGATCCTTCTACTACCAGAAATGTTTCCTCATGTGGGCAGCTGCAGACTACAAACAATTCACCTCTTAACCTTCTTTTTGTTTAGTTAAATAAATTAACTTCTTTTTTTTTTCCCCCAAGTCTTTCACAGCTGAGACAGATTTTTCAACCTTACATTGTTCTTTTAGTCTTTTTTTTTAACTCCAAACTACTGACATTCCTTTTACACTTTTGAAATTAAAACTGTACAAAGACTTCCAGTAGGTTCTCATCAGTCTAGTTGACTGGATAAGGCTGGGTGCTAGGTTGGACTGGATGATCTTGGAGGTCTCTTCCAACCTGGTTGAGTCTATGATTCTATGATTCAATATCAAGGATAGTGCTAACCACCTTACACTTCCTTGTTACTCTCACACTTACAAAAGCACAGTCTGCATTTGGCTTCGCTTTGGGACTTGTTTCTGTCCCATGCCCTCCAAGTGGACTACTGTAATGGGCAAAAGTCCTTTTCAAATTCTTTCATTTTTGGATAGAGGTTTTATAAATCTGAATGACTTTCAGACAGAATTATTAAAATAAATGCTTATATATAAGTACTGATGATGATAATGTTGGTGATGATCATAGAATCAGAGCCTCCTCCAGACTGAACAGCCACAACTCTTTCAGTCTGGCCTCATAGCAGAGCTGCTGCAGCCCTCTGAGCATCCTCACGGCCCTTCTCTGGACACTCTCCAGCACGTCCACATCCTTCTTGTAATGGGGGCTCCAGAATTGGATGCAGTACTCCAGGTGTGGTCTCACCAGAGGGGAGTAGAGGGAGAGAATCACCTCCCATGACCTGCTGGCCACACTTCTCCTGATGCAGCCCAGGACCTGGTTGGCTCTCCAGGCTGCAAGTGCACACTGCTGGCTCATGTTAAGCTTCTCCTCCAGCAGCACCCCCAAGTCCCTCTCCTCAGGGCTGTTCTCCAGCCACTCATTACCCAGCCTGTATTTGTGCTTGGCATTGCCTCGACCCAGCTGCAGAACCTTGCACTTGGTCTTGTTGAACCTCATGAAGTTGGCTTGTGCCCACCTCTGCAGCCTGTCCAGGTCCCTCTGGATGGCATCCCTTCCCTGCAGCATGTCCGGTGCTCCACACAGCTTGATGTCATCAGCAAACTTGCTGAGGGTGCACTCAATGCCTCTGTCTATATACATATATATAGATAACAATTTCCTGGGCTGCAGCAAGAGAAGTGTGGCCAGCAGGGCAAGGGAGGTGATTCTCCCCCTTTACTCTGCTCTTATCAGACCCCAGCTGGAGTACTGTGTGCAATTCTGGAGCCTCCAACACGGGAAGAACATGGAATCATTGGAGAGAATCCAGAGGAGGGCCACGAAGGTGATCAAAGTGCTGAAGCACCTCTCTTCTGAGGACAGGCTACAAGATTTGGGGCTCTTCAGCCTGGAGAAGAGAAGGCTTCAAGGAGATGTTGTAGTAGTCTTGCAGTATCTGAAGGGGACCCACAGGAAGGCTGAGTAGGGACTATTTACAAGCTCTTGTAATGACAGGATGAGGAGTAATGGATTTAAAGTGGAAGAGGAGAGATTTAAACTAGATCTTAGGAAGTTCTTTACAATGAGGGTAGTGAGACACTGGCACAGGTTGCCCAGGGAGGTTGTGGATGCTCCCTCTGTGGAGGTGTTCAAGGCTAGGTTGGATGAGGCCTTGAGTGACCTGTTCTAGTGGGAGGTGTCCCTGCCTATGATGGGGGCTTGGAACTGGATGATCTTTGAAGTCACTTCCAACCTAAACCATTCTATGATTCTATGTAGGTATAGATATAGGTATAGATACAGATACAGATACAGGTATATGTATAGATATTGCTATAGAGATATAGATGTTACACAGATATATTTTGCTACTAATTACTGTGTTTCATATGCCCAGTCAGATACAAGAGTGTGCCTGACATTCAGCACAGATTCAGGTGTATTAACATGGATTTTCTACTCCAACTGATGTTAGTCCTTATGGTCATTACCATGGCAGTAATCCTTGAGGATCTGCATCATGAAGAACAGTCACACTTTTCTGCCTCACACATACATTATCACCAACTTGCTTTCCTGAAACCCATTCTAGCATCTTAAGTAGTTTATGATATTACTTAGTTTTATCTTTACTTCCTTTCTTGGAGGAGCATGGAGTTCATTTCCCCATCACAAAGAAGCACCAGGCTGTTGTTGCACTGCTTGACTGCTCCTCCCATAAAAAGATCACAGTAGTAAAGCACTCAAAAGGAGAGACAAAGCTATAGATGAGAACCGGTGCCCACATACAGAGGGGCCAGGAGTTGCAGTTGCAGTGGTTGCTTAATGACTAGAAGAGACAGATGGCTAACATCTTTTACACTTGCAAATTTCCAGGGGTACTTTACCACCATTGGAAAAATCCTGAACTGTAGCTCTCAGCTGCTAGAGTCCAGCTTGCACTGATGTGCAGAGAGTCTCTATTCCCATTGTATTTCAACCAATCACAGGATCACCCAGGGGTTGGAAGAGACCCAAAGGCATCATCAAGTCCAACCCCACTGCCAGAGCAGGACCTTACAATCTAGCTCAGGTCACACAGGAATGCATCCAATGGGCCTTCAAAGTCTCCAGAGAAGAGGACTCCACAATCTCTCTGGGGAGCCTGTTCCGGTGCTCTGTGACCCTTAGAGCAGAGAAGTTGCCGAGATAGAATCACAGAATCAACCAGGTTGGAAGAGACCTCCAAGATCGTCCAGGCCAACCTAGCACCCAGCCCTAGCCAGTCATCTACACCATGGCACTAAATGCCTCATCCAGTCTTTTCTTCAACACCTCCAGAGACGGTGACTCCACCACCTCCCTGGGCAGCCCATTCCAATGCCAATCACTCTCTCTGGCAAGAACTTCCTCCTAACATCCAGCCTAGACTTCCCCTGGCACAACTTGAGACTGTGTCCTCTTGTTCTATTGCTGGTAGTCTGGGAGAAGAGGCCACCCCCCACCTGGCTACAGCCTCCCTTCAGGTAGTTGTATAGAGCAATGGGGTCCCCCCCAAACCTTCTCTTCTCCAGGCTAAACAACCCCAGCTCCCTCAGCCTCTCCTCACAGGGCTGTGCTCCAGGCCCCTCACCAGCTTCGTTGCCCTTCTCTGGACATGTTCCAGTACCTCGACATCTCTCTTGAACATTCATACAGCACACAGCAATACGTTGTTGAGTCCAAGTTCTGGAAACTCAAGACACCAAGAATTCAGTCTGCAGCTTTGTGAAAGAACAGCTATTAAATTCTGAGCTACTTTATAGGCTGGATGTCAGCAAATGGCATGCTACCAATGTGTAATGACACTGAAACAGTATGGCAAAGACAACAACGCTATTTCAGCCATTCAAAAAGATGATGTGATGGCAACACTAACTTTTCTAATTACAAGGGACTTGTAGGTACTAAGGTTGTAATCAAAGTTCTAAAAAAGATTTCCCAACATATGCAGTGCACACATTGCTATGATGTGGTGTAATGGTTTTATTGCTATGACATTGGAAAGTGTCCTGCCTCCCTTTCCTCCCTTCATGGTGATAAAACCCATCAGAACTCAGATTGCTTTTTCTTGACAACAGCTCTGGATTCTAGTTTCTCAGCTGGGCTTGTGATAAGTTCTCTATTTAAATCATCTTTTCTGTTAAGAAGGAAATTGCTTTATGGATGGCATCCTGATTCAATTTACTTCAATAGCAATACTCCTCTTCCTTCATTGCAGCCACAATTTCATAATACAAACTCAAATTAATTTAAAAATTATTACTGAAAGACCTGCAGCTTCCAGAGGTAGAATTTGTCTCCTTTCCAAATGCTTTTAATAACATAAAGTACAGCCTCTCCTATAAGCAAAGTGTATCTTTGTCCAGGAAAAAAAATGAAAAGAGAACAATGATCTCAGTTTCCTCTGCAGCTACCAAAACTAAAGAGGCAAAACACAATAATGTAAAGAAGAAATTCACTTCACTGTATTGCACTAATCAATTTAATAGGCAAAGAATTTGGGGAAGAATGCTATAGTTTTTTTTCTATGACATATTTCTTTAAGTCCTCCTTTTTTGATATTTTAATATAGAACCATAGAATCAGTCAGGGTTAGAAGGGACCACAAGGATCATCTAGTTCCAAATCCCCTGCCATGGGCAGGGACACCCTACCCATTCAATGTATTGAATTCATTTTCAGTGTGATTAGAACTCCTGAATTTTCTCACTTCAGAAGTATCATGAAATCTTTGTGAACGTTCTTAGTTAAGTTTCCAAAGAACAACAGCTTCTTGAATCTCTCTTTAAACCCATTTTTGGACTGAAAACATACTTACATGTGTTATTATCCTCCTAATTGTTGACAGCAGCCAAATCCACACCCGCCTGGACATGAGCCAGCAGTGTGCCCAGGTGGCCAAGAGAGCCAGTGGCATCCTGGCCTGCATCAGGAATGGTGTGGTCAGCAGGAGCAGGGAGGTCATTCTGCCCCTGTACTCTGCACTGGTTAGACCACACCTTTCCTGATGCAGGCCAGGATGCCATTGGCTCTCTTGGCCACCTGGGCACACTGCTGGCTCATGTTCAGGCAGGTATCAATCAGCACCCCCAGATCCCTCTCTGTTTGGCTGCTCTCCAGCCACTCCAATCCCAGCCTGTATCTCTGCATGGGGTTGTTGTGGCCAAAGTGCAGCATCCTGCACTTGGAGCTATTGAACGCCATGCCATTGGACTCTGCCCATCTGTCCAGGCAGTGTGCCTCCTTTCTCCTTATTGAAAAATTTAATAGATTGCTGTAAATGTCCAGTTCTTATTGCTTCACCAGGATCTCTGACTTTGGAAATAATTTTACCCCCTCTCCAAGCATTTTAGAAAGCCGAAGATGCAATGGAAAGTGGAACAGGGATGGAAAAGCTGAAAGGCTTCTAGATGAAACAAAACCACTTGGTCTGAACTCACAAACTCCTTAGGTACACATTCCCCAGTGAAAGCATTCAGAAAGTAGTCAGTAAAGGCAGCAATGTGAAAACTTTTTCCTTGTAAACAAATGTTGGAAGGCCACTGACCCTCCTGTGAAACAAAGAAAGTCATACTAAACGTAACTACTTTCATCTCACGCTTTGAGTCAGGCAGCGTTGTTCTTCGGTGCAGCTCCTCACGAGCAGGTCTAACCTCTCACTGAGAAACATAGGCAGAAGAAAGGCAGTGGGTTGGTTTGCCTGTGCAGGATAAATCCTACCACCTCTTACTGCATCCAGTTCTGGAGCCCCCATTAGAAGAAGGATGTGGATATGCTGGAGTGTGTCCAGAGAAGGGCCACGAGGATGCTCAGAGGGCTGCAGCAGCTCCCCTATGAGGATAGACTGAAAGAGTTGAGGCTCTTCAGTCTGTTCAGGTGGCTCTGAGGTGACCTTCTTGTGACCTTTCAGTACCTGAAGAGGGCCTACAAATAAGCTGGGGAGGGACTTTTTAGGCTATCAGGTAGTGACAGGACTAGGGGGAATGGAGCAAAGCTGGAGGTGGGTAGGTTCAGACTGAACATGAGGAGGAAGTTCTTCAGCATGAGAGTGGTGAGAGCCTGGAATGGGTTGCCCAGGGAGGTGGTTGAGGACCCATCCTTGGAGGTGTTTAAGGCCAGGCTGGATGAGGCTCTGGCCAGCCTGATCTGGGGTAGGGTGTCCCTGCCCATGTCAGGGGGGTTGGAACTAGATCATCCTTGTGGTGCCTTCCAATCCTGACTGATTCTATGATCTCCATGTCCTCCCATCCCTTGCCTTCTCTCCACCGCACACTAAACACCTTTTACACTTCAATCTGTAAACCTTAATCTGTCATGGATTAGTCAAATGCATCCTAGGGTGGCTTACATAGAACAAATAATTGGCAAAACCAAAATAAATTGCTTTGAAGCATAATCAGGAAAACATTTTTGGCAAGCAAAATTTCATCAAAAATATTGCTTTCCATGTGAAAACCTGCCCAGAGATGTGTCAGTTTAGACAAAGATGAACTATTTAATAAGACAGAGAGAGAATTATAAGGCTTAACTGTGCCCACATTTGCACCCAAATGCTCAGGCAGGGTAATTTTGTCCTTTGAAGATGTTCAGGGACTTTTACCTTCCATAAAGCAATTTCAAAACAATAAGCCAAAAAAAACCCCACCAACCCAAAAACCCTCCAGCACCTTCACACTCAACACAAAATAGGATTGAGTCTGCTTCGTTTTAAGAGACAGCTGAAAAGAAAAAGTATTTTTCTTTCCAGCTTTCAAAAAATCTTGTAGCAGTTTCACTGCAGCCATACTAAAATACAACTTTTAAAGCTTTAAAATGGCAGTCTTAAGTGGAATCTCAGTTGTATTAATTGCTAACAATAAACAATGCAGAGAAAAAAAAGATTCTAGTATTACCTTTCTGTAAGCTGAAATTAATTGAGGAATGTGCTAATTTGAAGCTCATTTAAAAGAATAGGATGAAATATTCAGAGAATCATAGAATCAAGCAGGTTGGAAGAGACCTCCAAGATCATCCAGGCCAACCTAGCACCCAGTCCTAGCCAGTCAACCAGACCATGGCACTAAGTGTCCCCTCCAGTCTTTGCTGGAACACCTCCAGGGACAGTGACTCCACCACCTCCCTGGGCAGCCCATTCCAATGCCAATCACTCTCTGTGTGAAGAACTTCCTCCTAACATCCAGCCTATACTTCCCCTGGCACAACTTGAGACTGTGTCTCCTTGTTCTATTGCTGGTTGTCTGGGAGAAAAGGCCACCCCCCACCTGGCCACAGCCTCCCTTGAGGTAGTTGTAGACAGCAATGAGGTCACCTCTGAGCCTCCTCTTCTCCAGGCTGCACACCTCCAGCTCCCTCACCCTCTCTTCATAGGGTTTGTGTTCCAGGCCCATTTGAACACAGGGGCAGATATAAGTTTTCTATTTTTGTTGAGTATTTTGCTTTTTGTTGCTGTTCTTGTTTTGGTTTGCTCTGTTTTCTATTTCATGAGCAGTGCTCCTTACCAAAAAAGTGTATCACGTTATCTAAGCAAAAGGGCAAACTTGAAAAGAGCTGCATAGATATCATGCACTGTATAAGTTGTCAGCTGCCTATGGCAGGGGGTTGGAACTGGATGATCTTTGAGGTCACTTCCAACCTAAACCATTCTCTGATTCTCTGATCTCTAGGGGAAAGGAAAAAAGAGAAGACTGAAGCACTGCAAGTCGCATCAATATTCAAAATATTCATATTGATTCCATGTAAAGATATGCCAGGAACTAGGAACTTAAAGATATGCTAGGGACTAGGAACTTAAAACTTGGTCAGCAAAGACAGCAGCTTCCTTGGAGTTTATCTGTCTATGAGCTTAACTCTCTGTGAGGAGAGACTGAGGGATTTGAGGCTGTTCAGTCTGGAGAGGAGAAGGCTGTGAGGTGACCTTATTGTGACATTTCAGTATCTTAAGGGGACCTACAAGAAAGCTGGGGAGGGACTTTTTAGGCTGTCAGGTAGTGATAGGAATAGGGGGAATGGAAGAAAGCTAGAAATGGGTAGATTCAGACTGGATGTTAGGATGCTCTTTGCCACGAAGTTGGTGAGACCCTGGAATGGATTGCGCAGGGAGGTAGTGGAAGCCCCATCCCTGGAGGTGTTTAAGGCCAGGCTGGATAAGGCTCTAGACAGCCTGATCTAGCGTGAGGTGTCTCTGCCCATGGTAGGGGGGTTGGAACCAGATGATCCTTGTGGTCTCTTCCAACCTTGACTGATTCTGTGATTCTATTTATTTGCTTTGTCTTGGAGCTGAGCATTTCCACTGCTCATTTTTCTACTGCTCTGAGATACACAGTGATATTTTTTAACAAAACCCAATTTGTTCTGAGAACATTGGACAAAAGAACACAGTCTCAGGTTGTTGTGCCAGGGGAGGTTTAGGCTGGATGTTAGGAGGAAGTTCTTGCCAGAGAGTGATTGGCATTGGAATGGGCTGCCCAGGGAGGTGATGGAGTCACCATCCCTGGAGGTGTTCAAGAAAAGCCTGGCTGAGGCACTTAGTGCCAAGGTCTAGTTGACTGGACAGGGCTGGGTGCTAGGTTGGACTGGATGATCTTGGAGGTCTCTTCCAACTTGGTTGATTCTATGATTCTATGAAAAAGGCAAGAAAATATATAAAAACCCCTCATGCTGCCATTGAAGCACCTTAAATCTAATCTTGATTTGCCAGAAAAGAGTTTAAATGTATATCGGCTTATTGTTACTTTGCATAAGAACTTTTTGTTGTTGCCTTGAATATTTTAATAACTTCCGTGCAGTAAACACTGCAAAAAACATTAAAGCAAACTCAGTCATTTTAATTAGTCATGTTCTAAATTATGTGAGTGATGCTGCTTAGCCACCTAGCAGTAAGTATTCACATGTAAATAACTGTGGGTGACAAGAAAACGTTAATAAAGGAGTATGTAATTACTGCTATTAACATTACACCTTCAAAACTATTGAGGACTGAGTTATACCTGTTAAAAGACAAAGCTTCTTTGAAGACAAAACCCAAAGGATTATTTTCATGTTCTTGTTTGAATCCAGTTGATCATTATATTTTTCAGGAATGCACAATAGAAACCAGTAGGGAAGACCATGCAAGATGGAACAAAATAAATATTTCCTTTTTTCTTTCTGATGTCCTCATGGAATAGAATCTACCTTACTGTAGTAGAGATTTGAACTGGTTTGTGTTTGATACAATGTGAAGGTAAGAGGCATTGTATTCAAATTTTCATATAATCATAGAATCAATCAGGTTGGAAGAGACCTCCAAGATCATCCAGTCCAACCTAGCACCCAGCCCTATCCAATCAACTAGACCATGGCACTAAGTGCCTCACCACCTTCCTGGGCAGCCCATGCTGTTCCACAGCACTGAACAGCACAGACATTTATTTATGTGTTTAATATTTACTGGAAGGTTTAATTTACATGGCAAAGGCATTTTTATGAAGTGGATTCTTAAGAAACTGAAAGTTAAGTATCATAGAATCATAGAATCAACCAGGTTGGAAGAGACCTCCAAGCTCATCCAGTCCAACCTATCCCCCAGCCCTAGCCAGTCAACCAGACCATGGCACTAAGTGCCTCATCCAGGCTTTGCTTGAACACCTCCAGGGATGGTGACTCCACCACCTCTCTGGGCAGCCCATTCCAATGGCTTTTCTGCTGATGTATTTGAATCACTAATTGTAGAATACTGTGAACAGAAGTGACTATAACCATGAAATATTTTGTTAATTAATTTTGCAGTTAAAAGCTGCTTAGTTAGAAAGTTGTATGCATTAATAAAGCCAAAACATTAAAACATATTTACAGAGCTAGCTCAATTTGTTTCACTTCCAACCCCCCCCCCCCCCATTTCTTCAAATCTTAAGAAATGTAAACATAATTTAATGAAATGGTCTCATTTTCATGCAACTGTCTTCTTTTATGCTTGATTTGATTCAAATAGTTTTTAATTTTCAGCAGAGTGAAGGATTTTGTACATCTCTTTATGTATTAATAACCCCAAGCTTTTAATGATGCCCAGATAAGGACATGAGATTGCTTGTGTCAGTGTCACATGAGTGAGACTTATTAAAGAGTTATTATATGTGTTGGCAAGATCTTGACAAATGTTATGAAATATTAAATAATTAGTTTCCTCATGAATTGCCTGAGGGGAAGAAAAGAATTACCAGTAATAAAGTCAAACAGTTAGTTTGTGAGTTTGGCTGTTTCTTTCTTGGTAGTTGGAATGTGAGTTGTTTAATTTCCATTGATCACACAGTTTGCATGGTGATTTATTCTAGGTCATGGGATGAATTAACACTCTGCATTCAGAAGAGGGAAGAACAAAAAAGGCATTGCTAGCATGTCCTATCTACAGTGGCCTTTTCTGGTTCTTTCTGTGGTGTGTTCATAGGAGTGACACATGGTATTTACTAATTTTTCCCTCCCCTTCCTCCCCCCCAAAAATCTAAAATAGCATGAAGCTGCAATCCTTTCCAAAGCATGCTAGGACCATCTGCATCTGGGAGCTCTTAATTACTTCTCATCATACCAACAATGCCATCGTGACTCACAGGTTATTTATACTCCAACACTTCTATCCTTAACTGCTGCAAAATTGTCTCTGCCACATCAAGTCACAAAAAGACAACGGAGATATGTCTCAGTTGTCTTGATGTGGAGCAAGGATTCTCCTCTCTGGATGCATTCCTATGTTATCTCTGCTAGATTATGGTCCTGCTCTGGTAGGGGCATTGGACTCGATGGCCTCTGAAGGTTCCTTCCAACTCCTAACATCCTGTGGTCATCTGATCCTGTGATTCAGCTGTGTTGTCCAAGGAGCACTGTGTACCATTAATGCATTTCACTCATCTCTCAGCTTACAGTATGCTGAACTAAGCTTGTTACTACGAGTCCACTCTTGATTGTGACTCACAAAACTATACCACCACTTTAAGCCTGTAACTATTCCTGGCTATTTAAGGTGTTCTATATGAAACGTTTTTAGTAATGCAGCAATTCAAACACTTTCAAATTGTCCTATGCTTATTTTAGTTATCCTTAAAATTCTGTATCCAACTGCCATTGCTGATAGAAGTGTAGAGGAACAAAAAATCTGCATAGCAGTTCCAAATGGAAGCACTTCAAGCAGAAAGATAGGAGAGCTTCTGGGAGCACTTGCAGCAGTGACTGATCTAGTTACAGATTTATCTCCTTTGTGCAAACCAAGCCCGCTGTCAGCAATTGCTTGTTTCTTTTTTTTTTTGGCTGATTTCTAAAGCATCACACAGAAAATCAAGTAAAATGAAAGGTGATGCCTCTCCTGCATCGTACTGAACTTTGCGTGGTCTGGTAAATGAATGTAAAGCAATGAACCTGAACTTCACAAGGACATCTACCTGGGAAGCAGTGTTAGAGGTTACAGCATCTATAGAGACAATGCATACCTGCCTGTGGCCCTGGAAACGGAGGTGGGAGCAATTCAGAGAGGGATACAGTAGGTCCTGAAGCAATGAATAATGACCAAGCAAAGATTTGCTTCTGAGGACAGCGTCAGTGACAATGTCCTGGTGGATAATTAAGCTCCCAATCCAAATACCAGTGGTAGCAGCAGGAGACTTCTATTAAACTTCTCTTAATTTTAGCTTTATTTTATTTTTTTAACACATGTTCTGTGATATAAATCCAAGCTTGTTGTAAGGCTGTCTGAAATTTATCTCAGCTATTCCTCCCGGTTCCTTCCTTTCAGAGGATTCAAAAGCCTTGAAATTGGGCACGAATAAGACAGCAAATAAACAGTTCAGTTGGTAATGCTCATTTGTGGCCTTCTTTCTTTGCTAACAAAAGGTACAAGACATATATTGCAGCAGCATACTATCAAACTTCATTCTGGGTTCAAATGAAGTGGAAAAAGAAAATCAGAGTAAATTCTACTTGTAAACTTTCTGTAAAAAAAAACAGATGAGATGTCATCCTAAAAAAGTATTACTTCCATGTTCTTTCTTTTCCACAGAGGTAGAAAGGGATCATTAGGAATATATATAACCCAGCAAGCAAGGCACTTGTTAGACACCTCTGCAAATAATGCATAATAAATCAGTGAACAAACCCCATGAAGACTCCAGTGTTCAAATATATATATATATATATATATATATACATATATATAAATATATATATTTGAATCCTACCCTTCTATGATTGATGCAACTGGGTGATCTAGCTTAAAAAAATACCCCAAACAAATGAAATAAGTTCTATTCAGCAGCAGAGTCCTCTCATTATTTCAGAACTCAGGTTTGAGGCCTGAAGAAGGCAGTAGTAGGGTTATTATCCTCTGTAAGGTTCAGTCTTCTGTGACAATTCTTTTACAAGCTCTAAGAGGATAATAAGGTATGCAGGGCTGCCACAGGAGCCTGATAATGCACTTGAGATTGCCTTTTGAGTAATTATGTGATCCCAATTAAATTATTCTGGTTTCCAATGTCTTAAAAGGCAGGTCAAAATTTGGTATTCATTGTCCATCTTTCTCTAGGAGCTGAAGTCCTGCTCAGTACATTTCATAATTGCCATGAAAGTAATGATTAGAGCCTCGTTGCCAGGCTTCATTACTGAGCTTCCTTTGCAGCACTCACAGCTTAGGTTGCTCCTCAGTTTTTCTTGCTTGCAAGTGCTTGAGCTTCTGGTCATAAATGTCATTTAGGATATGTATATAAAGGTACTGTCACCCCAGAGATAATTTCAATCTTAATTAAGCATTTGAAGCATTTCTAGCAAAAAGAAGTTACTCTTTCTGCTTGTTCTTTTAGTAACTTATGAGTATGGGCTCTATAGAGTCAAATTCACCTTCTGAGCATAATCAGAATGTGGGTGCACGCATGGGAGAGGATCCCCTTTGGTTAAAGCTGAATCACACGGCCAATTTTGTCTCAGAGGAGCTTTTGCACTAGGACTCCAGAAGCAAACTTTCAAAGAAGCACATTTCACCATGCAGGCTTTTTTTCTTTAAACTATTATTACATTTTAGCATAAAATACACAGATTATTTGTCCTGACAGACTGCAAACTGACAGCAAAGAGGCTGTTTCACTTACTTTAAAGACAAAGATTAGCATGAAAAGTACCATGGGATCTTGGATGCTCTCTCTTTTTAGGGAGACAGCAAATGACTTCCATTTGCTTACATATGCATAGCTGCTAGGTAATTATTTTGATCAGTGAAAAACTGATTTAACCTGAATAACTAATTCAGCTCTCCAAGAACTGTAGGCCAGGAATGGTCAGTTAATTTGAGTTTGTAATGAACTGCACTCTCCTATGGTTCTTTCCTCTTGCTTCTACAGCTCATATAAATCCTTTTATTTACCATCAGCTCTACAATTGGGCATTCAAGCAGAAGAAATCAGACTAACAGCAGAGCATTTTCAGCTCAGATGTCAGAGAAAGAGATGGCACCCAGCTGTCCAGCAGCGGATCAGGTGCAACTCCCACTAGGCATACAGTGTTAAATTGGTCAAGACCCATGGTTATTGCCCCACTTAAATGACATCTTTCTGTAATTTGTATCCAAAACATCAAATATTTCATCACCCTGCCTGTATACATGATGGTAAACAACATTTACCCTCAAACCATACCCAAACTAACAAGAGAGGAATTTGAAAAGATCACTGAAACAAAAGAAAACCAAACCAAACAAAACCAAGCAAAAAACCCCCAAAACTAAGACAAGCACTAAAAAAAAAAAGGTATTTGTTAAAATTGGCATTAAATAAAAACTTAATGAGCTTTGATCCTGATTTTTTTTTCTCAAATAAAAAATGTGGCAAAATGACTCATCTGGTGTACAAAGCTACTAGGGAATAATACCTGCCTTACTGGCTGAGGTGGCTGATGCCTCCTTCCAGAAAGAAGAGGTGCTGACCTATTTTGTGAATAACATTGTAAAAGCAGCTACTTAAAAGTGCTATCTTCTTATAGAACAGATTTCACCAAGTTTTGTGTATATATCACAGAATCAAACAGGTTGGAAGAGATCTCCAAGATCTCTGGGTGATAGCACCCAGCCCTGTCCACTCAACCAGACCATGGTACTAAGTGCCTCAGCCAGGCTTTTCTCCAACACCTCCAGGGATGGCAACTCCACCACCTCCCTGGGCAGCCCATTCCAATGCCAATCACTCTCTCTGCCAACAACTTCCTCCTAACATCCAGCCTAGACCTCCCCTGGCACAACTTGAGTCTGTGTCCCCTTGTTCTATTGCTGGTTGCCTGGCAGAAGAGACCAACCCCCACCTGGCTACAGCCTCCCTTCAGGTAGTTGTAGACAGCAATGAGGTCACCCCTGAGCCTCCTCTTCTCCAGGCTGTACACCCCCAGATCCTTCAGCCTCTCCTCATAGGGTTTGTGTTCCAGGCCCCTTACCAGCTCTGTCACCCTTCTCTGGACATGTTCCAGCATCTCAACATCTCTCTTGAATTGAGGGGCCCAGAACTGGACACAGTACTCAAGGTGTGGCCTGACCAGTGCTGAGTACAGGGGCAGAATAACCTCCCTTGTCCTACTGGCCACACTGTTCCTGATCCAGGCCAGGATGCCATTGGCTCTCTTGGCCACCTGGGCACACTGCTGGCTTATATTCAGCCTACTATTTACCAGTACCCCCAGGTCCCTTTCTTCTTGGCTGCTCTCAGCCACTCTGTCCCCAGTCTGTAGCACAGTTTGCAGTTGTCGTGGCCAAAGTGCAGAGCCCTGCACTTGGCCTTGTTAAATCTCATCCCATTGGCCTCTGCCCACCCATCCAGCCTGACAAGGTCCCTCTGCAGGACTATGTGCATATAAAACCTTACACAACAAATACAACATGGCATTGTGCTATACAGTTTAAGCAATTTATAATGGTTGACAGGTCTTAAAAAGCTTTCATAATTCCAAGTGTCCCATAAGAACAAACAGAATAATCACCACAGTGTTTAAGCAAAAGCTTTTTTGCCATGTGTGTATGTGGGGTGCACTACTGGAAGCTTGTGCTAGTTTGAAGCAAGCTAGAATGTTTTGGTAACAGAACTAGATAACGGGCAGTGAAATGAAAAACAATTGTGTCTACTTCTCTCACAGTCACGCTGAGAACTTTGGGAAGAAGAAAGACCTTTTCTCCATTTTGTCTCTCACTCTTGCTTTTGCCTTGGACCTGGTCACATCTCATTAACCCTGCTCCTACTAACCTTGCTCCCTAACCTCTTGGCTGCACCTCTTTTCTTCCTGAGAACTGGGGTAAGGTTGAGAGGGCCGGGGGGAGGTGTTGGGGTGGTTTGAGAGCCCCTCCTGGGGACTCAGGTTTCTGGGAGGGGAGTTGTGCTTTCATATTGTTTATCCTTTGTATATTTCTGTATATAATTGTATCTAACTGTATATATTGTAAATAGCTGCTTGTAAATTCTGCTAGCTGTAAATAAATTGCTTCATCTATATTCCCAGAGGCCGTCTGAGTTAGCTGGGGCAAATACAAAGTGTGGGAGGGGCGGGGTAACCCCCAAACCATCACATTTTTAATTGGCTTTCCCAACGTGGGGCTAGATATTTTGGAGTGAGTGGAAATTAGCTCTGGGAATTAAGATGAAGCTAATCAAGCAGCTATTGTATTTGGTTGGTGCATTGCTCTGGTCTGGTTTTGTTTTCTTGGCATTTAGTTGGTTAAAAGGTCAAATTGTTGCTTATTTCATTGATCTGGCTTATAATAAGGCTAAAGCTAAGGTTTCAGATATGTTCTGGAGCTGGGGTGATTTTATTCTTGGTTATGCTGGTTTTAATATCTCTGAGAATATTACCAAGGACATTACAGGAGCTCTGGTCAATAATGTGACAATCAATGGAAATTCTGCTTTAAATATGGCTCTAATGAGAGTTATTCAGCCTAAGACAGGAATTCCAACTGTTTGTTTAGGTACATGCTCTTGTAAAACTGTTTTTCTTCTCACAATTTTTAATATTTGCCTCATGATTTTAATATTCATATTAATTTTGGCATTATTGGTGAAAAATTCAAAACCAGTTTCTGTAAGAGCTAGGAAAAATTCTGTGTCTCAGAAGCAGTCTCTTTCACAGCAAAACAAGGGAACACAGTTGTCGGCTTCCCCCTTGCCAGCCTCTCCACCCTCCTCTATAGGTTCTGGGAACACAGCCAGTGTTCCCACCACTAACATAAACACTGATAACAAAAACAACAACAATCCACAGAGTTCGGTAGGAGCCTCAGGAGCACAGGCAAGTACCCAAAATCAGAATGTTCCTAGCAACAATCAAAACACGTCAGGGTTGGCAGGCATCCCAGGAGGACAGGCAAATAATCCCACTAATGCTAATACTACTACTAGTGCTGGTAACGCTAGCCCAGTCAGTCCAAATCCTAATAACACCAGCTCAGCCAATTCAAACCCCAAGCCAGCAGACCAGAACCAAAATCCTCCTGTTAAAAGCAAGGCAGATTTGAACTCACAAGCTCCAGTTCAGACCCCTAAGGATACAAATGCTCCAAGTCAGACCTCCAATAATTCAAATGCTCCAAGTCAGACTCCTAAAGATTCAAATCCTCCAGCAGACACATCCAAGTCTGTTGCTGCTCAGGCCCTTCTAGCACCTGCTAAGGCAAAAGCTAAAACAAAGAGTGGTTCGCAGGAGGATGTAAGACAGGGGACCTCTGGTGATCAGCAGCAAGAAGAGGAAGAGGAGGCAGTTAGTCTGCGAGACCTTGTAGATGTGCTGAGACAACAATACTCAAGTGAGAGGAGTGCTGTGAGGTTAGCTGCCAGGAGAGAGGATGGTTCCAATGAGTTTAGGAATGCTATGAGGAAGATTGTGTTAGGCCCGGCACCACCAGAACAACAGGAGGAAGAGGAGGAAGATGACATCCAAGGCTCCAAGGATCCACTCAGAGAGGTCAGGGAAGTTAGGAAGGAATATACAAGAGAATCAGGTGAGCCAATCCTAAGCTGGCTAGTGAGATGCCGTGGCATTGGTGCTAATGCTCTGCAGGTAGGAGACAAGTCTGCCAAGCAGCTGGGACCACTCACTAAGGAGAGTGGAGTGGACAAACACCTGGCAAGTCCTCTTGGTAGGGTTAGCTTGTGGACACGCCTTCTGTTGGCTGTGGCTATGAGATATCCTTCCCGAGATGATTTGCCATGGGCTGCCAAGAAGTGGAACACCGTTGAGCAGGGAATTAAGCTTCTGAAGGAGTTTGCTGTGAAGGAAGTGCTTTATGGAGATCATGGCACTCATGAGCCTGACGATATTCCTTTGGGAACAGGTCTCATGAAGAAGCTGATTAAGCTTGCTCCTTCATCCTATGCTAACATCTTGGCCAGTAAGTTTCTAGCAAGGAGTGATAATGGAAGATCTTTCACTGTTGGTGAATTCACTGATCAGCTCAGGCAGATTGAGGACAGCTTGTCACATTCTGGTATAATCTGTGCCATAAAGACTATGACTACAGAGATGAAAGATAGTATTGAGCATGGCATTAGAAATGGCATGAAAGAACTGAAGGAGGATCTCAAAAATCTGGTAAAGGATACCATTCCTGCATCATCTGAATGGGTGCATGTTTCTGCAGTCAGGAACAGACGCCCACCTCCTGCAAGGCAATTCCAGCCCAGGAGGAGACAAATTCCACCCAGACATCAGCAATCACGTGCGTCACTGTGGATACTTCTGCGTGACACATACGGGGAGAACATGAACAAATGGGATGGTAAACCTACTTCAGCTCTTTCAAAGAGGGTCAGGGATCTGCAGAGTGGCAGAAACAGAGCAGGACCTGCACAATCAGATTTGGTCCAAACAGTAGACGGTGATAAAGTTCCTGTTGTACATGAAAAGAATCTGTTAGGGAAAACTGTTTGGGTATTTTCTCCTTCGGGTGAAGGGAAACCTGTCCGAGGGGTGGTTTCTGCTGAAGGTCCTGGTCATACCTACTGGGTAATGCAGGAGAATGGTGAAATCCAGTGTATTCCACAGAGAAATCTAACCTTAGCTGAGAGAGTTTAAATTCAAGTTGTTAGGAGTTTTCTGTTCTAGGTAACATCGGCGCCCAACACTGAGAGAATCTACGATAGAATCTACAGTACGTGAGCACGAACCCAACATCACCTGGGAGTCCCTGTTCTGAGCTTTTGAATCACCTACATCTGATTGAAGTGTGAACTGAACTTGTATATATTGTTTTAGTGTAAATATTGGTTTAGGTTAGATTGGATAATTCTCAGCGATACTCTGAGCGAAGTAGACAAGGGGTGGATTGTGCTAGTTTGAAGCAAGCTAGAATGTTTTGGTAACAGAACTAGATAACGGGCAGTGAAATGAAAAACAATTGTGTCTACTTCTCTCACAGTCACGCTGAGAACTTTGGGAAGAAGAAAGACCTTTTCTCCATTTTGTCTCTCACTCTTGCTTTTGCCTTGGACCTGGTCACATCTCATTAACCCTGCTCCTACTAACCTTGCTCCCTAACCTCTTGGCTGCACCTCTTTTCTTCCTGAGAACTGGGGTAAGGTTGAGAGGGCCGGGGGGAGGTGTTGGGGTGGTTTGAGAGCCCCTCCTGGGGACTCAGGTTTCTGGGAGGGGAGTTGTGCTTTCATATTGTTTATCCTTTGTATATTTCTGTATATAATTGTATCTAACTGTATATATTGTAAATAGCTGCTTGTAAATTCTGCTAGCTGTAAATAAATTGCTTCATCTATATTCCCAGAGGCCGTCTGAGTTAGCTGGGGCAAATACAAAGTGTGGGAGGGGCGGGGTAACCCCCAAACCATCACAAAGCTAAACTCAGAGACAATGAGGTGAAATGGCCTGGCTAGAACCCTTGATAATGAATTGCTAACATTAACGCTATCGCTCATTTATGAGTTGAAATCCAGAGGTGAAGACAAGGGCATCTTCTAAGTACAAAGATGCTAACTGGGAAACCAGCTTTGCTAAGATATTGTTTCCTTAAAGCAATTTTCAATTCATATATATATATATATATGTATATAAAAATCCATCTTTTTTAGGAATACATCCAGTGTGTGCAGCTGAAATTTTGCAAGGGAAAGAGTATGGTGTAGCATTTGAGCTGATACAAGCTTGGCCTTTCCCCAAGAGAAAATTATAGCTTTCTCTACCAATCAGAATGTAGCACAGAGTTTGCCAGGCTTAAAGTGCTCAGCAATACTCTTGGCAAAGGCTGATACATAATCGTTTGTCGGTTATATACTACCTCTGCGTGCAGGGGGGAAAAAAGAATTCATTTTGACTGCATTAAAATCTGAGTATCCAGGACTTGAGAAGTTTGTTCTAGTGGAATACATTTTCCTATGCAACATAAAGCACAGATTCCAAGCTTTTCAAATTAGCCCTACTATGCATTACCTGGAGCAACAACGAAAAGTGAGGGGAATGCATTGCTACTCAAGTTACAATAAAGCAAACTACTACAGGCACAATCTGAATGTTCTTTCAACAGCAAAAAAACCCATCAGTTTTAACCTCAGCATGCCCAAAGAAGACAACCCAAGATCATCCAAAGCTAAAGGGAAAAAAAAAAAAGCTGTCCTTCACAGTATCACTTTGCAGACTCCTTCACAGTATCACTTTGCAGGCTCCTTCACAGTATCACTTTGCAGGCTCCTTCACAGTATCACTTTGCAGGCAACAGCAATAAAACATATTTTTGGCAGTATTCAAGCTGACTGACCTCACTAGGAGAGATGAGAGATAGGGAATGAGGGAACAGGGCTACCCCCCCAGCCTCAATGGCACAGAGCAACAGAGCAAGCTGGAGTGTATATTCTGCACCATGCTCACATCACGCTCACTGTACGACAGCAAAGAAGTTGGCCAGGGTTTATGGGACTTGTATTATGCTTTATAGTTTGTAAAATTTCCTGTTCTGTGGGGGTTTTTTGTGTTTCTTCCCCAGTTTCTGGGCTGGAATTCATCCCTCTGTTGTAGCTGGATTGCTAGGACTTTGCTGCCAGCTGAGTCAAAACCAGGACAGCCAGAAACAAAGCTTTGGTCTTCTTACAAGTTAATGTTTCCTTAATGCAATTTATATCCCTTGGTAGCTGTGGTAAGCTTTGTGTTTTTCTGGGCTTGTGTCTACATTTGTGAGCATCCCTTTGTGCTCTAATAAAACATTTTTTGTTTTCTACTTTCTGTCTGAGCTCCATACAGTTGAAAAGCTTGTGATTCAGCTATGGTGGTTGCTTGTGAAACTTCTGAGCTGCTGACAAATATTAATGTGTGCTTAATGTAACATTATTAAGGAATTCTGAACTCTTCTAAGTCTCCCTTTCTAAAAGATTTAGATTTTCCTCTTCTAATCTACCATACCAATCCTTGGAGCTTCGCATTTGCTTACTTTTAACTTGTTGCTTCTGTTGTGATGTTGTTTGTCTTTTTTTTTCTCAAGAATCAGGAGGCCTCATGAGTCTGTGGTCAGAGTCAACTAATCCATTTCAGTCATCAGAATCAAACTGAAAAGGTCTTCCTATTCCTCTCATCTGCAATGAAAACCCAACTTCAAACATTGCCAGACACTGCTGCATTCTTCATGTGGTACCTAGCTAAGTAGGTCAAGTCCCTTCTTACAACCAAATCCTGTATTTCTTTAATTGCTGGGAAATGCAATCTTCATCTACAAGACCTCTTCCTCTGTATGATTCTCCCTTTTTAGCATTAACATGTAGTAAAGAGAATTCAGTGTTACCTCTGGGTTTGGGTTTTGTTCTTTTCCTTGGCACACATGCTAAGAGAAATCAATGGACAATTAGGATATTAAAAAAAAAAGGGAAAAATCCTCAGTTTAGAGCAGGAAGAAAGGGAAAGCTAAGTTGGAGAGAAATTTTCTTGCTTAATCAGTCCACTGAAATGGTCTGTTTAACAGTCTACTCATTTTAGTCTCATAGATTATGAGTAGGCTTTGCATAAGCACTACTGTAATCTTCCTACCATGTACTGTAATCTTCCTAACATGTAAACATGTCTTTCTCCTGGAGACTTGAGTCTGGTCCCCAACCCCTTCCTTCTTTCTCTGGGTCACAGGGCTGCAGAGCTCACCTAGAGCCTTAGCCACTGGTATTTTGAAGATGCAGGTCTAAATCACTCATTCCCCCCTGTGGAAACCTGAATTTAGGTTCAAACTGTGCTCAAGGTGAGGTTAGATCAGGCTTTGAGAAACCTGATTGTGCTAGTTTGAGCCTAGCTGGGATATTTTGGTGAGAAGAGTTAGATTACAGGCTGTGAAAAGGAAACAATGGTGATGTCTACTGCACTCATGGGCTTGCTGAGATGAAGAACACAAACATAGATAACAGAGTCTCTCTCTGGGCTTTGGGGTGCACTTTTCTCTCTAACTTGCTGCCTGACTAATCCTTCTACTTCCCAACCCCCCCCCCCCGGCCGACCCTTCAAACTCACCTTGAATGTAAGGCAAAGACTTACAGAGAGAGTGATTGGCATTGGAATGGGCTGCCCAGGGAGGTGGTGGAGTCACTGTCCCTGGGGGTCTTCAAGAAAAGCCTGGATGAGGCACTCAGTGCCATGGTGTAGATGACTGGATAGGGCTGGGTGCTAGGTTGGCCTGGATGATCTTGGAGGTCTCTTCCAACCTGGTTGATTCTATGATTCTATGATTCTATGACTGGGGTAAGGTAGAGGGGTGGGAAGAAAGTGGGAGGGCTGTTGGGAGCCACTCCTGGGGACTCTGGTTTCTAGGAGGGCTGTTGTGTTTCTGTATTACTTTACTTTGCATATTTCTGTCTATAACTGTATATACTGTAAATATCTGCTTGTCTATTGTGCTAGCTGCAAAGATAAGCTTCATTCATATTTCCAGAGCTGGCTGAGTCTAGTCTGGGTGATTTCTAAAGTGGAGGAGGGGCAGGGAGCACCCAAACCATCACAGAGAGGCACTGGTGTGTAAGGTACCTTAGAACACATAGTTCTAATATTATATAACTGAATTGCCAGTTGTTGAGGGATCAAATGTTATTCCTCATGCAGTGCTACTCTCTGTCATTGTTATGGTCCAAGCCATTAATGCTTCTCCTCCTTGGGCCTGAACAAGAGCATCCAGTTCATGGAAAAGGAGGAGAAGGCTGTTCTGCTACTTTGTGTTTCAGGATATTTCCATTCTACCCACATTGTGTGCTAGGCTTTTGCAAGCACAAACTTTAACTTTCTCTATTATGGTACAGGTCAAAATACAGTTTTACATCTAGGATTGGTGCACCCAAACATACCTAATCACTAAAGATGAAACAAGAGATAAATGCAAAATGTACTTGGTGACATCTGCCAGGTACTAAAAAAACGTTGAGAGCACAATTTCAGTGTTTTTAAGAGCCTACTATGATTCTTCTATGACTGCACAAAGGATGTACCAGTGAGGCTGGCACTAGTTTAAGGATCATTGCATCTTGTTCTACTTTTATGTGGCCCATTAAGCTTTTGGTAGACTTTGCATGACTCTAGGAAATTGTCAGGTTCTTACTCTTCACAACTAACTGTAATTTATATTAGTTGTATTCAACTGCATTAGTCTCTATTTTTTTTTCCCTCCCCAAAAATGTAAGGCTTGAAGATGGAAGTCCCTGATGTGCAAGTTAATAAATATACTGAGATATTAATGCCATAGATTCTTTTTCCTCAAAGCATATGTCACAGTCTGCCTTGAAATGGGAGTAAGAGACAAAAAGAGATCTTTGGTTTGGTTTGGTTTTGTCCTGCTGACATCCTTTTAGTTTATGCAGTTCAACTCCTTCTTGAAGCTTTTCTCTACTGTGTGTGTTAGCTACCTCCCAAGAGTAAGTTAAGTGTACAATAATAGACATTCTCAAGGCTAAGTTCAATGCTGAAAAGAAAGACAAAAAATAAAGTTCCTGGGTCCACTGTTTGGCTTCATTCAAAAGCTTCATTTCAATGTATAAGCTTCACAGTTAACAGAAGTCTTCCAGTTTCCAATACATTGGTGGAAATTTCATAGAATCATAGAATCAACCAGGTTGGAAGAGACCTCCAAGATCATTCAGTCCAACCTAGCACCCAGACCTATCCAGTCAACTAGACCATGGCACTAAGTGCCTTATCCAGGCTTTTCTTGAAGACCTCCAAACACAAAGCATTAAAGAGGAAAAGAATGACAGTAAAAGGGATGGAAATAACATATTAACCTTTCTTCATACACAAAAGCACAACACACACAGACTGCACTAAAAACCTTGGCTTATCCTTACCAGTAAACCAACCCCCTTGAACCTTGTGGGACAATTTCCTGGATGAGCATCTGCATATATTTTCCCTCTGCACTTGGTTAAAATATAATCAAAATAATCACTATTTTGATGGAAGTAACTCACAAAAGCTGTTTATTGTTTAATATTGTGTCATCACTAATTTTATCCTTCCATTAACTTTCTGCCATATGGTTATATGAGAGAAATATTTGTATGAAGTCATCTTCTTAAAATTCATTTCGTTTCCCTAGCTGAAGCAGACCATCTGCATGAACACGCTGAGAAAATGAAAGGAGAGCTCCACATATTTAATTTTATAACTCAGAATTATTCATATGATTAAGCTTTGTTGAGTTTAAATAACAAGCTGATTTGACATGCCCCTAATCAATTTGCATAACTCTTATCTCAGGAAACTAACTGAGATACGGACTGCCTGACTGTAGATGGAATTAAGTATGGGAAGCCTTGCCGGAGGCATGGAGGGAGGGAGAGGGCCCTCTACTCTTCTCATTGCACAGGATTTGATTTTTCTAAGGTGGGTGGTTGCCAGGAAACAGTAAATACAACTGAAGAAATGAATTTATTTGACGTGAATCCCACGAGTAGGGCAAGGCAGCAGAACTCCATGCGGTGACTAAGCTGAGGATCAGTTCAAGAAGTCCTCATTGTTCAGGTGATTACTGAGCAAGCTGCCCCAGATTATTTATTTTCACATCCTTTCCTACCTTCAATCTGCCCACTGCAAAAAAAAGATGTGTGTGGCACCGATAGATTGATGCACTTTGAGGATAGATTTTCTGGGGTGGTGTCTGGCACCCAAAAAGGACCTTTGATGTTCTCACGTGCTGGTGTTGATGTGGTGGAGAAGGCACCAGGGTGGCTGTGATGCTTTGAGTGTTACCTAATCCCTTCACACTTAAGAAAAATCACCCAGACTAGAATCAGCAGCTGGGAATTAAAGAATGAAGCCATATCTACAGCTTAGCACAATACACAAGCAGGTATTTACAATCTATACAGCTATATATAGAAATATACAAGTTGAAAAGCAATACAGAAACACAGCAGCCCTCCCAGAAACCTGAGTCACCAGGAGGGGCTCCCAACCACCCTTCCACCTCCTTTCCACCCCTCTACCTTATCCCAGACTTTGGCTTGTGTTCAAGGTGAGTTTGGAGGATCAGCCAGGGGGGTTAGGAAGCAAAGGGATTAGTTAGACAGCAGGTTAGGGAGAGAAGTGCAGGCAGCCAGAGTCAGAGAGCAACTCTGCTATCTATACTTATGTTCCTGTTTTTATCCATCTCAGCAAGCCTGTGAGTGCAGTAGACATCACCATTGTCTCCTTTTCACAGCCTATAATCTCATTCCTTTCACTAAAATATCCCAGCTAGGCTCCAACTAGCACAGTGGTCCTCCCAGGCCAGGCTCCACTCTCACCTTTCTGACTCCTCTCTTTCCTACACTTGTTTTTATCTCCTCTCTTTATTTCTTCCTCCTCTCCTCCTGCCAAAACCTTGGAATTAACATCACATTTGCTTTCAGCTCTGCTTACACAACATTCATTTCCCATGCATATCTTGCATCCAAATTGAAACCTGCTGGATGCAAAGCCCGTATCCTTTTTGGTTGGGCTTTTTTGGGGGAGATTTTTGTTTGGCTTTTTTTTTTTTTTTTCCTTTCCTTTTCATTTTTAGTTTTAATCTGGTACAATCAGACTCCATTCTGCTTGTTTCTGTGCATCATCACTGCAATAAACTTAAGTAATAACAGTATACACAAATTATCCATAGTTAACTGTTTTGGGAGTAAGTTTATTAGTTCTCTGGGACATACTCCTCCCACAAGAAGTCTGTAGTCTGACAGGAATGTGAAATCATTGAAATGATTCAGAAACATTAAAGCAGAATCACAGAATGTCAGGGGATAGAAGGGACCTTGGAAGCTCATCCAGTCCAACCCCCCCTGACAGAGCAGAATCACCTAGACCAGACCACACAGGAACACATCCAGGCAGGTTGTGAATCTCCCCAGAGATGGATACTCCACAACCTCCCTGTGCAGCCTGTTCCAGTGTTCTGGTGCCCTCACAGGGAAAAAAAATCCTCCTCCTGTCTACATGGAACTTCCTAAGCCTCAAAGCAGGAAGACTTCAGCAAAGGAAGCTGAAATCTGCAATTCTCTAAAAACTACTCTGACATTTTTATGTAAAACATTTTTCAAGGCACATTTAATTGACACATTCTGCTACAAAACTTGCAGGTATTCTGCATATGTACATATGTACAAACATGGACAATTAATTTGGAAGTGTGCAGGAGGAAGAACTAGTGCAATAAATTTGACTGTAAAAACAGTGAAATGATACTTCATTTAAGACAAGATTCAAAACTATCCCACCTATTGAAGCATTTGTGAAGATGACAGCTGGTGAGAAATTCTTGTTTCATGGCTCATAGAATCACAGAAACAAACAGGTTAGAAGAGACCTCCAAGATCATCCAGGCCAACCTAGCACCCAGCCCTATCCAGTCATCTACACCATGGCACTAAGTGCCTCAGCCAGGCTTTTCTTCAACACCTCCAGGGATGGTGACTCCACCACCTCCCTGGGCAGCCCATTCCAATGCCAATCACTCTCTCTGGCAACAACTTCCTCCTAACATCCAGCCTATACATCCCCCGGCACAACTTGAGACTGTGTCCTCTTGTTCTGTTGCTGGTTGCTTGGCAGAAGAGACCAACCTCCACATGGCTACAGCCTCCCTTCAGGTAGTTGTAGACAGCAATGAGGTTCCCCTGAGCCTCCTCTTCTCCAGGCTAAACAACCCCAGCTCCCTCAGCCTCTTCTCACAAGGCTGTGCTCCAGGCCCCTCACCAGCTTTGTTGCCCTTCTCTGGACATGTTCCAGTATCTCAACATCTCTTGAATTGAGCAGCCCAGAACTGGACACAGTACTCAAGGTGTGGCCTGACCAGTGCTGAGTACAGGGGAAGAGTAACCTCCCTGCTAATCACAACAATGCCCAGATGTCTTCCAAAACCAATGCTTAATAGCTATTTAAAACAGCAGTAGTGTTTCCTTCCAAGGAAAGCCATTCATCTTCCTTTATATGTATTTCCTTGTTTAGTCAGGAGGCTCTATGATGCCCACAGAGTCAGGCTTTAGGCAGTCAGAGTTCAATTCATTCCCTGATTTTTCATCTTGCTCTTTTACAGGCATATATCACCAGAACAAGGTCTCGCACTCTCTCGCTCATTTCCTTGCCTCTGCAACTTAGGAAATGCAGTGTCACAGCTGTGCAAAGTAATTTCATCAGTCTGCCTGCAGTGGAAAAGCCTGGGCAGACGTGACTTTAATAATCCAGAGATGTGAGTGCTGAAGCAAAGCAGATGTGGTGTGGTAGAAATGCATTAGAGAGAGTGGGGAGGGGAAGGGAACAGGGATCCTCATTTACTCTGGCACTTTTTTCTAGCTGCTAATGCCAAAGATACCAAAGTTGATAGCATTCTTATTCTGTTCAAGCTAGAAATCTACTACATGCTGCCCTGAATGATCCACTTTGATCCAGGGTGATTCTTTCATGTATTTATTATCATTTATAATTAAAATCAGTGCTATATCTATTTAAGCAGCTACATCATAGAACCATGGAATCAGTCAGAGTTAGAAGGGACCACAAGGATCATTTAGTTCCAACCTCCCTGCCATCAGGGGGTTGGAACCTCACACTAGAGCAGGCTGTCTAGAGCCTCATCTAACCTGATCTTAAACACCTCCAGGGATGGGGCTTTCACCACCTCCCTGGGCAACCTGCTCCAGGGTCTCACCACCCTCATGGTGAAGATCTTCTTCTTAACATCCAGTATGAATCTACCCATTTCTAGCTTTGTTCCACCTCCCCCCCCCCCCCCCCCCCCAGTCCTACCACTACCTGACATCCTAAAAAGTCCCTTCCCAGTCTTCTTGTTGCCCCCTTAAGATACTGAAAGGTCACAGTAAGGTCACCTCAGAGCCTTCTCCTCTCCAGACTGAATAGCCCCAATTCCCTCAGTCTGTCTCCATTGCAGAGGTGCTCCAGCCCTCTGATCATCTTTGCGGCCCTTCTCTGGACACCTTTCAGCACATCCATCTCTCTCTTGTAATAGGGGCCCCAAAACTGGACATAGTACTCCAAATGGTGTCCCACCAGTGTGGAGTAGAGGGGAAGGATCACCTACTGGCCACACTTCTCTTGATGCAGCTCAGGCTTTGGTTGCTCTCTGGACTGCAAGAGTGCACTTAACAGCTCGTATTGAGCTTCTCATCCACCAGCACCCCCAAGTCCCTCTCCTCAGGGCTGCTCCCAAGCCAGTCACTGCCCAGCCTATACTGGTACTTGGGATTGCCTCGACCCAGATGCAGGATCTTGCACTTGGTCATGTTGAACTTCATGAGGTTGGCTTGTGCCCATCTCTGCAGCTTGTCCAGGTCCCTCTGGATGGATCCCTGCCCTCCAGTGCATCAGCCACAAAACACTTGATGGTGGCAGTTTTGTTTACTTGCATGTCCCAGGTGAAGAACTATAGGGTTAAAAAATCTTCTGGGGACTATAAGATTGTTGTTCAATCCCATAATTCTGCTATCTCTTTATAAACTCACAACAGGGTCAGCTCATTCTCCTCTCCTCCTCCTCCTGCCCTGTGTCTGGCAGGAGTCACTTTATCGGGAAGAACATGTAAGCAGTACACCTGTTTTGGGGCCTCCAGAGACACTGGGGTTTATAGATTTAGTTTTTGGGTTGGGGGAAAATTCAAGGGGGTTTTCCAGGGATGCAGTAATTGCTTTGCAATGTCTTCTCTGCATCTCTCTTCAAGAATAACTGGACCACGAAGATGCTCAGAGGGCTGGAGCAGCTCTGCTATGAGGACAGGCTACAAGAGTTGGGGCTCTTCAGCCTGGAGAAGAGAAGGCTTGGAGGAGACCTTAGAGTGGCCTTCCAGTATCTGAAGGGGACCTACAGGAAGGCTGGGGAGGGACTATTTACAAGGTCTTGGAATGACAGGATGAGGAGTAATGGGTTTAAACTGGCAGAGGGGAGATTTAGACCAGATGTTAGAAGGAAGTTCTTTACAGTGAGGGTAGTGAGATATTGGCACAGGTTGCCCAGGGAGGCTGTGGCTGCTCCCTCCCTGGAGGTGTTTAAGGCCAGGTTGGATAAGGCCCTGAGCAACCTGCTCTAGTGGGAAATGTCCCTGCCTACAGCGTGAGGGGTTGGAGCTGGATGATCCTTGAGCTCCCTTCCAACCTAAACCATTCTATGATTCTATAATTCTGTATTTTTTTTCTCCAATTTCATTTGAGAGCTTCATTTCTGTGGGCTATCTTTAAAAAAACCTATGGCACTGTACCATAAAGAAAGGCTTCTTTGGTAAAATAAAAAGAATTAATAATTTACCATTTGCAATTGTGCTATTAAAAATATGCATTACTTCAAAATAAGATTTGAGAAATAAAGCTACTTCATTTTTGACAGGATATTTATGTATGAAAGAGATTTATCTATCAAAATACATATCAAAGCTATTGATAGAGAAGCCAGATCATGTCACCCTCCACTGAAATTTGGAATTAATAGCAAACATTTCTGCCAGCACATGCTGACATTGAGTAGTACTTCTACTGTTTGTAATATAGTGTATGATCCTAGGAGGAGAGGCTGAGGGAGCTGGGGGTGTGCAGCCTGCAGAAGAGGAGGCTCAGGGCAAACCTTATTGGTGTCTACAACTACTTGAAGGGAGGCTGTAGCCAGGTGGGGGTTGATCTCTTCTCCCAGGCAACCAGCAACAGGACAAGGAGACACAGTCTCAGGTTGTGTCAGAGGAGGTCTAGGCTGAATGTTAGGAGGAAGTTCTTGCCAGAGAGAGTGATTGGCATTGGAATGGGCTGCCCGGGGAGGTGGTGGAGTCACCATCCCTGGAGGTGTTGAAAAAAAGCCTGGCTGAGGCACTTAGTGCCATGGTGTAGATGACTGGACAGGGCTGGGTGCTACCACCCAAAGATCTTGGAGATCTCTTCAAACTTGGTTGATTCTATGATTCTATGATATATACATGGTCTAGATGACTGCATAGGGCTGGGTGCTAGGTTGGACTGGATGATCTTGGAGGTCTCTTCCGACCTGCTTGATTCTATGATTCTATGAATGGCCATAGGAGGGTTCTAAATCAATTTCAATTACAGCCCTGATCTTACTTAACAAAGAATAAAATTTTAAATATAATTTTAAAAAAATCTGAAATAAAAAAAGAAAAAGAAAACAAACAAAAAAAACCCACCTCACAACATTTTTTCTTTGGTCTCAAATGACCCATTTCTGCCTCAATAATGAGGAACTTAAACCAATTCCATTCTTTTCAATATCGATAGGCAATTAAGAAGTGCAGTTTGGTTCCTTTAAATGAACATTTGACACACAATTACAGAAGAAAATAACAGTTCTCTGCACTGAACATAAATAGCCAGACAAAAATATGCTTCCATATATATCAAAACACCTAAAAGCAGCTGTAACCATGAAGTCCCAGCTTTCCAGAAACATATCTAGTAAGCAAACCAGGGCTTATTTATGACCTGCTTTCCTCTTTATTATGGACTTAAACTGCTTTTGGTACTGCAGTGTGCAATAAACCCAGAAAAAGCATAAACCAGCAAGGCTACCAGAGAGAATACCTTTTCCTTTTGAACTCTGCAGAGAATTTATTCTGCAGACTGCCTTTTTGAAGTGTTGTATTACCAGCCTGACATGATGTATGTCCAGTTCTTGACCTCACTGCCATAACTGCTTATGTTTCACCTACTGAAACTGCTATTAGAAAAACCCAAATAAAGAACATGCTGATGCAAATCTGGGAAGTCATATTGCTACCATATTTATTAACGTGGTGTGATACAAGGGATACAACATTTTGTTGTTTTGGTTTGTTCTGGTTTTTATCAGTTGAGTTTAAAGGATTGGCTTGTGTGATGGGTAGTACTCAGCCACCAGCTAATCGCTCACACAACTGACAGCTCACTCTTCTCCCATGGTGGGATGGAGGACAAAACAGAATGACAAAAGGCAAGATAAGTTGTGAGTTGGGATTTATTCTGTTAATGAGTGAAGGAAAGTGAAAAACCCATAAGCAGTACAAACTGAAAAAGCCAAAAGCAGCCAGGAATGACCATTAGCACTGAAGTTACAGAAAGAAAGGTAGTGAGCAACAGATCAGTCTCATTCTCTAGAAACTTTCATAACCTGCCTGGATGCATTCCTGTGTGGACTACACCAGGTGAACTTGCTTTTGGCAGGGGCTTTTGGACTTAGTGATCTCCTGAGGTCCCTTCCAACCCCTAACATTCTGTGATTCTGTGATTCTGTAAGTCAGCATCAGCACCAGCAACAGAAAGCAAGAGCCTCCCAAGCCACAGCTAAGCAGATATAATAACTACAAATTCAGTATAGCATATTTTGATAAGATCTGTCATTATCTTGAATCCCTCGAGTCCCACTTAGGACACCACAAAGAACTGTGGTGGGTTGACAGTAACCTGTAACCAAGCACCCACACAACTGCTCGCTTATTCCCCACTTCAGCAAGACAAGAGACAGAAAGGAAGGAAAAACTGAGCATAGTTGTGAGTCTAGACATGACAGTTTAGAAGGAAAGGAAGGAGAAACAAAACCTTAAGTAATGCAAAGGAAGTCACTCACCACCTCCTATAAGCAGACCAATACTCAGCTAGTTCTGAGCAAAAACCATCTTGGAAGCCAAAATTAAAGTCTCTACCTCAATTTTTTGTTGTTGAGTGTGATGTTATGTGGCAGTCTGGGTCAGCTGTTCAGGCTGTGTCTCTTCCCAGCTTACTCACCCCCAGTCTGCCTACTTGCTTGAAGGGAAGGAGACTGAGTAGGAAAAAGAGAAAATCTTGATGCTGTGCAAGCACAGTTCAGTAAGAGCCAAACCATTTTTTACCTATACTGTTTCAGCCACAAATTGAAAACAGTCTACCATAGGGGCTGAAGAAATTTAACCCCATTCCAGCCAGAGCAAATACAACTTGCTACAGGTGACAATTATTTATACTGTAAAAGGAGGGGAAAAAAAGTAATGAGCAAAAGGGGACTATTACATATACAATAGGCTTTGTAGGCAAAGAGGGGCAAAGCAAGATCTTTCTAGCTCCTGGGCAAGTCCCAGGATGTTTTTGGACAAGCCTGTAGTCTCCATCACCTACAAGTGAGGAGGTCACTTGAAGTATTTCCCCATGTGGCAGGTGCTCAGATAACTACAGTGTTAATCAGGTCACACTCCCATCCTCCTACATAAATATGTATCTCAACACAGAGGCTAGGTTCTGGGCTGTCTTGAATTGGAGAGAAATAAACAGGTTCATTGAAATGGGAAATGCAGTGATAATGTCACCTGACTTTATGTGCCATCTTAAAGCTAAGCTATCAATGACCCCTCCGTGGTCACCGAAGGGTATAATATATTTCCTTCAGGAATTCAGGCAGTTACTTTGCAGAGGTATCTTAGGATGAAATGAATCATCCACTTTAAGTACTTCTTGCTCTTCAGGTATTGATGTAGCTGTCTAAGTGCTAAAATGCAGTATCAGAAAGAGAAACTGAATATAACTAATTGAAGAACTGTCTTGAAACAAAGTACGGGTCCAAACTTAGCTGATCTGCTCAATGCAGTCACAGCTCACAATCAGTTAGGGTTTATATGCTCTTATTGACTGACTTCAATCCTTGTCCTCCTTAAAGGGGAAAAATGAACCCAAACAACAACAAAACCAAGCCAAAGTCATGGTCAAGAAAGAAGTACAAATACAAAATCAGACTTTTCCAACTGTGAAGTAAATTATCTGCAATTATCTGTTACTTACAAGTGATTTTGCAACACTAACAAAATGTAAAGCAGTCCTTAATATAAAGTCAATTGACTTCAAACAAGCTAACCTGAGACACTGTACACAACAAACTGTTATCAGAACCAGGTGAAAAAGAATTATTTTAGGCTTATTATCCAAGACATAATCACAGAATCACAGAAACATTCCAGTTGGAAAAGACTCTCAGGATCACCAAGTCCAGCCATTATCCCTATTTACAAAGTTCACCCTTCAACCATCTCCTCAAGCACTATATCCAAACAACCTTTATACACATCCAGGGTTGGTGGCTCTACCACCACCCTGGGCAGCCCATTGCAATGCCTGACCACTCTTACTGAGAAAAAGTGTTTCTTAATGTCTAGTCTAAGCCTATTCAGTTGCAGCCTGAGCCCATCCCCTCTTGTTCTATCACTATTTACCTGTGAGAAGAGACCAGCAGCATCCTACCCACAGCATCCTTTCAGGTAGCTGTACACAGCGAAGAGCTCTCCCCTTAGCCCCCTCTT
This sequence comes from Pogoniulus pusillus, assembly GCF_015220805.1. Classification (NCBI taxonomy): domain Eukaryota; kingdom Metazoa; phylum Chordata; class Aves; order Piciformes; family Lybiidae; genus Pogoniulus; species Pogoniulus pusillus. The sequence goes on from NC_087275.1 coordinate 28,132,342, forward strand.
CTTCAAACCGATCAGCCCCAGCTCCTTCAGTTGATCTTCAAAAGATTTATTCTCCAGGCCCTTCCCAGCTTTGTTGCCCTCCTCTGCACTCACTCCTGCACTTCCACATCCTCTTGTAATGAGATGCCCAAAACTGAACACAATACTCAAGGTGTGGCCTCATGAGAGCTGAATACAAGGGGGCAATCACCTCCCTTCTCCTGCTGGACACAGCATTTCTAATCCAAGCCAGGATGTCACTGGCTTTCCTTGCCACCTGGACACACTGCTTGCTCATACTGAGTTGTTTTGCAATTAAACTCCCCAGGTCTCTTTCTGCCAGACAGCTTTTCAGTTACATTTCCCCAAGCCTGTAGCTTTGCTTGGAGTTGTTGTGGCCCAAGTGCAGGATCTGGTATTTGGCCTTATTGAAGCTTGTAATGTTTCTAAACATTGAGCTAACACTATTAAAAAAAGAGTTAATTCATTTTGCTCAGATTGAGTAAAGAAACTGATAACAACAACAACAACAAAATACTCTGATGAGGTCTTTTCAGCAGATGCCTTTGATCCAAATTGTCCAGTACATTTATTGACACTCATTAGTATGCCGCAATGCTGTCAGATTAATAATTAACTTATCCCAAATACAAGCAACCCTGGCAAGTAAAATCACTTCCCATGGCAACCATATATGCTGCAGTCATTAAAGGTGAGCTGGCAAACAGAATTATGGAGGTTTCATCCACTTAAGAAATGCATACCCATAATTAGTTTGGTTTAGTGGTTTTGGGTTTAGTTTTTGGGGTCTTGTTTTTGTTGTTTGCTGTTTCTTTTTCTGGTAGCTTCTTGAAGAAAATGAACAATTTCTCTCTGCAATTATAGCTAATAAAACAGCATTAAAGAGGGAGTAACAATCTTTTCACAAATTAAAGCTGAAAAAAATTCAGATGACAATGACAATACGAAGATGATTCACTGTTTTGTACAAGAAAAATAAATCACAGCATAGAACTAAGTGAGAGATTGTTCAGAGTCTGTTTTCAGTTATAGCCTCGTGAGTTTTGTTTTCATTTTTTGATTTTTTTTTTTTTAGGGGGAGGAAATATTCAGTAAAAGGTACATAGTGAAGACATTGACAAGTTATGGTTTCATTAATATGTACTGGAGAAGAGAAGGATTCGAGGAGACCTTAGAGTGGTCTTCCAGTATCTGAAGGGGGCATAGAGGAAGGCTGGGGAGGGACTAATTACAAGGTCTTGTAATGACAGGATGAGGAGTAATGGGTTTAAACTGGAAGAGGGGAGATTTAAACTAGATGTTAGGAAGAAGTTCTTTACAGTGAGGGTGGTGACACTGGCACAAGTTGCTCAGGGAGGCTATGGATACTCCCTCCGTGGAGGTGTTTAAGGCCAGGCTGGATGATGCCTTGAGCAACCCGCTCTAGTGGGAGGTGTCCCTGCCTATGGCGGAGAGGGGTTAGAGCTGGATGATCCTTGAGGTCCCTTCCAACATAGACTCTTCTATGATTCTACTGCTGTAAATACCTAACTGTGGAAAAAACCAGCCTGTAGTCACTGAAGTAAGAGGCAATGAGGAAAACAGCTAAAATATAACCTGAACTGTTCCTGTAATATTTTCCACAGTTGTTCCAGAAGCGTTACCTGGTCTGTGAAAAGCCCCAAAAGTTGCAGACAAAGTGTAAATGGTCTAGTAAATCCCAAACCTTTCATTTCACAGACTATCAATTGTCAAATGTGTGGGCTGCTGTATAAGCTTTACAAGGCAATAATTCCATTACAGAGGCTTTTTTTTCCCCTGAAATGTGACATTATCACCTGTCTCCCTCTTTCTGCTTTGGGTAATTTCTATGAAAACTCAAAGCTTTTGCCATAACATAGCCTTAATGAAAACAATTATCTGTAAAGTGGTTAGTATTGTATCTGAAATTAAAGGTTCTCTCTTATGCAAATATGCAAATGATATTTTTATAATGACTGTAAAAGATAATAAACCACTTTAAAATAATGTGACTGAGAAACCACATGAGGCTCATCACTCTCTCTGAGAAGCTGTTCAGCAACTACAGTCCTCTCCATATCAAAATTTATGTTCTATTGTTTGTACTATCTTTGAAGATATCATCCTACAGGGTCAAGATATTTTCATGCAGTGTTGGTCCTTTTCTGAGAATAGGATATACCACAACTCCTAAAATCATAGAATCAATCAGGTTGGAAGAGACCTCCAAGCTCATCCACTCCAACCTAGCACTCAGGTCTATCCAATCAACCAGACCATGGCACTAAGTGCCTCAGCCAGTCTTTTCTTGAGCACCTCCAGGGACAGTGACTCCACCACCTTCCTGGGCAGCCCATTCCAATGCCAATCACTCTGCCAACAACTTCCTCTAACATCCAGCCTAGACCTCCCCTAGCACAACTTGAGACTGTGTCCACTTGTTCTATTGCTGGTTGCCTGTCAGAAGAGACCAACCCCCACCTGGTTATGGCCTCCTTTCAGACAGCAATGAGGCTCCAATCTTCCTTTCATTGATAGGTTGATGGTTAGACTTGATGACAGAATCACAGAATTTCAGAAGTTGGGAAGCACCTCCAGGTATCATTAAGACCAACCTCCCTGTCAAGGCAACATCCCCTAGGGTAGTTTACACAGGAATTCATCCAAGTGGAAAGTTTACAGAGATGGAGACTCCACAACCCCCCTGGGCAGCCTGTTCCAGTGCTCTGCCACCCTCACTCTAAAGAAGTTTCTCCTCATGTTGAGGTGAAACCTTTTATGCTCCAGTTTGTAGCCATTGCTCCTTGTCTTATTGCTGCTGACCATCAAAATGAGATTGGCCCCATCCACTTGATAGCCACCCCTCAGATATTCATACACATTGATCTGATCTTCTCTCACTCTTCTCCAGACTAAACAGCCACAGGTTTCTCAGTATCTCTCCATAGGGGAGATGCTCAAGTCCCCCAGTCATGCTTGTGGCTCTCCACTGGACTATTTCCAGCAGGTCTCTGCCTCTCTTGAACTGGGGGAGCCAAAAATTTGGCACAGTACCCTACCTCAGAGCTCTTTTGGAACCAAAATTATTCTATGAGTGTATTGCTTTCTCAGTTTCCCATCTTATCACTATTTCCTACTTTGCTAATATGCATTCTCCAATAATTAACAATGTTCACACAGTTCTTGATGAAGCAATATTATATAAATCTCCTGAAATACAAAGGATAAATTGGGATGAAAAAAATGCATTGAGAAGATAACTTAGGTAAATAAAGGTATAGAATGTTTTGGTAAGTTGAGGGATTTTTGTGAAAGGCCATTTCAGCTATTAAAAATCAGACTCCACTTTCAAAGCTGGTCAGAAGGATGCTTTGTTCTATGAATTACATATCTGTGGAATATGCCTATGAAACCCTCTTTAAGTTGTGTGAGTTCTAGGAGTTTTCAGTGGTTATGAAACATTAAGGTTCTTGGGGAAACAGTCAGCAATATAAGGCACTTTTCCTAACCAGAATAGTATGACAAATGAGCTACTCTTTAGAGAATTTCAACAGCTTCAGTTAACTGCCACAGGAGTTGAAAAGACACCCTATTGTCCAACCTGTATCTCTCGGGGACAGACATCAGCATGATTTATTACAAGAGCTTGATCTGAGCCTGCAGCTAAGGAGCAGCAGTTTCTGATCACTCGGGAGAGCTGGGCTGGGATGACTAATGACTTGACTGAAGTTGATCACTCTTATACAAAGCATCTGTCAGGACTCTGCTACAAGACACTTGCAAATCGCAGACTGTGACAAGTACAGAATGTTCTGTGCTTTCACTTCTCGTTTTTGCCTGGTTGAAGTTAGAACTAAGGTGATTTGTATTCACTTGTCTTGGTTTGTACCATATTACACTCTATTTTGCTTTAAGTATAGTTAAAAATATTCACCACAGCATAGCTGGATTAACTCCAGCTCTTCTCTGACTTTGTTTATGTAAAGGAAGCAGGGGAGAGATCACTGGGGACTGACATATTGCACTTGTTTCATGTTGCACCTACTGAAGTTTGTTCCTCTACCATCTCTGCCCTGCAAACTGATTTCAGCATATCTCCTGAAGCCAAACTCTGCCATGGAGCTGACTTTATAGGCTGTGGTCTGGGTAAAAACACACTATATGATACTAGCCAGAGTTGTGCCCAGGTAGCCAAGAAAGGCAATAGAATCCTGTCTTGAATTAGAAACACGGTGGGCAGCAGGGACAGGGAGGGGATCATCCACCTATACTCAGCACTGGTGGGGCTACATTTCAAGTGCTGCATTCAGTTCTGGGCACCACACTATAAGAAAGATATTGAGGTGCTGAAGAATGTCCAGAGAAGGGCAACAAGGCTCATGAAAGACCTGGAGCACCTGACCTACGAGGAGTGTCTGAGGGAGCTGGAGGCATTCAGTCTGGAGAAGGGGAGGCTGAGGGAAGACCTCACTGCTCTCTACACCTACCTGAAGGGAGGTTGGAGCGAGGAGAGGGCAGCCTCTTCTCCATGGTGACAAGTGACAGCACTAGAGAAAATGGCTACAAGCTGTACCAGAGGAGGTTTGGGCTGGGTATTAGGAAATATTTTTCCCTGGAAGAGCTCTCAAACATTGGAATGGTCTGCACAGGGCAGTGCTGAAGTCACCATTCCTGGCTGAGTTCAAGTGGTTGTAGACCTGGTGCTTAGGGACATGGTTTAGTATTGACCTTTCAGTGCTAGGTTGAAGTTTGGTCTCTTCCAAGTAGATATATTCTGTGATTCTGTAAATTATTTAGCTTCTCACTAAAAACTATCATCATTTTGACATTCACATTTGCCAAATCCTCTGTGTTCCTCCATGCTTTTATCTACACTTCTTTTACTTTTAGCAACTTCCAAATGTGATAAACTCAAGTTATACACAATAAGTTACAGAGTATAGCACATTACTTTATGGTGCTTGACAAAATTGTTTGTAGAAAACTGTATGGGCTACCAATATCAATGCACCTCTATTGCTGTCTCTGTGAATTTGACACTAAGTGTTGATAGTGATGCTTTCATGGAAAATTAGGAGATGAGGTATCTAAATATAGTTATTTATATGACTTCCCCATGTGTTTTTAAATGAAATAGAGTGAGCAGGTCTATACTTTAGTTCATTAGAAGGGTTAGGTGATAGGTTGGACTCAATGATCTCAAAAGTCTTTTCCAACCTGGGAAAAACCTGTGATTCTGTGACATGCTTGGAGAAGAGGAGCCTGCCTGAGGGGGGACTTTATTCATGTTTATAAATATGTAAAAGGTGAGCACCAGGAGGATGGAGCCAGGCTCTGCTCGGTGATGCTCAATGACAGGATGAGAGGCAATGGGTGGAAGCTGAGGCATAGGAAGTTCCATGGAAACATGAGGAAGAATTATTTCACTTGTGAGAGTGCCAGAACACTGGAACAAGCTGCCATGGGGGGACCGTGGAGTCTCCCTCTCTGAAGATATTCAAGGCCAACCTGGATGTGTTCCTGTGTGATCTGGTTTAGGCGACCATGCTCTGGCTGGGGAATTGGACTAGATGAGCTTTTGAGGTCCCTTTCAGCCCCTGACATTCTGTATTCTGATTCTGTGATACTTCCAGTATTTTGCTCATAGGATTTTTTTTCTGTTTACTTGTATGAAAAACACTAGGAAGAGAATTAACAGGGCACTCCCATTTATCATCTGAAATGCAGGACATATTTTAGAATGTGATTTACCACATATTTTTAATGCTAAATGAGAGATAAATGCCTACAATAATGTAGAGCAAATCATGCTGGATATCATATTCTCCAAGCGAGATATCAGGATGTTCTAAACACTATCACAGTAAAAAAAAAACAGATTACATTTCCTAAAGAGAAGATCTTTACCCCAGAATCTATATGAAAAAGGACATTTAATTTCTACCATTCTTATACTGGGAGGTAAAAAAGACTCAGACAACTGAATACAAGAGAGTTCTGTATTATTGATGGATTCATAAATAAGTGTAAACAAGCCTGAACCTGGCTGAATTACAGAATACAGATCAGAATTCATTCAGATTGGATGATAGCATCTTTACTCTTTCTGACTTTCTAAAGGATGAGAAAAGGTGACAATTGTCAGTACTTATGCAACACCTTGTTAAACATGAAATGTGCTCCCTGCCAGGAAGTGTCTTTTCATTTTAACCTCAAAATGTCAAAATCTTTCTGTTTCCTGATCACCCTTTTCCCCAGTGAAGGCTGTTTGCAGCAGAAGAAATGAAATGTTTTAGTCTGCAGTGGAATGTCCAAGGATCATCACTCTGACATTGATTCAAAAGGCTTAGTTCTTGAGTTCCTTCAACTGATTTTATAGTCATCTATTATGTTCAGCAGGCATCTTTTGGCCATTAAGGCTGAGACCACTGAAACTTAAAATGCATATAGTTGCCAAAAGGTAAGCATATTTCTTGTCCAAGAGTTGAAGGTTTGGGTGGTTTTGTGCACTAATTGGCACAAAGTGTTCACTCCAATTTCAAGAACTGCATCCTGATTTCAACTAAGACATCATATTAGCTTGAGACAATTACCTAATTAACTTTTTTCCAGTGTAGCCAAGAAATGAAGTATCCATCCTAAACTTAAACACAGGGAAAAACAAGGCTAACAGCCAGTAATGCTGTTTTAGGGGGTTCTTTGGCACTGTTTTTGTACCTAGTAGTGTGATTAGCTTTCCTTCTGTTCAGTCTTTAACACACAGGTTACATTGCAGCTAATTTTCTGCTCTGACAGATTGAAAGATTAAGAACTGCAAGCACTATGTCCTCATGGGTGATCCCAGAAGTTGTTCTGTGTAAGATCTTAATGGAAATAAGTAAAAAGAATGGACCTTTCAGCAGCTGAAACAACTTTTGTAGATTTTTACCTACACTGAGCAAATTCACAGTATAATATTCCATGTGAAAAAAGGAACACGTTGAAAGAATTTGCCTTTATTCATCTCTCATGTGCAAGCTTTGAAATGATCATAGTGGAAAGAGAAGTCAATTTTGAAAGGAGCCTTGAATTTTTCTACTGCAAACCTAATGCCAATAGAGACATAGAAAAATCTAAGCAAAATATAGATAATCATTTTTGTACAATGGAGTCAAACTTTTTGCTCTACACTACAAAATAGGCTGAGATTGAAAACTGATGAAATGACTGCAGTTGCACAGTTTTCTACCAGCTGGGAATATCTACCAGCTTTTATTAGCTGGCAGTATTAGAGCTTTCAGTAGGACCTTTTTATGCTTGAAGTTAGGTCTTCTTACAAATCACACCAAACTGATGCTTTTTTGGAAGGATTTTTCAAAGACTTTTGAAGAGGGCAAATGACATCTGTAGTTTTCCCTATGAAATATTTGTAGACTGAACTACATTAGCTGATGAACCATACATTATTATTATTATTATTAATGTATGGCTAATGATGATAATTGTACCTCCATTAATGTATTTGTGTCATGGTAGGCCTGATCTGGCCAAAATAGGCTTACACACGTTCTGGCTTGTCCAGACATGTTTTTCATCTCTCCCTCCTTCTGTTTTGGGGAGAAGCAACTGGGGGAAAGAGGACAAAGAACCTGGAGCCACTTAGTATAAGGACTTTGGCTTGCCCAGGCTTGTTCACATCCTGTGGTAAATAAGATACACACGCTCAGCTTCTGCCTGCTTTGTGCAAAGCCTATGCTTTCCCCAAATTTGGGTAAAGCAAGAAGCCTACGGTTTCACCTTATATAGTCTAGCTGGGCTAACTGCCATCTGATTGGTAACTTTGTGTCTGAAGGCCCATTAGTCTCAGGCTACATTGATAAAAAGCCATGCGCAGATGAACACAATGTGCTCTGCCATTGTATTCATGCTTGCTTGCCTGCTGCGTCCTGCTGCCATGCTATGCTAAGCTATCTGCTAGCTCTGCAACAAAGTAACAAACCCTAATACTCAGGATTTGTTTGCCTGGAAACTGCCTTCCTCAAGTTTACTAGGAACAGGCTCTAAATGCCTCCACACTATCAGCCTGCATAGCCAGCATGACATCATGCCAAGACTGCACATTACAAGACATCCTGCCTACACTCAAAAGTCTTCTGCCAATATGGGAAGTCCTGGAGATAACACAGATCATCCAGAGAGCCAGGACAAGGTCAGAGATTGTTTGCCTCCTTTCCCAGTGCCCTCTGAAGCCTGGGAAGAACCAGAAGTCTCAGTGGCTGACAAGACAGTAACAGAATTCCCTGAAAGCATTTGGTACTGTCTGAAGCTGTAGCTAGCCCGACAAGTTGGGAGATAATTTTGTGAGTAAATACTTAGAGCCTCTTGTAATTCATCACTGCCTTCTGCCACAAGCAGAAAGGAGCTCCTTGAGTCCATCTAGAGGGCAAGTGGTGTATTGACCTCAAGCAGCACATTGACCCCGAGAACCTTCTCTCCCAGTTCAATTAATGTTCATATATTTTTGCTGGTTATTTCTAGATCTAGTAATTCCTCTGCATTATGTTTCCATGACCATGCAGAGAACTGATTATTATTAAAATTACTGGTCAGGGGTGCTGAGAGATCTGAATATTAAAATTAATAAACAATATTAATTTTGGAAAAATATCATCTCACATTAATTAATTCCCTCTCCATAACAATTTGTGGCAAATATTTGTACTTATTTACATGCACACAAATCTATATATAAATATACATATACACATGTATGTGTATGCATGTCTGTGCATGTGTGTGTATATATATATATATATATATATGCACTTACATTTATTGATCTAGAAAATCAACTAGTCCAGAGGAGAACCACAAAGACAGTAGGACCACAAAGGCAATACAATGGCTGGAAGACCTCTGTTATAAGGGTAGGCTGAGGGATCTGGGGTTGTTCAGCCTAGAGAAAAGAAGACTTCAGGGGGACCTTACAGCTGCTATCCAATACCTGAAAGGATCCTACAGGAAGGCTGTAGAGGGACTTATCACAAAGGCTTCTAGTGATACGACAAGGGGGAATGGTTTTAAGCTGAGGGAGAGTAGGTTTAGGCTGGATCTTAGGCAGAAGTTCTTCAGTATGAGGGTGGTGAGACTCTGAAATATGCTGCCCTGGGAGGTTATGGATACCTCCTCCCTGAGGGTGTTTAAGGCCAGGTTGGATGAGGCCTAGAGCAGCTGGGTCTAGTTGAGTGGCATCCCTGCACACGGTGGGATGGTTAATCATAGAATCAACCAGGTTGGAAGAGACCTCCAAGATCATCCAGTCCAACCTATCACCCAGCCCTAACCAATCAACTAGACCATGGCACTAAGTGCCTCATCCAGTCTTTTCTTGAAGACCCCCAGGGACAGTGACTCCACCATCTCCCTGGGCAGCCCATTCCAATGGGAAATCACTCTCTCTGTGAAGAACTTCTTCCTAATATCCAGCCTATACCTACCCTGGCACAACTTGAGACTGTGTCCCCTTGTTGGAGTAGATGATCTCTCAGCTCCTTCCAAACTGAGCCATTCTATGATCCTATAATCCTGGGAGCATCAAAATCCTTAAGTATGTGAAAACAGACACACAAGTCCTGTGGCAGCCTAAATTACAGACTATGCATGGTAAGAAAGTCAGTATTACATGAATCTGTGATATGACAGATCACAGCTTCCTGGGACTCCAAAAGAAGAATCTAAGCTTTTTGTACTCCTTGCAAATGTCTCACCATTAGAAGCTAACCACTAGGAACCTGGAGACTTTTATGGAGGGAGTTATTTCTAACAATAAAATATTTAATTTTCTTCAATTTAATTTCTAAATGAATAACACCATAAAGCAGTAGTAAATTCAAACATAATCACAATACTGACATGCAATATAAACCCTAATGGAAAAATACATGCTATACATGAAATTTCCCATGGTGGAGAGACTTTGAATCTTAAATAAATGAGTCAGTTTATGTTGTGTTTTTAATGTGATCCAGGACAATCATTTTTATTACAGAAAAAAAAATGGTATTAACTGAAAATAAGTTTGTGCTAATAAATTCTTTTGACTAAGCATTCTGCTCTTATTATTTGTTCTTACATGCTTACCTGAGAGTTTCATTTAAAAATTACTTTCTTCACAAAATCTTCTTAAAATATGATGCAAATCATAGAATTATAGAATCATAGAATCAGTCAGGGTTGGAAGAGACCACAAGGATCATCTAGTTTCAGCTCCCCTGCCATGGGCAGGGACATCCTACCCTAGAGCAGGCTGGCCAGAGCCTCATCCAGCCTGGTCTTAAATATCTCCTGGGATGGGGCCTCAACCACCTCCCTGGGCAACCCATTCCAGGCTCTCATCACCTCATGATGAAGAGCTTCCTCCTCACCTCCAGGCTGAACCTACCCACCTTCAGCTATGCTCCATTCCCCCTAGTCCTGTCACTCCCTGAGAACCTAAAAAGTCCCTCCTCAGCTTTTTTGTAGGCCCCTGGAAGGCCACAATAAGGTCACCTTGGAGCCTCCTCCAGACTGAACAGCCCTAACTCTTTCAGTCTGTCCTCATAGGAGAGGTGTTCAGCCCTCTGATCATCCTCGTGGCCCTAAAATACTACTTGAAGAATAAGAATATATTAGATATCTTCTGTTTTTTCCTTCTAAATTGGCTTTTGTGCCCAAGATGGAACTGATACCACAGAGAAAAAGAAAACAAACCCATAATTTTCCCATAGTTAATTCCAAAGGGTATCCCTTTTTCACAACTTCATGAACTCTACTAAGAACATAAACTATCGTTTAACACTCATGACTCTCATGAATTGTTCATGCTGTGCCAGGACTTCTGTAGCTCAGATGTGATCATCAATGGCACAAACTCTTTTTCTACAGATGACAAAGGGCCTAGGGAAATTCTTAACCTTTACAGAATAAGGTTAACTTTGTGATCATCCAGGGATGCAAAGAAAGCTTATTGCTGGTTCAGTTATTCTACATTTCTTCTACATCAAGCATTTTAATTTTTTCCTCAAAGAGCCAGAAGGATCTCTGATTTTCTGCAGCATGCAATTCCCAAAGTGCAGCACACTAATTGTCCATGGCCAAGAAGTTCCCTGCTTGAAGTACAGAGGAATTGTAATGGCTTAACACAAGGGCTAACCTGCCTGCTCCTCCAACACACAAGTAGGGGAAAAGTAACACACAAAACTCAGGCTTGAGACAAACAGATAAGAGTTTAGTATAACATGTTGTAATCACAATGCATAATCACCTTAGCTAATAAGCTATTTAATCTAATAATACAATGTGTGATTACCTTAGCTTACCCTATTTGCAGAAGTGCAGTGAAGCATAGGAGAAAACCTGGCACAAAACAGAAACCCAAAATCAGTGTTACCAGACTCCCACTCATCTTGCCACCATGCCTGCAGAGAAGAGCCAACACCCAAGAACCTGGAACCCAGAAGCAGCAGAGCAGGAAGCCTCCCATGTTGCAAACTGAACTTCAAGCTCCATGGTATTTTGCTCCTGCTAGCACTTTCCTTTCTGAAGCTGGCATGACTAAGCATGGTATGACTAACAGCAGCAGATTCAAACTCACTCCATGACAAGAATGCAGGTTTTTTTCTAGTGTCATGCTGACTGGGCAGTCTGAAAGGTGGTAGAAATCTCCTGGACAGACATAACAAAACTACCAGGTCACCAATGCAGACCAGTCCACATTTGATGTGTGGCTTTTCTATGATCATGCCATGTGAGCTATTCCTTTCTAGCCCCAACCCTACTACATGTAGTTGTGCAATATGTAGGCACTGCTACAGACAGTTTCTGTGACAACAAGCAGAGCTGATCAGCTCCAAGGCATATGTGCTTTCACTTATCCTCTCCTTCAGCTGTTTGCTCCTGAATCTCACAGATGTCAGTTTCTAGCTGTATTTTTTTTGTATTTTTTTTCCCCACTGTCTATAGATCTCCACAGGACTTGACTTTGCTCAATTGTCACACTACCTATGAGTGAAAGCACTCAGGAGCTTATTGTGCTGATTTACTAGTTTGTCACACTAGCTGTTCACTGCACAGGCTTTGCAGGAGTGATTTATCTCCATGAGATCAGCCTCCAAAGTCCTTAATCTGTCATTGGCACTAGGAAAGACTCTTCACTTTATCAGGAAATCTTCTTGGCCATTTCTCCTATTATAAATACTGTTACTGCTAAAAATACCTCTCTTCCATGTGCTGTGGGGCTTCACATCATCACAGTATCACAGTATCACCAAGGTTGGAAGAGACCTCATAGATCATCAAGTCCAACCCTTTACCACAGGGCTCAAGGCTAGATCATGGCACCAAGTGCCTTGTTTTTTGACTCCTTGGAGGAACTTGATGTTCCTTGGAAAGCTTAGTTGGGCCAGAAAGTCCAGTATGTATGCTCAAGAGACAATGTTACCTCAAAGCAACTAAATATGCCTCAATTTAAAACTAGTTATAGTCTTCCTGTACTGCTCTCTCCATAGGCTACTGCAATAATCAAAATACTACTCTATCTAGAGGCTTCTGCAGAAGTCAAGGCAAGTATAGACAACATCCAGGCAAGTATATAGAATCACAGAATCAAGCAGGTTGGAAGAGACCTCCAAGATCATCCACTCCAACTTAGCACCCAGCCCTATCCAGTCAACTAGACCATGGCACTAAGTGTCTCAGCCAGGCTTTTCTTGAACACCTCCAGGGACAGTGACTCCATCACCTCCCTGGGCAGCCCATTCCAATGCCAATCACTCTCTCTGCCAACAATTTCCTCCTAACATCCAGCCTAGACTTCCTCCAGCACAACTTGAGACTGTGTCCTCTTGTTCTATTGCTGGTTGCCTGGCAGAAGAGAGCAACCCCACCTGGCTCCCTTCAGGTAGTTGTAGACAGCAATGAGGTCACCCCTGAGCCTCTTCTTCTGCAGGCTGCACACCCCCAGCTCCCTCAGCCTCTCTTCATAGGGTTTGTGCTCCAGGCCTTTCACCAGCTTTGTCTCCCTTCTAGAATACCAAAGTCCTTTTAGCTTAGAGATATAAAAAGCACAACTAAGTACTAGTCACATAGACCAAGGAATTTCCTTTGCCTCCTCCTGCAGCCTTGAGTTACTTTTTACATTCATCTAGAAACAGAGATTTTGCAGCACAGTAAAACATCTATTCTGGAGTGCATTAGAAGGGCTGTGGTTAGTAGGTCGAGGGAGGTTCTCTTTCCCCTCTACTTTGTCCTGGTGAGGCCTCATCTGGAGTATTGCATCCAGTTCTGGGGCCCCGAGATCAAGAAGGGAAGGGAGCTGCTTGAAAGAGTCCAGTGCAGAGACACAAAAATGATTGAGGAAGTTGAGCATCCTCTTGATGAGGAGAGCCTGAGGGAGCTGTGGCTTCTTAGCTTGGAGAGGAGGAGACTGAGGGCTGACCTGATTAATGTTTACAAATATGTAATGTCTAGAAACATGTATGCCAGGAGGCTGGAGCCAGGCTCTGCCTCCCTCTCTGGAGATATTCAAGAACCATCTGGATGCGTTCCAGCGTGATCCACTTTAGGTGATCCTGCTCTGGCAGGGGAGCTGCACTGGATGATGTTTTGAAGTCCCTTCCAGTCCCTGACATTCTATGATTTTGAGGCTGCACTAATTTTCCCATGATTTCTTTTCCTCCCAAATAACTGAATCTCCTTTATGGGCAGCTGTTACTAAAAGAGTACCACTTGCCGTCTTCCAAAACAGAACATCTGGCTTCCACCCCATCTCTGGGTGAACCGAGGACCAGTCCTGTCAGTAATGAGCATGACAGAAAAGACAGAGGGTAACACTCATATGCTAAACAGAAAGTACTTGACACCACCATCAAACTATTATGCTACACTATTTAGGGCAAAAATCTGTGATATTGCATCAGGGAGAAGTGGAAGGTGGAGATTGGTTACTGCAAAGAAAGTTACCTCAGAGGTGCTTTTGGCTCTGGCAAATCTCTTGGTCTTACATAAGCTATTTTTGTCAATTCTGATAAACTTTAAGTAATGACTGTTAGCTTTAAAGGAACAATTTTGTTCTCTGCAGAAGCACAGAGTTTATAAACCAAAGGGGAAAGTGTTATACCAAGTGGTTCTCTACCTCTGTTAAGAGTTGCTTATTTTCATTTGCCAAGAGCTCTAAACAGATGTAAATAATTACCTTCCCATGCAGTAACAATTCCTTCTGGAGAGGTTAAGTGCCTGAGGTTAAAACTTTATATAAGTATTCCCTATTGTACCCTAGGAAGCATTTTAAATTCACATTATAGAGCTGAGTACTTGGCCTGAGCATGCTGAGGTGAAGGTTTTATAGGCATCAGACTTCCTTAAGGTTTGGCGTTGGCTTTGGAAACAATGATCACACAATCACAGAATGTTGTGATCCTTCCACAGAAGGCTGGAAGAGACCTCCAGAGATTATCAAGTCTAACTCCCCTGCCAAAGCAGGATCCCCTAGGGTAGTCCACACAGGAATGCATTCAGACAGGTTTGGAAAGTCTCCAGAGAAGGAGACTCCACAACCTCTCTGGGCAGCCTGCCCCAGTGCTCTGTCACCCTCACTGTAAAGGCTCTCTCTTGTCTCTCTTGTATATACTGTAAATCTCTGCTTGTATATTGTGCTAAGCTGTAAATATAAGCTTAATCCAAATTTCCAGAGCTGGCTGAGTCTGGTCTGGGTGATTTCCAAAGTGTGTGTGTGGGGTAGGGAACACCCAAACCACCACAGTTGTATTTGGTTTAACTCTGTTCATGCTTTTTTATTTCACAGTATTCCTTGAACTCTGCTGGTAAGCTTCAGAAAACCTGGCAGAAATACAAACAGAAAGAAACCCAATTCCTCTACATAATTCACTCCTCTAAGACATTGTATACATTGCTCAGATTTCTGTATGCTGTGTAAAAACATTCTGCTGGAGGGTTTTTTTTTTTAATAGCTCTTTTTTAAACTGATAACCTTTCAAAACACACTGAAGCATTTCCTGACAGCTAGATTGCAAAATGTGTTGATTTTGGAATAAATTATATGTACTTAACCCTCGATTCACATAGCCATCAAAATAATATCAAAATAATAAAATGATTATTATTTTACAGTTATTAATGAGAGGCAATATTAAATAGGTGTATTTTAATAAGATTGAGTGTATGTGAGTTTGATGTAATCTCATAGAATCATAGAACAGAATCATAGAATCAGTCAGGGTTGGAAGGGACCACAAGGATCAGTTTGTTTCAACATCCCTGCTATGGGCAGGAACACTCTACTCTAGATCAGGCTGGCCAGAGCCTCATCCAGCCTGGCCTTAAACACCTCCAGGAATGAAGCCTCAACGACCTCCTTGGGCAACCCATGCCAGGCTCTCACCAATCTCATGGTGAAGAACTTACTCCTCACATCCAGTCTGAACCTACCCTCCTCCAGCTTTGCTCCACCTAACCTGCCTAAGGCTTTTTAGATACCCTTTGGATATTAATGTTTTCCACAGCACTGCAATAGAGAAAGTAAATTTCCTCATTCTGTCACAGAGCAAATACATTACAAAGCACAGATACCTTTAACTGGATGACAGTATCACTGTATAAATTTGTGATGAAAGATTTAATCATCAGAAGCTTTTTATTTAAATTATTTGTGGGGGATTTCTTTCATATTTATTTTTTTTCCATTTATCTTCTGTTGTCTCCTAACCTGGAAACCAGCAACAGAACAAGGGGACACAGTCTCAAGTTGTGCCAGGGGAAGTATAGGCTGGGTGTCAGGAGGGAGTTCTTGCCAGAGAGAGTGATTGGCATTGGAATGGGCTGCCCAGGGAGGTGGTGGAGTCTCTCTCCCTGAAGGTGTTCAAGAAAAGACTGGATGAGGCACTCAATGCCATGGTCTAATTGCCTGGATAGGGCTGGGTGCTAGGTTGGAGTGGATGATCTTGGAGGTCTCTTCCAACCTGGATGATTCTATGATTCTATGATACTATAAATGAAGAACATGGGAAAACCTTACCAAAAAGAAAAAGAAAGATCACTCAGGAAAATAAACCTTAACATCCTTAGAGAATATTTTTGAGAGCTACAATCAGTTCTTTTCAATTCATGCTTGTGATACATGTTATTACATCTGCTTAGGCAGCAATTAAGTTCTAATTATTCTGTCATTGCAATTATACAGAGAAAGTGCAAATTTTAACCTCTTTGGCCATTTGTGGCTTTCTATCAGATTTAGGTGCAAGTTTGTTTGTTCTTATTTAATTTGTTGTTCTGTTCTTTCCCTTGGAAATTTATCTCATCAATTTGTAGATAACTCTCATGTCCCTTTTCTTCCCTCCAACTTTTAGTTACATCAGTGCTGCTAGCAAATATATGTGCACTGCAAGCATGTAGAAGCCTTCTTTGCTTTCATCACACAGAACATAAGAAGCAAGCACTTATACAGGAGAATGAATTGTCTTCTTGTCCACTGAGACATATTTAATTTCTTTGAGATCTCAGATATGAAGCAAAACTTGTTCTAGCCTCACTCATTCACCATCCTCCCCACCACCAGGATTAAAATCAGATGGATTTTGGAAAGGGCACAGAGTGATTTACCATTGGAATGGGCTGCCCAGGGAGGTGAAGTCACTGTCCCTGGAGGTGTTCAAGAAAAGAATGGATGAAGCATTTAGTGCCATGGTGCATTTGATTGGACAGGGCTGGGTGCTAGGTTGGACTGGATGATATTGGAGGTCTCTTCCACCCTGGTTGATTCTACGATTCTATGATTTTATGTGGTTGATCATTATTTGAAGAACTATAAATCACAGAATCACAGAATGTTAGGGGTTGGATGGCCTCTCACCAGCTTCATCACTCTTCTCTGGACATGTTCCAGTATCTCAACATCTCTCTAGAATTGAGGAGCCCAGAATTGGACACAGTACTCAAGGTTTGGCAAGAAGAAACAATGGCATCAGGTTCAATGAGAGTATCAGCAGGTAAGCTTGCACAGAAAGAGCTGAAGTGGCTTAATAAAACAGCTCTATTACTTTAACATGCACAAATGTAGGCAGTAGCATGCCACATGTGATGGCTGAAATTAAGGAGACGTTACAGAGATTTAGGCATGTTTATTCATGTAGAAGGCAACCTGAGCTAAGCAATAGAAACAATAAGATTAAGGCAGATCTACAAGAAAGTTTATTCCCCTGTGAATTGCTCTCACATCTTCACCTGGAATTAGGTGTAGATCTCAGGACAATATTTTCATCACAAAATCTAAAGGTATCCATGGAGTTTAAGGAAATCCATGTGTACACAGCATGTGCCATCTAACTTTCAAATCAAAATGTTTTGTGTAGATTCTGTAGAGAAAAAAATTGTTAAAACTGGAGGACTTCACAGTCTGATTTAACTCTAAACCAAACAATCTAACACAGAAAAGTTATCTTCTATGCAAAAGCAAAAAAAGTAATTTACAACCCCATAATTCAGGACATAAAAATTAGAAAACCCCTGAACTTTTGTGCTAGAAAGGAAGGAATTTTATCAGTGTCTCTAGGGAAGCACTGTTTCAAATGCTGAGGGTGTAGTGAATAATGATTCATTTTTACATGGAGAGGCAGCATGTCCACAGCTTCTCTAATGTCTTTTTCACACTGAGTACTCAATAGAGCTTTGTGTCCCCAGTTTTGCCATCATCAGCACAAGTAAGCTTTCTGTCTCCTTCTGACTCAGATTTGTCTAAGGGAGAATATATCTTTCACTTATTGGGAATCAATACAGGGAATATCATTGCCACTTTTATTATTATTATTATATTTTTGTTGTCATGAGTTCATGTTTTATGAGTTAGAATCATAGAATCAGTCAAAGCTGGAAGGGACCACAGGGATCATAGAATCATAGAATAGAATCATAGAATCAACCAGGTTGGAAGAGACCTCCAAGATCAGCCAGTCCAACCTACCACACAGCCTTAGCCAGTCAACTAGACCATGGCACTAAGTGCCTCATCCAGTCTTTTCTTGAAAACCTCCAGGGACAGTGGAGTTCCAAGCCCCCTGACATGGGCAAGGAACCCTCTACCTTAGAGCAGGCTGCCAGAGCCTCATCCAGCCTGGCTTTAAACACCTCCAGGGATGGGGCCTCAATCACTTCCCTGGGCAACCCATTCCAGGCTCTCACCACTCTCATGCTGAACAACTTCCTCCTCATGTCCAGTCTGAACCTACCCACCTCCAGCTTTGCTCCATTTCCCTCAGTCCTCTCACTACCTGAGTTCTTTCCACATCCTCTGAAAATCATGGAAAAATCACAGGAAATCTACTATTTGAACAAACAATGTCACAGTCATTCTACCTACAGACTAGCTCAGGAACCCATAAAAGCAAGGTGTTAAAAATTAAAAAGAATTCATAAATATTTAATTAAAGGTTGTTTTCAAATTGCTTTTTTTCCCTTTTTTTTTTGAAAGAACCTTTTACTCTCTGAGGTCATCCTACAATAAGTAACTGGATGGAAATAATTGAGGCTTCCCGTTGTGCTTCCTTACTGTCCTTCTCTGATATGAGCCCATTTATTCCTCTAAAGGTGCTTTCCTGGCAACACTATGATTAATGGAACAGAAGTCAGTTGTTAAATATTTAGCATTCATGTCTTACATCCTCTTCACAGAGATCTGCAAGAGCCACACAGACCACAAACCTCTTTGAAAGGTTTCAGTTACAAAATAAGTTTTAGCAATTAAAAATAGGGGGAGAAAAAAAACCCCACAGTAGTTTCATGTGTTGTGAAAATGTCATATTGTTGTTTAGGAACACATTATCATAGTGGTAATATTTAAATAACTACTTATTATTTCCTAATTTCTGTTTAAATGAGGAAGACAGAGTTGCTACCACTACCTACAAGCCCAACAGCTAAGGTTGTTTAGCCTGGAGAAGAGGAGGCTCAGGGGGGACCTCATTGCTGTCTACAACTACCTGATGGGAGGCTGTAGCCAGGTGAGGGTTGATCTCTTCTGCCAGGTAACCAGCAATAGAACAAGGGGACACAGTCTCAAGGAAGTATAGGCTGGATGATGAAGTCTGTATCATTCATTGGTTTGCTGATAGGGATAAAAAGATGAAATGTAAATAATTTGCCCCTCTTTGTTCTGGGATACTGCTTCCTTTTGCTTCCCCTTTGTTCCCCTCTAATATCTTCCACTAACAGATAACAAATAAGCATTGCTGATAATTTTGTCTGTCTGAGAGAGAGAGGGGCTTTGAAATCTTTCTGGGCAGTTTCTGTGTCTAGGAGGCAGTATGGATTTCTGTATTATTTCTAATTTGTAAATAATTGTATATACTTGTAAATGTATTGTGTATTGTAGATTTAGCTTGTGTATTCTCAATTTAGCTTTGCAGTAAATATAGCTTTATCTTACTTCCAAGCCATCTGAGCTGCTCTGCTAAATTTCAATAGTGGGAGAGAAGTTCCTAACCCACCACAACTGAGAATCAACCAAACTTGCTACCTGATGATAACTTCAAAATTCCTTCTGTCCTCTTGTCGTGCATTGAGTTGAATCTGCTGATGGATACTCACTTCCATTCTGCCATCATGCTAGCTTCAAAAGGAAGGGGCTGACTGGAGCAAAGTACCCACGGGGCTTGTAGTTCAGACTGTAAAATGAGAGGCTTCCTGTTTGGTTGCTGCTTCTGGTTTTGAGGCATTGGTCTTTTCCACCGTGCTCACTGCTGCATGCTTGGCTGCCAGAGGTTTGAACTCCTTCAGTCTGTCCTCGTAGCAGAGCTGCCCCAGCCCTCTGCTCATCCTCATGGCCCTTCTCTGGACATGCTCCAGCATGTCTGCATCCTTCTTGCAATGGGGGCTCCAGAACTGGTTGCAATACTCCACAGTGGAGTAGAGGGGGAGAATCACCTCCCTGGCCCTGCTGGCCACACTTCTCCTGATGCAGCCCAGGATCTGGTTGGCTTTCTGGGCTGCAAGTGCACACTGCTGGCTCATGCTGAGCTTCTCGTCCACCAGTGCCCCCAGATCTCTCTCCTCAGGGCTGCTCTCCAGCCATTTACTGCCCAGCCTGGATTTGTGCTTTGGATTGCCCCGATCCAGATGCAGGACACTGCACTTGATCTTGTTGAACCTGATGAGGTTGGCTTGTGCCCACTTCTCCAGCCTGTCCATGTCCCTCTGGATGGCATCCCTTCCCTGCACAGCTTGGTGTCATCAGCAGACTTGCTGAGGGTGCACTCAGTGCCTCTGTCCATGTCGCTGACAAAGATGTTGAACAAGACTGGTCCCAGGACTGATCCCTAAGGGACCCTGCTTGTCACTGGCCTTCACTTGGATGTGGACCCATTGATAACCAGTAAGTATTACTAGTCAGACATCTCTACAGATAGTCCACATGGAGCAGATAGAAGTCTTTCCTCCAAAAGCATGCAGGTTTTGTTCATGACAAAACAAACACGAGAAAATGTGGAGACAAATTTTAATTGTTTCAGTTTGATCTGCTTGGCCAGCATCAAGAAATATATTTCAGCAACAAGTGGCCCGAAAGCAGATGTTAGCTGCCTCAGCCATTTCTACCAGGTATGAAATCCTGAGTGCTACAGGATTTCTGATGACCCCATAGTGAGTTCAGGTAAGGATGCAGGAAAATGAACAGGTTTCTGAGATAACAACTTTATCTTGTTAAATGACTTATCTGTCCCTTTAATGGAGGATCCCAGGAAAGGAGAATATCTCTTTTGCTCTTAGGCTATTTAGGTGAAACTTCATCAGGAGAAGCCACTCTTCTCATTACAGGAACTACCATTTATGAAGCTATTGCTGTTTCCCCCCCCCCCCCCCCCAAAATCTTTCATGCAAATCTTCCTTGCTTTACTGCTGCGAGTGTGTGATGGTTTGGGAGTTACCTGCCCCCCTACACTTACGAAATCACCCAGACTAGACTCAGCTGGCTGGAAGTTAAGGAGTGGAGATATATTCACAGCTTAACACAATATACAAGCAGGTGTTTACCATATATTACAAATATATACAGCTATATAGAGAAATATGCAAGTTAAAAGTAATACAGAAACACAACAGCCCTCCCAGAAACCAGAGTCCCCAGGAAGGGCTTCCAACCACCCCTTCACCTTACTTCCACCCCTCAACCTTAGCCCAGAGTTTGCCTTATGTGCAAGGTGAGTTGGGAGGATCGGCCAGGGTGGTTAGAAGCAGAAGGATTAGTGGGTTACACAGACCAAAGCCAAAGAGAAGACACAGACTCTGACAGAGATGCACAGACTGTCTTATCTATGTTTATGTCCTTGTTTTTACACATCTCAGAGAACCTATGAGTGAAGTAGACATCATCATTGTTTCCTTTTTACAGTCTATAATCTATTTTTTCTCATTAAAATATTCCAATTAGCCTCAAACTAGCACAAAGTGTCTGTCCTACTTCCATTAGCAGTAGAGCCAAAGATTAATTTGATACAGTACTTGTCTTTTAAATGTCCCTCTGTCAAGTGGAGAACAATCCATCACTTGCAGGTATTCTAGCTCTCTGAAAGGAACAGTGTTTGAAACCCAGAGAATCCTTCACAGTTACAGTAGAATAACTCCCAGGAAATAATAGCAGTAAAATAAGGAAGAGCTCTGACTAGAAAATCATCATTATACATCACAAAAGAAAAACATTTATATTAAGGGTGGGTAGGCACTGTCTGAATAGAGAAAGCCATCTAGTGTCAAAGAGAAATGTAATAAACAGAACTGGAACTGAGGGAAACATTGATGGCTTTGGCTTTTATATGAATGATACATGCAGCAGCATTTCTGCATGTCAAAGCCTCTATCTCTAGCGTGCAGAGAAGACTATTACAGAGAAAAGTGTGCAACCCTCTAGAGAGTGAAGCCTGGCAAGGAGAAAAGGAATATTTTATATGTAGATAGAATAAAATGTTGAGTGTGCTTTTAAAGTCTTTTTAAAGAAACAATTATACTGTTTTTCAAATACAGAATTGATTTAATTACCCTCAGGCTTCTGAATCATTTACATCCGCCGAGATGCAAAATACTGAAGACCTATTTCTCTTATGTAACTGGAAAGGCTTTAAACTACAAAGGTGTCTGAAGATGATTGGCTATGGGGCCAAGGGCTAAGGGGCTAAGAAAAAGTGTGGGACTGAAATAGCTCTTAAAAATTCTTTCAATGCTAAACTATGCTAGGTTTAGAATCATAGAATCAGTCAGGGCTGGAAGGGACTTCAAAGATCATATAGTTCCAAATCCCCTGCCCTAGAGCAGGCTGGCCACAGCCTCATCCAGCCTGGCCTTAAACACAGCCAAGAAAAGACTGGATGAGGCACTTAGTGCCATGGTCTAGTTGACTGGATGGGGCTGGGTGCTAGGTTGGACTGGATGATCTTGGAGGTCTCTTCCAACCTGGTTGATTCTATGATTCTGTGACTTGTGTTCTCTGCAATCATCTTTAGGCACTGAACAGTCTGATTGCCTTGATGCTACATGTATGATACCAGACAAGGTTACAGTAGGTTTATACTAAAACTGAAGACCAACCACAAGCCCTCACACAAGAGACAAGGTGATATTGTTGACAGACCACAGGTATCTTTCACATCTCCTTTGTTGACCTAGATGGGTGATTTCTTTGCTTCTACGATCTTCAGGGATGGGGCCTCAACCACCCCTCTGGGCAATTGCCTGTTTGTTTGTTTTTACAAGCAATAATAATCTCACTGATTTGATTACTTGCATGATAGAGACATTCACATTTATCTGGCTTTTTAAAATGCCTGACCTTTTCAAAGCACTGAGAAACTAAAAATGTCAGCTTGGATACTCTACCTAAGATACAATATCTATTTAGACCTTGATTATCACTTAACAAAGGAAAACAAAAGGGGAAAAAAATGCTTGCAATTGTTTACTTCATTTATCAGTGTTTTTTCTTCATATGGGAGTTGAATCTTTATATTAAAAGTGAAAAAATCTTTGAAAAAGAAATGATCTAATATTGACTTATGTAGGATGAATGCTCTGTTTGAAGGAAACTAGTGAGAGATTAAACACACACACACAAATCCCCACAAACCTCTCTACTTGTGTAGGAATGCAATGTGAGAAGGAATAATAACAAGCAGACTGAGCATTTCAACTTTGGTTCTTGTGGCTTCAGGATTCCTCCCCGTGGGGGAGAAGAGATAGCAGACATCTGGTTAATGAGAAAAACAAGGTGTGATGTAAATCAGATACTGGGTTGCTCTTGCCTAGGCTATGCTAATGTGTAGGTGTGTGCTCTGTGTTCAAGACTATATAAATGGAGTCAGAACCAACAATAAAGGTCATCAGTTGGATTCACATTGAATCATGTGGAGTCCATGTGGTATCTCCCACTAGACAGGTGCTGACCTGCGCCACGTTCCTCAAGGACTCATCTGTGGCTAACATGTGGTGACCTCTGACATCTGCCTAAAGGAAGATTTGCAGCTAACATACTTGTATGTAAACTGCAATAAATCCACGAGTATGATCAGTATCAAACTCTAGAAGTATTTTGAAATCAGGACCAAAGAAACTACAGCAAAGCAGCTAGTCCTAGCGTGATTCTTCACACGCAGAAGGGTACCGCACATGCTTTCAGAAACCCTGTGAAAAATCTGACTGTGAATGAATTATTAAGCATGTCTTACTTCAAATGAGTTGCCTAGAAAGCTGAGAAAGAAACAAAACATATGACCCTGCAGTCTCACATCTCCAGTCTATTAACGACATGGACGTAGAGAGAGTTAATTTGCAATGCTTATGATTTTGCTCTTAATAACCCTGATGTGGGTTAACTGAAGTGTATGACACATTGGAGTCTGCAGTGAACACAGGGATTTCAGGTGGGAAACACTACTCAGCTCCTTATGGCTATAAGCCTCTTGCAGTATGCATAGTTTTGAAGACTGTATTTAATATATATTTGGAGTCAGTGTTTCTAGTGAAGCAGATTTAACTGAGGTCACACAGTCACTTAGGCACTCTTTTAACTGGAGAAAAACTTACAAAGAACAAAGTACTTTTACCCTTGCAACTGCATTGAATTATTGATTGCAAAATTGGAATTGAAGTCACAAACAAAAAGCATTAAGAACAGAACAAGTTGAGAACTATTCTTCATTTCCTCATCTAGGATTTCTCTGCTTCGTGCTTTTGCTGTCTCATGCTGCCTTTTAAGAAAAGCCTTTGACAAATCAATTTTTCCTTCAGTTTCTATCCTGTGCTTCCATCTTGTGATTTCTGGTATTCAGTGTAATACAAATTTATTTCAGATTAAGTCTTAAGATTTCTGTGACTCTAAGGTTGCTCATTGCAGCACAGCCATGCTTAATGCTGTTAGAAACATTCCATGACTGACTCAGAATAACTTGAAGGTGATAGAAGCCTTTAGTTTCACAGGACTGAGGTATGTGGATTGTCCAGATGGTTTCTTTCCTTCTCTCTTGGCAAGTCAAATTGCAGTTTAGCTTATGCTATAACACCTTATCAATCATCCCTTAGAGAAACTCCTTCTTTAATGTTCGGTCACCTTTTGGACTGATGCTCTCTTGCAGAAGCCATGCAACAGTAATACAGCCTGCAGTGCTATGATATTAATTTCATTTGCTGGTGCACAGAAGAAACCAATATATCTCAGCAATAAATGTCAGGTATCTGTCACTCAACAGTGCTTCAGTTAAATGAGATCCTGCTGGAATCTTCCCACCTTGACACAGACACTGCATGGAGATGCCCTGTTTAGGAAATGAACTCCATTAGCCTTTCCAGCAGCAAACACACTGGGGTTAGTGAGACCTTCCTCCAAATTGTGCCCAGCACCATTCCCCAGAGGCCTGTCAGCAAGTGCAAGGTGTTATAGTCAGCCATCACTACTGACATTTCAGCACACCCAAGAACACCCACAGAAGCACACACATCCCCGTGAATTATGAATGCGCCCCCCCAGGGTCTTCCCTGACACTTAACTATCTGCTTCATTTTCAACTCAAGGTGGAAGACTGCAGGGCGAGAGGCTAGAAAAAGTCAAGGGAGAGTCAGGATTGCCCCAGCTGCTCACACCATCGACTGGTGACCTGCTAACAGAATCATGGACTACTCAAGCTTCTAGTTCCTTGCTCTCCCTAATCTGTGCCACTTGTTTAGCTTCTCATTCCACTGACACAGTTATTCTCCAGGTATGGGACAAATGCACTCCGTCCCAAACACGTTCCAGTGGACTGCCATGTGTTCTCTCGGGGTCTAGACAAGCCTGCATCATCTGCTTCACCCCAAGCCTTAGGTGGGTAGGTGCTGGTTTAGGTTAATGACCTAAGGTTTGACTGAGTGAATGTCAGCACTGTTCCAACATCAAAATATTCTGTATTTCTTACAGTGTATGAACTGGTTCCTCTGAAACAAAGGCTATTTCCTCACTAAAAGTAAACCATAGACCTTTCAAATGTTATCCAGCAGGACCAAGACATTAAATCTAAGAGAGGAGAAGCAATTTTTTTATGTGTGAGGGAGCTATCACTTCTTTTTGCATTTGCTCCAGTTCTTACAGGCTATAAACCGGCAAGTTAATATATTCTTGAAGCTTCCTGATCTGATGCTAAGTATTGTAGCTTCACATTTATTTACAGTCAGACTTTCCATCTGTGTCTGAAAGTGACACTTTCAAATGAACCCTTTCATATTCATCAATAGTTATTTAGCTCTCTGAAAAGTGCCTTTTCCAAACTTAGCTCTTCTCACATTATTTAATGTTTCTTAGAACTATGAGAAATCAAAGATATGATTAATTCTAAAAGACTCAGATAAAAAGCCTCTAGCTAGCCATTAATAATTACACTCCTATTGAAGTACTCACACATACAGTATATTTAGCAAGACAACATCAAAGCCCCAGAAGGTTCTGCCTTTTGTTTTGGGTTTTTTTCATTGAAAATATGCAGTAAACAACATTAGTTAGGAAAAAAAAAAATGTGTGGAGTCATTTTGCTTTCTGTTTCCTTGGCTTGTGCTCAAATGAAAAGGCAAAATCATCTACAATTGTCATATAGGAAGTTTTCTGAGTTGGCATATCAGAAATAATACCTTCAGAACAGAAAGTAAGCAGGTCTAAGAATGAACTGTGTTTCATCTCCTCTTTTCTATACAGTTGCTTCTGAAAATATTTGCATCATTTCAGAATATTGCTTGATTGAATGAATAATTTTAAGCAATATATTGTGGCAAAGATGAATTTTCTCTGGTCACTATTAGCCATAAACTGGCAGGAACCATAATGTACTCTACAAGTGGCTAGCAGAATTAATCTGCTTTTTCTGGTATTTTGCTGCAGACTGTGCTGAGTTTTGTTTGCTTCCTTGCTTGCCTTTTTTTTCTCCCTATTAGATGTAGACAACCACTGGATTTGTTTCTGCAGATAATATGTTAGTACTGTTCTGCCACTAAAGCATAATCCCAGCGCAGCCTGCTGAGGCTTGTTTATTTCTTACAAGTTGTCCCCTGTACCAAACCACAAAGCTGATGGATTATTAAATCCTGCAAGCCATAGTAGCCTTTACACTTAATTTTGCAGCAGCTTGATCACCTGCATGACAGCAGAAGACCAAAATGACAAAACATGCTAACCACCCTTTAGACTAGAAAAAGGGAAAGTAAATGATTTCTTCACCCATCAATTCCTCTCCGCTCATCTTTACATCTATGTTGGTACATTCTGAAGAATCAGATGCTCTCACATTAACATCTCACTGTTTGCTGGATGCTTTTAGACCAGCACAATATTTTTGCTAGAGGCCATACAACACATTTCTGTATGGAAACAAAATCCCATTCTATCCCATATTAAATCTATCTATATAAATATACACAAAGGGGGAAGTTTAGAAAGAAACGATAGACCTTCAGCAGTGATAAAGTCATTACCACTAACAGTCAAGAACTCAGGAGTCAGTTTGAATCACTACTAATTAATTATTTTTTGGTGAACAACAAACTTCTAGAGGCTATACAACATATTTCTGTGTAGAAACAAAATCCCATTCTATCCCATATTAAATCTATCTATATAAATATACACAAAAGGGGAAGTTTAGAAAGAAATGACAGACCTTCGGCAGTGATAAAATCACCAGTAATAGTCAAGAACTCAAGATTCAGTTTCAATTACTACCAATTAATTCTCTTTTGGTGAACAACAAACTTCCAGAGGCCATACAACACACTTCTGTGTGGAAACAAAGTCCCATTCTATCCCATATTAAATCTATCTATATAAATATACACAAAAGAGGAAGTTTAGAAAGAAATGATAGACCTTCGGCAATGATAAAATTGTTACCACTAAGAGCCAAGAACTCAAGATTCAGTTTCAATTACTACCAATTAATTCTCTTTTGGTGAACAACAAACTTCTAGAGGTTCTACAACACATTTCTGTATGGAAACAAAGTAAATGTAATGCCTTTTCAATGTAATCATTAATGCCATCACATTACCATCATACATGAACACATCAAATACCTTTACACAATTTTAACAGAAATTATGGTGTATGCTACTTACCTAACTGGGTCTCCTGAATTGTTAGCTTACTCTCCAAGGGGTGTAAAAGCTTTGGTGGTTTATCTGTTAGTGGTGCTAGAAAAGAAAGAAATTCACATATATAGCTTTCTGATTATTATTGGGTGGAATAAGATTTGATTTTACACCAAGAAGGCTTTGTTTTTTCTTTTGCTTAAAATAATGTTCATGCCTTCAGTGTCTGTAAATCTGTTGTGTTTAGAGAGGAAATGTAGCACCAAAGTTTAGAATCTGTCACATGGTAAGGAATTGAAGTCACTTGTGTTTAGAAAAAAGAAAAATAAAAAGGCTATATCTTTAAATTCTCACCAAAAAATCCCCATGCACTGACACGCTACAGGGTTTTGTTTTCATATTATCCAGTATGTGATAACTTGTTATACTATTTAACTCTCTATCAAATATTGTCATTAACAGAAAAATAACATAAACTAAGCCAGTGTAAAATTGTCATCAAATATTGAAAATTCTTTTATTTAGAAGGATATTTCCATCAGAGATGTTTTTGAAATAGGAGTAGTGGAAAAGGGCTGGTTTTTCAAACTCCAAGGGAGATGGTGAAATAATGTCAGATTCCTAAGGATAAGACTTCTCTTTCCTTTTAAAATGCCCTAGATTTCATAGAATCAGTCAGAGTTGGAAGGGACCACAAGGATCATCTAGTTCCAATCCCCCTGCCATGGGCAGGGACATCCTAAACTAATCCAGGTTGGCCAGAGCCTCATCCAGCCTGCCCTTAAACACCTCCAGGCATGGGGTCTCAACCACCTCCCTGGGCAACCCATTCCAGGCTCTCACCACTCTCATGGTGATTTATGCAAACTGTGTAACAGGAAGAACTCTGTAGTGGTCAAAAGCCTTCTGCAGGTTGTTGAAGTGTGTTCAAACTACAGAGCTAAACAGTGCATCTATTCTACTACCTCATCCTCTGTGTACTTCATCCATAGAAGTGGCATTAATTATTACTACTTTATTGTTGTTAGCAAGTGTACTTGTTACTGATCTCTGGCAAATGTAGAGTGTCTATATGAAGAGAACATTGATTTTTTGGCTTCAAAGCTGATAGTAAATGCTCATGTGAAAGCTCCAACTTTTCACAGCCACCTGGAACATTTTGATATTTTGCTTTTCAACATTAATTCATACTTCAGTCTTTAACAGAGATTATGGGCTGTCAGAGATTTAAAGTACATTTGACATTCTGATATAACTCTATAATAATTGTTCCCTCCAGCCTGTCAAAATCACTGTTCCCTTTCTTACTGACACACACATCCACATGTGTATGGGTTTAATCTACTTGGTACACTCATCTCCTGTCAGCTGAATTACAGGAGAGGCTTAGTTGCATTCTTTTTACTATGTTTCCTCTGTTCTTTGATTCAATTATCAGTGCTCTTTAAAGTCTACAACATTAATTTCAACTTTGCAGCAGTTACAGAATGGATTCATTATGAACTCATATGATTCTGCTTTGTAGAGGCTTTTTCTTATCTGACCAGTGCATAAAGCCACCCAATTAATGTCTGGGATGTTGACCCACCAGATCTAGGACTGAAGAAAAATATCAATTCAAGGATGGCAAAAAAAAAAAAAAAAAGGATTTGGTCACACCAAACTGCTTTCAGTTCATTCTTCCAACAGCAGCTTCCAACAACTCTCTACAGGAAATCATTCTGCAATAATCTTCGAAGAGAGCCACAGATATGAAAGTTGTTTTTTTTTTTCAGTATCATCTCTGAGTTTATTTTTCTGCATGCTAATACTGGAATGGTTTTTGGTTTATCTATCTATTTATTTGTCTGGGGAGGGACTTTTTAGGATGTCAGGTAGTGATAGGACTAGGGAGAATGGAACAAAGCTAGAAATGGATAGATTCAGACTAGATGTTAGGAGGAAGTTCTTCACCATGAGGGTGGTGAGAGCCTGGAATGGGTTGCCCAGGGAGATGGTGGAAGCTCCATGCCTGGAGGTGTTTTAAGGCCAGGCTAGATGAGGCTCTAAACAGCCTGACCTAGTGTGAGGTGTCCCTGCCCATGGCAGAGGGGTCAGAACTAGATGATCCTTGTGGTCCCTTCCAACCCTGACTGATTCTATGATTCTATGATCTATCTATTTATATATTTATTAATCCTGGGAGCTAAAACAGGTGGAAGGGAAGAACATTCACAATCTTTTTTCTCCTTAACTGCAGAATTAGTCATTTTCATTTCTTAACTTCTCTGCAAAAGACTCATCATATATCAGCACATTGCCATTTCTTAAATATCATCCGCTATGAATTTAGATTTAGTTTTGCAGTTCTGTCATTCTCAACACAATCACCATTCATCAGATAATGTTTTCTGAGTCACTGTTGTTCTAAGTCAGTTTTGAAACTCTTTGAGCAAAAAGATGTAGTAACTAGTGCAGTTAATCTGAATGCACACATAAGTAGATTAGATAACAGCATTTTTCTCACTTTAAACAAAGATAGACATTACTTTTGTGGTCCTGCACCTCAGGTATCTAAGAGTCTTCCTGATGCAAACGAATAAGCACAGGATGTTAATACATGAAAATAAATCATCTTTTAGTAAGAGTATGAAGCTACTATAAAATTTGTGCCAAATTTCTTTCTTTCCTGTAACTCTGGAGATTAAATAGATAATGTAAAAGACAAAAGATCACTGTAAAAATAGAATATAAGGTATATATCAGAATCTCATGAATATGTAAAACAGAAAGACAGACTCTTAGGAGGCCAACTGGTCCAATCCCCTAGTCAAACGGGTTCAATAGAGGAGGTTATTGTGCCTTTATACAGTCATTTTTTTTAACATTTGTGTGGACAAAGACTTTACCTTAACCAGCTGAACCCTGCACTACACCCAGTCCAGTACATTCAGATCTTTTCTATACTGAGGAGTTCAAAATTTGGCAGAGTAATCCAGATATGCAGGTACCAAATAGATGCAAAGGATCATCCCCCTGGACCCACTAGCTAATTTCTTGACAAGAGCAGTGCAGGTGGCTTTTGCCAAATGCTCAACTTGCATTGAGGATCATTTCTGCAGAACTTTTCCTTACTCAGTCCTCAGTTCTGCACTGCTGCATGGAGTTATTCCACTTCTAAAACAAGACACTGCACTTGTCTTTGGTGGATTTCATGACTTGGACTTGGCATGATCTCCCTAAACAGCAGCCCTGTCCTCCATTCTCTCAGTTGGCTAAGCCTGCACTCTGTGTCACCCTCCAGGAGTACACAAAATCTACAATTACCAATAAAGCAAAGATGCACCAGAGGTTAATGGCATTGTTTACTTCTTTTAGTGATAGTTACCAATATGTGTGGCCATAAAGAACTAATTTTTAATAATACAGTTCAACACTAAGCTCTCTAAACTAGGGTAAATATCAGTATTTTGGTGTTGCATTCCCTGTTGTCTACCGATCCAAAACCATTGTGGTATGTGGCCATGTCTATACCACAAGCAAGCACATGTCCTGTCCTCATGCAAAGAAATAGAGCAGGTTTTGACTGTGTTCAAAAAAACTGAAGAGAGACTCCTCTTATACTCAGACAGTAGTTATTAACATGGTTGTCATACAGGAGGAACAATTCCTCCTTAGATTCTTATTCTTGCATGAGGCAATTCTCGACTTTGGGCAAGAATCCTAGTTCCTAGATATTATTATCTACTGATGCATAGATGCACTTCTCCCTCCTTCTCTTCTCTCCTTTCCTCTCCTCCCTTCCTTGCTGACTTGGGTTAGGAACTTCCACCTCTCCCTCCAAGCTATTTGAAATTTACCGGAGCGATTCGATCCGATGACACAGAGCAGACCAAGTGAGGGAAGGCTGTTTGTAGTTTGACTTTTTATCCCTCTCAAGAAACCAATGCATGATATAGACATCATCATAATTTGCTTTTCACAACTAATGATTTAATTTCTCTCATTAAAACATTCCAATCAGCCTCAAGCCAACACATCTTCCTTCCCCTCCTTCCCTCCCTTCCTCCCTTAACCTTTCCTTTTTCTTTCTCTTCTTTTCTTTCCCTACTACTGTCTGTTTTTCTTTCTTATTTCTTTTTGTTCTTCCCTCTTTTTTTTTATTTAAGACCCAGGAATGTTATCCCAGGGAAAGTTAACTAAAAGTGGTGAATTTCTCTCTCTCTCACAAAAAAAAAAAAAAAAAAAAAAAAAAAAGAATTTCACAGGTCAGAATCTTTCAAACAAAAGATGCTGGATCATAAATCAAGTTTCACATCCATGTTATGTTTGGTTTCTGAAGCATTACTGATGAATGGTTTGACAACAAATGTGTCAAACTCATTTTTCTTTAGAAAATGAAGTTAAGACAAAAAAAAAAAAAGCTGGGTTAGAAAAACTATTTAGAGACACTGTTCAGCTGCAAACATATTGATCCTGCTCAAAGAGAATGAGCCTAAGTTCACACTGCGTGTCCATCAGATTGGAGGTACATTTAAAACACATTGAACAATTTGTCTTACAGTAATGCAACTGAGAGCCACCACAATCAGTCACCCACCTGGAAACCAGCCAGAAGATAGTGTTTTGACATCAGCCACCTACTTCCACACTCTTCTTTCTAAGCTGATGCATTATTTGGACATTTATGGTCACTTAGAGATTGGGATTTACTCCCAAAGGTGAATTACCATGCTACTCAGAATCTTGGAAGTAAAATTAAATTGTTATTTACAGAGTAGGCAAAATATAAAAAGGTAATACACATCACAGGATGTCAGTGGTTGGAAGGGACATCTGGAGATCACTGAGTCTAACCCCCCCTGCCAGAGCAGGACTATAATCTTGTGCAGGTCACAGAATCACAGAATTAACCAGGTTGGAAAAGATCTTTGAGACCATCAAATCCAACCTACCACTTAACACCTTCTAATTAACTAAACCATGGCACTAAGTGCCTCATCCAGTCACCTTTTAAACACCTCCAGGGATGGTGACTCCATCACTTTCCTGGGCAGCCCATTCCAATGCCAATCACTCTTTCTGTGAAGGACTTCTTCCTAATGTCCAGTCTAGATCATAGAATCATAGAATCAGTGAGAGTTGGAAGGGATCACAAGCATCAACCAGTTCCAATCCCCCTGCCATGGGCAGGGACACCCTACCCTAGAGCAGGTGGGTGAGAGCCTCATCCAGCCTGGCCTTAAACATCTCCAGCATGGGGCCTCAACCACCTCCCTGGGCAACCCATTCCAGGCTCTCACCACTCTCATGCTGAACAACTTCCTCCTCACTGCCAGTCTGAACCTACCCATCTCCAGATGATGAGCCATCTCTTAGAATTTCACACAGCTAACAAATAAAAGGTCACTCTAAACTTTTGTAATTTGTCCATTAAAAAACCCCCATTAATCTGGACATTAAAAAAAGAGAACAAATTGGAAGCACTTCAAACCCCACAAGATTTCTAATAGAGCAATGATGATTCCAAAAGATTTGTTTTCTTTTTTACAAAGATTATTTTTCTCCCCCTTCCCTCCAGATTGCAATGATTACAAATATTCTCAGTTTCTTAGAAGCAAACAAGGCTGTACCAAATTGTTGTTTCCAACTCAGAAAGACAGTTTATTGCCTGGACACTTCCTGCAAGGGCAAAAGTTCACAGGAATGGCTGCCTTACCTGGCTAGTCAATTATCTCTATTTTGACACATTTCATATTCATTTTTTTAATTGAAGTAATATTTACTAAGGATGAAGACCTTTCTGATCTTTCTAGGATTGGAAATAACGACATTAAGTCTCTTCTGCTCATGAGTTTAGACTAGAATCATAAAACCAACTAGGTTGGAAGAGACCTCCAAGATCATCCAGGCTAACCTAGCACCCAGCCCTAGCCAGTCAACCAGACCATGGCACTAAGTGCCTCATCCAGTCTTCTCTTGAAGACCTCCAGGGACGGTGACTCCACCACCTCCCTGGGCAGCCCATTCCAATGCCAATCACTCTCTCTGTGAAGAACTTCCTCCTAACATCCAGCCTAGACTTCCCCTGGCACAACTTGAGACTGTGTCCCCAGGTAGTTGTAGACTACTCCTCAAAAAAAGTGACTAATGTCGCTGGAAGACTTTGCAAGTACAGCTCTATTGGGTTTGGTTGAGCTGGGGTTAGTTAGTTTTCACTGTACTTCAAGGGGGCCCAGAGCTGGACACAGTATGCCAAATATTATTTCCAAATTGTGAGCAGTGTGGTACATTTGGAGGGTGAATCTCAAACTCTAAGCGGTGTAAACCCACCACACACAGCTGTATACTTTCAGTTCCTTTTGGGTTTTTTTGTTTTGTTTTCAGTAGTGATGTTGGCAAAAGAAGGAAAGAAATATCAGTAGTCTACAGTAGTTTGCAGTATATATTAATAATTATATTAAATATTATTAATAGATAGTCATTGCCCAGATGAATATAAACAATGAGAACTGAGGTTACTCAAAGCAAATATGAGCAAAGCAACTCAAGCAATGTAATGCAAGGATGATGTTTTTTTCCCCCCTTTTTTCACCCTCCTAGCATAGATATAACCTTAGGTATTCAGATATATCACTAAAGCAATCATTGTCTTAAAATATATATATATATGGGAAAGTCCTTACTAAAAAGAGAATTCTTTATACCTGCTTGAGACTAACAACCTTACATCTAATTTCTTAGTCACAATCAGATTAGTTCTGATTCACAAGGCCACTATTTAAAATCATGTGCACAGCAGCAGTGTAAGACTATTCTGTCTCAATGTGTGAACAAGCCTGGATATGCCCTGAGTCCAGCAGTTCAAACTGAAGGCACATACATATAAGAACACTAAAGATGTGTGTGAAGCCACAAGTACGTGACTGCAAATGAGCTGCCTAATGTGACTCAGTTATCACTACGATTGACTGAAGATCAGCTTTTATCTTCTGAAGTGTTCCCATAAATCTTGTACTGAGGGATAGCGCTATAGGCTGGGGACTGAGTGGCTGGAGAGCAGCCAGGAGGAAAGGGACCTGGGGGTATTGATAGATAGCAGCTGAAGATGAGCCAGCAGTGTGCCCAGGTGGCCAAGAGAGCCAATGGCATCCTGGCCTGCATCAGGAACAGTGTGGCCAGTAGGACAAGGGAGGTTATTCTGCCCCTGTACTCAGCACTGGTCAGGCCACACCTTGAGTACTGTGTCCAGTTCTGGGCCCCTCAATTCAAGAAGGATGTTGAGGTGCTGGAACGTGTCCAGAGAAGGGCAACAAAGCTGGTGAGGGGCCAGGAGCACAAATCCTATGAGAAGAGGCTGAGGGAGCTGGGCCTGTTTAGCCTGGAGAAGAGGAGGCTCAGGGGGGATCTTATTACTGTCTACAACTACCTGACGGGACATTGTAGCCAGGTGGGGGGTGGCCTCTTCTGCCAGGCAACCAGCAATAGAACAAGGGGACACAGTCTCAAGTTGTGCCAGAGGAGGTCTAGGCTGGATATTAGGAAGAAGTTCTTCACAGAGAGAGTGATTTCCCATTGGAATGGGCTGCCCAGGGAGGTGGTGGAGGCACCGTCCCTGGGGGTCTTCAAGAAAAGCCTGGATGAGGCACTTAGTGCCATGGTCTAGTTGATTGGATAGGGCTGGGTGCTAGGTTGGGCTGGATGATCTTGGAGGTCTCTTCCAACCTGGTTGATTCTATGATTCTATGACAAAAAAAGTCTGACTCTCCTTTCGCTTTGTCTTTACATTGTCTTCTTCTTACCACATGTTAAAGAAAATCCCCAACATGATTGCTTTCAGCATACAAGAGAAAATGCTCTTTATTTCTCATACCGAATCTTCTCGTTTGATGCTCTTCCCAAACTGAAGTTACAATCCTCACTGTTTTTTCAGATAAGAAAATTTCCCTAAAAAAAAAATATGTAATGCATTAAATAGAATGTTAGCACTTCCTGCAAGGAAGTGCAGAAGCAGAGAAAATGGTGACTAATATAGGGGCCATTGTTATGCACAAGTTTCATTAATGCATGTTGAGAAAAAAGGCATTGCTAAAATGAAGTCTCGGAAGATGGTCTTTAAGGCCAGGCTGGATGAGGCTCTGAGTAAAATGACTGTGTGAGGTGCCCCTGCCCATGGCAGGGGATTTGGAACTAGATGATCAAGTTGTGCCAGGGGAGGTCTAGGCTGGGTGTTAGGAGGAAGTTCTTCACAGAAAGAGTGATTTGCAATTGGAATAGGCTGCCCAGGGAGTTGCTGTCCCTGGAGGTGTTCAAGCAAAGCCTGGATGAGGCACTTAGTGCCATGGTCTAGTTGACTGGATAGGGCTGGGTGTTAGGTTGGACTGGATGATCTTGGAGTTCTGTTCCAACCTAGCTGATTCTATGATTCTATGATCCTTGAGGTCCCTTCTAGCCCTGGCAATTCTATGAGTCTAATGGCAGAGATGCTGCACAGAAATAAGATAGCACAAATTTCTGTTCTAAGATGGGGAGAATATTTCCAAGGAACCTTTTTAAATGTTCTATGCTTGTGAGTCCCCAGTGATGAACAACAGATTGAACACTGGAGTAGAAGAGCAAATGCAGCCAGATGTTGAGGTTTTCATTATCTGCTCCTGTCTAATTGAATCTGATGTGACACTTCTGCTACCCCAATGACTTCAGAGAAGATGTAGATATTGCTCTTTTATTTTTCCCTGTTAGTTTTCTTGAACACACAGTGATATTTCCCAGGGGTCTCCAAGGAAAAAAGTACAAATAATCAAAATGCTGTCATCACAGATGTTAATGCAGTCTGGAACACAAAAGAACCAAAGAGTATGTGTAATTAAAACTATTGAGTGAAATATCAGCCTGACATCACGACAGAATTGGTCTCTGTGTGGCAAATTCAGAATTTATATTTTGATCTTGCAAAGAGGAAAGGAAGGAATAAATCAAGGGTTTGGTCCTATAAGACATTTTACTATAGGGACAGAATTCCCTCTCCCCTCTTCCCCTCTGTCAAAAGAAACTCCAACCAACCAAAGAAAGTCCCCAGTATTGTGTGACCCAAAATACAAAACAACAAATAAACATATTAAAGGATGCAAAATATCCATTTTCTTTGTTCCCTTGCTTAACATTTTTCTGCAATAAACCATTAGTTCTGTACAAAAATAATCCCTAAAACAAAATGATGGAAATGTGTTTTTTTTTCCTTTGTAGACCTACAAAAAGGCTATCCTGCTGAACCCTGAACTGTCTGCATGGCCTGTTAAATTTGGCTCTTCACTTCCATCTAAGAGACACCGAATCATCTGAAAAAAACAAAACCCCAAACACAAAAAAAACCCAAGCAAAAAACCACCACCAACAAAAACACCTAAGGAATGATGAACAACAGTTGCTAATGTTGTTGTTGTAAGCAAGCCTGTGATCATAGGATCATTGAATCAACCAGGTTGGAAGAGACCTCCAAGATCCTTCAGCCCAACCTATCGCCCAGCCCTGTCATGAGGTTTAGGCAAGCAAGTGAAGAAAGGCAGACTCAATAACTATATCAAGCAAGCATTCTGCAACACACATTCACATCACTCCCTTTACAATCTTTCCTTTTATTTATTTATTTTTTTCCTCTAGGATAAATTATAGAAAATAGGAAGGGAAAGGGAAGATCATAAAGTTCTCTGGGAACATCTCAAGTACTGTGTCCAGTTCTGGAGCCTCTATCACAAGAAGGATATGGACATGCTGGAGTGTGTTCAGAGAAGGGACATGAGGATGATCAGAGGGCTGGAGCACCTCTCACATGGAAACAGACTGAGACAGATAGGACTGTTCAGTCTGAAGATGAGAAGGCTCTGAGGTGACTTTATTGTGGCCTTCCAATATCCAAAGGGGAACTACAGGAAAGCTGGTGAGGGACTTTTTAGAATGTCAGGTAGTGATAGGACTAGGGGTAATGAAGCAAAATTTAAAGTGGGTAGATTCAGACTGGATGTCAGGAAGAAGTTCTTCACCATGAA
Source organism: Pogoniulus pusillus (assembly GCF_015220805.1). Classification (NCBI taxonomy): domain Eukaryota; kingdom Metazoa; phylum Chordata; class Aves; order Piciformes; family Lybiidae; genus Pogoniulus; species Pogoniulus pusillus. The sequence continues at coordinate 28,169,976 of NC_087275.1, forward strand.
GGTGGGAAGGCACTGGAAGAGGTTGTCCAGGCAGGTGGTAGAAGCCCCATTTCTGGAGGCTTTTAATGGCAAGATGAACATGACTGTGAACAACCTGATCTAGTGTGAGGTCCCTGCCCATGGCAGTGGAGTGGGCACTGGATGATCTGTGAGGTCCTTTCCAGCCCTGACAATTGTATGAGTGTGATGTTCTTTATGACCAGACCCAACACACTTTTCATTAACTATTATTCTTACCAGAGGTTTCCCAGAAAATCTTATGTTGCCTTATTAATTTGGGATACCTACATTTTTGTGTCCAGCCTCATTTTCATACTTTCCAGCTGAATTTTAGTACTATTATTTCTTTTCCTCAAATTTTTAAGTCATAAAATTTTTCTTCCTTTTTCCTTCCTTTCCCCTTTTCCTATTAGTTACCATTTTTTGGTTTATTTTGTATAGCCTGTGTCAAATTTATATTTCAAACCCAATTAACTGGAATGTATTTTCACTCATTTAAAGCAATTTATCCAGGACAGCAATTTTAGAGACTGAATAGTCATATGTTTGAATCTGCTCCTGCCTTGCTTGTTTTATTCCCTCCTATTTCCAGAGTTATGGCAGATTGCTCTTGGAAATACTGTAGCTCATGACATTTGGACACAAATTCTAAGTACTCTGGGTTGGTTTGTTGTTTGGTTTTTTTTTTCATAATTAAACCTTTCTGCTGGTAATACTGACATTTTAGAATAAGATTTCTCAGCCTCTGAGGAGGTCTCATAAAGGGAATACAACCCTGTGCACCCTGACCACTCCAACACTTCCAAAGAGCTGACATTTAAAGGCCTTGCAATTAAAGCATTTACGTATCACGTAGGATTTCCTCTTTCAGAGTTCGTAGTTAACCTTTTAATTCTGTTGGTTTATTTCCAAAATATCTGATTTAAAAGGTGACCTGCTCTCATTCTCTCTGTTCCAGTTCTGTCATAGACCTATAAACATCATTCCTTTGTCCTGAGTCATTTCAGTGATTTATTCTTCTGACTGTCTTTGCTCTGCTGGAAATTTAAGCCATACTATTATTTCTTAGAACCATAGAATGGTTTAGGTTGGAAGGGACCTATAAGGTCATCCAGTTCTAACCTCAGCCAGAGGCAGGGACACTTCCCACTATAATGGGTTGCTCAAGGCCTCATCCAACCTAGCCTTGAACACCTCCAGGGAGGAAGTATCCACAACCTCTCTGGGCAACCTTGGCCAGTGTCTCGCCGCCTTCACTGTAAAGTACTTCTTCCTAACATCCAGTTTAAATCTCCCCTCTGCCAGTTTAAATCCATTACCCCTTGTCCTGTCTTGTGGACCCAGAACTGAGGAAAGCCCATAATTTTTATTTTCATCAGCAATGTGAGGTCTTTTTTTGCTTTCTGCACTTCTCAGAATGTACATTAACTTTTCTGTCCTGTGAAGATGCCTTCTTTAACTGCTCCATTCTGGACTGTAAGAGAACAAAGGCAAGGAGGATCTTGTGATCATGGGCTGACTGGCCTCATCTCGACCTCTATGAGAGTGATGGAACAAATACTCCTGGAAAGCATTTCCAAACACAAGATAATGATTGGTTGTAGTCTGTATGGATTTACAAAAGGAAAAATGTTCTTAACCCTCATGACAGCCTCCAGTGACTCAGTGGATCCAAGGACAGCAGATGATGCCACTTATATTTTGACTTTAGCCAAGCTTTTGACACTGTCACACATAACATCCTAATTGACAAACCAATGAAGCATGGATCAGGTATAAGGACAGTGAGATGGGTTAGAAACTTGGTGAATCACTGGATTCAGAGGGTTACAACCAGCAGCAAAAATTTCAACTGGAGGCCTATTCCAGCAGCATACCCCAAGGATCAGTGCTGGAGTCCACATTGTTCAACTTCTTCTTAGTGACCTGGATGACAGAACACAAAACTGGGAAGAGTGGTTGATGAACCATATGGGTGTGCTACCAATCAGAGGGATTTTGACAGACTAGAGAAATGATCTGACAGAAGCCTCATGAATTTCACTTGGGGAAACGGCAAGTCCTGTCCTTGGGGAGGAATAACTTCAGGCTTCATCACAGGCTGCTTGCTGACCAGCCAAAAATCAGATTTACAAAGAAGGACTTTTGAATTGTAGAGAAGAAGTAAGATATAAAGCAGCAATGTGCTCTTTAAGCTTGGAAGATCAACAGCCTGAGCTATGGCTGGCAGGTCAAAAGAGGTTATCCTTTCTTTTTACTCAGCCATGATGAGACATCTGGAGCTCTGGGTCCAGCACTGGGTTCTCCAATACTCAAGAGACCTAGACACACCAGGAAAAGGTCAGTAAAGGGTCCAAAATTATGATTAAGGGATATGAATACAGCATACAGGGACAGGCAGAGAGCTGAGGCTGCTTAGCCTGTAGTAGGGAAAGCTTAAGGGGATATTGTCTGTGCCCTGCAAAGGCTGGATCAATAGGCTAAGGTCAGCTGTATGACATTTAAAAAAGCCAAATACTGGGTCCTACACATGGGACACAAAACCTCATACAATGCTACAAGTATGGGGCAGAGTGGTTGGGAAGTTGTCTAGAAGAAAAGGACCTGAGAGTCCTGGTTGACATGCAGCCTAGCATGTGCCAGCAGTGTGCTCAACAGTATAGTGGCTTGTATCAGGATTAGTATGGTCATCAGGAGTAGGGAAGCATCATGCCCATGTACATGACACTGCTGAGGCTGCACCTTAGATATTGTCAGCATCACATTTCACAGGATTGCAGGATTACAGGATGTTAGGGGTTGGAAGGGATCCAAGGAGATCATCCTGTCCAAACCTCCTGCCAGAGCAGGATCATGTAATCTGGCTCAGGTTACAGAGGAATGCATCCAGGGAAGGAGACTCCACAACCTCTCTGAGAAGCCTGTTCCAGTGCTCTGGGACCCTTACAGTAAAGAAGTTCCCACTTGTGTTGAGTTGCAACCTCCTGTGGTGCAGCTTACATCCATAGCTCCTTCTCCTATCCCAGGGAGCAAGTGAGCACAGCCTATTCCTACTCCTGACCCCCAGCCCTCAGATACTTATAAACATTTATCAAATGCCCTCTAAGACTTCACTTCTACAGACTAAAAAGTGCCAAGGCCCTTAGCCTCTCCTCATCAGGCAGTGCTCCAGTCCCCTAATCATCCTGGTGGCCCTCCATTGGACTCTCCAGCAGATTCTTGACTGCCTAGGCTGTTTCTTCTTTGTGAAATATAAAGTAGCTGTACCACAAGAACAACCTATTGATTTGAAGCAAAATTAAAAGAGCAGAAATGCTGCACACTCGAATTTCAACTGAGGCATTAGCTTATCTGTCTCAGAATTTCCTAATATATCTTGGGGTTTGTTTACAAGGAACTATTCAGAATCACATAAAGCTTTATGAGCCCATTAGTAAGAACACATCAGGACATAATCGTATCTAGGCTAAATTACTCTCCCTCAGAAGTTCAGTAATCTGTGCTGGTCAGAGGGGGAAGAGTGTCCTGCTAAGGAAATGTGTGCTGCTTCTAGTGTTTGAGCTAAGTGTTTCTACACAGTACTTTAAAACAATATATTGCCATTGACTTGTGAGTCTTAGTGAGTTCTCAAAGATGCTATAAGCACTTAGGAGCCCAGGTGCCATCCCAGTTCTCAAAAACTCGATACGGAAGCCACTTGTTAATTCCTGTGCTCTTATAAATTCCACTTGGTACCATAATCCTTGTGTAAACCTAGGAGTAAGAATTTAAATCCCTGGGAAGCAAGTGACTTGCCTGAAAAGCTTTCTTGGATTGAAAACTCATTTTTGCAGCAAATTAGACTGTTTCCCCATGGATAGGAAATAGGTAATGTAGATGGCATCAGCATAACTCATTTTGCATACATATACTCTTTGTTTCTAGTTTATATGACTGACTTCCTTTGCATGCTCAAAATATACATAACCTGCCATGCTGGAGAAATTAGGTAAGTAGTTGTCACTTCAGCTGCAAGACAATAAAACCAAACCTATTTAGAACCTACAAATGTAGAGCTGCAGCAACCTCATCACAATTGAAGTTTATACAGGAGCAGGGAGTGGGGGAAGAGAGAGAAAGATGGAGTCAGAAATATTGCAGTTTTTATAGATGTGAAATAAAATTAGAGAGAATAAGAAAAGTTTGTTTTCATGAGAAAAAATCCCCATTCCTATATTGATTGGAAGACTGTTCCTTGGAAATATTTCCTCCTTGTGGGTTGGATTTTGATAGGAAGGAACAAATTTTCATTGCACAAAGAGCTGTGTGAAGTAGCAATTACATTACAGGGCTCCAGATCCTTCAAGCAGAGAAAGAAGGGCAATAGAAGTTATTATCTAGCAGCAGTAGCCATATCTTTGATATGTAGTGCACTGGCTAGGAGCACTCTGCCCAAAAGACTGTTATTTCAGTTTAATAATCTTGACTTCTCAGTAATCAAACATTATTATGCCACTATTAATATTTAGACAGTACATATTAGAGTACAGTGCCTCTCCTCAACAGCAAGCTGCTCATCCTAGTTTGAGTTAGAACAGATCTAATTCTATCCAGTGATTTTAGCTCTTAGCTAAGCCTCTATGCATTACAGAATCACAGGATATATCTGCTTCAACCCTCGACTCAGCACTGAAGGACCAACACTAACCCATGGCCCTGGGTGCCAGGTCCACACAAACCACTTGAACACCCCTAGGGATGGTAAATCCACTACTGCCTTGAGCAGATTGTTCCAATATTTGATAACACTTTCAGTGAAGAAGTATTTCTTCACCTCTGTCCTAAGAAAGATAATGGAGCAGTTTCTCCTCAGTGCAAGAAGGTCACTGGGAGCAGTCAGCATGGTTTTAAAAAGGGGAAGTCAAGTTTGACCAACCTGGTAACCTTCTATGAGGACATAACCTGGTGCATAGGTGATGGAAGAGCAGTGGATGTGCTTTACCTTGACTTCAGTGAAGCATTTGACACTGTCTCCCACAGCATCCTCATAGCTAAACTAAGGAGGTGTGGTCTGGGTGATGGAGTAGTGAGGTGGATTGGGAACTGGTTAAGGGAAAGAAGTCAGAGAGTTGTGATCAGTGAGACAGAGTCTAGGTGAAGGCCTGTAACTAGTGGGGTCCCTAAAGGGTCAGTACTGGCATCAGTATTATTCAATGTATTCATGTAACAACATGGGGACACTCAAATTCACTTCTCATAAGAAAGAGTGTAGAAATGGCTGGCTTGCAATTCTGTCTCAGCAACAACATGGGGACACTCAAATTCACTTCTCATAAGGAAGAGTGTAGAAAAGCATGACAGCATCACACATTCCTACTGGAATTGGCTGCTTCATGTATAAATGTAAAGCCTCAACTTCTTGCAGCTTTCTACCCTAGCATTACTCTGCCTTTTTTATTTTGATAGAACTGAATTTATCAAGTGTTTGTGGGGTCTTCAGCCTACTGCATATGTATATATTTATCCTTCATGCATATTTCAGAAGTATTCATCAATATGCTGCAAGTTAAAGCATTGTTCAGGCAGACTCACTTCTGATAAATCTGCAATGAATATATTTAATTTATGACAGCAAGAGAAAAACAAGCAAAGAAATAAATGCTGAAATTGGACTGAAGCCAGACGTATTAGCCTGCATTTCTGTTCTAGTACAGGGTGGATTAAAACTATTAGAAATCAATAAGCAAGAAATTGGAAACATCTGTGGTGTGGAAGAATCCTGGAGCCATGTCATAGTCATTTTCCCAGGGAAAACCTCACTCTAGGCAACAACATAAAAAGCATAAGAAGTCACAGTGAATGTGTGTCCTTTGATGCATGCACACGTTTTTGGCTCCTCCCTCATTTGTTAAAGGTTAAAATGAGTTAGGAGAGACTTTGCTTTAAACCAAACCACTCTACAGCTACCTAAAGGGAGGTTGTAGCCAGGTGGGGATTGGTCTCTCCTCCCAGGAAACCAGTGACAGAACAAGAGGATACAGTCTCAAGCTGCTCCAAGGCAGCTTTAGGCTGGATGTTTGGAAGAGGTTCTTCACAGAAAGAGTGATTGGCATTGGAATGGGCTGCCCAAGGAGGTGGTGGAGTCACCATCCCTGGAGGTGTTTAAAAAGAGATTGGATGAGGCACTTAGTGCCATGGTTTAGTTAAACAGAAGGTGTTAGGTGATAGATTGGACTTGATGATCTCAAAGGTCTTTTCCAAGCTGATTAACTCTGTGATTCAGTGAAAATCAGAAAACAATGCTAGGTGCAGAGCATAAACATCCCAAGCAACAAACCAATCCAATTTGGACTCACAGTGAGAATATAGGAAATACTTCATAGGTCTTAGCTACAATTTTCTGGATCTTTTTATTCAAGCAATTAACATGATTAAGTACAGCTTTCCCCATCTGATTTAATGAGCTGTAATCACACCAAACTACCATGAGTTAGACACCAAAGATGTATAGCACATCTTTTCCAATGCATGCAGAGTTATTGTGGAAATGAGTGCAACAGTGGCACTCACTAGCCCAAGGCAACGACAAGAAGTGCTGATTTGGTAAAAGGTCACAAACCCATGGCTTGCATTTGTCTGAAGTAATCATAGAATCATAGAATCAACCAGGTTGGAAGAGACCTCCAACATCATCCAGGCCAACCTATCCAGCCCTATCCAGTCAACTAGACCATGGCACCAAGTGCCTCATCCAGTCTTTTCTTCTAGTCCTGTCACTGCATAAGCTCCAATGATGAAAGCATATTTTTAACAGCCATGATTCAGTAATTTGACTTTAGAATTAATTCCATGTGCTTCTGAATATTTTAATGGTGAAAGTTTAGACTCTATTATCTTGACGGAGATGATGGATTAAACTTTTAAACTGATTTTTAGTTTTGTACTCAAGCAGTTTGTACGTTTACCTGTGGGCACATTGCTGATTGAAGCATGCCAGTTTCATGAGGTGGCAATGTTATAAGCATTATAACTCCTCAACTCTCTCTGAATTGGTAAGAATTTTTTTAATGACCCCTTCAAAATTGCATTAATCTTCAAGTTTCTCCCTGCTGTCTCCTGATTAATTCACTTGCATTTTGCTGGAGGCTACTGACATAGAGTCTTTACCTTAAGCAGAGAGGCTGGGAAAGCTGCTTGCAGTACAATTCACATCACATCACATCAATCAAGCACTAGTGCTCATCCTCCACCCAGCCACTGTGTATTAGTGACCTGGTTCCTAAAGCCAGGACTCATAGCCAGAAACCAGTTTTGTAGCCTGCATTTGTAACACACTACAGCTGTAGAAGATGTAACATAATTAGTCACTTTAACATTTGCTGCCAGCAAGTTGTCAAACAGCATTTGGGAAGAGAGGAACAAGAATAGTATAGAATGAGAGAAATCTTGAGGTAGATTATGAAAATAAATTATTTTTAAAACATCATGTGCCTGAAGAAGGAAATAGAATGAAAATGGAAACTAAGCTGACCCCTGTTTTAAAAACATAGAAAATGCTTCTCATTGTTCATTAATCACAATAAGCCTGCCAAACACAATCAATAAAGAATCATAGAATCAACTAGATTGGAAGAGACCTCCAAGAGCAGCCAGTCCAACCTACCACCCAGCCCTATCCAATCAACTAGACCATGGCACTAAGTGCCTCAGCCAGGCTTTTCTTCAACACCTCCAGGGATGGCGACTCCACCACCTCCCTGGGCAGCCCATTCCAATGCCAATCACTCTCTCTGACAACAACTTCCTCCAAACATCCAGCCTATACTTTCCCTGGCACAACTTGAGACTGTGTCCCCTTGTTCTGTTGCTGGTTGCCTGGCAGAAGAGACCAACCCTCACCTGGCTACAGCCTCCCTTCAGGTAGTTGCAGACAGCAATGAGGTCACCCCTGAGCCTCTTCTTCTGCAGGCTGCACACCCCCAGCTCCCTCAGCCTCTCCTCACAGGGCTGTGCTCCAGGCCTCTCACCAGCTTTACCACACTTCTCTGGACACCTTCCAGCATGTCAACATCTCTCTTGAATTGAGGAGCCCAGAATTGGACACAGCACTAGGGGTGAATTGGAGCGGAGGGAGAACATATAATGATAAAATGATATCAATTAATGAGGCATCCTTACTAAATAATGATATTTGCAATGTGTTTTGCCACCTCTGTGGCAAACTGCATATTTCTTAGGAGATGGTTTCATTGCTTGGGCTTTTCCCTTTCAATGTATAAACCTAAAAGCCAAATAATATGCTTAATTCAAAGACGTCATTGCAATCTGCTATCAAAAACTGCTGCAATCTGCCTGGCTAAGAAATGCTGTATCCTTTCAAACTTCTGTTTGATGAAAACCTATGCTCTTTATTGTCCTTTTATAAAAACAATTCATCTCTACCTGATACACTTCAGGAGTCTAAATACATCCAAGAGTTTACACACCAAAAGCTTTATCTTATGTACCAGAACAAACAGCAAATACATTAAAGCTCCCTATATTTTGAAGTTTCACATCTATTGCCCACACAAATCCCCTGGGAATTTTCGCCATAAGAAAGAGGCTTTTCTAGCAATCAAAGCAAACTGGTGATTTTGTTTATGTTCATGTTTTCTGCAGTAGGACCAAACTGCAGACTATTTGCCATCAAACTAATACAAGCATGTAACTAATTTTCTCTGTGACTGAACTGTTTATTGATTCAGACACACATTGTAACGAATAACAGCTTTCTGCTTCCCTCCACTTTCCTGTAGGTGAAAAACAAAATCAGGGAAAGTATTCAGTATTCAAAGTAATTTGATAATGAGATCTGAATATCACCTCCACACACACATAAAATAGCTTTTTCCACAACACCTATTCTTCTGCTTAAGAATCTATAATTTCCATTAGACTCAGATCATGTATGGCTTATCCATATCTTTGTATTTTGATATTGTTTATCCTGCTTAGGCACCCACAACAAACAGTGATCAGTATCATTGCACTTCTATTTGTAAATATGTATGGCAGGTATTACAGAGCAAGTCTGTGAGCAGTACAGGAAGATCAGAACAAAATAACATCAAATGAGTTGTTTATCCAGGTTCTTTATGTGCTATCCAAACATCTGGTCTCATCTAGAATTGCTGGAAGTAGAGCTGATAAAAACTGTATTTATCTGAATTAAAACCAGTTGTAGTTTGTCTATATTTTTACTTTTCCCTTAATTGTACTTAATGAGCTAAATATTCACAAGAATGCACCTTAAGCTTACACTTTTGTTCATTGATTCAAGTCAAACAATAGCTGAAGGTACAGTTCTCCCATCTTCATCAATTAATTCATCTCAGCACAAATTAAGCCCCTTCAAAAGCATTTTAGATAGACAAATATTATTAGATCTCTTTCTATGTAGCCAGGTGATGATCTTGAACATTATGTTAGCTTTCTTCTGATGATCTGACAAGAAGCTGCCACTCAAAGGTTCAGTGTTTTCTTCTTGAGGGAAAACAAACAAATAAAGGCAAAACCCTCCTGACTGATAATGCCGATTTTAACACTGGAATGTCAAACCCAATCAGAATGCTGCTTATCATTATTAAATCTTTCAACTTAATTTCATAGGTATAATGGATATAAATGTCAAATTTAAATCTAAGTCAAAGAAGTGAGCAATAATAACGGCAGAAAAAGGAGGATAAAATCCTAATACACTTCCTGATACACACAATATTCAAGTTCCATATGTGTTTTGAAATGTATTGCAATGTCAGTGCTGGAAAATATCAACAGCACGTGGACAAACATGTTCTGGGGACTCACAACAAACCTGGCACAAAAGGTAATAACCTTAGAATCATAGAATCAACCAGGTTGGAAGAGACCTCCAAGATCATCCAGGCCAACCTAGCACCCAGCCCTATCCAGTCAACTAGACCATGGCACCAAGTGCCTCATCCAGGCTTTGCTTGAACACCTCCAGGGACAGTGACTCCACCCCCTCCCTGGGCAGCCCATTCCAATTATATAAAAGGAAGGACTTCTGAATCCTTAATCACAGTACCATAGAGTATCAGGGGTTGGAAGTGATCTCAAAAGATCATCTAATCCAACCCCACTGCCAGAGCAGGATCATCTAGAGAAGGTCACAAGGAACTCATCCAGGTGGGTTCAGAATATCTCCAGAGAAGACTCCACAACCTCTCAGGGCAGCCTATTCCAGTGGTTCACCACCCTCACAGTGAAAAAGCTTCTCCTTATGCTCATGTGAAACCTCCTCTGATCCTGCTTGCACCCGTTGCCCTTGCTGTACCATTGGACATCACTGAGCAGAGCATGGCTTTGTCCTCTCAACACTGCCCTTCACATATTTATAAGCACAAATGAGGTCACCCCTGAGGCTCCTCTCCTTCAAGCTAAAGAGCCCCAGCTCCCTCAGCCTTTCCTCAGAAGGGAGATGTTCCACTCCTTTCAGCATCTTTGTGGCTCTGTGCTGGCCTCTTAAGCAGTTCTACATACATGTAGACATCTGCACAGGTATATATGTTCAAAAAATACTTTTGCAAAGGAAGTTTGCTGCAACTCAAACAAACTATTTTCTGAAGAGCTGAGCACCAAAGGGATTTCTGAGCGCTAGCACTGCGCTGGATTACTCCAATCTTCTGTGCAAGATACAGAGCTCACTTTTAAAATATATTTTTTTCTTTCCAAAGAAGATTATAGAATAAAGGTTGGGACACCTGGCACAAGGGCTTCTTTTACACATATAGAATCATAGAGTGAGTCAAGCTTGGAAGGACCACAAGGATCATCTAGTTCCAATCCTCTGCCACCCTACCCTAGATCAGGCTGGCCACAGCCTCATCCAGCCTGGCCTTAAACACTTCCAGGGATGGGGACTCAACCACCTGCCTGGGCAACCCATTCCAGCCTCTCACCACTCTCATGCTCAACAACTTCCTCCTCATGTCCAGTCTGAACCTACCCATCTCCAGCTTCACTCCAGTTCCCCTAGTCCTGTCACTACCTGGTAGCCTAAAAAGTCACTCCTCTTTTTTTTTTTTAAGACCCCCTTCAGACACTGGAAATCCACAAGAAGGTCACCTGGGAGCCTCTCTTCTCCAAACTGAACTGCCCAAACTCTTTCAGTCTCTTCACATAGCAGAGGTGTTCCAGCCCTCTGATCATCCTCATGGCCCTTCTCTGGACATGCTCCAGCATTCCCACATCCCTCTTGTAATAGGGGCTCCAGAACTGGACGAAGTACTCCAGGTGGGATCTCACCAGAGCAGAGTAGAGGGGGAGAATCACCTCCCTGGCCCTACTGGCCACACTTCTCCTGATGCAGCCCAGGATCTGGTTGGCTTTCTGGGCTGCAAGTGCACACTGCTGGCTCATGTTGAGCTTCTCCTCCAGCAGCATCCCCAAATCTCTCTCCTCAGGGCTGCTCTCCAGCCACTCATTACCCAGCCTGTATTTGCGCTTGGCATTGCCTCCACCCAGATGCAGGACCTTGCACTTGCATCACCATCCCTTGAAATAAATGTGCTCCTAAAGCATGGGACTTATTTGAAAAGAGAAGGAACATCATCCCTCCCTTGTGACTCTGCAGTAATGTATGACATGAATCAAAAGTAAACAGAGCAACAACAGCAGTCACACCTCTGACAGCCTCAAATCACAAAGGATGGAATTATTATATGCTCTGATTCACCAGAAATCTGAAAGAGGCCATTCAAATATTAAACATGTTAGTATTTCACTGAAGACAGCCTCAACTAAAAGCATAGCAAACTAATAGCCTCAGCTACTCCAAGCACCTCTGTTCCATAATCCTAAAATGGCATCTGGGTTGCCAAATGTCCCCTATGCCCCCACTTGAAGCTTAACTGATGCTAAGCCAATTAAACTTCGTTTTCTTATCTACTGCCCAAACTACAGCAAAATGTCAGTGGTTAATAATCCTGACAGGAACAACATAGACATTCCAATTTGGAACTATTAGTTGTGACAAGCAACTAGAAATTCATAGACTGAGGGGCACGCTCTAGGGCCAGGAGAGTAAAGCCTCTAGAGCAGCAATTTCTTAAGTGCTCACTCCCCACAGACTGACCACCAGGCACCCTCTGTAAAAAAGAATTAAATATGCTTTGGGCTAAGGAAGCTTATGCCAAGTTTTCTAGGATTGAAATATTCAAAACTGTTTATGGCACAATAAAGAGATGTTTGGTGGCTGCGGCTGTACCTGTGCCATCTAGCCTGAATCCAACAAGAGGCTTCTCTCTGCCCATGAACTCTAAACCTGCATGTGAAAAGGTCAGCTGCCTTTCCACCTTTGAGCAAGCCTTCCTGAAGGCAATGGCCACATAGAATCATAGAATCAACCAGGTTGGAAGAGACCTCCAAGATCATCCAGTCCAACCTAGCACCCAGCCCTATCCAATCAACCAGACCATGGCACTAAGTGCCTCAGCCAGGCTTTTCTTGAAGACCCCCAGGGACGGTGCCTCCACCACCTCCCTGGGCAGCCCATTCCAATGCCAATCACTCTCTCTGGCAAGAACTTCTTCCTAACATCCAGCCTATACCTATCCTGGCACAACTTGAGACTGTGTCCCCTTGTTCTATTGCTGATTGCCTGGGAGAAGAGGCCACCCCCCACCTGGCTACAATGCCCTTTCTGGTAGTTGTAGACAGTAATAAGATCACCCCTGAGCCTCCTCTTCTCCAGTCCAGAAGTGTCCTGTTGACCAGACTGAATTGTCAGTTCCTGCCTTAGAAATCTGATTTATAATCATAATTGCACCCCAATAAGCTTTTAAAAGGTTAAACAGATGAGCTTGAGTCGTTTTAACTTGATGAGACATTCTTCAGATCACTGTGTTCTCGTCAAAAAGCCAGGGACCATTTTACTGTCATTCATTCATCAGCAAGCTGGGATGAGGACAACAGCAAATGTCTTGAATTGAGTTTCTCTGATTGCTTTCAAATTTGCTGCCATATGCTACACACAGATCACATCCATTTAATATGAATTAAATGCCAGCAACCTTTGATCTTTGCTGCAGATTACAAATTATTTGAAATACACCTATTAGTGAAATCCATCCCTAATATGACTCTTTGGAATGACTCAGGCTGTCTAAAAGAAGGGTATGATGTTTTAATCAAGTTTACCAGAGACTCTGAATTTCTGCAGTTGTAACACTACTAGGTCCTATTCTAAAGCCCAACTGATAACCATCACCACGGTAACCAAAGCAGCTTCAGAGAGCTTCTGAGTGTTTTCAGATGAGAATTTCATAATAACAACTTTATACCTTCTTTTTTTTCCTCTCTTTTCTTTTTCCCAAAAGTCAATCATCCTGGCCTGCATCAGGAACAGTGTGGCCAGTAGGACAAGGGAGGTTATTCTGCCCCTGTACTCAGCACTGGTCAGGCCACACCTTGAGTGCTGTGTCCAGTTCTGGGCTTCTCAATTTAAGAGAGATGTTGAGATGCTGGAATGTGTCCAGAGAAGGGCAACAAAGCTGGTGAAGGGCCTGGAACACAAACCCTATGAGGAGAGGCTGAGGGAGTTGGGGTTGTTTAGCCTGGAGAAGAGGAGGCTCAGGGGGGACCTCATTGCTGTCTACAACTACCTGAAGGGAGGTTATAGTCAGATGGGGGGTGGCCTCTTCTGCCAGGCAACCAGCAATAGAACAAGGGGACACAGTCTCAAGTTGTGCCAGGGGAGGTCTAGGCTGGATGTTAGGAGGAAGTTGTTGCCAGAGAGAGTGATTGGCATTGGAATGGGCTGCCCAGGGAGGTGGTGGAGTCACCGTCCCTGGAGGTCTTCAAGCAAAGCCTGGCTGAGGCACTCGGTGCCATGGTCTAGTTGACTGGCTAGGGCTGGGTGCTAGGTTGGACTGGATGATGTTGGAGGTCTCTTCCAACATGGTTGATTCTATGATTCTATGATTCTATGATTCAATCAGAAGATCTAAGCAAAGAGTTGGTTTATAAATGTACTTGTATTTATTACTATAGTAGCATATGAAAGTGTCTTGTAAAATTAAGTATGACCACACATTAATTGCTAAAGTAGGTAGTTAGGTAAATTATCCATTGCAATAAACCTCCTAATGTCCAATCTAAACCTACCCAGTTGCAGCTGGAGGTAATTCCCTCATGTTTGATCACTCTTTACCTGTGAGAACAGACTCTTCACAAACATCCTTTCAGGTAGTTGTGGAGAGTGATGAGGTTTCTCCTCAACCTCCTCTTATTCAAATCAACGAGCCCCAGCTCCATCAGTCAATCTTCATAAAATCTATTCTTCAGGCCCTTCACCATCATTGTTGCCCTACTCTACACTTTCTCTACGTGAAGTATCAAAATAAAGGGAATAAAGACATCAGTTTTGGTGCAAACACTTAAATTCCCATCCTTTTGCTGCTTAATGTGATGCAGGCTAGGAAGAGGAATATTTCAATAATTTGGTATCATAGAATGGTTTCAGTTGGAAGGTCAGCTAGTTCCAACTCTCCTCCATAGGCAGGGCCACCTCCCATTAGAACAGGTCACTTGTGTTACGAAGAAGTTCTTTACAGTGAGGGTGGTGAAACACTGGAACAGGTTGCCCAGGGAGGTTGTGGATGCTGCCTCCCTGGAGGTGTTCAAGGCCAGGTTGGATAAGACCTTGGGTGACCTTTTCTAGTGGGAGATGTCTCTGCCTGTGTCGAGGGGGTAGGCAGTAGATGATTTTTGAGGTATCTTCCAACCTAAACAGTTCTATGATTCTATGTAAACTACAGCACAGGAAGTTCCACCTCAACATAGATTCATAGAATCAACAAGGTTGAAAGAGACCTCTAAGATCATCCAGTCCAACGTATCCAACCTATCCATCCAGGCCAACCTTATCCAATCAAATATACCATGTCACTAGGTGCCTCAGACAGTTTTTTTCTGAACACCTCCAGGGTTGGTGACTCCACCACCTCCCTGGACAGCCCATTCCAATGCCAATAACTCTCTCTGGCAACAACTTCCTCCTAACATCCAGCCTAGACCTCCCCTGGCACAACTTGAGACTGTGTCCCCTTGTTCTATTGATGGTTGGCTGGCAGGAGAGCCCAACCCCACCTGGCTACAGCCTCCCTTCAGGTAGTTATAGACAGCAATGAGGTCCCCCCTGAGCTTCCTCTTCTCCAGGCTAAACACCCCCAGCTCCCTCAGCCTCTCCTCACAGGGTTTGTGTTTCAGGTCTTTGACCAGCTTCATTGCCCTGCTTTAGACACGTTCCAGCACCTCAAAATCTCTCTTGAGAAGGTGCAGAAGTGGTGGTTTAGAAGTGGTGCACTCTCAAGGTGCAGAAGTGGTGGTTTAGAACAACACCCAGTAACAATCATAGAATCAACCAGGTTGGAAGAGACCTCCAAGATCATCCTGTCCAACCTATCACCCAGCCCTGTCCAATCAACTAGACCATGGCACTGAATTTGATATTTGAGACTTGTATCAAAACAGAAAGATGTCTGAACTCTGTGAAAAGCACCCCAGAAATAATTTCTAGCTGTAAAATAACTTATAGCATGCAGATGTACAGAGAAACTTCCTTTTTTTCCTGAAGTCAATGTTGTCAGTCAACAGTGCTAAAAGAGTTGATACAGGGGGAAAAAAAAATCTGCTCTGTTCCTGTACTTCAGGTTCTTCACATAGGTTAAAAATAAAAACTGCCTCTATGCTGTGGGTCTGATGACTCTTTAGATAAACTGTTGAACACTCATGCTCTAAAATGATGTGGTAAAAAGTATAATGAAATGCTGAAGTATTACAAAATTCTGACTCATTTAAAGAGTGATAAGCTGAAATCACACCATGATGCATGGCAATTATATCTGGAGATTTCCTTTATTTTGCTTATAAAAAAACCTCTATCATCATGTAACATTAGGAGTCTACTATAATTGAGTTTCTTGTATATTCAGTAATGATGCAAGAGGAAATAAGAAGCATTTAAAATTTTAACTGTCCAGCATTTTCTATTAGGAACTCAGATTTTCCTCCCAAAGTAGGTATGCAGTATTGATTCTTGATCTTGTGTAACCCCATTAAAATTCTCCCAGCTACGCAATCATGATTGCCAATGAAGTTCTTCACAGAGAGAGTGATTTGCCATTGGAATGGGCTGCCTAGGGAGGTGATGGAGTCACCATCCCTGGAGGTGTTCAAGAAAAGACTGGATGAGGCACTTGGTGCCATGGTCTGGTTGACTGGATAGGGCTGGGTGCTAGGTTGGACTGGATGATCTTGGAAGTCTCTTCCAACCTGACTGATTCCATGATTCTATGAAACATTGGCACAACTCTGAATGCACCTTGCAAGGGGCTGTGTGTGCATCAGACAAGACATACAAAACAGCAGCTTTCTAAACTTCCTCTCATCATTTGTCTTTTGTGCATCTCACTGTGCAAGAAGGCTCAGTGCTTAATATGGGCACTCAATCATGATGTCAGTGCTTATGACCTATTTATAAGTGCAGGAACACCTGAACTGGCTGGACAGATCAGGTACAGTCTGACAGAACTGCCAGTGCAAAGCCCAAAGCCAATAAAGTACCATTTTCTCAGCTCTTTTGCTAAGCAGAAGTGGAACACAGCTATTGAGATTTGTTCATTCTCAGGTCATTCAAATGCTAGGTCTCCAAACAGGCTAAACTCAGCAAGGCAGGCCAATCAAAGAATAAAAGCAAATAGAAAGTGAGCTCTCTTTATTTTGGGGAGATGTTACAAAACCTCAATCAAACAAACCAACCAAGTAAAATCTTTTTTTTTTTCAGAAATGACTGGACCCTAACAGAGTAGTAAAAGTTCATTTTAAAAGCAGTAGGATTGAATAGAGTACATGCTTTTAAGTCAATATATGCTTATCTTGTGTCAAATACTGTCCTAGTAGAAGCAGATTTCTCACATCTCCAGTTATCATGGAAACATTAATTAGTCACCAGTTAGTCTTCACTACAATTCCTAAAATTATCAACTTCTACATGCTGGTACCTTTTGCTCTTAGCAAAATATGACTGCTATCAGACCTTGAAAGTGTGAAGCCCTCTTTGACCATGTCATGTATCTGTATCACTTGTAGTGATGTATTTAAATATCAAATGGTTTACTTCTTGGGATGCTACTGCCAGAGCTGCCAAACCCAGGTTAGATGCAGGACTGTAAGTGGCCATAAATGATGTCCCATCATGTATAAGTGTGCAAGTTGGTGTCCAGCTCCCCCAGAAAATAGGAATTTTGTGATCATCACCACTTCACAGAATCACAGAATGTTAGGGACTGTAAGTGACCTCAAAAATTCATCCAGTCCAAACCTCCCCACCCCCCTACCAGAGCAGGACCACACAGGAACGCATCCAGGTGGGTTATTAGATCAAACAGCTGTAGTGAATAAAGTCCCTGCTACCATGGAACTAATTCTCTGCATAGAAACCAGAATGCATAAATCCCTCAAATTCCTCCCCAAACCAGATCACATCAAAAGTTATTATAAATATGAAATCAGACAGCATATTATTTTAAAGTTATATATCCTTTTAGTTTTTTCTCTAGATAAAGTAAATAACAAAACACATTTTTACTCTATGGATTTTCAATTTTCAGCCTTTTTTTCCACCCCCAAACTAGTTCTACTCATAAACATTACCGCTTAGAGTTCAAATGATTCAAATGAGTTCATCATTAACAGCAAAAATCTGAGTCCTATGTTTAGAGCTTCACAAAGGTTATCAGTCCACATTGCCTACTGCTTGGAAGAATTATCCTGCTTTTGAAAAGCAGGAAAAGATTGAAGATGTGATGATAATCTTAATCATGTCAATCTGCATTTTTTATTACACAACTGATGATTTAAAAAAGTCTTCTGGTATGGCCACAGTAATTGGAGAGCACACAGCACTCTTAGCTCACCATCCACCTTATTTTGGATACCCTGCAGCAGATATTTTGTGCACCATCTGCTGTGATTAAGATGGGATTTCCCTATCTTTCTAATAGGCTTTCCAGGATCCGTGGAGATTCAAGCTCACTCAAATAGTAGGAGAAGCACAAGATTGTCCACCTGTTTAAGCCAGTTTGAACTCAAACTGTTTGCCAGTCTATAAGGAAAAAATTGCCAAGGTAGCTTTTTCACAGTGGAGGACCACAGGATGAATATTTGCATTAATGCTTCCACTTCCTTCTTGGTCCTTTCATAAAGACTACTCTTCCTGTCCTGATGCCCAGGGAATGGCCCTTTCCTAGTCACAGAATCATAGAATGTTAGGGGATGGAAGGGACCTTGAAAGGTCATCCAGTTCAACTCCCCCACCAGAGCAGGATCACCTATACTACATCACACAGGAACACATCCAGGCAGGTCTTGAATATTTCTGGAGAGGGAGACTCCACAACTGTGCTAGTCTGAAGCTAGCTAGAATGTTTTAGTGAGAAGGATTAGATGACAGGCTGTGAAAGAGAAACAGGGTGATGTCTACTTCACTCATAGGCTTGCTGAGATGTATAAGAACAAGAATCCAAACAGAGATAAGGGAGTCTTCTTCTTCTGCCTGGGAGCTCTGAGCTGCATGTCGCTCTGTCCTCTCTGCTGTCTCTCTGAATAATCCACTTTGCTTCCTAACCCCCTGGCCAAACCTTCATTCTTCCTTGGGATTGGGGTAAGGTTGAGAGGGGTGGGAGAAGGTGGAAGGGTGGTTGGGAGCCCCTCCTGGGGACTCAGGTTTCTGGGAGGGCTGTTGTGCTTCTGTATTACATTTTACCTTGTCTATTTCTGTCTACAACTGTATATACTGTAAACATCTGCTTGTATATTGTGCTAGCTGTAAATATAAGCTTCATTCATATTTCCAGAGCTGGCTGAGTCTAGTCTGGGTGATTTCTAAAGTGTGGGGGGGCGGGGAACACCCAAACCATCACAACAACCTCCCTGGGTAGCCTGTTCCAGTGTTCCATCACCCTCTTATGCCTCAATTTCCACTCATTTTTCTTTGCCCTGTCATCAGGCATCACCAAGCAGAACCTGACTCCATCCTCTTGGCACTCACCCTTTATGCATTTATAAACATGAATGAGATCACCTCTCAGGCTCTTCCTCTCCAAGTTAAAGAGCCCCAGCTCTGCCAAACTCTTCTTGTAAGGAAGATGTTCCACTCCCTTAATCATTTTTCTATGTGGTTCTGTGCTGGACCCTTTCAAACAGTTCAGTGAGCTCCTTCTTGAATTGAGTGGTCTATTCCAGATGTGGCCTCACCAGGGCAGTGTAGAGAGAGAGGAGAACCTCTCCTGACATATTAACCGCAGCTCTTCTGATACATGGCCCAGAATGGCATTGGCCTTCTTGGCCACAAGAACACATTGCTGGCTCATGGCCAGCATCAGAGAATTTACTCTAAAAGACTCAGCTATGCACATCAACACACAGCAAACTGCTCAGCAACACTCCCTGAGTTTGGAATCTCAGGTAAAGACTTCTATACAGTGGCATTGCTGTTTCTTATTTGTGCAAAAAAAAAACCCCACTAAAAATAGGATGTATCTCAAACCTCCTGTGGCAAATTCATATCTTGTTTCTCACAGCTTACAGTGACAGGAGCTTGTGTCATGAACGACGTATTCTGGTTGCTAAAAGCCTATATAACTTGGCATTTGAAGTCTCCTAGATGCAACTGTCTCCCATGTCAAATACTCACTAAATCAGATGAAGCATTTTCAGACTGCAGCATCCATCCTGTGGAAGTTTTGTAGAAAATAAAAAGTAGCTTCTGAATTGTCTTTCTAACTCTCTGGCACAACAAACATCTGAGCAGATTTCATAGAGCTCTCCCTTCTTACTTGGATTGGAGCTGTCGATACTAATTGTGAATTAACAGAACCAGGAGACACAGGATGATGACTTGGAAAGCTCATCACAGGGCAGGTATATCAACTGCACTGCTGTCTTGCTGTTTATCAGGAGTAGCTGCTCCTAAGTAAACATAACTCTAAAAGACTGGTAGAAAAGTGGCAGGAGAAACTCTAACATGGCAGTATTGTTGTTAAGAGTAATAATGTCTGCCTGCCTGACACATACAATGGTAACACTACATTTGTCTGCCATTTATGTCTGGATTCATGATTACTTTATATGGGAACTTTCTGAATGCTGCTTAGCAAACATAGTGAATTCCAACCCTTGAGTAACTGAAGACAAAATGTTAAACATTCCTTCACTTTACAACAGACAAACACTGTGCTGGACAAGATGATGTAGGCAATCTTAGCATTTTTACTCTGTGAATCATTGGAAAGCAGGAAAACAATAAATCACAGAATCCTAAAAGCATTCCAGTTGGAAAAGACCCTCAGGATCATTAAGCCCAACTGATATCCCTGCTCTACAAGGTGTACCCTAAACCATATTCCCAAGCATCACATCCTAATGACTTTTAAACACACCCAGGGTTGGTGATTCCACCACCTCCCTGGGCAGCCCATTCCAATGCCTGGCCACTTGTGCTGGGAAAAAATGTTTCCTAACACCCAGTCTAAACCTATCCAGTGGCAGATTAAGGTCATTCCCACTCCTTCTATCACTATTTACCTGTGAGAAGAGACCAGCATCAACCTGTCCACAATGTCTTTTCAGGTAGATGTAGACAGCAATGAGGTCTCCTCTCAGCCTCTCAGAAACATATGAGACTGTGCCTATCATCATAAACCCTAACAATGAATAATATGCCCCTCTCTACAACGAGTGGTGGAAAAACTACAGATGAACAATAAGCAAGCAGCCAAACACAGGGAGCTATCAAGAAAATGTGTACAGTACCAAATTGCTTAAAAATGTGAGATGGAAATGCAAAAATAAAACCTGAGCATTGCCTATGGTTTCGACTTACACTGGGAGCTGAGCTTCTACATCATCTCAGACTTTTCTTTCTGACACATGCATTTCACTGAGCAGTATGCAATGTGAGTAAACCAAGCCTGAGAGCTCCTTCTGTTATGAAGCAGTAAAAATGGGGGGGGGGGGGGGGGGGGGGGGGGGGAAAGGTGATTTGAGAGAATGAACAATCACTGTAAAAATAGGCATCTGAAGTTCCAAGTTGCAAATATTTCTATGTTTTCCTCAGCTTTCTTCAAGGAGGCTGATTTTCACAGGGTAATAAGCACAGATGATACACATTTTCAAAGCTTTCTGAGAGCCAAAGCCTGCCATTTTGTTTGCATTGAATTTTGAGCACATCTGCCATGCACAAAATGCAAACTAGTTTGCACAACTTACATAAAGCCACAAACAAGTTTGCTTGAGATTCTTTTAAAGAATGCATTTGGAATTATTTGTTTTAGAAGAAGTCTTACAAGTGAATGCTCTCAACTGAGACTCATGTGAAGGATGTTCATCTATGTAATAAAGATGCAGATACACCTGATAAGGATGTGCTGAGTTTAGGCATTCAGTTCTAATTTATGTGTGACCTTTCACACTTGGAATTTGTTAGGCTGTATTCAGATCTACAGCATATCTGACCTACAGAAGACTACAGGATGTCAGGGGTTAAAAGGGACCCAAAGAGAACATCGAGTCCAACCCACCTGCCAGAACAGGACCACAAAATCTAGCTCGGGTCACAGAGGAATGCATCCAGAGAGGTCTTGAAATCCTTCAGAGAAGGAGACTCCTCAACCCCTCTGGGGAGCCTATGCCAGCACTCTGGGACCCTTAGAATAAAGAAGCTCCCTCTTGTGTTGAGGTGGAACCTCCTGTGCTGCAGCTTACATCCATTGCTCCTTGTCCTACTCCAGAGAGCAGTGAGCAGAGCCTGTCTCCACCTTCCCGACCCCCAGCCCTCAGATAGTTATAAATATTTATTAAATCCCCTCTCAATCTTTTCTTCTCCAGATTAAGAAGCCTCAGCTTCTCCTCATAAGGCAGTGTTCTAGACCCCTAATCATCCTCATAGTCCTCCACTGGACTCTGTCTCTCTTAAACTGGGGAGCCCAAAACTGAACACAGTACTCAAGATGAGGTCTCACCAGGGCAGAGTAGAGGGGGAGGAGAACCTCCCTTGATCTGCTGGACACACTCTTCCTAATACACCCCAGGATCTCATTGGCCTTCTTGGCCACAAGGACACATTGCTGTGCCATGGGTAACTTGTTATGCACCAAGACCTCCAGGTCCCTCTCCACAGGACTGCTCTTCAGCAGATCACCTCCCAGTCTGTACTGGTGCAGTTTATTATTCCTCCCCAGATGCAGGACTCTGCACTTGTCCTTGTTAAACTTCATCTGGTTCCTCTGTGCCCAGCTCCCCAGTCTGTCCAGGTCTCTCTGGATGTTCTCTATCCCTTTTCCCATATCAAAACTGAAGGGAGCAGAGTGACTAATTTCAGAAGTTTAATTGATAAACAAAGGATGTCACACTCACAGCTCTCTGCTCCTGTTACAGCTAAACAACAACACTTTATGCTAGCAATTGTGAATGCTTTTATGGCATTATTAACACATAATAACCAGATTTTGATAGTAATTTTTTTTTAGTGTTGTTTATCTAGATAGAACTATGCTGTAAGGCTTCCCTTTCCCTGTACAATAAAACAACTTTGAGCAATCGTTTCAGGACAGAATCTTTGGGTAATCTGTTCTGAAGTATACATGCAAAAGGCATCCTTCTCAAATTGTATTGCCATGTCATTAATAAACCCCTAACCCATGTGACACTGCAATCATCAGCTTTGCTGTGATCATAGAAGTCATAGAATCAACCAGGTTGGAAGAGACCTCCAAGATCATCCAGGCCAACCTAGCACCCAGCCCTATCCAGTCATCTAGACCATGGGACTAAATGCCTCATCCAGTCTTTTCTTGAACACCTCCACGGACCTTGACTCCACCACCTCCCTGGGCAGCCCATCTGCTGCTATTAAACCAAGTTATTATGCAGCTTGCTTTGTTTTATCCCTGATGTCAATTACACCATCATGAAACTGAAGTGCAGCTCACAGGTCATCACAGATTAAACTCGTTGCACAACCTGAATGTGACCAGAATTAAAAAACATGGGAAAAAAAAATATGTAACTCAGTAGTGTTTCTCTGTTATAGCTAACAAAGTTGCTACCAACTGGTGTCACATTAGACACAGAACAGGGTTGGGCTTTTTTGGTTATTGGTTTCTGGGGTGCTTCCAAATAATTTTAATCAGAATTTAAAGGAACAGAGAGAAGCAGAAGAAAAGACCTCTGCAGAGAGGAAACCAAAGACTGAAAGTTTTCCTCCTGAATCTATGGAATCTGTTGAGCACTACTGATGTACAGCTGGGGAACAGAGAGAAGCAGCAGAAAAGACCTGTGCAGAGGAGAAACCAAAGACTGAAAGTTCACCTCCTGAGTCTGTGGAATCTGTTCAGCTCTACTGATGTACAGCTGGGGAACAATAAAGAGACTGTACTTAACTTCTAACTGGTATAATATTTGTTTAGCCATTAGGAACTCTTACAGAGTAATAATGTGTCTGAAGCTGGGGATGCACAGGGAGTGTATGAAAATGTAAAATAAGTTTTCTTTAAAAAAATGTTTTAAACTGTAAAATTTCAGCTACTTGTGCCAGATTATGGCATTCATCTTGTGGATCTGCATCTCACCAGAGTTTCTTAGACACTGGGGAAAGAAAAGTCAATGAAAATTTTCTGTTGCCATGGGCTGACTGAAATCACAAGAACCAGTGTTCTCTGTTTTGCTGAAGTTGAAGAAATTGCTGTCTGTACAACTACAAAATGATTAAGCTTAACATTTTCAGAACATAGGCATGCACCATTGGAATGTCAACACCAGACAGACATAGTACAAAATACACCATTACCTTAGCCTATCTGCAGATAAAGCATAGTGCAAAGCAGCAGCAAGCAGAAGCAAGTGAGACAAAAGCCCAAGCCAGAAAACTTCTCCCTTATCCCTCCTTGTCCCGCCACCATCCCAGTGGAAAATATCAGCATCCATGAACCTGGAGTCCAAAGGCAGCAACTGGAACTGGAAGTCTCCCATGTTGCAACGAACCTCAAGCCCTGTAATACTTTGCTCCAGTCAGCACTTTCAGTTTTGTGACGCTGACACAATATGAATAACAGCAGCCAACATCATACACTGACCCCTAGGGCCAAAATGACAGCTCAGTTGTGCTCTGTGTGGCAGTTTGAAAGTAGAGCAATCTGTATGCCCAAAACAGCACTCTGATATGTCCACTGAGGATGCTTCATTAAGGTATTGATAGAAACATAATGAGATAATGAGTATGCAATCTCCAAAGCAGAATCAATAACTGTCTACATGCGAGCTTGTGTGGTAATCATCAGAGAAGATAGATGAGTGAAACCACACTGCTGCAGCTTGTCTTTGTAATGATGCTAAGTTATTCAGTTTTAGATGAGAACTAGATTATACTGGTACAAGTTATCTGAGGAAATTAAAATAACTTAAAGTAAGTTTGATATAATCAATATTCATGTAATCTTCTTCCAAAAGAAAATGCAGATGAAATGCTATGACACTTTTTTTCCCCACAGAGGAATTGAAGAACACAAATATGTCCCTGCCCATGGCAGGGGGGTTGGAAGTAAATGATCCTTATGGTCCCTTCCAACCCTGACTGATTCTATGAGTTTAGATGATTTTTTTATATGTATATATATATAAAGAGAACCCAAGAAGCCCCAAACTCTGCAATTTGCAAGTACTTTAGTAAACAAATTGTCTCCTCAATAAACTTTCACAAGTACCTTTGGATCACATATGAATTGATGGACAAAAGCAATGCCTGTTTCCACTTATACCCTAACTCACACGACATATATTTCAAACCCTTGGGTCACATAAATAAGTATATATGTTATACAATCACAAGATGCAGCATATGAGGGTGACAGCTGCATTACTCCCTCACAATTATGATTAGAGTATAAATAAATGGCCTAGATTCATTATATTATGATTAGAGTATAAATAAATGGCCCAGATTCATTAAATTAAGCTTTAAATGCATATTTCTTCATTTTCCTCTCTAATGGCATCACTGCAGGGCAGAATTAAAATGTGTCTCAATTTCTTTACATATTTTATATGTATTTTTTTCCCACTTCATCTAAGCAATGCATTTTCTCAGTTTATGAATTCTACTAATAACAGCTTTATGGATTTATCTTTTAATTCATGAGCAGTTCCATTCATAAAATGAAGGAGTTGGAAACGCTGTGCAGCCCAATGGCCATAAAGAAACTGGGAAGATGAGAGCATTGCAACATCTAGCATGAGCTGGAGTGTATCAGGGAGTTATTAACTTTAAATCAGCCATAATAGGACAAGAGACAAGGGGGTGGAAGTTGAGGCATGGGAAGTTCCATGGAAATAAGAGCAAAAATATTTTCATTGTGAGAGTGATGGAACATTAGAACAGGCTGCCCAGGGGGCTGTGGAGTCTGCCTCTCTGGAGATGAATATTCAAGACCTGCCTGGATGTGTTCATGTGTGATCTGCTATAGATGATCCTGCTCTGGCAGGAGGGTTGGACTGGGTGACCTTTCAAGGTCCCTTCCACCCCTAACATTCTCTGACTCTGTGACAACAGTGATCTCGAATCTGAGAGATAGTAATACTAATTTTAGTGATACTAACAAAGGATTTTTTGCCCTTCAACACTGGGAAAATTGCTGAGGACAACTACTTCAATGTGTACTGCAGATCCCCATTCAGAACCATAAATTATTATCATCACTATTTTAATTATAGAATCAACCAGTTTGGAAGAGACCTCCAAGATCATCCACCTTCAAGATCATCCAGCCCAACCTATCACCCAGCCCTATCCAATCAACTAGACCATGGCACTAAATGTCTCATCCAGGCTTTTATTGAACACCTCCAGGGATGGCGACTCCACCACCTCCCTGGGCAGAATGAATAAATGATATTTAATGGCTTAAAAATAATTGGGAGGAGTGCAGGTGTGGCTAACACTTTGATCAAGGTTTGATCCAGGTTGGAAGAGACCTCCAAGATCATCCAGGCCAACCTATCACCCAGCCCTATCCAATCATCTAGACCATGGCACTAAGTACCTCACCACCTTCCTGGGCAGCCCATTCCCATGCCAAACATTCTGTCTGTCAAGAACTTCCTCCTAACATCCAGCCTATACCTTCCCTGGCACAACTTGAGACTGTGTCCCCTTGTTCTGTTGTTGTGTAGTTGTCAGAACTGATGAATATGTATCTTCTGTCTAAATATAGTGTTACCCTATTATTCAGTAACAACAAATTTCCTGCTGAATGGCAAATAAACTGCCATATGGAAGAGCAGTGTGCTAAGGCAATATGAAAGTGATGAGACATCAGTTGTTTTATTCTCTTTATAATCAGCTTCAAAGCTTCAGATTTTCCATATTATCACTTAACCTGTCTGCTTAAAATACACATTGGAACAAGTGTCAGGACATACATCTAAAGAGAAGTAGAAAGGCTGAAATAAAAGCTTTGTGTTGATATTTAAAAACCCATTGAATTGTTTCAGGACACTTAATCAATAGCAAGAATGATATGGAGATCATAATACCCTGACTGAGAGTAACAGACTGATAGCTGCAGTGGGCTAAAAAGAAATTTCTCTTTTGGTTAGAGGTGTATGTATGGAACACATGCTGGTGCAGCAAAGTAAAATGCTGATTTACTTTTGCTTGGATGAACTATTGGAAATTCTGATATTGCCACCTTCTATTTGACAAGGCAACTGTACATGTTATGAGAAGGCCTGGAAAAAGGTAAATAAAAATGATTGCATGTTCAGAGCCAGAGCTAAACTGTAAAATATTTGCAGCTATATAATTAAACAAGGAAGTTCCCTTTTGTCAGAGTAATTGCTGAAAAATTCCCTATATTTTATCATCTTCCAAAGGCTGAGGTTATCATGTACTCCACAATCTCTGGAGGACAGGTATTCAATTCCTACAACAGACAGACAAACTCCTTTGTTCCTATAGTCTTCATAGCAAAATCAGTTCCTCCAGCAATTGGGAAAAACACTTGCCACTCAGTTTCTCTGAGACAAGGAGGTATCAAGTAAAGCTCAAGGAATAAGAAGCTTTTAAAGATATTTACAGGTAAAGGACTTCAATGAAGGCCACAACAAAGATATCCATATTTTGGTATGGTGAATTACATCATCTTCATTTCACCAAAATGCTGTGTCTCATTTAACATGACTTGGAAAAATTGAATATGAAGACTGGCAAGTCAAGCTAAGAAGAAAGATGCTGAGTGGAAGTGATGTATTATGTATTCAATTATTAGCTTCTTTCAACTTTTTAATTTGTGTATGAACAGAAGGCTCAGTGCAGACTACAAAGAACTAAATTAGAAAGAACAGAAATTACTTAATTCAGTATGAAAATTCTGTCCCAATCAATTAAACCAAATTAAGATTGTCTACTTAAATCATGGAGCCCTTTGTTTTTTGAACCTGCATGGAAAAAAAAGGTAGCAGAATAGCTGAGAAAGCTATACAAAATCAAGCTAAAAGGAAAACAACATATTTTTACAAGAAAACTAATTTCTTTGCTTTATAAAATAAGATTTTAATCTTAACTCAGGTTTTATTGCCAGAAACTTGACTGGTTTATTGCACATTCACATTGCAAGTGCTTCTTTATTTCATTCCTGGTCATGATGGAGATGCTTGGAAACATCTGTACACAGTTATCTTAAGCAAAAAGGCACATTCTAATAGGATATATTGCACTGTGCCTTTAAAGATAGTACACATGGATAAACACTGCACATAGAATCATAGAATCAACCAGGTTGGAAGAGACCTCCAAGATCATTCAGTCCAACCTAGCACCCAGCCCTATCCAATCAACTAGACCATGGCACTAAGTGCCTCAGCCAGGCTTTTTTTGAACACCTCCAGGGATGGCGACTCCACCACCTCCCTGGGCAGCCCATTCCAATGCCAATCACTCTCTTTGGAAAGAACTTCTTCCTAACATCCAGCCTATACCTCCCCCATCACAAATTTGAAAGAAAGGACAGCAATGCACATTCCTGCGTAAAAAAAGACATTAAACCTACCTAAAGAGGTAAAGAATAATTGAGACATCCAATCATGTGGAAGGATAATAAACTTAAAACCTGAAAAAAATCCTTGCTCTGCCTGCTCAGGTTGAAAGACAATTGCAAAAGTAATAGGAGCAGATAAAATTGTTTTGTCTGGAGCTTAAATTGTGTAAAAAAGTTTTCTAAAACATAACAGTAAAAACAAGGGTAACAAGATCAAGAATACTTTCCCCACCCTTTTAGAGCCAGCTTTAAGCAGGTAGCAGTTTCATAACATCAAATATTATTTTATATGCAAATTGGCAATCATTTTGAAAAGAAATGAGCAATGTGAGAGTTCTGAGATTAGGTAACTAGGTATTTAACAAATACAATTATTTTGTGCATCATCTTTAGATACAGTATTTTCATTCCATTGTCTTAATGAATTAGTCTCCACGGATCTGTATGTTTTTTTAGATCACAGAATCAGAGAATGTTAGGGGCTGGAAGGGACCATGAAAGCTCATCGAGTACAGCACCCCTGCCAGAGTGGTATCACCTTCACCAGATCACACAGGAATGCATCCAGATGAATCTGTCTCTGGAGAAAGAGACTTCACAACCCACCCTGGACAGCCTGTTTCAGTGTTCTGTCACCCTCACGGTGAAAAAAAATTTCCTCATGTTTCCATGGAACTTCCCATGCCTCAACCTCCACCCCCTTGTCTCTTGTTCTGGCTGATGTAAAGTTAACAACTCCCTCAACTTCCATTCATTGCCCCTTATTCTGCCACTGGGCACCACCGAGCAGAGCCTTGCTCTAGCCTCTTGACACTCACTTTTTACATTTTTATATACATGAATGAGGTCACCCCTGAGTCTCCTCCTCTCCAAGCTAAGGAGCCCCAGCTCCCTCAGTCTCTCCTCATAAGGAAAATGTTCCACTCCTTACTTATTTTTGTGGCTCTGAGATGGACTCTTTCAAGCAGTTCCCTGAGATCCTTCTTGAACTGGCAGGCCCAGAAGTAGATACAATATACCAGATGCAGCCTCACTAGAGCACAGTAGAGGAGGAGGAGAACCTCTCTTGACCTACTGACCACAGCCCTTCTAATACACCCCAGAATGCTGTTGGTCATCTTGGCTACAAGAGCACACTGCTGGCTCATGGTCAACCTCCCATGCACTAGGATCCCCAGATCTTTTTCCCATTCACTCCTCTCCAGCAGTCTCCAACCTATACTGATACTTGGGGTTGTTCTTTCCCAGGTGCAAGATTCTACACTTGCCTTGGTTGAATTTCATTAAATTTCTCCCTGCCCAGATCTCCAGCCTAAGTCTCACTGAATGGCAGCACAACCTACCAGTGTGTCAGCCACCCCACCCAGTTTTGTCTCACTTAAAAATGTTTTGAATACATATTATGATGATTTATTAGAAATAAATTGTTTCCTTAGAATGGTACTGGAAATAGAATAATATGGATACCATCAGATGCATCTCATTCTAAAGCCTGTTTATAATACCAAACCATTCTGTGGTTATAATGTACAAAAAACTCTCATATGAGTAATGTGAAGTGTCCATGCAACCTCAGACTGTGCCCAGCAAGATCAAAGTTCTGCTTTGGCAAGGTGGTGAGGAGAATGATACCTGCTACAGCAGTCATCTTTGGATGATTTTTATAGAGGAAAAAGTTTTGCATTTGTTTAGAGCTTTAAATATGATTTCTTTTCCTTTGCAGTGGTTGCATTACAAAAGAGATCTGGTAACAAAATAAAAAAGAATCAAAATCTGATTTAAAAGCAAAGAAAAAACAAGACATTTTAAGTGGAATAACCACAGCTCTTACGTTTTCAGATTGTCAAAACAACCATTCTTAAAGTACCCTTGAGTTCTGTGTCCAGCTCTGGGCCACTCAATTCAGGAGAGATGATGAGGTGCTGGAACGTGTCCAGAGAAGGGCAGCAAAGTTGGTGAAAGGCCTGGAGCACAAATCCTATGAGGAGAGGCTGAGGGAGCTGGGGGTGTGCAGCCTGCAGAAGAGAAGGCTCAGAGTAGAGCTCATTGCTGTCTACAACTACCTGAAGGGAGGTTGTAGCCAGGTGAGGGTTGGTCTCTTCTGCCAGACAACCAGCAACAGAACAAGGGGACACAGTCTCAAGTTGTACCCGGGGAGGTCTAGGCTGGGTGTTAGGAGGAAGTTGTTGGCAGAGAGAGTGATTGGCATTGGAATGGGCTGCCAAGGGAGGTGGTGGAGTCTCTGTCCCTGGAGGTCTTTCAAGAAAAACCTGGATGAGGCAATCGGTGCCATGGTCTAGTTGATTGGACGAGGCTGGGTGCTAGTTTGGACTGGATGATATTGGAGGTCTCTTCTAACCTGGTTGATTCTATGATTCTATGAAAGGTTTTATTTGCCTATTGGTCAGTATGTTGCTTTCTTTTCCTCTTCTTAAATTTGATAAGCATTGATAAACAAGCTCACAAATTATTAATAGATTGACTTTGCCAGTTCAATACGTGAATTTTTTTTTTTAGACTCATCTCAGATTTTTCAAGTATAAATATATGACATTAACTCCATCTCTTCTGTTGCAATTCAACTAAGATATGGCTTGAACAAAAGAATTGTCCTGAGAATACCCTCAGCCCAGGTTCTCATGCACAGAACCCTAAGTCACTAAGTTTAAGCATGTTTCAGTATTATAAAACTTGATGCATCTTGTCTCAGGAGAGACAAGTCCAAAGCAGCATGTAAATAGGATTGTCACTCAATAATGCTTGGAACATGTTTGCTTTTCTTCCTCAGAGTGTGATCCTAGGACAGAAAATTTGAAGCTCCTCACCCCTAACTAATCTTAACAAAGCAAATGGCAACAGAGTATTAACAGAATATTTTTGTCTATCCTGTGCTTTACTTTTGATAATAAAATTGTTCATGCATAATACAAAATTCATGGAAAATCAAAGCAAAGTATTTGTCAGCTCAGAATTGTAAAGAAAAAGAATAAATGAAACACAGGTCTTAAATACAGGAAAAACAGAAACTTCTACAGATGTAATTTATCCATGCTTTATACTTAGCAAACATCTGCTGTCCACAAACACTGAAATTAATCTTTTTCAGTGCACCTGCAGAAGGATTCTCTCTCTATAATGATTACTTTGGAAACATATGAAAGTGTAGTAGAATTTAAGGGAGCATACAAAAAAAGCTAAAATTTCTGGATAATTGAAGACAACAGAAATGTCACTGAAGAATTTTTACAATAGGAGTAAGTGGAATTATTCCAAGACATACATCTCACAGTTTTTTTGACATGAACTGTAATTTCTCAAGTTCCAGTCTAATTTCTCTTCTGGTAATTATACATTGCTCTGGTAAATAACAGCCATTAAATTCTCTTACAAAATAGTGACATTGCTTTGTCCTCAGTGGAATGCCTTCTTGATGCCTTCAAATATGGAGATCTGATGGATCTTGGTGAAAAGCTACATGCCCATGTAAAATTAGAGTGATTATGAGAATGTGCATCTAGCTAACAACTTAAAGATTAGAAAGACAATTTTACCCTTAGCCCACTAGCTTGGTGTTTTAGAGAAATAAGCTAACAACAAAATGTTACTATTCTGATTCATAGAATCATAAAATGGCCTAATTTGGAAGACACCTTAGAGATCATCTAATCCAACCTCCCTGCCATGGGCAGGGATGCCTCAGATCAAGTTACTCAAGGCTCCATGCAGCCTGTGCCTTGAACATTTCTAGGGAGGAAACAGGTAGAGCCTCTTTGTGCAATCCATTCCAGAGTCTGGCCACCCTCTCAGTGAAGAATTTCTTCCTAAGATTCAATCTAAACCTGTTCTTCTTCGATTAAAAATATTCCCCTTTGCCCTATCAGTGGACATTCCTGTAGGTTCCCTTCAAGTATTGGAGTTAAAACAACATTTGTGTATGCATTCCATAGATAAAAGCATAAAGTCTTAAAAGATAATTACAAACTATTTAGCTACAAGTTCTTTACCATGAGAGTAGTGAAACACTGGAACAGGTTGCCCAAATAAGTAGCTGAGGCTCCATCCCTGGAGATAAGCAAGTTGAGGCTTGACAGGGCTCTGAGTAACCTCATCTAGTTGAGGATGCCCCTGTTGATTGGAGAGAGTTTGGACTAAATGACCATTGGAGGTCCCTTCCAGTCCAAAGTGTTCTATGTTTCTATATTATTCTTGTGGGAAGTAAAGATAAACCACAAACCAGTAGAAAGTGTCCAGTGTTATGTTTACATTTGGGAGCTATCAGAAATCTACTTTAAAAGACTGTCAATATTTCCTCCCCTCAGTCCCTCAGTCCCTTTGTAGTAAGCACAGCAGAATGAAGGGCTCATCTATCCCTCATTACCGTTAACAACAACACTGTGATAATTAAAGACCACAAGAACACAATCATGCTTTGAGCTAATAGAGTATTAGAATAGATGCTGCTCTGGCTCAAGTAAATTCACTATTACTGTACTTACAGTAAAACATGAAGATACTATAAAGAATTGCATCAAACAGAACTCTAAAACTGAGCCCTGTGGAACACCACTTGTGATCTGCCTCCAACTAGATCTAACTCAATCCAGCCTGCTTATCCAGTCAGGTGTTTTGGCTTTTTTGCCCAGATAAGAGTACATCCTTACAAATCATGAGCCAAAAGTTTCTCCAGGAAAATATTGTGGGAAGCAGTGTCAAGAAGGCTACATTTGTCCATATTCCCTGGCAATGAAGAGCATCAAAAGAATAGAATGAGGCACCTGTGAAAGCACAAGACATTGGCAGGAGGGTAGCAGTAAGTCACCACATACATCTGCAGTGCTGAAGGGTAGGAAATACATCATCATTATGGGTCAGCACATACAGCATCAACAGGTAAGGCGGGGAAGACACAGGGAGAGGGTGGGATAATGTCTGATGGTCAAAAGCACTGTGAAATGTTGCAAAAGAGAACTTCAGGGGGGACATAAAGATGAAGAGAACAGGCAACACACAAATTGAAAAAGGAAGCAACCATAAGTAATCTAAAAATGACAGTTCTGGTACATAAACCCCTTTAGTGCTACCTGTATGGTTTGTACCCCCCTCAGCTATAAATGATTAAAGTGTGACAGCATCAGGTAGTTGCCAGTATTTTCTCCCTACTTGTTACAGTTCATACAACCACTGCAATGCTTTTAGCCTACCAGATTCAGAAAAACAGAGGAATAGTTCACATTTAACACAGAATCAGCAACAAATGTGTACTCTGTGAGCAGGGAGCTTCACCACACAATATTCCCCTGTGCACAAGGTATGAAGTTCCTGTTTTGCAGGTAAAAGCTGAGGTTCAGAGGCTTTAGTACCTAAGCCTTTGGTGATGTTGGAAAGCAAGACATTCCATTTTGCTAGACTGCTATTCTTACCACTAACTATCCCTGGAGGTGTTGAAGAAATGACTGGATGAGGCACTTAGTGCCATGGTCTAGTTGACTGGATAGGGGTGGGTGGCTAGGTTGGGCTGGATGATCTTGGAGGTCTCTTCCAACCTGTTTGATTCTGTGATGAGAAATAAGCCCAAATTTGGCACTAATCAAAGATTTCAGAGCTGCTGTTTGAACAGCCAGTGGATTTTATCAGAAGAGAAATGTTGGGGGGAAAAAAAATGAACAAAACCAAACCCAAAACAATCAACCAGCACACACACACACAAAAAATGCCTAACACAAGACAAAACCGAACCAAAATCATCATTACAAACTTATCACAGTGGATGGTCTCCAGAACTCATTCTCATGTTCTCCTGTCACAGACATGAGCAGAAAGGACATACTGGAAAAGGTCCAGTTGCAAGGTCATGCAAGTGCAGTGCCAGGTACCTGTGCAGCTCATGGAACTGCTGTGTAAAGGAAAGGTGGAGTAGGGATATGAAGTGACATCAGCAGGCCAGATAAAATGACAGAAGGAAAAGGATCTTACTGTCACATTGAATCAGGATTAAACTGCAGCATATGGCAACTGCACATGAGATATTACACACTCTTGGCATGGACTCTGGATACAGAGAGGAAAGGGAGAATCTGTCTTTAGTTTTTGGACCCTGCTTCTTATCAGAGAAAGACAACTGGGCTGGAAAATATTAACTAGCAGAAGTAGTAATATTTGGAACATATGTTTGAAATCTTGTGTCAGGAAAACCTGAAGAACTCTTTTTTTAATGAATTCCTCTTTGTTTCTTTTTTATTTAATCTTAGCAAGTTTTTACTACTGGATTCTCCCAGCTATCTCATCTCATTAGAGCTTTAAAAGGAGAAAGAAGGAAAAAAATGATCTTTTGTTCTGCTTTTCCCAGGAGAGTGACCATGCCAACAGAGCTTTTGCAGGCAGAGTATCACTGCACCTGAGACTCCTGAAATTAGGTACAGCTGGATGACTGAAGTCAGCTTTCAAGAAGTGGCTAGCAGAGTGAGTCTCTTCAGATTAAGGAGAGATAGAGCAAGATGAGAGGTGAACGAAGGTGAACTTTCACTGGAAAGATCAGCTTCTCTGTGTGTCTTTTGTTTAACTACAGTTATGCTTCCATGTTCACCTCAGTAGTTGCAGACACAAATTATACATTCTTTTAAGAAACAACTCCTGTTTCTTTAGTAGTACTAAAATCCAAGCAAGCTTATGTTGTTGCCAGCAGCTTGTGCGTTACCTTCTTTTGGCACACGTTTAATAAGGCATATTCAAGAGTCACATCAACAAACATCTGAGAGACACACCAACAAATCATTTATTATTTTACAAATACAAAAAATAAAACCAAAATGAAATTAAAAAATTAGGAGAAATATTTAAGTAGTGCAAAATGTCTGAAGATGAAAGAAATAAAAAGTTATAGAATAATAGAATCAACCAGGTTGGAAGAGACCTCCAAGATCATCCAGTCCAACCTAGCACCCAGCCCTATCCAGTCATCTAGACCATGGCACCAAGTGCCTCATCCAGTCTTTTCTCGAACACCTCCAGAGATGGTGTAACAGCAGAGATATAACATTTTATCACTAAGATTTTTTTTTATGCAACCCATTGTTTAAAGACACTGCATTGGCAAATGAACTGCACATTAAGAGTGTAACTTGGGTGGGGTTTTGTATTTTGTTTTGGGGAAGGGAAAAGGGAAAGGAGGAGGAGAAAGGGAAAGAAAGGAAGGGAGAAAGGGAAAGAAAGGAAGGGAGGGAGAAAGGGAAAGAAAGGAAGGGAGGGAGAGAAAGAAAGAAAGGAAGGGAGGGAGAGAAAGGAAGGGAATCACAGAATTTCTTATATTGGAAAAGACCTTCAAGCTCCTCAAGTCCATTCATTAGTTTCACACTGACAAGTCCTTGACTAAACTGAATCCCTCAACACAACATCTCATCACTATGAATCGCTATGGTTGGAAAGAACCACCAAGATCATCCAGTCCAACCTTCACACCAGCATCCTTCATCACTAGACCATAGGCTCAAGTGCCACATCCACTCTTCTTTAAAACACCTCCAGGGATTGTGACTCCACCACCTACTTGAGCAGCCTGTTTCAGTGCCTGACCACCTGCTTGATAAAGAACTGCCTCCAAACATCCAACGTAAACCTCCCCTGATGCAACTTGAGGCCATTTCCTCTTGTCCTATCATTAGTAATTTGGGAGAAGAGACCAGCTCCAGCTTCACTATACTATGGCTCCAAAATTATGTATCAGAGAAATGCATTATTTCAACTGACAGCTGCAAAATAACAAATTACAATAAGAGCAAATAGTTTGGTATATATATGTGCAACTTAATAAAATATCACAACAGAAACAAGTATTTATGTGCATATATATATAAAACTCATACAAAACTATATGTACACTTCATAAATACATAACTATGAGCTCAATTCTGACATCCAGAGTCAACTTGAATTCTTTTTCTCTGATTTATTCTCATCATAAATCAACATATATTGTTTGAATCTCATATTTTAGGCATACACTTGAAGTTAAAATCACTGAATGTATTCCATTGTATGTGTACATGGCTTTAGTTTACTTTTTGTTTTGTTATAGTTTTTAAGACTAGTGCCTTAATTGTAAATACAGTTTTTGAGAGGTTTGGAGGGCATGACCCAAAGAGGAGGGGCTGAAGAGAACATAAGAGATGAATTTATCTAACTTCATTGGTTTATTTTCCTATATAATTTAAAATTCAGAGTGTGATTGCTTATTGATTGCTTTTCCCACTGTTTCTCTTCCTTCTGTCCTTATCTGCCCTTTTTTAGGTTATGGCACTTGGTGCCATGGTCTAGCCTTGAGCTCTGTAGTAAAGGGTTGGACTTGATGATCTGTGAGGTCTCTTCCAAACCTGATAATACTGTGGTACTGTAGTAGTGAGGTAAGACAACCTGGCCTTGCAGGCTGTGGTGTGCAGAGTGAGGAGGTGGATGGACTTTTGTCCAGGGAGGTCCCTGGGCTTTGTTCTGCAGAGTTGGCTGAATGTAGTTGCAAATATATATATATAAAAAGATGTATTTGTGTATGTTCTTCTTGAAAGTCCTCTCTGGAGACTTCCAAGACCTGTCTGGGTGCATTCTTGTGCATCCCATGCAGTGCTACAGGCTGGGGACAGTGGCTGGAGAGCAGCCAGGCAGAGAGGGACCTGGGGGTACTGGTTGACAGCAACTGAACATGAGCCAGCAGCATGCCTAGGTGGTCAAGAAGGCAAATGGCATCCTGGCCCGTATCGAAAAGTGTGTGGCCAGCATGACCAGGAAAGTCATTCTGCCCCTGTACTCAGCACTGGTTAGGCCATACCTTAAGTACTGCATCCAGTTCTGGGTCCCTCAGTTTAAGAAAGATGTTGAGGTGCTTGAACATGTGCAGAGAAAGGCACCAGTGAGAGGGCTGGAGCACAGCCCTACAAGGAGCTGCTAAGGGAGCTGGGGGTGCTCGGCCTCAAGAAGAGGAGGCTCAGGGGGGACTTCATTGTCATCTACAACTACCTGAAAGGAGGCTGTAGCTAAGTGGGGGTTGGTCTCTTCTCCCAGGCAACCAGCAATACAACAAGAAGACACAGTCTCAAGCTGCACCAGGTGAGGTTTATGCTGGATGTTAGAAAGAAGTTCTTCATGGAAAGAGTGATTGGCATTGGAATGGGTTGCCTGGGGAGGTGGCAGAGTCACCATCCCTCGAGGTGTTTAGAAAGAGACTGGATGAGGCACTTAGTGCCATGGTTTAGTTAATTAGAAGGTGTTAGGTGATAAATTGGACTTGATGGTCTCCAAGATCTTTTCCATCCTGGTTAATTCTGTGACCTGCACAAGATTATGCTCCTGCTCTGGCAGGGGGGTTAGACTCAGTGATCTCCTCCCTTCCAACTGCTAGCATCCTGGGATGCTGTGATGTTTATTACCTTTTTACACTTTGCCTATTTTGTAAATAATAACTTAATTTTACTTCCAAAATTCTGAGTAGTGTGGTAATCTACCTTTGGGAGTAAATCCAAATCTCTAAGTGGTGTATACCCACCAGGTGTATACTTACATTCTTAAAAGAGCAAAATATGTCTCAATTTATTCCTTTCCTTATCTTTCCTACTTAAATTGCAGAGGTTTTGGGTGCTAATAATTTATTTCTGAAGTCTGGACTCTGGCAAACTATAAGTTGCATCTTTTAACTTTACTGACTACAAAAAATGTCAAGAGAATCAGAAAACACATAATTAATCAAAAAAATATCTTTATATGTCTGTTAAAAGTTCACAAACCATCATAAATTATTAGGAAGTACTCTTTGATATTGAAGAACAAAGAATGAAAAGCTGAGTTAGATAAGAATGTATAACTGTGCTAATGGAAAGAAGGTTTTCTACTTAATTTCTGCTTTGATAAGGGATGGAAATAAAAATGGTGGCTTTGAATATGTTACAGATGAAGGAAATTTAACAGAAGCTAAAAGAACTTGAAGTTCTGTCTTTGTCTGACCTCCTCCTTGTCTGTCTTAATGGCATTATCTCTCTGAGCACAATAATTCACACAAGTTCACGAAGAAGATTACTTTTGTGAAACAAGGATTTATTCATGTAATTTCACTGAATTGGAACTAAGTTGGTTAAAAACAGTATAGAGCATAAAGAAGCAGAAGGAAAGCAGAACAGAAGACAAAATTAATCTTTTCTGTGGATGCTGTGTCCATTACAATAACACCAAAAAGGTAATATTTTGCTGTGACAATAATTCCTATTACTTGCCTGATACACAGTCAGAATATTGCTGTATAAAGTCCAAGTAATCCACTACTGAGATGAAACATCGTTATACAACTTAGCATGTGGTTTTCTTGAGAGTTAACAATTACAACTATTTTAGATCACTTAGAATCATAGAATCACAGAACAGCAGGATTTAGAAGTAATCTTTGGTGATCATCTAGCCCAACTTCCCTGCTAATGCAAGTATGCCTAGTTCAGGTCGAGCAGGAACCCATCCAGGCAGATTGTGAAAGCCTCCAGAGAAGAAAACTGCATAATCTCTCCAGGCAGCCTGTTACAGTGCTCTGTCACTCTTGATCAAAGAACCTTCTCCTTATGTTCAAGGGAAATGTCAAGAAAAGACTGGATAAGGCACTTAGTGCCATGGTCTAGATGACTGGATAGGGCTGGGTGCTAGGTTGGACTGGATGATCTTGGAGGTCTCCTCCAACCTGGTTGATTCTATGATACCTGTTGCTCTTTGTCCTCATGTCTTGCCTCTTGTCCTGAAGTAGACAATCTTGCAGGCATTCCATGACATCTTCTCTGAGGCTAGGAGTTTCAAAATTGAGTGTAAAAGTGGCCAAAAAAAGAACACTGCACAACAGATAAGTCACTGTTATCATGATTTGAACATGTAGAGTAGCAAGTTTATCTAGCAGGTAGACAATATAACAACATCTAGTAGATTGAGCTAAAGAAAAGCTTTGTTACCCAGAGAAGGTATCTAATTCAATATCACTCAAAGTAATTCCATGATTTTATTATGGGGATACATGATCTGGAAAGCTGGTTGATAAATTTGCTTTGTACCGTAGCAATTTACACCCAAAATCTATAACAAAATCATTTGACTAGTTTTGGAGGTAGCTAGGTTTAAATGGACAAAACCTATGGCTACAAAGAAATTAACAACTGCTTAACACACAAGACAAAAATCTTTTGGCAGGAGAGCTGGGTGGCTGAGCTGTAGATGCTTTGTTACATACTCTGAAAAGTGCATTAGGGTCAGTATATGAAATTTCACTCTCAGTAATTCAGCTCAAGTGTTCAGCCCATGTGTGGGTTGTTTGGTTCTCTTTTCTCCTGACTATTTTTCAGTCAGTTGATTTAATTATGCTTATGGTTTTAATTTTGTTGGCAGTTTCGAGCATGACAAAGCCCGCCTCTGCTGTATGTGGGTTTTTCAACAGTGTAGAAGGGACTGAAAAGTGGTTTTAAAAGTGATAGATCCAGCATGAAGCGGTTTTGGTGCCACAGCAACCTAAAAATGGCTACATAGGACTCACAAAGAGTAGCAAAATTTGCCTTCTGAAGTTAGTACAGTGCTATAAGGAGGTTTTACTGAACAAGGAAACTTTTGCCTCTACTTGAACGTACAAAGGGAAGTTTGAGGGCACAAGGATTTGTCTTTACGTGCCAAAATGCATTAAAAAGTCAATTCTAGCAGACTATTCCAGGACACCTAACAGAAACCTTGTGGCAGGCCATGGCATTTTGCAAAACAATAAAATCATAACATTTTATCTTATCTGTGAAATTCTTGAAGTTTTGGGGGTTTGCCCTGGTTTGAGCTGGAACCAAAATAATTCTGTTCAGTGATTTTACTTTGCAGCCTAATCTCTTTTAAGTAACTGAACTTTCTAAATCAAGTTAATGGCGCTTTTTTTCCCCCTTGCAGACAGGGATTGAAGTGATTAACACTTTTAGTTAGTACTAAGGACTGCTATGTAGGCCAAGGTCACTGCTAAATTTCGTGTACTGCACTGAGAAGAGTCTGCACCTGTAGGAAGGAGCAGATAGCACAAGAGACACTGAAGTGACTAACAAGTTACTCCATTCCTTATATGTCATATTCAGTATGAAGCTGAGGAGTCATGAAGGTCAAGCTTTCTTCTTCAACAGCTGGTGTCCAAGAAGGATTCTGTCCATATTCAGCCTTCAATCATTTTGCCATTGGAATGGGCTGCCCAGGGAGGTGGAGTCATCATCCCTGGAGGTTTCCAAGAGAAGACTGCATGAGGCATTTAGTGCCATGGTCTAGAGAACTGGATAGAGCTGGGTGCTAGGTTGGACCAGTTGATCTTGGAGGTGTCTTCTAAGCTGGTTGATTCTATGATTCTATCCATGTCTTCTTGGATGCACTTTGAGACCCCAGCTCCTGAACTGGGTTCCTGTCTGCAGCTGAGTCCAATCCCAGACTTCCTCAGCACATGCCCACAGCATTGGTGGTGATGCTGACTTAATTGCCATTAGAGGGGTTAGGATCAATATGGGTTTGTATGTATTTGATAGCATTGTTTTTATTTTCATTCAAGATGTTGTTTTCCTTCAGTCTGTCTTAGTTTTCTTGTCTGACTGAGGAGTATCTCCCTAATTAATAGAGAGCATTGGTCACTCATTTAGTGGCCAGCCCAGCCCTAACCCTGGTCAGATTTGTGCGGTTTATTGGAGTCATTGCACAAGGTAACACTTTGTGACCTAGACACGTCTCTTCACAGCCATGCAAACAGTGCTGTCTGACCAAATATAGAATATTCTTCATATTCAGACTCTTGATTGACTACATGAATCAATTCTAAAAATACAGTTAATCACTTTCTGCTTTTCTGCAACTGAGAGACCAAATGTGACAAAGATTAGCCATTGTAATGTGTTAAACATGCTCCAACGTTCCCACTGAAATGTATGATTCAGCTGCTTTGATATGCACATTTTGCTGAAACAGCACAATTAGTTATCTTCAGAAAAGCATAATATTGAAAGAGCAAAAACTGCTTTTGATAACCACTTTGAAAGCTTCATTACCACGATTTTATTCAGAGCTGCAGCTGCTTCTCTTTGGTGGTGGAAACTAATCCATCAAACCGAAAACTTATACTGCTGAATGACTACAAAGCAGCATCCAAGAATCAGTATATTTTTGGTATGGCTTTAAAGCACACTAATAAAGAGCAGAATATGTAATTCTCTTTATACTAAATACACTATTCACAGCAATGACAGTTAATTAGCAAGTAAAACACAAAAGTAAATATTTGGCAAGATTACAACTTGTAGGAAAAGGAGTGTAAATGAACTACTGGGGCAACTAACAGATGTTTCCATATCATGTACCTGACAGGAGAGCTTTTTAAATGAGGTCACTGACAAATGCTTTGAATTATGGTTTTTGTTTTCATTTAGGTCAGAAAGCATTGCTAACTTGTCCCCTGTGATAGTCGGTAATTTATAACTGGAAGCTGCTCTATAGTTGGTTTTTATCTCTTAACTGCCTCAGGCTGCAGGCACAACCGAGACTGCCGAAATCCAGAACTAACTGGAAGGAAGTCATGAAGAAATTGGTCTCATTTTCCATCTCCAAATGTACTACCATGACAAAGAATTCTAGCATGATCTTTGACAGGACATAGTTGCCCATAATTTACAAGGAATCATAGAGTGAACTAGGTTGGAAGAGACCTCCAAAATCATCCAGTCCAACTTAGCATCCAGCTCTGTCTAATCAAGTAGACAATGGCACCAAATGCCTCAGCCAGGCTTTGCTTGAACACCTCCAGGGATGGTGACTCCACACCTCCCTGGGCAGCCCATTCCAGCCCAGGAAGATAAATTTTTGTACAGGATTGATGAGGATTTATGTATATATATAGCAAGTTCTGAGTACTCATGTGTAAGAAAAAGCTATATATAATTTCATTTAGTTCAATGGAATGGTACAGATGTCAACTCCAGCTACAAATTAGTTGGTTATAATATATGTATAGGATAGGTACAGGTGCCTCTATAGGGCTTATGTGGTTCTGTATGTGGTGTAGAGTGAAAACACTCTTTGCTACGTAGAAAAGGCTGGAAGCGGAGACATTTTACAGAGCACAGTAACCTATCCTCAGAAATGGCAATTTAAATTATTTTGGGGGAAATATTGTCATTTAGTTTTAATTAAGAGTGGCAGAACTAGCCTGATCAAGTTAAGTCTTTTATTGTGGTTGTCCCACAATGCAGAACGTACCACTTGCCCCTCTGCCCTGCTGAGACCACATCTTGAGTACTATATTCAGTTTTGGGCCCCCCAAGTTTAAGAGGGACAGGGATCTGCTTGAGAGATATCAAGTATGAGGATGATTAGTGGACAGGAGCACTACCTTGTGAGGAGAGGCTAAGGGACCTGGGGCTTTTTAGTCTGGAGAAAAGAAAGGGGGAATTTAATAAATGTTTATAAGTATCTGAGGGCTGGGGGTCAGGAGAGGGGGGACAGGCTCTGCTCACTTGCTCTCTGTGAGAGGACAAGGAGCAATGGATGTAAGCTGCAGCACAGGAGGTTCCACCTCAACACAAGAGGGAACTTCTTTACTGTTAAGGGTCCCAGAGCACTGGAACAGGCTCCCCAGATGGGTTGAGTAGTCTCCTTCTCTGGAGGCTTGTCTGGAAGTGTTCCTCTGACCTGAGATAGGTCTTTTCCAACCTGCTTAATTCTGTGACCTGCACTAGGTTATGGTTCTGCTCTGACAGGGGAGTTGGACTTGATCTCTTTGGGTCCCTTCCAACCCCTAACATCCTGTGATCCTGTATCCAAGGTATGCCAGATAAAATGGCCTGTGAGGTCTATGCTGATATCATAATGACTTGATTTGGGCCACTGCTTTACACTTGCCCGTTTCATTTGCACATCTTAGTCTCTGATTCTATACAGCCAAACTTGATAATATGAAAAACAGTAACAGGAAGAACATTTTGCCATGCTAACAGAGTATCAAACACTGTGGATAATCAGTGCAAACCCACTGCTTCATGGAAAGATAATACAGATGGCTCCTCCTTTTCATTACACACATTCAGAGGCACTACAGTAAGACTGAAGACAGATGAGGCTATAGCCATGTCATGATCTAAAGTATCTTTAAAGATGCAGAGGAAGCAGATAAACAAATGTATCATTTTTAGGCTGGTAATTGAGAAGTTGCAGTGTTTTTAACAAAATCCTTAATGCTCTGCATCCATTGAGCTAGTTGACAACGTTAATGCACTGTGAAAAACAGAACATGACAATAAATTCTTTTATAGGTCTGTAGGTCAAAATCATTGTGCAACCTTGCTTCTACTCTGAAAATAAACTGATGAGATTATTTATGATAATCTGTTTTGTAGTACCAAACCCACGAACTGGTAGTGATTTGTGGTATTATTTTCTCAGCTTCAGCAAAGAAGCTATAATAAATCACCTGGACCTAAAAACAGTGACCTGCCCATATTAGGAAGTTACAAGTCATAGAAAAGAGACTCTTAAAAATGGAAACAGACAATATGAAATCCAATTCAACTTTCTTGGAAGAACTTATGCAAATGAATAATCCCTGTTCTGATATGTAGTTCAGCTAGTGCCTGGCATGAATAAATGCTGTATGAACAAAGAAAAATGTGTAGCTTCTCAAACAGTGATTTTATTAATATAATGGGCTATGAATAATGAGGTGAAGTCCTCCCTTCTACCTCCCTCTCCTAAACAGTTTTGAAACAGTTATTTGGTTCTGTCACAGACAATCTAATAAAAGATGCATTTTTCTTCAGGTACTATTAAAGTAACCTGTATAATTTTTTAAAAGCAGTTTGCAACAGACATTTTATTGTTCCAGAATTTTCAGAGATGACAGCTACTGGAAAACCATGTGCATGTTACTCACAAACAGGGGCTGCAGACAAACAGTTTTCTCCAGAAATCCTGACTCCATTCTGTCACTCAGAGGTCTCATTTCTCTGGTATTTAG
This sequence comes from Pogoniulus pusillus, assembly GCF_015220805.1. Lineage (NCBI taxonomy): Eukaryota > Metazoa > Chordata > Aves > Piciformes > Lybiidae > Pogoniulus > Pogoniulus pusillus. The sequence goes on from NC_087275.1 coordinate 28,214,124, forward strand.
CAATCATCACATTTAGCACAACATGTACACCTATGTCCAGATCATAGAATCAACCAGGTTGGAAGAGACCTCCAACATCATCCAGGCCAACCTATTCTCCAGCCCTAGCCAGTCAACTAGACCATGGCACTAAGTGCCTCATCCAGGCTTGGCTTCAACACCTCCAGGGACAGAGACTCCACCACCTCCCTGGGCAGCCCATTCCAATGCCAATCACTCTCTCTGGCAACAACTTCCTCCTAACATCCAGCCTAGACCTCCCCCGGCACAACTTGAGACTGTGTCCTCTTGTTCCGTTGCTGGTTGCCTGGGAGAAGAGACCAACCCCCACCTGGCTACAGCCTCCCTTCAGGTAGTTGTAGACAGCTATGGGGCCACCCCTGAGTCTCCTCAGGATTCACTCCTATTGTATTCAGTTAGTGGTAATTTTACCAATGAAACCTCCCTGGGCAGCATGATTTATTGCCAAGGTGTTCTCATGATTATGAAGAATTCTTAATATTAAATCTTACACCTGAGCTGTGGCTCAACCATATTACTTCTTCAATATATTCAGTGGACAATTAGGCTGATTCCTTTTCCATTTTTTAAGAATCTCATAAGCATACCATCACTGAAGTGAATTAGTTCTTTTAACTGTTTACAGGAGATATAATTTTCTTTACCTTTAACCAGATGTTCAAACATTTTCCTGATCACAGAACCACAGAATTAACCAGGCTGGAAAAGGTCTTCGAGATCATCGAGTGCAACCTATCACCTAACACTTTCTAATTGACTAAACCATGGCACTAAGTGCCTCATTAGTCTCCTTTAAAACATCTCCAGGGACAGGGACTCCACCTCCTCCCTGGGCAGCCCATTTCAATGCCAATCACTCCTTTTGTACCCTTAAATACCTATTTTAAATATAAATATAAATTGGGTAAAAAATAACCACAGCCCAAACCAAAACCATAAGCAAACAAAAAAAACCTACCCCCCCCCTGAAAAAAACCCTACTAGGAATTGAGAGGGATAGCACCCTTTTAAGAATGTAATACAAGATATCCAAATCTCTAGGGCCTATTATATACACTTATTTAGGGGTCTTGTGTCATTTTATGAGCAGTGCATTGAAAGGTCCTTGTGATTGTTTTAATTAATTCAGATAAGTCATAGGATTACAGAATGTTAGGGGTTGAAAGGAACCAAAGAGATCATCCTGTCCAACCCACCTGCCAGAGCAGGACCATATTATCTAACACAGAGCACACAGGAACACATCTAGATGGGCCTTGAAAGACTCCAGAGAAGGAGACTACTCAACCCATCTGGGGAGCCTGTTCCAGTGCTCTGGGACATTTACAGTGAAGAAGTTCCCCCTTGTGTTGAGGTGGAACCCCCTGTGCTGCAACTTACCCCCATTGCTCCTTGTCCTCTCACAGGGAGCAGTGAGCAGAGCCTGTACCCCTACTCCTGACCAGCCCTCAGATATCTATAAACATTTATTAAATCCCCTCTCAGTTTTATCCTCTTCAGACTAAAAAGCCCCAGGTCCCTCAGCCACTCCACATAAGGCAGTGTTCCAGTCCCCTGAACATCCTTGTACTTGTGCATTGGACACTCTCCAGCAGATCCCTGTGCCTCAAACTGGGGAGCCCAAAACTGAATATAGTACTCCAGATGGGGTCTCACCAGGGCAGACTAGAGGGGGAAGAGAACCTGCTTGGATCTGCTGGACACACTCTTAATGCACCCCAGGCCCTCTTGGCCACAAGAACACATTACTGTCCCATGGATAACTTGTTATGCACCAGCACTCCCAAGTCCCTCTCCAAGGGGCTGTTCTCCAGCAGATCACCTCCCATCTTGTACTGGTGTTGTTTATTATTCCTCCCCAGGTGCAGGACTCTGCAGTTGTCCTTGTTGAACCTCACTAGGTTCCTCTGTGCCCAGTTCTGCAGTCTGTCCATTTCCACTGAAACAAGAATTTGGCAAGACTACCATGACGTAGAAAATAAGATGGTCCTAGGAGGAATCTATGCAGAGATGAAAATGTGATATGGGCTTGGGGAAACCTTTGCAGTTTAGTAAGGCCACAAAGATATTCTACAAAGACTAAACCTATTGTCCTGTGTGAAGATGCATTTATTGCCATTAATGCAGCCTTGAAGAAGTGGATGTTAAACAGAAGTATGCTTATGTAAATTAGCTTAGGAAGAAGCATTTTGTATGCAGGGGATGACTTGGAAGAAAGTGTTTTGTATTTCCTGACTGATGCTGTGCCTGGAATTCAGAAAGGAGGATAAAGGATATTATGAGACATGAAACAAATGAATTTTCAAATGCTTCCAATTAAATTATCTGAACAACAACAATTAAAGAGGTAAAATTAACTGTTAGGTACAACTATTGTGTGGCAGACAATTGGTGTTAAGAGTGACTTCATTTATAAAACAATAATTTCTGCTTAAGTGATAAGTGAATGGGTTTGTGTAAATTATGGCCTTGTTTACATCCTATTTATTTATATTCTTAATAGAAAAATCTGGAATGTGAATTCTCCATTTGCTGTTACATAGCTGAAATGTAATGAAACCATCACCACTTTCAGCCTGTATAATGTGGTCTCACTTTTGACAGATTAACAGCATCAACCAAAATCTTAGAAGTCTCCATGGAGCTTTCTGTTCTCCAGGCTGAAGAACCCCAACTCTCTCAGCCTATCCTTTTAGAAGATGTGCTCTAGCCCTCTGATCATCTCTGTAGAGATCCTCTGGCCCTGTACCATCAGGTTCATGTCCTTCCAATGTTGAGGACTCCAGTGCTGGACACAGCACTCCAGGGGAAGTCTCAACAGAGCAGAGAAGAGCAGCAGAATCACCTCTCTCAGCCTGCTGGCCACAATTCTTTTGATGCAGCCCAGAATACACTTTGCCTTTAGGCTGCAAGTGCATATTGCTGGCTCATGTCCAGCTTCTGATCTACCAGTACTCACTTTTTTGCAAGGTTGCTCTCAATCTCATCCTCTCCTAGCATGTATTGACAGTGAAGACTGTGCTGACCCAGATGCAGGACCTTGCACTTCACCTTATTGAACCTCATGATATTAATCTGGGCCCAGTTCTCTAGCCTGTCTATATCTCCCTAGGTAGATGAGGATCACTTATTTCTAAATGACTAAGAGCTACTTAAATGTGAGCTTCAGGAAATAGTGTAAAAATGTCTAACAAACACCACTTTGTAACAGATTGAAAAATATTTACAGGGAATCATAGAATCAACCAGGTTGGAAGAGACCTCCAAGATCATCCAGGCCAAACTAGCACCCAGCCCTATCCAGTCAACTAGACCATGGCACTAAGTGCCTCAGCCAGTCTGTTCTTGAACACCTCTGAGGATGGTGATTCCACCACCTCCCCGGGCAGCCCATTCCAATACCAATCACTTTCTATGAAGAACTTCCTCCTAACATCCAGCCCATACTTCCCCTGGCACAACTTGAGACTGTGTCCCCCACCTGGCTACAGCCTCCCTTTAGGTAGTTGTAGACAGCAATGAGGTCACCCCTGAGCCTCCTCTTCTCTAGGCTAAACACTCCCAGCTCCCTCAGCCTCTCCTCATAAGGTTTGTGTTCCAGGCCCTTCACCAGCTTAGTCACCCTTCTCTGAACATGTTCCAGCACCTCAACATTTCTCTTGAATTGAGGAGCCCAGAACTGGATGCAGTATTGAAGGTGTGGCCTGACCAGTGCTGAGTACAGGGGAAGAATAACCTCCCTCATCCTACTGGCCACACTGTTCCTGATCCAGACCAGGATGCCATTGGCCTTCTTGACCACCTGGGCACACTGCTGGCTCATATTCAGTCTCTGTCAACCAGTAGCCCCAGGCCCCTTTCTTCCTGGCTGCTCTCCAGCCACTCTGTCCTTTGTTGTGGCCAAAGTGCAGAACTCTGCACTTGGCCTTGTGAAGTCTTATCCCATTAAGTACCCCTTAATCACTCTTTAATTACAATATATTGAAAGGATGGTGTGTAGTACTTAGTTTCCACAGTACACTGTAAAACTAACATTTACCAAATAAAAACCTAAATGGAAACAGCTTTATTATTTTGAGAATTGTGCACTATGTCTCTACACATTATAGTTTTTTTTGGTGCCCACTTGATAATACATGCATATGGCAAAATAATAAGCAATACCAACCTAAAAGGCAGCACATAATACTTTAAACCACTTTCACTCCTTTCTTTCTAAACAGACTATTTTAATGTAGCATCTAAATCTTCCTTCATCTCATCTAAAACCCTCAGGCTAATCCAGCAGACAGTTGTTTTGAAGCTGATGTTATATTCTGCTCTGAGTCTCGAGTAGTCTGTTTTATTGCAAAGGAAGAAGAGGAGAGATTTATCAAATGAGATATTTTGCAGTGGCACTGATGGTTGCCCAGTGAAGCACTGCTCTAAGGGCACGACTGTTGTAGCTCATACATATAACATCAGCTCCCCAAAAATCAATTAGTTTTCTGAATGCATAAATACAACTAGTGGCTATGAAAACAATATTGTTTGTTTCTTTTTAATCCACATATGAGAAAAAAGCAAAACATCTGACTTTTTAAAGAAAACCTCAGAAATTAAACTAGTACACAGTACTCTGGTAAAGAGATATTCCTTATTTCCTTCCAACTCCTAACCCCAGGAGCCCCATCTTTGCTTTTTATCACATTTCTACTCAGAGCAGCAGTGACTGTCCACAGCACACTGTCAGAAGAAGAGACTGCTTAGTGACTTCAGCATTTTAAACTATTTTTCTCTAAAATCATTGTAATACTCGTGCTGAACATAGGGTCCATGCACTCTAGCATTCAGTTGAAAATATTAACAGAAACAGATTAAGCAGTAAGAATATGTAGGAAAGCAACATTTCAACACAGTAAAACTTCCCCACAATCTACTTAAAAACTATATTTGAGGCACAGTTTCCTGGATTTTTAAACTTCAAGTTTTAAAATGCAACGACTTGCATGGGCTTAGTCACTCAGTGTCCCTGTTATAACTACCTGTGATTCTGTGACTATATTTACCACTAAACATCATTAAAATATAATTTATTTAATAGAAATTAAATAATATTAATTTTTCATTTGGGGAATAGTCTGGACTGGATTTTTAACTCTTTTAATCTTGACTACATATGACAAATAATTTATGCCAAAATGTAAATGCAACTCGATCTTATTGTAAGCTGCATTGTCATGGCAGTAACTGCTTGTAACAAGTTCCAGATTGAATCTACTCAGCAAGTGATTGATTCTGACATTTCAAGAATCAAAATATGTTAGCAGCATACTCCCAAATTATTCTTGCTTCAGTTTCTGAAGATTTTTGCAGCCAGCTACAACTCAGTCTGAATTGCTTGACAAGCACTGTGCACTAGTACCTAGGAAAATCATAAATGCAGTGAAAATTGTATTTCACAAACCAAACAGTGGTTCTGATAATGATTAAATGTTTATACTGAAAGTTAGCTTCACCTATTTAACTATAAATATTCTCCTTGACTTATTAAAAACTACATATTTTGTTCTGCAAAGGAAAATTCAAGTGTACATTTAAAGACTTCAATTATGGCACAAACTAACATTCAAACTTTGTGCACTTGGACCAGCCTTTTTTGCAGTTTCCTGATTGAATTAAAGCACTCAGCCAAGAGCAGATGTGTAATGCTGCAATGGCAGTGGGGGCAGGGGAGCTAAGAAGTAACATTATTTAGTGGGTTTTCTCGTTCATAGTCTAAAGAATAAAGCCTTTCAGTGAATGCAGTACTCATGACTCCCACAGAATTTTCAAGGCTAATTATTTAACAAATGATTTAATAAGCGATTCACACTTCAAGCTGCACAATACACTCATAACTCAAGGACAGAAGAAACTAAATATTCTCTAAGTTTGAAAAAAATTCTGAGTAACATCACAGTTTTTAGCTGATTATAGGAAAATGTGGGTTTGTGTGTACATTTAGGAATTCATATCTAGGGAAATGCAGCAGCAGTCCTCATTTTAAAATCACAAAAAAAACCAACATGTGTTACACATCTCATTTTTGAGACAATAGCTTAGCAAAGCACTGTTCAGAAATTGGTCTAGAAAAAAATATAATAGACTCCTAGCCTTAAGGATGAGCATTTGAGACTAACTTTGAAGGTAACAGAGACTCCATACAAGGTTAAAATAGTTTATCCACCAGCAGCTGTTATCTGTTTGATGGGATGCTTATACTTCAAATAAGACTGCTAGAGAGAGTGAGAGAATACACAAAGCTTTAGTGCATTTGAAGACTGCAAACCAAATGAAATCTAGCTGGGTTCATGCTCTCTTTGGGAGATGTGTTTTTTAAAGGGACTTGGATATAACTCATAAGATCCTGAAAACCAACAAATACCCACTGTATGCCACCACTGGATAATGAACTATTCAATAACATGATGCTGTAAAAGACTGCTTCATCTTGAGCTGGCAGGGTGTTTTGGTGCTGCCCTGTCCGTGTGCAGTTAAGAGAAGCAGGGATATCCCAGCAAATGCTCACACAGAAACCACAGTGTGTCAATCTCTAGTAGGCTTCCCAAGCAGAACTCTATTTCCACATTTCAGGTGAAGGCAAAAAAAAAAAAAAAGAGAGAATTACAAAGAATCTTTAAAAGCAAAAGATGCAGGCTTGCTTTTGAGCAAAACACACAGACAAAAAAAAAAGCAAACAAACAAAACCCCCAACAAACAAAGAAAACCTCAAAACCAAACAACACAAGAGCTGAACCACGCCTATCACAACTCAACCAGAGCCTTCAACAGTGCAAGTTCATGTTGTTACCCAGGCAGTTCACTGACTTGGGAAATTTTTATTGTTTATATACTATGAGGAGGTTGATTTGGGTCAAACTTTTAAATAAGTGATTGATTTGTAAGTTTACTGTGTAGAAGAAAAGAGTGTCCTATAATTTGCTAGCTGTGATACCTAGCTAAAGATGATACAGCATCAGGTAATTATCCTATTTGTATAAATAGATACATAAGTTTCACCATTTAAGGAGGAATGAGACATCCCCATTCCAGAATTGCAAATCTCTTGTGTTTGCTGTAGGAAGTGTAAGTTCAAGTCCCTGATGTAGATTTGTCATATTCCTTTTAGCTGAACTTCTTTTCAGGAACTCTTGGCCTGGCCCTAGGCTTCCCTAGCATGGCTAACTTCCAGCAAGTACTATAAACAGAAATTAAACATTTTTATCTTTCCCCAGGTTTAATTTTCTAATCCTCTCCTGATGCATTTCTAAGACCTTGGATGCATAGACCCAGTCCTGGACTTTCTCTATTCTTTCTTCTGTCTAATCTGCTTTGAAAAGAATGGAAAGGCAGTGGGCAGCAATACTTGCATTACCTGTCCATATTCTTGCTTTCATGAGAAAGCTTTTCTGGCTCCTATTAACCTTTCCTCTCACAGCCTGGGGATTAAGCACTCAGTCCCTTTTAATCTGAAAGATATTGCTTCTACTCTGAAAAAGGAAAATGTTTCAACCTTATTATTTTTATTGTTTTGGTGGGTTTTATTTTCTTTTATATTTGCTAACAGCAAAATCAATAGAAATCAGTTGAGTAAAAGGTCATAAACTAGCTGAATTTAAACTAATTTGTACATACCATCTTTATCTTTTGGAGATGTAAAGCTTATAATAAAACAGCAAGGCTGGTAAAATGCTGAGATTACAAAAGTGCTTATGTTAAGAATTTACACAGAATTCATTTTGCCATCACCTCTTACAAGCCCTGCTGATTGACTGGTCTTTTTGTCTAACTTTCACATCAGGGGAAAAAAAATAATCTCAGTAATCATATGTTTGAAGAGGTGCTTTCCAGAATAAATGTACTCTGTTGAACTAAGAACCTGCTGAAAGATCAGTGGATGACAGTGGAGGAGAAGAAGATTCAGCAAACTTGACTCAATGTGTTTGCTTAGTCAGAATGCCATGGCGTTTTTAGAAAGCTGACTGGAAAATAAGGCAGGAAGTGCACACTAATCTCAACATATCTGTAATGTGAAGATGGTTACATATTTAGTATACCAAGTAGATCTCCTATAAGTTACCCAAATATGTTCTTTCTACTTGAACTTTTCAAGACTATGCCTATGTAGGAAGTTATTTTAGACTGGATTGCACTACAGCCAGATCAAGTCAGTGCACTGACTTCAGCAAATTGCACTGCAGAAAGATGTTGCTCACTAGTAAGCTACTAATGTTCATCCTTCTAATAATACATGAGATAATGACATTTATTAAAGTGAATTATTGCTATTATAACATCTATTTATTTATTAGGTTCAAAGAGAAAGCAGTTGAAACAGGCTAATAGCTGGGTACTTGCCATGTTCCTCACAGCTACACAAAATCAAGGACACGTACTCAGCTCAAGGAGTGGTTAAGCTATTGTGTTACAGCTGTGTGCATGCTGCTACCTACTGCACACATGATCACAACAGGTGACATTATAATTGGCAGTCACATCAATCAGAAACTCTCCTTTCCTTTTTGCCAGTTATCATCCACCAAATTTGTTTCCTCTCTGCTTTTGCCCATTTCACTATAACCTCTGACCCATATTCACTGCATGCTTCTTCATCCTCTGTATGAGTTTCAGTTATCCTACTCACACTAAGAACCTTATCATAGGAGATGTTAACAGCAGTGTTGTGGTTACTGCAAGCGCTCTCAGATCTCTTCAGATAAGCACTTCTAGTTTTGTGATTTCTCTTGGCCTGTAAAGGTTAGCACATGGTGCTGTGGTTTAGTTAATGAGAAGGTATTAGGGTGGATTCCACCATTTCAAAAGTCTTTTCCACTCTGGTTAATTCTGTGACAAAAACAAGTACTACTTCATTACAAAACAAGACAGAGCTTCAGCCACACTGACATAAAAGAGTGTCAATGACATTTGAGTTCTATTCAAGTTACCTTGTCAGGGTTTCTCAGACAATTCCTCCATGCTCAGTCAAGGCTTCTCTAAACATTTCACACATCTTATTCCTGTCAATTTTACAGTTTTACAAGTGAGCAGAAAGAAGCAGCTCAGCCTAAGTAAGGATACTCAGCCAGCACCCATGAGTGAAATGATACTGTGAAATCAGAGTAAGCATTGTATATGAACCCTAGCTAACCGGGGGGCCACCAGGCCCCCCGGCCTTTAGATCACCTCCACCATTCACCCAGTGCACACCACAAGGACTCACCAGTGATGATGGGAGAAGGATCCCTCTGCCCAGTTGGGCACAGCTTGGAGTTTCTGCTTCTCCCGAGGCCAGTTAAATAGGGGAGTGAGCAGAGAGGGCAAAGTGGTCACACCTGGGGTGGGAGGAGACTCTGACAGAACCCAGGTGCTCTGGGTTTGGGGTGAAAGGGGGAAAATGAAGTGTGGGGTGTGAAAGGAGCAGATATGGTGTAAAAGGAGAGATGGTGCTGTAAGGAGGGAAATGGAGTGGAAAAGGATGGAGATTAAAAGAGGAAGATGGGGGAAAAGGAAAGAGTTGGAAAGGAGGAAGATGGGTGGGAAAGAGTAAGATAAAGAGAAAAGGATGGAAGTGGAAAGGAAAGGAGAAAGTTGGGGAAAAACATGAGATGGAGGAGAAGGGAGATTTTCAAAAAAGTAATTCAAATGTAACCTGGGCTGTAGTGTTTGCATTAAACCCACCCTGTCCATGACCAGCCCTGTGTCATTTCTGATTGGAGTAGTAACCACTTTCACCAGCTCACTGTGTTTGCTGTAGGAGAGCAAGTCACACCTGCCTAATAAGAAAAAATGAGGAAATAAAGAAGAAAACTAAGAAATAAAAAAGAGAAATAAAAAGAAATACACATTATAAATGTACAAAGCGTGAGGTCTCTCAGCAAGTTCTGCATGGGCCAGCAATGTGCCCTTGTGGCCAAGAGGGCCAGTGGCATTCTGGGGTGCATCAAGAAAAGTGTGGCCAGCAAGTCTAGGATGCTTCTTCCACTCTGCTCTGCTCTGCTCTGCTGCACCTGCAATACTATGTCCAGTTTTGGGCTCCCCAGTTTGAGAGAGACAGGGATCTGTTGGAGACAGTCCAATAGAGAGCCACAAGGACAATTAGGATTCTCAAGCATCTTCCCTATGAAGAGAGACTGAGAGCCCTGGGGCTGTTTAATCTGGAGAAGAGAAGGCTGAGAGGGGATCTCATCAATGTGTACAAATATCTGAGGGGTGGGTGCCAAGGGGATGGAGCCAATCTCTTTTCAGTGGTGTACAGTAATAAGACAAGGAGAAATGGCCACGAACTGGAACACAGAATGTTTCACCTCAACATGAGGAGAAACTTCTTTAGAGTGAGGGTGACAGAGCACTGGAACTGCTGCCCAGAGAGGTTGTGGAGTCTCCTGAGAAGGTTTAACAATTTCTTTGCAGACCCTCCTCACATCAGAGGCTGCCATTTCGATCAATTACATGCCAATGACCTTTCCTGACAACAAAATACACTGTCTACATTTTCTATTGCAGCTTTTCACGCCAAACATCAAGTCCTGCCTTTACTTTGTTTCTTTTTCAGTCTCCTCAGCTGAGGTTTTTTTTTTTTGGGTTGGTTGGTTTGGTGGTTTTCTTTTACCTTTATATTGCTTTTATCTCCTGGTTTCCCCTGGATGCAAGCCTGTGCGGGTCCTTGCCTTAATCTTTCAGATTATAGCTGTGGTATTCTAGTGTTAATTCTGCTCAGAATAACTGTGCAGGTTATAAGAAAATAAGCAAATTAGCATTTCTGTTTGAAGTTGCATTTGTTACCTTCTTGGACAAATGAAGAATAATAATTTTCCTTTATCAGACCTCCTCTTATAACTGCACCTTCCATGCCTCACTAAGCTACATACCCAAATGATCTTTCTTTACAGCAGAATTTTTCCACAAGTAACTCTGTATTTCAGACTCCTTGGTTCTTGCACAGTACAGACATTTTCACTGGTGCAGACAAGTATTTTGGAATGCCACGTTGCTACCTTCATTTTTATCATGAGAGCTATCATAGAGCTTGTTATATCCTTGTAAAGGGTTAACATTCTTGGGGGAGTGATCTTGACCCTGACCTCAGGTGGTCCTGACCCCTCCCCAGGTGTGTGTCCAAACACTACCAGGTGTGGTTAGCCCACTCCCACTTCCTGTCTAGCCCCTGCATAAACAGCAGGGGAAGTGCCTGTTTCTTTCTTTCTCTTGTTCTCTCTCCCTGCTTATCAGCATCACCTACCTCTTCCTGGCACTCTTTGTTTTACCATGTGGCCATAACCCACGAGGTGAACAAACCTATTGCCATCAAATTTGGTTGTATACCTGGCTGAGGCACTTAGTGCCATGGTCTAGTTGACTGGATAGGGCTGGGTGCTAGGTTGGACTGGATGATCTTGGAGGTCTCTTCCAACCTGGTTGATTCTATGATTTTGTACCTTGTCTTTTTCTTCCCTTTACCTTTTGTAACTTCCCTACCTGAAACATCTTTTATTTACTGTTAAAATTTTCTTCTTTTAACTTCCAAATCAAAGTGAGATTATTTATTTGGGTGTGCTTACCTTTCCTCTATGCATCTAATTCCTTTTCTTTGGGAAAGAAGGGGGAAGAGGGAAAGGCATCCTATAAATTGTTATTGGTTCTATTAACTACATTTGAGTCTCTGGGAAATTTAAATTAGAACTGAGATAATTCTCTTCTAGAACATTCTTTCTTTACCAATTTTCAGTGACTGACCTCTCAAGCTGACAAGCTTGCCAATTTTTTTCCTTCTCATTGTTCCCTGGCAAAGTTACTTGAGTTGATAATTATCTTGGTCTGTTCATTTTGAATCAGTCTACTTCAGCATGAGTAAACATTCTGTAATGCCAGTTATTATATTCCTACATAAAACTTCTTTAATTAAGTAAAATGGAAATTGGCCTTTTCAGCCTCTAGAGGACATTCAGCACTCCAGGTGACTTAGTCTGCTTTTTTCACTCAAAAATTGATGGTACCAGCTGACCACTGCTCTCTGATCATATATGAATAAGCAAACAAACAAGCTCTCTTTGGGAAGATATACATGTACAATAAATAAGAATGCTGGATAAATCTGAAATGAAAACATGCACACTTAAGGCATAATGAGTTATAGCTATTAATTTGTCTTTAGAAAGTATTTCTAGTTCCTTCCCATGTGACCACTGAGCTTCTCTGGATTTTCTCAGGTAGTCTGCTTGTTCTCCTTATTTATTTGTGTCTGCATCACTATTGGTCAGTGATAAGAAAATAAAAGAGACTTTTGTACACCTGTCAAGGGCACAAGTAGCACTTAAAAAGCATGGGTACTAAAATGTTCTTCAGTGCAGCTGTGCTGGTCAACCTAGGACAACTTTTTCATAGAAATTTCAGGTTTTTAAATATTTTTTTCCAATCTTTTCCTCTGTCAGTCTCCTTTTTGCAGTCTCCTTTGCTGGAGACTTTCCAGACCCATCTGGATGTGTTCCTGTGTGACCTGTGCCAGATTCTATGGCCCTGCTCTGGCAAGGGGGTTGGACTTAATGATCTATGGAGGTCCATTCCAACCCCAAACATCCTGTGATCTCCCTTCATTTCTAATTGCTTTTCTTCTTGTTTCCATTTATCTGACAGACACTGACTGACTTTTTTATCTGTTCAAAACTTATCCAAAGATGGCTGAGCCTTTTTTTTTCCCTGTGATGCAGACTTATGCATAATAAGACAAAACTTGATGCCTTCCAGCCTGTTCCTGTAATGCTCTCTTTTCATTTACTCTCATAAACTGTCTTGGTAATGAATTGTTTCTCTTTCAATTTACACAACAATAAAATAGCAAGTGTTTGGGGTTTTTATTGGTGACTATGGGCAGAATGTTGATCCAAAGGCTTCTATGACAGTTTTTGATAGAATTTCAATGAGAAATAGATCTTGGATAAGCCTTTTCTTTGTACAAGCATTCTATTTGCCAAAACAATTAATTTTATAGGGGAATAGTAATTTCATGGGATAAACGCCCCAAATAAAAAGGAGTAGGATTTTCAGGCAGCATTCCAAGCACATTATCACTCACTATATGACTTTACCAAAGCTCTGAAAGTCACCCAAAGTACCTTGAGGTACTCTCTGCTCTGCCTGTGCTTAACAAGCACCAAATACTCATATAGTACCTAAAAGAAAAATGAAGATATCAAGTTGCCACATGGCACTTCCTTTTCTAGTCCGTTTCATCACTTCCTCCAGTATGTAGGAAAATTTCACAGAAGGTTAATAATGTCTCCATTAAAACATCATCTATCTGGCAGAATTTCTTGCAGCCTGGAATATATCTTTCAATAATCTTAGAACAGAATTTCTATTTCAATCAAAATGTCCAGAGAAGTGCAGTAAGGTTCATGAAGGGGCTGGAGTACATGGCCTACACGGAGCATTAAAAGTAGCTGGGGTTGTTCAATCTGGAGAAGAGGAGGTTGAGAGGAGACTGTATGGTTCTTCTCAACTACCTGAAGGGGGATTGGAGCAAGGAGGGGGCAGCCTCTTCTCCTTGATGGCAAGTGACAGGAAATGGTTTCAAGCTGTGCCAGGGGAGGTTTAGGCTGTAGGTTAGGAAATATTTCTTCCCTGAAAGCATTGTCAAACACTGGAACGGTCTGCTCAGGACAGTGGTGGAGTCACTGTCCCTGGAGGTGTTTAAGCAGTATGTGGACCTGGCATTTAGGGACATGGTTTGGTGTTGAGCTTCACTGAGGGTTGGATTGGATGATCTTTGAGGTCTCTTCCACCCAGATGTATTTCTGTGAGCATCAGGATGCAGAGATGCAAATACTAAGAAAATCTCTTTCATGAATGAAGTATTTTTGTATGATGAATTGATGAACAGAGTTCAGCCAAATCTTAACAGTATTAACATTCATTAACTGAGCTTTGTTAAAAATTCATCTACTTTGCCAACTCATACAAGACATTGCATTAAGTAAAATCTCATATAAATATAAATATTATATGGAATATATCCTCAAATATATACCTCATAGAATACATGCCTGAATTCGTTCCAAAGTTAAAATCTTTCAGCATCTGCTCACATAAAGACAAATATTTGCCTGATGATTACTGTCACAATGCATTTTACAAACCACCACTAGAGGAGCCTCACTGGCATGCAAAGAGAGAAAACATTTTCCTTTAGTCATCTATGATTCTCTGATTAACTAATGAAAGGTCAGATGAAGCACATGTCCAAGCTTTTGTCTGTGTGCTACTGAAGAATATGGGATATGTTCCTCTATTTATTACAGTGGGTGCCTTATAATTAATTTCTTTTAAAGGTTTATTCCTTCTTCATGTTAAAAACAGCATTTCTTTTAAAAAAAAGAAAACCCAAAACACATGATACCATATTTTATTATTTAAGGGGTTTTCATTCTGAGAATGTGGTAATAAATTCATCAGTGCCTTCCTATCATCTTTAAGCAGAAGGATTATAGCAAAGATTTTTTTTTTCCTGGGCCTTATCTGCAGTCTCCCAGGGAGAAGACTATGGCAGATCTAATTATATTCACCACAAACTCAGAGGAAAGTGATTCAGAGGTGAAATTTTCATTAAAACAATTTGAAATTGTCATTAATTACTCCTATCTCCATGTGCTAATTCATATAGAGATGCTGAACTGTACAATGAGGCGTTTCTGAAAGATGTATCAACTGTATTTGAGTGTTAATGAGCTTTCTGAGCACTTCTCATGAGAAGTCATGCGCTCAGAAATTTGAGAAATAGACCCATTCAGGGAGTGAACCTTCAAATCACATTCCAAACGTGACATTTTCCTTCATGATCTATCTGAGTTAGCCATTAGCCAAGGTAAGCGGAAGCAATGTGACAGCGAATTTCATCAGCGACGTACATAAAGGTCATTAGCTTGTTAATGTTATCCACAGCACTTGTTCAGCACAGGATGGGATCACATGCCACAAGAAGGCTCTTTAAATGAAATAATAAATGAAATTATCTATGATCATGGAGTAAATCCTCCTGGAGGCACTACTGAGACAGAAGAACAGTGAAGAGGTGCTTGGGTACAATCAGCATGGCCATATCAAGGGCAAATCCTGCCTGACAAACCTGGTGGCCTTCTATGAACAGGTCACAGCATTAATAGATGAGGGGTGAGCTACTGATGTCATTTACCTGGACTGAGCAAGGCCTTTAACACTGCCCTGCACCACATCCTGGTCTCGAAGCTGGTGAAACATGGGTTTGATGGATGGACCATGAGATGGATAAAGAACTAGCTTGATGGCTACACCCAAAGAGTGTCTGTCAACGGGTCCATGTTCAAGTGGAGGCCAGTGATAAGTGAAGTCCCTCAGGGATCAGTCCTGGGACCAATCTTTTTCAACATCTTTGTCAGTGACATGGACAGAGGCATTGAGTGCACCCTCAGCAAGTTTGCTGATGACAACAAGCTGTGTGGTGCAGCAGACATGCTGCAGGGAAGGGATGCCATCCAGAGGGACATGGACAGGCTGCAGAGGTGGGCACAAGCCAACCTCATGAGGTTCAACAAGACCAAGTGCAAGGTTCTGCAGCTGGGTCGAGGCAATGCCAAGCACAAATACAGGCTGGGTAATGAGTGGCTGGAGAGCAGCCCTGAGGAGAGAGATTTGGGGGTGCTGCTGGAGGAGAAGCTCAACATGAGCCAGCAGTGTGCACTTGCAGCCCAGAAAGCCAACCAGATCCTGGGCTGCATCAGGAGATGTGCGGCCAGCAGGTCCAGGGAGGTGATTCTCCCCCTCTATTCCACTCTGATGAGACTCCACCTGGAGTAATGCATCCAGTTCTGGAGCCCCCATTACAGGAAAGGTCTGGAGGTGCTGGAGCATGTCCAGAGAAGAGCCACAAGGATGCTCAGAGGGCTGGAGCAGCTTTGCTATGAGGACAGACTGAAAGAGTTGGGACTGTTCAGTCTGGAGAAGAGGAGGCTCTGAGGTGACTTTCTTGTGGGTTTTCAGTATCTGAAGTGGGCCTACAAAAAAGCTGGGGAGAGGCTTTTCAGGATATCAGGGAGTGACAGGACTAGGGGGAATGGAGTAAAGCTGGAGGTGGGGAGATTCGGACTTGGATGAGAGGACGAAGTTCTTCAGCATGAGAGTGGTGAGAGGCTGGAATGGGTTGCCCAGGCTGCATGGGGCTGTGGGCAGCCTGCTCTAGGGTAGGGTGTCCCTGCCTATGACAGGGGGTTTGGAACTGGATGATCCTTGTGGTGCCTTCCAACCCTGACTGATTCTATGATTCTATGAAATTACACAGAACAATAAAGCAGCTTTTGTGGAGCACCTACAAGCATGTGTTTAGTAGTAGAAAAGAGCCAATAATTGTCTCTCAACTTGAAGTTAAAAATATGTTAGCCTTTTCTTCATGATGATCTTGAACTATATTTAGTGACATCTAATATTGCATGACAATGATACAAATGGTTTTATCACATTTGGAGTTCAGGTTTAATAGTTATTTCTCAGTGACATGAAGAGGGCACAAGAAACTTTATCATCTCTCTTCAAATCAAGTAATGCCATCAGCCTGGCTGATATTGTAAAATCTCCTCCAGGCATTTTCTTTTTAGTACCATAAATGAGACAGTGTTCAGCTCTCTTGCATACTTATGCTGTCATAAAAGGAATGTTTATAAATATTGCTGAAATAAAGTGATGCTAAAATGTTTACTTTTAACCTTAAGAAAAATGAAAAGCAATGCTTCTACTTCTATATTTTCACTGGGATTAAAGATGCTTATAAAACACAGCAGAGCTGCAAATATTTGTTCAAAGCAGCACTAAAGAGGCCTGATGCCCTTAGCTGTAGTCTATGATCAAAATCACAAAAGAGAGTAGGTGAGCAAAAGGCAGGGAAATATTTTTTAGACTGGATGTGAGGAGGAAGTTGTTGAGCATGAGAGTGGTGAGAGGCTGGAATGGGTTGCCCAGGGAGGTGGTTGAGGCCCCATCCCTGGAGGTGTTTAAAGCCAGGCTGGATGGGGGTTGTGGCCAGCCTGCTCTGGCAGGGGGGTTGGAACTAGCTGATCCTTGTGGTCCCTTCCAACCCTGACTGATTCTCTGATTCTCTGATTCTTTGCTTGTGAGCATTGGATCTATTCACTGCTATCTGTCTCTTCCACTAACCCCGGCTAACATTTCCAGATAACAAAGTAAGCTTTTGCTGGTTGTTGTGTTTTCTGGGAGAGCTAGAGGGTGGCTCTGAGCCCCTTCTGGGCAGTTTCTTTGTCCAGGAGGGAATCTGGATTTCTGTGTTATTTTCTAAATGGTATATAATTGTAAATACTTGTAAATATATTGTGTATATATGCTTGTGGTTTTACCTCTGCTCTAGATAGAGCTTCATTTTACTTCCAGGCCTCTGAGCTGGTCTAGTAAATTTCCAATAGCAGAGTGGAAGTGCTTTAACCCCCCACAGTTGTGCACCTCAATATCTTTGGGGATCTGAGTCACGGTAAACAGTATAACAAAGTGAAGTGAATGAGATTCACAACATCAGTCAGAGACAGCTATTTCAGATGATTTTTTCTTTTTTTTAACCTAACAACAAACTACTGTGGACTGTAATAAATGTGGTTATTTTTTTCCCACTAAGATCAGTATTTTTACGTTAGGAATTCTGCTGTGAGCAGTTATGCACAAGCTCAAGCCCAAACACTTGTTTTCCATGAGTGATTTATATCTTTGGTAGGTAACACACAGGCAATTTTCAGAACAGACCTTCAGTCTCAGGCTATGTAGTAAATTTTCTCTGTATTCCTCTGTGTTGGAAGTATATAGTTTCAATCTTGTTTAAAAAGATGAATCACTTTTCCCCACCAAACTCTCCTACACTTACTCCTCCAAATCAGTAGTTGGTAGGTGTGTGCTCTGGTGTTTTGATTTAATTTTATGTCCTAGTAAAAATGTACTTTGTCTGAAAAAAGTTCTGTACAGGTACAGAAGCATCTTAGATTTCTACAGGGTTGCTAAGGTTGTGCCTTTAAGTATCAGTTTCATCAGCATAGATTTAAAAGGCTTTGACACAGCCTTTACGACACAGAGATGATGCCACACATTGTTTGCAGTTTTCAACAAAGCTGCTATAACCGTGGCACAGCTGAGGTATATCTCACATCACTGGATGTAACTGAAATGTGCCCTGCTTTCTACTGCTGGAGTGCTGAGATATCAGCTATTCGACTTGCCACTCTCTTTGTAATACTTGGGAAAGCAGTGAATCTGAAAGTTATTAAGCTATGTCTCATAAACAGCTGATAAGCTGTTTTACAGATGTTATTTAACAATGGATTGGAGTAAGAACAGTCAATTGTGATAATAAATATGCATATCCAGAGAGAAAGTAGAAGGGAAAGGGAGGAAAGGAAGGAAAAATAACTGTGTTTTCTACTAAAATACAGCATTCTCTCAAACAAAATGAAGCAATTAACAACAGTTCAGAGAACTGCACAATACTGGAAGTGAATACTATAGCAAATTAAAAGTGTAGGAGATAATTGCATTCAGCAGACTGTAATAACCGCCCCTGGAATCTGTCCAGAACACGAGCATCAACCCAGGAGCTCAGCTAGTCTCCAAAGCTATCTCCAAAGGGCAAGTTCCTGGGGAGACTGCACTGAATGCTGGCTTTCAGATATGCAGATACTTTCTCATGAACCCATATTAGGCTCATGATAGGCTGGCCAGTGAAGGCTGTCACAAGAGGAGTGCAGCATAAAGAGACAGCCAGCTCCTATCAAGCACTAATAGGACCTTGTATCCTTATTGTTCTGTCATATGTCTTCTGTACACCAGCTGACTAGCTGTCTCAATTAAAGGTATTTCAGTTAATAGACATTTCAGCTGGTTCATAATTTCAATGAAGTTACAAAAAGCCATCAGTGACATAACTTTCTCCTCTTCTGACTGCTATCACCAAAATTCAGGAAGCTGTTAGACTGATAACCAAGCTTAACAGGATATTTTTTTGAATGCAGCTGTCAGACATTTATTTTTTTATAACATTTACATCTTTTTTCTCATGTGTATGGCTACCTAATAACTGTAAAAAACAACCAAGTGAAAAAGAACATAAAAGTTCAGGTGTAACCTAAAGTCCAAATTCTACTGCTTTTCTACCTGCTTGCACCTGATCTCAGCAACCTCATTACATCAATGAAAAGGACGAGGACAAGGCAAGAACCATGCCACAGTGTAGCGTTCAACAAATGTGGGATTCTTGGATTGACACTTCCTATCCAAAGCTACTCATTTTGCCATTGTTTGTTTGTTAATATGTTCTCAAAGATTTACAGGTTAGCTGAAACTATGAGACATCTCTGGACATTGCCTGGTCCAAGCTTCTGCTCAGAGTAGGGTCAGTGACATCAGGTTGTTTAGGCCTGTGTCCAGCTAAGCTTTGAATATCTCCAAGGATGGGGACTCCACAGCACCTTTGACCAACCTGCACCTATATGTGGCCACTTACATAATGAAGAATTTTTTTCCTATGTTTAAGTGGAATTTTCTGTGTTTCAGTTTGAGTCAGTTGCCTCTTGTCCTGTCACTGAGAAGAGTGGCTCTGTTATCTTTACAACTTCAGTCAGGTACATATGCATACAGATAAATGCCCCTGAGGCTTCTCTTCTGCAGGCTGAGCAGTCCTAACTCTATCAGTCTCTCCTCATAAATGAGGTGTTCTAGATGATTAACCTTTGCAGCCCTGCACTAAGCTTCCTGCAGTCAAGTTGATGTTTCCTCTATACTGGTGAGCCCTACCACGGGCTTTATTTTCAACGAGAAGGCAGCTGCTCTGTCACAGCCATCTGAGAAGCAGCTACAACTGAATGCCATGGTCTGAAAAAGCAGCGAAACACCTAAAATACCACTGTTGAAATTCATTGTTGCTACCAGTAGTATTTTACTATGGAGATTTATAAATAAATACATGAATGTATTTTGTACATAACTAAGCTTTTTAGCTAAGTTTCTGCTTTTGATATCCACAATTACTTATTTTACTGTGTGAATCTCCCTTAATTTTGTAGCTTTCTTTTGTGTTGCTCCTTAGTAGAAAAGGTGCTTTTGCTTCTACTGATTACCTACATGCCATTTTATAGGTAATAAGTTATTAAAACTTCTCTGATGATTTTTTTTCCATGTAAAAATAATATAAAAGGGTATTCGGTCTCAAGTTATATTAAACTGTGACAGTTTTATGAGTTTCCCCCCAATTTGTTGCTGAGCTAAAAGAATATTTGTAATGAACAATGAATGAGTTTGTCACTGCAAAAATATATTGATTATACCTTGCCTGAGAGTTTATTAATGTGTTTGTGACTTGCATTTACTATTTAATAAGCAAAAATCATAAAAAACTCATGCATATTTTTCTCATCTAAGACTCAATGCTTAGTTTGTCTTTAGTCTTAGAAAGAGGTAAGAAAGATGCAGAAAAAAGGGAGGCGGTGAGGAGGTCTTGGGAGGGAGAAAGCCCCACAAAGAAAAAGAAACAAAGAGTTTGAAAACTGCTATAAGGAATTTTGTTGCTAAACACAACTGTAAAATTTATGGAGAATTTATTTATGGCAGTAAAAAAATTATATATATATATATTTCACGTAGCAAATTCAAGCAGTACTACTGAAAACTTTACATAGGGTTTCAAGGTGTCATGGAAACAGTTTAAATATATATGGAATAGAATAGAATAGAATAGAATAGAATAGAATAGAATAGAATAGAATAGAACAGAACAGAATAGAATAAAATAGAATCAACCAGGTCGGAAGAGATCTCCAAGATCATCCACTCCAACCTAGCACACAGCCCTATCCAATCAACCAGACCATGGCACTAAGTGCCTCATCCAGGCTTTGCTTGAACACCTCCAGGGACGGTAACTCCACCACCTCCCTGGGCAGCCCATTCCAATGCCAATCACTCTCTCTGCCAACAACTTCCTCCTAACATCCAGCCTAGGTCTCCACTGCCACAACTTGAGACTGTGTCCCCTTGTTCTGTTGCTGGTTGCCTGGCAGAAGAGACCAACCCCCACCTGGCTACAGCCTCCCTTCAGGTAGTTGTAGACAGCAATGAGGTTTGCCCTGAGCCTCCTCTTCTCCAGGCTGTACACCCCCAGCTCCCTCAGCCTCTCCTCATAGGGTTTGTGTTCCAGGCCCCTCACCAGCTTTGTCGCCCTTCTGTGGACACGTTCCAGCACCTCAACATCTCTCTTGAGTTGAGGTGCCCAGAACTGGACACAGTACTCAAGGTTTGGCCTGACCAGTACTGAGTACAGGGGAAGAAATCAGAGAGCTGTGGGTGGATTTCACTTCTGCTGTGTTTTATGACTGTCTAGGAAGTATTGCTAATACTTATCAAGTCATCCTACCAATTACAGACCCTTACAGGAGACTGCATGCCCTCAGTGAGAGCAGGAACAGCATCAGTGTCTCTTGTCCATTGGTAAGGAGTCACAGTACCTATCTAAAAATGCCAATATAATTCAAATTCTTAAGCATATATCACAATGGATCTGTACAATGTTACTGTATAATCCACTGGATTCACTGTTACCTTCTCTGAAAATCACATACATTTGCATTTGTTATTACTAATTTGATGTCTCATCTTCCTCATAAAAGAGAGACATAAACAGGCCATGAACTGCAATCATAATGAAAAATCAGCTTTTAGGAAAAAAATATTTAAACTATCTCTAAGATAGCACCAGTACAATGGAAACCCTTTGTCATTAATTGCACCTCTATTTAAAAAAGTTTCACAGCTCCATGTGAGTAATTAATGAGAGTAGGGGAGTTGTAGGATAGCACCTTAACAATAATACATATCTTGCATTAGGATTCCTCAAATCTCATTTTCTTGTCTTTCATACAGGAGAATGCCTTTCAGCTTCAAACTATTTATGCACCGCTGTAAAGTCATCTGAGAAAGAGGACCACTTTGACAGTGTTCAAATGCTTCAGAGTTTCTTACATTCTGAAGATGTACTTTTCACTCAGTACTTTGCAATTCAGTCAGAAGATGATTTTCCTACCCACTTAAAAAGAAAAAAAAAGCACTGACAAGACATCTTTGCTATTTCCATTAATATTAAGCCAGATTGTTAATGAGTCTTACTAATATGACTTCAGGAACTATACATAAAGAGACAACAGTTTGTTGGACTGCAATAACCTGTAGGCTGTTGCATATTAATGGGCATGGTGAGTTTAGAAAGATGCTACATAGAAATATATCAGGGATCTTGGTGGGATTTTTGCCACTGATATATTAATATATATTACAACTTAGGAGCATCCAAGTTAATTATTTTGTCTGAAGGAGACCAGCTAGTACGTGCTTTGTTTTCAAATGTTGTGCCTTTATAGGGAAAAGGAAACTTAGAATCATAGAATCAACCACATTGGAAGACACCTCCGAGATCATCCAGTCTAACCTATTACCCATCCCTATCCAATCAACTAGATCATGGCACTAAGTGCCTCAGCCAGTCTTGAACACTTTCAGGGACAGCAACTCCACCAACTCCCTGGGCAGCCCATTCCAATGTCAATCGCTCTCTCTGGCAACAACTTCCTCCTGACATCCTGCCTAGACCTCCCCTGGCACAGCTTGAGGCTATGTCCTCTTGTTCTGTTGCTGTTTGCCTGGGAGAAGAGACTGATCCCCATCTGGCTACAAACTCTCTTCAGGTAGTTGTAGACAGCAATGAGGTCACCCCTGAGTCTCCTCTTCTCCAGGAAAATGTGTCTACTGCTTAACTGATTTCAACACATAAGAGAGTTCAAAAGAATTCAATAAATGACTGACAGCTGCTAGAAATCTGTAAGAGATCCTTGTAAGCATGACACTACTACACATTCATGCCAGTATCTGCACTGTAATTGATGCCACTGATTAGCCTTCCAGAAGGCAACAGTTGATAATATGTTAACCACATTCTGTGGTTAACCACTGTGGTTAACCATTATGTGGTTAACATGGAAGCTAATAATGACTACATAAATAAATCCCAGAATCTTCTAACTGGAAAGCCTTTTCTCAAGGCTCAAAAAGAGGACAAGGCGTACTTTCCTTAGCTACACTACATGATAAAAGGAGTTAAAGATACCACATTATATCATAGAATCATAGAATCATAGAATCAACCAGGTTGGAAGAGACCTCCAAGATCATCCAGTCCAACCTAGCACCCAGACCTAGGCAATCAACTAGACCATTGCACTAAGTGCCTCATCCAGTCTTTTCCTGAACACCTTCAGGGACAGTAACTCCACCACCTCTCTGGGCAGTCCATTCCAATGCCAATCACTCTCTCTGGCAAGAACTTCTTCGTAACATCCAGCCTGTACTTCCCCCAGCACAACTTGAGACTGTGTCCCCGTGTTCTATTGGTGGTTGCCTGAGAGAAGAGACCAACCCCCATATATGCAACCAAGTACAAACACATTCTGTGTGAATGTTTGCCCTATTTGCATTTCACAGCATTTGATTTTGATGCAGAATTCAGTTGCTCCTTTGTCTAGGATAACATTTAAATACACACCCTGTCTGCTTTTCTTACAACTTCAATGACAAATCAATGTCTTAGACAACAAAACCTGTGGTTGGGTCACTAACTCTTCTATCTGTTGGGAACTCAGAACACTGCAGCTCTGCATTTTCTAATTATTTGGGCATTCAGAGACAAGGTAAAGAAAACCTGAAGGAAAGCTGATTAATCTTCTTGTTTTACACACATTTAATCCAAGATCACTCATATATACTATTTATTTATAGCTCTATGGGCAATCTAACTACTGGCAGAAGGCTTTGTGATAATAAGGACCTTTGCTCAGTTGGATCACACATTTATTTCCCCAGAGAGGACTAAGGTATGGTAACTGGCATATGTAAATATCAGTCAGTGCCTTTGCTGGCTGACAAATAAAGCAGTTTCACATCAGTACAAACCTTTAAAGGTTCTTTTGAACAAATACATTTTTTTTTCTAGTGGACGTTTAACAGTAGACAGAGTTTCTGATGGATATAAATGCCTCAATAAAAAAGTAGGATAATTGTAGTGTGGATATGAGTATAAATGTGCAATTCTTTAGATATCTTTTCCCCTTCTTGTAGTGAAACCTTATCTAAAATCACAATTAGGGCCCAGCTAGAGATCTTAAGCTTTGAAACATGATTCTGATACATATAAGATAGCAATTTCAGTGCTTACCAAGGAGGCAGCCAACAATAAGTCATGTCAGCAAGGTTTGGCTTTCCAAACGGTGGCCTTACCATAAAAATTTGAGTTTTCTTCCATAAAACATGCTACTAAAATATACTAACACATGATCAGCTGAGAAGCAGTATCTTTCAATTCTTTTCAGAGATGAAATGCCCTACTGACTTCCATCTCTCACTGTGAGGAACAAACCATCATTTCTCAGATAGTGTGAGACAGTAATAGGGAGGAAGCTTCTGTCAAATGGACCTTTAATGCTATCCTATTTTTGTCAGCTGACATTTCTCTTTGAGAATACAGGTAAGATTATACACAGGTCCTAGCTCCTTTTTTCCCCTATCATTTACTACTTTAACATCTTTAACAATCAGAAAAGAGATTGCTCGGGAAATGTATTGTGTAGTATTCAAAGACAACAACAACAACAACAAAAAAAGAGACATAAAGAGCCCAAATCCAAGATGTTCTCTTAAAAAAATAAACAACCAACCAAACAAAACCAAACCCACTAAAACCTAAAATAATATCAAAATCATACATTCACAAAGAAACAAACTGGAAAACAGTCAACAAACTTTCTTGGAATTTCAGTGGTAACAAATATTTTTAGAAATAAAAAGTTCAGAATCATAGAATCACAGAATGAACTAGGTTGGAAGAGACCTTCAAGCTCATCCAGTTCAACCTAACCAACCTATCCATCCAGTCCAACCTATCCAACCAAGATCATCCAGTCCAGCCTTACCCAATCAACTAGACCATGGCACTAACTACCTCATTCATTCTTTTCATGAACACTTCCAAGGATAGCGACTCCAACACCTTCCTGGGTGGTCAGGGCAGAATCATTCAGGGTTGGAAGGGATCAAAAGGATCATCTAGTTCCAATACCCCTGTCATGATATCTCTAATTAGCTGCAGCTTAACATCTTAAGAGTCTTCTGCCAGTCCAAGATCTGTTTTAAATACCAAAAGCAGATAAAGAAGCTCTTTTCCCTTCAAGTAGCCAATTGTGCTTCGTAGTCTTGGTTACTTACATTTTGTTGCAACTTTTAGGTAGTGACCAGAAATAAAAATATTATTCCTCTAAAGGATAGAAGAAAATATTGAAGAAAATGCATTTAGCCCAGCATTGTGTCCAGTTTTTCCTCTACCACAGTATTTTTTTGGGTTTTGTAAGAGTTTTTTTCAAGGAACTGGATAAAAGATTCAGTGGTTTGAGAGTGCTGTCATCCTATGGCTATTTTACCACATAGCCTCTTCCAAAATGATTTTTTTAGTCACTTCTATTTTATTTACTTATTTATTGCAATTTTGAAGAACAAATAGTCCTTTTTTCAATGCAATGGATAGTTCTGCTCTACTTGTTGTTCTGCTCTTTCAGGTGAGGACAGTTCTAAACTGATTCCATTAAAATGGAAATGGAATCACAAGAGAATATATTAGGGAAAAAATATTTTGCTGGTGGGTGATTCTAAACAAGTTAGCAGTGCTGTAGTCAAGGGAATGGCTAGAACCTAGTAGGTATTTATAGTTGAGGTGTTAAATCTAAGAATCATTGACAATTTAAAATGGTTGCTAAGAGACCAAATTACCATGCTTAGCACCAGAGCTGGCAAGGAAAGATGTAGTCTTTTCAGTCTGGGTCAAAATCAGGAGACAAATTGGGTTCATCAAAAGTATGTTTCAGGTCTGAATGACTATTATTTATTCTTGCTCCATTGTATCTGTGTGTGTACTTAGGTAAGCAAACATGGATCTTGTAACAAAAAAAGATTACATGAAGAAAAATCAGAGTTGACAGACAGGTTGTTTTGATCCAAAAGCCATCTTCTGCTTGACACAGAACAGCATTAATGGCAGAAAGAGAGGTTTTTTTTAAAGCAAAACCTTGACCACCTGGGGAAGCCAAGTCCCATTTCACCAACCTCCTCACTCCATGTAAGGAGAAGGCAATATAGTTCTAGAAATGGTCTGAGGATAAGCAAGCAACTACTGAAAGTTTTCCATGAAGGATGATGATCCAGGAAGGAACTGTAGTCTGCACTAGTATCCAGGCAATACCTGCTGAGTAAATAAAGTTGTGTTTAAATATGCTACAGCTCTTAATCACAGAATGATGGAATGTGATGGGCTGGAAAGGACCTCGAAAAAACATCCAATTTAACCCCCTCTGCCAGAGCAGGATCACCTATATCAGACCACACTGGAACACATCCAGGTGGGTCTTGAATACCTCCACAGGGTAGGACTCCACAACCCCCCTAGGCATCCTATTCCAGTGTTCCATATTTCATATCTTTTCACTTCTATGCTTGCAGTTCTGAGACTAAGAAGAGTATTAATTCAAAATGATTTATTTTTGTAGCTAACTGGTTCAAATGATTGTTGTTGTTGTTGTTGTGGTTATTGTTGCTGTTGTTACCACCTCTCTATAAATCATTCAGGGTAAATAATTTGATGTCCATGTGCTATCTGGAACTTAACAAAAGTTATGAACTTAGCTGGATTTGTGGATTGGAAGAATTTGCAAGTGGAAAGACAAGCACACAATGTAGTGCTGCATGCCTCTATTTGTAACAAAGCATTGCAAGGTGCTTTAGAGAAGATTTTCTTCAGTTTGCTGTAAGCACAAAGCTAATGGATAATCCTAGCACTGTCACATTCAACCTGGCCTTATACAAATCTGCAGTTGACTGGAAAAATCTAGATTAGCTGGCAACAACTCTTTCCTGTAAAACAAACTCCTTGAGCTTTATCTGCTGCATCAACAGCATGTTTCATAACCATAGTCAGCTGTGTATTGTGCAGTTTTGGCTGACAGTTTTACTTGTTGCCTTGTTTAGAAGCACTGGCATCTTTAGACCTAGAAACAATTACCAAGTTGGTGCTCATGGAAAGCATTTTGCACAGCACTCCTCCAGCAAGCAAGGCTGTGGGTAGCCTGAGATCCATCGGGAAGAGAGATTGTGAGCATCTTGGGAATACTTCAGCTGACCTTTCTGGAAAATTTCACTGTCTGTCTCAGCTCTCACAGTAAAGTTCAGTGTTTCATTTTGCAGAAGTGTTGATGAGATAGGAGCAGTAGAAGTGCAGTGCAGCTGCAAACTTAAAGGCAACCGCTGGGGTCAGAGTGTCTGGAGAGCAGCCAAACAGAAAGGGATCTGGGGGTGCTGATCCATACCCGCCTGAACATGAGCCAGCAATGTGCCCAGGTGGCCAAGAGAGCCGGTGGCATACAGGCCTGCATCAGGAATGGAGTGGTCAGTAGGAGCAGGGAGGTCATTTTGCCCCTGTACTCTGCACTGGTTAGACCACACCTTGAGTACTGTGTTCAGTTCTGGGCCCCCCAGTTTAGGAGGGACATTGAGCTACTTGAGCATATCCAGAGAGGGCGACGAGGCTGGGGAGAGGCCTTGAGCACAGCCCTATGAGGAGAGGCTGAGGGAGCTGGGATTGTTTAGCCTGGAGAAGAGGAGGCTCAGGGGAGACCTTATTGCTGTCTACAACTACCTGAGGGGTGGTTGTGGCCAGGAGGAGGTTGCTCTCTTCTCTCAGGTGGCCAGCACCAGAACAAGAGGACACAGCCTCAAGCTACGCCAGGGGAGATTTAGGCTGGAGGTGAGGAGAAAGTTCTTCACTGAGAGAGTCATTGGACACTGGAATGGGCTGCCCGGGGAGGTGGTGGAGTCGCCGTCCCTGGAGCTGTTCAAGGCAGGATTGGATGTGGCACTTGGTGCCATGGTCTAGCCTTGAGCTCTGTGGTAAAGGGTTGGACTTGATGATCTACGAGGTCTCTTCCAACCTTGATGATACTGTGATACTGTGATACTGCAATCTGGGCATAACACTAACGACAAAGTAAATGTTGTAGGAAGAAAACAAGGCATCAGCAAGCAATGCTTAAAAGCCTGTTTTATAATGTAAGCATTCAATTTCTTACAGATGAGATGTGAAAAAGGGGTTAGAAAAATTCCAAGTGCTTGTCTAGTTGTCGAGCTGCTTCAGTGTCACATTTGCAATATTTGCCTGAGTGAAGTGCAAGACATATGGAATCAGTTTCCAAAGGCCAAAACAATGTTATATGTGGATGGAAAAATCACACCTTATTTTTAATAGACAAAAAAATGTATTGCTCATTTTGCCTAGTTAAAGAGCTGGGCTTTGTCTTTCAGTGCAGCAAGGGGAGGATGGAGGAGGGCTTACAGGTTATAGTAGCCTATTTGCATACTAAAGTCACATTATATATCAATTTTAGTTTTTTAAAGGAATTTTAACAGTTTTTATATTCTTTTTACATTTTAACATTACTTAAAATGTCTGTATAAGATACATAGGTATTTCTCAAATACCAGTGTAGATAGGGAACATAACCTTAGGAAGGAAGAAAAAATAATTCTTATATATAACAATTTCTTTGTTTTGCTAGAATGCTAATTTTAGATTTAAGTAAGCAAGTAAAAACCAAAATGATGCAATAGTTTCAAGGGCAATTTGGAATCTATTTCATATTAAGTTACTTAGAATGAGGACAATTATTGTAAAGCTTTTCAAACAGAAAAGGCTGAATAATGCAGATGGAATATTTCATGATGACAGGAAAAGGCAAAGCTGACAGGTAAAGGCAAAACTCTTCAGTGGATTTCACACAAATTCCAAAAAGATTATGAAAACTATCCTGTGGAGGAGAAAAATCGTTATTTATAAAGTAAGCAAATGGTGTCTAGCTCTGCTTTTGGGTGATGGTTTCATGGAATCGATTTGTACAGACCTTGGGCAGTAAATTCACGAAAGCATCAATTCAGTGAGAATCAGGTAGGGTACATTTTTCAGCAGCTGAATGTAGAAGTACATAATGAATAAAACCTCTACAAAACTAAATATCTATCACCTATGAACTTCTCTCAGAATTTACCTACTCAGAATTTCAACTGAGCAAATTGTATAAAATAGTTGTTATAGAACTTATTAATACATAAATAATCAAAGCTTTACCTAAAGCTTTTTATTAATAGAAGTTAGAATCAAAATTCAGTGTGATATCTCTGATAATAATAGCAATATCTCAATGTGCAACATGAAAACACAGAATCTGTTTAATAGTTTAAAGAATGTCAGTCTTCACTTTCCAAGTATTTATATCTTTAATTATTTCTCTCAGTAGTTGGCCCTTTTGTTTTTCTCTCCTCTGTTTATTCTATAAGTCACACGTACAGAGTAAAAATAAACCTAAGTATATTCATATCACTTATATTGTTTTCTTTAAGAGAATGTCGACCACTATAGTACTTCTGAAGAGTTCCATTGCACCATGGACTGTTGAAACCTACAACAGGTGTTAGAAGCAGCCATTCACTAGAGCAGATACAACTGCATTCACTTAAATATATTCCCACCTTCTATCCCCCCAGAGTCTCTAGTGTCATTGCTATCTCGTGAAAAATGGTGCAGGTGCCCACAGAAGGGAAAAAACATGAACACATTTACAGCAGGGCTTCTTTAAAACAACCAACCCAACAACACTGTTTCATTATGTGTGTACTACTGGGGCTCTTCACCCTGGAGAAGAGGCTTGTAGTAGCCTTCCAGTATCTGAAGGGGGCTGGGGAGGGACTATTTACAGAAGGGCTGGGGAGGGACTATTTACAAGGCCTTACAATGACAGGATGAGGAGCAATGGGTTTAAACTGGCTGAGGGGAGATTTAGACTAGATGTTAGGAAGAAGTTCTTTACAGTGAGGGTGGTGGCACAGGTTGCCCAGGGAGGTTATGGATGCTCCCTCCCTAGCGGTGTTCAAGGGGAGGTTAGATGAGGTCTTGAGTGATCTGTTCTAGTGGGAAGTGTCCCTGCCTATGTCAGGGGGTTGGAACTGGATGATCTTTGAGGTCCCTTCCAGCCCACCACTGCAACGTGAGTGACATGTTTATTATGGCTTTTTTTCCCTTAATATCCTCTATACACTGCAATAAAGGAGGAGAATGCAAGCAGTGTCAATGTAATCTCGCTTCAGTGATTTGGTTCTACGGCAGACCTATTCCAGCACTGCTCTGCCTTCTCTTTGAAAGGCTGAAATTGCAGAAAAGAGTTTTTTGGTTTTGTTTTGTTGTTTCTTTGTTTTTCTATCCTAACATACCAATAATGCTGAAGAGCCTCTTAGCTGAAGAAAAAAAAATCCATATAATGAAAAGGTTTAGCTAGATGCTATCAATTGCCATGGATAAACAAGAATTACAGCTCCTCCAACACAATTCCTTAGTCAGAATTGCATTTCATATTCTTCTCAATTCATTTACTCTTCCATAATGTTCATGAGTAGGAACTATTAGGACCTTCTACACATGTAACTATTCATTCTGTAACAATTTACTTATTAAAAAGGGCCTTTTTTCTGCTTAAAAAAGTGCTTTTATAATCCCAAGAGTAAACTCATAATTTTCCTATTGAGTCAGTATAGTGTTTTTAATCAAGTTAATGAAAGTTTTCTATCCTTCAATACTATGAAGCACTCAGCTTAATAAAGGAGCTAAGTCACTTGGCATTTTTTTAGAAGTGTTATTTTGTCATACATTGAAAAATAGATGGAAAACGTTCAGGTCATGAAATCTTTTAATTTGTCCTGTAAGGCTTTCTCAAAGCATCTTCTGTATTGTTTGGGTTCATTTTATCTTTGCTAAAGTAAATAACATTTTTCAGAATTGCTGTTTTAAAATGGCAGGTGAAGAAAACAGAAAAACACCTACTAGTAAAAGAAATTATCCTTTTAAAATGGAATTAGTAACTAATAAAAAGACACTCAACTTGGATGTAAAGATAATATTTTCTTCCACTTTACATAAAGTCTGACATAAAGCAAGATCTATTGATGCTTTCTGTCCACCTTGTGTGGGTTTATATACCTGTCTATTTTTTAAGTGGAGTTTATAAACGATTGTTCCCTCAGCTTTATGTGTGTGTCAAATCTCCTGTGACAGATCACAAGACTGCTCATGAGACACATAGACAAGAAGACACCTAGAGCAGAGCAGCACAGAATCTAGCTTTTGGAAATATGAGACGTAGTATGCCAAACCAGCATTTATAATATATTAGAATAAGGCATTGCAGAATGCATGTAAAAGTATCTTTAAATGTCCTTGATGTTTCAGAGGTCAGAATAGCTCTTTTTTCTCCTTCAGTCTTTTGAGCCTGTCTTTCTCAGAACAGTAGATTGCATAGGACTACTTCCTATCAAGTTTTTCATTTGTGCACAACAGCAGGGGAAAATAAATGGTTTTTATTTATCCTGTTACAATCACATAATTTCCAGTAAATGTCATTTTATCCATATTTTGCAAGTAGCTTTTCCTCCTTAATCTCTCTTCCTGCCTTCCCATTCATCCTAAGAAACTACTGCGCCTCAAATATAACCACAAAGTCTAGACAGTGCCAGCTGTACAAAAATGACAAACAGTTCACCTAGCTTTATTTTTCTTTCTTTCTTTTTTTTTTTTTTTTCCTGAAGGTGTCAGAGTAGCTCCTTAGAGAACCAAATTCGCTCATAAAAATCTAGATTTTTCTTTTCAGGAAAAAAATAAAAGAGGGCATAGGCAACCCACACAAAGGATGAGCCTATTTCTATTTAAATTAGCTTTTCACAATGCATTTTTTGCCCTTTGCCAAGTTATTAATGAGTGACTTCTTGAATTCTGAATGCTAGTTCAAAAATTCCTAAAAAAGTAATGGGATTGTTTTGAAGGAACAAAACACTTGCAAAATGACAGAGGATTTCAGCAGTTCTCTGCCCCTGAATGGAAGGGCATCTGCTCATCCAGAGGCTTTCTCTCTTCAGCTTCTTCGATGAGGATGAGCAGAAGCTCCCTTCAGCCCTGCAGAAGCAGTGGTCTCTGCAAACTCCATCTGTAGTGGGTTGGTTTTGCATTCTTTTCCTACCAATCCACTGTCTGAATTTTGCACAGGAAAGATGTGCAGATAGTGGTTTGCAGGTGGGCAGGAATAGCTACAACAATGTTTGTGTGTAGGCTGCTGTCAAAGCATATCTTGAAAGCCATGCCAACAGCTGAAGTGCATCAAAGGTCTGCACTTTGAAATAGCAGGATTGTCAAAGCAAGACAAGCCTGTTCTGGTCACTGATATCAGAGGATTGGCAAACCAAGACAGGCCTGTTTTGGTCTTTGATATCACAAACTATGTCAGATTGAGGGGGAAATGGTGTGTTAGGACAGGTCCAGCATGGGATGCTATAAGGCTGCTAGCTCTTAGGCTCCAGCACCAGGCTCAGAACTGCAGAGGTAGAGGTATTCACAGCGAGCAGCACATGCCTTTCATGCTGTATGTGGAAGAGAGGAGGTTTCCTAGCAAAGCTCTATGACAACAAAATAAAAATCACATCTCTGCAGGTTGTTCACCCACCTCAGAATTAATGCCAGTTATGAGTGGCATTAAAAATGTTAGGAGACACGTGTAAGCAGCCAACAGAAGCTGTAGTACAGATTAAATTTACCAACTCAACACTGCAACTTTATAACCCACCTGCTTACTAATAAGATAATTGTTATGTTTACTGCAGCTCTCAAATCAAAGCCTTCTATTTTAATTTTTTTTTTTAGAGAGGACTCAATTTTCTTTATGTTTAGTTTGAGTTGTATTCAGAATAGTAAAATACAAAAAGAAAACTTTCAGTTATCTTGTAACCACAATCACAACTTTTAAAGGAAGCATGGAATGGAAAAGGGTAGACTCTGTGTTACATATAAAGCACAATTTATTCTAGTTGCCAAAATGAATCAAAACAGTAATAACTTAACACAAAGCCCTATATTTATTTCACACAATGCAGCTAGCTTAAAGAAATGCATGCTGTGATTTCATCCTAAGAAAACTTAAATACCATGAAAAACAATAATAATAATGTTGCTGCAGACATGGTGGCACAGGCAAAACAAACTAGAAGCAATGTATTTTATTAGACCAGCAGGCATATCAAGATCCTGAGATCCGAATGCAGATGGCTTAATTTTGTTCATCTGTACATCTCAGTCTAACAACCAAATCACATTCTTACCACAGGTTTATTCTTGTATGCTTCAACAAGTTGTCAATATTTTTTGGACTTTTTTTAATAAGAAAATATGCAGAGCTACCTTACCAAGTACTAAGTTTATAGACTTAAGAATTGTGGAACCTTGAAATAGGATTTATATAATTTAGATGCTTTATTTTAAATCCACACTGGAGTTTGTTGCCTAAACATCATTTGATGGTGAAGAGGTGGGAGTGGGACTTTATATAACAACATTCATCTGGTGTTTCATGCATTGGTATTAGAAGTCATGCCACAGAATTGCTACAAAAGCAACTAGCTCATATGCAGATGGTTGTAAGTATTAAAGATAGGTGAGAGGAGCTTTACCTCAAGAGGAAAAAAAACACAACAGATCATATACTGAACATAAATATAGGTTCAACAGCTTGAGTAGAATTATATTGTGCAGTTGTTGACACTATACATGGCTTATTAAGGACTGAAAATGTTGCTTGGCATATCCTGTGCCTGAAGGAATATCATCATCTTGTTTTACCTGGGAAGGATTCAATGAGGAGAGAGAGACTGATTCAGAAAAGGAGAAAAGTGACACTCCCCACTTAGTTTAAGGAATATGGAGCAAATCAATTGATTTGTATCACTCCTCAATCTTGTCTCTGTGAAGTTATCTCTCATTTTTAAATTAATGCAGTTCTGGATATGAACATAAAACTCCAAAGTGAAAGGAAAATCTATATTACAGAAAGGAAAAATGTCACTGCAATTTCCCATTTCTTGTTGAAACAATTACTGTGTGCTATCAGCTTCCCACAGGAAAAAATAAATTGGTGACATTGTTTTCCTATGTTAAGCTCTCACACAGATAAGTAAAATGTCAAAAGTCAAATTATGATATAATTCTGATTTATTAATTCCTATTCCTTTTCACATATCTTTCATTTAAAAACTTTTCAGATAAAACACCCTAGAATAGAAAAAAAAAAAAAAAAATTATCCTGACTAGGTTAACCCTGTACTTTTTCCATTAAACCAGTAGGTGTATTATTCATGAAGACTCCAGTAAGAATAGCATCAAAATATAAATGGAGTGGGGAAATTGGGAAAAAACTGCAGTTTCATCCAGACTCTGAATAAAATCTGTATTTGAGATTCGTACAGAAATAGTTGGGCAGGTTTTCATTCTGGATAGGGCTGGGTGCTAGATAGGACTGGATGATCTTGGAGGTCTCTTCCAACCTGGTTGATTCTATGGTTCTGGTTTGCATGGTCATTATGCCTTTTTTTCCTCTAAGACACATTGAAAGTATTTTTTTAATTTAATTTTAAAAAGTAAGTGATTAAGTCATTGCAATAAAATGCAGGAGAGAGAAACCAGAAAGGCATCAAGGTGATTAGAGGTATTAAAATAAACAAACAAAAAAAAGGATTTAACATTTTCAAATAAATTTGAGCTCTGATCTTTCCTAACAAAACAGCCAATGGGATGAGATTCAACAAGGCCAAGTTCAGGGTTATACACATTGGCCACACAACCCCAAGCTGTGCTACAGGCTGGAGACAGAGGGGCTGGAGAGCAGCCAGGGAAAAAGGGACCTGGGGGTGTTGGTAGATAGTAGCTGAACACGAGCCAGCAGTGTGCCCAGGTGGCCAGAAAAGCCAGTGGCATCCTGACCTGCACCAAGAACAGTGTGGCCAGTCGGACAAGGGAGGTTATTCTTCCCCTGTACTCAGCACTGGTCAGGCCACATCTCGAGTCCTGTGTCCAGTTCTGGGCTCATCAATTCAGGAGAGATGTTGAGATGCTGGAACATGTCCAGAGAAGAGCAACAAAGATGGTGAGAAGCTTTGGACACAGCCCTATGAGGAAAGGTTGAGGGAGCTGATGTTGTTTATCCTGGAGAAGAGGAGGCTCAGGGGTGACCTCATTGCTGTCTACAACTACCTGAAGGGAGGCTGTAGCCAGGCAGGGGTTGGTCTCTTCTGCCAGGCAACCAACAACAGAACAAGGGGACAGTCTGAAGTTGTGCCAGGGGAGGTATAGGCTGGATGTCAGGAGGAGATTTTTCATAGT
Organism: Pogoniulus pusillus; assembly: GCF_015220805.1. Lineage (NCBI taxonomy): Eukaryota > Metazoa > Chordata > Aves > Piciformes > Lybiidae > Pogoniulus > Pogoniulus pusillus. The sequence goes on from NC_087275.1 coordinate 28,249,558, forward strand.
CCTGAAGAAACCAAGATTACACTCTCGAGTCACACTTGTACAAAAATTCCAGACAAAGCTTTTTTCTTAACTATGACATACACTGTTCATTCATTGTTCTATATTATATTATTTTAGATGTTTAACGAACACTGTGAGGTAACAACATGAAAATAAAGCCTGACTGTTTCTTTTTCCTTTTTTTAGGGGGGGAAGGGGTGGTAAAGGGGAGAGGACAAAAATATTTTCTACATGATTTTGAGGCTACTCTTAATGCTGTACCCAGACAGGTAATGATGCAGTAAAAATCAGATGTCTTTCTTCTTTATAGTTTCTCTTCTTGTAATAAGAATAGCAATGATTTTTAAATGCATGTATTTTTTTGAATTTATTGCTGAACTTAATTGCTATCAATATTATTTCACTTAGTAGCTCTATGTTAAGAATTTGAGTAAGCCCCCTATACATGGCATTAGTGAGGCCACACCTCGAGTGCTGTGTTCAGTTCTGGGTACCTCAGCAAAATATATTAAGGCACTGGTGAGGCTGCAAAGAACAATTAAGCTGGTGAAGGGTCTAGAGAATGAGTCTGAAGATGAGTCTGAGGGAACTGGGACTGTTTAGTGTGGGAAAGAGGAGGCTGAGGGGAGACCTTATCACTCTCTATAACTACCTGAAAGGACAATAGAGAGGTAGATGCTGGTTTCTTCTCACAGGTAATTAGTGATAGAGCAAGAAGGAATGGCCTCAAGCTGCACCAGGGGAGGTTTAGGCTAGATATTAGGAATTTTTCAACTGGAAGAATGATCAAGCATTGGAAAAGGCTGCTTAGGGAGGTGGTTGAGTCATCACCTCTGGAAGTGTTTAAAAGTCATATAGATGTGGCAATTAGTAATATGGTCTAGTGGTGAACTTGGTAGAGTAGGGTTAATGGTTGGACCTGATCATCTCAAGGTTCTTTTTCAATCTGAATGATTCTATGATTCTATAAATTGAAAGAGATTGAAAAGAGTAGAAAACAATTCAAGCTAAATATTCAGTTAGTGTCATTGTATACAGATTGTTTTTAAGTATGCATATAGATTGTTTTTAAGGAGAGAGGGAACACGAAGTCCATATGCTATGGTACTTAAACTCTAGCTTATTAAACTATTATCCTGACAGACTCCATTGCACACTTAAATTATATAGAGCTTTCAAATAAAAGTCAGGAAAATAATAAATGTTTGGTTGGGACAATATTGTTGCATTTAACATGCTCTAGGGGAATGTAAAAGTGAAATGAACTCTTTTGATCCATAGCAATAATGCCCTGAATGTCATTTAACTATACTTTAAAAGGTTGCCTAACAAGCATCTTGGGTGCCTTAAGCACAGATTTATTTAATTTTTGTAACATCTTACTGAACTTTTATGTCTATAGTAGTCACTAACACACTTCTGAGACAAACATCTTTCTCTAGCTTCTTTCTCCGTGTAGGATCAAGATAACCTTAACAGTTCCATCCCACTGAAGTAAAACAACAAGAAGCAGCACCATGGTAATAATATCCACTCAAAATGTTTATATGTCAATATTCTGATATGACTCATCAAGAAAGGGTAGCTGACTCACAAAAAATCCCAGCACAGCATTTTTTTCTCAATTGACATAGAAAACAAACTTGGTTGGAGTTGTTGGTTGTAATTTTTTTTTTTAACCTCATGTAATTTTTTTTTAACCTTACATAGAAAGGCACAATTAAAAACAGACAGCCCCCTGAAAAAAATCTACAGTAAAACCTCTCCAAATTTGATAAGAAGTCTTCAGGTTTCTAAAAACAACACTCTGGATACAAATACGCAAAAAACAAAATCACAATTTTAATGACAGTATACACAGCAGCACATTTCACTTGTTGCTTAATATTGTAACTAAGTGGTACACGTCTTTGTTACAGAATCTCAGAATTAACCAGGTTGGAAAAGACCTTCGAGATCATCGAGTCCAACCTAACACCTTCTGATTAACTAAACAATGGCACTAAGTGCCTTATCCAGCCTCCTTTTAAACATCTGCAGGGATGGTGATTCCACCACCTCCCTGGACAGCCCATTCCAATGCCAATCACTCTTTCTGTGAAGAACTTCTTCCTAACATCCACCCTAAACCTGCCCTGCTGCAATTTGAGACTCTTGTTCTGTCACTGGGTACCTGGGAGAATAGACCAACCCCCTGCCTGGCTACAATCTCCTTTCATAGCTGATTGATTCCTTGCAGCAGAGGTGGAGGTTTGGGTTTTTTTTGTGGTTTTTTTTTGTTTGTTTGTTTGGTTGTTTGTTTGGTTGTTTTTTTATTTCTATTTCTAGAGGAATGATTCTGTGTTTGAAAGGAGAAATAGTCAAAGTCACAGAATCACATAATGTTAGGGGTTGGAAGGGACCTTGAAACATCATCTAATCCGACACCGCTGCCAATCACACTTAAGCATATAGATAAAAGCATAACACACTGTGATGGTATAAAGAGTGGACAGGTATAATTTTACTCCTCCTTAAGAGTAAAATCAAATGCTTCTATTGGATTGGACAGAAAGACAGAATTATATTCACAAAGGTACAGAAAAACACAGAGCATGTGTATTTTTAACACCAAATACATGAAAACCTCCTTAAACCTTCCCCCAACCCAACTAAACCACAAGCAAGTCCCAGTGCTCCTCTTCTCTCTCTGCCATTGTCTCTGCCACCTTTAGGCCTAAACAGGCCAAACTTTCACAGGCCAAATCAGACCTCTTCAGGCCACAAACAGGCTTAATCCTCCATGTTACCAGGTAAGGAGAGAAAAAGGAAACCAAGTTCACAGTATCACAGTATCATCAGGGTTGGAAGAGACCTCACACATCATCAAGTCCAACCCTTTACCACAGAGCTCAAGGCTAGACCATGGCACCAAGCACCACGTCCAATCCTGCCTTGAACAGCCCCAGGGACGGCGACTCCACCACCTCCCCGGGCAGCCCATTCCAGTGTCCAATGACTCTCTCAGTGAAGAACTTTCTCCTCACCTCCAGCCTAAATTTCCCCTGGCCTTGCTTATAGCTTATAAAGAGATTGCAGAATTATGGCATTAAATAACAACAATACAATTTCCTGAGCACACCTCCTGGGCTGTCTAGCCCTTGGAGGGTTTTTTGAACTCTATGGTTCTTAAACCTACAACATATGGAGAAAATGGGGGAAAAAAAACCTGGCTGTGCTCTCTCATGCTGGGTGTATGATGACTGCACACCTATGATTCCCATAGAAGGTGATACTCATGAATACAGAGAAATAGGTTTCATAAATCTGACTCTGATAAACACATTGCGAGGTAATAAACACATAACAACTTCTTACATGTTCTGGAAAAGTCTGAAGCAAAATGGGAATTTTCACTCATGTTTTAAAATTTCTCTTAGAGAAACTGAAAAATAAATATGTTTGGCAGAGAAATTTCAAATGTCTTAGAAGTATTTTTTCCCTCCCTATGGAAGTGGGATTTATTAATGGGATTTGGTTTTAGCAATGGGGAAAATGAACGTCATCATTTATTGATACCACCTGGAGAGAACTTAGAGATCTCTCTACATCAGAAAGTTACATAATTTCTTTGGTTTAGTTAATTATATTTTCATTAATACAGAAAAGCAATCAACTATCAATTTTCTGATTTTAATTAGACATTTTTGAACATTTATTTCTCAGTTCTTGAATTAAAGTTTAATTCCTCTTTCAGAACAAATAAACATCTATTCTATATGTGTCTCCATGTGTGCCTAGGGTGATTTAAACTGTACTTTGGCTCAGAGAAAGCATAAAGATGAGATGAAGACCTACATTAGTGCTCAAGCAGTTTACTAATTTGAAGGTTGTCCTTACATCTGCCAGAGTTTGCAAAAGTGGAAACTGAATAATTCCCTGCATATGCATTCATTCACTTTTAGCACATCAAAATCAGCCAAGGCTCTTTTTCTCTCTCTCTAGTTAAACATTAAATACTGAACTCCTACCTACACCATAAGTGATGAATTATGTGTTTTTTAAAACTATTACTACAAATAGTAACATGCATCTGGTTTCAATGTTTTTCCTTTTCTCAGTCTATTTAAAATACTGCTTCTCAGTCAAGCACAAAGTACAGGGAGAGAAGGAATCATCTAAGGACTGACAGCCTCCTTCTGATATCAATCAGATTTTTGAGGACTGTCTCTGCTTTCCTCATAGGAGAGTCAATAATAGACAGTATGGATGTTTACTGTGAGGTTAATCACTTGACTATAATTGCCCATCTGTAGTAACCAAATAAATCAGTTCCACACAAAACAAAATTAACTAAGAGATCCTGGATATTGAGCTTCAGTAAATATGATTGATTACTTGAATTCTCTCAAAACAACACAAAAAAAATGATTTCCAGACTAATCTACTAGAAGAAAATTACAAACCATAATTCAGTATAATTTCTGATAATAAGAAGAGAAAATAAGATACATCAACATAAAAAAACAAACTTTCCACCATAAAAGTAATGTTTGCAACTCAGCCTAATGTACAACATAAATGCTGTTACTAACTTTCAGTGTGCAATATATTTATATATTATATGCTAAAAAGAAAAAAGGAAAAGCCCATAAAACTCCTCCTGTAATAATAGCTGTTTCTTGGTTTATTAGGTATTTTGAAGAAGCAAGAACATATATGGCAAGTGTTTTTGTCAACGACATGAATCTAGCTCACCTCCAGTATATTACATTGTATTAGACAATTATGTTCTCCAGTCTTCCAATGACATCCTATAACTCTAGAGGTTAATTTTTCACCCTATATTTAGTTCCACAAAAGAGGCCTCGTGAGGATTTTAAAATGTCATGCATCAGTTTTTGTATTGTTCTGCAGCTGTTAATGTATATGTTTTGGTTTCATCTATGATAGACTTTACAATTTGATATGGGAGTTTTAAATGCAGCTTATATTAAAGGCATGTGTTTCAACTATTGTTTCTTAAATTATAGAGTCTATGTTACATAATTTAGTTTTTGGAACTTGATAGATCAAAACAGTTTTGATGTAATCAGACTAATAGAAAATAGGTTGATTGCTATGTGATCAGGAATTTCTTGAACTATAAACTACAGAAGGATGAGAGAGAATGGTAGTGGAAGAATGCTACTGTCCTTCAGCCCTATGCTGCTCAAACACTACCTCTGACATATCTGTCCCCTGCTTTCAATGGGCTGGAGCCACTCTTATTGAGTTGTATTTACAGGTATTCTCATGTTCAAAGGCAGCACTACCGCTACTCAGTTACAGTTACAGCTACACTTATGCCCCAAGGCATTTAGCCACCCATAAAGTATGATAGACTTAATCACCTCGGTTTTAGTTAGTGGCAGTCCTTGATGAAGTTATCTGTTCCTTGACCCATTTTCCATTCAAAACCAAGACCTGCCCACAAGCTTTATCAGCAGACCAAAACTCAGACTTGTTCAAAGTCTTACACATACTAAAGTATGCAGGACAGCTTTAAGTATCAACCATTCATATCTAGGCACACAGCAGAGTACTGCCCAAAAGCGGTTTAGCAGGTATAGCGACTCAAATATGCACAACTTGAATCAGAATATTCAGTGATTTTTCTAAGCATGAGAGATAGTAAGAGCCTGTAATTACCTGTAACTGTTAATTCCGTGGTTCTTCTGACAACAAAGAATCCATATTTTAACTCACAAGTGTAATTTCCAATGTCATCCTCTCTAACTTCCCGAATGACAAGAGTGTCCTTTTTAAACACAATACTTGGTCTCCACGTCTTTGACTTGCATTCCTGTTCAAAGATAACATAACACTTTGGTGACTGAGTTCTTACACTTACATTGAACCACCTTTGATAATGCTACCCAAAGGCAAGGTGGCTAGGCAAGAGCCCAGGATAGCTATGAGCTTCACATGTGCTAACTATCCAAAAATGCAGTTCGGTTAAGTGTTTATTAAAAAGAAGAACGACTACAGAATTTTATCACTTTGCCCTTGGACACACACACAAGAAAAAGAAGAGAATCTGATTCCTTTTGTGGTTTTCTTTTGACATTAGTTTCCTGAGGAGATCGTACTTCATTATTTACCCTTACATTTACATCTCTTATCCATGACTGTTGTATTGCCAGCAGCTACAGGTTGCAGGGAAGATTTTTTTTAAAAAATTCATTAAAAAATTAAAACAAAAAATTAAAAATGTAGAGAAACAGAAGATGAGAACGAGGAGAAATGAGGATAAGCTTCCTAAAAATATCTTAGCATCAAAGCTCTCTGAAGATGAGTTTTCCATCTACAAAAAAACCCAGTTAATACTTCAGTTGTTGGTATTAACAGAAAATACACCTTTTTGCAGGCAATCTTCCTAGGTCCCTAAAATGATTAACTTATTTTAGAAGCACAGAATTATAGAATGGTTTATAATGGAAGGAACCTTAGAGATCATCTACTCCAACCTCCCTACCATGGACAGGGATGTCTCTCAACTAGATTCAGCTCATCCAGCCTGGACTTAACCACTCCCAGGGAGGAGATATCCACAAGCTCCCTGGGATGTAGGTAGTAATTGAAATAGTAGGAATACTTTTAGAATTTCTATGTTTTCTAGTTATTACTTTGTTAACTGAAAATGGATGTATTTATAAGCTACTAGAAAAATATATTTGTGCTTTTCATAAGATGTCTTTTGACTTCCTGTCACAAAATATTTTACTTGATTTTCTTAGGATAATCATTTATAAAATAAGGGCTTTTTTAAAATGTTAAAGAGGTTGTTTGAGTTCATTCACACAAATATTGTCAAATATTGATTCATAAAAAAGGCAATCCCCTTAGCTCTTAAGAAGTCAATCATAGTTTCAAATTTGATACAACTTCAGGTACATGTTGCATTAGAAACACAAAACACAGGAGAATTATGAGCAAAGCATTATTTCCATACCCCCTATCTTAGACATGCTGTCAGCTTATTTGGCTAAAATCTTTCTAGGCCCCAAGTTTTGACTTGTTAGACAGCACAGTCCTGTGTACCATATTTAAAAGCACTTAGTCTATCAGGCAAATTACCAGACTTCTAAAAAATAAATAGAATGCATACCAACACATACTGAAACTAGGGCTTCCTGTGTACACAAACATCTGTAGACATCTGTGTAGACAAAATACAGAGAATCTAAATTTCAGATTCACTGAGCTTTTAAAGTTTGGGGACTTAAAATTGTGTGGCTTGTAATATTGAAATACTGAGTATTTCCTGCAGGCAGTAAGAAACCCAGAACTCAGACAGCTGCTCATGGAAGTTCAAGCACGCTCCTCATGGGCAGTGCTATTTGCAGGGACTTGGCACTTCAGTAATGATCCAGAAATCAGTACACAACATTTACATGAATTTGATACAAATCATGACAGTATTTTTACAGGTAAAAGCTAACACATAAAGATCAAATTTTGGAAGACTTTGCATCATTTTATGCTGCAAAATTGAGCCATTTATTTAGATAACAGCATGGGTTTTGAAACAGACTGTTTAGACTGGCACGGCACAAGCAGTTGCTGTTTAATCAGCTCACATAGCTTTACCTTAGTGTGTCAAATCAGTCCAGACACTTTTTTTTAAGCCCTCCTGTTAGCAGAAAGCTGCTAATTCTTTGTAATGCCTACAAAAGCATATTAAGGAAATATCAGGTCCAAAGCTACCAAAGCAAGCATTTGAATTTCTCTCTTGCTTAATTCTTTTCTACCCTTGATTCTATTGCCTGCTTTTAAATTCCAAAACAATCCAAGCCCCATACCATATTAAGATCATTACATTCATACCACATTAAGAATATTACATAATATCTCATTGAAGGTGAAAATCTTTTACATTCCTTACCTTATACCACAGAATTTCAGGGTCCCTAAATGGAAATAAAAAATCCTCAATTTCAGGACATGAGATTTCCTTGCTTTTACTAAGTTCAGCTTTCTCAAAATATTTCATCTTTGAATTGTAGCAGAGTCCACTGTCATTTTCACCCACCGTCAGCGAAATGGACACTTTCATACAGTAAGTTGAGTTTCTGTAATGCAATAAAAATAGAAATAAAAATCTAGTATGAAAGAAAAAAAAAAGTCAATGTATATGACTTGGTTTTAAGCCATTATTTTCATCCCAAGCAAAAGACAGAAAATCAGGCATTGTATTTTCTGTGTATTTCACAAGTATTCATCATAATTTTACTCCTGTCTCAGCCACTAACTACAATAGTTAGAAGATTCTGATTGAACTTTATCTTTGATAGAAAGGTTTACCTCTCCTTTTTGTCTCAACTCCTTCTAACACTAATGTCCTTACTGTGTATTTGAGACCATCTCCAAAACTGAATAGGCAGTAAAAGCTCCACAGATTTACCAACGAAACTAGACAGCCTACTTGTTCTCAGGGGTGAACAGGTCATGTTGTAGTACCACAGACAAACGCCTAATTGGAACTCGAGCACCACACCAAGAAGCCGCCCAGACAGCACATCTGAGCATCCTTTGAATTGGGAGTGGTAACCATTTTTCAGACCAGTTAAAACTAATCTTGTGACTCTTCCAATTATAGAATAAAAGATGTTTTAATCTAACAGGCTGTTAACTTGTTTACCTTAGCCTTCAGTCCCCATACTCTCACAATGTTGCTTCTGTATTACCTACAGCCTTCGTTAGTTTGGGCTTGCCTGAAGCATGCTATTTCTTCTGCTTTTGGATGTTGGTATGCCAGGCAGCTAATGAACAAATGAAGACTGTGGTATAAGAAGTCTCAACTAGGGCATGCTGTCTTTCTTCACATATTTCATGACACACTTTGATCAGGCTCAAAGACAAAAATAGACTTGAAATAGGGTGGTTTGTTTTCTTATTTTCCTCTCTTTCTTTTTCTTTTGATTTTCCAAGTGGACATCAAATGAGTGTGCAAAGTTGAATACTCCACAGGAACACACTGTGATAATGCAAGATCTCTCTCCTATTTCATAAATACAATTGACCTCTGATCAGTTGAAAGAGGATCCTGCACAAGTGGAGTGGTGATTTACAAAAGCCTCGTATGTATTGGACATGGCAGCATCTCAACGATGGCTACAATCTGTCATTCTCTTTAGATTTATTAATGTGTTTCTTTTTCCTTTTTCCCATTCAAGAAAAGGGGATAGAAATGCTTAAGAACAAAGAATAAGAGTCACTTATTCAAAGAACTCTATAGTCTAATTCTCTAAAGCAAATATAAACCTGAAAAGGACCTGTAACTGAACTGGAGAATATTTTTGTGAATGCAGATTCTGGAACAAAAGGACTCTTAGCTCTGCAGCTAATTCATAGACTTGTAATGAAGCTGTAAGTATAATTTATTATCCTCTTCAATAATCTGTCTGGATAAACAAAGTTGTTTAAATTTTATGCAAAGCAGAGTATGCCTCCACTGAATTTGGACCACTCTTGCTGCTTTTTAAGCTATTTAAGAACCAATCATGCTCTTACCTGTACATACAATTTAAAATCATCCAGTATTTTAAAGAACACATTTTCATTGCTGCATATTGCTATTCCTTCATTAATATGCCACTTGGAATAGTTGTTTATTTTGTGGCTTAAAAGCATCACAAAAAGTCACCTAAGTCCATTTCTAAATTGATAAAATTCAGTTTCTCTGTTCTTGAAATACCTAGACCTTGGACATAAGGATGAGGTCTAACAGATCCATCAAGTTCTGAGTATCAAAGTACACTAACTAAATGAGAGGATTCCTTCATTTGATGACAGGAAACAACATATGAGAAGATATTGCCTATTTAATTTGCACATTTAAGTATTCCTTTCTATGTTTTTAAGAATATACTATATAAGTATAGTATATATTAATAGAATATATTATAGAATAGATTAAGGAATCTCACAATTAAAAATAAATCTAGAAGAAACTGAGAGGGGGAAACAAAATAATTGTCATCTCACTCTCCAAACAAGCACAGTAAGCAAAATTGTCCTCCCTTCAGTATTCAGAGTGAACTGGGCAAAAAAAAAAAAAATCTTATTTATTTCGTCCTGCTAAGAGCCTTGTTCTTCAACAGTGGCATCAACTAAAGCACATCCAAGTTTCCATTGCAACAGCAGATCTTAATAGCAATGTTTCAGTACCTGAAGAGGCTGTACAAGAAGGATGGAGAGAGACTGTTTACAAACAACAGGTTGAGGGGCAACGGTTTCAAACCAGAAAAGAGCAGATTTAGATTGGATGTTAGGAATGAGTTCTTTACTATGAGGGTGGTGGAGCACTGCAACAGGGGACCTTTGCTGAGGCGCCATGGAAATATTCACGGTGAGACTTGACAGGGCTCTGGGCAACCTCATAGATTCATAGAATCAGCCAGGTTGGAAGAGACCTCCAAGATCATCCAGTCCAACCTATCATCCAGCCCTACCCAATCAACCAGACCATGACACTAAGTGCCTCATTCAGGCTTTTCTTGAACACCTCCAGGGATGGTGACTCCACCACCTCCCTGGGCAGCCCATTCCAATGGAAAATCATTCTCTCTGTGAAGAACTTCCTCCTAATACCAAGCCTATAACTCCTCTGGAACAACTTGAGCCTGTGTCCCCTTGTTCTGTTGCTGGTTGCCTGATCTGGTTGAGGACATCCCTGCTTACTGCGGAGGGGTTTGGACTAGATGACCTTTAGAGGTCTCTTCCAATCCAAACCATTCTATGGTGATAATGTTTCTGTAAGAAGAGAGGTAGTTTGGAAATATCTCAGAATAATGGAACCCATTTTTTGAAGAAGATGTTGGTATTTAATGACTCAAAGCTGTGTGTGTCTGTGGTTTGAGTCATATGGATATAACTACTTGCAGATAGAAGCACAAATTGGCTGGGCTTTAAGGTAATTGTGCTCTGAACAGTCAGATATAAGGTTCTGAAACATTTTGAGCACACACTTTGTCAGCTGAACTCCCTAACAGAATTTTCTCTCAAAAGCACCACCAAGAAAACCTAAAGTTCCAGATGCCCCCTGGTCACTTAGACTTTTTTACTGTAGTTCTGAATACTAACTACATCGTCAATCTGACTCATCTCATAATCTGTGTCAGAAACCAAAGCTTTTGGGATGAAACAAATCTCCCAAACAATGTTATAACAGGCAGCATGAGCAAAGAAAAACAACCTAATGGGCTTACATAACAGAAAAAAGAGAAAGAAAACTAAACAGTCCCCCAACGAAATGAAGAAGAAAGAGGAGGTGAGTTTGCTGATTGCAGCTGGAGCATGATGGATATAGCTTATGCGGAGCCCCTAAGCTAGCAGAAAGAGCAACAGTCAGCAATAGCCCTCCAGCAGGCATGCACATACTGCAGTGGATTCAAAACTGTTCATGTGTTAGAACTGAGAACATTTTCAGTATGTCTCCTACTGGAGGCACCAGATCAAACAATAAAAAGATTATAATCCAATGTCACATTCATTAGCAAAAGCAAATGCTGCAAATAGATATCCTCCTTTAGTTCTCCAGCGTGGTCCAAACTGTGGACCTTTTTGACCAGGCAGAAACACTTCTAAGCAGAACCAGTCGAAAAACCCAAAGCTGCAACAGCTACTTAAGCAAAATCCAGGGAATGAAGATGACAGAAGTTATGGATACACTGCAGGATGGGCTTGCAAATACAGAACTTCCACTGATTAACGTAAGGCTGAGATCTCATCTGTACAAATACTTGTCAGCTGGCTCCTTACTGCATACAAATAAGAAAAAATGTACCTGGTGTAGATTTAGGCTTAATTGCTATAACCATAGAGATAAATTTCTCCAGAGAACCAGAAAGTCCCTAAAGGTCTGGGAGGGAGGATGCAGGATATTGCAATTTGTTGTTCTATTCCCTGTTGCTGTATCTCCCTCTACATAAAGAGCACACTGTTCAGTCTCTCACTCTTCTCAAAGAATCATAGAATGGTAGAATCAACCAGGTTGGAAGAGACCTCCAAGATCATCCAGTCCAACCTAGCACCCAGCCCTATGCAGTCAACCAGACCATGGCACCAAGTATCTCACCCAGACTTTTCTTGAACACCTCCAGCGTTGGTGCCTCCACCACCTCCTTGTGCAGCCCATTCCAATGCCAATCACTGTCTCTGGGAAGATCTTTCTCCTAACATCCAGCCCATACCTCCCCTGGCACAACTTGAGACTGAGCTCAGTTTGGGGGCAGTATGGCTGTGGCTGCCAAGCTCCTTTCTGACACTGCGGCCTGCTGCGGGGGGAGGAATTTTGGGTGATCCGAGGCCTACTGGGCCTGCTTTGGAGGGGCCATTGAGGCCTACTGAGGCCTGCACTGAAGCTCAACCTGGCGGGGGGTGCTAGGCCAGGACTGATTGTGAATGTGTGTATATGCTTCTACTTTGGTACCCTTTGTGTTTTGTTCACTTTTGTTAACAGTATTTCCATTTAACCTCCAGCTCTGTGTGAGTGCTTTTGTATCTACTCCTTTGCAGTAAATTCCTTCTGTCTGGAGCTGTTTCCAGATCAAATGGTAGAATAGACTCATAGAATCAGTCAGGGTTGGAAAGGACCACAAGGATCATCTAGTTCCAGCCCTCCTGCCATGGCCAGGGACACCCTACCCTAGAGCAGGTTGGTGAGAGCCTCATCCAGCCTGGCCTTAAACACCTCCAGCCATGGGGCCTCAACCACCTCCCTGGGCAACGCATTCCAGGCTCTCAGCATTCTCATGCTCAAAAACTTCCTCCTCATGTCCACTCTGAATCTCCCCACCTCCAGCTTTGCTCCATTCCCCCTAGTCCTGTCAGTATTTGATATCATAGAATCATAGAATCAATCAGGTTGGAAGAGACCTCCAAGATCATCCAGTCCAACCTAGCACACAGCCCTATCCAGTCAACTGGACCATGGCACTAAGTGCCCCATTGAGTCTTCTCTTGAAGACCTCCAGGGACGGTGCCTCCACCACCTCCCTGGGCAGCCCATTCCAATGCCAATCACCCTCTCTGGCAAGAACTTCCTCCTAACATCCAGCCTAGACCTCCCCTGGCACAACTTGAGACTGTGTCCCTTTGTTCTGTTGCTGGTTGCCTGGGAGAAGAGACCAACTCCCACCTGGCTACAGCCTCCCTTCAGGTAGTTGTAGACAGCAATGAGGTCACCCTGGAAAGTCCCTCCCCAGCTTTTTTGTAGGCCCCCTTCAGATACTGAAAGGCCACCTAAGAGCCTCCTCTTCTCCAATCTGAACAGCCCCAAATCAAGACAGCACCAAAAAATGAATAAAAAACAAACCAACAAAACAGCCACAAGGATGACTGGGGGACTTGGGCATCTCCCCTACAAGGAGAGACTGAGAGCCTTGGGGCTGTTTAGTCTGGAGAAGATTGAGAGAGGATCTGATCAATATGCACAAATATCAGAGGGCTGAGTGCCAAGTGGATGGGGCCAATCTCTTCTCAGTGCTCAGCAGCAATGAGACAAGGAGCAACAGCTAAAACTGGAACACAGAAGGTTTCACCTCAACATGAGGAGAAACTTCTTTACAGTGAGGGTGATGGAGCCCTGGAGCAGGCTGCCCAGAGAGGTTGTGGAGTCTCCTTCTCTGGAGACTTTCAAAACCTGCCTGGATGCATTCCTGTGCAAACTATCCTGGGTGATCCTGCCTTGGCAGGGGGGTTGGACTCGATCTCTGGAGGTCCCTCCCAACCTCTAAGATTCTGTGATTCTGTGATAAACAACAACAAAACATACCCCAAGAAAAAAGATGAGAAAAAAAAAAAAAAGTACACTTTCAAATGTTATTTGGATTTGAAATAAAGGGGGGGGGGGGGGGGGGGGGGGGGAAAGGGAGCCTTTGCTTTAATCCAAAATATCCATGAATGGACACAGACTTAACTTGTCAAACTTCAGACAAAATTCTACACGAAGAATAGCTTTGAGATGCTTAAAGAAAGTAGAACTTCATGAGGAGAAAGCTTGAGATAGAGTTTCCTTTAGTAAGATTTAATTAGCTTTGTTGGTTGTGGCAATTTGTTCAGGGGTTTCCTAAAGCTTTTCATTTAGGAAGGCACAACGAAAGAGGTTTGTGCTGTATAAAATCAGGTTATTCATCTACTACAACTGCACAACGTAACAAGTAATATTAATCCACCTTTAAAAGCAAGAACTGAAAAATAAGATGATGAGTAAACAGGACAGGTTACTGGAAAAGCCTTTGCAGCAGCCAGCAAAGACAAATTTCACACACAGATGAAAATGAGCTTTGCCTCATTCTGCCTCATGTGAAGGAATACAAGGGAGATCGACTAACTCTATATTTCTAGACAAACAGGGAACTTGTTTTCATGTTTACAGCATCAATGCATACCTCACTTCTCTTTTTTAAAGGCAAGTATTTCAAAATCTTTTGCAGCTGATTTTATTTTTCCCCTTTTTATAGTTCCTAGGAGGTTTCTTTTTTTTTTCTCTCCTGTATTTTTCAATCTATCCTATAGTTCACCTGTGAACAAGAATTGAATATAAGAAAGTATCTCCTTTAAACTTGGCAAAACTCCAAGCAGAGAGAAGAAAAATTGATAGATTGATCAATTTGCAGAGAAAAAACATTTTTTTTGTTCTAAGAATAGTTGCATTTGACCAAGCAGGTTTTCATTTAACAGTAATAGGGAGGAAAAAATGCACGCACAGAAGCCCACAAATTAGCTTCTCAGTCATCAAATGACATTAAGAGGCAGATATCTTAGTCATCAAAGGACATTAAGAGGCTCCTTCCCTGGAGGAGTTCAAGCCTTGAGCCCCCTGTTCTAATAGAAGGTGTCCCTGTCAATGGCAGGGAGTTGGAACTAGATGATCTTTGAGGTCCTTTCCAACCTAAACCATTCTATGATTCTATAACCAATAAATTCATAGAAATAAATATCTCAATAGATTGCATCCTGTGTCAGTGTATTAATTTTGTTCTCAGGTAGGCAATAGATAAAAGTAAGCATTATATTTCAGTTAAAAAGAGATCAGTATGTTTGGTTGGTTGGTTTTTGTTTGCTTGTCTGTTTTAATTTGAGTTTGCCTTGTGTTTTTGTTTTGTGCTGGAGCCTAATGAACACTTGTGATCAGCAACACCCAGCATATCACCTTCGTACTTGAACTATTGACACACTGATGTCACTGTATGTAGGATGGATGTATGTATTTTTTTCCCTTCTAGAAACCATCGGGGGGGGGGGGGCAGTTACATTTGCACATCACACAAGAAAAATCAGTCAATGGAATTATTCCATTTTTTATGAATTCTAGAATGTCAATTATGTTCAAGGCTTGTTTGACCTTCATAAAAGATTTTACAATTGCATTCTTCTGCACTTATATATGCTTAAGTAAGGTCTAAAGCAACTCTTTAAAATGAATCATAGAATCATAGAATGTCAGGGGCTGGAAAGGACCATGAATGATCATAAAGTTCAACCCTCCTGCCAGAGCAGGAGCACCTATATCAGATCACAGAGGAACATGTCCAGGTGAGTTTTAAATAACTCCAGAGAGGGAGACTCCACAACTCCCCTGGGCAGCCTGTTCCAGTGTTCTGTCACCCTCACAGGGAAAAAAAATCCTCCTCATGTTTACATGAAACTTCCTATGCTCCAGCAATGCTTCAGCTTCCACCCATTGCTCCTCCTTCTGTCATCAGGCATTGCTGAGCAAAGTTTGGCTCCATCCTCCTGGCACTCACGCTTTATATATTTATGAACATTGATGAGGTCACCTCTCAGTTTCCTCTTCTCCAAGCAGCAGAGCCCCAGCTCCCTCAGTCTCTCAATGCAAGAGAGATGCTGAGTTCCCTTAACCATCATTGTGGCTCTGCGCTCCCTCAAGCAATTCTATGTCCCTCTAGAACTGAGGGGCCCAGAACTGAACACTGATCATCACTGATGGCTGCAGTAGTGCCATCACCATTTTGAACTGAATGCCCTCATAGGCATGCCACCATGCAAGAAACCTCTTTCTACTTTTCCTACCATTACAATAAGCAAACTATTAAAAACCAAGCAAAAACCTTCAGAGAGAGAGAGAGGTGAGACATCTGTAAGCAGCAACATCAAAAAGCCTGATGATTTTGATACAATATGGTACTCCAGATGGTTGGATTTTTTTCCACTGCTACTTTACCTAGGCTAAAGAAATATCAGTCAATTCAAGTGTCAACCTCAGAATAGATTTGGAAGAAAAAAACATCCACATGTATTTTAATTTCTGCTGTTATATTCAGTTTTGCACATAATAATGTTCTAACACGTAGCACATAAAAACAAAAGGCCTTTGTAGTTTCTCTAGAGAGAGTGATTTCCCATTGCAATGGGCTGCCCAGGGAGGTGGTGGAGGCACCATCCCTGGGGGTCTTCAAGAAAAGACTGGATGAGGCACTTAGTGCCATGGTCTAGTTGATTGGTTAGGGCTGGGTGATAGGTTGGACTGGATGATCTTGGAGGTCTCTTCCAACCTGGTTGATTCTATGATTCTATGATTCTAAAGGGGTGGGTGACAACCACTAGAAATCTCACAGCCAGCTAATGTTTCATGTTTGGTAGTTACTAATACGCTTGAGAACCAGTTTGTTGATTTCTGTGTCTAGGAACAGAAGAAAGAACAATCAATCTGAATGAAATTTATTTAATTTCAGATTGCTAATGAATCCAATCACTGCAGGATCCTATTAACTGATAATAACACATTACTGATAAGGGATTTTACTGTTAATTACCACTAACAAGCAATACATGCAACATTATCAAATGTATTTAAAGCAGTGACAGATCCATTTAATCTAAAATCACTCACACTGAAATGCTGCAATACAATTTCTAGCTTTGCCATACACACACAAATGCCTACTGCCTCTGATTCTGTAGGACCATTGAATTGAAAGATGCCTAAAGCTGCATTATCTCCTGATTTGCAGGTTTGTGTTGTAGCAATCAACTGCCTGTAGGGCAGGCAGAGTCAGAAACTAAGAATCTTGATATTAAAAGAAGATATTCCCCTCCTCATGATGTCAAACCTCAGATTTTGTCTGTTCTCAGTCTTTCTGCTAATTATGGTTGCACTGGCATCCTTTTCCCCCCAAACCCAGAGCACCTGGGTTCTGTCAGAGTCTCCTCCCACCCCAGGTGTGACCACTTTGCCCTCTCTGCTCACTCCCCTATTTAACTGGCCTCGGGAGAAGCAGAAGCTTCAAGCTGTGCCCAACTGGGCAGAGGGATCCTCCTCCCATCATCACTGGTGAGTCCTTGTGGTGTGCACTGGGTGAGTGGTGGAGGTGATCTAAAGGCCGGGGGGCCTGGTGGCCCCCCGGTTAGCTAGGGTTCATATACAATGCTTGCTCTAACATCACTCATGGGTGCAGGCTGAGTATCCTTACTTAGGCTGAGCTCCTTTTTGCTGAGCTGCTTCTTTCTGCTCACTTGTAAAACTGTAAAAATGACAGGAATAAGATGTGTGAAACATTTAGAGAAGCCTTGACTGAGCATGGAGGAATTGTCTGAGAAACCCTGACAAGGTAAGTCAAATAAGAGTGTCAATGAAATTTGAGTTTTATGTCAGCATGGCTAAAGCTCTGTCTTGTTTTCATAGTATTTTTAAATTTCAGTAACTAAACTTTGCCAGTGATGTCAATATCCACTTACTCTAAATGATCAATTCGATTTCAGAGGAAGAGTTTTGTTGATATTATTAAAAATATTTTTCCATAATTTTATAGATTAAATTTTGTCCTTTCCCAGTTCGAGTAACTTCTGCTAGAGTTATTCAGATGCCTGAAAGCTGGGGAGAAAAACATTCGTTTAAGAGAAAAACAAAAACATGTTATTGATAAGCTCCTTGTGCTGTTTGCCAGTAGCTCCAAAGGCTCTTTGTGAGCTTTAAAACCTTTGCACAAAAAAAAAGTGAAAGCCTTTAGGTGGCACAGGGGTTACTTGAGGACACTCCCAAAGCCTTGGGCTGCAAAGAGAGCAGGGAAGGCAAGTGTGCCTTAGTGATGCCAGAACTGTTGTCAAGCAGTGAAGTCTCCATGGTTGTGGGGTGTGATGCCCTCAGCAGGGCATTTGTTTAGTTTGCAAACATTTTATGCAGGGCTCCCTGTTGTTGTTCATTTGTTTGGTTTTTTTTATCCTGGAACTCTGGAATGTCTAGCTCCTACACTTCCTGGCTCTCATCACTGAAATCACAGATTGCCTTTTCTACAAAGCTTCCTTAGCAAACTGAGCTGGAAGAGGGGGGGGGAAATACCCAAATGGCCAGCTGGGAATTTTCTTCTGTGCCTTAGAAACTATCCCCTGCTTCCACACCCCGGGGGGACAACCCAGTTTGAAAACTTCTTTTGACCTCAACTGAATTACATAAGCAGTGATTTCTTCCCTCAAGGGTCACCTAATTAAGGGCATGATACTATGGGAAGCATGCTGCACAGGAGCCTCCAGGACTATTTGAATATCAGCAAGATAGTTGTTTTAGTAAGTTTGAATCACTCAGACCAGAAAATACTGTTCAGTTTTAGTGCCTGTTTCCATCTTTGGAAGCCAGAACTTTCACCATGTTATCCTCTTGACACAAATGGTACATGCTGCCTTCCCAGGTTTCCCCTTCTCTACTCCAAACCTGCCGAAACAGAATGTTGAAGTTCTAAAATCTAACGGCGTTACAGTAACACTTTCCTTGTGTTAAGAGAGCTACTGGCTTATGTGAAAGGCCCTTTACTGATGTCTAAACAACAAACAGGAGATACAAATTAGCCTTTAGAAAGGAAATTGCATTTTTCTATCATAATACCATGCAAATTCTTTTCAGAGTAAGCTAGAAAAAAGCATATATATGTGTACACCTCTGTGTTACTGACTTTTCTGTGTGACCTCTTTCTCTGTTTTAAGTCTAAGATAAACTTAACCCCTTGTGAGCCCTGGAATCAATCTAACACTGTTTCCCATGTTTAGTAAAAACTTCTCTTTCTTAGTACAAAACACTTGAAAAAAATGATGACAATGATCTTAAATAAGAACTTGCATAAATTACATAAACGGATTTCTCCAGAAAATGTTGTCTATAAAACTAGAGCTTCCTTTCAGCTAATGCAAACAAAAAATGCATCCTCTTGCAGCACAAGAATATCTAAAATATTCCTGTAGTGTAATTCTCTACTCTTACATTGAATATAGGAATATGTAATATAGAAACATAGAATCATTGAATGGTTCATGTTGGAAGGGACCTCCAAGGTCATCTAGTTCCAACTCCCCACCGTAGGCAGTGTGCACTTGCAACCTGGAGGGTCAACCAGATCCTAGGCTGCATTGACAGAAGTAGTAAAAGAGGGATGTGGAGATGCTGAGGCATGTCTAGAGAAGGGTCCCGAGGACGATTGGAGGGCTGGAGCACCTCTGCTATGAGAACAGAGTGAAAGTGTTGGAACTGTTCAGTCTGGAGAAGAGGAGGCTCTGAGGTGACCTTATTGTGGCCTTTCAGTATCTGAGGGAGGAAAAAGCTGGGGAGGGACTTTTTCGGCTATCAGGTAGTGACAGGACTGGGGGAATGGAGCAACGTTGGAGGTGGGTAGGTTCAGGCTGGACGTGAGGAGGAAGTTGTTCAGCATGAGAGTGGTGAGAGCCTGGAATGGGTTGCCCAGGGAGGTGGTTGAGGTCCCATCCCTGGAGACCAGGCTCAATGAGGCTGTGGGCAGCCTGATCTAGGGTAGGGTAGAATGTCCCTACCCATGGCAGGGGGTTTGGAACTAGATGATCCTTGTGGTCCCTTCCAACCCTGGCTGATTCTATGATTCTATGACTACATTTCTTTTGAAGTTAAATCTTTCTTTCAGTTTAAAAAACTCCCTCCCATATTCTTGCAACATATATTCCTATACTTTTTCTGTCTATACATATGAGTATATGCATATATACACAGATGCATAAATCAATCATACGGGTGTATTAGGGATTCCAGTGAGTATAAAATTCAGAGAGTTTGTGAATAAACTTATCACAGAAAGGCTTTTAAAGCATAGTAATGCTGTATCTATATGACTTTCATGTCAAGTAACCCCCAAATTTAAAACAATTTCTTATTAAAATATTTGGTATGTGAACTCATTCAGAGAATAGCATTTGCATATGTATTGCAGCCAAAAAAATACTAAAAGTGCTTAAAACAGATGGGCAAGAATCAGTCAAAAAAGCCCATTGTACTCCATAGAATATACAAGGAGAGTATGTGTGGAATGCTACTACTGTGAGTTGAATAATACATTTAGTATTTTAGTCCTAATCATAAACTTATTGTCAAAATAACTGTTCATTTCACTGAGGCTTCCGAGGATTGTTTGGGAGAAAAAAAATTGTGCCAGTGAGTCATAAAGTGCTAAAATGGAGATGTGTCAGAATGATACTAAATGCTTTCTCTGCAGCAGATCAATGTATATTCCCAAAGGAGATAGAAATATGAAGAGCTGTGTAAGCATATCCTCACAGATTAAAAATCCTTTTGGCTTTCTGCATACTGCAGTGCAGAGATAATCCCTTAACATGAAATGCCTCTAGGTAAACTACCTCCTCAGAATTCAGGAGATGATGATGCTTGCTTACTTTTGGGAACCAATGACCTTAAAGAAGAATAAATTTTATATTTAAAACCACATGCCAGAATAAGGGAGATGCAGCATTATGGTTTTTTGGAATTGTAGAATCAACCGGATTGGAAGAGACCTCCAAGATCATCCAGTCCAACCTAGCACCCAGCCCTATCCAGTCAACTAGACCATGGCACTAAGTGCCTCATCCAGTTTCATTATTCCTCTCATGTCTTTCATTCATAGAATCACAGAACTGTGAAATACTTAAGGTTAAAAGGGGTCTCTGGACGTCATTCAGTCCAAACACCTGACTCAGCTAAGACCACCTAGAGCAGTTGGCCTAGAAACATGTCCAACAGGCTTTTGCATATTGTTAAGGAAGAAGAATCCATAACCTCCCCAAGAAACTTGTGCAAGGGCTTTGTCACTCTCACAGTGAGAAGCGTTTCCCAACATTCAGGCAGAAGCTTCTGTGGCCCATTGCCTCTGGTCCTGTCTACAGGCAATGCTGAAAAGAACTTGGTTCCATCTTCTTTCAGCCTCCCTTCAAACTTCTATATCTGTTGATGAGATTCCTCCCTGCACCACCTTTTCTCTAGGCTAAACAGTCCCAGCTCTTAGGTTTTCCTCAGATATAGAATTGAGCAGGTTGGAAGAGACCTCCAAGATGATCCAGTTCTGTTGGAGAATTCTTGTTATCAGAGGACACAGAAATGATAAACATGAGCAACTGTGCTGAGAAACAGCCTTGGAACACTGCTAGCCCAGGAAATCAAACTGTAAACAAGTGAGCACCCCATGCACAGCTGCAGTGGACGGAGTTAGGTAGCCAAGGGGGCTGGAGTAGGTGGTCTGGAGGGCTGACCCTTAGATTGTTGTGGTATGCTGACCTATCTATGCCTTACAAGTAATCCTGTACCCTCTGATTGGAACCAATCTTGGTGGAGCACGCCTCTTGCTAGAATGCATATAAGTCACTGTATCACGGAAATAAAGTGGATTATGACCATCTAACCATATTGGTGAACAAAGAGTCATTTTACCCAAGTGCTCCACCGGTGAAACGCCAACACAGTTCAACCTATCACCCAGCCTTACCCAGTCAACTAGACCATGGCATGCTGGGCGTTTGATCAGGGCTAACTGAGCCATCTGAGAACTGATAAGAGGTGCAGCTGCAGGGAAGCAGCCTTGGGTAGAAGCTGGGAAAGTCTAGCTGCTATCTGTAAACTGAGCTGGGAGAGGGGGCTTGAAGGGGGGCAGGCTGGTCAGCCCTGGGAACCATTCAATGATTCTATGTTTCTATATTACATATTCCTATATTCAATGGCTAACAAAACTTATCAGAATTACATATGTGTGTATTCAATCTGCTATATAAGCATCACTCTTAGCTTCAATAAACAGATTGACCTTCTATGTGTCATATTGGTATTGACTTGTGTCTTTTCTGCTCCTACATGGCCTTTGGGCAACCCAACAATGGCACTAAGTGCCTCATCCAGTCTTGTCTTGAACACCTCCAGGGATGGTGACTCCACCTCCCTGGGCAGCCCATTCCAATGGCAAATCATGAAGTGCTCCAGTCCCTTAATCATCTTTGTGCATCTTCTTTGGACTCTGTAGTCTGTGCACATCTCTCCTGTACTGGGCAGCCTAGAACAAGGTACAGAACTCCAGGTGTGGCCTCACCAGTGCTGACTAGAGTGGGAGGCTCACCTCCCTTGACCTGCTGGCAAAATTCCATGTAATGCATCCTAGGTTGTAAATACCCTTCTTTGCTGGCTCACACTCAACTTGCTTTCCACCAAGACCCCCAGATGCTCTTCTGAAAAGCTGTGTTTATTGTTATTCATCGAGCATCTGTTTTCTACTGTTTTTTTTTTTACTGGCAGGAAGTGGAAAACTGTTAAAGGAAAATACTTTTCCCAAGGACTTATATAAAAAGGACAGGAAAAACAAACACAACAGTTGATATGAGAATGAATGGAAAAAATGCTTAAAATTATAACTACCATTTGCTGCAACAGTGCATGTCCAAGCAGCTGTGCCATCACAGGATTCTGCATTCAGGAACAACTGAGTATTACTACATCCTGATGACTCAGAAGGTCATCAAATACTGGAACATCTTTAGCACCAAATCATCCATTTTGCAAATGCAATCCACCCCCTTTTATAGTAATAAAACTGAAAGCATTACTGGAAACAAAGAAGATGCTGAATGGCTTCTCTCTCATTCACTCTCCTTGCCTGATGAATTAGCACAAGTGCAACCTAGGGTTGTGCTTGTTCTCTACTGCAGATAGAGGAGGGCAGATACTATCCTTTAGTCTCAAATGCTGCTAGATTTTTCTGCTGCTGTTAAGCAGTTGCAAGAAGAATATCTCTTGAAGGTTTCTGTCTTGTTTCTGACTGGATAGATACTTATCTTTTGCTATCTCTACATAAGTGTGTTCTTTTCAGAACAAATATTTCTCATGTTCCATTATCAGAGTTAATCATTAAAGGTAGATATGCGCAGAGATATCCAACAATTATACTGGCTATAATAGCTATTAGAAAAAATGACATTTGCATATGAATAAGATTCCTCTGAAATGCTCTCCATAGCTCTTTCCCATAGGAGCTCACTAAAAGTGCAAATAAATATGGCATGCTTTTAAAGTAGACACTAAACAAGAGAGAAAAAAAGTCAGGTTAAGTTACTGCTCCAAGGCTACTTCATAGCTATTGATGCTGCTTCTTCAGACTGATGGAAATTCTCAAGATCACTGCTACCTCTCATTCTTGGATGCATGTATCATCCAGAAAATCCAGACATGAAAACCAGAGTCATGTAAATAGTGACAAGGTGAAAGTATGGAAACATTTCAGCATAGGCAGCTTTGAATAATTTTGCCTAATTCAAGCCTGTGTGTTTAAGTTATTTTGGTTTGACAAAAATGAGCCAACCTTTTCTTGAACACCTCCACCTTAGGAGAAAGTTCTTCACAGGGAGAGTGATTTGCTCTTGGAATGGGCTGCCCAGAGAGGTGGTGGAATTGCCGTCCCTGGAGGTGTTCAAGAAAAGACTGGATGAGGCACTTAGTGCCATAGTCTAGTTGACTGGACAGAGCTGGGTGCTAGGTTGGACTGGATGATCTTGGAGGCCTCTTTCAACCTGGTTGATTCCATGACTCTGTGACTTGTGTTTTCTACAATCATCTTTAGGCACTGAGCAGTCTGACTGCCTTGATGCTACATGTGTGATACCAGACAAGGTATCAGTAGGTTTATATTAAAACTGAAGACCAACCACCATACAAGAGACAAGGTGATATTGTTGACAGACCACAGGTATCTTTCACATCTCCTTTGTTGACTTAGATGGGTGATTTCTTTGCTTCTCTTTTAGACTGGTCTCTTCTGCTAGCTTTAGTTACTCTCTTAGATAGTGTATAGGGTTAACACTCCTGGGGGAGTAACCCTGAACCTGACCCTAGGGGTCTTGGCCCCTCCCCAGGGGTGGGCCACACTCCAGGTGATGGTTAGCCCACTCCCCACACTTCCTGTGGTATAAAAGAGACAAGAGTTTCCTGTCTCATCCTCTTTTCCTGCTCTCACTCTTGACCCACACACCCATACTGCATACCAGCACACCACGTGGCAGCCACGAGGCAGAGACACCATCACATTGCTCGGGTTGTATCCATCCCTTTTTTTGTACTTTGCTGTTTTTTCCCTTCCTTATCCTTTGTAAACTCCCCTACCTCCAATACCTTTTCTAAGTTATTGTTAAACTTTTCCTTTTTAACTTCCAAATCGAGTGAGATTGATTTATTTGGGTGTCCCTACCTTTCTCTCTCTCTCTCCCTGTCTTTTGGGAAAAGGAGGGGGAAGAGGGGAGGGCACTCCATAAATTCTATAAATTGTCATTGGGTCTATTAAATTTATTAGAGTCTCTGGGAACTTGCATTTGAACCCAAGACAGACAGAAACATGATGGGAGTCTTGTCCAAGACTAATTTTCCATAAAATGTTCACTCTCTCTTCTGTGCTACTTAACCTAAAGACTTCCAAATCATAGCATCTTGTGGCAAAAGATCACACTCATAAACTGACCACATTCTAGTAATTGCTTGCCTATGGACTGTCTGAAACCTTCTACAGTCTAAAGCAAATGCACACCAAGTGTCTAATCAGCTTTTGCCTCTTCCTAGAAAACACACAATACAACTTCCGTTTTTAATGTTCCGTTTCACACTAGTATTTCCTCTACCTTACTCTTCTCTGAAAGCTCTAATTTGCTTTTTACTGACAACTTTCTCCCTTCCCACTCTCTCAAAGATGCATTTGATTACACTATGAATTTCATTATAAATATATACATAGGTATCAATATAACATATGGAAGTCTTAAATATTAATCATAGAATCAGTCGGGGTTGGAAGGGATCACAAGGATCATACAGTTCCAACTCCCCTGCCATGGGCAGGGACACCCTACCCTAGAGCAGGCTGCCCACAGCCTCGTTGAGCCTGGCCTTAAACACCTCCAGGGATGGGGCCTCAACCACCTCCCTGGGCAACTCATTCCAAGGTCTCACCACCCTCGTGCTGGAGAACTCCCTGATAGCCTAAAAAATCTCTCGCCAGGTTTTTTGTAGGTCTCCTTCTGATACTGGAAGGCAACAATAAAGTCACCTGGGAGCCTCCTCTTCTCCATACTGAACAGCCCCAACTCTTTCAGTCTGTCTTCATAGGAGAGGTGCTCCAGCCCTTGTCTGGACATGATCCAACAGGGTTTTTTTTTGTAGTGTCAAAGAAAACTCATAGAATATTTTAGGCTGGAAGGAACCTTAAAGATCAACGAGTTCCAAGCCCCTTGCCATGGGCAGAAGCACCTTCCACTGGATCTGGTTGGGAAAAATGACCTTCTTTAAGTGACTCTTTTACACAGGTACCCAAAATGTGCTTCCAATTTAATCACTGATATGAAAGTGTTCAAGAAAAGACTGGATGAGGCACTTAGTGCTTGGATAGGGCTGGGTGATAGGTTAGACTGGATGATCTTGGAGGTCTCTTCCAACCTGGTTGATCATAGAATCATAGAATTGTTTTCATTGGAAAAGACCTCTAAAATCATCAAGCCCAACCTTAATAAAAGGTTGATAGATTTGCAGGATAGCACAATGGCAAATGTCACTCAAAAAAGTACTATGATGAGAAAGAACAACAAAAAAAAAAAAACTATGAAAAAAATCTATTTCAGAGCAATTTGGATGTTTTGTTTTTTTAAGAAGGGCTTGTTAAGGAAAAAAAAATCTTCCATTGTAATTGTGGATCAGTGACTGCTACTTCACAACCAAGAACCTTTCTGTAAAGTTTCTCTCTCCTCTTTTTTTTTTTTTTGGTGGAGAAAAATAACTCATAAATATTTCAGTTTCCAATTACTGAGAGATAAAGAGCAACACTGAAATGCTGATCTCTTGAATAAGAGCACATATTGTAGTACACCAAAGAAAATGTGCAAGCAAAGGGTTTTGCTGAACTATACAAAGCACTGACACAACACAAATGTTTTGGAGAACGCTAGGTTGAAGCGCTCATGTTAAACTCAGCTGCTTCCTTCTGCTGGTTCAAATTTAAGAAACAAAACCTCCTCTTGCTACTGTTGAGATCAACAGCAGAAGTCCTACAGCCTTTAATCTACAGAGAGGGAGTTTTCATGTTCCTGTGTATGCATTGATGTGGGAGATAAGAATATAGTAGGTTACTTCAAAATGTGTTGATGACAAAATATTTGACCCTTTAGTCCCCCAGACTCATGCTCTAGGCCCTTCACCAGCTTAGTTGTTCTTCTTTACACCTGCTCCAGAGCCTCAATTCCCAGAATTTCTCACTGGAAACTACCCAGAGAAGTCAAGCTGCTAGGATTACTTAATTCCACAAATTATAGGTTGGAGAAGGTGTTCTTTCAGAATTTTTCAAACACAATTATTCAAAGAAGATGTATATTTGTTTATATTTGGTTTAGACATAGTTGAGGCTATCTCAGCAGTCAGTATTTATAACCTAATCTCCAAAAGCTCTTGGCTTTAGGAGAAGCAAGCCCCAATACAAAAAAGTAAGTCTTGTTTGCACAGATTTTACTTCTGTTGCCATTTTGTTGCAAGCTAATACAACTTCATATCAGAAGTTTAGAATCTCCCTACAGAAAACAGAACTGAGTTTGGGATTTTTTTCCTGCTGTTGTTAGTTTGCCTTTGTGTCATTTTTTTCCCCCCATTGCTGGTTTGGTTTGGTTCTTTCGTGGGAAGAGCTGTTTAAAGGAGTTCTGTTTCCCCATGTCAGTTCAGTGACAAGCCATCATTACTCTGTGTCTGAAGGCTGTACTAAACACTTGGTAGCACTGCACTTACTCTGTTGACAAAGCAGAATTTTGCTGCAATCTGCTGACTTGTCTAACCAGGGATGGACAGGTCGATTTATCCAGCACACACGTTCCTCTGAGAGAGCCTTCTACAGTTGTTTGCTTGTGCAGCTAGACTTAGGGCTTAAAATATTGTCTAATGGTTTCAGGCAGCAAAATGGTATGTGGTTGTCAAAAGCAGTGTGAAGTCCCTACAGTGGCATGAGGCATAGACATTTATATAGACAGCTATTTAATGCTTTAAGACATTTCTCACTGCATTCTTTACCAAAGCATTGCCTTGATTATAGGAAGGACATGGACCTGATGGAGTGGGTCCAGAAGAGGACCACAAAAATGATCAGGGAGTTGGAGCATCTCTGCTACAAGGACAGGCTGAAGGAGCTGGGGCTTTTCAGCCTGGAGAAACCAGCTCCAGGAAAAACTTCCAGTACCTGAAGGGGGCCTACATGAAGGATGGAGAGAGACTGTTTACAGAGGTCTGTAGTAATAGGACAAGGGGCAATGGCTTCAAGAAAAGACTGGATGAGGCATTTAGTGCCACAGTCTAGATGACTGGACAGGGCTGGGTGCTAGGTTGGACTGGATGATCGTGGAGGTCTCTTCCAACCTGGCTGATTCTATGATAAGAGCAGATTTGGATCAGATGTTAGGAGCAAGTTTTTTACTATGAGAGTAGTGGGACACTGGAACAGGTTGCCCAGGGACGTGGTTGAGGCTCCATCCTTGGAAATCTTCAAGGTGAGGCTCACCAGGGCAACCTGGTCTAGTTGAGGATGTCTCTGCTGACTGCAGAGAAGGTTGGACTAGATGACCTTTGGAGGTCCTTTCCATCCTGGATCATTCTACAATTCTGTGATTAATGCAAAAAAATAGGAGCACTCTGACTTAAATGATCATTATATACTTTTAACTCTACCTTTCTGTGTGTTTGCAGTATGAATCATTTCTATCACTAGACATTATTCACTGGGAACTTAGGTACTTTACATGCCCAGCACAGACCAATGTTTCCTAACTTTCTAATGTTCAAACTCTGAAATGTTTTCAAAGCTTTCTCTGAAAACATAATTCCCAATTGCTGAATCTCATTGGACATGTTGAAATGCAGAGATGTAGCTTTGAGGAATGCCATGGAGCCCTATATATAGTTTAGTTCATTCTGAGAGGGAGAAGAGGGCAAAGGAGAAAGAAATAAGCATGGGGAAGGGGGCAGAAAAGAATACTACTACAGAAGCCCCTAAGCTGAAGCACAGGCATGGAGAGATGCTGTACATTGAGTGCAGCTCAGAAAAAGAGAGTGGTTATACAAACCCTACAGCCTCTCTCCCCACCAAAAAACCCAAGAGTAAGACTGTGGGTTTTTCCTGGGGGGAGAGTGACAGATCTGACTGCAGCACCACTAAAATATCATTCTTTTATCACTTGCCCTCATTTCAGTTTTAATAAGCTCTCTTGGCTCTCTTATCTTTTTATGTTCACTCCACAGCAATTAAACAGAAATGCAAATGTCAAACCCATTTTTTATAACGGTGCCTCTTATAGAACTGCAATAAAGTCAGCAAATGATATGTTGGTTAAATGGTCTCTTTCCCCCTCCCAACACAATCTAGCTAATATGAAGATAATGCCTGTGTATGTGCCATATGTGTATTTGCATGTTTTATAAACACAGGGAGATTATTAGTCACAGTTTGAGCACAACTTCTGAGGAAGCAGACTCTGAAAGCCCAAATCAGTAAAACAAGGCAGCAAGACAGTTTATGAATATTCAGTTTGGCTTTCCCCACAGCTGCTCTATTTGACCATTAAAACACACACACAAAACAAACACCCAAACCCTGTTTTATGCACTGAATGCAAACATTCAGTAAAATGAGATTGCATTCACACAAATAGCTGGTAACTACTTCAATTCAGATATATATTCATAATGCTCTCTTCCCCCTTTATAGAGAAGCCTCATTATTGAGCAAACAAGAGAATTCAGATTTATTTTCCTCTGTTTTGCTCTAAAACCAGTCTAGCAATTCAATCAGGGAACAGAGGGTACAGCACACAAAATAATTCAATAATCACCCATTTCAAATCATGAGCAATGTGTTGTCACAGTGATGACAGATGATCACTACTAGTGGTAGAAAAGACCTCCCCTAAAGCAGGAGAGGTGCACTTTGCCACCAGACATATTCTGACACAAAAACTCATCTGTCTCCAGGTCAAGTATTTTCCTGTGACCTCAACCAAAGGCAGCTAAATGTTTCACACTCTGCAATACATTTGCCTTATCTGTGAGGTGTAAAAGTAGTATTTTGCAGAGGAGGAACTGACATGGAAAGACTGTATTCCCACTCCTCCCAAGTAGTACTATGATTAAACATCAGAAAAACAGCTTAAAATCAATCTGAAACACTTACCCTATGCATTTGATTCCATTTCTGAACTAACAGGCTGCATGTGAATCCAGAAATTTATCACAGAATTAACCAGGTTGGAAAAGACCTTTGAGACCATTGAGTCCAAACTATCACCCAATACCTTCTAATTAACTGGACTGTGGCACTAAGTACCTCATCTAGCCTCCTCTTAAACACCTCCAGGGATGGGGACTCCACCACCTCCCTCATCAGCCCATTCCAATGCCAATCACTGTTTCTGTGAAGAACTTCTTCCTAACATTCAGCCTAAACCTGCCCTGGTGCAGCTTAAGGCTGTGTTCTCCTATTCTGTCACTGGTTGCCTGGGAAAAGAGACCAACCCCCACCTGGCTACAACCTCCCTTTAGGTAGCTGTAGAGAGTAATAAAATCTTCCCTGAGCCTCCTCTTCTTGAGTTATGTTAATTCAAATAGGCATACAAATAAAAAAGCTGTATTCCTATTTGATTTGTAGCATCCTTAAGCATCCTTGTGTCTCTATAATTTTTTATCTCCACCTGTTCAAGTTTCACACAAATTATTCATATCTGTGTGTAACAGCGGGGCGGTAACATCAGGAGAATGGCAAGAGTGAAATCAAGACACAGGTACTCTAAATAGCAGCAACTGAGCTTATGTCAATCAGCAACATAGTGTAGGTTAGAAGAACTAGGCAAAAGAAAGGACTGTTTACAAAGCAAGGTGTTGGCAGAGGAGGGCTCCAGAAGTGGCCAGTGTGAGAAGAATCCAGAGACTGCTCTGTGCCAGACATACCCTTTCCCAGCCATCTCAGGACAGAGCTGAGCTCAGAAGCTAAATGCATTATGCCCCTGAGAGAGCATGCTCAAGAAGACAGTTAAGGGGGGAAAAAAAGGCAAACCAACCAAACCAAAAGCAACAATAACAACAAAAACCCCACTGTGCATCAGCCATGAGACCTGTAGCCTAGAGAGAAGGCCATAATGATGGCAGTTCTCCCCATGTAATCCATATAGGATCACAGTGGAGCAGATATTCACACTGCAGCCCATGGCAGACCCTATGCTGCAGTGAGGAGACATTCCACAAAGGAATTTACAGCCTGTGATGATTCTGCATCCCACAGGGGACTTGTGTTAGAGTAGTCTCTCCTGAAGAACTGTGCCTTGTGGAAAGGACACCTGATTAAGCAAATCCTGTAGAACTTCAGACCAAGAGAAGGACCATTATTGGAGCAGTTCATGACGATGGGATGCATTAACAAAAGTGTCCAGCAGGTCTAGGGAGGTTTTTCCTACCCTCTACTCTGCCCTAGTAAGACCACACCTGGAATACTGTGCCCAGTTGTAGGCTCCCCAGTTCAAGAGATACAGGGACCTGCTACAGAGAGTCCAACAGAGATCCACAAGGGTAACTGGAGGACTTGAGCATCTCCTCTATGAAGAGAGACTGAGAGCCCTGGAGCTGTTTAGTCTGGAGAAGACTGAGAGAAGATTTGATCAATGTATACAAATATCTGAGGGGTGTCAAGTGGCTGGGGCCAATCTCTTTTTGGTAGTCTGCAGCAATATGGCAAGGAACAAGAGCTACAAGCACAGAAAGTTTTGGCTCAACATGAGGAGAAACTTTACAGTGAGAGTGACAAAGCACTGGAGCAGGCTGCTCACAGAGGTTGTGGAGTCTCCTTCTCAGGAGACTCTCAAAACCTGCCTGGATGCATTCCTGTGTGAACTACCCTAGGGGATCCTGCTTTGCCACGGGTGTTGGGCTCAATCTCTGGAAGTCTCTTCCAATCTCTAAGGTTCTGTGATTCTATGAGGGACTGTATCACATGGGAAGGGACTCCACCATGGAGCAGGGTAAAAGTGTGAGGAGGAAGGGGCTGAAGAGATGACACCCCCATGAGTAGGCTGTAACTCTCATTTCCCATCACTCTGTGTTGCACTGGCTTGGCAAGGAGAAAGTAGAGAGGTTGTGAACGAAGAAGTGATGCTGAGCCGGGGGGAGAGGAGGAGAGTGAGGGAAGCTGTTCTGAGCTTTGTGTCACAATCCTCTCTATCTTTTTAATTAGCAATAAATTATATTGAT
Source organism: Pogoniulus pusillus (assembly GCF_015220805.1). Lineage (NCBI taxonomy): Eukaryota > Metazoa > Chordata > Aves > Piciformes > Lybiidae > Pogoniulus > Pogoniulus pusillus. The sequence goes on from NC_087275.1 coordinate 28,281,113, forward strand.
TTTCTCCAAGTCAATTCTGTTTTGCACATAAAAGTAATTAGGAAGTGATCTCCCTATCTTTGTCTTGACACACAAGGTTTTTCATCTTGTGTTTTCCTCCTACCCAGTTGAGAAGGGGAAGTGAGAGGGCAGCTGGCAGCCAGCCAGGGTAAATGCACCACAAGGGCAAATCATTACATTGCTGCTGGCACTCAAAGCAAATTTGAATCCCAAAGGTACAAGAAAATTTTGGGTTTGCTTTTACTGTTGCTCATTCTCTAATGATAATTACAATCATCCTCAGCAATATCCTTATACATTAAAGAAATAATATGTTTTCAGTAGGCTTTTATATATTGTAGTCTTCAGAAAGTAAATTCCTCAGACATGAGTTGCATGATTGTCTGCAGAGTTACAAGAAAGGGAGAGAGAACCAAAAGAAAGATGACACAGTAGGCAGGAACATTACTTGTTTAAGCATCACTTTTGGAGCCTAGATGAGAATATCTCTTTGATACACCATACCATGTACTCTACTATAATTCTGAATTCTAAAAGGCAGAAAAAAAACACAAAATGTAGCGTGACTGAAAAGCTGTCTTTGAAAAGACCAGAATAACAGTGCAAAAGAAATGGTTTGAATTAAATGTGGGGGGCACTATGCACTAAAATGTGACTATAAAGTAGAACATGGCCTACAGCTGGTCCAAGACAGAGTTTATTTTTCTCAAATTTGAAGTAATTCATCAATTTTATTAAGTAATCTATTCAGTTTTAAAGATGTGCTTGCTATTTTACCTTCATATGGACTATGATTTGACATTTTGGAGGGACTTCTTAGGATGTCAGGTAGTGCTGGGACTAGAGAGAACAAAGCTAGAAATAGTAGATTTAGACTGGATGTTAGGAAGAGATTCTTCACCATAAGAGTGGTGAGAGCCTGGAATGGTTTGCCCAGGGAGGTAGTGGAAGCCTCATCCCTGGAGGTGTTTAAGGCCAGGCTGGATGAGGCTCTAGACAGCCTGATCTAGCGTGAGGTGTCCCTGCCTATATCAGGGGAGTTGGAACCAGATGATCCTTGTGGTCTCTTCCAACCCTGACTAATTCTATGATTCTAAGATTTTAATTGTCTTCCTAAAATGCTGCCTTCTCTGCTTTGCTTCCATTTATTTTTTTGAGTCTACACTGCACCAACCACAAAGTAAAACATGATGAATGTAATCTTAATCTGTCACCTTAATATGATGAGCAGAAAAATAAATGCATTATCACACAAGTTTTCAACAGTACTTCTCAAAAGCTTTGAGACTTTGATAGCACAAGCTCAAAGTCTCTGTATTTTGAGGTAGAGCTCTTGATACCAAAGTCAAACCTCCAGCACACACCAAAAGAAGCTCATTAATGGATGTAGTTTAAAAATGTGAAGTTTTGGTAGAATATTTGCTGTTGCTTTGTAACAGACTTTCAACCTTCACTTTTGCACTTAGTAATAATAAGAAACACCAAAAATACTTCTAATTAATGCCTCATCAAAAATAAATGACTTCTAGAAAATAGAGCAACTCTCCTTAGACATACTTTGATGGTGTTTTTCAGACACATTGCATCTCTCTGTGAAAGTTCTGTTTTATTTCATCTTATATCCTAAGTGACACACTAGAGTAACTGAAAAGGAGGACAAGTGGCATTGCTGTAGAGCAGAACTAGCAGAGAATGGTTATTGCTTTAGGTCCCAAGAGGTAGCAGTGTTATGCTGCATGCAAACAATCTGGCCTGCTCCCTGGAGAAGATGACTGAATGAGATGCATCATTCAGTATTTCCAAAGGGTTGAATCAAGCATTTGGAGGCTTTCATTATCTAGCCAATTGAAGCAATTCAAAAGCAGCTGCTATTTACTAAGCAGGCTGGTCTTTATGGTGTCTTTAGTAGGTCACAGTTAGATACTCAATGGTAGAGGCATATAAATGTTTACAAATCTATCTCTCTCTCTCTACACATCAACTGTTACAACTGCCTTTACACTGAAAATAAACTGAAATCCTATGTTTTAAACTGTAGTTCAGGTCTTAGAATTGTAACATATTATTTGTATTCTGGGAGTGTCAAAATTCTCTAGTCAAAATGAATGCCTCTCTCGTTTAGGTGCTGTGTATATAGAAGAAAGCTTGTGACTGAAAATCTTCTATTAGAAAAGAATCAACCCATCAAAAAGAGAAGGAGGAGTGTTTAAGATACAAAGCTACACATTTTTTTACTTCCTACTTCTGAAATTTATCTTTTTTTACACTTTTCCCTCCCTCTTTTCTGAAGTTGCAAGATAAGTAAGGATAAGTGTGCTTAGACTACAACTTGTGACAGGTAAAGGAAAAGAATTATCTTTCAAAGAAGTGGTTCAGACTATTTGTATCTTGATGAGAAGTGGAATATAGGCAAGGCAGACAGAAAGGCTAGCAGGAAGGAAGGCCTGGAGGAAGCTCAACATTGAGATGAGTGATGCCTTAAGTATCACAGAAAAGGATTGAGGTCACCAATCTTAAGTCAGTTGCAGAGAACAGAAACTTTTTCACTTGGTTCAATGGACTTGAAGCAAAGCTGTTTTTTTTTTCAGTGAGTTTCTTTCCTGCCTGAGGAGGAAGAAAAAGCTGGAATAAATTCTTTAAGAAGTCAGTTAGCTTGCAATCATGTGCCTCCATGAGGGCTTAATTAGACTTCAGGTGTCCTCAGCTCACCCTGTAAGAGCCAACATCAGAAAGGGGAGTATAAAGTCTGCCAAGACATCTCTGCATAACTCACCCTGCAGACACCATAACACAGGCACGTTGGTGCTGCTCTGACACCTGGCTCTTACTGGTAGCATTGCCTCCCTTAACAAGACCTAGAACTGATTGAGACTGGTTCTCAGGTTGCCTTTTGATATCACAAAGTGAATCAGATCTTGCTAAAATCAGTAGTGGTAGAGAATTTGATTCTTAAAATAACATAGAATTAGTTTAATGGCTTTGGTGTTGTGTTGGACTTGATGGTCTTAGATGGTTTTGGTCTTTTCAACCAAAACAATTCTATGGGTCAATAAAATAAATCTATGCAATGTTGCACAAAGCATAAAGACTCATGTGCCACTTACATTTATTTTAAGTAGATAGGAATATGAACAGCTGCAACATGAAGCAGACAATGTGTTAGAGAGGTTTACTCTTTCAGAAAGTACATAAAATGTGAAAGACAACAAAGAAAAGATACGGCAAAGATATCCTAAGGTAGCTTAGAGTCATAGAATCAGCCAGGGTTGGAAGGGACCACAAGGATCATCTAGTTCTAACCCCCCTGCCATGGCCAGAGACACCCTAACCTAGATCAGGCTGCCCACAGCTTCATCCAGCCTGGCCTTAAATACCTCCAGGGATGGGGATTTTACCTCCTCCCTGGGCAAACTTGCAGGGTCTCACCACCCTCATGGTGAAGAACTGCTTCCTAACATCCAGTCTGAATTTATCTATTTCTATCTTCATTCCATTCCCCCTAGTCCCATCACTACCTGACATCCTAAAAAGTGCCTCCTCAGCTTTTTTGTAGGCCCCTTTAAGATACTGAGAGGCCACAATAAGGGCAACTCAGAGACTTCTCCTCTCCAGACTGAATAGTCCTAATTCCTTCAGTCTCTCCTCAGAGGAGAGCACCTCCAGCCCTCTGATCATCCTCGTGGCCCTTCTCTGGACACCTTCCAGCACATCCATAGCTCTCTTATAATAGGGGCTCCATAACTGGATGCAGTACTCCAGGTGAGGTCTTAGCAGTGCAGAGTACAGGGGGAGGATCACTTCCTTTGACCTGTTGGCCACTCTTCTCTCAATGCCCAGGCCACCCACCAGATGTGTGGGTTCGTGGTGGTTTAGAGCTTAACACTCTAGCCCAATTATAACTTAAATTGTAAATAAGTGCAAATATATGTAATTAGATTTTGTACATATATATTGTATTTTAGGCTTTTAGATTTTAGTTTGCTGTAAACATAGCTTCATTTTGCTTCCAAACATTCTGAGCTGGTCTGCTGATTTTATTTTGGGGGTAATTTTAACCCTATCACAGGGTTTCACCATTACTGGGAAAAAAAATATACACTTCAGCTACAGCCTTTTATTCTAGGTTTTGTGGCATAGCTCAAGTGAAGAACATCTCATCTTGCCTAAAAAGTAGTGGAGGGGGCAGATATTGCAAAATGGAAAGGAATCGTGTTCAAATCAAGGGGGAAGAAAAATAAATCAATAGGATTTCAAACTAGAGAAGAGCACATTTAGATTGGATGTTAGGAACAGGTTTTTTGCTGTGGGGGTGGTGGAACAATGGAACAGGTTGCCCATGGGGGCGGCTGGGGTCTCATTCTTGAGGATATTCAAGGTGAGGTCTGGCTGGGCTCTGAGCAATCTGATCTAGTTGGGGATTCTATGATTCTATGAGCTCAGGGAATATTTTCCAAGGTTGAAACAGTACTTTTCAAAAACATCATAAAACGTCTTCTAATTTCCATGTTTTCCAGGTTGCCCACAAGATCAATCAGTTCCTTAAGGTTTTATGATGAATTAAAGATGAATTTGCTGCTATCTGAGCCAAAAATACAAACATACATGCCCCTTGTAAGTAAATATGCCTGTAAATGGTTGTGACAAAAACTAGAAAACCCTAAGAAGAATTTATCATAGCCACTTTACAGATTTGTTCTATATGCCTCCATCAACTATCAAGGCAATGCCACTGCCAAACCATGGAGACATTGTTATTTGCATGCTCTTCAGAGCCATTTTCATGTACTATTATAACTGAAAAAACAGTTAAAATTCAGGTCTTTAGAGACCCAGTGGCAATGCTGTCACAATGCAATTTTAGACAATTCAATTTAGATGCAGCAGCTGCTTTTCAATGAGATTTTGATGTTTACCAAACTTTCCTGCTGGGTTAATTGAGTCATAGTGAGGTCAAGTGGCTTGTCTGCAATCACCCAGATGTAGGCTCCCTGAGAATTACAGCTCAGGACTATCACAGCTATAAACCTGTTGTCCAGTAGGACAAAAATACAAACAGAAATGAAATAATCAATGAAACACTGTCAGTAGAAAATTACATCAGCTGCCACAGCAGAAGGTTCCTTGTATTACTAAGGAGTAACTATTGAGTAAAATGGAAGAAAATACATTAACATGAAAATAAGGATAAAAGGAGAGATAAATGCTGGGAGGTGGTGGAGTCACCATCCCTGGAGATGTTCAAAGAAAGCCTGGATGAGACATTTAGTGCCATGGCATAGTTGACTGGATAGGGCTGGGTGCTAGTTTGGACTGGATGATCCTGGAGGTCTCTTCCAACCTTATTGATTCTATGATTCTATGACAGTCATGTAGAAGCATTTAGGAGTAAGTAGAAACTAAAGTAGTCTAATCTTAGGGAAAGTAGAAAAGAAGCTAGGAAGTTTCTTTGCAATGTCAGATGAAAATAATTTTTTTAAACCAGCAAAGGAGAGATATTCACTGTATCTATCAAGGGGAGGTATAGACTGGATGTTAGGAAGATGTTCTTCACACAGAGAGTGATTTGCCACTGGAATAGGCTGCCCAGGGAGGTGGTGGAGTCACCATCCCTGGAGGGGTAAAAGAAAAGACTGGATGAGGTACTTAGTGCCATGGTCTAGCTGACTGGATAGGGCTGGGTGCTAGTTTGGACTGGATGATCTTGGAGGTCTCTTCCAACCTGGTTGATTCTATGATTCTAAGGGATTACCATAATCATATTTTTGTCAACCTTTAGAGGTCATCCATTCCAAACCCCAAGTCATTAATAGAAAAAAAAACCCAAGGATTTGACCATTTAATTTATTTCTGAGTAAAATTGAAGCCTACTAGTCCATCATAGCCTACTCCATCAGCCTGGTTACACATGAGCAATGTCCATACTATGTATATCTGCAGTCTATTGTAAACAAATAAAGACATTCCTTAACACTGACTGAAATCTATGGAGCTTATTTAATTTCCAGGAAACTTCACAGTATCACAGTATTATCAGGGTTGGAAGAGACCTCACAGATCATCAAGTCCAACCCTTTACCACAGAGCTCAAGGCTAGACCACGGCACCAAGTGCCACGTCTAATCCTGCCTTGAACAGCCCCAGGGACGGCGACTCCACCACCTCCCCGGGCAGCCCATTCCAGTGTCCAATGACTCTCTCAGTGAAGAACTTTCTCCTCACCTCAAGCCTAAATCTCCCCTGGTGCAGCTTGAGGCTGTGTCCTCTTGTTCTGGTGCTGGCCACCTGAGAGAAGAGAGCAACCTCCTCCTGGCCACAACCACCCCTCAGGTAGTTGTAGACAGCAATAAGGTCACCCCTGAGCCTCCTCTTCTCCAGGCTAAACAATCCCAGCTCCCTTCATCTTACTTCATCTTTGTTTGGGTGATTGGGTAATTGTTCAAGACACTTCAACCTGCATATTTCTAAAAATATTGACTAAAAACATAAAGAAAACATTTATTTCAAAAATCCATTAGCAGCCTCCTGTAATAAAGCAACTACTTATCAATATTCTTTTGGAAGTTCCTATTTTAGTTTCAACAGTTCTTGGAACAAATGCTGAACCATTAAGTAATTCTACTCCTTAGAGACCTAGTTGTAACAATGGAACATTAAAGAGTTGTAAGTGCAGTTATATTTTGACATAATAACACCTGTTTTTTACATGTTGCAAGATAATAGTTAATACACCTATTAATATAAAACTCTTCTCCAGAAGCAAGGAACAAATGGATGAAGAAGTCTGCATTATTCACTGGTGCTACCTACTTGTTTTCATATGCAAATATAGGTATACATACACATATATATATTAAATGCCATTCCTAGTGGTGTTTAAAAGCAGAGTGGATGTGGTGCTTGAGGCTATGGTCTAATGATTAAGGATGCTGGGATGAAGGTTGGACTGGATGATCCTGGTGGTCCTTTCCACCCATAATGATTCATATTGATTAGATGTTGTGCTGAGGGATTTGGTTTAGAATCAGAATCAACCAGGTTGGAAGAGATCTCCAACATCATCCAGGCCAACCTAGCACCCAGCCTCATCGGGTCAACTAGACCATAGCATCAAGTGCCTCATCCAGTCTTTGCTTGAACACCTCCAGGGATGGTGACTCCACCACCTCCCTGGGCAGCCCATTCCAATGCTAATCACTCTCTCTGGCAACAACTTCCTCCTAACATCCAGCCTAGACCTCCCCTGGCACAACTTGAGACTGTGTCCCCTTGTTCTATTGCTGGTTGTCTGGGAGAAGAGACCAACCCCCACCTGGCTACAACCTCCCTTCAGGTAGTTGTAGACAGCAATGAGGTCACCCTGAGCCTCGTCTTCTTTAGTCAAGGACTTGTCAGTGTGAAACTAATGATGGGACTTTATGAGCTTGAAGGTCTCTTCCAATCTAAGAAATGTTGTGATACTGTGATATATAAAATATCCTATCAGTATTTCTTTCCAATAAAGTGTTTTTCCCATGCAAAATATTTTTTCTTAAGGATTAAATAAGAAAAAACAAACAGATGATGCCACCATGTTTCCTTTTGGGCTAAAAAACCCAATAATACTGATTTCAGGTTCTTCGAGGCAAGAGTGATGTAACTTCCCAGGGAGGTGGTGGAGTTAGCATCCCTGGAGGTGTTTAAAAGGAGTCTGGATGAGACAGTGCCATGGTTTAGTCAATTAGAAAGTGTGAGGTGATAGGTTGGACTGAAAGGTCTTTTCTAACCTGGTTAATTCTGTGGTCATATATAGGATATCAAGCTGCCCCACAAATTTCACCTTTCTCCACCTGCTCTCTGATGATGTGTAGGTCAGTGTACTTTTGCTTTTAATGCTAACCTTTAGATACATCATTTTTTATGTCTTATGCTCTTGACCTCAAGGCTGTCAATGAATTAAGTCCCCATTTGGTATAAGATATCATTTGCCACAGGGTTTAGTTACAGCAGATTAGGAGTTTTTTCCTTGCAGACAGCTCTATGCCAGCTGTTTATAAAAGTGTAACTACAAGAGAAGTGAAGCTTAACATTAACTACTTGTTCTAGCACATTACACACAACAATTTCCATCATCTATGCTTTACATCTTTTTTGGGGTACATTGGTATGGTTAAAGAAGAAGATGAGAGAGACCAAGCTGCTATTTTATTTAAAATTTTTGCCCTTCTAACTCATGTTATAAATGCCTCAAGATGTGGTTGGATGCTTTTTATTTTGTCATCAAAATCAATTTATTAATTTCTGTGTCAGAAGAGCTCCTTCCAACCAGATGATGCAATTGATAACAACTTAAAGAAAGTAGTAGGAAGAAAAAAAGAGAGTGGAAAGCTTATTATTCTGAACTTGAATGAATCAGGAAAATGATGTTCAAAGGGATCTTTAAGTCCAGTGCTAAACAGTGTATACTGTGATTTGTCAAATTTCTATTAATAATAACCAAATTCAACTTTTCAGCTACAAGCTTTGAGCTTTGATAGCAGCAGTAGTGCTCAAGGACAGTAATTTTCTGTTTTAAAACATTGTGATAACAGGATGTTATCTTGATTTCTATGTTCACAAATGTATGTATACATGGACAATATATGTATATACCAAAATGCTTGTGGTTTTTTAGCTTGCTGACTCCAGAAACTTTAGCATTTGGTTTGTAAGTATTAGTAAGATGAAAGGATAATATTCATGTTGCTTGGGCATGCTGCTCAATAAATTGTTCTGGCAGCTGATTAAATACTAGACCAAAGCCAAGACATTTAATCAATACATAGATCCCCCTTTATTTTCCCCCCTGTACATTCCATCATCATGAATTTTACTGCTACACTGACATAAGTAAAATACTTATGGACAACAAGATCTCTCACTTTATAAGCTCCATTTCTTACTTTCAAAGCCTTAAATGTGGTGTGATAGTGACATGATTCAAAATCCACAATGTCCTCTGCAATCCATTCTCAAAAGATGAATTTAGCTGCATACATAAGATTTACTCATTGATTTCACATTTTTCTTTGTCACACATACTCTCACATTTGGAAGTAAAAAAAAAACCCAAACAAACCCATTTTCAGATAAAATCACAGTGAATTATCCTCATTCATTAGACTGGACATTAGGAAAAAAAAATCACAGGGAGAGAGGAATAGGCTGCACAGGAAAGTGGTTGAGTCAACAACCCTGGATGTGTTTAAAAGTCATTTGGATGTGGTGCCTGGGGATATGGTTTAGGGTGAATCTTGTAGACTAGGGATGTGGATTGGACTTGGTGATCCTGAGGGTCTTTTCCAACCAGATTGTTTCTGTAATTCTGTGATTCTATCACCATTCTTGGTTTCATTGGCTGTCTGACCATTAATTTCAGAAGTCTCTGTGGCTGATAAGACAGTAACAGAATTCCCTGAAAGTGTTTGGGTACTGTCTGAAGCTGTAGCTAGCCCCACAAGCCAGGAAATAATATTTTGTGAGTAAATACTTGAAGCCTCTCGTAATTCACCATTACCTTCTGCCATAAGCAGAAAAGGGCTCCTTGAGTCCATCTAGTGGGCAAGTGGTATACTGACCACAGGAACCTTCTCTTCCAGTTCAATTAATGTCTATATATCTATATATATATATATATATATATGCTATTTATTTCTAGGTTAAGTTATTCATCTGTATATTGTTTCCATGACCATGCAAAGACCCACTTATTATTAAAATTAGCAGTCAGGGATGGGGAGAGTTCTGAATATCAAAATTAATACACCATATTAATTTTGAAAATACCATCTTGCAATTAATTAATTACCCCTTCATTACAAATGTCATTTGCATTTGGAGCGGAACATGTATTTTGTACAAAGATATTTGTACTCGATATAAGTGTCCAGGAAATGAACAAATCATCAAAATAGTAAGTAAACAACACAGGCATGAGAGCACTGCACACTAGAAGAACTAATGTGCTGTGAACTAGAATGCAACACCTGCAGCTGTCCCCATTTCCATGTGTTTAGAACTTATATATGCTAGAGAAAATTCTAAACATGCATATCCTATTCTCCCTGCTTCCCTGTACGTGCTCCAGAGAACCAGAAACACTTCATGCTCCTATTTGAAAAGGTCAGTCAGTTCTCCAGCTGAAGTAATTTATTGCTAGCAAGAAGCTAATCTGGCCAATTGACAGGAGATAATCATACCTGTTCATACTGCCTGCTCCCTGAGTCATAAAAGATTAAAAAGTCATGGCATCATTTTCATTGTCTCCAAGTGTGTATCTTGAATGCTGTAGGAAGACATTTGTACAGAGATGGTAGAATACCTAAAGTTAAAGGGGACACAGAATGACTGAGTCCAACTCTCTGCTCTTCAAAGGACTACCTAAACCTAGAGTGAAGTATACATAGGAATCTTCAGTAAATATTAATTATGTCAGTAACATTAATTGTTACATTGAATTTTTGGGTAACCTTTGTAGCTTTAGCTCATTTTGCATAATTTCCACTGCTCTAAATGTATTAATTCATATAAAGCTCAGACTACAAATCATATAAATTCACTACAAATTCATATAAAGCTAAGACTACAAATCCTATAGATATGGAAAGCCTTTTTTTTTTTTTTTTACATACACTGCACATCAAATCCCTTAAATTTCTTTTAACTTGAGTGGCAATTTGCTAATTAATGAAGCTGAAATGGTTGAAAAAAATCAGGCTAAGAATTTTAAATTGACACAGAAAAAACAATGCAAAGGTTCTGATAGTATAGAATCACAGAATCATAGAATCAACCAGGTTGGAAGAGACCTCCAAGATCATCCAGTCCAACCTAGCACCCAGCCCTATCCAATCAACTAGACCATGGCACTAAGTGCCTCAGCCAGGCTTTTCTTGAAGACCCCCAGGGATGGTGCCTCCACCACCTCCCTGGGCAGCCCATTCCAATGGGAAATCACTCTCTCTGTGAAGAACTTCTTCCTAATATCCAGCCTATACCTACCCTGGCACAACTTGAGACTGTATAGTAGAAGATGGGCAAATCACCCAGACTTGGTTGTGATTACTAACTATAGAGTGACATTGAAATATCTTCAAACACATTGAAATTACTTCCTGCTCAAAGTGATTGTTTATACTTTTAAAATTCAGATTTGCAGAAATACAAAGATATAAGAATTGTAATTTGCAAAATTTCAAAGTTTTCATTTCAGTGCTTTAGTAAAAAAATAAGTTTGGCTCCTATATCTCTCCTAGACAGGACTACCGAAGAATCAAGAGGAGTTATATGTTAGCGCATATAAAAGTGTTCAAAGCTTTATTAATCATGTAGCTGTTCCTTCCAAAAACCCCTGTTCCCCCTTTATCAGTCTTCACCTGATAAACCAGCAATCTGCAGTAGTTATTCTGTGACTCAAATGAAGTTTTGGATGTATTTTGTATGGAGTTGCCATCCCTGGAGGTGTTCATAAAAAGACTGGATGGGCCACTTAGTGCCATGGTCTAGCTGACTGCACAGGGCTGGGTGATAGGTTGGACTGGATTATCTTGGAGGTCTCTTCCAACCTGGAAGCTTCATTCAAGGTGTCTAGAGAAGGGCAACAAAGCTGGTGAAAGGCCTGGAACACAAACCCTATGAGGAGAGGCTGAGGGAGTTGGGGTTGTTTAGCCTGCAGAAGAGGAGGTTCAGGGCAGAGCTCATTGCTGTCTACGACTACCTGAAGGGAGATTGTAGCCAGGTGGGGGTTGGTCTCTTCTCCCAGGCAAACAGCAATAGAACAATGGGACACAGTTTCAAGTTGGATGTTAGGAGGACGTTGTTGGCAGAGAGAGTGATTGGCATTGGAATGGGCTGCCCAGGGAGGTAGTGGAGTCACCATCCCTGGAGGTGTTCAAGCAAAGCCTGGATGAGGCACTTAGTGCCATGTTCTAGTTGACTGGATAGGGCTGGGTGCTAGGTTGGCCTGGGTGATCTTAGAGATCTCTTCCAACCTGGCTGATTCTATGATTCTATTTACTAAACACCAAAGAGCAAAATTATGGTGGTCAAAGTAACTACCATATGTCCATGATCTCCATGAGATCAAAGGACTTGAAACAAAGCAGATTGCTCATTTAGAGTAACCATTTAAATGAGGTTTTGAGAAGAGTGCCTGACAGCAGGATTTGCTGTAGTTTCCCCAAGTTAATGTTTTCATGCAATATTTGCTCTTGTGTTTCATGTGGGAATGTTAAGCTACAGTCTGCTGTAGAGCCTTATTCATACTTTCATGCCCTCATCTCATCACTTTAGAGAGAAAACATATATGCCTAGGCTCCCTTCATAAAGGTAACACCTGCCAACCTGTGTAAATCACTTCATGTCATGTTTTATGTTTGAGACACAGCAAGGAGTCCCTATCCAGTACAGCTTAAAGCATCCAGCAGCTATCTCTGCCTTGGTGGGACTGGAAGACTAATTTTCAGTGCTCGAACAATGCCTCAGAAAAATCTGGATCATAACATATTTTTTCTCATATTATTTTGTCCAGGCAATTGTATTGGAGTTTTTTTTTCCACTGACAGAATCTAGCTACCACAAAAGCTGGTGCAACTCATATTTGCACACCATATCAAGTCCACATAAGCAGCGTTTAGCAATTAATCACAGTTATGGAATGATAGGGGTTGGAAGTGACCTCCAGAGATTATCTATACTAAAACTATTGCTTAGAGCAGGTTACACAAGGCTATGTGCAGTCAGGATTCAAATATCTCCATAAGACTGATTCATCTTGTCAGTCTTGGTACTTTGAATACAAGCATATGCTAGAAAAGAGGAGGGAAATGCCCCAACATCCAAACTCTATTTTAGCCAATTTCGTTTCATTTGCCCTTTGCTGATTTTCTTCATGCACTGAACACCCACAAGATTTGAGGGTGTGTGGGAGGATTTTTCTCACAAAGAACAGGAAAGTACAGCTTAAAAGCACCACTCTAAACAAATTATGCATTATTATGGACACTGCTGGTTATTGCTCTAATTAAAAACCAGGTGTTTTCTCTCTGGTGAAGAATATGAGAGCTTAGCAGAGTCCCTGTTTGCATTCATTCCCTGTTGAAACTTCACTGTAAACCATGTAATGCTGGGACCTGTGTGGTTTCAGAGGGATTCTCTAAATAAATAAACTTCCATATTAAAAAAAAAAAAGGAAGAAGGAAATCTGCTCTGATAAGGAAAACTACTCAGAGTGAAAAAAATTGTCTGCATAGTTTTTCAAAAGCATGGGGCAATATTTCAGCCCAGATAACTGTTCCAATATAACAACCCTTGAATAATCACAGAATTGGTGAGGCTCAAGAAGACCTCAGAGATCAAGTCCAGCCTACAACCTAACACTGTTACAGAAGAATGTGGAGGTGCTGGAGCATGTCCAGAGAAGGGCCATGAGGATGAGCAGAGGGCTGCAGCACCTCTCCTGTGAGAACAAACTGGAAGAGTTGGGGCTGCTCAGTCTGGAGAAGGGGAGGCTCTGAGGTGACCTCCTTTTGGCCTTTCTGTATCTGAAGGGGGCCTACAAAAAACCTGGGGAGGAACTTTTTAGGCCATCAGGGAGTGACAGGACTAGGGGGAACGGTGCAAAGGTGGAGGTGGGTAGGTTCAGACTGGATGTGAGGAGGAAGTTCTTCATCATGAGAGTGGTGAGAGGCTGGAATGGATTGCCCAGGGAGGTGGTTGAGGCCCCATCCCTGGTATTATACCCCTGGTGGGGTGTAACTGGTATCTGCTATATGTAAGGGGGTACTGAGACTAGGGTGTGGGATGAGGTGCTGGCACAGACTGTTACAGCACTTGTCTGGAACTGCAGGTTTTGAGCGAGCCTCATTTTAAGTATTAATTATTATTCATAGATTAATTCTTTACTAGTGGTGTTACTCCTCATGTTCATTTGTTCTTTATATCATTCTGTTAAACTCTCCTTATCTCAATGCAGTGGGATTTGCATTTTCCTCCTTCCCATTCTATGGGGCAGGTGGGATTCTGTGAGCAGCCTCATGGGGGTCAGTTGTGGCAGGGTCTGAACCATAACAGGGACACTTGCCCTGCTCATTCCTACATGGGAGATCCATGAGTGCTGTGCAGCTTAGAAACAGGAAAGCTGTGCATCGTGCTATTAAATCTCATCAACGTAGAGAAGTTTAAGAAGGACAAGGACTCAATGCAGCTCTGCATAACATTGAATCTAAACAATTTGTTAATACCATTTTACCTATAGTGCTGTAGAGCCTGGGGCAAAACTCATAAGACAGAAGAGTTGGAGATGCTACACTAATTTTAACAAGCCATGCACACCCCAATAGAAATAATGATATGATTCATATGATTAACACCAGAACAAGACCAGAACAAGAGGACACAGCCTCAAGCTATGCCGGGGGAAATTTAGGCTTGAGGTGAGGAGAAAGTTCTTCACTGAGAGAGTCATTGGACACTGGAATGGGCTGCCCGGGGAGGTGGTGGAGTCGCCATCCCTGGAGCTGTTCAAGGCAGGACTGGACGTGGCACTTGGTGCCGTGGTCTAGCCTTGAAGTCTGTGGTAAAGGGTTGGACTTGATGATCTACAAGGTCTCTTCCAACCTTGGTGATCCTGATACTGATATGATTCTAGTGCCACACAATCTGTAAATATAAAATGCAAGACACAAAATGTGAAGTAAAAAAAAACCTAATCAAAGTTTTCTTAATTCTGCCACCCCATGTGCCTATATTGCAATGTTATATTTAAACAGCATGGGCACACTTCTTTACCCTCAGTCTTTCCTCCACTCAGTCAGTTATTTGGTACTCTGGATATACAATGCATGGTAAATGTGCTCTGATCACATCTTTCTTCCTATCTTGCCACTCAGTATGCAGGACCTAATTTTATTTACTGCATATCTTGAAGTGAATACAAAGGATTTAATTCCCATATAAGCTCGTATATAATATTATCTCTGCACTACCCAAGTTTTTCATTAACCTTTCACATTTCAAACTAGAGTATTTGACTGTAATCTCCCAGGGAAATTGTGTTTCCTTTCTCCTGTTCCATCCTGAAAACCTGAGCCAAAAAAAACCCCAAAAGTGGTAGTTTTCACTGGATGGTTAACTAAAATTTTCTGATTTTACATTAACTCTTTGTAAGTAAAACCTGACTGTGTGAAAGTGACCATTAAATGGAGTGCACTTGGAATGACTGCATGAACAGCTGAAGAATCTTGGCTTACTCCACGTGCAATTTACATAGACTCAGTTCCTCAGTTCTAAGTGCCTGCACCTAAGCCTCTGTGAGGTTGACATGCACATTACCAGCAACACTTAAAATGACAGCACATTAGTGATGATAGAAGCAGAGAGTGTGTTTGTAATTTTTAACAGCTCCGTACTGTGTTGTTGAGTGCAAATCCAGGTCCTACAGGAGTTACCGGTCAATTTCCAGTGACAAAAAAGTTTCAATCTCGGTCAAAGGTCAGACACTTTGAGCAGGGAAACAGCTTTCTATTGAAAAGTACCTGTATTTTCTGCTTTTTGACAAGAGCATAATCCCCTGCTTATTGGGGAAAGAATTGTTCCTAAGTAAATGAGACTCAAGAGCCTTGAAGCCAGAGCAGTGGTTACAGTTAAACCTCTTTATGCTGCAGGATTAGTTTAAGTGGACGTTGTCAAGACATTTTTCTAGCTGGGAGTAGCAGCAAAAACTAACACCTGTCAGTCCTGAAATATTGCATGTTTACTCCTACAGTGTAAGGAGCAAAAGAAATTTGTTTGGAAGTCGCATCCTTGGAATTCTACACTTTGTAATCAGTGTTATATGACAACATGAGAGTGGTGAGAGCCTGGAATAGGCTGCCCAGGGAGGTGGTTGAGGCCCCATCCCTGGAGGATTTTAAGGCCTGGCTGGATGAGGCTCTGGCCAACCTGGTCTAGGGTAGGGTGTCCCTGGCCATGGCAGGAGAGGTGGAACTAGATGATCCTTGTGGTCCCTGCCAACCCTGACTGATTCTGCGATACTGTGAACATAGTGCAGGATTCTGCATCTGGCATGTTCCTTGTCTGCATCTCTGTAGAAAGACTTTGGGTTTGCTGAGAATTAGGATTTGCTCTGTTCAAGTGGTGAACAGAAACAATGCCAGAAATTCTAGGCAATTTGCCTTTCTTTTTTCCCCAGCACTAAGTGACAAGGTAGCACATTGCCATTAACAGTCCTGGGTTTGGATTTCATTTTTCATTTGCATTTATTGTAAATATTGTGCTGGAATGAGTTTAATTTTCATAAGACTTTGTTTTTACCAAGAATCTACAACCAGAAATCAGTACTAGAAAATTAAGTCAAAAGCAAAGATCACAGAATCATAGAATCAACCAGGCTGGAAGAGATCATCCAGGCCAACCTAGCACCCAGCCCTATCCAGTCAACTAAACCATGGCACCAAGTACCTCATCCAGTCTTTGCCTGAACACCTCCAGGGACTGTGACTCCACCACCTCCCTGAGCAGCCCATTCCAATGCCAATCACTCTCTCTGCCAACTTCCTCCTAACATCCAGCCTAGACCTCCCCTGGCACAACTTGAGACTGTGTCCCCTTGTTCTATTGCTGGTTGCTTGGGAGAAGAGACCAACCCCCACCTGGCTACAGCCTCCCTTCAGGTAGTTGCAGACAGCAATGATGTTGCTAGCAGAGCTATTTTTAGTATGCAACATTAATAACAAGCTCAGCTTTGAATGCATTTGATTCAACTTTTGGCAGTAAGGTGCCATCTTAATAGCTGTACACTTAAACAATATTGAAGCTATTTTAGCAGATATAATGTCACACACATATAAGTTGCCTGTGCCTGATATTTACCTATTATTTGTCAAGACACAAACAGTACTGGGCCCAGCTCTCTAATATCTTTAAAAGTGATCTGGATGAGGAGATCAAATCATAGAATCATAGAATCAGCCAGGTTGGGAGAGACCTCCAAGATCATCCAGTCCAACCTAGCACCCAGCCCTAGCCAGTCAACTAGACCATGGCACTAAGTGCCTCATCCAGGCTTTTCTTGAACACCTCCAGGGACAATGACTCCACCACCTCCCTGGGCAGCCCATTCCAATGCCAATCACTCTCTCTGGGAAGAACTTCCTCCTAACATCCAGCCTATACTTTCCCGGGCACAACTTGAGACTCTGTCCCCTTGTTCTATTGCTGGTTGCCTGGGAGAACATCATGCTGAGTGGGAGTGTTGATCTGCTAGAAGGTAGGAAGGCTCTGCAGAAGGACTTGGACAGGTTGGATTGATGGGCCAAGGTCAATTGTAAGGGGCTGACCAAGGCCACATACTGGGTCCTACATACACTTTTGGTCGCAACCACCCACACGACACTACAGGCTTGAAGACAAGTGGCTTTGAAGATGCTTGGTAAAAAAGGACATGGGACTATTGGTTAAAAGCTGTCTGAATAAGAGCCAGCAGTGTGCTTAGATGGCCAACAGCATCATGGCATTTATCAGGAATAGTGCTGGCCAGCAGGAGTGGGGAAATAATCATGCCCCTTTACTGGTCTCTAGTGAGACCACAATTTGAATACTGTATTCAGTTTGGGGCCACTCATTACAATAGAGAAATTGAGGTACTGAAGCATGTCCAGAGGAGGGTAACAAAGATGGTAAAGGGTCTAGAGAACAAGTCCTGTGAGGACCAGTCAGGGAAGTAGTGTTGTGTAGTCTTCATAAAAGGCTGAGGTAAGATCAGAGAATCATAGAATATCAGGAGCTGGAAATGACCCTGAAAGATCATTTGGTCCTGCACCCCTACCAGAGCAGGATCACCTAGAGCAGATCACACTGGAACACATTCAGATGGTTCCTGAGTATCTCCAGTGAGGGAGACTCCACAGCCTCCCTGGGTTCCAGTGCTCTGTCACCCTTACAGTGAAAAAAATCTTCCTCAGGTTCACATGGACCCTCCAAAGATCTTACTGCTTTCTCCCATTACCAGAAAGGAGGTTGTAGTAAGGTGGGTGTTGGTCTGTTTCCTAACTAGCAAGTGACAGGATGAGAGGAAATGACCTCAAATTGCATCAGGGAAGGTTTGGGTTGGACATGAGGAAATATTTCTTCACTGAAAGGTTTGTTAAGCACAGGAATAAGATGCCCAGGGAAGTGGATCACCATCCCTGGAGGTATCTAAAAGCCATGGAGATACAGTACTTAGGGTACTTAGCCTTAGATTAGCTGTTGTACCTGATGATCTTAAAGGTCTTTTCAGGCTTTGACCTGAGGCTAGGTACCACATATTGGAAAGAAGAATTTCCTTCAGCTATCATATTGACATAAAACTTCACAAAAACATTGCAGAGATAGAATGAATATTGAGGCAGAACTGCACCTAGGACCAAACATCAAACTGAGCTGTTTACGTGGCATGGGGTTAATTGTAATGTCCAGAAAAGGCAGACAGATCTTTCAAGGGAAAAGGAATAAAACAACTTCACAATAAAAACATGTCATGAAAATGTCATTGAAAAGGCATTACAACTTGTGCCCACTTGAGCAATCTCTCTGTCACTTTAATAACCCACGGTTGAAGGTGATGAACTTTAATTTGTACTCTCTGCCCTTAGAAGCCAGCCAGCTTGATCTTAAAGACTCAAGAGCATCACAGAAATGAAGCTGACTGTGTAGCTGATTATTCCTTGCTGCTAAATCTATCCAGTTCACCTTGTGTTTGAAAAAGAAAAGATTTGTTTGAAAGGGGAAAAAAAGCACCACATAACTGTCTATTATTTGTTCTTTTCACTACTGAGAAGAGAGTATCTAAAAAGCGTTTTCTGTTCCTCAAGGTGATCGTAAAACAATTTGAAGTATCAGGCAAAGCACAACCATTCTAAATTTCCTTCTCAGACTACCTTTAGAAAAAGTTTATTTTTACACACAATCTTCTCATTAAATTTCTTCATGTAAATATATTAAGCATAAAATGTTAGCAACTGCAGGATATCAGGGAGTGAGAGGACTAGGGGGAATGGAGCGAAGCTGGAGGTGGGTAGGTTCAGGCTGGATGTGAGGAGGAAGTTGTTCAGCATGAGAGTGGTGAGAGCCTGGAATGGGTTGCCCAGGGAGGTGGTTGAGGACCCATCCCTGGAGGTGTTTAAGGCCAGGCTGGATGGGGCTGTGGGTAGCCTGCTCTAGGGTAGGGTGTCCCTGGGCATGGCAGAGGGGTTGGAACCAGATGCTCCTTGTGGTCCCTTCCAACCCTGACTGATTCTATGATTCTATGTATAAAAAGGAATCCAGATAAAATAATTAAGGTGGCTGCTTTTCTGGTTTATCTTCTCATATGATGCCAGGTATTTAAAAAAAAAATTCTGCCAAGGTCTAGCATACAAGGCTGAAAAAAACATTAAAAATGCCAATATCATTCATGGGTCATATTCTAAAGATTTCCTGCAGACTGACAAATTTATTTTGCATAGCTATTACTGTCACTGCATTGAAGAAAAACATGAAATAATGCTTTCCAGAGGTTCTTTTCATACTGCCTGAAAAAGAGTGGCCAGAATCTACGGTGCCATCCCAAAAAGAAAAAAATCCAACTCTTTCCAATGGCTGAATATTTCCAATAGTCACAGAATCACAGGATGTCAGGGGTTGGAAGGCACCCAAGGACATCATTGAGTTTAACCCCCCTGCCAGAGCAGGACAATACTATCTAACACAGATCACAGAGGAACACATCCAGACAGGCCTTGAAAGTCTGCATAAAAGGAGACCCCACAGCCTCTCTGGGGAGCCTGTTCCAGTGCTCTGTGAACCTTAAAGAAGTTCCCCCTTGTGTTGAGGCAGAACCTCTTTTGCTGCAACTTACACCCATTGCTCCTTGTTCTATCCCAGGGAGCAGTGAGCAGAGCCTGTCCCCCTGCTCCTGGCCAGTCCTCAGATATTTATAAACATCTTTCAAATCCCCTCTTAGTCTTCTCTTTTTCAGACTTAAAAGTCCAAGGTCTCTCAGCCTCTCCTCATAAGCCATGCCCTCCTAGCCTTTAATCATCACTCTCTCCAGCAGATCCCTGTTCCTCTTAAACTGGGAAGCCTAAAATTGAACACAGTATTCAAGATGAGGTCTCACCAGGGCTGAGTAGAGGGGGAGGAGAACCTCCCTTGATCTGCTGGACACACTCTTCCAAATAGACCCCAGGATCCCATTGGCCTTCTTGGCCACAAGGGCACATTGCTGTGCCATGGTTAACTTGTTATCCACCAGGACCCCCAGGTCCCTCTCCACAGGACTGCTTTCCAGCAAATCACCTCCCAGTCTGTACTGGTGGAGTTTATTATTCCTGCTCAGATGCAGGACTCTGCACTTGTCCTTGTTGAGCTTCATCTGATATATTAATGCAAGTCTCTGACATCCAAAAACTAAATGAGTTCTTCAAACATGTCCTCATTAATTGTATTCAGACCATCCCTTCTTGCCCTTAATTCTCTTGCTTTGGTTTAATATGCACATGTGTTGTACATCCATGGGTACCTACCTGTGTGAGCTCATTTGCATGTGTATTAACATGCACACACTAACTCTTGCAATAAGTGAACACAGGACTCCTCTGCCTGTCTAGTCTTGATTAATTCTCTAAACAAAGGCCAAAGTTATCACCCAAAGGCTATATCCTAATGCTTCATGTTTTAAAAGGTCAAATTAAGATTACAGATAGTCTTGACCTTTGATCATCTTTTCAGCCACTTTTCTTGTCATCTCACTTTTGAAATTAGCATTCACAGACTTTGACAGATGGTAGCTCTAAGCAAGCATTAGATAGGCAAATGTCATTTATTCTTCTCTGTAGTGGGAATAGTTGCACAATGTTATTTTCAGTGTTAAAACAAATTTTTACTTACTAAGTCCACTCGGAAGATTTATGTCTTGGAGACATTAAAAGAAAAGTTAGATTCACTGGTTTCAGACTACTATCAGCTCTGGATACATTTAGAGAATAACACTTTAGTTATTCTACAGTCACCACTGGAACTGATAGGATGAGAAATTATGACATACAAGCACTGCAAACATGAATCTTTATCTTATGCTTACACCTGAACTATGACTTTATAGAATGAGAAACATCCTTTGAATCAATATTACTTAGGTGTTATGAGATCTCATTATTACTTCTTGCACACCAAGTCACTTTGAGGTCTCACACAACTTCTCCAAGTGCACTGCCCTCTCCACACTACACTACTGGTTCATGTGTAACGATACATCTACAGAAAACCTGCTATTTGACATTGCCAGACTCAGTAACCAACTTGCTTACCCTCACACCCTACATTTCTAAGGCAACATTTCATTAACATACAAGCTGTGTAAATGACCCTCTGTTGCTTTTCTCCTTCAGTTCCTTCCATGGTCACCAACTGCTGCCTTTCTCATGAGATCATTAACTCCTTGGGTCAGATATCCATACACACCTTAGTGGACATGGTCGTTTGAGAATGGATGCTACTAAAACTAATGTTGGGTAATATTGGGTGCCTTCCTCTAATTTGTGGATGGAGAAGAAAGAGAAGTAAGGGTGAGAACAAAGATCATAAAGGAAGAACTGAATACTGCTAGGGGTGCTTCAGATCACTCTTGGTTTGGGAGAATTATTCTAATGGCTGTTGGAAGAAAAAGCAGGCTGATTTGTTCCAAAGACATCTTGAAAACATGGCACTTTCTTTACTTCTTAACACAGCAGCATCAGAAAGTAGTCAGTAGGAGATTCTCTTCAGTCTCATCTCTGCTTGTAACTTTTCTGGGTTATAGCACACACATCCTCTTCTGATTCAACCATTCTGTAAAACTCATGTGAGATTTCATCACAGATCATCTAACATTTGATGCTTCTTGGAGTCTGACTAAAGAATCTCTGCTGCTTTTCTTTCCCTTTTCTCAAGAATTATTGATTTGTGTATGTGCTACTCTGAAGCTAGTTAGAATATTTTGGCAAGAAGAACTAGATGATAGGCTGTGAAAAGGAAACAATGGTGATGTCTACTGCACTTATAGGCTTGCTGAGATGTATAAAAACAAGAACACAAATATAGATAACAGAACTGCTCTCTGGCTCTGGTTGCCTCCCTTCTCTCCCTAACTTGCTGTCTGTGTAACTAATCTGTCTGCTTCCAAACTCCCCTGGCCGATCTTCCAAACTCACCTTGAACATAAGGCAAAGTCTGGGATAAGGTAGAGGAGTGGACAGGAGGTGGAAGGGTGGTTGGGAGCCCCTTCTGGGGACTCAGGCACCTGGGAGGGCTGCTGTGTTTCTGTATTACTTTTTAACTTGTCTGTCTGTCTGTAGCTGTATAGATTGTAAATACCTGCTTGTACATTGTGCTAAGCTGTAAATATAAAGCTTCATTCTAATTTTCAGCTCAGCTGAATCTAGTCTGAGTGATTTCACAAGAGTAGGGGAGCAGGCTACACCCAAACCATCACAGTGTAGAAACCCTGCAAATGTCAATCTAATTACAAGAAATAGATCTGTTTGTGGAACTGATAGCTTTTAAGTGAGCTGATAAATTTTGGGAGTCTCAACTGCTGGTTTGGATTTGCATTTCAGCAGAATTTAGAGTATGAATTAATTCAGTCACATTAGGTTCTCACATTAAAATGCTAAATCTGTTTGAAAAATCTGTGGTGTCAGTCTCATGACACAGCACTGAGTACAGAGATGTATCCCTTAATTTTTACACTAGTCAGTGGATTTCTATGTATGCCACATGAATATACAAACAAAGTTCATTTAGTTTGGAATTCAGTTTAAGACACTTCAGCTCTGTGATCCCTTACATCTACCTAAGGAAAGCGACCTTGTTAAAACCCAGACAAGCTTACAAATGGGTGTACGTATAATGGAGGCAGAATAAATTGCTTTCTCTGCTCTCTGCAAACCAAACCACTACAAAGGAGGGAATCAAAGCAAGTCCATCACCTGTGTGTGAGAAATGTTCTCCAGACCTTGCACACCACTTCTAGAGACTGTCGGAGTTGCCAGAGCGGTTGGTACTCTAGAGGGAAGGGATGCCACCCAGGGAGACGTTGACAGGCTTGAGAAGTGCGTCTGTGTAAGCTCTCTGCTGTTCAAAAAGTCCAGATGTGAGGTCCAGTGCTTTGGGTACCAACTCACACCATTCTACGACTCCATAACTCTATGACATGCCAATGCAAAAACTCTGGCTAAATGTGCCATAAAAACCTATTTCATCTTTTGCAATACAACTCATTCCAGCACAAATATATCACAGTCCATACTTCCTTTTGGGCCCCATTGACCTGAGCTGATGTAAGGATGGGCCTTTATTGGAGATAGTAGTGTGAAAGTTTCTGGGCATGAATGAAAAGCTCATAGTTCTTACATTAACCATAGTAAGATGAAAGCTGTTTTTACCTATCTTCTTTTCTGCAGCTATGGGAGTGCAGCAATGAGAGTGATTTGCCACTGGAATGGGCTGATCAGGGAGGTGGTGGAGTCACTGTCCCTGGAGGTGTTGAAGAAAAGACTGGATGAGGCACTTAGTGCCATGGGCTAGTTGACTGGTCAGGGCTGGGTGATGTTGGAGGTCTCTTCCAACCTGGTTGATGCTATGATTCTATGGTTATATGAATCTATGATTATAAGCCTCAGTCTTGATTTTCTCAATTCCTTTATGGCAGACAGATTCCCATGGGATAAAGTACAGGGATAAGAAAGGTGAGAACAAGGCTGAAGGTAGCTCCTTATTTTTCTAAAGGAAAAAGAGCCAGCCATCACTGCTATCCCTAGATTAATTTCACTGAAATGTGAAGATTTCTGCTCAGTGAAACTCTACTAGAATCATAGAATCAACCAGGTTGGAAGAGAATTCCAAGATCATCCAGTCCAACCTAGCACCTAGCCCTGTCCAATCAACTAGACCATAATGTAGCTACTATGGAACTGTTTGTTCCATAACTACCCTTTCCATGTGTTTCACATAGTGCCAAACAGTCTATTCCACAGTATCACAGTATCATCAGGGTTGGAAGAGACCTCATAGATCATCAAGTCCAACCCTTTACCACAGAGCTCAAGGCTAGACCATGGCACCAAGTGCCACGTCCAATCCTGCCTTGAACAGCTCCAGGGACGGCGACTCCACCACCTCCCCGGGCAGCCCATTCCAGTGTCCAATGACTCTCTCAGTGAAGAACTTTCTCCTCACCTCCAGCCTAAATTTCCCCTGGTGTAGCCTGAGCCTGTGTCCTCTCATTCTGGTGCTGGCCACCTGAGAGAAGAGAGCAACCTCCTCCTGGCCACAATCTCCCCTCAAGTAGTTGTAGACAGCAATAAGGTCTCCCCTGAGCCTCCTCTTCTCCAGGCTAACCAATCCCAGCTCCCTCAGCCTCTCCTCGTAGGGCTGTGCTCAAGGCCTCTCCCCAGCCTCGTCGCCCTTCTCTGGACACGCTCAAGCATCTCGATGTTGCTCTCTATTCCAGCATGTTATTCTCTACACATCCCTTGCCATAGCTTTATTTCTCTTCTACATAGGTGGCAGAGGTAGAAAAGTTACAGAACTGCGTGGAAAGGGTTTCTCAGAAAAGAAAACATCAAGTATTGGGCTGCTCCACCCCCCCAATTAACTTTGAAATAAAACCTAGGCAGAGATATTTATTCAGAGCATATCTCTTTTTAACCCTTTACTGCCTGCCCTCATTACCTCACAGGAATAACTCTTCTCTGAGCTCTCCTACCCACATTCTGCAAGCATTACACTGAACATGTTTACAACTGGGTAATTTTAAGGCTATTAACCGAGCTTTTCATTTAGGTCTTCAAAAGTTGAATAGCTTATAAACATCATTCTAAAAGCATTTAAAGCCCTTATTAAAATAAAGGAAAAAAAAAAACCCTCAGATCTATAAGGAAAAAAATAATTCTAAATCCCTGCAATTTTCACTTTGCTCCTTGAAAGAAATTACAGCTCTTGTTCTTTCTGCAGTTTCTGTAGTGTTTCACCAGCATCCAAGCATAAAGTGACAGTGGCTTTGAGTCTTATGATTTCAGTGATGAGACTGAAGAGCAGTAAAGAGCAGCAGGCAGCTATTTGCTGTGAGAGCTTTTTCTAGATACTTCTGTGGTAATAACTTTGGAAATACAGAGAGAGTACATAATTTTTCCAGATGGCATCAATTCAGCCTCTCATACTTTTTTTATTCTTTCCTTTATATATAAATCTATTTTTTCTCATCACTGAATAGTCTAAGAAGCTGAAAGTATAAGAGTTATGGAATAATGGGAATAATGAATGAATATGGGAATAGGGATAATGAAGAGAAGTTGCAGTAAGGTGGAGGTCAGGTTCTTCTCCCAGACAAGTTGTGACAAGATGAGAGGGTATAGCTTGATGCTGCTCCAGGAGAGGTTTAGTTTGGATGTTAAGAAGCACTTCCTCATGGAAAGGGTAATTAGACACTGGAATGGACTGCCCAGGGAGGTGGTGGATTCACTGTCCCTGGAGACATTTAAGGAAATCATAGAATCATAGAATCAACCAGGTTGGAAGAGACCTCCAAGATCATCCAGTCCAACCTAGCACCCAGCCCTATCCAGTCAACTAGACCATGGCACTAAGTGCCTCATCCAGGCTTTTCTTGAACACCTCCAGGGACGGTGACTCCACCACCTCCCTGGGCAGCCCATTCCAATGCCAATCACTCTCTCTGTGAAGAACTTCCTCCTAACATCCAGCCTATACTGGATTGGATGTGGTACTTAATGAGATGATCTAGCCCATGTGATGATATTAATCGATAGGCTGGACTTGATGATATCAGAGGTATTTTCCAGCTTCAATAATTCTGTGATTCTGAGAAAAACTGAACCATTTTATTGCCAACTATTTTTTTTTGTTTCAGATTAAAAGATCAAATATATGTTTAACTTGTCAACAGAAAGTATTAACTTTCAAATTTGATCCTAAACAGGCATTTGAAACTATCTAAAAGTAACTTTTTACTGTAGGCACAAAAAAACCCCCATAAAATAATATATTCTTCTTAATTCCTCTTAAACTGAAATTTGGTCTTCTACAAATAACCAACATCATCATACATTTGAAAGGTTCCATCCAAAGAAATTAAAACTGAAACACAGACTCTTAGTATCAAGTCTTTAACCAACACTTAGCCTGGAGAAGAGGAGGCTCAGGGGTGATCTTATTACTGTCTACAACTACCTGAAGGGACATTGTAGCCAGGTGGGGGGTGGCCTCTTCTCCCAGGCAACCAGCAATAGAACAAGGGGACACAGTCTCAAGTTGTGCCAGGGTAGGTATAGGCTGGATGTTAGGAAGAAGTTCTTCACAGAGAGAGTGATTGGCATTGGAATGGGCTGCCCAGGGAGGTGGTGGAGGCACCGTCCCTGGGGGTCTTCAAGCAAAGCCTGGCTGAGGCACTTAGTGCCATGGTCTAGTTGATTGGTTAGGGCTGGGTGCTAGGTTCGACTGGCTGATCTTGGTGGTCTCTTCCAACCTGGTTGATTCTATGATTCTATGATTCTACTTGCTTATTCCAGTTGGTGTCCTTAAGGTAAAAGGATTTGAAACTGTTCCTAAGAGTACCCAGAATTGCAATCTAATCTCAAATCACAAACTAATTAGCTGTGTTCTGAAGCTTCCATTACAAGAAGGATGTGGATGTGCTGGAGCGTGTCCAGAGAATGGCCACAAGGAGGAGCAGAGGGCTGCAGCACCTCTCCTATGAGGATAGACTGAAAGAGTTGGGGCTGTTCAGTCTGGAGAAGAGGAGGCTCTGAGGTGACCTCACTCTGGCCTTTCAGTATCTGAAGGGGGCCTACTAAAAAGCTGGGGAGGGACTTTTCAGGATATTAGAGAATGGCAGAACTGGGGGGAATGGAGCAAAGCTGGAGGTGGGTAAGTCCAGACTGGATGTGAGGAGGAAGTTGTTCAGCATGAGAGTGGTGAGAGCTTGGAATGGGTTGCTCATGGAGGTGGTTGAGGTCCTATCCCTGGAGGTGTTTAAGGCCAGGCTGAATGAGGCTTTGGCCAGCCTGATGTAGGGTAGGGTGTTCCTGCTCATGGCAGGGGGGCTGAAACTAGATGCTCCTTGTGGTCCCTTCCAACCCTGACTGATTCTATGATTCTATTCTATGTATTTTTAATATCTATCATAAATCCACATGGACAGATTCTGAAAAGTAGGAAAACAGTGTGTAGTGGAAAGCAGATTAGGACATGTCCTCATCTACTCCCACATTAAAAAGTAATCCAATTAGAAAAAGAATGAATACAGCTTGACACAATATACATCTTTAAAAGTTATGTCTGATTATCTAAATTGAGCATTTATCTACAGTTACTGTGCAAATATCAGATATTTAAAGTTTTCTTTATCTAAATGTTTTCTTTATCTAACTAGAGAAGATTATTTATGGAATTTTAAGCAGCACTACGGAATAATTGTCAAAGCTATTTCTATTTTCATGGCTACTCTTACTTATCTGAAAAAAACAAACAACACTAATCTTGACATAATTAAGTATCCTCCTTAAGTAGCTTAATGTGTAGGGTTTTGTGTTTTTCTTTAAAGAAAACCACCCTTAGAAGAAGAAGTACCATGCTGAAAATGCTATTAAACAAATGATGTGAGACAAAATGTCTCATAGGTTATGTCAAGAGCTCCAAGGACAACTGCTTTTGAAAACATATCATCTGGTAGTGATCTTCACCGTGCAGAACCCAGACAGCATTTCCTGTGCCATGTATGCTGCTATCCCCCCACCAAAAAACCAAACCAATCCAAAAACCCAAACAAGCAAATTCAAACAAATAAACAAGCACACACACACACACACAAACCAAAACCAAACCAAAACAAACAATCAAACAAACAAACAAAAAAAACCCAACAACTCAAAATCAGGGAAACATTAAATGTCCTCAGGAGACATTAGACATCTTTATCACAGAATCACAGGATGTTAGAGGCTGGAAGGGACCTCAAAAGATCATCCAGTCCAGCCCCTCTGCCAGAACAGGATCACCTAGACCAGGTCACACAGGAATGCATCCAGGTGCGTCTTGAAAACCCCCAGAGAGGGAGATTCCACAACCCCCCTGGGCAGCCTGTTTCAGTGTTCTGTCACCAGTGAAGAAATTCCTCCTCATATCTACATGAACCTTCCTATACCTCAACTTCCACCCATTGCCCGATGTCCTGGCATTGGGCACCACCGAGCAGAGCCTGGCTCTATCTTCCTGAAACTCAGCCTTTACATCTTTATAAACATGAATGAGGTGACCCCTGAATCTCCCTCTTTCCAAACTAAAGAGCTCCAGCTCCTTCAGTCTCTTTTTGTAAGGAAGATCTTCCACTCCATTAATAATTTTTGTGTTTCTGCACTGGACTCTCTCAAGCAGTTCCCTGAGATCCTTCTTGAGATGAGGGACTCTGAACTGGACACAGTATTTGAGATGAGGCCTTGCCAGAGCAGAGTAGAGGTGGAGGAGAACTTCTCTTGACCCACTAGACACAGCTCTTCTAATACACCCCAGAATGGCACTGGTCTTTCTGGCCACAAGAGCGCACTGCTGTGTATGAGTATCAGGACATCAGGTTTGAGTTGAACTGAAATATTTTACTTAGAGAAATTAAATCCTTAGCTGTGAATAGAAAGAAGAAGAACAACATGTGCCCTATATCACCATTCTTCTGCTGAGAAACACAGCCAGACAAAATATAGATGAGACAGGCACTTCACACACACACTGCTCAGCTCTCACTTCAGGCTGTGCCTTCTTTCTGGCAGTCTGGTCTCTGGCCGATTCTGCCTTTAACTCTCTATTCAACCCAACCCCTTTTTCCTCTAACCAATTTGTCTGTTTTTGACATCTAACCTCAGATCTCCAGAATTATCATGTGAGATACAAATGGGCTGATTTAATTATTTCTGATGAGAAAGAAAGAGGGAGAGGGAAGGGAGATTGGGTCAGGAGCCCTCCTGGGGACTTTGTTTCCTGGAGGGGTACTGTGCTTCTGTGTTGCTTTTAATTTGTACATAACTGTATATATTTGTGTATATCTGCTTGTATACTGTGCAAAACTGTAAATAGAGCTTAATTCCTTAATTTCCATCCCTCTGAGTCTAGTCTGGGTGATTTTCTTAAGTGTGTGGGGGCCAGGTAACTCCCAAACCATCACACAGGAACAATGCCTTATCTGTTTTACTGCACTAACCAAGTGCTTCAGTCCTTTCAATGATTCAGTGACTTCTCTCTGTACTTTCCATGTACAAAGTCTTATTTTGCATTACTTCACATCTACTGAAAACCTAGGAAAAGGCTGAGAGACAATATGAAAATGCCTGGATTATCTTTTTGACTCTAAAAGACTGAAAGCAATATCTCAGTGCAAATTATTTTAAAACACAGAAAGAAGCCTAACATCTGTTTTAGAAAGCAGGAAGTGGAATCTGCTCCACTATATGGTGACAAAGCCTGATATATCAGAAGGTTAAATGACTTTGGAATGTATCTGGCTCTCCCAGACTCTATCATCTGGTTAAGGCAGATGTGAAAATGCTGATATTTCACCTTCCATTTTCCTTGAGGCAACTACTTTTCATAAAATAGCAACATTTTCAGGTAAAAAAACCCTGAACTTTAAGTTAATGAAATTAAACTATTTAATAAAAAACATATACAATTAAATCTAAATGTGAAAAAGAAACTTTTTGCTCTAGGGCAGCGATTTTATGAGAGCAGAGTCAGAAGTGGGAATATATGACTTATACTTCCAGTTCTACCCACCTTGTATATTTTAGATTGTGCTATAAATGACCTAAATGTATGGAAAAAACACCAATTTAAAAAGTAAGGCACTCAGTGGTAGTTTCTACTTAAACATGAATCACTTCAGGGAAGGGAATGCCAGGAGGAGAGTTTAAAAATAACACACTCAGAAAACATTTCTTCTGACACAGAAGTTTCACTATGAAGAGCCTTATCCCATATCTGATTAATTAAAATGCATATATTAAAATACAGTACCTTATGACACATGCATAGAGCCCGCTGTCTTGTACCACCGTTGGTCGGAACCAAATGGAGTCTTCTTCTTTGCTCATTCTAGTCCCGTCAAAAGCTATAGGTTCTTCAAAATCTCCAGGTCCAGAGCTTTTGTACCACATCAAACTAAGTCCAGCACTTTGGGCTAGTGAGTAATTAGCTCTGATATATCCATAAAAGAGTGCACATTTTATACGAACAGGTTCTCCCACTAGAACTTGATATTTCTTGTAATCCACAGACCAGTCAGTGCATCCATCAGCTAAAAGAGAAGAAGAAGACAAAAAAGAGGTTATCAAAGGCTTCAGAGAGCACTAATCACACAGCAACCTATGCTGTGTTAGAGGTCTTTGAATGATCAGCAGCATTCTTTTGGTCTCTGAAAAATTAACTGCATTTTCACTCTGTTAATGTCATGGAATTGCCTATGTGTGGTGTGGGCAATTTCAGAGATAGCTGAGCAGTTGTGCATTTATAAAGCACTGCAGTGAACTTAGTGCAACACAGAGCTCATGTGGTACTCAAGTCACAATTGCGTGTCCAGAGAAGGGCGACGAGGCTGGGGAGAGGCCTTGAGCACAGCCCTATGAGGAGAGGCTGAGGGAGCTGGGATTGGTTAGCCTGGAGAAGAGGAGGCTCAGGGGTGACCTTATTGCTGTCTACAACTACCTGAAGGGTGGTTGTGGCTAGGAGGAGGTTACTCTCTTCTCTCAGGTGGCCAGCACCAGAACGAGAGGACACAGCCTCAGGCTGCGCCATGGCAGATTTAGGCTGGAGGTGAGGAGAAAGTTCTTCACTGAGAGAGTCATTGGACACTGGAATGGGCTGCCCGGGGAGGTGGTGGAGTCGCCGTCCCTGGAGCTGTTCAAGGCAGGATTGGACGTGGCACTTGGTGCCATGGTCTAGCCTTGAGCTCTGTGGTAAAGGGTTGGACTTGATGATCTATGAGGTCTCTTCCAACCTTGGTGATACTGTGTGGATACTATGATACTGTGAATTGCATCACTCAAGTATCTTTAGGGTACCTATGTAAAGGTAAGAATTACTGAGTCACAGAAGTGTTGTGGAAGGCAAATAGGCCTAAAACATGGCCTGGCTGGCACCCATCTGCTGATGGATGATGCAAGGGCAGAAGGAGAGCAAAGGCTTGAGCCATTTATGTCTCCTCTTAAAGTGATAAACAGGTACCCAGAGGTGTTTATGCATTTGTGAGTGTCTTGCCCAAAGCAAGCCTTGGTTTCACCAGTATAGGCTGGATGTTAGGAGGAAGTTCTTCCCAGAGAGAGTGATTGGCATTGGAATGGGCTGCCCAAGGAGGTGGTGGAGTTGCCATCCACGTAGGTGTTCAAGAAAAGCCTGGATGAGGCACTTAGTGCCATGGTCTAGTTGACTGGATTGGGTTGGGTGCTAGGTTGGACTGGGTGCTAGGTTGGACTGGATGAGCTTGGAGGTCCCTTCCAACCTGGTTGATTCTGTGATTCTGTGGTCAGTTTTGGCAAAGTGCCATTCTGATTGGCGAATCTCTGTGGACAAAGGAGTCATTACGCTCGGGCAGAGCTTAGTTGCAAGCGGTGTGTTCTGCCCTGCCTCAGTCCAGCCTGGCTTTGAAGTACAAGCTTTGACTACCTGGAAACTTACTGTGCTTCAAATTTAGCAGGCAAAGGCACTGAGTGCCTCACAATGTGCCACCGACATCATGATCTCTGCACATCTGCAAGCCATCCTGCCTGCATCTCTGCAAACCTCTGTGCCAATTCTAGAGTCCAATAGGAACCAGGATCAGGTCAGAGATAATCTACCTCTCTCCTAGCACCCTGTTAGAGCCTGGGAAGATCTTGAAACCTCAATGGATATTGAGACACCAACAGAACTCCCTTCAAATGTTTGAGTACTGTCTGGAAACTATAATTCATCTCCAGGAGTCCAAGGTTAGTATTTTGTGAGTAAATATTCATAATTTTAATATAGTTTGGACAGGTAGATAGCTTAGAATATCACAAAACACTTGTCCTATGAGGACAAGCTGAGAAACTTGGAGTTGTTCAGTCTGGAGAAGAGAAGACTTCAAGGAGACCTTAATGTGGCCTTCCAGTAGCTGAAGGGGGCCTACGAGAAAGCTGGTGAGGGTTCTTTTAGCATGTCAGGTAGTGATAGGACTAAGGGGAATGGACCCAAACCAGAGGAGAGGAGATTTAGATTAGACATTAGGAAGAAGTTCTTCACCATGAGGGTGGCACGACACTGGAACAGGTTGCCCAAAGAGGTGGTGGAAGCCCCATCCTTAGGTGCTTTTTAAGGACAGGCTGGACGTGGCTCTGGGCAGCATGGTCTGGTGGAAAGTGCCCCTGCCCGTGGCATAGGGTTGGAGTTAGATGATCCTTAGGGTTCCTTCCAGCCCTGACAATAATGTAATTCTGTGAAATATTTGTGAATACATTCACAAAGCTAAAGTCACACCAGATGCTCCTCACCCTAGAGTTGGCTGACTACTGGCTTGGATGGAAAATTCAAGCTGCTGTGCAAGGTACAGCTGCATTAACACTTTAAACATGGGCAATGCTTTCATCTCTTATTTGGGAGCACAGTATGCCAGGTAGTGAATTTTGAGATTTACATCTGGATAATACCACTGTACTTATTACACATAGCAAAATAAGAAAGACACAAACATCTCCAGACATCACAGCATAAGTAATAACCTAAGTCAATAACACCTTGAAAGATGGCAGCAAAAAAAGAATAAAAGTGTTAGAATCAATTTGCATTGTGAATAGAATCCACACAGGGAAATAATTTGGATATCTCTGGATTGTCTCCTCTGCATTTACATTCAGGAGCAGGAAGAGACAATAATATGTCCCTGTTCTAATTTTCCTGTAAAACAGTCACTAAAAATCAGTAAAACAGCAACATTGCTGTGGAAATTTAAGTGAATGGAGACAAGGCTGCTGTGCTATTAACTTCCACATAGAACTTCAGAAACTAACTTCCATTTATTTCAGAATTCATTTACATCTTTGATCATTTCAGTTTTTATCTTTCTGAAAGAGCATTCTCTCTCTGATCTGATTTTCTTTCTCTCTGGTTTTAAATCCTCTTGCCAAAAATGAATTGACAGGCATCTCTAAGCAGTGTTAATTCCATTATATAAGTTACCAGGTAATAGTTTCTTCATCATACTTTATTATCAAATTGTAATATTGCCTTGAACTGCTTAATTAAGTCAGCACAGTTTGGCTTATAATATTAGTCATCTTTTCTCTCTCAGGATATTCAGCTCTAATGGATCCCAGTTCATTAGGCTTGATGATTCCAGGAAAACATACTGCAGAATAACACCAACTCTGTTTCAAGCTTTCATATTGAATGAAAGGTTAGTGAGGCAGAGCAGATACCCTTCACTTTATTTCAGCTTCCTATTCCTCATATAAGAGTGCTGAAGATCACCTGCTGTGCAGTTTAGCAGGCTTAAGCAAGCATGCTAGCAGGTATTGTAGATTCATAGAATCATAGAATCAACCAGGTTGGAAGAGACCTCTAAGCTCATCCAGTCCAACCTATCCCCCAGCCCTATCCAGTCAACTAGACCATGGCACTAAGTGCCTCATCCAGTCTTCACGTGAAAAATAAACACCAGACAAAACCACATTCTTGAGAGCTACCAATCAAAGCTTAGTTGGAGCTTTTAAGGAGAATGCCACCAATAATTTGCCTGTGTAGACACTGTATTTGCATTAATGCTCTGGGATATAGTTATTACAAATATATAAATTGGGTGGTGTTTCTATAGCAAGGGAATCAAAAAAAAGCACCTGAATACCTAGAATTGTCTAAACTTTCACATTAAGACTTAATATCACAATGGACAATCAATGTTACATTTCAGGTAATTATCTACTGAACTTTTTGATCATTTCTTGGCACTAACCACATCAATATGTCCCACCAGGTAGCTTAAGAGAATTTAAACTCAAGCAAAAATGGCTATTAGCATGCTCATAATACCAGGGGTTAGTATGTTTTATCTAGTGGTGTGCTTCAGAGGTCAATACTGGGTCTAGTCTTGTTTAACATCTTCAGCAATTGTGAGAATTGATTCAGATGAAGTTTCGCTGCCTTATTCTTCAGAGACAGCACTGAGAGAGAAAAATGAAAAGGAGGACAGGGGGCAGTTTGTAAGTAATGAATCAAGGCATTAGAAAGGCTTTGATTCCTCTAACATCCGCTCTAACACCTGGCCTCCTTTTCTGGTTTTGGCCATGTGGAGGAAGGCTATCTGTCTTTTAGAATGTGGGAGAAGGCTTTCTGTTTATGCCAATTATTATTGCAGACTGTCTGTTGCTTCCCTGTACCTGCTGTGATAAAGATATATAAACCCTCAGATTGCTAGAATAAGCCTTCTCACTGGATCTGAAGTGTGGACTGTGAATTTCTCCTGCAAGTAATGGTCTGGATGAAGGAGTAGAGTGGACCTACTTGTTGATGACACAAACTTAAAAGGAGTGGCTGATTTGCCACTGGATCATACTGCCATTCTGAGGGTCCCCAACAAGATGGGGAAGTAGGCTGACAGGCACCGCATGAAATTCAACAAGGAGAACTGCAAAATCTTTGGGAGACAATTAACAACTTCATTCACCAGCATGTGCTGGAGGACACTCAACTAGAAGCCACTTGGCAGAAAAAGAACTCTGGTCCTGGTGGACACAAATTTGAACATGAAATTGTGTTGTGTCCTTGCAGAAAGGTTAAAAAAGAAGAAGAAAATGTAGCAGCTTTACTCAACAGCTTTAATCAAAGTATTACCAATAGGCTGGGGGAAGTGATCCTCCCTCTCTACTCAGCACTCTTAAGGACATATCCAGAGTAGTGTGCCCAGTTCTAGGTCTCTCAACACAAGAGACACATGGACAGACTGGAGAGAGTCCAACAGAAGGCCACAGATGTAATTAAGGGACTATAGAATCTCTCCTGTGAGCACTAGCTTAGAGCTGAAACTGTTTAGCCTGGAAAAAAAAAAGGCTGAGGGGGAATTTTATTAATGAATATAAATTACCTGAAGAGAGGGTGCAAAGAGGACACAGGCAGGCTCTGCTAGTGCCCAATGATAGGACTAGAGACAATGGACACAAACTGAAACACAGAAGGCTGTTTTGGAACAGGAGGAAACACTTATTTTACTGAGGGTTGGTACAGGTTTCCTAGGTTGTGAAGTCTCCATTCTTGGACACTTTCGAAAGACAGCCAAACACATTGCTTGGACAACCATTTCTAGGTGACCTGCTGGAGCAGGCATTGAAGATGACCTCCAGTAGTTCCCTCCAACCTCAAAAACTGTAATTCTGTGAGTTATTGCAGTTAAACCCAGTGATAAGCTTATGAAAAGATATATCCTCTTCTCAATGTAGGTTTTCAAAGTGAACGTGAGAGTGCTTCTTTTCCTGCTTGCAGAAATGTTATACCAGTTAAACACTGCCAACACTGACAC
Source organism: Pogoniulus pusillus (assembly GCF_015220805.1). Classification (NCBI taxonomy): domain Eukaryota; kingdom Metazoa; phylum Chordata; class Aves; order Piciformes; family Lybiidae; genus Pogoniulus; species Pogoniulus pusillus. The sequence goes on from NC_087275.1 coordinate 28,316,712, forward strand.
CCAAGTCGCTTAGAACTGTATTAACCTTATTACAGCTGGAAGCTTTAATATCTTAAAAATCATTCAGGAAATACTTCACACTAGTGCTCAGGCAATATGCCTTCATCTGTGAGAAGGTGCTAATGCAATTTTGACAGATGAAATAGAAATTCATCATTCCCCTCATAAGACACAGACATCTTTCTGTGATGTTTTGTGGCAACAGTAATGTTTCAGGAGATGACTGCCTGCCTGTGCTTAAAATGCTCCTATTGCATTGTAATTGAGGAGTATAAACCTGGGCTTAAAACCAAATAATGGAAAAGAAAAATAGTCTGTCATGTCCTTAAAAGTGGCATTACTGTGAACAGTCAGACAGGTGCCAGCATGTGTGCACTGCAACTGACATTTTCTTGTACACTCCGCATTGCTATAAAGAACAGGCATGCATTTTTCAGTCTAGGAGACTGGTGTCGCCGTCCCTGGAGCTGTTCAAGGCAGGATTGGACGTGGCACTTGGTGCCATGGTCTAGCCTTGAGCTCTGTGGTAAAGGGTTGGACTTGATGATCTGTGAGGTCTCTTCCAACCCTGATGATACTGTGATACTGTGAGAACTTGGATGTATCAGAAACCTCATTAAAACCCTGATTTCCACATTCCTTGAAGCATGTAATGATACATTTCCAAAGACCAAAAGACTAATTACATTCATAATGCCTGTTACATTCAGAGAAGTGCTGAGATTTTGCTGTTGACACTGGCACTTTAGAAAAAAATGTTACATATTTGCATGCTGAACACTTCATAAACAGGGACAGAAGAGAGCAAAGGCTTAATGCGCATTCAATACATTGAAGGATTTCTATTCAGTTCTGTACTCTGACTGTGGTCTGTTTTTATTCTGACAGGATTTTCTTCCTTTTCTTTGTGTATAAGTAGGACACTGACCAAAGAAAATATCTAGTGCTTCCCTTCTTAGTAGTAACTGCTACAGACACACAGTCAACATCTACCTTTATTCTGTTTCAAAACAACTGTGGGGGGAAAAATCCTCTTGAATTTTCAGTGGGTTTATTTCTACCATCACACCATCGAGCAATCAATCATCTTTTATTTTATAAATTGGAAAATACTTGAATAATTCAACAGCTTTGAAATTTCAGAACTGCCTTCAAATGAAGAGTTGTAGTCCGGATCTATATTTTAATATGCTGCCAGTTCTTGCTGCTCATAATAGCACAACACAGGGGCCAGGATGAATATCATTCTCTCAGTTGTTTCCTTGAGTGATTCCAGGGTATGAAATAAACCACACTACATCACTGTCCTAATAATGAGATAAATTTGAGTGGGATAAACAAGCTTCTTGCAGGCTATATCTGCTGGTAGGACTCAGCACACAGAATATTTAACATTATGCAGAAGATCTTTCCCTTTATTTTTCAGAACTATGTGTATCATTCTCAAGGCTAAATTCAATGCTGAAAAGAAAGATAAAAAATAAAGTTCCTGGGTCCACTGTTTGGCTTCATTCAAAAGCTTCATTTCAATGTATAAGCTTCACAGTTAACAGAAGTCTTCCAGTTGGTGGAAATTTCATAGAATCATAGAATCAACCAGGTTGGAAGAGACCTCCAAGATCATCCAGTCCAACCTAGCACCCAGCCCTATCCAGTCAACCAGACCATGGCACTAGGTGCCTCATGCAGTCTTTTCTTGAACACACAATTTAGGCTCTATGGCTGAACATAGTTCTCTTGTGGTTTGAGTCCAGCCAGCCACTCATACAATTGCCCCTCCCTCTAAATGGGATAGGAAGGAGAACTGGGAGAAAAAGGCAAAACCCTGCAGGCTGAGATAAAGAAATTTTGATAGAACAGCACAAGGATATAGTGAGAATCAGGGAGAAGAGTAACACTAAAGGAATAGTACATACAGTGAGAGATACAAACCGCAGCACTGACTTTGATGGCCTGGCCCAGCTGCCTGACTTCTGACTCTTGACCCACCACCACCACAGTATCCTGCTCAAAGCACCCATGCCTGCCCCAGACAGCTCTTCCCTTATATCGTGGCCATGACATCAGTATGGTATTGAATACCTCATATTGTGGCCCCTCCCAGCTCCTTGTGAATTAAAAAATAAACTAACAAAAGGCCCCAGCAAACAAAAAACCTTAACTCTATCCTAGCCAAACCCAGGACATCTCCTAAAACTTTTTTTTTTCTAACAGTTACAGTAAATTAGTCTAAATATATTGTACTTAATAATTAATACAGATTAACAGTTTATTTTTTTCCTGCTTTTCTGTGTTTGATGTTTTGTTCACAGTGTCATAGAATCACATAATGTCTTAGATTGAAAGGGATGTTAGAGATTATCTACTCCAATTTGTGCTGGCAGAGGTCTAGGCTGAATGTTAGGGGGAAGTTCTTCACAGAGAGAGTGATTGGCATTGGAATGAGCTGCCCAGGGAGGTGGTGGAGTCGCTTGCCCTGGAAGTGATAAAAAAATAAAGACTGTCTGAGGCATTTGATTCCATGGTCTAGTTGATTGGACAGGACTGAGTGCTAGGTTGGACTGGATGATCTTGGAGGTCTCTTCCAACCTGGTCGATTCTATGATTCTATGATTCCATCTTCCCCACCACGGGCAGGGATGCCTCTCAACTAGACTTGTGTGCTCAAGGCACACTCCATGTAATTTCTTACAGAGAAGTTAATGGAATGTCAGTGAGCCCTCTATTTATTTGTCAGCTACTTCAGTTTTGGTTTTTTTTTTTTTTTTTTTAACACACTGTTTACAACCAAATCTGACAAAGAAGTGGCTTTCTGAATTTCTCAACTTTGAAAAATAGGTACAAGAGGGAGAAATCACCAGGTCTTGTTCCTAATGCTGGGAATCTCTCAAGGAGAGTACTAGTGAGTGAAGAAATAATATGATAGAGTAGACTAAGCATGATGGGTAGAGAAACCAAACAAAAAATATTGTAGCAGTGCAACTAAGAGTTTTGGGTAGGGTGGAGAAGTACAGGCATAATCTGTCAAGAAATCAAACTCAACTATCCTTTAAGTAGTTGTTCCCAAAACAACTTCTCAACAGTTCATCAAGTGACTCCTAAGACACAAGATTGCTTAATTTAAAACAATTTTCTCAGCATAATTTTTTCCTTCAAAATCACAGCCTTTTTTGTATAGCATCTTTTTTACCCTGGTTGTTTATTGCCTAGACTAGCTAGCATCCAAAACAAAACATGAACATGAAAAACAAAACAAGACTTCATTTTCTTCTTTCTAGCACGCTCATTACAGTGCAGGAGCCAATTAGCTCTAAGCAACATATCACACAGTGTTCTAGTGTGTGTTCTCATTATGAAGAAATGTGAAGATTATCTATTTTTGGGTTGTGTATCCATTTATTTAGTATAAAACCAAATTCCAACAGGAACGAAGAAGCAGAGAGTAGAAAGGCAACACACCATGGCGATAAGGGCAGTCAGCTCTGTTCTCAGACAACTTAAATTTTGTTGTTTCAAGAGACTACAAAAATTGTAAGCATGGAAAAAATGGATTTATCATTATTGCTAATGATTAAGTCAAGTATATTTTATACATTATTAAGATGGGTGGGCAGAGGCCAATGGGATGAGATTTAACAAGGCCAAGTGCAGGGTTCTGCACTTTGGCCACAACAACCCAAAGCAGCACTATAGGCTGGGGACTGAGTGGCTGGAGAGCAGCCAGGAGGAAAGGGACCTGGGGGTACTGATAGACAGTAAGCTGAAGATGAGGCAGCAGTGTGCCCAGGTGGCCAAGAGAGCCAATGGCATCCTGGCTTGCATCAGGAACAGTGTGGCCAGTAGGACAAGGGAGGTTATTCTTCCCCTGTACTCAGCACTGGTCAGACCACACCTGGAGTGCTGTGTCCAGTTCTGGGCTCGTCAATTCAAGAGAGATGTTGAGGTGCTGGAACATGTCCAGAGAAGGGCAACAAAGCTGGTGAGGGGCCTGGAGCACAAACCCTATGAGGAGAGGTTGAGGGAGCTGGGCCTGTTTAGCCTGGAGAAGAGGAGGCTCAGGGGTGATCTCATTACTGTCTACAACTACCTGAAGGGACATTGTAGCCAGGTGGGGGGTGGCCTCTTCTCCCAGGCAACCAGCAATAGAACAAGGGGACACAGTCTCAAGTTGTGCCAGGGTAGGTATAGGCTGGATGTTAGGAAGAAGTTCTTCACAGAGAGAGTGATTTCCCATTGGAATGGGCTGCCCAGGGAGGTGGTGGAGGCACCGTCCCTGGGGGTCTTCAAGAAAAGACTGGATGAGGCACTTAGTGCCATGGTCTAGTTGATTGGATTAGGGCTGGGTGCTAGGTTGGACTGGATGATCTTGGAGTTCTCTTCCAACCTGGTTGATTCTATGATTCTATGATTCTAAGCGTCTTTCTGCACTAAGACTGCTATTACAGGTGTGCAGATTGCTTTGGTGTACTTCTGTTTAGGAGAGCATTTTCAGTTTAATTGAAAACTTGCCAAAAATTATGTTGTAGGCTTAGAAAATTGCATATTTTTATCTAGAAGTGTGTAGTGGTTAGTATGAGGGGGTGCTAGTAGAGGGAAAAAAAAGAACCATCAGGATGTGTTCCAGTGTGATCTACTCTAGGTGATCCTACTCTGGCAGGGGGCTGGACCAGATGACCTTTCGAGGTCTCTTCCAGCCCCTGACATTCTATGATTCTATGACATCTGAGAGAGATAGAAAAAAAGTATTTTAGAAACCATCATTTATTAAAGAAAATTGCTCCTAAAAATTGCAATTGTCCCAGTTTCACATGAGAGTATTTTTGAAAGTGGTAGATTTGGTAGTGGGTGAATCTTGGCAAATGCACTAACCCACAGAAGGAGAAGGAATGGAAAAAGAAAGCTGAGAAATGGAAAAAGAAATCTATGGTTTGACCCAAATTAATTAAACATCATATAGTTGCAAAATGGTAGGGGCTGGAAGGGTCCTGTGGAAATCATCTTAGCATGATTCTACGATTCTTTGAAGGGCAGCTGCTTTATGGCCTGGTTAGGGCTGTCATGGCAGCAATGTGTGGCCTGGCAGGGGTAGCATTGCACTGTGAGATGAAAGTGTTGTTCTGCAGGCTAGATCAGACTAGAGTCTGCATTGCCTTATCACAGACAGGAGTAAATAATGATTAGAGATGGGAAAAATAACACAAGACATACCCTCCATGTAACCATCTCTTCATCAGGTGACACATAGAATCATAGAACCACAGAATGGTTTAGGTTGGAAGGGACCACAAAGATCATCTAGTTCTACCACCACCCCCTCCCTGCCATAGGCAGGGACACCTCCCACTAGAACAGGTCACTCAAAGCCTCACCCAACCTGGCCTTGAACACCTCCAGAGAGGGAGCAACCACAAGCTCCCTGGGAAACCTGTTCCAGTGTTTTACCATCCTCACTGTAAAGAACTTTTTTCCTAACATCTAGTTTAAATCTCCCCTCTGCCAGTTCAAACCCATTACTCCTTGTCCTGTCATTACAAGACCTTGTAAACAGTCTCTCCCCATCCCTCCTGTAGGCCCCCTTCAGATGCTGAAAGGCCTCTACAAGGTCTCCTTGAAACCTTCTCTTCTCCAGACTGAAGAGCCCCAACTCTCATAGCCTGTCCTCATAGCAGAGCTGCTCCAGCTCTCTGACCATCTTCGTAGCCTCCTCTGGAGAAGATGTCCTTCTTTTGTTGGGGGCTCCAGAACAGCATACAGTAGTTTACTCTAAAAGAGTTGTCCATTTTAGCAGCAATGTCTGCTCTGTGTTGTATGATACATAGCTTAACAAATTGCAAAAAACATACATAGGTAACAGATGTGTTACTACTTTGTGTGCATGGTTCAGAACAGGAGATATTTTCCTTCTGTTTTGCATTCCCTTTTAATCTTAAAAGGCCTTTAGAAAGTTCTACATGAATGGCTCAATGGAAACATCAGTTCATAACATTACTCTGAAGCTTTCCACTAGCACACAGTAGAGCACCCAGTGCCATAATAATTATAAAATACAAACTGACAGAAAGAAAAGCTTTAGCCATTGTCAGACTGGAATTTGTTAACTGAAGCAGATCTGCTTTTATATAAAAAACACTGCTATTTGATGACTAACAGAAGTGCACTGTAACAGACGAGAGGAAAACAAAATCAAATTAAACAAAGCAAAACAAACAAAAAACAACCAAACAACCAAACCCAAACATCCTGTATGCTTCCACAAAACTGAAAGAAAAAAGCTTCCACGTATGTGCAACACTAACACAATTTATCATCAAACCTCTAAAGAAAATATTTGCTTGGGACATAGAATCATAGAATCAACCAGGTTGGAAGAGACCTCCAAGATCATCCAGTCCAACCTAGCACCCAGTCCTAGCCAGTCAACTAGACCATGGCACTAAATGCCACAGCCAGGCTTTGTTTGAACACCTCCAAGGATGGTGACCTCACTACCTCACCTGAGACTGTTACCCTATGTTCTGTTGCTGGTTGCCGGGCAGAAGAGATCAACCTCCACCTGGCTACAGCCTCCCTTCAGGTAGCTGTAGGCAGCAATGAGGTCACCCCTGAGCCTCTTCTTCTGCAGGCTGCACACCCCCAGCTCCCTCAGCCTCTCCTCATAGGGTTTGTGTTCCAGGCCCCTCACCAGCTTTGTTGCCTTTCTCTGGACACATTTCAGCACCTCAACATCTCTCTTGAATTGAGGGGCCCAGAACTGGACACAGCACTCCAGGTGTGGCCTGAGCAGTGCTGAGTACAGGGGCAGAATAACCTCCCTTGTCCTACTGGCCACACTGCTCCTGATCCAGGCCAGGATGCCATTGGCTCTCTTGGCCATCTGGGCACACTGCTGGCTCATGTTCAGCTACTATCTACCAGTACCCCCAGGTGCCTTTCTTCCTGGCTGCTCTCCAGCCACTCTGGAGAAGCTAACTTTCAATTTAAGAAGTTTTTGTAATACATGCTCTTCTCCTTGCAGATGTTACCAAGTGCAAAACATGGCAGATTAAAGCCAAGAGGACCCTCTTGAAAGCCTTAGCAGGGAGCAACAGTACTAACTGAACTTTAAAGAGAAAATATTAACTACAGTAAATCTGCACCCCATGGATTACAAAAAGTCATTATAAATCTGTTGGTACACTTTTTTCTGTTTTAGAAGAACCCATATTATTATAGCATCTGGCATTTTCCTTCCCTTGCTCTTTGCTCCCTCCCCCCCATTGTATTTTTCCTTTGGCCATATTAAGTCTAGAAGCTAAAGCTTATGAAAGATATTAAATTTTATAAATCTTTGCTCCCCAGTTTGACATTTCCTCTGTTCCCACATGGTGCATGTTTGTTACACTAGAGACAGCTTACTAAAAAGAAAGAGGTCACCAGAGCAATACAGTAGTTCAGCACTTTAATTCCATTAGGCAAAGGAACTGAAAATCATTACTATTTGAGTTTCAGAAGAACACTTCCCTCCTTTCACCAAAAAGTGCTTCAAAGCATAGCATGAATGTTTTGGTTGAAGCAAATCTAAAGACACAGAATGGCTTTAATTGATTTAGGAATCCAAATAAATCCCACAAGACAAAGATAAAAAGCTTCCTCAGTTACCTCTGTGAGTCAGGTAAACATGCTTATGTGCCTAGCTATATTGAATTTTAAAGGTGAAAACAAAACATCAGAGCATTGCCCTTTCCCTCCTTATGCTATATCCTTGAATACATAGAAAACAAAATTAAGACTTCTTAGATAAGGCAACAAAGTGCATTCTTAAAGTCAAATATTCCTTTCCAACCATAGTGATTCATAGTGATTAGATGTGCTGAGGGATTCAGTTTAGTCAAGGACTTGTCAGTATGAAACTAATGATTGGATTTGATGACTGTAGAATCATGGAATCATAAATCAACCAGGTTGGAAGAGACTTCCAAGATCATCCACTCCAACCTAGCGCCCAGCCCTAGTCAATCAACTAGACTATGGCACTAAGTGCCTCTTCCAGTCTTTGCTTGAACACCTCCAGGGATTGCAACTGCACCACCTCCCTGGGCAGCCCATTCCAATGCCAATCACTCTCTCTGGCAACAACTTCCTCCTAACATCCAGCCTAGACCTCCCTTGGCACAACTTGAGACTCTGTCCCCTTGTTCTATTGGTGGTTGCCTGGCAGAAGAGACCAACCCACACCTGGCTACAACCTCCCTTCAGGTAGAAGGTCTTTTCCAATTGAAGAAATTCTGTGATTCTGTGACACAAAGAAATTTTTTTGGAATGAAATGCTGCAAACATTTGCAATCAGAAAAAAAAAACAAAAGACTTCACTTGAAAGACATCTTTTAATATATTGTAAAATAAAACTTTCATTTGTGTTTAATGAAGAGACACAGAATATTTATTTCATTGTGGGACTGCTTTTTTCTGCGGTGTCATTAGGATACATGATGAGATCAGACAGCTCAGATTTGCCCTAGCAGCTGAAACCAGCTGAATATTGAAATGAAATTCCATAGATTGGGTGAAACCAACTTCAGAAGTTGTATTTCAACTGCTCTTCACCTCTAAAGCTATATAATACAGCAGACACTCATTGAAAACACAAACCTTGTGTATTCCACTGAACAGAAAATAAATCTATATTTATTTATTTAGAATAATTTTGGAGTGATTTGCATTGGAATGGGCTGCCCAGGGTGATGGTGGAGTCACCATCCCTGGAGGTGTTGAAGAAAAGACTGGCTGAGGCACTTGGTGCCATGGTCTGGTTGATTGGATAGGGCTGAGTGATAGGTTGGACTGGATGATCTTGGAAGTCTCTTCCAACCTTGTTGATTCTATGATAAGTTTGGATGCCAGATGGGTGAACTGCATGCTGAATGCTTACTGACATTTCTCCAGGCAAGAAGAATTCAGCACACTGGTGTTCAACTTCAGGCCCTTTCCTAGGTGTTTAACCTATGCAGTCAGAATTTGTATGAGACTTTTGTGGTACGTGCTGTACTTTCCCATCTGCATAGCCACCCACTTTGCACTCATAACCTTCCTATAGCTCTTGCTAATCATCAAGATGCCAAAGAGAAGGTTGTTCTTTGTTGATGTAACAATTTGGCTGGTAGAAGGGACAGCTTTTGCTAGGAAAAGAGTGGTGACTAAACACAGGGAGAAAAAAAAAAACTAGGAAAAGAAACAGATATCCCTAAAGAGTGTAAAATTCTTCAGATATGGATTCAAGTGACAAAACTGTGATAACATCAAGAGATAAAACTGGTATCATTACATAAATTTCAAATTAAGGCTGGAGGATCTTTCTGTTATTGCTGTTATTTTTCTTTCTGCCATGCCACACAGATAACTTTATCAAAAAGCAGCAGCAACAAAATCCCTATGTTTAGTAGTTTTCAGGGCAGCTGGAGCGAGGAAGGGAGAGCTGCTTCTCCTTGGTAACAAGTGACAGGACCAGAGGAAATGGGGGCAAGGTGTGGCAGGGGAGGTTTAGGGTGTTCAGTGAAAGGGTTATCAAACATTGAAATAATTTGACCAGGGCAGTGGTGGAATCACCATCCCTGGGGATGCTCAAGCACTGTGTTGACCTGGTGCTTAGCAACATGGTTTACAGTGCTGGGTCAAAGTTTGGACTGGATGATCCTGAAGGTCTCTTGCAATAAAAAGTAGACTGTGTGATTCATCTGCTCTAAATCTTCATTTTTTTCTTAAAAATGGTCCCCAGAGAAAAAAAAAATTACAACTCTGACTGTCAGAATGCTACCACTTAGCTTTGAATAAATTGAATTTCATGGTTCATGGTTCATTTTCTTCTGTGGGCTAGGGGGACCCCTTAGCTGACCTGTAACTAGTTTTATAAGACATCTGTCCTTTCTTAGGTATTAGACAGATCTTTACAGGATATATCATCCAAAGAAGCCTGGCATACAAGGCAGGCTAAGAATTATAGCATCATTACCTTAAAAATAAACAAAAGGGTCCAGGAAAGTTGGACCTACTTCAAGAAAGAACTCTTCAAGGAGGAGGAACAGGCTGTCCCAATGTGCCAGAAGCTGAGTCGATGAGGGAGGCAGCCAGACTGAATGGGCAAGGAGCTTCTGAAGGAATTAAAGATAAAAAAGAGGATATATCACCTTTGGAAAAAAAAGAGAAGGTATCCCAGGAAGGAGACACAGTCTGAAGTTGTGCCGGGGGAGGTATAGGCTGGATGTTAGGAGGAAGTTGTTGTCAGAGAGAGTGATTGGCATTGGAATGGGCTGCCCAGGGAGGTGGTGGAGTCACCGTCCCTGGAGGTGTTCAAGAAAAGCCTGGATGAGGCACTCAGTGCCATGGTCTAGTTAATTGGCCAGGGCTGGGTACTAGGTTGGACTGGATGAGCTTGCAGGTCTCTTCCAACCTGGTTGATTCTATGATCATACTGGATGGCAGCAATATCCCCTCTCCCAGACTTTTTTTTTAATTATTTTTTTTTCCACTAAAGGAAGATTTCTTTTTTCCAGTGAAAGGTAATGCATCTGAAAAGAAACAAACCTAGGTATAATAAACTATGTTTTCAATTAAACCTAGCACTCACATGCCTGTCTAAAGATGTTTCTGTAGTCCAGAGTAGGCACTAGGGGTGACTGTACAGCATAAGCATCATAAGAAGTGTCTTCCTCTCTGTCCTTTTAGGTAATTGTATAGCATGTGGTCACACTTGAGTTACATGACAAACTGACCTACATTTAATAGTGAATTTTATTTTCTGAGCATGTTCAAAAATCTACCAAAGGGGGTGGGGGAAAGAAATGAAATAGAAATGCCTATGTTTTATACTAGAGAATCTGATCTTCAGACTTCCACTACACCTTTCCAGTCACCAAAGGAATGAACATCTTCATAAAGGAATTCAATGAAATTAGAAATAGTTGTTTGAACACCTTCTAACCCAAATATTCCACTGAGAGTAAGTTTTATTGAGTGATGCTTCACTCTGTTTGATCTCTGTGCAGCTTTTTTTGATACCTCAGATGCACTGAGGTAAAGAAAATGCTAGTATATTTTGCAAGATAAGGTCAGAGGGTTGAAATAGATTTTGATCTATGCTTAATTAAAAATTCTTTAGGGGTTGTTCAATTTAGTGACTAATTCACTTTCTATCTATCCTCACTCTCCTCCTCTGCACATATACGCACACTTAAATATACAATTTAATTATTAATGATGAATTTTGTTGCTTTATGTAAGGAATATCAATAAGACTGAAATCTGAAAGTAGTCCTATGGAGAGGGACCTGGGCATCCTGGTGGATAACAAGTTCACCATGGCACAGCAATGTGCCCTTGTGGCCAAGAGGGCCAATGGGATCCTGGGGTGTATTAGGAAGAGTGTGTCCAGCAGATCAAGGGAGGTTCTCCTCCCCCTCTACTCTGCCCTGGTGAGACCTTATCTTGAATACTGTGTTCAGTTTTGGGATCTCCAGTTTAAGAGGGACAGGGATCTGCTGGAGAGGGTTCAGTGGAGGGCTACAAGGATGATTAGGGGACTGGAGAGAATGGCTTATGATGAGAGGCTGAGCGACCTGGGGCTGCTTAGTCTGGAGAAGAGAAGACTTAGAGGGGATTTGATAAATCTTTATAAATATCTGAGGACTGGCCAGGAGAGGGAGGACAGGCTCTGCCCACTCAGGGCAGGTCGCACAGGAACACATCCCAGCAGGTTTTGAAGATCTCTAAAGAAGGAGACTCCACAGCCTCTCTGGACAGCCTGTTCCAGTACTCCATCAAACATTCCTTGTGTAGTACATGTGAAATTAGATGGGATTAAACCTTACTGTATGGCATACAGTGTATTATTTCACACACTTAACAGTGCAAATAAATGATGTGAAGCACATAAATATTAATCCCAAGATTCTCACATCCTTTATCCTCAAGTATCTTATTTTGTTTCCTCCAGAAACAAGCAAGAAATAGTGACAGGCAAAAGTAGGAAAAGCTACTTTCAATTAGGAAGGTTGGAACTAGATGATGCTTGTGGTCCCTTCCAACCCTGACTGATTCTATGACTCTAATTGGAGTAATTGAATCATCATAATTAATATTCAGGTCTCAAAATTACTTTGTATCACTTTACATTATTTTATATATGAACTTTAAGGTTTTTATTTGTTTGGTTTTTGTAGTTATAAACCAATTTATTAATAACTCCATAACTAAGGCCTTAGTGGGATTTACACTGAGAGCAGGATTAAAACCCTCCCATTTCAATCTCCATTGGGCAATTCTCTTTTGAAGTTTGTTACCTATCTTATGAAGATAACCTTTTTTTTTAATAAAATATTGTCTTAGAGAAAAAGAAAACAAAATAAAAACCAATACAACAAAAAATCAAACCCACAAACAGACACAAATCTATTAAACTGATCTTTCGGGCAACAAAGCTGGTGAGGGGCCTGGAGCACAAATCCTATGAGGAGAGGTTGAGGGAGCTGGGCCTGTTTAGCCTGGAGAAGAGGAGGCTCAGGGGTGATCTTATTACTGTCTACAACTACCTGAAGGGACATTGTAGCCAGGTGGGGGGTGGCCTCTTCTCCCAGGCAACCAGCAATAGAACAAGGGGACACAGTCTCAAGTTGTACCCGGGGAGGTCTAGGCTGGATATTAGGAAGAAGTTCTTCACAGACAGAGTGATTGGCATTGGAATGGGCTGCCCAGGGAGGTGGTGGAGGCACCGTCCCTGGGGGTCTTCAAGAAAAGCCTGGCTGAGGCACTTAGTGCCATGGTCTGGTTGATTGGTTAGGGCAGGGTGATAGGTTGGACTGGATGATCTTGGAGGTCTCTTCCAACATGGTTGATTCTATGATTCTATGATTCTTTTTCTCCAGCTCAGTGTTTGCTATTTTTCTTCTCCATATCACAGTAATCACACAGTTTGAACTTACATTATATATGCATGTATATAGCCACATTTCTGACAGGTCATATTTCAAAGCACATTATATTCCATTTATGCATTATAACCCCCACATAAAAGTGAATTAGAAACCTAAGAGCTTCTTTTCTCATTTCTATTATTCAACATCTCACCCTATCTCTATGGCTAGCCTGCATCTTCATCTTTTTGAAGAAGAGATAAATGCAGAATCTTCAGCTGAATTATCTGTTCCATTCACATAAATGAGGGTGTCTGTGAAATTGGCTCAGTCTTAATCAAGATTCTTTTTTGAAAGAAAGTTGGAAAAGAAAACAAGTGGAAAATACTAAACATTAAAATTCAAAACAAAAAAAGTATTTTGACTTTTCCATTTAAAATAATTCTATACTGTGCTCATAATGCTGCACAACAACATAGAATTGAATGTAAAGGGTCAGTGATTGAAATAAAACATTTGCTAGACTTGAAAAAACAAACAGATTTTGTTTGTAACAAAAGGGACAAACTGTTACTCAACAGAAATCAACATTTTGATATGAACTTGTAACAGCTTAGGCGTTACCTGCTCCCCCTCCCCTTATGAAATCACCCAGACTAGACTCAGCTGAGCTGGATGTTAAAGAAATCATAGAATCATAGAATCAACCAGGTTGGAAGAGACCTCCAAGATCATCCAGTCCAACCTAGCACCCAGCCCTATCCAGTCAACTAGACCATGGCATTAAGTGCTTCAGCCAGGCTTTTCTTGAACACCTCCAGGGATGGTGACTCCACCATCTCCCTGGGCCGCCCATTCCAATGCCAATCACTCTGTCTGTGAAGAACTTCCTCCTAACATCAAGCCTGTGCTTCCCACAGCACAACTTGAGGCTGTGTCCCCTTGTTCTATTGCTGGTTGCCTGGGAGAAGAGACCAACTCCCACCTGGCTACAACCTCCCTTCAGGTCATCTACTTGTGCTAAAGCTAATGACCAAGACAAGTTACAGCACAATAGATGAATTAAGACAAAAGTCGTTGCCACTTTATGCAATGATGATAGATTGTGACCTGTGATGTGTCCTGCAACAGAGGTAGGAAAATGCAAAGGAGAGTTCTGCTGTGTAGACATAGATAAACACTACAGATTCTAAGACACAGGGTCAGTACTTGTATAGCAGAGTACACACTCAGGTTTGAAGCAGACTTTGCATTTTTGCTTAAAGGATTATGTTATCCCCAGCTTCCATGTGAAAGAAAATCATCTCATTTTCTTACATACCTATTAACAATACTTCCTGATGCCCTGCCTGGAGGAGGGTTAAAGGAAGACACAAAACCAAACTGGCATTGCTTCTAAGAGTCACTGGTTGAACATGTCTCTTCTCCTTTCAGCAAAACACAAACCCTATGAGGAGAGGCTGAGGGAGCTGGGGTTGTTTAGCTTAGAGAAGAGGAGGCTCAGGGGTGACCTCGTTGCTGTCTACAACTACCTGAAGGGAGGCTGTAGCCAGGTGGGGGTTGGTCTCTTCTCCCAGGCAACCACCAATAGAACAAGGGGACATAGTCTCAAGTTGTGCCAGGGGAGGTCTAGGCTGGATGTTAGGAGGAAGTTGTTGCCAGAGAGAGTGATTGGCATTGGAATGGGCTACCCAGGGAGGTGGTGGAGTCACCATCCCTGGAGGTGTTCAGGAGAAGACTGGCTGAGGTACTTGGTGCCATGGTCTGGTTGATTGGATAGGGCTGGGAGATAGGTTGGAGTGGATGATGTTGGAGGTCTCTTCCAGCCTGGTTGATTCTATGATTCTGATTCTATGACTTCCTCAAAAAATCATCTCTCCACAGCTGCCAAGCGGGAGTCAAGCTAACTATCTGCTGTAAAGAAATCAGGCAACTAAACAAATCCAGGGGCTGAAATCAAACCTCAGTGCTCCACAGCTATTCTACTCAAAAAACATTTAAAAATGCACATAGAAATGCATTTCAGCAGATCAGTTTCACCCAGTGAGAAACAAATTAACATCAGTCTAGAAGATGGTCCTCTGCTGTACACTTTGTCCTTCCCTGCAACTCCTCATCTAGTTTTCATTCAATTTTAATTCCTGCTCAGTTCTATTTTTCTGAAGAGTGAACAGCTGAGGGATTGCAACTCTAAACTGTGTGTTTTCTAGCTAGTGAAAAATGTATGTGCTCTAGTAGGTGTTCTTGCCAAGACAAACACAATGTGAAAACAGTGATTTTCCTTATTAAGCCTGCTTTCTCAGATATGGGATTTTCAGAGCCCCTGAACTCAGTAATAATATTCTCTGCTGTAAGAGATTAGGTAAGCAAGTGCTAATTAAACTGCTGGACAACAGCCAAGCTATCACTGTTGCACAAGACTTGCCTGAACAGATACATCTCAAACAAAGGCAAGAGATGTTACTTTAAATACCTGTCTGTTTTTTCAGTTTTCCAGACCTTTCAGGTGATACAGTCTGAAGCTTGCAATGATGTTGGATTGTATGCTTTGGTTTGGGAAACAATTAACCAAAGAGGTGAATGTAGGAAAAAACCCACAGCACAAACTTTCAATGGCATAAAAAGTGCAGCACAGAATCAAAGATTGTTAGGGACTGGAAGGGACCTCCAGAGAGCATTGAATCCGACTCCCCTGGAAAGCAGGACCACTTGGAGTCACACAGGAATGTCTCCAGGTGGATGCATTAAAAAGTATTTTGATGTTGAGATGGAATTTCTATTGTGTCCAGTTCTGGGCCTCTTAATTTAAGAAAGATATTGAGATGCTTGAACATGCCCAGAGAAGGGTAAGAAGGCTGGTGAGGGGGCTGGAGCACAGCCCTACAAGGAGGATCTGAGGGAACTGGGTTTGTTCAGCCTGGAGAAGAGGAGACTCAGGGGAGACCTTATAGCTCTCTACAGCTACCTGAAAGGAGGTTGTAGCCAGGTAGGGGTTGGTCTCTTCTCCCAGGCACCCAGTGACAGAACAAGAGGACACAGTCTTGAACTGCACCAGGGCAGGTTTAGTCTGGACATTAGGAAGAAAGTCTTCATGGAAAGAGTGGTTGATATTGGAGTGAGTTGCCCAGGGAGGTGGTGGAGTCCCCATCCCTGGAGGTGTTTAAGAGGAGACTGGATGAGGCACTTAGTGCCATGCTTTAGTTAATTAGAAGATGTCAGGTAATAGGTTGGACTCAATCCTTGAGGTCTTTTCCATTTGGTCAGTTCTGTGATTCTGTGATTCCTGTGATTAAGTTTATGTCCATTGCCCCTCATCCTAACACTGGGTATCACTGAGAAGAGACTGGCTCCGTCTTCCTGACAGTCACTCTTCAGATATTCATAGGCATTGTAAAGTCCTCTCTCAAGTCTTCTCTTCTCCAGACTAAACAGTCCCAGATCTCTGTCTTTCCTTGTAAGGTAGATGCTCCAGCCCCTTAATCATCCTTGTAGCCCTCCAATGAAACTCTCTACAATAGTCTCCTGTCTGTTTTGAACAGGGGAGCCCAGAACTGTACCAAATATTCCAGCTCTATCTAGGGCTGAGTAGTGGGCCTTCTTCAACCAGCTGGACACAATCTTCTCAGTGCACTTGAGTATACTATTGGTCTTCTTGGCCACCAGGGCACATTGTTGTCCCATGGATAACTTATGATCAGCCAGGACCCCAAGATCCTTCTCTGTGGAGCTACTGTCCAGTAGCTACCTAATCTACAGTAGTATGTGGTGTTATTCCTTCCCAGGTGCAGGACTCTACACTTCTCATTGTTGAACTTCATTAGGTTCATCTTTGGCCATCTCTCCAGTCTGTTCAGGCGCTGAATGGCAGCACAGCCTGATGGGGTGTCAACCACTCCTTCCAAATTTGCAGAGGGTACACTCCATCTCTTTGTCTAGGTGGTTGACAAATGTGTTGAACAAGACTGGACCCAGCACTGACCCCTGGGAAACACCACTAGTTAAGGATGTCCAATTGGACTCCAAACCATTCATCTGGAGTCTGGTGTTTAGCCAGTTTCCAATCTGTCTACTCTTCTAAGCCACACTTTCTGAACTTTCACACAATGTTATGGGAGACAGTGTCCAAAGCCTCACTAAAGCCAAGGAAGACAACATCCACTGCTCTCCCTGCATCTAACTATTCAGTCACAACACTGTAGAAGATTATCAGATTAGTCAAACATGCTTTCTCCTTGGTAAATCCATGTTGGCTGCTCCTGAAAAGCTTATTTTCCACCATGTGCTCAGAAATGACCTGCAGAATGAGCTGCTCCATCACCTTTCCACAGGTAGAGGTGAGGTTGACGGGTCTCTAATTTCCTAGGTCCATTTTCTTATCCTTTTTGAAGATGAATTAGTTAGAGGCCCAGGATGATAATTCTAGTCCCCATAAATAATGATAATCCTAATTAAAATACTAATAAATCAGAAGACAAATGATAGAATGGTGAAAGCAAAATATCACACTTTCACAGACATAAAAGCTACCTCACTGTAGCTCACTGACCATTTTACAAAGGTCATTAGCTCATACAGATTCAGAATTTAAGGTGTCTGTGGACAAAGTGTCACAGGCAGTTCCCTCTTACCACTGTGAAAAGCAGGAATGGCATTTCAGCACCATGTTAATGTCAAGTCTTTTAAAGGTCTTTACAATTTTCACCTGGTTCTTCACTTTGATAGTTAGATCAGTTCAGTGCTTTCTACATGCTTTCTATAAATGTGATACAGTGCTTGTACTGATGAAAGGATTACTTCAAATGTGTAATACCAGGCCAGAAACGAACAGAGAGGCAAAAAATGTGTGCCAAAGTGGAGATTGCCACATCATTAGTGGGGAACAGGCACGAGGGTGGCAAAAAATTACTCAAAACTTTAATACTGACCAACAGTACTTTAAAGTGTTGACTTTTATTCTGTGCTGGTAATGCAAAGTTTGAGTTTTAATATATATATACTGCAGTGAGAATTTTTCTTTGTATACTTGGAGAGATGGACAAAGGATTTAATTTAACAAGAATCAGTTACTACTGAAGTGTTCTCTTAACCTTCACCTGTGCTTTTTGACCTTCTTTGGAGTAAAGTAGTAACAGCAGAGTAAGAACTGGCACATGGTTTTCAGTAGCCTGTTATCTTAAAACATCTCTGTGACAACATAAAGTTGTATTCTGATTATCTTCATTTTTTTACTGAATATAAATGTACTTCATGACATTCACAGCTATCAGCTACCTGTTCCTGGCTTTGTTCTTGACATATATATGATGATGTTTTGCCTGTAACAAGACTGAGTGTAACAGATCACTAGAGAAGTGATTGTGAGCATAAAATCAGCTGGTTTTAAAACTAAAAACTGGTTAAAGCATCAGTGATGCACTGTTGAAATCACTCTGGCAAATATATGACTTCAAAAGAGAAACAGTTATAGAATCAGGGTCACAGAAATATTCAGTTTGAAAAAGACCATTGGGATCATCATGTTCAACTAATAACCCTACTCTACAAGGTTCACCCCTAAACCATATCTCCAAGCAAGATGTCTGAGCAACCTTTAAACACATCCAAAGTTGGTAACTCAAGTACCTCCCTGGGCAGTTGATTCCAATGCATGACCACTCTTGCTGAGAAAAAAATATTCCTAATGTCCAGTCTAAGCCTACCCAATTGCAGCTTGAGGCTGTTCCCTTTTGTTCATCACTAATTCCCTGTGAGAAGAAACCAGCACCAACCTCCCTCCCACATCTTTTCAGGTAGCTGTAGAGAGCAATGAGGTCTCCCCTCAGTCTCCTCTTTTTCACACTAAATAGCCTCAGGTCCTTCAGGTTATCTGTGAACTGCTGCTGCCCTTTGGTCTTGAGAAGTCACTGTGTTATCATTAGTTTGTAAGTTGCTATCAAAGACCTTACTGGGAATGAACAAAATCTGTATGTGCTTTCATACAGAAGAGAGAGAAACAGAGGAGAAACAGAGATTGCTATACCCATATATATTTTAGTTTTGATAAAAAATTCAATTCTTCCTTTTGGTTGCTTCCAGGCAACCAGTCCAGTGGCAATCAAATATGCTCTTAACCAAGTTTAAAAGAAGTATGTAGCAGTTAACCTTCACAAACTAACATTTTTCATAACTTATATGAATATTGCAACAAAAATTAAAGATAGTGATGATTAAAAGCTGTTAACTGCAATATATTAGAATATTGCAACAATAATTAAAGATAGTGATGATTAAAAGCTGTTAACTGCAATGTATTAGATGCATAACCTCTGAAGTATCACAAATGAGTGGTAATACCATAGCAGATTTTCTTTCCTTTGGCAGAGAGGTTGAACTTCACAGGTATGGTATCTTAGAGGCATGTCCTTTGTTTGGTTGGTATACAGCTAATTTCCACAAGAACATGAGATGGGCACAACCAAAATGGCTAACTTAAAATACCCAAGAGTATGTACCATACCATATTATCATATGCAATACACAAGAGGATATTCCATACCATACTATAGTATGCTCATTATATAACTAGGGCAGCTGGTTGGGGGCAGAAGAATTGCAGCTCAGGAATGGGCTGAGCATTGCAACGGTTCAGAGTGGTGAGCAGCTGCACTGTGCATGCTCACTTTACATGTTATTTTATTAATTTAATTCATGTTATTGAAATGATTATTTCATCTCTCCTTGTGATGTCCTATTAAACTGTCCTTACCTCAGCCCATGACGTTTTACCTCTCCAAATTCTTGTCACCATCTCACTAGGGGCTGTGAGGAGTGACTGTGGTGTAGTGCCACGTGGGTTTAAACCACAACTGCAAACTGATAAAGGGGCTCAAACCTTTACCAGAACTGCAAACTAATAAAAGGACTTCAAACATTTCCCTATTCCCTCAGCTTAACTCATAATTCCGTTTGTCTTCTCCAGGTTCAGAAACTCCTAACCTGAGTTCTTCTAACTATCCAATCTACAATTGTTTTAATCTTTGTTAATTAAAGATGTGACCACTTTCAGATTGGGTTAATCACCTGGTTTGTGAACAGCAAAAAATTAACAATGCATGCAAACAAGGTTTTATCTGTATTCAGTTCCCCTTTTCACCCAGGAATGATTAGTTCAATTTTCTTAATTTCAGATGACAAGCTGTCAAAAATATGTTTTTCTCTCTCTTGATTTACCTTAAAAAAGCACTACCTCGCTCCTATTAAATTATTCAAAATCACTAATCAGAATATTTAGAGTGCTCTTAAAAAAAAAAGAAAGAGAAAAAAGCATGCAGACTGCAAGACAAAGCTGTGTATGATGCATCTGAGTTTACACAAAAGTGCCATTTGTTTCTCTCAGGCACCAGATCTAGTAGTGCATATATATGCCAGGGCTCTCTGAGGGGAGTAAGAGTATCATAGACTCATAGAATCAACCAGTTTGGAAGAGACCTCCAAGATCATCCAGTCCAACCTATCACCCAGCCCTAGCCAATCAACTAGACCATGGCACTAAGTGCCTCATCCAGGCTTTGCTTGAACACTTCCAGGGATGGTGACTCCACCACCTCTCTGGACAGCCCATTCCAATGCCAATCACTCTCTCTGGGAAGAACTTCCTCCTAACATCCAGCCTATACCTCCCCTGCCACAACTTGAGACTGTCCCCCCTTGTTCTGGTACTGGTGGGTGGTGAATTCAGTGCAGATGAACTCATGTTTAAAACCTCTGAGTACTGATTTATAAATCCAGTAAAACAAATCAGTAAAAATATTTAGTCCTTGAAATAGTTCTGACCTTACTTCTTTCCCACATGTTGTGCTAGTTTGAGGCAAACTGGAATATTTTAGTGAGAGAAATTAGATTATCAGCTGTGAAAAGGAAAAAAAATGGTGATGTTTACTTCACTCATAGGCTTGCTGAGACATATTAAAACAAAAATACAAACATACATAAAATAGAGTGTGTGTCTCTGTCAGAGTCTGTGTTTCTGCTTGGAGCTGTGTAACTAATCCTTCTGCATCTAACCCCCTTGCTCATCCTCCA
Source organism: Pogoniulus pusillus (assembly GCF_015220805.1). Classification (NCBI taxonomy): domain Eukaryota; kingdom Metazoa; phylum Chordata; class Aves; order Piciformes; family Lybiidae; genus Pogoniulus; species Pogoniulus pusillus. The sequence continues at coordinate 28,337,654 of NC_087275.1, forward strand.
AACTCACCTTGCATGTAAGGCAGACTCTGGGATAAGGTAGAGGGATGGATAGAAGGTGAAAGGGTGGTTGGGAGCCCCTCCTGGGGACTCTGATTCCTGGGAGGGCTGTAGTGTTTCTGTATTACTTTTAACTTGTCTATTTCTATATATAGCTTCACATATTTGTAATATATTGTAAATACCTGCTTGTATATTGTGCTAAGCCACAAGAAGGTCACCTAGGAGCCTCCTCTTCTCCAGACTGAACAGCCCCAACTCTATAATTATATGTATTATATAATTGTGTTATAGTTAAATGGCTTCATTTTGTACTACTTGTTTAAATCATAGTCATGAAAAATTGACAGGATTCTCATAAGTTGTAAGGAAACATGGCAAGAAAAGTAAAAGGGAAAAAGAAAAAAGAAGCAGCTCACTGAGTTTTAAATGCCTGATCTGTCCAACTCACCCAACAGCTTTTGTCAGATGTATTACAGAGGCATCAGTAGCAACAGCACAGCTAATTCTGTATTGAGAAGTGCGCTTAAAGCAGGATTAAAATTCTCCCATTTCATCCTTCAGCGATTAAAACGAGACTTCAAATGAGGTAGCAATACTTCAAAAGATAAGTACCTACCATGCAATTTACAGATGAACATGTGAAAATAATTCCCTATTAAATATTTTCCCCAAGAGCCTTAATGCACTGGCATTACCTTAATATTACAAATGTAATGATTTTCTTTTCTGTTTTCACAAGTATAGCCTAGTCTCAGAAATTTTCATAGTCATAGTGCTTTTTAGGTAAGCATTTAAACACTCTTATTGAGCTTATTTCTCCCAGACTTTGCCTTACATTCAAGGTGAGTTTGGAGAATCGGGCAGGGGGATTAGGAAACATGGATTGGTTTCACAGACAGCAGGTGAGAGAGAGAAAGGAGGCAGCCAGAGGCAGCCAAAGCCAGAGAGCAACTGTGTTATCTATGTTTGTGTTCTTGGTTTTATACATCTCAGCAAACCTATGAGTGCAGTAGAGTACTAGTTTGAAGCAGGCTAGAATGTTTTGGTGAGAAGAACTAGATTACAGGCTGCGGAAAGAAAACAATGGTGATGTCTGCTTTGCTCACAGTCTTGCTGAGATGTATAGCAACAAGAAATAAAAACATTAGATAATCATTCTCTCACTGGGGCTGCTGGCTGAGCTGCATCTCTCTAACCTCACCCTCCATTTTGGGCTAACCCACTTTGCTTCTTAAACCTCTGGCTGAGCCTCCATTCTTCCTTGGGACTGGGGTAAGGTTGAGAGGGGTAGGGGGAAGGTGAAGGGGTGGTTGGGAGCCCCTCCTGGGGACTCAGGTTTCTGGGAGGGCTGTTGTGTTTCTGTATTACCTTTTACTTGTCTATGTCTGTCTATAATTGTATATACTGTCAATATCTGCTTGTATATTGTGCTAGCTGCAAATATAAGCTTCATTCATATTCCCAGAGCTGGCTGAGTCTAGTGTGGGTGATTTCTAAAGTGTGGGGGGACAGGGAACACCCAAACCAAACCATCACACCAGGCTAGTCTAGTTTTAAGCAACCTAATAGCAAAGCAAATAAAGATGTACTTGACTCACCCAGTATCAGAAAGGATCCTTGAGGGTATTTTCTATACCTGTCCCCAAAACTGGTGTCAGATAGTTCACTGACGACTATTTCATGCAATTTCCACATATCCCAGTCTGCCTCTTAAGCTATTCAATTGCCACTGATCTGGAGTACAGTTAAAAGAAGTCCACTCTGAATTACTAACATGAATTGGCCTTACACAGTTACCAAAGGACTTAACTACCCTAAAAAAATAAACGGTTTATTTTGCTGCACTCAGGCATTTGTGCTGCCAAAAAGCAAATGGCTCTGCTGGAAATCATATATTGTTCCATAGAAATGACAGGCTTTTTTTATTTCTTAATTTTCTTTTATTTAGAGAGAAGTAATTGCAGTAGCTGCTCTGCTTTCTGAAAATAGATATCTGCAAAACAAATTAATTGTACATTTGCGTTTTATAGCCTCTTCACTGAAGCATTTTCCCTCAAAATCTGTGAGTTCAGGAAAAGGAATATATTATTAGTTTCTTTTTTCAGAGCCACCAAACATGAAGCATATATCATCTGAAAGGCTCTGCTTTATTTCATAGCATAAGTTTCTTCTCTGAAACAGTTTACAGGAAATACATGACAGAGTTGTCATCTTATTTTGGAGTTTATGATATAAACAAGGTCACTGTATAAATCAGAGCATAGAAAGTTGGCTTCTGATGGGGAAAAAAAGCCTGAGTCTAGTGCCACACTATAAAGTTAATTGGACCGCTGGGAAAAAGATATTTCAGGTAAGTAGCTGCAGCAGATATTTCTTTGCCACCATATATAGATATTTTTCTCTGAATCCATCAGTTTGGTTACATTTTCTCTGAGAGACTAATTTAAATTATGCATAAAGCTTCTCTCTAACCTATTTTATAGTAATGTCAATACAACATGCAAATCATTAGCAAGATGCTTCTGCTGGGAAATGAATTTCACTGCAAAAGTCTAAGATTACAAGGAGTTGTAGAGGCCTGTGCCTTGTTTTCTGGACATGTTCTCAGCACTGATCACTTGAATCTTTCTTTGCCTTTAATATGCTACACAGGACAATTGCTACAGGATGTGGACATAAAACACTTTACACTTTTTCTAGGCAGAGGTAGAATAGAATAGAAAATAATCAACCAGGTTGGAAGAGACCTGCAACATCATCCAGCCCAACCTAGCACCCAGCCCTGTCCAATCAAGTAAACCATGGCACTAAGTGCCTCAGCCAGGCTTTTCTTCAACACCTACAGGGACAGTGACTCCACCACCTCCCTGGGCAGCCCATTCCAATGCCAATCACTCTCTCTGTGAATAACTTCCTCCTAACATGCAGCCTAGACCTCCCCTAGCACAACTTGAGCCTGTGTCCCCTTGTTCTTTTGCTGGTTGTCTGGGAGGAGAGACCAACCCCCAGCTGTACAGGTACAGGTGTGGCAAATACATTAGCTAAACCTTGAGCTCCTGCTCACTTTTAGTAATAATGAAGTTCCACTTTAAGCAGAACTACTGATGATTGGTCAAGTTTGCTAAAGTTGAAAACAGCAGAAGTATCAACTCAAGCTAATAGGATAGGTGACTAAACCCTTATCAGGCGCAATTCATCTATGGATGACTCTTGTGACTAGGATAAAATTTACAGTGATGATATCATCAGATTACTTTGATGATTCTTGTGATGCAAATTCGAAATCAGAAGTGATCTGAGGCTGGGGGCACTTAGCCAAGATGTAAAGCCTCTTTAGTTCTACCCATTAATCTGACCTTAGCCTTAGCTAACTTGCTTAATTTGACAACCTCCAGATGAAAATAAGGATAACAGATTTTACACTTTCCATAAGAGAATGGGAAGGAAAGGGATATTTTTCCAAAACACTGACATAATCTTAGTGTTTCTGCCAAAATGCACCTCTAAGCAAGGTGCAAAAAATATTTATACTATCCTTTAAAAAAGTATGCAACAATCTGTGCAAATACAAGCACATGTTATATATGCAGCATTTCTGGTGCCAATTGATTCAGTTAGTTTTTTTTCCTTATGATTTTGGTATAATGTTATGAGGTACAATCTGGAACAAGAAGAATGACCCTGAGAGTGCATATCAAATGGCACTAAACATACTCCCAGCTGGCAATGCTTTGCCTTAAGTGACTCCTTGAAAATGTAATGTATATTAAATGCCAGCTTGTGTAAAAGAACTTGATACTAGTTCATTGGGGTTGTTTTTAATACTAAAATGCCTGTCTATGTAAATATTTATTTTAGACAACTGTAATCAGGCATCTTCACAGCCATTAACAGAGAAAACAAAACATTGTAGAAAAGGTTCATGTTTTAATGTGCATTCCATTTTCCAAACACATAGAATCATAGAATCGTAGAATCAACCAGGTTGGAAGAGACCTCCAAGATCATCCAGTCCAACCTAGCACCCAGACCTACCCAGTCAACTAGACCATGGCACTAAGTGCCTCAGCCAGGCTTTTCTTAAGCACCTCCAGGGATGGTGACTCCACCACCTCCCTGGGCAGCCCATTCCAATGCCAATCACTCTCTCTGGAAGAACTTCCTCCTAACATCTTGCCTAGACCTCCCCCAGCACAACTTGAGACTGTGTCCCCTTGTTCTATTGGTGGTTGCCTGGGAGAAGAGACCAACCCCCACCTGGCTACAACCTCCTTTCAGGTAGTTGTAGACAGCAATGAGATCACTCCTGAGCCTCCTCTTCTCTAGGCTAAACAACCCCAGCTCCCTCAGCCTCTCCTCATTGGGCTTGGCCACCCTTCTCTGAGTTACGTATGGGTAACATGGCCGTATGTGGCCAGCAAGAACAGATTGGTGATCATCCCCCTGTACTCAGCACTGGTGAAACCACTCCTCAAGTATTGTATTCAGTTCTGGGTCCCTCAATATAGGAAGGACATTGAGGGGCTGCAGCATGCTCAGAGAAGGACAACAAGGCAAGGAGCATTTGAGGGAGCTGGGGTTGTTCAGTTTGGGGAAGAGGATGCTGAGGGCAGAGCTCATTGCTCTCTACAACTACCTGAAGGGAGGATGGAGTGAGGAGGGGGAAGTTTCTTCTCCTTAGTGATAAGTAACAGGACCAGAGTAAATGAATCCAAGTTGTGCCTTGGGAGGTATAGGCTGGGTATCAGGAAACACTTCTTCACTGAAAGAAGTCTCAAACTTTGGAATGATCTGCCTAGGGCAGTGGTGGAATCACCATCCCTGAAAGTGTTCATGTGCCATGTGGACTTGATGCTTAGGGATGTGATTTAGTGTTGACTCTTCAGTACTGTGTGAAAGGTTGGGCTGGATGATCATTGAGGTCTCTTCTGACATTCTGTAAAGCACAAATTATTTTATACCAGGACAATCATTTTTATATGTGTGCACATATAAAAAAGTCACAACATCTCTCCAGTTGTTCTTACCCTCTTGGCTGGAAAGATCACCTTTTTATGTCAAGACTGAAACATCAGGCAGTGAATATCTAGCTGTATTGGTAGAACTGTCATGCAGGAAACCTAGAGATGGGCTGCAAATACGTTCTGGATAAATACCTACTTTGTACCTTTGACCTTCTTATCTGCATTATAGTCATTAATATATCTTTTTCTCCAATTATATTAACAATACCAATCTCTCTGTATCTTTTAGAAAGCATCATATTACCAAAATACTGCTTTTTTTTTGCTGCCAAATATTGATTCCCTACCCTCCTGGCAGTTCACATTATTGTGAGATTGAGGACAGGCATCATTCTGCCCTGAGCCTCAAAAAAAAACCCAAACCAAAACAAGGTTCTCTTGGTCTTGCTGAGTCAGAAAAGGTTTCTTTGTGCCACAGGAAGAGAGTATCTGACAGCTTTATAATCTGATTCCCAACAGGAGGGAAGCACAAAGCAGAGGAGTTACTTCACCCTAGATAAACTAGTTTGCTGATTTTGATTATATAATGTTGCTGGCACATAAAGAAATAAACTCAGAGATAAGACAAATGCCTTCAAGATTATTGGAGAATATATTTGTAAACTTAATTACCTGATTACTAAAACTACATACACCTAAGGAATATTCACTATTACTTCCTTGCTGTGAGGCAGTATAAAATAAAATCATGTAACATCAGGTATCTCAAAGTTGGGGCAGAGACAAAAAAAATGCACATATTATGTTTGATAGTAAATAAAATGAATAGCAAAACACTTTTGGTCTTGTCACTGGTGGCATTCACTAGAGTCTGACTACTACAAGCTTAAGTTGTAACCTTCAGCAAATTCTACCTTTCATTAGTTTTCGTATTGAAAATCTTTCTTTCATAGCTTTGTTCCATTTTGTTCCATGTGACTTGCAAGGTGTTTAGGGCTGCAATAGTGCCTTCACAGAATCACAGAACCACAGAATGTTAGATGTGGGAAGGGACCTCCAGAGATGATTGAGTCCAACTCCTCTGCCAAACGCAGTACCACCTTGGCTAGTCTGCACAGGAGTGCATCCAGGTGAGTTTTGAAACTCCCCAGAGAAGAAGACTCCACAACACCTCTGGGAAGCCTTGCTGAGAATGTATACAGTGCTGACCACTGGCAGATTCTGCTACATACTACACTGTAGTAATCCTATGATTATGACTTACACTTCTTTCATCAATGAGGACTTTACTGCTTTAGATGCTCTATTTCATCATTATAGCATATAGAAGAAGACACTTGTAACATGATAACAGCCTCTTGAAACCTAAGGAACTAAAACCCCAACAGACATGGTGAAATGGCTCTTTTCTTAAAAGAATACAAGTAGAGAATTATGAGGAATAGAGCACTCCTTTAAATCCTCTCTGTTATGCCTCAGATTTATTTATTTAAGGTATACAGAGGACAACTATTACTCTACTGAAGATGGAATGTCTACAGAAGAGTATTTATGTAAAAATAAAGCCCAGCTAAAAGCTACATCACTGAAACAAATGTGTAATTTTGTTTGGTTTTTGTCTGTTTGTTTGTTGGGGGTTATGCTGGTTTGGTTTGGGTTTTATTGTTTCATTCCTTATTTTCCAGAAACATATAAAATTAGTCTACAGAGTTCAGTGCTCAACAAGATCAGTAAATTTCACATAGGATTTTTTTTCCCAACTGAAAAATAATGTTGGATAAAAACATTCTTCTTGCCCTCTTCTTACCCACAGAGATGATCTATTTCTGCAAATCAAGTTGTACATAATCTATGCTATGTCGCAAAAGACACTCACACATTTACACTGTGCCACATAAGAAAAGAAGAATAGTTACAAAAACAATAATGTAAGACAACCCTACGAATATTTGAGCTTCTCCCTTGATTTACTTTAAAGGAAGGGGGAAAGCCAGCATCAGTTATTCATAGAATCATAGAATCAACCAGGTTGGAAGAGACCTCCAAGATCATCCAGTCCAACCTAGCATCCAGTCCTATCCAGTCATCTAGACCATGGCATTAAATGCCTCATCCAGTCTTTTTCTTGAACACTTCCAGGGATGGTGGTGCCATGGTCTAGTTGACTGAATAGGGCTGGGTGCTAGGTTGGACTGGATGAGCTTGGAGGTCTCTTCCAACCTGGTTGATTCTACGATTCTATGTGTAACATTAAAGTTTAAACACCTCTGCCCATCTTTTTCTCCCCGTTTTGGTCCTATTTATCCATCCACACTTGATAAAGATTCATAAATTCATAGAATATCAGGTTGGAAGGGGCTTCAATGATCATCCAGTCAAGCCTTTCAGGTTAAGAATATAGTTTACATGAGTTGGCCCAGCACCCTGTCAATCTGGGCCTTGAAACTCTTTACAAAGCACTTTGATTATAAGGTTTACCACAAGCAGTTTTTCCCAAGTATAAACAAAAGCACTGATAAAATAATCATGCTTATAGAGCATTCTCCACTTCTGCTGACTACAAAGCCTTCCACTACAAACCTCACATTATTAGCAGAAAGGTAACCCTGCAAACCATAAACTCCCACAGTTCAGTAAATATCTGTACTACAATACAGTGATGTACTACAATTCCCCAGATTCCCAATTCTTCTTGTTACCCAGGGCTAAGAGGTAATGTTGCAATAAATTTTCTGTGTAATGTCTGAGAGGCCCACTGGACTGAGTGATCATTTCTCTTTTATGTAAGAATTATATGCACTGGGAAAAAAAAAATATGGCAGGTTTAGGATTTTCAGATGTAGCCTAATTATAACTTGTTAACTGCTCCTAAAGAATCCTTCTTAAATAAATAAACCCTCATGGAAGTGACCTACTTCAGCTTCTCCCTAGCTGGATTGGATGGCATTTTTAATTGAATGAATGGGAAAAAGACAAATAAAACAAAACAACAACCACAACAGCAGACATTAAAATTATTGATAGATAAATATAGTTTGGATTTTTAAGATCATGTACAAAAGAGCATAACTATCTCACTTCCACTCACATAAGCCTGGACACCTGAAAATTTGACTAAGTCTTTTATAAATACTCACAGAACACCTTCCAGCCTTCTGTATAACCTTAACCCCAGGCAGCTTTGGCCAGTTAAGTCCTCATGGATTGTTTGAGTGTCATGAGAAGAAGGGCAAACAGATCAGAACTTCAGCAACTCAGAAATGATCTGTAATTTCTTAAGTTCGAGCACCTATTCATATCACAATCTTACCAGAACTAGTTTGAGAGGCAAATTTCCTTTTCTTCTAATAAAGCTGTTTTAATTAAAACCTTTTCAATGCTCAGAAGTCTCCACAGGATGGCACCACAAATATCTGAAACTGCTTTTCTTCCCTTTGAAATAAGGCTGAAAGTCGGGTGCCAGTGCTTTGAAGTGTTGACATCGCTGTTACACCATGCCTGTACCCCACAAAATTATATCCAGCTGCTGGTTAGTCCCTTATACTCTCTTCAAATGTTTCTCCCTACTAAAGAACAGTATGATTTCATTCATGCCTCTTTGCTCTTTGACCAAAATATTTGACCAGCAAAAATATTTCTTCTTTGAAGACAAAGAATCTAACTTCAGCAGTTAATCTAAAGATATTTTTTACTATAACTGTTATTTGCCATAAGATTTTTGATAGATTGAACCAGGCAGAATAACTTACAGGTAAAGTTGTTATAAAAATTATGCAAGACTGGTTTATGCTTTTTAAGATAGAGAAGATACTAGAAAAAGTAATTTCCTCCAAATCACCAAAGTCAATTGACCAAGCACTAAGTTATCCTCCTAACCAATCAGGAAAACTTGGCAATTTTTGTTTCTTTATGTCACTTCTGATATAAAATTTTGCCCTATCTAAACTATATTTAGAAGTTCCATGAGTCAGACCTTATCTGAAGAAACTCTTTTTTCTTGCAGTTTAAGAATTTCATAGAATCATAGAATCATAGAATCAACCAGGTTGGAAGAGAACCCCAAGATCATCCAGTCCAACCTAGCACCCAGCCCTAGCCAGTCAACTAGACCATGGCACTAAGTGCCTCAGCCAGTCTTTTCTTGAACACCTCCAGGGACAGTGACAATGTCCACATTGTGGATACAGCACTCAGGGGCTTTCAGCATAGCCTACAAACATGATCCATTAGAATCTGCACCCTGAAAAGATTTGTCCAGACATGTAATAGCCACAAGTAAACCAAGATCTGACATCTACAGTTTCACAAACCTGTGATGACCAACCTGGTCCTTACTACAACAAACACTAGCTCTGTCTCTTTGCTAACATGCTCTACATCTTCCACTGAGAGCCATGTGTGAAAGCAGGGAACACTTTCCTACTGTTCCAAGAAGTTATTCAATTGTTTTAATCACCTCCAGTGTGTCTGAAGGGCAATAAGTAATTTGTTTAAATGCCTGAATTGATTTGGAATATGAAGAAAAGCCAAATTGGAAATAGGATATTCATTAACTTGTTGAATGTATTTATATTAACATCAATTCAGAGGCATATAAAGTGTAGTTCTCTAACTCAATATACAAGGAATTATCACAATATATCAGTACAGAAAGCACAGTGACAGAAAGTTAATGTCAGTAAAATCCAGTACAGCTTATTATAAGCTCACAGGCAATTTGGAACAGGGGTTTAAAATAGACTCTTTCAGATACAGTTGCTCTTGAGTGACTTATTTTTGCTAATGGAACAAGGTTAAAATGACATGATGATAAGGAGTCTCAACTTTTTAATTATGTATCTCTTCTCATTTTAAGCCTCCGTTCTGGTACAATTTCTCCTCACTGACACAGAGGCTGTGGCTAGGCTGATGAAAGCAGACTCCATCTGCCGGCATTCATCAGCTGCACATTCACTGCCTGTGCTAGGGCACGGGAAGGCTGGTGCCACAGGGATTAGAGAGTGTGCCTTGGTTCTGGAAATACAGCCTTGTTCCAGTCATGCCAAGCCTTCTCTGGGGACATCATAGTCCTCCCTTCTCCTCACTGGACCTGAATAAGTAGCTCCTTTAAGTAGAAACCTCACACAGTCCTCTTTGCTAGCAGGTGTATACGAGAACATCAACCAATAACACCAGAAAGGGTTAAATCAGTGCTAGCTTTATGCAAAAGGCAAGCATTTAATCATGATATGTAGTGCAAGGGCAAGCCTGCTTTTGTACTTAAGTAAATTAGCATGCTTCCTAGCTATTGTTATTAAAGAAATACTTTAGAATTATTGGAGTTTGTGCACAGACTTCCTTGTTTATTAATGATTCCCACAGAAATACTTCTCTTGACAAGTGGCAAAAGGTATACTTAAGTTTAAAAGAAAAGGTTAACTCACATTTCTCTCCTCTCCCTCAAGAAGTACAAGAAGGGAGGGAGAACAGGGGTGTATTTACATTTCACATGTCCCTCTCACATTTTGGGCTCCCCTGCAGTGACAAAACACTTTCTTAAGTCATCCTTAGGAAAGCTCCTAAGCGTGGGAATGCAGAAATGCTGGTAAGATGTAGTGGGAATGGAGTGCTGTACTTTGCAGCATCTGGGGTTATCCAAGGGTAGCCAGTTCTAACACAGGACATAAACCCGCTCTGAGCAGTGGAGCGAAAGCGTATGAAAACCCTCAGCTTCCCCTTCTTTCATGCCCTACAAGGACTGTGTTGATTTTGACAGGCTATGCCATGGAGCACCTTGCCAAATCAGTCTGTCAAAGTGTCTCCTAGGATGCTATTCTAACTTACATGAATGGAAGCAGTCCATGACCTAGAAACAGCAAAAATGAGTGCCACCATCCCACCCAAGACAACTGCAAGCTTCACTATGCAACTCTCCTGCTAGAATACATGTGTACACCTCAAAGTAATATTTGCTGACTCCCATTTCAATCTGCTGTTACAAATGCATTCAGCATGGATCCTCTAGAAATCAATTTCTATCTGAGAAAGGCAGATATACAAAACACAACATTACTCTTGTGACTGGAATCTCTATCTCCTTTCTTTACATGATGAAATTAGTTAATTATTAAATGCTTGTCAAAGGATGGTTTCAATTCCCTTTCCTCTGTCTCATGATAGAAAAAAAAAGATAAAGGGAAAAAAAAAAAGGTTTTCCTTTCTGTGGATAAAAGGAAAAGCAAAAACAGTTGGTTTGTGATGTTGTTGCTGACTCGTGGGAGTTGCAGTTCAGAAAGCAGCCACACAGCTGTGAACAGTTGTTTCCCAGATGGACAAACGTCTCTCGATTTACAATGAGTTATGGGAGCTGTACTAGATTTCAATGCCAGAATGAAACTGAAATAGTTGTGGAAGATAACACAAAGATGAGCACAAATACATATATTTGCTTATGTGTATATAAACAGTTTTTTCCCTAACAGCAAAATTTACATTTGATTTTATGAAAGTTTGAGGACTTGTTTTGGCTGTAGCCAGGTGGGGGTTGGTCTCTTCTGCCAGGCAACCAGCAACAGAACAAGGGGACACAGGATCAAGTTGGGCTGATGGAGATATAGGATGTCAGGAGGAAGTTCTTGCCAGAGAGAGTGATTGGCATTGGAATGGACTGCTCAGGGAGGTGGTGGAGTCACCATCCCTGGAAGTGTTGAAGAAAAGCCTGGCTGAGGCACTTAGTGCCGTGGTCTAGTTGACTGGACAGGGCTGGGTGCTAGGTTGGACTGGATGATGTTGCAGGTCTCTTCCAACCTGGTTGATTCTATGATGCTATTCTATTCTACGACTCTTGTTATGGCTAAGTAGATAGCAGTAGGGCTTTTCTATTTTAACTTTGGGGGGGAAGAGCTATTCTCTTGTTCCCTTGTCCAGAGAGGTGGAGGAATTATTGTTGGTTTTTTTTTTGTTTGGTTGTTTTAGTTTTTTTTTGTTTATTTGTTTGTTTTGTTGTGGTTTTTTTTTTCAATTTCTGAATTGTAAATAGTTGTAAATATATTTTGTACATACATATTGTATTTTACCCTGTTAGATTTTTGGTCTGTTTGTAAAATACAGTTTCATTTTGCTTCCAGAACTTCTGAGCTGCTCTGGTGATTTTATTTTGGGGGGAATTTCAACCTACCACACATAACTTGTGATAAATAAATAATCCATAGTTTATGAAGAGAAATCCTGTGGTTGGTTTGTTGTTTCATCACACACTTGTTTTCTGAAAGCTCACAGGATGAAACCTGATTTGGTCTCAGGCTAACTGGTTTTTAAATCATTGCAATTTCAGCGTGCTTTCAAAAGCAGCTAGGGGTATGGCTTTTAACTAGAATGAGAATCAGAATGGAAAAGAGAAAAAAAATGTCATTAGAAGGTGTACTCAAGAGTAATTAGAATGAATTTGAAGCATGGCCCTCTCTGGTACTATAACATCTGTTTTATATTGCTACATATTTGGAGTAACAGTTGGTCTTTGCTCTTTATGGCTTTCATAATGAAGTGGATCTTAAGAACTAATTCCTAAATATCACTAGTTTGAATTCCTAAGCATGTTCAATTATAAGGCTTTTCATGCCCAGAAAGGTTTACTATTTTCTTATTATGGATAAAATACAAACATGGAAGGAACTACCAATTTTTTGCCAAGAAATAATGTTTTAAAAGAGAGCTTCATATATAATTTGTACTGCATGCTACAGCTGCAAGTGTAAAGCAGCAATAAGCACTTTTATACAGAGTGCAATTCAGATATAATTCAGAGACTGCTCAGTTGTGCTTCTGGTACTTGTGTTGATTTAGTCATAGGAGAATATCAGGTTCAAGATCATCTAAGCAACCTAAAGGTGTTCAAGTCTGGATCAGATGCATCTGCAGATCCTGAGGTAAGTGGCAGGTGACATGGTTAAGCCACTATTCATCATACTGGGGAAATCATAGCAGCCCAGGGTAGTTCCCATTGACTGGACAAAAGGGAAACATAACCTCCTTTAAAAAAAGAGGAAACAAAGAAGACCCAGGGAACTACAAACCAGTCAGTAACCTCAGTGCCCAGTGGGATGATGAAGCAGATCCTCTAGGAAACTATGCTAAGGCATATGGAAAATGAGGAAATGCTTGGTCACAACTGACATACTTTCACTAAGGGCAAGTCATGCCTGACAAATTTATTGCCTTCTACAACATTGGTGGATAAGGAAAGAGCAAGTCATGTCATCTACCTGGACTCCTGCAAAGCATTTAACACCATCCCATGCAACATGGAAAGATTTGATGAGTGGCTTGATGGTTGTCATCAGCAGTTTGAGGTCTGAGCACAGATCAATGAAAAGTGGTGCTCCTCAGGAGTCATTATTGGGACCAATGCCATTTAACAACTGTGTTGGGGATATGGACAGTAGGATTGTGTGCACCTTTGGCAAGTTTGCTGACAACATCAACCTCAGTGCTGTGGTTGATACTCTAGAGGCAAGGGATGCCATCCAGAGAGACCTTGACAGGCTTGAGAAGCGGGCCCATGTGAACCTCATGAAGTTCAGCAAGGCTAAGTGTAAAGTCCTGCATCTGAGCCAGGCACTGTCAACCATAAAAAAAAGGCTAGGGAATGAGGGACAGCCCTGTGAAGAAGGATTTAGGAGTACTGATAAATGAAAAACTATGTGCTTACACCCCAGAGACCCAACACCATCCTGGCCTCTATTAAATAAGTGTGGGCAGCAGGCTGAGAGAAGCAATTCTCCACATGCACTGTACTCTGCAAGACCCTTACCTGGACTATTGTGTTCAGCTCTGGGGCCCCCAACATATGACAACCATGAACCTGCTTGAGTGGAGAGCCACACTTGCATGGTTTCTATTTGTTCTGCTGAATTCTGTGGGTGGGTTTTAAAAAGAGAAACTTCTCTCACATGCATCATTATAAGAAGCAGCAGTAATAACACCCACCATAATTCAGCAACTGTTTATAGGTGCAGGTCTGTAACACACATGCTTAGAGCTCCCTTGACTCTCACAAGTGCTCAGCATGGCTATCACATTTTATACATGCTCAGTTAACAAGCCCAGAGCCTTTGCCAACACAACTCTTCCAAGATGTCAAGACAAAAAAAAATGATTGCCTTATTTAAACTGCTGGCAGAAATCCCACCAATTTTGCTTGAAACAAGATTTCACCCAAAATGTGGCAGTTAGCAGGTTAAAGAGCAATGGTTTAAGTTCCATTCATTTACATCTTTCTGTGTGGGTATCGTGTTAGTCCAAAACAGCTGCATGAGCTGAAATGAAATGCTTTTACTTTCTGACACCAATGTCCTTTGAAGTCTCAATCTGTCTTCTACTGGTCTGAAATCACTCTTCATTTGAAAAGTGTAAAAGAGGCAAAAAAAATTAACTAAACACCCTAAAATTCATGCACCACAATACTTTTTTCATGTTAATATCTTCATACCTAAGCACTCTGTCATTCTGGTGTTGAAAAATGGAAACAGCTTTGCAATTACTTCCTCTGAAGAACCAAGTTTCAAACTTCACACGATTGTTTAGTCTTCCCTGTCATCATTAATGTCAGTGTAACAGTTCTTTTGATGGACTAATTTTAATTACACTTCTGTCTTTTCCTGGTTGCTTTGTTATAATCATAGAATCATAGAATCAAACAGGTTGGAAGAGACCTCCAAGATCATCCAGGTCAACCTATCCCCCAGCCCTCTCCAATCAACTAGACCATGGCACTAAGTGCCTCATCCAGGCTTTTCTTGAACACCTCCAGGGATGGTGACTCTTCCAACGTGGTTAATTCTATGATTCTATGATTCATTGCTTCTTCTCCTATCACTGCAGGCCTTTGTAAACAGTCTCCCTCCAGCCTTCCTGTACGCCCCCCTCAGGTACTGGAGGGTCCCTGGAGCCTTCTCTTCTCCAGGCTGAACAACCTCAGCTCCTTCAGATTGTTATCACAGCAGAGATACTTTAACTCCCTGATCATTCTCATGGCCCTCCTCAGATCCCACTCCAGCAGGTCCATGTCCTTCTTGCATTGAGGACTCCAGAGCTGGAGCTAAATATATGCAAGCTCTTACATGGATGATGTATGTGCTATAATGAATGGTGATGGATAGAATTTTTCCTTGCAGTGCAAAATATCTGAGTTCAGTACAGTGATAGCTGCTATTTTGAGTAAAGCACAAACACAGCTCTCCAAAGAAAACAGATCATTATATCTGAGGACATGAAAAATAGCTTAATAATTTTATAGTCAAAAAACATGATGAATCCAAAAACCACCAAAGGAAAACACATCAACTGCATTGCTGCTCTAAAGGAAAAAAATATATATATATTGCTCAATAGTTTTATCTTTAAGACCTTGCAGAATATTGCTATTAAAACAATCATGCTGAATTTTACTAAACATCAAACCCACAAACTTTAAGGAAGGAATAGTGGTGCTAAACCTTCATATTAAAGAAAGTCAATTTCATTTTTCTTTAATTATAATGAAGTGAGCAATGAACCCCTGAAAATACTTTTTCTTTCAGAGAGCAGCTTTATAAATAGATGTGAATATTCTTAGCAGGTAGAAATAGTTTTTCAGTAAAAGAAGCCACCTTTCTAAACATGGTTTTCGTTATCAGCTTTCAGCAGGTTTTACTGGGATAATGTGGTTAAAATCTAAATGCAATCTTCCCCTAAAAAAAGACATTTCAATGCCTGTTTCATAGGAAAATAGCCCAAAGAACTTGGCAAGCACTGCAGGCATGCACCACAATGGAGTCGGCCAGCCTTGGGGTCAATAAGCTGAAGACACAACCCTTCATGGTATCACTGGTCAACAACCCAGGTGCCTGAGTTGCTTTGAAGAGACTGCAGCTGTGTGCATGTGGGGATTCCCTAGCCTCTGCAGTGCTGGGAACAGACAGGGGAGGTACATTGTCCTGAGTGGGACTCAATATTTCTTGTGGAAATTATTTGTGGAGAGCTGCTTGGCTCAAGATGAAAGTTTTCCTATCTGAGAGCAATTGGACAAGGCTGTAATAAGGCTTCACAGCTGCTACAGAAATGCAAGATGGAGATGACACGTGGTGGAAGAACTTCCTGACTGTAGTGCTGAATTCAGTGGAAATGATCTTTTCTGGTATTCTGATTGCTTCTTTGTAGTGTAAATCCAGATATCTCACATTTGATATGTGATCAAGTATTCTGCTTTAACATCACTGGCTCTGTACTGCTCTTAACACTTCAAGATTAGCTCTAGGTATGACTGTATAACCCCTGTTAAATAATGTATGTGCACCTCATGATGTACACTTAGTTTATACTTTAACCTCTCTCCTTGCTGACAACATATTATGAAAGCTGAGGTAAACAGCTAGAGAAACTTCAAGCTGAAAACATTAATTTCTCAAGATCATGAAGATAGGCAGATCAAGTGCCCTAGGAAGAGCTCTGACATACATATATATATATATACACATGTCTGCTTGTCAAATCAGTGAAGATAACATTTTCAGCTGAGAGCTGGGCAAACCTTATCAGGAGGGCACCTTGAATTAGATTTTTTTGAGCTAGGAAAATAAAGAATAAAACTTGCAGACTAAATGGTCCTAGAGAACATACCCAAGTGAAAATTCAGAGTCACAAGTCATAGAATCAACCAGGTTGACCTCCAAGATCATCCAGTCCAACCTAGCACCCAGCCCTATCCAAGCAACTAGACCATGGCACTAAGCATCTCATCCAGTCTTCAACACCTCCAGAGATGGTGACCCCACCATCTCCTGGGGCAGCCCATTCCAATGGCAAATCACTCTTTCTGGGAAGAACTTCCTCCAAACATCCAGCCTATACCTACCCAGGCACAACTTGAGTCTGTGTCCCCTTGTTCTATTGCTGGTTGCCTGGGAGAAGAGGCCAACCCCCACCTGGCTACAGCCTCCCTTCAGGTAGTTGTAGACAGCAATGAGAAGGTTCAGTTTGAAAAATCAACAACAAAACAAAACAAAGCCCAAACAAGTAACAATGAAGGACCATACTGCATTTCAAAGAATCGTGGAATGTTAGAAGGGACCTCCAGAGATCATTGAGTCCAGCCCTGCCACCAAAAGCAGGATCACCTAGGGTATTCTGCACAGGAATCCAGGCAGGTTATAAAAGTCTCCAGAGGAGACTCCACAACCTCCCTGGGCAGGCTGTTGCAGGACTCCATCATCCTCACTGAGAATAAGTTTGTCCTCATGTTGAGATGAAACCTTCTATGTTCAAGTTGTCTAATTACTGTGCACCACTGAAAAGAGATTGGCCCCATCCACTTGACACTCACTCCTCAGATACAGACATCGATCAGATCCCCTCTCAGTCTATTCCAGCCTACACAGCCCCAGGTTTCTCAGTCTCAATTTGTAGAGGAGCAATTCCAAACAAATTAAAGTACAGGACTATGTCACTATAGCTCTAATTGCAAGGTTAGAACTAGGCTTTGAATACAGTTGTTCTTACAGACATTACAGAATATTGCTTTATCATTTTTTTATAAGGAAAAGTACCAAATGTGTTAATATTCAATTAAAAGAAGTTTTAATCTTTTGGATGAGAGGAAAGTTATCCTTGAAGGTTAACTTCCATGATTTAAAAAAATTCTAGCCTCTCTTATTTGTTAACAAAAGTCACATAATAAGGCAATGCTTATGACTGTTTCATAAGCTTTCTAATGCCTAAGCCTCCCTCTCAAATGTGCCATATAAGTATCAGCAGCAATAAAAACTACAGTGCTTGTTTTAGTAACAAAGTTAGAGCTTTCTTACAGTTTTCAAACTAGCATTAGGATTCTATGCCATGAAACAAATCACAAAACCAGAACACAATTGCTCACTACTAGGCATGGCTGCCTAAATGAAACCTCTCTGCTTACCAGAAACACATTAATTGCAGCTTTATGACTTTGTAAGGCTTTTCTCCACAGGATACCAGAAAGGTGATATGCAGATCAACACTACTGACATGATGGGGAAAAAAGATCATTTGACTGAGCAAATGGAGATTCAACAAGTTGTTAACTTCACTATCACCTATCTATATCTATCTATCTATCTATAAAGACTTCCATTTTCTTGCAGTTTTCCTTCAAAATAGATACACAGTTGGAGAAAAGTAAAGAGGTCTAGAAGATTCTATTGACCCAATGGCTTTTTAAGAAAACTAGAGAGAAAAACAGGATGGGCACAACCCCTGCCTGCATATGTGCAGCTCACACATATGCAAGCTCATCCTGTGTTTTCAAAGACAAGAACAAAAAAATCCACATCCTAAAATCTAAATTACTAGGTTTAATAACTGAAACTTTATGGAAATATAATCTATAATAGAATCTAACTGCAGCCCATGACAGCAGATTAAAATACTTTAATGCAAATTGGACTTAGAATAAGTCTATCTGATAAAGAAGTAAAATTAGAATAGTAATCTTAGCAATAGTTGCATGTAATTTGCAGATACATTGCGTATTTCCCAAGCAGAAAAGCAGATTTTCTTAGTGTAAATGTGTGTGCATATGTATACATGTGTGTGTGCACAGAAAAGTCTCTTAATAGAAATAGGTTAGTAAAGAATATATGAAAATTGGCACTTAAAATAGATATTGGTAGTTACATACAAATATAATTACATAACGAATCCCTAAAAGGAAGATTACAAGTATCATTAAACAGGAATCTCTAAAAGGGAAAGGTTGCAGATGAATATATTCTGGTAATGATGTATTATTCTCATAGAAAACCAAAAATGGAACAAAACTATTCACCTGGCTATGTCATACCCTTCTCCTTCATACACTGGCTCTTGCTTCTTGTAATATTCTACCTAATGCTTCAAGATACAGACTTCTACACAGTTACAAACAGTGTCAGCTGGCAGTTATCCAAGCAAAGCAGATAATCCTGGTTCATTTCTATTAGTGCCTAACAATCTATTTCTAATTTTTTTTTTTTCATCAGATGCTCTGTGTCTTCTAGGAAAAAAAAAAGTCATCAGCTTGGAAAGAAAACCAATATGAAAAAAATGAGGCATGGTAACAGGCACAGACAAGTTCCTCATTCATTAATATTTTAAATCAGCATGAATATCCAGGTTACGGCTTTCACGATTTCCATGAATTTTATGTCTCACTTTTCTTTCTCTCTCTTTACATTTTCTTCTTTGCCATGTCCTTATTTATAAACTAAAAGCCATTGAACTGTGCCCACCAGAAAAGCTTCAGAAGGAAACTATTTTTGCATGAAGATCTGCTGTTTAATGTCAGTTTTCCATCCTGCTTAATAGTAGAGGCTGCTTGTTGGTGAGCTGCTTTCATGATCTTTTCCACATACTGGAACAAGATGTTCAAGGAATTAATCCATATAATTACTAAGATTTCACTCAGCATCTCTACAGACATCCCAAAGCCCTAGTTGAAAGCTATGACTTTCTGATAGTTGCAAACACAGTGAATCCCTGGTGTAAAGGAGTTGTAATTCACTTACACCATCCCTGCAAGGTTATTCATCCCTAATTATTACATTTCTAAAAAGAGAGAGAGAATGAAAGAGGAAGGAAGGAAGGAAGGAAGGAAGGAAGGAAGGAAGGAAGGAAGGAAGGAAGGAAGGAAGGAAGGAAGGAAGGAAGGAAGGAAGGAAGGGAAAGAGAGAGAGAGAAAGAGAGAGAGAGAAAGAGAAAGAGAGAAGGAAAGAAAGAAAGGAGGAAAGGAGGAAAGGAGGAAAGGAGGAAAGGAGGAAAGGAAGAAAGGAAGAAAGGAAGAAAGAAAGAAAGAAAGAAAGAAAGAAAGAAAGAAAGAAAGAAAGAAAGAAAGAAAGAAAGAAAGAAAGAAAGAGGAAGGAAGGGGAAGGGAAGAAATTAATAAATGTTTATTTTGCATCAGAAATTTGACCAGGTCAGCATGTCACTTAAAATTGTCACTCAACTAATCTCTGCTTTTTAAGATTTCTGATTTCCTGAGTCAAGCTTTTAAAACCATTTAAGGAAGCATTTTACTTATTTTAACACTGGTCATACCACATTGTGCACATGCATAGCTCTCTTGTGCAAATAGAAGGTTTATAGCAATATTTTAAGCTAAAATTAAAAACTAAAACAATCCTTCATAAATAAAAAACAAACCAAGCAAACAAAAAAAAAAACACCCCAGAAACGAACCACCCAACCAAAGCCATCACAAAATCCCAAGTAATCAGCTTGTGTTAGAATATTAGGCACTTTGAATTGAGTTTTTGTTGTTGATTATCTCCTAGTTTAAAATTAATTGCTTACAATTCTGCCTTCCAAATGCCTCCCACGAACACAGATTGATCTGTGGACACCTGAGCTTTGTGATAAATTTCTAATTGGAACAAATAAACCAAGACAAACCAAGAGATGCCACTGTATTTACTTCAGCTTCTGTCAAGATCTGAAACCCAAGTGTGGGCACAGTTCAAACATCTCTGCCACAAAACCATTATAATATAATGATTGCAATTGCTACTGCAGAATTAATTACAAACTATTTTAACAAAGTTATAAAAAGCCCTACTCAAAAGAAGTTTAGCAATGTTTTATGCCATAAGCAATTACCACACACTGTCTTTGTAGTTCTCCAGTGTGCTTAATTTATTAGATTATTTATTTAGTCAGTTTTAATTGGGCATAACAACAGTAAACATCTTTTGGAGGTGTTACATGTGAAAAGAAATGAAGCCTTCTGCTTTGTTTTGCGTGACCCAATGTACTCTTATTGTATGATATTAACATATTTACATTAATTACCCAGATGTCACTGTGCTAATCTGAACAATTTAGGCATACTATAGGTGCAAAGCAGAGATTCATAATGATTCTGCATTCATTACAAAATAATAACCCACCAGTCATTAAAGCCCAGTTCTCATCCAAGTGAATTCAGTGGAAGTTTCCTGATTCATTTCAGTTTGTGGTTTTGAAATGAAGTATTTAAAGATTGGCCATGCTTTCAGTTTGGGGATATCAACAATAAGGGAAATATTCAATTTTACTTTAAATTGTGCAATGATTTCTATTGAAAATTGGCAGCTGCTAACATTCCAGAAAATGAGACTGCTAATTTATATGCCAAAAT
Source organism: Pogoniulus pusillus (assembly GCF_015220805.1). NCBI lineage: Eukaryota > Metazoa > Chordata > Aves > Piciformes > Lybiidae > Pogoniulus > Pogoniulus pusillus. The sequence continues at coordinate 28,358,756 of NC_087275.1, forward strand.
AGAAACATTTAGCTGCTGGGAGACTTGATAAATCTCTCTCTAAATGACTGTTTGCTAAATCAAGTACATATTCAGATAATTGTGTAAGATTATATTATTTTTCTCAGCATGAAACTAGGTATGAAGAAGGGTTTTTTTTTTCTGCATAGAAACAGATCCACTGGATTTAATCCAGTCCTTCCTTTCATGCTGTACTACTCAAAATGTTCTAATGATAAGATCCATCCCAAAGTTACTTAGTTTCCATATTAAAAAAGCCAAGAAATGCTTTATTATAACAACCAAGGATACTATTTACAGAGGCAAGGTTTAAAGTTTAGACTTAAGGAATGGATTCATTCCTGTGTGATCTGGTATAGATGATAGTGTCCTGGCAGGCAGATTGGACTGGATTAACTTTAGATGCCCCTTCCAGCCCCTAACCTTCTGTGATTCTGTGAATGATGCTATTTGTTTACTGTCCTTAATCATACTCAACATTAATAACCTAGAATACATCAAAAGACATTAGAATCCGTTTGCCACATAAATAACAGTAACATTTATTTGGAGGTTTCAACACCAAGATTTCATTAGTTAAAAAATGAAAATAAAGGTGCTTCAGTTAGTATGGAAATGTAAAAAATGACAGAAAAGAATGGCACATGCTGAATTAGACTCCCTAAGTTTAAAACCTTTCTTTGTTTTCCACTCTTCTAGCGATTGGGTTCTGCAGAATAATTGAAGTCATCAGGATAAACATAAAAACCTCAATTGTGTTTTTTATGCAAGTAATAATTTTGCATCAAATTACAATGGTAATCAGGGATGTTAAAATTCTAATGAAACGAAGTCAGCTTTCACAAACTAAATATTTTTCAGCTGTCAGGAAATGACAAGCAAATATTCCATATCTTGCAGCTGGAGATAACATAGAATTCTGATAGATTTCTCTAGGTTTCTCATAGTTCTAGGTGACATCAGGTTTAATTGTTATAAGAGCCTTAACATTAACTCTTCAACAGGTTGAAAAGGTAAATGCTAGTTAATTCTTATGGAATTAGTCCTTTTATGAAAGTTCTTTAGCTAACATTATTTCAGTTGAAGACTTTAAGGAATTTATTTAGATTTAAATTATTTTGAAATTATTTAATTTATATATATATACGTATACACACACACACATATATATATTTAAAGCAGTTAATCTGTTACTTTTAAGTTTTGGAAATTCCAAACTTGAGACTTTTCCAACATTTATAATTTGTAGGAAAGGCTCAAACAAGTTCTGTCAATTTTAAGGTTAAATAAAGGAGGGTGGGTGGGGGAATGCCCTGATGTCCCCATGATTAGTCTGATCTCTGCCCAGAAATACAAAGCCTGTTGACATCAGACAATGCTTTTTACAGCTGTGGAACCTCAGGAAAACCTTTCAGCAGCACCTCACAGAGACAACCTGGCACATCCTGCAAATCGAGAACCTCGTTAACACTGCCAACAGGAATTTCATGATTCATAAACTAAACCAAATTTCTTCATACAATCTCAGAGCTGAGCAAGATCTCTAGCCAGGTGGAGGGTGGCCTCTTCTCCCAGGCAACCAGCAATAGAACAAGGGGACACAGTCTCAAGTTGTGCCAGGGTAGGTATAGGCTGGATGTTAGGAGGAAGTTCTTCACAGAGAGAGTGATTGGCATTGGAATGGGCTGCCCAGGGAGGTGATGGAGGCACCATCCCTGGGGGTCTTCAAGAAAAGACTGGATGAGGCACTTAGTGCCATGGTCTAGATGACTGGCTAGGGCTGGGTGCTAGGTTGGACTGGATGATCTTGGAGGTCTCTTCCAACCTGGTTGATTCTATGATTCTAGAGTTGATTGTGGCACTAATTATATTTCCTCCTCACAGAAAAGACATAGATAATATACAAGAGGCAAATCTGATACTGTTTATGTAGAACTTTATTAATTGGATCCTGTGCTGTGTATTGGCTTAATTTAACATGGAGAGACTCAATTAAGCTGTTTTAACTCAACCAAGCCATTGAATTAGTTAAAGTCCTTAAAACGGTGTACAATCTACTGTAAAAGTTTAATGAGTTGTAAGGCAGTGATTCAACTCCCAAAATGTGTCTGTTGGCACTTGGCATTTTTATTTTAAATAGGCCTTACAAATGTGGGATCATCATTTGTCTACTCAGTTAACTGACTAAGCTAGTTTAACTTTTTTTTTTCATGTCTATTTCTAATGGCCCTGCATAGCTAATTTGCTGATGCAAAAGCCAGCTGGAACCTCTTACATTTTATGAATGCTAAAAAACTCTGACCTCAGTTTAAACTGCAGGTTCACTGAAACCAATAAGAAAAGAGGGAACATAATTTAAAGACAAGCGTTCTGCAGTTCAAACAGAACAGATAATTTTGGTTATCTATTTCTGCCATGACATTTCATAGTTTAGCATTCAAAAGGAGCAATTACAATTTACCTTGAATTATATCTTCCTCCTGCCCCTCCTCCCCCCCCTAAAAAACGCCCAAATCCAGAAGAAAAGTGACACTCTTAGAGGAGAACACAAACTAGTCTGAACAAAAGAATGGTCTACATCTATAGTCATTAAACATGATACCAGCAGCTTTAGGTTTATATAATGAGATACATTGCAAGTCAGAACACAATTGGAGTTTTTCTTGGCTTCTCTGCAAAGAAAAGAGTTTCAAAACAGTTTAGTTTTAAAATCTAGTGCAAATTCAAACAGCTTTGTGATGAAAGTCAATGAGATGCAGCAAATATGCAAACCCAAAAGTGCTGAAGTAGGAAACACTTTCAAACAAGAGCCACTTGTGAGCAGGAAATGGTATCTTAGTAGCTTGGGAAAAAAAAAGTATAGTTTGTATTCAAAATTATTTTCTTCTTCTGAGGATCTCATAAAAGTCAGGACCACAGGACCAAAAGATAAAATTCACAGAATCACAGAATTGTCAGGGTTGGAAGGAACCACAAAGATCATCTAATTCCAACCCCTCTGCCATAGGCAGGGACACCTCACACAGGTTGTACAGAGACCCATTGAGCCTGACCTGAAAGACTTCCAGGGATGGGGCTTCCATCACCTCCCTAGGAAACCTGTTCCAGTGTCTCACCTCTGTCATGGTGAAGAACCTTACATCCAATCTGAATCTACCTATGTCTAGTTTTTCTCCATTCCTCTAGTCCTATCCCTACCTGATATCCTGAAAAGTGCCTCACCAGCTCTCTTGTAGGTGCACTTCAGATACTAGAAGGCTACAACAAGGTCTCCTCAGAGCCTTCACTTCTCCAGAATGAATAACCCACCTGTGCATAAAAAGCTTTAAGCTTTTATCTTCAGCCTTTCTTTTTACCTCATGAAAAACTATGAATTTTCTGCTTTTTTTTTTTTTTTCTTCTTTTTAATACTTCCACTTACAGACTCCAGGGGTAAGTTGTATATTCCTCATATGTCAGTTGCTGAAGGAGACTACGAAGCTTAGGCTCATTTAAGAAAATTTTGTACTGATTTATTCAGACCTTCTCTACTGCTCTTAGTCTGCAGAGAATCTTCCACCCAACCAATGGAAAGAGAGGACTGGGGAGACCTAACTAATGGAAAGAGAGGACTGGGGAGACCCTACTAATGGAAAGAGAGGACTGGGGAGATGAGTGCCCCACTCTAGGAGATAAATATAGGGATAGACATAATTCTTCTAATTCCATTCTCATAATGTTCAGAACAAAACACAACTCACATCAGCTCAGCTCGTAGCTGAAGAAATACAGCAGCCAAGTCTCTGTCAGTAGTGTTTCACTGAAACTATAGCACTGAGAATGAGCAGTCACATCTATAGCCTTCCACTTTTGTCAGTCTCATGAAAGGCTTCCTAAAACCATCAGGCTCAGCAGAGCTCTGTGGGAAACTGGAGAAAGGTTTCCTAGCCATTTATTATCACACTTTAAGCAAATCTTAGGAAGCTTCACTAACTTTCTGAGCTGAGGCTAAGAACAATCAGACATGAGCTGAGTGCTTGCGTTGTGAAGCAGCAAAGCATCAGCATGCTTTAATAAAGACTTACAATAGTGAGGGGTTTAAGTCACAGAATTCAGACAAGTTCTGGAGCTTTAAATATTTTTTCCATGTAATTTTGAGTTAGAACACGACACTGAGTGTACCCAATGTCTTACAAAACTTAACCACCTACAGCAAATTCTAAATTTATATGATGTCCCCCAATTGTGAACAAATTCTTACTTGAATATGCTGTATAGCTGAATACCACCACCTCTGAGGGAAATTAATGATTTTTTAAAGAGATATTTTTTCTGGATGCAGAAATAAAAGGACAAATAAAAGACTGTGTTAGGATAGTCCAACAAAAGTAAGTCTGGTTTGTTATTCAGATAATACTTTTATTATGTAGGATGATTATGGGAGAGAAGAAAATGTTCTCAGGGCTTGACTAACATGCACAATGCTTCTCCAGTTTACTTTAGGAAGTAATAGTCCTCCTGGCAAATTGAACACATGTGAAAACTTCCATGTTTTATTGACCCAATAAGAAGTTCCAGTCAGAAGTATAATTTTATCATAGTGAAATTATGTTCCTTGACAAACAAGAGTCAGGAAAGTAAATATGCTCTTTGTAAATTCCACAAGAAATGAGCAAGACTCTTAGGTATTGTATGTTTGTGGCTGTCACTTAGCACTTTACCAACTTTGCACAGTAAGTGTCAAAAAAGATGTTTGTGATTCACACATTTTGCACTAAGTATGTAAGTATAGTAAGCTTAATAGTAAGATGATGAACCTACTGGTGAGAAAGACCCAGAGTCACACTAAATGTTAGCTCTTCACTCTCTTATCATGGCTTGCCTCCTCTATCTAGCTTTTTCTTATAACTCAGAGAATCACAAAATCACAGAATGTTAGGGGGTGGAAGGGACCTGCTGGTTAGGAGTAGGATCACCTATATCAGATCAAACAGGAATGCATCCAGGTGGGTTTTGAACATCTCCAGAAAGGGAGACTCCGCAACTCCCCTGAGCAGCCTGTTCCAGTGTTCTGTCACCCTCACAGTGAATCATAGAATCATAGAATCATAGAATCAACCAGGTTGGAAGAGACCTCCAAGATCATCCAGTTACATGAAACTCCATACATTACATAAAATTCCAATAAAGTAGTTTGTTTTAAATTCTTGTCCCATACTCTCTAAGGGTTAAAACATCTTCAAGGAGATTAAAGGAAGTTTAAGAGCCTTTCTTTGCAGATGAGAACCAAGACACAGTGCAGCCTTTGTTTTAGTTGTCATGAGGATGAATTAGTTGAGCTTTTTGAGGTATTTTCATCCTTTGGCAACAGAAGCTCCACAAATTGATAGTGAAATTGCTGCAGAACCTAGCTTTCTACCTGTCAGTGCTGTCTCCTGCAATCACACATTCACCCATAATATTTTAGGAGAAAATGTAGTCACACTACCCAAAAATCAGGTGCAGAAATATTCTGAAATTGGAGATTAAAACTAAACTGTACAAAGGAGAATGAGAAGGTTTCTGGTTTTGTACATTTTTTTTGATTTATAGACACAATAGTCATTAAGCATCTGCAGTTAAGTTGGTTTTAGATATTTTTCACCTAGTGCAGGCCTGAGCTTTAAGCTACTCTGCAAGTGACATATTTTTCCCCTGCATAAAAAAGACATGTGAAAAAGTATCCCATTACCAGGTGCTAGGTATTTTCAGGCTAACAATACCTTCAGAAAACTATTCCTATCTCCTTCTCAATATAGACTTTCTAATCTTCAGAGATGTCCATAGGTGATTCTCCTCCTTTGCTCTCGTCAGACCCCACCTGGAGTACTGTGAGCAGTTTTGGAGCCTTCAACACAAGAAGGACATTGAACTGTTGGAGCAAGTCCAGAGAAGGATCACAAAGATGCTCAGAGGGCTGGAGCAGCTCTGCTATAAGGACAGGCTATGAGAGTTGGGGATTCTCAGCCTGGAGAAGAGAAGGCTTCGAGGAGAGCTTATAGTGGCCTTTCAATATTTGAAGGGGACATACAGAAAGACTGGGGAGGGACTATTTACAAGGCCTTGTAAAGACAGGATGAGGAGTAATTGGTTTAAACTGGAAGAGGAGAGATTCAAACTAGATGTTAGGAAAGAGTTCTTCACAGTGAGGGTAGTGAGATACTAGAAGATGTTTCCCAGGGAGGTTGTGGCTGCTCCCTCCCTGGAGGTGTTCAAGGCCAGGTTGGGTGAGGTCTTGAGCAACCTGTTCAAGTGGGAGGTGTCCCTGCCGATGGCAGGGGTTTGGAACTGAATGATCTCCAAGGTCACTTCCAACCTAAACCATTCTATGATTCTATAGATCATGTGTATGCAGAGAATGAAGGTGAATAAGCTTAATAAGGTACAACACCTATCTTAACTAACACATCTTAAAATAAAGGGCAGATGGCCTTCAAGAACATAGGACACAGTTTGATCTCACAGGTTTTATAGAAGACCCTGAAGATTCATGAACAACTACAGAAGATTCTCTTTACGAAGCGCACAAGTACCAACTGAAAATTCATTTTTCCTTCAAAATCACAGGATCTCAGGAAAGAAGAAATACTAATAACTACATAAGAGGCACCTTACTTTACAGGGGGAAAAAATATATTTACTGTTATTCCACTGTTTCCATAACCTGCAAACAACAAAATCATCTCTTGCTTTTAAAAAAGTCACAACATAACAATAGTTCCCCACTCTCCAAGCAATTAAGGTATTTAATCTCCTATGGCAACTCTTGTATAGCCCATGGTCTGTTGTTTACCTGGAAAATGATCCAGAATGGAGAACAGAAGTGTTGTAAAATTAAAGCCCTTCACAAGGAAGGGTTGTGCTAATTACTGTCACAGATAGGTCCAATAAATGCAGCAGTGGCCCTGATTACAGCCAGTCTAGAGTAACTCTGAGAACACTGAGATCACTAGACTCCTTTGAAGTAGTTATTAATGAATTAATGAATCATTGAATCATTTAGTCATATTGAATCATTAGAATTAATTAATTAGTAGTAGTTATTAAATAATGCATAGACACATACTATATTTATTTGTTATTTATACACACACAGGCACACATTCAGCATGATTTCATGCAATCTATGTGAAAAATTGCTAATAAGCCTGTTTTCACCTTTATAACATCAATGTTTGAATTTCTACCTCTAGTTAGTAAACAGGCAGCCTATAACCTCTTTTAATAATTACTCCTTTTTTTTGCCTTTTTATTTTCTGCTTGTTTACAGCATTTTGTTAGATCTATCTAATGCCAAACCAATGCACTCAATCTGAGATCACAAACCCCACAACATTAAATTGGTCTCTGAAGGAATAAAACATTTGAACTGCCTTTTAGATGGTCGATCATACCCATATTAGAAGTTTCTGTGCTAGGGAGGAGGACAGTGATCTGAGGATAGTAGGAAGCTTCAATTATAAGAAGTTAGTGTTCCCTTCAGCCTCTGTGTCTTCATTGTTGACAACTGAAAACAAGAGGATTCATTGTAACTTGAGGACAGGAGAATACATGGTCTCCTTCCCTTCTTCAGGTCTCCAAAGATCTTATTAGATAAAATTGGATAGAAACAGGAATTTCTTCCTCTTCCTAACAGCTCTCTTGTACATCATTAGTAGAGTCACAAATATTTTTTCCCTTATTCACCCCCCAAAAAGCTTTTGCATGGTGTTTAGATGAGGCACTTAGTACCATGGTCCAGTTGACTGGATAGGGCTGGGTGCTAGGTTGGCCTGGATGATCTTGGAGGTCTCTTCCAACCTGGTTGATTCTATGATTCTATGATTCTATGATTCTACTCTTCCCTTCATCATTGAAAGAATAACATGATAGGGGATATTCATGATAGGATAACCTGGCAATGGAACATCTAACTATTCATAAATCATAAGCAATACTTGGGTCTGACAAAATCTAAGTGCCTGTGTATGTGACACAAAGAGGCTGTGAACTCATTCAGAAGGGCAAAGAAGATAATAAACTCAGCTGAATAATGAGTACATTTTAGACATCTATTATTAATACAGTTCCATAATACATAATAGTAGCACTCAACTCATGGAATCATAGAATCACATATATCTTTTAAATAAAATTGCATCCTGCTACAGCAATTCCAGGCAGGCAGTAATTTTGCATATCTCTTGAGATCTCTGATGTTTTAACTGTGTTTGTCTTGGGCAGATACTGCGAACTGTCTGCTTTGAACTTTTTCTGGTTTATTGTATATCAAGCTGCAATAGGGCTGCTCTAGCAATTGTTTTGTTTTTACTTTAAAAAGAGGGTTTAAAGATTGTATTTAAGACTCATAAAATTTCATATTCTCATGGAAAACTCTAAGAATTAATTCTGCCTAAAAAGCGTTTGAGGCTTTTTATTTTGAGACATCTAATGAAGTGCTGATGAAGTGATTACCTAGTAACCGCAATGCAAGAGATATAATTTCTGTTTACTTAGCTCAAAAAGGACCTGCTTAAAGAAAATGAAGAAGAGATTCAGATTGCTGTAAAGAGAAAACAGATTGGAGACCACTGAGAGAGAATATGTGAGGGGTTTGTTTTATCACAAAAGAGACAGTTCTGAGTGTAAAACCTGTAAGAGGAATGTTTGTTGAAAATTGCCTGGATGTTCAGACAATGTTAAATTCCAGGGAAGCAGCAACTATTCTTTTTCAGCCATGAGAGTTTTTTTTTATCTGAATTATTTTTCTAAAACCAGAAATAAAACATATAAGAAGTAAGAGTAAGAGCATTCACAAAGTTTTATAGGTTCCAGTAGGCACAATTTCCAATGCTTACCAGAGCCTTTCTAACAGAAGACTGAGCACAGGAAAGATAAAGACAGTAAATTCCAATAATTCTTCAGTTGGCTACCACCTTACAAATGGAGAAGCAGAGTAAGAAATGTTCCAAAAACAACTGTTGCTGTTCATAACCTTCTTCATGATATCACACTAACTACTCTGTGATGGATTAGAATGAATTCCCTGCCTACACTAGTTAATATATACTAACTAACTATATATATATGGGATTAAAAAGATGAATTTATAAGTATATAGACACTGCAGATGGCACATATGTGAATCACAACAGAGATTGTCATAGAAATTCCGTTCTGCTTTAGAGTAAAGGTAGGTTTTGCTGTTGTCCCAGGTGACCTGCTATATTTTCCTATACACACATTTTATACACAAAAGCTAAAATTATTGAGTGGTAAGGTCTCAAAAAGCAGAGTACAGATGGAGTTTTCTGGATGTGAAATTTGTTCTCACAAGTATCTGCATGATGTTTATTTGCAATTGTTGCTTGTTAACAACATATACACATTTAGTGTCTCGATTTGCCTACAACAAGAACCATCCTGAAATGACCTGCCTATAAATCTGAAGGAAAGCTATGAATTTTGTTTATTCAAAACACAGATCAGCTTTTCTGCTTTCAAATTTTTCAACTTTTTGACAGCAAAGTATGTTAAAAATGGCACAGCCTCAAGTTGTACCAGGGGAGGTCTAGGCTGGATGTTAGGAGGAAGTTCTTCACAGAGAGAGGGATTCGCTATTGGAATGGGCTGCCCAGGGAGGTGGTGGAGTCACCGTCCCTGGAGGTGTTGAAGCAAAGCCTGGCTGAGGCACTTAGTGCCATGGTCTGGTTGACTGCATAGGGCTGGGTGCTAGGTTGGCCTGGATGATCTTGAAGGTCTCTTCCAACCTGGTTGATTCTATAATTCTCTACCAACTCTATTAGTCTGTCTTTTTGCATTGTAATTTCACTAAGACTTTGTATAAATCGAGGGGGAAGAAATTAATTCTATCCAATCAGATTTAACAACTGCCTTCCTTTTCAGAGGAACTTGGAATTTAGAAGAAAAAATAAAATTATGAAAGCCTCCACATTTCCATCTTTAGGTTCACTTTGTCTCTATTTTGGAGGTATTTGAGTGCTTTCTGTTATTAACATCTATTTGTGCAGTCATGAATTTTGTTAACGCTAATTTCCAGATAATATTTCTGTATTGATGTGTGTGTGTGGAAAGAGAAAAATAATAAGTAAGAAAACTGAGAAATTAAGATGGAGAGAATCATAGAATCATAGACTCATAGAATTAACCAGGTTGGAAGAGACTTCCAACATCATCCAGTCCAACCTAGCACCCAGCCCTATCCAGTCAACTGGACCAAGGTACTAAGTGCCTCAGCCAGTCTTCTCTTGAACACCTCCAGGGATGGTGACTCCACCACCTCCCTGGGCATCCCATTCCAATGCCAATCACTCTCTCTGGCAAGAACTTCCTCCTAACATCCAGCCTGTAGTTGCCCCAGCACAACTTGAGACTGTGTCCCCTTGTTCTGTTTCTGCTTGTCTGGAAGAAGAGATCGTATCCTAGGCACAAAAGTCCATGTGTCTTTTAGTGTGCCAGCTTTGCTGTAGATCTACGCTGTAGCTAAACTGCAAATGTTCTATGGTAGTACAGCTGACAAATGAGAAATGCCATTGAGGGAAAATGGAGGAGATTTTACCAGACAGGAAAATGCCATACTTTCCTCTATGAGCTGAATTTACATAGAAACCTACTGTGTGGTTTAAAACAAACAAATGTAAATAGAGTACTTTACAGAAAACAGTCCTTGGACAGAAATCCTTAATAGCAATAGCCTAGTGGATGGAAAATTGAATCAACCTGAGTACAAGAAGGTTACTATCACTCTCTTTTCCTTTTCCTCCCAGTCCAGCGAAGCAGAATAATACCTCACTGCCTCTACAGTCTTTCCATTCTAGGCTAGGAAGAACATAAACTACCTGACAGAGCACCAGATCCCCTGGTGCCAACCTTCAATTTAATTATACAGGCAGAAAGGACTCTGAAAAGACTGATGTGTCAGTAGCTATCAAGATCATTAAATCCAATCCCTATGAAAAAAAAAAAAAAGAGAAAAAAAGTTGAGTCATGTTCATGAGGCTGCAATGGAATGGCTCCTGGCCTTTATCAAACTCAGTTGGAATCAGTGCCCAATCTAACTCTGCTTATCACATACAGAATCTGCTTTTATTAAAAAAAGGGGCAAAAAAAATCAAGCTGAAGAAAATTGTTTGGGCCTCTTGTGAAGAAAAGGCTTCAGGGCTGCAGCCTGCGTGCTGACAAGTTATTCACCAGGTTTGCTCTATTTGCATCCCACGCTTAGATGAGCTCATTTGGTAGCAGAGCTCCCAGGTGTACATTACTTTGATTCCTGGACCCTGTGACTAGCCCACATGCATCTTCTAAAATAAGGTTTGATTCCATTTCCTGACTTTAACATTGCCAAAACTAATGCAAATTCATTATTGATTAAGTTAAGGTAATGAAAAAGTTTTAACTGCTGATTCGAGTTTCATTCTGGTACTTCTCCAACATATGGCCATTAAGACTATTGGAGTCACTCCTCATATACACAGGCACACAGAAGATTTCTGACACTACATTAAAAGCAGATCTCAGTATTGCCCAGAAAAATCTTTTTTTTTTTTTTTTTGTGCACAGAATGTAATCAAAGGCTTTTAAGAACCTATTGGCACTAAATCATTGATTCAATTATATGCAGTCACAAGCCTGGGAATGTTTAAAATGTTAAGTTGAAAAACTGAGTGCCTCATAGCATCACAGAATTCAGTAGACCATGTCTTTAATTCAAAGCATTACATTATTTTTAATATACTCTGTACTAGAAATAGACAGTGTCATAGACTCATAGAATCAAGCAGTTTGGAAAAGATCTCCAAGATCATCCAGCCCAACCTAGCACCCAGCCCTGTCCAATCAACCAGACCATGGCACTAAGTGCCTCATCCAATCTTTTCCTGAACACCTCCAAGAACTTTGACTCCACCACTTCCCTGGGCAGCTCATTCCAACAGCAAGTCACGTCACTCTCTCTGTGAAAAACTGTGAAAGCACCAAAAAATAGTTAAATTTTGAAGTTTATAGTTCCTGTCATAGAGAATAACCCTGAATATATTTGAATGCATGGCTTCCTGTCACAATTACCCCAACCAAGATTTCACAGTTCTCAGCTTGAAACCTCCAGACATAAAAGAAGTGTGTGCCTAACTTGAAAGCAAATTTCTTCAGCAGGTCTGCAAAAGATTCAGTCAGAATAATATAAGCAATACACCTAGGTATTGCTTGAGGCCATAAATGGTCTGACTGCTTTAGCCCTGTCTTCTAACACACAAAGACAAGAAAGGAAGGACAAGAAATGATTAGATCCTGGTTTCTTTCTCATTCTCTTGTGAAATATCTCACTCCTGTAACAACATGAAGTGAAACAGAGGATCTTTCCTATGGTATGCTGTTACTTAGTAAAGGAAACTAAGGTCACTATTCTAATAGAAAAATACTTTTAAAGACATAAAGGGTTGGACTTGATGATCTGTGAGGTCTCTTCCAACCTTGGTGATACTGTGATACTGTGTGATAAATATCATGCCACTTTTATCTTTCAAATAGAAGTATGCCGAGGTGATCAAGAAGTGTAGAAGTAATTTTCAACAGTGAAGAAAGCAATGCAGGTTAACACAGGTACATTGACAACAGCTGTTCTTCTAATTAGTATATTTAGAGATTCTTCTGCTTCACTATGGAAAGTGTCAAGATGTCAGAACAATTTCACACTCAGTTCCAGAAGTTAAATGCCTAATATTTCATGTCTGCTACTCCACTCTTCCATAAAGTGCCTCCAGATGCTTCCTGAAATTCACCTTTCCACATAAATATGACCAATGAGGCCTATTAGTATCTCTTAACAGACCAATGGAAATAAAGAGGACATATTTGAATTTACTATGGAAAGGAAGATTCTAATACTCAGAATGTGAGCTCTGTTGTCTGCCCATCTGTCTTCCAGCCTAGCTTTTTCATTAGATTGGGTCTTGTGAAACCAGAATACTATGCTCCAGCTAATTCATGTTAAAAATAGAGCTTCAGAACCAAGTGTGCTATGGACATGATAGGAAGCACTCACGGTTGCATATTGATTTCAAACCAAGCATCAACAAAAACTTTAAACAATGAAGGAAAATAAATACAATTAAAAAAGAAAAAGGCAGAGGCTCAATTTCTAACTATGTTGTAGAAGAAATGCTGACCTCTATTAACATCTCTTGTCAAACTTATGACTAAGAGCGATTTTCCATCTACAGAGCTTCCAGATAAGCAACAACATTCTCATGCAGGAAGCACAACACATGCTGCACGTGACTATGAAAAAGATCTGTACCTGATTGAGTGCTGTTTGAATCAGAAAAAAACATCCCCATCCATCAGGTTTTTCCCCTTTATTTTTTAATATTCCCTGTTATTAGTTAATTATTCTGTGTGTTATAAACCCAACAATCTCAAAATGACTAAAAGTAAAACATGCAACCAACTCTGTTGTTGCATGATCTCTTTCATTATACCCACAGCATTGTAAAAGGACATCTGTGATATGACCTCTTGTGCTGACCCCTCAAGAGGCCTGCTGTCATCCAGTTTTCATGAATTCATAGCTTGCTTTATACTCACTAACGTAAAATAAAGGTTTGCCCCTTGCTTTACCTTCTTTAAAACTGTCTTTGGAGTTTAGCAATTCTGGGATTCATTAAATTAGATTCTTAGAAGTTTTGAGAAATTATCTTTCATTAATGTCAAAACAAACCTATGGGGAAATTAAGAAACTGGGAAGTTTGTTATAATATGAGACAAACCCAAGGACATTTCCATGGTTTTAAGAGTTAGAAAATTATTCTAATATTAGAAAAAAAAAAAAAAAAGAAAGAAAATGTAGCCATCTCTTGACAAAGATGATTAAAAGGTGTAGTTTCTCCCTCTGGCAGAGGGGAGAATTGGTGACGTTAATTTTGTAATCCATATATTAGTGATGGAATTTCTAAAATAAAATTCTAAATTAATGAACTGTGGTGGGTTGAAATTATCCCCAAAAATAAATCACCACAGTAGCTCAGAAGGTTTGAAAGCAAAATGAAGATATATTTATAAAATCAAGCTAAAATCTAGAAATATAAAACACAATCATAGAATCATAGAGTCAATTAGGTTGGAAGAAAGATCCAAGATCATCCAGTCCAACCTAGCACCCAGCCCTGACCAATCAACTAGACCATGGCACTAAGTGCCTCATCCAGGCTTTTCCTGAACACCTTCATGGATGGTGACTCCACCACCTCCCTGGGCAGCCCATTCCAATGCCAATCACTCTCTCTGCCAACAACTTCCTCCTGACATCCAGCCTAGACCTCCCCAGGCACAACTTGAGACTGAGGCCCCTTGTCTGGTAATAGAGATTAAAAAAGCAAAATAAATACTTGTTTGCACAGATTCCACAATTAGATAAATAAGTAGATAACATTGATTTAAAAAAAATTAAAAGGGCGAGGAAGAAATTTATTAAAGAATTTAGGCTGTACCACTATAACTGTGGACACATTGCACTCAGACTTTATCTCTTGGAAATGCTACCTCTGCTTTGGAGATCACCATGTTATTTTAAAATGTGCTAGCCATTTGTTTGCATTTCATAGGAGCTACTTAGCTACGGCAGCAAAATTATATAACATTGTTGTTTGATGAATAGCAAAGAACCTGTGCTCAAAAAATGCTGTAACCCCCAGCTTATTAAACCATTACACTTCTATCACACTATAGCTAGCTACATGCAATAGGTTAAGAAGAAACTACCCTGGAAGATCCTTTATTTTGAGAAGTTCTGACAGCATTACACATTCCCTGCTGAAGTTAGAATTAACCACATTGGAAAAGACTCCAAGATCATCCAAGTTCTTAAGTACTACAGATTTTAACCAACTCACAAACTGTTTCAGTTTTTATGTTCTGCAATAAATCAATACATAGAGTCATAGAATCAATCAGGTTGGAAGAGATCTCCAGATCATCCAGTCCAACCTAGCACCCAGCCCTATCCAATCAACTAGACCATGGCACTAAGTGCCTCAGCCAGGCTTTTCTTGAACACTTCCAAGGATGGTGACTCCATCACCTCCCTGGGCAGCCCATTCCAATGCCAATCACTCTCTCTGCCAACAACTTCCTCCTAACATCCTGCCTAGACCTTCCCTGCCACAACTCAAGACTGTGTCCCCTTCTTCTGTTGCTTGTTGCCTGGGAGAAGAGACCAACCCCCACCTGGCTACAGCCTCCCTTCGGGTAGTTGTAGACAGCAATGAGGTCACCCCTGAGCCTCCTCTTCTCCAGGCTAAATAACTCTATCTCCCTCAGCCTCTCCTTACAGGGCTGTGTTCCAGGCCTCTCACCAGTTTTGTCACCCTAATACAATACACTGTTCTATTTACTTTTGTTATTTTTCATAAAGTAAAACATCTTTTGTTAGACTCTTTTCTTGAAGTCCTTAATACACGTAACATTAATATCATCTTAGGTTCAGCTAAAATTCAAAGCAAGATTAAAATACATTTTGGAAAAGAAATAGCTCAATTTCCAAGTGACAGGTAAATTTATATACCATGAAATTATTAAAAGATAGTAAATTATTATAACCCAGAAAAAATAATTAACAACCATTAATAAATTATCAGTGGTTAGTTCACATTAAATAACTTATTATAATTAGTAATTCATTCAAATCAATAAAGCAGTGTCATCTATCATCATCTAAATTAATATACACATAGATAACACTATGTATGCATAGAAAAGTCCTATTGTTTTTTAATCAAAAATTAGGTTCCCTCCTCATTGTAGTGCAAATATTGCAGGATCTTGAGGACTAATTTAGTTGTTTAATAGATAATTATACTGCAGCACACTCTCCAAATGAGAGAATTCAGCTAATTTAGTCTGCCATTCAAATATCTCGTGAAGTAAGATACATTTTACCTAGACAGTAAATTACTCTCTGGTTCTGACTGTGGCAAATTCATGCATCTAACAGAATAATTTTGTACCTACACATGCTCACAAAAAAAAAGAAAAAATATTCCTTTAAATAACTTCAGTGGATAAGGAATAATCTTTTTTTCTTCTACAGAATGAATGGTATTAACAGGAAGCTCCTTCATGAGTTTCGATTGTGTTCTTTTGATCCACCTCCTCCAAGAAACTGAGGAAGTTGGTCATTAACTTCCTTGTGCTGTCAGAACATGCTATGTGTATTATAAAAGTATCTTCAACAGTGCTTATTTCTGTTAGTAGCCTCTCATTTAGTCTTCTTAGTAAGCTTTGGTGAAGATATTTGGCTAAATTTGTTCTTGTCTCCACAAAGCCTGTATCACTGCTAAAGAAAAGAGTAACTTATTCTGAGAAATACCCAGTTCTGGGGCTTTGGCTAATGTTCTGTTTTTGTCTGGCTGTGATTCTTTCCATCAAAGCTTTTAAACCTTCTTGTTTCTCTATAGGAGACATTTTTTCTATCATTCTCCCTTAAAAGTCTTTTGTGATATAGAAGGGATCAGAATGCAACAACAAATTGAGAACATACAACTGTAATTTGTGGAGAACATATAACTCTAATTTGAGAACAGAGCTTTGCTGACCCTCATCATTTTTCAAACACAAATGCTTTGTTTTCTTTCACTCATTCATTCTCCTCTGTCTGCCCTTTAATGTCAAAAGGAGAACGTTCTCTTATCTCTCTCATTAATCATCCCTGATGCTCAGTTAGAAGCCTTATCCACAGCAATCTTTCCTTAGCATGCTATAAACTGGATTCACCTCACAGCAGAAGAGGACACGGGATCTTTGACATTGTGATCTATGACATAGTCTATGTACACTCTTTTGCTCTTTCAGTGTTTTTGTGTGCAGTCTTCATCATACACTGCCTTGTCAACCTACATTACCTAAGTGTGACAAGATTAAAGAACATCAGCCTTGAGTAAGATGGACAGGAAGAACTTCCACACTGCTGTGTGCTGACATTGACTAATAAAACTTCTATAATGGAAATTATCAAGCTTTCCTCAAAGTTCTTCATAAAACACAATCAGAAGCTGTGTATGGCTGTTATCATGACTATTGTTTCAATGAGCTTTTAATATTGCCAAATTTGAGCCATAGACCAGTCTCTGAAATGCAAAACTCAAAACAGTCCTATAGAACAGTGTCTTCTGAGAAAAGTCAGAGCTCTAGAAGGAGGGCCAGCTGTAAATCAGCGACATTAAAATCTTAGAGAATGAAGGTAACCTGGACAAAGCACGAAAAGATCTAAGGCTGTTTGGGTAAGCTACTACTGAAAGCTGGAAATGAGATGCAGATCATTTCTTCTAGCTCTCCTTGACCTGCCCTGAACCTGGAAGCAGGCCACATAACCCTGAAAAGAAGCCACCAAAACTAAACTGATGATATACTGCCATCTCTACAGGGTGCTATGCTGGGTTTACTGGCTCAGAATGCTAAAGATCAGCAGCTGTTTAAACCACCCTCTTGCAGCTATGCTTACCCACTCCATTAATTCAACTTCCCTGTGGGACTGGCAATGGGATACAATAAAAATAACTTAGATGCACATCGTTGTGCTTTTGCATATTTGGTGAACTAGTAGCATCAAATCACCTGACTTTGGCAACCTTGAGTCAATATAGGTGCTGGAAACCACGAAAACCAATTATGCTCATATCTGCATAATCAATGTCTAATATATAATAGCAATTGCTGCCTAATCAATTACTATGTGCTTAAACAGAAAACACAGCTGTTCTCTATAGACATAAAGGAACTGTATTGGCAATATTTCTAAAAGTATAAAGCATCCAAGAATGTTTTCATATTTTTCAGAAAATATCCTTAGATCAATTACTTACTAATTGGGTTTTTTTTTTAATGTATCTCATGTTAATCATTCAGGATACACAAGGCAGGCAAAAATATCACATGGCTATTAATAGCAGCATTTAAATGAACTGAAAGATGGAATACTTTTTTCTTTTTGATGCATCTTGAAAAGGAAATAATCATAGAATCATTGAATCAACCAGGTTGGAAGAGATCTCCAACATCATCCAGTCCAACCTAGCACCCAGCTCTGTCCAATCACCTAGACCACGGCACTAAGTGCCGCATCCAGTCTTTGCATGAACACCTCCAGGGATGGTGACTCCACCACCTCCCTGGGCAGCCCATTCCAATGCCAATCACTCTCTCTGTGAAGAACTTCCTCCTAACATCCAGCATATACTTCCCCCAGCACAACTTGAGACTGTGTCCCCTTGTTCTGTTGCTGGTTGCCTGGCAGAAGAGACCAACCCCCACCTGGCTACAGCCTCCCTTCAGGTAGTTGTAGACCTCAATGAGGTCACCCCTGAAAACAAAATAATCTTACACTAAATTTTTCCTTACTGTGTGCTTCAAGATGCTGCCAAAGTCAGTGCAGAGTTTTGAAAAACATATTGCTCAGGAAAGAAAAAGACAAATGAATAAACAACAAGCAAGCAAAAACAAATTAAAACCCTCAAACCAAACTAACAGAAACCACAGCACCGCAAAACCCGAAGACAGCACCAGTCAGGAATCACTTAATGATAACAGAAGTAATAATCTTTTTGAGAATATTACTCAAAAACTGACTTTTTTTTTTTTTTTTTTTTTTTTTTTTTCACTCTCAGGCCCTGAGGCATCAAATTGCTATGAGTAGTAGCCCATACTCAAACCAACCACCCAACCAACCTCCACAGCAAAAAAACTCTCATGGGTTTCTACACTGGGTAAAAGAGGGAAGGGACTGTAACACACACCAATATTGTAACTATTGTAACCAATATTGTAACTATCACACCAGAGAAGCCAGGAAACTATATCCTTTTTGGAAGAAGAGAATATATAGTTCATAACAACAACAACAAAACTCTGACTCATTATGCACCTTATCAAAGTGTCATTAAGCGTTGCAATATAAATGAAAAATAGAGCTTAAAAGTGCTGCAGATCTCCTCATGGACCATACTAAATATAAGAATAACACTAAACAGTGACAGAGAATCTGAAAACTGACTTTGCCACCCACAACACAGCAAAAGAAATATGCACCACCTAAACCCTATAACTCAGGATTTTCAAAGCATTTCTGAAGTCTGTGTTTTCTCAAACTAGCTGAATTTTTGTCAGTTCCTAAGCTGTGTTTCAGAACTAGGCATCATTTGGGAAATATGTAGTGATTTCAGAATGCAGTGACCTATGGCTTATTGAATCATGAACTTTTGGTCTATTAAATAATACATCCTTTGTGCAGTGCCGTTGGACAGCATCTCCAAGAACTACGTATAGAAGGGCATAAGTTTAAAGACTAGAAATGGTGAGGTTTTCAAATATAAGCTTTTACTATAGAATCTAGAAAGTAATTAAGAAAAGGATGGGGATTAGTGCTATGTAACAGAAAAACTACTAAAGATTTTATTGTGTCTCTCATGTGTGCCTCTGCTAACTAAACTGAAGAATCTAGAAATGCAATTCATTTCTATTGAGAGTAATAGGGCACAAAAACATGATTCACACTTCACTTGTGGATTTTTGCAACATATGCCTCAGCTACAGAAAGCGGTCAAGAGTCTTTAGTTTCAGTAGGTTAGGCAACACTTTTTTGCTGTTGAATTAATTATTTTGCATATTTTCTTTGAATAATGTTCATTGCCAAAAATATCTGTCTAATACTAGCCGCTTGCATTTCACAGTCTTAGATTACTTCAAAATTCAGTCTTTTTCAAATGTTACATGTATCAGCCAGTCCACATGAATGGGCCAAGCAATGTGGTCCAGCTGCAAGCAGATGTCCTCAGAAATGCTCTCCCTTTTGTTGGCCTGGTTCTGGTCTAGGGCAAACCAACAGAGCTATTCCCAGATGCAATGGTGTCTCAGAATGTAACTCAGATTGTGACAGAACATCCAAATAATAAGTTTTCAAACCACAGTTAAAAGAGATGACTTTGATATTGTCCAGCAAAATTCCTTCTATCAGCTGTACCTCCAGTGATTCTCTATTGCAGCCTTTGAGTATCATGGCACACTAACAATAACTGCTGCTCTCAGAAATACTCTTGAAAAAAAGGATTCTCACACAATTACTCTCAGCCTGCCCTCAGGCTTTATCCATTTCAGTTTCCTTAGATTCTTATGTGAAGTAGTTCTATGGGAAAATCAATATAAAGTCCAAAGATAGGACACAGTAGGATCAAGGCATTTTGCCTTCTTTCCTTGAAAAAGAGTGCACACAATATTTTCTCTATAGGGCTGCACAAATGGACCTGCAAGCTGATATAACTTTTACAGGAGAGTCATTAATAACTCACTAGGAATAAAAACCCAAACATTTTTGTTGTCTTTTCAAGCATCAAACTGATTTTGCTTCTTTGAAAAAGATCAATGTAAAGTGTCTACATTACTGCATCTAAGTATTTCCCATGTGCTTCTGGTAGCAGTGATGAAAGAAGTAACAAAGTGTGAATTGTCTTGCAGGCAGATGCAGTAAGATGTCATTTCAGTATCAGAAATATTTTTAACAAGAGACTTACATTTCTCAGGAAATGAAGGCAGGAGAAAAATTCAGTGACATTGTGTTTAATGCATGAGTCATCTAAGTAAATTAGCTATTTCTCCTCTGTATAAAACATTAGTCACTTAAAGCCATAAATATATCATTAAAAATATGTCTACAAATATAAATGCAAACACAAAGTTTTCACTGACACCTTACTTTAATCAGTTCAGCAAACTGCTTCAGCAATTTCAAAGTCTGCTTTGTGTATTATAATCATTGTATGGAAACCTGTTCACAGGATTACGAAGCCAGTAGCTATTAATTTGAAAGAAACTAAAGAATCCCTGAAGCACTTGTGTTTCAGCAGTATGAAAATGTTATCCTGTAGCAATAAAAGTAAGTTTGTATTACGTTTACTGAGTTATGAAAGCACAAAAAGGGACTATAAACCTGAAGCCATTCACATTATAGGGTCATGCAATGACACAGCAGCAGGGCCTCTCTGTCAACACCAGGTTTATAAAATTGAATTCCCCTGGGACAATATGCCCTGCTGTCTCAGGGCATGGGAGTTCTCTGGGCAAAGAGAACCAAACTCCAATTACAACAGGTAACATAGGAAAAAGCAGAGCAGCACTGGCTACAGAGACAATTACATTTCTTTGTCCCAAAGCCTCTACGCTGCTCCCTGGTTTCCAGCAGAGAATGAGGAGGGTAGAGAAGGAAGGTAAGCACTATGCCCCTCCTCTCCCCTGGCTAGCAGAGGTGCCAGACAAGCCAGCAGGGCACACTGCACTATGCTAAAAGATAAACGATGCTCCTTATGTACCCTGAACAGCTCGAGTAGACGGTCTGTGCTTCCAAAAGCAGAAATTCCCACTGGCTTCACCAGCCAGACATCTGCGTTACCCCAACGTGAATCATCCTCAAACAGGCAGTCTGGCACCCCAACAACCAAGGGAATTCCCCAAGCACTTCGTTTCAGCGAAAGTAACAAGTTTGTCTAATTCATAAAGAGAACATGAGGTGAAAAACACCCATTAAAGAGAGTTTCACTCCAAAAAGCACTACTACCCAATGCTCTCTGTAAGCCAATCCACACCAGGGAAATGATGTCTGAGGCTTGTTAAAGAAACCTTATTTGAACAGCTTGATTGCTATTATGAACCTTGCAGTGGGAGTTGGGCTTTTAGCATACGTGAAAGCAAGCAATGTGCTCTGCTTTCTGCATACAAACTATTTCCCCATAGTAAAATTGTAAACACTGCACACACTAGATACGGCCATTAAACCCAAACATCTCCTTTCAGTGCCTTTTGCATGACTGTCCTTGAGATTTGAAACAAACAAACCAACAAATCTTCCAATAAACTGCTTTTTTAATTATCGTGAGTACAAAAAGGGCAGATACATTTGCAGTATGAAAAAGGAAATGTATGAAAAGAGAAGTCATATCTCTATTGTGTTGTGACTTGAGCAAAAGACAAACTGCTGATGAGAGGAATAAACAGAGCACACTGTAGGATCCATCACGTTTATATAGTCTTGATGCCATGGAATTTGTACATAAAGACTTTTACGCTGGACAAGAGCCAAAACTGTGTGCAGAGAGCACTGCTCATGCTGCAACATAAAAACTTGAAGAGAGGGTACTGTATGATGTGCTGAGGGAAGCTGCACTTCTTTTCATAAAGTATGCAGAAACTCAAAGGGATTAAGTAATGAAGGACACTCTGATGCAGAGAATACCCATAGAAGAAAAATCAAAGGAGGCAGTTTTAATCACTCTTTGAGTCTGCAATACTAACTATTCCAGAAGTATTAGAACATTGTCATACATGTCAAGAGTTCTCTTCTGCATTACTGGAGTGCCCTCAGAAAAGGTTGTCAAAGTATGCAGCAGTGGATCACACAGAGCATCAGAACGCATATCCATGAGAGAATGCACATCCATGACTGCAGTATTACAAAGTGAGATGGGAACAAGAAGATGGTTTATAACCTAGTAAGCAACTGTTCAACCTTTGGATGGCTAAATGTCTTGTAAGATCTGTTTCACCAGACCTGACAAACAAATAAAACTAGGTAACATTTATGTATTTCATTGCTAGCTACAACATTTCTTTAAGATGATGGAAACCTTTCTAACCCCAACACGGAGTAGAGGACTTCTGGGCATTGCCAACTACCTACAAAGTCTTCTTCAAAATGTCTCCTTACAAAGGATTAGGAGACTCACAATCTGAAAACAAGATACTTTTATTCTTTGAGCTGTAGGATCAATCATTCGCTGTTGCATATTGTGACCCCTGTATCACCTTTTGCTTTTCCATGATTTATATTTGACACTGAAGCTTCTTTTCTTTGTGTTCCGCTTTTTGCTCCTTTCATAAGATCAAATGGCTGAAAAAGATCTGAACAACTTATCTAGTCCATCCTATGGGGTCAGTAACAACTATCCAGCCCCTGAGGGTCACTTTTCTCTCTCTTTAGCTTCTTTTCCTAAAAAATTCTTGTTCCTTCTCTAGATTGAGTAGGTAATTTTACATCTGTCCACAGCATAATAAAACTTTTCAACCACTTGTCATCATATTATGGAAAATGCAAAAAAAAAAAAAAAAAAAAAAGTTATCAAAAATTCAGCAGGCAAAGACATACACAGCTTGTACTTTATTACACTGAACAAAGCAAAACAAAATCTTCTGACACTGGTATCAATGTATTTAATGTATTTTGCACACCCTCTTCCTGTAACAAATATTCATTATGTGGATCTTTGATCTGTAAGGAAATATCTTACTGCCATGGCATAAAATTATTTTGAATGTGCTGTGTAGCACCAATATCTTTTCCAGTTGAAGCATCAATGATTTATAGACTAAAAAATTCTGAATAACTTCCACAGAAAACAGAGAAGACTAAACAGAGGCAGAAAAGGCTGTCGGTGATGTATCAGTCCAGGCACTTTTTTATCTCGGTAGACAAGGTACAATCATTTTTCTTGTAAATAGGAATTTCATCATGTCTCTGGTCAACATGGTGATATCACCCTAGCCTTGACAAAAAAATGTAATGTGCCTGAAGAGTAAGTATCAGACACTAAATCAAGGCCCCTTTGTGGGTGCACTTTAAGGCAAAGCAATATCATCAGACCAGCATTTCCCAGTATCCTCTCATATTTCCAGTTCTTGAAAATAGAATAATTTAGCTTTCTTATTTTTTATTAAACCTAACTTTACAATACCTGTAAGTTTCCAACAAGTAAAATTCATAACAAAATTAATATTGTTCTGTATTTTGTATAAGTTTCAGGTTTTGTTGTCCTGTGGTTTGTACAAGTTTAAACTTTGCATAATGTGGTGGGTTGAAATTCATAGAATCAACCAGGTTGAAAGAGACGTCCAAAATCACCCAGTCCAACATTTACAGCCTATCTATCCAGTCCAACCTATCCAACCAAGATCATCCACTCCTATCTAATCAACTAGACCATGGCACCAAGTGCCTCATCGAGGCTTTGTTTGAACACCTCTAGGAATGGCAAGTCCACCACCTTCCTGGGCAGCCCATTCAATGCCAATCACTCTCCATGAAGAACTTCCTCCTAACATTCAGCCTATGCCTCCCCCAGCACAACTTGAGACTGTGTCCCCTTGTTCTGTTGCTGGTTGCCTGGGAGAAGAGACCCCCACCTGACTACAGCCTCCCTTCAGGGAGTTGTAGACAGCAAGGAGGTCACCCCTGAGCCTCCTCTTCTCCAAACTAAACAATTCCAACTCTCTCAGCTTCTCCTCATAGGGCAAAATTAGCCCCAGAATAAACCCACCAGACTAGCTTAGAAGGTTTGTAAGCAAAATGAAGCCATATTTACAAGCAGGCTAAAACCTAGAAGCATAAAATGCAAAGTATATGTAAAAACCACATCTTCTTGTATTTGCAATTATTTACAATTTAGAAAAATAACACAAGGACAAGGGAAAAGTGAAATAGATTCCCTTACAATTTAGAAAAATAACACAAGGACAAGGGAAAAGTGAAATAGATTCCCCCTCACTCCCCTCTCCACCTTTATAAGGGAGAAAGAAATCAGAAAGGCCCCACTGCTGCTATTTACTTAGCCATAACAAGAGTCTTAGCCAAGGTCAACAAAGCCATGCAAAGGCATCAGACAGAGTGAAGAATGGGAAGAACAGTTTGTGCAGCACACTTTATCCTAGCCCAGCAAGTGAATGCAATCATATAGACTTCTCTATTATTGTTCTTTTATCACTTGCTTTATTTACTTTCGATTAAAAAATGTCCAGAAAGTTCCTATTTCTTGTCTAAAATTTAAAACCAGGCTAGAGGGTCAATTTTAAACTACCACACACAAGTCTATACCCTAAACCTTATCTCTCTCTCACCCTAATCTTTATTTGGTTTAGCTTCCTAAAAAACCCACTGATGTCAACTCACTTCCTAGTGTTTAAAACCTTGGTCCATGCATAAGTAGCATGATGGATTAAAGCTGTAATTAATTAAAGCTGCAGGTTTAGCTCATTATCTCAAAATTCCATATTCTTCACAATCCCTCAAATTTTAATGTTAACATTTGAAAGAAAAGCTGAAGTGATAGCTTTTTGCTTATTTCCCAATCAGCCAGAACAAAGGCTGTTCATCTCAGCGCATTTCAAGGAGGGAAAATTGATGAAAGAAGGAGAAATTGAGGAAAGAGGGAGAGATTTGAGCAATATTAGAAAAGTAAGAGAGTCAGATTTTGTTAGACAGGTCCACAGAGGTGATGCTATTCAAAGATAGAGAAGCAGACAAAATGACCTGGTTCTGTCCTTTACGGTTCATGGAGCAATGTCTTATTCTTAAATAACATTTCAACAAGGCCAAATGCCAGGTCCTGCACTTGGGCCATGATAACCCCAAGCAATGCTACAGGCTTGGGGAAGTGTGGCTGGAAAGCTGTCTGGCAGAAAGAGACCTCAGAGTTGTAACAGACAAACAACTTAACATGAGCAAGCAGTGTGACCAGATGGCAAAGAAAGACAATGGCATCCTGGCTTCTATTAGAAATGCTGTGTCCAGCAGGGATAAGGAGGTGATTGTCCCCTTGCACTCAGCTCTGATGAGGCCACACCTTGAGTATTGTGTTCAGTTTTAGGCATCTCATTACAAGAGGAATGGGGAGGTGCAGGAGCAAGTGCAGAGGAGGGCGACTAAGCTGAGGAAGGGCCAGGAAAACAAATCTTATGAAGACCAACTGAAGGAGCTGGGGATGATTAGTTTGAAGAAAAGGAGTCTGAGGGGGACTTCATTGCTGTCTACAGCTACCTGGAAGGACATTGTGAGGAGGCTGCTTCTGGTCTCTCCTCACAGGTAAATAGTGATAGAAGAAGAGAGGATGGACTCAAGATACAACTGGATGAGTTCAGATTGGACTTTAGGAAACTTTTTTTCCCAGCAAGAGTGGTCAGGCATTGGAACGGACTGCCCTGGGAGGTGGTGTGTCACCAACCCTGGATATGTTTAAAAGTCATTTGGATGTGATGCTTGAGGATATGGTTTAAGGGTGAAATTTGTAGAGTAGAGATAACCCTTGGACTTGGTGATTCCAAATGGAATGTTTCTGTGATTCTGTATTTCTATGTTCTAAGCCAGGTGAGATAAACAACTGTATTAAAATGCTACCATGTATCATGATAGATCATTGTCTAATACAGTTTTGTAAAATTATTAGCTGCTTTTGTATTCAATTTAGTCAAAATTTCATTGATATAAAGCAAATACATTATT
Organism: Pogoniulus pusillus; assembly: GCF_015220805.1. Classification (NCBI taxonomy): domain Eukaryota; kingdom Metazoa; phylum Chordata; class Aves; order Piciformes; family Lybiidae; genus Pogoniulus; species Pogoniulus pusillus. The sequence goes on from NC_087275.1 coordinate 28,385,076, forward strand.
CAAAGATATTTAATTGTGTTTCTACTGAAATTTTTACAGAGTAAAAATTGAGTGAGCTCTCCAGCTAACATACAAAAATAAATGAGAACAGGTTCAGTGATCATCTGGCATAGTAATATTAAGATTAGCAGGCTAAAATTGACTGTTTTCCAACCTCATAAGGCAGATGTAAGCTCAAAGTAAGCCCAGCGAAAAATGCTTTGATCTAAGCTTTTAGTTTGTTTTGCTCAGTTCAGTGGGTAAATAATAAAGCCTTTCTATTTTTGGTATACAGAAAATGACATTAGAGAATGCCTTGGAACTAAGGGAAAAATGGCACATTTTGATTTCTGCTGCATTCTTCAGCTCCCGAGTCCAAACATGACCATATTTTAGGTGTCAAGTAAATTTATGGTAGACATGTCCTTGTTTGTGCACATCACAGAACTGGCATATATTTCCTGTTCAGTAGGAAAGAAACAAGAGACTTGAACTAAAGGACTCCCATCTGAAATGATGACAGTAAAAGAAGAGATCTGAGCAGTATTTTACTGCACCATACTTAACTGTGTACCTTACAAAAATATCTACTTTAAATATAAAGCACTAGTTCAGAGTGTCAAATAACTACATCCTCAATTCTTGCATGAGAGAAAACCAGAACTAAATGCTTTACTTTGATCCTTTATGGTAAAGAATAAACCCAACAAAACAACAACAAAACCAAACCACAAAAATACCCCCCAAAACCAAACAAACCCCCAAACGAAACCATATGTAACGACACTGAGATTACACTTAATAAAACAGATCCTCCACATATGTCTTTAAGAGGACATCTCCACTGCCTTCACTAGTAAAATTTGGATTGATACATACCAAAGTGATGTAACTCAGAAGACTACTGTATTCAAATTCCCTTTTTTGACTTGTGTGGTGGTTTGGTGTTGCTGTATATATTAGTTAGTGATGGACAATGTAACAGTGACACAAGAATATATGGATATAGTAGCTGAAGCCAAAGCCAAAGCCAAAAGCCAAAGGCCACTTATTACTGCATCAGCAAAGTTTTTATATGCCATGCTACAAGTTGTGGTAGTTCTACAATTTATGGAATACAGTGATTGGGGAAAATATTGTTCCCAACATTTTGTTTGGATAACAGTGAGGTAATGATGATGTGTTGGCTATCTTGGCACAGACTACTTTCAGTGCTTTGTTCTGTGTCACTTCCATGCAAATGTTACACAAGGCAAGCATACCAGTTTACTCTTTCTAACCTCAATCTTACTGCATCAAGGGTACACAGGAATGTGTTCTAGCTAACTCACTCAGTTCCTACAGTTTGCCCCTGACTGGCCAAATAATTCTAATAATTTTATTCCCATTTCTCTAATTCTTCTATGCATTTTGAAAATGAAAGGTCTAATAACTGCAAAATATCTAAGCATGGACTACATGGACCACAGATTTGTTGCTTATTTCCCTGTCCCATCTTGTCCCCTAATTGTTCTGTATATCATTCAAGTAATGTATCTTATAGTGAACCTAATCAAAGAGAAGATGGGAAGCATTTTCTGTGCTCAATTCACAGATTCTTCATTTTCCAAAATTGCCTTGAGTAGAAACTTTTACATTATCTCTTCATTAAGAGAAAACTGAAATGGTATTACAGGAAGGAATGAGTACATTTGTGCTAAAACAGATTATCTACAAAGAGGTTGGTGTTGATGATACTGAGGTAAGTAGTGGAGATGGAAAGAAATCGCTTAAGAGAGTATATTTTTTCATCTTGATTTGTTGTTCTGTCTTAAAACTTTGAAAAAAAAAACATAGTCTTTAAATTCTAATACTAAACTGTGTGCATTCTTTGTTCCTATTAACTTTTCACCTGTTAAGAGTGAATTTTTTTCACTCAGCATTGTTAATGATTTCCAAACTCAAAGTTTTTCCAACTGCGTACCTGTGCATTATAGAATCATAGAATCAACCAGGTTGGAAGAGACATCCAAGATCATCCAGTCCAACCTAGCACCCAGCCATTTGGCTGTAACAAGATCTGAAGAGCAGGTATTAAAGAAAATGCTGCTCCAATTGAGCAATTCTGTGGGCTGCTGCCCTCTTAGACAAGGCAGTAGGTCTTGATTCTTCCATTTTGTCCAGCTTTAAATTATGATGTCTAAACGTTAATTCATGTGTTCAAATACAGGCTGGGTCATATTCAAACATCCTGTGTGCATACCTAGAGTAGATCTCTGATACCTGCCTGAGACATTCAGACCAAGTTGCAGCCTAGCCCTTTGCATGCCTTAGAAATTAGTGAAAGAAATGAGAAGACGATTTTGGTTCTATTTTTTTTTTCAGTCTTTCGTGGCTTAACTTTCTCCAATTTAGTTTTCCCTATCTGTACAACAGAGATAGCAGCTGCTGTACCACAGGATGAATACAAATCTAATTCTTCTGAAGAACTTTTTGAGATACTCAGGTAAGAAATATCTTATAAATGCTAAACTTTATTATAATTACAGCATAATTATATGTAGCAACTATATTGTCACTACGAAATCACCTTACTGCAGCAGAATTTTCTTAATTGCCATATACCCCCAGTAGAATCAGGAATGTGCCATCTGACCAATTACTCTAATTATTTCAGATCCTGAGAAATCTATCATGTTGAGAGGCTTTGTTAATTACTACAGAAACAGGTTTAGGTGATGGAACAAATATATTTATGTAGGTGCCTGGTAGCACCATAAAAAAAAAAAAAAAAAAAAACCAAAAACCAAACAACAAACAAAAACATGTCAAAAAATCAAGTCAGAAACAGTAACAGATCTCAAAAACCTGGCTTGGAATATGTTATATTCAATAATATTCTCATCAGAATGGAGAAATCTGGAGGTATGTATAAAGCTTCACGGTTTTGCTCAGTAATGGGGCTTCTCCTTCTCACCATAGAATATGCAGTTACTCATTTTTAGTTTCCCTTTAGAAGCCAGGCTGCATTCTTAGGCACAAATTTGCATAATGTACCACCTCTCACAGACTAAAGGGAATAACATCCTGAAATCTAAAAAAAAACCAATCAAACACCCAAACCTGTTACAATCATATATGTCACTTAGCTTCACAATGTAAATCTTTAAGCTCCCAACTTAAAGGGCTCTGATTCAGAGCCCTGAAGTCAGCAAAAGGTGCTACAAGAGATTCAGGAGGCACATTGCCCCTGTTATAAGGAAGAAGATACATATCCTGGCAGCTTCCTAACCCAGCAGCTTGTTGAAAGTGGAAATGATTTCTCCAGACATTGTGATTCTTGTAGTGTCAGGTGAAGTTCAGACTGGACAGCAGAATAAGGTGCTTCACTGAGAGGGTGGTCAGCCACTGGAACAGACTCCTCAGGGAAGTGGTTGTGGCACCAAGTCTGCCAGAGTTCAGTGAATGTCTGAAAGAAACTCTTGTTCGTATGTTTAAGCTTTAGGTAGTTTTGTGAGGAGCAGGGAGCTGGACTCAATGATCCTCACAGTTCCTTTTCAGATTTGAGATATTCTATGATTCTCTAATAAAATTCTGTGGTTTCAGTGACACCTAGGTGAGACAATTCATCCCTTTCCCTGGCTTAAAAAATACATTAATTTTGGCTCTGTTAGCAAAGGGTGCTGCTAATTTGTTGGCAGCTTGTTTGAGAATAAGATTGTGCAATGCCTGCAAAGAAAATGTTCAGTTTCCTTCTAACAGATTTTTGCTGTGCTAACCCACCACAAAAAAAACCCCAACCCTGCAAGCCCAGTACCAATCCATCTCTGGGGAAGATCAAATTTCATTCTAGTTACTTAAAACATATCTGATGCACAAAGAAAAATATCCCTTCAATATGAAAGTAGGACATGAACATTACAAAGCTAAGCATGTTCATAAAAGTCACCTGTTGCCTGTTAAGAAAGCCAACAATTGTCCCTGGAGCTGCTACAAGCCACTTGTACACTTGTACAAGCTGGTTTATTTCCTTTCTCTCTCCTCCACCCCCAACCACCCCATTTTTTTTTTTCTTCTAGTAAATCTGAATTTTAGCTCAATTTCTCTCTGTTTGCCTAAATTATATATTAAGGATTAAATAGTTCTTCCATAAAAAGCTGCATAAAATAATTGCTTTTGATTAGAGGGTGTCTGGTGAATTGGGTAGTTTTATTTCTTCCACTCTAAACATTAGCAAAATATACAACTAGTTGGTTAATTCTATTCTACCATTTCATATAGTTCATGAATTATTCATAGGTTTATGCAGCTGCTGAAGTACTGCAAATGTCTAAATATAGCACTCAGATGCTACATGTGGCAACTTGGCCATTATTTTTTGGGTTTTTATGGAATATGGCTATAAATGTAAATTCATATGTAACTGATATGATAAAATATGCTGCGTACAACAGTTTTATCAACAAATTGTCCTTATGAATAGTGTTGGTGGTAAAGGTTCTATTCAATTCCATGTCACTTTCCTCCTCATAAAAATCAAGTTTCAGTTCTTCTTCAGCTCTTATCATGCAATGTGTTCATAAAATCATAGAATCAACCAGGTTAGAAGAGACCTCCAAGGTCATCCAGTCCAACCTAGCACCCAGCCCAAGCCAGTCAACTACACCATGGCACTAAGTGCCTCAGCCAGGCTTTTCTTGAACACCTCCAGGGACGGTGCCTCCACCACCTCCTTGGGCAGCCCATTCCAATGCCAATCACTCTCTCTGCCAACAACTTCCTCCTAACATCCAGCCTATACTTCCCCTGGCACAACTTGAGACTGTGTCCCCTTGTTCTATTGGTGGTTGCCTGGGAGAAGAGGCCACCCCCCACCTGGCTACAGCCTCCCTTCAGGTAGTTGTAGACAGTAATAAGATCACCCCTGAGCCTCCTCTTCTCCAGGCTAAGCAACTCCAGCTCCTTCAGCCTCTCTTATTCATCACAAAACATCTTAAAACACTGAGCAAGGATGGACAGAAATGTAAATAGGAATCAGATAATGATAATACTCAGTACTTTTCATGAGTTCATGAGTTTAATTTCCATTTTTACTTATTCATCTTCAATGACTTGGATTTGCTAAGATTTTAGATCAAACTCTATGGTTGATCAATATGTATAGAAATATGGAAAAGAGTTGCCCTAATTTGCATAACTATCTTTCTTCATCAGGAAAGGTTGCAATGATTGTTAACAAAGTTTCTTAATTCACAACAGTCAGACTATTAGGAAGAGGTAGAGCTCTTGTTTTCATTACACTGGAGATTGGCTACTTTTCAAGACACTAGAAAATGTAGAGCTAAATTCCAGAAATAATATATAATTCCAAATATGATATATAATGCCAAATAAACATAAGATTAGCAAACATTTTTTGCACATACCTTTTGAAAAAATGTTTGTAAAAGCTAAAATTCAAGCTTCTATGTCTTTGAAAAGCAGAGCAGAAAATAAAGGTAGCTCATGGCCTAGGAAAGGTAGAAATCCATACATGACCTTCACATAAGCAGGTTGTTGCAGAAAAAAAATGCTACTTCCAGCATAAATTTTATGCTCTCATCTATAACTAATAAATATCTGGCAACTCTCAGAAATGGCAATCTAAAAATGAAGATGAATGCAGGTCTCACAAAACAAAGAACAGAAAGCTACTGACAAGGATTATTGCTATGCTTTTGCTCACTGCTACTCTGTAAAGACATTGGGTAAGACACAGCAGGGTTGCTTTGCCCTTTTACGTGCTACCTGAAGACATGCTCCCTCCTTCTCAAGCCCTTTCTTCTTAAAACCTTTTCCCCCAATTGGGAAGAGAGCCCCTCACAAATTTGCCTCTGTACTCCCTGCCCACCACTTCTGTGGGTAGGAGCTTGCAGTCCTCCTTCTTGCAGCTGCTAGATGTATGCCCAGCATCTTTATTTCATAGATTCATAGGATGGTTTGAGTTGGAAGAAATCTCAAGGATCATCTAGTTCCAAGCTCTCTACCATGGGCAAGGACACATTCCACTAGACCAGGTCACTCAAAACTTCATCCAATCTGGCTTTGAACACCTCCAGGAAGGAGACATGCATGACCTCCCTGGGCAGCCCACTCCAGTGTCCCATCACCCTCACTGCAAAAAGTTTCTTCCTAATCACAGAATCACAGAAATATTCCAGTTGGAAAAGACCCTCAAGATCATCAAGTCCAGCTGTTATCCCTACTCTACAAAGCTCATCCTTAAACCATATCCCCAAGCACCACATCCAAACAACTTTCAAACACATCTAGGGTTGGTTACTCAACCACTTCCCTGGGCAGCCCATTCCACTCCAAATCTACCCTCCTCAAGCTTCGAGCTTTTCCCTCTCATCCTTTATTTCTCTCATCTGTGGTCTTGCTCATCTCCTGCCAGAGCCCAAAAGCATGTGACTGGCATCTTCTTCTAAGAATGAGAACTGCAGTCCAAATATGTCCTTGGTGTGTTTCTTTGTGTTGCAGGTAAGTGTCCTATTGAAAGCCACTATTTGATGTTTTCATTATAACTGAGGAGTAATAGCTCATCTTTTTGAGTTATGACAGATATGAGGAACTAATTTAATTTACAGACATTATAGTGAAGACAAATTCATTGAAGAGGATAAAGACTGACAGTCTTTTAGGCATTGCTTCTCTTAGCAAAAGTCTTTCAAATGCATAAATTTTAAGAACATGTAATCTAATCTTTCACAAGACTGTCTTGCCTTTCTTGTTACAGTTGATAAAGATATTTTCACAAGTTATATTGAAGATTAAACAGAGAATGTTTTATTAATGTTCCATCTTCAGAAACATAAATGAAAATAGAGAATCAAAGCTGATGAAGAGTCACTTTCTTGGACTAATTCTGCTCTTCTGTAAGCAACTATTTTACAAATAACTGGTTTTATTTAACAGTGCTGCTGGAAACTTTGGCTTTGCCTAGAGAGAGGAAAATGACAAGTATTTGAGGCACTTGTGGATGCTAAATATTTTTAGAAAATTTGAACTTTAGTCTGCCTAGGACAAGGCAATAAGAGGTAAGAGTGATTTTGAAATCTTAATAGCCACTGTCAAGTATTGTTATTCCATAGCAAAGAAGAAAAAGAGAGATAGACATTGAACTCTATAGTAATCTACCACTTGTTCTTTAGAAGTAGACATTTGGAGCATGGATTTTCTTCCTCTCCCTTAGGGGAAAAAAAAAAAAAAAGAAAAGTACCTATTCAAGATATTGAAAAAGAAAATGTAACACAATAATTTGCTTGTTGAACTTCACAGTTCACTAGGTCGAAGAATAGCTCCACACAGAGAGTCTACCCAAGATACAGACTCCTCGAGTGCATGAGCAGATGGCGTAGTGTACATCTCAATGTAAAGGCTGCAGTTGCAGAATGAACTTAAGGTGTACTTGTTATGCTCAAAATCTTTTTACTGCCAAAAGTTTGTTTTTTCTTTGTTTGTGTTTAAAATAATCCTTCATGCTATGTCGAGAATTAATTGGTTGTGCAATTGAAATTACATACAGAAAGGAAAAAGTAAAAAGGAAGAGGAATAGAATGCTATTTCAAGGGAAAGTCTCAAGCGCAATACAATTATAATTGTTATACAGAAGTTTCTTGGACTGTACCCTTTTCTGTGGGGTTATTGTGACCCTTCCACTACTTCTATAGGCCCTATAATCTGAAGTAACAGTCTGCAAATGAGAGACTGTAGGATGTCACAAGTACCCCATCTTCTTCCCTGAACAGTATCATGAGGGAGCTGGGGTTGTTTAGCCTGAAGAAGAGGAGGCTCAGGTGTGACCTCACTGCTGTCTACAACTACCTGAAAGGAGGCTGTAGCCAGGTGGGGATTGGTCTCTTCTGCCAGGCAACCAGCAACAGAACAAGAGGACACAGTCTCAAGTTGTGCCAGGGGAGGTCTAGGCTGAATATTAGGTGGAAGTTCTTCACCAAGAGAGTGATTGGCATTGGAATGGACTGCCTAGGGAGGTGATGGAGTCACTGTCCCTGGAGGTGTATAAGAGAAGGTTGGATGAGACACTTAGTGCCATGGTGTAGTTGACTGAATAGGGCTGGGTGCTAGGTTGGACTGGATGATACTGGAGGTCTCTTCCAACCTAGTTGATTTCATGATTCTATGTTGATGTTGGTACCTTCCTCCTGATTGCAGAATCAGTTTGTACATGTTTCTAAAACAGGGGCTTATACTTTGGGTGGGATATTTTTTGTTTTCTTTTGTTGGTGGCTTTTTGTTGTTGGTTTTTTTTTTTTTTTTTTTTTCCTGGAAGGCTCCTATTAGATCTAAACTTACTATCTTTCACATTTTTATTCTTGTTCTTTGTTCTACTTGTTACTCCTTTTAAAAAAAAAAAAAAACAAACTAAAAATGCATAGCTTTGAGGGCTGCATTTCTTTGCCAATAGGTAACTGACCACTGATGAGTTATTTATAGCCTTGAGACATCTAGTGGGACTCAGTGCCACCTCTGTTACCACCCTATCCCTATACCTTCTCTATGCTTCCTGCTATTTCCCCACTTTTAAGGACTCTGCTACTGTTCTTCTATTCTATTACACTGCACAATGGTAGGGTTGTAAAAAGTTCATTCTGCACAAATACTACAGATACTAGCCCTATCTGTATAAAAATCATGGTTAGACTACACAGCTACACAAAGCTCAGCAAAAGGAAAACAACCTAGGAAATGGGTACCTGGTCTATGAAGTACTGCTTTTACATCTAAATAGTGTGAAACATAGCTCTGAGCAGGCCAAGAGAAGTCCTAAGAAAAGCTGAAATGTCCTGAGGCTTTGCACAGTTGCTATAAAGCCTGGAACCGTATATTAGCAAGGTCATCACTGTATTTATTGGCTTCATTTTCAGATTCTTTCATATGCATTCAGAATAGCAAGTCTTGTCTACAGCATTTGACTGATTTTTGTTGATTAATAGAAATACATATTACTTGACTTGGCAATGCAATGGAATAATACTCATCAAATATTTACTGAAAGTTTACAATTTATTATATGCCACTGAGGAAAGATAGATAACTGAATGGCTCATCTGCAGTATAAACTGAATAATCATAACTGGATTTTTTGCAGCAGAAAATGGTTTTGACTAAAGACCAAGATTTGCCCTTAGTAACATGTGCACAGCTGCTAATGATGCCAGTTGTGATGGGTGTGTGCATCTGAGGGAAGAATCTGCTTTTGGACAGGGACTGAAGACATATTATATGCTTTCAAGAAATAATACCATTTTGGAACCTCAGATATTTCATGTGTAAAAAAAGGAATTCCTTAGCAGGACTAAAAGTCAGTTGAAACAGATTCTATCATCATTATGGAAACAGATTCTATCACCATTATGGAATATTACCTACTTACCTATCTGATAAATAATCTTTCTGATTTAGTAGAAGTGCATCCTATGTAAGAAGTATACAATGTAAATAACAGAAAAAGAAGAAAAAAAACCCCAACCAACCAACAACAAAAAACTTAGTAGTTATAAATGCTTTCCAAAGGTTAAGATGTATTATTAGATAGAAAAAAGCAGAACAATTTAAAAGAACTCCTTTTGGAAGTGCTTTTGAAACACACTGTAAATGCAGGTTCAATCGTTTTAGCTCTCATGAATGTAATGCATTCCACATTTTAAACAAATCCACTTTCACACTCACATAAAATTAGAAGTATATATCTGAGTTATAGACTGACAAATCAGGCATTGGCAACTCAGATGACTCAACAGCACTAATAAGATCTTGCAATTAAAACCATATCATCTTGTTCTTCCTTGCATTTATGAGATACAAATATTTGGCTTTATACACAAATCCAGGCTGGGTGGCAGGTGGCTGAGAGCAGCCCTGAGGAAAAGGACCTGGGGGTCTGGGTTGATGAGAAGCTCAGTATTAGCCACCAGAGCAGGTTCAGCCCAGACAACAACCATGTGCTGGGCTGCATCAAGACAGGCATGGCCAGCAGGACAATGGAAGGGATTCTCCCCCTTTACTCTGCTCTCGTCAGACCCCACCTGGAGTACTCTGTGCAGTTCTGGAGCCCCCAACACAAGAAGCACATCGAATTGTTAGAGCAAGTACAGAGTAGGGCCACAAAGATGATCAGAGGGTTGCAGCAGCTCTGCTATGAGGACAGGCTATGAGAGTTGAGGCTCTTCAGCCTGGAGAAGAGAAGGCTTCAATGAGATCTTGTAGTGGCCTTCCAGTATCTGAAGGCGGCCTGCAGGGAGGCTGGGGAGGGATTATTCACAAGGTCTTGTAATGACAGGATGAAGGGTAACGGGTTGTAAATTGGAAGATGGGAGATCCAAACTAGATGGAACTTCCCAGAAAAGTTCTTTCCACTGAGAGTGGTGAGACACTGGAACAGGTTACCCAGGGAGGTTGTGGCTGCTCCCTCCCTGGAGATGTTCAAGGCCAGGCTGGATGAAACCTTGAGTGACTTGTTCTTGTGGTAGGTGCTCCTGCCTGTGGTGGGGAGTTGAAACTGGATGATATTTAAGATCCTTTCCAACCTAAACCATTCTATAATTCTATGATTCTATATAAAAAATTGTTTCTGCTTAAAAGTAAGCAAGTAGTTATGGGAAGTACAGCTACTTCACAGTATAGTAATTTCAAGTCATATTTGATTTTTAAAAACTAAATTATAAATTTAACATTCATAGAATCATAGAATCATAGAATCAACCAAGTTGGAAGAGAACTCCAAGGTCATCCAGTCCAACCTAGCACCCAGTCCTATCCAGTCAACTAGACCATGGCACTAAGTGCCTCAGCCAGGCTTTTCTTGAACACCTCCAGGGATGGTGACTCCACCACCTGCCTGGGCAGCCCATTCCAATGCCAATCACTCTCTCTGGCAAGAACTTCCTCCTAACGTCCAGCCTATACTTCCCCCAGCACAACTTGAGACTGTGTCCCCTTGTTCTGTTGCTGCTTGCCTGGGAGAAGAAACCAACCCCCACCTGGCTACAACCTCCCTTCAGGTAGTTGTAGACAGCAATGAGGTCATCCCTGAGCCTCCTCTTTTTCCTATTGAACATAAGTTGATGTATACAGGAACCAATTATTAACAGTTTTCCTCTCCTATGAAGTTTTCTGACAGTCACTAGGAAAATAAATCCACAATTTCTCTGCTTGTCTTTCAATATCTGCTGTGTTTCTACTTAATGTTTGCCAAAAGATCAAACTTTTCAGATTCCACCTGAAAAGTTCATCCACTCATGCAATTTGATAAAAACAGCCACTTTCTAACAGGCAGCCTATATTTCTGTTTTCTCATAACTCAGCTTACAATGTCAGCAAAATAAGAACGCCCTATTTGCAAAGCATTGTAATAAAAGCAGTTTAACACAAACAAATAAAAACCTCATTTTTCTTCAAATACAGACATTTTAAACTTCATGGATCGCCACCACAATCACTTTAATCCAAGCATTATGAAAAATACAGTGGCTCTTTTGCTGAGTATACACCTTTATGCAAAGCAATAATTGATTTCAGCTACTGAGTGCAATGTTGCCCAGAGATGCACTTTATAACTCAAATGTTCTCAGGTATAATGTATGCTTTATTACTTTCTCTGCTCTTCTCCTACACGTACTTTTGCAGTGGGAGCATATTGGAAGACTTTCTATAGAATTGAGAGGGTAAATTGAGAGGTAAAGAGTAAGGTTCAGTGATGCTCTACTGGTCTGCACAGCTGCACATATTCTCCTTATGCTCCTCCTATGTATACTGTAACAAATACATATCTACTTCACCATGAGAACAGTTAGGTATTGGAGTAATCTTGCAGGAGAAATAGTGAATTCCCTTACATTAGACAGTTTGAAGACTCAGCTTGATGGGGTGCTAGGCCATCTCATTTAAACTATCCTATCACCTAGAGAAGCTGGGCTGGAAGATCCCTGGGGTCCCTTCCAATCAGGCATTCTGTGATTCTATGATTATTAGTTTGTTTCTAAGCAGGTAACAAAAATGAGAAAGACCTTTATGTATTTTCAGCAGACACCTTTACTGTTGTCACATGTACAGAGGCAGGCTGCTGCCCTCTCCCTTCCGTTCCCTAGGGTTATGTACGAATAGAGCTCAAAACAACGAGCTCAGAAATATCTTTCAATCCCAAGATGTTTCTATCTCTTGTCTCGATGCGTAGGGATTTATTTTAACAGTAGTGTCACACTGGTAGAAATGAAATAGCACTTTGAGGCTAATACCAGTGAAAGCAGAAGAAGCAATAAGGCATCGATTGCAGCGGTGAGCTGTAGCAACAGTTCAGTTGTCTGTGGAGCTAAGGTCTTAGTCAGCAATATGGATGGAAATAATAAAAGCTTGTCAAGTTGACTGACACAGCTCATTCCACAGCTACAGCTTTTATGTCCCATTGTGCCAACAGTATTTGAGGTGCTGAGATATGAATGACATGGGTGTGCAGTCACTCATGTTAACACTGCCCGTTGTCTACATTTTTAATGCTTGAATTAATTAAGAAAGGGAAGGAGATGAAACTTTAGGTCAAATGGCTGATTTGTCTGTAGTTACCATGAAAATCTGTCCTTTGATCTTCAGGATGTGCTGAGCATGGTGGAGTAATAAGCTTGGTGTGCATGCCAGCATTAGCTACACAGACAGGGATCAAATTGACAACGACTTAAAAAGAGTGTTTGAAGGAGTGTCACTGTGAAAGGAAGGGAAGCTCAAAAGAATACACTGAACCTTGCTGAATTGTTCCACAGCACAAGACTTCAGACACAGTGCACAGCCAAAGACTGGGGAGTTTATTACATATGCAGCAATGATTTGGTTTCTCTTTCTGCACTGTGCTTTAAGACATTCTTCTACACAGGTGTTGGATATAATAATATTAAAGGCAGTGATTTTATAGAATTATGTGACTGTTGTGCAGCTATTGTCCAGCCATGGACAGGAGAGTTCAGTAAGTGTGGAGTTAAAGTGGAAGGTTGGAATGACCTTAGAGAATGGTGTAGCAAATGTAAGCAAGTGTAAGCCTGGAGTCTGTAGCACAGGCACAATTTTGCAGCTTGTCATCTGACAAACCCAAAAATAAAAGTTCATATTTTATTGAGTCCCTTAACTGAAGTTTACGTTACCCAAAGCTGCTTTTACTGTTTCAAGGCATTATATCCATAAAGTAACAGAGTCTAATTCTGTGTATTTGGTTATTAGTTTTCTACTTTCTGGTTTAGCCACATAGATTTAAGTGTACTTTTATTTTGGGGAAAACGAAAAAGCATCAACATTTAAAGTGGGTAAATCTGTATGTTACCTCAGAATCTGGGAGCTGATCAGCTCTCTACTGTCATCTTACTTTGCTAACAATTCATTTGTTCTGAGCTTTCTTTTACTGTGAGGTGGAAGGAAGGAGGGAAAGAAGGAAGGAAGGAAGGAAGGAAGGAAGGAAGGAAGGAAGGAAGGAAGGAAGGAAGGAAGGAAGGAAGGAAGGAAGGAAGGAAGGAAGGAAGGAAGGAAGGAAGGAAGGAAGGAAGGAAGGAAGGAAGGAAAGAAAAAAATACATTACTCCTCTGTGGCTACTTCATCAAGCTACTGGGGATTTATTATTGAAACTGAACAAAAAAAATAGTATTTTAAAAAACAGAAGGGAATTTTATTACACACAACAAAGTCAGTGAGCTGCTTCTGAAATTCTCCTTAATAGTAATTTGTCCCCTTGCTCTGCAGTAAATCTCAATATGAATAGAATAAATTTAGATGTTATAATATAAGCCACTATTACTGTAATCTCTCTCACACACATGAAAATAAATCCATATGTTTCTAAGGCAATCTAAAGGTCAAAATTATTTTTATTTATAAAATTGAACAGAGATATATTAAGTTGAGGATCTTCTGTCAGAAGTTGCTTATTTCTTTCATAAGTTGCTTATTTCTTTGATGCTGAGAGCATAAAACAACTTGAATTAGCAAAAATAGACACAAGAAAATATTCATAGTAGGTGCTTACAGAGCTTGGGGTATTTTTGTATGCAATTAAAAGTTAAGGATGTAAACAGATAATCTTTTTAGTAAAGCCATAAGAATGAATGTCATTCTGGTAAAAAGTAAAGGATAATCAGGCTAACATCTCAGCTGGAAGTAAGCCATGTAAAGATGGCAACAAATATATTTATCTTGTTAGGGAAATTGCCTTGAACAACTGTGATCCTGAGACAGAGAACAATCTCTCTAGACTAAGCTGGTTTCAGAGACTCAGGAGTCATCTGCACTCCAGTATTTGTAAGGGAAGAGTGAGTAAAGACATATTGGACAAGCTTCTTTAGTATGTAGTAGTGCAGCTTTAGAAGGTGCATCCTAAAGGATAAACAAGAACTCATGGGGTTGGAAATAAAAAAAAGTTGGTACTAAAATGCTCTAAGTAGAAGAAATGGAAATACATTGTGGTATTTTTATTCTGTGCATTCAAGTTAAAGAAAAAAAAGACCTGGACACTCAGGAGAAATTTCTGCTTCTGAAGGAGCAACAGTAGTGGAGTCACTATCCCTGGGGGTGTTCAGGAAAAACCTGGATGAGGCACTTAATGCCATGGTCCAGTTGACTGGATAGGGTTGGGTGATAGGTTGGACTGGATGATCTTGGAGGTCTCTTCCAATCCGGTTGATTCTATGATTCTATCATAAAAATACCTATAGCTCCGCAGAACTCAAGGATGTAAACAGCAAGCACACCTGGCAAAGACTTTTGAGACTGCTTATCTGATAAATTAGGGTAGCTTTCTAAATGCAATTGTCTTGGTGAAAAAAAAAAATAAGCAAACACCTATAACTGTGTTGCATTTTGGAAAATAACAATGAAGTAAAAATAGTAGAAAGGAATAGAGAGCAAAGCAAAGAGGCATAAAAAGAAGAACTATTATAGGGTTGCTTTAGTAACAGCCTGAAGTTTATCTTCCTTCATCCTCTGTGTTCAGTCTGTGTGTTTTTGCAAGAGGCAGATGATACATATATGTATGTGTATATTTATATATAGGTTGTATGTGTATTTATAGGTTGTATGAACCAATCTCAACCAAAATGAAAGATCTCATATAAAGGAACAGAAAAATCCAGTGTGTGTGGAGTGTGTTTTCTTTATTCTTTTATCTCCTCTTAGAAGCATCTCCTAAAAATAATAGTAAAAAGAGCTATATACTAAATTCTGCTCCATATACAAGTCAGAAAAGTATGGCAATGGGGAAATATCAAGTCAAAAAAGGTTCTTGCTCTGATGAATTACAAAGAAAATAAAAAGCTAAATATTGCTTCACAACCAATGTGTTACATGGGTTTAAAAATAATAGCTTCCTTTACAATTTTTTTTACATGAAAAGTAACAGATGTGAAAGTCTGTGAAGGTTTTGAAATTTCCCATATTTTGAGGTTGACAACATTCCCCTGACACAGTGAGGAATGCATGCCAGAAAACTACACTGAATCACTTAATGGTTTTGATAGTCTAGCCAGCTGATCATTACAGTGATGACAATATTAATACTCCATCAGGCTGACTTTCTTCCTCAGAAAGAATAGACCAAGTGTGGAGATATATCTAGAGCACCTTAACAATAAACAAACCTCATCCAGGTCCTTACAGCATTTAGGAACAATGGTCTCAAAGGACCTGCAGCACAAAAAAGCCTTATCAATGTTTAACAGATCCCAGCACAATGCTGAATATAGGATTAGAGACAAAAAGGAACACACATCACAAGATACTTAGGGTTTCTGGCCACCAGCAACTAAATTTGTTTGCAATCGATGCATATGGAACAAAATAGCAACATAAACCATTTTTCCCCTCCATTTTTCCTTTTATTTTTTCAGTAACCAAAAAGATTTTTTTTTCCTACAAATTCTTTCATTCTCCACTATTTTTTGTGTGTATTTCAGCAGTATAGGTGTCAGGCAAGAGCAGATAATGGCCAAACAGATGTTGCTTTAGAAATACAAATCTAGCTCTAAGATTCATCATTTTTCATGCTTTATTTCAATGTGGCATTTATCAAAGGCTCTCTTCACCAAAGATATTTTCAATACAGTTGCATGGCAGAATGCAAAAGATGATGCCTTTGACAGCTAAGAATACATTATCAAAAGATATAGGGCTCTTGAAAATATTTATAAAGCTGAATGATGCTATTTGCTCAGGGATGCAAAACAAAAGGTTGCAAAGTGATTTTTGGTTGATTTGCTGCACGTTCTATATGCTCTATGACTGCTTCTGTCTGTACCACAACTTGGTTCTGTTTAGGCATTTGAATTTGAAACACAAAGTTTTGGGTTTCTTTCATTAAATATAGTCAGGCTGTATGGATATTTTCTAAATGTAGACATATGTGCTTAGTATTTTGACACAGAATTATATACTTCCAAAGCTGAAAGAGACAAAAGAGTAAAAAAAGTTGAAACTGCAGTAGAATTATTTCAAATTGAAGAATATCTGGAGGACAATATGATAATAAAATATTTTTTTTGTATATATAAAAGGGAATCCCAGGAAATTTGATTCATTCTCCTAACATATATATGTTTTTTCTCTTCAGGTTTTATTCATTTTCCACTTCTGGCAAAAGGCAAAAGTGCTTCCATAGCTGTAAAAAAAACCACATTTCTGCAGTGTTTCAAATGTGACCCTAAGGAGAGAACACTACAGATCATATTAATTAATCTGCCTAACTTTGCAAGCTACTTTTGTAAAACTTCACTGAGTTGTAACGTTTGGGTATAATTAGTTGAATCTCCAAGCCTTGGATCAATAGTCTGAACGGCCTTGCCTTTGAGATCTGTTAAATCATTGTCTCAAAATGCCATAAAAACTGTGAAGTTCTTGGTGTATAATTTATCCAAAGTAACTTCAGCAAGTCATTTTATGGTAAGTCTTATTGATCTGGATAGCATTGCATGAGACATATTATGACTTGGCTGAACTGTTTTAAAAGACATCTCAGAAGCACGAAGGCTTCTTCTTCCCATGCTTCTTCCCTGTTTGAGAATGCCATGGTGCTTGTCATGATCTGTGTTAGCTTCAATTTTTGATGGCAAACTTTTCTCATATTCCATTTTTTAATTTTTAAAAGAGAAATTCTGTGTTAAAAGCAAAGCTAAAAAGTTTATTCACCTAATGAGCTGTCTCAAAAACAAAAGAAAAGAAACTTAGGAAATACTTCATCGGTGCTCATCCTTTTTATCTCTTCAAAGTTATTGTAAAGAATTACAATTATCAAACTGAAAACCTATTTAGAGAAAAATACCTGCATTTTTTCTGTGCTACTTTGAAGCTAGCTAGAATGTTTTGGTGAGAAGGATTAGATCACAGGCTGTGCAACAGAAACAATGCTGATGTCTATTTCACTCATAGGCTTGCTGAGAGGTATAAGAAGAAGAATCCAAACAGAGATAAGGCACTTCTGCTTGGGAGCTCTGAGCTGCATTTTTCTCTCCCTAGCCTCTGTGCCATCTCTCTGATTAATCCACTTTGATTCCTAACCCCCTGGTTGAACCTCCATTCTTCCTTGGGACTGGGGTAAGGCTGAGAGGGGTGAAAGAAGGTGGAAGGGTGGTTGGGTGCCCCTCCTGGGGACTCAGGTTTCTGGGAGGGCTGTTGTGTTTTGTATTACCTCTTACCTTGTCTATTTCTGTTTATCATAGGATCACAGGGTGTTAGGAGCTGGAAGGGACCCAAAGAGATCATCGAGCCCAAGCCCCCTGCCAGAGCAGGACAATACTACCTAACACAGATCACACAGGAACACATCCAGAAAGGCCTTGAAAGTCTCCAGAGAAGGAGACTCCACAATCTCTCTGGGGAGCCTGTTCCAGTGCTCTGTGACTCTTACAGTAAAGAAGTTCCCCCTTGTGTTGAGGCAGAACCTCTTTTGCTGCAACTTACACCCATTGATCCTTGTCCTATCACAGGCGGCAAGTGAGCAGAGCCTGGCCTCTCCCTCCCGGACAGCCTTCAGATACTTATAAACATTTATCAAATGCCCTCTAAGTCTTCTCTTCTCCAGACTAAAAAGTCCCAGGTCTCAGCCTCTCCTCGTAAGCCATGCCCTTCAGTCCCTTAATCATCCTTGTAGCCCTCTGCTGGACTCTCTCCAGCAGATCCCTGTCCCTCTTCAACTGGAGAGCCCAAAACTGAACACAATATTCAAGATGAGGTCTCACCAGGGCAGAGTATAACTGCACATACTGCAAATATCTGCTTATATATTCTGCTAAGCAGTAAATATAGGCTTCATTCAAATTTCCAGAGCTGGCTGAGTCTAGTCTGGGTGATTTCCAAAGTGTGTGTGGGGGTGGGGAACACCCAAACCATCACATCGTCACAAAACAGAGACTTAAGATTTCTCTTGATATCTCTCTTTTTCAGTCTTTTCTTGGATGATTCCTTTCTGCTGGTTGCCTGTTTACAAAACAGGCCTGTTGGACATAATTTAATTTTAACTTGAGGATTGAATTATTTTAATTAGGCTTAAGGAGACTGGGCATTTTTGGTTATTACATTTGGGTGGGGGCCAGAGGAAAAGGCAACAGTATTATCTATTGATAAACAAAGAATTTTTCAAGGTAGCTTAATCTTACATAGATTTGATTTATTTATCTAGTTATCCATCTATATATTTATTTATCAAGACTGTGTGTTCATCATTAAGCACTTAATCCAATAACCACTCTCTTAAGAGTCTAAATTCCAGTTGGCAGGCAAATACTAATATCTTGTTCATGTTAGGAGGTAGTCTGATAAATCACTTACATATTATGGAGAATATTGCCCTGAAAAATAAGTCTTAGAGGAACTTTGTCCCCTGAGTGTACTATGCAGAAGTACCCACTATATGATTTTCTCTTTCTTCAAAAGAATCCCCTCTGGCTCCTGTTCCAGTTCTTTACTCAAGTCTCATTTTCCTTATACCTCCTTAGAAGTGAAGGTATTACAGATTATTTTGATACATGGAATAATTCATAAGAAGATTAAGTGGATGTCAGAAGATCGTCTGATACAATCTTCCCTCCAGGCAAAGCTAATTTCAAGGTATAAAATGTTGCCTTCAGTTTGTCCAGCTGAGACAAGAATGCAGGTTTCATAAGGTTTCTAGGACAACAGACAGACAATTGAGTATGTTACTACATTAGCAATGTCTATATTAGCCAGAAAGTCCTATTACACCACATCTGATGGAACTACTTCTGCTTTGTCAGTGCCTAGACAGTTGTTTGAACCCAGACAATGATCCCTAAACTTAAAAAAAATCCAATTATGGGCTGTGTCCCAAGAACTGTACTTAAACTCTTCTTCATATTCCTCATTCCCTCAAGTCTATTGCTGACATTCCATTCCAGCTTCATAAACTCGATACTGTTTTTATGTAGAGAATCATAGAATCACAGGATCTCAGGGGCTGGAAGGGACCTTGAAAGACCATCCAGTCCAACTCCCCTTCCAGAGCAGGATCACCTAGACCAGATCACACAGGAACACATCCAGGTGAGTTTTGAATAACTCCAGAGAGAGAGACTCCACAACCACTCTGGGCAGCCTGTGCCAGTGTTCTGCCACCCTTACAGCAAAAAAAAATTCCTCCTCATGTTTACAAGGAACTTCCTGTGCCTCAGCTTCCATGCGTTGCCCCTTGTCCTGTCATTGGGCTTCACTGAGAAAAGCCTGGCTCTGTCCTCTTGGCACTCACCCTTATTGGCATCACAAGGAGCAGAGATTGCCTGAACTTTTCTGAATCTGTATTAGCAGTATTTACAGATATATGTCATGTTTCCTTCTCTCCTCATTATTACCTTATTGTCTAGGACATTGTCATCTCTGACACAGAAATCTGCTTGTGTTTGATTTTCAAGTGCATGACATGAAGAAGAGAAGTCACTTGAGAAGACAGCTGAATTTTAGTCACATGCAAGAGCTCTAACAGGTAGCACAAGAAGTGTCACTTCTGAAATATCATTGAACTTCATTCTCTAGATATGTATATTTGCTTTCTACATGACAGCAGAGGTGATGATAAGTAAAAGGACCATAAGAAAAAGCACCTTCATACAAAGAAGCCTCACAAATATATAATCACCAAATATAACAATACAGGAAAGGTCAAACAGTCTACTGCACTTGGAAAGACACAGGAGAATAGTACTAAAGCCCATTTATAAATGGTGGGGAGAGAGAATTGATCCAATAAATGCTAAATGTTCCCTCCTCCTGGGTCCTCAGGGAAGCCACCACTTCATCAGAAAACCTACAGCACTCTCCAAAACTGAGCAAAGTAAATATAAAAGCCTTGTGAGCTAAAAATAGGGTGAGCACTAAGCTCTGAGAAGGAAGACTAACATGAACTATAATAGCTTATCTCTACCATTTGACAACAATGTACCTTTTAGAGGACCATCTAGTGAAAATTCATTGACTGTTGCATGCAGCTGAGTTAAAGGGGATTGAGGTCAAATAATTAAGTAAGAAAAGAAGTAACAAAACCCAAAAATGCATCAATACAGCCCAGAAACACGGAAATAAAATCCTACATAAAATCAACTGTGAAAAAAATATTCATTGCTTTCATTTGTTCCAGTCAATAATTACCATTTTGTAAGAGCCCAACATTTCCCCCCCATTTATTCTTTAAAATCAAACCAAATCAAACCAAAACAAAAGAACCATTCAGCAAAGTGTACTGGTGTCAAGATCATTGAACAGTTTCATTAATGATTCAGGTGATGGGACAGAGCATACTCTCAGTGAGTTTACAGGTGATATAAAACTGAGAAGAACAGCCAAAGCACCAGATTGACAAGCTGCTATTCAGGGTGACTTCAACAGGCTAAAGAAATGGTCAAAGAATTTCACAAAGCTCAACAAAGGGAAGTGCCAAGTCCTGATCGTGGGGAAGATTAAGCCCAGGTCCTAGTACATGTCCCATATGTAAAGCACTTTGCCAGGGAAGACCCTGAGTGTCCTAGTGGACACTAAAGTGGATGCCAGCCAACAGCATGCCCTTCTGGTACGTATACCCTGGGCTGCATTAGGAAGAGTATTGACAGCAGGTCAGGGGAGATGACCCTTCTCTACTCTGCACTGGCAAGACACATCTGGAGTTCTGGGTCCACTGTTGGCCTAGACGTTCACATCTCCCTTGTACTAGGGGTATGAGAGAAATGTGAACATACTGAGTCCATTTGGACTGGAGCATTTGATGTATGCTGTCAGGTGGGAATGCTTAGTCTGGAGAAGAGAAGGCTCAGATAAATCATAAATACCTGATGGGCAGAGTAAGAGGATAGTATCAGACTCTTCTCAGTGGCACTCTGACAGGGCAAGAAGTGATGGACACAAACTGAAACAAAGTTGTGGGATTTTCAGTCTTACTGACATTCAGAACCCAGATGGCCATGGCCCTGACTAACCTGCTTTTGCTGACTGCTCTGAGCAGGTGATTGGACCAGACAATTTCCAGAGGTGCCTTCAAGCCTCAGCTGCTCTGCAATTCTGCCATTCTGTGTTTTAATGAACAAGTTATACAACTCAATCTTCTTTTCCAGAGGACTAATTGTATCTCTAGATCATAATTTCTTCTTCCATGCTTCCCTCTCATTAAACTTGTCAGTATGACAGATGTTTTTATATTGCTGATATAAAATTTCTACCTCCATAGCTCCCACAGTACTGTTTAAGCCTGCACAGCCAATTATGGTAGAGTGACAACTCCACAGCCACTAGGCTCTTCCTGCATTCCATCAGGAGAATAAAAATTCTGTTGACTTATTTTTACATGAAACAAACCTTTTCAACCTCTTTCCTTTTGCCTTGTGTTCCAATATTTCCATGCTCTATCCACATTCATCACTGGCAAAGTATGTGCACATAGTAGATGGAATGCTCCAATTTGCACAAAAGAAGACTTATTTAGGCACGAATGTGATCTTCCTCAACAGACTTAGTTGCCCACGTAATACAAGCACACAAGAGTTATTGTCCCTCTAATAATAAACAAAGGCTTTGAAAGAAGATTCCTATTTTTAGAATGTATTCTGCACAAGGGCAAGGCAGGTTGCTGATGTTGACATGGTCCAAGTCCTAGATCGATATGAATAATCTTGTGCATGCACATGTTAAAATAAAAACAGCTTGTCCAACATTTGGAAACTGCTGCTGCACAAGCTCAAGTGAGGGTTGGACATCTCTTCTGCGACAACTGAGAAAGGAAAAGAACAATCTAGCCACTGTGTATGAGGCAAACATACAGACAAGTTGTGAGAAATCCAGGTTAGTCAGGACATGATGATTCCAACTAGTATAAAGCTGTTCATAAGTTTACCTGATTGAAGAACTGCTCACAGCTTGTCAGAACTTCAGAGCTCTGTAACAGAATTGAAATGAATATGTAGCAGCTTTCATTACACAGAAGCAAAAAATAATTGACATCGACCACCTGCTGAGAGAACATCAGCACTAATGTAATGAACTTCAATTTGCAGAAGACAAAAAATGCTTTGTCACAGTGATGGACAGATACTGCCATGAACTTGACTTCTGAAAGTGTCATGAAGAACTGGTCTTTGAAGAGTGCAAAAAGAGAATCATGCTCTGTGGTAGTTTTAAAGAGCTAGCCATTATGGCAGCTAGGGTCTATGTGCCTCTTTATATGCCTAAATATGCTATTAAGAACATCAATACATGTGTACTTCAAATACGCTATGCATCTACCCAGAAGTGTATATACATGCCCATATATATGCATGCACTTATATGCATGTGCATATGCACACATGTATTTGCTTATTCATATATGAGCTTATGTATGTAGCCACAGTATATATTCATGCAAAAGGGCAAGATGGAAAGCACAATGAATTGTCATAAAGAATTACACAAAGAGCTCACAGTTCCTGTAAAATCCCTGAAAAAAGTGCTATAAGATACATGGAAATGTATGAATTCTCAAAATGGATGAATATAATTATGTGAAGCTTTGCAGAGTGTCCAAAGGGATAAGAAGCTCTAGTAATGAACATAAAAAGAGAAAAACATAACATCAACATTTGAAAATTTGGAGTGCCATAATAAAGGAAAGAAGAATCAAGAAGAGGACTGCATTTTGTGCTCCACAGAATCACCATGCAAACGCAGAGCTAGCAGATCTGCAAATCAGTCTGCAGAAGATACTGAGAGAAATTACTGCAGAGCATGAAGGGTCACGAAACTGTTCTGAAGTCAGTCACTACGTAAAACAATGGAAATTAAAAGAGAGGAAGTATTTCAATGCTTAGCTACACAGGTCTAAGGGGTGAGTCCCTTAAATCACAGACACACGCCCTTTAAAACAATGCTACACATTGCTGCAAACACTGTCTGGAGGTAGAATCAAAAGAATCATACTTGCTAGAAAGTCAGAGATTCTAGAAGGCAATGAATTACAGACTGTGTATCTTCCACTGCATATTGCCATGGAAAAAAAAACAACCCTGCCTCTGGCTGTGGGCTCCCAGACACAAAAGCATCTAAGAGCCACCAGCATTCTCATATGCACTACTAAAAAGGATTAGGATTGAAGTTGCATGTAAAAAAATATTTCTTTATGCATGCTGGTGTTTTCTTCCTTTGCCCAACATGTTTCTTACTCAAGCTGTGCTGAACGTTTTGCTCCATGCACTGAAGGACATCAGAGTAGGGATTCCTTTTTGACAGATGTTTCCCAAAGACAAGTTCTGTCCTTGCACATATGCAAGTAAGAGCAGAGCTTGGATGTACTTCTTCATCAACAAGGGAATTTACATGATGTTTGATATTCTGGGCATACTATCATGGTTTACAAAATTTGAGTCAGTCTGATAGTAAGGCTACATTTTGGTGTGAAGTTATGAACATTTATTCCAGCTGGATATGCTTTTATTCTCTCCACTCTATATAGAAGAGCTACATCCAGTGATGTAGATCTGCAAAGAAGGAGAACATGTTCTGGCAGACAACTGATTTGCCGTGAGCCAGCAATGTGCCCTCATGGCTAAGAAGTCAAATGCTATTTTGAGGTCCATTAAGAAGAGTGCGGCCAGAGGTTGGAAGAGGTTCTCTTCCTCTTCTCTGCCCCAGTGAGACCACATCTGGAGTATTTTATTCATTTCTGGGTTCCCCAATTCAAAAGTAACAGGGAAAGCCTGGACATAGTTCAGTGAAGGGCAACAAAGATGATCAGGGGACTGGAGCCTCTCTCTTACTAGGAGAGGCTGAAATACTTGGGACTGTAGACTGGAAAAGAGAACACTGATAAGGATCTTAGCAATGCATATAAATATCTAAAGAGTGAGGGACATGAGGATACAGCTGGGTTCTTCTCAGTGGTGCTCAGTGATAGAACATGGGACAGTGGGTACAAACATGAACACAGGAGGTTTCATGTGAACTTCAGGAGAAATGTCTTTCCTTTGAGTGTCACAGAGCACTGGGACAGGCTGCCCAAAGAGGTTGTGAAGTCTCCATCTCTGGAGACTTTCAAAACCCTCATGGATGCACTCCTGTGCAAACTGATCTAGGCATACCTGCCTTAGTAAGGGGGTTGGACTAGCAGATCTCCAGAGATTCCAGCCTCTAGCATTCTATGATTCTAGGATACAAGTCTTTGGTGGAATCACTTAGAACTTTGAAAACTAGAAAACACAGAGATAAAGACAGAGAAAGTACACTATACTCTTAAAAAGTTAATGAATATGGTGTGTAATCAAAAGCAAAGGGAGTCACACCCCACCCCACTGCCCAAGAGGAAGAAGTTTTAGAACAGCTGGAATTACATGACCAGTAATATTTTAAGTGACACTCTGGTCAAGAAAAAAAAATACCTTACTTGTGGTCTTTTCTGGACTTAACTGTACAAGACTATAAAAATTATAAAAGAACTTAAAAAGTTAATAGAGAGGTCAAGATAACTTCAAACACTTTGAATCTGATTCATAGTACAGTCCCAAATACATGCAAGTTATCAATATCTGTTTGACTTTTCTGGCAGATCAATGTTTCTCTTCTGAAGCAGTTTTTAATAAAGGGCACCTGAGGATTTTGGCTGATGAAACCATGCTGGATCAAGAGGATCACTGGTCTCAGATCTTTAATCAGATGATCACTAAGTGTGATTAGTGGCTTTAGTGAATCTATCACATCACCTTTAGTGGATGCTAAACTATTTACTGAATACAGCACAGAGATGGAGTGAGAAATTGGACTGTCCCAGTTTTCATTTGTTTGTTGATAATAGTTTGGTAGACAAAGAACAGTTATTATTTTCAGTTATTAGATGGGCACATCTAAATTACAGAAATAGTGACAGCCATCTACAATTCCATTCTGTGATGGCCTCCATTCCACATAGATGAGGAAAATGCTTATAAGAGAAATGGTAAAGGTTTTTTTTTCTTAGAAAAGTTGTGTGAAGAAACAATAGTCTTGACTTCCACTAAAAAAAGTATTAATGAATCCTTGCAAAACTTGCATCCAGGACATGAAATCCAATATTACATATATTGAATTTCATATTGTTTTTCTATTTATATGCATGTATATGTATATACATATATATATATATATATATATATATATATATATATATATATATATATATCAGTAAATGGTATAAAATTATTTACAAGTACAGATAATAAGTTTTCTGGTTAAAAGGTCATGAGAAGTCCTCCTCCCCTCTGCTCTGCCCTGATGACATCACATATGGAATATTGTGTCCATTTCTGTGCCCCTTAGTTCAAGAAAGAGAGAACTGCTAGAAAGAGTCCAGCATCTCCCTGTCTGGAGACTTTCAAAACCCACCTGTATGTGTTCCTGTGTGACCTACTCTAGCAGGGGGGTTGGACTGAATGATCTTTCAAAGTCCCTTCTAACTCCCTACATTCTGTGATTCTGTGACTTTGTGTTTATGTGTTTTCAGCTGGATTATGCACTACAGACTGGAAATCCTGTACATTCACTGGATCATCTTCTGTTATAGGAATTGCAACGCTGGAGCAGACCTGTGATTAGCCCAGCACTCTTTAGCACTGTCCAAGGCAACATAAAGCAGAGGATGATGCAATGTATCTGTGGTAGAAAATGGTGGAGTAATCTTTGTCCTTAAAACTTATCTTTGTGTGCTTGTCAGTTAAAGATTACCTTGTGCACTGAAGAGTGATGGTAATGACTTTAAGACTGAGGGATTGAAGCATCTTGTTTCAAGCTGTGAAGCATGACAAACAAAAAGAAATTCACTCTCTAAATGGATTGTTGTGAATATGCCTGCTAGGGTACTCCCTGAAATATATTATCTTTGACAATACAAAAGAGAAAATACTCAACTAGATGGACTATTAGTTTGTGCTTGTCTACTTTCTATCACTTTTGAAGTATGGATAATGACTTACTACAGTTATTTTACTATAGCATTTTATACTTATAGGAGCAGCCAATGGTGCTGAGGATCAATGTTTTGTGGAGAATTATCTCCTACAATCTGGGATAGGATATGCCATATTTTCTTACTGAATGTGTTAAACATTTGCCAATGGCAGAGTTTGGTTTGGTATTTAAATTCTGAAGCACACATTCAAATCTCTAATGAACAAGAATAGGTTTTTTTTTTTAGATAAATAAGTAGTCAGAATGTTGGGAAAAAAAGGGTTAAAGTATGCAAAATAGTAATTTGATAGCATTTGATAGCACAATTGATAAACCAATAGTGAAAGTATTAAAATTATACACATTGGAGAAAAAAATCCTGTTTTTTTTTCCCATGTAAGCACTGAAAAGAAGTTACTACTGTTAGTTAGTAACTACTAGTTGTCAACCTTAATACTTAGACAAATATATTGAAATTATAATAAAGAATACTAAGAAAAAAAGAGCTAAAGGTTAAAGAGTGAAAAACTAAAGAGTGAAAAATAAATCCAAAATGTTTAAGAATGATAAGGAAATGAAGAGAGAACAAAATAGGTCTGTTCCTCATATCCCCAGAAAGATAATAACACTTGAAAAGAAGAAAAGGGCAGTAAGGATTATCAGAGATATGCAAACACTTCTGTACAAGAACTTTAAACCTCAGGCATGTTAACAGAAGTCTGTAAAATCATGGACACCAAGAAGGAGGTGAATGAGTGTTTATAGTTTGTCATGAAACAAAAATGGATTGTAAATTCAAAACAGGATACATGCTATCACTTTGTTGGTAGTTCAAATCTGCATGCAAATAAATGACTGTCTCAGTTTGCATGGGTTTAAAACATGTTTTCCTTATTCATGGGAGAAAAAAAAAGAAGAATGATTCAAGACAATGACAAGTGACTAATGAAAAGCATGTGTACACCTGAAAAATGTAATACTATGCTAGCCCCTTGCCTCTTCCCTTTCTGCCACAGACTGGTGTCAAAATTAAGGTACTGAAGTAATCTTTTTTTCCTGACGTAGTATGGCCAATCTCATACAATATTCTAGCAAGGTCAAGCTATTACAATGTAATTTCCCAGTGTCTGTTTCTACACACATAGTGCATATACACTACAGTGTGATGTAATGTCATACAATTATTCTTTGTCATTTTCTGCATGATCTGAGGGACGTTCTCCTATCATTAGTAACTACTAAGTACTTAGATAATAACAGAATATCACAGTATCACCAAGGTTGGAAGAGACCTCATAGATCATCGAGTCCAACCCTTTACCACAGAGCTCAAGGCTAGATCACGGCACCAAGTGCCACATCCAATCCTACCTTGAACAGCTCCAGGGACAGTGACTCCACCACCTCCCCGGGCAGGAGGTGGTGTAACATGTTACATATGTGTAACATATAGTTACACAATTCTTTTCTGAACTTCAATGAGAAATTCAAATACTTATTGTATTTGCTACTGAAATCCCAAGTGACAAGAAAACAACTAAGAAAAACAGAGTCTTCAGCTGTAACATAGTTTGGGATTCATATGCAAACCTCGACACTGATTTGAAGCAACGCATTTTCCCTTCTGGCAAAATATTGCTGCTCCAAACCACAACCATGAGTGTCGAGGAGATTCTTACATGATCTTGTAATAGAATTTGCCCTAAATGTTGATTAGGCATGCAGCAGGGCCAGCTGTTTTTTAAAAATACAACGGCTTTTATTTGGCTCAAAGGTGTCTTTTTTAAAACTATAAACTGTTGGCAGAATGAAAGAAAATGTACTTACTCCATTGATTCTAGACTTAAAGCTAAACAATAATTATTGTGAACTTTCTCCTTTCAAGTAGGAGTACCCAGCTTTGCCTGTTCATTTGGAATAAGAGATCATTTTAAAATCAGAAATAAGGCACATCTTTAATTGGATGATACAAACATCTCATTTGACTGGATAATCTTGGAGGTCTCTTCCAAGCTGGTTGATTCTATGATTCTATGATTTAACTTCTTGTTTCTCTAGGTTATGCTTTAAAATTAATGTAGCATTTATAAAAGCTGCCTGATGCATTGCTCTGGAGATCATCTTTGAAGGTATGTCTGCAATGTGTTCTCTATTCTATTTGTAGTAATCCAAGACACATCATTCCTAAGTGTTTTAGCAATCAGAAAAAAGCAACAATATGTCCTTATTTTAAAAGCCATCAATGCAATCTTTTCATTGTACACAGTGAAATTATTATCTTTAGAGAACCTTATGTTTTCTGAAAGTCTTCTCTACTCAGATGGATTTTTTTTTTTTAAATATAAAGGGAGGCACTGCTTGTTTCATTTACACAGAAATGTATGCCCTTAGTTGCTGCTAAGTGATGATACCTGACAATCTGAATTCATTTAAAGGTTTAGGGAAAGAAGTAACTTAACCTTCTCACAAAGATGCCATACTCAAGTACAGGTAAGATTAGGTGAGCAAATATTCACTAGTGTCAAGCTATACAGAAAAGAACACTTTTGGCTGAGGCTTTAATTATAACCCAAACAAAAATGTGGAAAATTATGATGAGCAAAATGGATAAAAAGTAATCCTGTTAGTTGAATTCCAGCAAGAGAACAAAGGGACACAGTCTCAAGTTGTGCCGGGGAAAGTATAGGCTGGATGTTAGGAGGAAGTTGTTGGCAGAGAGAGTGATTGGCATTGGAATGGGCTGCCCAGGGAGGTGGTGGAGACACAGTCCCTGGAAGTCTTCAAGAAAAGGCTGGGTGAAGCATTTAGTGCCATGGTCTAGTTGACTGGATGGGGCTGGGTGCTAGGTTGGACTGGATGATCTTGGAGGTCTCTTCCAACCTGGTTGATTCTATGATTCTATGATTTTGATCATATTGAAACATTGCAAGAGATGAGTTAGATAAACACATTTTTCAGGATTTATATTTAAAATTTAACCTAGTATTTCCACATGGAAATAAAGGCAAAAATTCAGTCCAATAATGCAGTCCTGTAAGAGGTTTATTAAATACTTAAGCAGCTAGCCCGAACTCAGCTATATCCTGCCATCCTCATAAGGAGCACTGGGTACATCCTGCACCAGGAATAAAATCAGCCATCTGATTAAAACACAGCCAAGTCAGGTCTGCAGTGTCAGAATCCTTTCTTATTCTCTCCTTTCCATCTTTTCCATTTACATCCTCAAAGCAAACAATTCCAATCAAAAGCCTTTTAGAAATTCTTACACTTAATGCGACGCTGTCTGGCTTAGAAGTAAACAGATGGAGGCACATATCCCTCCAAGGGGTTACACAAGCCACAAGCCCAGTCCTGCAGGGCCAGCAGCTCTCCATGCATGGGTAAGCACACTTGAAAGAAGGGCTCCTGTGAGTTCCCAGATATTCTGCTTGTCACAGGTTGCCTTGCCTTTGAATGTACTGCTTCTCTGCAACCACTTTTCAGTGGTACGGTAAAAATGTTCTTTTAATTTTTTTTCTTCTTTTCTTTAATCTTAATGAAATTGGAAGTGTGAAATTGGATAAGATTATGGAAACTATCTTCATCTGTTTTTGTTAATAATATGCAATAATATATGAAGAGTCTACAGAAGGAGTGGTTTTCCCCATAGATATTTACATGAATCATTGCCAATAAAAACCCCAACAAATAGCACAAAATGAATACAAAGTATAAAAGGCATCCCAGAACCTTCCTAAAGAAGCTTAGTTTTCAATTATAGAATGACTTCTATATTGCTTTTTTGTTTTGCTTTGTTTGCTTTCAAGAAGAAACTCAGGAGCACTGTCTAGTTACCTGGATAGTCTTTTCCTGGCCTTAATTCAGCTAAATATAATTTCCCAAAGAAAATGGTATTTCATCCTATCCTCAATAAAGATCAATTGATGTTCTTTTTCCACTCTGACAACCCAACATGACATCTAAGTGCATGCTGCAGCAGAAAAAAAATGACCATTGTTTATTTGCCAGATGGCCTGTAGTTTTCCAATTCTTTTTACCAGCTCAAACTTGGTACTGAGATGTGCTTAAGGTGCTTGTCATGAAAAGGTCTGCAAAAACTCCTTCCAAATCCATCAAATTATTTGAAAAATATCTGTGGTGGACATTGTCTTACAAAGGCCATCCTAGAGCAGATGTTACATTCAGGCACTCAGGGTTTTAAGTCACGTTGATGTTGGCTAGGTGAAGTACTTAAAGCAGCATAGCAGAGCAGTGAGACATATCCTGTGCATATTTTCTAGCTGTAAATATTCATTCTAAAATTTTTGTTTGTTGTGTTGTCAATTCAGGGTATTTACATTTCAACATAGAATAAAAGGTAAGCACGCCAGTGGTGGTTGGTTTGATAATGCCAAAACTTAGCTTCCCTAACAGAATATTGTATTTTTTTTTCTGAAGTTGAAAGCCTGAACTACTTCTCTGAGGCAAACAACTTAAATTTGATACTGTTAATAAACCAGTTGTTCGAAATATCACACATAGTATTCCAATCTAATGGATTTATTCATGGTAAAGTGAGAAGGTAAAGGGTTAAGAAATTGTCATCTCTTTGTCTTCTGTTACCCATGCAGAATGTAGCATTTGTACTTCATATATTAACTGTTAGATTATTTACGCATCATAATTTACAGTCTAATAAATATCCCCATATAAAAAAATTTACCTTGCATTTAGCTATAATCATCTTGAACTTTTGTTGGGAAGTTGAGGGCATCAGCATTCCCATGACAAAATCAGCTTTCACTCTAGAAGCCTTGGTCAACATACAATCAGCTGCCACTAAAGCTGTTGACTATTGCTTGGCAGACTGAATTTTTTGCACAATCAATCACACGGCAATGAGGAAGAATGGCAAAATATAACTGCAAATGCTATTTCTAGTACTCACATGAAAACAGAACATATTTTTTGTCACCACAAAGGTAAGAGCAGGAGAAAAAGCACCAAGCAGAAAAATGTACTGATGAAATATGAATTTGAAGATTAGGTTTGAACCTTCTCAATTCCATCCGCACAGCAGTTTAAAGTATGAGAATTTTTTGATATTTAATACTTGCAAGTACCTGCTGCTAAGTGCCTAATAAAAATCACTGATTAGTGTGCCATACAATTACCTGAAGGGAGGTTGTATCCAGGTGGGGGTTGGTCTCTTCTCCCAGGCAACCAGCAATAGAACAAGGGGACACAGTCTCAAATTGTGCCAGGGGAAGTACAGGCTGGATGTCAGGAGGAAGTTGTTGCCAGAGAGAGTGATTGGCATTGGAATGGGCTGCCCAGGGAGGTGATGGAGTCACCGTCCCTGGAGGTGTTCAAGCAAAGACTGGCTGAGGCATTTAGTGCCATGGTCTAGTTGACTGGATAGGGCTGGGGAATAGGTTGGAGTGGATGATCTTGGAGGTCTCTTCCAACCTGGTTGATTCTATGATTCTGGCCACTAACCATGTTATTGTCAACAACCGAGACTTTGGTAGTTGTCCCAGAAATTGTGGGAGGAGGTGCAGCAGTGGACATGGCAGCTCCCTCCTGCTCTCTCCCCGAGTAGAATTTGTTTTGAGGAAGTGGCTTGTTATTGGTTCTGGGAAAGCCTTTGACACTGTCTGCCACAAGAAGCTCCTAGCCAAGCTGGCAGCTCATGGTTTGGACAGATTCACTCTGTGCTGGATCAGGAACTGGCTGGATGGCAGAGCCCAGAGAGTGGTGGTGAATGGTGCCACATCCAGTTGGCAGCTGTCACTAGTGGTGTTCCCCAAGGATCAGTGCTGGGCCCAGTCCTGTTCAATATCTTTATTGATGACCTGGACGAGGGGATTGAGTCCAGCATCAGTAAGTTTGCAGATGACACCAAGCTAGGAGCAGGTGTTGATCTGTTGGAAGGTAGGAGAGCCCTGCAGAGGGACCTGGACAGGCTGGATAGGTGGGCAGAGGCCAATGGGATGAGACTTAACAAGGCCAAGTGCAGGGTTCTGCACTTTGGCCACAACAACCCCAAGCAGCGCTATAGGCTGGGGACTGAGTGGCTGGAAAGCAGCCAGGAGGAAAGGGACCTGGGGGTACTGATAGATAGTAGGATGAAGATGAGCCAGCAGTGTGCCCAGGTGGGCAGCAGAGCCAATGGCATCCTGGCCTGCATCAGGAACAGTGTGGCCAGTAGGACAAGGGAGGTTATTCTGCCCCTGTACTCAGCACTGGTCAGACCACACCTTGAGTGCTGTGTCCAGTTCTGGGCCCCTCAATTCAAGAAGGATGTTGAGGTGCTGGAGCCTTGAGCTCTGTGGTAAAGGGTTGGACTTGATGATCTGTGAGGTCTTTTCCAACCCTGATGATACTGTGATACTGTGTGATACGATCACTTTTCTGAATCCTTACTTCTGATGTAATTCCAGCATTTAGATTACAATTTTCCTTTCTGAAGTTCAACCTCTATCTCAGAATGAAAGTCTTCAGTGAATGCATTTCTCTCTGCAGTCTACTTGAAAGTAATTGGTGGCCAGCCATGTTACAAGTCAGCATTTTTAACCACAATAGGCATTAAACTATTATCTTATTGTTATTAGTGGCAGCTGAAGGAATATGTGCACGGAGATTGGTGGCTTGGCACTATCAAGAAAGAAACTGCAGTTGATAGTGTATTTTTGAAACAACTGAGAAGCTAACTTATCCAAACACTCATGGAAATATTACAAATAAGAGATAACTGCTTAACTGTGCTCTTACTGTGAAAGCAGTATGAGCAACCCACACTAATGATTAGTTCTTATTTTCATAACTTAATCTGCAAATTTTTCAGTTTGAAAGAAACACACTCCAAGAGCAGGACAAGATTTTCATGCTGGAAACTGGCCACTGTTTGCATTCTGTGCCTTACTTTAAAGCAAGACAGATGCTCTTTTACATCTTACAAAAGAGCAAAAAGAAAAATGCTTTCACACGCAGGACTGGATAGGATTAGAGAGTTAAAATGCAAGGACTCGTCACAACAGTACAAAAGGACATGAAATAGACATGGCACACCTCTGCTACACTTCATAACAACCTCCCTTTAATCCAGGATAGCAAACCCAGGCCTTCATTTGCCATCTACTGCCCCCCTCTCACCTCTCTACCCCCATACCAAAACCATTACGACACCCTTAAAATGCAGCTTGGCAGCTGCAGGCCCCAGTGAAGCTGCTCCAGGCCTAATTGACAGCATGACCAAGGCCGACCAGGCCTCATTCCTCCACAGGTGATAAGAACCTGGGTGTCTTGCCCACGAGGAGAGAGAAAGAAAAGGGAAGAAAATTTATTTTGCAGCCCATTTCATTGGGATGCAGGACTTACGAGAATGAAATCCCTTTTCCAGTCCACCTCCTGGACACTCTGACCCTCTGGAAGTCTGTAACTTTGTGATTTCTTAGAAGTAACTAGCCTCAAACTGCCACGATTCTGATATGTGAGAATCATAGAATCAACTAGGTTGGAAGAGAACTCCAAGATCATCCAGGCCAACCTAGCACCCAGCCCTAGCCAGTCAACTGGACCATGGCACTAAGTGCCTCAGCCAGGCTTTTCATGAACACCTCCAGGAATGGTGACTCCACCACCTCCCTGGGCAGCCCATTCCAATGCCAATCACTCTCTCTGTGAAGAACTTCCTCCTAACATCCAGCCTGTACTTCCCCTGGCACAACTTGAGACTGTGTCCCCTTGTTCTGTTGCTGGTTGCCTGGGAGAAGAAGCCACCCCCCACCTGGCTACAAAGGTATTGCTTATTACAAAAGCTTGCCTTCAACAAACACAAATAACCCTCAAACCATACCCACACTGGTTTCCTCATTGCAACTATGCCTATATCAAGGAAATAATTGTGCCCTGACAGCTATGGCTTGTCCTTCAGTGCCCTCATGCACCTCTGCCTCTGTCAGCCTGTCGGTAACAGGCATTGCTGCTGCTGCTGTGGCAGACAAAGCAGGCTCCACTCTCCAGTCACAGGAGAGATCATATATAGGAAAGTGACAGTTAATTATAAGGTAATGATGATGATCAGATGATAAGTAATTAGAAGAGTGGATTGCTTGACCTTCTGGAAGTGTCTACAGGATTTTGAATAATTTAGAGTAATGTTATTAACAGATCTGTGGAAGCAGCAGAAGAAGCAGAAGCAAGTTCTAGGCTGCTGGTTGGTTTGTTTTAAGCAAGGATGCATTATAGCTATATAGCAATAAACAGAGACTGTCTGAAAAGGAAGGTATTAAAAAGAAGCAGGTATCATTTACAAATACATAGGAAAAATATCCCCAAAACGAGAGAGCCATATCTAAGCCAAAAAGAAATCCTCTTTCTTCTAATACTGGTATTTTCATAGATCCACAGAATGCTTTGGATTGGGAAGGACCTTAAAGATCACCCAGTTCCAGTCCCCCCACCACGGGTAGGGACAATCTCCACTAGAACAGGTCGCTCAAGGCCTCATCCAACCTGGTCTTGAACACACCCAGGGAGGGAGCAGCCACAACCTCCCTATGCAACCCGTTCCAGAGTCTCACCACCCTCACAGCAAAGAATTTAACCCTACTACACAGACTAAATCTACCCTCCTCAAGCACAAATCCATTCCCTCTCAGGCTACCACAAGCCCTTGTAAAAAGTCTCTTACCAGCTTCTTGTGGGCCTTGTTTCCAGGCACAGGAAGGCTGCTCTAAGGCCTCCTCGGAGCTGCCTTTTCTTCAGGCCGAACACCCCCAGCCAGAGCCTGTTCCCGTAAGAGAGGTGCTCCAATCCTCTGATCATCTTTGTACCCCTGTCCTGGACCTGCTCCAGCAGCTCCATGTCCCTTTTATTCTGGGGACAGCAGAACTGGATGGAGTACTCCGGGTGGGGTCTGATGAGAGCAGAGTAGAGAGGCAGAACCACCTCCCTGCTGGTCACACTGCTCGTGAAGCAGGCCTGGCCTGCTGGGCCGCAAGCATAGCCTGGAGAAGAGGAGGCTCAGGGGGAAAGGGTTGGACTTGATGATCTGTGAGGTCTCTTCCAACCCTGATGATGATGATACTGTGATACTGTGACCTCATTGATGTCTACAACTACCTGAAGGGAGGCTGTAGCCAGGTGGGGTTGGTCTCTTCTCCCAGGCAGCCAGCATCAGAACAAGGGGACACAGTCTCAAGCTGTGCTGGGGGAGGTCTAGGCTGGGTGTTAGGAAGAAGTTTTTCTCAGAGGGAGCGATTTGCCATTGGAATGTGCCGCCCAGGGAGGTGCTGATTTTGCCATCCCTGGAGGTGTTCAAGAAAAAAACTGGATGAGGCACTTTGTGCCGTGATTTAGTTGACTGGCTAGGGCTGGGTGCTAGGTTGGACTGGATGATCTTGGAGGTCTCTTCCAACCTGGTTGATTCTATGATTCTATACTCATTGCTGGTTCATGTCGAGCCATTGGGTGTCAGCTGACACCCAAGATCTACCCATGCCAAATTACTTCAACTATATCAAGGGGAGCATTGGACACTGGAATGGGCTGCCCGGGGAGGTGGTGGAGTCGCTGTCCCTGGGGCAGTTCAAGGCAAGATTGGATGTGGCACTTGGTGCCATGGTCTAGCCTTGAGCTCTGTGGTAAAGGATTGGACTTGATGATCTGTGAGGTCTCTTCCAACCCTGATGATACTGTGATACTGTGATTAATAATCCAAAATTTGAGGGAGGAATAGGTGAAAATTCTAATGATGCTGATAAATATTGACATTTCTTTATTATGTATTAACATTTCTTTATTATTTTACAGAGAAATAATTTCTAGTAGCTTAGAAATATTGTAGCATGAAAAACCATCAGTCCTGGCAATACTAATACTGTCCAGCACCTAACATTTTAAAGGACATCAAGCAGACCACAGTGCAGTTCACAGTCAACTTATTTAACAAATCTTTCCTGGGTTTGAAGGCTTTACTTTGGGGAATGATATTCCATTTCTTTAACAAGTGCTTCACTCTGCTTCAGTGACTTGTGATAATCAAGCAGTTACAGATAAATTGAAGAGACTGAATGTCATGATATTTTGATATAAAATAGCCTGGGTTGGTTTTCTTTTCCCAGACATATACTGTTCTAAGATGAAGTCAGATTATTTTTCCTATTTTTTTTTTCCTGTGTACCTTTTTACTAGAAAATCTTCATATGGCCTGAAAGTTGAAAAAGATATTTTTACTCCACCACCTCCCCGGGCAGCCCATTCCAGTGTCCCATGACTCTCTCAGTGAAGAACTTTCTCCTCACCTCCAGCCTAAATTTCCCCCTGCGTAGCTTGAGGCTGTGTCCTCTTGTTCTGGTGCTGGCCACCTGAGAGAAGAGAGCAACCTCCTCCTGGCTACAACCTCCCTCCAGGTAGTTGAAGACAGCAATAAGGTCTCCCCTGAGCCTCCTCTTCTCCAGGCTAACCAATCCCAGCTCCCTCAGCCTCTCCTCATAGGGCTGTGCTTGAGACCTCTCACCAGCCTCGTTGCCTTTCTCTGGACATGCTCAAGCATCTCAATGTCCTTGTCTAAGTTGAGGGGCCCAGAACTGAACACACTACTCAAGGTGTGGTCTAACCAGTGCAGAGAACAGGGGCAGAATGACCTCCCTGCTCCTGCTGGCCACACCATTCCTGATGCAGGCCAGGATGCCATTGGCATGAAGAACAGTTAAATGGTTGAGGAAATAATGTTGTTGCTGTTTTCAGTTAAATTCTACCATTAGTAGAGGTGAGCTGAGTGTTTCCAGACACATTCCCTGCAAAATGTTCTCCATTCTCTTTTTGCTCTTGTACGATGATGTGATTTAAGGTGTGACTTTTTTATGTTGGCCTTTTTATTAGATGTAAGTAGTAAATGTGAAAAATTACACCACCACTACCCCAGCTTTTCTCATAAGAGTTTGAAAAGGCAGAGATTGCAATGAAATATGCAGTCGTGCCCCACTTTTACCATTCCTGTGCTGAAGTCAGCGCCTAATAGCTCATACAGTGGAGAATGCTGAATGTCGACGTGTTAGAAACTAAATCAGGGATTATCCTGGTGGTGCTTCTGTTTCTTTCAACAACATTTTCTTGGTGCTTGAACAAGTACCTGTTTGGTTACATTCTTCCCTGTAAATCCGTGGGTGTCTTTCAGAATATTATGCATTGCAGATTTTCCTGAGATCTTGAGGGCTGTGATTTTTGCATCTTTCCCTGCATATTCAGGGAATCATAATTATATCCTTACACAAGGTATGCAGCCTGGGATCTCTTTTTATATATATTATTTGTTTAGCAGCTGTCATAAATACTACAGGGGAAAATATGAGTTCATCATTCCTTACTAATCTGAATACCAAGAACTGTAATTCTGCAATGACTAGCAGCTCTAACACCAAGTTAGGCTTAACAGTACAGGTATTGTTTCCTCCCAAGCATGGGAAGAAATACAAAGTGAAATGGTGTTATTCTTCACTCACTCTGCAGCCAGGAAAGTCTTTTCCTAAACCTGAGTCATGTTTGCATACAAGCCACACCTTTCTCTGATATAACAGCCTATCATATGATGTATGATTTCTAGACTGATGTCTTTCTGTATGGTTTGCTTGATTTTGCTGAGAAAAGAAAATCATTTCCTTTACAGCAATAAAATCAACAACTGTCTTAGGTGAGATAAAATCAATGCTGTTTTTCTTACTTATTCACTAGAGTTGCTGTCCCTCTGCTGTAACCCAGAGAAGTCTGGATGAGGCACTTAGTTCCATGGTCTAGATGTCTGGATAGGACTGGGTGATAGGTTGGCCTGGATGATACTGGAGGTGTCTTCCAAGCTGGGTGATTCTATGATTCTATATAGATATTTCAAATACATACAGATCTAGGTGATATTCCTCTGCCAAAATTGTAAGCACATGAGTTTCAGTACTTTCTTACTTGAATTATAACAACCCTCTGCTATTGTAGGCAAAATATTATCCAAGTACATGGGATAATAAATCATACCAGCCTATCCTTCTGAGAAGTAGATGTAAAGTCAGTAGATTTAACCATACATCGATTAAAACATCCTCCTGATGGAAAAGGCTTATAATATGTCACAGAAACACACCATTTTTTTACATAGCCTGATGTGTTAAGAAGCATGCAGTGACTGTCACAGTTCTGTGGTGGAGTTGGTTGTTTTGGTTTTCTTTAGGATTTTTTTTTTGTTTGGTTGTTTTTTTGTTTTGTTTTTCAGAAAGTAGATGTAGAGAAAGTCCATTACTGAAAATAATCAATTTTAAAAAAATATTAATTCCTGTTAATCTTCATTTTCCTGACATTGCAGGTTGGGAAATCCTATGCATTCTATATAAAGGATAACATTGAATGAAAAAATGGAAAGAAAAAAATCCTATTTTTTCAAATGCTGTTTATATTTTAAAAGGAATAAAGAAACAGAGTGGAGGGTTATTGTTTGCCTTTTTTGTTTGGTTTTGTAGAATCATAGAATTAGTCAGGGTTCGAAGGGACCACAAGGATCATCTAGCTCCAACCCCCCTGCCATGGGCAGGAGGTTTTGTTTGTTTGTTTGTTACATCATGCCTAAATATTATACACTGAAACAGGAGGTATCTCAACTGGATTTAAGTTAAGAAATCTCCCTCTGAGGATAACGAAGCATTGGACCAAATTGTTCAGAGACATTGTGAAATATCTATCCTTGGAAGCTTCCAAGACCTGGCAAGACAAAGCTCTGAGTGATCTGGTCTGAATTCAGTATTGTTTTTGCTTTGAGCTCCTGGCTGAGCAAAGGGTAGGCTGGAGACTTCTGTGGTCCTCTATGATCCTATGATTTGTCAATGAGGGTGTTCAGATCATTGTTCATATCATTATATGGCAAGTCAGCATGGCATAAGTGATGCAGTTTGGACTGCAAGGAAACAAGCCTTTACCAATAACAACATTTCTGCATTTCTGTCATTTTGTATTTGTAAATTCTTGTTCTATTTTCCCAGTGCTTTGATTTCAGCCTCACTTGGATGTGTGGACATTTTGCTGGATTAAAAAACTGAGTGGGTGTCCAGTCTCAGAGAGTTGTGAATGGAGTTAAATCCAGCTGGCAGCCCGTTGCAAGCAGTGTTCCACAGGGCTGAGGTTTGGGGCCAATTCTCTTTAGTATCTTTGTCGATGATTTGGATGAGAGGATTGAGTGCATCCTTAGTAAGCCTGCAGGCACTAAATTGGGTGGGAATGTTCATCTGCTTGAAGGCACTGCACAGAGATCTGGATGGGATGAATAGATGGGTTGAGGCCAACAGTATGAGATTCAACAAGCTTAAGTGTCAAGTGCTGCACTGGGGCCACAGCAGCCCCATGCAACGTTACAGGCTTGGGGAAGACTGGCTGGAGCACTGCCCTGCAGAGAAGGACCTGGGGGTGCTCATTGACAGACAGCTGAATATCAGCCAACAGTGTGCTCAGATGGCTAAGAAGGCCAATGGCATCCTGACCTGTACCTGGAACAATGTGGCCAGTAGGACCAGGGATTGTGCCCCTGTACTCTGCACTCAAGTACTGTGTTCAGTTTCAGGCAACTCACTACAAGGACATGGAGTTGTTGGAGTTCATCAAGTGAAGAGCAACCACACTGCTGATGGGCCTTGAACACAAGTCATATGAGGAACATCTGAGGGAACTGGAGTTCAGAAAAGGAGGCTGAGGAGACACACTGTCATGCTTTAGAACTACCTCAAAGGAGGCTAGAGCAAGGTAGGGGCAATCTGT
The DNA here is from genome assembly GCF_015220805.1 of Pogoniulus pusillus. NCBI lineage: Eukaryota > Metazoa > Chordata > Aves > Piciformes > Lybiidae > Pogoniulus > Pogoniulus pusillus. Next base: position 28,425,273 of record NC_087275.1, read on the forward strand.
TCTTGCATGCAACATGTGATAGGACAAGAGGAAACAACTCCAAGTTGTGCCAGGGGAGGTTCAGGTTGGATGTTTGGAAAAACTGAACCACAAAAAGGGTTATCGAGTATTGGAACAGACTGCTCGGGGAAGTGGTGGAGTCACTGTTCCTGGAGGCATTTAAAAGACCCATGGATGTGGTGCTTAGGGACATGAGTTAGTGACAACAGCTTAGCAGTAGCCATGGGATTGCAAGTTCAAGGCAAATTGTTGGACTTGATCTCAGAGGTCTCTTCCAACCTCAACAGCTCTCTGATTCTATTCTGTGGTTAAAAGTAAGTTGGGAAGCTTCCTGAAATCTGAAGGTCATATATTTGCAGAGGCTTCTATGACTACAACACAGTTAGATAATGGGCTGTTCTCCACAGTTCCTAACTACTAAGATTTAATGAGCATTATCTGACCACCCTCTTTCAATTCTTCTTAACATATACAGCTATCCATTCACCTTCATTTTAATGAGCATATATGCATTTCAAATTAGCCTTCAACCAACCAGTGTTTGAATTAAAGGCCTCAATTGTTTATGACTCAGCCTAAAATCCTTTGTAAAAGATCTATTTTTTAATCCGTTAGTGTAAAATTCACTGCTGTTCTATCTTGCATTCACTGTTTTAATACACAGCTGATCAAAACTTGTTTTTGAAGAAAAATAAAAGTATAATTGTCTTGACCTTAGAATAATAAGTCTCTATGAAACATAAGTGATCAAAGGCTATTAATTAGCTCTATTTTTTTGGTCTTACACTAGGAATCCCAGGGATTGTTATACAATCACCACATGTAACTTCTTATCACAGGACACAAGGATGACTCTGAAGGGTGGAGTTCAGCTGCTATGCACTTGGGCCAGAGAAGCTGGAAGCAGCTAACACAATATGTATAAGAGGTTCCCATTTTGCATTCTGAGCATCTGTGTTATTGCCCTTAATGTTTCTGTTTACCACTCCTATGGAGTCACCATTCTGGAGGTGTTCAAGAAAAGACTGGATAAGGCACTTAGTGCCATGGTCTAGTTGACTGGAGAGGGCTGGGTGCTAGGTTGGCCTGGATGATCTTGGAGGTCTCTTCCAACCTGGTAGATTCTATTATTCTATTGCACAGATTAAGCATGTTTAATGCTGTTTAAATTTGGTAAGATACTTGGTGGAGACACAGTGTAGTACGAGTACTTCTGGGCAAGAAAAGGCACTAAGAAGTGACTAATATAATACTAAATGCCTATGTTAAGGCAAACTAATTGCACCCTAATAGACCTCATGCAAGATTAACTCTTGAAATGTAGTGGAAAATATTGAAATATTATTTGACAGACTTTGTCTGTGTCTTTATAACTACTCAATTTCAATTACAGGAAAAAAAAAGACCTGACCTTTAATACCATTTGCATATATTTACTACAAAACCTTATTATATACATTATTAAAATATTTCTCACTGGTTTACATCATCTCCTTGAAAAAAAAAACATATTAAATAGAAAATAATGAGACTATAGAATGAAGTCATTCAGTGACCCTTCAATCAATACCAGATATTCTATCTCTTTATCTGCCTGAGAGGTATCTTTTAGAACTCCAGTGGATTTGTAATTGCTTTAAGACATAGTCTTAAAACTCACATTTCTTTCAAGGCTCCTGTAGCCACACAGAGTTGTGTAACAGACCACAAGGGCTCCAAGGAACTATTATAATAATTGAGTCAGCTTTACCACAGATTTTGCTCTTTGGTCAATATTTTGCCCACAAAACTAAAGCAGAAACCACCATGAGTTCATCCAGTGGATAATACAACAAGATCAGTCTTTCCTGAGGTGGAAGATGCAGCAAAGTGCTCTTTCATTAATAATTTGTTCCATGCTTCATGGGCTTGTACTGTGTGAACAGCAAGAGAGGATTTGTTCTGTAGTAGCATTGGAAGACACAGCACATCTGCTGCCACAGAAGACAGTATCATTACTGCTTTGCATCCCTGTTAGGAGCTTGATGTGTCACATAATTATGTGGTTCTGTTCCACAGGACAGAGTGACACATGAAATGGAATGTCAAATCCAACTACCAAAGCACATGATTAAAAATCCAAATGAACTCAAGAAGACATTAAGCAAATGTTTAATAATTTCTATTGAGATTTAGATATGTTTTAAGTATTCTTAAAGGAAATATAATTTAGTTATATGATCTACTTTCTCTTGGTGATGGTCAGAAGTGATGGTGACTCTTTTCCTACAAGGTAATGAGTTTTTTCTTCTAAATGTTGATTTTCACACTAGATTCTGTAAACAGGAGAGATAGGGATTTAGGGTGGCCTCTTCTCCCAGGCAACCAGCAATAGAACAAGGGGACACAGACTCAAGTTCTGCCAAGGGAAGCATAGGCTGGATGTTAGGAGGAAGTTCTTCACAGGGAGAGTGATTTGCATTGGAATGGGCTGCCCAGGGAGGTGGTGGGGTCACCGTCCCTTGAGGTCTTCAAGAAAAGACTGGATGAGGCACTTGGTGCCATGGTCTAGTTGACTGGATAGGGCTGGGGGATAGGTTGGACTGGATGATCTTGGAGGTCTCTTCCAACCTGGTTGATTCTGTGATTCTATGTTTCTACCTTTTTTCAGTGATGCCCTTTTGAATTGGATTTGAATTTATTTCACTTTCCTTCAAATAAATAAATTGCATTAATTCAAAGTTTAATCTGTATGCAAATCTTATCATCTGCTCAGATATCAGAAACTTCATTTATGCTAACACTGAGGTCTGGCATTTAGTTCTTTGTGCTGGAAAAATTGTATTTCCTTGTGACTTTTAACAAGTTTCCAAGTACTCTTAATAAGGAACTGACCTTGGAAAACACAGCCTCCCTAAATAATAACGTTCACTGCTCAAACAAATGAGGTGATCTGCTCATTTCAAAAAAATAAGTAGTAATTATTACTTCCTTAAATGTCAACTCATACTTCTGAGTCTCAATATTATATTTAAAGAAAATCCTACAACACAATGAGGAAAAATATGTTCATAAACAATTACAAGAGCATAAGGCAAAGTGAAATTTCTGTCTCATACAGAGCTAATTATTTCGTGACTCAACCTACATAATACAATACATATGCTGTAGTTATTGGATAAGGTTAGGTGTGACACCTCACCTTTAAATATAGATAAAATAGATTTAGTTAAAAATCTGTGGGTTTAGAAAGGAGCTGTAAATGAATCCATAGGTTAAGAACATAAGTAATTATTAAATCAAGATTTTTCCTCCAATTTTCCCCATTTCTTTTTCACCAATCTGCTTGCTCCTATAAGTTACAGAGGAACACCATATACTGATACTATATTTTTCTGGGAAATCAAGGATAACATGTCTTCAGAAGTAAATTTCCTAGCTCACCCTGGGCATAAGCACTAACTTTTCTACACTAACCAAATGTATTAGTGTGCAGACTCTGTGAAAGCTGTCAAACTGAGCTGATGTCTGAGTTTTTACTTGATTGCTCAAACCATAAAAGAAATAACAAGAACATTACTTTTTGTCTCAGGAGAAATATCTTTTGGAATTTGTATTTTCAATTTTATTTTTTTTTCAATCAGGAGAAGAATGAACAATTTTGCAAATGATCACAAAATGAAATGAGAATAGAATGTTTGACATCACATCATGATGTGAATGAGAAAGGCACCAACAATCCACTAAGAGTGAATCCTGTACATCTGCAGAAAAAGAAACGCAAAGTATTTGGTCTTCTCCTTGAGTCAGAGGACAGCTCAACTGCTTAAAAGATAACAAAGAAAATAAATGTAGACATCAAGAAAAAGTTAAAACATAAAAGGGAAAGTGACCACTGAACTCTAACAGGATAAGGAATAGCAATGAGATTCCCATATATTCTAGAAGATGAAGGAATAAGGGAGTTACAGAATCACAGAAATACAGAATGTCAGAGGCTGGAAGGGACCTCAAAAGCTCATCCAGTCCAACCCCCTTGCCAGAGCAGGATTACCTAGACCAGATCACACAGGACACATCCAGGTGGGTTTTGAATATCTCCAGAGAGGAGACCTCACAATGCCCTGGGGCAGCCTGTTCCACATCTCAGTGAAAAAACATTTTCATGTTTCCATGGAAGTTCTTATGTCTCTTCCAACCGTTGCCCCTTGTCCTGTCCTGTCCTGATTGAGCATCACCGAGCAGAGTCTGGATCACAATACTCTTCAGCACACACTTTTATGTGTGTTCTTAAGCTCTTAGGTGTGCAAGAATAATCCTGACGAGTTCTCAAAGTAATACATCAGATGATGCAATGTTTTATTTCCTTTGTGAGGGTCGTGGTAGGAATAACATTTTATAATGGGTGAAATTATCTTGAACATTTTTCTTTCTATTTCAGTACCAACAAATAACCAAATACTTTGGTATTTAACAGAATGAAATCACACTTATATAATGTAAATGCACCTCTTTCAAGTAAGAGCAAAGAAACTTATTTCCATCACTTACATGAACTGTGAAATTATTAAATTAAAAATATACCTACTACATTACATGTCTCCAGTTTTGTTCATGTCTCATTCTCTTAGATGGTTGCCTTATCTTAAGTTGTTACAAATTTTCTCTAGGGCAGTGCCTTTAATTTTTTTAAAAGAAACTCCCAGAACTTCCTGTGACATCAAAATAAAACCAGAAATTAATACTGCACTGAACAGTCTTCTCCCCACCAGCACAAATGGAAAGCACTAATTATACAACCACTTCAGCACAGGCACCAACCACAAGGGCTGTATAAAATGAGAGCTTATCATTCATTGAGCTAACTCAGATGTAATTTATGCCATTGCAAACAAGATGTCTACAGATAGAGGAAAACCAGCAGAAAGTTCTGAAAGGCTTTCTTCAATGGACAAATACATTCAGCAATAAAGAGAACACAAACATTTGTCTCTATTTTACTATGCACTGTTGTAGAACATTACCATAGCTGAAATTAGATGCCCTTCTTTAGGCAAATTTTGTTACTATACCAAAAGTAAGACTATGGGGCTTTATATCATGTGAGCCTTTCTGTAAAGCTTATGGGATAATAAATATCTAGGCTTCTTTCCCTGATGTCAGAATTTCTATGCATTTCTGGGTATAACCTCATATTTCCTGCAAAATAGGTGGAATGATAGTGATGGAACTGTCATCTTCCTAGAGATTTCAACTCTTCAATTGTACTTTTTATAGTTTTAAATCCCTGTTTGAGGAATTCCTCATCTAAAGCAGATTTTATTTTGTTCTGTGAGATTCGTATGAAACATCTAAACAGACATTACCTCTTGATTTCTTGTAAAGCCATTGAGAAGTTGCAGTATTTTTCACTACCATGGATGGAGAAAGTACAACATTATGGTATAATGTAGCTATTAGGCAAATAAAGATTTCTGAGACTTTATTTACTTCTAAGGATTTCTCTTTGCAACTATATTTTTTTTTGTTTGCTTATTTTTCCCCACTCATCCTAGAAAAAACTATCTATGCCTATACTGCCGCTTCCTTATGTGATCTAAAGATGCTTTGGTGAAAGAAATCATTTCATAGCTGTGTATCGTTTCTTAGCTGGGACAAAGGACTGGTCCAGTGTGTTTTGCAACAAAACAAAATAGGAATAAGAGAATTAGTTAATGTATTACAGAAGAGATTTAAAGTCTTTTAGCAGCACAGAAGCAATGACTACAAATCTAGAAAGATGGAGAGTTGTTTGGCAAACAGTTCATTCGGAAAAGAGAACACAGTGCTAAGACTACAGGTAGTAACTTAAATTGTCCTCTTTAAAAACATAGTATCTCCAGTGTTCCCTTGCTTCTTATCATAGAACCATAGAGTGGTTCAGGTTGGAATGGTCCTCCAAATGTCATCTAGTCCAACCCTCTCTGCAGTCAGGAGAGACATCCTCAACTAGATCAGGTTGCCCAGAGTCCTGTTGAGCCTCACATTGCATATCTTCAGGGATAAGGCCCCAACCACCTGCCTGCACAACCTGTTCCAGTGTTCCACCATCCTCATGGTAAAGAACTTGCTCCTAACACCCAATCTAAATCTACTTTTCTCTAGTTTGAAACCAATGTCCCTCATCCTATTACTACAAGCTTTTGTAAACAATCTCTCTCCAGATAACTTTGTGGATGAATGGTTATACACACACACCCCACACACAAATATATAATTTAGGTCCCTGAGATAAATTTCAGCCTCTTCTTCTACCTTAGTTCATTTGTGGTTGGAGTATTGGATTGTTTGGGGGTTTTTTATGTGTAAAATTATAGTGCTCTGTGTAAACAGCAGGGAATTTTTCTTCAGAATTGCTAATGATAGTGGTGAAGAAGTGCCAGTATCCTTGATTTCAGTCACAGAGATGATGGAGAATGTTGTAAGCTGTGCTTATAAAAATCAGTATAATTCTGAAAGACTTCACTATAATTTTTGTTGTGACAAGTAGAAATCAGTCCACATCTATATAGGTTTTGTACATTAGTCATAAGAAAGACAGAAAGAGAGGGGAAGTCCAAAGAACTGTAGCAAGGATGTCAACTATGAATTCACAGCTGCAAGTTGGCAGAGAAGGGTGGAACTGAGAGAAGAGGTATTTTGATGACTGCAACATTTTCTACCTCAAGATGCTCTTGGATAAAAATGATTCTTCAGCCCTGTTGCCAAAATTGGCAGATGAGCAATGAAGCTCTGTGGTAACTCACATATGCTAATGAGGAGCAAATATAATTTGATGCTGCAGAAACATCAGCATCTATATTTGACACAAAGTCCAGAAATGATGTTGAGCAATTAGTTTAAAATTTAGCATGCGCTGGTGATAATCTGATCCGCTCAAATATTTTACTTTCCACACAGGATATGTTTCTAAACCATCTACAGTTCGTTAAGATTTTAAAGGAGTTAATTTACAAATAATACAGATTGAAACACACAGTCTGAAGTTGTGCCAGGGGAGGTCTAGGCTGGATGTTAGGAGGAAGTTTTTCATGGAGAACGTGATTTGCCATTGGAATGGGCTTCCCAGGGAGGTGGTGGAGTCACCTTCCCTGGAGGTGTTCAAGCAAAGACTGGATGAGGCACTTAGTGCCATGGTCTAGTTGATTGGATAGGGCTGGGAGATAGGTTGGACTGGATGATCTTGGAGATCTCTTCCAATCTGGCTGATTCTAAGATTCTATGATTCTATGAAACATACCAATAATGATCAAACTTCACTTTACCTCTTTTTAAACAGAATATAATGACTTGATACTAATAACTATATTTTAATTGTATAGTAATTTAATAAACTTACAGCAACAAACCAGCAATATTTTAATTGCATTCTAATTCCCTAAGCTAATAACAATATAATAGCAATGTTTTTATTACATTCTAACTCTATGCAGAAAAAAACTGTTGCGAAGTTAACTTTATCCACTCACTCCTAGGTACAATTTATTTCTGAAGTGGTTATTGCAAGGCAAGTTGCAATTTCTCACTTTAATTTGCCTGAGGTCCCAACTTCTCTAAAATGTGAGCAATCATCTGACATATACTGTGGATTAAATCCACTATAGAATGCATGAGCATTTTAGGACAACATCCCAAAATTCAGGCTTTTTCCTGACGACATTTGGCCTGCAATATCTCCACCTAAACCACTCAAATTTTAATGTTAATATACTTCCATTATTGCAGTAAATGTTGCTGCTGGGACTTAATATTTTATTTATATATTTATATAAATGTACATATATACATATCTATTCACACACACATATATATACACACAGATATATAAATATATGTTACACAAATTTGAACATAAAATATTTCACCTCAACTTGAGGAGAAACTTCTTTAGAGTAAGGATGACAGAGCACTGGAACAGGCTGCCCAGAAGGATTGTGGAGTCTCCTTCTCTGAAGACTTTCAAACCTGCCTGGATGCATTCCTGTGCAAACTACCCTAGGGCATCCTGCTTTGGCAAAGGGGGTTGGAGTCGGTGATCTCTGGAGGTCCTTTCCAACCTCTAATATTCTGTGATCCTGTGATTCTATCATACTCAGTGCTCACTAAATCCTGGATAATGTCAGTGTTCATAGTAAGATCCTTCTATTTCTAAGAGTCAGCACTACTATAGGCCACATACATTTCCTTAATATAGGCTGGCATCAACTGCATACAAAAGCTCTTCTATTCTGTCTCTAGCAAGTCCATTGTCATTTCAGCTCAAGAGTAAGTCATGTATAACCCATGTTACTAGCAGTTTACAGAAGAATGCCATTTCCTTGAATTTCCTTGTGTATTTTTCACATTGCTTCATTACTTTTTCTAGCTGGAAAGCACAGACTAGTTCATGCTGTCCCTCAGCACAGGCTATTCAATTATTACCACTTGCATGTGTTAAAGTCAGCATTTTCTGACAGCCTATCTTTTTGATATGAAGGCTGCAAGAGATGAAGAACCTTTTATCAACTGGCCATTTGTCAGCCTTCAAACCTCTTCTTCATCCTAGTATCAATTCCAGAGGACAAAGGGGAAGGAGCAGTTTTCTCCCTAATTTTGTGTTCTTTGAGTTCTACATTTGTGTTGCCTGAAGTGAGGTACAAATAAAACTCTGGGAAGAAAAGAGTAGTGAACCTATGTGGTCATGAAGATATTCCCACAGCCCATAAGTAAGAGCAAAAGTAATTGAGCATTTAGGAGGAAGTTCTTCTCAGAAAGAGTGATTTCCCATTGGAATGGGCTGCCCAGGGAGGTGGTGGAGGCACCATCCCTGGAGGTCTCCAAGAAAAGACTCGATGGGGCACTTAGTGCCACGGTCTAGTTGACTGGCTAGGGCTGGGTGATAGGTTGGCCTGGATGATCTTGGAGGTCTCTTCCAATCTGGTTGATTCTATGATTCTATGATTCTATACTAGTGATGGGGAAAGATGTCAGTCAGTTATATGTGTCAGTCCACATGTAATTTTTTACAGAATATATCTATGCTTGCCTGGATAGTTCATATTCTAGGTTTTAGAAGTTTAAATTTAGTAACCTCTTCCACTCTATGTGTGAAAGACATGACTGAGCAATTTTTGTCAACAACATTATGAATAATTGTTAAAATTACAGCCTTTTATTAGAATTTTAATCCACAATGTGCAGTAGAAGTGATTAAAGGGAGATATTATGAAGTTAGTATTATAATTTCTTCATACGGCAAGAGATGTCTATTTTTAAAGGGTGCTGCAGAGCACTTGATTGCATGATCAACATGCAATTATTATACCATCTCTTGGAACCAAGTAAACCATTAAGGCAACAAAGCTGGTGAGAGGCCTGGAGCACAAATCTTATGAGGAGAGGCTGAGGGAGCTGGGCCTGTTTAGCCTGGAGAAGAGGAGGCTCAGGGGTGATCTTATTACTGTCTACAACTACCTGAAGGGGCATTTTAGCCAGGTGGGGGGTGGCCTCTTCTCCCAGGCAACCAGCAATAGAACAAAGGGACACAGTCTCAAGTTGTGCCGGGGTAGGTCTAGGCTGGATATTAGGAAGAAGTTCTTCACAGAGAGAGTGATTGGCATTGGAATGGGCTGGCCAGGGAGGTGGTGGAGGCACCGTCCCTGGGGGTCTTCAAGAAAAGACTGGCTGAGGCACTTAGTGCCATGGTCTAGTTGACTGGATAGGGCTGGGTGCTAGGTTGGACTGGATGATCTTGGAGGTCTCTTCCAACCTGGTTGATTCTATGATTCTATGATAGTCTTATATGCATCAGAGAAAGTATGCAATTGTGATTAGAGAATAAGTGGGGAAAAGAAATTAAAGTAGCTCCAAATATTGATCATGCAAGAAAAAGCCAAACAAGGCTCCCAGTTCCTTGCTAACATGATGGTAAGAATAGCAGGCACCATTTTTGTGTTGGATGTAAAAAGATGTGGGGATGGGGATTATTCCAGATACTGGCACACACGCATACAGTTGGACAAAGATCCAGCTATCTTGTAAACAGCCAGAAGGGAACTAACAGAGAGTAGAGAAATTAATTTATCAGTTATAATAATTATGTTATTCTATTTCTAGGAGATTCTTGACCACTGGCATTTTACTTTCTTGATCAGCTCATGTTTTCTGATCCTTCTTTTCCACTTTTCCTCTTTTTGTAACCTCTTAATGGCTCAAGTTGGTAGAATGTCACTGCCAAATAATTAAGGGAGGCTTACTTTATGGATAGATATATATTTTAGTTATAGATGTAGCTCATGAATAAGTAAAGATAAAAGTTTTATATTTTTTCTTCTATTTTGAAAAAAAAATCTTCTCCAAGTACTGGCAAAGACTTTTGAACCCTTTTACGACCTCATAAAAGACATACCAGTGTCACCTGTCTGAGACCGAGTCTAGCAGAAGATTCAACAGGTATTCCAGTCTCAGTAAGTGTACAGGGTTAACCCTCCAGGAAGAGTGACCTTGAACCTGACCTTAGGTGGTCTTGATCCCTCCCCAGAGGTGAGCCTGAACACCACCAGGTGATTCATGGTCAGCCCAATCCCCTTCCCTGTCTAAACATCCATAAAAGCAGGGGGACTTCCTGTCCTCTCTCTGTGCACTCCCTGCCTCCCTGCTTACCAGCATCACCATCCTGTTCCTCTTTGTTTTACCACGTTGCCATCACTCATGAGGAAGATAAACCCATTACCATCAAAAATCAGGTTCAATTTACACATTTTGTATCTTGTTTTCCCTTCCCTACACCTTTGTAACTTCCCTACCTCAGATACCTTTTTAATTTATTGTTAAACTTTTAACTTCCAAACCAGAGTGAGATTATTTATTTGGGTGTGCTTTACCTTTCCTCTCTCTACATCTAATTCCTTTCTTTTGGGAAAGAAAGGGGAAGAGGGAAGGGCATTCTATAAATTGTTATTGGTTCTATCAAAGCGTGTCCAGAGAAGGGCAACGAGGCTGGGGAGAGGCCTTGAGCACAGCCCTATGAGGAGAGGCTGAGGGAGCTGGGATTGTTTAGCCTGGAGAAGAGGAGGCTCAGGGGTGACCTTATTGCTGTCTACAATTACCTGAGGGAAGGCTGTGGCCAGGAGGAGGTTGCTCTCTTCTCTCAGGTGGCCAGCACCAGAACGAGAGGACACAGCCTCAGGCTGCGCCAGGGGAGATTTAGGCTGGAGGTGAGGAGAAAGTTCTTCACTGAGAGAGTCATTGGACACTGGAATGGGCTGCCTGGGGAGGTGGTGGAGTCACCGTCCCTGGGGCTGTTCAAGGCAAGATTGGACGTGGCACTTGGTGCCATGGTCTAGCCTTGAGCTCTGTGGTAAAGGGTTGGACTTGCTGATCTGTGAGGTCTCTTCCAATCCTAATAATACTGTGATACTGTGAAATATATATTTGAGTCTCTGAGAATTTAAATTAGAACCAAGACAGTAAGCAAAGGTAGGGAACACATTTTACTCAAATAGGAGTTATCATCATCATAGATATCATCATAGAATCAACCAGGTTGGAAGAGACCTCCAAGATCATCCAGTCCACCCTATCTCCCAGACCTATCCAACCATCTAGACCATGTCACTAAGTGCCTCATCCAGTCTTTTCTTGAACACCTCCAGGGACGGTGACTCCACCACCTCCCTGGGCAGCCCATTCCAATTGACTCTGTGCATCCTATGTCTTTTTTTTCCTAGATACCTTCTTTTTTCTTTTTCTTTCTCTATTTTTTTTTCACTAATAAATGCATTGTAAGCATTCAATGAGAAGTAAAAGGCTGATTGGTGAGGTAAAACATTGCTTCTTTTTTTTTTTTTTTTTTTTTAGCTTGTTAGGGTACAATATGCCAGGAACAACATCCTCAGAGGACATGAACCCTATTGTAACATGATTCATTGCAACAAACTTATTCAAACACCACATTTTTCTTAGACTAACATCAGAATAAATCTAAACACACAGAGTTTAATCCAAAGTTTTCTGACAAATGTGATTTTTCAAATGCTTGCTTGTAAACTCTAAGCAAGCTTCACAGACCTATAACAAAGAGCTCTGCCGTGATTTATGATGTTACTTGGTTTATAGTGTTCTGATTACAGAACCTGCACATCAAAAACTGACCTAGTATTTCATCTTCTTAGCTCTTCTTTTCTTCTGCAGACATTTATCACATCCTAATCAAAAAGGCTGGCAAAGTTGTCTATTCTAAAAGAGCTTGAGGTCAACTATCTTAATCTGTAACCAGGAAAAAAAAAAGGATTTTCTGTTACTAAAATTCAGATGGGTTTCACACAGATATTTTTCCATTTACTTTGTTGTTTGGTTGTTGGTTGTTTAGCTTTTTTTTAAGCACAGAATAAATGTATTATCAAGTGAAATGTGCTGTGGGATAAAAGCTACCTTTCATTTTCAAAATGAAAATTCTCATTTTTATAGAATCAACCAGGTTGGAAGAGACCTCCAAAATCATCCAGCCCAACCTAGCCCCCAGCCCTATCCAATCAACTAGACCATGGCACTAAATGCCTCAGCCAGTCTTTTCTTGAACACCTCCAGGGATGGTGCCTCCACCACCTCCCTGGGCAGCCCATTCCAATGCCAATCACTCTCTCTGCCAACAACTTCCTCCTAACATCCAGCCTATACTTCCCCGGGCACAACTTGAGACTGTGTCCCCTTGTTCTGTTGCTGGTTGCCTTGGAGAACAGACCAGCCCCCACCTGGCTACAACCTCTCTGCAGGCTTTCAAAACTCACTTGCATGCATTGCTATGCAAACTACCCTAGGGCACCCTGCTTTGTCAAGGGGGTTGGATTCGATAATCTCTGGAGGTCCCTTCCAATCTCTAATATTAAGTGATTCTGTGATACATGTTTTTTTTGTTTGTTTGTTTGTTTTTTTTTTTTGCTTGTTTTCTCTCTTCTCTCTCTTTTTTAGATTTCTTTTCCCTCTGCAGATGCATTTTACATATGACACAACCACCAGCATTTTCATCAAGAGCTACTTTCTGAGAAGTACTTCAGAAGAATTTTGGTCATATGAAAGAGTGCAGTCACCATTCAAAACTTATTTCATTATATTTTAAAGGACCAATTGAGAGCAGTCATTTCCCTGCTCCTGAGAACTCTGCTGTGAACAGAGGTTTCCAGCTTATTTTCAGCACATGAACTCCCACCATATTTTAAAATCATTATGTTTTTAAGTTAGCACCAAAAGCCTTATATCTTCACTGTTAGTCTTCCAAAATCTCCTCTGAGATCCTATTTAAAATCCAACCAAACCCTGAGAGACCACCTTAGAATTCCAAGTTTCTTAGCAGCTTGTTTCTTCTTGGTACAGCTTTGCACCAATTTTTAGTCTCAGCTTGTTCCTTGGACAACCTACTGTTTGAGAAGACTAGCATATATATTGTATATTAAAACCAGCAAGGATTTAACAGTCATAAAAGGCCTGCATGCAATTGTATTTACTTTTAAAGTCTCCATTCTGTGCTTTTATGAATTACAGAACAATGAAATCAGAACATACAAACTGACTAACCACCTCAAACAGCCTATTCCCCCGCTACGCTTCAGATTAAGTGATTTCTTGTGGAGACTAACTGAATTTCTTCAGCTCTCCTTAATACCTCATTCCAACTCACCACGGGAAAATAAAGAACAATGTTATATTCTTACCCCAAAATCAGCATATCTAAATCACAGAATTACAGAATCAAACAATCACAGAATGTCAGGGGTGGGAAGGGACCACAAAAGATCATCCAGTCCAATCCCCATGCAGAGCAGGATCACCTGGACCAGATCACACAGGAACGTGTCCAGGAGGGTTCTGAATATTTCCAGAGAGGGAGATTCCACAACTCCCCATGGCAGCCTGTTCCAGTGTTCTGTCACCCTCACAGGTTGAAAAATCCTCCTCATGTTTACATGAAACTTCCTATGCCTCAGCTCCCACTCATTGCCTCCTGTCCTGTCATTGGGCATCACCAAGCAGAGTCTGGCTCCATCTTCTTGGCACTCACCCTGCACATATTTAGCATATGAATGAGGTCATCCTTCAGTCTCCAAGCTAAACAGCTCCAGCTCCCCATTGAAGGGAATTTCAGCATTTGACTTTCAATATCATGATTTCTTCTCCATCTGACATTTTGTCTTCTTCCTCTATTGGCCAGATTTATTAAAAGTGGTTTTGCTTTCTTGTGTCTTAACTTCTTCTTTAGTGTATCTTTGGATGAATTCTTTTCTACTCTGAATTGGCTTTGTAATTATTTAGAGTCACAAGAGATGTAGGATGGTTATGAAGTCTCAGGGTTATGTGTAGGCCTGGTGTGGTAGTTTGAGCCTAGCTGGGATATTTTGGTGAGAAGAATTAGATTAGAGGCTGTGAAAAGGAAGCATTGGAGATGTCTACTGCACTCATAGGCTTGCTGAGATGTATAAAAATGAGAACACAAATATAGATAACAGAATTGCTCTTGGGCTCTGGCTGCCTGCTCTTCTCTCTCTCTAACCTGCTGTCTGTGTGACTAAACTGTCTGCTTCTTAACCCCCCTGGCTAATAACTCCAAACTCACCTTGAATGTAAGGCAAAGTCTGGGATAAGGTAGAGGGGTGGAAAGGAGGTGGAAGGGTGGTTGGGAGCCCCTCCTGGGGACTCTGGTTTCTGGGAGGGCTGTTGTGTTTCTGTATTATTTTCTAACTTGTATATTTCTGTATATCATAGAATCATAGAATCAGTCAGGGTTGGAAGGGACCACAAGCATCATCTAGTTCCAACCCCCCTGCCACGGGCAGGGACACCCTATCCTAGATATATAGATGTATATATTGCAAATATATGCTTGTATATTATGCTAAGCTGTAAGTATAGCTTCATTCACTGTTCCTGGAGGTGTTCAAGCAAAGCCTGGCTGAGGCACTTAGTGCCATGGTCTAGTTGATTGGATAGGGCTGGGTGCTGGTTGGACTGGATGATCTTGGAGGTCTCTTCCAAACTGGTTGATTCTATGATTCTATGATTCTTTAATTTCCAGCCACTGAGTCTAGTCTGGGTGATTTTCTTAAGGGGGGGGGGGGGGGGGAGGTAACACCCAAACCATCAGACCTGAACCTAACACTGCAGAAATAGAGCAGTTTAGCATTCTATAGTGAACAACCTGCATGAAAACTCTTCAAAAGAATTTATGAAGAAAAGCTGTAGCAGACCACCTACCCCTTTCAAAAATCACTGAGAAATAAAACTCTGTATAAAATCTCACCAAAAACATTTCCAAAACTGAATAAAAACAATAACCATATTTTAAGATAAATAAAAGATAAATAAGATATTTTAAGATTGTAAGATAAGTAAAAAGAAAAAAAACCCAAACACTGTCAACAGAAAAATGCTGAATCAAGATATAATGAACCATTTTCAATTGAAATTTAGCCTTTTATAATGCTCATAATCAAAACTGTTATTCATTTCTTTGGAACACCTAAAAACATTACAGAGTAAAAGCCCTCTGAATTGTGTTTTCATTGGGCTTTTCTAATGTGGCAGTAAATACTGGAGGTAAGTGGTCAGGGATGATAAAACTCTATGGTTTAATACAATGTTTGTAGAACCAGGAGGGTGACAGCACCAAAAAGGCCCTGCTGACCTATGAGAGGATGGCTTTGGGCAATCAGTGTCCTCAGCAGACAGTGAGATGGAATAAAGGAGATTGCCCAAGCTCAGACCTCACCCTCCTTTTATGTTTCAATCACTTTGTTTAAAATAAGCTCTCAGTGATTCCTGCCCTGTGTTTACTGGAGTGCATGGAAGCACCACAGCCTGGACTGCAGCAGACTGCTACAGCAGCTCAGTGCCAGCAGTAACATCTCAGGAATAAGTCTGTCACCTCATCACCTTTGGACTCCCATTGACCCTGCCACAGTCACCATCCTCAGCACCATTCTATAACCACTGACTGAATCACCCTCTCACCTGCCTTAATTAGCAAAGACTGATCAGCATTCAAATGTAGAAATGACATTATTATTATTAATACAAATAATTTGGCTCATTTGAATTGGATCAAACTAAACAGAGAACTGGATTCACCAGTAATTAAATTAGGCAAAAACTAAAATATAGTAGGAATTCACACTTGATAATCAGCTCTTTGGAATGAGGGGGGAAAAAGCAATTGGACAGCTGCTTTGTTTTCAGTAATTCTTACTAAATTCTTACTTCTTACTAAAACTGAAATGAATATATGAATAGATTTCATGAGAGAAAACTCATTCTGTTGATAAAACACTATATGTATATATACATAGGTATGTATGTGCATATATATACATATATATGCACACATGCATACATAGATACACACACATATATATATACACACACACGTATATACACATACATATATACACACATATATGTGTGTATGTGTGCATATCACAGGATCACAGGATATTAGGGGTTGGAAGGGACCCAAGGAGATCATTGAGTCCAACCTCTCTGCTAGAGCAGGACAATACTATCTAACACAGGTCACAGAGGAACACATCCAGACAGACCTTGAAAATCTCCAGAGGAGACTCCACGACCTCTCTGGGAAGCCTGTTCCAGTGCTCTGTGACTGTTACAGTAAAGAAATTCCCCCTTCTGTTGAGGCAGAACCTCTTTTGCTGCAATTTATACCCATTGCTCCTTGTCCTATCCCAGGGAGCAAGTGAGCAGAGCCTGTTCCCCCACTCCTGGCCAGCCCTCACATATTTATAAACATTTATCAAATCCTCTCTAAGCCTTCTTTTCTCCAGACTAAAAAGTCCCAAGTCCCTCAGCCTCTCCTCATAAGCCATGCCCTCCAATCCCCTAATCATCCTTGTAGCCCTCAGATGGACTCTCCCTGTCCCTCTTAAACTGAGGACCTCAAAACTGAACACAGTATTCAAGATGACGTCTCACCAGGGCAGAGTAGAGGGGGAGGAGAACCTCCCTTGATCTGCTGGACACACTTCCTAATACACCCCAGGATCTCATTGGCCTTCTTGGCCACAAGGGCACATTGCTGTGCCATGGTTAATTTGTTCTCCACCAGGACCCCCAGGTCCCTCTCCACAGGACTGCTTTCCAGCAGATCACCTCCCAGCCTGGACTGGTGCAGTTTATTATTCCTGCCCAGATGCAGGACTCTGCACTTGTCCTTGTTGAACTTCATCTGGTTCCTCTGTGCCCAGCTCTCAGTCTGCCCAGGTCTCAGTGGATGGCAGCACAGCCTTCAGTTGTATCAGCCAAGCCTCCCAGCTTGGTGTCATCAGCAAACTTGCTGAGCAGACACTGTCTATCTGTGCCCTCAACAATGTCATTGATGAAGATGTTGAACAGGACTGGCCCCAGCACTGATCCCTGGGGGACCCCACTGGTCACAGCTCTCCAGCTCGACCTGGCACCATTGATAACCACCCTCTGAACTCTATCTTGCAACCAGTTTCTAACCCACCTTACTCTCTGCTCTTCCATCCCACACTCCCTCACTAGCTCACTAAAATGTCATGGGAGATGGTGTCAAAGGCCTTGCTAAGGTTAAGGTAGACTACATCCACTGGTTTCCCTGAATCTACCCACATATACACATATATGTACATGTGTATATATATATGTGTGTGTGTAGGTCTCTTCAACCTGGTTGATTTTATGATTCTGTGATATATAAAACATAGGTTTTCCCATCAGTTCAGCAAACTCCTAAGCCTGGAATTAAATTTCCCCTTGATTGGTAAAGTGTATAAAAGTGCATTCAACTGTTTAAGGCACGTAGAAGAGCTATTTCCTTGGTTGCTGGTTCATTTGAAGCTCACAGAAATAGCAATTAGAGTACTGGTAAATCTCACAGTTCCCACTCATTTAGTACCAGTTAAAGTATGCCCAAGATGCATGAAATGGGAACGATCAGCAATGATGTACACGGAAGTGTGTGTATGGTGTCCTGAGAAAACCTTAGTCTATGCCGATCCAAAACCAAACTCACCTACAATACCAAACTAATAGTAAAGTGAAATGTCATTCTTGTGTTTCACAAAAACAGGGTGGAGGATGGTGTGGGTGTCCCTTTATCTTTTGCCAGGTGACCCCTACCACTGAGATGGAAGAACTAAAAATGTAATCCTGAAAAAAAAATCCTTTCTTCTAATTTGGATAATGTAGATTATCTGTATTCTGCTTTTTTGCAACCTAGAGTGCCAGAAGGGCTCATCCTCAGCCTATTGTGCTTATGTCTCTTAGCCTTGTTTTACTTCAACTTGGCCACACAACCATGCTGACATACTGCTGCTTCTTGTGCATCCCACGCTCTCTCTGAATACTTCCTTCACCTTTTCTTGCTCTGGAAGTTTGCCCAATAACTTAGGAAATGTTGTGCCTGACCTTTTCTAAAGGGCAAGGCAATAGCTTTGTTTTTACCACAGATATGAGGATGATCAGAGGGCTGGAGCACCTCTCCTGTGAGGAGATACTGAGGGAGTTGGAGCTGTTCAGTTTGGAGAGGAGAATGCTCCGAGGTGACCTTATTGTGGCCTTTCAGTATCTTAAGGGGGCTTACAAGAAAGCTGGAGAGGGACTTTTTAGGATGTCAGGTAGTGATAGGACTGGGGGGAATGGAAGAAAGATAGAAATGGGGAGATTCAGAGTGGATGTTAGGAAGTTCTTCAGCATGAGCATGGTGAGAGCCTGGAATGGGTTGCCCAGGGAGGTGGTGGAAGCCCCATCCCTGGAGGTGTTTAAGGCCAGGCTGAATGAGGCTCTAGACAGCCTGATCTTGTGTGAGGTGTCCCTGCCCATGGCAGGTGGGTTGGAAGTAGATGATCCTTGTAGTCCCTTCCAACACTGTCTGATTCTATGATTCTATGTTCTCAGATCTCAGGCATCATGTCCACTTCTGTTTCAACACATTAGAAATAAATCTCTTACAAACTTTATCAACATTGCTCACTCAGCCAACAATCAAACTGTTAAGGTGCTGAGTCAAAGTCATACTTTTTTTCTCCTCAAACAGGATACATTTTGCACAAATGACATTCTTCACCAACACAAGAACCTCTTCCGCTTTCTCAGCTGAATTCTATCCTGAATTTAATCCTAGAATGTGTGCTATTTTTACCACTTTTAAGTGTTTGTAATGCATCTACAAGAATTCTGGGCCCCTCAAGTCAAGAGAGATGTTGAGGTGCTGGAACATGTCCAGAGAAGGGCGTCAAAGCTGGTGAGGGCCTGGAACACAAACCCTATGAGGAGAGGCTGAGGGAGCTGGGGGTGTGCAGCCTAGAGAAGAGGAGGCTCAGGGGTGGCCTCATTGCTGTCTACAACTACCTGAAGGGACATTGTAGCCAGGTGGGGGGTGGCTTCTTCTCCAAGGCAACCAGCATTTGAACAAGGGGACACAGTCTCAAGTTGTTCTGGGGAAAGTCTAGGCTGGATGTTAGGAGGAAGTTCTTCCCAGAGGGAGTGATTGGCATTGGAATGGGCTGCCCAGGAAGGTGGTGGAGTCACCATCCCTGGAGGTGTTCAAGAAAAGCCTGGATGAGGCACTTAGTGCCATGGTCTAGTTGACTGGCTAGGGATGGGTGCTAGGTTGGACTGGATGATCTTGGAGGTCTCTTCCAACCTGGTTGATTCCATGATTCTATGAAAATATATCAACTAGGAAATACAGATTTTGAAGGAATTGAAGTACTATCAGTTCAGCTCAGCAATTCAGGTTTCACTTCTGCTTTATAACCTACCAGGTCACCTATCAGTCAGAAACTACAGGGCTCTGCAAATCATGCTGAGCACATTCTATTAACTAAGGAAGTGAGGCAAATGACGTGTCTGGTTCAAGTAAATTGTAACCAAAGCAGAACTGAATGAAACAGTGAATTAGACTAATGTGGGCTGCAAGACACAGCTGCAGGATGAGCAGGTAATGACTGAAATGAGGGAATTCCAATCAAAAAGGATATTGCCTCACACAGTATCTTAATGTGATAATTTTTATACATTCCAGTGTATACTACAAGTATCTTCACACTGAGACCTCATATGACTTTCAGAAGAGATTAGGAGACAGTGATTTATAAGCTGATTATACCTTAAAATATGTCCCTTTTTTGAGACTTTAAGTTCAATCTTTTTATATGAACATGGACATTTTTACGTCCGTGTTCATATACAATGATAGAACTTTAAGCCTCAAAAAACCTTTCTCATCTGGCATTTGGAAGAAAAACAGCCAGCTAAATGTGGTCTCAAATAAGAGGTTTTATTTGCTAAAAGAAATCAAATAGTTTAAAAGATGTGTTAGGCTTCATTTGCATGGATAAAAGAGCTACAGTACGATTACCAGCAGAATCTCTTTACAAGTGGACAGATCTCTGAGTACATCTGAACACTGGTTTGGTCAGAACTGAAAGACAAAACCAGGGGAAAAAAATATGACTACCTTTGGATTGTCTAGATCCCTTGGGCAGCTACAGTCTATTTGTTCAGCAAGACAGAGCAACTACAAAACTGCTGCAAATCGTTTTACCTAGCAATTGTCCCACAGGAGCTGGTACACTGCCCTCATCTACCAGAGCACATATGACATTAGCTGTAATGTCTTCATTTTAGCCTAGTTTTCTGTGAAATCTAAGGAATCATTATTTTCTCTATTTTGGAAAATTTCTGGCTCCATATGCCACCAAGGTTTGATATCATTTTGGTTTATTTAACATAACCTCTCTTTTAAACTTTGATTCCATTTCTGCTTGTGAAAATGGGAATAGGGCAAAGGAGAAAACTAATTCTTCTGTGTTGTACTGAGCGATATCACTTGAACTGCTTAACCTTTTCTCAAATGCTTAAAGCACTCAAAAAATAAATAGCTGCTGTCATTGTTCCACCATTCTTTAGACAGCACATCGTACACAAACCCAGATTTTATATGAGAGTACATCAGATTAAATAGGAGAGATATGAGAGTACACCAGATGAAATGTGAGAGATATGAGAGTACACCAGATGAAATGTGAGAGATATGAAAGTACACCAGATGAAATAGGAGAGATATGAGAGTGCACCAGATTGAACGACTCTGAAGTCTGTTGCAGATATTGTAGAATTCCAGTAATGAGAATTATCAGGTGAAATCCCAGAATTTTATTTCAGTTTATCATTTCTCTTGTCCAGTTGATATAATTCTAAAGCGAACGTAGTGCGTTGACTACAAGCTAGAAATTGATTTGTATGTTATTGTCTGCTATTAAAAGGGAAAGTATTAATGAGTGTCTTACTTTTATTTATCAGACATTTAACCCTAAATCCCAAGATTACAGCTGTCTTAAGAAATCTAAATATGACCTACCACCCAGCCAAGAACTCAGGAAACACAAGAAGAAAAACTGGGACTAGTCATAGAATCAAATCAAACCAGATTTTACCAGTATCACACCTATGAATCTTTCCAGGCAGTGACAAGCTCAGTAATTAGACATCTGACCTTTCCCATTCTTCACATTACTGAGTGTTAAATTCCTACATTACACATGACTGTTATTTTTAATGATAAAGTCATTCAGCTGTACAACATATTAACATGGTACCCAGGAATCAAAATGTTCTTTCTTTCATACACTCTATTTTTGGTACTTGATGAATTTGCATATGACAATATTCCTCTCTTTTACATTAAATATCTCCAGATTGTGCCTTAAATTTGCAACCATTCACAATAGATTTCTCATGTGCATTATCTCAGGGCTGCAAGTTGCTGCTTCAGAGAGTAATCCTCTGTAGATACTCAAAATCTTCCTGAACACATTTCTGTGTGACCTGCTCTAGGTGATCCTGCTCTGGCAGAGGGGTTGGTCTAGGGGATCTTTCAAGGTCTCTTCCAACCCTTAACATTCTGTGATTCTGTCCTTTGAGATTAATAGAAAATGTTATAAAATAAGCAGTTGATTTCAGTCTAAACTCCCCATGACTAGCTTAGCTTGGCAGCACATCAAGTTTGCTTCTTCAGACTGTTGTGGTAGGCCTGATAGGCCCACAATAGGCTTATACATGTCTTGCCTTGCTCAAGCATGTTTTTCTGCTCCACCAGAGAGGCAAGTGCAGGAAACAGACACAAAAGAATCTGGAGCCACTGAGTCTGGCCTGCCCAGGGTCCTGTGGTAAACAAGGTATATACTAAGCTTGTGCTTGACTAGTGCAAAGCCTGTGCTTTTCCCAAATTAGGGAAAAGTGAGCCTATGGCTTTGCCAAATGTGGTATGGTTTGGCTGTTGCAGTTGCCTACTGCCTTATTGTTTGCTGGTAAACTCCACTGCTGCCAGTTACCAGGAGCAGACTCTGGATCCCTGCATGTAATTGGCCTGTGTGGTCAGTGTGACATCGTGCTGAGACTGCACCACATCTGCCTCTACACCTGAAAACTCCTGCTTAGCACTCCTGGACATAACAGATTGTCCAGAAGAAGCCAAGAGAACAACATCAGAGATTGTCTGCGTCTTTCCCCAGAAGCCAGGAAGAGTTAAGTCTCAATGTCCAACAAGACAGAATTCCCTGAAAGCATTTGGGCACTGTCTGGGCTGTGGCTAAGCCCTGCAAGTCAAGTAAT
Organism: Pogoniulus pusillus; assembly: GCF_015220805.1. Taxonomy (NCBI): domain Eukaryota; kingdom Metazoa; phylum Chordata; class Aves; order Piciformes; family Lybiidae; genus Pogoniulus; species Pogoniulus pusillus. The sequence goes on from NC_087275.1 coordinate 28,447,914, forward strand.
AATAATTTGTGAGTAAATGCTTAAATGCCTCTTTATAATTCTCCATTGCCTTCTGCCATAGAGCAGAAAGAGCTTGAGTCTGTCTACTGGGCAAAAAGCATATTGACCGCAAGAGGCATTTGACCGTGGGAATCTTCTCTTCCAGCCCAGTTAAAGTTTATGTATATTGTTGGTTATGACCAGATCTAGATATTATCCATAGAATGTTTCCATGACCACGTAAGAACCAAAATATTATTAAAATTAGTGCTCAGGGGTGGCCAGAGTTCTGAATCCCAAAATTAATAAACAATATTAATGTTGGAAAAATATCATCTCGCAGCAATTAATTTCCCCTCCCCAACAAAGACACTTTCTTTTTAGCTGAAAAAGTGTTCTGCATAAATAGGTAATTCTTATTATCAGAAATAATCTTACTCAGAAAGTGGAAACTACAATAACAAATGTTGTCTGTGCCGTCACGTAAGTATGAAGGATTGCTCCTCGTGTGAAAATGCAATTGTGGTATGTTTCCTTCCAATTGGGCTGGAAATAGGACTTCCAATTTACACACTGAAGGTAAATTTTCAGCAGTAAAAGATCAAATGGGAGCATATACTGCAAATGAACCAGGAAATTAAAAATGAGCAGGAGGCTATAAACTCTTTTGAAGTCTATTTTGTCTTTACAGCTCAACTCCTTATCCTCTCTGATTTTCCCCAGATACTTTGAAGATGTAGCTGAAGCACTAAGGACAGCTTATGCTTCATGCAGGGAACAGTATGTGTAGGACATACTGTTTGAGCTTTATTTCATTTATGAGGGCTTTTCTTACTGTGTACAATGCTACCTTAAGTTTTTCTGCATGGATGATTACTCATGTTGCCTCTGTGGACTGAGACAGCTATTAAAGGCAGCAGGAAGCTTAATGAGATTGATCCACACAAAAAAGTGAGTAATGTTTTCCAACATATATATTGACTTTAAAAGTTCATTATTCTTAGAGACTTAACACCTTTGGGAATATGCAACTCTTCTGTCTTGACCACGTCTATGATTCTGAATGGTAAATGAGTATGGTCTTTGAAAAGGAAAATGTAAATGAATGGAGTTGTATTTGATGAATGTTTTTATGTTACTGAGGGAGCTGAGGTTGTTTAGCCTGGAGAAGAGGAGGCTCAGGGGTGATCTCATTGCTGTCTACAACTACCTGAAGGGACATTGTAGCCAGGTGGGGGGTGGCCTCTTCTCCCAGGCAACCAGCAATAGAACAAAGGGACACAGTCTCAAGTTCTGCCGGGGTAGGTCTAGGCTGGATGTGAGGAGGAAGTTCTTGCCAGAGAGGGAGTGATTGGCATTGGAATGGGCTGCCCAGGGAAGTGGTGGAGGCACCGTCCCTGAAGGTCTCCAAGAAAAGACTGGATGAGGCACTCGGTGCCATGGTCTAGTTGACTGGCTAGGGCTGGGTGATGGGTTGGACTGGATGATCTTGGAGGTCTCTTTCAACCTGGTTGATTCTATGATTCTATGATTCTACTTTGAGATTCTGCATGAATTCATCCACACATATAGATATACACCTTTGCAGGCCTCATTTTCATAGCTACCTATCAAGATCTACCAGAAGTAGCATTGAAAAATGAACATTAAACTTCTGCCTGGACATTCTCAAGCAGAATTAAAAAGGGTTGCATTTGGTTTAATTTAATTTATTCAGGATGTGAATCCACTAATCTTATTTAATTATGCTTCTCTGAATTCACAACTTTAGTCAATTTGGGTTAACTTTCCTGATTGCCTTTATGTAGACAATTCCTTACGCAATTTCAAACCTAAAGCAGGATTATTTTATAACCAGTTTACATATTCTCACTGCAAATCCAAAGTCAAGATAAATTTCATGGGTTTCTGGATGGATTTCATGGGTTTGTGCAGCTAGAAAGGCCAAGATGCAATCTAAATTCACAGGAGGAACAGCATTTCTCTTGAGCCCACCAGAAAAAGCTGTTCAAAGAAACTGCATTGAGGTAAATGCTTCTAGCTGGAAGATAGCTGTGATGGACACTTTATGTAGGTCACTAAGTAGCCCATAACAGTTTTCACAAGATTAAAAGTGTTATTCCTGAGACACCCTAAGCAATTATCTTCTGTTTTCCTAGCTCCCCTTGCAAGCTCAACTGGTTGCAGTACTCTGCCTGGCGTGTCAGGATCAAAATGCTCCAGAGTATCTGCCACTTTGCATCTGAGTGACCTGCATAATCAGCTGAAATATGGTTAGCAGCCTCAGAATTTCCCAAAAGCAAAAATATAAAATTATTTATAGTGTTCTTTCCTTCTCTTTTTTTTTCCCCTCTTTCTCTGCATTTGTTGTATTTGCTGACCCAAAGAGCACTACCTATTGGCATTTCCATAACGAGATTAGGCAGGGATTCTGTGCTTTACAGTACATTGAATACTTAGTGAGAGATGCAAAGATATCTAAACAGGCATTAAGTTAGCCAATGTTAAAATTAATTAGAAATTCAATTAACATTTTAAATAGCATTTCAATTACAGAAATATCAAGTCTTAAATTTGTGAAATACAAACCTCAAGAAACTTGACAAGTTTAAACACTATTTTTAAATGCCATCAGCCTAAAAATAACTGAGTCCTTCTCCAACTACTGAAAATACACAGTTTTCTTTCATGCCTGCTTTTTTCTCTCTGTCTGTCACTATAGCAACAGAGTTTGATGTTTTCTTATGCCAAAGTCTTAGATAGCACTCTATCTGTTCCAACTAAGCAGCAGGTGCAATTGTTTCAAAGGGAAAAGGTATTTTTCTTCTTGCATCTAATCAGTTGCATTTCAGATGATAAAAGAAATATGTTTACAGCTAAACATAACAGCTGAATCATAGAATCATAGAATGGTCTTGGTTGGAAGGGACCTCCAAAGGTCATCTAGTTCAATCCCCTCTGCAGGCAGTAGGGGCACTCTCAACTAGATCAGTTTGCCTGTAGCCCTGTTGAGCTTCACCTTGAATATCTTCAGGGATGAGGCCCCAACCATCTCCCTTGGTAACCTGTTCCAGTGTTCCACCACACTCATAGTAAAGAACCTGTTCCTAACATCCAATCTAAATCTGCTCTTCTATTGTTTGACGCCATTGCTCCTCATCCTATTGCTACAGACCTTTGAAAACAGTCTCTCTCCATCCTTCAGGTACCCTTCAGGTACTGGAAGGTTGCCATGAGGTCTCCTGAGATTCTTCTCTTCTCCAGGCTGACCAACCCCAGCTCCCTCAGCCTGTCTTTGCAGCAGAGATGCTCCAACCTCCTGATCATTTTCATGCTCCTACTCTGGACCCTCTCCAAGAGGTCCATGCCCTTCCTATTTTGAGGGTTCCAGACCCAGACACAGTACTCCAGGTGAGGTCTCACCAGAGCAGAGCAAAGTGGCAGAGCAACCTCTCTGGATCTGCTGGCAACACATCTTTTGATGCAGCCCAGGATGCAATCAGCCTTCTGGCTACAAGCTTACACTGTCTGCTCATGCCCAGCCTCTTGTTCGTCAGCACTCCCAAACCTTTTTCCACAGGACTGTTTTCTATCACCTCATTCCCCAGTCTGTATTGACTAGACAAAACACTAAAGTTTTAACTGCATTTATGGGCAGAGTTATTTTAAGAAGTGAACTGTTGTTTACATCCTACAAGCCCCAGGATGAGAGCCATCCCCTACACATAGACACAGACTAACATTGTTTTCTGAAAAGAAAAAAAAAACCACCAGCATTCAAAACAGTAGTATATTTGCTTTCTCCTTTGAAACAAAGTGCAACTATTGTTCTGTAGTGTACATTTCTTTAAGTCTGTCAAGTCTGTAAAAGTCTCTCAGTAGGTAGAAAACAAACAGCAAATTTCATAGAATCATAGAACCAAGCTGGTTGGAGGAGATCTCCAAAGTCATCCAGTCCTACCTATCACCCAACCCTATCCAATTAACTAGACCATGGCACTAAGTGCCTCAGACAGTCTTTTCTTGAACACCTCCAGGGTTGGTGACTCCACCACCTTCCTGGGCAGCCCATTCCAATGCCAATCACTCTCTCTGTGAAGAACTTCCTCCTAACATCCAGCCTAGACCTCCCCTGGCAGAATGTGAGACTGTGTCCCCTCATTCTGTTGCTGGTTGGTTGGGAGAAGAGACCAACCCCCAGCTAGCTACAACCTGCTTTCAGATATAATTGTTCTAAATATCATTTGTTTTGTTTTGTTTTGTTTGATTGGGTTTTTTTTAAGCAGTTTTTAACAAAGAAAGCAAAATGGAGCTTATTCCTTCAAAGCCTCTTGCATGTTGCCTATAAAAAATGGGTTCCTTTATTATTAAGCTAAAAATGTAATGGGCACTGAACTCAAATTCCTGAAAAACAATAAAATCGTTCATTTGCTTACTTTTTGGTCTTCTCTTTCCTCCTAAGTATTTAACTTACTGCCACTAGAGTTATTTTCCTGATTTTTATCCAAGAAACAGTTTTGTTTGGTTGTTGTTTTTTTTTTTTAATTGCAGTGCAGATTTTTAATAATGAGCAGTACAGATTTTTATTGTTATTACTTTTAAGTATTATGTGATGATGTGAACATCATAATATGTTCACATGTAGAAAGTTGGTTGGGTAGTATGCAAATGCAAACTTTGATCTCCCAAAAGCTTTAACAGTGGCATTACCTACCTTTGAAATGGCTACTATGCATCTTTTCATTACAAATGAAGTGCCAGTGAATATAATACTTCTACTTATGCTTGAACATTTTAGTCCCAAGACCTGAATAAGCTGTAGAAAAAAGGGTAAGTAGTCTGTATTCTCTTTTGAGATACAGAGGAAATACTGCATGGAGAGATAAAACATTTCACCTGCGTTCACACAAATGGCTTATTCTCCACCACAGAATGGCTCAGGAGAGGTTCGTAGAACAGAACATAGTGTTTTATGCTCCAAGGATATTTTCCTATTTAAGTTGCTATCATCAACCTGTCACACAGAGCCACAAAAGGAGATGTGTCTGGTCCTTTAAATGTATATAAATGTGAGCTTACAGATATATCTATATCTGTAGATATAGGTCTATATGCAATTCTACACAGATATATCCATATCTGCAGGGCCAAGGGAAATGAGCAAAATTGGAAGTGGGTAGATTCAGAGTGGATGTTAGGAAGTTCTTCACCAATAGGGTGGTGAGACCCTGGAGCAGGTTGCCCGGGGAGGTGCTAGAACCCCCATCCCTGGAAGTTTTTAAGACCAACTGGATGGGGACCTAGTGTGAAGTGCATCCTGCCCATGGAGCTAGATGATCCTTGAGGTCCTTCTTCCAGTCCTGACAATTCTATGATTGTGTATTTTAGGATGCTCACTACAGCAAAGTTGCGGTTTGCAACAGGAGGAATAGGAGCTTTAAGAAACAAGAAAAAAAAAAAGGTCATATGGATTAAACTGAAATACAGAAAAAGGTTTTTCCACTCACAGCAACCTCAGGCAAGACACTTACTTGTCTGTCACCAAGAGTGAATGTAACAAAATTATAGGTAGCACAAATGGCCTTTCCAATCAATGATTGTACAGATCCATGTTTGTTAGTGGCTGCAGAAACTCAGGCAGTTAGTATCTCATTTCCTTTGGCAAGGAGTTTATTGCCTGTACTAGAAAAAGCTTAAGATGAACTTTTCCTTAACACTTTGACAGTGCAAGATAGTCCTCACCAAATTTCCAAATTTCAGAACAGAAGCAATCTCAAGGGTTAGCTGCCTCAGATGAAAAGATTTTGGTTGTTGCGAAATGTCTTTCCCTAGTTAGCATCGGTTTTCACATTTGTTTGTGCTTGTTTCTTGTAGACAGTGACTCATTAGCAGTCGATACAGAAGGCTAGACATAATGATTCCACTTAATCTCACAAGTTCTATAGCAAACCGTTACAAGTCGAACAGTTTGTTGTCTCAAGAAAGATTCATTTCTTGATCACACATAATTTTGAGATCAAGTCCATAAAAGAATTTCAGGTGCTTCTTCTTCACTTGCCTATGTTGTGGTAGGCCTGAGGGGCCAGAAACAGGCTTAGAATCATAGAATCATAGAATCAACCAGGCTAGAAGAGACCTCCAAGATCATCCAGTCCAACCTATCCCCCAGCCCTATCCAGTCAACTAGACCATGGCAATAAGTGCCTCATCCAGGCTTTTCTTGAAGACCCCCAGGGACGGTGCCTCCACCACCTCCCTGGGCAGCCCATTCCAATGGCAATCACTCTCTCTGTGAAGAATTTCCTCCTCACATCCAGCCTAGACCTACCCCGGCAGAACTTGAGACTGTGTCCCCTTGTTCTATTGCTGGTTGCCTGGGAGAAGAGGCCACCCCCCACCTGGCTACAATGTGCTTTCAGGTAGTTGTAGACAGTTATACATGTACTGGCTTATACATGTACTGGCTTACCGAAGCATGTTTTTCTCTTGTGGTAACCAAGGTACACACACTTAGCTTGTGCCTGCCTTTTGTAAGGCCTATGCTTTCCCCAAATTTGTGTAAAGCAAGCCTATGGCTTCACCTAATATGGTAAAGTTCAGCTAACTGCCATTCTGATTGGCTATTCTGTGTCCAAAGGGCAATTGATCTCAGCCCACAATGATAAAAAGAGATATGAAGGTAAACACAGTATGCTCTGCCATGTAAGTTGTGCCTGCCATTGCCTACTGCCATTGCTTACAGCCTTATTGTTTGCCAGGAAACTCCACTGTCGTGAATTTACCAGGAACAGACTCTGAATGTCTCCACATGATCAGCCTGCATAGCCAGCGTGGCATCGGCTGAGACTGCACATTGCAAGACATCCTGCCTGTGCCTGGAAGTCTCCTGCTGAGACTAGAAGTCCTGGAGATACACAGATCATCCAGAGGAGACAGAAGACAAGGTCAGAGATTGTCTGCCTCCTTTCTCCAGAAGCCTGGGAACAATCATTGGAATGGGCTGCCCAGGGAGGTGGTGGAGGCACCGTCCCTGGAGGTGTTCAAGAAAAGCCTGGATGAGGCACTTATTGCCATGGTCTAGTTGACTGGCTAGGGCTGGGTGCTAGGTTGTCCTGGATGATCTTGGAGGTCTCTTCCAACCTGGTTGATTCTTATGATTCTATGATTCTACATTTTCCAGTATTTTTTTTACCAGATGCTTCTGTATGAAAGACAAGTGATAAGGCCTTGGAACATCTTAGGATTTTAATCTATTATATACTAATATTTTTGTTTGTTTTTAAATTAGTCAGATTTGTTTTTCCCATCGTATCTGCAACTTCTTGCTTAAAATTAATCTATTTTTTTAGCTTCAGAGACCAAGACACACATGGCTCTATAAATTGGGCTTGAGCAACATCTAAAAGCATGACAGATGTTTTAAGAGATACATTATAATTGCTGTTTCTCCATCCATAAGAGATTGATTCAACTGCAGATGTTACCTGAACTGCCATTTTGATAGATGAGATTTTGGTTTGGTTTGTTTTTTAATATTATAGCTATGAATTGACTCAGTTTTCTTCAGTGTTACCAAAGTCCCCACCAACATAATTTTCATTCTTTCAGTAATGTCTGTAACCAGGATATTAATGAAAAATTATCCTTCTAAATTTTCATTACTAATCCCTATCTGGAGAACTCTTAACATAAATCCTGTGCAGACTCTTGCTTAGCCAGTCCTTGAACACCACTGGACCCAGCACTGGCCCCAGAGGAACAGACGTCCAACAGGGCTCAGCACCATTGATCACAACCCTCTGGATATGGTTATTTAGCCAGTTCTTCATCTGTCTATTCTTCTAAGTCACAATTCCTGAGCTTTCCCACAAGGATGTTATGGGAGACAGTGTCAAAACCCTTACCAAAGTCAAGGAAGATAACATCCACTGGTCTCCCTGCATCCACCTATTCAGTCACATAATCATAGGAAGCTATCAGATTAGTCAAACATGATTCTCCCTTGGTAAATCCATGTTGGCTGCTCCTGATAACCTTATTTTATCTAGGTACCTCCAAAACGAGCTGCTCAAGCACCCTTCCAGGGATTTTTATCTAGGTACCTCCAAAACGAGCTGCTCAAGCACCCTTCCAGGGTTGGAAGTGAATTTGTTAGCATGTTGTGTGGGAAGAACAAAATAGGAGATGCGAAAAATGCATTTGGGGATCTTTAATCAGCTCATAAGTGATGTGACCATCAGATTATATAACCAGTTGAAATGTTAACTGAAACTTATTTTCAGGTTCTTCAGCTGACTGTAATTACTGCAGTATTCATATCTCATTTGCAAATTATTTTTTCTGAAGTTGCCAAGGCTGAGTTAAGAGGTTGCAGAAGGGCTTGAACAAGCAGAAAAATATTTTTTTTCTGTATCATTCCCTTTGTGTAAGACCTTGTAGTGAAACACTGATCAAAGTAAATTGAATGTTCAGTAATAAATGATAATTACATATGCAGAGAACTGATAATAATAAACAGTAAAGTAAAACAAACTGTAATCCAATCACAAGGGCAAAGCATGCAAATGAAATGATCAGGTTAAAGATGCTGAATTGGCAGTGTTAACAAAAATTCAGACAGAAAGAATGTAATTTAGCATGAAAGGAAAAAAAAAATCTATTAGCAAATATAATCTCCCCAATGCACTTCTTTTTTGGGGATGTAATGCTTCTATCAACAAATCTCCAATGATTTTGCATTGAAGATTAAAGAGAATGGTATCAATAATAGGGAATCAGATTATTCCCTGCCATAAAGGAAAAGAATTCATTACTGCTGTTGAGAATTTACTTAAACATCTGAAATTAAAAATCACCAAGGCACTGTATCAAGTGACACAGGATCCAAGTGCTCCAGATCTATGGAGTTCTCTTGGTAACCACCACCTGTGAAACTAGGGCATATGGTTTCTAATCTGGAAGCAGTTTGTCTCATTGCTCTTCTCTAACTTAATTTAGATTTTTGTTTGTTTCATTCAAACTCCTTCTCACCTGGATGTGTGCTTGTGTGAACCTATGGTAGGTGATCATCCTCTAGCAGAAGAGTTGGATTGAATGATCTTTTGAGGTGCCTTCCAGTCCCTAACACTCTGGGATTCTTAGTTTAGAAGCAGAGAGCACAACTGCAAAGTTTTATAGCTTTTATAGAGCTAAATATGTGCACCTATGAATGTAGTTATTAAAACATATTCCAGCTATAACCTTGTTCAAAAAAAACCCACTTAAACATTCAAGATGTCACTCTGAAATCACACTTTAAAGATAAGTTTTCACACTTTTGTTGCTAAGTCAGCATTAAAAGAGCTGTTTCAGCACTCACCTCTGAAGTACTCTGTGCAGTTTTGGTCCCAGCAGTACAAATTAGATGCAGACAGGCTAGAAAGTGTCCAGAGAAGGGCCATGAGAATGATCAGAGGACTGGAATAACTGTTTGTTCAGCCTTAAGAATAGAAGGCTTAGGGAAACCTCATTACTACATACCAGTACATAAACAGTAGTTATCAGGACAATGAAGACCATGAAGTCATATGGAAAAGACAACAGGTGATGGGTACAAATTAGTCCTGGGGAGATTTCAATTAGAATCCAGAACAAAATTTTTCACAATGAGAACAGTTAGACATTGGAGTAATCTCCCAAGAGAAGTGGTGGATTGCCCTACATTGGACAGTTTTATGACTCAGCTTGACAGGGTGCTGGCTCATCTCACTTAAACAACACTATCACCTAGAAAGGTTGAACCAGATGATGCTTGATGTCCCTTCCAACCTGACATTTTGTGACTCTGTAAGTGCTTTTTGGACAAGGGTCTTCACGTAGATAATACATTTAGTTTCCTTATTCCCATCCAGTAGCTCAGAAACTTTCTTTTGGAACAACTAAGAACATTTCTCCAGAAAGCCTTTTTACCAAAACAGTAATATGGTGCACTGTGGTATGAAGTTCTACTTACTGTCTTAGTGCAAGATAACAAAACATTAATCAACAGAACAAAAATAATTTCCCAAGTCAAAGATCATAGTAATACAAATAAAACTCTGCATGTATTCTGGTTCACAGCTATTACAAAACTAGCGTACAGCAGCAGTAGTATTCTATCATTGGGACCATGTTAAAAGTCTCCTAGGAGCAATCTTCCCAGCAGCAAAACTTCTTTGATCTGGTATTGAAAAAGCACTATGAAAGCAGACCTTGGTAGTGTGAACTTTCTAGAATCATAGTTAAGAAAATAAAAGGCAGATGCAATTTCATGTATGTTTCTACAGACAACTGCATTCTAACTCTAACTGATTTCAGGCCACTTGATTTCAAGGCATATCAAAGCAGAGAGGAATAATTTCCTGCCTCTTTGACAGAGACAAAACCTCTGAACAGACTACAGACACATTCTGCCTGGAAGCTCACAGCTGCAGCAAACATATGGATCTGCCACGGAAGAAAAGCTGTTGGGTTTGTGGAGTGGGACTCTAATCAAAGTGATTGATGCTGGATATGATGCAGAAATGTAGCAGATATTCCTTTTGAAAGAAGATACTTGAGAGATAAACACAAAACATTCTAATAAATGGGACAAGATGAAACACCTGTAATACCTCTTGGATAGGTGTTAAAATCCCTTAGAGTTGTAATAGCAATGTATCATTTTCCCTAGTACAAAAATAGAGAAGATAAGAAGTGAGAACGAATCACTGGTCTAATACTAACCACGAATTCTAGATTACAGCCACTCCATCTTCCTTCTGTGTATATCTGATTCTTTACACTATTATTTTATCCTTTTTGTGGTAGTTGGAACTGTTCTGTTACTTACATACTGGGAAAAGGTGTGAGACTATGCTTTATTTTTAATAGGATACACAAGAAAAGTAGTGCCAGGGATTCTCATTTTAAAGGCTAGATTCTGGTAAACTTGCTTACACTGAATAATATCAAAGAGTAACTTTGATACTGGCCAATAGTATTTTTTTTTATCCAATGGCCAATAAAAGCCATTGGACATTTGCCATTGTTGTTGAGGGAACCATTCTTATGGAGTAATTAGAGCTTATATTAGTCAGAAATAATACAGAAATCCAAACTCCCTCCCGAACAAAGAAAACTGCCCTGAAGGGTTCAAAGCTTTCCCACTCTTTCTCCCCTCTCTGTCTCAGACAGACAAACAAAACGAAGCAGAAGCCAGCAGCAGCCAGCAAAGCTTTTGTGTTAGTTGCTGAGATTAGAGGTGAGATATCAGAGTAGATCAGGGTTAAAAGGAAGCAATTAGATCCAATGACACAGACCAGACACAGAAACAAATAGGGAAACGTCCCAGGAGAAAGGGAGAGAACATTGCTTATACTCTGACTTTTCATCCCTCTCAGCAAACCAAGGAATGATATAGACATCATCATTATTTTCTTTTCACAACCAATGATCTAATTTCTTTCATTAAAATATTCCAATTGGCCTCAAACCAGCACAGTCAGCCATGTTACTTTTCCTCTTAGTTAGACAGCAGCATGAGTGAAAACACAGTTGCATTTTCAGAAGTTCATTAGAGAACAGCTGAGAGAGGTAAAAAAAACATGGCAGGTAGTCAAAGTTAATCAAGCATTAACAGAACTTCATTACAAAACTTTCTGTTGTTCAACAGCAAAGAAGTTCAGTTTCTCTGTTGCCTTTAGCATCTAATCCTTGCTTTTAGAATCATATCATAGAATCATAGAATCATAGAATCAACCAGGTTGGAAGAGACCTCCAAGATCATCCAGTCCAACCTAGCATCCAGCCCCACCCAGTCAACTAGACCATGGCATCGAGTGCCTCATCCAGTCTTTTCTTGAAGACCCCCACCACCTCCCTGGGCAACCCATTCCAATGCCAATCACTCTCTGGGAAGAACTTCCTCCTAACATCCAACCTATACCTACCCCGGCACAACTTGAGACTGTGTCCCCTTGTTCTATTGCTGGTTGCCTGGCAGAAGAGGCCAACCCCCACCTGGCTACAACCTCCCTTCAGGTAGTTGTAGACAGCAATGAGGTCTGCCCTGAGCCTCCTCTTCTCCAGGCTGCACATCCCCAGCTCCCTCTGCCTCTCCTCATAGGGTTTGTGTTCCAGGCCCTTCACCAGCTTCGTTGCTCTTGCCTGGACACATTCCAGCACCTCAACATCTCTCTTGAATTGAGGAGCCCAGAACTGGACACAGTACTCAAGGTGTGGTCTGACCAGCGCTGAGTACAGGGGAAGAATAACCTCCTTTGTCCTACTGGCCACACTGTTCCTGGTACAGGCCAGGATGCCATTGGCTCTCTTGGCCACCTGGGCACACTGCTGGCTCATCTTCAGCTACTATCTACCAGTATGCTCAGTTCTCAAAAAGAAAATAAAAATCCCCCAAACCTTATTCATATGCATTAGATCATACACAGCCACTGAGCCAAAAAGTATGACAAGCACATAACTACAAATACATGTTGCCAGTTATAGATTTCTCAAAGCATGTCTTAGAAAAAAATGCAGATCAATAGATGCTCCACAGTAAATAAAGTGAATTCCCAAGAGTAAACATAATCTATAGCAGACAGAACAGCATGTGTGTAGATTTTACTAGATTTATAAGAAATCTCTCAATCAGGTGAGTCTTCCCTCTTTTTAGACAGTTCTAGTGTGCTGCACATCAAGTTTCAATTTAAAATGGTAAATTCTTTCAGCTACGATAGACTTAAACAGTAGACTTCAACAACTGTCAGCTTAGTTCACTTTGTCTGATGTTAACTGTTTTGATAAGCATTTAGCCTAACCTGCTTTTCTAAGTATTCCAGATGTTTAATGAGGACCAAAGAGGCAAGGAAAGTATAAAGGACTGTGCTAGTCTGAAGCCAGCTAGAATGTTTTGGTGTAAAGAACTAGCTTACAGGCTGTGAAAGGGAAACTATGGTGATGTCTACTGCACTCATAGGCTTGTTGGGAGGTATAAGAACAAGAATGTAAATATAGATAAGACATTCGGTCACTGTCTGGGATTTGGGCTGCATTTTCTCTCTTTAACCTATCCTGATTAATCCACCTGCTTCCTAAGCCCCTGGCCAAACCTCTGTTCTTCCTTGGGCACAAGGCAACATCTGGGGTAAGGTAGAGAGGGGTGGGAGAAGGTGGAAGGTAGGGAGCCCCTCTTGGGGACTCAGGTTTCTGGGAGGGCTGTTGTGTTTCTGTATTACCTTTTACCTTGTATATTTCTGTCTGTAACTGTATATACTGTAAATATCTGCTTGTGTATTTGTGCTAAGCTGTAAATATAAAGCTTCATTCCATTTCCAGAGCTGGCTGAGTCTAGTCTGGGTGATTTCCAAAGTGTGGGGGAGCAGGGAACACCCAAACCATCACAAGGAGATATCTAGAACAAGTGAAATAGATTTGCCATTTGGAAGTTCAAGAAAAGGCTGCCTGTGGCATTTAGTGCCATGGTCTAGTTGATTGGACAGGGCTGGGTGCTAGGTTGGGCTGGATGCTAGGTTGGGCTGGATGATCGTGGAGGTCTCTTCCAACCTGGTTGATTCTATGATTCTATGAATTCAGTAAAACTTTTAACAGTGCTTCCCACAGTAGTGGGAACAGACTTTAAAACAGAGTCACCTTTTCCTCTCTGCTTCTGTTTCTGCATCTTTCCATTCAATCCCCTTTTCCTAAATGATTATGTTTTCCTGTTAAATAGAGTTTTTATTTGTGAATGATGAGATATCAACTAAATAGTTGCACCTTCAAGTTAGCATATGCTTGTCTCTTATGACTCACTCAGATTCCAGGGAATTAGAACACTGATGAATAATATCAAGAGCTCAATTGCATTATGTCTGAGGAATGAATGTTCTATTGGCATACTCAGTTTTGTGCATAGACTTCATGTACAATTATGCAACTGTGCAATTAAAAAGTTTTAGTTAACTTAAAAAAAATGTAAGTGGTTTGACTAAAAATCCTGTAGAGAGCAAATGTCATTGGTTAATTTTCAAGGGAGCTGTTATTAACAGAAAAGAAAAAGGACTGTGAAACCTGTAACCATAAAATTAAATGAGGAAATTGATATTAATTTCAGTAGGAGGAGAGCTGGATCTAAGTTTGATAAGCTAATAAATACAAGATAAGACTATACAGAGAGTTCTCCAAGAGCATTCAAGTTGAGTGTCCGACTGTTTCCACCTGTTTCACTTGGCTCCTTTAGCAATTTCCCCTCTTTTTGAAAGAGGAAGCAGAATTAAAGTACAAAATCTTCTAAACCTATCCAAGAAATTCATGAAGGGACCAGAACTGGAGGTCCCTTCCAACTTCAGAAGTTCTGTGATTCTGTGAAATGCATCCATGTGAAAATAGCTACACTTCAATTTGCAGCTAGATTTCTGCACATGTGAGAGGATAACCACTTGTTTGAGAATCACAGCTGTATTTATTTGTCCTTTCAGGTCTTGCACAAGTGAGACTTCACATTTATAACAGTTTTTGACAATGTGCTATCTGTATTGTAACACTGCACAGACCATTAGAATCCATTTTTAGCCACAAACACAAGTCTCACTGCTGAATGCTTAAAAAACCTGTAGAGCTTATTAATTAGGAACACTGGCAGTTGTGTGAAGTCCTATTGTCACTCACCAAACAGCTTTATTTGGGTCTACAGTGGAACAACTAAAAGGCTTTTCTCCTCTTCTACAACCTCACGCAGGGACAATCCCACACAGACACAAGCCCACACATAATATGACCTTAATAACTGAAAGCAAATGCATCTGAAGCAAACAATCTCTGCTCATAAAATCATATTTCAGCAGTTTCTGACACACACTAGACAAATTGCTAATCCAGCAATTCAAGAAAAAGCACATCCCAGAAACAACTGACTTTAGCTGATAACATTGTAAATCCTACATTTCTTTGGAAGTAACATTTACAGTTCTCATTATCTCTACCCAAATCCCAATAATATAATCTGACTGAATGCTGACTGGAACAAAAAAGACATTTCTTTCTGTGTCCATTAGAAATGTTTCTATCTGTTTTATGTACTTGGCTACATTAATAATTCATCTTACCTTTTGAAACAGAAAGTAAAATCAAAGTACAAAATGCTCTGAACCTAGTCAAGTAACTCAGTGGTTGTACTCAAAGAAAATCCAGATTGTTTGTAAAGTCAGGCCCTCAGTTTTAACATGAAGTGAGGAACGTAAAATCATGCAAAGATAAGAAACCAACATCCACAGATGTTGCAGTGCGTGCTTCTCGTGAGAACTCACAACTTATTCTGAAGTCACAAACCTTCTTCAGTTGAGGAATAATCTTGTTCTAATTACCCAACAATAGAACAAAGGGACACAGTCTCAAGTTGCACCGGGGAAAGTGTAGGCTGGATGTTAGGAGGAAGTTCTTCACAGAGAGAGTGATTGGCATTGGAATGGGCTGCCCAGGGAGGTGGTGGAGGCACTGTCCCTTGAGGTCTTCAAGAAAAGACTGGCTGAGGCACTTAGTGCCATGGTCTGGTTGATTGGATAGGGCTGGGTGCTAGGTTGGACTGGATGATCTTGGAGGTCTCTTCCAACCTGGTTGATTCTATGATTCTAAAATGACAGAAGCATCAACAACAAAACAGCCTTCAAACAGATGTTATTAGGTAGCAGCACTAACCCCTAGGTCAAACACTGGTAGTCAGGAAACCCTAAACAGTAACCTGGTGAAGCATATGCATCCATTTCCAGATGAGATATATCCCTCCATGTCATCACCTGTTTCTCCCTGAGAGCTGCAAGTCTCTGCAGGCTGTCAGCTGTCTGCCACAAGCTGACATCAGTGCAGCTCAGCTATCCCTGCACATCTCTAGTGATAACAAACAGCTACACAAAAAAACCTTACTCCGAGTCAATATAGGCAGTGAACTGTGGCAGACACTCACTTCACTACTCAGTGTGGCCACTTTAGAGGGAGAGGAATTGCCCTTTAAATTCACTGATTTTATTTATCAGGTGTCCATTTACGATAATGAAATTCTGGTTGCATTAGAGCTGTATGTACTTGTGTCAGCACCTAAAGACAGGTATATTATTCTTAAGGGGTATCCCAGTCTTAGACACTCAGTGTCTCAGAACCCTACCTAGAGTTCCCAGAATAAATGCCACTACCCGTCAGTGACTCGAAAATGTGTTAAAGACTAATGGAAAGTGTCACAAAGTGAAACTACATGAGTCAGAATCTCTATTAATATTGAGTACGAAAAACTAAGTGAAAAGAAGAGAAAATAAAAAGCTTCAAGAATGAATGACTTCCAGACTAGGGAAGGAAAATGTGCTCAAAATTATCACTGCAATAGTTGAATTGTCAAGGAGCTGAGGAGCACTCTTTGAAAAGGCAGATAAAAAGGAGTGTTATTTTCTTCTATTTATCTTCACAAGTCTTACAAAATGTAAGCATCTTGAGTTTGAAAGGGCACAAGCAGATTCCCCAGTGCCTTTTTTGCTTTCTCATGCAGAAGTTATGCCTGCTGGTGTAAGACTATAGAATAATTTTGAGTAAGTTGAATAAAGAATAATTTGAAATATTGCATTAGAATGTCATTAGAGAAGCTTCAGTTCAGGCTGGATGTGAGGAGGAAGCTGTTGAGCATGAGCGTGGTGAGAGGCTGGAATGGGTTGCCCAGGGAGGTGGTTGAGGCCCCATCCCTGGAGGTGTTTAAGGCCAGATTGGATGGGGCTCTGGCCAGCCTGATCTAGAGTAGGGTGTCCCTGCCCATGACAGGAAGGTTGGAACTAGATGATCTTTGTGGTCCCTTCCAACCCTGACTGATTCTAAGTCTTCTTGCTGCAATATATCACTAACATTTCTCAGAATAACTGCCTTCAAAAGGAGGAAAAATTGTTCCTCCTAATGAGCAGAACAGATGGACTATGCATAAAGTTATATTGATAGAAATTGAGATGGTAGCTAACCTTCTCATTTTTGACACAAAGTTTCACAAATCATCTGCTGCAGCACCCAAAGCAAGCACCTCCATATTGAGAAAGAACTTACACGAGATCTCCCTCTCTAATATTAAGAAAAGTGTTATGAAATGTCTTCTGATAGGAATTAAATATTTGTTGTTACACAGTAGTTGAAATGCCCTAACAGAAAGAGCCTTCTACTCAAAAATATGTATTACACACAGCCAGGTAAAAAAAAAGTCTCAAATTTCCCTGTCCTCTATGTTTTTTTGTAATTGTTCAGTAACTATTCAGACTAATATTTGAGATTTCACCTTGTAAAATCTGTATTCTCTCAGGTAGCTGTTGCCTGATAGAGAATATAATAATTAATATCTTATGAAGCTCTATTTTACATTGTGCATAATTGCTTACTTTGTATGACCTGTTAAGTGTCACTGTGATAGTTTGGGTGTTACCTGCCTTCCCCACACTTAAGAAAATCACCCAGACTAGACTTGGCAGCTGGAAATTAAGGAATGAAGCTTTATATTTACAGCATAATATACAAGCAGGTATTTACAATCTATACAGCTATAGACAGAAATAGACAAGTTAAAAAGTAATACAGAAACACAACAGCCCTCCCAGAAACCAGAGACTCCAGGAGGGGCTCCAAACCACCCTTCCACCTTCTTTCACCCCTCTACCTTATTCCAGACTTTGCCTTACATTCAAGGTGAATGTGGAGAATTAGCCAGGGAGGTTAGGAAACAGACAGATTAGCTACACAGACAGCAGGTTAGAGAGAAGTGCGGGCAGCCAGAGGCAGAGAACAACTCTGTTATCTATGTTTATGTTCTAGTTTTTATACATCTCAGCAAGCCTGTGAGTGCAGCAGACATCACCATTGTTTCAATCTCACAGCTTAGAATCTAATTCCTCTCACTAAAATATCCCACATTTGTTCATAGAATCATAGAAGCATAGAATCATAAGATCATAGAGGCATAGAAACATAGAATGGCTCAGGCTGAAGGACCTTAGAGATCATCTAATCCAACCTCCCTGTCATAGGCAGGGGTGCCTCTCAACTAGATTACTCAAGTCCCCATCCAATCTAGCCTTGAACATCTCCAGGAAGAGGGCATTTACAGCCCCTCTGGACAATCCATTTGAGAATCTCACCACCCTCCCAGTGAAGAATTTCTTCCTAAGATCCAATCTAAAGTTGTTATGACAAGTATTGCCTGTAGGATGTGGAGCACCCCACTTTCTCCATATGACTTCGATATTATTTTTTTCTGGGAGACATTATAGAAAAAGACTGAATGTATGATCTTGCACAGTGACATAATACTGGCTTATTTCCACATATTAATATCTTTAATTCTATTTAAAATTAGATGATCATTGAATCATCAAATCATAGAACCAACCAGGTTGGAAGAGACCTCCAAGATCATCCAGGCCAACCTAGCACCCAGCCCTGTCCAATCAACTAGACCATGGCACTAAGTGCCTCATCCAGGCTTTTCTTCAACACCTCCAGGGATGGTGATTCCAATGATGTTCCATGTCAATCTATAAGAGCCAGTCTACTGGACGAGTGGAGGAAAACAAAAGCATTCATCATAAAGAGATCACACTGCTTAAAAAGAAATAGGAGAACCAGTCCTGATGAGGAGAAAGTTCTTCACTGAGAGAGTCATTGGACACTGGAATGGGCTGCCCGGGGAGGTGGTGGAGTCGCCGTCCCTGGGGCTGTTCAAGGCAAGGTTGGACGTGGCACTTGGTGCCATGGTCTAGCCTTGAGCTCTGTGGTAAAGGGTTGGACTTGATGATCTGTGAGGTCTCTTCCAACCCTGATAATACTGTCATACTGTGATAGATTTATGTCCAGTTGTCCAGAAGCAGCAGCATTTTTGCTCATGTCAGATTTCAAATTTGAGTTATCCTTAAAATGAAATAATGCAGTGGAATCATGATCCAGTGCTCTCTCAGCCTAAATTACTTCATTGCCCCAAAATATCTGCATTTTCTCAGGTATTACTTTAGTGTCTCTGTTGTATGAGAGAGGAGAGACAAGATACACATCTTTAAGTAATCTTTGTCTTTCTACTTGAGACTGCTTTAGTCAACTGGAATGATGAACACTAAAAAAGAGCAGACTGAGGCTATATTCTGCTGCAATTCCAAAAAAACCCCAACAAACAACCAAACAACCCAAAAGTCTGGTGGTGTAGATCACTGTCATGATACAACATAGCATGAATTTGGAACTGATCTTCCTTACTTGCTGGATGGGAGCACATTTTTATACAAAGCTCTGTTCATGTCCCATAGCTATTTAGAGTCTGTAGGAGGAAATGTTAACAGTCTCTTTCTTAAGCCTTCTTGTAGCTAATACTGCAGCCACTGCCAACTTGGCATTGCTCAGCTTCTGTTGGATTCTGCATAGAATTTGTGAAGCCCAACAAATGGAGAAAAAAAATACTTGCCTCACAGCAGCTACAGGATTTTCTCACAGGAGATAAGCATTACAAAATGTTGCTTTATATTATTAATATTTTCTAGCATTTAGATGGGCTGAAAATCTATGGACCTACAGAGGTCCTATCTCTACTTTAAAATGCTTCTCAATTGTTTACAGGTCAGCTGTAATTGTAAACAATCTCAGGGAACCAATAAAAAGAAACTTATTTCCAACAGTAATTTTCATGATGCCATGAAACTGCAACTTTTAGTGGCAGAAGACTTGCAAATGCAAACAGATTTAACTAAGCCCAGAGGCTGGGAGCTTTAGATGCTTCAGTGAGTTAGAAACCTTGATACAGGGTTTTTATTATCTCTGCAAGGAAGCTACATGCTCAACCAAACCTCTAGGACTTTAGCATTTGATATTTTATGTCAACATACCCTGAAGTGTAGCTGCAGCAGATTTCCAACCCTATCCTATGATATGGGAAGGTCTTCCATCAGGCCTGCAAATACAAGACACTGAAGACAAAACTTTGAAAGTCTTGAAAGGGTCAGGCCAATCCCAAGCACTGATACAAGCTGGGCAGTGACTGGCTTGAGAGCAGCCCTGAGGAAAGGGACCTTGCAGTACTGATGGACAAGAAGCTCAAGATGAGCTGTCGTGTTGCAGCCCAGAGACCCAAGGATGTCCTGGGCCACATCAAGAGAGGCATGGGCAGCAGGTTGAGGGAGGTGATTCTCTTATCTATTCCACTCTGGTGAGTCCCCACTTGGAGTACTGCATTCAGTTCTGGGGCCCCTATTACAAGAGGGATATGGAGTGTGTCTAGAGAAGGGACACAAGGATGACAAGAGGGATGGAGAACCTATGGAGACAGACTGAGAGAATTGGGATTGTTAAGTCTAGAGGAAAGAAGGCTCCAAGGTGACCTTATTGTGGCCTTCCAGTATCTTAAGGGGGCTACAAGAAAGCTGGTGAGGGACTTTTTAGGATGTCAGGTAGTGATAGGACTGGGGGGAATGGAGCAAAACTAGAAGTAGGTAGATTCAGATTGGATTCTGGGAAGAAGTTCTTCACCATGAAGGTAGTGAGATACTGATAAGTGAAGTCCCATCCATGGAGGTTTTTAAGGCCAGGCTGAATGGGACTCTGAGCAACCTGACCTAGTGTGAGGTGTCCTTGCCCGTTACAGGGAGATTGGAATTATATGATCTCTGAGATCCCTTCCAACCCTGACAATTCTACAATTTGATAGCTAATGCATGTCTTGACATGCATGTTTTCTTAGCATTTCAGACTTACAGTATAGCTGAATCCCTGCTCTATCCTTTCTCTCTTCACTCTGGCTAGGACAAATATTATTTCCATAACCAATTTCCTCTTCCAGAATGAGGATGCTGAGTCAGAATATTCCAGTAGGTTAGAAAAGGCATCATGAAACTAATATCCACACAACTAACTAAATTTTCCAATATATTTTTTTCTAATAAAATAGTATTGATTGCATAAATTTTATACTCTGCAGCCATAAAGAACAACATATTAAGACTGCAATACAAAACATGTGGTTTGTTCTTCCTTAGTTTCCAAGTGGAAGCACAATAATGTGATTCAACTCAAAGAAAATGCAATAAATAGACATAAAAGTGTAAAGGTAGTACACACACAGTAAAGCAGCCATAAAGAACTACTTGCTACATATTCCTTGACAGTTACATGTTTAAATTCCTATTAACATAATCTGCAACAACAACTTCTCCCAGAACATAAACATGCCATTCACACACACACACACACACACACACACACACACAAATATCTTTTAATAATATTGGTTTCTATTTATTCAACCAATCCTCCCAGCAGAAGACTTCTATATGTGACTCATTGTTAATGGGTAAAAAAGCACTAAGTATAACTCTATTTGATAGTCAGATTTTAGCTAGGGGAAAATTACCATATATTAATGTCACAATGAACTGTAGCTATCAAATTGAAGTTTTGTTTTCCTACACTGTTGAATCACTATTTTTGGTGACTGCTACCTGTATTCTATAGAAGATATTCTATCCCTCTATTAGACTGTGATTCAAAGAGAGACAAAGACTTACACAGAATTTTATGTTATATATTAAATTATTACTGTTATATTAATAGCATGGATTATATAAAATATTAAACATATTATTATATATTAATTCCATAGTACATTAAGTACCATTATTACTTTTTCTTACACATTAAAGTTTATGTTATATATTAACTTGTTACTGTTATATTAATAGCATGGATTATATAAAATATTAAACATATTATTATATATTACTTTTATAGTACATTAGGTACAATTATTACTTTTCCTGACTTACACATGGAAGTTTATGTTATATATTAAATTCTTTATGTTATATTAATAGCATGGATTATATAAAATGTTAAACATATTATTATATATTAATTTTATAGTACATTAAGTACCATTATTACTTTTTCTTACACATGAACGTTTATGTTATATATTAATTTATTATTGTTATGTTAATAGCATGGATTATATGAAATATTAAACATATTATTATACATTAATTTTATATTACATTGAGTGCCATTATTACTTTTCCTGACTTACACGTGGAAGTTTGTGTTATGTATTAAATTCTTTCTGTCATATTAATAGCATGGGTTATATAAAATATTAAATATATCATTATATACTAATTTTTACATTGCAATAAGTACCATTATTGCTTTTCCTGACTTACACAAGGAATTTGACATTACATGTTAAATTATGTACTATTACATTAATATCATGTACTATGTAAATTATTAAACATATTATTATAGACTACATTTAATATTATATGAAGTACCAGGTCTCCCCTCAGCCATCTATTCTCTAGACTGAACTACCTCAGCCCCTGCAGATGCTCCTTGTAGATCAGGTGCTCCAGGACCTTCAGGAGCCTTGTTGTCTTCTCTGGACACACTCCAGCACCTCAATATCCTTTCTACAGTGAGGGACCCAGAACTGAGCACTCAAGGTGTGGCCTCACCAGTGCTGAGCACAGCAGAAGGATCACCTCCCTGTTCCTGCTGGCCACAGTGTTTCTAATACAAGCCAGGATGCCACTGGCTTTCTTGGGCACCTGAACATGCTGTTGATTCATGTTCAGTTGACTATCAAGCAATAAACCCAAGTCCCTCTCCAAGTTGCAGCTTTCTAACCACACATCCCCAAGTCTGTAGCATGCATGGGAAGAAAATTTGTTCCCTTTTTCTTGCATGGCAAGGTACTTGGCTTTGAAGTACCTGCCCACTTGGAATAGCTTTGAAACACATAACTACCAGCAGACCTATCCCTGCCTTTAAACTCAATCAATTTATGTGCTAATGTCAACTGATGTACAATCTAGTGCTGAAGTTCTGTTCCTGTCAGTAGCATTATTATTAGTGACTTGCACTGGAAATGGTTTGAATACTGAATAAACACACTGCAGAAACAGATTTCATACGCACCACTGAAATTTATATAGTGCTCTACCTCCACAGTCACTAATACAAAAGCTTACAGAACACTGCAATCCAAGGATTTGTGCCACAATATTTTGAATAAAAATGGCATCCAGAGTTAAGAAAAACTAATCAGTTCTTTTTTTTTCTTCCCTGAAGGTGCATAATACAAAAATTCTACAGAATCTTTTTTTTTCCATGCATTTTATGCTCTTCTAGTACCTAATAAAAATAGTATTGCTTTGAAGATCTTAATTGAAGACATTCAGTACTTCAGTCTTTTATTTGTGTAGAAAGAATTAAGAGCCTGATGCTCTATTTCTTTCTATTTGCAGATGCATAAAGCAGTCACTTCAGAAAATGAGTCCTGTTCAATTTATAGCTAGTGTGTTCTCATTTAGTCTAATCTCTGCTGCCTCAGCATAACGTGGTGCCTTTACAGAGTGCCTACTAGTAAACACACCCTAACACATTTCATAGCAGCTAAGGAAGAAAAGGCAAATCTCCCCTTGAAATGTCAGTAAACTTTGTATAAATATAATAGTGGAATATTTGCATGATGGAAGTATCTGAAAAACAAATAACATGCAGTGCATCTTTTCATTTAGCTGAGCATCTGGATGCAGAATTGCTATTTTTCATAGCAGATTGATGACAATGTTTATCTTTTTATATTAACAAGAATGCAACTCTCAATTGCCTCTGGTTCTCAGACAGAGTCGACTGCAAGCTTATATCAGCTATAATCCTGAGGAACTCTTTGCATGCTTCTGCATTGGAACTCTGGAAAATCATCTTTACAAACTCATTAAGCTACCTAGATGTTGGATGATGCTGGTTAAACTGCAACACAAAGTTTTTATTCCAGTCCCAGAACATAAGGCTCTGTCCCTGGAGAAATGGGGCTCCTCAACTCAAGAGAGATGTTGAGGTGCTGGAACGTGTCCAGAGAAGGGCAACAAAGCTGGTGAGAGGCCTGGAACACAGCCCTGTGAGATGAGGCTGAGGGAGCTGGGGGTGTGCAGCCTGGAGAAGAGGAGGCTCAGGGGGGACCTCATTGCTCTCTACAACTACCTGAAGGGAGGCTGTAGCCAGGTGGGGGTTGGTCTCTTCTTCCAGGCACCCAGCAACAGAACAAGGGGACACAGTCTCAAGTTGTGCTGGGGGAGGTATAGGCTGGAAGTTAGGAGGAAGGTTTTTCCCAGAGAATGATTGGCATTGGAATGGGCTGCTCAGGGAGGTAGTGAAGTTGCCATTCCTGGAGGTGTTCAAGAAAAGCCTGGCTGAGGTACTTAGTGCCATGGTCTAGTTGATTGGATAGGGCTGCACTGAATGCTCTTGGAGGTCTCTTCCAACCTGGTTGATTCTATGATTCTATATTCAAGATGAGAGCTTGGAGAATCTAATCTAGTTGAGCATGCCCTTGCTTCAAACTACTGAAGACTAGATTTAGGTTGGATGGTAGGAACAAATTCTGCACCATGAGGTTAGCGGAACACTGGAATAGGTTGCCCAGGGTTGGGGCCCCATCCCTGGAGATACTCAAGGTGAGACTCGACAGGACTCATCTAGCTGAGGATGTCCCTGATGACTGCAAATGGGGTTGGACTAGATGACCTTTAGAGGTCACTTCCAACCCAGAGCATTCTATGAGTCTATGAAGAATATTTGCCATCTAAATGCTTTTAATTGGTAAGGACTGAACACCTCTGACAAGGTTTTGTGATTTAGATAAGTTTTGCATATTGGACTCTTCACCTTCCAGAATGCATGTCTAAATAAGCTAATCAGACAGCAATGACATTTCAAAGTAATGCCACTGCTTGAATCAAAAGTAGATATGAGTACAAATATCCTTAGATAGCTGTTGCATGGAGATAAAAAGCTCAGCAAACAGTAAGTACAGAATTGGCTTGAACTTCAAAGTTTTCTGACTCCTGCCTGCATGTTTCAGACTGTACAATTAAGAACTCACATCCCTGCTAAATCCCTATGAGCATCCTGGACTCAAAAAACTAGTTATAATCATGTTTCCTTCTTTATGGCCCAAGCACTCTCAACAGCCTTGAAATATTCCTCCTTCAAAAACAACAGCAACAACAAACTCAAAGCAAAGCAAACAAATACACACACAACAACAACAACAAAAACACCCCCCAATCCCAAACAAAACCACAAAATGTGTTCTTGTGGCCAAGAAGGCTAGCACCATTGTGGGGCATGTATTAGAACTGGTGTAGTTAGTAGGTTCTCCTCCAACCCTACTTTGCCCTGGTGACGCCACATCTGGAATATTGTGCCCAGTTCTGGGCCCTTCAGTTCAAGAAGGACCTCAGGGAACTGATTGAGAGTCCTGTGCAGGACCACAGAAGTGATTAAAGAAGAGGAATACCTTCCTCATGGGGAAGGGCTGAGGGAGATGGGGCTCTTTAGCTTTG
This sequence comes from Pogoniulus pusillus, assembly GCF_015220805.1. Lineage (NCBI taxonomy): Eukaryota > Metazoa > Chordata > Aves > Piciformes > Lybiidae > Pogoniulus > Pogoniulus pusillus. The sequence goes on from NC_087275.1 coordinate 28,473,287, forward strand.
AGTAGAGGAGCCTAATGGATGACCTCATTAATGTTTCTAAAACGTAAAAGACAAGTGCTGGAATGATGGAGCCAGGCTCTTCTCAGTGATGTCCAGTGATAGGGCAAGGGGCAATGAGTGCAAGCTGGAGGAGGAGGTTCCACATGAACATAAGGAAAAAATGTTTCCACTGTGAGGGTGACAGAACACTGGAAGACGCTGACCAAGGGGGTTGTGGAGTCTCCTTTCAAGACCTGCCTGGATGAGTCTCTGTGCGATCTGGTAAAGATGATCTCTCTCTGGCAAGGGGGCTGGACTGGATGATCTTTCAAGGTCCCTTCCAGCCCCTAGTATTCTGTGATTGTGTGAAAAAAAAATGTTCAAAGATGTGATTGGAAAGCAGATCCAATAAGGTGCAGATCTCTCTTTGCTAATGACCACCTCTACCAGAGGAAAATCTGGCCCTTGGTATGACAACAGACTCTCTCTATTTGTTTGAATGTTATGAATATATGCAATTTTGATTATTTGCTTATATGAAACAGAAGAGACAATACTTCATGTACTTCACAATAAAAATACTGAAAGATTATATTCAAGATTCCACACATGTGGGTAGAGGAAAAGGTCAAACCTCTTTACTTGAATAGATTATAGCAAGCAAGCAAGCAAGCAAGCAAGCAAGAAAGAAAGAAAGAACAAACAACAACAATGAAAATCAAGCACCCTACTTCAGCTAGAAGAGAAAACAATGTGTTTATTCTTCTTAAAAATAAAGACTATGACATATATCCTTTATTTTTTCCTAATATTTTGTACAACTGAAGGTATGGAATGTCACCATGGAATTCTAGGTATACAAGTATATATATGTATCTTGGAGGTCTCTTCCAATCTGGTTGATTCTATGAGTCACATATGATATGATTCATTTTAACGTCAGGCTGGATGAGGCTCTGGACAGCTTGATCTAGGGTAGGGTGTCCCTGCTCATGGCAGGGGCGTTGGAGCTAAATGATCCTTGTGGTCCCTTCCAACCATGACTGATTCTATGAAGTTGTGATGGTTTGAAGCTGGTACTTCAGCCTAATTCTTAATTATAAGCAAGAATAGGAACTTTCTGGATATCTTTGAGTAAAAGAGATTGAACACAGAACAAAAATAATAGATAGGTCTATACCATTCCATTGGATTGCTGATTAGCATAAAGTTTGCTGCATAAACTATTCCTTCTTCATTTTCTCTTCTTCACTCTGCCTGCTGCTGGCTGGTGCTTGTGCATGGATTTGCTGACCTTGGCTGAGATTCTTGTCATGGCTAAGCAGCAGCAGGACTTTCTCTCTGTTTTCTCTCTTTCTCCCCTGTGTAAGGAGGGGATATTTACTTTCCCTCGTCCAAGGGAATGTCAATCAATACAGGGAATCCTTGTATTGTTTCTGAATTGTAAATACATGCAAATATACCCTGGATATGCTTATTGCCTTTTACACTATCTGTATCTACTTCACCTTTGTAAACATAATCTTCATTTTGCTTCCCAGTTCTGAGTTTGCTTGGTAATTTATTCTAGGGATAAATTCCAATTTGTGGGGTCCAAATACAAGTGACCACACAAGTTAAACAAGGCCTCTTCTTCATCAAGTAATTCACCTGAGGGATATTTTGTTACAAACACAAAATGAATATCCACCTTTCTGCACTACAAGATTTTGACCTTAAGAGACACAATGTTCCCAGCCATGCTTTCCACACTTCTGTATTTTAATGCATACCAAAAATCATGACTGAGAATGGGAATATTTGGTCTCACTTTTCATTCCTTTCTATGATTCTATGAAACAAGGTCTTTTGAAAGGAATGGAAAAAATCACTTCTCAGCCTTTTGGCTGTTTAGCCTGGAGAAGAGGAGGCTAAGGGGGGACCTCATTGCTCTCTACAACTACCTGAAGGGAGGCTGTAGGCAGGTGGGGGCTGGTCTCTTCTCCCAGGCAACCACCAATAGAACAAGGGGACACAGTCTCAAGTTGTGCCAGGGGAAGTATCGGCTGAATATTAGGAGGAAGTTCTTCCCAGAGAGTGATTGGCATTGGAATGGGCTGCCCAGGGAGGTGGTGGAGGCATCGTCCCTGAAGGTTTTCAAGAGAAGACTGGATGAGGCACTTAGTGCCATGGTCTAGTTGTCTGGATAGGGCTGGGGTATAGGTTGGAGTGGATGATCTTGGAGGTCTCTTCCAACATGGTTGATTCTGTGATTCTATGATTCTGTGATCAAGTGTAGTGTAGTACCTTGTTTCTGTAATAATGAAGTTGAACTATCATATCTATTAACTAAAACACAAAAATAATTTCCTAATTCTGGAGAATATCCACACTAACCAATCTATGAACACTGCAACCAATTAATTTTCTCTCCTCTTAGTTTTTTATTTCTGAAATCTAACAACCAGGCAATGGTTGATTAAAAGTACAATACTTAATGGATGTATTATCACTAGGTCATTGCTTTTACATAATCACAATTATTTAAGCCCAGGAAAAATGCATGACAGATGTTAGTCTACTATGCATATTCTAAGTAGTGACATAAAAGAAATCTAATTTAGGTTTTGATAGAGTTTGATAAATTTAGGAGAAAATAAATACAGTTGTAGCAATCTGAACTTGATGACTCCTTTGGAAAGGGTTTTGTATCAGCTTCAGACTTTTTGTTCCCATACATCTCTCTTTCACACAGATAGTTAGAATTATTATATCCAAAGATAAGAAAAAAAAACCCAAACTAAACCAAAATCAAAACCCAACAAACCCCCCAACTAACCAACCAAAGAAAACAAATGCAAAAGCAAACAAAAAAAAAAGCCACTAGGGGTTTGGGGTGACATCAGGAGGAATGTGGAAAAGGATAATCCTTAACACCTTACAGTTCTTTATGCAGGATCTAATGAATGCTTTATTGAGGCTGTGTTGTTTTATACTTTGGACTAGAGCAGTGCAACTGTAGTGAAAGAAGCAGCAGCACCTTAAGGTTAAAGAAAGAAAGAATAATTCTACATGCTCATGCACCCACACACATGCACACCTTAGCCAGGCCCCCAAACGAATCAAACATGAAGAAAGGTGAATGTTGAGTCATCTTTGTAATTTGTCTTAATTTGCAGGTCTATTTCAGGGAACATAGTGTACACATTTGTGATGGTTTGGGTGTTCCCTGCTCCCCCACACTTTGGAAATCACCCAGACTAGACTCAGCTGGCTCTGGAAATTTGAATGAAGCTTATATTTACAGCTTAGCTCAATATACAAGCAGATATTTACAGTTTATAGAGTTATAGACAGAAATATACAAGGTAAAAGGTAATACAGAAATGCAACAGCCCTCCCAGAAACCTGAGTCCCAACCACCCTTCCACCTTCTCCCAATCCTCTCAACCTTACCTCAGTCCCAAGGAAGAATGGAGGCTTGGCCAGGGGGTTAGGAAGCAAAGTGGATTAATCAGAGAGATGGCAGAGAGGCTAGAGAGATAAAAAATGCAGCTCCGAGCTCCCCAGCAGCAGAAGTGCCTTATCTATGGATTCTTGTTCTTATGCATCTCAGCAAGCCTATGAGTGAAGTAGACATCACCCTGTTTCTCTTTCACAGCCTGTAATCTAATCCTTCTCACCAAAACATTCTAGCTAGCTTCAAACCAGCACAATATTTCTACTAACTCATCTCTGAAACAGCTTCCTCATGCCTCCAGTACATAAAACTGATCTGTCTGAATTCTATGCTACATAAGTTAAACTGAAGTGCAGAGGCCGAATCTTAGATGTTCTCAGAGTACATACGCTTCTTTTTTAAGAGAGGCATTGTTGATGAGGACTTGAAGGGTGAGATGAGGTCTTCTGCTCTTAGATACACTTTGAATATAAGTGATGGAGGGAGGCTGAATTTCAGCAATACTTTTAGATTGCATAATAAATAAATTCTAGAATGTAAAGGTCTTAAAGAAAAGTTCAGGAGATCATTTGACAAGTATGGATCTAGAAGGTTGTGGGAACATACCATGACAGAAATGCACAGTATTAAAAATTACTTTTTCACATGAACTAAAAACCACACAACCTCAACAAAGCATTCATTAGATCCTGCATAGAATCAAAGAATCAGAATCAACCAGGTTGGAAGAGACCTTCAAGATCATCCAGTCCAAACTATCACCCAGCCCCATCCAGTCAACTAGACCATGGCACTAAGTGCCTCATTCAGTCTTTGCTTGAATACCTCCAGGGACGGTGCCTCCACCACCTCCCTGGGCAGCCCATTCCCATGGCAAATCACTCTCTCTGGGAAGAACTTCCTCCTAACATGCAGTTTATACTTCCCCCAGCACAACTTGAGACTGTCCCCCCTTGTTCTATTGGTGGTTGCCTGGAAGAAGAGGCCACCCCTCACCTGGCTACAATGTCCCTTCAGGTAGTAAAGGGAGAAGTAGTAGAGAATTGTGGTAGTAGAGAATTGTAAGGCTTTAAGGATTATTCTTTGCCACATTTCTCTTGATGTCACCCCAAACCTAGTGGCTGCTTTGTGGCAGCTTCTTTCCTCAGGGACTGGAGCAAAAAAAAAGCCATAGTCTGAAACAGACCCAGATGATTTATGAATCCAAGATGTTATGGCTGTTAATGGCTTTAACGGGATTTTTTGCAGCACTGCCATCGCTGCAGGGGTCGCACATGATTTACTTGTATCATCACTCATCTTGGAAGGACATGTTCTCAGATCAGCTACAGGAACTGGGAAAATGCATAGAAATTAAAATCCTTTCAATATGTTGGCAGAACAGTTTCCATGAATAACTGTTACACCTTTTGAGAACCCTGACATCGATTTTAGCTATGGGAATAGTAGACTCAGCAACATCAGAGTATTTCCACAAACAGACAGTGAATTTAGCAACAAAACAAGCAAGTAATACCAAACAAACAAAACCCCAAACAGTTTCTGGGAAGTGACTTTGTTTTCAAACAAGTATGATGCAAACATGATTCTGGAGAGTAAGGAGGTAGAATCAGCTTAGACTAGAATCACAGAACCATAGAATTGACCAGATTGGAAGGGACCTCCAAGATCATCCAGTCCAACCTATATATATCATAGAATCATAGAATCAGTCAGAGTTGGAAGGGACCACAAGGATCATCTTGTTCCAACCCCCCTGCCATGGGTAGGGACACCCCACCTCAGACCAGGAGGAGGATGCCACATTTTTACAAGGGTGAGTAGGTATAATAATGTCCTTCTCCCTTGCTCTTTATCTATTCTGCTTTGGTTGCAGCAGAAGCAGCAGTTTTGGTGCTGCTTTTCATTCTGCGCTATGCATTGCAAAAGTGCAACACCACTCTAGATTTACAGCAGGTCCTTGGAGAATCATTTGAATCCCAAAGAAGTCTGAAAACAATCCTTTGGAAAAATATGCACTAATAACTGAGTTTTATATAACTGAATTTTATATATATGCAGAGGAAAAGAAACTCTATGTCACCAGAAGCAACAAAGACGGATAAGTTTTATCTTTAAATACTCCATTTTTTATAGGTAAAATGAAGGCATATTCTCTAGCTAGTATAAAATGCAAATAATGCCATGGGAAGAACCACCTAGCCAAACAGACACTAGGAAATAAATATGCAGATTAATTATCTGGAGCTGCCTGAAAGAAGGGTCTGTGTATGGCCTCTGGCTAAGGCATTACACCTGTCTCAACACTTGTTAAATAAAGGGAACATTGTAAGAACCATTTTTATTATTAAACTTCTATTTTTTTTGTTTTAGACATGTAACAATCAGTCATGGAAACTTCACCATTAAATTAATATTACAGTTTAGTGTCTTAAGTGTAAATTGTAAATGAGGCTCTCCTCTGGGGAACTAGAGAGTTCAGCAGGATGGACCCTTAAGGGGCTGAACAAATATATAAGAGAAAAAATAGCCCCATTCCATTGGGTTGTTATTTTTCTATACAATCTGAGGTTCAGAGTGTTGTGCCTCTCATTTGCTTACTTGCTTTTTCCACTGTTTCTCCCCTCTGGCCTTGCTCGCTCTGCGCCTGATTATTTGTTTGGGCTATTGGTAAAACCGAAAGCAGGGAGGAGATAATATTGTCTTAGCTGGCAACAGCCCCCTGGACAGAAGTCTAGAGGGAGAGTGGGTTTGTAGAGGGAGGTACCTTTGGTTTTGTGCAGGGGGTTTTGCTGGACTATTGTCTAGTTGCATATGCACACACACTTTTCTGGAAAGATATTTACTGTAAAATGAATGTATTGCCAGAATGATCTCAAAATGCTTCTCTTTTTCAGGCCTGTATTAAATTTGACAGACTGCAGTTGAAATACAGTCTACAATATTTAAAATTTTATTATCAAGAAAAGATGGATGTTCTCATCAGAAAATTTTCCAGTGTCTGTGAAGCTCCTCTTAAAAAATGAGAAGAAAGAAAACCAGACAACTAATGGTATCTTTCCTAAGGATTCAATAAACTTCATCACTAACTAGAAAGTTATCTATTATTTAGTGGACAGATTAATTTAATATGCAGAAATGTACTTTTTAATGTTGCAGTACTAAAGAAACAAAAAAAAAAAAAAAGGAAAGAAAATATTTACTAGATAACCATTTCTTTCTTCTGCAGAACTATAGTCCACTACAAAACTTCTCAGTCTGAAGCTAACAAGGCCAAGTGCAGGGTTCTGCACTTTGGCCACAACAACCCCAAGCAGCTCTATAGGCTGGGGACTGAGTGGCTGGAGAGCAGTCAGGAGGAAAGGGACCTGGGGGTACTGATAGACAGTAAACTGAAGATGAGCCAGCAGTGTGCCCAGGTGGCCAAGAGAGCCAATGGCATCCTGGCCTGCATCAGGAACAGTGTGGCCAGTAGGACAAGGGAGGTTATTCTGCCCCTGTACTCAGCACTGGTCAGGCCACACCTTGAGTGCTGTGTCCAGTTCTGGGCCCCTCAATTCAAGAGAGATGTTGAGGTGCTGGAACATGTCCAGAGAAGTGCAACAAAGCTGGTGAGGGGCCTGGAGCACAAACCCTATGAGGAGAGGCTGAGGGAGCTGGGCCTGTTTAGCCTGGAGAAGAGGAGGCTCAGGGGTGATCTTATTACTGTCTACAACTACCTGAAGGGACATTGTAGCCAGGTGGGGGGTGGCCTCTTCTCCCAGGTAACCAGCAATAGAACAAGGGGACACAGTCTCAAGTTGTGTCAGGGTAGGTATAGGCTGGATGTTAGGAAGAAGTTCTTCACAGAAAGAGTGATTTCCCATTGGAATGGGCTGCCCAGGGAGGTGGTGGAGGCACCGTCCCTGGGTGTCTTCAAGCAAAGCCTGGATGAGGCACTTAGTGCCATGGTCTAGTTGACTGGATAGGGCTGGGGGATAGGTTGGAGTGGATGACCTTGGAGGTCTCTTCCAACCTGGTTGATTCTATGATTCTATGATTCTAGAATGTCTGCTTTTATTTTGAAAACCACAATATTTGAAAAGAAACTTGACAACCTCATCAAAATGAGCAAGACATTGTAGTCTTGCAAGAAAAAAACCTTGGGTCTTTCAGAAAACAAAATGATTCATTATTGGAAGATTTAATCAAGCCTAGCTTTGTATTTAAGCTTTTCAGTGCAAATTAGAGGTGGGTAAATAAAATACAGCATGTTCATGTCAGTCTCTTGAGCACTATTTTCTTTAGCAGTGAAACAGAAAGCTGCAGAGTTCAATGCACAAACTCTGTAAGCAATGCATAACAACAATGACATCACTCTTTTCACTTTTCAGAACAGACTTCTACATTTTGAAACAAGAAAAGCTATCAAATTATTTCTTGAGATATTATAACAGTTGCAACTCTCCCCTGTGCCCACAATGCACAAGAAAGGTATTGCAAATATAACTGAAACTTCACAGGCAGATTATTCCCTGCAGGTAGCAAAAGTAGTCCAGCTTATGATAGCTAAATATCCATCAAAAAGAAAGCCATGCTCTGATAGCCACACCATGAGAATAATCTGGAGTGGCCTTTTAAAGACACATCTTAAAACCAAAGGTGTGAGTTTGTGATAATCAGCTTATCTGCTGTCTAGCTCTGAAATTCTCTACCTAGTTATTAGCATCATTACTATTACCTGAGAAGCTTCCTAGGAGCCTCACATTCTGATGTTTCTGCATTTGTATTTATTCAGAAATATCTTGGTCATAGATCAGGCATAAAATTATAACCTGATACAGAAATCTAAATCTTTGTTCCTAAGGGAATGTGGTGTGGTATTATAACAGTTTATAGTATCAAACAAGGTTGTACTCTAAAGCAAATTGCTGTAAGAAATGTTTGTAACTAATAATGTGGATTCTTCTATAGAAGAACTCTGTATCACTTTTTTTGTCTGAAATTAAAGGTGGGTGCCCTTGTCAAAAGGATGTGAGTACTGATGTCACAAATCTGGAGGGAAGTTGTAGCCAGATGGGGGTTGGTCTCTTCTTCCAGGCAACCAGCATTAGAACAAGGGGACACAGTCTCAAGTTGTGCTGGGGGAGGTCCAGGCTGGATGTTAGGAGGAAGTTGTTGGCAGAGAGCGTGATTGGCATTGGAATGGGCTGCCCAGGGAGGTGGTGGAGTCACCATCTCTGGGGGTGTTTAAGAAAAGACTGGCTGAGGCATTTAGTGCCATGGTCTAGTTGATTGGATAGGGCTGGGTGCTAGGTTGGAGTGGATGATGTTGGAGGTCTCTCCCAAGCTGGTTGACTCTATGATTCTATGAAATAGTGGAGGAACAGGAACTTAACTTTGTTGCTTACTGGTAAATCACTTTATCTTGGAGATGGGAGACATGGAATCTGATTTCTAGTGTCCTGGACTTGTTTCCCTGCTTGCTGCAAGGGAGTTGGACTAGATGATCTTTGGAGGTCCCATCCAACCCAAACCATTCTATGATTCTATGAAACTAATGCTTTCTGTCCCTTCTTGCTGAACAGATTAGACTTCCCAACAGCATGCTAAAGGATGACAATTTCCTTTCTGAAGGCACTGATCTTTTCTAAAAAATTAAGAACATTATTTTTGTATGTTCCTGATTCCTGATGTATTACAGGTGGAAATATGATAAATATTGAAAGCATCCTGATTGCTTCCATTCTTTACTTGTTTAGAACACCCAGAAAATTTATAAGGCCTTCCCATGCTCACATGCTTAAAAGCATGAATTAAGGAGAAGAAATTATTTTCTTTTCCCAGTCTTAATGTTGTTTTAACATATTTAGAGGTTTTAAAGATAATTCCCAAGTTTGCAGTCTGCTGTTAAAAGAGTGCTTGGAGTAGCACACGCTTTGTCTTCCACACTGTAAATCTTAACAGTGCAGAGCACTCCATTTTTTACACACAACGTAAAAGATACATCATAGCCATTAACCTTCCCCTTAGTTGCTGATAAAGTAAAATAGGTCCATTCTTTACAGTAACAGTGATGCATCTGTTCAGATAAATATCCCTCTTGCTGCAATAAAGTGTAGTATTTTACAGCTGCACACCATCTTTGGAAACTACAAAGTGGCAATTAAAATTGAATGCAAACAGAATACTAAGCAAAGATTTGTAAAGCAAAAGGGGATGAAAAGAGGGTTTGGGTTTTTTTCTCCCCCAAAATGTCCCTCAGCAAAAACTGAAGTTCAACATATAAATTAACTAATGTTTGCTTATGTGATCATTTTAATTCACAGCAATATAATATTCAATGAATTCCTGGTAATCACTTTCTGAAGGCTGTTAAGTTGATATAGTTAAGTGTTCCCATATTTATATGCCTAGTACTTTTTTAATTGAATGCCTGCTAGTTACATTAAGAAACTGTAAAGGAAGGACTGGTATAACTTCTATTTTAAGAAGCTATTCTGTAAACACATAAACAGAGTTATACTTAACAATAGCAATTACTTAATACAATGCCACATGATCTCACAATTCCTCACAATTTTGAGTCTAGAAAGGAAATAAACTTTGGGAGCTCTAGATTTGCCTTTTTAATCAGGAAGCCTGTCCTGCTTTTTGCTTCATAATTGGCAAGAAGTTATACATGTTAATCCCATAAAAAAAAGGTACCCCAAAGAGAGAGATCATCAGCAGTTCTGGTTTTTTCCCCTTATATTTTTTAATGAAAGCATCCAAACAGAATGGAAAAAAGCTTCCCAAACTGGTAAAATGCTTTGGGATATATTGTTTTATGCAATTGCTGTGGAAACCCTGGACATGTGATTGGTAAAAAACAACCTTTTACAGGACAAGAGCTGCTGCAATCATAGAAGAAAAAAAAGAACAAAGCAATTGTGAGCACTGCAACAGAAAATGAAATTGCAACTTCTGTGGTTAGTACAGCATTTTTGATAAATGTAACAGCACATCAAAAGCTTTTCTTTGGTTAAGTAAATGCAATTTACTTAACACTCAGGAAAATAAAATGTGTATATGTTATAGTTCCACTGTTAATAGATTTACTTCTTCAGAACATTTCAGTCTTGTACATATCCTGGCATAAGGAAGACTAAACTGCAACAGATCCTTCACTTGCAAGTTGTTAATTACTGATTCAGTACCTATTGCACTGCAGCTTCTCCTAACACCAGATTAAAAAGGATCAAGATGAAAGGCTAATTACAAAAGGGAGACATCAGAACAACTCAGTAGTGAGATGCTACAGCATTCAGCCCCTTAGTAGAGGCACGACAGAACACTGTGTAATTTCTTGTGTTAGATTGTGCTCATTGCAGCATTCTGCACTTCTACTACTTCTTCATTTTTGTACTTGATGATTCTACAAGGCTGTGGCTGTGAGTAAAGACCTATACAATCAACTTTTTTGCACTTCAAAACAGTATAATAAAAGAACAACCAAACTGAACCAAAACCAAAAGACAAGCAACGAGAAAAGAAGCAAAACAAATCAAACATACAAAGCATGATAAAAAATACCCAAAAACAAAACAATCCCAAAACACCAAAACCGAAAAAAAACCCAACCCAAACCCACAACACAAACTCTTCAATCCTCTTTTATTCCTCTCAGGATTATCTGGAAATACCAAAATACCCAAATTTTGAGTTATTTTGGGAAGCATTCCTTATACTGTGCAACAGAACAGGGTGAAAAGGGAGGGAGTGACTGGTAGTCAGAGTGAAAAGGGAGAGTCAATTACTGATAGTTGCACTGTTACCTGGTGAAAAATCTTCACTCCTTGAAACTGTTTAAGAGCAACCTTTGCATGTTTTCATTTACTGAAATCCTGATTAGATTTGTAGACAGCAGAAATGCTAAAATGGCAGAGAGATTACCTGTGCCCAAAGAAATATGGGAGTTTCATGAATGCTTTTTGTGTTGTGTTGAGGTTTAATGAGCTCAGGTAGATAAGGACTCCACTTTATTCTCTGTTTATCTGTGAAAGTGTTATTAGTGAGACTACTTTTTACTGAATAGCCTTTTCATGACTCACATTTAGTCATATAATTTAAATTTATAACAGGATTTGTAACCCTCCTGTGAAAAATTACAGTTACATTGTTCTTTCTGTTAGGTGTATATGCATTTATTTTGGCTTCTCTTGCAAAACATATATGATTCTGATTGCAGAAGCCATTGTGAAGATAATGAATACTAACCCAAATACTAAATATCAGAGAACCATATGTCATAAAGCAGGAATGTGTCCTTCCCCTGTGTGATATTTCTGTCCCTATTTTTCTTTCTAAATTATCCCAAGGTTTATTTCCTCTGACAGAAATCTGATTCTAGAAATACTTATCGATAGTGATGACTATTTGCTTCAGCTTTTGCTTTCTCCAGGGTTTGAGAAATGGCTTTGTTTGCCAATGTTTTCTCTCTCAAAGGTACTATAAAAATGTGTTAGTATGGTTGTCAGTTTAGTTTGTTGCAGAAGATAAGGAAAGGCATAACTGTTCCAAGAGAAAAAAAACAAAACCATAAAACAAAAATCTTTAACCAAGACTGACTTACAGTGCTGGTAAAGAAAGCAGAAAAAGTATTACAATATCAGTAGCACAAAGCATGTTACAACAGTAATGGGCAAGGATAATGAGACATGAAGTACAAGAGGGGAGTATTCTGTAAATTGCTGATTCTAGAACCTTTCTTGGTCATTCAAAATGGCCAGAACAAATTATTGTTGAAAAATGAAACTCTAATTCCAAAGAAATAATATGGCCTAAGTAACATTTTTCATGTGAGATTATGAATAAGCATTCCAAAGATGTTTACAACATGTAGGGAGTAGTAGGGAATTTGTACCAGAATTAAGTAAGTATTTATGAAGACATGCAATTCTAGTTTACAAAGAAAAACTGAAGTACCTGCAAGGAAGGTTCCATTTCACGTCTAATGCTGAAGAAGTGTAATTTACATAACACTAGGAGAAACCAAAAGCTGAGGTCATAGAGTCTGTAGCAGTAGAGTCTGTAGCAGTAGACCAAAGTAGCAGTAACAGAAAAACAGGGACAAGACACAGAATCACACAGAGTCACAAAATAGAGTCCTTAATTGTCAGGTCCACACAATGCTTAAAGACAATCAGGGATGATGACTCCACCAGTCCCCAAAGCAAAACATTCCAATGATTGACAACCCTTTCAGTGAAGAAATATTTCCTAGCATCCAGCCTAAATCTCCACTAGCACAGCTTGAAACCATTTTCTCCAGTCCTGTTGCCTGTCATCAAGGAGAAGAAGTTCATAGAATCACAGAATCAACCAGGTTGGAAGAGACCTCCAAGATCATCCAGGCCAACCTAGCACACAGCCCTGTCCAATCAACTAGACCATGGCACTAAGTGCCTCAGCCAAGCTTTGCTTCAACACCTCCAGGGACAGCAACTCCACCAACTTCCTGGGCAGCCCATTCCAATGGCAAATGACTCTCTGGCAAGAACTTCCTCCCAACATCCAGCCTAGACCTCCCGCAGCACAACTTGAGACTGTGTCCCCTTGTTCTATTGCTGGTTGCCTGGGAGAAGATACTGACCCCCACCTGGCCACAACCTCCCTTCAGATACTTGTAGAAAGCAATGAGATCTCCTCTCAGCCTCCACCTCTCCACACCAAACAACCTCAGCTCCTCACTAAGGGTCTGACAATATTGCCACTGCAAAGCAAACATCCACATTTTGCAGTTTTTAATCCATGAGTAACAAACAAAACCACATTCTCTCAGTATTGGGAATAAAGTACACACAGTATTGTTCTTAAGTGTTATTTCATTTCAACTCACTGAACCATAAAATGGTAATGTTAATAAGAACAAAATATGCAGAGATTGAAAATGAAAAATCCATGAATCTGAATTTTATCACAACAGAAAGCAGAAAATGTTTAAAGGAGCAACTTAGTCCCTAATTTGCAAATAATGGGAACATTTGCATTATATATATTGTTATTGTCTGCCTTTATCATTTTTATTGTTGTGCTGCAGTATAGCCCTTTTGAAGGTCTGCCAAACCACTGCGGCTTGCTCAAATGTAGGGCTGAATTTTAATTAAGCTTAGGAAAATACTCATTGAATTTGCTGAGGCTGATTAGCCTAGTCAGCCTGATAGACATGCAGAGGGCATCTTTCTTACTTGTTTTAATATCTGACAGAGGCAATTAATAGATTTTTGGTAAAATTGTTACATGTGAAAAATGCAGTCTGTCACCAAGTCTATGCACTGAGGATCTCAGCTTTTTTTTTTTTGGTTGCTATTATTATTGCCTTTTTGGTGTTGTTGTTGTGAGTGTTTTTGTTGGTTTTGATTGGTTGGTCACTGGTATTTTATTCTACAACTAAACAGTTTAGGGCCACGAACTACCCAGGACTGGAGGGCAGAAATGATAGTTACTCCCTTTTGGGAAGTGAAAATGAAAACACTGCACACTGATTGGAAGCTTAAGGGGTACAGGTCCATATGTACAGAAAGCAATCACAGAACTTTAGAGGCTGGAAGACGACTCCAGAGATTGAGTCCAACTCCCCTGCCAAGGCAGGATCACCTAAAGTAGTTCACACAGGAACATATCCCGGTGGGTTTTGAAAGACTCCAGAGAAGGAGGCTCCACAACCTCTCTGTAGAATGAATACATTCACATACTAGGCCAAGTCTACTGGGCTAAAACCTCTTAGAACATGCTAAGTGATGGTATGCAAACTGTAGGCTTTGAAGCCACTCAAATTACACAAGTGCTCAGAAAAAAAGAAATCACTGCAGGATTTTGTCTCAGTCTCCAAAGATATGCCCAGAAAATAGTAATATGCTTTTCAAAAGTATTTTTCATTGCATACCTTTCTGCAGCCACTTGTAATTGATTTTCTCTCTTATTAATCAAGTTATGAAGACGCAAACCTGCCTTACCCTTATTATTATGTTATTGATCGGAGTGTCTGTATGGCAAATCAAAAGGACTGGATTTCAATAAGCATAATAGAATTAGACACAAACATCAGAAAACAAACAGCTGAACCTAACAACACAAAGCCTTTTTACTGATTGCTTAATATACTAATAGAAGTTATATGGCAAAGGATCATACAAATTATACAGAAAATTTCCCACAACCATTAGCTAAGAGAAAATTTTGTCATGGGGTGTAAGTATTTAAGCTTATTTTCTGCCATTCTATTGCTACATAAAAGAGAAAGCAAGACTTACATATGCTGTCTCATCACCATCTTCACTGCTGCTCTCCATGGAGTCTTCACCTTGTCACATTTACAGGGGCCAGCCATATTCCCGAGGAGGTGTCTCAATCAGGGGTAAAGTGTTTATTGTTCAAAGGATTGATGAAGTGCAGAAAATAATTCACATATTCCAAACTCTGCCTTTACAATGTTGTCTGCAGGAACTTGACTTGAGAGCTATATCAGTGATATGCAGATTTATTCTTGTATCACTGCCTGGCTCACTGATATCACTCCAGATTTCTAAAGGAGTTCTTGGTTTTGTTTGTTTGTTTGTTTGTTTGTTTTAATCAAGACATGCAAGATTTATTGAGCTTAATACAGCTCATTATTTCCATTTTTCCATCTTATGTCTCTCTGCTGGGGTTGTTTAGTCTGGAGAAGAGGTTCAGGGGTGACTTCATTGCTGTCTACAAGTACCTGAAGGGAGGCTGTAGCCAGCTGGGGGTTGGTCTCTTCTGCCAGGCACCCAGCAATAGAACAAGGGGACACAGTCTCAAGTTGTGCCAGGGGAAGTATAGGTGGATGTTAGGAGGAAGTTCTTCATAGAGAGAGCAATTGGTGTTGGAATGGGCTGCCCAGGGAGGTGGTGGAGTTGCTATCCCTGAAGGTGCTGAAGAAAAGACTGGCTGAGGCACTTAGGCCATGGTCCAGTTGATTGGACAGGGCTGGGTGCTAGGTTGGCCTGGATGATTTTGGAGGTCTCTTCCAACCTGATTGATTCTATGATGATTCTATAGTGATTCTATGATGACTCTATTCCAGGTTGATTCTATGATAACAATTCTTTGCCATAAAGATATTGTGTTTAGATTTTTTTCTTGTTTAAAAACCTACACAATTAAGATAAATATTACATTTTACTGCTCAGCAGACAGATTAAGGTCACACAGTAAGGAAAGCAGAAGTAAGGTTTACCTTCTCAAGAGGCTTCAAATATACAGTAATTGTTTAACCTTATGCATTTTTCTGACAAAGAAAACAAACTGAGAACATCTAACATTTTTTGTGTGTGTCTAGAAGAACAATGACATTATGGGATACAGTTAGGAATTGTTCATGTGAAAAAATAGTTAGATACAGTTATAGATGCCTCGGCCAACATTAATGCTTTATCTTTTGTTTTTCCACAGGTGTGAACATTTTCAAAAGGTGTCATGCATTAATTCAATAGAGTCTCTTTAAACATCAAAATACCGAGTCCTCTTTTTTCCCTAAAGCAGTGTCATTTGTTGAAGATTTTGTGAAATCTAGGCAGATATTTGTTCCCAGTAGGTGCCTGTCTATCACCATCATTATCATTTTGTAACGCTTCCACGACAGATATCCTCTATCTGTTTATGTTTATAGAATTGGCACCTTGAGGTTCTCTTGACCTATGACTGTCAAACTCTGAAGCAATTTAATAACCATTTTTTTCAGTCAATAAAGTTGTCAAAAAATGCTACATGGAAACATCTTGGGGTCTACCCTTTATCCATGCAGAATTCCCCAAGTTTTCAGGACTTCTCTGTCAAGCTGTAGCTTTCAGACTGTCCCTTGTGGCAAGAATACCAGAAAGCTCCAATAAAAGAAAGTGTCATTTTTCCCCCCCCTGAACTCTAAAACCAAATAAATTGATTCAAGTGTTGTAAAGCCAGAGGCTCTCACAATCCAGGTCAGTGGTATCTAATGAGACAATATGGAAGTGCTGATGTTGACAGACTCAAATGAAGGCTCAGAACTTGTGGGATCCCTGCTTTACTGCAATGGCTTGGAGATTGCCTTTAATAAGGAGAATAGATGTTGTAGTTTCGCAGCTCATGTGTTTATTTGGGCTATGTGAAAATTCAAACTTAAGGAAACTAATATTAAAAAAAAATATGTTATCATAAGCACAAATACTTCACAAGTGTGATGTTCTGCTTCCCAGAGTTTAACAGATCATCAAAAAGAACTTTTACTTAACATCTTTGTCGGTGCCATGGACAGAGGCATTGAGTGCACCCTCAGCAAGTTTGCTGATGACACCAAGCTGTGTGGTGCAGCAGACACGGTGGAGGGAAGGGATGCCATCCAGAGGGACCTGGACAGGCTGGAGAAGTGGGCACAAGCCTTGGGGGTGCTGGTGGACAAGAAGCTCAACAATCAGCCCAGAAAGCCAACAGATCCTGGGCTGCCTCAGGAGAAGTCTGCCCTGCACATCGAGGGAGGTGATTCTTCCCCTCTACTCCACTTGGGTGAGACTCCACCTGGAGTACTGCATCCAGTTCTGGAGCCCCTATTACAAGAGGGATGTGAAGATGCTGTGGTGTGTCCAAGAGAAGGGCCATGAGGATGAGCAGAGCACTTCTCCTATTAGGACAGGCTGAAAGAGTTGGGGCTGTTCAGTCTGGAGAAGAGAAGGCTCCCAGGTGACCTTCTTGTGGCCTTTCAGTATCTGAAAGGGGCCTACAAAAAAGCTGAGGAGGGACTTTTTAGTCTATCAGTGACAGGACATGGGGAAATGGAGCAAAGCTGGAGGTGGGTCGGTTCAGACTGGACATGAGGAGGAAGTTGTTGAGCATGAGAGTGGTGAGAGCCTGGATTGGTTTGCCTAGAGCAGTGGTTGAGGCCCTATCTGTGGAGATGTTTAATGCCAGGCTGGCTGAGGCTGTTTGCAGCCTGCTCTAGGGTAGAGCATCCCTGCCTATGGCAGGGGGTTTGGAACTAGATGATCCTTGTGGTCCCTTCCAACCCTGACTGTTCTATGGTTCTCTGAAACCTAATTCCACAAGCAGACATCACCACTGTTTTCTTTTCACAGCCTGTAATCAAGTTCTTCTCACCAAACCATTCTAGCTAGGCTCAAACTAGCACAGTGAGGAAATGAACCGTCCCAGTTTAGGGCCACGAACTACCCAGGACTGGAGGGCAGAAATGCTAGTTACTCCCTTTTGGGAAGTGAAAATGAAAACACTGCACACTGATTGGAAGCTTAAGGGGTACAGGTCCATATGTACAGAAAGCAATCACAGAACTTCAGAGGCTGGAAGACATCTCCAGAGATTGAGTCCAACTCCCCTGCCAAGGCAGGATCACCTAAAGTAGTTCACACAGGAACATATCCCGGTGGGTTTTGAAAGACTCCAGAGAAGGAGGCTCCACAACCTCTCTGTAGAATGAATACATTCACAAACTAGGCCAAGTCTATCAGGCTAAAAACTCTTAGAACCCTCCATGCCTTTCACCCTCAGGAGGCCTGGGAGTAGGCCAAAACTGCCCTTCCCACCTCAGGCCTACAAGGCCTCAGCAGGCTGCACGGCTCAGCTCAAAACTCCCTGCCAGCTAGAAGCCATCTCCCACACACAGGCCATGAGGTAAGGAGGGACACTGCTGATCCCAGAGAGAAGTGAAGGGAGGAGGGCAGATATCAGCCAGGCACTGCCTTATAAACTGAGATCATAGAATCACAGAATCATAGAATCATAGAATCGACCAGGTTGGAAGAGACCTCCAAGATCATCCACTCCAACCTAGCACCCAGCCCTAGACAGTCAACTAGACCATGGCACTAAGTGCCTCATCCAGTCTTTGCTTGAAGACCTCAAGGGATGGTGCCTCCAGCACCTCCCTGGGCAGCCCATTCCAATGCCAATCACTCTCTCTGGGAAGAACTTCTTCCTAACATCCAGCCTAGACCTCCCCCGGCACAACCTGAGACTGTTCTGAGATATCAGAAAGTGTAATAGAATAACAATAGAATAACAATGATACAATACTACCTGAAGGGAGGTTGTAGCCAGGTGGGGGGTGGTCTCTTCTCCCAGGCAACCAGCAACAGAACAAGGGGACACAGTCTCAAGTTGTGCCAGGGTAGGTCTAGGCTGGATATTAGGAAGAAGTTCTTCACAGAGAGAGTGATTTCCCATTGGAATGGGCTGCCCAGGGAGGTGGTGGAGGCACCGTCCCTGGGGGTCTTCAAGAAAAGACTGGATGAGGCACTTAGTGCCATGGTCTGGTTGATTGGATAGGGCAGGGTGATAGGTTGGACTGGATGATCTTGGAGGTCTCTTCCAACCTGGTTGATTCTATGATTCTATGATTCTATGATTCTAAGTTGTGCTGGGGCAACTACAGGCTTCATCTGACATTGCTATGAACAGCATCGGTTCATCAGAGAAAAAGGAGCTTGCTGTATCATTATAAACTTCCTACATCTAATACTACATCTCTGCTCAGATTTCCTGCTCTTTTTTTGTAGCAGTTTAAATGAAACATAACAAGCAAATCACAAAAAAAACCCCTCAAACATGGTAATGAGTGCAGGAATAATGCTGATTGGCTTAAAATAGGCATGTATATTATTTTATCCCACTTGCCTCTCCTTTCACCTGCTCAGATAAATTTTAAGTTTCAGTAAAATATAGCTACAAACTTTTTTTTTTTTAATGACTCCAAAAAGAATAATTTTCAGCAAAATATCAATCCTTATACTCAACGTTAGGAAAGTGCTGTGCAAAATTGGTAGTGTCCTAGAATTCAATTTTTTTTGGCAACATAGTATAAAGGAAAAACTCTCTTCTAACACCTCACAGTTTTTCTAATCCAAGCTTGTTATTGCCTCTTAAAGCAATAAATTCAACAATATGTCATTAATCTGAACTCTAACCATACAGGTATTTCACCTCATCTTTCCTCTATGATTACTGCCCCCTAACCTATAATTTACAAGAATCCTGTAGCTGTCAGCCATGGTAGACTACTTCTAGCAATTTCAGAACTGCATTATCTGAAGTACCACTGCTACTTCTTATTGTAGCTGTCGAGAAGCAGTGCAAATACACTGCAGGGGTAATTGATAGCATATGTTGACATTTTAATAGAAGCTACAGAAACAGGTGAGATCAGGGCCAGAATGGATGAACTATTACTTTTGCATCCTCAATATAAATGACATTCCTATGATTTATGAGTAAATTTAATGCCTTTCCTCTTTACTGCACTCTACAAGTAAGGAAAAGAAGTGAGAGAATCAAAAACTCTGTAAGCTCACACAGAGCTTTCAAAAAATCTAAAGCTAGAATAAAACACTCTCACGCCCTTTTAAGACTACAGAGTAAGATTAAACGCTAATTTTTATTGCATGTTAGAAAAATGATTACTTGAAAGCTTGCTCATGACAGATAATGGGGCAAAACTTTCATTGATTTTATTATTATTGTTATTATTATTTTCCTAGAAATAAGACATGCCAAATATGCTGCATTAACTGCTCACTACATAGTCTGAATATCTCTTGACTGTTCTCCTTTTTAAAACAAAACACCTTTAAGAAGCCTCTCAGGAGGCTAACATCAGTCTCAGTTTCTTTGGTCTGCCTAGGTCTCACCATCAGACTCACTTTCCTGCATGACTTCTTCCCTTCTCTTATCTTCTTGGTCAGATTCCTCTCAGCCTTCCAGTAGGATTTCAAAGACTTCTCCCATATCTCCCTGCTCCAACTCAGCTTCTATAAAAAGGGCTAAGATTGCTCCCTGAGCTTTTCAGTCTGTTCAAGACCTGCTCATTTCTTCACACTACCCTAAGGTGCCTCAGGTTGGGCTGTTCCCCATGTTATCTCCCTTAGGACCCACAAACCTCCCCTGCCTGTCACACTTCAGAGAGAAGTATCAGTAGCTGAAGGAGAGAGGGATGGAGACAGGACTCTCCTACAGCCTTCCTCTGCTGTCGAAAAGGAGTAGTTAATGTAGCTGCACTGTAACCCTGCAGGGACAGGGTAGGCTGCTTTGGAAAAATAGGAAGGCCATGAAGCAAAAAATCAGAATTGCTGAGATTAGGCCTGGGCAGGTATAGATAAGAGAGCAAGGGGACTGCAATCAATACTATTTCCTTATTAATAGTATCAATGTCTAATAGACCAGATTGTCATTGCTATTATGTACACAGAGAGTGAACATAGTCATGCATAGTCTTTATAATGTTGCCCATTACTTAGAGGTTCTTAATGCCAGCACAAGAAGAGTTTTTTTCTCCTACTTGCTTTTGATTCAGGTGCCTGAATCTAGACTTAATATTACCCAAGAATATCTTCCCTCTACCTCAACAGGCCATGCTCCAGACAATCCAGGGCACCAGTGCTGGCTGTGCCCTGTGCAAAGCTTATATTTGTATCAGCTGGGCTGCACAGTCCTGGGGAAGGGCAAGGGACCTACCCTATACAAAATCACTGGCAGGGTTCAAGTTTCTTCTGTGTGCTAGACCTTTCCAACAAAAAGCTGTCAAAACTACTGCTTTTAAGCTGCATCATCTTCTGCACTTTTTGTCTTGAAATCTGCTCACCAGTCTGGATCAAAATGAGTCAAAACTGCCTTGAGGTAGATTAGCAGTTGAGCACTAATCCCTGTGCTACAGAGTCTGGAAAGTCAGAAAGCAAGGAGAGAATTCCCTCCATCTTACTTCAGAGCTAGTTTTTTTTTCCATAGCTATTTACTCTGCACTTAACACTTGTACACCTATAAAACCTATGCACCCATTTCAACACTAGTGGCTGCACACTGAGCCAATAACTGGTAACCCGGAGTCTCAAGAGACTTGTTTCACATCAGCTTTACATAAAGACACAAAGTTTTGTTTCCTGCGTGATCTGCTCTAGGTGGTCCTGCTGTGCAAGGGGGTTTGGACTAGATGATCTTTCAAGCTCCCCTCCAGCCCCTAACATTCTGTGATTCTGCAACCCTGTGATTCTCTGCTTTCACTTAAATCAGTTTCATGATTAGGGGACGCCCAGGCATAAAACTGAGTTTGTTTGGTTTTTCTTCTTTGTAGGGACGTTTGGATTGCTGAGTAGAGTAAGAGAAATGCCATGAATTTTGCTTTCTTTGACAGAACAACAAAACATAAACCACACAAGGGTTAAATCTAGCAGACTGGCCCTGGCCTTTAGAACATTCATATTTTTTCTTCTCCTGACAGCATTCCCTTATTTCAGCTGCTGAGTGAATGCTACTTTCTGAAGCTTATTTTCACTTAATGCATGCACTGATTCATATCAATAGTTTTTGGTACACATTTTTCAGTCACAAAACCTAACCTAACCTCCTGTAATCACCCTGATATAAGCATGTGCAGGAAAAACTAACTTAGATATTTCCAGATAGTTCCATTCTGGTCAGGAGATTCTAAGTTATTTTAGAAAAAAAGAATTAAATTTCTATTGTTTTAAGATAATAATCTGTTGGGTTTTTTTTATTTACTTTAGCATTTGCAGGTTGAATAATTTAAAATAGATATGTCTTATGACTCACTAATGGTTAAGAGTTGCAAAAGCAGTAATTAATATCCTGCAGGTTCTACTGACTATTCTAAATATGTAGCACTGTATTCTCCTTTGGCCACATGTCAGATTAAGAAGTGGAAGGAAAGATGTGCTCATTATTCTTGCTTTGTTTTGAGCTTGAGAGGAACAAAAGAGTGACTACATACTTATATCACTGTGATATTATAAATCCCTGGCTAGAATATAAATGATAAAAAGTCTAATTTAATATAGTTTGTTTAATTTTTTTCATCTTCCCCACTATTCAGAATAAGAGGAATAAGGTACTTGGGTACCTTGGGACCTCTATATGATTGGACATTGTCAGTCCATTATCTCAGATGAGAAGTCTTTGATGTTATTTCCAGTGTTGGGTGTGATATGCATGACCTCAATCTGCTGAGAAGAATGAAAAAAGAAAGGGGATTATAATAGAATGGCTTGGGTTGGAAAGAACCTCAGAAATCATCTACTCTGACCTCCCTGCCATGGAGGAAGGGGGATCCACAACCTCTCTGAGCAACCTATTCCAGAGTCTCACCAACTTCATACTGAAGATTCTAAGATTCTTCCTAAGATCTAGTCTAAACATACTATTCTTCAGTTTAAAACCATTCCTCCTAGTCCTGTTGCTATGAAAAGTCCCCTTCCAGCTTTCCTCTAGGATCCCTCCAAGCACTGGAAGGCAGCTGTAAGGCCCCCCTGAAATATTCTCTTCTCCTGGCTAAACAGCCAGTAGAGGTGCTCTATGAAACTTCAGAATGGAAGATCAAAATTCAAAACACACAATCATGTGGTAAAATCCAGACACTGTGACAACAAAAAATATTTTAAGAAAAAATATTTTCAGTATGGATTTTGTGTGAGTCAAATATCAAATCTTCACTATGCAATCCAAAGGTCATTTTGGGTATTTAATGACTGTCTTTACAAGCTATGAGTTATTTTTCAATAGATACAGGGAGCAAAAAGCAGGGATTCTACTCTCTGTGTGCGTTCCAGCTTATTAGATGAAGCCTTGTTGACTTTGTGAATTTACACTTCTGCATACTAATTTTACTTTGCTATTTGCCTGGCTCAGGCATTTGTTGTTTCAAGCAGAATACAGGGGAAAAAAAGTTTTCTTTCAGTACTTGAGCATTATTTCTCTTCAAGTTTGTACAGTTTGAAATGTGAGAACAATGCAGCCAGAGAGCCAAACCCGAAACATGTTTCACATTAGTTTAGTCACCATCCCTGGAGGTGTTCAAGAAAAGACTGGATGAGGCACTTAATGCCATGACTGGATAGGGCTGGGTGCTAGGTTGGACTGGATGATCTTGGAGGTCTCTTCCAACCTGGTTGATTCTATGATTTTATGATTATTTACTAGCAAAATGTGTTTTTAAAATACATTTTTTCCAGGTATAAATACTAAGAACTGTAAATACAGATTTATTTTTGAAAGCATAATATTTAAAATGCAACAATTTTTAATCTCAAACAAGCATTAAAATCTCCAGTGAAGGCAGCAGAGTACTTTCAACTTACGTCAGTCAGTGCTCTGCCTATGAAAAGTAACAATTTTGTCTTCCAGCATATCTTAAACAAATGCAGATTTTTTCATAATTATAATAGACTGGGCCAATTATCTTAATAATTATTTCAAGAACAACACAATCCTGTGCATAGTATCATATAAAGTTCAGGAAGAGCATCAGTGTTTTTCCTGGTAGGGCATAAACCCTGCTAGACCTGTTTAACCCTTGCTCGCCTCCTCCTGTTGTGGGTCTGGTAATTGAGTAGATGAGCAAACAATGGAAGGTTTGGCCCCAGAAAAGCACTGAGGGCTGGGAGCTTAGCACCACCAAATCAGGTGTCTTGTGCTGCCCCTCAGCACACCTGCATGGTCACATGAAGCACGAAGCTTTGAATTCATTGGCCAGAAAAATGATGCTAATGCCTATTGCCAGTTCCATTTTCAAAATGATGTATTTAATAGGAGCGATTTAGAAACCATTTTTCTCCTGTACCGACTCTCCACAGGGAGCAGGATCCCATTCACAGCTCCTTAACTGGGAATCTCAGTGGCCACCTGTCTGCAGCTTGCACTAACAGCTTAGTAACAACTCAGCTCTGTCTTTCCCTCTGCCTGGAATATTTTGTAGTTTACCCCAGCATCATAATTGTGAGTTTTGGAAACTTACTCAGGGACAAAAGTCTCATGAGTACATCTGCTGGAGTTAATGCTAAGACTCCATAAACATAGTTAGAATTTTTCCTGTTTTCCCCTTCTTATTTCCCAGGTTCTGATTGTTTAAACTGTTTCATTCCATGCTTATAAATACCCTTTGTGCAACTACTTCCTGTCGACCAAAAATCCAAAGAGTCTCAGGGAATTTTCCTGATTTTTTAATATTAATAATATTAATCGATATTTGTACAGAAATTAATACTCATTATTCATAGCCAATTGTTAATTTCAGTGATGTTTTATGGTCATAGAATGGTCTGAGTTGGAAGAGACCTCCAAAGGTCACCTAGTCCAACCCCCTCTGCAGTCAGCAGGAACATCCTCAACTAGATCAGGTTGCCCAGAGCCCTATTGATCCTCACATTGAATATCTCCAGGGATGGACCCTCAGCTAACTCCCTGGGCAACCTGTTCCAGTGTTCCACTACCTCCATGGTAAAGAACTTGTTCCTAACATCCAATCTAAATCTGTTCTTTTCTAGTCTGAGGCCACTGCCCTTCATTCTATCACTACAGGCCTTTGTAAACAGTATTTCTCCATCCTTCTTCTACATACCCTTCAGGCAACCTGCAAGAAGTTGTTGGTACTTTGTTCATACCCAGTGATATATCATATTGGTTCTCAAGAAGCTCCTCTATTTCTATTTAATCCTTAGGCAGCATAAAAACATCACAGAAATCCCTAAATAAATATATAATTAGAAATAGCTAACAAAATCCCAAGTACCTATAAACTGTCCTGAATATTCATTAACTACTCCTAAGCGCCTATTGTAATACCTGTTAGAAGTTAGCTTTATGGAGGCCCTCACTTTGACATGCTGAGGAATGTAAGCAATCACCTTACACTAAGGACTTCTATTCTTTTTCATAGAAATGCTCATGCCTTTTCCAAAAAATAGAAGACTATATAATTATTTCACTGCATTATAAAGTGGATAACAAAATAATGTGTTCTTGGTATTCAGATCAAGCCAACTATTAAAAATAAGGCCTGATGTAAATAGAATACTTTGATTAGCAAGAGAAAGTTCCATTCTCATGTTTAAACAGCCATTGAGTTTGTTCACTGAAATGGAATTCTGTTACATTTATGGTCTAACACCAACCATGATTATTTTGTATTACATGGTGCAGATAAAACAATAATTTAAATAACCTATATTGTTTTCCAAATTTAAATAACTTACTGTATTGTTTTCCTATACAAAAACAAACATCCAAGATTAATAAACCTATTTGAGGGTTTTAAACTATGTGGGTACTTGGTTGTAGATGTATTTACACTGGAACACTAACTAGATATAGTGAAACAAGAGAACTGTTTAGCTGATATTTGCATACTCTGAAAATAATGGTAGTTTTTATTGTTTTTTCATTGGTGTGAGATTTAACATCTTGACAATTAAAACTAGGGGGGGAAATAAGCCCTAAAAAGCCTTGACAGAAGTGTGGTCCCCTTATCATGACAGCTTACATACAGATTCAGTGATGATAAATATAGCCTCTCCTCTCCCAGGTATGACCTCACAGTATCATAGAGTCACAGAATTGTCAGGGTTGGAAGGACCTCGAAGATCATCCAGTTCCAACCCCACTGCCATAGCCAAGGACACCTCACGCTAGATCAGGTTCTCAGAGCCACATCCATCATAGCCTTAAAAACTTCCAGGAATGGGGCTTCCACCACCTCCTTGGGCAACATGTTCCCACAGTCACGGTGAAGAACTTTTTCCTAACATTCAATCTGAATCTATCCACTTCTAGTTTTACTCCACTCCCTCTAGTTCTATTGTTACCCAACATCCTAAAAAGCCCCTCCCCAGCTTCCTTGTATGCCCCCTTCAGATGCTGGAAGGATGGAATAAGGTCACCTCGGAGCCTTCTCTTCTCCAGACTGAGCAGCCCCAACTGCCTCAGTCTGTTTCCATAGAAGAGGTGCTCCAGCACTCTGATCATCCTTGTGGCCCTTCTCTGGACAAGCTCCAGTACACCTGTACCTTTCCTTTCATAGTATAGATGTCAGTGCTGCTCTTCTCCTCTCACACACATTTTTTAGTTAAAATGTTGTCTCACAGTAGCATAGGAACGTGAAAAAAAAAATTGCTCTTTGCCTCAGAAGACTTTCATTGCATTTTGATTAAGTTTGCTTAAAAGCAAGGGTTGGAAATGCCATGGTAACATATCAATGTGTGGTGAGTGCTGGTATTCCTGGGGAGGTTGAGTGTTCTTAATCTTAAGTGCAAAGACTCAGGCTTGGGCCTTTTTTTCCTGAATTTCATGACGTTTAAATTCTTACTTTGTGATGTCTGGTCACACAGTTTAGAGCAGCTACAGAAGAGACAGATAAAACAGAAAGAGCAGCAACCAAAAAGAATAAAGAGGATAAAATGTGTGAGGAAAACTGAGAGATAAAGGAACCAAGTGCAGTCTACAAAATTTGAAAACTCCAGGGGATGGATCATATCTTCAAGGTCACAATCAAAATGAAGGAAACAAATGACCCCATTTCTGAAAGAGTGAAATAATCACCCATAGAAAAAGTGTGGACTGGGATAAATTAAAAGAAAACAAACAACCAAACAACTCCCCCCCCCCCAAAAAAAAAACCCAAAAAAAAACCCCCCCACATCATAAATGAATGTGGATGAATCATAGAATCAACCAGGTTGGAATAGTCGTCCAAGATCATCCAAGCCAACCTAGCACCCAGCCCTATCCAGTCAACTGGACCATGGCACTAAGTGCCTCATCCAGGCTTTTCTTGAACACCTCCACGGATGGCAACTCCACCATGTCCCTGAGCAGCACATTCCAATGCCAATCACTCTCTCTGTGAAGAACTTCCTCCCAACATCCAGCCTACACTCCCCCAGCACAACCTGAGACTGTGTCCCCTTGTTCTGTTGCTGGTTGCCTGGCAGAAGAGACCAACCCCACCTGGCTACAGCCTCCCTTCAGGTAGTTGTAGAGAGCAACAAAGTCAGCCCTGAGCCTTCTCTTCTCCAAGCCAAACAACTCCAGATCCCTCAGCCTCTCCTCATAGAGTTTGCATTCCAGGCCTCTCACCAGCTTTGTCACCCTTCTCTGGACACATTCCAGTGATGAGAAGCATCATACAAAACTATCTACAATCATTAAAGATGTACTCAAGCTAACTGAAAATGACATTGTTAGTTGTCCTACAGTGGCCAGAATTACAGACAAGGGAACTCATCTTTGATGCTCTACAGTCAATAAATTAATCTTCCAGGGCAAATAACTTTCAGACCATAAGGTCTCTCACCAAGAATGACAGCATTTCTAGGGACTGGTCACTACAGCTGACTTTGAAATACTTGTGTGTTACTTACATCAACTCACACAGAAAAAAAAGCAAACTAATAATAATAATTTCAAATGCATTACTAAAATGCAATGCCAGCTCATGACCCTTTTCAGAAAATCATCCAAAAGCACTTTGATGTAATTAAACTGAACTGACACCACCTGGAGACTGGAGCGAAACTGATCTCTGTTTTATAGTTCAAAAAAGTTTTAGAAGATTTCTAAAGACTCTTTAAAGACTTAAATATATCCCTGAATCTTTATCTTATTTCATGATTAGATGTTTGTAATACTAATGTTTCAACAAAAGTGATACACAAAATGTGCTATTATTGGAGAATAAATGGCATGAAGAGTGACTGAGAGAGCTGAGGGGAGAACTCATTGCTGTCTACAACTAGAATCATAGAATCAACCAGGTTGGAAGAGACCTCCAAGATCATCCAGGCCAACCTAGCACCCAGCCCTAGCCAATCAACTAGACCATGGCACTAAGTGCCTCATCCAGTCTTTTCTTCAACACCTCCAGGGATGGTGACTCCACCACCTCCCTGGGCAGCTGAAAGGATGTTGTAGAGAGGTTGGTATTGGTCTCTTCTCACAGTTAAACAGTGGTAGAACAAGACAGAATGGCCTCAAGCTGCCACTGGCTAGGTTTAGACTAGATACTTGGGAAAAAAATTCCTAGCAAGAATGGTCAGGCATTGGAATGGGCTGCCCAGGGGAGGTGGTTGAGTCACCAACCCTGGATGTGTCTAAAGGTCATTTGAATGTGGTGCTTGGAAATATGGTTTAGGGTGAAGCTTGCTGAGTAGGGTTATCTGTTGGACTTGGTGATCCTGAGGGTCTTTTCCAACTGGAATGTTGCTGTGATTCTATGACTACATGCTCATCTATCATGATTTTGGCATTTATATTATGAAGGGTACAGGAATCAAAACAAGCAAAGAAACAAACCAACAAAACTCACCAAACCAAACCAACTAACCAAACATAAAACAAACACAAATCCCAAACAACAACAAAACAACACAAAACAAATTTTTGCAGGCCTGTCTTTTCTGGAGCTAAACTTTTCCAAAGTGATACCTCAAAGGTGGCTCAGCTGGAAGAAAAATAAATTCATGATCCTAAAAACCTGGACAGTGCTCATATATCTGCTTAGATTTTCTCTTCAACATTATATTGGATTTTCTTCTTTGCCCATTGATATCCATGGAAAAGATATTGAGTTTTTCAGACCTTTAAATAACACAGCAAAGAGCAAAGCACCACAATACAAGAAATAAAGTTTGAAGTCATACTTCTTAAGGTATTTGTGCAATCTTATTCTATCAAGACATCTCATATGGACAATCTTTCAGAACATCTTAAAGGGGTTCCTATGACTAAGGAGGAAAAAAAATCCAAACCAATATTAAAGGACACCCTCAGGAATGTTAAAAAATATCCTCAGGTTAAATTATAGCTGGTTGACAGTTACCTGTCAGGAAGCATAAAAAAGCAGATTATAGCCTTAGTGAATAGGAGAATGCAGATAAACTGCAGGCAGAACACTGGAGACGGAAATGGACAGCAGATTGAGAACTCTGCTATGCTTCCTTCATATCCCTCTGTGTCCATACCAGCACCACGACCTCCACTGATAAATATGAGATATCTGTTATATACACTAACTGCCCAGCTGCCACTTACTCTGTTGAATAATAAACTAGAGCCTTCTAGAGTTACTTTAATTCTGAATACTTAAATATCCTTAAATGTATGTATGTTCACCTTACATCCTGAGTGTTTGCAATCATTTTATTTTGGCTTATTGACTTTACTTGTCAAGTTGATTGACCTCTGAATCTCTGGCTTAGTAAGACCAAGCAGTAAGTTTTATTTCCTTCTCAAAAGAATAAATGCTGAAGTAGTTAATCTCATAAATAGCCCCTTAGGTGATGCATAAGATACATCACATTTGTAAGACTGGATCTGAATAATCATGACACAGTTTAAACCAGTATCAATAAAAATATAATCATTTTAAAATTCAGCCTGGAGAAGAGAAGGATTTGAGGAGACCTTCTAGTGGACTTCCAGTATCTGAAGGGGGCCTACAGGAGGGCTGGGGAGAGAATATTTACAAGGTCTTGTAATGACAGGACAAGGAGTAATGGGTTTAAACTGGCAGAGGAGAGATTTAGACTAGGTGTTAGGAGGAAGTTCTTTACAGTGAGGGTGGTGAGACACTGGAGTGGGTTGCCCAGGGACATTGTGGATGCTTCCTCTGTGGAGGTGTTTAAGGCCAGGTTGGATGAGGCTTTGACCAACCTGCTACAATGGAGGGTTGGAGCTGGATGATCCTTGAGATCCTTTCCAACCTAGACCATTCTATGATTAAAAAACAAGCATATATATGTTTTATAAGGTGGAAAAAACTGATGTGTCAAAAAATTTATTATTCAGCAAAGGTATTTCCTTCCCAGCTCTTGGAATTAATTGTTTACTATCACTTGTTCAAGCTATAATTGTTATATGTGCCAACTATATTGAGGAAAACAGAGATTTGCTTCAGAATAGCATAATTTTCTATTATTTTATATCCACATTTTCTACTAAAAATAACACAAAACATAAGAAAGAAAGAAATACCTCTCCCTGTGTCAATTACTTTGAGAAAATGAAGTACTTGACAGGTGAGTAATGGTAGACAGTTCTGTTCTGGCTTAAGAATTCCTCTGACAATATAAAAAATCAGCTGCCAATTTCAAGAGATGCCATAAAGAGAGTCCAGTGTGCATATCCTCACCATATTTTCTATTGAAAGTGTAAGAATTGTCTCCAAAGTCACTAACATCTAAAAAAGTCCTGGTATGTTACCTACTACTACTGACAGATAGGCCAATGAAATATGTAAGCATTCCAACAACAGGGCCAGTGGTACCCTGGGGGCACCAGAAGGGGTGCGACTAGGTCAAGAGAGGTTCTCCTCCCCATCTACTCTGTCCTAATAAGGCTGCATCTGTAATATTGTGTCCGGTTCTGGGCCCCTCAGTTCAAGAAGGACCTCAGGGAACCGCTTGAAAGAATCCAGTGCAGAGCCACAAAGATGCTGAAAGGAGTGGAACATCTCCCTTCTGAGGAAAGGCTGAGGGAGCTGGGGCTCTTTAGCTTGGAGAAGAGTCTGAGAGGTGACCTCACTAATAGTTATAAATCTGTGAAGGGCAAATGCCAGGACAGAGCCAGGCTCTGCTCAGTGATGTGCTATGACGTGACAAAGGACAGTGGGTGCAAGCTAGAGCAGAGGAAGGTCCACGTGAACATAAGGAATATTTTTTTCACTGTGAGGGTGACAGAACAGCAGAACAGGCTGCATAGAGAGGTTTTGGAGTCTCCTCTGGAGATATTCAAAACTTGCCTGGATGTGTTCCTGTATGACCTGTTTTAGGTGATCTGCCTTTGGCCGGGGGGTGTTGGACTGGATGATCTTTCAAGAACCCTTCCAGCTCCTAACATTCTGTGTTTAGGAACTGTGAGGGAAAAAACCCAAAACCAACCAAAACCAAAAACCCAAACCAGAAGAAGCAAAATATCAGCGATTCTGCCCTTTTATTTCATAGAGGAAAAGATGTATTAATTTGAGTATTAGCCCATGGTTAGCTCATAGGTCTCCACAGTTTTCAGTCCCAGCCTTTCAATTATTAATGTCTAAACCATGTCAGGATAAAGTCTTTGAAATACACATCTGAGTGAAAGAAGGAAGAAATTGTGCTTGTTATTTTATTAATTATTCTAGTATTATGGATCATTCCCTTTTGTGTTGACTTTTGGGATAGGGACCATAAAAGAATTCTCTCTCCAGTGCAAGTACCTGAGAAGTCTAAAATTGCATCTTGAGATCTATGAGGTCCATTGGAATAAAATATTTTTTTCAACATTTGCAAACAAGATTGAACTAAAAAGCAGAAATATTCCATCTATTCTGTAAGAAGCACAGCATCTTAGCAATACATATGGCACAAATGTACACCAGCTGACTTTTTGCTTAACATAAATTTTACCATCAAAATGTTTTTGTATGTTCTTTGATGATGTTTAGATGCATTTATTAAATATGACCATTTTAATCTGTGAGGATTTTTGGTCCTACACACAAATTAATTTCTATGCAGTATCTTCTGAAATGCTTATCACTGTAAGATGTGCTAGTTTGAAGCAGGCTAGAATGTTTTGGTGAGAAGAACTAGATTGCATGCTGTGGAAAGAAAACAATGGTGATGTCTGTTTCCCTCATAGGCTTGCTAAGATGTAATAAAAATATAAGTCAAAACATAGATAAGACACTCGGCACCACCCTCACTCGGGCTGCTGGCTGAGCTGCATCTCTCTAACCTCACCCTCCATTTTTGGGACTAATCTACTTTGCTTCCTAACCTCCTGATCAAACCTCTATTCTTCCCTGGAATTGGAGTAAGGTTGAGAGGAGTAGGGGGAAGGTGTAGGGGTGGTTGAGAGCCCCTCCTGAGGACTCAGGTGTCTGGGAGGGCTGTTGTGTTTCTGTATTACTGTTTTTTTACCTTGTATATCTCTGTCTATAACTGTATATACTGTAAATATCTGCTTGTATATTCTGCTAAGCTGTAAATGTAAGCTTCATTCAATTTCCAGAGCTGTCTGAGTCTAGTCTGGGTGATTTCTAAAGTGGGGGGGCAGGGAACACCCAAACCATCACAAGGATTTGAACAATTTCATTAAAACAAATGGTGTCATGATCTAGTTGATTGGCCAGGGCTGGGTGCTAGGTTGGACTGGATGATCTTGGAGGTCTCCTCCAACCTGGTTGATTCTATGATTAATCTTTGAATAAGAAGTGCTTATGTATTAGAGCAGCATGTGCATTGTAAAACAGGAGTGCCGTAGAAACTACTTACAGAAATGAATCTCTCCTGATTAAAATAGCAGAAAATGATGAAGAAATCAAAACCAAAATCACATGCCCATGGTTGCTTATAATCTAGTTTATGTATGAGGAATTCCAAAGCAGACAGGTTTTGCTTGGCCAAGGCCAAAGCGTAGATCAGTGGAATGACTGAGAGTAGCTATTAAAAGGTCTACAAAAAACTTATTATTTTAAACTATGTCTCCTCTGAGATGCAGAGTAATTTATTTTTACTGCAATGTGTGGCTCAGAAGAACTTTTAACATCTGTCTGGGAATTGAACTAAATAAGCCAAAGCCTGGTTTAAAAAAAAATCAGCATGTAAACAGAAAATATATCTTTGCTTCCTAGAATGTGAGTGTCCATAATGTGATTATGATCATAGAATCAACCAGGTTGGAAGAGACCTTCAAGCTCATCCAGTCCAAATAGCACCCAGCCCTAGCCAGTCATCTAGACCATGGCACTAAGTGCCTCAGCCAGGCTTTGCTTGAACACCTTCATGGATGGTGACTCCACACCTCCCTGGGCAGCCCATTCAATGCCAATCTCTCTTTGAAGAACTTCCTCCTAACATCCAGCCTAGACTTCCCCTGGCACAACTTGAGACTGTGTCCCCTTGTTCTGTTGCTGCTTGCCTGGCAGAAGAGACCAATCCCACCTGACTACAGCCTCCCTTCAGGTAGTTGTAGAGAGCAATGAGGTCCCCCCTGAGCCTTCTCTTCTCCAGGCCAAACACCCCCAGCTCCCTCAGTCTCTTCTCACAGGGCTGTGTTCCAGGCCCCTCACCTGCTTCATTGCACTTCTCTGGACACGTTCCAATATCTCAACATCTTTCTTGAATTGAGGAGCCCAGAACTGGACACAGCACTCAAGGTGTGGCCTCACCAGTGTTGAGTACAGGGGAAGAATAACCTCCCTTGTCCTACTGGCCACAATGTTCCTGATCCAGGCCAGGATGCCATTGGCTCTCTCGGGCACCTGGACACACTGCTGGCTCATGTTCAATCTACTCTCTACCAGTACGTTCAGGTCCCTTTCCTCCTGGCTGCTCTCAGCCACTCTGTCCCCAGCCTGTAGCACTGCTTG
Source organism: Pogoniulus pusillus (assembly GCF_015220805.1). Classification (NCBI taxonomy): domain Eukaryota; kingdom Metazoa; phylum Chordata; class Aves; order Piciformes; family Lybiidae; genus Pogoniulus; species Pogoniulus pusillus. The sequence continues at coordinate 28,506,856 of NC_087275.1, forward strand.
GGGTTGTTGTGGCCAAAGTGCAGAACCCTGCACTTGGCCTTGTTAAATCTCATCCCATTGGCCTCTGCCCACCCATCCAGCCTGTCAGGGTCCCTAATTGTAACTAATTGTAACTTCTAGACCTTTCAAAAATACATAATTTTTTCTTCTTTTTTTTTTTTTAACTAAGCTAGAGATAAAACAAAGAGTATGATTTCAGCAAGAAAATGACATCTTCTTCAAAGTTAACCTTTAGCACTACTTTCCATTTGCAGGCTAGACCAATGTGGAAACAAATCAGTCACTGTTATATTTAAGTGATCCAGTAACATATTTCCAGTCCCTCCAGAAAGATACACCCAGATACATTGCAATTACAGTAAAAACCAAACAATCAAACAGACAAACCCCCAAAAAGACAACAATAAGAAATAGAAAACAACAGAAAGAGAGTAGAACCAGTGCAAGTGGGAGGGACCCCATTGCTAGCCATTCTGAATCTGGCTTTGCTTTCTAAACCTTTATCCAAGATGGGGGGAAAGGTGATTTTGACTGAGAGAAAAAAACATCAGCATGATTTTACATTCATATTCTGTTCATATTCTGTTTTCAGTCTTGGATTACAAATAGCTTCAGATACTATGTGTTCTCCTACTGACATTCATAGTGAGGTTTTAATATATGTATGAATTTAATTATTACTAATGCCAAGACACATGCAGGTTATAAAAAAAATCACTTCTAAAATATGGCTCACCAGTATAGGCACAGAAGCTGTCAAACTCAAGTTCTACTAGAATACTTGACAGGTAAGGTCTTCAAAATTACTCTTTCTTCTTTGATTCACCAGGGCAGTGGAGATCTATGCAACACTGGCAGATATAGTACAGGTTAATCCCTAGATGAAAAAAGACTTCACAGTTTCACAGCAAATTAGCATCATTCAAGAAGACTATTTTATCATTCTTGTTTCAAAATGATGGATGATTGAATTATGGAGATGTAAATTGAACCTCAGATTATGAAGTATCTTGGATGTTATCAGTTTCTAAATTTCAATCAGTTTCTTGGTTTAATTCCTATTTCAGAAGTCCACAGTTCATGACACTTTACAACACTGAAAAAATCTCACATATCTAGATTAAATATCATTTGCTATTTAAATCCATTGTGTACTGGCTAGAGATAAGAAAACTGAGGAACTGGAACATCTCTGCCACAAAGACAGGTTGATGGAGCTGGGGTTGTTCAGAATGAAGAAGAGGAGGCTCCAGAGAGACCTAATAGCAGCCTGCCAGTGCTTGAAGAAGGCTTACAAGGATGGAGAGAGACAGTTTACAAAGGCCTGGATGAGGGGCAGTGGCTTCAAACTAGAGAAGAGTAGATATAGATTGGATGTTAGGAACAAGTTCTTTATCACAAGGGTGCTGGAACACTGGAACAGGTTACCCAGGAAGGTGGTTGAGGTTCTATTCCTGGAGATATTGAAAGTGAGGCTCGACAGAGCTCTGGGCAACCTGATTTAGTTGAGGACTGCAGAGAGGCTTGGACTAGATGACATTTGGAGGTCCCTTCCAACCCAGACCATTCTATGATTCTATATAATGGGCACTGAATATACTTAGGAAGAATGAGAAAAAAGTATTCTTAGAGGCTTTGAAACTGAAAGAAAATCTCAAAAGATGCACTTGTTTACTAAAAGCTTTGTATAGTTTTGTACTCCTTTTTGCCTAGTGCTGAACAAATAAAGTAACAACCAAAGCACAACATATTCTAATATGTTGTCCTCTTTAGTTCCATCTCTTTCATATTAACCTTGTTGGCTCGAGGTTGATTCCTTCCTATTATTTTTGTCTCTCTGAGAGTACCCATGCATGCTTACATTTGTTTCTCTAGGATGGTTCTGAAGTGCCTATAGGCTGTACATTTACTTTCTGTTTGACCTCATGCTTAACTTGTTCATTTGCTTTCCTACAGGGAAAGCTTTTATTTATAGTTTACCCTAAACTAATTGAAATGTAAATTGCATCAAGGATATGAAGTCTGGGAAAAAAAAATAAATCTGCCTTAAAATTAATAATACATTCATGTGCCATGCATAATTGTGCACACAGAGCAGACAAAAAATAACGGATGAAGTATTTTGCCCATTTGCCTATTCCTGCAAACAAAGTTACTTTAAAGATATAGTAGAAAGATTAGTTCAGAAAGGGCAAAAGAGGAAAGATATTCTTAAAATAAGTGTTTCTGCCAATAACTATCAGTGTAACAGGATACTGAAATTATACTGCAATCTTTAACAACTGCTTCATTGCACGTAAAAATTAAACATAAAATTCTTCCCCTGTATTCAGCACTGGTCAGGCCATTCCTTGAGTGCTGTGTCCAGTTCTGGGCTCCTCAGTTCAAGAGAGATGTTGAGATACTAGAACGTCTCCAGAGAAGGGTGATGAAGCTGGTGAGGGGCATGGAGCACAGCCCTGTGAGGAGAGGCTGAGGGAGCTGGGAGGTGTTTAGCCTGAAGAAGAGGAGGCTCAGGGGTGACCTCATTGCTGTCTACAATTACCTGAAGGGAGGCTGTAGTCAGGTGGGGGTTGGTCTCTTCTGCCAGGCAAGCAGCAATGGAACAAGGGGGGACAGTCTCAAATTGTGCCGGAGGAGGTCTAGGATGGATGTTAGGAGGAAGTTGTTGTCAGAGAGAGTGATTGGCATTGAATGGGCTGCCCAGGGAGGTGGTGGAGTCACCATCCATGAAGGTGTTCAAGCAAAGCCTGGCTGAGGCACTTAGTGCCATGGTCTAGTTGACTGGATAGGGCTGAGTGCTATTTGGACTGGATGATCTTGGAGGTCTCTTCCAACCTGCTTGATTCTATGATTCTATTCTATGATTCTAAACACAAGACTGTGAAACAGACGATTTGCAGAACGAAGTAACACAAGGAATAACCTGCAACAGATATAGAAATAGTCTGCAACAGGTATAAAAAAGGATAAATTTTCAAATTTCAACACTTTCTGAGGAAGAGTCAGTAGCATAACTGAATCTGTAAAAAAAAGGATTAAATGTGAATTATTTAAACTATGAATTTTATGAGAAAATAATTCACCATTTCTCAAAGTTCACTTTGTACTCTAAGTGCATTTTGTACTCTGGCATCTTTGCAAATTTGTTAGGATTCAGAGCTCAACAAGAGCACTCTGCAATTAAACTATGCAAAGTATTTAGTTGGATTTCACAGGCACACATCTCATGGATATACGTCAGTGATGTGGCAAGCAACGTGAACAAATACTCTTGCGTTTGGTTAGCATGCTGGGGATGCACAGGATTAAACTGCTTTGCATGAGTTTGCAAGCATCAGTAAATTCTGTGTATTAGTGGCAAAGGGAATGCCAACAGCGTTTCTGGGTTAAAGGCTCTTTCACTGAAAGAATGGACAGGGCTGGTCCTGTGGGGACAGGCTGCAAAAGTTGGGGCCCTTCAGCTTGGAGAAGACTTTGTGGAGACCTTGTAGTAGTCTCCCATTATCTGAATGGGGCCTTCAGGAAGGCTATGGAGGGAACATTTACAAGGGCTTGTAATGGCAGCATGAGGAGTAATGGGTTAAAACTGGCAGAGAGGAGATTTAAACTAGATATTAGGAAGAAGTTCTTTACAGTGAGGGTGGTGAAACACCGGCATGGATTTCCCAGGGAGGCTGTGGATGCTTCCTCCTTGGAGGTGCTCAAGACCAGGTGGATGAGGCCTTGAGTGACCTGTTCCAGTGGGAGGTGTCCCTGCCTATGGTGGGGGATTGGAACTGGATGATCTTTGAAGTCCCTTCCAACCTAAACCATTCTATAATTCTATGATTCTAGATGGTGAGGGCATTTTAAATGAGCTACACACCTCTCATGGTGGAATAGGTTACAGGTGCCATATAGCATGAGTGTATTGTGGTATTCATACCAAAACAAAAAGACAGGAAAAGGTAACTTGAGTTAAACACACACAGAGGTGTCAGTTAGGGCAAACAGCTTGGGAATTTGCAAATACAAACACACATAGTAAGAACATTACTGAGCAAAAGTGAAGCAGAGGATCATAGAATGTTAGGGGTTGGAAGGGACTACAAAGAAATCACTGAGTCCAACCATACAATCTAGCTCAGGTCACAGAGGAGCACATCTAGATGGGCCTTGGAAGTCTCCAGAGAAGGAGACTTCAAGAAGAAATCCAATTCTTTGTTCCTTTAAAAGGATGGTTTCTCTTTGAAATGTACTTGCAAAATGCTTGAAATAGGAGGTAGGATTTTCAGCTATCACTCCATAAATCAGGAAATTACAGTACAGTTTCCTGTAGAATTTGAGAGATCCACCTTCCTGCAAGCAAACATTGTTTTCAGTCAAATGACATTAACATTTTGTTCCTCTCACGTTAATTGTTATGTTTAAGAGACTATGAACCACTTTAGCACTGTGGTTACAGCATAGGAGTCTAGAAAGTCTCCTACAAGGCTAGAGCCAAGTATTTGTTTGGAACTACAATTGCACAGTTGAATTCTAGAGACATATGGCAGGAATAAGCAACTCATGAAAAAGTGTTTGACAGAAGAGCAGAAAAACAAATTTCAGAGTTAGGCATTGGATGCTTCCAATACAAGAGGAAAAATGAAATTTCTTTGCTTTGACTGTTATTGCCTGTAATATCAGCTAGCAAAGAACTCTGAAGAAAATAATTGAGGAGAGCAGTGAAGAATGCATTTTCAGTCCTTTCATCAATTCCACAGAAGGAAAGAAAAATGCAAGATAGAATTCTGCTTAAAGATACTATGTTATTGTTTTTTTACAGAACTACAGGAGAAAAAAAAAACACTGTTAAAAATGTATGAAATTCCCTTGAATAGCAAGAAATACAGGAGACAACATTTCATACCAGCCTCAGAAAAACTATTGGCTTGTGTAAATAGAATGCAGTCTGTTAAGCAAAGGAATCCATGCTGCTAGCATGCAGCAGGTGAGGTTTTACAGCACTGTTCCTTCACAGTGAGCTCTCCTAATTGACATAGGGAAGGAGTTGAAAAGCAGTGTCCTTTCTTTCTTCTAGTCATAATCTTCTGGATTATGACTAAGCCATGCCTGGCCAGAGAGCAGCCAGGAAGAAAGGGACCTAGGGGTACTGGTAGATAGTAGACTGAACATCAGCAAGTAGTGTGCCCAGGTGGCCAAGAGAGCAAATGGCATCCTGGCCTGTACCAGGAACAGTGTGGCCAGTAGGACAAGGGAGGTTATTCTGCCCCTGTACTCAGCACTGGTAAGGCCACACACTTAGTGCCATGGTCTGGTTGATTGGCTAGGGCTGGGTGCTAGATTGGCCTGGATGATCTTGGAGGTCTATTCCAACCTGGTTGATTCTATGATTCTATGGTTCTATTGAGAAGCTGTTAAGTTCTGACTTGACAGATGATCTGAAGCTATTAAGTTCTGACTTAATAGATGATCTGAAGAAGACATTGCACATACAATTTTAAAGGATTAGTAGAGTTCTTAGCATCTCCAAACTATTTAACTTTCCTGTTTTTTAAATACTGTTAAATCTAGGGTGATGCTTTAAAAAAAATAAATAAAAGAACAAACATTAGAGAAGGCAAAACCTTCACTGAAAGTCAGACATCTGCATTTTATGACTCAGAAACATCCCCACAGCTCCAGTTTTGAATGGGTCTGATTAGTTAAAATGTGTGCTGCAGCAGTACTTACTTTCCCACATCAGCAAGTGCTCCCTGTGTGACTAGCTAGTATAAAAATGCTAAAATGAAAGCCTTTATCCCCCAAACAGATTCTAATCGACTAATGAACTCTGTAGGACTCAAAACTGATAATATGCAATAAACAACATTCTGGAAAACTGGTGTGGGAAGGAAAAAAAGGTCAAAGAGGTCTGAGATAACACTTGAATGATTTACTGTCAGAAAAATGCCCTGAAAAACAAAAGCATTGCAGGGCTTAATCAAGCTGACAACAAAATACCTAAATTGTGTGGTCCCTGCCAAAACCAGCGTGAGATTGATTCCTGGTTTGTTTTATTAGAATTGTCCACATTGATCTGTAATTTACACAGCCCTCTAATTTCTGATAAACTCCAGTACATATTCAATTTCATCTCCAGGATTGTGGACATACCTGGCTATACATGAACCATACAATCACAGAGTGGTTTGGATTAGAAGGCACCTCTAAAGGCCATCTAGTCCAACCTCCTCTGCAGTCAGCAGGGGCATCTTCAAGTAGATCAGGTTGCCCAGAGCCCTGTCGAGCCCTACCTGGAGTACTGTGTACAGTTCTGGAGCTCCCAGCACAATGAAGGACATTGAACTGTTAAAGTGAGTTCAGTGGAGGGCCAGGAAGATGATTAGAGGGCTGGAGCACCTCTGCTATGAGGACAGGCTACAAGAGATGGGGCTCTTCAGCCTGGAGAAGAGAAGGCTTAGAGGAGACCTTGTAGTAGCTGGAGACCTTCCAGTATCTGAAGGGAGCCTACAGGAAGGCTGGGGAGCAGCGGGGGACTGTTTGCAAGGTCTTGTAATGACAGGACAAGGGGTAATGGGTGTAACCTGGCAGAGGGGAGATTCAACCTAGATGTTAGGAAGAGGTTTACAGCGAGGGTGGTGAAACTCTGGCAGAGGTTGCCCAGGGAAGTTGTGGCTGCTCCCTCCCTGAAAGTATTCAAAGCCAGGTTGGATGAGGACTTCAGTGACCTCTTCTAGTGTCTCTGCTTATGGCAGGGGGTTGGCACTGGATCATCTTTGAGGTATCTTCCAACCTAAACCATTCTATGATTCTATCTCCAGGGATGGGGCTTCAACCACCTCCCTGGGCAACCCATTCCAGTGTTTCACCACCCTCATGGTAAGAACTTAAGGAACATGTGGGGCTCTGACTCTCAGAAATGTGACAAAGAAAACCCAGACTAGTCACATAATGTGAATACTCATAAAGAGAAGCTGTCTTCTCTACCCCACTCTGGGACACTGAGAGAATGTTTTGGCTAGACAGTACATTTCCTCACGACTGCCTGTCTGTGATTTATAGTTCTGACTAATCTCTTTTGAAACTTCCAGAACACGGAAATGAGCAGAAGGAAAAGATTTATTTTATTTGGACAGTCCTGGTTTGGGGAGAATTGAAGACTACTTTGATGAAATGACAACAAGTAAGCCAGTAAAGCTTGAATCATTCCAGTTTCAAAGCAAGAGTGGTCACCAGCAGCTGCCACTTGCTAGGATGGAATAGCCATGTTACCACCATTGTCAAGAGATATGTCTCATCTAATAAACATCTGGGACTTTATAATACCCAAAAGCAAAATACCTATTAGAATTAGTCTGAAGTGTGTATTTTTAAAGCATTTGGCCATTTTAGGGTTTGTTATTTGATAAAGAAGTGAATTTCTATGCCCCGGCTTGTAGCTGGTTTGAAGCACTTGCACAGTAGCTTTAATTGGGCAGCTGAAAATCAATAAATCAGAGACATTTCCAAAGTATGTGAAAAAATTGAACTACAGAGAATATGGGTGGTAAGTCCTGCAAAATTTTAGCTTAACTTTCACCAAATAACCCAGAAATGTGCACACATTGCTATCTAGGAAATCTCAACAGTAATATCATATTGCCAAATAGCCTGCTGGCTTCTTTGACAGAAGGACCTATGTGGAAACTCAAGGCCAAGCTCACATCAATACCTCAAGGCCCTGACACAAAATCACAGAATCGTGGAATTACAGAAACATTCAGGTTGGAAAAGACCCTCAGGATCACCAACTCCAACCAATAATCCTACTCAGCAAGCTTCACCCTAAACCATATCTCCAAGCACCACATCTAACCTTTAAACACATCCAATATTGGTGAGTCCACCACCTCCTTGGGCAGCCCATTCCAACGCCTGACCACTCTTGCTGGGAAATTCCTAATGTCCAGTCTAAACCTATCCAATCACAGCTTGAGGTCATTCCCTTTTGTTCTATTACTAATTACTTGTGAGAAGAGACCAGCAGCAACCTTTCCACAAGGTCCTTTCAGGTATTGCAGACAGTGTTGAGGTCTTCCCCCAGCCTCCTCTTGTTCAAACTAAACATCCCTAGCTCCTTCAGTTGATCTTCATAAGATTTATTCTCCAGGCCCTTCATCTTCACTGTGCTCCTCTGCACTTGCTCCAGCACCTTCACATCCCTCTTACATTTGGATGCTCAAAACTGAACACAGTACTTGAGGTGTAGCCTCAATAGAGCCAAGTACAAGGGAACAATCACCTCCCTACTCCTGCTGGACACAGCATTTCTAATACAAGCCAGGATGCCACTGTCTTTCTTGGCCACCTCAACATACTGCTTGCTCATATTCAGTTGCTTGTCAGTTAGAATCCTCAGGTCCCCCTTTCTGCTAGACAGCTTTCCAGACACAAAAATACCACCAGTCATTAAGTAGTCAGAAAGAATAATGCAGGGAAATTAACTGCAGAAAGAATCATAGATTTATTTAGGTTGGAAAAGACTTTTAAGATCATCAAACACAATCATTAACCCAGCACTTGTGGTAACTTCATGCAGTACCAATTGGTATTTAGAAGCAATCCTAAGGAGTTCTTAATTGAAAAATAATTCTGTATTATTTAAAATGTAACAGTGATATTTAGCTGACATTTATAATAAGAGCACTTCTTTAAGATTGGCTTAACAATTTTGGTTACTAAGCCTTCCTAAACATGACTTGACATAAGTGATATAACAAAGCACATATTTAAAACTATTTAACATGTCTGGGCCAAAGAATTAATGACTTCTACTTCTTTAAATCTTTGTTAAGTGTGTGACGTTGCATCAAATCTCCATATTAAAACATGTGCAAAGGAAAGATTCCATTTCAGTCTCTGCCTCCAAAGGCAAATAAATCAATGTATGAGAGAAGGTAGAGGTGAGGAGAAAAATGAAATATCAGTGCAAAGTCTGCCCTGAATTTCAATATGCTTACTAGATGACTCTTCTGTATTTTTGAATTTTGATGAGACTGCTTCAAGGACAGGTGCCACTTATTAAGAGCAAACAAGATTCTCTGTTTTACCACGTTACTTCATAGCAGCTAATCCCAGATAACTGGCAGAGCATGCTTATCCCCATGTTGTAATTCTGATAGTGCGCCAGTGGCACTGCTGTGACTACCAGATATTGACAAGAAGGGACCATTGGCAGAATCACAGAATGATTGACATTGGAAGGGATCTGTGAAGGTCATCTGATGTAGGCCCCTGGTCAAGCAAGGTAACCTAAAGCAGGTGCTCAGGACCACATCCAGATGATTTTACAGCTTTTAAATACCTTTATGGTGGGAAACTACACAACCTCCCTGGGCGACCTATACCAGGATGTGGTCACCCTAATGTTCAAACTGCACCTTGTGTCTTTCAGTTTGAGTCAATAGCCTCTTGTCCTGTCAGTGGGCCCCAGTGTAGAAAGCCTCTTACTGTCCTCTTATCACCTTTTCTTCAGGTATTTATATACATTGATAAAAGTCCTCCCTGAGCTTTGTCTTCTTCAGGCTGAGCAGTCTCAGCTCTCTCAGCCTTGTATGTATGGGGCTGCAATCACTTTAGTGATCATTTTAGTGGTCATTTGTTAGATTCTCCTCCTTATATTCATGTCTCTCTTGTATTTAATGCACAGACACAACACAAAGTGTAGCCTCACCAGTGATGAGTAGAGGAGAAGGATCACTTCCCTCAACCTGCTGGCATTACTTTGCCTATGCAGCCCAGGATACAATTGGCCACCTTTCCCACAAGAGCGTATTGTTGGCTCATGTCCAGTCTGGTGTACATCAAGATCCCGAGGTCCTTTTCTGCCAAGACACTTTCCAGTTGGGTATACTCCAGCACATCTTGGCTGTTCCTTTCCACATGCAGAGCTTTGCACTTCTCCCTGATGAATTTATTGTACCTTCATGTTGCTATGTGTCTTCTTAATATAGCACTGATTTTGTGGTCCCCAAAAGCATGAGCACAAGACAAGACAAAGATTTTGAATCTGTGTGTTAGTTTGAGGCTAACTAGGATATTCTAGTAAGAGAAATTAGACTACAGGCTGTGAAAAGGAAACAATGGTGACGTCTACTTCACTCGTAGGCTTGCTGAGATGTATAAAAACAAGAACACAAAGATAGATAACACAGTTGCTGTGTGTCTCTGGCTGCCTGCACTTTTTTTCCTAACCTGCTGTTTGTGTAACTAATCCTTCTGCTTTCTAACCTCCCTGGCCGATCCTCCAAACTCACCTTGACTGTGAGGCAAAGTCTGGGATAAGGTAGAGGGGTGGAAAGGAGGTGGAAAGGTGATTTGGACCCCGCCTAGGGACTCTGGTTTCTGGGACGGGTGCTGTGTTTCTGCATTACTTTCATTTAACTTGTATATTTCTGTCTATAGCTGTATAGATTGTAAATACCTGCTTGTATATAAAGCTTCATTCTTAATTCCCAGCTTGGCTGAGTCTAGTCTGGGTGATTTCATAGGAGTAGGGGGGTGGGTAACATTCAAACTGTTGTATCCTTATTTTGGCACCCAACGTGGGGCTAATTAAATTTGATTGTTAATTAAGTCTGAAAATTAAGATGAAGATATTTTAAATATGTTCCACCATTGCATGGCTAATTTTCCTATGGTATTTGTATCACTGAATCATTGCCAAGCTAGGTAACACCCAAACCATCACAATCTGCAAATACAAGATGGTGGCTGTAAGCACAAATCATAAATGGTCTGTTACTAGTTAATAAAGGCCTTTGAGAGACTTGACAAGAGATACTTTTAGGGATTACTGTTAAAGAAAGATCAAGCAACCAGGCTGTGTTATCAAAGGTAAGTACATGACTCCAGGAAAATCTGTAACACCTCACAGCCACATCATACTTATTTTTCTGAAGGACAGCTGAAACAGACCTTTTGTGGAAACTCTGCCCCTTTGTATTTCTACTTCAACATGGAAAAGGCTGCCACCATTGAATCTGGGGCCCTGAAGATCAGAAGGAGAATAAGCATTGCAACAGGGAAAGGGTGAATATGAGAAAGTCCATCAGTTTTTAATGCACCATTACTTAGAATTAACAATGTTAAGACAATGCAGATCTGGTCAGTTCCATTGTAATTTGTTGCTTTACAACTGTTTGACCTCTACCTGCCTTCTCCTGAGACCTGTAGCATGGAAACACAACCCTAAAGGAGCACAGCAAAATCTACTTCTTTTGTGTCACAACTCAGCTCTGTTTTCCTCTTAGTGTTAAAGACCAGCAGAAGAACACAGGAAATCAGATTACGTAACAAGCAGCACCGAGAAGATGGTGACCACTTCTGAAAAAAAGCAAAGGAGCAAATAAAGGAAGAAAAAAACTCAGCCAGGCCAAGTCTGGACTAATAAATAACCTTGTCAACAGCTTGCAGAACTCACATTGTCCTGAGGCTCTGTGCACCCACACAGCTCCAGAAGGATCTGGAGATTTTGGAGTGCAAACAAATAAGAACAGGAAAGTCCTGAACTGCAGATGGCAACATCTTTGTTCCTGAAGTAAAGACAAACCTCATGCTCTACAAACCTAGCCTAATCATATTAGCACTGCTTGGAGCAATTTGTACTAATAGTAATTATTTGTTTAAAATAACATTAGGATTCTCAGCTTTGCATACAAGGCATGCTTCTTTAGGCCTCAGAAATTAGACAAGATATTTGAGTTGGTATCCTGCCCACAAAGACCAGCTGTTAAATCCAAAAGCAACACAAATCCACATGACAAATCACAATAGCCTGCATTCCTTTTGGCGCTGATAGGATCTAGTTCTAATTTAAAGTGCCTAAATTATTAAAAAACACTTACTGCCTTTAGGATTTTCTCTTCAACAATTTTATCTTGCATCATTATTGTTACAAGCATGCATGCATTCTTTAATAAGTCAATGCAAATACTACAGATGCAGACAGGTATAATCCAAAGTGAAAAGTTTTCTTTCTACTCTTTTTAACAGTAACATCACGCCTATAGCCTTTCAAGACAACAAATATTGGCTTTTAGCAAACTACAGTAAATGGGAATTCTAAAATGTAAGACAAACTAAAGTACTGCTGGCATAATTTCTGGATATATATATATATACATCTATGTATTAAGCTATATTTAGCTCTTGCTAAAATTTAAAGCTGTCTTCAAGAAACAACAGGAGTTTTACTGTAAATATTTTGCATAATCAGGTCTTTTGTAAGATACTTCAGATTCAGATGCTTATGTGGCCATGACCTCCAAGCAATCAAGTCATATATTGAATGCAATATCTAAGCTAGATTTGGTTTTACTTCTTGTTTCCCCTCTGAGTTCAAAACACCCATCAATCTCAGAAAATAACATGTAGAGCAAGATAAAAATATTCCATCAATATTTAAATGAACACTATACTTAATAGGTAGCAGAGGAGAGAAGTAACTCTGATTAAAGAAGAAAGAAGAAACAATCTGGCTGGATGTTACGAGAAAAATCTTCACAGAAAGAGTGACTGGCTATTGGAATGGGCTGCCCAGGGAGGTGCTGGAGTAACCATCACTGAAAGTGTTTAAAAAGAGACTGGATAAGGCAATTGATGCTATGGTTTAGTTCATTAGATAGTGCTGGGCGATAGGTTGGACTTGATGATTCTACACCTCTCATGTCTCTTCACAGCGTGAGACTAGAGTCAAACTCAACAGGCTCTTCTTTCCCTGCTGATTCTGCCAAGCCAGTTCCCTTGGCTGTGGTTTTGCTGGGTAGTAGGTAGGGATAGTAGGAATCTCAGATAGGGCTGGGTGATAGGTTGTACTGGATCATCTTGGAGGTCTCTTAAAACCTGGTTGATTCTATGATTCTATGATCTTGAAGGTCTTTTCCAGCCTGTTTGATGCTGTGATTCTATTTTTCCAAAGGTGAATAAAAAAGAAGTGTGGGGATTTTGTTTCTTAGGTTTCAAATGTCTTTGTTTTCTTAAATGACAGCAAGTTAGCATTATATCATAGAATCAACCAGGTTGGAAGAGACCTCCAAGATCATCCAGTACAACCTAGCACCCAGCCCTATCCAGTCAACTAGACCATGGCACTAAGTGCCTCAGCCAGGCTTTGCTTGAACACCTCCAGGGACAGTGCCTCCACCACCTCCCTGGGCAGCCCATTCCAATGCCAATCACTCTCTCTGCCAACAACTTCCTCCTAACATCCAGCCTATACTTCCCCCGGCACAACTTGAGTCTGTGTCCCCTTGTTCTATTGCTGGATGCCTGGGGGAAGAGGCTACCCCCCACCTGGCTACAGCCTCCCTTCAGGTAGTTGTAGAGAGCAATGAGGTCCCCCCTGAGCCTCCTCTTCTTCAGGCTAAACAACCCCAGCTCCCTCAGCCTCTCCTCATAGGGTTTGTGTTCCAGGTCCCTCACCAGCTTTGTTGTTATACGACTGCAACAGACTTACAGGGTAGTTCAGTGCATGCTGATATCAAATGTGACTTAGAATGAATTGGAAAGAACTTGTTCTGAGCAGGAATTCTATTCAGAGTCTGAGAAGCTTCATCGTGGAAATCTCAAAATTGTCTCTTGGGAAATTTTCATTTTAATAGGATTATATGGTGAAAATTCAAATATAAAGGAAACAAATACAAGAAAAACAAAACCGAACACATCCAGCAAAAGTCTACTCACCAGTTTTAAACAGTAACCTTCAACATGCAACATTTCAACATTTTCTTACATGCCATCAATTACACTAAGACAAAGGCAAATAAGACAAGAATATTTATATTACTCAAGGTAATAAAAATGAATGGTAGACAAGGCTTTGAACAGGCAAACTCAAATTTAGTTGTGTATGTACAATGAAATATGGCACATATTACATCTTCTTAATTACCTCTTGGGCTCAGATTAGTCCTTCTATTATCTAAAGAGTTATACTGTTGTGCTTTGTAGAGATTTATAGATCATTAGCTTATTGTACCTAATATGAAACATGATAATTAAAGTCTCATTAATGACAGCAAATTTGATGTTATTAAAAAAGTGATAGTTTTATTCTATTTAATTCTAATACAGGAATGAAGTGCACTTTAGCTTCAGTACAGCTATGCACACAATTAAGAAGTCAGAAGTGTTCTAATAATAGCATCTTTTCCCCTTTGAAAGGCACATTTATTTATTTTGGTCTTAGTCTGAAATGCAGTAACTTGCATTGTACTTCCTTAATTAACAAATAATTCAAGAAATCACAGAGCAAGCAGTACTGAAGGCACTGGAGATAAAGTGTTCTGGTACAATGTATTGCTTTAAGCATTTCCGTGTAGTAGGGAGCACAACTTCTCTCTCTTTGGTTCATCAATTCTGAAATCTCTTATTTGGAAAGGAGTATTTCAAGTAAATTGCTGTCTCTTACATGAACAAACACATATGAAATACAGAAAGCACAATGCAAAGTCCCTAACACTTAAGATTATTCCAGGAAATTTGTGATCCACCCCAAGAATTTGCATTTAGTCATTTAGAATCTGATTCTGCACTCTTCTGTGGAACAATGCATTGCTCTCCCAGCTGTTTTCCTAGTGTACACACTACAACTCTCTCTTAATCTGAATGTATAAATCAATTTTCTCTAAATGCAACAACCCAAACTCTTTTCCTGTATTTAGTACCTCATTCCTTGTATACTTTTAAAGCCATAGAATCATAGAATCAACCAGGACGGAAAGAGACCTCCAAGACCATCCAGGCCAACCTAGCACCCAGCCCTAGCCAATCATCTAGACCATGGCACTAAATGCCTCATCCAGGCTTTTCTTGAACACCTCCACCACCTCCCTGGGCAGCCCATTCCAATGCCAATCACTCTCTCTGGCAACATCTTCCTTCTAACATCCATCCTAGACTTCCCCTGGGACAATGAGACTGTGTCCCCTTGTTCTGTTGCTGGTTGCCTGGAAGAAGAGACCAACCCCCACCTGGCTACAGCCTCCCTTCAGGTAGCTGTAGACAGCAATGAGGTCACCCCTGAGCCTCCTCTTCTGCAGGCTAAACAACCACAACTCCCTCAGCCTCTCCTCATAGGGTTTGTGTTCCAGGCCCCTCAACAGCTTTGTTGCCCTTCCCTGGACACATTCCAGCACCTCAACATCTCTCTTGAATTGAGTGGCCCAGAACTGGACACAGCACTCAAGGTGTGGCCTCACCAGTGTTGAGTACA
This sequence comes from Pogoniulus pusillus, assembly GCF_015220805.1. Taxonomy (NCBI): domain Eukaryota; kingdom Metazoa; phylum Chordata; class Aves; order Piciformes; family Lybiidae; genus Pogoniulus; species Pogoniulus pusillus. Next base: position 28,522,097 of record NC_087275.1, read on the forward strand.
GGGGAAGAATAATCTCCCTCATCCTGCTGGCCACACTGTTCCTGATGCAGATCAGGATGCCATTGGCTCTCTTGGCCACCTGGACACACTGCTGGCTCATGTTCAGCTACTACCTACCAGTACGTTCAGGTCCCTTTCTTCCTGGCTGCTCTCCAGCCACTCTGTGCCCAGGCTGTAGTGCTGCTTGGGGTTCTTGTGGCCAAAATGACTGACACTAGAGATCTGCTGATCTCTTTGGGTCTATACAAAACCCTGTGGAATCAATGAGTATGGTTTAATGGATATCTAATCTGAACACTAACTTCTCAAAATTCCAATTTTTGATTCATTAATTCCATGATTTGTAAAAATGGAGTTTCAAATAACACCCCAGATGATCAAATGGAGGAGAAATTAGTTTCTCCACTTTGGCTAATTATACTGATGTTCACATGTAGTATTAACCATTAAATCTAATTACTAGGATCTCCTCCCTGAGGAATCTATAAAAATTCTACACACACAGGAAAAAAATTAGAAAGAAGCATTTCATACTTATATTGGATGTATGTGACTAATGAAATCTGTCAAGGTGAATTCTCTAACATGAAGAATCTAACAATGAAAGAGGCAAGTGTATAATGAAATCTCAGTATGTCCCATAAAGTAAGTGAAATTTACATGCTTAATAACTATTAATGCAAACAATAAGCAGAGCTCAAAAGAATAATTTATCCTTGCTTAGTGATCATAGACACATGTTCAAGAAAACTCTTTTTACCATGATGTATCATCAAGCATGGGTGATTTTTCCTTTCTATCACATGCATCTCACTGATATTTCTTTTGTATAGTTTCACTTCAAACATCTAAAGAGTTTTGTAGCTGCTGTTGCTGTTGCTGTTGAAATAGAATCAAATGGAATGTCTTGGAGCTTAACTGGCAAATAAATTGCAGCTTAATTTTGTGACTCTAGTACAAGCTCTCCTCTACTGTAAAAGCAAAAGACATTTTCAAGCACAGAAAAAGCTCTGGTTAAGCAGTGGGTATACAGCAGGTGTTAATAACCAAGCAACTTCAAAGCTTCTTTGGGCTCAAGAATGATAAAGTTAGAACGTTTCAGATTAGATCATATAATACAGATTAGTCCCAGATTAATGAGTAAAGCAACACTGCTGTTATAAGTATCCTCAGAAGCGTGAGCTGTACCTCAGTAAATCCATTTTAGTAATCAGATTTATGGATACATTTTGCAGCTGTTTCTTAGAAGTAAAATAAACCAAAACCAACACACATACACACACAGAAAAAGGCATATTAAGAGTATGCAAAACGAGAAATAATGTTGCAAGTTGGAAAAAAATAAATTGAATGCACTTCTATTTTCTTCAATTTTACCTCTTTCTTTCCCAGATAATTTGAATCAAAGATAACTTGGCTAGATCCTCATGCACTTCGAATGACAATAAAATCTATTAGCAGCAACAGGACTGTGCCACAGAAAGACATTCCCTTATTATGGTCATTCAAGATAAAGACAACATAAATGGCATCTTGCCTAACACATTTGGATCCTGAAGCCTTTAAGATGCCACTGGGCAGTGGAAGATAAGAATTGTAAGCACTGCAAGGACAAAATAGGAAAGAAAGGGTTCATAATTCATGAGTGTTGATAGGGCTGAGCTATATAATCTGTGCTTTAAATACTGCAAAAAGCTGCAGGTATCTTCTTGGAAAAACAAAGTTACCCACAGAAGGAATATGAACTTCATCTTTCTCTCTCAGACTCAATCCAGCCTGCTGTGTGACTGACCACAGACAGGGAAGGAAAAGTATGAAGTCATCAATACAGGTCTGTTTTCTCATTCCCTTCCTCTGTGCAGGAATGAAGGAGTCAGTAACAGATTTTTGTATACAAATCATGCAGGCACAGTTTAGGATTGTTTCTATAGAGTACACTCAAATCCAGGAAAATAGAAATATACAATCTCTCCTGAAAAGCTTTCTTCATCTTGCTATGTGGCATTTACTTTTACAGCTACCCTCACTTTTGAGTCAACAGATTATAAAACATTTTAAATACTGAAGACTAAATGTTTGTATAATTCCATTGTAATTTTTTTGTGAGGTATTAAAGTTTTAACTTACTATATAGTACTATAGGGCTAGGTGATAGGTTGGACTGGATGATCTTGGAGGTCTCTTCCAACCTGGTTGATTCTATGATTCTATTAAAAAAGAAACTAATAAATGCATCATCATGCAAAAAGTAGATTTCCTGTAGTCTGCTATTTCTAAAGTTTCCTGATGTGCTCATGAAATATACTACTGAAGGTCATCTGAGAGATGAGTGCTTAAGTAGCTTTGGAAACTTCACCTTACATGCCTTGTCCTTAAATTGATAGAAGAACCATACACCTCTACAATAAAAGGTATGCACCATTGTGTGTGTGTATATATATATATATATATATATATATATATATATATATATATATTTGGTTCACATTAACATATACTTTCTTCTGGAGTCATTTTACTGCAGCTATTTTGTTTCATTAGATACATTCTGGAGGAACAAGGGCAAGCTTGTCAATGACACTTAGGCACTTAATGATGCAGCTCAGCCTTTGCTAGGTTTTTGAAAGTGTGAAAGTCAGATTCCTACAAGTTGATGCCTGCAGGAAATTGCTTCCTAATAGACTGTGGTGTTTTCACCACTTTCATATGAAGCTTCAGGTATTTAAATCCTCCTGCAAATCTATGATTCAGTGAGCCTCTGGCAATTTTTAAGTGCCTTTTCTGCTTTTGTTGTGCTAGTTGTTTCCACAGCATACCAAGCAGGAGCCCTCTATTAGAAGAAATGTACAGCGTCAAGTACAGACTCTGACATGCAGTACTTAGCTCTCCCTTCTTGTTTTCACTTAAGTAAGGAGAAATCTAACATCTTGCAATGACAACATAAACTCAAACCCTGATGAGGTATCACCCTCTCCAAGAAAGCTGAAGTAGTGTATCTATTAAAAGAAACATTGACAGAAATGAAAAGAAACAGTCCCTAACTACTTGTAAGTAGAAAACCTTGCTCTCAGATGTAAATAGATACTTTGCACTGAAATAATTACTTGACATTGTATTGTCATAACTGAAAGAATAAATGAAAGGCAAAATACAGTGAAAAAAAAAAACCTCAAATAGTAAGGGTTTGGGTTATTTGCAGAAAAAAAAGGTGTTCTAACAAGTATATTTTTGAAAAGTCCTAATAGCAGTGGCCAGAAGTGGGATTGGAGCAATGTAATTACTCTCTCCAGTTCAAAAATGTTCTGACTTCCTCTTCAGTGTTCATTTTATTTCTCAGTCTGGAATGTATATGAAGTATGAAAGTATATATGGAATGGCCTGAAATGTATATATGAAGCCATTTTCCATATGATTTGTTATGTATTTTTTCTATTTACTTATTTTAATACAACTTTACCTAGGAAGTCTGCTGCACAGAAAAAAGAATGGAGACTAACCGATGCCCATTCATATTTAAGGGTGATGTTTCATATGCAGAATAATTAAAGTGTAAGTGCCAAGTGTAAGGTCCTGTACCTGAGTTGGTGCAATCCCAAGCGCAAATCCAGACTGGGTGGCAAATGACTGAGAGCAGCCCTGAGGAAAAGGACCTGGGGGTCTGGATTGATGAAAAGCTCAACATGAGCCACCAGTGTGTGTGTGCAGCCCAGACACCAACTGTGCTCTGGGCTGCAGCAAGAGAAGCGTGGCCAGCAGGGCAAGGGAGGGGATGCACTCCCTTTATTCTCCTGAGACCCCACCTGAGTACTGTGTGCAGTTCTGGAGCCCCCAGCACAAGAAGGACATTGAATTGTCAGAGTGAGTTCAGAGGAGGCCATGAAGATGATCAAAGGGCTGGGGCAGCTCTGTTATGAGGATAGGCTGTGAGAGCTGGGGCTCCAAAGCCTGGAGAAGAGAAGAGTTTGGAGAGACATTCTAGTGGCCTTCCAGTATCTGAAAGGGGTCTACAGGAGAGCTGGGGAGGGACTATTTACAAGGTTATTAAGTTGTAAGAATACAACTTTACAAACATAACACTTTCAACACTTCTATTCCATTCATTGCATGCAGTCCACACTACTATATTATTTGCCAACCACCCTCATACTAGCCCAGGAAGACTTAAATCTTATGCAAGTTCAGTAGCAGAAATGTGAGTCTGAATTGCACTTTGCCTTGTTTTTTATATATGTCTGTGATCAAGCAGCCAAAAGAGAGCCATACTATTCACTTCTCTTACAAGTACCCTCTGAAAGATTTGAATATGAATTTACCCTGTGCCTAGACATGATTCTAGCACCAATGATGACTCAATCTTTTCAAGTAAAGCCCCTATTTCTCCCACTCCTAGGAAGAAAATAACTTTTTTAAAGCGCTGTGATATTTCAGTGAGGTTGGCATGAACAGAAATGCAGAACTGTAGGCATTATTCTTCAGCTGATGTGAAACATTACTGCAATTTCTTTTATACTAACAGGCTATTTGACTTGAAAAAAAGGTGTCAGAATTACATCATAGTATAGAAAATTCATATCTCCATATGTTCACTTAATTACTTCATTATTCTTTTCAAGACCTATGAACAAATATGAAATTGGTATGTTGCATATTAAAAAAAAAACATGACAGTAACTGTTGTGAACACAAAGTGAAAGACTGGTAGCACGGCTTTTGGTAAAAATGAAGAGCATCCATGTCAGCAAAATGCCTGGGAAAACAGGATATGGAGGATAAACATACAAATGCACAGCTTTGCTTTCCATCTTAATAGAACCAATTGAACAGGACTGCTTGGAAATTTAAGCTTTGTTAATGCCATCCAGTCAACCAGACCATGGCACTAAGTGCCTCAGCCAGGCTTTGCTTGAAGACCTCCAGGGACGGTGACTCCACCACCTCCCTGGGCAGCCCATTCCAATGCCAATCACTCTCTCTGCCAACAACTTTCTCCTAACATCCAGCCTAGACTTCCCCTGGAGACACTTGAGACTGTGTCCCCTTGTTCTATTGGTGGTTGCCTGGGAGAAGAGGCCAACCCCCACCTGGCTACAATGTCCCTTCAGCTAGTTGTAGACAGCAATGAGGTCACCCCTGAGCCTCCTCTTCTCCAGGCTAAACAACCCCAGCTCCCTCAGCCTCTCCTCATAGAGTTTGTGTTCCAGGCCCCTCACCAGCCTTGTTGCCTTTCTCTGGACACGTTCCAGCAACTCAACATCTCTCTTGAATTGAGGGGCCCAAAACTGGACACAGCACTCAAGGTGTGGCCTGACCAGTGTTGAGTACAGGGGAAGAATAGTCTCCCTCATCCTGCTGGCCACACTGTTCCTGATGCAGGCCAGGATGCCATTGGCTCTCTTGGCCACCTGGGCACACTGCTGGCTCATGTCAGCTACTATCTACTAGTACATTCAGTACACAGTACTCATGTATCCACATGAAACTGGGAAGAAGCATTCTAAATCATTTAACTGAACAAAATAATAAGGGCAAGCTCAGGTAGAGTTGCACTGCTCTATAAAATATAATTTAGCTGTTAAAGTCGCCTGAATATCCTCTGAAGTCACAGAAAACCAACAAACTTGTGCCTTTTTGTACAATATGTAGATCATTACAGCTCTTTAAAAGGAGAGTCTGAATTCTGCAGTAAAATATGGTAGGGAAGAAAAATAAATATCGATCTTACCATACCTTATATATATATTATGTCCCAAATAGATTTTCTATGCTCTTTACTAGTCACTATGTTAATATAGGCAATAAATAGTGGATTAATAAATTAAGCTTTAGGATTAAAATACTTAAAGTCAGCATGTCATTCAGAAGGCAATAATTCAAATCTCTCCAATCATGGTAACTCTTTTCCTTGCAGGAAGGATAAGAGACAGAAAAAGCTGTGTAACTACAACCTACTATTATTGGTAACATATTACAGAGCTAACCAACCTGCACACTTGTAAAGGCTTAACCCTCCTGGGGAGGTGGATCTTGAACGTGACCCCAGGTGTAGTGGTTAGCCCACTCCCACTTCCAATCTAGCCCACTATAAAAACAGAGGAACTTCCTGTTTTGTGCTTTCTTGCCCTGCCTCCCTGCCTGACAGCATCACCCTCCTCTTCTTGCTTCTCTTTTGTTTTACCATGTGATCACCCTTCCAGGAGGTGGACAAACCCCTTGCCATCAATCTGGTTTTATATATATATATATATATATATATATATATATATATATATATATATAAAATCTTGTTTTTTCCTTCCCTATGCCTCTCTGTAACTCTCTTGCCTCAAATACCTTTCATTTAAAGTTTTAAGTTTCCTCTTTTAATTTCCAAATCGAAGTGAGACTATTCCTTTGGGTGTGTTTTACCTTTCTCTCTCTAGATCTAATACCTTTCTTTGCAAAAAGGTTGGAGGAGGAAAGTATAGGCTGGATGTTAGGAGGAAGTTCTTGCCAGAGAGAGTGATTTGACATTGGAATGGGCTGCCCAGGGAGGTGTTGGAAGCACTGTCCCTGGAGGTGTTCAAGCAAAGCCTGGATGAGGCACTTAGTGCCATGGTCTAGTTGACTGGATAGGGCTGGGTGCTAGGTTGGACTGGATGATCTTGGTCGTCTTTTCCAACCTGGTTAATTCATAGAATCAATCAGGTTGGAAGAGACCTCCAAGATCATCTGGTCCAACTTATCACCTAATCCTTCTAATTAACTAAACCGTGTCACTAAGTGCCTCCTCCAGCTTGTAGCAGGGTTGGAGTTCTGCATTCCATCTCAGTAGATACTAGGCCTAGCCCCATGTTTCTGGAATTTTCTTTTGAGTGTTTTCCCATCTACAAAATGAGTAAGAGTTTAATTTCAGGAAAGAATGCTAGCAAGAGGAATAACAAATGGCTGTCATTACACAAGTGGTAAACACAAAAGGTCTAATGGTGAGGAAGAAAGGAAAGGCAGATAAAGAGAAATAGAGCTGCAGAATGTAAGGATGTTATCAGACTTCTCAGGATAACCAAACATATGGAGGAAAAGCCTCTAACTTTTCACATTTTTAATATTATTCAAGTGAATATAGATCTTGATTATAATGTGTTGGAGGACAATAAGGAAAAGATATTGCCTAGCCCAAAGGCTTTGCAGAATATACAGAATGAAACATTTCAGTTCACAAACAAGCCAAAACATCATGCAAAATGTAGTGTTATCTAACTACAGTTAGATTGTATTATCTAATATCAGCTCTCTAACAACAGTTCTCCACAAAAGCTTTTGAATGCAAACAAAAAAAGAGTTTCTACAAAGCAGAGTATCCTGACACTGAAAGAATATGAGGATGAACAGAGGGGGTTTTGTTTGCTAGTCTGGCTTTTGTTCAGGACATCTGTGCCCGGTATAATAAGCTCTACTGAAGAGACTCCTTACCGTAACAGAAATTTGATCAATATTAATGAAATCTCAGGCTTGTATTTTGTATACACTTATGCCAGACACTAATCTGCTACCAGCCCACACACACACATCACACACAAGCTCGGCACTGAGATGGTGATTAATAGAGTGTTTCTGATTAGCATTGGATCACTAACTTTTTCTGACTCATGTTGGCAGGTGTGCCTCTATTGCTGGAGGCAACTACAGTAAAGACAAGGAGATCTAGAAGGAATCATTGAAACAACCTGGTTTAGGAATGAAATCAGAGACCTACAATCTGTTTTTATGAATTCATTGCTGAATGAAATAAATCCAAGGATGTGAGTCTGAACTTTTGCACCATTCCTACCTTGCATCATTATGAGAATGCAACCAGCTCAGAGTCTGGTTGTTTTCACACACAGACATTGTTGCTTTTGATAGCACAGAGACTGTAAGACTCCACGTGGCACTGCCCCAAAGGCATCTCTCAAAAGCCCTACTGTCTCAGCTATGAGTCACTCAGACTGCTTCTAGCACTTAGAAAAGCTCAGCAGTGCTGATGACACTGTGACTCTTTGCCATCCAGATGAGATCAGTCTTTCAGACTGATGCAAACCGGAAAGAATGAAATGTATTTTCACTAGTATCTTCCTTGTATCCTACTGCACACACTATGCACCTACACAGGAAAAGGCAGAAAGTGCCCCAGATGAGCAGAAAAACAACCACTCTTCAAAGGCTCTTCTTCATGAAGAATTAAATTGTGGAAATCAGTATATGATCTGCTTACAAACCATTGCATATAATCTATTCAAATTATTCTACTCTATTAACACACAGGAAACTTTGTAAAACTTTTTGGCTTAATAGCTAAATGGTTGTTTATATATAATACATTCCTATTCCCCAGGCACTTAAAACCTCTTACTCAAAGAAAAGATGCATACTTTGATTCCATATTCATTGGCACACTTACCAAGCAAACAGACATAAATAAAAGGGAGGGAAGTAGGAGAGCTGTACTTCAGGCCTGCAGACAATACCCAAATCTGGGGCTAGATTTCAGCCACAGCTACTCACACCTTTTTTCCCTCAGATATCTGGTTTATAAGAATTGTTTTCATATTCAGATGCTCTATTAAACATTGAACTTCTTTTCACTGCTCTTTATAACACTATAATATTTCAAAGCAAAAAAAAAAAAAAACCAAAAGAGATGATAAAATTGCCATCAACAGGGTTTTATCTGAGTCTCAGACCCTGAAAACAACCTGAAAATGAATAAAACCCATGACAACTCCTAATCTCACTGAGATGGAGAGAGAGAAGAGGGTGGCAGGGAAGAAGATGAGCTCCTAGTCCATGTCTAACAATTCATTTAGAAATATGGGGGAATGTTGGGGTGAAGACAAAAAAAAAAGGAGAGAAAGATTAAATTAACCCAACTCAAAAATTCCAGTAGAATAAACAGAAAAAAAAAGTAGACTACTTTTAAGGTTGTTTCTTCTAAGCAAAACTTTGATTTCTAAAGATCTGTAAGATAATCACAGAGCTTTGGAAAAATAGTGAGAAAAGTTTATTATGTAAATAGTCAGTGTAGTATTTATTATTCATCTTAAATATAGGTATACTTTGTCAAAACCTAGCAAAATCAGTGGGGAAAGAAAAAAAATGTTCTTTGACAATTGGAAACATTCCCATTGAAAAATGAAAAACAGAGAAACTTATTTTGTCAGGTGTGTTGAAACTCTTCTATGCATCTTGGCCAGAAGAGACAAAGAAATGCTACATTCATTCTACCTTTGTAAAAACCCAGCATATTTTTTGTATATAAGGAATTCTACTGGAAGGAAAACTGCCAGTGAGCTACTGTGAGGTTTAAATCAATGGTTCACAAACTCTGAAACAATAAAGGTCCATTAATATGGCAAAATCTACAATAAAATTCACTAAAGGACAATTGTGGAATAATTTCTGTTTGAACTGGAAATTATTTTCACAAGGGAAAAATTCCTTGTGCTGTATTGACCTTGGCCATCAGACAACCACGAAGCCATTTTTATTATAAAAGAGAATTCAACATAACCATTCTTCCAAAAATTAAACAATCATACTATAAAAATGTTTGCCTGATAGCTATTCTAGTCCTCTATACTGCCTGGATGCATTCCTGTGTGACCTGCCCTAAGTAGTCCTGCTTTGCAGAAGAGTGGGATTCAATGATCACTGGAGACTCCTTTCAACCACCAAGCATTTTATCATTATGTGATAAGTAAATCATAAAATCATAGAATCAGGGTTTTAAGGGACCACAAGGATCATATATTTCCAACCCTCACCTTACCCTAGAGCAGGCTGCTCAGAGCCTCATCCAGCCTGGCCTTAAACACCTTCAGGGATGGGACCTCAACCATCTCCCTAGACAACCCTTTCCAGGCTCTCATTACTCTCAGGGTGTATTAGAAAGAATAATTCTTTCAAGCATTTCTTTTCATGCATTTCTTTGGTATCCACTGTAATAGCACTAGAATCATAGAATAGTTCAGGTTGGAAGAGACCTCAAGGATCAGCCAGTTCCAACCCCCTGCCATAGACAGGGAGACCTCCCACTAGAACAGGTTGTTCAAGGTCTCATCCAACCTGGCTTTGAACACCTGAACACTGGTCAGTAGAAATCTGTTTTGCTATTCTGTGGATGTTCTTTTTACAAATAAACAAGCAAACAAAACCCAATAACAAAAAAAATCATCTCAAAAATCAAGATTGTTCTACAATAAAAAAAACCCAACAGGTGCCACCAGACACTTCAATACAGAAGCATGTTGTAGATGTGTAATGCAAGCAAATCAATGCCTGATTATTAGCTTAAAATGAAACCATAAAGGTCATGCAGGTCATTACAAAACTTACCATTGGGAAGCTTTAATTGATTAAAATATGGAATAGTTTCCAGAAAGAAAAAAATACCTGCAGTACCCAAAAATTCACCCTTGACCATTCAGCTTCTGCCTATCAAATCTGTAAATTGCAGGAAGAACACAGAATTATCAGATTTGAATTATAAAAATGCAGCAGGACATCTGCTCTTTCCTCTGAGGCTGCAATGAATGTCAATGATCTCTTCTTAGAGAGTGATTTGCCATTGGCATGGACTGCCCAGGGAGGTGGTGGAGTCGCTAGCCCTGGAGGTGTTCAAGAAAAGCCTGGATGAGGCACTTAGTGCCATGGTCTAGTTGATTGGCTAGGGTTGGGTGCTAGGTTGGATTGGATGACCTTGGAGGTCTCTTCCAACCTGGTTGATTCTATGATTCTCATAATGATGATGTCCATTTTAGTGAAAAAAAAATGACCTTGTAATTTTTATTTTAAAACATGACAAAACAAGGAGAAAAGCAAGAAATGGAATTTTCTTCAGGAAAAAAAAAAATCCAAAAGAAAAGTTAATGAAAATGAAAGCATAAAGATCATTAAAACTTCTAGTTGAAATACTCTAGAAAAGTGAAGACAGATTTCTCAGATGCATTATTTGAGACTTTTCAGTCTTGAAATTTCTCCCAGTGCTTCAATGTATTTTTCTTCAAACTTTGTCACTTAGAAAAAAACATAGCCAAAAAAAACTCTCTTAAGAATGATTAAATGCTAGCATAATAGAAGTGTTTGGATATGTTGTGGGGCTTGGTTGTTTTTTGTTGGTTTGTTTTTTTTTTTTCCAATACATAATTACTAGCTCTTCAGGAAGATTTAAATGTCAGTGTTAGCTTGTTGTATCTAAATCTTTCACCCTCACACAGTCAGTGAAGCAGAAATCAGGTTGTAAAACAAAAGAGGCCCCAAAAAATGCTCTCTAGCAGTTGTTTTAGTGATTCACTGATTTAAAAAAATAGAAAAATGAAAAATTGAAGGATGAGAATTTCATGCCAGATTACTCAGGTTCACTAGTATCCCCGAAAGTCAGATTATAACCTTTGTAAGATTTATCTCTTTACCAAAGTAATCATTATGACACAAAACCATACAAATTTAGGCAAGATTTTATGTCTGAGAAGAAGTGCTAATAATTCCACAAAAAGACTGATCATGTCTGCATGTCATAGAATCACAGAATCAACCAGGTTGGAAGAGACCTCCAAGATCATCCAGTCCAACCTAGCACCCAGCCCTGGCCAATCAACCAGACCATGGCACTAATTGACTAAGCCAGGCTTTTCTTGAACATCTTCAGGGATGGCAACTCCACCACCTCCCTGGGCAGCCCGTTCCAATGCCAATCACTCTCTCTGTGAAGAACTTCCTCCTAACATCCAGCCTAGACCTTCCTTGCCACAACCTGGGACTGTGTCCCCTTGTTCTGTTGCTGGTTGCCAGGCAGAAGACACCAACCCCCTCCTGGCTACAGCCTCCCTTCAGGTACTTGTAGACAGCAATGAGGTTATCCCTGAGTCTCCTCTTCTCTAGGTTGCACAACCCCAGTGTCAATTCAACAAGCACCACAGCAGAAGTGACTAACTTTGTGTCTCAGGAGAATCTATTGCTGTCTCCACAACAGCAGTTCTATGCACAGCTAACAGTATCAGTACTCATAGAAGCAAATAGTTGATACAAACCTAGCGCTCTACACAGACACCTGTAATGTTGCAAAATACCATGAGGTACTAGGACAAGTCAGTGGATGCCAGGAAAGAAAAAGGCCTAAAGAAGCAGATTTCCATTTGACTGGAGTTCTGCAATTGAAATAAGGACCAAGGGTTATGTTACTGTTTAGCAAAAGCAATTTTTAGGCCCATTGGCTCTGAGTATTTTATTTAAGAGTTCACAGCTAAAGAACATATATTTTTTTCCCCTCCTAAGGCTGCCTTAATTTAATTATTTTTGGTCTTGGGTTTTATGTCTAAGTAAAAATGGCTTAGTTATTATTAGTAATGGAAAAAATAATTATATGTTCACAATTACTTCAGTTAATAAACTGTAATCATTGAGCTTTCTATGACAACACATTGGCCATTAAGTTCTTCAAGTGCAAGTTATACCATGTACTCTTAAATGCATGATTATATTTCTTGCTGAACAAGTAAAGGGAATTGCTTATTGGATTTATGGTGTGCATCTTATATTATTATAGTCTATTCTTATCTTTACAGACAAAGAAACCTTAGTAATATAAATTGTCAACATTTATTGCAATCAATAACAACAGTGAATTTACACCAACTGAAGAGGCATTCTACCTTGGAATTGAGATAATCTAGGTGTAAACTTTGCTTAATACTTTGAAAATATACTAAATTCCTGTGATGGTCTGGGTGTTACCCACCCCCACACACTTTGGAAAATCACCTAGACTAGACTCAGCAGCTCTGCAAATTGAATGAAACTTTATATTTACAGCTTAGCACAATATACAAGCAGGTACTTACAGTATATACAGTTATAGACAGAAATAGACAAGTTAAAAGGTAATACAGAAACACAACAGCCCTCCCAGAAACCTGAGTTCCCCAGGAGTGGCTCTCAACAGCCCTTCCACCTTTCCTCCCACCTCTCAACCTTACCAAACACTTGCCTTACACCTGAGGAAGATTGGAGGGTTGGCCAGGGGGGTTAGGAAGCAGGTGGATTAGTCATAAAGACGTCAGGTTAGGTTAGAGAGTGCCATAGTCTAGCTGATTGGATAGGCTGGGTGCTAGGTTGCACTGGATGATCTTGGAGGTCTCTTCCAACCTGGTTGATTCTATGATTCTAAGTGCAGCCCACAAAGCCCAGAGAGCGTCTGCCTTATCTATGTTTTTGTTCATCTTTTTATACATCTCAGCAAGCCTATGAGTGAAGTAGACATCACCACAGTTCCCTTTTCACAGCCTATAATCTAATTCTTCTCACCAAAACATTATAGCTAGCTTCAAACTAGCACTATTCCTCGGTGAGAAAAGGCCAAGGAAAATGAACAGGAAAAGCATAATAAATAGAGTGATGGGTATTTGTACACTTTTCCAGCTGAATCCTAGCATTGTGAAAGATAGGTGTCGTTTAACTTTCTTCTTAAAAAGTTTTCTTTTCAAGAGACACAGTCATAAAAACATGTTTTTACCATATTCTTTTGTTTCCTACCCTCTCCTTACTTCAAAACCACTTTGTAAATAAGCTAGTTTGTGTGCTCTGAGGGTTTATTCTTTTCCTATTCCTGCTTCTTATATTCTTGAATATATTTGTCTCATAAAAAAAAAATCCTCTATTACCACCTAGAAATGATATTTCTCAAGTAAGTTACTGCAAAGCTTGTGCTCTGAAAAATTTCTTTACAAAGAAGAAAATATTACCCATATCAAAAGTAAACAGAATGAGATCTTGTGTTAATACATAGAAAAGCCTCTGTTAAATGTTGAAATGATAGGAAATTTCTTGCTGCATTAAGAAAAAAAGGCTTTTAGACTAGGTTTGCAACGACCTAACAGCAATATGTTGTAAGTATTACATTGGGAAAAAGTTTTTCATGGAGAGATTGGTCAGGCACTGGAATGAGCTGCCAGGGAGGTGGTGGAGTCACCAATCCTCTGTGAGTTTAAGTGTCGTTTGGATGTGGTTTAAGGTGAATCTTGTAGAGTAGAGGGTTATAGGTTGGACTTGGTGATCTGTTTCTGTGATTTCTGTGAATTCAAAAAACTGTTTTCTTTTATCCTTACTATGAAGAAGTCCTGAACTTCAAACATCCTGATCAGCCAATGTGTTATGAACTAACCACATACTCACATACCCCTGTGCTGCCTGCGGAGTAGAGAAATCAGGAGTAAAGTTAAGCCTGGAAAGAGAGTCAGACTAAAAATCTCTTTTTAATTTGTTCTTATTTGCTATTATCCTTCTCTCTTACTAATATGTAATAAATGATGTTAATCTTCCATAGTCTATTTTGCCCATGAGTGTAATTGCTGAGGGATCTCGTTATCTTTATTTTGATCCACTATTTTTTTGTTGCATTTTCTCACCCTCTCCAATTGAAGGAAACTAACACAGCAGCTTGATGGGCACCTGGTGTACATCTAAGGTTAATCTATAACACACTTTTAATCTTCTACATTTTCCTATTCTGTATCCATTTATTTCCTCCATTGCTGTGAAATGCTTTCCACTTTAGAGAAGGATTCTTTGTCTCCAGTTCCAAACTGTAATTCCTCAGAGAGTATTGAAAGGTCAGGTTCTATGTCTAATATTCTGAATTTGAAACTTGACTGCTGCATTTTAAAATCAGATCTTTTGTGGACTTGAAGATATGAGAAAAGCCAATTCTGACATCAGTCAGAAATACAGACATAAAACTACTCATATTTATAATCATGAATTACCTATCCTGGTATTTCAACTTATATCACACTGGGCCTTAGTTAATAAGCATTGTCACCAAGATGAATTCACTAAACACTAAGAAAGACAATTAGCAAGACTGAATTTTCTTGGCAGCAGACAACACTTGGCTTACATTCCTCTGCTTGTCTAGAAGCAGATGAAATGGAAAGTATTGTTTCCTCCTCCCATTTCTTTCTGTAATATAATTCTCACACACTTTTCTCTACCAGTTCAAATAAAATGCTCAAGTTTCTTATGCCTTGTTGATTTACTAAGCTTCCCAAAACCCAGACACAGGGAGTGTCATTTCTGTCCCTGAGTATAATCCATTCTCATGCTACAAGGAAAAGTATACAAAATTGCCTTCTACAGTTTAACAAAGATGTAATTCTGGTAAAGTAGCCACTTTGAGAGTATTATTGGCCTCCATACTTAAGAGAAAGGATGAGGCTCTTCCCTCTCAAAGTTTGGTGATTCATCAATATTAATAAGATAAAACCTTTGTTAGTGAAATGGAAGATTTGTTTAACAGGTGCTCATGCTGGTGCAAGAAGCCTTTCCAGAAAAGGGCTGTGAGAAGTTAAGTGGAAGAATTTGCACATCTGAAAATGGAAATTCATATAGAATCATAGAATTAACCAAGTTGGAAGAGACCTCCAAGATCATCCAGGCCAACCTAGCACCTAGCCCTATCCTATCAACTAGACCATGGCACTAAGTGCCTCATCCAGGCTTTTCTTGAACATCTCCAGGGTTGGTGACTCAACCACCTCCCTTAATATTTTTACTAAGAAAAGTTGCCTGTTACAAGAAAATCACTACTTTGTAATGAAGGACTTGCAATGAGACTTTATGCCAATTTGAGAACAATAAGGAAAACATGACAAAATCAGAGGCTGCAAATCCAAGGGATAATGAATATGAAAACTGGGAATTCACAGATTGAAAGTAGAAAATTGACAGAGAGAAAACTTTGTGAAATCAATAACCTCTATGAATACTGCAGTTGATAAGGCTCTGCTTTGTGATCTGATTCATCCATAGACAATAATACTTCCATAGCATTATTTTAAATGAACATCTCTTATATTTCTAAAAGAGGTCCTTTTCTATCTCATAATGGAAACAACCTGACACAGTGCTGAAGAAAAGCCTCTCCTCGTGTATAATTATGGAATGCTGACACCTCCAGGGATGGTGCTTCCACCACCTCCCTGGGCAGCCCATTCCAATGCCAATCACTCTCTATGGCAAAAACTTCCTCCTAGCATCCAGCCTAGACTTTCCCTGGCACAACTTGAGACTGTGTCCCCTTGTTCTCTTGCTGGTTGTCTGGCAGAAGAGACCACCCCCCACCTGCCTACAGCCTCCCTTCAAGTAGTTGTAGACAGCAATGAGATCACCCCTGAGCCTCCTCTTCTCCAGGCTAAATACCCTCAGCTCCCTCAGCCTCTCCTCATAGGGCTGTGCTCCAGGCCTCTCATCAGCTTTTCCACCCTTCTCTGGACACATTCCAGTATCTTAACATCTCTCTTGAATTGAGGAGCCCAGAACTGGACACAGTACACAGATAGATAATATATCACCAAACACTGTGGTCTGGACTGGAAGATCACGAAACAAGTGATATGAGAAGAAAAACAGTTTGCAGGAACCACTATCACCACCAGCTATATTCTAAAATCTGACACCCTGAATCTTCCTTGCAGTTTGATGTATGGCCATAATAATACACAACACAGGTTTGCAAGAAATGATCTTCTACTAGGATGGATTAGCACAATCTGTCTCTTTCCACTTTTGTTAGCACTGCTTCTTTTTTCCTTTTTCTGGCCAAGTCTGCATTTCCCAAGTATTCACAGAATCACAGGAAGGTTTGGGTTGGAAGGAACCTTAAAGATCATCTAGTTCAACACCCCTGCCATGGGCAGGGACATCTCCCACAGGCCCAGGATGCTCAAGGCATCATCTAGCTTGGGCTTAAATGTTTCCAGGGATGACAGATGCAATCAGAACCTCACAAAGTCCAGAAGCACAACAGAAAAGGCTCCTGTCTACAAAGCCATTTATTCCCTCAGGTCCCCATCCACAGCTGTCTCTTTGCAAGATGCAGCTCATGGCAACTAAAGAGAGACCAAATACCTGCTCACCCTACCTGGAGTACTGCATCCAGTTCTGGAGCCTCTGTTTCAAGAGGGGAAGGTGTCCAGAGAAGGGCCACAGGAATGATCAGAGGGCTGGAGCAACTCTCCTGTGAGGGGAGACTGAGGGAGTCAGGGCTGTGCAGTCTGAGGAGGAAAAGGCTCTGAGGTGACCTTATTGTGGCCTTTCAGTATCTGAAGGGAGCCTCCAAGAAAGCTGGGGAGTGACTTTTTAGGATGTCAGGTATTGATAGGACTAGGGGGAAAGGAATTAAGCTAGAAATGGGTAGATTCAGACTGGATGTTAGGAAGAAGTTCGAAGTTCTCCACCATGAGGGTGGTGAGATCCCAGAATGGGTTGTACAGGTGGTTGAGACTCCATCCCTGGAGGTGTTTATGGATGAGGCTGGATGAGGCTCTGGCCAGCCTGCTCTAGGGCAGGGGCAGGGGCTTTGAAACTAGATGATCCCTGTGGTCCTGTCCAACCCTGACTCATTCTATGATTCTAATCTTAAATTTAAGTTTAAATTGACCTGCTTACCTAAAGTTAGAGCAAACATAAGCACCTTCCAGCTAGAGCTGGAGCCCTTGTTCAACTTGTCAAATATGTAATCTGTGATTATAATATTTAAGGTAACTAACATTAATTTTAATTATTCTTTTCAGACAGTTTGACAGGAAAAAGGGGGAAAAGAGGCATAAAAATCTTTTTGAATGTTATACTATGCATTTCACTGGTACAATCAAACCTACTAGGAAGTAAGTATTCATGACTAACTCCCACATGATCTCAGTGCCAGGACAGTGAGGGGGAATAAAACCCAAAACTATAATAATAATAATTCTTAAAAAGTGTATTACTGCCACAGGAGGATCATTTGAGAATTCATGGATGAATGAAAATGTGAGACACTCAGAAACTGCATCGTATAATGAAGGCTAAGATAACATCCCAAGCAATATTACCTCAATACCTTTCCAAAACCTGTACAATATCCTTCCATCTCTGATATAAAGTGAGTCAAAATTCTCTGAAACACTTAAGATCACATACATAAGCAACCAAAATAGTGGGGTTTAGTACTGAAAAACTGAATAGGTTGCTTTATTTTCTCTCTTCAGCCACATGCACATTTGCTACCACCATGCTGTGTATTTTTTTCATGTCCTGTGACTCGAAAAAATAAGTACAATATATATCATTTACATGTGTCCTCCTAGCTACTTGCCTGTGATAAGCACAGCTCAAACTACACTTAAAGCCACTCTTGCTAGGAAATGAATGGTCTGTCAGAGATAAAATGAAACAAACTGCCATTCAGAGTTCAAGCAGGAGAGACTAACACAAAATGTTTATTCCCTAATGGAGCTAAGACTCCCTTTAGTAAATGGAGCATTGTTTCTTCCTCCAACCTTGCTCACACACCTCGTTACCCTTCTGCACGATCTGCCTGGGAAGGTAGAACAATATAGAGCACAATACACATTTCCTCCTATGAATCATCTTGGCACAAGCAAATGTACTTGCCAAATTCAGGCTGCCAAGTTGCATTATATCTTTCTAAAGGGATACAAAATGTTGTATTTACTCATCAGCACAACAAAATAAGGAGCTCCACGTGCCAGGGATATCTTTAGGTATGTAAATGTATACGTCCTTGTAGTGGAGTTCCTAGGAATATCAAGTTCTGTTGTTAAACTCTGGCTTTTCGTCATCATTTGTATAGACACCAGTAAACATTTTGACAGTCAGTCCTAAATCATAGAATCATAGAATCATTCAGGGTTGGATGGGACCACAAGGATCATCTAGTTCCAACCCCCCTGCCATGGGCAGGGACACCCTACCCTAGAGCAGGCTGGCCATCTCAAGTACAAAATGTACCACACGTGGCACTGCTTCAGTAAAACTGCAAACTTCAGATTTAACAGTAGCTAAATTTTTGGTAGCTTGAATATTTTCTCTGGTTTTGCCTCATTCAAAGGGAAATTGTCATGAACACCTTATCTTTATTTTTTGTACGTGCAGAAACTTTAATAACTCATATTTACGGTAGATTATGCTCCTCTAACTCAGATTTAGAATCATAGAATCAATCAGGGTTGGAAGGGACCGCAAGAATCATCTAGTTCCGATCCCCCTGCCATGGGCAGGAACACCCTACCCTAGATCAAGCTGGCCACAGCCTCATCCAGCCTGGCCTTAAACACCTCCAGCCATGGGGCCTCAACCACCTCCCTGGGCAACCCATTTCAGGCTCTCACCACTCTCATGCTCAACAACTTCCTCCTCACTCCAGCCTGAACCTACCCACCTCCAACTTTGTTCCATTCCTCCTAGTCCTATCACTACCTGACATAATGCAGCCTTCAGAAGCATTGCAAGATATCAGGCTCTTTAAACAGTAGAAATCTTCTGACAGACCTCTATTATTTTGCCATATTCTTACTCCTAAAGGAGTAAATTACCAATATTCAGCAGATTGAAACAAAGGAAAAACAGCTGAAATACTTATTTTTTTCTGTCTTGTTTTGGTCTTGAGGTTTCTTATGGGAGGTTGTTTGGTTTTGTTTAGGATGTCTAGGGTTTTTTTTTTGGGGGGGGGTTGTTTTGGTTTTTCTGGGGGTCTGTTGTTTGTTTGCTTGTTGTTTTAAAAACAAACCAAAGCACAAAGCAGATATGCAGGAAAATAAATCCTTACTCGCTTAGTGAATACACTCCACAGGGCTTCATTTAGCAGTTAATTATCATTAAATTCTCATGTTAAACATATTAGTTCTATATACCTCAGTGTCAATAATAGTATTCATTTTAGTGCACATCAACATCAAAGCAAGGTGCAGAAAACAGCTTGGAAAGAAGAGACACAAAGGGTGGCTATTT
Source organism: Pogoniulus pusillus (assembly GCF_015220805.1). Taxonomy (NCBI): domain Eukaryota; kingdom Metazoa; phylum Chordata; class Aves; order Piciformes; family Lybiidae; genus Pogoniulus; species Pogoniulus pusillus. The sequence continues at coordinate 28,541,897 of NC_087275.1, forward strand.
TAACTGCTGGCACACCCATCAGTGCCTGCTATTTGATTTTTCTGTGTCCTAATTGATCTTTAATAACTCTTCCTAGCGTGGTTCAGATGCTGATCTTTTCAGTGACTGAAATCAATAGAAAATGTTATTTCTTTCACAGGTATCTATAAAGAAGAAAGACAATTTTTCTTGAGATGTTTTCGCTGGGAAAATTGCTTCTCATCTTTACCCAAATATATCTCATTTGACTTTGAGGGACCTGTGGACCAAGCATCCACTGAGATGTACTACATTGATTTTTAGCAGACTTGAGAAAATTGGTAACTTCTGCTCAGAAAATGAGTGCATTGCTATGATGACCTTTACACATAATTTGTTTTCTAAGTTTCAAAATGCTTCTTTGTTATTTTTCCTTTCCAAGTCGAAGCTTTTCAACCTCCTAGATAACTATTTGGTCCCTTCAAAGAAGTATATATTCTATACCAGCAAGTATGAGTTTTAGAATAAATCTTGAAGGAAAACAAAATCAGAGTTAGCAGAAATCTCCCCTCAAAAAAAAAACCAACCAAACCTCAAAAACTCTTTGTGAGTAGAAAATGACATGACAGATTGGAGGAATTCAATGGAACTTGTGAAGTAGTTCTGCACTTTATACAAGGACAGAATTTGCAACATATACTTTCCTAGAAGTAAATATTAATGACAGTTAGTTTAACAACAGTGATGGAAAAGCTAGATGAAGGGAACAGATGACCACCAAGCAGCCACTACAGTTTCATAGAATATTCTGTTCAGTTTCATAGAATATTGAGTTCAAGAGAGATGTTGAGATAAAGGAGTGTGTCCAGAGAAGGGCAACAAAGCTGGGGAGGGGCCTGGAACACAAAGCCTATGAGGAGAGGCTGAGGGAGCTGGGGATGTTTAGCTTGGAGAAGAGGAGGCTCAGGGGTGACCTCATTGCTGTCTACAAGTACCTGACGGGAGGCTGTAGCCAGGTGGGGGGTGGCCTCTTCTTTCAGACAACCAGCAAGAGAACATAGGGACACAGTCTCAAGTTGTGCTGGGGGAGGTATAGGCTGGATGTTAGGAGGAAGTTCTTCCCAGAGAGAGTAATTGTCATTGGAATGGGCTGCCCAGGGAGGTGGTGGAGTCACCATCCCTGGAGGTGTTCAGTAAAAGCCTGGCTGAGGCACTTAGAGCCATTGGTCTAGTTGACTGGCTAGGGCTGGGTGCTAGGTTGGGCTGGATGATCTTGGAGGTCTCTTCCAACCTGGCTGATTCTATACCACACATCTTAACTCTGTGAAGTAAATGATGTAACAGAGAAGCCATTAAGCACCTTAATTTAGGACTGCATGATCTTGGAGGTTTCTTCCAACCTGGTTGATTTTATGATTCTATGACTCACTGAAACTAAATATGTGCAAACTTACTTTTAATGAATAAATTTTAAAATTTAAATTTTAAGCAATTGAAATAGGCATTTTAAGTGTTATTGAATCACAAAATATAGGTGTTTTTACAGGCACTTCTTGGAGTTCAAGTTCTTAATGTTTATCTCGGGGCTGTGGAAGGATTTTACAGTCAGATAATTTTGGCTTTCTTTGTGCTTCAGATATTCTTATAGACAGCACAAATGTGGCCAAACACAAATGTTTGTAAGTCCCAGTACAACTAACTTCTTTCCTAAATTAGAAAATAAAGAAAACTCACATATCAATAATGAACACAATAAGGTTTTAAAAGTAAATTACCTTTTAAAAAGATTTTTTAGTAATACATGAAAACAAATTTCTTTCAAAGTAGTATTTTTACATGTTAGAATGTACAAAACAATTTCTGCCCTTTTCTTTCAAAGTAGTATTTTTTACATGTTAGAATGTATTAAACTCTTTCTGCCCTTTTCTTTCAAAGTAGTATATTTTACATGTTAGAATGTATTAAACTCTTTCTGCCCTTTTCTTTCAAAGTAGTATTTTTACATGTTAGAATGTACAAAACAATTTCTGCCCTTTTCTTTCAAAGTAGTATATTTTACATGTTAGAATGTATAAAACTCTTTCTGCCCTTTTCTTTCAAAGTAGTATTTTCACATGTTAGAATGTATTAAACTTTTTCTGCCCTTTTCTTTCAAAGCAGTATTTTTACATGTTAGAATGTATAAAACTCTGCCTGCCCTTTAAACCAGAAACATGATAATATTTCTTCAGGCTCAGCCCAGATCTTCACAATTGGAGAGAAATAAACTGTATTGAATGAGCTCATATAAACAAATCCTATCTGTTCTGTTTGGGAAGCAAGTGAGGGGGGGCAAGGAGGACCAGAAAAATAATTTTATTGAATCTTGACAAAGAAAATTGTATGCCAACAACAGTTGAGATTTTCATTTCCCTCACTTTATGCAACCATCCTGAAATGAAAGGATAAGCATCTGCGTATGCTTGCTTAAGATTTTGGCTTGAAGACATTTGTTAGGTTTTTTTCTTATCTTCAAAGCTCTAACTCAAGTCACAAATTTAACAATGCTTTCAAAACATTTCTGCAGAAAAGCTTATATTTTTTCTTCTCTTGCAACATTGTGAGCATGGCCTTGGATTCTTTATAGCCAATGTGACGGCAGCAAAGGTAAAATGAATAATCAGTAAGGAAGTGAAGATAACTCAAAAATTGAAAGCAAATCCAGTTGGTCTAAGGAGACAAAAGCCACGATATTCCCATTACTTTAGCATATTTTGCTTCCTAGGGAAATTGCTTTTGCTGTTTCCTTACTGTAAGAAGAGACTTCTTTCTGTTAGAGATGTAACAAAAGTTTTCCCATGCAAATTGTATCTTATGTAATGTACATTTATAGTCAAAAGGAAAGTTTTACTCATCTATTCAGTGGAAGATTAAACAGCTTTATAAAGACTTCATGTAATTAGTAGAAGAGTTTATACTGAAGTAAGAATTATTTTGTACCCTATTTTTAGGAACTTAACCTCTTGACAAAATCATAGCCATAAAATGATAGAGTATAATTAATAATAATGATAATAATTTCCAAAGCATGGGAATGAGGCACAGGAGGTTCCACCTCAACACAAGAGGGCACTTATTTTCTGTACCCTAATTTTAGGAACTTAACCTCTTGAGACAATCATAGCCATAAAATGATAGGGTATAATTAATAGTAATGATAATAATTTCCAAAGCATGGGAATGCGACACAGGAGGTTCCACCTCAACACAAGAGGGCACTTATTTTCTGTAAGGGTCACAGAGCACTGGAACAGGCTCCTTGGAGAGGTTGTGGAATCTCCTTCTCTGGTGAATTTCAAGGCCTGTTTAGATGAGTTCCTCTGTGACCTAAGCTAGATTATGGTCCTGATCTGGCAGGGGGTTTGGACTCAATGATCTCTTTGGGTCCCTTCCAACTCCTGACATCTTGTATTTCACTACCTATCACTGATACAGATTTGAAACACGTCAAGTTAATTTAGAGAGCACAATGTCAGAAAGTAGGTTTTGTATTTGTACACTAAAGGGTGGCAGCTCTTTGCAATTTCTTTGTAGAGCTTGACAAATATTTCCTAGGTAGTGTTCTAGTGCTGCTGAACAGCAAGAAAATTCCTAGGAACATAACAGTGCATGCAAGAAAGTCTTCTGTTGTTAAAGTTTATTTCCTTTAAGGAAAGGTAGCCCATTTGAAATTAAACAAGTGTCCTCTTAACCCAATTCACTGAAAAAGAAAGCCCAAGCCTAAAAATGAAGGCTTTGAAAACATTCTGTGACCTAAAGGAATGCAAAAAGCTTCTAGAGGGAAATCTAATAGTCTTAGAATATTCCCCCCACCATGCTCAAAGCAATCAGTCTTTATGAGCACAGACATTCTTCCACTCTAAAGAAATAAAACCAATATACTCTTAAAGTTTGTATAACATCAGCATACTTCCTTTTCAATCATTTCCTTGTATCTTTTTTCCTTGTAAAAGGCTCTTCCACAAAGAGCCAACAAAGGCAATTTGTTTTTCACTGATAGCAGCATAGTCAGTGAAAGGCTGCACTGCCATGAACACAGCTAAATATTAGAATTTCTCTGATAATCATTAGTTCCCCATTGTCCCTCTTTCTTTCTCTGAAATCACATAACATTTCCTTTCTTCTTGGAATCAGAGTGAGAAAAAATATTATCTAGTTTCCACAGCATTAGAAAATCCACATGGAAGCACTCTGGGTGTTGTAATTCCTGCCTTGCTCTTATTTCCAACTGTTCTGATACCATTCTTTGAATTGTATGCCTATGATGTCAGTATCTTGTCCGACTCAGAAGTTAGAAAAACAATGTAAGCCACAAATTAGCCCACCCCAAGATCACTTTCATTACTCCTGCTTTCCAGTAATTCAACAATAGTTAACTGGGAAAAAAGAAATCACTGAAGATACAATCCTACATTTAACTGGCCCTCCTCTGAACCCACTTGAGCAGTTTTATGTCCCTCTTATGCTGGAGGCAGCAGAACTCTGTGCAATACTCCAGGTGGGGTCTTGTAAAAGCAGAGTAGAAAGGCAGAATCACAACGCTTGTCCAGCTCACATTTCTTTTGATACAGGCCAGGACACGATAGAATCATAGAATCAACCAGGTTGGAAGACACCTCCAAGATCATCCAGTCCAACCTAGCACCCGGCCCTGTCCAATCAACTAGACCATGGCACTGACTCATCCAGTCTTTTTGACTGCAAGCTCACATTGCTGGCTCATGTTGAGTTTTTTCAACAGTTAACAACCACAAGTTCTTCTCCTCAAGATCATTCTTAAGCCACTCCAAGCCCAGCCTATGTTTATGCTTGGGATTGCCCTGCCCAGGTGTAGGACCTGGTACTTGGCCTTGTTGAACTTGCATGGGGTTGGCTTGTGTCCACCTCCCAAGCCTTTCCACGTCCCTCTGGATGGCATCCCTTCCCTCCAGCATGTCAACTGGACCACACAGCTTGGTGTCACCCACAAATTTGATGTCATCCACTGTCCATACCACTGACAAGTGTTAAACAGATGGTCCCAGCACCAGTTTTGTTAAAATTATTTGGATACAAGATGATGAAAAAAACCAGGCAAATTCAGGTTACTTTTTTTCCCAGAACATCCATCATAAGATTTTGCCTCAGTCTTCAAGTTTTCATTTCAAACAGGTCTGTTAATATCACTGAATCTTCATTTAGTTTCATTACCGATAATTAAGTTGATCTACATCAAGTGTCTTATTAAGTTAGAAGAAAAATAATGTTTATCTCAGTAATTGCTGGCTTTGCTAAAATCAGAAATAACACATAAATATCAACCATCACTTAAAGTGATCTTAATCACTTAGTAGTCAGCATATGACTCGCTGTTTCATTTGCATTCATTCCTGCTGATCTAAGCCTACCCGGAGGTACCACAGGGAACGGCGCAATGGGTTTGATGGATGGACTTCCTCTTTAAAAACTCAGTTTGCTTTTAGGTATAAAGTGGGTTGAGATAAGTCATGCAGAGGTTGCAATATTAATATGTTATACAAAACACCGAGGGAGAATGAATGTCATAACACTTTTAATGCATATCACTAATGTATTAAAATATTTATTAGATTGCAAATTAGGCTCAGCTAAAGCATGGAAAGGCAACAACTAAAATGAGTGCAAAAATGACAGCACTTGAAAGCATTTTTTATTTTTTAATCTTTGAGGGCTTTTAAAGAGATTTTAAATACAGAGAAAATAATAATAATCATAGAATCATAGAATCAATCCGGTTGGAAGAAACCTCTAAGATCATCCAGGCCAACCTAGCACCCAGCCCTGTCCAATCAACTAGACCATGGAACTAAGTGCCTCAGCCAATCTTTTCCTGAACACCTCCAGGGATGGTGACTCCACCACCTCCCTGGGCAGCCCATTCCAATGTCAAATCTCTCCCTCTGTGAAGAACTTCCTCCTAACATCCAGCCTAGACCTCCCCTGCCACAAGTTGAGACTGTGTCTCCTTTTCTGTTGCTGGTTGCCTGGGAGAAGAGATCAATCCCACCTGACCACAACTTCCCTTCAGGTAGTTGCAGACAGCAATGAGGTCACCCCTGAGCCTCCTCTTCTCCAGGCTAAACACCCCCAGCTCCCTCAGCCTCTCCTCATAGGGTTTGTGTTCCAGGCCTTTCACCAGCTTTCTTGCCCTTCTTTGGACAGGTTCCAGCACCTCAACATCTCTCTTGAATTGAGGAGCATGAGTAGTGAGTTGCCAGAGGAAAACAAAAGAGATTCAGACTTTCTCTAACTCTAAGGAAGATTTAAAGCCTCATAATTTTATTCTTTGTTTGACTGACATCAGTATCCAGTGGTGCCACAGCTTATCTGTATGCATAGCACTGATAATTTACCCAAACTTGGAATTTCAATCATTGTAAATTATTTTAGTTGGTGGATTTAGAAAAGAATTTGTATACTAAAATAATATTTGGTCAAAAATAAGGATGTATGAGTAAGGATAAATCCCTCCCTTCATATCAAGTCAGCAGTTCCATTACCCTGAGGTAAGTGGCAAGTAAATATTGTATAATCCAACCATCAGTAATCTCTGGGTCTCATATGCTGTTTCAAAGTGCATTTTTTATTCACTTATTTATTTCTAAATTTAGTGTCTGCACAGCACCTCTTGGTCTTTACCTAGGACAGTGAAATTATTGGTTGTAAATTGGTGTTCTCTGGGGTGATTCATGCTTACATTACACTTTTTATCATTTCCTCAAGCTCCCATTAAACCTGGTGGTTACAAACCCACTGCCTTTTTTTCAGGTTGCCTTCTAGGAGCATTCACTGAGCTTTAGACAGGCTGAAAAATATATAGATTTATCAAACACCTGTGCTGCCTTAGACCTTTACTGAAAAGAACTGACATCAAAACCCCTCATATTTGTCAGTACAAGAAACAGCAGGCAGATCCTTAGATGACTGCATCGGGCTAAGGGAAGCATTATCTGTGCCACTGCAGTCTGACATGCAAAAATGAAACTGTACCTTGATTTTAACTGTACACATCTTTCAGATGTGTGGGAGTACAGTTCAGTTTACAATTCAAAGCTGTACTAACTGTTCCATGGAAGAAAGCAATTCTTGGACTTCATTAACTTTACCCTGGTTTGCTCTCTTTTCAAACTCTCAATTTGAGGCAGAACCTCCTTTCTTCACTCATCAATAGTCTAGGCAGCTCAGATCTACCATAGAGTTAGAGGGAAGCAAAGGTCAGAAAATTATTGTTCTCTCAATAGTGAAATAAAAGAGGGCATTAAATGGACCAAGATGGGCTTTTAAGGCTTCAGCTTCCACATCTGCCCATATTGCAGCACTGCCTAATGCGAACCTTTTGCCTTTGAGCATCCTCTGGCCATTCTTGCCTCTCACATATTCACTGCAAATTTTGGGTATGAATTTTTTCTGTAAGGACACTAACTAGCTTTTTTCTTCTCACAAGTAGCATGAACACCTGATGTTCACCAAGAAACAGATTATTTTTTATATATATGACAGACAGTCTCCAACAATTTGCTATCAAAATCAGAATTGCATTCCAGAGGTGTTCAAGAAAAGACTCAATGGGGCACTTTGTGCCATGGTCTAGTTGACTGGATAGGTCTGGGTGCTAGGTTGGACTGGATGATCTTGGAGGTCTCTTCCAACCTGGTTGATTCTATGATTCTATGATTCTGTGATTCAGCCTATACTTCCTCTGGCACAATTTGAGACTGTGTCCTCTTGTTGTGTTGCTGGTTGCCTGGCAGAAGAGACCAACCCCCACCTGGCTACAGCCTCCCTTCAGGTAGCTGTAGACAGCAATGAGGTCAGCCCTGAGCCTCCTCTTCTCCAGGCTAAACAACCCCAGCTCCCTCAGCCTCTCCTCATAGGGTTTGTGTTCCAGGCCTCTCAGCAGCTTTGTCGCCCTTCTCTGGACATGTTCCAGCACCTCAACATCTCTCTTGAATTGAGGAGCCCAGAACTGGACAGAGTACTCAAGGTGTGGCCTGACCAGTGCTGAGTACAGGGACAGAATAACCTCCCTTGTCCTATTGGCCACACTGTTCCTGATGCAGGCCAGGATGCCATTGGCATGTTTGTATTTGCCAGTTATTTCTTAAAGTGCTCTAGGTTGCCTATTGCCTGTGTGTATAAGTCTCCAAACCGTGAATTTCAAATATTGTAAATAGCTTTTTTTTTGCAATATCCAATGTTAATAAGTCATTTTCAGAGTTATTAACAGTCTTTCTCTGGTTATCAAAATTAATATCTATTATTAATTTTGCACAATTTGTAACACAGGGTAAGGAGTAATGGGTTTAAACTGACAGAGGGGAGACTTAAACTAGATGTTAGGAAGACGTTCTTTACAGTGAGGATGGTGAAACATTGGCACAGGTTGCCCAGGGAGGTTGTGGATGCTCTTTCCCTGGAAGTGCTCAAGGCCAGGTTGGATGATGCCTTGAGCAACCTGTTCTAGTGGGAGGTGTCCCTGCCTACAGTGGCGGGTTGGAACTAGGTGATCATTGAGGTCCCTTTCAACCTAAACCATTCTATGATTCTATGAGAAAGCCAGCTGAAACAATGAACTCACATCTGTCCAAACCAATAAAACAGAAAGGGAAGATCAGGTTATTAAGAAGATAGTAATCCTGAGCTCATACAGGTGAGGCTGTAGTGTGAGAGTGTATATAGGATGTAGGAAACTTGCATAGTATAAAAAATACACAGTGGGGGTGGACTACTGTCTGACCGTGAGCCAACAATGTGCCCTCACAAGCAAGATGGCCTGGTGTGCATTAAGAATGTTGTGGCCAGCAGGTTGACGGATTTCATCCTCTCTTTATGCTCTGCCCTGGCGAGGCATTATCTGGAGTATTGTGTCCAGTTCTGCCTAGCTCAAGAGGGACAGGGAAGTACCGGAGAGAGGCCAGCAGAGGGACACAAGGATGACTAAGGGACTGGAGCACTTCTCTTATGAGGAAAGACTGAGAGACCTGGGGCTCTTTAGTCTGGTAAAGAAAAGACTAAGAGGAGATCTTAACAATGCATACAGATATCTAAAGGCTGGAGGTCATGAGGGTGGGACTGGGCTCTTTTAAGTAGTAGCTAGCTTTAGGACAAGGGGCAATGGGCACAAAGTAGAACACAGGAGGTTTCGCTTGAACTCAAGGAGAAACTTCCTTACTTTGAGGGTGACAGAGCACTGGAACAGGCTGCTCAGAGATGTTTTGAAGTCTCCCTCTCTGGAGGCATTCAAAAGCTGCCTGACTGTGCCCTGTGTGATGTACTCAAAGTGATCCTAGCAGGGAGGTTGAACTAGATGATCTTCAGAGGTCTCTTCCAACCCCTACTGCTCTGTGATTCTGTGAAAACACTATAAAGGTCACTTGAAAAATACTCTTCTTTTAGCTTAGATAACAGATACTTGTAGTTAAAGGCAAGATCAAAACATCAGCTGCTCCTTTATCAACTATTTGCACAAAATTTGGTGTAATAATTGCATCAAACAAACAAAACAACCCAACAGATCACCATCCTAGCAAAGTAAGCCTCACTGTTGCAGTAGTAGGAGTATGAAAACATTTTCCTTGCATAAGAAATTGCAGGAAGCATTTACTCACAACAGAAAAATATGCTTAGTGTTTAAACCCTACAGCTCAATATAACAGTTATAAAGCTTTCAGTCTCCAACTTCATAAAACAGTCAAGGGTAAACTGGGCAAATGTGTCTCTCTGAAGTCTACTGTGATATTAAGCATCATAGGAGACTGATAAGATAGATATTGAGAAAAGACATTTGAGAGGAAAAACAGGAAAAAACAAAGGTCCTTCTCCTTAGAAGCCTGAAGCATCAAAAATATCCAAATAGCCACGTTTTCAGTTGAACTCCAAACATTCTTTTCCACCTCACTGAAAAGTTATCCTTCTCTAATATCTCTGGCAATTTCCTGGCAGGCTTCATGCAACTTAATAAACACAATAGAAACAGAAAATATTTTAATGCAAGAATATGACAGTGTAAGCCACAAGATAACATGCTTGAAATTCACAAGCTTTGCCACAAATAGTATTAATAACGTGCATAATGAAACAAAACAAACCAAAGAACCAGGAGGAAAGAATGACATTTGTTTTCATATGTATGCAGAGTTCTATCGAACTCATCAATATTCCTTTTAATTATGGTGCTATCTCTACCAGATAAGTGGTGGCTGTGAATGCATCATTTATGAAGGGCTTCTTTGTCACGGTGGAATGAATTTCATCTCTTTTAATTGAAATGAAGAATAACAAATTCTACTTATGCCTTCTATTCTTAAATGCCTTTGTGCTCGTTTTCTATTACAACCACATTTTTATCCATTTGCTATAGACTCACAGCAAAAGACCTTATTTTGGACAATGTTCATCCTAGCCAGGCAGATTTCTCTGGCTACTTCTTCTTTGACCTTGAGAAGTCTTGATATGAATTTCCAATAATCAGATATGATTTATGAAGACAAAGTTCCTGCTAATTTTCCAAGTAGGGATTTAATGGCAAATATCTAGTTTATGCCGAAATGGCCAGGCTTGGCTTGGCTTTGCCCTTTCCTTTCCTTTCCTTTCCTTTCCTTTCCTTTCCTTTCCTTTCCTTTCCTTTCCTTTCCTTTCCTTTCCTTTCCTTTCCTTTCCTTTCCTTTCCTTTCCTTTCCTTTCCTTTCCTTTCCTTTCCTTTCCTTTCCTTTCCTTTCCTTTCCTTTCCTTTCCTTTCCTTTCCTTTCCTTTCCTTTCCTTTCCTTTCCTTTCCTTTCCTTTCCTTTCCTTTCCTTTCCTTTCCTTTCCTTTCCTTTCCTTTCCTTTCCTTTCCTTTCCTTTCCTTTCCTTTCCTTTCCTTTCCTTTCCTTTCCTTTCCTTTCCTTTCCTTTCCTTTCCTTTCCTTTCCTTTCCTTTCCTTTCCTTTCCTTTCCTTTCCTTTCCTTTCCTTTCCTTTCCTTTCCTTTCCTTTCCTTTCCTTTCCTTTCCTTTCCTTTCCTTTCCTTTCCTTTCCTTTCCTTTCCTTTCCTTTCCTTTCCTTTCCTTTCCTTTCCTTTCCTTTCCTTTCCTTTCCTTTCCTTTCCTTTCCTTTCCTTTCCTTTCCTTTCCTTTCCTTTCCTTTCCTTTCCTTTCCTTTCCTTTCCTTTCCTTTCCTTTCCTTTCCTTTCCTTTCCTTTCATTTTTCTCAGTATTTCTATTTTAATCTCTTGCTAGAGTTTCAGACAAGCATGCATTTGCTGTTCTGTGCTTTAACTCCCTTTTATACAGTAAGTTTCTTAAGTAGTATACATTTTAGCCCTTCATGAAACATAGAATCAGAATCAGTCAGGGTTGGAAGAGATGACAAGGATCATCTAGTTCCAACACCCCTGCCATGGGCAGGGACACCCTACCCTAGAGCAGGCTGGCCAGAGCCTCATCCAGCTTGGCCTTAAACATCTCCAGGGATGGGCCCTCAACCACCTAGAGTGGCTCCTAGGAATCCTAGAGATGTACAGTTTTGCATTTTGACAAAAGATGATTCAGTTCAGAATAAAAGAGAGGGACTATTTGCATGGTGAACATGGAAGTACAGATCCCACAAACTGCCAAACATCCACATGGAAGTCCTTTCAAGCTTTGACTAAAGTATTCTAGTAGAGGAACATCTACATGCTAATGTGTGTGCACGTGAAGAAACACAGAATCACAAAAGGTTAGGGAGTGGAAGGGACCTCAATAGATCATCCAGTTCAACCAGCCTGCCAGAGCAGGATCACCTATAATAGATCACACAGGGACACCTCCAGGTGGGTCTTGAATATATCCAGAGAAGGAGATACACAGATATGCACAGATAACACTTTTCACCAGCAACTTAAATATCTCAAACTCTACTAAGAGACATGTTTATTTATTTATTAATCCTAGAGAGAGAAATTACCAGAAAAAAATATTCTGCCACATAAGAAATGTCAGCATCTTAAGACTTTGTTATAAATCACTAGTAAGAGAAAACAAGAGACAGATTTGTAGGTTATATTTCAAGTTGAAGTTGTCCCTCTGTAAAAGGGCTGCTGCTGTCCTGGAAGGCTAATAGAGCTATTAGATGTCTTAGCTTTCCCCAGGGGAAGTATAGGCTGGATGTGAGGAGGAAGTTCTTCACAGAGAGAGTGATTTGCCATTGGAATGGGCTGCCCAGGGAGGTGGTGGAGTCACCGTCCCTGGAGGTGTTCAGGAAAAGCCTGGCTGAGGCACTTAGTGCCATGGTCTAGTTGACTGGATAGGGCTGGGTGCTAGGTTGGCCTGGATGATCTTGGAGGTCTCTTCCAGCCTGGCTGATTCTATGATTCTGTGATTCTATGAGACTCTTCTGCTGATGGGGGAAGTATGGGCAGGAGGAAAACAAAGTCTTGGACCATTATGTCCCCTCCCAGAGTGATAAACAGATACCCACAACTCCAATAGTTTTTTGTTTTGTTTTGTTTTCTAGGTTGTTGCATGTTGTTTGCATGTTTGGGTTTGTTTAATTTTAGTTTTTAGTTCTAGACTACTTCAGGACCTTGTTCTGTAATCATAAGCCATATGAATATGCATCGTATTAGGACGCTGCAGGCTTTGCAATATTTTCATACTTGATTTCTTTTTTCCACTTGTCTCTTTCTAACAGAAAAGATGCTCAGAGGGGATTAGTTCTGTATTGTAATTAAACAGTAAGTTGGTTTTCAGAGCTTTTTCTTTGTTTCTCCCAATAATTCTGTTTCTTGAGGAAGAGACTGCTCATATTCATGTCGTGTTACATGTGACCACATTACCTTTTCACTACTTTTGAGAAAATAAACACCCAATGCTTTGGTAAAAACTGTGCCTTAAAATCATAGCTATTATGTATAAAATGAGCTGTACCTTCTTTTTTTATTAGTGGAATTTGCAAGAAAGGGACCAGAAACCACAATTCATGTGCCTATTTCTTTCTACTAAGTTCAATGAATCACAGAATCATAGAATCATAGAATCAACCAGGTTGGAAGAGATCTCCAAGATCATCCAGTCCAACCTAGCACCCAGCCCTATCCAGTCAACTAGACCATGGTCTTGAGCACAAATTTATTTCCTTAATATTTATTTACTTATTTATTACTTTTATTTATTTCCTTACTATTTATTTACTTTATTTAAGACATATATAAAAATCTACAGTCAAGCATTATTAAACTGAAGGAAATCTGACCAGCAGGAAAGGACAATGAATTATTCTCTATTCTTTCACTTCTTGCCAGCCTCCTCCACAATAATACAGTTATGTAGTGCTTAATAGTTTCAAAGACCTTTCCATCTTTAACTCTTCTAGCACCGCTTTTAAGAACATCTGCATGTTGTGTATTTCTATTTTAAATTCAAGGTGCAGGATTTGAACTTCAAATCCACAGAGATGCAATATGGAAACACTTTCCTCAATACTTCAGAGACCGTGGCTCTTAAGTGAGAAGATTGTGTTTTATACACAAGAGAAGTTAGCTAAGGCAAGCAAAAGCATGCACAAAGTAGATTAGCATAATGTTGTTTGCATGGTGTCTTGGTAATGGAGGTATAGCTAAGGTTGAAAAGACTAAAACTGAATATTAAAGCCAGTTATGAGAGTGCAGACTTTTACTGAAAGTTATGTTAGAGAAATACACTTAAATTATTACTAAATTAGTTAACTGGCAAATCTGTTCTGATTTAAGGGTATTGTACAACCACAAGAACCACAAAATGGCTTAGTCCAAGGCTCTCACTCAGAGGATGCTGAAACTGATGAAACTATTCTGGATTTAAAAATCAAATTACTCTTTTTTTTTTTTTTCTTTATTATTAGTTAACTCAAGATTTTATTAAAACATCAGAATTCTTACACTTTCAAGTATTAACTTTTCCATTACAGAGCCACTGGATAGTCCTGCTGGAAATACACTCTGACTTCCAAACATTCTATCTGTATTTGACATTCATTTCTGTTTCACTCAGAAATCATTACAGCAAAATCTTTATTCTCCACTCTGATCTGTTGAAGTGCATCTTTGAGGTGCTCACTGCTCTTCTAGCTGCCCTCATTTAACCAAAGATGCCGTTATTCAGATAATTCAGTGATATTAGTCTATGAAGGAGTATGTAAAAATATCATCTTGCTACCAGAGAAGGGCAATGAAGCTGGTGAAAGGCCTGGAACATAAACCCTATGAGGAGAGGCTGAAGGAGCTGGGGGTGTGCAGCCTGGAGAAGAGGAGGCTCAGGGGTGACTCCACCACCTCCCCAGGCAGCCCATTCCAATGCCAGTCACTCTTTTGGTGAAGAACTTCTTCCTAATGTCCAGCCTAAACCTGCCCTGGTGCAGTCTAAGACTGCATCCTCTTGTTCTGTTGCTGGTTGCTGGGAAGAAGAAATTAACCTCCGCCTGGCTACTGCCTCCTGTCAGGTAGTTGTAGAGAGCAATAAGGTCCTCCCTGAGCCTCCTCTTTTCCAGGCTGAACACTCCAAGCTCCCTCAGCTGCTCCTCGTAGGGCTGTGTTCCACCCCCCCTTCACCAGCCTTGTTGCCTTTCTCTGGACATGTTCAAGCACCTCAACATGCTTCTGATGACAAATTCTCCTAAATAATATCTACCACCAATAATTAAAATTAGTTTGACATGTCTAAATAACTTTGGAGTGCCAGATATGCCATAGTTCATGTAAGCAACCTAGGAGGAGAAAGAAATCAGCTCAAGACTTCTCATATCCCAGGGCTCTTCCCAAGTACAGATCCCTCCTTCCACTTCAACACTTAGTGTGATGAATTACCACGCTTCACTCAGTGCCAGTTCTCAGTAGCTGTGGCAGTGATTTAGCAGTGAAGCAAAGGGTGGCACCACGACTGCTCAGCAATGTAAATTCATCCCTAACGATTTTGGGTTTGGTAGGTGGCTGACAAGGAAGTTATCTGTTTGGTTTAAGGAGAGGATTTTCGAAGGAGAATACTCTTTTTGCTCTTCATATCTGGAAATTGGCTGAGAACTCTGACTCACTTTTATGACTCACTAAAGTGCATCTCAGTTTATCCTTACTTCAGCTTCAGAAGTTTGTTGCTTTTTTTAAATCAAACTAACTTTTTAATTCTTCTTTGTTTCTCCATCAGTAAATGCAAATATGCAGTGTTTACAGTGCTGCACTCTTCGCTCCATGTATTTAAAAGAATACTAAAGTCAGTAATCATTCATTTACACACATTAAGAGGAATGAGGAATAACAGAAAGCATCAGCAGGTGATAAAACATATCTACTAGAAGAAGAGGGCATAAACTAGGGACATAACTAGGGAAGTGTTGTCAGCAGGGCAAGGGAGGTGATTCTTCTCCTTTGCTCTCCTCTTGTCAGACCCCATCTGGAGTAAGCTGTGCAGTTCTGGAGCCCCCAACACAAGAAGGACACTGAACTGTTGGAGCGAGCCCAGAGGAGGGCCACAAAGATGCTCAGGGCTGGAGCAGCTCTGCTATGAGGACAGGCTACAAGAGTTGGGGCTCTTCAACCTGGAGAAGAGAAGGCTTTAAGAAGACCTTATAGTAGCCTTCCAGTATCTGAAGGAGGCCTACAGTAGGGCTGGGGAGGGACTATTTACAAGGGCTTGTAATGTCAGGTTGAGGAGGAATGGGTTTAAACTGGCAGAGGGGAAATTTAAACTCAATGTTGGGAAGGAGTTCTTTCCAGTGAGGGTGGAGAGACACTGGCACAGGTTGCCCAGGAAGGTTGTGGCTGCTCTCTCCCTAGAGGTGTTCAAGGCCAGGTTGGATGAGGCCTTAAGTAACCTAGTGGTCCCACCATCCCTTAGTGGGAGATGTCCCTGCCTATGGCAGGGGATTGGAACTAGACGATCTTTGAGATCCCTTCCAACCTAAAGCATTCTATGATTCTATGACATAAAGTTTTGCACCATTCCACCCTTTGGCATACTTCCTTGCAGCCTCTAGTTATGACCATACTGATTCTGCGTTGTCTTCACTACATTCACATCAGAGTTGCACTCAGCTTCCTGATAATGTAACGTTCCTCTCAGATAATGCAACAGTGAGCTTCAAGCTTTAATTCCATACACTAAACCAAATCATTTTACAAAACCTGTTTGCCCTCTCTCAGCAGTCACTCAATTCCATGTATCAGTAATAGGCTGAGGACTGACCTGCTGGAGAGCAATGAAGGAGAGAAGGACTTGGGAGTCCTGGTGGATGGAAGGATGCCATGATGGCCAGCAGTGTGCTCTTGTGACTAGGAGGGACAATGCCATTCTGGGCTGGATTAAAAGGGCTGTGGTTAGTAGGTTGAGGGAGGTTCTCCTCTACTTTGCCCTGGTGAGGCCTCATCTGGAGCATTGTGTGCAGTTCTGGGCTCCCCAGTTCAAAAAGGGCAGGGAGCTGCTGGAGAGAGTCCAGTGCAGAGCCACAAAAATGATTAAGGAAGTTGAACATCTTCCTTATGAGGAGAGACTGAGAGAGCAGGGGCTTGTTAGCTTGGAAAAGAGGAGAATAAGGGGTGACCTGATTAATGGTTATAAATATGTAAGGGAGGAGTGCCAGGAGGATGGAGCCATCCTCTTCTAGGTGATGCCCAGTGACAGGACAAGGGGCAATGTGTGGAAGTTGATGCATAGGAGGTTCCATGTGAACCAGAGGAAGAATTTTTTTCACTGTGAGGGTGACAGAGACCTGGAACAGGCTGCCCAGGGGAGTTGTGAAGTCTCCCACTCTGGAGCCATTCAAGAATTATCTGGATGCATTTCAGTGTGATCTGCTCTAGGTGATCCTGCTCTGACAGGGAAGCTGGACCAGATGATCTTTTGAGGTCCCTTCCAGCCCCTGACATTCTAAGACATTGCATGATATTTCACAGTTATCTAGAGAAAGTTTTTGGTTTGGTTTTATTATTCCATCTAGAGTTTATAATTAAAAGTAAGATATCAGTTGAGGACTGGCTTTTGAAAAGCAGGATTTTCTGAATCCATTTAATCTGCACTGCTAAATGAAAAAAAGCAAAGGCAACAAGAAATTAATTTTGGTCATCATGCAAGATGACAGCAGTCTAATTAGGGGGATGGGGCAGGGAAAGATGACACCACAAGAATACTTTCTTCCACATGTGTAAAGCAAAGAAAAACCCTCAACAACACAGTTGTTATGAGGGCATATTACTACTTAATGACATTTTAATTACTGAATCTGAAAAACATTTTTTTGAGTGAGTTTTAATTAAGCTAAGAAAATGACAGATGATATGCTAAAACTTAAAGGCTTTTCAACAGTTGTAGTAAGAGATCATAGATTCTTCACTATAATTACTTCCCTAAATTTATCCTAGCTACACTTATCAATAAATGAGTCTTTTAAATACCGCTGATGGGAAGATTTAATTAAATGTATTTATAGATAGAGCATAAAATAAAATGTTCTTAAAGACCTTGCTAGTAAATGTGAAGTTAGGGGGATTTTTTTTTTTCCTCCCTCACCCAGATTTCAGGGAAATGATGAAAAAAGACAGAGACATCTTCATGTTCTTTGATTTTAACAAATGATTCAATAAGCTAATTAGGTCATGCAAACTCTCTGCCTGCTATCTTGACTCTATGATTACTACACTTGAAATCTTGAAACAGAACTCTTGAAAATCTAAGTAAACACTCTTTAATTGTTAATCAAATTTTGTATTGTGGTGGCAAAGCCTGAAATGACAGGAAAGGCTAATTTACTCCTGCACAGGTCTCATGCAAACTAAGATACTTACAGTCAGTCTTCCCAACGTAACTGTATCAGAATCATAGAATAGAATCATTAGAGAATCAACCTGGTTGGAAGAGACCTCCAAGATCAGCCAGTCCAACCTAGCACCCAGCCCTATCCAGTCAACCAGACCATGGCACCAAGTGCCTCATCCAGTCTTTTCTTGAATGACTCCAGGGATGGCAGCTCCACAACCTCCCTGGGCAGCCCATTCCAATGCCAATCACTCTCTCTGTGAAGAACTTGTTCCTAGCATCCAGCCTATACTTCTCCCAGCACAACTTGAGACTGTGTTCCCTTGTTCTATTGCTAGTTGCCTGGGAGAAGAGACCAACCCCTACCTGGCTGCATCCTCCCGTCAGGTAGTTGTAGACAGCAATTCCCTCCTCCTGGCACTTCTAGTCCTTGGCAAAAGTCCCTCCCCAGCTCTCCTGGAACCCCTTCAGGTACTGGAAGGCTGCTCTGGAATGGCCTTAAGCTGCAAGTGGGTAGGTTTAGACTTACTAGGAAAAAAATATTCACAGTAACAGTGGTCAGGAATTGGAATGGGCTGCCCAGGGAGGTGGTGGAGTCACCAATCCTGGATGTGTTTAAAAGTTATTTGAATGTGGTGCTTGGGGATATGGTTTAGGATGCACCTTCTAGAGTGTGGATATAGGTTGGACTTGGGGGTCCTGAGGGTCTTTTCCAACTGGAATGTTTCTGTGATTCTCTTCTCCAGGTTGGGCAGCCCCAGCTTTCCCAGCCTGTCCCCACAGGGAAGATTCTCCAGCCCTTCAATCATCTTGGTGGTCTCCTCTGGTCTGCATCCAGTAGCTCCATGTCCTTCTTGTGCTGAGGGTCCCAGGGCTGGAGGTAGTTCTGCAGGTGAGGTCTTGGTAGAGCAGAGGGGCAGGATTTCCTCCCTGTCCTGCTGTTCTCTCTGCTTTGGATGCAGCCCAGCTCACAGCTGCTTGCTGGACTGCCAGCAACCATTACTGAGCATTTCTGGCTCATGGGGAGTTGGTCAAATCCTTCACAATATTCTTCAGCAGAAACCAAGGAAGGGACAATTTGCCTAGACAGGGAATGTCATTAACCAGGTTGGGACAAATCTGTGCTGTTTCCTCCTTTCCAAGACTGAGTGTTTGAAACATCTCAAGTTTTTTTCTGTGTGAGCCACTTGAGGAGCTTTGGCCAAGCTTGGGCTTTGCTGAGTGCACTACCACAAAAAACAGCAAGAGAACAGCTCAGCTTTTAGTGTCAGCTCCTATTTAATGTAGATTTCTGTTTGGATTTGCTCCAACAGCTGCTCCACACAGAAAATAATTACCTTGCTAGCACTTTTCTCCCAGTTGCACCTTGGGAACAAGACAGTTTTAGCCATCCTCCTTCTCCACCCACCACCTTTCCTCTCCTTCTTCCCCCCCATCTTCCTCCTTTCCTCTCCATTGCCTTCCTTCCCCCCCATCTTCCTCTATTCAATCCCCATTGCCATCCTTTTGCTCTCCATCTCCCTCCTTTCTTCAGCACCACCCTTCCTTTTCAACCCTGTCTTTCCCTTTCCCACCTCACTCAGTATTTTCCCCCAAATCCCAGAGCACCTGGGTTTTGTCAGAGTCTCCTCCCACCCCACCCCAGGTGTGACCACTTTGCTCTCCCTACCACTCCCCTATTTAACTGGCCTCAGGAAAGGCAGAAGCCCTAAGCTTCGCCCAACTGGGCAGAGGGATCCTCCTCCCATCATCACTGGTGAGTCCTTGTGGTGTGCACTGGGTGAATGGTGGAGGTGATCTAAAGGCCGGGGGGCCTGGTGGCCCCCCGGTTAGCTAGGGTTCATATACAATGCTTACTCTGATTTCACAGTATCATTTCACTCATGGGTGCTGGCTGAGTATCCTTACTTAGGCTGAGCTCCTCTACGTTTAGCTGCTTCTGCTCACTTGTAAAACTAAAAATTACAGGACTGAAATGTGTGAAACATCATGAGAAGCATTGACTGAGTGTGGAGGAAATACCTGAGGATCCCTAACAAGGAAAATGGACTAAACCTCAAATCCCATTGGCGCTGTTTTATGTTGGAGTGGCTGAAGTTCTGTCTTGCTTTGTTAACTAAGTTAAAGCTAGCTTTATTCAGCACTGGGTGGAGTTTCACTGTGTTAAGCCAGGTCAGTGCACTAGACTATGATGCAGTTCAGGATTTTACTGTATTCAGCTGCTTGACAGCCAGAGGTTTTTACTAACTTCCACATAGACTAAGCAGTTTGTACAGTCTGAAGCAGAAGCACATGTGGGTTGAGCTAACAATCTCATTCCACAGAATTAACCAGGTTGAAAAAGATCTCTGAGGTCATTGAGCCCAACCTGTCACCTAACCCTTTATGACTGTGAGCTGCAATTCTTCAGATACTCTGTGGGTTGGGTGGAAAATATATTGATTTGTTCCCAGGTGGGTAAAGGTACAAAGCTAATGCACAGGTCATACCCTAGAGTCTGCAAGTCTGCTTTTCAGCACTTATGCACCCCGTAAGATTCAGAGCTCTATGACTTAAAATTCAAGAGAAGTAGCAACAACAAGTGTTAAGTGTTTAATCACAGAATTAAACAGATTGGAAAAGACCTCTGAGATCCTCAAGTCCAACTTAACACTTTCTAATTAACTAAACCGTGGCACTAAGTGCCTCATCCAGTCTCCTTTTAAACACGTCCAGGGATGGTGACTCCACCTTGCAGGGCAGCCCGTTCCAGTACCAATCACTCTTTCCATGAAGAGCTTCCTAACATCCAGCCTAAACCTGCTCTGGCACAGCTTGAGACTGTATCCTCCTGTTCTGTCACTGATTGCCTCGGAGAAGAGACCAACCTCTACCTGGCTACAACCTCCTTTCAGGTAGTTGTAGAGAACAATGAGGTCTCCCCGGAGCCTTCTCTTCTCCAGGCTGCATACCCCCAGCTCCCTCAGCCTCTCCTTACAGCCCACTCCTTAGCCTTGGTGCCCTTCTCTGGGCATGTTTAAGCACCTCAACTTCTTTCTTGAACTGAGGGGCCCAGAACTGGATGCAGTACTCAAGGTGTGGCCTAACCAGTGCTGAGTAGAGGAGCAGAATGACTTCCCTTGTCCTGCTGTCCACACTGTTCCTGACACAGACAACTAGACAAGATCTTCTCTTGGCTGTAGCCTGGGTACAGTCTCTGCTAAACAGATATACTCTGTGCTTCTATACTTAAATCTGGATTTGAACATGTATTGCTTTCACCTTAGTTTATTTATATACTAGCTCAGGGTATCAGGCCTTACATAGGAATAATTCTCAAACCATGCAAAAAGGATTTGAGGTACAACCTTAGACAATATTTGACCTTCTCAGAGCAATTCTTGCTGAGCTATTCATTTTCCAACAGAGCCAAGATGTACTATCTTTTTTTTTTTTTTTTTTTTTTTGGAAGGCAGTACAAAGAACTTTTTAGTAATAGCTTCAGAGCTATACTCCTGAGATGTAATCTTTAAATCTCAGGTGGGGTTATGAGGATCACATAGCACCACCCATCTGACAACGTACCACATGAGATGCTGCTAAAAAGGCTGTGAACTTCAATCTTGCCAAGAATTATGTTTTTAAATCCCCATTACTTTCAAGTTAGTGATTGTTTTAAATTGCTCATATAATATTGATTATGCATAAAATATTTTAAATCACAGCCAAGCACTAACTTTCTATTTTTATTTCTGCTGGATCTAACTAGACATACTTGAAATATCTCCCCTTCCATGAAAATGTATGTGCAATTTGACACAGCAACATTATGGGTAACATCCATATAGTAAAAACTAAGTTAAATCTGTTTTCTTCTGTACCAAATAAAGAATATTACATTGCCTAGTAGCAGTGAAAAATCATGGAATTGTAGAATGGGTTGGGTTGGAGGCACTTAGTGCCATGGTCTAGTTGACAGGATAGGGCTGGGGGACAGGTTGGACTGGATGACCTCAGAGGTCTCTTCCAACCTAGTTGATTCTATGATTCTATCACTTGTACTAGGGAGAAGAGAACACATTCTCCTTTCTGGTAGTCATAGAGATCAGCAAAGACCTCCCCTCAGCCTCCTCCAAGATAAACAACCCTAGTTCCCTCAGCTTCTCCTCATCAGAGCTATCTCCAGGTGCATTCATCAGCTTCACTGCCCTTTCTTGGACCCACCTGATAACCTCAATGCCTGTCTTGTAGTCATTGACTAGCTCAACAATAATGATCTTGTTAGAAGTGCTGAGAAGTCTGAATTTCTTCTCAAGATTCTTTAAAATTCCACAGATATTTTGACTTCACTTAGATGGAGAAGACTGCAACACTTTTCATTCCAGGCCACTGTTAATGAGGCCTGAGACTGTTACCAGGTACAAACCAACCCAGATTTACTGCAATACTATTTTTACAGTTATGAAGATTAAATTATTCCTGCTGTCAAAATTAAAACCAGTGTTTTAAAGGAAAATAAACCTGGCAGCTGAAATAGTACTGGTTGTGTAACTTAGATTTCTCAAAAAGGAGCCTTAAGACAAAATAAATAATATAATAACCATGGAAAAACAAAATAAATGAAGAAATGATTAGTGCATAACATCTGATTTATTCTTCCTGTAAATCAAAATTAGCCTTTGCCTTAAATGAGTAGCATTTAAAGGCACTGCAGCATTTCATTGTCCCTTTACCACTAGCTTTGAAAGACCTTTTCTATATATATTATGTATATTGGCCATGGAATTTATCCTTTCAGTACAGGAGCAAATAAAGAGCTGGGAATATCTTTTTCCTAGAGTTATACACCAAGTTGCATTCCCTAATCTATTGGAAACACCACATACTACTAAAAATGTCTTTGTAGAGGAATGAAGTATTTATATTAAAAGCTCATTTACAGACTATTTTTTTTCCTACCACTATCTTGCTTTCAAATTTAATTTTGAAATAATATTTGCTATTTCTCTTAAATTTATTCTTGTTAAAATGATTATGCCTAAGTGTGCACACAGATATTTCATTCCAGGGGTGACCTTGTTGCTGTCAATAACTGAAGGGAGGCTGTAGCCAGGTGGGGGTTGATCTCTTCTGCCAGGCAACCAGCAACAGAACCAGGGGACAGAGTCTCAAGCTGTGCTGGGAGAGGTCTAGGCTGGATGTTAGGAGGAAGTTCTTGCTAGAGAGAGGCATTGGCATTGGCATGGGCTGCCCACGGAGGTGGTAGAGTCTCGATCCCTGGAGGTGTTTAAGAAAAGCCTGGATGAGGCACTTAGTGCCATGGTGTAGTTGACTCCCTAGGGCTGAGTGCTAGGTTGGACTGTATGATCTTGGAGGTCTCTTCCAACCTGGTTGATTCTATGATTCATCCAGTGAGATCTGGACTGGCTGGAGAGCTGGGAGAACGTGTGTTGTGGTAGGTCTTATGGGACCAAAATAGGCTTATACATGTCCTGCCTTTTATAAGCATGTTTTTCTGCTCCACCAGAGAGGCAAACATGGGAAATGGACATAAGAGAACTTGAAGCCACTGAGTCTGGCCTGCCTAGGGTCCTGTGGTGTAAGGGACACACACTTGGCCTGTGCTGTTCCCAAATTAGGGAAAAGTGAGCCTGTGGCTTTGCCTCATATGGTCTGGTTTGGCTAACTGCCATCCTGATTGGCTGTTCTTATGTACAAAGGGTGATTAATCTCAGCCCACATTGATGAAAGGAGATATGCAGGTGTACAACCTGCTCTGCTTCCCTGCTTTGCTTCCCTGCCATGCTCTCTCTGCTGTGCACAGCTGTGGTCTGCCATTGCCTGCTGCAATTGCCTATTGCCTTATTGCTTGCCTGGTGAACTCCACTGTCTCCTGTTGCCAGGAGCAGATCCTGGATGTCTGCACACAATCAGCCTGACATCATGCTGAGACTGCACCACATCTGCCTCTACACCTGAAGGTCCTGCCTAGAATTCCTGGACATATACACAGATCATCCAGAAAATGCCAGGAGACAAGGTCAGAGATTGTCTGCATCCTTTCCCCAGAAGCCAGGAAGATTCAAGTCTCAACATCCGACAAGACAGAGTCCCCTGAAAGCATTTGGGCACTCTCTGGGCTGTGGCTAGCACCCACAAGTGGGTAATAATAATTTGTGAGTAAATGTTTAAATGCCTCTTTGTAATTCTCCATTGCCTTCTGCCATAGAGCAGAAAGAGCTCCTTGAGCCCATCCACTGGGCAAGCAGCATACTGACTGCAAGCAGCATTTGAATCTTCTCTTCCAGTTCAATTATTGTTCATATATTTTGCTGCTTTTTACTAGATATTATCCATAGAATGTTGCCATGACTGTGTAAGAACTGTAATGTCATTACAATTAGTGGTTGGGGTGATGAGAGTTCTGAACAACAAAATTAATAAACTATATTAATGTTGGAAAAATATAATCTCGCATTAATTAATTTCTCCTCCTTATAAAGTCCTATAAGAACAAGAGTCCTCACCACACACAAGCAGAGATTAGGGCAGCACCTTCATGGAGCACCTAGGAGTCCTAGTAAGTTATTCATGGGATAGCAATGTACTCTTGTGACCAAGAGGGTCAGTGGCACAGAATGGTCAGTCCAGAGAGGTGGCGGAGTCTCCTTCTCTGGAGACTTTCAAAACCTGCCTAGATGTGTTCCTGTGCATCTTATCCTGGGTGATCCTTCTTTGGTGGGGGAGTGTATTACAGTATCATCAGGGTTGGAAGAGACCTCACAGATCATCAAGTCCAACCCTTTACCACAGAGCTCAAGGCCAGACCATGGCACCAAGTGCCACGTCCAATCTTGCCTTGAACAGCCCCAGGGATGGCCACTCCACCACCTCCCCGGGCAGCCCATTCCAGCGTCCAATGACTCTCTCAGGGAAGAACTTTCTCCTCACCTCCAGCCTGAATTTCCCCTGGTGCAGCCTGAGGCTGTGTCCTCTCGTTCTGGTGCTGGCCACCTGAGAGAAGAGAGCAACCTCCTCCTGGCCACAACCACCCCTCAGGTAGTTGTAGACAGCAATAAGGTCACCCCTGAGCCTCCTCTTCTCCAGGCTAACCAATCCCAGCTCCCTCAGCCTCTCCTCGTAGGGCTGTGCTCAAGGCCTCTCCCCAGCCTCGTCGCCTTTCTCTGGACACACTCAAGCATCTCAACGTCCCTTTTAAACTGGGGGGCCCAGAACTGAACACAGTACTCAAGGTGTGGTCTAACCAGTGCAGAGTACAGGGGCAGAGTGACCTCCCTGCTCCTGCTGACCACACCATTCCTGATGCAGGCCAGGATGCCACTGGCCCTCTTGGCCACCTGGGCACACTGCTGGCTCATGTTCAGGCAGGTATCAATCAGCATCCCCAGATCCCTCTCTGTCTGGCTGCTCTCCAGCCACTCCGGCCCTAGCCTATATCTCTGCATGGGGTTGTTGTGGCCAAAGTGCAGAGTGGATTGGATCATCTCTAGAGGTGACTTCCAACCCCTAACATTCTGCCACTCAGAGTTTGATTTAGCAAGGATCTATAGTGCCTAGACAATTAAAACAGACAGATTAATTTTATCGTGACTGAGTGGACAGAAATGACACTGGAATGCAACTTTTGTAAGTGTTTCTGACCACAGTAGAAGCCAGTATCAAAACTGCATTTCACTATTCTGTTTCTTGCATCATTTGCTCTTCTGAATCTTAGGCAAGCCCTTGAAATGCCCTGTGGAATGCTTAAGTTACACTTGCTTGCACATCATCCAGTTGCAAGCCATTCCAATTAGTTTAATAAAAGAACCCTGAAGACTCAGGTTAGATCTAACAAAAAAAATTATGTCTGCTATTACAGTAATTTCCATTGAGTTTTTCCTAGCACTTAAGATACATAATCTAGCAATTCAGTTTTCTGTTAGCATTTTCTTATTGGACCTTTGTCTGAGGGTCTGATTGCATGAGTAAGTGGCAGAGAATAACTCTATGAGAGTCAAGAAGACCCTGTTAAATTGGTGCAGATGAGGAGAATCAGCCTACACTAGACTGTTCTTTTTAAACAAGTGTCAATTATTTTTCTTTTCAATTCTTTGAAGCTTTAGAGAAAGCAGAAATCAGGAAACTGAATTTGGCTTCCATTAGAGCACAATAAGCCTAAAAGTCCCCATGTGTTGAAAGAAAAGAAAATATAGCAAATAAAAAAAAATGCCAGAAATAAACTCAGAAATTGCTACTTGATTGTATTTAGAAAATAAGTAATATGCATAATGACAAAACAAAGTGTGCCATTATTTTCAGTGAATGTACTGGGAATGGGCTGCCCAGGGAGGTAGTGGAGTTGCTGTCCCTGGAGGTGTTCATGACAAGATTGGATGAGGCACTTAGTGCCATGGTCTAGTTGATTGGATAGGGCTGGGTGATAGGTTGGCCTGGATGATCTTGGAGGTCTCTTCCAATCTGTCTGATTCTACACTGGAGTGAAAGAGTACAGCAGCACGTAGAATCAGAGATCATATTGTTGTAGAATGGAATTTAGGGAAATTTGTAAAAAAAGTAAAATTGTTTTCATAAATTCAATATAGTCAATGAAGGGGAATTAAAAAAAAAAAAACACACAAAAATTCCTACCTCAGCCCCCCATTAAAAAAAAAAACAAACAAACAACAGAACAAGCAAAACCACCCCAAACCTAAAGGAATAATTCTGTGGATTTTCTTACACTGATTTTGACATCAGGAAGAGGCCTACAACAAAGATGGGGAGGGACTTTTTAGGATATCAGGTAGTGACAGGACTAGGAGGAATGGAGCAAACCTGGAGGTGGGGAGATTCAGACTGGAAATGAGGAGGAAGTTGTTCACCATGAGTGATGAGAGCCTGGAATGGGTTCCTCAGGGAGATGCTGAGGCCCCATCCCTAGAGTTGTTTAATGGCGGGCTGGATGAGCCTGTGGGCAGCCTGCTCTAGGGTAGGGTTTCCCTGGCCATGGCAGTGGGGTTGGAACTAGATGATCCTTGTGGTCCCTTCCAACCCTGACTGATTCTATCATGCTATAAATGCATACCACTTTCTCCTCCCCATTTGGTTTGCAGCATAACTATTTTTCCAAGAGGATTGAAAGGATCTTCCCATGATTATTTTTTTCAGTGTCTAAAAAACTAACTAGAAAGAACAGAGTTAATTATTGATTAACAGCGAAGCTGAGAAACTTCCTGCTTTCTACTGGTTAGTAGCTAATGAATGTCTAATTAACTGTAAAATATCATCCCCACAGGACTGATTCAGAAGAACATTGGTCTTGTGATGAGGCTGAATTGGCTAAAGACAAATGTAAAGAATTAAAAGAAGTTCTCAGTAAATTGATGGAAATTAGAATGGGTGGTGTCTTGGATGGGAGGTTTCTGTGGAGAATGCAACAGAGGAGCTGAAGCAATTACAACATTTTCCTTCTGACATTGATAATGTGCCAAAGGGTTCTCTGATGAATCCCTATACAGCTTCAAGTATTGATCCCTTTCATGTACAGCAGTGCATTTTTTGTTTTCATTTGATCTAGCTTCTACTTTCAACTTATTTTCAAAGACTCTTGCACAAAATGCCTGGCAGTGTTCAAGTGCATTTTGGGTTCACAGGTTAGACCTGCATCCTCCTTTTTGAAATGAACTTTGTTCCTTTCATTCATATACATAGGAGAGTAGACAGTTGCCCATAGGTGTATTGTTCTGTCTACCTTAATGTGGTTTGGGTTGTTTTTTTCTCTAGGATTTGGCATTTGATTAACTTAAGGCATCACTAAAGCTTGTAACACATCACACAATGTAACAAATACAACACAAGTCAAATACGTGCTTCCTTTTCTAAGGGATAAGGCTGACTCAAGGGGCTGGAATACTTCTCCTGTGAGGACAGGCTGAAGGAGTGGGGTTGCTCACACTGAAGAGAAGGCTCTGGGGAGACCCTACAGAGGACTTCCAGTAGCTGAAGGGGGCCCACAAGAAGGCTGGAGAGAGGCTGCGTTCCTGGCCCCTCACCAGATTCATTGCCCTTCTCTGGACATGTTGCATCATCTCAACATCTCTCTTGAATTGAGGAACCCAGAACTGGACACAGGACTCTGTGGACACCAGTGTTCAGTATGGGGGAAGAATAACCTCCTTTGTCCTACTGGCCACACTGTTCCTGATGCAGGCCAGGATGTCATATAAGTCAATGATGCAGCTGATGGTAATACCTACCATATATGTTTCCATACCAGAAAAAAGATAAAAAGCAGCTGAGAGCCATTCTAGCTGAGAAACATAATCTGAGAAGCCCCTGACTCTAAAATGCTACATTACATATATAAATGTTAAGATTTAATGTTTTTTCTCAAAGTATTTTGCAGAACCTGCTTTCAGCTGAAGGATGTTTGCTTAGCTTCATTCTTGAGTAATACAATACTCTATGGTGACAGCCCTAAATTATGGTACATCTGTAAAAGTCAGACCTAGAATCATAGAATCAACCAGGTTGGAAGAGATCTCCAAGATCAGCCAGTCCAACCTAGCACCCAGCCCTATCCAGTCAAACAGACCATGGCACCAAGTGCCTCGTCCAGGCTTTTCTTCAACACCTCCAGGGATGGTGACTCCACCACCTCCCTGGGCAGCCCATTCCAGTGGCAAATCACTCTCTCTGTGAAGAACTTCCTCCTAACATCCAGCCTATACTTCTAAAAGAAAATTTCTCCTCCCTCTGCTCATAGCAAATTTAAAAGTGGAGGGGAATTTTCTGGAATGGAAAACAATGTGGCTGTTTAATAGAGTGGTTTTGTAGGTAATGCCAAACATACCCTGCAGCTTGCCTGACTGCGGGTCTGCAGTTCTCTCAACCAGAAATCAAACAGGTTATCCCACTGTGTTATTTTTGATCTACTAACATATCTTAGACTAGAAGGCACAAATAAACACTGAACAGAATAAATAAATGTAAAGTTGTATAACAGAATCTCTCCTAGAATAAGATGTTTGATTGCATCAGAAAACGTTTCCAGCCAGCGTAACAGCAGCACAGGACAGTAAAACAGAAGGTAGGTAGCCATGCATGGAGAAACAAACAGAAAAACCCTCTCTGATGATCAAAAGGAGAATGAGAATCATAGAATCAGTCAGGGTTGGAAAGGAACACAAGGATAATCTAGTTCCAACCACCCTGACATGGGCAGGGACACTCTACCCTGGATCAGGCTGGTCACAGCCTCATCCAGCCTGGCCTTAAACACCTCCAGGGATGGAGCCTCAACCACCTCCCTGGGCAACCCAGTCCAGGCTCTCACTGCTCTTATGCTGAACAACTTCCTCCTCACATCCAGGCTGACTCTCCCTGTCTCCAGCTTTGCTCCATTCACCATAGTCCAATCACTCCCTGATATCCTAAAAAGTCCCTGCCTATCTTTTTTGTAGACCTCCTTCAGACTGGAAGGCCACAAAAAGGTCTCCTGGGATCTCCTCTTCTCCAGACTGAACAGCCCCAACTCTTACTTGCTTAGTAGGTATAACGACTTCCCCTCTAATTGAACATACAGTACTATATCACTTCTACTAAAATTACCTGTAATAAAAATAGAAATCAGAATTGTAATCTACTAAAAAAAAAAACCCCAACACATTATGCTCCAGCAGGGAAGAAATAGATCTTCCAGATGGGAAGAAAAAAAAATACAAGTTCACCTTTGCTTTGCCTGAATTAAATGTAAACAGAAATTATTTTCACACTGAGAATTCATCACAACAGCAAAGGACTGTGAACAAAGCATACATAACACATTCTGCTCTCTGGAGCATGATGGAACTTGATGTCTGACCTTTCCCATAAGAGAGAGACAAGATTTGAAGCCTTCATACTAAATTTAGCCTAGGAGTTAAGATCAGGCAAATGGGAAAGAAAATAAAGAGCTATTCTCGTGAGTGTATTAATAAAATCAACCTAATAAAGCAAATTAATTTCCATTGTCTCATAACTGCAAGTAGAAAAAGAAAGGAATTCCTAAGTTTCAGGTGTGTGATGGGGCAGTTGTGGTGTAATGAAGCAATTAGAGAGTCAGATACTTTTGAAATGACAAGGCATAGTGTGTCACAGTAATTAATTTCCAGGAGTCACACTTATGCTACTGACACTTGAAACTGCCTTGCTCTGAAAACTACATTTCTCTGATTTTCAGTTGAAAGAAAGCCAAAGTTTGACAGAATTCAGAACTTGGGACATAAAATCCTTGTGTCTGAGGAGGACAGATCTGCAGCTATGGAGGAAATTATTTGCAAGGGACAGAAGCCTTTTTCTCTCTGTTGCTCTCAACTGTCAGTACCTTGAAGTTGATGAATACAACTTGGCACAGAAAAACAGCTTTTAGGGCCTTGCTCAAATATCTCAGCCTAGGAACATCTAATGATTTGCTGCTCAGAGGTGGGCAACTACCACACCTTGTTAAATCTTTCACCCTGTGTATCTATATTGAAGGAAGGAAACAGGAAAGAGGCTTAAAGTAGCAGAGAAAGTGCATTTCTTTTTCATCTAGCTTCTAGTGAAAGATTGCCATAGAAAACCACTAAAACCAACCAATAACAAAAGAAAACAAAACCAAAACCCAACCAACCATAATCACACCTCTTTGCTCCTCAATTTTTTTTGACTCTGGACACTTGGCAGTATTTTGTCTGGATCTTGTGGCTGGACTTACTAGAAAGGAACATTTCAGATGTCTCAAAGAATATGTTGCTAATGAGAAAGCAACTGTGCTGCATGCTCATGTTCAAACAGTTTGAGATGAGTGACCGATTCTTCCCACCAAAAACAATAGCATTGGCAGGTGTAAGGTGTCAGGAATCTTCAGTGCAGCAGCTAGTCCAGATTTGGTATTGACAGCAGCGTTGTAACATGATTGTCTTTGATATGAAGCACATACAGTGGTGCTGGCTCTGTATCTGTAGCATGACCTCCTTTGGAATGCAGGTTTATTGCACATGCATTATTTAACAGTGACAAAGGGAAACAAAGTAATGAATTAATGAAGGACCTAACCTAGATAAATACAAAAATTTATTAACTATTTCAATTTTTTAATTTCTTTCAACTGAGCCTCATACTCTAATTCAGGGCAACCAGACAGTAGCAAGGATAACTGCTTTTAGGTGGAATGATCGTGAAGAAAAGCTAACAGCTTCCATAGACACTGTACAAAAGTGTTATCACACCAGAATTCAATCACTGCATCACATCCTAAACATTATCCTCTGCTTTTTATAGAAGATGAAGTAATTTCTTCAGGGGCAATTACTTCTTGCCTATTGACGTAGTGTTGTAGTAAAGTCTCACACTTATAAAATCTTAGGTTGTTAAATGTCAGCCTGTCCAAACTTTTACATATCTTTTCTTTCAATTCATCTCACTTTTATGTCATTGCATAGACTTCAGATAGTTTAACTGTGAACTGTAAAGAACAAAATCAAGTAACAGTAATGGCTAGCAGCTATTTCAAGGAAATTAATAAAATTGATTTATAGGCTGAGCTATGCTTGTCATAGAATCATAGAACCAACCAGGTTGGAAGAGACCTCCAAGATCATCCACTCCAACCTATCACACAGACCTATCCAATCAACTACACCAAGGCACTAAGTGCCTCAGCCAGGCTTTGCTTCAACACCTCCGGGGATGGTGACTCCACCACCTCCCTGGGCAGCCCGTTCCAATGCAAATCACTCTCTCTGGGAAGAACTTCCTCCTAACATCCAGCCTAGACCTCCCCTGGCACAACTTGAGACTGTGTCCCCTTGTACTGTTGCTGGTTGTCTGGCATTTCATCCATTAATAGTTCCATTTTGTTAAAGCTTCATAACAAGCAGCACACTGTGAAATGACTGTGTGCATATTTGTGAACTTACACCAGCTTGCAGTTCTGCTGCACAATAGTTTCCTAGGTTTGTTACCCAAACAGAATGTCCTCTCACTGACCCTTACTCAATTTCTTGGAAAAATACAGCGCCTGGCATTAGCTTTTGTCTCAAATTGTAAATTAATAATTTATGTTTAAAACTCTGCCAATGGCAAATAAAAGAATGATACAGAAAAGTGGCTTTGTTGGTGTTTATGACTGGCCTGGCTCAGTCAGCAGAAGAAAAGCTCCAGCAGGCCCCCTGTGAAATCACAAGGTAACTTATTAGACTTTTCTAGGTAGGGCAGCTTGACTCCTTGCCATACATTAATCAGCCTATTTGATTAGAAAGGCTCAGAGCTGGACAGTTCTGCTCCATGCTTCCCTCCTCCTTTCCTGTGCTGCACCCAAGCAATCACCTGTGCAACTCTACCTGTGGGCTTCATGATCCCTAGGTAGAAATGGAGTCTTCTCTCACAGCACTGACACCTATGCACACATTTATACAGAATTTGCATTTGTCCTTGCAGTCTCTGGTTTACTCTCAGGATTCATCCTAGTTTATGTAGCCAAACACATTCAACAGAAAATCTGGAGTCAGGCAAGCCAACATAATACTGCCCAAAAAATCTACTTCAGGCTGTCTTCTTCTTATCTGGACAACCCAAGTATGATGCTGGTTTTCTTGAAAGCTGTTGACTTTATGGTCTGTGCTTTAATATTTAATATCCTAAACCCTTTGTTCTGCCTACAATGACAAACCTCACTAAAAAGACCATGTTGAATAATAGAAAAGTGCATGAAGGTAGCATGCCTAGTATAAAATTACTCTTTTCATGAGAAAACACTTTGCTTCCTGTAATATCAAGGACATTAACTATGGTTAAAAGTGAAGGGGGAAGGGAATAGTAAAGTAAAAGCATATAGTGATTTTTCCATGTATCTTAACATAGGTCTCATTTCATAGAATCATAGAATCATAGCATGTCAGAGGCTGGACGAGACCTCAAAAGATCATCTGATCCAGCAGCCCTGTCAGAGCAAGATCACCTAGAGCAGATCACACTGGAAAGCATCCAGACAGTTCTTGAATATCTCCAAAGAGGAAGACTCCTCAACCTCCCTGGGCAGCCTGTTCCAGTGCTTTGTCACCCTCACAGTGAAAAATATCTTCCTCAGGTTCACATGGAACCTTCTATGCCTCAAGTTCCACCCATTGCCCCTTGTCCTGTCACTGGACATCACTGAGCAGAGGCTGGCTCCAGCCTCCTGGTGCTCACCCCTTACACATTTGTAAACATGAAGTAGGTCAAACCTTAGTCTCTTCCTCTCCCAGCTAACAAGCCCCAGCTCCCTCAAGCTCTCATAAGGAAGATGTTCAACTTCTCTAATCATGTCTGTGGCTCTGCACTGGACTCTCTCAAGCAACTCCCTGCCCTTCTTGAACTGGGGGCCTCAGAACTGGACACAATACTCCAGATGAGGCCTCACCAGGGCAGAGTAGAGGGAAAGGAGAACCTCCCTCGACCTACTAACCACAGCCCTTCTAATACACTCCAGAATGGCATTGGCCTTCCTGGCCACAAGAGCACACTGCTGGCTCATGACCATCCTTCCATCCACCAGGACTCTCATGTCCTTCACTGCTCTGCAGCAGGTCAGTCTCCAGCCTATACTGATACATGGGAATGTGCTTTCCCAGGTGCACAACTTGACACTTGCCCCTGTTGAACTTCATTACATTTATCCCTCCCCAACTCTCCAGCGTAAGTCACCCTGACTGGCAGCACAACTCTCTGGTGCAGCAGCTGCTCCACCCAGCTTGGTGTCATCAGCAAACCTGCTGACATTTATTGGCTTATGTTTCAATTGAGTTTAATGATATTTATAATGTCCAGGTAATAACCTCACTGTGAAAGAAACTGAACATCCTGAACAGGTACCAAGTGCTTTTAACTGATGTTGCTTGCTGTGCTGTTACCACTTAGAACTTGACATATCAATAGCTTCAAGGGTTTCCTTGGTATGCTGCAACTTCACATTGGAGCAATGCAGAGCCACCACCCTAAGCATGCCACAACATCCACTGGGTGATCAGGCAATTCACAATGAGAAAGTTGTTTAAGGAAATTCTAATATGATAAAATTGAGGGTCAGAGATTATAGCACACATCCTCTAAAAGGTTTGTTTAAATTCCTTTAAATGGTTTGAAGAGCATTCCTGAAGTCATTTCATTCAGCTACACACAGCTCTCTGTGTGACCTCCTGTAGTTAACATTACTGGAACCAGGGGAGTTGTACTACATGATCTTGAGGAGTCCCTTCCAAATTACACAACTCTGTAATTAAAATTGGCATTATCAGTCTGATCTGGTTTAATTAGAATTAAAATTAATTTAAAAGAGAATAAAATGTTTTCATCCTTGGCAAAAAGGACCAAGTCATTTGTGGAAGTGAGCTGCTCCAAATGAATTTACAGATTGCTTCAACATAATTGTCCGTTTTGGATCTGTACAGCAAACAGCTTCTCGAAAGGAGTTAGGCATTCAGAGCAAGGCAATAAAATTATAAGAGTCCTCATCTTTAAACAAACATAACTGTGTTGAAATTGACCATTATAAATCTGTTCATTCTCTTTATAATTGGGAAAAGAAAACCCACAACCCTTTGTGAACTCTAGATAAAAAGATAAATCTTAAAGGAATGACAAACACAGTGAGCTTTCACAGGATCACAGGATGAGAGGGGTTGGAAGGGACCCAAGGAGATAATCAAGTCCAACCCCTCTTGCCAGAGCAGGACAATACTATCTAACACAGATCACACAGGAACACATCCAGACAGGCCTTGAAAGTCTCCAGAGAAGTATCTTCAGCGAATCATAGAATCAACCAGGTTGGAAGAGACCTCCAAGATCGATCATCCAATCCAACCTATCCCCCAGCCCTATCCAGTCAACTAGACCATAGCACTAAGTGCCCCATCCAGTCTTTTCTTAGGGAAAAAATAGTCTGAGCAAGAATGGGTGAAGATTTGAGTGCTGGCATCCAAAGGATGACCTTCTCTTTTCATGCTAAATTGCTTCCCATGTATCTGTGCACACAGCACTGCTAACACTTTCTGCCTTCATCTTCCGGAATGAACAAGGCAGTATCTAGGACAGGTTTCATCAATTTGCATTAAGTGTAGAAACAAAACATTCTAATGGGAAGAACTTCCAAAAATGCAGAAATAAAAGATGTGACACTTCAGAACTGAGTACACTTAAAGGCAGATCTGTCAGGTGCCTATTGCTTGTCCTTGATGGTTTGTTTTTTTTTTTTTTTGATGTCCTTATTCTCCACAGTCATTATTCTACATAAAAGTGACAATATAATATTCAAGAAGAGGAAATCTTCTGTAGCAGCTATTTCTGAGCAGAGGTCATTTGTTCTTTTACATCTTCTGCAGTGTTTGCCAGCAGA
This sequence comes from Pogoniulus pusillus, assembly GCF_015220805.1. NCBI lineage: Eukaryota > Metazoa > Chordata > Aves > Piciformes > Lybiidae > Pogoniulus > Pogoniulus pusillus. Next base: position 28,577,022 of record NC_087275.1, read on the forward strand.
TGGCAATCAGTGAAATGACCACTAACTATTCCCCAGAGAAAAGGGGGACTGTGGGTGCAGCAAGGAGCAATGGGTGTAAACTGCAGCAAAAGAGGTTCTGCCTCAACACAAGGGGGAACTTCTTTACTGTAAGGGTCACAGAGCACTGGAATAGACTCCCCAGAGAGGTTGTGTGGTCTCCTTCTCTGGAGACTTTCAAGGCCTGTCCGGATGAGTTCCTCTGTGATCCGTGTTCGATAGTATGGTCCTGCTCTGGCAAGGGGGGTTGGATTCGATGATCTCTTTGGATCCCTTCCAACCCCTAACGTCCTGTGATCCTGTGAAGTCATTCTAAACAGCTACTAAAACACAATGACTGAATTGTGCAACAATATTGTTGTCCTCCTGGCTTTAAATTCCTTTGTCTCTTTTATTATCATTCATCATTTCTTAACATGCATTGCATGCTATGAAGCATTGACTCTGTGCTGACAGACAGACTTTTCACGTACTGCGGTTTTATTCACCCCATCCCAGGACTCTGAGAAGTACCGATATGAATCCTAGCAACAACAGAAGGTCATATAACTATTTTTAAAGTACCGGCCATCCTGTTCATAAATGCTCACGGGACAAGTAACAGTTACTGCTTTCATAGTGTCTCCAAAATAAGTTGTGTCACCGAGGATTTATGCTTGCAGCGCAGTCATTCCTTACCACCCCAATCCTCTAGCCGTGCAGAACTGTGTTTCTTTCTAATACAGCCTCTGCACTCTGCAGTAAACAGTCCAGGTTGGTGTTGTTCAGCTTATACATTGAACAATGTCCTCAGCTTAAAGAGAGGTGAGGTTCAGAGAGGAGAGGGAAAGAAAAAGAGAGGAGAGGAGAGGAGAGGAGAGGAGAGGAGAGGAGAGGAGAGGAGAGGAGAGGAGAGGAGAGGAGAGGAGAGGAGAGGAGAGGAGAGGAGAGGAGAGGAGAGGAGAGGAGAGGAGAGGAGAGGAGAGGAGAGGAGAGGAGAGGAGAGGAGAGGAGAGGAGAGGAGAGGAGAGGAGAGGAGAGGAGAGGAGAGGAGAGGAGAGGAGAGGAGAGGAGAGGAGAGGAGAGGAGAGGAGAGGAGAGGAGAGGAGAGGAGAGGAGAGGAGAGGAGAGGAGAGGAGAGGAGAGGAGAGGAGAGGAGGAGAAGAGCAAGACTAATTGAAACCACTGGAGCTGTCTCATCCCCTTGGCCAAACATCTGTTTAATCTCACCAACAAATGTTGAAAATCATATGTTGAAGAGTGCTCCATAGCAGTGAACCACATACAACATCCACTAGCTAAAGAAACATGTAGCGTTATAAATGATTCTTCTTCTGAAGGAAAATAGACATTTCCTATAGACAGTTGGCATAAACAACAAAACCAGGTTGAAATATCAACAAAGGAACTTTGCAGTTTCCTGAATGTGAAAAATGTTACTGACTCAATTGTTTATTCCTGCTTTGCTCCAGTATTCTTGCACTACCTCTTCTCTCCCCAAGATAATCAGGTATAATAACCCCCTGTATTAATTAAGCGGTGAGGATCATATCAAAACTGGTGTAAATAGTTTTGCCAGAATTTGCTGCAGGAGGGATACTTTTGTTGAGAATTAACTTGTTCATGGACACTAATCACTCTTTAACATCCTGATGCCATGTAGAAATAGCAAGCCATAAAACTACTTTGTGAGCTGTGTTATTTCCAGGAGGCCTCATGATTCCATCAGACAGCAAAACAGGACAGAGAGTGAAAGCACTGAGGGAGGCAGAACATTTATAGTCTTCACATTTCTAGATCATTGAGACCTCCCTCTCAGGTGACATAAGAAATCATTCATCTCATTTGATTCCATTACTACATATTCAAGGGTATTCTTGCTGAACATTTTCTGTCTTTAAAGGAAATGTGCAATGAAGAAGGTAAAAAACAACCTCCTCCACCAACGTACTATATGAAGTGCACAATTTGTAAAGTAAGGAAGGGGATATGCTCAGTGAAACCACTCTTTAAATAGGAATCATAGAATCATAGAATCATAGAATCAACCAGGTTGGAAGAGACCTCCAAGATCATCCAGTCCAACCTATCAGAGAAGGTTTTAACCTTAAAAATAAAACTTGATTTCTACTGCACATTAAAATGAGGAGAAACAAATTAGGACCAAGAAGATAGAACAAGTAAACTAACCAGAATATAATTTTATTTTCATCAGGATAAAAAGCAGAAGACCATCAGTGCTAGTAAAATGAATATGGAACAAATTGGAGTCACCATCCCTGGAGGTGTTCAAGAAAAGACTGGATGAGGCACTTGGTGCCATGGTCTAGTTGACTGGATAGGGCTGGGTGCTAGGTTGGAGTGGACGATCTTGGAGGTCTCTTCCAACCTGGTTGATTCTATGATTCTATGATCAGGACATAAGAAAGTTTCCCAAAAATGAACAACAGAGATTTCTGTTTATGTCCATTGTGGTTTAAACTGCAAAGGTCTCACAAGTCATCTTTTTCTCCCTCTTTGCTTGAGAAACGTTTCAGGCTTTTCTGCACTGAGTGTCACAGCTCCAGTCAAATAGCCCTTGTATGAAATGAAGATTGCTTATTAATCATCTTATAATGCAGAAATACTCCTGCCCTTCCAGTGAAATACAATAGACATCTTTGCTTAGAACTGACTCACTATATCTCTTGTCACCAGAGAAACAGATAAAAGGTTTTCATCCAAGCAACAGTAGTCTTAATTGTTCCAGCTTCAAATATTCTCACTCGCAGGAGTTATCTTGTACATCAGGCTGACTCCAAATATCATTGCGGTTTTCGTGTAACCACAAGCCTCATCAATTAATAATGGGAAGCTAAACATTCAGTAACAGGGTGAAAACAACAGCTAGGGGCTGTTAAGATCAACTGGCACACAGTCCTGTGGCTTACGAGAAGCATATCCCTTAATTGGTGTGAATACTTTGCCCCAAGCTCAGTGTACTTGGAGGACTGCATGTGCAAGTGTTCTGCCTATGCACTGTAAAAGATAAAGAACAACAGATATATGTCTACTCATATCTGATTATTATTCAGCACGCAGCAGATCCAATAGGTCATTAATCAACTAATTACCCCTTGATATGAAGCCAAAAAGAAAATACCTAAGCAATTAAGAATGGCACTACTGAAGGAAAAATGTGAAGAATAAGGATGATTTATGTAGTAGTATGCACTGAGGACACCAAGTTTCACCTAGAAGAGATATAAAAGAAAACCAAACACAACCCTCCCCCCATACCGATACTCAAATGTTGCTAGGTCTCAGCACTTAATTGTGTGCAATTTCTCAAAGTCTTTTTGCTGTATAAGATGAACACTATAAATATTTTCTTTAAGATAATGGTGATTTAATTAGGTACAAACAAGTAAATTAGATTCAAAAGTTCTTCCTGCTTGAAAGAGTTCTCAAACTGTCTTAATTTCTGTGGGTGTGTTCCTTACATGTAGCAGAATTGTAATGTAATGACAAAAAAGACAAATGCAATGACAAAGAATTGTCATTCCATGTTTTTTTTTTGGTTGTTGGTTTTGTTTGTTTGTTTGTTTTTAATAAATTGAGTTTTGTTATAGAACAGAAGTATAGAATCAGTCAGGGTTGGAAGGGACCACAAGGATCATCTAGGTCCAACCCCTTGCCATGGGTAGGGACACTTCACCCTAGATCAGGCTGTCTAGAGCCTCATCCAGCCTGGCCTTAAACACCTCCAAAAATGAGGCTTCTACCACCTCCCTAGGCAACCTGTTCCAGGGTCTCACCACCCTCATGGTGAAGAACTTCTTCCTAACACCCAGTCTGAATCTACACATTTCTAGCTTAGTTCCATTATGCCTAGTCCTATCAGTACCTGACATCCTAAGGAGTCTCTCCCCAGCTTTCTTGTGACATTTGTCATGACCTGTTAACACCTTGGTTTGTCAGCACTAAAACCTGCATTTCACAGATCACTTCTTTCTTTTTAAACATGTGCCTGTTAGTTGGAGGATTGATTTGTTTATGCAGAAGTATTCTTCTTAGCTCTGATATTATTCTCCAAAACGTTCTCACCCAGAATCAATCAGGTCGGAAAAGACCTTCAAGATCATCCAGTCCAATCTATCACCCGATATTATCTAATCAACCAAATACACCAAGTGCCACATCCAGTCTCTTTTTAAACACTTGCAGGAGTGGTCATAGAATCATAGAATCAACCAGGTTGAAAGAGACCTCCAAGATTATCCAGGCCAACCTAGCACCCAGCCCTAGCCAGTCAACTAGACCATGGCACTAAGTGCCTCATCCAGGCTTTTCTTGAATGACTCCACTACCTCCCTGGGCAGCCCATTCCAATGGCAAATCACTCTCTCTGTGAAGAACTTCTTCCTAACATCCAGTTTAAACCTCCCCTGGCACAGCTTCAGATATGAGAAATGCACATGAGAAATAACTCCTAAAGGGTCATAATTAAGGAAAATGTCTCCTTATAGTATGAAATTTGTCAAACAGAATAACCAACTGAGATTTTAGATACATATTTTCAGTCTGCTTCTCAGAGTTCACCATTTTTCAAACAACTACAACCAGATAAAACTCAAAACTCAAACCCAACCAACCAAAGGCTTTTGTTGTTGTAATCTATAAAAAAGAAAAATCCCAAACACTAAAATTTATCAATATCATAACATAAAATGCTCTTCATTTCTTTCATAATGTTGATCTTTCATATAAGCACAACTAGAACCATCCATATTAATTTGGAATTTCTAGGGCAGAGAAATGCTAGACATTAAAAAGTAATCTTCTGCTACATGACAAAACACATCTATAGACTTTAATCTCATCATAACAATGTGAAGGATCTCATACATATCTTAATAACACATTACTGAAAAGATTGTCCTTCCACTTGCATTATTCCATCAGAGAAAAGAAAATCCACAATCACAATAGCAGAAATGAACATAGAATATTAATTAACTCAGAATGCATAATAATCTGTAGAAAAACAAATCTATGGGCAGTAATAATTCACTGGTTTTTGACACAAAGCAACACTTGATTGCTGTTAGGCAATATGAATGTATAAAATATCACTACAGTAATATTAAGTATACTGATCTCATTGCTGTCTACAACTACCTGAAGGGAGGTTGTAGCCAGGTGGGGGTTGGTCTCTTCTGCCAGGCCAGGCAACCAGCAACAGAACAAGGGGACACAGTCTCAAGTTGTGCCAGGGGAGGTCTAGGCTGGATGTTAGGAGGAAGTTCTTGCCAGAGAGAGTGATTTGCATTGGAATGGGCTGCCCAGGGAGGTAGTGGAGTTGTCATCCCTGGAGGTGTTCAAGAAAAGCCTGGATGAGGCACTTAGTGCCATGGTCTAGTTGACTGGATAGGGCTGGGTGACAGGTTGGAGTGGATGATCTTGGAAGTCTCTTCCATCCTGGTTGATTCTATGATTCTATGAAATTAAGCCTGCCCTACATGAGTGGCCAGCTTATTGCAAACAAGGCACTGCCATCTGAGTGATGGACTGGATGCTAGGTTTGACTGCATGATCTTGGAAGTCTCTTCCAGCCTGGTTCATTCTATGAGTCTATGAGTCTATAACTTGGGGTTTTGACATACTTATTCCCCTCCATTCCCTTTTTTAATAGGTTTGGTTTTAACAGAAAATATCTTTTTTTTCCCCCTGTGTCTATTCAACATCCTTGGAAAAAAAAAACCACACCAGATGGCAATGCAGTGTTCAAATATTGTATTTACCATACAGGTTATAGGGGGAAATAAAAGCGATATGGATCAGCCTGAGGCTTTATCTTGCAACCTACTTCCTCTTCAGTGAATATTAAATAATTCATAAATAAAAACTCTTCATCAGAAGTAAGTGATCAAATACCACTCAACCTGAAAAGAATGCTTTAAGGAACTTAAATTTCTATGAATGTGGAACCCCATGGCTATAAAAAAAATAAAATTAAAATCTACAATTTAGTTTTAACTATGTAATTGGACTATTTCAGGGAAAAAAAAAAACACTGCAAGGAAAACATTTCATGGAGTTGTTAAAATCCTATCAAGTACTGCATTGAGCAACAGGCATTCAGTGGACTGCACAAAAAGCAAAGCTGTGCACTTTAGCACATTGTAAACTTAGAGGAAATCTGATGTCGTGCTGAAAGCCAGGTACTGTGCCTTATTCTTTCAACATCTAAGCCAGTTCTTGTAAAAACATGTGCTGAATGAGCTGAATGAATCAAAATATTCCGCCTTTATGTATTTGTTCTTCCTTTGCATCAAGCAGGGCATGGTGATTGTGGTGAGTTAGGAACTTCAACACCCCATCCCCAATTAAAATTTACCAGAACAACTCAGACGGATTGGAAGTAAGATAAATCTATATCTTACAGCAGAGCTACATTTACAAGCATATATTAAAATATATTTGTAGTTATATACAATGTAGAAATAATGCAGAAATGAAAAAAGTAGTACATGAATCAGCTTTCCATTTTGCAGATCACATCTGATACCCATTATGGGCCAAACAAAAAGTTCAGCTTTGTAATTCTTGCAGGCTCTGAAACCCCTCCAGAGCTCCATGGGGCCTCCACTGAATGTCTAAAATACTCACAGTCAACAACCATTACATCCACTGTGAAGTCAGTGGTTGGATTGGCAATGGTTAGGGCTTCTTTTTTTTTTTGATTGAGAAGATTACAACTTGTAGCTATTATGCATTCGACTATTGTGCTAGTTTGAAGCTAGCTAGAATGTTTTGGTTGGAAGGATTAAATCACAGACTGTGAGAAGGAAACAGTGATGATGTCTACTTCATAGGCTTGCTGAGATGTAAAAGAACAAGAGTATAAACATAGATAAGGTATTCAGGCACTGTGTGAGCTCTGGGCTGCATTTTTTTCTCTAACCTCACCCTCCATCTCTCTGATTAATCCACCTGCTTCTTAACCCCCCTGGCCGACCCTCCATTCTTCCTTGGGGCACATGGCAATGTCTAGGGTAAGTTAGGGGAGTGGGAGAAGGTAGAAGGGCAGTTGGGAGCCCCTCCTGGGGACTCAGGTTTCTGGGAGGGCTCTTGTGTTTCTGTATTACCTTTTACCTTGTCTATTTCTGTCTATAACTGTATATACTGTAAATATCTGCTTGTATATTGTGCTAAGCTGTAAATATAAACTTCATTCAATTTCCAGAGCAGCTGAGTCTAGTCTTGGTGATTTCCAAAGTGTGTGGGGGTGAGTAACACCCAAACCACCACAACTATTAATTGTCAGGGCAAGTTTAACAGTTTTTAAGTCTATTTTAATGTTTTCCTACACTCGCGTATGCAAAAGTTTCCTGCATCATTTACGTTCATTAATAACTGTTACTAGAGCTGCTCGTTCAGTCATTATTGCTTAACACAGTTATTACAGGCTCTAAATGTAAAATAGATCCATTCTGGGTGGAAGAATGGTTTAAAACTGTTCATGATCTAAAGTTGTTAGTGATTTAAAACATGACCTGGAAAGAAAACTGTATCTTCTATCAGATAGAATCAGAATCATACATACGAGATAAACAGGTACATCACAGCTGGGAGCAAGCTAATTAAAGGATGTGTTCCTGATAATGTAGTAATTAATACTCCTCCCTTTATGTCCCATGTTATATTTAACTGGTGAATAGCACACAGTGGTAGAAAGATTCAAGGACTACTTTGAGGTGATGTCATGTAAGTGCTTTGCATACTGGCAGCTCTCATGATCACAGATTTAATCCAATGTAACAATCTATGCTTTCTCTTGAAATGTTTGGGGTTTTTCTTAAATCAACACAAACAAAAGATAAAAATAGCATATAGATCCTAATTGTTTACACATATAATGAGTTGATGCAACTTCAGTCCCAAAAGAGGACAGTCAGAATTGTCATCCAGCCTCAGAAATAAAACCAGAATTTGAACTGACAAATTATTCCACATTTTTGTCAAGCTGTGAATCCTTACTGGCTTTCTGAAGGTAGATTTTCAAGTTCTTAGTTCTGTTGAAGTGGTTGCAAATGCATTTCTACAAGATGGGGAAATTTATCCTTTTATTAATCACTGTCTTTCTAGCACAGCTGATAAAGCTTACAGAAGATAGCTTAAGCACTCTAAGAGGAAAACTCCAGCTGTCAGTATAGAAAAAGACATATAGAAAAGATTGCTTTACATAAAATACTGAATATATAAAGAACATGATTTGCATCTTTCAGTATTGGTACTTAGAAATCAGCTCAGCAAAAGTGAATTAGAAGAAATAAGTCAAGCTAGGGCAACTACTTAGCATATTAACGCAACAACTTCTTCACTTAATACATTCCTTTAGTACACAACAGAGAAGGAAGTACATTAAAGCAGCACATCTCTAAAAGGTGGGTATTGCTCCTCCATCTTTCTTATACTTATGAAACATTATAATATATCAACATCTTTATTTGGTTATTCATTTTACTTCAATACTAATAATTCCAAGGTCAAAGTGCACTCAAGTGGAAGAGACACAAACCACGTTCTCACTGTCTTCTGCCTTTGGTTGACATGTTCACATGCAACTAAAATTTTCCAGGTTATCCTTTTCCTAATTCCAGTTAAATTGTATTAATTCTAGGGAACCATTTATATCACACAGTATCATCAGGGTTGGAAGAGACCTCACAGATCATCAAGTCCAACCCTTTACCAAATATTTTCACAGCACAGAAAATTAGTCTTATTATGCTAAAACTTCAGGTGCACAGTTTTCACTGTGAAGAAATGTTTGGAAATCCCTCCTGAGCATCCAAGAGAGGAAAAAATACTATGCCAGGAATGACAAAAGCAAGCCAAGCATAATCACACATGTTGTTGAATAGCCACAGAAATAAGTGAAACCTAAGTTTAAAGTCACTGAACATTATTAAAGGCAACAAGATCTCAGATTTCAGTAAGCCTTCATTCTTTGCACATAAAAGATGACAATTTGCCCTTCTGAAAATATATACAAGATGAGCAGTTCAAGTGAAAACACAAAGAACTCCATGTTACAGCAAGACATGATCCAAAGACTTCCATTACAGTTTTTCCCCCTTTTTCTTACAGCATCAGGATGAGAATGTATTCTGCATATCTTGAAAAGCCTTTAATGCTCCCTCTTTTGCTGGGTAGCAATAATATTACATTTCAAATATTTGCTGGATAGCAATAATATTACATCTCAAATAGAAATTAAAAGCCATATTTACCACTTGCCTTTTAGATGGGCAGAGGAAGAAGATACAGGCAACAAGGACAGCCCAGGTTCTTACTGCCATGTTCAAGTATCAGATATCTCATGACCACCTATTTTCTTAATCCCTTAAAAAGTGAATGTCACTGTAAATTGTCTTTCAATATATTCAATAATGTTTATACTGAGTTTCAATTAAGGGCCCTCAGCTTAAATCTTCAAAGTGTTAAAACTTCAATAGAAGAACCTGTAACAGTCAAATTATATCTATGATACCTATTTAGGCTTCATCATCTTAGTACAAGTATCACCTCATCACTACCTCCCTTTATCTGCACACAGTCTGTATATTCCAGTTTTCTTGAGTTAAATAACCTCAAGCATTCTTGAGTTAAATAACCTCAAGCTCAATTCTTGGTTAAAGAATATCTTACTATATAGTGGTACTCTTGATTTGCCTTTCCTCCATCTACATTTCCAGTTACTAAAACAGTAGAGACCTTCAGTTTCAATAATGTTGTTGCAACTGTAACCTTTTGCAAATGCAAGATATGATTTGAGCTGTTGCCTTAAATCTATAAAGAACTGTGTGGCACTAAAGCACTAGTTTGCAACAACTGCAAATCAACTTCAGTCAGGAACAGCCTTAAAAACCCACCACAAATTACAAAAGAAACCAGAGCTAGACTTCTGAAACAACACAACAAAAGCTACATAAACCACTCCAATGGCACCAGGAAAATCACTAACAACAACAAACCTAATTAACTAATTACATCATCATGGGATTAAGACTCCAAATAAATATTTAGTGTTCTTTATTGTCATAAAGAAAGACAGTTTGCAAAAGCAAGGATCTTATCATTCTCTTCAACATCCAACAAAACGTGAGAAGGGGAATTCTAATTTCATGCTGGCAGACAAATAATGAACTCAAACCCACTCAATTGTCTCCATATTGGTGTTCCATTTATTTACATTTGAAGGTAATTTATCTCTAGTCACGGTATGAAAGATGTTTGGTGAGCATGCAACCCTCTGCTTGGTTTCTGGAAAACCACCTGCATTTTCTTTGCTAAATTAAACTCTTCAACCACCTATCAGGTAGCCCTTTCAAAACCACTTTGCTGTTCACATTTCACACTTAAGTTCAATGTGTTTGATCTATTTATTGTATATCAATTTGCAATTAAATCAAAACTGTGTGATTTATGTTTCCAAGAGAGTCTTCACCACAAAGTATACAGTCAAAGAGATAAACCTGGTAGCTGACACCAACACTGACTGCAACAAAGCCTTTGAAGTAAATTAGTTCTGAGAATCACTTTACCTCAGCATAAGAATATTTACACTGATTTCACATCACATATCTGACTTCAATAGTTTTGGTTCTTGCATCAAGTTCACACGACACAATGTAGTCTAAAATTATACAGAAGCAACTAACTCTTTTCACTGTAGAACTTGAAATCCCTTTAACTGTGTTTCAAACCACCATGACAACATCTTAACGCACATGGCAAATATTAAGCACGTCTTTCCAAACCACATGGTAACCACAGAGATAAAGATTTACTTACCTGATCCCCTTTTGGTCACAACCTTCAGGCTCTGAGTTAGAGTAGCATACAAGAGAATCAAGTTGGGAATAGGAGCTTTCATCTTCTGTCTGTCCGTGGCTGCTTCCTAAAGTATCAAAAAGAAGAAAGAAAAACTGATTTTTAGATTGGTGCTGAAACAACCTTGAGGTAAACAATTCATAATCCTGAGATTATAGAAAAGTTGAATGCAGTTTTTGGTGAGCTCCTGAAAAAAATGCATACTGAAATCTTCATAAACTAAACACATGCACACACTACTTTTAACCTTTGTTGTGGTAGCCCTGATAGGCCCAAAATAGGCTGATACATGTCCTGCCTTTTATAAGCATGTTTTTTCTGCTCCACCAGAGAGGCAAGCATGGGAAATGGACATAAAAGAACCTGGAGCCACTGAGTCTGGCCTGCCCAGGGTCCTGTGGTGTAAGGTACACACACTTGGCTTGTGCCTGCCTAGTGCCAGGCCTGTGCTGTTCCCAAATTAGGGAAAAGTGAGCCTGTGGCTTTGCCTAATATGGTCTGGTTTGGCTAACTGCCATCCTGATTGGCTATTCTTGTGTCCAAAGGGCAATCAATCTCGACCCACATGGATAAAAGGAGATACACAAGTGAACAACCTTTTTTGCTTACCTGCTTTGCTTCCCTGCTCTTTGCCTGCTCTCTCTGCTGTGCCCAGCCCTGCTACTATTGCACACTGCCTTATTGCTTGCCTGGTAAACTCCACTGCCGTGAGTTACCAGAGGCAGACCCTGGATCTCTGCACATGTTCAGCCTGTGTGGCCAGCGTGACATCATGCTGAGACTGCACCACATCCTGCCTTCTGTACCTGAAGATGCTGCTTAGAATCCCTGGACATATATACAGAGGGTCCAGAACAAGCCAGGAGAATAAGGTCAGAGATTGTCTGCATCCTTTCCCCAGAAGCCAGGAAGATTCAAGTCTCAACATCCAACAAGACAGAGTCCCCTGAAAGCGTTTGGGCCCCCACAAGGGTAATAATAATCTGTGAGTAAATGCTTAAATGCCTCTTTGTAATTCTCTACTGCCTTCTGCCATTGAGCAGAAAGAGTTTGAGGCCATCTACTGGGCAAGTGGCATTTGACCGCAGGAATCTTCTCTTCCAGTTCAGTTAATGTTTATATATTTTGCTGGTTATATTAGATGTAGACATGATCCATAGAATGTTTTCATGACCGTGTAAGAACTGAAAGATTATTAAAATGAGTGGTTGGGGGTGGCCAGAGTTCTGAGTATCAAAATTAATAAACAATATTAATTTTGGAAAAATATAATCTCACAGCAATTAATTTCCCCTCCCCAACAACCTTGAAGTGAGGTTCCAATACTGTCTACACAAGAATCCACTGCATTCTTATTAGAACTTTCTTAACAGTTCTCCTGACTGAAACAGCTTTTCATAGAATAAATTGATCAAAGTGGTCTTTCTCTAAACCTGCAAAATAACATCTAGTTCTTTATTGCACAATCTATTCCTCCTCTCAAAAGGAAAAAGAAATTAATGTTCTTCATTAGTCTTGCTTCCATTTATTAATTTCACAGATTGAACTCAAGATCCATGTAATGCAATGCACAATTAATTAAACACAAATCTGGTCGTCTTCTAGCATGAGAGAAATAGGGATAACAGCACACCAGAGGAAAGTAATTTTCTTTTAGATGAGCTTAAGTCAAGTTCAAACTAACATTCACTGCACTAAAATCAGAAGTGAATGTTATCAGGATGGGAGAGAGTGAGAGATGTGAATGTTAGTAGGTTGGATCACAGGTTGTGGATTAGCCTTCACTCTTAAGATGTGAATGACAGTTTCACATTTCTATTACTTGTACTTTGTACTTCTCTTCCTTTGCATTTCTAGTGGGTGTTATGCGCAGTTGGTGAAAGCAGGAACTAAATATTCTGTTAATTCCCCATGCAATAAGGAGGATGCTGTCTAGTCATGAGGATTGGTGGGTTTGTTCTGTTATGGTTGGTAGGACTAGCATCTCACATTTTGATGGGTTAAAAAGGGAAAGGTAAGTCCAATCTTCTGTTTAGTCAGGCTGACAGTAGACTTTTTGCTACCCATAGTCATCATTGTGATGCTTTGGGAGTTATCCACCCCTCCCTCCCCCCACCTGCCCGGGGAGGTGGTGGAGTCGCCATCCCTGGGGCAGTTCAAGGCAAGATTGGACGTGGCACGTGGTGCCATGGTCTAGCCTTGAGCTCTGTGGTAAAGGGTTGGACTTGATGATCTGTGAGGTCTCTTCTAACCCTGATAATACTGTGTGTGTGATACTGTGTGTGAAATGACCAAGACTAGACTCAGCCAGGAAATTAAGGAATGAAGCCATATTTACAGTTTAGCACAATATACAAGTAGATATTTACAATCTATACTGCTATAGACAGAAATATATAAGTTAAAAGTAATACAGAAACACAACAGCCCTCCCAGAAATCAGAGTCTCAAGGAAGGGCTCCCAACCACTCTTCCACCTTCCTTCCACCCCTCTACCTTATCCCAGAGTTTGCCTTATGCTCAAAGTGAGTTTGGAGGGTCAGCCAGGGGGGTTAGAAAGCAGAAGGATTAATTACACAGAAGCAACCCAGGGCACCAACAGACACACACACACACACACACATTGACTCTCTCACTATCTCTTATCTATGTTTTGTGTTCTTGTTTTTAATCCATCTCAGCAAGCCTATGAGTGAAGTAGACATCACCATTGTTTCCTTTTCACAGCCTATAATCTATTTTTTTCTCATTAAAATATTCCAGTTAGCCTCAAACTAGCACAATCATAGTAATTTATGCAAAAAAATATTCTTATCTATTGGGGGAAAATGGGTCTGTGATCCATAGTTCTTTAATATTATAAAGACCCACATAAAGCCAATGTGGGTTTGATACTGACCTCTGTTAATCACAGCACTGTAAAACAACTGAAAATATCTCTCAAAAGGAACCACATAGTGCAAGCTTTGACTTCAAAAGGGACCAGGAATCTTTTGCACTTTCACTGACAGGTTACTCAGTAACCAAGACACTTTTTAAAAGCAGTATATTAAAACACCTTCATCTTAGAGCATAGGTGAGAGACAAGAAATAATGGGGGTGTAAAATAGTCTATTGTGGAACACTGGAACAAGTTGCCCAGGGATGCTGTGGATGCTCCCTCCCTGGAGGTGTTCAAGGCCAGGTTGGATGAAGCCAATAATGAAGTGACCTGTTCTAGTGGGAGGTGTCCCTGCCTATGGCAGGGGTTGGAACTAGATGACCTTTGATGTGCCTACCAACCTAAACCATTCTGTGGGAAAAAAATACTTGAACTATTATGACTTCATACAGAATCCATTTTATAGCTTTAGATTTCAGGTCATTTGAGAACTAAATGCAAACCTGCTGCACTCATTATTATGACTAATAAAGGTGGATTGAGAATGCAACTTGAAAGCAATGGTTTGGGTGGTTTCTTTTTATATATGTAACAATTGAAATGGGCTGCCCAGGGAGGTGGTGGAGTTTCTGTCTCTGGAAGTGTTTAAGAAAAGACTGGATGAGGCACTTAGTGCCATGGTCTAGTTGATTGGACAAGACTGGGTGCTAGGTTGGAGTGAATGATCTTGGAGGTCTCTTCCAACCTGGTTGATTCAATGATTCTATGATTATATATTGATACTGAAAGAATTACACAAGTATTGATATGCTTGCTTGTTCATTCACTGTGAACAAGCTCCAGCACTTCAGGAGTGCAGGTGAAGGACAATCATGTACCAACATTCATGTATGGCTTCAGAAAAGTTAGACAATAAATCGCTTGGCAAACACAGAAAAGAAAACATGAAATATGAGATTTCTGCCAGTTAAATTATGTGCAATCCTAACGTTTTAGTTAAGCTTAAATATTAACTAAGTACCATGACCACTGGCAGTTATAAATAATGCAGAGCCTTGGAGTCTTAGAAGCCAGAAATAGAGGTTAATCTTTCCAGGGGCACAGTAAGTAGGTGTCACAAAGTGTCACATCACATTTCACTGCAGACTTGGGTCAAGATTCCTGAAATCAAACTCTCATTTCTCAGTCACTGTACTAACTGATACCGCAGGAAATCCTGAAACATATCTTCAGCCTCCAGGGTACTAGTAAGAATAAGTTCCTGGCTCTGTGTGAGCCTAATAAACACTGTCTAAAGCACCACAGGATCTTACTATGCAATTTCAAATTCACAAAATGGGTTCTGACTGTGAAAGCAGATCCAAACACATTTTTTGACCATATATCAAGAGGTTATATTGCTGATTACTGTGAAAGGAATGCAAAATTATATACATACACATACACATGCATTCATATGCATACATATTTCTTGCAGGGAAGCCATGCAGTAGCTGGAAACATCAAAGTTAAAGAAAGACTCAGAAAATACAAGAATATTAGTAAGAAGCAGTTCAGTGTTCTTTTGGTCCATGCATACATCACTCATTTCAGTTGTCATGGAATATACATGTCCTGGCTTGCTCATGCATAATCCCATGGTGTCCTTCCCTCTGCTGGGTGGGGGGAACACACCTCAGGGACAAGGCAAAAAGCTTGGAGACACCCACTTTGAGGGTTCAAGATGTGCCCAGACTTGTGCCTCCCAAATAAGGGAAAGCAAGATCCCAGCTTCACCTAATATGGTCAGGTTTGGCAAAGTGCTATTCTGATTGGTGAATCTCTGTGACCAAAGGGACCATTATATTTCATAGAATCAAGCAGGTTGGCAGAGACTTCCAAGATCATCCACTCCAACCTGTCACCCAGCCCTAGCCAGTCAACCAGACCATGGCACTAAGTGCCTATCCAGTCTTTTCTTAAACACCTCCAGGGACAGCAACTCCACCACCCTGGGCAGCCCATTCCAATGCCAATCACTCTCTCTGTGAAGAGCTTCAAGACATCAAGAAGACTCCTTTCAAGTGTTTGGGTATTGTCTGATACTATTTTGTGAGTAAATATCCAAAGCCTCTTTGTAAGAAATTCTGTAACTAGATTCTATTGTGCCTTCTGCCTTAGCAGCAGAAAGGAGCCCCTAGGGGGCAGGCAGTATAATTGAAACTAAGAACCTCTTTTTAGTTCTAAATTTAATGTTTGTATTTGCTAGTTATTGCTTAAGTGTTCTAGGTTGCCTATTCCCTGTGTGTATGAATAGCCAAACCATGAGTTTCAAACATTGTAAATAAGTAACTAGATTCTATTGTGCCTTCTGCCTTAGTAGCAGAAAGGAGCATCTTGGGTCTCCCTTGAGGGCGATTGGTACATCAGCCACAAGATTCTCTTTCCTAAAGAGTTAATGTTTGTTATATTTGCTAGTTATTTCTTAAGTGTTCTAGGTTGCCTGTTCCCTGTTTGTATAAGTGCATTCATTTATACATGCATTTTGAATCTTGTAAATAAGTTTACTGGTGAGATCTGATGTTAAGAAACAATTTTCATAGTTATAAACCATCTTCACCTGGATATCAAAATTAATATTGACTATTAATTTTACATAATTCATAACACAAGTCAACAAGGAGAACTATTAATGGACTGCATTTTAGACATATGATTCCACTGTGGAAGCCATTCTCATGTCCATTTATTCCCAGAGATTCAGGTCTATCTTAAAAGCATACACAAAATGGGCTTTTGCCTACACAGCTTCTCTTAAATCCCTAGAGGTCTGCTACTGTCATTGAGATACTAAAAAGCACCTACTGCTAGAGGGGAGGAAAAAAGGGAGGGGTAGCTCCCAGCAGCAGTGGAAATATGAGCAACAAATCAGATCTGACACAGAATCTCCCCAGGGATTTGCAACCCTTCTCTTCTGTTTCCACTCCCTTTTTTTTTTTTTTTTTGAGTCTTCACTTAATTTTAAAAATGAAAAGCTCAAGTGAAGAAAATTGAAAGCAATAATGTTTAGTATAGCAGAGCTGGTGCCTGATGGCTTTGAAAATGGTCTTGGAGGTTGGGAAACCTGCCTTACATCATTCATATGACTGATTCAAATCAGATATTTAACATTTCATGCCCCCCATTCCAGGTAAATGCCTTAGCAGTTGGATGTTCTAGAGAATGCCATCATAGTGAAGTTGGTTGAAAAAACAATTTAAGCAATTTAGAAGAAAATAGGAACACAGAAACATAGAATTGTTCCAATTGGAAAAGTTCTCTAAGATCATACAGTCATAGAATCAACAAGGTTGGGAGAGACCTCTAAGATCATTCACTCCAACCTAGCACTCAGCCTTATCCAGACAACTAAACCATGGCACTAAGTGCCTCAGCCAGTCTTTTCTTGAACACCACCAGGGATGGTGACTCCACCACCTCCCTGGGCAGCCCATTCCAATGCCAATCACTCTCTCTGGAAAGAACTTCATCCTAACATCCAGCCTAGGCCTCCCCTGGCACAACTTCAGACTGTGTCCCCTCATTGTGTTTCTGGTTGCCTGGGAGAAGAGACCAACCCCTACCTGGCTACAGCCTCCCTTCAGGTGGTTGCAGATAGCAATGAGGTCACCCCTGAGCCTCGTCTTCTCTAGAGCAAACCACCCCAGCTCCCTCATCGAGTCCAGCCCTGGTTGATGTACTTCTAGAAACTCTTTTTGTTATTCTTTCACTATGATTGCTGAGTCTATGGAGGACAAAATCTGTTAGAACATCAAGAACTGCAGTTATTTTTCATCTCTAAGCAGCATTCACAACTGCAGATTTTCAGTAGTGGGTTGTTTGCATGAACAGCAAAATTGAAAGCATGTTGCATATTGCTGCATAAATATAGTCCACAGATATTTTATGTAAGATATATGCCCTTATTTAATGACATTTCATTTATTTAGTGTCCTTATTTAGTTGGGCATATTACTAATTTAGTCTTACCTTTAAAAGGTGATATTGCTGGGCAGCAAAAAAATAGGGGCAGGGGAGTGGGGGAGGAGAGTTCGGGAGAAGGGAGAAAAATCAGAAAAAACAAAGGGGAAAAAGGGGAAAAAACAACCAACCAACCTCCCAAAAATAAAACCAACCAAACATAAAAATAATCCACAAACAAAACCCAACAAAGCAACAACACAGAAAGCCTGTAGCATCTCTATCACCAAGTATCTCATTTTCCAGTTGAGAAAAATAGAAGTCCAGCTATATCTCAACACTAACATTCTTTGGGAAAGAGCCAAGAGTGCTTTTTTGCCTAGATTGTCATAAACACTGTGAGAAAATCTCACATACATGCAAGCATGGTTCCCCAAACAGCTCAGCAGGAACTGAAGTAAAAATAAGGCAATTGCTGATAAAGCACAGAAATGGAAAACTCATTTTGGATCTTCCCCAAAACTTAAATTAAAATTTAATTTAAGTAAGATTTTCTTTTTCATTGGCTCAGACCCTAACAATAACTTTAAGGAGTTGATTCTCTCTTAGCCTATAAATGCTAGTTGGCTTCCATTCTCTGATTTTCTAAAAATCAGGTTTTCTTTCTAGCTTAGAATAATATTCTTTTATACATATTTAAAACAATCAGCAATAGAACAAGGGGATACAGTCTCAAGTTGTGGCAGGGGAAGTATAGGCTGGAGGTTAGGAGGAAGTTGTTGGCAGAGAGAGTGATTGGCATTGCAATGGGCTGCCCAGGGAGGTGGTGGAGGCACCATCCTTGGAGGTGTTCAAAAAAAGCCTGGCTGAGGCACTTAGTGCCATGGTCTAGCTGACTGGCTAGGGCTGGGTGCTAGGTTGGCCTGGCTGATCTTGGAGGTCTCTTCCAACCTGGTTGATTCTATGATTCTATGATCACCTAGTTCCAACCCCTCTGCCATGGGCAGGTTTTTTACATCCAGAACACAGCCTAAACTGCTTGAAAAACAGGCCTTCAAATTCCCACATTGGAGGAAAAATGTTAAACTGGAGTCAGTGTGATTTCATAAACAACTGCCAATTCACTGTCACAGTCTGCTAGATCTCCCAGAACAAAGAGTCCTGACAATATTTGAAGTGTTAAGAAGAAAACAGACCTATTTCAAAGACAAATGTTAATTGAAATGCACCTATTTCGAAGGCAAAAGTTAATTAAAAACTGTCTTTTCCAGAGCCTCAGCACAAGAATGAGAAAGATTCAACAATCAGATTTTGAAGAACTCATGAGATAGCAGTTATAAGCACCCAGGGTGGCAGTAAGGCATTGAGCTGCTTCTGCAAATCACTCTGTTCCTCCTTGCTATGCCAACATTCTCAAGTTCAGAAAAGTTGTGGCTGTCTTGAGAAAAAAAGAATACAAAAGGAGCTGATTCTAAAAAGCAGTGAGGGCTGAAGAAATGGTAACAGTGGTAACCAAAAGCCAGTATGCCACCTCTCCTGCAGAGCAGGCTGTGAATAGGAACTCAGAGTTCTTGAGAAGTTTCCAACCAACTGCATCCTCACATTTCCAATTCAACCTGGCAGTCACTGCTACCTCTTTTTTTTTTTTTTTTTTTCTTAAACATACATTTTATTGCTAAGATTTTAATCTCCTTAAGACTCCATCCATCGATGTCAACAATAATGTTTGAACACTTGTGTTTGAAGCAAGGAACTAACAAGCATTCCTATCTTGCACACTGTTTACATAGCTTAGTGTTCCTAATTATTTCATTAAGGGACTTTTGTGTGTGGTAGGTAATGGATGAGATTTCTGGACAGTGCTTTTTCTATTAAGAGACAAATAAATTCCAGCAGATTGCAGATAGAGGAAATGTGACACATCATATGCTTAAGAATCCTTTATTGAAGAAACAGTTGAACATCTTGTCCCTCTGAACCATGGATTAAAATAGGTTCATAGCTGAAAACTGGCATACTTTGAGAAACTGCAGAGGCTAAGAAGAGAAAGTTTCAGGAGAGACATTATAAAAAGGCAGATGACAGTGGCTTTACAATGGTGTCTTGTGGAAACCAGGTCAGTGGGGTGTCCTCACCTACAGATAATTCATCAGGGATAGTCCAGCTAGAAGTTCTTATGCAGAAAGCCTTAGATGGTGTGGCAGTGACTTATTTACTCTCAGGGTAAGGGTACAACAGATGGGCAAAGGTCTCTGCTCATTCTCAAGAGCCTTTACATGAGATGAAGAAATTCACCAGCCTAGGTTTAAAACAATCTAGCACTGTGCTCCTGTGGCCAAGAAGGTCAATGTCGTTCTGGGGTGAATTAGAAGGGCTGTGGTTAGTAGGTCAAGAGAGGGTCTTCTCCTCTACTCTGACATGAGGAGGCTTAAAGGAGAGGAACATCGATTATGAGGAGAGACTAAGGGAGCTGAAGCTCTGCTGCTTGGAGAGGAGGAAACTCCTGTTAATGCTTATATATGTAAAGAGTGAATGCCAGAAGGATGGAGCCAGGCTCTGCTTGGTGATGGCTGATGACAGGACAAGACGCAATGGGTTGAAGGAAAAACGTTTTCACTGCAAGGATGACAAAATACTGGAACAGGCTGCCCACAGGAGTTTGGGAGCCTCCCTTTCTGGAGATACTCAAAACCCACCTGGACATGTTCCTGTGTGATCTAGGTCTAGGTGATCCTGCTCTGGCAGGGGAGGTTGGACTAGATGATCTTTCGGGGTCCTTTCCAGCTTCTAACATTCTGTGATTCTGTGAAGTGTTTATTGGTAGCTCATTCAAATCAATTCAGTCAATTTCTACCCTATTATCCAGGGTAGAATAATTCTCTTCATATTCACTTAACATAAAAAAATTAAAAAATAGAACATTCCATCAAACTTTATCAGATCCTATTGTGAAGGCCCCCAGGAAGTTTTAAAAGCTCACAAGCAATGTATGTAGCTCTCACAGAATTCAGAACTGAATGTAAATGTGTTTGTCCATGAGATCAGTGTGCTTGAAACATCTCCACAGTAACTTCTATCCTTAGTTGTGCTGGAGAGAATATGGAAAGTATGCAAGGATTCAGAGTGAGTTGCCTTGAAAATGCATCTCTTGGGATGAGATTTAACAAGGCACTTTGGCCACAACAACCCCAAGCAGCACTACAGGCTGGGGGCAGAGTGGCTGGAGGCACCTGGGGGTACTGGTAGATAGTAGCTGAAGATGAGACAGCAGTGTGCCCAGGTGGCCAAGAGAGCCAATGGCATCCTGGCCTGTATCAGGAACAGTGTGGCCAGTAGGATAAGGGAGGTTATTCTTCCCCTGCACTCAACATTGGTGAGGCCACACCTTGAGTCCTGTGTCCAGTTCTGGACCCCTCAATTCAAGAGAGATGTTGAGGTGCTGGAATGTGTCCAGAGAAGGGCAACAAAGCTGGTGAAAGTCTTGGAACGCAAACCTTATGAGGAGAGGCTGAGGCAGCTGGGGGTGTTTAGCATGGAGAAGAGGAGGCTCAGGGGTGACCTCACTGCTGCCTACAACCAGCTGAAGGGAGTCTGTAGCCAGGTGGGGTTGATCTCTTGTCAACCAGCAACAGAACAAGGAGACACAGTCTCAAGTTGTGCCAGGGGAGGTCTAGGCTGGATGTCTTTCCAGAGAGAGTGATTGGCATTGGAATGGGCTGCCCAGGGAGGTGGTGGAGTTGCCATCCCTGGAGGTGTTCAAACAAAGCCTGGATGGGGCACTTAGTGCCATGGTCTAGTTGACTGAATAGAGCTGGGTGCTAGGTTGTCCTGGATGATCTTGAGGATCTCTTCCAACCTGGCTGATTCTATGATTGAGTGATGCAGTTGCCAGAGGGATGGGATAGCATCCAGAAAGACCTAGTCAAGCTTGAGAGTTGGGCTTATGTGAACCTCACAAGATTCAACAAAGTGCAAGGTCCTGCCTATGGGTCAGAGCAACCCCTGGTATCAACACAGTCTGGGGGATAATGGGATTGAGAGCAGCGCCGCAGAGGGTGTGAGGGGTGCTGGACATGAACAACAGTGTCTGCTCACAGCCTGGATGTCCCACAGACTCAAATGGCAAATGGCCCTTGATGAATTGAAAGAAATGTCCAGAAATACACTAGTTGTGCTGCTTTAGTCCCAGATTTTTACAGAACTTGGCACAAGTAGCAGAAGGCTGGGCTGTACAAAAAGCATGACCAGCAACTCGAGGGAAGTAATCCTGCCACTCTGTGAGTGTACTGTTGAGACCTCACTTGGAGTACTGTGTTCAGCTCTGCAGTCCTCAGCACACAAAAAGACATAGACCTGTTGGTACAGGTCCACAGAAGGGTTACAGCTGGAGCACCTCTCCTGTAAAGAAAGGCTGAATGAGTTGGGGTTGTTCAGCTTGGAGAAGAGAAGGCTGCTGGGAGACCTTTCAGTACTTAAAAGGGACCTACAAGAAAGTTGGGGTCAATCTCTTTAGCAAAGCTTGTTGCAACAGGACAAGAGGTGATGGTATTAAACTAAAAGAGTTTTAGATTCAGACTAGGAAGAAGATTTTTACAATGAGGATGGTGAAACACTGGAACTGGTTGCCCAAGGAGGTGTTATATGCTCCATTCCTG
Source organism: Pogoniulus pusillus (assembly GCF_015220805.1). Taxonomy (NCBI): domain Eukaryota; kingdom Metazoa; phylum Chordata; class Aves; order Piciformes; family Lybiidae; genus Pogoniulus; species Pogoniulus pusillus. Next base: position 28,599,375 of record NC_087275.1, read on the forward strand.
GAAACATTCAAGAACAAGTTGGAAGGGTCTCTGGGCATCCTGATCTACTCAAAGATGTCCTTTTTTATGGCACTGAGGTTGGACTAAATGACCTTTAAATACCCTTTCAACCCAAAAGATACTACCATTTTATGATTCTGTTGTTCATTGCTTTTTATGTTCTGTTCAGAGTTGTACACATTTTACTGCATTCAACTGCTGCACGCAATGGGGCTGAGATAAAGAAGTCAGGAGAGTGCATTCCTATTGCTCATTCATGACAGAAAGCTATTTTCTATCGAATGTGAAAGCGTTGATAGTAATTATGTGCAAATGAACTGTCGATGGAGACAAGTGTAATACCAAAAGCTCCAAGTAAGCAGAGGTTTTAGCAAGTGCAGAATATTAGCACAACTCAAATGGAATTGGTATAAGACACTCATCAAGAAGCTTTTAGCTCTACTATACATATAAGCCATTAGATACTGTCAAAGTTTTGGCTATTATTTGTACCAATCAGCTAACCTGAGCTTCAATTTGTAACATAAATATTTAATAAAGGTGGTCCCATGTGGAATCAGTTCATTTCCTGCTTTCAAAGTGGGGGATGTGATAAATGTTCAGCATTCTCTTGTGTACTCTGTTTTCTCTATCTGCTGCTGTCAGGGAGAATCACAGAATCAGAGAATCAACCAGGTTGGAAAAGATCTCTGAGATCACCTAGTCCAATCCATCCCCTAGTCCTTCTAATTAACTAAACCATGGCACTAAGTGCCTCATGCAGGCTTTTCTGGAACACCTCCAGGGATGGTGACTCCTCCACCTCCCTGGGCAGCCCATTCCAATGCCAATCACTCTTTCCATGAAGAACTTCTTCCTCATGTCCAGTCTAAACCTGCCCTGATGCAGTTTGAGACTATGTCCTCTTGTTCAGTCACGGGTTGCCTGGGAGAAGAGACCAACCCCCCTCTGACTGCAACCTCCTTTCTGGTAGTTCTAGAGAGCAATAAAGGTTCCCCTGAGCCTCCTCTTCTCCGTGCTGACCAACTCCAGCTCCCTCAGCCTCTCCTCATAGGGCTTATGCTTTGAGGCTGAAACTTTCTCTGTTATTCAGAATCTCTTCAGGACATGTAGCATTTCAAGATATTTCATACAGCCTACAACACTTAAAATGAGCATTACTGAAAAGACATTGCCGTGGCTGGCCTGTAGGCCCAAATAGGCTTACTCAAGCCTTGCCTTGCCTGGACATGTGTTTCTGCCCAAACCAGAGGTAAACACGTTAAACAGGTAAAGGGGGCACACTAGGCCTGGTATCACAGTATCACAGTATCACCAAGGTTGGAAGAGACCTCACAGATCATCAAGTCCAACCCTTTACCACAGAGCCCAAGGCTAGACCATGGCACCAAGTCTGGCCTGCCCGGGCCCCAGGCTGTATAATGCAGTTGTGTGGGTGGTTGTGTAAGCCCACACGCCCTGCCTATGGCCCACTGGGTGTAGGGCCCATGCTCTCCCCATGTTTAGGGGACTAGACCTGTGGGCCCTTCCTAATTTGGTGTGTTTGGGCCAACTGCCAGAAGCCTATTGGAGCTACCTCTTCCTGGCCACAACCACCCCTCAGGTAGTTGTAGACAGCAATAAGGTCACCCCTGAGCCTCCTCTTCTCCAGGCTAACCAATCCCAGCTCCCTCAATCCCGCTGCAGAGCCCTTCTGCCCTCCAACCCAGTCACATCTGCCCTCAGCTTGGTGTCATCTGCAAACTTGCTGATGACTGACTCCATGCCCTCATCCAGATCATCTATGAAGGTGTTAAAGAGGATGGGGCCCAGCACAGATCCCTGAGGGACACCACTAGTGACAGCTGCCAGCTGGATGTGGCACCGTTCACCACCACCCTCTGGGCTCGGCCCTTCTGCCAGCCAGTAAACAAGGTGCTCTTGCCACTCTCTCCGCTCCCCCCTTCCTGCCTGCCTGCTGCCTGGGGCCACTACCTTTGTCTGCTTTAGGTGCTCCTTTGTCCCACGGCACTGCCCCGAACCAGTGGATGGTCGCACGAGGCGTTCCCGTTCCCGGCCGCCGCCGCTCCAGCCTGCCGTGCCAGCCCGGTCGTGCCCGGGGCACCTTCTCAGGCAGCGCACCCCAATTCGCACTCAGCTATCAGCCCCACGTGAAACCAACCACGCGGCTTTCACTCGGTATATTCTGGGGACACGGATACTGAGCCTTCCACCTAGTGAGGATTTGAGCTCTCTTGATTCAAGTTGCTAAGGAATTTCCTTAACCTCACCAGCAGCAGTTTGTGCTGCAAGACTCTGACCAGAACGTTTCTAAAACCTCTGCCAAGTTGCTTAATTCGGCTGTACATAGACATTCTGTGAAATAGCTTCACCAACAGTACCAAAGGATTGGTGTGGGTTAGCTGTATATAAGTGTGGGGGAAAATTCTCTTTGTATAGATTAATAAATTATTCGATAGCCTTTATGTTGGCCTCATTATATCTCACCCCAAACTCAGACTCAAACCCCTCTATAACAGACATTAACCTGTTGTAAGGACGATTTCATCTTTCAAGTCACAGGTTTAGGCAGGCAAGGTAATTCTCTTAGCTTTTTACCACGCACAGGTTTTAGGCTTTCTTGCAGAGCTGTTCAACGAACAGAATGCCAAACAGCCTTGGCTGAAACACAAGCAGAGGAGGATTGCCAGAGAAATAAGAACATCTCTAGACCGATAACCAAACTTTTATAGTAAGGTTAATCTTAAACAAGTGTTAGTTCTAAGAATGTTCAATATTACCTCAGCAAAATGCTTCCCTTTCAATGCTACTGTTTTTAGGGCTTGTCTATACTAAGTACTTTGTCCTGAGGGTGAAGGGATGCATGAGGAATATATCGCTCCTGCTTCCCAAGAGAGCTGATAGGCTTATGCTAGGCACTGTTCTTAACTCTTTATGTCTATACAGACACATGAAAGTAATTTAATTAAGAGTTATCAAGGGTTCGCAATTGTTTACTTATTCAGGGGTAACTTCATTGCTGACAACAACTACCTGAAGGGGGGCTGTAGCCAGGTGGGGGTTGGTCTCTTCTGCCAGGCAGCCAGAACAAGGGGACACAGTCTCAAATTGTGCCAGGGGAGGTATAGGCTGGATGTTAGGAGGAAGTTCTTCACAGAGAGAGTGATTTGCCATTGAAACAGTCTGCCCAGGGAGGTGGTGGAGTCTCCATCCCTGGAGGTGCTCAAGAAAAGACTGGCTGAGGCACTTGTGCCTCACATCACATATAGCCGTTTTGTGCTAGTTAAGAGGTTCTAAACACTTAAAAATACATTTTCTTTGGCAGCATTCTGGTGCATCCCCACAGACATGAAAAGCCTCCACCAGATACCACAAGGATAAACGTGTCAGTGTGGGAGATAATTAAGAAGCTTTTCAGAGATGCCTAAAGACAAGACTGAAGGCAGGAAAATCAGGTTATAAGATCACACTCCAAATAAAGTGGCTAATTAACATTGCATGTCACAGAAGACATGACAGAAGCCTTAGCAAGATGCCCCTTAGAAGCATGATACTCAATATGCTAAAGTTTGAAGCACAGGACTTAATATGCTAAAACTACACAGCAGTTTGACAGGTGTCCACCAAAAGGAATTTCACTTAAATTGTCACAGGTAGATTAAAAGATTCATTTGCTAGAGTAAAACAAGTCAGATACAACATCACGATTGTAGTGTAGGCACATCCCTGTGCTTACTGTACTACACATTTGTCTTTCAAGCACATTATTGATGGGACTCAAAACTTCTGTTGATTTGGCTTGTTTTTATTCCCCCCTCTGGTTCTACAGTTGAAAAATATCTACTTAGCAGTTTTACTTCCCCTTTTGCCTCCACCTTCCTTTGGGCCAGCATTTAGCACGTGTTTCACTGAGCTGTGTAAGCATGCCATTCGCTTTTGCTGTGCATGAGGAATCTTCAGGTGCTGTGAAAGTGGAAATGGTAGGTAGCACAGCTACAGCTGTCAGCACTTAGGTCTGCCTAGACTGTCACTGAATCCCTGTCTCAAGTCACCTACAAAGTTCATGATGCTGTCTTTTTATCTTGCTGACCAACCTAACTTACTACCATGTCTGAGTGTAGCTTTGCAGCAGCAAAAGTAAGGTTAGTGCACAATGCATTGCTAATTCTGGATGAATATGCTGTGAACTATCTATGTAGCTCACAAACATGAAGTTAGCTTCACACAAAATGCTCACCCTGGAACAGAATGATATATTCAGCTTCCTGAGAAGCCCAGACCACCTGCATATGAAAGAGCTCTCCCTAAACATCCAGTAAATGTTTGTGAAGTGCAGTTTCTGCAGTGAAAAGACTGCATTTGGGCTAACTGAGCAAAGCCTTTTAGCATGGATTTAAGGGCATGCATAATTAGACCATTATTAAAGAGTCTTTCTCTGACTAGTCTGCCATTTCCCCACTTTTTAGGTAGATGTGACAAAGTAGTTTTTAATAGATGTGACTTGAAGAAATTTTGTCGTGGTGTGAGTCACAAATCAAAATCCTTCTCAAAGTGAGAGTTCTTTATTGAACTTTTACGTTTCAATAAGACACTCAATTTGAGGAAGACATTTAACAATTCATTGCTTAGCACTGTTAATGTGGATTTAGATAGTGGAAAAGATAGTGACAGGTATCTAAAGTTGTTACTGCTGTAAGAACCATTGTAAGAATATTGCACAGTGTTTTACAGTGCAAATAAACTGCAAAAATACTTTAATGAAATAATTTAATGGAATATTTTCTTTACTGGAATGATTGCTACTGAAGTACTAAATACCAAAGAATCATGGAATGTTAGGGGTTGGAGGAGACCTCAAAAGATCATCCAGTCCAACTCTCCTGCCATAGCAGGATTACCTAGACCACACAGGAATGTGTTCAGGTGGGTTTTGAGTATCTCCAGTGAGGGAGACTCCACAAGCCCTTTGGGCAGCTTGTTCCAGTGTTCTGCCACCCTCACAGTGAAAAAACTTTTCCTCATGTTTTCATGGAACTTCCTATGCCTCAGCTTCCACCCATCACCCCTTGTCCTATCATTTGGCATTACAGAGTGTGGCTCTATCTTCTTTGCACTCATCCTTTACATCTTTATAAACATGAATGAGGTCACTCCTCAGCCTCCTCCAAGCTAAAGAGGCCCAGCTCCCTCAGTCTCTCCTCATAAGGAAGACGTTCCACTCCCTCAATCATTTCTGTGTCTCTGTGCTGGACTCTTTCAAGCAGTGACTTGAAGTCCTTCTTGAACTGAGCAGCCCAGAACTGGACACTATATTTGAGCTGCAGTCTCCTTAGAGCAGTGTAGAGGCGGAAGAGAACCTCTCAACCTGCTAACCACAGCCCTTATAATACAGCCTGGAATGACATTGGCTTTCATGGCCACAAGAGCACATTGCTGGCTCAAATATGCCTATTAGAATTAATATATGCAACCTTTTTGCTGGGTTAGGTTTACCTGAGCTGGAATGTGTTGTGCATCTCTTCCTCTATGCTCTGCATGTTAAACAAAAACTTTGCAATTGTTAAGTGTACTGCACATACGCAGCTTGTATGCTAAGGATGTTCAGTTAAATCTGCCAGTTAAGGTTTGGGGTTGGATAGTTTATCCTGGGAGTTTTCTGCCACAGTAAGTCTGTTGTCAGTAAAGGTTAGTTGTGACTTTTTTTGCCAACAAGAGTGGCAAATTACATCCATAGTCTGGTTTATCATTCACACCGATTTACTAACCATCACCTCCCTGTTAAAAGATCACTATTACATCCAAAAAAAGTCCTTCCTCTGACTGTTGCTAGTTAAAAATCATTTTACAATGCTCTCAATAAAGCTATTTCTCCTTTCTTTGTGAATGTATCTATCTGCCAATGGGAGGACTTGCCTCAAATTGTAGTCTCTTCATCCTAGCTAGTTGAAAGTTTGGGACTGAGGAAGAGCAGACTGCAGCTCTCATTTAAGTTCATTAATATTGTTATGAAAGCATTTAGCCATTCCATGTATTACAGCATCTGCTAGTGTGGCTTAAAATAAAATGGAAAAGGACCATTCTGTTTTCAGCAGAACAGTTTTTATGGTCTTGAATTTGGTAAAGACATCATGCTACCTTTTGATGACTGTTCCCTAGATGACTATCTCCCATGCAACAGGTGATGCTTGTGTAATATTGTCTGAAACAAAAGGGCTTCCGTTTATACTCTTACTCTCAGCACAGCTTTATTAACAAAACGCACAAGAAAAGGAGCCAGATTACAGGAAAGTGTCCTTCTCTCACCACCACTTCCCATAGCAGGGAGTGACAGGACTAGGGGGAATGGAGCAAAGCTGGAGGAGGGGAGATTCAGAGTGGACATGAGGAGGAAGTTCTTCATCATGAGAGTGGTGAGAGCCTGGAATGGGTTGCCCAGGGAGGTGGTTGAGGGCTCATCCCTGGAGGTGTTTAAGGCCAGGCTGGATGAGGCTCTGGCCAGGCTGACCTAGGCTAGGGTATCCCTGCCCATGGCAGGGGGTTTAGAACTAGATGATCCTTGTGGTCCCTTCCAACCCTGACAGATTCTATGATTCTATACTCAGAGGATTGTAACTCATGGCACTTCTTAGAATGCAAGATATGATAGAATCATAGAATCAAGCAGGTTGGAAGAGACCTCCAAGACCATCCAGTCCAACCTATCATCCAGCCCTGTCCAATCAACTAGACCATGGCACTAAGTGCCTCAGCCAGGCTTTGCTGAAACACCACCAGGGACGGCGACTCCACCACCTCCCTGGGCAGCCCATTCCAATGGGAAATCACTCTCTCTGCCAAAAAATTCCTCCTAATATTCAGCCTAGACCTCCCCTGGCACAACTTGAGACTGTGTCCCCTTGTTCTAATGCTGGTTGTCTGGCAGAAGAGACCAACCCCCACCTGGCTACAATCTCCTTCCAGGTAGTTGTAGACAGCAATGAGCTCTGCCCTGAGCCTCCTCTTCTGCAGGCTGCACACCCCCAGCTCCCTCAGCCTCTCCTCACAGGGCTGTGTTCCAGGCCCCTCACCACCTTTGTTGCACTTCTCTGGACACATTCCAGCACCTCAACATCTCTCCTGAATTGAGGAGCCCAGAACTGGACACAGCACTCAAGGTGTGGCCTGAGCAGTGCTGAGTACAGGGGCAGAATAACCTCCCTTGTCCTACTGGCCACACTGTTCCTGACCCAGGCCAGGATACCATTGGCTCTCTTGGCCACCTGGGCACTGCAACTCATGTTCAGCCTACTCTCTACCAGTCCCCCCATGCATTTGCCAAACAACTTCACTTATTCTGAAGTGTAAAAACGAGTCATTGAGGAGTTTCTATTAGAAAAGATCAGAGTAATAAACCCTTACAAGCTGTCATATGGCTCAGTGTTTGGGCATATGACTTCTATGAGAGTAAACTTGGAAATTTCGGAGCAATTCTGCTCTAATGGTGGTTTGGAACAATCCCTAACCTTCCAACCAAATCAATTATTCATGCTTTGTTTGTAATTGCATCTCTATTTTTAGGAAGCACTGGAGTAAACACAATTCTAGTGGTTAATGCCAACACAATAAATTCTGAGTGGACAAAAGAGAGAACAACTTCTCTAAACTTTTAATTAAGTGCTAATGTGTTTTGAGATTGTAACAGCGTTTTTGATAAATTAATGATAACAAAACAAAGAATTCAATTACCCATTCTTGCTTAGATTTTAGAAATGCAGTAAGGGTGTGTGGAAGGAAAAGAAATTAAGTACCAAAATGATGTCATCTGTCTGATCTAAGGGGAGGGACATGCTGAGCCTTGCAGGGCAACTGCAAGCTAGGAGCAGGTGTTGATCTGTTGGAAGGTAGGAAAGCCCTGCAGAGGGACCTAGACAGGCTGGATGGGTGGGCAGAGGTCAGTGGGATATGATTTAACAAGGCCAAGCACAGGGTTCTGCACTTTGGCCACAACAACCCCAAGCAGTGCTACAGGCTGGGGGCAGAGTGGCTGAGAGCAGCCAGGAGAAAAGGGACCTGAGGATACTGGTAGATAGTAGCTGAAGATGAGCCAGCAGTGTGCCCAGGTGGCCAAGAGAGCCAATGGCATCCTGGCCTGCATCAGGAGCAGTGTAGCCAGCAGGACAGGAAAGGTTATACTTTCCCTGTGATCAACACTGGTCAGGCCACACCTTGAGTGCTGTGTCCAGTTCTGGACTCCTCAATTCAAGAGAGATGTTGAGGTGCTGGAATGTGTCCAGAGAAGGGCAACAAAGCTGGTGAAGGGCCTGGAACACAAACCCTATGAGGAGAGCCTGAGGGAGCTGGGGTTATTTAGCCTAGATTAGACTCAGGGGTGACCTCATTGCTGTCTACAACTACCTGAAGAGAGGCTGTAGCCAGGTGGGGGTTGGTCTCTTCTGCCAGGCACCCAGCAACAGAACAAGGGAACACAGTCTTAAATTGTGCCAGGGGAGGTCTAGGCTGGATGTTATGAGGAAGTTGTTGGCAGAGAGAGTGATTTCCCATTGGAATGGGCTGCCCAGGGTGGTGGTGGAGTCGCCATCCCTTCAGGTGTTCAAGAAAAGCCTGGATGAGGCACTTTGTCCCATGGTCTAGTTGACTGCATAGGGCTGGGTACTAGGTTGGCCTGGATGAACTCGGAGGTCTCTTCCAACCTGGTTGATTCTATGAGTCTATTTTTTTTAACTGCATTGTGGTGCATCATTCCCTGCAGGCTGTGCTATGGCATCTGCAAGAGTGCACTCTGAACTTCTATGCAGAATCACAGAAACATTCAGGTAGGTAAAGCTCACCAGGATCATCAAGTTCAGCCTATAACCCTACTCTGCAAGATTCACCTTAAACCATATCCTCAAGCACCACTTCCAAACGACCTTTAAACACATCCAGGATTGGTGACACAACCACTTCCCTGGGCAGCTCATTCCAATGCCTGATCACTTTTTCTGTGAATAAATATTTCCTTATGTCCAGTCTAAACCTACTCAGTTGCAGCTTGAGGCCATTCCCTCTATTTAACTGTGAGAAGAGACCAGCACCAACCTCCCCACAATGTCCCTTCAGGTAGCTGTAGACAGCAATGAGGTCTCCCCTCAGCTTCCTTTTCTTCTACCTACCCCTCCCCAGGTTCCTCAGTCGATCCTCATAAGATTTATTCTCCAGGCCCTTCCCCAGCTTCGTTGACCTCCTTTATACTTGCTCTACATCCCTCTTCTATGGAGGTGCTCAAAACTGAACATAATACTCAAGGTGTGGCCTCACCAGAGCATAGTACAAGGGGACAGTCACCTCCCTGCTCTTGCTGGACACAGCATGACATAGCATAGTTCTCCTCCACAGTTTTAAATTTGCCTTAAATTACCAGATTCTGACCTGATTTTAGAAAAGATGTTCTACATTTTAGAATAAGCAATAAGTCTCTTTTCAGTTTTGTTTTTTTTTTTTATTCCCTGCTCCTCCTTGTTTAACTGAAAAGAAGCAGATGAAGAACTCAGTTTCATGTCCAGGTTCACAGAAGTATTTAGGTTTAATTTCTGCTTAGATTGCACATATGCATCCATCAGTTATTAATCTGAGCATGGAGTGCTTCCCTCAAAGGTTCTTCATGTCCTTAAAAATGTTTCCCTGTGTTTTCAGATGTATTGAACATTTCTCCAGTTATAAAGTGCTTTTGTTCAGGGCAATTTTTAGACAGAAAAGTTTTACTCTATTAGGTGTGAAAAAAGAAAGTACATGAGCTAAAACTCTCTGTTTTGCTTATATACTCAGTGAGTAATACTCATAGCAGTGGAAAGAGAACAGGGAAACTGCAGTCAGGGCTATCTTGATGCAACAGAGAGGCTGTGTCCTTTTAATCTGCTCCTTAACCATTACAAGGGGCAAGAGGATGGGTTAGCAAATTCTATATTCCTCAAGTCACAGCAACTGCCCTCTTGGGAATTGGAATCATAGAATCATCAAATCACAAAATCAGTCAGGGTTGGAAGGGACTACAAGGATCAACCTTCCTGCCATGAGCAGGGACAGCCTACCCCAGAGCAGGCTGGCAAGAGCCTCATCCAGCCTGGCCTTAAACACCTCCAGGGATGGGGCTTCAACCACCTCCTTGGGCAGCCCATTCCAGGCTCTCACCACTCTCATGCTGAACAACTTCCTCCTCATGTCCAGTCTGAACCTGAATTAAGAATGACCTCCATAGCATGCCTTATTCCTAGACATTCCCTGCTAAACTGAAGTAGTTCTATGCACTTTTGTCAACCCCAAATCTCACTTTGTACTCTTTCTTGTACACAGCAATAAAAAGAATACAAAATTACCAGAACAAGCTTTCAGAACCTCACCACTGACCTGCTTTATAAAGGAATGTTACCACATTATCTTGAAATGATTGCTGGGCTTAGAAGTTTGAATAGCTGCAGTGATTTCTTGTAAGGAAAAATTACTTTCAATTGCTAACCCCACTCAATAGCCAGCAATCATTAGAAGTCTTTCTAGCTTAATAGCATTATTTTTTCTTCGTGCTGTGAACTGTTCTTGGTAGCAGATTTCTAATGTTTAAAGATACACAACATCTCATAAAAGCAGAGAGTGATCTCCTAAGGTAGGAAACATCTTTTACACTAGCAGCTGTATACTCTTTCAAAGGCAATAGCAGAAGGATGAGACTGGAAAACATCTAATCTAACAACAGGAACAAGGGAGATCAATTGGAATCATGATATTCCATAAACTTTTTTCAGAATGCTTCTTTCCACAGGAGTGTATTAAAAAGAAATCCAACAGATTGCAATGTAGAAAGAAAATGTTAATCTTTTTATATCATTTCTTGACCAATCTGGTTAGGTTCAGTCTTTTTTTCCAAAGAAGACCATTACACCCTTAACTGCTACAGCACAACACCCTGTATATATCATAAAACCATAGAACCAGTCAGGGGTGGAAGGGACCACAAGGATCATCTAGTTCCAACTCCCCTGTCATGGGCAGGGACACCCTATTCTAGAGCAGGCTGGGTAGATATCAAAGCTGGAAGGTAGGAAGACACTTCAGACAGGTTGGGTTGATGGGCTAAGGCAAACAATATAAGGTTTAACAAGACTAAGTGCCTGCAGTGGCACTTGTGGCCAAGTGTCTTTGGCCACAATAACCCCATGCAGCACTACAGACTGGGGGAGGAGTGGCTGAAGAGCAGCCAGGCAAAGAGGGACCTGGGAGTGCTGGTTGGCAACCTGCTGAACATGAGCCAGCAGTGTGCCCATGGAAGGCCAATGGCATATTGGCTTGTATTAGGAATGGTGTTGCCAGCAGGACTAGGGATGTCATTCTGCCCCTGTACTCAGCACTGGGGAAGCCTCAGTGGGATCCTTACTGCAAGAAAGATATTGAGGTGCTGGAATAGGTCCAGAGGAGAGCAATGAGACTGCGGGAGGGACTGGAGAGAAAATCTGATGAGGAGAGGCTGAGGGAGCTTCAAGTGTTTAGCCTGGAGAAGAGGAGACTTAGAAGGGACCTTATCACTCTCAACTACCTGAGAGGAAGTTGTAGTCAGGTGGGAGTCAGGCTCTTCTCCCAGGCAACTCATGACAGGACAAGAGGACATGGGCTGAAGCTGCACCAGAGGAGATTTAGGTTTGATTTTAGGAAGAACCTCCCCATGGAAAGGGTAATTAGACACTGGAAAGAACTGTGCAGGGAGGTGGTGGAGTTACCATCCCTGGAGGTGCTTAAGGAAAGATTGGATGTGGCACTAAGTGCCATGGTCTTATCAATGTGGGGGTGTTAGGTCATAGGCTGGACTTGATGATCTCAGAGTCTATTCCAGCCTCGAGAATTCTGTGATTCTGTGAAGTAGTTGAAAAGGATAAAAACCAGATAATGGTCTGACAGAGCAGCTGAAAGGTTCTGCTGGCATATACCCCCTTGGTGACTTTTGGGCAGTGCATTCTCCTGGGGTAAGTACAATTCACAATACATTCCTCTAGAGAAAGCCAGACAGTAAGTTGCTTCAGAGCATTGCCCTTTTGTAAATTTACATGGGAATTTGATCAGAAAGACTTATTTCCTGCTCTCTATGTCTATTGTTCCAAGGAGACAAGAGAATGAAAATAAAGTTGAAACTGTCAGACCTCTCTGCCTTCCTTTGAAAAATGAAGCTCTCTTTTTGATGGGAGCTGGGAATTTTTGAAGGTATGAGATTCTCCAGTAATTTCATTGGTTTCTAACCTCAAGGAATAAACTGTGCACATTTCTGTTATATTCTTGAAAATGAGCTTCCCAGCTCCTGGACTAGAAGTTGTGTTCCTGCCTCTGGCTATCTTATTGAGAAGGTGTTTGTATGAAATGCAATTGTTCCTGTCCTCCCAACCCTTTCAGTTGCCAGACTGATATTCCTGTTTGTATCTGTTCTATGCATTAGCACAAAGTAATCATAGAACCATAGAATCAATCAGGTTGGGAGAGACCTCCAAGATCATTCAGGCCAACCTAGCACCCAGTCCTGTCCAATCAAGTAGACCATGGCACTAAGTCCAGGCTTTTCTTGAACACCTCCAGGGAAGGCAACTCCACCACCTCCCTGGGCAGCCCATTCCCTTCTATAGTTTAATCATATGATTACAAAATCACAGAACAGTTTGGATTGGAAGTAACTTTAAAGTTCATCTAGTTTCAGCATCTCTACCATGGCCAGGGACACCTTCCACTAGATAAGGTTGCTACATAAGATTACTCAAGTCTCTGAACACTTCCAGGGAGGGGGCATCCACAACTTCCCTGGGCAACCTGTTCCAGTGTCTCACTGCCTTCACTGCAAATAATTTCTTCCTAACATCCAATCTAAACCTACCCCTTTCCATCTTAAAGACTCTCCCCCTTGTCCTATCACTGCAAAATAGAAAATCCCTCCCCAGCTTTTTTGCAGGCCCCTTCAGGCACTGGAAGAATCCTACTTAGTCACACTTATCTTCTCTAAGAAAAAAAAAAAAAACACAGGAGAAAAAGAAATAGGAGAAGCAGAAATAATCCTTCTCAAATGATTCTTACAGGCCTGTGATATTTACTGAAGATTTAAAGGCAATTAGAGCTCAATATCATGACCATTAAAGATAAGAGTATTATTTAGGTGAGGCTAGGTGGCTGACATTTATTAAAACATATATATATATATATATGTTAAGCAATTCTGCTGGTCACAGAGCTCTGCAAATTGCATTTTACAAGCTGCCTGGTGCAGATGAGCTAGAAAAAAAACTACATCAAATGGTTTTCTTTATGCTTGTAAAGGACTGATATTGAACAAACAAAGAATAAATCCAAGTGGATGAAACCCGATGTGTGTAAACAAAGGATTGCAACTGTCCCTGTACAGAATTTCTTACCAATGTTACAGGTCATTTTCTATGGTAATAAATTCTTCATGAAGCAAATAAAGAAGCTTTTCATTTAAAAGAGAAATTCTTCAAAAGCATTTGAAAAAGTAAAATCCATCTTCCTGAATTAGAGAGCACAGCACACTGCAATTTAATTCTGAAGGGCTTTATCAGAACAATAAGACTAAGTTTTGTGAGTAGAGCAGGAAACTGGAAGAGAAGTGGGACATGAAGCAGGAGGGTGCACTTTTTTTTTTCATCATTGCCTTTATTTGTGAAATGGCAATTTCTGCATCTTGATAGAATCATAGAAACATAGAACCAAGCAGGTTGGAAGAGACCTTCAAGATCATCCAGGCCAACCTAGCACCCAGCCCCAGCCAGTCAACAAGACCATGGCACTGAGTGCCTCACCCAGGCTATGCTTGAGCACCTCCAGGGACAGTGACTCCACGGCCTCCCTGGGCAGCCCATTCCAATGCCAATCACTCTCTCTGCCAACAACTTCTCCTAACATCCAGCCTAGACCTCCCCTGGCATAACTTGAGACTGCGTCCCCTTGTTCTGTTGCTGCTTGCCTGGCAGAAGAGACCAACCCTCACCTGGCTACAACCTCCTTTAAGGTAGTTGTAGACCGCAATGAGGTCACCCCGGAGCCTCTTCTTCTCCAGGCTAAACAACCCCAGCTCCCTCAGCCTCTCCTCATAGGGTTTGTGCTCTTTACATGTGTCAGCATGAGATAAAGATGACACAAGCTTCAGTGTTTAGTGCTCGGTAGAGTTTGGTAATGGTTGGACTCAATGATTTTGAAGATCTTTTCCAGCTGAAAGGATTCTACACTTCACACACATATACACAGAGAGAAAGGAAAGCTAATTTAACCAAGTTCAGCAGCCACACTTAAAAGAGGATAGACAATGAGAGCAATAATGTAATGATTCCATGTAAGAAGTTTTGTGTTTGCCTGAAGAACACAAATCAAGGCTCACGATGATCATCGTGAAAAATGTCATGGTTTTTTTGGTTGTTTGGCTGGTTTGGGGGTTTTTGTTTGCTTTTGGTTTTGGTTTTCTTTTTGTTTGGGTTTTTGTTGTTTGCTTTTTATTTTGTTTTGTTGGGTTGGGTGGTTTTTTTATTTGTTTTGTTTTGTTTTGAAACTGGCTGAATATGGAGTAGGGGGACATGACATTACCACCTTAGGGCACTCTCTGAGACATACAGCAGTAATTATACAGCTTGCTAAACAGATGTATGGGCTAAATAGCAGAAAACATGCTGCAGTCAGTGATATTAAAAAGCCACAGCAGAAAGTGTGCACCTAATGAGCCAACATGCACTAGCTTAACAAATATTTGGGTCATAGTGTTAGTGGCATAAATGTGCACTGTTTTGCTGACTTGCAATGAGCTGAGGAAGTTTCTGTAAGCTAGAGAGTGAGCCAAGGTACATGCTCATTTTGCAGTGAAGTAATGCACATTTCATTCAAACAGCTGTGCAAAGACAACAAATGCTTTATAAACAGAGAACACAAACAGATAGTAAAACAGTTAATGAAATCCATTTCCTTAACAGTTTGTCTGATGTATATCAATATCACTCCATTGGAACTGACCAAACTGAGAATGGTGTGGTAGTGGTTCTGGAGATTCCTTCCTCCTTAACAGTTTGTCTGATGTATATCAATATCACTCCATTGGAACTGACCAAACTGAGAATGGTGTGGTAGTGGTTCTGGAGTTTCCTTCCTCCTTAACAGTTTGTCTGATGTATTTCAATATCACTCCTTTGGAACTGATGAAACCCAGAATGGTGTGGTAGTGATTCTGGAGTTTCCTTCCTCCTGGACAGTTTGTCTGATGTATTTCAATATCATTCCTCTGGAACTGACCACTGACCAAACCCAGAATGATGTGGTAGTGGTTCTGGAGTTTCTCTCCTCCCCCACTAGATTGACCAGACTAACGCAGCTGACTGGATGTTAAGAAATGAAGCTTTACTTTTACAGCTCAGCATCATTTACAAGCATATATATACAATACATTCCAAATATTTACAACTATATACAGTAATACACAAGTTAAAAGTAATACAGAAATACAAGACCACTCCCAACAGCCAGAGTGCCCAGGAGGGGGTTTCCAACCACCCCTCCACCTTCTTTTCACCCTTTCCCTTATCTCAGAATCACTCTTACATGCAGGGTGAGCTGGAAAGGTCAGCAAGGGGTGTTAGAAGCAGAATGATTAGTTGGAAATGTGCAGATTCAGGCAGAAGAGTTAATAGGGCAAAAGCCAGGCAGAGACCTTGTTTGTGTCAGTTTTCATATGCCCCAGTAGAACAAATGAGTAATATAGACATCACTATAATTTCTTTTCTAATTTCTCTCATTAAATTATTCCAATTAGCCTCAAACCAGCACAGGTGTTTAGATACCTCAGTATATGTCCTGTGTATCACAAGATATCTTTTCAAAGTAAGGGCAAAATACTTTCCTCCATCATAGAATCATAGAATCAACCTGGTTGGAAGAGATCATAGAATCATAGAATCATAGAATCATAGAATCATCGAATCATAGAATCAACCAGGTTGGAAGAGATCTCCAAGATCATCCAGTCCAACCTATCACCCAGCCCTATCCAATCAACTAGACCATGGCACTAAGTGCCTCATCCAGTCTTTTCTTGAAGACCCCCAGGGACAGTGCCTCCACCACCTCCCTGGGCAGCCCATTCCAATGCCAATCACTCTCTCTGTGAAGAACTTCTTCCTAATATCCAGCCTATACCTACCCTGGCACAACTTGAGACTGTGTCCCCTTGTTCTATTGCTGGTTGCCTGGGAGAAGAGGCCACCCCCCATCTGGCTACAAGATCATCCAGTCCAGTCTAGCACCCAGTCCTATCCAATCAACTAGACCATGGCACTAAGTGCCTCATCCAGTCTTTTCTTAACACCTCCAGGGACAGTGACTCCACCACCTCCCTGGGCAGCCCATTCCAATAGCAAATCACTCTCTCTGGGAAGAACAGCAGTACACCTCAGTCTAACACCCAGATGCCATATGCTCCTTGCTAGCTCCTGGCAAAAATCCCACTGTACTGTGGCGAGAAATGCAGCATGGAGATTTGGAGTTCCCAAAAGATGATGTTTATTGCAATAATACTCTGACAGGAAAGGCTCTGTGTGTTTGGCTTGTTGAGTTGAATATACTCAGGAAACTCTTTCTTAGCTCAGTTTGCTCACATAGCAAAGATCACACCTCCACTCCCAGCATCCCTCCCTTCTTCTGTCTCACACATGCATCCGCTCACTCACTCATAATCATTACCATGCTCCACAGGCTTCCTGACTTAATAATTTTCTAAGAATCATTCAATTACATTCAGTAGAAGATAAGGATATGGGTATGTAGGTAAGTAATTGAAAAGAGGGGGGGGGGAAAGAGAGGAACTCCATTTCCTCTTTACTTGGCAGCTTTGTCTAAAAGTAAGGCTGCACGTGAGGCACATCAATAAGCCAGATTATGTAATTAGCTAACAGCCACTATTGACATGTAAAAGCAATTTATGACAGCTATTTTAGCAAAGCCAAGCCAATTTCATGCAATAAATTGTGAACCATTCACTTTTACAGCTTGATCATTGCTAGTATCATTAAGAAGATATATTAGGCACAACCACTCAGTATAAATATGTACAGTAGGCAGACAGAAGTCATGGTGTAAGTAAACCTTAAATGCAGCCAACCTTGAGAGGCTCAAAAACGTAGCTTTGGCACTGCTGTGGAAAAGAGCTGTCTCCAGTTCAGAGGGCAGAACTCTTTGCTAAAGTCAGTGCTGGAACAGAGCACTGTTGCAGAACAGTCTGCGGCTAAGCGCCAAATATGACCTCAGCTCTTCCCCCAACAACGAAGATTATTGTTAAGGCTAGCATAGACAATGCTCACTTTTTTTTTCCCCCTTCTCTTTCCTACCATCAGCAAGAAATCTATAATGAGCTCTGCTTTTCTTCAGACTAAATGCCATAAAGTGAGGTAAATGGCAACATTCTAAAAGCTGAGAAGAAAGTTATAATATTAAGAGCAAGCCAGATTTGCCTTTTCATAAAAATTCTTGGTCACTTTATAATTGGCTCTCTACTTCTTATGCCATATACTTGTCAGCTTTCAAAAAAACCAATTCACAGCAGGGAAGCATTCAGCTGGAAGTTTTAATCAGATGAAGCTGAAGCTTTAGCTGAGGGGCAGAATACAATTGTCAAGATCCATACAACCTTAAAGCACGCGAGCAATTGCATTGTACCTGGGACTTTTAACTCCAACAGGACTGCAAGTAAAGATTATACAAGTGAATAAGCTTTGTTAGGTCAGGCCCAGGGTGTATATTCTGTGAATTGTATACATTTCCAGAATAGACCTGGGATTGCTCCTCCTGTGGCAGCAGCATACTGCAGGACTTTATTTTGCTGTGCACAGTTCTGCAACCCCCAACACAAGAAGGACATGGAACTGCTGGAGTGAGTCCTGAGGAGGGCCACGAAGATGCTCAGAGGGCTGGAGCAGCTCTGCTATGAGAACAAGCTGCAAGAGTTGGAGCTCTGCAGCCTGGAGAAGAGAAGGCTACGAGCAGACCTTGGAGTAGCCTTCCAGTATCTGAAGGGGGCCTACAGGGAGGCTGAGGAGGGACTATTTACAAGGTCTCGTAATGACAGGATGAGGAGGAATGGGTTTAAACTGGCAGAGGGGAAATTTAAAGGGATGTTAAGGAGAAGTTCTTCACAGTGAGGGTGGTGAGATACTGGCACAGGTTTCCCAGGGAGGTTGTGGATGCTCCCTCCAAGGTGTCCAAGGCCAGGTTTCAATGAGGCCTTGAGTGACCTGTTCTAGTGGGAGGTGTCCCTGCCTATGATGGGGGATTGGAACTGGATGATTTTCGAGGTCCTTTCCAACTTAAACCATTCTATGATTTTGCAGCATTGAAGATAGGTTAAACACAGCAATTTTAGGCTAAATTAATGATGTTTTAAGAAACTGTATCACAGAGATAGATTTCAAACACGCTAAAAATATTCTCTAACGTTTTAGTAGTACAAAAGTTCTTGGGATAAATTTAGTACTGGTGTATGTTCTCCAGATTTCTATGCCAGTGACCTAGCAGAGGATATAAATCACAGAATCATAGAATGTGTTGGGTTGAAAGGAACCTTTAAAGGTCACTTTCACCAACCACTCAGCAGTAAGAAGGGACATTTCCAACCAGATCAGGTTGCTCAATCCCATTAAACCTAATTTTGAATGTCACCAGGGATGAGGCCTCCAGCACCTTCCTGGGAAAGCTATTCCAGTGTTCCACTATCTCCACAGAAAAATCCATCTCTCTGACTGAGAAGGATGTTGTGAGGGGAGTGTCAAAGGCCTTGCAGAAGTCCAGATAGATAGCATCCATTGGTCTTCCTTTCACAAAATCACAGAAACATCTAGGTTGGAAAAGACCCTCAGGATCACCAAGTCCAAACTGTAACCCTACTCTACAAGATTCGCCTTCAACCATATCCCTAAGCACCACATCCAAATGACCCTTAAACACGTCCAAGGTTGGTGACCCCACCACTCCCTGGGCAGCTCATTCCAGTCCCTGACCACTCTCTCCATGAAAAACTTTTTCCTAATGTCCAATCTAAACCTCCCCAGTCTCACCTTGAGGCCATTCCTCCTTGTTCTGTCTCCAATTACCTGTGAGAAGAGACCAGCAACAGCCTCTCTGTCCCTTCAGGTAGTTGCAGCAACGAGATCTCCTCTAGCCTACTCTTTTTCAAGCTAACCATCCCCAACTCCTTCAGTTGCTCCTCAGAAGATTTATTCTCCTGGCCCTTCCCCAGCTTTGTTACCCTCCTCTGGATCTACTCCAGCACCTCCACATCTCCCTTGTATTGCTGTGCCCAAAACTGAAGACAGTACTCAAGGTGTGGCCAAACCAAAGCTGAGTACAAAGGGACAACCACCTCCCTATCCCTGCTGGACACAGCATTTTTAATACAAGCCAGAATGCTATTTGCCTTCTTGGCTGCCTGGGCACACTGCTGCCATTGGAATGGGCTGCCCAGGGAGGTGGTGGAGGCACCATCCCTGGAGGTGTTCAAGAAAAGACTGGGTGAGGCACTTAGTGCCATGGTCTGGTTGACTGGCTAGGGCTGGGTGCTAGGTTGGACTGGATGATCTTGGAGGTCTCTTCCAACCTGCTTGGTTCTATGATTCTATGATTTTACCTTCAACTGGTAGTTCAGCTCCAAAAAGTTCACTCATTTTTCTCAATAATAGTAAGATACTCACTGTGGTCTTGATTACAGATAGGTAGGATATGACAACCTCTTTTTTTTTTTCCCAGATAATAAAATTGCAACTATTTCATTTTACACTTTGGAAGAAAAAGAGCAACCAGAATTCTGCTGCACTGCCTTATCTCATTCCAAACCACAGTTCTGTAACAGCAAGCCTACTAGTTTAGCTGATTTAGGAAAAGGCAAAGGAAGACAAATGAACTCCTGATTAATTCTCAGTGATCAGGCAGCTAATATACTGGACAACTTTTTTTTTCCCCAGGAAAGCATGTCTGTGGAAAAAGCTGTGAGAAAAGCTTTCATGCTATTTCCTACATCAGTATTTTGTCCCATTACATGAATTAGCTGCAGGTTCATTAATCATTTTTGCAGCTGGAGTGTTAAACAATTACACCAAAAGTGGAAACAAAGTAATTAAAGATAAGTAGCTACAGTCCTCTTGTGAAGAAAACAAGTTTGAAATGGCACTTTCCAATTATTCCTTCCTGAATTGTGTGTTCTCTTAATTTATTGCCATGTTTCACTCTGTGAACTGTGTTTTGCAGTTACATCCAACAAGTAACTACAGCTCACTGCTGAATCTCCCTGCGAGACAGGTGATGGCACTGCTACCTTGCAGACAGAGTTGCTACAGGTGATTTTTCCTTGAAATGATTTTTTGTTATCACTCTGAGGCACAAGAGGAGGCTCAGAGGTGACCTCATTGCTGTCTACAACTACGTGAAGGGAGGTTGTAACCAGGTGGGGGTTGGTCTCTTCTCCCAGGCAAGCAGCAACAGAACAAGGGGACACAGTCTCAAGTTGTGCTGGGGGAAGTATAGGCTGAATGTTAGGAGAAGTTGTTGCCAGAGAGAGTGATTGGCATTGGAATGGGCTGCCCAGGGAGGTGGTGGAGTCACTGTCCCAGGGGGTGTTCAAGCAACGACTGGATGAGGCACTTAGTGCCATGGTCTGGGTGACTGGACAGGGCTGGGTGCTAGGTTGGACTGGATGATGTTGGAGGTCTCTTCCAACCTGGTTGATTCTATGATTCTATAATTTAGCAGCTCAAGCAACTTATATGCAACAACACAATGGAAGAAGATGAGAATTTATGGCTCAGTATCCCAGGGTCAAATCCATCAGATTATGTTGTTCTAAGCAAACTTCACAGGTCTGGTCTATTTAAGGCTATTTACAACTGACCATAAAATGCCAGTCATGTAATTCAACCGAGCTCAGCTCAAGGAGATAGAAAAACTGGAATGCTACTGGGAAAGAATGATAGTTTAGTTTAACTTGTTCTGGTTCATTTTCTATGATTTTGTTGATTTTATTTTCATTTCCTTTTTTATTTTGTTTTAATTTTATCTTTGTTTATTTATTTTAGTTTGGGTTGTTTTTTTTTTTTTTGGACTACTTTATTACTATTTCATTCTATTTTATTTCATTCTGTTTTATTTTATTTTATTCTAGTGTATTTTATTTTCTTTTTCATTATTTTTATTTGAGTTTAGTTTGGTTTATTTATTTTCATTTGGTTTCCTTATTTTATTTTGGTTTCTTTATTTTACCTTGCTTTATTTTATTTTATTTTGGATTATTTTATTTTATTTATTAATTATTTATTATTTTATATATTTATTATTATATTAATCATTTTATTATATTATTTTTTCTTTTATTTTGGATTATTTTTATTATATTTATTATTTATTTATTATTTTATATATTTATTATTATATTAATTATTTTATTATATTCATTTTATTTTCTTCTTGTTTATTTTCTTTTATTTTGGATTATTTTATTAATATTTCATTTTATTTTGTTCTGGTTCATTTGCTTTTATTCTGTTGCTTTTTCTTTTTATTTATTTATCTATTTAGTTTTTATTTTAGTTTGCTCTTTTTTTCTATCTTGAATTATTTTCTTAATATTTTATTTTATTTTCTTCTCCTTTATTTTCTTTTATTCTACTGTATTTTATTTTGATTTTTTTATTTTTAGTTTAGTTTAGTTTGGTTCCTTTATTTTAGCTTGGTTTATTTTCTTTTATTCTGCTTTATTTCATTTTTATTTAAATTTTTTTTTTAGTTTTTATTTTCGTTTGCTTTCTTTATTTCAGTTTGGTTTCTTTTATCTTGACTTATTTTCTTTATATTCAATTTTATTTTA
This sequence comes from Pogoniulus pusillus, assembly GCF_015220805.1. Classification (NCBI taxonomy): domain Eukaryota; kingdom Metazoa; phylum Chordata; class Aves; order Piciformes; family Lybiidae; genus Pogoniulus; species Pogoniulus pusillus. The sequence continues at coordinate 28,621,273 of NC_087275.1, forward strand.
TATTGTTCTGCTTTATTTTCTTTTATTGTATTTTATTTTATTTTAATTTACTTAATTTCTTATTTTTATTTTATTGGATTTCGGTTTATTTATTTTACTTTGGTTTATTTTATTTTGGATTATTTTATTAATATTTAATTTTATTTTCTTCTGCTTTATTTTCTTTTATTCTATTGTATTTTAATTTTGTATTTAATTTTATGTTATTTATTTTACTTTGATTTATTTCCTTTAATTTATTTTGAATTGTTTTATTAATATTTGATTTTATTTTTTCTGGTTTAATTTCTTTTATTTTGAAATATGTTATTAATATTTCATTTTATTTTGTTCTGGTTTATTTTATTTTATTATTTTGTATTTTATTTTATTTTAATTAATTTCTTATTTCTATTATATTTTAGTTTGGTTTATTTATTTTACTTTGATTTATTTTCTTTTATTATTTTTTTTAATTGTTTTATTAATATTTGATTTTATTTTTCTTGGTTTATTTTCTTTTATTTTGAATTATGTTATTAATATTTCATTTTATTTTGTTTCTGATTTTCTTTTATTCTGTTGTATTTTGTGGCTTTTCAGTTTTATTTCATTTTTGGTTTATTTTGTTTTGGTTTATTTTATTTTTTTATTATTCTTATTATTTTATTTTATTTTATTTTATTACTTTTTTAAATTACAATTCCATTTTAATTTACTTTTATTTCACCATTTTATCTTCACAGTATCACAGTATCACAGTATCACCAAGGTTGGAAGAGACCTCACAGATCATCAAGTCCAACCCTTTACCACAGTGCCCAAGGCTAGACCATCTTATTTTTCTGCATTAAGAAAAGTTGAGGAAAAAATGTAACTTTCATATAGTGATGGTTTTAATATTACCACTTCAAACATTTCATTGGACTGGAAGTTGTGCCGGGGAAGTATAGGCTGGATGTTAGGAGGAACTTGTTGGCAGAGAGAGTGATTGGCATTGGAATGGGCTTCCCAGGGAGGTGGTAGTCACTGTCCCTGGAAGTGTTCAAGACAAGCTTGGATGAGGCACTTGGTGCCATGGTCTGGTTGACTGGCTAGGGCTGGGTGCTAGTTTGGACTGGATGATCTTGGAGGTCTCTTCCAACCTGCTTGATTCTATGATTCTATGATTCTCCTATGAGCACAGTAACTTCTAACAGCCTGAAATCTCAAAACATTATATGTGAAACTGAACTCAAGACTAACTGGTGATGGAACCTTTCTTTGACTAAATATTCCCAGAATATTTTCAAAGAAGATGAGGATAAAGGTAAGAACCCTAACCCCTAACCCTGGCCAAGAAAGACACATGGAAAATGGAAACCAACCTTGCCTCAGACAAAATGCATTTAAATACTTCCTCTTATGTGATAAAGTTCTGGGTCCTCTATTTTTAGTCTCAGCCAAGGATTTATACACCTAATTAGCACTCTAATAAATTCAAATGCATTCAGCTAATAAAATTAATACACTAAAATGTTTTACTCTCAGTCATGCCACATTTGAACAGGCAAATTATCTCTAGAGAACATTATGATGTTTATGAACAAATAAAGCTATCCAGGAGGGAGCTTCCATTATGTATGGAATGTCTTCTTTTTTTTTATCTTGATTTTTAATCCCCTAGTTCTCTTCTTGGGTATCAATAACACCCGATTCTGGCCAGCACAGGATGTTCTATGCTTCCCTTATTAAAAGATATCAAACGTTTGAAAACACTTCCTCAGAGATAATGATAATTACTTGAATAATGTTATCAGTAGAGAAATTCTTCACAGAGGCAGAACAAACTCATTAATATTTCTTACAGACACGTCTGTCTCTGTAAGTCTGCACTTGAAGGTGAATCAATGGTACAATATTGCTCCCTATTGCTGTGGTGAAAAAATTAAATCATAATAAAAAGATATCCTTGGACACTTTGCCCCCAGGGGTGGGTCTGAACACCACCAGGTGATTCATGGTCAACCTCTTCTTGTCTAAAGATCTATAAAAGCAGGGGAGACATAGAATAGAATAGAATAGAATAGAATAGAATAGAATAGAATAGACCAGGTTGAAGAGACCTCCAAGATCATCCAGGCCAACCTAGCACCCAGCCCTAGCCAGTCAACTATACCATGGCACTAAGTGCCTCATCCAGGCTTGTCTTGAACACCTACAGGGATGGTGACTCCACTACCTCCCTGGGCAACCCATTCCAATGCCAAAATCACTCTCCCTGGCAAGAACTTCCTCCTAACATCCAGCCTAGACCTCCCCTGACACAACTTGAGACTGTTCTGTTGCTGGTTGCCTGGGAGAAGAGACCAATCAAGGTTTCCTGGATTGCTCTGGCATTTTACAAGTTCTAAGTTATTATAGTCAAACATTTCTTTCTTAAAGAATGTGTTGAACACTAACTCCTTTGAAGGGAGCACTTCTGTTTTCTAGAACTCTATCTAGCATACATGATAAAGATTCTGTGTAAGCAATTACATAAAGAAATATTTTGACAATTAAACCACAGCCACAGGATGTGTAAAATGCAGATTGAGCATTTATAAAGCTCTTTCTATGTAGAGATGGAGAAGGTAAACCTAATTCTTTATTTAGTCATTTGGAAATTACTCATTTGGTTATGTTACAAACCTTTCTTACTTAATCAGTACCTCCAGCAGGTAGGTTGACATGTTAATTTAACACTGAACTGCTATTAGTTTTGAAAGGTAATGAAGACAGGCAAGGATATAGATAGCATATTTATATTATTATCAGAAAAAACACCAAATGATTTCCCTTCTGTGATACTTAAGATAATGACCAATCACCGAATATTCCCCATAGATGATTTACTCATATAGGAACGAGTGCCAAACTCAAAAGCAACCTAGTGAGAAATGAGTTTCACACCAGAGCTTTCTGTTCTCCTCTTGCTGGTATTCTCAAAGCTTCTATTTCATCAGCAGAAAAAAATATGGGATGTTACATAAGGCTGATTACAAGGAATAGTAGTCTGAAATGCTGAGGCAGCAACATGCTTTCCAGGTTGAAATGCCCACAGTGTTTGGATACAGATTTTAAACATTGAAATTCTGAATGTGTTTTTTTCATGTGTATTGTAGAATCATAGAATGGTTTGGATTGGAAGGGACCTGCAGAAGTTGTCTGACCCACCCCCCAACACCCTTCCTCCCCCCAGCAGTAAGCAGGAACATCCTTCATTCGACGAGGCTGCCTAGAGCCCTGTCAAGCCTCACCTTGAACATCTGCAAGGATGGTGCCACAGCTACCTTCCTGGCAACCTGTTCGTGTTCCAGCACCCTCATTGTAAAGAAATTGTTCTTAACTTTCAATCTAAACCTACTCATCTCTGATTTTGAACCACTGCACCTCATCCTATCACTCCAGGCATTTGTAGGCTCTCCAGCCTTCTTCTCCCTCAGGCATTGAAAGGCCACTACTACATCACCCCACAGCCTTCTCTTCTCCAGGCTGAACAACCCCAGCTCCCTTAGCCTGTCCTCATAGCAGAGGTGTTCCAGCCTTCTGATCATTTTCATGGCCTTCATCTGGACCCACTCCATTGGGTCCACATCCCTCCTGTGTTGAGGGGCACTGTATCTTTCAATGTTTAATCCTGCAAGGGAATGAAATAGCACATGAAGCACTTCACACTTCTTAAATCTACCTCCAACAACACAAAGAAGTTGATCAGAGCCACGTTTCCTTCCCTTGTACTTGCTGTGCACTCATTTTCCACCTTGTATTTTACAATCTACTTGTTTCAGCACCACAAGTGCCAGTGATAAATAGCTGTGTTGAATTTGATTGAAGCTTAACAGCAACTTCTGCTATTAATTCTGAAGAATAAGCCCAAAGTAAAAGCCAAGTTGAATCTGTTCTATTGCTACAGGTAGCAAAGGGTGCAAATATTTGAACTTTGAAAGAATAAGGAAATGATTATGAGATGAAGCCTTGTGTATGTCAAATATCTGACATGTCATGCCACCAGCTGGCAAAACATCTTAGTCTGTCTCTAAGATATACTGCTTCACATCAGTCAAACAGATGCTGAAGGAAGGAACCATTTCATTTGGAGCAGGCAATGTTCAATAGTATCACTATTTTCCAGGCTCAGTGAGGAGCTGATGAGTAGTGTAGTGAAGTCACTAAGAAACCCTCTCAACCAACTGGCAGCAGATCAAACGTGACAATACACTTTGAGGAATTCTTAGTTGTTGGGAGTTTTTGAACTGAAGAAGAAAACTGAACAGTTTTTACTGTTTCTTTCAGAACAGACCAAATCCTTTCCCTTTCAAAAAATGCAAGAGAAAATCATAATAACATTGATAAGGAGGAAATTCTTCACAGAGAGAGTGATTTCCCATTGGAATGGGCTGCCCAGGGAGGTGGTGGAGGCACCGTCCCTGGAGGTCTTCAAGAAAAGACTGGATGAGGCACTCAGTGCCATGGTCTGGTTGATTGGATAGGGCTGGGTGCTAGGTTGGACTGGATGATCTTGGAGGTCTCTTCCAACCTGGTTGATTCTATGATTCTATAAATATGACATTTTTCTCAGTGTATGTCAGATTGAGCTGAAAATCTTAATCCAGACTACTGCTAACACTGTACTACTCAGATAGAATCATAGAATCAGTCAGGGTTGGAAGGGACCACAAGGATCATCTAGTTCCAACTCCCCTGCCAAGGGCAGCAACTACCTTGGAGCAGGCTGGCCAGAGCCTCATCCAGCCTGGCCTTAAACACCTCCAGGGATGGGGCCTCAACCACCTCCCTGGGCAACCTATTTCAGGCTCTCACCACTCTCATGCTGAAGAACTTCCTCCTCACATCCAGTCTGAATTTACTCATCTCCAGCTTCGCTACATTCTCCCTAGTCCTATCACTCCTTGATATCCTAAAAAGTCCCTCCCCAGCTTTTTTGTAGGCCCCCTTCAGAAACTGATAAGCCACAATAAGGTCATAATAAGATTATTCATTGAAGTCAACCAGAGTTTAAAGAATCCATGACAGCTAGCTAAGATTTCCCTTTCTGCAGCTGCTTATTCAAGGAACTAAAAAATGTCTAAAACCAAACAGCCATACCTGCATGACAGAATTAATTATTCTAGCTTTTCTAAGATGAAGTACTGTGCAATAAGTGCCAAGCTATTCCAGATGTGATATTTGATAGGAAAGGGTGCTTAGTATTCTTTTTAATTAGTCCTTGTAATCTCTGAGTATGTTTAGTCAGTTGATTTGTAAGGTAAATGCAGAAATTAGCCCAGACCGTTTTCACTTTGGAAAACACAACTTCAATCCTTTAATTTAGGTCACTTTATCTCTGCTTCCTTCCTGTGTACTCACTTTCAGAAGCCTGGAACATAATGTGACTCAGCTTGACTCTTTTGGCAGTATCTACTCAACGGAGGTTCAACGTTAAGACATTTGCAGGTCAGGGCTGATGCACGCTGGTAGAGCATTGCAAGCATTAGTATGCCTATCTGCTTGCACTCAGCTATTAGTGCTTGGCCTTCATCAGGGAAAGGTTCATTCCCTTTCCTACTTATATATTGTCCCAATAATTAACATAATGGTGCTATTTTTATTTCCTTAATGGCCCTTTTATGACCCAATTCCAAATATCTCTGTAATTATTAACCCTTAGCCTATGTCCCAGTTTAGAGCCTAAAATACTTTATGCAGCTTACTGCTACAACATTTCACCAGTCCAATGTATTATTTCTGTTGTTAACTGGGTTTTTAGCCTAGAAGAAGGTCAAATTGCATCTACCAACCCAAACTGATGACATGCAAACATGCATAAACTGGTGCCAGTGCATTTGTTTTCTTCTGACTTATTTGTGGAGCAAAGGGTTAGTGGATAGTTAACAATTGAGATTCAGGTCACTCTGAGAGCATACTCTTCTGTTGCAAGGATATTAGCAAATACTCAGGATGTCACCTTTCACAGCCTTCTCTTTTTAACTTTTTTTGGCAATGCCTAAAGGAGTGATCAAGACACAAGCATTTCTCTGAGGGGAAAAGCAGTAAAATGACTCAAGTGGTAAGAGGAAAAAGTGACATCACACAACACATCAAAATGTTGGATGTCAGGAGGAAGTTCTTCAGAGAGAGTGATTTGCCATTGGAGCGGGCTGCCCAGGGAGGTCGTGAAGGCACTGTCCCTGGAGGTGTTCAAGCAAAGCCTGGATGAGGCACTTAGTGCCATGGTCTAGTTGATTGGATAGGGCTGGGTGCTAGGTTGGACTGGATGATCTTGGAGATCTCTTCTAACCTGGTTGATTCTATGATTCTATGAAAAGCCATACAGGCACCAGCACCCTACACTGAAAAAAAAAGGAAAGCTTCAATCAAACGGTGAGAGCATGAAGTGACAAAACAGTTTTGCACTGTAATGACTTTATGATTTCCTTTCAACTTCATTTAGGAACAGGACAGAGTGCTCTCTGCCTTTTTTCAAACAGAACATCCTGCATCATTAAGAGCCTGCCCTTTTTTTTATCCCAAGAAATTCCTTTGTTCTGAATGATAATCTAAGCAAGATTGGTATTTTTAGTCTTTTCACAGTATCACAGTATCACAGTATCACAGTATCACCAAGGTTGGAAGAGACCTCACAGATCATCAAGTCCAACCCTTTACCACAGAGCTCAAGGCTAGACCATGGCACCAAGTGCCACGTCCAACCTTGCCTTGAACAGCCCCAGGGACGGCGACTCCACCACCTCCCCGGGCAGCCCATTCCAGTGTCCAATGACTCTCTCAGTGAAGAACTTTCTCCTCACCTCCAGCCTAAATTTCCCCTGGTGCAGCCTGAGGCTGTGTCCTCTTGTTCTGGTGCTGGGCACCTGAGAGAAGAGAGCAACCTCCTCCTGACCACAACCACCCCTCAGGTAGTTGTAGTCAGCAATAAGATCTCCCCTGAGCCTCCTCTTCTCCAGGCTAACCAATCCCAGCTCCCTCAGCCTCTCCTCGTAGGGCTGTGCTCAAGGCCTCTCCCCAGCCTCGTCGCCCTTCTCTGGACACGCTCAAGCATCTCAATGTCCCTTCTAAACTGGGGGGCCCAGAACTGAACACAGTACTCAGGTGAGGTCTAACCAGTGCAGAGTACAGGGGCAGAATGACCTCCCTGCTCCTGCTGACCACACCATTCCTGATGCAGGCCAGGATGCCACTGGCTCTCCTGGCCACCTGGTTCTATGACTTGAAATTTCTAAAGAGGTCATAAAAGGCAAATGAAGTAGAGATTTGTTTTACTCTTTTATTCCCTTTTGGTAGCAGGGGCAACTGCATAGAAAGAGCTCAATAGAAATAAAAATTATCCTATTTTTCTTTAAACATAAAATAATGATGTGGCTGTATGGCTAACACAGGTCTGATGAGATCACAGCTATATGTCCCTCATGGGATGACAGGGCCACCACCACTATTTATGGCCATGACATACTGTAACAGACATAGATTTTCATTAGGGTGAGAAAAACTTCAGAAAGTTAACTGTTAATGGGATTAGTTCTTTACTAGGAAGGTGGTGGAGTACTAGAACAGGTTGCCCAGAGAGGTAGTTGAGGCCCCTTCCCTGAAGACATCCAAGGCCCTGGGTGACTTGGTCTAGTGGGGATGTCCCTGCTGACTGCAAGGGTCTGGACTAGATGATCTCTAGAGGTCCTTTCCAGCCCAGCCCATTCTATGATTCTATAATTAAGTTGGAAAGAAAGAAAGGTTTCCTGAGTTGCTCTGGATGGGTTATGTTAGTGCTGCAGCATCTGAACTAGTCAGTGATAAAACTGAGAGAGGGAAGTACTCTGCTGGATGAGAAAGATCCATCCTCAGAGTGTGGCAAACAATTTCAGATGGTGACCATGATTGAGATTGCAGAAATGGTATGCTAGGAAATGCACTGTGCCTGATTGGATAATTTTAGTGATGATGGAGTTTATCTATCAGCTAAAGATTGAGAAAAAAAAAACAGCCCTCTTTAAATTGAGCACTGACAACTGAAGTAACAAACAGAAGGAAAAAATAATTGAAGGTTGACTGAGTATATCAATAATTATGGTCCTGCTATGCAGTACACAGTTCATTTAAGCTGAATGGCAAAGGACAGGTCCTAAGGAAGAAGAGATTCAGAAGAAGACTTATGAGTTGAGACACAGACAATAGAATATAATGTTGGGAAATTGGGTAGTGGACTTTAAATGTTGCTCAGAGGAGAAGATGGAAACTTCAGGAGACAGAGATTACCTTTTCAGCTATATTCATCATCTATACTCATTCCACAAGACACAGGGCTGCTTGAGTGCATGTATGATCATGAAGTTGTAGACTGCTAATTTATCAGCATGTATGCAGCCATATATAAGTTACAGCTTAATTTCTGTCATTGGCTGTTTGTCTCAATGAGTGTAGAATTGAATCTACTTTTACAGAAAGGTAGATTTTCCTCAATCCATTTTTTTATGATACTTTTATTCACTTTTCATTTCAGGCTGCCTAAAAAAAACCCCAAACAACAGCTTTAAAACTGTTCCTCTTTATTACACTTGTTAACAGAATTAACAGACCAGGAAAAACAAGCAAGCAAGCAAACAACCAGACAAAACCTCCTACCTATTTGCAATGAACTGTGAGATTAAGGCACATCTCTGCCTACCAGAAAGACTCAGTTACAGTGCTGAAGCATTTAGAATCTTCATTTCACTTAAGCTTCAAAAGCTAACACTCAACATGCAAATCATGGTTTTCCCATTGTAACCCAAGACCAAAGCACTGAAATACAAATGTTAACTTATGCATATATGTTAAACACATATAACACATATAAAACATATATAACATAAAACAAACACATATAAAAGCCTAGAACATGGCAAATGTATTGAGCCCTACTGCCAATAAATACAACCTCTTACAGAGCTGAATACCTTCCTATATAGTCCCTAAAATCTTTATATGCAAATTGTCTTCTAAGTCAGTTTATGGGAAGGTAATATTGTCATTTGGTAATTGATTTCCACCTTGAAAATCAATTGTTTGGTTTGTATCATGAAGGAGGTGGTCTTTAACCAGTGCTCACTGCAGTCCTGTCTCTGCATTCTGTCTCTGAGCTGGTTCTTGAAGTTGTCAGCTTCTTTCCCTGTTTTTCTTCTTCTTCCTCCTCCAGAAGTGGTCTGATTGCACCAAGCCTAGCCCTCCTCCTAGGATGCTAACTGGACATTTGGCATCCAAACATTAAAAGCCATAACTGTAGGAAACAGTCTTCGTGCTGCACTTCACCAGGATCCAAATGCCTGACTGTAACTGCAGCCAAGTCAGTGAATGACAAGCAATAAACCTAAGCAGTTGTGAATTAATGCTATCATTTACTGAATATCTGTAGAGGTGAGAAATGGACATAGCAGTGCCATTCTGGAAATCAGAGCCTTGTAATTTTAAAAGCTTCACTAATTTCCCTCCCCAGAGATAGCTTTTGTCATACCCTTAGGGTGTCCTTCCATTCACTACAAACCTCTACCCACAACATCATGAATTACTTCTTCATATTACACCAAAAAAAAAACCACCAAAAAACTGTTTCAAACCCTGCCAGCAGAAAGAAATTCACAGGATCAAAGGATCACAGGATGTTAGGGGTCTGAAGTGACTCAGAGATCACTGAGTCCAACCCCCCTGCCAGAGCAGGACCATAATCTACCTCAGGTGAGAGAGTAACATACCCAGATGGCCCTTCACAGTCTCCAGAGAAGGAGACTGCACAACCTCTTTGGAAAGCCCATTCCAGTGCTCTGTGACCCTTACAGTAAAGAAGTTGCCCCTTGTGTTGAGTTAGAACCTCCTGTGCTGCAGTTTCCATCCGTTGCTCCTTGACCTATCCCAGGGAGCAGTGATCAGAGCCTGTCCTCCTCCTCCTGGCCCTCATCTCTCAGATAGTTATAAACATTTATTAAATCCCCTTTCAGTCTTCTCCAGACTAAACAGCCCCAGGTCCCTCAGTCTCTCTTCATTAGGCAGTGCTCCAGTCCCCTCATCATCCTCACAGGCTTCCACTGGACTCTTTCAAGCAGATCTCTGTCCCTCTTAGACTGATTTGTGTATCTGGTTTTGATGGCATATTTTGAAGAGACTTTTGTCACAGCTCCTTCCAACACATCACTGCTTTTCTCTTCTACTCTACTGGCTGTTATCCCTCCCAAACCCTAGGCAACTGACACTGACTCCAACTCTCCCACATGCTCAGCTGTTCACCATTTCTCTTCCTGGCAATTGTCACCCTGCCAGTCCCCAGGGAGAGCTCTGAAGCTGAGCCCTACCTGCAAGTTGTGCCAGGGGAAGTATAGGCTGGATGTTAGGAGGAAGTTGTTGGCAGAGAGAGTGATTGGCATTGGAATGGGCTGCCCAGGGAGGTGGTGGAGGCACTGTCACTGGAGATGTTCAAGAAAAGCCTGGATGAGGCACTTGGTGCCATGGTCTAGTTGACTGGATAGGGCTGGGGGATAGGTTGGAGTGGATGATCTTGGAGGTCTCTTCCAACCTGGTTGATTCTATGATTCTATGATTTCCACAGCACCTTATTCCTCACCCAGTGTTTTGACTTCCTTTGTCTTGTCCACACTGTAAGTTAAGGCAGGAAAGAGTAACTTCTCACCTCAGTAAAGGTCTGGGAGCATAGAAGCACATTTGGTTGGTTATACACTGTACAGTTTTACTCTTCTAAGTCCTATACTTAATGGAAACTGCAACGAGCATCTTTCTATTAGCCTGGTCAGCTGAATTGTAGATGTTCTGCAGACCGAGGCAAAAAGATTTGTCAGTCTTGCTCACAAGGTCTTTGTGATGGTTTGGGTGTTCCCTGTCCTCCCACAGTTTGGAAATCACCCAGACTAGACTCAGCTGGCTCTGGAAATTGAATAAAGCTTATTATTTACAGCTTAGCAAAATACACAAGCAGATATTTACAGTATATACAGTTACAGACAGAAATAGACAAGGTAAAAGGTAATACAGAAGCACAACAGCCCTCCCAGAAACCTGAGTCCCCAGGAGGGGCTCCCAACTGCCCTTCCACCTTCTCCCACCCCTCTCAACCTTACCCTAGTCCCAAGGAAGATTGGAGGTTCAGCCAGGGGGTTAGGAAGCAAAGTGGATTGATCAGAGAGATGGCAGAGAGGCTAGGGAGAGAAATGCAGCTCAGGCAATGCCCCAAGAAGCGCTTTATCTGTGTTTGGATTCTTGTTCTTTTCCATCTCAGCAAGCCTATGAGTGAAGTAGACATCACCGTTGTTTGTCTTTCACAGCCTGTAATCTAGTTCTTCTCACCAAAACATTCTAGCTAGCTTCAAACCAGCACAGTCTTACAGTGTCAAATGAGACTGGTCTTGATCTCCATATTCCTCAGGGCACCTTGTGTCAGCTGCTTTCACAGGGCTGACCCTGGCATTAAGCACAGTGAAATACTGCTATATACCAGCAGTTTGCTTATCCTCATGCAAGCATCACTCCAGAGGGTTATGTCTGTACAGTCTCCTGAAGAAATAAGGAGTAGCATTAGTAGCCATGCAGCAAACATATGGTGCCTCAGAGCAGCTGGGAAAACACTGTGCTCCAGCTTTCTTGATGGAAAGCACTTCTCCTCTGCCAACTGCATTTTGTAAAACAGTTCAAAGCCTCTCACCAGCTTTCAGGGAGCTGCTTGCCACAGGGAAATGCTTGTGAAAGGAGTGGGCAGGCAAGCACCCAAACAGCAGAAGTCATAGGATATGTAGTTATATCTCTTCATCTTCCAGCTTCTCCACAGAGTGCTAGGAATAACTGCTGAGAGTGAAAATTACTTAAGGTATTTGGATACCAGCAAGCCCCCTGTGACCACAGGATGGGCAGTTAACATCATCAAATAACTCCAGCTTCAAACTGACACATTTTCTAGAAATGCAATTGTTAAGTCAGTCTCTTCCTGACATCTTTTTCTTTTGCCTATGCTCCCTTGAAATCCTACTTCTTCTTGACCCACCTTTCTTCTCTGAGGTCAAATATCTCCTGATTCAGAATCTTGCCCAGTCTGTTCTCACACTATTAACTTCAAGTCTGAGATTCAAGCAAATGAAACCCCTTTGTAGGTCCAAAAGGTCAGTTGATTAACACCTATGAACCCCCTTTTACCTTGTCCTCCAATGGCAGCCAGCCAACTTTCATTTCTCTCCTAGATTCTATCAAACACTGCAGCTGAACCTCAGACAGTAGCGCTGGCTGCCCAATTTCTTGTCCTAGTTATTGTAGTTCTTCAGACACAGACAGCCCAGGTTAGAAGGAATCTCAAAAGACTATCTCATCCAACCCTTTTGTGGGAAAGAGAGCCTAGACAGAAAGGAAGACTTTAAGAAAGGAAGAAGGATGTAAGTTCTTCACTGAGAGAGTCATTGGACACTGGAATGGGCTGCCTGGGGAGGTGGTGGAGTCGCCATCCCTGGGGCTGTTCAAGGCAAGGTTGGACGTGGCACTTGGTGCCATGGTCTGGCCTTGAGCTCTGTGGTAAAGGGTTGGACTTGATGATCTGTGAGGTCTCTTCCAACCCTGATGATACTGTGATACTGTGATAATATCAAGTCTATCAGTATTAGCATTCATACAGAAGATAGGGAAAATCTGAAGCACAGAATCATAGAATCAACCAGGTTGGAAGAGACCTCCAAAATCATCCAGTCCAACCTAGCACCCAGCCCTATCCAGTCAACCAGACCATGGCACTAAGTGCCTCATCCAGGCTTTGCTTGAACACCTCCAGGGTTGGTGACTCCACCACCTCCCTGGGCAGCCCATTCCAATGGCAAACCACTCTCTTTGTGAAGAACTTCCTCCTAACATCCAGCCTATACTTTTTTTGAGTCCACTCAATATATAAATCCCTCTCATGGGCCAGCCACATACCATTTTATTTCCCCAGGTCAGAACAACAGCACCATATGAGAGCTGCTCCCTCAAACCATGAATAACCTGAAGAAATATAGGGTTAACCACAGGGAAGATATTTTCTTTCTGTGTCCTTAGCCAATATTTTCCCTTGCAGGAATAGGAACCATATTATGTATTCTAAATCCTTGCTGCATGCAAAGGAAAACTGTAAATCACAGGTTTCTCTCAAAATAAATTAATATGTCCCATGATAATAAAGCTTTACTCTAAAATGCTGCAGTGAGGCTGGTGTCTTTATCAAGCAAGGTATCACAATTCCTCTGCTCTCTGTTGGAGGAAGAAAAAAGGGAAAAGGTACTGCTGTGTCCTACCAACAGATTCTAGGCTCCAAGAGATCCAGGCAGTAAATTCCTTAGAAAACAAATCTTTCCTTCTCACACTTAAATAATTACTGCTTTCTGCAAGAGACAGCTTGCTGCAAATGTATCCTTTCTTAAGCAGGGGAGCTCATTTCTGCTGGGACTGCATGACATTAGTAGCTCTGAAACCAGACTCTAAATCATGTAGGGTTCCATAGGTCCAGACCTCTATCTTAACCTCTATCCAAAATCCAATCAGTAGTCAGCAAAAGCTACACAACATTATATAAAGCAGACCTTACAAACTGTGGCCTTCTGTATTCTCCACCGGTTCTATTTCTCTGACAGTGCCAAGATGTTGTCTAACTACTTTGTACAAAGACAAATGTGCTACAACTGTATTCACCTCAATCCTTACACTATGAAAACAGCTACTTCCCCTCAGCACCTCACAAACCACTAATTACCTGTTTCAAAACCAAGTCTGGTTCTTACACTAACAAATTGTGGTCAGAAGCTCAAGCAGTATCCTCTCTTGCTAGAACATCTCTGTTCCATCCATGAGGATATTCAACTTGAGACTCAACAGAGCTCTGGGCAACCTGAACTAGTGGAGGATACCCTTGCTTACTGTGGAGGGGTTTGGATCAGATGGCTTTTGGAGGTCCCTTCCAACCCAGGCCATGATTCTCTGATTCTACAATTCTATGAACAAGAGCTAAGAGTGGCAAGAGACTAACTCAGCTCCTATGTTTATTCAATTCAATGTAATCCTCTTCAGCTAAATGTGCATGAAGGGGAAAAAAATAGATCTTAGTTTGCAAACTTAGCTAATATAACAGCAATTGTATAAGAAAAGGAATAACATCACTTTGGACTATAACATCCCTGGGAAATGAGCATGAAAAAGAAAGTCTTTGTCCTTGAAAGGAAATTATAGGACTGAAACTTGAAGGCAGCTTTACAACATGAATGTTAGAGAAACAGTGCACTTCTGTAGACAAATTATGTCAATGATTGCAGAAGTAAGAGTGAGTTTGAAATGATTCCCCTTCAGTGGAGGAATTGTAATTCAGATAAGCTACCATATTGACTCTGTAAGGAAATGGTGCGGCACATAGGGAAAAGGTTTTGTCACAGGTGAACATGCCCAACAGTGACATTTAGTCTTTGAGTGCTGCCAACTACCAGGAGGCTTAGACTGAGAAGTACACAAAAGCCATGCTGGAACTATCATTGTGCTTTATAGAGATATTTAGTGTACCCTCTTGATCTTTTTCTTCACTCCTCCTAGAGCACTCCATTGGCTCATACCTTATTGCAGCGTGCACAGTTGCAGGAAATAGTATTTCTTGTCTGCTTTATCACTGGTAAATATATGAAATGCAAACTCATGAAGATGAACAGAGAACAAAATTGAACAGATGATGCTCTTTTAAAGCTCTCTGTGTGCATACACATCTTCTTCAGCTAAGAATACAAAGTGGCTGGGTCTATGAAATAGACCTGAATTTCTGTTACCAGAAGAAGTGTTTCTTCTGATCACTTAAAATGTCAGAATACTTTGAGGCAAACATCCTTTCCTTCTTCCTTTTCATTTTTATTTTGCTAAGAAAAGGTGAATAGAGTTTCTGCACCTCTTATGCTGACAAAAATACCATGCTTTTATAATCTACTCGTTATTCTGTGAGCCTACAACCAGCCAATGTGCAGTCTCAAAGTGACAGTGTTGCAAGGACTTGCATGTTCTTAAACTCATTGCAAGAACTGCATTGAGAGATGATATCATTGTTTCAAAGAGGACAAAAGTTCTCCAGGTTTTGGAAAAGAAATCATACCCACTTGACCTAACTGAGGAAATGGCAGTCAGGAGATGATAATTTTCAGACACAGTAATTGGCTAGGGCAAGCCAATTCTTCTAAAGCATACCACACAGTATAAGAACCACTTCAGGGCACTTCTCTATTTTAAAAGTCCTTTTAAAAGACATCACCTTTCAGAAACAACTTAAGAGATTTTGGTGCTAAAAACATTCAAAGGAAAGACTGCCACCTACTGAATCTTTCCGTTCCTATTCCTCTAAGTTCTGGGAACATTTCCCATCACTTCAGCACTGGAAAGTCCAAACTTTTCTTTGCTAAACTTATTCTTTGGGCAGGATAGCACCAAAAGAAAACAAAAATAAGAATTAACTTATTTTTCTTCTATTGAAACTTTTAGAGTCCAAAATGAAATATTGGGCATGTGGCCTTGTTGGGTTTTTTTTTAATCAAATTCTCTTTCCAGATTAAAAATATTAGTTCAGGATGTAGACACATTCTGTGCTGGATACACATACTCTTAGCTATACAAAGCTAAAAAAAGCCTTCCAAAGCCAGAGTACTTCTATAGTAACTTCAAATATCATCTTATAAATTAATCCATTTAGCACCTGCCCTCTTTTGGTTTTGTTTGATTTAGTTTTGAAAATCACCCCAAGATCATTTTTCAAATAGCAGCTTGGCTTATTCTTTGCCTTACATACTTAAAGAAATAAAGGCTCTGAGGTGACCTGCTTGTGGCCTTCCAGTAGCAGAAGGGAGACTACAAAAAAGCTGGGAAAGGACTTTTCAGGATATAAGAGAGTGACAGGATTAGGGGGAATGGAACAAAGCTGGAGATGGGTAGGTTTAGGCTGGACATGAGGAGGAAGTTGTTCAGCATGAGAGTGGTGAGAGCCTGGAATGGATTGCCCAAGGAGATGGTTGAGGCCCCATGCCTGAAGGTGTTTAAGGCCAGGCTGGATGAGGCTCTAGACAGCCTGATATAGTGTGAGGTGTCTCTGCCCATGTCATAGAATCATGGAATCATAGAATCAACCAGGTTGGAAGAGACCTCCAAGATCATCCAGGCCAACCTAGCACCCAGCCCTAGCCAGTCATCTAGACAATGGCACTAAGTGCCTCAGCCAGGCTTTTTCTGAACACCTGCAGGAGGCTCAGGGGTGACCTCATTGCTGTCTACAACTACCTGAAGGGAGGCTGTAGCAAGGTGGGGTTGGTCTCTTCTCCCAGGCAATAATCAACAGAGCAAGGGGACACAGTCTCAAGTTGTGGCAGGGGAGGTCCAGGCTGGATATTAGGAAGAAGTTCTTCGCAGAGAGAGTGATTGGCATTGGAATGGGCTGCCCAGGGAGGTGGTGGAGTCACTGCCCCTGAAGGTGTTGAAGAAAAGCCTGGATGAGGCACTTAGTGCCATGGTCTAGTTGGCTGGCTAGGGCTGGGTGCTAGGTTGGCCTGGATGATCTTGGAGATCTCTTCCAACCTGGTTGATTCTCTGATTCTATGACTTGAAACTGAAGCACATTCATGTAGCTTTGTTAACACAGAACTGTATTAACAAGGCCCACTTTCTCCGGGTTCCTGATCAGGTAACAGGTAGTAAGTTGTAGAGAATTATTTAGTGATTCCTGCATCAGAACTATTCTGTGAAATAGTCTGAAGATAGTTTCTGTGATGAGCTACCTTTCTCATCAGTCCCTTTACTCCATAGCTCACTCTACAGAGCAGCTCTTGAAGTCCAGATGAGCTGTGGAACTATGCACAGCTCATCCAGACATAGACACTTCCATCCAAGCACCACCTTGTTTTCTGATTGACATTGACTGTGTTGACTAAGTATCTTCTGACAGCACTGGAAACAGCTTTTCAGCCTATATAAATCTTATTCCTATTGTCTTTGCTTTAGCTGCCTTGTGACAGTTTTCATGGATGTGGAGGCGGAGGTGTCAGGAGGGAAAGGGAAGGACTCTGACTGGCAACCTCTTAGTCACCATGAAGATCACTAGTCAAACCTTTTCAAACCCCCAGCATATTGGTGTATATTCACTGTCATAACAACATATGTTGCTTAATCTGAAAAGTCCTAAGCATCATATATTTCAGGTGTCCCCAGAATTGGTCATTGCAATGCTATGAATCACTTGCAGATAAAATAATATTGTTCCATTAACTGATAGTTCCTGCATATTTTCACATTATGTAGATGTTACAGAGCACTCCAAATTCCTTTCATCTCCCCCCACCCCATGGGTTTGAATGGGGAGGAGAAGGCGGCACAAATACTACTTTCCCTCCCTTGCCCTGCAGGCTTGAAGGGGGAACAGCAGGAGGTGCATTTCTGCATGTGTGCTGACCCAAGTGGAAGCCTGCACTGGAATCAGGCTGGTGGTTGGATGGGGTTTTGTGCCCAGTATAAAATGCAAATGGACACTTTGTCTAGAAAAGCATAAACAGACCAAGGGAGAAGGCGAGGTGGTTCCTCAGCAGGGCAGGTCTAGGCTGGATGTTAGGAGGAAGTTCTTCACAGAGAGAGTGATTGGCATTGGAATGGGCTGCCCAGGGAGGTGGTGGAGTCACCATCCCTGGAGGTGTTGAAGAAAAGACTGGATGAGGCATTTAGTGCCATGGTCTAGTTGAATGGATAGGGCTGTGTGTTAGGTTGGACTGGATGACCTTGGAGGTCTCTTCCGAACTGGTTGATTCAATGTTTCTATGGAATTTGTAGTGGATTAACCCCCAAAACCTGACAAAAAGAGAGAAATATTTATTAGATCTGAAACTACACAACCAAAGTACGTATAAGGAAATACAAACAGTCTGGATGGAGGTCAGAGAAATGGAATTTTACCTTCATGTATTCTTTCTGAGATGTAAACCAAAACACAATGACTATTAAACATATTGCAATGGTCAAAGCAACAAAGCCCCCACTATATTTCTTAATACTTAGCCTAGATCTTCTCAGTCCAAAAGTGATTTGTGTTTGATGCCATCAGACAGTGCTAGTGATGTATCAGTAGAATAATTTCTCTATTAGAAAATACCTTAAAGTTACCCAGGGGATTTAAAATGAATTTTCAAGCCAGACTACTGCAAGGAATGGAATCCTGCCTTGGTCATTCTTTAGGCATTGAAAAACTTGGGCATCTCTAGGGCTGTGAAAGGCTGCTGCAAACCTCACTCTGATCTTTCCTCCATTTAGCTTTTCACTGTCTCAGCAATCTTATACTACACAAGTTGGCTTCCAGAACCTGGAATTACTAAGGGTTAAATGTAACTACATGCTGTTGTTTTCTGCCCCCTTTGCATTGCAAAACACACACATTACATCTGCAACTCAAGGATACATGATAGGAGTGCAGGAGACTGAACATCCTTGCTGCTCAATGTTCTCACAGCTACCTGGACTGCTGAAGCTTCTCTCCTTTCATTGCTTATTTTCCCTTCTTTCTTTCTCTTTCTTTATCTCCTTTGTTTGTTTAATCTCTTCATTTATCTCTGTACACTTTAGTTACTTAAATTACATGCAAAATCACTGCACCAAGCACTAAATGGTTCATGGAAAAGAAATGGAAGCATACTTGCCCTCTGTGTGGTGCTATGCAATCACTGCTCTGCTGCTAGGCACTGCTTCATGTATGTATCTGCAATATTAAGCTCAGGCTCAGGTTGAAAGAAAATAACTGTGTTCTCATCTCACAAGCAGCCAGTCTAAGCTCCCTCTGAAGCATTCCAAGCAACACAGGAGTGTGAGGTAGATAGGCCCTTCACTTTTGTAGAAGAGAGTTAAGTGTACAAATGAAAGAGGTTCTGCTTACCGGTAATGAAGGCAGGACTGCTTTCCATTTCCTAGTTAAACAATCCAAAAAGTATTTTTCATGCTTGTTTTCCAAATTTGTTTCCATTTCTATCAGATACAAGAAAAATTGCCCCCTCTTGCTTACAAGCTATGCGGTGACACAGACAAATTGTCTGCCTCATCTGCAAAAGAAGAGAGCTTCTATACATTCCTCTGTTCTTGCACTCATCTGTGACTGGCTGAGCAGTTTGTTGAGCATAAACTGAAAAAAAAAGACTAGGAAATTTCTATAAATGTATTATTTTCTTTTTCCCTTTAGGGAGTGGGGAATGCTATTGGTGTACCAGCATTTACTACTATTGATTCTGACTGCAGACAGTACTAAGAGGAGGCTCCAGGGAGCCCTAATAATGGCCTTCCAGTACCTGAAGGGAGCCTACATGAAGGATGGAGAGAGACTGTTTGTAAAGACCTGGAGTGACAGGACAAGGGGCACTGACTTCAAACTAGAGGAGGGTAGGTTTAGATTGGACTTTAAGAATAGGTTCTTTATTATGTGGGTGGTGGAACACTGGAAGAAGTTGCCCAGGGAGGTAGTTGTGATCCCATCCCTGGAGATCTTCAAATAGATGCTAGATAGGGCTCTGGGCAGCCTGATCTAGTTGAGGATGTCCCTGCTGACTGCAGGGGAGGATGGATTAGATGACATTTAGAGGTGGCTTCCAGCCCAGATCATTGTATGATTCTAATAATACATTATTATGGTTCTAATGTCTTCACATCTCTAACAGATGTCAAAATCTAACTCTCCTTCTGTCTTCTTTAATGTGATGGAATTTCTTATATTCACACTAAAATAAAATAAAATAATTTAATCCAGGACAGTCATAGGTAAATATTTCAAAAGTGTATGTCTGACACAGTAAAGAGTGTCCTGTTGAATGAAAAAGCAAGACTTTACCTCTTGATTCAAAGAACATCTTTTGAATCCAAGTCTGTTTGCTTTTAGCATTCACCAGGACACAGTCTACTTTTTAGAAGATGCTAATTCTGGGCTTCTTGCCTTAGCTTCAACCTAAAGTAGAGAATACCAGAGATGTACATTTCTGATTTGTTAACTAGACCAAGGGAAGCAGAATGCATTCACAATCTGGTGATATTCCCACGCCAATTGGCAGGTCTGAGAGGTTTTGATTCGTTTTGGCAATAGGCTTCTCAAAGACGTGAATGAATGCACACAACCTTTAGAAGTTCCATTGTACCTGAAACGTGTGACATCCATTACAGGTACATGATTAATTAACAGTCAATTAGTAACAAGCACTTAGAGAAAGAAAACACTGTATGTGTGAGGAACAACAACACATTTCATTTGCAAACATAAAGAAAGCCCAGAAGGAACCTCTCTGGGTTCCAGATTGCTGTTGTGATTTGTGTCCCTACAGCAAGAGATGGAAGACAGTGTTCTGGCATCTCTTTGAGGAAGGAAAAAAAAAAACACAGTAATCAGGAGAGAAGAAGAAGAGGAAGAGAGGTTGCCTGGTAGCTTTTGTTTGTTGTTGCTGTTATTTTTTTCCCCCAAAAGTGCCTCTTTGAAACAAATGCTGGAAGTTTGGTGCACTCATAAATAATATTTGTGTAGCAGAGCCTGTGTTTCTTAAGGTCTTGCTGAGAATTTCTTTAATCATGTAATAGAGCATTCATTTCTGGAATTATAACTGGAAAATCCTTCTGGGAGAAAAAGAAAACAATGGTCCATCAAGATCCTCTAGCTACGTGAAAATGAAAGCGTCTGGTAGAATAATGAGTGTCTTGTTGACTCAGTGCTGTTGATCATCTCTCTTCTCCCAAATACATGCACTCCAATCAATGAAAATTACTGGAGGAACTACCTGAGGATGCAGTGATAATTTGTACACCAAACATGTCTCTTTTATTCAATAAAAGGGAAATGTTACTCTCAGACTTTGATCCAAATGAGTTAAGTCTCAAACACTGCGTGAGGCAGTAGCCTTGGAATTGAGACAAACACGTGCTCTGCAGTTGAGACAAGGAACAAAATACACCAGCTCAGGAGGGTCTGGAATGCATCAGAGGATGGATGGCCCTGCCCTCTTGCAAAGTTTCCATTTCTTCCATTGAGACTGTGCAAAGGATAATAAAATACAGAGCGTCTGCCACCCCTGCCTCAATTGGTGGAGAGGGTTAATGCTGCCCTACCTGTACTTAAGGCAGGATAAATATTCATATTCCTGGGCAAGAAACACTGCTAAGCAGCAGTAAAATGAAATGGGAACCGAGGAAGCATCATGATCCATTAGTATTTTAATGTATGTTACTATAATTTCTCTGATATAGCATAGATATCTTGGACTGTTCTGCCCTCCCCCCCCCCCTCCCCCCCCCTATAAATTTTCCTTGATAACAATGCTGTAAACATATGCCATAGAATAAAAACACTATGGAAATCATTATTAAGACCTCTTCCATTTTCCTTGTTTGAAATAATTCATGAGTATATTTCAATGCTTGAACATCTCCATGACAGGCATTTCTATTATGATGTTCATGATTATGATTGCTACTCTTATAATTACATTGTTGTTAATAACATTAACATTAGTTAATAAGTTAATATTGAGGAAGTTCTTGCCAGAGAGAGTGATTTGCCATTGGAAAGGGCTGCCCAGGGAGGTGGTGGAGTCACCATCCCTGGAGGTGTTCAAAATAAGACTGGATGAGTTGTTTATGCCATGGTCTAGTTGACTGGACAGGGTGCTAGGTTGAACTGGATGATCTTGGAGGTCTCTTCCAACCTGGTTGATTCTATGATTTTTTTAGCATCCATTTGCTATCTATATTACTACCTAATTATTATTCCTACTTTCAAAAAAATGCTGATAACAAAAGAATTGTATAAAAGCATACATAAAAAACACCCTCTGGCTTCAAATACTATTTGCATTGTTAGTTCATAATGCTCTTCCCTATCACGGCAGCCTCCATGCAAACAGTTTGTCCTCAGATACCCTGCACTCTGAGAATTCACAGCTCAGACTTAAATAAAGCAAGCCTAACTTCCAGTCAATTTCAACTGAGCATTTTTGGTGACCCAGTCTGCAGTTAAAAAACAAAGCAAAACAAAAAACACCTATAGCATTGTCTGCCATACTAAGGTTTGCAGCCCAGTTAAAATATTGAAAAGAAGGTCCTTATGTGTCTGCTTTTCATTCTTCTCTTTCAGCATTGATGCAAGCTAAACAGAAGCTCCCTGAATGCAAAACCTGAATATTGCACTCTCTGTGATTTGTACTGCATGCAAATAATAATAGGTTGGACTCAATGACCTCAAAGGTCTTTTCCCAACTGGTTAATTCTGTGATTCTATGAATCAATTCATCACTTATTAAACACAATCAATTACTGAATATAATCAACTACACAGACCACTGTTTCAAGCACTCAAACTGGAGGCACTGTGCCTCTGAGTCACAGTATCACAGTATCACAGTATCATCAGGGTTGGAAGAGACCTCACAGATCATCAAGTCCAACCCTTTACCACAGAGCTCAAGCCTAGACCATGGCACCAAGTGCCACATCCAACCTTAAATCTCTTTTGGAAGTCCTTAGGTGTTTGCCTTGGCCCTATAACCACTTGCCTGCATGAGTAACCTCAGTTACAGGAGAGAACCAGATCAACTTGGCAGCATCACTGAAAATTCATCAAACTGCCTCTGAGTCAACACATGAAAGCCAAGCTGATATTCATATGTTAATAGCAATGATCCTCATTGTTATTCAGAGACATCAAATGGAATTATGAACATATTTACCTAATCCATAAGTAGATGAAACAAACAGACACTGTTATTTGTTTTAATTAGTATACCTCCATCTTCTTTCAAAATCATCTGTCATACTAAGAGTGAGCTTCAAGGAGTTCCTGCAGATGCTCCTGCTGGGTTGGGAGGAGGACTGAGACTGACCTTCCAGCTCAGAGCACAGCACTGCTTGCCCTTAGCCCTTCCTCTTGTCACACTGTCAAGTGGGATGAAGGAGGTACACACAGCACATTTGTTGCTTCTTCAGTACCCATTTTCCCTTCTATTACCTTGTTTCACTGCCTCTCTGGAGAAAACATTTGACTACATAGCAAATGCAATAACAAACCTACGTACACCTGTAAGAAATCCATGTACAGCAAATTGTGTTGCAGTGCAGAGATGCTAAAGCCAGCATGAAAAGCTAATAGGAGCATCCTTAAATATTGCAATGGCAAGATATGCAAGTGAAAAAAAAATTAGATAACAGTAAGTAATTAAAAATAGACCTACAAGTGCCACATGTCTTAAAACTGGAATACTGTGTACAGTTCTGGAGCCCCTAACACAAGAAGGACATTGAACTGTTGGAGCAAATCCAGAGGAGGGCCATCAAACCCATGTTTCACCAGCTTGGAGATAAGATAAAGGTGAGAAGGAGAAGAGGGAGCCCTTCTGGATGGTTTAGCTGATTGGGAGGAGTTTTAAATTTCTTTATTACTTCTAACTTGCATATAATAGTAAAGATCTGTAGATATTGTGTATATATGCTTGTATGTGCTATAAATATAGTTTCATTTTAACTTCCAGCCATCTGAGTTAACCTGGTGATTCCAACTGTGTGTATGTGGGAACTCCTTAACCACCACATTCTTATTTTGGAGCCCACCGTGGGGCTAATTCAAGACGATTTGTTGCTAATTAGGTTTGGAAGCTGGAATGAAGCTGTTATACATTATCTGGGCATTAATTTATCGTGTTTGTTTTAAATGTGTTTTTTTACTGTTGGATAACAGCACAGATCACTGCATTGCTTGTATGTACAACACGGAGAAAAATGGAATCCACTACAGATTGCACTTTAATATTAGCTGTGCAGTTTATAGAATCATAGAATCAAGTCAGGGTTGGAAGGGACCACAAGGATCATCTAGTTCCAACCCATCTAGTTCCAACCCCTCTGCCAGAGCCTCATCCAGCCTGGCCTTAAACACCTCCAGCGATGGGGCCTCAACCACCTCCCTGGGCAACCCATTCCAGGGTTCACCACTCTTATGCTGAACAACTTCCTCCTCACAACCAGTCTGAATGTACTCACCTCCAGCTTCACTCCATTCCCCTTAGTCCTATCTCCACCTGCCTAAAAAGGCCCTCCCCAGCTTTTCTGTAGGCCCCCTTCAGATACTGGAAGGCCACAAGAAGGTCACATTGGAGCTTCCTGTTCTCCAGACTGAACAGCCCCAACTTTTTCAGTCTGTTCTCACAGCAGAGCTGCTCCAGCCCTCTGATCATCCTCATGGTCCTTCTCTTGACACACTTGAGCATCTCCACATCCTTCTTGTAATGGGGGCTCGAGAATTGGATGCAGTACTCCAGGTGGGGTCTCACCAGAGTGGAGTAGAGGGGAAGAATCACCTCCCTTGACCTGCTGGCCACACTTCTCCTGATGCAGCCCAACCAATTCATCCATCTCAGTGTCCAATGAAATTAAAAAATAAAATAAAACCAATCTTTAAAAATGATCATAATTTAATACAGATTGAACAAGTTTTCAGTATGTATAAATGCATAAACCTGTGGCTTGTGGACCCATCAGCCACAAAAAGAAGTAATTTACTCCATCTTCCAGAGATGAATCTTGAAATATGTGATTTTTGTTTTGTTTTGTTTGAGCCTATTATTCAAAACTTATTTTCAATCCTAATTCATTTTTAAGGTGAATTATATTTTCTTCCTCAATGGTGCTTTATCACAGCTATTTCAACGCACTGAAAAAGAAGATAGAGCAGATTACATGAGCAAAATTGTCACCTTTTGAGTTTGGAAAGGAAATTCAAAATAAACTGTAGTTCTGCAGAACAAAAGTTTCCACTGATCTTCACATTTCATCAAAGGTGATATACTTTCATCATCCATTATCTACACAAAGCTTAGCTCTAACCACAAAGAAGCCTGAAGGCTTGACGAAACCACACGACTTGCGCATGTGCTCTGTGATATGAAAACCAGAGCACTGGGGGACCTGTAGAATCACTCTTCCACATGTAAGAACACCAAAAAATCATAGAATCATAGAATCAACCAGGTTGCAAGAGACCTCCAAGGTCATTCAGGCCAACCTAGCACCCAGCCCTGTCCAATCAATTAGACCACGGCACTAATTGCCTCATCCAGGCTTTGCTTGAGCACCTCCAGGGATGATGACCCCACCACCTCCCTGGGCAGCCCATTCCAATGGCAAATCACTCTCTCTGTGAAGAATTTCCTCTTAACATCCAGTCTATATGTACCCCAGCACATCTTGAGACTGTCCCCCCTTATTCATCTCCTCTTCTACTCAGTAGTTACAATTAACCTCAGCTGCAGTTAAAAATAATCAAACAGCTAACTAGGAATTATTATCCAAGACATACTGGCTAAGTTCAGACTGCAACAGCACTATCTTTTGTTTCAGGACTGTGACCTATTCATCATCTCTTACTAGATTAGTCATTTTCAAGCATAATGAATAGTCATTAACCTTCTTCAAGAATATTGATCAAGTGTGGCAGAGCTTTCTCTAAATGGCTATTAAATAGGGAAGCACAAATTCTATATTCTCCACCAAAAAAAAAGTAGTCACAAGAACCATTTTGAATACTTTATATAATGCTCCAATTCATTTTCACTTCTATGCTACACACATTTCAGAGAGTGATTTTCTTTTCATTTAGTTTGAAGTCATTCTCTCTTAAATGTTCTTTTTAAGAATACTTTTGTTTGGTTGGTTTTTTGTTTTGTTTTGTTACCATCAGAATTATTATTATTAGTTATTGAGTAATTTGTTACCATCAGAATTAGTATTCATTAACTTAGCAAAATCATAGAATCATAGAATCAACCAAGATCAGCCAGGCCACCCTAGCACCCAGCCCTGTCCAGCCAACTAGACCATGGCACTAAGTGCCTCAGACAGGCTTTGCTTGAACACCTCCAGGGACAGTGCCTCCACCACCTCCCTGGGCAGCCCATTCCAATGTCAATCACTTTCTCTGTGAAGAACTTCCTCCTAATATCCAGCCTATACTTTCCCCTGTCACAACTTGAGACTGTCCCCTTGTTCTATTGGTGGTTGCCTGGGAGGAGAGACCAACCCCCACCTGGCTACAATGTCCCTTCAGGTAGTTGTAGACAGCAATGAGGTCACATCTGAGACTCCTCTTCTGCAGACTGCACACTCCCAGCTCCCTCAGCCTCTCCTCATAGGGTTTGTGTTCCAGACCTTTCACCAGCTTTGTTGCCCTTCTCTGGACATGTTCCAGTATCTCAACATCTCTCTTGAATTGAGGAGCCCAGAACTGGACACATTACTCAAGGTGTGGCCTGACCAGTGCTGAATACAGGGGCAGAATAACCTCCCCTGTCCTGCTGGCCACACTGTTCCTGATACAAGCCAGGATGCCATTGGCTCTCTTGGCCACCTGGGCACACTGCTGGCAATGACTGTAATGATTTAGTTTCCTAGTTGGAAATGTATCATATGGAGATGCTAAGACCTTAGGAGTACTAAACAACAGACCAAGACAACACAAAAAGGCTGAAGAGCTGATAATGCAGGTAAAGTTACTTATTTCTGACCAATGTAAATACAGTTTAGCTAGTGGAGATTTTTTTGCTTTCAAAACCACATAACCCAAACCAAACAACAAACCAAATCAAAACACCTGAACACCAAAACAAACCAACCAATCAACCAAACAAAAACAAACAAACAAACAAAAAAACACCAAAACCCACCTAAAAAACCCAAATGAACACCACAGGGAGTCAACACTGAAGATTTTAGCTCCTGGACCTACCTTACATGTGTGCAGATTTGATATCCAGCAAGAGTGGCTGGAGAGCAGCCAGGAGGAAAGGGACCTGGGGGTACTGATAGATAGTAGGCTGAAGATGAGCCAGCAGTGTGCCCAGGTGGCCAAGAGAGCCAATGGCATCCTGGCCTGCATCAGGAACAGTGTGGCCAGCAGGACAAGGGAGGTTATTCTTCCCCTGTACTCAGCACTGGTCAGACCACACCTTGAGTGCTGTGTCCAGTTCTGGGCTCCTAGATTCAAGAGAGATGTTGAGGTGCTGGAATGTGTCCAGAGAAGGGCAACAAGGCTGGTGAGGGGCCTGGAGCACAAATCCTATGAGGAGAGGTTGAGGGAGCTGGGCCTGTTTAGCCTGGAGAAGAGGAGGCTCAGGGGTGATCTTATTACTGTCTACAACTACCTGAAGGGACATTGTAGCCAGGTGGGGGGTGGCCTCTTCTCCCAGGCAAGCAGCAATAGAACAGGGGGACACGGTCTCAAGTTGTGCCAGGGTAGGTATAGGCTGGATGTTAGGAAGAAGTTCTTCCCAGAGAGAGTGATTTCCCATTGGAATGGCCTGCCCAGGGAGGTGGTGGAGCCACCATCGCTGGAGGTGTTCAAGACAAGCCTGGCTGAGGCACTTAGTGCCATGGTCTAGTTGATTGGATAGGGCTGGGTGCTAGGTTGGACTGGATGATCTTGGAGGTCTCTTGCAACCTGGTTGATTCTATGATTCTATGATTCTAAGAGGCAGCAGGGCAGTGCTAACCCAGGCCCATTCAGACAGGCTCCTGCCTGTTCCCAGGATGTGGTGGATGGACCCCTTGCCTGCTGGGTTTGGCCGCACAGGAATTCTGCCTGCTCAGTACCAGCACTCACCTGATGGATATTTTTCATTTTCCAGTGGAGTTTAATAGTAGATGCTTAGGAATTTGTTTAGTGTGAGTACAGCATGGCTGGAAAGCAACAAAAAATGGACCAGAGAAAAGAAGCACAACTGAACAGACCACTTAAGGGCAGAGTCGGATGTTCCATGAACGCAGGGTACGAGGTGCCAAGAAACTACTATGTACTCAGGGCTCAATAGCTGTTATTAAGGCAATAATAAAGTAAGCCTTGTTTGTCTACACAGCTGGTGAATTCTCCTCAAGTCGCTCTCTTCCAGTTTCTACTCTAATATCTCTTCCTCCAGCTTCCCCTTCAGTAATGACCGTCAACTAACCTTATTAAGACAAACGGTGGTTTAGAGTTAAGTAGCAAAGGGAATTTATGTCAATAAAGTCTTAGGCATAAAATACCATTAAAATAATGTCCACTCTACATGATGATGTCCAATAAAGCAGTTACTGCAATAAAAGCAATAGGGACAGTTGCCATTTGAAATATATATATATATATATATATGGAGAAAAGTTAACATTTAATACATGCTTTGTATTTTCATTATTATGACATTATTTTCTATCAAGACAGCATTGCCTAATTCTTAATCTCATGTGCATCTGACCTATGGATCAATTTAGGACTCTACATTGAAATTTACTGCATGGGGTACTTAGTACCAGGATCTAGTTGATTGGATAGGACTGGGTGACAGGTTGGACTGGATGACTTTGCAGGTCTCTTCCAACCTGGTTGACTCTATGATTCTATGTATAAAAAGGCAAACTTATTATACAGCTGCAAACTGATCTCTTAAATTTCTTAGGTCTTTGTGGAGTCTTGTATGTGCCAGAGGTGTAGGTGAAGGGAGCTGTGAGTTGCTCTGTCTTCCAAAGCAACCTGTCTCACATGCCTCAGACACTGAACAAACAGGCAGCAACTGAGAAGAGCCAAGGGGTTTGTTTCAGGATTGTGCTACTGCATCAAACCAAAGTTTTGAGGTAGATACAGCCCAGTGCAAGAGGGGCAACAGAGAAATGTTTTGGTAGCATTCACCTTAATTACCATTCAGCCCACAGCAACACTCACTCTGACCCTGCACAAACACAGCAGGGTGGTTTGCTGTTGGCTTTTTTTCCTTAGCTGCTCCTCAGTGTGCTATGTTCTTTGTTTTTATGAATTGTTGAATTTCATTAATTCTCTTTAGAATCTCATGTAGAGAGCATCATACTTCATCTACAGTGCAACAATTTGGTTTGCCTTCTGTATGAGAGTGGTTAGAAATTTACCTCCTTGAACTGTATAAATCCTCTCTCATAGAATCATAGAATCAACCAGGTTGGACGAGACCTCCAAGCTCATCCAGTCCAACCTAGCACCCAGCCAGTCAACTAGACCATGGCACTAAGTGTCTCATCCAGGCTTTGCTTGAACACCTCCAGGCACAGCGACTCCACCACCTCCCTGGGCAGCCCATTCCAATGCCAATCACTCTCTCTGCCAACAACTTCCTCCTAACATCCAGCCTAGTCCTCCCCTGGCACAACTTGAGACTGTGTCCCCTTGTTCTATTGGTGGTTGTCAACCCCCATATGGCTACAATGTCCCTTCAAATAGTTGTAGATAGCAATGAGCTCTGCCCTGAGCCTCCTCTTCTCCAGGCTGCACACCCCCAGCTCCCTCAGCCTCTCCTCATAGGGTTTGTGTTCCAGGCCCCTCACCACCTTTGTTGCCCTTCTCTGGACATGTTCCAGCACCTCAACATCTCTCTTGAATTGAGGAGCCCAGAACTGGACACAGCACTCAAGGTGTGGTCTGACCAGTGCTGAGTACAGGGGCAGAATAACCTCCCTTGTCCTACTGGCCACACTGTTCCTGATGCAGACCAGGATGCCTCTCTCTTCTTTGCCAACTGGAAAAAGAAGTGTTGTGAAAACACTACTTAGGAAAACATCCATTTCCTGTATTCTCCTTTGTAGGTTGATTCCTCTCCTGATACAGAGATGTGGATGTTGTTTACCTTGAAAATATTCCAAATGATGTGTCAGTGCTGTGAGTATGATAACCTTGCATTTAGGAGCTAACTGCTAAATATGAATTTCTGTGGTGGAAAGTAAAGCCAAAGTAAAATAACACTTAACAAACATCTCTGTATTATTTCTCCTGTATTTTTTTTTCTCCAGATGGTGTCTGGGAATATTAATTTAGCAAGTCTGTATTGCTGCCAGCAAGTGACAAAAACACCTTTACCTAAGGGGAGAGGGGAGAGGGAGAAGACATAACCCTGAAAAATTACTGGCCTTCCCCTTCTGGAAATACTATTTCACCCCTGGCTACCTCCTCCACAGTTCAGCAGCAGCCTTAAAGCAATCCTTCCTTCCCCTGCTGCTTCCTTGGGCAATTACTACATCTTCCTCCAGGATGAATACACCTTTGCCTGGCTGATTAAATATACCTGAGATTAGGAAGAAAAGCAATTTTTGCTGTGTGCCCAGCAGTGTGGCAGAAGGGATGGTGAAGGTGCTTCTCATCTGGAGGTGTCTCATTTGGCTCTCCTCCATATGATGCAGTTAAGAACACACCGCTTCTGGATTGCTTTTTCCTATCTGTCCTTTCCCATCTTGCACATTAACAAAGAAAAATTCTACCATTCTAATGCAGCATGGGGCTTGTTCCTCTATTACATCTTTAGTAGTTTCTTCTTTAAAACTTCCTCATTTGCTT
Organism: Pogoniulus pusillus; assembly: GCF_015220805.1. NCBI lineage: Eukaryota > Metazoa > Chordata > Aves > Piciformes > Lybiidae > Pogoniulus > Pogoniulus pusillus. The sequence continues at coordinate 28,651,664 of NC_087275.1, forward strand.
TTGTAAAGCATGTTCCATCAGTATTCTCACTGCTGCATCGTATCTATAACATATATATTAGGACACCGTTAATGCCCTTGATTTCTCCTGCTCTTTCTGTGTCACATTTTAATTCCTGGGGCTTTTTCTTTTTTCTCCTAATTAATTACAGTATCACAGGATGTTAGGGGTTGGAAGGGACCCAAAGTCCAACCCCCATGCCAGAGCAGGACCATGCACTCTCAGAGTGCATTCCTCCCAGAGGAATGTATCCACATGGGCCTTGAAAGTCCTGAAGGGATGTAGGGAATTAGCTTGAAGCTTGTCCCATATAAATGGTGTGGGGTTGGCACTCTGTAGTCCTTTCTAAACTAACTGTGTACTGTATTTCTGCAGTCAGACTGCCCAGTTGCACCAGTGTTGAACAAAATAAAAGCAGGAAGAAAGCTCAAATGCTGGATCTGCTGCTGTCCCCACTGCTTCCCTTGCTAGCACACCCCCTGGTGCGGCTTGCAGTTGGGGAAAGCAAGGTCCTCTGCTGCAATGTGCTAGTTCGAAGCAGGCTAGAATGTTTTGATGAGAAGAACTAGATTACAGGCTGAGAAAGGAAAACAATGGTGATGTCTACTTCACTCATAGGCCTGCTGAGAAGTATAAAAACATAAGTCAAAACACAGAGAACACACTTGGCACCACTCTCGCTTGGGCTGCTGGCTGAGCTGCATCTCTCTAACCTCACCTTCTATTTTGGACTAATCCACTTTGCTTCCTAACCCCCTGGCCAAAACTCCATTCTTCCCTGGGACTGGGGTAAGGTTGAGAGGGGCAGAGGGAAGGTGAAGGGTGGTTGAGAGACCCTCCTGGGGACTCAGGTTTCTGGGAGGGCTGCTGTGTTTCTGTACTACCTTTTACCTTGTATATTTCTGCCTATAACTGTATATACTGTAAATATCTGCTTGTATATTGTGCTAGCTGCAAATATAAGCTTCATTCAATTTCCAGAGCTGGCTGAGTCTAGTCTGGGTGATTTCCAAAGTGTGTGGAGGGGCAGGGAACACCCAAACCATCACAGCATTGATATAAAGCATTGTCAACCAGATAACCACAAAAGAGGTGGGTTAAGCTTGAGAGAATCTTGAAACACTCTCATGGAGAAGAAGAATACTGTATTCAAAGATGAGAACATTGGAGACTCCAGCCAAGAATATGACCCACAACTGATGCCAAGTGGATGACAGTTAGAGAGGTTAGACTGAGGAAGATGTCAACCTTCCCCCCCAAAGACACCAAATGATCAGGTGGCAATGAGCATGCCTAAAGAGGTGGGACAGAATGGAAATGAGCTCCAGAAACTGACTGTAATAACTCCACCTATTCCTAGAACTAACTACAATAACCCTACCCCTGCACTGAATATGTATGAATTTGTAGCATAAAAGTTTTACCTGAACAAGGTGAAGGTGTGCAAGGGCTTGGGGGTAGGACCTCCCCTCGTCACCTAGCACTGCTTAAGCATATCTTTCCTGATGACACTCTGCATGTTGTGAGGTCTCATTTTCATTAAGTCATGCCACCAATACTCTGCAAAGTTAATTTACATTACTCCTACCAAAACATAGCCAATAAATTTGGGGATTTTTATACTTAAAACCACACTGATCATTTCACTTTATGGCTTTTCCAGAATCTTTTCTTTTGGGAATCTAATTCTTTTATTATGCCAGTTGCATTATCCTGCTGTTTGTTGACTTTTTAATAAGGAGGTGTCTGAGTGCTGTCTGTCCTAAAGCTATGCCATGGGAAGTTTCTATAAGCCTGAAGGTAAAAAAAAAAAAAAAAAGTAAAAAATCAACATTTTTTTTTTTAATACACTGCATTTGTGCCTTGCATGAGAATGCCAGATCTGCTGGCATGGTTCTGCAGCTGAGAGGAGGGGGGTTTTAAATAGTATCTGATAACTATAGAAACGCATGAGAGATACAGTGTCCTGTTCTGGTAAGATATGACATATCCTGTGAGGTCTCTGCCTCCTGTACATCACTATTTCTGATGACACAGTCTCAAGTTGTGCCAGGGTAGGTATAGGCTGGATATTAGGAAGAAGTTCTTCCCAGAGAGAGTGATTTCCCATTGGAATGGGCTGCCCAGGGAGGTGGTGGAGGCACCGTCCCTGGGGGTCTTCAAGAAAAGCCTGGATGAGGCACTTAGTGCCATGGTCTAGTTGACTGGGTAGGGCTGGGTGCTAGGTTGGACTGGATAATCTTGGAGGTCTCTTCCAACCTGGTTGATTCTATGATTCTATGATTCAGTGAATGTGCTTGGAATCTGTGAGTAAAAACTGACCTGTTCAGTCTTCCATACCTATATATTAGCAGCTATCGTGACATCCTGCACGATGTGTCTTTGAAATAGCCCTGAAATAGGCAATCCCTCTGGTACTAGGATCAATTCTAAGCAAAGTTTATAGAATCATAGAATCAAGCAGGTTGGAAGAGACCTCCAAGATCATCCAGTCCAACCTAGCACCCAGTCCTGCCCAATCAACCAGACCATGGCACTAAGTGCACCATCCAGGCTTTGCTTGAACACCTCCAGGGATGGCGACTCCAACATCTCCCTGGGCAGCCCATTCCAATGCCAATCACTCTCTCTGCCAACAACTTCCTTATAACATCCAGCCTAGACCTCCCCTAGCACAAATTGAGACTGTGTCCCCTTGTTCTGTTGCTGGTTGCCTGGAAGAAGAGACCAACTCCCACCTGGCTACAACCTCCCTTCAGGTAGTTGTAGACAGCAATGAGGTCACCCCTGAGCCTCCTCTTCTGCAGGCTGCACACCCCCAGTTCTGTCAGCCTCTCCTCACAGGTCTGTGCTCCAGGCCCCTCACCAGCTTTGTCTCCCTTCTCTGGACACATTCCAGTATCTCAAAAACTCTCTTGAATTCAGGAGCCCAGAACTGGACACAGGACTCAAGGTCTGGCCTGACCAGTGCTGAGTCCTCCCTTGCTCTGCTGGCCACACTGTAGCTGATAGAGGCCAGAATGCCATTGACTCTCTTGGCCACCTGGGTATACTGCTGGCTCACAATTAAAGCCATCTCCTACACTGCTAGAATACTACTGTTAACAATGCATACAGGACCAGAGAGTGCAATACTTTTTGGCAACAGGCCTATTGCCTGCATTAAACCCATATCTGGGTGGTAAAGCTCTGTAGATTGGCTTGGGGTTGCCACAGACTCCCAGTAAAGCAGAACACGGCTACGTGCCGGATGTCAGAGAAGCTGCATGGGGCAAGTGCAACCTTTTCAATGACAAATCCAAATGACAGATCGCTGAATAGCTGCACATTTAGCATATGTATTTTAAGACAGTTATGTGGGAGAGCTACTGCATACGGCACTAGAGAGACCTACTCTGGCATAATGCAGAGTCTTCTGGCCACTATTCTCTGAAAGAGGAAAATCAGATCACAAGCACAAAGCTGGCTGCTAAAGGACATTATTTTCGTAGAAGGTCAGAGTGGGCTTAGTGCATGTCTTGGCTTGCCTAGGCATGGTCTCAATCATAGAATCAATCAGGTTGGAAGAGACCTCCAAGATCATCCAATCCAATCTAGCACCCAGCCCTATCCAGTCATCTAGACCATGGCACTAAGTGCCTCATCCAGGCTTTGCATGAACACCTCCAGGGATGGTGACTCCACCACCTCCCTGGGCAGCCCATTCCAATGGTAAATCACTCTCTCTGTGAAGAACTTCCTCCTAACATCCAGCCTATACTTCCCCCAACACAAGTTGAGACTGTGTCCCGTTGTTCTATTGCTGGTTGCCTGGGAGAAGAGATCAACTCCCACCTGGCTACAGCCTCCCTTCAGGTAGTTGTAGACAGCAATGAGGTCCCCCCTGAGCCTCCTCTTCTCCAGGCTGCACACCCCCAGTTCCCTCAGCCTCTCCTCATAGGGTTTGTGCTCCAGGCCTCTCACCAGCTTTGTCATCCTTCTCTGAACACCTTCCAGCACCTCAACATCTCTCTTGAATTGAGGAGCCCAGAACTGCACACAGTACTCAAGGTGTGGCCTGACCAGTGCTGAGGTCCCCTTCCTTCTGCTGGGGGGAGGGGGGAAGCAGAGCACAGGGAGAAGATAAAAGGCACAGACCTTGAGGGTCCAAGGCTTGCCCAGGTTTGTTCTCCCCAAATAAGGGAAAGCAAGCTCCTGACTTCACCTAACATGGCCACATTTGGCAAAGAGACATTCTGTTTGGTGGATCTCTGTGGCTAAAGCAGACATTTGGGCAAGCAATAAATAGGCTTTTGCCACATTATGCTCTGCTTTGCTTGCAACAACTTTGAAGACATGGACAGAACTGTCTTCAAGTGTTTGGGTACTGTATGATACTATTTTGTGAGTAAATATCCAAAGCCTCTTTGTAAGAAATTCTGTAACTAGATTCTATTGTGCCTTCTGCCTTAGCAGCAGAAAGGAGCCCCTAGGGGGCAGGCAGTATAATGGAAACTAAGAACCTCTTTTAAGTTCTAAGTTTAATGTTTGTATTTGCTAGTTATTGCTTAAGTGTTCTAGGTTGCCTATTCCCTGTGTGTATGAATAGCCAAACCATGAGTTTCAAACATTGTAAATAAGTTTTCTGGTGAGATGTAATGTTAATAAACAATTTTTGTAGTTATTATCAATCTTCTCATGGATATCAAAATTAATATCAATTACTGAGGTTGCATAATTCATAACAATTATTTATTGTGATAAATATGAGAGAATCTCTTTCTGTATACCACCAGGGGATAGGCTTGAGTTGGAAGAAAAGCCATGTCAAATAAAGGACACTAAATCTGAGCTCTCCAGCAATTATTTTAGCCTTGAAAACAGAAACCAGAGTAGAAGGATAAACCCAAAAGAAAACACTTTAAAAAGACAGTAGGGACTGCATAACAATAAGGCTGTCCTAAGAATGGGTACATATATTCAGAACTGGACTATATCCTCAGTAGAAAATGATAGGGTTTATAAAACAATTTGCAATTAAAGTTTATGAATCATGGCAAAATAAATCCTGAAACATAAATACAATGATAACGTGTTCCAGGAATCATTCATCTGCTGAACAGTTTTATTGTGTTTGGGTTAGAATTAATGTGGCATTGGGAACATGGATCTATAAATTTCATGTGGTGGTTAGTATATGTTCCACCAGTGTCCTGTCTTACATGGAAATAACCAGGCAGGGGAAAAAAAAAAGAGATTAAATATATCTCATATGTGAATTATGTTAATTCAGACTAGAAATAGAAGACTGTAATTTTTTTTAAAGATATAAAAAAAAATGTTTAAATCCCAGCTTTAAAAAGGGACTCAGAATAGCCTGCTTAGTCAGCTTCACTCTGCAAATACCCATCATTCAGAAGACATTTCTCTACACATTGCTTTTAATAACTCCTGACTAGTCCAGGGATGGCTATTGGTGGACAATTTATAGGTAAATGTATTTTACAGAAGCAGACATCACAATCTACAAGCAATATTCACAAATCAGTTAATTCTTTCTGGCTGATAAAGGTAATAATAATGGCAGACTCAATTTAGATCGCCCTAAGTTTTATTTTGGTATCATAGAATCATAGAATCAACCAGGTTGGAAGAGACCTCCAAGAGATCATTCAGACCAAACTATCCCCCAGCCCTATCCAGTCAACCAGACCATGGCACTAAGTGCCTCAGCCAGGCTTTTCTTGAACACCTCCAGGGACAGCGACTCCACCACCTCCCTGGGCAGCCCATTCCAATGGCAAATCATCATCTCACCTTCTGACTATAAAGGAAACAAAATGACACAAAGTCCAAATTAGAAGTTACATATCCTAAAAATTTAAATAGATTAAAACTTGTTAATAAGAGGTCATAAGTAGAAACTGAAACTAAAAGCCAATGTATTCTATTTAAATACTCTTGAATACTATGTAATATGAAATCCTTTTTACCTCCCCTCAGTGATAGTTTAGTTTTCTGTTTGCTAAACTTAAAATGCTGGGGGAATAGATTTCATAGAATCATAGAATCAACCAAGTTGGAAGAGACCTCCAAGATCAGCCAGTCCAACCTAGCACCCAGCCCTGTCCAATCAACCAGACCATGGCACTAAGTGCCTCAGCCAGGCTTTTCTTCAACACCTCCAGGGATGGTGACTCCACCAACTCCCTGGGCAGCCCATTCCAATGGCAAATCACTCTGTGAAGAACTTCCTCCTAACATCCAGCCTAGAACTCCACCAGCACAAACTAAGACTGTGTCCCCTTGTTCTGTTGCTGGTTGACTGGGAGAAGAGAGTGATCCCCTCCTGACTACAGCCTCCCTTCAGAGGAGACAGCAACAAGGTTGCCCCTGAGTCTCCTCTATTCCAGAACAAACCACCACAGCTCTCTCAGCCTCTCCTCACAAGGCTTCACTCCAGGACCCTCACCAGTTCATTGCTCTTCTCTGGACACCTTCCAGTACCTGAACAACTCTCTTGAATTGAGGAGCCTAGAACTGGACACAGTACTCAAGGTGTGGTCTAGCAATCACTGAGTATAGGAGCAGAATAACCTCCCTTGTCCTACTGGCCACACTGTTCCTGATCCAGGCCAGGATGCCATTGAGTCTCCTGGCCACCTGGGCACACTGCTGGCTCATGTTCAGATGCTATCTACCAGTACCCCCAGTTCCCTTTCTGCCTGGCTGCTCTCCAGCCACTCTGTCGCCAGCCTGCAGCACTGCTTGGGGTTGTTGTGGCCAAAGTGTAGAACACTTCATTGGCCTTGTTAAATCTCATCCCATTGGCCTCTGCCCACCCAGCCAGCTTGTCAAGGTCCCTCTGCAGGGCCATCTGGATGGACATAATACTGGCCAGCTTACAGTCTTTGAGGACCTCTCCAGGTTCTGCAATGGAGTTCTGAAAGGCTCACAGAAATGTGTGCAGAAATGTTTTTCCATAGGTAAAATCACCTTACAGAATCAACAGGATTTTGAGTAAGTTAATTGCTTTAATAACCAAATAAAAACTGGGCTGTGGAATGTTGGGTTTTTTTCTCTCAGCTGCTCTGGCATCGTAGAATCTTGGTGCTCTTCCTACAGACAGACTTCACCCTGTGTAAGAATTGCCTGCTATGAAATTAAGCCTAAGATGGCTTTTTATAGCCTTCCTCAATCATTCAAGCAGACTAAAAAGACAGTGAACTCCAACCTCCATTCCTTCAAATCCCTTCTCTGCTGTGATGCTTATGAAAAACTGAGAAGGCAGTGGCAGCTGACAGCTACTCTCACTAGCATTGCCAATACGGTTTTGTTATTACCTTGTGCTCCCCAGCTACCCCCATACAATTTCTATCCCTTGTAAGCTGTGTGGAACAGATTCTCAATGCACAACAGAGGGAAATGGAAACTAGGTGATTATGAGCAATCTTGTAATAGAAAGAAATAACAATAATTCCTCCACCAACATGGAAATCACTATTCCCATCCAAACCCAAACCACAATGCCTGCCTCTTCCCACAGCAGACACTGCTGCCAAGGCAGGGTGAGGTAAAAGGATTTTTTTCCACAACTTAATGGCAAAAGCTTTCTAAGATGTAGGCAGAGGCACATTTTCTCTGTATGAAGTTGTTGTCTGGAGAGAAAAAGGGACCAAAAAAAAAATCTGTTGTGGACAAAGTCCAGCTTGGCCTTTAAAAGCAATAACACCCTTAATTGAAATCTGCTGAACAAACATTATCTGCTGGAGTGCCCAAGTGCATTTCAGCTTCCTGCAAGTGGGAAATACAGCTCTGTCAAACCCTGTCAATTCCATTTTCAATGGAATCTTTCCCCCAAGCCTTTGTTTCACCATCCCTTTTTTTTGACAGGGCAATTTCAGTCAATGTACAAGACTAAGAAGTTTTGTAGCTTGCTTCAGAAGAGCAGCTGTGTTACAGAGTGACACCCTAAATGGGACCTTACGCTGGAGACCCATTTGCCATCCTTTAGAGAGCAGCTGGTGCACACCTATCCATCATGACAGGGGTGAAACAGGCAGGGGGAAAGGTGTACAGCTCTGCACTGAGCTGTCTTGACAGCATATTAGTGATGGGAACTAGGATTTTGGGGCTTTCAGAGGGCAATAAAGAAATTAAGAATAGGCAACTTAAAAACACAAAAATAGCCTAACAAAACTCGAGCATAAGCCCAAGAGCAAGCTGATTTATTCTCAGAAAAGTAAAAATGATGGATTCATAAATGTTTGTGATATTTAGTCAGATTACCTCTCTCCATCTCACTCTTCCACTTCACATGTGCACAGGCTTTAAAAAGTGATAATTAGAAAGTCCTATCTGCATAGGAAAATGCCCAGAAACAACTGCTGAGCCTGTGATTGTTAGTTCACATTTCAGAGGAAGAATACAGCAGGCACTAATGCTTTACCGAAGGAAACCCATCCATCTTCTCAGACAGGAGTCTGTCTTCTGTGCTCTCCACACACAGCTGTCTCTCACCATATCTAAGCATCTCGAAGCCTCTAATGTATCTATTCCCTCAGTGAGCAGTAAGGTGAAGTGTTATCACCTCATTCTGCTCCTGGTAGCTGAAGTCAGGCAATACTCCTGCATTAGCAAGTAGTGAGGTCCTAAACTTCCTCACGCTGTTTCCAGGCTATCTGCACTGCATAATGTTAGCTCATTGCTGGTGTCTGTTTGGAGTCAACGTGTGAGGGAAGCAGCTGACTCCAAGGATTGCCTCTAATTCCAGGGTTCTGTCTGTATGAAAATGTTCTCTGGCCCCATCCCTGTGCTTATTCCTCCATGTAGTCTAGGACATGTAACATCTGATACCAGTTCTGTGCATGAAGCAAGTATACCAGGGAGGGGTTGCACCTGACAATCAAAATTAAAAATACCCCCCAAGACCTATAGAAAGCAGCAACAGTAATAGTACAAAGTAAGGACTGGGACGATGACAGGTGACTGAGAAGAGACTCATGGCCAAATGAGAAACACTGTGGTCCTGGCCAACCTGATTGAGAAGGGCACTGGGCTGTGGCTGCAAACAGCTCTTCAGCACTTGGTCTCACAGCCTGGGCTGTGCTGTTTTCCTTTTCACCACCTGGCCAGCTGGCTCCAGAGAGTTGCTGTGGAGGGACAGATCCACCCTCCCTTCACCTGGGAGCTGTTGTTAAGCTGAGACTTGATACTGGGTGAAGAGAATCATAGAATCATAGAATCAACCAGGTTGGAAGAGACCTCCAAGATTATCCAGTCCAACCTAGCACCCAGCCCTACCCAGTCAACCAGACCATGGCACTAAGTGCCTCATCCAGGCTTTTCTTGAAGACCTCCAGGGACGGTGCCTCCACCACCTCCCTGGGCAGCCCATTCCAATGGGAAATCACTCTCTCTGGGAAGAACTTCTTCCTAATATCCAGCCTATACCTACCCTGGCACAACTTGAGACTGTGTCTCCTTGTTCTATTGCTGGTTGCCTGGGAGAAGAGGCCACTCCCCACCTGGCTACAATGCCCCTTCAGGTAGTTGTAGACAGTAATAAGATCACCCCTGAGCCTCCTCTTCTCCAGGCTAAACAGGCCCAGCTCCCTCAGCCTCTCCTCATAGGGTTTGTGCTCCAGGCCCCTCACCAGTTCATTGCCCTTCTCTGGACATGTTCCAGCACCTCAACATCTTTCTTGAATTGAGGGGCCCAGAACTGGACACAGTACTCAAGGTGTGGCCTGACCAGTGCTGAGTACAGGGGCAGAATGACCTCCCTTGTCCTACTGGCCACACTGTCCCTGATGCAGGCCAGGATGCCATTGGCTCTCTTGGACAACTGGGCACACTGCTGGCTCATCTTCAGCTTACTATCTATCAGTACCCCCAGGTCCCTTTCCTCCTGGCTGCTCTCCAGCCACTCAGTCCCCAGTCTGTAGTGCTGGGGATGATGTGTGCAACAGAAAAGATTGTGCAATTCACTCAAAGTCATGCCACTGACCAATACCTAGCATCTCCCAGTTTCTTAATTACTAATAGCCTTTCTTTAATATCTATCCTAAAGCTGCCATCCCCACAACTGCTATCTCTCTTGTATTGCAGCACGCAAAACTGAACACAATGTGTAGCCTCACCAAAGCCGAGTCCAAGGGGACAATCACCTCCCTGCTCCTGCTGGCCACAGCATTTTTAATACAAGCCAGGATGCCATTGGCCTTCTTGGCTACCTGGGCACACTGCTGCCTCATATTCAGCTGCCTGTCTATTACAACCCCCAGATCCCTTTCTGCCAGGCAGCTCTTTAACCACACTGCCTCAAGTCTGTAGTGCTGCTTGGGATTGTTTTGACCCAAGGGTAGGACCTGGCATTTGGCCTTGTTGAAATTCATCCCATTAGTGATGACCCATTGATCCAGCCTATCCAAGTCCCTCTGAAGAGCCTCATTCAAATCAACACTGCTACCTACCCTCATGTCATCTGCAAACTTACTGCTGACACTCTCTATGCCCGAATCAAGATTGTCAATAAAGTAGTCCCAACACAGATCCCTGAGGAACACCACCAGTGACCAGCTGCCAATTGGATTTAACTCCATTGAGCACCATTCTCTGGGCTCTCCTGCCCAGCCAGTGTTTTATCCAGGAGACACTGTGCTCAGCCAAGCCATGAGTACGCAGTTTCATCCACCTGGGAAATGAAATCTCAGAAACAACGTGGCACATAAATACAGTCTCATCATATAACATAAGGGATGTATGCAGAAGTGAGCCACTGTCACTGTCACTAACTGCTGACATTCAGAATGCCTCAACTGATGGATTCCACATTAGTGAAGACAATAGATGTATTTGTATATTGCAGCACATAAAATATAGGCTCATTTAAGGAAATGTACTCCTCAATGACTTAGTTGTCCAGTAAAATCTAGTGTTCAGCAGGAAAAAACAGTGTTCATAGCCAGAGAAAGTGAAGTGCCCATTTGCTTATGGAAACAGTTAAAAAAGGTCTTGCTTCACGTGTGTATTACAGGCTGTAGTCACCTTAAAACTAAAGCACCAAACACATCATGCAACAACAACAACAAAAAAAAATGGACTAGATTTCCAGGCATCAACAAAATGCAACCTCCTGCTGTGTAGTGGGTTTACACTACTTGGAGTTTGGAATTTACCCCCCAAAGGTAAATTACCACACTAGTTAGAATTCAGAAGTAAAATGAAATCATTATTTGCAAAAGTAGGCTAAATATAAAAGGTAACAAACATATACAAATATATATATACATATACAATGAGGCAATAGCCCAGCTGACTCCCCTCAGCAAAGCCCAAGGATCCCCCTAGATAAACCTGGACCCCTTCAGAGAAACCCAGACCCTCCCTGGACAAAAGTCCAGAGGACTGTGTAGCTGCTAACAAGTTACCTTTATCCCACTGCTGATCCTTACCATAGACTACACAGTTCTTGAGGCAGAGAAGCAAGCAAGGTCAGAAGGAGAGACAGTGGGAAAAGCAAGCAAGCAAGAGAGAGAGAACACTCTGAACCTCAGATTATATGGGAAAATCATAAACCTATGAAATTAGACAAATTTATCTCTTCTGTTCTGTTCAGCCCCTGCTGGGATGTACTTCTGAACTCTCTCAAAACTTTGTTTACAATTTATAATGGAGACACCAATCTTAAACTGTAACACGCTGAAATCACTGATTCCGTACGTCAAATTACCAACAACTCTGTGTGTTGTAAAATCTTTGCTCACATTCCACAGACTACATTTTATGGAACCCCATATGCTATTTTGATACTAAAGTTAGTGATCATAGAATCAACCAGATTGGAAGAGACCTCCAAGATGATCCAGGCCAACCTAGCACCCAGCCCTCTCCAGTCAACTAGACCATGGCACTAAGTGCCTCAGCCAGGCTATGCTTGAACACCTCCAGGGATGGTGCCTCCACCACCTCCCTGGGCAGCCCATTCCAATGCCAATCACTCTCTCTGTGAAGAAGTTCCTCCTAACATCCAGCCTAGACCTCCCCTGGCACAACTTGAGACTGTGTCCCCTTGTTCTCTTGTTGGCTGCCTGGGAGAAGAGACCAACCCCCTCCTGGCTACAGCCTCCCTTCATATAGTTGTAGGCAGCAACGATGTCCCCCCTGAGCCTCCTCTTCTCCAGGCTAAACAACCCCAGCTCACTCAGCCCCTCCTCATAGGGCTTGTGTTCCAGTCCTCTCACCCCCTTTTTGGGGGGATGGTGCCCCTTTTTGTATTTTCCCTATTTCTGGCCACCTAAAGGAAAATGCACGTTGCTGGACAGTGTGTTTTGCTTAATTGTATTTCTTGATAAGGACTGAGCAGAAATTGGGCACCTTTTAAAAATAACCTTTGAATAGCAAGAGGGATGCTCTGCCCTCTATGATAAGCAGGAAGACAATTTGCACTTTAAAAAGTTATGGACTTAGAGAAATACATATCTAAATTTAATTTCAAATCTAGTTACAAAAACTTATCTCTCTTCTAGCATGCCCCCTTCTGTTATCTTCAGGCCTTTTTTTGGGGTGTGTGTGGTTTAGTTTTTTTTTTAAAGTCTTACTAGACAATCCTTCAACCAAAATCAAGTTTGTGGGTGTAGAAAAGGAGTTGTTTGATCATAGCCTACTATTTATCCTCTATCCTGCAATAACTTTTTTTTTTTTTCAGATAAGGAAAAACAAAGACAAAAATACAAGGCAAAACTATGGGAAATTGTCTTTGATTGTAAATTCAGCCAGCCACACTCATCACAGCAAGGCATAAGGTTAAAAGTTCTATTTGAAAGCATTCTGCAGAGTTAATATCACAGAATCAACACCAATAATAAGAGGAAGGATTACAGAGCTAAAGTTCCTGACAAACAAACAAGAACTGTACTTATTTCCCTGTTTCAGGTGGCACTGATGCACTTTGGACTGCATTATATTTAGACTTCCATTCTTGGGTTCAGGTTTCATTATGAGGTAAACCACAGACTGGAGATATATGTGTATATATATATATACATATATTTATATATCTATATATATACACACACACACATATATATTGTTTTCAAGCAATTATTTACATAGTCTCTGTCAGTGTGGGATTAAACACACCAAAATATGTGTTAAAATCATGACTTCTACTATAATCTAAACCCATCTACACTGCAAGCAGCTTCTGCCAATCTAGGAGATACACTGCCCACAGCTTCCCCTGTTTTACAAAACATCAACTCCCTCTGAGTTATGAATTCAGGACTAACCCAGAAGCCTTTCTTGCACATGTCAAGATAGTGTCATTCAGCTGATTGGTGGCCTCTTGACTTCTTGACTTTGAGCAGCTTTCAAGCAGCTGATGTGGTAGTGCATGAAGGAGCTCTGATGGAAAAACACGTGTAGGTCTAAACGAGACATGCAGGCTAGACCTTGTGCAGAGGCTCCTGGTCAGATATTGATGTGTCCAATCCAGTGCTCTTTAATCTCATAAGAACAAATTAAAGGAATTTCATTCCTATCTAACAGGAACAGGCAGGAAAGCACAAGAAAAGTGAAACTCTTGTGGTTAAACAATCCTTTAACTGTGTAAATACACAGATAAAAGTAATGGTAAAGGTAACATATGAAAGTTGACATTATGACTGTATTTTTCAGTATTAGAATCATAGAATCAGCCAGGTTGGAAGAGACCTTCAAGATCATCCAGTCCAACCTATCACCCAGCCCTAACCAATCAACTAGACCATGGCACTAAGTGCCTCATCCAGGCTTTTCTTGAACACCTCCAGGGACGGTGACTCCACCACCTCCCTGGGCAGCCCATTCCAATGGGAAATCACTCTCTCTGTGAAGAACTTCTTCCTAATATCCAGCCTATACCTACCCTGGCACAACTTGAGACTGTGTCCCCTTGTTCTATTGCTGGTTACCTGGGAGAAGAGGCCACCTCCACACCTGGCTACAATGCCCTTTCAGGTAGTTGTAGACAGTATTAGGATCACCCCTGAGCCTCCTCTTCTCCAGGCTAAACAGGCCCAGCTCCCTCAACCTCTCCTCATAGGATTTGTGCTCCAGGCCCCTCACCAGCTTCGTTGCCCTTCTCTGGACATGTTCCAGCACCTCAACATCCTTCTTGAATTGAGGGGCCCAGAACTGGACACCCTATTATTACCTATGACTTTATAACAAAAGATGTGTATATACAAATACACTTCTGCCTATATTTATACATATGTATGCACTCACAGATATATCAGCATTATTTGAAAGATACCAATAGAAGCACAGATTGAAGCTCAAAGATTCATTTTGATAGGAAGAATTCGAGATGGCAGGCAAGCCTTATTTACACATTTCCTGTGGTTTTATATATTCAAAGACACATCAAAGGTTTTAAACAAGAAAATTATATTCTCACAGCCATAAAGCATACTCTTGTGATTGCATTAGAGCTGCTGCACAATAGAACTTCTTTGCTTGCTGACAGTGGTTTTTGCTATGTTAATTAAATAAGTAATGTGTCTGTGATCTTTATTCATTAAAATTAATGCAATAATATCTATGTTGAAAGTTCATATTGGACTCGATCTGGCAAGCCGAGAGAAACGGCTTCACTGGAGTCAACTCTAAGCTTATTCTTGATGTAACACAGAGCTCTGACAGGAGTTGCTGTGTGAAATCGGTTTACCCTTGCTTCGCTTCACATCATTCCCCATCAGCAAATAACGGCAATCTTCAGAGCAGACAAAAGGAGTCTTGTACGATGCAATGCTATGGAGACCGTGAGTACGCAGGCGACAGGTCGTGCTGGGCGCAGAGCCCGCTGGCAGAAGCAGGATGTAGAGCCCGCTGGCAGGGTGTACAGCCCGCTGGCAGAGGCAGGATGTAGAGCCCGCTGGCACGGTGCAGAGCCCGCTGGCAGGGGCAGGGTGCAGAGCCCGCTGGCAGGCTGTAGAGCCCGCTGGCAGGGTGTACAGCCCGCTGGCAGGGTGTACAGCCCGCTGGCAGAAGCAGGATGTAGAGCCCGCTGGCAGGGGCTGGGTGCAGAGCCCGCTGACAGGGGCAGGATGCAGAGCCCGCTGGCAGGGGCTGGGTGCAGAGCCCGCTGGCAGGTGCAGAGCCCGCTGGCAGGGTGTACAGCCCGCTGGCACGGTGCAGAGCCCGCTGGCAGGGGCAGGGTGCAGAGCCCGCTGGCAGGCTGCAGAGCCCGCTGGCAGGGTGTACAGCCCTCTGGCAGGGTGCAGAGCCCGCTGGCAGGTGCAGAGCCCGCTGGCAGGGTGTACAGCCCGCTGGCACGGTGCAGAGCCCGCTGGCAGGGGCAGGGTGCAGAGCCCGCTGGCAGGCTGCAGAGCCCGCTGGCAGGGTGTACAGCCCTCTGGCAGGGTGCAGAGCCCGCTGGCAGGCTGCAGAGCCCGCTGGCAGGGTGTACAGCCCGCTGGCACGGTGCAGAGCCCGCTGGCAGGGGCAGGCTGCAGAGCCCGCTGGCAGGGTGTACAGCCCGCTGGCAGGCTGCAGAGCCCGCTGGCAGGGTGTACAGCCCGCTGGCACGGTGCAGAGCCCGCTGGCAGGGTGCAGAGCCCGCTGGCAGGGTGCAGAGCCCGCTGGCAGGGTGTACAGCCCGCTGGCAGGGTGCAGAGCCCGCTGGCAGGCTGCAGAGCCCGCTGGCAGGGTGTACAGCCCGCTGGCAGGATGCAGAGCCCGCTGGCAGGGTGCAGAGCCCGCTGGCAGGGTGTACAGCCCGCTGGCAGGGTGTACAGCCCGCTGGCAGGGTGCAGAGCCCGCTGGCAGGGTGTACAGCCCGCTGGCAGGCTGCAGAGCCCGCTGGCAGGATGTACAGCCCGCTGGCAGGGTGCAGAGCCCGCTGGCAGGGTGTACAGCCCGCTGGCAGGGTGCAGAGCCCTCTGGCAGGGTGTACAGCCCGCTGGCAGGGTGCAGAGCCCGCTGGCAGGGTGTACAGCCCGCTGGCAGGCTGGAGAGCCCGCTGGCAGAGTGTACAGCCCGCTGGCAGGCTGCAGAGCCCGCTGGCAGGGTGCAGAGCCCGCTGGCAGGCTGCAGAGCCCGCTGGCAGGGTGTACAGCCCGCTGGCAGGGTGCAGAGCCCGCTGGCAGGCTGCAGAGCCCGCTGGCAGGGTGTACAGCCCGCTGGCAGGGTGCAGAGCCCGCTGGCAGGGTGTACAGCCCGCTGGCAGGGTGTACAGCCCGCTGGCACGGTGCAGAGCCCGCTGGCTGGGGCAGGCTGCAGAGCCCGCTGGCAGGGTGTACAGCCCGCTGGCACGGTGCAGAGCCCGCTGGCAGGGTGCAGAGCCCGCTGGCAGGCTGCAGAGCCCGCTGGCAGGGTGTACAGCCCGCTGGCAGGGTGCAGAGCCCGCTGGCACGGTGCAGAGCCCGCTGGCAGGGTGTACAGCCCGCTGGCAGGGTGCAGAGCCCGCTGGCAGGGTGTACAGCCCGCTGGCAGGGTGTACAGCCCGCTGGCACGGTGCAGAGCCCGCTGGCAGGGGCAGGCTGCAGAGCCCGCTGGCAGGGTGTACAGCCCGCTGGCAGGGTGCAGAGCCCGCTGGCAGGGTGTACAGCCCTCTGGCAGGGTGCAGAGCCCGCTGGCAGGGTGTACAGCCCGCTGGCAGGGTGCAGAGCCCTCTGGCAGGGTGTACAGCCCGCTGGCAGGGTGCAGAGCCCGCTGGCAGGGTGTACAGCCCGCTGGCAGGCTGCAGAGCCCGCTGGCAGGGTGCAGAGCCCGCTGGCAGGCTGCAGAGCCCGCTGGCAGGGTGTACAGCCCGCTGGCAGGGTGCAGAGCCCGCTGGCAGGCTGCAGAGCCCGCTGGCAGGGTGTACAGCCCGCTGGCAGGGTGCAGAGCCCGCTGGCAGGGTGTACAGCCCGCTGGCAGGGTGTACAGCCCGCTGGCACGGTGCAGAGCCCGCTGGCAGGGGCAGGCTGCAGAGCCCGCTGGCAGGGTGTACAGCCCGCTGGCACGGTGCAGAGCCCGCTGGCAGGGGCAGGGTGCAGAGCCCGCTGGCAGGGTGTACAGCCCGCTGGCAGGGTGAAGAGCCCGCTGGCAGGCTGCAGAGCCCGCTGGCAGGGTGTACAGCCCGCTGGCAGGGTGCAGAGCCCGCTGGCAGGGTGTACAGCCCGCTGGCAGGGTGTACAGCCCGCTGGCAGGGTGTACAGCCCGCTGGCACGGTGCAGAGCCCGCTGGCAGGGGCAGGCTGCAGAGCCCGCTGGCAGGGTGTACAGCCCGCTGGCACGGTGCAGAGCCCGCTGGCAGGGTGCAGAGCCCGCTGGCAGGCTGCAGAGCCCGCTGGCAGGGTGTACAGCCCGCTGGCAGGGTGCAGAGCCCGCTGGCACGGTGCAGAGCCCGCTGGCAGGGTGTACAGCCCGCTGGCAGGGTGCAGAGCCCGCTGGCAGGGTGTACAGCCCGCTGGCAGGGTGTACAGCCCGCTGGCACGGTGCAGAGCCCGCTGGCAGGGGCAGGCTGCAGAGCCCGCTGGCAGGGTGTACAGCCCGCTGGCAGGGTGCAGAGCCCGCTGGCAGGGTGTACAGCCCTCTGGCAGGGTGCAGAGCCCGCTGGCAGGGTGTACAGCCCGCTGGCAGGGTGCAGAGCCCTCTGGCAGGGTGTACAGCCCGCTGGCAGGGTGCAGAGCCCGCTGGCAGGGTGTACAGCCCGCTGGCAGGCTGCAGAGCCCGCTGGCAGGGTGCAGAGCCCGCTGGCAGGCTGCAGAGCCCGCTGGCAGGGTGTACAGCCCGCTGGCAGGGTGCAGAGCCCGCTGGCAGGCTGCAGAGCCCGCTGGCAGGGTGTACAGCCCGCTGGCAGGGTGCAGAGCCCGCTGGCAGGGTGTACAGCCCGCTGGCAGGGTGTACAGCCCGCTGGCACGGTGCAGAGCCCGCTGGCAGGGGCAGGCTCCAGAGCCCGCTGGCAGGGTGTACAGCCCGCTGGCACGGTGCAGAGCCCGCTGGCAGGGGCAGGGTGCAGAGCCCGCTGGCAGGGTGTACAGCCCGCTGGCAGGCTGCAGAGCCCGCTGGCAGGCTGCAGAGCCCGCTGGCAGGGTGTACAGCCCGCTGGCAGGATGCAGAGCCCGCTGGCAGGGTGCAGAGCCCGCTGGCAGGGTGTACAGCCCTCTGGCAGGGTGCAGAGCCCGCTGGCAGGGTGTACAGCCCGCTGGCAGGGTGTACAGCCCGCTGGCAGGGTGTACAGCCCGCTGGCAGGGTGCAGAGCCCGCTGGCAGGGTGCAGAGCCCTCTGGCAGGGTGTACAGCCCGCTGGCAGGGTGCAGAGCCCGCTGGCAGGGTGTACAGCCCGCTGGCAGGCTGCAGAGCCCGCTGGCAGGGTGTACAGCCCGCTGGCAGGCTGCAGAGCCCGCTGGCAGGGTGCAGAGCCCGCTGGCAGGCTGCAGAGCCCGCTGGCAGGGTGTACAGCCCGCTGGCAGGGTGTACAGCCCGCTGGCAGGCTGCAGAGCCCGCTGGCAGGGTGTACAGCCCGCTGGCACGGTGCAGAGCCCGCTGGCAGGGGCAGGCTGCAGAGCCCGCTGGCAGGGTGTACAGCCCGCTGGCACGGTGCAGAGCCCGCTGGCAGGGGCAGGGTGCAGAGCCCGCTGGCAGGGTGTACAGCCCGCTGGCAGGCTGCAGAGCCCGCTGGCAGGGTGCAGAGCCCGCTGGCAGGCTGCAGAGCCCGCTGGCAGGGTGTACAGCCCGCTGGCAGGGTGTACAGCCCGCTGGCAGGATGCAGAGCCCGCTGGCAGGGTGTACAGCCCGCTGGCAGGGTGTACAGCCCGCTGGCAGGATGCAGAGCCCGCTGGCAGGGTGCAGAGCCCGCTGGCAGGCTGCAGAGCCCGCTGGCAGGGTGTACAGCCCGCTGGCAGGATGCAGAGCCCGCTGGCAGGGTGCAGAGCCCGCTGGCAGGGTGTACAGCCCGCTGGCAGGGTGTACAGCCCGCTGGCAGGCTGTGCTCCTGGGGCCGGCTGTGACAGGGGAAGCGCTGCCGGCGTCACCGCTGAGCTCTGCGCTCCGGCCACGGCAGAAAGCCGTCAGCTGGAATTAGCCCAAAGGATGGCACCGAGCGTGGCTTGTTATCTCTAGTACCGAGGCTCAAAACAAACAGCAAAGGTTTCGTAAATGAAACACGAGATCCCCCTTGCTCCGGGAATTATCTCCAGGCAAAATGGGGACTGCCCTGCTTTGGCTTTCCCTTCGGAGAAGCTGCTCTTGACAAACGCTGTACCCACTAGCATACGGCAGGTGATGGCTTTGCACTGGCAGGCAGATGTACTGCATGAAATAACAGAAACTTTCTGCTTCAATACAGATTCTCAAATCTAATGCACTAAACACGGAGACCAACCACAGCCTTTCGGAGGTTGGACTTGATGATCAATTTGGGTCTCTTCCAACCCCTGGCATCCTGTGATCCTCAGTCACTGGATTAAGATTTGATGGACAGGAGCAAACATGGGGTTAAAATTCAACACAGAAACCACAAAGATCTATTACTATTAATATTTTTGTTCTGTTAACTAGGTGGGTTACACCTGAATCCTGGCACAAAAAGAACAACGCAAGCCACTTTTAACTTACGCCCATCCACATTCTACACAATTAACCCAAGCTACATGGGAAAAGAAGATGAATAATAAGGTAACCTTAAATTAACAAGACTGATTAGTAATTAGGAAACAAAAAGCTAACTCCACCTCCACCATCAATAATGACTCACAGTAATATTTACATACGTGTATTATTCAGCACCAAAAGACCTTCCCCTGTACTCAGCACTGGTCAGACCACACCTTGAGTACTGTGTCTAGTTCTGGGCCCCTCAATTCAAGAAGGATGTTGAGGTGCTGGAACATGTCCAGAGAAGGGCAACAAAGCTGGTGAGGGGCCTGGAGCACAAATCCTATGAGGACAGGTTGAGGGAGCTGGGCCTGTTTAGCCTGGAGAAGAGGAGGCTCAGGGGGGATCTTATTACTGTCTACAACTACCTGAAGGGACATTGTAGCCAGGTGGGGGGTGGCCTCTTCTCCCAGGCAAGCAGCAATAGAACAAGGGGACACAGTCTCAAGTTGTGCCAGGGTAGGTATAGGCTGGATGTTAGGAAGAAGTTCTTCACAGAGAGAGTGATTGGCATTGGAATGGGCTGCCCAGGGAGGTGGTGGAGGCACCGTCCCTGGAGGTCTTCAAGAAAAGACTGGATGAGGCACTTAGTGCCATGGTCTAGTTGATTGGATAGGGCTGGGTGCTAGGTTGGACTGGATGATCTTGGAGGTCTCTTCCAACCTGGTTGATTCTATGATTCTATGATTCTATGACCATTGCTGAGTCCTGTTCTGATAGAAACTTGCAGTAGCTATGCTGAAATTATCTTCTCTGATTAATTTCCTACAGAAAATGTTTGGGGGTTTTGGTTGGCTGGTTGGTATTTTTGTGTTAAAATGTCATCTTTTCACTCAATCTTCCCAAAATTGAAATACTAAAGAATAAAAAAGTAAATCATTATTATTTTATATATATATGTGTGTGCATATATGTAAATATATATATAAGAAAAAAATCACTCTAACCAACATGGAAATATTTTCTGTCTGGAGAAATGCAAATATCTACCATGCTTCTCATAGGTCAGCAGACAATTGAATTTCCACTGAGCTAAAGACAAGAAATTGACATTAACTCTGCCTTTAACCTTACACCATAGACAGTAAAATAGAAATCTTAAACTAAGAGCTGATAATATAAGAGATAATGCACTTAAAAAGACAAAAAGGCAGGAGTAGCTTTTGTCTGACAGACATTAGAGAGAGGAAGGTGAATCACAGATAGATTTCGTCAAGTTTCCCATAGAAGAAATGCTTCCAACTAGTGAAAGGGACTAATTTCTCAGGCCTTAAAGGTTCAATTCCTTCAAATTAATTGTATTAAATATCAACAGTCACAGGGAAGTAGTATGGTAAAGCAGTAATGGGAATTAAGTGCCACTCATCAAGAATTTTATCTTTATTTCTCTTATTTAAAACTCCTTGTTAAAGGCTTGTTTCTTTATCTCCATCAGGAACATTCTGAAAGGGAAAAATCTTATGGTAACACTATGGCTTCTATCCCAGTTTCCCCTGGAAGCAGGTCTCCCTTCAGTACCTCCAGAAAGGGCTTCAAGCTTTCTGAGTCTTTGTAGGAACTGATCTTCCTTTGCTACCTAACCCAATAATTTCTACTAGCTTTTTTGCTAACCTGCAAAACTAATTTTAGGGTGCTGAATGAAATAGAAGACACACATTACATTACACTAGCTAATATGGAAGGCTTGATCATTAAGTGCCGCTACAAATGGACACAATCCAGAGGAAACACTAATTAAGGAGGGTCCCTTGTAAGTGAACAGCTGTAAATACATACACAATGCCTGTCCACTGAGCCATGTGTCATGGAAGGCTGAAGTAGGACTGATATGTGTCCTGGCTTGTCCAAGCATGACCTCTTGCTCACCCTTCCCCCTCCAATGGAATGGAAAGCAGTGTGTGAAAAGAACACAAGGCTTGAGGCCACCGAGTCTGCTGTTGTGGTAAACAAATTGCATATGCTGGTTTATGCACAGCCTGGGTTTTCCCAAGTATGGGTAAAGCAAGCCCCTGGCTTCACTTCATATGGCTAACTTTGGCAAAGTGCCGCGTTGATCGGTGAATCTCTGTGGCCAAATGGAGCCATCAGACTCAGGCAATTGACAAAATAAGAGTGAAGTTGTAAACAATGTGCTCTGCCTCAGCTCGTTTTGCCTTGCTCTGCTGTTGCCATGCTTCACCCTGCTTCAGACCAGCTTTGCTGTGTAACAAGCTTTGATGTTTCAATCTTGTCCACCTCAGTTTACCAGACAGAGGCATTAAGTGCAGTCGGCAAGAATCATTGCTGAAAGCTTCCAGAAACTGGCCAGCCTAGTGTGAAATGGAAGTGATAAGCTGCTCCTATCTGGAGAGCTCACTTAGAGAGACCTCACTGAAGCCTACATGGTGACAGAGAGCAGGTTATTGATACCAGCCAGACTCTGTCCTTGCTTGCTCATCTGTGAACCTCTGTGCGGAGTCCAGAGCCATGGAAAGGACATCATTGACCAAGAAGGGACCTAGATCAGGTCAGAGACCATGCCAGCCGCAGCACAAGTCCTGGGGAAATTCCAAAAGCCTCCAACAGCAGCCCCTCCAAGTGTTTTTGCTGCTGCCTGGGACTATAATGCAGCCCTGGGAATCCAGAAATACTATTTTGTGAGTAAATATTCTATAAAAGGCTCTTTGTAGTTAAAGTTTTTGCTTTGGTTTTCTTAACTCCTTTGCGCTGCCTTAGCAAAAAGGAGCCTCTCGAGTCCCCCTAGAGGGCAAGTGGCATATTGCACTTCAAGAATCTCAGCTCAACTTAATGTTTGTATTTTGCTAGTTTGGCTGAGCTGTTCAAATGGCTCAACTACTCACAATCATCTGTTTGAACTTTGTAATTAAGTCTTCTGGTGAGATTGAATAAATGACTTTTCATAGTTTATTAATACTGATAATTGTGAATTAATTGAATACTACATTCAGTTTTGGGCTCTCCAGTTTAAGAGGGACAGGGATCTGCTGGAGACGGTCCAGCAGCGGGCTATGAGGATGATGAGGGGCCTGGAGTACTGTCTGATGGGGAGAGGCTGAGGGACCTGGGGCTGGAGAAGAGAAGACTGAGAGGGGATTTAATAAATGTTTATAAATATCTGAGGGCTGCTCAGGAGATGGGGACAGGCTCTGCACACTGCTCCCTGGGATAGGAGAAGGAGCAATGGGTGTAAGTTGCAGCATAAGAGGTTCCACCTCAACACAAGGGGGAATCTCTTTACTGTAAGGGTCACAGAGCACTGCAACAGGCTCCCCAGAGAGGTTGTGAACTCTCCTTCTCTGGAGACTTTCAAAGCCTATCTGGATTCATTCCTCTGTGATTTGTGCTAGATTGTGTGGTCCTGCTCTGGCAGGGGAGATGGACTTGATCTCGTTGAGTCCCTTCCAACCTCTAATATTTTGTGATCCTGTGATAATTAATCCATATTATTGTTATCACATCTCCATGTGATTGTCCTTTAATAAACCATACATTATAATATAAACACTAAAGAGGCATCAGGAAGAAGAATATGCTCATTTAACTAAAGATAAACAAAAACATATCTGTAATTTGATTAACCTGCCAGATTTTTAGAGAGATCTCAACCAGGATGTACACCAATACTGTATATATTTTCAGTTATTCATTTCAGATGGCTATGGTTTTCCCATCATAGTAACTGAAGTGCTGGATACCAGTGATGCCCTAACAACCTTTCAAGACTGTAGATGTTCTTTTCTGTGAAAAAAACTAAATATCAGAGTCGCATATCCTTTAATGATGGAAATTGATGGGACAGACTATGCTGTCAATAAAATAGTGAAACTTTATTGGCCTCTATTAAAGTTTACAGTCAATGTTAACCTATTAAAGATAAGAAGCAGCATGAGGCTCTTCCAGAGAAACTTAACGAAAATGAGGAAATTGATAAAACTGGAAATGGATCTAAAATCTACCAAGTGTAGTACTCTTCCATTTCTTTTCCCATTTCCATTTCTTTCAGTGGCTTTTGGATCAGGACTTCAGTAACAAGGACTTAAACAGACAAATTAGGTTGCCCGGTCAGAACAACTCAAGTTTTCATTAAGCAGTACCACAACTGGTACAAGCTTTCATTAAGCAGTACCACAACTGGGGGACACAAGTGGTGTCCCCAGGAAGCAGTGTTGGCCCTGGTCCTGTTCAATACCTTTATTGATGATCTGGACCAGGAGCCCAGCATCAGTAAGTTTGTAAGTTTGCAGATGACACCAAGTTAGGAGCAGGTGTGGATCTGTTGGAGGGTAGGAGAGTCCTGCAGAGGGACCTTGACATGCTGGATGGGTGGGCAGAGGCCAATGGGATGAGATTGAACAAGGCCAAGTGCAGGGTTCTGCACTTTGGTCACAACAACCCTAAACAGCACTAAAGGCTGGGGGTAGAGTGGCTGGAGAGCAGCCAGGAAGAAAGGGTACTAGTACTGGGGGTACTGGTAGAGAGTAGGCTGAACATAAGCCAGCAGTGTGCCCAGGTGGCCAAGAGTGCCAATGGCATCCTGGCCTGGATCAGGAACAGTGTGGCCAGTAGGACAAGTGAGGTTATTTTGTCCCTATACTCAGCACTGGTCAGGCCAAACCTTGAGTGCTGTTCTGGGCTCCTCAATTGAAGAGAGATGTTGAGATACTGGAACATGTCCAGAGAAGGGTGACAAAGCTGGTGAGAGGCCTGGAACACAGCACTATGAAGAGAGGTTGAGGGAGCACCTCAATATCCTTCCTTTGCCGTTAAGTTATTCTAAAAGGAGCAAAGGTAAGATTGCCTGCAAAAGAAAAAGAATATCTGAGAGGAGACTGCCAGAAAACATTAAAGAGAAGTTGAGGATGCAGGAATGCCAAGGTGCTATACAATAACAGCTGTGCTCTGCTGCCATCCTGAAATTCTGCACACCGAACAGCAACCTGACAGACACAGGAAGAAAACTGTTGCCAGGGATCAGTGCCACACAAAAGCATCCTGGCTAAACACATCCCTCTGCAGACATAGTGGCTCCATCCCAAGGTTTTCATCATGCTGACAGATCTTCTTGGTGTAGGAATTATCCTTGAGGAGCATCATCCACAGAGCTCAGAGTCAAAGATGTTCTGTCAAATGGATGCAGGCACAGATGAACATAAGTGCCAGTCCCTTAAACAATTCAGACATTGGTCTGGGTGCCCAGGCTGGTTAAATTTCCTCCTAACCTCACCAGCAAAAGCCTTCTCCTATGCATTTATATTAATACACATTGCTGTAACTTCATTTTCCTTGAAACAGTCTAATTTTTTGGCTGGGGCTGAGTTTACTGAAATTGCTACTGGCAGTCCAAACACACATGATTAAGTGGAACTTAACAGGTGAAACTGAAATCACAGAGGTTTTACACAGAGGTTTTGCACTAGCTTCCTAAGAGGCAGTCTTGTGAGAGCATTGTGAGATTTTTGCTGGGCATTCCAATGATTTGTCCTTTGTCAGAGAAAAAAAAGAGATTTGTGTAAATTATCTATCTTTTCTACATTAGCCAACAGAAAACACTACTTCCTTCACGTTCCTGCCACTGATTTATTATTTCACAGAGAAGTACTTCAAATTACCTCAACTGAGAGATCACAGACTCATTGTGCAACTGGAAACGTGCATGAAAGCAGAAAGGTGATGATCCTCACACCAGAGAGTTTAATAATTCCTCAAGAAGAAGAGCAGTGGGAGTCAGGAACTGCAAAAACGTTTAGCATTTGGGTCTCATTAGTGAAGAAGGGATGAAAGGCATACAGAAATATATCCCATCTCTGAAGAGACAGGAGCTACATCATCAATGCCTGTAAATTCACAAGCTCTTCAGCCCCTTTTTTAACCCATTCTGCTAGGCTCCATCTTCTTCCTCTCTTACAATGGTCTATTCATTGAGGACAGCTGTGAAGGGCCATAGAACAGAAGATTTTCTGACACCACTAGCCATCCAATCACCAAGTGGTGCTACCCCCTGTCTGCCTGCTGATTGTATAGATTTGTAAAGGTTGTAGATGTCTTCTTAGTGCATGAATCAGGCTTCTGTGTTTCTGTTCAGAAGCTACACTGAGCACTCGCTATATTATGCCAAAAAGTAAAAACAAGATGAAAATAGTATTTACCACACTGGCAAAAATCTAAATGTTTTCATCTTTTCCCATTCTCCTTCACCCCAAATTAGGAAAAAAAAAAAAGAAAGTCTGTGGGTAATTGCTGCAGTTAATGTTATGACCACTGAAGGACCACTGTCAAGCCTGTGTGCTGTTCTAATTAACACTATTTCTAAGTACAGAAAGCAGTAAGGGTGATATCCTTGGTTCACCTGTTCAGGCCTAGTTATTGAGGCATAAATAGTATGCTGGTTAACACCATGAAGTTACCTGAGAGTGCCTATAACACACAGGTATAGTGAGACCCAGAAAACAGAGTACTCAACATTAAAATGAGAGATCCAGGACTATCTGATTTCCTTGCCCTGGTCTAATGCTGCTTTGGCAAACAATACAGCATTTTTCCCCTTTTGCAGTAGATGGAGTTTCATATGTGACTGCCTCAGAGGAACATGCTAAGCTTGAACATTAACATTACAACCCCACAACCTTTCACCTTCAGTTTTCCCTTTCCCACTCCTTCTAAAAGAGCAGATGAATGGAGTAGTAGATGGAGTTTCAGTAGATGGAGTTTCATATGTGACTGCCTCAGAGGAACATGTAAAGCTTGAACATTAACATTACAATCCCACAACCTTTCACCTTCAGTTTTCCCTTTTCCACTCCTTCTAAAAGAGCAGATGGATGGAGTAGTAGATGGAGTTTCAGTAGATGGAGTTTCATGTGTGACTGCCCCAGAGGAACATGCTAAGCTTGAACATTAACATTACAACCCCACAACCTTTCACCTTCAGTTTTCCCTTTTCCACTCCTAAAAGAGCAGATGGATGGAGCAGTAGATGGAGTTTCAGTAGATGGAGTTTCATATATGACTGCCCCAGAAGAACATGTTAAGCTTGAACATTAACATTACAACCCCACAACCTTTCACCTTCAGTTTTCCCTCTCCCACTCCTTCCAAAAGAGCTTTCTTCCAAATATGCACTGATTTTAAGCTATCACAAGTAAAATTAATTCCTGCATTTGATCTGGTTTCATTTTAAGCATATCAGAGCAATATAAAAGTACATGAAGAACAATAGGTTAAATGATTCCTCCTGAGTCACTGTGGTCTACCACTGCATGTTCAATTAAATTTTAAAGTAAAACAAACATACACTTAAAGTGATAGAGCATAATGGCTGCATTGGTGCTACTGTAGATGTGCATGTAAAGACTTGAAGGTTAATGCATGGAATACTGGACTGACAGGCCATGATAGTAACCCAAAACAACTGTTATGGTCTCTACAGCCATTTCTTCTTACTTTATGGACCTCCAACCCAGTGGATGGCAACAAGATAGAGGTTTTTAACAGTAATACTGAGGCAATCTTATCTATATAACTGCACAACTAGTGTCACTATAATTAAACTTCACAACTTGAGCACGATTAGATAAGTTTCTAGTTTTCAATCCTATTAATCGGAGTGTGGATGTTTCAGCTGCCATATATTACCATACAGGGTAAAAAGAAGAAGAATCCCAGACATTAAAGATCATAGCTGTTATGAAACACAGAAGCATAGCTAAACACTTCTGAGTGTAACTATACCGAACAGAAACCTTACTCACTTATCCATTTCTTTGCTTTGTGTCCCAACACATGGGTTCCACACAACAGCCACAGAAAGTGCACTGAATACATCCCAAGAATACCACTGAAAGGTAAAAAAAGCTTCATTAAGATCTGCCCTCAATGCTTCAAACCTTCCTAGCAGCAGCACACCATGCATCCTGTTTTTAATGATAACAAGAGTCAGAAGTTTTCTCTTCCAGAAGTAGGCACTGAGATTATTCTTCATGCACTGCTGTTTTCTTTAAAAGTCAGCCTCCCAGCGCTAGTGAGGAGTGGGTGGCAAAACTCTCGCTGATTTCAGTGGTCTGAGATTTGGAGCCTGGGAATGTTTTATGTAAATATTTCTCTTCACATTTTCTCTTCATTTGTCCGAGTGACTTACAGTTTTACTTCAGCAAGGAAAGTTTCCTCTTGAAGAAGCTATCTTGGGTGTAAACTGAATGGATGCTGCACTGGAGCTGAAACCCTCTATTTTTACCAAGTGGGTATTGCTAACTAGAACAATGAAATTATTCTATAAATAAAACTTGGTTGTTTGCCACTCTCTATTACCCTGAATTTGCAAATCCTTGCATGCTGCCTGCCAGTTTTCGTGTACCATGTGATGTATTCCCACACTGTCAATGCCTACTCTTTTACAGCACCAGTTCTGCAACACTTGCTGCAGACAACAGTGCATTGCTTTAAGATGGATATGTACAGGTACGCAGCCTGTGTGTCACAAGAAGTCCTTTAAGGAATCACATGGAAAGAGCATGCCTGCAATCATGTGTTGTGGAACAGAGCATGCCATGGACATTTCTGAAAATTCTAAGAGCTGTAGCAGCACATAGGAGTTGCCATAGTGTTATTCTGACCCCTGAAGGATGGAAACAGAGTTAACTTCATGTCTTTTTTTTTTTTTCTCTCTACAGTTTATCCGGTATACTCTGTGAATGTCAAACTCTAAACTACATTAGCAGGATTTATTAGTGCTTGCGCAGATGTATCTTCCAGAAACATGAAAATAGTCATGAATTAATGGTGAACCAACTCTATAATATTGACACTTCCAAGGAAAATGACTCTTCAGGCTGGTTCCATGGTAAAATTGCTGTGAGTCTGATAGTGCATTAAACGCAGTATGTGAAGAACATGCCTATCAGGAGTGCAAAATGCACTCTGCCTTCACCTCTTCTTAACAGAAAAGACTTTTAGTGTAATTTTGCTGGAATAAATTCAGAGTGAAGTGGGGAAGGATGTAGGCCAGTGATGATCAAGTCACTCATTTCAGCTGAATTAAGATTTCTTCAGGCTTACATTTTTCAGAAAATGCATTCGTTGGAAGTATGAGGCCTCAGCAGTGCCTCTGCAAGCTTATCTGTCTTCAAGGAGTTGGCTTCTCCCCTCTCCCTTGAGTAGATAGGAACAATGATATATGATTCCAAAATGGATATTAGAGTATATCCTGATACTGCTATCTTTGTGCATCATTTGCTAAAATAATCCATCAGAGTTAAACTGATTGGACACCTGTCACACCTTTGCTCTTCACCTACTCACTTCTGAGAGACTTGAAATGTGATAATGGACCACCTTCTGAGTTCCCTGGAAATGTAACAGGTAGATTAGGCTGTTATACCTCACTCTACTTTTTTTCTGAAGTCAGTCCTGCTGTACTGTAAAACACCGAGGCAGCATGCAGCTAAAGCTGCAAGGTAGGCATTCCACACACTGAGAGCCAACGCTGTGTTAGGTGCCACTCACATTCGGGGAGAAACGGCACCAGCTCTGCCTTGAGCACTGGAAGAAGGGTCAGCAGAACGACGTGTCTGGAGGTAGGCAACAGCGAGCAAGGTGGCGAATCGCTTTTAATTTGGGGTAGTTGTTCCTGCGCTCCGCTGTTGCCATGCACTGGAGTCCCAGGTTGCCGTGTGACCTTGCAGAGGAGCGCGCAGCCGGATCCTCTCAATGGGACCATTGTGAGCTTTGCAGGGGCTGTTCTGGGGCCCTCTCTGCGGGTGTGGCTGAATTAGCAACTAAGCAGTCTCTTCCTTCGTGAACTCCTGTCCCGGGGAAACTCCTCCTGGAGCACACCGATGCAAAGGCTGCCTGCAAGAGGCAATCCCCTCCCTCGGCAGGAACTGAGCAAGGATCTCCCCTCCTCTGCCCAGGTCTCCAACCCCCGCTGCCGGGAGCGCTACAAAGTTAACCCAAGTGATCAATACGCTACATGAGCATATTATTCCACTATCGGCAATTGATGCCACTGATGTAATCAAGTTACATAATCGCCGTCTTCTCACAAATACATCCATCTTCCTACAGATAAATCTGCATATCTGCTTCCATCCATTATGCACTAACCCACCAGCTGTACGTTAAGGGGATAATACTCTCACACACACAATATAACTTTAGCATTGCAGTGCACTGCACTGCACAACGTCATCACTATCGATTCCCTCAATCTTCCTCTATTCCCTCTATCAGAACTGATTTTGCAGAGAAAGATTACCAGTGTGCATTGCTTGGATCCCTTTAAATCTTTAAAGGATGAAGTGGTTCCCTTGCTCACTTCTGCTCCTAGGAAGATGATCTTTTCTCTCCTTTCTCTCCCTGTCTCGCTTCACACCACAACTAACTGAGGAATTAATTCACACACAGTCCCTCAGCCAGATGCATATATGTATGAAATACCAAAGATAGCATCTCTGTTTGCAAATCTTCAACTCCCATACACGTGGTCTGAGATTTCAGTAGGCAAGTTATTGGGTGAAAAAAAATATTTTATGAGAGCAAGTGGATGACAGATGTTCAGGCTAGTGAAATTTATGGCATTTCTCTACTATCAAGATGAGACTTTTTTTTTTCCCCTACTGTACATCAGCTTCTAATTTCCTTACAGGATATATAATGACAGTTGGAATCCCAAATTATCAGCGGCATTTAACCTCCTTAGGACCACAGCACTGTACCACGATCAATAACGATCACCACCTTGAAGTTTAACAACTCGAAAAGCAGGATTTCTCTACCTCCATTGCAGCTGTGAAATGCAGCAGAATGCTGCACAGAGTTGGAAACGTTTGTTTCAGCCAGGGGATGGGATCTGATCTCTTATTAAATAGATTCCATTAAGGAGAGTTTCTTTAGTATCGCATACCCTTTTCAGTCAAAAAATATTAAAACCAGGGGAAAAAAAAGGAAAGAAAAAAGGAAAAAGGGGGGGGGAGGGGGGGAAGAGAGGAAAAGATAGACTCCTTGCTTTTACAGTACTCTCCCAAATCCAGAGGGTGCATGAATAGAGAGGGAGGAGATTTGCAATATCTTTTTTTTTTTTTTTTTAATGTCGCAAAAAGCACTCACCAGAAGACCTACTGCAGTTATTCCACTCAACTGCCAATAACGGCTGGAGCCCCTCGCATCAGGGTAATGCAGCAATCCCGAAAGTACCCATTTCCATCACACGCCACCAAGTTTAGCAATGCCGGGCTTTTGCCTGGATAAAATGACCTTACCCACAGGAGGCTCCCGAAATATCCCTCCGGTGCGATCAGTCAGCGAGGCGAGTGCCGGTCACCACACTGCGCACTCGGCCGGAGAAGCCCCGTGTTTACTCCTGGGGCTGAGCTGGCCGCGAGTGCCGCGGACGCGTCGCCCATCCATCCACCGCTGCCAGCTCCGCCGCGGGCGCAGGTAATTCCATACAGACTTCGGCGGCCCCCCCTCCCACCTCCCTGAGTCGCCCCTTCCTTCCTAGTTCAGAAAGTGCCCGCGTAGCCGGCGGCAGGAACCATCCAGGTGCGGCGAGGAGTGGGGGGGGGATGAGGAGGCGGCCGGCCTTGGGGCCCCCCGCGCCGCCCGCGGGCAGCTCCGCGCCCAGCTCTGCGCCCAGCGCGCCGCCGCCGAAGGCCGGGTCCGGGCTGTCGCGCACTGGTACCCGGGGAGCGGCGGTCCAGCGGGGTTTCCTGATGCTGGGCGGCTGTGGGGAAAGCGCTGCGGGGCGAGGGGGAAGGGTGCTTGCCGGGTCCTAGCACCCTTTCCGCAGAGCCGAAAAAAAATAATAGAAAAAGAAAGAGGAGGTGGAGGGGGAGGCGTTGGGGGGAAAAATCTCCAAAGGGAAAAGAAGAATGGAAAAAAAAGAAAGAATCGGTTGTCCGCTTGCCCCAAACAATACTAATCCTGGTGAAAATGACAAGTGCTCAGCAAAGAAGAGGAAGTCTTGATTGATAACCACAATCCACCCAAAATATCCTAAGGAGCAGAGGAAGACAGGGAGTAGAGGGAGAGAGGCGAGAGAAACTGCAGTGCATAAATGATTCCTGTGTTTCTACGAGACGGGCTCGTTCGGCTGAACGCGTCCTCCGCCGGGCCGCCAGCCGGCAAGAAGGTGCCGCTGCTGCCACCCGATGGACACCTCGGCGCTCGCCCGACCGCGCACCCACACCCGCTTCTCCAGCGCCAGTTTTGGAGGAGGGTTGGTCGAGGTGGTTTTTTTTTCGGAGATGGAGAGGAGGGCCCTTCGGAGAGATCCTGGAGAAACTCCTGGGTGGCGGGCCTGTCTCCCTCCGCCCTGCCGCCGCCCGCCTCGCCTCGGCCCGCAGCGCCGGGGCTGCGCCGCGTCTGCCCGGGGCTGGGGCTGGGGTAGGAAAGATGGGAAGAGGCAGAGGCAGTGGCAGGGTCTGGGACAGCAAGCTGAATGCCAGGAGCGCAACATGCGCAAGGGTCAACCTGCTTCTCTCGTTTTCTTCTTTCCTTCCTTCCTTCCTTCCCCTCTGGTTTCCGAAGCGAAGTGTTGTTTTAGGAGAGATGATACATTATCTATTCTTGGATTTTTATAAGGCAAACTGTGGGCCTCGCTGTTGCCATGGGATCTTCTTTGTGCGAACTCTCTGAACTGTGTGGGAACAGTTTTATTTCCTTCTCTGCAGATTTTTTTCTTTTTCGTTCTTTTTTTTTCTTTAATTTTTTTTTTTACCTTCTCTATGTCTTCTGAAGATACGTATCAAAATGTAACTGCGTTACTGCCAATTCATGTTAACAGCAGCTGCAAGGTGCATCTAATTAGGAATGTTAATTACTTCATGAAATAAATAGTCATTTGCAGATGTTTATAATACTAAACAAATGTTCCATGAAATGTAACTCGAAAATTCTCTCAATCTCCCCCATAAATTTGCTCATACTGCACAGAGGTGCAAGGGAAAAGACACTCCCTCTGCCATAGTAGTAACCCTGTAGGTGCATGCTCACAGGAAGAGGTGCATGGAGTTGCCTTTACATAGGTTGGATCAGAGGGGTTTCATACTCTTAGAACTCATTGCACGGGGTGTGAGGGTGGAGGAGAAGGAAATAGCTGAGAACTGTAAGATAAACACGTACGGTCAAGTATCTCTTTGCATCTGTGTAAATGGTGCTCTCCAAAACAGAGACAAAGAGACTAGGTAACATCCAGTTACCTCTAAATCCATCCTGGCTTCCTTGTAGGGTCATACAGAATGCAGACTGCTACAATTGTTACACTTCCGGCATCTAACAAGAGAAGGGAAGGGGAAGGGGAAGGGGAAGGGGAAGGGGAAGGGGAAGGGGAAGGGGAAGGGGAAGGGGAAGGGGAAGGGGAAGGGGAAGGGGAAGGGGAAGGGGAAGGGGAAGGGGAAGGGGAAGGGGAAGGGGAGAGGAGAGGAGAGGAGAGGAGAGGAGAGGAGAGGAGAGGAGAGGAGAGGAGAGGAGAGGAGAGGAGAGGAGAGGAGAGGAGAGGAGAGGAGAGGAGAGGAGAGGAGAGGAGCACGTGGGAAAGTGTGATTTTATTATGGAACATGTTAAAAGATTATCAATAAGCAGATAATTTGCCATGCAGAGTCAGTGGGTTGCAGGAGAGGTGGGAGCTGTTGCAGAATCTGTGGAGCTCACTCACACTCTACCCCACTTCTCCTTCTGATAACAGAATGGCATTCTTCTTGTTGGATAAGGACTAGAAGTAACTAAATGCCACAACAATCAGTAGTCAAAATTCGAATTTAAAAGACAAAACTTAATGCTACTAGTTGAGCCATGCATTCAGGTGCTACTATGATGAGTGACCCATATGCATGTGAAAGAGACATAGAATCACAGAATCAATCAGGTTGGAAGAGACCTCCAAGATCATCCAGTCCAACCTATCACACAGCCCTGTCCAATCAAGTAGACCATGGATTCATGAGATTCTCTTTGTGGATCAGTACAGGGCATTTAAAGTTAGCTAAATGACACATGTTATCTACTTTAGAGCGTTAGTTCGAGTGCTCCATTTAAAAGACCAAGCATCCTAGCTGATTGAGAGAAGAGAGTGAAACCAGGGGAATCCCAATTTTGATGCTCACTGTTATCCTTTGAGAGAGCTGCTTTCTCACCATTGAGAAACGATGCCAGACTCTCAGTAGAGCCACCTCCATTATGTGACATCAAAAAGTCTCCTTCATGCTTGGACAAAACAATTTCTCAAGGCTGTTTGCACTCTGCAACACAAGGAGGAGAAAGAGGGTACTTGGGATTAACATGTCAGCCAGGCTTTTGACACATTTGCCTTTGGTACCTGCTGTTCTATAGATTTCTCTTCACCTGATAGGCAAGTCATTTAATCTCTCTATCCTTTGTTCATTCTCAGTATACTGTGAGTTAACACGGTTCTTATTCACAAAGGTACAATGAAGACAAAAAGGCTTGTGAGGTGTTCCTATACAGTGGGCATGGGAGCTCTAAGTTCCCAAAGAGGCTGATTAAGAGTCTGGTAGGAGAAGGTGAAAATGAATAAGGGTGGAAGCCAAAAGGTGTGAAGAAAATACAGTGTAATTGTTCAAATGGCAGAAACCAGACTGATGACAGAGAAAAGATGTAGACCATTGACACACACAGAATACAAACTGTCTGTGCTCTTGGGTTAAATTAATCCCTGGGTTGTGGAAACTACTCAGTTTATTTCTCAGTTACTGAATA
The DNA here is from genome assembly GCF_015220805.1 of Pogoniulus pusillus. Taxonomy (NCBI): domain Eukaryota; kingdom Metazoa; phylum Chordata; class Aves; order Piciformes; family Lybiidae; genus Pogoniulus; species Pogoniulus pusillus. Next base: position 28,685,976 of record NC_087275.1, read on the forward strand.
GCTATGAATAGCAATGCAGTTACATGGACACAAGTAAAAGCTATTTTAGCCTTTTTTATTCTCAGCCATGTATTGCATCTCTGTTTGACTTTATCTTCCCATTAATAAGCATGGCATGTATAATATAGAAGTGGGAATCTACTTCATCCTCATCACTTCAGTGTTTACAAGATAATTCACCAAACAGAGAAGGAAAAGCGTTATCTGTTTTCTAAACCTTGTTATAATTTCATGGCACCCAGTGCATGCTGATTGTGTTAATAAGAACAAATATTGTACCGTGGACCTGCATGGTGTGTACGATCTTGGGGCATCACACCCTTGAAGTAAGAAAGACACAGAGAGAGTGATTTCCCATTGGAATGGGCTGCCCAGGGAGGTGAGGAGGTGGTGGAGGCACCGTCCCTGGGGGTCTTCAAGAAAAGACTGGATGAGGCACTTAGTGCCATGGTCTAGTTGATTGGATAGGGCTGGGTGATAGGTTGGACTGGATGATCTTGGAGGTCTCTTCCAACCTGGTTGATTCTATGATCTTCATCTATGCTTCAGTAAGTGACTTTAAGAGGACTATCTCATTTAATGTGTATTAGGGAAGGCAAAACAGTGCAAAGTAAACTTCCTTTTCTGAAAGTAACACATGTTTTAAATGGGGGGGTTAACAAAGACTGCTGCTCTAAAGAGCGCTAACATCATGCAGAATGCTCTTGGCTTGTAAATTCCATCTGCTCCAATGGGTTGTTCCCAAGAGCTAAAACCATTCCTTAGCTCTGTGGTGTCCTTGAAACTTCCTGGCCTTATGCTCACCTTGCTGGCAAGCCTGTCCAGAGGGCTCAAAGACTGGCAGGTCTGGATCTTTTGCTACCTACCTGTGGATTCCTGGTATGAAGCAGTGTTTCCATTTCTATGTTTATTTCCCACATGTAACAAACACAGTGGGAGAAATAGACTAAGTAACACAAAACACCAGCACTTGCTTCACTTGCCTATAATAGGACTATGACATGATGTAAATCTAACAGAAATATCTTTTTAAATGAAAAAAAAAATACATCAAGGTTTCTGAAATGCACTTTTCACCTTCCCACCAAAACCACCAATCAGAAGCTCTACTCATGTAAAAAAAAATCTACATCTGAACCTTCTAAACTGAGTCTCTAATTACTACGTTCAGCAAAGCAGAAAGATCAGCATTTTTTCATACTTTTTTCTAAGTTTTCCTCTTTTCAAGACACAATTGCATTAATCTTACTAGAAACCAGCTTTCCTTTTTGTCCACTTTTGCATGGCTAAGTGGTCTGAAATGCTTCTGACAGGACAAAGTAAAACCAGCAAAAGAACAAGGAGACACAGTCTCAAGTTGTGCCAGGAAAAGTATAGGCTGGATGTTAGGAGGAAGTTGTTGGCAGAGAGAGTGATTGGCATTGGAATGGGCTGCCCAGGGAGGTGGTGCAGTCACCGTCCATGAAGGTGTTCAAGAAAACCCTGGCTGAGGCACTTAGTGCCATGGTCTAGTTGACTGGCTAGGGCTGGGTGCTAGGTTGGACTGGCTGATCTTGGAAGTCTTGTCCAACCTGGTTGATTCTGTGATTCTCTGATTCTATGATTCTATAAAATTTTATGGTTAACATCTCTGATTCTCTTATAATTATTGGGGGGTTGGGTGTGTGTTTAAATGTATGTATAATTACATTTTATGTCATGTGCTTTATGCATTGTACATTACATATTGCATCTTTTGCACGAGTCCAGGCAAGACCTCAGGTATTTAAAGAAGAATAGTCCATACTTCCATGTCACATGAACACTTCAAATGCAGATTCTTTTACTGACTCTGAACAGTACATATCTAGTCAGAGATTTAATCACACAATTCTTATTTTTAACTTTAGCTGCAGTTGCACTTTGCCCTTCTAAACTGTCTCTGCCTTCCCACAAGCGTAAGCGTGCCGCAGCCATCGCTGAGCTGTGTTGTCCCAAAGGCTGCGTATCTGCCGTGCTTTTCTTGTTGGTGCCATTTTTGTCTGACTAATCCAGCAGCTTTATGCAGAGCATGTCAGACATCTCAGGCTGCTTGACACGCAGCTCTGCCAGGGCCTTGCTGTCTCTATGTGCAGCTGAGACAAACCTTCCTCTGTCGAGTAGGCAGCAGTTGTAGGTGGCCCGAACAAAGCACTACGACACCTATAGATGAGAAGTGACATTACATAAAAGCTAAGTACCTTGTTACTACTTGAGTGGGAGGATACTTTCATTCAGAAAGCCATTCCTTCAAAACATGCATTTTTAATGTTTAAAGAAGATGAAAATTTATGTGTGTGTGTGTATATACATATTCATATATATGTATGTATATATATATGGCTTAGATCACAGTATCACAGTATTATTAGGATTGGAAGAGACCTCACAGATCATCAAGTCCAACCCTTTACCACAGAGCTCAAGGCTAGACCATGGCACCAAGTACCACGTCCAACCCTGCCTTGAACAGCTCCAGGGACGGCGACTCCACCACCTCCCCGGGCAGCCCATTCCAGTATCCAATGACTCTCTCAGTGAAGAACTTTCTCCTCACCTCAAGCCTAAATTTCCCCTGGCACAGCTTGAGGCTGTGTCCTCTTGTTCTGGTGCTGGCCACCTGAGAGAAGAGAGCAACCTCCTCCTGGCCACAACCACCCCTCAGGTAGTTGTAGACAGCAATAAGGTCACCCCTGAGCCTCCTCTTCTCCAGGCTAACCAATCCCAGCTCCCTCAGGATGTCCTGCAACTTACAGATTTTACCTCATTTAGTAAAGGATAATGTCGAGGTAATTAAATGCTCATCTCTTGCATGTTTTTAGTGATGCAAATAAATGCTAACTTGCTGTTCCTCCAGTCTCTCATGATACCTGAAATAAGATAATATCCCTCCATAAGCTACTTGGAACATATACCACACCTATTTAAATGGTGCTCTATCACAAGATGAGAAAACTAAAAAGATGAGGTGCATGTATGCATTTTAAAGAAGATTTGTATCTTTCACTTCAGAATTGCCAATCTTCCCTCCCCTCCCCTCCCCTCCCCTCCCCTCCCCTCCCCTCCCCTCCCCTCCCCTCCCCTCCCCTCCCCTCCCCTCCCCTCCCCTCCCCTCCCCTCCCCTCCCCTCCCCTCTCCTCTCCTCTCCTCTCCTCTCCTCTCCTCTCCTCTCCTCTCCCCCTCTCCCCTCCCCCTCTCCCCTCCACTCCCTCCTCTCTCCAAAGACCTTACAGAAGGCAGTAATAAGAGATTCTTTTCCTCTGAGGATCTGTGTACCTTTAGAAAATTCAGCAGTATAAATGTCATCCAATTCCTACAAAGTCAATAGAAAGGCTCCTACTGCAGTTCCAGCAGGTCTTACACTACTGTTAGTCAATGGAATATCACAAATTGGAGATTTTAAATGTAAGCATTATTTGGGGAAACAAAACAAATCAAAACAAAACCTTGCATCAAAATGATTGACTTTAAATTAGGAAAATAATCCATCTCCTTGACCAGTGATGCTCACCCAGCAGTGGCCAAAGCTGATCAAGAGTGGGTGAGAATGGCAGGGCTGATGAAAAGCAAAAATGATACTCACATAGAATACCTCCCAACTGCTGACAACTCTCAGTTCTGGGATTTTCACTTTCTTTCATGAGAAAATGCCAATCATGGATATGAAAACTGTTAGAAATTGAGACAAATGTGATCTGAATTGCAAAGAAAAGAGGGAAAAGAAAACAAGAAGGAAAAAGCAAGAAAGGCAAGCAAGATGTTGAATCATCCAGATGATTTGTGAAAAACTGATTTTAATTCTATTGTCATTTTTATTCTTTCATTCAAAAAACTGTCAGAAGGTGGAAAAGATGCTGAGGGATGAGATTCTGTGAGCTACAGCTCCCTTCCCACTGTGTCACTCTCCTGTCCTAGGACACTGTCCAACACCTCCAATGCCTGCTCCAGCTTGCTGAACGCCTCTGTCTCGGAAAGGTTTTCTCAGGAGAAAAGGCATTTTTATCATGGCCTTGGGCAGGGTGGATGTGGTGGCAAGCAACAGTGAGCCAAGGCAGGTGAAGCAGGACAGTTGAGCATGACAAGGACCTTCTTCAGGAGCTCAGTCCCACCAAGCCTAGAGGCAGCAAACAGAGCCTGGACAGGGAAGGTGACCAGGTCCCATCAGGCAACAGCATGGACCACAGTCAGACCCAAGGTGAGTCTGAAACCCATGAAGATGTACAGAGACAGACCTGATGCCTTCAGGGTCTGGTGGCATATATGGTGGCATGCTTGAGTATGTGCAGTGGCTATTATACAATTTAATAAACATTCATCATGCAGCTCTGGACCTCCATCAAAACCTGCCTGTTGTCAGTCTGAGATGCAATATTGGTACTGTTCACATTAATGAGGTTCAAGTGGTTAGCATGCACTTCATGTGTGAGTAGTAAAAATCTTTTGTGACTGCAACATTTTCTGCTGAAACACTCACTCCACAGCTTTGGTGCTACTAGACCAACCAAACCACAAGGTTAAGTCAGTGCAGCTGTGGGGACTCACAAAAGCAGAGGAGAAAGTGTTCACTCAAGTGCAGCTCCATATGAGCAAATTCCCAATGAAGTACTGTTGCCTCCATCCTGAAGTACATTAAGTGCTAAGCTTTCATATATCAAAGAACGTGACTGACAGAAACAAAATCAAATCCAGAAACTGCCTGTGAGATGTAAACCACTATGACAGGAACAGACTAAAATATAACTGGTTTAGTGTTCCTGAGTAAAAATATCCTTTAGGAAAGTTAGGAAGCAGAATTACAGAACACTAAAATCAAAGCTTTGTGAATTAGGTACCTCACAGTGCTCATTAATCAATTACAATGAAGCTATACACATCAAAATCAATTAAGCTAAGAAATGTTTATTACTTAGTACTGCTGATTTTCTCTCTCCCTCCTACACATGTACACATATACTCATACAGGCACTTGAGGTTTTGCTTACCAATCCTCATTGTGCAGCTATTTATCCCATTCTTAAATACAGGTTCCTAGGAGTTGTCTGCAGTCAATGTGTTTTGTGGCTTCATTTTGTTATTTCTACATACAAGTATAGCTTGTGCCTGTGGGAATAAGTTAACAGAGGACAAGACAGGGAAAATGCACACGATGGAAAAATGGGAGGGGAAAACCAAGGTCTTTATTAGAGATGTGTGACAGATCTTGATGAAAGTACCTGGATGTGAAGCTATGTTATGGACCACGTATCTAAGATGGTGACAATGACTTTAAAGGAGATTAGAAAGGTTATGAGGGCAAGCAAAAAAGAACCTGGTGATACAAAACCCTCAATTACTGTATGTGGGCAAAGGAAGTGTTATGGTGTAACATGATGTGATGATGAAAGCTTAGAAGATAATAAGCAGCTGTTGTTTGGAACAACTAAGCAGAAAACTCAGAAGAGAAGCAGCTCTTTAGTTTTGAATGATGCAACAGAACTCAGTGCAAGAGCAAATGATTTAAATGATACCCTTCAACAATCACTGTGAAGCATCAAGATTTCTGGAGCAAATATCCCCAGATCCCTCCAAAAAGATGTCTAAACAACTTTACCTTCTCTTAGTGAAGTATTGCTTTACTGTAAAGAGGGACAATACCTAAAACCATGTGTGATGGTTTGGGTGTTCACCGCTGCCCTACACTATGGAAATCATCCAGACTAGACTTAGCCAGCTCTGGGAATTGAATGAAGCTTATTAGCAGAATATACAAGCAGATATTTACAGTATATACAGTTATAGACAGAAATATACAAGGTAAAATGTAATACAGAAACACAACAGCCCTCCCAGAAACCTGAGTCCCCAGCAGGGGCTCCCAACCACCCCTTCACCTTCCCCCTACCCCTCTCAACCTTACCCCAGTCCCAAGGAAGAGTGGAGGTTTGGCCAGGGGGTTAGGAAGCAAAGTGGAGTAGTCAGAAAAATGGAGGGTGAGATTAGAGAGAGAGATGCAGCTCGGAGCTCCCCAGCAGAAGTAGTACTTTATTTATGTTTTAATTCTTATTCTTATGCATCTCAGCAAGCCAATGAGTGAGGTAGACATCAGCCTTGTTTTCCTTCCACAGCCTATAATCTAGTTCTCACCAAAACATTCTAGCTAGGCTCAAACTAGCACACCACGGAAGCTAGTTAAAACAAAGTCAACAGAAAGCACCCAAAGGGTAAAAAAATTATTTTATTCAAAGGGTGTTGTTCAAAGACATCATGTTACATGCTCTAGATCCTTAAAAAAAGGCCTGGTTTGGTTCAGCAAGAGTAGTCTTCTAGAAATGAGAAAAGTCTCTCTGAAATATGAAAATTACAGCCCAATAATTGAAAACTGTGTGTGTTAAACATACAGCTATAGCAGCTAAGCTCTGACAAAAACGTTGAGAATCAACCCACTAAAGGCATACAGCATAGAGAAAAAATATTTTGGAACTAATTAGAAGATGAAGCTTGTCATCATTGGTAACAGCAGATGATTCACTAGGAGGAGAACTTTTAGAAAGAAGTGAACAAAGGAGAAACAAGATGCAAAACAGTAAATATATTGATGGTATTTTCAGTTTTGTAGGATGTATAAGGTGAGTAGCACTAAGAGTACTGGAACAATTATTGTTACCACCATTGGAACTATTTCTGGTGCCTCAAAATTCTACTAGTACTCACAAAAGACACTACTGACATCACTATCAAAGTTTCTCAAAACTCACAGACTCATAGAATCAACCAGGTTGGAAGAGACCTCCAAGTTCATTCAGGTCAACCTAGCACCCAGCCCTGTCCAATCAACCAGACCATGGCACTAAGTGCCTTAGCCAGTCTTTTCTTCAATACCTCCAGGGACAGTGACTCCACCACCTCTCTGGGCAGCCCATTCCAATGCCAATCACTCTCTCTGCCAGGAACTTCCTCACAACATCTAGCCTAGACCTCCCCTGGCACAACTTGAGACTGTGTCCCCTTGTTCTATTGCTGGTTGACTGGGAGAAGAGCCCAACCCCCACCTGGCTACAGCCTCCCTTCAGGTAGTTGTAGACAGCAATGAGGTCACCCCTGAGCCTCCTCTTCTGCAGGCTGCACACCCCCAGCTCCCTCAGCCTCTCCTCATAGGGTTTGTGTTCCAGGCCCTTCACCAGCTTCATTGCCCTTCTCTGGACACTTTCCAGCACCTCAACATCTCTCTTGAATTGAGTGGACCACTTTTATGGTGTTGTTGCTTATCCATGCCCTGTTTTGCCTAAGCATGTTTTTCTACTCTCCCCCCCTTCTGCTGTGAGGAAAAGCAACCATGGGAAAGAGGATTTTGGCTTGTCTGGACATGTCCCCTGCTCCCCTCCTTCTGTGTTAGGGGAAGCAACTACAGGAAAGGAAAATTAAAGCCCTGGTTTCATCTAAGATGGTCAAGCTTGGGAAATTGCCATTCAGATTGGCTAATCTGTGTCCAAAGTTCCATTAGTCTTGGGCTGTGTGGATGAAAAGGGATGAGCAGGTAACACGGTGTGCTGCTGCCTCATTGCATTCTGAAATTGCCTGGCAACTCCACTGCCTTGACTTTACCAGGAGCAGACTCTAGATGCCTGCACGCGATTGGCCTGCATAGCCAGCCTGACATTGTGCCAAGACTGCACTTGCTGGGAAGTTTAAAAATGCTGCTTCTAGGACAGAAACCTTCCTAACGTCCCCAGGGAGGTGGTGGAGTTGCTGTCCCTGGGGGTGTTCAAGAGAAGCCTGGCTGAGGCACTTAGTGCCATAGTCTAGTTGATTGGGCAGGGCTGGGTGATAGGTTAGACTGGATGATCTTGGAGGTCTCTTCCAGCCTGCTTGATTCTATGGTTCTTAGATTTGCCACAACTGAAAATGCATTTGTGGGTGATGGCAGCATGGCAGTAGCAAAGGGGTTAAAGAAAACTGATTTTAGCATGGCTGTGGGGGGTTTCTGTTGCTGTCTGAATCTTTCTTCCAGTCTATAGAGAATCATGAGAGCCTTGGTGGGAGAGCATTGTACAGTACTGAAACGCTCTACAGCTACAGGACAGCTTCACAACATGAACAAATTTGAGGCTTCACACAACTTAATACCTGCTGCTGGCTTTCCCTGATGTGACTCTGGGAACAATTTTGTCAAACTTTTGTCATCCATGTTCTGAAATTCAGATTCCCCAGGTCAAACATTTTCTTTCTTCTGTTGAAGTAAGCAGCAGCATGAAAAGATGCTGTGATTTTTTAAGCAGAAGATCTATGACAACACAGAAAGCAAAAAAAATGGAGGAGCAGCAATTACTAAGATTTACAAGAACACCCTTGTACAGCTTTGTTTTGTTGACCTGGAAGAAGCATAGCTTCCATTTCAACGTGTAGTTGTGCCTTGCTTTATCTGAAGAATGCCAACTTGTTTCAAAGCCTTCCTCCTTCTTCCAGGGTGCAACAGGCTGTTCCTTGTGCAAGCAGCAGCGAGCGTGGAGCATTTCCTGAAGGAAGAGAGACAACTGTCAATGCAGAGGAGAACGTTTTGTTTTCAGCAGCCAAGATAGATGAATGAAAACAGGAGGGAAGAATAAAGGCAGAGGAGAGTAACAGGGTCTGAAATGAAGGCAGTGTGATCTGAATGTTGATGAGGAGGCACTGACAAGATGAAAGATCACTCTCTGTTGCGCTCTCACCCTCTCATTTCCAGTGTGTAAAATCTGTCCCGTTGACATTCTTGCACTCTTTTATATCATGGAACAGGAACAAATGGGATTCACAATCAGTGCTAGTGGCATGGGCCCTGTGACACATACCTGCTAAGGGAAAGCCTCTCCCCCAGTTTTGAGAGTTCATGAAACTGGACTTTATCAAGTTTTAAGAATCTTTCTCTGTGTAATTCAGGCTGTTTACAAATATGAGAGGTCTATAGAGACCTGACAATTCACATTCACTCTCTAGGGAAGCATGCAGTATAGTTAAATACTTTAGCTATTTTATCTGCATGCAATTTATGTGTATTCATAATGTAACACAATTCTCTTTTGGATGTCAGTATTTAGAATCATAGAATCATAGAATCAAGCAGGTTGGAAGAGACCTCCAAGATCATCCAGTCCAACCTAGCACCCAGCCCTGTCCAGTCAACTAGACCATGGCACCAAGTGCCTCATCCAGGCTCTTCTTGAAGACCTCCAGAGACAGTGACTCCACCACCTCCCTGGGCAGCCCATTCCAATGGCAAATCACTCTCTCTGGGAAAAAAATATCCAAAGCAGACATGTGATGTTGAAAAAAAAAGTTTGCCAAACTTACATAGTAGGTTTGGACTGCTCTGAGCTAGGGTGAATTTCTAATGCTGGGTTTTGCAGTGCTGTAGCTGAGCATCGATAACACACCAGTGTTGTGACTACTGCTAAGCTGAGCACCCAGGCTGGGGTTTTGCCAGTATCTCCCTCTCCAAGATGCTGAGAGGACACAGCCAAATCAGCTGATCCAGACTGGCCAAAGGGATATTCCATGCTCAGATTTAAGAACGAATTAAGATCAGTGTGCCACAGTGCTATTAGTGCAACCTCGTATCCAAGTCACACCTTAATTTGATCACATCTGTGCTGAGCAACAGGCATGGTTTACAAAAGCTGTTAGTGCAAATGAGTGTGACACACCAGAAGGCTGTGCTACCATTTAGGCAGACTTGGACAGGATGGAGGGTTGGGCAGCAAGAAATTTAATGAAATTCAAAAAGGGTAAGTATAGAGTCTTGCATCTGGGAAAGAACAACCCCAGGTGTCAGTATAGGTTGGGGACTGACCTGTTGGAAGATAGTGAAAGGGGGAAAGGGCACTCTGGGTCCTAGGTGACAGGAGATTGACCATGAGCCAGCAACGTGCTCTTGTGGCCAGGAGTGCTGATGCCATTCTGGGGTGCATTAAAAGGTCTGTGCTTAGTATGCTGAGAGAGGTTCTCCTGCCCCTCTACTCTGCCCTGGGGAGGCTGTATCTAGAATACTGTGTCCACTTCTGGGCCCTCCAGCTCAGGAGGGACATAGAACTGCTTGAAAGAGTCCAGTGCAGAGCCACAAAGATGATGAAGGGAATGGAGCATTTCTCTTATGAGGAGGGACTGAGTGAGCTGGGGCTGTGCTGCTTGGAGAAGAGGAGACTGAGAGGTGACCTCATCAGTTTTTATAAATATGTGCAGGGTGAGTACCAGGAGGTAGCCAGGCTCTGCTCAGTGATGCCCAGTGACAGGACGAGGGGCAATGGGTGGGAGTTGAGGCATAGGAAGTTTTATGTAAACATGAGGAAGATTTTTTTCCCTGTGAGGGTGACAGCAGACTGGAACAGACTGGTCAGGAAAGTTACAGTGTCTCCCTCTCTGGAGATATCCAAAAACCACCTGGATGTGTTCCTATGTGATTTGGTCTAGGTGATGCTGCTCTGGCAGGGGGGTTGAACTGGATGATCATTTGAGGTCACTTCCAGCCCCTGACATTCTGTGACCCTGTGATTTTGTGAAATGCAACCCTAATCTATTAGGACAGATAAGAAATTCTACTCTTTGTTATTAAAGCAAAGAAAAATACATTACAAAAACCCAACCCACCAAACACACCACAAAACAAAAGCCATAAACCAAGCCCAGTTTGTTTGGATGAATTTCTATAGACGTTTTCAATTCTGACCTGAATACCTGTCAGGTAGAAGGACAAATTCAAATATTAGTATGCAAAGGCAGAATATAATCAAACTGCTGTCCTGCCTTCCACATCAAGACAAGATAATTAAAATTCCTACCAGGCTGAAAACACTGAATAGGAATATCCAATTTACAGAAGAAAAGAGGAAAGTTCATAAAATGCAGAAAGAAAAGTGTTGCTATTATTATTTTGGTACAAAAAGCAGTTGACTGGCAATGCATTTTCTCAGGAGGAAGCCTGGAGAAGAGGAGACTCAGGAGTGACCTCATTGCTGTCTACAACTGCCTGAAGGGAGGTTGTGGCCAGGTGGGGTTGGTCTCTGCTCCCAGGCAACCAGCAACAGAACAAGGGGACACAGTCTCAAGTTGGGCCGGGGTAGGTCTAGGCTGGATGTTAGGAGGAAGTTCTTCACAGAGAGAGTGATTGGCATTGGAATGGGCTGCCCAGGGAGGTGGTGGAGGCACCGTCCCTGGGGGTCTTCAAGAAAAGCCTGGATGAGGCACTTAGTGCCATGGTCTAGTTGATTGGTTAGGGCTGGGTGATAGGTTGGACTGGATGATCTTGGAGGTCTCTTCCAACCTGGTTGATTCTATGATTCTATGATTCTATGATCATATGATCTGCACATACTCTGCCCTAGTATTTTCCCATAATCACTGTGTGCTGTTCAGAAACTCAAATGCCTGCAGGATGTGCAATGCTCCACCACAATAAGTAGTGAATCTGTTTCTGACTGCTTAATCTACAATGGAGTCCTGGCCAGTGTCTTAGTCTCTTCTCCCTGTTGAAGAATTTAAGACTTCAGTTTTAGAAATAGCATCCTCGACGAGCTTGTGGCAGTTTACTATCTAGCTTGGGATAAATGAGAACTAGGGAAATAGGAAGCTGCAGTTAAGCCAATGCCAGACTAAAAAGAGAAAGTGTTAAGACTGCTTGAACCGGGAGCATGAGCTGTCTCAGTGTCCTCACCAGGGAGTCCAGCATAGAAGCTGTGGTCACACATCATTGCACCATTCTATGATTCTATGTCTTTAGCACCTGAGTGGATAAGGAGGAAGCACATCTCTTGGAGGAGAGAGAAGACAAACAGTGGGTGTGAGCTATTTCACCCATCCCAAGATTGAAGATTGACTGCTCTGCAATTCAGGCTGCTGTCCCAGAGCAGCTCTCTCACCTTGGAGAAAAGGAGGCAGAAGACTCTATGTCAGTGTTACTTTTTTGCCCATGATAAGAATTACAGGCTCTGCCTGGCCATACCCATGGGGATGTGTGCAGACTCTCGTTCAGTTTTGTCCTTTTGCAGTTTGCCACATGACAGTTTGCAACAGAATGGGTGAGCAGTAAGTTCTGTGAAGGTGCTGACCTGCAAACACTGTCTCTACAGGGGAAGGCTTGGGACTAGGTATACACCTAGGAGTACAGCATAAGTGCCCATTGGTTTTCCTGGTGGAGCCACAAAGACTTGCCCAGTGTGTGTTGCACTGAGGGGCTGTGCCTTCAGTGTTTCAGGACTATTCCATGGACCTGTGATGGTACAGTGAAAAGATATCAACAAGAGACTGAGGCAACTACTACTGTATTTGGGAATGTCTTCACTCCCATATTCAGCAATCATTATTAAAATGCAGCTGAAATTTGTTCAGAGACCTATTATGGTTCACCACATTTGCTTGCAACTCCTTAATAGTATCAACTCCTTAAGAGTATCTGTCTGGGACAGAGAATAGGCACTTTCTTTGTCCACCCAAGAGGATGACAGCATTTGATAGCACGCATGTAGGACCAAGTAGTCCCTCTATCAGCTAAACCCTGAGTAGGAAATCTCTGTTTACAAGAAAAACATTCAGCCAAACCGTGATCACTCTCCAGCAAACACAATGTGACTCAGGATGTTCTTTTCCCAGTTAAGCAGCCATGCTTGCCCTAGATCAGTGCGAACGCTGAAGCCAGAATGGATCTCCTCACTTTGGTAGTATTTAAAATAAGCTGCATTTTCAAAAGTAGGGTTGTAGCATTTGTTAAAAGGCTGCTTTTGAACTGTTGAGAAGTGAAGGCTTTTTAATCCTTTTTCTCCTCTAACAATTTCCCTTGGAATTGTTAGGCAACAAAGAGGAGATACAAAAACATCCTCCTGCTTTTCTGCAAAGCAGCAGGATTGCCAAAATTTCATGCCTAATCCATCTCCAAACAATCCTCAGTAGAGCAGTTTATTATCACCCATCCCCGAGGGCAAGGTATCTGAGAGTGAAGTAGCTACACAGCAGCTCTCTCCCTCAATGCTTCCTTAGAAATTCCTTGCTCAGGAGAAACAGGCCTGTGTGGCCAGGGCAGCAAGACAAAACGCATTCCTTCATTTAGCTCCACGCTGTGGAAGCTTCCTAGCCCCAAGATTTATTCCACAGCCATTTAAGTTAATATAGCATAAAAAATAAGCCAGGATTCTGTTCTAGGGACACATTAACGCATCCCTCTGGTGCAAGAGGAGATGAGAAATGGTGTGGTCAGCAGGAGCAGGGAGGTCATTCTGCCCCTGTACTCTGCACTGGTTAGACCACACCTTGAGTACTGTGTTCAGTTCTGGGCCCCCCAGTTTAGGAGGGACATTGAGATGCTTGAGTGTGTCCAGAGAAGGGCAACGAGGCTGGGGAGAGGCCTTGAGCACAGCCCTATGAGGAGAGGCTGAGGGAGCTGGGATTGGTTAGCCTGGAGAAGAGGAGGCTCAGGGGTGACCTTATTGCTGTCTACAACTACCTGAGGGGTGGTTGTGGCTAGGAGGAGGTTGTTCTCTTCTCTCAAGTGGCCAGCACCAGAACGAGAGGACACAGCCTCAGGCTGCGCCAGGGGAAATTTAGGCTGGAGGTGAGGAGAAAGTTCTTCCCTGAGAGAGTCATTGGACACTGGAATGGGCTGCCTGGGGAGGTGGTGGAGTCGCCGTCCCTGGGGCTGTTCAAGGCAGGATTGGACGTGGCACTTGGTGCCATGGTCTGGCCTTGAGCTCTGTGGTAAAGGGTTGGACTTGATGATCTGTGAGGTCTCTTCCAACCCTGATGATACTATGATACTGTGATACTGTGAGGAGTGCCTCCACATTCATCCACCCGAGGCATGTGTCAATGCAACCAGCACCCCCTACGATGTCTCAATACATGACAAGGTGACTCCTGTTGAATACAGCTTTGCAATTTACATGCCATTTTTCCAATTTAGTGTGAAAGGATTTATCTTTTCCTTCCACCATGTCATTCTTAGGTTTGTGGCAGGAGAAGCAGCACTTTTTTCCTCTATGAAACAAGAATTGGATTGTAACATTGTCCTCATTCCTGTGCTTTTAGCTTCTGTCATTGTTTTCTTGAGTAACTCAAATGAATGTAACAAAGCAAACCAATGCTTCGAGATTTTCTTCTTTCCTCCTCCCCCCCCCCCCGCCCCCCCCCTTGATGCTTTTGCCTGGCTGTTGCACTCAACAACCCTTCAAAGGCAGGCTGAGGTGCTTTCAAGCTTGTTTGTAGTTGGAAAGCTGATCTCTCTTCCCCATTTGGCTTTTAAACACAAGCAGCTCTGTATTGGTGTTTGTAAGGACAAACAACTGTGAAATCAACTGCCTACAGGCAGTGGAGGATGAAAAAGCTTGGAACCAAAAGACACCAGCTGTAACCTGCACTTACCTACAGATCATTAGGTGGCACTCTTCCCTCTGCTTTAGCACTGAACCCAGAAGGGCAGAAAATGCAATCTGTTGTTGGAGCAACCATTGTTTTCAAAGCACTGAGATACAAACCTGAGACTATTCAGATGTGTAGTCATTAAAGATGTTCAACTGTTTTGAAAACAGTGGACAGGATCACAGGATGTTAGGGGTTGGAAGGGACCTCCAGAGATCATTGAGTCCAACCTGCCTGCCAGAGTAAGACCATAGAATCTCACAGGAGTGCATCCAGATGGGTCTTGAATGTCTCCAGAGAAGGAGACTCCACAACCTCTCTGGGCAGCAGTTCCACTGCTCCATTAATCTCACAGTAAAGAAGTTCATCCTCATGTTGAGGAGAAAGAATAAGGTTGTTGGGCACAGTGTTGTTCTGGTAGGGCATAAATCCTTCCAGGCAGGTTTAACCCTTTCTCTCCTTCTGCCGTGCTGGGTTCTGGGAGTGAGTAGATGAGCAAACAATAAGGGTTTCGCCCCAGCAAAGCCTTGAGGGCTTGGGGCTCAGCACCTCACCTTAGGTGTCTTGTGCTACCCTCGCTGTGCCTGTGCAGTCAAAGGAGGCACAAAGCTTTGGATTCATTGGCCACAACAATGGTGTCAATGCCCATTGGCCAGTTTGATTTCCAAATCAAGCATATAAAGGGGGATGGTTTAGAAACCTCTCCTTTCTACAGCAGCCTTTTCTGCATTGCCTCTCTGCATGAGCCTTTGTGTGCTTGCAGTCTCTCCTCGTTTGCAGCTCGTCAACAGGTGGCCAAGTGTATGTAGCTCACACTAGTGACTTAGCAGCGTCTCTTCCCTCTTACTGAGATGTTTGTATTTTACCCTGGGATCATTGCGAGTTTGAAAGTGCCAAAAAACTGTGCTATGGCTCAAAGATGTCAAAAAAGTAGAATAGTGAACATCTCTATCAGATTTCTCACCACTAATTTTCTCTTTGCATTTTAGAGATGCTTAGGTACTTCAGTCCTAAGTGAAAATAAATAAATATATGTTTATATATAGGAAATGCCCTACACACTTTATTTATAGGTGTATATTTATTTATAGACTTTGTTATTCTTCTAAAGGGCAATAATTCATACTAAGGGTATTGTTCTTATGAGGAGCAACTGAAGGAGCTGGGGCTGTTTAGTTTGAAAAAGAGGAGGCTGAGGGAGGGGAGACCTCTTTGCTGTCTACAGCTACCTGAAGGGACATCATGGAGAGGCTGCTGCTGGGCTCTTCTTACAGACAATTGGAGACAGAACAAGGTGGGATGGCCTCAAGCTGAGGCTGGAGAGGTTTAGATTGGGTATTAGGAGAAATATTTTCACTTCAAGAGTTGTCAGGCACTGGAACAACCTGCCTAGGGAGGTGGTGGAGTCACTGACCCTAGATGCATCTAAGGGTTGTTGGAAGTGATGCTTAGGGATACGGTTTAAAGTGGATCTTGTAGAATAGGTTTCTTGGTTGCACTTGGTGATCTTGAGGGTCTTCTCCATCATGGATCTTTTGGTGATTCTGTTATTTGCATCTTCATGTTATTTAGGGGTTTATTTAACATTTTATGTATATGGCATCAATTTTAGCCAGTGTGTCTAGAAATTTCGTTTCTAAAGTAAAAGCAGAAAACACTACTGAAGACAAAAATAATTAGGATGAAACTTAGAAAAGCTGATTTCACTGCTTGATTGTTTCATAGCACTTAGGACTGTATTTGGGTAACAAAGCAGAACTCTCCTAGAATGCTTTTAATTAGCTATAACATTTGCCATTACATTTTGTAGGCATTTTCTATATGAGAACAGTGCTTGCATCTTCACTGAACCTGAATAGCAGCTTAGGTTTATTTTTACCTCCATGTTTTTGTGTGCATTAAAAAAAAAAAACAACAAACACAAAACAAACAAAAAACCCCATAAGCCACAGTTTCATAAAAACGTTGAAGGTAATCATAGAATCAACCAGATTGGAAGAGACCTCCAAGATCATCCAGTCCAACCTAGCACACAGCCCTATCCAGTCAACTAGACCATAATCAAGAGCTTTCAAATCTCTAAGCAGTCATGGAAAACCAAAATGGTTCATCACATTTATTCTACTTGAATATGTTTAAGATCAGTAATCCCTCCAATGCTAGATATGATTTTTGGAGGGATCTACTGCTTAGGCTGTTTAGCATAACTGAAATGCTACAATGTATCAATAAGTAGATAGATAGATAGATAGATAGATAGATAGATAGATAGATAGATAGATAGATAGACAGATAGGAAGGTGTGCTGGTTTGAAGCTAGCTAGAATGTTTTGGTGAGAAGAACTAGATTACAGGCTGTGAAAGGAAAACAAAGCTGATGTCTACTTCACCCATAGGCTTGTTGAGAGGTATAAGAGCAAGAATCCAAATATAGATAAGGGAGTCTTCTTCTTCTGCCTGGGAGCTCTAAGCTGCATTTCTCTCTCTAGCCTCTCTGCCGTCTCTTTGCCTAATCCACTTTGCTTCCTAACCCCCTGGCTGAACCTCCAATCTTCCTTGGGACTGGGGTAAGGTTGGGAGGGGTAGGAGAAGGTGGAAGGGCAGTTGGGAGCCCCTGCTGGGGACTCAGGTTTCTGGGAGGGCTGCTGTGTTTCTGTATTACCTTTTACCTTGTACATTTCTGTATATACTGTAAATATCTGCTTGTATGTTGTGTTAAGCTATAAATATAAGCTTCACTCAGTTTCCAGAGCTGGCTGAGTCTAGTCTGGGTGATTTCCAAAGCATGGGGGAGCAGGGAACACCCAAACCATCACAGTAGGTAGGTAGGCAGGTGGGTGAAATAAAAATAAGACCACACTCATTCCATTTCCATTTTGAATACTATATTGAAAACTTGTACAAATGACAGAGAGGACAATGAAATTGTGCTTTTTAAAAGGCAGCAAAAAATAAGCACTGGAAATACAAATGAAGAACAAACCAAGATTTTTTTTCTTCTTATTTCTCAGCATACCAAACAACCTGAAGTAACTGTTTAAATGCAAGGAACAAATAAGGCTGAAGACAGAGTTTAAGTCACTAAGGGATTCGATTATTGCACATTGAAAAAGCTACTCTGTTGGAAGAAGAGTGAGAATTGACTAAATGCCAGGTAATTCTAATGCTGAAAAAGAATTGCAAATATGTTCAGCAGACCTGAAAAAAAAAAAAAAAAAGGACTTTCTGCCTGAGAGGTATTTTTTCTTTCCAGTTATCTTAGTTGAACTTATAAACCCCATTATTTCTTTACTGACACTTCAATATTTAGCTTAATGTCTTTCTTTGGCACTAGTGACAATCAATCAGGGTGAGGACGCTCTAAATATTTACTAGATTATGACCTCTTATGCAAGCAAGGGGTCAGCATAAATAATAGTTTCAAATCCATTTGAAAGAGCAATTTCCAATTCTCTGCACTGGAACTTCAGACACTAATATAAAGAATCACAGAATCACACAGCATCAGGGGCTGGAAGGGACCTCAAACAATCATCCAGTCAGATCCTACCAGAGCAGGATCACCTCTACCAGATCATACAGGAATGCACCCAGGCAGGTTCTGAATATCTCCAGTGAGGGAGACTCTACAACCCTCCTGGGCAGCCTGTTCCAGTGTTCTATCACCCTCACAGGGATAAAAATTCCTCCTCATTTTACTTGAAACTTCCTATGCCTCAACTTCCACCCATCGCCCTTTGTCCTACCATCGGGTAGGAAGTAAATAGTTAACATAAAAAAATCAAGTTATTGAATCATTTAGAGAAATCACATCTCATGATCATTAAAGTAATTAGAGCTCTTCTTTTATTTTTCTTTTTAAAGAGATCAGATTTAGGCAATACTCCTCCAGTGCCCAGGGACATCTCTGTCACTCCATCTCCTGTGTTTAAAGGATGTAAGAATGCAGTGGGGAAAAAATGTTGTGTGGCTCTTTGTAGCTCTATCCTGCACCTTTGGTTCATCCTACTGTGCAAGAATGTAGACTGTTATCTGACTTAGAAATCACATTCACTGGGAATGGATGAGAGAGTGGTAGGGAACCAAGTGGAAGTGAGCTGTATAAAGAAATATTCCCATGTGAGGTTAGAAAGCACTGACTGCTCAAAAATGTTGGGGAAAACTTTTCATGACAGCTTTGTGCTTGCAACTGAATATGTGTTGGTACATTTTGATAGCTATTGGGAATGATGATGAATGGATATTTTCATTCCATGCCAAAATGGATGTAAGAAGATCTCATTGCTATGATCAGTATGTCCAGCTGAATGCACTATTACCACCAGGTATCAACCCTGTGAAAGACACACACCAAAATTAGAACAGTTTGGTTGGAAAAAAAAATTAATGAACTTAACATTCATAGAATCATGGAATTATGGAATGATTTAGGTTGGAAGGGATCTCAATGATCATCCAATTCCAACCCCCTGCCATAGGCAGGGACACCTACCACTAGAGCAGATCATTCAAGTCCTCATCCAACCTGGCCTTGAACACCTCCAGGGAGGGAGCAGCCACAACCTCCCTGGGCAACCTGTGCCAGAGTCTCACCACCCTCACTGTAAAGGACTTCTTCCTCACATCTAGTTTAAATCTGCCCTCTGTTAGTTTAAACCTGTTAAGCCTCATCCTTGTAAATAGTCCCTCCCCAGCCTTCCTGTAGGCCCCCTTCAGATACTGGAAGGCTATTCCAAGGTCTCCTCAAAGCCTTCTCTTCTCCAGGCTGAAGAGCCCCCATTCTTGTAGTCTGTCCTCATAGCAGAGCTGCTCCAGCCCTCTGATCTAATTGAAATATTATATATTCCCAAACTATGTCAGCCTATGTGTATTCATGGAGCCAGACTGCTGTGTGTCTGCTGAACTGTACACACAGACACCTAACAGTGACAAGTAGATGTGTTACTCACTCACTAGAAGCAGAGGTATTTAGACATTTCCCATTGCCATTGGCTAACTTCTGGGTTAAATATTGTTTGAGAAGCACTTTTTTCCATTTTGTACTATCAGTAATTTAATACCTAAACTGAGCTTACCCAGTAAGGACAAACTGTCTTATTTAATAAGGACATGCTCTAAACTTGGGGGTTTATCTTCTTCTAGTAAAGTCTAGGCTGCCCAGGGAGGTGGTGGAGGCACTGTTCCTGGGGGTCTTCAAGAAAGACTGGATGAGGCACTCAGTGCCATGGTCTAGTTGACTGGCTAGTTGACTGTGTCCAGTTCTGGGCCCCTCAATTCAAGAAAAATGTTGAGGTGCTGGAACATGTCCAGAGAAGGGCAACAAAGCTGGTGAGGGGCCTGGAGCACAAATCCTATGAGGAGAGGTTGAGGGAGCTGGGCCTGTTTAGCCTGGAGAAGAGGAGGCTCAGGGGTGATCTTATTACTGTCTACAACTACCTGAAGGGGCATTGTAGCCAGGTGGGGGTTGGCCTCTTCTCCCAGGTAACCAGCAATAAAACAAGGGGACACAGTCTCAAGTTGTGCCAGGGTAGGTATAGGTATAGGCTGGATGTTAGGAAGAAGTTCTTCACAGAGAGAGTGATTACCCATTGGAATGGGCTGCCCAGGGAGGTGGTGGAGGCACCGTCGCTGGGAGTCTTCAAGAAAAGCCTGGATGAGGCACTTAGTGCCATGGTCTGGTTGACTGGCTAGGGCTGGGTGATAGGTTGGACTGGATGATCTTGGAGGTCTCTTCCAACCTGGTTGATTCTATGATTCTATGATCTTGGAGGTCTCTTCCAACCTGGTTGATTCTATGATTCTACCTTTATTTCACAGCTTCTTTCACTCACTTTTATGTGGCTTAATCAGCAAAGGGCACTTGTGGGAAGATGCAGATGTACAAAGTGAGTAACTTGAGACAAGGGACCTGAATTAATAATTCCAAGCATTACTTGTCTTACTGATGTTGAATATTTAGACCTCTAATGAAGCCTGAGTTGTCTTCTAGAAATGACAAATACAACAACCAAAACCACAGAGATTTCTCCATGCAGGTATAAAAAAAAAAAGAAAAGAAAAAAGTTTTAATTCTGTTTCATGTTCTATAGGGCCAAAAGTCTCAAGTAAACACTTTTTAATGCAATTTATATGCAAATAAGGAAGCCATCTGTGCCTTGATTTCCTAAAGTAAGAAATAGCTTTAACTATATGCATGCTAAATGTCATTAACCTAAGCACCTTTGGAATAATGAAATTGGTTTTGATGTTTAGCTTCTGCAGCTATACTCATACAGCAGGTAATCACAAAATCACAGAGTGGTAGTGGTTAGGAGGGGACCCTCAGAAACCATTTAGTCCTTTCCCTCTGCTAAAGCAGGTTTGCCTAGATCAGGTTGCATAGGAACATGTTTAGATGGGGTTTGAAAGTCTGCAGAGCAGACCTCTCTGGGCAGCCTGCTTCAGTGCTCTCATAGAATCATAGAATCAACCAAGGTGGAAGAGACCTCCAATACCATCCAGGCCAACCTAGCACCCAGCCCTATCCACTCAACTAGACCATTGCACTAAGTGCCTCATCCAGGCTTTTCTTCAACACCTCCAGGGATGGTGACTCCACCACCTCCCTGGGCAGCCCATTCCAATGCCAATCACTCTCTCTAGGAGGAACTTTCTCCTAATATCCAACCTAGACCTCCCCTGACACAACTTGAGACTGTGTCCCCTTGTTCTATTGCTGGTTGCCTGGCAGAAGAGACCAACCCCACCTGGCTACGGACTCCCTTCAGGTAGTTGTAGACAGCAATGAGGTCACCCCTGAGCCTCCTCTTCTGCAGGCTGCACACCCCCAGCTCCCTCAGCCTCTCCTTATAGGATTTGTGTTCCAGGCCCTTCACCAGCTTTGTCACCCTTCTCTGGACACCTTCCAGCACCTCAACATCTCTCTTGAATTGAGGAGCCCAGAACTGGACACAGTATTCAAGGTGTGGCCTGACCAGTGCTGAGTACAGGGGAAGAATAACCTCCCTTGTCCTACTGGCCACACTGTTCCTGATGCAGGCCAGGATGCCATTGGCTCTCTTGGCCACCTGGGCACACTGCCACCCTCAAGGTAAAGAAATTTTTCTTTATGTTTAAATGAAAAAGGTATTGTCCCATGTAACAAGAATGCACAGGCTCCTATTTCAGTGCCCAGACAACTCTTACCTAAGCAACTGTTACCAAGACAAGTTTTGTCAGTAGAATGTCAGTACCTTTGCCTCCATATCAGTAATTCTGCTTCAAAATATTCAGTCTGTTCCATGGAAAAATAAAACAAAACACCCAGAAACAACCAAAACCTCAAAACCCCAAACCTGCCAATTCTGGCTTCATCCTCCTCCAATGTGTTTAACAATCCTGTACTTATACATTTTACAGAGCTTTCATGGTGGGAACATAAGACACCTCTGTGTTGCAGTCCTCACTAGGAGCTCTATTCTGTAGTCCTATTTACTTAGGTCTTGGAGAAGGTCTGAATGTTAGGACATTGATGCTCCCTGAGTCACCAGGCTGCCATTAAAGGTTGCCTGTCATTTTACCAGCAGCTTTGCTTAACAAACCCATGACTAGTAGCAGCTCCTATAAATGTGTGTATCCCATCCTTTATTGCTGTGGTGTGACCTCTTGTTTTCAAAGAAATATATAAACCTCTTTCTGATTCGTTCTTCCTACAGAAGATAAACTGGACCCTTCTCTACAGACTGCTACTCCTGATCCCTTTATTACTCTCTTTGCATCTACATTTCTGGGCAAGGAATTAAGAGAAAAAGCCACTTAGATTATTGTATGAATGATGATTAAAAATAAAAGAGAAAATAGAAGCTACTTTTCAAGAACATGTTCCAGGTTCTGAACCTGATAATTGCATTTGAGTCAACCAGGATTAAGGTGATGGAGTGCAGGAGAGCATTCACTGACAACATAAGATGCTACAGCATAGTATTTATTCAGGGCTGGGGTTAGTGTGAATGATCACTGAAGTCTTTGGCTGCATATCTAGATCATAGTGCAATATGTCAGTGAAACTGGCCTGATTTTATTTTAAGACCTCCTTCCATATCCCCAGAAAAGCATCATCTGCTCTCCAGTTCTATTTAGAAAGCAGACATTTTCACCAGAAGATTTGCATTTAGCTGTTAATGTTTCTGAAACATTACTTTTGCAACTCTTTTCCACCCTAAGAATTTAAAGCAGAGTAGGTTTTCATTGGAATATTAAAAATCATTGCTGTGTTTATAAGGAAAATCTCATCTTATTTGTGAGATCACAAAACTAAGTTTCTAAGCCCCTATGATACCTGTTTTGAAGCAGATATCTTCTGAAAAGCAATTTGCTGTTCCTGCTGATTGAACTGCTGAACTCATAAACCATAAAACAATTAGCTGGACTAGAAATTAAGTAAGATTTTTTTTCTTTTTCCATTATTTTAGTTAATTCGTGGATGCCAGCTCAACAGGAATGAAATAGGCTGGTAATGTACCTGTTACAGACAGTGAAAAACTATCTTTCAGCCTTTTGTCTAATACAATTAAGATTGAAGCAGCTGATTTGGCCCAGCCTGTTGTGTACCCACCCCCCACCCCCATCTCCACTTGAGAAAATCTTCCAGACTAGAATCATACAACCATAGAATGGTTTAGGTTGGAAGGGATCTCAAGGATCATCCAGCTCCAACCCCCTGTCGTAGGCAGGGACACTTCCCACTGGCTTTAAACAACTCCAGGGAGGAAGCACCCACAGCTTCCCTGGGCAACCTGTGCCAGTGTCTCACCACCCTCACTTCACTAGGTTGAAGCTAGCTAGAATGTGTTGGTGAGAAGAATTAGATTGCAGGCTGTGAAAGGAAAACAAGGGTGATGTCTACTTCACCCATAGGCTTGCTGAGAGGTATAAGAGCAAGAATCCAAATATAGATAAGGGAGTCTTCTTCTTCTGCCTGGGAGCTCCTAGCTGCATTCCTCTCTCTAGCCTCTCAGCCATCTCTCTGATCAATCCACTTTGCTTCCTAACCCCCTGGCTGAACCTCCATTCTTCCTTGGGACTGGGGTAAGGTTGAGAGGGGTGGGAGAAGGTGGAAGGGCAGTTAGGAGCCCCTCCTGGGGGCTCAAGTTTCTGGGAGGGCTGTTGTGTTTCTGTATTACCTTTTACCTTGTAGTTGAGGTTGTGTCCCTGGAGATATTCAAGGTTAGGCTTGACAAGGCTCTGAGCACCCAGATCTATTGGAGGATGTTCCTGCTGACTGAGGGGGTTTGGACTAGAACACTTTTAGCGGTTTCTTCTGACCCAAATTGTTTTATGATTCTACGAAAATGCCAACTAATGTGACTGGAGGAGATATACACAATATCTACACAATATTGAGTGGGCTCCTCCACTCAAGAGAGATGTTGAGGTGCTGTAAGGTGTCCAGAGAAGGACAACGAAGCTGGTGAGGGGCCTGGAGCACAGCCCTGTGAGGAGAGGCTGAGGGAGCTGGGGGTGTGCAGCCTGCAGAAGAGGAGGCTCAGGGGGGAACTCATTGCTATCTACAACTACCTGAAGGGAGGCTGCAGCCAGGTGGGGTTGGTCTCTTCTGCCAGGCAAACCAGCACAGAACAAGGGGACACAGTCTCAAGTTGTGCCAGGGAGGTCCAGGCTGGATGTTAGGAGGAAGTTGTTGCCAGAGAGAGTGATTGGGATTGGAATGGGCTGCCCAGGGAGGTGGTGGAGCCACCATCCCTGGAGGTGTTGAAGAAAAGCCTGGATGTGGCACTTGGTGCCATAGTCTAGTTGACTGGATAGGTCTGGGTGCTAGGTTGGACTGGCTGATCTTGGAGGTCTCTTCGAACCTGGTTGTTTCTATGAATATATACACAGCATATACACAATAACTTTCCTCCCAAATACTAATAACTTAGCCAACATTTGACAAGAAAAGGAGCCTGCTCCCTCTAGAAAGTGTTAATGTTGCTGTGTTTTTGTAACTAGAGAACAACATCCAGGAATAAATATAACTATTGGGTGGGTTGTTGCTTATAGTTACATGATAGAATGTTACCTTGTAAACCAAAGATCCTTCCCTCTTATCCCCAGCTTCCCTTGCATTTTGTCTCCAATCACCTTGTTCATTTAGTATGGTTCAGTTTATGAGTTGTTATAGGTCAGTCGTTGACTATGGACTTTTCCTCTTCATAAAATCTATTTCTACATTATTTGACAGACATAAATGCAAAGAAGACTCTGAACATTTGTTATGGCAGGTAAATATTTGTTGTGGCAGGTAGGGTGTGGGAGTTTTATTTCAAAATTAATATAATTTATTAATTTTGATATTTAGGACTCTTGCCACAGACCATCATTTTTAATAATAGGTTCTTTGCAACGGTCATGAAAACATTACACAAAGGAAAACACAGGATCTGGAACACTTAAGACATAACTAGCAATAGTATCACAGACCCCTTGCCCACTAGAGGGACTCCAGAAGCTCTTTTCTGCTTAAAGCAGAAGACACTTGGATTCAGAATCCATTAGAAAGAGGCTTTAAGTAGTTACTCACGTAATGAAGTTATCTCTGGATTCCCAGGGCTAATTACAGTTCCCAGACAGTACTCAAACACTTGCAGGGAGTTCTGTCAGTGTCTTGTCAGCTGTTGAGGCTACTGGTTCTTCCCAGGCTCTAACGGGGTGCTGGGAAATCCTGGTTCCTCTTTGGCAACTCCAGACTTGCAGAGGTGCAGACAGGATGTCTTGTGGCTGTGCAGAGCTGGCATGATGTCGCTCTGGCTAAGTGAGCCTAAAGTGCAAAGGCACTTGATGACTAATCCTGGTAAACTCCAAGCAAGGCAGTTTCCAGGTATACAAACCCAAAGTATTAGGGCTTCTTATTATGTAGCAGAGATCGTTTATAGCTTAGCAGAACATGGCAGCATGCAATGGCAGAGAGCACAAAGGCAGAAGCAACAGCAGAAGCACAATAAGACAGAGCACCTTGTCTTTACCTGCTCATCTCTTTATCAATACGGCCCAAGACTAATGGTTCTTTGGCCACAGGTTAGCCAGTCAGAATGGCAGTTGGCCAAACTTGACCATACTAGGTAAAACTAGGGCTTACTTTTACCTTTTTAGGGCAGAACACAAACAAGCATATGACACCAAGCTAGGAGCAGGTGTTGATCTGTTGGAAGGTAGGAGAGCCCTGCAGAGGGACCTGAACAGGCTGAATGTGTGGGCAGAGGCCAATGGGATGAGATTTAACAAGGCCAAGTGCAGGATTCTGCACTTTGGCCACAACAACCCCAAGCAGCACTACAGGCTGGGGACAGAGTGGCTGGAGAGCAGCCAGGAAGAAAGGGACCTGGGGGTACTGGTAGATAGTAGCTGAAGATGAGCCAGCAAGAGAGCCAATGGCATCCTGGCCTGTATCAGGAACAGTGTGGCCAGTAGGACAAGGGAGGTTATTCTTCCCCTGTACTCAGCACTGGCAGGCCACACCTTGAGTACTGTGTGCAGTTCTGGGCTCCTCAGTTCAAGAGAGATGTTGAGGTGCTGGAAGGTGTCCAGAGAAGGGCGACAAAGCTGATGAAGGGCCTGGAGTATAAACCTTATGAGTAGAGGCTGAGGGAGCTGGGGGTGTTTAGCCTGGAGAAGAGGAGGCTCAGGGGTGATCTTATTACTGTCTACAACTACCTGAAGGGACATTTTAGCCAGATGGGGGTTGGCCTCTTCTCCCAGGCAACCAGCAACAGAACAAGGGGACGCAGTCTCAAGTTATGCCAGGGTAGGTATAGGCTGGATGTTAGGAGGAAGTTGTTGGCAGAGAGAGTGATTTCCCATTGGAATGGGCTGCCCAGGGAGGTGGTGGAGTCGCCATCCCTGGAGGTCTTCATGAAAAGACTGGCTGAGGCACTTAGTGCCATGGTCTAGTTGACTGGCTAGGGCTGGGTGCTAGGTTGGACTGGATGATCTTAGAGGTCTCTTCCAACCTGGTTGATTCTATGATTCTATGATTTCAGGGGGAGATGTGGAAAGCCCCTGCTGCTAATTGCATTTTAGGCTTGAGCAACATCAGCCTGAAAGTTAGCCCTGGGCACCACAGAGCTTCATTGCGTAGCCACAGAGTTTCAGAGATTTGGATGCACACATTCCTATCCATTTTGACACAGATATATTTATGATCAATTTTACACAGACAATAATTTATCTGCAGGCCTTAGAGACCTGAATTCTTTGCTGTTCAGGGTTATATCTCTTGTCTTTGGCTTTTGTCACCTCTTGCTCACACTTTTGCCTCATATTTTTTTTTCTCTGATCTAGTGATTTTTGACCCCTCTTAATCTGTGCTTCTGACTTTGTCTCCTTCCAGATGTCATTTATTTCCTTTGTCATTAGATAACGAAAGCTCAGCTGCCAGCCTTTATGACAGGAACAGTGCTCTCTCACAGGTGTCCTATCAAAGCTGACTTTCATTTCAACCCCACGATAAGATGAACTCACCTTATTAATCTCCATCTCCATAACCCAAGGATTTCACACACCTTTCTGACAAAACAAGTCTGTTAGACAAAGACAAATACACACATCTGCAAGCAGTGCTTGCTGCTTTAAGAAAATCTCAGCTGGAAGTCAGTGAGAGTAAATCATGAAGTCTTTGTTATTAAGCAGGCATTAATGACATAGAAGCTTAATGTGAAAGTTCTGAGAAAAAAAATTAAAGGAAACTTGAAAAGGGAAAATAAGAGGGAAGGAAGCCCCCTACAGATGCAACATCAAAGGAAATTCCTCTTCAAAAATTATGTGATGATATCTCCTTTTACTCTAATCTACACTCTTGTCCCTCGGTGTATAATAATTTTTAGTACCTGATTTTACCTGCTGCGGACTGGGGAAAAGTCAGGCTTGTCTCTAGGCACAAAAAAAGGTTTTGATTGAGGATTAAAAGGTTTATTCAAATTGGAAAAGAACAGAAAAATAGAAAATCACAGAAAAATGTTTGCATACTCCATATCTCTCCCAATTCTGCCATTAATACATACAACAATCTCCTTTCTCTAACAGTTTCTGAAAAAGGCAGGGCTCCGTGCCAGGGTCTAGTTGGTTGGATAGGGCTGGGGGATAGGTTGGACTGGATGATCTTGGAGGTCTCTTCCAACCTGGTTGATTCTATGATTCCTACAGTTTTGGTTGAGTTACTGCTTAGTAGATACTTACTTCACAGCAGCCAGAGGAAGAAATTTTCACCACTTTTCCTCTGAGTTTAAAGTAGTCATCTTGGATCACTTTCCTCTTTAACCCCAGAAAATTCAGGCAAATCAAAATGCTTACATATAAAGGAGTGCTCTAAAGAGATGATTGAATGAAGCTAAACTACCAGGAGGTAGTTCTTCACAGAGAGTGATTTGCCATTGGAATGGGCTGCCCAGAGAGGTGGTGGAGTCACTGTCCCTGGAGGTGTTCAAGAAAAGACTGGATAAGGCACTTAGTGCCATGGTCTAGTTGACTGGATGGGGCTGGGTGCTAGGTTGGATTGGATGATCTTGGAGGTCTCTTCCAACGTGGTTGATTCTATGATTCTATGAAACATAGTTTCCTCTGTCTTCCTGGTGTTGTAAGAGAAACATGCAGATGAATCCTTCTGAACTGAGCTCTGAAAGGGCTGCAGAGGGAGAACTAATTTAGCCAACCCAAAATGAATTGAGAATGAACTAGACTGCAAAACTGAATCATGTTTGCAGGCTCATGCAGAAGCAGAAATTAGAAGTGTTGGGAAATTCTGTAGAAAACTTGGATGTGTCAGGATGACTACTCCGAGTCACTTCCTCCCTTGAGATGTGGAGTGTCTTGTGCCAGGTGTCATGCCAATGCCTATTGGTTTCATAGATGGTCTGGTTCAGCTCTCCAGCTGCAAAGCATCTGTAAAATCAGTTGAACATCGTAGGGGACTTCTCCCCTACAGAGGAACTTCTCCCCCCACCGCTCCAATTAAAATTTCTCTGGCCAGCTCAGATGTCTTAGAAGTAAGACAAAGCTCTATTTACAGCAAAGCTAAATTTACAAGCTTACATACACAATACATTTGCAAGTACTTACAATTATATACAATTTAGAAAATAATGCACAAATCCAAATTTTCCTCCCAAAGAAAGTACAGAATGGACCCAACACCAACTCCTCTCTCTCCCAGAGAGCAAGGCTTATGTGTCCATAGCAAGGCTTATGTGTTCATAGAGTCATAGAATCACAGAATCAACCAGATTGGAAGAGACCTCCAAGATCAGCCAGCCCAACCTAGCACCCAGCCCTACCCAGTCAACCAGACCATGGCACTAAGTGCCTCAGCCAGGCTTTGCTTGAACACACCCTGGGATGGTGACTCCACCACCTCCCTGGGCAGCCCATTCCAATGCCAATCACTCTCTCTGCCAACAACTTCCTCCTAACATTCAGCCTATACTTCCCCTGCCACAACTTGAGACTGTGTCCCCTTGTTCTGTTGCTGGTTGCATGGCAGAAGAGACCAACCCCACCTGGCTACAGACTCCCTTCAGGTTGTTGTAGACAGCAGTGAGGTCCCCCTTGAGTCTCCTCTTCTCCAGGCTGCACAACCCCAGCTAACTCAGACTCTCCTCACAGGGCTGTGCTCCAGACCTCTCACCACCTTCATCCCCTGATTCTGGACATGTTCCAGTATCTCAACATCTCTCTTGAATTGAGTAGCACAGAACTGGACACAGGACTCAAGGTGTGGCCTGACCAGTGTTGAGTACATGGATTATTTGTTCAGCCAAGGTTAGTGGAAGAGATTAGAGAGAGAAGGGAAGAGATCCAGTGCTCAGAAGCAAGAGCCATGAATTGTTTATACTGTGACTTTTTATCCCTTTTAGCCAGCCAATGAATGATATGGACTTCATCATTATTTTCTTTATACAGCAAACGATCTCATTTCTCTCATTGGAATACTGCAATAAGCCTTAAACCGGCACAAACATGAAAGTATACACTTTTGCAAGGACTTCCTCATTACAAGAGCAATGAATCAAAAGATTCATTGCCAGCAGATCCAGGGAGGTCATTCTGCCACTTTGCTCTGGTGAGACCTCAGCTGGAGTACTGTGTTCAGGTCTGGAGCCCTCAATACAGGAAGGACAGGGACCTAAGGGAGTGAACCCAGAGGAGGGCCATGAAAACGATCCAAGGGTTGGAGCACCTCTGCTACAAAGGCAGGCTGAGGGAGATGGGATTGTTCAGCCTGGAGAAGAGAATGGCTCCAAGAGGACCTAATAGCAGCCTTTCAGTACCTAAAAGAGGCTACAAGAAGTCTGGAGAGAGACTCCCTACAAAGGCTTGCAGTGACTAGATGAGGGGCAATGGCTTCAGGCTAGAGACGAGCAGATTTAGATTGGATGTTAGGAACAGGTTCTTTACTATGAGGGTGGTGGAACACTGGAGCAGGTTGCCCAGGGAGGTGGTTTGGGCCCCAAGTCTGGAGATTTCCCAAGTGATATTTGACAGGCCTCTGTGCAACCCGATCTAGTTGAGGATGTGCCTTCTGCCTGCAGGGGGGGTTGGATTAGATGACCTTTGGAAGTCTCTTCCAGACAGGACCATTCAATGATTCTATGATTCCTGCTGTCACAACCTTCACAACCTACCAAATTTGGTCCTTTCACAAGCAAAAAGAACTGTTTGGGGCAATATGTTTCACTTTCCAGGTGATTGATAATTTGATTTGTTCTGGACTGCCTCAGTAGAGCTTGAATTAAGTCAATTCATCATTGCATTGGAGGGAAGCTCCTTGTCCCCTACACTCCAGAGGATCTTTGGCTGGCTGGTACTAAAGTGATGCTGTAATCTATAGTCTTGATGTCCAATGCCCCTTCTTAGTCAAAAAATCCCCTTTTCCATATTAGATTTTGCAGCTGGTGATTGGCTTCCTCATTTTTTGCAAAGCACAGTAAGACTTCTTGATGAAAAATCAACTAAATAAGACTGTGGGTAAATCTGGTTGCTGAGATACTGCTGAAGTTAGTCTTTTTTTTTTTTATCCAAACTAACCCAAAATTCAATCCTGGATGACTCAACAAATGATAGATGAACGGAACTCTGTTTTCTAGACTATCCATTACAGCAGGCAGTGGTTAATACATGCCAACAATGAGCACTGTTATGTTTAGCTTGGATACAGAAAGCCTGGATTCTCTTTTCATTTTTTTGCTTAATTATTCCTGTGTGTTTTCCTAATAAGCAGAAGTAACCTCAAACTACTGTGTGAAAGCCTGTGGTGCCACAGAGCTCCCTGCTGCAGCTCTGTTTTGTACAGATTAAAAGTGTTTATTGAAGAGATGCTTTTTCTGCTGTCAATGTGCATAGTCTAGTGTAATTAAAGTGGGAATTCAAGAGGATGACAATATCTTATGTCCCACAATTTCTAAAATCTCAGCCTACTGCAAGTTTGCATCTGAGTCGTCTTGGCCAATTAAAGCCAATTTTACTAATAGATTCCAGGGAAACATAGTAACTTGTTTTTACTAGTAGAAGGCTGCAAATTAGTTAGTTTGCACATGTATATATACATGCTTCTTATGAATAGAAGTACATGCATACATGCTTGATTCTTGAAGAATTCAAGACAGTATAACACTCAAAGAGAGATGTTGAGGTGCTGGAATGTGTCCAGAGAAGGGTGATGAAGCTGGTGAAAGGTTTGGAGCACAAACCCTATGAGGAGAGGCTGAGGGAGCTGGGGGTGTTCAGCCTGGAGGCTCAGGGGTGACCTCATTTCTCTCTACAACTACCTGAAGGGAGGCTGTAGGCAGGTGGGGTTGGTCTCTTCTCCCAGGCAACCAGCAATAGAACAAGGGGACACAGTCTCAAATTGTGCGGGGGGGGAAGTACAGGCTGGATGTTAGGAGGAAGTTCTTCATAGAGAGAGAGATTTGCATTGGAATGGGCTGCCCAGGGAGGTGGTGGAGTCACCGTCCCTGGAGGTGTTGAAGCAAAGCCTGCATGAGGCACTTAGTGCCATAGTCTAATTGCTTGGACAGGGCTGGGTGCTAGGTTGACCTGGATGATCTTGGAGGTCTTTTCCAACCTGCTTGATTCTATGATTCTATGATTCAAAGTCATATTTAATTGTATAAATATTACATTAAAAAGATCACAACAGCCACAAAGAAAGGTTATTGGTGTTTCATCCTTAATTCTGCATCCCTTTTGCACAGCTTGACATGGCTAACATACCAGAAAGTAAAGTCCTCATCCCTATACCAGAGCCAGATGCAAGGAAATGTTCATAGCTTCTCTAAAGAGCCACAAATTTACCCTAGCTAGGATTTACCCCTGTAGTGCTCCAGTGGGATTTACTAATAGAAACCAAGCACCCTTTTTCATGTATGCTTCAATGAAGAATTGATCCCTAGAAGTCAGAAATGTTAGATTCATGTAAAATGGATGAAGTCTTGTACTGCCTCTGTTTTCCTTCCTTTTAATGCTCTGTATTTCTGTCCTTGATCACCTTTGATGGCGCTCATGTTATGTTGACTACTAACGGCAGAGCAGCAACTCCACTGCAGCCACAGTACAAAAGAACGCAGTAGGCATCAGCTATTATTCCTTTGGAGTTTACCATCTGAGACAGTAGCTGAGGCTTGAAAGCCCTCCTCACTATGGGCAGTTGCTTGAAAGAACACTACTCATACGTACTGAGTTTCAAAGTTCAAGTGATCTTCAGCTATTTTTGACTTCTGGCTAGGGTTCCAGGAATTAATCTCCTGCCTTTCAAGCGCATTGGGCTATATGTGCTGACTCAGAATAATCTTTTGTCATTTCTGTTTGTTCATTTAACAGCAGCAGAGAGAAAAGGTTCCTTTTAGCAGCTTTTATTGGGGAGACACATAGCTTCTTATGAGTGAAATTGGCAGCTTGCATCTAACGTAAAAGGATTGAATTTAATGATTACACCGAAAGCATTGAAGTCTTTGAAGCTTCTGCTTCACATCGCATCAGAGGTGATTCCAACCATGAAAAATTGATCTGTAGTGATCCTGTACTTATGGTTGAAGAAAATATCTAAACCTGGCTTCTTGTTGAGTTACAAAAGAAGTAGATGGAGATTTATGAGGTGGGAAATCACTCACCTCTTCAAACCTGACTGTGCAACCTAAGTAAGAGCAACTACCTTAGTACCATCTATAAATTGTAATTATGATTCTAGCAATTATTATTATTATTACCAAATCAAAACGATGTGGGCTGAACTTGTGCATGTGTACATGCATCACTGGAGATGGTGTTAGTCAGTATCAGTAATTATTGTCAGTAAGTGTTCACAATATTTTTGTTTCCTGCTAACATACTGGTTCAAAAAAAGAAAAGGATTTACTTCTAGGATAGCTTGTCACAACTAGGTTTGAGTGAACACAAGCCAATTACTTCCACTGCTGTTCATGAACAGCACTGTTCAGGAACAGTGTGGCCAGCAGGACAAGGGAGGTTATTCTTCCCCTGTACTCAGCACTGGTCAGACCACACCTGGAGTGCTGTGTCCAGTTCTGGGCCCCTCAATTCAAGAAGGATGTTGAGGTGCTGGAACATGTCCAGAGAAGGGCAACAAAGCTGGTGAGGGGCCTGGAGCACAAATCCTATGAGGAGAGGTTGAGGGAGCTGGGCCTGTTTAGCCTGGAGAAGAGGAGGCTCAGGGGGGATCTTATTACTGTCTACAACTACCTGAAGGGACATTGTAGCCAGGTGGGGGGTGGCCTCTTCTCCCAGGCAAGCAGCAATAGAACAAGGGGACACAGTCTCAAGTTGTGCCAGGGTAGGTATAGGCTGGATGTTAGGAAGAAGTTCTTCACAGAGAGAGTGATTGGCATTGGAATGGGCTGCCCAGGGAGGTGGTGGAGGCACCGTCCCTGGGGGTCTTCAAGAAAAGCCTGGATGAGGCACTTAGTGCCATGGTCTGGTTGATTGGATAGGGCTGGGGGCTAGGTTGGACTGGATGATCTTGGAGGTCTCTTCCAACCTGGTTGATTCTATGATTCTAAGATGTGCAGGTTAGAGTAGCTGAAAACCTTGCCTTTGTATAGATGAAACCTTCAGGTTTTTAAAGGTGACCTTGGTGCTCTAACGTTAGCAACTTCAAAGGAATATTGCATGACAGAATAATTATCACATAGCTTGACACTACTCTCAACTCTTCCTCATCTCTGGTATTTGAGGATGTTATTGCTGATGTTTTATGGGTAGCTTTCAGTTGCTCCCTGTCTCGCAGGATCTAGCAATGATTCTGTTGCCTCAGTTTCTTGAATGCCTTCCCGTTACATCTGCAGATTACAGAGGGAATTAATACTCAGTAAGAACCCCTAAATCAATATGGAACACCATTAGTGCTATAATCTGTGCTTCTTTAAATTATCAGTAGACAATATCTAACATAATTTTTATTCCAAAAGCACATTAATCCTTCTTAGAATTCTGAAGGGAAGCTCACAATATTTATGTCCAGACTGAGAGTATTTAGGAGATGTTACTTATGTCAGACAGAAGGCAAAACGCCTGAGTGTACGCAAGACCAATGGCTCCTAATTTATCCAAGTACTGATACTGTACAATTAGTTACCTTTCTCATGTTCTTATATCCCTCACTGAAAACTTCTATGATGATAGTTTGCCAATGTAAACTGGAATTCAGTATGTGGTGCACTTCTAACTCTGCTGTTTAACATAGGTTCCCAAACCCTGGAGAGCAGCCAGGAAGAAAGGGACCTGGGGATACTGGTGGATAGTAGGCTGAACATGAGCCAGCAGTGTGCCCAGGTAGCCAGGAGAGCCAATGGCATCCTGGCCTGAATTAGGAATAGTGTGACCAGCAGGACAAGGGAGGATATTCTTCCCCTGTGCTCAGCACTGATTAGGCCACACCTTGAGTCCTGTATCCACTTCTGGGCTCCTCAATTCAAGAGAGATGTTGAGATGCTGACATGTTGAGAGTGGTGGTGAATGGTGCCACATCCAGTTGGCAGCCAGTGTTGCGGAGGACAGTAATAATTCGTGGCCGAGTCGAAAATTTATCAAAAATAGATATTTTTTATTTTTACAAAACCCGCCCCCACAACTATATATACAAAGATTAATTTCGTTTGATAAACAGGTTCAGTTGCATGAGAAGTCTACGAGGATACCATTAATAATCTGACTATATATATTTGGAAGTCAGTTTTTGGAAAAGGCCTCAGCTATTAATTAATAGCGGTTTCTTACTAAATTAAGCTAAGCCAAATAACTCACTCAGGCTGGCTCGTGCGGTCTGTCTTCCTCCTCCAGCGGCTGCAGGAGTCGTTAAGGGTCGTTAAGGGTCGTTAGGCAGACAAAGGTGTGTGCCTAACACCAAAGCAAGTCCTTAGTCTCTCTGCAGTCCAGGCACAGGAGAGTGAGCGAACTCGTCCAGGCACACGCAAAATCCAAAGCGGGAACCCCCAAAGGCGGGAAGACCCCCAATATTTATAACCTTGGCTAGACAAAGGGCAGAGTTACCACACTTTAGGCGCGAAAGCGCACGGCCAATCCCAGCCTGGCTCCAGCGCGGGAACTCACGGGGCAGTCGCCGCCCCCTTCTCGGCTGCAGGGCAGGCGAGGGGGGGGGAAACCAGGCGGCTTTTCCCCTTTCCCCCCGAAGTCCGGGCAGGAGAGGAATTTAGGGGTACAGGACTCCAGGACAGCCAGTCACTAGTGGTGTTCCCAAAGGATCAGTGCTGGATCCGGTCCTGTTCAATATCTTTATTGATGATCTGTATGAGGAGATTGAGTACATCATCAGTAAGTTTGCAGATGACACTAAGATAGGAGCAGGAAAAATCCCCCACATTCTAGTATCCACTGGGGCTGGGTAACTCTTATAGCACTAAGCTTGTGCAACTAATTTGAAGGTAGTGTGGGAAAAGTAAACCAAGTGATCTGATTAGATCCACTCCCAGTATCTTTGTATAGCTATTTTTTGACAGTAAGAATCAAACTACATCATGAAAGAATAGGTAAGTCCCAAGCCCTAGTGTTCAGACAACAAAACATATCTACATAGAAGAAAAAAAAACCCAAAGATATAAATTGACTAAACCATGTGGCATAAATGACTGAGAAAACCTCAATCATTAGTTTTATTTTGATTGCTTAAATATTCCACTTAACATCTTTTACCCTACCATCTCCTTCAGGCTTCCAGCTGATATAACTCAAATGCCATCAGGGTAATTATTTTGATTGAAGCAATGATTCAGCAATGTACTTACAGTGTAAAAATTAAGCAAAGGTTAAACAGTGATGTGTAGTGAGGGAGAATCTAGTTTTATGAATCAAAGGAAATGTGATCCTCATAACAGTTAATGTATACATTTGTACTGTGGATGGACATTCATCTTGCCTCCAGCGTAGCAGAGGGGAGATTTAAACTAGGTGTTAGGAAGAAATTAGGGTAGTGAAACACTGGAACAGGTTGCCCAGAGAGGTTGTGGATTCTCCCTCTCTGGAGTTGTTCAAGGCCTTGAGTGACCTGTTCTAGTGGAAGATCACAGTATCACAGTATCACAGTATCATCAGGGTTGGAAGAGACCTCACAGATCATCAAGTCCAACCCTTTACCACAGAGCTCAAGGCCAGACCATGGCACCAAGTGCCACGTCCAATCCTGCCTTGAACAGCTCCAGGGACGGCGACTCCACCACCTCCCCGGGCAGCCCATTCCAGTGCCCAATGACTCTCTCAGGGAAGAACTTTCTCCTCACCTCCAGCCTAAATCTCCCCTGGCGCAGCCTGAGGCTGTGTCCTCTCCTTCTGGTGCTGGCCACCTGAGAGAAGAGAGCAACCTCCTCCTGGCCACAACCACCTCTCAGGTAGTTGTAGACAGCAATAAGGTCTCCCCTGAGCCTCCTCTTCTCCAGGCTAACCAATCCCAGCTCCCTCAGCCTCTCCTCGTAGGGCTGTGCTCAAGGCCTCTCCCCAGCCTCGTTGCCCTTCTCTGGACACGCTCACGCGTCTCAATGTCCCTCCTAAACTTTGGGGCCCAGAACTGAACACAGCACTCAAGATGTCCCTGCCTGTTCTATGATAGCACCGTGGGGTGGGTGAGCTGTCTTTAAAGATGTTAAATCTGAGATACTATTCACTGAGTAGTGATATCTGTTCATTATATGAAAAAAAAAGGTGAAGTGCATCTGGATAATTTGTAGGCACTACAACTAAAACATCTCAGATGCTTCTCAGATGCTAAGTCTCTTGTCCTGCACTTTCGCATCCTGTTGGTATTTTGCATCATATAACCACAGACCCTTAGATGTTGGAAGGGACCTCCAGACATCATGAAGACCGAGCTCCAGACATCATGAAATCCAACCTGCCTGCCAAAGCAGGATCTCCTAGGGCAGTTTGCACAGGAATGCATCCAGATGTCTTCTGAAAGACCTCCAAGAGGTCATAACCTCATGGAAAGAAGTTTCTCCTCAAGTTGAAGTGAAACCTTCTATGTTCCAGTTCATATCTGCTGCTCTTTGTCTTATTGCTGCCAACCACAGAAAAGAGATTGGCTCCATCCATTTGACTCCCACCCCTCAGATATTCGTACACATTGATCTGATCTCCTCTCAGTCCTCTCTTCTCCAGACTAAACAGCCCCTGGGTTCTCAGTCTCTCTTTATAGGGGAAATGCTTAAGTGCCTAAATCATCCTTGTGGCTCTCCCCTGGACTCTCTCCAGCAGGTCCCTGTCTCTCTTGAGCTGGGGAGCCCAAAGTTTGACACAGTATTCCAGATGTGGTCTCACTAGGGCAGGGAAGAAGGGGAGAAGAACCTCCCTAGGCCTGTTGGACACACTTTTCTTGATGCATCCCAGGATGCCATTGGCTCTCTTGGCCACAAGAGCACACACATCTTGAGTAACACCCGTCTTGAGTTTAGACTTTAAAGAGGTTTTTTTTTGCAGTTTTTATAATTATAAAACCACTGCAACTTAAGTGAAAGATAAGATATAGGTGAACATACAGGGTTTGCAAATACAAGCCTGATAAAAATACTTATTTCTGAACTGTGTTGGAGTTTTGAATTCATATGTGCAAGTCAGAGATTCCAGTGAAGTTATTGAGATTCTGCATGTGCTTAAAGATGTGATGTTAAGTATTTCCCCAAGGACATATTCCAATTCCCCAAACACCTTCCAGTGGCAGGAGTTTCAGTTCTAAGGTATGGTATATTAAAATATAAAGGTGCTAAAATCTGAAACTGGTGAGGTTGTTGTCTAGTTTGAAAAAACCAAAACCAACAAAAACAGACAGGGAGAAGAAGAATGAGAAGTAGGAGAAGAAGGAGAAGAAAAAGGAAAAGGAGGATGAGAAGGAGGAGGAGGAGAAGGAGAAGGAAAAGGTGAAGGAAAAGGAGAAGGAGAAGGAAAAGGAGAAGGAGAATGAGAAGGAGGAGAAGGAGAAGGAGAAGGAAAAGGAAAAGGAAAAGGAAAAGGAAAAGGAAAAGGAAAAGGAAAAGGAAAAGGAAAAGGAAAAGGAGAAGAGGAAGGAGAAGGAGGAGAAGGAGAAGGAGAAGGAGAAGGAGAAGGAGAAGGAGAAGGAGAAGAAGGGGAGAGTAAAAGAGAAGGAGAATGAGAGGGAGGAGAAGGAGAGGGAAAAGGAAAAGGAAAAGGAAAAGGAAAAGGAAAAGGAAAAGGAAAAGGAAAAGGAAAAAGAGGAGAAGAAGGAGAAGGAGAAGGAGAAGGAGAAGGAGAAGGAGAAGGAGAAGGAGAAGGAGAAGGAGAAGGAGAAGGAGAAGGAGAAGGAGAAGGAGAAGGAGAAGGAGAAAGAGAAAGAAGGAGAAGTTGGAAGTAATAACCAATGGTATCTGAAGTTAGAAACATGACTTCTGTCATTTATCAAGGACCAGGTCTAAAGTATGGGTACTGCCCCTCTGCAAAGCATCAGATACTACAAATGTGTTGCATTCTTCCCTGAATTACAGATGTTGACTGCAATACTCTCACCCTCTTCCTCTGCAGCTGCATAGATATAGGCACATATACACACAGATACATCCAAATGTCACTTTAAACCAGAAAAAAAAACCCAAAACATTATGAAATGCTGCCAAATATTTTCTCTGCTTAAGCTTCTGCAATACACCTACATTACATTTTTGTGGTTTTAACTGTAGGCTCTGTCCTTATACAGAAATGATGCTCTACAACTTTACCAAAAGAACATAAAGTTAACAAATATACACAGCTTGAAGTGCATATCAATGTTAGGAACATCTCATACACTGATTACAAGCTAAAATATCATCATTAAGTGGTGGGAGACCTGCATGGGAGTTGACTGATTAAAACCAAGCGACAAAACAGTTCTAAGCCAAAATTGCTTTCAATTAATTTCCCCAAATGAGCAGAAGTCAGTTGAGGTGGCTATTTAACAGAAACAATTCAGTTCCCTAGAGATTAGCCTTAATTAAATGTTTTTTTTAATTCAATATTTAGTCCTAGGGGGCAGGAGGAGAAAGATAATTCTTCTTACTCAACTTCAAATGATTTCCAGGCATCTAATCTGTAGTAAAAGAACTTTTCAGTTTCTAATTACCACATAGCCTTGGTCATTTGCAAGAACCTTGGTTTTTCAGACCCAGTGAATATCTCCCATTCACATTAGTGCAGTGTTTCAGAAAAAGGAAAACAAACCCAGAAAAAAATCAACTTGCTGGAGTGTTAATTAGCATAATCTCTTGATTAAGCAATGAAAGCTATGCACAGCTATGCACAGTTTCTGGGATGAGGACTCAGGCCACTTACCCAAGACAGTTGCTAGTTGATGGATTGTAGGAGCACTAGAAGACTGACAAAGACATTAACAGCAGCATTCATTTTTAGCAAGGCATCTCCTAAGAGAGTTATTGTTAACAGTTGATGTTGTCACCTTCCACTCTCACTTTTAAAGCTACTCAGGGCAGAGTGGAAATCCCCAGATTCCTCTTGCTTAAATCCAACACGATTTCAAGGGCAGATCAAAGTTGGGTTATTTATTCTCCTGTCATTTCTCATTTAATGCAGTGTAACTGCAAC
Organism: Pogoniulus pusillus; assembly: GCF_015220805.1. NCBI lineage: Eukaryota > Metazoa > Chordata > Aves > Piciformes > Lybiidae > Pogoniulus > Pogoniulus pusillus. The sequence goes on from NC_087275.1 coordinate 28,725,423, forward strand.
AGAGTAGAGACATATAAATGCTGCAGTGTAGAAACAAATAAAATAAAAGGCAAGATGCTAAGTTCATCTTTTCCTCTGAAACTGTAAAGTGATATATATGCATCATTCAATAACAACTTCCAGAGTGAGGACTTGCCCACAGTATGGCATAGCTGCTAAACAGAAATACAATAGGCTGTGCCAGGGTGCTACTAAAATGATGCTCTGTTTTCAACTTGACTTTTAATGCAGAAATAAGTAGCTCAGGTTTTGTTTTGCTTAATTTTCCTCATATGAAAAAAGATGACAAGAAATTCGCTTCCTCTAAATATAAGCATGAGAGTTATCTCTTGTTGGATTGAACTACAGGCTCTCTTACTTCTCAACCCACTTTCTTGTGAGATGCCTCTTGGCTCCTGCTTACAATATTAATATGCCACATTTTATGGAAGTTGCTATCTTTAATTGATAGTTATTCATCTGTGGCATTAATATCTTACTGATGTAACACAATAATTAAGACCTAACACAGAACTTTATTTAACAGAAACCATGGCGCAAGTTAACAGCATAATACAAAGTAGATCCTAAAAGATGCTGGTATGATCCCAGGCTGTCTTTAGGTCAAGATATATAATTCTTAACTTTAGATCATAGAATCAATCAGGTTGGAAGAGACCTCCAAGATTATCCAGGCCAACCTAGCACCGAGCTCTATCCAGTCAACTAGACCATGGCACCAAGTGCCTCATCCAGGCTTTGCTTGAACACATTCAAGGACGGTGCCTCCACCACCTCCCTGGGCAGCCCATTCCAATGCCAATCACTCTCTCTGGCAACAACTTCCTCCTAACATCCAGCCTAAACCTCCCCCGGCACAACTTGAGACTGTGTCCCCTTGTTCTGATGCTGGTTGCCTGGGAGAAGAGACCAACCCCCACCTGGCTACAACCTCCCTTCAGGTAGTTGTAGACAGCAATGGGGTCTGCCCTGAGCCTCCTCTTCTCCAGGCTGCACACCCCCAGCTCCCTCAGGCTCTCCTCATAGGGTCTGTGTTCCAGGCCCTTCACCAGCCTTGTTGCCCATGAGTAGAACAGTTTTATGTGTTCCTGGTATCAGACTTTCTTGGCTTTACTTCTCTTTCCAAAGTTGTTTTTTTTTCTATAAGATGTTGAAAAATCCATCAATCTCCATGAGGTACCTGTTTAGTATCTGTTGCTTTTCTCTGAGCACACATTGCTGCAGTTCCCATGACAGCTTTGGTGTGTCTAGGTTCCCTTTGTATTCAGCTGAGCTTGAATTTTGCCTGAATTACAAGCAACCAGCATCTTGTAGCACACTCTTTCTAACACATGATGCACCCTGAGTAGCCCAGAGCTGCCATGTTCTTCAGGACTGACATGTGCCACTCGAGTGTTTGCCAAGCTGCAGTGGTGTTTGTTAGTTGTCTTATCTTCCTCCAATCCTGACACTAACCATGCTCAAAAAAGCAAGAATTCACTTTTCCACCAATGGCTGCTAGGACCCATGAGCCTAAAGAAGGCAGAGGATTTATATATTTTATTTTGTTTTCTCCTACTCAATTATTCTTTAGTTCTTTCTCCCTTCTTTTAGGTAAATTCTGTGGATAACACAACACTTCCCAAGCCTACTTGTCCTTAGAACACCTTCATAAGCTCCTATTCCTTTCAATCAATTGAAAAAGAAACCTTTACAGCTCGAATAAGGTTTCTCACACTTAGTGGACCCAGATCCGCTATGCTATTTGTCTTTGTAGTGAGACAAAGGCAATGGTGCAGGGTGGAAATAGTCAGTACTGAGTATTATACAAGAGGAAAGGATCTGCTGAATTCTCTTAAGGAAAATTTAAGGGTGCATCTCTTAGTTCCAAGCCTGCTTCAGACAGGTCCACACTATGCAAAGGGGTAGTGAATTGACCCCTCCAGCATGTGCAGGTTGCTCTGCCACAAGAAGATATTCTGCTAAAGCAGAGGCAAAGCACACAGCATCAGGTATGTGATATGTGCCACCAGAACAGTGGTGATACAGATGTTTTGAGAAGAAAAGGAAAGTCCTGATGTCATAAAACCAGACTACAAATATTTTTCACAGAATCACAGAGTTATTGAGGCTGGAATAGACTCTGAGATCATCAAGTCCAGCCTATGACCTAACACCACCACATCAACCAGACCATGGCACTAAGTGCCACATCCAATCTTTCCTTAAGCACCTCCAAGGACAGCAACTCCACCACCTCCCTGGGCAGACCTTTCCAGTGTTTAATTCCCCCTTCCATGAGGAAGTGCTTTCTAACATTCAACCTAAACCTGCCCTGGTACAGCTTCAGGCCATGGCCTCTCATCTTGTCACAAGTTGCCTTGAAGAAGATCCTGACCCCTACCTTACTACACCTTCCCTTCAGGTAGTTGTAGAGTGTGGTAAGGTCCCTGCAGAGTCTCTTCTACATCTGTTACATCTGGAAGAAAACATCTCTATTACATCTAAACAGACAAGGAAGAAGTTTGTACCTAAAACATGAGCCCAAGTCCTTAGTTGTTACTGGAAAGAGTTTCCAGAGCCTCAGTGTTCCCCCCTTTGTAATTCTTAAAGCTTTACATGTACCTTCCTTTAACTTCAGGAATCTTTTTCAAGTTGAAGGTAAACTTTGAGATGAAGAAAATCTCTGCCTCATAATTCAAAATTAAAGTTGAATTGGCTCTTCTTCTGTCCCTTAGCTTTTCCTGTACACATGGACATTAAAGGTCATAGCATGTTTTCTGAACCCAATGCACCAAGTGTTTTCTACGCTTCCTTTGTGAAACACAGCAACTCCTAAATGATACAGTGCTGGATTTCAGAGCTATTTACATGGTAATTGGCATCGTATAATGCATGAAAAATCAGCTCACTGAGCTGAAATGTAGATTCCAGTATGATTCTGACAGGAATTTCGTGATTAAAATGATTTTGAAGTGCCCTCTGTGTATTTGTGTAACAGCTTTGTTTGTTTCACAGAGGTAAGCTGAGCTTCTTGACTGCATTAGAAACTATGGCTTTGTGGCATCCTATGTGATATTCCCCCCCACTTGACCTCACCTTTCCTCATGGTGGCACTTAGTCTACCCTTGACCTCACCTTTCTCATGGTGGCACTTAATCTAGCACACAGACCAACATTTTACAACTGCATAACACAGATTACTGCTGTCCCCACAGGCTTTGCCTTTCCAGCTCAGACCTGAGTACAGAAGAGCTATAAAATGTCTGACTCTCAGATGAATCCTGTGGCTTCTGAACACTGAATGCAGTGCATGGATAATTGATTTTTTTTCTAAGAATCATATAATCAGCCAGGTTGGAAGAGACCTCCAAGGTCATCCAGCCCTAGACAATCAACCAAACCATGGCACTAAGTGCCTCATCCAGTCTTTGCTTGAACACATCCAGGGATGATGACTTCACCACCTCCCTGAGCAGCCCATTCCAATGCCAATCACTCTCTCTGGCAAGGACTTCCTCCTAACATCCAGCCTAGACCTCCCCCAGCACAGTTTGAGACTCTGTCCCCCTGTTCTGTTGCTGGTTGCCTCGGGGAAGAGACTGACCCTCACCTGGCTACAGCCTCCCTTCAGGTAGTTGTAGACAGCAATGAGGTCTGCCCTCAGCCTCCTCTTCTCCAGGCTAAACAGCCTGTACTGGGATTTGACAGGTGGATTGTACTGACATGGGTATAATATCTAACTTGTGCAAGGTTATTTTATATTTTAAAATTATTCAAGATGCTCTAAACCAAGTGACAGATAATTTTGCTGTCTTCCTTTTTCTGCCATTAGTATCTCTTGTCAGGTGAATGAATCCATTTGTTTTCCCAAGCTTCTGTCTTACCATGGAAATGAACACACTTGCTGTCTTTTCTGCAGAGAGAGGTGCCAGCAGAGGTAAGGAACCTGAGATCTTTTTTGTGGATTAGAGGGAATGGCCTCTAAAACTTCCAGTGCATCTCAGCCTCCATTGCATAGAAAACACTAAAGAGAGGGAAAAAGCATTTCTCCACCTTCCCCTGCTACTGCCAGCTGTAGGGGGGGGGGGGGGGGGAGAAGCAGTTGTCTGTTGTAGGTCTGCCTTTCTGAGTGTGAAGCTCTCTTAAGGTGTGGAGCAGCCTTACTGCCCTTCATTTGAAGAACACTTTGAAAGACAATTTTGCTGTATCACAGTGCTGACCAGTTCTGAGATCCCAGACTCAGAGCAGAATTCTTTGAGCTCAGCATGTGTAAGTTTTCCCAGTGATTTTCTTTATGCATTAATTTGTTTGTACTTCTGACTCCCCTCAGAGCCTGTCCCAAGTTACTCAGGAGTAGGAATTGAACAGCAAGTTCACAAGCCTGGTGAAAGCTGCTGGATTTTCATCAAGCTGGCATGTTGGGTCCTCAAGCACTGAATCTTTGTTGTTTGCCTAGATCAGTAAGCAGTTCCTCTGGCTCTATGCCCAGGATTGAGCTTTGTTTTTCTGATCCTTTTATGAAAATGAGACTCCAGACCTGACTCCTCAGGCCTTTGTGGAGTACACTGACTGCCCATCTCACTGCACTTAGTGTTCTTTACACAGCTTCTCTTCAAATTACCCATCTGTAAGGATATTCTGCATTTATAGTTTGGGAACAGGTTTGTGACCTAAATCCTCAAACAAAGTTACTGACCTACTGCAGAGGGTCCAGAGGAAGGCCACAAAAATGATCAGGAGGTTACAACACTTCTGCTTGTGCTAGTTTGAAGCTGACTAGAATGTTTTGGTGAGAAGGATTAGCTCACAGGCTGTGAAAGGGAAACAATGGTGATGCCTACTTCACTCATAGGCTTGCTGAGATGTATAAGAACAAGAATCCAAACAAAGATAAGGCATTCAGGCACTGCCTGGGCTTTGAGATGCATTTCTCTCTAACTTCACCCTCTGCTTCCTAACCTCCCTGGCTGACCCTCCATTCTTCCTTAGGGCACAAGGCAATGTTTGGGGTAAGGTTGAGAGGGGTGGGAGAAGGTGGAAGGGCAGTTGGGAGCCCCTCCTGGGAACTCAGGTTTCTTGGAGGGCTGTTGTGTTTCTGTATTACCTTTTACCTTGCTTATTTCTGCCTATAACTGTATATACTGTAAACATCTGCTTGTATATTGAGCTAAGCTGTAAATAATAAGCTCCATTCAATTTCCAGAGCTGGCTGAGTCTAGTCTGGGTGATTTCCAAAGTGTGGGGGGGGCAGGGAACACCCAAACCACTACACTGCTATCAAAACAGGCTGAGGGAACTGGAGTTGTTCAGCCTGCAGAAAAGAAGGCTCCAGGGAGACCTAATAATGACCTTCCAGCACCTGAAGGGGACTACAGGAAAGGTGGAGAGAGACTTTTTGCAAAGGCCTGGAGTGATAAGATGAGTGACAGTGGCTTCAAATGAGGGAAGAGAAGATTTAGACTGGGTGTTAGGAACAGGTTCTTAACCAGGAGGGTGGTGGAACACTAACAGGTTGCCCAAGGAAGGCAATTGAGAACACATCCCTGGGGATATTCAGAATGAGGCTTGACAGGGCTCTGGGCAACCTGATCTAGTTGAGGATGTCCCTGCTGACTGCAGAGTGGGTTGGACTAGATAATCTTTGGAGGTCCCTTCCTGCCTGGACCATTCTGTGATTGTTTGATATTTTCCCAGCTTTACCTTTACAGAGAGCTATAACAGACTTTACATCCAAATCACCACCTGGAATTATTGTACCAGTAAATAAACAAACTCTTATCTTTGGTGAGCCCAAGTGATGGAAGGTGGAACACAGCCACAGTATATAGCATTCAGTTCCAGTGCAGTGCCCTGCGTGCTGCCCCTCAGCCCTAAGATAAAAAGAATTTTGGTGAGTAGTTCTTTAAATTCAAGTCCAATGGGAGGTGATCTGCTGGAGAGCAGCCCTGTGGAGAGGAGTCTGGAAGTGCTGGTGGTAAAGAAGTTGTCCATGGCACAGCAAATGTGCCCCTGTGGCAAAGAAGGCTAATGGCATCCTGGGGTGTATTAAGAAGATTGTGTCCAGCAGATCAGGGGAGGTTCTCCTCGTCCTCTACTCTAATGAGACCCCATCTTGAATATTGCATTAAGTTTTGGGCTCCCCAGTTTAAGAGGGACAGAGATCTGTTTGAGAAGGTCCAGTGGAGGACTACAAGGATGATTAGGGCACTGGAACAATGCCTGATGAGGAGAGGCTGAGGGGCCTGGGGCTGTTTAGTCTGGAGAAGACTGAGAGAGGATTTAATAAATGTTTATAAGTATCTGAGGGCTGGGGGTCAGGAGTGGGGGGACAGGCTCTTCTCACTTGCTCCCTGGCATAGGACAAGGAGCAACGGATGGAAGCTGCAACACAGGAGGTTCTGCCTCAACACAAGGGGGAACTTCTTTACTGTAAGGGTCACAGAGCACTGGAACAGGCTCCCCAGAGAGGTTGTGGAGTCTCCTTCTCTGGAGACTTTCAAGGCCTGTCTGGATGCATTCCTGTGTGACCTGAGCTAGACTGTATGGTCCTGCTCTGGCAGGTGGGTTGGACTCAATGATCTCTTTGGTCCCTTCCAACCCCTGATATCCTGTGATCCTGTGAAGTATGTGACAACAACATTTCAGCTTAGCAGAATGTTGAAACAGAAGGGAAGGCATGCAGTGGTGTGCTAAATTGCTGGGCTGTCTACTAGTAGACACTATAAAGCAAGGAGAAACAAAGCTGGTGCATGCTTGTCCACTGTGCCTGCTGAGAACTGGTACCTCATCGTTTCCTCACTACTGGGCCATGTGAGTCGTGTCCTGCAGAGGAGTAGTCTGCCTCCATCACTCTTGTCCAGTTCTGGGCCCCTCAATTCAAGAAGGATGTTGAGGTGCTGGAACATGTCCAGAGAAGGGCAACGAAGCTGGTGAGGGGCCTGGAGCACAAATCCTATGAGGAGAGGCTGAGGGAGCTGGGTCTGTTTAGCCTGGAGAAGAGGAGGCTCAGGGGTGATCTTATTACTGTCTACAACTACTTGAAGGGAGGTTGCAGCCAGGTGGGAGGTGGCCTCTTCTCCCAGGTAACCAGCAATAGAACAAGGGGACACAGTCTCAAGTTGTGCCAGGGTAGGTCTAGGCTGGATATTAGGAAGAAGTTCTTCACAGAGAGAGTGATTGGCATTGGAATGGGCTGCACAGGGAGGTGGTGGAGGCACCATCCCTGGGGGTCTTCAAGAAAAGACTGGATGAGGCACTTAGTGCCATGGTCTAGTTGATTGGATAGGGCTGGGTGCTAGGTTGGACTGGATGATGTTGGAGGTCTCTTCCAACCTGGTTGATTCTATGATTCTATGATTCTATGATTGTGTTTCTGGAAGTGTTAGTAATTAAGCTACAGGGGGTGATCAGCCTCACAGCATCTCGCTTGATGTTGTTTTGAGTGTAACCTCTGAACGTGCCACCTGTCTCAGTGCTGCAGCATCTTTTGATGGTAGCTGGCTCCTCAGGAATCTCGTGTATGTGTGCCACTGCTCAGCCTGGGATCCCTGCTTTCCAGCACCTCCTTCATAGTGAGCTATGGCCACCATCTGCCCAGAGGAAAGGCAGAACTGCTCTGTGTGGAAGTCAGAGAGCAAAGGAGAAGGCAAGGTACTTGACTCTCTCTGCCATGTGTGCTAGTTTGAAGCAAGCTAGAATGTTTTGGTAACAGAACTAGATAACAGGCAGTGAAATGAAAACAATTGATGTCAACTTCTCTCACAGCCTCGCTGAGAACTCTGGGAAGAAGAAAGACTTTTTCTCCATTTTGTTTCTCACTCTTGCTTTTGCCTTAGACCTGGTCACATCTCATTAACCCTGCTCCCACTAACCTTGCTCCCTAACCTCTTGGCTGCACCTCTTTTCTTCCTGAGAACTGGGGTAAGGTTGAGAGGGCCGGGGGGAGGTGTTGGGGTGGATTGAGAGCCCCTCCTGGGGACTCAGGTTTCTGGGAGGGGAGTTGTGCTTTTGTATTGTTTATCCTTTGTATATTTCTGTATATAATTGTATCTAACTGTATATATTGTAAATAGCTGCTTGTAAATTCTGCTAGCTGTAAATAAATTGCTTCATCTATATTCCCAGGGTCTGTCTGAGTTAGCTGGGGCAAATTCAAAAGTGTGGGGGGGCGGGGTAACCCCCAAACCATCACACCATGAGAGCAGACACACATGAGTATGACCCCAGAACCAAGAACTGAAAAGACTTCTGAACTCAAAAGTGCAGGCACAGTCACAGTTAATCAGCACAAACTCGTGCAAATTTCTCCCTTGCCCAAAGCTTCCTGTCTCTCCTGTCAGCCCTCTGGGGTTGTGTCCTACCAAGTTCATTTGTTTCCTTGCTGAGCTTTTGTGCATTTTTTAGTGCCATTTCCTCTCTATAAAGAAACCAGGGGAACAGATTAAGCTGACTCATTGCTCCAAGGTGTCTCTGCTGAACAAAGTTGCATTGTTCTTTGCCTGGCAGATAAATGGCACACCTGTGACACAGAAAGGCTGACAAGCCTCTGAGATCTGCTGTAACATGGTCTGTGACATTGGCAATCAAGTCTCTATAAGGTGCTGATGGGTAGGATATGCAAAGCATGTAGATTCCAAAACTCATTGAAAAGATTTCTGCACAGCCTGTGCTGTGTGCTTAACACAGATACAATGCCACAAGGTGCTGCAGTAGCCTCAGCAGGACAGGACACTTCTTTTAGTTCTACTTTTTATTCTAGTCAAATACAAAGTTCAAATACCAAAACTTTGTGGTTTTAAATCCCCATCCCTGTGCCTGTGTTTCATTTTCTTTCATGTTTGTTGAAAGTTAACTTTGGGTAAGTAGACACGTGAGGAAATCTGAAAAAATATGGACCATGAAGCATGGAGATGAAGAAGTTCAGTGAGGATCTAATCACAGCTCTCCAATGCCTGAGAAGTGGCCACAGAGAAGGAGGAGCCAATTCCTCTATAAGGACGCATACAGAACAAGAGGCTGTGGTTGCAGGGAGAACTTCCAGCAGTAGAACAAGGGGACACAGTCTCAAGTTGTGCCAGAAGAGGTCTAGGCTGGATATTAGGAGGAAGTTCTTCACAGAGAGAGTGATTGGCATTGGAATAGGCTGCCCAGGGAGGTGGTGGAGTCACCATCCCTGGAGATGTCCAAGAAAAGCCTGGCTGAGGCACTTAGTGCCATCATCTAGATGACTGGCTAGGGCTGGGTGCTAGGTTGGCCTGGATAATCTTGGAGATCTCTTCCAACCTGGTTGATTCTATGATTCTGTATTCTATGATTCTGTCTAGCTACATGATACAACTCTTCGCATAAGAACAACAAAACATTAGAACTAGTGGGGTCTGCTGCATGGGGCTGTTCAGTCCAGAGAAGAGAGGGCTCCAAGGACAGCTTGCCATGGCCTTCCAGTATCTTAATGAGGGCTATAAGAAAGCTGGGGAGGAGCATTTTGTGGTTCAGGTAGTGATAGGACTAAGGGGAATAGAGCAAAACTATAAGTGGCAAGATTTAGATTGGACGTCAAGAAGAAGTTCTTCACCATGAGGGTGGTGAGACACTGGAACAGATTGCCCAAGGAGGTGGTAGAACCCCCAATCCTGGAAGTTAAGGCCAGGCTGGATGTGGCTCTGAGCAACTTGATCTAGTGTGATGTGTCTCTGCCCATTGCAGGGTTACAGCCTCCCTTCAGGTAGTTGTAGACAGCAATGAGGGCTGCCCTGGGCTTCCTCTTCTCCAGGCTGCACACCCCCAGCTCCCTCAGCCTCTCCTCACAGAGCTGTGCTCCAGGCCCCTCACCAGCTTGTTTGCCCTTCTCTGGACATGTTCCAGTATTAAACTCTTTTTGTTGAAAGAAATCTTTAATACCATCAAGTCTAACCATTAATCCTACACTGCCACATCACTACTGAATCATCTCCCTAAGCACCACATCTATGTGTCCTTTAAATATCTACAGGGACGATGGAAGATCTCCTTTTACTATGTAAATGCCTCTAGCTTGGTTGGATGAATTCTATGTTTGGAGCTAGATGATCCTAGAAGCCCCTTCCAATGCTGACAATTCTATGATATATTTGTACTTGGTTTGTCAGGGCCACAGATATCCACTTTGTCTCAGACCCTGGTGTCAAGAAACAACCAGACAAGGTGTCCCTTGCAGCTCCCTGGTGTCCCAAGCTATTCTCTGACTCCAGGGCTCAAAGTGAAACTCTGGCATAGAAGAGGAGGACTGAAGAATCCTCTTAGGCTTCAGTCTGTCATGGGAGATATCAGATAAGCAGGATTAATAAATTTTTTAAATGCTCAGAAACTTTTCCAGCCTGAATCACACAGACCTAGCCTGAGGCAGCAGCCCTGGAAGAAAAACAGGCTCTGTTTATTGGGAACACAGTTTAAATGTAATCTTCTCATATCACATTGAGATCAAATAATTGCTTGCACATTTCCTGGTTACATTCTTGCCTGGCTCATTGGTTTGATTCTGTGTTGTTCTTTGGCAAAGACAACAGGGACTCATCCCCATTTTGTGCAGAAAGAAAAGGTTTTTTTTCCCCCTACCCAATAGTTTAAAGTAAAAAAAATTGAGTGAACAATGGGTAAAGAAAAGGCTCTCCTTTTTAAGTGGCAAATCGTTCACTTTGGCTCATTCTATTGTAGAGTGCATCAGACATTGGAATGTGAGACAGGTTGCATTGAAATTGTATCTTGGTGATTCTTTCTTACCATTTTTTGAGATATGTCACAATTTGTTGATGCAGAGTATGATTTTTATGGGACCCTCCCTTTATGGAGTCATGAGAAAGCAAATTATTCCCTTCTTACAAGAAATATGTGATGGTCCTGAGGCAATTACCTGAATATGTGACACCGCTTTCAGTTCAAGCAAGGATTGCACACAGAATTCTGGAGACATATGAGCTCCTTCTTCTCTTCTTTCATATGAAAATGTCTTCCAAGCATAACTCCTATTTTATGTCAGTTGCAAACAAGACTTTTTCAAAGCCACTACACACAATCAAAAAGCTAAAGGAAAAATGAAGTCCCCACTGGAATTCCTCAGATCATGGAATCATAGAATCAGCCAGGTTGGAAGAGACCTCCAAGATCATCCAGGCCAACCTAGCACCCAGCCCTATCCAATCAACTAGACCATGGCACTAAGTGCCTTACCCAGTCTTTTCTTCAACACCATGGATGATTTCATAGTGTTATGATTTCTCATAAAACAATTCTTAGCACAAAATTTCACAGGATGATCATAATATTGTCAGGGCTGGAAGGAACAGCAATGATCAGCTACCTCCAACCCACCTGCCATGGGCAGGGGCAACTCACACTAGATCAGGCTGTCTAGAGCTTCATCCAGCCTGGCCTTCAGCACCTCCAGGGATGGGGCTTCCACCATCTCCCTGGGCAACCCATTCCAGGCTCTCACCATGCTCATGGTGAAGAACTTCTTCCTAACATCCAATCTGAACCTCCCCACTTCCAGCTTTGCTCCATTCCCCCTAGCCCTATGTCCCGGGTTAGGGTGGATCCCTCCCCTGGGAGAATAAACTCACCACAACACAGATTTCTTTGTTTTGAAAGTCAGGGAAAGATGAAATTGTATTTCTTATAGTGTAAGTATAACAGTGTAAAGAGAAATAAACTACTAGAGAAGGAAAAAATACAATAACCTTAAGGAAGATGGGGAAGGGGTCAAGCAGCGGTGAAGCAGCAAAAGCAGCAGCAGCCGAAACAGCAGCCAGGGAAGATAGCAGGCTCAAGCAGCAGAAGCCAGCAAGGGGGAAAGAACAAGCTGTGCTTCTAGACATGAAGCTCTTGATGCTCCAATGAAACGATATTAACTTAACCATTGTTGTCATTATATGGCCTATCCCTGGAATGTTCACCTCTACCCTATGTCTGAGCTAGAAAATCAGCTCAAACAGCCACATCCTATCACTACCTGACACCCTAAAAAGTCCCTCCCCAGCTTTCCTGTAGGTCCCCTTCAGATACTAGAAGGCCACAATAAGGTGTCCTTGGAGGTCCCTTCCAACCTGGTTGATTCTATGATTCTATGGTTCTCTTCTCCAGACAGAACAGTCCCTACTCTCTCAGTCTGTCTCTACAGAAGAGGAGCTCCAGCTCTCTGCTCATCCTCATGGCCCTTCTCTGGACACACTCCAGCATGTCCATATCTTTCTTGTAATAGGTGCTTCAGAACTGGATGCAGATTGAGGAAGTTGAACATCTCCCTTATGAGGAGAGACTGAGGGAGCTGGGGCTCTTTAGTTTGGAGAGGAGGAGATTGAGGGGTGACCTCATTCATGTTTATAAACATGTAAGGGCTGAATGCCAGGAGGATGGAGCCAGGCTCTGCTCAGTGATGCCCAATGCCAGGACAAGGGGCAATGGGTGGAAGCTGAGGTGTAGAAAGTTTCACATAGACATGAGAAGGAATTTCTTCACTGTGAGTATGATTGGAACAGGGTGTCTAGGGGGATTGTGGAGTCTCCTTCTCTGGAGGTATTCAAGATCCTCTTGGATGCATTCTTATGTGATCTGGTCTAGGTGATCCTGCTCTGGCAGAGGGGCTGGACTGGATGATCTTTTGAGGTCACTTCCAGCCCCTAACATTCTGTGATTCTGTGAACAGTAAAGTCAGAACTGGTATCAGGAATGAAGTAGATAATCTGAAATGTCAGACACTTGCAAATCATAGAATCATAGAATCATAGAATCAACCAGTCTGGAAGAGACCTCCAAGGTCATCCAGTCCAACCTATCCCCCAGCCCTATCCAATCAACTAGACCATGGCACTAAGTGCCTCATCCAGGCTTTTCTTGAAGACCCCCAGGGATGGTGACTCCACCACCTCCCTGGGCAGCCCATTCCAATGGGAAATCACTCTCTCTGTGAAGAACTTCTTCCTAATATCCAGCTTATACCTACCCTGGCACAACTTGAGACTGTGTCCCCTTGTTCTATTGCTGGTTACCTGGGAGAAGAGACCACCCCCCACCTGGCTACAATGCCCCTTCAGGTAGTTGTAGACAGTAATAAGATCACCCCTGAGCCTCCTCTTCTCCAGGCTAAACAGGCCCAAAATGAAGTAATAAATTATGCCAAACAGAGCAAAATTTAAAGGAAATCACAAGCATTCTTCTATGACTAGTTCTAAAAAGTTACTATCTCATGTGCACATACACACACAATTATCTTCACAGCTTGCCTGCCCCAGGACATGTGGGTTACTAGGTTACTGGTGACTCCTCACCCTCCTGGGCATGGGGGCAGCCTTGCTTGCGTTCCCCATCTGTGCGAGACATGGCAGCCCCAACTCTGTGTGTATCTCTGCTCTCCCCCTGCAACCTTTTAGCACACATAGATGGATGGGAAAGGGCCCTGTGAGGTCACTTATGCACAGCTGTGGTGGGTCCTCACTTGCTGTTCCTACCCTGTGGGGAGCAGTGACTCGCTGGGAGCAGGAACCTCACATTACTGGGCAGCGAGGCTGTTCCCTCTGCTCCCTGTGGCCTGGGGCTGTGATCACAGTATCACAGTATTATTAGGATTGGAAGAGACCTCACAGATCATCAAGTCCAACCCTTTACCACAGAGCTCAAGGCTAGACCATGGCACCAAGTGCCTCGTCCAACCTTGCCTTGAACAGCTCCAGGGACTGCGACTCCACCACCTCCCCGGGCAGCCCATTCTGGTGTGATGCCACAGGGCTAGTCCTGGCACTACCAAATCAGGTTTCACACCTGTCCTTTCCACTTTAAAGTCTCTCCCTCTGGTTGTGAATTTTTGTGCTTTTCTAAATAATATTCTCAGTAACTCTTTGTACCTAAAATCTCTTTGTGATTCCCCCATTACTATTTAGCCCAGCTGACAATGATTTTCTTCCTGGTCAAATGGTCCAAAGAACAGGTTTCTGCATTAATTATATACACACACACACATATCCCCACTGCTCACACTCACCTTTTCATCAGAAGAGGTCATTTGGCTAAGTTGAGCAGTGCAGGCACTCCTGCACTGATCACCACAGGAACAGCATGAGGATTCTCACTCTGTGGTTGAGGCCATTAGGATGGGCACTGCTGGCATTTGGCAACAAATTGTCAAGTAGCTAAGCTTGTGAACTGCTTAAAATACTGCATTTGAAGCCAGAATTTTCATCTCTATTCTTCCTTCCAGAAAAAATCAAGATTTTTTTTCCCTTCTGCTTCTTATTTCTCTTCACTTAAGCAAAGTCACTCAGCATTGCAGCAAAAGGGCTAGGAAAAAAAATATATTCCCTCACTTTGAACAACAATCTATGTAAAACTCATTTCATGACTAGCTCTCCACTCAGTTTTACCATATAACCAGAACAAGAGCTTGCAGGCTGAACAGAAATAGCTTGCTGCAATGTGGCCAGTTGTGCTAGTTTGAAGCAGGCTAGAATGTTTTGGTGAGAAGAACTAGATTACAGGCTGTGCAATCAAAACAGTGGTGATGTCTACTTCCCTCACAGTCTTGCTGAGATGTATAGGAACAAGAAACAAAAGCATTAGATAATCATTCTCTCATTGGGGCTGCTGGCTGAGCTACATCTCTCTAACCTCACCCTCCATTTTGGGCTAACCCACTTTGCTTCCTAACCTCTGGCCGAGCCTCCATTCTTCCTTGGGACTGGGGCAAGGTTGAGAGGGGTAGGGGGAAGGTGAAGGGGTGGTTGAAGGCCCCTCCTGGGGACTCAGGTTTCTGGGAGGGCTGTTGTGTTTCTGTATTACCTTTTACCTTGTCTATGTCTGTCTATAACTGTATATACTGTCAATATCTGCTTGTATATTGTGCTAAGCTGTAAATATAAGCTTCATTCATATTTCCAGAGCTGGCTGAGTCTAGTCTGGGTGATTTCTAAAGTGTGGGGGGGTGGGGAACACCCAAACCATCACATCAGTACAAGTCACACAGTATCACAGTATCACAGTATCATCAAGGTTGGAAGAGACCTCATAGATCATCAAGTCCAACCCTTTACCACAGAGCTCAAGGCTAGACCATGGCACCAAGTGCCACGTCCAGTCCTGCCTTGAACAGCTCCAGGGACGGCGACTCCACCACCTCCCCGGGCAGCCCATTCCAGTGTCCAATGACTCTCTCAGTGAAGAACTTTCTCCTCACCTCCAGCCTAAATTTCCCCTGGCAAGACCCCCTGCCAGTCGCTCAAAGAGGGAGCACTGAGACACCTTAGACTCCTGAAGGGGCTGCAATGACCTTAGTGGAGCTCTAAATGCCTCATCTTTGATCAAAACTCTTACTGGTTAGGCTTACTCCTTAATAGCTGTGGGTCAAGTGGATTACAGTTATTTAAATAAACACTTTAATTAATTTGTCTATCTGACTTGCTGCTCTTCCCCTGCCTTCAGTGCAGATGCACCCAAGGCAGTTTCACTGCAGAAAAGTCAAATGCAGCTGCAGGATGAAGCCCTGTGGACCCTTTAAGGTGCTTGTATGATAACCATATAAACATATTCACCTCTCCATATCATTTGGTTTCTGATCCAAGTAACTCTGATATCACATAAAAATCACTTCTAAAAATCCTTGAGGTTTTCTCCTTATCAAGAGCTGAGCAGTGAAGTGGATGCCATGCTTGACTTGAAGGCATAGATTTTAAAAGGATCTTTATCAGGTCTTCAGTGTACAGTGTTGTGGCTCACCAATTTCCTTTTAGCACACACCAAACAACACTTAAAGGTACATGTTGTACTCATTGCTACAGTGAGAGCCTTTCTATCACTTTCCTAAGAGAGTTTTCCACATTCTTAAAGGTCTTATTGTTAAGATTATTTTCTTCACAGTTTAGCTTAAATTTGCCACTTCATCTTATCCTTAAATCCTAGGTTTATTTCCTTCACTTTATTTAGCCCCAAAATATGATTGTTCCTTTCCCTCTGGATTTTCATGGAGGCTTGAAGTAAAACTTGAGGACTAATACATACACTTCTAGGATTTTCTAAACATCAGTGTGTTCAGAGAAGGGCCAGGAGGATGCTCAGAGGGCTGCAGCAGCTCTCCTATGAGGACAGGCTGAAAGAGTTGGGGCTGTTCAGTCTGGAGAAGAGAAGGCTTCCAGGTGACCTTCTTGTGGCCTTCCTGTATCTGAAGGGGGCCTACAGAAATGCTGGGGAGGGACTTTTTAGGCTATCAGGGAGTGACAGGACTAGGAGGAAGAGCAGGAGGTAGTAAGTGGCAGAGCCAAGGGCAGTTTGTGCAACAGATTATATACTAGTTCAGAAAATGAAATGATACAGACTTATCTATTCTTTCTCTTTTGTAGCCCATCCTCTATTTTATTTTTTTCTATTAAAAAATGTCCAGAAAGTTCCTATTTCTTGCTCATAATTTAGGATTTGGCTAGAGCATTAGAACCACTACAGTCACAGGAAAGAGGAGGCTCAGGGTTGATCTTATTACTGTCTACAACTACCTGAAGGGGCATTGTAGCCAGGTGGGGGGTGGTCTCTTCTCCCAGGTAACCAGCAATAGAACAAGGGGACACAGTCTCACGTTGTGCCAGGGTAGGCATAGGCTGGATGTTAGGAAGAAGTTCTTCACAGGGAGAGTGATTGGCATTGGAATGGGCTGCCCAGGGAGGTGGTGGAGTCACCGTCGCTGGGGGTCTTCAAGAAAAGCCTGGCTGAGGCACTTAGTGCCATGGTCTGGTTGATTGGATAGGGCTGGGTGCTAGGTTGGACTGGATGATGTTGGAGGTCTCTTCCAACCTGGTTGATTCTATGATTCTATGATGATTCTATGTTCCACTGCTCTGATCATTTCTGTGGCCTTCCTCTGGATTCTTACAGAGTCATGTCATTCTTGCACTGAGGGTCCCAGGCCTGGATGCAGAGGGGACAAATCACCTCTCCTGACCTGCAGCCCATACTTCTTTTTATGTAGCCCAGGACACAACTGGATTTCCGTGCTGCAAGCATACACTGTATGCTCATATCCAATTTTTCACCCACAAGTACTCTCAAGTTTTAATCTGCAGGGCTGCTCTCAACCCATTCATCCCCCACTCTGTTGATACTGTGATTTGCCCTAACCCAGAAGCAGGACCTTACACTTGGCCTTGAAATTCATAAGGTTCTCATGGGCCCACTCTTCAAGACTCTTGAAGATGTGAAGGTTACAGCCTTTGTCACTTTTTCAGACTCTTTCACTTCTCATGTTTTTCAGAGCAGAAGGGAACTGCACTGAAATACAGGATGAGGGCCGTTTGAGGCTTAATTGTGCAATATGAGCCATCAGTGTGTTCTTCCAGCCTAGAAAGCCAACCAGATCCTGGGCTGCATCAAGAGAAGTGTGGCCAGCAGGACGAGGGAAGTGATCCTCCCCCTCTACTCTAATGGTGAGACCCTACCTGGAGTAATGCATTCAGTTCTGGAGCCCCTATTACAAGAGAGATATGGATGTGCTGGAAGGTGTCCAGAGAAGGGCCACAAGGATGATCAGAGGGCTGGAGCACCTCTCCTATGGGGAGAGACTGAGGAAGTTTGGGCTGTTCAGTTTGGGGAGGAGAAAGCTCTGAGGTGACCTTCTTGTGACCTTTCAGTATCTGAAGGGGACCTACAAGAAAGCTGGGGAGGGACTTCTTAGGATGTCAGGTAGTGATAGGGCTGGGGGGAATGGAACAAAGCTAGAAATGGGTAGATTCAGACTGGGAGAGTTAGGTTGGATGTTAGGAAGTTCTTCACCATGAGGATGGCAAGACACTGGATCAGGTTGCCCAGGGAGGTGGTAGAAGTCCCACGCCTCGAGGTGTTTAAGAGCAGGCTGGATGTGGCTCTGAGCAATTTGATCTAGTGTGAGGTGTCCCTGCCCATGGCAGTGGGGTTGGTATTAAATTACCCTTGAGACCTCTTCCAATCCTGACTGATTCTGTGATTCTATATTAGCCACCATTACACTTGAAGTATGGAGACTAGCATTGAAGTGGGGGAAATGCACCAAGAACACAGGGCATAAACACTGATGTCCTTTTAACATATTTTGATCCTGCATTGACATCTACTTTTGCATTTAACAATGGCTAAAGAAGAAAGGAATGAGTTCATTAGATAATAGGTACTGTTGTGATTTTTCTTTTAATGAACAACTATTCTCTAGAACCAAAATTTTTCACTTATTTTTCATCACAGTAGCCAGATTCCAAATATGTTTCATTCTCTGGGGCTTGAATCTTTTAATATTTTTGATGTTTATGAATGCATTCCTGAAAGTTAACTGTGTTGGAGTCCTTTTCCTGCACAAGAGTAAAGGACAAATGATGGCACACTATAAGCATCACAAGAATATCAAAGTTGGCTTCCTAAAGAGCAAAACACTGATGTACAAATAAGATTTATCCTGATGCTGCCAAATCTGAAGCCACAAGGGACTGGTTGAAATACCAGCTGATGTTTGCTGCACCTGCAAATTGCCATTCATTCTGTTGAATGCTGTGTTGTTTCATTTTGTCTGAAGGATTTGTAGTAGCTAGCTTTATTCTCAGGGGTTGTGAGGATGCTCTGAGATTTTCCTTGAACACAGCTGGATCTGGCAGCATACTGTGTCCCCCATCACATTTTGCTTAGCATTAGGTTTCCATTCCTTACAGTATTTCTAAATACTTAAACAAATCTGCACGCTGCTATTTTAATTCCTCCCCTTGGCTGGACCTGGGAAATGGGAACACTAGGACAGTAAAGGCAGAATCCAAGGGATGAGAGTGTGAGCTGGAGCAGAGTGGCCTTGCACAAAATGTCAAAGCTGTTGTGTTTGCTTCATATCAAGAGAGACCATCAGTGTCCTGGTAGTGCATCAACAGCAGGATAAAGGAGATGTTCCTTCTCCTCAGCCCTAATGAGACACATCTGGAAATCTGTATTCAATTCTGGGCTGATATGGATATAGATATACTGGAATAAGTCTAGAAAAGGGCTATAAAGATGGCTCAGATCTGAGGCATCTCTTGTTTAAGGAAATGCTAAGAGACATGGGGCTGTCCAGCCTGGAGATAAGGCTCAGGAGGATTTGTGTGCCTAAAGCAGGGAGTAAAAGAAAAATGAAAGAGGGTCTTGTTAGAGGTGCCCAATGACAGGATAACAGGCAATGGACACAAGCAGACATGGGAAATTCCACTTAAACATGAGAAAATGCACTTTTACTGTGTGATCAAATACTGGAAGATCTTGACCACAATGACTCTGGAGTCTCCTTACTTGGAAGTATTCAGAACACAGTTAAATGTGGTCCTGAGACACATGCATGATCCTACACTTGATGACCCTGCCCTGAGCAGAGTCTTGGACTAGATGCCTTCCAAATCTCAACTCAATTAATTGTTAAGATATGTTTAAGAGTCTTGACTAATACAAGTGACTATTATTCTATGGTAGTGAATGCCTCTGTGTCATTTTATGCACAAGAGACATATTCTGTTAGGAAAACATTTGGAGAAAACTTATGCAAGCAAGATTTTAAAATCAAGGCTGGAAGGGATCTCAAGGATCAGGGAATCATAGAATTAACCAGGGTGGAAGAAACCTCCAAGATCATCCAGTCCAATCTAGCACCCAGCCCTGTCCAATCAACTAGACCATGGCACTAAGTGCCTCATCCAGGCTTTGCTTGACAGTGACTCCACCACCTCCCTGGGCAGCCCATTCCAATGCCAATCACTCTCTCTGCCAACAACTTCCTCCTAACATCCAGCCTATACTTTCCCCAGCACAACTTGTATACAATTGTATACATTGTTCTAGAGAAACATGCAACCTTTTCTTGGAATTTCTACCTCTACATCCTAATCAATCAGACACACTGTGAAGAAGTAATATTGCTTAATGTTTTGTGTGTTCCCTGCCCTCCCCCCACTTTGGAAAATCGCTGAAGCTAGTCTCAGTGGCTCTGGAAAGTGAATGAAGCTTTATATTTATAGCTTAGCACAAATATACAAGCAGATATTTACAGTATAGACAGAAATAGACAAAAGGTAATACAGAAGCACAACAGCCCTCCCAGAAACCTGAGTCCACAGGAGGAGCTCACAACCACACTTCCACCTTCCTCCCACCCCTCTCCCTTACCTCAGATCTTGCCTTATGCCTAAAGAAGATTGGAGGGTCAGCCAGGGGGTTAGGAAGTAGGTGGATTAGTCACAAAGATGGCAAGTTAGGTTAGAGAGAGATGCATCCCAAAGCTCAGACAGAGAGCAACTGTCTTATCTATATTCACATTGTTGTACTTATGCATCTCAGCAAGCCTATGAGTGAAGTAGACATCCCCATTATTTCTCTTTCACAACCTATAATCTAATTCTTCTCACAAAAATAATTCTATCTATCTTCAAACTATCACAATTGCTTTTTTATTTTAAATAAGAAATGCCCTTGGGTAAAGTATAAGTTACAAAAATCCAAAAACATAGAACAGCAACCAAAAAAAAAAAACCAACCCTTAAAATGTAAACCAGGCATTAGAAATTACCAGCAAAATGTGGTCATTTAGTGATGTTTGTTTAAGAAAATACACTGAATTAATGCAAATTTTGAGGAAATAAGATTACATCTGCAAAAGATCTTCACCTTAGGTAGCATTTAATTTTTTTGCCATCCATATGCACCTTTCAGTTATTATATTTTCCAGTTATGTTATCATCTCAGCATATCTTTATATGTTCTCTCTTCTTTTTTACCTTTCAGTGTGGATAAGATCCATAAACCCCCTAAAGAATGTTTGTTTTTCCATATAAAAGAAAGTGCAGCTGTGTCAGTTCCATTCAATTTATTTTATGCAGGGAAGCAAACTTTCACATCATATTAGCATGGGCAGATTAGAGCTCTAAACTGGTGGACTATTGCCCAGCCACTAAAACCCCTGTGGTAAAACAGTAATGTGGTGCACATGCTGCTGTTTCATCCTTGCTCTCCTATTCACATTGATTTAATCCAAATGTAAGAGCTACTCTGTTCACATTGTCAGAGAAGATAAATAAGCCAAAGAAAGTTATTCTAGGAATAATGATGTGATAATAAAGAATCCATTTGACTTGGTCTCACCTTGAAAATAAATCAGGGAAATAAAAAAAATACAATCTGTAGAATCACAGAATCATCACAGGATGTCAGGGATTGGAAGGGACCTTGAAAGCTCATCCAGTCCAACCCCCTTGCCACAGTAGGCTCACCTGTATCAGAACACAGAGAGACACATCCAGGCAGGGCCAGAGAGGGAGACTCTACCACTCCCCTGGGCAGCTGGTTTCATAATTTCTCTCCCCCATCTTTGGGTCCCTTCCAACCCCTAACCTCCTGTGATCCTGTGTTTTTATTGTACCCAAGCCTGTACCTGTCATGGTAGGCATGGTGGGCCAGAAAGAGGCTTATACATGTACTGGTTTGCCCAGGCATGTTTTTCTCCTCTGGTAAACAAGGTACAAATGCTTAGCTTGTGCCTGCCTTGTGTAAGGCATATGCTTTTGCCAACTTTGGGTAAAGCAAGCCTATGGCTTTCCCTGATAGGGTCTAACTTGGTCTCTTCTCCCAGGCAACCAGCAATAGAACAAAGGGACACAGTCTCAAGTTGTGTCGGGGGAAGTCTAGGCTGGATGTTAGGAGGAAGTTGTTGGCAGAGAGAGTGATTGGCATTGGAATGGGCTGCCCAGGGAGGTGGTGGAGTGGCTGTGCCTGGAGGTGTTCAAGCAAAGACTGGATGAGGCACTTAGTATCATGGTCTAGTTGACTGGATAGGGCTGGGGGATAGGTTGAAGTGGAGGATCTTGGAGGTCTCTTCCAACCTGGTTGATTCTATTCTATTCTATTCTATTCTATTCTATTCTATTCTATTCTATTCTATTCTATTCTATTCTATTCTATTCTATTCTATTCTATTCTATTCTATTCTATTCTGTTCTACCATTCTGATTAGCTACTCTGTGTCCAAAGGCTTGTTAGCCTTGGCCCACATTGATAAAAGAGATACACAAGTAAACACAGTGTGCTCTGCCATGCTCTACCGTTGTATTCCTGCCTGCTGTTGCCTGCTGCCATTGCTTACTGCCCTATTGTTTGCCTGGAAACTCCACTGTCACGAGTTTACCAGGGGCAGGCTCTAAATGCCCTCACATGATCAGCCTGCATAGCCAGTGTGTCAGCATGCTGAGGCTGCACATCTCAAGACATTCTGCCTACACCTTAAAGTCTCCTGCCAAGAGCGGAAGTCCTGGAGATACACAGATCCTCCAGAGGACCAGGTCAGAGGTTGTCTGCCTCCTTTCCCCAGCACTCTGAACCCTGGGAAGAATCAGAAGTCTCAGCAGCTGGCAAGAAAGACAGGATTCCCTGAAAGAGTTTGAGTACTGTCTGAAGGTGTGGCTAGCCCTGTGAGTCAGGTAATAATGTTTTGTGAGTGAATGCTTAGAAGACTCTTTGTAACTCTCCATTGCCTTCTGCCATGAGTAGAAAGAGTTCCTCGAGTTCGTCCAGTGGGCAAGCAGTGTATTGACCACAAGCGGTATTTGGCCACAAGAAACTTCTCTTCCAGTTCAATTAATGTTTATATATTTTGCTGGTTATTTCCATGACCAGGTGAAGAACCTATTATTATTAAAATTAGTGCTCAGGGCTGGTAAGAGTTCTGAATATCAAAAGTAATAAGCAATATTTATTTATTTTGGAAGAAACACCATCTTGCACTAATTCATTTCCCCTTCATAACATACCCAAAGTGCAAAAGAGCTTCTTAAAGCAAGCCTCTCAAAAGTTAATTTCCACTTAGCAATAATAATGAAAACTGCCCTATTAAAAAACACTTTCTATATATCATCTATTTTCTGTGATCCATTGATACATGCTGCCAGAATTTTGATTTATACCTATTAACTCTCCAGATCAGCTGTACTGCTCTGATTTATCTGTGCTGCATATAAAACTTGTTTAAAAGTCTTAAACTTTAGAGTGCTGATTTAGTGTGTGAGTATGTAAATCCTCTTGTAAAACTTCCAGTTTAGTTCCCTGATTTATGTACATGAGATTTCATGCTATAGAAGGATCATAATGTTAAAGCTCTAATTTAATACTGAAGTTACTGTAAGGATCATTACTACAATCAAATAGGAAATAGCTAAGAGGCTAGGATGAAAGCAATCAATGACTTCTGCAGACTGCACCTCTGGCCCAACTTCAGCCAGTGTAAATCAAAGTAACTTCTACTCCTCAGGAATTTTAGCTGGCTCACAGCATTTATGAATCTTGTACTTTAGTCATAATATGCAAATACAGAAACATTACATTCAGAACGGCTTAATGAAGTTGTGATACCACAGAAATGCCTACTCACTTTGCTCTCAACTCTTTATAGTCTTTCTTTGCTAGGCATCAGGGATGCCAAGTCCTTTTTTCTATCATGTTTGAAAAGCCTTGGTAATCTGATCAAGGTGTAGGCTGGAGATTAAGAGTAAGTTCCTGGAAAAGCTGGCAGCTTATGGCTTGGACAGACTCACTCTGATATGGGTCAAGGACTAGATGTAGAGCTGTGCCCAGAGAGTGGTGGTGAATGGTGCCACATCCAGTTGGCTGCTGTCACTAGTGGTAGCCAATGTGGCTTCACTGGGGACAAATGATGCCTATTTGGTGGTTTTCTGTGAGAGGGTAACAGTGTTGATGGATGAGGGGAAAGCAACTGTTGTCAGCTATCTGGACTCATGTAAAGCATTTGGCACTGTCACTCACAACATCCTGGCCACTAAACTGGAAGTAGATTTGCTGGGGGGACCACTCTGTGGAAAATGAATAGGTCTGATCATTGTACTCAAAAAGTGAGGAACAATGACCCCTGTGAGGACAGACTGAGAGAGTGGGAGTCGTTCAGCCTGGAGAAGACTCTGGGGACACCATAGAGCAGCCTCCCACTCTTTGAAGTGGGCCAAAAAGTTAGTTGGAGAGGGAGTCTTCACAACGTCATGTAGTGATAAGACAAGGGATAATGGCTTCAAACTGGAATAATCTAGATTTAGACTAGACATTAGGAAGAAATTATACCCCATGAGGATGGTGAGGCACTGAAATAGGCTTACCACAGAAGTTGTCAAAACTCCAACTCTGGAAGTGTTCAAAGCCAGGCTGGATGGCACCTTGAGCAACTTCTTCTAGTAGTAGATGTCATTGCCCATGGCAAGGAGGTGGGAATAAGTGAGATCCCTTCCATCCTAAAACATTTCATGACCCTGAAAATACACCTAGCAGGGATGTGCTGTTACAGCTGCTCTCGTTAAGTGTTCTGGTACGTCAGCACGTAACAGATAATGGAGATGTTTTTATATTCATTAACTTTAAAATAATAATAATGATTACAAGGTCCAGCTCATAATTCACTGTTATGTTCAGTTTGCCCATGAGCTCAGCTACTATGTTGCTAATCTTTCCTGCATAATATAATACTATCTATAATATAATAAGCTGTAATTTAACAATATGCATAATAAACTGTTTCTAACCCCTGGGACAGATCAGCTGGCAGGGATATATCTCTAATTCTTTTAATCTTGATGCATAAAGAGATTCCTCTCTTGTGGGAGTTGCAGGCTTCCTACTACGACCAAATATGAGACAGTTCCTCTCCTTCAGTAATGGGTTTAAACTGGAAGACAGGAGATTTTAACTAGATGTTAGGAAAGAGTTTTTTACAGTGAGGGTGGTGAAACACTGGCACGGGTTACCCAGGGAGGTTGTGGATGCTCCCTCCCTGGAGATGTTCAAAGCTAGGTTGGATGAGACCTTGAGCAACCTGTTCTAGTGGGAGGTGTCCCTGCCTATGGTGGGGCATTGATCTTTGAGGTCCCTTCCAACCTAAACCATTCTATGATCCTATGATTCATGAGGAGAAGTGGCAGTGACAGAAAAAGAAAGCAGTCCCAAAATGTGTGTATTTGTCTTATGCAGTTTTAATCAGCAAGGATAAATACAAAGGATTACAACATGGTCAGTGTTTGCCTTTTAAAGGCAAACTTTGCTATAAGAAGCCTGTCAGAGGTGTAGGAGGTGAGCAATGTTAAGGGTATGCCTGTGACTAAAACTGTCACAGAAGGGTAGTGATCATTCCCCTGTACTCAGCACTGGTGAGGCCACACCTTGAGTGTTGTGTTCAGTTCTGGGCTCCTCACGATAAGAAGGACATTGAGGTGCTGGAGTGTGTCCAGAGAAAGAAGAGGCTCATGAAGGGCCTGGAGCACCTGGGCTGTGAGGAGCATGTGGAGGAGCTGGCTGTCTTCAGTATGGAGGAGAGAAGGGGAGATCTCACAGCTCTCTACAACTACCTGAAGGGAGGTTGGAGTGGGAGGGGATAGCCTCTGCTCCTTGGTGACAAGTGGCGGGACTAGAGGAAGTTCAGACTGGATGTTAGGAAATATTTCTTCTCAGGAAGGGTTATCAAACATTGGAATGGTCTGCCCAGGGCAGTGGTGGAGTCACCATCCCTAAAGGTATTTAGGCAGCCTGTGGACCCGGTGCTTGGGGACATGGTTTAGCGCCCATCCTTCAGTGCTGGTTTCAGAGTTGGACTGGATAATCAGAGAATCATAGAATAGTTTAGGTTGGAAGGGACCTCAAAGGTCATCCAGTTCCATCCCCCTGATACACAGGAACAGGTCGCTCAAGGCCTCACCCAACCTGGCATTGAACACCTCCAGGGAGGAAGCAACCAGAACTTCCCTGGGCAACCTGTGCCAGTGTCTTACCAGCCTCACTGTAAATAACTTCTTCCTAACATCTAGTCTAAATCTCCCCTCTGCCAGTTTAAACCTATTACTCATTGTCTTGTCATCACCAGACCTTGTAAATAGCCCCTTCTCAGCCTTCCTGTAGGCCCCCTTCAGATACTGGAAGGCTACTCCAAGGTCTCCTCACAGGCTGAAGAGCCTCAATTCTTGTAGCCTGTCCTCATCTTTGAAGTCCCTTCCATCCAGATACATTCTGTGACTGTGACACATTGCACCACCTTCCTTGCATTTTTCCACTAAGCAGTCCTTAAAATCCTCTTCTGCTTTATAGGTTTCAATATCTGCTGCAGCAAATTCACTTCAACAGAAATACAGAAGTGATAGCCATGAATTGTACAACTACAGTGCTTTGGTTAGAGATTTGGGTAGCAGCACCTCACAACAGCCATTTCATGAAGGTTTTTCAGGCACTTTCAGGAATGATTTCAGAACCAATAATTTTGCCATCATCAAAAAGCTTAATTAAATGAAGCAATAAAACCCTTCAACCAAATGATAATATGTACACGGGTTTAGAAGTGCTCTTCTGTAAGCATGAGCTGATAATGCAAATAAAGATGCTAACAGAAAACATGGTTTCTGGGAAATATGGATATATTATCCATAAACAGAGAGACCTAAAATCAGATTTTAGTGGTTCCTGCAAGAAAAAAAACAGCACTACCTTTGGTGCTGCAGCTCAATTTCAGCAGAAGCATTTAGAGACTCAGAACTGCAGGCTTCATGAAAGCCAAGAGGCAAAGCACCAGGAACCTGGTCGTGCATGACCATGGCTCCTTTGAAACCTTTACTACATGGAGGTGCTTAAGCCAGGAAGCTCTCTTCCTATTGCTCATCAATTGTTCAGAGACAGTACTGGATTGCATGAGTCCAAGAACTAGTCTTGTCTAATCAGCATCAACAGCAAGACTTTGGGAGAAAAACAGGAATGGATTAAATGAGGCCTGCAGAGCAAAGACTCTGGAAGGAGAAGAAAGCAGCAAATTTGACTGTGAAAAGAATAAACAACAGGAGAGCTTCCAGAAAGGGCTAAACTGAAAGAGGACAGATTGATACATGACTGGATACTGATAGGGTGGGGAAGAGAAAAGATTGATACATGAATGGATACTGATAGGGTGGGGAAGAGAAAAGACAATGCATTATTTTGTGAAGTGCATGGAGACTTTTAGCAGGGCAGAAAGTGGAAGATTTGATTTTGTCAACAGTATTTCAAAGGAAGAAGATAGTTCTTGGCTGTGATATTTGCAATATTTCAGGCTGTCATCAAGAAAGTGAAATAAAAACACATATATATATATATATGCTTACATACATATATATATATGCTGGGTTTTAAATACATATATATATATATATGATGTATATATATATGCTGAATGTATGTAGATCTAGAGTGTTAGCACTGTTATCAGGATCTGTAATAATTACTTATTGAGCTTCTTTAAATGCAAGATCAAACTTTCTTGAAAAAAAATAGCTCTTGAATTCAGACTAGGTGAAAACAATGTTTTCACCAAAGTTGGGAACTATTTTTATTGGCTTTAAATTCTGAGGAATTCCTTTTGGAAAACTGGCATTCTGGAGGCAACCTGAGATTTTTGCTCTGTGTATGTATATATAAGTGTACATTTGGGGCTGCTATATCTGGTACATTGTGCAGCCTTTGGCTGACCTATTCTCTGTGACATTCAGTTTTCTGGTATTATGTCACAAAATGCTGTCAGAAGTTCACAGGCAGTCAGTGGGTTCCAACCTTCCTCTGACTGTCCAGTTTGTTTTCTCTTTGACCTCAGTGGGCTAAGGGTCAGTGTGTGTCACTGTGTCTCCCTTGCTCGCCAGAGCACAGACATTAGGGCATGTTTCACAAGTAAGCATGACCTGATCTGTATCTGGAATATCAAAGTAGAGTTGCCAATCAACTTACACACCAACATCTCTCAGTCTTGATGTTTCTCAGTGTCCTCAGATCCAATTCCTGGCAGCTCCTCTGCTTTGTATTGTTCCTCTATTTTTATTATGCAACATAATTAATATGCCAAGGGTCTTGAGCCTGGAGGTTGTGGACTGTCTGAAACACAGGCTGTTGGCTGCTTTAATCTCCATCAGGCTGCAGGTCTCTTCCAAGGTAATTTGAGGGCTATGACTTTAGAGTAAGTTGTGTTTAGGTCTGTCTTCTGTCTAGCACATTTTGTGTATCCTTAGAGTGTAATATCTAATAAAATGTGAACTGGACATCAGCTTCAGATGAAAAGTAGGTTTGATCACCTCTTTTTCTAGTACAACACTGCTCATTATCATATTTGATTTTTGCTGAATTCTTTTCTTATTCAGAGTTCATTTTTTTGTCTTTTTGTTCCCTTATGTAGAATAGAAAGGATAGCCTAAGTCTGCATACTAGTAGTAACCACAGAACTATAGAACCTTAGAAGTTGGAAGGGACCTCCAGAGATCATTGAATCCAACCTCCCTGCCAAGGTAGGATCCCCTAGAGTAGTCCACACAAGAATGCATGATAGAATCATAGAATCAACCAGGTTGGAAGAGACCTCCAAGGTCATCCAGGCCAACCTATCTCCCAGTCCTATCCAATCAACCAGACCATGGCACTAAGTGCCTCATCCAGTCTTTTCTTGAACACCTCCAGGGATGGTGCCTCCACCACCTCCCTTGGCAGCCCATTCCAATGGCAAATGACTCTCTCTGTGAAGAACTTCCTCCTAACATCCAGCCTATTTTTCCCCTGGCACAACTTGAGGCTGTGTTCCCTTGACCTGTTGCTGGTTGCCTGGCAAAAGAGACCAACCCCCACCAGGCTAACATTAGTAGTAGTGTTAGCAAAAGGAGAGAAACGCAGGGGTTGGAACTAGATGATCCTTGTGGTCCCTTCCAACCCTGACTGATTCTATGATTCTGTGATTCTAAATTCCAAAACCCATTCCAAATTTACATGCGTTCTATGTCATTTGAACATATAGAACATAAATTGGAATTACAGCTAATAATTCAGAGACAATCCATATTATTATTGTTGCTATTGTTATTATTGTTATTATTTGTGCTATCAAGCATATTCATTACATTTCTTGAATGGATTTTCTCTCATCTCTTAAAGAAGTTCTTGGCAAGTTATTATTGTTGTTATTGTTATTATTAGTGCTATCAAGCATATTCATTACATTTATTGAATGGCTTTTCTCTTTTCTCTTAAAGAAGTTCTTGGCAAGAGGCCATATGATGACCATATTCTGATATGTCTCAGTTCTTTTCTCTTTGCACTGATTCTCTCTGCCTCATTCCTTTTCTTTGTGTGTCCTCACAATGTGCACTTTTCCCAAGAGGCCTACATCTGTTTAGTTCTACAATTAAATATGGATTGTATCACAAAAAGCCTAATAGAACTTTGGCTGATACAAAGCAGTTCCCCAAAACACTTTTAGTCTAATTCTCTGGTTCTGCAGTTAGGTCCTGAGAATCTTTCATGAAATGGGAACAAGCAGGAAAATAATTATGGATGAGTACAGTAAACTCTTCTTCTTCTCCTTTTGCTCTTCTCAAACTAAACTCTGGTTAACAAAGTTGTTAATTTTGTGGATGGATTAATCAGTTGATATGCTCTCTAGCAGTTTCTGTGCTAGAAAGTTTCTGCCCAAACTGGGGGAGAACCCAGTTTGGGCAGAAATTACATCAGATATACAAAATTACATCAGTTTCAGATTTTCTATTGGCCATAAACTAGCCATAGTAAGTCACTACTTTTTGGTAGTGATGATGGCAGAAACTCAGAGATTAATATCTTGATTAAGAAAAGATAACACTAAGCATTCACTAAGGTATATAATTAATTAAGCCCATTAGCATGATTTATGCTATTTTCTGACACATTGTGATTTTATTTCCCTCACCACAATTTCTTCTCATATAACAAAAGCTGACAACATGTCTTACTCATGACATTTAATCATTACTTTTTTTTTTTCCAGGAGAAATGAGTAGATTAATGAGAATAAGTTAGGATAAAATTCCTGAGACAAGCAAAATGCATATTAAACCTCACTCTTGGTAACTAAATATCCAATATCTTGAAACTGAAGTTATTGGATCAGGCTCTCAAAAGCACAAAATGATCACCACAAAAATCAATAGTAGCACCACCAGCATGACAGTGTTTCATAGATTATACACTTCTAGGGGTAAGGATTTAAATTGCATATATCTGTTCTAAATCATAAAGTATGTTGCTGTCTTTGTATATAAATAAACAGTAGGATTAGAATGGAAGATTCATTATCCTCTCATATTAATTCAAGGAAAAGTGCTGTCTTAAAAGTATGAAAAGTGCACTGAAAGTGCACATCAAAACAGATAAAAAGGTACTGAAGACTTTCAGGACACCTCATACTTTATTACCCTTTTCCTGACATATGAGTCTTTAAACATGGAAGAAGCACTGATTTCTAATATCTGCTAATTTTCATCTAATGCTTTCTAATTTAGAGCTCCTTTTGCTTACTAAATTGAATTTATTGCAAAAATATTGTGGGTTGGTTTGTTTGTTTTCTTCTTTTCTGTTGGGTTGGGTTGTTGGTTTTTCTTTCTTTCTTCTGAAGAGAAGTTGTAGCCAGGTGGGGGTTGATCTCTTCTCCCAGACAACCAGCAATAGAACAAGGGGACACAGTCTCAAGTTGTGCTGGGAGAGGTTTAGGCTGGATGTTAGGAGGAAGTTGTTGGCAGAGAGAGTGATTGGCATTGGAATGGGCTGCCCAGGGAGGTGGTGGAGTCACTGTCCCTGCATGTGTTGAAGAAAAGCCTGGCTGAGGCACTTAGATAGGGCTGGGTGCTAGGTTGTCCTGGATGATCTTGGAGGTCTCTTCCAACCTGGTTGATTCTATGATTCTGTGATAGTTTTCAGAATGCTGACTCAAGAATTCTTAGAAGAAAAACCTCTGCAATTTGAAATCAAGAACTATCAGATTATAAAAAGTGCATTTTAAAAGCTGCAGCAAAGCATTTGATAGAATCTTCTGCCCTGCCAATGTAAGCTCAGAGGTATTTGAGGGTACAGTCATCTTATTCCTTTTGTGCTTTACCCACAAGAGTAACCGATATGATGTTTAGAGGACTGGAGAAGAGTGAGGACTCACATAAAAACTGTCTCAGAGTATTGAGAGGAAGGTTCACATTTTATCTAATATCTAATAAACCAAAGTTTGGTTTAGCATGTCATTAAAGTGTTCAGTATTGACAGAACATTTGACAAAGTAAAGTGCTCTGTTGAGTACCAATTTATGGTCTACTCTGCATGCGTAGAGGTTCTGTCTCTGACAGTGTTCTGTGGCAAGGAATATGCAAAAATAACCTCTATAGCTTGTAATGAAATAATCTCAAAGAGTTGAAGTTTCTTCTTCCTAATCCCCACTAGGTAATAGAATTTGTAAAGTTTAAATCCCTTCTGAAAACCAGAATAGTATTCAGTGTGAAATGCCAGTGAGTGTTCTTATGATTCATGTGTATGTCTAAGCCTTCATTGACTCTTGATAAGCTTCTGGCTGCTGTTACATCTTGAGACAATTATTTTTCAACCTATTCCCTTCCATTTTCACTCAATTTCCTTTTTTTCACTGTTAGGAAGGAGTTCTTGCCAGAGAGTGATTTGCATTGGAATGGGCTGTCCTCAGAGATGGTGGAGTCACCATGCCTGAAGGTGTTTAAAAAGAGACTGGATGAGGCACTTGGTGCCATGGCTTAGCTAATTAGATGGTGCTGGGTGATAGGTTGGACTTTAAGATCTCAAAGGTCTTTTCCAACCTGATTAACTCTGTGATTCTGTGATTCTATAAATAGCCTTTCTCCCAGCGTAGTACAAATCTGGATCTCTGCTTTAAAATATTCAATGTTAATGTCAAATTAACACATGGTTTAAAGCATGTGTAATAGTGTAATTAGGGAGGTAGCTAAGCATTTATTTCATGCACTTAACACTTCTGTCTTAAATTGCAGCAATATTGTGCTGGCAACGAGATACTCACTTACGGGACATGATATAAATTATGCTCCCCAAAGCATGATCATCAGTCAAAACTACAGGTGCTAATGTTACCAGCAAGATTAGAAACAGGGTGTCAAGAAGCAAGCACAAAAATCATTATGAAAGAAACTCAAATTAATCTTGGTAGGTAGATCTAAAAATCAGCTGTTTCCAACAGCTGTTTTGGCACCTTCCTGCCAGATTTGAGGGCATTTTAGAATAAAGATTGAATGCTAGGAGGAAGTTCTCCCCAGAGAGAGTGATTTGCCATTGGAATGGGCTGCCCAGGAAGGTGGTGGAGTCTCTGTCCTGGAGGTGTTCAAACAAAGCCTGGATGAGGCACTTAGTGCCATGGTCTAGTTGATTGGCAGAGTGCTAAATTGGAATGGATGATCTTGGAGGTCTCTTCCAACCTAGTTGATTCTATGATTGACAGAGATGGGTGCTAAGTTGGACTGGATGATCCTGGAGGTCTCTTCCAACCTGGTTGATTCTATGATGCTATGATTTTCCAATAAATGTAATGCCTAGTAAAATATTTACTACATAGATCTATTATTAACCAGTAGAAAATTGGCTAAGAAAAAGGGCAAGAAGGATAGAAGTGACTAAAGGGTATAATTTTTCATCAGTCTTTTCAGATGTTTTTATAATTACAACAGAAAAAAATGTTTAGTTTTGGGTTTTTTTTTTAAAGAAAATAAAATAAAAGCAGTAAGAAATTAGAAATATAGAATCATGGAATCACAGAATCACAGAATGGTTGAGGTTGGAAGGCACCTCAAGGATCACCCAGTTCCAACCCCCTGCCATAGGCAGGAACACCTCCCACTAGAACAGGTTGCTCAAGGACTCATCCAACCTGGCATTGAACACCTCCAGGGAGGTTGTGTAGCACAGAGTCACCCAATGTGATCAAAGATCACATTGGGTGACTCTGTGCTACACAACCTCCCTGGACAACCTGTGCCAGTGTCTCACCATCCTCACTGAAAAGAACCCTTTCCTAACATCCAGTTTCAATCTCCCCTCTGCCAATTTAGACCCATTCCTCCTTGTCCTGTCATTACAAGACCTTGTCAGTAGTCCCTCCCCTGAATCAGTCAGGGTTGGAAGGAACCACAAGGATCATCTACTTCCAACCCCCTTGCCATGGGCAGCGGCATCCTACCCTAGATCAGGCTGGATGAATTAAAAGAGGACTCAACATTAACCTATTCTCTTCTGCAAGCAACTGCAAGAAATATTATCATTAAAAAGGTCATACTATTTAATTCCAGGACAGCAGTGATATGAAGAATTCCAGCTGTTCTTCTGCTATGAATAGGAGAAAAGTTTTGGAGCCACAAATTACACTCGATTAAATCACCACTGAGAAATGGCAATTTAATCTAATTTGCCATTGAATCATTAAGTATTAAACATGAGACATGTATGCAGACTGACTCCACCTATTTAAAATGTCTTTTGTCTTCCACCTTTATTTCTACCTACAGAATGCATAGTTTCAACAAAAGCAAGCAAGCAAAAAAAGCACTGAAAGATAAAAGGCAGAAGGGAAAGCAGAAGGTTGATTATTATGCTTGTCACACTTATCACTTGAAAAAAAACCACCAGTTTTTGAGGCTTGACATTTTCCATGACCTTAAATAATTAACTCCAGGCTAAGAGCCTGAGCAAATGTGATTAGTCAATTAATAAATGTTATTGACTTAAAAATGTAATACCATTGCACAGTGCTAGAATCATCAATTTTACATGACGTACTTCTGTGCATCCAAGTAAAGACTGCTGCCTAAAACATCTTCTCTCTCTTAAAAAGCTAAAAGATGTCACTCTACTTTTGCAGCAACAGCTGCTTAATGAAGCATGTCAGCTTCTTTCTTAATTGCTAGGTGACATACTGTGTGCCTACTGGATAGTTGTATCATAAGAAAATCAAACTTATTTCACAAGCATGATTGTGCAGTGATAAATTCTTCCTAAAATGGAGACCTTTTGTTGTTGTTGTGCTTTAAATAAGTAGATAGAAACAAACAGAAATGTCTTCCAAGCTTGGGTTTGTTTGCAAGTATATACAATAAGAATATATTCAGTGTATTAATGTTTGGAAGGCCTGTTTAGGGCCAGCTTCAACAAACTTTGATACAAAGGAACCCCAAAGAATAATTAAAAAGTGTGCTGGTTTGGGGCTAATTGGAATATTTTAAGGAGAGAAATTAGATCATTGGTTGTAAAAAGAATATAATGATGAAGTCTGTATCATTCATTGGTTTGCTGAGAGGGATAAGAAGCCAAAATGCAAGTAATCTGTCCCATTCTGTTCTGTGATGCTGGATCTGCTTCATCTGGGTTGAGGCAATCCCAAGTACAAATACAGGTTGGGCAGTGAGTGGCTGGACAGCAGCCCTGAGGAGAGGGACGTGGGGGTGCTGGTGGATGAGAAGCTCAACATGAGCCAGCAGTGTGCACTTGCAGCCCAGAAAGCCAACCAGAGCCTGGGCTGCATCAGGAGAAGTGTGGCCAGCAGGTCGAGGGAGGTGATAATCTTCTACTCCGCTCTGCTGAGACCCCACCTGGAGTACTGCATCCAGTTCTGGAGCTTCTGTTGCAAAAAGGATGTGAAGATGCTGGAGCATGTCCAGAGAAGGGCAACTGGGATGCTCAGAGGGCTGCAGCAGCTCTGCTATGAGGACAGACTGAAAGAGTTGGGGCTGCTCAGTCTGGAGAGGAGAAGGCTCCCAGGTGACCTTCTTGTGGCCTTTCAGGATCTGAAGGGGGCTACAAAAGAGATGGGGAGGGACTCCTTAGCCTCTGAGGAAGTGACAGGACTAGGGGGAATGGAGCAAAGCTGGAGGTGGGGAGATTCAGGCTGGTCATGAGGAGATTCAGGCTGGTCATGAGGAGGAAGTTGTTGAGCATGAGAGTGGTGAGAGCCTGGAAAGGGTTGTCCAGGGAGGTGGTTGAGGCCCCATGGCTGGAGGTGTTTAAGGCCAGGCTGGCTGAGGCTATGGGCAGCCTGGTCTAGGGTAGGGTGTCCCTGCCTATGGCAGGGGGGTTGGAACTAGATGCTCCTTGTGGTCCCTTCCAACCCTGACTGATTCTGTGATTCTATCTATTTGCTTCCCCCTAACACTTAGTGCCATGGTCTAGTTGATTGGACAGGACTGGGTTGATAGGTTGGACTGGATGATCTCAGAGGTCTCTTCCAACCTGGTTGATTCTATGATTCTATGATTTCATCTGATCTTCAGCCAATGCATGGGATTGTATTGTGTTTACCTGTAGAACACAGCATGCACAGAGACTACTTTTGACTGCTGATATCATCATGGGGGAGAAGATGTGCATCAAAAAATATTGTCTTTCATCTTGAAGAGTTTATTTTGTTTGCAAAACAGAGAAATAGTAATTAGTACTATTCTTTTGTTCATATAATGAAGGTATATGAAGTATGTAGCCCAAGGCTTTTTACACACCTCTTTCAAGTCAAATGTGCTAGTTTGAAGCTAGCTAGAACATTTTGATGAGAACTAGATTACAGACTGTGAATGACAAACAGTGGTGGTGTCTACTTCCCTCATAGGCTTGCTGAGATGTATAAGAATAAAAGCAAAACATAGATAAGGGGTCTTCTCCTCTGCTGCTGGCAAGCTCTGAGCTGGATCTCACTCTCTAACCTCACCCTCCATTTTCTTTTCTAATCCACTTTGCTTCCTAACCCCCTGGCCCAACCTCCATTCTTCCTTGGGACTGGGGTAAGGTTGAGAGGGGTAGGGGGAAGGTGGAAGAGTGGTTCACAGTATCACACAGTATCACAGTATCACCAAGGTTGGAAGAGACCTCACAGATCATCAAGTCCAACCCTTTACCACAGAGCTCAAGGCTAGACCATGGCACCAAGTGCCACGTCCAATCCTGCCTTGAACAGCCCCAGGGACGACGACTCCACCACCTCCCCGGGCAGCCCATTCCAGTGTCCAATGACTCTCTCAGGGAAGAACTTTCTCCTCACCTCCAGCCTAAATCTCACCTGGCGCAGCCTGAGGCTGTGTCCTCTTGTTCTGGTGCTGGCCACCTGAGAGAAGAGAGCAACCTCCTCCTGGCCACAACCACCCTTCAGGTAGCTGTAGACAGCAATAAGGTCACGCCTGAGCCTCCTCTTCTCCAGGCTAACCAATCCCAGCTCCCTCAGCCTCTCCTCGTAGGGCTGTGCTCAAGGCCTCTCCCCAGCCTCGTCGCCCTTCTCTGGACATGCTCAAGCATCTCAATGTCCCTCCTAAACTGGGGGGCCCAGAACTGAACACATTACTCAAGGTGTGGTCTGACCAGTGCAGAGTACAGGGGCAGAATGACCTCCCTGCTCCTGCTGGTTGAGAGCCCCTGCTGGGGACTCAGGTTTCTGGGAGGGCTGTTGTGTTTCTGTATTGCCTTTTACCTTGTACATTTCTGTCTATAACTGTATATACTGTAAATATCTGCTTGTCTATTGTGCTAGCTGTTAATATAAGCTTCATTCAAATTTCCAGAGCCAACTGAGTCTAGTCTGGGTGATTTCCAAAAGGGTGTGGGGGCAGGGAACACCCAAACCATCACACCAAGCTATAGTCACTTTGGGAAACAAATATTTCCTTGGGCCACTGAGAAATTTTTTTGCATCACTTTATGCGGCTTTGAGTCCTATTTTGACCTCTGAGTCTTGAGATAAGTGAACAGCCAATGAAGTTTGTAATGATTTGGTTTCCAGTCTGTCACACAGGGATATTAGAATGATTTTGTTCTTCAAAGGACATGATAAGGTGAGATAGGAGGATAGGAATCTTCTCCAAAGTCATGAATCAGAAGTGATTGCTGGAAGCTGACGTAGTGACACACACAGCGAACAACAGTTGCAAAACTCAGGTTCTGTGATTCTTCCATTTAAAAAAGCAAAGGTTACATTTATTTTTTTTGCACCTGGGGAAAAAACAAAATGTAAAGAAAACTCAAGAGATTATCACCTATGAAAGACTGAAATAATAGATAATGGCCATTGGTACAACCTGTGAGAAAAAAAGGTAGCTGCTCTGTGAAGTATGAGTTGAAAACTACAGTCTGCTGTGTAGCCTAGCAACTGGTAATGAACCATCAGACAACATTTTTAGGCATGTGGAAACTTCACAAAGCCAAGATCTATTTCCCAAGCAACTGGTGGCTGCAGCATATTTCTGCGTTTTAAAATGGAACAAAAAGAAGGGAAAATACTTCATAGAATCATAGAATCAACCAGGTTGGAAGAGACCTCCAAGATCATCCAGGCCAACCTAGCACCCAGCCCTATCCAGTCAACTAGACCATGGCACTAAGTGCCTCATCCAGGCTCTGCTTGAACACCCCTAGCAATGGTGACTCCACCACCTCCCTGGGCAGCCCATTCCAATGTCAATCACTCTCTCTGAAGAACATCCAGCCTTCACTTCCCCTGATACAACTTGAGACTGAAGGTCAAGTCCTTCAGAACCATAAAAAAGTGGAGACCAGGTGTGGCTTGATTCACAGAGACAACACACAGCTCATTGCAGGAGTACAGCAGCCTACAGAGGACAACATCTAAGTCCTTTGCATGCATTTTTCTGTAGCAAAATGACCCAGCAAAAGGCAGACTTCAAGGCTGGCAATTTTGAACTTTGAATGGGAATCAAAAGTCATCAGCTCTTCCCGGGAGTCTGTCACCAATTCCAGGATTCTTTTCCCCCTTTAGGTGACTTGGTTTTTGCTGTCTCCTCTTGGCTGTTAGTAAAATGCTCATCCTGCCAATTCACTGCTTGGAAGAGAAATCCATACACCAAGGATTTAAACCTGCCTTTTCTGGATATTTCTCCCATTTCTCTCACAGGCAGCTTTCAAATATCTAACTCAAAACTCTTAGAGGATGATTTTGGAAAGAGTACTGAAACCTGTACACTGTTCTGAATTCCTACCTCCCCTAAACTGATTTTCTGATGTTAATACAACACAAAACTGAAATACAAACCAGTGTATTTACAAAAAGCTATTGGTAGGGACAGAGCTTAGACATCTACTGTTAGTACTGCAGTCTTCAAAACTCAGTTAGGTACTAGCTAGCCCCTAGCCTACCTTGTGACTGAACCTATGGCATGTAAATCATCAGCAGAGGAGATTGGAACAGAGTCTAGCAATGATGCTGGTGTTCACATCATTCACTTTAGATTTCTGACAGGTGATTCAGGTTGGTCCTACAGCTACAGTTGTGAGCTGTGTACCTGTACAATCATGGAATGGTTTAGGTTGGAAGGGACCCCAAGGAGCATCCAGTTCCAACCCCCTGCCATAGGCAGAGACACCTCCCACTAGAACAGCTCCCTCAAGGACTCATCCAACCTGGCTTTGAACTCCTCCAGGGAGGGAGCAGCCACAACCTCCCTGGGCAACCTGTGCCAGTGTCTCACCACCCTCACTGGAATGAACTTCTTCCTAACATCCAGTTTAAATCTCCTCTCTGCCAGTTTAAGCCCATTACTCCTCATCCTGTCGCTACAAGACCCTGTAAATAGTCCCTCCTCAGCCCTGCTGTAGGCCTTTTTCAGATACTGGAAGGCTACTCCAAGGTCTCCTCAAAGCTCTCTGTTCCCCAGGCTGAAGAGCCCCAACTCTTGTAGCCTGTCCTCGTAGCAGAGCTGCTTCAGACCTCTGCATTTTTGTGGCCTACTGTCAACTTGCTCCAACAATTCCATGTCCTTCTTGCACTAGGGGCTCCAGAACTGCACAGAGTGCTCCAGGTGGGGTCTGAGGAGAGCAGAGTAAAGGGAGTGAATCCTCTCCCTTGCCCTGATGGCCTCACTGCTCTTGCTGCAGCCCAGGACGTGGTTGCTGTCTGGACTGCATGTGCACACTGCAGGCTCCTGTTGAGCTTTTCATCACCCCAGCCCCCTAGGGCCTTTTCCTCAGGGCTGCTCTCAGCCATTTGCCACCCAGCCTGGAGTTGTGCTTTGGATTGGGCCAACCTGAGCACAGGACCTTACACTTGTTGAATTTGGTGGCCTGGGCCCACCTCTCCAGCCTGTCCAGGTCCATCTGGATGGATCTCTTCCCTCTAGCAAGTGTTGTGATTATCAGCTCCTCGTGAAAGCACTGCCTTGCATAAACAAACTCAATAATTGCCTGTATGACCTCCCAAGTAACTTAGTGCTTAAGGGCATGAGCAGCAAGCCCAGAAGGTTCAATCTCTCTTGCAAAACCTCTCTCTGCAAGTCCTGCTTCTGCTGCTCTCCTGTAGAATTTCTCTCTTGGGGGTTCATGACAACAGTCAATCAAATTTGTGAGTTCTTCCTCTATATCTGCCTAGGTTGCCAAAATTTTAAAGTGCTTTTAAGCACACTGCCATAAATAGTCTCTGTAAAGTAGAAAAGCATTGGAACACAGTGATGCAGACCTGATGTCAAGCTACCATGGCATCTTCTCTGCAGCATGGCCCAGGCTAAGACAGTATTCAGTAGGATCTGAACTACAGAGGTCAGATACATGCCTCTGATATTTCTTCATCTTCCTTGAAGACAGATGGCTAAGCCAACAGAGTGAATTAGCTTATGAAGATAGCAGATTCTCCCCATTAACTGTAGATGGAATAGCAGCTGTCTTTTTTGAGTGTGTGTGTAGATAGCATTGGAAAGATGAACATCACCACTTGCTGTCTACCTTTTGACTTTTTGATATGTGCTAACATACTTCACTCAAGTCTCTGCTTCTGTAAAGTACACTGACTAGAATCAAGGAATGGTTTGGCTTTGAAGGTTGGAAAGGACCTCAAAGATCATCCAGTTCCACCCCTCTGCCATAAGCAGGTACACCTCCCACTAGCACAGGTCACTCAAGGCCTCATCCAGTCTGGCCTTGAACACCTCCAGGGAGGGAGCAGCCAAAGCCTCCCTGGGCAACCTGGGCCAGTGTCTCACCACACTTACTGGAGAGAACTTCTCCCTAACACGCAGAATAAACCTCTCCTCTGCCAGTTTAAATCTATTACTCCTCATCCTGTCATTACAAGACCTTGTAAATAATCCCTCCTCAGCCCTCTTGTAGACCCCCTTCAGATACTGGAAGGCCACTACAAGGTCTCCTCAAAGTCTTCTCCTCTCCAGGCTAAAGATCCCAAGCCCCAACTCCTGTAGCCTGTCCTCAGCAGCGGTACTCCAGCCTGTGCTAGTTTGAAGCTAGCAAGAATGTTTTGGTGAGAAGAACTGGATTACAGGCTGTGAAAAGGAAACAATGGTGATGTCTACTTCACTCACAGGCTTGCTGAGAGGTATGAGAGATGGCTGAACACTTGCCTGCTGATATGAAGTAGGGAATGACTCCTTGTTTGGCTTTTGCTTTACCTTTTAAATTCCAACTCAACCCATGAGTTTTCTCCCTTTTCTCTTCTGATTCTTTTCCCCATCACACTATTGGAGCTTATTTGATGGCAAGAGTTAAACCATGTTAAAACTAACTCACAAAATGAAGGAATCTGAATAGCTGGGAGAAAGAAATTAGTTGAGATATACAGAATAAAATGGAAGGAAGGAAGGAAGGAAGGAAGGAAGGAAGGAAGGAAGGAAGGAAGGAAGGAAGGAAGGAAGGAAGGAAGGAAGGAAGGAAGGAAGGAAGGAAGGAAGGAAGGAAGGAAGGAAGGAGGGAGGGAGGGAAGGAAGGAAGGAAGGAAGGAAGGAAGGAAGGAAGGAAGGAAGGAAGGAAGGAAGGAAGGAAGGAAGGAAGGAAGGAAGGAAGGAAGGAAGGAAGGAAGGAAGGAAGGAAGGAAGAGGGAGGGAGGAAGGAAGGAAGGAAGGAAGGAAGGAAGGAAGGAAGAAAGGGAGGGAGGGAAGAAGGAAGGGAAGGAGAGAGGGAGGGAGGGAGGGAGAGAGGGAGGGAGGGAGGGAGGGAGGGAGGAAAGGAAGGAGAGAGGGAGAGAGGGAGGGAGGGAGAGAGGATCAAAGGAAGGGAGGGAAGGAGGAAGGAAGGAGGAAGGAAGGAAGGAAGGAAGGAAGGAAGGAAGGAAGGAAGGAAGGAAGGAAGGAAGGAAGGAAGGAAGGAAGGGAGGGAGGAAGGGAGGAAGGAAGGAAGCAAGGGAGGGAGGGAGGGAGGCAGGACAAGCGTCCAAGCTAATATGGTGTATGAGGGTTGCAGGTCAGCTGGCAGAAATCTCAACCATCTAGACAATATGGCTGACAGCATTAATATGTAGGGGGGAAAAGCAAAGAAAAGAAGAGAGAGATATGCAATGAAACAGAACATTGTGGTGAGTCTATGTTGAAAAAGAAGTAGCTGAAAAAGAAACTGGTAAAAGTAGTAATATAAAGGAAAATTGGCATTCAGATTATCATTGCAGTCAAAGCTATATCAGCAGTCATTGAACATACCAGCAGCAGGAAAAAAATAAATGCAAGCAGAGCTGCTCTCCATAAAGGCATGAAATGAGACAGAGCAAACTTGCTCAGGCATTTAAATGCCTTTCTGTGCAAGAAAATCCCAATCAATTAAGTCCACATTGTGTACGGGCATATTGCTTTGCCCACTCTAATTTGATCATGAATATCAAGACCAGGAGAAAAGCTACTGCATAATGATTAAATTTTTTATGGCTATAAATAGCTTCCAAAAACATTAGGTAGCTGTAGAGAAACAAGGTGTGAACATCAGGAATGTGACTGTTCAGCACTTGCTGCTTTGCTTTTCCTAGCTGAAGTTCTTTGAAAAGATTTGGTTCAGCTCATTATTTCTGTAGTAATATTTTTGACACATTAATTCTTCTGAAGTGACTTGGAGGAGGATTTTTACAGCAAGTGTAGTGTTGACACAGTAAATAAATTTAATTACATATACTACATATATTTTGGAGGAAATATTCCTCTGTTTTCTTTCTGGGTTTGGGTGTTGTATTGGCAATTACACAATGCATCTCTGAGCAGCAGTTTTGTGGGTGTCTTTGTTTTTGTGCCTTTAATTCTTTTGGTTATCATATATAAAACAAACAAAGCACACACCATGAAATTTGATGCTGGGGTATTTGCAGAATGTTAACCTCAAAATGGTTTCTCATCATAGAATCATAGAATGGGTTAAGTTGGAAGTGACCTCAAAAATCATCCAGTTCCAACTTGCCACCTTAGGCAGGGACACCTCTCACAGGAACAGGTCGCTCAAGACCTCATCCAACCTGGCCTTGAACACCTCCAGGGAGGGAGCAGCCACAACTTCCCTGGGCAACCTGTTCCAGTGTCTCACCACTCTCACTGGAAAGAACTTCTTCCTAACACCCAGTTTAAATCTCCACTCTGCCACTTTAAATCGTTAGTTGTCATCCTGTCATTACAAGACCTTGCAAATATTCCCTCCAAAGCCCTTCTGTAGACTCCCTTCAGATACTGGAAGGTTACTACAAGGTGTCCTCGAAGCTTTCTCTTCTCCAGGCTGAAGACCCCCAGCTCTTGTAGTCTACCCTTCACCATGATCCCCAGATCCATCTCCACAGAGCTGCTCTCCAGCAGATCACCTCCCAGCCTGTACTGGTGCAGTTTATTATTCCTCCCCAGGTGCAAGACTCTGCACTTGTCCTTGGTGAAACTCATTTGCTTCTTCTGTGCCCAGCTCTCCAATCTGTCCAAGTCTCACTGGATGGCAGCACAGCCTTCAGCTGTTATCAGCCAAGCCTCCCAGTTTGGTGTCACCAGCAAACTTGCTGAGCAGACTCTGTCCCCTCAACAATGCTATTGATGAAGATGTTGAACAGCACTGGATCCAGCAATGATCCCTGGGGGACTCTACAAGTCACAGCTCTCCAACTGGACCTGGCACCATTGATCACCACTCTTTGAGCTCTATCTTGTAACCAGTTCCTAACCCACCTCACTGTCTGCTCTTCCATCCCATACTTCCTGAGCTTGCTTGCTAGGATTCAGTTATGTCCTCACAGAATGCTATCAGGTTAATCAAGTATGAC
The DNA here is from genome assembly GCF_015220805.1 of Pogoniulus pusillus. Lineage (NCBI taxonomy): Eukaryota > Metazoa > Chordata > Aves > Piciformes > Lybiidae > Pogoniulus > Pogoniulus pusillus. Next base: position 28,768,246 of record NC_087275.1, read on the forward strand.
TTCCCCTTGGTAAGTCTATGCTGACTACTCCTGATAACCTTCTCTTCCGAGTCCCTTGAGATGCCCTCCAGAAGGAGCCACTCCATCATTTTTCCTGGTGGCTCACTGGTCAATAGTTCCCTGGAACATCTTTCTTGCCCTTTTTGAAGACTGGAGTGACATTGACTCTCCTGCAGTCCTCAAGCACCAGTCCTCTCTGCCATGATTTGGCAACAACTATGGAGAGTGGCAGAGCAATAATCCCAATCTCCCTGACAGAGCAGGACCATAGAATCTAGTGCAGGTCACACAGGAATGAATCCAGATGGGTCTGAAAAGTCTCCAGAGAAGGAGACTCCATAACCTCTGGGGAGTTTGTTCCAGTGCTCTGGGACCTTTACAGTAAAGAAGATCTTCCTTGTATTGAGGTGGAACTTCCTGTGCTGTAGCTTACATCCATTGCCCCTTGGCCTATCAGAGGGCACAACGGAGAAGAGTTTGTCCCCTCCCTCTTGACCTCCATTCCCTCAGATATTTGTAAACATTGATTAGATCCCCTTTAATTCTTCTCTTCACCAGACCAAAAAGCTCCAGATGCCTCAGCCTCTCCTCATATGGCACATGACTCAGACACTTAATCATCTTTGTTGCCCTCCATTGGACACTTCAAGTAGTCCTTGTCCCTCTTCGACGGGGGAGCATAACATTGAATGCAACATTCCATTCCTGATGTAATGCCTGTTCTAGAATTTCATTTTGGATACTACTTCCACTAAGAAAGTTATTGGTTATCTTATATTACTATTCATATCCCTGCAAACCCCACCTGCCTTTCTTTTCCTTCCTACCCTTTGGAAATCCCTCATGTATTTCTTTCTTTCACTTACTACCTTTTCCCCCAAAATGCAATCAGATAGCATGCACTTAAAAATGAACCAGAGTCACAGAGTCACAGAATTGGTTTGTTTGGAAAAGACCTTTAAGATCATCAAGTTCAACCATTATCTAACTCTACAATGTCAGGTGCTAAAGCATGTGTCTCAGTACTGCATCTATGCATCTTTTATACACCTCCAGGGACAGGGATTCAACCACCTCCCTGGGGAGCCCATTCCAATGTATAATAACCTTTTTGGTGAAGAAGTTTCTTTTAATATCCAACCTAAACATGTTTACTATAGTCAGAAGTTTCTTTCAGATCAACACAGACAGCTACAATCAAAGCCTGTGCAAATGTTGTTCTAAGTCTGTTATCAATAACATCTCTCTAGGCAGTACCAATAGCTAGGACTGATAGACTCTTACTTGGCCATTATCATTAAAATGAAAATACTTTTATCTACAAAGCCTTTTGAATTTTTCTCCTTTGAATATGACTTTTCTTCTTCACTACAATCCACAAAAATGTTTTCTTATGAGCTTAACTTCTAAAACTTCTAAGAACTGTATTGGCTTCACAGTTAGGCAAGTGTGATGGTTTGATTGTTCCCATCACTTTAGAAATCACCCAGACCAGACTCAGCTGGCTCTGGAAATATGAATGAAGCTTGTATTTACAGCTAGCACAATATACAAGCAGATATTTACAGTATATACAGTTATAGGCAGAAATAGACAAGGTAAAAGGTAATACAGAAACACAACAGCCCTCCCAGAAACCTGAGTCCCCAGAAGGGGCTCCCAACCACCCCTTCACCTTCCCCCTACCCCTCTCAACCTTACCCCAATCCCAAGGAAGAAGGGAGGCTCAGCCAGGGGGTTAGGAAGTAAAGTGGATTAGCCCAAAATGGAAGGTGAGGTTATAGAGATGCAGCTCAGCCAGCAGCCCCAGCGAGAGTGATTATCTAATTTCTTGTTCCTATGCTTCTCAGCAAGCCTATGAGGGAAGTAGACATCACCATTGTTTTCTTTCCACAGCCTGTAATCTAGTTCTTCTCACCAAAACATTCTAGCTAGCCTCTAACTAGCACAGCAAGTACTGCAGCATTAAACATGATGTAAAAACTTCAGCTCTTCTAAAAGCAGGAAACGACTTTCATTATTTGCTTTTTCTCTGTGCACATCCTGACCCCTAACTGGAAGCTGCAGAAAAATGAAAGCTCAATAAACCCCCATCCATTCAATATTAGAACTAAAACCATTCACTGCAAAATCCTGCAGCACCATGTTTGCTATATAGCTGAACTGAAGGCTGGGAAAAACAAATTACTTTGGCATTTGACTGGGTTGGTTTTTTTTTGTCACTCAGATTTGTCTGTAGAGCACTACAGTTCATTTGAACTTAGACTGACAGCTCTTAAATTCTCCCTACCTTTCACAGATACATCCTTTATGGAAACACAATGGAGCTCATTGCTCAACTCTTGTGGGCCTTAAATAGTCATTATATGCCAACTTCAGGCACTAACAACATTAAATGGCTTGGAAATCAAGACATGAGAAGAACTGTGTTTTATTGATGATCCCTTGAGTCATTGAAATGCCTCAAAACCCCTTCTTTATAAGATAAGAAATCCACTGGAGAATTGTTTAAACCCACCTAGTCTTCATTAGGATATTTTATTCATTTTCTGTCTGCAGCATTGGTACTAACAGCACATTAAATGTTAAAGAAAATATCCAAAGCATCCTATGGGATGACCTATTTAACATAATATCTGAAGTTTGTGCTATTGCTTGTCAAGTCTGATATCAATAAATAATATTTAAGTTCAATTATCAGCACAGGATCCTCAAAGCATGTTCCCACACAAATAGATTTCCAACATGAGCTACTAGGAGTGATGTCCCCAGAAGCAAATGAAAAAGGTTTTGTGTCAGTTCTCTGGTTGGTACTCATCTAAGAACTGACAAGAAACATTATGTCCCATAAACTTCTCTTCCTAGGTACAGAGTATGTAGACTGGGACTCCTGCCATTGACTACATCAAGATCAGTCCCTTGATATCCCTTCAGCAGCACTCCAAAAGACTTGAGAAATCCAGAATGAAACTTCTTTGAATAGTCTTGGGGATTCATATCTTCCTATGTTCTTGATTGCCTATTAGGCAAGGACAGTTTGAATTTCCATTTAATTTTCATCCATGTACATTTTAAAATGCTGCTCCTTTTAATCTAAGCTATTTGCTGGCAACTGAGATCTAATTGCTTAAAAAACAGATTCCAGTGCAATTATTAAAGAAATCTTTGATTGCCTGAGGTAGAGATATATAAGTTCCTAGACTGTACCAATTAGTTACCATTGATCTGCTTGACATTCCATGCATGTCTATATATAAGTGTATATATATATATATGATATATATAAATATAACTTTAGATCTTCTTTAATAGCTGAGAGTTATTAGAATAATTTCTGATCATCATGATTCATGATACACACTGACAAGTTTTTTGTGCTAGAAACTGACACTGTTTAGTAGGTAAGCTAAGAACTTGCCTTTATAAATGTGTACACACAAGTAGTAGATTCCTCTTTCTTAAAGATAAAACAGTTATGGTCTTGAAAAAGAAGGCCCTTTTGCTGTGTCTGGTAGTTCATCTTCCTTAGGTGCAATTATGGATACAAACATAGAATCATAGGATCATAGAATCATAGGATCATAGAATCAGGAAGGTTGAAAGAGACCACCAAGATCATCCAGTCCAACCTAGCACCCAGCCCTATTAGAAGAGAGGAATAAAAAGAAAAGGAAATAATTTTGGATAAGAAGTTTTGCAAATGCAAGTGTGTAGCTCTTTTAAGGCAGCTGTATGTCTTGACCAGGAAAAGACTTAAGAAAGAACAAGCTTTCAGCTCCCTGTATGGGTGTTCTCTTATAGAATCATAGAATCATAGACTCAATCAGGTTGGAAGAGACCTCCAAGATCATCCAGTCCAACCTAGCACCCAGCCCTATCCAATCAACTAGACCATGGCACTAAGTGACCCATCCAGTCTTTTCTTGAACACCTCCAGGGACAGCGACTCCACCACCTCCCTGGGCAACCCATTCCAACAGCAAATCACTCTCTGTGTGAGAGAGTAGAAAAGACAATCTATGGTTGTAGAGCCATTTTAGATGGCATGCCTTCTTAGAAGGCATTCCTGGGTATGAAGTATGGGTGATTGTTCTCCTTCACATAAGCTCTCATTATAATCAATCAGTTGATAAACTGGAATCACAGAATAATAGAATCATAGAATCATAGAATCAACCAGATTGGAAGAGACCTCCAAGATCATCCAGTCCAACCTAGCACCCTGCCCTAGCCAGTCAACTAGACCATGGCACTAAGTGCCTCAGCCAGTCTTCTCTTGAAGACCTCCAGGGACGATGCCTCCACCACCTTCCTGGGCAGCCCATTCCAATGCCAATCACTCTCTCTGGGAAGAACTTCCTCTTAACATCCAGCCTATACTTCCCCCAGCACAATTTGAGACTGTGTCCCCTTGTTCTATTCCTGGTTGCCTGGGAGAAGAGGCCACCCCCTACCTGGCTACAATGATGGTATTAATTTGCTAGCTATTCAGAGCATTGTTATATATATGGTATAACTGTGCCACAGAAATGTCTGCATTTCATCTGGGCATTTAGCTTGTGGACTTGTCAAGCACAGCATAGACTGGGGAGATCTGACATATATGTCATCTGAGTAGAGTTTCATCCTGATGCCCTAAAACTAACTGCTGTGGTTAACGCTACCTAAAGCAGTTTTATTTGTTGACAATATAATTTTCACATCACCTGTGCTAGTTTGAGCCTCACTGGGACATTTTAGTGAGAGGAATTAGATTCTAGGCTGTGAAAAGGAAACAATGGTGATGTCTACTGCACTTATAGGCTTGCTGAGATGTATAAAAACAAGAACACAAACATAGATAACAGAGCTGCTTTTGGGCTCTGGCTGCATGCAATTCTCAGGGATACCTAACTTCCTGTGTGCCTAAACCCTCTGCTTCCTAACCCTCCTGGCTGCTTTTCCAAACTCACCTTGAACATAAGGCAAAGTCTGGGATAAGGTAGAGGGGTGGAAAGGAGATGGAAGGTTGGTTGGGAGCCCCTCCTAGAGACTCTGGTTTTTGGGAGGGCTGCTGTGTTTCTGTATTACTTTTTAACTTGTCTATTTCTGTCTATAGCTGTGGAGATTGCAAATATCTGCTTGTATATTGTGTTAAGCTGTAAATATAGCTTTGTTCTTTAATTTCCAGCTGCTGAGCCTAGTCTGTGTGATTTTCTTAAGTGTGTGGGGGTGGGTAACACCCAAGCCATCACATCACCTCAAGAGCTGCATTAGCTGTTTACTTATGACTTTAGTACCCCAAAAAAGAATATCCCCAAACTTTTCATTTTGTCACCTAACTTCAACTCCCACAAGTGTGCACATTTACTGAAAGTAAACTTTATATGCAAACTTTCCTTTCACAATGTCTATCCCTAGATAGTGATGGAGCAAGGGTTTGGATTTAGCACTTCTATCATCTTCTGATTCATTCCCATCTGCAGTGCAAAGTCCCTCACCATCTGTACTATGCCTGATAACTTATGTAGGCAATACAAATACTTGTCTCTTCTTTCCATCAAAGGCATTTCTTACAAACATGGGCCATTCCTCTCGTAGGCCTTCATTCAGCAGAAGGCTGAATCTGTACACAACAATCAACTATTCCGCCTCAAAATGAGTGATTGATGAGGAGTTCTCTCAGTTTCTCTTGGGGAAGATTCCTCTCTAGGAATGTGATAAGCAAGATCAGCAGGGCCATAGGTCAGGGGGGACCTCATTGCTGTCTACAACTACCTGAAGGGACATTGTAGCCAGGTGGGGGGTGGCCCCTTCTCCCAGGCAACCACCTGGGACACAGTCTCAAGTTGTTTCGGGGGAAGTATATGCTGGATGTCAGGAGGAAATTGTTGCCAGAGAGAGTGATTGGCATTGGAATGGGCTGCCCAGGGAGGTGGTGGTGTTCAAGAAAAGCCTGGCTGAGGCACTCAGTGCCATGGTCTATTTGATTAGCTAGGGCTGGGTGCTAGGTTGTCCTGGATGATCTTGGAGGTCTCTTCCAACCTGGTTGGTTCTATGATTCTGTGATTCTATGATTCTATGATTTTGTAGTTCCTATGCAGAAGATTGTTCTTTTGAGTAACAGACCATTAACTTGGCCCACTGTGAATGGTCACAGAAAGGAAAATTTTAGTTTGAGGACCACCAATATGTATATGAAATTTCAGCATGTCATAGTGTGGCAGTTGGGGAGTTCCCCCCACCCCACTCCCAACACACATGCAAATTCACCAGACTAACTCAGCCAGCTTATCGTTAAGGTATGAAGCAATATACTTACAGCATGGCACAAGTTACAAGCACCGTCCCTGGGGGTCTTCAAGAAAAGACTGGATGAGGCATTTAGTGCCATGGTCTAGTTGATTGGATAGGGCTGGGTGATAGGTTGGACTGGATGATCTTGGAGGTCTCTTCCAACCTGGTTGATTCTATGATTCTATGATTCTATATATACAAACATTTGCAGCTATATACAATAATACACAAGTTAAAAGTAATGCAGAGATACAAAACCCCTCCCAGTTGGCAGAACCAACTTGCCTCCTTCCTCCTTCTTTCCAATCCCCCCTCCTTTATCTCAGGACCCCCCTTATGGGCAGGGTGAGCTGCAAAAGGTTGGCAAGAGGTTAAAAAAAAAAGTAGTTTGGGTTATGCAGATTCAGGCAGAGATAGTGAAGCAGAAAACAGCATCCAGTGACTGTCTTTGTTATTGTTTCTTGGGTTTTATATCTCTAAGCAAAACCAGTGGGTAATCACTATTATTTTATTTTCACAGCCAATCATTATTTTCTCTCATTAAAATATTCTAATTAGCCTTAAATCAGCATATATAGTTTGAGGGGTCCCAGGTTCCCTTAAGGTAACTACAGAGACCAAGACCCATCCCAGGGGACAGAACTGGTCATCCCAAGATGCTGTAATCTTGTTATTCTGTTTCATTGTCCTGTACCACAGCTTATAAGTATATATATATCTTTAAATTTCCAATCACAGAATCAGAGGGTTGGAAAAGACCTTCGAGATCATCGAGTCCAACCTATCACCTAACACCTTCTAATTGACTAAACCCCATGGTTAAGTCAAATATCTCATCCAGCCTCCTCTTAACCACCTCCAGGGACAGTGACTCCATCACCTCCACAGGCAGCCCATTCCAATGACAATCAGTCTTGCTGTGAAGAACTTCTTTTACTCCCCATCTACTCTGCCCTGGTGAGACCTCATCTTGAATACTGTGTTCAGTTTCGGGCTCCCCAGTTTAAGAGGGACAGGGATCTGCTGGAGAGGGTCCAGAGGAGGGCTACGAGGATGATTAGGGGACTGGAGGGCATGGCTTATGAGGAGAGGCTGAGGGACCTGGGGCTTTTCAGTCTGGAGAAGAGAAGACTGAGAGGGGCCTGACCAGTGCTGAGAACAGGGAACAAGTTCTTTACCACAAGGCTGCTGGAATGCTGGAACAGGTTGACCAGAGAGACAGTTGGTGACCCTTCCATGGAAATATTCAAGGCAAGGCTTGACAGGGCTCTAGGAAACTGGTCTAGTTGAGAATGTCCCTGTTGACTACAGCAGGTGTCGGTCTCTTCTGCCAGGCAGCAAGCAACAGAAGAAGAGGACACAGTCTCAAGTTGTGCTGGGAGAGGTCTAGGCTGGATGTTAGGAGGAAGTTCTTGACAGAGAGAGTGATTGGCATTGGAATGGGCTGCTCAGGGAGGTGGTGGAGTCACCAACCCTGGAGGTGTTCAAGAAAAGACTGTATTAAGCACTTAGTGCCATGGTCTGGTTGATTGGACAGGGCTGGGTGCTAGGTTAGCCTGGATGATCTTGGAGGTCTCTTCCAACCTGGTTAATTCTATGATCCTATGATTCTATGATCTTTGGAGGTCCCTTCCAGTCTGGCCCATTCTATGACGCTATGATTCTATCATCCAATTCCAACTTTGTCAGGATTAAATTTCCTGTAAGAGTGACACTGAAAAAGATAAAAAAATAACCATGAGAAAGATGTATTAAATATAGGTGAGTTCCTCTGAGCAGTAAAATCTATCTGATTTTCTTTGAACCAGCTCTCAGCTTCTTTCTACCTCCCTTACAAACAGCACATGGGTTTCCTTTTTGCAGGTAATACTTTGTGCAGGAGCGTTTGATCGTTAATCTGTGTACACTCAGAATAATAGGAAGCCTCATTCCTGCAACCTCATTTCCAACAAGGATTACTCTCATACACAAAGATCAATGAAAGTATTAAATCTCTCAGCCCTTTTGCTTTCCCGTGCAAAGCTGATATAGCAAATTATTTTAAACACGTCCAACTCTAATTTTAGTGGAATATTTTTGGCACAAAGTGGAGAGATGTTGAATATTTTATACCAGCCTGGTCTCAGAAGGAGTTCTGAACTATTTAATACCTCACAAGATGCCATTGGGCTAAAAGGAATCATTCTAATAGCAATTCATGTCACTATCAATTTTGCCAATCGTGTGGACATTCCAATTTTTCTCCTAACAAACGCTTTGCCCTCTTTCTCCCTGATAAAACAATGAATTAATTGACCCCTGGGTTACTAATATTTACATACTTATTCTAATTCTGAAGCATTTGAATAGCTTAGTTTATCTTTTGCCTCAGAAAATGCCCTATCATTTTCATCTTGTCGTGGGTTCAGATGAATCTGCTGATAGAACAAGGGGACACAGTCTCAAGTTGTGCCAGGGTAGGTATAGGCTGGATATTAGGAAGAAGTTCTTCACAGAGAGAGTGATTTCCCATTGGAATGGGCTGCCCAGGGAGGTGGTGGAAGCACCGTCCCTGGGGGTCTTCAAGAAAAGCCTGGATGAGGCACTTAGTGCCATGGTCTGGTTGATTGGTTAGGGCTGAGTGCTAGGTTGGACTGGATGATCTTGGAGATCTCTTCCAACCTGGTTGATTCTATGATTCTATGATTCTATAATAATATCAGGCCATTTTTAAAGTGAAAATGCTGGCTGGAGCAAGGTATTATGAGGCTTGTAGTTCAGACTGCAGCATGAACAGCTTCCTGATCTGGTTGCACATTGCAACATGAACAGCTTCCTGATCTGGTTGCACATTGCAACATGAACAGCTTCCTGATCTGGTTGCACATTGCAGCATGAACAGCTTCCTGATCTGGTTGCACATTGCAACATGAACAGCTTCCTGATCTGGTTGCTGCTTCCAGTTTCCAGTTTTGAGGGTTGGTCTTTTCTACTGGGCTGGTTGCAGTGCTGGGAGGTTGTCCTAGTTGTGCTGGTTTGAGGCTAATTTTTACTGAGAGAAATGAAATCCTTAGCTGTGAGAAGAAAGAAGAAAACCAACATGTGCCCTATATCACTCATTCTTCTGCTGAGAAACGCAGCTAGTCAAAATATAGGTAAGACACTTCTCACGCTGCTCAGCTCTCACTTTGGGCTGTGTCTTCTTTCTGGTGGCCTGGTCTCTGGCTGATTCTGTCTTTAACTCTCTATTCCACCTAACCCCTTTTTCCTTTTTGACATCTCACCTCAGATCTCCAGATCTCATGTGAGATATAAATGGGCTGATCTGGTTATTTCTGAAGGGAGGGAAAGAGGGAGGGGGAAGGGGAGATTGGGTCAGGAGCCCTCCTGGGGACTGATTGTTTCTGGGAGGGGTATTGCATTTCTCTGTGACTTTTAATTTGTATATAACTGTATATGTTTGTGTATATCTGCTTGTATATTGTGTTCAACTGTAAATAGAGCTTCATTCCTTAATTTCCATCCCTCTGAGTCTAGTCTGGGTGATTTTCTTAAGCTGGGGCAGATAACTCCCAAACCATCACACTACTTTTGAGCCACAAGCTGCCCGGGGCAAAAGGACAGAAAGGTTTTTGAACCCCAAGGGAGTCAAAAGAAAAATATTCACACACAAGAGAAGGCTAAATATGGAAGCCATTTACAAATATATCCAGAAATACAAAAGATATTCAGGCAAAAGGAATATATATACGAGCTAGGCTGAGTTCTCTGCCTGAGCCTACCAGGCCAAAACCTTTTAGAGTCTTCCAAAGCTGCCCCTACTGCCCTCCCACTCCCATTCAGCCTTAGCAGCCCCAGGAGCAGGCCAAACTGTCTCCCCTTGCAAGAGAGGTCTACCAAGATGAAATCACCCAGACTAGACTCAGCAGCTGGAAATTAAGGAATGAAGTTCTATTTTCAGTTTAACACAATATTCAAGCAAATATACACAAATATATACAGTTATATGCAAATTGAAAGTCAGGGTTGGAAGGGACCACAGGTATCATCTAGATTCAACCTCCCTACCCTAGAGCAGGCTGCCCACAGCCTCATCCAGCCTGGCCTTAAAACACCTTCAGGGATGGGGTCTCAACCACCTCCCTGGTCAACCCATGCCAGAGTCTCATGACTCTCATGGTGAAGAACATCCTCCTCACCTCCAGTCTGAACCTATCCACCTTCAGCCTTGTTCCATTCCCCCATGTCCTGTCACTACCTGAGAGCCTAAAAAGTCCCTCCCCAGATTTTTTGTAGCCCCCCTTCAGACACTGGAAGGCCACAAGAAGGTCACCTCAGAGCCTCCTCTTCTGCAGCCTGAACAGCTCCAACTCTTTCAGTCTGTCCTCATAGCAGAGCTGCTCCAGCCCTCTGCTCATCCTCATGACCCTTCTCTGGACACACTCCAGCATCTCCACATCCTTCTTTTAATAGGGGCTTCAGAACTGGATGCAGCACTCCAGGTGGGGTCTCAGCAGAGAGGAGTAGAGAGGGAGAGATTGTTTCACCTGTGACATATTCTGAATAAACATATGCTATGAAATCAATTTTACACATGCCAATGGGGTGGGGTGGGGGGGAGGGAAGGGAGAGAAGAAAAAGCACTTAAATAAAATAAACCAAGAGAAGTGGTTCTAATGAAATGTATCCAAAACATGCAGCAGTCCATAAAGACACAGTTTTAAATATAGACTTTGCAGATACTCACATCTCAAATGTTGGCAGAGGGGGAAGAAACAAACAAGCAAGCAAACACCATCCAGCTGTCTTGGTCAGACGAATGAAAACAAAATCAAACCACAACAAACCCCACTGATTTTGGCAATTATACTTTCATCACATTTCCCTGATTATAAGCTTCTGTGTTCTCTGCCTATTTATTTAATCTGGCATGTCCTGCCTAGCAAAATGCATTCCAGTGTCTGGTAAAAATGATAATCATTTCCCACAAGACAGTTAGCATTTTCACCATTTCAGGACTGCATTTTAAGTTAACACTTCCCAGGGGCTGTGTATACAGAGAAAAATGTTTGCAGGCGTAACTGCACACATTGGTGGCATGCAGCTTAAGCTGATGGGTCCTCAATCAAGCTTTAGAATAGTTTGGGTTTATTAAAGGAAGCAGGGAGCCAGCATGATAACTGGAAAAAGATGCAGCGGTGAGCTAGGGACATCCATCATGACTTACAGCGTATATCCTACCTAAGGAGTTTCTGCGGCGCGATACCCACTCATTCACCTTTGTTGGGCCACAACAACCCCATGCAGAGATACAGGCTGGGGTCGGAGTGGCTGGAGAGCAGCCAAACAGAGAGGGATCTGGGGGTGCTGATTGATACCCGCCTGAACATTAGTCAGCAGTGTGCCCAGGTGGCCAAGAGAGCCAGTGGCATCCTGGCCTGCATCAGGAATGGTGTGGTCAGCAGGAGCAGGGAGGTCATTCTGCCCCTGTACTCTGCACTGGTTAGACCTCACCTTGAGTCCTGTGTTCAGTTCTGAGTCCCCCAGTTTAGGAGGGACATTGAGATGCTTGAGCGTGTCCAGAGAAGGGTGACGAGGCTGGGGAGAGGCCTTGAGCACAGCCCTACGAGGAGAGGCTGAGGGAGCTGGGATTGGTTAGCCTGGAGAAGAGGAGGCTCAGGGGAGACCTTATTGCTGTCTACAACTACCTGAGGGGAGGTTGTGGCCAGCAGGAGGTTGCTCTCTTCTCTCAGGTGGCCAGCACCAGAACAAGAGGACACAGCCTCAAGCTATGCCAGGGGAGATTTAGGCTGGAGGTGAGGAGAAAGTTCTTCCCTGAGAGAGTCATTGGACACTGGAATGGGCTGCCCGGGGAGGTGGTGGAGTCGCCGTCCCTGGAGCTGTTCAAGGCAGGATTGGACGTGGCACTTGGTGCCATGGTTTGGCCTTGAGCTCTGTGGTAAAGGGTTGGACTTGATGATCTGTGAGGTCTCTTCCAATCCTAATAATACTGTGATACTGTGATACTGTGATGCTGTGATACTGTGATGCTGTGATACTGTTAGCTGGGAGTTTGTGTTAGGGGAAACTCTGCTGAAGGAGGAAGAGCAAGTTAATGGAACACCTGAGCAGTATGAAATAAACAGAGCAAGAGAAAATTGTGTTCCACAGTTTCATTTTTAATACAAAAGCACAGGTTTATAATAACATCTAATTCTCGATACTTTGGCTTGCAGATTTTCATTGTGTGCAACATGATTCACCTTTAACCAAGGAAGAAAATGTTATTAAAAGGAAAACTTAGTCATGATAATGGACATTTAGTTATTTATTTCCTTTAAGTTATTTATTTTTCTTTAGTTATTTATTTTTGCTTTAAGACACACTATTGTTTCTAATTTACCAAGCTAACTTAATTAATAACTTAATTCATCTTGCCAGAAATAAAACCACATTCAAATTCATTGATCTTCCTAACACAGAAGCTCTTCTTATAGCAATTTAATAGAGTCATAGAATCATAGATTGGTTTGTGTTGGAAGGGACCTCCAAAAGTCATCAAGACCAACTACCTCGTGGTAAGAAGGGACATCCCCAACTAGATCAGGTTGCTCATAGCCTTGCCAAAGCTGACTTTGAATACTACCAGAGATGGGTCCTCAACTGCCTCCCTGGGCAACTTGTTGCACTGCTTCACCACCCTCATGGTAAAGAACTTGTTCCTATCATTCAGTCAAAATCTGCTCTTCTCTAATTTGAAGCCATTGCCTCTTGTCATAGAATCATAGAATCAACCAGGTTGGAAGAGACCTCCAAGATCATCCAGTCCAACCTATCCCCCAGCCCTATCCAATCAAGTAGACCATGGCACTAAGTGCCTCATCCAGTCTTTTCTTGAAGACCCCCGGGGACGGTGCCTCCACCACAGGCTTTTGTAAACAGACCCTCTGCATCCTTCTTACAGACCCCCCTTCGAGTACTGTAAGGTTGTTATTAGGTATCCCCAGAGCCTTCTCTTCTCTAAGCTGAACAACCCCAAATCCCTCTGCCTGTCCTTACAGGAGAGGTGTTCCTACCCCTTGATTTTCATGGTCCTCTTCTGGATCCTTTCCATCAGGTTCATGTTCATCCTGTGTTGAGGGCTCCAGAGGTGGAAGCACTACTGAAACTGAAATCTCACTAGATCGAAGCAGCTGGGGTACCTGACATAAGCTGTGCACATCCTGGGCATTCAAGCCAGGCCGAGGTCCTGGAATTTCCACAAAGGCTCTGTCTGTTGATTTGCATCCCTGAGCTTTAGTCCAAGCACCTCCTTTGAGCCCAGAAGGTTAACAAAGACAGTCTTTATCTTTGTTGATGAACAAGGGAGAGAGATGATCTAGACTCTCACACGGGCTGACAATTCTTATGGAAAATAAACCAAGCTACATTTCAATCCAGTAGCCTGGTAAAGTGCATATAGAGAAAAGGTACAACACTGTGTATCACAAACAGTAAATTCCTCAATTAAAAGAGGCTACAGCTTTATAAATCAGTGTTAGCTCTGCACTCCACTTCCCAAAAAAGGGAAAAAAATAAAAAAATTAGAAGAAAGCAACAATAGAATATTGATAGAAAGATGAGGTTGGTTTTACCCATTTCATTCATTTTTAGGTAATTTTTTTCTTGAATAGAATTAGACTGCAGAACACACTCCTTGGTACATTCAGCAATTCAATTAGTATAAAGATAAGCACAAGTTTGGATTCATATTGCTGTCATAGAAATATTAGAGTGATGTGTCTAAGACCACAGCTAAGTTCTACTCATATTGAAGAAGAATGTCCTAATTAGCTGGTAATTATGCAAATGTATATATATATATATATATATATATATATATAGAGTCTGGAGAAAAGAAGATTTAGAGGGGATTTGATAAATGTTTATAAGTATCTGAGGGCTGGCCAGGAGGGAGAGGGGGGACAGGCTCTGCTCACTTGCGCCTTGGGATAGGACAAGGAGCAATGGGTGTAAGTTGCAGCAAAAGAGGTTCCACCTCAACACAAGGGGGAACTTCTTTACTGTAAGGGTCACAGAGCACTGGAACAGGCTCCCCAGGGAGGTGGTGGAGTCTCCTCTGGAACCTTTCAAGGCCTGTCTGGCTGTGTTCCTCTGTGACCTGTGTTAGATTGTATTGTCTTGCTCCAGCAGTGGGGTTGGACTCGATGATCTCCTTGGATCCCTCCCAACCCCTAACATCCTGTGATTCTATGATGATCCTATCCTGTGATCCTATGAAATAACAAATAAGTTTCCATGTGTTGATGTAAAGGTTGCTGCTTGCCTTGCTCCTAGTAATTTTATGGAGCCTTGACAGCTTGCACATTACAACTTCAGACTACTTATGACAATATACACATTATGCAATTCATCCTTACACGGCTTGAAAGCTATCCTGAGCTCATCAGAGGAATTGCTTGAGTGTATTTTGGGTAGAATGGCACCTATTGACGTAAATCACTTTCATTTAGGCAATGAGCTGTTAACAGCGACGTTTGGAATAAATACATTTTATCAGCATTTACAAAGGCACCCTACTAGGTAAGCGAGCAGAAGAGTACATTTCACTGTGCAGTCTAATTTCTTTGTCCTAATAATAGTTTTTCCTCTTTCAAATTCAGGAGTTTTGACAGTCTTAGAGGGAAAAAGTGTTGCATTTGTTTTGCCTCTGAGTACAGTTGTAAGACTTTAGGGAGAAGGCTCTTTCCAAACAAAATGAATTTGTCTATCCTAGAGAAACAAGTGTATAAAGCACTTAACTTTTTCAGACTGTATAATTGACAATGTAAATTTTGGGACATACAGACAGGAATGGTTAGGGAAATATGATTTTATATATATGTGTAGGTGTTTACAAATAAGACAGTATGGTATTGCTAAGGACTATAAACTCCATAGACATTTAGAGACAGTCTCTGAAGGCATGTGAACTAACTCTGTAGCAGCACAAAACTGCTGCTTGCTTGTCTCTTAGGTGATGAAAAGTTTGACTAGATGAATGCTTGGAAACTTTAGTGGAAAGAAAGCTCAGAATACTGCAAAACTAAGAAATTCAAATGTTGTGCTACAGTCTTTAGATTGTTATATTTTAATACATATTTATGTGGCCCTCACAGTAAAGAAGTGTCTCTTGTTGAAGTGGAAACATCTGTGTTCTGGTAGGGTAAACTTGAATCTCAAGGCTGAAATAGTTATCAGCTAATGATAATTTTTTGTTTGTGCTTTGAAGGTAAAATGCTTGATTGAAAATGTTACTACTATACAAGAATAATAGTCTAAAAGTATGGGATTTTATCTTGAAAAGAGCATATTCTATAAATGATGTCAAAAAGCTGGCATGACTAAACACAAATTAAGAGACACTATTAGAAATCATTAAAACCTTGCTTAAGAAAGAGGATTTGTATATAAATAATGAAACTTAAGTAACTGTAAACTGGGATGTAGTACAGCAGTTGAAATAAGACTTTGAGGAGCTTCTTGTTCTAAGAATATATATGTGTATATATATATATATATATATAAATAATGTGTTCCAACAAATTCCAATGAGAATATCAAAAGTTTTATGGCCAATTGTGCTAGTTTGAAGCTAGCTAGGATGTTTTGGTGAGAAGAACTAGATTACAGGCTGTGAAAGGAAAACAATTGTGATGTCTACTTCACTCATAGGTTTGCTGAGAGATATAAGAATCAAAATATAGATAAAGGCACTTTTGCCTGGGAGCTCCGAGATGCATCTCTCTAACCTCACCCTCCATTTCTCTGATTAATCCACTTTGCTTCCCAACTCCCTGGCTGAACCTCCATTCTTCCTTGGGACTGGGGTAAGGTTGAGAGGGGTAGGGGGAAGGTGGAGACTCAGGTTTCTGGGGGAGGTGTTGTGTTTCTGTATGACCTTTTACCTTGTACATTTCTGTCTATAACTGTATATACTTAGAATCATAGAATCACCCAGGTTGGAAGAGACCTCCAAGATCATCCAGGCCAACCTAGCACCCAGCCCTATCCAGTCAACCAGACCATGGCACTAAGTGCCTCATCCAGTCTTTTCTTGAATGCCTCCAGGGATGGTGACTCCACCACCTCCCTGGGCAGCCCATTCCAATGCCAATCACTCTCTCTGGGAAGAACTTCCTCCTAACATCCAGCCTGTACTGTAAATATCTGCTTGTATATTCTGCTAAGCTGTAAATAATAAGCTTCATTCAATTTCCAGAGCTGGCTGAGTCTAGTCTGGGTGATTTCCAAAGTGTGTGGGGGGGGGACACCCAAACCATCACACCAATGATTAGTATAATGTGTGTCTGAGCAGAATGAAGCCACTACAGGATGAGAGCTTGTGAGTGTCACACACGAAGGGGTTTTTGTAACAGAAGCCAGCACTCAGGAATTCTCTTAGATGAAATGTTAATAAAAGCAATTTTCAAATAAATCAGAAAAATGAATAGCAGCAAATTTCCAGAAGCAGATGGTATTCACATAAAGTTCTAAGGAAAATGAAATATGGAAGTGCTGATCTGTTAACTATAGTACGTAATTTATCACTTAAAATGGCCTTTGTACAGGAGGAGCTGAAAGTGGCAAATGTGACACAATCTTCTTTTTAAAAAGGGCTTTTCAGAACTTGTAAAAAGTCTACATTTGTACTCATCAAACTGTTGAACTTATGATTAAGAAGGAATAAATATGATTTAGTAGGAAGTCAACAAAGGCTCTGTAGTGGTGCCTTGCAGACAGAGTGCAACGCTCTATAAAGAAGGCAAAGATAAGGATTGATATATCTACTTGGGTTTGCAAAATACCTTTGAGAAAGACACTGTAAAGCAGGATGCCATGGGATAAGGAAGACAAATCTTCCTGTAGCCATTAACTGATAAAAGAAGAAAAAATAATTGGTTTAGACTAGATGGTTGCTTTTTCAATTATGGAAAGAACCATGAGGATTGATGCTATTGCATGTATTTCTCAGGGATCTGGCAAAAGGTGCAATGGTTACCAAGTTTATTGACATGAGTTTTTTTTTCAAGGAATTAGGAACTATAACTCAGTATGAGAGTCCATAAAAGATATTGCAATAGTGATTCATTAGGGGGTGAAATGCCTCAGGTAGTTGAAAGAAAATTAATATGAAATTGTAGGTCCAGCGTAGCTGTTGGCATTCAGAAGAGGTTTGAGAAGTTGTGCTTAAGCTGCAAAGTAATCAGATGGATGCTCAAAAATTAAAAGGAAAGAATAGAATGGAATCAAGCAGGTTGGAAGAGACATTCAAGATCATCCAGGCTAACCTATCACCCAGCCCTGTCCAATCAACTAGACCATGACATCAAGTGCCTCATCTGGGCTTTGCTTGAACACATCCAGGGATGGTGACTCCACCACCTCCCTGGGCAGTCTGTTGCAATGGCAAATCACTTTCTCAAGCAAGAAATAAATGCTATCACAGTATGTTTTCCTGTGTAAATTTACACAGCACATCCATTTGTTAATTCTCTAAGTAGTTCTCATTCTTCTGTATCAGGAAGCATGTGGTAAAGATACACAATACACAAAGCAGGGACAAATCTGAAATGGGATTTGAATGAGAAGGGACAAAAAAAAAAATCAGGAGCAGCTTTCCAATTTAGAAAACAAATTACTATCATGGGATAAAGCAGCATAGAAAATAATGAAAACCAGGCAAAAGGTGGTGAGGGTGTAAAATGCATTACTACACAAGAAGGACATGAACTTCTCCATATTCTTTTCCTAAACATCATTTTCTTCTTGGTATAGTTTTAAATGAGCTTTCAGTTCCATTTAGTTTGGCACTTCTTGTATCGTGATACAAACCTACAGGTACCATCAGTTCCATTTAGTTTGGCACTGCTTGTATCGTGATACAAACCTACAGATACCATCAGTTCCATTTAGTTTGGCACTGCTTGTATCGTGATACAAACCTACAGGTACCATCAGTTCCATTTAGTTTGGCACTTCTTGTATCGTGATACAAACCTACAGATACCATCAGTTCCATTTAGTTTGGCACTTCTTGTATCGTAGCACAAACCTACAGGTACCATCAGTTCCATTTAGTTTGGCACTTCTTGTATCGTAGCACAAACCTACAGGTACCATCAGTTCCACTTAGTTTGGCACTTCTTGTATTGTGGCACAAACCTACAGGTACCATCAGTTCCACTTAGTTTGGCACTTCTTGTATCGTGGCACAAACCTACAGGTACCATCAGTTCCATTTAGTTTGGCACTTCTTGTATCGTGATACAAACCTACAGATACCATCAGTTCCATTTAGTTTGACACTTCTTGTATTGTGGTACAAACCTACAGGTACCATCAGTTCCATTTAGTTTGGCACTGCTTGTATCGTGATACAAACCTACAGATACCATCAGTTCCATTTAGTTTGGCACTTCTTGTATCGTGATACAAACCTACAGATACCATCAGTTCCATTTAGTTTGGCACTGCTTGTATCGTGATACAAACCTACAGATACCATCAGTTCCATTTAGTTTGGCACTTCTTGTATCGTAGCACAAACCTACAGGTACCATCAGTTCCATTTAGTTTGGCACTTCTTGTATCGTAGCACAAACCTACAGGTACCATCAGTTCCACTTAGTTTGGCACTTCTTGTATTGTGGCACAAACCTACAGGTACCATCAGTTCCATTTAGTTTGGCACTTCTTGTATTGTGGCACAAACCTACAGATACCATCAGTTCCATTTAGTTTGGCACTGCTTGTATCGTGGCAAAAGCCTACAGGTACCATCAGTTCCATTTAGTTTGGCACTGCTTGTATCGTGGCACAAACCTACAGGCACCATCAGTTCCATTTAGTTTGGCACTGCTTGTATTGTGGCACAAACCTACAGATACCATCAGTTCCATTTAGTTTGACACTTCTTGTATTGTGGTACAAACCTACAGGTACCATTTGGTTCTTGACTGTTTTATAGTTTCTAAAAGATTTCCTGGCATTAATTCTGTATCTTTTAGAGCTCCCCCAGATTAGTTTGTCTGACCTAAAGAACTATGCCCCTAAGGACAACGATCTGACTGCTGTATATACACAGATGCCATCTTCCCCTAAGGCAGTCAAGATACCACCTCTCAATATGTTGAGATTTTTCTAAACCACAAAGGCCACTAATTCCAAATAAGACTTTATCTCTTTTGGAATCTGGAGATCATCAAGCACCATGAAGAGAAGAAAGCTAGCAGGACTTTAAATGTAAACCTCATGTGAGCTTTCTATCTTGACAATAAACAGATTGAATTATTATCCAAATGTGATGTTAGATAACGGGAATTAGCTTCTTTGATTAGTTGCTACACATAGAGATTTAGAAGATACAAACCTATTAAAGAAGATAAAAAGACCTCCTTTTTTTTCTGCAGTCTGAAAAATAATAAACCAAGCTTTCCTTTAGTTCATGTTGCCTGGCCCTCCAGGTTTAGCATCTTTGGAACAGAAAGATATTTTTACTTTGATGTATAAATAAAACTAAGCTGATTACTGTGAAATACTTTAAAATTGTTTTGTGATATAATCTAATTACCTCATAATGCTTCTGAAAGGGTTGTGTACTGAACTGTGATGGTGGCTCCTCTCCACCTTCCTCCACACCCTCTTTCTAATTTGACTTATAGACAGCAGTTTGGTCTAGCTGACTGGATGGGGCTGGGTGCTAGGATGGACTGGATGATCTTGGAGGTAACCTGGTTGATTCTATGATTCTGTGAATTCTTTCTCATTTCTACAGGTCTGAGTTGAAAAAAAAATAGAAGCAAATGCCTAAAAAAATCTATATGTAATGGTGGATAAGGGGAAACTTTCATACTTTTAGCTCTAGGTTCCATACATTGTAATTGAGACCCTCCTAGTGAAGTCACCATTAGACAAACAGGTAACTGGTGCAGAATTGACTACTTCATAATTCACTTCAATTCTGTACTTGTAATTGCAGTTGGTGTTATATACTATTGGTTTCTTCTAAGTGAGAATGGAGTAACACTGTGGCCAAGGTGCAACATATATCCTTCTATGTCACTTCAAATCAGTTTTATACTAAACTAAAGGGTGTTGCAAAATCTGATGAGCTTTTGTATATATTTATTTGTTTGGGTTTTTTTTTACTTATTAGTAGCAAGTTACCTTTCATATTTGTTGTCTTTGCACAGCTTGTGTCTTAGAAATGAATTTACTGCAGGCATTCTGGAGGCATCACTTGAAGCCATTAAAAATAACTGAAGAGTAGTCAAATAAGAGTTAGCCTGAATTGCCTCATCAAAGAGAAAATAAAGAGCATGCTCCATAGCACTTTTACAAGCCCCAGAGTGTTGCTGAGATTGGCAACCACAATCCACAGAATGCTACCTTTGCAAAATGCTCTCTACAGCTACCTGAAGGGAGGTTGTAGCCAGGTGGGGGTTTGTCTCTTCTGCCAGGCAACCAGCAACAGAACAAGAGGACACAGTCTCAAGTGGTGCCGGGGGAAGTATAGGCTGGATGCTAGGAACAAGTTCTTCACAGAGTGAGTGATTTCCCATTGGAATGGGCTGCCCAGGGAGGTGGTGGATTTGCCATCCCTGGAGGTGCTCAGGAAAAGACTGGATGAGGCACTTGGTGCCATGGTCTGGTTGACTGGATAGGGCTGGGTGCTAGGTTGGACTGGATGATCTTGGAGGTCTCTTCCAACCTGGTTGATTCCATGATTCTATGATTCTATGACTCATTTGCCAGCAGCAGAATTATTAAGCCATGCAAACAATGGCCTCAGCTTACTCTTTCTGCGTTGCAGCCAAGGGCAAGATTTGCAAAGGTTACACACAGAATCATAGGGCAGTGTAAGTACTAAAATTCTCTTTCTTATCATATTGAATAATGCAGAAGATTGCAATGAGTCTTTCTTTTAAAATTGAAATGGGGATATTTAAGAATTTGTTTTTTTATTCATGGGACAAAACAAAGGAAAAAAAGGCAACAGAATCCTCAGCCAAAGGTGATATCACCAAAGTCATTAAGAATTCAATAGTGAAATTTCTTCTATTAATTGTTTTCTAAACAGATCAGTCAGCTTTACTGAACTATGATCCACTGCGATGGTTTCTGAGCCTTGAAGGTTTCCACTTCTCCCAGGCAACCAGCAACAGAACAAGGGGACACAGTATCAAGCTGTGCCAAGGGAAGTATAGGCTGGATGTTTAGGAGAAAGTTGTTGGCAAAGAGAGTGATTGGCCTTGGAATGGGCTGCCCAAGGAGGTGGTGGAGTCACCATCCCTGGAGGTGTTCAAGCAAAGCCTGGCTGGGGCACTTAGTGCCAGGATCTAGTTGATTGGATAGGGCTGGGTGCTAGGTTGGCCTGGATGATCTTGGAGGTCTCTTCCAACCTGGTTGATTCTATGATTCTATGATCATCTATAAGGTGTTGTATTAGACCTCCCTTTCATTTCACAAAAGAAGAGCAAGTAAATGTAGCTAATACAAAGAAACAGAACGCAGGATTGGAAAAGAAAACAAATTCTGCTCTGCCAGCAGAACATATTAGTCTCAAACGAAGAAAAAGCAAAATAAAACCTAGATGCTGGGCTGGGTTGGTTTTTTTTTTTGGCTCATTTCCTACCACTTATTAGCTGCAACAATAAACATCAGTGAAAGTTCTGACAGAAATGGTATGATATGGAAAGAATTCAGACAAACTAGAATCATAGAATCAGTCAGGATTAGAAGGGACCACAAGGATCATCTAGTTCCAACCTCCCTGCTGTGGGCAGGGACACCCTACCCTGGTCCATGGCCCCATCCAGCCTGGCCTTAAACACCTCCAGGGATGGGGCTTCAACCACCTCCCTGGGCAACCCATTCCAAGCTCTCACCACTCTCATGCTCAACAACTTCCTCCTCATGTCCAGCCTGAACCTACCCAGCTCCAGCTTTGCTCCATTTCCCCTAGTCCTGTCACTCTCTGATATCCTGAAAAGTCCTTCCCCAGCTTTTTAGGAGGCCCCCTTCAGATACTGAAAGGCCACAATAAGGCCACAAACTAAAACAGGGTGAAGAAGCACCTGATGAACCTTACACACATTTTACTTATCTTGGAGACTCTGTGAGGGTTGGCAGAATGACAAAGAGTAGAGGCCATCAGAGATAGAAAACACTGCAGGCTTCAGACATGGTAATAATGGAGTGTCTCATATTTGATCTTTCTCAAAGGTGTCACAGGCTTCTTTTGCCCAAGTCCCCAGTGTATACTCTCAGAGTCTCACTTCCCTGTGGGGAAAATGAGTGAAGACAGCTACATTTGTGCAATTCTCTCTGTGTTATGTTTCAGTGGTCAATTTCTTGCTTTTACACAATGCCAGGCAGAGGGATAAGCAATAGCAGCACTAATAACAGCGGTATTCTTCTCACTGACTTTGAACTGAGAGGTGTTATCTGTCTCAGACAATTGCCTGGTGTAGGTTAACTCCTCAGACAGGGCGCCAGAGCATTCATATGTGTTTTTCCTTGGTCTTCCCTTTATCTTTTAACCTTGTCAGTAAATGTTTTCCTTCCCTCTTACTTTAGTCAGGGATGTAAATGGCAAGTGACAGAAAAAAGGTGATGTTTTCCATCTTTAAATAGGTACTACCTGAAGGGGCATTGTAGCCAGGTGGGGGTTGGCCTCTTCTCCCAGGCAACCAGCAATAGAACAAGGGGACACAGTCTCAAGTTGTGGCAGGGTAGGTATAGGCTGGATATTAGGAAGAAGTTCTTCACAGAGAGAGTGATTGGCATTGGAATGGGCTGCCCAGGGAGGTGGTGGAGTCACCGTGCCTGGGGGTCTTCAAGAAAAGACTGGATGAGGCACTTAGTGCCATGGTCTAGTTGATTGGATAGGGCTGGGTGCTAGGTTGGACTGGATGATGTTGGAGGTCTCTTCCAACCTGGTTGATTCTATGATTCTACATTTAGAGGACAAAACTGTCACCTTCAGACTGAGAACTCAGTCTAATATTACTATGCATTTATGTAGTGCTTAGTCCCAGGAGACAGGATCTGAACAAGCTCTCTAAGTTCCATTACATAATGAAAAGGAAATCAAGATGGTAATTACCAAGAGATTCTGATCTATTAGAAAATATTTCTGCATTTTGGTTTGTTTTATCAGATCATTTCAATTTTCCATATCTGCAAAACTCTTTCTTATTTAGTTTTCTTTTGCTTGTTTGTATTTCTCTTCCAAACTTAACTCTGAGATACAGCTCAAAAACGTATAAAAAGTATTTCATTTGCATCACTTTAGTTGTGGACTCATTGGAGAGTGGAGAGGATGAGAAAATAGTTCTTCTTTTGTCTTCAGTCAGAATTGTTCATCCTTCCCACTTCATCTTCCTTCCCTGATGACCTTTACTTTCAGAGTGAGAGGAGAAAACAAAGGAAGACAATCAACACTTCAAAAGTTAAGGTAAAACACAGTACTTGTCATTCTGGAGCCATCTCTGGAGCCATCATCTATATTACACAGCAACTGAGTGGTAAAAAACCGTGCTGTGTGGACTGCTTGCACAGTGCTGACAAGAATATTGTTGGTATACAGGCTCCTTTAGGAACTCCTTTTCTTTGTACAGTTTAAATTGATAGATGTTTCTTAACTGATCATAGAATCGTATGAATCATAGAACTATGTCAGATTCAACCATCACAGAGAGAGTGATTTGCCATTGGAATGGGCTGCCCAGGGAGGTGGTGGAGTTGCCATCCCTGGAGATGTTGAAGAAAAGACTGGATGAGGCACTTGGTGCCATGGTCTGGTTGATCAGACAGGGCTGGGTGCTAGGTTGGCCTGGATGATCTTGGAGATCTCTTCCAACCTGCTTGAGAGGTTGAGGGAGCTGGGCCTGTTTAGCCTGGAGAAGAGGAGGCTCAGGGGTGATCTTATTACTGTCTACAACTACCTGAAGGGGCATTGTAGCCAGGTGGGGGGTGGCCTCTTCTCCCAGGTAACCAGCAATAGAACAAGGGGACAAAGTCTCAAGTTGTGCCAGGGTAGGTATAGGCTGGATATTAGGAAGAAGTTCTTCACAGAGAGAGTGATTGGCATTGGAATGGGCTGCCCAGGGAGGTGGTGGAGTCACCATCCCTGGGGGTCTTCAAGAAAAGACTGGATGAGGCACTTAGTGCCATGGTCTAGTTGACTGGACAGGGCTGGGTGCTAGGTTGGACTGGATGATCTTGGAGGTCTCTTCCAACCTGGTTGATTCTATGATTCTATGATTCTATAGGGGGAGACCCCAAAACAACCCTGAGCAGCCTGTTCCAGTGTTCTGGCACCTTCACAGTGAGAAAATTCTACCTTGTGTTTCTGTGGAACTTCCTATGCCTCACCTTCCACCCATTGTCCCTTGTCCTGGCATTGGGCATCACCCAGCAGAGCCTGGATCCATCCTCTTGGCACTCACCCTCTACATATATAAATGTTCACAGGATCACAGAACATTAGGGGCTGGAAGGGACCCAATGAGATCACTGAGTCCAAACCCCCTGCAAGAGCAGGACAATGCTATCTAACACAGATCACAGAGCAACACATCCAGACAGGCCTTAAAATTCTCCACAGAAGGGAGGTCACCCCTTAGTCTGCTCTTCTCTAGACTAAAGATCTCCAGCTCCCTCAGTCTTCCTCATAAGGGAGATATTTCAGTCCCTTAGTGGTGCAGAAAGAATTTATACTGTAGTTGGGAGGAAAAAAATACTTAAGTTTTCCTAAGTGATAGTGCAGAAGAAATCTGGATGGGTAACTAGAAACAATTAAAACCCAAAAAGGATGCTAAAATGTCCCAAATGAACAGTAAAAACTAAACAGAAAGCCATTGCAGGGCTAAAGTATGTGTCTGGGTTGTCCAAGTCGACCATTTTATCCTCATCTGACAATACCATGTGTTTACAGCCAAATGTTGATTCATTTCCTTCTTTGCAGCCACAACTGAAACTGCAGAGTTTAAAAAGCCAAAGCTGAGAAAAAGGTTTTCTTTTTCTTAACTTGTTTTCATTTGGGGAAAGAGTAAGATGGTCACTGTCCCTGGAGGTGTTCAAGCAAAGCCTGGCTGAGGCACTTAGTGTCATGGTCTGGTTGACTGGATAGGGCTGGGGGATAAGTTGGACTGGATGATCTTGGAGGTCTCTTCCAACCTGGTTGATTCTATGATTCCGTGAGTGTGGTACTCACACGGGGAAGGCCTAGGCTGGATGTTAGGAGGAAGCTCTTGCCAGAGAGAGTGATTTGCCATTGGAATGGGCTGCCCAGGGAGGTGGTGGAGGCACCGTCCCTGGAGATGTTCAAGCAAAGCCTGGCTGAGGCACTTAGTGCCATGGTCTAGTTGACTGGACAGGGCTGGGTGCTAGGTTGTCCTGGATGATCTTGGAGGTCTCTTCCAACCTGGTTGATCCTACAAGTAAATCACTGGCACAAGTAAGTAAACCTGGCAGGTGTTGTCTTTTAATGAACTTTCAGTTCCTAGCAGGACCAACAAATGTATAATTGCTGAAAAAAAAGAACCCTTAGAAGAGTAAATTGCATGTGTGTCAGAATAAACCACTAATTTTCCAGCATTTTTTTCTGCTTTGACACAGTTAAAAAAAAAAAAAAAAGAGAGAAAAAAATTAAATGATGACATATCAAAATGTGTAGAAAAAGACATAAGACACTAAAAAGGGGAAAAAAAAATACCCCCAAACCCAACAAACCCAAAAAAGATAGAAAAATGACGAGCTGTGCAAAAAAAAATTGCTATTCTAATGAAATATCAGACTGATTAAAAATACCAGAGGAACAGAACATTGTTTCATAAGGACTTTTTTTTTTTCCATGTGGATCATTAGTGTGGGAGAAAATCCTTGTAATTCTTTGCACTGCTCCCACACATACACCTACACATATCATCACTTGACTTTCAAACTAACAATAGAAGTGTTAGTGGAACTATCACCATCTGCAGAGTGAACTGTGCATTTTTAAGGCTGCAACAGCCTCAGACAGTAGAAACAGTAGTCATATAGATGGAAAGTTGTACCCTCTTTCCACTGGAAGAGCCACATAGAGGTCAGTTAGTAGGTATTTTTCCCTATTAAACCATGACTCTGAGTTCCTTCACATCCATGAATTGGTCATTTGGAAGCTTTTTTTTCCTTTGCTGTGGTTTTCCTTTTCTGTGAAGAAAAGAGCATCCACCTAGCACTGGTGGAAGCAATCAGGTACACCACTGCAGAGATCTCTGTGCTCACACAGGTAAACTATTTTGCTGAGCTTTTAAATCATAGAATCATAGAATCAACCAGGTTGGAAGAGACCTCCAACATCATCCAGTCCAACCTAGCACCCAGCCCTATCCAGTCAATTAGACCATGGCACCAAGTGCCTCATCCAGTCTTTTCTTGAACACCTCTAGGAATGGTGACTCCACCACCTCCCTGGGAAACCTTACAGTGACCAACCAGCAATTATTGCAGATAAAGCTGCATGGAGAATTGGAGTTTGGTTAAAGGTTTCCTGGGTTTGGGTTTGGTTTTTTTGTTGTTGCTGCCTGTTTGGTTGGCTTTTTTTTCTAACTAGGAATTCTGGCCAGTGTACTGCCTCTAGAAATGAAGTATGTGATGCCTTACTTTACAGGATCACAGGATCACAGGATCATAGAATCATAGAATCATAGAATCAACCAGGTTGGAAGAGACCCCCAAGATCATCCAGTCCAACCTAGCACCCAGCCCTATCCAGTCAACTAGACCATGGCACTAAGTGCCTCATCCAGGCTTTTCCTGAAGACCTCCAGAGATGGTGACTCCAGCACCTCCCTGGGCAGCCCATTCCAATGCCAATCATTCTCTCTGCCTCCCCCGGCACAACTTGAGACTGTGTCCCCTTGTTCTATTGCTGGTTGCCTGGGAGAAGAGGCCAACCCCCACCTGGCTACAATGTCCCTCCAGGTAGTTGTAGACAGTAACAAGATCACCCCTGAGCCTCCTCTTCTCCAGGCTAGGGGTAGGATGTTAGGGGTTGGAAGGAATCTCCATAGATCATTGAATCCAAACCCCTGCCATAGCAGGACCATATTATCTAGCTCAGGTTGTACAGGAACGTAGCCAAATAGGTCTTGAAAGCCTGCAGAGAAGGAGACTCCACAACCTCTCTGGGCAGCCTCTGGAAGCTCTCTGGGCATGCTGTAGTTTAAGTGGGCAGATGCTCTTTTTACCTCTTCCCAAAAGAAAAATTGCTCTCACAAAGAACGGGATAGAATTGGAATGTATACATGGAAATGCCATTCACAACTGCATACAACAGTACAAAGCATTTAACATACACAAACTCCATGGTCTGGCCATAACACAGATCCCCATTAGGCCAAAACTTCACACAAACCTCCCTCTAAACCAGGCCAACAAACCCAGGCCTTCATACCCCCTCCTCTACCATGCCTCTCTCCTCCCTCACCCCATACCAAACTAAAAGCGATGCAGATAAAATTCAGCTTGGCAGCTCCAGCCTCCAATTAGGCAGCTCCAGGCCCTAAGTGGCAACATTGCCAAGGCAGAAAGCAGCCCTCACACCCCTGCAAGGGAGAACAGCCTGCGCATCCTCCTGGGAGCAGAGAGGGAGGGGAACGGGAAGAAAACTGACTCTGCAAGCACTTTTATAGGGATGCAGGACTTATGGGAATCAAGTACGATTCCTGTCCACCTCCTGGACACTCTGGACCTCCTGAAGGTCTGTAAGTTTGTGGTTTTTTTGAAGGCATCTAGCCCCCAAACCATCCCATTTGGTATTCATTTTTTTTCTCTCTAAACACTGTGTCCTCTGATTATTGCAAAGGAAACCTTTGGGCTTCACATTTCAGTCCTCCATGGAAGCTTCTGCTTAGAGAATCAGAGAATCATAGAATCAGCCAGGTTGGAAGAGACCTCTAAGATCATCCAGGCCAACCTAGCACCCAGCCCTAGCCAGTCAACTAGACCATGGCACTAAGTGCCTCATCCAGGCTTTTCTTGAACACCTCCAGGCACGGTGACTCCACCACCTCCCTGGGCAGCCCATTCCAATGCCAATCACTCTCTCTGTGAAGAACTTCTTCCTAACATCCAGCCTAGACCTACTCCTGCACAACATGAGAAGAAAGGAAGCTTTACGGTGCAGCCTGCAAGAATGGCAGCATTGTAAGAGAGACTGCTTTTCCCCTTGCTGTATTGGAACTCCCAAGGAATCCTCAGAGGAAATAAAGATTGTCAAAACGTTGGAATTGTGAAGATCAGAAATGTGCACAGCCTCCTCCTTCACCGATTGGGTTGCTCTGACCTAGACAAGTGGTCCGTGTGGTGGGTGGGGAGCTGGCTGACAGGCTGTACCCACAGGGTAGTAATACAACTGTCTACAACTACCTGAGGGGTGGTTGTGGCCAGGAGGAGGTTGCTCTCTTCTCTCAGGTGGCCAGCAGCAGAATGAGAGGACACAGCCTCAGGCTGCACCAGGGGAGATTTAGGCTTGAGGTGAGGAGGAAGTTCTTCACTGAGAGAGTCATTGGACACTGGAATGGGCTGCCTGGGGAGGTGGTGGAGTCGCCGTCCCTGGGGCAGTTCAAGGCAAGGTTGGACGTGGCACTTGGTGCCATGGTCTGGCCTTGAGCTCTGTGGTAAAGGGTTGGACTTGATGATCTGTGAGGTCTCTTCCAACCCTGATGATACTGTGATACTGTGATACTGTGAAATGCCTCTTTCTCAGAGTGACAACCTGTCACCAGTGGGGTCTCCCAGGGATCCATACTGGGCCCAATGTTGTTGAATCTCTTCATCAATGATTTAGATATTTGAATTAAGGGCACCCTGGTGAAGTTTGCTGACGACACAGAAATAACTGGGGAAGTTAACACCACAGAAGGAGAGCCACCCTCCAGGAAGATCTTGACAGGGTGGTTGAGTGGGCAAGTAGGAACTGTATGAAGTTTAATGAGGTTTTGTGCCTGGGAACACATAACCCAGGAATGCAGCTCAGATTAGCAGCCACCTGGCTTAAGAGTACCGCTGTGGGGAGGTACCTGAGGGTCTTGGCAGACAAAAGGCTCAGTGTGAATAAACAGTGTGCTGCAGTGGCAAAGAAAGCCAACAGGATGCTGAGTTGCATTAACAAGGTGTCAGAAGCAGGGGTAAAGATGTCACTTAGTTGTCATTCTCCCATTGTACTCAGCACTGGTCAGCTCAAACTCTAAATACTGTGCACAGTTTTGGTCCCAGATATACAAGAAGGATGCAGACAGGCTAGAAAGGGTTCAGAGAAGTGCCACAAGGATATTTAGAGGTGTGGCAGACCTGCCATATGAAGGAAGGCTGACAGAAGTGGGTTTGTTCAGCCTTGAGAAGTCTTAGGGGAGACTTCATAACCGTGTAGAAGTACATAAAGGGCAGCTCCCGTGAGAAGCAAGAGGAGATTCAGACTGGATACCAGAAGAACATTTTTCACCATTTGAACTATTGGACATTGGAATAAAATCCCAAGGGAGGTGGTGAATTCTCCTATATTAGACAGTTTCAAGGCCCAGCTTGACAGGGCATTGAGCCATCTCCTTTAAAGCATATTCTTACCCTGCAGAATTGGACTGGATGATCTTTGAGGTCACTTCCAACCTTGTATTCTATGAATCTATGAATGATTACAAGGGAAAAAAAATCAAGAAATGGGGAACAAAGATAAAAACCAGACTACAGAGGAATAGAGATAAGCAAACCCCAGAACCAAATGGTCAAAGTGTCCAAAAGAACAACATCAAGACTGAAAAGTAGCAGAATGTCTGAAACTTAAAGCAGACAGGAGGGATGGACTTGGACCTAGAGGATCTAGTCTGCACTTCCATCTTTTTCCTCTGCCAGCTACTGCTTGTGTCACTCAAGGTACATAATTTAGGGATGGATGTGAAAAGCACCTGCACAGTTTCTTTTCACTGGTCTGATATTTCAGTCTATTTAAGGTAAATCTTGGTTAAAAAGAGATATATGACAGTATAAATGCAATGGCCAAACACTATCCCAGCATCCTCAGTCTTGATCAATATTAAACCTGGGGAAAATATGAAGAGTTTTTCCATACATATTTTCTAACTTCAAGACTGATCTCTGGCAGTGTCACAGGTTGATTCTTTTGTGAAACATGGAATTTAAGGGTTCTCCCATGGAGGAAAAGTGTCCTATTAGGGACATGTGTTGCCCTAGTTGTTTCCATGTAGAAGTGGTGCAAAGAGCTGAGATTACTCTGCCTGGATCCAAACTGGATTTGATTTGAAATTTCTGCTGTGGGAAACAGAATGGAATAGAATCATAGAATCATAGAATCAACCAGGTTGGAAGAGAACTCCAAGATCATCCAGTCCAACCTAGCACCCAGCCCTATCCAATCAACTAGACCATGGCACTAAGTGCCTCATCCAGGCTTTTCTTGAAGACCCCCAGCAATGGTGCCTCCACCACCTCCCTGGGCAGCCCATTCCAATGGGAAATCACTCTCTCTGTGAAGAACTTCTTCCTAACATCCAGCCTAGACCTACCCTGGCACAACTTGAGACTGTGTCCCCTTGTTCTATTGCTGGTTGCCTGGGAGAAGAGGCCACCCCCCACCTGGCTACAATGCCCTTTCAGGTAGTTGTAGACAGTAATAAGATCACCCCTGAGCCTTCTCTTCTCCAGGCTAAACAGGCCCAGCTCCCTCAACCTCTCCTCATAGGATTTGTGCTCCAGGCCCCTCACCAGCTTTGTTGCCCTTCTCTGAACACGTTCCAGCACCTCAACATCTCTCTTGAATTGAGGGGCCCAGAACTGGACACAGCACTCAAGGTGTGGCCTGACCAGTGCTGAGTACAGGGGCAGAATAACCTCCCTTGTCCTACTGGCCACACTGTTCCTGATGCAGGCCAGGATGCCATTGGCTCTCTTGGCCACCTGGGCACACTGCTGACTCATCTTCAGCTTACTCTCTATCAGTACCCCCAGGTCCCTTTCCTCCTGGATGCTCTCCAGCCACTCAGTCCCCAGAATAATTACTTGAGCAGAGCACTCTAATGAAGGTATATGATATCTGGCCTAGAATAATGTATGCCTGTCTGCCTACTACTGAAGCTGTAGCACAAAGCATTTCCATGTACTTCATTTGCAGACCAGCAGTGCAGGATGAGGAATGTGCCTGTCAGGATGACTTCAATCTAACTGAATGAATAAAATATTGAAATCTTCCACTTTCTAATCACACCACCCTGCACATCCCTGAGGATATGTGTGTTTGTTATAATTTTTTCAAATCTGAAACTCTTCCATGCAACCTCAAAAGTAAATGATTTTTGTGTTTAGAGAGTATTAGGGGCTACAAGAAGGATGGAGAGGGACTGTTTACAAAGGCCTGTAATGATGGGATGAGGGGCAATGGCTTCAAATTAGATAAGAGCAGACTGAGATTGGATGTTAGAAATAGTTCTTTACCATGAGGACTGTAGAACACTGGAACAGATTGCCCAAGAAGATAATTGAGACCATATCCCTGGAGATATTCAAGGAGAGCCCTGGAGAGGAATCTTGACAGGCTAGCTGGGTGGGCAGAGGCCAATGGGATGAGATTTAACAAGGTCAAGTGCAGGGTTCAACACTTTGGCCACAACAACCCCCCTGCAGCACTACAGGCTGGGGACAGAGTGGCTGAGAGCAGCTAGGAACAAAGGCACCTGGGGGTACTGGTAGAGAGTAGCTGAAGATGAGCCAGCAGTGTGCCCAGGTGGCCAAGAGAGCCAATGGCATCCTGGTCTGGATCAGGAACAGTGTGGCCAGTAGGACAAGGGAGGTTATTCTGCCCCTGTACTCAGCACTGGTCAGGCCACACCTTGAGTGCTGTGTCCAGTTCTGGGCTCCTCAATTCGAGAGAGATGTTGAGATACTGGAAAGTGTCCAGAGAAGGGCAACAAAGCTGGTGAGGGGCCTGGAACACAGCCCTGTGAGGAGAGGCTGAGGGAGCTGGGGATGTTTAGCCTGGGGAAGAGGAGGCTCAAGGCAGACCTCATTGCTGTCTACAACTACCTGAAGGGAGGCTATAGCCAGGTGGGGGATCAATCTCTTGTCCCAGGCAACCAGCAACAGAACAAGGGGACACAGTCTCAAGTTGTGCCAGGGGAGGTCTAGGCTGGATGCTAGCAGGAAGCTGTTGTCAGAGAGAGTGATTGGCATTGGAATGGGCTGCCCAGGGAGGTGGTGGAGTCACCGTCCCTGGAGGTCTTCAAGAAAAGCCTGGATGAGGCACTTAGTGCCATGGTCTAGTTGACTGGCTAGGGCTGGGTGCTAGGTTGGGCTGGCTGATCTTGGAGTTCTCTTCCAACCTGCTTGATTCTATGGTTCTATGATTCTATGATAAGCTTGACAGGGTTCTGGGCAACCTGATCTGGTCGAGGCTGCCCCTGCTGACTGCAGAGGGTTTGGACTAGGTGACCTTTAGAGGTCCCTTCCAACCCAGACCATATGATTCTATGAAAAGGAGAAAAAGAAGGCATTGAAAGAAAAGATACAGGTGGCATTTAAGATCAAGCATAATTCCAGTATACTTGTGCCTTTAGAAGTTAGGATTTCTGGAGTAACAAACCATTCAGGCAGGGTCACAGCCACTGTTACTTCCAGCAGAATCATAAAGAGTTTAGAACAAGCACATATTCGTTTGCACCAAGCACATTCTAGAAAAGAGTGGGAATGACTTCACTGACTTTCATAAAGGAAATAAGAAATGAAGCAAAACAGAATTAAAACACCTTTATGTGGGGTTGTTTGATGCTCAGAGCAATAGCAAAATAAACTAACTCCCTTAAAAATAGCAACAACCAACAACTTATCACCAAACTTTTCACATTTGTGTGATTAACACAGGTAGATTAAGGGCAGCACAGGTAGATTAAGGGCAGCATTTTCTGGAGATGATTGTCCCTGTGAAGTCTGAGTGTTTAAAAACAGGTACCCACATATACATATAGTGAAGATCCTTTTTTATGTTCATTTATTCAGATAGACACACACTGTGACTAGAAGAAAATTTAACTCATATGTTGAATATATGTGATCTGAAGCAAGGTTTTCCCCAAACAAGGAGTACTCCAACTTTGCTGTTCTCTCTTTATGTTGTGTCTTGAATTTGATTTGATGTAGACCTACAAAGTTTAACAAGAGTAAAGAACATGGTGACAGGAATACAATGAGATTTCCAGAGGATTAGGGAACTGCACTATAGAATCATAGAATCATAGAATCAACCAGGTTGGAAGAGACCTCCAAGATCATCCAGTCCAACCTAGCACCCAGCCCTATCCAATCAACTAGACCATGGCATATACATATGGCATATACCATATGAAAGCTAAATTAATTGGACTTGTGGTGAAATTCTTTCAGGTAATAATTGGAAATATATAAAATCAGTTGAATAGTTTGTGATCTGATTTTAAAAAGATCTTGAAACTTTAAGGAAAACCTTGCTTTGTATTTATATTTACATTTACATATTTTACTATATTTCTGTATAATTAGATATTGATATAACTTTTTATATTTGTATACATTTATATATTTATGTACATTTATATCTTTATATATTTTATACATATATATAGATATATATATTTATTTTTATGTAAGACTGGTCATGAGGAGGAAGTTCTTCACCATGAGAGTGGTGAGAGCCTGGAATGGGTTGCCCAGGAAGGTGGTTGAAGCCATGTCCCTGGAGGTGTTTAAAGCCAGGCTGGATGAGGCTCTGGCCAGCCTGCTCTAGGGTAGGGTGTCCCTGCCCATGGCAGGGAGGTTGGAATTAGATGCTCCTTGTGGTCCCTTCCAACCCTGACTGATTTTATGATATTTATATTTATATATAGCTGTTGATAAACACAGAATCCCCTCCTTCTATAATTACTTTCAGAAATGATTAAAATTAAAGATTTTTCACATATATCTGTGAAATGTAGAGACAAGGAAATTCTACTGTTCTACTCACCTTAGATCCTCATAAAATCATGGAATAGTTTAGATTGGAAGGGGCCTTAGAGATCATCTACACCAACCCCTTTGCCATGGACAGTAGTGCCTCTCAACCAGATTTGGCTGTTCAAGCGCTCATCCAACCTGGCCCTAAACAATCCCAGCAAGAAGGAAAGGAAGTTATGTTTGAAATAAGTAGTATAGTTTGTTTCTAAGGCTGAATATTGCTGAAATCAAAAGTCTTAATTTTGTTACAAATATCTTTGCCAAGTATTTGGAAGTTAAGGCATCCAAAACTTTAGCTGTCATTTAAAGTTAGTTTGATATCTTCCCTCCATTAGTTACACCAAAACCACATGCCCAGTTTCTTGAGATCCAGAAACAAAGCAGGGGAAGAAATTTGGCATAACAAACACCTGCTTCCCTAAATTAGCTGAGGCTCTGTACAGGTTTTCATTTAGAAGAGAGGAGGTGAGTGTGCAGGAAGGGTTGCAGTCAGTACTGTGTGGGTAGATGTAGAGTAGTTGAATAGCTGGAGATGGCTGGTAACTATGTGATAATCTATGCTCCTTTTACTTCACCTTTCACTGCAAGCTGAAACAATTTTACCTTTTCTCCAAGCTTAGTGTCTTAATGTTAAAAAGCACCTTTTTTGCTGGATAATTACACTAACGAGGGAACATAGCATCTTAGAAGATACAGAGGTGCTATGAAACTGTGAAACAGTGGGAATGACCTTTAAGACAATATTCAAATGATTATATCTCTTAATACAATCTTCTCTCCTAGGGTTATCTGGACACAGACATTATAAGAGTCTTTTGAGAGATGCAGGTCTGTTCTTGAGTCAATGCATAAAAATAGCATAATTGAACTGAAGCTTTTTGTTTTCACCTTTGCCAAGGGGAGTTCTACCCTGTAGTCTACCTGGACTTCAGCAAAGCCTTTGGCACTGTCGTCCACAAGAAGCTCCTAGCCAATCTGGCAGCTCATGGTTTGGACAGATTTACTCTGATCTGGGTCAAGAACTGGCTGGATGTCAGAGCCCAGAGAGTGGTGGTGAATGGTGCCACATCCAGTTGGCAGCCAGTCACAAGTGGTGTTCCCCAAGGATCAGTGCTGGGCCCAGTCCTGTTCAATGTTTTATTGATGATCTGGACGAGGGGATTGAGTCCAGCATCAGTAAGTTTGCAGATGACACCAAGCTAGGAGCAGCTGTTGATCTCTTGGAAGGTAGGAGAGCCCTGCAGAGGGACCTGGCCAGGCTGGATGGGTGGGCAGAGGCCAATGGGATGAGATTTAACAAGGCCAAGTTCAGGATTCTGCACTTTGGCCACAACAACCCCAAGCTGTGCTACAGGCTGGGGACTGAGTGGCTGAGAGCAGCCAGGAGGAAAGGGACCTGGGGGTACTGATAGATAGTAGCTGAAGATGAGCCAGCAGTGTGCCCAGGTGGCTAAGAGAGCCAATGGCATCCTGGCCTGCATCAGGAACAGTGTGGCCAGTAGGACAAGGGAGGTTATTCTGCCCCTGTACTCAGCACTGGTCAGGCCACACCTTGAGTGCTGTGTCCAGTTCTGGGCCCCTCAATTCAAGAGAGATGTTGAGGTGCTGGAAGGTGTCCAGAGAAGGGCAACAAAGCTGGTGAGGGACCTGGAACACAAATCCTATGAGGAGAGGTTGAGGGAGCTGGGCCTGTTTAGCCTGGAGAAGAGGAGGCTCAGGGGCGACCTCATTGCTGTCTACAACTACCTGAAGGGACATTGTAGCCACATGGGGGTTGGCCTCTTCTCCCAGGCAACCAGCAATAGAACAAGGGGACACAGTCTCAAGTTGTCCTGGGGTAGGTGTATGCTGGATGCTAGAAGGAAGTTCACAAAGAGAGTGATTGGCATTGGAATGGGCTGCCCAGGGAGGTGGTGGAGTCGCCGTCCCTTGAGGTCTTCAAGCAAAGCCTGGATGAGGCACTTAGTGCCATGGTCTGGTTGACTGGATAGGGCTGGGTGCTAGGTTGGCCTGGATGATGTTGGAGGTCTCTTCCAACCTGGTTGGTTCTATGATTCTATGATTCTATGATTCAAATACTTTGGCTACCTCTTACAATGCCCACAAACATGAGGAGGTTGTCAGACAGAACACCAAAGATTATGCCTCACAGAGCTGCCTCTGCCTTACTGCTCTTGGACAATGTATTACACTGTGCCGTGTGTTTCAGACCACCTTAGGCTTGATATTTTGGGCTTGAACTACCTGGAAACTTAGGTGCCTCAAGTTTCCCAGGGGAAAGCATTTAAGTGCCTCACAATGTGGCAAGCAGTACCACCGACATTGTGTTCTCTGTACATCTGCAAGAGATCCTACCTGCACCTCTGCAAAGCTCCGTGACAAAAGGAACAAGAATCAGGTCAGAGATTGTCTGCATTGGAATGGGCTGCCCAGGGAGGTGGTGGAGTCACCATGCCTAGAGGTGTTCAAGAAAAGACTAAATGAAGCACTTAGTGCCATGCTCTGGTTGATTGGACAGGGCTGTGTGATAGGTTGGCCTGGATGATCTTGGAGGTCTCTTCTAACCTGCTTGATTCTATGATTTCTATGAAAACTTCTGGTATTTTTCTTCTTATTGCAGGTAGGAGAAGAAGAAACAATCAGAACAAGTTTCCCAATGTCCAATTTTTGAAGAGCAAAATTCCTATACAATGGTTTGATTCTCTTCTCTTTCTCTTCTGCTGCTATCCCCTCTCTGACATTTGCAGGGGAAGCTTTTCATCTCTTCCTCAAGCCAAATTATAAATTAGCAGTTATAAAGTAAGCAATTCATGTTTAATTCAGTTTAATTGAATTCAATTCAATTCAAATAAGGCAGCAGACATGCAGGGCATATGCAAAACAGTTTTCATGCATACTCATGCCTATCTGTAACACAGCCAGAAGATACTGAGGCATTTGACACTCTGAGATTTACTGCTAGACAGTAATTCACTCTGTCCCAGTTCATTGTCATAGAATCACAGAATCAATCAGGTTGGAAGAGACCTCCAAGATCATCCAGGCCAACCTAGCACCCAGACCTATCCAATCAACCAGACCATGGCACTAAGTGCCTCATCCAGTCTTTTCTTGAAGACCCCCAGGGACGGTGCCTCCACCACCTCCCTGGGCAGCCCATTCCAATGGGAAATCACTCTCTCTGTGAAGAACTTCTTCCTAATATCCAGCCTATACCTACCCTGGCACAACTTGAGACTGTGTCCCCTTGTTCTATTGCTGGTTGCCTGGGAGAAGAGGCCACCCCCCACCTGGCTACAATGCCCCTCCAGGTAGTTGTAGACAGCAATGAGGTCACCCCTGAGCCTCCTCTTCTCTAGGCTAAACAGGCCCAGCTCCCTCAACCTCTCCTCATAGGATTTGTGTTCCAGGCCCCTCACCAGCTTTGTTGCCCTTCTCTGGACACCTTCCAGCACCTCAACATTCTTCTTGAATTGAGGGGCCCAGAACTGGACACAGCACTCAAGGTGTGGTCTGACCAGTGCTGAGTACAGGGGCAGAATAACCTCCCTTGTCCTGCTGGCCACACTGTTCCTGATGCAGGCCAGGATGCCATTGGCTCTCTTGGCCACCTGGGCACACTGCTGGCTCATCTTCAGCTTACTATCTATCAGTACCCCCAGGTCCCTTTCCTCCTGACTGCTCTCGGCCACTCTGTCCCCAGCCTATAGCGCTTCTTGGGGTTGTTGTGGCCAAAGTGCAGAACCCTGCACTTGGCCTTGTTAAATGAAAGGGATTCCCAACTACCTCTCAAAGTCTTGGTCTGTAAATGTTTTTTGAGCCTTCTGATGGGCATGTGTCCCATTTACATAACTTAATTTTTACTTCTAAAGTGTATATATTCTACCTATTAGACATAATTTCTACCCTCTCAATAGAATAGCTCAAGGCTTGCTTACAGCCACTGTTATTCCATCTACTTCCATTTTTCCAGAATGTTACCTTCTGCCCTTTGAAGCATGAGCCATATTTTCCTGTATTGCTACCACAAAAATACATATCCAGTAGAATTTTCACTTTTATATCAGTCTCTGGATGTGAAAAAAAGTCAATAGTAAGTAAACAGAGATGTCATCTGGGGAGGGGAGGTCAGCATTTCCGTATGTTAACCTGGGAAAGTGAAGGTATTAAACATTTGAGTACTTCAATCAGTTTGCAAGAAAGGAAGGTATCCAACAGCTGGTGCAGAAATAGCTTCCATCATTTTCAGAGAAAACAGTCATTGTTTTGTAATGTGGTTTGTGGTTTTGCAGGTGACTTGGCAATGAAGCAGAAGTAATTTTCTCTAATGAACTGCACTTTGTGTAGTTCTCTGCTGTTACATCTGTTGCCAGATAATTGCTATTTAATTTTATTTACTCTGACCATTCCCACTGTAGGTGATTTTTATGTATATTTATTAGCCAAAAAAAAAAAAGTCACTTCTTTCCCTTTCCAAAAGAAGCAATAAACACATAAATGTAGAGTTAAATCCTATAAGTTACTACTGTAACATCAACATTAAAAGTCTACTGCACAGATGGATCATCAGAGTGAAATTATCTCTGATCCCAAGCTCGTTTAATTCTGAAGGTCTGAAGGAGAGGGTGAGTTTAGCTTTGCTATGCTGTGCTGTTAGTTTAGGGCAGTTATAGTTTCAGGTTTTCTCCTAAAATATTATTTTTATATCAAAGATGGCTTCTTTAGACAGCAGAATGAAAAATTATCCAAAGTCATTAATATTATCTAATCCTTACACAGAAATACCTTCTATGGATCAGAGCATTACTAACTAAATTATATATTAGACTTAACCAGAGTGGAAACATTTTTTCTTCTACTGTCTCAAGAGAGTGTTGTTTGCTTTTTTTTCTTCCTTTTGAACAAAAAGAGCAATGTATCAACATTTTCACAGAATAGATCATAGTATCACAGTATCATCAGGGTTGGAAGAAACCTCAGATCATCAAGTCCAACCCTTTACCACAGAGCTCAAGGCCAGACCATGGCACCAAGTGCCACATCCAATCCTGCCTTGAACAGCCCCAGGGACGGCGACTCCACCACCTCCCCGGGCAGCCCATTCCAGTGTCCAATGACTCTCTCAGTGAAGAACTTTCTCCTCACCTCCAGCCTAAATCTCCC
The DNA here is from genome assembly GCF_015220805.1 of Pogoniulus pusillus. Lineage (NCBI taxonomy): Eukaryota > Metazoa > Chordata > Aves > Piciformes > Lybiidae > Pogoniulus > Pogoniulus pusillus. The sequence goes on from NC_087275.1 coordinate 28,807,732, forward strand.
CTGGCACAGCCTGAGGCTGTGTCCTCTCGTTCTGGTGCTGGCCACCTGAGAGAAGAGAGCAACCTCCTCCTGGCCACAACCACCCCTCAGGTAGTTGTAGACAGCAATAAGGTCACCTCTGAGCCTCCTCTTCTCCAGGCTAACCAATCCCAGCTCCCTCAGCCTCTCCTCGTAGGGCTGTGCTCAAGGCCTCTCCCCAGCCTCGTTGCCCTTCTCTGGACATGCTCAAGCATCTCAATGTCCCTCCTAAACTGGGGGGCCCAGAACTGAAAAAGAAAAAAAGAAGTCAGTTGTTTAACTCAATTCTTTCTAGAGAAGTGATAAAGGGATTTTATTTTGGGTCTCAGACACTGTCCTCCTGCAACTTTGCTGCATATCATGAACTTTGAAGGTTTAATATCACAGAATCACAGAATGATAGAGGCTGGAAGGGACCTCCAGGGATCATTGAGTCCAATCCCCCTGCCAAAGCAGGATCCCCTAGGGTAATCTGCACAGGAATGCATCCAGATGGGTTTTGAAAGTCTACAGAGAAGGAGACTCCACAACCTCTCTGGGCAGCCTGTTTCAGGGCTCTGTAACCCTCACTGGAAAGAAGTTTCTCCTCATGTTGAGCTGAAACCTTCTGTGTTCCAGTTTGTAGCCATTGTTCCTTGTCTTATTACTGTGGCACTGAAAAGAGATTGGCCTTATCGTCTTGACACTCACCCCTCAGATATTTGTACACATGGATAAGATCTCATCTCAGCCTTCTCCAGACTAAACAGCCGCAGGGCTCTCAGTATCCCTTCATAGAGGAGACGCTCAAGTTCCCTAATCATCTTAGTGGCTCTCTGATGAACTCTCTCCAGCAGATCCCTGTCCCTTAGAATCATGGAATCAACCAGGTTGGAAGAGACCTCCAAGATCATCCAGGCCAACCTAGCACCCAGCCCTATTCAGTCATCTAGACCACGGTACTAAGTGCCTCAGCCAGGCTTTGCTTGAACACCTCCAGGGATGGTGACTCCACCAGCTCCCTGGGCATCCCATTCCAATGCCAATCACTCTCTCTACCAACAACTTCCTCCTAACATCCAGCCTATACTTCCTCTGGCACAACTCGAGACTGTGTCCCCTTGTTCTATTGCTGCTTGCCTGGCAGAAGAGCCCAATCCCACCTGGCTACAACTTCCCTTCAGGTTGTTGTAGACAGCAATGAGGTCCCCCCTGACCCTCCTCTTCTCCAGGCTAAACTGTCCCAGCTCCCTCAGCCCCAGTATATTTAGATGAAAAGGCATTTAATAAAGAACCTCTTTCATCTGTGCTAGTAATTTGCTACTGCTTCTCATTTACTGAGAAGAGCACCTTGTCATCTCAGACATAAGACAACCTGAGAAGGTATTCTCCATGTTTCTTTCTTTACTTATACAGGAATGTAACTGGATTAAATATAGCCTCATAAAAAAGAAAAAGCACAGATTACTGTAAAATGTCAGGTGGGCCAAACAACCTTTGCAGTCATCTTCCTATCAGATACTTCAAAGTCAATAAGTTCTGTCTGAAAAGTCTTCAATTACTAAAAAATAGGCCTCAGCTTCTTGTATATAATAACAAAATAGGTAATTTTTGTAAGGGTAGGAAATTGTTGGAGGTGTCATTCTACAAAAGAAGGAAAATCTATTACTTTCACAATGTGAAAAGGTTAGGTTTAGCACTGGAAGATATATTGTAGGGCTGGCCAGGCTTTGTCTGAAAGGATGTGAATGGCACGAGGTTTACACAATTTGTGCTCAGCAGTATAATGGAGTTAGCAGTAGTATTCTTGGAAAAGCTAAGGAATTTGCCACTGACTTCTGCCTTCACAGTATCACAGTATCACAGTATCATCAGGGTTGGAAGAGACCTCACAAATCATCAAGTCCAACCCTTTACCACAGAGCTCAAGGCTAGACCATGGCACCAAGTGCCATGTCCAATCCTGCCTTGAACAGCCCCAGGGACAGCTGTTGCTCTCTACAACTACGTAAAAGGAGGTCGTAGCCAGGAGGGGGTTGATCTCTTCGCCCAGGCACCCACTGACAGAAGAAGAGGACATAGTCTCAAACTGCACTAGGGCAGGTTTAGGCTGGATGTTAGGAAGAAGTTCTACATGGAAAGAGTGATTTGCATTGGAATAGGCTGCCCTCAGAGGTGGTGGAGTCACCATGCCTGGAGGTGTTTAAGAGGAGGCTGGATATGGCATTTAGTTCCATGGCTCAGTTAATCAGAAGGGTTAGGTGATAGGTTGGACTCGATGACCCTAGAGGTCTTCTCCAACCTGGTCAAATCTGTGATTCTGTGATGAAAGCTGTGGCATTCATTGCTCATGATCAATTGCATGGGCTAAAGAACATACATTCAAAATTGAGGCTGGAAGGACAAAAGAGCAAACTAGCAAACACAAGCTGTGGTTACTAAAGTACTCAAGCTGAAAGGGCTGGAATTTCATGGTTGTTTAGAACAGTTTTGCTCCTCTCACAGAACAATTACTCAGTGAATTTGAAAGTGTTTTCCTCTTCATATGGATCACATAGCAGGTTAGCTATGGCTTATTTTCTCTTTCCATTTCAAAGTGACATTTTGGGGGGAAAATTACATATTTTGAAAACAAATTCACGTTCTCCTTCTGTCATTTCCTTTCTTTTTTGATCAGAATAAATATTTTATAATCACACAAAATATTAATGTATTGACTGATGAGTTACAGTCTCTCACTGCTGGAGTAATTCTCATTTGTCTTGATATAGTCTGATGTAAAATCAAAACCACTGAGATAAATTATTATTAATGCTATGTTGCCTCAACCAATTTTAGAATGAAACTGAATTTTGAAATTGATTAGGAGTCAATTATCTTGCTCAGGGTAGAATATTTCATTTAAAGTGTGGGATTTTTTGGATCCAATCTGCCAATGTTCTATTTTCCTGCCTAGGGTAACCATATGGCTGAAGCCAGGAAGCAGAAAATTTTCTTACCCCTTTAAGGAATCAAAAATTGATAATTCATCCATATATATACCAAGCTGGAAAAAGAAGGGGGGGGGGGGGGGGGAGGGAGGGGGAACTTCTGTTTAGAGTTGGTGCTGATCAAAAAGTGACTTTTGAGAGATCAAAAATCATAGAATCAAACAGGTTGGAAGAGACCTCCAAGATCATCCAGGCCAACCTAACACCCAGCCTTAGCCAGTCAACCAGACCATGCTGCTAAGTGCCTCATGCAGGCTTTGCTTGAACACCTTCAAGGATGGCAACTCCACCACCTCCCTGGGCAGCCCATTCCAATGCCAAGCACCCTCTCTGCCAACAACTTCCTCCTAACATCCAGCCTAGACCTGCCCTGGCACAACTTGAGACTGTGTCCCCTTGTTCTGTTGCTGGTTGCCTGGCAGAAGAGGCCAACCCTCATCTGACTACAGCCTCCCTTCAGGTAATGTGTCCAGTTCTGGGTTCCTCAATTGAGGAGAGATGTTGAGGTGCTTGAAAGTTTCCAGAGAAGGGCACCAAGGCTGGTGGGGGTCTGAAGCACACTCTCTGTGAAGAAATTCTTGTGTTTTAATGAATGTACAGCTCTGTTGACAATTTAAGAGTTGGTTCTCCTCTTAGAGCCCTGGGATTTGGCAGTGGTTTAGTGAAGATTTATTGTACTTCACTGGTATCAAAAGAGAGGTTGGCAAATAGTTCCCAAAATCTTTTCTACATGGTACTTTATTGTAGGGAAAGCCTCAGTCATGTAAGATATTTCAAGAGGAGGCTTTTGGCTCTACACTATACACATGGCTACATTTTCCATTCCCTGAAAACATGCACAAGCTGTGCTCCAAAGCTCATCACAAGAGCAAGGATTTTTACACCTTGCACTTCTGTATACAGTCTGAAGGAGGAACCATACTGGAACAGGCAGAAAACCAGGTTTTTCTCTACCCCAGCTGTAAAATCACAGAAGCATAGAATCAGTCAGGGTTGGAAGGGACCACATGGATCAGCCAGTTCCAACCCCACTGCCATGGGCAGGGACACCCTACCCTAGAGCAGGCTGCCCACAGCCTCATCCAGCCTGGTCTCCAGCCATGGGGCCTCAACCACCTCTCTGGGCATCCCATTCCAGGCTCTCACCACTCTCATGCTGAACAACTTCCTCCTCACATCCAACCTGAACCAACCCACCTCCAACTTCACTCCATGCTGCGGCGAAGGGACGGGGAGGCAGCTTGATGCAAGCTAAGTTCCAACTTTATTAGGCAGCATACAGGACTTATATACTTTGTCAGAAGGTATCAGAAGGCTTAACATATTTACATATTGAATAGTCATTTTATCACATGCAAAACTGTCTCTTCTTCCAGTCTAAATTCTTGTCTGCCACATCTGCTTCCCCGTGGAGCAAGGGTCTTAGCATATTCATCAGATAAGAAGGACAGTCTTGGCCTATTCATCAGGTAGCAAAGGACCTGTCTCCTTGCTTCTTCTGATATGCAAATTCTCATTCTTTCCTCTTGCACAATGTTCAGGTCCACTCTGACTCAGATAGTTTGGCCAAGGGCTTGTGTTGCAGCTGGCCCACTGATTGACCACTGTTACATTAATCCCACAACTCCATTCTCCCTAGTCCTGTCACTTTCTGAGAGCCTGAAAAGTCCCTCCCCAGCTTTTTTGGAGGCCCCTTTCAGATACTGAAAGGCACAAGGTCAGCTCAGAGCCTCCTCTTCTCCAGACTGAACAGCACCACCTCCCTCAATCTGTCCTCACAGGAGAGCTGCTGCAGCCCTCTGATCAACCCAGTGGCCCTTCTCTGGACACCCTCCAGCATCTTCACATCCCCCTTGTAACGGGGGCTCCAGAGCTGGATATAGTGTTCCAGGTGAGGTCTCACCAGAGCTGAGTCCATGTTGTGCATGAGAACAGCTGTAGAAATATGTCATAGGATAACAGTTCCTGACTATTTCTAAGGGGGCAATCAACAATAATAGCTAAATGTTTAACATAAACACTACAAAAGCAGAATAACCTGCTGTGCTCTCTTCTGTTTTATCTCAAATAGAAGAGCACAGAAGGTAATTATTCTAAAATAATGAGCCTGTTTGAACACTACTAGCTCTGCTCACATTTTTAACTGTATTAACTTGCATCAAACTCAAAGAAATCAGCACATTCTTGTCATTATAATCAGGCAAAAAAAAATGAAAGAGATAATACTATTACAGCTTTTATGGTGTGCCTGCCTAATAAGGTGTAAAGACCCAAAGGAAGCAAATGAATGTTGTATGGATAGTCTCAGTTTCAAGCTGGTAGATGAAACTGAATCCTCTTAGAGGTTTTAGTCACTGTTATTTCACTCTCCTCTATGGAACAACCACCTCTATCTTCATCACCTTGTTCCTCAAATTATTTCACTTTAGCCCATCCACTAAATATTTTGTTATTCATTCATTTATTTATTGTGCTAGTTTGAAGCTAGCTGGAATATTTGGTGAGAAGAATTAGATGATAGGCTGTGAAAAGGAAACAATGGTGATGTCCACTAAGCTGGGGGCAGATGTGATTGGGTTGGAGGGCAGAAGGGCTCTGCAGCGGGACCTTGACTGCCTGGACAGATGGGCAGAGTCCAAGGGGATGGCTTCAATAGCTCCAAGTGCAGGGTGCTGCACTTTGGCCACAACAACCCCATGCAGAAATACAGGCTGGGGGTCAGAGTGGCTGGAGAGCAGCCAAACAGAGAGGGATCTGGGGGTGCTGATTGATACCCATCTGAACATGAGCCAGCAGTGTGCCCAGGTGGCCAAGAGGGCCAGTGGCATCCTGGCCTGCATCAGGAATGGTGTGGTCAGCAGGAGCAGGGAGGTCATTCTGCCCCTGTACTCTGCACTGGTTAGACCACACCTTGAGTGCTGTGTTCAGTTCTGGGCCCCCCAGTTTAGGAGGGACATTGAGATGCTTGAGCGTGTCCAGAGAAGGGCGACGAGGCTGGGGAGAGGCCTTGAGCACAGCCCTACGAGGAGAGGCTGAGGGAGCTGGGATTGGTTAGCCTGGAGAAGAGGAGGCTCAGAGGTGACCTTATTGCTGTCTACAACTACCTGAGGGGTGGTTGTGGCCAGGAGGAGGTTGCTCTCTTCTCTCAGGTGGCCAGCACCAGAACAAGAGGACACAGCCTCAGGCTGTGCCAGGGGAGATTTAGGCTGGAGGTGAGGAGAAAGTTCTTCCCTGAGAGAGTCATTGGACACTGGAATGGGCTGCCCGGGGAGGTGGTGGAGTCGCCGTCCCTGGGGCTGTTCAAGGCAGGACTGGACGTGGCACTTGGTGCCATGGTCTGGCCTTGAGCTCTGTGGTAAAGGGTTGGACTTGATGATCTGTGAGGTCTCTTCCAACCCTGATGATACTGTGATACTGTAACAGATATCCCACAGACTCTACAGGACTTTAGTTTCATTGTGTGATAAGAACAGGAGATCCCACATCGTATGGTTGCCCTTGAAAACTCTTTACTGAGGAAAAATTTCCTTCCAAAGGTTTTTCAACATGTTTAAAAAAAAAGTAATGATGAGGTTGACTATGAGCCAGCAATGTGCTCTTGTGGCCAGGAGAGCCAATGCCATTCTGTGGTGTATTAGAAAGGCTGTGGCTAGTAGGTCGAGGGAGGTTCTCCTGCCCCTCTACTCTTCCCCTGGGGAGGCCACATCTGGAGCATTGTGTCCAATTCTGGGCCCCTCAGTTCAAGAGGGACATAAAACTTCTTGAGAATCCAGTGCAGAGCCGCAAAGATGATTAAGAAAATGAAACATCTCTCTTATGAGGAGAGACTGAGGGAGCTGGGGCTCTACTGCTTGGACAAGAGGAGGCTGAGGGGTGACCTCATCAATGTTTATATATACCTAAAGGGTAAGTGCCAGGAGGCTGGAGCCAGGCTCTGCTCAGTGATGCCTGATGACAGGACAAGGGGCAACGGGTGGAAGTTGTGGCATAGGAAGCTCCATGGAAACACAAGGAAGACTTTTTTTCCCTGTGAGGGTGACAGAACACTGGAACAGGCTGCCCAGGGCGGTTGTGGAGTCTCTCTCCCTGAAGATATTCAAAACCTGCATGGATGCATTTCTGTGTGATCTGGTCTAGGAGATCCTGCTCCAGCAGGGACTTGATCTTTCAAGGTCCCTTCCAGCCCCTGACATTCTGTGGTTCTGTTATTCTGTTAAATGAATGGGGGGGAAACCTAGCAATGGTGAAACACATCAATTGTTTAAATGCATAGTCGTAGAATCATAGAATCAGTCAGGGTTGGAAGGGACCACAAGGATCTAATTCCACCCTCCCTGCCCTGGGCAGGGATATCCTACCCTAGATCAGTCTGGCCAGAGCCATAAATAGTTGCACGTTTATGTGCTATATTTACAGGTAACACATTTGAGTTTCACAGAATCAGAGAATCATAGAATCAACCTGGTTGGAAGAGACCTTCAAGATTATCCAGGCCAACCTAGCACTCTGCCCTATCCAATCAACTAGACCATGGCACCAAGTGCCTCATCCAGGCTTCTCTTGAACACCCCCAGGGACGGTGCCTCCACCACCTCCCTGGGCAGCCCATTCCAATGGCAAATCACTCTCTCTGTGGAGAACTTCTTCCTAATATCCAGCCTATACCTACCCTGGCACAACTTGAGACTGTGTCCCCTTGTTCTATTGCTGGTTGCCTGGGAGAAGAGGCCACCCCCATCTCTCCAAACTTACCCTTCAAAGAAGATTGAAGCTGAAATGTGACTTTTGCCTTGAAAATATAATTATTACCAGCTCGTGGTAGAAGGAATAGATCAAATGGGATTGAATTCTGCCCAGTGTATGGGTTTAGATATGATTCTTTTAATGTTTGGGATATAGAGAAGCTCATTAAATTGTTTTGGCCAAGACAAGGTAGCATAGCAAGACTTTTGCATTGTTAGCAGGGAATTTTTGAAGAGGAATTAGAGCAGAAAGAAGCAGTAAAACTGGGATGATGAATAATAAAGCAAAGCTAAGTGGATAAGCACCCGGGAGCACTGAGACATTTGGTGTGTGTCAGATGAGGGATGGCCTTACACTATACATGACTTTGCAAAGTGAAGGACAGAAGAGCAAGAGTGGGGGACTGAAGGGGCCATGCAAGCGACTAGGGCACACTTCTGCCCTCATTCCCTAGTTTCTGGTAGAAGCATGGATTACTTGATGTTTAAACTATGAATTTATCCTATACTTGAAAAAAAAACCCACCCTATTCTACTCTATACCAAACAATTAAGACTTTTAGCTTTGCTATTAACAAAAAAGAGATAGTAAAGGCAGACAAAACGTTTCAGCCTGGGGCTGCTGTGACTGATACAAGAATTTTCTCATCAATGCTAGTTCAATATGCAGTTTCCAGCAAAGACTTTGCAGGTAGATGAACCTACCTGGCTTTTGTACTATCATTTTCTCTCCTCAGAATTGATTATCATGATGGGGTTTTTAATTTAGACTAGTCAGTTACAGCTTTCTTTCATTCAATTTCTCTTCTTGAGAAAAATATTGAGCAGGGTATCAGAGAAGAAAAAAATAATTATTGAGGACTGAGGGAACTGATTTGTAAATCCAAGCACACAGGCCACATGCATGCTACACTGACTGGCTCAGCTTGTGCTGGGCAGGGTGAAATTTAAGGGCATTCAACAAGGACAACTGTAGAGTCTTGCACCTGGGGAAGAACAACCCCAGGTGTCAGTAGAGGTTGGGGACTGAACTGTTGGAAGGCAGTGAAGGGGAAAAGGATTTTGGGTCCTAGTTGATGGGAGGTTGGCCATGAACCAGCAATGTGTACTTGTGGCCAGGAGGGGCAATGCCATTCAGGGATGTATTAAAAGGGGTGTGCCTAGTAGGTCGAGAGAGGTTCTCCTGCCCCTCTATTCTGCCCTGAGGATGCCACTGGGGTATTGTGTTCAGTTATGGGCCTCTCAGTTCAAGAGGGACGTGGAACTGCTAGAGAGTGTCCAGCACAGAAACAAAAAGGTGATTAAGGGAACGGAACATCTCAACTGCCTGAAGGGAGGATGTAGCCAGGTAGGGGTCAGTCTCTTCTCCCAGGCAACCAGCAACAGAACAAGGGGACACAGTCTCAAGTTGTGCAAGGGGAAGTATAAGCTGGATGTGAGGAGGAAGTTGTTGTCAGAGAGAGTGATTGGCATTGGAATGGGCTGCCCAGGGAGGTGGTGGAGTTGCCATGCCTAGGGGTGTTGAAGCCAAGCCTGGCTGGGGCACTTAGTGCCATGGTCTGGTTGACTGATTAGGACTGGGTGCTAGGTTGGACTGGATGATCTTGGAGGTCTCTTCCAACCTGGTTGATTCTGTGATTCTATGATCTAATAGGCCTGTTAGCCTTCCAGGACAGTTAGTGCCTCTCTTCATCTCTCTGATCAACTGGAGGCAGAATAGTGAATATGTTGCATTTCATTGCTGTTCCAAAATGGAATTTTCTAGTGAAGGGCTAATCCATTAATGTGAGACAATATTTTTTTCCAAAATTTATATTGTCTATTAATTTTGATATTCAGAACTCTTGCCACCCCCAACTATTAATTTTAATGGTAATCAGTTCTTTGCACAACAATTCTGTCATGCTTACAAAGCATGACATGCTTACAAAGAGAGACTGAGAGAGCTGGAGCTCTTTAGCTTACAGAAGAGAAGCCTGAGGGGTGACCTCATTCATGTTTCTAAAGGTGTAAAGGGTGAGTGCCAGGAGGATGGAGCCTGGCTCTACTTGGTGATGCCTGATGACAGGACCATGGGCAAAGAGTGGAAGCTGAGACATAGGAAGTTTCATGTAAAGTGCCACATAATGTCTTCTCCAGGACATAGGAAGGTGTTTTGTTTCTCTGGGAACAGAACTATGCATGCAAGCACAGCAAATGAGGCTTTCCTTAAATGTGAGGAGGATTTTTTTCTCTGTGATGGTGACAGAACAGTGGAACAGGCTGCCCAGGGCAGTTGTGGAGTCTCCCTCTCTGGAAATATTCAAAACCTGCCTGGGTGTGTTACTGTGTGATCTGGTCTAGTTGATCCTGCACTGACAGAGAGGGGTGGTCCTTTCCATCTCCTGACATTCTATGATAATGTTCTATCTGACTTAGAAAAACTTCCTGTGCATATACAGAATCACAGAACAGTTGCTGTTGGAAAGAACCTCTGAGAACCTGCCCAAGGTCCATGCTTAAACAGGACCACCAATGAGCATGTTGCCCAGGACTGCGTCCAAATGCCTTTGGACATCTCCAAGGATGGAGACCCTCTGGGCAAGCTGTGCCAAGGTTCTGTCATCCTCACAGTCAATAAGTGGCCTTTCAGTATCTGAAGGGGGGCCTACAAAAAAGCTGGGGAAGGACTTTTCAGGAGATCCGGGAGGGACAGGACTAGGGGAAATGGAGTGAAGCTGGAGATGAGTAGGTTCAGGCTGGACATGAAGAGGAAGTTGTTCACCATGAAAGTGGTGAGAGACTGGAATGAGTTGCTCAGGGAAGTGGTTGAGGTCCCATGCCTGGAGGTGTTTAAGGCCAGGCTGGATGAGGCTGCTGGCAGCCTGCTCTAGGGTAGGGTGTCCCTGGCCATGGCAGGGGGGTGGGAACTAGATGCTCCTTGTAGTCCCTTCCAACCCTGACTGATTCTACGATTCTATGTTCAGACAGAAGCTATTGTGAGTGTAAGGGCCACAAATTGGTCTCTTGCTCAACCTTGTCACACGATTCAGGAATAAATATTTTCAATAAAGGAAAAGAAAAAACAAAAAAACAAACCCAAGAAAACAACAACAAAAAAAATCAACCCCCCCAAATACACACACAAAACCAAACAACAAAGAGAAACAAACAAAAAAAACCCCAAGCAAACAAACAGAACAATCAAAAAGTGAGATAAAAGCCATTTTCATGGCCTAAAACACCAAAGACAAAGGTTATCAGGTTAGATAAAGTATATATGAACAGGCAAAGAATTGTATAGATGTTTCCCCAAAACTCAGAAAATTAAGGTTTAACTCTGTGTGTGCTTTAAGAGTAAGTTCAATGAAAATCAGAACTTATTCTAAGCCTTTTTTCCCCCCTTACTTTCATGTCAGATTATTTTATAAACATTAAATGTCTGAGTCAGGGATGTCCTCGAGCTAAAAAGGACTTTGAAGATTGTTTGGAAATGATGGAGGACCTTGAGGAAAACCAAATGTAATGTTCAAAGCATAACTTCACCACATTAAGTGTGATGTGTTGCAAAGGAAGCTGCTAAACAAGGTGTAGAATGGGTATGAAATCTCATATCTTGAAAGACTGAATGAGGATGAAGGAAGAATTATAAACATTTTGGAACCAGTGAAATGTAAAAGGAGTTTCTGGCCCTAGGCTATAAAGGGACATGTCCTTTTTATGTGGGTTTGATTGGTTGGTGTGCTAGCTTGAAGCTAGCTGGAATGTTTTGGTGAGAAGAACTAGATTACAGGCTGTGAAAGGAAAACAAGGGTGATGTCTACTTCACTCATAGGCTTGCTGAGATATACAAGAATCCAAACATAGATCAGGCACTTCTTCTGCCTGGGAGCTCTGAGCTGCACTTTTCTCTCTAGCCTCTCTGCCATGACTCTGACTAATCCACTTTGCTTCCTAACCCCCTGGCCGAACCTCCATTCTTCCCTGGGACTGGGGCAAGGTACAGGGGAGTGGAAGAAGATGGAAGAGCAGTTGGGAGCCCCTCCTGGGGACTCAGGTTTCTGGGAGGGCTGTTGTGTTTCTGTATTACCTTTTCCCTTGTATATTTCTGTCTATAACTGTATACACTGTAACTATCTGCTCATGTATTGAGCTAAGCTGTAAATATAAGCTTCATTCAAATGTCCAGAGCCAGCTGAGTCTAGTCTGGGTGATTTCCAAAGTGTGGGAGGGGGCCAGCTAACACCCAAACCATCACAGTTAGAGATGGGTGTTTTTTTTCTTGTTTGGTTTGGTTTGTAGGTTTTTTGTTTGGAATTGTTTGGTAGGTTGGGTTGGGTTTGGTTTTTCATTGAAGATTTATTACATGGAGGAAGGGGTGACAGAATACTGGAACGGACTGCCAGGGTGGGCTGTGGAGTCTCCCTCTCTGGAGATATTCAAAGCCCTTCTGGATGCATTCCTCTGTGATCTGGTCTAGGTGATCCTGCTCTGGCAAGGGGGGTGGACTGTATGATCTTTCAAGGTCCCTTCCATCTCCTGACATTCTGTGATTCTGTGAAGGGAAAAAAAAAAAGGTGAAAGCCAAACAGTCACAAGGGCTAAAATTTCACAGGTTCAAATGTATCCACCCCTCAATAATTAGAATCATAGAATCAAGCAGATTGGAAGAGACCTCCAAGATCATCCACTCCAACCTAGCACCCAGCCCTATCCAATCAACTAGACCATGGCACTAAGTGCCTCATCCAGGCTTTTCTTGAAGACCCCCAGGGATGGTGCCTCCACCACCTCCCTGGGCAGCCCATTCCAATGCCAATCACTCTCTCTGCCAACAACTTCCTCCTAACATCCAGCCATTGGCACAACTTGAGACTGTGTCCCCTTGTCCTGTTGCTGGTTGTCTGGGAGGAGAGACTAACCCCCACCTGGCTATAACTTCTCTTCAGGTAGTTGTAGACAAACCTCTCACAAATCTCAACCAAGCTCGTTCCCCAGGTTGCCTTTGGTTTTGTGTTCTCATTTTGAGCAGTAAGAACCAAGAATAAGAATATCTACCACACTTTCTCAGCAACAGACAGGAAGGAAAAGAAGCTCCCAACTTCAAAAAATAGTGTTTCTTTCAGGCAGGAGATCTCAGTAATGTCTTTATTTAGTGCTTTCTGATCTGCTGCTTGGATAATCTCACTATGTTAGGAATACAGACAGATGGTGCTTCAAGGTAATTGCAAAAATTAAACAAAAGGCCTTTAACTGAGTCAGATGAAGAGGTTATTTTGAGGGCTTAGTTATGAGAAAAAATAATTATAGAATTTTCTAAAGACTATAATTGCAACTGTTCTCACAGAGAAAAAACACATAGTCACATCAAAAAGAAAAAGAATCCCCTTCTCCCCTATGTATCAAATCATTAACTGAAAAGTTAATAATTAGCATTTTAGTATTTGATTATTAAAACCCCTTCCTTACAAAACTCGCACTGATGATACTGTTTAACATAAGTATTCCAGGAAAATTGTATCCAGATAATTCTGAGTTTGAATGTTAGAAAATTGATATGAAAATTCACTGGTCAGACCACACCTCGAGTACTGCGTTCAGTTCTGGGCCCCCCAGTTTAGGAAGGACACTGAGATGCTTGAGCGTGTCCAGAGAAGGGCGACGAGGCTGGGGAGAGGCCTTGAGCACAGCCCTACGAGGAGAGGCTGAGGGAGCTGGGATTGGTTAGCCTGGAGAAGAGGAGGCTCAGGGGTGACCTTATTGCTGTCTACAACTACCTGAGGGGTGGTTGTGGCCAGGAGGAGGTTGCTCTCTTCTCTCAGGTGGCCAGCTCCAGAACAAGAGGACACAGCCTCAGGCTGCACCAGGGGAAATTTAGGCTGGAGGTGAGGAGAAAGTTCTTCACTGAGAGAGTCATTGGACACTGGAATGGGCTGCCCGGGGAGGTGGTGGAGTCGTCGTCCCTGGGGCAGTTCAAGGCAAGGTTGGATGTGGCACTTGGTGCCATGGTCTAGCCTTGGGCACTGTGGTAAAGGGTTGGACTTGATGATCTGTGAGGTCTCTTCCAATCTTGGTGATACTGTGAATACTGTGAATACTGTGAAAATTGATATGAAAATTAGTGTTTATTTACAACAGGGATGCAACTGAGACCCTTCCCCTGGAGACATCCAAGGCCAGATTTGTTGTGGCAGCGGGCAGCCTGGTATAGTCAGAGGTGTCTCTGTTTACTGAAGGGGGACTAGACAAGATGATTGTCCTGGTAAGGCATAAATCCTGCCAGGCCAGTTTAGCCCCTGCTCTCCTGCTTCTGTTGTGAGTCCAAGAAGCCAAGTCAGACGAGCACAGCCTTGGGGGCTAGGGGCTTTCATCACATGTCAGGTGTCTTGTGCTGCCTTCAGCATTTGTTGAGGTGCTGGAAGGTGTTCAGAGAAGGGCAACAAAGCTGGTGAAAGTCCTGGAACACAAACCCTATGAGGAGAGGCTGAGGGAGATGGAGGTGTGCAGCCTGGAGAAGAGGAGACTCAGGGCAGAGCTCATTGCTCTCTACAACTACCTGAAGGGGGCTGTAGCCAGGTGGGGGTTGGTCTCTTCTCCCAGGCAACCAGCAACAGAACAAGGGGACACAGTCTCAAGTTGTGCCGGGGGAAGTACAGGCTAGATGTTAGGAGAAAGTTGTTGGCATTGGAATGGGCTGCCCAGGGAGGTGGTGGAGTCACCATCCCTGGAGGTGTTCAAGCAAAGCCTGGATGAGGCACTTAGTGTTATGGTCTAGTTGACTGGCTAGGGCTGGGTGCTAGGTTGGCCTGGATGATCTTGGAGGTCTCTTCCAACCTGGTTGATTCTATGATTCTATGCCTGCATGCTCAAATGAGGCAAAAAAAAATTATTAACAACTTGATCTTGTTCAGTCTGGAGAAGACAAGGCTCTAAGGGGACATTACTGTGGCTTTCCAGTATCTGAAGAGGGCCTGTAAGAAAACTAGGGAGGGACTTTTTAGGGTGTTAGGTAGTGATAGGACTGGGGAGGAATGGAGCAAAATTAGAAGTTCATAGGTTCATATTGGATGTTAGGAAGAAGTTCTTCATCATGAGACTGGTGACACCCTGGAACAAGCTCCCCAGGGAGCTGATGGAAGCCCCATCCCTGGAAGTATTTAAGGCCAGGCTGGATGTGGCTCTGAGCAACCTGATCTAGCGTGAGGTGTCCCTGCCCACGGCAGCAGGGTTGGAGCTAAATGATCCTTGAAGTCCCTTCCAACCCTGACAATTCTATGTTTCCATGTGAGACCTTCAGTAATCAAGCCATTTACAGGACAAAGCAAGCAGCAATTCAAGTGGTGCTGTATATATAGGGAAATAAACATCTTTGCAAGAGAAGTTGCAGAAAGGCAGAAGTGTGCTGAGCTATAAAAATTCTATTGACTCAGCTTAGGCAGCATGGTGGGAAATGTACATTTACTTCAAAACTGGAAAGATAAAATTAAACCATTCTGTAAAAGTAGCAGATCTGTTTGAGCGAAATAAAAAAGGATTAACAAATCCATCACCTATTAAGCCACAGGATCTTCCATTTTGGAACATTTCATTGAAGAAATTGGTAAGGATGTCCTATTTCCAGCAGATTTAAATGATCACAGCATCACAGGATGATAGGGGTTGGAAGGGACTCAAGGAGATCATTGAATCCAACCCCCCTGCCAAAGCAGGACAATACTATCTAACACAGATCACACAGGAACACATCCAGACAGGCCTTGAAAGTCTCCAGAGAAGGAGACTCCACAGCCTCTCTGGGGAGCCTGTTCCAGTGCTCTGTGACCCTTACAGTAAAGAAGTTCCCTCTTGTGTTGAGACAGAACCTCTTTTGCTGCAACTTACACCCATTGCTCCTTGTCCTAACTTTAACATATAACTTATAACATATAGCATCTAACTTTAACATATTGTGTTACTGTTTTAGAAGAACATTTCATTGGAACTCATTTTAATTATGCTGATACTTAGGAAGAAGTTCTCCACAGCAAGAACCATGGTCTAGTTGACTGGATAGGGCTGGGTGCTAGGTTGGACTGGATGATCTTGGAGGTCTCTTCCAACCTGGTTTATTCTATGATTCTAAGAGTGATTGGCCATTGGAATGGGTTACCTTGAGAGCTGGTGGAGTCACCATCCCTGAAGGTGTTTTGAGAGAGACTGGATGAAGCACTTAGGGCCATGGTCTAGTTGATTGGATAGGGCAGGGTGATAGGTTGGACTGGATGATCTTGGAGGTCTCTTCCAACCTGGTTGATTCTATGATTCTATGATTCTATGATTTAATTAAGTAGAAGCTATTAGGTGATAAGTTGGATTTGATGATCCTAGAGGTCTTTTCCAACATAATTCCAGAATTAACCAGGTCTTTTCCAGCCTGGTTAATTCTGTAATTCTGTGACTCTGGGATACATTGTCTGTTATAACAGCTACAGAAAAAATACTTAAACCTCATGTTAACTACATATATATGGAACCAAAAGTAACATGATGAAGAAAAAAAAATAAATTCTTGATTTTATCATGTTTTAAAATAAACCATCAACAAACACACTTAAAAAGTGTAAAAATACCAAAAAGCGAATTCTAAATAAATGTGAATGTTGTGTTGCCAGAAGATGGGAAACACCTCTATAAAAAGAATATCAATCTCTTGCAAAAATAATATATATGGCATCTGGCAGCACAAAGGACTGGAGAAATATATAGAACAGGCTGTTCAGATATCGTGGCAGTGTGGGCAAGTGGAATTTCTTATTCATAGCTTGTGAAACTGCCAACTTATAGCAAACTTTCCTGCTGAATATCGCAGACTGTGACACTAAGCAGTCTTGTGACCTTGTCTGTATGCTCCCTAAAACTGGTGCCTTATGCCTGAGCACTCAGTCGTGTCCGCATCACAAGGGGCTTTCCCACTGCCCCACTTAAAACTACAACAGCAACGCAATGGGGAACTGTGTCATCACTGAGCTCAAAGTTTACTTCACAGGAGCTAGTGGCAGCGCTAAGGAACCCACCTTGCATTCCCCACATCTATGTCTTTGACTCCGACACACAGCCCTTCAAACAGAACCCCATGCAACAGTGTCCTTGAAAAACCTTACAGATCTGAGAAAACATGAAATGAAAAGGAAGCTCTAGAAAAGGAAGCAGAGCTGGCAAACAGCAGCTTCTCCCTCTCTTCTGCCCTTGCTTATCACGGTCATCTTCTACCACCTGTGATTAGCGTTGCCTTTGCACAATGAAATACTTATTCTTCGCCTTTATAGTAGCATCTTTGCCAAGTTTCTGGGTGCTGCTGTCAGTCAGCTTTGACCTGGTAATTCTTCACAATTCAGGTCATGCATGAAAGCTTTTGATCAAAGTGAGATGAGCAACAAGCCTACAATGAATTTCAGGGTAGAGAAAGCCACATAAGGTCAGGTGTCAAAGCTAGAACCGGCTGAGGAATAGCAGCATTCTTGTTTCTGCTGCTTTATTTCTTCCTTGAAAAGTGCAATTTGTGCTTGCTGAAATCCAGACTCACTAGACATTTACAGGTATTTGAAACAGTGTTTTGGCCTCAGTAAATTCATCAATACATTACATACAGGAGCAGACATCTAATTATTTCTGTTTTACATGTTTTTATAGGCTGTATCTCACTGGGCTCCCTTATTTTGTCAGTCAGCAGAGACCAGTTGCTATTTACAGAGCTGGCTAAAATGTCTTTTGGATTGGCATTTGTTTCAAAAGCACAATGTTTGTGTTTGAGGACAATAATCTACAACATGATATAAAAACTGGGGATTAGAAGACATCTAATTATTTGTGATGATGCTTTGTCCTATTTGCTTGTAATCAGCCCTGTTATTCACATAAGTAGTTCACATCTACCCTCAATTGCTGCAGTCTGGTTGGTCATATAAGAGATGACTTCAGATTCTCATTGTTAGGAACTGCCAAATCCAACTACCACACGTGATTGTGTTCATGTCCTGAGTTAACACGGTCTGCTTTCACAAAGACCCCTGTCCCACACACAAATTGGAAGGAAAGTAACACAAAGACCCTCTGGATTGCGATGAGTTTAATAAGATCATACACCACTACCTCTCTGGACAGCCTGCTTCAGGGCACTGTCACCCTCATAGTAAAGAAGTTTCTCCTCATGTTGAGGTGAAACCTTCTGTGTTCCAATTTGTAGCTGTTCCTTGTCTTATTGCTGCTGACCACACAAAAGAGATTGGCCCCATCCACTTGACACTCACCCCTCAGATGTTTGTTCACATGGGTAAGATCTCACAGTCTTCTGCTCCCCAAACTAAACAGACCCAGGGCTTTCAATCTCTCTTCATAGGGAAGATGCTCAAGTTCCCCAATTGTCCTCATGGCTCTAATTGCCAACAAGTGGTTACACAGAATGTCTTGCTTTCAGTTATATATGGGTAAATAAAAGGAGAAAACAGCACCAAAACCAACCAGGGACTCACACACCTGTTACTGAATGATGAAGAAATCAAGGGACCTTATTTGTAATCTCACCAGCTCAAATAGTGATTCTTCTGTGGTGTTCCATGTCAAGCCATTGAATTTCACCATCAGCATTATTTTAGGTATAAAAGGTAGCAGTCATGCTTAACCACCTGTGTCATATGACTCATGAAACTTCACTAGTTCATAGTTGTAACATTTTAAGAAATTAATTTTAAGTAAACATTTTCCTATTGAATTCTGCCAGAGTAATTTTATTGTAACTCCAATAACCTTGCTAGCAGAAACATCTCTGCATTTCATTTATTCCCAATGTATCTGCTTTAAACTGGTAAGCATGCTTCAAAGTTCTGATCCAGAAATATCACAGTATCACAGTATCACCAAGGTTGGAAGAGACCTCACAGATCATCAAGTCCAACCCTTTACCACAGAGCCCAAGGCTAGACCATGGCACCAAGTGCCACGTCCAATCCTGCCTTGAACAGCTCCAGGGATGGCGACTCCACCACCTCCCCAGGCAGCCCATTCCAGTGTCCAATGACTCTCTCAGTGAAGAACTTTCTCCTCACCTCCAGCCTAAATTTCCCCTGGCGTAGCTTGAGGCTGTGTCCTCTTGTTCTGGTGCTGGCCACCTGAGAGAAGAGAGCAACCTCCTCCTGGCCACAACCACCCCTCAGGTAGTTGTAGACAGCAATAAGGTCACCCCTGAGCCTCCTCTTCTCCAGGCTAACCAATCCCAGCTCCCTCAGCCTCTCCTCGTAGGGCTGTGCTCAAGGCCTCTCCCCAGCCTCGTTGCCCTTCTCTGGACACGCTCAAGCATCTCAATGTCCCTCCTAAACTGGGGGGCCCAGAACTGAACACAGGACTCAAGGTGTGGTCTAACCAGTGCAGAGTACAGGGGCAGAATGACCTCCCTGCTCCTGCTGACCACACCATTCCTGATGCAGGCCAGGATGCCACTGGCTCTCTTGGCCACCTGGGCACATTGCTGATATTGATAGTGTGCCCTGTAGTCCAAGCAACTCCTGGATACAACTTATCCTCAAACATAAACATGACCCCCCTACTTTTCAACCTCTGATGATGACCTTTCATTCTCTAATTGCTCAGCGTGCTACCTCTGGATGTTTGTTAGCACCTCTCCAATGCTTCTCTGACTTTCACCTACTATCCCTATCTGGGATTTTATCAGAAACTTCAACTTCCCAGGAGTTTAAAAAACAGGTCTGCATTTTATTTTTCAATGGATTATTTGGATAGTCTTTAGAGTCAGGAAATCAGAGGTGTCCACTTAATTTGGCATTTTTAGCAGAGCTGTGCGCATTAAGCAGTTTACACTGATAATGGAATAGCAAAGAGGTAGTCAGCACTGTTCACAGTAATGGCCTACATTTTGGAGTGAACATAAATGCATGTAAATGCATTCCATTCAATGTTAAGGATTAGGCAAAGTGATGATTACTATTCCAGCAGTCATTATACACTTGATAAATGCATTATCTATTCACTGCGTTTTCACTGAGACAATGACTGTCTGAATTTCTACAACAGCAGCAAAAATAATTAGCATTTTAGGCACTAAAATTGTTTAGAATGCACAGTAAATTCACTTCTAAGTGGGTGTGAGTTGAGTACTTGGTGCTTAAAGTGAATCTATCCTAGTATAGATCACAGGATCACAGAAAAGTTGGTCCAACAAAGTGAGGCAGTGGTGATGCTGTCTATGTGCGAGAGCAACTGAAAGGCATTGAGTTATATCCAGAGGGGAAACAAAGAGCAGGTTGAAAGCTTGTGGGTAAGAAATAAGGGACATGAAGAGGGGGTTGAAACTGGTGTGGGTGTCTACTATAGAACAGCAAACCAAGAAGATTTCAATGAGGACTTCTGCAGTCAACTGGAGGTAGCCTCTAGAACACACTCCTTGATACTCACACAGAACTGTGCGGGTTTGAGAGTTACCTGCCCCCCTCCCACAGCTAGGAATTCACCAGATTAATTCAGCTGGCTGGAAGTTAAGGAACTTAGCTGTATTTATAATGTGACACAATTTACAAGAATATATATATATATATATATATATATATACATATATACATATATATATATGCAATTATATACAAATTAAAAGTAATACTATATATGTATATATATATATATATACACATTAATAAACAAGTTAAAAGTAATGCAGAGATACAAAACCCCTCCCAATCAGAAGAGCTGCCTAGGAGGGCTTTTCAAATGAACTTCCCTCCTTCATACTTATTTCTAACCCCACTCCCTTATCTCAGGATCCCACTTATGTGCAGGGTGAGCTGTGAAAGTTTGGCAAGAAATGTTAGAAGAATGATTGGTTCAAGTCATGTAGGTTCAGGCAGAGATAATAAAGCAGATGGCAGCCAGATAGAGATTGTCTTTGTTATTGTTTCTTGGTTTTATATCCCTAACACCAGTAAGTAATGTAGACATCAATTATTTTCTTTTCACAGCCAATGATCTAATTTCCTCATTAAAATATTCTAGCTAGCCTCAAACCAGCACAAGCAGGTAATGGAGGAACCAGCAAGGAGAGGTGCACTACCAGACTTTGTACTAACTATTAAAGGACTGGTTGGGGACCTTCAGGTCAGGAACAGCCTTGGTGACAGTGGTCATGACATAGTGCAGTTTGGTGTTATACAAGGTAGAAGCAGGGCAATAAGTAGGATAACAATCCTGGACTTCTGCAGGGCTTATATAGATGAGAATGCATGACAGGCAGGTAGCTCTAGATCTGATATATACCCTGCCATTATGAATATCATTGTTGGTTGAGTACTTTGAGTACATGTATGAGCTTGATACTTTTAAAAGAAGACAGGCAGTTAAGAAGTGTGCTTGTTCAAATACTTTGAAAATCCTTGCCAAGTCAGAGCAGTGAGAGCATTGGATACAATTCCTTGAAACCTAAGAGCTCCTATTTCACA
The DNA here is from genome assembly GCF_015220805.1 of Pogoniulus pusillus. Lineage (NCBI taxonomy): Eukaryota > Metazoa > Chordata > Aves > Piciformes > Lybiidae > Pogoniulus > Pogoniulus pusillus. The sequence continues at coordinate 28,828,918 of NC_087275.1, forward strand.
AACAATGCTGGTCATTAGGAGCATACAAGTGCATTTTTATTTGTGATCCTTTCATAAAATGGCTTTGGTTGGAAGGGATCTCTAAAGTCCACCTAGTCAACCCCTCCCCTGCAGACAGCAGGGACATCCTTAACTAGATCCAGTTTCCCAGAGTCCTGTCAATCCTCACCTTGAGTATCTCCTGGGATGGGAGCCCAAACATCCCTCTGGGCAACCCATTCCAGGGCTCCACCACCTTCATAAACCAAAAACCAACAACCAAAAGCCATCCAAAAGCTAGAGATGAAATGCCAGAAGAATCTAGAAATTAACTTTTGAGCAACACCTCCAATACCTGGTGTCTTCTGCAGCTTTCCAGAGGTAGTGTTTTCTATATACCAGATTTAACCCTTATGTTCTTCTTTTGCCTTCTTCTTCTACCAACACTAAAGAACTCCAATGGTTTTGATCAAGCAGAGAAACTATGAATAGATCATAGAATTGTAGAACCAACCAATCAACCAGGTTGGGAGAGACCTCCTACATCATCCAGTCCAACCTAGCACCCAGCCCTGTCCAGTCAATTAGACCATGGCACTAAGTGCCTCATCCAGTCCTTTCTTGAACACCTCAGGGATGACAACTTGACCACCTCCCTGGGCAGCCCATTCCAATGATGTACAGAACTCTTAAGAAGTGAATATGCAGGAAGAGTATCTTCCAATATGTTAAATACTTTTGCTTTCCCTTCTCCCTTTAAAACAAACATGGTTGCCTCCTCTGAAACTTAAAAGGGTTTAAGATTTCAAAAACCAAATGAATGAAACCTGTTCATACAAAATCCTGCTGTACGTAGATGTCTAGTACAGCTTCAGTGTGCTCTCTAGTTAAGCTTTTCTGTCCTCCCTCTAACACCACCTTGCCTTAAAAATGCAGCTGGGCACTCTCTCCTCCTTTTCAGAGGTCTGCCTTAATTGGTTCAGCAAGGTTGCAGAGCACATCTTCCCACACTAACTGAATCACAAAGCACTTTACTTGCCTTTTCTCACACCTATACCCACCAGACAGAAAAAAGATCTTTCAATTACTCACTCCTTAGGGATTCGGCTCTGTGGGATACCCACACTCCAGAGGGAACCCCTGTTGATTACCTCATTTTAGCTGTAACACATAAAACCTATCTAAAGTGTCTTTAACAGTCTGGTTTGGTTGAAGCTGATAAATTAAAGAAGGCTTGCTGAATGGCAGTATAAACTACCAGAGGATTTAGTGAAGGGCTGAAGAGTATGAAAACAGAAAGCTAGCTTGTTTTCTCTCTCTCTCTCTCTCTCTCTCTCTCTCTCTCTCTCTCTCTCTCTCTTTCTTTTGTTCTGTATTTCTTTCCTTCCTGTTCTTTCTTTCTTTCCTCCTTTATTTCCTTCTTTTATTCTTTCTTTCTTTCCTTTTCTTCTTTCCTCCTTTATTTCCTTCTTTTGTTCTTTCTTTCTTTCCTCCTTTCCTTTTCTTCTTTCTTTCCTTCTTTCCTCCTTTCCTTTTCTTCTTTCTTTCCTTCTTTCCTCCTTTATTTCCTTCCTTCTTTCCTTCTTTCCTTTCCTTTCTTTCTTTCTTTCTTTCTCTCTTTCTTTCTTTCTTTCTTTCTTTCTTTCTTTCTTTCTTTCTTTCTTTCTTTCTTTCTTTCTTTCTTTCTTCCTTCCTTCCTTCCTTCCTTCCTTCCTTCCTTCCTTCCTTCCTTCCTTCCTTCCTTCCTTCTTTCTTTTCTTTCTTTCTTTCTTTCTTTCTTTCTTTCTTTCTTTCTTTCTTTCTTTCTTTCTTATTTCCTTCTTTCCTTTTCTTTTCTCTCTCTTTCTCTCCTTCCTTCCTTCCTTCCTTCCTTCCTTCCTTCCTTCCTTCCTTCCATCCTTCCTTCCTTCCTTCTTTCTTTCCTCCTTTCTTTCCTTCTTTCCTTTTCCTTTCTCTTTTCTCCTTCCTTCCTTCCTTCCTTCCTTCCTTCCTTCCTTCCTTCCTTCCTTCCTTCCATCCTTCCTTCCTTCCTTCCTTCCTTCCTTCCTTCCTTCCTTCCTTCCTTCCTTCCTTCCTTCTTTCTTTCCTCCTTTCTTTCCTTCTTTCCTTTTATTTTCTCTTTTCTCTTTCTCCTTCCTTCCTTCCTTCCTTCCTTCCTTCCTTCCTTCCTTCCTTCCTTCCTTCCTTCCATCCTTCCTTCCTTCCTTCCTTCCTTCCTTCCTTCCTTCCTTCCTTCCTTCCTTCCTTCCTTCCTTCCTTCCTTCCTTCCTTCCTTCCTCTCTCTCATTCCCTCTCTTTGTTTCTTTCTGTCTTTCATAATCTGTTTGTTCATTTACCTGTTCCTTTATTTATTTATGTTCACAGTGCAATACAGATAAGTTGGTGGAAGTCCTTTTCTTCCAGACAAAATGCATTACCATCCCTTTGCACCCTGTACCTTTGGATTGCTATACATTTCAGACTGCCATCTGTAAAATGAGGATAATAAACCCAATTACATTCCACCTACAGCTGTTGAGATTGTCACCTTTCACAGTCTATGCCAGAGAAGTGCTGAATAAGACATTTTCTATTTCCTCACGATTTTTCCCAGCTTTCAAATAAAAAACATGAGGGTTTTTTTTTCATTATCAGTGTTATTTTTAACTTAGATTTAAGAAGGAACTCTCTTTTCAAGCTCCAGACTCCATTATCTGTAATGCTAATTCAGCAACTGATTTTGCCCAGGCTTTGGTAGTGTGTCAGACAGAAGTGTCAGGAGATTTGTACATTCATTGACTGTGATGACTGACATTTCCAGTGAACCACAGTGATTTCAAGCATGCAAATATTATCTTTATTTCTTCTTCTTATTCTTATTATTATTTATTATTTAATGATACAGTGAGCACAAAATCTCTTTGGAAGTTTTTCCTGATAAAGAATTTTGTCATGGTTTTCATGCTAGTGTAATGACATCTTTGTTCTGTTAATGTCACTGCTGCCCATAAATATCCATCTGATTCACTAATAAGCATGATGAACTTTTCAAAATGAAGTAATGTGTTGATTGTTTTAACTTTGTTTACTCTTAGTTACCAACTTTTTAATTGGGATGAGAGAATACATTCTCCTCACAAATGACTTGTTATTAATTAGCTGAAAACTGTGTGGAGTGACACAATCTCTTGGACAGAATGAAAAGATGGAATTTTTAATCTAATTTTAAAGGCAAGTTTCATGGAATCATAGAATCAACCAAGTTGGAACAGACCTCCAAGATCGTCCAGGCCAACCTAGCACCCAGCCCTGTGCAACCAACTAGACCATGGCACTAAATGCCTCATCCAGGCTTTTCTTCAACACCTCCAGGGATGGTGACTCCACCACCTCCCTGGGCAGCCCATTCCAATGCCAAGCACTCTCTCTGACAACAACTTCCTCCTAACATCCAGCCTATATTTCCCCCGACAAAACTTGAGATTGGGTCCCCTTGTTCTGGTCCTGAAAAAAATTAACCCCACCTGGCTACAACCTCCCTTCAGGTAGTTGTAGACAGCAATGAGGTCACCCCTGAGCCTCCTCTTCTCCAGGCTAAACAACCCCAGCTTCCTCAGCCTCTCCTCATCAGGACTGTGGCAATGATCATTTGCTATTACAACACCTACAGCAAAGCCTGCAGATGCTGTTATGCTACAGGTGAAGGATGCCAAGTGCCCAGTTTTAATCCTAAGGATTGCCATTCTTGGTGAAGAAGCATTAAACCTCTGTAGAGCTAGATTAGAATTTTATTCAGAGAAATTAAAGCAAAAAAGGCTTGATGCAACTTTGCAGTAGCATTTAACAAAGCAAGGGAGTCTATAAAAATTCAGGACAAATTAAGATTATTCAGGTACTTCTAAAACTTATGAACTCTAGAATTCTGAGGATAAAAACCCACAACACAAAACCTATGAATTCTATAATGCCACGCTACCCCTCAGCCTCTGAACCAAAGCATGCTGGAGGACAGACAGATAAGGGCTCTCACTTGCATCGTGGTTAAGCAAATGTAGGTCACAGCACTTTGCAGAGCAGTTATTGGAAAGGCAGACATGTCTTTCCAAAGCTGCTTCAATGACTGTAAGATAAATATCTAATTTTAAAGAAGCTTATTTGCAGGGCCTTGCCCCAAGCAAGTTAAGCAAATCCCTGGTGTGAAGGCAAGAGCCATATCTAAATCATGGTATCACTGAAGAATGTATCAAAGAAGATTGGTGTTTCCAGAAAACCCTGACATTAGTTTAATACTGGTTAGGGAAAGGACTTAGACCTCACTGATTATTCACCTGTACCATCACTAATGTATGTAAAGATGAAAGAATTCATTTCCTCACATCAAAACCTACTCTTCTGAATCATTTTTTTTTCCTTTGCAGAGCACAGAGAAGCAAATTCATTCCTGAAGTGACTGAAGATAATATAGATCCTTTCTACAAGCTGAAGATATGCAAAGTGTTCCAAAGTATTTCAAAATCATAGACAACTTCAGTGTGTAGAACCAAGGAGATAAAACCTGTGTGCTGCTGTGAAGTTGTTCCAACCATTGCATCTGTGGCTTGATTTTCAGTGGTGTGAAGGCTGCTTTGGCACACATCATGTCACGGAGTTGTGCCACATCTCTCTCTGCTTCTCCTGCACAGAGTCAGCTATATCTTCATACATCAAAGAGTCTTAGCATGCTTCATTCCAATATCTGCAAAGCAGATGGCAGGACTTTGTAGTGAACAGCAGGGCTCAAACCTGAAGCTCTCCAGTGTTACCCATCTCCACATTTATAGTCAGACTGGTGCTGGGTTGCAATATGGGTTTACAAGGTGTCTGAAATCTTCAACGTTTGCTTTTTTGTCTTTCAATTTACATCCCTTTCTTCAGATCCAGATGCCACATCCTTGGAGAAAATAGGATTACACACTGCTGGCACACAGTTTTAACTGCATTTTGGTAAATTCAGAGTATTTCCTTTTTGAGGAGTTAAAGTTTGGCTTTCTGGATTTATTTTTATACATACATATATATATTGCTTACATTCAATAGAAAATGCTACACTGAACAATTTTAGAGTGGAAAAGTGAGGATAATGGAACATAAAGTAATTGCATGCTCATCAGCTTGAAAAGTCCTACTTAAGAGCATGGAAGAGACATGATCCATAGGAATATAAATGAAAACCTTCAGCTGGGTTTTACATTCAACTAAAGACACATTGTCTCTTTTCAGTTTAAAAAAGAAAAACCAAAATGATAAACTTCAAGGTGAAAAAGAAATTCTGGCAAGCTGCATTTCAGTATATAATTATACACTCATAGAATCATAGAATTGTCAGGGCTGGAAGGATCTCAAGGATCATGGAGAAAACAATAAGGAAAAACAGACAAAAAACTTTCATCATCACTATCATTCTTGCCACAGCATTCTTTGAAGACAAAGCAGTATCCTAGTGATTAGCTGCTGGAGGCACTTCAGCACAGAGCCACAAAGATGATTAAGGGAATGGAACATCTCTCTTACAAGGAGAGACTGAGGGAGCTGGGGCTCTTCTGCTTGGAGAAGAGGAGACTGAGAGGTGACCTCATCAATGTTTATAAAGATGTAAAGGGTGAGTGCCAAGAGGATGGAGCCAGGCTCTGCTTGGTGATGCCTAATGTCAGGACAAGGCAATGGGTGGAAGCTGAGGCATAGGAAGTTCCATGGAAACACAAGGAAGTATTTTTTTCCCTGTGAGAGTGACAGAACACTGGAACAGGCTGCCCAGGGGGGTTGTGGAGTCTCTCTCTCTAAAGATATTCAAAATCCTTCTGGACTCACTCCTGTGTGATCTGATCTAGGTGCTCCTGCTCTGGCAGGGGGCTTGGACAGGATCATAGAATTGTAGAATCATAAAATCATAGAATCATAGAATCAGTCAGGGTTGGAAGGGACCACAAGGGGCATCTAGTTCCAAACCCCCTGCCATGGCCAGGGACACCCTACCCTAGAGCAGGCTGCCCACAGCCTCAGCCAGCCTGGCCTTAAACACTTCCAGAGATGGGGCCTCAACTACCTCCCTGCGTAACCCATTCCAGGCTCTCATCACTCTCATGCTCAACAACTTCCTCCTCACACCCAGTCTTAATCTCTCCACCTCCAGCTTTGCTCCATTCCCCCTAGTCCTGTCACTACCTGATCATCTTTTGAGGTCCCTATCAGTCCCTGGCATTGTGTGACTCTGTGTTTTTTGGGGGTTATGTTTTGTGGGGTTCTTTTTATATGAATTTTCATTCTCCATCCCAGCTGCTAGCACTCATTTTAAGCAAAATAAACCCCTTCAAAATATCACTAAAGAAGCAAAGTTGCAGTTTCTATTTTTAGATCACATGAGTAGGTTTTCAAGCACATGTATTGACTTCTGATACTAATTGCTAGCTCAGTGTAGTGTATAACAGGCCAAGAAGCACAAATAAAACTCAGATATAACCCAGGACATCAATGCACCCCCATCTCCTTTCTACTTCTAATAATTAGCAAACGTACTTTGATTTTGTGCTAATGTGGGATGTTCTCCTGAACACTCTTTTTATGTTTAATTGCATGGGTTGGATTTTCTTTCTTTTCCTTAATTGCCACTGTCTCACGTTACAAAAATAGCACCATAACGATTTCCACATGAATGTACAAAAAGCTTAAAGCAGTTCATTGATTTTAAATGTCCTGTAGTTTCTTAAATCCCAGCTGTAGATGCTGCCTGAGTTTTTTGTGTCGTGGGTTTTTATCCTCAGAATTCTAGAGTTCATAAATTTTAGAAGTACCTGAATAATCTTAATTTGTCCTGAATTTTTATAGACTCCCTTGCTTTGTTAAGTGCTACTGCAAAGTTGCATCAAGCCTTTTTTTGCTTTAATTTCTCTGTATAAAATTCTAATCTAGCTCTACAGAGGTTTAATGCTTCTTCACCAAGAATGGCAATCCTTAGGATTAAAACTGGGCACTTGGCATCCTTCACCTGTAGCATAACAGCATCTGCAGGCTTTGCTGTAGGTGTTGTAATAGCAAACGATCATTGCCACAGTCCTGATGAGGAGAGGCTGAGGGAGCTGGGGTTGTTTAGCCTGGAGAAGAGGAGGCTCAGGGGTGACCTCATTGCTGTCCACAACTACCTGAAGGGAGGTTGTAGTCAGGTGGGGTTAATTTTTTTCAGGACCAGAACAAGGGGACCCAGCCTCAAATTGTGCTGAGGGAGGTCTAGGCTGGATGTTAGGAGGAAGGTGTTGTCAGAGAGAGTGATTGGCATTGGAATGGGCTGCCCAGGGAGGTGGTGGAGTCACCATCTCTGGAGGTATTCAAGAAAAGAGCTGGATGAGGCACTTAGTGCCATGGTCTAGTTGATTGGACAGGGCTGGGTGCTAGGTTGGCCTGGATGATCTTGGAGGTCTCTTCCAACCTGGTTGATTCTATGATTCCATGATCTCATAAATATTTATAATTAATGTCCAGTGAGAGAAAAAGGGGCAATGGGTGGAAGTTGAGGCACAAGAGGTTCCATGTGAACCTAAGGAAGAATTTCTTCACTGTGAGGGTGAAAAAAATGTTTTCACTATGAAGACAAGCTGGAATCAGCTGCCCAGGGAGATTGTGGAGTCCCCTTCTGTGGTGTCTCCTTCTCTGGATATATTCAAGAACCATCTGGAAGTGTTCCAGGGTAATCTGCTCTAGGTGATCCTGCTCTGGCAGGAGGGCTGGACCAGATGATCTTTTGGGGTCCTTTCCAGACCCTGACCTTTTATAATTCTATAATGCTAGTTTCTAGAGCAAAGCCATCAGAGCTTTCAAGGGATGCTGGTGCATCTCATTTAAACTGCAATCTTACCCTGAAAGATTGGACTAGATGATCATTGTGGTTCCCTCCAACCTGATACTCCATGAATTCTATCAATGAGTCTCATGATATTTCGAAAGAAGCTAAAACCCTCAAAAGACTGTAATGATTAACTTCCACTCCTCAAATTATTTTATTCTCTGTAGTGTTTCATACTGCTCATTCTGATGGCTGCTCTCACACAGCAGAATGGCAAAATCTCCTCTCTGGATCTGCTGGCAATGTATCTTTTGATGCAGCTCAGGACACCACTGGCCTTCTGGGCTGCAAGCTCACACTGTTTGCTCATGTTCAGCTTCTCATCCACCAGCATCCCCAAGTCCTTTCCTGCAGGGCTGCTTTCTCTCTCTTAATGGTGAGGATTGGTATGGACCAGATGCAGAACCCTGCATTTGCTCTTGTCAAACCTCACAATGTTCACCTGGACCCACTTCTCCAACTTGTCCAAGTCTCTCTGGATCACATCCCATTTCTCTGGTGTTTTGACATCACCACTCAGCTTGATGTCATCTGCAGACTTGCTGATGGTGTCCCTGATTCCACTGTCTATAGCATTGATACAAATATTAAACAGCACAAGTCCCAGTCCGTACCCCTGGGAAACACCACCTGTCACTGCTCTCCATCTGGACTTCAAGCCATTGAGCACTAGCCTCTGGATTATCCTCAGCAGCAAAAACTGTAATCCTTTCCAAGTAGTATTATAATTTCAAAAGAGTTTGTCACTCCAATTTGACAATTGTTTTCCAGGAAACAAACCTTTACCTGGAAGTGTTTAAGTTTTGAATGCAGGACATTTTCTACCAATGGATCCTCAGATGCACATTTTCTATCCATTGCTTCTCCTTACATTTATAAAAGCCACTCACACACATTAGCATAAAGAAATGGTTTTGAAGATAAAAGGAAAGATATTAAAATATGTTCCCACAGATATATGCCATATTTAAGGTAATCTGTAGAGACTCTAATAGCTTTTTTCATGTAAGAGTGTCTGATTGTTTGGGTGTTACCTGCCCCCACACACACACTTCAGAAAAATCACCCAGACTAAACTCACCAGATCTGGAAATTGAATGAAGCTTTATATTTACAGCTTAGCACAATATACAAGCAGATATTTACAATCTATACAGCTAGAGACAGAAATGTACAAGTTAAAATGTAATACAGAAACACAACAGCCCTCCCAGAAACCAGAGTCCCAGGAGAGGCTCCCAAACACCTTTTCACTTTCTTCCCACCACTCTACCTTACCCCAGACTTTGCCTTATGTTCAAGGTGAGTTTGAAGGGTTGGCCATGGGGGTTAGGAAACAGAAGGATTAGTCAGGAAGGTTAGAGAAGTGCATGAAGCCCAAAAGTCAGAGAGCAAACTCTGTTATCTATGTTTGTGTTCTTGTTCTTATACATCTCAGCAAGCCTATGAGTGCAGTAGACATCATCACTGTTCCCTTTTCACAGCCTATCATCTAATTCTTCTCACCAAAATATCCCAGCTAGGCTCAAACTAGCACAGTCTGTATTCTTTTACTTACCTGCACACACTCTGGAAATATGTGCAAGATGTTAATTGCCCTAACTTTGTCTTGGCTCTTAACCTACAACGTGGAACATTTAAACCAGCAATCATATGCTGAATACTCAACATATACTGGAAATTCTAAATGCTGTGTTGAATTATTTCCCCTTATTTTTCAACGGATGCTTTAGGGATTGCTTTCTTATTGTGTCCTTAATGCAAGCCAGCCTTTTTCTTTTGCACAGAGAAAGTGCATCTCTTGATAGAAAATCTATGAGGCATTAATTTTCTAGAAGTGCAGTTCTATGTAACAGAAATGCCTTCTTTTTTAAGGCCAGCAGCATGGCAGATGCTGGCAGGGCAATATTTCCAACTAGTACCTGTCATTTATTTCTCAAAATTAAAAAGCAAATAATAGTCAAATAATGCTTTAAGGAGCAAGAGAGGCCTGGAACACAAGCCTGAGGAGGAGAGGCTGAGGGAGCTGGGGTTGTTTAGCCTGGAGAAGAGGAGGCTCAGGGGTGACCTTATTGCTGTCTACAACTACCTGAAGGGATATTGCAGCCAGGTGAGGATTGGCTGTTCTGCCAGGCAAACAGGAACAGAACGAGGGGACACAGTCTCAAGTTTTGCCTGGGGGAGGTCTAGGCTGGATGTTAGGAGGAAGTTGTTGGCAGAGAGAGTGATTGGCATCGGAACGGGCTGCCCAGGGTGGGAATGGAGTCACCATCCCTGGAGGTGTTCAAGACAAGCCTGGATGAGGCATTTAGTGTCACAGTCTAGTTGATTGGACAGGGCTGGGAGGTAGGTTGGGCTGGATGATCTTGGAGGTCTCTTCCAACCTGGTTGATTCTATGATTCTATGAAGGGGGTTTTAAAATGTATTTTCTTTGCTATATAGTGCAAGTGGCTCACTGGGAAGTACATAAAGAACAACCAGCTCTGCTGGTGGTGAGCTGAGAGGCAATTCATTTCTCTTTCTCTCAAAAAATAGCTTGTTCACTCCTGAACATTTCACTTTGATCCTCTAATTCTCACCTGTTACACGGTGATTACATGGATGAGTTGCAAAGAGGCTGTATCAGTGAAATTTCCAAGTTAGGAGCACAGTGGTTAGCCCACAGACAAGCCCTTTAATTTAAAATCCACCAGAAGCTGGCTGTGTGCACAAATATTTCTCACGGTTTCAAAAGGCCACAGATGGGCTCGCTCAAAAGACTTCTAATTACACAAAGTGATGGCCACAACTTCTTTCCTCCAAGCTATAGGAGTTACTCACAGGTCTGGTTTAAGGGATGGTGCAGACCTTGCTCTTGGAGCATTACCAAATTTCTTTGTGCTACCTAATATTTCATCACTCTGCAGGGTTTCTTAGATCTAACCTTGTCTTTTGGGTTTTTTTGTAATTTCATTGGCACAGTTTCTAGGCATTGATTTGTTTCTTAATTCCCCTTAATGGCAAAGGGACCCTGCGAGCCAACTGCATCAGACATGCGAAGATCACCACTGACAGCTCCACAGCCTCATCAGCCAAATCCTGCAGGTTCAAACGTGGCTTATAGCTGATTTCTGCAAACTGAGATCTAGCAGTTGAAATGAGGAGATGGAGTTTTAGAGGCTGCTTTAAAGCATCAACAAAAAAATCACTCTGCAATTTGTTCAATAAAAACAATATCCTGACTTTGACCAAAAAGCAACTGACATAAAATCCTTCCGCAGCTTTCTTTTCCCATATGAGCAGTTTTGTCATCTTGAAGAACAAAGATCACAGGATAGAAGGGGTTGGAAGGGACCCAAGGAGTCCAAACCCCCTGCCAGAGCAGGATCAAGAAATCTAGCTCATGTCACACAGGAATGCATCCAGATGGGCCTTGAAAGTCTCCAGAGAAGGAGACTTTCACCAGTTTTGTTGCCCTTCTCTGAACACGTTCCAGTATCTCAACATCTCTCTTGAACTGAGGAGCCCAGAACTGGACACAGTACTTAAGGTGTGGCATGACCAGTGTTGAGTACAGGAAAATAATAACCTCCCTTGTCCTGCTGGCCATACTGCTCCTGATCCAGACCAGGATGCCATTGGCTCTCTTGGCCACCTGGGCACACTGCTGGCTGACGTTGGGTTTAGGGAGCAGAAAAAGGTATACATAACCATTGCATACCTTGTGGCTGCAGTTAGGGACTATTCTTTGTCCCTGTTGCAACTGTTAGGTATTTTTTGCCTCTGACCCTTCAGCTGCTGTCAGAATGGACATATTTTCCTGCTCTCATTTCTGTGAGAATTTCAGCATGTGCCCTCCAATTTCAGCAGGCACTTTTACTGTGCCTTCAACAGGTATACAATCTGCTTTTAACCTGAGCTGAATTTACATATGTGTATATATTAAAAAACTAAAAAAAATGAAGAAGAGGTAGGAAGAAAAGAAGAGATAAGGCACTGCATTGAAAGAGAAACATGATGAGCCTCTTTCCTGTTTCCTCTTGTGTCTGTCATACATATATATCTCCATCCCTGTGCCTGTGATATCTGTAGAAATCACATTCTCTTTGTACTAGCTGAGTAGGACACCCTGCTGCTTAGTAGTGCATCTCTTCCTACTGTCCCAAATGTAACAGAGATCTGACTGCTTAGTATTGTTTTACATCCATGTTCTCAGCTGGCTTCCACTTGACTTGTGTTTCAATGACTAGCAACAAACTGGAATTTGTTGTTTGCCTCCTCCTTGCATAAGCATAACATTAGTCACTGCTGCCACATATGTTCTGTCCTTCATACTAGCATGTGTGCTTCTAATACAACTTTGTTCCTGTCTCCTTCCATGTTTTTTTTTCTGTGAGAAACCCAAGATTACTAACACAGATGGCTGAATTGTTTATTTAAGTCTTCAATCCTACTTCTCTGTTGCAAAAACTCTCCATATTCTCCATTTCTTACTGGCAAATAAAAACCAAGATTTTTTTTTCCTTACTAACCATTTCACAGACATCATTCCTGCAGATTCTTCTCCTCACCTGCACATACACATCCCTATTCATTTATTTGAATTGTTCAAATCCTATAATCCTCTTGTCCAAGCTAAAAAGCCTCAACTCCCCCAGGCTCTCCTCATAAGGAAGTTGTTCAACTTCCTAAGCATTTTTGTGGATTCTCTCAAGCAGCTCCCTGTCCTTCTTGAGCTGAGGGGCCCAGAACTGGACACAATACTCCAGATGAAGACTCACCAGGGCAGAGTAGAGGGGAAGGAGAACCTTTCGCAACCTACTAACCACAGCCCTTCTAATACACCCCAGAATGACATTGGCTTTCCTGGCCACAAGAGCACACTGCTGGCTCATGGCCATCCTTCCATCCATCAAGACACCCCAGTCCCCTGATTTCCAGGAGGTCAGTCCCCAACCTATACTAATCCGTGGGATTGTTCTTACTTAGGTGCATGACTCTACACTTGCCTCTATTAAACTTCATTAAATTTCTCCCTGCCCAACTCTTCAGCCTGTCTAAGCCTCTCTGAATGGCAGCACAACTCTCCAGTGTGGCAGCCACTCCACCCAGGTTGGTGCCATCAGCAAAACTGCTGACAGTGCCACTCCATGCCCACATCCAGGTCATTAATGAATACATTAAATAATACTGGTCCTAGTAATGACCTCTGAGGGAATGTACTAGTTACAGGTCTCCAGCTAGGCTCTGTCCCATTATATACATATTTTCTATACATTTATTTGTTTAATAGTTTATCTACATATTTATACTTTATACAGTATTGCCCTTTATTTTCATTATACATTTCCCCAATTGTTAGAATCATAGAATCAGAGGGTTGGGAGAGACCACAAGGATCATCTAGTTCCAACTCCCCTGTCATGCACAGGGACATCCTACCCTAGATCAGACTGCCCACAGCCTCATCCAGCCTTCCCTTAAACATCTCCAGGGATGGGGCCTCAACCACCTCTCTGGGCAACCCATTCCAGCCTCTCACCACGCTCACGCTCAACAGCTTCCTCCTCACATGCAGTCTGAGCCTACCCACCTCCAGCTTTGCTCCATTCCCCCTAGTCCTGTCACTCCCTCAGAGCTTAAAAAAATCCCTCCCCAGCTTTCTTGTATACTTCAGATAGTGGAAGGCCACTTGGGAGCCTCCTGTTCTGCAGACTGAGCAGTCCCAACTCTTTCAGTCTGTCCTCATAGCAGAGGTGCTCCAGCCCTCTGATCATCCTCATGGCCCATGTTAGGATGACTGCAGCAAATCCTTGACAGAACTAAAACACAGTACAGTTCCAAAATCAACATTCAGGACACAGAAATATTTCAAAAAGGTGGTTTTCACCTTCCCTTTGATGTCTTAGAGCATTTTTATGCGTTAATAAGTGAAGGCAGTTCAGGTTAATAAAAGCTGGTTTTCAGTGCCAAAACTAACAAAGTTAAGGAGTTTGACTCTTCAAAGGAAATAAAAAAGAAAATATGTTTTCCTGTTACCTGTAAAGTTTCTTCATGTAGCCAGGTGGGGGTTGGTCTCTTCTCCCAGGCAACCACCAATAGAACAAGGGGACACAGTCTCAAGCTGTGCCAGGGGAGAAATAGGCTGGATGTTAGGAGGAAGTTGTTGCCAGAGAGAGTGATTGGCATTAGAATGGGCTGCCCAGGGAGGTGGTGGAGCCACCATCCCTGGAGGTGTTGAAGAAAAGCCTGGCTGAGGCACTTAGTGCCATGGTCTGGTTGATTGGATAGGGTTGGGTGCTAGGTTGGACTGGAGGATCTTAGAGGTCTTTTCCAACCTGGTTGATTCTGTGACTCTGTGATTCTATGATCCAACAACACAGGCCTTGAAATACTGCCATGTTTTGATTAGACCAAGCAAATATTTCTTTGTGAGAGCATAAAAGTGAAGTGAAAAAGTCTTCCCTTTCTTCTCTTACACACCTTATGCTATCTTGTACTTCATTTATTTTTACATTTAATTCCTGTTGACTTTTTTACTGTGATAGCCTGGTTCTTACATGAATTGTTTTATGAAAAGGCACCTTTGTCTGATGTAAAACTACAGCATTATTCAAGATTGAAGAACAAGACTTACATCATCTGAAATGCACGAGTTTATCCAGATTTAAATTTCTGTAATCAAAATCAAATGCAATTTGATGTTGCTTTTTTCCATAGTGAGCTGTATGGGATTGTTCCTAAACCACTGTCTCAGAGGTATTGCAAGTTGGTGAGAGGGGAATAATTTTGCTCAAAATAGCATGAACTGGAGGCTGTACCAAGAACTAATCATACAGTTCCTGTTGATTTCTGCCACAATTGTTTCCAGCTTCTCTGGTTGTTTAATTCAGCTGAATCAATACTTACAAAGAAAAGCTTATCCATAGCATCATAGAAGCACAGAATCACAGAGTAGTCTCAGTTGGATTGGACCTCTGAAGGTCATTTAGTCCAAATGCTTCTGCAGTCAGGAGGGGCACTTTCAACTAGATCAGGTTGCCCACAGCCCTATCAGGCCTCACTTTGAGTATCTCCAGAGATGGGGCCCCAACCATGTCCCTGGGCAACCTGACGCAGTGTTCTACCACCTTGTAGTAAAGAACTTGTTTCAAACATCCAGCATTTTGAGAACTTTGCTGGGTTCACATAAAAAGCAGGTACTGGAAGGCTCTGTGAGGATGGAAATCCAAGAAGTCACTTTTTGCAGACCATGATGATCCATTGCCAGGTTGCAATGGGATGTACAAATGATGGGGGAACTGTGCAGGCTGGGTTAGCAGCCTCGCCCAGCAGCCCTGTTGCACTATGCCTTCAAGTGATGAGAAAAAACAAGAACTGGGACAACACCCAGGGCCCTTCACTGCCCCAGGATTTCTGTGCACAACAGAGGTTGAGGTGGCTCCAAGGCTGAGCTAGGACCCCAGAGGGTAAGGTGAGGGTAGGGACAGCAGAATTCATAGAATCATAGAGTGTCAGGGGCTAGAAGGGACCTCAAAAGATCATCTAGTCCAACCTCCCTGCCAGAGCATGAGCACCTAGAGCAGTTCACACAAGAACATGTCCAGGTTGGTTTTTAATATCTCCAGAGAAGGAGACTCCACAACCCCCCTGGGCAGCCTGTGCCAGTGTTCTGTCACCCTCACAGGGAAAAAATTCCTCCTCATGTTTGCATGAAACTTCTTGTGCCTCAACTTCCACCTATTACCCCTTGTCCTGTCATCGAGCATCACTGACCAGAGCCTGGCTCCAGCCTCCTGGCACTCACCTTTTACATACTTATAAACATTGATAAGGTCACCTCTTAGTCTCCACTTCTCCAAGCTGCAGAGCCCCAGCTCCCTCAGGATCTCCTTTTAAGAGAGATGTTCCATTCACTTCATCGTCCTCTGGATGATCTGTGTATCTCCAGGAGTTCTAGTCTCAGCAGGAGACTTTCAGGCGCAGGCAGGATGTCTTGCAATGTGCAGTCTCAGCCGATGTCACGCTGGCTATGCAGGCTGATCATGTGGAGACATTCAGAGTCTGTTCCTGGTAAACTCATGACAGTGGAGTTTCCTGGCAAACAATAAGGCAGTAAGCAATGACAGGCATGAATAGCATGGCAGAGCATGGCAGGGCACACTGCATTTACCTGCACATCTCTTTTTATCATTGTGGGTCAAGATCATTTGCCCTTTGGACACAGAATAGCCAATCAGAATGGCAGTTAGCCAAACCTTACCATATTAGGCAAAGCCATAGGCTTAGTTTACACAAATTTGGGAAAAACATAGGCCTTGCACAAGGCAGGCACAAGCTAAGTCTGTGTACCTTGTTTACCATGGGAGAAAAGCATGCCTGGGCAAACCAGTACATGTATGAGCCTATTTCTGGCCCATCATGCCTACCATGACACTCTCTCCTCTTTTCTCCTAATCTTCAGTTCAGTTTTCACCAAAAACTCAAGGAAAAAAAACCAACCAAACAAACCCACAACCCACCTCCTCCACCTCTTTACTGTTCAGGTATAACACCTTATAGAGATATAGCAGCTGTTCAAGTCTTCAACATCTCTTATTTCCCCAAACAAATTGCTTTATAGGGATGCAAATCACATCTGGCCTCCAATGCAGTTTTTAGAGGTTTGGGGGATTGCAGGTTGGGTTGGTTTTTTTTTTTGATTGCCTGTATTCACTAACTCCCTCAACAAGCATTTATGGTCACAGTTTCCCATTAGAGAAGAAATATTTTAAGTTCATTCATTTATTTATTAGCATAGCTGTAATCAACTGTTTGCCAGAGTTTTCATCCCTTGGGTGCTGGTATGGCACAATGCAGAAAGCAATGCCTGCATTGTACAAACTCAAGTTAAACTGCAGAATATGTGTAGCAAGGTTAAAACAGTTACAGAGTCATAAAAGAGAGTTCTAACAAGGTAGAGTAGTCTATCACACAATCATTATTACCATTTTAAGGCAGCATTGCTGCACAATTTCCATAAGAAAATGTAACAAATACATAATAAGGGATTTGGAAAGGGAAGAATAAAATAGGCCAGCAGATTAGCAGGTCTATCCTGGTTTATGGAACAAAATAATTGCACTAAGCAGTTATGACAATGTTCTGCAACAATAGAGGAAATTGTAATATGTGTTTAGAGTAAGCAGCTGACATCCTCGAAGCCCTGAACTTGCAAAGACTTACCCACTGAGCAGAGGGTCCATTTGGGCTTCTGTCACATCCTGCTGGTAATTTTCCTAGTGTAATTTCCAGTGCTCATTCCTCTCTTTGGTGATGCCTGGGAATCTGGAAAGCTGGTCCATTTGTAGCCCAGATTTTTCCTTTTGTTTGGTAGATGATTTCCACAGAGATCCAGGAGATGGGCATCTTTTTGCCTACAAGCTACTTTGCTGGAGGGCTGGAGTGCCTCTCCTAGGAAGACAAACTGAGAGAGCTGGAACTATTCAGTCCAGAGAAGAGAAGGCTGTGAGGAGATCTTACTGTGGCTTTCCAGTGTCTGAAGGGGGGCTACAGGAAAGCTGGTGAAGGACTTTTTAGGATGTCAGGTAGGGATAGCACTGGGGGAATGAAGCAGAACTAGAAGTGGGTAGATTCAGCTTGGATGTTAGGAAGAGGTTTTTCAGCATGAGGGTGGTGAGATACTGGAACAGGTTGCCCAGGGAAGTGGTGGAAGCCACATCCCTGGAAGTTTTTTATGTAAGGCTGGATGTGGCTCTGAGTAACCTGATCTAGTGTGAGGTGTCCCTGCCCATGTCAGGGAAGTATAGAACTAGGTGATCCTTGGGACCACTTCCAGCCCCAACAATTCTAGGTTTGTATGATTCTGACAGCAGACAAAGTGGACTGCTTCAAGCTCCAGCCTAGAGTAAATCATATAGTTTCTTTGACAAGCAAAAAGCTGTAAGAATCTCTGTGCAGCAGAGTTTAAGAGGGTACTTGCTGGATTTGGAGCAGGATCAATAAGAAAAAGCAGTGAGGACATTTACTTTTTCCTCTCTGTAACCAGTGAATTGCCAGCCTTGCATTCATTTTAGACAAACATTGATCAATTTTTGTCCACACCAGCTTAAGCAGGTCTCAAACTTTCTTAGCCAGTTCCTAATGATGTGTATAAAAGTTTCACATTATTAATTCCTGAAATTATTTTATAATGAACAATTACTTCAAGTAGTAGGAGCAACTAGTCCATAAACCAAAAAACATGCAAGGATGAGGCTGCCACAGATTCTTAAGCACTGCACAGAAAGAGCCAACCTTTTTTTAAACCTGCCTGCTATTAATAAATGTTTTAATACATTTTCAGTGCTGTTTGCTATTCCTTCTAGAACCCCAGAGCATGTTAATTTACCCATCAGTTTGCTGCTTTAATCTTCAGATGATGTCTGCACAAACAGGCAAGAAAACCTACTCAGAAAATAAAAATCAAGTACCAGATCCTTGAGCTGAAGAATTTATTATAGGTTTTTGCTGCCAGGAACTAATTCTTTCAGCTGCTATCGAAAGACCATTTCAGTGCAGCCCTGCACCTGTGTTCCAGCAGTAATCTTTCCGGTGGCTGACATAAGGGATGGAAGCTCTCCCTATGTATCTCACAGCAGTTGACTCACTTGAAGTTTTACATCACCAGTCCAGAACTCCCCACAAATTTTAATAAGCTGTTTTCAGCAGTTGTGAACTACTCTGTGATAAACATTTCTTTCACAAATGCTTGCTCTGACCGTGAGTAAATTATGTGCAATATTTATCACTCCTCATGCTTGTGAAAACAGCAGAAAGCCTTACTTTAAAAAGAAATCTGTGATCTGCTTGCTTTTCTGGTCCACAGCCAGAGGGGAGAAGAACCACAGGCACTTCTAAGGTTTACAGGGGAATCATAGAATCAACCAGGTTGGAAGAGACCTCCAAGATCATCCAGTCCAACCTACAACCCAGACCTATCCAGTCAACTAGACCATGGCACTAAGTGCCTTATCCAGTCTTTTCTTGAAAACCTCCAGGGATGGCAACTCCACCACCTCCCTGGGCAGCCCATTCCAATGCCAATCACTGTCTCTGACAACAACTTCCTCCTAACATCCAGCCTATATTTCCCCCGGCACAACTTGAGACTGTGTCCCCTTGTTCTATTGCTGGTTGCCTGGGAGAAGAGGCCACCCCCCACCTGGCTACAATGTCCCTTCAGGTAGTTGTAGACAGTAATAAGATCACCCATCATGGAGCATCACCATGTGTTGCTTCTCCCTATCACTGAGTCAGAGATCAGGCAGATACTAGAGGAGAGGGTTGGTTCAAATGGGCCATCTTTCTGTCACCACTTGATTTTATGCTTTGCCCATTGGAACGGGCTGCCCAGGGAGGTGGTGGAGTCACCATCCCTGGAGGTGTTTAAAAGGACTCTGGATGAGGCACTTAGTGCCAAGGTTTAGTTAATTAGAAGGGTTTGGTGATAGGTTGGACTCGATGATCTTAGAGGTCTTTTCCAACCTGGTTGTGATTCTGTGATTCCTTTACTCCTCTTTCTTTAGGTTTCCTTTCGTGTTTGTGGACAACTATGATCTATTTTGTCTTTACATACAAATGAGAGGTAGGAATGCTGCAAAGTTTTTCAGGTAAAGTTGTTGGGAATATTAATTTTCACACAAAACTTGTCAAGTTGTGCCAAGGGAGGTGTAGGCTGATGTTAGGAGGAAGTTCTTCACAGAGAGAGTGATTGGCATTGGAATGGGCTGCCCAGGGAGGTGGTGGAGTCACTGTCCCTGGAGGTGTTCAAGCAAAGACTGGATGAGGCACTTAGTGCCATGGTCTGGTTGACTGGCTAGGGCTGGGTGCTAGGTTGGTCTGGATGATCTTGGAGGTCTCTTCCAACCTGGTTGATTCTATGATTCTATGATTCTATGTAAGGCTACTCAAGTGAATGCCTAATGTGTAAGCAGGGAACTGGAGGGGGAGGGAGAACTTTTCTAGCATGTTGACAACTTTGTCCCTCCACAAACCTGAATTTTCCATTAGAACGAGTTATTCATTTGCTTCCAGCATACAAGCTGCTAAGAGATGTAGGCATTTAGAGGATAAAAAAGGAGAGCTTTACTATTAATGCACTGTGTTGTCAATATTTGGCACCCTGCTTAGCATGACCATTATCTACTACAGTCTACAGAACGTACTCTTGGTGCTCCCACTGTCCTACTCGAGTGCCATATGGCCACGCTTGTTTTTCTTCAGCTGATTTTTACATAAACAGCTGGTGAGCTGTTTTCTTTATAACGTGGCACATATTTTCCCAGACAGTTAGGAAGGATTGATGTAACACTAGTATCTGCAACGCTTTGCATGGCAGGCTTGTTAGAAAGCTCCTCTGTATTATTCACAGCATCACAGTATCACACAGTATCATCAGGGTTGGAAGAGACCTCACAGATCATCAAGTCCAACCCTTTACCACAGAGCTCAAGGCCAGACCATGGCACCAAGTGCCACGTCCAGACCTGCCTTGAACAGCTCCAGGGACAGCGACTCCACCACCTCCCTGGGCAGCCCATTCCAGTGTCCAATGACTCTCTCAGTGAAGAACTTTCTCCTCACCTCCAGCCTAAATTTCCCCTGGTGCAGCCTGAGGCTGTGTCCTCTCGTTCTGGTGCTGGCCACCTGAGAGAAGAGAGCAACCTCCTCCTGGCCACAACCACCCCTCAGGTAGCTGTAGACAGCAATAAGGTCACCTCTGAGCCTCCTCTTCTCCAGGCTAACCAATCCCAGCTCCCTCAGCCTCTCCTCGTAGGGCTGTGCTCAAGGCCTCTCCCCAGCCTCGTTGCCCTTCTCTGGACACGCTCAAGCATCTCAATGTCCCTCCTAAACTGGGGGGCCCAGAACTGAACACAGTACTCAAGGTGTGGTCTGACCAGTGCAGAGTACAGGGGCAGAATGACCTCCCTGCTCCTGCTGACCACACCATTCCTGATGCAGGCCAGGATGCCACTGGCTCTCTTGGCCACCTGGGCACACTGCTGGCTCATGTTCATTCAAATCCTACAAACCCATGCTGTGTTTTGGTTGCTTTGAGGGGAGTCTTCTTCTTTGCTTTTGCTTTATTTCTAATTGACTGGAGATGGCTGCTGTGGTAGGACTGGTTGTTGAGGCCTGGTGAGGCCTCATAGGCCTGTCCAAGTTGGAAGGGGTGGTTTGGTCTTCTGAGGCCTACTGAGGCTGAGTGTGCAGGGGAAGGATTTAGCCTCATTGTTGAGGCTTAGTGAGGCCTTGTAGGTCCATCCTGGTCAGAGAGGACAGTTTGGCCAACTGAGGCTTACTGAGGCTTAGTGTGGGGAGGCAGCTTTTGGCCTGGTTGTTGAGGCATACTGAGGCCTCCTAGACCTGTCCCAGTTGGAGGAGGCAGTTTGGTCTACTGAGGCCTAGGGGAAGGTTTTGGCCTGTTTTTTGAGGCCTAGTGGGGCCTGGCAGGCCTAGGTGGAGAGCTGGGATGAGGTTGATGCTGTGTGCATACATCCTTTGTGCTTTTAGGCCTGTAGTACGTTGTGCATACTTTTGCCAATAGTATTCTCCATTTTAGCCTCCAGTTCTGTGCAAGTGCTTCTTTATTTACTCCTTTGGGGCAAAACACCTTCTGTCCTTTTGCTCTGAGCAGCAGGTGGCTTGAGCCAGAAACAACCACAGAACTTCTTATTAAAAGCACAGAACTTCAACCTGCAACTCGAACAACACCAAATGTGTTTCCTCTGCGTCGAGGATCCCTACCTCATCTCTCTGTCTGTAATAGCAGAGTCTGCCACTTTTTAACACAGGTATCCTGTATTGAGTGGTGGACTGAATGTTTAGTTCAGCCCTGGCTTTCCATCGTATCCACAGGAGTGGTAGTATCAGACAGTGTCACGGCAGTGACTCCCCCAGTATGCTTCTATGCACTGATGGTGTATAAACAGACAGCACAGAAGAGCAGCTTCTGCATGTATATTTGGAAGTTGAATCTGTATTTTCCATTATACATAAATAATCTGTCTACAACTACCTGAAGGGAGGTTGTAGCCAGGTGGGGGTTGGCCTCTTAGAATCATAGAATCAACCAGGTTGGAAGAGACGTCCAAGATCATCCAGGCCAACCTAGTACCCATCCCAATCCAGTCAACCAGACCATGGCACTGAGTGTCTCAGCCAGGCTTTGCTTGAACACCTCCAGGGACAGTGCCTCCACCACCTCCCTGGGCAGCCCATTCCAATGCCAATCACTCTCTCTGACAACAACTTCCTCCTAACATCCAGCCTAGACCTGCCCTGGCACAACTTCAGACTGTGTCCCATTGTTCTGTTGCTGCTTGCCTGGGAGAAGAGGCCACCCCCCACCTGGCTGCAATGTCCCTTCAGGTAGTTGTAGACAGTAACAAGATCACCCCTGAGCCTCCTCTC
The DNA here is from genome assembly GCF_015220805.1 of Pogoniulus pusillus. NCBI lineage: Eukaryota > Metazoa > Chordata > Aves > Piciformes > Lybiidae > Pogoniulus > Pogoniulus pusillus. The sequence goes on from NC_087275.1 coordinate 28,851,183, forward strand.
CTTGAGGCTAAACACCCCCAGCTCCCTCAGCCTCTCCTCATATGTTTTGTGGTCCAGTCCCCTCACCAGCTTAGTTGCCCTTCTCTGGACACCTTCCAGCACCTCAACATCTCTCTTGAATTGAGGGGCCAAGAACTGGACACAGCACTCAAGGTGTGGTCTGACCAGTGCTGAGTACAGGGGAAGAATAACCTCCCTTGTCCTACTGGCCACACTGTTCCTGATGCAGGCCAGGATGCCATTGGCTCTCTTGGCCACTGGGCACACTGCTGCCTCATCTTCAGCCTACTATCTATCAGTACCCCCAGGTCCCTTTCTTCCTGGCTGCTTTCCAGCCACTCTGTTCCCCTCTTCTCCCAGGCAACCACCAATAGAACAAGGGGACACAGTCTCAAGTTGTGCCAGGAGAAGTATATGCTGGATGTTAGGAGGAAGTTCTTCCCAGAGAGAGTGATTGCCAATGGAATGGGCTACCCAGGGAGGTGGTGGAGTTGCCATCCCTGGAGATGTTCAAGCAAAGACTGGATGAGGCACTTAGTGCCATGGTGTAGTTGACTGGCTAGGGCTGGGTGCTAGGTTGGCCTGGATGATCTTGGAAGTCTCTTCCAAGCTGGTTGATTCTATGATTCTGTGACTCTGTGATCATATGTTTACTCCTGAATAAAAAAAAAAAAAAAAAAAAAAAGGGTTCATTTTTTGAATCAGAACTGTTAATATAGAGGTCCCACAAAGATTTCCTGAACCTAAATGCACACATCAGAGATATTTTCAAGGTTAAACCCTAGGCAAGCCCAGAGCTACCAGATAAAGGATTAAAAAGGAGAAGGAAAAGAGAAGCTTGGCAAGAAGCAGTGCTAAGTTGCCAAATTGGAGAGCGAAGCACAGCAAGGGGATTAAGACAAGAAATTAATAAGGAATGCTTTTTAACAGCTTGTATGTGTGTATTCTTAAGTGTGTGTGAGCAGTTGCTTTGCTTCAGTTTGGTATTTTGTACTTATAAATATTGATTCAGACTGAATTCTCTCTCTTGTGCATGCTCCACTGGGAAAAGACACTGAGTCAGATGCACCTGACACAGATCTGTGGTTGTTGGCATGCATTTAGCCTGTAATCTTGAGGTGAGAGGGGTTTTTTTTTGAGGCACTTTTATTCTATTATGCTAAATTCCCTCATGTTCTCACCCTGATCCTTAAGCTGTTTCCTCTGTTTCCACAGAATCGAATGCATAACCGTGCGAGAGGTTTTGTCCTTTCATCTGCTCAGAGAATCAATGTTTTCACTCTTCATACATTCCAAAACATGCTGGGTTTTTCTTCTACTGCCACGAAGCATATTTACAACTGGAATAAAACAATAGGGTAGGGGTAGGAACAGCAAATCTCCCACAATGGTGTATAATCCTATGATATCAGCTAGGCTTAAAGGATTTTGATGGGAATGGTCAAACCTCAGAAAATAGCCTTAAGTTAAACAAGCTCAAGTGGGAACTGGATTCCTGAATCAACAGCCTTCCTGTGAGATACAGAATAATTGGAGACAGACTAATTGGCTTGCAGACTAGGACATTCTGCTTTCTCCATGGAGTAAATCCTATTATGGTTACTATATCCATCTATTAAATGGTTGTATTTTTTTGCCTGCTGAATGGAAGAATGTTTTGAATTGTGTTCAGAGAATACCTTCTATTTTCCTTCTGTAAAAGATTCTATAGGTGAATGTCCTTCACTGAGAATATCAGAAAGCTATTCCTCCCTGTACCAATGCAAATACCAAACTAATTATTCCAGTCTGTGAATAATGAGGAAGATTAAGACACATATTTGTGGAAACCTCACATCTAGTAAAGTACCATGCTCCCTTCTAAACTTAATGTGTGCCTTATAGCTACTTGCAGCTACAGAGAATTTAATATTCAAGGGGCTACAAAATCACAAAATATGTCTGGTTGGAAGAGATCTCAAAGATCATCCAGTCCAACCTTTGACCAAACACTGAAGGGTCAACGTTGAAACATATTGCTAAGTGCCCTTGAGCACATTCCCCAGAGAGGTTGTGAAGTCTCCTTCTCTGGAGACTTTCAAGGCCCGACTGGATGTGTTGCCCTGTGTCCTGAGCTAGATAGTATGGTCCTGCTCTGGCAGAGGGGTTGAACTCGGTGATCTCTTTGGGTCCTTTCCAACCCCTGACATTCTGTGATCCTGTGATCCTATGACCCTCAAGGACAGTGACTCCACCACTGCCCTGGGCAGACATTTCCAATGATTGAGAACCCTTTCAGTGAATAAATATTTCCTAACTTCCATCCTGAACCTCCCCCTGTTTCCTCTATTCCTGCCTTCTCCTCTCTTCAGCCTCCCTTCAGGTAGTTACAGAGAGCAATGAGGTCAACCTTCAGCCTTCTCTTCTCTAGACTGAACAGCCACAGTTCCTTCTGAGATGCCTCATAGGTCATACGCTCCAGGCTCTTCACCAGCCCCTGGTCTGTTTGCTGTTCTATACAGAACTAATCACACACGATGTGATTGGAAGCATATGCCTTATATTTAACATTGGGTCATGACATCCATATATATGCAGGCAAATCAGAGAATCAGAGAATCAACCAGGTTGTAAGAGAACTCCAAGATCATCCAGTCCATCCTATCAGCCAGCCCTGGCCAATCAACTAGACAAATCACTTACCTTTAAGTTTCCTCTTTACATTTCCTTTTTGCATTTTCCTTTTTACATTGGACTCTTTTTCTAAAGCAACATACAATAATTTTGATCATTTTCCTTTCAACATTACCCAAAAGATGTGTCTCAAGCTTCCATCTATGAGTTTAAAAGCAGAGCTGAGTTCAATTACCTGAATATTAAAACAACTTTCAATCTTTAAGTTCCTCTGAAGTCATCAACTTGGCAATTTCTCCAAACCATCTTTTCAGTACTGCATCATCTTGCTGGCAATAAATGTGACTCAGATATTTGTTAGCTATCTGCTGATATCTTGAAAGAATTTGACATCTGTACTGAAACACTGGTATACTTTCATAAAGAATCTTAAAGAAGCAGTGTGGTGTTTTTTTTTCATCCAGACTTCAGATATGTGTTGATTCCTTTCTATTATTATTCTGAAATATTTGTCAGTTGAGTCCTTTTTTTGTTGTTGTTGTTTCAATACAAGAGTGAGATCCTGGAACATGTCCAGAAAAGGGCAATGAAGCTGGTGAGAGGCCTGGAGCACAGCCCTGTGGGGAGAGGCTGAGGGAGCCTCTCCTCATAGGTTGTTTAGCCTGGAGAAGAGGAGGCTCAGGGGTGATCTCATTACTATATACAACTACCTGAAGGGAGGCTGTAGCCAGGTGGGAGTTGATCTCTTCTGCCAGGCAACCAGTAATAGAACAAGGGGCACAGTATCAAGTTGTGCAAGGGAGAGGTCTAGTTTGGATTTTAGGAAATTCTTGCCAGAGAGAGTGATTGGCATTGGAATGGGCTGCCCAGGGAGGTGGTGGAGGCACCGTCCCTGGAGGTGTTCAAGCAAAGCCTGGCTGAGGGACTTAGTGCCATGGTCTGGTTGATTGGACAGGGCTGCCTGCTACCTTGGCCTGGCTGATCTTGGAGTTTTCTTCCAACTTGGTTGATTCTATGATTCTATGATTCCATGATTTAATTTGTAACATTTTGATTAGCATTTCCTCAGCTCTATGAAAGTGTACTGATTTCTACTGTATCAGCTTCTGAAATATGCTTTTGCTAAAACCTGGTTCATTCCACAGATAAAGACAGTGGAGAACTTGAACTCTGTCTTTTTGATCACATTATCCTTCCCTTGCTTTCTGCTGTTATCCTCAAGGCTCTTAATGATGCTAAAAGAAAAGAACTGAAGGCTTTGTTGCACTCAAGAAGTGTCATTTCAGTTCCCAGCGCTGCCGATTTTGTCAAGCTTTTGTCAGCTCTAATTAGAAGTGAACTCCCAGATTTCAGTAGACCAGGTAAGGATGTCACCCTTTATAGAGAGATTGCTCATCTGGGAGGAAGATGCAGGTTGGCTGAGTTGACAGACAATGCCAAACCACTACGTGATATCAGCAAGAATCCTTTGGCTTGCAGCATGACTTGAGTCTCCTGAGGTCAGTGTTGATATGGCTTTGTGGGATTCAAACGTAGGGCAAGATGTAAAGCAAATGTAAAGCTTTCACCTTGGAAATAGAAATTGGTAGGGGAAGATCCACCACATTTTATGCCTCAGACACCTGTGAAATCATGACATGATTCTTCAATTAGTTGAAAGAAATATTTCTCCAAGCAAACAGATACCTTTCTATTCCCTTACTACTTCTCCAGTCCATTCCCTCCAAACAATTTACATAGAGAAATAACAACAGCCCTTGTTCTCTAAACCTATTATGAATCACTTGGCAGAAAATAAGCATGGAAAAAATCACAATAAATATAGGAAAATACATAAAAGCTGAAAGGTGCAAACTGGTCTAATTAAATTCATTAAAAAATGTTGGGTTGATAGATTTTTTTCTGTTTAGTTTTGAGTTTCTTTGGAGGGGCGGTGTTGGTTGGTTGTTTTCTCTTTGTTTTTTGGTGGTGGTGGTGGTTTGGTTTTTTTTTTTTTTTGTGAATTGGTCAACAGTTTTGGGGTTTTTTTCTGTTTCATCTTTTGATGTTTCTCAGATTTTGAACTGCAGAGGGATATGTTTGTACATAATAAAACACTCGAGCAAAGAATAGGCTGTTTTAAGCTTGGGGGCAAAAATGTGTGTCCTTGATAAATGAATTTCCCACAAAGTCACATTATCCAATCTACTTCCATCTGCTTTTACTGGTACAAAAGATGGAACAAACTGAGGGAAGAAGGGAGACAAAGTACTGGATGGAACCTATCTGTATGCCAATTGCAGAGAAAGGAGATTCCATTTGTTTCAGGCAGCATCAAGGGATCAAAAGCACCATCACAGGATCATAGAATCATAGAATCAGTCAGGGTTGGAAGGGACCACAAGGATCATCTAGCTCCAACCCCCTGCCATGGGCATGGATGTCTCACAACAGATCAGGCTGTGGAGAGCCTCATCCAGCCTAGTCACCCACCTCCAGGGATGGGGCTTCCACCACCTTCCTGGGCAACCTGTTCCAGGGCCTCACCACCCTCACGGTGAAGAACTTCTTCCTAATATCCAGTCTGAATCTACCCATTTCTATCTTTGTTCCATTCCCCCTGCTCCTATCACTGCCATCAGTCTTTAAGAAGTGGATTGCTGCATTCTAACATTTTGAAGTTGTAATAATTCAGGTAGAGGAAGTGCAGTTGTGGTACGCTAATGCCAGAGTGGCTTTGCCTACATGAACAGTGCATTGTCTAAGATCCAAATCTACCCACTGATACAATAATTTACTGCAGACTAATAATTCCAACATCAGCTCATCCAAATCTTTACATAATTACACGTTGTGCTAAATAGATGCTCCTGTGCCTGCACTTGGCCACTGCTCCTCTCAAACAGGTAGGAAGCCCAGTGTCATACTAGTCAAGATCAGACTAGAGATGAAAGCAGGTTTCAGATAACCATGCTCCTGGAAAGCTACTGACTGCCTAGGGAACAAAACCAACAATTTCTTCTTCTCCTTCCCCATAACAATTGCATACAGAATTATAACTGACTTGCAAAGGTTTAATTTGTTGAGAGGTCAGGCTTTCTCAGTCTGAGGGCTATATAGAAAGCAAAGAAGAACAAATGCAATTCAGAGCATCCTGGGTTTTATATCTCACTTTATCATTTATTGTAACACCTATCTCATTAAATGTGTCTGTTCTGTCTGTTTCTACCATTAGTCCTTTGAAAAAGCAGCCCAGATTTAGTTAAGGGGAAATAAAAACATAGAGAAGAAAATATATCAAGGGGAACAAAGTGCAAACATAAAAAGAAAGATTTTGCACTCCTGTAATTTAGTATTGTTGGAAGTCAGCATTATTGTTTCACTCTGGAGTTAGGTAACTAAAGGTTGACAAGTGCCACTTTGATGAATCCTTATTACTCTTTGGGTTGCTTGTTAATGGCTTTGCTTTCTGCAGTGGGGTTAAAATTACCCCCCAGATAACATCACCATACTAGTTCAGAAGATTTGGAAGCAAAATGAAGCTGTATTTACAGCAAACTAAAATCTAAAAGCATAAAATACAATGTATGTGTACAAAAGATCTTTACATATTTACAATTCAGAAATAAGACCCAAAAAAAACCCCTCAAATTGTTCCCTCACCCCTCTGGACATGGGAACAAAGGGATAGATTTCACCTCAGAGAGAAATCAGCCCCCATGGCTGCTATCTACTTAGCCACAAACAAGAAGTCTCAGCCAAGGTCAGGGAAGCCATGCATAGGGACTACCAAGCAGCCAGGGCAAAGAAGAGAAAAAGGAGGAAGAACAGTTAAAAGGATGAAGAACAGTTAAAAGGAGGAAGAACAGTTTGTGCAGCATACTTTACACTGATTAACAACCCAATGAAATGATATAGACTTATCCATACCACTCACTGGATAAGGAATTGGCTGGATGGCTGCACTCAGTGGTGATCAACAGCACAATGTCCTCCTGGAGACCAGTGCCAAATGGCATCCCACAGGGGTCAGTGCTGGCACCAGTGCTGTTTAACATCTCTGCCAGTGATACGGACAGAGGAATTGAGTGCACCTTCAGCAAGCTTGCAGATGACACCAAGCTGTGTGGCACAGTTGACTTGCCACAGGGAAGAGATCCATCCAGAGGAACCTGGACAGGCTGGAGAAGTGGCCTCTTCTGCCAGGCAACTGGTGATAGAAGAAAAGGACACAGCCTCAAACTGTACCATGGGAGGTTTAGTCTGGATGTTAGGAATAAGTTCCTCACAGAAAGAGTGCTTGACATTGGAATGGGTTGCCCAGAGTGGGTGCTGGAATTCCTATCCCTGGAGATGTTTAAAAAGAGGCTGGATGAGGCACTTAGTACCATAGTTTAGTTAATTAGAAGTATTAGGTGATAAGTTGGATTTGATGATCTTGAAGTTCTTTTCCAACCTGTTTAATTCTTTGGTTTTGTGATTCTATGAGTGAAGCCCTAAGCAAATATTAGCAGCTGTATTTAATGTGTTAGTTATTTAATCTGCAAGCAAACTTCAAGAAATGGTAGAATTTCCACACACCAGCATCATGGTCTACACCTTACATCCATTAGTGGAAATCCATCTACAGCAACATCTGGATTACAACAAACATAGATTTCAAAGCAACATAAAATGTGCACCTGCCTGCAAAATCTACCTAATTTCAAAAAGGCAGAGTCTCAGTGGTTATATTACTGTACCATTAAACAAAATCAGGATGCTGTGCTCTGGGGAACAGAACAAAAATTGTATTTGCAACTCACTCTAAAAAGAAGGCATTTGAGAGTGATACAGGAATGAGTACCTACTGCAAGGATTCCAGGGCAATTTTCAGTTGTACTCTGGGCAATTAGACACTCAACTTTAATTAAAAGTGGAACCATGTATCACTAAGTATCACTCATGAGTTTCAAAATATCATTTAAGTCATAGAAGAATAAATTAGAAATGTGTAGAGGGGAGACTACATTTCCATTGGAAGAAGCAGATTTCTGGGAGTCTGGAATATATGGATTTAAAAAGCAGCATTAAAATATATCCGTAAGAGAGATCAAGAGAACAGCATCGTAATGCAGAGTAAACCAGAAAAGAAATCAAGCAGCTGAACTGTCTGGTTGACTAGAAATCTGTTGAGACATTAATAAAGACTTTAGAAAGGAGCCATCCCTGCAGGTGTTCAAAAAAAAAGCCTGAGTGAGGCACTTAGTGCCATGGTCTGGTTGATTGGATAGGGCTGGGTGCTAGGTTGGACTGGATGATCTTAGAGGTCTCTTCCAATTTGTTTGATTCTATGATTTTGGAAATGGATAGTATAGGTCATTCCACTTCCTTATCATAGAATCATAGAATCAACCAGGTTGAATCATAGAATCAACCTATTAAATACGCAGGAATATTGCCTGATCACAGGGAGAAAAAAATAAAGAGAAGGATTTAAACAGTGAAGGGAGAATCTGGATAACAAATACTGTTTAGAAACGCTCTACTCATGAATAAATCAGTGACTTATATCAGGAGCAAGGAACTTGCAAGGAAATAGGAGAATAATATGGATTTGTGAGAGCATAAAATCAGTGTTAGCTTTTCACAGGCCTTGGTAGTTTTCCTTGATTTCTATTTATTCTTATGAGGGTATTTAATAGGTTGAAGGCAACCACCAATAGAACAAGAGGACACAGTCTCAAGTTGTGCCAGGGGAAGTATAGGCTGGATGTTAGGAGGAAGTTGTTGGCAGAGAGAGTGATTGGCATTGGAATGGGCTGCCCAGGGAGGTGGTGGAGGCACCAACCCTGGAGATGTTCAAGAAAAGACTGGATGAGGCTCGAAAAGATAACCACTACAGGAAATCAAGAAGAAATATTCTATCTTTTTTCTAGGTAATGTCTTGAAATGTCATCTGCTTTTATTATTTTATTTTCCTAATTTCAAAAGAGCTATGCAGCCCCATATATATATATATATATATATATATATATATATATATATATAAATCAGAATTGTCAGTTTTGAATTGCCTAATCATATTGGCTTGTCTACTTGTAGGCACCACTTACTAATAGTGTACTACCTGTACTCTCCTGCTGCTTTGCAGATTTAAAGAGCCAAGTATACTGTTAGAATTGTACAGAAGGGCATTGTTGCATTTGCCTCCTTCTTCCCTGAATGACAGAGGTTTGTTTTATAAACCATCGAGTCCAACCTCTCTGCCAGAGCAGGACCACACAATCTAGTGTAGGTTACAGGAGCACCTCCAGAGAGGTTCTGAAAGTCTCCAGAGAAGGAGACTCCACAACCCCTCTGGGCAGCCTGTTCCAGTGCTCTGTGACCCTTACAATAAAGTTCTTCTTCCTCATGCTGAGGTGGAACTCCCTGTGTTGTTGTTTATAGCAATGTTTTAGTAAATCCCAGACAGTGACTGTGTTATCTATGTTTGTGTTGTTGTTCTTATACATCTCAGCAAGCCTATGAGTGAAGTAGACATCTCCATTGCTTCCCTTTCACAGCCTGTAATTTAATTCTTCTCACCAAAACATTCTAGCTAGCTTCAAACTTGCACAACTATGCAGACAAGATTCATTTACTTCCTTTGGGTCTTTACCTTATTAGGCAGGCACACCATAAAAGTTGTAATAGGATTATCTCTTTCCCTTTTTTCTTTCTGGTTATAATTTCACTGCCTATAATTTAATTATTCTTATCAAAATATTCCAGATAGCTTCAAGACCTTCAAGATCACTGAGTCCAATCTTTATATATATATATATATATATATATTTACATACAAAGAGAGAGAGAAATGTACCTTTTAAATTATTTCAGTGGAAAATCAAGATGTAGACAGTGCAACAGCTTCTTTATTTATCAATGAATTTTAACTTCTTTTGAGCTATTGATGTGTTGTCAGCACTTAGAGCTAAAGGCTGTCACAGTGAAAGGTAACCTGGTTTTCTTTAACCAGTGATTAGCATGTTCAATTTAAAGACTGATCTCATGACAAAAATATTGTGAATTTGAGACCCTGATGCAAAAAGGGACAGTGGCATTTTATTGGCAGCCTTTCTCAGTGCATGCAGCCTTATTCTGGAGGTTACACACACAGTTCAGTCTCTGTTTTTGCCCCGAGGGACTTGCATGCAAGCTGGTGTTATAGTATGGGAGTGTTTTTGGAGCAAGGTGTTTCCATTTGTCCTGTGTGCTCCAAACCACGCAGGATGACTCAGAGGACCTTGAGGCATTGCTTGTCATACCTGATCTGTAATCAGAGGCCATGTAGCTGCATCGTTTGTGACAGGCTTTTTGTTGCTGTTGTTAATGTTTCAGAAAATGCTATAAGTGTTCATTTCATTTCCTTGTAACGGAGGGAGTTTGTCTGGGTTTGGGGGAATAAAATACGAGGCCGAATTTCAAAGAGCTTAGAAGATTTAATATTATAAACACTAGAAATCCCCTTCCCCAAACTTATTTGTAACTACCCCACGCAAGTTCTTTGTATGCGGCTGCAAATTCAATTACAGAATGACTATGTATAGGAAATCAGGAATTTAGTAACAGTTTGAAAGAATTTAGGAAGAGAGTCTGTGACTTGAAAGAGTTCCACTGGAAGGCTTTGAGAGATTATTCTTGCTTTAGATCAAGTTTTCTCGTTACTCACTGTCCGAATTAATTTCACAGTATCACAGTATCACAGTATTATTAGGATTGGAAGAGACCTCACACATCATCAAGTCCAACCCTTTACCACAGAGCTCAAGGCTAGACCATGGCACCAAGTGCCACGTCCAATCCTGCCTTGAACAGCCCCAGGGACGGCGACTCCACCACCTCCCCGGGCAGCCCATTCCAGTGTCCAATGACTCTCTCAGGGAAGAACTTTCTCCTCACCTCCAGCCTAAATCTCCCCTGGCGCAGCCTGAGGCTGTGTCCTCTTGTTCTGGCGCTGGCCACCTGAGAGAAGAGAGCAACCTCCTCCTGGCCACAACCACCCCTTCAGGTATTTGTAGACAGCAATAAGGTCAGCCCTGAGCCTCCTCTTCTCCAGGCTAACCAATCCCAGCTCCCTCAGCCTCTCCTCATAGGGCTGTGCTCAAGGCCTCTCCCCAGCCTCGTCGCCCTTCTCTGGACACGCTCAAGCATCTCAATGTCCCTCCAAAACTGGGGGGCCCAGAACTGAACACAGGACTCAAGGTGTGGTCTAACCAGTGCAGAGTACAGGGGCAGAATGACCTCCCTGCTGATTGGCTCAAAATTATGTGTAAGACAGAGATAGGCTATTTTTCACCCAAAACAACCTGTGATTCCACCCCCAGGCTGTCAGGATCAGCCCCCAGCAGATGTTTGTGGGTGCTCACAATGCCCCCGACTCAAGGTCTTCTTCCCAAAACAAAATAGGTGTTTACAGCCTGTGTCCCGCCAGGGAGAAATTCTCTCACGGCTAGAAACGGCAGCTGGGCCAACTGCTGTCGTCATGCAGGCAGATGGGAGCAATGTTTTGACTCCTCAGTTGATGGTCTTTTGAGCCACAATTCTGTCCAAATGAGGGCTTAGCAACAGGCCAACACAGTCATTTTGAAGCCTGTGCAACCCTTCACCACATTCCTCCCACAGAACACCCTAATAACAGTATCCTTATAAGTTCTAACTGCAAAGTAAGCATACAGCTGCCTGAAAAGAACCAAGTAAGAGTGAGAAGAAATGAATACAGAGTAGGATTCAGAAGAACTTACTAATTGCTTGAAGCCAAAGTGTTACCTGATTGCTTTGAGAAACACGCTGTATATTCACCACCTGGGCATCAGGCATGATGCAGCCCTGAGTTACTTGTTATTTCTAACAACCCTAGCCTGTATTTCTGTGTTATTATTAAGAGATTTGGAGCTTTGTTTGTTTTGTGATTTTTTTTGTTGGTGTTGTTGGTGTTGTTATTAAAATTATTTTTCCAGGTGGACATTTTAGCTTTGAAAATGTAAATTGTTCCTGGCTGAGCAGACTGGACTGACAACAGCAAAGCTGAGAGAGGTGTAACTCATTCATTTTAGTTGCTTGGTAACTTTATAAGAGCCATAGAATCATAGAATCAACCAGGCTGGAAGAGACCTCCAAGATCATCCAGTCCAACCTATCACCCAGCCCTAGCCAGTCAACTAGACCATGGCACTAAGTGCCTCAGCCAGGCTTTTTTGAACACCTCCAGGGACGGTGACTCCACCACCTCCCTGGGCAGCCCATTCCAATGCCGATCACTCTCTCTGCCAACAACTTCCTCCTAACATCCAGCCTATTCCTCCCCTGGCACAGCTTGAGACTGTGTCCCCTTCTTCTGTTGCTTGTTGCCTGGGAGAAGAGACCAACCCCACGTGGCTACATCCTCCCTTCAGGTGGTTGTAGACAGCAATGAGGTCGCCCCTGGGCCTCCTCTTCTCCAGGCTAAACAACCCCAGCTCCCTCAGCCTCTCCTCATAGGGTCGATGTTCCAGGCCTTTGTTTCTTCTCAAATGCAATGCATGGCCCAGTATTACTCCTGTTTTTTTCCTGAAATGATGTCTGAATTCATGTTAGGCCCTGCAGGGACTAAAATCAAACTAAGTTAATAATAAGAAGTCCAAGAGTTCTTCATGTTTCTTCATTGCTTGGTCTCTATTCTTCACTTGCTCTGTTCCCAGTGCTGATGTAGCCTTGACCCCATTTATTTATTAAATATGCCTGATTGTCATGACTGAAATAATATCTGCCTGAATTTACCCATCTCTCCCTGAAGTACTGACATTCATGCTCTACTTCCCCTATATGAGTTTCTTAAATGGGACATAAAGATTCCATTTTAACTATCAGTATCTATTACTGTTCTGCCCTTGGCACTGTAAAGTCACTAAGTCTTACTTAAGTTTTGTGAAAAACGATCTGAATTACTGCACACAGTGCCTCTGTGCCTGGAAAACCACACTGCAAGTGAGTGGGACACCTACCTTTCACTGCAGTAGCCCAGCTAAAATCCTCTAACACAGAATCATAGAATCAACCAGGTTGGAAGAGACCTCCAACGTCATCCAGGCCAACCTAGCACCCAGCCCTAGCCAGTCAACCAGACCATGGCACTAAGTGCCTCAGCCAGGCTTTGCTTGAACACCTCCAGGGATGGCAACTCCACCACCTCCCTGGGCAGCCCATTCCAATGCCAATCACTCTCTCTGGGAAGAACTTCCTCCTAACATCCAGCCTATACTTCTCCCAACACAACTTGAGACTGTGTCCCCTTGTTCTATTGCTGGTTGCCTGGTTCAAGAGCACAGATAGGGAGAGGTAGACATGCTCCTGTAAGAGCTGCCATGGTCAGGGCCACCTCACACTAGATCAGGCTGTCTAGAGCCTCATCCAGCCTGCCCTTAAACACCTCTAGGGATGGGGTTTCCACCACCTCCATAGACAACCTGTTCCAGGGTCTCACTATCCTCATGGTGAAGAACTTCTTCCTAACATCCAGTCTGAATCTACCCATTTCTAGCTTTGCTCCATTGCCCCCAGTCCTATCCCTACCTGACATCCTAAAAAGTCCCTCCCTAGCTTTCTTGTAGGTCCCTTTCAGATACTGAAAGGCCAGCTGGGAGCCTCCTCTTCTCCTAATCGAACAGTCCCAACTCTTTTAGTCTGTTCTCATAGCAGAGCTGCTGCAGCCCTCTGAGCATCCTCATGGCACTTCTCTGGACACACTCCTGCATCTTCACATCCCTCTTGGAATAGAGGCTCCAGAGGTCTCACCACAGCGCAGCAGGGGTGGAGAATAACCTCTCTCGACCTGCTATTTCACCAGCCTGCAGAGCAGGATGTGGTGTGGGACAGTGTCAAAAGCCTTGCTCAGGTCCAGGTAAATGACATCAGTAGCTCGTCCCTCATCTATGAATGTTGTGGGCTGTTCATAGAAGGACATCAAGTTTGTCAGGCAGGATTTGCCCTCGGTGAAGCCATTGAGGGAAAAGAAACAAACCAAAGAAGGTGTCTTTGATGGGGTAAAGGAATTCTGCTTTCTGGCATTTAGTTAAACAGAGTAGAGAGAGTTTCCAGTGCTTACCATGATGTATGTGATTACTTTGTGCTAGATATAAATTGCTCAAACTGAAAAGGTGGAGGCTGCAATTACATCATTAACTCCATCATGAAACTACAAACTGCAAGGGACTTACATCTCAGAGGAACAATCATTTAGTGGTTAAAATATTTTCTTGGTTATCTGGAATTAAACTCAGCTCTAAACAAAATAAAGCATATTCTCTGACGGTTTTATTTCTGTCTGGGGGCTTTTGTCCTCACCAGCTGTGCATTGATCTTTTGCATTCAGTTAAACAGGAAAAAAACAACAACAATCTAATTAACAAATACATTTGAGAATAATTACGAGAAAGCTGCTAAAGAGTTGGATGGAAACTATGCACCTAATGCAAATTTGTTGTCCATTTTTCTTTGTTAGAACCCCTTCAGGGAAGTCAACTACGTATCATTCATATTAGATGAGTGAGATAAATGAACACAATGTCAAGTGTTTCTGTTCTAGCAGATGATATTTATGAAGGTGAAGTCTTATTATGATATGTTACCTTTCATCCTAAATACTTCACTAGCTGTATATGGAAAACAAGAATCACTGAAGGGAATGAACTCTTCCTCACTCCTGCTGTGGGTAGCACATAAAATAGCAAGCTTAAACTCTAGCAAGACAACCACAGACTCACAGAATCACAGAATGTCAGCGGCTGGAAGGGACCTCCAAAGCGCTTCCAGTCCAATCCTCCTTCCAGAGCAGGATCACCTAGAATAATAGAACCATAGAATCATAGATCAAGCAGGTTGGAAGAGACCTCCAAGATCATCCAGTCCAGCCCTAGCCAGTCAACTAGATCATGGCACTAAGTGCCTCATCCAGTCTTTTCCTGAACACCTCCAGGAACGGTGACTCCACCACCTCCCTGGGCAGCCCATTCCAGTGCCAATCACTCTCTCTGCCAACAACTTCCTCCTAACATCCAGCCTATACTTCCCCCAGTACAACTTGAGCCCATGTCTCCTTGTTCTGTTGCTGGTTGCCTGGCAGAAGAGACCAACCCCCACCTGGCTACAGCCTCCCTCCAGGTAGTTGTAGGCAGCAATGAGGTCTCCCCTGAGCCTCCTCTTCTCCAGGCTGCACACCCCCAGCTCCTTCAGCCTCTCCTCATATGTTTTGTGGTCCAGTCCCCTCACCAGCTTTGTCGCCCTTCTCTGGACATGTTCCAGCACCTCAATATCTCTCTTGAATTGAGCAGCCCAGAACTGGATGCAGCACTCAAGGTGTGGCCTGACCAGTGCTGAGTACAAGGGAAGAATAACCTCCCTCATCCCAGACCAGATCACACAGGAGCACATCCAGGCAGACTTTGAATATCTCCAGAGAGGGAGACTCCACAACCTCCTGGGCAGCCTGTTCCAGTGTTCTGTCATCCTCACAGGGAAAAAAAATTGCTCCTCCTGTTTAAATGAAACTTACTATGCCTCAATTTCCACCCATTGCCCCTTGTTTTGTCATAGGGCATCACCAAGCAGAGCCTCCTGCCACTCACCCTGCACATCTTTATAAACATGGATCAGGTTAGTCTCCTCTTCTCCTGCTTTCAGTCTCCTCTTCTCCAAGCTGCAGAGCCTCATCTCCCTCAGTCTCTCCTCATAAGAGAGATGTTCCATTCCCTTAATCATCCTTGTGGTTCTAAAAAAAAAACATTTGAGGTGTAAAAGTATTATATACTGGAATAGATTGTTTGAAAGTTTATGGCTGTCCACCACAGCAGAATCAGCTTCTTTTTGCAGGCCATCTGCATGGATCTTCATCTGACACAACCATCTGCTGACTGTAAATGACCTTGGTCTGGAAGTGAGTAAATCAGCTTGCCTTCCTGTCACACTGCCAGCTATGCAGCTGCACACTATCCAGAAAAGAGTAAATCAGGACAATATAAAAGTCTTGTTTACTTGACTTGTCTAAATAAAGTGAAGTAGGAAGGCATTCATAGATTATTTTTATCTCCTAACCATTAAAAGGAAGCTCTCTGAAATAATGAAGCTAAGTCTGAAGCTTTGAAAAAGACACCTGTGACTGATAATTAGTTCTGTGTCTAGCATTTAGATGTATGGCTAGAGTCTGGTTTTACTACAGACATACTGTATGTTCTTGTCTCACACTGATACAGTCCTCCCAAAACTGCTGCAGCACCTCCTCATCTGAGCAGAGAGATCTGGAAGTAACAGTATGTTAGTCCTAGAGATCTCTTAATGCAGCAGTGATAAATCAGAGCTGCTGCGACAGTAAAGCCCTAGAACAACAAGCCCCAGGGAGGTGTTTGCTACATGTAATTGTACAGTTTGTTACCTGTAATTGGAGGACACATGGATCAGAAGGAGCCCAGGGAGCCCTAGCACTCTGTGAGTATTAGAGGGGAACAAAAGGAGGAGCAAGCTATTCTAGGGATTACTGCCTTCATTACTCTAAACTGGTAGAGACAGCTTCCCACCAACCTTCTAACCAGAACAGGCCCAGATCAGATCTGCCATGATGATGGCCTCATCTGACAGATCAGGAGTAATATGACACAATGTGCAGTAGGAGGATAGGGAAATGAGTAGTTTATAGGCTTTGCTTTGCTTGGCAGCTATGTGTCAATCTGCAGGGTGGGCAAGGTCCCAGACTATTGCAATAATCACAGAATCAGCCAGGTTGGAAGAGACCTCCAAGATCATCCAGGCCAACCTAGCACCCAGCCCTAGCCAGTCAACCAGACCATGGCACTAAATGCCCCAGCCAGGCTTTGCTTGAACACCTCCAGGTATGGTGACTCCACCACTTCCCTGGGCAGCCCATTCCAATGCCAATCACTCTCTCTGCCAACAACTTTCTCCTAACATCCAGCCTAGACCTCCCCTGACACAACTTGAGGCTGTGTCCCCTTGTTCTATTGCTGGTTGCCTGGCAGAAGAGACCAACCCCACCTGGCTATAGTTGCACTTCAGGTAGTTGTAGACAGCAATGAGGTGTGCCCTGAGCCTCCTCTTCTCCAGGCTAAACATCCCCAGCTCCCTCAGCCTCTCCTCATACTGTTTGTGCTCCAGGCCCCTCACCAGCTTTGTTGCCCTTCTCTGGACATGTTCCAACACTTCAACATCTCTCTTGAATTGAGCAGCCCAGAACTGGACACAGTACTCAAGGTGTGGCCTGACCAGTGCTGAGTACAGGGGCAGAATAACCTCCCTTGTCCTACTGGCCACACTGTTCCTGATGCAGGCCAGGATGCCATTGGCTCTCTTGGCCACCTGGGCACACTGCTGGCTCATCTTCAGCTGCTATCTACCAGTACCCCCAGGTCCCTTTCTTCCTGGCTGCTCTCCAGCCATTCTGTCCCCAGCCTGTAGCACTGCTTGGAGTTGTTGTGGCCAAAGATTTAACAAAGCCTGCACCTGACCTTGTTCAGTCTCATCCCATTGGCCTCTGCCACCCACCCAGCCTCTTGAGGTCCCTCTGCAGGGCTCTCCTACCCTCTAAAAGATCAACACCTACTCCTAGCTTGGTGTCATCTGCAAACTTACTGATGCTGGACTCAATCCCCTCATCCAGATCATCACTAGAGATGAACAGGACTGGGCCCAGCACTGACCATTGGGGCATACCACTAGTGACAGCTGCCAACTGGATGTGGCACCATTCACCACCACTCTCTGGGCTCTGCCATCCAGCTAGTTCTTCACCCATATCAGAGTGAATAATAATAATAGAAAGGAGCTTTGAGAGGATGGATGAGTGGAAGATGCAATTGTCCTTTAGCAAAGCCCTAGAACAACAAAACCCAGGGAGATGTTTGTTAGCTGTAATTGGAGGAGCTGTGTAATTGAAATGCCTGAGTAAGCTGTGGCAGTACCATGTTTTTCAGAACCCTGTGTGTTTCACATTGATGGCACTCATAAACAGACATTTTTAAACCAAGCAAAAAATGAATTCTCCAAACCTTGGCATCTGTTAATGCTCTTTTGTGAAGTTTATTTTCTAGAACAAGGTTGATTAGCATCCAGATGGTGACAGGAGTATGCATCACAAGGTTTTATGCAGTGACATCTTCATTTGGTATGGAGGAGACTCCTCAAGCTGCTCCTCTGCTCATCTCTTTGAATCCAGCTGGCCCCTGGTCATGCATGACTACTCCAGCACATGCATGCTTCATTGTGATGGATTATCTGAACCAAATACAAAGCATTGCTAAAATCCCTTAACTAAGTAGACATGACCTTTACTCCATGCTCAAGGGGAGTGCAGCATTGGGAATACGAGGCAAGATTTTGGTAGTAAAGTGGCTACAGGGGTGGCTTCTGGGAGAAACTTCTAGAAGCTTCTTCTCTGTCTGATACAACCAGTGCAGCCAGATGCAAGACAGACTCACCACTGCCCAAGGGCAAGTCCATCAACAATGACAGCAATGCCTCTCTGATATCATATTTAAGTAGGGGGGAATGTTGCTGTGTATCTGGGCTGTTGTAGCTGAAGAGAGCAGTGAGAATATGTGAGAGAGGCAGCTCTGCAGACACCAATTTCAGTGAAGAAGGACAGGCAGGAGGTGTTCCAGATGCTGGAGCAGATATTTCTCTGCAGCCTGTGATGAAGACCATGATGAGGCAGACCATCACCCTGCAGCTCAGGGAGTACTCTGAGGCAGGGCAGGTGGATGTGACCAAAGGTGTCTGTAAGCCCATGGCCCTGTGGACACATGAAGAGAGAGAAGCACACATTGAAGCAGATTTGGTGGCAGGATTTGTAATCCCATGGGGCAATAGTGTTGAAGCAATCTGTTCCTGAAGGATTACACCCCATGGAAGGGACCCATACTGGAGCAATGTGTGAGGAATTATAGCCTGTGGGAAAGACTCAGATTGGAGATGTTCATGGAGAACTGCTTTCTGTAGGAAGAACCTGGTGCTGGAGCAGAGAAAGAATGTGAAGAACTCTCCTGAGGAGAAAAGAGTGTCAGAAACAATGTGTGATGAACTGATGCAGCCCTCATTCCCTGTCTGCCTGTATCAAGAAGTGGGGGAAGACAGAGAAATTGAGAGGGGAAGAAGGTAGACGTTTTAAGATTTGGTTTTAATTACTGTACTCTGACTTGATTGGTAATAGATTAATTTCCCTGAGTCAAGGCTGTTTTGACTGTGACAGTAATTGCTCAGTGATCTTCACTGTCCTTATCACAACCCAAGAGCCTTTCATTATGTTTTCTCTCCCCTGTACAGCTGCGGAGTATAGCGTGGTTTTGATTGGCATCTGATGTCCAGCTAGGGCAAACCCACCACATTTCTTTTATTAATTAATTATATGGCATTTATTTATATGTAATATGATAATTTTTTTGTCAGGAGACAATAAAGAGCATCCAGAATCTCCACCCAGGGTGGTAATCACTGCATTTAAGCTTACAAACTGGTCCATGAACAACAGGAAGTTTTGAGTCTTAAAAAAAAATCCCACCTGAAGGCTTCCTGAAACCATAACTCAAATAATTCATTTTGTATTTGGTTTGGAGTCCACCTAATCACCTGGTTTTTGATTTGTGTGCATATGGGAGCATAAACTCAGTGGGATATTCCTTGACCATCTAGAGAATGAACGACTTTGTGCAGTGTGTGTGCATACAGGCACAGCTCTGATATCAAGCTGCACTACAGTTCCAACTATAGAGCAGAACTGATTTTCAGTCTTAAGTCTCTCTTCAAGTCCCATAGCTTTTGCTACACCAAACTTGCTGACTTTGGAAATAGAGCAATGATTCATTTCCAAGCCATATTTCATCCCTTGTCCTTACAAATGTATCTCAAAGGCTTTTGACTATGCATTGCTTAGAAACACATAGAATCACAGGCTCACAGAACCAAAAGACCTTAGAGATCTTTGACTCCAGCTGCCAGCTCAACACCACCATACCCACAAAGACATGTCCCAAAGTGACATGTCTACCTTTTTAAAGCACTTTCAGGGGTGGTGACTCCACCACCTCTCTCAACAGGCTGCTGCATTGCTTGACCACTCCTTCAGTGAAGGTTTTTTCCCCCCAATATCCAATCAGTCAGCACTAGCTGTAATTTTATTTATCTTTCAATCTGGTTACTGAAAACATCACTAAGTGTGTTTTTATCTCCTTGGCAGGACTCAATGAGATCCCTGCCTGTGTCAACACAGGTTCTTTTTTGATCACTGTGATGTGTTCTTTTTGGTGTTGCTTGCTGATAGCCCAACACTCATCTGCTTGGATGCTTCTGAACGAGATAATCATGTGCATCTTTTTCTCAGTCCACGCACCCTTTCACAGTTCTTTGCTCTACCAGGGATGATAAGACCACAAAGAGGATGCCTGTCTTTGCTTCTCTTGTTCTTGTTTTGTTCTTGTTCAAGGACATGAACAAACAGTACGATTGCCCTAAGGGATTGACACAATGTGCCGTGTTCAAACTGCAGCATAAAAACATTTCAAGTACATCACAATGAAACTAAAAATGCTTCTGAAACAGCTACATGTTGTATCTAAAGAATTCAGTAGACAATGTTTAAGTCTTAATCACCTCCAATGCCTATATCCATCAACAGTTTAGGGAGCTGGCTTCCTTTAAAAGGCAGTCTGAATACTGCCTTTGAATTCTGATTAAGTAACCTTTGGTAAGTGACTTTCCTTTTCTTGCATATTGGAATGTATCATAGCAAAGCTTCTCTTCCCTCAGAATACCCAACCAACTGGAACACCTTGATTTCTGCTTGCTTAATAACTTTGTTAACAGACTTTGCTTCTGCTACAAGCTTTATAGATTTTCTTCTTATATACAGGTTAAAACCTACTCTTCTTGGCTCTTTCTCTTTTTCCATTTGACTGGACAGGGCTAGGTGCTAGGTTGGCCTGGATAATCTTGGAGGTCTCTTCCAACCTGGCCGATTCTATGATTCTATTTTACTGTAGGAGTCTGATCTATATCTGGAAATTGAAGGAAACATTTATGCTTTTTGTGCTTTAGTTTGTTTGATTGGTTTTTAATATGGTTCAATACTGTTTATTGCAAGAACTTTACTAGCTCTGACCTCCAAATGTGCGTTTAACAGTGTAAGACCACTGAGCTGAAAGAGATGTCTCTTAGAATCCAAAACCTTTTAGCACAGGTAATGAGGCAGACTCATGATGTAATTCCTGTCACAAGCCTGTGTTCTGTCTTTCTCATAAAGCTTTTTGAGTTTAATGCTGTTCTGTTTCATTGCTTGTCTCTTCATAATCTCCTGCTAGGAAAAGAATAAAGAAAGAGAAAAAGACAACACACAGGTAATATCTGTCCTTTATTTTCATGAAGCAAAAGTTCTTTTTGCAGGAAAAAGTGCCAAAGATTTTGCAGTGCATTCCTTGACTGTAAAACAAACCCCACAGAAAATCAAGAGATGGTTTTGAGTATGATTTAATTTTCCTTTTCTCTTTTTTTTTTCTTCCTGTTTAAGGGATATATATAGCAGAAATTTTCATCTCTCTAAGATGCCACATTTATTAGGTTTTGCCTAGTGGTAATTTCATGAGAGTATTTTCACCCAGTTATTGTTGAATTTCGTTATATAAATACTGATCTTAACTCTTATTTCGTTTTCCTTCCCATCTTAATTTCATCCTGTTGATCTCTATTAACACAGCAACTTCCACTGGTAAGTCATTCAGCAATGTATATACTACAGGAGTGTATACAACATGGAATTATTGCAGTTATTGAGTTTTCATATCAGGCATCAATATTTCAATGAAAATTACATCTCTGCATTTGTGAACCCACTTTCACTTTTCTTAAACTTTGTATTAGTGATGTCTTTATCATGTTATTTTCCTGTGCTTATAGGCTGCATATTTTACTTTGAAACACAGAATCATAAAATCAACCAGGTTGGAAGAGACCTCCAAGATCATCCAGTCCAACCTAGCATCCAGCCCTATCCAATCAACTAGACCATGACATCTCTAAATAAACCTCATTTTACTCATTAGTTAGTGTAATGATATATAATAGTTTATCACTAAAAATAGTCTCATTTGCAACACACTCAAGGATGTTTTTCTTTCTTTCCAAAGCTTAAGGGGATTTCCTTTTAACCATTGAGCTCCACAAATGTCCTAGGCCATGGAAATTTAGTAACTGGATCATTATGAAAAAGATCACAGAATCTTAGAGGTTGGAAAGGATCTCCAGAGATCAAGTCAAACTCCTCTGCCAAAGCAGGATCCCCTGGGGTAGTTTGCACAGGTGGGTTTTGAAAGTCTCAAGAGAAGGAGATTCCACAACCTCTCTGGGCAGCCTGTTCCAGGGCTCTGTCACCCTCACTGTGAAGAAGTTTCTCCTCATGTTGAGATGAAACCTTCTATGTTCCAATTTGTAGCTGCTCCTTGTCTTACTGCTGCTGACCACCAAAAAGAAATTGGTCTCATCCACTCAGCCCTCAGATATTTATACACATTGATCAGATCTCCTCTCAGTTTTCTCTTAAGAATAAACATCCCAGGACTCTTGGTTTCTCTTTGTAGGGTGCTGAGTTCTGCTCAATCCCCAACAGTAGGGCAATGTGCATGTCCCACAGTCATCCTTATGGCTGGACTCTTTCCAGCAGGTCCCTGACTCTCCTGAACTGGGGAGCACAAAATTAGACACAGTATTCCAGCTGTGGTCTCACCAGAGCAGAATAGAGGAGGAGAAGAACTTCCCTAGACCTGGTGAACACACTTTTCCTGATGCACCCCAGGATGCCATTGGCTCTCTTGGCCACAAGGGAACATTGCTGGCCCCTGCAGAACTTGCTGCCCACCAGCACTCCAAAGTCTTTCTCCAAGGATCTGCTTTCCAGCAAGGCAACCACCTGCCTGTACTGGTGCCTGCTGTTAGTCCTCCCCTGCACTTGCCCTTATTGAACTTCATGTGGTTAGCCTTCATAAAGCACTCAGCCTGTCCACATGTCATTGGATGGCTGCACAGCCTGATGGGCTGTCAGCCACACACCCAGAGCCTGCTCTCCCTCCAGCTTTGCAGCATTGTTGGTCACGATGCCATGCCAATGTGGCTAGAGTCGTGCTCGCTTTATTGGGGTGATATGATGTCTTTTATGCTAACTTGGAAGAGGCATGTTCAGCTAGCTTAGTTAAGTTTGGTACATTTGGAAGGCACAGATAGGCTTAAGGCTATGCATTAGACAGAGATAAGGTAAGGTTTAATGATAACATTTATGGGTCAGCCTCCTGCGGCCAGCAGATCCTGCACCCCTTGCAGCTGGACATGGGGGTTTGTTGCATTGCTTTAGTTCCTGCCTCCAGGATGGGCTCAAGGACACTTCGCAGCATGGGTTGCTCATGTTTATCAAATCATATCCTCTGTCAGCAAGAAATCCTTCCACATAGCATCAGTGAAGATACAGGCATCTCCTATCTCTCTGAGTCATATCTCTTTTTGAAGACTTAGAATTAAACCCAACTTAAAGAGCCAAGTTTCTGGAAGAGGATACAAATGAACAATCAGATCACAGAGCTGTATTTTCAATTACATAATTCACTTAACTAAGATGAGATGGCATTTAAGGGCTGAAATGGCAAGGAATTCTGTTACTTATTGAGAGATAGCAATCCATGTTCAGTGAGTTGTTTGAAAATATGCTATGATATTCACACTACATTAAATAATGCATACTGGAAGATGCAGTGCTGTGAAAGATAGACAAGAAAATATGTTTCATGAATATGTTGTTTACAAGTTGGTTTACAGGCTCATCTAGGAAATAACATGGAAACTTAACTGAGCTTTAAGAAATGATGTGAAAAGTTCTTCTAGCTGCTTCCCTTAGTTCAAGGTTGAAAAGCTTCAAAATCATAGTATTCAAAGAGCCTTTTTTTTTTCCTCCTTTGGTCTTTTATACTTTGTCATAGTAGCAGTTAAAAAAATCTGAGTTCTCTGATTATTTACAACATAAAAAGGCAAAAATGTCTTGGAGGTTATTGTAAAATGTAGTCTTTGAAATAATTTTATTGCTGTTTTTAAGGTGTGGGGAGGAGGGGGTGTGTCTTGAAGTTAGAACAGAAACAAAGGGTAAATTCAGAGCCTGAGAATGAGATGGGGACTTGGCTAACTCCCCCTATAAACTCTTACAAGGAAGCTAGCTTGAAAGCAGTGAGAGGCAAAGAAGTGACATAAGCAAGGGTATCCTGCAGAAGAGAAGCTGGAGGACTACACAAATCAGAAACAAGGAAGGTGCTGGAAAAGTGCATGAAAATGTCAGCTGAAGCTTGTATTATTCTTCCTAAAGTGTAACTCTATGATGCAAAGCAAATGGGTGACACTTCAAGTCTGCAGCAGATGTTTATAAACATTTATCAAATCCCCTCTCAGTCTTCTTTACTCCAGACTAAAAAGCCCCAGCCTCTCCTCATGCCCTCCAGTCCCCTAATCATCCTTGTAGCTCTCCACTGGACCCTCTCCAGCAGATCCCTGTCCCTCTTAAACTGGGAAGCCCAAAACTGAAGGCAGTATTCAAAATGAGGTCTCACCAGGACAGAGTATAACCCACAATCTAAGTTCTCTCATTAGAATATTGCAGTTAGCCTCAAACCAGCACACCAAGGTTAGTGCAGAAATCAGTCAGGAGCTAAGGAGCAAGTGCTGCAAGGAGGCAGAAAGGCAAAGCAGAAGAAAGGGATGAGAGTTTATACAGGAGCTCACACATTAGTCAAGCAGAGGAATAAAGTTGTATACATTTATCTTACTGTTGTTCTTCTGAATCCAAGGTAATTCATTGTTTAACATTTCAAACGAAGCTTAACCCTCTGGCTGTCACGCTGTGCCTTCACAAGTCTTTTTATAGGCTTTCCAGGATGCTCCTGCTTCATTTCGTCCCTCAGCTTCTTGTCTTCCTCAGTCATCTCTGCCTTCCTCACTCTCTTCCCCCAGTGTTTTTGATCTGTCTCTCCCCCGTACTTACCTCTTTATGCTCTGGCTCTCTCCTCTCGCTTCTTACTCATGGGGCACTCACTTCAAGTCCTTACTCTCCAAGCAACAGACTACTTCCTTCTTCATTTCTAGCATGCAAAGCTCTTCTTTGCTTACCACTCCTTCCCCATTCCACACACAGACACACTGATCTATGACAGCACAGGAGCTGTCCTGATTGTCTTTGCAAATGTTTTCTTCTCTGATGACATCTGAAAATCAGATTCGTATTCAGAAGCAAAGTCCTTAGGCACATTTAAATGGCAAACTTTAACAGCACTCTACAGGCTTTTGAAACATGTATACAGAAACCTCAGGAAGTGAGGAAACCAGGAAAGGTTGAGGACTGTGCTAGTTTGAAGGTAGCTGGAATATTTTGGTGAGAAGAATTAGATGATAGGCTGTGAAAATGAAACAGTGGTGATGTCTACTTCACTCATAGGCTTGCTGAGAGGTATAAAAACAAGAACACAAACATAGATAACAGAGTTGCTGCATGGCTCTGGATGCCTGCACTTTTGTCCCTAACCTGCTGTCTGTGTAACTAATCCTTCTGCTTCTTAACCCCCCTTGGCCAATTCTCAACTCACCTTGAATGTAAGGTAAAGTCTGGGATAAGGTAGAGGCATGGAAAGGGAGTGGAAGGGTAGTTGAGAGCCCCTCCCGGGGATTCAGGTTTCTGAGAGGGCTGTTGTGTTTCTGTATTACTTTTAACTTGTAGATTTCTGCATGTAGCTGTATATATTTGTAATTTATTGTACATATCTGCCTGTATATTGTGCTAAACTGTGAATATAAAGCTTCATTCTTTAATTTCCAGCCAGATGAGTCTAGACTGGGTGATTTCATCAGGGTGGGGAGGTGAGTAACTCCTAAACCATCACAAAAATTAACCCTACTCCAGAAGAATCCAGGATGAAGAAAAGATTTTTACACTAAGGTGCCCCTCCTGGAGACTCAGGTTTCTGGGAGGGGTGTTGTGTTTCTGTATTACTTGTATATTTTTGTATATAACTGTATATATTTGTGTGCATATGCCTGTATATTGTGCTAAGCTGTTAAATACAGCTTCATTCCTTAATTCCCAGTTCAGCTGAGTCTAGTCTGGGTGATTTCATAAGATTTGGGGGGGAGGGTAATACCCAAACCACCACAAGGACAGCAAAAGAAATAAGCTGCTGGAGGATGACAGGTGTTCCCAAACTAGCAGTAGTACAGATGCACTCTGTGAAATCCCATGTCTCAAGGCACGGTTGAATCATAAAATCATAGAATCAGTCAAGGTTGGAAGGGACCACAAGGAGCATCTAGTTCCAACTGCCCTGACATGGGCAGGGACACCCTACCCTAGAGCAGGCTGCCCACAGCCTCATCCAGCCTGGCCTTAAACACCTCCAGCCATGGGGCCTCAACCACCTCCCTGGGCAACCCATCCCAGCCTCTCACCATTCTCATGCTGAACACCTTCCTTCTCACCTCCAGTCTGAACCTACCCATCTCCAGCTTCACTCCATTCCCCCTTGTCCCTGAGAGCCTGAAAAGTCCTCCCCTAGCTTTTTTGTCAGCCCCCTTCTGATACTGAAAGGCCCTAATGAGGTCACAAGGCTGACCACTTAAGAGATTGGCCTCATCCACTTGACACTCACCCCTCAGATATTTGTATACCCTGATCAGATCTCCTCTCAGTCTTCTTTTCTCCAGACTAAGCAGTTCCAGGTCTCTCAGTTTCTCTTTGTATGGGAGATGCTCAGGTCCCCCAGTCATCCTTGTGGCTCTTTGCTGGACTCTTTCCAGCAGGTCCCTGACTCTCCTGAACTGAGGAGCACAAAATCACAGTATTCCAGGTGTGGTCTCACCAAAGCAATAGAGGAGGAGAAGAACCTCCCTAGCCCTGCTGGCCACACTTTTCCTGATGCACCTCAGGATGCCATTGGCTCTCTTGGACACAAGGGCACATTGCTGGCCCATGCAGAACTTGCTGTCCACCACTACTCCAAGGTAACTCCAAGATAACTCCACAGAGTTGCTTTCCAGCAGGGCATCCCCCAGCCTGTACTTGTCCCTGTTGTTACTCCTCCCCAGATGGAGGACCCTGAACTTGTCTTTATGGAACTTAATGTGATTAGCCTTCATCCAACACTCAGCCTGTCCAGATCTCATTGGATGGCAGCAGAGCCTGACAGACTATCAGCCACACACCCTCCCTCCCCTACCAAGTTTTGTATCACAAGTGAACTTGCTGAGGGTGTTCAAGCAAAGCCTGGATGAGGCACTTAGTGCCATGGTCTGGTTGATTGGCCAGGGCTGGGTGCTAGGTTGGCCTGGCTGATCTTGGAGGTCTCTTCCAACCTGGTTGATTCTATGATTCTGTGTTTTGTAGGTGCCCATCTTTTCTGGGTATATTCTCTGTATTTTTAACAGGTACACTGGCATTTACGGAGGTATCTCAGAGTGAAACCATAACACACAGCTGTACACACATTGCAATCATTTCTGTGGCCAGTTACAGGTTAAATGTGCTCTGCTCCCTCTGAGTCAGGCACATAGTTGAACTTGTTTAGCTGATAACTTTTGTGATGGATACAAATGGACTTAATGTACTTTGCTAATCAGTCTGATATTGCCTATCCAGATACTCAAGGATGATTTGTTCTCTTTTCTAGCTTTGTTCTTCCAGACACAGGGTCATGAACTGAGCCTCACTGAAATGATTCCCAGAAGCAGAAAGACTTGTCCTCGTGCCATTACCCATCAAAAACATTAATTTAACCTGCACTGTATTCCTACTTTCAGCTAGTTTAAATGATCATCATTACCTAACCACATTATGTGGCTTGATCATTCTTTTTTCGTCTGGTCTTCACTACAGTAAGTTACAGGGAACTTTAATTCCTGCTTAAACAAAAAGGAACATTTGCTTTCACCCAGCTTTCAAACTTGGCATCCTCTTGAAGCTACAGAGGGTTTGTGCATCTGTCTATTGAATTCAAGTACTGATGACAGAAATAGAGCTGTTCCTCAATTCATTGTAAAAATTACCTAAAGTTCAATGTATCTACTGAGGAAACCTAAGCAACACTGCTTAAAGAAGTAAATAGAGAGCTTAGATCTGACATTGTTATTTCTGGGCTGATCCTTTGCAAGCTTCCCACCTCCTGAAATAGGTTAGAGAAGAAGACTGTGATCTCAAAAGGGAGACTGTTGCAGTCAAAGAGAAGATTATGAATTAATTTCTTCACTTACAGAAAATACATTGACCTTCTCCCAGAGACATTTTAAAGGATAAACAGGAGCATAGGGAGCAATAATGTTTAAAAAGGGAACTCTGAAAACAGTGGAGGAAGTGTTGTAAGCTTCTTCCAGATCGCTCAGAAGGGCAAAAAGCAAAACAGAAGCAGATCTTTAAGGAGCTATTTCTGGCACAAGCTGAGTAGCCTTATAGTCAGGAACAAGGGATGATTAAAATGCAGGCAAACCCACAGGATTCACCACCTCTTAAACTGGAGTCCATGCATCACTCCTCAGTCTCCTGGGATCAAGACTGAAAGCTTATGGCAGACAGGCAGAAAGGAACTTGGAGGGCAGGAGAAGGAGACAGATTTCAGAGCAGGCAGTCATTTAATGAATTCACAGGCTTGGGCATGACACATGCTGGGACATGGAGGCTGTCCCCACATTGGCAGAACAGTCATTGAGAAAGAAATGCAATGGGATAAAATGTGAAAAGAGAAGTGAGTGTGGTGGATAAAAACCTGAGTGAGCACAGACTTCTGCACAAAAGACATCCATTAGAATGATAAGCACAGTTGCCATCTTTGAGCCCATCCAAATAGTACTTTCATAAATTAATTGCTGTATTAGATACTCCTTACATTAAAAAGGGCACTATTATATATCAGAAACAAAATATTTAACTGAAGGCTCAAAGTGTTTAGGGGAGGAAAAACAGCAACTGAAAACAAAGGGGACAAAAATCATAGACTCATAGAATCAATGTTTAATCAAGGTTGGAAAGGACCACAAAGATCATCTAATTCCAACCCCCCTGACATAGGTAGGGACACTCTACTCTAGAGCAGGCTGTCTAGAGCCTCATCCAGCCTGGCCTTAAACACCTCAAGGGATAGGGCCTCAACCACTTCCCTGGGCAACCCATTCCAGGCTCTCACTAAAACAAAAAGAATATTAGGACTTCTAGCAGCTATATGCAAATAAACAGAAGGTTAATCTAGTAATAAATCTTGGAAGATGATGAATTTGTTTAGGATGCCTTAGTAACTACTGTGGGATGAATTCTGACTTCTTTGTTTGAAGCAAACAATTCTTCTCTCTCTGAAGATTCCTGGCAAATTCTGTTCTGACACAGTTTTGTTTTGTTCCAGCCAAAGTAGTGTGCATCAGAAATATTTCACATGATTTTCTTTGGGATATGAGTTTACAATTAATTAACAATTCATTTAAAAAAATAATTGATTAAGACTAACATAAACAAAAGTAGTCTTGCATAGACTGAAAAGCAAAGGGGGTGATCTTATTACTGTCTACAACTACCTGAAGGGGCATTGTAGCCAGGTGGGGGGTGGCCTCTTCTCCCAGGTAACCAGCAATAGAACAAGGGGACACAGTCTCAAGCTGTGCCAGGGTAGGTCTAGGCTGGATGTTAGGAAGAAGTTCTTCACAGAGAGAGTGATTTCCCATTGGAATGGGCTGCCCAGGGAGGTGGTGGAGTCACCATCCCTGGGGGTGTTCAAGAAAAGCCTGGATGAGGCACTTAGTGCCATGGTCTAGTTGATTAGATAGGGCTGGGTGACAGGTTGGACTGGATGATCTTGGAGGTCTCTTCCAACCTGGTTGATTCTATGATTCTATGATTCTATGAAAGGAAAGCCTACTATGAAGTAATAATAATCATTAAAGAAAAAGACAACATTACTGGATGGTGGAAAATACAGGAGTCAAGAAATGATCTCAGCCTTTCCCAGTGTTAAGATGATGTTCAGAATGATCAGCTACAGTCTGTAGTCGCCAGCAATATAAATAACACTAAAAAGAAACTTCAGTCTGAAGGGAAACACAAATACCTGTCTCTGTTCCTATTGTGCACCATTGCTAAGCCATAGCAGGAAGAATAAAAACTCTCCAAGAAACAAGAAATGGCAGGGACCTTAGAATAAATTAGAGTCTTAAAATAACCTGAATCAACTGAAGTAATTCATGCTTGCAGACTAACTAAAATACACAAGAACATAAGGTATATAAGAGAAAACCACATCCTCACTTCCTCAGAAGGCAGAGGTTTGGCTGGTAGTGTTACTCTAATAAATACCTCTCCTTTCCTGACTGATTTTCCGTGAAGTCATTGGCACAAAAGGGGCAAAGAAGTCAGGGGGAGCAAGCAGGACAAGAATGAAGGCTGTAGAGTTTGTGCCTTTTTTCCTTCCCCCTTGAAGCCTCTAATTTGATTTCTTATTTACTTGTCTAATGCCTCAGAGAAAGTGCAGACAGCTTGTTTAGAACATCAAAGCACGCTCTGTCTGTGTTTGAATAATTACACTGCCTCTTGTAAGATGAATTTGCAGACAGCTCGCTCACACAACTGGTACCAAATCCTGCCTTTCAATGTGCCTGCTGCAGCTTTGCTGAGCTCCTTCACACACAAGCTGCAGAGGCAGTTGTGAATGGCTCCATACGTGCAGTGATGCACCTCACTTACTGCAACAGGGGTCAAACTTTTAGTGTTTTCTCAGTCTGTACTAGATGTGAAACCCCAAACAAGACCCCACCTGGAGTATTGCTTACAGTTCTGGAGCCACCAACACAAGGATATGAAACTGTTGAAGCGAGTTTAGAGCAGGGCCATGAATATGATCAGAGGTCTGGAGCAGCTCTGATTTGAGGACAGTCTACAAGAGTTGCATCAGGAATGGTGAGGTCAGCAGGAGCAGGGAGGTCATTCTGCCTCTGTACTCTGCACTGGTTAGACCTCACCTTGAGTACTGTGCCCAGTTCTGGGCCCCCCAGTTTAGGAGGGACATTGAGATGCTTGAGCGTGTCCAGAGAAGGGCAATGAGGCTGGGGAGAGGCCTTGAGCACAGCCCTACGAGGAGAGGCTGAGGGAGCTGGGATTGGTTAGCCTGGAGAAGAGGAGGCTCAGGGGTGACCTTATTGCTGTCTACAACTACCTGAGGGGTGGTTGTGGCCAGGAGGAGGTTGCTCTCTTCTCTCAGGTGGCCAGCGCCAGAACGAGAGGACACAGCCTCAGGCTGCACCAGGGGAGATTTAGGCTTGAGGTGAGGAGAAAGTTCTTCCCTGAGAGAGTCATTGGACACTGGAATGGGCTGCCCGGGGAGGTGGTGGAGTCGCCGTCTCTGGAGCTTTTCAAGGCAAGGTTGGACGTGGCACTTGGTGCCATGGTCTGGCCTTGAGCTCTGTGGTAAAGGGTTGGACTTGATGATCTGTGAGGTCTCTTCCAACCCTGATAATACTGTGATACTGTGTTACAAGAGTTCATAGGATCATAGGATGTTAGGGGTTGGAAGGGACCCAAAGAGATCGAGTCCAACTCTCCTGCTGGAGCAGCAGGACAATACAATCTAACACAGGCTTTTTAGCCTAGAGAAGAGAATGCTTTGAGGAGATCTTGGAGTGGCCTTCCAGTATCTGAAGGGGACCTACAGGAAGGCTGGAAAGGGACTATTTACAAAGGCTTGTAAGGACAGGATGAGGAGTAATGGCTTTAAACTGGCAGAGAGGAGAGATTTAACTAGAAGTTAGGAAGAAGTTCTATAAATAGCTGAGGGATGAGTGTCAAGTGGATGGGGCCAATCTCTTTTCAGTTGTGCACAGTAATAAGACAAGGAGCAATGGCTACAAACTGGAACATAGAAGGTTCTGGAAGAGGGGAGATTCAGACTAGATGTTAGGAAGAAGTTCTTCACAGTGAGGGTGGTGAGACACTGGCACAGGTTACCCAGAGAGGTTGTGGCTGCTCCCTCCCTGGAGGTGTTCAAGGCCAGGTTGGATGAGGCCTTGATCGGCCTGTTCTAGTGGGAGGTGTCCCTGCCTATGGTGGTGGGGTTGCAACTAGATCATAGAATCATAGAATGAACCAGGTTGGAAGAGACCTCCAAGATCATCCAGTCCAACCTAGCACCCAGCCCTATCCATTCAACTAGACCAGATGATCTTTGAGGTCGCTTCCAACCTAAGCCATTCTATGATTGCATGATTCTATGATCCTGATGTCAAAGAGAGTTCTGCAGACTGAAGGCTGAATCTTTTTCACTCTACTGGAAGAGTAAGTTCCTTTACAACAGTATTGCTCACAATACATGGTGTATGGTGATGGTGCCAAGGGATCCTCACAGTCAAACATAAAGGGCTGAGACGCTGTATATGCTGGCTTAGTTTCTTTTAAGGAGGCTGGATGAGGCACTTAGTGCCATGGTTTAGTTAACTAGAAGGGTTAGTTGGTAGGTTGGACTCAATGAACTTAGAGGTCTTCTCCAACCTGCTTAATTCTGTGATTCTGTGCCAGGGTTTGAGCAGAACTGGAGTGAAAAGAACAGGCAGGGTAACATTAGATCATTCTGATAAGGAGGCACAGCCACAGAAAAGTGGTCTTGGGGAGGCCAGTAGAGAAGCTGAGAAGTTAGAATCATAGAATCATAGAAACATAGAATCAACCAGGTTGGAAGAGACCTCCAAGATCATCCAGTCCAACCTAGCACCCAGCCCTATCCAGTCAACCAGACCATGGCACTAAGTGCCTCAACCAGGCTTTTCTTGAAGACCCCCAGGGACGGTGCCTCCACCACCTCCCTGGGCAGCCCATTCCAATGCCAATCACTCTCTCTGGCAAGAACTTCTTCCTAATATCCAGCCTATACCTCCCCTGGCACAACTTGAGACTGTGTCCCCTTGTTCTATTGCTGGTTGCCTGGCAGAAGAGGCCACCCCCCACCTGGCTACAATGCCCCTTCAGGTAGTTGTAGACAGTAATAAGATCACCCCTGAGCCTCCTCTTCTCCAGGCTAAACAGGCCCAGCTCCCTCAGCCTCTCCTCATAGGATTTGTGCTCCAGGCCCCTCACCAGCTTTGTTGCCCTTCTCTGGACATGTTCCAGCACCTCAACATCTTTTTTGAATTGAGGTGCCTAGAAATGGACACAGTACTCTGCTATCTGTAGCTAAGCTGTGAGATGGAGCCTTGAAGGGGGCAGGCTGGTCAGCCCTGGGAACAAGTGAACTTGTTGTGGCTAACAAAGCCTATTAGAACTACGTATATATGTACCCAATCTAAGATATAAGCATCACTCTTAGCCTCAATGAACAGATTGACCTTCTTTGTATCATATTGGTGTAAGCTCCTGCACAGCCTTTGAGCAACCCAGCAATCCTGTAAATAAACTCCACAGCTCCAAACTTACAGCAGCAATTTAACTGTCGTCAGGACATTATTTCACTGCTGAATATATGTGAGCATGTTTCCATTAGCTTTTTTGCTAGCTAGGTAAGTAAAATAAAGAGATTTAGTCAATGAATTATGTCAGCAGAGATCAGCTCCCAGAGCACTCCTCTATAAACGCTGAGCAAATTGGATTCTGCAATAAAAGAGAACCAAAAAGCCTTCTGTTTGAATGTATTTGCTGTAGCAGTGTTTCAGGAACATAGTTCCAGAGAAAGACTCTCACATTGATTTTTTTTTTTTTTGCCAATTTGCAATCCAAGTGTCTATGGGAAAGCAGGATTTATGTTTCAGATGTGAAAATCCCAATGCATTTACATCCTTCAAATAAATAAAGAGAAGAAAAAGTAAGATGCATTTCTTCAGGGCTACATTGATGCAAGGCATGAAGCAGTTCACATTACTCAGAGAATTGAACAGCACTGCAAAGACTCTGTAGATTTGGGCAACATCAGGAGTATCAATCAGTATCATTACCACAGAGCTCAAGGCTAGACCATGGCACCAAGTGCCACGTCCAGTCCTGCCTTGAACAGCTCCAGGGACGGCGACTCCACCACCTCCCCGGGCAGCCCATTCCAGTGTCCAATGACTCTCTCAGTGAAGAACTTTCTCCTCACCTCCAGCCTAAATCTCCCCTGGCGCAGCCTGAGGCTGTGTCCTCTTGTTCTGGTGCTGGCCACCTGAGAGAAGAGAGCAACCTCCTCCTGGCCACAACCACCCCTCAGGTAGTTGTAGACAGCAATAAGGTCACCCCTGAGCCTCCTCTTCTCCAGGCTAACCAATCCCAGCTCCCTCAGCCTCTCCTCGTAGGGCTGTGCTCAAGGCCTCTCCCCAGCCTTGTCACCCTTCTCTGGACACGCTCAAGCATCTCAGTGTCCCTCCTAAACTGGGGGGCCCAGAACTGAACACAGTACTCAAGGTGTGGTCTAACCAGTGCAGAGTACAGGGGCAGAATGACCTCCCTGCTCCTGCTGACCACACCATTCCTGATGCAGGCCAGGATGCCACTGGCTCTCTTGGCCATCTGGGCACACTGCTGGCTCATGTTCAGGCGGGTATCAATCAGCACCCCCAGATCCCTCTCTGTCTGGCTGCTCTCCAGCCACTCCTACCCCAGCCTGTATCTCTGCATGGGGTTGTTGTGGCCAAAGTGCAGCACCCTGCACTTGGAGCTATTGAACCCCATCCCCTTGGACTCTGCCCATCTGTCTAGGTGGTCAAGGTCCCACTGCAGAGCCCTTCTGCCCTCCAAAACACTTCAAGAAGGAAAAGAGAGAGCAGACAGGGAAAAAAAAATCCCACCCAAATCCACAAAACATTTATCTGCTTAAATATTTCTTCACCTGTCACAGAATGAGAAGGTATTTTTGAAAGGTAAAATATGGAAAGATGAGAACAGCATTCTTATAAACTAAATCAGGAGCACAGGAATCGTAGAACCAGGAGCACAAGAATCATAGAATCAGGAGCACAGGAATCATAGAATCACAGAATCAGACCTATCCAATCAACTAGACCTGACCAGGTCTAGCCAAACCATTTGTTTGGCTTTGTGTGGGTTTTTTTTGTTTGGGTTTGGGTTTTTAGTTTCATGTGTTTGTTGGTTTGATTTGGTGCATTTTTGGTTTGGCTTTGTTTTGGGGTTTTGATTTGTTTATTTTTTTTGCTTTGTGTGTTCTTTTGTTTGGGTTGGGTTTGGGGTTTTTTTTGTTTGTTTGGTTTGTTTTGTTGAGAATTTTGTGCTTGTTTTGTTTTGTTAGAAATTTTGTGTTTGGTTGGTTGTTGTTTGGGGGTTTATTTTTGAGGAAGAATCACAGGATCATGGGACATTCGAGGTTGGAAGGCACTCAAGGAGGTCGAGTTCAACCTCATTGCCAGAGCAGGACAATATTATC
This sequence comes from Pogoniulus pusillus, assembly GCF_015220805.1. NCBI lineage: Eukaryota > Metazoa > Chordata > Aves > Piciformes > Lybiidae > Pogoniulus > Pogoniulus pusillus. The sequence continues at coordinate 28,886,210 of NC_087275.1, forward strand.
TAACACAGATCACAGAGGAACACATTCAGATGGGCCTTGAAAGTCTCCATAGCAGGAGACCCCACAACCTCTCTTGGGAGCATGTTCCAGTGCTCTGTGACCCTTACAATAAAGATGCTCTCCCTTGTGCTGCGGCAGAACCTATTTTGCTGCAATTTACACCCATTGCTCCTTGTCCTATCCCAGGGAGCAGTGAGCAGAGCCTGTCTCCTCTCTCTTGGCCAGCCCTCAGATATTTACAAACATTTATCAAATCCCCTCTCAGTCTTCTCTTTTCCAGACTAAACAGTCCCAGGTCTCTCAGCCTCCCATTATAAGCCATACCCTCCAGTCCCCTAATCATCCTCATAGCCCTCCACTGGACTCTCTCCAAGAAGAAGGTGAAGAGGTCTCCTTTGGGCAAAATAGCTGCTAATTTACATAGAAAGGTTCCTGTAGAAGAAATTCACTTTTTCTATTTGTGAAAAATCAGGAGAAAAAACCATGTTTGTCAGTCAGCTGCTTGTTTCCTTTGCTTTCACAGCATCACAGTATCATCAGGGTTGGAAGAGACCTCACAGATCATCAGGTCCAACCCTTTCATTGTTTTCTCTGCTACAGCTTAGATAACAGAGTTAAAAAAATGAACCAAACCAACAATTATCAAAACTTTTGTGTATGAGAAAAGTTTAGGGAAGCCAAAGACAACACTAACAGGCAGCAAAACACAACCTTTACCTTAGGCATGCAGACACATTCTTGTGAGTGTTCTCTTCCAGAGAAAAACAGAAGCATGTGAAAAACAAAATAAAACCATGCCCATTTTCCCCCTAATAATGCTGCAGGCTTGGAGCTTGCCTTAAACAAGACTTAAGCAGATTTAATTTGTCTAAATTTGACATGATAGTTCAAATACAACATTAAATACAAGTGACAGATCAATTCTTCCAGCACAGTCCAGAAAACATTGGCCTACAGATTGTGTTCTGCACTCCCTAACTCTGGTGCCCTAACCAAAGCAGCTAAATTAAGAGGTTAGTAGCTCTGGGCTCCATTATAGTCTAGACAGACAGAAATAGACTTTTCTGGGACAAATTACACCACAGGCAGATGATTGTTTTCTGCAGCAGATTGTCTGTATCAGTCCATTTCAGAGGAGTTTCAGATTTGTACCCATCAGGTCTTACTAGGCAGGTGGATGTGGGGCACGTTGCTTCTTGCTGATCCTTAGTCTGGGTTCCAAGACAACTGCTCTGCAATGCTACCACAGACATTGATCTTACAGAGGAGGTAGGAACTTGCATAGATGTAGGATTAAGTGCTAAGGGCTTCCTACTGGCTAGCTTCTGTGATTTTTTTTCCCAGGTTCTCCTTTCTGAGGCACCTAATGCTTCCCACCAGCTGGAAAGTCTATGGGACCTTATTGCTCTCTACAACTGCCTGAAAGAAGGTTGTAGACAGGTGGGGGTTGGTCTCTCCTCCCAGCTACCCAGTGACAGAAGAAGAGGACACAGTCTCAAACTGCACCAGGGAAGGTTTAGGGTGGATGTTAGGAAGAAGTTCTTCACAGAAAGAGTGATTGGCATTGGAATGGGCTGCCCAGGGAGGTGGTGGAGTCCCCATCCCTGGAGGTGTTTAACAGAAGGCTGGATGAGATACTTAGTGCCATGGCTTAGTTAATTAGAAGGGTTAGGTGATAGGTTGGACTCAATGATTTTAGAGGTCTTTTCTATTCAGGTTAGTTATGTGATTCTGGGTTTGCATTTAATGATGCTTGGAGGCCAATCCCTGGGAGTGCAATATTCCAGCTTATTTTGGTGTTCTTGTTTGCAACTGGCATCAGTGCTTGCATGCCAGGGTGCATGTTAAAGAAAGTAAAACCACTGGAATTATCCTGAGGAAATGAACAGATTTTAAAAAGGCAGTGAAAGCAGGTGTGATTATCTATGGAAACACTCTGATATTCAATATGGTAACGTGCCCAGTCAGTCAGTCTTGGATGGTTTTTGCTTTGGGTTGCTTCATAGAATCATAGAATCAACCAGGTTGGAAGAGACCTCCAAGATCATCCAGTCCAACCTAGCACCCAGCCCTATCCAGTCAACTAGATCATGGCACTAAATGCTTCAGCCAGGCTTTGCTTGAACACCTCCATGGACAGTGACTCCACCACCTCCCTGGGCAGCCCATTCCAATGGCAAATCACTCTGCCAAAAACTTCCTCCTAACATCCAGCCTAGATTTCCCCTGGCACAACTTGAGGCTGTGTCCCCTTCTTCTGTTGCTGGTTGCCTGGCAGTAGAGACTAATCCCCCACCTGGCTACAACCTCCCTTCAGGTAGTTGTAGACAGCAATGAGCTCTCCCCTGAGCCTCCTCTTCTGCAAGCTGCACACCCCCAGCTCCCTCAGCCTCTCCTGATGGGGCTGTGCTCCAGGCCTCTCACCAGCTTGTTAAATCCCATCCCATGTCTCATGTATGTTTGTTGTGTCTTGTTTTCTTGGCAAATTTCTGTTTGTTTTGTTGGGGGTTTTTTGGTCTGTTTGTTTAGCTTTTAAATATAATTTTACATGAATTCTTTCTAGCCCTTCACATGAGTTGGCAAATCATAGAATCATAGAATGGTTTAGGTTGGAAGTGACCTCAAAGATCATCCAGTTCCAACCCCCTGTCATGGGCAGGGACACCTCCCACTGGAACAGGTCACTTCTTCCTAACATCTCCTCTCTGCCAGTTTAAACCCATTAGTACTCCTTCTGTCATCACAAAACCTTGTCAATAGTCCCTCCCCAGCCTTCCTGCAGCCCACTTCAGATAGTGGAAGGCTACTACAAGGTCTCCTTGAAGCCTTCCCCTCTCCATGCTGAAGAGCCCCAACCCTCATAGCCTGTCCTCATGGCAAAGGTGCTCCAGTCCTCTGATAATCTTCATGGCCTTCCTCTGACCTTGCTCCAGCAGTAATAACAATACACTCTTGTGAGACACATGCAGTTTCCTGTGAAGAGGAGAGAGGTGAAGCAAAATAAGGGCATTCTATTTCAGTGTTTGTGCTATATGACTCCATTTCATCCTATGGTAAATGGCCATGTCTCCATAGAGCAATCCAAGCAGAAAATGAGTTTCTTTAAACATGATATCACAGTATTCCCTTCTAAAAGTATCTCCCTGAAATTAAGTATCAATACTCATAAACTCAACATCAATAATTTTGGAGTGGTTTGTGTATTGAGAACAATTTAGCTGCAGAAGGAATATTTGTGTCTGCCACATAAATGTAGGGGTGACTGTTTAGCCAGGTGAAAAAACTTATCATAGAATCATAGAATCAGGCAGGGTTGGAAGGGACCACAAGGAGCATCTAGTTACAACCTCTCCTGCCATGGGCAGGGACACCTACCCTAGATCAGGCTGCCCACAGTCTCAGCCAGTCTGGCCTTAAACACCTCCAGCCATGGGGCCTCAACCACCTCCCTGGGCAACCCATTCCAGGCTCTCACCACTCCCATGCTGAAAAACTTCCTCCTCATGTCTAGGTTAAATCTCCCCATCTGCAGCTTAGCTCTATTCCCCCTAGTCCTGTCACTCCCTGGTGTCCTGAAAAGTTCTTCCCCAGCTTTTTTGTAGGCTCCTCCAGATCCTGGAAGGCCACAAGAAGGTCACCTGGGAGCCTTCTCTTCTGCAGACTGAACAGCCCCAACTCTTTCAGTCTGTCCTCATAGCAGAGGTGCTCCAGCCTTTCTTTGATCAACCCAGTGGCCCACCTCCCTCGACCTGCTGGCCGCACTTCTGCTGCTGCAGCCCAGGCTCTGCTTGGCTTTCTGGGCTGCAAGTGCACACTGCTGGCTCCTGTTGAGCTCCTTGTCCAGCAGCACCCCCAAGTCACTCTCCTCAGGGCTGCTCTCCAGCCAGTCAGTGGCCACTGGTGATTGCCAAACAGATGAGAGAGATGGAGTTTGGGAGTATTAAATATCTTCTGAAGAATCTGCTCACAATGAAAAGAACTGCAAGTCTGAGTAGAAGTCTCAGAAAGTCATTCATATACTGGATGCTTGGACCTGTTTGTGTGCTGCTGTAGGATTTTTCTTTTATAATTAGTTGCTATATTTCATGCTAACTTTGTGTCCCTTCCAGCCCCTAACATCCTATGATCCTAATAATTTTTCACACATATACAAATTCTGATTTCATCTTGATGAAATGTTCCAGAGAACACTTCATTGAACTGCCATTGTTTCTAGTTCATCTAAAGTAATGGATTTCAACATATTCTCTGATTCATCTGTATTCAGAGGGATGCCTCTCTGTCTTTCTTCCAGATCACAGGATGCTAGGAGTTGGAAAGGACCCAAAGGGGTTGCTCTCTTCTCTCAGGTGGCCAGTGCCAGAACGAGAGGACACAGCCTCAGGCTGTGCCAGGGGAGATTTAGGCTGGAGGTGAGGAGAAAGTTCTTCATTGGACACTGGAATGGGCTGCCCGGGGAGGTGGTGGAGTCGCCGTCCCTGGGGCTGTTCAAGGCAGGATTGGACGTGGCACTTGGTGCCATGGTCTGGCCTTGAGCTCTGTGGTAAAGGGTTGGACTTGATGATGTGTGAGGTCTCTTCCAACCTTGGTGATACTGTGATACTATGATCAAGTCCAACCCCTCTGCCAGAGCATGACAATAAAGTAAGCTCAGATCACAGAGGAACACATAGAGATAAGCCTTGAAAGTCTCCAGAGAAGGAGACTCCACAACCTCTCTGGGGAGCCTGTTTCAGTACTCTGTGACCCTTACGGTAAAAAAGTTCCCTCTTGCATTGAGGAGCCCAGAACTGGACACAGTACTCAAGGTGTGGCCTGACCAGTGTTGAGTACAGGGGCAGAATAACCTCCCTTGTCCTGCTGGCCACACTGTTCCTCATACAGGCCAGGATGCCACTGACTCTCTTGGCCACCTGGGCACACATCTGGCCATCCTCACCTAGAGTAGGTTGCCCAGAGCCCTGTTGAGCCTCACAGTGACTATGTCAAAATTATTAGATATCGAATTTCAACAATTGTGATCATGTTTTAACTATTAATTACTATATCTATATCATTAGTTGCAATTATCTGAAGGCAGGGTGTCAGGAGTGGGGGGGAGAGGCTCTGCTCACTTGCTCCCTGGGATGGGACAAGGAGCAATGGATGGAAGCTGCAGCACAGGAGGTTCCAGCTCAACACCAGAGGGAACTTCTTTACTGTAAGGGTCACAGAGTACTGGAACAGGCTCGCTAGGAGGGTGGTGGAGTCTCTTCTCTGGATACTTTCAAATCCTATCTGAATGTGTTACTCTGTGATCTGAGCTAGACTGTACGGTCCAGATCTGGCAGGGAGGTTGGTCTCAATGCTCTCTTTGGGTCCCTTCCAACCTCTAACATCTTTTCATCCTATGATCCTGTGACCCTGGTGCTGGCATTTAAAATCTTCTAGAATCTTCTCGTTAATGAGCATTTATTTATCATCAATTTCTGCCTTCTAAATAAATATTGCCTACAGATTAATAACATCATCTACAATGTTTCAATACCTCTCATTTTTTAAAGCTATACAGTTTATTTTTTAGGTAGCCCTTGAAAGGAAAGTATTATTTTTTATCATCCAAAAAAAAATAATAATTGATCAGATACAGCAATTCTCACCTGATTTTGATGGCTTTATCTGAATGCAAAATTAAATCCAATTTGCTGTGAGTTGTTTATTGAAATGCATTTGCATTTTATCCAGAAGGACAAAAACTATTTAAAAGAAAGAGAAAATAGCAATTTATCAAAGAGTTCATAGAATAGAATTATGAACAGATAATAATAAGTTGGGAAACAAAACCAGTTTGACCTACTAACCTGTAAATCAATCAGTGTCACTGGGGGGGAAATGAACAGGAAGCATTGCTCCTAGAAATCCACTTGAAATCAAACTTTTGGCATGTTCTGAGACTTATTAAACCACAATTTTTCTTCCATAATAGAATTCACCTATGTGCAAGTTATCAGGAACTGATTAGCATCAATTATTCCTTCAAATCTCCAAGAAAGACAAACCACAGTACAGAAAAAGCTCCTGATGGTTTGCATATGCATAATACCTCGGTGAATCACCAGGAATGACAATACTGCTCTGAATGCTAATGTAGAGCCAACAAACGAGCTGAAGGGCAAACCAACAGAGGAAGAAACCAGATTGTCCCACTTCAATTTGCTACTCCATTGGAAACACTTTTTGTGCTTTTCTTTTTCCAGTCTCTTAATTTCCTCTCTTATCATGTTTCTCTGGGGAAATAGAGAGGAGAGGAGAGGAGAGGAGAGGAGAGGAGAGGAGAGGAGAGGAGAGGAGAGGAGAGGAGAGGAGAGGAGAGGAGAGGAGAGGAGAGGAGAGGAGAGGAGAGGAGAGGAGAGGAGAGGAGAGGGACAGGGAAGGGACAGGGAAAGGGAAAGGGAAAGGGAAAGGGAAAGGGAAAGGGAAAGGAATGAAAGGGAAAGGAATGAAAGGGAAAGGAAAGGAAAGGAAAGGAAAGGAAAGGAAAGGAAAGGAAAGGAAAGGAAAGGAAAGGAAAGGAATAAGAAAAAAAAAAAGAAAATAAAAGAGTAGAAACTAAAAGAAAAAAGAAAAGAGAAAATAGAACTCCTAATGGTTTCATCTACAAGAGACATGTACAATAAAATGTAAAACAAAAGCAATCCAAAGTAACACTGTAAAATGTTTGCCATTCACTTTCCTTTATGTCTGACTGCAGCTGTCTTTTGATGATGCTGGCGAGAGATGAACATGCAAATTTAGGGTCATACTCTTTGCAATTCACTCTCTCAGATAACTTTGCAAATTGCTCAGGCATACTTGGAAGACTGATTTGGAAATGTACTGAGTATCTCAGAAGAACACATGTGATGAGTGATGTAAAAGCTATGCTGGGCACTAATTGTGCCATTATAACTCAGGAAGGAGCTGTCTCAGCCCCTGTGTAAATATGAGGAGCTCAGCCAGCACCTGTCTTAAAGAGAAAATAGAATTAATATATAGCTGACTCTAGAAAGCTGTTAACCAGAAAGATTATGCTGATGAGCAGTCACCAAGAGCTGTATCATGGTGAAGAACTCCAGTGTGCATATAAGGTCTCACTTGCCATCTGTGGAGCACATAGAGCTGTATAGTCCAACGGTGAAGGACTTTGTTGTGCATATAAGGTCTGATTTGCCACCTGTGGAGCATGAGCTTCTCCAAAACACAGCAAAACCTCCCGTGAGGCCTTTTCACATCCAGATCCTCACAGCCTAATTTCCTCAGTGGCATTAGAAAAAAAATAATAACCAGCACTCCCATCACACAAAACTGTGGAATGCTTTTGCCAGGCTAGTTACTAAAGTGATTAATATGATCCTTTGAGGTGCTGAGAGTCTCCCTGGAAATTTCATTAGCACTGTTGTCAGGCAGAACTAAATTAATCTGTTCTGGTGTTTCATGTCCAGGGGCTTAGTCATCTCAAGCTCCTCCTGCTGTCTATCTTAGAGATGCTTCAAACTGGACTAGTCTATACCTTGGATTATGCTTCTTCCCATCAGCAGTGAAATCATCAGAGCACTTTGTATGAGTAAGGTTTTATGTCTCTTAAGAAGATAAGAAGTGTCCCATCAGGCTGAGTCAGTGGGCACTTGAGTCCTGGGTGGTCAAAGACTTTGGCAATAGCAGGAGGAGAAGATGGGTAGGAGGAGCACATGTTCCTGGATGTGTCTGCAGTCCATTTCTCATTGTGTTTCCCAACACCTAGAGTAGTTTTAGGCATTGTATAGAGCAGATCCCTGTTTAAACTGTGGTATCTGTTACCCTGTCTCCCAACGAATTTATTCAGTTTCCTTTGCAGCAGGTGATAATGTTTGTCTTTGCAGCAGCCCACAGCACCAAATAACACATACTATGAAATTACTTTCTTTTACATGTTTGAACCTGAAGTAAGCAGGAAGATCTTTTTCCTTGTTCAGGCTGATATATATATATATATATTTTTTCCCTAGTATAAAGGAACAGGAATATCTGTCTTATGAGGAAAGGTTGAGAGATCTGGAGTTGTTTCATTTGGAAAAGAGAAGGCTGGGAGGGGATCTTAATGTCTATCAATATCTGGAGGGTAGGTGTCAAGAAGAAGGTGTCAGTCCCTTTTCAGTGGTGTCCTGTGAGAGGACGAGGGGCAATGGATACAAACACAGGAAGTTCCACCTCAACAGGAGTAAAAATTTCCTTACCATAAGGGTGATGGAGTATTGGGCCAGGCTGCCCAGAGGAGTTCTGGAGTCTTCTTCTCTAGAGACGTTAAAGATCCATTTGGGTGCATTCCTGTGTGATTTGCCCTGGGTGATCCTGCTTTGGGAGAGGGGCTGGACTCAATGATCCTCAGAGTTCCCTACCAACCCTTGCCCCTCCAGGAATTGTCACCAGTTTCAGTGAGTGCCTTCAGTTCAAGTATTGTGGAATTCAATGAATGCCCTGCATGAGTTTGCCCAACCTCCATCAATTTGCTTTATGCTCTACTCCTGTATAAGCTGAACACTTGCATCCCTTACTGGCTCACTTTGTAAGGCAGCTGCTCCATCCATGTAGCATTTTAGTTACCACTTTCTGTACTGTATTTAGTTCTGATTTAGTTGCTACTTCACTGCAAGCAGTGGTGTTATCACAGTATCATTTTTGGGAAACCAAGAGACTTCTTGGAAATCCCAGATTATGCTTTGAGTTTCCTTTAGCTTTATGCATCTGCAAGTTCCAAAGGAGGTTTACTGTTTCTACCACTCAAAGAATTCTTGACTCAGCTTCCCATTGGACAAAATGTCAGCTTAGGACAGATTAAACTTTATCTCTGACTTTGTGCATTACAACCATGTCAGTCATGAAACCCAACTTGCTCCTCAGCCTTTTGCATGCACTCTGAAGGCACAATCCATGCTGTGTGGGATTGGCTGCAGCTAACGTTAGATATCTCTAGTTTAGTCGTCTAGATCTGAATCAGTCACTTGGGCTTCCTTTTTTAGTCACAAGAGAGAAAAGGCCCTTTCAGAGCATGATTCATCTGACCTATTTAGCTATCTACTTAAGAATACGATGAATCATGTCCTGTAACTTTATTCTTCTCCCTTGACTACCAAGGGAACTAAAATGTTGACTTTTATTGCACAGATTCTTCTCTGTGTTATTTTGACATCATTTTCCAGCAGAATGTTAGACTGGGTATTATGGGATGACGCACTAATCACAGCAGATTCCTCAAATGAATTCCCATGAAACTGCTAAAGAGGCTGTGGCAGGTACAACACACCTCATGAAAACAGACCTGCTAGGCATCACCAGCTGAGTAGCTGTTGGTAGTCAAAGTCCAACTAGAATAGATTTTCCCAATCAGTGCTAATATGTACCTTTTTCTCTAGAAGAATTCAAATTACCTATGCTGTCAGTAAGAGGGTCTTTTTTCACAGTTTCTTCTCTCCACACTCACTGGCCTCAGCAGCTTTCACAGAGAATCTGCTCTTCCTAAGTATGTGTAAGATCTCACTTGGTTTTGCCTTAACTTGTTATCTCTCTCATGGAAGATAATGGCATATGTTTAAAACACTGTACTATCAATACTTATTCTTCCAAGTTTTTCATTCATTCATCTATTTGCTTCACACAAGTGCTCAGTGGAAGTAATTCACTACAGTAAACTTCAGGGCATATACGTATATTGTTTCCTAATTCTCCTTTTGGCATGAGTGTCTTTGCCTCTAGCATTATGGGCTGGAGAGGTGGGCCCACCCAGGAAATTCAATAAGGCCAAGTGTAAGGTCCTGCACCTGGGTTGGCACAATCCCAAGCACAAATCCAGGCTGGGTGGCAAATGGGTGAAGAGCAGCCCCGAGGAAAAGGATCTGGGGGTCTGGGTTGATGTGAAAGCTCAACATGAACCAGCAGTGTCCTCACACAGCCCAGGCATGTCGTGGGTGGCATCAAAGCTGGGCAACAAAGCTGGTGAGAGGCCTGGAGCACAAATCCTATGAGGAGAGGTTGAGGGAGCTGGGCCTGTTTAGCCTGGAGAAGAGGAGGCTCAGGGGGGATCTTATTACTGTCTACAACTACCTGAAAGGACATTGTAGCCAGGTGGGGGGTGGCCTCTTCTCCCAGGCAACCAGCAATAGAACAAGGGGACACAGTCTCAAGTTGTGCCAGGGTAGGTATAGGCTGGATATTAGGAAGAAGTTCTTGCCAGAGAGAGTGATTGGCATTGGAATGGGCTGCCCAGGGAGGTGGTGGAGGCACCGTCCCTGGAGGTGTTCAAGAAAAGCCTGGCTGAGGCGAAAGAAATAACAATATAATAATTTGACCTGATTTGAGCTGGAACAGAACTAACTCTGTCCAGTGGTTTTACCTTTTTGTCTCAGTTTCTTCTGAGTAACTTCACTTTTTGAAGTCAAGGACAGGGTTTCACAGGTAACGTCTGCTTGTCAAAGTCACAATGCTCACTGTTTGTAGTTAGGACTGATATGCAGGCTAAAGTCACTCCTAAATCTTCCCTACCGCAATGGGAGTGCAAAGTAAAAGGCTGCATCAGAAAGTTCAGGTGACCCTAAAATGACCAGATAGATATTCCATTCCATATATGTCATATATCTCCTCTGAAGACATTCAAACTCCTCCTGGAGACATTCCTGTGCAAACTACCCTAGGCAGTCCTCTCCTGGCAGGAAGGTTGGACTTGATGATCTCTGGAGGTCACTTCCAACCTCTAAAGCTCTGTGATTCTGCAGTATTCAGTGTAAGTCTGAAGGATCATGAGGGTCAAGCTCTCTTCTCTCGTGGTTGGCACCTAAAGAAGACTCTATCTGTTCTGCCCTCAATCCCCATCCAGGAGCTCCCGAATCTAGTTCCAGAACTTAGCTTCTGAAGTTAGTTCCTGTCTCCCCATGAGTTCTGTCTGAGATTTCTACCACAACTTCAGTAATGACAGTGACATAAATGTCATCAAAGAGGTTGAGTTCAGTAGCAGCTTTTATGGATTTTGTTTCACTGTCATTATTTTAATTAAAGTGATTTTCATTTTCTTTACCAGTTCATAAGCCTCTCCCTCTTTTCCCCTTTGGGAAGAAAGAAGGGTTAATGGAGAGCAACTATTACTTATTTAGTGGCTGACCCAGCCCTAATCCTTGACATAATAATTTCCTATTGTTAAAAATAGTTAATATTGCAGCTTCCCATATTAGCCTAGTGCTGAATTATCAATACTTTACAGCAATAATAATGTTATTACATCTGTACCAGTCTTTTATGCAATGTATTGTTCCTCAGCTATTATTTTTATGACAGACTAGTAGCTAATATCCAGCCAGATTTACAGCCTTTGCAGCTGAAATGACTTTTTATTCTCTACCTTCATAGAAGCTGGGTCTGCTATTAAGTAGAATTAATAAATACTAATTGATTCACATTCCCTATGGAATCACTGTACAAATGAAGTGCAAAGAAAGATGCAAACTACCCCTCTCCAAAGAAATTAAATGGATCTAGTGCATTAGCATAGTCATGTAGCAGAGTAAAACAGCTCCAGTCTGTGAAACACTGTTCCTATAGAAGTAGTATCATGTTCCAGTGAATCATCATTACTAGACATATTAAAATCACTGCTAACATCTCACAGAATCACAGAATCAACCAGTCCAACCTAGCACCCAGCCCTATCCAATCAACTAGACCATGGCACTAAGTGCCTCATCCAGTCCTTGCTTGAACACCTCCAGGGACGGTGACTCAAGCACCTCCCTGGGCAGCCCATTCCAATGGCAAATCACTCTCTCTGTGAAGAACTTCCTCTCTACTTCATTTGCTATTGCTCAGGACACTTCTTTCTCTGTGTGGCCTCTTTAGGAATGTTTGCAGGTTGACTCCGATGTAGATATTTAGACTTTTACATTCTTGCATGGATGAATTTAAGGTAATGCAGAGAAACACAATGGAGCCAAGCAGAAATCGATGTTTCAGTGGAGTATTTCTTAATGCACAAAAAGATTTAACTTGGGTTAGACTGAAGTGACATTTCTTAACAGCCAAAAGTGCCCTCTTACAGTTATTTTACATGGCTTTGAAGAACTAAATAGTTTTATGCAGCTTCCTCATCTTTGCCAGTTAGCCAGGTCACCCAATTTGTTATAAACAGAGTGAATTCCTGCTGTGAATGCCTGTTCCCAGCAGTTGAGAGATATCAGGAGGTATGATCTGAATAGCAGCTCTCACACTTGGCCAAGTTGTTCAGCATTTCATCAGCTTTTGGTATTTGAAATCTGCTAAACCTCAGAGAAATGGCAGAAAAGACACCAGGTCAGACAACACTCCTGCTATCTGCTGCTTTTTTCCCTACTATCTTACAGGAAACCTGTCTTGGATTAGTTTATATTCAGGTAAAAGCTACTTTGCTGCAAGCCCCAGAAAAGTCAGAATATTTTGACAACCTTTGTTTAACAGCCACAAAAATATTCCTGCATATGCACAGTCAAAAGAGTTCAGGAAAGCATTCTGAGGAGATTTTTGATGTCTTGCTGTGATGTTTTGGGTGTTCCCTGCCCCCCCCCCCCCCCCCCCCCCCCCCCCCCACTTTGGAAATCACCCAGACTAGACTCAGCCATCTCTGGAAAGTGCATGAAGATTATTTACAGCTTAGCAGAACATACAAGCAGATATTTACAGTGTATACAGTTATAGACAGAAATATACAAGGTAAAAGGTAATACAGAAACACAACAGCCCTCCCAGAAACCTGAGTCCCCAGGAGGGGTTTCCAACCACCCCTTCACCTTCCCCCCTACCCCTCTCAACCTTACCACAGTCCCAAGGAAGAAAAGAGGTTTGGCCAGGGGGCTAGGAAGCAAAGTGGATTAATCAGAGAAACGGAGGGGGAGGTTAGAGAGAGAGATGCAGCTCAGACCTCCCCAGCAGGAGAAGTTGTGAGTGCCTTATCTATGTCTTGATTCTTCTTCTTGTACCTCTCAGTAAGCCTGTGAGTGAAGTAGACATCACCATTGTTTTCCTTTCACAGCCTGTAATCTAGTTCTTCTCACCAAAACATTCTAGCTAGCAGTGTTGAAACTGCACCTGGAGCAGGGTACCCATGTGTGAGAGCATTCTCTGGCCCCAAAGAGCTCACTGGAACACTCCTTCTACTCTCCCAGCCAGACTAACAACCAGCAAAGCTTACATTGCTTCTGTTAGCCAAGATTAATGGAAAGATAGTAGAGTGGAATTAAGAGGAAGTGATTGGATCCAGTGGCCCAGACCAGAGTGGGACAGATTATTTATATTTTGGCTTTTATCCCTCTCAGCAAACCAATCAATGTTACAGACCTCATCATTATTTTCTTTTCACAACCAATGATCTGATTTCTCTCATTAAAATAATCTAACTACCCTCAAACCAGCATACCTGTGGAGTTGAAATGGGAATTGATGTAAGAAAGAAATTGCATCATTTTCTTTTCTCCCTCTACTCGGGGAGTGCCATAAAAAGAAGCAGACCCAGAGAATTCATAAAGCCTCCAAGGAAAATTTGTCACTGCCATTTACTTGTTCATGAAAATCTTCACATATACTGGCTGCACATGACAGCAGAAAAGCTCAGGCCAGAATGACTGATAGGCAGCTACTCCAAAATCCCTGTCTGAGTCAGCAAGAACACTGGCACTGGGAGATGTGGAATTTTTCCACATGACATTTTCATGGCTACTACCCAAAAAATAATATCCTTTTAAAGAATTTGAGAATCTCTCAGTATATATTCAATTTCTTGATATTCAAGAGACAACAGAGAAACTGGGTGAATTGTAAGGAAAATCACATAATAGAATCATAGAATCAACAAGGTTGGAAGAGACCTCCAAGATCAGCCAGGCCAAGTTATCACCCAGTCCTCTCCAGTCAACTAGACCATAGCACTAAGTGCCTCAGCCAGGCTTTGCTTGAACACCCCCAGGGACAGTGACTCCACCACCTCCCTGGGCAGCCCATTCCAATGCCAATCACTCTCTCTGCCAACAACTTCCTCCTAACATCCAGCCTAGACCTACCCTGGCACAGCTTGAGACTGTGTCCCCTTGTTCTGTTGCTGCTTGCCTGGGAGAAGAGGCCACCCCCCACCTGGCTACAATGTCCTTTCAGGTAGTTGTAGAGAGTAATAAGATCACCCCTGAGCCTCCTCTTCTCCAGGCTAAACAGGCCCAGCTCCCTCAACCTCTCCTCATAGGATTTGTGCTCCAGGCCCCTCACCAGCTTTGTTGCCCTTCTCTGGACATGTTCCAGCACCTCAACATCTCTCTTGAATTGAGGAGCCCAGAACTGGACACAGCACTCAAGGTGTGTTTTGTAACACTAATACATTTATCACACGTATAACTGGTTTTGCTTTTAAAAAGTTAAGAGATTCTGCAAATTGCACTTCTGAGCAGTGAACAGATCTTTGTGTACAAAATAAATAATTTCTTTTTTTCTGATATTTTTCTTCAGCAGTCCTGGAAAGCACTCCTGTGGAGAGGGACCCTGGGAGACCTGGTGGATAACAAGTTATCCACGGCACAGCAATGTGTCCTTGTGGCCAAGAAGGTCAATGAGATCCTAGGATGTATTAGGAAGAGTGTGTCCAGCAGATCAAGGGAGGTTCTCCTGCCCCTCTACTCTGCCCTGGTGAGACTCCATCTGTTGCAGCTGTCTGGTTGCTGCTGGAGATGTGGTCAAGTCTCCCATATGCCAGTGTGATCAAAAGCAATGCTGCATGGACTCTGGAACAATTCAATGTGAATTGTGCCAGAGATTCTTTATTGATTGTTCTAACTCTTACATAGTCTTGGAGCATAGAGCACACACTTACACATGATCATAATTAGGCAAGGACAGCCCAGTCCTCTGCATAAACTCCGCCTTGTTTTTCTCATTAACAAGATGTCCAATGTCTGTCCTTCCTGAGATAAAGTGGCCAGCAGTTGGTGGGAACCAAGGTCAGCATCTGCCTGTTATTATCCTTCTTCACTTTGCATTCCCACACCCCTCTTGAAAACTGTGTTCAGTTTTGGGCTCCCCAGTTTAAGAGGGACAGGGATCTGCTGGAGAGGGTCCAGCAAAGGGCTACAAGGATGATTAGGGGACTGAAGAACATGGCTTATGAGGAGAGGCTGAGAAACTTGGGACTTTTTAGTCTGGAAAAGAGATGACTGAGAGGGGAAGAGAGGATGTGACAAATGTTTATAAATGTCTGAGGGCTGGCCAGGAGCAGGAGGACAGGCTCTGCTCACTGCTCCCTGGGATAAGGTAAGGAGTAATGGGTGTAAGTTGCAGCAAAAGAGGTTCTGTCTCAACACAAGGGGGAGCTTCTTTACTGTAAGGGTCACAGAGCACTGGAACAGGCTTCCCAGAGAGGTTGTGGAGTCTCCTTCTCTGGAGCCTTTCAAAGCCTGTCTGGATGTGTTCCTCTGTGATCTGTGTTAGATTGTAATGTCCTGCTCTGGCAGGGGGGCTGGACACAATGGTCTCCTTGGGTCCCTTCCAATCCCTAACATCCTGTGAGCCTGTGTTTTGTTATTAAAGCATTTAATGACAGTTATGGCACTGTTTCAGCTTTATCCAAGCTAAACCAGTGAATGCCTTCTGTTTTCCAACCTGTGGTACAATTGATACAGCTGGCAGTTTTCTTCTTGCTATTCTCTTATCAGAGAGTCACTTCTGTTCCTTCTCAACAGCGATGTAACATGAGGAAGCAGTTTCTCTCACCTTTGATGTACAGATTGCTAGTCATGCAGGAAAGCTGGAATTTTAGATCTGAGATTCACCACCAAAAAAAAAAAAAGTTCAGAGAAATGTTGAGTTTCAAAGAGATTTTCAGAGAGCTGCAAAGCTATTCACAAAGCTATTCATATATAACTAAGTGACTGAGGGAGCTGGAGGTGCTTAGTCTGAAAAAAAAAAAAAGGAGGCTGAGGGAGACCTCATTGCTGTCTACTGATACCTGAAGGGACATTGTGGAGAAAATGGTGCTGCTCTCCTCTCACAGGTAACTGGAGACAGAGCAAGAAGGAATGGCCTCAAGCTGAGTATAGATAGGTTTTGATTAGATATTAGGAGAAAGGTTTTCACAGAGCTTGGCCCCATGCACTTGTTACCTACCCCTCAGATATTTGTACACATTGATCAGATCTCCTCTCAGCCTTCTCTTCTCCAGACTAAACAGCCCCAGCTTTCTCGGTCTCTCTTCATAGGGGAGATGCTCAAGTCCTTCAGTCATTCTCATGGGTCTCTGCTGCGCTCTTCCCAGCAGGTCCCTGTCTCTCTTGAACTGGGAAGCCCAAAGTTGGGCACTTTGTCCTCCCACCTGCTAGGTGACAGGGACTGGAATATTGAAATAGGCTGAGTATTAGCAAGGCCAAGATGTCTTTTATACTACTTAAAGGTGTAAACAAGGGGGAAAAAAGAGACATAGAGAAGAGGAGGCTCAGGGGTGGTCTTATTACTGTCTACAACTACCTGAAGGGCCATTGTAGCCAGGTGGGGGTGGCCTCTTCTCCCAGACAACCAGCAATAGAACAAGGGGACACAGTCTCAAGTTGTGCCAGGGGAGGTATAGGCTGGATGTTAGGAGGAAGTTCTTGCCAGAGAGAGTGATTTCCCATTGGAATGGGCTGCCCAGGGAGGTGATGGAGGCACCGTCCCTGGGGGTCTTCAAGAAAAGCCTGGATGAGGCACTTAGTGCCATGGTCTACTTGATTGGTTAGGGCTGGGTGATAGGTTGGACTGGATGAGCTTGGAGGTCTCTTCCAGCCTGGTTGATTCTATGATTCTATGATTCTAACAGTGTGTTTCAATGAACTTCACTAAGTCCAGCCTTCACCCTTTTGTTCAGGCTCCTGTTTTTCAGTGATAGGTTTTGATTTTGTGAGTAACTACCCATTTTAATTTACTGGAAGCAAGTCAGCTCAAGATCCTAAGCACTAAGTGTGGTGAGGTTTGATCAGCAGGGATTTGGACTAGATTAAAGAAACACAACCTGGAGTGAAAATAGCATTACTGCAGTTCGATTGCCTCAGCCACATCATCCAAGAGGAACACAGAGCAAAATAATTTCAGTATGCATAAGCTCTTCTTGTCCTTCTGGCTTCCCTATTTTTATATTTTGGTGTTCATAGCTAATCTGGATGTATTTTCTAAAATCAACTTCCAGAAAATCTTATTTCATGATTTACTTAAACAACAGATATTCTATTCTACTCAGAACACGAACAGACACAGCAGCCTCTGAAAGGGGTTGGTTCATTTCTAATGAGATATCAAGCAAAAGCAAAACTCAGTAATAGTTCTTCATATGACTAATACCTTCCTAAGAGATATTACTGCAGGGTGTTATTTTAAAATACTTTGGATAACACCACAGATACTATTACTCAGCATTGAGAGCTCAATCAACTGATAATGAAATAGTGTAACTTCTTTCATCTGATTAACAGAGATATAACTTCCCACTTGCATTTACAAGTAACTCCTTTCTTTCCCACTGACAGGGAAGCTGAAGACAGTTAGCTGAAGAGCATGCAGGGAAGCAGTGGTAGAAGTTGAGATACTGGAACACGTCCAGAGAAGGGTGACAAAGCTGGTGAGAGGCCTGGAACACAAACCCTGTGAGAAGAGGCTGAGGGAGCTGGGGGTGTGCAGCCTGCAGAAGAGGAGGCTCAGGGCAGACCTCGTTGCTGTCTACAACTACCTGAAGGGAGGCTGTAGCCAGGTGGGGTTGGTCTCTTCTGCCAGGCAACCAGCAATAGAAGAAGGGGACACAGTCTCAAGTTGTGCTGGGGGAAGTATAGGCTGGATGTTAGGAGGAAGTTGTTGGCAGAGAGAGTGATTGGCATTGGAATGGGATGCCCAGGGAGGTGATGGAGTTGCCACCCCTGGAGGTGTTGAAGAAAAGCCTGGATGAAGCACTTAGTGCCGTGGTCTGGTTGACTGGATAGGGCTTTGTGCTAGGTTGGCCTGGCTGATCTTGGAGATCTCTTCCAACCTGGTTGATTCTATGATTCTATGATTTGATGGCTCAAACTTTTCTCACAAATATTCTTTTTGGCATTCTCAGACACAGGAGGTTCCACGTGAACCTTAGGAGGAATTTTTCCACTGTGTGGGTGACAGAGTACTGGAACAGGCTGCCCAGGGACATGGTCGAGTCTCCCTCCCTGGAGATATTCAAGAACTGTTTGGATGTGTTTCAGTGTGATCTGCTCTAGGAGATCCTGCTCTGGCAGGGAGGCTGGACCAAAAGATCTTTTGAGGTCCCTTCCAGCCCCTGACATTCTATGATTCCATGATTTCTAGTCTTGAAAGCTATGCCAGTATTTTCTCCCTGTTTCTCCCTCCCTCTCTCTGTTATTTTATTAAGGCATCCACATTTTTAATGAGCTTTCTGCAGACTTAACTACCTCTTCCCCTAGGAAATAATTGCTGTGTTTGTGCTTTAATGATTGATTTTAGCATTTCCATGGAGTAATCTTGTAGACATTCATTCATGGAGAGTGAAACCAGTAATCTGTTTTTAACTGCTTCATCCATCCCCATATCAGTGCATCACATTATTAACAAGTGTATTTCTAGCTATGTAGGTATTTCCTCAACAACAGCTCCACTGCATTGTTCCCTCAGGATCAGTCTAATAAAGGTAGTTCAGTGTTTACAAATTCTAATAAGCTTTTTTTGTATGAATTTCCTAGTGATAAACTAAATAATAAACAAGCATGACCTTTATGTATGTCAGTAGGCTGCATATCTTGAAGTGTTCCTATCCTCCTTATTGTGTCCTGATTCCTCACAACCCTCCAGCCTGAGCTCCAGCAAGCAAAGCAAAGCCTGACCAGCTCCAAGAGCAAGCACCAGATACTGCCTTTCTTACACATGCCAGGCCAGTGAAGATGTGTCAAGTTAAGACCTTAAATAATAAGTGAGGCTTTTGCCACTAGAGTTTGAAGCTGTGATGAACACCTTAGTGGAATAATTTCTTTTCTTCCCCTGGAAGAAATTTTGAGGAAAATGAGAAGGGAGTCTTGAAACTTTTCATTGTAATTTTTCACTCTAAAGACTTCATAGAAAACAGACTACAAACCACTGGCTCAGTTCTGACCTCTGCTGAACTCTCTTACTCCCCCATGACATTTTATATGGTCTAGTTGACTGGATCGGGCTGGGTGCTAGTTTGGACTGGATGATCCTGGAGGTCTTTTCCAACCTGGTTGATTCTATTCTATTCCATTGGAATGAATTGATATATGTTGTCTAACCATGCATACAGTTCTTTAGCAGGCTTGCTGTAAATAACTTTTAAGCCACATGTCTATGTATAAATACAAAGTTTGCTTATATAATTTTTGTCTACCATATGTTTCATCTTGACAGTCTTGTTATTTGATTTCAGAGCATGCAGCCTCACAATGATTGACAAGAAACTGTGCACACAACTCTATTGCACTATTTCCTTTCCAACCATGCATATATACAGTAGAAGAATTGACAACCAAATAATAATTTGCATTATCTGAATGTTATGTTTGACAGATGTAAACTTGAGTAACTGTAGTGCAAGTATAATGCAGGTAGTACTATCACATCTTAGAAGTCAGCATTTTGTGAGGACTGGAGTATGCCTCAGTGAAGTAACAAATGCATTCCAAGCTGGCTTTTTTTTGACGTGCTACATCTTACTATCACAGAATCACAAAATCATTGAGGCTGGAAAAGACCTCTGAGATCATCAAGTCCAGCCTAAAAACTAACACATCAGGTAAATCATGCCACTGTCACATTCAATCTTTTCTTAAAGACCTTCAGGGATGGTGACCCTACCATCTCCCTGGGCAGTTCATTCCGGTGCCTAATCACCCTTTCTGTGAGGAAGTGCTTCCTAACATCCAACCTACACCTCTCCTGGCACAGCTTGAGTGCTGTGGCCAGTTCTGGGCTCCTCAATTCAAGAGAGATGTTGAGATACTGAGACGTGTCCAGAGAAGGGTAACAAAGCTGGTGAGAGGCCTGGAGCACAGCCCTGTGAGGAGAGGCTGAGGGAGCTGGGGGTGTGCAGCCTGGAGAAGAGGAGGCTCAGGGCAGAGCTCATTGCTGTCTACAACTACCTGAAGGGAGGCTGTAGCCAGGTGGGGATTAGTCTCTTCTCCCAGACAACCAGCAACAGAACAAGAGGACACAGTCTGAAATTGTGCCGGGGGAGGTGTAGGCTGGGAGACTACATCCACAGCCTGCCCCACATTCACCAGGCAGGTAACCTCATCATAAAAGAAGATCAGGTTGGTCAGGCAGGACCTGCCCTTCCTAAACCCACGTTGGCTGGGCCTGGTCCCTTGCCTTGTGACATGCCATAGGGCATTCAATTGAAATTATATGTGATTTGATTAATAGAATCATAGAATCATAGAATCATAGAATCAACCAGGTTGGAAGAGACCTCCAAGATCATCCAGGCCAACCTAGCACCCAGCCCTAGCCAGTCACCTAGACCATGGCACTAAGTGCTTCATCCAGGCTTTTCTTGAACACCTCCAGGGACGGTGCCTCCACCACCTCCCTGGGCAGCCCATTCCAATGCCAATCACTCTCTCTGTGAAGAACTTCCTCCTAACATCCAGCCTAGACTTCCCCTGGCACAACTTGAGACTGTGTCCCCTTGTTCTATTGCTGCTTACCTGGGAGAAGAGGCCACCCCCAACCTGGCTACAATGTCCCTTCAGGTAGTTGTAGACAGTAATAAGATCACCCCTGAGCCTCCTCTTCTCCAAGCTAAACACCCCCAGCTCCCTCAGCCTCTCCTCATAGGGTTCGTGTCTGATCCCTCCAATCCAGACCATTCTATGATTCCTTCCACCTATGATGCTATGATTCCTGCCACCTGTGATGCTATGATTGCTTCCACCACAGCCCAGATGCTTACCATGCTATTTACTCTTGGGAAAATATCTCCATTGTATTTAACATACTTGTTCCCAATAAGCAGCTTGAGATCAGAGGTCTGTTTTCACATGTTAAAAGTCTGCTGTTAAGTTTGTGATTGTTTTTTTTGTGTGTGTCCAAAATCACAGCACAATCAACAGACATAAAATTGAAACAAATGGATTAGAAAAAACATCATTATCTCAAGTGTGTTTATCTGAACTATTCAGTGAGCTTATATGACTAATGAACACGTTTTTGCAATCAAAGTGAGGCAATCTGGTAACCAAAAGGAAAACAAAACAGAGCAAATCAAACTTCCTACCAGGAACATTAGGGGGTGTAATCCTCTGGGGCTCTAGTCTGTTCCAGAGTACTTTATACTCTATTACCTTTCCTCTTCCCAGTCAAAGATAATTCTGATCTCTGACACCAACAGCTGCTCAAAACTTTTTGAGCTCATTATTTACCAATTTAATCAGTATCAGCAGTGCACTGCTGGACCCTGTGCTGTCCCACATCTCATGATCCTGTCTTTGCCCTATCACAAGCCTTTCCAAATACTGCCTTTATTTGCTTGGCATAATTTTACCACAAAGCTCAACAGATACAGAGGTCCTCACATTGGCCTCTACACCACAGATGAATACTGCCTTGAGGTTTAACATACTTTTTGTAGCAGAACGTTAAGCATTGTCATTCTTTAACCTTCAGTCTCTTTTCATGCTTACTCTTTAACTTTTTAGAGCAGTAGGTCATAAACAAAAGCTTCGAGCTGAAATACTGCCTTAAGCTGTTTAATTGTGATTTCAATGGGTCACTGTTTCCAGATTTGCCATGGACAAAGACTAACAAAGAAGAAAGAACAAAAATATCTCTAAAAGAAACCTACTTTTTTAAGAAGTGACAAGTAGAAATACTTTCACTAACAAAAAGGGTGCCTCCAGGACAGAGAACACAAGCAGCTTATGCTGAGATTCTTTTCCATCTGAAGAATCATAGAGTCATAGAATCAACCAGGTTGGAAGAGACCTCCAAGATCATCCAGTCCAACCTATCCCCCAGCCCTGACCAATCAACTAGACCATGGCACTAAGTGCCTCAGCCAGTCTTTTCTTGAAGACCCCCAGGGACGGTGCCTCCACCACCTCCCTGGGCAGCCCATTCCAATGGGAAATCACTCTCTCTGTGAAGAACTTCTTCCTAACATCCAACCTATACCTACCCTGGCACAACTTGAGACTGTGTCCTCTTGTTCTATTGCTGGTTGCCTGGGAGAAGAGGCCACCCCCCACCTGGCTACAATGCCCCTTCAGGTAGTTGTAGACAGTAATAAGATCACCCCTGAGCCTCCTCTTCTCCAGGCTAAACACCCCCAGCTCACTCAGCCTCTCCTCATAGGATTTGTGCTCCAGGCCCTTCACCAGCTTTGTTGCCCTTCTCTGGACATGTCCCAGCACCTCAACATCTTTCTTGAATTGAGGGGCCCAGAACTGGACACAGTACTCAAGGTGTGGTCTGACCAGTGCTGAGTACAGGGGCAGAATAACCTCCCTTGTCCTACTGGCCACACTGTTCCTGATGCAGGACAGGATGCCATTGGCTCTTGTCCTAAGACAAAAAGAATATTGATATAATTCTATTAAGAATAACAGAATCACAAAATGTAAGTGTTGGAAAAGATCTCTGGAGATTAACTGATCCAACCCCCTTGGTAACAGGGGTACATCTAGATCAGATTGCTCAGGAATGCATCCAGGTGGGTTTTGAACGTCTCTAGGGAAGGAGACTCCACAACCTTTCTGGGCAGCCTGGTCCAGTGCTCTGTCACCCTCAAAGTCTTTCCTTAAGTTCAAATGAAACCTCCTGTGTTCTAGTTCGTTCCCTTTGCCCCTTGTCACATCACTGGGCACCACTGAAAAGTACCCAGTCCTGTCCTCATGACATGCACCCCTTAGATGTTTATTGAATTTACAAGGTCTTGTAATGACAGGACATTCTGCCTCTGTACTCTGCACTGGTTAGACCACACCTTGAGTACTGTGTTCAGTTCTGGGCCCCCCAGTTTAGGAGGGACATTGAGATGCTTGAGCGTGTCCAGAGAAGGGCGACGAGGCTGGGGAGAGGCCTTGAGCACAGCCCTACGAGGAGAGGCTGAGGGAGCTGGGATTGGTTAGCCTGGAGAAGAGGAGGCTCAGGGGTGACCTTATTGCTGTCTACAACTACCTGAGGGGAGGTTGTGGCCAGGAGGAGGTTGCTCTCTTCTCTCAGGTGGCCAGCACCAGAACAAGAGGACACAGCCTCAGGCTGCGCCAGGGGAAATTTAGGCTGGAGGTGAGGAGAAAGTTCTTCACTGAGAGAGTCATTGGACACTGGAATGGGCTGCCCGGGGAGGTGGTGGAGTCGCCGTCCCTGGGGCTGTTCAAGGCAGGATTGGACGTGGCACTTGGTGCCATGGTCTGGCCTTGAGCTCTGTGGTAAAGGGTTGGACTTGATGATCTGTGAGGTCTCTTCCAACCCTGATGATACTGTGATACTGTGATACTGTGTGATACTGTGATAATGGGTTTACACTGGCAGAGGGGAGATTTAAACTAGATGATAGGAAGAAGTTCTTTCCAGTGAGAGAGTGAGACACTGGCACAGGTTTCCCAAGGAGATTGTGGCTGCTCCCTCCCTGGAGGTGTTCAAGGCCAGGTTGGATGAGGTCTTGATCAACCTGTTCTAGTGGGAGATGTCCCCTGTGGTGGGGAGTTGGAACCAGATGATCTTTGAGGTCCCATCCAACCTAAATTTCATAATCACACTTGCTGTCATTAGTGTTTACACTGAATGGAGATATAGGTAGAGGAAAAACAACCCACTTTTATACTGATATTTTCCTCACTACATGTGGATTGATTGATATTTAGAGTCCAGTTCCAAGCTTTCAGCACAGCTGTAGTTTAGTAAAGTTTATGAAAAACATTAGCAATTCTTATTGCCTAAATGACTACATTCTGGTAGAAGCCACTGGGAAAATGCCAGTTCATACTCATTCCAAATTGTGACATTGTTTAATTTTCTGCTAGGGAGAACAGAACAACAAAAAAAAAAATATAAGGTTTTCTGTTTGCTCCACGAGTAATCACAAAATAAATTCAACAGGGAACTTGTCTACTGATGCAGCAAGCACACTACAAACTCCTCATAAAAATGTTTCACTAGGTCAACATCTTTAGCACAAACAGGTAAACATACTCTGTTCCTGTCTATCAGGGAGTAGTTTCTAATGGATCTTTAAAATGCTGGCATGTAACACCTCCAGAACCTTAAAACTGTTAAACAGAATCAGAACCACAGAATGTCAGGGGCTGGAAGAGACCTCAAAGGATGACACCAACCTGTGGGCAGATGTGACTGAGTTGGAAGGCAGAAGGGCTCTGCAGCAGGACCTTGACCACCTGGACAGATGGGCAGATGGGGTTCAATAGTTCCAAGTGCAGGGTGCTGCACTTTGGCCACAACAACCCCATGCAGAGATACAGGCTGGGGTCGGAGTGGCTGGAGAGCAGCCAGACAGAGAGGGATCTGGGGGTGCTGATTGATACCCACCTGAACATGAGCCAGCAGTGTGCCCAGGTGGCCAAGAGAGCCAGTGGCATCCTGGCCTGCATCAGGAATGGTGTGGTCAGCAGGAGCAGGGAGGTCATCCTGCCCCTGTACTCTGCACTGGTTAGACCACACCTTGAGTCCTGTGTTCAGTTCTGGGCCCCCCAGTTTAGGAGGGACATTGAGATGCTTGAGTGTGTCCAGAGAAGGGCAACGAGGCTGGGGAGAGGCCTTGAGCACAGCCCTACAAGGAGAGGCTGAGGGAGCTGGGATTGGTTAGCCTGGAGAAGAGGAGGCTCAGGGGTGACCTTATTGCTGTCTACAACTACCTGAGGGGTGGTTGTGGCCAAGGGGAGGTTGCTCTCTTCTCTCAGGTGGCCAGCACCAGAAGGAGAGGACACAGCCTCAGGGTGCGCCAGGGGAGATTTAGGCTGGAGGTGAGGAGAAAGTTCTTCCCTGAGAGAGTCATTGGACACTGGAATGGGCTGCCCGGGGAGGTGTGGCCAGTAGGACAAGGGAGGTTATTCTTCCTCTGTACTCAGCACTGCTCAGGCCACACCTTGTGTGCTGTGGCCAGCTCTGGGCTCCTCAATTCAAGAGAGATGTTGAGGGGCTGGAACATGTCCAGAGAAGGGCAACAAGGCTGGGGAGGGGCCTGGAACACAAATCCTATGAGAAGAGGCTGAGGGAGCTGAGGGTGTGCAGTCTGGAGAAGAGGAGGCTCAGGGGGGACTTCATTGCTGTCTACAACTACCTGAAGGGAGGCTGTAGCCATATGGGGGTTGGCCTCTTCTCCCAGGCAACCAGCAACAGAACAAGGGGACACAGTCTCAAGATGTGCGGGGGGGAAGTCTAGGCTGGATGTCAGGAGGAAGTTCTTCACAGAGAGAGTGATTGGCATTGGAATGGGCTGCCCAGGGAGGTGGTGGAGTCACTGTCCCTGGAGGTGTTCAAGCAAAGCCTGGATGAGGCACTTAGTGCCATGGTCTGGTTGACTGGCTAGGGCTGTGTGCTAGGTTGGCCTGGATGATGTTGGAGGTCTCTTCCAGCCTGGTTGATTCTATGATTCTATGATCACCTAGAGCAGATCACACCAGAATGCAGTCACACAGTTCTTGACTCGTCTTAGTTAAATACCTCTTCGATATCAGTTCTGCCTTTGCTTAGTTAATGAGCCAGATATCTAGATGAATTATATTTATTTGTAGTAACATGAAATTAATTCACATTATTACTTTTCCTAATCATTTTACATTTCATGGAAGTATGAGCTAATTATTTGTAAGATATTGCTTTATATATAGATATGTATCTCTATCTAAATTGTATCTATAGAAATTATTCCTTCCAGGCAGCCTGTTAAATTGTTGCTCCTTTCATTGAGTTGAATTTTTGCAAGTAAATATGTAGAAGTTTGCCATATGTAACGAGGGGATGAGCATGCTGCATAATGTGCTGCCTCTGCTGCCCTCGTTAGACACAGCTCACCCAGTTTTGTGCTGGCTGTGGCAGGGGTTATGAGAAGTAACTCAGGCAACCTATTTCACTGCTAAGCATTGCACTCATTGTCCTTAAATAAAAGACAATATATGTTGAAGTATATAACATGAGGTAACACAGTGAATTATACTGCTATGCCACCTACAGCCACAGAAAAGTTACTTCTTGGAGTAAAAATAACAAGCAATCTATTCTAGACATGCAGTGTCTTCTTTCCATTGCAAACATGCTGGAATCACACTGAGCTCTCAGGGCTGTGTAAAGCAAAATGCATAGATGGGTTTGATTAACTTCTCAATCACAAAAATCTGACAGAAAACAAACCCAACCCAAACAACTAAATATACAACAGACTGCTTGCACATTGTTTCTGCACAATGAAGAATGTTTCAAGACTGCTGTCTTAAAATTGGTTCTCTCACCAGTCCTTGTTTACCCTGTACATAATGTTGATAGAAATAATATCTTTTTTAGACTACACAGATGTACCTCCTATGTGCCATACACAGAATTACAGAATCACAGAGCTTTAGAGGTTGGAAGAGACCTCCAGAGATCATCCAGTCCAACCCCTCTGCCAAAGCAGCATCCTCTAGAGTAGTTCCCACAGGATGAATCCAGGTAGGTTTTGAAAGTCACCAGAGAAGGACATTCCACAATATATCTGGGCAGCCTGGTCCAGGGCTACGTCACCCTCACTGTCAAGAAGCTTCCCCTCACGTTGGGGTGAAACTTGCTATGTTGCAGTTTGAAGCCATTGCTCCTTGTCTTATTGCTGCTGAGCACCAAAAAGAGACTGGCCCCACATCTCAGGTGTTTATAGGCATTGATGAGATCTCCTCTCAGTCTTCTCTTCTCCAGACTAACCAACCCCAGTGCGCTCAGTCTCTCACTTTAAATGAAACTATGACACCTAAATATTTGGAGTAGTCATCATATCAGACTTTTTAATAGTTTTGGGGTTTTGTTTTGGTTTTGGTTTGATGTTTACCATCCTTTCGCTGTTGGATATAACATTGCATGTTATGTAAATGATCTACAGTAGCAATTTTGCAGCTGACTATTTTTAAGCCCTTTTCTCCTCTTAAAATATAATTGCCTGGAGGAAAATGCAGTCCAAAATAATTTAAACTGAATGCAATTTTCCTTATAATTTCACAAGAATGGTCAGTCTCTACCTAGCAATAAGACAGAGCTCTAAACATCCCAGCATTACCTCCTGCTGTGATTCTCATGAGCTGCTGCTAGTGCTGTGATTTCTCTTCCTCGAACGCTCTGCAAAACACTTTCAGTCTTCAAAGTGCAGTTCCTTAAAAAATAGATTGGCTTCCTTTCACAGAAAATGTGTCTCTGAAATATGAAATGTTTAAAATGTTGCAAGTATAAGATTTACAAAAGAACCCTTTTTATTTTTTTTTTTTTTTTTTTTTTTTTTTTTTTTTTTTTTTTTTAATCTGGAATAGACTCAGTTTGCATCACTCTGAAGATGCAGCCCTCAACCAAAGTGGGGCTTGGTGTTTCTGGTTTTCATTTTGCTAAAATTGCCAGGGTGTGTTTTCATAGCATGCTGTGAAAATAAAAAAATCCTTCCCTCCTTGTCTCTTCTCTCTCTTTTTCCTTCTCCCTACCACTAGGTTGCTTGTATTACACTTCAGAGTACAGGTAAATAGATAATAAGTTGGCAAAGCACTGCCATTTTACCTCAATGATATAACGTATGAGAGCATTCTTTATACTCCCTACCAACAATACAGAATTAGAATTGGTGTTCATAGAATCATAGAATCAACCAGGTTGGAAGAGACCACCAACATCATCCATGCCAACCTAACACCCATCCCTATCCAGTCACCTAGACCATGGAACTAAGTGCCTCATCCAGACTTTGCTTCAACACCTCCAGGGATGGTGTATAGGGTTAACACTCCTGGGGGAGTAACCCTGAACCTGACCCTAGGGGTCTTGGCCCCTCCCCAGGGGTGGGCCACACTCCAGGTGATGGTTAGCCCACTCCCCCCACTTCCTGTGGTATAAAAGAGACAGGAGCTGCCTGTCTCTTTCTCTTTTGCCTTGGCTCTGTGCTCTGGACACGCACACTCACACTGCATCCCAGCACACCACGTGGCAGCCACGAGGCAGAGACACCATCACATTGCTCGGGTTGTATCCATCCCTGTTTGTATTTTGCTGTTTTCCCTTCCTTATCCTTTGTAAACTCCCCTACCTCCAATACCTTTTCTAAGTTATTGTTAAACTTTTCCTTTTTAACTTCCAAATCGAGTGAGATTGATTTATTTGGGTGTGCTCACCTCTCCCTCTCTACATCTAATTTCCCTCTCTCTGGGAAGGGAGGGGGAAAGAGGGGAGGGCACTCTATAAATTCTATAAATTGTCATTGGGTCTATTAAATTTATTAGAGTCTCTGGGAACTTGCATTTGAACCCAAGACAGATGGTGACTCCACCACCTCCCTGGGCAGCCCATTCCAATGCCAATCACTCTCTCTTGGAAGAACTTCCTCCTAACATCCAGCCTAGACTTCCCCTGGCACAACTTGAGACTGTGTCCCCTTGTTCTATTGCTGGTTGCCTGGTTCAAGAGCACAGATAGGGAGAGGTAGACATGCTCCTGTAAGACCTGGTTATTTTTTTCAGCCATGGATCCTTTGAAACCTGTTGATGGCACTTCATATTTGGGAAGTCATTCAAGGGACACAGAAGCCTGTAGTCATCCAAGACTGAAAAAGATGTGGTATGGAAAAAGAAGAGAAGAGAAATGGTCACAAAGAAAAGAAAATAGTTAGGTTCATTGGTGCATCTCTAAGGAAGAGAACTGGAGCAAAACATAAGTGAGGACAAAAAAAAAGGGCAAGTAGGTGAGTGCAGATAACACAAATGCTTAAACCAGGAAAATAAGCACCACTGTTCCTCAACTGAGGAACTTGAATGAACACACTTAGAGAAAGGAGGTTAATGTGCCATACTGTCTCTAGAGGTGAGCAGCAAGTGCAGTACCACCATGTCCTATCCTGTGCCCTGTCCTGTTTCAAACACTTTTAACAAGGGCACAGAGGCAATGAATCCTTGTTCTTCAGTAGTGCAGACAACACTAAATTGGAAGAAACAATTGATATACTTGGAAAGTAGGGCTCCCATTAAGGGAGACTTAGACAAGCTATGGAAATGACCCAAAACCTTATTATATTCACCAAGGACAAATGTACAGTGCCTGGGAAGTCAATCTGCAAAAGAAAACCCTAGACCAGCAGAGGTTTAGAAGCAAAGATGACCAACAGCAATAAAAGCAGTGGAGACAGTGGATCAAATGAAGTGATTGTACTCTTGAAACTACATTTGGGTACTGCCTCTAGTTTTAGGTCCTCCATTAGGTGACCCTGCTTTGGCAGGGGGCTTGGACTCCATGATCTTTGGAGTTCCCTTCCAACCTCTAATATTCTGTGATTGTGTGATTCTGTTTAGTCACTTAGAAGGCATTGTAAATGAAAAGTGGGCCCATATCGACCTGTTGAGGTACAAGGGCAACTACCAAGTCTTGTTTATGGGTGGAGAAAATCCCCAGTATCAATAGAGGCAGGAGAGTGGTGGGATTGAGAGTAGCCCTGCATAGAAGGAACTGAAGTAACTGGTTGAAATGTTGGATTGGTATTGGCAACATTCCCTTCACAACCCAGAAGGTTAATCATATCCCAGTCCCCATCAAAAGAAGTGTGGTCAGCAGGTCAAGGGAGGGGAATCTGCCTGTACATGGTGCTAAGCTCTAAATATAAAGCTTCATTCCCATTTCCAGCTCAGCTGAGTCTCATCTGGGTGATTTGCTTAAGTGTGGGGTCAGGTAACACCCAAACCATCACACTTGTGTCTGTTTGTTTGGGGTTTTTTTGGTGGTTTGGGGTTTTGTTGTTGTTGTTGTTTAGTTTTGTTAGTTTTTTTTTCTCACCTTATTTCCTTTCTTTGACTTTAGCTTCTCATGGGTGAGTCTGAAAACTCCTAAGCTCTGATATTTTTGTCTTTCATGTCAGGGAAAAAAAAATCTCAGACTAATTTATCCTATTACAAAACCTTTGTCTGTGTTCAATGTCTTTCATTACTTCCTCTTGGGCAAAGTTCAGAATCAATATTCTACTCTTACTTTTCTAAGTCTGTTAGATGACCTTGAGCCCACGAGTTAAAATTTTATTGTTACTTTTGTCTTCCTCTTAACTTCCAGGTTTCTTCAGTCATAATTCAACTACTATTTCAAGTGCATCTCAGATTCTACTCATGCTGCCCCAAACTTTTCTGCAGTGCAACATCAAGACTACAATCAGGAATCTTGCATGTCTTGCCACCTTCATTTTAACTTGTACAAATTAATCTAACTCACATTCTTCTCTGGGCCTGACTCCCTGTGTCTAAGCTGTGCTTTCTATATAGAGTGCATCAAAATTCCTAAATTTCACTCTAAAACACCTCTTTTTCATTTCACAGACAATGTGAGCACCAACATCTTGCCAGCCCAAGATTACTGTTTAGATGTTATGTCTGAACAAGACCATGTGCAACGTCCTGCCTGCATCCATGTTGAAGCAATCCCAATGTAGGCTGGGCAGTGACTGGCTTTAGAGCAGCCATGAGGAGATGGACTTCAGGGTGCTGGTGGACAAGCTCAACATGAGCCATCAGTGTACTTCTGCAGCCCAGAAAGCCAACCAGAGCCTGGACTGCATCAAGAGAAGTGTGGCCAGCAGGTCGAGGGAGGTGATCCTCCCCTTCTACTCCACACTGATGCGACCCTACCTAGAGTACTGCATCCAGCACTGGAGCTCCTATTACAAGAGGGCTACGGATGTGCTGGAGTGTGTCCAGAGAATGGCCATGAGGATGGTCAGAGGGCTGGAGCACCTCTCCTATGAGGACAGACTGAGGAAGTTGGGACTGCTCAGTCTGGAGAGAAGGTTCTGATGTGACCTTATACCTTTCAGTATCTGAAGGGGACCTACAAGAAAGCCGGGGAGGGACTTTTTAGGATGTCGGGTAGTGATAGGGCTGGGGGGAATGGAACAAAGCTGGAAATGGGTAGATTCAGATGGATGTTAGGAAGAAGTTCTTCACCATGAAGGAGGTGAGATCCTAGAGTGGGTTGCCTTTGGAGGTAGTGGAAGCCCCATCCCTGGAGGTGTTTAAGACCAAGCTGTATGAGTCTCTAGACAGCCTGATCTAGTATGAGTTGTCCTTGCTCATGGCAAGGGGTTTGGAACTAGATGATCCTTATGGTCCCTTCCAATCCTGACTGATTCTATGATTCTTTGATTTCTTTAGTTTTCAGAGACTGCTATTTTTATGCATATCAGTAACAAAATGTATCTTTTCACTCTCATCTCTCTTGCCTCTTCAGCCTTTTATAAAAATCTCACATTCCAATTTCTACTCTTCTTGTTGTGGCCTGAAAAAAATTAATTGTTCCTATAACAACAGACCAATTACCAGCAGCAAATCAATGCCAGCCTTTGTTTCTTGCCTTTTGGATGTTCGAACAAGTATATTTGTGTCTACTCTGTGCCTCCCTATGAGTTAGTTTTCCCTTTTAAATGCTCATAGAACCTCTTCCCTAACTTCTCTTATGTTGTCTCTGAATTCCTTTTTGCTATCATATCTATATAGACTGTTTGATGCCTACAATCACAGAGTGTAGGATAAGATCATTCTCTGGCAATTTCATTTACTACCCCTTGCCATCATTTTATTGGTTTGCTACAGCAAATTACTTCCTTTTCTTTCGTACTGGAACTGTAAGTTATCATTTCTTCTCATGTCACTTTGGAAAATGCCTGCATTACACCTAATACAGTCAACATTTTTGTAGAGTAAATAGTAAGCAACAGTGTTATTGCTATTACTGTTAATCACAGGAGTAGAGTCCATGGTAGAGATTTATGGATCTGGAGACAAATAATTTTCAGAATAGATGAGTACATCATAGCTTTGAAGAGATTAGAGTGTGTGCTTTTCTTACCCTGTCAGAGAGCAGCAAAAGAATTAGGTACATTTATCACTGGGTCCATGTGCAAACAACAGAAGGTGGAGGAAAAACTAAGTAAGTATGTAGATAAGAAAAAGAAAAAGGGAAGAGTGGGAAGAGAAGGAGAGAGAGAATTAGATATAGTTTTAACAAGTTTTTCTGAAGTGTTCCAGTTAATGACAACTGCAGAATGCATTTGATCCCATATGATAGGATGGTTTGGGTTTGAAAGGATCTTAAAGATTATCAAGTTCCCACTCTTTTCCATAGGCAGGGACACTTTCTGTTAGATCAGCTTGCTCCAGGCCCCATCCAACCTGGCTTTGAACACTTGGTGAAGGATTTATTCCCAATGTCTAATTGAAACCTAGCTCCTTCCAGTTTGAAGCCATAACCTCTTGTGCTGTTACTACACACGTTTGTAAAAGCCTCCTCTTCAGCTATCACAGAATCATAGAATCATAGAATCAACCAGGTTGGAAGAGACCTCCAAGATCATCCAGTCCAACCTATCACCCAGCCCTATCCAATCAACTAGACCATGGCACTAAGTGCCTCATCCAGTCTTTTCTTGAAGACCCCCAGGGACGGTGCCTCCACCACCTCCCTGGGCAGCCCATTCCAATGGGAAATCACTCTCTCTTTAAGCCTCTTTCAAATACTGGAAGTCTGCTATAAGGTCCCTCCAATTGCTGAACAATCCCAAATCTCTTTGTCTAAGAAAGGGGCTCTAACCCTTGGATTATCTTTGTGGCCCTTCTTTGGATATGCCTTAGCAGTTTCATATCCTCCTTCTGTTGGGGACTCCAGAGCTGGACACAGTACTCCAGGTGTTGTTTCATTCTCTTTGAATGTGATTAAGCTATTAATTCTGAGGAGGCATATTTGAAGTCAAAAGCAGAAAACCACAAATAGTGTCATGAGTAGATTCTTTTTCCCCTGAAGTTCAGTTTCATTTTAGTGAACACAAAATTCTTTTCAACTGATGTTCTGCTTCTTCAGCCATCATCAAAACCAAAATAGCAGTCTTCATCGAGAATTAATAACTCATTATCTGGAATTAAAGTCAGAAATTTCTACCCTCTGAATGCAGCACAAATTGCAACACTTTTCCCTAGATCAGTCAGAATGTATCTTCATGGATCATCTATATCAGGCTTTCAAATGATGACTACTGAGAAGAATTTATCTCTTTCATGGCTTTGAGGACAATTCTCATTTATCCATCTTCCATCATACCTCTCTGAATGTTATTTGTCAGGATGGCAATGCTGAAAATATTTTCCAATCATCTTAGCCTGAAGAGTATCTTCATAAAGGTAGAATCAGACATTGTAACAGTCTGTTTTGACATATGTGAAAGCTTTGTTGTTTGTCTGTGGCATCTAAGCAGTGTCTAGGGAATGAAACTGAAAAATAAGTATTCATTTATAAGACAGCTCTGAAATTAAATGTCCTTTTGTCAGGGGACCTGTTAGTAAATCAGTATATCTACTGAATGTCCTTCAGGGACACAGGAAGACATTTATATGAATTCATTAAATAGTCTACTGCTATGCATTTAAATATGGCTAAAATGAGGGGACAAAAAAATAACATGAAAGAGAAAAAGTCACTGTGACCATAGCAGTATTAGGAGATTTACCTTTGACAGATTGCATTGCAAACATATGGCATGAAAAGTGCAGTGCTAATGTGAAGAACATACTTAAGAAGTAGATTTAGGAGGGAAAAAAAGAAGAGTTATCTTCTCTGTCTATAAAGGGGAATGGCCTCAAGCTGAGACTGGGTAGGTTTAGATTAGGTATTAGGGTAAAGTTTTTCAAGGTGAATGGTCAGGCACTGGATATTGTGGTAGGGTTCATAGGCCCACAACAGGCTTACACACGTCCTGCCTTGCCTAGGCATGTTTTTGTGCTCCACCAGAGAGCAAGCGTGGGAAATGGACACAAAAGAACCTGGAGCCACTGAGTCTGGCCTGCCCAGGGTCCTGTGGTGTAAGGCACACACACTTGGCTTGTGCCTGCCTAGTGCCAGGCCTGTGCTGTTCCCAAATTAGGGAAAAGTGAACCTGTGGCTTTGCCTAATATGGTCTGGTTTGGCTAACTGCAATCCTGATTGGCTGTTCTGTGTCCAAAGGGCAATCAATCTCGACCCACATTGATAAAAGGAGATACACAGGTGAACAACCTGCTCTGCTTCCCTGCTTTGCTTCCCTGCTCTTTGCCTGCTCTCTCTGCTGTGCCCAGCCCTGCTGCTACTGCACACTGCCTTATTGCTTGCCTGGTAAACTCCACTGCCGCTAGTTACCAGGAGCAGACCCTGGATGTCTGCATGTGATCGGTCTGTGTGGCCAGCGTGACATCACGCTGAGACTGCACCACATCTGCCTCTGCACCTGAAGGTCCTGCTTAGAATCCCTGGCCATATACACAGATCATGCAGAAGAAGCCAGGAGACAAGGTCAGAGATTGTCTGCATCCTTTCCCCAGAAGCCAGGAAGATTCAAGTCTCAACATCCAACAAGACAGAGTCCCCTGAAAGCATTTGGGCACTGTCTGGACTGTGGCTGGCCTCCACGAGTGGGTCATAATAATGTGTGAGTGAATGCTTAAATGCCTCTTTGTAATTCTTCATTGCCTTCTGCCATAGAGCAGAAAGAGCTCCTTGAGCCCATCCACTGGGCAAGTGGCATAGTGACCACAAGCGGCATTGACATTGGGAACCTTCTCTTCCTGTTCAATTAACATTTATATATATTGCTGGTTATATTAGATGTAGACATAGCCATAGAATGTTTCCATGACCATGTAAGAACCAAAATATTATTAATATTAGTGGTTGGGGGTGGTGAGAGTTCTGAGTATCAAAATTAATGATCAATATTAATTTTGGAAAATATCATCTTGCCTCAATTGATTTCCCCTCCCCAACACTGGAAGAAGCTGCCCAGGGAGGTAGTTAAGTCACTGACCCTGCATGAGTTTAAGGGTCATAGAATCATAGAATGTCAGGGTCTGGAAGGGACCTCAAAAGATCATCTGGTCCAGCCTCTCTGCCAGAGCAAGAGCACCTAGAGCAGATCACACTGGAATGCATTCACAGTTCTTGAATATCTCCAGAGAGGGAGATTCCACAACCTCCCTGGGCAGCCTGTTCCAGTGCTCTGCCACTCTCACAGTGAAAAAAAATTTCTTCAGGCTCACATAGAACCTCCTATGCCTCAACTTCCACCCATTGCCTCTTGTCCTCTCACTGGGCAACACAGAGCAGAGCCTGGCTCCAGCGTCCTGATGCTCACCCCTTACATATTGATAAACATTAATCAGGTCACCCCTTAGTCTCCTCTTCAAGGTCATTTGGATGTGATGCTTAGGGATAGAGTTTAAGGTGAATCTTGTAGAGTAAAGTTATAGGTTGGGCTTGGTGATCCTGAGAGGCTTTTCCAATCTGAATGTTTCTGTGATTCTGTGATTTTTCAGTGGAAATGAAATTATGCCTTTGTCAGATCAATTGGATTCTGCTCTCAGAGGAGCCATACAATATCTTGGGAGACCCCTACTAATGTGTCAATGAACTCTGTAGAAGTTTGGTGGACTAATTTGATGTCTCATCATTCTACCAGTTCCAAATATGTTTGCTATACTACTGAAGAGAAATACAACTTAATAACAGTATCTGTCTGCTATTAAACATATCTGTGCTTAATATGTTAATAGGTTTTATATCTGTGTTTAGTGTCTGCATGCCACTCTTCTGTGCCACTGGTGTCTTCTGATGCTCATGTGACAAGATTTTCAGGTTTGGTGGAATGCCTAGTGGAAAGTAGATCTAAAAAAATCATCATTAACAGCTATTACTACTATTATGATTCCCTTGCAAAGTAGCTTTATCTTCAGAGTAGATTATTTTTATATATAATTTTGTTTTCTTTCCAGTTTAACCATGATCATAGGATCATAGAATCAACCAGGTTGGAAGAGATCTCCAAGATCATCCAATCCAACCTAGCATCCAGCCCTATCCAGTCAACTAGACCATGGCACTAAGTGCCTCATCCAGTCTTTTCTTGAACACCTCCAGGGTCGGTACCTCCACAACCTCCCCGGGCAGCCCATTCCAATGGGAAATCACTCTCTCTGTGAAGAACTTCCTCCTAATATCCAGCCCATACTCTGTAAAAGAAAGCATGGGATATAGGACAAGAGCAACAGCTACCACCATCTGTGGTTCTGTGATCTGCTTGCCCTAGGATGCTGATCTGCTGGGTTTGGTCTACAAACAGCATTTTCCCTGTGTGTCGAAACACAAGGCTGAGCTCTGGTGAGGAATTAACTGACAGCTCTTCTTCTCAGCCTGCCACTAGCAGTTACAGAGTGATAACAGCAAGCTGTGGGGAAAATTGAACACCACCTTATTTCCAAAGGGAGCACAACAGCTGCACAGAGAGAGCCTCAGGTGCGCTTGGGTGAAGCAGGAAAACCGAGGACATGGCCAGGATTACATAAAAAGCCTCAGAGGGTTAACAGTAATTCCAGTGAAGCAGAAGGGTAGGTGATTCTTTTGGGATATCCTGGCCTATTATTGAGAGCTTTGCACAGGGCTCTCCAGGTGACAAATTCAGATGGATGCACATGGCTTGTCTGATTGGACAGTGGAAGTTTCAAACAAGTAAATTGGGAAAATGGGGACAAGCAGGACTTTATCCTTTCTGCTGATACACCTCTGGCAGAGTGGCAGGAAACTTGCAGCAAGGTGTGAATCATAGCTGATGGATTTTTCTGTGCACCTACAGCACATTATGCTTTTTTTGTGGAGGTATTAGGTCATGCTGTTAGAGAGGAAACAGATCTCTTATGTAAAAGTATGAAACAATTAACCCAGTGTCTGTTCTTGAATTGTGGGATTGTCTTTACTTATACACACACAGATCACACAGAATGTTAGGGACTGGAAGGGACCTTGGAAGACCATCCAGCCTAACCCCCCTGCCAGAGTAGGATTACCTAGAGCAGATGACACAGGAACACATCCAGGCAGGTCTTGAATGTCTCTGCAGAGGGAGACTTCACAACCCCCCTGGGAAGCCTGTTCCAATCTTCTATCACCCTCACAGGGAAAAAAAAATTCTTCAGGCTCACACGGAACCTCCTATGCCTCAGCTCCCACCTGTTGCCCTTTGTCCTCTCACTGGGCATCACCAAGAAGAGGCTGGCTCCATCCTTTTGGCACTCACCCCTTACCTATTTAAGAACATTAATCACGTTACTTGGATGTAGTGCTTAGGGTCATGGTTTAAGGTGAATCTTGTAAAGTAAGGTTATAGGTTGGACTTGGTGATCCTGAGGGTCTTTTCCAACCTGAATATATCTGTGATTCTGTGATTTTTCAGTGGAAATTAAATTATAACTCAGTCAGATTAGTTGGATTCTACTCTCAGAGGAGCCATACAATATCTTGGAAGACTTCTTTCCTCTTGTTTACATGGAATTTCCTATGCCTCAACTTCCACCTGTTGTTTCTTGTCGTGTCTTTGGGCACCACCAGGCAGAGCCTGGCTCCATCCTCCTGGCACTCACCCTTTACCTATTTATAAACATGAATGAGGTCAAGATGTGTGACTGTGCTTCCATGCAGTTGTTCTGTATTTCAGGAGCTGTTACTTGTCTGTATTTGGAAGGAATTTCATTAAACACAACAACAGCAACCAAAAAATAAATGTAATTTAGTTTCCAATATGTGTACAGAACTTTCAATGTTACCAGAGAAGTTTAAGCTTCTGTGGAAATGGGGAAATTAAATCCACTTACCCTTTGTAAAGGGAAGCTATTATGGGAGATATTTAAGATGACTTAAATTGTCTGGCTTTTGCAGTGGTTGTCAACAGCAGAAGCATTAAGACTTCATTTGCATGCTTTATCTTTAATGTATAATGGCAGCAATTGACATTTAAAACTTTCTGATCTAAGGCCCTGTAAGATACAGGCAGAAGCCACAAGAGTCTTATGTTGAATGAGAACATCTTTCTTTCAGCTGTCCAAAACCAGAAAGGGTCTGGTATAGGAAATGGATTCATTCTCTTGGCTTGAATTTGCAGACAGGAGTTGCTCAGGCATTATGTATTTCATACTTTTTGATTGTGTTCTCTGGGATGAAAGGAAGATGAGCATAGAGTAAGATTAATTCTCCCTCTATAGACTGCCATTTTTGAATGCTCTTTGTTTCAGTTCAGAATTCAATACAGAATTTTCTTACAGTGTAGACACCTTGCAGAAAAAGTTTGTAAATTGCTCCCAGATTAATGATTATTGCCTTCTTTTATCTCCTTAGATTCAAATCAGCACTGAAAAGCTGTGTGAGCTATCAGCAGCACCAAAGAAACTCTAGGCAAAGGAGATTTTGCCATCACTTTATTTATTTATTTAATGTTTAAGCCCATAGTGACTGCAGTTTTAGTTAATACTTAACAAGTACAAGAAAAAAATATCCATCAGCAATCATACTTCTTTTTGAATGAGATGTTGTAAAGCTGTCTTACTGCAAGATTTTTTTCTCTTAATACAGAAATCCAGCTGTAAATAATCATTTTCCCCTTTTCTATGTGACTTTGGAATTCTTCCCCTCAATTTGTAGAATCATAGAATCAGTCAGGGTTGGAAGGGACCATAAGGATCATCTAGTTCCAAACCCCCTGCCATGGTCAGAGACATCTCACACTAGAGCAGGCTGTCTAGAGCCTCATCCAGCCTGCCCTTAAACACCTCTAGGGATGGGGCTTCCACCACCTCCATAGGCAACCTGTTCCAGGGTCTCACTATCCTCATGGTGAAGAATTTCTTCCTAACATCCAGTCTGAATCGACCCATTTCTAGCTTTGCTCCATTGCCCCCAGTCCTATCCCTACCTGACATCCTAAAAAGTCCCTCCCTAGCTTTCTTGTAGGCTCTCTTCAGATACTGAAAGGTCACAATAAGGTCTCCTTGGAGCCTTCTCCTCGCCAGAGTGAGCAGCCCCAACTCCCTCAGTCTCTCCTCATAGGAGAGGTGCTTCAGCCTTTTGACCATCCCCATGCCCTTCTCTGGACACACTCCAGCACATCCACACCCTTCTTCACTGCTTCATCTTGTCATTTCATGACTCTTTATGTGCCCATGTGCATGGCTGAAGAAACATATAAATTATAACAGCAGCTGCTCAAGTAGAGCATCCTACTGCATCAATTAATGTTCTGTGCTAAATAAGACATTTACATCCTCCACACCAGCCTTGCTATAAAATAATTAATTAGATTCAACTGATAAATTAAGTAGTGCAAGGAGGTTTTTGGATTAAAGTTAAGGAGGAAATAGACTGCAGCCTTGGAAAGCCTCAAGCATGTTTTGCACTGCACCTTGAAACAAACAGCTCTGACTAAAGAGTGAGTTAGTCTATCTCTTTGATGGTTGCATTACCAAGTCAAAGTCTTTGGGGCCTCCTGAGGGTTCAATGACAGAGAATATTGTAGTAGCTAGATGTAGGACACACAGAATTTAGGCTTTTTGATCAAGTTGTAATAAACAGCTTTAATTAACTGGGCTCCCCAGAAGGGATTAAGGAGAACTGAAGAGCTCCTGTTTTATTATTTAAGATTCAAACTATTGCCTCCATTAGACATATTCAGAGTTTAGAGTTAGGATCCGTTATGGGTTCATTTCAGTGATGCTTGCACATGCAGTGCACCTGATATAATTTAGTTCTTTGGCTTGCTAAGAATAACAGCCTTCAGGTCCCATCTGTGTTTTGGAACACTTATGAAGTAGTCATGTTTCAGACACACATCTGTTGACTCACAAGTGCACAGAGGAGAGAAAGAAAGAGAAAATAAGGAATTTACACTGATCATAGAATCATAGGATCAAGCAGGTTGGAAGAGACCTCCAAGATCAGCCAGTCCAACCTAGCACCCAGCCCTAGCCAGTCAACCAGACCATGGCACTAAGTGCCTCATCCAGGCTTTGCTTCAACACCTCCAGGGATGGTGACACCACCACCTCCCTGGGCAGCCCATTCCAATGCCAATCACTCTCTTTGCCAACAACTTCCTCCTAACATCCAGCCTGCACTTTCCCCAGCACAACTTGAGGCTGTGTCCCCTTGTTCTATTGGTGGTTGCCTGGCAGAAGAGACCAACCCCCATATGGCTACAGCCTCCCTTTAGGTAGTTGTAGACAGCAATGAGGACCCCCCTGAGCCTTCTCTTCTCCAGGCTGCACACCCCCAGCTCCCTCAGCCTCTTCTCATAGGGTTTGTGTTCCAGGCCTCTCACCAGCTTTGTCACCCTTCTCTGGACATGTTCCAGCACCTCAGCATCTCTCTTGAATCGATTCTATGCACTGGAGCTCTGCTGAAGAGTTCATGTGCAGCCAGGCAGAATAACACAGAATTAAAGCTCATAATTTTTACACTCTCTTCAGCAGGAAGAGTTTTGATGTGGCAATGATAGGTTAAAGGATACAAATAAAACAAGGTTTGCAGTGGAGGCAATGTCTTTCTGATGACAGATTGATCTATTAGAGGAGATAAAGAAGCAGCAGTCTTTTTTTGACATAGAAGAGAACTTGTGTGACTCTTTTCTTCTCCAATCACTTCTGATGGTCTCATAAAATTTATTATTTGCTCCTACATTTTTTTTCCTAGCTTATAAAACATAGCCAGATATAATTCCTGAGAAGCTGGGTGTTAGGTTGGACCAGCTCCCTGGGCAACCCATTCCAGGCTCTCACTACTCTCAGCAACAGCTTTTCTTCCAGTGCTGAGGATTGGCTGCTGCCAATGGCCCTTCCCCTCTCCACTCACTGCAGAGAAACCTGCTGAAGAAAAATGTGACAAAAATGCAGCTTGCTGCAGTTGCACATTTTATGACATTCCTCTTAGGAAAGAGTTAGGAGTTCCTGGTTTCATTTTGGAAAAGGCCCAGTTGTTGCCTGATCCTGCAGTCCTATCATGTATTTCTTATTAATTCTGTCACTTCATTCATCCAAGACAACTTTCCGTAAGATACTTTTTATTATCCAGTCTGACTGACCATGAACTGGTTTATGGTCTTGCTGGCTGGTGGGGGAAAAAGGAGGGAAAAGACTCCTGGTGCTGGTTTGAAGCCAATTAGAATATTTTAATGAGAGAAATTAGATCATTGGCTCTGTGAAAAGAAAATACAGTGATGTGTAGATTACCCATTCATTCTGCTGGGACATACAAAAGCAAGACACAAACATAGATAAGTCAGTCCCTGCCTGGTTTTTGCTAGGTTAACTCTTCTGCCTGACCCTCCACATCTTCCAACTAACCATTCTGCTTCTAACACCTCTTGCTGAAATTTCCAGATCAGTTTGCATGTAAGGGAGATTCTGAGATAAGGGAAGGAGTGGGAAAAGACTGGATGAGGTACTTAGTGCCATGGTCTAGTTGATGGAACTGGGCTGGGTGATAGGCTGGACGGGATGATATTGAAGGTCTCTTCCAACCTGGTTGATTCTATGATTCTATGGAAAAAAAAGGGTGGAAGGATTGTTGGGAGCCCCTCCTGGGCACTCTGACTGCTGGGAGGGGTCTTGTATTTTGGTATTACTTTAACTTGCATATAACTAGCCTTGAGCTCTGTGGTAAAGGGTTGGACTCGATGATCTGTGAGGTCTCTTCCAACCCTGATGATACTATGATATGATATGATAACTGTATCTAGTTGTAACTATTTGTAGTATATTGGATATATCTGCTTGTAAATTGTGCTAAGCTGTGAATAGAAAGCTTCATTCTTTAAATTCCAGCCAGCTGAGTTTAGTCTGAGTGAATCCTTGTGGGGAGGAAGTGGTGCCCAGAACCACTACACTCCTGCAGGCTGAAAGCTCTGAGATGTATTTCCCATGGACCTGTCAATCTTCTGATTATAGAGATGCTCCCCAGTCACAAGATGACACATCCCTTTCCATGCCCCACTCATGGCAGGGGTATGGCTCTCTGACCCCAAGGCCTACTTTCCATGCAGCACATCTGTGCAGCCAGGGCTTGCTCTTCTAAGAAAATCTGTAAGCTTTGGAAAAGAGCTGCAAGAAACCCTGCAGAGTGGAACAACAAAAGGTCAAGAAAAGACAGAGGTAGTGGTAGATAGAGGACAGACTATTGAAAAAGGCACAAATCTCCAGCCAAGGATTCAAAAATGCTAACAGGG
This sequence comes from Pogoniulus pusillus, assembly GCF_015220805.1. NCBI lineage: Eukaryota > Metazoa > Chordata > Aves > Piciformes > Lybiidae > Pogoniulus > Pogoniulus pusillus. Next base: position 28,928,484 of record NC_087275.1, read on the forward strand.
AAAACAAACAAAGAAAGAAATCAAAGCAAACAAACCCCCTAACCCTTAGCACCAAAGGAACAAAGCAAGAATCTAAAAGAGTGTAACAATGCAACACTGAGGATGTGTTGACATTGACTCATCCCTATGCAGGTGACATCTGCCTGGAGACCAAAGATGCTTTTTGTGTTATGAAAAGGTTTGGAGCCATGTTAGTGCTTAGCTTAGTGGCTTATCCTTTCTTTACATGTTGCTTGTATCAGGCAACAAACATTTACTCTATATTTGGAATCTGAGCATCTCTTGATTCTAAAAAGTCTGAGAGCAGTAAAAGCTGCCTGAGTGAACCACCCCAAACAGAACGGGTTATGACTTCTCATCTCTCTGACAGATCTGGGAAGATGCCTAACTGTGGCCATTTCTTTGTTATCCTCTCCTGCTGTCCTGGTAGCAAATTGTTCCTATTACAGAACACCTACACTGTTGCAATGGGAATGGAAATCATATCCACAGTAGAGAAAGATGCCAGCAGAGAGGTTAATTTTCCTTCTGTCCTTCAACTTCCTCTCTGTAGATCCATGCATAGGGTAGTTTCCACAGAAAAACTGGAAAGAGATTTGTATTCATAATTTTGCTTATATAGCTCAGTTCCTTAAATTATTCTGCTTCCAGGACCCTTGACTCTCAAATAGCTTGGTATAAAAACAGAAGAATAACTGTTATTAATGGCCATGAAGTAGTAACAACAACATAAAAGTAACAAAGAAGTGTTTGACTTGGTTTATTTTATTGTAGGAGTAATAAGTTTATCCACTTTTCATTCCAGACATGAGTTTTGGTGCAGGAGGTAGTGGTCCATGGTGATCACATTAAGAAAGGCACTCAAGCTTGGTAAAGTATTATTTAGACTCCATTTATTAGAGCTAATGCCACAAAAGAGGGGAGAACAGTGTAAATAATCAAGTGCTACTTTGAGGCTGGCTGGAATATTTTGGTGAGGGGAATTAGATTATAGGCTGTGAAAAGGAAACAATGCTCATTTCTATTTCACTCATAGGCTTGCTGAGATGTATATAAACAAGAACATAAACACAGAAAACACAGTGGCTCTCTGTCACAGCTGGTGCCTGTATTTTTCTCCCTGGCTTACTTTCTGTGTAATTAATCCTTCTGCTTTCTAACCCCCCTGGCTGATCCTCCAAACTCACCTTGCACGTAAGGCAAAGTCTGGGATAAGGTAGAGGGGTGGAAAGAAGGTGGAAGGGTGGCTGGGAGCCCCTCCTGGGGACTCTGGTTCCTGGGAGGGTTGTTGTGTTTCTGTATTACCCTTTTAACTTGTCTATTTCTGTATATAGCTGTAAATATTGTAAATATCTGCTTCTATATTGTGCTAAGCTGCAAATATAAAGCTTCATTCCTTCATTTCCAGCCAGATGAGTCTAATCTGGGTGATTTCATAAGAGTGGGGGGATGGGTAACACCCAAACTGTCACACATCTCCAGGTGGGAACTCTGAATGGTGCCGCGTTGATTGTCCCTCTAATTCATGTGCAGCCTGCCCTGCAGACCTCATCCACAACAAAGCCTGAACTATTTGGGTCATTCCAGCTATTGCAGGGTTTTATCACAAGGAATTGAATTTCTCACAACTCTATTTATCATCTATGCTGTCAGACAGAATGCTCACGTGAGAACTTCTCCCACACACTTTTAGAAACAAGCTATGCAGGCAGCATAGTGCAGTAGAGCTCAGCCTAGCACAGATCTGGGCACATTCTGGTTGCCTGTTAAGTGAGTCAGTGACACCTCAGTGCACAAAACTCATACAAGGCTTTTCTGAATCACAGAATCAGAATAAACCAGATTGGAAAAGACCTCTAGGACAGTATAGAATCATAGAATCAACCAGGTTGGAAGAGACCTCCAAGATCATCCAGTCCAACCTAGCACCCAGCCCTATCCAATCAACCAGACCATGACACTAAGTGCCTCATCCAGTCTTTTCTTGAAGACCCCCAGGGACGGTGACTCCACCACCTCCCTGGGCAGCCCATTCCAATGGGAAATCACTCTCTCTGTGAAGAACTTCTTCCTAACATCCAGCCTATACCTACCCTGGCACAACTTGAGATTGTGTCCCCTTGTTCTATTGCTGGTTGCCTGGGAGAAGAGGCCACCCCCCACCTGGCTACAATGCCCCTTCAGGTAGTTGTAGACAGTAATAAGATCACCCCTGAGCCTCCTCTTCTCTTTTCCTTTGATTATTCAAACAGCTATACAAGTCTGAAATTAATTGTGGTGTATTAATGAGGGGTGACTGGTTTAAAAACATATAAATCATGGGAATGTTTCAGAGGAAAAAGGTACTAAGAGACTTTCAGTGTCCCTTAGCACTTCCATTGTATCAGCTAATTATTTCTATCTGCAAATCTAATATTCATGCTCATGCCTTGCAGAAGGTAATTTATAACCTACCCTCTACAAGTTTTTTTAAGATGCCTTACAGAATAATTTTCTGTATTTGCTTGACAAATATAATCTATGCAGAATAGTTCTATATATATTAATGTGACAACTGTGTGTGCACCTGTGGACAACAGTTTATTACCAACAAAATTCAGACCCTGATGCAACTTTAAACTTTACAGGGAGAAGAGCAGACATGGATCTCTTACACAGTTGTAGGAGATAATTATTTTTCAGTAGCCCCTATTGCAAGAAGGATGTGGAGATGCTGGAGCATGACCAGAGAAAGGTCATAAGGATGATCAGAGGGCTGGAGCACCTCTGCTCTGAGGCCAGACTGAAAGAGGTGGGTAGGTTGAGACTGGATGTGAGGAGGAAGCTGTTCATCATGGGAGTGATGAGAGGCTGGAATGGGTTGCCCAGGGAGGTGGTTGAGGCCCCATGGCTGGAGGTGTTCAAGGCCAGGCTGAATGAGGCTGTGGCCAGCCTGCTCTAGGGTAGGGTGTCCCTGCCCATGGCAGGGTGGTTGGAACTGAATGATCCTTGTGGTGCCTTCCAACCCTGAAGGATTCTATGATTCAGTTGAATTCTTGGTGATCACATTATGCAAAGTAATTATAACAGAATTTCATCGTTTGATTTCTATTTGCCTCTATTTGTTGACAGAATTGAGCAGGAATATAAAGTCCTGTGGGTCCAAGCCTGACCTCCAAATTAGGTTACATGGTTTATAAAGTAAACTAAGAGCAAATACTTCAGATTAAGTGTAAGGAGATCTTTTACTTGACATGTTACAGCCTGTCTAAATTATCTCCCTTCACCTTGCTTCCCTGTCACTCAACTCTGACTTCAAGATAACTGTTTTGAGATGCTGGATATTAAGGTTCAGTGTTGCTGCACAGCTTGTCACAAACCACTCCATGGAACAGACTGATTTGCTGAGGATAACTTAGCATCTTGCTGTTTTGTAGAAACTCAAAGTGAAATACAACAAAGCATGATGCTTGATGAAAGTAATGTAGCTCGCTGCAGCTTGATAGGGACAAATAAAAGTTGGTAATGACAAGCAAGATACTAAATGAGCTTCTGGATGAAAAATAAGTTGTGGTTAAAAGCATCAACATTTATTTATTATCATTCAGATCACATTTCAGCCTTGTTTTCATATATTCTACTGTCAGCAGAAAAAGAGAATACATTAGATGATGCAAACTTCCACTTGGAGGATGCCCCTCCAAGGTAAACCAATAGCTCTGCTTCAGTGACATCCTTCAGGAGCAATGATAGGAATTTGAGACACAGAAACTACCTTCTAAATTCATCATAGGTTAAAGAAATCTCATAAGCAAGTCAGTTTTCTAAACTAGACCACTTTAGGCATCTGATCATAGAGATAATCAGAGTGGTTTCATAAAACTAAACTAAATTGAAACCAAACTAATAATAAATTCTATATGGATCAGCAACAATGGTTAGCTTTAAAAATTAATGTCTGGCATGGTTCTAAGCCCAGCCCCAGCCAAACACTCTCTGCCTGTTCACACAATTGCACCCCAATGCCCCATAGGATGGGAAGGAGAAATTGGAGGCTCAGGGGTGATCTTATTACTGTCTACAACTACCTGAAGGGGCATTGTAGCCAGGTGGGGGGTGGCCTCTTCTCCCAGGCAACCAGCAACAGAACAAGGGGACACAGTCTCAAGTTGTGCCAGGGTAGGTCTAGGCTGGATATTAGGAAGAAGTTCTTCACAGAGAGAGTGATTGGCATTGGAATGGGCTGCTCAGGGAGGTGGTGGAGTCACCGTCCCTGGGGGTGTTCAAGAAAAGCCTGGATGAGGCACTCAGTGCCATGGTCTAGTTGATAGGTTAGGGCTGGGTGCTAGGTTGGACTGGATGATCTTGGAGGTCTCTTCCAACCTGGTTGATTCTATGATTCTATGATTCTATGAAATACAAAACCCCGCAGATTGAGATAAGGAAGGAGAGTTTAACAGAATACAAAGGAGCAAAGGAACAAGAAGAATAGCAATAACAGCAAAGTCATATATAAAGAGGTGTAATATAAACTGTGATGCACTCACCTGACACCCCCATGCCAAAATACCCACTGCATCTGAAAACTTTCTTGATCACTAAGCAGCTTCTCAGAGAATAAAAGGCATGTAAAGTGTTTACTAAGGGGATCTCAGTAGTATTGGACTGATTCGTTTCTAGTCAGGTAGGAGGCAGAAGAGGCACAACACTGCAGTGTTTTCAGAAGGTACTAACAACCATTTAAAGCAGGAGAGGTGAGATTTAGACTAGATATTAGGAAGAAGTTCTTCACAGCGAGGGTGGTGAAACATCAGAACAAGTTGCCCAGGGAGGTTGTGGCTACTCCCTCCCTGGAGGTGTTCAAGGCCAGGTTGGATAAGGCCTTGAGCGATCTGTTCCAGTGGGAGGTGTCCTTGCCTATAGCATGGGGGGTTGGAACTGGATGATCTTTGAGGTCCCTTCCAACCTAAACCATTCTATGATTCTATGATGTTGTGTGGTATGGGACACTCCACTGGCTGTATCACCTGGTTGCCATGGGTGTGGTCCCTTCCAATTTATACATGAAGAAAATTAACACTATCCCAGCCAAACCCAGAACAATGCATCATATGAATTTAAGGGGAAAAAAAACACTCCTAAATCAGCCAGTGTAATATGGACTCATAGTCACAGAATCACAGGAGCACAGAACTTTAGAGGTTGGAAGGGACCTCCAGAGATTATCAAGTCCAATTCTCTGCCAAGGCAGGATCCCCTAGGGTAGTTCACACAGGAATGCATCCAGGTGAGTATGAAAAGCCTCCAGAGAAGGAGACTCCACAATCTTTCTGGGCAGCCTGTTCCAGGGCTCTGTCACCATCACTGTAAGAAAGTTTCTCCTCATATTGACATGAAACATTCTATGTTTGTATCCATTGCTGATTAGAATCATAGAATCATAGAATCAGCCAGATTGGAAGAGACCTCCAAGATCATCCAGTCCAACCTAGCACCCAGCCCTATCCAGTCAACCAGACCATGGCACTAAGTGCCTCATCCAGGCTTTGCTTGAACACCTCCAGGGACGGTGCCTCCACCACCTCCCTGGGTAGCCCATTCCAATGCCAATCACTCTCTCTGTGACGAACTTCCTATTTTGTCTTATTGCTGCTGACCACCTAAAAGAGATTGACCCCTTCCACTTGACACCTACCCCTGAGATGTTTGTACACATTGATCAGACCTCCTCTTAGTCTTCTCTTCTCCAGACTAAACAGCTCCAGGTTTATCAGTCTCTCTTTGTGGATAAATAAATCATTCTTCCCTTCCACTAAATCATTGAACCTTAAAATGCATGGGAAAGTCTTGTCCTTCTGATCTGATGCTCATCACATTAGGCATATTAATGCCACACCTTGAGTACTGTGTCCAGTTCAGGGCCCCTCAATTCAAGAGAGATGTTGAGGTACTGGAATGTGTCTAGAGGAAGGCAACAAAGCTAGTGAAAGGCCTGGAACACAAAGCCTATGAGGAGAGGTTGAGGGAGCTGGGGGTCTTTAGCCTCAAGGAGAGGAGGCTCAGGGGTGACCTCATTGCTGTCTACAACTACCTGAAAGGAGGTTGCAGCCAGGTGGGGGTTGATCTCTTCTGCCAGGCAAGCAGCAACAGAACAAGGGGACACAGTCTCAAACTGTGCCAGAGGAGGTCTAGGCTGCATGTTAGGAGGAAGTTGTTGTCAGAGAGAGTGATTGGCATTGGAATGGGCTGCCCAGGGAGGTGGTGGAGTCACCATCCCTGGAGGTGTTCAAACAAAGCCTGGCTGAGGCATTTAGTGCCATGGTCTGCTTGACTGGACAGGGCTGGGTGCTAGGTTGGACTGGTTGATCTTGGAGGTGTCTTCTAACCTGATTGATTCTATGATTCTAAGTATACATTAAACACGATTATCATAGTGATTTATCTACTAATGAAGTCATATTCAGTGAATTGCCTTAATCAATAAGCATGTGTAAGGACTGTGAACATCATGTACCTCAAATAAGATTTCTAACACTATTACATGAGATTTTTTTTTCCCCCCCACCATTCTGGGCAAACAAAAAGAGTTGTTTTATTGAAAAGAAGGAATTTAAAACCAAAATAGCTTTCTCTGATCATAAGGTAGGTGTCAGTGTGAGACTGATGACAAATCTGGAATGTGACTTCCTTGCTTATGATAAAATAACCGTATTAGAGATATGTGAAAAATATATAATGTAGGTATATACCAACAAACAAAAATACAGTTTAAATAAACAAATTTTGACTGACTTCAGACAGAAATCTTCTCAAATTACTGCTTCTAGGTCTTCTGCATCTCTCCTGCACTTTCAACATTGTTACAAAACACATTGCAAAAGCCTTATTCTCTGTGTGCAAAGTCCCAAATATTTATGCAGTAATTTTGATTTTATACTACCATATCATACTTGAATGAGAGCTTACTTCTCAAATTGTTTCATCATTGCAGTTGCAAAGTTTACAGTGAAAGATGCTGCATCATCACCACAACACAAGAAGGACATTGAACTCTTGGAGTGAGTCCAGAGGAGGGCCACAAAGATGCTCAGAGGGCTGCAGCAGCTCTGCTATGAGGACAGGCTGCAAGAGTTGGGGCTCTTTAGCCTAGAGAAGAGAAGGCTTTGAGGAGACTTTGTAGTAACCTTCCAGTATCTGAAGGGGGCTACAAGAAGGCCGGGGAGGGACTGTTGACAAGGTCTTGTAATGACAGGATGAGGAGTAATGGATTTAAACTGGCAGAGAGGAGATTTAAACTCGATGTTAGGAAGAAGTTCTTTCCAATGAGAGTGGTGAGACACTGGCACAGGGTTCCCAGGGAGGTTGTGGTTGGGCTGCTCCCTCCCTGGAGGTGTTCAAGGCCAGGTTGGATGAGGCCTTGAGTGACCTGTTCTAGTGGGAGGTGTGCCTAAGACAGGAGGTTGCAACTAGATGATCTTTGAAATCCCTTCCAACCTAAACCATTCTACGATTGTATGATCTCTTTGATGCTTTAATACACCTCTTTGTAAATGCAACATTCAGCTTTCAGGTGATAGCTTCTTGAAGTTTAGTGTCTCCATCAAATTACAAAATAAATGGAATCCTGGTAAGCCTACACAACTTTGGACCATTCTACTCTCAGCAAGTCTGTATCACACACAGAATAAAAACTACCATAAACCTAAAGCAGCTATCACCTTGATAATGAGACCTTGCATTTGACCTTAGATCCACCTGTCAAAAAGCTACACATCAAATACTAATAAAGGGATTATTAGACTCATTTTTGGACTAAATTAAAGCCTTGATGAGATGAAGGTTTTCCTGCTTCTGTTGTATATATCTGTTCTGGACTCACAACTGCCTAACTTTTCTTTAAGCAAGCAAACAAAACCTGGCACCGCTTTAACTTCCATGTCACTGCTACTGTCGTTAGCACAGAAGACTGAGCAAGAAAATTCACTGAATATAAAGTAAGTACTTTCTTTTTAAGCATTTATCTGATTTTTATTAAGTCTAAGAATACTTCAGTTTGCTAAAACTTCAGTTGTTGCTATCATACTTGTCCCAGTTTACACTAAAATAAGAAGGTATTTATAAGCAATGTTAAGATCCCTGATTAGATCTTCTTCCCTTCCCCTCTCCATCTCCTTCTCTCCATGTACCTGTGTCATATAAAGCAAGAGAAACACCATAGATCTTTTCTTTCTTATTGCTTTGTTCTCCACTCCATGAACATAAATTCAACCAAGCTACTGACCAGTTGCCTTGGAAATAGCAGCTAGACTGCAGTCTAAGTATGCCAGACATAAAATGTGCCAGAAGTATACTAAATAAATATGCAAAACCAGAATAAAAGTTTCCTGCTTACTCTTTTAGAGGGTTAGGAAAGTAGAGGGTAGTGGAGATGATAAAGGACAGCAATAGAAAGGTTGTTGCAGTATAGACCTTGAATCTTAGTAAATTGAAATCACAGAATCACAGAATGTCAGGGGATGGAAGGGACCTGAGAAGATCAGCCAGTCCAACCCCCCCCCCTGCCAGAGCAGGATCACCTACACCAGGTCACACAGGAACACATCCCAGTGGGTTTTGAGTATCTCCCAAGAGAGGTGATAGAGTTGTCATCCCTGGAGGTGTGCAAAAAAAGCCTGGCTGAGGCACTTAGTGCCATGGTCTAGTTGATTGGACAGGGCTGGATAATAGGTTGGATTGGATGATCTTGGAGGTGTCTTCCAACCTGGCTGATTCTATGATTCTGTAAACAGTTTTGTTCTCTTGGCTTTTTGGGCTCTGGATATGTCATTGTTCTTTCATCTCTCTGTCTCCTCCACACTGTGTACTAACCTTTTCCTGATTATAGGTGAGCCTTGCTCGTTTTCTGCCTGGGAGGAGAGAAGCAGATGGTGTTGGCCCCTTCTATGTTGTCCAAGGGGAGAAGATTTGAGTTCTAGACTATTTCTAAGTTGTAAATAATTACAAATCCATGCAAAAATATTTTGTATACATGTCTGTAAATTTAGCTTGCTGTAAACTACAGCTTTATCTTACTCCCAAATCTTCTGAGCTGCTCTGGTAATTTCAATTTTATTTGGGGGGTAATTTCTCAACTCGCTACACTGCGTAGCTACAAACATCACTTTTATATGCATTAAAATTTAATATCACTGAAACAAGATTGAGCATAGTGGTGGCTTATTTTTTTCCCCTGATTGGGTGTTTGGAGGAGAGACAAGGCAGTGTGCAGAGTAGCCTGTGTTCTGTGCAGAACACAGAAATAAACTTTTTATAGCACCTTTGGTGAGAAAAGACAATGTTTCTGTTTGAACCTCTGACAACATTAAGTTAATAATTTATCAGTTTAAAGAAATCAAATATGAGGATGCAGAGTTCCTTTAATTGGAGCCTCTAGTGAAAATAAAAGCTTATCATGGATATTCTGTGATGATAAGGAAACGGTGGTTTGTATTAATGGAATACCAATCTGGTGCTGAATACTCATCTAGTCATTCTCACCTCCTACCTTCTGTCATCCTCCTTTAATGGAACATTCAAGGAAAGGATTACATAAAAGGAGTTTATTATAAAATAGGATAGAATGAGTCACCAAAGGATACTTCAAATCACCCTGTCCAAGAAGGTGGTGATGTTGTCCTATTTAATTTGCTTGCTTATGCATTATATATCTACCATGCCAAAAGGACAAGTGTGATACAGATTCAGCATTAGGTTGGTGAGCCAATCTATATTTACTGTACTCTCAAAAGGGCAGGTAACATTTCATGCTCACTGTGCCTTAAAGGATGATAGTCTTAAGAATAATAGAACTGAAGCAACACTGCACTTTAGCAAGTTCAAAATTGGTCAGTGGAAATGACTCAAGTATTTCAAGTTATGGGCAGATCACTGTGCACTTTGGCCACAACAACCCCATGCAGAGATACAGGCTGGGGTTGGAGTGGCTGGAGAGCAGCCAGACAGAGAGGGATCTGGGGGTGCTGATTGATACCCACCTGAACATGAGCCAGCAGTGTGCCCAGGTGGCCAAGAGAGCCAGTGGCATCCTGGCCTGCATCAAGAATGGTGTGGTCAGCAGGAGCAGGGAGGTCATTCTGCCCCTCTACTCTGCACTGGTTAGACCACACCTTGAGTCCTGTGTTCAGTTCTGGGCCCCCCAGTTTAGAAGGGACATTGAGATGCTTGAGCATGTCCAGAGAAGGGCTGCACCAGGGGAAATTTAGGCTGGAGGTGAAGAGAAAGTTCTTCACTGAGAGAGTCAGTGGACACTGGAATGGGCTGCCCGGGGAGGTGGTGGAGTCGCCGTCCCTGGAGCTGTTCAAGGCAGGACTGGACGTGGCACTTGGTGCCATGGTCTGGCCTTGAGCTCTGTGGTAAAGGGTTGGACTTGATGATCTGTGAGGTCTCTTCCAACCCTGGTGATACTGTGATACTGTGATCAAGTGTTACCCTTAGACAGAGGTCTCCGTCAAGGAGTAGCTTTCTGTTCTGATCAGAATTTGATTAAATCAATTCATTTCTCTTTTATAAGTGTGCAACAAAAATGAAAGTGAAATGCAACACTTTGTTCAGGGTGCAAAATTAACTTCATACAAGTGAGGTGTAAGGAAGGAGTGTCAACTAGAAATTGAATGGTGACTTTTGTTTAAGAGATAGTTTTTAATCTGAAATAAAAGATATAAAGTACTGCCTGCCTACAATCAAGGCAAATATTCTTCACTAGAAAGGAGAATTCAAACACAGTTGACATGCAATTAAAATTTTATAAGCACTAAAATACACTTGCAATAAATCAAAGGAAGAGTGGATTTGGAGTTTGATTTTTCTGCTAGTTCTCCAAGTTGGGCATTATTAATAAGGACAAGTGCAGGGTCCTGCTTCTGGAGAGAAATAATAACAGGCAGCAGTACAGGTTGGGGGCTGCCCTGCTGAAAAGCAGCTCCGTGGAGAAAGACCTTGGAGTGCTGGTAGGCAGCAAGTTCTGCACGGTCCAGCAATGTGCCCTTGTGGGCAAGAGAACCATCCTGGAGTATAGCAAGAAAGGAGTGACCAGCAGGTCTAGGGAGGTTCTTTTCCCCCTCTCCTCTGCCCTGGTGAGACCACATCTGGAGTGCTGTGTACAATTTTGGGGTCCCCAGTTCAGGAGAGACAGGGACCTGCTGGAGAGAGTCCAGCAGAGAGCCATAAATACGAATCATAGAATCATAGAATCAACCAGGTTGGAAGAGACCTCCAAGATCATCCAGGCCAATCTAGCACCCAGCCCTAGCCAGTCAACTAGACCATGGCACTGAGTGCCTCATCCAGGCTTTGCGTGAACACCTCCAGGGACGGCGACTCCACCACCTCCCTGGGCAGCCCATTCCAATGCCAATCACTCTCTCTGCCAACAACTTCCTCCTAACATCCAGCCTAGACCTCTCCCTGCACATCTTGAAACTGTGTCCCCTTGTTCTGTTGCTGGTTGTCAGGGAAAAGAGACCACTGAAGATGGGAGACTATTGGAAGAATGCAAAATGCTGTTAAAAGATTATTTCAATGCAAGGAATCTAAATTAGGCTGTCAGGTAGTAATAGGACTAGGGGGAATAGAGCAAAGCTAGAAATGGGTAGATTCAGACTCAATGTTAGGAACAAGTTCTTCACCATGAAGGTGGTGAGGTCCTGGAACAGGTTGTCCAGGGAGGTGGTGGAAGTTCCATCCCCAGAGGTGTTTAAGCCAGGCTGGTTGAGGCTCTAAACAGCCTGATCTATTGAGAGGTGTCCCTGCCCATGGCAGGGGGGGTTGGATTTAGATGGTCCTAGTGGTCCCTTCCAACTCTGACTATGATTCTATGATTCTATGAAATGAGGCAAGCAATAGCAGTTTGGGTGAACTCAGTATTTCAGTATGACATATATCATCATCACAAACAACAATTTCGCTGAATATTGTTTAAGGTAGATGTCTAAATGTCAAACAACCCTCACTGACCAGAAGAACACTCTTAAATTCCAGATAGGGGAAAAAAAAAAACAACAAACCAGCTTTCTACTGGTATCTTAGTGCCATCCAGGCTGTTTCATCAGTACAATGTGTCTTTGACAGAAATCAAGATGCAACTTTCATTCATTCATACTGACTCAAATTGTTACATGGAAAAATATCTTCGAGTTGATGTTGCAGCATTAAATATTAACTGAAGTGGATGCTTCAGTCTACTGTTTGCTCAACAAAGGCTAGATAAAAGAAGATGAAAGCAGACTTTCTAAAATAAAGGCATACAAATATTATATGTGAAAGAAAAAGACCAAATCCATTTTGGGTTATAAACCCTCAGAGAAGTAAAATAACTTTATTTAGTTTTCAGATGATGTTTTCTTTGTCTATGAAAATACGAAACAGAGTATTCACAAAAGCAACTCTCATTATTCACAAGTGTGCTTAAGGGATTATGTCTGCATTATTATTCTCTTAGTAAAAAACAGAGGTGGACTAAGACTACGTGTTAGAATCATAGAATCAACTGGGTTGGAAGGAATGTCCAACATCATCCAGTCCCACCTAGCACCCAGCCCTAGCCAGTCAACTAGACCATGGCACTAAGTGCCTCAGCCAGGCTTTGCTTCAACACCTCCAGGGATGGTGACTCCACCACCTCCCTGGGCAGCCCATTCCAATGCCAATCACTCTGTCTACCAACAACTTCCTCCTAACATCCAGCCTAGACCTCCCCCGGCACAACTTGAGACTGTGTCCCCTTGTTCTATTGGTGGTTGCCTGGGAGAAGAGACCAACCCCACCTGGCTACAACCTCCCTTCAGGTAGTTGTAGACAGCAATGAGGTCTGCCCTGAGCCTCCTCTTCTCCAGGCTGCACACCCCCAGCTCCCTCAGCCTCTTCTCATAGGGTTTGTGTTCCAGGCCCCTCAACAGCCTTGTTGTCCTTCTCTGGACACCTTCCAGTCCCTCAACATCTCTCTTGAATTGCGGGGCCCAGAACTGGACACAGTTTTATATCTTGCCAATCAGATACTACAAGCAGTAGTTAATATCTAGGGTAGAGTAGAGGAAAATCAATTTAAAAACAGCTCAAATTACAGAACTTCTTAAAAATCACACAAAATATTGAAGGCAAGAAAATGTTAAAATCAAGTTACATATATTAGCAAATTGGGGAGTTGGAAGACTCATATTGGGACAGTTTTAGATACAAGGAGCAATTTGGGTATCTGGCTGTGACAAATAGGAATTTACATTTTCTCCATGGTCAGCAAACCTATGTGGTGTATTTTTAATCTGTCAGTTGGGGTTTGCTTGCTGCTTTCTGAGTAAACTTTCACAATTTCATTTTCTCTTTACATTTTTGATTGCCTAATCCTGGAGGTCAGCTGAATTTAACTGATAGACAAGGCACTGCCACTGTTTGAGTGGATGGAAGACATAGAAAATAGTGATGCTTGATGTTGAACAGGCCAAGTACCTCAAAGAACAGGCTGCCTGTAGAGGGGGGGTTAGTGGAGCCTCCCTCTCTGCAGATAGTCAAGAGCCACCTGGATGTGTTTCTGTGTGATCTGGTATAGCTGATCCTGCTCTGGCGTGGGGGTTGAACTGGATGATCTTTCCTGCTTCCCTCCAGCCCCTAACTTGCTGTGATTCTGTGAAGAACTCATTCCCTTTTCATGGCAATTTAGTAAAAATCAGAACTGCTGAAATGTGAAATGGAACTTTTAAAACAATAATAGCTGTATCATCATAGCATCACAGAATCGTCCCCAACGAGATTAGATTGCTCAGGGCCCCATCAAGCTTGACTTTGAATGTCTCCAGGAACGAAGTCTCCAGCACCTGCCTGGGAAACCTGTTCCACAGTTCCACCAGTAGCAAATAATTCAATGATTTTATAGTAAACAATTATTTTAATGATTGTTAATAGCTATTTTTAAATCATTAATTTAAATAATTTAATTATTATATTATTACTCTAAATAATTATTATTTACTAATAAGTAATTGAATAGTGAATCATTTCTTCCTAATGTCAAATTTAAATCTACCCTTCTCTAGCTTAAAACCATTGCCCCATGTCCTAGGGTGCATGCCTTTGTGAACAGTCCCTCCCCAGCTTTCTTGTAGGTCCTCTTCAAGAACTGCTGAGACCCCACCTGGAGTGCTGCATCCAGTTCTGGAGCCCCTATTACAAGAGGGATGTGGAGATGCTGGAGTGTTTCCATCAAGACTTTCCAGATTTAGCCTCTTGAGTCTGGTCTGATGTTGATGTGTCTAAACAGCAGTCCACAGAGCAGAAAGGCTGCATGACCTCCCAAATCAAGAAAGCTTCTGCACTAATCTCTGTAAAGACATTCATTTATTTATCTGCTTGCTTGCTTATTTACTTCTTTTATTGGTTTATTCTACTCTGTTCTTAACAGGGAATGCACTGTAGATTTATTATCCACAGTGATTATTGTGTTGTTCCTGCTGGTGGATGAGAAGCTCAACGTGAGCCACCAGTGTGCACTTGGCAGCCAAGAGGGCCAAACAGATCCTGGGCTGCAGGTCAAGGGAGGTGATTCTCCTCCTCTACTCTACTCTGGTGAAACCCCACCTGGAGTACTGCATCCAGCTCTGGAGCCCCTATTACAAGAGGGATGTGGAGATGCTGTGGTGTGCCCAGAGAAGGACCATGAGGATGCTCAGAGGGCTGCAGCAGCTCTGCTGTGAGGACAGACTGAAAGAGTTGAGGCTGTTCAGTCTGGAGCAGAGGAGACTCCCAGGTGACCTTCTTTTGGCCTTCCAGTATCTGAAAGAGGTCTACAAAAAAGCTGGGGAGGGACATTTTAGGCTCTCAGGGAATGACAGGACATGGGGGAACAGAGCAAAGCTGGAGGTGGAGAGATTCAGAGTGGACGTGAAGAGGAAGTTGTTCAACATGAGTGTGGTGAGAGCCTGGCAGGGGTTGCCCAGGGAGGTGGTTGAGGCCCCATGGATGGAGGTGTTTAAGGCCAGGCTGGCTGAGGCTGTGGGCAGCCTGCTCGAGGGTAGGGTGTCCCTGGGCATGGCAGGAGGGTTGGAAATGGATGATCTTTGTGGTCCTTTCCAACCCTGATTGTTTCTACGATTCTAACTGAAAGGCCACTACAAGATCTGTTTGGAGCCTTCCCCTTTCTAAACTAAACAACCCCAACTCTCAAAGCATCTTTGCATGAGAGGTACTCCAACCTCCTCACCCTTCTGCTTTAATTAGATTTTGTAGGTGCATGTTTGTGTCTGTGTAGTTATAGTAATAATAGGTTTGTTACTGGGATTATTATTGCATGAAGGAACATCTTAGGCACCAGGCACAAAGAAACATCCTGCAACCTTGTAATGAAGCAGCAGCTAATGCTCACTGATTGCAGTAATGACGAAATCACTTTCACTTACTTTGTGTTCACGAGAAAAGCAAGAAGAAATTATGTGGTGGGAAGGCATGGAGTATTAAAAACATTGAGAAAAGGATTTAATTAATTCATTATTTGGGGAGAAGAAATGAAAAATAAATTAACAGCCCTTAAGGCAAGAAGCAGGAGCATTTCTAGATAGGGTCTCTTCATTTTCTGAGCTCTGTTAAACACTTCATCCACAGGACTGCAATGTGTTGTTTTCAAGTGATGTAAGCATGAATTGTGCCTGTAAGCTTCTGGTACAACAATAGCTTTAGAGTGGATCCTTCCCACTGTACCTACAGCACAATATATTGTGTGTTCAATCACTCCCAGCTGCGTTTCACACATTGGTGGTCCCATGGGGTTGAAGTGCTGAAGCACTCAGTGTCAGTCTGCGCCCTTTTGCCATTAGTGAGATACACATCACACGGAATGGAGAGAAAACAAAATCCTAAGAAGATCACATTGCTTCTAGCAACATCATTATGACTTTTGATGAACTACATATAGTTCTGGGCTGGAAAATGAAAACTCTCATTTCCTTGCATTTTTTTTTTGCACCATGATATAAAATGGTAATTTTCTCCTTCCCACTGCAAGACAAACATGATTCTAGATGTACTTTCCTGTGTTTAACTGCAGATATAGTAACACAGACATTCATTTCTTTCAAGAATGGTGACCATGTCTTATTAAACATTTTAGGAGATTAATTTAGTTTTTTTTTTTTCCAATATACTTCCAAAGGATTCCCTTCTGGCTTTCCAGGAAAAAAAGGTGGTTGCTACAAAGACAGGCAGAGAGAGCTGAGGTTGTCAGGCCTGGAAAGAGAAGGCTTAGGGGAGACCTAGTAGCAACCTTCCACTACCTGAGGGGCTTACAAGAAGGATGCAGAGAGACTATTTACAACAGCCTGCAGTGATAGTGTGAGGGGCAGTGGTGTCAGACTACAGAAGAGCAGATTTAGATTGGATGTTATGAACAAGTTCTTTACCATGAGGGTGATGGAACACCAGAACAGGTTGCCCTAGAAGGTGGTTGGGACCCCCTCCCTGGAGATATTCAAGATGAGGTTCAGCAGAACTCTGGACAATCTGATCTGGTTGAAGATGTCCCTGCTGGCTGCAGAGGGCTTTGGACTAAATAACCTTTGGAGGTCCCTTCCAACCCAGATCATTCCATGAGTCTTTTGGAATGGGCTGCCCAGGGAGGTGGTGGAGTCACCATCCCTGGAGGTGTTCAAGCAAAGCCTGGCTGAGGCATTTAGTGCCACAGTCTGGTTGGCTGGCTAGGGCTGGGAGATAGGTTGGACTGGATGAGCTTGGAGGTCTCTTCCAACCTAGTTGACTCTATTCTATTGTAAAGAAGGTTGTTAGATATCTGTGTTTTTCTCTTCAGGAGGCTTTCTTTGCCTTAAATTTCAGCACAAGCATATACATGCATAGGGAGTACAAAGCACTTTGTGTATTTCAAGTCAGTATCCCCCTTGTGCTTTACAGTCTCATGTAGACAAAACCTAATAGAGAGGACAATCATTTTTTCCCATGCTCTCTTGACTTGATTCATTTAGCCTCTCTAATATGACTCCTTGCCAGTTTTCCCTGATTCAACAATTTGCATTTCAAACTACAGAGATAAAATAAGAACAGCCCATGGAAAGATTATTTTGTTAAGGGCTTCAATAACTGTAAGACACATTCAAGAATCCCTGTTATTACATATGCCAGGTTCAATAAATGTCATCTGTTTGCATAGGACCTGAAGTTCCTATCTCTATTCAATTGCTGCCACAGACTCTTCTCGCTACAGGCTGAGTCTCTCTGAGCAGAAATATTCAATACACCTTCACTCAGTGATCTGAGGAAGTCAGATAATACATTACCCACTGACCTGAACATGTGTTTTTTAAGACATCTTTTGTAATAATTAGGGAAGTGATTGTTTTGCTTGCCATGTTCAGAAGTGTATTACATGTCCTCCTGGATAATCTGCCCCTGTGCTCAGCACTGCTCAGGCCACACTTTGAGTGCTGTGTCCAGTTCTGGGCTCCTCAAGTCAAGAGAGATGTTGAGGTGCTGGAAGGTGTCCAGAGAAGGGTGACAAAGCTGGTGAGGGGCCTGGAGCACAGCCCTGTGAGGAGAGACTGAGGGAGCTGGGGGTGTGCAGCCTGGAGGAGGCTCAGGGTGATCTCATTGCTGTCTACAACTACCTGAAGGGAGGCTGTTGCCATGTGGGGTTGATCTCTTCTCACAGGCAATCAGCAACAGAACAAGGGGACACAGACTCCAGTTGTGCCAGGGGAGGTCTAGGCTGGATGTTAGGAGGAAGTTGTTGGCAGAGAGAGTGATTGGCATTGGAATGGGCTGCCCGGGGAGGTGGTGGAGTCACCATCCCTGAAGGTGTTGAAGCAAAGCCTGGCTGAGGCACTTAGTGCCATGGTCTGGTTGACTGGCTAGGGCTGGGTGCTAGGTTGGACTGGATGATGTTGGAGGTCTCTTCCAACCTGGTTGCTTCTATGATTCTATGATTAAAAAAAATAAAATCAGCTTTTCACCTGCTGTATTAACCTGATCTGGAAATCAGGCTTCCTCTGCCTTCATGTGCTAAAGTGACTATTGCAGTTATTCAGGAATGATTTCATTACTATTTAATTCCTTCTATCTCAAGGGCATCATCTTTCATTAAAGGAGTAGGCCATATGACTCAAGGGAGAAGCCTGTTTCAGCTGCCTGATTTCAATCTCTCATCATATATGAGACAGAATTCAAAGAATATTTGTTTTCTTTACCTGTGACATACATTTTAGAGCTGCTGAAATGCCTCGGGCCCCTTCTCAGTGCTGCTAAACAAGTGTTTGAATTTCCTTCTGTAACATATATGAGATAAAATGAAAACAAATAAATTAGGCATTGTTGTTGCAAACGTTTGGAATCTTTTATTACACACAATTTCTTAATTATTTGACTAAAGGAATCTTCATGAAGTTTTCTTTGAGGAGGTAAAATAAAAGGAAAGGAAGAGAAATTAAATCACAGCAAGTTGTCAGGGAGTGATATGAGTTACAGGTGCTGGTGCTTGAGGGCCAGGGAACAGGAGTTGGCTGTGCAGCATCTGCGTATATGAGCAGCTGGATCCACACTTAGTTCAGAGGGTCCAAGCAGCATCTCATGGACAGAGCTGGATACTGTCCTTGGTACAGCACCACTGCAGCAGTGGCTGATGGACCTGGGAGTCTGACATGGTTTGTGGACTGAATTGAATTGAGCTCTAAGGGATGCCCTAGAGGATATCTGGGCTGGAACCAGCTAGAGCCCTTAAGGTCATAAAATCTGCTGCTTTTCTTTTGTAGGTGAGGGACAGCAAAAAACATAGTTCTGTGAACTAGAGCATATTTGACAGTTATGGTAATGTCTTCAGGCTTCATCTTTATTTCTTTCTTTAATTTGAAAGGAAATTGAGGTGAGCAGGGGAGAGAACTAGTTTAAAGTGCATGTTTGTCTCATTTCTCTCCTTGTAAGTTTTCATCCAGAGTCTATCACCTGTTCTAGTGGGAGGTGTCCCTGCCTATGGCAGGGGATTGGAACCAGAGGATCTTTGAGGTCCCTTCCAACCTAAACCATTCTATGCTTCTATGATTTTGTATTGGGGTAACCAAAACCTTGAAAATTCACATTCTTCTGGGGAGGATCTTTTTAAGGTATCAGGGAGTGACAGGACTAGGGGGAATGGAGCAAAGCTGGAGGTGGGGAGATTCGGACTGGATGTGAGAAGGAAGTTGTTGAGCATGAGAGTGGTGAGAGGCTGGAATGGGTTGCCCACGGAGGTGGTTGAGGTCCCATGCCTGGAGGTGTTTAAGGTCAGGATGGATGAGGCTGTGGGAAGCCTGCTCTAGGGTAGGATGTCTCTGCCCACGGCAGGAGGGTTGGAACTAGATGATCCTTGTGGTCCTTTCCAACCCTAACTGACTCTATGATTCTTTGATTCTATGATTCTATGATTCTTTGCTAGGCAAATGCTCTCAAAAATGCTCTCAAAGCTATTTTTTACATACCTCATCAAAAGAACACCAAAAAAAATGAAAACACAACTCCCCACACTTTCATTTCATACACAGGGACTCCTGCCAGTTCAGTGGTTTCAATCCAAGAGAAATGAGGGAAAAGGAAAGGTGGAAAGCCCAGGTGGAAAGCTGCAAAATGGATGTGTTATAATTTGTATATCAATAAGCAGAAACTGGGCAGAGCAGATGACAGAATGGTGATTTTTTTTAAGGCTCAGGCAGAGGAGAGAGCAGTGCTTTTGTGCATGCAAACAAAGGCACCTTTATTCTGCCACAGAAAAGGAGAAAAATAACTGCTCTACGAATGAGTGTTACTCAGGAAAATTGTTAGCTGAGGCTGGCATTTGAGGATGCAAATTATAGCAGACAACAGAGTGCCAGAATATTCACAGTTTGAGGCTTCTTAAATTTGACTGAGCAGCACAGCTTCTGCTGAAAGCTCATTTTCAGAGTCTGCCTGAGGTTATACCGAATGAGCAGAAAACCTGCACATCATGCATGAAGCAGGAAAGCCCAAGGATGCCAGAGGAAATGTATCCACGAACTAAGCTACCTTATAAGAAGGCTTTACCTCCATACTGCAGCATCTCCTTCAAATGCTTTCACCAGAGCACAAAAGCAAACAACAAAGCTGCAATAGTTGAAACGTGGCAAGGAGCCCTTCTCTTCAATTTTGCTACCTTTATTCAGAAGTACTTTGTTTAACTTGCAAAATGATGTAATGAGGAACTGAAGGAGACAGGTATGACTTTTCCAATATTGCTTTTTAAAAGCAGTGATAAAGAAAGTAGGCAATGTATTAAATTGGGGAAAGTTTAAAGAGCAGAGAAGAAAAAGTAGTGAATGTAAACTGTGACACATAATAATATGGGAGAAAAGGTGAAGAGAATTCAAGGACAAATATTGATTCTCCTAACTGCTATTCACCTATTCCTAGGCAGTGATACCTATGTTAGGCAGACAAAAGCAAAAGAGAGACTGAGTACTATAAAGGAAACTTTCCCATTGCTGTTAAAGATACATCTCAACAGGCAGCTCAAACTATCTGCAGTATAGAATCAGAATTGTCAGGACTGGAAGAGATCTCAAGGATCATCTAATTCCAGGCTCCCTGCCATTGCCAGGGACACCTCACACTAGATCATGTTGCTCATAGCCACATCCAGCCTGGCCTTAAAGACCTCCAGGAATGAGGCTTCCATCACCTCCTGGGCAACCTGTGCCAGTGAAGAACTTACAGAATGATTTAGGTTGGAAGTGATCTCAAAGATCATCTACTTCAAACTTCCAACTTTCAAC
Organism: Pogoniulus pusillus; assembly: GCF_015220805.1. Classification (NCBI taxonomy): domain Eukaryota; kingdom Metazoa; phylum Chordata; class Aves; order Piciformes; family Lybiidae; genus Pogoniulus; species Pogoniulus pusillus. Next base: position 28,949,267 of record NC_087275.1, read on the forward strand.
TTCTTCCTAACATCTAAGCTGAATCTACCCACTTCTGCTTTGGACCCATTCCTCCTAATCCTATCCCTAGTCAACACCCTAAAAAGTCCATCCCTAGCTTTCTCATAGACCCCCTTCAGAGACTGGAAGGTCACAATATGGTCACCCCAGAGCCTTTTCCTCTCCAGACTGAGCAGCCCCAGCTTTCTTAGCCTACCTCCATAGAAGAATTCCAGCCCTCTGATCCTGCAAGCTGAAGGTTAAATTCTCTAAATGTGACTTTGTTGCAAGCAGAATTCACCAAAGAATAGCTGATAAAATACATGTAACACAGAAAACAAACAACCAACCAAACAAAATGTCCCCCAAAACCAACCTAACAAAAACACCACCAAAAAACCCAAACCCAACACACCACATTTTTCTCAGCTCAACGCTTTTACTGTTTTGAGTCCAGCTATAATTTCCATGAGACAATGGTGCTAAAATGTACTTCTGTTGCACTGATGTGTATCCCAATTGTAAAGCTTATATTTGAACAGAAAGTTGAAAATATAAATATAAGTTGAAAAATATAAAGATGACACCAAGTTAGGATCAGGTGTCAAGATACTGGAGGGTTGGAGAGCCCTGCAGAGGGACCTAGACAGGCTGAATGGGTGGCCAGAGGCCAACGGGATGAGATTTAACAAGGGCAAGGGCAGAGTTCTAGATTTTGGCCACAACAACCCCAAGCAGCACTGCAGAGTGGCTAAGAGCAGCCAGGCAGAAAAGGACCTGGGATTGCTGGTGGATAGTAGCTGAAGGTGAGCCAGCAGTGTGTCCAGGTGTCCAGGAGAGCCAATGGCATCCTGGCCTGGATCAGGAACAGTGTGGCTAGTAGGACAGGGAGGTTCTTCTTCCCTTGTACTCGACATTGGTCAGGCCACACCTTGAGTACTGTGTCCAGTTTGGGACCTCTCAACTTAAGAGAGATACTGGAAGGTGTCCAGCGAAGGTCAACAAAGAAGGTGAGGGGCCTGGAGCACAGCCCTGTGAGAAGAGGCTGAGGGAGCTGGGGGTGTGCAGCCTGGAGGAGGCTCAGGGTGATCTCATTGCTGTCTACAACTACCTGAAGGGAGGTTGTAGCCAGGTGGGGTTGGTTTCTTCTGCCAGGCAACCAGCAACAGAAGAAGGGGTAACAGTCTCAAGCTGTGGCAAGGGAGGTCTAGGCTGGATGTTAGGAGGAAGTTGTTGGCAGAGAGAGTGATTGGCATTGGAATGGGCTGCCCAGGGAGGTGGTGGAGTCACCATCCCTGGAGGTGACTGAGGAACTTAGTGCCATTGTTTAGTTGACTGGCTAGGGCTGGGTGCTAGGTTGGACTGGTTGATCTTGGAGGTCTCTTCCAACCTGGTTGATTCTCTGATTCCATGAGATTATTCAATAACAGCAGATAACATTTAGATCTCTTCTAGCAGCTTTTATAGAAGAGTTTGGCTGTGAGAGAAATGGTGATATTCTGGCCTCTGATCCAAACTGGAACAAAAGCATGGCTTGAAATAAAAAGTTCAGGAAACAAAAAATGAGCCAACACTTCAAACTGTTCTCTCTTTCATTCTGAGAATTGTTGAGGTGCCTAGGGAAGAACAAGTAGATGGGGCTAAGAATAACATAAATGAGATTAGAACAATGTCAAACAGACAGAGCTGTCTTGCATGCTTTTTGGCAGCCTAAATTCAAATATTTGTCAGACCTCCACCCAAGAAACCTTTATTAGAGGTGAAGAGTTACATAAAGCCTAAGTCAATCAGACAATTTAATGCATGCAGAAGCATTAATTGTGCAAACGAACTGTTCAAACACTCTTTCGTAAGAAAACATCAGTGCTAGTGATGTTTTGAAGCTGGTATATGAAGCTTATAAACAAGAATAGGAACTTTCTGGAGATCTTTGAGTAAAGGGTAAAGTAAGGGATTGGATACAAAAGAATGATAATAGATAGGTCTCTATCCTTCCGTTGGACTGCTGGTTTCAGATAGAATTTGCTGCACAAACTGTTCTGCCTCCTTTTCTTCACTCTGGCTGCTGCTGGATGATGCTTTTGCTGACCATAGCTGAGATTCTTGTTATAGCTAAGTAGCAGTGAGGCATTCTCTCTCTTTCTGCTTTGTATGAGGCAGTAAGAGAGCCATTCACAGCTGGTGAGGGGCCTGGAGCACAAATCCTATGAGGAGAGGTTGAGGGAGCTGGGGATGTTTAGCCTGGAGAAGAGGAGGCTCAGGGGTGATCTTATTACTGTCTACAACTACCTGAAGGGGCATTGTAGCCAGGTGGGGGGTGGCCTCTTCTCCCAGGCAACCAGCAATAGAACAAGGGGACACAGTCTCAAGTTGTGCCAGGGTAGGTATAGGCTGGATATTAGGAAGAAGTTCTTCCCAGAGAGAGTGATTTCCCATTGGATTGGGCTGCCCAGGGAGGTGGTGGAGGCACCGTCCCTGGGGGTCTTCAAGCAAAGCCTGGATGAGGCACTTAGTGCCATGGTCTGGTTGACTGGATAGGGCTGGGTGATAGGTTGGTCTGGATGATCTTGGAGGTCTCTTCCAACCTGGTTGATCCTGTGATTCTATGATTCTATGAGGATGTGAATCAGTGCAGGGGAACCCTTGTATTGCTTCTGAATTGTCAACATATGTAACCATATTTCATACACATCCACTGCACTTTATACTTCTAGACTTCAGTTTACTTTTGTAAATACAACTTTCATTTTGCTCCCAAGTTCTGAGTTTGCTTGGTAATTTAGTCTAGGGGGGGGGGTAAATTCCAATTTGCCAGGGTCCAAATCCAATCCACGATGGTGAGAGAAAGACTGGTTGTGATTAGAAGGAAATAAAAGCAGGTTTAATAATGTGTAAGTTAAACTTTCTTGTCTGTAAAATTTGAAAGATGGGGACTTTCTGTACTAGCATAAGGTGGATTTATTTACTATTCATGTTTTATTTAGTAGTAGTTATAGGCATTTGGGCTTCAGCAGCAGTAAATGAAATAGCTTAGTCACAACAGTTCCAGAGGATATAATAGATAGATGGTTGGATGGATGGATGGATGGATGGATGAATGCTTCCTCCCTGGAGGTGTTCAAGGCTAGGTTAGATGAATCATAGAATCATAGAATCAACCAGGTTGGAAGAGACCTCCAAGATCATCCAGTCCAACCTAGCACCCAGCCCTATACAGTCAACCAGACCATGGCACTAAGTGCCTCATCCAGGCTTTTCTTAAAGACCTCCAGGGACGGTGCCTCCACCACCTCCCTGGGCAGCCATGAGGCCTTGAGCAACCTATTCTAGTGGGAGGTGTCCCTGCCTATGACAGAGGATTGGAACTAGATAATCTTTGAGGCCCCTTCAAACCTAAACCATTCTGTGATTCAATCTATGATTCTATGAAGGAACAAACAAGCAAACAAATAAAATAAAATCCCTTCTTTTAAACAAGATTTAATTGAATCAAATGCTTCATCCAAAACACCTGTGGATTCAATGTCCCAGCTGGGTTTAGATGCCCAGTACTGTGTCCAGTTCTGGGCCCCTCAATTCAAGAGAAATGCTGAGGTGCTGGAACATGTCCAGAGAAGGGCAACAAAGCTGGTGAGGGGCCTGGAACACAAACTCCATGAGGAGAGGCTGAAGGAGCTGGGGTTGTTTAGTCTGGAGAAGAGGAGGCTCAGGGGTGACCTCAGGTGGGGATTGGTCTCTTCTGCCAGGGAACCACCAATAGAACAAGGGGACACAGTCTCAAGTTGTGCCAAGGGAAGTATAGGCTGGATGTTAGGAGGAAGTTGTTGGCAAAGAGAATGATTGGCATTGGAATGGGCTGCCCAGGGAGGTGGTGGAGGCACCGTCCCTGGAGGTCTTCAAGAAAAGCCTGGATGAGGCACTTAGTGCCATGGTCTAGTTCCTGGACAGGGCTGGGTGCTAGGTTGGACTGGATGATGTTGGAGGTCTCTTCCAACCTGGTTGATTCTATGATTCTATGATTCTGTGATCAGTGAATTTTAATGAAGCCTTTCATTCCCTTCTCTGTAAGTTTTCATGTAGATTCTTAGCCTTTCTACTCAGTGGAGAACACTAATTTTGACTAGTACTTTGAAAATCAGCTTCTGTGATAGCCTGAGGTCTAGCCTTGTATTCCCTCCATCCATGCTACAGGCAAGTTCAACCACTCAGGTGATGACCTGATTTACTACTTGTGGCAGTGTTGTAGTCCTAATTTTATTCCTGATAGGTGACATAATCTTAGGCTCAAAATAAAATGCATGCTTTATCTTTGTATTTAAGAAAATGAGCTTCTTATTTCTGCCAATTCGTTTTGTCTAACGGAGCTCACAAGCAATGCTCATTAGCATCTCTGCTTCTGCTGCCACTTAGAAGAGAATTGTTCATTACAATGCAAATGGAAACACACTTTGGCAAAGCTTGTTGCATCTTTTACAGGGCCATGCAATAATCTGCTGAAGAAGGAATGTTATAGCTTGTCATATTATATTCAAGTAATCATCTGCCTGCAACAGAAGAAGGGGACACAGTCTCAAGCTGTGCTGGGGGAGGTCTAGGCTGGATGTTAGGAGGAAGTTGTTGGCAGAGAGAGTGATTGGCATTGGAATGGGCTGCCCAGGGAGGTGGTGGAGTCACCATCCCTGGAGGTGTTGAAGCAAAGCCTGGCTGAGGCACTTAGTGCCATGGTCTAGTTGACTGGATAGGGCTGGGTGCTAGGTTGGTCTGAATGATCTTGGAGATCTCTTCCAACCTGGTTGATTCTATGATTTTATGATCTGTCATATTTCTGGTTATGCAAGAAACTTCTGTAACAGCTCTGGGTATAATAATCTTCCATATGACTCTGGCTGCAACAGACCTTTAAGATTTCAGACCCGAGTTTAAGACTGAAGAAATTAATGACTCTCCTCCTAATACATAAGGATACCATCAGACAGTTTCATTAATATTAATATAAAGATGTTAAAATATTAACAATAATTTTCTAAATATAGCTTAATTTAATGAAGACTTTATAGAATGAAATTGTAACACAAGTCAGACCAGAAAGAAAATCTCTTCTTAACAAAATTTCTACTGCATGAAAGTTCCATGCTCTAGTTGATTGGACAGAGCTGGGTGATAGGTTGGCCTGGATGATCTTGGAGATCTCTTCCAACCTGGTTGATTCTATGAGTCTATGAATAGCTTTAAGCTGTGCTTTGCCCTACTGAAACCAGTTGGAGTTAAAAACTACTGTAAATTTCAGCATGTTATAAGGTGATATATTGAATAAAAAATATATGCACAACTATGCTTTTCTTGTAATAAAGGCTGCAAAATGATGATTTAGTTGGATTTTGCTTTGTGGAAGTTTTGGGGAGAGATTGGGCATTAGCTTTTGTGTATTTTGCTCACTAACATAAAACAAAGGCTGTCTCTCAAAAAACATTACTTTTACATGAGCAGCTGGTGTTTTGCAACTCTAATTGCTCATCTTAGAGTCACTTTTCTAGAAGCAGTGACTGAAATCAAGAAATGGTTATTCTAACTGAACTCTGAAGAGTACATTTCAACAGCAAACAATCAAAAGCACACTGAATGATAGTGAAACATAGAGTGGAAACTCCACTACCTCATAGCTTGTAAATGTATGTCTTTCATTACGTGTTTATCAAGCAGTTTGCCCTCATTGGGTTTCTGTCCTTTATTTTCCCCTTGCCATGCCCATCCTTTGCCCACTCAGTTTAAATATAACTGTTTTATTAGAGATACTGCAACAACCTCCTGGCTCTAAGTGACAAGGACTTTCATTCTCATATAATTCCCATTTCTGGTGGAAAAAAAAGTACTGTGTTTTCAAACAATATCTCAATCCGCTCAAATATGGAGATAGCCTGGAGAAGAGGAGGCTCAGGGCAGAGCTCATTGCTGTCTACAACTACCTGAAGGGAGGATGTAGCCAGGTGGGGGTTGGCCTCTTCTCCCAGGCAGTCACCAACAGAAGAAGGGGACACAGTCTCAAGTTGTGCCAGGGTAAGTATAGGCTGAATGTTAGGAGGAAATTGTTGGCAGAGAGAGTGATTGGCATTGGAATGGGCTGCCCAGGGAGGTGGTGGAGTCACCATCCCTGGAGGGGTTCAAGCAAAGCCTGGCTGAGGCACTTAGTGCCATGGTCTAATTGACTGGCTAGGGCTGGGTGCTAGGTTGGACTGGATGATCTTGGAGATCTCTTCCATCCTGGTTGATTCTATATTCTATGATTCTGTATTTCCACACTAAGTAGATGAGAAGGTAAGTCACTTATACCATATATTTTTTTTAAAGCAGTTATATTACACATTTAAATAAAATATAATTGCAAACATAATCTCAGGTTTACTAACCCTGGTAGCCTCAGGTACTTGTTAGATGTTTATGCTAAATATACAAGGAATGGAAAATTAACTTCCTGTATTTGCTGAGAGTATCCAATCTATTTCCTAGAAAATTCTATTCAGTTATAGAAATTGAAATAAGTAATTGTCAGGAAGAAAAATATTCATAGGGTCATAGAATTGCAGGGCATTGAGAACCTCAGCTTTGTTCACATCCTTTGTCACCAGCTCTCCATTTCCCTTCTGGAGGGGTCCCACATTCCCTCCAGTTCTCCTTTTCTCACTGATATACCTGATGAAATCCTAAGTTACCATCAGACGTGCTGGAGTCCTGCTTTCCTCTGACCCACTGCCTGCTGAGGCAGTTCTTTTCCTTGATGCACAAGTTTCTTACTTTTACAGGATCACAGGATGTTAGGGGTTGGAAGGGACTCCCAGAGTCCAACTACTCTACCAGAGTGTGACTATATGATCTAGCACAGGTCACACAGGAACGTATCCAGACGGTCTGAAAAGTCTCCTGAGAAGGAGACTCCACAACCTCTGCGGATCCTGTTCCAGTGTTCCATGACCCTTACACTAAAGATGTTCTTCTTCACATTGAGGTGGAACTTCTTGTACTGTAGTTTGCATCCATTGCCCCTTGTTCTATCACAGGACATAAGTGAGCAGAGGCTGTTCCTGTCCCTTCCTTCCTGACCCTCAGCCCTCAGATATTTAAACATTTATTAAATCCTTTAACAGTCTTCTCCTCTCCAGACTAAACAGCCCCAGGGCTCTCATCCTTTCCTCATCAGGCAGTACTCCAGTCCCTTATCATCCTTGTAGCCCTCCAATGGACTCTCACAAGTAGATTCATGTCCCTCTTGAACTGCGGAGCCCAGAACTGGATGCAATATTGCAGGTGAGGTCTTACTAGGGGAGAGGAGAGGAGAGGAGAGGAGAGGAGAGGAGAGGAGAGGAGAGGAGAGGAGAGGAGAGGAGAGGAGAGGAGAGGAGAGGAGAGGAGAGGAGAGGAGAGGAGAGGAGAGGAGAGGAGAGGAGAGGAGAGGAGAGGAGAGGAGAGGAGAGGAGAGGAGAGGAGAGGAGAGGAGAGGAGAGGAGAGGAGAGGAGAGGAGAGGAGAGGAGAGGAGAGGAGAGGAGAGGAGAGGAGAGGAGAGGAGAGGAGAGGAGAGGAGAGGAGAGGAGAGGAGAGGAGAGGAGAGGAGAGGAGAGCCTCTCTCTATCTGCTGGACACACTCTTCTTAATTGTACAATGAACTGAATTTAAACTCCAAGAGTCAGAATACCATTTACACCTAAGATACATCCTCTAGAAAGGTTTAAACCAACTCCACTATCATCAAATTCAAATGAAGAGAAAAACACTGGGAGCTTTACTTGTCTTTGCCTCAGAAACAAAATGGAAGAGTTCTTTCTGCTGTGAATATTAATTGTCCCACTCTTAAAATTAGTTCATTTGCATTTCTCATTACCTATGTACATTTTCTGACACAACAGTAAAAGCCTTGTGACTCTTCTCATCTTTTGTGGTTATAAAGTTCTCTGACAGAATTTGAGAGGGAACTTTCAGGTCAAACGAGCATCCTAAGTTCAGAGAGGATTGAATACTGTTGGTTTTGTGAAGAGTGCTGTTTGACAAACACCTTGCCCTTGAGTGCCTCTTTTATACACATTGTAATGTCTATGTAGAGATCTATGAAGCATGTTCTCTTTCTATTCTATTTTTCTTTTCCCAACACAGAAAAACAATGAGAATGAAGCAGAAAGAAAACCTTGAGGCCTTTCACTTCTTCAGTTAAATGTGTGCCAAGGAGGTCTCATTTGGTTAAATCAACAGTTTGAAATGACCTGTTATTTTTCTTCATTATGCAATCCAGTTAGGCAGGTTTTTGGTTGTTTTGGGTGGGTTTTTTTTAAGCTTATACTTCGTGTGGAGCATGTACAATAAATTCTTTTTCACAAATTAACCCTTCAGGAGGCCACTGTACCAAAAGTGGTAGGATGAATGTGTCTTCATCTGTCGGCCATATCACTGTCAACTGATATATGGGACCCATAACCACCCAATGAGACCCACAACCATCCAATGAGACCCTTATATAACCATCCAACAGACTTCATACACTTAAAATCAGGGGTGTGTTAGTCTTACTTGAAAATCTTTTCCATTAGGCTGTCTCTGAATATTATGAATGATTCTGACTATCTATGCGGGGCAGGCTTGAATTTCAATAAAATCAGGGTCAATCAAACACACTCTGAATTTTCCTCAGACTAACCCAGACAACCAGCAGTAGAACAAGGGGACAGAGTCTCAAGTTGTGCCAGGGGAAGTCAGGAGGAAGTTGTTGCCAGAAAGTGCTTGGCATTGGAATAGGCTGCCCAGGGAGTTGGTGAAGTCACCGTCCCTGGAGGTGTTCAAGCAAAGCCTGGCTGAGGCACCTAGTGCCATGGTCTGGTTGATTGGCTAGGGCTGGGTGCTAGGTTGGACTGGATGATCTTGGAGGTCTCTTCCAACCTGGTTGATTCTATGATTGTATGATAAGATTTGGTCCTGGTGGGCCACTATGGCATATTTGAGAAACCTCTGTGTTGTAAATAAACCCTGATGAAGCACATACAACAGCATAACCACATCCCCTTCTAAATAGAGCCTAGATAAGTTGCAACCTAAGCCGAGTCAGCAGCTGGACTTTTAACTCTGAATAGAGTTAAACCCTCCAATCATTACATTGTTTTTGCTATGAAATTTATTGCTAGAGCTCTTGCAGCGGTATTACACCTTCATTGTGAGTTGTGGAAGATTTGGTCATTGTCAGACCTGAAAGCAAGAGACAAAAATAAATGGTGCTTGATTTTCTGTGGGAATCACAAAATCAGTCAGGGTTGGAAGGGACCACAAGGATCATCTAGGTCCCTGCCATGCACAGGGACACGCTACCCTAGATCAGGTTGGCCAGAGCTTCATACAGCCTGGTCTTAAACACCTCCAGCCATGGGGCCTCAACCACCTCCCTGGGTAACCCAGTCCAGGCTCTCACCATTCTCATGCTGAACAACTTCCTCCTCATGTCAAGTCTGAATCTTCCCATCTCCAGCTTTGCTCCATTCCCCCCAGTCCTGGCACTCTCTCACAGCCTAAAAAGTCCCACCCTAGCTTTTTTGTAGGCCCCCTTCAGATCCTGGAAGGCCACAAGAAGGTCACCTGGGAGCCTCCTCTTCTTCAGACTGCACAGCCTCAACTCTTGCAGTCTGGTGTCATAGCAGAGCTGCCGCAGCCCTATGAGCATCCTCATGGCCCTTCTCTGGACACGCTCCAGCATCTCCACATCCCACTTGTAATAGGAGCTCCAGAGCTGGATGCAGTACTCCACAGTATTAGAGTGCAAGTATTAGAATGTAAGTCAACAACAATCTCACTAATATATTTGGAACGCTGCATGCTCTATAACTCTGCAATGCTCCTGGTAATTCTTAATAAGCAGGTAGAACAGAGTGGTTTGAAGTTTTATCTATTATTTGACTCCTATTTGGTGAGTGTCTGCCAGAGAAATCATTATGAACTATGACTCCATCACTGTCATATATATATATATGCTGCACAAAAGCAGAGAAGTGATGCTAATGGTTTTCTCGTGGCATGAAATCTTTCCAAATACTATACTAAAGTAATATATATGACTGGTTATAGACATAAAATGTAAGTGATTTCCTCTGGGTATTCTTCAGACCAATAACTTTATTTTTAACCAATAAATAAGTGGAATAGGTTTCCCACAAAGTACTTGTGATTTTGCAGATCATCTTGAATAACACACAACTCAAGTTAAACACATAGTGAGGACTTATGGCTCAATCTTTCCTGTAATTGAAGTGGTTTATTCATAAATAAAACATCATGTGCTCTCTGATAGAAAGGTTTGGGGTTTTTTCTATAACCTAGAGAAGAGGAGGCTCAGGGGGGACCTCATTGCTGTCTACAGCTATCTGAAGGGAGGTTGTAGCCAGGTGGGGATTGGCCTCTTCTGCCAGACAACCAGCAATAGAACAAGGGGACACAGCCTCAAGTTGTGCCAGGGGAGGTCTAGGCTGAATGTTAGGAGGAAGTTGTTGCCAGAGAGAGTCATTGGCATTGGAATGGGCTGCCCAGGGAGGTAGTGGAGTCACTGTGCCTGGAGGTGTTCAAGCAAAGCCTGGCTGAGGCACTTAGTGCCATGGTCTAGTTGACTGATTAGGACTGGGTGCTAGGTTGGCCTGGATGATCTTGGAGGTCTCTTCCAACCTGGTTGATTCTATTCTATTCTATTCTACTCTATTTTATTCTATTCTACGTAAGTGACTTTTTTTCTATACACAACTGACTTTTTTTTCTATACACAACTGACTTTTCAATGTTGCCTTCCAATTCTCTGTCAGGGATCCTGAGAAACACACAAATTTATTTGAAGTTCAATTAGACCTCTCATTTTATTACTGAGGGATGGGATTATCTCCACACAATTTAATGGGTTGCCGAAGGAGGTGTTGGAGGTCCCATCTCTGGAGGTGTTCAAGCAAAGCCTGGATGAGGCACTTAGTGCCATGGTCTAGTTGACTGGATAGGGCTGGGTGCTAGGTTGGACTTGATAATCTTGGAGATCTCTTCCAACCTGGTTGATTCTATGATTCTGTGAAAACAAACTGTCCAGGTACCACTTGGGGTGGAATCAAATGCCATGACTAACTCCAGCAATGATGCTCCTTTATTAATAGCTACAAAGGGCCAGTTTGTTTCCATGTTGGTGCTTACCAAATTGATCTCTATTTTAGTGAGCACTGAAGTGCAGATTTATTAGGTTTTTCTTTCTCTATTGAATCAGCAAAGAGCAGCACAGCCAGACCTGCTCAGAGAAAAGTTAAGTGGAGGTGTTTTGTAACTATAAATTTATGACAGAGAACTGACATCCAGGAGGGGCTGTAATGAGGACTGCTGAGAGCCCAGCCACTGTAATAGCAAGATCAAAGCAAAACATCATTAGTGCAAGGCCATCTCCTTAATGCGCGATGCAGCTAAAATTGCTTGAAGATTAAACTAAAGGACACCACATATGAGGGAAGGTTCACAGTGTAGCTAGTTAATGTTTTATGGAGTGACAGTTGTAAAAGAGGAGCCGTGTGAAAGAGAAAGACCAACAGTGGCAGTGCAAATACAAGCATGTCTTCTGTCTAACTCTGATGTCAAAGAAAGGCAAATTCTGCTTTGTGTTTCAAAGTCAAATTACATCAGAGGCATTAGGAAGGCACATTAATACCTAACTAATGAAGAAGATTCCTGCCCTGGAATGGGCAGGATGGGGTTGAGGCCCCATCCCTGGAGGTGTTTCAGGCCAGGCTGGATGAGGCTCTGGCCAACCTGCTCTAGGGTAGAGTGTCCCTGCCCATGGCAGGGGGGTTGGAACTAGATGATTCTTGTGGTCCCTTCAAACCCTGACTGATTCTGTGAAGGTGTTAGTAAGGTCCTCCCTCCCTTTTTTCTTTTCTTGTACTAGAGCTGAATACTACTACAGTCACCTTTTACTTTGATTTAATTACCATAATTACCTTTAATTTTGTATTGATTAATGTGTCTCAATCTGTTACGGTAGCATGCTTAAGGTCCAGACTCTATATGCAAATAAAAGAGACACAATTAAATGCTCTGTGATTTGTACATCTTACCATCATAGGATGAAACCCTGAAAGGCAAATCATGGATTTCAATCTGACCTCACAGAAGATTTACAAATACTCCATGACTACTTCTTCTTTTGAGAAGAAAATAATGCACTTAGTTAAAATACAACCTGCAGAAGGATTTCATTATACTGCAGACATCTAAGCTCATCTTTAACATGAATATTAATTTTGGTATGAATTATGCTTAAAGGACTAACTGGAACCACTGCACTACTGCATAAAATACAGCCCTGGCCTTGTGTATTGGTTTCAGTGGGACACAATCAGAGGCCAGCAATGATGTGCAGACCATTAGCAGTTTTAAGTCAGTCAGAGCAGCTGAACCCAAGTTTGCTATGATATGGGTGTGTCCCATATCATAAATCTTACACTTGTTATAAAGGGGGAAGTTTATTATTGAGGTTAGGGGACCTCCTGCCTAGGCTACTCCTGCACCCAGGTACTGCTTTCCCTTTTATTATGCCCACCATAGAATCACAGAATTGTCAAGGCTGGAAGGGACCTCAAAGATCACAGAATCATAGAATTGTCAGGGCTGGAAAGCACCTCAAGAACCATCTAGCATCATGATCTAGTGTGAGGTGTTCAAGCAAAGCCTGGATGAGGCACTTAGTGCCATGGTCTAGTTGATTGGCTAGGGCTGGGTGTTAGGTTGGACTGGATGAGCTTGGAGATATCTTCCAACCTGGTTGATTCTATGACTTTATAGGAATGACTCACAATTCCTGAATCCTTTGAGTCAGATATTACCAGAATTTCTAGACAGTTGGCTCAACAATGTTATTGAATAAAAGGCTGAGTGCAGCACTCTGCTGCTGATTTCCTTGCTTGGTTGCAGTATACCCAGGTAAAGAAAGGCTGAATTAGTATCTCGCTTCCTTGCTGGTATACAAACTACAGAGAAGTGGACTGAGAAATTATGATAGCAGCCATTTATGCATTGATAATTTATGTATGGCTTTGGTTTACATAATTCTTTCTGTCTTCAATAAAAAATGCATAGTTGCCATGGAAACTGCTACAAGTTTGGATCTGGAATACCTTGAAGAGGCAGGATAATTTTGTAAACAAATAAACTCAGAAGACACATAAACCAAATGATAACTAATATCATGATTGTTCTTAAGACAATGGAACTTGAGCTTCTCACTCTTGTGGAAGGTGAAGAGTGTGCACACCACAGGCTTGATCTTTGCATGGACATCCTCAAATATGATACTCAGAGGCATGATGAAGTTCTTTCCCAGCACTTCTGAATAACCATTCAACAACTCGATTTGAAGCACAAAAAGATTCCCAAACAAGCTTATTTGATCTCTAGGAACTCACTAAAAGTTAAGGCCTCTTTATGAACCTGCAGCATGAAATAAGACTCCTCTGATATCATTAGCACTTCATTAAATCAGCGAGCGAGAAGAAAACTGTGTTAATCGTATGCATAGGACAGAAGGGCCAAATGAGTTTTATTTTATCTACTCCTCTCATTTTCAGTTCTTTTTATATCTTGCTTGTTATATTTTTGACTTTCTAAAAAAAAAAAAAAAAAAAAACCAACCAATTCTTGGGTTTTCATTCCAAATGTTAAAAAATTGCAGTTCTCCCTCAAAATGCACACATCCCTCCATCTATTTCATAGTTCTGTCTATTAAAAACAATCTCTGTTGCTATGTGAATTCTGTATGCTTCTACTTTTCTCTGCTTTTTTACTTGTTTCACTTTTGGGCTTTGCTAGTTCAGATGCTGAAGACATCCTGCAGTCCTACACCACCTTACCAGTCTGCACACGGGGATTAGCTCTGCAGAATTTCACTGCTTCTCATTTCCTTCCCTGCTGCTGGAGGCTGGTACTTAGGAGAGGTGTCCCTAGGCTGCTGGAGGTTCTTACTTAGGACAGGTGTCACTAGGTTGTTTCTGAAATGGTAGTTTGGATGTTCTCCTTGTCTGTGTCATTTTGACAGTCTAGGTTAGGACAAACATATGCATGGATATGCTGATGGAGGCAGAAACAGACACTTTATGACCTAACGCAGCAATAGTTAATCTCATGATCTTCAACCACCACAACAGTACAAATAGTACTTTACATGCAGTCTATGTGGCACAAGACATACCCACTGAGGAATGAGAGAGTGCATCATAGAATCATAGAATCAACCATATTGGAAGAGACCTTCAAGATCATCCAGTCCAACCTAGCACCCAGCCCTATCCAGTCAACTAGGCCATGACACTGAGTGCCTCATCCAGGCTTTGCTTGAACACCTCCAGGGAGGGCAACTCCACCACCTCCCTGGGCAGCCCATTCCAATGCCAATCACTCTCTCTGCCAACAACTTCCTCTTAACATTCAGCCTATACTTCCCCCAGCACAACTTGAGACTATCTCCCCTTCTTCTGTTCCTGCTTGCCTGGGAGAAGAGACCATTGAAGATGGGAGAAGGTTGGAAGCATGCAAAATGCTGTTAAAAGATTATTTCAATGCAAGGAATCTAAATTAGGCTGTCAGGCAGCAATAGGACTAGGGGGAATGGAGCAAAGCTAGAAATAGGTAGATTCAGACTGGATGTTAGGAAGAAGTTTTTCACCATGAATGTGGTGAGATCCTGGAATAGGTTGTCCAGGGAGGTAGTGAAAGTTGCATCCACCACCTCCCCTCATCCTCTCCTCATCTGGCTTAGGGAGTGATTAGGGAATCATCCTCACAGCCCTCCCTTGGACTCTCTTAAGCAGATCTCTGTCCTTCTTAAACTTAATTTTAAATATCATCCTTCCACAGAGCCCAGACAGCACAACCACCCTATGGGCTGGACTTTGGCTACAAAGAAAATAAGCCCAAAGCTGTAGAAAAATACATGAGAAAATATCTGAGATAAAAACATAGACCTTTGTTTAAAGGCCAAGCCTTTGGAACAGAGACCACCTGAATTATGACTTAGTTCCTCAGCTGATATAAAGAGATACAGCCCTAATGGCTGTGAATAAAAAACACATCAGTTCTGTAAAGTGGAAGCTCTTATTAGCATCTATTTGTTTAAAATATGTAGACTGAATAATATTTTTAGCTAGGCAGGAGAAGAGAGTTCTGGAATATGTCTGGTGTAGAACTTTTCCCTTAAGTGGGGGTTTGGACAGAAAATCACAGCTTGTCAAAATGTATCACAGTATCACAGTATCATCAGGGTTGGAAGAGACCTCACAGATCATCAAGTCCAACCCTTTACCACAGAGCTCAAGGCCAGACCATGGCACCAAGTGCCACGTCCAATCCTGCCTTGAACAGCTCCAGGGACGGCGACTCCACCACCTCCCCAGGCAGCCCATTCCAGTGTCCAATGACTCTCTCAGTGAAGAACTTTCTCCTCACCTCCAGCCTAAATCTCCCCTGGCACAGCCTGAGGCTGTGTCCTCTCGTTCTGGTGCTGGCCACCTGAGAGAAGAGAGCAACCTCCTCCTGGCTACAACCACCCCTCAGGTAGTTGTAGACAGCAATAAGTTCTCCCCTGAGCCTCCTCTTCTCCAGGCTAACCAATCCCAGCTCCCTCAGCCTCTCCTCGTAGGGCTGTGCTCAAGGCCTCTCCCCAGCCTCGTCGCCCTTCTCTGGACACGCTCAAGCATCTCAATGTCCCTCCTAAACTGGTGTTTTGGTGACTGCAGTGCAATGTACAGCTCACATGAAGGAAGCCACATCTACTATTAACAGCAGGCTTCTAACAGCTGAAAACTCAGCCTAACCTCTTGTGCCTGCAGCATGGACAAACCCTAATGTCCCAGCACTCACACAAGACTTGGACATATGTAGAACTGACTATTCAAATATAGAAATGCAGGCGTTACTCTACCTTCTACTTTACACTTCACAGGATCACAGGATTATTGGAATCACAGTGTTCAAGAAAAGACTGCACGAGGCACTTAGAGCCATGGTCTAGTTGATTGGCTAGGGCTGGGTCTTGGGTTGGACTGGATGATCTTGCAGGTCTCTTCCAAACTGGTTGATTCTATGATTCTATGATCTGAAACCTAGCTTATGGCTCAGAAGAAAGAAGACATATGCACCTGCATATGGTTGTATTTACATTCAGAAGAATCACAATGTACCTGTCAGTTTGCTGCATTCATGCATACATGTATTTGTGGTTTCTCATTTTTGCATGTCACAGTGTGGTAAGAGTGCTGGAGTGTGTCCAGAGAAGGGCCACAAGGATGATCAGAGGGCTGGAGCTTCTCTCCTACACAGGCAGACTGAGAGAGTTTGGGTTGTTCAGTCTGGAGAAGAAAAGGCTCCAAGGACACCTTATTGTGCTTTCCAGTATCTGAAGGGTGCTACAGGAAAGCTGAGGAGGGACTTTTTAGGATGCCAGGTAGTCATAGGACCTGGGGAAATGGAGCAAAACTAGAAGTGGGTAGATTCAGATTGGATGTCAGGAAGAAGTTCTTTACCACGAGGGTGGAGAGACACTGAAACAGGTTGCTCAGGAAAGTGGTGGAATCCTCATCCCTGGAAGTTTTTGAGGCCAGGCTGGATGTGGTTCTGAGCAACCTGGTCTATTGTGAGGTGTCCCTGCCCATGGCAGGGGTGTTGAAGCTAGATAATCTTTGAGGGCCCTTCAAGCCCTGACAATTCTATGATTCTAAGAGGGCAAATTATGGTGGGGAACAAGAAAAGAAATACATATTAAGTAAAAGATAAGAAATAAGAAAGTGAAATAAAATAAACAAGTATATAAGCTTAGGTCAGTAATAACCATCATGGCAATGTGTAAGGCAGTAGTGCTTATCAAAAGGCTGTCACTAACAACATCATGGATACCAAATTCCTTTCCTGGTGTGTTTTTTTTTAGTGTTCATCTTTCTAGCAGTGAAACTCAAAGCCAGAAGTCTACTGCACGCACACACTGAAAACTTTGATGTATGTATAGTCAAATCCTGTTAAATAAAAGAACAGTTTCCCAGAATATTTGTAAATGGAAGCAGGTTAGGAGGTGTTTGGAGGTTCAGAGCATTCTATTATAAAGCAAACAACAACAAAAAAAAAAAAGAAAAATAGAAAAGTCCTGGAAAAAAAAAACCCAACCTTGCTTTGGGATCACTATTACAGTTGTTCCTATGGTAACCAGTTATTTGTGCTGCATGCATCATCATATATATTTCAGGAACTAGAGTGCTGGGAGAAGGAGAAGTAGAAGGAGCACGTGCTGCACTAAATTAATTCCAAAGACAAGTTCATAGTCAGATACTTGACCCCTTGGGTAAAAAAGCTAAACATCTTCTTAATGTCACCCACTTGACCCTTGTGTGTTTCTCAGAGTAGGGGCTATGAAAAACTGGCATGCACTTACTCATCTACTTCTTGTCTCATTCTGAAGCATATTTCTAATTCATTGCTAAAGAGCAATTTCAGGCTCGTCTGAGCTGCACAGCTGAGAGGTTGAAGGGAAGAAGTGCTTGATTGCTTTCAAGACCACCGAGCTCTGCGTGACCTCAGGCAGTGGCAAAACACTGATACCCATGGAAAATGGATGGTTAGTACAAACAAAAAATCCTACATTAATTCTGGAGCCTTTCTGTGGTGGCAAAAATCATAGAATCATAGAAATATAGAATCATAGAATCAACCAGGCTGGAAGAGACCTCCAAGATCAGCCAGGCCAACCTAGCACCCAGTCCTCCAATCAACTAGACCATGGCACTAAGTGCCTCATCCAGGCTTTGCTTCAACACCTCCAGGGATGGCGACTCCACCACCTCCCTGGGCAGCCCATTCCAATGCCAATCACTCTCTCTGGGAAGAACTTCCTCCTAACATCCAGCCTATATCTCCCCTGGCACAATTTGAGGCTGTGTCCCCCTGTTCTAATGCTGGTTGCCACCAGCAACAGATAGGTAAAATACATTCCCCTCCAAACATCTCTTTCTTAATGCAGTTAGGCTTTGGTGTGAGGTTTCCAAACGCTGAACTTTCTAGGGATGTGGAGATTTCAGCTGCATCTCAGAACCAAGACTGAATAAACAAAGGTGGCAGCTACTAAAACATTCTTCCCACTGTAATCTGAAAGCATCAAATGCTGTCTCAGTGAGGGAATTAAACTGGAAGCATTTCAAAGCTCAGTCCTCTCTTGCAAAGAAACACTGCTGTTTACACTTTTGAACTTATGCTACAAAGGACAAAAAAGACCAAATTCACAAAGACTTCTGAGTGCCCTCTCTCTAGTTATGTGTAACAAAATTCCAACTGAAATCAAAGGAAAATCAGACTCCCAAAGAGATTTTAGACTCATAAATATCTCTGCAGATCTGTTTTACATATGTAAACCAGGAATTCAATGGAATTTAGTAGACTATTGTTCAAAAGTGTGTGTTGAAACTTTAAATTTCTCTGAATGTTTTGAGTTCTGCCTCTGTGCCTGTGCATGAGTGATGAAAAAGCCAATTGTAAGGGTTTGGGTGTTACCTGCCTCCCCACACACACTTAAGAAAATCACCCAGACTAGACTCAGCAGCTGGAAATTGAAGAATGAAGCTATATTCACAGCTTAGCACAATATACAAGCAGGTATTGACAGTCTGTAAGCTACATACAGAAATAGACAAGTTAAAAAGTAATACAGAAACACAACAGCACTCCCAGAAACCAGAGTCCCCAAGGAGGGGCTCCCAACCACTCTTCCACCTTCTTCCCACCCCTCTACCTTACCCCGGACTTTGCCTTATGTTCAAGCTGAGTTTGGAGGGTCAGCCAGGGAGGTTAGGAAGCAGACAGATTAGTCAGACAGCAGGTTTGGTTAGAGAGAGAAGTGCAGCCCAAAAAGACAGAGAGCAAACTCTGTTATCTATATTTGTGTTCTTGTTCTTATACATCTCAGGGGCATTGTAGCCAGGTGGGGGGTGGCCTCTTTTCCCAGGTAACCAGCAACAGAACAAGGGGACACAGTCTCAAGTTGTGCCAGGGTAGGTATAGGCTGGATATTAGGAAGAAGTTCTTCACAGAGTGATTTCCCATTGGAATGGGCTGCCCAGGGAGGTGGTGGAGGCACCGTCCCTGGAGGTCTTCAAGAAAAGCCTGGATGAGGCACTTAGTGCCATGGTCTGGTTGATTGGATAGGGCTGGGTGCTAGGTTGGACTGGATGATCTTGGAGGTCTGGTTGATTCTATGATTCTATGATTCTAAGCCTATGAGTGCAGTAGCCATCCCCACTGTTTCCTTTTCACAGCCTATCGTCTAATTCTTCTCACCCAAATATCCCAGCTAGGCTCAAACTAGCACCAACTTATATTTCCTATATAAGCATGTTGTGAGTTTGATTATTTGGCATTCTCCTGCTGAAGTATCTGGAGAAGCCCAAGAAGGATTTTGAAGCATCCTGGTAAGCTGTGAGACTGCTGAACACATTAAAGCCTCCTATCAAATGCAGCTGTGATTGCTACCTTTTTTCCTGCAAAGGTGTCACAGTGCCACTGCCTATCTTTTATATAATACCTTAGAGAATTTGTCTGGGAGTGGGAGTTCAGTTCAATCAAAAACCTAACAGGGATCCAGCCCACATAGCACCCTAACATCAATCCATAGACTATGCTTAAGTTCTCCAAGCTGTGCTGCTGTGCAAGGACAGATCTGATGTTCTGGTGCTGGTTGTCTGGGAAAAGAGACCAACCCTCACCTGCCTACAACCTCCCTTCAGGTAGTTGTAGACAGCAATGAGGTCTGCCCTGAACCTCCTCTTCTCCAGGCTAAACACCCCCAGCTCCCTCAGCCTCTCCTCATAGGGTTTGTGTTCCAGGCCTTTCACCAGCTTCATCACCCTTCTCTGGACAGATGTTCTATGACTGAGCATTGTGGATAAGCAGAAAGTGAAGTGTTCTTCTGTGGTGAAAGGATTCTTTGTTGTCTTCTCCTGCATTCATCTGTCTGACAACCTGCAATCCTGATGTGGTAGATGCAGATATTTTTAAGTGTTTATTTACACCACTGCCTTCTACACCTCAGTATCATTTGACTGTATATGAATTATAAGATCATACAGTCAGAGGAGTTGTTTCACTGTTTGGAAAGGCTGCTCCTCCCTTAATCCTTTTCAGTTTACCTCAGTTTTAAAAGCTCATTACATAAGATCCTCACTAATCTAACAAGGCTAAATGCAATAAAGTCTTCAGCCCCTCACTGAAGTAATTGATTTGAAAGACTTTCAATCTGGTAGGGAACAAACTTTTCCCCCAAACTAATATGTTGACAAATGCACACAACCTTAAAGGACATTCCTAAACCGTTCAGAAACGAGCAATGAATTTGTCTTCTTTCTGCTGTGCTTAAAGAACTTATTCCTGGTGCTTTTTATGCCTCTTGCTAATTTTAAGCAGGTTTAGTCCCTTTCTAATTTTATCCATACATTTGCTCTATTCTTTTGCAGAATTAATCTCAGGCATGTGGCAGTTTCCAACATTCCTGCGATTCCTTTCTGCTGTAGGAGTCACTCTCAGTGCTGCTGCATTTGTCCAGCACTAGGTTAGTTTAGTGATGTGCTTTGAACAGCCTGGTTCAGATATTAAGTAATAATTATTATACTGCAGGATGTTCCTCAGATTACATCCCAGATCTGGGTTTGCAAAGCCTGTTTTTCAGAACCCAAACGTCCTCACAATGCTTCTCTCACTTTTCCCCCTTCCCAGATGAGTGCTCTCTAATATTTTTTCATGGCTTTCACTCAAGCCACCTTCTACATTCAGCTCTCAGCCAGCTCATTCCCAGTGGTTGAATTCCAATCTAAAAATAGCTGCTAGACTACTTTTCCTTCTCTGCAACACACCATTGTCTCTACATTGACTACAGCAAACCTTCCCTCTCCTCCACTTCATTTTTTTTAAATCATTTGTTATCACAAAACAGCCAAACCCATGAAAACCAGGAAAAGAACATGGGGAGCTGTAAATTCAAAAGCTTTTTCCCCCTGTACACTACAAAGAAAAATCATATCCCCTGTACTCTCTGATGTGACAGTCTGCAATATATGTAAATTCAGCTAAAAAATCCCACTACAACATCCTTATGTTTTCAGAAGTTGTTACAGTTGACATTCATAGTTTTCCTGGGCTTTTTTCCCTGTGGAATATGCATGTCTATTGCATTCCATATTCTTTTATGAGACTCTTAGGTTTACTAAGATGAGCCAGCAGTGTGCCCAGGTGGTCAAGAGAGCCAATGGCTTCCTGGCCTGCATCAGGAGCAGTGTGGCCAGTAGGACAAGGGAGGTTATTCTTCCCCTGTACTCAGCACTGCTCAGGCCACACCTTGAGTGCTGTGTCCAGTTCTGGGCTCCTCAATTCAAGAGAGATGTTGGGCGCTGGAACATGTCCAGAGAGGGGTAACAAAGCTGGTGAGGGGCCTGGAACACAAACGCTGTGAGGAGAGGCTGAGGGAGCTGGGCGTGTGCAGCCTGCAGAAGAGGAGGCTCAGGGCAGACCTCATTGCTGTCTACAACTACCTAAAGGGAGGCTGTAGCCAGGTGGGGTTGGTCTCTTCTGCCAGGCAACCAGCAACAGAACAAGGGGACACAGTCTCAAGTTGTGCTGGGGGAAGCGTAGGCTGGATGTTAGGAGGAAGTTGTTGGCAGAGAGAGTGATTGGCATTGGAATGGGCTGCCCAGGGAGGTGGTGGAGTCACCATCCCTGGAGGTGTTCAAGAAAAGCCTGGCTGAGGCACTTAGTGCCATGGTCTAGTTGACTGGCTAGGGCTGGGTGCTAGGTTTTCCTGGATGATCTTGGTGGTCTCTTCCAACCTGGCTGATTCTATGATTCTATCATAGTAGAACACATTTAATATTACAGTATAAATAATGTACAGCATAGAATATTTACACTACAGTAGTGTCTCTTAGATGGGATTATTTGTCTTCATTTATCACTTATTTACTGTCTGAGTCACACATTCAAAGAAATGAAAATATCACATAAGTTGGAAGGGGACAGGCTGTATACTTCCAATAAAAACCACAGTCTGATTAAGATGTGCATCTTCACTCTCCCAAAAGAACCACAATATGGTGAATACTGCTATAAAGTCAAATAAAGAAATGAAACTTGTCAGTAAGCAGAAGTGTGGAACTGTCTTGCACATTTCTAGTACACTGTAATAATCAGAGTGAGAAAAGGTGATATATACCTGACATATCACACCTTGAACTAAAAATAATTGTGCTTCTCTGAGAAGTATAATGCACCTTTTTTTCTCCTATGCTAAATGTCCTGACCTTTTCATGGAAGAAAAATATTTTCCCTCTTGTTTTATTCCCAAATTTGCCACAGAGCCTGTCCATAAAGCTCATGTAAGTGAGACTTGATATTCCCCAAGGAGTTAGAATGATGAGCTCTTGCCCTTTGCTCTAATGTATTCCTTCACAGTTACTGAGATACTCATCCTCACTCCTGTGGAAAAACAGTTCTATTTTGTTAGATCAAAACCATCTATTTCTCTTACTCAGAACACTGATTTGCCTCGAGACATGTGCAGGGAAAAAAAGCCAGTTTTTCTACATTAAAGTAGAAAAAAAAAAGAAAGAAACAGAAATGCAGAGCAAATTCTGAGTAAATCATTACCTAGATGTGGTTTTCTTTTTAAGATCATTTTTTTGTGTCACCACATGTGGAGTCATAATGGCAATTTAGAGAAAAGTAAAACCAAGCTAACAAAACCCCTCAAACAAACAAACAAACAAAACCAAAACAAAACAACAAACAAAACAGAAATGAAGAGAATCATAGAATCGACCAGGTTGGAAGATCATCCAGTCCAACCTATCCCCCAGCTCTATCCAGTCAACTAGACCATGGCACTAAGTGCCTCATCCAGTCTGTTCTTGAACACCTCCAAGGATGGTGACTCCACCACCACGCTGGGCAGCCCATTCCAATGGCAAATCACTCTCTCTCAAACCTGATCTAGGTGTATTTAGTTTTCCTTGAGTTAGCAAGGGGGTTGGACTAGATAATCCCCAGAGGTCCCTTCCAATCCCTACCAATCTGGAATTCTGTGACTCTTTAAGATGTTTGAAGAATGGTAGCAATATGTAGAACCATAGGATCATAGGATCAATCAGGGTTGGAAGGGACCACAAGGATCATCTAGTTCCAACCCCCCTGCTATGGACAAGGACACCCTACCCTAGACCAGGCTGGCCACAGCCTCATCCAGCCTGGCCTTAAACACCTCCAGCCATGGGGCCTCAACCACCTCCCTGAACAATCCATTCCAGCCTCTCACCACTCTCATGGTGAAGAGCTTCCTCCTCACACCCAGTCTGAAAATGTAGACAACATTTTCACACTTCTTTGCTGACAAAGTGAAAATGCTAACCATAAACTCTTGCAGGTAATGGCATGTTTCTATTTCTTCCCAGCTACACAGTACAAGATGAACCCCACACAAGGATCAGAACTCAGGCATATTTAATTTATTTATTCTTTTGTCTGATGGAAAGGATGTTGCAGAAAACACATTTCAGAACCAGTATTTTTCAGCTTCCTGGTTGCTTTCTGAAGGATTGATTGATTGTGTGATAGAATAATTTGTCCTCAAATTGTCCTTGCAGAAGGAAATTCTGAGCCCTCTCTACTTCTGATCCAATCATATACTGTTACGCAATTGCACATGGCCTTTCAATTAGTACTTGCTTTATCATGAGGACTGTGAGTGCCATTGTTTGTTTTGAACATCCTAAATTATCTGTGAGACTAAATTTGTAATGATCATTCAGAATATATTGCAGGCACTGAGACTGTAGGCCAAGCAATTTCCTTCTTTTGCACAGACATTTCATACATGGAACTCAGTTACAGGCTTTAAGAGAAAGTAGAATAGAAAAAAACCCCAACACCCTAGGATTTCTATTTGTCTCTACAAGATAGAAGAGCACTGCTCTCTACTCACAGCACTTCAGTGTAACTATCGGGTTCAAATCGGTGCCTGTGTGTGTTAAGATACTCAAGTTCTTGATCTTCTAGAAGGAAACTTGTAACGAATTGTAAACATCAAGATGAATGCTGCCATTGATGGTTCTACTCAGCAAAGGCAAGGAGTTGGACTGGGCAACTGCAAAAAGGAGAGGAGACTCGAGGGGAGGAGAGAAGACTTGAAGAGATTCAAGTAGAGGAGACTCGAGGAGAGGAGACTCAAGGAGACTTGAGGAGAGGAGACTTAAAGAGACTCAACTGAAGGAGACTCAAGGAGAGGAGACTCAAGGGGAGAAAATGAGACTTGCAGAGATTCGAGTAGAGGAGACTCAAGGAGACTTGAGGAGAGGAGACTTGAGGAGACTTAAGGAGACTCGCCTGAAGGAGACTCAAGGAGAGGAGACTCGAGGGGAGGAGAAGAGACTCAAGGAGACTTGAGGAGAGGAGACTTAAGGAGACTCAACTGAAGGAGACTCCAGGAGAGGAAAAGAGAGGAGACTCAAGGAGAGGAGAGGAGACTTGAAGAGATTGGAGTAGAGGAGACTCAAGGAGAGGAGAGGAGACTTGGAGAGATTGGAGTAGAGGAGACTCGAGGAGAGGAGACTCAAAGAGACTTCAGGAGAGGAGACTTAAGGAGACTCAACTGAAGGAGACTCAAGGAGAAGAAAGGAGAGGAGACTTGAGTAGAGAAGAGGAGACTCGAGGGGAGGAGAGGAGATTTGAAGAGATTCGAGTAGAGGAGACTTGAAGAGATTTGAGTAGAGGAGACCCAAGGAGAGGAGACTCGAGGAGAGGAGACTCAAGGAGGCTTGAGGAGAGGAGACTTAGGAGAGGAGACTCAAGGAGACTCAAGGAGATTTGAGGAGAGGAGACTTGAGGAGAGGAGACTTAGGAGAGGAGACTCGAGGAGAGGGAAACACCTACAGGTGTAAGACATGTTGCTTAATTTGCACTATTAGTTGCATAAAATATGTAAGAACTAAAGTATAATTAGTGAGAAGTCTCCCTGCATAAAAAAGAAAGGCACTTTGCAATTGGAGATAATGCCAGTAAGGGACTTGCCATAGGCATAAGTTCCAGAGGCTTCAGTATGAATGATTTTCCTCTTAACAGACTGAAAACTCTGGTATGTATTATGTGTGGCACACATTTTATTGTTTTCTTTTGTTTTGTTTGCTGGGTTTGTTGGTTTTTTTTCATGCTGTCAGCATATTCTGCTGTGTTTGAGACAGCAGCTATTTGCCTTACCCAGAAATGCTGCTCACAGTCTCATTGATGGATTATTACCATATGAGGCCAACAAAATTCAGTCTAAAGCTGTTGACATTGTCTCTCATTTTGCTGCTAGAGCAGGGATTTAGAAAAGAAGCCAAGACCCTGCAGGTGACATAAGTATGTGATGGATGGGGAAGAAAAGAGAGGAAGGAAGAGAGATGTGTGAAGAATTTAGTGATGGAATCACAAACTGAGACAGGCACAGAGGAAATCCAGTTCAGTGTATCTAAAATATTCCATTTGCATATAAGTTTTAACTGATTTGCTTTCTCTTGACACATGTCTACAGCTACTTAAAAAAGAGGGTGAAGTGGCTGAACATACATAGAATTATAGAATGGTAGGCATGGAAAGGGACATCTGAATCATAGAATCATTGAATCATAGAATCATAGAATCATAGAATCATAGAATCAACCAGGTTGGAAGAGACCTTCAAGATCATCCAGGAAAACCTAGCACCCAGCCCTATCCAGTCAACTAGACCATGGCACTAAGTGCCTCAGCCAGGCTTTGCTTGAACACCTCCAGGGATGGTGCCTCCACCACCTCCCTGGGCAGCCCATTCCAATGCCAATCACTCTCTCTGTGAAGAACTTCTTCCTAACATCCAGCCTATATCTCCCCTGACACAACTTGAGACTGTGTCCCCAGCTTTCCCCACTAGGAAAGAATACTCCACAACTTCTCTGGGCAGCCTCTAACAGTGCTTTGCCACCCTTACAGTAAAAAAATTCCTGTAGCTGAGGTAGAACTTTCTGTGTTCTAGTTTGTATCCATTGCACAGGTAGCCTTCTCATTAATTTCCTGGTTAAGGGGAAGGGGGTTGAAAGTGCTGACAGAATAGGGACCTCATTGCTGTCTACAACTACCTGAAGGGAGGTTGTAGCCAGGTGGGGGTTGGTCTCTTCTCCCAGACAACCAGCAATAGAAAAAGGGTCTCAAGTTGTGCCAGGGGAGGTCTAAGCTGGATGTTAGGAGGAAGTTGTTGGCAGAGAGAGTGATTGGCATTGGAATGGGCTGCCCAGAGAGGTGGAGTCACCATCCCTGGAGGTGTTGAAGCAAAGCCTGGCTGAGGTACTTAGTGCCATGGTGTAGATGACTGAATAGGACTGGGTGCTAGGTTTTCCTGGATGATCTTGGAGCTCTCTTCCAACCTGGTTGATTCTATAATTCTATGATTCTATGATATATAATTCAGAGAGTGATGTCATGGCTTTGACCTTTCAGTATCTAAATAAGAGAGCCTACAAGAAAGCTGGGGAGGGACTTCTTAGGATGTCAGGTAGTGATGGGATTTTTGCACTCTTATGTCACTTGGTAATCTCCTTGTGGATCCAATTCTTGTTAAAGTATGTTAGACAGAATGCCATTTAGCAAAGGAATGAAATTATCTTAAATGGGGAGGGACATTTTAGGCTGTCAGGTAGTGATAGGGCTTGGGGGAATGGAAAAACATTAGAAATGGGTAGATTCAGACTGGATGTTAGGAAGAAGTTCTTCACCATGAGAGTGGTGAGACCCTGGAATGGGTTGCTCAGGGAGGTGGTGGAAGCCCCCTGCCTGGAGGTGTTTAAGGCCAGGCTAGATAAGGCTCTAGACAGCCTGACCTAGTGTGAAATGTCCCTGCCCATGGCAGGGTAGTTGGAACTAGATGATCCTTGTGGTTTCTTCCAACCCTGACTGATTCTATGACTCTAAGGCATGAAAGGTGCTTTCAGAAATGTGGTCTTTTGGGTGTTGGCAGGCTCAATCTTTTAGAGAAAGGGAAGAATATCTTTGGACACAGGCTTGCAATCTAGTGAGAAGGGCTTTAGACTAGAGTTACTAAGGGAAGAGATAATCTATCCATCTCATATCAAAGCAAATGATACTAAAAAGAAGGCTGGGCCTGAAGTTATACAGCAGGCTGTAAAGACAGTATGTGAAGGGCAGGGTAAGAGAACTCCAGTCAGTAAACCAGTCTCCCAACTTAAATATCTATACAATAATGCATGGAGCATGGGAAACAAGCAAACTCAAGTACTGGTGCTTCCAGTGTAACAGAGACATGAAACTGCTGGAGCAGGTCCAGAGGAGGACCATAAAATTGATCAGAGAACTGGAGCACCTCCCATGTGGAGACGAGTTGAGAGAGTTGGGGCTGTTCAGCCTGGAGAAGAGAAGGCTCTGGGGAGACTTTAGAGAGGCCTTGCAGTCCCCAATAGAACAAGGGGACACAGTCTCAAGTTGTGCCAGGGTAGGTATAGGCTGGATATTAGGAAGAAGTTCTTCACAGAGAGAGTGATTTCCCATTGGAATGGGCTGCCCAGGGAGGTGGTGGAGGCACTGTCCCTGGGGGTCTTCAAGAAAAGCCTGGCTGAGGCACTTAGTGCCATGGTCTGGTTGATTGGTTAGGGCTGGGTGCTAGGTTGGACTGGATGATCTTGGAGGTCTCTTCCAACTTGGTTGATTCTATGATTCTATGATTCTGAAAGTCAGGAAGGGATATTTCACAATGACTTGCAGTGATAGGGCAAGAGGGGATTCATTTAAGCTTGAGGAGGGTGGATTTAGACTACATATTAGGAGGAAATTCTTTGCAGTGAGGGTGTTGAGACACTGGAACAGGTTGCCCAGGGAGGCCTTGAATGTTCCCTCCCTGGAGGTGTCCAAGGCCAGGTTGGATGTGGCACTTGGTGCCATGGTCTGGCCTTGAGCTCTGTGGTTAAGGGTTGGACTTGATGATCTGTGAGGTCTCTTCCAACCCTGATGATACTGTGATACTGTGATACTGTGAATGAAGCCTCGAGCAACCTGGTCTACTGAAAGGTGTCCCTGCCCATGGCTGGGGTGGTTGGAACTGATGATCTTTAAGATCCCTTCCAATCTAAATCATCTTTGAATCTTAAATACTGCCTTTTCTACTCCTCAGCAAGGTGTGAAGTGAAAATGCCCATCTGATATATCTTTTTATCTCAGAGAAGCTATTAGACACATTAACATGCCTAACACTCAGTTCCCCAGTGGAAGTCTGAGGTCCCAAGGTAATGAAAAGCTCCCGGTGATCAAAGACTAGAGATACATTTTGTGAGGTCATTTTCTTCTCTGTACTTTGCTGCAATTTAAAACTCCTATTTTCACTGTCTGTTAATCATAGTAGAAGTATTTTTGCAATAACATGTCCTAAAAAAAATCTGGTTGAATGGAAAACTTAACAACAACAACAAAAAAGGCAGGGCACATAATAGGAAACTTAATAGAAATTCTGTACTTTCTCATTATATCCAGAAAGTAGAACCTAAAGCAATCTCTCTTCAATATTCATTAGAATTAGGGAGTCAAAAACAACAACAAAAAAAAAAAAAGAAGCAAAAATGGTGCTTCTGAATATCACTGAAAATAAAGCAAAGACTTAGGAACAGAATTTTGTCCTCAGTAGAGAGCATGTGTTGGTTTGAAGCTAGCTAGAATGTCTTGGTGAGAAGAACTAGATTAGAGGCTGTGAAAGAGAAATAGTGATGATGTCTACTTCACTCATAGGCTTGCTGAGAAGTATAAGAACAAGAATCCAAACATAGATAAGACACTTCTTCTGCCTGGGAGCTGAGATGCATTTCTCTCTCTAGCCTCTCTGCCATCTCTCTGATTAATCCACTTTGCTTCCTAACCCCCTGGCCAAATCTCCATTCTTCCTTGGGACTGGGGTAAGGTTGAGAGGGGTGGGAGAAGGTGGAAGGGCAGTTGGGAGCCCCTCCTGGGAACTCAGGTTTCTGGGAGGGCTGTTGTGTTTCTGTATTACCTTTTACCTTGTACGTTTCTGTCTATAACTGCATACACTGTAAATATCTGCTTCTGTATTGAGCTAAGCTGTAAATAATAAGCTTCATTCAAATTTCCAGAGCCAGCTGAGTCTGGTCTGGGTGATTTCCAAAGTGTGGGGGGGTGGGGAACACCCAAACCATCACAGAGCAATGAAACCTTGCTTTGATATCAATTTCTTTCACACAGAATTCATGAGGGCAGTTTATTTGATTCCATGACACGGAATAACCAGGAGATGTTTGTTTTAATGACAACTTTTCTGTGCTTTTAATGCTTCTTTTTTTTTAATCTTAAATATTTATTTCTGCTTTTCATATCCTACTTAAGCTGAAGTCTTTATTCTACTGAGTTTACCAGATCTTACTGATTTTAACAGAGTAAAGTGCAGCATCACTCAATTTGTTCTGTGTTCTTCAGGTGTGTGATTTCCTAATTTTCTTAGTATTAAACTGATCTTCAAAGAGATTTGAACTACCTGAAGGGGCATTGTAGCCAGGTGGGGGGTGGCCTCTTCTCCCAGACAAGCAGCAATAGAACAAGGGGACACAGTCTCAAGTTGTGCCAGGGTAGGTATAGGCTGGATATTAGGAAGAAGTTCTTCACAGAGAGAGTGATTTGCCTTTGGAATGGGCTGCCCAGGGAGGTGGTGGAGTCGCTGTCCCTGGAGGTGTTCAAGCAAAGCCTGGCTGAGGCACTTAGTGCCATGGTCTGGTTGATTGGATAGGGCTGGGTGCTAGGTTTTCCTGGATGATCTTGGAGGTCTCTTCCAACCTGGTTGATTCTATGACTCTATGATTCTATTCTATGATTTTTTTAAATCACAACATTTAAGTATTATGTCTTTAGTCCCATTTCAAGAAACCATTCATGATCAGCTCAAGCAGTGTATTGATGAAGACATTAATTAACCAGCAGATAAATCACAGTATCACAGTATTATCAAGGTTGGAAGAGACCTCATAGATCATCAAGTCCAACCCTTTACCACAGAGCTCAAGGCCAGACCATGGCACCAAGTGCCACGTCCAATCCTGCCTTGAACAGCTCCAGGGACGGCGACGCCACCACCTCCCCGGGCAGCCCATTCCAGTGTCCAATGACTCTCTCAGTGAAGAACTTTCTCCTCACCTCCAGCCTAAATCTCCCCTGGCACAGCCTGAGGCTGTGTCCTCTCGTTCTGGTGCTGGCCACCTGAGAGAAGAGAGCAACCTCCTCCTGGCCACAACCTCCCCTCAGGTAGTTGTAGACAGCAGTAAGGTCACCCCTGAGCCTCCTCTTCTCCAGGCTAACCAATCCCAGCTCCCTCAGCCTCTCCTCGTAGGGCTGTGCTCAAGGCATCTCACCAGCCTCATCGCCCTGTGCTCTATAGTACCCTACACTATGAAGGCAAATATACAGTAAGGGCATAATGCACAATTATCTCCTCAAGCATAGAGCCCTTCTAAAGCTTACAGTTCACTAATTCCTACAGATCTATGCAATTCCATCTGCTTATCTTGGAAAAGATAGATTCCAGTGATGGAAAATATCAGTCTCAAGGCTCTTTTCTGCTAACTGTTTTGCCACTAACTCCTGGGACTTTCAAAGGCTATGGAAAAAGACAGGGTGCACAAATCAGTCACATCTGCTACAAAAGGTATTTCGAGATACACAGGCTAATGAGTTCCCAAAAGTATCAGCTCAGATAGAGGTCATCAGTTCAGCCAGACCTAAACCTGAATAACAAAGTGGTGTGGTAATTTGGTCCATTGTTTAACATAACTGCTTAAAAACCTCACTGGAAAAGAAAGCTCCATGCTTAAAACAGTATCTAAACAACAGTATGAGATGCTATTCGTGGCTCCTGCTGGGAATCACTGAGATATTACTTCTAGTATTTCACTTTCTGAAATTTCTAAGACATTAACTAGTTGAAGTCAAACAGGTGTTCAAGAGAAGACTGGATGAGGCACTTAGTGCCATGGTCTAGTTGACTGGATAAGACTGGGTGCTAGGTTGGACTGCATGATCTTGGAGGTCTCTTCTAACCTGGTCTAATCTATTCTATTATATTCTATTCTACAGGGCACAGCTCAGGTGCAGAAAAGCTACATGTATGAGAAGCTTAACTTGGAGAAACATCTAATAAGAAATTTCTTTAACTGAGAAGTCAGAATCAAGCCAGAAAGCTTTGAAATCAAGCATATGCACTAGGATAAGTGGCATGCAGGTGGCTACATAACACTTTTCACACACTGAATGCAAATGAAGACAAAAGGAGCAGAGGTAATAAAATAAATCAGAGAAAATGACCCAGACAGGAGAATGTTTAATGAGAATTCAAGCTTTTTAGCCAGACAAAGATACACACAATACACATGTCTTTGTTGTAATGAAAAGAAAGAAAAATGAAAATGTCTATGGCTTCAAAACATAATGCAAGAAATCTGATAAAGATGAATAGATTTAGTCCCATCCTTATAACAGAATCACAGGATTATTGAGGCTGGAAAAGTTCATCAAGTCCAGCCTATGACCTAACATCCTAACATCAGCAATACCCACCTGGACACATCCCTGTGTGAACTACTTTAGGTGATCTTGCCTTGGTAGGGAGGACTCAATGATGTCTGGAAGCCTCTTCCAACCTCTAAAGTTGTAATGGAGGGATATTAATTAATGCCAGATGGTATTTTTTCAAAATTAATATTATTTATTAAATTGGATATTCAGGATTCTCTCACCACCTGCCCAGTAAACTTTAATAATAATTAATTCATAGAATCATAGAATCAACCAGGTTGGAAGAGACCTCCAAGATCATCCAGTCCAACCTAGCACCCAGCTCTGTCCAATCAGCTAGACCACGGCATTAAGTGCCTCACCCAGGCATTGCTTGAACACCTCCAGAGATGGTGACTCCACCACCTCTCTGGGCAGCCCATTCCAATGCCAATCACTCTTTCTAGCAACAACTTCCTAACATCCAGCATAGACCTCCTCCAGCACAACTAGAGACTGTCCCCTTGTTCTATTGCTGGTTGCCTGGGAGAAGAGACCAACCCCCACCTGGCTACAACCTCCCTTCAGGTAGTTGTAGACAGCAATGAGCTCTGTCCTGAGCCTCCTCTTCTCCAGGCTGCACACCCCCAGCTCCCTCAGCCTCTCCTCATAGGGTTTGTGTTCCAGGCCTTTCACCACCTTCATCACCCTTCTCTGGACACCTTCCAACCTCTCAACATCTCTCTTCAATTGAGAAGCCCAGAACTGGACACAGGACTCAAGGTGTGGCCTGACCAGTCTCCCTCTCTGGAGATATCCAACACCCACCTGGATGTGCTCCTGTGTTATCTGGTATATGAGATCCTGCTCTGGCAGGGGGATTGGCCTGGATGATCTTTTGAGATCACTTCCAGCCCTTGACATTCTGTGATTCAGTGATTCTGTGAAACCTTTCAAGAATTTACTGACAGATTGTCTAAAAAGAGGCTAAATCTGAGTTAATAGGATTGCTATATTGTCCTGCTCAGATGTATTCATCCATAAAAGCACATAAGCTACTTCTGCAAGACAGTTCACTTAGTTCTTCAGACTCAGAATGCTAAGGAAAGATGCACCCCTGTGATTACTCCATGCTGGTGACTGAGGCAGACAGCTTTAGGCTCAATCTCTTGGAACTGTTGGACATCTGAGATGTTGTGAAAGTGAAAACAAGCTCCTGGCTGTGACAGATTAACATTGTCAACTCTTATTGCAGCACTTTAGGATGTTATGAACACTGAGTTTCTGTTCTGGTTTTCTGACAGAGATCAGTGCCCTCGCAGTGCAGTCAGAAGAAAGGACCCCATGTCCAGTGTGTTAGATCCAATAGCAGCTGAAGCTAGGAAGCCAGGACCTGCACTGTTAGGTCCCTGCTCATTTTTATGACCACCTCAGGGAAAGTGTACCAAAGCACCACCTGAAATGTTTTCAAGAGAAATTGTAAGGGTTTAGCTGTGAAAATATTTGCAATGATGCAACTAAAAACTGGAACCACACCATTGAATGTCACCGAATTTAAACCTTTGAGAGGCATGGCAGGTTTTGTATTCAGACACCACAATGCAGGTCACTTACATGAGGGAGTTATTTCTGGGATTTCACATATTGTGATGATTATTTCACTCTGTGTGTCAGTACTCTGCTCAGGTTAAAAAAACATTGTTCCATCAGCCTACTACTAAGAGTTTCACAGAATCACAGAACTAACCAGATTGGAAAAGACCTTCAAGATCACAGAGTCCAACCTATCAACTAACACCTTCTAATGAACTAAGTTGTGGCACTAAATGCCTCATCCAGTCTCCTTTTAAACACCTCCAGGGATGGAGACTCCACACCCTCCCTGGGCAGCCCATTCCAATGCTAATGACTCTTTCTGTGAAGAACTTCTTTCTAGCATCCAGCCTAAACCTGCCCTGGTGCAGCTTGAGACTGTGTCCTCTTGTTCTGACACTGCATGCCTGGGAGGAGACCAATCCCCACCTGGCTACAACCTCCCTTCAGGTAGTTGTAGAATAGCCATAGAATCAATCAGGTTGGAAGAGACCTCCAAGATCATCCAGTCCAACCTAGCACCCAGCCCTGTCCAATTAACTAGATCATGGCACTTCATCCAGTCTTTTCTTGAACACCTCCAGGGATGGCAACTCCACCACCTATCTGTCATAGAAAGCAGTAATATCTCCCCTGAGCCTCCTTTTCTCCAGGCTAAACTCCAGCTCCCTCGGCCTCTCCTTGAGGGCTGTGCTCCAGGGCCCTCACCAGCCTTGGTGCCCTTCTCTGGACATGTTCCAAAATCTTGCCACGTATTTCCTTACAATGCACACAAACAGAGGAATTCCCATTCTTGTCTCATTGTCAAGTGTATCTGCAGAATCACCATAGAATCATCATAGAATCAACCAGGTTGGAAGAGACCTCCAAGATCAGCCAGGCCAACCTAGCACCCAGCCCTAGCCAGTCAACCAGACCATGGCACTAAGTGCCTCATCTAGGCTTTTCTTGAAGACCCCCAGGGATGGCAACTCCACCACCTCCCTGGGCAGCCCATTCCAATGCCAATCACTCTCTTTGGGAAGAACTTCTTCCTAATATCCAGCCTAGACCTACCCTGGCACAACTTGAGACTGTGTCCCCTTGTCCTATTGCTGGTTGCCTGGGAGAAGAGGCCACCCCCCACCTGGCTACAATGCCCTTTCAGGTAGTTGTAGAGTGTATTTTCTTCTCTGACAACACAATTCTTTTACTTTGAATGTCATAGAGAGATAAAAGTCAAGTTTCTAATACACAGGGATGGATTTCAGAGAGTGTTTAGTAGTTCTCTGTTACCAAATCAAAGCATTTTCTAATGTGTGTAAACCAGTTTAGGCAATTAGCAATGACAGTGACAAATACAATAAAGGGATACAGATTTTTAAATCTAGAGACAAGCAATCCCCTCTTGCATTTTAAACCACACTTAAATAAATTTAGATTGGCTTGAAAATGTACTGAATGTGCACGCAGTTGAAATTTTGCTAGTGGAAATGAGGTTTTCTTGCAAAATGAAAAATTCCAAAGCCCTAAATATTTAGCTTAGAATAAAATACCTCCAAAGCATCAACTTTTGCTGAGCAGCAGGTAGCAGATAAAGACCTGGTGTCCTGTTGGGCTGTCACCTGCCACTCTGATTATCTAGTTGGTTGGCAAGGCAACTCCTGGAGGGCCCTGGAAGCATGAAAATCCCTACCTATGGATACACTTGTGCAGTTGCACACACTTTGCCCTTTCTTTTGCATCAAGTAACACCTTAGGGGATATCTCTTATTCCTTCTTTTCTAGGTTCTTTTTTATGGTTCTTGTGGAGCTACATTAGCTTGGTTTCTGCTAAGTGCATAGTAGAGGAATTTAAAGATCTTTCAGAGTACACCTGGGAGTTATTTATTTTGATATTTGGTTTTGATTTACATCAAGATATTTGTAGAAAATGTTCATTTATAATCATTCCCCTCCCTTCCACTCCCCTCCCTTCCTTCCCCCTCTCCTCTTTCCCCTTTCTTTTCTTTTACAGAATATACTGTGCATATTAAAGCAATTATTTCTCACCCCAAGGGAAAGGAAATACCATATTGCTTCTGAATAAAAGCATCCTCAGTTTGGAAGGTTGATCTCTGTTCTCTAATATTCAGATGCAGTGTGTTGCATCTTCAGAGCAGCTATTTTGGTGCAGATCCTTTTATTGATCCCTTTCCAAAGACATAATCATAAGCCAATTTTCCTTCTGTCTGCTTGCATTAAACTACCTTATTTGAAAACAGCATCAACAAAACATCCTGCCTTATCTTAGAGAATTAGCATTTATGCTTTGATGTGGTTCAAAGTGGGAAATCAGTTTAATGTAGGACCTGGCCAATTTCTGATGTTGCATTGACATCAGCTGCACAAAGCTGCTTTGTACTGGCCTCTTTGGCCAAATGTTGGCTTGGCATGTTGCACAAAAGAGAAGGAGATACAGACATAGCTTCAGCAAGATTATGTCCTGAGGCCTGATACCTTAAAACACTATTTCAGGCCATAATTAATCGAGTTTTCTTTGATGTGATCCAAAATTAAGGTAAACAGAAAAACTTGACCTATATCTTTGATATTTATCAACAGAAGAATGATGAAAGGCCTGGCTGGAATCCTAGGGGCTTGACAAATCCCCTGCTCCTGCCAAAGGGTCTTCACAGCACCTGGTCTGTCCTATGGGCAGCCAGGATACTATGGCAGGGAGTAAAGCTTAGCTTCAGAGGTAGAAATCTTTCTCCACCTATTCCTACTTAACAACCACCCTATTGCAAGTGGAAGGCAAAATCTGGTGCAAAAGCTGTTGGGTTTTTTTATTCTAAGCCAAATATTGTTTAGCAAAACATGTCTAGGCCATAGTCACTTACAGACTTACAGAATGGGGTTCAATAGCTCCAAGTGCAGGGTGCTGCACTTTGGCCACAACAACCCCATGCAGAGATACAGGCTGGGGTCGGAGTGGCTGGAGAGCAGCCAGACAGAGAGGGATCTGGGGGTGCTGATTGATACCCGCCTGAACATGAGCCAGCAGTGTGCCCAGGTGGCCAGGAGAGCCAGTGGCATCCTGGCCTGCATCAGGAATGGTGTGGTCAGCAGGAGCAGGGAGGTCATTCTGCCCCTGCACTCTGCACTGGTTAGACCACACCTTGAGTCCTGTGTTCAGTTCTGGGCCCTCCAGTTTAGGAGGGACATTGAGATGCTTGAGCGTGTCCAGAGAAGGGCTACGAGGCTGGGGAGAGGCCTTGAGCACAGCCCTATGAGGAGAGGCTGAGGGAGCTGGGATTGGTTAGCCTGGAGAAGAGGAGGCTCAGGGGTGACCTCATTGCTATCTACAACTACCTGAGGGGTGGTTGTGGCCAGGAGGAGGTTGCTCTCTTCTCTCAGGTGGCCAGCAGCAGAATGAGAGGACACAGCCTCAGGCTGTGCCAGGGGAGATTTAGGCTGGAGGTGAGGAGAAAGTTCTTCCCTGAGAGAGTCATTGGACACTGGAATGGGCTGCCCGGGGAGGTGGTGGAGTCGCCGTCCCTGGAGCTGTTCAAGGCAGGATTGGACGTGGCACTTGGTGCCATGGTCTGGCCTTGAGCTCTGTGGTAAAGGGCTGGACTTGATGATCTATGAGGTCTCTTCCAACCTTGGTGATACTGTGATACTGTGATACTGTATTTTAGGCATTTTGATACTTGTCATATTTAAAGGCAGTTCTGATCTACTAAAGGAATGAAATTGAAGGCACATGTGTACCCCTTGCAGCACTTTCTGTTGTGATCATTCTCCTCCAGAAGTCAATTAACACTTCATGAGTAGAATTGTTCAATGTCTGAGTGAGTGTATCAGATAAGAATAATGTGTGAGCTCTATCACCGTATCAAGGAGATGGAAAAGAAAAGGTTTACCTTTGGTGGCAATGCTCTAAATTTCTGTCTCTTTTTCTGCCTTACAGGCGAGAAATTGACTTTTGTGCAAGTCAGTTTTCAACAACTGTGTCATACAATCATAGAATCATAGAATCAGCCAGGTTGGAAGAGACCTCCAAGCTCATCCAGTCCAACCTAGCATCCAGCCCTGGCCAATCAATCAGACCATGGCACTAAGTGCCTCATCCAGGCTTTGCTTCAACACCTCCAGGGATGGTGACTCCACCACCTCCCTGGGCAGCCCATTCCAATGCCAATCACTCTCTCTGACAACAACTTCCTCCTAACATCCAACCTAGACCTCCCCCGGCACAACTTGAGACTGTGTCCCCTTGTTCTGTTGCTGGTTGCCTGGCAGAAGAGACCAACCCCACCTGGCTACAGCCTCCCTTCAGGTAGTTTTAGACAGCAATGAGGTCACCCCTGAGCATCCTCTTCTGCAGGCTGCACACCCCCAGCTCCCTCAGCCTCTCCTCAAAGGATTTGTGCTCCAGGCCTTTCACCAGCTTTGTTGCTCTTCTCTGGACATGTTCCAGCACCTCAACATCCTTCTTGAATTGAGGAGCCCACAACTGGACACAGTGCACAACAGATTTAGATTATTCAACTTTACTCTTTTTTTAAGAAAAGAGGGCAATAAAATCACAGAAAAAAACCAAAGGAAGGTTGGAGTGGATGCTCTCTGGAGGTCCTTGCCAATGTCTGAGGTTCTATGATTTTTCTTTAGCCCAAATGACTAACATACCCTCTGTGAAGGACTGAAAATTGAGATAGGTGGTAATGTGAACTAAGCTCTACATAGATTTGTAAGTTGAAAGTATAGTGGAATGATACCTTTTAATTTCTGTCTCCTAATCAGACAGAAAGATAAAATACTCCTGTTTATAGCCTACTTTCTTCTCAGGCTTATGCTTCATTCTGGAAGAATCTCTACCCAGAGAATGGCTCTTATCTTTCTAAAGATTTTCAAATAGCCTCACAAAAGCATCACCTGGAAAACTGAGTTAAGCTTTAAACATGGTATAGAATCATAGAATCAGTCAGGGTTGGAAGGGACCACAAGGATCTTCTAGCTCCAACACCCCTGCCATGGGCAGGGACACCCTACCCTAGACCATTTTGGCCAAAGCCTCATCCAGACTGGCCTTAAACACCTCCAGGGATGGGGCAACCCATTCCAGGCTCTCACCACTCTTATGCTGAGGAACTTCCTCCTCACGTCCAGTCTGATATATAAATAATATATATAAATAACAAGAGAATATACATAAATAATATTTTAATATATAAATAATAACACTCTCACTGAATTGGAGGAGAAAATACAGAAAGGTTGCATTTAAAGATGTGCAGGAAAAGATATGGCACACATGAATCCTTAACACCTAATACAGACACAGGATACATGAGAATTCCCCCAGAACCTTTCCCCCAAGCAACCCAAAACCTCCTACATCTCAATGCTCACTTTCTCCCATCCCCCATTGTCTCCCAATTAGACACTGAACAGGCTGGATTCACTGCAGCCCCTGGCCTTGAAGGCTATGACCTACAGGGTACTCCTAGGTAGTTACCAGATAAGGATCCCTCTGGAGAGTTGAAAAGGAAAGAGAGAAAAGAGCCTGAACTGACCTCACTGCTTAGTTTCAAAGTGTTTGAAGGCTTTATGGTATCAAATAGTATAGGCTGGATGTTAGGAGGAAGTTCTTCACAGAGAGAGTGATTTGCCATTGGAATGGGCTGCCCAGGGAGGTGGTGGAGGCACCATCCCTGGAGGTGTTCAAGCAAAGACTGGATGAGGCACTTAGTGCCATGGTCTAGTTGACTGGCCAGGGCTGGGTGCTAGGTTGGCCTGGATGATCTTGGAGGTCTCTCCCAATCTGGCTGATTCTATGATTCTATCCTATGAAGAACATAATAACTATACCTGGGGGCAGCCTGTTTGTCCCCTGGGATGGATCTTAGTCTCTATAGTTTTCTTGAGAAATCTGGGGTGACTTGGAATCCCCAAATCACAACACTCACCCAGTGCCTATGGAAGGTGCTAAGGGCCTAGGACTTCTCATGTGCCTGTTTCTCTAAGTATGCCTAGAAGACAACACACAGAGCATCTTCTCCTTCTTTATGATCAGGGACCATGTAAGTACAGTGATGAAGGTCCCATTCTGACTCTTGGCATGATGCTGCAGCAGAAAGACAAAGTCCAGCTGTTCACACCAAAATCTCTCTCTGCTTAGGCATCTCCATTATATTTACTGACATTTCTCTGCACGTGTTCTCTGTTAATATTTGGCTGTTCTCTCGAAAGGACAAAAAGAAGAGAAACAACTGCTAGCTCTGGGGTGCTTGTTGCTGTAAAATAAATCATCTTCCTTCAAAGTCCATAACAGTTCCCACAATAACTAAATATTTTGCTACCCTCAAAGTCCTATTGTTCCATTTACAAGAAGCCTTGGGTGTTATGTCACTCAAGAGGAGATGTAGGAGTCACATTTTTCTAACTTCTAGCAATCAAATAAGCCACTATTAAGAAAGAGAAAGCATATTTCTGGCCTTTCAAGAGAAAACATATTTCTGGCCTTTCAGTATCTGAAAGAGGCTTACAAGGAAGCTGTGGAGGGACATTTTGGGATGTCAGGTAGTGATAGGACTGAAGGGAATGGAACAAAGCTAGAAATGGGTAGATTCAGACTGGATATTAGGAAGAAGTTCTTCACCATGAAAACAGTGAGACCCTGAAACAGGTTGCCCAGAGAGGTGGTGGAAGTCCCATCCCTAGAGGTGTTTAAGGGCAGGCTAGATGAGACCCTAGACAGCCTGATCTAGTGTGAGGTGTCCCTGCCCATGGCAGAGGGGTTGGATCACAGGATCACAGGACACAAGGAGATCATCCTGCCAGAGCAGGACCACACAATCTAACACAGACACAGAGGAACACATCCAGACAGGCCTTGAAAATCTCCATAGAAGGAGGCTCATTGGATTGAGATGATCCTTGTGGTCCTTTCCAACTCTGACTGATTCTATGATTCTAAGGCATAAAACTTGCTTTTGGAAATGTGGTCTTCTGGGGGCTGTCAGGCTCCATCTTTCAGACAAAGGGAAGAACATCTTTGGACACAAGCTTCTCAATCTAGTGAGGAGGGCTTTAGACTAGAGCTACTGGGGCAAGAGGTGATCAGTGCATTCTATGATTCAATGATTTCAGGCAGCCATTCACTCGTGCACACTCAGGACTAGCAGAGCAGTACTGTGCATTTAACCTGATATTATCCTTGGCATACAATTCAAAGGTTCAAAGTTTGTACCCAGTCATCAAATAATTAGGGAGAATAGGACTCCAATTAAAATCTTTTCTTTGTTGTGTAGCAAACCCTATTTATGAACAGAAAGTAGGTGTATAAGGGAGTCTCTTTACAACCCAGCATTTGTAACCAAGTACAAGACTGCTTTCAGACATGCTTGATTAAAAACATTTGAATATGAAGGGGGATGAGAAGAAATGGAGAAAAACACACTTTATCTAGCTTAAAATCAAGCCTCAGAGGTCTGGATGCTAAAGATATATTATTTACACTTGCAATCTGGTCTAATCCCAAGGAAATAAATTATACTGACAGAATTCAGAGCTGGGTTTAGAGCAAAGTGAGCATAGACATGGCTCAAAGCCTTCTCTTGTGTTCTTTTTTTCCTCTCATAATTAAAGCTTTCTTCAAAATCTCATATTCCTACCAATCATCAGACTGAAGTTTGTCAGGAAAGCAACAAAAACTACTTCTTGTTTCAGAAAATATGCCATGAATAATTCCCCAGGGGAAATCTAAGGTCCAGTACTAGGAGTAACTTCTATGAAAACATGCTCAGTGACTTCCCCTGCTGAGAGCTACATTGAAAGGCCTGCCAAGCCAAGGAATAGATTGGATTCCCAGTGCTGTTGCAAAAACAATCAGTTCCCAGCTTTCAACAGCTGAAATACGAAATAAGCATGTGCACATCCTGATTAATTAAATCTAATGCTCCTGTCCCGTGATAGGATTCCCCATAACATGAATTTTTAAGAGATACAAAAAGAGAAGAGAAGAGAAGAGAAGAGAAGAGAAGAGAAGAGAAGAGAAGAGAAGAGAAGAGAAGAGAAGAGAAGAGAAGAGAAGAGAAGGAAAATGAGAGAAGGAAAATGAGAGAAGGAAAATGAAAGGGAAAGGGAAAGGGAAAGGGAAAGGGAAAGGGAAAGGGAAAGGGAAAGGGAAAGGGAAAGGGAAAGGGAAAGGGAAAGGGAAAGGGAAAGGGAAAGGGAAAGGGAAAGGGAAAGGAAAGGAAAGGAAAGGAAAGGAAAGGAAAGGAAAGGAAAGGAAAGGAAAGGAAAGGAAAGGAAAGGAAAGGAAAGGAAAGGAAAGGAAAGGAAAGGAAAAAAGAAAAGAAAAGAAAAGAAAAGAAAAGAAAAGAAAAGAAAAGAAAAGAAAAGAAAAGAAAAGAAAAGAAAAGAAAAGAAAAGAAAAGAAAAGAAAAGAAAAGAAAAGAAAAGAAAAGAAAAGAAAAGAAAAGAAAAGAAAAGAAAAGAAAAGAAAAGAAAAGAAAAGAAAAGAAAAGAAAAGAAAAGAAAAGAAAAGAAAAGAAAAGAAAAGAAAAGAAAAGAAAAGAAAAGTTCAGGCTGAAAGAGAATGCATCACTGTGATGCCTTCTGACATTTTCTCTGCATTCTGCTTACTGAAGAGTAATTGCAGTCCATTTGTGAGCCTATCTACTCAACAGCATTAGCTTCCCAGAAACCCTGGAATTATAAAATGAATGATCAGTGTTTTCTGGCAGATACTCAGTTGGCCTCTTCCATCCATATTTTCACTGTCATTTCATATTACTCCACTTTTGCTATGTGTTCATTACCTCAAGCTACTTTCATCACTCTAACATCCCTAGTTTTCAATTATGCATGCAAATCCTTTTGCAAAGGGTATCTGCCACAAAGCACTTCTATATATCTCTCCATCATAACCAGTTCTGCCTTTCTTTTCAGAAATGAGTTAACATC
This sequence comes from Pogoniulus pusillus, assembly GCF_015220805.1. Taxonomy (NCBI): domain Eukaryota; kingdom Metazoa; phylum Chordata; class Aves; order Piciformes; family Lybiidae; genus Pogoniulus; species Pogoniulus pusillus. Next base: position 28,991,388 of record NC_087275.1, read on the forward strand.
TTTCTTGGAATGACAATAACTTGAAGCAAATCTGCTGACCGTAAATGACTAAAACCAAGGACAAGCCACTGCTGGAGCAGCCTGGTGTCCCAGCTGGTATGAACTAGTATAGTTCCATTCAACTGAAAGGATGCAGATTAACCCAGCTTCATTGATTTTGCTGAAACTGTGCCATTTAATATCAGCTGAGACATCTAGCCAAATGAGAATATGTTGCCAGGGGAAGTATAGGCTGGATGTTAGGAGGAAGTTCTTCACAGAGAGGGTGATTGGCATTGGAATGGGCTGCCCAGGGAGGTGGTGGAGTCACTGTCCCTGGAGTTGTACAAGAAAAGACTGGATGAGGCACTTGGTGCCATGGTCTAGTTGACTGGATAGAGCTGGGTGCTAGGTTGGACTGGATGATCTTGGAGGTCTCTTCCAACCTCGTTGATTCTATACTACCAATCACTTCTCTTACAAGGGTGCTTAAAATAGCAGCTTCATCCCATCCTAGCTCACTTGGAAATCTGTCAGCAAATTTCATGTGTCTGTTATTACAAGACCAATTTTAGAACCAGAAAGAAAGCAAAAAGTAGTGATAAAGCTCCAGGTGGAGATGGCTCAGAACTGCATATACTTTCACAACTAACTGCCAAACTGGAGCAAAACTAGAAGGGGGCAGATTCAGATTGGATGTTAGGCAGAAGTTCTTCACCATGAGGGTAGTGAGACACTGGGAAAGGCTTCCCAGGCAGGTGATGGAAGCCCCATCCCTGGATGTCTTTAAGGGCAGGCTGGATGGGGTTCTGAGCAATCTGATCTAGTGTGAGATGTCCTTGCTCATGGCAGATGGTTGGAGCTAGATGATCCTTGAGGTCCCTTCCAGCCCTAACAATTCTATGATTCTATGACACTTAGAGTTTTACCTATTCTTTCTTCTTGAAACTATTCCATTTGTATTCTTTAAACCTTTCCCATTTCTCTAAGTTTTATTTTGTTTATTTTATATAGTCATATATTTTGTTTGTTTCAGGTCATTGTCATTTCCACTTTTAGGCACTGGAATGGACTGCCCAATGAGGTGGCAGATTCACCATCCCTGGAGGTCTTTGAGAGAAGATTGAATGCAATACTTGGTGGTATGGGTTAGCTGATGTCGTGGTGTTAGGTTATAGGCTGAACATGATCTCAGAGGTCTTTTCCAGACTAAATGATTCTGTGATTCCAAAAGACTCTTTTTTTTAATCATATATTGATTATGCTATCACACCTTACAAGATATGTTTACTGACATTTTCAAATACATAAATGAAAACTTCCTTTTTTAAGGAAATTATAACATCCTTCTTTTAGGGACAAAGTAAGGAAACAACTATATATATGTGTGTATATGTGTGTGTGTGTGTGTGTGTGTGTGTGTGTGTATGTATTGATGTATGATCTTGGAGGTCTCTTCCAACCTGGTTGATTCTGTGATTCTGTGATTCTATGATTCTATGCATAAGTGTATATATATGTGGAATAGGCTGCCTGGGGAGGTAGTGGAGTCATTGTCCCTGGACAGTTTTAAAGGAGAGCAGATGAGGCACTTAGTGCCATGGTTTATGTAATTAGAAGATGTTAGGTGGTAGGTTGGACTCAATGATCTCAAAGATCTTTTCCAACCTGGTTAATTCTGTGATTCTCTCTCTCTCTGTGTATCTATATGTGTGTGTGTGTGTGTGTGTGTGTGTGTATAATAGAATCATAGAATCAACCAGGTTGGAAGAGACCTCCAAGATCATCCAGTCCAACCTAGCACCCAGCCCTAGCCAGTCAACTAGACCATGGCACTAAGTGCCTCAGCCAGGCTTTGCTTGAACACCTCCAGGCAGAGTGGCTCCACCACCTCCCTGGGCAGCCCATTCCAATGCCAATCACTCTCTCTACCAACAACTTCCTCCTAACATCCAGCCTAGACTTCCCCCAGCACAACTTGAGACTGTGTCCTCTTGTTCTGTTTCTGGTTGCCTTGGGGAAGAGACCAATCCCAACCTGGCTACAGCCTCCCTTCAGGTAGTTGTAGACAGCAATGAGGTCCCCCTGAGCCTTCTCTTCTCCAGGCTTCACACCCCCAGTTCCCTCAGCCTCTCCTCATAGGGTTTGTGCTCCAAGCCTTTCACCAGCCTTGTTGCCCTTGTCTGGATACCTTCCAGCACCTCAGCATCTCTCTTGAATTGAGAGGCCCAGAACTGGACACATGTAAATATCTATATGTGTGTGTACATATATATATATATGTAAGTAAAGTAAAGCAAAGTACAAAATCTCCTTGCAAGGACAACGTGGATTTGCAGATTTGGTTTATTAGAGGGACCTCAGCTTCAACTCATTTCTGCTTCTAACCAGGTTAGGTATATTACAAACACGTAGTTGTTATTTTTCTAGCTCTGGCCTAGCTCTAAGAGGGGTCTGTGAAAAGCCCATAAACCAAACACCAGCCATCAGCACATGAACAGGGCAGACATAAGCAGCAGAGAAACTCACTTTTCCCAAGAGTACAAAAGGTGGAATTTTTCCAGGTCCACTGCTTTCTTGCCTACAGCAATGCTGCATCTCATGTTAGGTGGTGAAATTACAGACGTCACGATAGAAGACAGTGTGATAAAGAGGGAACTGCTTTTCCACTCACTTTTTCACCTCTGAGCCTCATTGTGGTGCAATGATAGGCAGAAATACATGAGAGATTTTTGTTTCCTTTTGCTTGGTGTAGCCTGTGCAGATTCTTGGGGCACTTCTTAAGAAACCTTGCTTTGCAACTTCAGATTTTGTATCATAGTGTAGTCTTAGCTTCATCTGTTGTTTACATCACTGCCTGGAGTTTGCTAAAGCCTTCTGATCTTCCATTTGCATCAGCAGCAGTTTGTGAAGGACATCACAAATCTTAAATGTAACTGAATCTTCACTTGTTACAGTTTCCTGTGAGGTTCTTCAGCTTACAATTATTTTGCATCCCATTTAGTTGTCCAATTAAATTATTTGCTACTTTCTGGACCTTTTAGCTTTAATTAAAGGAAGCATTTATGACAGGTTAAGTAAGAAAATAATGAAACAAGAAGAAATTACAATTAGGGTGAGACATTCAGGGGACATATATAATTAAGATTGGTTGGACTCAATGATCTTGGAGATGTCTTCCAACCTGGTTGATTCTATGATTTTAAGGGTGAGTACCAGGATGGTGCACTGGCAATAATTTGTGAACTACAATGGATGATGTATACTTTCTTTGCTTTAAAACCTATAAAGCACACAACAAAACACTTAGCTAACAACAGGACAGTTAGTACTAAGCTGGAAATGTAACCATTAATCCATATCACACACTTACAGGTGACACATCCCTGTTAAATAATCTGGGATGTGAAGGAAGAATATGAAAGTTAACATCATTCTACCTAATGTTTACAGGCTCAGTTCAGCCCTCATCATACTAAGACCAAAAATACTTGATAAGGATTGCAGTGAACACAAAGGTCAAAAGCAGTTAGGCCTTGCAATATTCAGCCAAAAGAAGATCATACACCTTGCCTGTGCTATGCATTTAGAGTTTCAGCTTGGTTTAATAAGAAAAGCATTGAACACACAAAGCAGAAAAGAAATAGCTTCCTGAGAAAGGCTGTTGAGTAAGCTCCTGTTAGCAGACATAAGGCATAGAAGTAGAAATTAATGAGATCAGTCCCAGAATAGCTGAAGGCTAAAGGTCTGATACTTGAGGAACATATGCCTGAAAGGTTAACAGCAGTAATGAGGTCTAAAGGTGAACCTGGGTGAAATTTAGAGTGGCTGAAACTGGATGCTTATCCTCTCTGCACGCTGATCCTACATCTAAAGAGTATCTTGGCACAGAATACACACCAGAATGTAACTCTGTTCCCCCTGTTTGTAGCTTGCATGAAGGAAAACAAAGGCTTTGTGAACTCTTAGGAGCTGAATTAAAACCAGATGCAGCCAGGAGACTCAAAGGTAGAGTAAACATGAATCATAGGAGTAACAGCTAAGGAAAAGGTGGGAAATTACTACAAAAGCATCAGTATGGAATACCTTTACAACACTCTTACAGGACAGCTATGTTTGGTAGTGTTTTTCACCAGATACAGCAGGAAGCAACAATTATAAGTGATTCCCTGAATGCACAGATGCAGTGAACTGGGCCAGGCTCCCTGCAGCCAGGGAAGATGTGCTGTGCTCTTCTGTGTCCGTCCGTGACATTAAAGTTGGTTAACCCCATTTGTCCCAGCCGTACTTGGAAAGAGGTTATGCTGCTGTTAATATTAACCAGATACTATGCTGTAAACCTGATACAGTCTCCAAAGGAGTTGCTAACTATATTAAACCCAGGGTAACATATTCTCTTCCATTTCCACAACAACTAATGCTGATTTCTACTTAGGTATTTCTTTAGCACACACTGCTGCATGCTTTTTGTGCCAGGAATGTGTATGAATAAGGTTGTATGATACAGTAGAGTTAATGAGGCATTGCAATGAGTGCATATTTTGTCTGTTAGTATATTTACATTTTCTTTATTTTTCTTGAAGCCCTTGGTGAGTCTTTAATCAGTTTTTAAGATAAGAAGCTGCCTGTGATGGTAATTTGTGTTTAACCAAGCAGCTTGTATTCTGCCTTTCAGGAGATAAAAATCTACACCTTCTGTCTGCTCTGGTGGGATATAGTTATAAAATCATAGAGTCTGAGTTGGAAGGGACCTACAAATGTCATCTAGTCCAACTCCCTCTGCAGTCAGGAGGGACATCCTCAACTAGATTAGGTTGCCCAGAGCCCTGCCAAGTCTCACTTTGAATATCTCCAGGAATGGAGCCTCAAGTACCTCTCCCGGTAACCTGTTGCAGTGTTCCACTACCCTCATGGTAAAGAACTTGTTCCTAATATCCAATCTAAATCTATTCTTCTCTAGTTTGAAGCTATTGCCTCTTATTGCTGCAGGCCTTTGTAAACGATCTCTCTCCATCCTTCTTGTAGCCCCCTTCAGATACTGGCAGGCTGCTATTGGGTCTCCCCAGAGCCTTCTCTTCTGCAGGCTGAACAACCTCAGCTCTCTCAGCCTTTGTATCAGAGGTGCTCCAAACCCCTGTTCATTTTTGTGGCCCTCCTCTGGAGCCACTCCATCAGCTCCCAGGCAACTTGTGACAAGACAAGAGGCCACAGTCTGAAGCTGTGCCAGGAGAAGTGACAGAGTTGCTGTCTCTGGAGAAGTTTAAGGGAAGATTGCATGTGGCACCTGGTGGCATTGTCTGGTTGATGTGGTGGTGGTCATAGGCTGGACTGGATCACAGAGGTCTAGTCCAGCCTCAATAATTCTGTGTGATTCTGTGCATGTAGGGAGGTGGTGGAGTCACCATCCCTGGAGGTGTTCAAGCAAAGCCTGGATGAGGCACTTAGTGCCATGGTCTAGTGGATTGGATAGTGCTGGGTGCTAGGTTGGACTGGATGAACTTGGAGGTCTCTTCCAACCTGGTTGATTCTATGATTCTATGTACAACATACATACATTTGCACTTGAGAATCACAGTTCAGTGTAAACTGAAGTTAGAAGTTAAATTCTTTACTGAAACATGGATGCTTGATTAATGTCATTTAGCTCCATATAGAGAAAGGATTGAACTAACACTATAAAGAAGTGGGGTGTATTAGCAGGGCTGTAGTTTATAGGCCAACAGAGATTCTCCTGCCCCTCCACTCTGCCCTAGTGAGGCTACATCTGGAGTACTGCATTCAGTTCTGGGCCCCCCAGCTCAAGAGGGACATAGAACTGCTTGAGAGAGACCAGCACAGAGGCACAAAGATGATTAAGGGAATGGAATACCTCTCTTATGAGGAGAGACTGAGGGAGCTGGGGCTCTTGAGCTTGGAGAAGAGACTGAGGGGAAAACATGTACAGGGTGAGTGCCAAGAGCATGGAGCCAGGCTCAGTAAGGCTCAGTGCTGGGACAAGGGGCAATGGTTGGAAGCTGAGGCATAGCAAAATTCATGGAAACATGAGGAGGATTTTCTTTCCCTGTGAGGGTGACAGAACACTTGCAAGTCGAAGTTCTTTCTCAACAGAACAAAATCACTTTGCAAATATTACAATTAATCATCTTTGTGCCTTAAAATTGTTGTCTTCTCAGTTTAGTTTACTTATGTGAGTGGTTTGGGTGGGTTAGTTGGGTTTGTTGTTGTTTTCAGCTGGGTTCTCAGTTTCTATAATGAGCTGATGTTAAAATGGTGAATGAATAAGGATGGCTACAGGCTTGTAGGAGATAGATTGGATATGTAAGCATCCCAAATCATCCTGCAGTTTTTGCATACTTGGCAATATGAGGCAACAACAATATTCTACTTTGAAACTTTATTGTGTGCTTTCTTCCTTAGGTGGTTGTTAACTTTTGATTATGATATAAATTTGTAATTCACATAAATAGAAATATTCCCTGTGAGAAACCACTTAGCAGAAGAGCTGCATAATGATTAGGGCCCAGAATACAATGGCTTGGAAAAAAACAAACCAAAAATCCTGGTGGTTTTCAAAGAAAGAAAAAAAAATCTTTTCAAAGGGTGAAGGGTGGAAGTGTCAAAAGATTCAAAACCAAAATTCATTTGCAAACAGCAAAGAATTTTAAACTAAAACAAGGTAAAAAAGCCCAGGCAAACAAGGGAAATAAACAAGCATTAAACTGTCAACTTGATATAAAGCTGATTTATTGTCCATGAGTGATGCAGAAGGCTTAGGTTTTTACTTAATTGTTAAGTAGCATGGCTAATTAGTTATTTTAAGTGCAGTGGGCTAGCAAGGAAATAATGACTATAATAATAGAACAAAACCCGAGCAAATTGGATTGTGTGAGCTCAACAAAGAAGGTTCTGGCAGAGTCGTTGACACTGGTTAACAATGAAGACAATGGCAAACAAGGCAATAAACAAGGAGCAGCATCCAAATAGCCTGCCTGCCTCCTGAAGCTGAGTGTCCTAAGTGGCAATTAATGCACATGGGTCGGAAAGAGCCTGGAAAAAATGTTGTGAAATGGTGCTAAATTAAGGAAATAGTAAGAATATTCATAGGTTCTTCATTAAAGGAAGGTGAACCTGGGTGGAATTTAGAGTGGCTGAAACTGGATGCTTATCCTCGCTGCACGCTGATCCTACATCTAAAGAGTATCCTGGCACATAATACACACCAGAATGTAACTCTGTTCCCCCTGTTTGTAGCTTGCATGAAGGAATGGTGTGGTCAGCAGGAGCAGGGAGGTCATTCTGCCCCTGCACTCTGCACTGGTTAGACCACACCTTGAGTCCTGTGTTCAGTTCTGGGCCCCCCAGTTTAGGAGGGACATTGAGATGCTTGAGTGTGTCCAGAGAAGGGCGACGAGGCTGGGGAGAGGCCTTGAGCACAGCCCTACGAGGAGAGGCTGAGGGAGCTGCGATTGGTTAGCCTGGAGAAGAGGAGGCTCAGGAGTGACCTTATTGCTGTCTACAACTACCTGAGGGGTGGTTGTGGCCAGGAGGAGGTTGCTCTCTTCTCTCAGGTGGCCAGCACCAGAACAAGAGGACACAGCCTCAGGCTGTGCCAGGGGAGATTTAGGCTGGAGGTGAGGAGAAAGTTCTTCCCTGAGAGAGTCATTGGACACTGGAATGGGCTGCCCGGGGAGGTGGTGGAGTCGCCGTCCCTGGGGCTGTTCAAGGCAGGACTGGACGTGGCACTTGGTGCCATGGTCTGGCCTTGAGCTCTGTGGTAAAGGGTTGGACTTGCTGATCTGTGAGGTCTCTTCCAACCCTGATGATACTGTGATACTGTGAAAACAAAGGCTTTGTGAACTCTTAAGAGCTGAATTAAAACCAGATGCAGCCAGGAGACTCAAAGGTAGAGTGAACATGAATCATAGGAGTAATAGCTAAGGAAAAGGTGGGAAATTACTACAAAAGCATCAATATGGAATACATTTACAACACTCTTACAGGACAGCTATTTTTTGGTAGTGTTTTTCACCAGATACAACAGGAAGCAACAATGCACAGATACAGTGAACTGGGCCAGGCTCCCTGCAGCCAGGGAAGATGTGTCCGTCCGTGACATTAAAGTTGGTTAACCCCATTTGTCCCAGCCATACTTGGAAAGAGGTTATGCTGCTGCTAATATTAACCAGATACTATTAGGCTCAAGCTTCTAACACAATCCACCCTGCCCTGATTCTGTCCAAACTATGTGCAGTGTGAGTACTGCAGTGTGTCTAACAGCACACAACCTCTCACATCCCCTTTGAGGAAAAGAAATCAACCTTTCAGGCACTGGAATGAGCTGCCCAGGGAGGTGGTTGAGTCATCAACCCTGGATGTGTTTAGAAGTTGTTTGGATGTGGCAGGGGGGCCCTGTTTCCACAAGTCTCAGTGTGTATTGGCAATGCAGCTGTTCTGCTGGAGAGGAGGGATGCTTGTGTCTTCGTTTAAAGGGGCAGTGGGGGAAAGCAGAGCTCTACAATTACTTTCAAAGTAATTAATGAAAACCAGCACACAGAGGATTGCATGCAGAATATATTCAAAGACTAAATGGATGGTGCTGCTAATAACTACAAACTGCAACACAGAGCAGTGCAGAAGCATATGAAACACACACAGAATCCCATCAAGCCCAAACCTTCTCCAAAACCTCCCTCCAAGCAGACCAAAACCCTGGTGCCCACTTTCTTCTCCCATTTGTGGTTCACCATAAGCCCCAGTGCTCTTTCTTCCCTCCTCCCATTGCTAGGCAGGAACAGCACCCCCCTTTAGTCAAGCCAAACAGGCTTGTGATACACCCTGCATTGTCATCAGATAGGGAAAGGTATCTCCTCAGGAGGAGAGGGAAGGAAGAGAGAAAATTGGCTTTGCTGCCAGCCTAAATAAAGTGAGACAAAAGAATTATGAGAGTGAAATACCTCAGGGTTATAATCTCCTGTCTTCTCCTGGCTGCTCTGGACCTCTTGGAGCTCTGTACTCCACCATCCTTAAAGACATAAGGCTCAACCCAGGACAACTTGTAGCTCTGTTTCACTGTCTGTATGAATGTGCATGCATGTTTTAGTGTGATTAGAATTTTGGGGGATAAATTTCTGATAAGATAAAGATGTTTATAAAATGCTGTGTTTTCAACATCTTGCCTCTAGCATTCCAGCTCTGTTATCAGTATTGATCCTTTATATATGGGTCATTTATTACTGAATAACTGCTTGTAGTTTGTATATCCAGAAAATGATAGAATCATAGAATCATAGAATCAACCAGGCTAGAAGAGACCTCCAAGATCATCCAGTCCAACCTAGCACCCAGCCCTAGCCAGTCATCTAGACCATGGCACCAAGTGCCTCATCCAGGCTTTTCTTCAGCACCTCCAGGGCCAGTGCCTCCACCACCTCCCCGGGCAGCCCATTCCAATGCCAATCACTCTCTCTGGCAAGAACTTCCTCCTAACATCCAGCATATACCTCCCCCAGCACAACTTGAGCCTGTGTCCCCTTGTTCTGTTGCTGGTTGCCTGAGAGAAGAGCCCAACCCCACCTGGCTACAGCCTCCCTTCAGGTAGTTGTAGACAGCAATGAGCTCTGCCCTGAGCCTCCTCTTCTGCAGGCTGCACACCCCCAGCTCCCTCAGCCTCTCCTCATAGGGTTTGTGCTCCAGGCCCCTCCCCAGCCTTGTTGCCCTTCTCTGGACACCTTCCAGCACCTCAACATCTCTCTTGACTTGAGGAGCCCAGAACTGGACACAGCACTCAAGGTGTGGCCTGACCAGTGTTGAGTACAGTCCAAATCTGCTTTAAATCATGTGCACTGAGAATTATTATCCTTTGATACGTTCAGATCTAAGGCAGACTAAGAAAAGTTATTCAGGGATATCACAGAGATCTATCACTGGGAGAGAACAAGAATTGTGAACTAAAAAGTTACAATCCATATTAAAAATGGTGATGCTTTCTCTATGCTGAAGTTATCCAAAGTTATCAAGAGAGTAAACAAGTGAAGAAAACAAAGAAGAAGGTCATCAGCTTAACTTATCACTGGTCAGGTCAGTCTTTCCTCTTGTCTGCAGACTTTCCTACTCTACTGCAACTGATGAAAACTACACAGCATAAAGTCATGACTCAGCAGATTGTGCACAAGTGTAAGAGTTTCTCTGCATGCTGATAACCTGGAATACCTGGGCCTGCCTATTTCCCATAGTGATGATGACTCCAGGGAATCTCATTTGCATCAAGGTCTATTTTTTCCTTATATGTATCTAGGGAGAAATTCTTAAAACAACTTCAGTAGTTTTTAACAAGTTGCTGAAAAGAGAATCTGTAATACTTTTTTCACTTCACTTTTCAGCATATCTTTAGAGCCTACTTGTTCATTTTGCTTCCTAGCAGCAAGGAGTATACTCACCAAGTGCTAAAAGTCTTTAAAGCTAAGAAAAATTGCCAGATGTTCCTGATAGCTCATTATCACCACCTTCAGCATTTCTTTCTTTCCCTGACTGTAATCACACTGATAAACTTCCAGGAGACTTTCACTAAGTAGAACTTAGGTTACACTTGAGTCAACCAAGCCTGTATCAGGAACTGTGTGGCCAGCAGGACAAGGGAGGTTATTCTGTCCCTGTACTCAGCACTGGTCAAGCCACAACTTGAGTGCTGTGTCCAGTTCTGGGCCCCTCAATTCAAGAGAGATGTTGAGGTGCTGGAAGGTGTCCAGAGAAGGGCAACAAGGCTGGTGAGGGGCCTGGGGCACAAACCCTATGAGGAGAGGCTGAGGGAGCTGGGGGTGTTTAGCCTTAAAGTGCTACTTTTGATTAAGTTTCCCTTTTAAGTTATTTGAGCATATGAAAAAGTTTAGCTGTTCAAAATGGTCTTCTGAATGTTTCTTTCATATATCTGATTTTAAGGTGCTATCTACTACAGCTAAGATTGATGATTGCAACTGAATGAAAACATAGAAGCATTTGTAGATCACAGAATCACAGAAACAACCAGGCTGGAAGAGATCTCCAAGATCATCCAGGCCATCCTAGCACACAGCCCTAGCCAATCAACTAGACCATGGCACTAAGTGCCTCATCCAGGCTTTTCTTGAACACCTCCAGGGAGGTGGAATGATTAAAACACTCTGTACACCAGCTGTGCCCAGCACTTATGAAACTCCTTCTGCAAGAAACAGGCAAAGATCCTTCATCTCCTGAGACTTCACCCTGAGGCTGGAGAGAACGACTGCAAAAAGCTCTTTGGTAACTGAAACAGTGACCAGCTGCCTCTTTAGCCCACCAGAAACTTCACTTCACATTTCTTCATTGATTTCAATATGTAAACAGATGTGCCAGAGGAAAGCTTCTTTCCTTGAAGTCACCTGAGCAATGCTACCCAAGGTACTGCTGCAAGTTACCAGGAGCAGCCCCTGGATGCCTGCACAATGGATGTGCCAGAGGAAAGCTTCTTTCCTTGAAGTCACCTGAGCAATGCTACCCAAGGTACTGCTGCGAGTTACCAGGAGCAGCCCCTGGATGCTTGCACAATGGATGTGCCAGAGGAAAGCTTCTTTCCTTGAAGTCACCTGAGCAATGCTACCCAAGGTACTGCTGCGAGTTACCAGGAGCAGCCCCTGGATGTCTGCACAATGGATGTGCCAGAGGAAAGCTTCTTTCCTTGAAGTCACCTGAGCAATGCTACCCAGGGTACTGCTGCGAGTTACCAGGAGCAGCCCCTGGATGCCTGCACAATGGATGTGCCAGAGGAAAGCTTCTTTCCTTGAAGTCACCTGAGCAATGCTACCCAGGGTACTGCTGCGAGTTACCAGGAGCGGCCCCTGGATGCTTGCACAATGGATGTGTCAGAGGAAAGCTTCTTTCCTTGAAGTCACCTGAGCAATGCTACCCAAGGTACTGCTGTGAGCTACCAGGAGCAGCCCCTGGATGCTTGCACACAATCGGCCTGTATGGGCAGCATGGCATCGTGCTGAAACTACATTGCACGGTGCCCTGCCTCTACACTGAAAGTCCTGCTTAGCAGTCCTGGCCACATACACAGATCATCCAGAAGAAGCCAGGAGAACAAAGTCAGAGATTGTCTGTCTCTTTCCCCAGAAGCTGGGAAGATCAAGTCACCACATCCAACAAAACAGAGTCCCCTGAAAGCATTTGGGCACTGCCTGGACTGTGACTAAGGCCCGTGAGTGGGTCATAATAATTTGTGAGCAAATGCTTAAATGCCTCTTTGTAATTCTCCATTGCCTTCTGCCATAGAGCAGAAAGAGCTCCTTGAGCCCATCCACTGGGCAAGTGGCATAGTGACCAAAAGCAGCATTTGACCACAGGAATCTTCTCTTCCAGTTTAATTAATGTTTATGTATTTTGCTGGTTATTACTAGCTGTAGATATTATCCATAGAATGTTTCCATGATCATGTAAGAACTGTCTACAACTACCTGAAGGGAGGCTGTAGCCAGGTGGGGATTGGCCTCTTCTGTCAGGCAACCACCAACAGAACAAGGGGACACAGTCTCAAGTTGTGCCGGGGGAAGTCTAGGCTGGATGTTAGGAAGAAGTTCTTCACAGAGAGAGTGATTGGCATTGGAATGGGCTGCCCAGGGAGGTGGTGGAGTCACCATCCCTGGAGGTGTTCAGGAAAAGACTTGATGAGGCACTTAGCACCATGGTCTAGTTGACTGGATGGGGCTGGGGCATAGGTTGGGCTGGATGATCTTGGAGGTCTCTTCCAACCTGATTGATTCTATATTCTATGGAATTCTATATTCTAGCACTTTCTGTTCTGTGCTTAGAAACTGGCATGGCTGAGAGAGTTAATGCAGCTTTCATCTATGTTTTATTCTCACTATTATCTCTCTAGAGCTACCTAAAAAGAGGTAGTAATGAGGTTAGTATTGGCCTCTTTTCCCAAGTAATAACAACAGGACAAGAGGAAACAGAGGTGTTTAAGAGGAGGCTGGATGAGGCACTTAGTGCCATGGGTTAGTTAATTAGAAGGGTTAGGTGGTAGGTTGGGCTCGATGATCTTGGACATCTTTTCCAACCTGGTTAATTCTGTGATTCTGTGAAAATTAGTGGCTGGGGGTGGGGAGAGTTCTGAATAGCAACATTAATAAACTATATTGATTTTGCAAAAATATCATCTGGCAGCAATTAATTTCCCCTCTGCGACAGATGCTGGCCAGTTTTGCTGCACATCCAGTTCCAAAAACCTCACAGGGTGAAATGCTAATTTCTAAAGAATACTCAATTAATTAAGTAAGAGTAGAAGTATAAATATGTAATGCAAATAGATAAGCCTGGTGATGTTCAGGAGAATATGAGAAAGAATAATTTATTTGTCACTGTTTTTTTCTGTGTTGAAGGGTGAAGGAGGCAGCGAAGAGCAACAAAAAAGGCAAGCTATATGGCAAAGGTACAAACAAAAGGAACTGACATATTTATTCCTTACAGCAAACTTCTGCCATAAAATGCAACTCAAGGAGGAAATGTCTTTATAGAATCATAGAATCAGTCAGGGTTGGAAGGGACCACAAGGATCATCTAGTTCCAACCCTTTTGACATGGGCAGGGACACCCTACACTAGAGCAGGCTGCCCACAGCCTCAGCCAGCCTGGCCTCAAACACCTTCAGGCATGGGTGCCTCAACCACCTCCCTGGGCAATCCATTCCAGGCTCTCACCACTCTCATGCTCAACAACTTCCTCCTCATGTCCAGTCTGAATCTCCCCACCTCCATCTTTGTTCCATTCCCTCTAGTCCTGTCACTACCTGATAGCCTCAAAAGTCCTTCCCCAGCTTTTTTGTAGGCTCTCTTCTGATAGTGGAAGGCCACAAGAAGGTCACCTGGGAGCCTCCTCTTCTCCAGACTGAACAGCCCCAACTCTTTCAGTCTGTCCTCACAGCAGAGCTGCTGCAGCCCTCTCAGCATCTCAGTGGCCCTTCTCTGGACATGCTCCAGCATCTCCACATCCTTCTTGTAATAGAGACTCCAGAACTGGACACAGTATTCCACATGGGGTCTCATCTAATTATGTCAGACATTACAACAATAAAGACAACAGTGCCAGGAACAAAGTCACTATCTTTGTTCACCCTAAGACAGAGAATTTCTTCTGTTGATAAATTTGCATTTTATACTAACTGCAGCATATGGTACTGTAGCTATAAAAGTATTTAAAGATACTCACTTGCTTTGAAGAACAGCCATCATATTCCAGCAAACTTAGAAAAGCACAAAACAATAACCCCTCTCTCATGTGCTGGAACCTGTCCAGAGAAGGGAGACAAAGCTGGTGAAGGGCCTGGAACACAAACCCTATGAGGAGAGGCTGAGGGAGCTGGGGGTGTGCAGCCTGCAGAAGAGAAGGCTCAGGGCAGACCTCATTGCTGTCTACAACTACCTGAAAGGAGGCTGTAGCCAGGTGGGGTTGGTCTCTTCTACCAGGCAAGCAGCAACAGAACAAGGGGACACAGTCTCAAGCTGTGCCAGGGCAGGTCTAGGCTGGATGTTAGGAGGAAGTTGTTGTCAGAGAGAGTGATTGGCATTGGAATGGGCTGCCCAGGGAGGTGGTGGAGGCACTGTCCCTGGAGGTGTTCAAGCAAAGCCTGGCTGAGGCATTTAGTGCCATGGTCTGGCTGACTGGATAGGGCTGAGTTTTCCTGGATGATCCTGGAGGTCTCTTCCAGCCTGGTCGACTCTATGATTCTATGATTCTGATGTTGTACTTAAGAATAATATCCTTCACATGTCTCTACAAACCTTTTCTCAGGAGATTCCTTTATGCATACTACTACTACTCATTTCTTTGGGGCAGAACACTAATTTATTCAACTTATTTTAAGTGGGCTTTAAAAATGTCTCCTTAAATACACCTAATCCATCAATGTACTAAAAAGCCTGTTTGTTCTGCCCAGAAAAAAAAAACAAACCACCATTTGTGTAGCATTTCCTCTCCATCTGTTGTGAAACTCAGTTAGTAGTGATAGGATAAATAATATAAGCTGTACTGATACTCCTAACTACTGACAAATGGAACAGACTGCCAGTTTTAATGTAAATATATGCACACATACACCTGCTCTGCAGAAACAGGAACTGTGTTTCATGCATATGACTTGGAATATAGACATGATTTAACAAATGACAGTTTATTATCTCACATTTTGCACTACAGTCCTTGTTTAAATAATAGCTGTTGACCCACCAAATGAGGAGCTATGCAGGTGAGCTCATACTTTGTCTGGGGAAGTCTATGGCACCCTCTCCTATCTTTCCTTTGATCATAGAATCATAGAATCATAGAATCAACCAGGTTGGAAGAGACCTCCAAGCTCATCCAGTCCAACCTAGCACCCAGCCCTATCCAGTCAACCAGACCATGGCACTAAGTGCCTCATCCAGGCTTTGCTTGAAGACCCCCAGGGACGGTGCCTCCACCACCTCCCTGGGCAGCCCATTCCAATGCCAATCACTCTCTCTGGGAAGAACTTCTTCCTAATATCCAGCCTATACCTACCCTGGCACAACTTGAGACTGTGTCCTCTTGTTCTATTGCTGGTTGCCTGGGAGAAGAGGCCACCCCCCACCTGGCTACAATGTCCCTTCAGGTAGTTGTAGACAGTAATAAGATCCCCCCTGAGCCTCCTCTTCTCCAGGCTAAACAGGCCCAGCTCCCTCAACCTCTCCACATAGGATTTGTGCTCCAGGCCCCTCACCAGCTTTGTTGCCCTTCTCTGGACATGTTCCAGCACCTCAACATCTTTCTTGAATGTGTTTTATTTCTGCAAGTTTGGGTAATGAAACTGTGACTCTAGGGAGAAAAAGTAGTAAAGTTTTACTGAGAGATAGGAGGAGGAAAAGTGAACTGACAAGTGCCACGAGGCTGGAGCCAGGCTCTGCTTGGTGATGCCCAATGCCAGGACAAGGGGCAATGGATGGAAGTTGGGGCATAGGAAGTTCCACAGAAACATGAGGGTTTTTTTCTCCCTGTGAGGGTGACAGAACACTGGAACAGGCTGCCCAGGGGGGTTGTGGAGTCTCCTACTCTGGAGGTATTCAAGACCCACCTGGATGCATTCCTGTGTGATCTGATCTAGGCAATCCTTCTCTGGCAGGAGGTTGGAGTGGATGAGTTTTTGAGGTCCCTTCCAACCCCTAACATTCTGTGATTCTGTGAAAATTTATAATGATCTAAAGATAGGTTAGAAAAGGGGGGAAATTCTGCCTAGAGAGACATCTAAGTTAGCATAGCTTTTGCAATGAGAGAGAGCAGCCCTGAAGAAAAGGAATTGGGGGTACTGGTGGATGAGAAACTCAACATGAGCCAACAGTGTGCAGGCTTATGAGGAGAGGCTGAGGGACCTGGGGCTTTTGGGAGAAAAAAAGACATAGAGGGGATTTGATAAATACTTATAAGCATCAGCAGGCTGCCAGGAGTGACGGGCCAGGCTCTGCTCACTGCTGCCTGGGATAGGACAAGGAGCAATGGGTGTAAGTTGCAGCAAAAGAGGTTCTGCCTCAACACAAGGAGGAACTTCTTTACTGTAAGGGTCACAGAGCACTGGAACAGGCTCCCCAGAGAGGTTGTGGAGTCTCCTTCTCTGGAGCCTTTCAAGGCCTTTCTGGATGTGTCCCTCTGTGATCTGTGTTAGATTTTATTGTCCTGCTCTGGCAGGGAGGTTGGACTTGATGACCTCTTTGGGTCCCTTCCAACCCCCAACATCCTATGATCCTATGAACTCTGACCCTTAATCCCTAACCCTAAGCATCGTAACATAGCCTTAACAGTGCCTATCAATCACATAGGAGTTTAGGAGGTTTTTTCTCTCCTACCATTCACAAAATCTCAGCAGTCGAAAGGGCAGGGGAAGGGAAGTTGAAGTTTTAGTGTTTATGTTGGTATTAGAAGTAGTTTACTGTGAAGCTGTGTAAACTCCATAGAAATGAGGCATCACTTGAAAAATCCATGAGACTTTCCAGGATGCAATGCTTTAGCTACAGATTTGTCTTAAGGAGGAATAGTCTTGTGACTGTTCTATGCTTTCCAAAACACTGAAGGGAAAGATGTGTTCTGCTTATGCTAAGACATTGCTTGTATGGAAGGCACATTAATTGCACTTGATTGTTGATTAAATAATTGCAAGTTGTTAGGGACAATATTGTCTGATGAGAAACACTAATGATTATAAACTAGGAATAAAAGGTTATCTTGTGTGTGAGTAACAATTTGATATAGACAAACTTGCAGAGATATTTAAGCATCACTATACCAAAACATTTCCAAAGTTGATTTGTACAGTGTTTAGTTTCTGATGTTAATCACAGAATCACAGAACTATTCAGGTTGGAAGGGACCTCCAGAGATCATCCAGTCCAACCCACCTGCCAATGCAGGATCCTCTAGGGTAGTGCACACAGGAATGCATCCAGGTAGGTTTTGAAAGTCTCCAGAGAAGGAGACTCTACAACCTCTCTGGGCAGCCTCTTCCAGGGCTCTGTCACCCTCACTGTTAAGAAGTTTCTCCTCATACTGAAGTGAAATCTATGTTCTGATTTGTAGCCATTGCTCCTTGTCTTATTGCTCCTTATCAGCAAAAAGATGTTGGCTCCATCCACTTGCCACCACCCCTCAGATGTTTGTACACATTGATCAGATGTCCTCTCAGTTTTTTCTTCTCCAAACTAAACAGCCCCAGGGCTCTCAGTCTCTATTTGTAGGAGAAATGTTCAAGTCTTCCAGTCATCCTCGTGGTTCTCTGAGTTGGTTGAAGGCTAAGTGGAATCTTTTACTGAGAGAAATAAAGTCCTTAGCTGTGAGAAGAAAGAAAAAACCCAACAGTACCCTGTATATATACCCTGTATATATAATATCTGCAGCTGTAAGAAAGCTGCATTTCATTTCATTTTATGTATCACAGTATCACAGTATCATCAGGGTTGGAAGAGACCTCACAGACCATCAAGTCCAACCCTTTACCACAGAGCTCAAGGCCAGACCATGGCACCAAGTGCCACATCCAACCTTGCCTTGAACGACCCCAGGGACGGCGACTCCACCACCTCCCCAGGCAGCCCATTCCAGTGTCCAATGACTCTCTCAGTGAAGAACTTTCTCCTCACCTCCAGCCTAAATCTCCCCTGGCTTAGCTTGAGGCTGTGTCCTCTTGTTCTGGTGCTGGCCACCTGAGAGAAGAGAGCAACCTCCTCCTGGCCACAACCACCTCTCAGGTAGTTGTAGGCAGCAATAAGGTCACCTCTGAGCCTCCTCTTCTCCAGGCTAACCAATCCCAGCTCCCTCAGCCTCTCCTCATAGGGCTTGTAAGAAGCACTTAAGCTTGGACAGCAGCAAGCAGTTGGGCTGCTGTTCTTCCAACAGAAATGATAACACAACTTCACTTACACAGGCAAGCTGATATTAGGATTTAATGGTTTTTATTACTGCACAACAGAAAATCATGCACAAGCCTAATTCCTTGAAGAAAGAATGCTTCATGCTTCATCCAGTGGCTAGTTGACTGGCTAGGTCTGGGTGTTAGGTTGGACTGGATGATCTTGAAGGTCTCTTCCAACCTGGTTGATTCTATGATTCTATGATTCAGCAGAACTAGCATCAGATTCCTGAATTCAGAAGCCATAACAGAACAATGCCTTTCCACATTCATTCTGTTAGACAACAAAGATCGAGATCAACTTTAAATCTCATAAGCCAGAGTAACAGCAGTAACTTCAAGATAGAATCATAGAATCATAGAAATCATAGAATCAAGCAGGTTGGAAGAGACCTCCAAGATCATCCAGTCCAACCTAGCACCCAGGCCTAGCCAGTCAACCAGACCATGGCACTAAGTGCCCCATCTAGGCTTTGCTTGAACACCTCCAGGGACATTGATTCCACCACCTCCCTGGGCAGCCCTGTCTCCCTTCTATCTTGGTCACTTTTTTTACATTTACTGTTCTCAACTTTATGTTGAAATTAATATGAAGGGATTTACTGAATAGATAATGTTAACTATTCTCACACCTTCAGAGAATGCTACAGAAAAGAATTCTCATGAGTTTTAGGATTCTATCTAAAATGTTAGATTTATAACCCCCACTTTAAGAGGGACACTGCTTGAGAGAGTCCAGTGCAGAGCCACAGAGATGATTAAGGGAATAAAACACCTGTCTTATAAGAAGAGACTTAGGGAGCTGGGGCTCTGCAGCGTGGACCTCATCAGTGTCTATAAACATATATAGGGTGAGTGCCAGGAGGATGACTGATGCCAGGGCAATGGGCAGTAGGTGGAAGTTGAGGCATAGAAAGTTCCATATAAACATGAGGAAAAGAATTTTCCCTGTGAGGGTGACAGAACACTGGAACAGACTGCCCAGGGGAGTTGTGAAGTCTCCCTCTCTGGAGATATTCAGCACCCACCTGGATGCATTCCTCTGTGCTCTTGTCTAGGTGATCCTGCTCTGGCAGGGAGGTTGGACTGGGTGAGCTTTCCAGGTCCCTTCCATCCTCTGACGTTCTGTGATCTGTGATTTCTCCAATCCTAGTAAGATTTTACCCTACCATAGTTCTTTAGGCTCCCTTTGCCTGCAGCACAGAAAAGCAGGCACTTTCAGATGGAATTTGTCCCTCTCTATTTATCCCACCTACTGAGGTGCCAGCAACAAATGGAATAAATCACACTCTGGAGCACTCCTTTTTATCCATTGGAATCTAGATAAATTAACCTAGACTCCTCTTAGATGACTCATTTAAGATTTAAATCTATACTACCCTTACATGCATTTTCTCACTCTTTGTTCCATTCTCTGCACTGTTGCAGAAACCATTTTCCATCCTCTGCTACCTTCCAACAATGCAACTTTTCTTTCATCTCTTCCACCTACAGCAATCATTTAGCAACTCTCCACCTGAGTGACCTTTCAATTCATTTTAAATCTCTCCTGAAACAAAGAGCATTCATCTTTTTCCTCTTCATTTTTACCTGCTTTTCATGGCAGAGTGGACCCAGGAGTTGAAAGATAAGTATGGCAATGTATTTGTTTGCTTTTCAGTATGTTATCAGTTGGTGCCTTTATTCTTTTCCATGCATGTACTGTAAGAAACTGCATAGGAGAAAAAAACTTATGCATTATAGATTGACTATCCAAACCAAAATCCTTCTCATTGGTTGCAATGACTTTTAAAGAATAGAATAGTAGTCATGAAGAATCAACCAAATCCCACACTAAAGGCCAAGTAAATAGATTTCATTGTCTACAACTAGCTGAAGGGAAGCTCCACCACCCCTGCCATGGCCAGGGGCACACTACCCTAGACCAGGCTGGCCACAGCCTCATTCATCCTGGCCTTAAACACCTCCAGGGACGGGGTCTCAACAACCTCCCCTAGCAACCCGTTCCAGGCTCTCACCACTCTCATGATGAAGAACTTCTTGCTCACATCCAAGTCTGACTCTCCCCACCTCCAGCTTTGCTCCATTCCCCTCAGTCCTGTCACTCCCTGAGAGCCTGATAAGTCCCTCCCCAGCTTTTTCATAGGCCCCTTTCAGATATTGAAAGGCCACAAGAAGGTCACCTGGGAGCCTCCTCTTCTCCAGATGTAGAATATCTTTCAGATGCATTTCATGTCAGGAGTAGGAGATGATTCTTGCATAGCTTTTTATCCTTTTGGAAATGCAAAATCATTAATGTGAGATGCAGACAAAATGGTGAGAGCAGAACACCTGGAGGAGAAAGAGAGACAAAAGGGAATAAAAAAGGAAACAGATGAAGGTTTGGAAGGATTTATAAAGAAGGGAAAAAAAAAACAAACCAGAGCAAACTGAACCAAAAGCAGTAAAGAAGAGAAACATTAGAGCAGTATCTCCAAGATTTTGTTTGGAACTAGAGGATATCTGTCACCCTCTTTAAGCCTCAGATCTTGCCAAGCAACCGAGGATAGAGGTAGGTTGTCAATCAGTTCTTCCTCGCTGCAAAAAGTCTGCCAGTTTCTCTTGAAGTACTGTATTAATGTGCAGGATTGGTGGCCAGAGAGTGCAGTGTGACTTTAGAAAATCCAGGCTCTATATTCAAAACATTCTCTTTTCAGTCCTGCAAGCAAATTCATGCTGTGAGTGATTTATTACTCTTTAAGCAACTGGAGGCTGCCTCAAGATCACCTGCCCTTGTTCTGGTGGGTGACTTTAACCTACCAGACATCTGCTGGGACTTAAACTCTGCAGAGAAGAAGCAGTCTAGAAGGTTTCTGCAATGTGTGGAAGACAATTTCCTATCCCAGCTGTTACGTGAGCCTACCAGGGGGGCAGCCCTGCTTGACCTGCTGCTCACAAATAGAGAGGGGCTGGTAGGGGATGTGGTGGTTGGAGGCTGCCTGGGGTCCAGTGACCATGAAATTATAGAGTTTTCAATCCATGGAGAAACCAGGAGGGGCATCAACAGAACCTCCACACTGGACTTCCGAAGGGCAGACTTCAGCCTATTTAAGGAACTAATTCAGAAAGTTCCTTGGGAAATAGCCCTTAGAAACAAAGGGGTCCAGGAAGGTTGGACCTGCTTCAAGAAAGAACTCCTGAAGGCACAGGAGCAGGCAGTGCCACTGAGCCGGAAGATGAGCCGACGAGGGAGGCAGCCAGGCTGGATGGGCAGGGAGCTGCTGAAGGAATTAAAGATTAAAAAGAGAGTGTATCACCTTTGGAAAAGAGGGGAGGTGTCCCAGGAGAAGTTCAAGGAGGTTGCTAGGTCTTGTAGAGGAAAAATTAGAGAGGCAAAAGCCCACTTGGAGCTCAGGCTGGCCACGGCTGCCAAGGAAAATAAAAAGTGTTTCTTTAAATATATGAATGGCAAGAGAAGGGCCAAGGACAACCTCCAGTCCTTACTAGATAGAGATGGGAACATAGTGACAAAGGATGAGGAAAAGGCAGAGGTGCTTAACACCTTCTTTGCCTCAATCTTCACTAGTGGGACAGGTTGTCTCCAGGACAGCTGGACTCCTGAAGTGGTGGATGGAGTCAGGGACCAGTACAGTCCCCCTCTAATCCATGAGGAAGCAGTAAGGGATCTGCTAAGTCACTTGGATCCTCACAAGTCCATGGGACCGGATGGGATCCACCCTAGGGTGCTGAGAGAGCTGGCAGCTGAGCTGGCCAAGCCACTCTCCATCATTTATCAGCAGTCCTGGCTCACTGGAGAGGTCCCTGAAGACTGGAAGCTGGCCAATGTGATTCCCATACACAAGAAGGGTCGTAAGGAGGAGGCAGAAAACTACAGACCTGTGAGCCTGACTTCAGTGCCAGGCAAGGTCATGGAACAGGTCATCTTGGGTGCCATCACAAAGCACCTACAGGATAGCCAAGGGATCAGGCCCAGCCAGCATGGGTTTAGGAAGGGCAGGTCCTGCCTCACCAACCTGATCTCCTTTTATGATCAGGTTACCCGCCTGGTGAATGTGGGGAAGGCTGTGGATGTAGTCTACTTGGACTTCAGCAAAGCCTTTGACACTGTCTGCCACAAGAAGCTCCTAGCCAAGCTGGCAGCTCATGGTTTGGACAGATTCACTCTGTGCTGGATCAAGAACTGGCTGGATGGCAGAGCTCAGAGAGTGGTGGTGAATGGTGCCACATCCAGTTGGCAGCCAGTCACAAGTGGTGTTCCCCAAGGATCAGTGCTGGGCCCAGTCCTGTTCAATATCTTTATTGATGATCTGGACGAGGGGATTGAGTTCAGCATCAGTAAGTTTGCAGATGACACCAAGCTAGGAGCAGGTGTTGATCTGTTGGAAGGTAGGAGAGCCCTGCAGAGGGACCTGGACAGGCTGGATGGGTGGGCAGAGGCCAATGGGATGAGATTTAACAAGGCCAAGTGCAGGGTTCTGCACTTTGGCCACAATAACCCCAAGCAGCGCTATAGGCTGGGGACTGAGTGGCTGGAGAGCAGCCAGGAGGAAAGGGACCTGGGGGTACTGATAGATAGTAAGCTGAAGATGAGCCAGCAGTGTGCCCAGGTGGCCAAGAGAGCCAATGGCATCCTGGCCTGCATCAGGAACAGTGTGGCCAGTAGGACAAGGGAGGTTATTCTTCCCCTGTACTCAGCACTGGTCAGGCCACACCTTGAGTACTGTGTCCAGTTCTGGGCCCCTGAATTCAAGAAAGATGTTGAGGTGCTGGAACATGTCCAGAGAAGGGCAACAAAGCTGGTGAGGGGCCTGGAACACAAATCCTATGAGGAGAGGTTGAGGGAACTGGGCCTGTTTAGCCTGGAGAAGAGGAGGCTCAGGGGTGATCTTATTACTGTCTACAACTACCTGAAGGGGCATTGTAGCCAGGTGGGGGTTGGTCTCTTCTCCCAGGCAACCAGCAATAGAACAAGGGGACACAGTCTCAAGTTGTGCCAGGGTAGGTCTAGGCTGAATGTTAGGAAGAAGTTCTTCCCAGAGAGAGTGATTTCCCATTGGAATGGGCTGCCCAGGGAGGTGGTGGAGGCACCGTCCCTGGAGGTCTTCAAGAAAAGACTGGATGAGGCACTCAGTGCCATGGTCTAGTTGACTGGATAGGGCTGGGTGATAGGTTGGACTCGATGATCTTGGAGGTCTCTTCCAACCTGGTTGATTCTATGATTCTATGATTCTACACTTACAAATTGAGCAGAATATGGGCTTTACTATGCTGCTGTGGTAGAAAAGCCCAGCTGATGTAAAGACAATGCAGAATTTGTGGTAACATGGGGTAGGGTTTTTTCTATTTAATTTTCTTCAGTTTGAATCATAGAATCATAGAACCAAACAGGTTGGAAGAGACTTCAAACATCATCTGGTCCAATCTAGCACCCAGCCCTCTCCAAATAGGCTATGGCACTAAGTGCCTCATCCAGTCTTTTCCTGAACATCTCCAGGGATGAAGACTCCACAACCTCCTGAGCAGCCCAATCAATGCCAATCACTCTCTCTGGCAACAATTTCCTCCTAGACCTCCCCTTGGCACAACTTGAGACTCTGTCCCCTTGTTCTGTTGCTGGTTGCCTGGCAGAAGAGCCCAACCCCACCTGGCTACAGCCTCCCTCCAGGTAGTTGTAGACAGCAATGAGGTCACATCTGAGACTCCTCTTCTGCAAGCTGCACACCCTCAGCTCCCTCAGCCTCTCCTCATAGGGTTTGTGTTCCAGGCCCTTCACCAGCTTTGTCACCCTTCTCTGGATACTTTCCAGCTCCTCAGCATCTCTCTTGAATTGAGGGGCCCAGAACTGGACACAGTACTCAAGGTGTGGCCTGACCAGTGCTGAGTACAGGGGAAGAATAACCTCCCTTGTCCTACTGGCCACACTGTTACTGATGCAGGCCAGGATGCCATTGGCTCTCTTGGCCACCTGGGCACACTGCTGGCTCATTTTCAGCCTACTACCTACCAGTACCCCAGGTCCCTTTCTTCCTGGCTGCTCTCAGCCACTCTGCCCCCAGTCTGTAGCACTATTAAGAAATTCTGTTTATCAGAAATACTAACTTTCTAATCCTATGTTGTACAGAGCTGCTGTGAAGAAACAGAGATGCTGCCAAGAGCTTCAGGCTAAATTATTTTGGATTCTAACTCCTCAGAAAGCTTCTGTTCTGAAACGCTCCACAGAGCTGGCAGGACAACTGGCACAGCCAAATACAATAAATCAATAACCTTAGAGCTGGTTTTAAGTGAAAACTATTAGTATTACAGAAAAAAATATATAAGGAGAGGAAGAATTGAAAGAAAATATAGCAGGGGGGGGGGGAAATTAGACAAAGAAAGCAATGCAATAAAAAGTCCTGAAAGATAATCAAAGGAGCTCAGCTTAATTCTGGCAAAATATCAACATGACAGGAACAGCATTTAAAAAGTCCTGACAACTGTGAAGGCTGTGAACACAGAGAGTATGGGAGAATATGGGACACTGGCAAAAGTTTGTTTTAAAAACCATGGCTGTTGGTGACACTGTATGAACACTTGGCGAGCACTTCTGCGAGTGCTTGTGTTTGCTTTACACGTTACAGGAAGAGCTAACTGAGTCGATGTGATTGCTGCCCCATGGATACAGCAAACCAACAGGGGGGTTAGCTTTTGGTTTGGGTGTTGTTTTTTTCCTCTTCTCATTACAGAAGCTAAGGTATAGGAGGAATACTATTTTTAATGTTCTGGTTTTGTGTCTGACAATATGTCTTAAGAAGTTAAAGGCAGGGACTCAACACTTTGATCCACTCATAGAAACATAGGATCAAGCAGGTTGGAAGAGACCTCCAAGATCATCCAGGCCAACCTAGCACCCAGCCCTAGCCAGTCAACCAGACCATGGCACTAAGTGCCTCAGACAGGCTTTGCTTGAACACCTCCAGGGACGGCGACTCCACCACCTCCCTGGGCAGCCCATTCCAATGCCAATCACTCTCTCTGCCAACAACTTCCAACTAACATCCAGCCTAGACCTGCCCTGGCACAACTTGAGACTCTGTCTCCTTGTTCTGTTGCTGGTTACCTGGCAGAAGAGACCAAACCCCAACTGGCTACAACCTCCCCTCAGGTAGTTGTAGACAGTAATGAGGTCAGCCCCAAGCCTTCTGTTTTCCAAGCTAAACAACTCCAGTTCCCTCAGCCTCTCCTCATAGGGCTTATGCTCCAGGCCTCCACCAGCTTCATTGCCCTTCTCTGGACTCGTTCCAGCACCTCAACATCTCTCTTAAATTGAGCAGCCCAGAACTGGACACAGTACTCAGTGCATTCAGATGCATAACTCATTCTTGGAGCACATTCTGAATAAGCACAGGGGAGGGAATATCCTCCTATTCTCTTGATAATAAAAATATTGAAGTTATTGGCATATGAATAATCTCTTTACAGCCTTTCCAAGATACACATTTTAAGGATATTTTATTTCTGGATGCCTGCCATTTGGAGTTTTGCCTTCTCTTATTCAAAGGTTAAGGAGCTCCTCAGATTTTTCCAAGTTCAGTTTTATTGTGATAACTGGAGAGGGCAGGAGGATTCTTGAGCAGCAACTTTTTATTCATCTCACTGACTGCATCTTTAAACAAATGAAAACAATTGATCATAGAATCACAGAATCATAGAATCAGTCAGGGTTGGAGGGGACCACAAGGATCATCTAGTTCCAATCCCCTTGCCATGGGCAGGGACACCCTACCCTAGATCAGTCTGGCCAGAGCCCAGTCCAGTCTGACCTTAAACACCTCCAGGGACGGGGCCTCAATCACCTCCCTGGGCAACCCATTCCAGGCTCTCATCACTCCCATGCTGAGCAACTTGCATCCTGCCTGCCCCTCTACAAGTCTCCTGTCAAGACAGGAAGTCCTGGAGATACACAGATCAGCCAGAGGACGAGGTCAGAGACTATGCTAGAGACTCCCAGTTTCCTGAGAACAGAGCCTGGGAAACTGTGCTAGTTGGAAGCTAGCTAGAATGTTTTGATGACAAGAACTAGATTACAGGCTGTGAAAGGGAAACAATGGGGATGTCTACTTCCCTCATAGGCTTGCTGAGATGTATAAGAACAAGAATCAAAACATAGATAAAATCACTGCTGCTTGGGAGTTCCAAGCTGCATCTCTCCACTCTTCCTTGGGACTGGGGTAGGGTTGAGAGGGGTAGAGGGAAGGTGAAGGGATGGTTGAGAGCCCCTCCTGGGGACTCAGGTTTCTGGGAGGGCTGTTGTGTTTCTGTATTACCTTTTACCTTCTATATTTCTGCCTATAACTGTATATACTGTAAATATCTGCTTGTATATTGAGCTAAGCTGTAAATAATAAGCTTCATTCAATTTCCAGAGCTGGCTGAGTCTAGTCTGGGTGATTTCCAAAGTGTGTGGGGGCAGGAAACACCCAAACCATCAGGAAAAGCCTGGATGAGACACTTAGTGCCATGGTCTAGTTGACTGGATAGGGCTGGGTGCTAGGTTGGACTGGATGATCTTGGAGGTCTCTTCCAACCTGGTCTATTCTATCCTATTCTGTTCTATTCTACTCTATTCTATCTGTATTATCTTTTACCTTCTGTATTTCTGTATATAACAGAACTCAGGTTTCTGGGAGGGCTGCTATGTTTCTGTATTACCTTTTACCTTCTATATTTCTGTATATAATAGATACTCTGTAAATATCTGCTTGTATATTCTGCTAAGCTGTAAATAATAAGCTTCATTCCATTTCCAGAGCTGTCTGAGTCCAGTCTGGGTGATTTCCAAAGTGGGGGGGGGGGGGGGGGGGGGGCAGGGAACACCCAAACCATCACAGAAACTCAGACAGCAAGCCCTCCACATGCTTTGGGTACTGTCTGAATTATACTTTGTGAGTAAATACTTAAAAGCCTCCATAGTCTAGTTGACTGGATAGGGCTGGGTGATAGGTTGGACTGGATGATCTTGGAGGTCTCTTCCAACCTGGTTGATTCTATGATTCTATGATTCCAGTATGCTATTTGCCTTTGCCACCTTAAGAACTAAGTGCTCTAGTTTTGCCTGTTCCCTGCATGTATGAATTTCCAACCTGTGCAGTTTGAATCCTGTGAATAAGTTTTCTGGTGAGTTTTAATGTTAGTAAACAGTTTTCATAGTTACTAACAATCATTGCCTGGATACCAAAATTCATACAGATTATTAATCATCCATCACATTCTTTAACTTCAATACTTGATACTCTTCATTGAGAAATGCTGAACTTCACAGCATGTGTCCATCTGTGCATCAAAAATCTACTGAATATAAACTCACAGACATGGTAATTGCATGCAGCTCGTTAGCAATACGTGGTTAGTACTACACTTTGTAACAGCCACTCTGAAGTGACTCATCCCCAGCCAATTTTGCTTTGCATATTATGACAGCAAGTAATTGTCTTTCTCCAGACAGCAGTGGGGTTTTTTTCTGCAACCTGCAGTCTATTTGCATCCCAAGCAGTCTCTACACTCCCACTACTTCAAGTCTGCCTGACAGAAGACCTCAGGGATTAAATGCCAGCAAACTGGATGCCATATTTAAGTTAAGCATATTTTAATGAAACTACAAGTAGGTGATGTATTCCAAAGCCATTTGGCTGCTTCAACTACCAAAAAAATAATTACCTTTTCAAGCACATACTGTTAAAACAAACAAAACTAAGTATTTGCAACCTCCTATCAGTAGTCTGTTGACTCATGGTGGAAGATCTCATGCTTGGCAGAATCTATCAAATCAGAATCACAAAACACAGAATCAACCAGGTTGGAGAAGACCTCTAGGATCATCCAGGCCAGCCTATCACCTAACCCTTCTAATAAACTAAACCATGGCACTAAGTGCCTCATCCAGCCTCCTTTTAAACACCTCTGGGATAGGGACTCCACCACCACTCTGGGCAGCCCTTTCCAGTGGGCAATCTCTCTTTCCATGAAGAATTTCTTCCAGCCTAAACCCGCTCTGGTGCAGTTTGAGGCTGTGTCCTCTTGTTCTGTCAATGAATGCCTGGGAGAAGAGACCAACCTCCACCTGGCTACAGTCTCCTTTCAGGTAGTTGCAGATAGCAATGAGGTCTCCCCTGAGCCTCTTCTTCAGGTTATAAAACAGACTGTGCAGCTTGGATTCACGACGTATTGATGGTGTACCTAATTCAAGCTGGAGAAGAGCAGGCTCAGGGGTGACCTCAATGCTGTCGACAACTACCTGAAGGAAGGTTGTAGCCAGGTGAGGGTTGGTCTCTTCTGCCAGGCAAGCAACAACAGAAAAAGGGGACACAGTCTCAAGTTGTGCTGGGGGAAGAACAGGCTGGATGTGAGGAGGAAGTCGTTGGCAGAGAGAGTGATTGCCATTGGAATGGGCTGCCCAGGGAGGTGGTGGAGTCACCATCCCTGGAGGTGTTGAAGCAAAGCCTGGATGAGGCACTTAGTGCCATGGTCTGGTTGATTGGACAGGGCTGGGTGCTAGGTTGGGCTGGATGATCTTGAAGGTCTCTTCCAACCTGCTTGATTCTGTGATTCTAAAAGGAATAAGGGAGAGAGGCTTACTTACTGTTACTTCCTATTGATCTAGCTGAGGATATCCTTGCTTACTGCAGAGGGGGACGGACTAGATGACCTTTAGAAGTCCCTTCCAACCCAAGTCAACTCATATAAGTTCTACAGAGATTAGTTAGTGAAACAAAAGTAAATTTTTCTGTTGTCACAAAAGCAGTACAATACTTAAAGCATCTTAGGAGTGCATAGCAGGCTATAGTGAGTGATTTGAGTGAGTCTACATAGAGTGATTTGCCATTGGAACGGGCTGCCCAGGGAGGTGGTGGAGTTGCTGTCCCTGAGGATGTTCAAGCAAAGACTGGATGAGGCACTTAGTGCCATGGATTGGCTAGGGCTGGGTACTAGGTTGGACTGGATGATCTTGAAGGTCTCTTCCAACCTGGCTGATTCTATGATTCTATGATTCCTATAAATCTAGAGTACTCTCATAAAGAGGGAAATGCATTACTACCCAGATACAGTTCCTTTGAAAAGAGAATAGTCCCACATCAAGATCCAGTAGAGCAGATGACAATAAATGCAGTGTCCTTATTCCAAGGAATGCAATATTTGACACAATTAGGGGCTGTAGTCACCATTGTTAGCTGTGGCTGGTTAAGTGTTACTGCCTGAAGGAATATAGTAAAGAGTAACAGAGCTGGTCATTATTCTCCTCTCAGTAATTTTAATGTTTTGAAGTATTCTGTGACAATAAAGTTAGCAAGTAAGAGGAATTTCTCCAAATGAAGGCATGAGACACTAAAACCTAATGGAAAAATCTCAGCTTGATGTTTTGGCAAATTTTAAAGCACAAAAGGTAAGGTAAACATTAAAATATATTACATGTTAAACAGCCCAAATGAGGTTTTGCATCTTCCTACAGTTTCAGTGGTGTTGGGAAAGGATTTTGACTATGATCAGCTGTCTTTTCAGACAAAAAATGATTCCTCTGGATGAGGTGGCATATATGAGATGCCCTACACTTGCAAATCATTCTTTATTAATCTTAAGTAGTGCATAAAACCAAGATTAGTAAAACCATCCCTCGTTGCTTCTAGCATATCAAACTATTTCCTCTTTCTTCCTAAGCACTCTATTTGGGAAATAAACTAAGACAAATTAGTTGTTACACCATAGAAAGAGATGTGTTTAAGCTTTTATTTGCCCATATACACAACAGTGGATTCCCAGATCCTCCAGTTACCTGACTCACTGTTACTTGCATCACTGGGACAGCTAAAGTCTATGCTTTCACTGCAATCAACAGAGACCACAGTCGTGACTAATTCTGCTGAAATGGGTAACAAATAGATGGATTTCTGGCATGAATAAGTTCCTACTTGTGGTAAGGTTAAAATTACCCCCAAAATAAATCACCAGGCTAGCTCAGAAGGTTTGGAAGCAAATTGAAGCTGTGTTTTACAAGCAATCCAAAATCTAAAAGCCTGAGATATGATACATATGTACCAATTATATCTATTTATATTTACAAGGGAATAGTTCTACTCCCAGAGAGAAATCAGGCCCCACTGCTGCTATCTACTTAGCCATAAGCAAGTCTCAGCCAAGGAGAATCCACAATATCTCTGGGCAGCATGATCCAGTGCTCTGCAGCCTCACAGTGATGACACAAGCTGCCCTGCTCCAGCTTGTACCCATTGCCCCTTGTCCTAGCATAGGACATCACTGAGCAGAGCCTGGCTCTGTCCTCCCTTCACATCTCTATAAACCTGCATGAGGTCACCCCTCAGTGTCCTCTTTTCCAAGCCAAAGAGCCCCAGCTCCCTCAGTCTTTCCACATAAGGGAGATGTTTCACTCCATCATCTTTGTGGCTCTGCACTGGACTCTTTCAATTGATTCCTTGAGGTTCTTGAACAGAGTGGCTCAGAAGTGGACAAAACATTCCAGAAGCAACCTTACCAGGGGCAGAGTAGCATGGCTGCCTTCTGACAAACAGGGCTTTCTTGGGAATTAACTGCTTTGATGGGCACAACAGTGACTGAAGTAGGAAAGATGGGGGAAGCACACAACTGATTTTGTCACATCTTAACCTATTCCATCAAGATTTTGCAGATTTTGCCTCTTGAGTCTGGTCTGATGTTGATGTGTCTAAACAGCAGTCCACAGAGCAGAAAGGCTGCATGACCTCCCAAATCAAGAAAGCTTCTGCACTAATCTCTGTAAAGACATTCATTTATTTCTCTGTTTTTTTGCTTATTTACTTCTTTTATTGGTTTATTCTACTCTGTTCTTAACAGAGAATGCACTGTAGATTTATTATCCACTGTGATTATTGTATTGTTCCTGCTGGTGGATGAGAAGCTCAACATGAGCCACCAGTGTGCACTTGGCAGCCAAGAGGGCCAAACAGATCCTGGGCTGCAGGTCAAGGGAGGTGATTCTCCTCCTCTACTCTACTCTGGTGAGACCCCACCTGGAGTACTGCATCCAGTTCCGGAGCCCCTATTACAAGAGGGATGTAGAGATGCTGTGGTGTGCCCAGAGAAGGACCATGAGGATGCTCAGAGGGCTGCAGCAGCTCTGCTGTGAGGACAGACTGAAAGAGTTGAGGCTGTGCAGTCTGGAGAAGAGAAGGCTCCCAGGTGACCTTCTTGTGGCCTTCCAGTATCTAGGGGGTCTACAAAAAAAGCTGGGGAGGGATTTTTTAGGCTATCAGGGAATGACAGGATGGGGGGAATGGAGCAAAGCTGGAGGTGGGGAGATTCAGACTGGATGTGAGAAGGAAGTTGTTCAGCATGGGAATGGTGAGAGGCTGGAATGGGTTGCCCAGGGAGGTGTTTGAGGCTCCATCCCTGGAGGTGTTTTAGGCCAGACTGGATGAGGCTGTGGGCTGTGGGCCCAGGGTAGTGTGCCCCTGGCCATGACAGGGGAGTTGGAACTAGATGATCTTTGTGGTCCCTTCCAACCCTGACTGATTCTATGATTGTATGATTCTATGAAACAGGACTGCTGAGTTATTCTGAAGGAAGCTGATGAAAGCAGTTTAGCTACACTTAGCATGACACTGGAGAGAAAAAAAAAGAATAGAAAAAGGTCTCCTTCCCTCTGGCAAGACTATAATAGCAAGTAATAAAGTAGTACCTACATGATTTTGCTTTACTGCAGCAAACAGATTTTCCAAGTAATTTTATAGTTTAGCTTATGTCTCATGTAAGAGGAAACTTGTACCATTAACTTGAAGTAGCATATAACAACATAAAAAACTCTGTATTGTGCACATGCTGCACTGTAGTGCATTGTTTAGTTGTTCCTCTAAGAACTCTTCAATGTTTTACAGCCCTCAGCATGGGCAGGAGCTTCCCAACTTGGGCTCTAATAGTATAGTTATGCTCTCTTAAGCATCTTAATGGACCTTCCAGCACAGGCAAAGGGGATATGGAGGCTGGATTTGGAATCTCTTTCTTTTAACTCCTTACTGTGCTTTGTGTCTGTGATGGTTTGAGTGTTACCCTCCCCTCCACACTTAAGAAAATCACCCAGACTAGACTCAGCTTAGCTGGAAATTAAAGAATGAAGCTTTGTATTTACAGCTCAGCACAATATACCAGCAGATATTTACAATCTACACAGCTAGAGACAGAAATATATGAGTTAAAAAAGTAATACAGAAACACAACAGCCCTCCCAGAAACCTGAGTCCCAGGAGGGGCTCCCAACCACCTTTCCACCTCCTTTCCACACCTCTACCTTACCCCAGACTTTGCTTTATGTTCAAGGTGAGTTTGAAGAATCGGCCAGGGGGTTTAGGAAGCAGATGGATTAGTTAGACAGCAGGTTAGGGAGAGAAGTGCAGGCAGCCAGAGCCAGAGAGCAACTCTGCTATCTATGTGTTCTTGTTTTTTTACATCTCAGCAATCCTATGAGTGAAGTATTCATCACCACAGTTTCCTTTTCACAGCCTATAATCTAATTCTTCTCACTAAAATATCCCAGCTAGCTTCAGACTAGCACAGTGTCTCATCATCTTTGAAAGTCACAGCATGATTTCAGAGCATTAGTTTCCACCACAAGAGCATTTTCTGATTTGCAGACAAAATCTGTTCAGGACTTCATTGTCCTTCTGAAGGAGTCTGAGAAGCCAAGCTCATTCGAAAAGAACACCTATACAACAGTTCTGGGCCCCTCAATTCAAGAAAGATGTTGTGCTGGAGCATCTCCAGAGAAGGGCAACAAAGCTGGTGAGGGGCCTGGAGCACAAATCCTATGAGGAGAGGTTGAGGGAGCTGGGCCTGTTTAGCCTGGAGAAGAGGAGGCTCAGGGGTGATCTTATTACTGTCTACAACTACCTGAAGGGGCATTGTAGCCAGGTGGGGGGTGGCCTCTTCTCCCAGGTAACCAGCAATAGAACAAGGGGACACAGTCTCAAGTTGTGCCAGGGTAGGTATAGGCTGGATATTAGGAAGAAGTTCTTCCCAGAGAGAGTGATTGGCATTGGAATGGGCTGCCCAGGGAGGTGGTGGAGTCACCGTCCCTGGGGGTCTTCAAGAAAAGCCTGGCTGAGGCACTTAGTGCCATGGTCTAGTTGATTGGATAGGGCAGGGTGATAGGTTGGACTGGATGATCTTGGAGGTCTCTTCCAACCTGGTTGATTCTATGATTCTATGATTCTATGATCTTGGAGGAAAACTTATGTACCAAACCTTGACACCCTTTAGTCTATGCAAACTAACCTCGATGGGAAGTACAGGTAAAAGCTTTCAGTGCGATCAGCAGAGCTGTATCAATTAATCCAAACCACATGAATCAACTTAAATTGCAAAGCTTCCTCAACATCAACTAACCATAAATACACCTATAGGATTTACCATCACTGCTTTGCTAAATGTTGCCAGCCACTTGCTGAAGCCCTGCAACTAAGCAGAAAACCAATACTTTCTTTGTGTCTCTTGATTTACAAAGTCTGGTTTAAAAGCCCTTTCAATTTGATCTACAAAGTGTAAGTGTTCTCTTGGGATAGTGTCCAGAGGATTTCTCTAGCTTTATCCATCTACTTGAAACATTTAAAGGCAAATCACTTTGCAAACATTTCCTCTGAAATGCTACTAGGAAAATGTTTTTTAAAAGGCATTGCATCTTCTTAAGGTCAAAGAAGAGATTGTTAAGCATGCAAGCAAGCCTTCAATCAGCCAGCTACACTCTCAAAAAGCTCCAGAATAGCTCAGAAAAGAACCCAAGCCATTTAAAGCCAAATGAAAAAATGAATATAAAGAACAAGAACCAAAAAAAAAAAGTGGACTTTAAAAGTCAAGATATCATTACATTAATAATTGTCAGGTATCAAGTTGTAAGTAGTACAGTGAAAAAGACTCTCCTTATGTTAACGTGGAACTTCCTATGCTCCAGCTTGCACCCAGTGCCCCTTGTCCTATTACTGGATATGACTCAGCTCTGTCCTCCTGATACTCACTCCTCACATATCTAAAAGCATGAATAATGTCACCTCTCAGTCTCTTCTTCTCCAAGTTAAAGAGACTCATCTCCCTCATCTTTCTCTCATAACAGAGGTGCTCCACTCCATCACTGGACACAGTACTCAGCACTGGTCAGGCCACGCCTTGAGTGCTGTGTCCAGTTCTGGGCTCCTCAATTCAAGAGAGATGTTGAGGTGCTGGCAGGTGTCCAGAGAAGGGCGACAAAGCTGGTGAGGGGCCTGGAGCACAGCCCTGTGAGGAGAGGCTGAGGGAGTTGGGGGTGTGCAGCCTGCAGAAGAGGAGGCTCAGGGCAGAGCTCATTGCTGTCGGCAACTACCTGAAGGGAGGTTGTAGCCAGGTGGGGTTGGTCTCTTCTGCCAGGCAAGCAACAACAGAACAATGAGACACAGTCTCAAGTTATGGCAGGGAAGGTCTAGGCTGGATGTTATTTGGAAGTTGTTGGCAGAGAGAGTGATTGGCATTGGAATGGGCTGCCCAGGGAGGTGGTGGAGTCACCATCCCTGGAGGTGTTGAAGCAAAGCCTGGCTGAGGCACTTAGTGCCATGGTCTAGTTGATTGGACAGGGCTAGGTGATAGGTTTTCCTGGATGATCTTGGAGGTCTCTTCCAGACTGGTTGACTCTATGATTCTATGGTTATTAGTTGCTTAATCATTTCCCTTGAAAATACAACTTTAAAGATATGAAACTGAAATGAAGAATCAATAGCAGAATGTGGCAGTTTTCACCAGTTCCTTTTCTCAAAGTGAGTGTGACATAATTCCTCACCACACAAAAGTGAGGACTACTGGGCTACTTACTGGCTCTCAGATGTAATGACCCTGCTTGTCCCATGTAGCATTCCAGGTCAGCTGAAGAGAGAACAAAAAGCTAGTTAGAGCACAGGATTTCCGTTGGTGGAATTGTTCCTGAGAGCAGCTCAGATCTCAAGTAAGGATCAGAAAAAGACATTATCAGTACCTTAACCCCATTAACTACAAATCACTTCAATCTAGGGGCAGCTTCACCAGCTGAAGACAAAGGCTTGCTATGTCATGCCCACTGTCTTCAGATCACAAGAGCACACACACAGTACAACGAGCTCTGGAGGTGTAGTGCTGCCTTCAATCCATTGGATACTCAAAGTCTTTTTCTTCTAAAACTAATCTGAAGTTTCAGCTGCTTTTTAAAATGCTTTTGCTGAGAGCTCTGCTAAGAAGCCATATTCAGAACAAGGGGCACAGTCTCAAGCTGTGCCAGGGCAGGTTTAGGCTGGATGTTAGGAAGAAGTTCCTCACAGAAAGAGTAATTGGCATTGGAATGGGCTGCCTGGAGAGATGGTGGAGTCCCCATCTCTGGAAGTGTTTAAAAAGAGACTGGATGTGGCACTTGGCGCCATGGTTTCATTGATTAGATGATGCTGGGTGATAGGTTGAATTTGATGATCTCAAATATCTTTTCCAACCTGATTCTGTGGTTCCATGCTTTTTTATTGACATTACTTTGTATTTATGTTCCTTACTTTATACTCAACTAATCGACTATTCTCATTAGGCATTGCAACGAAGCACTCAATAATTGTTGGAAAACACAGCAAAATCATAGTAAATGCATATACCTCTCAGTTTGTGATAACCTGTAAATCTGAACTTTAACCCTATTTCTGCCCAATTCCTTTCTGCTCCATTTGTATTGCAGTTATGTATTGCTAGAAGGGCTGAGTGCCAGGAGGATGGAGTCAGCCTCTTCTCGGTGATGCCCAGCGACAGGACAAGGAGCAATGGGTGGAAGTTGAGGCATAGGAGGTTCCATGTGAACCTGAGGAAGAAGGGTGGCAGAACACTGCAACAGGCTGCCCAGGGAGTTTGTGGAGTCTCCCTCTCTAAGATATCCAAGAACCATCTGGATGCATTTCTGTGTGATCTGCTCTAGATGATCCTACTCTGGCAGGGGGGCTGGACCAGGTGACCTTTCGAAGTCCCTTCCAGCCCCTGACATTCTGTGATTCTCTAAACACCCCTTTGAAGGAGTTTTCTTTTTCTTTCCCTACAATTCAGTTGTATGGGTAGACTTCTGAGGCTCAGTTAAGAGACTGAGTCATCAACCCTGGATGTGTTTAAAGGTCATTTGGATGGGGTGTTTGGGGATATGGTTTAGGCATGAACCTCATAGGGTAGAGTTATTGCTTGGACTTGGTGATCCTGAGGGCCTTTTCCAACCTGAACCTGTGATTCTAAGATTCTATCATTTGCACCTTTTTTCAGGTATTTGGGATTTAATTGTGTTTCTTATTGGTGACTTTCTAGGGGTTTTTTTTGTTTTTCTTGAAAGAAAGAACAAGAGGAAGAAACCTGGAGAATGGGGTAGAATTGTGAAGGAAAATAATGAAGTGACATCGATCAAAGTAGATACCAGAGAGAATTGAGGCTTGTTGCAGAGATATGGATGGATGGATGAGATAGGAAAAAAAAGCACAAGGAACAGCATAACAGAATACAGAGCACAGAGAAGGACTAGGATTTAAGAGGAGAGTGGCAGGAAAAGTAGAAGCGCAGGTGCCAGCAAAGCCTACTCGTCTGAGAACAGTGAGAAGGAATAACAAGCCACTGTGGTTCTGATCTTACAAACTACACTGTCCAAAGCAATCCAGCTAATCAAGAAAATCACTTCAACATCTGAAGAACTGAAGGTCCACGTTTTAAAATGTTGTTGAAGAAGAGCTGAGGAGAGAGATAAGAGCCATTGTGTGATACTTCACCATCTGTGCACAGAGTAACAGCTTTGGGGACCAGTTAAAGACCACAGTCAAGGATGCTAGAGGATCCTACTGTGTGACTCAAGTGATAGTCATAAAATCATGAGGAAATTCAAACTGGAAGGTGACTATGGTTCATGTACAAACATTCTATTAACTTTCTATGCTGTGACTAAGACAAAAAAATCAGGTACTGCCCTAGACAGGACTGAGCATAAATGTTTCAGTATTTATTATGCAGCTTCTCTTATTTATCACACCTGAAAAAAAGACTTTAGAAGACAAAACACCTGTTCTTCCTTTT
Source organism: Pogoniulus pusillus (assembly GCF_015220805.1). Classification (NCBI taxonomy): domain Eukaryota; kingdom Metazoa; phylum Chordata; class Aves; order Piciformes; family Lybiidae; genus Pogoniulus; species Pogoniulus pusillus. Next base: position 29,028,877 of record NC_087275.1, read on the forward strand.
CAGATGCATTTTATCTCTCCAGGGAAGTATAAGCTGGATGTTAGGAGGAAGTTCTTCACAGAGAGAGTGATTGGCATTGGAATGGGCTGCCCATGGAGGTGCTGGAGTCACTGTCCCTGAAGGTGTTCAAGAAAAGGCTGAATGAGGCATTTAGTGCCATGGTCTAGTTGACTGGATAGGGCTGGGTGCTAGGTTGGAGTGGATGATCTTGGAGGTCTCTTCCAGCCTGCTTGATTCTATGATTCTGATGTTGTAAACTGCTTGAAAGAGTCCAGCACAAAGCCATGAAGATGATTGGAAAAGTCTTTATGAGGAAAGACTAAGGGAGCTGGGTCTCTTTGGCTTGGAGAGGAGACTGAGGGGTGATTCCATTCATGTTTATAAAGATGTGAAGGGCAAATGATGAGAGGACAGATCCAAACTCTGCTCGGTGATGTCCAATGATAGGACAAAGGGCAATGGGTGCAAGCTGGAGTAGAGGAGGTTCCACCTAAACACAAGGAAAACCTTTTTCACTGTGAGGGTGGCAGAGCACTGAATCAGGCTGCCCAGAGATATTGTGGATTCTCCTTCTCTGGAGATATTCCAAACCTGCCTGGATATGTTTCTGTGTGACCTATTTTAGGTGCTCCTATTGCAGCAGTGGGGTTGGACTGGATGATTTCTGGAGGTCTCTTCCAACTGCTAATGTTCTGTGATACATGCTACACCATGGGAAACAAGGGAACTCTGCTTTCAAATATCCTTTCCAGTGAGTTTTGCTCTAGAGTTAAAACTCTCCTCATTCTGACTTGGCTTTTTTTTTAATTATTTATTTACTTTTTTCTTTTCTGATTCAGTTCCTTTTAGGGAGTTGTGTTCACAGAATCATAGAATCAACCAGGTTGGGAGAGGTCTCCAAGATCAGCCAGGCCAACCTAGCACCCAGCCCTATCCAGTCAACTAGACCATGGCACTAAGTGCCTCATCCAGGTTTTGCTTGAACACATCCAGGGATGGTGCCTCCACCACCTCCCTGGGCAGCCCATTCCAATGCCAATCACTCTCTCTGGGAAGAACTTCCTCCTAACATCCAGTCTATACCTCCCCTGGCACAACTTGAGACTGTGTCCCTTTGTTCTATTGCTGGTTGCCTGGCAGAAGAGGCCACACAAACTCATTTATAGTTTCAGTTCTTCCTTCTCTTGATGAGACTGTGATTGCACGTGTGGAGACCTGGCTTTCTAGAAAGGAAGCAAGCACTACAGTGGTGAAAGGGATCTGTGCCAAAGGCAATATTCCTCACTCCTTACTACATTGGTAACCATGAAAGCCCAAATAACTCAGTTCACATCTCTCCTTCTGTTGTTAAACATTGCAGCAGATCACTTCTTTTTCTTGTCTTGAGGCTCCAACTGCTTTCATGGTTATTTCATTGCTCTGTTTTTACCTTGCTGCATGTTTGCTGCAGATGGGTACTTTTCTTGACTGTACTTGGTGCATAGTAGCCCTTGGCACTTTCATTTTAGTGCTATTATATTTCATGGGAAAATGCTTCTAGCAGCTACAACTTGGCTACTGTATTTATTTAGGGCCAAATGGTGCACAAAAAATAATGAAAGGGGGGAAAGACACTCAGGGTCTATGTGGATTGCCATACCAAATGAAAGGTAGGTACAAAGACCCACAAGAAAAAATGTTTCTCTGACCTGAGAGCTGCATTTATCAGCCATAACCACTGCTAATATGGATTATTGAGGAAAGTCTAATAGGTTCATCGTTACCTTTTGAACAGCTTTCTAGCTTACATTCCAGGGTGCATTCTGATTAGAGCAGCTCATCTCAAACTTAACTCTGCTTTGCACCAGAAGGTGCTGGTCTGCTATGATCCCAATAAGAAAGAAACTCAGACACCAACCCTGGATGTGTTTAAGGGTCATTTGGATGTGGTGCTTAGGGATACGGTTTAGAGTGAATCTCTTGTAGAGCAGGTTCATAGGTTGGACTTGGTGGTCCTCAGGGTCTTTTCTAATCTGGATGTTTCTGTGATTCTGTGATACCATTTTAAATGTGATTTGTTAGAGCTATCCTCACAAGAAGAGTATAATACAGATAATCTTATCTCCCTTCACGTGATGAGAACTCAAGCTAGTCTTGTGTCTCATGGAAATCCAATCCACATGCAACACACTAGGCAGACCCTATCCACAGAAGAGATTCCTGCATTCCAGTCATCTGAGCTCTCACAGGAAGCTCTTACCAGAAAAAATAATTGTAGCATAGGGCAGTCCAGAACAGCACAGGTTTAACTTTTATGAGAATCACTAACTCCACAGTGAACAGTGTTTTCCTGGTCAGGACTAATATGCTTTAGTTCTTACAGATACTGAAACATATGTGTTTATAATTGAAGTTGATCTCTCCTGTGATAACTGACACGAGTGTTGTCATCTTGATTGAGATAATGTCTCTATGTAGCAAAAAAAAAGAGAGAGTCATCTTTCTGAATTGTCTTCTGAGAGTCAATTACACTTCCTAAGTGTCCTCCAAAGGATGGAGGAGCTAAGTATCGATGTGTGATTCTAAACTCATCAATGACTAAGAAGTTCTTTACAGTGAGGGTGGAGGAGCTAAGTATGGATGTGTGATCCTAAACTCATCAATGACTAAGAAGTTCTTTACAGTGAGGGTGGGGAGACACTGGAACAGGATGCCCAGGTAGATTATGGATGCTCCCTGCCTGAAGTTGTTCAAGACCAGGTTGGATGAGACCTTGAGTGACCTGGTAGAGCAGAAGGTGTCCCTGCCTATAGAGAATGGTTGGTTCTACATGATCATTGAGGTCCCTTCCAACCTGAACCATTCTGTGATTCTAAGGACTGTAAGGACTGAAAGCCATTAAAGCATAGAGCATACAATCAAGCTTGAAGATGTTCTAAAGTCAGCTGTTTGTGATGAACACAAAAATCCACTCACAGTCTCTTCTAAAATTAGTCCTCTTAGAAAGCCAGGGAGTGAAACCCAATAGTATGGGATAGAGCTAAAAGGAATTAATAATGGTTCCCTGCTGTGATGGTTTGAGTGTTCCTCGCCCCCCACTCTTGTGAAAATCACCCAGACTAGACTCAGCCAAGCTGAGGATTAGAATGAAGCTTTGTATTTACATCTCAGCACAATATACAAGCAGATATTTACAATCTATACAGCTATAGACAGAAATAGACAAGTTAAAAATGTAAAGAGAAACACAACAGCCCTCCCAGAAACCAGAGTCCCCAGGAGGGGCTCCCAACCACCCTTCCACCTCCTTCCCACCTCTCTACCTTATCCCAGGCTTTGTCTAACATTCAAGGTGAGTTTGGAGAATTGGCCAGAGGGGACAGGAAGCAGACAGAGTAGTTATACAGACAGCAGGATAGAGAGAGAAGGAAGGCAGCCAGAGCCAGAGAGCAAACTCTGTTACCTATGTTTGTGTTCTTGTTTTTATACATCTCAGCAAGCCTATGAGTGAAGCAGACATCACCACTGTTCCTTTCCACAGCCTAAAATCTAATTCCTGTCACTAAAATATCCCAGCTAGGCTCAAACTAGCACACCTGCCCTCCTGATAGAGCTGCATTTCCATTGCCCTGCATTTCCCTTGCCCTGCATTTCCATTGCCCTGCATTTCCCTCTCGTATTTCTGATGTGCAGAGGAAGGAACTGGCTTAACATTGTCAGTCTAGCAGAGCATGCAACAGCAGGACTTAATGAGGACTCTAGTACCAAGTGCTAAAGTTTAGAAGTGGTAAGTGGTAAATTGGTTGCCTATATTGAAGGGGAAAGAAGGCCATCTTCCTGCTTATGCTAAGTAATCTTCTGTATGCCTGAGACTGACATGATAGCCCTGGAATGATAAGGAGATTGTAAGAGTGTGAAAGTCAAAATGAAGCACTGAAACTTTATTGAAGAAAGAAGTTTTCTGACTTGTTGATGAAAAATGACCTGTTACAGCCCAATTCTATTCTAAAACTATTGGACTGCATTTTGGGGCTATTCTATTAGGTCCATTGAACAGACACCCATTTCAGATATTAAGTCATTACACTCTGCTCCTGAACACTGTTTTCCCTTTTTGCACTTAAATGCACTCTTTAAAATGTAACATTTTTAAAGTACTACATCCTGGAAACTATTGCTGCAAATTCAAATACACAATTCCTTAACATAATAGAAAGAGTCAGAAGGATACACAGTCAGTGTAGATTTATTTTGTTCATTCCAGTGGAGATTACTAAATTTCCAGCAAAGAAAAAACAAATGAGCCATAAAATTCCTCTGCACTTCTTTCTCTGTAGAAAACAGGAGTAAGTATTACCCAGCTATTGCATATTGCATGCAAGCATTAACTCACTCAGTTATTGATTTTGGTAGTAAGAGAAACCAGCTAAGTTCTGTTTGGGGTACCCAAACAAAGGAGATGTGCTCTGTTTGCTGTATTACACATAATATATTTACATATATATACATAAAGAGAAAACACAGTTATTTATACTGGTGCAAATACAGATTCACAGGATTATACTGCTGCAGATACAGATATCACAGGATCACAGGATCATAGGACATTAATGGACCTCTGGACAGCATCGAGTCCAACCCTCCCTGCCAGAGCAGGATTCGTGTAGAATCATAGAATCAACCAGGTTGAAAGAAACCTCCAAGATCATCCAGTCCAACCTAGCACCCAGCCCTAGCCAATCAACTAGACCATGGCACTAAGTGCCTCATCCAGACTTTGCTTGAACACCTCCAGGGATGGTGACTCCACCACCTCCCTGGGCAGCCCATTCCAATGCCAATCACTCTCTCTGCCAACAACTTCCTCCTAACATCCAGCCTAGACCTGCCCTGGCACAGCTTGAGACTGTGTGCCCTTGTTCTGTTGCTGGTTGTCTGGCAGAAGAGACCAACCCCCACCTGGCTACTCCTTTCAGGTAGTTGTAGACAGCAATGAGCTCTGCCCTGAGCCTCCTCTTCTGCAGGCTGCACACCCCCAGCTCCCTCAGCCTCTGCTCACAGGGCTTTATTCCAGGCCTCTCACCAGCTTTGCTGCCCTTCTCTGGACAAGTTCCAGGATCTCAACTTGTCCCCTTCACCTCACCCATTAGACTTATTCACCTGTCACTGGCTTCTCACTTCAACAGCCTTTCTCACCGGCAGAAACCAAGTGACAGCCAGGAAAGCTGTAGTGTACTTGCCTCCACTTGACATGCCCTTAGAGAGATCCTCCTCTGAACTCTCTCTCCTGCCAGTGTTTCTGCCCTGCCAACATGATTTTAGAAGTAATGTACACTTTTAAACACCACCTGAGCTGGTAGCTTTTTTGTTAGTCTCTCTCACATTTGACTTATCCACGACTGTAATATGGTGAAATACCACAGCAGGTTTAATTTCTTTCATTTGAAGTCTGTCATCTGTGTTTTTAAGACAACTTATTTAATGACAATAAGATGATCATTTCTTCTAACAAAGACCTTTCCCCAAAAGCACTGCTACAGAAAGGATGTTCTCACTTGTGAACAAAACTTGCATTTGTGCTCCATACCATTGCAACAGAAAATCCTGGGCTGATTAATGAAACTAAAATAGGAGTGTAGGAAATAAATGAACCAAAATAAACTAAGTAGGAGTGTGGGAAACAGATTGTTTATGTTTACAGTTTTGTTTCCTTTGTCACTTGATAACAGAAATAAACTTCATGCAAAATCTCATTCACTAATTGATCAAAATAAGACCATGGGGAAAGGCCTTTGACACTGTCCCCCACAGCAAACCGCTGGCTAAGCTGTCAGCCCATGGCTTGGATGGCAACACTCGGTGCTGGGTTAGGAACTGGCTGGAGGGACGGACCCAGAGAGTGGTGGTGAATGGTGCCACATCCAGCTGGCGGCCAGTCACTAGTGGTGTCCCTCAGGGATCAGTGCTGGGCCCCATCCTCTTTAACATCTTCATAGATGATCTGGATGAGGGCATCGAGTCAGTCATCAGCAAGTTTGCAGATGACACTAAGCTGGGGGCAGATGTGACTGAGCTGGAGGGCAGAAGGGCTCTGCAGCGGGACCTTGACCGCCTGTACAGGTGGGCAGAGGCCAATGGGATGGGGTTCAATAGCTCCAAGTGCAGGGTGCTGCACTTTGGCTACAACAACCCCATGCAGAGATACAGGCTGGGGTCAGAGTGGCTGGAGAGCAGCCAGACAGAGAGGGATCTGGGGGTGCTGATTGATACCCACCTGAACATGAGCCAGCAGTGTGCCCAGGTGGCCAAGAGAGCCAGTGGCATCCTGGCCTGCATCAGGAATGGTGTGGTCAGCAGGAGCAGGGAGGTCATTCTGCCCCTGTACTCTGCACTGGTTAGACCACACCTTGAGTCCTGTGTTCAGTTCTGGGCCCCCCAGTTTAGGAGGGACATTGAGATGCTTGAGCATGTCCAGAGAAGGGCAACGAGGCTGGGGAGAGGCCTTGAGCACAGCCCTACGAGGAGAGGCTGAGGGAGCTGGGATTGGTTAGCCTGGAGAAGAGGAGGCTCAGGGGTGACCTTATTGCTGTCTACAACTACCTGAGGGGTGGTTGTGGCCAGGAGGAGGTTGCTCTCTTCTCTCAGGTGGCCAGCACCAGAACAAGAGGACACAGCCTCAGGCTGCGCCAGGGGAGATTTAGGCTGGAGGTGAGGAGAAAGTTCTTCCCTGAGAGAGTCATTGGACACTGGAATGGGCTGCCCGGGGAGGTGGTGGAGTCGCCGTCCCTGGGGCTGTTCAAGGCAGGACTGGACGTGGCACTTGGTGCCATGGTCTGGCCTTGAGCTCTGTGGTAAAGGGTTGGACTTGATGATCTATGAGGTCTCTTCCAACCCTGATGATACTTGATACTGTGATACTGTGATACTGTGTGACTTTAATGAGTTACAGTTACAGAATGGTTTGAGTTGCGAGAGACCTTAGGGATCATCTAGTTCCAACCCTCCTGCCATGGGCAGAGACAGTTCATACTAGATCAGGTTGTTCACAGCTTTGTTCAATTTGGTCTTAAACACTTCCACAGATGAAATGTCCACAGCTTCTCTGGGCAACCCCTCCCAATGTCACCCTCACAGTAAAGAACTTCCTCCTAATGTCTAATGTAAATGTGCCCTGCACTAGTTTAAAACCATTGCTCATTGTCCTGTGACCACAGCCCTTACAAATTGTCACTCTCCAACATTTCTGTAGGCCCCCTTCAGGTGCTGGAATAGTGCTATAAGGTCTCCCCAGAGCCTTCTCTTCTTCAGGCTGAACAGACCCAACTCTTACAGCCTGTCTTCATTGGTGAGGTGCTCCAGCCTTCTCATCATCTTTGCAGCCCTCTTCTGGACCCTCTCCAGGACACTTTCTTCTATGTCCTGGGTTGTTACCTAAATTCTTATGACTAGCAGAAAGATTAGATTAGAAGGCAGAGAGAAAAGGAGAGAAGGAAAACTGATGGAAAACTCTCCCAGCCCTCCCTTTTACAGAGGATGAAATCATTGTTACATTAAGTGCTTGACAAGTCAGTAACAAATCTGTCACTGACTTGCACAGGACCAAAATATGCATGCAAATATACACACACTTACAAGCACACATACAACAAGAGCAAAAGGTGGGAAGCAAAGATTTCTCCACCACTCAAATCATTTTTCTGTCAGTTAAGGCTATGGAGATAACACCACAGGCTTTAAGTTAACATTTTACTTGTCCACATCTGATAATCTGTGCTCTTGCTCAAGGAAGGTCCTATCATCATGCCAGAGACATTTGGGTAGCACTTAGAAATTATCACAGTCACGCCAACAATTGCAGGCACAGCTACATAATGTTCTAGCTTCATTTTGGGGCACATTCTAACCCCACATGGTTAATTTCCACAAAATCCAATGGCATCCTGGCCTGCATCAGTAACAGTGTGGCCAGCAGGACAAGGGAGGTTATTCTGCCCCTGTACTCAGCACTGGTCAGGCCACACCTTGAGTACTGTGTCCAGTTCTGGGCTCCTCAATTCAAGAAGGATGTTGAGGTGCTGGAACATGTCCAGAGAAGGGCAACAAAGCTGGTGAGGGGCCTGGAGCACAAATCCTATGAGGAGAGGCTGAGGGAGCTGGGGGTGTTTAGCCTGGAGAAGAGGAGGCTCAGGGGTGATCTTATTACTGTCTACAACTACCTGAAGGGGCATTGTAGCCAGGTGGGGGGTGGCCTCTTCTTCCAGGCAACCAGCAACAGAACAAGGGGACACAGTCTCAAGTTGTGCCAGGGGAGGTCTAGGCTGGATGTTAGGAGGAAGTTGTTGGCAGAGAGAGTGATTGGCATTGGAATGGGCTGCCCAGGGAGGTGGTGGAGGCACCGTCCCTGGGGCCTTCAAGCAAAGACTGGATGAGGCACTTAGTGCCATGGTCTGGTTGATTGGTTAGGGCTGGGTGATAGGTTGGACTGGATGATCTTGGAGGTCTCTTCCAACCTGGTTGATTCTATGATTCTATGATTCTGTGATTCTGTTTTTCTGAAGAATATGACAGACTTCCAAAATCATCCTATCTCTCTCCCTCTGTGTGCGTGTGTGTGTATATATATATATATATATATATATATATAAAATTCTGTTCTATTTCTGCTACAAAACTATGTAAGATATCTGATTTTGGGTCCAAAGCTGTGTGCAGTGCCCATCTTTGCATGATTTCCATGGGAGTGATATGTAATGTGCAGTGTAGCTGTTTATGACATATATGTCTACACTTTAAGCTAATCTTTCTAGCTTCACTGACACTCAGTGACAAAAAATAAACTGTTTAAGAGTGGGATCTTTAAGGTTCACAGCATGATTAACCATCTTAAGATAGACATTTAGAATGAGAAAAGGAGAAAGGAATCTGGGTGCTGCATTTTGCTTCTCTTTGTTAACAGTAAAGGAACAACAAAATGACCAGTTCGTACATAGGTGTCTGAAACTGCACATCATGACTCTGACCCTCTATATATCCTCATCTGTAAAACATTTATACACTCCCACAGTGTCCTCTTCACAGCCTCAAGAAGCAAAATGAGCTGTTGCATTAATTATAATCATAGAATCAGTCAGGGTTGGAAGGGAGCACAAGGATCATCTACTTTCAACCCCCCTGCCATGGCCTTAAACACCTCCAGCCATGGGGCCTCAACCACCTCCCTGGGCAGCCCATTCCAGGCTCTCATCACTCTCATGCTCAACAACTTCCTCCTCACATCCAAATCTGAATCTCTCCACCTCCAGTTTTGCTCCATTCCCCCCAGTCCTGCCACTCCCAAGAGCCTAAAAAGTCCTCCCCAGCTTTTTTGTAGGCCCTCTTCAGATGCTGGCAGGCCACAAGAAGGTCACCTGGGAGCCTCCTCTTATCCAGACTGCACAGCCTCAACTCTTTCAGTCTGTCCTCACAGCAGAGCTGCTGCAGCCCTCTCAGCATCCTTGTGGCCCTTCTCTGGACACTCTCCAGCATCTCCACATCCCTCTTGTCCCAGGGACTCTAGAACTGGCTGCAGTACTCCAGGTGGGGTCTCAGCAGAGCTCAGTAGAGGGGAGGAATCACCTCCCTCCACTTGCTGGTCACACTTCTCCTGATGCAGTCCAGATCTGGTTGGCTTTGTGGGGTGCAAGTGCACACTGCTGGCTCCTGCTGAGCTTCTTCTCCACCAGCACCCCCAAGTCCCTCTCTTCAGGGCTGCTCTCCAGCCGCTCACTGCCCAGCCTGGATTTTTGCTTGGCATTGCCTCGACCCAGATGCAGAACCTCGCACTTGGTCTTGTTGACCCTCATGAGCTTGGCTTGTGCCCACCTCTCCAGCCTGTCCAGGTCCCTCTGGATGGATCCCTGCCCTCCAGCCTGGCTGCTGCACCACACAGCTTGGTGTCATCAGTGAATTTGCTGAGGGTGCACCCAGTACCACTGTCCATGGCACTGACAAATAGATGCTTTGCTTCATTTCCAATAGCCATGATCCATTCACCATTTGCCAAGTTGGAGAAAGGAAGCAAGGTAACTTAAAAGCACAAACAATGCCAGCTAAAATGATAATCTGTCCAAAAGAGGCTCTGCTTTCACAGCTGCCCTCTGTCACAGGTATTATTATCTGTCATGCAACATCCAAATTCCAACATATTACTCAGAGTCTCTTCAATGCACCATAGGTGTCAGTAACCATTCAGAAACTAGAGCTGAATGTGTTTACTAGTTCACAGTTTAGTCTACATCATCTCCCAGATTAAAGAGTGCATTAAAGGATTTGTACATATCTGAATCATCTTGAATGAGGCATAGATCTTTTGCAGGTGGCATAGATAGAAATTGCTCTCTGCTTACTTTGGCTACTCTGTACATACATAAGGAACTGGAACCAGTTTACCCCTAAAATGAGAGTAAATGTATCTTTAAGCTATATCTGCTACTCCATCATTCAGCTGCTGTGCTAGCCTAATTCAATGAACCTCAAGGATTCAGGGAGCCCTTTCAGGAACAGCAGGAGATGAAACCAGAGGTGAGACTAACCTTTCTATCTGATACAGCACAAGAACCTCTGCTACAAAGACAGGTTGAGAGAGCTGGAGTTGTTCAGTCTGGAAAAGAGAAGGCTCTGGGGAGATCTAATAGCAACCTTCCAGTACATGAAGGGGTCTACATGAAGGATGAATGGACACTGTTTACAAAGGCCTGGAGTGACAGGATGAGAGGCAATGGTTTGAAATTAGAGAATGACAGAATCACAGAATGTCAGGGGCTGGAGGGGACCTTGAAAGATCATTTCATCCAGCCTCCCTGCCAGAGCAGGATCACCTAGAGCAGATCACACTGGAATGCATCCAGATGGTTCTTGAATATCTCCAGAGATGGAGACTCCACAACCTCCCTGGGCAGCTGGTTCCAGTGCTCTGTCATCCTCACAGTGAAAAGAGAAGATTTAGGTTGGATGTTAGGAACAGATTCTTTACCATGAGGGTACTGGAACAAGTCGTCCAGAGAAGTGGTTGGGGCTGCATCCCTGGAGGTATTCAAGAAAGATGTTGAGGTGCTGGAGCATGTCCAGAGAAGGGCAACAAAGCTGGTGAGGGGCCTGGAACACAAACCCTATTAGGAGAGGCTGAGGGAGCTGGGCCTGTTTAGCCTGGAGAAGAGGAGGCTCAGAGGTGATCTTATTACTGTCTACAACTACCTGAAGAGACATTGTAGCCAGGTGGGGGGTGGCCTCTTCTCTCAGGCAACCAGTAATAGAACAAGGGGACACAGTCTCAAGTTGTGCCGGGGTAGGTATAGGCTGGATGCTAGGAAGAAGTTCTTCCCAGATAGAGTGATTTCCCATTGGAATGGGCTGCCCAGGGAGGTGGTGGAGGCACCGTCCCTGGAGGTCTTCAAGAAAAGACTGGATGAGGCACTTAGTGCCATGGTATAGTTGATTGGCTAGGGCTGGGTGCTAGGTTGGCCTGGATGATCTTGGAGGTCTCTTCCAACCTGGTTGATTCTATGATTCTATGATTCTAAGGTGAGGCTCAACTGGGCTCTGGGCAACCTGATCTAGTTGAGGATGAACCTGCAGACTGCAGGGGGATTGAACTAGATGGGCACTGGGGGGCCTCTTCGAACCCAGGCCATTCTATGACTCTATGATGGGAAAGGTGATATCCTCAGGATGAGGTTCACTCTTTACAAGCAGGATATTCTGACACCTGCAGTTTCCCTGAGTAGAGGAAGCTCAGCTGCATAATTGATGGCAGTTTTTCTAGTGCAGACAGCTTCTGATTTTGTTTCTGCTTAGCAATAGCACATTTTCTATCCTCTGTATAAAATATGACAACATGAAAAGGGAGGTAATGGCAGAAAGAACTTTAATGCTATATCACTTATTTACCTCCTGTCTTCCGAATTGTATACTGAGCCAGGTTGTATCTTTTTTTACACATAGCTTTAAACAATGTCTGGGAACAGATCCCACCCCAAAGAAAAGCAAGATAGATCTTTGCAACAACTGGCTGAGACTATTATACAACTGCCTGTCAATCAGTCCTATTTCCTGGAATGATGCAGAAGCATGCTGATTTCTACCCAGCCCAAATATGTTTAAGGAACTGGAGCATGTCTCTTATGACAGCAGGCTGAGAAACCTGGGGCTCTTTAGGCTGGAACAGAGAAGGGAGAGAGGGGATCATATATGTAGCAGGCAACCAGCAACAGAACAAGGGGACACAGTCTCAAGTCATGGCAGGGGAGGTACAGGCTGGATGTTAGGAGGGAGTTCATCACAGGGAGAGTGATTGGCATTGGAATGGGCTCCCCAGGAAGGTGGTGGAGGCACTGTCCCTGGAGGTGTTCAGGAAAAGACTTGATGAGGCACTTAGCACCATGGTCTAGTTGACTGGACAGGGCTGGGTGCTAGGTTGGCCTGGATGGTCTTGAGGGTCTCCTCCAACTTGGTTGATTCTATGATTCTATGAAACGAATTTAATGCAATGTCTAAAAGGTGGAGACTGTGAGGATGGGGCTGGGCTCTGTTCAGTAATAGGACAAGGGGCAGCAGGTACAAACTAGAACATGGGAGGTTTCACTTGAACTTAAGGGGAAAACTATGTACTTTGAAGGTGGTGTAACACTGGAATAGGCTGCCCAGAGAGGTTGTGGAGTCTTTCTCTGAAGATCTAAAATCTACCTGGATGTGCTCCAGTGCAACCTGATGTAGACAAACCTACTTTAGCAGGGGGAGTGGAGTAGATGATCTCCAGAGGTTCCTTTCCACTTCTACCATTCTCAGTTTTCTGATTTTGTAACCATGATTATGAAGTTCAGAGCTTCAGAAGCAAATAACTATGGGTTTCTGAATGGGAAACTGTATTAATAAGAGCCAGGAAGAAAAAAAAAAGGTCTAGATTTAATTTCATAATCACAATCTGCTTAGAATAATTAACAATGTTTTGCATGTATCACCAAACAAATCATGATTAATAGCAAAAGGCTGCAGGATGGAAATTGCAATTTATTATCAAACCTCTGTTAATTAGGAACTGTATTTATATTGAACCATCATCAATATAGCATTGTTTGTAACATCACTGGAAAAGGAAAATACTGAGTCTGAGGCTCCATAATTTACTCCTCAATATATCTTGTCTGCCACAAGAAGGTCCTAGCCAAGCTGGCAGCTCATGGTTTGGACAGATTCACTCTGTGCTGGATCAAGAACTGGCTGGATGGCAGAGCCCAGAGAGTGGTGGTGAATGGTGCCACATCCAGTTGGCAGCTGTCACTAGTGGTGTTCCCCAAGGATCAGTGCTGGGCCCAGTCCTGTTCAATATCTTTATTGATGACCTGGACGAGGGCATTGAGTCCAGCATCAGTAAGTTTGCAGATGACACGAAGCTGGGAGCAGGTGTTGATCTGTTGGAAGGTAGGAGAGCCCTGCTGAGGGACCTGCACAGGCTGGATGGGTGGGCAGAGGCCAATGGGATGAGATTGAACAAGGTCAAGTGCAGGGTTTTGCACTTTGGCCACAATAACCCCAAGCAGTGCTACAGGCTGGGGACTGAGTGGCTGAGAGCAGCCAGGAGGAAAGGGACTTGAGGGTGCTGGTAGGTAGTAGCTGAAGATGAGGCAGCAGTGTGCCCAGGTGGCCAAGAGAGCCAATGGCATCCTGGACTCTGTCAGTAACAGTGTGGCCAGTAGGACAAGGGAGGTTATTCTTCCCCTGTACTCAGCACTGGTCAGGCCACACCTTGAGTACTGTGTCCAGTTCTGGGCCCCTGAATTCAAGAAAGATGTTGAGGTGCTGGAAGGTGTCCAGAGAAGGGCAACTAAGCTGGTGAGGGGCCTGGAGCACAAATCCTGTGAGGAGAGGTTGAGGGAGCTGGGCCTGTTTAGCCTGGAGAAGAGGAGGCTCAGGGGTGATCTTATTACTGTCTACAACTACCTGAAGGGACATTGTAGCCACGTGGGGGGTGGCCTCTTCTCCCAGGTAACCAGCAATAGAACAAGGGGACACAGTCTCAAGTTGTGCCAAGAAAAGACTGGATGAGGCACTTAGTGCCATGGTCTAGTTGACTGGCTAGGGCTGGGTGCTAGGTTGAACTGGATGATCTTGGAGGTCTCTTCCAACCTGGTTGATTCTATGATTCTATGATTCTATCATCAGTAGTTTTCCTCTTATATTCCTATTGCACCAGGTTATCCCTATTGCATCCTGGGGTGCATCTGGAACAGTGTGTCCAGCAGGTCTAGGGAGGTCCTTCTCCCCCTCTACTCTGCCCTGGTGAGACCACACCTAGAACACTACGTCCAGTTTTGGGCTGCCCAGTTCAAGAGAGACAGGGACCAGCTAGAAAGAGTCCAGCGGAGAGCCACAAAGATGACTGGGGGACTTGAGCATCTCCCCTGTGAAGAGAGGCTGAGAAGCCTGGGGCTGTTTAGTCTGGAAAAGAAAAGATTGAGAGGACATCTAATCAGTGAGTACAAATAGCTGAGGAGTGGGTGACAAGTGGATGGGGCCAGTCTCTTTGCAGCGGTCAGCAGCAATAAGACAAGGAGCAACAGCTACAAACTGAAACATAGAAGGTTTCAGCCCAACATGAGGAGAAACTTATTCGCAGTGAGGGTGCCAGAGCACTGGAACAGGCTGCCCAGAGAGGTTGTAGAGTCTCCTTCTCTGGAGACTTTCAAAACCCACCTGGATGCATTCCTGTGCAGAGTACCCTAGGGGATGCTGCCTTGTCAGGGAGGTTGGACTTGATGATCTCTGGAGGTCCCTTCCAACTGCTAAGGTTCTATCATTCTGTGATTGCAAATGTGCAGGTTAATAAGAATAATATCACGGTCTTAACTGACATCTTCTGATTCAGGAGACTCTTCTATATGGTGGTCATTATGAACATGTGGCTTTATACATTATAGCAGAGGCAAAGACATACATTCTGTTTGTTATCATAGAATCAACCAAGTTGGAATCAACCAGACCATGGCACTAAGTGCCTCAGCCAGGCTTTGCTTCAACACCTCCAGGGACAGTGACTCCACCACCTTCCTGGGCAGCCCATTCCAATGCCAATCACTCTCTCTGCCAACAACTTCCTCCTAATGCCCAGCCTAGACCTCCCCTGGCACAACTTGAGACTGTGTCACATCCTTCTGTTGCTGGTTGCCTGAGAGAAGAGACCAACCCCACCTGGCTACAACCTCCCTTCAGGTAGTTGTAGACAGCAGTGTGGTCACCCCTGAGCCTCCTCTCATCCAGGTTAAATCACCCCAGCTCACTCCACCTCTCCTCTTAAGAGGAGATCTGTGACCCCTGAGTCATTTCAAGTCAGCTGGCCTGGCTGACACAGCCCACAGCTGGCCTATGATTCTATCCCAGCTAAACCAGGACACAACAGAAAACCAGAAGAATAATTTGCCTGTTGGATGCTGTCTTAACAGTACCACCACTCTGCGAGGCAGAGATGGTAGAGCTTATCAGAATGCCACAGAAACCCTGATGCAGGTGAATTCAAGGCATCCTGCTACAGACATTCCTTGAGCTGGCCCTTGGTGTCAAGGGAGATGTCCAGAATCAAAGCAAAGGCTTGGGTGCTGACTACAGATGTGGTAGACAGCTTTGCAAATTTCATAGAAAAAGGTTTGGATTTGGAATTACTTTTTTTGTTGCTTCGTTTTCCCCTTGGGGTTTGAGATCTCAGGCTTCATCCTCTCCTAATTAGTCTTGTTTCTGCCGGCAGAGGGCATGAGGAGGCAAAGTTTGGTTGCTTCAGAGCAACACTGCTCCCATTTTCCAGCCGAAGGAGCAGAGTGATTAAACTGCACTTGGTGATCCCTGGACTCTCTAAGCAGGTTACTGATTGGGAAGAGAGAACTGGAGGTGCTCTTCCCAATGAAGGAAATCTAAGGACATGCCCTGGGATATACCTTTCTTTTTCAGGATCTTTCTACTTTCACCTCTTATGATGTGTCCAGGAAGGACATTCTCTTTCCCTAGGAGCATGTTAATCTAGTTATATATAAATTCAATGTTTTAAGCATCCAAGAAGCAAACAGTTGACATCAGCAGAGGCTAAATGTCACCAATCAAATTATGCATCTTCTCCCTGCAGAAAGGGAGAGCATAAGATGTCTAGAATGACAGTGAGATTTGATGTCAACAACTTGTTACTATTGCTGATGATAAAATGACCTGTTCCAGTGTTCTGTCATCCCCACAGTTAAGAATTGTTTTCCTGTTTCCATGGAACTTCCTATGCCTCAACTTCCACCCATTGTCCCTTGTCCTGGCATGGGGCACCACTGAGCAGAGCCTGGCTCCAGCCTCTTGGCACTAACGGTTTACATCTTTATGAACATGAATGAGGTCACCCCTCGGGCTCCTTCTCTCCAAGCTAAAGAGCCCCAGCTCCCTCAGTCTTTCTTCATAAGGAAGATGTCCCATGCATTCCTTCTCCATATATTGTAATTCCTGAGCAATGCCTGCAGTAAAATTGATTTTGAAGGAAATGATGTTACTGGGTGTGATGGTTTGGGTGTTCCCTGCCCCCCTAAACTTTGGAAATCACCCAGACTAGACTCAGCCAGCTCTGGAAAGTGAATGGAGCTTATTATTTACAGCTTAGCTCAATATACAAGCAGATATTTACAGTATATACAGAAATATACAAGGTAAAAAGTAATACAGAAACACAGCAGACCTCCCAGAAACCTGAGTTCCCAGGAGGGGCTCCCAACTGCCCTTCCACCTTCTCCCACCCCTCTCAAACTTACCCCAGTCCCAAGGAAGAATGGAGGTTCAGCCAGGGGGTTAGGAAGCAAAGTGGATCAATAGAGAAATAGCAGAGAGGCTAGAGAGAAATGCAGCTCAGCCAGTTCCCCCAGCAGAAGTGCCTTATCTGTGTTTGGATTCTTGTTCTTGTATCTCTCATCAAGCCTAGGAGTGAAGTAGACATCATTCTGTTTTCCTTTTCACAGCCTGTAATCTAGTTCTTCTCACCAAAACAGTCTAGCTAGTTCTTCTCACCAAAACAGTCTAGCTAGCTTCAAACTAGCACACTGGGACAAGTAGTCAGGAAACATCTTGGACACTTTTGTCTGTATGACTGCTTAGGAAAGTCAATTATACAGACAGGGGAAAAAAAATCAAGAAAATTAGGAAAACTGAAAATGGAAAAAAAAACCCACATAAAAAAACCCAAGGATTAAGCCCTTTTCTTCACAGGATCACAGGATCATCAAATCCACCCCCCCTGCCAGAGCAAGATCATACAATCTATCACAGATCACAGAAGAACACATTCATATGAATCTTGAAAATCTCCAGAGAAGGAGACTCCACAAAGTCTCTGGGGAGCCTGTTCCAGAACTCTGGAACCATTACAGCAAAGAAGTCTCCCCTTGTGTTGAAGTGGAACATTCATTTCTCCTTGTCCTATCCCAGGGAGCAATTGAGCAGAGCCTGTGTCCCCCTCCTGACTCCCCACCCTCAGATATTTATAGATATTTATTAAACCCCCTCAGTCTTCTCTTTTCCAGCCTAAAAAGTCCCAGGTCCCTCAGCCTCTCCTCATCAGGCAAACCATTCTTCAATGCTTGGCGTCCAAGGAGGATTCTATCTATGTTGATTTCTGTCTCAATCTGCATATTCCTGAATCTAGTTCCAAACTGAAGCTCCTGAATGTGCTTCTCATCTGCCCCTGAGCCCATTCTGAGACTTCCCAATGCCTGCTCACAGCATCAGTGATGGTGATGATACAACTGCCATTGAGTGGTTGGGGTCTGATGCTGGTTTGGTACATATTTGTGTATGTTTCAGGCTAGAAAATCCTGTGTTTATGAAATATTGACTCTGTCCTTATTATTCCAGCACTCTAAGAGAAAATATTGCCCTCAGTCATGTCAGTAGTAAAGCTACCACCCAAACGTGCTCCATCATGTCCTTATCTATAGCAATATGTGTCATGTCCAAGGACAAGTGTTATGAATCAATGCATACAACTAGAATCACTACAACACATTTTCTAACCTTTCTGTACATCATTTAAAGCAGAAATGTTGAAGGAACAGAATTTCAACCTGGACTGAAAGGCTCTTATTAGAGAAGTATAACACTGTCACCAAGGTGGGCAAAATAAGAGCTTTATAATTTATCTCCTAGGCTTTGATCCCTGAAATATTTCTTTCAATTCTGTAAGAGTTAAAGTGCAAGAATGCATTCACTTGTAAATAAAGTGGTAAGGAAAATAGGTCATAAAACAATCCCCAAGGCACTCACTTTGTTTGAAATTGGGAAGAAACACTTTCTGCTCTAAAGACTTTGATCATTTCCCATTTTTCTCCGGCGCTAAGCATTTGGAAGTGAACGTTGTGTTTAGCTGCACAAGTGCCATTCCACGGGCATCAGTGACTTCCTTCAAAAAGAAACATTGCTGTAAAGAAGGGGAGATGTATTAATGTGCAATGAGGGTCCAAATTTCTAAGAACCTTATAAAAACATAGTCAGGTGACTAGTAAAGAAGAGGCAGGCATCATGAGGGAATTCCAGTTTATCTCAGCCACCAAATAATAAAAGCATTAGCAAAATTAACATAAACTACTCCAGCACTGTACAGGGTTAACTCTCCAGGGAGAGTAACCTTGAACCTGACCCCAGGTGGTCTTGATCCCTCCCCAGGGGTGGGTCTGAACACTACCAGGTGATGGTTAGCCCATTCCCTCTTCCTGTCTAAAGATCCATAAAAGCATAGGGACTTCCTGGTTCTCTCCCTCTCTTCGCTCCCTGCTTACCAGCATCACCATCCTGTTCCTGGTTCTCCTTGTTTGACCACGAGGTGGACGAACCCATTACCATCAAAATCTGGTTGTATTTACACAGTTTATATTTGTTTTTCCTTCCCTACCTCAGATACCTTTTTAATTTATTGTTAAACATTTTCTTTTTTAACTCCCCAAATCAGAGTGAGATTATTTATTTGGCTGTGCTTTACCTTTCCTCTCTCTCTACATCTAATTCCTTTCTTTTGGGAAAGAAGGGGAAAAAGAAAGGGCACTCTGTAAATTGTTCTTGGTTCTATCAAATATATTTGAGTCTCAGGGAATTTGAATTAGAACCAAGACAAGCACTTGCATCACACTCAGGCAAACGTCCTCATTCCCCTCATTCTTCTATCATACATTTGAGCCCTTGTGTGTGTGTAAGAAGGATTATAATGGTTCTTAAACATTTGAGATAAAATTTACTCTCTCTTTGTTATCTTTAAACCCAAAGTAGTGCTAAAATTATAGTATTATGACTGAGGGAAGAAGTCTGCCTTTCCTGAAAAGCATTTTGTGCCATAGTGCATAAAGAGGACTATTAAAAGAAAATTACATTTTAGCTCTATAGGGCACTGCCTTCTTCTGCAAGTGCTCCTATTAAATTAGTGGGTTTGGGGGATTCAGCACTTCTGAGAACTACATTTCTATATGGCACTTTCTATATTTAGTTTAAAATGCCAAAATGTAGCTGCTCATATTTTCAGATGCTGGCCCACTTTTAGAGATGTGATGGCAACTTTCTAATTCCACATAAACAACCACGCCCTGGGTTAAAAATCCCTAATGACTTGAAAGATCAAAAGGGCTAAGCAACTTCTAAAGGAGTGTGCTTCAGAGAGTATGCTGGAAAAGCAGCCAGGAAGAAAGGGATCTGGGGGTACTGATGGATAGTAGGCTGAAGATGAGGCAGCAGTGTGCCCAGGTGGCCAAGAGAGCCAATGGCATCCTGGACTCTATCAGTAACAGTGTGGCCAGTAGGACAAGGGAGGTTATTCTTCCCCTGTACTCAACACTGGTCAGGCCACACCTTGAGTGCTGTGTCCAGTTCTGGGCTCCTCAATTCAAGAAAGATGTTGAGGTGCTGGAAGGTGTCCAGAGAAGGGCAACAAAGCTGGTGAGAGGCCTGGAACACAAACCCTATGAGGAGAGGCTGAGGGAGCTGGGGGTGTGCAGCCTGCAGAAGAGGAGGCTCAGGGCAGACCTCATTGCTGTCTACATCTACCTGAAATGAGGTTTGTAGGCCGGTGGGGTTGGTCTCTTCTGCCAACCAACCACCAACAGTACAAGGGGACACAGTCTTGAGTTGTGCCAGGGAGGTCTAGGCTGGATCTTAGGAGGAAGTTCTTTCCAGACAGAGTGATTGGCCTCTCTGTCCCTGGAGATGTTCAAGCAAAGCCTGGCTGAGGCACTTAGTGCCATGGTCTAGTTGACTGGATAGGGCTGGCCTGGATGATCTTGGAGGTCTCTTCCAACCTGGTTGATTCTATGATTCAGAAATTATTTTTAAGCCCCAAGGAATATTCACAGATTAATATTTCCATGCCTCAAAGACATATATATATATTTTATTTTTTTTTTTTAATGTGACCTCTTCTCCAATGTTAATTTCTGTTAGCATTTCTCCTCCTCCAGTTTTCCATAGAACTTACTGCAAGGCTTAGGAGCCATCTGTGTTGCAAAACGCAACCCCACTAAATAAAACTGCAGCATCAAGCATCAACACACTGGAAGAGAACAGTCTCAGCATGAATAAATGAAAAACAGTTTAGATGAAGTGCTATTACTTCCCAAAGAGTATAATACCTTCCACAGAATGTTCTTTTTGATATTTAACACAGACCACTCGATGCAAGTAGGTCAGCTTCTGTGCATAAAAGAGTTTTCTCCTAATTCCTTGGCGTATGCTAACAGCTCAGAGTAGTTATAAAATAACTCTCTCCTGTGTTTTCACTGTGTATTTTGGTGCTAAAATCCACAGAAGCTATACTTCTGGTGGAGCACAGACTGAAAGAGTTGGGGCTGTGCAGTCTGGAGCAGAGGAGGCTCCCAGGTGACCTTCTTGTGGCCTTCCAGTATCTGAAGGGGGCCTACAAAAAAGCTGGGGAGGGACTTTTTAGGCTGTCAGGGAGTGACAGGACTAGGGGGAATGGAGCAAAGTTGGAGGTGGGGAGATTCAGAGCGGAGGTGAGGAGGAAGTTGTTGAGCAGGAGAGTGGTGAGAGCCTGGAATGGGTTGCCCAGGGAGGTGTTTGAGGCTCCATGGCTGGAGGTGTTTAAGGCCAGGCTGGCTGAGGCTGTGGGCAGCCTGCTCTAGGGTAGGGAGTCCCTGGCCATGGCAGGGGGGATGGAACTGGCTGATCCTTGTGGTCCCTTCCAACCCTGACTGATTCTGTGGTTCTGTAATATTCCAGTAGCAGTAAGGAGGCAGATCAGGCAGCCAAACATGTCCTGGTCTGCATCAAGTGAAGCATGGCCAGGACACAGCCAGGGTCAGGGCAGGGCCAGGGCAAAGGAAGGGATTCTCCCCCTTAACTCTGCTCTCACAGGACCCCAGCTGTACTATTGTGTGCAGTTGCGGAGCTCAGAGCACTGGAACAGCTCTGCTATGACGACAGGCTGCAAGAGCCAGGCCTCTGCAGCCTGGAGAATAGAATGCTTCGAGGAGACCTTATAGTTGCTTTCCAGTATCTGAAGGGGGCCTGAAGGAAGGCTGGGGACAGACTGTTTGCAAGGCCTTGTAACAACAGGATGAGGAGAAATGGGTTTAAGCTGTTAGAGGAGAGATTTAAACTAGATGTTAGGAAGTTCTTCACAGTGAGGTGGTGAGACACTGGCACAGGTTGCCCAGGGAGGTTGTAGCTCCTCCTTCCTTGGAGGTGTTCAAGGCCAGGTTGGATGAGGCCTTGAGTGACCTGTTCTAGTGGGAGGTGTCCCTGCCTTCGGCAGGGCGTTGGACCTGGATGATCTTTGAGGTCCCCCTCCCCTTTGAGAATAAACCTTTCTATGATTCTATAACAGCATATGGATGCAGCAGCAGATCTGATTGTTAATTGGACAGGGCTGGACTGGATGATCTTGGTTGGATAGGTTGGACCAGATGATCTTGGAGGTGTCTTCCAACCTTGTCCATTCTATGATTCTATGATCTAGCTAATAACCGTTATCTCATCACTGCCCCTGCCCCCTCCTGACCAGCCCTCAGATGTTTATAAACATTTAATAAAACTCCTCTCAGTCTTCTCTTCTCTTGATTAAAAAGTCCCAGGTCCCTCAGCCTCTCAATTTCACAGCAATTTTTCAAGGCACTTACCATTGGAATAAATATTGTGTTCCTGGCACCACAAATGCACAAAGGACAGATTTGCACTCATTTAGCATGGTCTTCCCATCTGCTAATCTGGTAGAATTTGGACAGATCAGGTTAAATGATTCCAACAGAGTATTTCAGATATTAGCTTCTTCCTCCTCCTTCACAAATTGAATTATTTACTTGCCTCTTTGTATCCCTTGGTTTGCTGAAGTTTAGAAACTTTAATTGGATTGAGAAAATCAAAAGTCAATACTCAAGCAGGAAGGATCAGTAGAATTCATGTTAATGATAAAGGAGAAACACTTTGTAGAGTAAAAGGAGATTCAAGTGGAAAAAATCCTACAAAGGGTGTGAGAAGTGTTGGACAGGATGGCCTTTGACATCCAGTTAAAAGAGGAAGCCAATTTGGATGTTTTGGGCCAGGCATGTATTTATTACAAATGTGCCCATTTGAGCCCAGCTGGGATATTTTGGTGAGAAGAATTAGATTAGAGGCTGTGAAAAGGAAACAATGGTGATGTCTGCTGCACTCATAGGCTTGCTGAGATGTATAAGAACAAGAATGCAAACACAGATAAAGGAGATTGCTCTCTGGCTTTTGGGCTGCATTTCTCTGCAAGTTTGCTGTCTGACTAATCCGTCTGCTTCCTAACCCCCCTGGCTGACTCTCCAAACTCACTTTGAATGTAAGGCAAAGTCTGAGCTAAGGTAGAAGGGTATAAAGAAGGTGGAAGGGTGGTTGAGAGTCCCTCCTGGGGACTCAGATTTCTGGGAGGGCTGTTGTGTTTCTGTATTACTTTTTGACTTGTCTCTGTCTGTCCATAGCTGTATAGATTGTAAATACCTGCTTGTATATTGTGCTAAGCTGTAAATATAAAGCTTCATTCTTCAATTTCCAGATAGGCTGAGTCTGGTCTGGGTGATTTGCTTAAGTGGGGGTGGTCAGGGAACACCTAAACCAGCACACTGAAGTGGTAACTACTTTCATTTCTCTTGAAGTCTTAATTTCCTGGATGTGACAGCAAATGTAGAGATGATGAGAATATTGCATCTAATGTCTCACCTACGACTCTATCTCACATGAGATACTTAAACCACAAAGCCCTAAGAAGGCCCATATACAAAGGATGCTTTGGGGAGTGTTTCCATCTCCAACAGGAAGACTGATAAAGATATCTCTAAATGTACACATATAACAGTAACACATATAACTTAAGAACACATATAACTTCATAGCAAGACAAAGTCTCAAAGCCTGGAAGAGGTTATGCTGAACCTTTATAACATTTCAGTGGGACTTTTGGAAGCCTTTTTCCCCCCTTTTTTTTAGTGGAAAAGCCCCAGAGTAAATAGACTAAGCCAAGGGAGAATGGCTTGGATTTGCCAACACAAGAAATGTTGCCATGGTAGTGACTTTTCTTTGCACAGAGACTGCTGTGAAAACTAAAGAGGTAATTGAAGTGCATTTTTTTGTTCTGTTGATGAGTTTCTATTTTGTTGGGGGGTTTTATTTCTGCTTTTTTTTTTTTTTTTCCTTTGGAAACAAAGAAAAAAACTTTTACTGCATAACCTTATTACACACAGCATAATGATGATTTTGAGAGAACACGGAGCATGCTTCAAGAGATTTTGTACAGAGAGTTGGCTATCCAGGTGGGAAGCTAGCCAGGAAGCAAGGCAATTGGAGTAGCCTGCCAGATGGGGAGCAGGGTAAGTGGACAGCCCTGACAACCATGAAGTCCAGTGAGATGGGCAGGCTGCCCATTTCCCCACCATGATGCCAGCTGGCATGCAAAGCGTAGGAGGGAAGCCTCTCTGATTGCCTGGTGTTTATAAAAACTGGAGAGGAACCATTTTCTTTTCCTAAGGAAAACATAACTTTTGTGGAACCAAAATCCCCAAGTGGGAATTCGATTTGGAAACTGTTCAAGCAGTTCTTTTGTTAGCCGTGAGGAACTTAAGTGTCAGGCAGCAGCAGCAGCAGGGCTGCTCTGTAGGAGGTGGCAAGGGGAAAGTCATGGCTTTCTTTGGCACAGGTAAGGCAGTGCCCTCACCAGCAGAATGTCATCAGAATGGCTTCTCCAGATATGGTAACCCAGATATGAGCAATTTTTACTCCTAAGCAGCATAATATGACTTCATTGCCAGGTCAAAGTCAAGGTGAGATCTAAATGTCAGTTCAGTGGCATTACAGAATCACAGAATCATTCAGGTTGGAAAAGACCTTCAAGGTCATCAAGTCTCACCTATTGCCCAATATTATCTAATCAACTAAACCACAACACCAAGTGTCACATTCAGTCTCTTTTTGGACACTCCCAGGGCCAATGACTCCACTACCTCCCAGGGCATCCCATTCCAATGCCGATCGCTCTGTGAAGAACTTCTTCCTAACATCCAGTCTAACATCTATTCCTACAGATAGGAGAACTGCATACTGTCTCATTCCTAATTCCTGGAAATCATCTCACTTCAGTGCTTGCTAAGCAGAAATACCACTATTATCTGGTGTATGTGGCAAGGATTTTGCAGCAAGGGGGTTGCTGCATTGGAAGAGTGTGGGGACTGATGCTTCCCACTGGCTCCAATGGACACACCGCAGTCCATCAGCAAAGCCCCTGGAAAAACATATTTAAGGGCAGAAACTACTGGACAGGCAGAGTAGGAGGGATAAAAATAGAATGAGAAACTGTACTGTGAACACCAAGGTCAGAGAATAAGAAAGAGGAGGAACAAATACTCCAGGCACTGGAGCTGGTATTCCCCTGCAGCCTATGAAGGAATTCCATAATGGAGCAGATGGATGTTTCCTGAAGGAACTGCAGCCCATGGAGAGCCCACGCTGGAGCAGATATTTTTCTCCTGAAGGAATTCAGCCTGTGGGAAAACCCATACCAGAAAAAGAGAAAGCATGAAAGGGAAAGAGCATCAGAGAGAAAATGCTACGTGCTAAGTCATCTCCGCATACATCCCTGCCTCTGCTATTCAAGGACAATGCAGAGGAGTCCAAAGGGAATGACTGAAGATGAGTTCAGATCATTGTTTTTAATGTTTGTCTTTGCTTCTCACTACTCAAATTTATTTGAATTGGCAATAAACTAAATGAATGTTTTGACTACAACATTAAAGGTTAAGAAATCTCCCTGTCTGTATCTCAAACCATGAGCTTTTTGTCCTATTTTCTTCCCCTCTCTCACTAAGCATTGGAAATGAGTAAGCAGCTGGGTAGACATTTGGTCCTTTGCCAGGTCTAACCCACTGCAAACAGGAAAATCACATTTAGCTAATTTCATCTCTCTAGGAGAAGTTAAAAAAAAACCTCTTGCAGGGGCTTGGTGACATAATTTGGATCCTCTTCATTTTCTAGGTCTGTAAATAGTGCTCCTTCAGATTTTACTCTTGCAAAAATGAATATATCTTCCTGCTTTTCAAGAAAGTTGTAGTGCATCATTTATGCTCCTACCTACAGCATTAAAAAAAAATAAAGATCACTTTCTGTGATTCTGATGTAAAGCCTCTTAACACTGCTATCAACCTTTTCACTTGCTTTGATAGGCTGCAAACAGAACTCCAAATGCCAGCACAGAGTCAAGAAAATACCATTTCCAAAGAGCACTGTAAGTAGTAATACAGAAGTTACAGAAACAGCTTAATGGTGAGTATGGTGTAGCTTTATTTAAATAGAAGACACCGCTGTACAGTCACTTTCTCTGTATCCTTAGTTAAGGTTTGGGAAACAAAAAAATATCTCTAGCAATGAGGATATATTTAAAAAAATACACATTTTTTCAAATATTGAATCTCTTTATGCAGCTAAAATCTTTATGAATGGATGGATTCCAAAATGTGAAACCACTGGCTTCAGCTGAAAGCAGAGAAGTTTCCACTGCTTCTGAGACTACGCCCATGCAAAACATACTACCCATTGTTTCATATTTCCCTGCCATAATTTGCTTTTATGAACAGGATGAATACCAAAGCATGATGCAAGATAGCTTTGTGTACAAAGCTATCAAAAAAAAGGGAGGAAATGCTTGTTTATCCTCTAGCCTTTACAATCAGATCTGACATGTTGTCTCAGATATGTAGCTTTGAGACAAAAAGAGAAGGAGTAAGAAATTAAGCAACCCAAAGGAAAAAGAGATGGTCTTCTATTTTGTGTATAAACTGTGATGCATCATAGAGGGCAACAGAAGCTTTTGGGATAAAAAGAGAAGGAGTAAGAAATTAAGCAACCCAAAGGAAAAAGAGATGGGTCTTCTATTTTGTGTATAAACTGTGATGCATCATACAGGGCAATAGAAGCTTCAAAAATTGAGCTTTGAGATAAAAAGAAGAGTAAGAAATTAAGCAACCCAAAGGAAAAAGAGATGTCCTTCTATTTCATGTATAATCTGTGATGCATCATAGAGGGCAATAGAAGCTTTTGGGATCAAAAGAGAAGGAGTAAGAAATTAAACAACCCAAAGGAAAAAGAAATGTCCTTCTATTTCATGTATAAACTGTGATGCATCATACAGGGCAATAGAAGCTGTAAAAATTGAGCTTTGAGATAAAAAGAGAAGGAGTAAGAAATTAAGCAACCCAAAGGAAAAAGAGATGGGTCTTCTCTTTCATGTATAAACTGTGATGCATCATAGGGGGCAATAGAAGCTTTAAAAATTGTAATAAAGCTGATATGAATCAGTAATTAATTCACCACATCTAAAGGTTAGATAATCCCTGTATAAAGCAAGGTGATTGAATCGTGTCACACAGAGAGATCTCATGTCAGAATAATCACTCTGTTTCTCTAGGGTTCCAGGTTTCATTCATCATAAATATGAGTCGCTTTACAGGAATGCATATAAATGTTTTCAGGTTACAATAGTGTCCCAGTCCGAAGGAGCCCTGGTGTGGAAGAATTTCTCACCAGTCGAGGACATAAAGTCATAAACATGGGTAACTTGCGCTGAGAACGTCCTTGGTTCCCAGTGGGGCCAGGAAATCGAGATGTAAACAACTGAGCACCCCACACACAGCTGCAGTGGGCAGAGACTAGATAACCAAGGGGGCTGGAGTGGGTGGTCTGAGAGGCTGACCTTTAGAATGTTGTGATAAGTTAACCTATGCACACCTTACATGTAACTCTGGACCCTCTGACTGTAACCAATCTTAAGCTGAGCACACCTCTTGCTAGAATGCATTTAAGTCACTGTATCACGGAAATAAAGGGGATTTGACCATCTAACCATATTGGTGAACAAAGAGTCATCTTCCCATAGCGCTCCACCAAACGTGTTTCCCAGCATCCTGGGTATGGGAGGTTCAGATTCTCGGGCACAGAATTAAGGCACAAACAGTGTCAAATGCATAGGCTAGCTTTACTGGCTTCACGTGAGGGTAGGGAGGAATGAGGAGAGTGAAAGAGACACGGGGCGGGGCCGGGGGGGGGGGAAGAGAAAGAAAAGAAAACAATACCCACGCAGAGAGAGGAAAGGTGGCCCCTGAGTCATTCAGCAGCCCCAAAGTCCGTTTGAAGTGGAAGAGACCTCCAAGCTCATCCAGTCCAACCTATCCCCCAGCCCTATCCAGTCAACTAGACCATGGCACTAAGTGCCTCAGCCAGTCTTTTCTAGAAGAACTCTAGGGACGGTGCCTCCAAGGTAGGAAAAGTCTTTAGCCATGTTTCTAAGCAGAGAGGCTGGCAGCACAAACTGTCACTGAAAGGTTAAGCATAAACTTTACAAACTTGAGTAAAGAGAGTTCAGGTACCCAGTGGTCAAAAGCCTCAGTATTTGCCCTCCAAAAGCATAAATGGGAAAATACATAAAGTGAAAGCCAGGTGGTGGACTTCACGTGGTGATGATTCAATGGGGTTTTGCTGTTTGCCCAGTCTAAATTGAGCATGCCATCTGAGAAGGCCCACGGACATGAGAGAGGTCTTCTGTGGCTCCCAGGAGCTCATTGGGTGGTCAGCAGCCACCTGGGCAAAGCAGGGTGTGGGTGTGCGAGCTGGCACAGGCCAATGGAGTGCTGTGTAGAGCAAGGAGGCAGCCCTCGGGCTGGCGCAGCGGGCCGGAACGGTGAACCTGCACATCCCAGTGTCGCAGGTCGTTGCTAGGTTGTTACCTATATTGGGGCTCGATCAGGCAGGGTCAGGCTGCCAGCCGTAGGCAAGTCCCCGCTTATGCGCAATGCAAAGTGTGGTGGCACAGAGAGGCACCAAAGGCAGAGAGGTAGTGAACAGAGCAAAAGCAGCAGCAGCAAACAAGTTTGATCAGAGGTTTAAGCATTTTGGTGAGCGCCTTTGAGCAATAGCAAGAGGTAAAAGAGTATCACAGTATCATCAGGGTTGGAAGAGACCTCACAGATCATCAAGTCCAACCCTTTACCACAGAGCTCAAGGCCAGACCATGGCACCAAGTGCCACGTCCAATCCTGCCTTGAACAGCCCCAGGGCCGACGACTCCACCACCTCCCTGGGCAGCCCATTCCAGTGTCCAATGACTCTCTCAGTGAAGAACTTTCTCCTCACCTCCAGCCTAAATCTCCCCTGGCACAGCCTGAGGCTGTGTCCTCTTGTTCTGGTGCTGGCCACCTGAGAGAAGAGAGCAACCTCTTCCTGGCCACAACCTCCCCGCAGGTAGTTGTAGACAGCAATAAGGTCACCCCTGAGCCTCCTCTTCTCCAGGCTAACCAATCCCAGCTCCCTCAGCCTCTCCTCGTAGGGCTGTGCTCAAGGCCTCTCCCCAGCCTCGTTGCCCTTCTCTGGACACGCTCAAGCATCTCAATGTCCCTCCTAAACTGGGGGGCCCAGAACTGAGCACAGTACTCAAGGTGTGGTCTAACCAGTGCAGAGTAGAGGGGCAGGATGACCTCCCTGCTCCCGCTGACCACACCATTCCTGATGCAGGCCAGGATGCCACTGGCTCTCTTGGCCACCTGGGCACACTGGAACCAATCCTGAGTTATGTCTCCAGAAAAAGGAAGCTGCACAGGCCCAGGATCGTGACCTGTGTTTATCACAAAACAAAGCAAGCTGCAAAACAAGGTCACATATGGCATCTGTGAGAGACTGAGAGGCGACAAAGCTTTTGTCTGCTTTCCCGCTTCTTCCACCTGGGAAGAAGAAGTGGGGAGGGGGGGGCTAGATAGGTATTCAGGCAGGTGTTTTGGGCATGTGATGGATATGTGTTCTAGGCATAATTTGGACTTTCCACCACATAAGATGTTCCACTCCCTTCATCATTCTGGTAGCTTCATGCTGGACTCTTTCAAGCAGATCCCTGAGGTCCTTGATGACCTGAGGAGCCCAGAACTGGACACAATTTTCCAGATGCTGCCTCACCAGAGCAGAGTAGAAGGGAGGGTGCAGGGGGAAGAGTAGAGCTGTGACAGTTTGCTGGCCCCAGAATCTGAACACAGCTTTATTTTTTAAACATTTATGACATTCTGGCTTAGATAAGATTGTTTGTGACCTCCAAGCAGTCAGCTGCTAAGCAGCAATAGTGTTAGTATTTCACAAAAGCACTCAGGATCCTCTGTCTCAGTGAAGAAATACAAAGGTGTGCATCACCATAGCTATTTTTGGAGAGTTGTTGATTCTCAACCAATTTATTTTAATTTCAATTAATTTAACTTCTAAAGTTTTCTTCCTTTTTTTATCCCTAATTTCTTTCCTACTTGCTTTGTCCTTTCTAGCATGAACTGATACAGAACCCACTGGACGAGAACGCTTTGATTTATTGATTTGGTTCTTGTTCAGGACCATATATCCTCCAACCTCTTTACTCTCTTTTTGCCTGGCCAAATTTTTTCAAGGTCTTCATCTTTAGTATTCATTTCCTTTAACTGATGATTTCATTACCTTCTACCTGATCTTCCAAACACACCTTCCAGCTACAGGCTGGCAACAGAATGGCTGGAGAGCAGCCAGGAAGAAGGGGACCTGGGGGTACTGATGGATAGTAGGCTGAAGATAAGCCAGCAGTGTGCCCAGGTGGCCAAGAGAGCCAATGGTATCCTGGACTCTATCAGGAACAGTGTGGCCAGTAGGACAAGGGAGGTTATTCTGCCCCTATATTCAGCACTGGTCAGGCCACACCTTGAGTACTGTGTCCAGTTCTGGGCTCCTCGATTCAAGAGAGATGTTGAGATACTGGAATGTTTTTGGAGAAGGGTGATGAAGCTGGTGAGGGGCCTGGAACACAAACCCTATGAGGAGAGACTGAGGGAGCTGGGGTTGTTTAGCCTGGAGAAGAGGAGGCTCAGGGGTGACCTCGTTGCTGTCTACAACTACCTGAAGGGAGGCTGTAGCCAGGTAGGGGGTGGCTTCTTCTGCCAGACAACTAGAAATAGTACAAGGGACACAGTCTTAAGTTGTGCCGGGGGAAGTATAGGCTAGATGTTAGGAGGAAGTTGTTGTCAGAGAGAGTGATTGGCATTGGAATGGGCTGCCCAGGGAGGTGGTGGAGGCACCATCCCTGGAGGTGTTGAAGCAAAGCCTGGCTGAGGCACTTAGTGCCATGGTCTGGTTGACTGGACAGGGCTGGGTGCTAGGTTGGACTGGCTGATCTTGGAGGTCTCTTCCAACCTGGTTGATTCTATGATTCATACTGCTTCCTGTCTCAAAGAGATGTGAAAACCTTCCTCTCCTCTTCTGGACATGCTGTGCTTTTGCTTCTTTCTTAATTTTCTTCTTTGATGCATCATTCATCTTCAAATGCATAGGTTTACAATTTAGGTTTACATTTATACAAAGGATTGGGGCAAGGATTTATTTCTGATGGCTTATCAGTTAAAGGAGTCTTTTGGGAAGTTCCCTCTTGAATTGCCTTGTACTGTCAAGATCTAACCAGTCTGATTTAATACTGAGCACACAGCTTGCAGCAGTTTGGCTAAATCCTTTTAAAATTGGTTGTTGAAAAACAAAACAAAACCAAACCCCAAATTTAAGCTTTGTCAGGTTTAATACTGCATACTTTGTTTTCTTTTTTTGCTAAACTTGAGCCCTAAGCAACCTTTTCCCTTTGAGGCAAATTCAGTGCATGGAGATCTTAATAATGTATTAATTAACCACTGCTTAGTAAGATTCACTGTGACCTGGAATGCAGATATGTAGGAGAAGGAATATTCCTGAATAATACATTTACAGTGGGAAAGTGAAATGCTGCCAGACTGAAACAGGGAGCCATTCCAAAATCCTGGAATGTAGGAACAATGAGGAAAAGTGAGGAATCTAGAGATAGAGTCATAACTGATGAAATGATGAAAGCAGAAAAGGAGAAAGCCCATTGAGTCATGGATTCAGCCAACAGAAGTCAACACAGAAATTACCTTTATCTGAAGAGTTGAAATCTCCAGTCCAGCATCTTCCTCACTGCACTTCCCACCCAGCACTCCAGTTTTGTGGTCACCCCTGGGCTGCCAAAGGGGTTTGCTGTTCAATAGTTGTATGGCACAGAGTTCTGGAGGCTCAGTGGCAGGCCAGCTTCTCCAAAAAACAGGTGGAGATAAAAGGAGAAACTATGTAGATCTTACCAAGAAAAAGTTTGGGGAAACTGGAAGTGTGAATTCAGGGGAAAATCATAGAATCATAGAATCATAGAATCAACCAGGTTGGAAGAGACCTCCAAGATTATCTAGTCCAACCTATCACCCAGCCCTAACCAATCAACTAGACCATGGCACTAAGTGCCTCATCCAGTCTTTTCTTGAAGGCCCCCAGGGACGGTGCCTCCATCTTCATAGACTTCCAGAAAAAACAGCAAAAAGACAACAGGTATGAAGCTCTTCCAATCCTGTCTTTCCAATAAGAACTGCAAACTGCTTTGTGGACATCATTCATAACAAACAAAAAAAAAAAAAAAAAAAAGATGTTTCTTGTGACAGTTTTCATGGAATTAACCAGGTTGGAGGAGACTTCTAAGATCATTGAGTCCAACCTATTACCTAACACTTCTAATAACTAAATCATGGCACTAAGTGCCTGATCCAGCCTCCTCTTAAACACCTCTAGGGTGACTCCACCACCTTGCTGGGCAGCCCATTCCAATGCCAATCACTCTTTCTGTAAAGAACTTCTTCCTAACATCCAGCCTAAACCTGCCCCGGAGCATCTTGAGTCTGTGTCCTCTTGTCCTGCCACTGGGTGACTGGGAGAAGAGACCAACCCTCACCTGGCTAAAACCTCCTTTCAGGTAGTTGTAGTTCAGCCATTGTCTCCTCTTCCTAAACCTTGACCCAGTAGGAAGTTCAAAATTTCAGATGAATTGCACAAGACAATAACATAAAGTTCCTATCAGAACATTTCTTAGCACTTCTGCATGATCAGGAAGAGAGCACTAAATATCTTTTATTCCTTCTGCTGGAAAGTCTGACACAAGTCAACAGATTGAAAATTTAAAAACCCAAGCAGTTCAGGCTTGCAAATGTTCTTATTTTCAGGTAAAAAAACAGACAAATAACTTTAACCAAAACATTAAAGAAAGCTGTGGCTTTTAAAACCATTTCCTAAGGATAATTGTAAATCACTCCAATGCTGATGTGTTACAAGACAAAATATTTATTGGTAATAAAACATCACTGCTGAATAAAATTAGAAGGATCCCGAGACAATATCACATGCTACTTCTCTTAAAATTCATCTTGTCAGAGAGACTACTGTGCAGTCTTAACAATCCTGGCTTATTTATAGTGCTTCTGATGGTTCCATACCATACTGTAATACAAAATTCTCTGTAATGAATCAGTCAGGAGATGAAGAGTTGTGGCAGCACCCTGGCTTCATGCAGTTACAGATCAGAGGGAAGACAGGTGGCATTGTCAAAGTTCTGCAAACGTTCTGGGAAGCTTGGTTTGGTATCAAAGCCTTAATAGAGTATGACCTTGAGTGGAGAGGCAGGCAATTTGTGAGAGGTTTTTGATATGAGTGATTGCACAGCAGTACTTTGAAAAGATCCACCTGTGCAGATCACACTGTGCTTAAAAGGTGTAGAGCAGAACTGGGTCCTTGTATTAGATCAGTAAGATCTTTACACTTCCACCAGAACAATAGAAATACTGTACAACAGACTGCTTAGTTTTGTTGTTGAGGATTTAGAGGTTATTCTTGGCTTTAATCTGAAATTGCAGAGTCACAGAATGTCAGGGGCTGGAAGGGACCTCAAAAGATTACTCAGTCCAAGCCCCCTGCCACAGCAGGATCACCTAGGGCAGATCACACAGGAACGCACCCAAGTGAGGTTTGAATATCTCCAGAGAGGGAGACTCCACAACGCCCCCTGGGCAGCCTGTTCTAGTGCTTGGTCACCCTCACAGGGAAAAAATTCCTCCTCAGGTTTACACAAAACTTTGTATGCCTCAACTTCCACCCATTGTCCCTTGTCCTGGCATTGGGCATCACTGTGCAGAGCCTGGCTCCATCCTCCTGGCACTCAACCTTTGCATATTCATAAACATTGATGAGGTCACCTCTCAGTCTCGTCTTCTCCAAGCTACA
This sequence comes from Pogoniulus pusillus, assembly GCF_015220805.1. Taxonomy (NCBI): domain Eukaryota; kingdom Metazoa; phylum Chordata; class Aves; order Piciformes; family Lybiidae; genus Pogoniulus; species Pogoniulus pusillus. The sequence goes on from NC_087275.1 coordinate 29,062,498, forward strand.
GAGCCTCAATTCATACAAATCCTGCAGTTTCTCAAAGCAGCATTCATTTTGTGATGAGATTTTTATCGTGTGCTTGTTTGTTTGATTGCTTTGCTGTCATGGATTAACATTAATCCCCAACAGTATGCCCATTAGATTTGGGTTGGATTCCCAGGGCTAAAGTTAGAAAAGCTGAATGAAGAGTCAGCAATTTGCTGTATTAGATCTGTCTTTTTGTACTGCAGTAGGGCTTGATTAGCCATTGAGGACAGGTTTTAAACACTTGAACAAGATCTTCTTCCACTGTCATAAAATTCCATGTTTGGGCACTCTAAGCTGCAATTGGAGAAATTTATGAGCTTCTCCAATAAAACATTTACTGGGAGCTCATTACATAAAATTCCCTAGGAATCCTATGAAATATATTTGTCACATGCCACTGTGCTCTTTCCAACCAAATTCAAATGGTATAGTTCATCACTACTACTCTGCTCTGAAGCAGCCTTCAAACTTTTAAATAGCTGTCTTTGCTTGCTCTGTGTGTTCGGCTGGAGAACAGCTAAAGTTGCCCAAAAAAGGGTATTTAAGAATTCAGAGTAACACTAATCACAGTATCACAGTACCATCAGGGTTGGAAGAGACCTCACAGATCATCAAATCCAACCCTTTACCACAGAGCTCAAGGCCAGACCATGGCACCAAGTGCCACGTCCAATCCTGCCTTGAACAGCTCCAGGGACGGCGACTCCACCACCTCCCCGGGCAGCCCATTCCAGTGTCCAATGACTCTCTCAGTGAAGAACTTTCTCCTCACCTCCAGCCTAAATCTCCCCTGGTGCAGCCTGAGGCTGTGTCCTCTCGTTCTGGTGCTGGGCACCTGAGAGAAGAGAGCAACCTCCTCCTGGCCACAACCTCCCCTCAGGTAGTTGTAGACAGCAATAAGGTCACCTCTGAGCCTCCTCTTCTCCAGGCTAACCAATCCCAGCTCCCTCAGCCTCTCCTCGTAGGGCTGTGCTCAAGGCCTCTCCCCAGCCTCGTCACCCTTCTCTGGACACGCTCAAGCATCTCAATGTCCCTCCTAAACTGGGGGGCCCAGAACTGAACACAATACTCAAGGTGTGGTCTAACCAGTACAGAGTACAGGGGCAGGATGACCTCCCTGCTCCCGCTGACCACACCATTCCTGATGCAGGCCAGGATGCCACTGGCTCTCTTGGCCACCTGGGCACACTGCTGGCTCATGTTCAGGTGGGTATCAATCAGCACCCCCAGATCCCTCTCTGTCTGTCTGCTCTCCAGCCACTCCGACCCCAGCCTGTATCTCTGCATGGGGTTGTTGTAGCCAAAGTGCAGCACCCTGCACTTGGAGCTATTGAACCCCATCCCATTGGACTCTGCCCATCTGTCCAGGCGGTCAAGGTCCCGCTGCAGAGCCCTTCTGTCTTCCAACTCAGTCACATCTGCCCCCAGCTTGGTGTCATCCACTATCTAACTCTTTTCAATATCCACTCCCTTAAACACAAGGCTGAATCTTCCTTTTGCAAGTTGTACCCACTGAAATGATTTTTAAAGGACAGTGGTTGTACTCTTGGCACAGAAAGGGCCTACAGCTGATTAAACAAACTCATGAGAAACATCATTGGTGGAATAAAGTGGAAGTGTTTTATGAAGTAGGCTGAGCTTTACCAATGTACTACTTTTGGTTGGTTGGTTGGTTGGTTTGGTTTTGGTTTTGGGTTTTTTTGTTTTGTTTTCCAAAAGGAAAAAATATCATCTTCAATTCTCAGCTACTTAAATGCTCTGTTATACCTCCTCACCTACCTTTCCTGAACTCACATTCTCCAAGACTAGACATATAAATGCTCAACTTTTACATTTTTCTTGTTCTCCTAAATGTTGCTTTCTCCTAATGTAGCAAGTAAGGAAACAGAACAAGGCAAAAAGGTTCAAATCCTTCCCTACCGTTTATCAATGGCATGGGCAGTGACATCCGGTGCACCCTCAGCAAGTTTGGGGGTGACACCAAGCTGTGTGGTGCTCTGGAGTCACTTGAGGGCAAGGATGTCATCTAGATGCATCTTGACTATTGCTACCCCAGCAATCTGTAGTTTAAGAACATAAGGTATCATATTCTTGATATGAACTATTGCTTGAGTTCAGCACTCATGGAAACCCATATCTCATATTCTGCTGTACCATTTAGTCCATGTTTAGCCAGTACTAAATGTTAGCAAGGACCAATGTGATGTAATATTCATTTTGTATTCTCAGATGTAAAGGAGCCCAGAGCTGCTAATGTAATTTTTTAGATGTCTTACATTTGCAGTTGCTACTGCCCAGGAAAAAAAGAAGTCAAAGAATCATAGAATCAGCCACGTTGAAAGAGACTTGCAAGATCATCCAGTCCAACCTATCACCCAGCCCTAGCCAATCAACTGGACCATGGCACTAAAAACCTCATCCAGACTTGTTACAGTGCAAATGTCTGTCTTGCTGTTTCATAGGCTCAAAAAAAACCTTTTGACAACATCAGACCTCATATCATAGAATCATAATATAATCACAGAATCTTAGAATGGTTTAGGTTGGAAGAGACCTCGAAGATCATTCAGTTCCAACCCCTCACCATAGGCAGGGACACCTCCCACTATAACAGTTCTCTCAAGGCTTCATCCAACCTGGCCTTGAACACCTCCAGGGAGGGAGCATGCATAATCATCCTGGGCAACCTGTTCCAGTGTTCCGTCACCCTCACTGTAAAGAACTTCTTCCTAACTAAACAGCTGTAATAGTGGCTGTGCAAATGAAGGCCAGAAATGCTGAATGATGCAATTCTCAAAGCTTTAGTTTTCTCTGTACTTCTTAAACATTAACATTTCCTGCATCCTGCTCTTAAACATGGGGGATAGGTTGGACTGGATGATCTTGGAGGTGTCTTCCAGCCTGGTTGATTCTATGATTCTATGATCCTAATTTTTTCTTTATTTAGGATACAGAAACCATGCCTGTGGTGAGCCACCTAACACAGAGTTCTACCAGTAGATTTCAACTATTGACTAGTAAAAGAAGTGTTTGCTTTCCTGAGTTTGTTGACAATCTACAGCATAAATAACAATATGTCTGCAATTGCTATTAATGGAGGAATGATGAGGATAAACCTCATCTACAACAAAGTTATTGGTTTGCAAACACTCCATAAATAAAAGAAAAGCCTGACTCAATGAACAGCTCCTAATGAGAATTTCAAACTTTATTGATGCTAAGAAGTGAAATAATAACTGCTATGAGCTAGTAATGTTGTTTTAGCTGTATGGTTTAAAGATGTAACAGCCTCCTTGTGAGCCCAGCTCAGCAAACTCTCCTCGCTAAATCAACACCACTCTGGGAGTTTAGAAGGTGTATTGTCTGAATTTAAAATACAGGCAATCAAAAGTGTGAAGTGCAGCTGTTAGCTCTTTTGTATTTGCTGATCCAGGCAGGCCAAAGAAACATAGATGTGTGGTTTCTGCATGCATCAAAAGATTTGCATTTGTATCACTTGTCAAGAAGAACCTGTGCCCAGGTGGCCAAGAGGGCCAGTGGCATCCTGGCCTGCATCAGGAATGGTGTGGTCAGCAGGAGCAGGGAGGTCATTCTGCCCCTGTACTCTGCACTGGTCAGACCACACCTCGAGTACTGCGTTCAGTTCTGGGCCCCCCAGTTTAGGAGGGACATCGAAATGCTTGAGCGTGTCCAGAGAAGGGCGACGAGGCTGGTGAGAGACCTCGAGCACAAGCCCTACGAGGAGAGGCTGAGGGAGCTGGGGTTGTTTAGCCTGGAGAAGAGGAGGCTCAGGGGAGACCTTATTGCTGTCTACAACTACCTGAAGGGTGGTTGTGGCCAGGAGGAGGTTGCTCTCTTCTCTCAGGTGGCCAGCTCCAGAACAAGGGGACACAGCCTCAGGCTGCGCCAGGGGAAATTTCGGCTCGAGGTGAGGAGAAAGTTCTTCACTGAGAGAGTCATTGGACACTGGAATGGGCTGCCTGGGGAGGTGGTGGAGTCGTCGTCCCTGGGGCAGTTCAAGGCAAGGTTGGATGTGGCACTTGGTGCCATGGTCTAGCCTTGGGCACTGTGGTAAAGGGTTGGACTTGATGATCTGTGAGGTCTCTTCCAACCTTGGTGATACTGTGATACTGTGATACTGTGATACTTTGCTGATGGATGTGGAAATGCACCCATTTAATTGAAAGTTGAGGGGGTTTAATGTTATAATAAAACCTATAATTCTGCTATCAAAACCCCAAATCATAGAGTCATAGAATGTTCTAGGTTGGAAGGGACCTCAAGGATCATCTAGCTCCAACCCACCACCATAGGCAGGGACACCTCCCACTAGAGCAGATTGCTCAAGGCATCTTCCAACCTGGCCTTGAACACCTCCAGGGAGGAAACACTCACAATCTCCCTGGGCAACCCATTCCAGTGTGTGATGGTTTGGGTGTTTCCTGCCCTCCCACACTTTGGAAATCACCCAGACTAGGCTCAGCCAGCTCTGGAAAGTGAATGGAGCTTATTATTTACAGCTTAGCTCAATATACAAGCAGATATTTACAGTATATACTGTTATAGACAGAAATATATAAGGTAAAAGGTAATGCAGAAACACAACAGCCCTCCCAGAAACCTGAGTCCCCCAGCAGGGGCTCTCAAGCATCCCTTCAGCTTCCCCCTACCCCCCTCAAACTTACCCCAGTCCCAAGGAAAGATGGAGGTTCGGACAGGAGGGTTTGGAAGCAAAGTGGATAAGTCAAAGAAACAGCAGAGAGGGGTGAAGTTAGAGATGCAGCTCAGCCAGTTCCCCAGCAGAAGTAGTGCCCTATCTATGTTTTGATTCTTGCTTTTATACATCTCAGCAAGCCTATGAGTGTGGTAGACATCAGCCTTGTTTTCCTTCCACAGCCTATGATCTAGTCCTTCTCACCAAAACATTCTAGCTAGGCTCAAACTAGCACACAGTGTCTCACCACTCACTGTAAAGAATTCCCTCCTAACATCTAGTCTAAATCTCCCCTCTTCCAGTTTAAACCCATTAACCCTTATCCTGTCATTACAAGACCTTGGAAATAGTCCCTCCCCAGCCTTCCTGTAGGCCACCTTCACATACTAGAAGGCCACTATAAGGTCTCCTCGAATCTTAACATCCATTTCATTGTTCCTTTGCTTCATTATTAGAGCTTTAATAACATTTAATAATCTTTTCAATAGATTTGTGACAGGCCTGTGATGGTTTGGGAGTTACCCACATCCCCACACTTAAGAAAGTCACCCAGACTAGACTCAGCTGGCTGGAAATTAAGGAATGAAGCTATATTTACATCTTAGCACAATATACAAGCAGATATACACAAATATATACAGTTATATACAAATTAAAAATAACACAGAAACACAAAAACCCCTCCCAGAAACAATCAAATTCCTCAGGAGGGTTCCAAACCCAAACTCCCTCTTTCCCTCCCTTCAGAAACAACCAGATCAACCCATGTACATCTCCTTGTGATAAATCTGGAGATCTGAGGTGAGATGTCAAAAAAAAAGACAACAAGGAGGTTAGAGGAAAAAGGGTTAGGTGGATCATAGAATCATAGAATCAACCAGTTTGGAAGAGACTTCCAAGATCATCCACTCCAACCTAGCACCCAGCCCTATCCAGTCATCTAGACCATGGCACTAAGTGCCTCATCCAGGCTTTGCCTGAACACCTCCAGGGACAGTGACTCCACCATGTCCCTGGGCAGCCCATTCCAATGAGCTCTGTGAAGTACTTCCTCCTAACATCCAGCCTAGACTTCCCCTGGCACAACTTGAGACTCTGTCCCCTTGTTGTATTGCTGGTTGCCTGGCAGAAGAGACCAATCCCCACCTGGCTACAACCTCCCTTCAGGTAGTTGTAGACAGCAATGAGGAGAGTTAAAGGCAGAATCAGCCAGAGAGCAGACTACCAGAAAGAAGGCATAGCCTGAAGTGAGAGATGAGCAGTGTGTGTGTGGAGTGCCTGTCTTATCTATATTTTGACTAGTTGTGTTTCTCAGCAGAAGAATGAGTGATATAGGTTACATGCTGGGTTTTTTCCTTTCTTTTCACAGCTAAAGATTTTGTTTCTCTCAGTAAAAATTGGCCTCAAACCAGCACACTGGCTGTTTTTCTCCCAGTTCAGTAGCTATTTACTTGATTCACTTCTGTTGCAATTACCTCTTTTCTTCTGTTTACATTTACAACTACCTGAAAGGAGGTTGTGGTCAGGTGAGGGTTCATCTCTTCTCCCAGGCCACCAATGACAGTCTCATGCTGTGCCAGGGGAGGTCTAGGCTGGATGTTAGGAAGAAGTTCTTAACAGAAACAGTGATTGGCCCTGGAAAGTGTTGCCCAGGGAGGTGATGGAGTCACCATCCCTAGAAGCATTTGAAAAGAGACTGGATGTGGCAGTTGGTGCCATGGCTTAGTTCATTAAGTAATGTTGGGTGACAGGTTGGACTTGATGATCTCAAAGGTCTTTTCCAACCTGATTGATTTTGTGATTCTGCGATCTATTTTACAGCTCAGAGTTCATTTAAATTGTGTTGTCTTTGTACTCATCTTGGAAATGTCACATTTCCAACAGCTGGCTTTCAGTGTGGTAGTTATTAATTTTTGGTGCACTAAGAGAAAAAAATCTCATCAGTAAAAATAATTTGAGACCCAGTGAAGTTAATGTACCTGGTTTAGCATAGCTGGCTGGGATTCTGCTTCATAATTCCACCACAGTCATAGTCTGCTGAAAGATGTGGTTATAACAATAGCAACAAGATCATATATTTTATTGAACATTTATTTTCTGTATTATAGCTCATGTTCAACAAATTCCTTTGCCCTTGGCCAGGCCAGTCAAGACAGCTCTTGTAAAAGGAATAGATCATAAACTTTATCTTTGAAAAATGTATCTGTTATTGAGACTCAACAGGGTATGAAAATATGCCTCAGGAGTGATTAAAATCTACTCTGGTTCTCATTGGCTTAGGGTATGATACCATCAACCATTGCTTCAGTTTGATTTCTGCATTGCCAGCTGAAGAATAGTTTTCAACTCTTCCTTCCCCTGCTACAAGGTGTAGGACAGCACAGTGTTTATTTGCTAATCATTGTTTTCAGACCAAGAAGGGGGAGAAAAGCTCATTTATTTGTTTATTTGTTTGTTGAACTGTCAGAGAAGCACTGAATCTTTATGCCAAGGAAGACTTTAATTCATGAATTAACTAAGGTCAGCAAAACTAGCTGCAGGAAGGGAGGGATGTAAGCAGAGAGACAGAAAAGAAAAACAACTTCCAGGAAAAGAATATTATAAAAATAAGTTAGCTGCTTTGCTACCCTTGAATATTTCTTCTGCAGATGTTTGATGCTGAGCATTTAGGACAATGACAGATTGGTAGTGTGGAAGATGGTATTTTATCAAACTTGTCCCTGAAAACGTGGGTAGAAAGACAGGAGGCAGCACAGATTTTGACAGAGGCAGCACAGATTTTGACAGAGGCTGCATTAGTCCACAGAAGCATGATAGGTTTTATGTGCTAGAGCATGACAAAAGCAGAAGGGAGGACACAGTCCTTGGGAAGCTACAGTCTCAGAGGAAGGATGTGTTAAGACTCATGAGGGCAGCAGATTGCTGAATGGACAGAAGACTATAAAACTCTGTGTCTAGAGTGGATGGAGGTCAAAGAGCATTTCTTACTATGAACAACCTCTAGGATGAAGTTGAAAGACAGAAGCATCCATTATCATATGAACAGCAAGTCCTTCATAGGTCAGCAATGTGCCCTTGTGGTCAAGAGAGTCAAGAGCATCCTTGAGTGTATCAAGAAAATTGTGGTCAGCAGGTCAAAGGAGGTTCTTTTCCTTCTTTACTCTGTCGTGGTGAGAACACACCTGGAATACTGTGTCCAGTTTTGGGTTCCTTGGTTCAAGAAAGACAGGGACCTGCTGGAGAGAGTCCAGTAGAGAGCCACGAGGGTGACTGGGGGACTTGAGCAGCCCTGGGGCTGTTGAATCTGGAGAAGAGAAGACTGAGAGGAAATCTGATCAATGTGTACAAATATCTGAGGGGTGAGTGTCAAGTGCGTGAGGTCAATCTCTTTTCGGAGGTCATCAGCAGTAAGACAAGGAGCAATGGCTACAAACTGGAACACAGAAGGTTTCAGCTCAACTTGAGGAGAAACTTCTTTACAGTGAGGGTGACAGAGCCCTGCAACAGACTGCCCAGAGAGGTTGTGGAGTCTCCTTCTTTGAAGACTTTAAAAACCTGATGTTATGGAAGGCCTGATGGACCAGAAACACAGGTACTGCTTTGCCCAGGTGTGTTTTTCTCCTGTGCTAAGCAAGATAAACAGGTTTATCTTGTGCCTGCCTTGTGCAAGGCCTATGGCCTTCCCAAATTCATCTAATACAGTCAAGCTTGGCTAACTGCCATTCTGATTGGCTATTCTGTGTCCAAAGGCCCATTAGTCTCAGCCCACATTGATAAAAGAGATACACAAGTAAACACAGTGTGCTCTGCCATGCTCTGCCATTGTATTCCTGCCTGCTGTTGCCTGCTGCCATTGCTTACTGCCTTATTGTTTGCCTGGAAACTCCACTGTCATGAGTTTACCAGGGGCAAGCTCTAAATGCCTCCATATGATCAGCCTGCACAGCCAGCGTGACATCCATGCTGAGACTGCACATCTCAAAACATTCTGCCTACACTTTAAAGTCTCCTGCCAAGAGCAGAAGTCCTGGAGATACACAGATCCTCCAGAGGACCAGGTCAGAGGTTGTCTGCCTCCTTTCCCCAGCACTCTGAAGCCTGGGAAGAATCAGAAGTCTCAGCAGTTGACAAGAAAGACACAATTCCCTGAAAGAGTTTGGATACTGTCTGTGGCTAGCCCTGCAAGTCAGGAAATAATATTTTGTGAGTGAATGCTTAAAAGCCTCTTTCTAATTCTCCACTGCCTTCTGCCATGAGCAGAAAGAGCTCCTTGATCCCATCTAGTGGGCAAGTGGTGTACTGACCACAAGCAGCATTTGATCACAGGAATCTTCTCTTCCAGTTCAATTAATGTTTAGATATTTTGCTAGTTATTACTAGAGCTGGTTATTAACTGTAAACTGTTTCCATGACCATGAAAGAACCGATAATTATTAATATTAGTGGTTGGGGGTGGTGAGAGTTCTGAATATCAGAATTAATAAACAATATCAATTTTGGGAAATATCAATTCACATTAATTAATTTTCCCCTTCATAACACCTGCCTGGATGCACTCCTGTGCAAACTATCCTAGGGAATCCTGCTTGAGCAGGGGAAATGGCCTTGATAATCTCTGAATGGGCTGTCCAGGGAGGTGGTGGATTTACTGTCCCTGGAGGTGTTCAAAAAAAGACTGGATGGGGCACTTAGTGCCATGGTCTAGTTAATTGGAGCGGGCTGGGTGCTAAGTTGGACTAGATGATGTTGGAGGTCTCTTCCAACCAGGTTGATTCTATGAGGTCCTTTCCAACCTGTAATGTTCCACAATTCTGTGATCATGACTTAGGTATTAATTATTGCTTCAGGATTAGTCTATTCCTTTCCACTGTTTAGTTAAAGTTGTGCCATATCCATTAATTCAAGCTCTTGTCTTTATTTATCTATCCTGTAAGCCTGAAAAGCATGATGAGAAATTTTGTACACTCTGCTATGTCATGGGAGATCAGATTTAAGATTTAAATGAGCTTATTAATGACCTCTATTCAGTCTTTTCTTCTTGTGAACACAATATCAAATAAGCTGTCAACGGAGCACCATGAATAATGCATTGCAAGAAAACAAGTTTAGAACAGTTCTAAATCTTAATTATTTTTTTCCTCACATGACCACCTGCAAAAAGGATCATGCCTGTCTTACAAAGAGGAAAACCCTACATTTGTTGGGCACTTTGTTAATGAATAATTCAGCAAGCCTTAAAACTGAATAACAAAACTTAATCTGGAGCAGTCAATATTCAAGGGACACAAGCAATTTATTGTGAGACATCTTTTGGTACAAGAAACATCTATTACAAGAAACATCTTTTCACTTACAAACATGCTTGCTGTCACTTTGTGCTGAGTAACACTCAGAAGAATGGTGACACTTCAGTATGTATAAACTCAGAAGTCAATGCTGAGAAAGGCAGGATAAAAAGTTTTGTTGCTGCACTGTACTGGCACAAAAGCTTTATGGTAGTTTGAAAGGATAAACAAGTTTAGAAGAGTGTTTGCTGTTAAAAGGACAATGGCACTATTTTCTGCTTCTTCATCTAACCTCCAGACCTTTTATTAACCCCAAAATTGAATCACAGAATCACAGAAACACTCAGGTTGGAAAAGCTCATCAGGATCACCAAGTCCAACTGATAACCCTACTCTGCAAGGTGCACCCTAAACCATATCCCCAAGCACCATATCCAGATGACTTTTAAACAAGTCCAGGGTTGATGACTCAACCACCTCCTGGGCAGCTCATTCCAGTGTCTGACCACTCTTTATGTGATTTATTTTTTTCCTAATATCCAGTCTAAACCTACCCAGTGGCAGCTTGAGGCCATTCCCTCTTGTTCTGTTCATAATTACCTATGAGAAGAGACCAGCACCAACCCCTCCACTAAGTCATTTCAGGTGGTTGTAGATAGCAAAGAGGTCTCCCCTCAGCCTCAGCCTGGAGAAATCCAAAGTAGCAACAAAATCACCAGTGGCAAATTTAATGTTATTTTAAAAGGAAAAATTGAAGGCAAAGTAGGGCAGCTCTTCAAGGTCTCTGCTGATCTGCCATAGTTACTTTGTCTGCACTACAACATACTTGAAACCTCTGAGGAATAAAATAGAGATGAAAACCTGGTAAGAAGAGTCATCTCTTCACAATAAATTGTAACAGTTCCTGAACTAAGTAAGATCAAAATTCACAGGTTCATTGTATGTCTAAATATCCAAAAGTTCACTTAAAGTTATGCTTTTATAAAGGAATTTTAGCTAGATTTGACTTAAAAGTTTTTTGTATTACAGTTCTTTGTGAAAGCATGGATCTGTCCTAGAATCATAGAATCACAGAATCATAGAATCAATCAGTGTTGGAAGGGACCACAAGGATCATCTAGTTCCAATCCCTCTGCCATGAGCAGGGACACCTCACACTAGATTAGGCTATCTAGAGCCTCATCCAGCCTGGCCTTAAACACCTCCAAGAATGGGACTTCCACTACCTCCCTGGGCAACCCATTCCAGGATCTCATCACCCTCATGCTGAAGAACTTCTTCCTAATATCCAGTCTGAATCTAGCCATTTCTAGCTTTGATCCATTCCTCTCCAGTCCTATCACTACCTGACACCCTAACAAGTCCCTCCCCTGCTTTCTTGTAGTCCTCCTTAAGATACTGAAAGGTCACAATAAGGTCACTTTGTAGCCTTCTCTTCTCCAGACTGAATAGACCCAACTCCCTCAGTCTCTTCTCATTGATGTCTGTATAGGGTTAACACTCCTGGGGGAGTGACCCTGAACCTGACCCTAGGGGTCTTGGCCCCTCCCCAGGGGTGGGCCACACTCCAGGTGATGGTTAGCCCACTCCCCCCACTTCCTGCGGTATAAAAGAGGAGCACTTCCTGCTCCTCGCTCTCTTGCTCTTTCTCTCTTCCTGCGTTCATGATCACACACACACTGATACTGCATACCAGCACAACACGTGGCAGCCACGAGGCAGAGACACCATCACACTACTCGGGTTGTATCCATCCCTGTTTGTATTTTGCTGTTTTCCCTTTCTTATCCTTTGTAAACTCCCCTACCTCCAATCCCTTTTTTCTAAGTTATTGTTAAACTTTTCCTTTTTTAACTTCCAAATCGAGTGAGATTGATTTATTTGGGTGTCCCTACCTTTATCTCTCTCTCCCTGTCTTTTGGGGAAAGGGGGGGGAAGAGGGGAGGGCACTCTATAAATTCTATAAATTGTCATTGGGTCTACCAAATTTATAAGAGTCTCTGGGAACCTGCATTTGAACCCAAGACAATGTCCCAGCCCTGTCATCTGTCATCTTTTCTGTATCTGCTCACCTCTCCTTATGCATGCTGCAATTATGCAGCCCAGACATTTCCTTCAACAATAGCTTATTAGTTTGTTGTTGTTGTTGCTGTTTTCAAATAATCAATTTCAGCATTGGAAACTGCTAAGGAATATAAATGTCATGACTCTGTAGGACTATATGCTCACGACTACAAGAGAACAAGAGGCAATTTTATTTGACACTTGTTTTAAAAACCCAACAATTATATCCAAAAGGAACAATTTTCTATTATCAATGAATAGCAAACAAGAGCTTTTTGCACTAGGATAGAAAAAGGAATGCTTTAAAGATAAGTGCCATGTCATTTGCTGTTGTAAAAAAGTGTTATGGTTTTAAGGCATGCTTTTAAAAAGGTTTTCTCTGAAGAGTAAATGTTTGGACACTGTGATATTGATACATGTCAGTGAGATCATGGCCAGAGCAATGATGGACACCAGTGTGGTTAGGTCATTCTGACTTTACTGCGGCGATACAGTGTCTTTTGTGCTAAACTTAGCAGAGTTGCATTCAGCTAGCTTAATTAAGATTGGTACACGTGGAAGGCACAGATAGGTTAAGACTATGTGGAAGGCACAGATAGGTCAAGGCTTAAGCTCAGACAACTGTGGTGCCACCCTCCTGTGGTCAGCAGATCTTACCCCTGCAGCTGGGATGTGGGGGCTGTATCATCGTTTTAGTTGCTGCCTCCGAGGTGGACTCAAGGACACTCTGCAGCATGGGTTGCTCATGTTTATCAAATCATGTCAGCAGGAAATGCATCCACAGATACACATTCACATATAAGGGAAGTGTCATACTTGTGCCTTCATTGTACCTCACAGCCCTGTAAGGGGGGCTGATGGAGCTGGGGGTGTGCAGCCTGGAGAAGAAGAGGCTCAGGGCAGACCTCATCGCTCTCTACAGCTACCTGAGGTGGGGTTGGACTCTGCTCCCAGGCAAACAGCAACAGAACAAGGGGACACAGCCTCAAGCTGTGCCATGGCAGGTTCCAGCTGGACATTAAGAAGAAATTATTCACAGAGTGATTGGCATGGGAATGGGCTGCCCAGGGAGGTGGTGGAGTCACCATCCCTGGAGGTATTCAAGAGGAGGCTGCATGAGGCACTTGGTGCCAGGGGTTAGTTAATCAGAAGAGTTAGGTGATAGGTTGGACTCAATGATCCTGGAGGTCTTTTCCAACCTGCTTAATTCTGTGATTCTGTGTGATTCATTCTACCTGACGGGAGGTTGAAGTGAGGATGGAGCCGGCCTCTTCTCTTTGGTACCAAGCTGCACCAGGGAAGGTTCAGACTGGTTGTTAGGAAGTATTTTTTTTCCCAGAGAGGGCTGTCAAACATTGGAACGGTCTGCTCAGAGTGATGGTGTAATCACTGTCCCTGAGGGTGTGCAAGCAGCCTGTGGAGCTGGTGCTTAGAGACACGATTTAGCATTGACCCTTCAGTCCAGGATTGGACTGGATGATCTTGGAGGTGTCTTCCAACCAGATGCATTCTGTGATTCTTGAACTTAAGACCCAGTTGTAAATCAAAGAAACCATTAAAACTATTGTGTCTCTCTGTCACACCTAGTGCAAATAAGCCTTATCATGCAGCTGAGTGCAATGAATATACGCAGTGCATACTGCCTGTAAAATTGGCACAACTAGCTGTGGAGGAGGAGTTAGTAGTGCAAACCTACTCCCTGTCAGGGTAGCCGATATAGAATTAGCATCAGTAGCAAAACTAGCAGAGCAAGAAAGGTAGAGGGTTTGGGACTAAATTAAGAAAATGCATATAACATTTCCCTCCATCCCTGGGTTCTTATTTTTCAGTGACAGGAGCCATTTCCAGTGATGAAAGTTTAAGATGGAGTTTTGACTTAGGAGCAAGAGAACATATTTCTTCTCCCACTTACTCTATGCATTTTTCTTTAGCTGTTTTTATTGGTCCTTTCTCATATGCAGTGGATATTAAAATGAAGGGATATGAAAGTTTAAGATGGAGTTTTGACTTAGGAGCAAGAGAACATATTTCTTCTCCCACTTTATTCATTTTTATTTAGCTGTTTTTGTTGGTCCTTTCTCATATGCAATGGATATTAAAATGAAGGAATATCTTCTGTTGCCTTCATTTTTTTGTTTGCTCTATCTGGAGAAAAAAGGAGCACACTAGCAAAAAGAGCTATAGGTGAGCAAGCTATTCTGTCTCCTTTAGAATGGAATTACTTTTGATATGGAAGAAGTCCAAACTTCATGTGTGAGACAGAAAGATTCTTGGATCTGCCTTTGCGACATTGTATGCCTCTTAATTTTTTTGTGCATTCCAGTAGTTAAAGTAAGTTTCATCTTAGGAATTTATTTTGTTCAGAATTAGCTTTCCATTTCTAAGGCACAGATTTCAAGAATATGGAATGCTCTTAGTCAATGTACTTAAAACACAAAAGTCAAAACCCAGAATCGCTGTCTGCAAAAAAGGATTAGGAGTCCTGTCTAAAATCAGAATCACAGTATCACAGTATCACAGTATCACAGTATCACCAAGGTTGGAAGAGACTTCACAGATCATCAAGTCCAACCCTTTACCACAGAGCTCAAGGCTAGACCATGGCACCAAGTGCCACGTCCAACCTTGCCTTGAACAGCCCCAGGGACGGCGACTCCACCACCTCCCCAGGCAGCCCATTCCAGTGTCCAATGACTCTCTCAGTGAAGAACTTTCTCCTCACCTCCAGCCTAAATTTCCCCTGGCACAGCCTGAGGCTGTGTCCTCTTGTTCTGGTGCTGGCCACCTGAGAGAAGAGAGCAACCTCCTCCTGGCCACAACCTCCCCTCAGGTAGTTGTAGACATCAATAAGATCACCTCTGAGCCTCCTCTTCTCCAGGCTAACCAATCCCAGCTCCCTCAGCCTCTCCTCGTAGGGCTCCATGGGACATTATAAGGCTTTATTAAATCCAAAGAACAGAAAACTCTTCAGACTTATCTGACTTTATTTCCCACTCACAGTGTTTTATCATTATTATTCCTTAAGTATCTCTGACAAAAGGTAAAAATCTCGTGCTGCTATTCATTTCCTAAAGGCTTTGCTCTGTGACAGAGCTATCTTGACAGGATTCTTCCTATGATGCTATCACCCCTTTTGCCTTTTTAGCATGCACATTTGCAGAAGAAAAATCTACTGTTCTGTCTTCAGCTTCTAAATTGGTGAGAAAAAGAGTAGTTGTGTATGTCATTTAGAGCTCTCTTGGGAGATTTATTTGCTACCACTCTTCATGCATTCAGAACAATAATTATTTGACAAATGCTGCAATAATATTATGTATTGGGGACAGTATGGCCAGCAGGACTATTCTTCCCCTGTACTCAGGCCACACTTTGAGTACTGTGTCCAGTTCTGTCCTGCTCAACTCAAGAGAGATGTTGAGGTAATGGAATGTGTCTAGAGAAGGGTGACAAAGCTGGTGAGAGGTCTGGAGCACAGCCCTGTGAGAAGAGGCTGAGGGAGCTGGGGGTGTGCAGCCTGGAGAAGAGGAGGCTCAGGGCAGAGCTCATTGCTGTCTACAACTACCTGAAGGGAGGTTGTAGCCAGGTGGGGGTTGGTCTCTTCTTCCAGGAACCAGCAACAGAAGAAGGGGACACAGTCTCAAGTTGTGCCAGAGGAGGTCTAGGCTGGATGTTAGGAGGAAGTTGTTGTCAGAGAGAGTGATTGGCATTGGAATGGGCTGCCCAGGGAGGTGGTGGAGTCATCATCCCTCGAGGTGTTCAAGCAAAGCCTGGATGGGGCACTTAAAGCCATGGTCTAATTGATCGGCCAGGGCTGAGTGTTAGGTTGGCCTGGATGATCTTGGAGGTCTCTTCCAACCTGATTGATTCTATTTTTTTTTTCTAGGAAAAATGGAAGCATCCCAGCCCAGAAACAGGGAAAAAGGAAACAAAACCCCAGAACAGGAAACTTTGCAAGCTATAGGATGAATGTCCTTGTCCCTCCTCATGTGAGTAGCCAGCTAAAACCAATACAGTACTAAATACATGCCAGCAAATATACATTTAAATGAGTTAATTTTCATTGTTTTAATTATTACCCAGATATGGTTTTCAGTTTTACATATTTTGTATATAAACTACATGCTTTAAAACTAGAATCTGTTTTTCATACTTGAGAATGGAATGCATACAATATCTCGAGAGCCTCAAACCTATTAAGCAAAGGGAAGAGAAAACAAATAAGGATTCTGTGTTACAAAAGACACCCAAAAAAAATTCTCAATCAGGATAAAGTAATGAGCAAATTCAGGATTTGCTTATTCTCATCTCTAGTAAGTGAGAGAAAGATGCCTACTGAGAATATAAATAAGGCAAATCAAATACCTCAAGATGTATCTGAAGAAAGTCTTGTCTTATCAGATAATTAACTTGGGTCTTGTGATGAGAATACAAATGCACTCATTTGTAATGCAGATAGCAATAATAAAGATAAAGTGACTCTGTTGGAAAGATGGATCCCATTCTTTGCTAAAGCCTAATCAGAAATTAAAATGACAGGGGGAAAAAAAACCTTAATGGAAAGTTAGATATATGACTTAATAATAGCAGCCTGCAACCTTGAAAGTAAATGTTGATAATATCAATACTGAGGTGCTAAGAGACAAATAGGAGTTAACTGTAGGAACTCAAACTCCTTTCTCCAGCTGAGAGGTAAAGCAATGCATTTAGAATGTGATCTGCAAATTTTTGCAAGGGTAACCTGCACAAATACATATTCAACTTCAGTTTTTATCATAGAATCAACCAGGTTGGAAGAGACCTCCAAGACCATCCAGTCCAACCTATCACTCAGTCCTATCCAATCAACTAGACCATGGCACTAAGATAATATTGTCTTAGCTGGTGACAGCGAGTCCAGAGGCATCTGGGTTTGTACAGGAGTGTCTCTGGGCTTTGTTCTGGGGAATTAGCTGGATTTGTTTAATTGTGAATGTATATATCTGTTTATATATGTTTATTACCTTCTGTGTTTTGCCTAATCAGTAAATAATAATCTGAGCAGTGTAGGAATTTACCTTTAGGGGTTAAATCTCAAACTCTAAGTGGTGCAAACCCACCACAATACAAGATAAATTTATAGAGCTACAGCACCTGTCCAAGATCTCTAATTACTTCTCTGAAATCTATCATGGATGAATCATCAGATAACAATGATTTAAAAGCAGATCTTAGCCTTCTATGCCAAAATCTTCATCTTCATCTTATGAGGAGAGGCTGAGGGAGCTGGGATTGTTTAGCCTGGAGAAGAGGAGGCTCAGGGGTGACCTTATTGCTGTCTACAACTACCTGAAGGGAGGTTGTAGCCAGGTGGGGGGTGGCCTCTTCTCCCAGGCAACCAGCAATAGAACAAGGGGACACAGTCTCAAGTTGTGCCAGGGTAGGTATAGGCTGGATATGAGGAGGAAGTTGTTAGCAGAGAGAGTGATGAATGGGCTGCCCAGGGAGGCAGTGGAGGCACTGTCCCTGGAGGTCTTCAAGCAAAGCCTGGCTGAGGCACTTAGTGCCATGGTCTAGTTGACTGAATGGGGCTGGGTGCTAGGTTGGACTGGATGATCTTGGAGATCTCTTCCAGCCTGGTTGATTCTATGATTCTATGATCTCCTGTATCACTATGGACACCATCACCATATCTACAACCAAAGCCATTGGTGACTTTGGTCTTTCTTGCTTCTCCTGTCTTTTCTTTGCTTGTTCAATGTGTCTAAGGTAGAGCCTTTTCCAAATGCCTGGGTAAGTTTTGCCAAGTCCACAGCATTTCACTTTTGACTACAACAACCTCTTCCATTGTTGTCCACATAAGCAGTTTTCCTTGTGATAGCCATTCAGAATACTGCAATTAAATTACTTTTTTAGGTGTCTGAATGGTGTTATTTCTCCTCTGGATGTCTGCCTAATGGCTCATCTTCTTCCACACATAAACAACTGTATTGAGTTAACCTTGTCTAAAGACTAAAATGCCACCCAGCTACTCCCTCACTTACCCTACTCAATAGGATAGGAGAGAAAACTCTATCCAGCAGATCCCTCTGTCTCTTGAATTGGGAACCCAAAATAGCTTTTTAAATAAGCCGAAAATATAAGAAAAACTAATTAAGAAAGCTGTGACTGTGTTATCACAGTATCACAGTATCACAGTATCATCAGGGTTGAAAGAGACCTCACAGGTCATCAAGCCCAACCCTTTACCACAGAGCTCAAGGCCAGACCATGGCACCAAGTGCCACATCCAGTCCTGCCTTGAACAGCTCCAGGGACGGCGACTCCACCACCTCCCTCAGCCTCTCCTCGTAGGGCTGTGCTCAAGGCCTCTCCCCAGCCTCGTTGCCCTTCTCTGGACACTCTCAAGCATCTCAATGTCCCTCCTAAACTGGGGGGCCCAGAACTGAGCACAGTACTCAAGATGTGGTCTAACCAGTGCAGAGTACAGGGGCAGAATGACCTCCCTGCTCCTGCTGAATGTTGAGCATTCTTCCCTAAATATTTGTTAACAGTTTGCATGAGTATGAACTTTACCCCTATGTTGTGGCAGGCCTGATAGGCCCGAAACAGGCTTAGACATGTCCTGCCTTGCCTAGGCATGTTTTTGTGCTCTGTGAGAGAGGCAAGAGTGGGAAAAGGACCCAAAAGAATCTGGAGCCACTGAGTCTGGCCTGCCCAGGGTCCTGTAGTAAACAAGGTGCACACACTTAGCTTGTGCCTGCCTGCTGCCAGGCCTGTGCTGTTCCCAAATTTGGGTAAAAGCAAGCTTATGGCTTTGCCTAATATGGTCTGGTTTGGCTAACTGCCATCCTGGTTGGCTGTTCTGTGCCCAAAGGGCAATCAATCTCGGCCCACATTGATAAAAGGAGATACGCAGGTGAACGACCTGCTCTGCTTCCCTGCTCTCTCTGCCATGCTCAGCTGCACTCTGCGGTTGCCTGCTGCAGTTGTCTGCTGCCTTACTGTTTGCTGCTAAACTCCACTGTCACAAGTTTTGCCAAGAGCAGACCCTGGGTGCCTGCACACAATCAGCCTGTGTGGTCAGCATGGCATTGTGCTGAGATTGCACAACACCTGAAAGTCCTCCCTAGAAGTCCTGGACATACACACCGTCCAGAGAAGCCAAGAGACAAGGTCAGAGATTGTCTGCCCCGTTTCCCCAGAAGCCAGGAAGAATTAAGTCTCAACATCTGACAAGAGTCCCCTGAAAGCATTTGGAGACTGTCTGGACTGTGGCTAACCCCCACATGTCGGGTAATAGTGAGAATAATTAGTGAGCAAATGCTTAAATGTCTCTTTGTAATGCTTCATTGCCTTCTGCCATGACCAGAAAGAGCTCCTTGAGTCCATCTAGTGGACAAGCAGCATATTGACCACAAGCAGCATTTGACCAGGGGAATCTTCTCTTCCAGTTCAGTTAATGTTTATGTGTTTTGCTCCTTATTACTGGATCTAGATATTATCCATAGAATGTTTACATGAGTGTGTAAGAATTGAAAGATTATTAAAATTAATGGTGGGGGGTGGACAGAGTTCTGAGTATTAAAATTAATAAACAATATTAATTTGGGGGAAATATAATCTCACAGCAATTAATTTCCCCCTTTGCAACACCCTAGCATGTGTTTTTGTATTTCTGAAATGGCTGGAAAACATTAGGCACTAAATTCAGCTGACAGAAGTGTTTCCTAACCAGCAGTTCAAATTGCTTCTAACTCTGCCTGTTAAGTAGAAAGCAACACGAAAAAAAGACCTTTGGAATAATCATAAATAAGCATCTTTGGTAAAGCTGGTGAAATACCTGGAACACAAACCCTGTGAGGAGAGGCTGAGGGAGCTGGGGGTGTGCAGCCTGCAGAAGAGGAGGCTCAGGGCAGAGCTCATTGCTGTCTACAACTACCTGAAGGGAGGTTGTGGGCAGGTAGGGGTTGGTCTCTTCTGCCAGGCAACCAGCAACAGAACAAGGGGACACAGTCTCAAGTTGTGCCAGGGGAGGTCTAGGCTGGATGTTAGGAGCAAGTTGTTGTCAGAGAGAGTGATTGGCATTGGAATGGGCTGCCCAGGGAGGTGGTGGAGTCACCATCCCTGGAGGTGTTGAAGAAAAGCCTGGATGAGGCACTTAGTGCCATGGTCTAGTTGACTGGATAGGGCTGGGTGCTAGGTTGGCCTGGATGATCTTAGAGGTTTCTTCCAACCTGGTTGATTCTATGATTCTGTGATCTACAAGAGACACATGGAGAAAATCTAAGCCACATATTAGTTACATCCAAGAAGAAGAAAAGTGATTTCCAGAGCGGTCATTTTAGGGATATATTCATTTTCGGGTTAATTCTGAGATCACTTATTTCAGATTTGTACTTATCTGAATTATTTTTTATGCCTCAAAATTATGTGTTTAGAATGCCATTCAGAGGTGTATCAAGGAAGGCATGAGCAATACTATAAAGAAAAATAAATGAGCTGCTGTCTAGACAGCCAGCAACATGGACTTCTTTTGTCTTCTCTAGCTGTAAATTAATGCCTGAGACATGTGAAATTATCTCTTCCTGCTACAAATGAATGGGTGCATTTGAATTATTGGCTTAGCTCCAGTCAAAGTTAAGCTGTCATTTGTTTGTTACAAAGGTATAAACCAGCTCAAATGCTACACTTATTCAGGAAAGAAAAGATGATGAATGAGATCCCTTTTGTGGGGACTCGGTGAGTGGGACAGCTGCAGGACTCTGACTTATGTGCAGAACTAGCACAGTGGGCTTTGAGGGAAAGCAATTTATCTCATTATCTTATCCTAGGGAACAAATAAATCTTAACAGATAACTTTAGTAGATACCAGTCATATGGGTAGCCAACAGGCACTTGCTGAAAATGCACACACAGAAAGCTGAACAGCTAATTGATGTGCACAACATCTGTGCCCGATAAAAGTAGGCTCTCATAAGCACTATTAGTGTAATAAAATGCTCTTGATGAAACCATCCTGTTACTGCATAAGAAATTAATCAGAATACCTTCTGCAATGGAGAGTATGCACAAGTGAGGATGACAGACTGGGGAGATCCTTTTCAGTTCTTTCGTTGGCTAATTACTTGGAAAGTTTTCCTTTCTTTCCCTTTTCATTTCTCTTTCCCCTTTCCCTTTCTGCTTTCTCTTTCCCCTTTCCTCTTTCCTTTCCCTTTCACTTTCCGTTTTCCCATTCCTCTTTTTTTCCCCCTTTCCCTTTCCTCTTCCCTTTCCCCCTTTCCCTTTCCCTTTCTTTTTCCCCTTTCCTCTTTCCCTTCCCCCTTTCCCCTTACCCCTACTTTTTCCCCTTTCTTTTTCCCCTTTCCTCTTTCCCTTCCCCCTTTCCCCTTACCCCTACTTTTTCCCCTTCCCCTTTCTTTTTCCCCTTTCCTCTTTCCCTTCCCCCTTTCCCCTTACCCCTACTTTTTCCCCTTCCCCTTTCTTTTTCCCCTTTCCTCTTTCCCTTCCCCCTTTCCCCTTACCCCTACTTTTTCCCCTTTCACTTTTCTCTTTCTCCTTTCTCCTTTCCCCTTTCCTGTTCACTTTCCCTATACTACAACTCTTGTTACACTGCAATCCTTTGTGCTGAATCCATCAAGATCTAGTCCACAAATAACTGGAGCCCCTATTACAAGAGGGATGTGGACATGCTGGAGCATGTCTAGAGAAGGGCCATGAGGATGCTCAGAGGGCTGGAGCACCTCTCCTGTGAGGACAGACTGAGAGAGTTTAGAGAAGAGAAAGCTCCATGGAGTCCTTATTGTGGCCTTCCAGTATCTTAGGGGGACTACAAGAAAACTGGTGAGGAACTTTTTAGGGTGTCAGATAGCAACAGCAGTAGGGAGAATAGGCCAAAACTGGACGTGGATGGATTCAGACTGAACATTAGGAAGTTCTTCACCATCAGACACACAAACAGATTGTCCAGAGAGGGAGTGGAAGTCCCATCTCTGGAGGTTTTTAATACCAGGCTGGATTGGGCTCTGAGCAATCTGATCTAGTGTGAGGTGTCTGAACAATCTTTGAGGTCCCTTTCAACCTGTGATTCTATGAATACAGGAAAGCAAAGCACATACTGCAAAGTAATCTGCTGCTTTGTAAAGATCATCCCTACCTATAGGCAGAATTCAAACATTAGAAGAGATGGATGCAATTGCAACACCTGACTATGGCTGGCATAGATCCTTCATCCATCAGGTGTGGTTTCAGCATAAGCACAGAATTCTTTTGCTGCTTTACCTCCGAGAGCTGAAAAACTATAAAGTTATTTGCCTAGAGCAGTGACAGTCTTATCAGGTTGAAACAAACATTTGTAAGTATAATAATCATAGAATCATAGAAACAACCAGGTTGGAAGAGCCTCCAAGATCATCCAGGCCAACCTGTCATCCAGCCCTGTCCAATCAACTAGACCATGGCACTGAGTGCCTCATCCAGGCTTTGCTTCAACACCTCCAGGGATGGTGACTCCACCACCTCCCTGGGCAGCCCATTCCAATGCCAATCACTCTCTCTGGCAACAACTTCCTCCTAACATCCAGCCTATACCTACCCTGGCACAACTTGAGACTGTGTCCCCTTATTGATTATCCAGATCCTACCAGTGAGGCAGAAAATGTGCTTTGATCAATATAACAATTGGACTATAGCCTGAATATTAAATGTGTGTTGGTGCTTTCTGCTGAAGCCAGCATTGCAGTGCAGCAAAAAAAGGGTCATTTCAGATATGAACACCATGATTGAAGCATTCACCTCTTTCTCTTTTAGTGAGATGCTACTGGGACATGTTCCTTCCTTAGTACAGCCTGGCCTCTTATCAACAAACAGTGTGTAATATACATGTTCACGAGCTGGTACTGAATGAGGTTAATTAATGGTTCTTCTTACATAGATGTCTGGATGTAAAACAACAGCCTCAAAACCTACAATTAACAGTGGCAAGTAACCTATAATTTTTCCAATGTCTCCACTAATTTTGATTATTAGCCACTGCATATTTGATTTCTTGCTATTTTCTTTGACCTCTTTATAGCAGAGGTGAAAGCTTCACTGTCAAGGTAAGAGAAGCACCATGTGGTTTCCTCACCATCAGGGATACACTACAGCACCTTCTCACTGTCAGACTCTGGGTTTCTGCCTCACCAAGGCATAGCCTATTAAACATCCTCCTGCACAGCAGAAAATGTACTTTAATTTGCCACTCCTGATAGTCACTCCTGTCAAATGAACTATTCAGTGGGAGTGCATGAGTTGGTGAACATCAGCCACTGTCTAGCTGTGGCCTCAAAATTATTTAAGGAGGTTCTGCCCTAACACAAGGGGGAACTTCATTACTGTAAAGGTCACAGGGCACTGGAACAGGCTCCCCAGAGAGGTTGTGAAGTCTCCTTCTCTGGAGACTTTCAAGGCCTGTCTGGATGTGTTCCTGCACGACTTGAGCTAGATTGTATGGTCCTGCTCTGGCAGGGGGGTTGGATGTGATGATCTCTTTAGGTGCCTTCCACCCCCTAACATCCTGTGATCCTGTGAACAGTGTATTTTAATCACAAGGCTAAGACTGTACATTCAGCTTAGGAGTGATACATTTAGTAACTTACAGTTTCTAAATGATCCATCCTGGCAAGTGTGAGTAATCAGGAAATTATTTGTCTTGCAAATCAGCAAATTACTTGTAGGGCTCTTTAGCTTGGAAAGGAGGAGATGACCTCATCAATGTTTATAAAGATGTAAAGGGTGAGTGAGTGCCAGAAGGATGGAGTCAGGCTCTGCTTGGTGATGTTCAATGCCAGTGGAAGGGGCAATGGGTGGAACCTGAGGCACAGGAAGTTTCATTTAAACCTGAGGAGGATTTTTTTTCCCTGTGAGGGTGACAGAACACTGGCACAGGCTGCCCAGGGGGGTTGTGGAGTCTCCCTCTCTGAAGATATTCAAAACCCACCTGGAAGCATTCCTGTGTGATCTGCTCTAACTGGTCCTGCTCTGGCAGGGGGGTGGACTGGATGAGCTTTCGAGGTCCCTCCCAGCCCCTGACATTCTGTGATTCTATGATTTGCTGGAGTTATTGTCTCTACATGCAGTATTCCCAGGATCTCTTCTCCCACAAGCATATGCTGGTATAAAATCTTCTAGAGATTTGAACCAAAGATCTCTAAATGAAATCTGAACTCCTACCTACTTTGGAAGCCTGGGATTGGCAAATGGACTGCTGTGCTGGATCCAGTGCCTCATTTCAGGGCTCCTCTGTGGTGTTTAAACTCCTGATGTTTTTAAAACTGTTTATTTAAAGCAGAAGACTTCTCTGTTGGAGTACCTTAATATTCTTGTAACTGAAGGATGATGAAGGGAGAAAGCCAAGAGCTGCTGGAGGAAAGTGAAGAAGCAGAACTGATATTTCCATAGCTGCCACTTTAAATATGACAGCACTAATGCACAATGTTTCTTGACAAAAATGTATCACTCAAGGCATTTAAAGAAGGCATTTAATGTATAGATATGAGAAGCAGTACTAGAAGGATCAACAGATCTTTGCCGATCACTCTGTGAACTAATAGGATTTTGTGTTGCCCTTTTCTCTGGATTAATGAGCAAGCAGTGAGGGAACTGCTTTTGGGGCCCTAATTATCACCTGCAGTGCACATGGCAAGATAAGTCAAGATTCTTCTGGTCAATGTTTGGTACCTGCAAATTATTCAGAGGATGTTAATTAAGTACATCTAGTTAAAACCGAAGTAAAAGTGATCAATGGATCCATTCAAGGCCATGCAGTCAGATAGCAGAGTTCACTTTCACTCTCCAAAATATATTACACTAAGAAACCTGGAAGTTCAAATCATCTCTGAAGGGAGATGAAATAATATATGGCACTGACATTTGCCCACTAAAGTCTATTCAGGCTTTTTCAGTCTTTTCAGTAGGGGAGAAGGAGGGAGAATACCTTCCTGTCAATCAGAGGATGAAAGTACTATGCTGTGCCATACCAAAAAGTGCTCCCAGGTGTTTAGAGCCCACTAAAGATACATCATGAAGTGCCATCTGAAGACTTGCCAGTTATACATGCAAACACAGATATAAACTGAATTATAGCATTGTAGTTCCTTCTTTTTTAGCTAGGGTCTGCAGTCTGCACCACCAGGTTTGGATCCAGGGAATTTTGGTGTGTGTTTCAGACATGCTATGCAATGGATACCACAGAAAAGATCCTCAGATTCTTCTCACAGTGAAAGGGAAATGGCTTAGATCCCATTGCTGTATTCCTTCCTAACCTGAAGCAACTATGTGGAAGAATAAACCCCTTTGCCTGCTAGAGCAGTTCAGTAGATAGAACCCTGGGAATTTTGTGTTTCCTCACCTTCTTGTGTGACTTTGAGTCATCTGGCTTGACCTCGTGATGAACTGGACTCCTGAGCCACAATGCACCCCACGCCTTTGCTATGCAGGTTAAATTGTGTAGCATATGCAGAATCATTGATGAAGTTCTCAAGAGTCTACTGTGATTCTTTCACAGATTGTCACAAATGCAGACACCCAAGAGCTAGCAGTTTATTTCAGGCTACCCATATGCGTGAGGAAAGCTATTGACAGAGCATTACTCAGGCGTTACTGACAGGGGACCTTCATCTTCAAACAGGAATGGAATGTGAGTCATTCTGATTCAGATCTATGGGATGGGTGTCAGGAAGGAAGGGGATGTAAACTACAGCACAAGAAGTTCCACCTGAACATGGGAAAGTTCTTGGCTGTAAGGGTCACCAAGCACTGGAACAGACTGCCCAGTGAGGTAGTGGAGTCTCCTCTGTGGACTTCCCAGCCCTGTCTGGATGTGTTCCTCTGTGACCTGCACTGGATTCTATAGTCCTGCTCTGGCAGAGGGGTTGAACTGGATGCTCTCCAGAGGTCACTTCCAACCTCTAACATCCTGTGATCCAGTGAATCAGAGCCATTCACTCATTCACCCATGAAAAACGTCTGTGCATACTTGGGCAAACAGCCATTCTAACCAGAACTTTAAAAGCTGCAGGTGTAAATTGCTTTTTCTTTGTAAACATGACTATTGCCATATCCAAATGATGAACTGCCTATCCATGCCCTAAATTAAGCACATAAACACTGGTAGCTTATCAGCCATATGGTACTTCTTCACACATAATCCTTCTTAGCTCACAGACAACCCTGAGTACATCTATTTGGAAGGCAAGTAAGCATTCAGGTTCTGTCACTTTATGTGGCAAGATTAACTAAAGCTAACGTTTGGCTAATCCTTAGTTCATTGATAATGAATGCATCTCAAATGGTAATTGAAGGCAATTTTGAGTTATTGACATATCTCTTTCCTAGGAATTGTGAAATAGGATGTGTCCTCCAGCTTGCCCTGTGAACTCCTAGAATAACCCTATTCCTGTTAATGCAGGTGTAGTTAAAGACATATGACCAGATGGATTTGTGAGGACCAAAGGCTTCCAACTTAATTTAACTTAGAAGTTTAACTTAGGAATTGAAAAGTTTTCTGGAAGAAAAGGGGTTTGAATTGAGGGATAGGACAGAACAACGTTCATTAGGATCATGGAATCAGTCAGAGCTGGAAGGGACCACAAGGATCATCTAGTTCCAATCCCCCTGCCATAGGAAGGGACACCTTACACTAGATTAGGCTGTCTAGACTCTCATCCAGCCTGGCCTTAAATGCCTTCAGGGATGAGGCTTCCACCACCTCCCTGGGCAACCTCTTCCATCACCCTCATGGTGAAGAACTTCTTCCTAATATCCAGCCTGGATCTACCCATTTCTAGCTTTGTTCCATTCCCCCTAGTCCTATCACTACCTGACAGCCTAAAAAGTTCCTCCCCAGCTTTCTTGTAGGTCTCCTTAAGATACTGAAAGGCCACAGTAAGGTCACCTTGGAGCCTTCACCTCTCCAGACTGAACAGCCCCAAATTCCTCAGTCTCTCTTCACAGGAGAGGTGCTCCAGCCCTCGTGGCCCTTCTCTGGACACATTCCAGAACAACCCCACACACACACACAAATGACTTTATGTAAATCTGCCCCAGAAAGCAAATCCACCATGACTCAGAATTCAGCAAGTCAAAAAGAAATTGTGCTTACAAAAGAACTAAATGCAACAGTATAAACAAAAGCAATGCAGAGTGTATTACATATATATGTACATGGCATAGCAACTGCACAGAATTCCTTTCCTCCATCTTAGAGAAAGTAAAATAGAAAAGCCACCAAGGTTAGAAGAATCCAAAGACCAGATCCCAGAATCAGAGCAAGCAGCAAAGAGTAAAGAAAGGCAGCAGTGAGAAGAGTAGTGAGAGAGAGCAAGCAAAGAGACAATGCTGCAAGAGAGAAGGTTTTCAACACACCAATGGAATTGTATTAACTTAACTATTGTTATTTTATCACAGAGTCACAGAACTTTAGAGTTTGGAAGGGACTTCCAGAGATCATAGAGTTCAACCTCCCTGCTAAGGCAGGATCCCTTAATGTAGCTCACACAGAGATACAGCCAGGTGGGTTTTGAAAGTCTCCGAAGAAGGAGACTCCACAACCTCTCTGGGCAGCCTCTTCCAGGGCTCTGGCAGAGAAGTTTGTTCTCATGTTGAGCTGAAACAGTCTCTGTTCCAATTTGAAGTTGTTGCTCCCCACCCCCACTTGACACCCACCCTTCAGGTATTTGTACACAGTGATCAGATCTCCTCTCAGCCTTCTCTTCTCCAGACTAAACAGCCCCAGAGCTCTCAGTGTCTTTTGATAGGGGAGATGCTCAAGTCCCCCAGTCATCCTCATGGCTCTCCACTGGACTCTCTCCTGCAGGTGCCTGTCTCTCCTGAACTGGGGAGCCCAAAGCTGGACACAGTATTCCAGGTGTGGTTTCACTAGGCAGAGCAGAGCGGGAGAAGAACCTCCCTAGACCTGCTGGCCACACTTTTCCTGATGGACCCTAGGATGCCATCAACTCTCTTGGCCACAAGGGCACATTGCTGGCCCATGCAGAACTTGCTGCCCACCAGCATTCCAAGGTCTTTCTCCACAGAGCTGCTTTCCAGCAGGGCAGTCCTCAAACAGTACTGGTGTCTGTTGTTATTCCTCCCCAGATGGAGGACCCAGAACGTGTCCTTGTTGAATTTCATAACATCTTTCTGTCCTGTCATTTACCTTTTACTCAAAGACTCTAAATTTTCCACTTAAAATTAGTTTCTAAGCTAGGAACTAGCTCAAACTGCCACATATGGGAAAAAAAAAAAAAAAGAAAGAGAATACCTTCATATTATCTAGGAAAATTGGAGGAAAAATGCCTTGAAACTGTACTCCACAGCTCACAGGGTAGTGCCATACCTCTCCACAGATAGTATTAATGATTATTAAACCTATATATCTCCTGACCAGATGTTTCCATTTCAAAGACAAGATGAAATTCACATCAGAGGATGTTCTTTGTTTACCAACATGCAACCTCCTGTTTCTCTGTCCATCTGTTTGGTATAACTTGCTGAGCTCTCATGGAAATTCTGCCTCTAGAAACAAATTCAGTTTGCACTGTCCAAGCTGTAGTGGGTGTAGTAAAACACAGGACAGTTTTGCTGCTCAAACCATGTGTCTGTGGCTCAGTGTGTGCACATAGCAAATCATTTCAGTGAAGAGCTGAATACATTTGCACTGAATATTACCACATAACAATGTGCTCTTTTTTTTCCTTCTTTTTTTCTCTCCTGCTGTACAAAGAAATTTATTCTTCAGCTCACTTTCATCAGCCTCCAGTCCTTCAAAGAAAATTCTGTAACTTCACTTAAGGGGGAAAAAAGGAAATGTAGATGAAGTTGCACTATGAGAGTTGGGGCTCTTCAGCCCGGAGAAGAGAAGGCTTTGAGGAGACCTTGGAGTAGCCTTCCAGTATCTGAAGGGGGTCTACAGGAGGGCTGGGGAAAGACTATTTTCAAGGTCTTGTAATGACAGGACAAGGGGTAATGGATTTAAACTAGAAGAGGGGAGATTTAAACTAGATGTTAGGAAGAAGTTCCTTACAGTAAGGGTGGTGTAACACTGTAAGGGGTTGTCCAGGGAGGTTGTCAATGCTCCATCCACGGAGGCGTTCAAGGCCAGATTGGATGAAGCCTCAATTGACCTGTTCTAGTGGGAGGTGTCCCTGCCTATGGTGGGGGGTTGGAACTGGATGATCTTTGAGATCACTTCCAACCTAACCCTTTCAATGATTCTATGTTATTTCATATTACTCTCTCCTTTTGTGATGGTTTGGGGGTTACCCCGCCCCCCCACACTTTTGTATTTGCCCCAGCTAACTCAGACGGACCCTGGGAATATAGATGAAGCAATTTATTTACAGCTAGCAGAATTTACAAGCAGCTATTTACAATATATACAGTTAGATACAATTATATACAGAAATATACAAAGGATAAACAATACAAAAGCACAACTCCCCTCCCAGAAACCTGAGTCCCCAGGAGGGGCTCTCAAACCACCCCAACACCTCCCCCCAGCCCTCTCAACCTTACCCCAGTTCTCAGGAAGAAAAGAGGTGCAGCCAAGAGGTTAGGGAGCAAGGTTAGTGGGAGCAGGGTTAATGAGATGTGACCAGGTCTAAGGCAAAAGCAAGAGTGAGAGACAAAATGGAGAAAAAGTCTTTCTTCTTCCCAGAGTTCACAGCATGACTGTGAGAGAAGTTGACATCAATTGTTTTCATTTCATTGCCTGTTATCTAGTTCTGTTACCAAAACATCCCAGCTTGCTTCAAACTAGCACACCTTTACAGAACTTTTCACTTCTCAATCGGGACTGGACGTTCAGGGCATATTTTTTGTCGGTGTTTATTTGTTGCTTTGTTCTTTGTTTTTTTCAATCCCACAGAATCCTCCAATCCAACCTTCCTGCCAGAGTACGATCACCTATACCAGATCACACAGGAATGCATCCAGGCAGCTGTTGAATATCTCCAGAGTAGGAGACTCCACAATCCCCCTGGGCAGCCTGTTCCAGTGTCCTGTCACCTTCACAGGGGAAAAAAAATCCTTATATTTCAGTGGAACTTCCCATGGCTCAACTTCTACCATTGCCCCCTGTCCTGTCATTGGGCACCACTGAGCAGAGCCTGGCTCCATCCTCCTAGCGCTCACCCTTTACATCTTTATAAAGATGAATGAGGTCCCCACTGTCTCCTCCTCTTGAAGATAAAGAGCCCCAGCTCCCTCAGGCTCTCCTTGTTAAGAAAAGAGTTTTTACTCTTGTCATGGCTTTCAGAGGAATAACTCCTCATGAATAATAAATGTTGTTTCCTTGAATTCTATTCTCTCTCTCTTTTCTGCACTAAGCGTACTTAAAAGTGAATATATCTGTAGAGATATCTTGTAGCATATATTCAACAGATCAATGCAGCAGCTTTAAAAGGTATCTTGTCATATAACTGCTGTAGTTACAACACTTTGTGTGCAGACTATTTTGAAGTTTACAGATCTGAAACAGAAAGAAAGTCATATTCAGGTCTTCCCAAGATTTCCAAGTGTGTCTATAACTTGACAATGGAGACAGTGACAGCAAAACCATAAACCAGGTAATATTTCCCAATGATATTCAGTATTGTTCCTACATCTGGGTGACATTGTTTTGATTTGACCTCCAGCTCATATAATGTTTATCTATGGTGTTGTTAACTTCATCATAGAATCATAGAATCATAGAATCAAGCAGGTTGGAAGAGACCTCCAAGATCATCCAGAACAACCTAGCACCCAGCCCTAGCCAGTCAAACAGACCATGGCACTAAGTGCCTCATCCACTCTTTGCTTGAACACCTCCAGGCACGGTGACTCCACCACCTCCCTGGGCAGCCCATTCCAATGCCGATCACTCTCTCTGGCAACAACTTCCTCCTAACATCCAGCCTATTCTTCCCTTGAGACTGTGTCCCCTTGTTCTATTGCTGGTTGTCTGGGAGAAGAGACCAACCCCCACCTGTCTACAACCTCCCTTCAGGTAGTTGTAGATGGCAATGAGGTCACCCCTAAGCCTCCTCTTCTTCAGGCTGCACACTCCCAGCTCCCACAGCCTCTCCTCGTAGCGTTTGTGTTCCAGGCCTTTCACCAGCTTCATCACCCTTCTCTGGACATACTACCTCAGAATGTCAACACACCATTTCCATACGTACTGTGCACACCATTTCCATATGTACTGTACACACCATTTCCATATGTACTATATACACCATTTCCATATGTGCTAACTCACCATTTCCATACGTTTTGTACACACCATTTCCATACATACTATACACACCATTTCCATATGTACTATACACACCATTTCCATACGTACTAACACACCATTTCCATATGTGCTAACACACCATTTCCATACGTACTATACACACCATTTCCATACATACTATACACACCATTTCCATACGTACTAACACACCATTTCCATACGTACTATACACACCATTTCCATATGTACTATACACACCATTTCCATATGTGCTAACACACCATTTCCATATGTACTGTACACACCATTTCCATATGTACTATACACACCATTTCCATAGGTACTAACACACCATTTCCATACATACTATACACACCATTTCCATACGTACTAACACACCATTTCCATACGTACTATACACACCATTTCCATATGTACTATACACACCATTTCCATATGTACTATACACACCATTTCCATATGTGCTAACACACCATTTCCATATGTACTATACACACCATTTCCATAGGTACTAACACACCATTTCCATATGTACTATACACACCATTTCCATATGTACTATACACACCATTTCCATATGTACATATGTACTATAGAGCTGCAAAGAAATGAGAAACCCTTTTCTTCTTCCCCACTGACAATAGCAGCAATGGAGACATTTTGTTCCACTATCAAGTGGCTGCATTCAGATGAATAGCATTTCATCGAACGACATTGGAGTCCTGGTGCTGCATTTTGTGCATAGTGGATCAGGATCTTGAGATCTGACCCATTAGGTTCTGTGGCATGAGCAGCCTCTGCAAAAACAGCCAAAGTAATAGCTTGTAGGCATTCACCTTAGTCAAAGAGAGAACAAAAGCATATAGCAAATCTATGTGCAGATCATTAAGCTTTTGCAAGTATAGCAACACATCCAACACCTGCTGCTCTAGGTCCTTCTAGTAATTGCTCTGTTAGCAGCCTGCTACTGACTTCAAAGCCTGATGATTATGCAGCTACTGTTGGGGAGGCTCCACAGAGGAAGGAGCATAGTGTGAGGATAAGCAATTAGCAAATGCTTTCACTGTCACCAAAGAGGGTGACAGCAGCATCTGAAGATTGTGCTGCGTTGTATTACATTACATTGAGTTTGAAATTACTTCCATCAGGGCTGTTCTTACAGTGCTTTACTGAGGTTAGGTTTTGGGTTGTGGTTTTGGTTTGGTTTGGTTTGGTGGGGTTGTTTTTTTTGTTCTGGGGGGTTGGTTGGGTTTTTTTTTTTCATCTAGTGGAAAATGTCCCTGCTCATGGCAGAGGGTTGGAACTAGACCACCCTTGAAGTCCCTTTCAACTCTGACAATTTTGTGATTCTGTTTTGATGGTTTTTTTTTTTTTAGCAGACAGCAAAATGTTTATTCTCATTGTCTTCTGCTAGCTGTAGGTAGATATGTTAATGTTGTTTTTCAGCTCTGGCCTCGTATTTAATACATATCTTATATCTCTGCTGATTCTTTTCATTTGTGTTTTTTTTAAACTGATCAAGTTGTAATACAGCAACTGATAAGGCAGGAATAAATTTCTGGTAAATCTGAGAAAATTATATGTTAGGAAGAAGTTCTTCACCCTGAGGATGGTGAGACCCTGTAAGAGATTGCACAGGGAAGTGATGGAAGCCACATCGCTGAAGGTGTTTAAGGCCAGGCTGAATGAGGCTCTAGACAGCCTGATCTAGTGTGAAGTGTCCCTGCCTATGGCAGGGGGATTGGAACTAGATGATCCTTGTGGTCCCTTCCAACCCTGACTGATTCTATGATTCTACATGGCCACAATTTAACATGCCTAAAAGTGACATTTCTGAGGGGGGAGGGGTGAAGGGAAAATCAATAAAAAGCTTTAAATGCCTTAGAGAATCTTAGACCTATCTGCTTTCAAGCATAGGCAACTCCTGACTTGAAATGCTATCATAGATTCCAACGTTTAGAACCAAAGAACAGATTTAGAGCATTGCCAATCAAAGAACTAGACTTTGACTGGCCATAGCACCTTGTAATTATGAGACTACACCAGACAAGTGTATCAGCTCTTTACACTTTATCTTCCCTTGACTGGAAACCCAAGGAAAGTGTAAAAGCAAATATTTGATCATCTCAAATTATTCTCAATTCTCACTGCTTTCTAGAATATTATACTCATTTTATAGCAACCTGTATTCCTTCTGTATGAGATGTATTTTTCATTCTCTGCTTCAGGAAACTTTGCCCTCAATCCTGTCTTTCTGAGAAACAGCTGCCAAAATTCTGACAGAGCTTTGAGTGCTCAAGCAGTTTCTTAATTCATATTCTGTTGAAGCAGAAGCAAACTGTGAACACAGAATCACAGTCACAGAATGTTAGGGGTTGGAGGGGACCTTCAGAGATCATCAAGTCCAGCAATGGTAAGAATGATAAGGGATGATAGGATTAAGGGGAAGAAACAGGTTATGAAAAGAGCCTTTCCCAGTTTTCCTTAATAGAAACTGGGTCACAGCTCTAATGGCAGTGGTGTCATCTATCCTATCTTCATTTCTCATCTGATTGCTGTAACCTTAGATTCATGGGAAAAAAACCCAAAGGTAGTAGGAGGATTTGATGGAAGAGATGGAGACAATGATAAGAGCACCATTCAAGCACAATAACAATATGGTTCAACAACTCACCTCTTGTCCACATAAGATAAAACAAGTTCAGCAAGTCCATGCCTGGAGCACAAATCCTATGAGGAGAGGTTGAGGGAGCTGGGCCTGTTTAGCCTGGAGAAGAGGAGGCTCAGGGGTGACCTCATTGCTGCCTAAAACTACCTGAAGGGGCATTGTAGCCAGGTGGGGGGTGGCCTCTTCTCCCAGACAACCAGCAATAGAACAAGGGGACACAGTCTCAAGTTGTGCCGGGGTAGGTATAGGCTGGATATTAGGAAGAAGTTCGTCACAGAGAGAGTGATTGGCATTGGAATGGGCTGCCCAGGGAGGTGGTGGAGGCACCGTCGCTGGGGGTCTTCAAGAAAAGACTGGATGAGACACTCGGTGCCATGGTCTGGTTGATTGGTTAGGGCTGGGTGATAGGTTGGACTGGATGATCTTGGAGGTCTCTTCCAACCTGGTTGATTCTATGATTCTATGATTCTATGTCCAGTTAAAATGTTTCTATGAGGACACTTTCAGATATGGTCATTTTTCAGAAGATGCTAGGATAATTTCCTACTGTATGAATTCTATTTGAATACAGCATCATTTGCTTCTCAAATATCACAGAATCACAGAATATTAGGACTTGGAAGGGACCTCAAAACATCGTGGAGTCCAACTCTCCCACTAAGGCAGGATATCCTAGAGCACTCTGCACAGGAATGTATCCAGGATGGTTTTGAAAGTCTCCAGGGAAGGAGACTCCACAACCTCTCTGGGAAGCCTATTACAGGGCTCCATTACCCTCACTGTAAAGAAGTTTCTCCTCATGTTGAGCTGAAGCAGTCTCTCTTCCAGTTTGTAGCCGTTGCTCCTTGTCTTATTGTTGCTGATTATCAAAAAGAGCTTGCCCCCCTCCACTTGACACCTACCCCTCAGATATTTGTACAAACTGATCAGATCCCCTCTCAGCCTTCTCTTCTCCAGACTAAACAGCCCCAGGATTCTCAGTCTCTCTTCATAGGAGGGATGCTCAAGTCTCCCAGTCAGCCTTGTGGGTCTCCATTGGGCTCTATCCAGCAGATCCCTGTCTCTCTTGAGCTGGGAAGCCCAAAATGGGACACAGAGCTCCAGGTGTGGTCTCACCAGGGCAAATATTTTCAATAACAAACTTTTACAATAGGATTTTCCTTTTGCCATGACTAGAGATACCATTGTGACTCTATCAAAGATAGAGCAGAATACAAGACTTTGTCATGTCAGCAGCTAGAGAAAAGAAGGGCAGAGCAGGAGCAAGGGGTGAAGGAGAGAAAGGCAGGCAGGAGAAAATGATCAGAAGAATGACTTTCTGGGGAAATCTACACTTTGCAAATAAAAGATTTGGCCACTTTTGGGGGCAATGGACCATTATTTCACCATATCCATTCTCATTGCAGAATTCCTCCGAAAGAGACATAGAAAGGAGAAGGATGGGATCTGCAAGTATATGGAAAGACACACAGATAGAACAACTTCATATTACCTGATCCTAGAGTGGCATTTTGAGGGGATAATGGATCCCATTATCTTAAACAGCTGTAAAGTCAAGTACAGTATCCATGAGAGAAGTATGTAAGGAAATGAGAGAGTTTTCCATATATGCTTTTTTCTACTGTGTCTTAAAATTTAAAGTGTTAAAGAGGGAATGTGGGAATGCATAAACTGATTTTGAGACAGTACTATAAAGCATTGTAGGGTACATTTCCAGTGTTGTCAGCTAGCAAAATGGATGTTAAGAGACACACTTTTAATTGCCACTTTTGAAACAACAGAATTTTCAGTGGTTAATGCAAGTGTCTAAATAATGTGGCTGAGTATAAATTTGCTGTACAAAATCAAAGGCAGAACAATGAATTATTACTGAGTATTATGGAAGCTATGATAAGCTGTCCCAGTCCCAAAGATTCCCAGGTATGGAAAGGTCAGATTCTCAGGCACAGAATTAAGGCAAAAATGGTATCAAGGACAGGCTAGCTTTATTGCATTCACACAACATGCACACACGAGGATAGGGAGGGATGAGGAGAGGGAAAGAGTGAGAGATGGGGGTCTTCAAGAAAAGACTGGATGAGGCACTTAGTGCCATGGTCTAGTTGATTGGATAGGGCTGGGTGATAGGCTGGACTGGATGATCTTGGAGGTCTCTTCCAACCTGGTTGATTCTATGATTCTATGATTCTACGATTCTATGAAAGAAAAGAAATACCTCTACACAGAAAGAGGAAAGGTCACCCTGGAGTCATTCAATGTCCCAAAAGTCTGTTTGAAGAAACTGGGTGGGAGCACTCTGTCTGCAGGTAGGAGCTTCTCTTCTTTTCCCTGGCTGCCTCATTGAATATACATGTTTTTTCTGAGAATCACTTAGCATTTCCCAGGAGTGATTTGCTTGTTGCAGTGATTTCTTTGTCCCAGGAGTGTTGGGCATGTTCAGTGTGGTAGTGGGTTTCGATGCTGTTGATAGACCAGGAGCTGCTAGACTGCAGCTGGCTCAGAATGGGGGGTGGCCTCTTCTGCCAGGCAACCAGCAACGGAACAAGGGGACACAGTCTCAAGTTGTGCCGGGGGAAGTATAGGCTGGATGTTAGGAGGAAGTTGTTGGCAGAGAGAGTGATTGGCATTGGAATGGGCTGCCCAGGGAGGTGGTGGAGTCACCATGCCTGGAGGTGTTGAAGCAAAGCCTGGATGAGGCACTTAGTGCCATGGTCTGGTTGATTGGCTAGGGCTGGGTGCTAGGTTGGACTGGATGATCTTGGAGGTCTCTTCCAACCTGGTTGATTCTATGATTCTATGATTCTATGATCACCTGTCACAACAGGAAGCCTTCATCTCCTAGATGTGTTTGGTGACAAGAGCTCAGTCAGTCCATGCAAGCTGAGCAGTCAGGCAGGTGGTCCCATGGTAGCATGCACAAGTTCACTCTGTGTTCTCCAGCTGTACTTTTGTTCAGTTGTTGCATATTGGGGAGCTCCTGGGGGTCTGAGCTCACGCAAGAGAGGATTTCCAGGACAGTGAGCACAAAGAAGATGCTCGCTTAGCACTTCTCAGAAGCTTGCCTCAAACCAAGTTTTTTTCTGAGATGTTAGGACATATTTTTTAACTCAGTCTCTGACATAAGCAATGTGCTAATGTTCTCAAAAAAAAACCTCTAAATGCAAATTCAAGGAATAATTGATTCTTTCCTTCCAATTAATCTTGACCTTATATGTTAAAGCACAGTTGTGCAGTAAGATTCTGTTCACAGACATTCACTATCTATTCGTTCTATCCCCATTTCTACCAGAGGCAAAAGCTGATGGGAAGCTCCTGAGAAATCCATATTCTTAAAACATCAGGTATCCTTTCAGCTGACTTCAGAAGCTGGGCAGCACTGCTCTTACAGGTTAGAGGTAGCAGTTTTCATTTCTCCAAGTGACGGGGGCAGAAAACAAAGAAATCTGAAAAGTGTGGGAGGAAGAAAAGTTATTCCTTCCCTTCCTTCCTTCCTTCCTTCCTTCCTTCCTTCCTTCCTTCCTTCCTTCCTTCCTTCCTTCCTTCCTTCCTTCCTTCCTTCCTTCCTTCCTTCCTTCCTTCCTTTTCCTTCCTTCCTTCCTTCCTTCCTTCCTTCCTTCCTCCTTTCTTCCTTCCTTCCTTCCTTCCTTCCTTCCTTCCTTCCTTCCTTCCTTCCTTCCTTCCTTCCTTCCTTCCTTCCTTCCTTCCTTCTTTCCTTCCTTCCTTCCTTCCTTCCTTCCTTCCTTCCTTCCTTCCTTCCTTCCTTCCTTCCTTCCTTCCTCTCTTTCTTCCTTTCTTCCTTTCCTTTCTTTCCTCTCTCTTTTCCTTTCTTTCTTTCTTTCTTTCTTTCTTTCTTTCTTTCTTTCTTTCTTTCTTTCTTTCTTTCTTTCTTTCTTTCTTTCTTTCTTTCTTTCTTTCTTCCTCCCTTCCTCCCTTCCTCCCTTCCTCCCTTCCTCCCTTCCTCCCTTCCTCCCTTCCTCCCTTCCTCCCTTCCTCCCTTCCTCCCTTCCTCCCTTCCTCCCTTCCTCCCTTCCTCCCTTCCTCCCTTCCTCCCTCTTTCTTTCTTTCTTTCTTTCTTCCTCCCTTCCTCCCTTCCTCCCTTCCTTCCTTCCTTTCTTTCTCTCTTTCACTTTCTTTTCTCTCTTTCCTTTTTCTCTTTCTTTCTTTCTCTTTCTTTTTTTCTTTTTTTCTTCTTTCTTTCTCTCTTTATTTCTCTTTCTTTCTGTCTCTCTCTTCTCTATCTTTTATTTCTTTCTCTCTCTTTCTATCTCTCTCTCTTCCTTCCTTCCTTCCTTCCTTCCTTCCTTCCTTCCTTCCTTCCTTCCTTCCTTCCTTCCCTCCTTCCCTCCTTCCTTCCTTCCCTCCTTCCCTCCTTCCTTCCTTCCTTCCTTCCTTCCTTCCTTCCTTCCTTCCTTCCTTCCTTCCTTCCTTCCTTCCTTCCTTCCTTCCTTCCTTCCTTCCTCTTTTTAATATTTCATTGAGTTGCACAGTTCCTGTGGTCACACTTCATTTCCAAATATTTAGCTATGCCATGGTAAATGTAAGAGGAATATCTTTACCCATGTGACAGAAATGTGTTCTCCAAATGATGTACATATCTATTGAACTGTACATGTAAATTTACCTTGATTCTTTCAGTGTAAATCATCTTTCTTTGGGAAAAACAAACAAACAAACAAACAAACAGAATGTTCCTGGGTTTCAATGCTGTGAAGCAGTGACAGGAGATTTCAATTGTCTTGTTCTAGTGTTCTCCATAAATTGCCTACACTCAGTTCTTGGAGGCAGTCACGAGCCACAGCACAAACAAAGCCAAGTGGAAACATTCAACATTTGCAAACAGCATCTTTCCTCTGAATTTGAAGCTCTAGTAGCTCACTCTGCCTAAAACATTTAACCTTAGTGAGCATTCATTGGAATTGTCCTGATCTGGGCTAGGACAGGACTAATTCTGTTCAATGATGTTACTGCTCAGTTAAGACTCTTCCAAGTAACTGTGCCTGCTGCAGTTCCTGGCATGTTCTTTCAAACAATGTGGCAGTGTCTGCTTCTAGAAGTGATCTTTCTCCATGGTCAGAATTAATTCCAAGGATTGGTATGCAGAAAATCTCTTGCTTGCACTTGCTGCAATAGAAATGAAGGTCACTGATGAATCTTATCTATCACATTAGGGCCTCCATAAAATAAAACATTGTACCTACAGGGAGGAGGTGACCCTAAATTGACCAACAAATTATTCCATCCCACATGCATCATAATGCTGAGAAATCACAAGGCTCAAGTGCACTATTTCAGTGACTGGTATCCAAGGAAGATTCTCTCTTCTTCAGTTGGTGTGTTCCAGAAGTCAGTAGCAGAATCCAGGTCCTGAATGTGGTTCTCATCTGTTACTGAGTCCAGACTGGGACTTCCTCAGAGGTGGTGGAGATGCCGCTCTGGTGGTGTGTAAGGAAAATTGGATGTAGCACTTAGTGCCATGGTCTGGTTGATGTGGTAGTGATAGGTCATAGGCTGCACTTGATGATCTCGAAGGTCTATTCCAGCTTCAATACTTCTGTGATTCCCTACTGAACCATTTAGAGGAAGTTAGCTGAGAACTTGGTCTGGTCAGGAAATTAAGGCTCAGAGAATCATAGAATGGTCTGAGTTGGAAGGGACTTCTAAAGGTCACCTAGTCCAACCCCCTCTGAAGTCAGTAAGGGCATCCTCAACTAGATTAGGTTGCCCAGAGCCCTGTCAAGCCTCACCTTGAATATCTCCAGGGATGGGGTCTCAGCCACCTCCCTGAGCAACCTATTCCAACATTCCACTGCCCTCATGGTAAAGAATTTGTTCCTAACATCCAAAAGTTTCAGACTCTGAGAGAAAAAACCAAAACAGTCTTTTCTGTAAAACACATAATACATGTTCCAGAGCAGGTTATGATGTCAATGACATATCTCACTCACCTTACTGGTTATCCAACCCACATGGTTTAACATAGCTTTAACTATTTTTATTTCAAAGTGTGCATGTAATTAAAGAGTTTTAGAAAGTCCTGATTATTATGCAGAAATCTGCTGTATAATTCACTGCACAGCTTTAATGAAAAGTGGCTTAGACTGACCAGCCTCTAAGGTTCTGTGATTCTGTTTCAGATGGGGAAAGACAGAATGGAATTTGCAGGTACTAGAATCATAGAATCATAGAATCAACCAGGTTGGAAGAGACTTCCAAGATCTTCCAGCCCAACCTAGCCCCCAGCCCTAGGCAATCAACTAGACCATGGCACTAAGGGCCTCAGTCAGGCTTTGCTTGATCACCTCCAGAGATCACCTCCAAGGATGTTTTAATGGGCATGGGATGTAGGTTGAGGGCATCAAGGTGTTACAAGATGAGCAACATGGTATTGATACTGATTCACATAAAGAAGCCTCACTGGTTTGGCTTTTTGCAGTCTCCCCAGATCCAAAATGTAGTTCACTTTTATGCTCACAGACAGGTTGAAAAGAAGTATTAGGCTGAACAAGCTCAGAATAAAGATGTAGATGGCATGGCACAGAGGTTTATATTCATTACTGATATTTCTGCTCTCATCTTGTGAAAGCTGAGGAAAGCTGCTCTGAATGAAGTATAAGTTCACCATATCCCATCTGGGGTTTTAATGATTTTTTAATGATAGTTTGAATCCTGCTGCACAGTCAAAGGTGATACCTACTACCAAAGACAAATGAGAGCCCTCTCAGTTCTGCTGCTGGAGTGCCTGCCTTTAGGGGTGACAAATGATAGAAATGACCTGTGCTGCACTGTTATGACAAGGCACTGCATCACCCCTGAATTATTTTGTCAACTTTGGAGGGGGCTGCCTGCTGTCTTTCACCCAGAATTGATCTGTGTGGTGCTAAAAAATGAACCTGCCCACAACAAAAGGCAATACTTCACAAAAAGAAGGGGGAAAAAAGGTTCAGGTAGATAATGAAGATTCAGATCTTGCAACACAAAACTGTTTGAAGGTCTGGAAGAAGGAACCATCAGGACAGGAATACTTGGACAACAGAGTGATAGAAGGAGGATGGATTTTGATGGTAGCTAGCAAAGGTGTTTTCTGTGATGCTTTT
The DNA here is from genome assembly GCF_015220805.1 of Pogoniulus pusillus. Taxonomy (NCBI): domain Eukaryota; kingdom Metazoa; phylum Chordata; class Aves; order Piciformes; family Lybiidae; genus Pogoniulus; species Pogoniulus pusillus. The sequence continues at coordinate 29,103,602 of NC_087275.1, forward strand.
ATGCCTTGATTCTCTTCACATGGGTAAAGTGCTAAATGCCAACCTGTTTCTGTATAATCTGAATAATGAAGGGGAAAAAAATACAGTCTTTTAGTTCCCTTATTCTAATAAATCATAGAGTCAGGGACTGGAAGGAACCTCAAAAGATCATCTGGTCCAGCCCCCCTGCCAGAGCAGGAGCACCTAGAGCAGATCACACTAGAATGCATCCAGACAGTTCTGGAATATCTCCAGAGTGGGAGACTCCACAACCTCCTTGGGCAGCCTGATCCAGTGCTCTGTCACCCTCATAGTGAAAAAAAATCCTTCAACTCTATCCTCAAATAGTTTTTTCTGGTGCATTTAGACTTCATGATAGACTCTCTGCAAAGTCAATTAAAATCTTATAATTGAGGGAAGCACACAAATGTCTTAAGCAAGGAATGTACTAATTAGTGAGTACAAAACAGAAACATGATTCAAGAGATGCTAAGGGAGAGGCAAGAGGAAATTATTTGCATCCTGAATCATTGGGTGATGTCCCAGAGTCCAAGAACAAGCAACAAGAAAAGAAGTCTTTAAAAAGACAAATAAATTGTAGTTACTTGGCCTCAGAACAGAAAAGAGCAGGCAGATTTAATGACAGAGGAATATATTTCAGAAACATTTTAGCTTATAACACATTATATATTCAGTTTGTTTTCCCCTTCTATTTTTTAAGTGGTAAACCTCCCTCTAAATATTCTGACACGCAGCTCTTGCACCACACCTCCAGGCACTGCAAAGACATTTTTCAATGGCAAATCCCTTCAATGTCTGTCACCTTAAAGGTTGTTGTGCTTCCAAGAACCATAAAATGATCTACCACTAAATGGTAAACACTTCAGTGTAAATAGAGTCATAAATTGTAAAGGTGTGGAAAGACATATTTCTTGTCAAGGGAGCTGCCAAGTTGCTTTGGCAAGGAGGGAGGTAATGTGCAGGAAGAGGCTTAGGCTGCACTGAAGGTGAGTGTCACTCTGAGCTCCCACAGGGCTGCCATAAGAGGGCTCTTTTCTCTGCATTACATAGGCACAAGAATCATAGAATCACAGAATCAGTCAGGGTTGGAAGGGACCACAAGGATCAGCTAGTTCCAACCCCACTGCCATGGGCAGGGACACCCTACCCTAGAGCAGGATGCCCATAGCCTCATCCAGCCTGGTCTCAGACACCTCCAAGGATGGGGCCTTGTGCTAGTTTCATAAAATCATAGAATCATAGAATCAACCAGGTTGGAAGAGACCTCCAACATCAGCCAGGCCAACCTAGCACACAGCCCTAGCCAGTCAACTAGACCATGGCACTAAGTGCCTCATTCAGTCTTCTCTTCAACACCTGCAGGGACTGCAACTCCACCACCTCCCTGGGCAGCCCATTCCAATGCCAATCACTCTCTCTGGCAACAACTTCCAACTAACATCCAGCCTAGACCTCCCCTGGCACAACTTGAGACTGTGTCCCCTTGTTCTATTGCTGGTTGCCTGGGAGGAGAGACCAACCCCAACCTGGCTACAACCTCCCTTTAGGTAGTTGTAGACAGCAATGAGCTCTGCCCTGAGCCTCCTTGTCTCCAGGCTGCACACCACCCCCAGCTCCCTCAGCCTCTCCTCACAGGGTTTATGCTCCAGGCCTTTCACAGACCAATAGGAATTTCTGTAAGTGAACAGATGTTTTCTTTCGTGCTTGGATGTAGTAAGATGAAATCTGGATTCACTGATGTTTAACTTGCCTTACAAATTGAATTCTCTCTTAACTTGGTGGCAATGCACACTAACTTTCTCCCATCTTTATCTCGTAGCCCTTGTAACCTTCCTCCTTGGAAATAATTTCCCTGCACTGAACAATATTTCACTGAGCTTTCCCCTCTGATCTTGAAGCATGCACCTTGGCAAAGAAAAGGCTGCATGGAATAAATATGCCATTTACCTCACACTCCCTCCATGGTGTACCCTTGAGTGAGTTACACAGAAATAAATCAATAACTGTTAATTCTGCTTTTCTTCCTAAGGTAAATCAAAATGCTCCATATTTAGGAGGCCTGGAATGACTCTGATTTTTCCCTCTAAGCCTTCTCTCCAATTTCTGAATCAACATATTAGTGATTTACCAGGTGCCAAGTGTGTGTTTGTGTGCAGCTGGTGAGTAGTGATTAATGATGATCATGATGATTATAGTCCTTGGTATTTTGAGGATTCTCACCTCCCTCTCAGATCTAGAATAGATAATAAATGCAGTACACAGCTGCACACTGCAATTTAGATGTCTTCTGCCTGCAGTTCTGTGATCTGATTATCAAAGGCAGTTGTCTCTGAGTCCTGCAGACTGCTGGGTGAAATGTAGGTGCTCAGAAAATATTTTACACATCATATTTCTCATTATGTGCTTTTCCCACTGTGGACTTTTACACAATTCCCTGTTTATAATTATGAATTATTCTAGATTATCACTTGATTAGACAAATTATATAGTGCAGGATTGAATAAGTCTGCTAAAATTGTCTACAGAAAGAATCATAGAATTATAGAACCAAGCAGGTTGGAAGAGACCTCCAAGATAGTCTAGCCCAATTCAGTCAACTAGTCCAAGGCACTAAGTGCCTCCTCCAGTCTTTGCTTGAACACCTCAAGGGATGGCAACTCCATCACCTCCCTGGGCAGCCTATTCCAATGCCAATCTCTCTCTCTGAAGAACTTCCTGCTAACATCCAGCCTTACTTTCCCTGGCACCACTTAAGACTGTGTCCCTTCTTCTGTTGCTGGTTGCCTGGCAGAAGAGACCAACCCCACCTTGCTGCAACCTCCCTTCAGGTAGTTGTAGACAGCAATGAGGTCACCCCTGAGTCTCCTCTTTTCCAGGCTGCACACCCCCAGCTCCCTCAGCCCCTTTTCATAAGGCTGTGCTCCAGGCCCCCCACCAGCCTTGCTGCCCTTCTCTGGACATGTACCAGCACCTCAACATCTCTCCTGAATTGAGGAGCCCAGAACTGGACACAGCACTCAAGGTGTGGTCTGACCAGTGCTGAGTACAGAGGAATAATAACCTCCCTTGTCCTACTGGCCACACTGTTCCTGATACAGGCCAGGATGCCATTGGCTCTCTTGGCCACCTGGGCACACTGCTGGCTCATCTTCAGCTGCTATCTACCAACAACCCCAGGTCTCTCTCTGCCTGGCTGCTCTCAGCCACTCAGTCCCCAGCCTGTAGTGCTGCTTGGGGTTGCTGTGGCCAAAGTACAGAACCCTGCACTTGGCCTTGTTAAATCTCATCCCATTGGCCTCTGCCCACCCATCCAGCCTGTCCAGGTCCCTCTGCAGGGCTCCCCTACCCTCCAACAGATGAGCATCTGCTCCTAATATGGTGGCATCTGCTCCAGAACACCAGCAGGATTATCTTCTCTGAGAGCTTGATGTGGGAATGAAAGCTCATAGGTGAGTTGCACATTAGCTATTTGTACACTTTTATCTTGATTCAGCAAATCTGTCACTGGTTACTGCAAGATGCATTGCTTATGCTTGTAGGCAAGGACAGGATGCTCCTCATGACAACTGATAAACTCTGCTCTTTGACCACTAACATTGATATGCTCAATGCTAAATCCACTCCAGCTTACACTGTAACACACTGTAATAAGATTTTAATATGAAGAGCATTTTTTTTCTTTCTACATCACTCCACATCCCATCATTTCTTTGTAACAAAACTGAACTAATTGAAATAATTACTATACCCCTGTGGTGCACAGGTTGGGGATTCCCATACAAACTGGTGCAACATATCAAAATCAATAAAACTGTGGCCTTTCAATTCTCATTTCTTCACATTAAAGCTGTTATAGAGTATAGCATTTTCCTTCACTTTTTGTTTTATAGGTAAGACTTCAATTTACCATATAGGTTACAGGCTTTTGGGGATCAGACACCCTTGGATTTAATACTGGATAGACCTTTCTTAGGCTCTATACTTGCCACATGCTGTCTCTTCAGTCTTTGAAAGAGGTGTTCTCACTTTGCCAACAGACTGAGCTGGCTGATTGGATCAACAGGAATCAAGTGTCCTGTTATAGCCTAAATGAAACACAATTTGTTCATTCATTCATTCATAGAGACAAATGTCCCAGAGAAAGATGGATCATTAATTTTGCTTGGAACATTAAGAGTTAATTAAATTGATGCTTTTATTGTTATATGTGAATGTATTCTTTGACTAAAATGGAAAATAATGAAGGAGCAACATGTAATTTTCAAGAAGGAAGTCATAAGAGTAAAAGCCTTCATTTCTAGCAAGCAATTTAAACAGAATGATTCAATGCCTCTGAGCTATGGGAAGGTAGGTGAAAGGGATCTGCAAAACATCAGTGCACAGAGATCAGGTTTCAGGTTTCCTTGTAGCTGATATTTTAGTTTCCAAAGCAAAAGAGGTGATTCTGTTATTCATAAACATTGGAGCTCTTTTTGTAGGGTTTATGACTTTTAAATACAGTTTGTAGCTTTCCTTCTGCAAGAGCAGCTCAACAGAAAAGGACTCAGGGATACTGGTGAATGAGAAGCTGTGGCTGAGCCAGCACACGTACACTTGCAGCCCAGGAGGGATATCACATCCTGGGTTGCATCAACAGAGGCACAGCCAGTATGTCACTGGCCATAAAGATCATAGAATCATAGAATCAACCAGTTGGAAGAGACCTCCAAGATCATCCAGGCTAACCTAGCACCCAGCCCTAGTCAATCAACCAGACCATGGCACTAAGTGCCTCATCCAGGCTTTTCTTGAACACCTATTTACAAGATGATCCAAGGGCAAGAGTCCCCCTCCTGCAAAGACAGTCTGAGAGTTGGGATTGCTCAACCTGGAGAAGAGAAGGCTTTGAGAAGCTCTTACAGCAGTAAGAAAGCCCACAGGAAAGCTGGGGATAGATTGTTTGCAAGGGCATGCACCAATAAGACAAGGGACAATGGTTTTAAACTAGAGCAGGGTAGATAAAATGTGGACATTAGAAGGAAGTTCTTCATGATGAGGGTAGTGAAGCAGTGGGAGAGGTTGCTCAGAAAGGTGGTGGAAGCCCCTTCCCTGGAGACATCCAAGATCAAGCTTTTGAGTGGCCCCTGAGCAACCTGATCTAGTTACATATGTCCCTTCTCACAGGGAAGTTGGACAAGATGACCTTCAAAGGCCCCTTCCAGCCCAATGCATTCTATGATTCTATGATGCTTTCTTTTCTCTGCAAAAGTTGCAGTAACCTTAAGAATTTATTCATGCTTATAGATATTATATTATTTTAAATCATATTCTTTCCACTTAGTGCACCCCATGGGAACATTGAGTGTTACAGCTGTGAAATAAGGTGACACATTTACTCATCTACAGTAGAGAAGTATCTCTACTCTGAACAGATGAAACTTTGAATTGTAGAATATTCAGAGAGAGTGATTGGCATTGGAATAGGCTGCCCAGGGAGGTGGTGGAGGCACCATCCCTGGAGGTGTTCAAGCAAAGCCTGGATGAGGCACTTAGTGCCATGGTCTGGTTGACTGGATAGAGCTGGGTGCTAGGTTGGACTGGATGATCTTGGAGGTCTCTTCCAACCTGGTTGATTCTGTGATTCTTTGAACGTACATCCACAATAAAAGGCAAATATGATGCTAAGTTTTCTGCACATCCATGGAAATCAATAAATCCTTCAGAAATGCTCTAGATACTGTAGGAATTCTGAGGTTCATAGTTCCCTTAGAAACAGCGCTGGAGAAATGTCAAGAGCAACTGAGAAAGCAACAAGGCTTTGAGGTGAGACAAACAAGTTTGAGGCTTCGAGGAGACCTTGGAGTGGCCTTCCAGTATCTGAAGGGGGCCTACAGGAGGGCTGGGAAGGGACTATTTACAAGGTGTTGTAATGACAGGATGAGGAGTAATGGGCTTAAACTGGAAGAGGGGAGATTTAGACTAGACATTAGGAAGAAGTTTAACCTGAAATTCACCATTTATACGTGGCATCACCAACCCTGCACGTGTTTAAAAGTTGTTTGGATGTAGTTCTGAGGTTTAGGGTGAACCTTACAGAGTAGGGATATCGATTGAGCTTGGTGATTCTGAGGGTCTTTTCCAAGCAGAATGTTTCCTTGTATGATTCTGTGTGTATGTATTAAGAATATCTTTTGTTACACCAACTTATGCAGCTGGGAAAAGCCTTTGAAGTGTGCAATCACTCAATCACTTATTTATGTCTACACCAGTAGTTCCACTTCTTTTTTTTCTCTGACTCCTTGACTCAATCTTTTATCTTTATGGTCTTGTTTTCTGAGTAACACACTGTTATCAGCAAGAACAGTGTAATAAGTCTTTTTAGTGCCTGGAATATGAAAGGACAGGTTGGGGACTTCACAGCTTTGGAGCTAGACTGATGCTGAATTTAGCATGAGGTGTGAGCCAACTGAAGCTGCCTTTCTACAGAAGGGTTTCTTTTACTACAGAGAGGGGTAGGAGCTGAGTTCACCCTCACTTCTCACTTCTGAGTTTTAAAGTGGCTGAGGAATTCTCCTGTTCATCAGACATGAGTGCCCCAGCTCCCACACTGCCCGCACTGATACTTGAGGTCAGGACAAACTGATGGCTCTAGCTATTTGTCCTCTGCCTTTCACAAACATGAAAACTTTCTTTGATGAGTAGGAGAATTTTCATCCTCTTTTGTTAGACAGTGAGCCTCCTGCCAGGGTGCAGAGGGTGGGGGCTAACTGCTAAGATTGGGCAGAGGAATGGTGGTGCCATGCGAGACCATGATGTGAGGACCTCTCTCCATGGGCCCTGAGGAGACCAGAAGACCCATGCCAGTATCAAAAGGACATGGTGACCCTTCATGTCTGTCATGATGAGGCAGATCCAAATCAGACTCAAAAGATAAAGTCAGCAACTCACACTCTTAGAATCATAGAATTGTCAGGGGTGGAAGGGATCTCAACAATCATCTACTTCCAACCCCCCTGCCATGGGCAGGGACACCTCACACTACATCAGGTTGCTCAGAGCCACATCCAGCATGGCCTAAAGCACCTCCAGGGATTAGGCTTCCACCACCACCTGGGCAACCTGTTCCAGTGTTTCAAGACCCTCATGCTGAAGATCTTCCTAACACCCATTCTGAATCTACCCACTTCCAGTTTTGCTCAATTCCCCCTAGTCCAATCATCACCCAGCAGCCTAAAAGGTCTCTCACTCTTTGTCTTAAGTTTCTTTTCCCAATCCAGTAGCTTTTTGAGGTTTTTTTCCCTTGGGTTTTTTTTTCTGAAGAGTATAAACTAATTACTCCTCTTGTTTGAATTGCTATTTGGCTTCAAAACCTTAGATGAATATTTCAATGACTCCAGAAACAACACACACCACAGGTAAATAAAACAAAATCGACATACTGAAAGTTTTCCTTTCTGTTTTTTATCCTTTTAAACATTTGTAATGATGCAGGTTTGACAACAGTCTTTTAAACAAACACACTTTTTTTTTTTTTCTTCTTTGCTTACAGATCATAGAATCAACCAGGTTGGAAGAGACCTCCAAGATCATCCAGTCCAACCTATCCCCCAGCCCTATCCAGTCAACTAGATCATGGCACTAAGTGACTCATCCAGGCTTTGCTTCAACATCTCCAGGGACAGGGATTCCACCACCTCCCTTAGCAGCCCATTCCCATGGCAAATCACTCTGTGAAGAACTTCTGGGGAAAAAAACACAACCAAAACAAAACCCCAAAACTAAAAAACATAAACCAGCCATAAAATCTTCTGAAATAAACAGGATTATGTTATTATTAGTGTTGATGCTGTTGATGTTATCATAATGTAAAATGAATTTAACACAGAACAGCTAACAACAGAAAATTGTACATAAACATCAAAAGACAAATAATGTTAAGATTAAAGTTAAATGGATCAAGAACTGGCTGGAAGGCTGGGCCCAGAGAGTGGTGGTGAATGGTGCCACATCCAGTTGGCAGCTGTCACCAGTGGTGTTCCCCAAGGATCAGTGCTGGGCACAGTCCTGTTCAATATCTTTATTGATGACCTGGATGAGGGGATTGAGTCCAGCATCAGTAAGTTTGCAGATGACACCAAGCTAGTAGCAGGTGTTGATCTGTTGGAAGGTAGGAGAGCCCTGCAGAGGGACCTGGCCAGGCTGGATGGGTGGGCAGAGGCCAATGGGATGAGATTTAACAAGGCCAAGTGCAGGGTTCTGCACTTTGGCCACAACAACCCCAAGCAGCACTACAGGCTGGGGACAGAGTGGCTGAGAGCAGCCAGGAAGAAAGGGAGCTGGGGGTGTTGGTAGATAGCAGCTGAAGATGAGCCAGCAATGTGCCCAGGTGGCCAAGAGAGCCAATGGCATCCTGGCCTGTATCAGGAGCAGTGTGGCCAGTAGGACAAGGAAGGTTATTCTTCCCCTGTACTCAGCACTGGTCAGGCCACACCTTGAGTGCTGTGTCCAGTTCTGGGCTCCTCAATTCAAGAAAGATGTTGAGGTGCTGGAACATGTCCAGAGAAGGGCAGCAAGGCTGGTGGGGGCCCTGGAGCACAGCCTTGTGAAAAGGGGCTGAGGGAGCTGGGGGTGTGCAGCCTGGAAAAGAGGAGACTCAGGGGTGATCTCATTGCTGTCTACAACTACCTGAAGGGAGGTTGCAGCAAGGTGGGGTTGGTCTCTTCTGCCAGGCAACCAGCAATAGAACAAGGGGACACAGTCTCAACTTCAATCTCTGGAGGTCCCTTCCGACCTCTAAAGTTCCGTGATTCTGTGACTTGTAGGTGGCTGAAGCTGCCAAGCTAATAGAGCTATGTTTAACTTGCTCTAGCCACGAGCAAAAGGGAAGGAAGTTGTTTATGCAGGGTTCAGATTCTCCAATCATCTCATATGAGCCTCTCAAGTGTACTTAGCAGAGAGGAAAATGTCTTTCAGAGTGATGGACAGACACAGAGGCACTGCTGCCACTTCCTTGGCCATGACTTTCATATTACTTAATGCATCTCAGTCATCCTCAGGGGAGTTCTCAGGAAATGAACTCCAAACACCAAGCAAATCTACACTGAACTTATACAAATATGACATGCATGGGTTGGGTTTGTTTGAGCTTTGGTTTTTTTTTTTTTCTTTTCAGGACTTGAACTAAATTGAGAAGGATTGAAAAAAGAATGAGATGTATTGTTTGACAAAGGTGTCAGAGCCCAGCCTCCTCTGACCAGGAGGCCAGATTTACCTACTTGAAGTTATTTGACACGGTGTGGGATTTAGCAGAGCTATACAGCAGTTGCAATACAAGCACAGCACTCCAATCACAGCACAAACAGGGAACTCAGAGCATAGCAATGGCTCTGTGCTGTTGACTCACAATACAAGTGTGATTCTCATTACTGGCTTTTGTGATAGGCTTGCTGTTATGCTGCCAGGCATCCCCAGCAGCCAAGAAGGAATACATAGGTTGAAATTAGCTTGGAGCTGAATTCTTCCTGTTTGTGTTTGTTTGTTTATTTGGTTCTTAAATTATTTTTTATTTTATTCAATATTTTATATTTTTTTCTGTGTTATACTCCTATGTGTACTGGGTCCTGAGTGCCAGTACACAGTGTTGCTCTGGAATATACAATCTGGAATATAGAATCTTGTGTTTTGTTTTTTAATTGAGGGATGTATTTTAGATGGTACCCAGATCCAGTGAACTTTGGCGTTCAGATGACTCCTCCTCCTGCAGCTGGGGTCTGAAATCATAGTCATAGAATCAACCAGGTTGGAAGAGACCTCCAAGGTCATCCAGGCCAACCTAGCACCCAGCCCAAGCCAATCAACTACACCGCAACACTAAGTGCCTCATAAAGGCTTCTCTTGAACACCTCCAGGGACGGCGACTCCACCACCTGCCTGAGCAGCCAATTCCAATGCCAATTACTCTCTCTGACAACTACTTCCTCCTAACATCCAGCATAGACCTCCCCTGCCACAACTTAGAGTCATAGAGTCATTGCTGGTTGCCTGGCAGAAGAGACCAACTCCACTTGGCTACAGCCTCCCTTCAGACAGTTGTAGAGTGCAATGAGGTCTGCCCTGAGCCTCCTCTGCTGCAGGCTGCACACCCCCAGCTCCCTCAGCCTCTCCTGACAGGGCTGTGCTCCAGGTCCCTCACCAGCTTCATCACCCTTCTCTGAACACCTTCCAGCACCTCAACATCTCTCTTGAATTGAGGACCCCAGAACTAGACACAGCACTCAAGGTGATTCACAGAAGCACAGAATGTTAGGGGTTGGAAGGGACCTTGAAAGATCATCCAGTTCAACCTCCCTGCCAGAGCAGGATCACCTAGACCAGATCACACGGGAATGTATCCAGGCAGGTGTTGAATATCTCTAGAGAGGGAGACTATTTCTCATGCAAGGAGTTTTCAACATGTGGCAACAAATGCAGCAGTGTAATCAAATGAGGAAGTGATGGCCCTGAGCATGTAGCTGATACACAGATGATCAGGTAATACCTGATCTGGTCTGATCAGGTACTACCTGATCTGATACTTACTAAAATCCTACTTATGTGAAAAAAAAAAAGTGATTATCATAAAAAAATCAGATACTTTTCACTGAAGAACTGAATTCTAATGATAAAGTACTTAAAACTAAATAGCAATAAACATAATGATAGAGTCTGGTGAATCATGAATACGTATAGTTCTGCTGCTGAATGCCATTATGTTTCTGGAATTAACTAAGCTCCTAATTGCCATTCCTTGTGCACAAACCAACTTGGGCATGTAATGATTTTAAAGTGTGGTCATAGACCCCATTGACTTCTAGTGGTATTTAGGGATATGTCTAATGTTGAACACACTTGGAGCTGCTTTTCTGAACATGGATGTTTTCTAACAACAGAGTCTAAGGGAGTTTTAATAACTTTGGATTTATTGATTTAATGGGAAGCAATTATTTTTTTTTAATTGGGTTATAAATAGTGCCCAAATTATTAGTACCATAAAAGAAAGCATAAATTTAAACCACCATGAAGTAGCATTAAAAAAAAAACAAGCAAATCAAACAAACCCAAACCAATCAGAAACCCTTTTCAAAACTGACTTCTGCCCAGGGGAATCTTCCTGCTGTTTGTAATGAGAAGTGGTTTGCATTTCATTGACTAATTACAAGTAAAAAGAGCTCTCTGTGATTCATTCAAACAACAGAATTCATAGAATCACAGAATCAGTCAGGGTTAGAAGGGACCACAAGGATCATCTAGGTCCAACCTCCCTGCCAAGGGCAGAGACACTCTACCCTAGATCAGTCTGCCCACAGCCTCATCCAGCCTGGCCTTAAACATCTTCAGGGATGGGGCTTTGACCACTTCCCTGAGCAGCCCATTCTAGGGTTTCACTACTTGTTTTGGTTCACAAGGTAGTTTACCTCAGCCTTTATATCAACAGATCAGGGGAGATAATAAAATATAATAATGGAAAAGGAATATACATGGCAGTGATCTTTGCTCAGGAGATTTCACTTTGAACTTGAGGAGCAACTTCTTTATTTCAAGGGTGACAGAGTGCTGGAACAGGCTGCCCAGAGAAGCTGCAGAGTATCCTTCTCTGGAGATTTTCAAAACCCACCTGGACATGTTCCTGTGCAACCTGATCTATGTGAACTTGCATTAGGAGGGCATTTGGATTAGGTGATCTCCAGAGGCCCCTTCCAAGCCCTATCATTCTGTGAGAGGGTAGTGAACTGTTACATGAGACAGTAGCTCCAATTTACTTTGAGAAGCTACTGCCTAGATTTTCATACTGCATGGCATGCATTGGTGCTCTAGAAACAAACTTCCAAAGCTGAAATTGCTCCTAGCACCTGGAAACTGGGTGCAAAAGCCTGCCAGTTTTCTTGGTGTGAGGTACCTGTGATGAATTTTTCCCATCTTAAAATGTAACTAAACTTCCAGCAATCCTGCAAAGAGATCTTGCAACATCAGATTCACCTTTCTGCATTCTCAGAGACTAAGAATAGAGTTGCTGCTGTTTTAGAGGTTATTGCCCTCTGATTCCCATCTGTCACCCATTTCCAATGCTCTTCAATTCATTTTTATATGACAAGTGAACCCAAACCAGAGTAACAGTGCATTGGAATGAAGAGCTAGAGGTAAGTCTGAAAAGTTCACAGAGTCATTAGAATATAACACTTCTTTTCCAGGACCACACTGAGGCGATGAAATGAGTTAGTTTTAATTTAATCAATGAGAGTGGCAGCTCTCTAAATAAACTAAGCAATGCAAAAGCCTTGCTAAAAGGATTTAACGTCCCCCAGTGATTTGTGTTTCAGTCTACACAGCACTTCTGTCTGATGCAGTTTTCCCTTGACAGCTTCCCAACATATTTTTGATCCAGAATGAAAAGAAATGGAAAGAACAAATCTCTGCTGATTCAACCACTTTTGTGTTAATCAACTAATAGTTTTAGCTATATTAATTACAAAGTCCTCACCAGTCTCTTTATGTAGACCTCACCACATAGGTCTGAGCATGCAGGAATTATCACTAAAACCAGTGGAATTGCTTATTTTAAGTTCTCATTCAAGTAATGGGAAGGCCACCACAGGTGACTTTGGACTTTATATTAGTCCTGTGTTAAAGGAGAGAGGGGGTGATGGTCTTGGGTTATCACAGCCTGCTTTCACAAGCCCCCCCCCCCATCTCTGCCCACATAGACAGGAAGGAAAAGGACCCAGGAGGCAGAAATTTCATTTGAGATAAAGACAATTTATTAATCTAATGCTAAGATATCAGATTATGCAAAGGAAACCAGAAAATACCTGCCTGTGCAGCAGCAAGGGAACAAACAAAGCACAAACCACCTGTGCTTTTGTGAAAACCAAAGCAGGAGGAAAGGGATGAACTCTACCAGGAAGCCAGGGGTGGAGGGGGGGAGCTACACCACAAAACAGAACAGGAAACTTTAGAATATACTTCAAGTCCCAAAAACTTTGGCCAACCCCTCATTGTCATGCAGTGGGCATGATGTTAGCATGGTGTAGAATCATAGAATCAACCAGGTTGGAAGAGACCTCCAAGATCATCCAGGCCAACCTAGCACCCAGCCCTACCCAATCAGCTAGACCATGGCACTAAGTGCCTCAGCCAGGCTTTTCTTGAACACCTCCAGGGATGGTGACTCCACCACCTCCCTGGGCAGTCCATTCCAATGGCAAGTTATGTCCCATAACATCATCATGGAGAAAGTGGAGAGATGGTCAAGCCCAAAGAATGGTGGGGAATGAGGTTAACTCCAGTTGGTGGCCAGTCACCAGTGGTGTGGAACATGTAGCTTGCACTACACCATAACAGAGGAGGTAGCACAGTCTCCCATCCCGCATCCCTTCTAGTGCAACCAAGAATAACTGTTGTGGAGGGGGGAAAATGGATGGGTGCAGGATGACAGTCTATAAAAATATATCATTTATTACCTTTAGTATTCTGAACTCTCTTTCCCCCCTCCTCCCCAAATTTTAACATTAATATATGTTCTTACACGGTCATGGAAGACATTCTAGGAATGACATCAAACAGTAACTTGTTAGTAACTAGCAAACACTCAAATAGGCAGAGGAATTTCCCTGTGGCCAAATGCCGCCTGGGGTCAATATGCCATTTGCCCAGTAGATGGGCCCAAGCTCTTTCTGCTCTATGGCAGAAGGCAGTAGAGAATTACAGAGGCAGTAAAGCACTTACAAATTCTTATTAATTATCAATCACCCCCCAGGGCTATGTCACAGCCTATATAAATGTCCAATCTTCAGGGAACTCTGCCCGCAGATGTTGAGGCTGGAATCCTCCTGGCTTCAGGGGAAATTGCAGACGATCTCTGACTTGTTCTCCTGGCTTCTTCTGGATGCTCTCTCCAGGGATTCTTAGGCAGGAGCTTCAGGTGCAGAGGTAGGATGTGGTGCAGTCTCAGCACGCTGACCACACAGGCTGATTGAGTGCAGACAATCCAGGGTCTGCTCCTGGTAACTTGCAGCAGTGGAGCTTGCCAGGCAGTGCTAAGGCAGCAGGTGTGCAATAGGGTGCAGAGCTGCAGGGAAGGCTGGGCTCCATAAAGGCAGGCAATGCAGGTTCTAGTCCTGGTAGCTCACCACAGTGGTGTGCAGGGCTGGCTGAGAGCCCACGGGAGACTGTCTCCGTAGAGAAAAGTAGATAGCACAGGCAAATAGCAGCAAAGCAAGCAGGCATTAGAGTGAGCACTGCAGGTGAGCAGGTAGGCAGAAGCAGGCAGAAGCACTTTGTTTACCTGTGTACCCCTATTTATCAAATATGGGCCGAGATTAATGGCCCCTTGGCCACCAGAATGACCAGCTGGCAGTTAGCCAAAGCATACCATAATAGGCAAAGGCCACAGGCCTGGCTCTTCCCAAATATGAAGAGAGCATGGCCCTTGTACCCAGCAAACATGAGCTGGGCCTGTGGGGCTGAGGAAACCACTTACACAACCACTTTACACAGCCTGGGCCCTGGGCAGGCCAGACTTTATGGCACCAGGTCTGTTGTGTCTCTATGTGTTGTCTTGCCTGGACATCTTTTTCTGCCCACACCAGAGGTCAAGGCATGTATAAGCCTATTTTGGGTCTATGGGCCCTCCACGACAATAACTGCCCAAGGAAGTCCTTTTCATTCTAGTTTGGCTTTGATCAAAACATGGATGCACTCAATTTTTTACCCAACTAAAGTATCTTTACTTAGGAGGATGTTGTAGGAAAACCACCACATGAATGTCAAACCTTCCTTCTACCACTCTCTGTTTTGTTTTGCCTTCAGCCTCTAAACCCAGTAGCTGGAAAATAATTAAATTTACATCTAAAGAGGCTGTGTCTGTAGCACACTGCTAATAATACCCAAAGAAAAAGAATTCTTAGCCTTAGGAACATGAACTCCAAAGAACAATTTGGTAAAGGAAAGCATACTGTTTAATGTGGCTTTCCAAAAGCCTATTGACTCCTCTCTGTTCTATAAAATAAACAACAGGTAGCCAGGTTGTGAGGGGATGGTTTTGTAACAAGATTAAACTTCAGACTGAGGCAACCCTTGAATTTGCATGGGCAAAACTCAAGAGTGTATCTGTTAAGGAGGAGCAGGCAAGCCTCTCCTGCAGCTCTACAGGTCCAGAAGACCTTAAGGAAGCATCACCAAACCATCTTAACCTCCTGTTTGCAGATAAGTTTCCAATCTTTAACTCCACTCAGAATTCTGGTAGTATTTACCATGCCTCCAGCTAGGACTGCAGCTGACCTGCACCACATCCATTATGCACTAAATTAAATGAGTTTTGACTGCTGCCCTATTTTCTTCCCCTATGTTCATAGTTTTAGTCTGTTTGACCCCTCCAAGCTCTGCTGGGCTGAACACAAAAGCACAGCAGCACACACAGCAGGTAGAGCTCACAAAATTCCTGCTTCAGTGCTGCTGTAATAGCTATTCATTACTAGTCTTTGTTTCTCAAATTCACAGGCTTTAAAACAAACTCTTTTTATGAAAATGAAGTGTCAGTAGAATCAACCAGGTTGGAAGAAACCTCCAAGATCATCCAGTCCAACCTATCCCCCAGCCCTAGCCAGTCAACTAGACCATGGCACTAAGTGATGAAAAAGTTCCTACTGGAGGAAAATATTTTGCTATTAAAAAATAACAAAATGGAAGAACAGCAATAAAATAAAGGCAAAATTAACAGCAACAAGAAATAAAAACCCCAAACCACAAAATCCAACCTAAACAACAAAAACCACAACCCAAAAGAAACTCAAACAAGCACAGATCCAACAAACTCCAACCCCTAAAACTCTCAAAAGCTCCGAGCATCACTACAAATGGTGGACAGAGGTCAGCTTGTCTTAAACTCCCATGGTTATCCAAAGCTGTGTGTTATATGTTGGATCTTAAAGTGAAATGTGGTAAAATAATTAACAGTGGTGTTGCTGATCTCAGTAACAAAGCTAATGCTGCAGGGTAACCCCAGGGAACAGATCTGTCTTGGCCAGATGCATGAGGATGATCAGAGAGTTGGAGCACCTCACCTGTGAGGACAGACTGAAAGAGTTGGGGCTGTTCAGTCTGGAGAAGAGGAGGCTCCCAGGTGACCTTCTTGTGGCCCTCCAGTATCTGAAGGGATTCTGCAAAAAAGCTGGGGAGGGACTTTTTAGGCTGTCAGGTAGTGACAGGACTGGGGGGAATGGAGCAAAGCTGGAGATGGGGAAATTCAGACTGGAGGTGAGGAGGAAGTTATTGAGCATGAGAGTGGTGAGAGCCTGGAATGGGTTGCCCAGGGAGGTGGTTGAAGCCCCCATTGCTGGAAGTGTTTCAGGCCAGGCTGGATGGGGCTCTGGCCAGCCTGCTTTAGGGTAGGGTGTCCCTGCCTGTGGCGGGGGGGGGGGGGGGGGGGTGGTGGAACTAGATGATCCTTGTGGTCCCTTCCAACCCTGACTGATTCTATGATTCTATGATCTTCTCATTCAGCAGCACAGGATATTCTGGGGACACGACAATTTGCATAGTGACCCACAAAGAAATCAGGTATTCAGATGAAATTTAACTCTGAAATATGCTTTTCTGTAAACAAGCTTCCCTTACATGTTTAATTATTTTCTCCAGTGAAGTTACTCTCCTAACTGAAACTATTATATATAAGAACACTTCTCTTCATTCACAAAATATGAAGGAAACAGAAGACACTCTTTTACGTTTAAACCCTCTGGAATAAGATGCTGAAAGAAAGCAGAGTGAATGGAAGCAGCAAACCAAAGAATGTTTTCTACTAGGATTTGGAAGAAGCTATAATATAAGCTGAATGGGCAAGATATCAGTTCTGCTTAATAAGGTCTTCCATTTATAGTGTGTCTTTAATGAAGTTTTTCAAGCTAAAATTATACCTTCTGTAGTCTAATTGACTGGATAGGTTGGACTGGATGATCTTGGAGGTCTCTTCCAACCTGGTTGATTCTGTGACTTGACTTTCTATATGACAGCTGATTAAAAAAAAGGAAAATACAAACTAAAAAAACACCAAAACAACAACACACCCCCAAAAAAACCCCAAAATTCAAAATAAAAAGTAACAACATAAAACCACCAAGCCCAAAGAATCCTTTCCTTCTTGAATAATGCAGCATAGTGTCCATCCCTAAGGGAAGACCTGATGAATTTCATACGAGTTCAATTTTCAGTACAGCACAGAAAACTTTCATGCCCCAAGCCTTCCAAAACATGCTGCACAACTGAGATACTGGAATCTGGTTCAATACTTGGTCAGAAAATATGTCAGGTGAGTTTATGGATTAAGTGGAAACAATCATGTACTAAATAAAGATAAAGCCTTCTCTTCTCCAAACTGAACCCCAACTCTCTCAGCCTGTCTTCACAGCAGAGGAGCACCAGCCCTCAGGTCATCCTCATGGTCCTTTCATAGAATTAACCAGGTTGGAAGAGACCCCCAAGATCATCCAATCCAACCTATCCCCCAGCCCTATCCAATCAACTAGACCATGGCACTAAGTGCCCCATCCAGGCTTTTCTTGAAGACCCCCAGGGACGGTGCCTCCACCACCTCCCTGGGCAGCCCATTCCAATAGCAAATCACTCTCTCCGTGAAGAACTTCCTCCTAACATCCAGCCTATACCTACCCTGGCACAACTTGAGACTGTGCCCCCTTGTTCTATTGCTCTATCTCTTGATACATTCCATCACCTCTTTCCTGTAATAGGAGCTCCAGAACTGGGTACATCACTTTTGCAACCTGCTTGCCTTTTTCATACCTGGCACCATCAATCTTATACACTGTGTTGAAGCAGGAGGCATGTTTGTGGTCAGGTATTGCTGCTGCAGCATGGGAATTAAAGCCTTACTCAAGTAGGAAACTGCAGTTTTAGATTTACTGTATAATATTGTGTCATGGTTGTAATTAGGAAATTACAACAGAGCTCCTATGGGAATCACATATTAAAGCCCTGTGATTACTCAGTTTGTTCACTCCTGATTAATATTATTGCTCTAAACATAAAAGGAAATGATTAATGATTTATCCACAAATGGCTTAATACATCTGCTAAATAGGAGAGAAGAAAGTTCATATATGTGCTTGGAAAGTACTTTACATTTATTAGAGAAAGCAAACCACTGTTGATTAGTTTTCTAGAGAAATTAAGCAAAAATAATTGTCCTTCAAGGACTATTAAATAGGTGTTGATTCTAGGTCTCATTATTTCAAACACGTGGGGGGTGGCCTCTTCTGCCAGGCAACCAGCAACAGAACAAGGGGACACAGTCTCAAGTTTTCCAGAGGAAGTATAGACTGGATGTTAGGAGGAAGTTCTTCACAGAGAGAGTGATTTGCTATTGGAATGGGCTTCCCAGGGAGGTGGTGGAGGCACTGTCCCTGGAGGCGTTCAAGAAAAGCCTGGCTGAGGCACCCAGTGCCATGGTCTGGTTGACTGGATAGGGCTGGGTGCTAGGTTGGCCTGGATGATCTTGGAGGTCTCTTCCAACCTGATTGATTCCATAATTCTATGATAAGTGGAAGAAAACAACAACTATGAATGTTTCCTCACTCAACCCTTGGACATTGGAGCCTCTTAAGACACTGTCCAGTGGTTTACACTCAGCTCACAGGAATCACAGAAACATCCCTATTGGGAAAGACCCTCAGGAACACCAAGTCCAACCAATAAAACCATATCCCCAAGCAACATATCTGAAGAACTTTTAAGCACATCCAGGGTTGCTGACTCCACCACCTCCCTGGGCAGCCCATTCCAATGCCTGACCACTCTTGCTCAGAAAAAAATAGGCTTCCTAATATCACAGAATGGTTTAGGTTGCCCAGGAAGGTGGTGGAATCACTGTCCCTGGAGGTGTTCAAGAAAAGACTGGATGAGGCATTTAGTGCCATGGTCTGGTTGACTGGATAGGGCTGGGTGCTAGGTTGGCCTGGATGATCTTGGAGGTCTCTTCCAACCTGGTTGATAAAGAGAAAAAAAAAAAAAACAACAAAAGAAAGAGGTTGGGACCTCAAAGATCATCTAGTTCCAACCCCCCACCACAGGCAGGGACACCTCCCTTTTGAACATCATACCCAGTCTAAACCTAGCCAGTGGCAGGTTGTGGCCATTCTCTCTTGTTCTATCACTAATTACCTGTGAAGAGACAAGCACCAGCCTCACCGCAATGTCCTTTCAGTTAGTTGTAGAGAGCAGTGAGGTCCTCCCTCCCCTTGTGGTGCTTGGGGATATAGTTTAGGGTGAATCTCGTAGAGTAGGGTTATAAATTGGACTTGGAGTTCCTGAGGGTCTTTTCCAGCCTGACTGTTTCTGTGGTTTTCTCTGATTACTTGGCAAATTGCACCACCTCAGCGTTGTGGTTATTGTCTGCAGCTATTAGAAAGCAGCATCAATGCTGTATGTTATCTGTTAGCTGCAAGGCATACCAAGTCCTCAGCAAACGACATGGTTACCTTTATGTATGTCTCCTTGTATCTATACAGCTTAACCATGCAATCAAACTCTTATTCTGTTCTCTCTGGACAAGGTGTATCCAGAGAAATGCATTCAAAAAAACAACAAACAAACACACACAAAGAAAATCTCTTAGGTTTAGAAATAAATCCTGAAGTGTTAGTTGCCTCTGAACTCCAGACTTGGATCTGTATGGCTGGCTCTGCACCTGTCTGTGGAACTGCAGATGGCTGATGTAACACAGGCTGCTGACTTCAAAACAAGGAGGAGCAGGAGAACCATATTGCTTGTGTGAGATGCACACACATTTCCAAAATGCTGATTATTTGTTCCCTAAAATATTGTAAGGTCTTGTGCATTTGCAACTGAGATTCATCTGTATGCATCATTGAAGTCCTAATGCATGCCTTCAGTGAAGGAGAGAAAGCTGGTCAGAAATTGCACACTTTCAGTTGTACACAAAGTGACCTGCAGTGCTATTTAGTAGTGCATTCAGGTTGTTTCAGTAAATTGAAAAAATTAGATGCAAGAGGGCAAAAGAGTATGTAGAGTATCTTAAACATACTCAGGTATGTATTTCTTTTTTATGGCAATGAAACTGCACACTTAATGTCATGGTTTAATCACAGCCACCAACTAAGCACCACGCAGCCACTCATTCACTTCCCCCTGCTGGAATGGAGAAGAGAATCAGAAGGGTAAAAGTGGGCACTCATGATCTAGGCAGCTATCTACTAGCTTTAATATGTAAAGCTAAAGCCACACACTTAAGCAAAGCAAAACATGGAATTAATTCATTACAGCTGACAAACAGTATTTAAGGAATTCCCTGCAACTCATTCTTTGAGCTTTCTACATTGAGGGCATTTAGAACATATCCATCATTTCAAGAGTCTAATTAACATATTCAATATCAAGTCCTTTCAGGAAGGCTTTTCAGAGTGAAGGTCATTAAGGTTATTCAGGTTGGAAGTCAATCAGGTTGGAAGAGAGCTCCAAGATCAGCCAGGCCAACCTAGCACCCAGCCCTGGCCAATCAACTAGACCATGGCACTACGAGCTTCATCCATTTTTTTCTGGAACACCTCCAGGGAAAGTGAGCATCTCTCTGGGTAGCCCTTTCCAATGCCAATCACTCTCTCTGACAACAGCTTCCTCCTAACATCCAGCCTAGACTTGCCCTGGCATGACTAGAGACTGTGTCCCCTTGTTCTGGTGCTGGTTGCCTAGGAGAAGAGACCAAACCCACCTGGCTACAGCCTCCCTTCAGGTAGCTGTAGACAGCAATGAGCTCTGCCCTGAGCCTCCTCTTCTCCAGGCTAAACACCCCCAGCTCCCTCAGCCTCTCCTCACAGGGTTTGTGCTCCAGGCCCCTCACCAGCTTTGTTGCCCTTCTCTGGACATGTTCCAGCACCTCAACATCTCTCTTGAATTGAGGAGCCCAGAACTGGACACAGTACCCAAGGTGTGTCCTGAACAGTGTTGAGTACAGGGGCAGACGAACCTCCCTCATCCTGCTGGCCACACTGCTCCTGACACAGTCCAGGATGCCATTGGCTCCCTTGGCCACCTGGGCACACTGCTGGCTTATGTTCAGCTACTATGTACCATCACCCTCAGGTCCCTTTCTGCCTGGCTGCTCTCAGGTCATTCTGTCGCCTGCTTGTAGCACTGCTACATATATCTATGTGTATAAAGGACATGCATACTTTCCTTTGAAAGGTACTTTTTCTAGACTTTTATCTTTGTAAACCTCTGCTAGGTATTTTCGTCCATTATTTTGAGAAATAGTCTTCAAATTCACAATTTAGGCAGCTTTCCCTACAAATACCTCCCTGCTGTTTGCAGCACAATGCAATCTTATTCTTTCTGTGGGTATCAAAGAGAAGGTAGGCTGGTAAAAGATAGAGAAATAAGCAGAGTTCTGACACCCCATGAGTAAGACACTAAAGCCAGCTTCATTTGACACGTGGTTGATGTGACAGCTAAACAAAAACCTCTTAGTGAAACCTGAAACATTCCATTTCTTTATACATGCAAACTAGGTTGTGCTCCTTTGTGTTGATTCCCTATCTCTTCAGAATGCTTACAGCTCTCAGTAATGCCTACTGACATCATGTCTTAGGGTCAGCACCAAATCCCATTAAAATAATCTGAAAGACTCCTTTTGAGTTCAAGGGGGTTTAAATCAGATTCTTATTAGACTCACCTTGTAAAGTAATAAATATTCATAGATGGATGAAAGAACAGAAAATCTCTCCAGTTTTGAGTCCAGCAGGAATATCATTTGCTTGGTGAAGGATAATCCCCTTGCTGACCAGGAAAGAGTCGTGGGCCAGGCTGTAAATTTACCCTTTGAGGATATGCAGGATGTGAACAGGTGAATAATGTAATAACTAAACAGAACCATGGGAGCACAGGCTGCAGTTCCCAATGAAACCTCTGCAGGATACTTAGCTTTCTTATTCTGTCTTTAAGCTAAGTATAGCTGGAATTCTGGTAGATAACAGCATAGATTTTGAAACTACAACTCACTGCTAAAAGGCATAAATTAGAACAGCTACAGTGTTCAAAATACAACAAAGACATTTCTAAGGCTGCTTCTGGTGCTTCCTACTATATCTAACTCTTTTCCCTTTCTATGATGCAGCTGCGAGTGATATAATCTGCTTCAGCCTCATGTCAGATAATAAAGTTTACTGACAAAAGTGAATTGAATGTTTTGGGCTGTACATAATAAGATTCAAAGGGTGGTTAACGTGAGTGGAGACTTGGCTGGCAAACCTCAGCATGCTTTCCTGAGGCATGGACTTTTCATTATGCAGAGTGCTTGAGAAAGGGAGAGACAGAAAAATTGGAAGAAGCTGAGAGTAAAATATCATCAACTGCTAAGAAAACAGGAAATTCTGATGGAGGAGACTTTACCTCTAGTCTAACCCTAGACAAAAGTAGTCTCAGGGCACAGAATTTGCAGAGCTTTCACAATAGCTTTTAACCAACGCTTCAAAGTAAGATGATGCTGCCTTTCTAAAGTGCTACTTTGAAAGAACGACAGCATGCTATAATGACATCCTTTGTTCATGCACTCCTTTATCTCATCATTCAAATCACAGTCCCAACAGAACATATGGGGGGAAAAAAATCTAACCAATAGGCTTCATAGAGACCTGAACACATGGGGGAAAAAAGTCTATCCAATAGGCTTCATAGAGACCTGAACACATGGGGGAAAAAAGTCTAACCAATAAGCTTCATATAGACCTGAACACATGGGGGAAAAAAGTCTAACCAATAGGCTTCATAGAGACCTGAACACATGGGGGAAAAAAAGTCTCTATCCAATAGACTTCATATAGACCTGAACACATGGGGGAAAAAAAGTCTATCCAATAGGCTTCATAGAGACCTGAACACATGGGGGGAAAATGTCTCTATCCAATAGACTTCATATAGACCTGAAAAATCCACCCTTATGAATTAGCATGTTGGACTAAGACTTTGATATAAGCTTCTGTTGTGGTTTAAGCACAGTACATAGCTCTGCCCCACACAGCTACTCACTCCCAACACATGGGCAAGAGAATTAAGGAGTGAATTGGGAAAACTCCTTGCTTGATGTAAAATCACAGAGACCACTGAGTCCAAGACAGGATCTCCTAGAGTAGGGGGCCTGCAAAAAAGCTGGGGAGAACTTTTCAGTATATCAGGGAGTGACAGGACAAGGGGAAATGGAGCAAAGCTGGAGGTGGGGAGATTCAGAATGGAGGTGAGGAAGTTGCTGAGCATCAGAGTAGTGAGAGCCTAGAATGGGTTGCCCAGGGAGGCAGTTGAGGCCCCATTGCTGAAGGTGTTTAAGGCCAGGCTGGATGAGGCTGTGGGCAGCCTGCTCTAGGGTAGGGTGTCCCTGCCCATGGCAAGGGGGTTGGAACTGGATGATTCTTGTGGTCCCTTCCAACCCTGACTGATTCTATGATTCTAGTTCACACAGGAATGCATCTAAGTGGGTTTTGAAAGTCTCAAGAGGAGGAGACTCCACAACCTCTCTGGGCAGCCTGCTGCAGGGCTCTGCCACCCTCACTGTTAAGAAGTTTCTCCTCATGTTGAGATGAAACCTTCTATGTTCCATTTTGTAACTGTTGCTCCTTGTCTTATTGCTGCTGACCACGGAAAAGAGATTGGCCCCAGCCACTTCACCTCCACTCCTCAGATATTTGTACATATTGGTAAGATCTTCTCTCAGTCTTTCATTGTCTCACTGTAAAGAACTTCTTCCTAACATCCAGTTTAAATCGCCCCATTTCCAATTTGAACCCATTACTCCTCATCCTGACAAGACCTTGTCAATAGTCCCTCTCCAGCCCTCCTGTATGACCCCTTCAGATACTGGAAGGTTACCACAAGGTCTCCTGGAAGCCTTCTCTTCTCCAAGCTGAAGAACCCCAACTCTTGTAGCCCATCTTCATAGGAGAGGTGCTCCAGCCTTTTGATCATCTTCATGGCCTCCTCTGGACTCGCTCCAAGAATTTGATGTCTTGTGTTGGGGAGTATACAATACTCCAGGTAGTGTCTCACAAGAACAGAGTAAAGGGAGAGAATTCTCTGCCTTGTCCTGCTGGCCACATTGTTTGCTTGGCTTGGGATTTTTTGGGGGGCTTTTGGGTTTTGTTTGCTTGTTTTGAGGTTTTTGTTTGCTTGGTTTGTTTCAGAACACATTCTCTAAATCCCAGTGTATTAGGTGGCATGCAGAAGCTACTGAGACAGCTCTTTTCCTAACTTGGCCTGAGCCATGCTTTTCAATGAGTTTCAAGGTCATCTGTCCTTTTTTCCCTGGCAGTTGCACAAAAACTGAAGAAGAAATTAATGTGAAATTATCTCTTATAAGATAAATTAATGGAATGATGAGGTGACACTGGTTAAAGAATCTTGAGATGTGATTCGATGCTCAACCTTCTGTGGCCATATTGCTAAGATGTAAAGCTGTGCTGGAACCAGCTCAATGACCTCATTTCTATATCTAACATTTTCCTCTTCTTCTGAGATTGGTTTTATGTTGCTTCTTCACTTTTTGGTCAGGCATTAGAATGGGCTGCCTAGAGATGTGATTGAGTCAGCAGCCCTGGGTGTGTTAAAAAGTTGTTTGGATGTGATGCTTGGGGAAATGGTTTAGGGTGAACCTTGTAAAGTTGGATTTGGTGATCCTGAGGGTTGTAGCCAACCTGAATGTTTCTGTGATTTTTGTGAAGATGAGAAATATGCTTCTGCCTTTGAAAATGTCTCTCCAACAAGATACACAGCTTATCAGGTTGCCCAAGGAGGTTGTGGATGCCTCCTCCATGAAGGTGTTCAGGGCCAGGTTGGATAAGGCCTTTGAACAACCAGGTCTAGTGGATGTTGTCACTGCCTGTGGCAGAGGGATTGGAACTTGAATCTACAAATCAAGTCACAAGCAGTGGGGATCTGCAGGGTATAACTTGAATGAGCTTTGGGGTTTTGAAAATGAATTGCATTCAAATTTCTGGTTGCCTCCTGTTAGTCTAATTACAGCAACCTGATTTCTGTTTGGTCAAATCCTCACACATAGAATAATGGAATCAACCAGGTTGGAAGAGAACCTCCAAGATCATCCAGTCCAACCTATCACCCATCCCTAGCCAATCAACTAGACCATGGCACTGTGTGCCTCATACAGGTTTTTTTTAACACCTCCAGGGACGGTGACTCCACCACCTCCCTGAGCAGCCCATTCCAATGGCAAACAGTCAGGGTTCACAGATCATCCATTTCAAAACATTAATTAATAGAAGAGGCATGGTTCTTGCCGAATTGGAGAGGTAAAATATTAAAATCAAAGCAAATATACTAATCATTTTGTAGGGGAAAAATGTTGATAAAGGTAGTTTCATGATTCCATTTGTATTTAGATTTCATATGAGCTCAGCACACTATGAAGAAGGCAGAGTGAACAGAGCCCAGCAGTAACTGCAAGTTCTATCAACCTTGTTAAAGATAGTGGAAGGACAAAACTGCATTGCTGCAAAATTCCAAAGCAATCAGGGAACAGAACTGAGCTGGCAGAGATGACAAGCATAAGTCTACCCAAGCCTGAAGCAAATGGAGCTACCTCAGTGTTGGAGACTGCCTACCAGTTAAAAAATAGTATACTTAATAGTCACAGATTAGAGGAAATAAATGTTTTATATACCTGACAAAGCTTTCAATAATGATTAGTAAGAAAGAGAACAAATATTGCTCCTGTAATTCTATATGCAGCCTGTAATTCAAACCAAAGGGGTACAACAAAAATGAAAAGGAACTACAGAGATGCTCTTGACATGATAAAAATGCATTTTAGACACAGGGCACTTGGCTAAGATGTGAAAAGAACTACTTTTTCCATGAGATTACTTCCAGCCATATGATTATTTTGTAGTTTTAACTGTTTTGTTCAAATGTTGGCCCTTGTCCAACGCTTTGAGCACTAGAATAACCACCTCTAATTAACAGCAGGAGGCAAGGACACAGCAGGAGAAATCATACCCACAGAGGAAGGGGAGGATCAAGACATGAAAATCCATAGGAATCTCATGAGTTCTTTTTCATGCACCCAAAACAAAAAAAAAGGGGACCAGGAAGAGCACCCAAAACAAAAAAAAGGGGACCAGGAAGAGCACCCAAAACAAAAAAAAAGAAAGGAACCAGAAAGAGCACCCAAAACAAAAAAAGAAAGGAACCAGGAAGAGCACCCAAAAAAAAAAAAGAAAGGAACCAGGAAGAGCACCCAAAAAAAAAAAGAAAGGAACCAGGAAGAGCACCCAAAAAAAAAAAAGAAAGGAACCAGGAAGAGCACCCAAAAAAAAAAAAAGAAAGGAACCAGGAAGAGCACCCAAAAAAAAAAAAAGAAAGGAACCAGGAAGAGCACCCAAAAAAAAAAAGAAAGGAACCAGGAAGAGCACCCAAAAAAAAAAAAGAAAGGAACCAGGAAGAGCACCCAAAAAAAAAAGAAAGGAACCAGGAAGAGCACCCAAAAAAAAAAAAGAAAGGAACCAGGAAGAGCACCCAAAAAAAAAAAAGAAAGGAACCAGGAAGAGCACCCAAAAAAAAAAAAGGAACCAGGAAGAGCACCAAAAAAAAAAAGAAAGAAACCAGGAAGAGCACCAAAAAAAAAAAGAAAGAAACCAGGAAGAGCACAAAAAAAAAAAGGAACCAGAAAGAGCACCCAAAAAAAAGAAAGGAACCAGAAAGAGCACCCAAAAAAAAGAAAGGAACCAGAAAGAGCACCCAAAAAAAAAAGAAACCAGGAAGAGCACGCACTGAAGATTTGTCATAGTTTGAATTTCTATGTGCCTTCCCCAGCAAACTCAAGAAGAAAATATCTCTACTTCCCTCTAGAATTCTTACATGTGTATGGATATCAAATTAGGAGTGAAATAAAGCTTAAATATGTCATCAAGATAAACTCAGGAGCAAAGTGCAGTTGTGGTGCTTCACAAGAAATGATAGGATACTCCATAAGTGAGGTCAGGTACTGTATTATACGAATCAATACTTGCTGCGTTAAAGAAAGGTGTCAAATGCATTCCAGTTAATTGCACACCAGCAAACATGGCATCAAATTATTTTGTCTCTGCAAGTGAGTAACCTGTCTCCTCAAATATGAGACATGATTAGCTTTCTCAAACCACATAATTCTGAAAACCAGTTTATGCTCCCAAAAGCAATCGATATTCATTTAGTCCATTTTAAAGCCCACCTGCATTTCTTGTTCCTTCAGATTTCTGAGTCAGTGAGTCACTCAGCTTCACTAGATTGCACCTGAAGTAGTGCTTCTTTCTTCATTTAATGCTTTCCTTTCTCAGCCTTCATTTTAGTTCCAGTTTAATTTGTACCATCTTTTCTTTACTATCGTTCAATGTCTAAATAGGTACTTTTCTTTCCTCAAAGTACTTGGAGTTGCTGTTCCAAAAACACAAGGACCACAGCCAAGGGCATCTTCATGGCCTAGTGGTTTGCAGTTCCTAGCAAATTCCCATGTAACATGAGCTGTGAGCTACCCTCACAAAGCAAAACTCTCTACAAAGCAGTCTCCCTCTGCATTATTAATTTAATGGGAGCTGTGAGCCAGGAGAAGTTGCTTCTGCGACAGGACAGTTCTGTTAGCTAGAGAGCAGAATCACACCCAAGCAGTCCAGGTCACCTTGAAAAGCAAGTAAAACATTGGCAAAAGTCACTTTACTCATTGGAAAGCCTCTGACAGTGACACAGCATAATCCCTTGCTCCAGAGTACTCCAAATTCCTTTCTCCACACCCTCCATCCCCCTCCTCCATGGGTCTGAATGGGGAGAAGGCAGCAGGAAAACTGCTTTCCCCCCACCCCATGCTTGAAGGGGGAGCAGCAAAAGACACCTCTCTGCATGTGTGCTGACCTGTGTGGAAGCCTGCACTGGAATCAGGCTGGATTTTTGTGCCCAGTATAAAATGGTAAATGGACACTTCATCTAGAAAAGCTTAAATAGAGCAAAGGAGAAGGCAAAAGGTTTCTCCCACCTTGAAAGAGCTCCCACCTTGACAAAGTGCCCGACAGAACAGGTTCCCACCATGACAGAAATCCTGGTTTGGACCATCTTTGCTTTTGGGTGGCTCCTATCTTTTTTGCACAGCTTTCAGTTTTACCCCAACACTGCTTTTTGGACAGTTCTTCACACTTTTGCACCCTTCTGTGCAAACATGCAGGCTTGGCAAGCCTTGGGGTCTTTGAAAGAGCTGCCAGTGGCACTTGGACTGGCTTCTCTCAGACCATATCAGCAGCCAACTTCCTGGCTGCCTTCTGGACTGGGGAGACCCTAAGCAGTTTGTTTCTCCCCTGCCCTTGCAGAGGTAGCATCGCTTCTATGAATCCTGCTTTCGAGGCAGACATGTCTCGAGACATTTCTGAGGCTGGCAGCTTTGGGATTCTGCTGCATGGATCTACATTATTGGATACTGCTTGCAGCACCAGGAGGCAGCTGAGAGCAGAGAAATCCAGCAAGAGATCACTGCCAAATACCTGTGTCACCTCCATGAGTAAAGCCTGTTCCCTTAATTCTCTGCTCAGCCTGATTGACTGTGGGGTAAAGCTGTGTTCGTAGCTTAGCCTATTCCATTTCCTGACTTCCTAAACCTCTAAACAACATCCTTTTGAAAAATTCCTGCTTGAACTAGGATCTGTAAATAAACCTAACCTAGTTCTGGATATAGCTTAGGGGTGAGGATTCAGGAAAATAAGATAATGCTCTTTTTGTAATTCCAGAAAGAGCCACATAAAATCCCTGTCTCCACTACACTCCTCCTCAGAGTACAAATTTAGGCTGATTTCCTTTCTCTGCTCTTCAAATCCTGTTCCCAGCTCTGCATTGAGCAGTTTTATTCTGTGGTACTAGACTTCGATTTCAAAGATCTGAATATGGATTTTAAGGGCTATAACTGGTAAAAGCTTATTGATCTCACATCTATTTGTATTCAGAGATGGGAATCGCACAACAATCCTGATGGAAGAGTTCATTTCAGTGGCCCACATTTATTTCTTATTTAAATCTCATTAAGATAGAAAACTGGTCTCTTCTCCCAGACAACCAGCACCACAACAAGGGGACATGGTCTCAAGTTGTGCTGGGGAATTTCTAGGCTGGATGTTAGGAGGAAGTTCTTCCCAGAGAGAGTGATTGGCATTGGAATGGGCTGCCCAGGGAGGTGGTGGAGTCACAATCCCTGGAGGTGTTCAAGCAATGACTGGATGGGGCACTTAGTGTCATGGTCTGGTGGCTGGGTGCTAGGTTGGCCTGGGTGATCTTGGAGATCTCTTCCAACCTGATTGATTCTATGATTGGAGAGGGCCAGGTGCTAGGTTGGCCTGGATGATCTTGGAGGTCTCCTCCAACCTGGTTGATTCTGTGATTCTAAGCAGTATGCCCAGAGCACACTTTAACAGTTTGTTGGTTTTTTTTTCCCCTCAGTCCCTCAGCAAGATGACACACACATGCACTACTTTCTAGTATAATGTAAGCTCTGGGGGCCAATCAATGATTTGGGGGCAAACTACTTAGCAAACCTTCACTTTCACCCCCACTGTTTGTTAAAAAGCAGGCGTGAAGTGAGCGTTTTTTAATGTGACATATAAATGGGAGATTGGTGCAATGGTCAAATCTAAAAAGTATGGTGATGGTTTGGGTATTTCCTGCCCCCCCCACTCATATGAAATCACCCAGACTAGACTCAGCTGGCTGGAAATTAAGGAATGAAGCTATATTTACAGCTCAGCAAGCAGAATCATGCTAGTAACTTTAAGTATCTTTTTACTTGGACTGAACGAGACATGAGCAGACAGTGTGTGCTTTCAGCCTAGAAAGCCACTGGCATTCTGAGCTGCATCAAAAGCAGCACAGCAGGCAGATGGAGAGGGGTGATTCCACCACTTTGCTCCAGTGAGACCTCACCTGGAGTACTGCATCTAGCTCTGGAGCCTTCAACACAGGAAGGACATGGACCTGATGAGGCAGGTCCAGAGGAGGGCAATGAAAATGATCAGGGGGCTGGAACACCTCTGCTATGAGGACAGGCTGAGGGAGCTGGGGTTGTTCAGTCTGGAGAAGAAAAGGCTCTGGGGGGGACCTAATAGCCACCTTCCAGTAGCTGAAGGGGGAATCACAGGATGTCAGGGGTTGGAAGGGACCCAAAGAGATCATCGAATCCAACCCCCCTGCCAGAGCAGGGCACCTTCAAGAAGGATGAATAGAGACTGTTTACAAAGGCCTATGGTGATAGAATGAGAGGCAATGGCTCCAAACTACAGAAAAGGACATTTATATTGGATCCCAAGAGTCTCAAAGATTTGACTATGGTTCTTTCAAGCTTCCTGCTATTGATTTTTAATCAATGATCATAGAATGTCAGGGACATCAAAAGATAATCTGGTTCAACCCCCCCCCCCCCCCCCACCAGAGCAGGATCACCTAGAGCAGATCACACTGGAACACATCCAGACATCCAGACAGTTCTTGAATATCTCCAGAGAGGGAGACTTCACGACCTCTCTGGGCAGCCTGTTCCAGTGCTCTGTCACCCTCACAGTGACAAAAA
Source organism: Pogoniulus pusillus (assembly GCF_015220805.1). Classification (NCBI taxonomy): domain Eukaryota; kingdom Metazoa; phylum Chordata; class Aves; order Piciformes; family Lybiidae; genus Pogoniulus; species Pogoniulus pusillus. The sequence goes on from NC_087275.1 coordinate 29,134,221, forward strand.
TTCCTCCTCAGGTTCCACCCATTGCCCCTTGTCCTGTCATTGGGTGTCACCGAGCAGAGCCTGGCTCCAGCCTTCTGGCACTCACCCTGCACATATTTATAAACATGGATGAGGTCACCCTTTAGTCTCCTCCTCTCCAAGCTAACAAGCTAACAGCTCCCTCAGAATAAAGGTATAATTCCTGAGAATTAGAGTTAATTGAGTGCCAATGGAGACAGTAGCACATCTCAGCTAAAATATAGATTGATTGCCATGTTATCATCTTCAAGCAAAAAGAGTGGAAAGCTGATGTGAAATGCAATCAATACATAATTAATTTAAGAGCAATATAAATGCAATCAATATTGTGTTATGGGGGATAGGTCTCATCTAACCAATCTCATTTCATTTTTCTATGAGATTACGAGGTTGATCGACAACAGGAACCGCAAATGTAATATACTTAGATGTTACAAAGACATCATTTAAAGTTGTCCAGGCTTAAAAAAAAAAAAATAGCACATTTGTTTGCCACAATCCCTTGGAAAAGGGAGTAAGAACTAAGCAGCAGACTGTTAAAAAGCAGTTTTCATAGAACCAGTCAGGTTTGGAAGGGACCACAAGGATCATCTAGTTCCAACTGCCCTGCCATGGCTAGGGACACCCTATCCTAGATCAGGCTGGCCAGAGACTCATTCAGCCTGGCCTTAAAGTTCAGTAGAACTTAATACATTGGATAGATCTAAGGAGCATCACTGAGTGTTAACATTAATTCTGCCATTATCTTATACTCTTGAAGTAAATTTTAAGCATTCATTAAGATACAATTTGTGGAGAAGGACACAATCTTGATCTGTTGTGTGTATGGCACAGCAAGAACAGACATCAAGCAAGGTTATTCTGCTCTTGTCACACCCCACCTGGAGTACTGTGTACAGGTCTAGATCCCCCAACACAAGGAGGACATAGAACTGCTGGAGCAAGTCCAGAGGAGGCCACAAATGTGATCAGAGAGTTGGAGCAGCTGTGCTATGAAGACAGGCTACAAGAGATGGGGCTCTTAAGCCTGGAGAAGATAAGGCTTCGAGGAGTAGCCTTTCAGTATCTGAAGGGGGTATACAGGAAGGCTGCAGAGGGACTATTGACAAGGTCTTCTAATGACAGGAGGAGGAGTAATGAGTTTAAACTGGCAGAGGGGAGATTTAGACTATATGTTAGGAAGAAGTTCTTTCCAGCGAGGGTGGTGAGACACTGAAAGAGGTTGCCCAGGGAGGTTGTGGATGCTCCCTCCCTGGAGGTGTTCAAGGCCAGGCTGGATGAAGCCTTGAGTGACCTGTTCTAGCAGGAGGTGTCCCTGCCTATGGCAGGGGTTGGAACTGAATGATCTTTGAGGTCACTTCCCACCTAAACCATTCTATAATTCTGTGATTCTATATAAGGCACTCTGAAGTATAAAGAGAACCATAACAGAGAGTAAAGCTATTTCTACCTTTATTTAAAAAGCATTGATAAGAAGAGTTCAGTTCATAAATCCTAATGATTAGAAAGTTGTCTTAGTTTGAATGAGTACTGAACTAATTCTATCCAGTGATTTTACTTTCCAGCTCAGTTTCCTCTAAGTACTTTCTGAAATTCACACAATCTTCCCATAGATGTTGTCTTGCATATTTCATTAAGAGTGTAGAGTAATAGGCAGCACCTGCAGCAAGGTCTGGACAGCTCAGGCAACCCAAGAGTGACTAATGAGCTGTTCCAGTCCGTATATGTCAAATTCAGTATAAAGATGAGAAGTTATGAGGGTCAAGTTCTTCTTCAGCAGCTTATCATTCATAGAACCAACCAGGTTGGAAGAGATCTCCAAGATCACCCAGTCCAACCTAGCACCCAGTCCAACCAACTAGACCATGGCACTAAGTGCCTCATCCAGTCTTTCCTTGAACACCCCCAGGGACGGTGACTCTACCACATCCCTGGGTAGTCCATCCCAATGCCAATCACTCTCTCTGGGAAGAACTTCTTAAAATCCAGCCTATACCTCTCCTGGCACAACTTGAGACTGTGTCCCCTTGTTCTGTTGCTGGTTGCTTGGGAGAAGAGCCCAACCCCACCTGGCTACAACCTCCCTTCAGGTAGTTGTAGACAGCAATGAGGTCTGCCCTGAGCTTCCTCTTCTCCAGGCTGCACACCCCAGCTCCCTCAGCCTATCCTCACAGGGTTTGTGTTCCAGGCCCCTCACCAGCTTTGTTGCCCTTCCCTGGGCACATCCCAGTATCTCAACATCTCTCTTGAATTGAGGAGCCCAGAACTGGACACAGCACTCAAGGTGTGGCATGACCAGTGCTGAGTACAGGGGAAGAGTAATCTCCCTTGTCCTACTGACACACATTGAGGTGAAACCTTCTATGTTCCAGTTTGTACCTGTTGCTCCTTGTTTAATTTCTGTGGACCAGTGGAAAGAGATTGGCCCCATCCACTTGACACCCACCCCTTAGAAATGTATAGACATTGATCAGATATCCTCTCAGTCTTATGCAGAACTGAAAGAACTACACATTTTACATAAATTCTGAAGATGTAGGGTGATAGATTTTGCCCTTACAAGTTGCTGGTCTTCACAGAAGGGTAAGAAGACAGTTCTATAGTCTGTCTACAGTCTGAATGACAACAGAATGATTTGAAGTAAAAACCTCACCCTATAATGCAATCAGTCACTTTGAACATGAAAGGGAATTCACTATATTTGGTTTAAGGAACTTTTCTGCACTGGTCCTTCTCTAATAAAAACTTGCTCATTGCAGCAGATACTCAAAGAATATTCTGCTCTTTTATTGGCATTTTAAGGAATTTAGTGAATTTCAACTCTGACTTGGAAACAAACAAAGATTTTACACTTACCAATATGCTAAAAAGAAGGGGCAAAAACTGCTGCTGCAAAAAATTAAACTTTCCTACTACTCCTTTGGATGCCCTCCCTTCTGGAGCATGATAAAGGCACTGCAGTGCCGAAAGCTTGCTCATCCTCTGCAGAGAAGGCAAAAAATGGATCCACTCCCCACAGCAATAAATTGACAGCCTACATGAGCAATACATCATTTAGAGATTAAATCTTGTGTGAACTGCAGCTCTTTCCTACAAAGCATGGGTTGGACTGTAAAGGCTAAGTTCTTGTAGCCACCTCATTTCAATTATTACTTAATATTCCAGTTGCATTTCTCAGAGAGAATGTCCATTAGTGTATGATACAGGATCATATTTCTTTTAATTAATAGCTTTGAGCAAGGAGAAAATTAATCTCTTAAAAATTACAAAGCCCACAAAACTTCCATTCTGCTGTTATTGAACAGCTGCAGTGCAAATTTCAGCTTTTAAATAAGAGTGGGCTCACAGTTGCTCTAGATTTTACTTAGCTATAGGTAAAAAAATAGAGTCTTATACATAGAGAGAACTACAGAACTCTATATGCTGACAGCACTACCAGTGCCTCTTCTCTGGAGGATGCTTATTTCCTACCTCACTGTAAGATGAGAAAATCAAACAATCAATAAACCAAGACCTAAACTGCTAATAATTATTAGTAATACTAAGTGGCATATTTGTCTTAGGTCTTCTGCTGTCAGAAATTATTTTGAGCTGTTAATCTGTCTGAATACTTCATTACCCATAGTTGATTTGGCTGCTGCAAGCATCAATATTAGCTTAATGTCACATCCAGCTACGCTGGCAAGTAAACAGAAAGCTTTGTTAAGTGTAATTTAAGCTGAAGTCTATTTTTTGAACTGGTGCTGAAACATTCATTTGTTTATTGTACCAAGGTTAAGATAACTTCTTTTTCTCCATTTAATGTTCATGTAACTTAATCTCTCCTAGTTCACTTTCTCAATGACAAAACCTAATGGAAATTTGGCCAGGTGATAATAGGTGGAGTGACTTCAATAAGATTCAGTAATGAGGTGGCTGATGAGGTTTCATGCAAGGGATGTTTTATTGAGGCTGCATTAACAGATGATTAGCAAGCTTAAATGAAGAGGCAAAAGAGAACAAACAATATGAAGCCAAGCAGGTGGCAGAGTAAATACTAAGGAAAGAGCTAAAAAATTGTAATAAGGCTTAATGCAGAAATATTTCCTCACTACTTAGAGAGGAATAATTCAGACCCTCTCTGAAGTACTACAGGGGAGGTAAACATGAATATCAATTAGCAATAGAAACTGCAACACTTCAGATTATAGAAGTATCAAGCTAAAATCTAAGGTCATGGAAATGAGGTGCAGAGCAAAGTATATTAAGTGTTAAAATTACACCAGTTCATGATACTAAGAACATGATAAACCCACTGCAGTCTTTACATTGGTACAGCAAAATTCACCTCATCAGAAATGAAGATTTGTTGAAGAGCAACAGTACAACAGAATTTGCAAGGACAAGACACTGATGTTCTAACCAAGCATGATAGATAGGGAGGAACCTTGACAAGGAAACAAGCTGGCCTGAAGCAGACCACTCTCAAATATCAGGAAGGATGAAAACAGCAAACTGCATAAACTCAGTAGTAAACTTCAGCTATAGAACATGATATAAGATCCCAGGAAATACTATGAATATTCATGACTATTCCAAGAAATCTGAAGCATATCCATGTGTTTAAGAAACAAAAAAAGCTGCTGCTACTCTGTTTTGGTGGTATACAAGATCTGAGACAAGAGCCTCCTTAAACCCGAACTTAGACAACTTCAGAGAATCACAGAATGTCAGGGGCTGGAAGGGACCTCAAAAGCTCATCCAGTCCAACCCCCCTGCCAGAACAGGATCACCTAGAGAAGGTCACACTGGAATGCATCCAGATGCTTCTTGAATATCTCCAGAGGAACCTCCACAACTTCCCTGGGCAGCCTGTTCCAGTGCTCTGTCACCCTGACTTCCACATCTCTCTTGAATTGAGGAGCCCAGAACTGGACACAGTACTCAAGGTGTGGGCTGACCAGTGCTGAGTACAGGGGCAGAATAACCTCCCTTGTCCTGCTGTCCACACTGTTCCTGATACAGGCCAGGATACCATTGGCTCTCCTACCCACCTGGGCACACTGCTGCCTCATCTTCAGCCTGCTATCTATCAGTACCCTCAGGTTCCTCTTTGCCTGGCTGCTCTCCAGCCACTCTGTCCCCAGCCTGTAGTGCTGCTTGGGATTGATGTGGCCAAAGTGCAGAACCCTGCCCACTCATCCAGCCTGTCCAGGTCCCTCTGCAGGGCTCTCCTACCCTCCAATAGATCAAAGGTCAACACCTGCTCCTAACTTAGTGTCATCTGCAAGCTTACTAATGCTGGACCAAATTCCCTCATCCAGATCATCAATAAGATATCAAACAGGATATTGCCCCCTTTTAGTTTAGACTTTTTCTCTTCTATAAGTGAAGAGACTGTGACATAAGAAAGACTGAAAATGGAGCAGTGTGTTTTAATATTTGCAAGTCAAGTAGCAGAGCACAGACAAGTATGACAAATTCTTTTGTGGTTTTTCTTGAATAGTTAAGATCAAGGAAAATTTTGCCACATATAGATTATGATATGTTGATGAGTAGAGCTTCTTGAGAACAGGATATACTCTCTAATGTCAATTTGCTGAATAAATGTTGCTGCTGCAAAATCTGAAGTATTTTCAAACATTAATGCTGAAGCTCTAAACTTCAGATATTTAGAAGCCATTCTGGTGCAGCACTCCAATTCTCCACTTAGCATAGTTATCTAGAGCTTTTGTTTTGTTTAGCCACAATGATGTTGTGAAGCAAAGACTGCAGAGGACACATTTACCTGTACAGGACTTATCAATAATGGAGTTAGCCTGAGGGGTGAGGCTGCTCCAGGCTGTTCTTTGAATTCCCTTGATAGTGAGTTGCAATGTGTGCACTACATGCCTGCTGACTCACTGCAACCTTTGAGAGTAAAGGAAGAACAATGTCTTTTGTGACTATCAAAACCAGTGCTTAGGGTGTTGGACTAAAGCATTAAGCTCTTCATAGAATCAACCACATTGGAAGAGAACCTCCAAGATCATCCAGTCCAACCTAGCACCCAGCCCTGTCCAATCAACTAGATTGTGGCACTAAGTGCCTCATCCAGGCTTTTCTTGAACACCTCCAGGGATGGAAACTCTACCACCTCCCTGGGCAGCCCATTCCAATGCCAATCACTCTCTCTTTTCATTTTGAGGCTGGCATGAACCAAAACCTGTCAATTTCCCCAGCAGTCACATTCACAGGTGTCTGGTTTATTGTCATTAAATGCACAGAGGAATTACAGCAGTCAGTACTCAAATGGCTTTGTGATTTCAGTCTGAAACTTGTCCCTGAGGCTGAGCTGTACAAGAAGGTTCCCTGCCTCTGCCCTATAGCCACCTATCATTTTCATTGTCAGCAGCCTGAACTTGCAGACACAACAGTAAGAATTATGGACATGGTAAAGCATGTGAAAATATGACTCAGGATGAGGTAAGCAGATGTACCCTTTTAAGTCTGGCACCGTATCTCTATAACTACTCTGATCATTTGCACATACACTGAGTCTAAAAGCACTTTCACTGAGCCTAAAAATGGCAGGAAATGAGGAACAATATCAGTAACAGCCTGAGGAGCTTATGCAGAAACAAGCTATTCTGTTATCTACCATTATTCCCCCAACTTGAGGGGGTATTTTTTACATTTATTGTTTTACATTTCCATTTTTAATGGTAGCTTCACCCATTTTCCTCTATTTATCAGTAAGTTGTAGGTATCTGTTTGGTGGGGATAAGCATGCTTTCAATAAATGCTCACCTGTTCTCCTTATTCCATTATCCCAGGCTTTAAACAAACATCATTGAACTGCTGCAGGTTATTCAGAATAGTCAAATTACCTTTTTAATATCTCTTCAAAAATTCATTTGCATCATCTTTTGATGCTGCACATGCACTTTGCATCAAAAAGCTTGGGCAAAACAATTGGAACCTCTATCTGCTGAGAAATGTGCCTACAAAACAAGCGAGTCCTGCATCTAGGAAAGAACAATTAACTGCACCAGTACAGGCTGGGAGCTGAGCTGCTGAAAAGCAGCCCTGTGGAGAAGGACCTGGGAGTGCTGGTGAACAAAAAGTTCTGCATGGGACAGCAATGTGCCCTGATGGCCAAGAAGGCCAATGGGATCCTAGGGTCCATTAAGAGGAGAGTGGCCAGCAGATCAAGGGAGACTCTTCTCCCCCTCCACTTTGCCCTGGTGAGACCTCACTCGGAATACTGCAGTCTGATTCGGGCTCACCAGTTCAGGAGGGACAGAGATCTACTGGAGAGAGTTCAAGAGAGGGCAAAGATGATTAAGGGGCTGGAACATTGCACTATGAGGAGAGGCTGAGGGACCTGGGGCTTTTTGGTCTGGTGAAGAGAAAACTTATAAGGGATCTAATCAACATTTATAAATATCTGAGTGCTGAGAGTCAAGAGGAAGGGGATAAACTCTTTCCAGCTGTGCCCTGTTATAGCACAAGGGGTAATGGGTATAAACTACAGCACACAAAGTTCCACCTCAACATGAGGAAGAACTTCTTAACAGCAAGGGTCATAGAGCACTGAAACAAGCAGCCCAGAGAGACTGAGGGGTCTCTTTCTCTGGAGACTTTCAAGACCCATTCGGATGTGCATGACTGAACTAGATTCTATGGTCCAGCTCTGGCAAGGGTTTGGACTTCATCTATAGATCTCCCCATGAAAATCAGTTACAGAAGCAAGTAAGGAAAAGAGCAATGCCATAGACTGGCCTAGGTTGGAGAGAACCTTCAACACCATCTAAAGAAGTATTTTAAAAGCAAAAGGCTTACCAGTGGCAGATCAGTCTCCTAGGGGATCAGGAAAAGAGCAGTGAGCTCAGCAGAAGCCATGGGATGTGGAGCAGAACCAGGAAAAGCCATTTCAAGAAGTCTTGCTGCACCCAGCACTGCCCATCCTGGATGGGAGCCCTTGCACGACCGGCAACGCTGCAAGGCTCCTCCTGGGCCAGGTTCTGAGGTGCTGTGTTGAGGCAGTAGAAGCCTGAACTTCAGCAGCTCTTCTACAAGCCAGCCCCAAAAGTGCCATTGTCCTGAGCAACCTTCATCCTAGCTAGCCGGGGGGCCACCAGGCCCCCCGGCCTTTGATCCCCTCCACCATGCACCCAGTGCACACCACAGGCACTCACCAGTGGTGACAGGAGGAGGATCCTCTGCCCAGTTGGGCAAGCATGGAGCTTGTCCTTTCGGGGCTGATTATAAAGGGGAGTGGGGCAGGGAGGGCAAAGTGGTGACACCTGGGGTGGGAGGAGACTCCAACAGCACCCAGGTGCTCTGCGTTTGGGGCAGGAAAGAGAAAAGGCTGTGTGGGGTGGGAAAGGGGAGGGGGTGCTGAAAGGAGAGAGATAGAGAGAGAAAGGTTGGAGATGAAAAGAGCAACCTGGAAGAAAAGGAAGGTAGTGGAGAGGAAAAGAGGAAGAAGTGGCAGTAGAGGAAGATGGAGAAGAAAGGGAGGAGATGGAAAGAAAAGGAGTCAGATGGAGGGGAATGTGAGATGGAGAGGAAAGGAGGGAGAAGGGTAAAAAAAGGGAGATTAGAAAAAAAAGATAAGAAAACTAGCCTGTGATGTTTTCACTGAAACTGGTCATGGCCAACCCTCTGTCATTTCTGACGGGAGTAGTAACCAGACATCTTCACTGGGTCACTGTGCTGGCTGGAGAAGAGAACACTGTGGCCTTTCAGGATCTGCATGGGGCCTACAAAGGAGCTGGGGAGGAACTTTTCAGGCTCGCAGGGAGTGACAGGACTAGTGGGAATGGAGCAACCCTGGAGGTGGGGAGATTCAGAGTGGACGTGAGGAGGAAGTTGTTGAGCATGAGAGTGGTGAGAGCCTGGAATGGGTTGCCCAGGGAGGTCATTGAGGCCCCATTGCTGGAGGTGTTTAAGACCAGGCTAGACAAAGGTCTGGGCAGCCTGCTTTAGGGTAGGGTGTCCCTGCCCATGTCAGAAGGGTTGAAACTAGATGATCCTTGGGGTCCCTTCCAACCCTGACTGATTCTTTGATTCCATGAAATCACACCTGTTGAAGAGGAAAAAAACTGAGGAAATAAAGAGGGAAACTAAGAAAGAAAAAGAAAAAAGAAAAGCAGATACAAATTATAAACTTAAATGTGCAAAGTGTGAGGTCTGTCAGCAAGGTCTCCATAGGATGTGTTCCAGTGTGACCTGCACTATATTCTATGGCCCTACTCTGGCAGAGGGCTTGGACTTGATGATCTATGGAGGTCCCTTCCTACCCCTAACGTCCTGTGATCCTGTGCTGATGGTGCTTAGAGAGAAGATTGTCTGAAGATTGCTTTCCTCACTAGTGGCTACAACACAAAAAGGGGACAAAATGATAATGGCAGACAGGACATGATTTTCTTGCCATTTATTTACTGCCAATGACTGCAGTTCTGTGACTCATCTAACTACACACAACTAAACTACATGCCCGCAGAAAAGCAGCTCCATACATGTAAGAGGAACTTCACCTCCAGCAGGAGTAAGAAGAGAACAAAGTGTGCAGCAGTACCTTTGCGGCAGTGTTAATGGTGAATACAATCTTAGCAGTCCAGGAAAATTCATAGTAAAGTATTTTTTAATGGCAAAGTAGACTGCTGTGCCATGCCTCACATCCTCCATACAGGACAATTACCATAGAGCACATATTTTCAGGCAGTGCCTCTTTGAGGAGCCTCTGCTCATTGAGGCTGAACCAGGCAGGAGTGTGGGCGATGCACTTGCTGCCTTTCTGCCCTGGAGCTCGTCCTGGGAGACAATCAGGCAAAAGGGATTGAGTATTCATCTAGTTTAAGAACTCCTAATCTCCCTGGAGGAACAGAGTATAGGAGGAAAGGGATCAGCTAATTATCATTAATTGTATTAAGTGTGAGAGAGTGATTAACATAATTAGGATAGCCTCATGCCTAGGAGCTGTATGACAGAGGAGTGTTCTTGATGTAGCAGGTGGAAAACAGAATTAAAAGGAGTATGAGCCAGACAACTTAGTTAAAATCCTGAAAGGATTATGTTCTGACTAACACGTGCCAGAAGTAGTGCAAGCGTGCAAGGACTGTATGGTGAGGCAGGCTTTACAAAGAGATGGAGAGCTGCAGGTTAGTGCACTGACAAGCCTGTAGGGTATGAGTAATGTGAAAGAGGTGAGCACACACGAGTTGCTTGGAAACAGAGCCTGCAGGCTAGGAGGAAACAGGTGTTGGTGGAGGGTGAATATAAACATGGATTTGACAAGTAGTTTTGGAATTGTTATTGTTAGGGAGTGGATTTTATCCTCTTTTTATTTTTCCTCCTCCAGGACTGAATCACAGAATCACGGAACCTTAGAGGTTGGAAGGGACCTGCAGAGATCATCCAGCCCAAACCCTCTACCAAGGCAGGATCCCCTAGGGTAATCTGCACAGGAATACATCCAGGCAGGTTTTGAAAGTCTCCAGAGAAGGAGACTCCACAACCTCTCTGAGCAGCCTGCTCCAGTGCTCTGTCACCCTCACTGGAAAGAAGTTTCTCCTCGTGTTGAGCGGAAACCTTCTGTGTTGCAGTTTGTAGCCATTGCTCCTTGTCTTATTGCTGCTGACCACCAAAAAGATATTGGCCCCATCCACTTGACAGACACTCCTCAGATATTGACAGACATAGATCAGATCTCCTCTCAGTCGTCTCTTCTCCAGACTAAACAGCTCCAGGGCTCTCTCCATAGGGGAGACACTCAGATCCCTCAGTCATACTCGTGGCTTTCCACTGAACTCTCTCCAGCAGGTCCCTGTCTCTCTTGAACTGGGGAGCCCAAAATCAGACACAGTATTCCAGATGTGGTCTCACCAGGGCAGAGGGGGAGGGAAGAACCTCCCTAGACCTGTCCACACTTTTCCTGATACACACCAGGATGTCATTGACTCTCTTGACCACAAGGGCACATTTTCCAGCTGAAAAGATTCTATGATTGTATTTTATTATAGTAATGTGTGTATACTGATTGAAATTCTTAGTAATTGAAATTTCAGTACTTTCAGAGGTGAAAAATACATTCTGAAAGTATAATAAATCACTTAAGACCTTTAAAAGGCTTTGGCTGGCTCTTTGCAGTAGTTATGTTCTTTGGAAAGAGCTGTTTTGAAAGTCAAGCTCAAGAGAAACTCCAAGGTGTTATTTAAGTTCTTTAACATACGCTAGGCTGTTTATGTCTCTGCATCAAGCATTTTGGATTAGCTTGCAAGTGATAATGAATATTTATGTTTGGTTGTTGTGGGTTTTTTTTAATTATAATTCATTAAAGCCATTCATATAAAGGAATACTGAAAAAAAAACCCATCATTTCAGTTGAAATACATAACAAGAAATATTTAACAATCTGGCTGTCATCCCCAGCATTTCGACATATTAATACAAGTGCATGCATTCATTGTTCCAGACATATGCACCCTCACTAAAGCAGTAACAATTAGAGTTGGCAGCAAACAAGCTGGCTTTTCCTGAAGCCTGAACTCTTTTTGACATAGCTACAAGCTGTACCAAACTTCTCTTTAGAGTTCATCTGTTTTCCCTCAGGAAAAGCCCAGGAAAAGAAAGAAGCCTGGGAAAAGAAACAAGCCTAACACAACGACCCAAAGCCAACAGAACTGAACTTTCAGTAAATAAGTAATGCTACAAAGCTTTGCTTTAGTTCCTCATAATCAGAATATTTTTTCTTTTGCTTCATTTCACCCTTGTGAGAGTCTAGATCATCTCTCTCCCTTGTTCATCAACAAAGATCAAGATTACCATTGTCTCTGACTGATCAACAAAGATATGGTCTCTCCCTTGTAAATCAACAACGATAAAGATTGCCTTTTTTAACCTCCCAGGCTCAGAGGAGGTGCCTGGCTGAAAGCTCAGGGATGCATATCAAAAGACAGGGCCTTTGTGGAAATTATCACAGTATCACAGTATCACAGTATCACCAAGATTGGAAGAGACCTCAGAGATCATCAAGTCCAACCCTTTACCACAGAGCTCAAGGCCAGACCATGGCACCAAGTGCCACGTCCAGTCCTGCCTTGAACAGCCCCAGGGACAGCGACTCCACCACCTCCCCAGGCAGCCCATTCCAGTGTCCAATGGCTCTCTCAGTGAAGAACTTTCTCCTCACCTCCAGCCTAAATTTCCCCTGGCATAGCCTGAGGCTGTGTCCTCTCGTTCTGGTGCTGGCCACCTGAGAGAAGAGAGCAACCTCCTCCTGGCCACAACCTCCCCTCAGGTAGTTGTAGACAGCAATAAGGTCACCTCTGAGCCTCCTCTTCTCCAGGCTAACCAATCCCAGCTCCCTCAGCCTCTCCTCGTAGGGCTGTGCTCAAGGCCTCTCCCCAGCCTCGTCGCCCTTCTCTGGACACGCTCAATTCCAGGACCTCAGCCTGGCTTGAATGCCCAGGATGTGCACAGTCAACATCAGCTACTCTGAAGAGAAAAGGCTTATGTGTATCTGGGGTGTAGACAGGTAAGCAGTGCAGGGAGGGGGCAGAGGCCCTCCCCAGTGCTGCTGCTGGACCCATGCTAAAGGATCAATACACAGGAAGATTCCCTGGGGAGCTGCCCCTGGACACTGGTCTAAAAAAGATCAGACTGTATAAAAAGACATGAGCAATGCCTGCCAAAGTGTGGTCCTCCAGGGGTGCACCTCCACCAGAGCACCACCAGAGCTGTGCCTCCACCAAAAGAACTCCTGATGAACTCCACAGCAAAACATCCCTGGGCCACACACGTCTCTCTCTCTCTCCCTCCCCCTCAGTCTGCAGCCAGTGGTAATATAATCCCTGCTCTTTTCCTTCCCTGCTTCTTCTCCTTTTCTCCATTGCTCTCTCTCTCTCCCCTTTTCACTCTCCCTCTGTTTTGTTCAACTTTATCCTTTAATAAATAGTTTTGTGGTGATCTATGGTTTCATTTGCACCTTAATTTCACAACATGGAAATCTATAAGCACAGATCTTGCTCCTCTGGACAGAGATGCCCTGTCCTGTCATAAACCACAAGCTTGATGTGAGATGGTATTGGCCAGAACTGAACACCTCATGACAGAATCACAGAATTAACCAGGTTGGAAAAGACCTCTAGGCTCATTGAGTCCAACCTATTATCTAACCTTTCTAATTACCTAACCATTGGCACTAATTGCCTTACCCAATCTCCTCTTAAACACTTCCAGTGATGGTGACTCCACTACCTCCCCAGGCAGCCCATTCCAATGGGCAATCACTCTTTCCATGTAGAACTTCTTCCTAACTTCCAGCCTAAAACTGCCCTGGTGCAGCTTTAGACTCTGTCGTCCTGTCATTGGTTGCCTGGCAGAAGAGAACCAGCTCCCTCCTGGCTATGACCTCCTTTCAGGTAGTTGTAGAGATCAATCAGGTCTCCCCTGAGCCTCCTCTTCTCCAGACTGCACACCCCCAGCTCCCTCAGCCTCTCCTCACAGGACTGTGCTCCAGCCCCTTCACCAGCCTTAGAGCCCTTCTCTGGACCTGTTCAAGCACCTCAACATCTTTCTTAAATTGAGGGAAGAAAACTGTGGAGTTCTTCATTTCTCTAGCCTGAACAACCCCAGCTCCCTCAGCCTATCCTTAGTAAATTCTGTACTGAAGAAAGGCTAATATAAGTGAAAAGCTAATAAGTGAACTTTAAATAGTGCTCAATGCTATGATTGTTTGTTATTTGTGGATTTTTTTTTCATTTTTGGTGGAATGAGAAGATATTTTCCCTTGATTTAATAGGGTTTGGTTTAATAGGGCTACTCTTAACTCAATTCTGTATACTTAAATGGGAAAGGTAATACAGTTTGAGTTTTCCCAAACCACAGATGATGTACATTGGTACACTAAGACAGCTGAAGGAAGGAGATGACCAACTGATAGTGAATAGGGAGGTTATTCTGCCCCTGTACTCAACATTGGTCAGGCCACACCTTGGGTACTGTGTCCAGTTCTAGGCCTCTCAATTCAAGAGAGATGTTGAGGTGCTGGAACGTGTCCAGAGAAGGGCAACAAAGCTGGTGAGGGGCCTGGAACACAAACCCTATGAGGAGAGGCTGAGAGAGCTGGGGGTGTTTAGCCTGGAGAAGAGGAGGCTCAGGGGCGACCTCACTGCTGTCTACAACTACCTGAAGGGACATTGTAGCCAGGTGGGGTTGGTCTCTTCTGCCAGGCAACCAGCAACAGAACAGAACAGTCTCAAGTTGTGCCAGGGGAAGTACAGGCTGGATGTTAGGAGGAAGTTGTTGGCAGAGAGAGTGATTGGCATTGGAATGGGCTGCCCAGAGAGGTGGTGGAGGCACCATCCCTGGAGGTGTTGAAGAAAAGCCTGGCTGAGGCACTTAGTGCCATGGTCTGGTTGACTGGCTAGGGCTGGGTGCTAGGTTGGACTGGATGATCTTGGAGGTCTCTTCCAACCTGGTTGATTCTATGATTCTATGATTCTATGATAATAAGAACATTTTAAAAAGAAAAAGGTCTTTGCCAGGTTTAATGACAGCAAAGCACAAATCACAGTTGGCAATAGGTGGTAATAAACCACAATCAAGCATACCAACACATCCTGTATTTGTAATGAAAAGAGAGTCTCAAGTTTTCAGCAAAGGCAAATTATGGTTTAGGAAAAGAGTAATGAAATCAGTGCATGGATTTTTACAGGACAGCTGTAGGGAGGAAGGAGTAAATACTAAAAATAAGAGAAAATACACAAGAATGTTATGTTCAAAGCCCAGTGAGTCATGGAAGTTGATCTGTTTATTACAAGATATAACTAAAGAAAGACCATACTGTAAGAGGCTTACATATGAAAATAAAGAGCAGGGGGTTGACATTACAAAACATCTGTGAAAGGAGAAGAGCAAGCTGGTTAAAGAATTGGAAAGCTACCAACTGCAAGAGAGTTTTGAAGGCTTTGAAAGTGAGATGATAACTTCTGAAGCTGGAGGGAGAATTACTGCAATGAGAGAGTCTCGTCCCTGCTTTTCCCCCTGAAAATAAAACACAACAGAGAACAAAATGTTTCCATCTGTATATATATAGGGGGGAAAAAAAGTCATGTTTGAAAAAAATTCTACAGTCTCTGGTCTAAAGGCAAGTTACTTTTAGAAGTGTTTAAATATTTTCCTGTACATTTCAAACGACTGAGACTGATGGCTTTTAGAAGCTGGCAACTGTGAAAAATTGTATTTTTATGTTTCTGGTGTGAACAGAGAGAATTGCGCTGAGGATTTACGTGAGGGTTCGCTCTTTGATGTCAACTATCAGTTACATTTGTGTGATTGTGCCTGACTGCATGTGGGAGGAGGAGGAGGGCTAGTTGGAAAAGCAGAGACCACAAGATAGCATAACTGCAAGGGAGGAAAATGTTCCCTACATGCTGATATAAATCTGTGTTGAGTTGTTAGAATAGATCTACTTCTGGGACTTTGTAGTGACCAGTGAAGCTTTTTGTATGATGCTTGCTACATCATCATAGGGCAGTGGGAAATTTAGTCAATTATTTAAGAGGTTTCTACTCATTGCTGTCGACAACTACCTGAAGGGAGGTTGTAGGCAGGTGGGGGTTGGTCTCTTCTCCCAGGCAGCCAGCAAAAGAACAAGAGGACACAGTCTCAAGTTGTGCCAGGGGGAAGTATAGCCTGGATGTCAGAGGGAAGTTCTTTGCAGAGAGAGTGATTGACATTGGAATGGGCTGCCCAGGGAGGTGGTGGAGTCACCATCCCTGGAGGTGTTCCAGCAAAGCCTCCATGAAGCATTTAGTGCCATGGACTAGATGACTGGACAGGGCTGGGTGCTAGGTTGGACTGGACGATCTTGGAGGTCTCTTCCAACCTGGCTGATTCTATGATTCTATTGTCTTTGGAATGGGCTGCCCAGGGAGGCGGTGGAATTGCCATCCCTGTAGGTGTTCAAGCAAAGACTAGATGAGGCACTCAGTGCCATGGTCTAGTTAATTGGCTAGGGCTGGGTGCTAGGTTGGACTGGACGATCTTGGAGGTCTCTTCCAACCTGGTTGATTCTATGATTCAAGCTTTGAAATTTCCTTATTGCCATTGAGGAAGCTTATTATAAAACTATAACTGATAGATGTAAGCATATGTTTTTTCCCTGGTACAGTATGCCATGCATTGCTGTGATTCACTGCAGTAATGATTTAACTGATGCCACTATAATTACTGGAACAGATTCCTTACCGTATGCTTCTTTCAGAATTTATAGAAGTAGATTCCTCAGTCAGTTATTAATAGCCCTGAAAAAGCTTTTGCTTTTTCTATTTGATTATGTGAATAAATTGCAGTCCTCCTACTTGAGATACACTTAACTATACATGTCCAAATCAGTGTATTCCCTTACTTCCTATTTAGCATACACCAATTACAATACACCTTATCCAACTACATTGTTGCAGCTAGGAAATAATTCTGTAGCATCATTAACTGAGTTGCCAACCATGCATTTGATTAAAAATCAACTTTCATGTTTGAATTAATTTTATACAATGAAAATGAAAACCTGATAGTCCTCAGTGCTGCTGAAACATGGGCTTCTGTTATCCATTTCCTCAGAGGGAACACTGACAGTTAAGTATCACAGAATCATGGAATCATAGAATCAACCAGGTTGGAAAAGACCTTCAAGATCATCCAGTCCAACCTATCTCCCAGTCCTATCCAGTCAACTAGACGATGGCACTAAGTGCCTCATCCAGGCTTTGCCTGAGCACCTCCAGGGATGGAGACTCCACCACCTTCCTGGGCAGCCCATTCCAATGCCAATCACTCTCTCTGCCAACAACTTCCTCCTAACATCCAGCCTAGACCTGCCCTGGCACAACTTGAGACTGTGTCCCCTTGTTCTGTTGCGGTTTCAGGGTCAGGGATGAGGCCTCTCCCTGCAGGCTGCCACTCGTTTGTGTGCCGAGGTCCCAGGTGAGCCCCTTCAGCCCTGTGTTATGTATTGGTTGTCCTCTCCCTCTGCTCTGCCCCAGTGAGGCCTCATCTGGGGTACTGCATGCAGTTCTGGGCTCCCCAGTGCAAGAAGGACAGGGAACTGCTTGAGAAGGTACAGCAAAGGGCTACAATGATGATCAGGTGGCTACAACACCTCTCCTAGGAAGAATGACTGAGGGACTTGGGCCTTTCTAGCCTAGAGAGGATGAGACTGAGAGAGCATCACACACAGAATGTTAGGGGTTGGAAGGAGCCTCTATAGATCATCGAGTCCAAGCCCCCTGCCAGAGCAGGACCTTGGAATATAGCTCAGGTCACACAGGAACACATCCCATGGAGCCCTTGCTGACAGACCTCATGGATATGTTTGTCATTTGTATTTGTTTTTCTTTCAAATTGTTATGTCTTAGTTTTCTTCTTCATTTCCTCAGTTTTTCCTCTTAGGTGTGATTTGCATTTCTCCAGCCAACCCAATGAGCCAGTGAAGGTGTCTGACTTCTACTCCAAGCACAGTTTCAGTGCCAACACTACAGGTCAGTTTTCCTTGCTTTTTTTTTTAATCTCCCTCCTTTTCTCTCCATCTTCTACTTTCTTCCATCTTCTTCTTTTCATCTCCAACCTTTTCCTCTTCATCGCCCTCCTTTCAGCACCACCTCCCCTTTCCCACCAAACCTGCCCCTTTTCCACTCCACACAGCATTTCCCTTTTTTCCCCCTTCTCTCTCCTTTCCTCTCCATCTCACATTCCCCTCCATCTGACTCCTTTTCTTTCCATCTCCTCCCTTTCTTCTCCATCTTACTCTACTGCCACTTCATCCTCTTTTCCTCTCCACTACCTTCCTTTTCTTCCAGATTGCTCTTTTCATCTCCAACCTTTCCCTCTCTATCTCTCCTTTCAGCACCACCTCTCCTTTCAGCACCACCTCCCCTTTCCCACCCCACACAGCCTTTTCCCTTTTCCTGCCCCAAACGCAGAGCACCTGGGTTCAGTTGAAGTCTCCTCCCACCCCAGGTGTCACCACTTTGCCCTCCCTGCCCCACTCCCCTTTATAATCAGCCCCGAAAGGACAAGCCCCAAGCTTGCCCAACTGGGCAGAGGATCCTCCTCCTGTCACCTCTGGTGAGTGCCTGTGGTGTGCACTGGGTGCGTGGTGGAGGGGATCAAAGGCCGGGGGGCCTGGTGGCCCCCCGGCTAGCTAGGATGAAGGTTGCTCAGGACAATGGCACTTTTGGGGCTGGCTTGTAGAAGAGCTGCTGAAGTTCAGGCTTCTACTGCCTCAACACAGCACCTCAGAACCTGGCCCAGGAGGAGCCTGGCAGCGTTGCCAGTTGTGCAAGGGCTCCCATCCAGGATGGGCAGTGCTGGGTGCAGCAAGACTTCTTGAAATGGCTTTTCCTGGTTCTGCTCCACATCCCATGGCTTCTGCTGAACTCACTGCTCTTTCCCTGATTCCCTAGGAGACTGATCCATCCCTGGTAAGCCTTTTGCTTTTAAAATACTTCTTTAGATGGTGTTGAAGGTCCTCTCCAACCTAGGCCAGTCTATGGCATTGCTCTTTTCCCCTCTTATCTCTTGTAACTGACTTTCACAGCACGTCAGGGGCTCAGAGAGACCTGGTAATACCATCCAGGCCTACTCCCCTGCCAGAGCAGGATTACCTAGAGCAGGTCATGCAGGAATGCATCCAGGCAGCTTTTAAATTTCTCCAGAGAGAGAGACTCCACAACTCCTGGGAAGCCTGTTCCAGTATTCTGCCACCTTCATGGGGAAATATGCATCCTCATGTTTACATGAAACTTCTTATGTCTCAGCTTCAATCTATTGCCCCTTTTCCTGTCATCAGGCATCACTGAGCACAGCCTGGCTTCATCCTCTTGGCACTCACTCTTTACACACCTCAGTCTCATATTCTCTAAGCTGAACAGCCCCAGCTCCCTCAGTCTCTTCTCTTAAGAGAGATGTTCCATTCCCTTAATCATCTTTGTGGCTTTGCACTGGACTCTCTCGAGCAGTTCTATGTCCCTCTAGAGCTGGAGGGCCACATGAGCACACTGCTGGCTCATGGTCAACCTCCCATCAGCTACAATTCCCAGATCCTTTTCCCCTTTGCTTCTCTCCAGTAGGTCAGTCCCCAACCTATACTGATACTTGGGATTGTTCTTTCCTGGGTGCAAGGCTCTATACTTGCCCTTGTTGCATTTCATGAAATCCACCTGGATGCAGTCCTGTGCAACCCAACCTAGATGAACTTGTTCTGTCAGCAGGGTTGGACTCCTTGACCTCCATAGGTCCTTTCAAAACCATCATTCTATGATTGCTGCTCAGGAGTCTCTACTCCACACCACTTCATACTTTTTCTTCTCATCCCAATTCATCTTTCCTTCTCTTTCCCAACTGGTAGAAAAACAGCAGAGAATAACATTTCAAAGACTGGAGGCATTTCAGCAGTCTCACCTTTAGCACTTTTCTCTGTCAAGAAGAAAAGTTGAAAGGATATAGGTTGTGTCAGAGGTGAAATAGCCAGTGCTAATTGCAACAGAAAGGTCATGGCAGCAACTTGCAAGTAGAAGTGCATGGATCAGCCTGAGAAAACTGATAGAATATGGTTTTTCACCTCAGGGATCTTCAAAAGGGAGCTACTGGAAAAACAGTGGGGCTGGCAGCAGCCTGGAGAAGCTCCTGCTCACACAGCTGCCTTCCTGCAGCCAGGGTGATGCTGGGGACGAGACTTGAGAGGCAATTCATTGTCTTCTTGTAATTGGAGCTGACAGGAGTTGCCTGTTTACTCTGACAGCTTTGGCAGTGCACTTGGTTGTTCTCCCCTGGACTCCCTGGACATCTACAGGAACCTGCAGTGCAGACCCTGACAGGCTCCCTATGCCAGAGTCAGTACCACACATAGGCAGAGGCACCACACTCATGCCTATAGCAGTCCTAAGGAGCCATATGTAAGCAATGACACTAACAAAGTCAAAATAACTCCTTTGGGTTGTAGGGTAATTCTGCTATAGAAATGCCATCATTTCACCCCCAAAGTCATTGTTTGTATACCATTATGAAGAGTTGCAGCTTGTCAACAGGCTCCCTGGCCCCTTTAAAGGAAGCCTACATGTAATAATGGATTCTTATCAAATTCATGCCTTAAAATTAGTTTTCTCATTCTTTTACCAGTCACTTTGGTACTGTTTTTATGCACAAGGTGGAAATGCAGTTAAAAAGGAGTCTCTTTCATTGTTTTCAAGTTAATTATGTTGCCCTGGTAGTTAAACTAAATAACAGTGCCATCTGCTGAAAGGTAGCAGTGGCTTGCAGGCAGAGTTTACAGGCGTTGTGCCTTACTAAACAGAAATACAAAGAGATCAGAGAGGGAGACAGTACAGAAAGAAGAGAGAAAATAAAAGCAACCCAAAGAGGCAAATTTGTGGAGTTATAGGTAAAGATCTTCAGGAAAAGGAGGATGGGGAAAAAAAAAACCACAAACCTCCCCCCCCCAAAAAAAAAAAAAAAAACCAATTTTTGTTATCATTACTTTAAAAGTGTACTGAGGGAGATCAAGTTGCCTGTATTGAAAATTACTGATCACAGAATGTCAGGGGCTGGAAGGGATCTCACCTAGTCCAATCCCCCTGCCAGAGCAGGGTCACCTATAGCAGATCACACAGGAATGTGATTTGAGGTTTAAAATAACATGACAGCTTAGATTCATAGAAATGGCCTGTCAGAGCTCTGCATAGTTCATCACCCCAGTGGCAGTGATCTGCTCATGCAAATGATCTTCAGGATCACTCTTGCACAAAAGGAAAAGTGCATGTTAAAGTCTTTTGAAATCAATTGAGAATCACAGCAATTAAATGAGTAGAGCTGCAGCCTGTATAGAATAATCATTTCTGATTATATATTCAAAGTGGTTCTTTGGCTTTTCACACAAGATACTTCTATGGTTATGATTCTGGAAAGAGGCTGGCAGCAGAGGGGTTGTGGAGTCTCATTCTCTGGAGATATTAAAAACCCACCTGTGTGTGCTCCTGTGTGATCTACTCTAGGTGATCCTGATCTGGTGGGGGAAGGGGTGTTGCACTGGGTGATCCTTTGAGGTCCCTTCCAACCCCTAATGTTCTGTGAAACAAATACCCAGATATTATAAACACAGTATTGAGCATAGAGTCATATATTGCTAAAACTTCTGCCTGTTACCTTAACTCATTTTCTGACATTTTCATAGCAAACTGGTAATTTGTACTCTTTTCATTTTTCAGTAGAAGATAGGTGCATGAAAGGAACCTTGACCACAAACTTCCTCTGCTTTTTATCCTATGATCTGGAGGGGATTTCCCCTGGACTTCCTCCCTGTATGACTGTATGTGCAATATGGATTTCTGAGCATGAAAAGCCTGATGGTTGTTGTAAGGAATTTAGTTCATAGAATCACAGAATCAACCAGGTTGGAAGAGACCTTCAAGATCATCCTGCCCAACCTATCACCCAGCCCTAGCCAATCGACTGGACCATGGCACTAAGAGCTTCATCTAGTCTTGAACACCTCCAGGGAAGGCAACTCCACCACCATTCTGGGCAGCCCATTCCAATGCCAATCACTCTCTCTGCCAACAACTTCCTCCTAACATCCAGCCTAGACCTCCCCTGGCACAACTTGAGACTGTGTCCCCTTGTTCTATTGCTGGTTGCCTGGCAGAAGAGGCCACCCCCCACCTGGCTACAGCCTCCCTTCAGGTAGTTGTAGACAGCAATGAGGTCACCCCTGAGCCTCCTCTTCTCTAGGCTGCACACCCCCAGCTCCCTCAGCCTCTCCTCATAGGGTTTGTGTCCCAGGCCCCTCACCAGCCTTGTTGCCCTTCTCTGGACATGTTCCAGCACCTCAACATCTCTCTTGAATTGAGGGGCCCAGAACTGGACACAGAACTCAAGGTGTGGCCTGACCAGTGTTCAGCATGGGGGCACAATAACCTCCCTTGTCCTGCTGGCCACACTGTTCCTGATGCAGGCCAGGATGCCATTGGCTCTCTTGGCCACCTGGGCACACTGCTGGCTCATCTTCAGCCTACTATCCACCAGTACCCCCAGGTCCCTTTCCTCCTGGCTGTTTTCCAGCCACTCAGTCCCCAGCCTGTAGCCTGAATCTACACATTTCTAGATTTGTTCCATTCCCCCCAGTCCTATCACTACCTGTTATCCTAAAAAGTCCCTCCCCAGCTTTTTTGTTGCCCCCTTCAGATACTGAAAGGCCACAAGAAGGTCACCTGGAAGCCTTCTCTTCTCCAGACTGAACAGCCCCAGCTCCCTCAGTCTCCCTTCATAGTGGAGCAATTCCATCCCTCTGATCATCCTTGTGGCCCTTCTCTGGACACATTTCAGCATATCCACATCCCTCTTGCAATATGAGCTCCAGAACTGGATACAGTACTGCAGGTGGGGTCTCACCAGTGTGGAGTAGAGGGGAAGGATCACATCCCTCAACTTCTCTTGATTAAGCCCAGTGTGTTCAGGCAAATGTATTCCCAGAAGTGTCTGATAAAGCTAGAAGAAGGTGAACTCTAAGTATATCACCTCTTCCTGACAACCATTGGTTATGGAAGCTTGAGTTATTATAACAGCTAGAAATAGACAGAAATTTGACTCAGAGCTGCCTGTAATGTAACAATGAAAGAAAAGTTTCATCTCTCTTCTAGTCTTTACCCTAGCACCTCCAAAAAATGTGTTTTCCTTGAAGTGTAGAAAGTCTGTGCCTGCACATAACCTGCTTAATTTTAGTTACCCAGTTGACTGTGAAAATTTGCTTGAAGCCTCAGCTGGCCATGCACTCTCCTGCCTCCTGCAGTTCAGTAGTCCATCTTCTACTATTGCAGATGACCTACAGTCTCTGCAGGAGAAATCATATATCTGCATGGAAGTGACAAACTATTCCACAAAACAAATGCTTTCCAAATGTTGGGCCTCCATTTGTTTCAAGCTTTACAATTATTGCAGTTCTTTTCTTTTCAGCACTCTAAAGAGTAGAATTTGTAGTTGTGAGAACCTCAGAAGTGAATATTTCTTTTCAGCTGTACATCAAGAGGGAAGGTGACATTTCCTCTGAGCTGCTTCCAGGTTGAATGCAGGGATGTTGGAGAGGTTAATGGCTAATATTAAACTCCTGTTGTTATCAGCAGTTTGACTCCACAGTTCATTACTACTGCCTTAGTCTGTCACTGATGCTTTTCTTCTTTCCTGAGGTAGTGAAAGAGCCAGGCAAAGCACTGCAAGGATTTCAGGTATGCTGTGTTTCAGGATTTATACAGTGTGGATTGTGAGGCTACAGGTTATGAGGCAGTAGACAGAATGCTCTTTATCCAAACACCAGTTCTTTTTTACTGTGTGTCAATTTTAATCTGTTCCAAAAAAATATTTATTTATAAATACACTTATTTATTTTTGTTTTCTGGTCTTGCAAAAACAGAACAAACAAAAATTATTACACTGGGATATATAAACAAATGCTCCTCCTTCCCCTGCATTGCCTGGTGATCCCCAGTGTTGAATAAACACTGAAATATATTGGGGGTCTCTTTCTAAAATCATCATAGAATAGAATCATAGAATCAACCAGGTTGGAAGAGACCTCCAACATCATCCAGGCCAACCTAGCATCCAGCCCAAGCCAATAAACCAGACCATGGCACTAAGTGCCTCAGCCAGGCTTTGCTTCAACACCTCCAGGGATGGTGCCTCCACCACCTCCCTGGACAGCCCATTCCAATGCCAATCACTCTCTCTGCCAACAACTTCCTCCTAACATCCAGCCTAGACCTCCCCTGGCACAACTTGAGACTGTGTCCCCTTGTTCTGTCACTTTTTGTCTGAGAGAAGAGCCCAACCCCACCTGGCTACAACCTCTCTTCAGGTAGCTGTAGACAGCAATGAGGTCTGCCCTGAGCCTCCTCTTCTGCAGGCTGCACACCCCCAGCTCCCTCAGCCTCTCCTCACAGGGCTGTGCTCCATACCTCTCTCCAGCTTCATAGTATCATACACCAGTATTGTGTAGATGCTACAGTTTGGAGTAGACATGAAAGGTGAGTAAAATGAAGGGCTGCATTCACAAAACTGCTGTGGGTGTTAATGTTTATGGTTGAGTAACATAGAGGATGGGAGGAGCAGCATTTAATTGTTACCCAGAGTAAATCTGAACCCACTGATTCTTAATTTCTAGGGACTCATCAAGATATGTTCACTAAACAACAAGCTAATTCAGTTTTTCCTTTCCTTGATGCTCTTCTGCTTTGACAAATAAACAGATAAATATATCCCAGAACAGATGTTGTACTCAGGTGCTGCACTTCCCAGCAAGCCACTATCAACACTTACATAATTTTACAGAAAGCTAAACAGCCCATGGAGAATGCATGGGAAGGATATAATTTCAGA
This sequence comes from Pogoniulus pusillus, assembly GCF_015220805.1. Taxonomy (NCBI): domain Eukaryota; kingdom Metazoa; phylum Chordata; class Aves; order Piciformes; family Lybiidae; genus Pogoniulus; species Pogoniulus pusillus. The sequence goes on from NC_087275.1 coordinate 29,158,632, forward strand.
TTACCATTGGTAAATTATTCTGCCCTGCTCTTCACAGCCCCACTAATAAAAATAAAATAGATAATAAATAAATCAAAGCCCCCACACCACAAAAATGCTACTCTCTGCTGCTACTACATTACTCACTCAAGAGAGGGAAGGGTTTCAGTCCCTCTACTAATGCATATTCAGAAGAGAAAATAGCATTGAGACTAAGAGAAGTCCACGTGGACTCCTGTAATTACAGTTCTTAAAGCCCTTTTTAGAGGCTTCAAACACAAACTGAAAACCCTTCAAGCAGAGAACAGGAATTTAAATTGGGTCTCTCAAACTTGAAATGTTTTCACTTAGTAAAATGGAGCAGCTCCTGCAGGTGTTGCTTCTTGCATGGTGGTGTGTGACTTCAGCATGTCAAACTGTACATACTTTTCCAGTTTAATTTCTATGGCCACCTTAGAGGGCAGGTCATTTCCAGGTGGGGGAAAAAAATGTGACTTTTGCAAACTTCAATATATGAAATGATTTACTAGCTTTAGGGTAAGAGTCTAAGAACAAAACCATAGCATAATGTCCAGAGGAGGGCAATGAAAATGCTGAGAGGGCTGCAGCAGCTCTGCTATGAGGACAGGCTATGAGAGTTGGGGCTCTGCAGCCTGGAGAAGAGAAGGCTTCAAGGCAACCTTGTAGTCATCTTCCAGTAGCTGAAAGGGAACTTACAAGAAGGCTGGGAGGGACTATTTACAAGGTCTGGCAATGACAGGACAAAGAGCAACGGGTTTAAACTGGCAGAGGAGAGACTTAAACTGGATGTTAGGAAGAATTTTTTTCCAGTGAGGGTGATGAGACACTGGCACAGGTTGCCCAGGGAGGCTGTGTCTGCTCCCTCCCTGGAGGTGTTCAAGGCCAGGTTGGATGAGACACTGAGCAACCTGTTCTAGTGGGAGGTGCTCCTGCGTATGGTGGGGGGTTGGAATCAGATGATTTTTGAGGCCCCTTCCATCCTAAACCGTTCTATGACTCCAGAAGATGCATTACAGCAGATCCGGAGAGGTGATTCTGCCACTTTGCTCTGGAGAGACCTCACCTGGAGTACTGCATCCAACTGTGGAGCCCTCATTACAGGAAGGACATGGTCCTGATGAAGCAGGTTCAGGGGAGGGCAATGAAAATAATCAGGGGACTAGAACATCTCTTCTACAAATACAGGTAGCTGGGGTTGTTCAGCCTGGAGAAGAGAAGGCTCTGGGGAGACTTAATAGCCACCTTCCAATACTTGAAGGGGGCCTACAAGAAGGATGCAGCAAATGCTGTTTACAAAGGCCTTCAGTGATAAGACAAAGGGCAATGGCTTCAAACTAGAGAAGGAGAGATTTAAATTGGAGTCAGCAACAAGTTCTTTACCATGATGATAGTGGAACACTGGAACAGGTTGCCTGAGGAGGTGGTTGTGGCCCCATTGCTGCAGATCACAGTATCACAGTATCATCAGGGTTGGAAGAGACCTCACAGATCATCAAGTCCAACCCTTTATCACAGAGCTCAAGGCTAGACCATGGCACCAAGTGCCACGTCCAACCTTGCCTTGAAGTGCCCCAGGGACGGCGACTCCACCACCTCCCCGGGCAGCCCATTCAAAGTGAGGCTCAACAGGACTTTGGGCAACCTGATCTAGTCAAGGATGCTCCTGCTTCCTGCAGAGGATTTTGGACTGGATGACCTTTGGAGATCCCTTTCAACGCAGACCATTCTGTGATTTCCAGAGTGGTTTTAAAGCAGTTCTGTAACTAAGGTTCACAATATGCATGTGAGTTAGGGAAGGCTGATATCAGGATTACACTCTGCCCTGTGTGCAGGAGCCTGGCAGAAGTCTCCAGACAGCCTGTTAACAGAATTGCATAGTTATTTAGTGTTGCCAGGAAAAAGGCAGCTCGACAAACAGCAGAAATGTTATGTCATGAAGCAAAGTTAAACTTCATGAAGTGCCTGGGAGGCAAGAAGAGGGAAATCTGACATTAAACCCCTTCACTGTAAGGCACTTTTCTGTGGCACCTCTTCATGACCATAAATAACAATGATTCTCAAAACCAGCCATTGTCAGTATTTCTTCTTTGGACCTCATACTGTGATGCAGGTTCAGACCTGGCTTCAAAGGAAAAGTTTCACACGTGGATTGGCAAGATTCGTTTCTTCACCGCCTTGGTCCACCCTTGTGTTGCTCCACTTGCATATGAACCAGGCTCCTCTTTCATTTGTGAGCCTTGCCAGCTCTGCTAACCTATGCTTGGGTTACTTCCCTCCCCTTTCATAGTCCAGGAGCAATTAAGCATTTGTCCACCTGGCAGTGCACCAAAATATCTGTTCCTGGCAGGTAGACAATTCCTGCTGGTTCAGCACTTCCACTTGCTCTTTTGGCATTGCTTTTTTCATCAAGAGAGTAAGATTGCTCTTATGTCCTGTCCTGCAAGCCATGACCTCTGTGTGCCTGTGTTTATCACAGGAAGATTTCTCTCCAAAGAATCAGTTTCCATGGCAGTTCCTCAACTCTCTGCCATTGAACCACCAGATTGATTGGTGAAGTGGAATAAATCCTTCCATTCCTCAAAAATACTAAATAAATATTGCCTGTCTCAAAACCTCCTTTCATGCTGCAAATTCCTGATGAAGTCTGAGCCTGTATCTGTCTGCTATGATGAGGTTCAAGAACAGAACAGAAAAGCTGAGGAAGCATTTTCATCTCTGAAAGGAATGCACAGCAAATTCCAATGAATCAAATTATTTTTGTTACATTTGGTAGAGACTATAATTGTTTTCCTTTTGAAAGCATTAATAGTCAGAGAATTGTAGCATGTTGCCTCTGAATCCTTTTTAAATAGTTATTGGTGCAGTTCCAGGGCTTTATAAGGCACAATGCAACTTTTCTCTGTAGATAGGTTGACATCACAAGCTAATCATTATCAGTTTCTAACCATTATTAGTGTGGTTGAGGCTCCATTCCTAGAGATATTCAAGGTGAGGCTTGACAGGGCTCTGGGCAACCTGGAGTTATTTCAATTGGAAAAGACCTCTAAGATCATCAAGTCAACCATCAACCTAACACCATCATGTCCACTTAAGCATGTCTTGAAGTGCCATGTCCACATCCTTCTTGAACACTTCCAACCATGGTGCCTCCTCCACTTCCCAAGCAGCCTGTTCCAGTGCCTGAACACTCTCTCTGGAAAAAAATCTTTTTCCTGCTATTCAATCTAAACCTCACCTGGCACAATTTCAGGCCATTTCTTCTCAGTGTTTGTGTGTATTGTACAAAAATGGGACTCCTGAAGAACATTTATCCCCATGAGCATAGTCAGACATTGCAATCATCTCTCAGGGGAAGCAGTGGAGTACCTTGCAGTGAGCAGTTTGAAGGCTCCCTATGATAGAACAAGGAGCAATGGATATAAGCTGCAGCACAGGAGGTTCCACCTCAACACAAGGGGGAACTTCTCTATGGTAGGGGTCACAGAGCACTGGAATAGGCTCCCCAGAGAGGTTGTGGAGTCTCTTTCTCTGGATACTTTCAAGGCTCATCTGGATGTGTTCCTCTGCGACCTAAGATAGATTGTATGGTCCTGCTCTGGCAGGGGGGTTGGACTCGATGATCTCTTTGGATCCCTTCCAACTCCTAACATCCTGTGATCCTGTGAACAACCTGATCTAGTTGAGGATGTTCCTGCTGACTGCAGGGGAGGTTGGACTGGATGACCCTTGGAGGTCCCTTCCAACCCAGACCACTCTGTGATTCTATGCATGACAACTTTGTGGGTAACAACGTGGCATTAAAAGCCATGCTTTTAATTAAATGACCACAAAACTGATAGCTGATCCTGCAATCCAAAAATTAAGGTTTCTCACCTGAGAAGGCTTCTGTACTGCTTGTTTAACAAGACATGCCAAATTGTATAAGAAAATGTCTTTTAGTAGAACCTTTGAATTATGCTGCAATCTTACCCATTTGCATACTCTGTCATTACTATAATTATCATTATTTTTGGTTTATTTCAGTTATTAAATCTCTTTACCTCTCCACTTCTCTCCCTTGTTCCCCTAGGCTAGAGAAGGTGAGAATGCTGCTGTGTGATATTTCACTGACAGCCAGGTACAAAACACAACAGGTAGGGACATTGTAGCCAGGTGGGGGTTGTTCTCTTCTTCCAGGCAACCAGCAACAGAACAAGGGGACACAGTCTCAAGTTGTGCCAGGGTAGGTATAGGCTGGATGTTAGGAGGAAGTTCTTCACAGAGAGAGTGATTGGCATTGGAATGGGCTGCTCAGGGAGGTGGTGGAGGCACCATCCCTGGAGGTGTTCAAGAAAAGCCTGGCTGAGGCACTTAGTGCCATGGTCTGGTTTATTGGCTAGGGCTGGGTGCTAGGTTGGCCTGGCTGATCTTGGAGGTCTCTTCCAACCTGGTTGATTCTATGATTCTGTGAGCCAGAAATGTTCTTGTTGGACCCCAGATCTAGGATAACTAGCCTGAGGAGGAATACTTCTGCATAAGTGGCAGGTCATCTGTGTTTTGCAAGTGCATAGCTGATGTACTTTTCTGACCTGTAAAAGAGAGAAGCTCTCACTTTCTTTGCCTCGTCTCAGTTTGACACGCATACTTCTCCTTGACTCCTTCTCCTCTTACATTACTCCCTTCTTTTAGTTGATTCTCTCAGTCCCACATAATTCATCTATCTTTGCCTTTTTAAAAAAAAAAAAGGTCTGTGTGAGGAGATGGGGTTGGGATAACAATTATCCACTCCACAGCCAAAAGAATGATTTATGATTTTTATGGATCCAACTTCATTTATCAAATGATACACACACTCCCCAATTAGTTGTCTCAAAGAGAATAAAGCCTGGGTTTTAGCAGGTGTCAGCTGGGAAGAAAATCTACTGGCAGGCAGTGTGAATCAACTGGGAAAACTACTGCATTGTAGAACCTGGTGGGGTATGTCATTGGAATGACAGGTAAAACACACAACGGAACAGGCAATTCAGGCTCTACATTGTCACGTCCCCAAGGAAGCCTTTGAAATCTGTATGCAGATAACAGGCAGAGATTCAGACCTACGAGTCCCCAAAGGTGACAGCTTGGCAGTGAATATGTGAGTCTTACTTTACTTTGGAACAACTGAGAAAAGTTACCCTTTCATAGTAGCAGACACTTCTATCTCTCCCTCTCCTTCTCCTTCTCCCTTCTCCTTCTCCCTTCTCCTTCTCCCTTCTCCTTCTCCCTTCTCCTTCTCCCTTCTCCTTCTCCCTTCTCCTTCTCCCTTCTCCTTCTCCCTTCTCCTTCTCCCTTCTCCTTCTCCCTTCTCCTTCTCCCTTCTCCTTCTCCCTTCTCCTTCTCCCTTCTCCTTCTCCCTTCTCCTTCTCCCTTCTCCTTCTCCCTTCTCCTTCTCCCTTCTCCTTCTCCCTTCTCCTTCTCCCTTCTCCTTCTCCCTTCTCCTTCTCCCTTCTCCTTCTCCCTCTCCCCTCCCAAAAGAGATAAGAAGTAACAAAGGCAGAAAGCTGTCATGACCATCGACTCCAGCAAACAATCCCATCCATGGCATTAGTCCAAGTTCTGTAGTAGTTACTTTAGAAAGCCAATACTATGGATCTGGACACAAGTACTTATAAAAATCCTCAAGGAGGGTTTCAGGGACAAACTGGAAGGAATATACATCAGTAGAATATTTTTAATAACTACTCTATTGCAACAATTCAGACTAGGAGGGTGTTTGTGCTGGAAATTCAGGCACTGATTCAGTATTCTGTATTGATGGATAGTCAATGATACTTATAGGGTGGACAGAAGGTTGCTGCTCTAGCATGGCTGAAAGTGTTTAACTGGATTTTTTTGCTAATCATAGAATCAACCAGGTTGGAAGAGACCTCCAAGATCATCCAGGCCAACCTAGCACCCAGCCCTAGCCAGTCAACCAGACCATGGCACTAAGCGCCTCAGCCAGGCTTTGCTTGAACACCTCCAGGGAAGGCAACTCCACCACCTCCCTGGGCAGCCCATTCCAATGCCAATCACTCTCTCTGCCAACAACTGCCTCCCAACACCCAGACTAGAGCTCCCCTGGCACAACTTGAGACTCTGTCCCCTTATCCTATTGCTGGTTTCCTGGCAGACGAGACCAACCCCACCTGGCTACAGCCTCCCTTCAGGTACTTGTAGACAGCAATAAAGTCTGCCCTGAGCCTCCTCTTCTGCAGGCTGCACACCCCCAGCTCCCTCAGCCTCTCTTCATAGGGATTGTATCACAGTATCATCAAGGTTGGAAGAGACCTCACAGATCATCAAGTCCAACCCTTTACCACAGAGCTCAAGGCCAGACCATGGCACCAAGTGCCACGTCCAATCCTGCCTTGAACAGCCCCAGGGACGGCGACTCCACCACCTCCCCGGGCAGCCCATTCCAGTGTCCAATGACTCTCTCAGTGAAGAACTTTCTCCTCACCTCCAGCCTAAATCTCCCCTGGCGCAGCCTGAGGCTGTGTCCTCTTGTTCTGGTGCTGGCCACCTGAGAGAAGAGAGCAACCTCCTCCTGGCCACAACCTCCCCTCAGGTAGTTGTAGACAGCAATAAAGTCACCCCTGAGCCTCCTCCAGGCTAACCAATCCCAGCTCCCTCAGCCTCTCCTCGTAGAGCTGTGCTCAAGGCCTCTCCCCAGCCTCGTCGCCCTTCTCTGGACACGCTCAAGCATCTCAATGTCCCTCCTAAACTGGGGGGCCCAGAACTGAACACAGTACTCAAGGTGAAGTCCAACCAGTGCAGAGTACAGGGGCCTTCCACCAGCTTTGTTGCCCTTCTCTGGACACCTTCCAGCACCTCATCATCTCTCTTGAATTGAGGTGCTCAAGCAAAGCCTGGATGAGGCACTTAGTGCCATGGTCTAGTTGACTGGATAGGGCTGGGTGCTAGGTTGGCCTGGATGATCTTGGAGGTCTCTTCCAACCTGGTTGATTCTATGATTCTATGATTCTATGATTCTAATATTTTGAAAAACACAATGAGACAAAACCAGTTTGATTTAAGTGGCTCTTTAATTTAGTCTAATTTGTCAAAATGTGGCCTCAAGGTTAACAAAATTTTTTAAAAAATCAAATCAATAAAATGGAAAGAAGAATTACAGGATCACAGAAGCACAGAATGGTAGGGGTTGGAAGGGACCTCTGGAGATCCACTCCAACCACCCTCCTAATGCCTATGTCTAGGTACACCTAAATCCGGTTGCACAGGAATGAATGCAGGTGGGTTCTGAAAAACTCCAGAGAAGGGAGAGTCCACAGCTTCTCTGGGCAGTTTGTTCCAGTTCTGCACCACCCTCAAAGTTTCTCCTGAAGTTCAAGTGAAGCCTCCTGTGTTCTGGTTTGTACACATCACTCCTTGTTTTATCTCTGGACACCACTGAGAAGAGCTTAGCCCCATTCTCATGCCCTCCACCCTTTATTATTTGGATGCATTTACAAGATTCCTTCTCAGTTTTCTCTTTGCCAGGCTAAACAACAACTCTAGTGGATGATTAGGAATTAATGAGGTGCAAAATCCATTCTTTCTTAATTATTTCAGCTTGGCAAAGAAAACAAAACCACAAATAGAGATTTGATATGGATTTTTTTTTCTCTGTTCACCAGAGCTGTGATGCATACTCACATCGAATATCTGACTGCCATGTCAGATTGTAATGCATAAAGGGTATCAAATCTGAGCTAGCAGACTGCATGTTTACTCACAGAAGCTCAAATATTGGTTTCATGATTCTTTCAGTGAAATAATTTTACTTTTTACTTCTTTTGCCAACTGCCTCCATGTACAAAATGATTAATGCCTGTGAGGAAATTGCTTTCTCTGGGACCTGACAGTAGTAGCTTTACTAAGTTAAGGTGATTGAAGTGTGGGTCCTTAAGCCATGGTGTTCCCAGCATTATTCTAGTATAGGCTGGAAGTTAGGAGGAAGTTCTTCACAGAGAGAGTGATTGGCATTGGAATGGGCTGCCCAGGGAGGTGGTGGATTTGCTGTCCCTGGAGGTGTTCAAGAAAAGACTGGATGAGGCATTTAGTGCCATGGTCTGGTTGACTGGATAGGGCTGGGTGCTAGGTTGGACTGGATGATGTTGGAGGTCTCTTCCAGCCTGGTTGATTCTATGATCAGTCAGAAATTCTATTCGATGATGTATGATCAGACTTGATTCTCACTATGTTAGAGAGTAACTCCAATGCTTTGAACAGTGAATGCTTGACTATGAGTGAGTTCAGAAGTATGTTTAGCTTTTGCAGAAGACACACTATGAGCAACCTGCATTTTCAAAACACTTCTTGAGCAGTTAGAAATATGTAGTTGGATAACTATTTCATCCTGCCATTTTTATAGGAGTAATAATCCCTTCTCCCCATTTGTATGTGTCAGCACTTGTGTTGATTCAAGCAAACTTCCATGAGCTTTGACTGACTTTTGCCCAAATAAAATAAATCTTCTATTTGTAATATTGTTGATGTAACCACTGCAGTAATGCAATGCACATCAAGCATGCATTCTGTTCAGATTGCATCTGAGCTAAGCTATCAATCCATTCTAGGGATTTTTACAGGTTGTTTTTCCTGATTTCTGGCATAATTCACACAGGGCACAACAATTCTTTGCCTTTGCAGGCTTCTGTTCTGTGAAATGTTCACCTCTCTGTGCAGTTCCATAGCCCTACCTAGGTTGTTGCTCTTCATCTTATTCAAATCAATATTGGCCACTGTCATGGAGGCAGGGAATTAATGTGGATAAGTCAGGAATTATAAAATATAGAATTATTTTATTTTCCTGGAACTCTGCCCCTAAAATACATACAAAATTAGTTTAGTTTATTGACAGATTCAGTTCAATTGGGATTTTCTTCCCAGAAAAAAAGGATATTATAAACAAGTTTAGATATTTAGGAAGTCAGGAAATGGAAAAGGCTAAGCTTTACCCCACTGTCAATCAGGCTGAGCAGAAGATAAGGGAACAGCAGGTCTTGCTCATGGAGATAGGCATTTGGTAATGATCCCTTGCTGGATTCCTCTGCAGGAGCAGCCTTCTGACGTTGCAGGCGATATCCAATAATAGAGATCCACACAGCAGAAGCCCGAGGTGAGTGACAGAGCTTCCAGGCTTGGAAATGTCTCAAGCACTTCTTCCATGAATGGCATGATTGTGGAACAACACTGCCTTTGCAGTGGCAGGGGAGAGCCAAAACTGCTAGAGTCCCCCAGTCTGGGAGGCAGCCAAGAAGTCAGCTGCTGATATGGTCCAAGAGGGGCCAGTCCAGATACCACCAGCTCTCTCTCTCAAAGGACCCCAGGGCTTGCCAAGCCTGCAGGTTTGCACAGAAGGGTGCAAATGTGGTGTCCAAATGTGGTGTACAAAGCAGGGATTAGGTAAAACCAAAAGGTGTAGAAAAAGGTTAGCAGCTGTCTGAAAGCAGGGACAGTCCAGTCATGGCAGGAACCTGCCCTGTTGGGCATGCTTAGGAGCTCTTTTCAAGGCAGGGAACTCTCAAAGTGGGAACTGCCAATGAGAGAACCCTTTCTCCTTCTCCCTTGCTCTTTTTATGCTTTTCTAGACAAAGTGCCCATTTACCACTTATGCTGGGCCAACCACCAGCCTGATTCCACAGTGGATTTCCACAGGGGCCAGCCCAAGTGCAGAGAGGTGCCTTCTGCTGTTCCTCCTTCAAGCCCACAGGATGAAGGGGGGGGAGGAGCAGTTTTCATACTTTCTTCTCTCATTCAAACCCATGGAGGGGGAGGGAGACAAAAGGAATTTGGGATATCCCAGGACATCTACCACCGTGATGTGTTCTTGGGTTCTGTCCCTGAAAGCAAATGGGTTAAACCAGAGCATTTTCATATTGTAGTTGTGCAGCTTTCCGGGCTAAGAATGCAGCAGAGGGAAGAGAAACTGTGAATATTTACATTAGTTTGCTAGGATTAATTTGTTTTTAAAGGTGGAATTTCAAACTAGCCTACAATTAAATTCTTCCACTCTCTCTTGGCATGTCACTTGACCATCCAAACAATATGAGAGTCAATAACAGATCTTTTAGAATTCATTGAAAGGACTGCCTAGAAAATGAAGGTTTCCAATACCATAAGTGTTTGTAGATTTAAGAGGGCTTCTGTACAAGTAGAGAAGACTTCAGAGGTGCTGGAATCTATTTTAGTACAGTAGCTGTGCAGAGGAAATCCACTGCTTATCAATAAATTGCCAAGGTAATACTGTAATAACATTAAAAAGAGAGAATGGAAAAGATGGGTTTAATTCTTGAGTATCTTTACAGATGACAAGATAGGCCTGGATGATAGGTTGGACTGGATGATCTTGGAGGTCTCTTCCAACCTGATTGATTCTATGAAACGATCTTCAAAACTTAAGTAGAAATGTATTCTCTGCTTTAAAAGCAAACTGCCCGATTCATTAACCCAGCCAATATTGATGGCGTATTCCTTATCTTTGTAGAGTCCCTGAGTAAGGAAGAAATGTCTTTTTATCAACATTTTTAAAGCTCTTCTCTTCCCATATTTGGTAATGCCAGAATTTTTTAAAGACTAAAAGGAGTGGGATATTAAATCAAGAATAATGCCCATGCATTTAGCAAGTTTCACAAGGACAGGTGGGATTCTGTGAGAGAAAGAGGTTACTCAAGGTAGAATTCTCTAATTTAAGTCACTTTTGTAAAGAAACTGGGGGGAAAAAATCAGTGGTTTGCTTCAAGAGCTGCAACTAAGCTATCCAGATTTAGGTATAACAAGACAGTGGTGCAGTATGAATCTTGGATTTAAGTCATCCACTGGGATACCTTTTAATTTCATCCTTATTCCTAATTGCACAAGCCAGTAGCTATAAGGCTAAAATAAATAGAAGAGGAGAAAAGGACAAGTTTTGAGGTGGGACCAAGGGAGAGGAGGGGGAGGGGAAAGTGTTGAATTAAAATTATAATTGGGGCATGAATAATTATCTTTGAAGAGAGAAAGAGGAAAATGTTTTCTAAGTCCTGAGTGATGCATGTCCAAAACATTGTGAATCAAAGCAAATAAAGGTCATTCCAAGTGAGTGAGCATGACTTCAGCTTCCAGGGAATTGATTTCAGCTCTAATTGTGTATTATCAGTGGTCCAGTGAAAGGCACTTAACATTTCCTCTTAGGATTTAAAAGCAATGAACTTGGTTCTAATTGCTCACAGGTTCTGCAGCAGAACAGTTTCTTTGGATGTCTGAGACCTAAACATCATCAGTGCAACTACTGTGTGGCACTTCATAGTGTTCAGAAGTATGTTCAGATATGTTGTCTTTGTGCAAATTAGTGCTGTGAAAATTGCCACATCTGCATCAAATAGATTATATGAGGTCTCTTCCAACCCTGATGATACTGTGATATATTTGACAATGCTGTGCTGGTTTGAGGCTCACTGGAATATTTTACTGAGAGAAATTAAATCCTTTGCTGTGAGAAGAAAGAAAAAACCCAACAGTACCCTGTATCACTCATTCTGCTGAGAAACACAACTAGTCAGAATATACACAAGACACTGACTTCTCACACACTTCTCAGCTCTCGCTTCTGGCTGTTCCTTCTTCCTGGAGGTCTGTGTGGCTGTGCTAGTTTGAGCCTAGCCAGAATGTTTTGATGAGAAGAATTAGATTACAGGCTATTAAAAGGAAACAAGGGTGATGTCTACTTCACTCATGGGCTTGCTGAGATGTATAAGAATAAGAATACAAACATAGATAACAGAATCCCTATCTGTCTGGGCTTTGGGCTGAACTTCTCTCTCTAACCTAACCTGTGACTAATCCATCTGCTTTCTAACTGCCCTGGCCAACCCTCCAAACTTACCTTAGAATCATAGAATCATAGAATCAACCAGGTTGGAAGAGACCTCCAAGATCATCTAGTTCAACCTATCACCCAGCCCTAACCAATCAACTAGGCCATGGCACTAAGTGCCTCATCCAGGCTTTTCTTGAAGACCCCCAGGGACGGTGCCTCCACCACCTCCCTGGGCAGCCCATTCCAAGGGGAAATCACTCTCTCTGTGAAGAACTTCTTCCTAATATCCAGCCTATACCTACCCTGGCACAACTTGAGACTGTGTCCCCTTGTTCCATGGGGGGAAGGTGGAAGGGTGGTTGGTAGTCCCTCCTGGGGACTCAGGCTTCTGGGAGGGTTGTCACGTTTCTGTACTGCTTTTAACTTGTATATTTCTGTATATATTGTAAATATCTGCTTGTATATTGAGCTAAGCTGTAAATATAAAGCTCCATTCAATTTCCAAAGTGGCTGAGTCTAGTCTGGGTGATCTTCAAAGTTGGGAGGGGCGGGCAACACCTAAACCATCACAGTGGCTGTCTCTGCCTTAACTCTAATCCAGCCTAACCCTTTTTTTTCCTCTAACCTCCTTGTCATCTTCTTGACATCTCACCTCAGATCTGTCCAGATTTTCCACATGAGATATACGTGGGTTGATTTGGTTATTCCTGAAGGGAGGGAAAGTGGGAAGGGGAAGGGTATTGTGTTTCTGTATTACTTTTAACTTGCATATAATTATATATATTTGTGTGTATATCTGCTTGTAAATGTGCTAAACTGTAAATATAGCTTCATTCCTTAACTTCCAAATCAGATGAGTCTAGTCTGGGTGATTTCATAAGAGTGGGGAGGTGAAACATCCAAACCATCATGAATGCATAGTAATCCTTTCAGGTTTCTCCTTTTCATTTGTACTATAGTACATTATCAGTAGAGAATATTTCTTTAAGCCCTAGAGGAAGATGCTAGCTTTGGTGGAAAATTACTTATTCGAGATGTTCAAGAATGAAAGTAGCTGTTCATAGAATCACACAACCACAGAATGCTAGAGGTTGGAAGAGACCTCCAAAGGCCATCAAGTACAACCAACCTGCCAGAGCAGAATCCCCTAGGGTAGTCTGCACAGGAATGCATCCAAGTGGGTTTTGGAAGTCTCCAGAGAAGGAGACTCCACAATTGTCAAGTTGGCCTTTCTTCTAGGCTGTGCAGGAGTGGGAGAGACAGCAAGCTTACACCAATGTGATGCATAATGGTCAATCCATTTAGTTAATTTAAGTGTGATACCTATATAGTAAAGTTCGGTGGAGGGGCGTGTACTTTTGACAGGTTTAAAAAGCAGAGATGGGATGTCTGCAAGTGCAAAGGCAGACCTGACCAACTACCCCCCTTAATCCCCCTTTTGGGCAGCTTAGCCACAACATTGCTTGTTCCCAGGGCTGAGCAGCCTACCCTCTCGCAGCTCAGCTACAGATAGCAGCTTCTCTGCCAGCCTCCCAAGGCCACTTTTCTGCAGCTGTGTCTCCTTATCAGAATGACTTAAGTCTGTTCAGTTAATCTGCCTGTTCTTTTCACTTCAGTTCTGCTCAAACCCCAACACACAACCTCTCTGGGCAGCCTGTTTCAGGACTCCATCACCTTCACTGCAAAGAAGCTTCTCCTCATGTTGAACTGAACCTTTCTATGTTCACATTTCATAGAATCATAGAATCAAGCAGGTTGGAAGAGACCTCCAAGATCAGCCAGTCCAACCTAGCACCCAGCCCTAGCCAGTCAACTAGACCATGGCACCAAGTGCCTCATCCAGTCTTCTCTTGAACACCTCCAGGGACGGTGCCTCCACCACCTCCCTGAGCAGCCCATTCCAATGGCAAATCACTCCCTCTGGCAAGAACTTCTTCCTAAAATCCAGCCTATACTTCCTCTGGCATAACTTGAGACTGTGTCCCCTTGTTTGCAGCTGTTGCTCCTTGTCTTATTAACATGCACCATACCATGCACCACTGAAAAGAGATTGGCCCCATCCAATGGACACCCATCCCTCAGATATTTGTACACATTGATCACATCTCCTCTCAGTCACAGAATCACAGAAACATCCCAGTTGGAAAAGCCCCTCAGGATCACCAAGTCCAACCTATAACCTTACTCCACAAGGTCCAAATGACCTATATCCACACGACCCTTCTCCAGACTAAGCTGCCCCAAGGCTCTCAATCTCTCTCCATAGGGGAGATGCTCAAGTCCCCAAATAATCATCGTGGTTCTCTACTGCACTCTCTACAGCAGGTTCCTGTCTCTCTTGAACTGGGGAGCCCAAGGACATGGACAAAGCATGCTTGCAAGATGGGACACAAGTGGATGTGTTAATGTCACTGTTTTATGAAATGATCTGTTTATAACTATGTTATTCTATTGGAGTTTTGTTTGTTGGTTTGGGTTTATTTAGTTTGGTGCATAGGTGTAGCATCTGGTTATTTACAATTAACTTCCTCATCTTTTGTGTAAGTTACTGAATAGCCATTCCAGGATAAATCTGCAATTAACAATGACCTTTAATATGAAACAGGAAAATGAGAAAACTACAGTAGTGATGAAAGAAGAATCCCAGATCACCTTGGGTCTAACAGTACTTAGAAGTGAATAGAGGAACAGGCATTTTGGTCACGATTTCAGTGTAATTCACATTCAGCTCATCATTCATTCATCTTAAAAGCACTAAGAATTGAAAATCTCTGATGACACAACAGAAAATTAGAACTAACCTCTGAGACTGAGTTTTGTGACTCTGAGGGAGATGAGGAAAATAAGATAGCTCAAATCATTCTTCTAAGGGGACTGTGTTCATACAAATAGAGTTCATTTCCCGTGATCTAGGATTCAGTCCCTGACTCTTACTTTATAACTGCTCAACATCTTCTACTTTAAGGCAAAGATGGGAAATTAAGACCTTTCCCAAGTGGATCATGATCCACTTCATTTCAGTTGTTTCATTCGTGTCCAGCATTTTGTAGTTCAACTTGTGTCAAAATTCACATTCTGTGGTAATGATTAACTCTTCAGATGTTTAAACAATTATAATAAAGAAATAAATATTGGTTTCCATTTCCTTTTCATTCAGCAGAGTTTAGTTTTTCTCTCTAGTATGTACAACAGCATAAACTTAAGCAACTCCTACAAAACTAAGACAACTCCAGGGTATAAAAAGTAGGTTAATTAAAATAAACTCATGTATGCCTGCATTGTTTTTATTTCATTCACTAAAAGCTGTTGTACTCAACAGATGGACAGATGTCTGCAGGTTATAAACCTAATGGCATTCTGGTAAAATTCAACATAAGGTTCTTATTTCTGGAAGCATGAAAGAAACTTGGTGCAAGGAAAAGTACACCATAAAATTCCTTTAGTTATTTCACAGTTTTGTATTCCACATCTAAAAAGCAATTCAAGACTTTAGCCTTTACCTCAGCATTTTGTAGAATCATAGAATGGTTTAGGTTGGAAGTGACCTCAAAAATCATCTAGTTCCAAACCCCCACCATTGGCAAGAACACCTTCCACTAGAATAGGTAGCTCAAGACCTCATCCAACCTGGTCTTGAACACCTCCAGGGAGGGAGCAGCCACAACCTCCCTGGGAAAACTGTGCCAGTGTCTCACCACCCTCACTGGAAAGAACTTCTTCCTAGCATCTAGCTGAAATCTCCTCTCTGCCATTTTAAACCCATTACTTCTTGTCCTGTCATTACAAGACCTTGTCAGTAGTCACTCCTCAGCCTTCCTGTAGACCCCTCTCAGATACTGAAAGACTACTACAAGGTTTCTGGAAGCCTTCTCTTTTCCAGGCTGAAGAGTTCCAGCTCTTGTAGCCTGTCCTCATAGCAGAGCTGCTTCAGCCCTCTGATCATCTTCATGGCCTCCTCTGTGCTCACTCAAGAGTTCAATGTCATTCTTGTGTTGGGGGCTCCAGAACTCTACACAGTAATTGTTTTGTTGTTTTTTTTTTTTAGTAAAACTGCTCAGAATAACAACAACAAAACAACAACAAAAATTACAAAACCAAGAACCAAACCAAACCAAACAAACCAAACACACACTTCCAAAAGGAAGGGGGGGGGGGGGGGGGAAGAATCAAAATTTGGTTCCATTTCGACGTCTCTGGGAACATAGGAAAGGCCCAGGGAAATAATTGGGTGTGTGTTTTGCCACTGCTCTTCCTTTCTTTCTCTTGCTTGATTTCTTGCACACCTGAAAATGCAAAATGATATCAAGAGGCTGACTTTCCACTGGAAAAATAGAGTTGACACTCAGCTAATGCAAACTGGATCTTTTACAGACAGAAGAAACCCATATGACATTGGGCAAGATTCTGGTTTTGTTTCTTTGTTTGGGTGGTTGTGGCCAGGGGGGAAGTTGCTCTCTTCTCTCAGGTGGCCAGCACCAGAATGAGAGGACACAGCCTCAGGCTGCGCCAGGGGAGATTTAGGCTGGAGGTGAGGAGAAAGTTCTTCACTGAGAGAGTCATTGGACACTGGAATGGGCTGCCCGGGGAGGTGGTGGAGTCGCCGTCCCTGGGGCTGTTCAAGGCAGGACTGGACGTGGCACTTGGTGCCATGGTCTGGCCTTGAGCTCTGTGGTAAAGGGTTGGACTTGATGCTCTGTGAGGTCTCTTCCAACCCTGATGATACTGTGATACTGTATTCTTACGTATACAACAATGAAATATACTTCCTTTCATAGAATTAGAAGCTCTTGGAAACAGCACTGAGTAAAAATGAGTTGTGCCATATGCTTTGCAGCTTATGCATGTGTCTAAACCACAGGAATACTTGAACGAGTTGCAGAAGGATTCATGCAGTGAGTGAGACAAAAAGCCATGTGCAGCATGTTAGAAATGAAGCAAAACCATTTATTTCTGTTATTTCCATCTCAGTGAAGGTAGGGAATGGGCACTCCTGCAGTAGCAAAGATGTGACGGTTGGTAACGATGGGAGCACCTCAGAGCAGTCAGATAGGAATTAGGATTTCTCCCTGCAAAAAGGTGGTCAGACCATCACAGCAGCTGAAGTGCATCCTCATTAACACCATGCAGCATGGCAAACAAAGAGGAACTGGAAGCCATTCCAAAATGCATGAACAATGATGGAACTGGAAGAGAAGATTCCCGCGGTCAATATGCCACTTGCCCAGTAGCTGGGCTCAAGGAGCTCTTTCTGCTCATTGCAGAAGGAAATGGAGAATTACAAAGAGGCACTTAAGCATTTACTCACAAATAATTGTTACCCACTTGCAGGGCTTAGCCACAGCCCAGACAGTGCCCAAATGCTTTCAGGGGACTGTGTCTTGTTGGATATTGAGACCTGAATCTTCCCAGCTTCTGGGGAAAGGATGCAGACAATCTCTGACCTTGTTCTCCTGGCTTCTTCTGGATGATCTGTATCCAGGACTGCTAAGCAGGACTTTCAGATATAGAGGCAGGATGTGATGCAGTCTCAGCACAATGTCACGCTGGCCACACAGGCCAATCATGTGCAGGCATCCAGGGTCTGCTCCTGGTAACTTGTGGCAGTGGAGTTTACTAGCAAACATTAAGGCAGTGTGCAAGAGCAGCAGGCAACAGCAGAGCACAGCAGAGCACAGCAGAGCACAGCAGAAAAGCAGGGAAGCAGAGCAGGTTGTTCACCTGCTTATCTCCTTTTATCAATGTGGGCCAAGATTAATTGCCATTTGGACACAGAACAGCCAATCAGGATGGCAGTTAGCCAAACCTTTCCATATTAGGCAGAGCCACAGGCTCACTTTTACCCAAATTTGGGAACAGCACAGGCCTGGCACTAGGCAGGCACAAGCTAAGTGTGTGTACCTTACACCACAGGACCCTGGGCAGGCCAGACTCAGTGGCTCCAGGTTCTTTTATGTCCATTTCCCATGCTTGCCTCTCTAGTGGAGCAGAAAAACATGCCTAGGCAAGGCAGGACGTGTATCAGCCTATTTTGGGCCTATCAGGCCTACCACAACACCCTCCCTCAGAAGCATGTGAATGTCAGGTACAAGTTTGTTGGTTTAGTAGAAAAGATCATAGGATTTGGAACAAACAAAAGATATCTTTATCTCCACTTGAAAAACAGTCTCTCACGGACAGTAGCAGGAAACATAGAATCATAGAATCAACCAGGTTGGAAGAGACCTCCAATATCATCCAGGCCAACCTAGCACCCAGCCCTATCCAGTCATCTAGACCATGGCACTAAGTGCCTCATCCAGGCTTTGCTTGAGCACCTCCAGGGATGGTGACTCCACCACTTCCCTTAGCAGCCCTTTCCAATGCCAATCACTCTCTCTGCCAACAACTTCCTCCTAACATCCAACCTGTACTTCCCCTGGCACAACTTGAGACTGTGTCCCCTTCTTCTGTTGGTGGTTGCCTGGGAGAAAAGACCAACCCCCACCTGGCTACAGCCTCCCTTCAGGTAGTTGTCGACAGCAATGAGGTCACCCCTGAGCCTCCTCTTCTCCAGGCTAAACACTCCCATCTCACTCAGACTCTCCTCATAGGGTTTGTGCTCCAGGCCCCTCACCAGCTTTGTTGCCCTTCTCTGGACACCTTCCAGCACCTCAACATCTCTCTTGAATTGAGGAGCCCAGAACTGGACACAGTACTCAAGTTGTGGCCTGAGCAGTGCTGAGTACAGGGGAGAATAACCTTCCTCATCCTACTGGCCACACATGGGTACACTGGAATAAAACCCAACAAGTGGTAGCCTGAACATGGCCAAGGGACAGAGAAACAAGGATTTCACTTGTGGGAGAAAACTAGCCTAGAGGAGCCAAGTTACAGAAGTCAGAAAATTACATCCAGTGTGAGCCACAGACCTCATCCTGATGTCTATGCCATAATGACAGCTTTTGTGAGATGTTTGCTAGTATGCGGTCATATTCTGCCAGGCTGTGAGCAGGGCTGTGCCTGCTGGATGCTGGCTTGTGTACTACAGCTCCATATGTGAATGCTTGAGATCTGCAAGCTTCCCAGTTTACCTCTGCATCTGTCTTCTGCATGACTCATGAGTGCCTTACACTATATAACATAAACACGTATAAGTGTGTGTATGAATACACTCTGTGCTGGATCAAGAACTGGCTGGATGGCAGAGCCCAGAGAGTGGTGGTGAATGGTGCCACATCCAGTTGGCAGCTGTCACTAGTGGTGTTCCCCAAGGATCAGTGCTGGGCACAGTCCTGTTCAATATCTTTGTTGATGATCTGGACGAGGGGATTGAGTCCAGCATCAGTAAGTTTGCAGATGACACCAAGCTAGGAGCAGGTGTGGATCTGTTGGAAGGTAG
Source organism: Pogoniulus pusillus (assembly GCF_015220805.1). Taxonomy (NCBI): domain Eukaryota; kingdom Metazoa; phylum Chordata; class Aves; order Piciformes; family Lybiidae; genus Pogoniulus; species Pogoniulus pusillus. Next base: position 29,177,810 of record NC_087275.1, read on the forward strand.
GAGAGTCCTGCAGAGGGACCTGGACAGGCTGGATGGGTGGGCAGAGGCCAATGGGATGACATTTAACAAGGCCAAGGGCAGGATTCTGCACTTTGGCCACAATAACCCCAAGCAGTGCTACAGGCTGGGGACTGAGTGGCTGAGAGCAGCCAGGAGGAAAGGGACCTGGGGGTACTGGTAGAGAGTAGCTGAAGATGAGCCAGCAGTGTGCCCAGGTGGCCAAGAGAGCCAATGGCATCCTGGCCTGCATCAGGAACAGTGTGGCCAGTAGGACAAGGGAGGTTATTCTGCCCCTGTACTCAGCACTGGTCAGGCCACACCTTGAGTACTGTGTCCAGTTCTGGGCCCTCAATTCAGGAGAGATGTTGAGGTGCTGGAAGGTGTCCAGAGAAGGGCAACAAAGCTGGTGAGGGGCCTGGAGCACAAATCCTATGAGGAGCTGGGCCTGTTTAGCCTGGAGAAGAGGAGGCTCAGGGGTGACCTCATTGCTGTCTACAACTACCTGAAGGGACATTGTAGCCAGGTGGGGGGTGGCCTCTTCTCTCAGACAACCAGCAATAGAACTAAGGGGACACAGTCTCAAGTTGTGGCAGGGAAGATCTAGTTTGGGTGTTAGGAGGAAGTAGTTGTCACAGAGAGTGATTGGCATTGGAATGGGCTGCCCAGGGAGGTGGTGGAGGCACCATCCCTGGAGGTGTTGAAGAAAACACTGGCTGAGGCATTTAGTGCCATGGTCTGGTTGACTGGCTAGGGCTGGGTGCTAGGTTGGCCTGGATGATCTTGGAGGTCTCTTCCAACCTGGTTGATTCTATGATTCTATGAGATATATATATATATAGATATATATATATATATATATATATATATATATATAAAACTTACATGATATGTAATACTTACAACACATTTCTACTTAGTCACAAAATCACAATAAGCATTCCCCAAACGGAACAAAACTACGAATCCTGCATGCTCCCTGTCATTATTATTCTTCTCCTTCCAAAACGAGAGCTGGTCTCAATTCCCCAAATATTTTATTAAGATTAAAGATTGAAATTACACTTTCAGGTAATGTTATCCAAGAAGATGGTACCAGTGTAATGATGAGAATGTAATTACAATTTCATCTGTAGCACATTGTGTTCAATTGTTTCACCTTCAAAGAAAGAATTACTGACAGCAGGCAGTGCTGAGATTCTTAACATAGATGATGTTCTCATTCTTTGAAAAATAAAGGAGAGGTAGCCTCAGCCTTGAACAGATGCATCTGACTCAGACAGGAAGATATGTCTTCCACAGATCCAGTTATTTTCCTTCTTTTCTGCCCCCCAACTGCTGCTATTTAACGATTATAATGAAATTTTATTTCCTTCGCATGCTTAAGATTTTCACACACACAGAACCTGCAAGACTGCAAGGATAACCCACAGTATCACAGTATCATCAGGGTTGGAAGAGACCTCACAGATCATCAAGTCCAACCCTTTACCACAGAGCTCAAGGCTAGACCATGGCACCAAGTGCCACGTCCAATCCTGCCTTGAACAGCTCCAGGGACGGCGACTCCACCACCTCCTCAGGCAGCCCATTCCAGTGTCCAATGACTCTCTCAGTGAAGAACTTTCTCCTCACCTCCAGCCTAAATCTCCCCTGGTGCAGCCTGAGGCTGTGTCCTCTCATTCTGGTGCTGGCCACCTGAGAGAAGAGAGCAACCTCCTCCTGGCCACAACTACCCCTCAGGTAGTTGTAGACCCAAGGGAGCTGGGGCTGTGCTGCTTGGAGAAGACGAGCCTGAGGGGTGACCTCATTCATGTTTGTATAGATGTAAAGGGTGAGTGCCAGGAGGCTGGAGCCAGGCTCTGCTGGGTGATGCCCAGTGCCAGGACAAGGGGCAGTGGGTGGAAGCTGAGGCATAGGAAGTTTCATGTAAACATGTCCCTGTAAGGGTGACAGAGCACTAGAACAGGCTGCCCAGGGAGGTTGTGAAGTCTACCTCTCTGAAGATAACTAAAACCCATCCGGACACATTGTTGTGTGAACTGCTCTAGGTGCTCCTGCTCTGGCAGGGAAGTTGGACTGAATGAGCTTTCAGGGTCCCTTCCATCCCCTGACATTCTGTGATTTGGTGAAATAGGCCCAAGTGGCAAAGACTCTGCAAAACAGACAGAACAGGTGACAACAGGAGCAAAGTTTAAATACTGGTAAAAAGACATTGAAGCCCAGCCTCTGATAATGGTGGTGACTGCATCAAACTAAACCTGACAGCATGTCATAGAGAGTAACCTGATGGTTTCAGGAAGGAAAGCACAATATGGCAGGATGAATCAATTAATGTGACATATGACAACCAGGGAACAGTTGTTATGCGTCTCTAAGACCATACCCTTTTCTTGTTCAAGCTCCTTTACTTCTTCCAAGACAGGCCAGCTGGACCCTGATGACATTTCATTTCAGAAGACATAAGTTATTCATTTATATGTAGGTTGTTGGGTTTTTGTTTCCCTCAAACCTAGCTGAAGAGAGTTAGAATAGAAAGGCAAGGCAGAGTGGAACAGATCTAAGCATCTCATGTGGACTTAAACTGTACTGTAAGGAAGAAGGCTGTTAAAATCTGAGCTTGAAGTATTACTGTTGTGGGGTTGTGTTGTGGGGTTATTGATTTATTCTGGTTTTTTTTCTTGGGTTTTTTTCTCCCTATGGATTTTTTTTTTCCAATATATTGAAATATTTCAGAGTTTAAAAGCACTGAGTCTGCACAATCCAGACACATAGCTAAAAGTCTTGTGAAATCTTCAACACGGGGTTAAGACTGAAGTGTGACTAGAGGATTCAGAAGAGAACAGAAACTGACTGCACTAGGACCATGGTTTTTATTTTCCCAAAATAACTGAGAAAGAGGTTACCAAAGACCTCTCTCACAGTCATTCATGTATCACCAAGGTGTCAAGTGTGAGAGTTCCCTTGCATACAAATGTGTCACTGTAAAAAGTAAACCTGAAAAGCCCATCAGCTAAAATGTCAACTTCAGTTAATACAAAGCATAGAATCATAGAATCAACCAGGTTGGAAGAGACCTCCAAGATCAGCCAGGCCAACGTAGCACCCAGCCCTGGCCAGTCAACTAGACCATGGCAATAAATGCCTCAGCCAGACTTTGCTTAAACACCTCTGGGGATGGCAACTCCACCACCTCCTTGGGCAACCCATTCCAATGCCAATCACTCTCTCTGCCAACAACTTCCTCCTAACATCCAGCCTATATCTCCCCTGGCACAACTTGAGACTGTGCCTCCTTGTTCTATTGTTCTGTTGAGGGTCTCTTCTGGGAGAAGAGCCCAACCCCACCTGGCTACAGCCTCCCTTCAGGTAGTTGGAGACAGCAATGAGCTCTGCCCTGAGCCTCCTCTTCTTCAGGCTGCACACCCCCAGCTCCCTCAGCCTCTCCTCACAGGGCTGTGCTCCAGGCCCCTCACCAGCTCTGTCACCCTTCTCTGGACATGTTCCAGCACCTCAACATCTCTCTTGAATTGAGGAGCCCAGAGCTGGACACAGTACTCAAGGTGTGGCCTGACCAGTGCTGAGTACAGGGGCAGAATAACCTCTTGTCCTATTGGCCACACTGCTCTGAGCAACAGAACAAGGGGACCCATATTGAGTGCACTGCTTCTTGCTGTAAACATTCGGCAGTGAATCCTCCAAAATAGCTACAAGACCATTTCCACATAAGGAAGCCTAATATTATTCAAAGCTTTAGAGTCCCAACAAAGAATTTTGCCATGAAGGAACATCAAAGACTTTTTATTCCTTGGAACTGATCCTCTGCTGAAACTAATGGTAGGGCTGCTGTTCCAGTTTCTTTTAAGATGATGAGAGAAATTTACAGTTCATTTCAGAGCCTGTTTATCTCGGTAGTACTTGAGTGGCACGGCAGGAATTAATAATTGGTCATGAACTATGACTATTAATTTCTGTATGAATATTAATTTTTATTATTAATATTTTAAAAGAAGTGAAAATTCCCTGAGATTCTTTGGATTTTTGGTCGACAGGAAGCAGTTGCACAGAATTAAACAGTTTACACAGTCAGAACTTGGAAAACAGTGAAGTGAAAACAGGGAGAATTCTATCTCTGCCTATGGAGTCTCGGCATACACTCCAGCAGATGTACTCAAGACTCTTTGGTCCCTGAGTGAGTCTCCTGTATGAAAGACACTTTCAAACTCATGATGATCCCAGGGTAAAATACAAACATCTCAGGCAGAGAAGGAAGGGGATGCTGCTAAGCCACTAGTGTGAGCTGCAACATAGAATCATAGAATCAACCAGGTTGGAAGAGACCTCCGACATCATCCAGGCCAACCTAGCACCCAGCCCTATCCAGTCAACCAGACCATGGCACCAAGTGCCTCATCCAGGCTTTTCTTGAACACCCCCAGCGACGGTGCCTCCACCACCTCCCTGGGCAGCCCTTTCCTATGGGAAATCACTCTCTCTGTGAAGAACTTCTTCCTAACATCCAGCCTATACCTACCCTGGCACAACTTGAGACTGTGTCCCCTTGTTCTATTGCTGGAAGTTGCCTGGGAGAAGAGGCCACCCCCCACCTGGCTACAATGCCCCTTCAGGTAGTTGTAGACAGTAATAAGATCCCCTCTGAGCCTTCTCTTCTCCAGGCTAAACAACCCCAGCTCCCTCAACCTCTCCTCATAGGATTTGTGCTCCAGGCCCCTCACCAGCTTTGTTGCCCTTCTCTGGACATGTTCCAGCACCTCAACATCTTTCTTGAATTGAGGGGCCCAGAACTGGACACAGCACTCAAGGTGTGGCCTGACTTTAATGAGCGGCAAATGAGGAGCGGCTCCGTGCAGGCAAAGGCAGGGTGCAGAAAAGGCTGCTGTAGAAAGGTGCAGTTTCTAAATCATCTCCCTTTATAGACTTAGTTTGAAAATCAAACTGGCCAATAAGCACCAGCACCATTGTTCTGGCCAATGAATTCAAAGCTTTGTGCCTTCTTTGACCACACAGGCACAGTGAGGGCAGCACAAGACACCTTAGAATCATAGAATCATAGAATCATAGAATCAGCCAGGTTGGAAGAGACCTCCAACATCATCCAGGCCAACCTAGTATCCAGCCCTAGCCAATCAACCAGACCATGGCACTAAGTGCCTCATCCAGGCTTTGCTGGAACACCTCCAGGGACAGTGCCTCCACCACCTCCCTGGGCAGCCCATTCCAATGCCAATCACTCTCTCTGACAACAACTTTCTCCTAACATCCAGCCTATACTTCCCCTGGCACAACTTGAGACTGTGTCCCCTTGTTCTGTTGCTGATTGTCTGGCAGAAGAGACCAACCCCCACTGGCTACAACCTTCCTTCAGGTAGTTGTAGACAGCAATGAGCTCTGGCCTGAGCCTCCTCTTCTCCAGACTGAACACCCCCAGCTCCCTCTCCTCATAGGGTTTGTGTTCCAGGCCCCTCACCACCTTTGTCACCCTTCTCTGGACACGTTCCAGAACCTCAGCATCTCTCTTGAATTGAGGGGCCCAGAACCTGACACGAGATGCTAAGCACCCCTAGCCCTCAAGGCTTTGCTGGGGCCAAACCCTTATTGTTCGCTCATCTTACTCACTCCCAGACCCCACAACAGAAGGAGGAGAGCAAGGGTTAAACATACCTGGAAGCATTCATGCCCTACCAGGACAGGTGGAAAACGTTTTCACTTTATAACTATCATACAGCTAACTAGGTGACTTGCTGGTGCTGCACCCCCAGAGTAACAATTGTGACAGCAGTGTGGTTAGATAATTGTTCTCCAGATAATTCTTATTGCCATGATACAGTGACTTATATGCTGACTTGGAAGAGGCGTGCATAGCTAGCTTAGTTAAGATTGGTACATGCAGAAGGTACAGATTGGCTTAAGGTTAAGTGTGAGGTACAGATAGGTTAAACTTAGATGAACAACTTGTAGGGTCAGCCTCCCACGGCTGGCAGTCCCTGCCCCCTGCAGCTGCATGTGAGGGGTTTGCTTCACCGCCTGAGTTCCTGCCTCCGGGATGGACTCCAGGACACTCTGCAGCATGGGGTTGCTCATTGTTTATCAATTCATGTCCTTCTGGTAGCAAGAAATCCGTCCACAACGACTGCCAGCTACACCACTTCCTATTTGACTAGATATTTGAAATTAGTCCAATAAGGAGGGGATTATATCTGACCTTCTTTTGGTCTTTCTGGAAAGAAAACATAACAAATCAGTGCTGAGATACACTTGATAACTCCAGACAACTTCCACTACTAGGCAATGTATTGCTAATATGCAGTCCACCATTAATAAGGTGTTTTGCTTCTGAACATATTACAGATTTGAATCTCCTTCACTCAAAAAGGCCATAATAAAGCAATGACAGAAAATCAAAGACACTTCCCCTCCAGCCTATATTTTTTCTGCCATGAGAGGTTTCAATGAAATAAAAACCCATCTATTAACATACCTCATTGATTCTTATTCATTTTTACTTCCAGTTGTTTTCATCTTCCCTGTTAAGGATAATGAGACCTAACATGAACCTGGGAGGGGAAGTGTCTCACAGCAACTAGCCTGTTTATGACTCGCCCAGCTTCAACAGACACCCATAGTAATATCTAGTGTTATAAAATATTCAGGTTTATGAAGTAAACAAGGTTCTATCTGACTTTTCAGTAAAATTTGAGGTTTCTTTCACAACAGAGCAAGTGCTCTTCTTCCTGCTCTTTCTTCCACCAAGTTTGGCATCATCTACCCTTGCTGTCCATTTAAAACTGAGTGCACTGACTCCTGTTGAACATTTGGACAGTGAGGACTCAAGTTGCTCCTCTGCCTGGTAACCTCTTTGCTTCACCTTGTCTGTTGATCTCCTTTGAAACCCTCACCCTGTAACCTCCATCAGCATAGGATTATTCATGTCCTTAACTGTAGCTTTTAGCTGTCTTTGGTTGAGAAGTAGCTCTTTATCTGGTCTCAGCAAGTCCCTTTCACTCCAGGCAGAAAGGCTGTGTGTTTTCCAGAGCAGAGGGAAGTAAATCCTGCAGTGACCAGCCTTCAACTGGTAGCTGTCTAAGAAATCCCCTAAACACTTACACACAAGGTTGGAATCTCTTCTTTTGCATTAATCACTAACTAACTAGGCAGATCAGGTAATCAGTATCTTTAACTGCTTTCTAAAGACTGAATCCAGAGGAAATACAGATAGGCATTCCATTTTCACCTGTTTCATGACACAAAAGAGAGTGATTTGCCATTGGAATGGGCTGCCCAGGGAGGTGGTGGAATCACCATCCCTGGAGGTGTTCAAGAGAAGCCTGGATGAGGCACTTAGTGCCACGGTCTAGTTGATTGGACAGGGCTAGGTGATAGGTTGGGCCAGATGATCTTGGAGGTCTCTTCCAACTGGGTTGATTCTCTGATTCTATGACACCAATCAGCCCCAAGTCCTTATTTCTAGTTTTTTTACACCCATGGATCCTAAAAAATTGAAGAAGAAACATTTTCCCGCTGCATACAAAATAAATCTCTTCTAAGAGACTTTAAACAAAGATTGAGGGAAATTAAGTAAAACAACTGAGAGCAAATTTTCAGACAAATTGTTGTCATTAAGCAAATCAATCATTGCCATCTCTCTGCTGACTGGTACACGTGTAACAAACTGCTGAAGTATTTTCGGAGCTAACAATTTGAAGTACACTTGGAAAGTGCTCAGACAATGTGCAGGAGAAGACAGATGGGGGGAAAAAAACAACCCATGTCAGTGTTTTGAAAACAATGATTTTCAGTCTTGTAAACATGATGTGTGTTTCTGATGTGCAACTGGATGGATTTCAAGTATTGAATCCTTCTCTTCACTGATTCTCTGCTTTTTATAGAATCATAGAATCAACCAGGTTGAAAGAGACCTCTGAAGATGTTATCTCAGTTTAAAACATTGCTCACACCTGTACACTGGAGTATTTTGTAGGCTTAATTAACTAGATGTTTATAGACAGAGACATGCAGTTTATAAATATTTTTGTATAGTAGAAGCATTTAATAATATTTTATATTTACATTGCTATATATAAGATTTTAATTTCCTATGGAGCTTCATAACAGTAGCTCTGGTAAGGGAGTTTTCTGAAGTCATAGAATCATAGAATGGTTTAGGTTGGAAGAGACATCAAAGATCATCCAGTTCCAACCCTCCACCATAGGCAGAGACACCTCCCACTAGAACAGGTTGCTCATGGCCTCACCTAGCCTAGCCTTGAACACCTCCAGGGAGGAAGCAGCCACAACCTCCCTGGGCAACCTGTGCCAGAGTCTCACCACCTTCACTGGAAAGAACTTCTTCCTAAGGTCCAGTTTAAATCTCCCCTCTGCGAGTTTAAACCCATCATCCTGTCATTACAAGACCTTGTAAATAGTCCCTCCCCAGCCTTTCTGCAGCCCCTTTTAGATACTGGAAGGCTACTACAAGGTCTCCTTGAAGCCTTCTCTTCTCCAGGCTGAGCAGCCCCAAGTCTCATAGCCTGTACTCATAGCAGAGCTGCTGCAGCCCTCTGAGCATCTTTGTTACCTCCTCTGGACTTGCTTCAACAGTTCCACATCCTTCTTGTGTTGAGGGCTTCAGAACTGCACACAGTAGAATCATAGAATCATAGAATCAACCAGGTTGGAAGAGACCTCCAAGATCAGCCAGGCCAACCTAGCACCCAGCCCTATCCAATCAACTAGACCATGGCACTAAGTGTCTCAGCCAGGCTTTTCTTGAACCCCTCCAGGGACAGTGCCTCCACCACCTCCCTGGGCAGCCCATTCCAATGCCAATCACTCTCTCTGTGAAGAACTTCTTCCTAATATCCAGCCTATACCTACCCTGGCACAACTTGAGACTGTGTCCCCTTGTTCTATTGCTGGTTGCCTGTCAGAAGAGGCCACCCCCCACCTGGCTACAATGCCCCTTCAGGTAGTTGTAGACAGTAATAAGATCAGCCCTGAGCCTCCTCTTCTCCAGGTGGGGTCTCAGAAGAGCAGAGTGAAGGGGCAGAATCCCCTTCCTTGCCCTGCTGTCCACGCTGCTCTTGCTGCAGCCCAGGACATGGTTGGTTGTCTGGGCTGCACTCACACTGCAGGCTCACGTTGAGCTTTTCATCAACCCTTAAAACAAATTCACACAACAGTTTGTTTAAGCCGATTTTACTAAATAAGACTGTAAAAAATGAGCTAAGAGATTTGTGCCAGCATATAGAATGTGGGTCAGGTTTCCTTGAGCTGCTGAGTACACACTGCCAAGTGCTGCATGCCTCTGAGTTGGAGAAAATACAGAGTAATTCCTCTGATTCAATCACGTTACTCCAGATTCACAGCAGGGCAGACTTTGTGTCTATGGACACAGCACACAGAGGCAACCTCCAGATCTCCTGGGCTAAAGATCTTTCCAATCTTCTTACATACTGCCAGTCACTTTCCTATGCCATCTTGATCAGTGTGCAGATACTTGCTTTATGCATTCAGCAGGGGGGAAATAAAACCTGTATAAAAAGCTCTGCACAAAAACAGAGCTTCTCTCTAAATGCACTAAAACACATTGCTGAAAACATTTGATTACATGGCCTAAGGGCAACATTTGATTTGGTTCACAGCACTGCTATCATGACCTTGTATTGTTGTCATAATTTTACTCCCAATTAATTTTTAAAGTGTTCCTGGTGAATTCAGTGATACTTGAAATGAAAGGAGGGGTTTGCTGTTTTGCCTTAACTATTAGGGTGTCACATTTCTACTGATGCTGAGTGTGCTAAGAGATGGAGGAACTGTTTCAAAATGCTGAGGAAATGTGCAGCAAAGAGTAGCATATAGAATCATAGAATCGTAAAATCATAGAATCAAACAGGTTGGAAGAGAGCTCTAAGATCATCCAGTCCAACTGATCACCATCCTTTATCTACCTGTTATATCATAGAATCATACAATCAACCAGATTGGAAGTGACCTCCAAGATCCAACCTAGCACCCAGCCCTGTCTAATCAACTAGACCATGGCACTAAGTGCCTCAGCCAGGCTTTGCTTCAACACCTTCGGGGACAGTGAACCTCCCTCCACCACCTCCCTGGGCAGCCCATTCCAATGCCAATCACTCTCTCTGCCAACAACTTCCTCCTAACATCCAGCCTATAATTCCCTCGGCACAACTTGAGACTCTGTCCCCTTGTTCTGTTACTGGTTGCCTGGCAGAAGAGACCAACACCCACCTGGCTACAGCCTCCCTTCAGGTAGTCATAGAGAGCAATGAGGTCACCCCTGAGCCTCCTCTTCTCCAGGCTAAATAACACCAGCACAAAAACAGGAGCAATTACACTGGGACATCCTGGTGATCTGTGCTTTCTGAATCCCAATCATCTGTTCCTAAAAATCATTCCAACACACTGAAAGGTGGTGTTTGGTAATAGAGAGCTCAACCTACCAAAAGGCAAATGACCTGTCAAAAAACTTCGCTGTAGTACTTTGCTCTTGTGGTTTTGGGGGGTTTTGGTTGTTGGTTTTTGTTGTTGTTGTTGTTGTTGTTGTTGTTGAGTTTGAGTTTGTTTGTTTGTTTGAGGGTTGTTTACTTGGGGTTTGGTTTGGTTTGGTTTGGTTCTGTTATTCCCATCTCTCTTTTAGAATAGTCAAGGCTGGAAGGGACCCCAAGAATCTTCTAGCTCCAACCCTCCTTTCCATGGGCAGGGACACCTCATTCTAGATCAGGTTGCTCAGAGCCACATCCAGCTTGACCTTAAAGACCTCCAGGGATGAGGCTTCCACCACATCTCTGGGCAACATGTTCCAGTGTCTCATCACCCTTATGGTGAAGAACTTAACATCCAATCTGATGTTTAACAACTCTGGACTATGAAATTTCTCAAAGGAATTGTTAAAAGTCCACCATCTTTCTTATATTCCCTCAATGATTTCTCAAATTAACAGAGAAAAAACTCTGGGCTTTCAGATTGCTACATAAAATATTAGCTAAATACTATGCTTCTAAGTTCTATAAATTTAAGGAAGTCATTAATGAAAGTGAGGCAAGTAGGTTTTCCTCCTCCTTCTCCTCTTCTATTCTGCCCTGGTGAGGCTGGATTTGGGATATTGTATCCAGTTCTGGACCACTCAATTCAAGGACAGGGCAGGGTTTGAGAGAGTGCAGTGCAGAGCCACTATGATGACTAAGGCAATGGAACATCTCTGTTATGAGAAGAGACTAAGGGAGCTGGGGCAATTTAGCTTGGAGAGGAGGAGACTGAGGGGTGACCTCATTTGTGTTTATAAAGATGTAAAGGATGAATGCCAAGAGGCTGGAGCCAGGCTCTGCTGGGTGATGCCCAATGCCAGGACAAGGGGCAATGGATGGAAGTTGAGGCATAGGAAGTTCCATGGAAACATGAAAAAAAGTTTTTATACCATGAGGGTGACAGAACACTGGAACAGGCTGCCCAGGGTGGTTGTGGAGTCTCCATCTCTGGAGATATTCAAGACCTGCCTGAATGCATTTCTGTGTGATCTGGTCTAGGTGCTCCTCCTCTGGCAGGGGAGATGGACTGGGTGGGCTTTGAAGGTCCTTTCCAACCCTAACATTCTGTGATTCTGTGATTATAGCCAAAAAAGATTGTTTATGTTTTAATTCTCTCACCAATAGTCAGTCAGCTAAGGCTGTCATGAAAGTCTGGTGACTCTGATTTGAGGTCTCTGATGCTATAGCTAGACTGTTACCTGTATGTGAGTCAGCCAGCTGACAGCCAGCTTCGTTGCATGTAAGCTATGCTGCACTGAGCACCTCTGAACCAACATGCCCTTATCCTGCAGCTCTAAGTGTGGCTGATCATTCTGCCACCGTTTCAGGGGCATCATGCTCGATTTCATAAGGTTCTGAGTTCAGACACTTGGAATTCATCAGCATTTTCACAGCAAATGCCAAGAGGAAAAGTAAATGATGATTTATTGAAAATGTGAGAAGACTTCTATTAAAAAGGAATCATTTTTTAATTAGCTGGGGGTGGGGGAAAGGGTAAAATTCGGTTAAAAAGACATTGTTTCAACTTAAGACAAAAAAATCCTTCTGTGCAGGGTTTTTACTTGCAAAAAAGAAGGCCAGCTTAAGGAGAGGAAAGGGTAAAACTACACAGAAATCATCAATTTCCTCTTTGTAGTAATAGGATCAGCTTTTGCAATGGAGCTAAGAGTAATATATCAGGACTAACCAAGACTGAGTAAAAGAAGAAGGAAAACCTGCCATTCCCCAACAGGAGTAGGGAAGGGACAAAATTGGTTCAAAGGTGTTATTCATTCTAACCCCAGCGCTGCATCCTGGATACATCACTTCTTCCCAGATCCAAGGGTTTCTGAGCTGCGTAATTTTCTTCTCCAGCCAGTAAATGCTGCAGAAACAGGCTTCTTAAACATATGGCTTACTCTCCTCCAGTGCAGATTTTTAGTCCTTTCTCAGCTTTCCAGAGGTCAAGCACTTGGCACCAGTTCTGACAACGTGATGATGCCAAACCGCGCTTCCTGCTGCTGCAGTAGACGGATACCCAGAGGTGGGCTAGCTCCCTGAAAACTACCTTATGTACCTTCACACTGTGCTGTAGTCACCTCAGATTGGAAAGCAGTCACTCAAAGTAGATAGCACTTTGCCACGTTTGTGGTTTGAAGGAGATAACTTGAAACCCTGTAGTTCATTTCATGAGAGCCAGGCACTCACAATGCAGCCGAGCCTGAACACACAGAGCAAGTAGAATGCTAAGACTTTGAAATCACCTAAGCTAAGCCTTCAGAGTGCACACATCTGCTGGCAGTACAGAGCAGGACACATACACAGACAATGCTTTCATTAAAAATGGAAATTTGCCCAGCATAACAAACCTTCTGCACAGAGACTTGTTTGTGAAATGCCTAAGCTATTTGTGTGCAACCACAGAACATGGCAGAGACTGCAGAGATCATTGAGTTCAACCTCCCTAACCAGAGCAGGATCTCCTAGACCAGACTGCATGGGAATGCATCCAGACAGCTTGTGAAAGTCTCCAGAGAAGGAGACTCCACAAGCTCTCTTGCCAGCCTATTCCAGTCCTCTGTCACCCTCACTGTAAAGAAGTTTCTCCTTCTGAACAAAGACCAGATTCTGGTAGAATTCCACATGTAACTGAACTTCTGGAGCCCCCCATTACAAGAGGGATATGGATGGTCTGGAATGTACCCAGAGAAGGGCCACAAGGATGATCAGAGGGCTGGAGCAGCTCTCCTATGAGGACAGACTGAGGGAGTTGGAGCTGTTCAGTCTGGAGAGGAGAAGACCCCAAGGTAATTCTCTACATCTGTTCTGAAATCACCTTCTTTTACCCCTATGTATTTGATGATGAAATAAAGCCTTGTGCAACTCTTCTTCCAAATTTGTGTCACTGCATATATTGATTGGTGACAAGACAAAATAGCAGTGAGACAACAGACAAAGCTGAAGCTGAAAGCCATCAGCAAAAGCCCCAAAACCCAAAAGCTGTTTATTGCTATATCCACAGTCTTTTTTATCTACAAGTTATAGAATACAGTGATTAGATAAAATATTGTTCCCAACATTCTTATTGGATAACAGTGAAGTAACAGTGAGATGTTAGATATTTGAACACAGACTTCTTTCAGTTCTTTGGTCGAAGTTATGTCACGTCCATGCAAATGTCACACAAGGCAAGAATACTAATTTACTATGTTTCTGTTCTCAATCTTACTGCATCAAGGATACACAGAGATGTGCTCCAAAGTGTGATGGTTTGGGTGTTCCCTGCCCCCCCCACACTTTGGAAATCACCCAGACTAGACTCAGCCAGCTTTGGAAATTGAATGAAGCTTATTATTTACAGCTTCACTCAATATACAAGCAGATATTGACAGTATATACAGTTATAGACAGAAATAGACAAGGTAAAAGGTAATACAGAAACACAACAGCCCTCCCAGAAACCTGAGCCCCAGGAGGGACTCCCAACCACCCCTTCACCTTCCCCCTACCCCTCTCAACCTTACCCCAGTCCCAAAGAAGAATGGAGGTTGGGCCAGAGGGCTAGGAAGCAAAATGGATTAATTAAAGAAATGGAGGGTGAGACTGGATGAGGCACTCAGTGACATGGTCTAGTTGACTGGATAGGGCTGGGTGATAGGTTGGACTAGATGATCTTGGAGGTCTCTTCCAACCTGGTTGATTCTATGTTATTCTATGTTATTAGAGAGAGAGATGCAGCTCAGAGCTCCCCAGCAAAAGTGTTTTTATCTATGTTTGGATTCTTGTTCTTATGCATCTCAGCAAGCCTATGAGTGAAGTAGACATCATCACTGCTTTTCTTTCACAGTCTGTAATCTAGTTCTTCTCATCAAAACATTCTAGCTAGCTTCAAACCAGCACACAAAGATACATCATTCATCACATTTAGCCAACTCCCTTTTTTTGTTCCCACATTTCGGGTGCTACATAGTTAATTATGTTGCTTTTACTGGTCAAGTTGTTTTTGCCATGGTAGGGGAAAAAAAAAACACAAAACCACAACAAAACAAAACCCCAAACAAACCTAGGAAAAAAAATACTGATGTTTTTTCTTTGCTTGGTTTGCTTTAGAGTGACCTGAGTAAGTTAGAAAGGCAACATTGCTAAGAAATATCTTAGTGCATCAAGTATCCATCGTGATACTATTACACAGGGAAACTTCAGGTGTTAGAATTGTGGAAGTGATAGTGACAGGGAAAAGATGCACTTACTGATGACATCAGCTGGAGCACTTCTCCTATGGAGACAGACTGAGAGAGCTGAGGCTGTTCAGTCTAGAGAGGAGAAGGCTCTGAGGAGACCTTATTGTGGCATTCCAGTATCTGAAAGGGGATGTACAAGATAGGTGATGAGGGACTTTTTAGGGTGTCAGGTAGTGATAGAACTGGGGGGAATGGAACAAAACTGGAAGTGGGTAGATTCAAATTGGATGTTAGGAAAAAGTTCTCCACCATGAGGGTGGTGGAACATTGGAACAGGTTGCCCAGGGAAGTAGTAGAGGTCCCATCCGTGGAAGTTTTTAAGGCAAAAATGGATGTGGCTCTAAACAACCTGATCTAGTGAGAGGTGAACATGCCCATGGCAGGGGGATTGGAGCTAGAATCATAGAATCAACCAGGTTGGAAGAGACCTCCAACATCATCCAGGCCAACCTAGCACCCAGCCCTATCCAATCAACTAGACCACAGCACTAAGTGCCTCAGCCAGGCTTTGCTTCAACACCTCCAGGGATGGTGACTCCACCACCTCCCTGGGCAGCCCATTCCAATGCCAATCACTCTCTCTGCCAACAAATTCCTCCCAACATCCAGCCTAGACCTCCCCTGGCACAACTTGAGACTGTGTCTCCTTGTTCTGTTGCTGGTTGCCTGGCAGAAGAGGCCACCCCCCAGCTGGCTACAACCTCCCTTCAGGTAGTTGTAGACAGCAATGAGGTCACCCCTGAGCCTCCTCTTCTCTAGGCTAAAGATTATCCTTGGGGTCCTTTCCAGCCCTGACCATTCTATGATACTATGACTAATGACACCATCAATGATGGCATTGTTAATTTACATTGCAAAATATCTTCTATTGCAAAAATTGTGAATTATGACAGAAGTTTTTTGTCTCTTTTTTATTATTATTGTTTTTAAGAGAGGCTGGAATTGGAATTATAAAATGTGCTTCAGTCTACATAGTTTTCTAAAATTGTTTTCCATGTTTTGAGAAAATAAATGAGTTATATATAACCTTTGGATATTTTTCTTCCTCATTCCATTTTTTTTTCCTTTCCTTTGCTTCCCAAAATAGATTTAATCTTTTTATTTTAATCGTAGGGGCTTACAGAGTAGTCTATTAAAAACAAACAAACAAATCAGACTTGTTTGCTGAAAATCTATAGAAATCTGATCCCAAGGGAATGATCTATCATTTCACTGTGGATTCACTTTTGGAGTGTATTGAAGCTGTTAAAAAGATAATGAATTTCCTTTTTGTGCTTTAGAGTAAAATAATGATGAGGTCCGGCACTGAATTAATGCTGCAGTCTTAATCATCTCATATCCACCATAAGGTAATCTTGTCTCAATTATAGATCCAGCTGGAAATGGCTTTAAAGTGAGATTGCTTTTCTAGTCTTTCTTGGCCAAGTGTTAGAACAGAAATGCCTTGACAGCTTTATTAATAGAAACATTGCTAACATTAAAACACAGACTATGTGACGCTTCTCTTGCCACGTGCAATGCTGGGTTCGATTCTGCCTCCAGCTCGAGTCTTGCAGCAACTGGGAAATGCCTTTTATTTTGTTCTCAGCAAGACAGAGAACTACATTTCATAGAATCAAATTTCATAGAATCATAGAATCAACCAGGTTGGAAGAGACCTCCAGCATCATCCAGGCCAACCTAGCACCCAGCCCTAGCCAATCAACCAGACCATGGCACTCTTTTTTTGAACACCTCCAGGGATGGCAACTCCACCACCTCCCTGGGCAGCCCATTCCAATGCCAATCACTCTCTCTGCCAACAACTTCCTCCTAACATCCAGCCTAGACCTCCCCTGTCAGAACTTGAATCTGTGTCCCCTTGTTTTGTTGCTGGTTGCCTGGCAGAAGAGACCAACCCCACCTGGCTACAGCCTCCCTTCAGGTAGCTGTAGAGAGCAATGAGGTCTGCCCTTAGCCTCCTCTTTAACAGGGAGGTTGGAGTAAGTGATCTCCACACATCCATTCCAACATCTACCATTCTATGATTGTCTGTGAAGTTCCTAGCCACAGAGATGAAAGAACAGCAAGGGCAGGGTAAAGTTTAAAACAGAGTTAAAAGAAGACTAAAAATGGACTGAAAACATGCCTCAGATTCAATAGTTTATCCATTGTTAATGAAGAGAATCACAGGAAGGAAAACTACATTAGTGCATCTGGGAAAGGAATGAAAGTACATGGGTAGGGAAACAGAAAAGAGGTAGAAAGAAAGAAATTCAAAGACTATAATGCTCTTGAGTGAGGGAAGTAACCAGGTAATCTCCATTTCAGAAATCTGAAGCAATTGGTGCATGAAATTGCAGAGTCAGGGACATCTATACTTTAAAAAGACAGAGAAGTGATCTTGGCTCTTTCAGGCTCATTATTCTGACATCTCTAATATACAGCTCTGTGCAGGAGCAAGTGCAACCCTGACCTGAATGAAGGGCTGAGCATCTGTGCAACCACAATGCATATGATGCTCAGAAGTATTTGCCATGCCATCCAGGGCTAATGTAGTGAGGAAATGAAAGAAACAGGAGGAAATAGAAAGCCATATTAGCAGCCTAGATTTAATATCATTTTTTGGGTCACTTCTGTCTTCCTGGAGTGGAAATGTGGTGACTCAGTATTTGGGCAGCAGCAAAACTTTAGAAAATCTCACATTGGGAAGCATTTTAATCAAGGTGGAACAGGTGAGAATCAGTGAATAAATTATGACATAGGAAAGGGCCTAACTAAAAGGTCAACACTCAAGAGCACTGGAAGAAAATATTACGAGGCTGAAATGCAAGTTATTAGTAATGTTTCTCAAGAACTACTCTTCAAATCAGCAAATCTTGGCTGATATTTGCATCAATTATCTTGGCACAGGAATCAGGGAAGTCCTGAAGACTAATGGTACTATTTGTGCAGTGCAGACATGCATTAAGGCCATGAAGATGCTCAGAGAGCTGGAAGACATCTGCTATGAGGACAGGCTACAAGAGTTGGGGCTGGGGAGGAGACCTTGTAGTAACCTTCCAGAATCTGAAGGGGGCATACAGGAGGGCTGGGGAGGGACTACTGACAAGGTCTTGTAATGACAGGATGAGGAGTAATGGGTTTAAACTGGCAGAGGGGAGATTTAAACTAGATGTTAGGAAGAAGTTCTTTCCTGTGGGGGTGGTGAGACACTGGCACAGGTTGCCCAGGGAGGTTGTGGCTGCTCCCTCCCTGGAGGTGCTCAAGGCCAGGTTGGATCAGACCTTGAGCAAATTGTTCTAGTGGGAGGTGTCCCTGGCTATAACAGGGAGTTGGAACTGGATGACCTCTGAGGTCCCTTCCAACCTAAACCATTCTATGATTTATTGGTGCAACTCAGAGATACCCATGCTTTCAGATACCAGCAAGCAAATATAGCTGAACCTGACCCATATTACTAGTAGAGAAAACTGCAGCAAAACAGTTGTCTGTTCCACAGGCATACAGCAGAAAGCTGAGGAAGAAGGCAATTCAGAATGTATCTAAAGAACTTCAGCTTGGAACTCATGTCCTGTTTGTAAATATTAACAGCTCAGAGTACCTTCTCATATCTCAAAAGGATCAATGTTTATAAAGATGTAAAGGGTGAGTGCCAGGAGGCTGAAACCAGGTTCTGCTTGGTGATGTCCAGTGACAGGACAAGGGGCAATAGGTGGAAGCTGGGACATAGGAAGTTTCATTTGAACATGAGGAGGGATTTTTTTTCCTAATAAGGGTGACAGAGAGAGTGATTGGCATTGGAATGGGCTGCCCAGGGAGGTGGTGGAGTTGCCATCCCTGAAGGTGTTCAAGCAAAGACTGGATGAGGCACTTAGTGCCATGGTCTAATTGATTGGCTAGGGCTGGGTGCTAGGTAGGAGATGATCTTGGACGTCTCTTCCAACCTGGTTGATTCTATAATTAAAACAGATTCTGTGTGAAATAGAGATGCAGCTGTCTGAGACTGGGACTAGCAATTTTTGCTGCTCAAAAAATCAAAGGGAAATGGGATGCAGGAGCAACAAGGTCACTGCTGCTGCATCTGACATCTGTTCCAAGACCTTACTCTCAATTTTGAGCTCCCATCTAGCTCTGTGATGAGCAGAAGTTGATGTGCTGCCAAAGAGGATGAGATCTTCATTTAAAATCCTTGTAGCTGCACTCTTTCCTCTCTTGTTATTCACAGAGTGATTGGCATTGGAATGGGCTGCCCAGGGAGGTGTTGGAGTCGCCTTTCCAGACTTAAACTTACTATTCTTAGCTTTTCTCTTTCAGAAAGTGATTATTTACTTTCAGTCATTTCATGTGAATCAGAATTTTTCTAGAGATTTGTCATATTCTCACTCGGTGCCAGCAACATCTTTAGAAGATAATTGGGTGTGCTAGCAAGTATTTGCCCTCTCACTGTCTGCTCCCTCAGTATTTATCAAAGCTATTAATATTCATTATTTTCTACATTAATCTCTCACTCATTATCAGTCTAGTTTCTGTTTGCCTTCTATGCCTCATGTTTTTGGTGATCAACTCCAGAAAGACTTTGTGTAAAGTATAAAGAGCTGGAAACAGCTGCCCAGGAAGGTTGTGGAATCTACCTCTCTGGAGATATTCAAGAGCCATATGGATGTGTTCCAGCGTGATCTGCTCTAAGTGATCCTTTTCTGGCAGGGGGGCTGGTCCAGATGATCTTTCCAGGTCCTTTCCAGCCCCTGACATTCTCTAGTTCTATGATTTTATTATATAGAATCGTAGAATCCACCAGGTTGGAAGAGACCTCCAACATCATCCAGGCCAACATAGCACCCAGCCCTAGCCAGTCAAACAGACCATGGCACTAAGTGCCTCATCCAGGCTTTGCTGGAACACCTCCAGGGATGGCAACTCCGCCACCTCCCTGGGCAGCCCATTCCAATGCCAATCACTCTCTCTATGAAGAACTTCCTCCTAACATCCAGCCTATACTTCCCCTGGCACAACTTGAGACTGTGTCCCCTTGTTCTGTTGCTGGTTGTCTGAGAGAAGAGACCAACCCCACCTGGCTACAGCCTCCCTTCAGGTAGTTGTAGACAGCAATGAGGTCACCCCTGAGCCTCCTCTTCTCTAGGCTAAACACCCCCAGCTCCCCCAGCCTCTCCAAGGCAGGGATTTCAGATGTGCTTGGGAGAGTAAGACATGTAGTAGACGTGGAATTCCAGGAGTATTTGTATACCAACACCTGTGAAAATCCTAATTTAAGGCTTTGAGGGAGTGACTTGCAGTGCCACTGAGAGAATTTGTCTGACATATGGATGTCTCAGTGGGTGCCACTCAGATTGATTGCACTGTATTTCTTTTCCTCTAAATGGCACTAAAAATGCACTTTCCAATTTGACTGGGTGGTTAGCTTGTTTGTTTCCTGATATTTCCTCCTGAAAGAATCAGGTCACAGTTATCCATGTTGAAAATCACATTATTACCTCTGGTACACATCTTTAACCCTTTGCTTTCTCCACATACTCTCTTACAGTACAAAACACCCCTTCATAAAACAGCTTCCCTGAACCTACAGTTGTAATGTTTACTGCTTTCTCACTTTTACTCCAGAAACCAAACACTGTAGACCCACAGGTGAGGTAAAACTGACACATGTCACAGAATCACAGAATTAGCTGGGTTGGAAAGGACCTCCAAGATCATCGAGTCCAACCTATCACCTAACACTAATTAACTAAATCACTGCACTAAATGCCTCACCCAGTCTTCTTTTAAATACCTACAGGGACAGTGACTCCACCACCTCCCCTGGCAGCCCATTCCAAAGCCAATCACTCTTGCTGTGAAGAATTTCTTCCTAAGGTCAAGACTAAACCTGCCCTGTCACCGCTTGAGGCTGTGTCCTCTTGTTCTGTCACTGGTTGCCTGGAAGAAGAGACCAACCCCCACCTGGCTGCAACCTCCTTTCAGGTAGTTGTAGAGAGCAGTAAGATTGGGGGATAGGTTGGACTGGATGATCTTGGAGGTCTCTTCCAACCTGGTTGATTCTATGATTGATTCTCCCTTGAGCCTCCTCTTTTCTTTGTGTAGTAGCTTCATAGAGGGTCTAGAAATGCCTCACAGGACAGCAAAATCACAGGCACGGAGTGCCTTGGTGCTCAGGCAGGTCCCAGAAACCATGCCTGAAGCCTCCTCTGCAAAGGAGTAAGGAAAAGATGGCTTAGCAGACTTGCTGTCTACAACTACCTGAAGGGACATTGTAGCCAGGTGGAGGGTGGCCTCTTCTGCCAGGCAAACAGCAACAGAACAAGGGGACACAGTCTCAAGTTGTGCCAGAAGAGGTCTAGGCTGGATGTTAGGAGGAAGTTGTTGGCAGAGAGAGTGATTTCCCATTGGAATGGGCTGCCCAGGGAGGTGGTGGAGTCACTGTCCTTGGAGGTGTTCCAGCAAAGCCTGGCTGAGGCACTTAGTGCCATGGTCTAGTTGACTGGATGGGGCTGGGTGCTAGGTTGGCCTGGATGATGTTGGAGGTCTCTTCCAACCTGGTTGATTCTATGATTCTTTTGTTAGGCCTTAGTAATCTGAACTGAACTGAACTAGGGGTGTTGACATGTCAGTGTTTTCCACCTTCTTTCTTGTCATGGTCAGGAAGAAAACAAATAGGCATCAAGTGCCATTAATAAGGATGTGGTGCCAAAAGATTTACATCATAGCTACACAGAGAGGTTGTAGGGTCTCCTCTGGAGACATTCAAGACCCATCTGGATTCATTCCTGTGCAACCTGAGCTAGATTCTGTGATCCTGCTTTAGCAGGGGGGTTAGATTTGATGACCTATGGAGGTCCCTTCCAACCCCTAACATCCTGTGAAATGAGGAGACTAGGGACAAGCAGAGCCTTCTGTGCACAGCAGCACAGCTGCTCCCAGTCTAAGCAGTCACTCCAATCCCTCTGCTAAGACAAGACACTTCCTCAACACCTTAGGTCACAGGTAGTGTTTACAGTGTGATTAGCTGCATAAAGTGGATAAGGTGTGTTTTTCACACAGGAAAAAGGCATGTGGCTTGGAAGCCAATCTTTCCAGATGTTGTCTGAAATAATCAACTTACAAACCCTTGAAAACTGAGGTTTGCAATGCAAATGATGACAGCTTCTTAACTAGAGGGGAAGAGTGGTTCACTGGGTACATACACACTGTCATTTTCAATATTACTCTGCCATCTGTCCACTCTGTGAATTCTAAAAGCCTTTTCCTCCATTGCTTTTAAAGTCTCTTGGATAAATTAGGTTGTAAAAGGTGAAGTTACAAATTGATGGTACTTTCTCTTTATCTTACCCTTAATTACATCCTCTTTACTACCAGTCTCCAAATAGTGAGAATGGAAAGATCACTGAAGAATTGCCATGTTATCCTGCAGCAAATCATGATTAGAGCTGTCACTTAGAAGGAAATGCTGTTGTTAGGCTTGCAAAACACATTTAATACTCACATCTTCTTTTCTGACAGTGATCACTTCTCGATGGTTTTCCTTTTGGATTGAACATTTCCATATTGCTTCCTGGCCAATGATGGTATCTTCAAAGGAATTTAAATTAAGTACCTTCAGAAATTAAGCACTAAACTCATCAGGTTGGAAAAGACATTCAAAATCATCAAGTCCAACCTATCACCCAATGTTATCTACTCAGCACTGAACACCACATCCAGCCTCTTTTTGAACTCTTTCAGAGACAGTGAATCCACCATCTCCCCAGGCAGCCCATTCCAATGGCAATCACTCTTTCTGTGAAGGAGTTCCTAACATCCAACCTACATCTTCCCTGGCACACCTTGAGATAGAGTTTTCCAGGCATAAGGAAATTGAATGTATCTGTATGTATCTATAGATATAGATGTGTGTGTGTGTATAAAAGAGTCAGGTTTGTTTCACATCTTCAACAGATATTTCATTTTGAGACAGATCTACTTCTTCCACATAGGAAGAGTCTGGTGTGGGGGGTAGATAGCAGATAGATAGAATGTGAGCCAGCAGTGTGCCCAGGTAGCCAAGAGAGCCAATGGCATCCTGGCCTGCATCAGAAGCAGTGTGGCCAGTAGGACAAGGGAGGTTATTCTGCCCCTGTACTCAACGCTAGTCAGGCCACACCTTGAGTGCTGTGTCCATTTCTGGGCTCCTCAATTCAAGAGAGATGTTGAGGTGCTGGAATGTGTCCAGAGAAGGGCAACAAAGCTGATAAGTGGCCTGGAACACAGCCCTGTGAAGAGAGGCTGAGGGAGCTGGGGGTGTTTAGCCTGGAGAAGAGGAGGCTCAGGGGGGACCTCATTGCTGTCTACAACTACCTGAAGGGAGGTTGTAGCCAGGTGGGGGTTGGTCTCTTCTGCCAGGCAACCAGCATCAGAACAAGGGGACACAGTCTCAAGTTGTGCCAGGGGAGGTTTCCCTTTCAGTAAAATTTCTTAGTTACCAAGACTCCAGCTACACCTGGGAGCTTGGGTTTTGAAAGCTGCTCAGGGACATGGTCCTATAGAATTATTGTTGTTTCTGCATTTGGAATTAGACTGGGTTTTTTGGGGGTTGAATCTCTTCAAACTCTTGAGTAGTTCTTGCACCCTGCGTAGCAAAAAATATTTCTATCCACCTGAACTAAGTCAAGTTTTGAGCACAAATGGATCATTGCACTTAAAGTAGGTTTATAAACATTTCTTGAGATGACAATAAGTTGTCATCATCAATTATGGTAACAATAGATTCCAGCAACTGAGTCATCCTGAGGTAGAGTGTTCTTGCCATAAACCTCTGGTACTTGCTACAGGTTTAGAGGGTATAAAAGACTTGCCACAGTCATTCAGACATGTCTTTAGATTGCAGGAAGCAGTGTCTTTCCTCTGATGAACATGAACCTTCCAGCTTTCATGTAGTCCGTGGTAGCTGGTCTGGAAAGCAATGGTTCCACACAGACTTTGATTCTCCTAAGGAGCCTATCACTTTTTAGACCATTATTGCTACCTAATTCCCTCTCTTCAGCTTCTGCTAGTACTTCACTTATGCTGAGAAAGTACAAAAGAGAAGAAAATAGTTTTAAAGGAATATCTAAATGTACCTCACTACATATTTTCTTGTGAAGTGGCCCAATTTGCCTCTAACAGGCTTTAGCTTTTACAATCAGTAGTCAGTGATTTTCTTCTAGTGCTGAGAGTTGCTTCAGTGAAGAAACATCTTGCTTCGACCTCCTGTTTCATATGTTATACTCCTTTGAAGCTTTGCTCCAATTACAACACTTTCCCCCTTTCAGATGTGACCTCAGGTAATAATCTCTGCAAGTTCTTGGCTCTCTATCAAGTCATTTGACAGCAAAGTTTCTAATATATTCAGGATGAAAAAATCAGAAGTAAAACCCCCCTGATTTTCAGTATGAGAATAACATTCTTTAAGCAAGCTAAATCAACACAATTACATTTGTAATCATAAAATCAACCAGGTTGGAAGAGACCTCCAAGATCAGCCATGCCAACCTAGCACCCACCCCTAGCCAATCAACTAGACCATGGCACTAAGTGCCTCATCCAGTCTTTGCTTCAACACCTCCAGGCACGGTGACTCCACCACCTCCCTGGGCAGCCCATTCCAATGCCAATCACTCTCTCTGACAACTACTTCCTCCTAACATCCAAACTGGATCTCCCCTGCCTCAACTTGAGACTGTGTCCCCTTGTTCTATTGCTGGTTGTCTGGGAGAAGAGCCCAACCCCACCTGGCTACAACCTCCCTTCAAGTAGTTGCATTACAGAACTCCAACGTGCTGGAATTCTGTTCTTTCATTTATTCTCACGCTTCTTGCTTAATTGGTGCTAAGACCTACATATGAGTTCTGCCTCTGAACAAAATAAACATCCCCACTGTCACATCTCCATCACCTTATTAGCATTGCTGTGCATGAGTTGAAACAAATTTTAATGAGCTCCTTAAAATGGTAGGCATTTGCTCATGCTTCTGCAGCTTTCAGGTCAACCTACTAATTTGAGGTTACTGGAGATTATTTTAACCAACTCAGGTGGGACCAGCCCTTTAGGTGACTTTTAGAACCAAAGCACCATTTTTCATTCTTTCAAGACTAATCACTGCAGAGTGTAATTAAGCTCTGAAAGGATCTCTTTTCCAAATATCCTACCTGATGTCAAACATCTGGTATCTGTCTAAGCTCCAACTAAACACTTTTTCACACAGAGTAATTCTAATCTTCCCCTTCTCTTGTGTATGTTTTGCTTCAAAACCAATCCACTACGTTTTTACAGTGCTAATGGTGCTCTGAGACAGTTATCAGCTGTCATTTTGAGCACTGATTGCCAGCAGCTAGGAAAAAATTGCATTGACTTGAAGCAAAAGAGGCAAATCTTCAAAGCTGGAGCATGTTAAACCCAAGCAGTGGTTGTACCTCCCAGCATTTTGTTTCTTATTTAAATTGCCTTGTGTTACCATCAAGTCTTCACACTGATTCTGTCTGCAGATCTTGACTCTCCATTTTTCTTTCTTTCTTTTTTTACTTCCTTTCTTATTTTTCTTTTACTTTTTTAATTCTTTAATTTTTCTTTCTTTCTTTTTCTTTTTCCTTCCTTCCTTCCTTCCTTCCTCCCTTCCCTTCTTCCTCCTTCCTTCTTTTCTTCTTTCCTTCCTTTATTTCCTTCCTTCCTTCCTTTCCTTCCTTCCTTCTTTCCTTCCTTTATTTCCTCCTTCCTTCCTTCCTTTATTTCCTTCTTCCTTCCTTCTTTCTCACCTTTTCTTCCTTCCTTTCTTCCTTCATCCTTCCTTTCTTCCTCCCTCCTTCCCTTCTTTCCTCTCTTCCTTCCTTTATTCCTTTCTTCCTCCCTTCTTTCCTTTCTTTCTTCCTTCCTTTCTTTCTCCCTTCTTTCCCTCCCTCCTTTCCTTCCTCCCTCCCTCCTTCCCTTCTTTCCTCTCTTCCTTCCTTTATTCCTTTCTTCCTCCCTTCTTTCCTTCCTTTCTTTCTTCCTTCCTTTCTCCCTTCCTTCCTTTCTTTCTTCCTTCCTTCCTTTCTCCCTTCTTTCCCTCCCTCCCTTCCTCCCTTCCTTCCCTCCCTCCCTTCCTCCCTTCCTTCCTTCCCTCCCTCCCTCCCTCTCTTCTTTCTGTCTTTCCCTTTCATATTTTTTTCTTTCTTATTTTTTCTTTTATTTTTTATTATTTCTTTCTTTTTTTCTTTCTTCTATTTTCTTTTTTTTGTTGTTTTTTTCTTTCTTATTTTTCTTGCTTTTTTGCCACATCTTTTGATATTCTTTCTTATGTTTTATTTCTTTTATTTATTATTTTTCTTATGTTTAATTGGGGTTTTTTTCATTTTATATAGCAAAAAATAGGGTTTCTTCACCTTTACTTCAGAGTCTCATCTCATGACATATCATAGAGTTCCCAGTTACCAAACTCTTAGAATGAATGTCTCAAATGACTTTTACTTCATGTTCATACTCTGTAGATACTGACCATTGTGGGCTGAATATCTACAGCTACCTGAAAAGACCTTGTAGAGAGGTTGGTGCTGGTCTCTTCTCACAGGTGAATAGTGATAGAAGAAGAGGGAATGGTCTCAAGCTACTACTCAGTAGGTTTAGGTTGGATATTAGAAGAAATGTTTTCCCAGCAAGAGTGGTCAGGCATTGGAATGGGCTGCCCAGGGAGGTGGTGGAGTCACCAACCCTGGATGTGTTTAAAAGTCATTTGAATATGGTGCTTGGGGATGTGGTTGAGGGTTCCCCATGTAGAGAAGAGCTGTTGGTTGGACTTGGTGATCCTAAGGATCTTTTCCAATGGGAACGTTTCTGTGGCTCTGTGAAATAAGAAACTCTGTGAGTCTCATATTTTTATGCACTCCTTTGAAGGATTTCTTGATATCAAATTTCTATGAGAGAACAAACACACAATTTGAAGAAATAAATTGGTTCAAAACACTAAGAGAGGCTGCAGGGAACCAGCCAGTGGTGGTCTGTTGTCTGACATGACACTAATGAGTTTTGTATCTTCCCTTCCTAGAAAACTACACTTGTTCTGGAAATCTAAGGAGGTCAGACATTTAGAATCATAGAATCAACCAGGTAGGAAGAGACCTCCAAGATCATCCAGGCCAACCTAGCACCCAGCCCTGTCCATCAACCAGACCATGGCACTAAGTGCCTCAGCCAGGCTTTGCTTGAACACCTCCAGGCATGGTGACTCCACCACCTCCCTGGGCAGCCCATTCCAATGCCAATCACTCTCTCTGTGAAGAACTTGCTCCTAACAAGTGATAAACACAGAATGGCCTAAAAATTCAAGGAAAGAGAAGGAAACAAGGAGAAAATTAATTCATATTTCTGGTCTTTAGTGAGTCAGTTCAGAATATGGAAGGGGCAGTTGCCAGCAGTAGTTGTTTCTCCCGTGCTGACAATCAACCCCAAATAGGACACAAGTCACAAAGCAGAGGATTCAAGACAAATTCTCTTCAATGTTCATTTAGTGTCATTTAGTCTTTTATTGACAGAAATGGTAGAATGGAATTAACAGAGCCACTGAAATGGAAGATGAAATGCAAATTATGTTGCAGTCAACTGTGAGTTTTTATATCAAGGAGCAATTACACAGTGTGCTTAAGAACCACTAACCTAAACCAATTAAGAGAGTATAAACTTGTGCTGTATTATTAGATATAGTAAGCAGATGATAAAATCAGCTCCTGTGCAAGCCAGGCACACAACCCACATTCAGATGGACTCATTCTCAGTTCTTTATTTACTGTCAATATGCATGCTAGGACATTAAATATAGTTCTATACATTATTTGCTTCCAGTCTATTAAATGGTCACTGCATAGGTTTTTGTCAGCTATAAAAGCTTTTATTTGTACTAAATGCTACCTTGTCTTGGCATAACTCCTTTGCACTTCCAGTAGGCTTTTGTTAGTTATAAAATCTCTTATTTGTAAATTTGTGCTGGCTGCATGGGCCAGCAATGTGCACTTGTGGCCAAGGGAGCAAATGGCATCCCGGGGGGGCATCAGGAAAAGGGTGGCCAGAAGGTTTAGGGAGGTTCTTCTCCCCATCTGCTCTGCCCTAGTAAAACTATACCTGGAATACTGTGTCCAAGTTTGGGC
This sequence comes from Pogoniulus pusillus, assembly GCF_015220805.1. Lineage (NCBI taxonomy): Eukaryota > Metazoa > Chordata > Aves > Piciformes > Lybiidae > Pogoniulus > Pogoniulus pusillus. The sequence goes on from NC_087275.1 coordinate 29,205,719, forward strand.
TCTTCAGTTCAGGAGACACAGGGACCTGCTGGAAAGAGTTCAGCAGAGAGCCATCAGGATGATTTGGGGACTTGAGCATCTGCCCTGTGGAGAGAGACTAAGAGCTCTGGAGCAGTTTAATCTGGAGAAGACTGAGAGGGGATCTGACCAATCATAGAATCAAGCAGGTTGGAAGAGACCTCCAAGATCATCCAGGCCAACCTAGCACCCAGCCCTGGCCAGTCAACCAGACCATGGCACTAAGTGCCTCATCCAGGCTTTGCTTCAACACCTCCAGGGATGGTGACTCCACCACCTCCCTGGGCAGCCCATTCCAAAGCCAATCACTCTCTCTGCCATCAACTTCCTCCAAACATCCAGAAGGAGGATGAATACAAATATCTGAAGGGTGGGTGTCAGTGACTGGAGCCAATCTCTTTTCAGTGGTCAGCAACAACAAGGAGCAATAGATACAAACTGGAACATAGAAAATGTTACCTCAACATGAGGAGAAACTTCTTTACAGTGAGTGTGCCAGAGCCCTGGAACAGGCTGCCCAGAGAGGTTGTGGAGTCTCCTCTGGAGACTTTCAAAATCTACCTGGATGTGAACTACCCAAGGGAGATTGGACTCAATGATCTCTGGAGGTCCTTTCCAACCTCTAAAGTTCTGTGATTCTATTTAAATGCTAGCTTGTTTTGACATAACTCCTATGAACTTCCAATAGGAGGTGGAACTGAGCAACAAATGTTTTGTTTTCTTTTTTTGAAGCTGGATTGACACTGATGTGATTTATAAAGGTCAAATTCTGCTACCATACTTTATGTTTGGCCTCCTTTTCAGAGTGTTGAGTTGGCTATTAAAGCATTTTTTCCCCTGTGTTTTCTTGGTTCAGAAAGGTTCGTCTCTTTCACCTGTAAAACAGATAAGCACATGGTTAATCACAGAATCATAACATCAGAGAATGTCAGGGGCTGGAAAGAACCTTGAAAGCTCACCAAGTCCAGTCTCCCTGCCAGAGTAGGATCACCTATACCAGATCACACAGGAACGCATCCAGATTGGTTTTGCTTATCTCCAGAGAGGGAGACTCCACAACCCCCCTAGGCAGCCTGTTCCAGTGTTCTGTCACCCTCACAGTGAAGACATTCCTCCTCATGTTTACATGAAATTCCTGTGCAATTCTCCTTATAAAAAATTTGAGCCAGGTGCTAGCATAACTTGAACTAGTTCTAAAGTTTTTACTGTCCAGCTTTCTTTTCCCCTCCATTTCCCTCCTTCCCTCTCCATCTCCTCTTTCCTTCCATCTTCCTCCATTTCTTTCAATCTTCTTTTTCCCCCATCTTCCTCATTCCATCTCCAACCTTTTCCTCTCCATCTTCCTCCTTTCAACATCACCTCCCCTTTTCTACCCCACCTGCCTCTTTCCCACCCCACAATGCATTTCCCCCAAACCCAGAGCACCTGGGTTCTGCTGGAGTCTCCTCCTACCCCAGGTGTCACCACTTTGCCCTCCTTGCCTGCTCCCCTTCTTAAGCAGCTCATGGAAAGGCAGGAGCCTCAAGCTTGCCCAACTGGGCAGAGGGATCTTCCTCCCATCATCACTGGTGAGTGCCTGTGGTGTGCACTGGGTGAATGGTGGAGGTGATCTAAAGGCCGGGGGGCCTGGTGGCCCCCCGGTTGGTTAGGACACAGAGTTGATGATTGCTGTGATGTCACTCATGGGTGCTGGTTGAACCTCCTTGCTTAGGCTGAGCTCCTCTACATTTAGCTGCTGTTTCTACTCATTGGTGGATGAGCTGAAGAGCCTGGCTGAACTGGAAGCTCCTGGGTAAGTAGTATTGTGTTGCTATAGCATTGGTTTGATAGGAAAAATTCTTCAAGACCATCAAGCCCAAGACCACCATGGCTATTAAACCATTTGCAGAGGAACCTAGACAGACTGGATGGGTGGGCAGAGGCCAACAGGATGAGATTTAACAAGGCCAAGTGCAGGGTACTGCACTTTGGCCACAACAACCCCAAGCAGCTACAGGCTGGGGATGGAGTAGCTGGAGAGCATCCAGGAAGAAAGGGACCTGGGGGTACTGGTAGATGGTAGTCTGGAGATGAGCCAGCAGTGTGCCCAGGTAGCCAAGAGAGCCACTGGCATCCTGGCCTGCATCAGAAGCAGTGTGGCCAGTAGGAATAGGGAGGTTATTCTGTCCCTGTACTCAGCACTGGTCAGGCCACTCCTTGAGTGCTGTGTCCAGTTCTGGGCTCCTCAATTCAAGAGAGATGTTGAGGTGCTGGACTGTGTCCAGAGAAGGGCACCAAAGCTGGTGAAAGGCCTGGAACACAGCCCTGTGAGAAGAGGCTGAGGGAGAAGGTGTTGTTTAGCCAGGAGAAGAGGAGGCTCAGGGGGGACCTCATTGCTGTCTAGAGCTGTGAGTGCAGAACATAACCCATAAATGACACAACATGTGAGCTGGAGGCCAGGCATTGCTCAAGACTGCTCTGTTGGGAATAGTAATATTAAATGTAGTGACTATAGAATAGTCTGATTATGGAACATAAGCCATGGACAGGCAAGAGTGCAGGAGCTCAGAAGTACTGAGTTAAGATAAAACAGAAGGTTGGAATGACCTTAGAGAATGCTGTAGCAAATAGAAACAAATGTAAGGCTGGAGCCTGTGGGTTTCACCTCTCTCTGCTGACTCAGATTGCTTAGACACAATGTGTGTGTTGTTGAGAGAATATGATGATTGTCTGTGCTAATTAGTATGTAATTTCTAACACAAGTACATGTAACCAATTGCAGTTGAACACAATGTGTAGCCTTCTGATGCATTCCAAACATGTGTTTATATACTTTGCAATAAATGGATTGGAATTTGCTTGCATCAAGAGTCTCCCTGTCTCTTCTGATGCCTGTGCCACTGTAGCCCGTGGCACTGGTCTAGGTTTCTAAAAACATAATTAGGGTATCACAGAATATTAGGGGCTGGAATTGACCTGGAAAGATCATCCAGCCCAACCCCCCTGCCAGAGTATTAGCATATATAGCAGGTTATACTGGATTGCATCCAAGCAGGTCTTGGATATCTCCAGATAAGGAGATCCCACAACCTCTTGGGTAGCCTGTTTCAGTGTTCTGTCACCCTCACAGGGGGAAAAAAATCCTCCTCATGTTTACACAGAACATTCTCTGCCTCAACTCTCACCCCTTGCCCTGTCATTGGGTAGCACCCAGCAGAGCCTGGTGGCTCCATCTGCTTGGTACTCACCCTTGACATTTAATGAACATAAAAGAGATCATCCCTCAGGCTTCTCCTCTCCCAACTAAAGAGCCCCAGCTAACTCTGCCCTTATAAATAAGGAATATACTATACCTAAAACACCTGTGGGAGTTCACATTTTAACTTTCCTGCCCCTGTTTATTCTATAAACTGCTTTTATTATTCACACCACTTGCTAAAGACTCATAAATGTAAACTAAAATACATAAGTGCTTCTGCCTTTTTAGGTCTGGGGAAGTCAGGCTACAGATTGCACTCTGCAAGTACATGTGCAAGTCTCTCCTTCATCCCTAATACTATTTTAACACTCACAGCAATGTCAGGCAGACTTGAAAGAGAGAAAGGCTAAAAGGGTATCAAATGATGCATAAAGCAAGATAAAAGTGGGTGATCCTATTAATGTCACTCTGCAGAAGCACCTTCATTGTGAAACTACATCTCTCTTAGAAATCAGAGACTCTAAGCAGTCCTCCAGAATCCAGCTCACTGGATATGCTAATTCCATTGTTCACCAGTTGGCCTTTTTCTCTATGTGTCTTGCTTTTCCACTGTGTTCTGATTGCTCTAATAGTTTTGATTTTGAGGGGAAGTGAGAAAAAGTATAAAAGCTTCCTAAAGTCCACAGGTTGAAATTCACATTTTACTGAAATCAGCCAAGAAAAGCATAGAATCAACCAGGTTGGAAGAGACCTCCAAGATCATCCAGTCAAATCTATCACCCAGCCCTGCCCAATCAACTAGACCATGGCACTATAAGCCCCATCCAGTCTTTGCTTGAACACTTCCCTGAGCAGCCCATTCCAAAGGCAAATTGCTCTCTCTGTAAAGAACTTCCTCCTAACATCCAGCCTAGACCTCCCCTGGCCCAACTTGAGACTCTGTCCCCTCATTCTGTTGCTGATTGCCTGGCTGATTCTAGGCAATCCAAAAGTCCCAATCCCCAACCACAGTCAATCTTACAGCAGTTCTGTGTTAGGCAGGGGGGAAGGGTGACAGAGATAAGTGGTTCAGCTCTGCCTGAATTGCAGCTGAGAGGATGCTGCATGTCGATTCAATGGGAAATTGAGCATATAAAGAAGCAGCCTCGAGAGCTAAATAAGGATGAGCAGGAGGCTGAGGTGAGGCTGAAGCTAAAGCTGGGGGTGATGCAGCAGGCTGGGTATGAAGAAACTGAAGAAAGTCCCAGAAAGCAGCAGATTCACAGAGTGGGACTTGTAGCTGGGTCAGAATAATGATCTTTTCAGATACTTCATTTTGGTTAGAGCAACTTTTATGAATAGTCTATCACTGCAAGGCACAATTTTCAGTTCAGAGAGAATGTAAGTTTGACCTCTGTTCTGAAAAGTAATATCATCCCCACTCTGTAAATATTCCAGTAAGCCTGAAGATTTTATTTCTCTGCCTGCATGTTTGTTCTGGACAAGTCTCTTTGATGCACCAGGATTAACATTTTTAGCTCATACAAATGCCAAATTGCACACCACTTCCACACTCCTTTATGGGATATAAAGGTCTGGTAGCAGCACTTAAAGAGTTCAGCTAAAAGGCCCCGAGAGCAACTCGTTTTCATGAGAAGTTGCTTAACTGATGGAGAAAATTTGCACTTTGTCTTCTGGAATGATTTGAGATGGTGCCTCTGTAAGGCTTTCAATCCCCAAAAGCAGGCTCCACGCAATGGAGTTCAAACTCCTTTAAGCCTTTCCTATGCATGTTTAAATAGAATCATAGAATCAACCAGGTTGGAAGAGAGCTCTAACATCATCCAGTCCAACCTAGCACCCAGCCCTAGTCAATCAACCAGACCATGGCACTAAGCGCCTTAGCCAGGCTTTGCTTGAACACCTCTGGGGACGGTGACTCCACCACCTCCCTGGGCAGCCCATTCCAATGCCAATCACTCTCTCTGACAACAACTTCCTCCTAACATCCAGCCTAGATCTCCCCTGCCACAACTTGAGACTGTGTCCCCTTGTTCTGTTGCTGCTTGCCTGGCAGAAGAGACCAACCCCACCTGGCTACAGCCTCCCTTCAAGTACTTGTAGACTGCAATGAGGTCATCCCTGAGCCTCCTCTTCTCCAGACTAAACACCCCCAGCTCCCTCAGCCTCTCCTGCAGTAGCATTTACACCATCCTCCTGCACTAGATTTGGCTGGGATAGAGGTACCTGTCTTCATTCTACATGGTGCTATGTGTTTGGATGTATGACTAAAACAGAGGTTGGTGTGTGGCTGCTGTCATTCAGTTTGGGCACTGGTTGGTTGGTAATGAGCAATTCTTGGTGGTTTCTTTCTTTATACCTTGGCTTTTATATTTTGGTTTGTTTATTGTTGTTGGTTGGGGTTTTTTTACCCCTAATTATTCTTTTTGTTCTTTTTATATTTTGGTTTTCACAGAATCACAGAAAGATCCAGGCTGGCAAAGCCCCTCAGGATCATCAAGTCTAATCTATAACCCTACTCTACAAGATTCACCTTAAACCATAGCCCTAAGCACCACATCCAAACAACCCTTAAACACACCCAGGGTGGGTGACTCCACAACCTCCCTGGGCAGCTCATTCCAGTCCCTGACCTCCCTCTTCATGGAAAATCTTTGTCCTAATGTCCAGTATAAACCTCCCCAGCCTCATCTTGAGGCCATTCCCCTTGCTCTGTCTCCAATTACCTGTGAGCAGAGCCCTGCAGCAGCTTCTCCACAATGTCCCTTCAGGTAGCTGGAGACAGCAATGAAGTCTCCCCTCAGCCTCCTCTTTTTCACACTAACCATCCCCATCTTCCTCAGTTGCTCCTCATGGGATTTATTCTCCAGGCCCTTCCCCAGCTTTGTTGCCCTCCTCTGGACCCACTCCAGCACCTCCACATCTCTCTTGTATTGTTTTATTTCTTTCCAAGCTGTCTTTACCTCCACCCATGGCTTTTGACACTTTTACCCTTCCTGTTCTCTCCCCTCTGCCACTGGGCAGGGGTGACTGAGTGACAATGTCGCATTTACCTGCCTACCAGAGCTAAACCACCACACTTATCAATGCCCAGGAATGAAAATATTGGCCACACAGACTTATTGTGGGGTTGAATCTGGTGGCCTAGGGGACCTCCAAGCTCATCCAGTCCAACCTATCATCCAGCCCTGTCCAATCAACTAGACCATGGCACTAAGTGCCTCATCCAGGCTTTGCTTGAACATCTCCAGGGATGGCAACTCCACCACTTACCATACTTACCTGGCAGGGGAGACACCATGATCAGGCAGGTGATTTTCCCAGGGCAAGGCTCATCCTTTACACTCTGGGTGTGGTGACCCCTGCAATTCCCCCACATGTGGGAAACTCAACTGCAAAACAGTAGAGAGAATAGGGCAGAGGAAGAGAAATTGTCTGCTCTTTTGATAAAGTTAAGAAGCAGTAGCCAGTCCAGGGCACATCTTGAAAAATCTGAGATACAGGCAGTAAAGAAGCTGGAAGGGAAGGAAGGAAAACACTGCTATGCAAGGGCAGAGGTGGCATCAGCAAAACGCTCTCAAAGGAAATACCAGAAACGTACCTGCTGGGAAAAAGCAACCTGAAACCTGAAAAAGAAGATGACACATCTGGGGCAAGAGAAAAGGAATGGCATTTGTGAGGAGCCCAGCAGCAGCACACAGAGAACACTGCAGAAGCCCCGGGCAGAGGAATGTCAGCAAGAAGAAAAGGAGCCTCATGCCTGCCTTTGGAAAGTGGCTGTGCGAAGGCATATGCTTTTCTATCCCTCCACAGCCCATGAACTTTGATCATTGCAAAGAGGCTGTTGCTGAAAACCTGGTGGTAGAAGACACAGAGACAGATGAGGAGAACAAAAGGGAGAGAAAGCTGCTGCTGCCACTTTGGAATAGCAATAGTGTCACTTTAAAAAGCAATAGTGCCTGACTTAGAAAACAAACACTGCCATTGATGGAGGTGGGGAGAGCAGCAGAGTTTCTCTTCTGAAAGCTAGCTGGACTGATGTAGCCTGAAACTTTCCCAGGGCTCCACGTTTAAGAATTCAGATAAAACTGCTGAGGAGAGAGTTTGCTGCTGCTGGCATGAAATAGTCTGCACTTGCTGCTGTTCTTTGAAGAATAGAGCTCTGCTGAGCAAGGAGGGGTAGGGGTTACTGAGAATCATCTATAATAAAAGGGTAACTATGCCTTGGTGTCCCAAAACTTCAGTGCACAGGTTTTTCTCACTATTGCTTTCTTTGCTAAATCAGAGGTGAAATTCTCAAGGGTCAACATCAGATGATCCCCACTATCAGGTCTCCTGTGTCAGTCTTAGTCACAGAATCACATAATGTCATGACATGGAAGTGACCTCAAAAGCTCATCCAGTCCAACGCCCCTGCCAGAGCAGGTGCACCTAGAGCAGATCACACAGGAATGCATGCAGATGGGTCTTGAATATCTCCAGAGAGGGAGACTCCACAACCCCTTGGGAAGCCTGTTTCAGTGTTCTGTCACCCTTACAGTGAAAAAAATCCTCCTTATGTTTCAATGAAAGTTCCTGTGCTTCAGTTCCCACCCATTGCCCCTTGTCCTGGCATTGGGCATCACCCAGCAGAGCCTGGCTCCAGCCTCCTGCCACTCACCTTTACACATTTATAAACATTGATGAAGTCACCCCTCAAGCTCCTCTTGTCCAGACTAAAGAGCTCCAGCTGCCTCAGTCTCTCCTCATAAGAGAGTTGTTTCATTCCCTCAATCATCTTTGTGGCTCTGTCCACCCCATACCCAACAGATGTATTTCATGTACCTCACTGGAACTCATTGTCTCTTTCCAGAGGTAAATTGCTGAGGAAGACCTGCAGCTACAAGAGTTCTCTGACCATGTACTTTCACTCTTTTCTTCCACAGGGAACTCTGGGAAAGATAAAAAAAATATATATATAATGTAACATTTCTTGATGATGAGGGCATAGTGTAGGCATCTGTAGCTGGTTGCTATTCCTTGGGCATTTAAAAGAATTTCAAGGCTGAAGACCTCCATGGGGCAGTGCAAATATCTTGTTTAGAAGGACACGAGGAATTCCATCTCTGAGCAGAACAAGCCTTCAGAGCCTGGTAAGAACACAGTGGAAAACTGAGTGAACTGGTCCCAGTCTGTCTACAGAAGGGGTCCCTCCTGAAGGGAGGTTGTAGCCCAGCTGAGGCTAGTCTCTTCTCCCAGGCAACCAACAACAGAACAAGGGGACACAGTCTCAAGTTGTGCCAGGGTAGGCCTAGGCTGCATTTTAAGAGGTTCTTCCCAGAAAGAGTGATTGGCACTGGAATGGGCTGCCCAGGGAGGTGGTGGAGTCACTGTCCCTGGAGGTGTTGAAGCAAAGCCTGGCTGAGGCATTTAGTGCCATGGTCTAGTTGATTGGACAGAGCTGGGTGATAGATTGGATGGGATGAGCTTGGAGGTCTCTTCCAACCTGGTGGATCCTACGATTCAGTAGTGAGCTCTGCTACTACTACTAGCTGCAGAGTAAATTTGTCAAGCAGTTATGGGGTGATTCAGGCAGAGAAACTCCTTAAATGTGTGTCTGAAACTGGTGTGAGATGCCAGGCTGAAACTCTTTGTGCAACACCACCATTCTTCTGGACATGTGCATAGCTTCAAAAACAGTCTGACATAGCAAACCAGAGTCTCACTAAAATGATGAGTCTCTTGAAAAGCTTTCTGTTCTCACAACCTGAAGCAAAGCCAGCAACACCAGTAATTTTGACTAAGCTAAAGTGCCTGGAGTCTGCACTGGAGTATCTGCAAACCCTTCTGGCCTTTGAAGCTCTCTTAACATGAGAACAAAGCCCCAGACGGTTCTTAGAACTGCCTTCCTGCACTTGCACTCCCTAGAACAGGGCTGGAGTGGTGCTTAACCAACTGCAAAACCTGATGCACCTCTTAAAGCAGGAGTACTCTGGATGGCACTCCCTCGAATGAGTTCTCCTTGACATCACCAAGAAGGATGTTTCACACATACCAATGGAGCAAGTCAGAGTGCTGCAAGTGGGAATGCAAGCTTTCCTGTAAGGATCAGCTGTGGTGAGCCATAAACCACTAATGCATTGCCAATATGGCCAGCCCAGATTTTCAAAAAGGCTGATCCTATTTAAGCCCTGAGAGAAGGCACTCAGAGCTCTTCATCACCTGACAACCACTTCTGTGGTGCTTAGAGAATTTGGAGAGAGGGAAGTGTTAAAGCTTGCTAAATCTTATCATAGAATCACAGAATCAACCAGGTGGGAAGAGACCTCCAAGATCATCCAGGCCAACCCAGCCCTATCCAGTTAACCAGACGATGGCACCAAGTGCCTCATCCAGGCTCCGCCTCAACCCCTGCAGGGATGGCGACTCCACCACCTCCCTGGGCAGCCCATTCCAATGCCAATCACTCTCTCTGACAACAACTTCCTCCCAACATCCAGCCTATACCTCCCCTGGTACAACTTGAGACTGTGTCCCCTTGTTCGGGTGCTGGTTGCCTGGCAGAAGAGACCAACTCCACCTGGCTACAGCCTCCCTTCAGGTAGTTGGAGACAGCAATGAGATCTGCCCTGAGCCTCCTCTTCTGCAAGCTGCACACCCCCAGCTCCCCCAGCCTCTTCTCATAGGGCAACTTCTGGAGAGTCTTCAAGTGTTGAGCAAAAAATGCCTTTTCTTATTCTACAATCCAATAGCTTCAGAGCCAGCAATAAGGCTTTCATGATTAAACTTCACCTTTAGAGTAAATTTTCCCTTTGCTTTTCTACTGGAGATGTTTTTCACAAGGGCATTTGGAAGAACTTTGGAATCTTTGTTTCCATCTTTCCTTGCTCTTTTATCCATTTTTTTTATCCATTTATATCCTTGCTCTTTTTATCCATTGTTTAGCCTGGAGAAGATGAGGCTCAGAGGTGACTTCATTGCTGTCTAGAACTACCTGAAGGGAAGTTGTAGCCAGGTGGGGGTTGGTCTCTTCTGCCAGGCAACCAGCAACAGAACAAGGGGACACAGTCTCAAGTTGTGCCAGGAGAGGTCTAGGCTGCATTTTAAGAGGTTCTTCCCAGAGAGAGTGATTGGCATTGGAATGGGCTGCCCAGGGAGGCAGCGGAGTAGCTGTGTCTGGAGGTGTTGAAGAAAAGCCTGGATGGGGCACTTAGTGCCATGGTCTAGTTGACTGGCTAGGGCTGGGTGCTAGGTTGGACTGGATGATGTTGGAGGTCTCTTCCAACCTGGTTGATTCTATGATTCTGTGATTTATCAACTTCTCGCTGGTTAGGCCACACCTTGAGTAAATAAGATTTAAGAAAGATGTTGAGGTTCTTGAATGTGTCCAGAGAAAGGGAACGAAGCTGGTGAGGGGGCTGGAGCACAGCCTTGTGAGGGGAGGCTGAGGGAGCTGGGGGTGTTTAGCCTGGAGAAGGGGAGGCTCAGGGGAGACCTCATTGCTGTCTACAACAACTATATTTCGACTAGTTGTGTTTCTCAGCAGAAGAAAGTTGGTGCTTCTCTCTTCTCACAAATAATGAGTAATAGAACAAGAGGGAATGACCTCAAGCTGTGACTGGATCGGTTTAGACTGGACATTAGTAGGTTTTTTTTCCCAGCAAGAGTGGTCAGGCATTGGAATGGGCTGCCCAAGGAGGCAGTGAACTCACCAATCCTGGATGTGATTAAAGGTTGTTTAGATGTGGTGCTTGGGGATATGGTTTAGGGTGAAGCTTGCTGAGTAGGATTATTGGTTGGACTTGGTGATCCTGAGGGTCTTTTCCAACCTGAATGTTACTGTGATTTCTATGATTCCAAGAATGAGTGATATAGGTCACTGTTGGGGTTTTTTTGTCTTCTCACAGCTAAGGATTTCATTTCTCTCAGTAAAATATTCCAATTAGCCTGAAACCAGCACACTAATCCAATATGAAATTTCTATTACCTAATTTTAAGCAGATATTTGAAGGCACTGATAGGAATGACTCCAGAAATTTCTTTGCCTGGAACTCTTACATTCAGTCTTGCTACTCAGATTTAAAATATGAGCTGCAGAAACCTGGCTCACAGGAAGAAGCAGGGGCTCCACCTCAGAAGTTAAATTCAATATTAAACATAGCAAGGGGCCCTAGAACCAGGAGATAACTACTCTTCCTTCATTACTGTGAGCAGAGGATGGCATTTTCATGGGTGCTGCAAAAATAGCTCAGTCACATCATTTGAAAAGTGAAATACACCAGGGAAAAATCAGCAACTGTAGGGAGAAGTGATCTGCTTCTGCTCCAAACAGCTCTGTCAGTCTGAAGGTTTTATTTCTTACATATTTTTACCTATTTGTGGAAAACTTTTCCTTTTTTTTTTTCTTTCCTTTTTTTTTACCTTTCCTTTTTTTTCTTTCCTTTTTTTTTCCTTTCCTTTTTTTTTCCTTTCCTTTTTTTTTCCTTTCCTTTTTTTTTCCTTTCCTTTTTTTTTTCCTTTCCTTTTTTTTTCCTTTCCTTTTTTTTTCCTTTCCTTTTTTTTCTTTCCTTTTTTTTTCCTTTCCTTTTTTTTTCCTTTCCTTTTTTTTTTCCTTTCCTTTTTTTTTCCTTTCCTTTTTTTTCCTTTCCTTTTTTTTTTTTTCCCTTGTTATTTAGTCAGTCCTGGTGAAACAGATGGAATTATTTCCCTATGGTAGAGGAGCGCAACTGAAATCAGAAGAGAGTTTGAGCATTTCAGGCATACTATGAAATGCTGTTTGTGAGGCTTCCAAAGCTGAATCAAAGGCCTCACACAAAAAGCCCAACCTGGTCCTGTATCTTCGTAGCTTGGAGTTTTTCCTCCTGTGCTGCATTCTCCTTTGGGAGTCAAGATAAATTATTCTGCTTATCTTGGGATCAAACTGATTCTTAAATATCTTCTGGCAACCTATCTGACCCTTATTTATTCTGGTCAGGGAGGCTGCTACACATTGAACTGGGTTGATGTAATCTCTAAGTATTTTGTGAACTATTTTCCCTCTTGGTAATTTCAGAATGAGCTGAGTAAGTTGCCTTGTTGGAAGTAGAACTGTAAGATGCTTGCCAGATAAAAACAGTAAACTAAATACTTTTTTATGAGATGAATGGCATGTGGAGTAATAAAGTCTTTAGAAATTCTAGGCACTGATTCATTTTAATCACTTTTAGAGTGACTTTCTTAGCCTAGACCTTCTCTGACTCAACTTGAGACTGTGTCCCCCTGTTCTGCTGCTGGGTGCCTGGGAGAAGAGCCCAACCCCACCTGGCTGCAGCCTCCCTTCAGGTAGTTGTAGAGAGCAGTTGTAGCACCTAATGATTTTTAAATTTGGAGATATTCAAGATCAAGGTCAACAAGGTTCTGTGCAACCTGATCTAGTGCAGAATGTCCCTGCTCACTGCAGAGGGGTTGGACTAGATGGACTTTGGAGAATCATTCTATGATTCTATGATATGGTGGCAGAGGCAAATGGGATGGGTAGAGGCCAATGGGATGAGATTTAACAAGGCCAAGTGCAGGGTTCTGCACTTTCACCACAACAACCCCAAGCAGCACTACAGGCTGGGGACTGAGTGGCTGAGAGCAGCCAGCAGGAAAGGGACCTGGGGGTGCTGGTAGATAGTAGCTGAACATAAGCCAGCAGTGTGCCCCAGGTGGCCAAGAGAGCCACTGGCATCCTGGCCTGCATCAGGAACAGTGTGGCCAGTAGGACAAGGGAGGTTATTCTGCCCCTGTACTCAGCACTGGTCAGGCCACACCTTGAGTGCTGTGTCCAGTCCTGGGCTCCTCAATTCAAGAGAGATGTTGAGGTTCTGGAACATGTCCAGAGAAGGGCATCAAGGCTGGGGAGGAGTCTGGAACACAAATCCTGTGAGGAGAGGCTGAGGGAGCTGGGGTTCTTTAGCTTGGAGAAGTGGAGGCACAGAGGTGACCTCATTGCTGTCTACAACTACCTGAAGGAAGGCTTTAGCCAGGTGGGATTGGTGTCTTCTCCCAGACAACCAGCATCAGAACAAGGGGACATGCTCTCAAGCTGTGCCAAGGGAAGTGTAGGCTGGATGTTAGGAGGAAGTTGTTGGCAGAGAGAGTGATTGGCATTGGAATGGGCTGCCCAGGGAGATGGTGGAGTCACCGTGTCTGGAGGTGTTGAAGAAAAGACTGGCAGAGGCACTTAGTGCCATGGTCTGGTTGACTGGCTAGGGCTGGGTGCTAGGTTGGCCTGGATGATGTTGGAGGTCTCTTCCAACCTGGTTGATTCTATGATTCTATGATACTATAATTCTGTGTTCATGCTCCATTTCTGGCAAAATATCCAACTCATCTCCAGTTGGATAAACAATCAGTCAAGGTGTTTATGTTCTGTTTTCTTCCATGACAAACAGAAATCACCAGCTGCACTGTAAGCAAAAGCAAGTTGAAGCAATCGATGTCATAATGCTTACTGCAGAGAGATACCAATTAGTTTATATATGCTCTGCAACAGTTAATCCTGAAGTACACAGGAATACAATATTCCATACCAAAAGCAACAACATTTGTTACTTCAGCAGTGACTGGAAGCATTTAAAGACCATTAGGCACCAGTTTGACAAAGCATCATATTCATCTGACATTTATTCTGTTATTGTTTCATGGCCATTACTTTACAAGCCTGGATGAGGCACTTGGTGCCATGGTCTAGTTGACTGGATAGGGCTGGGTGCTAGGTTGGCCTGGATGATCTTGGAGGTCTCTTCCAACCTGGCTGATTCTATGATTCTACAGACTGGTTTTAAAATATGCTGTGCAGGTTTGGGTGTTACCTGTCCTCCCCCATGAATTCACCACACTAAACTCAGCCAGCTGGAAATTAAGGAAGCTATATTTACACCTTGACACAACTGACAAGCATATATATACAATTTATACAGATATTTACATACAGATATAATCTTCAAGTAATATAGAGATACAAAACCCCTTCCCAAGCAGCCAAACTGCCTGAGAAGACTCCTGATCAACCCCTCTCCTTTTTCTCACCCTCTCCTTTCTCTCACGATCCCCCTTACACACAGGGTGAGCTATAAAAGGTCTGCAAGAGGTGTTAAGAAGGAAATTATTAGTTGGGTTACACAGATTCAGGCAAAAGAGTGAATACAGCAAGCAGGCAGCCACAGGCTGGCCTTATCTTTGTGTTCTTGCTTTTATGTGTCTAAGCAAAGCTTCTAAGTGGAATGGACATCACTGTTGTTCTCTCTTCACAACTAATGATCTAATTTCTCTCATTAGAATATTCCAACCAGTCTCAAGGTTATGCATTTAAAAGATCTATTTCTTTTCCTTTTTAAAGCAGCCAGCTGTGATGGAATACCAGCTTCCTACACTTCTGGAGTTTCCTGCTGATGCTTGTCCGATAGAAGAAGACAATAAGCAAATCCTCTGTCTTATGCCCACTTACAATGGACCCTAGGAGTAAAATACAGCTTATTTCTTTAACCTGTGGTTATAGGAAGAAATGGAGACGTAGTTTGGCTTAGTCACAGAATCACAGAATTAACCAGGTTGGAAAAGACCTCTAAGATTATCAAGTCCATCCTATCACCTAACCCTTCTGATTAACTAAACCATAGACCTAAATGCCTCACCCAGTCTCTCATCCACTTACCTAGGGAGTCACATTCCTTTCTCTCCATTGCCATCTTCTTCTCACAAATGAGCATCATGGAAACAATTTTCTTACCTGTCCATTTTGATCTCTAAAAGCATTGCTCCAGGCAAGCTTAATCCTTACCTCTGTTACTGTTGTAACTAGAACTAAGAAAACACAAACCTTAGCCCTGGCTATCTGGTAAGTTTGGATACCTTTCAAATCTTCCATCCCTGCTCGTAGCTCTCTCAGCTTCAGAAAGCAGCCATTAACTCATTTGATTTATGTGATTGGGCTGTAAGAACAAATCAATAACTGTCTCTCTTGTAGTTTCTTATGCTTTTGCTGCAAGAGGCAAATGAAAGACAGGGAGAGCTACCCAACGTGGGTACAGATGCTGGACACAACATAGCTGCATCAACCTTTTTGCTACCATGTATATCCAGGCTAATTTGTCTTTGTTGAAAAGCAAACATAAATGGGGCTTCTGGCTCTCAAGAAAGCTTTATTTGGCAGCAAGAAAAAATCTATCTACACACATGCAGATGTACTGAACCAGCTGTGGTTACCCTGGAAATCCCTGCTTGCATCACTACTGCTTGCCGTCTTATATCCTCTTCTGCTTTCAGACATTAATGGTCAGTAACCAGAGGAAACAGCAACACTAAACCCCACATCCTTAAATGCATGCCTTCAATAAATAACATTTTAAGAGAGAATGTGTTATTTCAGCACCCTCAGTATTAGTGGGAGAGCACAGTCTGCTTTACATCCCCTTCTTTGCTCACCCCAATGATAATATAATAAGGAATCCAGAAGCAACATTCACTAACTGCTAATCAGGTACTTAATGACCAGCAAGTATTTATTTCATGAGTACATTTGGCTTATTACTTTTGACATTAAAGGGGTTTTTGTGTGTCTAATAAAGATGGTGAATAAAAGGCCCACATTTTAATTTCCTATCTCTCCAAATGTCTCTGATTCAGTGAGCACTGCAGTGAGGTTCAGTACTTTACCATAGTAACAGTAAATGCTGCTTTTTTGATGACATCCACTCTATACCCTTAGAGAAAAAAAAAAACCCAAACAACACAACTAAGACAAAATACACACAAAAAAATTATAAACCCCAAAAATATAAAACCCATAAATAACATAAAAACCCTCAAGACAGTTCAGTTGAGAAATTTGATCTGTGAAAAGAAGATTTCTGTGTCCAGTTCTGGGCTCCCCAATTCAAGAGAGATGTTGAGGTACTGGAAGGTGTCCAGAGAACGGTGACAAAGCTGGTGAGGGGCCTGGAGCACAAATCCTGTGAGGAGAGGCTGGGGGAGCTGGGGGTGTGCAGCCTGCAGAAGAGGAGGCTCAGGGCAGAGCTCATTACTGTCTACAACTACCTGAAGGGAGGCTGTAGCCAGGTGGGGTTGGTCTCTTCTCCCAGACAACCACCAATAGAACAAGGGGACACAGTCTCAAGTTGTGCTGGGGGAGGTCTAGGCTGGATGTTAGGAGGAAGTTGTTGTCAGAGAGAGTGACTGGCATTGGAATGGGCTGCCCAGGGAGGTGGTGGAGTTCCTGTCCCTGGGGCTGTTCAAGTAAAGCCTGGCTGAGGCACTTAGTGCCATGGTCTGGTTGATTGGCTAGGGCTGGGTGCTAAGTTGGCCTGGATGATGTTAGAGGTCGCTTCCAACCTGTCTGATTCTATGGTTCAATGATTCTATGATTCCCTACTCTCCTCTCTACCATAAGATCTAGTGCACAGGGAGAGAGGGAGAGAGAAACTGCAACTTTTTAGGCCCTTAAGATGCTCCTAAAGAAAATAATTATATCATAGAGTACTGTGTTTGTCTCTTTCTGAAAGACAAGGGCTTGAACTCTGCTTTCAGGAATAATGTCTTCAGTGATCACAGCCAGAAATGATCTGCCAGCAGCTCAAAGCTCAAATGGGCTGTAACACAGAATTGCCATTTTAGGAGAGTCTTAACATTTCTAACCATCATACCAACCAGAAAATATATATATATATGTGTGTGTGTGTGTATATATATATTTCTCCTAGGACAAAATGTTTCTAAAGTGTTATCTGCTACCTGTGCTTTACAAGACTAAACAACCTTTATGCAAAACTGACTGAGTTTGCCAGTTTTCAACCCCACCAGTGGAAATTAAGGTAAAGCTGACTAAAAGTTTAAAAACATTCACATGAAAACAACATTTTTTTGTATTTGACATATTTGGCATCTCCTGACATCATAGAATCACAGAGCTTTAGAGGTTGAAAGGGACCTCCAGAGATAATTGAGTTCAACTGCCCTGCCAAAGCAGGATCCCCTAGGGTAGGTCACAGAGGAATGTATCCAGGTGGGTTTGGAAAGCCTCCAGAGAAGGAGACTCCACAACCTCTCTGGGCAGCCTGTTTCAGTGCTCTGGCACCCTCACTTGCTCCCTGGGATAGGACAAGGAGCAATGGGTGTAAGTTGCAGCAAAAGAATTTCTGCCTCAACTCAAGAGGGAGCTTCTTTACTGTCAGGGTCCCAGAGCACTGGAACAGGCTCCCCAGGGAGGTTGTGGAGTCTCCTTCTCTGGAGCCTTTCAAGGCCTGTCTGGATGTGTTCCTCTGTGATCTGTGTTAGATTGTGTGGTCCTGCTCTGGCAGGGGGGTTGGACTGGATGATCTGCTTGGGTCCCTTCCAACCCCAATATCCTGTGACCTGTGACTTAATATCCTATGACCTGTTTCTCCTCATGTTAAGGTGAAGGCGGAGGAGGAGGAGGAGGAGAGGCAGATAGTCACTGCACCATATTGTTGGAGCAGAAGATGTGTAGGAATCCCTGAAGAGAAAATGCTTTTAACAGCTAAGAGAGAGCTTATCAGATCAATGCTCAAGGGGTAGCTGTAGAAGGTACAGTGACATTATAGAACCTCTCAGATATTCAGTCCATTTAACAAAGTGCTTCCAGTTTCCATTTTATATCAGGTGAAACAATGAATATTGAACAAAATGCTAATCTCTACCTTGAGCTTTCAATTAGTCTCTGTATTCAGAGCAGGGCAGTTATTAAATAAAAGAGCCAGAAGAGTGAAATGCAATGTAGAGCCTTTGGATTTTGGCAGATTTTGATCATTTAACTGTTTTCTCTCTTCTGAACATAGCTCAAGATGCTGCTAGGCATAAAGAAAACAAGTTTTTATCTTCATCTTCCCAATTATCTTATTCTAGTAGAGACACTACATCTCCTGAACGTGGTTTATAACTAACATCTTTTTATCCCATCATTAGTACAGCTCTGTAGCTGTTTTCATAAAGAGGTCAGGTAGAATAAAACAAGGACAAAACAGAAAGTCAGGTGAAAACCAGGGTGGAGGAAACACCATGGATCTGTTTCTGCTGGAAGACAGGAGGAAAAGACCCCACGTGCCCTAACACTTAGCTTTGCCTGTTCTCCAAAGTCTGGGTTTCACTCTGTGGGCATTTGGTAATGATAAGTGTGCTCAAGTTGTCAGTAGATTTGATACCCTGCAGGGAGGATGTGGCCCAAAAGTCTATCATCTGGTTTGCAGGACCAGAATGCCTGCTGGTATGAGTCAGCACTGCTTTGATGGAGCTAAACTACATCTTCACTTCAACATTTTGTCATTAGAAAATTTTGAACTCTGTGCACAGCTTTAAGTATATATAACAGGCACAACAGTTTTATCTCAGCAGAAGAATGTCAAGTAGCATGGTTGATGGTCCCATGCATAAAGACTACACTTAAGCAAGAACTCTTGAGATTTAACTCCTGAAATGACAAGGTCTAGGGAATCTCTCTCCTTGTCCACAGCCTGATTTCAATGAGATGGAAGTTCAACTATGCAAGATTAATGTAGATGCAGCATACAGATTAACCAGCTCCCTAGTCTGGCATTTAGTGCCATGGTCTAGATGACTGGATGGGGCTGGGTGCTAGGTTGGACTGGGTGATCTTAGAGGTCTCTTCCAACCTGGTTGATTCTATGATTCTATGATAACAGGATAGGACTGGGAAGCACTGTAGGGTAAATCCTGACAGTGGTTTAGATTCATCCAGTGAAAATCATAGAATCATAGAATCAACCAGGTTAGAAGAGACCTCCAAGATCATCCAGTCCGACCTAGCACCCAGCTCTGTCCAATCAGCTAGACCATGACACTAAGTGCCTCATCCAGGCTTTGCTTGAACACCTCCAGGGAAGGTGACTCCACCACCTCCCTGGGCAGCCCATTCCACTGGCACATGAAGGGAACCTGTCCTCTCATATAGTTCAAAGAAACATGCAGATTCACTGCAAGTTGAATGCATTAGATGAGCCAGGAGATCGTAATGAAAAATTAGTGTACAATCTGCTGAGCTTTGCTTGCTATAACCATCTCCAGCTAATTGCCAATTACAGTTAAAAAACCAAAGAACAAAGTTTCTTCAGGCAGTTATTCATAACCTGTACAAGGCTGCATGAAGGCAGGAGAAAACTGCAAAGAACAAAGGAATAAAAATACATCTGGAAAACAGAGGAAACAGAAAAGCGTAGCAAAACACTGCAGCGAAAGATACTGTGCAGTAAAACATACCCATAGAATCAACCATCAGATTATGAAACAGGCTTTTTAGAATCATAGACTCAACCAGGTTGGAAGAGACCTCCAACATCATCCAGGCCAACCTAGCACCCAGAACTATCCAGTCAATTAGACCATGGCACTAAGTGCCCTCAGCCAGGCTTTGCTTGAAGACCCCCAGGGACAGTGACTCCACCACCTCCCTGGGCAGCCCATTCCAATGCCAATCACTCTCTCTGCCAACAACTTCCTCCTAATATCCAGCCCAGACCTCCCCTGGCACAACTTGAGACTGTGTCCCCTTGTTCTATTGCTGGTTGCCTGGGAGAAGAGACCAACCCCACCTGGCTACAGCCTCCCTTCAGGTAGTTGTAGACAGCAATGAGGTCTGCCCTGAGCCTCCTCTTCTGCAGGCTGCACACCCCCAGCTCCCTCAGCCTCTCCCCACAGGGCTGTGCTCCAGGCCCCTCACCATCTTCATTGCCCTTCTCTGGACACATTCCGGTGCTACAACATCTCTCTTGAATTGAGGAGCCCAGAACTGGACACAGAACTCAAGGTGTGGCCTGACCAGTGTTGAGCACAGGGGAAGAGTAACCACCTCAGTCCTACTGACCACACTGCTCCTGAAAATGAACAGTGAAAATGAAACAATTTTTCAGTTCCTGAAAATGAACATTTTTTGATGCAAGTTCCCATTTTCTGTTCTTCAGGTTTTGGTCAACATTGCAGAAGTATTTACTTGAAGGCCAGCTTTTTCTGACAGTTGTCCAAAAGCTTTCCTTTTTATGCTTTCTGGACTTATTTTACAGTAGTTTCATGTTCCAGGCAAAATAAGGACTCATTCTTCATTGTTCTTCAAAGTCACTATGAATCATAAGAGTCATAAATACAATCATAGATATAACTCAAGTCTGCAAGCAGAGGAACTGCAACGCCTTGCTGAAGCATCTGTCAACAAACCTATTTCTTAGGTTCAGTGCCTATTCAAAAAGCAAATGTTGAGAACTACCCCACATTTGGCACTTTAGATAAAAATTCAATTTTCAGAATCTCCCTCTGGCACTCGTGGAGTCCATTTTGAGTTTCTCCAGTTAAAGCTTACTCATTTTTTTCTAGCACTACCCAAATGATCAAAGCCAGAGGAAAAGCTTTTAGTCCTAGAGAGGATAAGGAAGCTTGTATTTTATCTGACTCTTCATGATAAGACTCCATACTCAGACTGATCTAATTTGCTTAGATATAGCAAGAGGGCAAACACCTCAGAATCAGAGCTAAGAAGCTGCTGACATCACTGGGGGAAAAAAGGAAAGTTAAATATGAACATGGTATGGAGGGGGCAGAGGTGTGTGAGTCTGCATGTATTTATTCATAGTCTATCTGATAGGCTGGATGTTAGGAGGAAGTTCTTCCCAGAGAGAGTGATTGGCATTGGAATGGGCTGCCCAGGGAGGTGGTGGAGTCACCATCCCTGGAGGTGTTCAAGCCAAGCCTGGATGAGGCACTTAGTGCCATGGTCTGGTTGAGTGGCTAGGGCTGGGTGCTAGGTTGGACTGGATGATCTTGGAGGTCTCTTCCAACCTGGTTGCTTCTATGATTCTATGATTCTATGAATATAGCACTAAGAGTATAATAATATTTAAGTACAGAAAATATACCTATTTTAAAGAACTAGACCAAAGCAAAGAGAGGTTTAGTTGTGCTTCTTCACTATAAGGGCGACAGAGCACTGGAACAGGCTCCCCAGAGAGGCTGTGGAGTCTCCTTCTCTGCAGACTTTCCAGACCCCTCTGGATGTGTTCCTGTGTGACCTTGTGATGGTTTGGGTGTTCCCTGCCCCCCACACACACTTTGGAAATCACCCAGACTAGTCTCAGCCGGCTCTGGAAATGGAATGAAGCTTTTTATTTACAGCTTAGCTCAATATACAAGCAGATATTTACAGTATATACAGTTATAGACAGAAATATACAAGGTAAAAGGTAATACAGAAACACAACAGCCCTCCCAGAAACCTGAGTTCCCAGGAGGGACTCCCAACTGCCCTTCCACCTTCTCTCCACCCCCCATACCCCTTCCTCCTAACCCACTCAACCAGGCCAGGGGGTTAGGAAGCAAAGTGGATTACTCAGAGAAAATGGCAGAGAGGCTAGAGAGAGGAATGCAGCTCGGAGCTCCCCAGCAGGACTAGTGCCTTACCTGTGTTTTGATTCTTGTTCTTATACCTCTCAGCCACCTATGAAGGAAGTAGATATCACCATTGTTTTGCTTCCACAGTCTGTAATCTAGTTCTTGTCACCAAAACATTCTAGCTAGCTTCAAACTAGCACAGACCTGAGCTAGATTTTATGCTCCTGCTCTGGCTGGGAGTTCGGATTTCATGATCTCCAGAGGTCCCTTCCAACCCCTGACATCCTGTGATCCTGTGATCTCCAGAGGTCCCTTCCAACCCCTGACATCCTGTGATCCTGTGATCTCCAGAGGTCCCTTCCAACCCCTGACATCCTGTGATCCTGTGATCTCCAGAGGTCCCTTCCAACCCCTGACATCCTGTGATCCTGTGATCTCTAGAGGTCCCTTCCAACCCCTGACATCCTGTGATCCTGTGATCCCTAGAGGTCCCTTCCAACCACTGACATCCTGTGATCCTGTGATCTCCAGAGGTCCCTTCCAACCCCTGACATCCTGTGATCCTGTGATCTCCAGAGGTCCCTTCCAACCCCTGACATCCTGTGATCCTGTGATCTCCAGAGGTCCCTTCCAACCCCTGACATCCTGTGATCCTGTGATCTCCAGAGGTCCCTTCCAACCCCTGACATCCTGTGATCCCGTGATCCTGTGTGATGCTTAGCTCTTATTCTTCACATTAGGGGAAATTTGTGGAGGTGGAAGCAGAGCTCAGATGTCATTTTCAGAAGGATTCAAGGAGACCTTATAGCAGCCTTCCAATATCTGAAGGGGCCTACAGGAAGGCTGGGAAGGGACTATTGACAAGGTCTTGTAATGACAGGAGGAGTAATGGGTTTAAACTGGCAGAGGGGAGATTTAGACTAGATGTTAGGAGGAAGTTCTTTCCAGTGAGGGTGGTGAGACACTGGCACAGGTTGCCCAGGGAGATTGTGGCTCCCTGGACGTGTTTTAAGGCCAGGTTGGACGAGGCTTTGATCAGCCTGTTCTAGTGGGAGGTGTCCCTGCCTGTGGTGGGGGGGGTTGGAGCTGGATGATCCTTGAGGTCCCTTCCAACTCAGACCATTCTATGATTCTGTGATTTATAGAAGAGGATTGGAAAACATTCATGCTGTCAGATGGTATTCACTTGAATGGCAACACACCTGTGTTTATGAGTAGCATTAAATATATAGCCAGGTGGGGGGTGGCCTCTTCTCCCAGGCAACCAGCAATAGAACAAGGGGGCACAGTATCAAGTTGTGCCAGGGTAGGTATAGGCTGGATGTTAGGAAGAAGTTCTTCACAGAAAGAGTGATTTCCCATTGGAATGGGCTGCCCTGGGAGGTGGTGGAGGCACTGTCCCTGGGGGTCTTCAAGAAAAGACTGGATGGGGCATTTAGTGCCATGGTCTAGTTGACTGGATAGGGCTGGGTGATAGGTTGGCCTGGATGATCTTGGAGGTCTCTTCCAACCTGGTTGATTCTATGATTCTATGATTCTATACACTCCTCTCATCACATCCACACAGATGTGGGTTTTTTTACCATAAGGTCAGCAGGTTGGATCAGAAGGAATTTCCATTGCTAAATCTCAATTGCCTGCTGCTACCCCTGCCCTTCGTGTGTTTGGAAATGAATTCTATGAAAATCTGCTTTATGTTAGTTCCAGAAAGTCAGGTGGAGCTGACTGTCCTTGATTTCACCCAAAATCTCAGAGCAATGCTTGCATATGATCTTGGAGATCTCTTCCAACCTGGTTGATTCTTTGATTCTATTCCATTCATATAAAAACAATAATCTTGTGATCATTTTTTTTTACACAAGAGATAAGAAGCAAACATCAAAGTTTCAACAGAAAGTGCTCATAAACCAAGGTACATTTTCAGAGATTCTGTTTTCTTGCTTGCAGGCATTCACCAGTAGAAGCCTAACAAATGTCCCTGCTACCTGCTTGGGGTAAGTGGGAAGATTTAGAATGTCACACATTATTATTGCTCTTAGCTGCTGTACCTTGTTTACTTGCTTCTCTCCAATATCTTGGGTTAGATGAAAAGAAAGGCAAAGCTAAAGAGATTTGCTCAATCTTTTGCAAGCCTGATGCTTGCAAATAAGAAAATTAATGTTTCCTTTTCAAATGGTTTAGAATGGAAAAAGTACCATTGATATTTAGAAAATAGTGGATTTTCAATTCCTGGTTCTTTCCTGCCTGGGTACTATTGATATTAACACTTGGCATTACAGTAATTCCCATGATAATCAGATATTGCAGCAAGCAACATAATCCCACTAATAGTGAACTGGCAAAAGTCCAAGGAACTTCTTCACAGAGCCCAGAAACTGTTTCTGAAAACATAGTACTTGAGGCTCTTGACTTCTCAGTTCAGGAGGGATGTAAGCAGTAAATCTTACCAAGAAGTACTAAATATATATATATATATATATATATATATATATATATAGTGTGTGTGATTCAGTGACCCTCTGATTTTTTTACTGCAGGTATCTCTTCACAGAGAAAGCAAGCACAAGCTACATATTATGCTAACAGAACTTCATGAAAAGTTCCAAGATGCAGAAAGATTCAGAGTTTATAGTACTGAAAATAGGAGAGAATCACAGAATCATAGAATCAACCAGGTTGGAAGAGGCATCCGAGATCATCCAGTCAAACTTACCACCAGCCCTAGCCAATCAACCAGACCATGGCACTAAGTGCCTCAGCCAGGCTTTGCTTGAACACCTCCAGGGATGGCAACTCCACCACCTCCCTGGGCAGCCCATTTGTGATGGTTTAGGGGTTACCCCGCCCCCCCACACTTTTGTATTTGCCCCAGCTAACTCAGAGGGACCCTGGGAATATAGATGAAGCAATTTATTTACAGCTAGCAAAATTTACAAGCAGCTATTTACAATATATACAGTTATATACAATTATATACAGAAATATACAAAGGATAAACGATATGAAAGCACAACTCCCCTCCCAGAAACCTGAGTCCCCAGGAGGGGCTCTCAAACCACCCCAACACCTCCCCCCGGCCCTCTCAACCTTACCCCAGTTCTCAGGAAGAAGAGAGGTGCAGCCAAGAGGTTAGGGAGCAAGGTTAGTAGGAGCAGGGTTAATGAGATGTGACCAGGTCTAAGGCAAAAGCAAGAGTGAGAAACAAAATGGAGAAAAAGTCTTTCTTCTTCCCAGAGTTCTCAGCGTAACTGTGAGAGAAGTAGACACAATTGTTTTCATTTCATTGCCCTTTATCTAGTTCTTCTACCAAAACATTCCAGCTTGCTTCAAACTAGCACAATCCACCCCTGTCTACTTCGCTCAGAGTATCGCTGAGAATTATCCAATCTAACCTAAACCAATATTTACACTAAAACAATATATACAAGTTCAGTTCACACTTCAATCAGATGTAGGTGATTCAAAAGCTCAGAACAGGGACTCCCAGGTGATGTTGGGTTCGTGCTCACGTACTGTAGATTCTATCGTAGATTCTCTCAGTGTTGGGCGCCGATGTTACCTAGAACAGAAAACTCCTAACAGCTTGAATTTAAACTCTCTCAGCTAAGGTTAAATTTCTCTGTGGAATACACTGGATTTCACCATTCTCCTGCATTACCCAGTATGTATGACCAGGACCTTCAGCAGAAACCACCCCTCGGACAGGTTTCCCTTCGCCCGAAGGAGAAAATACCCAAACAGTTTTCCCTAACAGATTCTTTTCATGTACAACAGGAACTTTATCACCGTCTACTGTTTGGACTAAATCTGATTGTGCAGGTCCTGCTCTATTTACTGAACCTCTACTATTTACCAACCAAGTAGCTTGTGCTAAATGTTTGTCCCAGTTTTTTAGAGTTCCACCCCCCATGGCTTTTAGGGTGGTTTTCAGCAAACCATTGTAGCGTTCAATCTTCCCTGAAGCTGGTGCATAGTAGGGTATATGATAGATCCATTCAATACCATGCTCTTTGGCCCAGTTTTTCACAAGATTGTTCTTGAAATGAGTACCATTGTCTGACTCGATTCTTTCTGGAGTTCCATGTCTCCACAAGATTTGTCTCTCCAAACCAACAATGGTGTTACGTGCAGTAGCATGTGGAACTGGATAGGTTTCCAACCATCCAGTGCTGGCTTCTACCATCGTTAGCACATACTGCTTGCCAGAACGAGATCGAGGTAAAGTGATGTAGTCAATCTGCCAGGCTTCACCATACTTGTACTTTGACCATCTCTCACCATACCATAAGGGCTTGATTCGCTTAGCCTGCTTAATAGCAGCACAAATGTCACAGTCATAGATGACTTGGGTGATAGCGTCCATGGACAAGTCAATTGACCTATCACGAGCCCATCGGTATGTTCCATCTCTGCCTTGATGTCCAGATGAGTCATGGGCCCACCGAGCTAGGAACAGCTCACCTCGGTGTTTCCAATCAAGGTCAATGTCAAGATCAGAGTTGGTATCAACTTGAGCAATCTTAGCAGCTTGGTCTGCCTTCTGGTTATGTTGATGTTCCTCAGTGGTTCTGCTCTTGGGCATGTGTGCATCTACGTGCCGCACCTTCACTGGAATTTTCTCCAGCCGTGCATCAATGTCCTGCCATAGATCAGCACACCAAATAGGCTTTCCTTTCCTCTGCCAACCATTCTTCTTCCAGTCCTTCAGCCAACCCCATAGAGCATTGGCTACCATCCACGAGTCGGTGTAGAGGTAAAGGATAGGCCAATTTTCACGTTCAGCCACATCAAGAGCAAGTTGAACAGCTTTTACCTCAGCGAACTGACTGGATTCTCCTTCGCCATCTTTCGTTTCGGTAACTCTCCTGGTTGGACTCCAAACCGCTGACTTCCATCTTCGCTTGTTCCCAACAAGACGACAGGAACCATCTGTGAACAAAGCATAGTTCTTTTCCTGATCAGAGAGATCACCATAGGGAGGAGCTTCCTCAGCACGAGTTATTTTCTCCTCTGGAGGTTTGGAACAGTCTGTGCCTTCCGGCCAGTTGGTGATCACCTCTACCAGACCAGGTCGGTCAAGATTACCCATTCGTGCTCGTTGGGTTATCAAAGCCATCCATTTAGACCAGGTTGCATCTGTGGCATGATGTGGTGATGAACCTTTGCCTTTGAACATCCAGTTAAGAACTGGCAGTCTAGGAGCTAAAAGCAATTGTGATTCAGTTCCAATCACTTCAGAAGCTGCTTTCACTCCCTCATAGGCTGCTAGAATCTCTTTCTCAGTTGCAGTGTAATTTGCCTCTGAACCTCTGTAGCCACGACCCCAGAAACCAAGTGGACGACCACGTGTCTCATTTGGAGCTCTCTGCCAAAGACTCCAAGTTGGACCATTGTCACTGGCAGCCGTGTACAGAATGTTTTTAATGTCCGGACCAGATCTCACAGGTCCCAAGCCCACTGCATGGACTATTTCTCGCTTAATCTGATCAAAGGCTGCTTGTTGTTCAGGTCCCCACTCGAAATTGTTTCTCTTACGAGTCACATCATGCAGAGGTTTGACAATCTGACTGAAACCAGGAATGTGTAGTCTCCAAAATCCCACCACACCAAGGAAAGAAAGTGTGTCCTTCTTACTGGTGGGAACTGCCATGGTAGAGACCTTGTCAATCACATCCTGAGGAATGTAACGGCGACCATCTTGCCACCGCACTCCCAGAAACTGAATTTCTTTGGCAGGTCCTTTGACCTTGTCTCTCTTAATGGCAAAACCTGCTTGCAACAGAATGTCAATGATTTTGTTACCTTTCTCAAAGACTTCCTCAGCAGTTTGGCCCCACACAATGATGTCGTCGATGTATTGGATGTGCTCTGGAGCTTTACCTTTCTCCAGTGCATTGTGGATGACTGAATGACAGATGGTTGAGCTGTGTTTCCACCCCTGAGGCAAACGGTTGAACTGATACTGGATTCCTCTCCAGGTGAATGCAAACTGAGGCCTGCACTCCTTTGCTATGGGAATAGAGAAGAAAGCATTAGCAATGTCTATGGTTGCATACCACTTAGCCTCCTTCGATTCCAGCTCGTACTGGAGTTCCAGCATGTCTGGCACAGCTGCACTCATGGGTGGCGTCACCTCGTTGAGGGCACGAAAGTCAACTGTCAGTCTCCAGTCGCCCGTAGGTTTACGCACAGGCCAGATGGGACTGTTGAAAGGTGAATGAGCTTTCTCGATGACAGCCTGACTCTCCAATTGACGAATCAGCTGATGAATGGGCAACAAAGAGTCACGGTTAGTTCTGTACTGTCTATGATGAACAGTTTGAGTTGCAATTGGCACTTCCAGGTCCTCTATGTCATGATGTCCCACAACTGCAGATTCATCAGAAAGTTCAGGTCTAATGGACAATTTCAATTTATCATCCTCAATCTCTACAGATGCTATTCCAAAAGCCCATTTATGACCCTTAGGATCTTTGAAACAGCCTTGTCTCAAAAAGTCAATTCCCAGAATGCAAGGCGCATCAGGACCAGTTACAATAGTATGTGTCTTCCACTCTTTACCAGTTAAACTGATCTCAGCCTGTACCTTAGTTAACTCTTGAGATCCACCAGTGATTCCAAAGATAGAAATGGACTCTGTCCCTTTGCAATTAGATGGCAATAAAGTACACTGAGCACCTGTGTCAACTAAAGCCCTGTATTTCCGAACTCTTGAACTGCCAGGCCACCTAATGAATACATTCCAATAGATTCGGTTCTCTCCACTATCCCTTTCCTCCTCCTGGCTGGAGGCAGGGCACCCCTAATGCTGAACATGGCATGTGGGGTGTACACAATAATTGGTGTTGTTGTGAGAGGAACTGCAACTGTTGGAACAATTGCAATTGCTCTCGGGAGCTGAAGAAGTGACAGCTACTTTTCTGGCATTATTGCCTCTGTTTCTGCCACTCTGCAGATCCCTGACCCTCTTTGAAAGAGCTGAAGTAGGTTTACCATCCCATTTGTTCATGTTCTCACCGTATGTGTCACGCAGAAGTATCCACAGTGACGCACGTGATTGCTGCTGTCTGGGTGGAATTTGTCTCCTCCTAGGCTGGAATTGCCTTGCAGGAGGTGGGCGTCTGTTCCTGACTGCAGAAACATGCACCCATTCAGATGATGCAGGAATGGTATCTTTTACCAGATTTTTGAGATCCTCCTTCAGTTCTTTCATGGTATTCTCAAAACCATCTTTCATGCCCTTTATTTCAGAAGTCATAGTTTTTATGGCACAGATTATACCAGAATGTGACAAGCTGTCCTCAATCTGCCTGAGCTGGTCAGTGAATTCACCAACAGTGAAAGATCTTCCATTATCACTCCTTGCTAGGAACTTACTGGCCAAGATGTTAGCATAGGATGAAGGAGCAAGCTTAATCAGCTTCTTCATGAGACCTGTTCCCAAAGGAATATCGTCAGGCTCATGAGTACCATGATCTCCATAAAGCACTTCCTTCACAGCAAACTCCTTCAGAAGCTTAATTCCCTGCTCAATGGTGTTCCACTTCTTGGCAGCCCATGGCAAATCATCTCGGGAAGGATATCTCATAGCCACAGCCAACAGAAGGCGTGTCCACAAGCTAACCCTACCAAGAGGACTTGCTAGGTGTTTGTCCACTCCACTCTCCTTAGTGAGTGGTCCCAGCTGCTTGGCAGACTTGTCTCCTACCTGCAGAGCATTAGCACCAATGCCACGGCATCTCACTAGCCAGCTTAAGATTGGCTCACCTGATTCCCTTGTGTATTCCTTCCTAACTTCCCTGACCTCTCTGAGTGGATCCTTGGAGCCTTGGATGTCATCTTCCTCCTCTTCCTCCTGTTGTTCTGGTGGTGCCGGGCCTAACACAATCTTCCTCATAGCATTCCTAAACTCATTGGAACCATCCTCTCTCCTGGCAGCTAACCTCACAGCGCTCCTCTCACTTGAGTATTGTTGTCTCAGCACATCTACAAGGTCTCGCAGACTAACTGCCTCCTCTTCCTCCTCTTGCTGCTGATCACCAGAGGTCCCCTGTCTTACATCCTCCTGCGAACCATTCTTTGTCTTAGCTTTTGCCTTAGCAGGTGCCAGAAGGGCCTGAGCAGCAACAGACTTGGATGTGTCTGCTGGAGGATTTGAATCCTTAGGGGTCTGACCTGGAGCATTTGAATTATTGGAGGTCTGACTTGGAGCATTTGTATCCTTAGGGGTCTGACCTGGAGCTTGTGAGTTCAAATCTGCCTTGCTTTTAACAGGAGGATTTTGGTTCTGGTCTGCTGGCTGGGGGTTTGAATTGGCTGAGCTGGTGTCATTAGGATTTGGACTGACTGGGCTAGCGTTACCAGCATTAGTAGTAGTATTAGCATTAGTGGGATTATTTGCCTGTCCTCCTGGGATGCCTGCCAACCCTGATTTGTTTTCATTTTTGCTAGGAACATTCTGATTTTGGGTACCTGCCTGTCCTCCTAGGGCTCCTGCCGAACTCTGCCCGTTATTGTTTTTGTTTTTGCTATTATTGTTTACGTTAGTGGCAGGAACACTGGCTGTGTTCCCAGCACTTGGAGAAGGAGGGGCAGAGGCTGGCAAGGGGGAAGCCGATAACTGTGTTCCCTTGTTTTGCTGTGAAAGAGACTGCTTCTGAGACACAGAATTTTTCCTAGCTCTTGCAGAAGCTGGTTTTGAATTTTTCACCAATAATGCCAAAATTAATATGAATATTAAAATCATGAGGCAAATATTAAAAATTGTGAGAAGAAAAACAGTTTTACACGAGCATGTGCCTATGCAAACAGTTGGGATTCCTGTCTTAGGCTGAATAACTCTCATTAGAGCCATATTCAAAGCAGAATTTCCATTGATTGTCACATTATTGACCAGAGCTCCTGTAATGTCCTTGGTAATATTCTCAGAGATATTAAAACCAGCATAACCAAGAATAAAATCACCCCAGCTCCAGAACATATCTGAAACCTTAGCTTTAGCCTTATTATAGGCCAGATCAATGAAATAAGCAACAATTTGGCCTTTTAACCAACTAAATGCCAAGAAAACAAAACCAGACCAGAGCAATGCACCAACCAAATACAATAGCTGCTTGATTAGCTTCATCTTAATTCCCAGAGCTAATTTCCACTCACTGAAATCTCTAGCCCCACGTTGGGCGCCAATAAGAAATGTGATGGTTTAGGGGTTACCCCGCCCCCCCACACTTTTGTATTTGCCCCAGCTAACTCAGAGGGACCCTGGGAATATAGATGAAGCAATTTATTTACAGCTAGCAAAATTTACAAGCAGCTATTTACAATATATACAGTTATATACAATTATATACAGAAATATACAAAGGATAAACGATATGAAAGCACAACTCCCCTCCCAGAAACCTGAGTCCCCAGGAGGGGCTCTCAAACCACCCCAACACCTCCCCCCGGCCCTCTCAACCTTACCCCAGTTCTCAGGAAGAAGAGAGGTGCAGCCAAGAGGTTAGGGAGCAAGGTTAGTAGGAGCAGGGTTAATGAGATGTGACCAGGTCTAAGGCAAAAGCAAGAGTGAGAAACAAAATGGAGAAAAAGTCTTTCTTCTTCCCAGAGTTCTCAGCGTAACTGTGAGAGAAGTAGACACAATTGTTTTCATTTCATTGCCCTTTATCTAGTTCTTCTACCAAAACATTCCAGCTTGCTTCAAACTAGCACACCATTCCAATGCCAATCACTCTCTCTGGGAAGAACTTCCAACTAACATCCAGCCTAGACGTCCCCCAGCACAACTTGAGACTGTGTCCCCTCGTTCTGTTGCTGCTTGCCTGGCAGAAGAGCCCAACCCCACCTGGCTACAGCCTCCCTTCAGGTAGTTGTAGACATCAATGAGGTCCCCCCTGAGCCTCCTCTTCTCTAGGCTGCACACCCCCAGCTCCCTCAGCCTCTCATCATAGGTGTGGTGTTCCAGGCCTCTCAGAGTATATGCTCTTCTAAGGTATCTCTCACCACCTCTGATATAAGGTGAAAATCAAATAACATAAAAATATTTGAAACAAAACCTTCAGGCCATATCAGAAAGGTTATAAGGAGCCCAGAGGCAGACCTTGAAAGGGAAGACCTGTTTTGATTATGTGTTTGGAGCAGGAAGAACAACAGCCACTAGCAGTATTTTCATCTATTTCTGGAGAGGAAAGAATTGATAGCTTTAGTTAGTACTATCTCTTCTTCCCTTTTTCTTCACCTTGCAAAAATTATTCTTCTCCATGCTCTAAGGCAGAGAGTGAGAGGAGATAAAAAATCATATGTGAGTTCACAAGGAGTGGGAATGCACAGGCTCATACAGATTGGAACTGCCAGACAGATCCTTCCTTAATGGATTGGAAATTGTGTGAAAGTATCTTTTCACAGCAAGAGGCCAAACTATTTGGAAGAGAAACTAAAAGCAAGTTGCCAGCAGAGCCACAGACCAATGTCACAGCCCTATAAAGAGCCACTGACCTCTAGTGCATCAGAAAATTTGCCATGGGGTCTATTCATCTCTACAACCTCCATGAGCGAGGCTTTCTCAGCTGTGCAAATAAGCAGGTTCTTCTTTTGTGTGGGTGGTAGGAGTAAAGCTTAATTCTGAGCACACCAGGAGAATTTCTGATTAGTCCTAGCCTGTAGATCCTGCAGAAGTGACAAAGTGTACCATCTGCTTCACAGGCAGATTGTTATCCAAATCAGATTACAGCAATGAAGACCACAGAATTACTGACAACAGAACAGCAGTGGAGGGGGGGGGGGGGGGTGGGGGGTGTTTTGCTAAAGAAATTGTTAAGGCTCTTCAAGAATCTTATGTTGCTGGTCATATCTGCAACATACCAATAGACAGATCTGTGCTAGTTTGAGGTAGCTAGAATGTTTTGGTGAGAAGAACTAGATTACAGGCCGTGGAAGGAAAACAGTGGTGGTGTCTACTTCACTCATAGGCTTGCTGAGAGGTATAAGAACAAGAATCGTACAACCTTAAAGCAATTGAAGATAGGTGCACCCAGCACACTAAAATGTTATAAGTCAGTCTTCTCTGCCATTCAACACTATTTAGAATCATAGAATCAGTCAGGGTTAGAAGGGACCACAAGGAGCAGCCAGTTCCAACCCCCCTGCTATGGCCAGGGACACCCTACCCTAGAGCAGGCTGCACACAGCCTCAGCCAGCCTGGCCTCAAACACCTCCAGCCATGGGGCCTCAACCACCTCCCTGAGCAACCCATTCCAGGCTCTCACCACTCTCCTGCTCAACAACTTCCTCCTCATGTCCAGTCTGAATCTCCCCAGCTTCAACTTCGCTCCATGCCCCCCAGTCCTGTCACTCCCTGAGACCCTTGTGTGGTATGAATACTGCCAGGCAGAGCCAGCTCTCATTTAGGTATGCTTTAAATGAAGGAAGACAAAGGGGCAAGCTTATGTCCATGACTCTTGACTGTCTGGATGCTATTTCAGCTTGGCAGGAAAAGATCAGCAATCAAAGCAGTTTGTTTTGAGTTCTCTCTATCTAAACTACAGATGGTTTAGAAACCTATTTCAGGCTATTTCAAAGCTAAGTTTTTTGCATCTAGAGCAATGAAGCAGTACCAGCCACACAGGCTTTTTGGATGCTACCACCTGAAACAATACAGATCAGATGTATGATTCATGCTGCTGAACAAAGAGCAAGCTTTAATTTCTTAGTCCTCTGCTGTCCCAGAGCAAATAGATACTTTCATTAATTCAAAGAGAAGACAAACATGCAAATGTCCTCCAAATCTCAGAAGCTCTCAGAGGCTCTGCTTGCAATTTCAGAGCTTTCCATACTATTGGAGTGTTGATCTTCAGGCTCCCAAACACAGTTTTCTTAAGTGAGAGTTAATGTTTGTTGGGGTTTTCTTTCTCTACTAGCTGTTCAAATGCAATTTCTTTTAGTCTAAACCCTTTTAGTCTAAATTCCATCACAGTCCTTCTGTATTAGTGCACAGTAGGTTTTCAGATGAACTCTAACTAGAAGAATCAGACTACATAGACTTATAGGATCATAGAATGGTTTAGGTTGGAAGGAAACTTAAAGATCATCCAGTTCCAACCCCCCCAACACAGGCAGGGACACCTCCCACTAGAACAGGTCTCTCAAAGCCTCATCCAACCTGACCTTGAACACCTTCAGGGAGGGAACAGCCACAACCTCCCTGGGCAACCTGTGCCAGTGTCTCACCACCCTCACTGGAAAGAACTTCTTCCCAACATTTAGTCTAAATCTCCCCTCTGCCAGTTTAAACCCGTTACTCCTTGTCCTGTCATTACAAGACCTTGGGAATAGTCCCTCCCCAGCCTTCTCATGGCCCCCCTTCAGATACTGGATGCAATACCCAAATTAATTTTACCCATTCAGACACCCATAACTAGTATATCCATTTTGATTAGGGCATCATAACACCCACATGAAATAACCATACATGTAAATCTACATCCATATATCACTAGTCTCACTTTTCATGTATTTATGTCTACAACTACCTGAAGGGAGGTTGTAGCCAGGTGGGGATTGGTCTCTTCTCCCAGACAATCAGCAACAGAACAAGGGGACACAGTCTCAAGTTGTGCCAAGGGAGGTCTAGGCTGGATGTTGTGAGGAAGTTGTTGTCAGAGAGAGTGATTGGCATTGGAATGGGCTGCCCAGGGAGGTGGTGGAGTCACCGTCCCTGCAAGTGTTGAAGCCAAGCCTGGCTGAGGCACTTAGTGCCATGGTCTGGTTGATTGGATAGGTCTGGGTGCTAGGTTGGGCTGGATGATCTTGGAGGTCTCTTCCAACCCGGTTGATTCTATGATTCTATGATTCTATATTTTCAGATTTCACTCACTAAAAATCATTGGGATACTGATGCCTGGCATTAAATTAGATCAAAGACTCCCTATCTACATGCATTGCAGCAGATGACATCGTCAGCTATACATCTATTTTAGTACTATTGGCCACAATGTAATTTAGAAAGACCTTGCATGCAGGCAGAGGACTTAATAATTCCCCAGTAAATTAATCCCTTTGGTGCAATACTCAAAGGTGTGAGGATAATGAATAAAGGGAGCAATTTCTTTCAGGTCAGCATGATGTTGCAGCAAGCACCAAGCGCTTTTTGCTCTGTTAATAAGAGTTGCTTTAACTTGATATTTGCCTTTCTGCATAGGAAATAGATTACATTGCTCCTGTAGGATACTGTTTGATAAGGCTTAACATCAGGTATTTGTAAAACCCCTCTCCACCTGTCTGTTAAAACAGAAAAAGAAAGATAATCACAGTGTACACAACTGGCAGCACAGCAAGGGGGAAAGTCTGGTGACACTCAAAAATCTCATGGTGTTATGGTCAAAATATGTATAACTTCCCACTCTCCTCTTGCAACAGGAAGTGAGATGTCCAAAGCAGCATTTGCATGATAAATCTTCAAAGCTGTGCAGCTTAAAACAAGAGGCCTTATAAAACAGAACACCTGAGAGGGGCAAAAGCAACTAGAAAACAGCATCCCTTGTAGAAGAATCCCTGTTTGAATAAGGTCAAGTCAGAGCCTGCAGTCTTCTTAAGCTACCACACAAGTAATGAAATGCCCAGCAAGGAAAATAAATGGGAAAGGAATTGAATGCCCTGAGATTTCTATTAGTATGGATCAATATAGCACTATGGACATAAAACGTGCCTTTGGCATTTCAACATGAAAGCAGAGATAGCTTAGGTGCCTGCTGAATAAGAAAGAAGTTGTGGTCAGCACCAGAAACAATTTTGCTTGAAGAAGTCTATATGTTTAAATAATTAGGAAGGTATCTGTGTAAATGACCAAAATCAGCTGGGGTGGATTAAAAGGCATGTAGCCAGTAGGTGGAGAGAGGTTCTCCTGCCCCTCTATTCTGCCCTGGTGAGACTGCATCTGGAGTACTGTATCAATTTATGAGCCCCACAGTTCAAGAAGGACATAGAACTGCTGGAGGGAGTCCAGCACAGAGCCACAAAGTTGATGAAGGGAATGGAACATCTCTCTTACATTGAGAGCCTGAGGGAGCTGGGGATCTTTAGCTTGGAGAAGAGGAGCCTGAGAGGTGACCTCATTCATGTTTATAAAGATGTAAAGGCTGAGTGCCAGGAGGCTGGAGCCAGGCTCTGTTTGGTGATGCCCAATGCCAGGACAAGGGGCAATGGGTGGGAGTTGAGGCATAGGAGGTTCCATGGAAACATGAAGAGAACTTTTTTCCCTATGAGAGTGGGAGTTCTGGAACAACTCTCCCACGGGGGAGTTGTGGAGTCTCCCTCTCTGGAGATATTCAAAACTCACCTGGACACCTTCCTGTGCGACCTGGTACAGGTGCTCCTGCTCTGGCAGGGGGGTTGGACTGGATGAGCTTTGGAGGTCCCTTCCAGCCCCTGACATTCTGTGCTTCTGTGATCTGAAAATTAGACTCAGTGATAATCAGATAGCCTGTAGATATGACCTCTGCTGTAGATGCAGGGTGTGATCCTCCTACAACATATCCAGAACTACATCTCAGCTGTAAGAAAGTAGACAAAGGTGGCATGCAAAAGCTAGTTTCCAAAAGATACAGCACAAAGGTGTGTCTTCAAAAGAGATTTCTAAGAGTTGTGATTAACTGTTTCTTTCAGAAGTTCCATCAGGAATCTGGGTGCTGAGGAAAGAAACTTTATGAAGTCATTTTCAAGAGCTGTGGTATATTTCTTATCCCAACTGTAACTACAAAGTACAGAAGAAACTAAGGGCTTGTGATGAAAATTAGTATCTGGTGATAAGTATCACAGGCTTTTCCTCCTGGGTGATGACCTAATTAGTTTCTTAATCACTTCTTAACAGTAATTTTGCTGGTAGGTGTGAA
The DNA here is from genome assembly GCF_015220805.1 of Pogoniulus pusillus. Taxonomy (NCBI): domain Eukaryota; kingdom Metazoa; phylum Chordata; class Aves; order Piciformes; family Lybiidae; genus Pogoniulus; species Pogoniulus pusillus. Next base: position 29,242,152 of record NC_087275.1, read on the forward strand.
TGTGTATACATTACAGATCACATGGCTGATACCAGATGGCCTCTAGTCAGTACAAGAAATACATGGTTAGGAGGAGGCCAGAAATTAGTATGTTTGGTACTGTCACAGTAGGGATAGTTTGGATTTATGCCTCATGGTACCACTATTCAGTGTCTTCAGCAGCAAACCAGGGCTTTGTTTGGTTCCTGGTTTTAGTAGAGATGGCAATTGTGCTAGTTTGAGGCTAGTTGGAATATTTTAATGAGAAAAAAAAAAACAGATTGTAGGCTGTGAAAAGCAAACAGTGGTGATGCCTACTTCACTCATAGGCTTGCTGAGGCGTATGAAAGCAAGAACACAAAACATAGATAAAAGAGTGTGTGTCCCTCTCTGTTGGAGTCTGTGTTTCTCCCTGGGCTTCTTCTGTGTCACTAATCCTTCTGCTTCTAACCCCTCTACTTTATCCCAGACTTTGCCTTATGTGCAAGGTCAGTTTGGAGAATTGGCAAAGGGGGAGAGGAGCAGAAGGATTAATTACACAGATCCAAGAAGAAACACCGACTCCAAGAGACAGAGACACACACTGTCTTATCTGTGTTTGTGTCCTTCCTATACATCTCAGCAAGCCTATGAGTGAAGTAGACATCACCATTGTTTTCATCACCATTAGCCTATCTAATTTTTCTCATTATAATATCCAATTAGCTTCAAACTAGCACAATTGCCATCTTTCTAAATGATTCTGTTAGATCTGTTCAGTTTTGGGCTCTCTAGTTTAAGAGGAACGGGGATCTGCTTGAGAGGATCTGGCAGAGGGCTACGAGGATGATGAGGGGACTGGAGGGCATGGCTTATGAGAAGAGGCTGAGGGCCCTGGGGCTGTTTAGTCTGGAGAAGAGAAGACTGAGAGGGGATTTGGTAAATGTTTGTAAGTATCTGAGGGCTGCCAGGAGCAGGAGGACAGGCTGTGCTCACTGCTCCCTGGGATAGGACAAGGAGCAATGGGTGTAATTTGCAGCAAAAGAGGTTCTGCCTCAACACAAGGGGGAACTTCTTCACTATAAGGGTCCCAGAGCACTGGAACAGGCTTCCCAGAGAGGTTGTAGAGTCTCCTTCTCTGGAGCCTTTCCAGGCCTGTCTGGATGTGTTCCTCTGTGATCTGTGCTAGATTGTATTGTGCTGCTCTGGCAGGGGGCTTGGACTCAATGATCTCCTTGGGTCCCTTCCAACCCCTAACATCCTGTGATTCTTACCCTGGTGGTTATGAACAGGCATGACAGTGACAGTCTCCTCAACCTTCCCTTTACTATAAACAGAAGGGAGATAGCAGCTGCATCTACAGGGATGTGACAGAGGTTCAGTGCAGAAAGGACAAGAAAAAAGTGAGCACTATTTCTCAGAGAACTGTGTATGGAATATTAGCAAACTCTCATTGCCTAAACCATGAAAGAAAATGCAATGACCAGAAGTAACTGAATGTGCTGAGCTTGGCAGGGATAGAGTTCATTTTCTTCACAGTAACCAGTATGAGTCTGTATTTGGGTCTGATAAATGCATGTCCCCAGAGGTTAGTGCTCATTAGCATCTATTAGATCCAGCAGTACTAAAGCTATCCAAGGAGTGGAAAGGAGTTACACAATGGCACTACAGCTGCTTGAAAATGCAGTATATTGTAGCTCAGTAATTCAATGGCAATTAGAATCATAGAATCATAGAATCAACCAGGTTGGAAGAGACCTCCAAGATCATCCAGGCCAACCTAGCACCCAGTCCTAGACAATCAACTAGACCATGGCACCGAGTGCCTCATCCAGTCTCTTCATCAACACCTCCAGGGACGGTGCCTCCACCACCTCCCTGGGCAGCCCATTCCAATGCCAATCACTCTCTCTGACAACAACTTCCTCTTAACATCCAGCCTAGACCTCCCCTGCCACAACTTGAGACTGTGTCCCCCTTCTTCTGTTGCTGGTTGTCTGGGAGAAGAGACCAACCCCACTTGGCTACAGCCTCCCTTCAGGTAGTTCTAGACAGAAATGAGGTCACCCCTGAGCCTCCTCTTCTCCAGGGTAAATTAAACTTAAACCAATCTGTGGAGGTGAATAGGATTGTTTTAAGATTTCTAGAGACCAATTTCAATGTATTTTTCACAGGAAGATATTTCTGGATTGAGGATCTTTGTTAAAGTGCAAGTGAATTTTTCACTTTCTTGACCTTCTAATTTCTTGACTTGGGCTGCAGCAAGACCAGTGTGGTGAGGAGGGCAAGGGAGGGGATTCTCCTCCTTTACTCTGCTCTCCTGAGATCCCACCTGAAGCACTGCATGCAGTTCTGGAGACCCCAACACAAGGAGGACGTGGAACTGTTCGAGCAAGTCCAGGATGGGCCACGAAGATGCTCAGAGGCAGGAGCAGCTCTGCTATGAGGACAGGCTATGAGAGTTGGGGCTCTTCAGCCTGGAGAAGAGAAGGCTTCAAGAAGACCTTGAGTGGCCTTCCAGTATCTGAAGGGGGCCTACAGGAAGGCTGGGGAGGGACTAATTACAATGTCTTGTAATGACAGGATGAGGAGTAATTGGTTCAAACTTGAAGAGGGCAGATTTAAACTGGATGTTAGGAGGAAGTTCTTTCTAGCGAGGGTGGTGAGACACTGGCACAGGTTGCCCAGGGAGGTTGTGGCTGCTCCCTCCCTGGAGGTGTTTAAGGCCAGGTTGGATGAGGTCTTGAGTGACCTGTTCTAGTGGGAGGTGTCCCTGCCTATGGCAGGAGGTTGGAACTTGGATGATGTTTGAGGTCCCTTCCAACTTAAACCATTCTATGATTCTATGCCTTCATCACTGTGAGTGGCTGTTCAGCTTTATAATGTTTGCAATAAACATTTAGAACTCTGAGCAGCTACAAATCTCAAAGGTTTTCATTTGTTAGAAAGGATTGGGAGTCTCTCCATTCATGCTCCAGTTTCCACAGAGCTGAGTAAAGTCCTTGTCTTCAGGACAGTTATCTCCTTCCATATAAAAGAGATGATGCAGCAACAATTCTACAGAGAAAAGGGAAGAAAATAAGGGTCATGGAGCACTGGGAAGGGCTCCCCAGAGAGGCTGTGGAGTCTTCTTCTCTGGACACTTTCAAGACCCATCTGGATGCATTCCTGTGTGACCTGCACTAGTTTATGGTTCTGCTCTGGCAGAGTTGGTCTCAACGATCTCATGAGGTCCCTTCCAACCCCTAACATCCTGTGATCCTGTGATAAGTAAAGAGCTGACATTGCCCCAGGCAAATCCAGTTTTATTTGAAGCCACAAGATCAGTGTTGTTTCAGCTGAGGAATTCCAGTCCAGTACTTCCAGAGAGAATGCTCCAGCCCTCACAGCTGTGGGACTGCAGCCAGGCAACTGCACTCTTCTTGCTGTAGCTACCTCTGAGCAGCAGCATCCCAGGGTCTGCCTGCCACCTGGTAGGAGCTGCCACACACAGCAGCAGCTACAACCTCCCAGCTCCTTCACAGGGAGTTGGCAATGGGTTGAAAGAGAGTATCTCCTCCTGGTCTTGGGTTAGCTTCTGGGCCTCCTGCTAAACCAAACTGTCTAAGGAAAAATAGAAGCAGGTCCTATTAAGAAAGGTAAATTAAATTATTTAGCATGGTCAGCAGGTCAAGGCAGGTGATTCTCCCCCTCTACTCTGCTCTAGTGAGACCCTACCTGGAGTACTGTACCCAGTTCTGGAGCCCCTATTACAAGAAGGATGTGGAGATGCAGGAGCGTGTCCAGAGAAGGGCCACTGGGTTGATCAGAGGGCTGGAGCAGCTCTGCTGTGAGGACAGACTGAGGGATTTGGGGCTGTTCAGCCTGCAGAAGAGGAGGCTCCCAGGTGACCTTCTTTGACCTTCTTGTGGCCATCCAGGATCTGAAAGGGGCTACAAAAAGGCTGAGGAGGGACTTTTTAGGCTATCAAGCAGTGACAGGACTAGGTAGAATGGAGCCAAGCTGGAGGTTGGGAGATTCAGAGTGGAGGTGAGGAGGAAGTTGTTGAGCATGAGAGTGGTGAGAGCCTGGAATGGGTTGCCCAGGGAGGTGGTTGAGGCCCCATCCCTGGAGGTGTTTGAGGCCAGGCTGGCTGAGGCTGTGTGCAGCCTGCTCTAGGGTAGGGTGTCTCTGGCCATGGCAGGGCGTTTGGAACTGGCTGATCCTTGTGGTCCCTTCCAACCCTGACTGATTCTGTGATTCTAAATCATCTTTAAATATTGCATCCTGTTCATAGAATCATAGAATCAACCAGGTTGGAAGAGACCTCCAAGCTCATCCAGTCCAACCTAGCACCCAGCCCTAGCCAGTCAACTAGACCATGGCACTGTTGTTTGTAGAAATGCTCCAAACCATGGAAGAAGATAAAAATAGGCAGTGCAGGAACTCAGATATAACCTACAGGATTATTTGTCCATAGTTAATGTTTAATTACAAATATATATATTTATTGGGGGGAAGAAGCCTTTGCCTGCCTAAAGTCAGCCCAAATCAGGTTTTGGGACCTATCTAGTCAAACATTCTATTTTCTGCCTCAGCAGGTAAGGATGATTACCATTCCTGCTGTTATTTACCCACTTTTATTGAGGTTCTACATCCATGTCAAAGGTTATCTCAACTTATTTCTTCTGCCACGTCCTTTTATTGAGGACTATGCCCAATAACACTAAGCGCTAAGCCACGCAGTAGAAGGAACCTAAGCAATCAAAGAGTATTAACTTCTGACACATCATAAAGCAGCTTTGATTCCAGAGTGCTAATTATTCCTGTTTCACATCAAATTAAAACTACTCCAAGCAACTATGTCATTTTCTAGCTGTAACAGGCAGCACGAAAAGATCATTCTGTTGTGAAAGCTAACAAATAAAAGTGAGCATCAGCTTAGTGTGGCAGGCAAAGAGCACTGTCAAAGGAAATATATGTAATCAATTTTCTTTAAAAGCTGTGGGAATGCAAAGTGAAGAAAGATAATAACAGGCAGATGCTGACCTTGGTTCCCACCAGCTTATCTCAGAAAGAATAGACAACAGACATCTCATTAATGAGGAAAACAAGGCTTGGTTTATGCAGATGGAGCGGGTTGTCCTTGCCTAATTATGCTAATGTGTAGGTGTGTGCTCTATGCTCTGAGGCTATATAATAAGAGCAGCCAGGAAGAAAGGGACCTGGGGGTACAGATAGATAGTAGCTGAAGATGAGCCAGCAGTGTGCCCAGGTGGCCAAGAGAACCAATGGCATCCTGGTCTGCATCAGGAACAACGTAGCCAGTAGCACAAGGGAGTTTACCCTTCCCCTGTACTCAGCACTGGTCAGGTCACACCTTGAGTCCTGTGTCCAGTTCTGGGCTCCTCAATTCAGGAGAGATGTTGAGGTGATGGGATGTGTCCAGAGACGGGCAACAAGGCTGGTGAGAGGCCTGGAACACAAAGGCTATGAGGAGAGGCTGAGAGAGCTGGGGGTGTGCAGCCTGGAGAAGAGGAGGCTCAGGGGTGACCTCATTGCTGTCTACAACTACCTGAAGGGAGGCTGTAGCCAGCTGGGGGTTGGTCTCTTCTCCCATGCAACCAGCAACAGAACAAGGGGACACAGTCTCCAGTTGTGCCAGGGGAGGTCTAGGCTGGATGTTAGGAGGAAGTTGTTGGCAGAGAGAGTGATTGGCATTGGAATGGGCTGCCCAGGGAGGTGGTGGAATCACCATCCCTGGAGGTGTTCAAGCAAAGCCTGGATGAGGCACTTAGTGCCATGGTCTAGTTGACTGGATAGGGCTGTGTCCTCTCGTTCTGGTGCTGGCCACCTGAGAGAAGAGAGCAACCTCCTCCTGGCCACAACCACCCCTCAGGTAGTTGTAGACAGCAATAAGGTCACCCCTGAGCCTCCTCTTCTCCAGGCTAACCAATCCCAGCTTCCTCAGCCTCTCCTCGTAGGGCTGTGCTCAAGGCCTCTCCCCAGCCTCGTCGCCCTTCTCTGGACATGCTCAAGCATCTCAATGTCCCTCCTAAACTGGGGGGCCCAGAACTGAACACAGGACTCAAGGTGTGGTCTAACCAGTGCAGAGTACAGGGGCAGAATGACCTCCCTGCTCCTGCTGACCACACCATTCCTGATACAGGCCAGGATGCCATTGGCTCTCTTGGCCACCTGGGCACACTGCTGGCTCATGTTCAGGCAGGTATCAATCAGCACCCCCAGATCCCTCTCTGTCTGGCTGCTCTCAGCCTCTCCGACCCCAGCCTGTATCTCTGCATGGGGTTGTTGTGGCCAAAGTGCAGCACCAGCACTTGGAGCTATTGAACCCCATCCCATTGGACTCTGCCCATCTGTCCAGGCTGTTAAGGTCCCGCTGCAGAGCCCTTGTTACATTTACATGGAATTCTTTTCAGAGGCAACAGTTCCAGACCTGCCCTTGCAAGGAGGAAGCACCAGTGACATTCCTATCAAGGTTGAACACTCTGATTTTACTCATCTATCTTTCTAGAAGTGTTTTCACGTGAAAGGAAGGCTTTGAAATATATTTGCACTAATATAACCTCTGCATGATTTTTATGCCTGCAGTTGCCTTTTTTTTTTATAGATTGCCAGTCCCCCAGGGTAATTTTTCTACATGATATTGCAGTCAAATCCAATGCTGTATCTCTAATATCACTGCCTCTGTCACAGCTATTCCAGATTCTCCTGTGCCCCTTCCATTATTGCTCAGCCTTAAAGCTGCTTCAACACCAGAATGAATTTATCATTGAATTACTAGACAAAACCCACTGCTGTTCTTTCCATTATTTGAACAACTATTGGACTGCACAAATGTCATTGATTATGGTACAGCCAATAAATCATAAACCTGAAAATATTAAGCACTGCTAAATATATCCTGGTATATTTAGAAGTACTGTTTCACTGGTTCTCCCCTAGGAAGACAGCTCAGGCCTTTTTATTGTTGTCTTACCCTTCCTAACAAGGCTTGTCTTGCCTCCAGTTTCAAGCACATCGATATCTCCCTCAGCCCTTCCAAGACCCTTCATTTGGGATTTGAGCAAATCTTCTTCTTCTGAGTTCATCCCAATGAGAATCAGGTGTTTATTTAATTTTCTTAGCCACTGACTGTTCTAAAACCTCCACTTTCCAACTTCTGAAGCATATGCAACAAGACTAAGATTGTCATTCAGGAAGATAAGTCCACAGCTTTCTGCTGGAAGGTGACCTTTTCCACATCAATCCGAATTATCCACTCTCCTCCATCAGTTCCCTGCTTCAGGATAACTAAAACCTTTAAGAAAAGCAGTAGAATATGACAGAATCCCTTGAAAGGATTATTCCTGACCTTAATCTAAATCTGAGAGTCTTTGTTTATTTTTAGTGCTACTCTTTACCCTTTTCTACCTTCCCTGCCTTTTTCATTCAGCAAATTCATGTCTTTAAGAGGAAAAACAGTTCCCATGTTACCACCTGGATAAGAGTTTTACAGGAGATGTTTAGTTTAGCTGGTTCAGAACCATCAGTGAAAAGCCACTTGGCAAAGACTACATTTGGCTCTCTAAGGAAAATTCTTACTAAAGGATGAACAAATAAGAGGCTTAGTATAAGAAGAGAGGAGTTTCTTACTTTCCATTTAGCAAGGGCTAGGGCTGGGCTGGTGTGTTAGTTTGAGCCTAGCTGGGATATTTTAGTGAGAGGGATTAGGTTATAGGCTGTGAAAAGGGAACAATGGTGATGTCTGCTTCACTCATAGGCTTGCTGAGATGTATAAGAACAAGAACACAAACACAGATAACAGAGTTGCTCTCTGGCTCTGGCTGCATGCACTTCCCTTCTCTCTCTCTAACCTTGTGTTTGCCTGCTCAACTCCTTTTATCAGTCCAGCCTGAGACTAATGGCTCTTTGCCCTCAAAGCCTACCCAATCAGAATGGCAGTTTGCCAAACTTCACCATATCAGGTGAGCTAGTGGCTTACTTTTACCCTTTTAGGGCAGAACACAAGGGTATAAGGTATGTGGGTACCCTGTTTGCAACTTGGAAGAGACATGATGGCACCAAGCCTTTGTCCTCCTCTGCCATGGCTGTTTCCCCCATCAGCAAGAGAACAGAAAACATGTCTGGGCAAGTCATAACATGTTTAGGCCACTTTTAGCCTTCCACAACAGGGGAATCTGTTGGAAAAGTAGAGCCCTGGTGTTTGTCTCAGCAGTAGCCAAATGACTGCTGTGTTATCACACCCAGCTATATCATCTATGAAACACAGCACTATGAAAGGTGTCTGGGGAGAATTAACTCCAGCTCATCCAAATCAAATACACCCTGTCTTGAAATGGGGAACCCAGAACTGAACCTAGTACTCTTGCCTGTCAAGAAAACAAAAAAAGGCATTTTTTGCTCCACCTACTAAGTTTCTTTAACAGGCTGAATTGCCTACAACTCACTGCATTGTTTTTCCAGCAGATGTCAGGATAGTTGAAATCCTGCAGCAGGGTGAGAGTCTGTGAGGACAATGCCTCCAGCAGCTGAAGTAAGGACCCTTCATCAACAGGTTCCACCTGGTCTGTAGTAGACACAATTCATTAATAATGTATGTATAGCTGATAATTAATTCATAATTAATACATAGTGGAGGTGGAGAGGTGCCTCGTTAGCTAACTGTTATTTCAAGACCACTAGAATTCATTTTAGGAAGGAAAGTTGTCAAATGGACTTAATACCTTTAACAGAAGAACACAAACATTTCTGTCTTTCTTTCTGACTTGTAGCCATATAAAACCAAAAGAATAGAGTCCAGGTTTTCTGGTGTTCATGAGAGATTCATTTTACAGGGACTGTGGCCAAATCCTGAGCTGTACTTCCATGCACAAGTTTACCTGAAGGAGAAGGAGTGAGGAGAAATGTTTTGATGTTACTCATTTTTGAGTCATCACGTTCTTAGCTCGTAACCTTGGATGCAAGGAAGTATGAAATAGCTACAAGTTCAGAGCTATAAATGCTATAGGATAATACTTTATAGCACTAAGCTTGACAAGGTACTGTGATTAATAATGATTGGCAGAGAGGTGTTTTTTCAGTCCTCCTAACACTAGATTTAAGGATATCAAAGCCTAATGAATACATCAGCCACACAGAGTCTTCAATATGAACCAAAACAAACAAAAAACCCCAACCTTCAAGAAATATTCCAGATTCTTTCATTCTGGATGACACCAAGTTCATATCCTTGAGGGAAAATATATCACACAGAGGAACCTTGAAATGTTTGAGGAGTTGGCCTGTGTAAACCTCATGAAGTCAACGAGGCCAAATGAGAGTCATGCACCTAGATCACAGCAATTCCCCATGTCAATACTGACTAGATGATGAATTGGTTGAGAACAGCCCTGCAAAGAAGGACTAGTGGATGAAAAAGAAAAGGCTATCAGACAGCATTGTGTGCTGGAAGCCCAAAGTCTCATTTGTATCCTGCACTGCATAAAAAGAAACATGGCCAGCAGGTTAGGGAGAGTGACAGGGCAGTAGTAGAAGCTGAAAAAGTGTGAATTTAGATTGGATATAAAGAAGAAAAGTTTGCAGTTCAGGTGGTGAAATAGTGGAATAGGTTGCACAGATAGCTGGTAGATGGCTCATGTCCAGAAACATTCAAGGTTAGGTTGGGCTGGACTCTAAGCAACTTAATATAGCTAGGCAGTTGGACAAGGTGTTCTTTGAAGGTCCCTTCTAACCTCAATCTTTCTATGAGTCTATGATCTCCACATGCCATTTCTTTTTATTCTTGTCATAGAATCATAGAATCAACCAGGTTGGAAGAGACCCTCAGGATCATCCAGGCCAACCTATCACTCAGCCCTAGGCAGTCAACCAGACCATGGCACTAAGTGCCTCAGCCAGGCTTTGCTTCAACACCTCCAGGGATGGCAACTCCACCACCTCCCTGGGCAGCCCATTCCAATGCCAATCACTCTCTCTGCCAACAACTTCATCCTAATATCCAGACTAGATCTCCCCTGGCACAACTTGAGACTGTGTCCCCTTGTTCTATTGGTGGTTGCCTGGCAGAAGAGACCAACCCCACTTGGCTACAGCCTCCCTTCAGGTAGTTGTAGACAGCAATGAGGTCTGCCCTGAGCCTCCTGTCATCTGTTCAATATGCCCTGGGTAATGCAAGAGCTACAAATGAGTTTTTAACCTTGGATCCATCTTTGGCAAAACAAAAAATCAGTTTTACTTTCCCAATAGTTGTCCTTGTACTGAAGAATGCCTGTGCTCATGTTTGAAAGGTTCTGGTCAGCAGCAGCTAGAGAAGTTTTTATAACAAACTTATTGATCTGTGAAAGTCTGGAGCAATTTTCTGAAAACCAAAAGAAATTACATGTCTTTCTCCTGTGTGTGCTGCCATTATTCATATTTAACAGATTTACTTTGTTCAAAACTATGTCTGACCAAGGGAATTCATGAGCTGACTACTGCAGTGGAGCTCTGACTTCACTGCTGTGAAGCCTTTAGCACAGTTTGAAATGCATTATGTATTTGTGATGGTTTGGGTGTTCTCTGCCCCCCCCCCACCACCACCACCACCACTTTGGAAATCACCCAGACTAGACTGAGCCAGCTCTGGAAATTGAATGAAGCTTATTTACAGCTTAGCAGAATATACAAGCAGATATTTACAGTATATACAGTTATAGACAGAGATATACAAGGTAAAAGGTAATACAGAAACACAACAGCCCTCCCAGAAACCTGAGTCCCCAGGAGGGGCTCCTAACTGCCCTTCCACCTTCTTCCCTCCCCCCCCCCCCCCCCCCCCACCCCACCTTACCCCAGTCCCAAGGAAGAATGGAGGTTTGGCCAGGGGGTTAGGAAGCAAAGTGGATTAATCAGAGAAAACAGCAGAGAGGTTAGAGAGAGATGCAGCTCGGAGCTCCCCAGCAGGAGAAGTGTCTTATCTATGTTTGGATTCTTGTTCTTATACATCTCAGCAAGCCTATGAGTGAAGTAGACATCACCATTGTTTTCCTTCCACAGCCTGCAGTCTAGTCCTTCTCACCAAAACATTCTAGCTAGCTTCAAACTAGCACACTATTTCATATGATAATGTTGAGGTGGAACATCCTGTGCTGCAGTTTATATCCATTACCCTTCTCCTATCACAGGATGCAATTGAGAAGGGTTTGTCCCCTCCCTCTTGACCCCCAGCCCTCAGATATTTACAAACATTGATTAGAACCCCTCTTAAGTCTTCTTTTCACCAGAACAAAAAGCCCCAGGTCCCTCAGCCTCTCCTCATAGGGCAGTGCTTCAGTCTCTTAATCATCTTTGTAGCCCTCCAGTGGACTCTTTTGAGTAGACCCCTGTCATAAAACCATAGAATCACAAAATCAACCAGGTTGGAAGAGACTTCCAAGCTCATCCAGTCCAACCTAGCACCCAACCCTATCCAGCCAACTAGACCATGGCACTAAGTGCCTCAGCCAGGCTTTCCTGAACACCTCCAGGGACGGCAACTCCACCACCTCCCTGGGCAGCCCATTCCAATGTCCCTCCTCAACTGCAGAGAATGAATATAATTAATGTGATGTCAGCCTACTATTAATGCCTCATGAATGAGATGTTTATTGTTTATTGGCATACTATTGTTGTCTGTAATCTGCATCACAAATACATCTGATCAGCCTTATTGCATTTATTTAAAGTGGTTCCACTCTCTGCTTTCAGTGGGAAGTATATTTTATCCTCTAATAAGTGTGTTTTGGGTAATAATCTACATTAAGATCCGTTCTCCCTGACCAGACTCAGAGAAGAGATGAGGTTTCCTTAGCAACACATGCTAACACAATGATTGAAAACACCCTTTTGAAATACTCAGGTCTTCCTTCAATTTATCATAGCTACTCTTAATGCATGGAAAACATTGCTGCACAGGAGGCACGTAGAAACCTTAGGCACTACTCAAATTAAGCCATAGTGATGCTTCCCTGATGTAGATGTGTTTGTACAAGTGTTCTGGGGTAAATTCAACAGTCAAGGTTTGTTTGAGAGCTTTTTAGCATGTGATTTTTCTATTCAACTGAGTAAAAACCAAGGGAGTGTGGCAGTGAAAGATTGAAGGTTTTTTTCCAGCAATATTAGCTCATGCTGTTAGGAGTAGTAATAGAACAAAGGGACATAGTCTCAAATTGTGCCAGGGCAGGTCTAGGCTGGATGTTAGGAGGAAGTTCTTCCCAGAGAGAGTGATTGGCGTTGGAATGGGCTGCCCAGGGAGGTGGTGGAGGCACCGTCCCTGGAGGTGTTGAAGAAGAGACTGGATGAGGCACTTAGTGTCATGGTCTGGTTGATTGTCTAGGGCTGGGTGCTAGGTTGGCCTGGCTGATCTTGGAGGTCTCTTCCAACCTGGTTGTTTCTATGATTCTATGAGTGACCTCATTGCTGTCTACAACTACCTAAAGGGAGGCTGTAGCCAGATGGGAGTTGGTCTCTTCTCCTAGAAGAGATCAGCAACAAAACATGGGGACACAGTCTCTAGTTGTGCCAGGGGAGGTCTAGGCTGGATGTTACAAGGAGAGCTCTTGCCAGAGAGAGTGATTGGCATTGGAATGGGCTGCCCAGGGAGGTGGTGGAGTCTCCATCCTTGGAGGTGTTGAAGAAAAGCCTGCATGAGGCACTTAGTGCCATGGTCTAGTTGACTGCCTAGGGCTGGGTGCTAGGTTGGACTGGATCATGTTGGCAGTCTCTTCCAACCTGGTGGATTCTATGATTGTATGCAACTGCCTGTTCAACAGAGAACTGATTTTCCTCTAATGCTAATTTGAGACAAGGCATTCTTTCCTTTCTTTAAAACTGGAAGCTGTTTTCTGTTAACACTCAAAATGTGGAGGGCAGATAAGATAGAATTTGCTATGAAAATGCCTACTCTTAGCATTCCCTCTATATACAGAAGGTGCTTTGTCAGAGGAAAGATGTTATTTTACTTATTAAACATCAAAAAAACTTATGCTAACTGCTTTCAGGAGGCTTTCTTCTAAAGCACAGGTCCTGGAGAATGCTTTTCCTTGCAGGAGAGCTTAGTGAGATGCTGCAGCTTCACTAATTGCCTCAAATGAGTTTTAAGCCTTAGTGATTGTGCTTTATGTGCATGTTCATCTCAGGACACACCTGTAGGTGCCATTTGCACAATATTTTAATGCTACAACCTGGAAAATCTATAATTCCACCATTTTTTCTCTGCTTACCTTTATTTGCCCAATTTCTGCATCTCAATTATGTGTAACACTAGTGTTGCTACCAATATTATCTGCATGATTTCTCCTCCTAATAGACAAGAAAAGACTGGATGAGGCACTCAGTGCCATGGTCTAGTTGACTGGATAGGGCTGGGTGCTGGGTTAGACTGGATGATCTTGGAGGTCTCTTCCAACCTGGTTGATTCTGTGGTTCTGACTCTTGGAGAGACCCCTTTGCCCTCTGTCATAAATTTATTGTTTTGTTGCTTACTCATATACTTGCTTCTGCTGCCCTGAGCTCACTGTAAATCTGCCTCATTGCAATAAAAGCAGTGAAAGTCATCTGCATTGAATTTTGGTGCTCATAAAAGTGGGATTGAAATCGTAGGTGGAGTGGCAGGAAGAACCTAAATAGAAAAACAGGTCTCTCTCTCTCAGAAGTTGATGTAGTCTGAGCTTTAGGAGTTAAAGGAGAAAGAATTGGAGGTGGGGAAGGGCATCCATAGGGTTGGGGAGGGTAAGGGTAAAATATAAATCATAGAATCACAGAGTTAACCAAGTTGGAAAACACCTCCAAGATCATCACGTCCAACCTATTACCAAACAAAGTAAACCATAGCACCAAGTGATGCATGTAGTCTCTTTTCAAACACTCCCAGGGGTGGTGACTCCACTGCCTCCCCAGGCAGCACATTCCAATGCCAATCACTCTTGCTGCAAAGAATATGTGTCTAAGATCCAGCCTAAACCTCCCCCAGCACAGCTTGAGCCTCTGTCCTCTTGTTCTGTCACTGGGTGTCTGGGAGAAGAGACCAAACCCCTCCTGACAATGACCTCCTTTCAGGTAGTTGTAGAGAGCAATAAGGACCCTCTGAACCTCCTCTTCTTCAGGCTAAACAATCCCAGCTCCCTCAGTCACTCATCTCAGGGCTGTGCTCCAACCCCCTCACCAGCCTTGGTGCCCTTCTCTGGACACATTCAAGCATCCCAACCTCTTTCTTAAGCTGAGTGGCCCAAAAAAGGACATAGTACTCAAGGTGTCCCCTTCAGGAATACACTTCAGTGTTCCCCATCATGATCTCAGTGCTGCACTGATAAAAACCTTTAGTCACTAGACCCATTCCTCAAAACTGCAAAGAAACAACCAAATTCCTCTCACAAGATCACCAATGTATTTTTTTCTGTTTAAACATCATTTGGAGAGACAGACAGGGTGACTGCTCTTATCTTCCTCTTTTTTGTGCTTTATCTGACAGCTCTAGTCTCTTTTAACCATACCTGCAAGCAAAACACATCGCTTTACATTTCCAGAGGGTCTCACGGTGTTCTAATGATACATGGCACACTGTTAAATCCTTCACATTGAATGCCTAACTGAAGGCAGTCTGGGTTGTATTCCTGGAGTGACTATGGAGGCTGAAATACTGAAGCTCACTGGAAGCAATGAATCAAAATGACTACAGTTTGGCTGAGCAGAAGAGGAGACATATGAATAAAAGCAGCATGCCAGGTCTTCTGCTTTCTATGCTCAAGAGCCATTGACTCTGTTTCAGCATGAGACACAGTCATTGCACTTCAGGTATACAATCATAGAATCAGCCAGGTTGGAAGAGACCTCCAAGCTCATCCAGTCCAACCTAGCACCCAGCCCTAGCCAGTCAACCAGACCATGGCACTAAGTGCCTCATCCAGGCTTTTCTTCAACACCTCCAGGGACGACGACTCCACCACCTCCCTGGGCAGCCCATCACAGAAAGATCCAGGTTGGAAAAGACCCTCAAGATCACCAAGTCCAAACTATAACCCCACTCTATATGATTCACCTTAAACCATATCCTTAAGCACCACATCCAAACGACCCTTGAACACCTCCAGGGATGGTGACTCCATCACCTCCCTGGGCAGCCCATTCCAATGCCAATCACGCTCTCTGCCAACAACTTCCTCCTAACATCCAGCCTAGACCTCTCCTAGCACAACCTGAGACTGTGTCCCTGTGTTCTGTTGCTGGATGTCTGGAAGAAGAGACCAACCCCACCTGGCTTCAGCCTCCCTTCAGATAGTTGTAGACAACAATGAGGTCACCCCTGAGCCTCTTATACATCTCAGCAAGCCTATGAGTGAAGTAGACATCACCCTTGTTTCCTTTTCACAGCCTGTAATCTAATTCTTCTCACCAAAACATTCTAGCTAGGCCCAAAGTAGCACAGGTGGATATTGGACTGACATTAGAAAAACTTCACCCACATCAAGAATCCTTCCTGAAAGCTATGTAAAGGGTATGCTTGGGAATAGTCAAAACTTCTGCAATCCTTAGGGAAAGAGGAGCAAGGTACAGTTTACAGCAGTTATTGTCTTGTGCCACAGTGCTGTGCTTTGTGATATTGGTCTTAGGTTGACAGAAGCCAGATCTGTCTTCAAGATGCTACAGTGCACCCCAGGTGTTCACTGGTACTCCACATCTGCCTTTCCAGGT
The DNA here is from genome assembly GCF_015220805.1 of Pogoniulus pusillus. NCBI lineage: Eukaryota > Metazoa > Chordata > Aves > Piciformes > Lybiidae > Pogoniulus > Pogoniulus pusillus. The sequence goes on from NC_087275.1 coordinate 29,257,818, forward strand.
GACTGTCACCACTCCTGAAGATCACCTTTAACACAAGGAAGAGATGAAAGATGGAGTCTTACTGTGTAGGCAGCTTGATTATGTGTGACTTGTGAAACCTTTTTCTTTACTCCACAAAACACTCCCTCTCTGGAGATATTCAAAGCCTGCCTAGATGTGTTCCAGTGTGATCTGGTATAGGTGATCCTGCTCTGGCAGGGGGATTGGACTGGATGAGCTTTTGAGGTCACTTCCAGCCCCAAGCATTCTGTGAGTCTGTGAAGCACAAGCTCTAAAATCTAGCCAAGAAACTGTAAGCATAAATGCATGAGTGCCTGTGCCATGTTCATAGCATTCATGGGAGTTGTAACAACCAGGAGTATCTCTACTTCTTACTTTTATTATCAAACATGGTTAAGAGTCTGTGTTGCCGCCTTCATTTATTTATTTATTTATTCTTCCACTGTACTTAGCCTTGCAGATGCACCTTCCTTATCTTTTACTCCTAAAAAGTGTGCAATGTCTACCACCATGACATTTCTGAAGTCTTAATTGTTGTAGATGTGTGAGAACAGGGAATTATAGGCAACTGAGTAATTTGATTAAGTGAAATGGGGTTTGACTAAGGCACACATCAAGGAGAAGCCACAGCAGTGTTTCACCAAACACAAAGTTTCCCAGGGAAGGGAAATGTTCCTTCTTAATCTTCATTTGTTTTGAGAGGTGGCACTTAGATGATGGTACATAACCACTGACAAGGTGTCACTAACCCTGCCTCCACCTATTTCTGTTCCACATACCTATGCCCAACCAAGTACAACTTTATATCCTTCTATGAGTAAGTGCTCCAGGTTGGGAAATCACAAAGCAGTTATATCTAACTGGAATACAAATGCAGCCTCAGTGAACAGAACATATTAGCTGCTGTGCTCCTGAAACACAGGGTACACATTATGCTGCTTCAGAGTGAAATGAAACACGATTTAATTTTCTAAGAGAGATGAAGTGAACATCAGAGCAAGTTAAATAGTACAAGTTGTGAGTCTCTGTGGAGGAAAAACGGTGTCAAAAACCTTAGCCAGAGGTTAATTGATAATCGGTTGAATTATTCATTTGTTATTAATGATTACTAATGAGAAACATTAGAATAATCAATGTTCCAGCCCAGTGCTTTGCCAGATGTCATGTTAATTGCAACTGAAGATAGCAGTAGCTTAGGAAAATATGGAAACAATTAGCATGATTGAGTCAAAGCCACCTCATGCCTCTCTGGAGCATCATTCTAGCAGTACTAGAGAACAGTATAAATTTATCTGAGTTTGTAGAGTGGGAGAAGAGGATTCCTAATAGCCTTTGATAGAACCCTGCTTTGCCTCACAAAAGGTAAAAATTACAGTAAATCTGACACAAGCAAATATATTTGCTTGGAGAGACTACAGTCGGAGCCTAATGAGCAAGGAACTGCAAAATAACCTGGAGTGAATAAAATGCTAACATCAGCAGTGTTAACAGTAATTGAAATTAAAATCTACTTTCCCAGGTGAAAAATCAGTTGGGTTTTAATATTCTCAATAAAACTTAGCCTTTAAATTATGCTTTATGACCTGAAACAACAATAAAGCACCGAGTTGCCTTGCTGTTGTTCAAAATATGCATGGTAGGTTCTTAAACTACAGGGATTGCAAATTCCAGGTAGTTAAATTTGATTCTGTATAGAGATGAGATGTCATGACCTGGTTGGAACAGGAGTCATCTTCTAGTTTATACTGATGAAGATGTGGGACTGGAGGCAAGCAGAGAAATGATGGCAGGAATTGTGGAGGACGATAAGTACAGCAAGTACAACATCCTCCCATCATATAACACAGACCTATCTCTCCTCATCCAGTGTGATCCTCAGCTGCAAGCAGAAAGTTGTAGCCAAGTGCAGGGTGCTGCACTTTGGCCACAACAACCCCATGCAGAGATACAGGCTAGGGTCGGAGTGGCTGGAGAGCAGCCAGACAGAGAGGGATCTGGGGGTGCTGATTGATACACGCCTGAACATGAGCCAGCAGTGTGCCCAGGTGGCCAAGAGAGCCAGTGGCATCCTGGCCTGCATCAGGAATGGTGTGGTCAGCAGGAGCAGGGAGGTCATTCTGCCCCTGTACTCTGCACTGGTTAGACCACACCTTGAGGACTGTGTTCAGTTCTGGGCCCCCCAGTTTAGGAGGGACATTGAGATGCTTGAGCGTGTCCAGAGAAGGGCAACGAGGCTGGGGAGAGGCCTTGAGCACAGCCCTACGAGGAGAGGCTGAGGGAGCTGGGATTGGTTAGCCTGGAGAAGAGGAGGCTCAGGGGGGGACCTTATTGCTGTCTACAACTACCTGAGGGGTGGTTGTGGCCAGGAGGAGGTTGCTCTCTTCTCTCAGGTGGCCAGCACCAGAACAAGAGGACACAGCCTCAGGCTGTGCCAGGGGAGATTTAGGCTGGAGGTGAGGAGAAAGTTCTTCACTGAGAGAGTCATTGGACACTGGAATGGGCTGCCTGGGGAGGTGGTGGAGTTGCCGTCCCTGGAGCTGTTCAAGGCAGGATTGGACGTGGCACTTGGTGCCATGGTCTAGCCTTGAGCTCTGTGGTAAAGGGTTGGACTTGATGATCTGTGAGGTCTCTTCCAACCCTGATGATACTGTGATACTGTGATACTGTGATACTGTGAAAGTTAGGATGTCTGTCTCCACACAGGGTCACAGGATGTTAGGGGTTGGAAGGGACCCAAGGAGATCATTGAGTCCAACCCCCCTCGCCAGAGCAGGAGCATACAATCTAGCTCAGGAAATGTTTTATTCAGAGGAAAACACACACCATGAGTTGTTTAAACTTAAACCTCTTGCTGCAGAGTACAAACAAAGCAACTTCTCTATCTTTGGTACTGCATGAGCATAACTGCTACTGATTTTTCCTATTTGCATAGCGGTCCCCATTCTACTTTTTACTTCCATTGGGAATATAGAAGTTCAGGCAGCCAGTACAGCCTGCAGTGCTTAGGTTTCTGTGATTCCAAAGGCACATTTCAGAGTTGTTCTTGCTTTTGTCTTCATTTGACCCTACATTGATCAGAAAAGTGCAGGATTTTGTGGAATGAACGAGAAACTGCTCACGGGAATGAAAGCACTCACCAAGAACAGGGTTTTCTTTGCATTGTCCTATTTAATTGCATTTCCACAGATGAAAAAGGAGAAATCCAATTTCAGCAGATGTAATTTTGGCATCTGCATCACTGCAGCCCTTTAGAAAGCGCTGTGAAGACCAAAGGAGGAACAACAAAAGTTGATAAAATCCAGATGCTCATCTTCGAGCACACAGCATTTTAATCCTAAGCCTACGCTCCCCCTGTCAGCATTTCCAGGCTCTTCTTGGTGAAAAGAAACACAATTCAGAAGTTGCAGGACAAAGTGTTTGTAGTTTTTACCCTTATGGCATGATTGTCTTTGAGATGTGCTTTTTCTTTTGGCCTTTTAAATTCCAGGCTGTCTATACACTCAGGTTTTGACAGGTGGGTTTATATGCCAGCCAGAAGAAAAAGAAATAGGTTTGGACTATTCAGAAGGAAGAGGAAAGAGGAAAATAAACAATTCAAGATGCCAAGTCCTGTAAACTTGCAAAAGTAGAGAGGGAGCAGAGATCAAAATTCCATAATTCTCTAAGTGCTGAGTGGTTTGTGGCACGGGGATGGTTTATGCAATCCACAACTTGTCCTTGTCCCTTCAAGACAGCAGTTAAAAATATCATAATGGAGAAGTTTCTGATCTACCCTGCTCTAGGGTAGGGTGTTCCTCTCCATGGCAGGGGGGTTGGAACTAGATGATCCTTGTGGTCCCTTCCAACCCTGACTGATTCTATGATTCTAAGTTGCTTAAACACTGGCTTTTGAATTTCACCACAGGACTTTCTGTGCAGCAGGAGTTTATCAAAGGGAAAAGAGGGGTCAGCAGAATGTTACAGCTGCAGCCTGTTCCAAATAATGCCAAATTTTATAGTGATTTCTTCTTTTCCCATCACAGAAACATCCAGGTTGGAAAAGACTCTCGGGATTACCAAGTCCAAATTGTAACCCCACTCTACAAGATTCACCTTAAACCATATCCCTAAGCACCACATCCAAATGACCCCTGAACACCTCCAGAGTAGGTGACTCCATCACTTCCCTGGGCAGCCCATTCCAATGCCAATCACTCTCTCTGCCAACAACTTCCTCCTCACATCCAGCCTAGACCTCCTCAGCACAACTTGAGACTGTGTCCCCTTCTTCTGTTGCTACTTGCCTGGGAGAAGAGACCAACCCCACCTGGCTACAGCCTCCCTTCAGGTAGTTGCAGACAGCAATGAGCTCTGCCCTGAGCCTCCTCTTCTGCAGGCTGCACACCCCCAGCTCCCTCAGCCTCTCCTCACAGGACTGTGCTCCAGGCTCCTCACCAGCTTCGTTGCCCTTCTCTGGATGTGTTCCAGTACCTCATCATCCAACTTGAACTGAGGAGCCCAGAACTGGACACAGCACTCCAGGTGTGGCCTGACCAGTGTTGAGTACAGGGGAAGAATAACCTCCCTTTGTTCATTACTTCTTGTGTTTTGCAGAGTAAAATCAACATGCATTGATATGTTCATGGTAGTTCATATCAGTACCCCTGTTAGGGCAGATGCAGCCTCCTTTTTAGCTACAACACATCCTTTGGAAAAAAAAAGTCTCATTGTTATCAGCATTAGAAACTTTTAGAGCATCTATGTTCTCTAAAACAACTACCATTTAAAGATCTTTTTACTGCTGTGATTACAAAGTATCCCAAAAGCCATTTGTTCTCTACCTCTTCTCCACTTGTTTACAGTCAGCATGTGCTGGGCAAAAAAGTTGAAGCATTTTATCTTCCAGGAAGCTTTTGCTGTAGTCCTACATAGTCTGAGTACCCAGCTGCAACCCTTTCACCCAGAAAGTTCCAGTGGAGACAGCTGAGAAGAACCAGAAAATTATTAATCAAAGCAAAATACTCTGTGGAACTAAAAAGGTCATTGTGGAGAGGCTGCTGCTGCTCTCCTCTCACAGGTAATCAGTGATAGAACAAGAGGGAATGGCCTCAAGCAGCAACTGGGTAGGTTTAGATTGCACATTAGGAAACATTTTTTCACAGAAAGAGTGGTCAGGCATTGGAATGAGCTGCCCAGGGAGGTGGTGGAGTCACCAACCCTGGATGTGTTTAAAGGTGTTTTGGATGTGATGCCTGGGGATATGGTTTAGGGTGTACCTTGTAGAGTAGGGTCATAGGTTGGACTTAGCAATCCCAAGGGTCTTTTCTAACCTGAAATTTTCTGTGATCCTGTGATACTAGAGAGAGGAGACTGACTCCCATCTCACTACAACAAACAAATTTGCCATTGGAATGGGCTGCCCAGGGGGGTGGTGGCATCACCATGCCTGGAGGTGTTGAAGCAAAGCCTGGATGAGGCACTTGGTGCCATGGTCCAGATGATTGGACAGGGCTGATTGATAGGTTGGCTTGGCTGATCTTGGAGGTCTCTTCCAACCTGGTTGATTCTATGAACATCACCTTGCTGCCTGAATGCACCTGGTGAAGCAAAGGAAACAACCTCCTTGACCAGCCACACTGCAATACAATGGCATTTCCAGAAACAAAGCAAGCATGAACCAGTGTGTTTGTCATGGCAAGAGTGTGCCTTCCCTTCTTTCCTGAAGGACTATTAATTAATCCCACCTTTTCCATACATTCCATGCATTAAAACTGTTACTCATTTGGTAAATTATAACTCCTGCAAAACCTCCTGATTCAGTCATTCATACCTATTATTAAAAACAATGTAATTCTTATTAAGCTTTATTCACTGAACATTCACAATCTAATTTCCATCAATTTGCCATCATCCTCTGCTTTTGCTGTTCTGTACCCCACTGAGCAAAACACAGAAAATTAAAACCTAGCTCCACTCTCTACCTACTCATTCTTAGCTGGCATCAAAACTTACAAGGGAAAGAGAGACTCTGAGGTAATAAATGCTTATGGAATCACAGAATCGTTTTGTCTGCAAAAGACCTTTAAGACCATCAAGTCCAACCCTCATTTAATTCTATCACATCTGGTGGTAATCTATGTTCCTTAACACCACATCTATTTGTCTTAAACACCTCCAGTCAGTGGCTTGAACTAAAGGAGTCCCCAAAGTCTGGAAATTCCCATGGACAAAACTTGTCAGCTCTTCTCTCTCCTTTCTACCAAGAAGTGGCAGTGCCTGCTGATCATTGCAGCAATAGCACATGAACAAGGGGATAAACTTTGAAGAAAAGAGAATCACAGAAGGGACCAGATTCAGAGACACCTTGAGGGTGAGGTACAAAGCCTGCACCTAAGTCACTGGGCTGGATCCCAGCATGTTTTGTTGCAGATCAAACAAACTTTATGAGGAGAGGCTGAGGGAGCTGGGGGTGTGCATCCTAGAGAAGAGGAGGCTCAGGGGTGACCTCGTTGCTGTCTACAACTACCTGAAGGGAGGCTGTAGCCAGGTGGCATTGGTCTCTTCTGCCAGGCAACCAGCAACAGAACAAGGGGACACAGTCTCAGGTTGTGGCAGGGCAGGTCTAGGCTGGATGTTAGGAGGAAGTTGTTGGCAGAGAGAGTGATTGGCATTGGAATGGGCTGCCCAGGGAGGTGGTGGAGTCACCATCCCTGGAAGTGTTGAAGCAAAGCCTGGATGAGGCAGGTTGGGTCCCTCCCAATCCCTAACATCCTGTGAACCTGTGTTTTATCTTCTGTCAAATAAATGGTGCCTGATATGTGGCATGCCAGGCGACACATATTACATTAGTTGCCTACTGAAAACTCATGCTATTGTCATTCAGAACATAAGCAAAGGCTCCAAACAGCTGTTTTGTCACCTTAAACTCTCTACTTCTCTCTCTGAAGCAGGCTCTCACATCAGAAGTGATTTACCAAAGGCTGCAAAACTAACTGGTGACTTAGTTTGCATGGAACAAAAGCATCCTCGTTTTCTTTTCCTTGTTTTAGCCATTAGATACTTCCTGTGAACTTTCTGACTCAGCAAAAGGTAGATTTGAGTGTACAAATCACAGCTGTCGAGCAGACTGTGGGACTTGTCCATGTGACCATCAATCTACAGGTTTATTTCATTATTATCTGTTTGTTATTTACTTCCCTGGAATTGCTCTAGGCTGATAAAATATGACTCTTTATTGCTTTGGATTTTCCCCTAAAATCATCTCAAAGTGTGGATAGAAAACTATGGCCTCAGTGATGCAGAACTCTCTCCTGCCTTAAATAGCTTCTCACAGGTGTTTAAGAGCATTAAGCTTCTTATCAATTTGCCATTAGCACCTCTTCGGGAGTTAGAGTGGTGAGATTAACTATGCCTCCTGAGCACTTGTAGTAATACATGACTGTGACTTTATGATGAGGTGTACCATATACCAGTATGGCTGGAGCTCAGAAGAACCATATACCAGTATGTCTGAGTAGAGCTCTAGACTTTCACTAGCACTGAAAGCACAGTGGGACAAGGACTGAGAGCAGTGCAGACAGCCAGCAGCGCTGCTCTTTGAACTTCACCCCCTGGCAGTCCCTTTCTTTTCCAAAACTGAGCAAGCTCTTTCTTCAGCAATTCTTCTGTCCTTTTTTCTTCAACCCTGATTGATTTTTTTTCTCTCATCCTCGTATCCTCTAATCCAAAAACCATTCATGATAGGATTAACACTACCAGGGAAGTGGATCGCAAATGGAATCATATAGACATTAATCTACCCCAAAGTGTCAGAGCATAGAGAACTATCTCTGACAATACCTGTGGATTTTTTGTGTCTGTTCCTCATCCCCTAACCTATTTCGAAGATGTATGGGTTTGGAATTCTCTGCTGCTTCTAAGTTGCACTGAATGCTGCAGAAATATCCTGATTTTCTCCAGGGATGTTGCCTGAGCCCTCAGGCATCTGGGTGCCAAGAGTGAGAGGACAAACTCTTCTCAGTTGTGCCCTATGATAGGACAAGGGGCAATGGATGTAAACCACAGCACAGGAAGTTCCACCTCAACACAAGGAAGAATTTCTTTACTGTTAAGAGCCACAGAGCACTGGAATAGGCTGCCCAGAGAGGTTGGGGAGTCTTCTTCTCTGCAGACTTTTCACACCTGCCTGGATGCATTCCTATGCGATAAATTCCATGGTCCTGCTCTGGCAGGGAGGTTGGACTCGATGATCTATGGAGGTCCCTTTCAACCCCTAACAGCTGTGACATGGCCATAATAATAATACATTGTGGATGGATTTCTTGCTGTCAGAGGACACAACTTGACAAACATGAGCAACCCATGCTGAAAAGAGTGTCCTGGAGCCCATCTCAGAGGCAGGAACTAAGACGATGAAACAAACCCCCACATCCAGCTGCAAGGGGGCAGGATCTGCTAGCTACAGGAGGCTGACCCATAAATGATTTTGCTAAGCCTTACTCTATCTGTACCTCACACACAACCTTAGCCTATCTGTGCCTTACATGTGTACCAATGCTAATTAAGCTAGCTGAGTAAACCTCTTCTAAGTTTGGCATAAAAGTCACTGTATCACTGCAATAAACTGGAGCACGACTTTAACCACATCGGTGTGGCATCGTGACTGAATCATAGAATCATAGAATCAAACAGGTTGGAAGAGACCTCCAAGATCATCCAGGCCAACCTAGCACCCAGCCCTAGCCAGTCAACCAGACCATGGCTCCAAGTGCCTCAGCCAGGCTTTGCTTTAACACCTCCAGGGATGGTGACTCCACCACCTCCCTGGGCAGCCCATTCCAATGCCAATCACTCTCTCTGACAACAACTTCCTCCTCACATCCAGACTAGACCTCCCCTGCCACAACTTGAGACTGTGTCCCCTTGTTCTATTGCTGGCTGCCTGGGAGAAGAGACCAACCCCCACCTGGCCACAACCTCCCTTCAGGTAGTTGTAGACAGCAATGAGGTCACCCCTGAGCCTCCTCTTCTCTTCTCTTCTCTTCTCTTCTCTCTTCTCTTCTCTTCTCTTCTCTTCTCTTCTCTTCTCTTCTCTTCTCTTCTCTTCTCTTCTCTTCTCTTCTCTTCTCTTCTCTTCTCTTCTCTTCTCGCCACCTTCTCACTGACAACACATTTGGCCAGAGCACATATATTAAATTTCAAAGCTGTTTTTCCATACTGAACTGTGACTGAAAAGCGTAAACCACACTTATTATGTTCAGAAGCTGCTTAATCATCAGAATCCCAGTGGGAATGAAAACAACGTTTCAGCTTCTCAGAAGTCACAATCCCTGCTAGTAACTGTGCAAAGAGAAAACTGCAGGTATTGCTGGGAACCCTGTGTAATCCAAATGCACAGCAAACAAAACATAGCATTTTACAATCACAGCACAGCAGAGATTTAGTATGAAGTGGAAAAGGGACAGGTAGCCAGAAGAAGTTGTAGCCAGGTCTGGTCTCTTCCCCACCCAGGTGGGGTTGTGCAGCCTGGAGAAGAGGAGGCTGAAGGCTGACCTCATTGCTGTCTACAGCTACCTGAAGATCTCTTCCCCACCCAGGTGGGGTTGTGCAGCCTGGAGAAGAGGAGGCTGAAGGCTGACCTCATTGCTGTCTACAGCTACCTGAAGGGAGGTTGTAGCCAGATGGGGCTTGGTCTCTTCTCCCAGGCAACCAGCAACAGAACAAGGGGACACAGTCTCAAATTGTGGCAGGGGAGATCTAGGCTGGATGTTAGGAGGAAGTTGTTGGCAGAGAGAGTGATTGGCACTGGAATGGGCTGCCCAGGGAGGTGGTGGAGTCACCATCCCTGGAGATCACAGAATGACAGAATTGACCAGGTTGGAAAAGACCTCTAGGATCGTCAAATCCAACCTATTACCTTACCCTTCCAATTAGCTGAAGCAGGTCACTGAGTGCCTCACCCAGCCTCCAGATATTCATGAAAAGACTGGATGAGGCACTTGGTGCCATGGTCTAATTGATTGGATGGGGCTGGGTGATAGCTTGGACTGGATGATCTCAGAAGTTTCTTCCAATCTTCTATGATTCTAAGAGCACTGAGGTGAACACCAACCCACACTGCTAGCATCAGGTGCACTAGTTAATGGCTAAGAGTCCTTATTATTAAATCATCATTTAGTAACAACGTTATGAACTGCTTCAAATACAGTACCATGTTGTAAAGAACACATGAAATTAAGCTGATTGTTAAAGGGAATGGGGCAGTTTTCTGCTATGCCAAGTGACATTTAGTCAAACTGGCCCATAAAGCAGAAGAGATTAATTGTTTTAGACTTTGTTATTATTATTTCCATCTGCTAAGGAATAATATGTTCTCCTGGGCTACTGGAGGAATGCTGCTGAACTTAAAGTTTTGCAAAGCATTGCTAGTCACTCAAGTTAAATGTGCTTTTTTTTGTTGTTTTCAGGAAAGTACTTGCAACTGGCTTGATAATAAATCACATCCAAGTTATTTCCTGTGACAAAAAACTAATACCATTAGAAGAAAAATGTCTAGATAGTGTTTTGAGAGGATATGAATCAAAGACACAACAGTTTAGAGGTATGCAAGCTATTCTGTATATTTTGTACTTGTCTGTATATCTTCCTTAGGAGTACTGGAACTTCATGTTCCTGTTGCAGCAGAACAAAACTGGACTTTTCTCTTCCCTTCTGTCATAAAACAATAAGGGAGAGTGAACCAACTTAATTCTTCCCACTTTCCACGTTGCAGTCCATGTGTCAGGCTTTTAATCATGTACCAACTTGTGGTGTAAATCAGGTACTGCCACTCCAGGCTGGGCTGCTGCAGGGTGAACAGCATTTTGAACCCATTATTTTACAGCTGAAAACTCATTTTTAACAGCTCTGTTCTGAGAGGAAAAGAAAAGGGATAATTATGACTCCATGGAACAGTGGTAAACCACCCATATTTAATAACTCACTGGAGAGAATGACTCTGAATACTGAAAATAAATAATAGAATAAATACAATTTCTCAGGTTAAATTATAGACATGTTTTTTTTTAGACTCCAAGCTACCTTTACCCAGAATTGTAGAAAGCACTATATAAAAGCTCATCAATTCTTAACAGAAGCACAGAAACATCCTGGTTGGCAAATCCCCTCAGGATCACCAAGTCCAACCTAGAACCCCACTTCTTTGTTAAGTGCTGAGTGTTTCGTGGCACAGGGGTGGTTTATGCAATCCACAATGTGTCCTTGTCCCTTCAAGACAGCAGTTAAAAATACCATAATGAAGAAATTGCTTAAACACTGGCTTTTGGCTTTCACCACAGAAAGGTGGTGAAACTTGTCCAGACAAGGGCAACAAAACTGGTGAAAGGCCTGGAACACAAACCCTATGAGGAGAGGCTGAGGGAGCTGGGGATGTGCAGCCTGCAGAAGAGGAGGCTGAAGGCTGATCTTATTGCTGTCTACAACTACCTGAAGGGAGGCTGTAGCCAGGCAACCAGCAGCAGAACAAGGGGACACAGTCTCAAGTTGTTCCAGGACAAGTCTAGACTGGATGTTAGGAGGAAGTTGTTGGCAGAGAGAGTGATTGGCATTGGAATGGGCTGCCCAGGGAGGTGGTGGAGTTGCCATGCCTGGAGGTGTTGAAGCAAAGCCTGGATGAGGCACTTAGTGCCATGGTCTGGTTAACTGGCTAGGGCTGGGTGTTAGGTTGGCCTGGATGATCTTGGAGGTCTCTTCCAACCTGCTTGATTCTATGATTCTATGAAGTAACCAGTTGGGTTTTTGGAAAGAACTAAAGTAGCTACAACTTTCTTCCTTTATTGTAAATTAAGTTTGTTACTTCTGCTTTGAAGATTCTAGGAAACCTATTTTTAGCTCCAGCCAAAGCTTGCTGAAGTCGACAGAAAGTCTCCCACTGTGTTCAATGGGCTTTGATTCAAGTGCTTACTATCCTCAGAACTTTTTTTATCTAGTCTCTTCTGCTCTGTTCATGACTGGAGGGAAAAATGTCCCTCATCTTTTTTTGAGACTATTTTAATAAGCAGCAAACATAGATCACAAAATATATTTTGCCTTTTTCTCTCCCCCCACCTGTAAAACGAACAGAAGATATCATTCTAAACCACTTTGCCATCTACTGATCTAGAGAGAGTGTTTGTGTGTGAGAGAGTAGATATCAGCATTTTCACAGCTTATCTCTGCAGCTTCTTATCCATCAGTAGACAGACTTGGTTACAGGACCACAGGATCACAGGATGTGTCCCAGTTTGAGGCCATGAGCAGACCCGAGACTGGAGAACAGAAATGAATGGCCTGGATCAGGAACAGTGTGGCCGGCAGGACAAGGGAGGTTATTCTGTCCTTGTACTCAGCACTGGTCAGGCCATACCTTGAGTCCTCTGTGCAGTTGTGGGCCTCTCAATTCAAGAGAGATGTTGAGATACTGAAATATGTCCTGAGAAGGGCAACAGAGCTGATGAGAGGCCTGGAACACAGCCCTGTGAGGAGAGGCTGAGGGAGCTGGGGGTGTGCAGCCTGCAGCAGAGGAGGCTCAGGGGTGACCTCATTGCTGTCTACAACTACCTGAAGGAAGGTTGTGGGCAGGTAGGGGTTGGTCTCTTCTCCCATGCAACCAGTAACAGAACAAGGGGACACAGCCTCAAGTTGTGCCAGGGGAGGTCTATGCTGGATGTGAGGAGGAAGTTGTTGGCAGAGAGAGTGATTGACACTGGAATGGGCTGCCCAGGGAGGTGGTGGAGTCACCATCCCTGGAGGTGTTGAAGCAAAGCCTGGATGAGGCACTTAGTACCATGGTCTAGTTGATTGGATAGGGCTGGGTCATCTTGGAGTTCTCTTCCAACCTGTTTGATTCTATGATTCTATGACTATCAAAGGCCCAACAATGACTCTCCATTACTAGATTTGCTCTCATTGACTTGGAATGTTTTGTTTGTTTGCTTGCTTGAATTTTCTTGAGTAACAATGAGAGGAGAACAAGAAATAGAGCAAAAATCTGGGCTCCCTTTAAAACCCCTGAGTACGAAGCTATCCTGATGCACAGAGTTTGCTGACATAAATGAATGTTGGGATGGAAATAAATCTCAGGTTGTAAGAGTTTCCCTGACCTATGTCTTGAACATATGCCTCTTCCAGGAGACCAGAGATTATCTATGCTCTTTCTAAGAGAAGATTGTGTGGATTGCATTGCTTGTAGGTTGATAGATGCCAGTGAGAGAAGTCAGGCCAGATTTTTCCTGTATCTGTTGTTTAGCTTTCATGCCAGTATCTATGCCTCTCTGCTCAGCCAAGTGTCACTGACAGCCAAGAAATGGATGCACTAATAAAGTTCATGTCTTTCATGAGACAAGCATACACAAGTCTCTCTGCCTGCTCTGTTCTCAAGTCTACAAGGACTTTGATAAGAGATATTTGTGAAGGAAGCAATCAAGAGCAAATAATTTTATGTCTTCTCCAAGAACTTTGTCAATAAAATGCATTAAATAAATGCAATATAAAAATAACACTGAAGAGATTAATTTAAATGCAAATCCATCTATAGAACCTGTAATGTTACTGCAGAAAGGATATGCTGTATATGCATAAAAAACTCATTTCATACATAAAAAAAAACTAATCTGGACCAAACAAATGCAACAATTCTTAAGTGTCCTTGAAACAGCCTTGCCCTTTAACTATAAACAACAGGCAAGGTGGCTGCAGGTTATAAATTAGAGCTGAGCCTTACAAATTGGAAGTCTACTTGAATGCTGGATATAGAAATAAACTGGAAACCTCTAGGAACTGTAACAACACAGAAATTAAACAGCAGAAGTTTTAGCCAAGAGTAGAGAATGCAGGAAGCTCAATTCTCTCTGTTTCACACAGAGCGTATGCCCAAGGTTCCAGCCAACCTCCATACAGAGTCATTCCAGGGCAGGATGCTGTCCCTGGAGGTGTTCAAGCAAGGACTGGATGAGGCATTTAGTGCCATGGTCTAGTTGAAGTTGTTGCCAGAGAGAGTGATTAGCATTGGAATGGGCTGCCCAGGGAGGTGGTGGAGTCACCATCCCTGGAGGTGTTGAAGCAAAGCCTGGCTGAGACACTTAGTGCCATGGTCTAGTTGACTGAATAGGGCTGGGTGCTCAGTTGGCCTGGCTGATCTTGGAGGTCTCTTCCAACCTGGTTGATTCTATGATCCTACAATTCTTTGGTTCTATGATTTGTTGAACTGCTATAGGCACTGGAAATCTATAAGGAACTTCTAATCTAACAAACAAGAGGACTCCCTTAAGGATATAAAAGGAAATTAGCTTAAAACATTGTTACAAGAAAGAAAAGAAAGAGAAGTTTGATAACCAGGGAGTATGCAAATCAACAGGGACAACCATTGCTAAGCACAGTTATGACTGCAAAGCTGAAGCTGACTTTTTATGTTTTATTAACTATATTCTGGTTTACACTGCAGTCACTCACTCGTACACTGTGTGAGCTACACGTTGAATTTGAAACAACAAACCCATTAATCATAGATGAAAGGTTAGCAGCAGATATAAAATGCTTCCAGACGTCTTGATGAACTCAGGATTTCCTCTGGCAGGCTTATGCTGTTCTAAGACATTTTTCAAATGTCATAAAGACAGAATCACAGAAACATCCAGGTTGGAAAAGATCCTTGACATCACCAAGTTCAACCTAGAACCCTACTCTACAAGATGCACCTTAAACCATGGCCCTAAGCACCACATCCAAATCACCCCTTGAGCACATCCAGGGTTGCTGACTCCATGAACACCCTGGGCAGCTCATTCCAGTGCCTGACCACTCTCTCCATGAAAAACTTCTTCCTAATGTCCAATCTAAACCTCCCCAGTCTCAGCTTGAGGCCATTCCCTCTTCTGTCTCCAATTACCTGTGAGAAGAGCCCAGCAGCAGCCTCTCCACAGTGTCCCTTCAGGTAGCTGTAGACAGCAATGAGGTCTCCCCTCAGCCTCCTCTTTTTCAAACTAACCATCCCCAGCTCCCTCAGTCACTCCTCCTAGATTTACTCTCCTAGATTCTAGTCAATCCTCCTAGATTTACTCTCTAGGCCCTTCCCCTGCTTTGTTGCCCTCCTTTTTGCTCAATCCAGCACTTCCACATCTCTCTTGCAGTGCCCAAAACTGAACAAAATACTTGAGGTGTGGCTTCACCAAAGTGGAGTCCAAAGGGACACTCACCTCCCTGCTCCTGCTGGACACAGCATGTTTAATCCCAGCCAGGATGTCACTGTCCTTCTTGGCCACCTGGGCACACTGCTGGCCCATCTTCAACTACCTGTCTATTACAACCCCCAGATCCCTTTCTGCCAAGCAGCTCTCCAGCCACACTGACCCAAGTCTGTAGCATTGCTTGGGGTTGTTGTGACCCATGTGCAGAGTGTGGTATTTGGCCTTGTTGAAACTCATCCCATTAATGTTGACCCATTGGTCTAGCCTATCCAAGTCCCTCTGAAGAGCCTCTCTACCCTCATTCAAGTCACTACTGCCCCTAACTTGCTGTCATCTACAAACTCACTGATAATACTCTCTATGCCTGATTCAAGGTTGGCAATAAAGACATTAAGAATAAGTTAAGAAGATCAAAGACAACAGGTTCAGGATTGTTTCATGATTTTAAAACAGTGTTTAAAGCTTGTTCTTTTATTTGTATGATATGTAACTTTGATCTTTAGTAGATTTTGAAAGTTTTAGATCTATGCCCAGCTAAGTAATCAGTCTAAATAAGAAGTGGTGTCTAAAACTAGAAATAAAAAGGAAATTCTTTTCAGTGGAGTAAGAAACTGTTAGGACAGGTTACATGGTGGATTCTCTTTCAACTTCAATTACACTTTCTCCAGCTTCTACTTGAGCCAAAAGATATTTATTCAGAATTAGAATGCACTTTCTAAAACATGCTCAAACATGACAGTCAGAATGGTCATTCCCAGACTCATGAATGTCTAAACCTAGAGCAGTGCTGTGCCATTGTCTTAACCATATCACAGAGGTATCCATGCAATAATTAACTCTTCTGTGCTGACAAGGATTAAGACCTCTATAGTATAGTATAGTATAGTATAGTATAGTATAGTATAGTATAGTATAGTATAGGCTGGATGTGAGGAGGAAGTTGTTGGCAGAGAGAGTGATTTGCCATTGGAATGGGCTGCCCAGGGAGATGGTGGAGTCACCGTGCCTGGAGGTGTTGAAGCAATAACTGGATGAGGCACTTAGTGCCACGGTGCAGTTCATTGGCTAGGGCTGGGTGCTAGGTTGGACTTGATGATGTTGGAGGTCTCTTCCAACCTGGTTGATTCTATAATTCTATACACTTAGGTCTGTAAGTATATGTACACACCAGCAGATCTCAGTCTGTCTCTGCTGGCAGTTGGCTATTAAACAGGATATTGAGGACTCAGTAGTTATTTATGCATCTTGTTCTTGTAAGCATCCAGCAGAAAGGGAATGAAAGAGAATAAAACCAAATGCCATGAAAATGTGATGGCAGACATTCAAAAAAAATGGATCAAGGCAAGACATTTATTTTCTTTGCTGTCTACATCAGATCCAATGGTTTTGCAATTCCTGTCTTCTAAACTCATCCTTCCCATGTCATCATATTCACACTGCTTCTGTCCAGGCAGTGAGCTGGAAACTGACGTTTCTTTGTCACTGTTTCAGGGATGACTTCAGCAGGAAGATGTGGAAATGATGAGGAAATGTAAATTACCTGCACAAAGTAACAGTCACCTCTTTCATTCTGAAAGCAAACTTTAGATTTTACTTCTTTTTACTTTGGCAGAGTGTCACCATTTCCTTTCATTCCACTCTAACTCCTCCACACTTGCTTGGTTCATCTTTTTTTCTTCCTGTTTCAAACTTCCCCCAGCTCTTCTGGTTTTCTTTTTTAACTTCCATCTCTATGTTTCTTCCAGAGGTGAAGTAGTACAAGACATTTCTGACTTTGCTTTATACTCAGTTTTGCTTACTTTTCCATTTGAAACATGGTTAAGCCTTGATCTAAATTCTAACTTCTTTCTGCAAACAACAACATATTAACTTGTTCTGATATTTTAGCACTCTCTCTTCTCTGAGTATTTTACTTGCAGTGAAGTGTTTGGCTTGCTGAGCTTCTATTATATATATATATATATGTATGTATATACATGGACAGAGGCACTGAGTGCACCCTCAGCAAATTTGCTGATGACACTAAGCTGCGTGGTGCAGCAGACAGACTGGACAACAGGGATGCCATCCAGAAGGACCTGGACAGGCTGGAGAGGTGGGCATAAGCCAACCACATCACATTCAACAAAACCAAATCCAAGGTCTTGCATCTGGATTGAGGCAATCTCAAGCACAAATCCAGGCTGGGCAGTGAGTGGCTGGAGGATAGCCCTGAGAAGAGGGACTTGGGGATGCTGGTGGACGAGAAGCTCAGCAGGAGCCAGCAGTGTGCACTTGCAGCCCAGAAAGCCAAGCAGAGCCTGGGCTGCATCAGAAGAGTAGCCAGCAGGTTGAGGGAGGTGATTCTTCCCCTCTACTCCACTCTGGCAAGATCCCATCTAGAGTACTGCATCCAGTTCTGGTGGTTGGAACTAGATGATCCTTGTAGTGCCTTCCAACCGTGGCTGATTCTGTGATTGATATACACACACACACACACACATATATATATAGAGTGAGAGAGAGAGAGAGATAACAGCAGTAGTACAAGAATGGGTATGAGCCCAGTACACATTGCCAGGCATCATCACATTGCTATTTGTATCATTATCACATTGATATTTGTATTTTGTTGGAAAATATTAGAGATGTACACACTGAAAAGAAAAAAAATGGGATTCTATTTCCAATGTAATGAAGACAATACTGAGGAGGAGGGAGTACCATGGTCAATTCTAGCCACCCACACCTAAAAATAACCTCTTATTGTAGCAGCCACACAGAGTAGAGACCAGGAAAAGCCAAGAAATGGACAGGCTTTTGGACAAAAGGACTGAAAATAATCTGTACTGTGCAGCCTAGTAGAAGTAAGGCAATAGAGAATATTATTACTCTCTATAAACGTAGCTAGTGGGGTAGCTAAACATCAGGGGAATGAAGAAAGGCTGAGTAAGCTGAAAAACAGTGCTGACTTGGGAACCCACAAGCGTAACTGTGCATGAATAAATTCAGGCTGCAAGTGTATGTCACAGCCTCTAGCACCTTGCAGCTTGGCTGTGCCCAAGGACAGCCCCTGTGCCAGCAAAAGCTGCTCTAAAGAAAGATGTGAGCAGAAGAACCTACTTCTTTTTCCCTTGGGAATTGCTTGCAAGATGAGGCTTTCATGCCTGACAGCTACACAGCAGTGGTGCCATGTCTTTGAACCATCCTATGCATCACCACTCTGCAAATATCCCTGCAGGTCCTCCCAGTCAGAGTCTCCAGGCGAGGGAAGGAAATATTTTCTCACTGAGAGTGAGCAGCAGGGCAAAGCATCCCAGTGGCCTGGCAGGGTTTGGCCAGCTACTTGTGCCTTGACAGCTAACATGTGATGTGTGACAGCACACCATAATCAGTGGCTGCTGGCACATATTCCCAAGAAACCTGCAGGGACCCACGAAGAAGAGCTGGTCTCAGAAAGGAGCCCTGACAGCAGGTCGGCAATGGCTTGGTGTGCTCCTTTAACTTTTTCTGCAGCCAACAGATTAATTCTCAGTTTTCCTACACCCATTTTTCATGCCTGTCTATACCTTCTCAAAAGAGGGATGATTAACACTGCAAGAATATAGTCTTCATTTATCACCTAATTCCTGACCCCAATTAATCAAGAATAAGCACTTGCAGCTCTTGTAGGGAGCTAGCCTCATGCGCAGGAGAGCAGAAACTGAACATCCATGGGCTTACTGTTTCCAAACTTACAAACAATTTTCCTTCTGTTTAATATTTTTATTGATGGCATTGATGAAGACATAGAGTGTATCATCAGTAAATTCATGGATGACTCCAAATTAGGTGGCAGTGCTGATCTCAACTTAAGCGGGAACTTCTTTACTCTAAGGGTCACAGAGCACTGGCACAGGCTCCCCAGGGAGGTTGGGGAGTCTCCTTCTCTGGAGCCTTTCAAGGCCTGTCTGGATGTGTTCCTCTGTGTTAGATTGTATGGTCCTGCTCTGTCAGGGGGCTTGGACTCGATGATCTCCTTCGGGTGCCTTCCAACCCCTAACATCCTGTGCTCCTGTGAACCTGTAATGGTCCAATTTGTATTTCAGAAGTTTTTATTATCCAGGTGTGTGAAGCCTGCAGTAGAGCTTTGTTCTAACAGTTATCAATTATTATTTTCATGGATATGTGATTTTTTTTTCCTTCCTGTGGTGCTGCTTCTTTCCTAGATATCTTACTCTGTAAGAATACATTTTGAGCTGTGCATAGTCCTTCCTCTGATATGAATTTAATTTCTCCAAACAGCATGAGAACTCCTTTCTTTTCTTTTCTTTTCTTTTCTTTTCTTTTCTTTTCTTTTCTTTTCTTTTCTTTTCTTTTCTTTTCTTTTCTTTTCTTTTCTTTTCTTTTCTTTTCTTTTCTTTTCTTTTCTTTTCTTTTCTTTTCTTTTCTCTTCTCTTTTCTTTTCTTTTCTTTTCTTTTCTTTTCTTTTCTTTTCTTTTCTTTTCTTTTCTTTTCTTTTCTTTTCTTTTCTTTTCTTTTCTTTTCTTTTTTCTTCTGTTTCAGCTCCTCAAAGCATTGAAGAGAGATTTGTGTCAGAATTAAGCAGTTACCATATCTGCTTTTGAAAAAAACAAAACAGCAGTGAAAAATTTTTAGACAGAAATAATGCTACAGAGATTTTTTTTTTCATCTGCATTTACCTTTGTTTAGAGTGAGAAAATTTGATTTTTAGGTTAGTCTTCTTTTGCATTAATCACTAGGCAGTTTAGGTTATTAGTATCTTCAACTGCTTTCTAAGGACTGAATCCAGAGGAAATACAGATAGGCATTTCATTTTCACCTTTTTCATGACTTGAAAGAGAGTGATTTGCTATTGGAATGGGCTGCCCAGGGAGGTGGTGGAGTCACCATCCCTGGAGGTGTTGAAGAAAAGCCTGGATGGAACATTTAGTGCCATGGTCTGGTTGACTGGCTAGGGCTGCGTGTTAGGTTGGACTGGATGATGTTGGAGGTCTCTTCCAACCTGGTTGATTCTATGATTCTATGAATCTATGGTCTAGTGGATTGGAAAGGGCTGGGTGTCAGGTTACACTGGGTGATCTTGGAGGTCTCTTCCAACCTGGTTGATTCTATGATTCTGTGTTTCTAAGCAGCAATGCCAGAATAAGCTCTAAAGCTTAAGGAGGCACATGAGCATAAGGAAATAACAACACTTACCACAGCAGTAGTAAAGCAACACTAAAACTAGGGGGGGGAGGGGGGAACTGGTTGCCTTAGCAATCTGGATTAATTCCCAGATTTTCCAGCTCTCTCACATGTTTTTAGTTAATCACTTGTTCAGAAATCAAACTTGATTTCAGGCCATACTTATATGTTATAAAAGTAGTCTTAGCCCTCAGTCATCTAGGTTAGTCCCCATGCCATTGGATGTCCTACTAACATATGTAGCTGTCCAGTGTCTCCACCTGCAAACCCATTGGAAGCAGCACAGAATAACACAATATTTGAGCATGGATGCCAACCCAAGAGTGAGAAACTAGCTTTGAACAGGAGTGAAAATGTCTTTGTTACACTGACTGTCTGGTAAGTAAAAGAATTACAGCTGGTCAGTGCTTTTTGTCTCCACACTCCAGCTATTATTAACTGACATTTTCTTCTGAAGTCTGATTTACATCCCAAAGTCAAATCTAAGAGAAAATAACAGTGTTTACTTTTGAGAATGAAATAATAAAATCTTTCATGAAATCCTCTTTCTTTCATGTCAAATCTTGGCAATGGTACCAACTTACTAAGATTTCAACATGCATACCTATATTTGCAACTATTTACAGGTCAGAAATAACACAAAGACGCCCTTGAATTGTTCCCTCTACCCTTCTGGGCTAGGGAACAAAGGAATAGGTCTCCCTCCAGAGGGAAAACAGAGGCCTGATGTTAGAACTCAGCCATAAGTGTCTCAGCCAAGGTCAGTGTAGCAAAAACACACCAGCCAGAGCAAAGAAGAGGAAAGGAAGAACAGTTTGTGCAGCACACTATACACTAATTAACAACACAATGACATGATTCAGGCCTATCTATTGTTTTCCTTTTGCACCCAATATCCTATTTTATTTATATTGTACTAATTTTCTATTCAGTATCTTTGGAACTTTTCCTGATCTATGTTTATAATTTAGAATTAGGCTAGAGGCTTAGTTTTAAACTACCATAGTGCATGGTGGAACTCAGTAGTTCCTGCTCTGAGCTTAAATGGCCAGGGCAGGTTTAGGCTGGATGTTAGGAAGAAGTTCTTCACAGAGTGATTGGCCAGGGAGGTGATGGAGTCATCATCCCTGGAGGTGTTTAAAAGGAAACCAGATGAGGCACTTAGTGATGTGCTTTAATTAATTTGAAGGTGTAAGGTGATAGGTTAGACTTGATGCTCTTGGAGGTCTTTTCCAGCCTGGTTAATTCTGTGTGGTTTCTGCCTGATATTACTCTAGAGTGTGATTTCTGGTAAATCAAGACAACCTGAAAAACAGTGATGGTGACAGGAATCATAGAATCATAGAAACAACCAGGTTGGAAGAGACCTCCAATATCATCCGGGCCAACCTAGCACCCAGCCCTATCCAATCAACCAGACCATGGCACTAAGTGCCTCATCCAGGCTTTTCTTCAACACCTCCAGGGACAGCAACTCCACCACCTCCCTGGGCAGCCCATTCCAATGCCAATCACTCTCTCTGCCAACAGCTTCCTCCTCACATCCAGCCTAGACCTCCCCTGGCACAACTTGAGACTGTGTCCTCTTGTTCTGTTGCTGCTTGCCTGGCAGAAGAGCCCAACCCCACCTGGCTACAGCCTCCCTTCAGGTAGTTGTAGACAGCAATGAGCTCTGCCCTGAGCCTCCTCTTCTGCAGGCTGCACACCCCCAGATCCCTCAGCCTCTCCTCATAGGCTTTGAGTTCCAGGCCCTTCACCAGCTTCATCGCCCTTCTCTGGACACCTTCCAGCACCTCAACATGTGCATAGATCCTCGAGTTTTAAGTGAACAATTAAGTTTACTTGACCTAATGCTTATTCCAGCTCAACCAAAATGCAGTTTACTTAGTCACTTTAAGTGACTTTTCAACTGGCATCATTGGATGCAGTTTATGCCCTGACAGCTCCCTGAAAGAAAGGCAGGGAACACGTCTGGGTTGTTTTTTTTATCTGTAACACAAACAAAACCTGTGAATTTTTTATTGTGGTTGCTTGTAGAAACTGACTTTGCAACTCTGTCTCACTTCAAAACCAGCATTTCAGCTACACATCTTCCTCCTCATCATTCAGCCTTTTGCTAGAGAGTCATGTAAATGTCATAAACACTTCTGCAACTGAGGTAGCAGGGTTCAGTTTAAAGGAGGAACTTCATGTTTTAATGCCTGTTTGAATCTTATCTGAGCTATCCAGGTTTCTCAGCTCTCAAATTTGCTATGGAGAGCTCAGAGGGATGCTTTTTTTTACTTCTCTGTGTCAAACTGCTTTCACATTTGACAAATGCTCAGTATTATGTGAATAAGTTTCCAGTACATTCAAGCTGAGAAATACTGCACTGCATTTGAAGGTTTCTGCTTGTGAGCAAAGCTCATTAAATTTCAAAAAGGAGAGCAAAATACTTTTGTCAGATATTTTTCACTTACAGAAGCTGAACTGAAAAGTACATTAAGGCACCTCTTCTTTAATTATTTCCATGTGCTGCTTTCCTTTTTATCCATGCTCATGTAAATTAACAGCTCGAGTTCATCTGTTAGTAGACAATAATACTGCAAAGTATCTTTTGCTCTTGACTGCAATACATGTTGTATGAAGATGATGAAACTATATGGATCTCACTAAAATTTAGTCAGGCTCCAGATGCACTGATATTTTTTGCTAGGTTTTACTTTATATAAGGATTTTATGTGAAGAAGAAAGTGTAAGTAGTCATCACAGATGACAAATGGAGAGGGCATTCTTACCCTGGCAGCTTTATGTTCGGCCGTTGCTAAGACAGCCTAGGTTGAACTATATCTTTTGTGCTAAGATCCTAGGGAAGCTGAAACAGGAAAGAGAAGTGTGAATGACAGGCTCAAGTTGTGCCAGGGGAAGTCTAGGCTGGATGTTAGGAGGAAGTTGTTGGCAGAGAGAGTGATTGGCATTGGAATGGGCTGCCCAGGGAGGTGGTGGAGTCACCATGCCTGGAGGTGTTGAAGCAAAGCCTGGCTGAGGCACTTAGTGCCATGGTCTAGTTGGCTGGATAGGGCTGGGTGCTAGGTTGGACTGGATGATGTTGGAGCTCTCTTCCAACCTGGTTGATTCTATGATTCTATGATTAACCAGGTGTAATTCTGACACAGCTGTAAACAACCTCTCCATAAAGAGAAGAGTAGAAACAGAGAAAACACTTCAATGGATGACAGCTTTCCAGTGTTGGCAGTATCTACTTCTTGAAACAGAGGATCTATTCATCACACTTCAGGGAATCAAGTAGTGTGGCTCTGTCCACTACTTAAGTGTCTCATGCTCTTTTTATACTGCAAGAACCATTCTGAAATACCCACAGAGGAAATAGTAAGAAGAACCTACAGATTTGTACAAAAGCTTATGCAGAGAAAAAGATGTTACAGTCTATACACTTGAGCTCCACTTGAGCTAAGGAAAGCTTTTAGGCCTTAGTGAAAAACAAAATGTTCTCACTCCATCAATGAACAGGTTGAGCTAACTTCTGTCTTTTGTCGTTGGTGAAGGTCACCTGAAAATGAAAGGCTGAAAGCCACAAGCCCTGAGATGACGGATACATATCGAAAAGCTTTTCAAAAGGGAAGGCTCTCAACTTCTGACTGTGTGGAGTGAGTTCCCCACCTTATGGGAGATGTTTTTCTTCTTCACAGTCACCAAATCACAGAATGGAAGCGGTTGGAAGGGATCTTTGGAAATCATCAAGTTCAGCCTCCTCTCGCTAAAGTAAATTCTCATACGTCAGGTGGCACAGGAACGGATCCAGGTGCATTTAGAAAGCCTTCAGAGAAGGAGACTCCACAGCCTCTTTGGGCTGCCTGTTCCAGTGTTCCATCACTGCATCTGGGTCGAGGCAATGCCAAGCACAAATACAGGCTGGGCAGTGAGTGGCTGGAGAGCAGCCCTGAGGAGAAGGATTTGGGGGTGTTGGTGGATGAGAAGCTCAATAGGATCCAGCAGTGTGCACTTGCAGCCCAGAAAGCCAAGCAGAGCCTGGGCTGCAGCAGGAGAAGTGTGGCCAGCAGGGCCAGGGAGGTGATTCTCCCTCTCTTCCGCACTCTGCTGAGACGCCACTTGGAGTACTGCATCCAGTTCTGGAGCCCCTCTTACAAGAAGGATGTGGAGATGCTGAAGCGTGTCCAGAGAAGGGCCAGGAGGATGCTCAGAGGGCATATTGAGGGTGAATGTGTAAATTTAAGTAAGTCAAGACCAACAGGAGCATATACTTCAGTGCATTTGCACTTCACAATCATACTCTGTGCCAGAGCATGTTGGTTTTATGCTTATTACACCTTCAGAGTATTTGGGTCATCTCATGAGAGATGTCACCTCACACCAGATTAAAGCTATACCCAGATGCTGTACAGGCCCTGGAATAAATAAGGCTTCTTCACTTAGCGCTTCATCTCAGAGGAGCTGGTTAGGCAAGGACACCACTGTGCTGACTCAGGCATATTGATGCCATCAGCAGTTCCTTCAGTACACCGTTGGGATCAGTCACCAGAGCTTACAAACACCTGCTTAAAAAATTTGGGCAAATAACTAAGTATAAAATCCCTAATAAACTGAAGAGGTAACAGCAGGGCAGACATGCAAAAAGTCAACGTGTTCTGTGCCCAGCAGATCAAGAAAAGCCTGGATGAGGCACCTGGTGCCATGGTCTGGTTGACTGGATAGGGCTGGGTGCTAGGTTGGACTGGATGAGCTTGGAGGTCTCTTCCAACCTGGTTGATTCTATGATTCTGTGATTCTAAGAGAGGTTCTCCTTCCCCCTTACTCTGCCCTAGTGAGACTCCATCTTCAGTACTGCATTTAGTTTTGAGCTCCCCAATTTAAAAGGACAGGGATCTGCTGAAGAAGTTCTAGCAGAGGGCTACAAGGATGATTAGGGGACTGGAGCACTGCCTCATGAGGAGAGGCTGAGGGACCTGGGGCTTTTTAGTCTGGAAAAGAGAAGATTGAGAGATTAATAATACCTGAGGACTGGGGGTCAGGAGGAGGGGGACAGGCTCTTCTCACTTGCTACCTGTGATAGGACAAGAAGCAATGGGTGTAAGTTGCAGCAAAAGAGGTTTTGCCTCAACACAAAGGGGAACTTCTTTACTGTAAGGATCACAGAGCACTGGAACAGGCTCCCCTGAGAGGTTGTGGAGTCTCCTTCTCTGGAGATTTTCAAGGATCTGTTCCTCTGTGACCTAAGATAGATTGTATGGTCTTACTCGGGCAGAGGGGTTGGACTCAATGATCTCTTTGGGTCTCTTCCAACCCCTGACATCCTGTGATCCTGTAACCCTGGCAATTGTTAATACTTGCTTAAGAGTTTGGATGTTTGTTTGTTTTTTCTTTAGAATTCCACTTCTGACATTGTTCTTCAGCAAATGAGTCTCAAAGAGAAGGATCTATTTACTTTACATGACTTCAACCAAACTGTGGATATTTCTAGTCCAACAGAGAATTCATACATAGAAATCAACAGGGTAAAGAACAGGGAGTCTCACCACAGCTTCTCAGCCAACCTTAAAAGCATAATAAAATACTTTGGGTATTCTCCCTTCCTGGTTTCTGAAGGTCCCTTCCAACCTCTACAGTTTTGTGATTCTGACTCTGTGATTCGACCTCTGCAGCCTTTGACAGGCACTTTAGTGCACTCTTACAATTGAAAACATGAATATAAGTCAAATTCAACGTTTGCTTGTTACATGTGAAAGTGTTTCCTTGAACACTGTCAGGAGATTAAATCTCTAAATGACAAGCCAAACCCTAACTGATAAAGGAAGCTTGAGCCAAAACTTCAGCAGTGAGATGGCTGTTCCAGCAATGGATGCACTTCAGTGTTTTCCTCTGCTCTCTGAAGCACTGCTAACTGCTCCCACTCAAACAGAGGATAAAGAGAGCAAATGAATTACTGATTTAATTTGCTGTGGCAGCTCCTGTGTTCCTAACCCAGCTTGCCCTGTTTCTTCTCATCGGAGGAGACTTCTAATGTCAGTACCATTGTGTTCTCTCTGGTGATTTCTCCGTATCAACATGCTGGTAAACAGCAGCCTTCTCAAGCTGTCTGTTTAAGTCTGGGATACATTCACACTTAAAGGCCTGAGACATACTTGCATCTCTTTGTATATTCTTCTTTCATCATTGACACAACTCTTGGGCTGGTTCCCCTCTCTTTACTTTTACTTGTTTATGATTGCCGAATCTGGTACAGAGCAACTGCAGGGTAGTGTCATTCCTAGTTTCTATATTCATGCTACTTTGCAAATCCCAAGGGACTCTGATCCATTTCTGGTCTTTAGAAACAGATTGCTGGGTTTTTTTTTTTTTTCCCTTGCAGATCCTCATCATTCATCACTGGAACAAGTGGTTACATTCTCTACATCCTGATTTTCCCCTTCCATATTTTATGTGCTCTGAGACATGACAGAGATTCAGCTGACTGATCAATCTTTTATACTTATTTGAACTGAACTGTCCTTTTTATCCATTATTCTTACAATGTTCTCTGCCTTTCTTTATTTATCTAGGTTCTGACTTACTATTTAGTGGGGTTGGGTTGGGTTATTTTTGCTTTGTCCTGATATTTTATGACCAGCCATCAATTATTGCCATGATCTTTTGCAAGTAGGCAATTGCAGGCTGGGTATAATCAGTTGAAAACACAAGAATCTCCTTATCTTAATCGTCATGAATGTTATCAGAGCTCTGTAGATCTTGCAAAGTACATTTCTGAAGTTTTGAACATGGTTTTCTGGAAGGTTTCCTGACAGTACCTCTGCAAGCTTTGCAGAGCATACTATTGAGTTTGGCATTCCTCATCTTCCTCTCCTCTAATCCTTTTAGAATAGGTTTGTTGTACTCACTTAGAAGCATAGAATGGTTCAGGTTGGAAGAGATCTCAAAGATCATCCAGTTCCAACCCCTTGCCATAGGCAGGGACAACTCCCTCTAGAACAGGACATTCAAGGTCTCATCCAACCTGGCCTTGAACACCTCCAGGAAGGGAGCAGCCACAACCTCCTTGGGCAACCTGTGCCAATGTCTCACCACCCTCACTGGAAAGTTCTTCCTAACATCTAGTTTAAATCTCCCCTCTAGACAGTTAAAGACCATTCCTCCTCATCCTGTCAGTGATGGAACACTGGAACAGGCAGGCCAAAGAGGTTGTGGAGTCTCCTTCTCTGAAGGCTTTCGAAACGCACCTGGACACGTTCCTGTGCCACCTGACGTATGTGAATTTACTTTAGTGAGAGGAGGCTGAACTTGATGATTTCCAAAGATCCCTTCCAACTGCTTCCATCCTGTGATTCTGTGACTGTGAAGAAGAAAAACATCTCCCATAAGGTGGGGAACTCACTCCACACAGTCAGAAGTTGAGAGCCTTCCCTTTTGAAAAGCTTTTCGATATGTATCCGTCATCTCAGGGCTTGTGGCTTTCAGCCTTTCATTTTCAGGTGACCTTCACCAACAACGAAAGACAGAAGTTAGCTCAACCTGTTCATTGGTGGAGTGAGAACATTTTGTTTTTCACTAAGGCCTAAAAGCTTTCCTTAGCTCAAGTGGAGCTCAAGTGTATAGACTGTAACATCTTTTTCTCTGCATAAGCTTTTGTACAAATCTGTAGGTTCTTCTTACTATATCCTCTGTGGGTATTTCAGAATGGTTCTTGCAGTATAAAAAGAGCATGAGACACTTAAGTAGTGGACAGAGCCACACTACTTGATTCCCTGAAGTGTGATGAACAGATCCTCTGTTTCAAGAAGATACTGCCAACACTGGGAACCTGTCATCCATTGAAGTGTTTTCTCTGTTTCTACTCTTCTCTTTATGGAGAGGTTGTTTACAGCTGTGTCAGAATTACACCTGATTAATCATAGAATCATAGAATCAACCAGGTTGGAAGAGACCTCCAAGATCATCCAGGCCAACCTAGCACCCAGCTCTAGCCAGTCAACTAGACCATGGCACTAAGTGCCCCATCCAGGCTTTGCTTGAACATCTCCAGGGACAGTGACTCCACCACCTCCCTGGGCAGCCCATTCCAATGCCAATCACTCTCTCTGCCAACAACTTCCTCCTAACATCCAGCCTAGACCTCTCCCTGCACAGCTTGAGACTTTGTCCCCTTGTTCTTTTAACAATATATGGGTGTGTCTATGTATATATATGTGTATGTATATATATATATGTAAATGTGTGTATATATACATGTGTATATATGTGTATATATGTGTATACTATACATGATATATGTATGTATATAATTGTATATCTATATATATATATGTATGTGTATGTATATATAAATATCCTACAGAGCCATATTCAGGAGGAGCTGGTAAGTAAGGACTGTAAAGCTCAGCTGGACAGGAATGAGTATTCATCCCTGTTGTGTCAAAATAATGTACCACCCACTATATTCTCCTTTTAAAAGTATCTTGCAAAGTAGATCTTTAGGACTTTGAAGCACCTGCTGAAAGTCTCTTGACATTTTGATGTCTATGTCACTTACCTCTCTCTAGGCTGGGGATAAAACATCATATAATTTCTTAAATTAGACTGACATTGGCACTCCACTGTTTCTGGTTACTGCTGCCACAAAAAAAAACCCTCCATCGGCTGCTTTGATGTTTTCATACAGAGATGTTAAAGCTGAATGTGCTGCTGACCTGTGCTATGCACAGGGGTTGTGGTCTCATCTGATCCTAAAGCCTGTAAAACTCTGAGATTCTGGTGGACATAGCTACCAGTCTTATGCCAGCCTTCATCAGTGCATCTCAGTGGGGAGCACTGGCCCAATGAATAAGACCATGTTTGCTGTTCTAGTGTGTTTGCTGTGTACACAGGAAAGCTCACGAGGGCATTGTTTCCGCTACCAGTCTACCTGTTCAATTTTCCAATGAAGCTTTGCTTTTTGGAGAGCACATCTTGAGACACAAATGCATCCAAGGAAGGAGTAATAATGATACATCAGCAAATAGCTCAGTTAATAAACCAGAGATTTGCAAGTGAATATGCCCTGCATTTAGATGAACTTTCACCACTGTGGTTATACAGCATTTACAACTACCTGAAGGGAGGCTGTAGCCAGGTGGGGTTGGTTTCTTCTGCAGGCATCCAGCAACAGAACAAGGGGACAGAGTCTCAACTTGTGTGAGGGGAAGTATAGACTGGATGTTAGGAGGAAGTTCTTCCCAGAGAGAGTCATTTGCCATTGGAATGGGCTGCCCAGGGAGGTGGTGGAGGCACCATCCTTGGAGGTGTTCAAGCAAGCCTGGATGGGGCACTTAGTGCCATGGTCTAGTTGACTGGCTAGGGCTGGGTGCTAGGTTGGACTGGCTGATGTTGGAGTTCTCTTCCAACCTGGTTGGTTCTATGATTCTTTTCTAGAGTTGTGAAAGCACCAAAACAAAACTCCATTTCCTATGCTGCCTCACTTTTTGTTGCATTTGATGTCTAAGTCATTCTGCTCCTGGAACTTTTCTCAAGAATTCATTATAGTAGCTTCTTATGCTAATTCTCTGTGTCTAATAAGATTAACCTGCCCTTCATCCAGGACAGGTATGTACTGAATTCCTATTTCATAACATGTTTTCATGAAAATAAGTCTTTTCCTGTCTTTCAAAATGTCTTTGCTCTGATGAACTTTCTTGAAACTGTCAATTATTGAGTGAGGTAAACTGAGAGGTAGGCACAGTTATTTAGGGATCGTGTACAAAACTGAGCTGCTGCAGCATCTGCAGTGCTATCATGATAAATTAGCTTGGCCACGAGCTCTAGGTGGAACAAATGACAGTGAGGATCAGATAGGAGACGTGCATATAGGCAGAAGCAGAAGCCATTAAGAAGTCAGATGTGTGTTAATCATTTTGGCTGATTGGTGAGTTAAGGTACTCATCCTGTATACTTGCAGAAACAGAACAGTTCTGTAGTCTAGAATCACAGCATCAAATCAAGATAATGCAATGAAATCATAATGGGCTTTATTCTCTCCATAAACACCATGTATCATTTTCAAGAGTCTGGAAGTTATATGCTGAATCCCCTTATACTGAGCTCTAGTGAGTATTGTGTTCAGTTTTGAGCACCTTAATACTAGAGAGATGTGGAGGTCATTCTGCCCCTGTACTCTGCACTGGTTAGACCACACCTTGAGTACTGTGTTCAGTTCTGGGCTCCCCAGTTTAGGAGGGACATTGAGATGCTTGAGCGTGTCCAGAGAAGGGCGACGAGGCTGGGGAGAGGCCTTGAGCATAGCCCTACGAGGAGAGGCTGAGGGAGCTGGGATTGGTTAGCCTGGAGAAGAGGAGGCTCAGGGGTGACCTTATTGCTGTCTACAACTACCTGAGGGGTGGTTGTGGCCAGGAGGAGGTTGCTCTCTTCTCTCAGGTGGCCAGTGTCAGAACAAGAGGACACAGCCTCAGGCTGCACCAGGGGAGATTTAGGCTGGAGGTGAGGAGAAAGTTCTTCCCTGAGAGAGTCATTGGACACTGGAATGGGCTGCCCGGGGAGGTGGTGGAGTCGCCGTCCCTGGGGCACTTTAAGGCAAGGTTGGACGTGGCACTTGGTGCCATGGTCTAGCCTTGAGCTCTGTGGTAAAGGGTTGGACTCGATGATCTGTGAGGTCTCTTCCAACCCTGATGATACTATGATACTATGATATGATACTATGAATAAGTGCAGAGGAGGGTAATGAAGCTGGGGAAGGGCCTGGAGAATAAATCTTATGAGGAGTGACTGAAGAAACTGGGGATGGTTAGTTTGAAGAAGAGGAGGCTGAGAGGAGACCTCACTGCAGTTTACAGATACCTGAGCAGGTGTTATGTGGAGGTTAGTGCTATTCTCTTCTCTACTCACAGGTAAATAGTGACAGAACAAGAGGGAAAGGCCTTAAGCTACCACTGGATAGATTTAGACTGGACACCAGGAAAAACATTTTCCCAGCAAGAGTGGTCAGACCCTGGAATGGGCTGCCCAGGGATGTAGTGGAGTCACCAACCCCGGATGTGTTTAAAAGTCATTTGGATGTGGTGCTTGGGGATATAGTTTAAGGGTGAACTTTTTCGAGTAGGGATAACACTTGGGCTAGGTGATCCTGGGGTTCTTTTCCTACCTGAATGCTTCCATGATTCTGTAGCTCTTTTGTTAAATGAAACAGGGTCCTGCTCCCTTCCTACAGTGTTAGCACTGACACCTGCTGCTCAACAGCTTAACGTATCCAAGTCTGAGTGTCATTTTGGGAGGAACTGATTTCCAGAAGGAGGGGTGAACCTTGGCTAAAAAAATGCAAGATCTTTTACATTGTCAAACACCATATTAGGCTTCAATGTCATTGACAAGCAACATCATCTGGTTTCTACAACTCAGCAGGAGTTCTTCCTACTGCTCTCTTGTCAGAATGTCTCTTTTTATTGCAGGGTCTTCAGCAGGGGAATGTCTTTCTGTGTGCATCAGTAAAGTGCTTTAAATAGGGATCAATGTTGTAATATTAAAGATCTCCTATTCTAACATCTATCTGACCCATGGAGATCTGTGAGCCAGTGTACAACTGTACCAGGGCTTCAGCACTAAGAAAGTCTTGCCATCTCTTGAGAGCAGCACTAACTCCAGCTCAGCTACACCTTCCCATCTTCTCCCATGCCGTTTATTGACACTTTATGCAGCATTACTTTGCAATAACCAGCTATTTAAAAGCATTCACAGAGAAGGGAGTGGAATACCTCTCTTATGAGGAGAGACTGAGGGAGCTGAGGCTCTTTAGCTTGCAGAAGAAGAGACTGAGAGGTGACATCATTCACATTTATAAATATGTAAGGTGTGATTGCCAGGAGGAGGGAGCCAGGCTCTGCTGGGTGATGCCCAATGCCAGGACAAGGGGCAATGGGTGGAAGCTGAGGTGTAGGAAGTTTCATGTAAACATGAGGAGGAATTTTTTTCCCTGTGAGGATGACAGAACACTGGAACAGGCTGCCATGGGGGGTTGTGGAGTCTC
This sequence comes from Pogoniulus pusillus, assembly GCF_015220805.1. Lineage (NCBI taxonomy): Eukaryota > Metazoa > Chordata > Aves > Piciformes > Lybiidae > Pogoniulus > Pogoniulus pusillus. The sequence continues at coordinate 29,290,206 of NC_087275.1, forward strand.
CCTCTGGAGATATTCAAAACCCATCTGGTCAAGTTCCTGTGTGACCTGCTCTAGGTGCTCCTGCTCTGTCAGGGGGGTTGGACTGGATGAGCTTTTGAGGTCCCTTCCAACTCCTAACATTCTGTGATTCTGTGATTCATGCTCATTGTATTTACTCATACTTGGCATCCACCCCAAACTGGTGCCCCCTTCACACCCATGCTCTTGCCATCATGTCCAGAGGGAAAAGGCACAGCCTTTCACTGTTTGTGAAACTGGCTCCATAAGTCCTCAAGACCTTTACATCCCTCTAAAAAGTGAGATCCTTCTGATCAGAAGTTAGTGGGAAGGTGTCTGTACCATCAGCCTTACAGCAAATTGGATAGTACAATTCAGAATTTGATTCATTAGTAGTTAGGTGACAGGTGAGGTGCTACTCTCATAGTTGACATCCTCAGTGATGTGCAAACAGAGAAATAAATAAAACTATTATCAATTTTAATCTCTAGATCAAACTAAGGGAAAATACTCAGGGGAAAAAGACAAAAGCCTGATACAGACACCATGCTTTTTATTGTTTCATTCCAAGCTTCTGATTTTCTGGTTTTATGCCACAGAGGACAAGGAAAGAGTCAAGGACTGGCAATAAATGAACTGTTTGTTTACTTGCTGCTTTTATTTCTTCTCACTGATTCAAGAGTTTGATTTTCCTGGTACTAAAGCACAGAAATCTAAATAGGAAATGATGGATTTATTTAGAGAAGTCATCTTTGGAGCTCACTAAAGCCATGGAAAGTGTTGCTTTCTAGGTATTCAAGGGCCTGGTTTTCTTAGTATTAGTTTTTTATTTCACTTTTAGCCTAGTTCACAGATATAAAACTTTCATGGAAGAGGGTCATCAGCTCTGTGTGAAATGTAGGCTCAGCAATTGCCTTTAGATCCTCAGTCCTCAGTCAGCAGCATGTGAATAAGCTATGAGAAGTGAATGTTCACATGTTGAAAATGATACAAGTAGTTTGACAGGACAGATATTAGCTGAAAAGTAGGAAACCAGGCTGTAAATATCTGTTGACTTCCCCTGCCTATTCATCACATATATCATAGAATGCCTGTAAAGGTTTGAAGAGCACAGCAATCACACTATGCGTGAGACCTGGCACATAGAAATGATGCATTTGCCACTAAGGCTACAGCTCATCTCCATAATACTCAATAAATCCTGGGGAGAAAGAGCAAGAGAGGCTCCTATCTGATGCAAATTGGCAAAGATCTATTCCTGTCAGTGGTGCTGTTGTGATTTACACCACCTGAGAAAGCAGCCTTCTGTAGCCATTGACTAGACACTGCCACTCATGAACGGAATGAGCCAAATAAACTGCAGCTGGGACTCACCACAACTCATTGGATTCCTTCAGAAGTTGTGAGTCTAGGTACACAGTCCCATTATAGATAAATTTAGAGAGAGATTTATCTTGGAAATGCCAACAAGCTTCAGATATATAGGTACAGATAGCCATAGATAGAGATGAAATTTCTTCATTCTAATCTCAGCCACACTGCAGGAAATCCAGCTGGAATCTACTGACATTTAAAGAGTTGCCTTCAGCCACAGAAACAGACACTGGAGAGTCATAGAATCATAGAATGGTTTGGGTTGGAAAGGACCTCAAAGATCATCCAATTCCAGCCCCCTGCCGTAGGCAGGGACACCTCCTATTAGAACAGGTCACTCAAGGCCTGTTTAGCCTGCAGAAGAGGAGGCTCAGGGGTGATCTTGTTACTGTCTACAACTACCTGAAGGGGCATTGTAGCCAGGTGGGGGGTGGCCTCTTCTCCCAGGTAACCAGCAATAGAACAAGGGGACACAGTCTCAAGTTGTGCCAGGGTAGGTATAGGTTGGATGTTAGGAGGAAGTTCTTCACAGAGAGAGTGATTTCCCATTGGAATGGGCTGCCCAGGGAGGTGGTGGAGGCACCGTCCCTGGGGGTCTTCAAGAAAAGACTGGATGAGGCACTTAGTGCCATGGTCTGGTTGACTGGCTAGGGCTGGGTGATAGGTTGGACTCGATGATCTTGGAGGTCTCTTCCAACCTGGTTGATTCTATGATTCTATGAAGGCCTCTTCCAGCCTGGCCTTGAACACCTCCAAGGAGGGAGCAGCCACAACCTCTCTGAGCAACCTGTGCCAGTGTCTCACCACCCTCACTGGAAAGAACTTCTTCCAGACATCTAGTGTAGATCTCCCCTCTGCCAGTTTAAACTCCTCATCCTGTCATCACAAGACCTTGTAAGTAGTCCCTCCCCAGCCTTCCTGTAGGCCCTCTTTGGATGCTGGAAGTCTACTACAAGGTCTCCTCAAACCCTTCTCTTCTCCAGGCTGAAGAGCCCCAACTCTTGTAGCCTGTCCTCATAGCAGAGGACAGTGTTCAAGTTTTACAGTCAAACATTTGGCCTTCTCTCCAGTATCTTCAAAGGATTTGTCTCAGAGGTCAGTAATGCTGGAGACAGACATTAGAAACAGCTGTGCTGTTTTTCAGGGCTTGATCTATAAATCATGCTGAGGAGACACCTCCCATCCATAATAACCAAATGCACAGTGTATAAACCCACAGAATCACAGAACTGTATAGGTTGGAAGAGTCCTCCAGAGATTATCAAGTCCAACCCCTCTGCCAAAGCAGGATGCCCTAGGGTTGTTCACACAGGAATGCATCCAGGTGGGCTTGGAAAGTCTCCAGAGAAGCAGACTCCACTGCCTCTCTGGGCATCCTATTCCAGTGCTCTGCCACCCTCACTTTAAAGAAGTTTCTCCTCATGTTGAGGTGAAACCTTTTGTGTTCCAGTTTGTGTCCATTGTTCCTTGTCTTATTGCTGCTGACCACCAAAATGAGATTGGCCCCAGCCACTTGGCGCCCCCCCCCTCAGATGTATGTACACACTGATCTGATGTCCTCTCAGTCTTCTCTTCTCCAGACTGAACAGCCCCAGGTTTCTCAGTCACTCTTGATAGGGGAGATGCTCAAGTGCCCCAATCATCCTTGTGACTCTCATAAGTCAGTTGAGCAGACTAGGAATAAAAGAGGAGGAAATGCAATGATCTGATATGATATAGTTTATTCGGGCAAGTTATCATACCAAGAACAGTTACAAAGCATTTAATTACTGAAGATCATCAAAAGATGTCCAAATAAATACGTTCTGCTTAATTCATTGCACATCTATTTCCATAGAATCATAGAAACAACCAGGTTGGAAGAGACCTCCAAGCTCAGCCAGTCCAACCTAGCACCCAGCCCTAGCCAGTCAACCAGACCATGGCACTAAGTGTCTCATCCAGGCTTTTCTTGAACACCTCCAGGGATGGTGACTCCACCACCTCCCTGGGCAGCCCATTCCAATGCCAATCACTCTCTCTGTGAAGAACTTCCTCCTGGATTAACTGTTGGGGCTTTTTTTGCCAGATTAATAATATTTATGATTGCAAAACAACTTTTGGCTAATCAGATGGAAATTTTCCTTATTCTGAGCAACAACTTCCTTTTTTTAGGAGAAGAATGGTTCCAACATCCATCAGTTTAGTCAGTGCCAGCAAGGCTTAAAGATATTCAACCATGTGCGTCTGATAAGTTAAAGTCATGAGAAAAAGCTGAACAGCTCACAAAGCCACAGCATCTCGCCTGCAAACGCGGGCTTTAAGGGGAAAATTAGGAGTATACTTTGTATCTTGAGTAAATAGCATGGAGACAGGATGCTATATAACAGAAAATATATTGTTATTCATGGCTGCAAAAATCTACCCTGAACAGTAAAGTCATTAAACAGAGATTCTGTATGTGTGAACTCCACATTCTTGCCAGCTGATCAAAGGCAACTTGGTGAACGCAGAATTGCCTACCTACTTTATCTTCATACAAATGAGACAAAGTGCCCTTGGTGAAGAATGCAAAGTCATGCCAGCAGAATACAGATTTGATACTGCTGCAGCCAGGTATTCTATTAAAGCTGCAGAGAAGTGTTTGCATGGACAGAAGATTCTGCTGAACAGCGCTGGAAGCAACAAGTAGCATCTCAATTCAAGAGAGATGTTGAGGGGCTGGAAGGTGTCCAGAGAAGGGCGACAAAGCTGGTGAGGGGTCTGGAACACAAACCCTATGAGGAGAGGCTGAGGGAGCTGGGGGTGTGCATCCTAGAGAAGAGGAGGCTCAGGGAAAACCTCATTGCTGTCTACAACTACCTGAAGGGAGGCTATAGCGAGGTGGGGGTTGGTCTCTTCTCCCAGGTAACCACCAATAGAACAAGGGGACACAGTCTCAAGTTGTGCTGGGGGAGGTCTAGGCTGGATGTTAGGAGGAAGTGCTTGCCAGAGAGAGTGATTGGCATTGGAATGGGCTGCTCAGGTGTTGGGGTTTTGTCTCCCCATTTTACACCCATTTCTACTCCAACTATCACAAGGCTACCTTGTTCACATTCCTTGCATCTTTCTCTACTAGCTTCTGTAACCTGACTTTGTAAAAGTGTACAGGCACTCACAGTAGTACTTGGGGGTAATTGGACAGTGTAAAAGGCCATCACAGTTTATGGGACAGTAAATTCATTTCAGATATAATTAAAGTCTATTTTTATCCCATACCATTATTTCACTTGTTCAAATGCTTCACAGCAATAGAGCAATTTAAGGCACTGTCAAGGATTTTTTTAGTTCTCACCAAAGCAGGAGAGGTATTTGTCTTAAACTATCTGTCTAGTGTTATTCATACAGTTGCACAATAAGAAATTGCTGTATATGAAAGGATTCATGTGAGAAGACTAAACCCAGCAGTCGTGTGATGGACAGTTCTGAATTGTCACTCATCTATCTGGCTGAGTGGGGAGGTCCCAGCTGACTGGAGATGGCAAATGTGGTGCTCATTTACAAGAAAGTCTGGAAGGGAGACCTGGTGAACGACAGACCAGCAACAGAAGGAGTCTCGAGTTGTGCCAGGGGAGGTCTAGGCTGGATATTAGGAGGAAGTTCTTCACAGAGAGTGATTGGCATTGGAATGGGCTGCCCAGGGAGGTGGTGGAGTCGCTGTCCCTGGAGGTGCTCAAGAAAAGCCTGGATGAGGCACTTAGTGCCATGGTCTGATTGATTGGCTAGGGCTGGGTGCTAGGTTGGACTGGCTGAGCTTGGAGGTCTCTTCCAACATGGATGATTCTATGATTCTGTTCTATGATTCTATGAAAGGACCTTGTGGAGAGGTTGGTGCTGGTGTCTTCTCACAGGTAATTAGGGATGGAACAAGAGGGAATGGCCTCCAGCTGCTGCTGGATAGGTTTAGATTACACATAAGGAAACATTTGTTCCCAGCGAGAATGGTCAGGCATTGAAATGCACTGCCCAGGGAGGTGGTGGAGTCACCAACCCTGGATGTGTTTAAAAGTCATTTGGATGTGGTGCTTGGGGATATGGTTTAGGGTGCACCTTGTAGAGTAGGGCTGTTGGTTGGACTTGGTGATCCTGAGGGTCTTTTCCAATCTGAATGTTTCTGTGACTCTGTGACCCATATGTGGAATACACACACAATGTGCATTTATAGTCAAGCAAGCCCTTATGCTGCACATACAGTGGGAAAATCCCTCAGCCATTAACAAAAACTTTGTCACTGGCCAGAGTAAAATTAGGATTTCACCCTGAATATTTCATTCTGGCATCGAATTCCTGACCTTCTATGCTTTAAATTTTCAAATGCAAGCTATGAAGAAGCTGAATTAATCCCTTAAATTAAGAGTCCGTAGCTTTTAGCTTAATATATCTGCCTGAATTTTCTCCCATTATCAGAAAGTGTGTTGACTGTGGGATGCTATTTCAAGAGCATCTAATTTTACATGTCTGACACAACATTCCCAAGCTAAAAATTAGCAATCTAGAAAAGTAATGACTGGGATGATTCTCAAATTGCCTCAAGCAGTCTGAAAAATAGTGGTGGTTATTTTGCCTAATGCACTCCAAAAATAGCAAGAACCTTGTGCTCAGTCCTTTAACCCAGAGAAGCAACTTTAAGACCTACAAATAAATAAGCAGCTGCACAAGGTTGTCTAATATTTATTGTGAGAAATGCTTCCTGTCACACAGCTGAACATCATAAAATAAACCAAGGGAAACATTTTTCAGCCAAAAATATCTATTATATTTTATTACTTTACATATATATATATTTAACAGCATGCTGAATAACATTCTTCAAGAAAAATCTGGGGGCAGTATTGAATGTTTTTACAGCTTCGTTGATAGGTTGGACCAGAAGATCTTGGAGGTCTCTTCCAACCTGGTTGATTCTCTGATTGGTTGAAACTCTGACTGGTAAAATTAACACATGCAGTGGGAACAACTAATGGTATGAAAACCCAATTTTGCCACAAAGTTGGACCATAAGCATGGAATAAATATCCTACTGTGTCTCACCAAGAATTCGTTTAAGCCTAAGTTCCTGCCTAGGGCAATGGCAGAGGAGATTCTGGTTAAAGAATGTCCTCTAAGCTAGCTGTTCCTGGGGTGCTTTCTTCTCAGCAGCTCTTGTATTAAAGGACCACAGGATATTAGTGATTGGAAGGGACCCAAAGAGATCATCCAGTCCAGCCCCCTGTCAGAGCAGGATTATAGAATCTAGCTCAGGTCACACAGGAATGCATCCAGACAAGGATGGAACACAAACACTATGAAGAGAGGCTGAGGGAGCTGGGGTTGTTTAGACTGGAGGAGGCTCAGGGCAGAGCTCATTGCTGTCTGCAACTATCTGAAGGGAGGTTGTAGCCAGGTGGGGTTGGTCTCTTCTGCCAGGCAACCAGCAACAGAAGAAAGGGACACAGTCTCAAATTGTGCTGGGGGAAGTATAGGCTGGATGTTAGGAGGAAGTTGTTGTCAGAGAGAGTGATTGGCATTGGAATGGGCTGCCCAGGGAGGTGGTGGAGTCACTGTCCCTGGAGGTGTTGAAGCAAAGCCTGGCTGGGACACTTAGTGCCATGGTCTAGTTGACTGGATAGGGCTGGGTTCTAGTTTGGCCTGGATGATGTTGGAGGTCTCTTCCAACCTGGTTGATTCTATGATTCTGTGATTCCTGAAAAGTAAACCCCTATTCATTTGCAAAATAGCCACAGTCCTCAAAGCTTGAATCACAGCAACCTTCTTCACTATGGAAAGACAAAAAAAATCCCACAACTGCTGATGAAATAACTTTCAGGGCAAACTACAACACTCATCATTCTCAAAGGCTTAATAAAAGTGGGAATAGCCAAAATGATTATGACAAAGACTTCATTCAAAGCATAAAATTATTTCATTTTCTTCCCAGGATTGAGGATCTTTGCTACAACTGGAAAATAAGTAAAGAGTGACACAGTATTAACATACTGTGTTGAGCAGCAATAAGACAAGGAGCAGACAGGAACATAGAAGGTTTTAGCTCAATATGAGGAGAAACTTCTTTACAGTGCAGCTGACAGAGCCCTGGAACAGGCTGCCCAGAGAGGTTGTGGAGTCTTCTTCTCTGGAGACTTTCCAAACCCACCTGGATGCATTCCTGTGCAAGCTACCCTGGAGAGGTTGCACTCAATGATCTCTGGGGGTCCCTTCCCACCTCTGAAGTTCTGTGATTCTGTGATACGGAGAACAAGAGCATTTGTAGAGCTCTGTCATATGATTTCTTACTAACAGCAAAACCACTTAGAATTAATTTGATTTGAGTTTTCATTACAACAAAACTGAGCTGTTTTAGTGGAAAGTATTAATGGATTTGTAAAGTTCCCAAGCAAACATGGAATTTCACTGGGGTTTGTAGTCATAATGCAAAACTAAACAGCACTTTGGACTGGCTTGAATTCTGAGTGCCAAGCCAACTGCACCAAAATGGTCATGCCAACATCTCAGAACTGAAGCCATGGCCTCAAATTCTACTTTTATTTTAGTTTATTTTTTACCATTGCACTTCTTAACAGATAACTAATTGCAAATTGCTCTGGCAGTCTGGCACGGTGCTCTGTTTATCACAATGTGCTTGGCAGCATCAGCAATCCTGGAAGATCTTGCATCTGGGCTGAGTCCATCCCAAGCACCAATACAAGCTTGGTAGTGACTGGCTTGAGAGCAGCCCTGAGAAGAGGGACTTGGGGATGCTGATGGAGTACTGCTTCCAGGTCTGGAGTCCCTATTGTAAGAGAGATATGGATGTGCTGGAACGTGTCCAGAGAAGGGCCATGAGGATGATCAGAGAACCTCTCCTGTGAGGACAGACTGAGGGAGCTGGGGCTGTTCAGTCTGGAGAGGAGAAGGCTCTGAGGTGGCCTTCTTGTGGTCTTTCAATATCTTAAGGGGGCATACAAGAAAGAGGGGGAGGGACTTTTTAGGATGTCAGGTAGGGATAGGACTTGGGGGAATGGAACAAAGCTAGAAATGGGTAGATTTGGACTGGATGTTAGGAAGTTCCTCAATATGAGGGTGGTGAGATCCTGGAATGGATTGCCCAGGGAGGTGGTGGAAGCCCCATCCATGGAGGTGTTTAAGGCCAGGCTGGATGAGGCTCTAGACAGCCCGATCACATCATACTATGAGGTGTCCTTCTCCATGGTAGGGGATTTGGAACTAGATGATCTTAATGGTCCTTTCCAACCCTGACTAATTGTATGGTTCTGTGATTCTATTATTCACGTGTATTTAAGAGATTCCATCACGTTGCACAGCTCACACCACTCACACAAAAAAAACCCACTGATCTCCCAGAGCTGTCTATACCACTGGGTAAGGTTACTACAGCGTTCATCTCAGAGGTGAAAATTCATGCCTTTGTTGTGTTTCACTTTCATAAGCTTAGCTAGGATGACAGAAGCAAATAAAGTGACTACTCATTGCATTGGACAGCAAAATCTGGAAGCTTACACAGCTCATGGATCTTAGAACTATAGAAACAACCAGGTTGGAAGAGACCTCCACCTCCTTGGGCAGCCCATTCCAATGCCAATCACACTCTCTGCCAACAACTTCCTCCTAACATCCAGCCTAGACTCCCCCCCCCCCCCCCCCCCCCCTCCCCTTGTTCTGTTGCTGATTGTCTGGGAGAAGAGACCAACCCCCACCTGGTTACAGCCTCCCTTCAGGTAGTTGTAGACAGCATAACACAACTGAATTATTTCCATTGCTCACCACTTTTAAACTCTTACATTAACTTTTCTAATAAATGGCCTTTTTTAAGACAAAGCTTTTCCTGTGGAATCTGGAGGAACAGGCTGGCAACATCTTATGCAAATGCAGAATGGTCATGCCTGAGAAGGAAGTTCACTCTTTTCTAAAGAGGTTAGTCTGTTTGTGAGTCTATCCTCTGTTCTTGCTTGAATTCCAAACTGTGGGAGAATCCACCTGAACAACCTGTGCATACCATCATGCCTACACTAGAGAGCCAATGTCTTTGTAGATACTCAGAATCTTAGATGCTTGAGAGCTAAGGACTCAGTGCCAGAAAGACCTTTCACATTTAAGCAACTAATTTATTTCCCCAAATATACAATGATGGTTTTGGTTTTCTTCACCTATCTTTTCTCCCTTACTCCACTTTACAACCATTTTCTATTCAAGAAAAGTCATTTTTCTTATCTGCTTGCTTAACTTCAAGCATAATTTTGATGATTAAACCCCAGTATAAATATATATATATGTTTTTTTTTCCTGCTTGTGCATCTGGTACAATTTCTGTAAGGTTGTGCAGTGTTGCAATTCAGGATTTGCAGGTTGTATTACCTCATCATTGCAGTCCAACAGTGCCATCCTCTGCTTCTTCCAAATAACATTTCCCTATAACTCTAAAGATTATCTTAAGGAATTCTTCTTATAAGTAAGCTGTAGGTTCACAGTGAAGGTTGCTGACAGAAAAACAGCACTAATATTTCCATGTAAGACCCAGGCATTACTTTTCTGGTTGCAAACTACAGAAGTGAATTGAATCTTTAGCCCTGATATTGTCACGGAACAGATTTATGAAACCTATTACTTCTGTTTAAAAAGTTTCTTCACACACATCCAACTCTCCTGAATGTTTCTACCTGACCTTCAGAGAAGCCAAGCATGGACCAGAGCCTTGTTTTCCATAATGCCTACAGATTTAACTGGAAAACCCCTAGCAAAAAAAAAAAAAAGCTTTTAATTCAAAATTTATCCAACGATAACAAAAGAACAGATGGGCACAATCATAGAATCACAGAATCAGTCACGGTTGGAAGGGACCACAAGGATCATCTAGTTCCAAACCCCCTGCCATGGGCAGAAACACCTCACCCTAGAGCAGGCTAAGTGCCTCATCCAGGCTTTGCTTGAACACCTCCAGGGACAGCGACTCCGCTGCCTACCTGGGCAGCCCATTCCAATGGCAAATCACTCTCTGTGGGAAGAGCTTCCTCCTAACATCCAGCTTATACTTCCCCCAGCACAACATGAGACTGTGTCCCCTTGTTCTATTGCTGGTTGCCTGGGAGAAAAGCCCAATCCCACCTTGCTGCAAACTCCCTTCAGGTAGTTGTAGACAGCAATGAGCTCTGCCCTGAGCCTCCTCTTCTGCAGGCTTCACACCCCCAGCTCTCTCAGCCTCTCCTCACAGGGCTGAGCTCCAGGCCCCTCAACAGCATCATCACCCTCTCTGGACATGTTCCAGCACCTCAACATCTCTCTAAATTGAGGAGCCCAGAACTGGACACAGCACTCAAGGTGTGGCCTGACCAGTGTTGAGTACAAGGAAAGAATAACCTCCCTTGTCCTGCTGGCCACACTGCTCCTGATACAAGCCAGGATACCATTGGCTCTCTTGGCCAGAAGGGCACACTGCTGGCTCATCTTCAGCTACTATCAGTAACCCTAGGTCCCTTTCTTCCTGGCTGCTCTCCAGCCACTCTGTCTCCAGCATTTGTTGCTGCTGTTTCAATTTAACCTACTGAAGTTCTCTGCCTACTATAACAAATACCTTAGCTGCATTCATTTCATCATTTTAATAATCTCCTATCATTTTCCCAAAAAGAGATATGTGGTAGGTATATAAAGAAGGAACATAAAGGTAAAAACATTCCTAAGAGAGTAAATGAGCAATAAAAATTACACCTAGAAATGTGACAAGATCTCTGTCCTTGGAATTTTCCAAGAGCCAACTGGTGAATACCCTGAGCTGACTGATATTGAGCAGGCAGTTAGACTAGGAAACTCCCAAGATCCTTTCCCAACCCAGCACTTCTGAGACTCAAGGATTCAAATATGAAATCAGCCTCATAAAAGTCACATTATCTGAAGTGAGAGATTCATAGGCCAATTTGTTATTGCCATTAAAATTGAAGCATTTATGTGAAAAGAAAGACAAAAGCCTGTGAGAGAGAAAATTGGCAGTCCTAAAACACTGACTGCAGAGTTAAAAGCAAGTGATATTAGAAAATCTTATTTTTAAATGAGATTAAAGCTTCTAAAGCCAAAGTGCAATTGAAATCAAGGAAAAAAAAGAAGCTTTATGAACTGTATAAAATCTTCTAAAGCACTCCCTAGCCCTTAGTAGAAATAAGCTGGACTTAAGCATTTCTATAGATGCTATCCCTCCCCCAGGAACCTTGAAGTTATTGAGTTCCTTCCCACTGGTTTCAATGAGTTTTCAATGCATATGCACAGTTACAGGTTGCTTCATATTAGCTACTTCACCTACACTTGCACTTATGACAATGTAGCCTGATAATGTTCAGGAGTTAGTCTTTGCCTGCTTTCTTCCGTCATATTGCAGGCTTCTATTCTTTGGTCAAAACAAAACCAAGTCCTACAGGCTGGTGGCAGAATGGCTGGAGAGCAGCCAGGAGGAAAGGGACCTGGGGGTACTGATAGTAGCTGAAGATGAGCCAGCAGTGTGCCCATCTGGCCAGGAGAGCCAATGGCATCCTGGCCTGGATCAGGAACAGTGTGGACAGCAGGACAAGGGAGGTTATTCTGCCCCTGTACTCTGCACTGGTCAGGCCACACCTGGAGTACTGTGTCCAGTTCTGGGCTCCTCAATTCAAGAGAGATGCTGAGGTGCTGGAACATGTCCAGAGAAGGGCAGCAAAGCTGGTGAGGGGCCTGAGGCACAGCCCTGTGAGGAGAGGCTGAGGGAGCTGGGGGTGTGCAGCCTGCAGAAGAGGAGGCTCAGGGCAGAGCTCATTGCTGTCTACAGCTACCTGAAGGAACTGTGGCCAAGTGGGGGTTGATCTCTTCTCCCAGGCAACCAGCAACAGAAGGATGTGACACAGTCTCAAGTTGTGCCAGGGGAGGTCTAGGCTGGATGTTAGGAGGAAGTTGTTGGCAGAGAGAGTGATTGGCATCGGAATGGGCTGCCCAGGGAGGTGGTGGAGTCACCGTCCCTGGAGGTGTTGAAGCAAAGCCTGGCTGAGGCACTTAGTGCCATGGTCTGGTTGATTGGATAGGAAGGGTGCTAGGTTGGCCTGGCTGATCTTGGAGGTCTCTTCCAACTTTATTGATTCTATGATTGCTGATATGGGGTTGATAAATATAATAACAGTTTAAATGATACTGATACCTTGCAGCTGCTCTTGGCTCACAGGTCAGAAAAGCCATGGAAATTGCAGATATTCACATTTGCACTTAATTTGTCAGAGCACATTTTGTCATTTCTTGGGAATTTCATCAGTCTTAAAGCAGGACAGCATTAAATAAGGCTAAATGATTCTCATTATGCCTCTCACCTGGCTAAATGATCCTTAGGGGTACAGGTCTCCTTTTAAACACAAGTTGTGTTTCTAAGCTCTCTCCTACAATGCATTTAATAGCTAAGGGTACATCATGTGTTTGTTCCATGCTGGCAGCATAAAATCACTCCACAGTGAAAGAATCCTGTGGAGATGCCAGAATGTCACATGCAGAATCTTAATTCTCAAAAGCAAGCAGTGCAAGGACTCTAAACTCAATGGAAAGGCAACAACCAATAAGAGCAGGCAAGGCAGAATCTTAAGGATGTCTGTTTCCAGAGCACATGTGAATTGATTCTGCACTAAAGCACTACAGCTTCCTACAGCAGAAATATCTGACCTTTAGCACCAGTAGTCTCTGAAGGAGAAAGAGAGCAGAAGGAACTAAAGAGAGGGTAATAGGCACACCTAAAAACTACTTGACCTTCCTGCTATTTAGACTGGTTGGCATCAGTGCCACACAGCTGCTGCACTCTTTTCCACTCATTGCATACCTCTCATTCGTTTTCAGCCTGCCCATTGTGTGCAAGTGATGAAGGGCAAATCACTCTTCCTCTACCTGGGTGGAGTTCCCTTATACCTGGAGCAGATCCACCCCATCCCACTCCTCAAAAGTCATACTACATAACTGGAATGCAGACAGATGCTAACTTCTGGACTCAGGAGTGATGATGGAAAAGAAAACTTTCTCAGAGACTCCCTGACTTACTGCTGGTCCATTTCCTTCACATGACCCTTCAAAGCTACGCATCTGACACTACTTCAGAATGATCTAAGTACCAAAGATCCTCTGCTTGCACTGTTTTGAGCTAGTCTGGTGCATTTTGACTGACAAACAGGCAGAAACTATTGTCAAAGTGACTAAGCTGACAAGGCAGAGAGTCTCCTAGCACTATCTGTGACTTCCATGTCACAGGAAAATGCAAAAAGAGAGCATCTGTCCAAAGCCTTATTCAGAGGAAATTTTGCATCCAAAACAGAGGCACACAGGAATATTTTCTCTAGTGATGTGAAATTGTGCTAGCTTGAGCCTAGCTGGGATATTTTGGTAAGAAGAATTAGATGCTAGGCTGTGAAAAGGAAGCAATGGTGATATCTGCTTCACTCATAAGCTTGCTGAGATGTATAAGAACAAGAACATAAACATAGATAAGGGAATTGCTCTCTGGGGCTGCATGAACTTCTCTCTCTAACCGAACTTGCTGCCTGACTAATCCATCTGCTTCCTAATCCCCCTGGCCAACCCTCCAAACTCACCTTGAACAAAGTCTGGGGTAAGGTATAGGGGTGGAAAGGAGATGGAAGGGTGGTTGGGAGCCCCTCCTGGAGACTCTGATTTCTGGGAGGGCTGTTGTGTTTCTGTATCACTTTTTAACTTGTCTATTTCTGTCTATAGCTGTGGAGATTGTAAGTAGCTCTTTGTATATTGTGCTCAGCTGTAAATATAAAGCTTCATTCTTCAAGTTCCAGGTCAGCTGAGTCTAGTCTGGGTGATTTTCTTAGGTGTGGGGGGCAGGAAACACCCAAACCATCACAGAAACCTATACAATGTTTGGAGGGGTGGGAAATAATTTGTTTGTTGGTTGTTGAGGGGTTTTTTGCAGCCTTACTTATCTTTAACTTATCATTATCTCAATAAAAAATTACTCCATGCCCACGATGAACAATTTGATGTATTGGCTTCTGCTTCACTCCTATTCACTGAGTACTTTCACAGGCTGAAGGGGTTTTCAGCAAAATAACTGGTTATATAAATCCTTTCCCTTTGACACTCCTCTCAGAAAATTCTGACATTATGTGATTAGCCTTAAAATTAATCATTCTAAGGAGGGAAAAAAGGAGTTTTAAATCCCTTGCTGAAAGCTACCAAGTTACTAAGCTGCACACCAACACCCAAATCATCCCAATATGAAAAATATCTCCCTCAGTGGTAACTTCACATTAATATAGTTTTTGATTATGCAAGTATTTTATCTGTGCCTCCTTTTTTCTCCCATCATGAGCAATTTCAAATAGGAATTGATAGCACAGAAGTGATTAGAGTTGGTAACACTGTTTAGAGGCATAATTTCAGGCATCTAGCAGTGAAACACCATTAAACAGTAAGATTGTTAACTGTGAATATCTGATTATTAATTGCTTTTAAGTGTGCCTATATTAAATATCACTAGAATAGCTTGTTAACATATTTATAATACATTATTTATTCTCTTTATTAACAATTACACTTCCAAATCACTTTACCTTTTCTATTACCCACTATGCAAACTAAATGTCACCCATCAATTCAGCAGCAGAAAATGGCTCTTAGAGCCATTCAATGTAGCTGCTCAAATGGCTTGTTAAGGCTCATTTATGATTAAAATATTCTGTGCCTTTTACTGAAATTCTGTTTCTGTATTCAACAACCAAAACTCTGTTCATTAAAACTGTGCACAATTAGATCTGCAGCAAGCTATGCAGAGAAATGTCAAGGTCCAGAACCTGGGCTTTATGCCAGATTAATGTCCTAACCTCAGATGAGGCAGTTTAGGTATTTTACCACTTCATGAAAAGAGGAGTGAGATGCTTGTGCATGAAAGTGATTTGTTGCCCCAATTCTTCTTCCATTTGCCTACTCCCAGGATATATTCTGAGCTTTTATTATTTGGTGTTTGTTATTTTATTTATCCTAGGGTGATTTAGAAAGGGAGTGGTTAATGGGATGAGAAAGGTTCTCCTCTCTGTCCACTCTGCCCTGGTGAGGCAGCATCTGGATGGGACAATTCTAGGCCACTCAGTTCAAGAAGGAACTCAGACAACTGCTTGAGAGAGTCCAATGCAGAGCCACGAAGATGATGGAGAGAAACCTTATGATGAAAGGCTGAGGGAGCTGGTGAAGAGCAGACTGAGGGGTGACCTTATTCATGTTTATAGTCACTGTCCCTGGTGAAGAAAAGCCTGGATGAGGCACTTAGTGCCGTGGTCTAGTTGATTGGACAGGGCTGGGTGCTAGGTTGGACTGGATGAGCTTGGAGGTCTCTTCCTACCTGGTTGATTCTATGATTCTATAAAGATGTGGGGGGTGAATGTCAGGAGAACAGAGCCAGGCTCTGCTCAGAGATACCCCATGATAAGACAAGGGTTAGTGGGTGCAAGCTAGAGCACAGAAGGTTCCAAACCACCAGAATTAGCATGGTGAATCTAAGTGGGGGGGAGGATGTTCCTGATCCACCACAGCTCATTACAGAATCAACCAAGATGGAAAAGATCTTTAGGATCATCGAGTCCAACCTATCACCTAACCCTTCTAATCAAATAAACCATGGCACTAAGTAGCTCATCCAGCCTCCTTTTAAACACCTCCAGGGATGGTGACTACACTACTTCCCCGGGCAGCCAGCAGATCAAGGTAGATGGTGCTCCTCCTCTGCTAAGCACTGATGAGCTCCTGACCAGTACAAATGTTTATCATATTCCATAGTTTTACTCACCAGTACTTTTCAGAAAGTCTCCATAGAATAGTGCAGAAGAATGGTTTGTCCCAATAGGCATCTGGAGAGCCCCAATGGTGAGGGCAATCCTCACGACCATATAGAACGAGATGATTCTGAAGAGATCATAGAATCACAGAATCATAGAATCAACCAGGTTGGAAGAGACCTCCAAGATCATCCAGTCCAACCTATCCCCCAGCCCTATCCAGTCAACTAGACCATGGCACTAAGTGCCTCATCCAGTCTTTTCTTGAAGAGATGATTCTGTCTAACACACACAAAGAATAGAGCGCAAGGGGCAATAGGTCACCTTCATTAGCTCTCTGTGGCAGCTTCTGACCTGAGCCATTATTGCTGCACATCAGGTGCAGCAATAATTCTAAGCAAGTGTTACCTCACACAGCTTGGTCTAAGAGTAATGGTGAGAGAAAGATTTCCATATTCATTTGGACAATTATCTAAGTGGTTTAGAAATTAATTTTTGGAGGCTCACCATGCCCTCATCGTTCTTGAACCATATTATAATTTGTTAGAGCAACCCAAATCTGTATATCCTTCATTGATTTTATTAAAACAGATGAGCAAGCAAATATTCATTTCAGAAGGCTAATTACCAAGCTAAAGTACTACAGTTTTATTCAGCTAATTAGAGATGGAACAATGCACTAGTGAAATTAAGGTCACAATTAAAGTAAGCTCAAGAAGTCTAAGTGCAAGGGGGGAAAATGAAGGTCTCTGAATTGTAAAATTAAGATTGAAATGTGTCACTTTCCAAGAAGAGTCCATTCCAGTGAGTAGGAAGCCAAGCAAGAGTGGCAGGAGCTCTACAAACATGAATAAGGAACTCCTGGCAAAGCTTACACATAAAGGGAAGCATGAAACAGGCAAAAGCTGACTCAGGACGGGCATAGAGGCACTGTCTGAAGGTGCAAAAAAAGAGTTAGGCCAAGCCTATGTGAAGTTGAATCTGGTGAATGATGTGATGAGCAAAGAGGACTTCAGCAGATACATTGGCAGCAAAAGGCATGCTAAGGAAAGTGTGGGTCTTCTGTCAAATGGGTCAGGAACGTGGTGGCAAAAGATGCAGAGATACATATATACTACTGAATATCTTCTTTGCTTTGGTAATAAATACACACAGGCACCAGTATAGCCTGAGGGACAGATGGAGAAAGTGAATTTTGGCAGAAAAGGACTTAGAGATCCTGATGAACACCAGTTCAACAACAGCCACCAATGTGCCCCTGTGGCAACGAAGGTAATTGGTACTTTGGCCTGCGTTAAGTAAAGCATTGCCAGCAGATCAAGGTAGGTGGTGCTCCTCCTCTGCTAAGCACTGATGAGGCACATCTGGAATGCTCAGTCCAGCTGTGGTCTTCTAAGTGTGAGAGAAACATATAGATACTAGAGGATATCAAGTGTAGAGCCATGTCGATGGTTAAGGAAGTGAATCTGTCATATGAAAAATGTTAGGGCAGTTCAATCTGGAGACAGCTGATGGGAATCTTATTCATTCCCTGATGGAGTTGGGAAGTAAAGAAGGCAGAGACAGACTTTTCTCAGTGGTGTCCAGTGGTACAACGAGGTTGAAGGCATAAACTGAAATACAGAAGATAGCAGGTAAAGGTAAGAAAGAACTTTCAGAGTGTGAGAGTGATCAAACATTAGAACAGGCTGCCTAGGAAGGTTGTTGAGTTTCCATCCGTGGAGATATTTCAAATGCAAGTGGACACAGCCCTAAGCAATCTGATCTCACCAAACCTGCTGGACTAGATGATATTCAGAGGTGCTCTACTTCCTCAGCCATTCTGGGAATCTGTGATTCTGTAAATATTTTTTTAAGAGTCTAAATTAGAAAACCTCAAGAAGGGGTAAGATCCCAGGTAGGGTTCTAGCTAATAACTTACATTGACTTACAAGTATGAAGAAGATAGGAATAGGAAATTTAAGGGAAAAGCTTGGGATGTTGAGATGCTGGAACATGTCTAGAGAAGGTTGATAAAGCTGGTGGGAGGCCTGGAACATAAACCCTATGAGGAGAGGCTGAGGGAGCTGGGGTGTGCAGCCTGCAGAAGAGGAGGCTCAGGGCAGACCTTATTGATGTCTACAACTACCTGAAGGGAGGTTGTAGCCAGGTGGGGTTGGGCTCTGCTGCCAGGCAAGCAGCAACAAAACAAGGAGACACAGTCTCAAGTTGTGCCAAGGGAAGTATAGGCTGGATGTTAGGAGGAAGTTGTTGGCAGAGAGAGTGATTTGCATTGGAATGGGCTGCCCAGGGAGGTAGTGGGGGCACCGTGCCTGGAGGTGTTGAAGCAAAGCCTTTCTGGGGCACTTAGTGCCATGGTCTGGTTGACTGGATAGCGCTGGGTGCTAGTTTGGCCTGGATGATGTTGGAGGTCTCTTCCAACCTGTTTGATTCTATGATTCTATGATGCCTGGCAGAAAATAAGTCATTCAATAATAAGAAAGACATAATTACAGTTTGGGATTCATCTGACATTTTCTTGGTATCTGCATCAGTGCATCATGAATCACATCCTAGAATGCCTGATACTTTCCTGCTGGCTACACAGCACAAGTTGGGGGATTTTTTTTTTACTGTATGAAAGTAAGTGGAAAGCAGTTTCCATAATGATATATTTTCAATTCTTTTCTTATCATTTTTGTGCATGCAGTTTAGATGTTGCATTTCCTCTGCCCTCATCTCTATAATAACTCTCAAGAGCAAGGGAGGGATGAAATGTTGACTGAAAAGAAGGTGTAGGCTGTGTTAAAAAAATGCTGAAACCACTGAGAGCTATGCAAGACTATAGGTATAATTTGAATCTCATATCCATCCTTTCTTTAAAAGCTACTAAAATTCACATTAAGCTGGTCTGGAACACGAAGCAAAACCACTTCAATTTCATTGTATAGCAGACAGACTGTAACCCAAAACTAATTACAAGAGTTAAATTACTTGTGTTAATCCTCCAATCTTTAGACCCTGAAACTCTGTTCCAGCAAGTAATTCTATTAAAGCAACTCAGAAATGTTTTTCTCTCACTAATCTCCAGCCAGAGAAGCCAATAAAAACAGAATAATTAACCATAAACAATTTTATTTGCCTGATTATATTTAAGCTTCAGATGGACTGGTTTATATGGCTAGCAACACATGGATGAGTTTTACTTCTTGACTCAACCTTGAAGGGCAGAACTGGCTAAGTGTTTTGACCCCAGAAGACATAATGTTCCCTTTTTTTGTCTTCTTCTGATTATTTTTCTATAGGTTTGCTGATCTTACTCATTACAATTATCTTAACAGTTCTATAATAGGAAGAGGAAAGAGACATAGTCAGTTTTAACACCACGGTATTCCAGGATTCTCCAAGAGGGTGTGAAGTTCTAGAGCCCACAACACAAGGAGGACATGGAAGTGTTGAAGCAGGTCCAGAGGAGGGCCACAAAGGTGATCAGAGGGCTGCCGCAGCTCTGCTATGAGGACAGGCTATAAGAGTTGGGGCTCTTCAGTCTGGAGAAGAGAAGACTTCAAAGGGACCTTGCAGTAGCCTTCCAGTATCTGAAGTGGGCTACAGGAAGGCTGGGGAGAGAAAATTGACAAGGTCTTGTAATGACAGGATGAGGAGGAATGGGTTTAAACTGGCAGAGGGGAGAAGAAGGAGGAAGAAGTTCTTTCCAGTGAGAGTGGTGAGACACTGACACAGGTTGCCCAGGGAGGCTGTGGCTGCTTCCTCCCTGGAGATGTTCAAGGCCAGGTTGGATGAGGGCTTGAGCGACCTGTTCTAGTGGGAGATGTCCCTGTCTATGGTGGGGGGTTGGAACTGGAGGATCCTTGAGGTGCCTTCCAACCTAAACCATCCTATGATTCTATGATCCTAGGGAAATGCAGGCCTGCCTCCCTCTGAAAGGGTCCAGGTTTATGAAGAAGTTGTTCAGGTTTTAGGTTTAATAGCTGTGTCTATGATGAAGTAGGAGGTGCCACAGCCTGATAAAACAGGCATGATAGTAAAACAGATCAGTTGCATCCTCCCTCTCTGGAGATATACAAAACCAATCTGGATGTGTTTCTGTGTGATCTGCTATAGGTGCTCTGCTCTGGCAGGGTGTTGGGCTGAATGAGCTTTTGAGGTTCATCTAACATCTCAAAGCTGGTGAGGGGCCTGGAACACAGCCCTGTGAGGAGAGGCTGAGGGAGCTGGGGCTGAAGGTTCCACAACTTCTCTGAGCAGGGTGTTCCAGCGCTCTGTCACCCTCACTGGAAAGAAGTTTCTCCTCATGTCGAGCTGAAACCTTCTGTGTTCCAGTGTGTAGCTGTTGCTCCTTGTCTTATTGTTTCTGACCACTGAAAAGAGCTTGGCCCCAGCCACTTGCCACCCACCCCTCAGCTATTTGTACACATTGATGAGATCTCCTCTCAGTCTTCTCTTCTCCAGACTAAACAGCCCCAGAGCTCTCAGTCTCTCTCCATAGGGAAGATGCTCAAGTCCCCCAAGCATCCTCATGGTTCTCTGCTGGGCTCTTTCCAGCAGGTCCCTGTCTCTCTTGAACTGGAGAGCCCAAAACTGGCCACAGTAGTCTAGATGTGGTCTCACTAGGACAGAGTAGATGGGGAGAACCTCCCTAAACCTGCTGGACAGACTTTTCCTGATGTAGCCCAGGATGCCATTGTCTCTCTTGGCCACAAGGGCACATTGCTGTCCTCATATTGCTGTCATATGAAGTGAACTACACTATCAGTAAAGGCTGGGGGGTGAGGTGTTAGAGAGCAGCCCCATGGAAAGGGACTGGGGGATGTTGGTGGACAAGAGGCTGCACATGAGCAGGCAGTGTGAGCTTGCAGCACAGAAGGCAAATCATATCCTGAGCTGCATCAAAAGCAGCGTGGCCAACAGAGCCAGAGAGGGGATTCTGCCACTTTGCTCTGCTCTGCTGAGAGCTCAGCTGGAGTACTCCATTCAGCTATGCAGACCTCAATACAGGAAGGACATAGACCTGGTGGAGCAGCTCTGGAGGAGGGCTAAGAAAATGATCAGGTGGTGGAACACCTCTACTACAAATACAGGCTAAGGGAGCTGGGGTTGTTCAGCCTGGAGAAGAGAAGGCTCTGGGAAGACCTAATTGCAGCCTTCCAGTACTTGAAGGAAGCCTACAAGAATGATGAAGAAAAGCTGTTTACAAAGGCCTGCAGTGACAGGTCAAGGTGCAATGGGTTCCAGCTTGGGAGGAGCAGATCTAGATTGGCTGTCAGGAACAAGTGGAGCACTGGAACAGGTTACCCAGGGAGGTGGTCGAGGTCCCAAACCCAGAGACATTCAAGGTGAGTCTTGACAGGGCCATGGGTGACCTGGGCTAGTGTGGATGTCCCTGCTGACTGCAGGGGAGCTGGATTGGATGACCTCTAGAGGTCCCTTCTGGCCCAAATCTATGATTCTATGATTGTGCTAAATGAGAGATTGTGCTAGTTTGAGCCTAGGTAGAATCTTTTGGTGACAAGAAGTAGATTACAGGCTGTGGAAAGGAAACAATGGTGATATCTCCTTCACTCATAGGCTTGCTGAGATGTATAAGAACAAGAACATAAGTATAGATAACAGAGTTGCTCTCTGAGCTTTGTGGGCTGCACTTCTCTCTAACCTCACCTGCCATCTGTGTGATTAATCCGACTGCTTCCTAACCCCCTTGGCCAACCCTCCATACTACCTTAAACATAAGGCAAGATCTTGGTTAAGGTTGAGGGATGGAAGGTGGAAGGGTGGTTGAGAGTCCCTCCTGGGGACTCAGGTTTCTGGGAGAGCTGTTGTGTTTCTGTATTACCCTTTTAACTTGTCTGTAGCTGTATAGGTTGTAAATATCTGCTTGTGTGTTGTGCTAAGCTGTAAATAGAAAGCTTCATTCAATCTCCAGAGTGGCTGAGTCTAGTCTGGGTGATTTTCTTAAGTGTGTGTGGGGGGAAACACCCAAACCATCATAGAGATAAGATTTTCTTTACTCATCTAATTAAACCAATAACACCTGCAGGACATACCTGCCCTTCAAAATGAAATTACAGGTATGCAGTACCAGGATTCATTCCAGGACTAGCATCAGGGCTTGAGGAATTTCAATCAAAATGCAGAAAGTTGCAGCACTGCTGTGAAATAGGACAGTGTGCAGATCTGCTGTGATTTCTTTCCTTGTAGATAAGAGAAACAGGCCTTTTTTCTTTCAAAATGGGTTTCTAAAAGTGATTTTTAAAGCTGAAATGAGGGAAAATAAAAAGCACCATCATGTTTTCTCCTGGAGCTGTTCTGTTAGCAGGAAAAGAGATTAAGAAAAACTGTACAAAAGGAATAAAAATCATCATCATTCGTTTCTTTTTCCCTTTCTCAAGCTCTCCACAAGCTGAAGGGACCTCATTTTCCTCTCCTGTATGTTCTGTGCTCAGAGCATGTGAAAAAATAAACAAATGGGAAAATATATATATCAGGCAAAAAGATTTGGTATGCAAAACTCCTCAGCAGTTTCTCTGAGCACACTTCCCTGGAGTCAAAAATATGCTTTTAATGGCAACTTGATGGTACAGGGACAGGATGAGGGCAATGGTTTGAAATGAGAGCGGATTGAGACCATAGAATCACAGAATCAACCAGGTTGGAAGAGACCTCCAAGATCATCCAGTCCAACCTATCAGACTGAGATTTGATGTGAGGAACAAGTTCTGCACCATGAGGGTGCTGGAACACTGCAACAGGTTGCCCAGGGAAGTGCTTGAGGTCGCATCTCTGGACATATTCAAGGTCAGGCTGGAGAAGGCTCCAAGCAACCTGCCCTAGTGGAGGCTCTCTCTGCTGAGTGCAGGGGGGTTGGACTGGATGACCTTTGGAGGTCCCTTCCAACCCAAACCATTCTGTGATTCTATTGGAGCAGGCATACTGAAATAAGAAAACTAATTTATTTCCTAGAGTTTGAGGGGGATTTTAATGATCATTTTGTAATACCATTCCTAATTCTGGGTAGCTGCTAGGAGCATCATTTTAACCATGATACACTTAGTTATAAACACACTAGAAAAGAATGTTCTACTTGTTTGTAAACTGATAATAAGAAACCTTTTTCAGTGTTGATCTGTTGAAGGGTAGGAGAGCCCTGCAGAGGGACCTGGCCAGGCTGCATGGGTGGGCAGAGGCCATGGGATGAGATTTAACAAGGCCAAGGGCAGGGTTCTGCACTTTGGCCACAACAACCCCAAGCAGCACTACAGGCTGGGGACTGAGTGGCTGGAGAGCAGCCAGCAGGAAAGGGACCTGGGGGTACTGATAGATAGTAAGATAAAGATGAGTCAGCAGTGTGCCCAGGTGGCCAAGAGAGCCAATGGCATCCTGGCCTGCATCAGGAACAGTGTGGCCAGCAGGACAAGGGAGGTTATTCTGCCCCTGTACTCAGCACTGGTTAGGCCACACCTTGAGTACTGTGTCCAGTTCTGGGCCCCTCAATTCAAGAAAGATGTTGAGGTGCTGGAAGGTGTCCAGAGGAGGGCAACAAAGCTGGTGAGGGGCCTGGAACACAAATCCTATGAGGAGAGGCTGAGGGAGCTGGGCCTGTTTAGCCTGGAGAAGAGGAGGCTCAGGGGGGATCTTATTACTGCCTACAACTACCTGAAGGGGCATTGTAGCCACGTGGGGGGTGGCCTCTTCTCCCAGGCAACCAGCAATAGAACAAGAGGACACAGTCTCAAGCTGTGCCAGGGTAGGTATAGGCTGGATGTTAGGAAGAAGGTCTTCCCAGAGAGAGTGATTGGCATTGGAATGGGCTGCCCAGGGAGGTAGTGGAGGCACCGTCCCTGGGGGTCTTCAAGAAAAGCCTGGATGAGGCACTTAGTGCCATGGTCTCGTTGATTGGCTAGGGCTGGGTGCTAGGTTGGACTGGATGATCTTGGAGGTCTCTTCCAACCTGGTTGATTCTATGATTCTATGATCCCTATAGCAGCTGAATTTCAACAACTGACCAAACATTGGAATATAGAGCCTCATTCTAGTGTAATTTTATACAGTATATATATTTTTCATGTCTATATTTACACACATATATATAGCACATTTTATATATCTATAGATATACACATGTATAATATATATATTATATATGATACTATATTAAGAGTGGAGATTATATATATGGTAAACACATATAAAAAATGTAGTAAGTATGTATATATTATATCTATTCAATATATATATTTATCTATCATAGAATCATAGAATCAACCAGGTTGGAAGAGACCTCCAGGATCAGCCAGGCTAACCTTGCATCCAGCCCTATCCAGTCAACCAGTCCATGGCACTAAGTGTCTCATCCAGGCTTTGCTTCAACACCCCCAGGGACAGTGCCTCCACCACCTCCCTGGGCAGCCCATTCCAATGCCAATCACTCTCTCTGCCAACAACTTCCTCCTAACATCCAGCCTAGACCTCCCCTGCCACAACTTCAGACTGTGTCCCCTTGTTCTGTTGCTGGTTGCTTGGAAGAAGAGACCAACCCCACCTGGCTACAGCCTCCCTTCAGGTAGTTATTAGACAATATCTGCAAGATATTCATTCTACATCTTATCTCTTCAATTCTCATTTGCAATTGGGGCATTAACCTCAGGGAGCTGTTACAGAAAGGAGCACACAAAATCTGCATGGTAGCAGAAAACAGAAAGGCAAAGCAATTGTGTGGTTTCTGGGATTTAAAATAATGGTGTATAGAAGAGAAGAGAGATGTAGGCATGTTCATGCACCTTGCAGTGCTTATATGCACACCTCTGTCCAAAATGTGCATCCTCTCTGGCTATTGCCTTCACACTAGAGACACAGAGGTCACGATATGAGAGGGAGAAGACACCTAAGCTCATACAAAACTACCTCGCTCAGCTGTCAGCAGCATTGCAGCCACAGAGGCTGAGACACTGCTGAGCCCAGGTGACTCCAGTGCCCTGCAGAGCTGGAGGTTCCTCTGCTGATTGTGACATAAAACCACACCTTGCTGCACACCACCGATGCCAGGCCACATCCATTAAGGTGGCAAAGTGTATAGGCATATGATAAGATTAGCTTGGAGCCAGCTAATTAATATTAATGACCTCATTAATATTTAGAAAGATGTAAGGGGTAAGTGCCAAGAGGATG
Organism: Pogoniulus pusillus; assembly: GCF_015220805.1. NCBI lineage: Eukaryota > Metazoa > Chordata > Aves > Piciformes > Lybiidae > Pogoniulus > Pogoniulus pusillus. Next base: position 29,315,534 of record NC_087275.1, read on the forward strand.
GAGCCAGGCATAACAAAAGATAAATAAAGGCTTCTGATGAAAGAAAGAAAATTATCATTATCTAACAAAAATGTTTCTATCCTATCCAGAAAGGCTACAAAAGATCAAGCAAAAAGGCATGAGAGACCTGAGCTGAAGTATGGATCAGTGCTGAATTATGTGTGTGTCAGGACTCCGCTTGATAAGATTGTTCATTGAGGACAGTTCATTTACCTAAGGTGATTTCCCTCACAACTCATGGAAATTAAGCTATAAACAACAGCAGAGGCATCTTAAATCTCACCTGGTTCACACAGTAAACAGAAACTTACTCTCTATCCCTTCTCAATGTCTTCATAGATGTCTCTTGGCAAGGACTTCCTTTTGCTGGCAATACACATAGCCACGAAGCTCTTTACTGCTTTGTGCACCCTCTAGTTAAAACAGTTGGGTGGCTTTGCAGACTGATGACTACTCAGTCTACAGCTACCTGATGGAGCTGGTGAGGGGCCTGGAACACAAACCCTGTGAGGAGAGGCTGAGGGAGCTGGGGCTGCGCAGCCTGGACAAGAGGAGGCTCAGGACAGAGCTCATTGCTGTCTGCAACTACCTGAGGGAGGCTGTAGCCAGGTGGGAGTTGGTCTCTTCTGCCAGGCAACCAGCAACAGAACAAGAGGACACAGTCTGAGGTTGTGGCAGGGAAGGTCTAGGCTGGATGTTAGGAGGAAGTTGTTGGCAGAGAGAGCGATTGGCATTGGAATGGGCTGCCCAGGGAGGTGGTGGAGTTGCTGTCCCTGGAGGTGTTCAAGAAAAGCCTGGATGAGGCACTTAGTGCCATGGTCTAATTGACTGGATAGGGGTGAGTGCTAGGTTGGCCTGGCTGATCTTGGAGATCTCTTCCAGACTGGTTGATTCTATGATTCTATGGCAAAATTCACAAGCATACATACAGAATATATTTACAAGTAGCTACCACTGTATACAAATTAGAAATAATGCAGAAATCCAAACTCCCTCCCAGACAAAAAAACTGCCCAGAAGCAGCTCAAAGCCTCTTTCCCTCCATCTTCCTTCCCAGAGAAACAAAACAACCAGCAAAGCTCAGGGTGTTATTTGTTAGTGGAGAGATTAGAGCACAATGAAGGAGGAGCTAAAGGAATCTACATCTCAGAATAGAGTGAGACAAATTCTTTTCATTTTGGCTTTTTACCTCTCTCAGCAAACCAGTGAATGATACAGACTTCATCACTATTTTCTTTCTACAACCAATGATCTAGTTGCTCTCATTAAAATATTCCAGTTAGCCTCAAACCAGTGCACCTAGGAAAGCTGATTTTGGGAAGAGGGGAAAAAAAATCATGTTAGATTTTTTATCTTAGGTCCTTAAAATTGTGTAGTCATGCAAATGTCCCAACAGACTAAGCTCATCTGTTTAGTTTTCCATTAATAGCTACCAGAAATTACTTTGTACAGTCAAAAGAAGCTGGCAGGCAATTTGACATGTTCCCATCACTCATCTCATGGATACATCTTGCCAGCTGTTAGTGGAGGCAGGTTTTGCCAGCATTTACTGTTTGCATTTCTCCAGACTGAAGCTGGATTGGTTTGTCCCTTCCCACCCATGTGTCACGATGCTGTGTGCTCACCCTTGGGTTTGTGAATTTGGTTCAGTTCCCTGGATGTGGAATTTTGCTGACATTCTGCTTTGATCCAAGCATGCATTAGCATAATACACTGTCTAAATGCAAGGCATTTCAGTGCTATATCCATCTATCTGTGAAAGAATATCCCAACTTTCATTTAAATTGATGTAGGTGTCTTAACACCTTCAAGCCCAGAGATTTTAGCCTTTCAAGGTCATGTCTTCTGTTAGACAGGATAATAATGTGTCTCTGGCTGAGAGGGGAGGACAAGCAGAACTGGGCTGGGTCAAATCATAGAAGCACACCTTAAGAGTGAATTAAACTTCTTTTAAAATGCTCTGACTTTTACCACTGAACCACAATCCTGGCTTCAGGACAGTTTGTGTTAGCTTATCACAGTATCACAGTATCACAGTATTATTAGGATTGGAAGAGACTTCACAGATCAGCAAGTCCAACTCTTTACCACAGAGCTCAAGGCTAGACCATGGCACCAAGTGCCACATCCAACCTTGCCTTGAACAGCCCCAAATCACAGGACGTTAGGAGTTGGAAGAGACTCAAAGAGACCATCAATTCTAACCCCCCTGCCAGAGCAGGACCATACAATCTAACACAGATCACAGAGGAACACATCCAGACAGGCCTTGAAAGTCTCCAGGGAAGGAGACTCCACAACCTCTCTGGGCAGCCTGTTCCAGTGCTCTGTGACCCTTACAGTAAAAATGTTCCCCCTTGTGTTGAGCTGGAACCTCCTGTGCTGCAGCTTCCATCCATTGCTCCTTGTCCTATCTTGGGGAACAAGTGAGCAGAGCCTGTCCCCCCCATCCTGACCCACAGCCCTCAGATATTTCTAAACATTGATTAAATCTCCTCTCAGTCTTCTCTTTCCCAGACTAAACAGCCCCAGGTCCCTCAGCCTCTCCTCATCAGGCAGTGCTCCAGTCCCTTATACATCCTCATAGCCCTCCACTGGACTCTCTCCAGCAGATCCCTGTCCCTTTTAAACTGGGGAGGCCAAAACTGTAGGTGCAATTCTGAAGGGCAAAGTGGAACAGAGTAGGTGAGATCAAGGGCAACATCCTCAAATTATCTCTGTTGCCATTTTTTTAATGTTATTTAAGGTAAATTCTTTGAATTATTTCATGTTTCTTTACTGAGAGTCCCCGAGGAGATCCTGAGGTAAGCACAGCACTCAGAAATGTAGGAGCAGCCAGAGAATGTGCTTTTTGTGATAAAGCACCACAACTTCTTCATAAAATGGTGAGTGACAAATTCATATAACCACTGAAGATGAGCCAGCAGTGTGCCCAGGTGGCCAAGAGAGTCAATGGCATCCTGGCCTGGATCAGGAGCATGCCCATGTACTCAAGCACTGCTCAAGCCACACTTTGAGTGCTGTGTCCAGCTCTGGGCCCCTCAGTTCAAGAGAGATGTTGAGGTATTGGAATGTGTCCAGAGAAGGGTGACAAAGCTGGTGAGGCCTGGAGCACAGCCCCGTGAGGAGAGGCTGAGGGAGCTGACAAGCCTTGAAGTGAAGAAATATTTGCTTATATCAGCCTAAATCTCCCCTGGTGCACCTTGGAACCACTTCCTCTGCTCCTGTCTCTTACCACCAAGGAGCAGAGGCTGTCCCCTCTTTGGTCCAACCTCCCCTCAGGTAGCTGAAGAGAGCAACGAGCTCTGCCCTCAGCCTCCTCTTCCCCACGCTGAACGCTCCCAGCTCCCCCAGATGCTCCTGCTAGCCCAGGTTCTCCAGGCCCTTCTCCAGCCTCACTGCCCTTCTCTGGACAGGCTCCAGCCCCTCAATGTCCTTCCTGTAGTGAAGGGCCCAGAGATGAGCCAAACACTTGAATGCAGCCACAGCAGTGCTGAGTCCAAGGCCCCGTCCTGCTGGCCACAGTGTGTCTAACACAAGCCAGGATGCCATTTGCTTTCTGGGCCACCTGAGTACACTGCTGACTCAAACCCAGCCAACTATCAAGCAGTTCCCTCAGGCCCCTCTCCATCTTGGAGAGAGCTAAAAATCATTTCTTGGAATCTCTCTCAGTTTTTCCCCTCTCTGAAGGGTTCTTGTGTCTGTATCAAGGTCTCAGCAGAAATTGCCTGCTGCACCTGATTCTCTAGGTGTTACTCTTGGCAGCTGGGCTGACTCCCCAGTGTGCAATGTATTCACAAGCAACCTCCAATAGCTACACCTAAGGTAGTCACCTGAGATTCCAGCTACTATCAGTGGATAGGAACAACACTTTAAAAGTATTGATTCCCTCAAAAGAGGCTCTGCTTCAACACAAGGGGGAACTTCTTTACTATAAGGGTTCTTTACTGGCACAGGCTCCCCAGGGAGGTCATGGAGTCTTCTTCTCTGGAAACTTACAAGGCCTGTCTGGATGTGTTCCTCTGTGACCTGTGATGGATTGTATGGTCCTGCTCTGGCAGGGGGGTTGGACTTGATGATCTCTTTGGGTCCCTTCCAACCCCTAACATCCTTTGATCCTGTGATCCTATGATCTTGAACATAAAACTCTAAAATAGGCTAGGTATATTGTCTCCTCTAAATGTGTCTTTACTGTCTACAGAGAGACCTTGAGCGAGTCACTCAGATGCCTGTACTGCACACATGGCATAAAATCCAGGGCTGGTAGCAGCTCCACTCTTTACAACCCCTCACAACTCCATCTGCAAAGCAGAAGTTGTGTTTTCCCAATAGAAACTAAAACTGTAAAGCTATGTCACAAGCATGAGAGGAATCCATAAGGCGACAGTGCAGAGTTCTTAAAATAGGACCTGCCTCCTGGATGGAGAGACATACTTGGTGGGATTTACATGAGGAGGAGAAGCTCCAGTTTGCTAGAGAAGGACACACAGTATGCAGCTAGAAACAGAGTTAGAACAACTGGGGTGTCAGAGGAAGAGGAAAGGAAGACTGCAAACAGTAGTCAGCTGTTCAAAGAGAAGACAGGATGAAAAAAAACCCAAACAAATAGCAGATTCCTTATAAATATTTGAAGTGGAGATTAAAGAGAGAGAAGAATTTAAAGCTTTCTCATGCAAGACTTGGGAGACATACAAATGGCTTTATGACAGGCAGAAATGTCAGCCTTTGGAGAGCTCTGATGTGGGCAGTTAGGAGTAGAGCAATGGTAGTGCCAGTAAATCCAAACAGAGAAAGCTGTACTCCATGGGGTACAGTACTCCAGGGGAGGAGTTTGCATCATACATTTTGGGACTGCAATAAGAGGTCAGGCTGTGGCAGTGCTGAAGCTGAAAAAGCTAAGTTAAGTGACAGCTCCAACAGTCTCAAGTTGTGCTGAGGTAGGTCTAGGCTGGATGTTAGGAGGAAGTTCTTCATAGAGAGAGTGATTTCTCATTGGAATTGGCTGGCCAGGGAGGTGGTGGAGGCACCGTCCCTGGAGGTCTTCAAGCAAAGCCTGGATGAGGCACTTAGTGCCATGGTCTAGTTGACTGGATAGGGCTGGGTGCTAGGTTGGACTGGATGAGCTTGGAGCTCTCTTCCAACCTGGTTGATTCTATGATTCTATGATTCAAGCATAAGGGTTACATTCACCAGGATGATCTGGATTACAGAACCCAACAGGACATTCAAAAGGCTTTCTATCTCAGGTAGAGAAAGTAGGTTTCATCTTGATTTTGCTGACATCCCTGAGTGCCACAAGTGTTTTCTAGATACAAGGGACAGAGTGTCTGGAGAGCAGCCAGGCAGAAAGGGACCTGGGGGTATTGGTAGATAGTAGCAGAAAATGACCCAGCAGTGTGCCCAGGTGGCCAAGAGAGCCAATGGCATCCTGGCCTGCATCAGGAACAGCAGGACAAGGGAGGTTATTCTTCCCCTGTACTCAACGCTGCTCAGGTCACACCTTGAGTCCTGTGTCCAGTTCTGGGCTCCTCAATTCAGGAGAGATGTTGAGGTGCTGGAAGGTGTCCAGAGAAGGGCAATGAAGCTGGTAAGGGGCCTGGAACACAGCCCTGTGAGCAGAGGCTGATGGAGCTGGGGGTGTGCAGCCTGCAGAAGAGGAGCTCAGGGGTGACCTCATTGATGTTTACAACTACCTGCAGGGAGCCTGTAGCCAGGTGGGGTTGGGCTCTTCTGCCAGGCAACCAGCAACAGAACAAGGGGACACAGTCTCAAGTTGTGCCAGGGGAAGTATAGGCTGGATGTTAGGAGGAAGTTCTTCACAAAGAGAGTGATTGGCATTGGAATGGGCTGCCCAGGGAGGTGCTGGAGTCACCATCCCTGGAGGTGTTGAAGCAAAGCCTGGCTGAGGCACTTAGTGCCATGGTCTAGTTGGCTGGCTAGGGCTGGGTGCTAGGTTGGCCTGGATGATGTTGGAGGTCTCTTCCAACCTGCTTGATTCTATGATTCTACAATACTGCAGCTTGTGTCTAAGAGCTCCCAAAATGCATTTCAAGTTGGTCCTCCCACAAAACTTGCTACAAGCTCAGCTAGAGTAGGAACACACAGAGATGTAGCATCTTCTCAGTAATGGTCAAGGAGGTTGTGAATGCTCCCTCCTTGGAGGTGTTCAAGGCCAGGTTGGATGAGGCCTTGAGCAACCTGTTCTAGTGGGAGATGTCCCTGCCTATGGCAGAGGCTTGGAACTGGATAATCCTTAAGGCCCCTTCCAACCTAAACCAGTCTACAATTCTGTGATTCTATGCCCGATGACAGGACAAGGGGCAATGAGTGGAAACTGAGTCATAGGAAGTTTGATTTAAACATGAGGAGGATTTTTCTTCCCTGTGAGGGTGACAGAACACTGGAACAGGCTGCCCAGGGGAGTTGTGGAGTCTCTCACTCGAGATATTCAAAACCTGCCTGGATGCATTCCTGTGTGAGCTGGCATAGGTGCTCCTCCTGTGGCAGGGGGGGTGGACTGGATGAGACTTCGAGGCTCCTTCCATCCCCTAAGATTCTTTGATTCTGTGGTCTCCTAACAGCGTGGCAGTCAGCACTCTGCTAACACTCTGCAATGATACCAATTCCATTCACATGGTGACCCTCCTGTAGGCAACTTAAATTTCCAGCAGCGCAGTGCAATTAATTGTAAGGAGACACAACACCATGAAGACTGCTGACCCACCAGACAGAAATGAAAGGCAGAAGTGCTTAAGAGGTATTTGTCAATGTCTTAGCTGAAACCAGACAGAACTCAGAGGATTTGGTTGACTAAACATTTCAACGACAAAATGTCTGACTTCTTGTACAATATATTATTAAAGCCCTTTAGTATTTGTTGACTGTTTAAAAAGTCGAGGCATGGGATGTAATATCAATGCAAAATGACCTCAAAAAGTAAAAAAAACCCACACAGAGGATATAGAATCATAGAATCATAGAATCAACCAGGTTGGAAGAGACCTCCAAGATCATCCAGTCCAACCTAGCACCCAGCCCTATCCAGTCAACTAGACCATGGCACTAAGTGCCTCATCCAGTCTTTTCTTGAAGACCCCCAGGGACGGTGCCTCCACCACCTCCCTGGATATGTTGAGTACAGAACATTTTGATGGCACCAAAAGTTCAGATGGGGTAAAACCCGGGTGAAGTGGGAATAGGAAGAGATTGCTAATCTCATTTGGTTATTCACACACAGACTTGGGACAGAAAAGGCTGCCTACATAGTGATTTTTAATCCTGCTTCAGCATGAAAGGAAATCATGTTATGTGGGAAGCTGAACTGCAGATGTCAGTTTTGGGGGAAAACAAAATAAAAATTAAATAAGAGACAGAAGTGAAAACAAAATCTGTTTGTCCAGGAGAGCAGACAAAATCAGAGAAGCACAGAAACATCCAAGCTGGAAACCCCCCCTCAGAATCACCTCCCTTCCCCCATCGCAGGTCTGAGTAGGAGAGTGTCCCAGGTTGAGACAATAGGGTAAAAAATCTTCTGGGGACTAGAAGATTGTTATTCAATCCCATAATTCTGCTATCTTGTTATAAACTCACAACAAGGTCAGTTCGCTCTCCTTTCCTCCTCCTCCTGCCCTCTGTGTGTGGTGGGAGCCACTTTATTGGGAAGAGCATGTAAGCAGTAGGCCTCCAGAGGCTTGTTTAGGCCTCTTTGGTTGGCAGAGGCATTGGGTTGGGGAGAGAGGATTGAAGCACTGGGGAGTATTAGGTTTAGTTTTTGGGATGGGGGAAAAACTCAAGGGGGTTTGCCAGGGATGTGGTAATTACAGTATCACAGTATCACCAAGGTTGGAAGAGACCTCACAGATCATCAAGTCCAACCCTTTACCACAGTGCCCAAGGCTAGACCATGGCACCAAGTGCCACATCCAACCTTGCCTTGAACTGCCCCAGGGACGACGACTCCACCACCCCCCCAGGCAGCCCATTCCAGTGCCCAATGACTCTCTCAGTGAATGTCTATGGCTGTATTTCTCTCTAAATATAAGTCTAAATATATTTTTCCTCCAATTTCATTTGAGAGTTTAATTTCTGTTGGCTATCTTTAAAAACCACAACAGAGAAGAAGGCACAGAAACTGCTTTCCCCTCCCCTGCCCTGTGGGCTTGAAGGGGCAACAGCAAAAGGAGCCTTTCCGCATGTGGGCTGACCCATGTGGAAGCCTACACTGGAATCAGGCTGGAGGTTTGCTGGGTTTCTGTGCCCTGTATAAAATGGTAAATGGACACTTTGTCTAGAAAAGCATAAATAGAGCAAGGGAGAGAGGTTCCCACCTTGAGAGTTGCCTGCCTTGAAAGAGCTCCTGACAGAGTGCCCAACAGGACAGGTTCCTGTCATGACTGGACTGTCCCTGCTTTTGGACGGCTCTTATCTTTTGTACAGCTTTCAGTTTTACCCCATCCCTGTCTTTGGATGGTTCTCCCCGCTTTTGCACCCTTCTGTGCTAACTCACAGGCTTGGCAAGCCCTGACATCCTTCGAGAGAGCCACTGGTGACATCCGGACCAGCCCCTCAAGGACCATACCAGCAGCCAACTTCCTGGCTGCCTCCCAGACTGGGGGATGCTAGCAGTTTTGCCTCTCCCCTGCCACTGTGAAGGCAGCATCATTGCACAATCATCCCACTCCTGGAAGAAGTGCTGAAGACATTTCTGAGTTTGGCGTCTCTGCCTCTTGCCTTGGGCTTCTGCTGCGTGGACATACACTATTGGATATTGCCTGCAGCGTCAGGAGGCTGCTCCTGCAGAGGAATCCAGTGAGGGATCACTGTCAAATACCCATCTCACCTCCATGAGTAAGACCTGCTGTTCCCTTAATTCTCTCCTTTGGATTGATAGTGGGGTAAAGCTGTGTTTATAGCTTAGCCTTTTCCATTTCCTGACACCCTAAATCTCTAAATCTATCTATAATATCCATTTTTTGAAGGATTCCTAATTAAACTGAATCTGTAAATAAACCTAAACTAATTTTGTATATCATTTTTTGGGGGGGGATATTCCAGGAAAATAAAATCATTCTATTATTTTAATTCCTGACTCAACCACATTAATTCCCAGCCTCCATGACAACATCCAAAGCAGACAAGTGCCTAATCATATATTGGATAACTCCAAATGAAACTTCAAAGCATTTAGGAGCCAGAAAGAAGTGCATAAAATAACTCTACTTTTAGAGTTATTTTTAGCTCAGTTGTGAGCGTTCACAACTGAGACTTAGTTTGTAGGAGCTTGCTCAGCTTCCCAGATGCGAGATGTGGTATACAGCACTTAATTGCAGCGCTGACATGGATTACATGCCTGAGATTAGAATTCTGCTGCCATCAAGAGCATTTTTCTTTTATAGCAGATCACAGACATCAGTAATTGGATTATTGTCATGGAGAATTTTCACTGAAGCAATCAGTTCAGCTCCCTCTGCATGCAGGAGTCTCTCAGTAACACATTATACTTGATTCACTCTTACTATTGTGGATTAGATCAGTGTATTTTATCCCAGTGTTGATCTTCCTGTTGATTCTAATGCTGATGTTTTTGTGCAGGAAAAGTTCAATGAATTGACTGCAGAGAACTTCATTGCTCCAACAAGGGGTAAAGCTGCCTGTGCTCTCTCTTTAAAATGTTTGTTTTTGCAATGTAACCTTGCTTTTATGAAAAATAAGAAATGTTGCATGTAAAGTCACTATTGCTGGAAAAATAAACCAAATCATAGAATCATCCAGGTTGGAAGAGACCTCCAAGATCAGCCAGGCCAGCCTCTCACCCAGTCCTATCCAATCAACTAGACCATGGCACTAAGTGCCTCAGCCAGGCTTTCCTTCAACACCTCCAGGGACAACGACTCCACCACCTCCCTGGGCAGCCCATTCCAATGCCAATCACTCTCTCTGACAACAACTTCCTCCTAACATCCAGCCTAGACCTCCCCTGGCACAACTCGAGACTGTGTCCCCTTGTTCTGTTGCTGGTTGCCTGGCAGAAGAGCCCAACCCCCACCTGGCTACAACCTCCTTTCACATAGTTGTAGACTACTACAGCAAGATCTGTCTACACCTTGAAGGTCTTTTCCAAGCTAAGAAATTCTGTGATTCTGTGGTTCTTTACAGTGAAGGTGACAGCACTGGAACAGGCTGCCCAGGGGGGCTGTGCAGTCTCACTTCTCTAGAGACTTTCAAAACCCACCTGGATGCATTCCTGTGTGGACTGCCCTGAGTGATCATGTTTTTGGCAGAGGGTTGGACTTGATGATCTCTGAGGGTCCCTTCCAACCTCTAAGGTTCTGTGATTCTGTGAAAGCTTTGCGAACTGTTAGCTAAAAAAACATGACCCCAAAACACAGGTAGAACATAGTGAAGAATATGGCACTAAGGTCAGACATACAGTTTCCAAATCACCTAGGGAAGTGATGGAAGCAAATGGTTTGTGTACTCTGAGATGAATATCAAATGGTGTCTTCTGTGGAAGGAAAGGAAAACAAAGAATTTTGAGTCGAAACTCAGAGCTGGGATTCAGAACGGTACAAGCAGGCAGAAAAATTGGTCCAGATGGCCCTTTACTCTTTGTCATAACTTATGTTCCTAGAACCTGCAGAGTCTAAAACTGATTTGAGAGACAAAAATTTCCCCTGTCTCAACTGATAGTCGTTTATGCTTCTGGCTGTGTATGCTCCATTTCCTATCACCAGTAATTATAGACCATAAAGGTACATCTCACCTTATGCCCTGTGTGGGAGGAATCAACCTCCTGAGATAATAATCTGAAATGCAAAACAACAATAAAGAAGGGACTAGCCTGGATCTTTAGGCTCCAGCTGGAACAAGGAGCCTTGCATAAATAAACCCAGAATGGCATTACCCTGGACAACATGCTTCCCCCTAACCTGGATGGCATTTGCCAGCTGGTCACAGTAACCATCACTGTAATCACTGCATGTGACAGGAGGACATCAACAACAAGTGATCACACTGGCTGAATTTCCATGGTTCACTACACAGGTCTGAAATGCATTCTAGTCAGTGACCTGACGTATCCTCTATCTCCTCACCTGGAGAAAGGCTGCAGATATGTCAGCATCATGGGGTCTATATATCCTAAATCTTATGTATATACACTACAGCTAAAACGTCTCCATTTTGGTTCAGAAAAATAGCACAGACCATGGTAAAAACTCTGAGCTTCTCTCTTCCACATTAAGTCCCCTTTTAGATGTATACCTGTTGGAATTTGTCTATATTTCCCATGGGGCAGGAAATATTTCTTGCTGTTACAAATTAAAAGCTTATTAATGGACAGTGGCAAAAATGCTTTGAAAATACAGGACAAGTACAGAGCTTAAGCTATCTCTTGAAGAAGTGACACTCTGAAAAAAGCACTAAGTGACTAAGATGACACTTTTGCCCAGGTACAGATTATACTAAGTCCTACTCTTTTTAGGCTGTCAGGTAGTGATAGGACTGGAGAGAATGAAACAAAGCTGGAAATGGGTAGATTTAGAATAGATGTTAGGAAGAAATTCTTCAGCATGAGAGTGGTGAGACCCTGGAATAGGTTGCCCAGGGAGGTGGTGGAAGCCTCATCCCTGGAGGTGTTTAAGGTGAGGCTGGATGAGGCTCTAGACAGCCCAGTCTAGTGTGAGGTGTCCCTGGGCATGGCAGGGAGGTTGGAACTGGGTGATCCTTGTGGTCCCTTCCAACCCTGACTATGATTCTATGATTCTAGCAGGGAGGTCTGGACACATTCCAGCATCAAGACATCTCTCTTGAATTGAGGAGCCCAGAACTGGACACAGTACTCAAGGTATGGCCTAATCAGTGCTGAGTACAGGAGAAGAGTAATCTCCCTTGTCCTACTGCCACACTGTTCCTCATCCAGGCCAGGATGTCGTTGGCTCTTTTGGCCACCTGGGCACATTGACCACAGAATTTCATGAATGAGTTGAAAGCACATAAAGTCTGCAGACTTTGCAGAACAACTTTGACTTACTCATGGCTATTTAAAATTCGGAGTTTTTTATAATGGAAATAACAGTAGGTGAGAAAAGGAGCAATAAATCAAGGGCCTTTATAAAGAGATAGAGATAGAGAGATATAGACATAGATAAT